>NC_072401.2:90442500-95442500 GCF_028858775.2 Pan troglodytes
TCTCATCATTCTTTGACACAATCCATAGTTTAGACATCCCAATTCCATGGGCCATTATTTAAGCTCCACTGTTTGGCCTGCATTTCTATTACTTCTTCACTAGCTTGCCTTACTAGTACTCCTTCTTCCAGCCCTATCTACCCCACAATCATAATGTTTGATATGACATTTGTTGAGGTCATTCTGCTCAATACTGTTCCCTATCTTCCTCTGGAAGCCAAAGCAGATCCACTATACCAGTCTCCATATAAGCATCAGAATTCAGCCCCCTAAAAAAATGGGCAAGGGAGTTGACTTAGGAATTGGAAGCACTATATCTGTGATGATCACCCAAACCTCAGGTCTGGTAAACAAGGGAACAGCTGCATTTTCTTTTGAAAACAGTTTTCATTGTTTTCCCCATAGGTTTGCTAAAGCTATAATTCAATTTTTTCATTTTATAAGTACATTATGTACTCATTACCATTCTAGGAATTACGGCTAAATGGAGTACAGGAAATGTACAGGAAATGGTGTATTACTTGAGCTGCAAAGTATATGGCTAAAAATTTAGGACACAAGTTGCAAGCCCTGGGGAGGCATTCTGTTTGGCCATTTTGTCTCACCTGCATCGTGATTTAAAAGTTCATATACCTAAGTGGAAATTACTATTGGTAGCAATCAACACTTAATACCTATTGTTCTTCACTCTGCCGGCTTCACAGTTTATGATTACCTCATGCCCCCTGCAGGCACTTAGGTTTTAATCCTTCAATTAGCAAATACAATATACTAAGTTGTATAATCAATTTTAGAATTTGTGCTCTTAGTACTTGTGAATTCTAATACAGAAAAAATGTAATAGATGGAAGTGAAAGTAGCTAGAGCTACAAGAAAGTAGGTGTTGCACTGACTTATAAGGAAGTTATAGATTAGGATGTGCTATGGTTTGAAAGTGTCCCCCAAAAAGCATGTGTTGAAATATAATCCCCAAAGCAACAGTATTAAGACGTGGGTCCTAATGAGAGGTGATTACGCAATGAGCACTCTGCCCTCATAAATGGATTAATGCTATTGTCATGAGATGGGTTTGTTATCATGGGAGTTGGTTTCTTATAAAGCGGATGAGTTTGGCCCCCTTCTCTCTCTCTTTCTCACAGTCCTTGCCTTCTACATTCCACCATGGGATGATGCAGCAAGAAGGTCCTTGCAAGATGCCAGACCCTTGATCTTGGACTTCCCAGCCTCCAGAACAGTGAGGAAATACATTTCTCTTCTTTATAAATTACCCAGTCAGTTACAGCAGCATAAAGTGGACTAAGACAGGATGGCAGAAGCGGGAGAGGGCATTCCAGTATGGTTCTGTATGATGAGCACAGAGATAGACATGAACATGAAAATAAAGGGCTTGAAATATCAGAATAAGAAATCTAGGCTGGATCTCATAAACAATTGGGAACCATGGTAGGTTCTTAAATAGAATGAGTACCTCAATGAAAGTAATGCCGGTTAATCTGGAAGTCTGGAATATGCTACAATGAGAAGGAGACTTATTACAGATAAATGGACCCTATTAATAATTCAGCTGACAAGATGATTTGAATTTAGATTGTCATGTAGCAGGACGAGCAGCAGACAAAAATTCTCAGACACCAAGTTAAAGAAGGAAGAGGTTTATTCGTCCGGGAGCATCGGCAAGACTCCTGTCACAAGAGCGAAGCTCCCCAAGTGAGCAATTCTTGTCCCTTTTAAGGGCTCACAACTCTAAGGGGGTCCGTGTGAGAGGGTCATGATAGATTGAGCAAGCAGGGGGTACGTGATTGGGGGCTGCATGCACCGATAATCAGATTGGAACAGAACAGGACAGGGATTTTCACAGTGCTTTTCCATACAATGTCTGGAATCTATAGATAACCAGTTAGGTCAGGGGTCGATCTTTAACTACCAGGTGCCGGGCTGTCTGCCTGTGGATTTCATTTCTGCCTTTTTTTTACTTCTTCTTTCTTTGGAGGCAGAAATTGGGCATAAGACAATATGAGGGGTGGCCTCCTCCCTTAATCAGGATAAATCACATGTATTTTGAAGTAAGAACTCATAAGACTGATAACTGACTTTGTGTATGAGACAAACAGATGCCATGCTAGTCAAGGAAAGAGAAGCTTGAAAAATGAGTCTAAGTTTGTTGTCCAGAACACTGGAGTAATGACTAATAATTCAGTCTGTCTTAGAAAGTTCCCATTTTTGCTTGTTGACTCAATGTAATTATTAATAGTGTCTCCTTTCACTCTTAAAACTGCTGTGGGAGAGTTGAGGCCAAATGAAGTAGCAGCAAAGACTGTTGCCAGGTGTCAGAAGGAGTCCTCCCCTCCCCAGGATCCTAAGATGTGAGACATCAAGACTTCTATCTAAATAGGCAGATCTGAATACCACAGACAACATGTCTGGGGTTGACACTGAACTCAAGCTGTTAAGGGCTGAGGCCTGTGCTATTTAAGCATTCATGTTAGGAAAAAAACCACAATAATCAAGAACAAAATAATCAAAAATATAATCGAGAAAAAATGTAATCAACAGAAGTAAGCCCAGTTATAGAATATGCACACAAGGACTTTAAGAACATTATTATAAGATATTTTAAAGAATTTACAGGAAAAGATGGATGTAAGTAGTAAGGCAGTATTAATATATTTCATGAAATAAATAGAATTTTTTAAAGAAAAGAACCAAATGAAAAAATCCTAGAACTAAAAAATGAAATATCAAAAATCAAAACTTCATTGGAAAGCTTAATAGCAGATTGGACACTGCAGAAGAATGGCTCACTGAACCTGAGGATATATCAGTAGAAATTTTCTAAATGGAGGCAGAAAGATCAAAATACCTTAAAAAAAGAAAGAAAGAAAGAATGTCAGTAACCTGGAAGATAAGATCAAGTAGTCTAATCAGAGTCACAGAGAGAGCTATAAGAGAGAACTAGGCTTAAAAAAAAAAATGAAAATAAGGACTAACATTTTTCAAAGCTGATAACAAAATGTTAACTTTGGCCCTGCATACTTCAGGATAAAGAAAAGTGCACAAGTTTTCAATGAACTTCTAAAAATAAAAGTGTATTAGTCAGGGTTCTCCAGAGAAACAGAACCAATAGGGTATATAGAGAGATATGTCAAAAGAGATTCATTATGAGGAATTGGCTCATGTGGTTATAGAGGCTGATAAGTCCTACAATATGCCAGCTATAAGCTGGAGGTCCAGGAAATCTGGTGGTTCTATTCAAGTCCAAACCTGAAGGCCTGAAAACAAGTGGTGTAAGTCCCAGTCTGAGTCTGAAAGCCTGAGAACCAGGAGCACATAAGTCCAAGGACAGAAGATGAATGTCCCAGTTCAAGCAGAGAAAGTGAATTTACCCTTCTTCCACCTTTTTGTTCTAGTCAGTTCCTCAACAGATTACATGTTTGCTCACAGCTGTGAAGATATATCTTCTTACTCAGACTACTGATTCAAATGCTAATCTCTTCCAGAAATATTCTCACAGACACACACAAAAATGATGTTTTCCCAGCTATCTGGGCATCCCTTAGCCAAGTCAAATAGACATACAAAATTAACCATCACAGAAAGTTAAAGAGAAAACCTTAAAAACAACTGGAGAAAGATAGTTAGTTTTAGTGGAACAACAACAAGAACAAAAACTCTCTTATGAGAAATAATGGAGACCAGAAAACCATGGATGGAGATATATATATATATATATATAGTGCTTTGAAGGAAGGGGGCTTACAAAACTAGAATTATAGAATTATACATCCAGGGAAAATATTCTTCAAACAATCCAGGTAAAATTTAAAAACATGTCAGATAAGTAAAAGCAAAGTAAATATGTCACCGGTAAATTCACACTAGTGAAATGCAAAAAGAAGTTTTTTGTGTGAAGGGAAGTAATAGCAGATGAAAGAATGGATCTGCACAAATGAAGGAGGAATGCTGGAAATGGTACATATGTGGAAGCAGATTTGATTCTGAGCAGAGCTGTGGTGTTTTGTTTGTTGTTGTTTTGTGGGACAATGGCAAACAGAGACAGCTCAACAATGAACTGTGGGGTCATAAAGGGACTGTGGTCGGCTTCATCATCATGCTTTAGCATCTCCTTAAAAAGCTATATAAGATCACAGGAGCTGAAAACTTGAATTTCAGCCCTCATCACGTCAGATTTTCTTGGGAGGTGATGACATAGTCAGTGATCCTTGGATTTTGTTAGTTCTCTAATTTGTGGGCAGAAATTTACACTCAATACCAACTATATAGAGAAAGAGAGAAAACACACAGATATACAATTTACCAAAGTGTTTGAAAGGTAAAATTCTTTAAGTTTAGCCACCTTAAAAGAGAGCAGGATGACCTAGAATCAAGAGATGCCCACCTTTGTAAGGAGTGATCAAGAACAGCAAAAAGGGAGGCAAATGGTGAAAAGTTAAATGGGTCCAACTCTGTACTTGGTGATGAAATACCTTTAAAAAACAAGAACTAATAGAAGAAAAAACTAAATATTCAGACTTAGATGAAACTCTATAAGTACAATAATATCACTAGAACATGAACCAAAGTCCATGATGTCACCAGGAACTTTTCCAAATAGAGCATTCAACAACATTCAGATATGGTCCTTTATGTGTCTTCACTGGGAAGATGGTTCACCATCCTCCACATATATTTTCACCTTGGCAATCAGGCTTTATTCCTCCACCTATAATTCCAACGCAAATCATCCAGTTCACGAGAGGAAGACCTCCAGAAAGTATGTACGGATATTCCAAGGAACACTTCTCCAGGGATTTTCTGGACTACCACATCCTTAAGTAACAATAAGAAATGTCTATCCACCAAGGGGGTTTCTTGTTTTCCTCTTTCAGAAGTGTAATTTTCTTTCAGCATTCCAGCATCCTAAATAATAACAGCAAGGCACCAGCAGTGTTGACTCATTCTTCAAACAAACTTATTGCATAAATGCAGAACCACAAGAGGCCGGGTGCAGTGGCTCACACCTGTAATCCCAGCACTTTAGGCGGCTGAAGGGAGTGGATCCCTTGAGCCCAGGAGTTTGGGATCAGCCTGGGCAACATGGCAAAATGCTGTCTCTACAAAAAATTAGCCAAGCATGGTGGTGCATATCTGTAGTCTCAGCTATTCAGGAGACTGAGGTGGGAGGATCACCTGAGCCCAGGAGGTCGAGGTTGCAGTGAGCCATGATTGTGCCACTGTACTCTAGCCTAAGTGACAGAATGAGACCTTGTCTCAAAAAAAAAAAAAAAAAAAAAAAAAAAAAAAAAAAAAAAAAGAACTACAAGAAACTTGAAACTTTTTGTCTCTCCTCAAAAGTAATCTACAATTCTCCTCATTTTCTGGTCTAGGAAACTGTATTACTTAAGTGATTATACCTTAGATAATGAAAGCTTTATAGAAATACCAATTGTTAAGTTGGCATTTAAAAAATAAGTTTGATTTAAATTTTTAAAATGGTTATAAAGATAATTGTCCCACTTTGGACTATGTATTATATGGTTACCCTACTAATGGAACAAATCAATTAATTGTGAAACAGAAAGTGATTCTTGGTTTCAGGCAGACTCCAGAAATCAGTCACATGGTAGGAGAAAATTTCACTAGGGAGAGTACATTAGGATCATTTTCATGTATATTTTCTGAAAGGTTGCTGCAGTCTTCTCTGGCTTCTTTAACTCCTCTCCAGAAAATCACTATGCCTATTTATTCTGTTTCTGCAAAATTTTTCAGATCTATTTCCTCTGTTCCCACAGCCATTTTTAAAATTCAGGACCTCACCAGCATTCCTCTGGTACCCAACTACACCATATATTTTTGAATCAAAGTTGATTATGCTACTTTCCTGCGATTTCTCTTTCTTGTTAAGTCTAGGGCCTCCATTCATCAATGGTTGTGGAGGATCTGTGATTACCATGTAATAGTATTTGAATTTGGGGTGTATGTGCATTAAAGTGAGCATCCATCTTAATCTTTTTAACATTTTACAAGAATAAAAGTTGCTGGGCTATAGATTAAATTTCAAAGTTCTTAGCACAGCTTTTTAGGTTTTTCAAAATCTAACCCCATACTAGCATTTTTTCCATTATACACCTTAAATTCTGGCCTTCAGGCTTGAGGTAGGCTGAATAATGCCTCTCCTCCCCACAGAGATGTCCACATCCTAATCCTCAGAACCTTGGAATACATCACCTTGCATGGTTAAAGGGGCTTTGCAGATGGGATTAAGTTAAGAATCTTGAGATGGGGAGATTATGTTGGATTATCTGGATCCAATTTAATCACATGGGTCCTTATAAGAAGGAGGCAGGAAGGTCAGAGTCAGAGAAAGAAATGTGACCATAGAGGCAGTGATCTATTCTTAGATTTGAAAATGTGATCCTGCTGGCTTGAAGATGGAGGAAGAGGCCATGAGCCAAGGAATGCAGGTGGCCTCTAGAAGCTGGAAAAGGCAAGGACTCCCCTAGAGCATCAAGAAAGACCTTGATTTTAGCCCAAGTGCCACTGATTTCAGACTCTGACCTCCAGAACTATAAGAGAATAAAGTTGTGCTGTTTTAAGTCATTAAGTCTGTGGTAATGGCTACAGCAATAAGGAAATTAATACATTGTTGCTCCACAAATTAAACAAGGTATGTATTTTCCCACTTCAGAACCTTTGTTCATGATCTTACATTTCCTAGTAGAAAAGTCCTTGTATCCTTTTTCTGCTTGGAGAATTCATACACATATTTCAATGCCCAGAACCAATATCACTAGATTTACTAACATCACTCCTTTATGTGTGCATATTCATGGTTTAAACCATTAGTATAACATTTGCACGTGGCATAGTATTTTCTCTCTCTCTCTCTTTCTCTTCCTTTCGTTCTCTCTCTGTGTGTGTGTGTGTGTGTGTGTGTGTGTGTGTGTGTGTGTGTTTGGTGTTCCCGGTAAGCTTCTTGTTTGTTTTTTGAGACAGGCTCTCACTCTGTCATCCAGGCTGGAGTGCAGTGGCACGATCACAGCTCATTGCAGCCTCAACCTCCAAGGCTCAAGTGATCCTCCCAGCTCAGTCTCCCAAGTAGCTAGGACTACAGGAGTGCACCACCACACCCAGCTAATTTTTAATTTTTGTAGAGATGGGGATTGTGCCATGTTGCCCAGGCTGGTATCAAACTCCTGGGCTCAAGTGATCCTTATGCCTCAGCCTCCCAAAGTGTTGGGTTTACAGGCATGTGCTACCATGCAGAGTCCCTTGCAAGCTTCTTAACATACACATTTGTACAATCAATACACTGAACATGTGGTAATAAATCTGAGTTGCTTCTGGAAACACTCTGGGAGCTATTTAAAAGTTAGGACAAGAAACAAGAATTACATGAGTGTCATCAGAAAAAGAGGTGAAATATATGAGCACAGATATTATTTCTAAGGGATTTTAGAGAAAGAAGTTCAGAGAGCTGAAAAAGGAAGAAGAGTTAGGAATAATAAATGTGTAAAGAGAAATTAGTCAGACAGAGAAGAAAAAAATAGGAGTACAGTGCTCCTGGAAAAATATGTTTGTAAACCCTTAATAACTGGGTCCTTAATTTCAACCTCTTTTTATCAGGAAGAATTTACTGAACTTTTTTGAGCCTTACGTCTGAATAAGGTTAATTGAAATTCTTGAACCAATTACTTCTGACTTTTTTTTAAGACAAAGTCAATTCTTGAATATATTTTCATTTTTAAAACTGGCTGGCACAGTGTCTATGAAATAATGCTGTTTATATTCTTCAAGAAAAGAAAATCCAAAACTGATTTTCAGAAAGTAAAAAACAAAACCAAAAAACTTATTTCAAAAAAAGAGTCATGAGCAACACAAGAAAATACATATTTTGAATAATAATACCCAGAACTAGAATTAGAACGTATTTTTAATTTGTGAGAGAGTATAGGGAATATTTATTACCAAGGGCTTTCATATATATCTCATTTAGTTATCAGAACAATTTCATAGTATATGTATTATTACTCAAATGTGCCAAATGAGAGACTGAGACTTAGAGAAGTTCAGACTTGTACAGTCAGTAATGGACAAAGACAGGTTTTTTATTATTATTATTATTATTATTATTATACTTTAAGTTCTGGGATACATGTGCGGAATGTACAGGTTTGTTACATAGGTATAAACGTACCATGGTGGGTTTGATGCACCCATCAACCCGTCATGTACATTAGGTATTTCTACTAATGCTATCCCTCCCGTAGCCTCCCACCGCCCAACAGGCCTTGGTGTGTGATGTTCCCCTCCCTGTGTCCATGTGTTCTCATTGTTCAACTCCCTCTTGGTTTTCTGTTCCTGTGTTTGTTTGCTGAGAATGATGGTTTCCAGCCTCATCCATGTCCCTGAAAGGAAACGAATGCATCCTTTTTTATGGCTGCATAGTATTCCATGGTGTATATGTGCCACATTTTCTTTTCTTTTTTTTTTTTGAGATGGAGTCTCGCTCTGTCACCCAGGCTGGAGTGCAGTGGCGCAATCTTGGCTCACTGCAAGCTCCGCCTCCTGGGTTCATGCCATTCTCCTCCCTCAGCCTCCTGAGTAGCTGGGACTACAGGTACCTGCAACCACGTCCGGCTAATTTTTGTATTTTTTAGTAGAGATGGGGTTTCACCTTGTTAGCCAGGATGGTCTTGATCTCCTGACCTCGTGATCCGCCTGCCTCAGCCTCCCAAAGTGCGCGGATTACAGCTGTGAGCCACCGCGCCCAGCCACCACATTTTCTTTATCCAGTCTATCATTGATGGGCATTTGAGTTGGTCCCAAGACTTTGCTATTGTGGGCAGTGCTGCAATAAACATACGTGTGCATGTGTCTTTATAGTAGAATGATTTATAATCCTTTGGGTATATACCCAGTAATGGGATTGCTGGGTCAAATCACACTTCTAGTTCTAAATCCTTGAAGAATCACCACACTATCTTCCACAATGGTTGAAATAATTTACACTCCCATCAATGGTGTAAAAGCATTCTTATTTCTCCACATCCTCTCCAGCATCTATTGTTTCTGATTTTTTTCATGATCACCATTCTAACTGGTGTGAGATGGTATCTCATTGTGGTTTTGATTTGCATTTCTCTAATGACTAGTAGTTATGAGCTTTAATAGTTTTGTTGAATGCATAAATGTCTTCTTCTGAGAAGTGTCTGTTCATATCCTTCACCCACTTTTTGATAGGGTTTTTTTTTCTTGTAAATTTGATTAAGTTCTTTGTAGATTCTGGATATTAGCCCTTCGTCAGATGGAGAGATTGCAAAAAGTTTCTCCCATTCTCTAGGTTGCCTGTTCACTCTAATGATAGTTTCTCTTGCTATGCAGAAGCTCTTTAGTTTAATTAGATCCCATGTGTCAATTTTGGCTTTTGTTGACATTGCTTTTAGTGTTTTAGTCATGAAGTCTTTGCCCATGCCTATGTCCTGAATGGTATTCCCTAGGTTTTCTTCCAGTTTTTTTTTTTATGGTTTTAGGTCTTATGTTTAAGTCTTTAATCAATCTTGAGTTAATTTTTGTGTAAAGTCCAATGAAGGGGTCCAGTTTCAGTTTTTCTGCATATGGCTAGCCAGTTTTCCCAACACCATTTATTAAATAGGAAATCCTTTCCCCATTCCTTTTTTTTTGGCAGGTTTCTCAAAGATTAGATGGTTGTAGATATGTGGCATTATTTCTGAGGCCTCTGTTCTGTTCCATCGGTTTATATATTTGTTTTGGCACCAGTGCCATTCTGTGTTGATTACTGTAGGCTTGCAGTATAGTTTGAAGTCAGGTAGCGTGATGCCTCCAGCTTTATTCTTTTTGCTTAGGATTGTCTTGGATATATGGGCTCTTTTTTGGTTCCATATGAAATTTAAAGTAGTTTTTTCTAATTCTGTGAAGAAAGTCAATGGTAGCTTGATGGGGATGGCATTGAATCTATAAATTGCTTTTGAGCAGTATGGCCATTTTCACAATACTGATTCTTTGTATCCATGAGGATAGAATGTTTTTCCATTTGTTTTTGTCCTCTCTTATTTCCTTGAGCAGTGATTTGTAGCTGTCCTTGAAGAAGTCCTTCATATCCCTTGTAGGTTGTATTCCTAGGTATTTTATTCTCTTGGTAGCAATTGTGAATGGGAGTTCACTTAGGATTTGGCTCTCTGCTTGTCTATTATTGGTATATTGGAATGCTTATGATTTTTGCACATTGATTTTGTATCCTGAGACTTTGCTGAAGTTGCTTATCAGTTTAAGGAGCTTTTGGGCTGAGCCAATTGGGTTTTCTAAATATACCATCATGTCATCTGCAAGCAGAGACAATTTGACTTCCTCTCCTCCTATTTGAATACCCTTTATTGCTTTCTCTTGCTTGATTGCCCTGGCCAGAACTTCCAATCCTATGGTGAATAGGAGTGGTGAGAGAGGGCATCCCTGTCTTGTGCCAGTTTTCAAAGGGAATGCTTCCAGCTTTTGCCTGTATGATATTGGCTGTGGGTTTGCATAAATAGCTCTAATTATTTTGAGATATGTTCCATCAATACTTACTTTATTGAGAGTTTTTAGCATGAAGGGCTGTTGAATTTTATTGAAGGCCTTTTCTGCATCGATTGAGATAATCATTTGGTTTTTGTCATTGGTTCTGTTTATGCGATGGATTACGTTTATTGATTTGCATATGTTGGACTAGCCTTGCATCCCTGGGATGAAGCCAACTTGATCGTGGTGGATAAGCTTTTTGACGTGCTGCTGGATTTGGTTTGCCAGTATTTTATTGAGGATCTTTACATTGATGTTCATCAGGGATATTGGCCTGAAAGATTTTGTTGTTGTTGTGTCTCTGCCAGGTTTTGTATCAGGATAATGCTGGCTTCATAAAATGAGTTAGGGAGGATTCCTTCTTTTTCTATTGTTTGGAATAGTTTCATAACAAATGGTACCAGCTCCTCTTTATACCTCTGGTAGAATTCAGCTGTGAATCTGTCTGGTCCTGGGCTTTTTTTGGTTGGTAGGCTATTAACTACTGCCTCAATTACAGAACTTGCTATTGGTGTATATTCAGGGATTCAACTTCTTCCTGGTTTAGTCTTAGGAGGGTGTGTGTGTCCAGGAATTTATCCATTTCTTCTAGATTTTCTAGTTTATTTGCATAGAGGTGTTTATAGTATTCTCTGATGGTAGTTTGTATTTCTGTAGGATCAGTGGTGATATACCCTTTATAATTTTTTATTGCATCTATTTGATTCTTCTCTCTTTTCTTCTTTATTAGTCTGGCCAGCGGTCTATCTATTTTGTTAATCTTTTCAGAAAACCAGCTCCTGGATTCATTGATTTTTTGAAGGGTTTTTTTGTGTTTCTATCTCCTTCAATTCTGCTCTGATATTAGTTGCCTCTTGTCTCCTGCTAGCTTTTGAATTTGTTTGCTCTTGCTTCTCTAGTTTTTTTAATTGTGATGTTAGGGTGTCAATTTTAGATCTTTCCCACTTTCTGATGTTGGCATTTAGTGCTATAAATTTCCCTCTAAATACTGCTTTAGCTGTGTCCCAGAGATCCTTGTATGTCGTGTCTTTGTTCTCATTGGTTTCAAAGAACATTGTTATTTCTGCCTTAATTTCGTTATTTACCCAGTAGTCATTCAGGAGCAAGTTGTTCAGTTTCCACGTAGTTGTGTGGTTTTGAGTAAGTTTCTTAATCCTGATTAAGAATTTTTGCTGTGATCTGAGAGACTGTTTATGATTTCCATTCTTTTGCATTTGCTGAGGAGTGTTTTACTTCCAATTATGCGGTCAATTTTAGAATAGGTGCGATATGGTGCTGAGAAGAATGTATGTTCTGTTGATTTGGGGTGGAGAGTTCTGTAGATATCTATTAGGTCTGCTTGGTCCAGAGCTGAGGTCAAGTCCTGAATATCCTTGTTAATTTTCTGTCCCGTTGATCTGTCTAATACTGACAGTGGGGTGTTAAAGTCTCCCATTATTATTGTATGGGAGTCTAATTCTCTTTGTAGGTCTCTAAGAATGTGTTTTATGAATCTGGGTGCTCCTGTATTGGGTGCATAAATATTTAGGATAGTTAGCTCTTCTTGTTGCACTGACCCCTATACCATTATGTAATGCCCTTCTTTGTCTCTTTTGATCTTTGTTGGTTTCAAGTTTGCTTTATCAGAGACTAGGATTGCAAACCCTACTTTGTTTTTTGCTTTCCTTTTGCTTGGTAAATATTCCTCCATCCCTTTATTTTGAGCCTATGTGTGTCTTTGCACGTGAGATGGGTCTCCTGAACACACCACACTGATGGGTCTTGACTCTTTTTTTTTTTTTTAAACAGTCTTGCTCTGTCACCCAGGATGGAGTGCAGTGGTGCTATCTTGGCTCACTGCAAGCTCCACCTCCCGGGTTCACACCATCCTCCTACCTCAGCCTCCCGAGTAGCTGGGACTACAGGCACCCGCCACCATGCCCAGCTAATTTTTTGTAGTTTAGGTAGAGACGGGTTTTCACCATGTTAGCCAGGGTGGTCTCGATCTCCTGACCTCACGATCCACCCGCCTGGTCTTGACTCTTTATCCAATTTGCCAGTCTGTGACTTTTAACTGGGGCATTTAGCCTGTTTATATTTAAGGTTAATATTGTTATGTGTGAATTTGAAACTGTCATCGTGATGCTAGCTGGTTATTTTGCCGATTAGTTGATGCAATTTCTTCATAGTGTAGACAATCTTTACAATTTGGTGTGTTTTTGCAGTGGCTAGTACCAGTTTTTCCTTTCCATATTTACTGCTTCCTTCAGGAGCTCTTGTAAGGCAGGCCTGGTGGTGACAAGATCTCTCAGCATTTCCTTGTCTGTAAAGGATTTTATTTCTCCTTTGCTTATGAAGCTTAGTTGGGTTGGATATGAAATTCTGGGTTGAAAATTCTTTTCGTTAAGAATATTGAATATTGGACCCCACTGTCTTCTGGCTTATAAGATTTCTGCAGAGAGATCCACTGTTAGTCTGATGGGCTTCCCTTTGTGGGTAACCTGACCTTCCCTTCTGGCTGCCCTTAACATTTTTTCCTTCATTTCAACCTTGCTGACTCTGACGATTATGTGCCTTGGGGTTGCTCTTCTCAAGGAGTATCTTTGTGGTGTTCTCTGTGTTTCCTGAGTTTGAATGCTGGCCTGTCTTGCTAGGTTGGGGAAGATCTCCTGGATAATATCCTGAAGTGTGTTTTCCAACTTGGTTCCATTCTCCCCATCACTTTCAGGTACACCAATCAAATGTAGGTTTGGTCTTTTCACATAGTCCCATATTTCTTGGAGGCTTTGTTCATTACTTTTCATTCTTTTTTCTCTAATCTTGTCTGCATGCTTTATTTCATTAAGTTGATCTTCAATCTTTGATATCCTGTCTTCCACTTGATCAATTCAGCTATTGATACTTGTGAATGCTTCACGAAGTTCTCATGCTGTGTTTTTCAGCTCTGTCAGGTCATTTATGTTCTTCTCTGAACCCCTTCGAATGGGGTTTCTGTGTGGACATCCTTTTTGCTGATCTTGATGCTATTCTTTTCTATTTGTTAGTTTTCCTTCTAACAGTCAGACCCCTCTGCTGCAGGTCTGGTGGAGTTTGCTGGAGGTCCACTCCAGACTCTGTTTGCCTGGGTATCACCAGCAGAGGCTGCAGAACAGCAAAGATTGCTGCCTGCTCCTTCCTCTGGAAGCTTTGTTCCAGACGGGCACCCACCAGATGCCAGCCGGAGCTCCTCTGTATAAGGTGTCTGTCGACTCCTGCTGGGAGGTGTCTCCCAGTCAGGAGGCACAGGGGTCAGGGACCCAGTTGAGGAGGCAGTCTGTCCCTTAGCAGAGCTCGAGCGCTGTGCTGGGAGATCTGCTGCTCTCTTTAGAGCTGGCAGGCACGAACGTTTAAGTCTGCTGAAGCTGCACCCACAGCTACCCCTTCCCCCAGGTGCTCTGTCCCAAGGAGAGGAGAATTTGATCTATAAGCCCCTGACTGGGGCTGCTGCCTTTCTTTCAAAGAAAGAAAGCTGTGGTGGGCTCCACTGAGTTCAAACTTCTGGGCAGCTTTGTTTACGCTGTTAGGGGAAAACCACGTACTCAAGCCTCAGTAATGGTGGGCGCCTCTCCCCCCACCAAGCTGGAGCGTCCCAGGTCAACTTCAGACTGCTGTGCTGGCAGCGAGAATTTCAAGCCAGTGGATCTTAGCTTGCTGGGCTCCGTGAGGTGTGATCCACTGAGCTAGACCATTTGGCTCCCTGGCTTCAGCCCCCTTTCCAGGGGAGTGAACAATTCTGTCTTGCTAGCCAAGACAGGGAGCCACTGGAGTACGAAAAAAAAAAAAACTGCTGCAGCTAGATCGGTGTCTGCCCAAACAGCTGCCCAGTTTTGTGCCTGAAACCCAGGGCCCTGGTGGCAGAGGCACCCTAGGGAATCTCCTGTTCTGTGGGTTGCGAAGACCATGGGAAAAGTGTAGTATCTGGGCCAGAGTGTCTGGTTCCTCAAGACACAGTCCCTCACAGTTTCCCTTGGCCAGGGGAAGGAGTTCCCTGACCCCTTGCCCTTGTACTTCCTTAGTGAGGCGACGCCCCATTCTGCTTGGCTCGCCCTCCGTGGGCTGCACCCACCGTCTAACCAGTCCCAATGAGATGAGCTGGGTACCTCAGTTGGAAATGCAGAAATCACCTGCCTTCTGTGTTGATCTCGCTGGGAGCAGCTGATTGGAGCTGCTCTTATTCAGTCATGTTGGAAGAACCTCCCAAAGACAGGTTTTAAATCCATGCTTCTCTGACTGAAATCTGTGTATGTTAAGAAGCTTACAAGATTTTGGTTTTGTTTTTTACTTTCTGAAAAGGAATTTTTTAAATGCATTAAATTAGTATCAGTAAATCCCTCTCTTTGGAACAGATCTGATTTCCAATTATGATTAGGCTTAGGGTAATGATGTATAATGAATATCACTGTCAATTGCAATTAGGGACCAATATCCCAACTGACAAAAACATTATATACACAAATCATATTAGTAATAGAGGTGTCCTCAAGAGTTAGTTTTTTTTAATATTAAAAACAAGGAATTTTACATGCATTTGCTTAATCAATATGAAAAAAAGCTAGGATATAAATGCATTATTTCCATTTTATGATGAAACACATTTGAAACTTATAGAAATCAAATCACACAGCTGGAAAGAGGTACAATCAGAATAGAACAGAAACACAATAGTGCACTTATTTATTCATTCAACGATCAAATATTTATTAAGAGCATCCCATGTGTCATAGACTACTGCACACACTATGCTCCTCTCCAGTGGATTTTTCAATAAATAAAACATAATTCTAAAAGCCTTAAAACTGATATGATTTATAATATGCTAGGATATCATGACTGTCAGGAAAGATGGAGGGGGCATTGCTTAGGACTCTTGTGCATTCATGCACCAGCTGTTGAGGCTCAGGAACCGATATCCCAAAATATGGTGCTCTGACTTGCTGAACTGAAGAAAAAGCCTCAAGGTCTCTCTGATCATTCCCTTCCTCTTCCATTCTCCCAATCCTCTGTCTGTCCCAAAGCACAGGATGGAGTCCCTGAAGTTCCCTTATCTGCCCAAAGTCCAAATCTTCCAAAGAAGAAAACAATGACCTCTAGTCCCTTCCCTGAGTTTTTATTAACTAAGCTCATACTGAGGGAAGAAAGACTGAAGTCTAACATACCTGGACAGATTTTTGTCACAGACCATTGTCTCTTCTGTGTCCCCAACAGACTTTGTCCCAGACCAGTATATGTTCTTCAAGCCCATAATTCCCCTAAAATTCAATTCCCCTAAAAATCATTTACTACCCACCTCAAATCATCCACACTTCCTCCATCTCTCTTTACCCTAAGAAGGGTATATAACCATCTGTACCCTATTGTGTGGTGAGGTTATCACTCTGTGGTTCTCCCCCTAAGCATGTTAATAAATTTGTATGCCATTTCACCTATTAATCTGTCTTTTGTCCGCTGACTTTCAGCAAACCTTCAGAGGGTAAAGGGAAAGTTTTCCCTTTGTCTCTACACAGTTAACTGCTTAATAACAATGTTTCATATTACTATAGTTAGAACAACAGTTCAATTATTATTTATGGACATAAATTGCTGCTAAATCACTGTTTTATAACATAACAATGTTTGTTCCTCTTCATTGGGTTACAGCAAAACTCCTAATGGCCAAGCAACTACCTACTTTAGTTTGCGATAAATCAATTTCTTAGTCACTTACATCAAGGAGTATCAAACTATACAAAGGGGAGGAAATCTTTCAGCTCAAAAAAAAAGGAAGGAGCCGGGTGCAGTGGCTCATGCCTGTAATCCCGGCACTTTGGGAGACGAAGGTAGGTGGATTGCTTCAGCCCAGGAGTTCAAGACCAGCCTGGGCAACAGGGTGAAACCTTGTTTCTACAAAAAATAGAAAAATTAGCTGAATGTGGTGATGCACACCTGTGGTCCCAGCTACTCAGGAAGCTAAGGTGGGAGGATTACCTGAGCCTGAGAGATTGAGGCTGCAGTTAGCCGAGATTGTGCCACTGCACTCCAACCTGGGTGACAGAGCGAGACCCTGTCTCAAAAAAAAAAACAAAAAAGAAAGGATGGGGGAGGAAGGAAGAAAGGAAGGAAAAAGGGAGGGACAGAGGAAGGAAGGACAGGAGGGAGGGAGGGAGGGAGGTAAAGCCCCACTATTGCATGTGAACCATCCATCAGGAAAAAAACGATCTAAAAACTTTTTTGTGACAGTGGCAATGAAAAATGAACTAAAATCACCTATTGGTTAAAAAAAAAACTCAGAAAAAAAAACAAGGTTAGTGCAAAACTAATTCCTGTGTTATAGTAGCAGATGTTGTTGTATAAATAAGTAAGCCTGTTTTATTTCTAACACTATGGAAAACTACCCATTAAAATGAGAAAAAATTCAAATATAATCAATTTCAAAACGACAAATTTAATAATCCCATAAACCTTTCCTAACCACAGCAATAATGTAATCAGTGTATCAATTTTGGCACACTGCCGATAGGGACTTTCCAAGATTTTAAACAATCCCACTATTATATACCCAAAGGACACAGAATACAACGTAGAAGATAAAAGAAAGAAGAAAAAACTTAAGTTTGTGAATATTACAAGCTTAAATGTTCAGAGAAAGGGGCTGGGGAAAATACACACATGTAACAAAGCAAGAGGAAAAAATATGGAAATCCAAGAAAAAAGAGATAGTTAACATCTATTACCACTTTTCAGAATTGAGGCGTCAGGGCTTAGGTAAGTTGAGTGATATAATAAATTCCAATAATAGGAACGGCAGTTAGACCCCTCTTTTCAATTTTTATGATTTTTAAACCTTATGATATGAAGTAGAACAAAGGTAATAAGATATATTTCAAACATATTTCCAAAAGAATAACTATTTGGTTGTGTCTCTGCCCGGCTTTGGTATCAGGATGATGCTGGCCTCATAAAATGAGTTAGAGAGGATTCCCTCTTTTTCTATTGATTGGAATAGTTTCAGAAGGAATGGTACCAGTTCCTCCTTGTACCTCTGGTAGAATTCGGCTGTGAATCCATCTGGTCCTGGACTCTTTTTGGTTGGTAAGCTATTGATTATTGCCACAATTTCAGAGCCTGTTATTGGTCTATTCAGAGATTCAACTTCCTCCTGGTTTAGTCTTGGGATGGTGTATGTGTCCAGGAATTTATCCATTTTTTCTAGATTTTCTAGTTGATTTGCGTAGAGGTGTTTGTAGTACTCTCTGATGGTAGTTTGTATTTCTGTGGGATTGGTGGTGACATCCCCTTTATCATTTTTTATTGCATCTATTTGATTCTTCTCTCTTTTCTTCTTTATTACTCTTGCTAGCAGTCTATCAATTTTGTTGATCCTTTCAAAAAACCAGCTCCTGGATTCATTAATTTTTTGAAGGGTTTTTTTGTGTCTCTATTTCCTTCAGTTCTGCTCTGATTTTAGTTATTTCTTGCCTTCTGCTAGCTTTTGAATGTGTTTGCTCTTGCTTCTCTAGTTCTTTTAATTGTGATGTTAGGGTGTCAATTTTGGATCTTTCCTGCTTTCTCTTTTGGGCATTTAGTGCTATAAATTTCCCTCTACACGCTGCTTTGAATGTGTCCCAGAGATTCTTGCATGTTGTGTCTTTGTTCTCGTTGGTTTCAAAGAACATCTTTATTTCTGCCTTCATTTCGTTATGTACCCAGTAGTCATTCAGGAGCAGGTTGTTCAGTTTCCATGTAGTTGAGCGGTTTTATCCTTGATGAACATTGATGCAAAAATCCTCAATAAAATACTGGCAAAACGAATCCAGCAGCACATCAAAAAGCTTATCCACCATGATCAAGTGGGCTTCATCCCTGGGATGCAAGGCTGGTTCAATATACGCAAATCAATAAATGTAATCCAGTATATAAACAGAACCAAAGACAAAAACCACATGATTATCTCAATAGATGCAGAAAAGGCCTTTGACAAAATTCAACAACCCTTCATGCTAAAAACTCTCAATAAATTAGGCATCGATGGGACATATCTCAAAATAATAAGAGCTATCTATGACAAACCCACAGCCAATATCATACTGAATGGGCAAAAACTGGAAGCATTCCCTTTGAAAACTGGCACAAGACAAGGATGCCCTCTCTCACCACTCCTATTCAACATAGTGTTGGAAGTTCTGGCCAGGGCAATTAGGCAGGAGAAGGAAATAAAGGGTATTCAATTAGGAAAAGAGGAAGTCAAATTGTCCCTGTTTGCAGATGACATGATTGTATATCTAGAAAACCCCATTTTCTCAGCCCCAAATCTCCTTAAGCTGATAAGCAACTTCAGCAAAGTCTGAGGATACAAAATCAATGTACAAAAATCACAAGCATTCTTATACACCAGTAACAGACAAACAGAGATCCAAATCATGAGTGAACTCCCATTCACAATTGCTTCACAGAGAATAAAATACCTAGGAATGCAACTTACAAGGGACGTGAAGGACTTCTTCAAGGAGAACTACAAACCACTGCTCAATGAAATAAAAGAGGATACAAACAAATGGAAGAACATTCCATGCTCATGGGTAGGAAGAATCAATATCGTGAAAATGGCCATACTGCCCAAGGTAATTTATAGATTCAATGCCATCCCCATCAAGCTACCAATGACTTTTTTCACAGAATTAGAAAACCTACTTTAAAGTTCATATGGAACCAAAAAAGAGCCCACATCGCCAAGTCAATCCTAAGCCAAAAGAACAAAGCTGGAGGCATCATGCTACCTGACTTCAAACTATACTACAAGGCTACAGTAACCAAAACAGCATGGTACTGGTACCAAAACAGAGATATAGATCAATGGAACAGAACAGAGCCCTCAGAAATAACGCCGCATATCTACAACTATCTGATTTTTGACAAACCTGAGAAAAACAAGCAATGGAGAAAGGATTCCCTATTTAATAAATGGTGCTGGGAAAACTGGCTAACCATATGTAGAAAGCTGAAACTGGATCCCTTCCTTACACCTTATACAAAAATTAATTCAATATGGATTAAAGACTTAAACATTAGACCTAAAACCATAAAAACCCTAGAAGAAAACCTAGGCAGTACAATTCAGGACATAGGCATGTGCAAGGACTTCATGTCTAAAACACCAAAAGCAATGGCAACAAAAGACAAAATAGACAAATGGGATCTAATTAAACTAAAGAGCTTCTGCACAGCAAAAGAAACTACCATCAGAGTGAACAGGCAACCTACAAAATGGGAGAAAATTTTCGCAACCTACTCATCTGACAAAGGGCTAATATCCAGAATCTACAATGAACTCAAACAAATTTACAAGAAAAAAACAAACAACCCCATCAAAAAGTGGGCGAAGGACATGAACAGACACTTCTCAAAAGAAGACATTTATGCAGCCAAAAAACACATGAAAAAATGCTCACCATCACTGGCCATCAGAGAAATACAAATCAAAACCACAATGAGATACCATCTCACACCCGTTAGAATCGCAATCATTAAAAAGTCAGGAAACAACAAGTGCTGGAGAGGATGTGGAGAAATAGGAACACTTTTACACTGTTGGTGGGACTGTAAACTAGTTCAACCATTGTGGAAGTCAGTGTGGCGATTCCTCAGGGATCTAGAACTGGAAATACCATTTGACCCAGCCATCCCATTACTGGGTATATACCCAAAGGACTATAAAACATGCTGCTATAAAGACACATGCACACGTATGTTTATTGAGGCTCTATTCACAATAGCAAAGACTTGGAACCAACCCAAATGTCCAACAATGATAGACTGGATTAAGAAAATGTGGCACATATACACCATGGAATACTATGCAGCCATAAAAAATGATGAGTTCATGTCCTTTGTAGGGACATGGATGAAATTGGAAATCATCATTCTCAGTAAACTATCGCAAGAACAAAAAACCAAACACTGCATATTCTCACTCATAGGTGGGAATTGAACAATGAGAACACATGGACACAGGAAGGGGAACATCACACTGTGGGGACTGTTGTGGGGTGGGGGGAGGGGGGAGGGATAGCATTAGGAGATATACCTAATGCCTGATGAGGAGTTAATGGGTGCAGCACACCAGCATGGCACATGTATACATATGTAACTAATCTGCACATTGTGCACATGTACCCTAAAACTTAAAGTATAATAATAAAATAAAATAAAAAATAAATAAAATAAAATAAAAAAAGAATAACTATTTGAAGACTGTCAATTACATTACACATTTTATATCTTTATCATCTACTTCAGATACCTTCAGACAGGCTATAAATCTGCCAAAAACACAGTATATGTAATATGCTGTGATTCAGGATTAAAACACAGGCAGAAAATGTGCATTTGTTTTGGATTAATGAGAATTTTCAACAGACAATATTCAGGTAGTTTTGTGAACCCCCTTTTAATTACAACTCTCCTCTCTCTCTCTCTCCATATATATATATATATATATATATATATATATATGATGGAATATACATATATATGAGGGACTATACATATATATGATGGAATATATATATATGATGGAATATATATATGATGAAATATATATGATGGTATATACATATGATGGAATATATATATATGATGGAATATATATATATATATATGATGGAATATATATATATTCCATTCTTGCAAATAGTCTACAATTCATCATGGGTATCTAAATTAATCTGGCATTTCTCACTGTAGTTGGCTTTTAGCTATCTATATCTCTTTTCAAAGCGTCCTTATCTTAGGAGGTTAAGAAAATGTGAGTACTTCCTTCAGGTTGGAAGATCTAGGAAATAATAAAATCATAGCTAGTATTAGTGTTTATTATGTGTTGGACACTCTGCAAAACAATGTATACATATCATTTCAGTTCATTCTTCAAAAACAAAAAAAAATCAATATGATCTTTATTCCCATTTTCCATAAGTGAAAGATTTTATATAGCCAGCCCAAAGTTCCATAGGTGGTAGGTGGCAGTCAGAAGTACAAATCAAAGACTGTTTCAGGAACCATAAGCTTTATCACTAAGACGCACTGCCTGTCAAGTCTCTTAATTTTAGTTTACGCTACATGTTTCCAAACAATGGTCAAGATAATTATAATATAAAAAGAGACTCACCATTAAAACATACTTAAAATAGAACTTAATGGATAGGAGAAGAAAAGTGGTAAGAATTCAAGGTGAATTAATAGAGCAAGTAAACACAAAATAAAGCATACAGATTTATAGAAGTCAATGTTAAAATGGACATATCTAGTTCTTGTGTCAGACAAAAGAAGTCAAATTTCATCTGGTCATATTTTTTCATTAAATATAGCCAGAGTTTATCAAATAAATCCTGAAATAAAATGAGAGAGTACATCATGAGCAGTATGTTCAACATCAGTTGGGCTAAATACAGAGATAATTCTCAGAAGTTTATTTCTTATGCTTCCCCTCCAAGAAAGCCAATAGGGAAACAGTAAATTGCAACATTTAACATAGAACTATTACAACCCAAATAAAAACCGGGTAAAGACCTGAAGAGACATTTCTCCAAAAAAAGACATGCATATGGTCAATAAGCACATGACATGAAGCTCAATATAATTAGACACCAGGGAAATGCAAATCAAAACCACAGTGAGATACTACTTCACACCCACTGGGATGGTTATAATAAAAAAGACAGATAATAACAAGTATTGGTGAGAATGTGGAGAATTTGGAAGCCTCATACATTTTTTGTAAAATAATCTAGCTGCTTTAGAAAATATTTCCTTAGATTAAACAGAGAGTTACCATATGATCAAGCAATTTTAGTCATAGTTATATACCCAAGAGAAATGAAAACATATGTCCACACAAAAACTTGTACATGAATGTTCATAGACAAACAGCAGAAACCAAGCAACTGATGAAGGAATACATAAAATGTGATCTATCCATATAGTGGAATATTATTCAGCAGTAAAAGAAAATGATATACTGATACATGCTATAAAATGATGAACCTTGAAAACATGCTACATGAAGGACACATATTATATGATTCCATTTATATAAAATATCTAAAATAGAGACATAAAGTAGGTTAGTGGTTGTCAAGAGCAGAAGGGAGTGTTGGGGACAATGGGGTATTACTGCTAATGGTACAGGATTTGTATAAGTGAAGAAAAGTTGATAAACCTGTCTAAAACTGATTGGAGTTTAAGAAACACTATCATGAAGCATTGAAGGGATTATTTTGATGGACAAGCATTCAAGCCAGGTGTTAATATAGTTATGGGTCACATAATGACATTTCAGTCAATGACAGACTGAGTATATGATGGTGGTCCCATAAGATTACAATATCATATTTTCACTGTACTTTTTCTACGTTTAGATATATTTAGACACACAACTAGTTAACATTGTGTTACAACTGTCTACAGGATTTGTACAGTACAGTAGAGTTCATAGCCCAGAGGCAACAAATTATACCGTATAACTTAGGTATGTGGTAGGCTATACCATCTAGGTTTGTATGAGTACACTCTATGACATTCACACAATGATGCAATTGCCTAAAAACACATTTCTCTGAACAAATCCCCATCATTAAGCAATAGATGATTGTAATTGTCTTTCTCAAGCATAAGAGAATCTCACGAAGGTAGAATTATGATACATCTAATCAAATGAATTAGGAATAGCTGTAAGCCTAAATGAGTTCAAGGATTATTAAATTTTTTTGGATCATGAATCCTTTGAGAATGTGTTGAATGCTATGAACAAGGTAGGCATGGTATTTACCCTAAGAAACCTAAATAATTTTGTGTAAATCAACATCAGAGGAGGACCTTCCATGACTGTGGTGAAACAAGACAAAAACAAGATCACCTCATAATCTTGCTTGAATAGAAATTCAACAAGGGGATGGGGGAAAAATACTGTGTAACCACAAAAATAACCAAACATCCCGCTCTCCTGGATAACTTCTCTAGTGACAGCTCTGGCCTCTCTCTCTTCCTCTAGCTTCCTAGATAAAAATTTCTAATATACCCAACACCCAAATTGCTTCTGCTTTCTGACAACACCCAGTCGAGAACAGATTCTTTCTTGAACCTTCCCTAAAATCACCTTAGCTAAGCCCAAATCCTACAATAAGCCTCTCTTGACTCCCTCTTAATGCGATACCCATTGTTTTCCAAGGTATGACTCTCCCTTGCTACAGCAGTAAGCCTAGTTTTGGTTACAAGTGTGTTCTTGGTGGTATTTGGCTAATGAGAATCACAATATAATATTTATAATACATTACTGCAAAAAGCATGTATAAAAGTACATATATATATAGGGCCAAGCACAGTGAATCAGCCCTGAAATCCCAGCACTTTGGGAGGCCAAGGTGGGAGGACTGCTTGAGGCCAGGAGTTCGACACCAGCCTGGGCAACAAAGCAAGAGCCTATCTGTACAAAAAATAAAAATTAGCTTGGTCTGGTGGTGCATGCCTCTAGTCCTAGCTACTCGGGAGGCTAAGGTGGGACTATAGGATAGTTAAATTGATATAGGAAAGGTAATGGAGGCTGGGCATGGTGGCTCATGCTGGTAATCTCAGCACTTTGGGAGAGCAAGGCAGGTGGATAACCTGAGGTCAGGAGTTCGAGACCAGCCTGACCAACATGGTGAAACCCCATCTCTACTAAAAATACAAAAATTACCTGAGCATGGTGGCGGATGCCTGTAATCCCAACTACTCAGGAGGCTGAGGCAGGAGAATCACTTGAAGCTGGGAGGCAGAGTTTGCAGTGAGCCGAGATCACACCACTGCACTCCAGCCTGGGCAACAAGGACGAAACTCTGTCTCAAATAAACGAAAGTAATGGATATACAGTAAAATGTTAAGAATAGTTATCTCTATATGTTGGCATTATTATTTTCCTTTTTGCTTCTCTGTATCTTATCTTGTTCTTCAAAGACTGTGTACAATTTAATAAGAAGAAAAAAGAGGAGGAAGAAAAACTCCCTTCCAAAAGAATATGTTATAAGGGAGGAATTTTATATTCAAACAGTTGTTAACCATAAAAGGTTTTCAAACTTTAGTGTAATAGAATCACATGGGATGATCACTGAAAATAAAGATTCCTGAGCTTCATCCCCAGTGTGAGCCCAGGAAATCTATATATTGGACTCCAGGTGATTCCAACCCACAGGGTTTGAAGAGCAACCTTGATAAATGTGGCTTTGGGGACAAAGTAGGACTTGGAAGGATGTACGGATGTACAGAGGAAGAAGAAAGCTTCCCAGGCTAAAGGGGAAGCATGAAAAGCTCAAAATTATGAAGCTGCATGTGCTGAGGAGAGGGAGAATGAGTGGTGTGATGCACGATGGGCTCTCAGTTAACCTGACCTTACCAACCTGGGGCAGAATTGAGGGCTCCTCTAAAGAATGTTGGAAATTGGGCAGGCTTGGAAAGGTAAGCAGGGTATATAATTTTCATTCACATTTCCTACTCATATTTCTCATACCAATCGGCCAATTCACTGGTTTCTTCAATTTACATCTAAGTGATTTTCAGGAAACGAGTCTAACTTTTCTTTAAGCATCGCCACCAATAATTTTCACTTCTTTTTTAAACCCCACTAAATCTTTTCTACCCTCCTGGGAACTCATTCTCTTACCTTTGCCTATGCTCCCAGCCAACTGAAAACCTGCCATCCACCAGCCAACCAAGAAACAAAGAAAACAAAACAAAGTTTAAAAGTTCCCCACTGGGCATCTACATGACTCAAGAGTCTCAGAACTCACTATCTTTCAGTATTGTAACTTACCAACTTCTTAAAAATGATCTGAGATTTTCCAGTGAGTAATCAGAACTTTCACTTGTGTCTAGACACTTTCAAGTGGAAAAGTGTCCCTACCTTTATGCAAAAGGATATCTTTTTCTATTTATATTTTCTATATATATTTTCTAATTAAGGCTCATCTATAATATGAAGTAAAATAATGTTTGAGCTGAAAGAGATGTCAAAGGAAAAGCTTTCATTTTACTGATGAGAACCGTTTCACATCCTGTTTTCCCTAACATGGGGTTCCCCAACACCCAGGCTACAGACCAGTGTGGTCCAGTTGGTGGCCTGTCAGGAACTGGGCCGCACAGCAGGAGGTGAGTGGCAGATGGGCAAGTATTATGGCCTGAGCTCCACCTCCTTTCATATGAGCAGCAGCATTAGATTCTCACAGAAGCTCGAACCCTATTGTGAACTGCGCATGCGAGGGATCTAGTTGTATGCTCCTTATGAGAATCTAATGCCTGATGATCTAAGGTGGAACAGTTTCATCTTGAAAGCATCCGCCACCTCCTGCATTGTGGAAAGTTTGTCCTCCATGAAACCAGTCCTTGGTGCCAAAAAGGTTGGGGACCACTGCCCTAACAGACCCATATCCCCCTGCATACTTCAAAAGAGGAATAAATTATATTTTATCGGGAAAATTCCCCTCAATATTTTATGTCCCTTAAGGTAGGTGACAGTAAATGGTTTTTGTGCAAACCACTGATTTATTATTGGCACTAAATAATTAAGTTACTAAAGGCAAATACTATTCTATATTAAATAAGTTTATTACACATAGAATAATAGCATTGTGATAAAAAAAATTCATGTCTTTTTTTTTTTTTTTTTTGAGGCAGGGTGTCACTTTGTCACCCAGCCTGGAGTATGGTGGCATGAACACGGCTCACTGCAGCCTAGACTTCCTGGGCTCAAGCAATCCTCCCACCTCAGCACCCCCCAGCAGCTCGACTACAAGCATGTACTACCACACCTAGCTAATTTTTGTATTTTTTGTAGAGGCGGGGCTTCACCTCTTGTTGCCCAGACCAGTCTGATACTCCTGAGCTCAAGTGATCTGCCCGCCTTGGCCTCCCAAAGTGCTGGGATTACAGGCATGAGCCACCACGTCTGGCCCATGTCCTCATCTTAAGCTTATTAGGTATCATAAAACAAAAATCTTCAAGTGAATGAGAATCCATTATAAAGTAAATGGAAACCAAAAACAAAAAAGGAGTCCCTTAAAAACTAAGAATGTAAATCTACCTAAAGATATCCTATTCTATTACAAAGCTATCTTGTATAAGGAATACTACTAATAATTCAAAGTCCATGTAAGGTATTTGTATGTCTGTATTATCTCAGCAGAGCAGAAAATTTAGGGCTTGTAATGATAAGAAACAATCTAATTTCAGGTGATTTGGGATAGTTTTCAGAAAACTCTCATTCCAATGAAGCAAATGAACACTACTGCAGACTTGCAGTGCTTTCATGAGTAGAAAGCCATTTTTCTTAGTTAATGTTAAATATTCCATTTTAATAAATAACTTTAATTTTGCAGGAATAAATAATTACAGTATACTTTTCTTCTTTTCATGTCTTTGACATAAATACTTCTATTGTGATAGCACGGGCAGAGCATGGAGCTTTAAACCCAAATATAACTGGGCTCAAATCCCTGTTCTGCTACCTACATTTGAGCCTTTCTTTTCTTTTCTTTTTTTTCTTTTTTTTTTTTTTTTGAGATGGAGTCTCACTCTATTGCCCAGGCTAGAGAGCAGTGCAGGAGCTCGGCTCCCGGGTCCAAGCAATTCTCCTGCCCCAGCCTCCTGAGTAGCTGAGATTACAGGCACACACCACCACTCCCAGCTAATTTTTTGTATTTTAGTAAAGACGGGATTTCACCGTGTTGCCAATGCTGGTCGCAAACTCCTGAGCTCAGGCAATCTGCCTGCCTTGGCCTCCCAAAGTGCTGGGATTACAGGTGTGAGCCACTGCACCCAGCCTAGCCTTTACTTTCTTCTACATAAAACATAGGTAACATCTACCTCATAGTACTGTTACAAGGATTAAGAGAGTTGCACATATGTAGAAAAAAGAGACATATGGGTGACAGAACTTCCCCAATGACTGAAATGACTTTTCATTAGAGATAAACCACAGTGAATGGTAAGGGAAATTAGAAATGAGATAAAAGAATACAAAATTGCTCTACATAATGAAGTGAAAAAAATCTTGAGCGTTCACAAGCAGGTGAGAAGATAAAAAAGAGAAGAGAGGGGACCCTGAGATAGAAAAATGTTGGGGGAAGAAAGAAAAGAATGGCATAGCAAGATGGAAGGATGCTGTGACCCAAAGAGAAGAACTGACAATAGGAAGTTCCCTGTGGCCAACTGGGCTCTTAATAAAACAATAATGCTGTGGTATAATACGAAATATATTTGGTTTTTTCCCCAGATCCTGCCACAGAGCTCCTAAAACCCTTGGGATTTCCTGAATGTTAGGAGTGTCTTTTGACATTTATACCAACCCTCTTTTGATGGTATCTGAGTTTATGCTAATGCAGTGACTTAGGGTGAGGCCCCTAGATAACCTCAGCATGAGGCTGGTCAGCAGAAAGACCAAATGATTAGAAGGCTGGAACTTTCAGCCCCACTCACTGGCATCTGGGAAGGGGACTGAGCTGGAGATGAAGCTCTATAAAAACACTTGAACAACAAATCTGATGAGCTTCCAGGTTGAGTACATCCAGTGCTGAGAAGGTGGCAAGCCCAGAGAGGGCATGGAAGCTCCGTGCCTCCCACCCTGCCATATCTTGCCCCTATACATCTTTTCCATTTGGCTGGTCCTGAGTTTTATCCCTTATAATAAACCAGCAAATGCAAGAAAATGTTTCCTTGAGTTCAGTGAGGAGCTGCCCTAGCAAATTAATGGAACACAAGGAGGGGCACCATGGGAATCCCAACTTACAGCTAGTCCTTCAGAAGTATAGGTGGCAACTGTAAGGGAAGTGGCTGCACTGGAGTCAAGGGTAGGCTGAGGTAAACATTTGGTGCTGCATGACACAGTGGGACTGGAGCACAGGCACACAATCCCGTGCAGTATATAATCACAGTTATGTAACCATGTTATGGGTGGGCTCATCACCTGGCTTTGAGCCACCATTTTCTGTAATATAACCGCACTGCTAACTCTGTAAGAGAGAGCTGGGCTACCTTGCAGGTGGCCAGGAGGGGAGCCAGGAAGTGGCAAGTGCACTGGGGAGCACAGCTACAGGCATGTGGGTGGCAGGAGCTGCAAAGCCAGCGCTGAGAAGGGCTATGGCGCAGCTACAGGTATGGGGGTGGCTGAGACAAAGGCTGATAGAGAAAGAGAATAAAGCCATATCCCAACTGCCTACAGTGCCCCGAGTGTTTTTTCAACTACCCGCCACCCATCCATCACCTCCCCTTGGACCCCAGCTCAGGTTGGAACCTGACAATTGGTGTAGTCAGCAGGATTCTGAGGTGAGTGTGTCCTCAGCCCCCAGTGATCCTGGGTTGGCTGTGTGGCTGTGCTGCTAGGATGGGCTCCAGCAGAAACACGGGCAGCAGTGGATGGGTCCCCTGTGAGCACGGAGAAGGTGCTGAAACACCTGGAAGCACACAGCACCGAGAAGGAGCATGCCTTTGCCAGCAGAGTCAGATGGGCATTTTTGACTGCACTATGGTCAGTGCATGCCCACTCCCTGCAGGATGCAGCACAGGTAAGGGACCTTTAGATGTAAGCCAAGCGCCTGGAGGGCCAGATACACAGTTTGGAATAAGAAGTGGGAACTGCCATAAGTGACGGCTTGAGCCCACCCTCCCGGCTGGACATTCCGCTTGGTCTGATACTGAGGGGGAAGAACCCCTACTGCGGGCTCACCCTATGGTCCACCAGAAAATAGAGCATGAAATAGCCACTTGGGCCCAAAAAGCAGACCCAGGAATCCCCTACCATGGTGGAGCATGCTTCATATAGTGCCTATACCCCCAGTGATTTGTGGGAGTTAGGCAAACAGTATTGGCACCGTCTGGGGGAGCCCCTACCCACCTGGGAAGTGCTGGTAACTTCGTGGAGGCAATTGACCCCAAAGCAGCAATTCCGGAAATGCCCACCCAGATAGATGCTCTGGCTCAAGGACTACTTACAGACGGGCAGAGGTATAGAGCCTTTTGTGTTTGATTAGGGAGCTGGCTGAGATACCCGGCCTGGGGGGACACCAGATGACCGGAGGCCACATGTGGAATTAGAAATCCACTGGTCCCCCACCAATGTACAGCAGGTGCTGGTGCTGGTAGACATTGGCACAGATTGTAGTCTTGTCTATGTGAGCCCGGATAAGTTTCCGGGTAAAGCTGCATACATAAATGGCTATGGAGGCTAGTCAGTGAAAGTGAAACCTGTATCTTTGCACCTTGGCATTGTCCACTTGGCTCCCTGTTTATACTGTGTATGTCTCTCCCATACCTGAATATATTCTGGGGGTGGATATTTTACACTGCTTGGCAGCTGTGCCATCTATCACGGATTTGATGGACCACTTGACGATGGAATTGGGACAGTACCACTATGTGGTGGACTTGGCCAATGCATTCTTCTCAATTGACATTGCTCTAGAGAGCCAGGAACAGTTCACCTTCACATGGGAAGGATGACAATGGACTTTCACGGTGTTGCTCCAGGACTATGTGCGTAGCCCCACCGATATGTCATGGCCTCGTTGTCACAGATTTAATCACCTGGAAATGTCCAAAGAGAGTCCCCTATTCCATTATATAGATGATATTATGCTAACCTCTGATTCTCTTGCAGATTTAGAAGTGGCAGCACCTCTCTTGCAACATTTGGCAGCATGCGGTTGGGCCGTCAATTAATCCCAGATCCCAGGGCCTGGATTGACTGCCAATTCTTAAGAGCTATCTATCTGGTTGGGTAAGACGAAAGCCATATCAGAGGCCATCATAGACAAAATCCAGGCATATCCCTGGCCCACCACCGTAAGGCAGCTGCAGACTTTTATGGGCCTCCTGGGGTACTGGTGGGCATTTGTGCCCCATTTGGCTCAGATGATAAAACTGTTGTACCGGTTGACAAAAAAGGGGGCTTCCCGGGATTGGGATAAGGAGGTTGAGACAGCCTTTCTGGCAGCCAAGCAGGCTATTCAGCAGCAAGTGTAGGCCCTAGAAGTGATTAACCAGGGGTGCCCATTTGAACTTGATGTGCATGTGACCACAGATGATTCTGGCTGGGGCCTATGTCAGCACATGGACTGCTTTAGAATGCCAGGAGGCTTTTGGTTCCAACTTTGGAAGGGAGCTGAGCTCCAGTATTCATTGATAGAGAAGCAGTTAGCAGCTGCATATGCTGCCCTTCAGGCTTATGAGAGTGTGATGGGACGGACTACAGTCATCATGCAGATGACTTACCCAATAGTGGGGTGGATATGTTCATGGGTAATGACTCCCAGGACTGGGATGGCACAGACATCCACTTTAGCAAAGTGGGGTGTCTACTTAGAACAGCGGAGTCCTCTGAGTACAAGCCCCTTATTAGCAGAACTGCAAGAAGTCTTGGGACCTGTGTTCCTGATGCAATATAGGGCTATGGGTCAGCCTGAGGTACGCCTAAACCCTGAGCCATCACTGTTTAAAGAGGGTCACCCCACCCCATCCCCCATGGGGCATGATATATGGATGGACCCAACTGGGGTGCTACTGCTGCCTGGACCACTGTTGTGTGTGGTTCAGCTTAGTACTGATACCATATGGTTTGATACCGGGTGTGGACAAAGTAGTCAGTGGGCCAAACTCAGGACAATGTGAATGGTGATCACCAAAGAGGTGACACCTATGATAATCTGCACTGATAGCTGAGCAGTTTATTAAGGCTTAAGCTTGTGGTTAACTACCTGGAAGTTACAGAATTGGCTAGCTGGTCACCGGACCATTTGGGGCGGGGCCATGTGGCAAGACCTATGGGAGAAAGGATGACCTCCTCCAACCAGTTATGGTGACAAATGGTAATTTGTTGTTGCCTGCCTCAATGTCCCTAAAGGTAGGGGAACAAAAACCTGGTTTTGGCCATGGACCCTCCAAGCCACCCATTGCAGATGGATGGCCATCGTAGCCCCCTGGAGGGAGGGCTTGGGAATTTAATGTATGGCCTCTGATATGGTTTGGCTGTGTCCCCACCCAAATCTCAACTTGAATTGTATCTCTCAGAATTCCCATGTGTTGTGGGAGGGACCCAAGGAGAGGTAATTGTATCATGGGGGCCAGTCTTTCCTGTGCTATTCTCGTGATAGTGAGTAAGTCTCATGAGATGGGCTTATCAGGGGTTTCTGCTTTTGCTTCTTCCCCATTTTCTCTTGCTGCCACCTATGTAAGAAGTGCCTTTCACCTCCTACCATGATTCTGAGGCTTCACCAGCCATGTGGAACCATAAGTCCAATTAAACCTCTTTTTCTTCCCAGTCTCGGGTATGTCTTTATCAGCAGCATGAAAACAGGCTAATACAGCCTCTGTGATTGACCATTTGTAGGGGAATGGCCAAGGAAGGAATCCTCCTCCAGGGCACATATGTACTACTGCTGTGGCCTATAGGTCCAGGGTGCTGCCCTATGGACACATTTCTCCACTAAGAGGACTCCCTTGGCCTAGGGGATGGAGTGTAAGGGAAATAGTTGCACTGCAGACAAGAGTTGGTGGAGGCAAACATCTAGTGCTGCATGACACAGTGGGACTGCAGTGCAGGTGCACAATCCTGGGCATTACATAATCACAGTTATGTAACCACATTATGGGTGGGCTCATCAACTGGCTTTGAGCCACTATTGTCTGTGAGTAATATAACTGGACTGCTGACTCTGTAAGAGAGAGCTGGGCCACCTTGCAGGTGGCTGGGAGGGGAGCCAGGAAGCGGCAAGCACACTGGGGAGCTCAGCTACAGGCGTGGGGGTGGCAGGAGCGGTGGAGCCAGCGCTGAGAGAGGCTGCAGCTGGAGCAGGTGGCCAAAACAAAGGCTGACAGAGAGAGAGAGAGAGAGAGAGAGAGAGAGAATAAAGCTGTATCTCAACTGCTTATGGTCCCCCACGTGTCCTTTCAACTACCCACCACCCGTCCACCAACTCCCCTCAGACCCCAGCTGGGCTTGGAACCTGACAACAACCTACTACTTGGAATTGGAATTTGAAGTTGGGGGGACACTCCAGGCAGATGGTATCAGAATTGAAATGAATTATAGGATACCCAGCTGTGTCCAGTGGAGAACTGCTTGGTGTGTGCTGTGTTGAGCATATAGTACATGAGAAAGAGTAAGGCAACTTTGCCTTAGGCACCCAACATTCTCATTTTTTTTTGAACCTACATTTTTAAGAAATAGGCTTTATTTTTTAGAACGGTTTTAGGTTCTAAAATTCCACAGAAGATAGGGAGATTTCCCACCTACTCCCTGCCCCCACACATCCATAACCTCCCTATTATCAATATTGCCCACCAGAGTGGAACATCAGTTACAATTGATGAACCTGCCTTGAAACATTTTTATCACAGAGTCCATGGTTTCCATTAGGGTTCACTCTTGGTGTTGTACATTCCGTGCATCTGAACAAATGTTTAATGACATGTGCCCACCATTACAGTTGTACAGAGTAGTTTCACCACCTTAAGAATCTATTATTGGCCAGGCAGGATGGCACATGCCTGTAATCCCAGCACTTTGGAAGGCCAAGGTGGGAGGATGACTTGAGCCCAGGGGTTTGAGATCAGCTCTGGCAACATAGCAAGATCTCATCTCTACAAAAAATACAAAAATTACCTGGGCATGATGGCACGCACCCGTAGCCTACAGTCTCAGCTACTCGGGAGGCTGAGGCAGAAGGACTGCTTGAGCCTAGGTGGTTGAGGCTGCAGTGAGCCCAAGCCATGGTCGTACCACTGCACTCTAGCCTGGGCAACAGAGAGAAGCCCTGTCTCAAAAATACACATATATACACATACATATATTCTTATTATATATATGTATGTGTATATATACATATTCTTAACATTCTAAGTCCTCTCCCCCTTGTGCTGTAATATGTCTGCCACAACTAGCCACCCCTTCCCCCAACAAAAGGAGAAAGTTTGCCCAATAAAACTGTTTTGTGTAAAGACACAATTGCCTTGAGTAAAATCTTAGTAAAAGTCTACTAATTACAATTGCCTTGAGTCAAGCGGTGTTTTGAGAAAATCTAGAAATGTGGGCTGTATCCAGATTTGAACTTACACAAGGTGATAAAAAGGGAACAGCTATAAGACATAAAACAGCAAACTGGAGAATCCAGGAGGAACAGAGAAAAATGCAAATGGTATCTGGAAGAAAATTAAATCCTAGAGATATTGTGGAAAAGAGAGGAAGAGTAAGAGGCAGGATTCCTTTGTATTTAAATATCCTGGGACACAGCTACTCCAGCAGACTTGGGGGAGAGGGGGAAAGGCAGGCGGCTGACATCTGGTTACAGGCTGCCTCATTTCCACATGGGTGGCAGTCGGTAAAGTGCTGTTCTAGCAGTGTTTCACGCTCTTCACAGGTATCAGGGAAAATAAGAATATTTTGTAAAGTTATATAAAACTACCATGAAGTAAGTTATAATCTACCCAAAATAGGCAACCAGGACTTCCAGAAAGGGACTGGCTTGTTGGAAGCCAAATGGAAGGCAGGGAAGAGGGGAGGTCTAAAAGCAGGTATTCTCCAAAAGCCACTTACAACCTCACAACATAACTAGATCAAAGAATTTCTGTCATGCCAGATAGTGGAAGGCTGCTATGTTGAGAAAGGCAATTGAGCAGTTTTGGCGGCGGAGTCAAACAGAAGGCTTAGAATCAACATCTGTTTTCTACAGTATGCTCGCTTTGATTTCCATCTCCAAGTTTCTGAAATTCCAGAAACAGTATATGGCCTTGTCAAAGAAATGACGAATTACTATGTTACTTTGTGTTAACGAAAAGGTTACATTTATGTTCATATGGAAGAGATAATTCACTGAAGAATTTTCAATTTTTCAAACTGACACGCACACACAAGACGGAAAGGAAGGCAGCCTGACCGCGTTTCCCAGGAAACAGGTGGTGCAAGGTGGAGGTGCACCACTCTCTCCTCCAGGAAGGCGGTGACCCTTCCGCAGATGTCTCCGTTGGAAACAAATAAAGGGAATATCGGTCAAAGCGCAATTCCCTGATTCCACTTGAGAAGCCCCGGGCGTCGAGGCACGGCAGGAAATTTACCACGACGCCTCCCACTGGCTCAAGGGTCTCCCAGGTGCTGTCGATTTTGCAAAGGGTCCGTCTCTACAGCGACTGTGACGAATTCCGGAGCATCAGCACCGGGGAGTGCTGACCCGACACTCGGCTCTACCGCAGCCCGCCGTGCCTCGGCACCCTGGGCTTGTCCGGTTGGGTGTTGCCGAGAGAACGCCCCAGCTCCTGCCCGGAACCCACGTCCGCCGGCTCCTACCGTGCCTCATGATCCTCGCTCGGGCTAGCACTTTCCACGCGCGCTGACTCTGGGCTCCGACACCTGGACCGCCTCCGCAAGGCGGCGCGGCTGCTGTTTGTAAACACGCCCCACGTGCGCTCGCCCTGCCCCATTCGCAGCCCGCTCCTGGCACGCGAGGATCCTCCGCTTTCCCCCCAGCACTGGGGGTGGGGTGAGATTTTAAAATTTCCCCCTAGGGAAAGAAGAGCCTCGTCGGCAGAGCCGGGCCACTGGGAAAAGCGCCAGGACAAGGCAAGCGTGTGCCGCCCCCTGCCGGCCAGGGAGGCACTGGGGCCCCGAAACGGCCAGGCGGTGAGCGGAACCCACGCGGCGCCTGGAGACGCACCCCCGCCGGGCCCCGCCCCTCCCGCCCGCTCGCCGGAGTCCCCTCCCCCGGGCCGCGTGCGCTCACCCGCGCAGGCCCCGCCCCCTCGCCGGCACAACGTTCTGCGGGGGCGCGCGCGTGCTCTCTAATCCCCCGCCTTCCGGCTCCGGCAGCGACGCTCGTCTCTCTCCGCTCGTCCCTCGCCGCTGCCGGGCCACCAGTGCCAGCCTGCCTCAGGAGACTCCATTTGCGCTTAGTGTGGTCTGGGCGCCGCGCAGGCGGTCCCAGGGCGATGCCCGGGGCCGGCGGACTGGCGTTCCCTGTGCCAAGCGGCCGCCCACTGGCTGGCTGGCTGCAGCAGTGACATCCTGGTCGCCGGCGTCCAGGCGGAATCCGGGCTCCCTCCGCGGGAGGAAAGACGTCCCGCGCTCTGAAGCTCGCCCAGCGGGGAGAGGCCCTCGCTAACACGGCTTCTCTCTGACCTCTTAATTTCAGGAGGTAGGCTCTTCAGGTCCCTCTCTCTGTCACCCCAGATTATGCCTGAAAGCATTATTTGTCGTATTTAGCTATCACATTGATAGGAGGCGTTAATTTTCTCAACATAGTTGCAGGATAAATGTGGATAATGCCACAGATCCTGATGTTGAATTGAAAGAAAATGTTTTTGGTATTTTCCTTTAGGTTTCGGAGCCTCCGAGTATCTATACAGCCCCCACAGGAACTCCTTCTGTTGGTCCATCGAGGATCGTCTTTCACCAGGATTATTGTAACATCATCTTCACCGAGCCTGCCACCCCATAGCCTCTACCTTGGGTCCTCATTTCCACCGATGCAGTTTTTTTGATGCTTTCTTTAGTAATGTGACATCACATGTCCACTATCCTCCTTTCCAGCTGCCAAATCTAGTAGGTTTAAGTCGCTTTTAAAGTAGAGAGTTTTCTGCCTGTTCCACTTTCACCTTATTTGCACTGTTCACTTCTGTCCGGGTCATCTTCTCTTGCGTATGATTTCCACAAGCACTCACTTGCGCAACCTATAGCAGAGTCCGTGCCTAGAGAGACAGCATTCCATACAATCCACTGCTTGACAAAGACCACATAGTCAGAGAGTGCGTTTTCCCATTGTATTTTCCTGTATGTCAAGTTTGCAAGTCCTCTCTTGACTTAAACTGTTTACTCCCTAGCACATTTCCTAAAATACTTCCACCTGAGATTTAGTGGCTATTCTGGCAAAGAACATTACCTGCAAGGATGGCAAGAATTGAGTATGCAGTAGTACTGTTTTAGAAGCCTTACCAGTACAGTTTCTAGCCTCTAGTGTGATTGCACTTCATGAAAGACCCTGAACCCTGAGGAGAAAGAAAGATAGAAGATAAGAGTTAATTGGCGCTAGGCTTTGTTGTAGGAAGTTTGTAAGTTTTAAAATAGCAAGTAGATTCACGTAGACCTTGTCAGGAAATTGGTCACTATCCATCTAGGCCCTAGAAGTGAGAGGAGGAATCTTACGAACTCATTTTCTAGTTCCTTTGTATTCAAATCTTAGTTGTTAATTATCTTGTTCTAGTAATCACCTAAAATATTAGACACTTAAAATGTTGGGGAAACGTAAGCGTGTGGTGTTGACAATTAAGGACAAGCTTGACATTATTAAGAAACTTGAGGAAGGCATCTCTTTCAAAAAACTTTCTGTGGTGTACGGAATTGGTGAATCCACAGTTCGTGATATTAAAAAGAACAAAGAAAGGATTATAAACTATGCAAACAGTTCAGATCCTACCAGTGGAGTATCCAAACGTAAATCTATGAAGTCATCAACATACGAGGAGCTTGATAGAGTTATGATAGAGTGGTTTAACCAACAGAAAACCGATGGGATTCCAGTGTCCGGAACGATTTGTGCAAAACAAGCCAAGTTCTTTTTTGATGCTTTGGGAATGGAAGGTGATTTTAATGCATCGTCAGGCTGGCTAACTCGATTTAAGCAGCGCCATGGTATTCCAAAGGCTGCTGGTAAAGGAACAAAATTAAAAGGAGATGAAGCTGCTGCCACAGAATTTTGTGGTAGCTTTCAGGAATTTGTTGAAAAAGAGAATCTACAACCAGAGCAAATTTATGGTGCTGATCAAACTGGATTGTTCTGGAAATGTCTACCATCAAGGACGTTAACTCTTGAAACTGACCAAAGTACTTCTGGGTGTAGGTCAAGCAGAGAGAGAATCATCATTATGTGTTGTGCAAATGCAACAGGTTTACACAAACTTAATCTTTGTGTTGTGGGGAAGGCCAAAAAGCCCCGAGCATTCAAAGGCACTGACCTTTCAAACCTTCCTGTGACATATTACAGTCAAAAAGGTGCATGGATAGAACAGTCTGTTTTCAGACAGTGGTTTGAAAAGTATTTTGTGCCACAGGTACAGAAGCATTTGAAATCCAAGGGACTTTTAGAAAAAGCAGTGCTTCTTTTGGATTTTCCCCCAGCACGTCCAAATGAAGAAATGTTGAGTTCAGATGATGGCAGAATAATTGTGAAGTATTTGCCACCAAATGTCACAAGTCTGATTCAACCAATGAGCCAGGGAGTTCTAGCCACTGTAAAAAGATACTATCGAGCAGGACTTCTCCAGAAATACATGGATGAAGGAATTGACCCAAAAATATTTTGGAAGAACTTGACAGTGTTGGATGCAATTTATGAAGTGTCAAGAGCTTGGAACATGGTAAAATCAAGTACCATAACCAAAGCATGGAAAAAACTTTTCCCTGGCAATGAAGAGAATTCAGGTATGAACATTGATGAAGGAGCCATTTTAGCAGCTAATTTAGCAACAGTTTTACAGAACACAGAAGAATGTGAACATGTTGACATTGAGAATATTGATCAGTGGTTCGACTCTCGGAGCAGTGACTCAAGCTGTCAGGTGCTGACTGACAGTGAAAGTGCTGAGGACCAGACCAAGGCTGCTGAGCAAAAGCCTTCCAGTAAGAGTAGAAAAACAGAACCGAATCCAGAGAAGCATATTAGCCATAAAGCGGCACTTGAATGGACTGAAAATTTACTGGATTATCTTGAACAACAGGATGACATGCTTCTGTCTGATAAATTGGTATTAAGGAGGCTTCGGACCATAATAAGAAAAAAACAGAAGATCCAAAATAACAAAAATCATTAATAAGGCTCTTAAGTATTTCAGTGTATCTGCATCTTTGTGACTATCTATCTGCAGTGAAACTTTGCTTGTTTGAAGTCCTGTGGATTCCAAAGCCAAATACATTTTATAAATGATTTTGGAATTAGATGTCAGTTTGGATTACTTAAATTACAACTCTTTAATGTTGACTCTAGTCATTGGGCATTGACATGTAACTTGTCTTTCTACTGTTTCTAATATCTATTAATTAGATCATAAGGTACCTGAGGCCAGGGATCTTGTGTCTGTTGTGCCTGAATTTGGCGTGTCTAATAAAGGCCCATGCACACTATGGGCACTCAATAAAACTTACATTTTTATGATTTTTCTTTGAAGTTGAACTTCCAAATTGAAATATGTTGGGGGTAAGTTTCCATTTCCACAGCTTTTCCACTGCTGAAAAGAAGAGTTCAGCAAAAATTGCGCTTGAAGTATTTCACTGCGACTGCAGAGAACTGAAGGAAAATAGTCTAAAGCCTTAAATATTGCATTTCTGTACTAGCAGTATTTGGGCAATTAGCAATTCAGATCAACCATCTCTTGAGAATAGTAAAGGAAGAGAAGTATGATTTAAATGTCCCAGAAAAAGGATTTGCACTTCATTTTTTTTTCCATCTGATAAGAGGGAGTGTTCCTAAATAGTTGTGGAAAGAATCCCATTCCTGTTCCAGGAAAATAGATTTCAGTTCCCAAACCATTGCAGTTAGAAGAGTTAAGCGTTACATTTTATCATCTGTCTTTTGGGTTCTTTATAGATGCCAGTAGTATTTCTCTTTAATAAGCTATTTGACGTTTATGTAACATTTGAAAGCTTACAAAGTATGTATGTCATTTGCTTTCATACAGCATTTTTTGTGAAAACCAATACTGAGAATATAAGCATACATCTAATTTGTGGAACCAGCAGATGAACAGTAGACTAACATAAAGTAGAACATGAAGAGAGGCAGTAGAGGAGTGCAGCTGCTGTGTGACCATCGGCAAATTACTTAACCCCCCCATCTGTTACATACAAGTAATACCTGCCTCAGAGTTTTGTGAGGTGTAAACGAGTTGACATATGGATTTTAAATAATAGGGGCTTGTAATAGGGCCTGGCACAGAATAACATTGAATGTTAGCTGTTACTGCCATTGTGGATATTGAGTTTCAGTAGTATGCTAAACAGATCCAATGTGTTATTCAAAGTGGGGTTGCTGCATTTGGAAAACCCTTCCAAGGAAGTGAGATAAAAGAGATACAAGTGGTCAGGCGCGGTGGCTCACGCCTGTAATCCCAGCACTTTGGGAGGCCAAGGCAGGTGGATCACTTGAGGTCAGGAGTTCAAGACCAGTCTGGCCAACATGGTGAAACCCAGTCTCTACTAAAAACAGAAAAAATTAGCGGGGCATGGTGGCATGCGCCTGTAATCCCAGCTACTCAGGAGGCTGAGGCAGAAGAATCACTTGAACCCAGGAGGCAGAGGTTGCAGGGAGCTGTGATCACGCCACTGCACTCCAGCCTGAAACTCCGCCTCAGAAAGAAAAGAAAAAAGAAAAAAAGATACAAGTAATTAGTTTCAGCAGAAATGCAATAATGATTTCTTTCATTGAAAACTGAAGGGTTACTCTAATTGAAAAATCAGTTACCACCCCCTGGTAGGCTTTGTGATGCATGCAGACATTTAAGATATCTTAGGTGGAGTTATAACAGGAAATGAGAATGGAATTGTAATTTCTTTGGTCCAGTTCTGTTAGCACTTTGCTAATAAACAGATGTTGGCTTTATTCATAGAAGAAAATCTTAATATTGGCATAATAATAAAATACCTTTACAGTGGATAAGATAGCAATAAGCAAGACACCTGGAATATTTTATCTAACTAAAGTAATATGGGATAAGTAGAAAAAGCAAAAGAAATGTCATGGGAGACAGTGGTTATAGTAATTAGGCCCAGCTATATATAGGGAGCTTGTCATTTGGTTTGAGGGGAATTTAGAGCCCACATCTGATTATTTTTCTTTTGTGAGGATTATCATCAGTGTCTTCAGCTGAGCCTCTGGATTCTAGAATAGCTTTTTCAGAAGACCTCTCAGAATATACTTTCTTTGGATAATTCATACATCATTATTAAAACACTTTCCTCAGTTCACACAGTTTCACCTACCTGATAGCCTTGAGGAAATACAACCCTGCAAGATAAGTCCTGAGGCTATTTGGCTTCCTGGAGACCAAGGATTCTAAAACTTGATAAGGGTAATGACTTACATTTGAACACTGCTTTGCATTTTCACATTGCTTTTTGCTAACACAAACTTAAACTTTGTTCAGTCATGACACTGAACTGGTTTAGTCTCATGTTGTATCATTAATCGTAATATAAATTATGCATTCTCATTCCGCATTTCATTGCAATACAAAAATCTTAACCTCCTTGAGATATTGTAATAGTTCCTCCAGAAAGACACATCATGATAATCTTGGTTAACTCTTGCCCCTTATGTGTACCCTAGTTTGAAAAGCAGACATATGTACTCTCATTTGACTTTGTACACCTTAAAGGAAATACCTACAAATTCTGATTATTGGTTAATCATTCTGACTATTGGTTAATTTTAAAAATGTATATGTTTTTTAGAGGAACCTGAGAGACTAACAGAACTCAGACTAAATGGACAAAGTATTTGGCAACTAAGCATGCTTTTTTCACAAAACTGCAGAGTGTGAATATTTACTATTTCATAATTCAGTCTCAGTAATACAGGGGTTGGTTGGAGAACTGGGCGCTAAATAAATATAGAGTTGGCAGGCCAGGATCAGAAGCCGTAGTCAATTTAAGCAGAATGATAGGGAGGACCCTGCACTCCAAAATTAGATTTATTCAGGAGGGCTGTGTTCACGTATCACCTTAATATTTTCACAAATTGACTTTTTTTTAAATATACACACTATATATGTTAAGCAATGATATCTACAGAATTGCAGGTCTCATGTGCCAACTGGGGTCTTTGTCTAATTCAAGTTAAACATAAGAATTCTTATTTTTAAACTTGCCAAACTAAAAATCCATTTTGTATAACTCATCTGCACACTTTAGAAACACTAGCCAAGCAGAAGGAATAGGGTTGTTGAAGGTTAACAGATTGGAATGCAAACTCCAGCTTCTCCACTCTTTATATAGATAACCTTAGCAGCATTCTGGACCTCTCTGAACCTCAGTTTACCCATATGTGAAAGAGTTGAAAGGTAAGCAGTCACGTTCCAGGCATTCATAAACACCAGCTATTAAGCAATCCTACAGCTGTACATTGAGAACCCCTGGTCTTCAGGCTTACCCTGGAGAATTCATCACAGCTCTTCTCTCACAGAGACTGTGCAGACCCCCAGGAAACCCAGGCACCTCTATTGAGGTCCAGGGCACTGACCCATCTCTGGGGTGTATACGTAGGTGGGCAGGCAGCATTGAGTTCCCCAGACCCTGAGGACTGTAGCTGTCAGTCACTACAGGGGCCCATCTGTAAAAAAGTTGAGTTACAGATAAACTTGTAACTTCTAGTTTCTTCTAAGACCAACAAAAATGATACCTGATTCCTGCATTTCAGAATATCTTGATCTTCTGGAACTTACTGACAAAGAAAGTCACCTTTGAGTGTAAAAAAAGATAAACTCAAGGCAGTTTTACTCATCTGTTGAAGCCTTGACCTGAACTCAAGTGATCCTCCCACCTCAGACTCCCACATAACTGGGACTACAGGAGTATGCCACCACGCCCGGCTAATTTTTTTTTTCTTTCTTTTTCTTTCTTTTTTTTTTTTTTTTTTTTGTGAACCAGAGTCTCACTCTGTTGCCCAGGCTGGAGTGCAGTGGCACGATCTCAGCTCACTGCAACCTCTGCCTCCTGGGTTCAAGCGGTTCTCCTGCCTCAGCCTCCTGAGTAGCTGGGACTACAGGTGCCCGCCACCATGTCTGGCTAATTTTTTGTATATTAGTAGAGATGGGGTCTCACTCTGTTGCCCAGTCTGGTCTCAACTCGGCTCAAACGATCTTTCTGCCCTGGCCTCTCAAAGTGCTGGGATTACAGGCATGAGCCACTGCACCCAGCCCATAATACTATTCATTCCTTGAACACATACATACTTTTTACTAATTTAGGAGAAAAAATAGGGTAATCCTTACCAAATTACTCAAAATCTTATCTTTAAAGACATGCTGCTTTATTCCTTTTAAATATATAAAGTAGGCCAGGCACGGTGGCTCAGGCCTATAATCCCAGCACTTCGGGAGGCCAAGGCGGGTGGATCACAAGGTCAGGAAATCAAGACCATCCTGGCTAACACGTGAAACCCTATCTCTACTAAAAATACAAAAAATTAGCCAGGCGTGGTGGCGGGCGCCTGTAGTCCCAGCTACTCGGGAGGCTGAGGCAGGAGAATCGCTTGAACCCGGGAGGCAGAGGTTGCAGTGAGCCAAGACCGTGCCACTGCACTCCAGCCTGGGTGACAGAGCAAGACTCCGTCTCAAAAAAAAATATATAGTATATATGTAAATATATATGTAGTATATATGTAAATATATATATATATAAATTGAAGAGCTAACAAAATGTAGTCAAATAGTGGTTTTACTGGCCATACTTCTAATGATTTGTATGTAAATTAATTCTGGTAAGAAGTTTTTAGATTGTTCGAGAACAGTTGTTTTTCCTGTTTATTTATATTATCCACAATGGGTTTTTGTTTATCTGTATTTTATTCAGAGTTCCTTGGTTTGACTGGTGTCCTTTTCCTGTTCCAGGCATCCATCCAGGATACTACATTATGTTTAGTCATTGTGTGTTCTTAGGCTCCTCTTGGCTGTACTAGTTTCTTAGAATTTCCTCGTTTTTGATTGTCTGGACATGATGATCTTGACAGTTTTGAGGAGAAGTGGTCAGGTATTTTGTAGAATGTCCCTCATATGATAAAAATTTTTTTAGTTCTTTATGCATTTCTTGCCCCCACTAACACAAAATAGACTGTGAAAGTGCCACTATTAAAGATACATTAAAGTATGAGAGAAAGATAAATTCTTATAAGAATCTGGGAAGGCTTTTCATCACAAGTAATATTGTCCATGAAGTAATTAGTTGTGTTTGTGGTAGGATAGGGGGTGTCACATGAAAATCAAGAGTGCAGGTCATGTTCTAGTAACAGACTAATAGAATTGCAATGTGATGCGAGTAAGGTGCAATTAGAAGTAACAGTGTAAAGTTTGGCAGGGGCCTGAGAGCTTTTTTCCCTCCTGACACCAAATAAATGGTATCTTTTCCAACAACACTTCTCTAACTCTCTGACATCAACTATGTGTCCTACAATTCTGACACTAACTACCCAGAATTAGCATCAGATTCCACAGATTCAAGGGCTCAGTCCCACAAGATTGCCCTCATTTCTGATGCCAGTTGCAAGTATTAGGCCCCCAGATTAGTCAGGCGTTCTCCCAATACTTCCTCAGACTTGATAATTTACTAGAATGACTCATAGAACCCAGGAAAAGGCTACACTTACTAGTAGTTTATTCTAAAGGATACAAATGAACAAGCGATACATAGGGGGAGGTCTAGAAGGGTCCTGAGTGCAGGCTTTATCCCTTTGGAGTTGGGATGTACCATCCTTCTAGTACGTGGATGTGTTCACCGACTCAGAAGCTCCCTAAACCCCAGAGGCATTATCAATGGCCAAGCTTTTCTTTTGTCCCATATCGATGCCAGGGGTGGTGTGGCTGGCTGCCCTGGGTCCATCACGTTCCTCAGTGGGACCCCTATGGCCAAGGGATTTAGAGTCAGAAGACTTAACAGCCAATTCAATGTTTTAGGCCAAATGGGAATGGAGGTGGGCAGGCGCTCGGAAAACTCCTTTAATTAAGCAACATAAGAGACCAAAACCAAAAGCCAAAAAACCAGGTTACAAAATTGACTTGTTTATATCGATAGTGTCTCTGGCATATGTTGACCATAAAAGGAATATGAACTAAAAAAATAAAATCCTAAGTCATCCGACAGACTGAATGGACTCGCTCTTGGCCAAACGGGATCCCCAAAACCCTGAAAATCTATCAGGGTATGGCAGGAAGTGGGCATTGGACACACATCATTGTGCCCACCCCCCCCCCCTTGGAATTTAGGCACAAGTGACCATCACTAACATTAAAATAGAGATTATAAGACCGACAAAACCGACTCTTGTAACAACAAAATACCAAATTATAAACAGGACCTAAGACCATGCAGGCAAGGGTTAAGTGATACATGCCTACACTTAAAGAGTAAGCTGGCCGGGTGCGGTGGCTCACGCCTGTAATCCCAGCACTTTGGGAGGCCGAGGCAGGTGGATCACGAGGTCAGGAGATCGAGATCATCTTGGCTAACACAGTGAAACCCCGTCTCTACAAAAAAAAAAATACAAAAAGCCGGGTGTGGTGGCGGGCGCCTGTAGTCCCAGCTACTCTAGAGGCTGAGGCAGGAGAATGGCATGAACCCAGGAGGCGGAGCTTGCAGTGACCCGAGATCGCGCCACTGCACTCCAGCCTGGGTGACAGAGCAAGAAACCGACACACACACACACAAAAAAAAAAAAAAAAAAAAAGAGTAAGCTGTGTTCTAGCTGCTACAAGGGTTTTCTTTTTCCCTAACAGTCAGACAAGCACTGGCCTCAAACTCACTGGCCCCCAGCCCCTGTTCCATCAGCCATAACTACAGATTTAATTAACATGAGACTGACTTTAATAATTTTCACCTGATAGAAGACCACGGACTATGGGCTAGTTCTAGCTGGTTTACAGAAATTGCACACTTGCATGCCTTTCTGCCCTGAAAAGACCTTTTAATGTATAGGACCTAATTGTAATACGTTTAAATATTAAGTCTCCACCCCAAAATAACATGGGTCATATGTTACATGCATATTTGTTGAATGCACATGGGTCAGGACCACCTTCATGAATATTCCTAGCCCCTCCTGCAACCTGTTAAATATGTAAGTTCAGCCAACATGTTGTCATATTCCCACAGGACCTCCAAGCACAATTGATAGTGGAGAATGTGCACTATAATTAAGACTGAGTGGTATGTGTACATCCTAGATAATTCTGGAAACAAATCCTCAGCCCTATGAGACATGCACAAGCAAATTAATGCTATGTTTTATCCCACAATGTCCTAAGTCAATGGCTCTCCTCATGGTTTGGATCAGGCCTCTCTTGGTGAAAAAAAGTTGCTCATAATTTTAGCCATGATTATAGGGCTAGGTTTATTCTGCTGCTGTAGACTCTATTGCAGTTACACACTCACCGTGATGCTCTAGCAGATCTCTTCCTTAAGCCCATGGACTCACAAATATTTTCCACTCCAAGTGGTGAGGTTCCATTCCACTGCACCTTAACTGCACCCCGTTTCAGCAGGAAGTACCTAGATGGAGCACATCACCCCCTTTCCATAGAAATGAAATGGAACTTGACAGTGGGGAGTTGTAACCAAGAGTGTCAGCTTTAAAATGTATTTTAAAGCCCTTCCCACTAGCCTTAAAGTGTATTTAAAAGGTTTTTTTCTTTTTTTTTTCTCTCCTTCCCCCTGGACACTGCCTTATACCATGACCTTATGACCAACTTATACATGCTTATCTAACTGTATGCTTGTTTAGAAATTCCAGGGGCTGGCCGGGCGCGGTGACTCACGCCTATAATCCTAGCACTTTGGGAGGCCGAGGTGGGCAGATCACTGGAGATCAAGACCATCCTGGCTAACACCGTGAAACCCTGTCTCTACTAAAAATACAAAAAAAAAAAAAAAAAAAAATTAGCCGGGCGTGGTGGCGGGCGCCTGTAGTCCCAGCTGCTCTGGAGGCTGAGGCAGGAGAATGGCATGAACCCGGGAGGTAGATCTTGCAGTGAGCCGAGCTGAGATCGCACCACTGCACTCCAGCCTGGGGGACAGGGCAGAAAAAAAAAAAAAAAAAAAAGAAAGAAAAGAAATTCCAGGGGCTAATCTTGAAACAGCCCAGGCCTGGAGACCCAGCTGCAGATTACCTCAAGGTGGTTAATCTACAACCTGGTCACAGTCGACATGGGACCAGCTAGTACTCCAGGTGGACAGTAACTCAAGATAGCCATCGGAACAAGACATGCAGACCTGTACTGTATACGATTCCTGCGTGTTTCCCACACCAGGTTTCCCCTTTATAAACCCCTTCAGTCAGCCTTAAAATTTGAGTTATCGTTTTGAGACTCGAGTCCGGACATGTCCTCAACTGCTAGCATTTTATTAAAACTGCTTTCCTTTCACCACACTTGGCATCTCATGTATCTGGCTTTTCAAACTGTGAATAGCCAGACCTAAGTTCTGTTATAGGACAATACCTTCACAAGGAAAATGTGTTCCCTACTTTTAGGCAAACGAGAGGAGAGCAGAGAACACTTCCTGCATCTGTTGATTCTCAGTTGCCTTCAGCTCAAATAATTCTTATGCCGAAGTGGCATGTTTTTGGGTGGCATGACCTGAACCCCTTCAGTCCTTAGTAGTTTCTTAGCTTCTCAGAATCACAAATCTTTTTTTTTTTTTCCTTTCCTTTCCGAACTAGCCTGGCTCTTGCAAGTGAAAACCTTGCTTTCCAGATTATTGTTTCTACTGCACTCTTTTTTTTTTCTTTTTGCCTTTGGTCTACTTTGAAAGTCAAAGCTAAGCAAAGACTTCTTTGTTCTCACCATTATTTGTGTTTTCTCTGAAGCAGTCAAGCTATAGGACAAGAATTACTGGGAATGAGAAGTGTGTTGGCTATTATTTTTAAGATTCTGTATTTTCACCTCAGAAAAAAAAATTATCCCACATTCTATAAATTTGGATCTCCCAGAGATAGAAAGACCACCCAGAGCGTAGAGCCTTCCGTCATCTCAGGGAGAATCCCTCTCCATTATGCATTTTCACTCCCGCTTTCAGCAAGACAAATTCCTCTTTGTTTCACGCACTTCAATTTAGCAAGCAAGCAACTTTTAGCGCTTGTGCAAGTAACCTTTGTATCTCACCCTCTACCCCGGGCAGCTTAGAAAACATTTTTTTCCTTAACAGGCAGTCATCTTAAAAGAATTCTAGAGTCAGCTATTAGAAAAACAAACTTGTTCTCCACTTCCTTATACTCTACCTGTCTGCTCTCCTGTTTCAGTGAATAGAGGAGGCCTCAGAGCTTCATGGTGCTGGATACACCAGTACAGAGTTGTTGAAAGGAAAGGAAGGAGTCTTCTTTACCTTTCTTAAGGTCTAAGTAACATTGTGAGTGAAAATATCATCAGGCAAAGAATTATCTGTGCATTATGTTAACTTAGTAAAATGTCCTTGCAGGCACAGAAAAACACAAAAGGTCTGGACAGCTTTTTAAAATAAGTAGATTTGTAAATCATTTAAAAGAGGTTGGAAAGTGAAGACTGATGGGGCAATGGAACACACACTGGGGCTTGAGGCCTAGGTGTACGTGGTCCCTTCTCTTGCCTCTTAGGACCGGCTCTCAGCTGCTAGCTCTGCGACCTTTGTCACTACAGATCCCACCCACCTTTTTTTTTTTTTTTGAAACGGAGTCTCACTCTGTCACCCAGGCTGGAGTGCAGTGGCGTGATCTTGGCTCACTGCAACCTCCGCCTCCCGGGTTCAGGCGATTCTCCTGCCTAGGCCTCCTGAGTAGCTGGGACTACAGGTGTGCGCAACCACACCTGGCTAATTTTTTGTATTTTTAGTGGAGACGGGGTTTCACCATGTTAGCCAGGATGGTCTCGATCTCCTGACCTCGTGATCTGCCCCCCTCGGCTCCCAAAGTGCCACCCAGCTTCTTTCTCCCCACTCCTGCCTGGTGACCACTGCGAGCTTCCTCCCCTGGCAGGGGCCTGGGCACAAATTCACAGAGGTTGAGGTTGGGCATGTTGCCCAAGGGCATATTGGGTAAGGCATAGCAGGAGGTATTTTGCCCCAGGCCGATAGTGCTGTGGTGCATTAGGTGGGGATTGGCTGGGGTGAGCTGCTCACTCACCCCAATCCAGGTACTGAGCAGCTCTGACAGGTTGTAATCTCTTGGTAGTTACCCATTGCTCTGGGTTGGGAAGGCAGACACATGGGAAGGGGAGATTGGCTTTCCCACCCCCAGCCAGGACAGGGTGCATTATTTTGGCAGTGGACTGCAGGGTGGGCACAGGCACCTGTGAGGGTCTGCACTTGTCCAGCAAATGTACCTGTGCCCAAAGGTGTGTGACATTCAATAGCAAATTTAAAAAACCAGCATGATAGGTCCAAAGAGAGACTGCAGAAGAAAGGGAAATGCTTATATATTAGTACCTTTAACAACACCTTTATTTTAAGGGGCCCCATATTTTCATTTTGCACTGGGCCCTGCAAATTAGGTAGCCAACTCTGCTTTCCACTATTTCACATCCCACATTCAGGGAATACAAGTCTCAATATAGAGGACTGTAGAGAGTAAAGGAGAATCAATATGGGTATACAGCCTTCTTACAGCACTGGGAGCAATATATTTGCAGGGTACCATCATTTTCATAAATTGCATTGCAGAGTACTTCAGATTTTTAAAAATAAATTCCCATCCAGCAATTACAGACATAAGAGATCCCACTTTAGTCCAGCATAGCCATACTACACACTGGCTTAGGACATTCATGGCCATCTCTAAATGAGGTCTAGGTAAGAAAGAAAATCTTGGAACACCCAAGTGGATAGTGAGAGGGATAACATTCTATGTACCCTTCAACCAACAAATAAATAATGTACCCTAATAGCTCTGTGTTGGGAGGGAGAAAGGATACAGCCTATGAAAGTTATTATGAAAGTTCAGAGTTAAGAGCATGCAATGGCTTTTCTTTGCAAAACAGAAACAACCTATAGAAAATATGCACTTTTCTTCATTAAGATGCAAAAATACATGGGCTCTATGAAGCAATGCTGAAGATACACATTCAGCAGACTGAGATGGTGAGTTAACCAAAATGAGCAACTTTCCAGGAAAGCAAAAATAGAGTATCAGAATTAAAGTCTTCATTGGAGATGGTAAGGAGCAAGATTAACATTGTAAAATGTTCAATTAGTAATTTTCATGATAAACTGGAAACAATTTCCCAGAATGCAGAAGATAAGGTTGAGAAAAGCAGGTTGGTTGGTTTCCTGTTTGAATATGAACTGGAGGAAGAGAGCAAAAGCCCCTTACTCAAGCTCTAGCTTACCTAACTCTCAGCCAATCAGTAACAAAAGATCCAAGAAGTTATCAAATGCAAGTTCTTAATGGAGGGGGCTAGGGACTTCCTCAGGGATCTGGAGACAGACTTCAACCCCTTCCTCCTTTTAATGCTAAAAATCTTGCCTGGGGTAGAGATTTATAATGTTGAGGATCCATACAATGTATGAAGAAGTATGTTGAGCCACTGCACAAATGCTAGAAAGACTTATATACATGCCCTGATGTAATCCTTCCCTGTAGAAAGGCCCTATAAAACATACCCACACACTATCCTCAGGGATTAACCCATTCCCCTTTCCTTTCAGTGCTGACTCCCTTGTGCGCAAGCTGAATAAAACTCTTTTGTTGCTATGTTTGGTGATCTCTCTTGATTTCTATCATGGGAGAGCTCAAGAACCCAGGGCACCAGTAACAAGGTCACGGAATAAAAATGATGAGGTGACAGAAAGTAAACAACCCAAACTTTAAATTTGCAATAATCAAAATTAAATTCCATTATATGCTTGAACTGAAAATAGGAATAGGTACTGGGAATACTAATTACTGAATAGCAGAGAATATCAATGGAGAGAGATTGTTCATTTTAAACTATCAAGACAGCTCACAAAGCATCCAGTCAGAAAAAGTTACACACACACACACACACACGATCAGTTTGTCTTCAGGTTGCTTTGTAGCTCAAGTGATAGAAGAGACTGATGACTCTCCATAGATTTTTTTTTTTTTTTTGAATACAGATTTTTTTTTTATTATACTTTAAGTTTTAGGGTACATGTGCACATTGTGCAGGTTAGTTACATATGTATACATGTGCCATGCTGGTGCGCTGCACCCACTAACTCGTCATCTAGCATTAGGTATATCTCCCAATGCTATCCCTCCCCCCAAAGAGTTGTAAGCAAATGATTTTATACCCACCCAGCTTGTTATTCTTGTGTAAAGGCAACAGAAAATTATTCTGTCTTATGCAAGAGTTCAGAGTTCAGCAATTTATCATACCACCCATGTAACCTACCTCAAATTAAAAAACAATATATAAACTCTAGCAGACTAAGAACTGAAAAACACAAGAAACTGTTAGCCTTGTAAAAAAATGGCAGTTTTAAAACCATTTAAATATAGACATCTAATTGTAAGTATAGCTATAAAAGTAAGATATATAAAAATAAATGTAAACTATAAAAATATGAAATAAGAAAAATAACTTGGAAAGGAAAAGCCCTTAAAATATAAGCTATGATGATGTTTTGGCAATATTGTCTGAGTATAGAAACCCCAGATTATGTTAACAAAGACCCAGAATGGACTGGGAAAATAAAAGCATGGTAATGTTTTTAATGAACATAGGGAGAGTGAAAAATGTCTAATACTTTGTTCTAGTATTAAGTTAAACCAAAACAGGCCGGGCGTGGTGGCTCATACCTGTAATCCCAGCACTTTGGGAGGCCAAGGGGGGCAGATCACTTGGGGTCAGGAGTTCAAGACCAGCCTGGCCAACATGGTGAAACCCCATCTCAAGTAAAAATAGAAAAATTAGCTGGGCATGGTGAAGCATGCCTGCAATCCTACCTACTTGGGAGGCTGAGGCAGGAGAATCTCCTGAACCCAGGAGGCAGAGGTTTCAGTGAGCTGAGATCACGCCATTGTACCCCAGCCTGGGTGACAGAGTGAGACTCGATCTAAAAAACAAACAAACAAACAAAACACCATATGCTGTTTACAGGAGACATATCTTAAGCAAAACGCCACACAACATTTTAAAGTAAAGAAAGAACAAATAAACTGAAAGTTAGGAGTGGCAATATACTAACAAAGTAAAATTTTAAGCAAAAAGCAAGTTTGGCCAGAATGATTATCTTATATAAATGATAGGCATAATGATGGTGGTAATAATAAAGCTGTATTTTATAAATAAAGTAATACTTAAAGGGATAAAGCAAAAATTATTAGTCATATGGGATAAATTGATAGAAACATAAATGTAATGGAATTATTTAACATTCTGTTTTTGACAGATCAAGAAGATAAAAAATAAATGATATAGAGTATTTGAACAATAAACACAGCAAGATCACAAATTTTACCTCATACTACAATTTGGATATGTAATGAGAAATATAATTTCTTTATTTCATTTGTGATTAATCTGGCTTCCTAATAACTGAAGTTCCAATTTGTAACTGAGGGAAGAAGTGTAAATATCTAATCTCTCTTAAGTCTTAGTTCACTCTGATAATTTAAATAGTACTTGTAGGTTCTGTTTAGTGCCTCTCTGATAAAAATATTTGGTCTCTCAAGTGGCTCATGCATTCCCCTAATTTTCTCCTCAAGGCAGCACGTGGGTATATGGAAAAGGGGTGTGCAGCTTCATCAGCCTCTCAGCATTGCCATGAAGGTGAAATCCTCAGGCTCAGGTGCTCTCCTTGAAGTCCCCTCTGTTATCTCTGGTCTTTGGAGAAATGTCTGTGCTCTTTCTGGCTGTATACTTGCCCTGCTGACTTTTACCCTTAAAGACTGAACCTGGTGTCAGTAGTGGGTTGGCTTTTCACTGCGTTAGTCACTGGCCATTAGTGACTGCTTAGCTGAGACTGTCTCACCTTGGCTCTCACTGGTGCCGTAAGCCCACTACATGTTTGGGTTTGACTCCCATTTGGCCCTAGCCAGACTACAGCCCTTGACACAGAGCTATCCATTGCATCCCTTGGCCATGGCGAATCCTCTCTAGCAGCTTTCCGAACCTCATCTAATTCTGTGATCCAAGGTGGTTTAGGGAAGCTAAACAGGATGGCCTACCTCTATCTGCCTGTTTTTATAGATGTTAAAAAAACTAGGAGGCCATTAGGCTGCATTCTGGGTTCCTACATAAGCAAACTGAAACCCAACTCGGAGTAACTCAACCAATCAGAAACTGCCAACAAAGCTCTAATTGGGAGCTGTACCAATCAAAAACCTTCAACTAACCTCCAACTAGAGACTCTCCACCTTAAACAGTAAAATAGTTTCTTTGTCTTGCTTTCATGAACCCCTTATAAAAGTTCTCTCTTCATGCCTCCTTGGTGAAGCCCAAACTGCTTGTGATTTGGTGCTACCTGATTCATGAATTGCTGTCTGCTCAAATAGACTCTTTAAAATTGTAGCGGCCCTAAGCTTATCTTTTAACACAGGTCAGTTTGTCAAGAATCAACTAGTCGAATGACCAATTGCCAAATTTAATAAATTTACTTATTTACCAGAAACTTGTTTTATTTTCCTATTTCCGAAGGTTACTGCAAACAGTTTTGAAAGTCTATGAAGTTTTAGTAGACAGATTTCCGTTTTATCTTCGTAGCATTTTAAGGAATAACCAGGTTGTTGAAACCTGAGTTATAGAGTGGTTTTGGTTTAGTGCATATATCTACTAGTCAGGAAAGTTTATTTCAACATTTTAGCATTTTTAGGACATGGGGTCAATCTTCTCTTATTATTTCTCTGTAATTTCATATTTACAATGAATAAATATCACATTTAGAGTGCTAATCTTAAAACAGAGCTCATTTACCAAAAGCTTGTTCTTTTTCACTTTAATAAATTCTGCTTTGCAGTGCACACTATACATATCAACAGAATAACTTTAAGAATCATACTATTCCTTTAGGGGTTTTTTATGAAAGCCAAAGCATCATAGACCAAAACAAACACAAAGTAAGTAAAGGCTTAAATTCTTAAGAATTTTTATTTAAACAAAGCACTTTTTAAGGCCACTGATGATTATTTTTCAAATTCTGTGTGGTGATTTGTGGGGGACAGGAATGCAGATTATGAAAATGCTAGCCTTTGTCAGCAAGATACATAGCACAAAGTCAAGAGCCATCTACCTAGTAAATGTTGGTAAGAACCTTCATATGCTGTGAACTTTTATGATGTTACATAGAACATTGAAATTCAACCAATATGGCAGGCATTCATAAACTCTTGATGAGGTAGTTGACTAGATTGACAAAAGAGAAAGAAAGGTTAGAGCTAGAAAGTCAGATCTGGAATTCAGCCACGTAGAATTGCTAGTTTAAATCATGAAACTGGCTATGATCACTGAAGAAGAATGTAAGAAGTGAAAATGTCAAGAATTGAACTTCAATACCTACGCTTAAAGAGTTTACCAAGACACATAAAGGCATAGGAGTGACAGGAAGGAAAAAAGTGAAGGGAATATAAATAGAAAAATACAGAGAAGAAACAAAGATAACCCCAGAGAACCTAGAGATAGAAATTGAGAAGACACACATAAGTGAGAAGCAGAAGTGTAAATGTTTGAAGAAGTAATAAAAGAGGGATTTGAAATGCAGAGAGAGGGGGAGAACAGGTCTCTGTCCTTTGAGGGAGAAGCTTGGAGAAGGAGAATGATGAAATGTACTTCTTACAATCATTGTCTTCAGCTTCACTTATTTGTCAATGCCCTTAAATGAGGTATGTACACATAGCAGAGCTGAAATAAAAAGCAAGATATTCAAAAGCAGTTGGAGATTGTTTAGCTTCCTATTTCTAAATTTCCCTACTCCAGTTAAGCCAGCTTATTCTCATCGTGGGCACTATCTGACACTCTAAACCTAGATTTGGTTCTAGAATACTCACCTTAGGCAGCTAACTTTAACACTTTCTCTTGAGGCCATTTTTATTGCCATTCTTCTAAACATAACTTTATCTTCTTTTGTGGCTGACAGTTTCCCTCTTTTCTTCTTTGCTCTTGCTACTCTTCATTGTATCATTCATTTTAGCACTTTTTTGACTACCTACAATGTGCCCTAACAAATTTAATGCCCAGGACAGGAGGGACCTTAAATGCCTTGGCAATTTTGTTACACAGTCCCTGAACAGTCCTGGCAGATAGAACACGTTCAATAAATATTGGTTGATTGAATGAATTAGCACAATATTGAGCACTATATACATGATTAAGATCAAAGTTCTATTCTCAAAGAATTTACAATAAAGGAGTAGGAGAGCATCATTTATTCAAATAACTACAGTAAATAATTGCTTAATAAAATCAATGCAATAAGAGACTGTCTAGGAGTGTGGGCTCATGGAAGCCAGGGAAGAGTACATTTCAGGAAAAAGAAGGGATACACAGAGAGCAAGTAAAAGGAGGACTAAGAAAAGTCGATTGGATTTAACAAGAAAGTCATTGACCACCTGTACAGAAGATTAGATTCCTTGAATGACGCTTGTGCTGAAAACAACTAAAAATGCTAGATAAAATATTTAAAAAGTGCTCACTTTGGCAGCACATATACTAAAATTGGAACAATACAGAGAAGACTAGCATGGCCCTGTAAATTAAAATTAAAAAAAAGAGAAAACGCTATCATTTTAAATGTATCACTGAGCTGACAAAAAGTATAGAATCTGCATAGGTTAAAACAAGTAGAAGTGAAAATCATTGCCATTTTATATAAAATACAAACACACACACATACACATATAACTTACCTCTGTTGGAAGTCAGAGTATAATTATTCCTGATAGAGTTAGTGGCTGCAAAGGAGATTGAGAGAAGGATTGCTAATGTTCCTTCTCTTGATTTAGCTGGTGGTTATGTAGAAGTATTCAGTAGTGAAAAATTCATCCAGCTTTCACATATACTCAAAATATTTGCACTGCTTTGTGCTTTTTTTCAGTAAAAGTTTACTTTTTTTTTTTTAAGTTAAAAAAAACCACAAAAAAAGTGGGTAGACTAGGCGGTAAGTGATACCCAAGCTGGCTTTTGACTGGAGGTTATATGCCCAATCCTGGTAATTTTCAGATTCTGTTTTGATGGCTGTGGGAGTTACTAGGGAACTATAATTTAGAGCCTGTCCAAGATGGAAATGCAGGAGGAAGTCTCCTATAAGGTTGAGACCACAAAAGACTACACAGTGAAAGAGAATTAGAAATAAACTTGTAGCACAGGAGAGGCAGCAAGACAATGTTCTTGTCTTAAGCTCGGCTTTTGGTGGGAGGAATAAAAACATCTTGCCTGAGAATTTGAAAATGGGAGCCTGGCTGCAGGTAGATTTCCACTGTGAACTTAACTCTAGGTGTTGTTCCCAAACCATCAAGCTGAGCATTTAATTTAAGATGGTAGTGCTTGCAGGAGATTGGTAGGAGTAAACCCAGATCCTCTCTGAAGGAACACAACTTTTGTATGGGCCTGAAAGAATTTCCATGGATAAACTTCCAGAGAACAAGAGCTCACAAGGCACTGTGAGTAAGCACCAGCAGGAGCAGTGGAAAGCAGAATCAGATATGCTCAGACTGCAGTTCCTGAATTTATTGTGTAGTGAATGTAAAAGTAGCAAAAGTTTAGGTATAGAATATAAAAAATAGCAAAACTAATTTAATTTAATTTATTTTTTGAGACGGAGTCTTGCTCTGTCGCCCAGGTTGGAGTGCAGTGGCACGCTCTCAGCTCACTGCAACCTCTGCCTCCTGGGTTCGAGTGATTCTCCTGTCAGCCTCCTGAGTAGCTGGGATTACAGGTGTGCACCACCACTGCCGGCTAATTTTTGTATTTTTAGTAGAGACAGCGTTTCGCCATGTTGGCCAGTCTGGTCTCGAACTCCTGACCTCAGGTGATCCACCCACCTCGGCCTCCCAAAATGCTTGAATTACAGGCGTGAGCCACCGTGCCTGGCCGCAAAATTTATTTTAAACGGAGGCTTTAAAATATGAGCAAAGAATAGGAGAGACTTACAAAGATAAAGCAGATTTGAAAAGGAACTAAATGGGACTCTGAAAAATAAAATATAGTGATCAACATAGTAATTACAATTAAGTTACTGTGACCCTTGTCAGAGCAAGATCAGAGGGAAGGGTGTAGTTTCCAAAGGCTAGTCAGTTGAAGAGTTAATGGCAGTGAATAAACTGCATATATGTGTTATGTGCTGTTCTGTATGCCCATAACCTTTTTAAGTTTAAAAATATTAAATAGGAGATAATGAGAGATGAAAAATCTGCCAAGTGCAGACTATTTCTAGTAGCTTTCTGTGGTGACAAAACTTAGTGATGGTGATGAGGAAATCCCTACTTCCATCATTGTATTTTACTACTTCCAGATACCAATTCTGCTTCTCTCTCTTTGACTAAAGGAAAAGGAGAAATGCAGGAAAGGGAGGGAGAGTGGGAAGATGAGGGAAAGGGGAAAATAGAATAGGAATAAGAAAAAAAGGGAGTTGAAAGGGATAAGGAGAGAGGAGAAACCCATTGTCTACATTGAATGATCCCCTTCTCCCTGTGCTGGATTTTAACTATGGCAATGGAGAAAAATAAAATGGTGGGGAGAGAAACAGTGAACATGTGAAGCACATCCTAAATCAGTCACCTTGAAAATTAGCATTATATTAAGATTTAATTTTTCCACTGTAAATAACAAATTTCATTAAAAAAATCTAACACTAACCTAATGCTCTCTAATTTCACTTTTCAACTAGAAAAACTGGATTTGAACTTAACCAAAATTGACAAGCTCTAGTCTGCAAAACTTGAAACACCCCTACCTCTTATTGAAAAGTAAAAAGTAGAAAATAGGGCATTCAGTTGTCAGTTTGAATTATTTTTCCTTTTTTCACGTTTTTATTTTTAACATAGTTTAGGCCTCTCAGAGAGCTGGGCCTAGGGCAAGGGGAAGAGGGATAAAGCACACTATTAGAGTTCATAGCTCCATAGACACATAATTCATCTTCTTGACTTTGTAGTGCAAAAGGTTAAGCATTTATTGTATCCAATTACTTTGAATGTATTTCAACGTCAGGTAATTTTGAAAAAGTGCAATGCAATTTTTACACAAACAACTCTGCCCATTATAGTTCTTCTCAAAAAAAACAAGTCAATGCATTTTTCAAATTAGAAAAATAACAGCATAATTATATAATTAAAAGTAGTGTTTCTCAACTCTAGTTATTGTGTTCAGGTTCTTGGCATTTTGAACAAAGAATTGGACAAAACTTGCAAACAAAGCAAGGAAAGAATGAAGCAACAAAAGCAGAGACTTATTGAAAATGAAAGCACACTCCACAGGGTAGGAGTGGGCCCAAGCAAGTGGCTTAAGGGCCTGGTTACAGAATTTTCTGGGGATTAACTACCCGCTAGAGGTTTCCCATTGGTTGCTTGATGTACTCCATATGTAAATGAAGTAGTGGCCCGTGATCAGTCTGATTAGTTGCAGAAAGTGACCAATCAGAGGCTGAAGTGAAGTTACAAAGTTATACTCCTGTGCAAAAGAAGACTTGGCCCACAACCAACCTGACTGGTTGTGGGAGTGGACCAATCAGAGGTACTTTCAGTTTTTCGTCTGCCACACAGAAAAGGTGGCGGTGGAAAGGGAGTAGCCTCTGGTCCTTTTGTTACTTGGGCATGGAAAGTTGGGGTTTTCCTTTTGATTTAGTTCTAGGAAGTCAGTATGAATTGGCCTTAGGTTCCCTGCCTCCAGACCCTAATCTCCTGCCTCAAGGCATCACTTAATGATGGGAATATATTCTGAGAAATGTGTCATTAGTAATTTTGTCGTTGTGTGAACATCATACACACACCTAGATGGTATAGCCTACTACACACCTAGGCTATGTGGTGTAGCCTATGGCTCCTAGGTTACAAACCTGCACAGCTTGTTACTGTTGTAATACAAGAGTCAGTGTTTGTGCATCTAAATATAAAAAAAGTACAGTAAAAATACAATATAAAAGGTAAACAAAAATGGTACACCTGTATAGGACACTTCCCATGAATGGAGCTTGTAGGATTGGAAGTTGCTGGGTGATTCAATAAGTGAGTGGTGAGTGAATGGGAAGGCCTAGGACATTACTGTACACTACTGTACACGTTATAAACACTGCACACTTAGGCTACGCTAAATTTATAAAACAAATTTATTCCTTTTTTCTAAGAATAAATTCAGCTTAGCTTACTGTAACTTTTTTACTTTATAAACTTTTTAACTTAAAAAAACTTTGACTCCTTTGTAATAACACTTAGCTTAAAACATAAGCACACTGTACAGTTACACAAAAATATTTTCTTTCTTTATATCCTTCTTCTATAAGCTTTTTTTCTACTTTCAAAATTATTTATTTACTTTTTAAACTTTTGTTAAAAACAAAGACACAAACACACACATCTTATATGAACACAAACGTGAAGGCAAAAATATAATTCTTTTAGCTAATCTATTTTTCTCCCTTTGGCTATTCGAGGTTACAAAACCAGAGCCTGGGAAAATGGGATTGTACTAAAACTCCCACAAAAAGATGTCTAGAAGTCTTGTTGCTTCAGATGCAGCAAAACAACATCTGATTGGCAAAGGGCCACTTTGGTTTTTCTCCTGCTTGGCTAGCATCCTAAACTTAGTTTTCACAGTGTTCTGTCCCTATTTAACGCTGTGTAGTGGAAAGGCAAAATAGTGAGGTGGTAAAGAACATGGACTGTGGATTCTGACTGCCTGGGTTGGAATTCTCGTTCTGTCACACACTGGTCGTGTGATCTTACCCTCTGTCTCTGTTTCCTCACTTACAAAATGAGGAGAATCATAAGACCTGCCTCACAGGACTGGTATGCGGATTAAGCGAATTAGTATATGTAAAGTGCTTAGAACAATGCTTAGCACGTAGTAAATAGTATTGCATAAACACACACAAACACACAATGCAGTAATTTCTCACATTTTGTGTAATCAAACTGGGATAATGACTTTATGATTCCCTTATATAACTATAAAGAAATATTTCATTATCTGAATTAGCTTATTCATTGAGGACTATTAAAATGTAAGGGATAAACTGGATATCTAACATACATGTGAACTTTCTACTTCTTCCACTTATGTCTATTAGAACTATTAAGTGTATTTGCACTTGATAGATATTTTACAATGTGGGTATAAAAATCCACAGGTAGCATAAAAGTAAAGGGGAATGATAATGGTCTTTCTTGTTTTCTAGTGACAGCTTCCCCCCGCAGTAGTGTTCTTTTTTTTTTTGGAACACATATTGGCAATTGGAATATAAAGACCTGAAGGAGGCTCTCTGCCTAGCTTCAAGGAACCACAGGATACCTAGGGAATTAAAGAATGATAAAAGGAAGAATATCATGAGACACCTGGGAGTCTCGTTCTTTATCATTTGCTCTTGACACATGAATTTCCAAAACACGTGTCATTTCTCAACCAGGACAGAACTGTAATAATTTGTTCTACTTCTCACATGCGTTCTTTATGATGAGAAATCTGAAGTCATCCTCACCTTTGTTCCTTTATATGTAACAAGGCTTTCTTCTCTGGTTCCTAGGATCTTCTCTTTATCATTAGTTTGGGGAAATTTGATTTGTGCCTTGCTATAATTTTCTTCATGTTGTTTGTGCCTGGGTTTGTTGAATTTCTTGGATCTGAGGTTGTCACAACATATTGCTTTCTTCACAGAGAGATAACCCTGTAGATGAAGTGATAAAAGTTCTGAATGATACTACAAAATGGTTGGCTTTGTTAAATAAAAACCAATTCACGCCATAATGTTTTAAAAATTGTGTTATTATTTGGACAAAGATTACATACATCTCCTGCTACATATAGAAATCTGTGGCTTAGCAGAGGAAGGATTTGCAACAGTATGCTTTAGCTAACAGGTGGATTGGATTGCATGAGTATTTTCAAGGTAGGCCAGCTTTTGCTGAGTATTTTGAATAAGAAGGTGGTGGCTACAGCAATGAACTACTTAGCAAATATTTTTCATCACATGAACCAGTTGAATGAGTATCTATAAGACCTTGGAGAAAGTAGCATGATTTCAAGTGACAAGATTCTTTGATTTATATAAATCTGAGTTTTTAGAAAAATCATATTGCAATGGCAAATTTTAAAATTTTCCCACTGCTACTTGGGTTTAAGAATGAGGAAAGATATTAGTAAGAGTTAAATTTTATAGAAAGCCACCTTGAAGAACCGCAGAACAAAATGGCACAGTATTTTTTCTTTCTTTCAACACAAAGGTGAAAAACCTTTTCTCTGAATCTTCTACTGCTACTCTACAGTTTGAGAACCTGACTTTGAAAGAGGAAAAATAACTTAGTAAGCTGCCATCTGATCATGCAGTCAAGATAAGGCTTACTCATCTGCTCCTAGACGACTTCTGGATTTCTGTGAATGAAGAGTATCCTGCTAGTCACAGGAAAGCAATAAACATTCTGCTGCATTTTTTTCAATTCGTTACATATGTGAACAAGTTTGACTTGTTTAACAATCATCATGAGCAAGGAAAAATATCAACTCATTTTAGTTGAAATGTCATCCATGTGTGTTTATCTCAAGTTTGATCCAGAATTGTATTATTGTACAGCAGAAAAATAGCACAAGTTTCAAGTTACTTTGTTCTTTATTTCTAGTTTCAAAAGTAACAAATTTTATGCATAGGTATATAGAGGAGATATAAAAATTCGACACATATATAATTATTATGATCATAACTGCTAGTCTTATACATGAGCTTAATCATGTTACTCAGGAAGAAAATAATTTTTTGAAAGCTTTGTTAAAAAGTGTGTCTTAGGGTATACTTTTATTCATATTCTGTGGCTTATGGTTTTAATAGTTGTACTAATTGCATTGTCTAATTTTCATGTTGTAAATAACATTAACTAAATCAACATAACCTTTTTTTTTAATCAACTTTTATTTTAAGTTCTGGGGTACATGTGCAGGATGTGCAAGTTTGTTACATAAGTAAACGTGTGCCATGATGGTTTGCTGCACAGATCAGCCCGTCACCCAGGTATTAGGCCCAGCACCCATTAGCTGTTTTTCCTGATGCTGTCACTCCCCTCTCCCCTCACAGGTCCCAGCATGTGTTGTTCTTCTCCATCACCGTAAATTTTATCCAAATTAAATCAATCAAGCCTACCTTTAGAAAAAGTAAATTATAAGTTTTTGGCTTAAACTTGCTAGTTAACAGAAATTTATTGTTTGCCTTGTATGTTTTTTAATAACTTATGAAAAAGAAAGTAAAATATTACTTTCAAGAAATGTAAGCTGAACAACTTTTTTTTTTTCAAGACAGTTTGGGGAAAAAGTCATCCTTAGTTTTAAATAGGGGAAACAAACCTTAATCTACCATATAGCACACAGCGTACCTTCTCAGCTACTTGTAGAGTAGGACTTGATGGCAAACCTTTAGGCTTTCTGAGATGCAGAGGCCATAAGAATGCAGCTTGCAGACCTCCACCTGTAGTGAACTCAGCCCCGCTGCCGTGCTCTGCACTCCATTGCGGGGTTGGTGCTAAGGCCATGCTTCCCAGGGACTGCTCCTGGCTGGTGACTGAGTACAGGAGGAATGCTATAGCAGGCCATTTCTGCATGTCATTAGACCCCCGTGATGGCTGACTTTGGCTCCCTGATAGCCTTGCTAACCCTTCCTCAGACCTCATGGCAGTTGAGGCTACTCAACACCCCACCTTTCTTCCTTCTTCCCTCACTCGGGGTCCTACATGCTTCATGGTCTGATGGCTCTCCCAGGGCTCCAGTCTCCCTTGTGTTTTCTCTCTAAGGTAGTTCCCTTAATAAAATCCTTACCTGTTTAAATCCAATCTTGGTTTCTTGGATAACTTGGACTAACCATTGGATATGGTTTAAAAATCAAGTAGTAAATAAAAATAAAAGGGAAGCTAAGTTTTCTTTACCTATTGTACCAATTTATGTTAGGGTTGATGTCTTTTATGGTGAAGGAGAAGCACACAGAAAAACTAAGCTGATAAGGTATCCATAGAAAAAGATAATTTGTTTCTCAAAAAAGGATTGACAATTATTGGATTATTATACCTATTGCTTATGATCACAGTAATATTCTGTGATTAGCAGATATTAAGAACATTTATGTAAGGATTTCCTGATACTGGAAAATTATTTCAAGAATTTCTCCAGGGTGAAAAGACTGAGAAAGGCTACTCCAGGCTACTTCTGATATGCCTCAGTTCAGTCTCATTTGACTTTCTGGGTGTTACATTTTGTGATGAAACTGAAATATTTTGCTCCCACTTTGGAGCTCAAAGTAGCTGAATCCAATTCTTGCCAACGCAGAATCCCATTCTAAAAGCCATCTGGACAGGGCCCAGTGGCTCATACCTGTAATCCCAACACTTTGGGAGGCCAACAGTTTGGGAGGCCAGGAGTTTGAGACCAGCCTAGGCAACACAGTGAGACCCCGTCTCTACAAAAACAATTTTTAAAAATTAGCCAGGTGTGGTGACATGCACCCATAGTCCTACCTACTTGGGAGGTAGAGGTAGGAGGATTGCTTGATCAAGGCTGCAATGAGCTATGATCACACCTACTGCACTCCAGCCTGGGTGACAGAGTGAGACCTTGTCTCTAAAAAAATTAAAAATAAAAGTAAAGCTGTTTTTTTTTTCTACCTGCCCCTTTATGTGACTTACGGAGTCTCTAATGGAGTCTAACTATACTACAGAGTTAAAAAGCAAGATTCTAGCCCTAGACGGATTACAAATTTTACAAGGTTATTAAGACAAAATTTATGTACAGGGGCAATATAAGACTACTGTTCACAGATTTAGAAAAGACATCAAAATTTGGGTGTTAAACATGGCAAAAAATCCGAATTGCTACAATTGGGACTCAAGATCCGGGCCAGGAGAGGAGCAAAGTATGGTATTTAAGAACATCTTGGGTGGGTATGGTGGCTCATGCCTGTAATCCCATCACTTGGAGAGGCTGAGGAGAGAGGACTGCTTCAGCCCAGGAGTCCCAGACCAGCCTGGGCAACAAAATGAGACCTCGGCTCTACAAAACAATTTAAAATTAGCCAGGTGTGGTGGCACGTGCCTTGTAGTCCTGGCTACTTGGGAGGCAAAGGCAGGAGGATGGCTTGAGCCCAGGATGTCGACGCTACAGTGAGCCGTGATCGTGTCACTGCACTCTAGTCTGGGTAACAGAACAAGACTCTGCCTCATAAACAAAAAACAAAACAACAAAAATCCTTGGTTTGATCACTGACTGGCTGTATGACATGTGGCAAGTTACAGTCTCTCTTTAGTTTTCTTATCTATGAAAATAGAAATAGTAATACCTACTTGGGAGAATTAAATAAAAAATCTATGTGAAGTGCTTAGCACATAGTAAATAAAAATCTATGTAAAGTGCCTAGCACATAGTAACCACTCAATAAAGGGTAAGTTTCATCATTAACAACCATGATTTGATACAAGTTTTCATCTTAGTGCTATACTATATAGTCATTTTGCATTCTGCTTTGGGATCAAGTCCTTTTCATAAATTATTATTATTTTTAAAACCCAGGAAAATATGAAAAAAAAAATCAAACATACCTAGGCTCCCACAGTTCGGTGTGCTCATTTTCACTTGATGCTCCTACTTGAAATCCCTCATCTCCTCAGCTCTCCACAGCATCCTTAAGCCTGGAACTTCTTCATTCATCTTCTCCAGAGAATAAGTGTTTGAGGGGAGATGAAGGGATAGGTGGTTGCTGGGAGGAAAGAGGGGTATCTGCTTCCTTGCCTGGGGTAGGATAGGAAACCTAGCTGTGTTAGTCAGGGTTCCACAGAGAGACAGAACCAATAGAATATACATGTAAATACATATAAATATATGAGAGGGAATTTATTAGGGGAATTGGCTCATGTGGTTATGGAGGCTGAAAAATCCCCAAGACAGGCTGTCTGAAAATTGGGGCCCGCAGGATGCCGGGGGCATGACTCAGTCCAAGTGTGAAGGTCTCAACATCAGGGCTGCTGGTGGTGTAACTCTCAGTCCAAGGCCAAAGATCTGAGAACCTGGGGTGAGCGGCAGCTGGTGTTAAGTCCTGGAGTCTAAGAGCCAGGGAGCCTGGGTTTCTGACATCCAAGAGGAGGAGGAGTGTATCTCAGCTCCAGGAGCTTGAAAGACACATTCACCTGTCCTCTGTGTTTGTTCTCTCCTGGCCCTCAGCCAATTGGATGATGTCTGCCCACACTAAGGGTGGATCTTCTCCACCTAGTCCACTCAGGACTCACATGCTAATCTCCTTGGAAAACACCGTAGAGACACACGCCAAGATCGTGCTTTAACAGGTTTCCAGGTATTCCTTAAGCCGGACAAGTGTGATGACAATTAATCATCACACTGGCCAGTCAAGCATTTTGTATACAATTTTTTGGTCAGTTTTCCATTTTCATATCCTGACTTCACACCTGAAGTACTTCACAATCTGAAGTAGCTGTGCCTCTCTGGGCACAGGGCGAAAGTGCTCACTTCTTCTCTGGAGTAAAACTCCTCTGTAGGTTTTCAGGTTGCCACTTCTTCCACTCTGTTAAACTCATTACTTCTGCTCCATCTCCTTTCCATTTTCTGAGAATTTGTTGAAATGTTGTTTCCTGTAGTCTCCCCTACCATTCATTTTGTCCTTGTGAGTTAATAATTTTAAAAAATTTCTTTCCCTCCCTTTCAGAAAGATTTGGAGAGGATGGGGAGAAAAGATAAACATATATGGTCAATCATCATTTTAAACTTGAAGTGGAAGTTAGATTCTAATATCAGCTCGTAAGGTGAAAATTTCATTTGACTGAATTAATCTTAAACCCATATAATATGGAAAGAAAAGTATCTTTAAATGTTATAATCACAGTCATTTTGATGAGGGGCTTTTACTGTGAGAGGCACGTGGGGCCTTAGGCTTAGGAGCAGCAGACTCCCATCTGTCTCCTATTTTAGGCTCCCAACAGGATATAGTCTTATAGATTGGCATGGCAAGTGAAATTGACCATGCTATTTGTTACTTTTTAGGCTTGTACTTTAATTTTTCACTTCTGAGTCTCTAAATAAACAAAATTTACAGTTTACATTTATTTACATTTTATCATAAGTGTAAAACTCTGCTATTGTTTCTCAAATCCTTCTTTAAAGAGACAGTTTGCTAAAAAAGAATCCAAGCTGAAAATACAGACAGAGGTTAAAAAGTCTTACTTAACACAGGGAGAGAGAGCTGGTAGTTACCAGCTAAAGTCAGGACAAAGCTAAAAAGGGACAGAGCCTGAATCAGAACAAACTTTTTCTATTCTGTGGACTCAGTTTCAGAGTTAAAGAATCAAATACAAATTGTGAGGAGACTTAGAGCAAGAACTGTTCTGGTTTTCCACTACATGCCTAATAATGTGAATGAATTTCATTTTGCATCTTTATACATAATAATCTGAAATAAAATGAGAGTAACATTTAAATGGGAAAACATATAAGAACTTTATGCTTTAATTCATACTGTTTACATAGCTCATTTAATCTTCACAATAATTCAGTAAAGTAGGTATCATTATTGTCCTAATTTTAATGATGGGTAAAGTAAGCCTTAAAGAGGTTGAATAACCTTCTTCAGGTCACACAGTGGCAGGACAAGATTTTGTGATTTTTTTCACCACTGCACCCTCTATTTGCTAAACAATGTGATCACAATGGCCAACACTTATTAACTATTGCCTCTAAATGTAAGTTCATAGTTCTTGGAATGGACAAATTTTTAGGCAAAAAAGGAAAAGTGAAGAGGAGAGAATAATATTTTGTTCTTGTCATCAACTCATCAAAAATAGATGATGATGACAATGAACCCAGAAAGTTTTCTGAACATCTAGATGAGATCTTTGCTCAAGCCTGGACTCAAACATCACACTGGTCTAATATTGCTGTTTTCCAGCCTTAAGTGTGGAAAAGTAGTTATTAGAACTAGTTTTTTTTAAAGTGTTCAGTTTTATTTCAAACTTACAGTGCTTTGGATTTCCCCATGTTAGTGAAAACTTTTTGCATACTGGCAATCTATTCCAAAACAACTTAGCTGGAAATGCTAAACTGCCAATGGCAGTAATGTCGTTAATTAAGTCTCTCACTTATAAAAACCAAAACAACAGCCTCTCTTCTCCCCTGACTCCCATCCAACACTACTTTAAAATGTATTTCAGTTCATATTTTTAGACTAATCTAGTACCAGATATAGAAAAATAAAAGACCCCAAACCTCAAATTATATCAAGACCACCTATCATATTTTATTTTTACAACCTGAACTTTTTATATTTCTAGTTGACAGAAACCTTATAACCAAAGGTATCACTTTTGAAGAAAAAATGTTTGTTTTATCTATAGAAAGGCTTGCATAATAAATCAAGATTAATATGCTTATAACATGTCTTTAACGAAACAAAGTTTTTTTCTAATATGAAATGAAATGATACTTGTTTGGGATCAAGTAATGAAGCTATTTTGCTCAGGAAATCACTAACTGGCTTAACTGGATATGTATTAACGTCACAATGGTCAGTTTCGTTTTACAGCACTTTCTTGACACCCACATGTTTTAAAAAGTCAGCAATGTAATAATAAAATATTTATAATGAGCTATTAAAAGAAATCTGCAGAGTATAATATTATTTTCTTTAGAATTTAATTCAGAAAGTATTTGTAGGCTTAAAATATGGTTTCTCTAAAAATATATATCTTATTATGTGCATTCAATTAGAAAAATATTATGACCAGTTTGGTGACTTTGACCTGTTTCAGTTCCTAAAAATATCTGCCAGTAATGTCCTAATACCTTCAAAAAGAATGGTCATTGAAAGCATTCTTTCTTTGCCTATAGCATTGCTACTGCATGCAAAATTGAACTGCCTTCCATTTCTGAATATTACATTTTAAACAAAAATTATAATTGCTTATAAAACATTTCTAAAAAATAGCATAACTGTGAAAAATAATATACCACGTACCAAAGAATAAAGAATGAAATTAAAAGATAAGTGCAATTAAATTTAATCTAAATGGGTCATGAATTAAAACACAGGAGTTTGCCAATGCACCGTGTACAAAACAGAATCAGGAAACCAGATGTAAATTGTTAATTACAAGAACATATGTCATCAGTGCACTTGGGACTCTCAGTTCACTCACAAATATAACCTTTAGGCATATTAGCAAAAAATAGACTTTAACATCATAGACATCTGTGCCAAGGCTTTTTATATCTTAACATATTTTGTTTAGTTTTAAAATAATGACCTAATTAGAAATTTTAAGCAAGCTAAAAGAACAGAGTTGCAATTGCAATTTAAAAATCTAATAATTCTTTTTTAGCATTCAGCATATATTGATGCATAATTTTAAGGCCATTTAAATGAAATATTCAAATCAATAAATGGTAATATTTACATTTTATTGTGCCTACATGTTATAAGCAACTAATAGTTTTGGTTTACAAAATAATTTAATTTTACTAAGAGGGCTAGTTAGAAATCTTTGGCCAAAAGAATTGTATTCTCTAAGATAACAAAAGTCCTCTAAAGAAGAATGAATTACTTAGTAGTTGTAGGAAGCACATTTCTTTATCATTAAGACTAATGCATTTTACATTTTCCTATTTGAAGAATACAGTTTATATTTACAGTTAAATAGACACTCTCTAAAAATTATGTTTAGATAACTGATATGATTTGGCTCTGTGTTCTCACCCAAGTCTCACCTTGAATTCTAATAATCCCCACATGTCAAGGATGGGACCAGGTGGAGATAATTGAATCATTGGGATGGTTTCCCCCATGCTGTTCTTGTGATAGTGAGTTCTCACAAGAGCTGAGTTTTATAAGGGGCTTCCCCCATCGGTTGGCACTCATTCTCTCTCCTGATGCTCTGTGAAGGGTGCCTTCCACCACGATTGTAAGTTTCCTGAGGCCTCCCCAGCAATGCAGAACTGTGAGTCAATTAAACCTCTTTTCTTTATAAATTATAAATTATCATAGCAGCATGATAATGGATTAATACAATAAGCTTACACCAAAATATTAATAGTTTATTGGCCAATTTCCCATGTACTCAACATCTTATTTCTAGTTAGCATCATTTCATAATATAGTGATTTTTTTTTAACTTTTATTTTAGGTTCAGAGGTACATGTGCAGGTTTGTTATATAGGTTAATTGTGCATCATGGAGTTTGGTGTACAGATTACTTCATCACCCAGGTACTAAGCATAGTACATATTAGGTCATTTTTCAATCCTCACCCTCCTCCTACCTTCCACCCTCAAGTAGGCCCCAGTGTCTGTGTTCCCTTCTTTGTGTTCACATGTACTTAATGTTTGGCTCCCACTTATAAATGAGAACATGCAGTGTTTTGTTTTCTGTTCCTGTGTTAGTTCACTTAGGACAATGACCTCCAGTTCATGTTGCTGTGAAGGACATGATCTTGTTCTTTTTTATGACTGCATAGTATTCCATAGTGTATATGTACCACATTTTCTTTATCCAGTCTACCACTGATGGACATTTAGGTTGATTCTATGCCTTTGCTCTTGTAAATAGTGCTGCAGTGAACATACATGTGCATGTGTCTTTATGGTAGAATGATTTGTATTCCTTTGGCTATATTCCTAATAATGTGATTGCTGGGTCAAATGGTAATTCTGTTCTGAGTGCGTTGAGAAATCAACAAACTGCTTTCCACAATGACTGAACTAATTTACATTCCCATCAGCGGTGTATAAGCATTTCCTTTTCTCTGCAACCTTGCCAGCATCTGTTGTTTTTTGACTTTTTAATAATAGCCATTCTGACTTTTGTGAAATGGTATCTCACTGTGGTTTTGATTTTCATTTCTCTAATAATAGTGATGTTGAGCATTTTTTCATATGCTTGTTGGTCGTGTGTATGCTTCCTTTTGAAAAGTGTCTGTTCATGTCCTTTGCCCACTTTTTAATGGGGTTGTTTGTTTTTTGCTTATTAATTTGTGTAAGTTCTTTATAGATTCTGGACATTAGACTTTTGTCAGATTGTCAGACTCATAGTTTACAAATATTTTCTCTCATTCTGTAGGTTGTCTGTTTATTCTGTTAATAGTAAACTCTTTTTCTGTACAGAAGCTCTTTAGTTTAATTAGGTCCCGTTTGTCTGTTTTTACATAATGCAATAATCTTTTAGTCTCTTTCATGTAAAAAGTTGGTCAGACTTGTCTTTCTTTTCTTAATAAAACTTGCTTAAAGAGCCATAAGAAATAGGGTGTCTGAGGGGACTTCAACAAGCTTGTGAAAAAAAAAGAATTAAAAGATAAAAATAAAAAATGGAAACTATTTCTCAACATAAACTCCATTTAAGTTTAAGACACTTTTGTAAGTGATACCAGCCATTTAGCCCATTTGTAAAGAATTGGAGGATGTGAGAATTTAACCATTTAGTGGAGTCTTTTGACATAATTAACTAAAGAAAGACATGTGCCCTTTAGAGATTTTTCAAGATTAAGAAACAAAAAGAAGTCAGAAGAAGCCAAATCAGGACTGTTAAGATGGATGCCTAATAATTTCTCAGTGAAAATCTTGCAAAATTGTTATTGTTTGATGAGATAAATGAGCTGGAGCATTGTTGTGGTGGAGAAGGACTGTTGTAAAGATTTCCTGGGCATTTTTTTATGCTAAAACTTTGACTAATTTTCTCAACACACTCTCATAAGAAGCAGATGGTATTGTTCACTAGCCATCCAGAAAGTCAACAAGAAAAATGCCTTGAGCATCCTGAGAAATGATTACCATCACCTTTGCTCTGGACCGGTTTTGCTTTGACTGGACCACTTGCACCTCTTGGTAGCCATTACTTTGATTGTGCTTTGTCTTCAGTCATGTTCTATCTCCTGTTACAGTTATTTTAAAAAATGCATCAGGATTTTGATCTCACTTTAAATTTCCCTTGAAAGCTCTGCCTTTGTCTGCAGCTGACCTAGGCACAACAGTTTTGGCATCCGTTGCGTGGAAAGTTTGCTCAACTTTAATTTTCAGTCAGAATTGTGTAAGCTGAACCAGTTAAGATGTCGACAGTGTTGTCTGTTGTTTCTGCTGTTAATAATCAATTCTCTTCAGTTACAGCATGAACAAGATTAATTTTTCCCGACAAATTAATGTGGATGTTTTGCCACTGTGGGGTTCATCTTCAACATTGTCTCATCCCTTCTTAAAACCAGTTATCCATTTGTAAACTGCTGATTTCTTTAGGCCATTGTTCCCATAAACTTTTTTTGTTTTGTTTTTTGAGACAGAGTCTCGCTGTCACCCAGGCTGGAGTGCCGTGGCACAATCTTGGCTCACTGCAACCTCCGCCTCCGGGTTCAAGCAATTCTCCTGTCTCAGCTTCCGTGTAGGTGGGACTACAAGCACCCGCCACCATGCCAGGCAATTTTTTAGTAGAGATGGGGTTTCACCATATTGGTCAGGCTGGTCTTGAACTCCTGATCTCAGGTGATCCTCCCACCTTAGCCTCCCAAAGTGCTGGGATTACATGTGTGAGCCACCGTGCATGGCCATAAACTTTTTTATAAATCATCAATGATTTCACCATTCTTCCACCAAAGCTTCATCATAAATGTGATGTTTTTTCTTACTTCAGTTTCAACAGAATTCATGTTGCTCTGAAAGGGGCTCTTTTCAAACTGTTGTCTTACCCTCTTAGTGCCTCAAACTAAATCCTGTTCAGACGTGTTATGACAAGTTAGTATGAGTTTGTTTTGGTGCAAAAAAGTTTGAAATCTATGAATTTTTTTTCATAATATACCTTTTCCTTGAAGTTTTTGAAGTTATTACTAAACACATCAGCCAGCCTTTAAAAAATAATCTGTACAGTTCTTCTCTTTTGCTAATTAACATTTTGATTTCTGATATGCACAAATGACTGTTTTTATGTCATATCATGGTAATATGTTTTGCTTCACCACTAGAATATAAATGCAAGATATTTCATGGTAATTAAGAGCACAACTTTTTGTGCCAGACTACTTGGTTCAAATCCTAGTTTTGCCACTTAATAGTTGTGTGGCTTTGATCAAGTTACTTAATCTCTTTGTGCCCCAGTTTCCTCAACTGTAAAATGAGAATAACAATAATACTTATACTGTAGAGTGATAAAAGGAATTATTAATTAATACAGGTCAGACATTTAGAACAGTATTTCAAAACTAGTAAGCTCTAAAAAAATCCACACTTCTATGAATATGAATATTTATTCCTACAATACTTTATTTACAAAGATATTGACCCAGCCAGCTAGGCAAAAATTCATCTTAATCAATATCTCTAAATTTCCTGATGGTTCCAATAAACTATATCTTGCCTTTTGTATTAGTCTGTTCTCCTGCTGCTAATAAAGACATACTCAAGATTGGGAAATTTATAAAAGAAAGAGGTTTAATGGATTCACAGTTCCATTGCAGGATCTTTCGGATGTTGCTTTTCTGGCTGGAAACCTTTGTGGCTGGTGGCACCTTTGCTTGAGTTCTTGTCCTGTGTCCAGGAAGAATAAGGTACACAGGCAGGGTGGAAGGTGAACAAGATGAAGAGGAGCTTTCTTGAGTATTATAACAGCTCAGAGGAGACCTGCGGTGGGTGGCTCCTCTCTGCCAGCAGGTCATCCCATTGTCTCTGCAGCTCTCATTGAAGAGGGCAGCTCCTCTCTGCAGCTGGTTGTCCCATTGTCTCTCCATCGTCTGCCCTGCTCTGGCTGAGCCCAGGGCTTTTATGGGGCCTCAGAAGAGGCGGCAGTGTGGGCTGATTTGTCCAGGGACAGCCATGGGTGGGCTCAGGAAAAAGCACCATAAGTTCCTCCTCTGGTCTGCAGAACTGGCAGCCCAGCCCCAGGCTTCAGGCCTATCCTAGCCTGAAGGTAGTCTTCAATGGGGACCCACCTCCTTCCACCCAGGAGCATGTCTGTCTCCCCAGTCATCCTTGGGGCCCAGGCTGCTGGCACCAAGGGGCAACTGCAGGCCAGTGCCCAGCCATCCTCAGTGCCCCCTCAGCTTCCCTTCCCATGTTCCTACATGTCCAAAGTCTGAAGGGGGCTGAGGCATCAGGGGGCTGGCATGTCAGCACTGTCCTGAACGTGTGCACACCCATCTGGGCTGTGACAACATCCAGGCTTGGCCCCAACCCCACTTGGAGATGCCCCAGGAGTGCGGGTATCCCTGGGTCTGCCAGTGGGCTGAAGCTGCTTGCAGGGAGGCAGGGTGGGGGGCAGCTGAAGCTATGCAGGGCTTGGCTCCTGCTTATTCTCAGCTTCCAAGAGCGCAGGTATGCCCAGTTGCAGCTGCAGCTTGGGCAGCTGCAGTTGCACTGGGGGAGCTCCCTCTTTGCCAACTTGGAAGGGGCAGGGCCCCTGCTTGTCCCCTGGTCCCACCAAGATCTATGGAGCATGGCATCCAGCCACAACCCCTTTCAGCCTGGGATGGGGGCGCCAGGTCCTCACTGGGCCTGAGCTGGTATCTGGGGCAGGGCAATGTTGACACAAGCTCCTCATGTGGCTCCAGTGCTCCGGGGCAGCATGGAGCTCCCCCTTGCCCTCATGTGATCCAGCCCCATTACGGTGGCCCCCAGGATGGCAGGCTGCGGAAAGGGGACTGTCTGCCTCCTATCATGCCCTCCCTGTAGATGCCGGTGTGATGGCAGTGGCCTCACCAGATGGCCCACTGCTGCCATCAGTTCCACATGGCTGGGGAGGACTCACGATCATGGTGGAAGGCAAAGGAGAAGAAAAGGCATGGCTTACCTGGTGGCAGGCAAGAGAAAGCATGCAGGAGAACTCCCCTTTATAAAAGCATCAGATCTAGTGAGACTTATTCACTATCACAAGAACAGCATGGGAAAGACCCACCCCCATGATTCAATTACCTCTCACCAGTTCCCTCCCACGACACCTGGGAGCTATGGGAGCTACAATTCAAGATGAGATTTGGGTTGGAACACAACCAAACAATGTCACCTATACAAGTGATGAAAGTCCTGTATGACATTTATTTCAGTTCCTGGTCTTTGACAAAACTTTAAATCTAGTGTACTCACTGAATTTATTCTGGAGGAGGGAAATGTATTGTTATGGACTGAATTGTGTACCTTTCAAAAAATACTTTGTAGTCCTAACCCCCAGTACCTCAGAATGTTACCTTATTTGCACCTAGGGTCTTTGCAGATTTAACCAGGTTAAGGTGAGGGATTTAATTCAATATGATTGGTTTCCTTATAAGAAGGGGAAATTTGGACATAGACATGGACAGAGGGAAGATAATGTGAAGACACACAGGGAGGGTGACCGTGGGACTGGAGTTATGCATCTACAAGCCAGGAATGCATGGGATCACCAGCAAACACGAGAGGCTAGAAGAGGCAAGGAAGGATTCTCTTCTAGACTGTCAGAATGGTTGTGGCCCTGCCGACACCTTTATTTCAAACTTCCAGCCTCTAGAACTGTGAGACAATAAATTTCTGTTGGTGTAAGCCACCCAGCTCCTGGTACTTGGTTACAGCACCTGTAGGAAACTCATATAAATATAATATAGATTTATCCATTTTCTGATTACTTTTTCTCACATTTAACCAAAAACTGAGAAGGCTACGATTAATTATTCCTTTTTGCCCCCCCCCAGGATCATGCGCAATGGATCAGAAGAAACAAATACTTAAATTTCTAGGTGAAAATGAATTAATGAAATTATTTTTGATTGGTGAGTGAAAAGCAGGCCAACAAGTGACTTAAAAATGTTATAGGCTGGGTGTGGTGGCTCATGCCTGTAATCCTAGCACTTTTGGAGTCTGAGGTGGGCAGATCACTTCAGGTCAGGAGTTCGAGACCAGCCTGGCCAACATGGTGAAACCCTGTCTCTATTAAAACTACAAAAATTAGCTGGATGTGGTGACATGTGACTGTAATCCCAGCTACTCGGCAGGCTGAGACAGGAGAATTGCTTGAACCTGGGAGGCAGAAGTTGCAGTGAACCGAGATCACGCCATTGCACTCCAGCCTGGGGGACAAGAGTGAAACTCTGTCTCAAAAAAAGAAAAAAAATTACAAGGTGCTTTGGCCTGAGTAATTTTCATTTTATATGTTCTTACTCATATGCTTTCTAAGGGATGTCTTTCTTAATATCTTTTTTAACTACCACTGCTAGCTTTGAAAATAATATATTTTTATATTCTATGAGAGACAAATGCACCTGTAAATTAAGCTATCTTTAGCTCCTAAATTGTCCACCACAGTCATAGAACCACACACTGGTTAATTTAGCAGGGAATTAACAGATCAAGTTGTGTTCAACTGCTTTATTTCTCAAAGAGGAAATCGAGGTCAACAGAGGTTAAGTAGTAACTTAGTCTTTTGATGCACAGTGTTGCGGGAAGTCAGGGACCCCAAACGGAGGGACCAGCTGAAGCCATGGCAGAAGAACATGGATTGTGAAGATTTCATGGACATTTATTAATTCCCCAAATTAATACTTTTATAATTTCTTATGCCTATCTTTACTGCAATCTCTAAACATAAATTGTAAAGATTTCATGGACACTTATCACTTCCCCAGTCAATACCCTTGTGATTTCCTATGTCTATCTTTACTTTAATCTCTTAATCCTGTCAGCTGAGGAGGATGTATGTCGCCTCAGGACCATGTGATAATTGCGTTAACTGCACAAATTGTACAGCATGTGTGTTTGAGCAATATGAAATTTGGGCACCTTGAAAAAAGAACAGGATAACAGCAATTGTTCAGGGAATAAGAGAGATAACCTTAAACTCTGACTGCCGGTGAGCTGGGCGAAACAGAGCCATATTTCTCTTCTTTCAAAAGCAAATGGGAGAAATATCACTGAATTCTTTTTGTCAGCATGGAACATACCTGGGAAAGAGAATACGTGCCTGGAGAGGAGAGAATAGGCTTATAAACAGCCCCCCCAGGTGCACCTGTCTCTTATGGTCAAGACTGCAGGGGTGAAATAGACTCCAGTCTCCCATAGCGCTCCCAGGCTTATTAGGAAGAGGAAATTCCCGCCTAATAAATTTTGGTCAGACTGGTTGATCTCAAAACCCTGTCTCCTGATAAGATGTTATCAATGACAATGGTGCCTGAAACTTCATTAGCAATTTTAATTTCACCCCGGTCCTATGGTCCTGTGATCTCGCCCTGCCTCCACTTGCCTTGTGATATTCTATTACCTTGTAAAGTACTTGATGTCTGTGACCCACACCTATTCACACATTCCCTCCCCTTTTGAAAATCCCTAATAAAAACTCGCTGGTTTTTGTGGCTTGTGGGGCATCACGGAACATACCGACATGTGATGTCTCCCCCGGATGCCCAGCTTTAAAATTTCTCTCTTTTGTACTCTGTCCCTTTATTTCTCAAGCTGGCCGACGCTTAGGGAAAATAGAAAAGAACCTACGTGAAAATCAGGGCAGGTTCCCCAATAGCACAGTCTAAAGATTGTACTTACAGCCTTTTTTTTTTTCTGTTTCTTAGTACTAGAAAGTTAATGTTTTAAATTACATTTAAAAGATCAGATTTTTCTAGATCTTTTTAACAGTCTTCTTTATAGCTTGTAGAATAGTGGCCTTTTAAAAAGTAAGTGATAAATAACTGTTCATTGGGGAAGAATTCTTATTTGCTAGTTATCCTGAAGCTGTAAACAAACTTGCTGTAAGTACTTATATAGGATGTGGTTGTATATGACTTATCTGTCCTTGTTAGAGGCATAATAGCAGGAAGCCAGGGCACATGAAGTCTACACTGCATTCCCAGGACAGAAGGCTTTCGTAGAGTATCTGAGTGGCTAAGGTAGAAGGGATATTTCTAAATCAGGCATCAGGTAGAAGTTGGCCCTAATTTTCGGAAGCACATAGACATTTTTATTATGTCCTCATATCCTATCATAGCTGAATTTGAAAATACAGGGTGAGGAGGTCATGAGAAAGGTCAACAAACCAAAATAGGAGAGAATCTAAGAAAAACCACCAAGATTTTAAAAAGATAAAAGGCATAACATCTTTAATGAATGACTGTCTAGGGCTATTAGTCAATTCATACCTCGCAGATTCTCCGTGGGAGTTAATAGTTTAATATCTATTTAAGCTACAGTTACTTAGAGATCTTTCCTCAACCTCAAATAATATTTGCTTCAAATAATAATTTTAAACTTAGGAAAAGGGAGATGTTGGTCAAAGGGTACAAGGTTTTTGTTAGGAGGAATAATTTTTTGAGATCTATTGCTTAGCATGGTGACTATAGTTAATAATGTAATGTGTATTTCACAATTGCTAAGAGAGTAGATTTTAAATGTTTACATCACACACAAAAACAAGTATGTGTGAGATATGTTAACTAGCTTGATTTAATTATTCCATAACATGTATATATATATACCAAAATATGACATTGTACCCCATAAATATATACAGTTATTGTTTGTCAATTAAAAATAAAAATTTAAAAATAAATTTACTTTCTTCTAGGAATTGCGCTAATCACTTTATAAATGTCTTTCTTAAAGCAAAAAACTAAAAGAAATTACAATTATTGTCTTCATTTTACAGTAATAAAAATAAATCTCAGAGAGTTAAAAAAAAAAAAAACTTGCCTAATGTTGCATTGCTAGCAAATGGCTGGGCCAAGATTTACACTTAGATCTGTCTAACTCCAGTGAGTATTTCCATTCATTATATAATCATGGGGTTGATCGAATCCCTGACTGGGCATCTTTCTCGTCTCCCTGCTGTGAGGTAACATATGGGCCCTCCTGCTGGTTAAGCACTTGAGTCACCTTCCTCATCTGGAGTCAGCTTTCAGTATAATCTTTTCTTCCTGCAGGCCCTAGAGATTTGGTCTGCTCACCTTTCTTCTTTCCAGCTGTCACCACCAATTCTCCTTCCTGTGGTTCATCTGCTAGAATTCTGGGGTAGGATACAGATTGTCCTCTTTTCCTCTTGTTATTTCAACAACAGCCAGAACAAAAACTTCAAGTTTTTAATGAGGATCTCACTAGCTAGCAACTTCAAGATATAATATAATAATATTAGCAATCACTTCTGTGCTTCACTACTAGAAGTTTACTTTGCTATTAAATTTATTATTCATAATTATTTTGGCATATGTACTTATGCCACTTATATGGCAATGAGTAGAGTTTTAGTCTGATTTACAATTACAATTTCCTAACCCCTGCTCTTTCTGTAGGCTTGCAAATGCTCTGATTTATCTTCCTATAGCTGATGCTTGAAAGAGAATAAAAGATATTACAGAAGATCACACATATCAAGATTTACATTTTAAGAAATAAATGAAAGAGGAGATTCCTTGCCTTTAATGAGAATGGCTAATATTTATGGAGTACTTAATATTCTAAATGCTTTCCATATAAAAGTCATGATGATTATCTACATTTTACTGATGGAGAAATCAAAGCACAGCACCTTTGCAAGGATATGAGTAAGTTATGGAAATAAGGTTCAAAGACAGGTCTGTATAAGAGATGCATTAAGCTGCTTCTTAAAAACACCATAGAAACACAAATCATGAGTATTATGTAAAGAACAAATTTCACTGTTCATATTTTTTAATCCTGCAATTCCTTTGAATCTCATTAGTTTGTTTTCACATTTGTGGTATTGTTTGATGTTGTTGAAAATGGATCTCATTTTACTCTGAAAAGTTTGTAGTTAAATAATAGGTGAATTGCTCTGTAAATGTGAATTTCTAAATTTAGTTATTATGGGGCTAGTGGTTTAGCTACTTGCTTTTGAGGTCCTTCCTTGGTTTAAATTAGGATTTCTAAGTTTAAACTTCAAAAAACATACACTTGCCTGTTGTCTTCTGGATTCCATGATAAATACAAGCAGATAACACATATGATTAAGCTACAGCTATACAATCAGTTTTACAGTCCTCTTCTTATATATCTTATTAATTGAAATCCCCTTCTTACTGTGGTTAAGTGTATTTTCTTTAGGTTAAACCCTTAAAATACATCAAACATTCTGAATGAATTAATCATCTCTATAGACTTTTTTTTCTGTAGCCTATTTTTGAGGAAAAGAGCAAAAACACCCTCTCACATAACCCCCAAAACAAAATTGGCATTGATTTAAGAACCTGTTATTTGTCTTTAATGGACAGTTTTATACAAATGTGTTCAGTAAACTGTGCATAGTTCTTTTAACAGAATGGTTTGTAATCTCAGGAAAGTTTTTTTTTTTCAAGAGAAATGAAGATTATTTGTCCAACAATATGTTCATTTTCCATTAAAAACACATTATACTGCCTAAAATGTCTCCCCACTAATGATCATAAATTAACTTGAAAAGACTCATGAGTTTATAATATAGGTGACATTGGTCTAACAAGCTTATCTTTTATCCAACCTCATTAGGCTCTTTAGATAATTTTTTAAATGCTTTGATAAATAGAACAGAACATACAATATGTAATGGGAAATATTTTAAAGGTCATTAATTACAACCAAAAATCAATGATGCTACTAAATTCTAAGGCCATTTTTTAGAAAAAGATGATCTTATATATATCTGTTCCAGCATGAGATCATTTCCCCCTAATTTATGGTGAATTTAGGTTCAAAACCCTATCAGAGGGAAGAAGTTGATAGAGCTTAGTCTGTGGCATTTAAAGACTCAAAGTCAAAACACAGGCTATCCCTGTGGAAGTGTCTGCAAAATGCCAAGCATCCAGAGCGGTGCTGACCAATCAGCATTTTGTAGCCGTATTTGTCTATTTATTTTTAAATTAACTAAAATGAAATAATATTAGAAATTCACTTTTTTAATTGCACTAGACACATTTCAAATTTGTAATAGCCATCATCACAGAAAGTCCTACTGGACATCACTGATTCAGAGGGCTCAAGCAATACTCCCACCCCAGCCTCCTGAGTAGCTAGGACAACAGGCAAGAGCCACCATTCTTGGCTATTTTTTTAAGTTTTATTTTTATTATTATTTTTTGAGACAGGGTCTCACTCTGTCACCCAGGCTGGAGTGGAGTGGCATAATCACAGCTCACTGCAGCCTCTACCTCTCAGGCTCAGGTGATCCTCCCACCTCAGCCTCCCAAGCAGCTAGGACTACTGGTGCGAGCCACCATGCCAGGCTAATTTTTGTATATTTTTGTAAATATGAGGTTTCATCATTTTGCCCAGGCCTGTATTTTTATTTTTTGTAGAGATGGGGTTTCACTATGTTGCCCAGGCTTGTCTGAACTCCTGGGCTCAAGTGATCCTCCTGCCTCAGCCTCTCAAAGTGCTGAGATTACAGGTGTGAGCCACCATGCCCTGGCCTTTAGACAGATTCTTAATGTTCATCAAGGTGTTCGGTAACACCTAAAAGTAACAATGAGTTATTTTTCCCAAGCCTGGAAAATTGAGATAAAATAAAAATAACTTTATTTTTCATTCAACAAAACTTTAATAAAACTCAATGCACTAGGAACTAGTTAAACAAAGATGAAGAAAGTGTGATTTCTGACTTGAGAGGATTACAGTCTTGTGGATGAGCTGGAAAAACATCCAGCCATTATACAATGTGGTTTTTATTAAAATGATGTTACATACCAAACAAAGTCATTAGCTCTGTCTGAAGGAACTGAGGAAGACCTCAAATAGGAGATGATAGTTGAGCTATTACAGTAACAAAATTATTTTTTAAAAATAATATACATTCATAACACAAAATAAAAGGGTCAGTCTCTCCTGATGTCTGTATGAGTAAATTTGAGAATGGCCCTGACTCCAAGACAGTATGTCCCATTAACATTCTGTAGCATACCCTTGTGCAGATATTTCCACTGAATACTGTTCTAAAGCTATGTACTAGATTTTATGAATATAACTTGATCTAGTGTGCAGTTTTTTGGGACATTCTGGACTAGCAACAAGAACTAGTATGACCCATGTGATGCTGGACATAAAGCAATTAAACAGTAAAGAGCCTGAGCACTCCTAAGCTTGCGCTACCAGGCCATGATTAATGATGTCACATGGAGAATGTCAAAGGGCCACGGAGTGAGTGGCTCCATCTCCAGTGTGACTCTTGCAGATTTTCAAATGTCCCTCTCAACTCTGCAGCTTGAGGAGAATGTTGATCATGCCCAAGAGAATGCCGGACTAGGAGAGTAAAAGAACAGAAGGCAACATGGCGAAACTCCGTCTCTACTAAAAATCCAAAAATTAGCCGGGTATGGAGACATGCGCCTGTAATCCCAGCTATCTAGGAGGCTGAGGCAGGAGAGTCGCTGGAACCCAGAGGCAGAGGCTGCAGTGAGCCGAGATTGCACCACTGCACTCCAGCCTGGGCAACAGAGCAAGACTGAAAAAAAAAAAAAAAAAGAACAGAGGGCTCAGGCTGAGAAAACCAGATTATTGTTTCTGAAGACCTTTCAGCGTGGATGTTGTGGGACAGAAGTGCAATATGGCACGCGAGAAATCCTGGGATGGGCTTGAGGGATCTAGATAGAATCAGCACAGAGACTATCCCTTTAGTAGCCTGGCTAAGTACAGTGATCAGTTTCTTAAGTGATAAGGATTGGAAATTAATTAGCCATTATAGAATGTAGTATGTAAATATGGATGGGTGTTTGTATCAGTCAGGGTTCAGTCAGAGAAGCAGAGCCATTAGGATATACATATATATATATATATGTATATACACATATATATATACACACATGTATATATACACACATATATATACACATATATATCCTAATGTAGTTATTTGACTAACCGTTAGAGTTTGTTTATATATATAATTATATATAAAGCAAAATTATATATAATATATAATTATATTAATATGTATTATATATAAAATTATATATTATATTAATAATATACTATAATTGTATTTTATATAAAATAAACTCCAATGGTTAGTCTAAAAACTACATTAGGATATAGATATCCTATATAGTAATATATAATTATATAATATATATAATATATTATATATAATATAGATTATATATAATATATTATATATAATCTATACTATATATAATATAATCTAATATAATATATAATATATAATTATATGTTATATATTATATTATATATTAATTAATAGATATTAACTAATTAATATCTATTAATTAATATATAATATAATATAATGTATAATATAATATATATTATATAATTATATATATTATATATATTTGTATATGTATATACAAATACATATACATATGTATATGTATATATATATGTATATATATATACATATATAATATATGATATATTATATATAATATAATATATATTGTATATTATATATAATATACTATATATTATATATAATATAATATATTGTATATTATATATAATATACTATATATATTATAATATATAATATATAATATAATTATATAATATAATATATATAATATAATATATATTATATATATAATATAATATATATAATATATATTATATATATAATATAATATATATAATATATATTATATATATTATATAATATATAATATATATTATATAATATATATTATATTATATAATATATATAATATAATATATAATATAATATATAATATAATATATAATATAATATATTATAATATATAATATATAATATAATATATTATATAATATATATAATATATATTATATTATATATATTATATAATATATTATATATATTATATATATTATATATATTATATAATATATTATATATATTATATATATTATATATAATATATAATATAATATATAATAGAATATATATTATAATATATATTATATATAAAACAAAATATATACATATCTGTAATAATCAGAGATTTGCTACGGGGATTTAATTTTATGCAATGCTGGGAGCTGGTAAACCAGTCTCCGTAAACATGTCACCCTTGTGTCTGATGTTAAGAGTTTGAAGTCTGCCGAGCAGGTAGTAGGGAATGGAAGAGAGATGGTAAGTGGAGGAGAGCAAGAACAAGCTGTAACCCACAGTATGAGCTCAAGCACATGAGGATAGACAGAAACCTACGTCAATTCTGTCTCTGACCCGGAGGGTCTTGTGGAAGCTATGACCCATTATGATGGAGCTGAACACATACCCGGACCACGGGAATGAAGCTGAATCTTCTTTGGCTGTGTGATGAATTTGCCCCTGGGCCATGATATATTATGACTGACTGCGAGGCTTCTGAGAGCACTATCCACTATACAAAGCTTAGCACACATGTCAGCACATATTCATCTCTTATTCAATATTTGTTGAAAGAATAATAAAATAAAGTGTGTGTGTGTGTATGTGTGTGAGAGGGAGAGAGGGAGGGAGAGAGAGAGAGAGAGACAGAGGGAGAGAAAGAGAAAGAGAGAAGAAAGAAAGAAGAAAGATAGCAAAGAAAAGGAGAAGGGAAGGAAAAAGAAAGAAATGTACAAGGTCACTAAATCATCCAAAGACAAATCTTGGGCTAAAATCCAGGTAATTTAGACATTTTCTTAAGAAATCAAATAAAACAACACATCAACACATATATTTTGTTGACATATACTTGATAATATATAATATAAAAATATCAGAAATATCCAATAGTTCATTACATTATGGTGTATAAAAGTAATATTTATGAGAGAAAAATTAATGCTTTGTTCTTCAAAAACATGTTATTCAAAGAACATTTTTATGGATTCATAGGGTTTCCATGAATATTTGATTTTGATAGTTTTGATGTGTTGTTTTTCTTTGTTCAGTGATCAAATATAATCTACATTAAGTGTCAGGAATGATTACTTTGGAGTCTCTGGAGCTCCAGGGGTCTATGGACAGAATTCAAGTGGCCCATGAGCTTAGACAGGCAAAAAAGGACCAATTTTCTCCACTAATTTCTAACTGTAATAAAACATTTCCTTCAATTATGAATACAGCATAGGCAACAGACCACAATAGTATCAGCCTGTCACATACATTTTCATATCATATTACTGTTGTTGCAGATGTCTCAAAAAATGTATACACTATCAGCTCAAAATCATAGTAGTTATTAGATTCACCACCACATTTTGTTACTGATATGTTAATTAAACACACGGATTAGTCTAATACATTTGTCATTTTAAATCTCTTGATAACTATATTTCAATATAGTTTCCTTTCTAAATCTAGTGTTTTATTTTATGCATTTAAAAACATTATTATGAAAAAAGGCCCATACATTGTCAAAGAGTCCCATGAGCACACAAAAGATTAAGAAACCCCACCTTTCATAAGGACAAAATGTCTCCCTTCATTGCAGTATTTTTTTCTGATTAGTATTCTAGAGATGCCAATGGCAAATAATGGTGCTCACAGGCATTGTACACAAGGTGGCAGCACATTATTGTTTCATTTCCAAAAATCAAATTTCCTCATTCCTGGCCATAACTGGATGCTAAGTGTAAACACTAAGATAAGGTAATACATTTTTAGCAAATAGATTTTGATATTTTTCAGCCTTCTAGTTTATATTAATATCCTCTTTTCTGTGCAATATATAGCACACATAAGATGTTTCTATTTAATAAACAATTTTCTCAGTTTGAGACACACAAAAAGAAATTAAATTATGTTCAGAACTATTCCTCAATATGTTTTCTAAATACAGTCCTCCCACCTCCCCCCCCACACACAACCACCAAAATTCTTATGAAGAAAGACTTTTTATAAATTACCCTTTGGGTAATTTATGAATTACATAAAACTTCACCCCCAATATATACCATACTCTCTCTAATTAAAATTTGTGATGTTTTAATTGAAAAAGGAAAGGAGGGGTGGTAGAGCTGACTAAAGGATTGTTGGTGCAACAGATTACAAAATGGCTCTAATTCCTCATTCCTCCCATGAAAAGGCACAGTTTATTTCTCCATCTCTTGAATTTGAATTGTTCTTGGGACTTGCTCTGGCCAGTAGAATGTGTTTCCTTTTGCTGTCTGCTTTCAGGACTGGGCACTGAGCTTACTTGTATTTGCATCTCATGAGAGGACATGCCTGAGTTAGTCTGCTGGAAGGATGTGACAGATACATGGTATATGAGACCTCTTAAGATAAGCTGGATTCTCCAAGCCAGATAAAACTTAGAAAAATGAGATCCCCACCAATAGTCAGTCTACACCCAGACAAATGGGAGAGGCCAGTTGAGGCCAGAAGAATCACCCAGCCTAAGTCTCTGAACTGCAGCTGATTCCAGATGTATGAGCAATAAATACACTGTTTTTAGCCATTGAGTTTTGTCATGCTGTTTTTGTCCAGCATTATTTGTAGAATAGGTAATGGTTGTAAGGTCTTCTTTATTTCTAACTCTGTACAAGTGCATGACTGGTCCAGATATCTTTCAGCAAAATGTACCTGTGACCTAGCATTCCATTCAATCAGGTATTTTGGCATACATAACATTTACTGAGTGTTTCTATCCACTTAGTAGATCTAGTTTTGACTTAAGGTATAGGAAGTCAAGGTCGAGGAAGAAATTGGGTTTTGGGAGTTAGAGGAAGAAATTGGGTTTTGGGAGAGGAATGTGTTGTAGGCTAAATGTCTGTAGCTCCACCCACCTCCCCAAATTTATATGTTGAAGCCTTTAACCCCCAATATGATAGTATTTGGAGATGAGGCTTTTGGAAGGTGATTTGTTTTAGATGAGGTCTCAAGGGTGGTGCCCCATGGCCCTTATAAATAGAGACACCAGAGAGAGTTCTCTCTCCCTTGTGCACAGAGAAGAGGTCATGTGAGTACACAGTGAGAAGGTGGCTACCTCTGTACAAGCCAGGAGAAGAGGCCTCAGAATAAAGCCTACCCTCCTGACCTTGATTTTGGACCTCCCAGTCTCTGGAACTGTGAGAAATAAATTTCTATTGTTGACGCTACCAAGCCTGGGATATTTTGTGATGGCATCCAGAGCTCACTAATACAGAACGGAAGGACAAAATAAGGGAAAAGTGATAACGAACAACTATTCAGTGTTTTTCAGCATTCTAAAGATTTTAATATAATTTCATTTAATTTCTTACAACTAAGTGAGGTAGATACTATTACCAACAACCTCATTTTATTTACAGATGAAAACTGACAAAGAAAGGCTAAATAACACGTCCAAGGCTTCATGGCTAATAAGTGGCAAAGTCAGAATTTGAATCAAAGATAATCTATCTCTAGAAGCTGTGTTTTTAACTGTTATTTCATACTGCTAGGAAATGAGCAATGGCAAACAAAGACAGGAAGAGAAACACTCAGTGATAAACACTGTGTTGTCTGGTACATTACACACTGCCATGAAGTATGCCAAAGCAGTATGGCATGCTGCTTTGTTGAAGATATGAGGAGACATGTTTTACTGTATATAATAAAGCAACATTCTATGTACACTTGCAGGCTTGAATAAGAAGACATTTAAAAACATTTATCCAGCATTGTTTCATATCAAATATATATAGGATGGATGTACAAATTGCCTATGTTATTAGTTCTACCTACAAGGTGGCAGAATAACTTGATAATTAGGCCTGCTATACTTAATTGGCCAGGTAGAACATCTGAAATATGGGAAAATGATTTTCCCTGGCTAGACAAGGAGTTGCTGCTCTCTTCATTTAAGCAAGAAGGTACCATAAAATTCTACCTCACTCTGACAGACTAGCTGGAGGAGAGAAGCCTCCCTGAGCAAACTGACCACCCCACTGAAAGTACCCTTCTGCTCCTCAGTATGTAGAAGACAAATAAGAAAATTTCCAGTTTATTTGGAGGTGTGAAGAAGGTCTGAGAATTGAGAGCCTCTGTGCCTTCCAGAAGGTCCTTGTTTTCAGGAAGAGAGTGGACGCTATTGTGAGATTGCACGGTGATTTGATAATATGGTAAATTTTCAGCGGATTAGAGCCCCAGTATGAGACAAGGGAAAGAACAAGGGTTGGGGAGTGGGGAAAAGGGGGAGACCATGAACTGAGGGTGCAAGAGAATAGTCTATGGTCGCATCAGCCTTAGGTGCTTCAGCAGCCAACATAGTCAAGACAGAGACCTCCCAAGATGAGGTGGGACAAGCTCCAGCTTAGAGAAGGGCCAGCAAAGATGACATGCCAATGCAGATATTAGATGGGCACCCACACACATATTACGTAAGCTTCTCCCTAGATCTAAACCCCTTTCTGGGGAGAACAATGGAAGGGGAGGACAAGTAAGAGGTGATGTTGTCCAGATATGAAGTTTGGAGTTTGAATGGACTAACTGAGTTCCCAAGAGGTTAAGAGTTATGCAGAAAGTGACTACATTGCCTTTAATTGGCAAGTTCAATGAGTCATTTTCTGCATCCCCTTCCCACATCCAACCAAATAAAAGATGTATGAGCAAGCTGAGCTTTGTTGTAAACAAGAGAAATTTCTGACCTTATTTGTTGTAACTATAAAAAATAAAGCTGCCATATATCCAAAACACAATCCACTTTCCTACCAAGTGTTCAGTCTGCTATACACCCTGCAACATTAATCTGTTTTGTTTGTTTTCACGAATTCTTTCTGATATTTGCTTTATACAATATTGACAGAAATTCTGATCAGAGGAAAAGAAGTGTTGACATAGTTTTATACACACGTCAATCATCATTTTGAGAAGGTACTAACATACCTATATTATGAACATGAAAAAATATTTTTCTAAACTGCAATTAGAAGATACTAAATATTAATGCATTTGTATTAGTTATTGCTGCATAACAAATCACTCAAAACAAAGTGAGTGAAAACGATAATAATTATTTATTATCTCACAGTTTCAGCGGGTCAAGCATTCAAAGAGAGCACAGTTGGCAGGGTCTGTCTCTGCTCTATAAGGTCTGGGGCCTCAGCTGGATGATTTGAAGGCTGAAGGGCTGAAATTGTCAAGGGCATGACTTGAGCTGGAGGGTATACTTCCAACGTGACTCTCTCACATGACTGACAAGTTGCTTGCTCTACAGGGCTGCCTGAGTGTGCTCATGACATGTCAGCTGCTTTTCTCCAGAGTGAATGATCCAACAGTTTAAAGCAGAAGCTGCAATAATTTTTAGGACCTATCTTAAGAAGTCTTATACTGTCACTTCTGCAGGATTCCACTTGTCACATAGGCCAGCCTGATTCTGTGTCGGTGGAGACTACACAAGGATATTGTATTAGTTAGCTATTGCTGTGTTGCAGATTACCTTGAAATTTAGCAGCTTAAAGCAACAAATATTAATATTATCTTAGAGTTTCCGTTGCATCAGGAATCCAGGATCAGCTTAGTTGGGTGGTTCTCGTTTAGGATCTTGTACGCAGTTGCAGTCAACCTGTCAGGGCTGTAGTCGTCTGAAGTTCCACTGGAGCTCAAAAACTGCTTCCAAGCTCTCTCATGTGTTAGTAGGCTTCAGTTCCTTGCCATAGGGGCCTCTCCTTCGGCTGCTTGGGTTTCCTTATTACTTTACAGCTCGCTTTCCCCAGAATGAGCAATGCAAAAGACAGAAACAAAGAGCCCAAGATAGAAGCTATGGTCTTTTATGACCTAATATTGGAAGTAACATACTGTATTTGTTTCCTATTGCTGCTGTGACAAATAGCACTAACTTAGTAACTTAAACAGCATGAATATATTATCTTATAGTTCTGAAGATCCTAAGTCCAGAATGGGTTTCACTGTGCTGAAATCAAGGTGTTGACAGGACTGTGTTCCTTTTAGAGAATTCAGGAGAGAATCCAGAGGCTCCTTGCATTTTTGCACTTCCAGAGGACATCTGCATTTTTTTTTTTTTTGGCTTGTAGCTCCTTTCTCTGCCTTCAAAGCCATCAGCATAGCACTTTTAAATCTCTCTCACTCTGACTTTATTCCATCTTTTAAGGATCCTTTGAATTACATTGTGCCCACCCAGATAATCCAGGATAATCTCCCTATTACAAAAATTCTTAATTTAGTCACACTGGAAAAATCCGTTTTGCCATGTAATGTGATATTCAACATATTCACAGGCTTAGGATGTGGGGATTAAGATATGGACATATTTGGGGAGCTATTATCCTGCCTACCACACATACTATCACTTTTGCCATATCCTATGGGTCACACAGACCAACCCTGGTATAATGCAGGAGGGGACTACATAAGAAAATGCCAGGAGATGGAGCTCATTGTGGCTATTTGGAGGCTGGCTACCATCTTTTTTTTTTTTTTTTTTTTTTTTGAGACAAGGTCTCCTTCTGTCACCCAGGCTGGAGTGCAGTGGTGCGACCTCGGCTCACTGCAACCTCTGCCTCCTGGGCTCAAGTGATCCTCCTGCTTCAGCCTCCCAAGTAGCTGGGACTACAGGCTCAAGCTACCACACCCAACTAATTTTTGTATTTTTTGCAGAGATGGGGTTTTACCATGTTGCCCATGCTAGTCATACCACAATATTTTTTGTATAATTATTATATAACTTTGAAAAGTATTACTTATGGCTTTAAAATACAATATTGAAATTAAAACCTCATACAATTGCTAACATTTTGTTTTTATTAGATGGAGAATAATAATAATGATGATGATAAAATAACATTACCTATCATTATTGAGTTCCTGATACATGCTGGGCACTGTACTAAGCTCTTTATACAACATTTCTAATTTTGAAATATGAAAGATCAATGATTCTTAAAAATCATTTTACAGATGAAGAAATAAGTTCAGAGAAGCTAAATGATTTGAGTAAGTTCACATAATAACAGTAGGTACAGCAAGAGTTTGAATATACTTTGGTCAAGTGTTGGAATATGTGGTTTCCTGTCCCATCACTAACTATCCATCATCTAATATAATGAATTCAATGCTCATGACCTAGGTTTTCACATCGTCATTACTTGACTACAGGTTCTTTAACTGTACGATTCTGAAAGAGCAGAGAATCACAGCTATTCATGTAATTTATTCCCAACCTATAGATGGCACTTTTGTGCAACTGGAAGCTCAATATATGTAAGATACTTCAATTCTAAACTTATACCAAAAATAATTGTCATGTCAGAAAACTAAATCCTCACCCATTTAAACAGCTTACCGTTTTTCTTGGCTATATTAAAGTAAAATAAGAGAAACAGTCCCATATAAAGATTGTCTAAATAAATTCTGATGTAGTCACATAAGCCACCCACTGAGACAACATAAAAGAAGATCCTTTAGATTTAGGGATATCTTCAATTTACCAAACATCTACAATGGTCCATTTTGTGAAACACCAAAGTCCTATCTAAGGGCAAGGATAGGAATTCTCTCTACTACCTTTTATCCCCTCTTATTTCATTCTATTTTTATACAGTCTTTTCAGTAACGAATATTCACCTCATTTTTCTTAGTCGACCATCTTAAATAGCTCATTGGGACAACACTCCTGGAGAGTTATTTTAATTTTAAATGGCCCTATTATGTTCCCATACGTAATCCCATATCTAAAGTAGTACCATATGGTTCCAGGAGATGTTCCTGGCGGTATCCTGGAGGGATTATTACAGCGAAAAGTGGGCTCAGAGTTAACCTTTTCAAGATGGATGCAACAAATAAAACTGATCTGCATCATAGTGGGAGAAATTAATGCTATGGGTAAAGGGCATTATGAAACAATGAGTCATTTACTCCTGTGTTCCTGTGTAACTAAATGAGGGAATACTTTATCTACCAAATTTTAAATAAAATTTCATAGACAGTCTCTCCTCTTTATTCTCTTGATCTTTGCCGATCCACTTAACAGATAATGTCTTTAAAGGATCTGTATTTCACTTTTGTCCAGTTTTTCTGGCTATTCATCACTTTCAGGCACAGATTATTTCATCTGTACATTTATTTATTAATACAGTCAAGAAATACAGAATGAAGACCTTCTACATATAAAGACCTACACTAGGTATTGGTACAAGGTCAGGGCTTCGAAGATTAATTTGGCATAACTCCCTTCCCTCAGGGGTCCATGGCTAATTTGTGGCATGAATGCCATTATTTAACTTTGCATCGTGGTGACATTGGACCACAAAACTCTTTCCAATGACTGCAAAACCCTTCTTAACGTGGCATTCATAGCAGCTACTACCAAAATGAGGTTTGCAGAGGAAAAAAATAGAAACATTCAGATAATTGTCACTTGTTAGAGATATAAGCACTACCATGTCTTTGAGAGGAAAAAAGCCATAGTCCTCATCTTCATAGACCTTCTGTCTCAATGCGAGTTATAGTTCCAACTGTCAAAGAGGAAGACTACTCGAACTCTCAGTAAGACAAGCTACAATATGCTCACATATAGGAGAAAGCCTTAAAAACACTGAAAGAGGCAAACAAACGCAAATGGTTAAAATGCTATATTTGTCTTATACTCAACAGAAGCCATAAGAAAGGGGGTTAATAATTTATGGGTGCCTAGAATGTGCCAGGACTTTGCTAAATTTTTCACATATATTTTATCATTTAATCCTCTCAATGACTGTATGAGACAGGAATATCCCTCAAACAGGTTAGGTGGCTTTTCCTATCACACATTTGATAAGTGATGGGGGTTATATTTCAGAACCAATCTTGGGTAATTCCCAAAGCCTATCTCTCTGCACTACATTGAGTGGTCATATTAATCGGGTAAACTTTCTACTTTTAGAATTTGAGAAACCCAAATTGGGTTGGAAAAACAAGATACACGTTGTGTTCAAGTACATTTGTTGAGGTGCTGGAGAAGCTAAGTTTCAGCATTAATGCTTTTTCAGTTACATCCTCTACACAGAAATGGGTGCACAAGATGTACCCAAGATTCACTGATTTCTTTCCAGCTCAAATTTACAATATAAATGATTCCAGCTCTCAAATGTCTATGATGTACAAAATATCTAGTCTTTGACTAAAAAGGGACACAATTTAAACTTCTCATATGCTAAAGATAGCTACCTCTTGAAAGGTACGATAGTTTAATGGGGTAAACTTAACGGTATTGAAATCAGGTAAAATCTTCCTTAACCACTTGATAACTATGGGACGTTAGACAAATCATTTAATATATTTGGGAAAAAAGAATAAGCGAAGCCTGATTTTTCTTCCTATCTAGGAAGACGTTTTCCTATATCTTCTTTATTTGATACTGGGGAGGAAGGAAATTTGAGCTGACACCCAAGGGAAAGGGAAGAAAACAAAACATTTATTTATTTACTCCTTCATTTGATTATTCATCCAACAGATATTTATTGTAGATTGTATACAATCATAGGTATATGTCTTAGATAACTAAAATGTATGTATGTACACACCAAAAAACCTGTATGCAATTGTTCATAGTAGCATTATTCATAATAGCCAAGAGTGGAAACAACCCAAATACCCACTGAATGGATGTATAAAGTGTGATATAGCCATACACAATGGCTAACAATGTGCCAGCCACCATGGTGTTTGCATGTGTTACTCACTAATTCCTATTGGAAGGCCTTAGGAAAGGGTTTTTTATCCTCATCTTATACATGAGAAAACAGAGAATGTGAAAGGATAAATGACTGTGGGCAGAAAAAACAAGGGACTAGGGGTCAGGAAACTTGGATTCTAGATGCACCCTTTTACTAATACACTATGGAACGTGAGAAAATTCTCTGTAACAAGTTTTATGTTTTAGAGAAAGAGAGACCTGAAACATGTGACCTTGAAGGCAGCATAACTCCCTTTTTGCTACCTGAGTGATGAGTCCAACTCTTGCATTTGCCTTGGCTTTTTTTTTCTTCTTACATTTAATTTATATTCTTTTTTCCTCTATTTTATTTTACTATTATTGCTATTGGATTAATCTAATCTGAAGTTTTAAAGTAGAGATAAGAAATGTAGGATATTTGAGTCAATGAAAAAGGTCTCATTACCTTTGGACCAGAATGCAAATACAGTGTAGGCAGGAACATGCTTCAGGTTTAGCTTCGGATTCTCCTATAACATAATGTTCTTATTGCTGCTGCTGCTAAATTTAGGGAGAACTATGCCTAATGGGAATTCCAAATTTATCTAGTTTAGGAAATAATTCTTTTTCTTATATAAATTACTGAGTTGACAATATGAACCAAAAGAAGAACCATTAATAATATTTCAGAAACTGGTACTGAGAATAGTCTTATTTCATATATATATATATATTATATATATACAATATATATTTATATAATAGGTTCAGATTAATTAAATACCATAAAATTCATGCTTTAGAAGTGCATACTACCATGGTTTTAGATATTCACAGAGTTGTGCAACCATCACCACTATCTATTAGTAATCGCTCCCCATTCATCTTTCCCCCAGCCTCTGGCAACCACTCAGTACTTTCAGTCTCTATAGATTTGCCTGCCATGGACCATTCATATAAATGCAATCATACATTATGTGGATTTTTGGAATTGGCCTCTTTCACTTGGCATAACGTATTCAAAGTTCATCCATGCTGTAGGAGGTATTGGTACTTCATTCCTTTTTGTTGCTGAATAATATTTCATTGTATGGCTATATCATACTTTATGGATGCATTCAGTGGACATTTGGGTTCTTTCCACTCTTGGCTATTATAAATAATGATACGATGAACAATTGTGTACAGGTTTTGTGGTGTGTACATACATACATTTTAATTATCTCTGACATACACCTAGGAGTGAATTCTTGGATCATAGGATAATTTCATGTTTAATTTTTTGAGGAACTGCTAAACTCTTTTCCAATATGACTGCATCACTTTGTGCCAGGCTTCTTGGTAAGTATGATTATTATAGTAAATAGATAATTTTAATTTCTAGAGTAACAATAAACATCTAGCAAGTTTATATACCAAAAAATCCATTTCCTAGAGTTCACTATTAATGAGCTGGAGAAATTGAGTTTTTGATCCTTAAAACTGAAGCCACATCCTAGACCCATGGCTATCGAAGTACTTTCTTCCCCTGTGAGCAGAGGAAATATTCAAAATATCAAGTATGGCATGGGTACTGACCGGTGAGAATGGATTCACTTACTGATACAGAGTCCCTGGCAGTGAACACCAGGGCTGCTGGACCCATGTATGTATGTCTCAAATGCTCGTAAGTCTTGTCAATCAGTTGGCGGGCCTCTCTTTACATTTGATTCATTTAAACTACAATGCTCTTCTATTCTGAGTGTGTAAGATTTGCAAAGAAAACCAACATTAGCAAGCTACCTATTGGAGTTAGCAAATTCTAACTCCAATAGGTAGCTTCTAGAGAGGTATACTCTCTATTGTCTTGAACAGTTCTAGCCCATGTAAAATAATAATAATAACTTTAAAAGGTAATAATCTGTTAAAATGCATGTAACCAGAAAGTCTAAAATTAAAAAGAAGCAAATAACTCCAATCTGATGAAAGGGAGGATGATGTGCTAAATAACTTTATCATTGTTTTTTATTTTTGAATTTTATGTTTTATGAAATGTGATAATTGAATCTCAGGACATTTGTTTCGGTGACATCACTCTTATTCCATACCCCAAATTACTAAACTATTAAATTTTTGTTGAATGTTATTATGCACAAAGTTTTCTCTTTTATATTTATATATACTACATTACTCACATTATACTGAATTATGAAGAAAACTGAATTTTGAAAAGAAGGAAAATTGGGAACATTATTTTACTTAATACATATTACATACTATACTAATGTTTTTACTGTGGAAACTGTTTCCATATTGGTATACACCCAAATTTATCTTTTATGTTATCTGGTACATAATTTTACCAATAATATATTATTATATAACTAAATGTGCCTATATTTGAAAAAATTATTTTGCTGTCTTGGAGGAAGAGTCTTTCTATTATTTATAACATAGAATAAAATAAAAAATTCAGAAACTTAACTACATAGAAATAAACATACGGCAAAATATCCTAAGCAGAACCAAAAGCCAAATATTCAAAGAAATAAGAACATATATAATTCATATTAGAGATAGGGTTAATTTTCCTATTATATACAAAACTAGAAATAGATAAGAAAAAGACAACAAAAAATCCAACAGAAAAATGGACAAAAGATTTAAAGAGATTCTCCTACCTCGGCCTCCCAAGTAGCTGGGACTACAGGCACACACCACTGTGCCCCACTAGCAAGCAGCTTGTGAGCATATAGAAACATACTTAACTTCATTCACTCATAGAAGGTGTGCAAGTTAAACCAAACTGATACCATTTTCCCATTTATTAGATTGTTACATATCTGAATGTTTGATAACACAATGTGTACATTGTTACAGGCACCATGGAGGGCAACTTGGAGATTGCATCTAAACTACAAATGTAATCCTTTGATCCAGAGATTGTACATCTAGTAATATGTCATTCACCTACATTTGAACATGCTCCAAAAGACATATGCAAGATTATTCATTGCAGAATGTTTGTAAAAGCAAAAGATGGGGAATAACCTAAATGCCCATCAACAGAACACTGGTTAAATAAATTATAGTAACTTATATAATGCAACATTATACATAAGCTTCAAAGAAGAATACTCAGGCCATTTGAATGTGGAAAAGATCTCTAAGGTAAGGTGCAGAACACTATGCATTGCATACTATCTTTTGTATAAAAGGGGGAAATAAGAATGTATATTTGTATTTTCTTGCTTATGTATAAAGAAATTTTGAAAGCATATACAGATTGAGCATCCCAAATCTCAAAATAGAGACCAAAATCTGAAACACTTCTTGTCCCAAGCATTTCAGACAAGAGATACTCAACGTGTAAGTAAACTATTTACAGAGGAGGTAAATTGAGTGGATAAGGGCAAGGATGGGAGGGAGATTATTCACTGTTTATTTTGCATGATGTTATTTGAAAAATATATGTATATAACCCACGTGCTAATTCAAGGTCTTCTTATTTCCTAAATTGACTGTACTGAAAAATGTAATTCTTTCATTGCATCTGCTAGACTCCATGGAATCAAGTGCGCCAAGAATAAGAGTATAGATATCCAGCAAGTGAAATCCAAGATAACTAGAGGAACTACCATGGAAAATATCACTGTTTCTCAACTGCTTCACAGATCATTTTCTGAGTTTAGCAGACAGAATCTCTGATTTAAAAATCCACAGGCTTAAAAAATCGAACTGAATCCATAAGGTCTTACAAATTTTGACAGTCCAAGAAGCTAGAAGATGCCAGGGTAGTGTGTATCATGGTAGTGTTTGTGACGTCTGAGGGCCACAATTATATCTTACATTTAAAATTTCATGAAGAATTGGAGTTAAAACTCCGACCTCATGCCTTCAGGCCTGAGTCTTTTTCTCTTGCCATGTTTATTATTAAACTCATGTATAATATAGTTGAGGAGAATTTTTAAAAATAACACAGAAACAGTAAAATTGCTTCCTTTTATAACAGAACATACACAAAAAAAATGGGGACAGAAAATCAGCTTTTGTTACTTTCAGAATCCTAGTGACAAATTTTGGAATGACGCAGTAACATAAAATACATACTTTCTATCTCCTTCTGCTGCCTTTGTCTCATTTAGAAATTTGTCCAGTAGGAACTCTTTGATATAACAAGTCCACTATCAAACAGATGGTTTCAAACTGCTCTTTTGTTCTTGAAACTGGCAATTATTTTGTCCCTGTGTGCTTGAGGTTTGGATAGGAATGATTTTTTCACAGCTATCAAGCACAACATGAATGAACAGAGGCTTTCATTTACTGGCAATAGACAGCAAGAGTGGAAATCTCTATTGCACATATTTCAATGTTGTCATATAAAACAGTATTTCTTTTTATCAGCAAGTGGTTTATAAATGTTGACAGCACCCCAAAACAAACAGCCTGGTTTATAACAACATATTTGGTGGTGTTTTCAATTTGTAATATTCATTGCCAGGCTTAAAGGATTATGCTCATGTTTCAAGTAAACTGTTTAATTAAAGTTTAAACAAGGGTCTCCAGAGCTTTACTAGCAAAGCATTTTATTAGAAAGCAAGGTCATGGACTCTTAAAAAATTAATGAAGTATGACCACCTTATGCCAAATAAATAAAGTACTGTATGTCAGATCTTGCCTGATATTATAGCTCTTGCATTCTGAAAATCATGTGTAAATACTGACCTAACATCATATTTCATGAACCATATTTTATATTTACTTCCTCATTTCTTTAATTAACAACAGATACCCCTAGGTTTGAAGTCAAGTTCTGACACTTAGAAGCTACTTTACTTCTCTGAGTCTCAGTTTCTTGGGCCATAAAATAAGGACAACATCACTTAGCTAGCGGGGTTGATGTGGAATTTAATAGGGAACATATGAAATGCCACAGTGCCCAGCACATGGTAGATACTGACAGATCCTACTTGCCATTTCTCCTGTTATTTCTGTGGCGTACTCACACTCAATAAACATACTCACCCAGATGTTATTAGAAGTCAAGCGATTTGGCAAAGAAAAAAGGGGAAGCACACATTCCTAAATGGAGTAAAAAGCTTTACTTCAGGCTGGGCACGGAGCCCAGGAGTTTGAGACCAGCCTGGGCAACATGGTGAAATCCTGTCTCTGGAAAAAAAAAAAAAAAAGAGAGAGAACCTTTACTTCAGCTTCTGCATTTTCCATACAAACCAAGTCTAACAGGACAAGAGTTAGTATTTAGAATTTAAACAGAAACCTGTGGTAACCATGACTCTTGGCATCTTTGAAATATTGATATAATACCAATAATATCTATGAAGAAACTGAGTTCCCAACACTATTTTATGTTGCACTTAAATCTGACAGTCTCATTCAACAAATAGTGAAATCCTGCCAATTCTTATTTATTTATTTATTTATTTATTTATTTATTTATTTATTTATTTATTTATTGAAACAGGGTCTTGCTCTGTCATCCAGGCTGGAGTGTGGTGGCACAGTCACAGCTCACTGCAGTCTCAAAATCCTGGGCTCAAGCAATCCTCCATCTCAGTATCCTGAGTAGGTAGGACCACAGGCACGCACCACCAGTCCTGGCTAATTTTTTATTTTTTGCAGAATTGGGACCTCGCTATGTCACTCAGGCTGGTCTTGAACTCTTCCTGGTCCCAGGTGATCCTCCCACCTTGGCCTCCCAAATTGCTGAAAGTACAAGTGTGAGCCACTGCACCCAGTCCTATTAATATCTTAATGTCTTTCCTCTGAGAGGAGGCATTACTGTGTGAGGAAAGACACATTTTGCTACTGAAATCCCCTCCTTTTTAATAGTCCTAATATGTTATTTAAGTACATTCTACTTGAGGCAGAATCAACGTGTTCTGCAGTTTTGGAATCAAAGAGTTGTATACTCAAATCACTCCCTCGCATGGTACCTGTGTGACACTGCAAGCAAAAGACTGTCTTTGGGCCATAGTTCTTCGTCAGTAAAATGGACTACCTACCTCATGGTGTTGTGAGGATTAAGGGAGATAATATACATTAAACTTTCATCTCTTTGACTTCAACACAGCAATTATCCAAGGAAGGGAGCTCTTACTATCCTTAAATATTCCAGACATTAGTTTTAGTCTAAGTTTCCAGTTGATGGGTATTCTTTCCAAATACTTTAGCTCCAGACTAAAGCAAAAAGGTCATTTGGTGAATATGGTGTGCTAGTTCTGAAGGGTGAGGGAGAGGTGCTTTTAAGATAAAAATTAGGAGTGCAGGAGAAATTATCCAGTTTGTAGATAAGTGCTCTTGATAGGAGCAGCACAACAAAAGGGCACTTATCTCTGCCTTGTCTAAACAGACAAGCCGGCTTCCAGACCCTCCCAAGGTCAAGTTCAGAAAGTCAGCAGTGGGAGGTTGAGGTTGGAAGCCTCATGTGAACATCAAGAATAAGTCAAGTGCTCTCACCTTTCTGAAAGCGGGGAGAGAAAGTACAAGAGGCCTTTGTTAATGAGACAGGAAAATCATAGCCTGAAAATGCTGACAATGACATTTCAAAAGTCTCAATTCCTTAGTAATAGGCAAGAACACGTGAAGAAGGAGAAAAAAATTCTCTGAAGTTTTAAAAAGAAGAAAATGATCAAGTATCTGTGATATGTGAGAACTTTATCTTGCAAGGTTACTTCAGTTCACGTTTCCTAAATGGGGACACCTCTGCAGAGGGAACACGAGGCTTTTCTTGTGAGGCGCTTTGCTGGTAATTTGTGACTCTGACAAATGCCATCTGATTGACAGCCCTGCCCATCCCCCGTTAGGCAGTCAGAGACGTACGGGAAACACAGAGTCTTCCAAGTCTAAGTTCACTTAGAAAATGCCAAAGGGGGCCGGGTGAGGTGGCGCATGCCTCTAATCCCAGCACTTTGGGAGGCCGAGGCGGGTGGATCATCTGAGGTCACGAGTTCGAGACCAGCCTGACCACATGGTGAAACCCCATCTCTACTAAAAATACAAAAATTAGCTGGGTGTGGTGCCTGTAATCCCAGCTACTCAGGAGACTGAGGCAGGAGGCAGGAGAATCGCTTGAACCCAGGAGGCAGAGATTGCAGTGAGCCGAGATCACGCCATTGCACTCCAGCCTGGGTGACAGAGCAAGAATCCGACTCAGAAAAAAAAAAAAAAAGCCAAAGGTTTTTTCACACTCTCCACTCTCTCACACTCTCCAACTCTGCTCTCTGGTTGCTGGTGTATGGGAGGCCCAAGGAGAAGTGGCCACTGAGGCCGCCGCCTGCTTGTGGGAGACACTGAGGGGGACCAGTCAGCATTCCAGGTACATCCTGAACACAGAAGCAGGTAGGATCTTCATTTTCATCAGCCTCAGAGAGAGACCCGATGCTCTCCATCCTCACTCTGCCCCTTCTTAAGCAATCACACCTTCATTTCTTTCCTTTTCTGTCTGTTACCGTTAGTTAGCCAGGCATGAGCAGGGCAGAAGAGGGCTCTTCCCCCACCCACCAGGAATGTCAGGCAATCATTGGTGATGGTTTCTCAGTTACCACATTGCCTCCCTAAACATGATAACTCAGCAGCCGGCGCCAGGGACAGACAATCTCCTGATGGTCCACAGCTGTTACAGCAGGTAACCAGGGAGGTGCCTGGGAGAAGCAAATTGAATGCAGGTGCCAGGGAGAAGCAAAAAGGGCATCCAATAAAATGTCAGATATTGGGCGAGTGAGCCCAGGCATGCCCATTAAGAGACAAAATGGAGGAGTATGACCTTCCGGGGCCACTCTACTGGAAAAGGGAAGAAAGCCTCAGATGGGCATGAGTACAACTTCCTAAACACACTGGCAGTCTCACCTCCCAAGCTAAGGAGGGCACTGCGCATGCGGGCAGCCCACTCTAAGGGAAGAATCATGGGAAAGAGGCGCAAAACGTCAGGAGGGGGCCAGAGTATAAAGTCCTAGGATCAAGGTTAAACGTCACACTTGACCTTCATAGTGCCCACTTGGGTCTCTTCCAAGTGTACCTTCCTTTCTTTCCTGCTCTAAAGCTTTTTAATACACTTCTACTCCTGCTCTGAAACTTGCCTTGGTCTCTTTTTCTGCCTTATGCCCCTCAGTCAAATTCTTCTGAGAAGACAAGAACTGAGGTTGCTGCAGACCGGTATGGATTCGCCCCCGGTAACTCAGATACTTTCCACCCCTAACATGTCTACCATTATCTGTCCACAAAACCTCTGGAATCCTTCATAACTACAACCCTTGCCCTGAGAAATTCCTCTTGTTTATCCATCTTCCCTCTTTCCCAACCTCAGTCCTTCTCTCTAGGATCTGAATCCTAAATAGTCTCTCTGTCAGTTTAATGTCTGAGAAATCAGTCGGTGCAATACTATCTAGGCACAAACTCTGCCTTCCCAGGCTATAATCCTAAACTCCATTGTCATAACAAAGCAAGCTGCCCATGAAGGAGCATGGGACCGCATACTCACATCTTAAGAAAGAAAATCAGGTGAGTGATCAGGCAGTTGAGCTGGGAGATTTATCTGCCTTTGCACAGTTAGGATAGATGTGCTGCTGTTGTTTGCTGTCTCTGTTTACTGCTGAAGGATTAGAAACATCTCCACACAGAGAAAAGGAACAGGTGGCTTCCCATACCTACTATCCCCACCTAGTCAAGAACCCTGGGTCAAGGTACAGAAGAACATGGCAGATGGCCTAGAAAGGTTTTGGAACAGGGAGCCAACAAGCTCAGAATCACAAAGGATACACAGAGGAAGTAGAGACTCAGGTGTACTCAGAACTGGCACAGAAATAAACTTGGGCCACACAATAAATGGGAAAAAAAGGACAATTGTCTGAAGTTAAAAGTGCTTTTCTTCTTTGGGTTGAATTAAAAATCACAAAAAGCATGGAAGATGTATTAATATATGCCTTTGTTTAAGGATAGTATCTTTTTTTTTCAAATAAAACAATGTCTTTAAAGAGGACTAAGATTGCAAATGAATGCTTTTAAAGAAATGCAGGAGGATAAATTAGCAAGCAGGAAACAATGTAAACAAATATTTGTGTCCAATTATTGAAAGTGTTTCAATAAGTGTGGATAAAGTGGCCTTTAAGCAATCATGATACAGCTAAAAAAGACAATTTTAGCAAAGAGAGATTTGCCGAGTTCTACAGGGGATAACAAAAGTATCTTAGAAATAGATACACTTACATCCACTTATAGTATAAATTGCTATGAATTGAGATGCAGCATTCTGAAGAAAGTGGCATAGAATTCTGAAACAGAGCTTGAGTGGAGAGTGGTTCTGTCCTTGCATCTCTGTGATTTTCAGAGTTTTTTTTAACCCCTCTGGGCCACAGGTCCTCATCAGTAAAAGGAGGCAGCTGGGGCTTAGATCATCTCAAGGTCCTTCCTGTTCTAGAGTTATTTATTTGTTAAAATGTATTAAGAAAGCATCATAAAAGTGTAATTAGCCTAAAATTTGGGTGTTTGTCCTGTCCTTTCATACCTTATCAAGGGATTCCTTGGCCCTTTTCCTGAAAAACTCTTTAATGGAGCTATTACATTGTGAATTTTGGACAGAGCTAGACCTGGAATAGGTGTCAACTCTGTCACGTACTGGCAGTGTGACTATGAACAAAGGACATGGGCTCTTTCAGTCTATGATGAGGATCAGTAAAATGCATTATTTACCTCAGGGGGTGATAGGAATAAAATGACATCTATCACATACAGAGTTTAGCGTAGCATTTGGCCCTCAGTGAACAAACAATAAATGATATATTATAAACTATATGTTGTACCTGTAATGTGCATGGGTCCCAGCTCTGGAACCAGACTTCTTGGGTTCAAACTCTACTCTGCCATTTCTTAACTATGCGGCCTTGGGAAGATTACTTAAATTCCTCGCGGCGCAATTTCCTCATTTGTAAAATAGGGATTATAATAACAGTATTTACCAAATTTGGTTGTTGTTAGGTATGAATGAGTTAATAATAAAATTGATAGAACAGTGGCTAGCTCAGGGCAGGTGGTATTAAAGAAAATACTCAGATCATCTTTTAATTAGAGGCCAAAGGCCAGAATATACTTAAACAAACAAACAAAAAATGTTTTTAGAATTAGCAGCTTAAAATGTAATTACTTTTACTTACTTTAAGGCACCTCCTGCTCAAAACTTTCCCTTTTTTATTTCTTAATTTTGTTTTGTTTTGTTTTAGAGACAGAATGTTGCTGTGCCACCTAGGCTGGAGTGCAGTGGCACAATCACAGCTGACTGCAGCCTCAAAATCCTGGCTCAAGCACTCCTCTTACCTCAGCCTCATAAGTAGCTGGGACTGCAGGCATGTATCACTAAGACTGGCTAATTTTTCAATATCATTTTTAGAAATGGGGTCCCCTAGATTGCCATGGCTGGTCTTGAACTCCTGGCCTTGACTGATCCTCCTGCCTTGGCCTTCCATATTGCTGGAATTACAGGTGTGAGTCACTGTGCCTGGCTTCAAAACCTTTAAACAAGTATTTGTTTTCTAGCGGACAATCTGAGTGCCATCAGGATTGGGGATGGGGGCCATGGTGACTGCTTAGGAAGTTCTTCCTCTAATCAAGTTAGGCAGAACTGGCTCTAAAGTCCTGGCTGGCAAATGTTATCTCTGATTAGTATGCATCATTTCCAGCATGGTATTAGAAACCATAAGATGAAATTAGTTGCCTTTGTGTTACTAAAATAATAGGTAAAATACTACATGCAATGAATTTTGTGACATTTCACATTTAGTCTTCGGGCTCAGGGCATTTAAAATGAAGCTCTGACCTTTCCTTCTTGCATCTTAGAGATGTTCTTGATTATCCATTCATTTGAAAACGTGCATGACTCACAAGTCAACAGAGCTCTATGCCTCATTCTCTGATCCTCTTTTATGGCTGAGTTAGAACAATAATTTAGCTCTCTTTGGTGTGGTATGAGGCTTTTGGTGAAGAACATTGAGTTCAAGTATTAGTGAGATAAAAGATTAGTGAAATAAAAGATATTTTAATAAATGTGATTTCAGATAGATGGAGATTCATAATACTGATTAAAAAGTCAACTGTCTTCTGCGATATAACTTATTTTAATGAACTCATCTAAAATTGTAGACAGCGATATCAGACTTGCACAACTATATTCCAGTCAACAGGCAATAAAATGAAGAGGCATCATGTTTTGAATTATAGGAGTATCCCCAAAACTACTGCTTTAGGCCCCAAGAAGCAGATTTTAAAATTCTGATGGTACTAAATGTGTGAAAATTCATTTTGCTAATGTTTCCTTTCACTGTGTTTTCAGGAGGGAAAATGTTCATAATAATCAGCTACTTTGATCTCAAGAGTCCCTTTCAGCTATAAAATTCTGACCTTTTTTTTTCTTTTTTCTTTTCTTTTCTTTTTTTTTTTTGAGACAGAATCTGTTCCTAAGGCTGGAGTGTAGTGGCCCCTCCCTGCTCATTGCAGCCTTGACCTCCCCAGGCTTAAGTGATTCTCCCACTTCAGCCTCCCAGGTAGCTGAGACCATAGGCATGTGCCACCAACCCTGGCTAATGACTGATTTTTTTAACATCCACATCGCATAAGGCACTTTCACCAATGTTGGCTGTTATACCAAATGCTGAAACAGGCTCCAGAGCCTCCCAGGGAATATTCCTCCTCACAAGAATGTATGCTGTCTCCAATTACTGTAGTATTCTGCAAGTGACCCACTGTGACTTCAGGGACAATTGACTCTACTGTTATGAAGTTGCTGCTAAAATAAAGCAGATTTTTTTGAAATATTCATCACCAATCTTTTTAACGTTCACAAATCTTGGGAGAGCCTCTTTTGCTGAATCCTTTTCTTGGATCTACTTTATTATGAACATCTAAAAATTCAGAGCAGTCTTGACATCATTCAAACATCAGAGACAGGAAGTACCTCATGGTTATTTTAAGAAATATGAGAGCACGATGTTTGGCATTCAGTCGGTGCTCATTGAATAGTATTTGAATCAATAAATTTAAGTTTTACAGACCTAGGAATGAATATAGGGGTAAGGAGAACAAATACTGGAATAGGTCAAAGGTGCCATTTGTCATACTGAAGGAGGAGTGTTCACAATTAATGGTTGCCAGCAAAGATGCTCTTCAAATTGAGCACATTTCAATGAAGAGGCTTAATTAATGTATACCCTATTTCTGTATAAGTAGATAAAACGTGTCAAAGAAAATGAAAGACTCTGCTTTTGCTTTACAAATAAAATAAGTAGAAGATTTTCATGTTAATTTTGTAATCTTTTATATACAAGTCTTTGGACTCAATATTATTGAAAAGGAACATAAATCTGTTTTATCTTTAGAGAACATCTTGTTTTTCAATCATTTAAAATGCCATGATATGCTTTCTGCGATTCAAGGCGTGATCATATGTTAATGTCTGCTCAATAAAGCATGAAATTCTATAAATACTTTTTACTTCTATTGATCAGCCATCTGAGTGAAAAAGAGGCAAGTGTGAAAATAAATTCCACTATTGCTTTCCTCGGCTCCCACACTTGTGCCCTATCTGTAATGCTGCCATTAGGTCTCAGTGTGATCTAGTGAAAAACGGAGGAGCTTTGTAGCGGGGACATAATATTTAGAATTCTAGCCCAGCCATTTTCTAGCAGGCCTTCTGCATGCTACTTAACCATCCCAGGCCTCCATTTCTGTCTTTGAAAATGAGAATAATATTTATACCATAGGGTTATTACACACATTGCCTCGCATATTGTAGCTTTTAAAAAACTTTTTATTTTGAATTAATTTTGGGCTTACAGAAAAGTTGCAAAAGAAGTACAGAGAGTTCTATGTGAGGAGGTTTTTATTTTAAAACCAGTGTTAATTTCCTCCTGTTCCTATCAATGTAAATTTAATCTGTGTGTTTCTACTTCAAAAGCAAAGCTGGAGCTTCAAATTTCTCCTTCCTTTTGATTTGGCTTCCTCAGTACATCTCTCTCTCCCTCTCTTTCTTTTTAAATAGATTTACTTTTTTGAGATGTTTTAGGTTCACAGCAAAATTGAGCAGAAAGTACAGAGATTTCCCATATAACCCCTGTACTCACACATGAAAAGCCTCCCCAACTATCAACATCCCACACCAGAGTGGTACATTTGTTATAGGCAATGAACCTACAATAACACATCATTATCACACAGAGTCCATAATTTACTCTTTTTTTTTTTTTTTTTTTTTTTAAGACAGGGTCTTGCTCTGTCACCCAGGCTGGAGTGCAGTGTTGCCCTCATTGTTCACTGCAGCCTCGACCTCCTGGGCTCAATTGATCCTCCCACCTCAGTGTCCTGAGTAGCTGGGACTACAGGCACACACTACCTTGCCTGGCTAATTTTTGTGTTTTCTGTAGAGATGGGGCTTGGCCATGTTGCCCAGGCTGGTCTTGAACTCCTGGGCTCAAGCAATCTGCCACCCTTGGCCTTCCAAAGAGCTGGGATTATAGGCATGAGCCACCATGCCAGGTCTATAGTTCACTCTTGGTGTTGTACATTCTATGAGTTTTGACAATGTAAAATGACACACACCAAACATTTTAGTACCTTATGAAATGTTTCATTGTCCTAAAAATCCTCCGTGCTCTGCCTATTCATCCCTCTCTCCTCTAACCCCTGTCAACCACTAACCTTTTTAATTATCTCCATAGTTTTGCCTTTTCCAGAGTGTTATAGAGCTGCAATCATACAATATGTAACCTTTTCAGACTGGCACTTAATAATGTGCATTTAAATTTCCTCTGCATTTTTTTCAGGGTTTTTCATGGCTTTCCATTTCTTCTTAGCACCGAATAATATTCCATTGTATAGAGTGTATCATGGTTAATCCATTTAACCACTGAAGGGCATTTTGGTTGCTCTCAGGTTTTAGCAATTATGAAAAAAGCGGCCATAAATATCCATGTGTAGATTTTTGTGGGGACATAAATTTTCAATTCCTTTGGATAAAAACCAAGGTCATGATAGCTGGATTGTACAGTAAGAGTATGTGTGGTTTTATTTAAAAAAACTGTCAAACTGTGTGGCAAAGTAGCTGTACCATTTTGCATTCCCACCAGCAATAAATGACACTTCCTCTTGTTCCACATCCCCTCCAACATTTGGTATTGTTAGTGTTTTGGATTTTTGCCATTCTAATAGGCATGTAGTAGTATCTTGTGTTTCAAACGTATGTTTTTTAGTGCTTGAACTCTTGAGTAGTCAAAACCTTTTTCTTTAGGAAACCTCTGGGCTCTTACATAAATCAATAGGTCAAACTCATAAATCAAGGGAGACTGGAGTTTCACCTTAGTTAATACACTGGCGATCCAAGTATGGTACTGGATGATATTGATTTGGGCAGTGCTAAAGTATTATCTTATATTAAGGGCATTTGCCATCCCAGAAACCATATAGTTGTGGTAAGCAAGGGCTTTGGAATCATTTCAGATATCTGGGTTTGAATCTCTACTCCTCCCTTTACAAATAGTGCAATGGACAAGTTAATGAAATTATCTAAGCTAGTTCCTCATTTAAAAATGAAGATAATAGGCCGCGCGCAGTGGCTCACGCCTGTAATCACAGCACTTTGGGAGGCTGAGGTGGGCGGATCATGAAGTCAGGAGATCGAGACCATCCTGGCTAACATGGTGAAACCCTGTCTCTACTAAAAATAGAAAAAAAATTAGCCGGGCATGGTGGCGGGTGCCTGTAGTCCCAGCTACTTGGGAGGCTGAGGCAGGAGAATGGCGTGAACCCGGGATGCAGAGCTTGCAGTGAGCTGAGATCGCGCCCCTGGACTCCAGCCTGGGCGACAGAGCGAGACTCTGTCTCAAAAAAAAAAAAAAAAAAAAGAAGATAATAATACATACTTCATAAAGTAATATATGTAAATTTATGGATTTTAAGCTTTTAGGGTAGTATAAACAATGTATTTTTGATTTTTTTATTAGTGACAAATTATGAAAAATTTATCAGAAATTTTAGTATGGAATGTAGTTTTTTTTTTTTTTTCTTGCAGATCAATTCCACAGGAAGCAATATACTTCTTGAATGTGTTGGGTTACTTTCCACAATGTCCTGAAGTATTAGAAATTTCATCTCAAACCTCTGTAGTAGCAATTTCAGCTAACAGTGGGTTCAAGTGAGGATAAAATTGTAAATGGTTGGCTATCACAAGGTAAAGCAATCCTGTAGATAGCAGATTTGGCCATAGTCCAAAAATACAGTCGAGGTGCTAATTCCAGTAGCCAGAAAGTGAGTTTAAAATTTTTGACAACATTGTACAGATGGTACAATTTGGAAAAAATCAGCATAATCTAATTAACTTATGCTAACATTATGATGAAATATCTTCTCAATTTTATGTTCCCTTTGCACATAGATGTTTCTTCAGCTTTTTTGAGGTATAATTCACAAATAAAAATTGTGCATATTTCTGGTATACATGTTTTGATAGACGCATACATTGTGAAATGAATACCACAATCAAGCTAATTAACGTATCCATCACCATCACCTCACATAGTTATTCTTTTTTGTGTGTACGTGGTGAAATTTAAAATCTACTCTTAGCAGTTTTCAAGGACACGATACATTTTTATTAACTATAGTCACCATGCTGTGCAATAGAGCTCCAGAATTTATTCATACCGTCTAACTGAAACTTGTATCCTTTAAATAACTTCTTCCCATCCATCCCCTCATCTCCAGGCCCTGGTAACCACTATTCTACTCTCCGCTTCTTTGAATTCAACTTTTTAGAGGGTCCACATATAAGTGAGATCATGAAGTGTTTGTCTTTCTCTGCCTGGCTTAGTTCACTTAACGTAATGTCCAGTTTTATCCAGGTTGTTGCAAATGACAGAATTTCCTTTTTTTCGAAGGCAGAATAATATTTCATGTGTATATAAGCCACATTTTCCTTATTTATTCATCCATTGACGGACACTTTGATTGATTCCATATATCTTGGCTATTGTGACTAATGCTGCAACGAACATGGGAGCGCAGCTATGTTTTTGATAGACTGATTTCATTTCCTTTACATATTTACCCAGAAGTAGGAATTGCTAGATCTCATGGGGGTTTTATTTCTAATTTTTTGAGGAACTCCATACTGTTTTCCATGATGACTGTACTAATTTACATTCCTACCAACAGTGTACAAGGGTTCTCTTTTCTCTACATCTTGTTATCTTTCATCTTTTTGATAATAGCTATTCTTACAAGTGTGAGACGATATCATATTGTGGTTTGAATATGCATTTCCCTGATGATTAGTGATGCTGAATATTTGTTTTATATACCTCTTAGCCATTTCTGTATCTTCTTTTTAGAAATATGTATTCAGGTTCTTCGCTCATTCGTAAATTGGATTTTATTTGTTTTCTTGCTAGTGAGTTGTTTGAGCTTTTTTATGTATGTTGGACATTATCTCCTTATCAGATATGCAGTGTGCAAGTATTTTCTCCCATTCTGAATGTTGTCTCTTCACTCTGTTGATTTCTTCCTTTGCTATGCAGAAACATTTTAGTTTGATGTAATCCAATTTGCCTATTTTTGCTTTTGTTGCCTGTGCTGTTGGGGTTATAGCCAAAAAATCATTGCCTAGAGGGATGTCAAGAAGCCTTTTCCCTAGGTTTTTAGCTAGTAGTTTTACAGTTTCAGGTCTTACATTAAAATCTTTAATTTATTTTGAGTTGATTGTTGCATATGGTGTGAGATAAGGGTCCAATTTCATTCTTCTGTATGTGGATATTTAGTTTTCCCAACACCATATGTTGGATACTATCCTTTCCCCATTGTGTTCTTGGTAGCCTTGTTGAAGATCAATTCGCCATAAACACATGGATTTATTTCCTGGCTCTCTATTCAATCTTCTTCAAACTTCTCCACATAATCTTAAAAGGTCATATAATATGAAGTTTAAATTTTTTAGTGTAGTTTTCATCTCTATATTAAAACAAAAAGTACTGTATCTCATGCAATGGAAAGACAAAGATAGTTTGATTTTGGTGGATGAAGAGATTCTAGGCCAAATTTTTTCTTTTGGAGAAAAGGAAGAAACTAACATTTTCTGGCTTTTACTGTCTATAGACTTTCTTTTCCTTAACAGAGTAATTTGTTTCTGAAAACCCTTTCTTAGAATAAAACCTAACTTGAAACTTCAATTACTATTAAAGGATTTCTGTAAATTTTTAATGCACATCTGAGTCCCCAAACAAAAACCATTTATTCCAAAAACATTACATTCTATTAAAATGGAAAGCACACACAGGGGAAGGTGAGGCAACTTTAAGATCTGCAACTGCAGAAAGCTATTCTTAACCCAGCACTGGAGGGACAATGGGAAAAGGTGTTTTTACCAAAGCCTAGGCCAGCAGCCTCAACAGCTGGAATCCAGAAGAGATCCTACTGGAATGGTCACCTCCCTTTATCTTCTCTTCTCACCTTTCTATCTTCCCTCGGTGCCTCCTATTGTCTAAAATTACCCAGAAGCAAGTTGGGAATGGAATTTGGGAAAACATTCCCAGGGTTTAGCTTCCTATGGTACAGAGAGGAGCTGGGAGAGAAGGCAAATGGATCAGAGAGCAAATAGGTAAATAACTGGCACTATCACATAGCAAAGTAGTGTCCCAGCTGAAACACCTAAGATACAAAATAGTTCTAAATGCAAGTAAGTCAAAGTAGGAGTATTCAGTGAAACACTTCATACAGCAGAATTCTTATAGCCCATTTGGATTTTTTTTCGGTACTTTACTGCGTTAGATATTGAATTAATTACTTTACATCTGCTAATTCTTTTAACCCTCCATAAGGGGTTAGGTGCTATTATTCATTTAAAACAGAAAAAGTAAGGCTTAACAAGATAAAGTAATTTTTCCAAAATTATTCAGTTAATTAAGCAACAGAACTGAGATTTGAACCAAGCTCCTACAGGCTCCCATGCTCTTTCCATTACATCATGATATAAAAATAATTTACCTCCAAATAAGTGTATTATGCCTAGCAAAATAAATATATATACTGAGAAGTTTGAGCTACATCAACTAAAAATTATAATTTACTTAATCAAATTAGATAAACCTAATATGAATCCAGAATATTTGGTCTCAGATTTATGTTTTCTCAACGTTTCACTCAAATCATTTAGGGAACTTGTAAGTAATTTATATTTCTGGGCTTCACTTCAGACATACTAAGATTTCCTGGGAGCAGTGCCTGGGGAGCTGCATTTGAAATAAGGTCCTCAGTGGATTTTTAAGCACCTTAACATTTAACAATCCCTATACTATCTCTGTATTTGGTCATACTAACTATACTAACAAGGATTATTATTATTATTATTATTATTATTATTATTATTATTATTATTTTTTGAGATGGAGTCTCCCTCTGTTACCCAGGCTGGAGTGCAGTGGCACGATCTCTGCTCACTGCAAACTCTGCCTCCCAGGTTCAAGCGATTCTCCTGCCTCAGCCTCCTGAGAGGCTGGGATTACAGGCATGTGCCACCATGCCCGGCTAATTTTTGTATTTTTAGTAGAGACAGGGTTTCACCGTGTTGCTCATGCTGGTCTTGAATCCCTGACATCATGATCCACCTGCCTCGGCCTCCCAAAGTGCTGGGATTACAGGCGTGAGCCATCGTGCCCGGCCACAAGGATTATTTTTAAATAGCTTTCCTTTACAAAAAAAAATTCAAAATCAACCAAAACGGAAAAAAAAACCAACCCAAAAAACACCCAAGAATCAACAATATACTGTCTGCTTATGGAGCCTTAATTCAAAGATGATGAGGCTATTCAGGTTGGGAATACAGTTGAACATTGAACAGCAAGACTTTGAACTGCATGGGTCCACTTCTATACAGACTTTTTTCAATAAATCTGCCTGCTTCTACTGTCTCGCCTTCTAACCACCTCAACCTGTTCTACCTCTGCCATCTGAGACAGCAAGACCAACCCTTCCTCTTCCTCCACCTTCTCAGCCTACTCAATGTGAAGACAACAAGGATGAAGACCTTTATGATGGTCCACTTCTACTTAATGAATAGTAAATATATTTTCTCTTATGATTTTTTAAATAGAATTTTCTTTTGTGTAGCTTTATTGTAAGATTCCAGCATGTAATAAATATATGTTAATCGACTGTTTATGTTATCAGTAAGGCTTGCAGTCAACAGTAGGCTATAAATAGTTAAATTTTGGGGGAGTGAAAATTACATGCAGTTTTTTTTATCATTATACTTTAAGTTCTGGGATACATGTGCAGAAGGTGCAGGTTTGTTACATAGGTATACATGTGCTATGGTGGTTTGCTGCACCCATCAACCCATCACCTAGGTTTTAAGCCCTGCATGCATTAGGTATTTCTCCTAATGCTATCCCTCTCCTTGCCCCCCATTCCCCAATGGGCTCCAGTGTGTGATGTTCCCCTCCCTGTGTCCATGTGTTCTCATTGTTCAACTCCCACTTATGACTGAGAATATGTGGTATTTGGTTTTCTGTCCCTGTGGTAGTTTGCTGAGAATGATGGTTTCCAGCTTCATTTATGTCCCTGCAAAGGACATGAACTCATTCTTTTTTATGGCTGCATAGTATTCCATGGTGTATACTAGCCACATTTTCTTTATCCAGTCTATCATTGATGGGCATTTGGGTTGGTTCCAAGTCTTTGCTGTTGTAAATAGTACTGCAATAAACATATGTGTGCATGTGTCTTTATAATAGAATGATTTATAATCCTTTGGGTATATACTCTGTAATGGGATTGCTGGGTCAAATGGTATTTCTAGTTATAGATCCTTGAGGAATTGCCACACTGTTTTCTGCAATGGTTGAACTAATTTACACTCCCACCAACAGTGTACAAGCATTCCTATTTCTCCACATCCTAGCCAGCATCTACTGCTTCCAGACTTGTTAATAATCACCATTCTAACTGGCATGAGATGGTATCTTATTGTGGTTTTGATTTGCATTTCTCTAATGACCAGTGATGATGAGCTTTTTTTCATGTTCGTTGGCTGCATAAATGTCTTCTTTTGACAAGTGTCTGTTCATATCCTTCATCCACTTTTTGATGGGGTTGTTTGTTTTTTTCTTGTAAATTTGTTTTCTTTCCTTGTAGATTCTGGATATTAGACCTTTGTCAGATGGATAGATTGCAAAAATTTTCTCCCATTCTGTAGGTTGCCTGTTCACTCTGATGATAGTTACTCTTGCAGTGCAGAAGCTCTTTAGTTTAATTAGATCCCATTTGTCAGTTTTGGCTTTCGTTGCAATTGCTTTTGATATTTTAGTCATGAAGTCTTTGCCCATGCCTATGTCCTGAATGGTATTACTTAGGTTTTCTTCTAGGGTTTTTGTGGTTTTAATCTTATGTTTAGGTCTTTAATTCATCTTGAGTTAATTTTTGTATAAGGTGTAAGGATGGGGGGTCCAGTTTCAGTTTTCTGCATATGGCTAGCCAGTTTTCCCAACACCACTTATTAAATAGGGAATCCTTTCCCCATTGCTTGTTTTTGTCAGGTTTGTTAAAGATCAGATGGTTGTAGATGTGTGGCGTTATTTCTGAGGCCTCTGTTCTGTGCCATTGGTCTATATATCTATTTTGGTACCAGTACCATGCTGTCTTGATTACTGTAGCCTTGTAGGATAGTTTGAAGTCAGGTAGTCTGATGCCTCCAGCTTTGTTCTTTTTGCTTAGGATTGTCTTGGCTATATGGGCTCCTTTTTTGGTTCCATATGAAATTTAAAGTAGTTTTTTCTAATTCTGTGAAGAAAGTCAATAGTAGCTTGGTGGGAATAGCATTGAATCTATAAATTACTTTGGGCAGTGTGGCCATTTTCACAATATTGATTCTTCCAATCCATAAGCATGAATTTTTTTTCCATTTGTGTCCTGTCTTATTTCCTTGAGCAGTGGTTTGTAGTTCTCCTTGAAAAGGTCCTTCACTTCCCTTGTAGGTTGTATTCCTAGGTATTTTATTTTCTTTGTAGCAATTGTGAATGGGAGTTCACTTACGATTTGATTCTCTGTTTGCCTATTATTGGTGTATATGAATGCTTGTGATTTTTGCACATTGCTTTGTATCCTGAGACTTCACTGAAGTTACTTATCAGCTTAAGACATTTTTGGGCTGAGATGATGGGGTTTTCTAGATATAAAATCATGTCATCTGCAAACAGAGACAATTTCATTTTTTCTCTTCCTATTTGAATATTCTTTATTTCTTTCTCTCGGCTCATTACCCTGCCAGAACTGCCAATACTATGGTGAATAGGAGTGGTGAGAGAGGGTATCCTTCTCTTGTGCCAGTTTTCACAGGAAATGCTTCCAGCTTTTGCCCATTTAGTATGATATTGGTTATGGGTTTGTCATAAATAGCTCTTATTATTTTGAGATATGTGCCATCAATACCTAGTTTATTGAGAGTTTTTAGCCTGAAGGGGTGTTGAATTTTTCAAAAGCATTTTCTGCATCTATTGAGATAATCATGTGGTTTTTGTCATTGGTTCTGTTTATGTGGTGGATTACGCTTATTGATTTGCATATGTTGAAACAGCCTTGCATCCCAGGGTTGAAGCCGACTTAATTGTGGTGGATAAGCTTTTGATGTGTTGCTGACTCCTGTTTGCCAGTATTTTCTGGGGATTTTCGCATCAATGTTCATCAGGGGTATTGGCCTGAAAGTTTCTTTTTCTGTTGTGTCTCTGCCAGGTTTTTATATCAGGATGATGCTGGCCTCATAAAATGGTTTAGGGAGGAGTCCCTTTTTTTCTATTGTTTGAAATAGTTTCAGAAGCAATGGTACCAGCTCCTATTTGTACCTTTGGTAGAATTTGGCTGTGAATCTGTCTGGTCCTGGGCATTTGTTGGTTGGTAGGCTATTAATTACTGCCTCAATGTTTGGTCTATTCAGGGATTCGACTTTTCCTGGTTTAGTCTTGAAAGGGTGTATGTGTCCAGAAATTTATCCATTTCTTCTAGATTTTCTAGTTTACTTGCGTAGAGATGTTTATAGTATTCTCTGATGGTAGTTTGTATTTCTGTGGAATCAGTGGTGATATCCCCTTTATCATTTTTTATTGTGTCTATTTGATTCTTCTCTCTTTTCTTCTTTATTAGTCTGGTTAGCACTCTATCTATTTTGTTAATCTTTTCAAAAAACCAACCCCTGGATTCATTTATTTTTTGAAGGGCTTTCATGTCTCTATCTCCTTCAGTCGTGCTCTGATCTTAGTTATTTCTTGTCTTCTGCTAGCTTTTGACTTTGTTTGCTCTTGCTTCTCTAGTTCTGTTAATTGTGATGTTAGTTTGTCGATTTTAGATCTTTCCCACTTTCTGATGACGGCATTTAGTGCTATAAATTTCCCTCTTAACACTGCTTTAGGTGTGTCCCAGAGATTCTGGTACGTTGTGTCTTTGTTCTCATTGGTTTCAAATAACTTATTCATTTCTGCCTTAATTTCGTTATTTACCCAGTAGTCATTCAGGAGCAGGTTGTTCAGTTTCCATTTAGTTGTGTGGTTTTGCGTGTTTCTTAATCCTCAGCTCTAATTTGATTGTCTGAGAGGCTTTTTGTTATGATTTCCGTTCTTTTGCATTTGCTGAGGAGTGTTTTACTTCCAATTATATGATTGATTTTAGAGTAAGTGCTAAGTGGTGCTGAGAAGAATGTATATCCTGTTGATTTGGGGTGGAAAGTTCTGTAGATGTCTATTAGGTCTGCTTGGTCCAGTGCTGAGTTCGAGTCATGAATATCCTTGTTAATTTTCTGTCTCGTTGATATGTCTAATATTGACAGTGGGGTGTTAAAATCTCCTACTATTATTGTCTGGGAGTCTCAGTCTCTTTGTAGGTCTCTAAGAACTTGTTTTATGAATCTGGGTGCTCCTGTATTGGGTGCATGTATATTTAGGATAGTTAGCTCTTCTTGCTGCATTGTTCCCTTTACCATTATGTAATGCCCTTTTTTGTCTTTTTTGAGCTTTGCTGGTTTAAAGTCTGTTTTATCAGAGACTAGCATTGCAACCCCTGCTTTCTGTTGCTTTCCATTTGCTTGGTAAATAGTCCTCCATCCCTTTATTTTGAGCCTATGTGTTTCTCTGCACATGAAACGGATCTCCTGAATACAGCACACTGATGGGTCTTGACTCTTTATCCAACTTGTCAGTCTGTGTCTTTTAATTGGGGCATTTAGTCCATTTACATTTAAGGTTGATATTGTTATGTGTGAATTTGATCCTGTCATCATGATTCTACCTGGTTATTTTGCACGTTAGTTGATGCAGTTTATTCATAGTGTGGTTGGTCTTTATATTTGGTATGTTTTTGCAGTGTCTGGTACTGGTTTTTCCTTTCCATATTTAGTGCTTCCTTCAGGAGCTCTTGTAAGGCAGGCCTGGTGGTGACAAAAGCATTTGCTTGTCTGTAAAGGATTTTATTTCTCCTTCGCTTATGAAGCTTAGTTTGGCTGGATATGAAATTCTGGGTTGAAAATTCTTTTCTCTAAGAATGTTGAATATTGACCCCCACCCTCTTCCGGCTTGTAGGGTTTCTGCAGAGAGATCCACTGTTAGTCTGATAGGCTTCCTTTTGTAGGTAACCTGACCTTTCTCTCTGGCTGCCCTTAACGTTTTTTCCTTCATTTCAACGTTGGTAAATCTGATGAGTATGTGATTCCACCAAATATATAAAAGTTTGGGATTTCAATTGTCTTAAAATACTTACATTTCATTTTTAGTCTTCCAATATTGCTCTCAGTCTTATATATTAGATATATGATATATTTAAAAATCATACAATATGTTCATATATAACATATATATAATATGTATGCCCCCCCACATACACACAACATCTAATCCAAATCACAGAACATTTACTCATTTAATTGTTCAACAAAAATTTTTTTTGGACACCTACAATCTGTAGATAGTGTCATAGGCTCTTGGGTTGTATCAGTGAAAAAGTAAAAAACTTCTACCCTAGTGGAGCTTGCATTTTAGCAGATGGAGACAATAAACAATAAGCATAATACATAACCAAATTATAAAGTATATTAGACGGCAGCAAGTACTACTGAATAGAATAAAAGGTAAGGCAGAATAACAGGGATGAGTGGGTTGAAGCTTTTAATTAGAGTGGTCAGTGTAGGCCTCCTTTGAGCAAAGCCTTGAAGAAGTTGGAAATAAGTTACTTGAGTTTTATAAATATGATCATATATACTATATAAAATACAATCCTTATTGCTATTATTCTCTTCCACATTTAATTTTTCTAAGGTGAATGAATTTTCCTTTATTATCTGTGTATCTTCTCTTTTTTGGACTCCAATCTTCTTGGGAGAAAGAAGTGAGTCTTATTCTATCTTTCTTTTTCAAGCCCCTAGGGCTATGATTTGTATAATATTTGGAGATTATGAATTGAATTGCTTAATAAGATATGTTTAGAAACTGAAACATCTAATGACAGTTTTGGCAATAGGATTTTAATTATTGAAATAAAAACAAACCATTGCCATTTTTCTTGAACTTGTTTCTTTAACACTCTGTATAAAAACATCCAGTGCAGCCAGGCATGGTGGCATGCACCTGTAATCTCAGCACTTCGGGAGGCCGAGGCAGGTGGACCACTTGAGGCCAGGAGTTTGAGACCAGCCTGGCCAACATGGCGAAACCCCATCTCTATTAAAAATACAAAAAGTATCTGGGCGTGGCGGTGCACGCCTGTAGTCCCACCTATTCAGGAGGCTGAGGTGGGAGGATCTCTTGAACCTGGGAGGTGGAGGTTGCAGTGAGCCAAGATCATGCCACTGCACTCCAGCCTGAGCAACAGAGTGAGACTCTCTCTGAAACAACAACAACAGCAGCAACAAAAAACATATCCAGTGAATTTCCAATTTTCCTGTTTTTTAAGGACTGGAGGAAGTATTACCAATAATGGAGTCCTAGTATGCACAGAAGGAAACAGAATAAGTCCTAACTTTGTTTTTTCATCTTAAAAAACAATAATTAATAGTATATGTCATCACAAGTAGCCTACAAATGTAAATATGAAACAGGTAAGTAATAAAAATCCAGGATCTTCAATCCATACAAGTTTTTAAGAGTATAAGTTAGACTCTAGGGTTTTGAGTAGTGTATATAATTCTTGGGTGTTTGGACACTTACTACACTCTCACAGTGTAGGCTCCTTACAATTTCATTAGAGCCAAGAGAGACAGAGAGCAAAAGAAAGAAAGAGGAGTTAATTTACAGGTAATAGTCATAAATGGAATATTTCCTAAAAAGAAGTCAAACACCTTTGGAGATGGAGTTGACAAAGTAAACTTTGAGAAACTGTAGACAGAGAGATGCAAAGAAATAATCATTCCAACTATAGGCAATAATATCTATGAGGAAGATTCATGAGAAAGAGAAGATTAGCAAAATACTGCAGAGCAGTAAAATAAAATACCCTATGTCACTGGGCATGGTGGCTCGCACCTTGTAACCCCAGCACTTTGAGAAGCCAAGGGGGAGGGTCATTTAAGCCCAGGAGTTGGAGACCAGCTTGGGCTGGTAACAAAGTGAGACCTTGTCACTACAAAAAATAAAAAAAATTAGCCCGGCATGGTGGAGCATGCCTGTGGTCCCAGCTACATGGAAGGCTGAGGCCGGAGAGTCGCTTGAGCCCAAGGAGGTTGAGGCTGTAATTGCACCACTACACTCTAGGCTGGGTGACAGAGGGAGACCCTGTCTCAAAACATAAATAAATAATAATAAACATACCCTATGTCTATATATCTGTATCTGTATCCACATCCATAACTATGTCTGGAACAAATAGGAACATACACAAATCTGTGTCCTAATCTGTCTTTTCAAATAAGTCCTCCAGCATCCTTATGATAATTGGAAGCTAACAGCAGAAGCACACTCCATTATTTGTGCTTTGTTGTGTATAATATAAATATATCCAAAATTCAAAATTAATTTAGTAGTAAACTACATAAAAGTTGTGGCTATTGTAGCAATTCTTTTTTTTTTTTTTTAGATGAAGTCTTGCTCTTGTCGCTCAGGCTGGAGTGCAATAGTGCAATCTCAGCTCACTGCAACCTCCGCCTCCCAGATTCAAGCGATTCTTCTGCCTCCCCGAGTAGCTGGGATTACAGGCGCCTGCCTCCACACCCAGCTAATTTTTGTATTTTTAGTAGAGATGGGGTTTCACCATGTTGACCAGGCTGGTCTCAAACTCCTGACCTCAGGCGATCCACCCGCCTCGGCCTCCCAAAGTGCTGGGATTACAGGCATGAGCCACCATGGCTGGCCCTATTGTAAAAATTCTTAACTAGTGATCATTCTCATTTAATTTTTTTGTCCTTATAGAAACCTGTCAGATACAATTAAAGATACACTTTGAAACACGGCAGTCCTGGCTTTGTTACTCAGAACTGACAGTTCAGTTAAGCACCATCCTTATAGAATGTTGCCTCTACAAATTGTGCTTCTGAGGGCACGTTAAGTATTTTAGAAGTAATGATTAAAAAAAAAAAAAGAAAGATTTAGAGTCAATTCCCTCAACCTATGTAACCAACACAGTAAACAACAATAAAAACCACAAGATCCTTTCCAAGGGTAGACTATTACTTATTTCTTTCTTGGCATACATCTGGACTTTAGCTCAAGAGTGGTCTTGAAAGTTAGTAATCCCTTATTAACATTTTGTTACTTGGTTTCCATCTGTGAGAATGCTAAAAGCAAAATTAAAATTAAAAGGATGCTAGAGAAGTTGCTAAGCACTTTGATATGAGTGCTGCACGGTATCAGCAGGCTGCAATCTGATCTGGATGTGTCTGACACAGCAGCTATTGGAATATGTATGAAGAATTTCTGAGAAATTTGTAGGAAATGCCTTGTAAATTATTGACAACAATTCCGACCTTTGCTCACCAATCAGGAACAGCCACCAAAATGACAATAAAACATTCTCCACAGCCTCCTGGAGAAATTCCAGAAGTCTCAGTAGAGCCACAGGGAAAAGGAATTTTCCTGCCTGGATTGGAACTAAATTTATGGAAAGGAGTAACAACTAAGGAACAGCATAAACTTATGATGCTTACTGGCTTCTTCCCAAGAGAATACAAATGAACAGAAAATTCAAAGAGCACAGATCTACTTTCTTCTGTCTTTACCTTTTTAAAAACATGTAAAATTATCAAGTTTCATTTTAGCTCTTTCAAAAGACTAGTGCTCATTAATTAAAAGGGAGAATAAAAAATAGCTACCACAAGCTTGGAGCAATTACGTATCTTTCTCTCTCTTTCTGAATAAACAAAATTTTCACTTTATTCACAGTGCACAGAGAAACATAGTTTTGAGCTCAATTTTCCTTCCATTCTGCCCAGATTTTTGCAGTGAATTTGAAAAAGTGATTTCTTTTTGTACTTCTTTTACCAACAAAAAAGAATTTAAAGGATAATCTTTTGACCCTAGTAGTTGATGGCTTTAAAAGTGCTGGAATTTCAGGAAAAACTGTGTTATATAAATTTTAATACTGTCAGGTTGTTCTTTGACGATATATTATTTTAGATATGCTGTTTTGGGGAATCACATAGAGAAAACACATTTTAGGAAAAGTGAAATTGTGTTAAGAAACTATTATTTACTTGTTACTGAAATGGTAAATGCTTATTGAGTACCTGCCATGAGCTGGGCATGTGAATAGATACTATGCAATCTTCAAATAATATGACATTCATGATCCAATGCAGTATTCAAAGAATTATATGTTTCCGTTAATCAGGCCATATTTGTGGTGGTTAATGACATGGGTTCTAGAATCAGATGGCACTGGGTTTGAATTCAGGCTTTACATTTACTAGCTGTATGGCCTCGAGCAAGATGTTTAAACTGTTTAAGCCTCAGTTTGCTCATCTGTAAAATAAGAATAATAATAGTACCTACCTCATAGGGTTGTTGTGACACTTAAATGAAATAATATATATGGCATAAAGACACTAATTTATTTTTAATTTTCCTTCATGCCTAAAAATCAGCAGGAATGTAATGGTTATCTTTTTATTTCCTTTTTTCTTCCCTCTTTCTTCTCATCTCCTTCCCTCCTCTTCCCTCTTTTGTCCTTTTCCCCTTTCTCTCCGAAGCAGCCTACATATTTTGGTGTAGATGGTGGGATGGGGTGTGAAGATAATTGCCTTTTATGGCTTTTCTTGTGTGTGTGTATAAACTTGAGCTCATTGTGGGAAATATACTATAGAAAGAAAAGGAAAACAGAAGTAACAGGAAGGAGGAGAAAGATTTTTCCTAGACTGGGAAGAGCCCAGAGATATGTGGGTTCTGTGATGAGCAGGAACTTGAGTCCAGATCTGTGGCAGTGGCGAGAGGTGGCATGACCTTGGTAGGCACTCACACGGTGCTCCCTGTAGGTGGGGCCTGGCACCCAGACTTCCAGCCTCTCAACATCCCTACAACCAGGCTTGGCATGGACATGCTAGAACTGCCTGTTTTCAAAAGACTAAAGTGTTTCAACAATTTTATGAGAGTTTATAGTAAATAGCTGTCATAAAAGTGGGCCACATGATAGAGATTGGTCCTCATTTTCTGGAAATCCCATTAACCTTACATATTTTTTGGTGATCTTGGGAAGAAAGAAGTACCCATCAATAATTACTGCAATTTAATTCCTAGTCAGTTTGGCGGGAATTTGGTTTGGCATATAATTTAATTTGATTTCAAGGCTATAAGTATATATAACTTTCCAAATAGCAGGTACATGTATATACAGCATTCAAGATAGTACCTGGCAAATAGTAAGCACTTAATAAATGACACCTATTACAATGGCATCTTTAATTCCCATAGAAACCATTTTATTACTTTAATCTTTCTAAGGCTGTAGCTGCTTGCAAAGGTTGTTAAGTTTCCTGTGCTACATGAATCACCAATATCTGAGTAGTTCATGTGCTCTCATGTGTTGTATAATGGACAATGGCATCCCAGTTGCAGCACAATAAGAATGTATATCACATCCAGTTTAAATTGAGTGTTCCAAGTATGTTAAGATATGGAATGGGAGTTGTCAATTAAATGGAGCTATCACTCCATTATCAACTAAGATTCCAATGCATATGCTAACGTCAATGAGTTAGAGATTCCAGAGTAAGACAGTTAATAGACCTGTGAGTTTCTCCCTGCTCTCCTATAATTGAGCTTTGAGGCCTTATGCTGAACAGAAGTTGTCTAGATGGAATGGAATAAATCCCCAGGGTTTCTAACCAAGCCCAAGTCTAACCCAGCTGCAGGAAAGCTCATTTAACTTGCAGACTTTTGCATCAGCTTCTCACAAGCTCCTCCTTCCTGAGGATTGTGTTCTCAGCATTCATCTCTCACCCTCACCATGGAACCATACTCTGATGAGCATCTAAGAAACACAGAAACTCAGAAATGAAACTATGTGGCTCTGGCACTGCTGACCTAGAATCACTGACATTTCAAATATCAGACTTCTCAAAAAGAAATATGTAAACTCCCTATTCCCGTAATTGCTCAAATTACTATCTTTGAACACTTATATATTTCTCTGTTGGACCTGATTAAAGTACCAAGAAATTATATTTTACTAAGTGTTCTAAAATGAACATTTGAAAAGCCTCATGTTAAACTAAAATCCCTACTTGTTCTGTAGAAGTTTGCCTTTTGGATAGAGCATGGGAAAATCTGAACTAAACAAACAGGTGAGAAAACAGAGGAAAAGAGAGGTCAGAGTCATATGGTTAAACACTGGCAAAGCATGAGTTTAGACTCAGACAGTCTGGCTCTAAGCCCTGATTTGACCATTGTGCTGTACGTTTGTTTGATTGCTATTTACACTCACATTTCACCTTTTCCAAGTTGCTTATTCATGCCCTTTGCCCATTGTTCTGTTTTCCTCAGATATATGCAAGAGTCCTTGGAATGTTAAACTTTTGCCATATACTTGTTGCAAATAGTTTTCCTAGATTGTCCTTTTTGCTTTACGTTGTTATGTGTTATGTGTGAGGGTTTTAAAATTTTGTTATTTAAAATGTTTTTGAGCCTTTTGTCTATCAGCCTTTTGACACATTTAACAAGCATTTTAACTACTGAAATCACAAAAATATTTGTCTTTTTCATTTATAAATTATTTTTTCCTTTTTTAACTTTAATTCTTGACTCTGTATGGAATTCATTTTGGCAAAAGATAAATCGTCAACTGAATTTTTTCTCCCAAATGGCTATGCAGTAGTCAAAAAAGAAGTTCATTGATTAATAAATCTTTTAACACTGATTTAAGTTACAGCTTTTGTCATATATTAAATCCTCTCATAGAGTTGGATCTCTGTCAATACTATCTAACTAAACTTAAACTGCATTGTTTCATGCATTGTTTCATGATTTTATTTTTATACCCTGTAATAGCCAGTACCAAAGGTCCCTACTTCATTATTCTTTTCTGGAAAGAAATGGCCTGTTTTGACTCAATGATATGGTTTGGATTTGTGTCCCTTCCCAAATCTCATGCCCAGTTGTAATCCCCAGTGTTAGAGGAGGGGCCTGGTGGGAGGTGATTGGATCATGGGGGCAGACTCCCCCTTGCTGTTCTCATGATAGTGAGTGAGTGCTCAGGAGATCTGGTTGTTTAAAAGTGTGTAGCCCTGCCCCTTTCTCTCTTTTGCTCCTGCTCCAGCTGTGTAATATGTACCTGCTTCCCCTTCACCTTCCTCCATGACTGTAAGCTTCCTAAGGCCTCCCCAGCCATGCTTCCTCTACAGCTTGTGGAACCCTGAGCCAATTAAACATCTTTTCTTGATAAATTACCCAGTCTCAGATAGTTCTTCATAGCAATGTGAGAATGGACTAACACACTGAATATTTGTTTTCCTTGCCAAATTAGTACATTGAAATCTTAATCCCCACTGTGATGGTCTTAGGAGGTGGAGACTTTGGGAGGTGATTAGGTCTTGAGGGTACGGGCTTCATGAATGGGCTTAGTGTGCTTATAAAAGAGACCCCAGGAAGCTCTCTAATCCTCTTGCTGTCACATTAGGGTACAATGAGCAGTCAGGAGTCTGCAACATGGAAGAGAGCTCTCACCAGAATCCGATCATGCTGGCACCCTAATTTCAAATTTCCAGCCTCCAGAACTGTAAGAAATAAATCTCTGCTGTTTATAAGCCACCCAGTTTATAGGACTTTGTTGTGGTATCCCAAACTACGATACTGACTGCCCTTTCTGTAAACGTGCTATTCCAGGGAAATTTAAGAGTAATTTTAGAAACAAGATCTCCTCTCTACCCAAGTTCCAGTGAAATTTTTATAGGAACTGCATTGATATCATTAAGTTGATTGATTTGGATGGAACTGAAATCTTTAAATTATCAAATTTTGTCATCCAAGAACATAAGTTTTTTCATTCATTCGTCTTTTAATAGAGTTTTAATCATAGGTTTTCCACATTTCATATTAAATCTGTTCATAGATTTTGTTTTATCCGGTTATTATGAATAATATCTTTTCCTTTTTGTATTTTCTGATTGTTGTTTTACAAAGGCAAGTTTTTGATTTTTTTTAGTGTATTTTAAAATAAATACTAATTAAACTATTTTAAATAATAACTAACTGTGTTATTGAGCCCTCTTTTTTATTATAGTTTAAGTTTTAGGGTACATGTGCACAACATGCAGGTTTGCTACATATGTATACATGTGCCATGTTGGTGTGCTGCACCCATTAACTCGTCATTTAACATTAGGTATATCTCCTAATGCTATCCCTCCCCCCTCCCCCCACCCCACAACAGGCCCCAGTGTGTGATGTTCCCCTTCCTGTGTCCCTCTGTTCTCATTGTTCAATTCCCACCTATGAGTGAGAACATGCGGTGTTTGGTTTTTTGTCCTTGCCATAGTTTGCTGAGAATGATGGTTTCCAGCTTCATCCATGTCCCTACAAAGAACATGAACTCATCCTTTTTTGTGGCTGCATAGTATTCCATGGTATATATGTGCCATATTTTCTTAATCCAGTCTATCATTGTTGGACATTTGGGTTGGTTCCAAGTCTTTGCTATTGTGAATAGTGCTGCAATAAACATACGTGTGCATGTGTCTTTATAGCAGCATGATTTATAATCCTTTGGGTATATACCCAGTAATGGGATGGCTGGGTCAAATGGTATTTCTAGTTCTAGATCCCTGAGGAATCGCCACACCAACTTCCACAATGGTTGAACTAGTTTACAGTCCCACCAACAGTGTAAAAGTGTTCCTATTTCTCCACATCCTCTCCAGCACCTGTTGTTTCCTGACTTTTTAATGATCACCATTCTAACTGGTGTGAGATGGTATCTCATTGTGGTTTTGATTTGCATTTCTCTGATGGCCAGTGATGATGAGCATATTTTCATGTGTCTTTTGGGTGCATAAATGTCTTCTTTTGAGAAGTGTCTGTTCATATCCTTTGCCCACTTTTCGATGGGGTTGTTTGTTTTTTTCTTGTAAATTTGTTTGAGTTCATTGCAGATTCTGGATATTAGCCCTTTGTCAGATGAGTAGATTGCAAAAATTTTCTCCCATTCTGTAGGTTCCTGTTCACTCTGATGGTAGTTTCTTTTGCTGTGCAGAAGCTCCCATTTGTCAATTTTGGCTTTTGTTGCCATTGCTTTTGGTGTTTTAGACATGAAGTCCTTGCCCATGCCTATGTCCTGAGTGGTATTGCCTAGGTTTTCTTCTAGGGTTTTTTATGGTTTTAGGTCTAACATTTAAGTCTTTAATCCATCTTGAATTAATTTTTGTATAAGGTGTAAGGAAGGGATCCAGTTTCAGCTTTCTACATATGGCTAGCCAGTTTTCCCAGCACCATTTATTAAATAGGGAATCCTTTCCCCATTTCTTGTTTTCGTCAGGTTTGTCAAAGATCAGATAGTTGTAGATATGTGGTATTATTTCTGAGGGCTCTGTTCTGTTCCATTGGTCTATATGTCTGTTTTGGTACCAGTACCATGGTGTTTTGGTTACTGTAGCCTTGTAGTATAGTTTGAAGTCAGGTAGCGTGATGCCTCCAGCTTTGTTCTTTTGGCTTAGGATTGACTTGGCGATGCGGGCTCTTTTTTGGTTCCATATGAACTTTAAAGTAGTTTTTTCCAATTCTGTGAAGAAAGTCATTGGTAACTTGATGGAGATGGCATTGATGTACAAAAATCACAAGCATTCTTATACACCAATAACAGACAAACAGAGAGACAAATCATGAGTGAACTCCCATTCACAATTGCTTCAAAGACAATAAAATACCTAGGAATCCAATTTACAAGGGATGTGAAGGACCTCTTCAAGGAGCCCTCTTTTTATTTCTAAATGTTTTTCAGTAGCTTTTTTTTGGGTTTTCAAGTTGACAAATATATTACCTGCCATAATGGTACTTTACTGCCTTATATGTATGTTTGCATATGTGTACTTTCATATATATCCTTTACCTTTTTGGGTATAATTATATTAGTTAGTATTTCCAAGTTTACTGTAAGTGAGCAGCCATTTTTACAGTAGACTTGAAATTTTTGATTAATTTGATATTAATCAGATTTTACTATAGTAGCATTTTTCAACTTATTAAAAGCCATAGCCCCTAAATACCTTACCGTTCTATATTTTGTGTATCTCACACTGAAGAAAATATTGTCAATTTTGCTTTCTGATGCTTTTTAAAACGGTGAAAACAATTTGTAAACGGAATATATATATATTTCAAATGTATCTCTTTCCCATCCATCCCTATTCCCATCCTATAGACTCTGGCAAATGGGCTGGAGGTTCTGGTTAAGAATCAGTGTTCAGCTTTTAACCATATAGCATGATTCCAGTTGTTTGCTGGATCTTAAGGTATTTTTAAAGGTCTGGTTAGTTATTTTAAATGTATCTTATAATTTCGAACTATCACCATATTACTGGAATGAACTCCACATGACATGATGTGGTATTCTTTTAATATTTTTTTAACGTAGCATGAGATTTAAGGGTTTCATTTTAAAGAAATTTCCTGTAGATCCTTTCAGTATGTAACAAATCAAAAACCTCTTAACAAAATGGTTTCAAGAAAAGTGATTTAAATACTTGATTAGCTATTTAGAGTCAATATTTGATCAATTAGAAGTAAAAGGAAAGGCAGAAACTATAAAATTATAGGTGAAAAAAGAAATCTAAATTACCAAAAGCTGAGCTACATACATTTCTATGTATTAAATAACTTTGAATGTAACTATCTGGGGGCTAACTCACTGAGGTAAATGCTCTGATGGGCCATCAGGACAAAGCACCCAGAAGTTTAAAATGGTTGAGTTTACTAAATCTTTAACCTACCAAACAACAAACAGTGAAAACTACTTTATTCCAGCAAGAATCTTGTTTTGCAAAAAAAAAATTAAAACAATGTTGTGTTAGTCCATTCTCATGCTGCTATAAGGACATGCCAAAGACTGTGTAATTTATAAAGGAAGGAGGTTTAATTGACTCACAGTTCAGCATGGCTGGGGAGGCCTCACAAAATTTACAATCAGCATAAGAGGAAGCAAACACATCCTTCTTCACATGGTGGAAGCAAGGAGAAGTACAGAGCGAAGGGACGGGGAAGCCGCTTATAAAACCAACGGATCTCTTGAGAACTCACTCACTATCACAAGAACAGCATGGAGGTAACCATTCCCATGATTCAATTACCTCCTACTGGTTCCCTCCCATGACCTGTGGGGATTTTGGGAACTATAGCTCAAGATGAGATTTGGGCGGGGACACAGCCAAACCATATCAAAGATTTAGTATCAGCTTGGAGAAATAAAAATTTCTGAGATATCTTCTAAACTTCTATCTGCTGCTTTAAGTTTAAATCAGATTAATTCTAGCAGGAAAACTGCCAGTCATCTGTGCATAGTTGAGACTGAGTTAGCCAGCACTTTCCAAGACACCTCTTGTGGTTGTCATTTTCTGTTGGCCCATTCAGATCTGAAGTCTAGTTTAGTTATCTAAGTTAGTTGGACTAGTTGCAATACAGTTACCAGATAATCCAGTTATAGTAGGTGGCCAGATGACTTATTTATTTTTCTCTTGGCAGGAGGAGAACTGAGAGGGTGGAGAAGTGGGTTAAGTTAAAAAATACTTAGAGCTTTACTTCTTAGGAAATTGAAATTTCTGAGAAAATGAATATATTTCTAGCTTTCTGGATAAATATCCATTCTTTCATTTACTTGTAAGCCCTGCAAGATAAATAAAAAAATAAAATGAAGTTAATTTAGAAGAGTTAACATCAGCTAATTTAGTGTACTGAAAAATTTTGATAAGCCAGTATCTTCATGCCAAAGAACAGAGCTTTTGCAGTATTTTGATAGATGAATATATATTTATTGACATTGGTGGTATAGAACTCACAGTCACCACTTAATTGAATTTATTTCAGTTGGAGAAATAATTGTTTAGTTTCCTCTTAGCATGATGGGCGGGTATTGTCATCTCCTGGCTTGATGGTACTAGTACAACTTTACTTGATGGAATAAAACAACGAATCTGAAGAGGAGGTAAAAGTCAGAAAAGTAAAAAAGAAAAAGTCAGAAAAGTAAGAAGTAGAACTGTGAAGAATGATTGTTTTAATGTTAGGGTTAGAAAAGAAACTTCTAAACTCATTGTATTTAAAAAAAAGATCACTTGGAAACTTATGGGATAAATCATGTTCTCCCAAATTCATATGTTGAAGTCCTAACCCCTATAACCTGGGAATGTGACTGTGTTTAGAGACAGGGTCTTTAAATAGATAATTAAGGTAACATGAGGTTATATGGGTGGACCTTAATCTAATATAACTGGTATCTTTATAAAAAGAAAAGATAAGAACACAGACAGCAGAGAGGAAAGACCACATAAAGACACAGGGAGAAGACATCCATCTACAACCAAGGAGCGAGGCATCAGAGGAAACCACCCTGCTGACACCTTGACCTGGGACTTCCAGCCTCCAGAACTGCAAGAAAATAAAATTTCTGTTGCTTCTGCCACCCACTCAGTGGTACCTTCTTATGGCACCCCTTGCCAATGAATACATATGGGACAAAGTTCTTACTTAACTGAGATAAAAGTGAACAAACATAATACTCCAAAGAGAAGTGATATGAAACTATGCATGATTCCATATTCTCTTTTCTCCTGATGAAACTCTACTTCCTATTTGATTGCTCTTATAAATCTGGCATCTGTCCAGTATTGAATAGTGTCATGGAGAGAAAGAGAGGCCAATTACACTGTCTTGAGTACTGATGAGTCCCAGGGTGACTGTGGCTCCAGGCCAGGGTTACCAGGGTCCACCTTGTTGAATCTAAGTAGTCCCCTTTCAGTGGTTAAAGGACAGAGGATGCTAAGGCTGGAGTACTCTGGAAGGAGACCCAATCTTAGGAGGATCGACAGGAGATTCACAGGCATATCAGTGGCTTGGTGCATGTCAATTCAAATTGCAGATTCCTTGGTACCCTTTACATCTAAGTGGAGCTTTTTGAACTTAAAATCCCTCTTAAAACCCTGCCTCATCTCCTCTTCTCGTTAAGAAACACTGATGCACACAAATGAGCAGTAAGGGCACACTGGCTTCATCTCTGTTTCTTCCCTCTTTCTAATGGCACCATCAAAGGCAAAATGGATTGAAATAAATAAAGGTTGTATTTTATTGTATTGCCTCAGGCAACTAAGTCCGATGGGTATCTGTAGAAATGATGTATTTTCTGATTCTGCTATGCATTTGCTTCAATCTTCCTATCAAAAGTAAGGCTTATCTTTGTAACAACAGAATTCTTGCAATATAGCTAATGTGGTGTGATCCTCAGTGATTTACTGAGTAGAAGTTTGTCTTACTAGACAAGTTACTTGGCCTGAAGGCAAATATGTTACCGTGTTAACTGCTCATGCTGAAAAGCAAATATAAAATGATGTCTGTGCATATGAAAGAGAATAAAAACAGGCTTTGATATGGCAACTGCTTTATCAAGTATTCTGTGCCACCTGCCTTTTTTGCATTTTTTGATGCAGAAATCTGAGTTACTATTGGCTTCCAGTGACATTAATAGAATGTAAGCATTTGATAACTTAATCACGTTTGCTTTAAGCACATTTGGAGTAAGGGGTTCTTTCTATTTAGATTTTACTAACACTTTTGCAAACCGTGGTACCCAGTATGCAACAAACTTACTAGGAAGCATGGTGAGATCACATCACCAGTAAATGGCAGCACGTGAGACCCTTTCTTTGTTTACATATTTTCTTGTTTCTTACACTGTTTTTCATGAGTCCTTAAGTCCTTATACAAATTTCGATTTTGGCAATCCATATAGGGATTAAAGGATCTGACTAAATGTCAGCCTATAATGGGTGCTGAAATATTGATGCATTAAAATTCCCCTGGAAATATAATGAAATGGAGAAAATTATACTCATTAGAGTTCTTCTTATGGAGATGTTCTCTGTACAATTGGAAGGAGTACTTTGATATTGCACTCTCTAGTAGCAATGCAACGAATGTGTTCTTGGTTGCATGCAGGGTTTTATTTTGCTAAGTAGGGTATGTGAGTTTGAGGCCAGAGTGGAATTGCTAGAGATAATAAGAGAAAGGGCAAACTGCAGCAGTGATGCATCATCACCTGTTTTCCATGAAGCTTTTGGCATCACCTCAAAATAAATATTAGACAAATGCTTCAAAATAGCAGTGTGACTATCTATAAAAATAACATACATGGCCCAACAGAAACACAGGGAAAAGATATAAATTGGAAGATCATGTAACAGAAACCAAAGAAGCAAATATATACATAAAAAGATGCTCAACCACACTGGTTATGAGAGAAATGCTAATTAAAACCAGAGATATTGTTTCATAATAATTACATAGTCAAAAATTAAAAGCCTGGTGATACTAGGATATGAAGTTCATTATAGTATTTTCTATAATTTTTGGTTTGTCTGTGAAATATTTAAACACAAATGAATTTGAAATAAAAGAATATTGATTTGAAGGGATGTTGTCTCAGCCTGTGTAAACCACTTGTTATTTGGCCTTTTATCGCTATCTTATGTGAAAGACTTTCTGAGATTCCAGTTTCCATGCATTAAGCTACCGAATATCTTCACCAAAATTCCTCCTAGGCACTGACATTTTAGGTTTCAGGCATTTTGTGAGGAGCTGAAGGACTTAGAGCAGAAGGTGTAGGTGCTGGACATGGAAGGAGGTTCCCAAAACCAGACTACATGTTTGTTCCATTTTCTTCTGAGAAATTTCAGAAATAAAAAGTTATGGATTTTATGTTGGGTTGCATATCTTCATGATTCTTAATAACAAGGCCAGAATTATTAAGCAATGCACTTTGGATTTAGGTGAGAAGTCAAATAGAAATATATTAAAGACCAAAAGAGAAAATTATTGCAGACAATACTATATGTTTACCAAATCATTTCATTGTCCTATAATGTACACAGGGAGACTATGTTGGCAGCCATACTTGTTACTGCTTGTGAATATGTGACTGAGTTCTGGGTAAGGTGATTTTTGCTAATTCTAGACTTGGCCATAAAATACCTTGTGCCATCTTCTTCTGTATCTTTCCCTGTTCATATGTCTGGCAATGGACGACTATGAGATGGTGGAACAACCTCATGGAAGGAATCTGGATTGCTTAGTCATCACCTGTAGTAGAGCCACCCAGGACAGCAAGACAACCAGGAATACCTACACTGGGACTATATGTATATGCAAAAAAGTCTTTGTAGTGCTAAACCACTAAGATTTTGGGGTTGTACTAGAAATTTTCCAGTAATTTCTTATGGTAAGATATGTTGTCTTGAACGTACTAGGAGGTCCTATAAATGTGCCAAGACAGCTACCACTTATTTTAGAATAATATAACTATTAGTTACACATTTAAAATAAACAGCTTTGAAATGACCCATTCTGTTTTCCTCCTGCCATTGTCACTATAGAGAAGGAACAATGCCAAAAATACAAGATGCTGTATGAACAAATAACATGAAAGCTGGAGATGAAACTAGATTTTTGAACTTGACTACATATGCCTCAAGGTTAGATGTTAGTATGGACTATTTCCTTTGACATATTAAGGGTGAATAATTCCCAGGAAAATGCAAGGATCGGGCTTGCTTTTTCTAGCCATGGTAGCTCAGCAAAACACATTTCTGATTGCTAGGACTCATTAGATTTTACCAGTTTTAATCTTGGATTATGGTTGTCATGAGGAGTTGGCGTTTTAAAGATATTCTTTACATTGAAGAATTTTTACTTTTCAAGTAGGATAATGAAATGAAAAATATTTGAGATGTAATAAATTTGGTGGGATGAATCTGAGCAGTTCACACCATTTAGATACTGAGAGGAACATAGGCCCCCTGAGACTGAAAACAAATAACCGTGGGATGGTAGATGACAGCCTTTCCAACATGTGCGGTCATGACTCAATCCAAACACTTTTTGGCCATCCCTGCCACACTGCCACCATTTTTCACCTGGATTATTTAATAGCTTCTGGACTGTTCTGCCTGCTGCTGCCTTTGCTCATGGCTTCCTGTGTCACTCAGAGTAAAAGTCAACCCATAAAATGGCTTCCAGGTTTTACACCATCTGTGTCCTTCTCCTCCCCACATTCGTTTCTCACCTCATCAACAGTCCCTCATCCCTGCACTCACTTTGCTCCAGCCATGCTGACTTCCTTGCTCTTTCTAGAATATATCACCCATGAATGACCTCAGGGCATGGAATTTGCTGCTTTCTCTACTTGGAACACTCTTCCCTCTGTGGATTGAATGTCACTCCGATGTCACTTCATCAGTGAGACCTTCTCTGACCACCCTAAATATAGCAAACCCTTTCCTAGTACCCTGTCCTCTGGAGCACATTTTTCCACTCACCCTCCCAGTGGCTGCTCCTAATGCTCTCTACTCATTATATTTTCCCCTGTACTGCATATTATCACTTGATATTTTTATGTTTTTAAAATTTTTTTATTTTACTTTAAGTTCTGGGATACGTGTGCTGAACGTGCAGGTTTATTACATGGGTATGCATGTGCCACGGTGGTTTGCCGCACGTATCAACCCATCATCTAGATTTTAAGCTCCGCATGCATTAGGTATTTGCCCTAGTGCTCTCCCTCCCCTTGCACCCGACTCCCCACCAAGCCCCGGTGTGTGATGTTCCCTGTGTCCATGTGTTCTCATTGTTCAGCTCCCACCTCTGAGTGAGACCATGCAGTGTTTGGTTTCCTGTTCCTGTGTTAGGTTGCTGAGAATGATGGTTTCCAGCTTCATCCATGTCCCTGCAAAGGACACGAACTCATTCTTTTTTATGGCTGCATAGTATTCCATGGTGTGTATGTGCCACATTTTCTTTATCCAGTCTATCACTGATGGGCATTTGGGTTGGTTCCAAGTCTTTGCTATTGTGAACAGTGCTGCAATAAACATAAGTGTGGATGTGTCTTTATAGTAAAATGATTTATAATCCTTTGGGTATACACCCAGTAATGGGATTGCTGGGTCAAATGATATTTCTGGTTCCATATCCTTGAGGAATCACCACACTGTCTTCCACAATGGTAGAACTAATTAACACTCACAACAACAGTGTAAAAAGTTCCTATTTCTCCACATCCTCACCAGCATCTACTGTTTCCAGACTTTTTAATACTCATGATTCTAACTGGCATGAGATGGTATCTCATTGCGGTTTTGATTTGCATTTCTCTAACAACCAGTAATGATGATAAGCTTTTGTTCATATGTTTGTTGTCCACATAAATGTCTTCTTTTGAGAAATGTCTGTTCATATCCTTTGCCCACTTTTTGATGGGTTTTTTTTCCCTTGTAAATTTGTTTAAATTCCTTGTTGATTCTGGATATTAGATCATGTTTTTTTGTGTCTCTTTTAAAAATCATCTTAACCATTTTTAAGTGTACAGTTTAGTAGGATTAAGTATATTCACATTGTTGTGCAACAGATCTCTAGAACTTTAATTTTGCAAAATTGAAACTCTAAACCTATTGAACACTAATTCTTCCTCCTTCTGGCCCTTGGTAACCACCTTTCTATTTTCTGTTTCTATGATTTTTACCACGTTAGATACTTAATATAAGTGGAATCACATAGTATTTATCTTTTATGGCTGGATTATTTTGCTTAGCGTAATGTCTTCAAGGTTCATCAATCTTGTAACATGTAATAGGATTTTCTTCTTTTTTTGGGCTATGTAATATTCCATTGTGGGTATACATCACATTTTCTTTACCCATCATTTGTTGATGGACACTTGGGTTGCTTCCGCTTCTTGGCAATTATGAATAATGCTGCAATAAACATAGGTGTGAGAATATCTTTAGATAGCTTGCTTTGAATTCTTTTGGATATGTACCCAGAAGGGAGATTTATCTCTTTTTAATTATCTATTCCCCCATCCCCAGAATGTAAGCCCCAAAAGGGAGGGAAGCTCTTTTATTCAATACTACCTGCCCAGTGCCTATACAGGAACATGCAAAACATGCATGTTGAACAAACAGGTGAATATTATCTCTTTATTTGAAAACTTTCTGCCTTTCTACTAGGGTGCAACTCTCTGAGGGCAGCATTACTCTCTGTTTTGTTTACTGCAGTGGCCTTGGTACCAAGAACAGCTCTTGGTTTGTGGTAGGCTCTTGTCCTAGTCTGTTTTGTGTTGCTATGAAGGAGTACCTGAGGCTGGGTAATTTATAAAGAAAAGTGGTTTATTTGGCTTATGGTTCTGTAGACTGTATACATGTATACAAGAAGCATGGTATTGGCATGTCTCATGAGGGCCTCAGGTTGCCTCCACTTATGGTGGAAGGTGAAGTGGAGCCAGTGTGTGCAGAGATCATATGGTGAGGGAGGAAAAGAGATGGGGGAATGTTGGCCCCTTTGTTTTAACAACCAGCTTTTGCGGGAACTTCTCTTACCCCTAAGGAAGGGCACTAATCTATTAATAAGGGATCCACTCCCATGACCCAAACACCTCCCATTAGGTTCCATCTCCAACATTGGGGATCAAATTTCAACATGAGGATTAAAGGGGACAAATATCCAAACCATATAGCTCTCAAAAATATTATACATATTTTTAAATGAAAAAAATTAATGTTCTTACATGAGCAGACAGGTAACAGAGGAGCAAATATAAGTTGTACAGAAAAATCTGAAAAACAAAAAAAAATTATTCTATCTAGAGATAAAAATACAAATTTACATGAGACCATTTTGCCCTATCAAATTAATACGTTTTCAAGCATGTGTTTTAAACTTTAAACTTAAAAGGGAAGTCATGAGAATAGTACAATGAGCTGAATTTCAGCTGCATTTGCCTTTGTTAGAATTTTTGTCAAATTTGCTTCTGTCTCTCTCTCCCTCTCTTAATCTCTCTCTCTCTCTGTGTTTATTCATTTATTTTGCTATACCATTTGAATTTGCTGCAGATATCATGAATGACCCTTCATCTTTAAATACTTTGGCCTGTACCTTGTAAGAAAAAGGAAATTCTTGTACATAATCATTATTTAAAACTACCCTCACATAAATTATCATTAATATAATACTACTATGTAATTGTAGCCTGTATTAGCTCATTTTCATGCTGCTGATAAAGACATACCCAAGACTGGGTAATTTATAAAGAAAAAGAGGTTTAATGGACTCAGATTTCCACATGGTTGGAGAGGCCTTCCAATTATGATGGAAGAAAAAAGGCACATCTTACATGGAGGCAGACAAGAGAGAATGAGAACCAAGTGAAAGGGGTTTCCTCTTATGAAACAATCAGATCTCATGAGATTTATTCACTACTATGAGAACAGTATGGGGGAAACTGGGAAAACTGTCCCCGTGATTCAATTATCTCCCACTGGCTCCATTCCACAACACATGGGAATTATAAGAGCTACAATTCAAGATGAGATTTCGCTGCGGACACAGCCAAACCGTATCGTAGCCCCTATTCAGATTTTCCTACTTGTACCAACCATGTTCTTTATTAGTATCTTTAAAAAAATCTAAGATCTACTCAAGGGTCATTCTTTGCATTTACTTGTAATGTTCCTCTAAGTCTCCTTTAATCTAAAACAGTTTTCCAGCCACTTTTTCCTCTTTCATGACATTGGCATTTTTTTTAAGTCCTTGCCAGTTGCTTTGCACAATGTCTCTCAATTAGGATTTGTTTGATTGCTTCTTTACCATTATATTCAGGTTAATCATTTTTGCAGGAATATTACAAAATTGGTATTGCATTCTCAGTGCCTCATATTAGGAGCATATAATATCAGTTTGTCCCAAATTTCTAAAAAGTTAAATTTAATCTCAGGTTTAGCAAAAGTGCAGTTTATAGGCACTCATATACTGCTGTGTACTTCCATATTATCAATTTAAAAAACTTGTATGAATTTTAGACAGCATGTTTAGCAAATAAGTATTTTCTTTTGGAGGAAGAAAGGTCAACTGTTTTCCCCTCCCCTCCAGTGAAGGAGAAACTGAAAAGTTTGCCAAGTAGACACTGTGGACATTAGCTAAGAGAATTATAAATTTGAGATTCTGAGTACTGCAGCAGTTCCTGTCATTATCCTTGGACAAGTTATTTAGTTGTTGGTTGCCTTGTTTTATCTTCGAAATGGTGGGAAATCATGCCTGCTGCTTACCTAATCTCTCTCACAAAGGTACTGGTCGTCTGGGCCAAACAAAGGCATTCAAAGGGGTGCTAATTTTGTAATGTAGATAAAAGACATGTAGCGACAACACTCTAGTATTATACAGACTGTTTTCATAATTAGCTTAATAGCGTTTTTAGGAAGCTGCAATTTCAATATATTGCACATTTACTAAAAAATAAACAACAGATGAGGCTGGGATGAGCATATCCTCAAGAGCAAATAATACCCTTATCTCCAAAATCTTTCCGGTAGTTAAGAACCTACACTCTTGAATGCAATCCTGTAATTATAATTAAGTATCATTTATTATGAAAAAGTAATTGGCCTTTTGTACGAAGGTGGTGTGTCAGTGTAATGGATCAAAGCCTATTAGACTGGATATTGTCATGATTCCAGATGTGAAGGTGTCGGGATGATGGCATTGCAATTATTACACTAGTATCTGTGTAGAAAACAGACACTGTGTAGCTGAACAAGATTAATTATATTTTAGCCAATTATTTTTTAGATAAGGTCTACGTAACTGTAAAAAATGCACATAACTGCTAGTCAAGGGGCTCTTTCTTCCTCATTGCCTTTTTTGGGGTTAGTTCTTGACAAAGGATAGTGCTCCATGCAGCAACTTGTTCTCCCAGATCTCATGTACCAAAAAGACATAAAGGGCATTCTTTTGGTTGTCCCTTGCTTCCAGACCTTGGCTGTTTTACCATTGTGAAGCTTAGTCATCTAGCTAGAGCCTCCGGTATCCCATTTCTGCCAATAATCTGATGTTCTAACCTTGTGTCCATGTTTATTCAACATCTTGGGATCTAGCTGACCCATCTGCCCCAATTCATGCAGTTAGAAATTTCAAAGTGTATAGTTAGAAAGATAGACTGAAAGATAGATAGATAGATAGATAGATAGATAGATACATAGATACATAGATACATAGATATATAGATAGATAGAGGTATGGTTTGGCTTTGTGTCCCCATCCAAATCTCATCTCAAATTGTAATGCCCTGGTGGGAGGTGATTAGATTATGGGGACAGTTTCCCCCATACTGTTCTTGTGATAGTGAGTGAGTTCTCATGAGATGATCTTATAAGGGCTTTTCCCCCTTTGCTCTCTCTCTCTTTCCTGCTGCCTTTTGAAGAGGTGCCTGCTTCCTCTTCACCTTCCACCATGATTGTAAGTTTCCTAAGGCCTCCCCAGCCATGCAGAACTGTAAGTCAATTAAACCTCTTTTGTTAATTAAGTACCCAGTCTCAGGTAGTGTCTTTATGGCAGTGTGAGAATGGACTAATACAGATAGCCAGGTAGGTAGATTATTATAGGGCCAGCTTCATGAGTATGCAACCTGTGCAGTCATACAGAGCTGTGCTTAGAAGGATCCGTTACATGGTAGAATGCTCTGCTATTGCCATCTTGAAGTTCTTAATTTTTTAACAAAGTGCCTGCAGTTTTATTCTGCTCTGGGCCCCACAAATTATATAGGCAGTCTTGACATTTGTTACAAGTTGAGTTTCCCAGGAAGGAGATTCTGAGATGGAGATTAGCAGAGGTTTATTGGGGATTGCTCTTGGTATTCCCACTTGTGGAAGTGAAAGGAAGGAAGAGCATTGAGCAAAGGGAGGAGCTGATTTTCTGATATAAGCAAAGGGAGGAGCTGAGTTCTGATATGGTCTTGATGGAGACCTCAACAACCCCATAAAAAACTCTGATGCTAGGATGGCCTTTCAGAATTGTTCCAAATTGAGGCAAGAGAGCCAGGAAATTATACAACTATGTTACCCAGTCATTGGATGTGGGACTTCCCAAGAAAGGAACATGGCCTTGGGAGAGCTGAATCTCTTTTCAGCCAAGGAAATTCCAAAGGCAGCTTACAGCTGAAGGCTATCTCAGCAGCCGGGGGAATGTCGGCAGTGCAGCACAACATCCACTTCAACTATCCATTCAACAATTTAGCCTTTAGGTCTTTTTCAAATGCCATTCATCCAATAACCTCAAAACATTCCTTGGCACTTTGTCAATGCAGGGACCTGCTTTATATTAGAAATCTTCATGTCCATGTCCTCCCACAACTGCTATGGCTGAGCTGATGTATGTTTACCATATAACTCCCTTTTCTGGGGACAAAGGCAGACTACATTTTCCTTGTATTTAGGTTGAAACTGAGTCCTTGTCAACAGAAATGTAAGTGGATATAATGTGCCACTTCCCATCTGAGACAGTTAAGTGTGGATATGGGTGCTTCCTACTTTTTTATTTTTTCTCCATTTGTTGGCTGTAAAGATCTCCAAGACTGGGCAGAGTTACAAGATAGAAGCAGCTCAGGACTGAGTCACCTTTGGAGGAAAGCCTTGAGGGAGAACTGCGTTTACCATATTGGACTGTGATGAAAGTGACTGAAGCACTGCTCTTCTTTAAATCAAACCAAATCAAAACAACTCCATAATACCCTCCAGGAAACTTCAGACTTTTAATTTCTGCTTGTATTTCCCCAAAGCTGTCGGTTCCTCTTGGCCATCTGCCTTCCCAAGCCAGTCTGCAAATAATAGTTGATGAAAAGCAATCTTTCATCTACACCTTTATTTGCTTTGCACGTTTTTCTCCTGCTGTGTTCCCTCAGCAAAACCCAGCTGAAGAGCAATTCAGCAACCCATTTTTTTCAACTCCAATGCCAGAATGGCTGAGGATTGCTGGAGACAATCACACAATTTATCTGACTAACATCACTAAAAAGTCATGATTTCCATTCTCAGTGGAGTCTTTAGCATTGCCTGGAAGTCCTGGGTCAGAATCCTCCTCAATTACCTCAAAAACCTTTTCCCAGTTTACTTCTTTCATATGTTCTCTACTCAGTCCCTATCCCACTTAATCTTAGAATCTTGCTTTCTTTTCAGAATAAAAAAAGATGCTCTAAGAAGAATCTTCCTCTAACTTCCTTTAACTATAAACTTTTGAACCATACTCAAGACAGACATGGAGCAGAAGGCATGATTTTGCCCCTTTAAATTTCTCTCCTTTGTGTTTTGAAACTAAATTACAAATTAAACCTGCCTTTGAGTTCCCATTCACCAGGGTTGTGAAAAATTCAATCACATTTTTGTCCTGAGATTGATCAAAGATCCTAGGAACTTGCGTGGGGCCTGGCCCATTGAGACTTCATCTGTTATTATTGCTGTTGATACTTCAGGGTCCAAACCTGAAGCCTGGCAGCCCCATTATTTTGTTTCTACCCTCTGCTTGCACTCTGAGAGGTGGAGTATTTCTCTGCCTGATGTCCAGCATCCCTAAATTGGCCACATCTCATTCCCCTCTGAGTTTCAACCATCTCCTGAGATGCTTTCAAAGACTGGGTACTGGGAGTGGGTGGCAGTGGTGGTGGGGAGCGTCATCTAGGTTTCTCTCCAGACGAGCCAACACCTCCATGCCTTCCATGTTTAGGAAAATTTCATCATCATTCTTCTCTGTTTCAGCCTCTCCTCTTAAAGTTATGCAGCCTGTCTCCCTACTTGGCCTCCAAAGAAATAACCTAGTATTGACTCTCTCAGTGCATTTCAGCTTTAAAACACAAAAACCTGGGGCTCTCTGTCTTCAAGAAACTTCTGCTTTCTGCTTCCGCTATGCAAATGCCCCTAAGGAAGAGAACACAAATGCTTGGCCACCTCATTGGGGAGAAAAATTTAATAAGATCAGATTCCAACTTCATAAATTTGTCACTTATTTTGCCACACTTAATTGCATCTATCTCCTTCCTCCCTTTCTTTAGGCTTCAGACAATTGCTTAAACTTTACCTGTATCTCTTCCCTTTTTTCTCCTCTGAAACATTAATAAGAAATGTCTTTTTCTTTTTACAGCATCTTCAATGTTTCTCTCTCTTCTTCTGTCACTCTGGAAACATGCTCTTCCTGTCAAAAAATTGTCCCTCGACCCCATGTCCCTCTTGAGGCTTTCCACTTCTCTCTTCTCTTTTATACCCAGACATTCTCAGTCAGTCTTCACTTCCTTGTCTTGCATTCATTTCTCAAGACGCATTTATCTGCCTTCTGACCACGATTCATTGAAAGTACATCTGCTAAGATGACTTGTGACTTCCAGTTGCCAATGCCAGTTAGAAAAAAAAATTAATTCTGATTTCACTAGACTATCTTAATGCATTTAAAGTTACTGATTGGCCCTCTTTCTGGAGGCTGTCTATATGGTTTCTGCTTAACTCCAGTCTTTCTCTGACCCCTTGGAGGGCTCCTCTTCCTCTGGGGGCCTTTTACATATTGGTGATTCCAAGGGATTGACTGAGAATCACTGCTTTCCTCATTGTGCTCAACCTTCCTGAGTTATTTCATCCACTCCCATGTTTCTTTTTTTAAATAGGTAAAAATTGGGTCAAAAATTTATATCCAGAGGTCTACTAAATCAAAAACTCCAACACTAAGCTCTCTGCAAAGGCTCAGATGTTCATATCCAGTGGTTTACTGGGCATTTGTTCTGGGCGAGAAACAAATTTACTCTCAGAAACCCGTAAGTAGACATATATGGCAAAGTCCTACTGCCTTGTTATGACATTTGCATATTGATTAAAATATTGTCTCATAGATAGTACAAAAGTATATATATGAATATTTTTTAGACATTCCCCAACCTTGCATGAATAGAATATAAGAGTTTAATGAGTTCTATAGGCTGTAACCTTTGTAATGGTGTTCTAAGCTGGATGCCATGGGCCTGAATTGTCCCATGGGCCTCAGGCAGTCCAGATTCTTTGATACCATATGATTGAAACAAATGCTAGCCAAAGCCTATCTCTGGAATGACTTTACACTTGTCTCAGGTGAAGCTTTTCATGAAAAGTATTTTTGGAGCTAAAGGATAAAGAGCTGGGACTTCATCATTTTTTTTTCTTATCATTGTTAAAGAACAGGTTACATGACTGTGCTGTGCCTGTTTGCTAATGGTGGCAGATTGTATTTGCCAGAGCCAGCCAGCACAGATTGTATTTCCCCCGGAAAGATGTGACCTTGTCATTCTCCCAGTAAGATACAGGAGCCTCTTTTTTTACCCTGTTGAATCTGGAGAAAGCCTGCGGCTGCTCTGGTGATAGAATATGTCAGAAATGACTGTGCCATTTCTGGGCATAGCCCTTAAGTGGCCTGGCAGTTTCTGCTTCCAGTTGACATGCTGTGGGGGGGCCCAAGCTCTATGGAGAGAATGTGTATAGGTGTCCTGGCCCCAGCTGAGCTCCCAGCGAAAGTCATCATCAAAAACCAGCCATGTGAGTAGCCATCTTGGATATTTAGTTCAATCCATCCTCCAGAACCCCAACTGGAATGACCCCTGAAAGTCCTCAAGAACAAACAAGCCAGCTGAGATTGGTCATATGTCAGAATTGTAAGGGGTAATAATCAAATTGTTTTCAACCCATAAGGTCTTAGGGTGGTTTGTTACGAGAATGGATAGCCAGAACACTAATAAATGTCTGTCTGTGCTACAGAGTTTGATGTGAAACCTGCTTTGTTTATAACCTGGCATTGAAGTTTTAGGGAGGTTTAGTCCTTATCCCCTACCTCTAAACATTCTTGGTCATTGAGATATAACAAAAAGAACCTTAGAGTTGTACATGACCAAGTTGACTTGGGTAGAAAAGGTATTTTCCCCAGTGCTAACAGAGCAAGAATTTCAAGGTCCATAGCTCAAATCTTAGGCCTGTGTAATGTGGTCTGTGGAATAGCAGAACTGTGGCTTCAAATATTACCATAAGTTACTGGTACTGACTTAGAGTACAAAAGCCAACAAGCCCATAGATTCATAATTATTTTGTCCTAGTGGGCAAAATTTCCATATGCATTGTTAAGACAGTGCTTTTTAAATGCATCTCCTTAAGATAAAAAGGACACAAGGAGGAAATACGTTAGCCATTTGCATCCTTATCTTTGCATTGCTTATTTGCTGCTTCAGAAGCGAGCCAAGCGGAAGCAACCTTGCATGACTCCAAGTCAATATTCTTACCCATTCTTGAATCTGGACCAGGTGGCCTAATGCAATACATCCACCTGAACACTCCACAGGCATCTCAAATGCATTGTGTTCCAAACAGGCATATCATATTCCCTCCTAAACATACTGCTATTATTATCTTCTCTATCTCAGTAGGTGTTAATCTTCCACCTGTTCACCAGATTGCTCTTTCTACCTCACTTGGCACTTCCAAACAATACTTGAGGCCATCTAATAAGACTTCCTAAACAGTTTTTAGGAATCCCTCCCAAATGCTGTGTCAAGAGCCTGTTCTTGATAGTGCTTTGCCTGGATCTCCTGATTCACCTCCCTGCCTCCTCTCAGCTAGCATGGTAAGCTACCCACCATGTAAATCTGACCAGGTGATTTCCTAGCCTTAAATCCATTGTCCTAAAAGCAGCACACTGGCATCCTTGCCCATCTCCCATGCCTCATTTCTCACCACCCCTGTGGTCTGAACTTTCACACTGGGTTTTTTTTCTTTTTAACCTTTTTTTTAGAATGCCTTTCCTGCTCACCAAGCTCCTTCTTGCCTTAGTGCCTTTGCTCACGCTCTTCTCTGCTCAGCATAGCTTCTCTCCGTGCCCTTTCCCACTTTCTCTGTTTTCATGTTGGGTAGTTTCCACTCATTCCTTGGAATATTAGAGCTTTAAAAAGTCCTTATGCATAGGCAACACCCCAGGTCAATTACTACAGAATTTATGTGAGTGAATTAAAAAATACAGGAATCTGAGTTTTAATAATCAGTTTCCCAGGTGACTTCCGTGGAAGCTATGGCTGAGAACACTACTTTAGAGTCAGTTCAGTCATCCTCTCTCCAAGGATGCCTTATCTGATCTGACACTCCTTTCCTCCTCAGATTGAAATGCTCTTTTATGATCCCATAATGTTCTATAACATCTCTATTATTGCACATTCCAGAAGGCTTTATAATGAGCTGTTTACAAGTTTGTCTCCCTAAAGGATGTGAGCTCCTTTAGGGTAGGAGCTGTGGTTTCACTGTAGTTTGTATTTTCAGTATTTAGCTTAGTGACTGGTAGGTACCAAATGTTCAACCAGCCTTTATGAAAGAACAAATGAATGAGAGAACAACTAAGCTTAGGCTAATAAACATTTTCAGAAAATTCATATATAAGTAAGGGAAACTGTCCTCCTGTTTCACTCCAGTGCTGTTCCTTTTTTTTTTTTTTTTTTTTTAGCTCCAAAGCACTTAGACATAAAAAATAAGGTTGGAATAAATAAAGTATGTTTTATTAATTTTGGAATGAAGATGATATGGTTCAGATCTGCGTCCCCACCAAATCTTACGTCAAATTGTAATTCCCAGTGTTGGAGGTGGGGCCTGGTGGGAGGTGATTGGATCATTGGGTATATTTCTCATGAATGGTTTAGCACTATCCTTTTGGTGTTGTCATCCTTGCGATGGTGAGTTCTCGTGCGATCTGGTCATTTACAAGTGTGTAGTACCTCCCCGCACCTGCTCTTTAGCTTGCCATGTAAGAGTCATGTTTCCCCTTTGCCTTCCCCCATAATTCTAAGTTTCCTGAGGCCTTCCTGGAAGCTGAGCAGATGTCAGCATTATGCTTCTTGTACAACCTGTGGAACTGTGAGCCAATTAAACCTCTTTTCTTTATAAATTACCCAGTGTCAGGTATTTCTTTATAGCAATGTGAGAACAGACTAATACAGAAGATATTAACAAAGATGTGCAAGCACTGTGGGTTTTCAGCAGGGTCACCTTGAAAAGGTACTGGCAGGTCCAGGAATGGGACCCAAGCTAGTGAGCTGGTAATGGGAGGTAAGGTCCTGCCTCACAGAGAGAAATAGAAAAGGGAAACATTTAGTATTTACTCAGTATCTTTGTAGAAAAAACGTCATTTATTTGCTGTAGGTTGACAAGAAACTTCAAAGGGATGGGCTAGATAGAATATATGTACTTTTGAGAGTTGAAAATTATATAACAAGGACGACACTAATTTAGAGCAGAATGCTGGTAAAATGAGAATGTTTGACAAACATATAAACCTGCAAAGCCGTACTCTGAAACCATTTCACTTCACTAACCCATTTTTGAGCATTCATATTTCAAGTTTCTGTGAACTTCAACAAGAATGTCCCTGTGCCAAGAAACTTAGCTAATGATAATGGTAATGGGAACCGCAATAGAATACGTATTTTGAGCATCAACTCTGTGCCAGATATTGTCCAAAGATCTTTATGTGTGTGTGTCATCTAATCTTCCCAATAACTTATGGTTAACTTACTATCCTCACTGTTTTTAGTGTCCAAGGCTTAGGGAAAGTAAGTCATTTGACCTAGGTTGGTAGAACTAGGATTTAAACTCATATTTTTCTGGTTCTAACACATTCTGCCTTCCTAATAGGTGAGATTAAACATATACAAATGCCACCTAATAGGTGAGTTTAAACATATAGTGATAAGATTTAGAATGTGCTATACAAAATTTAAAAAGTCCATCAGAGAATGTACTATAAAATTTTAGTTCTAACCAAGGGTGTAGAAGCAGACAGCATGGGGAAGGTAATATCGGTTAATAAGTCTAACATGAGGAGTAATTTTTCCCATTGTTCTGAGTTTATTAACTCTCCTGAAATTTTTTCTTTAGAAAGTATTTATTACAGTCATATTCTGCATAAAGACATTTTGGTCAGTGGTGGACCACATAAATGCTATACCCATAAGATTATAATACCATATTTTTACTATACCTTTTCTATGTTTAAATGCACAAATACTTACCATTGTATTTCAGTTGCCTACAGTATTCAGTACAGTAACATGTCATGCAGGTTTGTAGCCTAGGAGCAATAGGCTATGCCAGGGGTCCTCAACTCCTGGACCATAGACCAGTACCAGTACTGGGCCGCACAGCAGTCGGTGAGCAGTGGGCAAGCAGCATTACCACCTGAGCTCCACCTCCTGTTTCAGGTCAACGGCAGCATTAAATTCTCATAGGAGCGCTAACCCTATTGTGAATTGCGTATGCGAGGGACCTAGGTAGGTCACACGCTTCTTATGAGAATCTAACAATGCCAGATGTTCTGAGGTCAAACAGTTTCATCCCAAGACCATTCCCACCCCCTACTCCCATCCATGGAAAAATTGTCTTCCATGAAACTGGTCCCTGGTGTCAAAAAGTTTGGGGACTGCTGGGCTATACCATATAGCCTAGGTGTGCAGGAGGCGATACCTTCTGGATTTATGTAAGTGAGCTCTATGATGTTTGCACAATGATAAAATTGCGTAATGATGCATTTCTCAGAATGTATCCCAGCATTAAATGACACATGGCTGTATATTTGGATTTACAGAAGACTTGTGTGGGAGACCAGAATATGCCTTACCATAGCATTAAGGACTGTTGAGCTGAAGGCATTTAAGAAGAAACAGATACAGCAGAGCTCTCTGCCCTCCCTCTATTTGCCTGAAAGCAGGACATAGATTTATAAACACAAAAGGTATTCTGCCCCTACCCTTTGTTCTCCCCCAGAGCAAGAACAAAGGTTAACCCCTGAAGAGAGCTTTAGACCCTCATCTGCTTGGAGATGATACCAGAGGAATTTATGTTAGCAAGCTTTACTCACTAGTCTTTATCTGCCATATATTTACCTTTCCCCACTTGGCTGTCCATAGAAACTCAGAGTTATTTTCTTTTGTGTTGTCACTTCTCTTAGAATTGAAAATGCCATATAAGCCAGAATTCAAAGCCAACTCTTCGAGCACTACTAATTCTCTGGGTGTCTTCCATGTTTATATGAAATATACATGTTAATAAACTTCTGTTTGTTTTTCTCTTGTTAATCGGTCTTTTGTAACAGAAGTCTGTGTTCCAACCACAAATGTAGAGGGTTACGATTTCCCCCCTAAACTTGCAAACAATACACATAGAATTTATGTCCATCCTTCACCCAATTTCCCCCTCATCTTATATATCCTTGGCACAACTAGAAAATTAATATTGTTACAACACTATCACTAAATTATAGGTTTTATTCAAATTTCTCCATTTTTCCACTAATATTCTTTTTCTGTTCCAGGCTCCAAGAAATGGAATTTTATTAAAAGATGGAAGAGGAGGATATTTGAGAGAAGGGGAACTACCTAATACTGAAAACTAATACAGTCCAGGATAAATAGAAGATGATCAATAACACTTATTCAATCTAAATTACCCTATCAGCAAGTGGAGAATTCTCTCTCGGGATTGCTGTTTTCTTTCCTGCCAGTCAGCTCTGTCAGGTTGAATAGAAAGCGATAAATAAAGAGGAAAAGAATTCATTTTGTGCCCTTGCTGCACTGTTGCTTTTTCCTACTGCACCACCAGTAACAGAAAACTAGGCTGTGAGCATTTCAGTGCTAATGCACTCCAGTGGCTTTTCTGCCTTGGCCTTCTAGCTTTCGCCTCATTGCATCACACTACTGATTGGAGAAAAATATGCCAGTCTGTGCTGTGTTTCCCCAAACAACTTTTTTATTTTTCAGGGTAGAAAGAACTGATGATAATGTGCTCTATAAAAAAGGGATAAACAAAGGCATTTTCATCAAGGGCCTTCTTTCTAAAAGGCTTTCCAAATAGCCTATTTTAAAAAATGAACAAACACCCATAAACCCACAGAACAATAGTACACTAGACATACATTTAAAGAGCATGTCTCCATTAAAAACAGCTATGTCAGAAACAGGCACCTGAGTTTCTGGGGAAATATACGTGATAGAAAAATCTTAAATCTGGCCAAGTTCTCCAAGTTGATCTTTGTTCTTGTAGGATTTGATGACATTCAACCATGTTCATCTACTTTTCCATCTTGTTCTACAGGTGGACTATCTATTTATATATTTTTAAAAGACAGCCAGGAAAAATTGATTGATTAAGAAAGGTTTTCTTAACCTTTATTTGTGGTAAGAACATTTAAGATCTCTCTTAGAAAATTTCAAGTAAAAACACAGTATTGTTAACTCCAGTCACCATAATGTATATTAAATTTAGATCCCTAGAACTTACTCGTATATTAGATTTAGATCCCCAGAACGTACTCATCTTATAACTGAAAGTTTATACACTTTGACCAATATCTCCTTATTTCCCCCACTCCCTTACCCCTGGCAAACACCATGCTACTTTCTATTTCTATGTGTTTACCTTTTTTAGGTTCCCTATATAAGTGAGACCATATAGTGTTTGTTTTCTGATTTTTTTTAAATGAAAGAGCTAGGGCCAACTTCCATTCTTTGAAGTAAAGATTAAAAACAGTGGATATATTGCGGTATGACCTAAGGCATAGGCAGGGCTGCAAGCTAGAGGTGCCCATGTGATCAAGGACAATGGTGCACAGGTCACTAGTCATCACTATTTCCTGTCATCGGTGGGACTGCAAACTAGCACATTTTTAGTGACATTACTCATAAGCACACTGTGGTTGTTTAAATTGGTAGGGATGATAATGAGAGTAATTTGTGGGTAATTAAGTCTCTCCTTTCCACCTGACAGTTATGCAAACTAGAAGGAGATGAACAGCATAGTTATGTGTTTCTTCAACTAAGAAACATTTCATAAGAATTTTGAGTAATGTGGGTAAGTGATTAAAATGTTAAAGTGGAAAAAGTTAGAAACTGTTATGTTTTTAAAAAAGTTTTATTGAGGTGTAATTTACATACTATAAAGTTCACCCATTTTAAGCATACAATTCAGTGAATTTTAGTATATTTACAGAGTTGTACAATCATCACAATCTAGTTTTAGAACATTTCCATTATTCAAAAAAAAGTCATTTGTGTCCATTTACAGTTACTCCCGATTTCCACCTCCAGTCCTAGGCAGCCACTAATCTACTTTCTGTCTCTATATACGGTTTTTATCTTTCCAGGACATTTCATTTAAATAAAATCATACAGTGGGTGTTCTCTTGTGTCTGGCTTCTTTCATCAAGAATGTTTTGAGGTCCATCCATGCTGTATATCAGCACTTCATTCCTTTTCATTGCTGAATAATTCTCTATTCTGTGGCTAGATCATATTTTATCTGTTCACTCATTAATGGATATTGCGGTTATTTCCAGGTTTTGACCAATGTGAATAATACTCCCATGAATATTTGTGTGCAAGTTTTTATGACACTGAAGAGTGAAATTTCTGGCTGGGCATGGTGGCTCACGCCTGTAATCCCAGCACTTTGGGAGGCTGAGGCAGGTGGATCACCTGAGGTCAGGAGTTCGAGACCAGCCTGGCCAACATGGTGAAACCCCATCTCTACCAAAAATACAAAAGTTAGCTGGGCATGGTGGCTCATGCCTGTAGTCCCAGCTACTTGGCTGAGACACGAGAATCGTTTGAACCTGGGAGGTGGAGATTGCAGTGAGCTGAGATCACGCCACTGCACTCTAGCCTGGGCAACAGATTGAGACTCGGTCTCAAAAAAAAAAAAAAAAAAAAAAAGAGTGAAATCGCTAGGTCATATGGTAAGTCAATGTTTAACTTTTTAAAGAAATTGACAAGCTGTTTACTGAAATGGCTGTGCTATTTTATATTCTCACCAGCAACGTATGGGTTTCCAGTTTCTCCACATCTATGGCAAGACCTGTTATTGCATGGCTTTTTATTATGCTTATCTTGATGGGTTAAAAAAAAAAGTTATCTCATTGTGGTTTTGATTTTGTACTTCCCTAATGAATAATGATGTGGAGTATATTTTCATGTGACAATTGGCTTATTGGTATAATTTATTGGCACAGGTCATTTGGCTAAATGTCTGTTCAACTCCTTTACCCATTTGTAAATTGGGTTATTTGCTTATTTATCTCCTTTTTACCTCCAGGATGGAAGTGCTATTTCAATTTTTTTTTTTTTTTTTTTTGGAGATGGAATTTTGCTCTTATTGCCATGGCTGGAGTGCAATGGCACGATCTCAGCTCACCGCAACCTCTGCCTCCCGGGTTCAAGCAATTCTCCTGTTTCAGCCTCCCAAGTAGCTGGGACTACAGGCATGCGCCACCACGCCTGGCTGATTTTGTATTTTTAGTAGAGATTTCTCCATGTTGATCAAGCTGGTCTCAAACTCCTGACCTCAGGTGATCCGCCAGCCTTGACCTCCCAAAGTGCTGGGATTACAGGCGTGAGCCACCACGCCCAGCCAGCACTAGGTCAAATTTTAAGGTCATTATTCCTTTGCATTTAAAAAATTGTTTCCACCATGTATTCCTAAATAACACATTGTTTTGTTTTGCTTCTTTTTGAGCTTTATAAAAAATGGATTTATACTGTATGGAGTCTTTAACATAAAATCCTGAGTGTCTTCCTAAATTAAGTTTTCATGTTGGGCAAAAACAATTGTTTTCCAACAATGGTACTATGATATTTAAAGCAGAAAGTTATCTTTAAGAAAGAAAAGATTACAAATGGGAACACAGGGCTGCTGATTCTCGTCTTTTGGAAGATTTAATGGAGTTATCGTAAGTGGGGTATAAGAACAACAAAAAGATGTTCTTAGGATTTATGAAAATCAACTCTTGCACTCATTTGATACTAGAGTTTAGAGGTGTTTGCCTCTAGGTAGGTCTATTCTGCAGATTTTTTTTTTCACTTTGTGAGACTAATTTTTGTAGCTTTCATGTCTCTTCCTTACGCCAAATATGTTAATTACATGTCTTGTTAATTTCAGTGCTTTCAACATGCTGTTTCCTATCTGACACAGATGTAGAAAACAGGTAATCTAGAATTGTGATAAGGATTAGACTGAATAGGCTCTGATTATGAGTCTGAGGGATTCCCTCTGGCATAAGTTAATGAGCTTTAGCACATGGACTTTGTGACATTTATTTTGGTTGCAAAGGCCTCTTTTTGTTTCCTTCCTTATTCTCAACTTTTACTGAGCAGAAATTAGGAGTATGGACTTGAAAACAAACAGATTTGGTTTTGAGTCCTTGCTCTGTCATCTTATTGATTTTTTTTTAAAGAATAAATCACTCTGTTAAAAAAATTCTCTAAATGAGGATAGGAATGTATTGATCACAGTATGACATAATATAAGATGATATCTTTAAAGCACTCAATAAGTTATAAATATTATTATCTTTTTAATATATAAAGAGGCTTATCAACATCAAACTCTTAAATTGCTCTTTGGTGACATCTGAGAGTAGGAAAAATAAAAAGAGTTTAGACAATAAAATACAAAAATTAGTCTCGCGAGCTGAGAAAAAAAATCCCTGCAGTATAGAACTACCTACCTAGAGACAGACTGTACTTCATAGATAAGATATATAATGCTTATTAGACAGGACAAGGGAGGAAAAATTGAGAATAAGTATTGGATTGGTTGGAAGTGGTAGTGGTAGGAATGGTGATAGGGAGAAAGTACTCCAGGAAAGTCAGATAAGAAAAACTTTCACATTCCTGGTGAGCAAGTTGATGTCAGAAGTTTTATCATCAAGAAAAAAAAGTCCTGTAGGGGGGCTTAAACACAACATAGCTCAGGGTTCTCAAATTTGATCACCACCAAGACTTTCTTTTATTACCTTTCCCTCCATCTACTCCATTGCATAAACTGGTTTACCAAGAGAGCTGATCTATCAGTGAATTAATAGGTAATGTGCATGGGAGAACAGAATTTGGAGGGGGAAAGATTTTTTCTCCTTTTCCTCTCCAGATAATAAAGGCAGGATGAGTTTGGGGCAGCAGAGACTATAAGATAGAGAGGTTAAGAGGAGGTTTAGCTCTCAGTTTCGCCGAGGTTTATGGGCTTTCTCTGACCCTTACATAGAGACACCATTATTTTTCCTTATGTGCTGAATTGAGTTTAGCTTAAGTGCAGTAAAACTACAGGGTTCACTAGCTCAAGGGTCTTTAGGCATTGGAAAGTCAGGGAGACAACTTCATGGGATTGGCAGACAATCCCCAGAAAGTACCTGGAGCTGTGGTAATGGTATTTATGATGGATTTGCAAACAGCAGAAACCATCTAAAAGCAAGGAGGGGAAGAATACAATTTTACTGTTTTGTGGGCATTTGTGTAACTCCCCAGGGATTCTCAGAGGTGGCTATGTGAAATATAATTAAGGAGGTAGCTGATAATTGTACAGATAAGCGTGATAAATCGGATAAATTTTGGCTTAAATCATGATGTATGGTCATTCAAATCCACAGATGGGTAAGAGCTCAAGGTTTTTGAATTATGTAAATAATTTATTTTTTCAAATATGTTAATCTAGGACAAAAGTAATTACAATTATGCAATTATAATTAAGTTCTTTAGAAATATGTTAATTTAGTTAGCATACACATTACGATTCACGCATGGGTCTCTTGTAGGGCATAGACCTTTCTATTCCATTCTAGAATAGCTGTGTGTTAAAGAAGATAACTCAGAGGCATGAGTGGATTGTACAGCAGTCAGCTATGCTTGTAGCCTATTTTGCCCATCTCATCTCTAAAGATAAAATACTTCAGTTTTTTTGGGTGGAATTGGTGAAGAGACAGATGTCTCAGGCTTGTGGCAGAATGTCACCTTGGCAATTAATGGGGAAAGCAAAGATCCACGGCTTACTTACTACTAATTAAGAAGTCACAGTACAGAACTAAGGAGAAGAAAGATCTAGCATGGTGGCAGGCTGGAGCAGACAGGGTGGAGGTTGTAGCAACTAGCCGATGGGGCATTTATGGGCTTAGTTGTGTGAACAAATGTGAACTTGAAAGAGTCAGTCCTTCAGAATGGATCCCAAGTGGCTATTTAAAATAGACCAAGGAGCTATGTGCTGACCAAAGTTCACACACATACTCTGAGATGCACAAAAAGCCACACTTTTTTAACTTTGGGACTTTCAGAGCTCACCTGAACCAACCAGTCAGAGCTTGGCTCTATCAATCAATCAGAACTCAGCTGTGTCAGCCAATCAGAAATAAGGAAGTTTGAATCCTTTGTTTACATAAAAGGACCTGCTCGGGAAGCTGGGCTGAAGCTTTTGCTATAAAACCCACACTCTTTCTTTGTTCTCTGGAACCACCTTTGTTTTACACCTAAGGCTGTGTCTCACCAGTTAGCAAACCGTTCACTGGAATAAAGACTCTTTCCTTCAAATTCCTTTTCAGAGAACTTTTGTTCACAGTTGGCAGGAGGGAGAGTGGAGGGGAACTACCTCTAGGGCCTACCAAGAGTTTCAGAGACAGGTCATCCAGACCTTTCCAGCAGAGGGCAGTCACAGCTTGGTTTTTCTCATGCAACCCGTGGCTTCATTCCTTGGGTTTCACTGCCCTGACAAGGCTAACTCCAGGTTCCAACGCTTAGGGTAGGGCAGTTCACTCTCTTTTTCTCTAATCCATGGATACGGAAAAGGCTTTTATTGAGGTCTCAAATTCCAGAGAAGACCTTGGCGATATTGTAACTACATTTTTTTCATACAGGGTACAGAAATGAAGATATATCTACGTAGATTTTCTTTTTGCTTCCCTGCTCTCAAGTTTGATCAACGATCATGTTGGAACGTGTCTGTTCAGAATTTAATATGATTTAGACAAAGGCTTGAAGTTATGGTTGCTTAATTGAAAGTTTCTTGCAAAAGAGAAAAAATACAGACGTTTGAAGGTGGAAAACTAAGAGATTTAAGAAATATATGAGGAAACTCCTTTTCCCCCTCCACCAGCTTGAGGAACTTCAAACACCTAGAAGGCATTTATTATTCAAATAATTATTTTGTTAGTGATTACTGATAATTTATTAAAGTCCATAGTCCAGAAATCTGTTAATTAACTTTATATTTAAAAATTAAAATGGAATGTTATGCCATTCTTACCAACAGCAAGGTTTTAGATAACGATGTGGTATAAATGATTTCAATTAATTACTGTTTCCTTCTCTTATTTAAATTTAGGATTCAATATTTATTTTTGCCAAATTATTAAAAAAATTTTTCCGTTTCATTAGGGAAGTTAGTTTAAGAGACTTAACCTCGCAATAAACTTCCAATTAGACAGTTTATTACAAAGTCTTACGTAGTGCATTCTTAATTTAAATATTATTCATTTCTAGCTGAACTTTCACGAATGATGTAAAGTTATTAATTACTGATACTACAGCTGAGTAAAGTAAGTCTTTGGTTCCAACTGAACCAGGAGAGAAAGGTCATTATATTTCTAAGAACTGGGCCCGCCTTACCTTTGGAGGAAGGGTACGACAGAGCACAGATTTTATGTTCTAAAGATGGCGGCACCAATATGGTTATCAAACTCACATGATTTCCTTACAAGGCGATTGACACACTTCTCAGTGGGGTTTGTTTTCTCCCCTTGAATCTAGGCAGGGCTTGTAACTGCCTTGACTAATGGAGTATCTCAGAAAGGATGCTATACAATTTCTAGTGCTAGTTCATAAATGGGATGTAGTTTCTGCCTGTCTCTACTGGAGGGACGTATAGGAATGGTGTGCCAGGTGCAGGCGACATCAAGGAGTGGTGTTGATAGCTACAAACGCTAACACTTTAAAGGTGTCAGCTTATATTATAGGCAGCGTGTGGGCTTAGAAGATTTTAATATTACTCATATTCATGTTAGGGGGATAGAAACCCTCTGAAATCTATAGGTTGAATAGTCAAATTGTGAAAAGAGGATTTCTCTCTGGCTCTTTTAAATTAAACTGGGATAATTTTGGTTTTGAAGACTCTTCAATATCCCAAGAGTATAGTAGAGACTAAAAAAGAAAACCCAGGCCACCATAACCTTGCCTGTTTCCATGACTAAGACATGCACTGAACACAGATAAGCATTATGAAACAGAACTGTACAACTTTTGACCATGTAGGACAAGGTTGGAAAAATAAATGTGTTGTCTCTCAAGAACTTGAAAGGATGCATTAGATAGATTTAGACCAATGGCATAATTTCTTATTCATTCCTGTTGCTTCTTTAATGTTCATCAATAACCAGGCAAGACGTGGACAGTGAGGAGCCCTGTTGTCTGAACAGTGCTGCTAATGAATTGGTATCTGCTGTCACAAGAGTGCAATCACTAAATTGCATCTGCCTCAAATACTGACATACCAAATTCCTGATGGCTATGTGAGAACACTCCTTCTACACTGTAGTTCCTAGTATGGGGGTGTGAGGATACTGAGCATTTCAAGGCAAACCAAGTTAGAGGACACCCAAGGTGAGCACGTGAGAAGTAGATTCCTGTTTTAGACCAATTTTGTGTTGATTCACATGACTTTTTCACTGAAGAATATAATGTGATTTATTGTTTTTGTATTAGGAAACATTGAACACTGGTAGGCCATTTTTTTTTCTGCACTGATATTTGGCATTCTTTGTTATATATATGTTCCATAGATCACAAACACAACAGGTAAAAGCAAAAGGAAACAGTGGGCCTTATACGTTTTGTAGGAAAAAAAAAGCACTCTTAAAAATTATTTTGAATCAGATGTATCTTCCTCAACTACTGGTTCCAAACATGATTTAGGGGTTCTGAATAATGAAGGTTCATCTCTCCATGTCATATATCATACTGTATCATCTCCTCATATTGTATATATATATATAATATAATACATAAAAGTTTTTCTTTTCAGTGTTCATTCACACAGTGATTTTTCATGTTACAGTCCGCTTAAAAGTATCACATCTAATCAATTATGTGACCTAAAAAAATTACATTAGTAAAAATTTACCTATGTGGAGGGTATTATGTGTCCAGTGACAAATAACTTATGACATTATAATACAAGAAACTATAAATATACAGGAGTGCAAATATACACACAGACAGTGTGTACGGTGTTCTTTTATTTCCATTCTTTATCTTCATGATTGAACTTTATAGGCAGGGCCAGTGCTCAACTTCTGGGCTCCTAAAGTAACTGATAATGGCTCTAACATGGCCCTTCTCATATTGCTGTGTTTAGTGGTTTATGTATCTGGGAGCCTCTGCAGGGTAAGAGCTGAGGGTCACTCAAATTTCTAATACATGTTGGGTGCAGGTGCGTAATATATGTCTGTTGAGTAAAAGAGTGGTTCTTCTGATTTCATTTTGTTTGAATCCATTTTGGGTTCTAGGATTCAGATTCAGGTTGACATTTGACCTAATGTAGAAAAATTCTCCCAAATATAGGCAGAGCTGGTTATTATGCCCTGGAAAGTTTTCAGAAGGAGATATGATCTGTTCTTGTTTTTCCTAAATTGACCAGTTATCTAGCAAGTCATCTGTGTCAGTGCTTATTTCTTTAGTGTTTCTGATACTTTTCCCAAAGAGTACTAATGCGTTGTGTTTGTGACTTCCTTTCCTTCATTTATAAAAACATTTATTTTTAAAAATTTCTCCCTAGCTTTATTGAGATATAATTAACAAATAAAAATTGTATGTCTTAAGGGTGCACAACATGTTTTGATATACATATACATTGTGAAGCGATGACCGCAATCAAGCCTTCCTTCTTCACCTGTGTCAGATGTGTTGCTGGCTCCTGTTTTGTTGCAATGTGCCTCCTTTGAAAATAGATAAAAAATTGTCACAAAATGAAATGATTGCATCATCTTTAAATACATAATTACTTTAAAGCCCTACCTTGGGCCAATGTTACTAAGATTAGTATCTTTAAATGAGCGGTTCACCTTCGAGGGAAAAAGGAAATTGTATTAGGTCTCAGTTCTTTCATCAAGGAGCCTGGTGGTAAAATTAAACATTTATTTATACTTTCCAATAATTTTATGAATTATTTTCAAATATGCTCAAGGCTTGTTCATATATTTTATGAATTGCATGTATAACATTTATAAAAATTTAACTTAATTATTAAAACACTAGTGAGGGTAGAAAGCAACGTCATTTGCTGCAATCTCGTTTGCTACACGAGACAATACATAGCCTTTAATTTGTACAACTGTACTTCAGATTGAACATAAAATGCCTTCATACACCCATATGTTGTTTTCTTTTCCCAAGAAAAGGGCAAATAATTTTATAGCTTTTCTCTTTATATCGTTACATCATTTCTTAGTGTTTTCCTATGTTTTATGCAGTCATGACATAAAATTTTTGTTAATGTGAATATGAGGTTTGCATAGAGAATGAGTGGATATTTTGATGGCTTAGTCTGTTTTTTTTTCTTTTCTGCCACTTTATATATTATTTAGAGGAAATATATTTGAGTGATCCTTATTTACTCTCTAAAAGTAATTGTTCCCCTTTTTATATTCTGACTTTGATTTAGGGAAAGTTGTTACTATATTAGTGACATCAAATACTTCTCTGAGTTACCGAAACATTGAGTTACTAAAACATTGTAATGGTCAATAGGAGAATGTATCAGGTAGGTCACAAGGAGAAAACCATTAGGTTTTATTCAAGTAGTATTTAACATCCTGATAATCACTTTTGTTTTTATCAGCATGTTAGTGTGCAACAATGCAGTGCCTAGTTAGGTGCCTGGATGATGACACCAGGCTTGAGTGGTTTGAGTCTTGGTGCCACCATTTACTCACTATATGCTCCAATCTGCATTTTGGCTTGACATCCATAAAACAGGCACGACAATAATAATAATGTTTACATTGTAGGTTATTGTGAAGCATAATAAGATAATTGATATGATTTGACTATGTGTCCCCACCCAAATCTCATCTCAAATTGTAATCCCCATATGTCAAGGGAGCGACCTATAATCCCCCTGTTGAGGGAGGGAGGTGATTGGATCATGGGGGCAGTTTCCCCATGCTGTTCTTGTGATAGTGAGTTCTCACGAGATCTGATGGTCTTATAAGCATCTGGCATTTCCCCTGCTTGCACTTCTCTTCCCTGCTGCCATGTGAAGAAGGTTCTTGCTTCCCCTTCACCTAAGCCATAATTGTAAGTTTCCTGAGGCCTCCCCAGCCATGTGGAACTGTGAGTCCTTTCCTTTATAAACTACCCAGTGCCGGGTAGTAGAGGGTAGAAGAGTTTTGAGGGGTCAGAAGAAGATAGAACAATGTGAGAAAGTCTGGAACTTGTTAGAGACTTGTTAAATGGCTTTGACCAAAATGCTGATAGTGATGTGGACAACAAAATCCAGGCCGAGGTGGTCTCAAATGGAGATGAGGAACTTACTAGGACTGGAGTAAAGGTCACTTTTGCATGCTTTAGCAAAGAGACTGGTGGCATTTTGCACTTGCCCTAGAGATCTGTGTAACTTTGAATTTGAGAGAGATGGTTTAGGGTATCTGGTGGAAGAAATTTTTAAGCAACAAAGCATTCAAGAGGTGACAGAGCATAAAAGTTTGGAAAATTTGCAGGCTGACAATCTGATAGAAAAGAAAAACCCATTTCTCGGGAGAAATTCAAGCTGGCTGCAGAAATTGCATAAGTAATGAGGAGCCAAATGTTAATCACCAAGACAATGGGGAAAATGTCTCCAGGGCACAGGGCATGTCAGTGACCTTCACGGCAGCCCCTCCCAGCATTCTATGTATAAGAAACATAGAATAATGTCTAGTATGTAGTAAACACTTAATATACCTCAGCCATTATTATTAATTATTGAAACAGTCTGGAGAAAATATCAAAGCATAATCACCTATGATATGGTTTGACGGTGTCCCCACCCAAATCTTGAATTGTAGCTCCCATAATTCCCATGTGTCATGGGAGGGACCCGGTAAGAGGTAATTGAATCATGAGGGTGGGTCTTTCTGGTGCTTTTCTCATGATAGTGAATAAGTCTCATGATTTATGATGGTTTTATAAAGGAAAGTTCCTCCGCACATGCTCTCTCCCTTGCCTGCTGCCTTGTAAGACATGACTTTGCTCCTCATTTGCCTTACGCCATGATTGTGAGGCCTCCCTAGCCATGTGGAACTGTGAGTCCATTAATCCTCTTTCCTTTATAAATTACCCAGTTTCAGGTGTGTCTTTCTTTATTAGCAGTGTGAAAACAGACTGATACAATTTATATATAAATTTAGTTGTGACCAGAGACAAATAATACTAACTGTCTTATTTTGTGAATGGGGAAATTGAGGCATATAATTTCATGAAATATTTATTCATGAAGACATCTGTGACAAGTTGGTACCTATTTTACATCAGTAGCTTCTCTTTTACTGAAAATGACACTTTATCATATAGTAAAGAAAATCATCTATACATATGATCTACACTATTTACACAAAGAAATGCTTTCCAAATTTTCTGCAGTATTATCCCTAAAGGTGGGTGAGAATAGTAAACTTATAAAACTGCAGGGTAAAGGGGAATTGATGAAGCCAGCCAAAGAAAAATCAGTCTAAAATCTCCTGTTTTATCATTTGAAGACTGTGAATTTGTCCTTTGATGCCTGTATCAGTCAGCTTCTGGCAGGAGACAGCTGTCATTTTCAAACTGGGTAACTGAGGAGAGTGTTATAAACAGATTATTTATAAAGGTATAGGTAGGTTTTAGGGCAATCAGAAAGTAATAGCACAGTACTGTCTAGCGACAAACTGGGGTCAGGCACATCCCTCTTAGGCCTGACAAGTCAAAGGGAAGGAGGAGTTGGCAGGACCCAGCCTAATGGAGAGATCTGCCTGGTAGGGGTTCTGACTTTGTTGAGCTTGACATGGCCAACATGAGGCATCCTATTAGGGGTGGGAGTATTCAGGAAACAAATGCTCCAACCTTACTCTCTTCCCTGCCACCGCCTCTAGCCAGCACTTCTGAATGGCTGAATGCAATGGATAGCAGGATGGCAAGGGAGCCTGTTAAATCTGCCAATGCAAGTCAGCCTCCAGGTGCATAGGACGAGATGAATAAGGGTGAAGAATGAATAGAGAAGAGAAAATGAAAGATATCTAGTACAATAAATTTATGTTTGCTACAATATTAAAATGACTTCAGCATTTACTCATTAAAACTACCATCACATTTTTCAGTAAAATCGATGCTTCAGGATGGAAGGGTTTGTGTGTCCTGGTTTGGGTAGCATGGACATAAGCAAGTCCTTTACTACAAAATTGATCTTTGGCAATTTTGAATCCCTAATTGAGCTGAATGGCGTTGTATTAGTTTTGTGGCCACACAATGAACTACTGCAAACTTAACAACTTAATATAATATAAATTCATTATCTCACAATTTCTGTAGTCCAGGCAGGCTAGCTTGATTCTCTGGTTAGGGTTTTCTCTGGCTGAAATCAAGGAGACCATCAGGGCTGCAGTCTTCATCTGAGCTTGGGTGTCCTTTTCCAAGAAGGTTGTTGGCAGAATTGATTTTCTTGCAATTGAATAACTGCGTTCCTGTTTCCCTTCTAGCTATCAGCCGGGATCACTCTCAGCTCCTAAAGGTTGTCTGCAATTCCTGCAAATGTGGCCTCCATAGGCAGTTCACAAGGACGTTTGCTTTCTCCTAGGCCAGCTGGAGCATCTCTCTGACTTCCTCTTCTGGAATCAGCAGGAGAATACTCTGTCTTTTAAAGGGCTCATGTGATTATGTCAGGCCCACCCAGATACTCTCCCTAATCACAACCTGTATTACATCCAGCAGTGATTGAATAATGGGGAAAAGGTGTGTGCATACCAGAGGCTGGGAATCTTGGGGAGCATCTTCAGGTTTTGCCTACCACAGTGGGCCTTTAAAAAATTGCAGCACTCTTTCTTTCCACTCCCTGTGGAGGGTCTGATGTTGTTGCTGACCTCTAAAACCTATAGTAACTTTGGGGCCTCTAGACGAGCAGGAGCCACAAATGTAGATGCCTTTAGGGGCTAAGTAGATCTCATAATCACGGTAAGGTCATCATTAGTGACAACATCTATTTCAGTTTTGGGTACACTTCTTGATTCAGCCACAGGTCATTCAAAATTGCAAATATAGTCTCAATTCAAATTAAAAATGCCAAGTCTCATGTAATAATCATGTAAGTAATACTGTAATTCTTGTTTATAACTCAGGGTTCCCTCCTTACAAGCCCTATAGAGCTACATTGGGAAGAGGGTTGTGATTTTGATTCTTTTCTCTTTCCATCCCTAGAGATTCCATTTCTGCCAAATAATCTGGTTGAAGACCAGGGAGGAAGAGGAAGAAAGAGGGTCTGGAAAGGTCACACTTTCCTGAGTGCTGCACTCTGCCTGTGGCAGGTGTTTACATTGAACTCCTCTCATGGGCTTCCAGGTTCTCTTTGGAGAATCTTCCCTCTACAGCCTCACTCAGACACTGATATGGTTAAGCTTTGTGTCCCCACCCAAATCTCATCTTGAATTGTAATCTCCATAACCCCATGTCAAGGGAGAGAGCAGGTGGAGGTAATCGAATCATGGGGTTGGTTTCCCCATGCTGTTCTTGTGATAATGAGTGAGTTGTCACAAGATCTGATGGTTTTATGAGGGGCTCTTCCCCCTTCGCTCAGCAAATTCTCCTTCCTGCCGCCTTGTGAAGAAGGTGCCTTGCTTCCCCTTTGGCTTCTGCCATGGTTGTAAGTTTCCTGAGCCCTCCCCAGCCATGCTGAACTGTTAATCAATTAAGCCTTTTTCTTTACAAGTTACTCAGTCTCGGGTAGTTCTTTATAGCAGTATGAAAACAGACTTAATACACACACTCCCCCATCACCAGGTATCTCCAACGGGAAGATCTCTTAATACAGGCGAAGGACCCTCTTCTAACTCTTGTACATAAAGCTCTTAATTCAACTCCCATGAATCTGGAAGGTTTCCCCCAGCAACATTAAACTGTGGGGATTAGAGATTTGTTAGTGAAGTTTAGCATATTTTCATATGTTTATGATGCTTGCTTATATAGTTTGAGTAATCTATTTTATTGCTCATCTTTTAAAACTGATTTGTAGGTGTTCTATTTGCTAGATTCCAGTACATGACTTATTTTTCAATTAGTCTATGAAGTCTTTTTATCAAAGTTTTAAGTGTTAATGTAGGTAAAGTTACCAATTTTGTTTCCCCTTTCCTCCCTTTTTGAATTAGTAATATTTTATTAGTACTTAACTTTATATTTTAGAAATCACATTTAATGTGACCCAGTTAAACTTAATTAAAATCTTTTCTTAATTCTTAAAGGTCTGGCAATTTTACGTGTTGGAATGTGTTTCCCTCATGCTTTAAACAAAAAATAAAAATACTTTTAAAGTCACATTTTATGTATCTCACAGTCATACATTAAAACCATTCTTAGGCCAGGCGTGGTGGCTCATGCCTGTAATCTCAGCACTTTGGGAGGCTGAGATGGGTGGATCATGAGGTCACGAGATCAAGACCATCCTGCCTAACACAGTGAAACACCATCTCTACCAAAAATACAAAAAATTAGCCGGACGTGGTGGTGGGTGCCTGTAGTCCCAGCTACTCAGGAGGCTGAGGCAGGAGAATGGCGTGAATCCGGGAGAAGGAGCTTGCAGTGAGCTGAGATCGCACCACTGCACACTCCAGCATGGGCGACAGAGCGAGACTCTGAGGGAAAACAGAACAAAACAAAACAAAATTCTTATTATTTATCCAGATTTATCAAAAGTTTATTAAATAGAATAAAATGGCAAAATTCAAGGCTTTTAACAATTGAGTGGTAAAGTTCAAGTGGAAGAAAGCAAAACTCAGAGGAGTAAGAGAAGAAAAGAACAATATTTTGCCTATGCCATTTAATTCCCACAAATTTGCAAAGTGAGCATTGTTATTCTCAGTTTCCAGATGAATGCACTGAAATAATTTGGGTATTTATCCTCTCCAAATTTCATGTTGAAATTTGGAGGTGGGGTCTGGTGGGAGGTGTTTTGGTTTACTCAGCCAAAGAATTTAGCTTCTTTGATTCGAAGCTGAGATTTGAACCCAGGGTCCTTTGATTCCAAGCCCAGATATTTACCACAATATCTCTGTGATCATCCAATTTATATGTCTCAAGTATCTGTGCCATTGAAAAATTGTAAAACTGTGCATGTATACATTATACCTCCTAAGGTTGAGACATAGATGGAAGTGCCCAGCAAAACGTCTGGCACAAAGGCATTATTTTTTGTTTTGGCTTTGGGCTAAAAAAACATAGATAACAAGCAAATGCTTTGGAGCCCTTTAAGAAATCTTATCTTGCTTTTAAACACCTATAATAATCTTTGGCAATGACATTCTGCTTATTATTATTTTTAATGGCAGGTCAAGGCTCTTTTGCAGTTTGATTGAGAGACGTCAAGCGGGACTAAAAAAGGTGTAGGGAAATACCATTCTTGAGATGCCAGTACTCCCACCAGAAATCTCTGCAAGCACTTTCAGCTTCCATCCAGACAATTTGAATTTCAACTATGTTAGACCTCTGTGATATATTTAGAAAAACCAGAAAACCAGCTTCAGAACATTGTTAAGGTAGTTACAAGGGTCTAAACATTTTAGAACTCTGTAAATTAGCTCAGTGGTTGTGTAGAATGGTGTTGAAGAAAATTTAATAATGTTGGCATTCAGAAGTTCATTAAGAATGTGTGTGCTATGGTCTAAATGTCTGTATCCCTCCAAAACTCATGTTGAAGTCTGAACTCCTAAGGCGATGGTGTTAGAAAGTGGGGGCTTTGGGTGGTGATTAGATGGTGGTCACAGAGCCCTCATGAGTGAGATTAGTGCCCTTTTGAAAGTGGCTCAGGAGGGGACACTTCATCCCTTTTACTGTGTGAGGACACAGCAAACAGGCACCGCACGTGAGCCGGCAAGTAGGCCCTCACCAGACACCAAATTGGCCTTGATTTTGGGGTTCCCAGCTTCCAAAACTGTAAGAAATACATTTATTTACAAGCCTCCCAGTTTATGATACTTTATTATAGCAGCCCAGATAAACTCAGACAGGGTGGTTGACCAAAAGTGATCTTATATTGTTGACAAAAGGCAAACCCTTCACAAGAAACAAGAGGTATTTTGAGTTCACAATCAGTCCAGTGAAGCAATATTATGCTAAGAAGGATGTTCTTCTGTTTGCTACTCAACATTGAAGATGTGAAGAATGAGAACATTTGGCTGGAAATGGCACCTAATGAAACAAACACCCACTGGTGGGACATAAACAGCTATAGGCATAAGACAAACCATCTCGGCCCTCCTGAGACTTGCAAGATCTAACTTCTCCAGGCAAGGCATTTATATCTTTGGAAATGCATGAGGTTTTAATTTGACCAAGAATAAATGTTTAAGTATGCAAGAGTTAGAGAATGGCAGCCACAGGGCACCATTTTAGGTTAAAATAGTGTGCATTTATACACACACACACACACACAGCAGCTGGAGGGAGAGTATGGCTCTTGGAAATTTTGAAGCAATCACTGTTTAAAGTTCATGTGAAATTCACTAAATCATTGTTTTGAGATTTGGGTTTCATATATCTTGTACCTCTCCTTCTTTACAGATCCTTGATGAATTGAAGATATTCAAGGAGGTAAAAAGGGATCAAATTGTAGTGCTAGTTTTACTACTGGTCAAGTCAAACTGGGGATATGGCTGGGCTTTCCATCTCCTTCTAGGAATCCAGACTGCAGGATCCCAGTTTATTTTCTCAGGAGTAGGCAGAAAGGCTGGAGCTATATAGGGTACACCTGATGGCTCTGGGTAAGAGGCATCTAAGCCTGGACAATAAGGCAATCTAAGCGCCCTGGACCCCTACCCAGCTCTGTTACCCCACCCCCGCCTGTATTTTCACAATGCTCAGCTCTCATCATTCTCACCAAACAACACACACACAACGCACAAACACACACACACTCTGCTCTACCAAGTACAGGAAAAACCTCGCGTTTGATGACCAGGAGGAATTGTTGATTCTATGGGAATTCTATTTTAATTAAAGAAAAAAGTTCTTTCATTGCAAATACTTCCAGTTCCACTGCAGATTCCTAGCAGAAGCTGTCACATGGAAAATCAACTGATTCTGCACATTCATGGTTAAAAGAACGATTTCAATAGCAGTGGAAACAATAATAACATCAACAAAAAACAGAATAAATTGTATCTGTATTACATTTATTATGAAAAGTGAGATGCAAAAAAACATAATCTAAATTTTTTGATGGTAAAACTAAGTCATTAGTTGAATATCAGAATTTTAAGCATCCATTCAAAAATCAAATCCAAAATGAAGGTGTAAGTATACGTAATGCCAAAATCTTACTTCATCTTTGTATAAATTATAACATTTCTTCTTTTTTCTAGGAAATGAAGTTTTATTGGTCAATATCTGGAGGATGAGAACTTTCTGAAATGATTTTATGGCCTTCGTAAACATTATAATGTAGACATTATAAAAAAACATAACTTTGGATTTTAATATTAATACATTCATAAATGGACTTTCCATTTTGAATATTTTTTCTTGTAATATTATACCACACTTTTGATCTTTCTTAGTTGAGTATTTACACACATAAATGATTCTCATATTGAAAACTGCAGTTTTTAAGTTATAATTTTTCTGGGTATTATTTAAATTAATACACATCTTTCAAAAATAATCACATAAATTTATCTTTGAAGCAACCATAAGTATTGACAAACATCAAGATTTCAGGTACGCTGCACTTATAAACATGTATACTTTTATTAGTTAAAAAACACTGCCACTCTAGTTGTAATTGTAGTGTTCTTATAGCTGGTTAATCTTTTATTTTTATTTAATATACAACGATGGCACATTCGTTCTCTAAAACATGAATATGTTTTTAAATGTTATTCTTAACTTTCTACTGAGAAGTGGTTGTTTGTACTTTGCCAAATGGAATTCTCTATCAAGGGGTGATTCTGGTATTTCCATTTATATTTTCTTTTTTTTGAGACAGAGCCTTGCCCTGTCTCCCAGGCTGGAGTGCAATGGCGCGAACTTGGCTCACTGCAACCTCTGCTTCCCAGGTTCAAGTGATTCTCCCACCTCAGCCTCCCGAGTAGCTGGGATTACAGGCACACACCACCATGCCCGGCTAGTTTTTGTATTTTTAGTAGAGACGGGGTTTTGCCATGTTGGCCAGGCTGGTCTTGAACTCCTGACCTCAGGTGATCTGCCCGCCTTGGCCTCCCAAAGTGCTGGGATTGCAGGTGTGAGCCACCACGCCCAGCCTCCATGCATATTTTCAATCTGATACCCAACCAACGTAATTTTTAGTGTCGAGGATTCAAGGTCAAATTGTGTTAGGTTTTAAGAACCAGGTGAGACTTTCTGATCCCTAATAGAGCACTTCCTTTGAGAAGAAATGAGATAAATTCGAATAATATCAATTAACTGGTTGGAATTATGATAAGCTGACAAATCTTGTTCAGAGTTGACACTTGCCAGCTAATGATTCTAACGTTGTTAGAATCCACACAGTATTACCTGTTATTGATAATACTAATTTTTTGTTTGAGTCCATCTTAAGGAACTCAAGACATGAGGCAATTTCAGTGCCCTGGAACCCCACCCAAGGGTTCATTGCTCATATCCTATTATCTCACCAACATCATCTGCAATTTTTTTTCATTTAAATCTTTGACTTCTCTTCGGTGTTGGTAGGCATAGTTTTGCTGAGCTCAAGAGAAGAATGCCTGTGATCATATCCACTTTGAGTGATTATCCATGCTTGAAATCTAGGGATCCATTTCCAAAAAATGTAGGGCTTTTATTGGTTTGTGCAAATAAACACATTGATACATGTCCAAAAGGAGTCTCCAAAACATAATCGATTTTCATCACTGTTTGCCATTTCCAGATATGAAATTAGGTGCTTAAAGAGAAGCATTAATTCCCTGTAGCTACTCAGTTACCAGTCTGTGCTTCAGTTGCTGGAGTTTTCTAAGCACAAAATCTGCTACCAAGGAGTAACACCATTAATTGGGGGGGCATCTGATTCAATAATAATATTTGTAAAACAGAGCAGTCATGGAAATATGCAACTTTCAATTAGTGGTTTTAATTTGTGATTTATCTGAATATACTAGTATAAATAAAATGTATTATGTGTGCATATATATGTGGATAAGCTATTTACATTTTTATGTGTAGAAAATGAAAAATATATATTGATTAGCCCTTTTGAGGCTTTTGAACAACTGTTTCATCTTCCTTCTTTCCTGCAACTGCTTTGAGGATTTAGATAATTCATACAAGGTATGTACACAATCACACCCATAGTATGTACATCCTAGTCACACACTTAACATGGAGAGGATGTGTGAGGAATGTAAATTATCCCAGTGGTCAAAGAACTGACCTTACCTGTGACTAATGGCATGGTTAATTAGCCCTGGCATATTTAATAATATGCCAATGTACTGATTACTATATTCAGCCTTTGTGATAATTATGTTACCTACTCAAGGAGATGATAAAAAAAAAAACACAAATCAAACAGCCCTTTCTGACCTTCAAAAATAAAAGGACAAATTCTGTTACTGAATACATGTGCACACTTTTGTTGGCTTTATTCATGTATGTACATATGCCTGCCTGAATACAGAAATTGGCCTTTAAATGGGATACGACAAGTTATTTTTTTTACACATAAAAATAGAAAACTGATCACTCAGACTGTACACACTCACAGAATGTATTGACATACCACGACCAGCTACAGTATTATGCACGACATATTGTTCACACATTAGTACAGCAGAGATACACACATTTAGAAAATTAGTAATTGCTAGTATATATTTTTCTTATTTTCAGGCTGTGTTGACCTTTTTCAACCTTAATAAAAGGTATCTCCAGGGGCCCTTAAAACAAGAATTAGTCTCTCCTCTCCTCTAGGGATTGGGGAGTATGACTATAATACTGCAATCTCCTGATATACCAGCATCATTTTAAGAAACGATGGAAAACATTAGGAAAAATAAGTTACGTAAAGATGTGATCTAAAATAAATGTTAAGGAATCTCAACTAAAATCATCAAGGATGCCGATTAACATGAGTAAGCCCTTTCTACTCATTTTATATAGTTTGCTCTACACACAGCCTTTACATGTTATTAAAAGCAATGATATGAATCAGAAAAAAAACTGTTTAACTGCTCAAGAGTTTTTCTAAAGAGAGACAATTTTTAAAGCAACAAAGAACAATACTAGCAGCAATGTCAAAAAGCAAGCTATAATTTTCACCCCAGAAATAAATGAATGACATCTCCATAGTTAAGAGATCAAGAAAGCTGTTAGCAATTCTCTCCCATTTAATTCTTTGTAACATCATTAAATCACTGGGGTATCTCATCATAATTATCATCATGCAGGTTGATCATCAATATCCTTTTCTAAAGTGTAAAATATGTGATTTTTATTCCTACTATTTTGCAGCCAATTAATTTTGAGCTTGAATCCAGAAAGATACTTGATGAAGAGTTAGCATTTAGAAGTGCCCATCTGGAGCATCGTTTTCTGTAAGGCATCATTTGAAGCCTCTTTGGATACAAGATCTCATGTTTTAGTGATTTTACATCCGGGAGCCCATTTTTTTCACAGCTAAAGCTGGTAATCCTCTGGGCAGAGTTAACTGAATTGCTTTCTACATGCTAGTGTCCAGAAAGAGCAATTACCATAAGTTTAAAGTCTCCATTTCAACAAAACTTCTGGTTGCAGCTGTCTTGAGTTTTAAGCCAGCAAGACTTTGAGTGGCTCCTCTTCCCTCTGGGCTCACATAAAAACATAGATGCCAACTGTATCCTGACTAATGCTCATTAGTGCTGTACCTCTTTATGAAGCTTCTAAACAAGTTTTTCCAGGAAGAAAGCAGAAACTATGCCTTTGCTTATTTTATCCTGTGGGTTACAGTCAGTCTTCATAAAGCAAACCATCATTATATAATGGTGTGCCCATAATAGATGCATTTGCTGGTATAACTGCCTCTTTTTGGCACATTATTGCTTGGCTTTAATTTCATATTCAACAGTCTTTATTCTCATTATTAGTATCTGAGATATTTGTGTCTTAAAAAAACTTGTAAATAACATCTTGTTGCACCATTCTGGCCACCACAAGTCATTTCACCAAGGTCCAAGGTTATTTGAATGTTGTTTATAATTATCATCACGTTTACTTACCTAACAGCCAAAAGTAATGTTTCAGGATTGTTTGTTGCTGCTATCTACACATATATACAGATGTACTGGATTTACTTTGAGAGAGGTTATTTTGTTGTGGCAAGTGACTAGTTTAGCTGGTGACTGTTCACAGTTAAAAGTAGCTGTAATGACCTCTGGCAGATGTCACTGATCACTTGGGAGACAGAATTTTTCCACTTCAATCCATCTTCATTTATGTCCTTGGTCATTGCAAACCCAGCTTATTTGATTTCTGCAGCCAAGGAGAATTGTTTTCTTTCCAAGAGTAGGATAAAGTTCATGGAAATCTGTTTCAGTATTTACAAGACTATTTTTTTTCCCATTTGCAAAAATGTCTAAAATTTTGTAGACATCCTTAAGCCCATGTGTCTGGACAGATGACATTTGTAATTGCTCAGCCAGTTGAAGAATTTCATCAAGAAGGATATCGTTACAAGGATGGACAGGAGATTCAGCATATCCTCTGTTATTTGCCAGGTGGCAGCAGCTGACCCGAATTTGGAGAGAATCAACCAAAAAGGGCCACGCACAACATCAGGAAGCATTGCTAACAGAAAACAAAATGCTCAGATACATATGTAAAATAACAAACACTAAAGGGGATGTTTGACTTCTGATTTCACCATGTAGACAAAAACAGTGTGGGAATAAGGTCGTCGGCTCACTTATCCAAGATACTGCTGAGTTCACTGTTCTATCACAAAGGGAAATTCACAGGCCTCACTTCTCAAACACCACTTAGAACAAAGCAGGAGAGAGTAAACAGCATCATCTCCATGGCAGCATTACAGATAATTAGTAAATCAGGCAGGTAGAGGTCTACACAAGGCTACAAGTGCCCAGTTTTCAATAAAAACACATATACATATATGCAAACCTTATCCTAATGTATTGTTTTTCTTTATACTGATTCATAAAAGTAGACAAGGGATGTGGTTAATTATGTGTTACTAGGAGTAGACAAAATTTTAAACACTTGGCACAATATGTAGGAGGAAGAGAAGACACACATTTCACACATTTTGGCCGCAAAACAGTAACAAAGTGGATGCAGAAAAGGACAAACAATTTATATTAACAGCACACTTGCATATATCCTCTGTAAACACATTTTAAAGTAACATCATACTCTGTTCTTGGTATGCTATATATAGGGATTCTCAGAATGACAGGCATTCCCAGAAATGAGAGGAAAAACATTAGTATAAGCTAGGAACAGTGAAACCTCAATATGCTAGAATACAAACAAATGCTATTTTCCTCTTCTGCTTTCTACTTTAAGACAGCAAGCTCCTATTATGAATTTGGTTCTGAAATCCAACCTCTAAGGTATATGTTACACATGCATATTTAGTTCAATTTATTTCAATTTTTATGTTTAACTTTATAACATGGTGAACACTGGTATTCAAAACAGTATCAGAGAATTCTCAAGATTAAAAAAATTATCAAAGATCAAATTACATTCAATATAGGTGAACTTATCAAGGCAGGAAACATACTAACACATTTTATAAATATTCAATTTCAGACGTGAACAAAAAGGTTTCTGGTTAACCTTGACTTAACAGGATGTTCAACTTTTGCCAGTGACCCAAAGCACAAAGGTTAATCAATATTTTACTCTATGTAAAGTAGTTGGTCTGTGGCATTCAAAGTCAATAATCCAGAAATACATAATTAGAAAAGCATTCAAGATAAACATATGACAGCTGAAGCTGTCACATTTTTCTCATGGTCATAAAAACAGAACAATCAATCTTTAAATTAAAAATTTAAGTATTCACTTGTTAAGTGGTATAGCATCTTAATATTTTAAATGTTGAATTGTCTTCCAGACATGGAGTTCTAACTCACCTTTTTACTACTGGTTTAAGGAATATTTTCTATTTCTTGATTCAATGAAATATTTCCTCCATATATTTCAAAAATAAAATGCATGAAAAAGAACCAAATCATATCTAAGAGAAATGAAGGGTAAAACCAAACAACTTTCAACCCAATGTGTGTCATGCAGGTAAAGTAAGGAAAAAACTGAGCAAGTTCCAAGAGTCTACCAAGAAAACTGTTTTGCAACTTCATCTGTTGAATGAACCTTAGGTTTCACAAATAAGGTATACTAAATGCCTAATGCTATGTCACAGATTGAAGTGAAGGAAAATTCTCAAATAAGGTTTTATTGTGAGAGTAACTTAGGGGAGGTATCACAATACAAAAATGCTGCTGTCTTGAATAGGTCCCTATCTTATTTATCCATCTGAAGATATATTTCTGTTAATGTCCTTAAAAGCTGTTAGTTCTATAGGGTTTAATGAGCCACAAAACAAACAATATTTTTGTAATATTTTGTGACAATCTCTTGAGTGTTGTAGAAGTGAAGAATTTGGTCCCAGCACCAAAGAAAATCAGTTAAACTTAGTACATTAAACAAATTTTCTTAAAGTTTTGATAGACATAACCACAATAGCAAATCTAGCAATTTTAATGTATTTAATGTGAGAAAAATGCCAACAACTCTCTCAGGCCTCTGCTTCATTTAACTGTTTACAAATCATGTGGTTACTCTAAAGTCATGAAAATAAATATTATTATCAGAGGTGAAATTCCTTATTCTCACCTATTTTAATGCAGGGACAGCCTGTTCTAGCCACTTCACAGCAGAGGATTACCTGGGGCCACCCATCTGGAGTAGGCACTGTTGACAGCTGCTACTGTGTACACAGGCTGTACTCTGTGTATACACAGCATGTATGCCCATGTGGGAGGGAGAAGCCAGCTAGCAAGAGTTAGCAGAGAGATTATGTCCTGGCAGAGGCATCTGAGACAGAAGTGACACGAACGCAACTACAAATGGGTATTTAAGGCCCAAAGAGAGAGTGTTAGGCTAAATCTCTAATCATTAATAGTAATTTGCTTGGTAATTTGATGGAAATTTCGACATTACGTAGTATTCTTAATAGACACCAATGGGTAAGAAACTGAAAAATGTGCCTTATTAAAAAATTCCTTCTAATTTCCAAATAGAACAACTGTAACAACTCTCAGGCTCTGAGAATACTGTTCCATATATGCAAGCTTTGTCTACAGTTAAATTGCTTCAAAATAAATCAAAGGTTTTTACTAATTTAGGTTGTGTCGAGTGTAGCTTGTGCTAAGTTCAGGAATGATTTTTTTTCCTGCATATGTTCAGAATGTGCAGAACAGAATTAAAGTGAAAAAAGCCAGAACAGATACTGTGAATTGACTGTACCCATGGGACACATGAGTCTCTAGAGAGAATACCTATGGTTAGGTACTCTTTTCCAGCTCATTACGGGGAATGAGTTCAAAGAAGACAACCGGTGCCCCTCCAGCATCTAAGTCTGGTTTTCTAAACGCAAAATGGAGACCAGCACTCCCCCAACAATGTCTGCAGGAAGGGAAGCCTTCCCAGGGCCGTTGTTCATTCTTCCTTTCCACACTACCCCAATTCTCAAGCCGGTGCTGCTCATCCAGGCCAGTGCCTTGGAGGATACTCATGTGTCTCGGGACACACGTCTCTTCTGGAGACACGGGAGGGCCAAGGTCCCAGGAAGTATAATCCACCCAAATCACAAGCCACGTTTTCGTAAAGGCCTCTTCTTTCATTGGGTTTGAAGGATATTATGGGTATTTCTCTTAAAATCAATAAGTTTGCAGAAGTTACCTTTTTACTCCAGCGTATATATTTAAGCAATTAGATGATAGTAGTCTATGTACAAAAATTGTAAGGAAGCTCACATTCTAATTTGGTGTTGACTACATTTGTTACTGGAAGTTACTGAACCCAATTAAAAAAAAATCACTAATTGCATCCTGTTTACAGGAGTCTAAATTAAACATTGTTTTTGTTACTTATGAGGCTTTTATCATCACAGAAAAAGCAGTGTTTGGTAATCTGCTATTTATAGTTCCTGACCAGAACCTTAGCATTCTCAGTAGAATATCACTGGAGAACACCTGCACAGTATCAATTTAGTATTATCCCTAATTTGATGGCTCTTTTCAAGAATTCAGTCCCATGTACTTCCTCTAGGGTAAGAAAATATGAATATGTCTGGTCAGAATCACAGAGATGCGCCTTGCCTTCAGTGCAGGAAAATGGGTCTATATAAATCCATGTTTAATGTAGGCAGTTTTCATAGTCAAAAGCTTAGCTAATGTTCCTAATATAACTTTCTTATATTTATTAACAGCAATAAGAAGGTTTATAAAAAGAGTTGTCTGCAGATGTTTACAAACATTAATTCATATTTCATATTTTACACATTTAACTGTTTTTATTTAATGTTATCTGGCCTAGGAATGAATCAAATTTGTTCTCATTTTTTTCATTATGGTTCTTATCACTTATTTATAATTTGTGTGGTTACAGCATTCTTACTGCAATAAGACTAGAAATTATAACAATGTTTTTGCCAATAGTGTTTTTGCTACTTTCAATATGAAGCAGGGATTTTAATGGAAATACTATTGTGTGATAAATTGAGGCAGTTATACAAAATAATACATGTATAATGATACAATAATGCTATTTCTATGAACAACATCATATTTTTAAAAACCCAGTGAATATTATTTTCAATTTGTTAAGGTTGCAAACCTTCAGTGAAGCTTGTTTCTCTTTTCTTGTTCCTTCTTTCAAATTGAAATGACATTTTTGTTTATAGAGCTCCAGGTCAAAGGATCTAACAATTTTTAATAGCAATTTCCTATAGTGAATACTTGCTTTTTCTTCCTAGTCTTGCAGCAAAAAACTAAGCAAGCTTTGACATAGAGGGACACATGTGAATACCGTAAATTTATACACAAACTCCCATAAATACTCCCTTTCAATCTAACACAGAAGAAGGGGCAGGGCGGACGCAGCAGTTGGGGCGTCGGAAGTTCTGCAGCATGGACTGGAAAACACTGTGCTGCCTTCCTTTGAGCTTCTTATTTGAAGAAGTATCTGAGGAAATGGATCTCCGGGTCTGGCTATTTTGAGTTTTGATTAATTTCTCATGTTCCCTGATTTGTCTTTGCAAATGGTTCTGGATCGCGATTCCCAGGGACTCTGCGTCCAAGGATGCACCATACACTTCCCAGGTCATTCCCTGCTCATCCCACACGACGTCCCTGACACGCTTGGACTGTTTCAGCTGGAGCTTGGAGTCTGCGCCAAGCTGCTTTTTCTTATCTCCTGGAGTGAGTCCTACCTGAGCAGCAGCTGCTGTCACATTTAACTTTTGCTCCTTGAGGAACTCGCTGACGCGGCTGGGCCTGCGTGGGCTGGCTTTGACGGAGCGAGATGGGGTCTTCTTGCCGGAACCTGGGCTGGAGTCACCCATGGGATCAGATGGCAGGCTCAGGCTGGTGGCTGTCTTGGTCTGTCTGTTTTCTTCTAAGGTGCTCTCCTGGTTCTTCCTAATTGGGGAGGGTGTAGGATTAGCAGCTGATTCTGTGCCTCCACTTTCTTGGGATTTAGGATTGAGCAGTAGGGTTTTGGCATCCGAGGTATCAGTGCCAGTAGACTCTTTTTCTTTTACTACCTGAGGAGATGCAGGCTTCTTTTCCCTTGCATCTCCTTTATTAGTGGGATCCAAGCTCCCAGAATGATCAGCTTTGCTGATAGAGCCACAGGAGTCAGATAGTTTGCAATCTGGGTCTGTTTTGTGGCCGTTTGTCGTTTTCTCTGCAAACTCAGATGGCCTGGTTTCAAATTTCCCCAATCCATAACTTGCTTCAGCTTGACTGCATGCACTGACAGAAATCTGGTCAATGGCGATAGCTTTCAGGGAACTAGAATTAGTACCTGCGAGCTTTTTAGCAGTTGACTCTTCCCTCGCTGGAGTCATTCCTGCTAACCTCCCATCTTCTTTACACGTATGCTGGGCATTACCGGAGACCAAATTGATTGATGAGGTTTTAAGGACCCCACCTGGTAGGCTCACAAGTTTATTTTCCCGTTGGAAAGCTGTAGACTCAGCTGCAGCTGCCTGAATGTGCACCTGTGGCATGATGCCAGGGCACTGGCTGGACTCCTGAGGGGCTAGCGTGCTGTCAGAGAGCTCCAGTGTGTGGCTCCCACTGCTGTGGCAAATGACACGCAGCTGCTCTTGTTCAAAATGCTCAGGAGCAGGGCTTTCCTTCAGAAATGCAGTGAGGATACTGGGGCTGGTGGAGACGGATCTGCTCTCGACACTCGCCACTGCCTGCACCTCTGCATCTTGCCAAGCCCTGCTGGGAACTTCCTTGATTTCACTTTCAGCTTGGTTGGTCATCGTACTGGCTTCTTTGAACCTTGACATCTGACGCTGTGCTGGCAGCGGCACCTTCTCTGGACCTGGGGGACATGCCGAAGGTTCGCTAGTGAGGGGGGTTGGTTGAGGTGTCACAGAAGTTGTGCCTTGGGGGCCCGAGGCAGTGACAGAGGGCTGCTTGTTCTCTGTACATCCAGATTCTCTAGTTAGAGGTTTACAGGACCTCATTTCAGAGTCACAGATGGCTCCCTGCCTTTCCCCTTCAGGTCCACCTACAGGAGAGGATGAGTGACTAACCACCCTGGCTGCTGTCACTGGAGTCTGCACTGTTCCCTGGATTGTTTCTGGAGAAGGAAACTCACAGGACACCTGATCTTTGCTGCTACTGAGGACGCCTCCCACAGGACAACTTGGTTTCTCAGGTTGCTCTCTATTTGAGGTTCTATGTGATCTCATCAGGGAATCTTCAGGCATGGATGAGGTGATGGCATTGGGCTGATCACCTGGGATGGACTGGCAGGTGTGCTGATTGGCAGGCATTGTCAATGGTGTGTGTATAAGATCCCTTCCTGCTGCAGAACTCGGGGCTGATGCTGCGGGCTGGCTGCTCCCTGGCAGCTGGGGATTGCCGGGAGAGTTGAATGTGGCAGGTGCTTTCTGCACTTCATTGAAGACACCAGGAGAAGACATATCTGGTTGGGTGGTCTCATGCTCACAAACCTGCATCAGGGCTTCGGCAGCTGCCCTGGGGCTGAGGTCTGGTTCTGCAGGGGCACCTGAAAAGCCATTGGCATTCTTACACAGGAGAGCTGGTCGATGCCGAGGGGAGGCAGCCTGTGGCTCTCCTAGATCGTCTTCTTTTCCGGAAGCTGCAATCAAGGAAGTTTTAGCTGATCTCAGAGGGTCAGGTACAGTCCCCATGGAATTTCTCTTCAGGAGCACTCCAGAGCTCTCTTGAGTACTGTTCCCACTGGTGGGGGAGGGGAGCGCAGTCAGAGCTCAGAGTGATGACACAGTCAGGGATGATTCCTCTGAAGAACCAGCCTGTGAATCAAGGAAACAGCATCATTAATACAGTACGTCGCTTAAGGATTGAAAAATAAACCAAACTGTCATTTTTATAAGAGCACATTAAAAACTTTTCTTCCCATACCTGTTGATATAAAAATAGACCTTGTGGGGAGGGAGAAGAAAAAAATAAATAAAAATAGACTTGAGAAAAAGATTTTGAAAAAAATTATAATTACGAAAATATTATTTTGATATATTAGTTTCTGCTTGCATCCCACTAATGTCTAGCAAATAGGTTTTTCATGTATCTACCTAAGTTTGCTAACTACCTCAAAAGTTATTGGTGTAATCTGATTTAGCAAATGTCAGAAAATCCTGTAAAGCCACTCTAATTAAATCAATAAGTAAGTATTGAAGTAGGCATAAACAGATATGTGAAATAAGAAATCTAGGGAGAGATCCAAATATAAGTGGGGACTTAATCTATGACAAAAGAAGTATTACAGTTTGGTGGTGAAAGGCTGAGTTATTTCATAGAAGGAGTTGGCAAACTGTTCATTCATCTGGAAGAAAAGAAAAGTAGATGTTTATATTATACCAATTCCAAAAATAAATCCTAGATGGATGCAGTGGATTAAAGGTTAAAATATAAAATAAATAAATAAAATCATATAAGAAAACCTAGGAATCATAAATATAATCTAGAGACAGGTGAGCTAGGCTTTTTCTGAGATGGTAGAAACACTGTAAGAGAAAACAAACATAGGTGACTAAATAAAATTCAAAACCTGAATTTTATGGCATGACAAAAGATGCTATAAAAAATACAAGATTTTGGGGGAAATAAAAAGTGTATAACCCTAGAGGGCAGGCAAAAATACCTATAATATAGCAGGAGCTCTTTAACATTTACGAGGAGACCAAATAATCCATTGAAAAAATGGATAACAAATATAAAAACATAAGTTTACAAGATACGAAATTTAAATAACCATCAAGCTTATGAAAAGATGATCAAATACATTTATAGTCAAATAATGCAAATAAAGTAACAATGCAATTTCACTTCACACCAGTTGCATCTGCAAAATCTTAAAAAAAATAGACTTTTAACAGTAAGGCCTAGGGAGACCTAGCAAAAGGAAGTATTTTTATTAATTGTAGGTGCAAATAAATATGTATTGTTACAGCTTTCTTATGGAGGCAGTTTAATTTTTAAAACTATAAATACACATTTCCTTGACTCAATGATACCAACTCTATCAACAGAAATAGAAACACCAACATATATGAATATGGGGATGTTTCCTGAAGTACTATTTGTAGAAGAAAAACAGACTGGTCTTTATAAATAGGCAGAATGATAGGATAAGTCATGACGTAATTCTACTACAGAGTATTATGCAACCAGTAAAGTAAATAATTCAGCTATAACTTTTCACATGGAAGAGATTTCCTCAAGGTATGATTGAATGAGAAAAACAAGGTCCAGAAAACAGCATATACATTTTCATTTTTGTAAAACAATGACCTAAAACACTGCATATGTATGCACACAAACAGGCACACACACAGATATGTCTGTGTATGATTACATAAATTCTAAAAACATTTGGAATGAGACATATTAGGTGTTAAATAGAGGGAGAGTGATAAGTTGGGGACAGAGAGGGGAGATGAAAGTACCCAAAGATGGAAAATGCTGAATTTTAAAAATCGGAAATGATTTAGGGCATATCATTATGTAAAATTATATGTGTGTGTTTATATATAAGCTTTTTTTTTTTTTTTTTGAGACAGGGTCTTGCTCTGTCACCTAGGCTGGAGTTCAGGGATGCAGTCATGGCTCACTGCAGCCTTGACCTCCCAGGCTCAAGCTATCTTCCCACCTCGGCCTCCCAAGTAGCTGGGACTACAGGTGAATGCCACCATGCTCAGCTAATTTTTAATTTTTTTTGTAGAGACAGAGTCTCTCCATGTTGCCCAGGGTAGTCTTGAACTCCTGGACTCAAGTGATCCTCCTGCCTCAACCTCTGAAAGTGCTAGGATTATAGGTAGAAGCCCATGAACCTGGCCTATAAGCATTTTTTAGAAAGAATAACTAGACACTAGGTCATGTGGATAAAGCAATGGATCAGAAATTAGTGGATGACTGTGTTTTAATATTTATCATTAATAAGCCATGTTACTTCAGGCTAATCACTTAATCTTTCTGAACCCCAAATTAACTCACTGGCAAAATGAATTAAATGATTTCTGAGGATCTTTCCAGCTCCAAAATTCAAGGATTCCACTTCTTTGCACATGATGAATAATACATCAAACTGTATGATCTTCACTCAGGCTACAAAGTGTCAAAATAAGGCAAAATCAAATCCGGTTGGACCTAGATTTTGAAAACACATAATTTTATCCTTTAGCTCAATGTAATCCAGGTGATCTACTATCATATAAGATCTAACAATAAATAGAATGCATTTTCTCCTCTAAGCAAGCTCTTCCTTCTAACTTCATTCTTTATATGAATAGGTTGAATATATTCCCATCCCTGGTCTTAACTGCTTTCTGCTCAAACCATTTCTGTAGGTTTCTGTTCTATTTCTTCCTTACCCCAGTATTCTGTTGCAAAATCACTTGCTCTGCCCCAGCCAGTCTTTCACTCTGTTTTGCATTTGTGTTTATTATACTTTTCCTCCTACTGTCTGCCCTCCTCATCCTCAAAAAGCCTACCCATTCTTCAAGGCCCCACTTAAATCCCATTTTTTTTCTGAAGTCCTCTAAAGCCTTCAAGTTATGAAGTCTCTCTTTTCTCAAAAAACAAAACAAAACAAAACAAAAAAAACAACTCCTACAGGTTGGTTGGTCCTCTGTGTCCTTTGTATTGTTCTTTTCATGCACTGTTTTCGCACCATTGTTACTTATATAAATGCCTCATTTTTCCAAAAACACTTCAAGCCCCAGAAGGAAAAGAAAGAAGCCTATTGATTCATTTCTGTTGACTCCACAGGACACAGTGCAGGGTCTTGTGCATAAAAAGTTGTTAATTGATCCTGTTACCCTCCAAAATGGCCATTATTACAGCTCTGCCAAATGTCAAACTTACAGGAAAATTTGATCCATGGCACGAAATGTTAAGAAAAACATAATGTAAAAGAGTGCTTTTGGAAGTGAGAAAATGGTGTTATCTTACTTATTAAACTTTATGTGTCTGTAATCCAGGTTTAGATAACTAAAACCAAGAACACTGAACACCTGCTATGAAAAGTTGGAAGGTCTCATAAAGCCAGGAACACAGAATATCTCCTGTGTTGTAAGGCTGGTGCCAAGGAAGCTAATTCGCCAAAGAGGACTATAAAACATGAACAGCTCAAAGTTCAGCAACTGAAAGTTAAAAGATTTAGATGAAGATGACTTCACAAAACTCTCAGAAGTCCACTGTGTTTACTTCCATTTCCAACACATAGCTAACTTTTAGTTTAACTTTGAAAGTGCGTTTTATTTCATTTGCTTTGCTAATAGAGGTTTAATTGTCCATCAATTGAAGATCAAGAAGAAAAGCCCAAATTGCTTGGCTAAGACCTAGCACTTGAAATCTCTGTATTTATGCATAGATAACAAATCAATACTACTCTCCAATCTGTCTGCTAATGGAATTGTCACAGCATCTCCCTGAGCCCAGAAGAGACTGCCCGAAGTTCTGAACCAACACTCCTTCCCTCCCTCACTGACTGGCAGAAATCTATGGGCTCCAGTAGGTCAGACAAATCGAACATTTAAAAAGTATAACTACTTGTTGGTTTAGAATGGGAAGTATGTGTCTTTATCATCAACCAGAGTCCATTATGGTAAGATTTAATAACTTGCACTAAAAATGAGGTGCAAACAGGTGGCCCCCAGACTTAATGAGTCCCTTCTACAGAAGGGTGTGTTGCATCTGGGTGTGTGTGTTTGTGTGTGTGTGGAGTGTGTGTCCTGCATGGTTTTCTCTTCCTCCTTCCTTTCCTCTTCCCCTTCCCTTTCTTTTTCCTTCTTTCTCTTTTTTTAAACTTTTTTTTTTAAGTTCAGAGGTAAATGTGTAGGTTTGTTACATGGGTAAACTCATGTCACAGGGGTTTGCTGAACAGATTATTTCATCACCCAGGTATTAAGCCTAGTACCCATTAGTTAGTTTTTTTCTGATCCTCTCCCTCCTCCCATTCTCCACCCTCTGATAGGCCCTAGTGTCTGTTGTTCTCCTGTATGTGTCCATGTGTTCTCATCATTTAGCTCCCACTTAAAAGTGAAGTATTTGATTTTCTGTTCCTGCATTAGTTTGCTAAGGATAATGGCCTCCAGCTCCATCCATGTTTCTGCAAAAGACATGATCTCATTCTTTTTTTATGGCTGCATAGTATTCCATGGTGTATACGTATCACATTTTCTTTATCCAGTCTATCATTGCTGGGCATTTAGGTTGATTCCATGTCCTTGCTATTGTGAATAGTGCTGCAATGAACATACACATGCATGTGTCTTTACGACAGAACGATTTATAATCCTTTGGAATATACACCATAATGGAATTGCTGGGTTGAATGGTAGTTCTGTTTTTAGGTCTTTGAGGAATCTCCACACTGTTTTCCACAATGATGAAACTCTTTCCCTTTTTCCTTCCCTTTCTTTTCCTTCTGTTTCTTTTGAATTGAAGAGATCTTTCATAAAAATCCAGATTTCTCCCTTGCCTCTATTGTAAGGTTTGCATTTCCACACGGCAACCACTAGGTGGCGCCGAGAAGAACTGTCCCCCTTGACGGGCGTGGACTCTCCAAGTGACCAGGAGTCCTGCTACACTTGTTAACATTACTTACCTGGGGTTGTGTGTGCAGCTGGGTTTGAAGACCTTGCTCTAAGAGTACTGACACTAGACTTCCCACTCTAATTTGCAGGCCTCTGAGGGCAGTCTGACATTGTGTTTAAGAACATAGACTCTGGGGCAGACTCCTTGGATTAGAATATCAGTTCCACCACCTAGCTTTAGCTCTGTGTGCTTGGGCAAGTAACTCAACCTCTCAGGGCCCCAGTTTAATCTATAAACTGAGGATAATAATAGTACAAGTACAGCCTCATTGGGTTGTCATGAGGAATAGATTTGGCCTTTAGAACAAACAGCATCTTGGCACATATTAAGCACCATAAAAGTGTTAGCCTTTTCTAGAAACCTTGGTATTTAAGCTTTTATCTGTGTTAAAGTAAAAGTTATTCTGACACTTGTTAAAATGGTAAGAAGACTTTATTCAGGACTTTTGTGATGGGTATCAAGAATATTGCAATAGAGTAGAGAGATGGGGCTCAAATTCAAATACAACAAGAACAAATAGAGATATTTAGCCAAGGAGAGGGTTGTGGTGGGGGGCAGGTGTGTCAGTGGATTTAAAATTACTAAGAGGAGACATCAAGCGAAGGGGGATTTTTGCTAAACCACTTAACAAATTCTTGCTGAAAGCATGGTTGACCAAAGTGATCAGATGTCAGGGATGGTGAATTCTCTCTAAGCTGGCTTAGCAAGGTTCTTGCTAAAACTGGACTCTGCAAAAGATGAACACAGATGCCTAAGGTCAAGACCTGGTTGAGAAGAGGGCTCAGCAAATAAAGATTTTCTTAAAAGACTCTCTGTAACATTATAAATTCTTCCTGAATTGAGCAGAAATCACACAGAAGCTAATGGTACCTCTGAGTTTATCTTTAAGTTTAATGGGAACCGTTTCCTTGACAGCAGACTCTTTTGGCACCTATCCTTAAAATCGTGAGCAGAGACTTAAAGCCTTGTTCTGGTAATACAGCAAGACTGCAGGGTAAACATTATCCACCTTTTACAGGGAGGGAAACTGAGGCCCAGAGGCTAAGTAACCCACTCAAGATGGAATACCTGTAATTCCTGTTGAACTGAATTCTAATGGATGCGAATGCCTGGACGCTTCCTATGCTGCTTCCTTATTAACTGTAATCATTAGAAGAAAATGGAAAGAAAGAAAAAATTTTAAAATTTTTATAGATATCTATATATTTATATAGATATCTCCCTAGAGGAGAGGGAACCTTCTATTTGCAAGTGATTTGCAATCCAGGGGCAGCCTAGATGGCATTAACATCCACTACAGTGACATTCATAACTGGTCACCTTAGGAAAAGTCCAGCCAGCTTGTTGAAAGCTGACACTGCCACTGCCCATTCTGAAAATAGTGAGTTCCGCTACTATGCCACGCTGCCTATTTTCATAACAGACACCTGCACTTAATAAGAGAGGCAACAGGGAATCTCAGCCCTTTGTGACTTCCCCCAAAGCCACACTGATGGGAAGAGCATTAAGCAGAATGGATGGGGAGAGGCGTGGTGGCCCTGGACCGACAGGAGGCTGATGTAGTGCAGGTCATAGTGATAATCCTGTGGGCAGCAATTACCTTAGCCCACTTCGGAACCACTGCACTGCTAGAACAAGGGCTCCAGGATGTCATCATGCCTCTTTAGTGATATTAAATAAGAGTTACAGGGACCTCAGCGAGCACCTTTCTTTCCAGCCATCTGACAGCTGTTTTTAGTAATCAGATAGCTCCTGCAAAGACCCTCAGAGAACAGCAAGGCAAAAAGTAAGAGATTACTAATCCTCAAGAAAAGAGTAAAGAAAAAACATCATCTGGCATCCTATTCAATCTGATCTAATTGCTCCCTTTAATTGGGAACTTTTGCCTGGATAATTTGCATTCTGAACCCAGCAGATTCTGCCAGTGCAGAGTTTGAAGGAGAAGTGATTCAATCCCAGGAAACAGCCACAGGCTGGGAAGAGCAGTCCTTTCTTCTTTCTTTAAAAACATCATACCGGGGCACTAACAGCTGCCTAAAATGCACTTTTTGAAGACATTAGCTGAAAAATTGTTTTGTCCCTTCAGACTGTGGCTAAAGCAAGTCAAAATGGCTGAAGAGAAAGGAAGACTGCTTTGCTTAGTGCTACTAACAGTGTCATGTGGACTTTCAATTATAATGGTTACTTTAATAAAAGGCTCATGAGAAACAAGCTGCATCCCTTCTCCCCATCCAGTTTGTCTTTTCAACATTGTTCTAGAAAAACGAGTGCATGGCCTGTTATCTTACTGAATTCCACTGTAAGCAAGACTGGATAAAAACCAAGAGGTTAAAAAAAAAGGGCTTTAAGAAGCACGATGACCCTAAATATTCCCCCTCTTTTGTCAAATACAATTTGAACAGATGGCTTCTAAATTCACAACAGATTAGAATCATGGGACAGCAAGCACTTATTTCTTGCTTTCTCTATTGCAGACACTGTTCTGTATGTGAACTCATTTACTCCTTAGAACAGCTCTATAAGGATGGTCTTACTATGTGCCCTGCTTTGCAGATCTGGAATCTGAGGCAAGGTCACACCACTAGTGAGTTGTGCAGACCGAATTTAAATCCAGACCATCTGGCTCCTGAGTCCACATTGTTAACCAGTTTTACACAGGGAAGAGAGACCTCTTTTTATTTTTATTTTTTGTGGAGGCAAACTCAATGACTTGGACAAGCAGCATCATCAGACAATAAGAACAGTAACAGAAAACTCAAAAAGCATAGTGGTATAGGAACATTCCTTTAAACCCTATTACTAACCGAAGCTAATAAAGGTCAATTAGGCAATACAGAAATCCAATACAGAAATCTTCATAATGATTAATCCAGTTTGGACATTTTAAGAGCCATAGACTCTTCTGAGAAGTTGATGAAAACCATGAACCCTCTAGAATCACATGCATGTACGTGTACACACACATATTTGCAGATCATTTTAGAAGGTTTACGCTCGGTGTTTTAGGGGAGGGAAAATTCTTTTTCCTCTTACCTTCCTAGGTTCTCTGGCTGGAGCCCTGAGAACCTAGGAAGGTAGTAGGAAAAAGAATTTCCAGACAAACGCCAGAGTATCAAAAGAAAAGCATATAACTGTATTTAACATAAGCTTTATGTGACATAGAAGCCTTCATAAGGAAATGAAGACTTGTAGGAATGGTTAAGCCTGAGCATTTTTTTTTTTTTTTTTTGAGACAGAGTCTTGCTCTGTCACCAGGGTGGAGCACAGTGGCACCAACCTGCAACCTCCACCTCCTGAGTTCAAGCAATTCTCGTGCCTCAGTCTCCCGAGTAGCTAGGATTAAAGGCATGCGCCACAGCACCCAGCTAATTTTTGTAGTTTTAGTAGAGATGGGGTTTCATCATGTTAGCCAGGATGGTCTCCATCTCCTGACCTCGTGATCCAACCCCTCGACCTCCCAAAGTGCTGGGGTTACAGGCATGAGCCACTGTGCCTGGCCAAACCTGAGCATTTTTATAGTAGGGTTGATGAAGAGTGGAAAATCATGGAAAAATGTGATAAGACAAATGGGCAGGAGCTAAGAGTAGTAAACTGCAGGAAACTTAGCAAGGCCTGTTCCTTTGACTCCACTTGGATTCCCTCTGGGTATGGGAAGGGCACCACTCACATGAGGGTCGTATGACCTGCTTTGGAGAGAAAGGGGCGTGAGAGTCCTTCCTGTACTTGCCATTTCTCAAATTCCTTCAGCTTAAAATAGTCACTATGCCAAGGCGCCCTACGTCAGGGTAGTGTGTTCTGAGCCCTGTCACTAGCAGCCTTTCCACGGCTGCACATTAGTATCCTTTTCTCTATGGCATTGGAAAATGACACAAAATAAAATGGACCTGCTTCAAAGACTTGTTATGAGCTCAAATGAAATAGGTTAAACACTTAGCATGCTGCTTAGAATATAATAAACAATCGTGAGTTATTATTCTTAAAAATTAGTATTTTGGCATAATTTACCTATGGAGGCAGGAATTATGAAATGTATTTTACAGAGAGTCCATCTTACATGGTCCAACATTTAAATAAGTTTACTATATGTTCCCCTAAATCCCAATCTAAAGACTACCACTTGAAGAAGTAACATTTAGCTAACTTGAAAATTAACACACAATAAGCTTTATTCTTTTTCATTCAGGTGGGAGGAATAGACTTTTTTGGTCCGTTTTCAACAAAAATATTTTTTAAAAAAGTTGAACTCTTCTCCAGAAGAGGTGATTAAAACATTTAGGTTTGTTATTCTTTCCTTCTCTAATCAAGCTGGATCTTATCATCTACTTGGTTTGCCTGACAAATATTCAAATCTGAATATTTTCTTCTTTTGCAACTCAGCTTTGAAGGACTTCAATTGCAAGCTTATTTTAATTGCAAAGAGAATGCAACAGGATCTCAGGGCTAAGTGGTGGTTAAACAACACGCTAATAGAAGTAAACTAGGCAGCCTCCATTTGCATGTTTTTGCATTTGCATTTTAAAATCCTGTGTTAGATATGATCAAAGCTGCTCTGCATCCCAATTTTCTACAGGATATATTTAGCACCAGTAAAGTGCCACTCAGCCTTACAAACAAGTATTCTTGTCCTTGCTGCATTCTTGACCTTACTGATCTTGCTGCCTTTTTCCCTGGCTGCCACACTGCCCCCCTCTACCACCCCCAACTGTTCCAGGTTCACATTAAAACAAGTCTTCCACTCCACTTGCTTGCCTTTTGGCAAAGGCATCTTCCAAATGCAGAGGTGGACACCTAAGTGGGAGATCCCTGCTATGCCATAATAGGCTGAGAGCTTATTGGTAATTTCTGCTTTTAGCTCACATCAGACACCACCAAGTCAGACACCACCAAGTTCAAGCAGTTCTCTTGCCTCAGCCTCCTGAGCAGCTGGGATTACAGACGTGTGCCACCGCACCTGGCTAGTTTTTTTGTATTTTTAACAGAGAAGGGGTTTCGCCATGTTGGCCAGGCTGGTCTCGAACTCCTGACCTCAGGTGATCCACTGGCTTCAGTCTCCCAAAGTGCTGGGATTACAGGCGTGAGCCACCACGCCTGGCCCTACTTGGGTCTTTAATCACATCGGAGGATGGAAAAATGTCTGGTGGCAATATTTATACAGTGAGGAATCCACAGGGAAAGGGAGCTGTTCACTGAGATGGTGCCTTGGGGGCTCTTCTGCTCTTAGAGAACACAGAGAAACCCAGGAATAGGCAAATTCCTCAGGGTCTTATGGTCTATACCTGCTCTGTGCTCCCCATTTGCTGTTTGCAAGGAGAACCAGGCTGTCTGAGAGAATGTGGGGTGCTCTGCTCTTGAGAATGAATAGCTTCTTTGCTGGGGCCACAATCTTCAGGTTTGATCTGACAGTTGTGATTAAAAAAGCGAGGAAGAGAAGGAAAGAACCCGTCACTCTCTTGCTTTACAGTCTGTAAAACATTAAGTTAGGCATCGCGAGTACATAAAGGTTTTGCTTTTTGCCCTTAAGGAAATATCAATCCTTTTGAGGAGACAAGACAAATTCAATAAGAAGCTATAAGTGAGCAAGAGTGTATATAATTAAGTGGCTTAATGCAGTGGTAATAAACTACTTTGTAGATGTTCAAATCAGGGAAAAGGCCAATATTTCTAATTCAATTGACATTTCCTGTATAGCTATTCTATAGGCTAGAAAAAGTTGCCCCTATGTAAGTAAGTCTAAAGAAAAGTGAACATTTGAAATAAGAGAAAGGTGAATCAAGTAAGGATGAAAAAGAATGGTCTTTGATTAAAGATAAAATAATCCCTTAAATCACACAAAGACAATTACAAAATACTGTTGACATCCATTCATTTATTTAATAAGCTAACTGCCTTTTTGTGCCAGATATTCAGTATACAAATATAAATAAGACACACTTATGTCTCTGAGGAGCTCACACTTCCTGCATTAAACAGAATTAAAGTGTTGTAAAAGAAACAAAACACAACCCCCGCCCCCCAATGTCCTATAGAAGTACAGAGGATTTGTCATTTTATTCAGCACAGATCTTAAATTAGAGTGGAGAATCCTAACCTTTGTAAGACGTATTTAATACGATCAAGAGGAGCTAGATGTTAATCTAGGGTAGAGTTTCTCACCCTGGAACTATCGACATTTTGGACCAGATAGCTTGTAGTGGGGAAGGGAAGAAAGGAGGATTGTCCTATGCACAGTAGGATGTTTAGCAGCGCAATCCTGGCCTCCGCTCCCTAGATCCCAGTAGTGCCCCTACTTCCAGCTGTGACAATCAAAAATGTCTCCAGACATTTCTGGGAGGACGTAATTGTCCCTGATTGAAAGAACCACTGATCCAGGAGGTGAGCATATTTACCTTTGATAGACAGAAATCTCCTTAGAATGAATGCCTGTGAGTTGATGTAAGATAACTTATTCCAGCTGGATATGACTTAATGATATAGTTTTCGGCTCTCAAGTCAAAGAGAGCACTTCTCATACTCTACCTGTGAGAATGCAAGTTAGTATAATTCCTATAAAGAACAATTTGGCAATGTTTATCAAAAATGCCAGTTTGTATACACACTGACTCTGCAATTCCACCTCAGGTACTAATGTTGTAAGTAAACTAAATGTGCTAATTGATATATGCACAAGGTTTTTCACTACATGAAATAACAACAGATTAGAAGCAATTTAAATGTCCATTAATAAGAAGTTAGTTACAAAAATTATGCTATTTTGATGAAATGAATACTAAGCAGCCATACTCAATAATGAGGAAGCTCTTTAAGAATTGATATGGGGCTGGGTGAGGTGGCTCCAGCTGTAATTCTAGGACTTTGGGAGGCTGTAGGGGGGTGGATAGCCTGAGCTTAGGAGTTCAAGACCAGCCTGGGCAACATGGTGAAACCCCGTCTCTACTAAAAATACACACACACACACAAATTAGCCTGGCATGGTGGCACGCGCCTGTGGTCCCAGCTACTTGGTTAGGAGGCTGAGGTGGTGGAACTGTTTGAGCCGAGGCAGAGGTTGCAGTGAGTTGAGATGCTGCCACTGCACTCCAGCCTAGATGATGGAGTGAGACCCAGTCTCAAAAAAAAAAAAAAAAAAGAATTGATATGGAATAATCTCCAAAATACATTTTTAAGTAAAACAGCAACTAAAACAAAACAAAAATCCAATAATAATAATAAAATTTCAAGATACTGGCATATTTTGTATGCTACCATTGTATTAAGAAGAGAAAAATGAGTATCTTTGCTTGTAGACATATAAAATATTGCTGCAAGGATAAATAAAAAATTGCTATCAGAGAAGGAAAATGGTGCTTGGGGGACAGAATGGATGGAATATTTTTCGCTTAATATCCTTTTGTATTTTTGGAATTTTAAACTATATGAACTTATTACCTACTCAAAAATAATTAAAAAAATTTAAGGCCTGGTGCTCCTCACCTAGGCAAAACTGAGCAAGCATGCACGCTGACGTTTCTGTCAGTGATGATGGATTCATGCTGGTCTACGCTTCGACACCCTTTCCATCTGCTCTTTGCTGTGCAGGGAGGTCAGCCTGGCCATGCAACTAAGGAAACCATAATTTTCTTATCCATCTTGGTTATCTAAAAGCTCCAAGCTGGGCAATGTGAGTAGTTTTCAAAGTCAACAGCTGAGAAATGCTTTTTAAAGTAATGTCTGTTAGGCCACAAAATAAAAGTTTACTTAAGTTACTTTTCCCAGACTTTCTGACTCCTGTTTATTAGTTGATTTCTCTGCCCTGCCCACCCTCCGCCATCCGCCTACTTTCCTATTCCTGGTAGCTCTAGCAGTTGGTTTCCAAATCATACATTCCTCAAACAATAAATCCAAAGATGACCTAAGACAAACAACTATGAAATTAAGTCAAAACATCAATAAAAGTGATTAAGAAAAAAATGCATTTATTTTTATTTCTCTAGTCTATATTTTGGGAATTGACTAAAAGTCAACATACAAAATTTAGAAAACATATTTTAATTGCCAGTTATCAAATCCACGTCTTCTGTCAGTACTGGGCTTAACTGAATTTATCATATCTCATGAAAACGCAATATTATACTAACTGGTCTCATTTAGTCAATGCTAAACACTTACCCGCCACTTGCTGCTAATGTTACCTTTGTAAAACAAACAAATATGCCACTTCTCTGTGCATAAAAAATTTTAATCGTTCCCCATTCACCTACAAAATAAGATGTATACATTTTGGCACAGTTTAAAAAAATGTCCTTCACTATCTGATCCATTTCATTTTCTGATTGGTATGTTCTCTTATTGAGATAGCCAGGTGGGAGGGGGGTCCTTGGAGAATCTCCAACCAGCCTGTGCACTGGCGGGAATGTGCAGTGGGGTGGAGCCCCAGGAAGTCTGCACCATTTGCTGCAGGGAGGAGCCTGGCCCCTCCTCTTCCTGTGTGGAACCTGGGATTCAAACGGCCAGGCAGGAAGCACTGTAGCAGGGACTCAGGCCTTTGGAGTGTCCCTGTTTCCCCTTCTTCCTTTTCACTCAATGAAACCCTGTCTTACTAACCATTCAAATTGCCTGTGAGCCTGAATTTTCGTGGCTGTAGGACAAAGTACTCCATCTTTAGCTGAACTAAGGAAAAGTCCTGCAGCATTATTGTCATTTGTCAGACTCTGTGTGTTATTTATGTATCTGAAAACAAGCTTCAAAGAAGGATTATGGTCTTCATTTTACAGATGAGGAAACTGAGGCTCAGAGAATTTCAGCTCATCAAAGATGTGCATTTACTAAGTAGCAGAGTTGAAATTCAAAACCAAGTCTGACTCCCAAACTCATGTTCTTAAGTGTCTCCAAGAGTACAGAATGGGAAATAAACATGAACTCATGATGTATGGGGATAAAAGAAAATATAGACAAAAGGGGTACATTTCAAAAGCATTTTTGAAAGGTAATTTCGCCCCAAGATCTTTTCTGATAACACCAAACAGTAGCAATTGTTCCATTTCTCTTCTTCTATATCAGTTTGTTTTACCAACCTCAGGACACTTTGCACATATTGCCTCTTCTATAGTTTCAATGTTTGTCTTTCCAAAATTCCTGTTGAAATTTAATCCCCAGTGTTGGAGGTGGGGCCTAGTGAGATGTGTTTAGGTCATGGGGGTGGATTCCTTGTGAATAATGTCTTCCCTTGCAGATGAATGAGTTCTCTATTAGTTCCCATGAGAGCTGATAGATAAAAAGAGCCTGGCACCTACTGCCCCTCTCTTGCTTCCTCTCTCCCCATTTGATCTCTGCACACACTGGCTCCCTTTTGCCTTCTACCATGAGTGGAAGCAGCCTGAAGCCTTCCCCAGAAGCAGATACTGGTCCCAGGCTTTTTGTACAACCTGCAGAACTGTGAGTGAAATAAACCTCTTTTCTTAATAAATTACCTAGCCTCAGGTATTCCTTTATAACAACACAAACAAACTAAGCCTTATACTTGGTTCTTTTTTGGCTGCCTTCTCTTCCCTGCATACTTGGGGAAGAGAGTTCTAGGCAGAGGGTGCAGCTAGTGCAAAGGTCCTATGTAGGAGCTCATGGGGAAGAGTGAGGAGTTCAGAATGGCAGCTGGAGCCAAGCAGGTGAGGACAGAATAAGGGGCAAGATTAGAGATACAAGGTGGAGGGATCATGCAGGGCTTTGCTCACGTGTCCATTTGCAAAGAGGTTCCTGCAGACCAAGCTATTGTTAAACTGCAAGTCCATTGACTTCCACTCTCTGCCACTTCTGAAGCCCAGCTGAAATTACTATTTTTTTCCATAACATTAATCACCTAAAATACCAAAACATTTACCCATTTATTGTGAGTATTATATATGAAATGTCTTCCCCTGCTGGAATGCAAGCTTCAAGGGGGCAAGATTTTGTCTTTTTTTGCTCATTGATACCCTAAGTGCCTAGATCAGGGAACAGCCCATAATAAGCTCTCAGCAAACATTTGTTAAATTAATAAATACTGCCTTTTGTGTTTTAGCCTGCATTTGTAGAATGCTACAGTTTTTATGGTTTTCAGTTAGCTTTTACTAATTGCACTCAAAGATAGATTTTTCTCTAAGGACATATATAGGTGAGGTAATCATACATCCTGGGTGTTTTGGGGATAATTATAGTTCAAATGCTAGGCAATACTGCCACCATAATTATTCTTATACTATTCTCAATTTTCACTTAAGATATGGTTTTAATATAAAGGGATATATATCCGTGTTTTGAGGGGCTAATTTAAATAATAAATTCTATTCCTCTAAAGTCATCTGCTATGGAGACAGGAAATTTCTAATTCTGTTTGTAGATAGGGTACATCTTATTTGGGGACTTGTAAGCAACTGATTACAATACCCCTTTTTGTGTAAAATACTTTGGAAAAAATGTAATAATAAATACATTTACAGAAAAATACACAAAATTAAAGAATATTCTTTCAAATTTGTCTTTCTAACCTAGGGAATACTTATAACTATATTTGCTCCTTGGATGTTTTCTGGAACATTTAAAACTTTGTGATGAGTTCATTAGGGTAATAGTGGCTAGGAACATATGTTGACCTTGCGGACTACTATGCTTTAGAACAAAGCTAAACATTAAAATATTGTTTCCCTTCCAAAAAATTTCAGCTGATGCTTATTTATTATACTATACCACTGGAATTATTGGACTTTTCTTCCTTCCTTCCACCCTTCCTTCCTTCCTTTTTTCCTTTCTTCCCTTGCTCCTCCTTTTTATGTTGGCATAGGCCTAATATAATTTATTTGCCAATATTTTATAACAGAATCAATATGCTGTTTTTCATTACTTACTTTGTAACAATGTAATATAGTTTGTAACTAAAATGATAAGATATGACAATTTTTAAACTGCTTCTTAGGAGAAGTTGAAATGCATGCAGGGGTGAGCTCCACCACATTATGTAATACCATACTCAGGTAAATTAACACAAAGCGCTATATTTTTGTGTATTTAATGTCAAAGATTGAGAATAATGTTCAGTTGTTGTAAGGGTGGGGTGCAGTATTCTCAGTAGTGCTTATGGAAACACAAATTAACCAACTGATTAAGAACATCACAAATATCTATACCCTTTGAGCCAGTAATTCTACCCCTTGGAATTGAATTTAAGATAGTAAACAAAATAACTTGTTAGGGCTTATGAACAATGAAGTTCATTGTAGGGTTATACAGAAGAAACTTGCTCAATAACCTTCCCCTAACGGACAGACAAATTTTCTGTTCCCAAAGTGGGACTTCCTGAGGATGCCATGACTCAAGGAATCCTGGCAGCTGGCGGGCCTCTCTCTGGCAGGCCTGCCCAGTACCTGTCACTGATATTGCATGAGACCAAGAGTAAGTGGCTCTTCATAAACTTATGCATGCCACTTACTCTTGTTCTTTTCACCACATAATTTGACTACAATTATATTATATAAAAAGGATGAAGCATGAGTTCAAAAAGTGTTCTTGTTCCTTTGAAATGAAGTTGAATGGTTTGGGAAAACATGACAAAGGTGGGTTGCTAAAACCAAGTTGCTATTGAATTAAGGGTGAGTGAGACAGCTGTAAAAGATAGGAAAATCCTTGTAAACACCTAACATTCTTATTCTTAATTACGACTGCGTCTCCCTATTGTAACAAAATGGAAGCAGAAAAATATTGAGGTTCCATAGTGAGTTTCTGTAAGAAAGATGATCCAAAACTCCAATCAATGGATCCATTCTCAAAGAAGACATCTGGCCTTATAAATGATTAGTGAATGATATAAACTCACTAAATCCTTAGTGAATGATACAAATTCAAGTGTTTTAAGTTGAAAGAAAAACCTTAGGAATATATGTGTCATTTTTATAGTTCTTAATTTTTACGAATTTTTGATAAATTATATCAATTAATTGTGATGCTATAGGCTGCAATAAATTTATATCTAACATAACATGTAGAGAAAATATATATGTAAAAAAAAATTAGAAGGAAGTAGACTAAGTGTCAGTTGGTTACCATAGGATGGGGTTATGGGTGATTTTTAAAACTATTCTTTTGTATTTGAAAAACTCTGGAAACATAGTCTTATTTCAACTGTGTAAAATGTAGCAAAATGTAAAAGAAGGGTAAAACTGGGAAAACAAGATTCCTACCAAGTTGAACCCCATAGCCAAGAGGTTTCCCATTTTATAATCCTTGTTAAAACTTCCGAGTTAACCACCGCTAAGAATATTCATGGTGCAAAACTGACAGGGGTGTTCCTCTCTGCAATTGCACTTTTGAATCTTGTTTTATATCAATGCACTCTCTGGATTTTCCAATATTACACCAGTTCTTACTTTGTTTAAACCAGTTCTACACATGGGTATGAAGTATATAATTAGGCTGTACTAGATATCTGAGAAGAAATCTGGGATTAGACCTGAGGGTTAGTACTATCAAGCTGCTTGATAGTACTAACCAGCTTTAGAAGGTTCACTGTCACCCTGACATGGAGGCACATGATGCCTCTGGTTCAACAGCATTAAAATACCTTTTCTAGGAGTTGCTTATCACTGCTCCTCATTGGTCCTTAACATTCTTTCCTGTCTGGGCCCCAGTCCATCTCTGGCTTCTGGTGTAAGCCATATAGATGCCACAGTCTCTTTTACTCTGAATTTAGGATCTATTATCTCTTCTTTTGTTATTAATGTCTATAAGTGCTACATGCATTTGAGTTAGACTTTAAATGATAGGGAAGATTTCAACTGTACAGGAGGGAGGACATCAGAGAAACCTATACAAAGAAAGGTGCAGATGTTGGGGGAATATTCCACTTATTCAGGAAAGGGTGGGTTGTCCTGAAAGCTTCAGCATAGTATATTCATAAGCAGAGGTATCATCAGAAACATTTATCATCTAGTACACACCTAGATGTGCCTGACTTATCAGATTGCGTGATATTTGTAAAACCATAATACTGGGATGTAGTTACACAAAAGTGGCTATTACTGGGAGACAACAAACAGATTGAGTAAAACTGGAAAGCCTTAATAGCCTCAACAAGTTTGGGCTTTTGTGGTGGGCAATAGGAAGTTACTAGAGGTTTTCCAACAGACCAGTGAAACAATTAGAAAACTTAAAAAAGAAGTAGTTTTAAAGTTGCTCTGATTAGCAGGGGAAAGTCCAAAGGTAGAGTGATCACCTATGAGGCTGTTTCCATACAAGAGATAGGAAAGAATCCATCAATGTTGTTAGTAAGAATACAAAGAGAAAAGAGATATGGAAATTATTACAGAAGTGGCATTGGCAGCATTTAATGACTGGTGGCATGTAGGAAGCAAGGCTAGAAAAAGAATCAGGGATGATTCTAAGATTTCAAACCAGAGTGATTAGGAGAATGTTGGAGAGATTGCAAAGATGGTTCAAGCACAGGGAACAAGGCTAGACTAGAAGATGTTTGTGAGTGGCTATGCCAAGGGTAAGCAAAGGGCACAGGCAGGGCACCTCTGCTACCCCTCCCAAATTCCCCCACAACTCACTTCAAATAAATGTATAGTCCAATAAAAGCAGTGTACTTCCTATGAAGCCACCCCTTCAAACTGAGTTGATCCTGAAATTCCCTTTTATGTAAAAATTCTGAAGCCATTACTGAAGTATACAAGTGTAGAAAGATGGGAATAGCAGGCCCACAACCAATTGTGTGGTGGAGCTGGCTCACAGAGCTGGTTGTGTTCATCTCTTCCCAACCCCATGATCAGTGACATCATGTAGGTAGCTTGAAATTGGGCCACTGAGGGAATATTCACACCCCAGAATTTGGCAAGCTCTCTAAATTCAGGCACTTTTCCCCCAGAAAGCCAGTTGTTAAATATTTATATCTCTCTTGAGGAACTGGCTATGAAAGCAAGAAAAATAGTGAAGTATTACATAACCCTTGAATGACTGTTAAGATAAACTTTAAGAATAACAGCTGGAAGAAGAAAAAGGAGAAGCTCATGAGTTTGAGGTATGATTGATATGCATGGCTATGGAGGTTCATGACAGGTGGGATGGCAGATTTATTCCCATGCAGAAGGGATCTCCAAATATTTCTAGGTTAGTCATTGGTACCTTGAGGAAAAATTTTCTTCTGATTTTATAAACAATGTTTAATACTCTGGTACAAATAATGTTTTTCATAGATGACCATCGTTCCTGCTTCTCATTCTTCCTGTTAGAATGGTCCTGCTGGGTTTCCTTTACAAATTAGATGAATACTTCAATTGAGCAATAATGAATTTCTTCAGCAGGCTAGCCTGCTGAATGTGGGAAGCAATTATTAAGGAGATAGCAAATCACCATGGTAGTATATTACTAAACTTCTCTTTCAGGGCATCTTTTCAGAACTAGATCTGTGTTACAACGTCCACACCGCCCCCTCTACAAGCCCCATCTGCGCAGTCTTTCTCCTACCTCCTCCAAAAGGCTAGTGTATTTTGTACTCACTCTTTTCATAATGAATCATTTCTAAGGCTTAATCCTTCAACTGTGAAATGTATTACAGAAATTGTTCACTAGAGCAGGCAAGATACAAGAGATGATTATATCTAACTGACATTTTGCTTGGATTAAGGTTAAGATACCCATTATTTTGAACCTTATTCTCCTAGACAAGACAAAATATGGTTCTTCAAACCTACTCAACTGTTGAAAAAACCAGGAGGATTGTGCAGTAGGAATTTCCATTTCATCTTCAAGAAAGATGATTAGGTGCTACAAAATAATCCAGTCTCTTGCTATGTGGTTTGAGCACATAACCGGTGCTCAAAAATGTTTGTGGAAAGACTGGAATATTTTCCTGTTACAATGGGGTTCCATCACACTAAGCTTTAAATCAAATACTTGAGGAACTAAGAGAATAAATGTCCTTTTAACTTAAAATAATGTTTTCAATGGTTGGATTAATTTACTCAATAATGTGCAAATCTTGAGTATTAATTCTCTTAGCTTGAGTATCTTTAATTCTCATTTAAGGAGAAAATATTTAGCACGATTTGTCGATTCATTACCATTTTAAAGTTACCAAAACAGAATACATGGTGACATTAAAAAGTATAAAGAAAGTGACAAGAGAGATATGATGGATTTATTCACCATAAAAAGGGCAAAAGGAACAGGAGAAATAAAAATAGAAAGGCTTCCCTTTGTCTGGTGGTGGTACAGCTTCTCAGGAATGAAGATGGTAGATTAATATTGATGACTTGTAAGGTTGATATAAAAAATCTGGTGACTAAGTAAGTCTCTCTGCAATTCTCTTTTATGGCAAAACAAACAAACAAACAAAAAAACAAGCAAAAGTGAGTTAACTGAAATCAAATAACTTATCAAAGTTGCCAGACAAATGTATACCTCTCTGAGTCTGGAAATACAAACGACTCATCTATTTCTTATTCTTTCAACTGTACTCTTTTTCCTGTATGTATTTACCATATTTGGCATTTTAATTTTTTTGTTTGCTATGACATCTCTCATATATATTATATATATTTATATATGTATATAATTTATATATATATATATAATATAGATATATATGCAGCCTCAACCTCCTGGCTCAAGCGATCCTCCCACCTCTGCCTCCCAGTAGCTGGTACTTTAGGGGCACACCACTGCACCTGGCTAATTCTTTTCGTATTTGAAGAGAGGAGGTTTCACCAGGTTGCCCAGGCTGGTTTGCTATAAATTTCATGCATCAAGGTACACATAGGAGAAACAATAACTAATTAGACATATTGCTAAGGGCCAAGTGAATGAAAGAAAACAAAAAGTACTATGCAGAAATTGGAACTTGGTGCAGCCTAGAAGAATAAATATGCATTGTGGAAGTGGCGACTGAAACAGAAGACAAACATTTCATAGGCTACAATGCTCAGGGATAGGTACCGTGGTCAGGCTGTGAAGTGGAAGGATCTGACTAGTGTTTTGAATACAATGTGTCAGACTATGGGAAGTTGATTAGTGGCCTGAAGAGTATACATCCCAGAGGTTAGCAATATATTATGATGTGGGAACATATTTTGTTGAATGTTACTATGCTCTAGGTGCTTTTATGTTCTAAAGATTTCATAAGCATTACCTTATTGAAACTTCACAATAATCCTAGGAGGTAGAACTCATTTAACTCATATTTTATAGTCAATGAAACTGAAGCTCAGAAAATTTAATCAATTTGTCCAAAGTCAAATAGCTAGTAAGAAATACTGCTGACTTTAGAGCCTGCATTCTTTGTAAGCTTATTGACATGGTACCATGATAGGAATGGGAGGATCAAAGACCCATTCCCAGTGCATGGTATAGACATACCATCATCCAGGACCCCCACTTCAGACACCAAAATCCACGGATGCTCAAGCCCCTTAAGCAAAACGTAGTATTTGCATATAACCTACACACATCCTTCCATGTATTTTACATTTTTTCTAGATTACTTATAATACCAAATACAATGTAAATGCTATGTAAAGAGTTGTTATATGGTATTTTAAAAACTTGTATTTTTTTATTGTTGTATTGCTATTTTTTATTGTTTTCTTGAGGAATATTTTTGATCCATGGTTGGAGGAATCCATGGATGTGAAATTCATGGATAGAGAGGGCTGGCTGTATTGGGGGTAGTGGAGTAAAGGAGATGGACAAATGGTTAAAACAATAGTCTGGACAAGCAATAAGAAGGGCAGTAGAGAAAGAAAGACAAGGGTGCAATACATGTCTTGAAGCCAGAATCATCAGAACTTGCTCTCTGCTACAGACTGAATATTTGTGTTTCTCCACAACTCACGTTGAAACCTCAAACCCAATGTGATGATTATTTGGAGGTGGGGCCTTTGGAAAGTGATTAGGTCATGAGGTCAGGGACCTAATGAATGAGATTATTGCTTTTGTAAAAGAGACCCCGGAGTACTCCAAAAACCTCCTTCCCATGTGAGGTTGTGGCAAGAAGACAGCTGTCAATGAACCAGAAAGGGAACCTTCTCGAGACACTGACTGCCAGAACCTTGACCTTGGACTTTCCAGCCTCCAGAAATAAATTTCTGTTGTTTGTAAGCTATGCAGTCTGTGGTATTCTGTTACAGCAGCCTGAAAGGACTAAGACAGAGTAACGGGTTATGGAGGGTGGTGGAGGAAACAAGAACCTGGAAATGGGGCCTGTATCTTAGCAGGAAGGCTGTAAAAGTTGGGTTTCTAGAAAAAGACTGCAGGAAATGAGTGGAAAGCAGAAGGCAACAGACTCATAAAATGGCAATTGCTGGTGTTGGGCACTGAGTGGGATCATGCCTACCATACCACATACATCTCTGCTGACTCCATAAGCAATTTCCTTTTGAAGATTCATGATCAGTCACACCAGAGTGGCAATCACGATTATCACTGCACTTATCAGTTTAGAACTTATGGAAATGAAATTTTCTTTTGACATTCTCCATTACTCTTTGAGCATTTAACTCAAACTTCCATTTCCTCTGAATTTGTTTGGTACTTTTCTGATGGTATGTTTCTAATTGTTTTAAAATGAGTGTGGTTAGTAGAACTTTTGCTTTAATGGAATATTTAGGCTATCACAAACTTTCTCTGTGAATCAGCTATACCAATGGATTTCATGCTTTTTTGACACCATCCAGTGTAAAAAAAAATGATATAACAACCCAGTACACACATTCATATTCAACTACCTACCTATTTTACCAAAATCAAATGTTAATAAAACAACACTTATCTTCTGATATTCTCTATTCAATTCTATTCCATTTAAAAATGCTCACTGAAACTCACCAAATTGATATGCATAGTGACCCACAGATTGAAAACAGCAAGCTTAATTCAGAGCTCCATCCAAATAGGTAACCATCAGCTTGGGCCCTCTGGTATCTATCACAGAATCTAGCACATAGAGCTTTAGAAGTGTTGAAAATGAGAAAGAAGGAATGAACCACATTTTTTTTTGTAGATCATTTATTTTTCTTAATTTAAGAAACACTCAGTAAATGCATTACATGGCAATCTCACTAAGTTTATGCCATCTGAAAATTTAGTAAACTTGTTCCCAATCCCAAATGATAACCCAGTTATAGCTTTAATGCAATCACCACTAAAAATTAGAGCTTAAATCTACAAATTGGGGTTCACATCTCCTGAAGGTCATATTCATGACAAAGCAGAATATTACATCAATTTAGAATGTAACATTAATTGATATAGAATTTCAACAAGCTGCAAAAACAGTTAATCTGGAGTCAAACAGATTTATGGCAACAGAGCCTCACCACTCCTACCTCTGTAATTGCTAGAACATAAACTAATGTTAAAAAACATGCCTCGGTCGGGCGCAGTGGGTCAGATCTGTAATCCCAGGACTTTGGGAGGCCAAGGTGGGTGGATCACGAGGTCAGGAGTTCAAGACCAGTTCAAGACCTGGCCAAAATGGTTAAACCCTGTCTCTACTAAAAATACAAAAATTAGCTAGGCGTGGTGATGGGCACCTGTAATCCCAGCTACTCAGGAGGCTGAGGCAGGGAATTGCTTGAACCAGGGAGGCAGAGGTTGCAGTGAGCCGAGATCAGGCCACTGCACTCCAGCTTGGGCGACAGAGTGAGACTCCGTCTCAAAAAACAAACAGACAAACAAACAAACACATGCCTCATGATTACAGAAACACTTTTTTCATAGGTGCTGTACTCCAGCCAGCAAATCTCTGTGATATGACCTCACGAACCTCCTGGAAATGACCTGTGTGTACAACACCCATGACTTATATGTTATGGTATGTGTCCCTCCTTCCAAATGGCAGATCTTCCTCACTGTTATATCCAATGCCAGTTTAATGTAGTCCAATTAATTAAGCAATAGTGTACTAAGTGCTAAAGTGGGCACTGAGGATATGACATGAGTAAACATAGACTCTGTCCTCAAGAAGCATATTATGAAGTCAGAAAGGCAGATGTCTAAACAAATGATAATTCCAGAGTGGGAAAGACAGACAATGAGAGGATTAGACAAATGGGGGAAGAGGGCTTGACCAAGACAGACAAAGACTTTGCCCGATGAGTGGTGTCATTTCTCTCATGAGAAAGAATCTAGCACGTACAGCAACACGCCAAATAAATGATTGGTAATAGAAGACAAAATAACCCCGAAGTGCTATTTAACTGTGTTGTTGTCAAGGTGAAGTATGTTTGTGTTTAACTGTGCTTGTTGAAATGAAACATGTTTATTTTTGCCTGTTGTTGCTATCCTTACTAAGGTGTGGGATAACAGCAAGGAAGCTGAAACGTTTATTTGAAAGTTCTCAAAGTATAGTTCCTGGGCTTTTTAGGGTTCCAGGGTCTCTTTTCAGGGGGTTCGTGACGTCAAAATTTCTCTTATAATTGTACTAAAAGATACTTGCCTTTTTGACTATGTTGATATTTGCACGGACTGGACAAAAGGGTAATTATTTGATAGTAATCATGTTGATTTTCACAGTGTCCCTGAAGGCATGTCCAAAAGAAAACTTGCAGGAAGGCAACACAGGGCAATGGGGAAAACACTGTTATTTAGAAGACACAGACTTGATTTTTTTGGAGCCTCAATATCTTCATCTGGGAAATGAGAAGGTTGGCCTGGATTGTGGATCCCAAACTTAGTTGTGCAGCAGAATGATCTGGAAGGCTTTAAAAAAATTACAGGTCTCAGGAACTTGTAGGATGAGGCAGAGATTGGGCCTTCTGGGATGATGCTGTGGGTGGGGAAGGGTAGAAAGGACTACATTTGTCAGCAATTGTCTCCCAACCCCTTGTCTTTCCAGTGTTGCCTGCCTTCCTGATAAACTTTCAGAGCTAATGAGATTGGCACTGAGGTAGAGGAGTGACGACAGGTAGCTGCTGTCCTACTCCGGAAAAGACCCATTACTGACAGGTAAATGAGGAGGCTTGGATGGCTGGTGTTTGTCACCAAATATGAACACTGAGGCAGGATGGGTTTAGGAGCTGTGGATGTGCCCAGAAGAGCTTCAGCCTCTTTGGCAAGCACTGTGTTCTGGTAGCTTCTATATTTTCCAATAATGGACCAAGTAACTCTGTGTGTGTGTGTGTGTGTGTGTGTCCACGCGCATGTGCACAGTGTATGGTATGTGAGCCCACACATAGGGGATGGGTGGGAAGCAATTACCCTAAGAGTAAAGCAATGACTTTGTTTGCAAAGAAGGCTCAATTGCAAGACAGGTTTGGCCCTGTGATTTGGGTAATAGAACAAAAGCTGCGTATCTAATTTGAAATTTTTACTGATAATATCTATATTTTGCTAGTCAAGATATTCTAATCAATGTTAAAATAATAGTACCCTGCCGAGAGCCAGCAGCCACTCAATGCTGGATTGAGTTAGCACATTCCTTGACCTTAGGTTATGTGGGTATCTTGGAATCAGTAGAAAAAGAGAATCAAAACAGACATAAAAGACGAAAGGATAGCTTTCCTCTTCTTTCTTCAGAACAGATTCCCTGACAGTCGGGTAAGATCTGCTCTGGCAGTTTGGTGCCCTGGCTAACAAGATAATAATTGCATACACTCTTGGAGGAGCAGAATGCAGCTCTCCTTCCTCCTTTCACCCATGTCCTACCAGCCCTGCAAAGAACTGCCCAAGAAATGGTTGTTTAACCTTTGACTCGGTTGTTATTTTTTCCTTCCTTTAATGATGTAGACCTTTGTTTGCCTCCTTGTCCACGTCACCGGCAATGACGAACTACAATGCCGTCATGGTAATGCAATCTGGGATACCGATCAGATGGGTTAATATTTGCCAACACATTTCACAAAGAAAAAACTCCAATCTGCCTAACTCACCTTAATGGGGGTCAGTTTTATGTGAAGCTCCCAGTTCCATAATGAATAATGCCTACAATTAACCTAGGCCAGGCCGATTTAATTTCAAGGAAAAGTTCTGCGAGTTTTACCTGCCTCAAGAGAACTGAATTCCAGGAAATTCTTGCTATAATTAGTAGAATAAGGATAAACAGTAGTACTTTTCTCTGAGCTCAGAGCCCATCTTGTCCCTTGCCACACAGCAAATAATATAGGGTATTTTTTGATGATAACAATGAATTTTGAAGAGACCAACCATTCTTTAACAGATATTTATTTAGTACCTACTATGCACCAGATATCATGTACAATTTTATTTTATAAAATTTTTACTTCTCTTCTTATTTATTCTACAACTTGTCTATGCACTGCTCTTCAGGTGTCTTTAAAATATTTATTTTAGTAAGATTATTATAGTTCTTGTTGATGATATTCTAATTCATCTTTTAATGGAATCTTTCTTAATTACAGACCCCTTTCATTAGTTAATACTGCACTAGTCACTTCAATTATCACCTAGATTTTGAATTTTGCTTTTGCTTATCATTTATATGTGCAGAGAGACTAGTTGAAAAAGACACCATCAGCAATTTCTTTTGAAAAACTAGCTATCTCTCTAGTGCTCTTCTACAGAAAATACAGGTAATCTGTTACACATGAGACATATAGCCTCCCCTCACCTGAAATCCTTGAAAGGTAAAAGAAGAAGATAATGTGAGTGCATTGCAAACCATTAAGAAATGAAGGAAGAAGCTAGAGACTATTATTCTTGTCAGGCCTATTAGCACAGTACAGTGTTTCCCAGTCACTTTCCTATTACCCCATGATGGGAGTTCAAAGTTGATGGCATTGTTTCTCCTACTCTCATCTGTGGAGGGGACAATGTTGGCTGGGTGGTGCTTCACCTACTGAGAATCTAGCAGTATGAGATGAGCTCCTGCAGCTCAAGTTGGAACTCATAATTAATATTCCTATATGGGGGTGGGAGGAGGACATGTCCAATGAAATGAAAGCTCATAAAGATATGTGTCAAATATGCTGGTTTAGGTGGACCTATGTATAACAATTTACATTAAAAAACATAATGTTAATGTCTTTTTTTTTTCCTTTCAACTATTTATTCTGATACACGAGCTTCTCACACACATCTTGGGAGGAGTCTTCAGTCCAAACAAAGAATTTTTCTCCTAGAACCATTAAAGTTGGACGGTGCTGTGGCCTCAGAACAATCTATTTTCTATTGTAGTGGCTTTTGGGGTCATGGCTGGCTTCTCAAAATAGTTTAGAAAGTTTAGATCCAGGCCCAAATGGTAACCATAGTGGCCAGTATTCCCTTCATTTGTGGGCTAAATTCACGAGAAAACTGACAGAATTTGTCCAGGTGCGAGGCATGAGTGACGTGCAAGAGCGGAATGTCCGTCCCCAAGGAGGGGTCTGCGGTCCACAGACTGGGCGTGCCAGGGAAGGGACCAGGACCCCCAGGGAAAGCAGGACTGAATGTTTCCTGTTCACTATCCCTGGCAGCTGACCCTCATTCCACCCACCAGGTCTACAGCTTGGCTTTGCCCCTTTTGTCACAGGACCTTATATGGTCAGTGGACAATGCTGACCTTCAGGCTAGTTGTCTGCAACAAGGAGACTACCATGTCTGCCCCGTCCGCCAACTGCTGAGTCACCTGATGTGGACATCTTAGTAATTCCAAACTCCTTTTTCATCCTCTGCCTTTGGGTGTCTGAGCCTTCTGGGCCCACTGTCTTGTCACCAGTTGCCCATTGTTTGACTCAGAAAGCTCAGCCTTCATCACTGGAGTCCATCTAGTTTCACGCTGTGGTCACTGATGACCTTGATGTGGAGGGATCCAAAGGACTTTCTGCCCTCATCTTAGTTGACCTCTTAGCAACATGTGCAGGTTTCTTCCTTGAAATATGCGCTTCTATTGGCCTCCATGATCCACACAGCCTGTTCATTTTCTTCCGTCTTTCTGCCTGGTTCATCTTGGGTAGTTCCTGCTCCTCAGCTCAGATCTACACCTTGGTGTTTTTCACCACCCCCTATTTTCCCTGGGTGATCTCTCCCAATCCCACAGCTTTATAACCCCATGTATCAGTTAGCTATTGCTGCAATATTGCTGTGTAACAGACTACCCTGAAACTCAGTGTCAGACAGAAGTTGGCATTTTCTGAGTGAGGAAAGTGAGGCTCAGTGAGAAAAATGAACCTCTCGGGGACATGAGTGACATGAGTTCCAAATCAGATTTCCAGTTCACTGTATTTTCTACTGTGTTCTGAACTTAAAGAAAGGATCGATCATTATCTATCTCATTTCTATGAACAGCTAATGAGCTACCATATTTCAAAAAATTTTCAAAAATCTCTCCCTTATTTTCGTTCTCCAAAATTCTGTAAAAACATGCCATTAGTGTCTCTCATTAACTTCCTTTATCTGATTCTTAAATGAGAGCTTTCGTTCATTTGCCACAGCGATAATGACATATTTAAATTCTCCTTCTTTTTCCAAATTGTCAAAAATAATCAGTTTCTATAAAATTATTAATTATGTCTATATTTTCAAGTTCTGTACAATAAAATGTTACTAATTTGGAATAAAGGAGGCATCCATTATTCCATTGGCGGCACACAGAAGCAAATGATCCTGGCTAGCATACAGACAAGAAGAATTTATTAGAATAACAATAACCAGCACCTATAGCGCTTACTTTGATTAGGCACCATTCTAAGCACTGGACTCATTAATTTCTAGATTAATGCCTATATAGTAGGTAGTGCTATTAGCCCCACTTTACAGATGAGGAAGCCAAGGCACATAGAAGTTAAGTAACTTGCTCCAGGTTGTGCAGTTAGGGTATGGCTAAATATGGATTTGAACCCAAGCTGTGTAGCTCCAGAGTCTTAGGCACTACAGCCTGTCCAAGGATCTGGGGTAGTCACAGAATTGAGGGGAAACCTATGGAAGCAGGTTCAAAGAGGGTACAAACCAAGTCATGGTAGAGGCCTGTCACTGGAAGAAACTCTGATCACCCTCATCTCCCAAACCCTTGGTTCCATTTAAAGCCTCCAGATACAAAGTCCTGGGAGAGAGGCCCAGTTGGGCCTTGACGAGGAGAAGGCAGGGCAGCTTGACTGGCAGTTTAACCAAGGCTGAGCACAGAGGGAAGAACCGATTCCCCTGGACAAGACAGGAGTGTTGTAAAAAGAAAACAGTGAATTTGGGGAGGTTGGACAGCAAAACACTGCCCAATACATGGAGCATGAAGAAAAGGAGTTTTTTATTTCATATTAACAAATAGCTCATAATAGCAGTTGTGTGAGAAATTGCTCAACTGCCTTTAAAACGTGTCCTCAGTGGACTCCTTTATTTGGAAGAGATGTCCCAACTTTTTCCTGTCTCACCACCCGCGCCCCGCCACCATGGCCATACCCTAACTGCTCTATAGAGCCCATGTGTTCCCACTTCATTTGGATGACAGCGTGCTCAAGCCTCTATCATCAGGGAAAAGTCTTTCCTGGCCCATGTAGCTACTAACTTACATATAGCTCTGCTTTCCTTACAACTCAACTTCTTAAAAAGACAGTCTACAATCCCCACACTCCCCACTTCTTGCACAGTCACTCCCAAATCTACTATCATGTTGTTTCTTTGTCATTTCTGCTATTCCGCTGAAACTGCCCTTGCTCAAGCCACAAATCACTGGACTTTGCCAAAACAAATGAACACGTTTCTCTCCTTATCTTTGTTGCCTTCTCTGCAGCACTCCATATTCTGACACTGTCCTCTGGAAGCTCTTATCTGCGCTAGGCTCTTACTTGGTTTTCCTCTTTTCTCTGCAGAAGTCTCCTCCTTAATGCCATTCTTCAGTTCTTTTTTCTCAGTTCATTTCCTAAATGTTGGCATTTTCCAGACCTCCTGTTCTTCTCACTCTATACACTCAACCTGGAGGACCTAATTACTTATATGTTCATAAATCTCAAAATTCATCTCCAGCCAGAGCTCCCTTATTCATCTCCAAAATAGCAACTCTCCATTTAGAAGTCCTATTGATATCGTAAATTAAATATGTCCAAAACTCATCCGTTTTCACTTCTAAGCTTGTTCTTCCTTCTTAATTATCTCAGCGAATGCCATCTTCAACTTCTCATCCATGCCAGAAACTTCAAAGTCATTCTCGCCTCTCTCTCCTCATTGCTGACATCCAACTAAACATCCAGCTAAACTTGGTGTTTATGGATCCTTCCTTTGTAATATCTCCTATGTCTACCCACCTCCTCTCTAGTCTTCCTACTGATATAATGTAGGCTCTATCATTTCTTGCCAGAAATAAGCCTTCTTAAGTGATCTCTCTGCTTCCGATCTGTACCTTCTTCAATTCTCTAAATTGCTGCCGGAGAAATTTTTCTAAAATGCAAATATGATCATGCAAGTCCCAGAATTAAAATCCTTTTATGGTACCCACATATTTCAAGATGAAGTTCAAATTCTTGAGTTTGGCATACAAGTAAGATGAGGCTTCTGTTGCCTCTTAAGCTTCATGTCTCTTGTTAGGTCCTCCAGAGCCTTTCAATACAACCATAAGGAAGGATCAATGGTTGCTCAAATATGTCATGGCCTCTCTGCCTTCTTCCAAGCTGCTTCCTGTTTCCTGAATGCTCTCTACTGTGTTGGACACTGTCCCCTAAAATTCAGGTCCACCTAGAACCGGTGAATGTGATTTTATTTGAAAATAGGTTTTTGCAGATATAATCAAGTTAGGACAAAGTCATACAGGGTTAGGGTGGGCCCTAAATCCAATATGCTGGGTGTCCTTATAAGAAAGCAATTAGGACATAGACACAGACACACAAGCAAGAAGGGAAGAAAGTCCTGTGGAAACTGAAACAGAGATAGGAGTGATGCATCTATTAACCAAAAAATGCCAAGGATTGCTGGCAACCACCAGAAGTTAGAAGAGGGGCATTGTATTAGGCTATTCCTGCATTGCTATAAAGGAATAGCTGAGACTGGGTAATTTATAAAGAAAAGAGGTTGAGTTGGCTCACAGTTCTTCAGGCTTTATGGGAAGCATGGTGCTGGCATCCGCTATGTTTCTGGAGAGGCCTCAGGAAACTTACAGTCATGTTGGAAGGTGAAGGGGGGGGATAAGCACATCACATAGCCAGAGTAGGAGCAAGACAGAGAGCAAGGTCCCACATAGTTTCATGTTTTTTTTTTTTTTTAGATAGAGTCTCGCTCTTGTCACCCAGGCTGGAGTGCAATAGCGTGAACTCAGCTCACTGCAACCTCCACTTCCTGGGTTTAAGTGATTCCCCTGCCTCAGCCTTCCAAGTAGCTGGGATTACAGGCACCCGCCACCACACCTGGCTAATTTTTGTATTTTTAGTAGAGACGGGGTTTCGCCATGTTGGCCAGGCTGGTCTCGAACTTGTGACCTCGTGATCTGCCCACCTCGGCTCCCCAAAGTGCTGGGATTACAGGTGTGAGCCACCGCACCCAGCTGCCACATAGTTTTAAACAGATCTCACTTCTCACAGAGAAGTCACTCACTGTCGTGAAGACAGCACTAAGAGGATGGTACTAAACCATGCATGAGAAATCTGCCCCATGATCCAATCACCTCCCACCAGACCCCACCTCCAACACTGGGGATTACATTTCAACATGAGATTTAGGCGGGGACACAGATCCAATCTATATCAGACATGGAACAAATTATCCCTTAGAGCCACTGGAAGGAACTAACCCTGCTGACACCTTGATCTCAGATGATTAGCCCACAGAACAAGGACAGAACACATTTCTGTTGTTTTAAGCCACCCAGTTTGTGGTATTTTGTTATGGCCACTCTAGGAAACTAAAATACCCTCTCTACTCTTTCTTGCATTGCTAATAATCTCAACACAACTCAGCATTTTCTTCTATGGGAAGCCTTCCTTGCACTTTCCCATCCCTAAACCATTCCCCCTTAATTACAAGTCTTTCCTCTGTTGTCTCATTGCATTCTAAAGTCTTTATTATAATGCATTGCTATGCAGTCATCATTTTTTTTTTTTTTTTGGTCTCTTTAGTAAGAGTACTGTAGAGAGTGAGTGGGTACCTGGTAGTCTCAGTATCCTGCATGGTGCTGGCAAGAAGAAAAAGAAGTACAGTTACTGTTTGGTGAATGCTAACATGCCTCTAAAGAAATGTGATTTTTATTTCGTGTATAATGCATTGCCAACAAAATTACTGTAACATAAAAGAATAGCCATTTCTATTACTGAAGTTAATTATATTCACTAGCAATGATGAGAATTATGTCCATCCTATCTCAAATCATGAATTATTTGCTTTGAATTTATTTTACTGTTTTGAATAGTAGTTTATAACAAAAATCAATGTCATATAAGTATCTAATTAATAGAAATATCCTTTGTAAACAATAAGATACTGGGAGTCAGGAATGTTTCCAACATGCCTTGTTACCTTGACCCTCAAGGGGTTGTAATCTCTCACCTGCTTCAGTGGTGTGCATCTATTATTGGGATAAACTCACAGATTGATAAGCCTCATTAGGAAAGGAAGGATCCAAAGTATGTAGAACAAGCTTGTCCTTATGCAGTCCAGGACAGCTTTGAACATAGCCCAACACAAATCTGTAAACTTTCTTAAAACATATGTGATTTTTTTGCAATTTTTTTTTTTTTTTTTTTTAGCTGATCAGCTATTGTTAGTGTGTTTTATGTGTTGCCCAAGACAATTCTTCCAGCGTGACCCAGGGAAGCCAAAAGACTGGACAACCCTGGTGTAGAATATTAATCTGACAAATCACTTGTCAGAAGTATGGGATTTTTACCCACTAAAAACTACCTCTTCGTGGCCCGAGGTGGCTCAGAGAGCTATCACCACTTTGCTGTCATGGGAACTATGAATCATAGTCTCAGAGTCTACATCGAAGACCTCACAAATCTGTGGAAATTTGCCTAATAAAGATATAATAACTTGGACTTTTAAGAATTCACTAATTTGATGACTTGCCACACATGCGATTATGTTACCCTCAGATGGTAATGGAGGACTGTTTTTCTGAAAGTGATAAGAACACTATGCACATATGCTGGGGCCTAAAAAGACCAATTGTTATTAATATTAACAAAGATAGCCAAGGCCTTTAGTGTTTTGTTTGTAAAATCCCTTGCTTCATTGAGGGCTATGAGAGGAAGTAAAGACAGGCCTTCAGAGTAATTATTTTTCTTATTCACTCAATTCATGCAGCTGAACAATAGGCCTATGTAGCACAAACATTAAACATTACTTTTTAGGCTATCCCAAATTGTTTAACATACACAGTGTGCCAGGCCTGTGGTGGGTTCTAGAGAGCCACAAAGACTCAATTCCTGCCTTCAGAAGCTCACATCCACTGGGCAGAATGGTGATTTCATTGCTACAGATTTCAATGGTAACACAAGAGAAGAATGACTCATTCCAACTTTTGCAATCAGGGAAAGCTTCCGGGGAACCAGTGGAGATCTGCTGCAAAACAGGAAAGGAAAAAAATACCAGGAACATAGTAAGTAATCACACAGATCATGGTACACACAAGGTGGGTGGAATCTGCCAGTCCTCACCTTCAGGAAGTTCCTATCTAGTGGGGGAGGCAGAAACATAAAGGGAGACTGGACTACAGTATAATGGTGAGCCCTTCGGTAGAGCTCGGCATAGGGTGTTATGAGTGCACAATGCTGGCACATCTAAGAGAAGGCCCACCCAAGGCCTCTGAGTGTAAGCAACAGCAATGCTGCCTTGAAAACTAAGCAGGACTTCACCAGTGGGGAGGAAAGGGCATTTCAGGTGCATATGGACAAGCATGAATAGATATACAGGCAGCCTACTGGGGAAGTGGTTGAGGGTGGGGTGGGGCTGGAACAATATTTAGTTGGCATGGCTGCAGCTCCGGATGCAAGATATAGGGCTAAAGGGTGTGACAAAGTAAAACTGCGGGGGGCTTTGTAAGTGAAACTGTGAGAAGTAGGGCACTGGCAGCAGGAACTGAGGGAAGGATGGACCTAGAAATACTGAAGAGGTCAAATCAGCTGTGCCCTCTGATTGAATGCGAAGGATGAAAGAATGGAAGGATCCAAGGTTTTAAGACAAGGCAGAAAAGCAACTGTGTTGAGGTAAACGCTATAACAGATGGTATCACAGGGTACCCACCACAAGCTGGTGAGGTAAGGGCCTCAGCAGGATTCTGGAAAGGTGTGCTGGGCAGAATGAGCCCTGAAGGATGGGGAGTCAGCCAGGTGAAGGAATGGGTGGGTGGAAGAGGCCACTAAAGCAAATGAACGGCATGAACAGAGACAGGAGGCTGAAGACCACATGCTGGAGGACTGCCAGCCATTCAGAATTACTGTCCCTTACCTTCTGGAAACATTTCACTGTGTGAGAGGCACAGTGGTTAACAATGCCTCTAGGATCAGATTATTCAGGTTCACATCTGGTTGGCCACTTACAAGCTGTGTGGCCTCAGGCAAATTAGTTGACTCCCCAGTGCCTAAGGTTTGTAACACTTGCCACCCAGGAATGAAAATAACACCTTCCTCTAGGATTGTTGTGCATTCTTAGAAGAGAGTTTTGCACACAGGTTAGCTAGTAGTAACAGCAATAATATTAGTGATTATGGTAGTAGAATTACTTGGGCTTTCTTACTAACAGGAACTCACCACCAGGTCTACCTTCCAAGTCCACTGCTCCTTCCCTAGCTCCCTTTTCTCACCCTGAAATCGCCTTTGCAAAAATTATATCAGTGAGAATATTACGGCAGTGGGGGAGATCTGATCTAGCCAACCCAACTCCCCACTCCTTGCCTTTAGCTTTCAAGCTGCCTTAATTATTCTTGGACTTAGGCCTAGGCCTAGCTAACTTTGGAAGACATTTAGGTTATAGTTTAAATGAGAATGAGACCATCAGGCTAGGGGAAGGAGAGGAGCCTGAATTCTGCTAATAGGCTGGTCACAAGATATGCAACTTCCCCAATTACTACCGCAATAACATCACCAATGTAGACTGGCCTTTTGAGACATCTTTTCAGGCCTTTTGCATGTCTGACACTGCTGGCTCCACTTGGTCCTGCCAAACTGCTCCTGTGGCCCCACAGAGGAGTGACTCAGCTCAAGGGGACAGACAGCTTTGACTCCCTATGATTTCATCTCCACCCCAACCAATCAGCAGCAAGCACCTAGCCACTCTCACCCCTTCCCCCAAACTGCCTTTGAAAAATCCCTACCCTACACAGGGCGGGGTCGGTTGGGGGGTCAGGCGGCAGGGGAGGGACAATATTAGGAGAAATACCTAATGTAAATGATGAGTTGATGGGTGCAGCAAACCAACATGGCACATGTATACCTAGGTAACAAACCTGCATGTTGTGCACATGTACCCTAGAACGTAAAGTATAATAATTAAAAAAAAAGAAAAATCCCTAAACATATGAGCCTTTATGAGATTGATTTGAGTAATAACTTTGTCTACCATGTGGCATGGCCAGGCTCGCATCAATTAAACTTTTTCTTTACTGCAATGCCATGGTCTTTATTTGTGCAGTGGGCAGGAAGAACCCCCGGGTGGTTACAACCCCATCTACTCCACAATCATAGAATAACCAAAAGATCATGCTTTATAACATGACATTTTAGTTCTGAAAATGTGTTGGACACCTCAGGCTGCATCACAAATATCTCAACTTCCTGTTCTGTCACCCAATTCACTTCTTTTTACTTTTCCCAAATTTTACTATCTCCTTTCTCCATAATTACTCCTAAAATATTCTTCTGTAAACAAACTGAAACTACAGAGATGGGGAAAAGGCATGCAAAGTAAATCAGTGTATCCAAGAAGAACTGGCTTATGAACTGGTGTTTGGGAGGGAATTACTATGGATAAGTAGCTTGTTAGAATGCTCATTCTTTTGCCTAAATCTCTAACTCTGCTACTCCAACTGCTTAATTTATCCTCAGGGGAAAGAGAAGCCATATACTAGTTCTTCATTTGGATTAATCATTTTCTAGCTTGACTTCCTCAGTTGCAAAGACTGTCAGCTCTCTCACTTTTTCTTTTGCAGAACATATCCTTTTCTTTAACTTTTAGACATTTTCCTTCTTGCAGAGGTTGCTCAATTACATGTGTATGTGTATGTGTGTGTATATATATATATATATGTAAACTAAGATGACATTAATTTGTTAATAAAAATTAAGAAAAATAATGCTTGAGGAGTTGTGATATTCTCTGACTGTTTTAACAATGGTAGTGAAAGGAGGCAAAAGTTAGGAGGAACACCAACTTGCAAAACATGAGAAAGTTTCAACTAAACTATGGTTTTTGCTGATGGTCTTATTAAAGTTGTACAGATGGTATCAGGCGGATGGTGTTCATTACAACTATGGTATAATGATGGTCTGCAAAATCTTTTGCTTGTTCTTTGTCTGGGACCTGATTGGGAACAGCTTGGGTATTTCCCTTTCAGCCAAGTTTGTCTTTCGCTGGTGCTTTCCTACACTGTGTCTTTATCACAGCTGGTATTTCTTTTTGTCAGAGAATCTACCTCATCATATTCAGAAAGCTTACTTTTAAAAGTTTTATAGTTCTCTTGCCTTTTTTCTTTGTGTTTTTTAGAATGTGACCCCCAATTCAATTTTTTTTGTTTCTTATGTACATATCCTTTTATACATTAATTTTGTCTTTTTCCTTTGAGAAAACAAGACTCTCAAAAAAGAAAAGTCACCAATTACTGATAGGGAAAATATTTTCTTTCTCCCATTACAATGAAGACACCAAGACACTTAAAACAACATACAAAAAGAAATAACTATTAATCTTACAAGGATTTAGAAGGTAGTACTCCCAAAATACTTAGAAAGCAAATTATTTTTGAATTCTACTACTCCAGCTGGACCAGTGGTATGTGCCTGTATTCCCAGGTACTTGGGAGGATGTGGCAGGAGGATCACTTGAGCCCAGGAGTTTGAGGCTATAGTGAGCTATGATCATGCCTGTGAATAGCCACTGCACTTCACTCTGGGTAACATAAGGAGACCCTGTCTCTAAAAAACAAAACAACTACTCTGGCCTCAGAATCTTGAGGAATTCAGTAGTGAACTCAATGGAAAACAAATGAATTCCAGAACTATTTATTGAGGCTTCTTATGTATAAGGCATTGTGCTAAATTCTGTGGGGGCTATACAAACATATATACAAGACATACAAAACTGGCCTCCAAAACTAAATATTTCAGGGAAGATACACCATGAAAAATAACTCTTGTACTAGACATGTAGAGAAAAATGCCGTGAGAGAGCAAGAAAGCAAATGATTAATTAACATTAGGATGAATTTAAAAGGTATTTTGGAGGTATTTGGCAGAGATTTTAAAAAATGCATATAATTTTATTTCCTTAAGCTATTGAAATTTTGGGGTTGTATATGTTACAACCTGTGGTTAATACAATGAAACTGACCAAATTGAACTGTGTCCTATTTCCTAGCACAGGATAAATATTTGAGTTGGGTTTTAAAAGCTGAGCCTTTGGGCAGAGGGAAGAGGCTAAGGAAAGATTTAAAGGCAGGGAGGTACAGACTTACTGTGGTCCCTGTGGTACATTGTTACCTGGAACTTGAAAGTGTATGCAGGAAGAGCTGGATGGGGAGAAAATGGGCTGGGGCTTGGGATACTCATTGGGAAATTCAGTTCTAGACACAAGCCTATTATGAATAGACTTCAATGCCAGGTTAAGAAAATGGATTTAATTCCAGAAACTATTTCAAAGTTCTAACCCTGAAACGAGTAAAACATGAATGACTCCATTAAATAAAATGTGGAATGAAAAAGGAGAGAGAAATGTTGGGAGTGTTTAGAAGTGTTATTGAATATTAGGAAAATCATAATAAATCCTAAAGTTAAGAAAGACTGATAGGCTGATGCCATGATAATCTTGATTTTTACTGACCCCTGCAAATGTGGAAGAAAATTTGCACTAGTTTCAGTGTCAGGCCAGCAAACTTGTATCACATAATGACCAAAAAAATTCTTTTCATCAGTTTTCTTGGGAGTGCTCATGATTTTTGACTGATCATTTGAACACATGGAATAATGTACTGTCTAATTTCGGTGCCTCGAGGGCCCGTGCAGATCACAGAATCTTGCTCCTGGCATTGGATAGTTTTTCCCAGAGCAGTGGCAGATGTCCCTGAGCCGTGTCTGTTTTCTCTCTGTGACTTCTTAACTGCATACATTTTTAAGGTGGCCGATTTGAGAAAAGACATGTGATCCCAAAGAAAGGTTTTTTGTTTTTTTCTTTGCAAAGCCAACTAGCTCTTGCTTGGCTTTCTAGATCAAGAATAAAATATAATCAGTATGACACAAATAGATTTGATGGTTGTTCTATGCTGTCTTGGTCACTCATTTATAAGAAATTGTTGAAAGGGTATATATTAAACCAATATTCTCTTCAACTTTTTCCTTTTCACAGATTACTTTCTGGGTCAACTAAGTTTGCATAAATGCAAACTTCTGGAGTGAAATTCAGGTTTAATATATTCTACATGAGGGCAGCAGGCAGCTGATGAGCAAGTTGTTCTTATTCTGTGTACCTTGATAGGATTCAACTTTGGCCTGGATGAGGGGAATTTGTTTTTCCATGCAGGGCACTCTCATGAGAGTTTCAGAAAAACAATATGCTCTTGTCAGAACAGTATGCAGTTCTTCTAAAACTGGGGCTGAACTACATTTTACCCTTTAAAGGTCAGGAGATATTATTATGCAGCAAATTTAGCCTATGATTTATCTTAAAAAGGAACCATCACATATAACCCTCACAAGATCTGGGTAACGTTAAAAATGAGAATAAATTTCAATAACAGTACTAATAATAGCTCCTCCTGTGTATAAGAGATGGCACTCAGCACTGTCGCTTATTTACTCTCCACAACAAGCCCACAGGCAGGCATTAGTTTTTCAGTTTTAAGATCAAGAAACAGAATTTTATTCTTCATCTACCTTGCACTCACAGCATCGTTTTCACCACTGGTTACCTCTCTGACATTTTCCTACGTCGACTTTTCTTTCCACTTTCAGATCATCCCTTTGTAGCCTTAGATCAAACTAATTCCTTCTTTGGCCCGAAATGTTGGTTTTACTGAAAATTCTCTCCTTCAGGCCTCTTCTTTCCTGTCCTTGATAATCTCGTATAATCTTAGGGTATCTAATGGTACTGACCTTAATTGCTTTCAAGCCAGGCATCTCCCTTTCCTCATGTGCCTGGTCGTCTTCTATTACATAATAAGTGCGGGCCAGATATCTGACCTGCATATTCTGCCAGGGTCCCAAATAATATCCACCATTAGATTCAAAATCATTCTGCCAAAACAAACTTTCCCTCTTGACATCACTAATTCTGTTAATGGCACCAATGTTCTCCAAGTCAAAACCTGAAGTCATTTTGACAGCTTTTGTCCCTTACCTCCTACAGTCATAGAGTCACCAACTCCTGTGGCATCTCTCCAGAAACATTTGCAACTATCTTTCCAAGAGCCGAGACTCAAATGCCAATAACTGTTACACTCATATAGCTCTTTAAAATAAAACAAGCTCCCACAGATACTATTTCTTATAATTTCCACACTAACCTCACAGATACAAAAACTGAGGTTTCAGAAACATATGAGTTTTGTTACACAGTGTAGAAGCAAAGTGGGGACTTGATCCCAGGTCTTCTGATTCCTGTTTTCCAGGTGTAATAGTCCAACAACTGCCTGTACCTTCATGCATGAGGCACAGCTGCCTCAGACACAGTTTTTCCACTGCTCCAATGCAGCTTATGTAATCACTAATAGTGACTGTCTAATAATCATTGTTAAATGACATCTTTTTTAAAACACAGATCTGATCACATCACTCTCAGCTCAAAAGTCTGTCAGTAACTTCTTAGACTGAAAAATGTTCAAATCACTTAACCTGGCACTCTCCAGTTTGTTTCCAACACCATTTTGAAACATTGCTTCCCATGTCCTCCCATAGTACAGCCAAGCTGAACTATTCTCAGTGTTTTTGTTTTGTTTTGTTTTTGAGACAGGGACTCACTCTGTCACCCAGGCTGGAGGGCAGTGGTGCACATTAGACTCCAGCCTGGGCGACAGAGTGAGAGACCTGGACTACAGGTGCGCGTCACCATGCCCGGCTAATTTCCGTATTTTTTGTAGAGACAGAGTTTTGCCATGTTGCCCAGGCTGGCCTCAAACTCCTGAGGCTCAACCCATCCTCTTGCGTAGGCCTCCCAAAGTGCTGGGATTACAGGAGTGAGCCACTGCACCTGGCCCTACTCTTAGTGTTTCAAATATGCTTGAAGCATTTGCCTGCATTCCTCTGCTCAGGCCATGCCCCCTGGACTGTCTTCTCTGCCTTTGAAAATGCTGACTGTTCTTTCTTTTATTCATTAATTAACATCAAAGCATTGATGGAGCAATAGTGTATCAGGGACTGGGCTAGGTATGGAAAAAAGTGGGTGAATAAGGCAGGAAGGATCCATTTCTCAAAGGGCTTAGGATCCGCTGGAAGCATTAAGTTTCAGGACAAATGCCATACTCTCCACAAAATAACCCGTTCCTGATACCCTCAGCAGGAAGTGAGGACTTTCTCTTCTCAACAGCCATAGTACAGTGAGGAAACCTCGATTATAGGATTTACCATAATCTGATTTAATTACAGTTATTGAGGCATATGTCTTATCTTTCATGCTATAAGCTCCATTTTTGATAGGGACTCTAAGAAGCTCCCTATTTAGTCCTCACAGCATGTAGTGCAGGATTTCTCATTTAATAAGACCTCAATAAACAATATTGGAATAAATAATTTCTCTCAGCTTCTGTGAGTATGAGGTTGGGGAGAGACTGCCGCATGCCCCATTCACACACAAACAGCAGAGGACACAGTGAGCACACACGACTCCCACACACGCTCACCAGATGGTGAACATAACATTATTTTAGGCAACAGAACTGTCAGCTGACATCCAGGGTCCCATGATACTTGCCTCCATCCATTTAAAGAGACGTTTGAGACAGGAACCAACCCAAGATTTCTGGATATCAGAGTGCAAATCTGTTCAGAGAGCACATTTTTCTGTGTTAATAAACAGAGAGCAGGATTAACATCTCCTCCATAGCCTGCTTTTCTGACCTCAGAACTAGGAGGACGCTATATTCCTGACCATGATTTGGGACTGAATTTTTTCTTTAAGAATTAACACAAGTCACATACAGTTATATTTACTTTTTTTTGGTGTACAGGTCTGAGTTTCGACAAATGCTCTGTGTAACCACCACCACAATCAAGACAGAATAATTTCCACTGCTCCCCACCAAGAAATTTCCCTTCATGACACTTTGTAGTCAAACTCTCCTCACCTTTAATGCAGACCTCTTTCTCCACCTGCATAGTTTTGTGTTCTCCAGAATGTCACATAAATATAAAAGCTGTTTCAGTCTGGCTTCTTTAATTAGCATAATGTACTTGACGTTCATCCCTGTTGTTATGCATATCAATACTTTGTTCCTTTTTATTTCTGGACATTGTTTCACTGCATGAATGTGCCACTGTTTGTTTATTCGTTTACTAGTTGAGGGACATTTGAGTTATTTCCCATTTTTGGAGATTATGAATAAAGCCACTATAAATAAGTTTTTATGTTATCATAGGTTTTCTCGTCACTTAGCTAAATAGGAGTGGTCATATGGTAAGTGAACGTTTAACTTTATAAGAAACTGCCAAAATATTTTCCATGGTGTCTCTACTATATTTTGTATTCTCACTAGTAACATAGTAGCGTTCCAGTTGCTTCATATCCTTACCAACACTTGGTACCATCAGGACTTTTTTTTTTTTCTTTTTCTCTACTGTTCTTAGTATATAGTGTGGGATGGAATTTTAACATTTCATCTTTTTATAACCAAAATATTTCTACTTTGATACTCAGCCCACATTCAGTTTTTCCTCCTCTCCCTTCATTTGGTTCTTTGTATTAGCTCTCCCACTAGACTAAAGGTTTCTTTGTCGGTAAGGAAAAACTCTTAGTCATCTTTGTGTACATGAAGCTCTGCCACCCCATCCCAAGTGCAGGGATTTGCAAATAACACATGCTACTTAAATAAATGCTTCTATGTGATCAGATTAGATTATTAGATTAATACATACAGTGACATAATTAATACATCCAAAGGCTAATCTAGTATTGGCTAATTTTGTCAATTGTGGAACACCAAAAGAATTTTAATAAAAGTATATACTTTCTTCCCTTTTCATGAATTTTTCCATTTTCATGTATATGTCTGAAAAAACAGATTTCTGTTTTCTTGCTTTACCAAGGGCTAAATTGGAAAATATATTTGGGATTGTGAAATATTTGTGTAATAAATTTCTTGTGCTTATACAAAAGACAAGATTGTTATTACTGGTACTTAAGTAAGAAATTAAGAATTATTAATTAATTAACTTCACAAATTAGATCACATATATTTCAATGTGTTTTTTGGGTCAGAGAGAAGAAATTGGAATTACAGAGGGGACCTGATCTGTACATACTATTTGTCAAGTGAATTGGGGCAAAAAAGAGGTTGAGGGTCACTGATAAAGACTCAAAGAATCTTGAAAATGGAAAGGTTCTCAGAAGATACAGAGGCCAACCTCCATTTAAATGCTATAGCCATCAATAAATGGCTATAGCATCTGTCTTCCACCATTGGTAAACTCACCACTTCATACAGCACCAAATACACATCCTTACAAGCAAGAGACTCAAAACAAAACAATAAATAAAAGAAACATGGGGGAGGCAACTTCTTAACTGAACTTTCATTTTTCTGTAACATTATATTATATAAACCTTCTGTAGCACCTACAGAAATCTAAAAATAGAGATTAGAATCTATTGTGGCAGAAAATAAGTTTGTTACTACATCAACCAGCCACATGGGAGTTAATCTCATTAACTTTTATATTGCAGGATGATGCATACCTTGGAGAGATGAGTTCAGTGGTAAATGACATGAATCTTGGAATTTCTTTACATTAATATCTACTTCTTCTGAAACTTCAGTTTTTGAATGGAATTAAACCAACAAGTTCTAGTTGTGTATAGAAGAAAATTTGTATAAGTCTATAGCAGTCTATATAAGAAAACTTCTTAAACATAGTTCATGAGCAGCATGGATTAGTTATCTTTCAGCTGGAAGGTTTCTTGGAGAACTTACAAGCAAGGGACTTCCTGCAGAAATGACTGCAAACATTTCTCCTTTTATGGGCTAGCATCCTCTATGATGGTTTTGTACCACTGTCTTAGATCTGATGGAAACTCATTCCCAGAATTCCCTTTCCTAAATCATTCTTCATTCCAGTTGGCTACAAGGGAAATTTGTGTGACCTTTGGAAGGTAAAAGTGAAACAGCAGCATTCTGCTCTGAAGGTCAGTGTAGTCAACAAGTGCAGCTCACTGACCTCCCAGATCACCTTGCCCATGGCAGGCAGCAGCCAGGCTGCCGGACATTTGGCTCCCCACAGATCTCCTCTTTTGGTTTCTGGGCCAGGTGCACGAATGGCTTTGCAGTGAAGAGTGCCAGTCCCTTTCGGGCTGTTCAAGTCAGGGTCGTTGAGGCTGGAGAAGTATGAGTCAAATACAAGTTCCAGTTTATTTTTATGGGTTTCATTTTCTCCTGCAGGTTTTCCCTTGCTCAGCTCTACTTCAAATCTAGCTTTTCTTCCCAGTTGCCAGCTCTGCTAACCTATGATGACTTTAGCTCCATACCAGATGTGATGTGAAAGCGACTGCAAAGCTCCCACAATTGTGCAAAGTCTAAAACTGAAAATAAATCAATTATTCCATATTACCATAGTGGTTCTGCTTTTCTAAGTGATAGGGATTCCATTAAATCTTTTCTATTTAGAATACGTACTTGGTTACAAATATTCTTTAGTGCATGCCTTTCTTTTTTAAAATTTATGATATTGTCAAAAGAAATAGTACTAACGTACTGAGCCTAAGTATGTTATTTTATTCTCCCTTGTTTTGGGGATAGGGACTTGGAATATGCTCTTTTACACAATTCCTCTCAAAACTGGTAAGCTGAGGAATTGGGAGTCTGCTCTATAACCAGAGAATACAGAAAAACTAACAATTAATTTGAACTTCCGCATAATAATGAGTTAAAGACTACTTGAGTGAATTAGCTGCTTCTTCGAAATTTGTTTTAATGTGACACTTGGAAAGTTATGTCACTCATGATGAAATCTAAACATTAAAATTTTGAAAACAGGCTGGGCATGGTGGCTCACATTTGTAATGTCAGCACTTTGGGAGGCAAAGGTGGGAGGATCAGCCGAGCCCAGGAGTTTAAGACCAGCCTGGGTGACAAAATGAGACCCACCTCCTCTAAGAAAGAAAATTGAAACCAATTTCAGTTAATCAATTTTTATCATAATGTATGTGCATTGAGAATAAATAAATACTGCCATGAAGCACTTCGACCTTTTTACTTAAATTCCTAATGTTTTACATAATTTCTGAAGATTTTATGGTCTTTAAAGGCAGGGATGCATCTTCTCATTTTTACATCCTCCCATACTGGCACACAGATAAGTCCTTATTCAACATCAATTGAACTAAGTAAAGAACACATTTCAGCTTCCTGTTTTTTACAAAAAAGAAAAGGGCAGCAGGGTATGAGCAAACAACCACAACCAACTACATCCTCTGATGCTTTTCTCACTATTATATAGAAACTCCAGCAGGAAACCACTGCTATATCCTTTTCACCACTATAGCAAAATCTTATGAATTACTGGCAAGCATAAAACAGCTCCATTGACATCACATCAACGTTTGTGACAATTTATACTCACCACACTCAAGTGCTTTAAAACATCTTAAAAAAGTTTCTCAAGGACAAATTCCCAAGGAAAAATAATCATATACTTTAACCACGTGTTTGGAGTTTAATTATATGAAAAAGCAATAAGCACTATTGAAACTTGATGCACCTCTCAATGTAGCTGATGTTTACAAAAAGCTCAAAAAACTGACAAGTGTTAAAATTCCTCATATGACTCAGACTTATAAAGATTTCTAACAGACCAAAGATGTATTAACGACTACTCCAACACACGAAAGTACTATTTTTTTCCCTTTGTATTCAAAACGACCCAAGAATTAGACATTTCTAGCTAGGAAATGTAGACCCCCCTTTTTTCCATTCTCACACACTATGCACTTATATTTACAGCAACACACATTTTAAATTTGTAACGTGAGCCTTGATAATGCATTTTATCAATGAAGGGGTCTTCCATTGAAGATCTCTTATTTGTCCAAGAACTACAAAGACAAGATGATGGCAGAAGTCCAGGCCTTTCATTCAAGGGCTTTAACTTCAATGTGAAACACAGACAAATATATTCATTTTACACAGAAGTCACAGGTCTAGAACTCTGTAGCTTTCTTGCACGCCCACATTACCTAGTCCATAAGCTCTCCATAGGGTGTAGGGCTAAATGACTACATGCGTAAATGAATGAAGGCATACATGCTTGGTGATGATGAAGAGGGGGAGATAAGAAGGGCCCATTTGGGTTCCAACAAAGGCAGAAGGGGCCTAAAATTCAGAAAATAAGCCCATGAATGAAGAAGAAAACAAGCAATATTTAAAAAAACAAGTGGTGGGGCATCAGAGCTAGAATTGATCTTAGGGATTTCTGGACCAGCCCTCTCATTTCTAGAGAGGACCTGAGGTGCCATGGGCAATGACATGACTTCATGTTCCACTTTCAGGGACTGTGACATTTGTGTACCTGTTTCATGATTTTAGCCTCATGTGCTTCCTATCTAAACCATTTTTTTAACTCAATATTTTTCATTAAATTGACTTTAACTGGTGCACTGGTTGAAAACATTAGCCTTGTCCTAAAAAATAACATCTGTGAAATTACAGGTTTGATGTACTGGTTATATTATTTTTCATAGCATATATTTTTAAAAATATACTTTGAAATGTGTTCTGAACATATTTCTACATTTAAATAAATTCATAAGTATGAAAATCCAAAGCAATCTGTATGCTACCTAAGATCCTCTCACAGGTCACTGCTGGAAATCTGCACTCTGAAAAGCAGTGCTCTCTATTGTGTTACCTCCAGGAACAAAGAGTTTGAATTCTGAAATGACATGAGGTGGTAAAGACATTCCAGAGTGATAAAAAGGGTCCAGTAATAAGACTAATGCCTCTAGGTGATTTCTGTCCATTTTCTTTTACTAGAAAAAAAAATCAATTGCTAATTAAGGAACTAAAAAAATAAGGCAGAAATCACGGCTTTTTTCAGTTATTGGATTTTCACCTTCCAAATGGACAGACAGGTATATTCATCCTCCTACCAAGTACCATTAATTCATTAGAACTACAGTTTTAAGAAGGAATTCGTCTGAAATAGACCTCCTGTGCGTGGATTACCTTTTTTTTTCTTAGTATTCCATTTGCAATGAGAACACTTAGCTGTAAGCTGTAATAAGGAATTGCTTAACTTTCATAAGTAAATGAATGTCTATGATTAAAACATCAATCACGGAAACACTAGTTCTATAAATAGTTTCTAGGTCCAAAGTCCATAGGCAGTTAAACAAAGACACATGTTTGTTTTTTCTTGTGTGTGTGTGTGTGTGCGCGCGTATGTATGTGTGTGGGTGTGCACACACATGTGACATAAGAAACACATTTGGTTTTTCTTTTGAGAAACAAAGAAATGTTATTTGCTGAACATATGTGTTACCTGGTATTTTGATAAAATTTATGTTTGCCAATGTTATCACCTATGCAATGATCTATAAAATTTTAACCTAAAATACCTGTCATTGAACTCACCCTGTTTTTTTTAAATGTCTTATCGCTGATTTAGAAGCTTTCACATTTGCTTTTTAAGCAACACAAGATGAAATCCAAGATAGAAGACAGAAGTCCATAAAATCGTACTGAGTCCTTACATTTTGACCCACTGTGATTTGCATCACCAACAGAGTCCTGCAGTGTAGCATAGTGGTGAAGCTCATGGCCTTTGACATTGAACAACTGAATTCACACAGCTCCATTACCATCTGTGGGACTTTGGGCAAGTTATGCTATCTATTTCCTCATCTCTAGAATGGGGAATTATTAATGTGCTATTATTTAGTAGTACAAACCTCAGAGATTTCTTTAAAGGAGAAGTGGTTTTAGCAAGATGTCACTGGCAGATAAGCCTGAAGAATAAAATTTTTAAGGATTTATAGATATCTGTAATCTAGCCCTCACTCATTTCCTTTGGAAAGTAGATGGATATATATGGAGACATGTATTAGGGTTCTCTTATGCTCTAGAATCAAGATGGCAAAGTGCCTCAAGTGTTTTTTTGTTTTGTTTTGTTTCTTGTTCATTCTTTAACGAATTTTAAACCCTCTTCCCGCATGTGTTTAGTTGGTCTTTCATTCTTTTCCACTCATCATCATTAATTCTATAATGGAGGCTCCATCTCTTTTCTTTTATTTCCCCTACACCACCAGTCTCTGCGCTCCAAGGCAAAGGAGGTTCTCCCCCCAGTCGGGGCAAATACACAGAGATGGAATCACTTACTAGGCATTTCAGAGGCATGAATTACCACTTCAACTTCCAAGGTTGAAGCCCCGGAGAGGGAGACCAATGGAGAGTGTTGAGCACCTCCTCAGAATAAAAAGATAGCCAGAAGGCATGGGATATTTCACAGAGCAGCTACATAAATAGCTGGGTATTTACAGTCCCATTGGAATGGGTACATTCCCCAATAATGATCTGACTCAAGATCATTCCCCAAGGGTGGAAGAGCTTCCTGAGAGTCTAAGCAATTATCTAAAACAGTGGCCCTTAAGCAGTCTTAAAATACACTTGTGTATCACAAACAATTTATGAGCAATGATAAAGTACCAATGACAGCAAATTATTTATTAAAGTATAATTTAGAGCTGTTTTCTCTAATGAATTATATTAACCTCAAAAATCAAGTTATTTCTATAATAATGTCACTCTCACTCATTTCACTGGCATGTGTGGATATTTTCTTGAATAGGAAAAAAATGGAAATGAAGTTACACTGAGGTTCTGGTATCCTCATGAGAAAGAAATTTCTCGTAGTACACAGACCAGCAGACTCTTGTAAGAATTCTACATCTTATATCTGTTCCGTTTTTGTCACTTCTGCTACCCTCTGCTTCTTAGTTGTTTTTAGGAGAACTAAGTCAAAAATGCATGTGTCTGTGACTTTATTTTCTACAACATTAAGGAAGTGGAGTATGGGAAAGACATATAGTTTTCAAGTTAGCCTGGCAGGGAGGAAAGGAACCCAGGTGTGGCAAGCAGGTGGTGAAGCTGTGAAGAGGAACGGAAATGAAGCTGAATTGCTCAGCATACAGGAAGGAAGAAAGAGGTACAGGGCTGCTTGGTTAGGACAGAGGAGGGACCCAGGTTGTTAGGCTACCAGGGGAATTCTCTGAGATCGTGACCAGGAAAAGAGCCCATTCTAATTTTGTTGAACTATATTTATTACTAAGCTTATTCCCGTTGTCTGGGAATTATTTGAGAGTTCAGACTATGTATTATTCAATTTTGAGTCCCTAGCACACAAAACAGGGTTTTACATACATACATATATATATATGTGTATATATATATATATATATCTCAAGTGCTCGATACAGATTTATTAAATGATCCAAAGAATTCACCTTTCTTAAACCAGGGCCTTCTGCCAACCCCATTTCACATTCTATCTCTCACCTCCTAAATAAATTCCTATTTCCAGTTGGAGGAAAGCTTTGATTCAATTTGCAAAGTAGAAGGAGCTGACATGCTCTCAATCCAGTCCAGCTCAGGTTATTAACTTTTCCCCTCCCTCTCGGAGACTCAGATTTCATCACTCAAAAGCCACAAACCCCAGAGGCAGGATTTTTTAAAAACCTATCATTATAGTTCTAAACATCAAAATAGCCACCAGGGGAATAGCAGAACAGTTTCTTCGTAAAAGAGCATAAACATTTCAGTGAACCAAATTTGTGTTTTAAATGGGACTTTCAGTCTTTATCTCTAAAGACTTTTAACACCTATGGTCTTTTATATATTATCAACTCATTTCAGGTGACAGGACACTTGATACTTAAACACAGCCACCATTCTATAAGGAAATGCCACTCTCTTCAAAGAAAGCATAGAGTCAATGTGGCACTGTGTCCTCTGTTAGTTTCGATTGGTACTATTCTCGGCACTGTCTTCTCGGAGTGAAGCTGTTGAAACACTGACACTTTAGGATTAATAATTAGATGAGGGGATGTTTTTAGAAATAAAGTAGGAGGCACGAAGTGGGGGTGGTATGCAGCGAAGTGTGCATGAGGAAGGAAAGTGGCAGGAGAAGTTGAGAAGGCATGAGAGATTTCAGAGCGCTATGAAGACAGCTTTCCCTACCAAAGAGATCTGCCTGAGTTTTCCATCTTGTTGCCTCAAAAGGGCATTTGTCTTTATTTGCAACATGAATAAATCAACCCTGATGCAGTCACCTCATTTTTTGGCCATAGTAACGGAGCAGTTCTACACAATCAAGTGGCCAGACTGTGCAGTGATCTGCCTAGCCTCAGAGAGGGGTTGCAAACACAGCCTACTGTAATCATTAACTGAGCATTTCCAGGCTATACAGAAACACAAGCTGGGATACGAGTTGATACTACTCCTGAAAGTTTATCTCAACTGCCAGGCCTGCTAAATAAAATGCAGCATCACTTGAAAGATTGAGATACACTCTGGACTTTCAGGAAGCTATGCAAGTTTGGTCTATGTATAAAAAGTTATACATAAGATAAAGATATGGTGCATTTAAAAATACATAAAGCAATCCAATGTGAGATCTCAGTCATTGGTCTTTAAGGTAAAGAAAAAATAAATTACATTATTGTTAAAACTGCTAATATTTTTCATTTGCCACTTGTGGTACAGTAAAAAGCAAGCAAGTACACAGATGAAAAACTCCGTTATTCTTTAACAGACTACGTTAACTCAATTTTTATTCATTAAACTTTCACAGACTCTACAAATTTTGATACTGCAAAATTTTTAGACCCTCACTATGGTTAATGGGGGTTAACTATATTTGGCGCCATTACCTTTCTGCTTTGTAGACACATCAATTTCATGAGTATAGTCATAGCATTTTGGAGCTCAATGGTACTTAGGGAACACCTAAGTAGTCCAGACTTTACAGACTCAATACCTACAGGTTTGGGGTAGTAACACAACTAAGTGAAGCTGTTGGGCACTAGTGACTTATATAAATGCTCAATGTCAGTGAGACATTGAGAAGTGGGGACTACAGCGAAGTAATGAAGTAGCATATATATTGCTGTTCAGCTCCAGCCTAGAGAATGTGGGTGAGGGCTTCATTTTTTATAATAGATCTGATGTTTAAACACTGGCTTAATTAAAAAATAAATACCTGGAGGCCACAGTTTTCCTGCTAGGCCCACAGACTGCCAGTTTTCAATTCTGATTTGGTACATATATCTCCAAATCTGAGGCCCAGACAGGTAAAGTGAAGAGTACCAGGTCTCTCAGATGCTCACAGCAAAGCTTTCTTCTGCTCTGAGAATCCACTTGGGTAGACAATCCCTCATATGAAAGGAGACTGTAAGTGCATTTTCACTCACTTAATCAGAGCTCAGCCCCTTACCCTGACAATGATAGACTTCTGCTCTCTGACTGTTTTCAGAACATGTTCGACATGAAAACAAGAACAATCACCCATACCTACTTTGTCATAAGCAATTTTTACCCAACCAAGGATGCAGGTGAAAATGAACATGCATTTACTAACTTTAGCTCTGACTAAAATTTTTACTGGAATTTAAAATTCTTAATTTTAATTAACAATTACAATTTTAGCTGCTTCATTTTTACCTGCATTTTTCAAGGAGAAATACCTTATAGAAAAATTCAAAGAAAGGCATGCTTAATTAACAATATGACTAAGTATAAATTTAAGAATCATGCTATGTATAAAATAAATTAGAAACAGGTCTTAAGAATTACAAAAGTTTTGCTGCAATCATGGAGCTTTAAACCATGCTTTGAGTGGATTGAGAAACTAATTTAGAGTGAAGGAATGAGCATTTCAAAGCGATGTAATGGCAAAGGCAAAGATCAAACTCCAAGAAAGTGGAACTCACAGTGAGTCAAATGTCTTTTGCATTTTTGAACAACAATTTTTAAAAAATGTATACTGAGAAAGCACATTCATATCATAGAGTAAAAAGGAAGAACTACAAGAAAAACTTCTATGTTATATTCAGCATATCTGTCCTGTACAGTCATAATTCAGAATAAAGACACAGAGGCAATGCAAAATTTCAAATCTTGATAATATTTGCAGGCTATTACATTTTAGAAAAACTGTCAACAAGAATTGAAACAAAAAATGCTCTGATTACTCAGAAAATATAGTTCACACAAACACTTCACTCCCTCAGGCATTTCATTAAACCAAAGTTATACATTATAAAGAAAGAGAAGAGTCTCCCATAGACACAATACGCTTATTTTAATTTTATGCTATTTAGAAATCAATAACAACTGATTTCTGAAAAACAATCAAGAATCTATTAACATAAAGCATCTGATTATTCTTCATAAACCAGATCTCCCACTTGGATGGACTATTTGCAATTCAAGTTTTAAAAAAATTCTCTGTAACTCTTTTTTCCTCCAGAAAATTAACAGATGCAAATGTGATTGTCAAAGGGGCTTTGGAGATATATCTCCGTCCTCCAGCTGTCCATTACTGAATTAGCAACAATGCTGAGGTCCCCGGAGATGCCTGACATTGTGAGTTTTTACTCTCTAGCCTCCAGAATTTTTTAAAGGGTTCTCTTGCTTCTGTAAGTGTCACAAAGCTGTGAATCCTGACTAAACCAATCTTCTAGAGGTGGCTTGGTATCCACGCTATTTAGGATCCAAGAATTAAAAATTTTAAATGGAATCTGGTGTGTAAGGCCAAGAAATTGTCTTGTCTTAGATCACCCAGCTGATCCCCACGATATTTCTGCTACGCTAGACCCTTGGGACAGAGATGAGATCATGGCATTGTCATTTAGACAGACTTACTGAATTGACTCTCAATTTTGGGGGAAGGGGTGCATAGTAACTGATTCTCCTCCCTCACCATGGAGAAAACTCTTGGACATTGTCTTCAGGTCCTGGTCCTTTTTCCCTTAGCCAAGAATTACTGGGGAATTAGAAAGAGGAGTTCTGGATTTTTAGCTTCAGCTCTATTAGTGACTAGAAACAGTTATTAACTTCCTTGGGACTCATCTGTAATCATTTATTTCTTTGTAAATAAAGGCAATGGTTTCCAAATCTGGGTACTGGAATCCTTTTGGGACCTTTATAAAAATACAGATTTCTAAGCCCCACCTCCAGATTCAGATTCAGATTAGGGTCATTTATAACTGCCTGGTAATAATAATTGGGGCCCCAGATTATGCTGCCAGCCTCAAAATAAAGCCAATAATTTAATTACCGACATGAACAATTAGAAAGCTGTTAGTATGTTGCCAACTCCAATATGCCGAATTAAAAAGCTGTGAAAACTTTTCTCACTGGCATTCAAGAGAGTACGTAATTTAAATTGTAAGAGTATATACATTTTCTCCCTGAAATTCAGTAATTTCAGAATTTCAATCCAAATGCAGACTCTAAATGTTTTTGTTATTCCAGACTTGACTCTTACGTGCAAAAAGTTGGATTATCACTAATTTGAACACTCTGATATGGATAAGAAAGAGGTCCAAGTCATTTTTATTTTTTTAAAAAAAGCAAAGTTCCATATTTGGTTGCATTCCAAATCAACTAATTCAAGCAGATGAATCTCTGACTTAACTGGCCCTGGTCTTCTGTTTAAAGGTATAGCTTCATTTAAAAGGGTGAAAATACCACAAAATTGTTCTATTCCAGAGAAAAGACACCAAGAGCTGAATGAAGCCCACCAAGAAAATGTTCAGGAACACAAGTAAAGGTTTTCTTCTCTAACTTTGTCTCTTCAGAATAACTGTTAGGGTACAGCAAAACACAAGAATAAATTTTCTAGAAATGCATACAAACATATTTAAATATCTAACTAAGAAGATGGACAAGTCATAGAGCAACTGACGAAAAGAAAATATGGCAGATGCTGCCGTTCCTTTAGGAGTTCATGGCTACCAAGCGATCTGGTTCATCTTCACAGCCTGTCAGTTCCTCACATGACCACCTCGGCCTTCTGTGCCAACGACTGTAGTTGCATTCTGAGAAATGAAATAATCACGCCACAATGTGGTGTATCTCGTAATGTCAATAGTTCAACAGTAAGATTCAACTGAACAAGGCCTAACCAGTAAATTACTGCAAAATAAATAAAAAGATGGCAGGAAATGGCAGATTTATGATGTTATGGCCACTCTGGCTAGATTTTCTTAAAGTAGCAGTATTAGGAAAATAGATCTTAGTCATAAAATAATTAACAACTCAAAAAAGGTCAAATATACAGAGCTAGAGAATAAAACAGTGATTACCAGGGTGAAGATGGTCAGGGGAGGAAAAGGGGGCATCCAGGTCAAAGGATACAAAGTAGTAGATATAAAAGATGTATACGTTATTTGGTTCCACTACAGACACCGTCACCATTTTACATTTTATGTATATACATGTATACCATTATATATATTTATATATAAAAAATATAAAATATGTATATATGTGTATATATAAAAAATATATAAAATATGTATGTATGTATCTTATAACATCACATTGTATACTTTAAATATACACAATGAAATTTATTTTTTTAAAAAGTAACTCATGTAATATTTCAGTCCAAGCAGAAATTCTACTGCAGTTCTCTTCCAACTTGATATTTATTTTTTCTTTTCTAAATGATTCTTAAATATAACTGCCATTACTCCCTCATTCTTTGCTTCCTCCTTCTATAGACACGAAATCAGCACCCCTTCCTCACTGCACATCCAGGTCCATCCATCTTTTATAAACTAACTCAAGATCCCCCTCCTCCTTGAAGCCTTTCCAGATTAATTCAGTCCCCAAGGATCTTGCTCTCTGACTTTACTGCCATGTACTCACTAAATTGTAAGTCTTGCCTTCCTCAATCAGGCAATTATGCTATTCAGAATATTGTGGAAAATGCTTGTCTATCAGATCTGTCAGATCTCTTGGTCGGCTCTTGGCATCTTGCAAACTGGGAACATCTCTTCTTTGTATCACTTAAAGCAGTAGCTTTCAGACTTTTTGGAAAATGGTGTATAATGAGGTATACATTTTATATCACAGTCCATTATGCAGGCGTGCACACACACACACATACGTATATATATATTTAAGGAATTTCATGAACAATACTTACTCTTCTGTTTTAGTCTTTTATTTTTCAAAAATAAAAATGCTGATCAGACTCACTAAACTGACTTCACAGTGTGCTAGTTTGAAAAGCACCATTCTTGAAGGGCACTTAATGATTACTATGGGATTACTGTAACTATTTCTCTCATTTAAAAAATAATTTTTAAAAATGTATGTGGCCTTTGGGGTCTGTTTAACCTGTGTTCCTGAGTTACTTGTTTGTTCAGTCCGTTTTTTACACTATCATATGTTTGCCTTTTGGAGTCATCTAGGACAAATAAATACTTAGAATATACACTCTTTGTCATTCTTTTCCCCTGAGCCCTATTCTCATAAAAATAAGAATCCTTGAATTTTTATAACTCATTTCTATATAATTTAAACCTCTATTCCCTCATTCTCTCTCTTATTTTTCTAATATGCAAAGTAGGTGGTAGACATTTGTAGATGAAATATTTGAGCCAAAATAATTAAGACTTTTCCCCCTTTAAGCAGCCTATTGTAAATTAAGGTAAATATAATTTCTAGATGTTTGAAGAATATAAATTTGGGTAATCTGAATACCATAGATCCTCAAAATGAATGCATTCACCTAAGTCACCCAGATAAAATGGTTTACTGACCAGATGAGTTGGCAGGCCTTTTGGACTTCAGTTTGTAGGTGGATCCTGCTGCCCTCTCCATTCTCGTCTTACCATCTTTATGTACTCACACTGTTTTTCAACCATCTGGAGCTATGTATTTTCCCTGGTCTCTGCTTATTTTGGTCCCCATGCCAGGAATGTCCTTCCCTCTCTTCTTCACTGGGCTAGGTCCTCTCATCTTTCAGGTCCATGGGAAACTCTCCTTATTCTCTCCACCTCTACCCTGGCCTCCACAGCACCCTGTCAGGGCACTCCACCAGCGGTTGCTGGCAGTGTCCCTCCCAAGTTTTGCAGGCTGAGACTATGTCTTATTTATTCTTCTATTCCACAATCTAGGACCATGTCCAGTCCAGGATTAAATATATGTTGAATGTATCAACATATATTCATGAAAAAGTGAATGAATGAGTGCATAAAGGGCAGGAGCAGCTGCCAATGAAAGAGCTCAAATAAGAGCTGTGGCTAGAATCATGTGTCCTCCTTCTCTGAGCCCAACATTTTATAATTTTGTGATTCCAAGACCAATATTTCCGTGTTTCCTGCAAGCTGCAGATTTTGCAACTGGAAATTCAAACAGTGAAGGATAGCTGGATCTAAATATAGTCTTTTAAGTATGTTGAGGCATAATTAAGAAAATGTTGCAGGAACAAATAATTAAGCATATTGGGCAATTCTTTTGAGGCAATTAAAACACTCAAATTTCAAAACAGCTTGCTGGAATCCAGCCTGCCCTCCAATTGACACTGATCTGACTCATACAACGCCTCAGTCCTCTACTTCCCATGTGAAGCTGATGCACTTGTGATTTTGTCCTAATCATTTTCGTAGAAGTCTACTTAGTGATTAGGTGAAGGCTCACCACACCACAACACACTGTACATGGCTCTCCATGAGTTCCTCTGCTGTTTCTAAAATAAATTTCAATCATAGAACATCTAGGCCTGCAATTGCAATTGCTGTTTTTTTTTCTCTTTTGAATCAATAACCTATTCCCTTGATTAAAGACACACAAAACTTGAAAAACTAAACACACACAAGAACTCAAAAAAGAACATTCTCTAACGCAAACTCCTGTCTTTTGCAGATAGCAGCAGAGATTTTCTGCTTTGGGCTGTGACTCATGTACCTTTATTCCCACAATTGTTACTCAGGGCAGGCCAACGGTGAGCACAATGGGAAAAGAAAGAATAGTTTATAACTGGAAAATAAGCACATTCGGGCGAAGTACACTCAAAGCATTATCAAAGTAAAATATGCAGCAGCACCAACAAGAGCAAACAAAAGCCCACGCAGGAGATGTGTAAATATTTCATGAAGCAAAGCCTTAATCAACCCTCTCTCCCAAATCTTGCTGGTGTTGTAAACACTTCAGTTTCTTCTAGTCCCACCATGACCCAGATACCTTGCAAAAACAAAATAAAAACATAGTCCAATGGATCTTTAAACAAATGTGTTGTGAAAATATTTAGATGGAGCATACTCAAGTACCGCTTTAACCAAGAGGAAGAAGACACCTTACTCAAAGGTGGGTGCTTCTTGAGTGACTGCTCAGAGCTCCGTTTCTCCCCTCCCCCTCCAAGCCCTTGCCTTTTGCCCACCTCCTCGGCTGCTTTGTGGACATTCACATCGTCTTAACCTTGAACTGCCTACACCCCAAGCGGTGATTTCTCCCAATGGCCCTCCAGAAAGCCCTTGAAACCTGGTCTGGATTCGATGCCTTCCCATCACCCAAAATTCACTTCCCAGTGGCATATTAAGTACCTCTCCTTTTTTCCCTCTTTCACTGTCCATTGTTGCGTCTGAAATGATGCCTACATCGTTTCCATCTGCCTGGAGAGCATGAAGATCTTCTGTGTGTGTTGGCTGACAGGCTCCTTCAGACCTCTTCTAAAGCCCATCTTGAAAGAACCGTTTATCACCTCTAGTCTCTACCCTGATTTAATGTGGTTCCAAAGTTCGCCTCTATTAGTGAACATGTCTCTACAACGATTTCCCTTTATCAACCCCTGCCCGCCCTTCCTCTTCTTTCTGCCTACCTCAAGAAAACCTATTTACATATGCATTTATGTATGTGTGTGTATATACACACATACATACATCCATATATAATATATATTTCTATGTTTTGACCTTAAAGGGGATAAGCATAGGAAAATGAGATAAATACACACACACACACACACACACACACACCCCTCATATTCGGATATTCGCAGTGTGCAGACCCGATTGATTATAAATTCCCCTGCCCACGATCAGCAGGCGTCTTCTCCCATTTACCTTCAAAGCCAGAGCCAAAGAGAGCAATGACCTTGCAGAGAAATTCATCACCTGCGAGAAAGACTGCCCCTCCTAGAGCGCAGGATGGGACAGAGACAAGAGCAACAGGCAAAGGATCCCTGTGCAAAATGTGGGACCGAATCCCTTCCGCATCCCTACAGAGCACACCACCAGGCTCCGGTCCCCCGCGCTGGCCGCGGGGCGGAGGTGCGCAGGGGGCGTCTCCTACCTGCTCTGCCCGGCTCCGCGGCGCGGCGGGGCCACTGCCTGCGCTGTGGCGGGGGCTTCCCGTCGCATATCCCAAACACCGTCTCTCGGCGCCACACCGATGGCTCCGGCGGGCCCGTGAGCTGAGGTCCTTCTCAGCCCGGTCCCGGAGCGAGCTCCGTGCGTTCAGGAACTGAAATTACTATGCCAAGAGCAGAGGCGGCGCGCAGCAGTCGGGCGTAGACCGAGGGGGCTGCCCCCACCACTGGGCTGCAGACGCCGCCGCCGCCCCCGCTGGGCGCAGAGCCAGTTTGGAGGTGAGAGTTCACTTGCCCGACTGTTCATCCGTCAGGCCCGGGGTGTACCCATCTGTCCAGCGCTGCCCAGCCTGAGCATCCGAGAGAGGGGCGACAGCTTTGCAGGCGGCGGCGGCGGCAGCAGCAGCGGCGGCAGCAGGAGGCCGAGCTCCGCCCCCTCCAAACCCCCTCCCCCGCCTTCCCGGTCCTGGGGGAAAGTGTTGCAGCCCAGGCTGCTGAGCGCCTGGCCGGGAGCTAGGAAGGGTCTGGTGGGTTGTGGTTCTGCACCCCTGGAGACCAGAGACAGATGGAAAGTTAAGAAGGGATTAAGGAAGAGGGCTGGGGGCCCAGAGCGATTTAGCAGGCATTCTGGCCCTTGCTCCCTCCCACAGGTCACCAGACTCCATGGCTGAGTCTAGACTCTAGCAGAAGGTTTCCAATAAAGCCACGTGCAGTGAAGATCTGAAAGCAAGATCATCCGATAAGTAATATGTTTTGCAAAATGTACAGTATCCTGCGTATTCGGAGAGGCACTGCTGACAGTGCTCCTGTCCCCACCCCCTTCCCCCTACCCCATGGGCTTGGAGGGCTTTGAGGGCTTTGGAAATCTTCCCTGTTGAGCAGCTCCAGAATCCTGAATGGATGTGTAGTATGGTTAGCAGCTGTAGATGGTGCAAAATGATACGATGAAAAGAGCTTCATTATTAACTGGGTATTTGTTGGAAGGCTCTGTGAAAAATGCCTTACATACAGCCTCAGCCTCTTTAATTCTTGCTACAACCCATTGAGGTGCCTCACCATGTGGACGAGGAAACAGGCTTATATGATCTAAACACTTTGCTTGAGGTCACACAGTAGTAACCTGCTCAGCTGGGATTCAAACCAATCCAAAATATATCCTCTCAACTAGTACACAGGACTCACCTAGGGGGTCTTGTTAAAATGCTGATTGTGAACCAATAGGTCTGGGGTAGGGACTGAGGAAACGCTTTTTTAGTTTTTTGTTGTTGTTGTTGTTTGTTTTTTGCTTCGTCTCCTAGGCTGGAGTGCAGTGGCGCGCTCTCGGCTCACTGCAAGCTCCGCCTCCCGGGGTCAAGCGATTCTCCTGCCTCAGCCTCCCAAGTAGCTGGGATTACAGGTGCCCACCACCACGCCCGGCTAATTTTTGTATTTTTAGTAGAGACAGGGTTTCTCCACGTTGGCCAGGCTGGTCTGGAACACCTGACCTCAGGTGATCCGCCCGCCTCGGCCTCCCAAAGTGCTGGAATTACAGGCGTGAGCCATGCCTGGCCCAGGATAGGCATTTTAACAAGCTCCCAGGTAATGCCCATGCTACTGGCCAAAAGATCAAACTTTGCGGCACTATTCACAATAGCAAAGACTTGCAACCAACACAAATGTCCATCAATGATAGACTGGATTAGGAAAATGTGGCACATGTATACCATGGGATACTATGCAGCCACAAAAAAGGATGAGTTCATGTCCTTTGTAGGGACATGGCTGAAGCTGGAAACCATCATTCTCAGCAAACTATCACAAGAACAAAAAAACAAACACCGCATGTTCTCACTCATAGATGGGAATTGAACAATGAGAACACATGGACATAGGAAGGGGAACATCACACACTGGGGCCTGTTGTGGGGTTGGGGGAGGGGGGAGAGATAGCATTAGCAGATATACCTAATGTAAATGAGAAGTTAATGAGTGCAGCACACCAACATGGCACATGTATACATATGTAACAAACCTGCACGTTGTGCACATGTACTCTAGAACTTAAAGTATTAAAAAAAAAAAAAGATCAAACTTTCTAAGCCCCTAGATCAGGGATTTTAAATAAGTTTCTTCTTTTATGCCAGGTGTAGTTAATTGATAGCTGCTTCCTGAAGGTGGGTTAAGAAGGATTCTCTGGCTCTGTCTGGGTTCTCCGGCTAGCCATGTTCATTTTGGTTGAAGACGAAGGGAGCTGGGTCGTCTTCCCTACACTAGGCCGCTTCTAAAAGGACATCTTTATGACAGGAGTGGTTGTGGCATAATATTTATGTCATCATAGTATTCATATCATAAATATGCTAAGCACAGATGTCTTTATTCCAGTTCTCCCTCTCATTAAGCAAACTAAGCCAAAGTTTTAGGCCTAACATTTGTATAGGATGAAACACTTTGCAAAGTGCTCATGTGAATAATTTTATTTGTCTTTGTACAACACAGTAAGGCAGATATAATTTCACTCTACAGGAAAGGAAACTGAGATAGGGTGACTTGCCTGAGATTATACAATTAATATATTATATGTGTGGTAGGGACTAGATTGTGACCTATCTCTAGTTCTGTCTAGGTCTGTTTGTACTATCTTACTGTATTCATTTCCTGTTGCTGCCAACAAAGTACCACCAACTGAATAAAATACAAATTTATTAGCTAACAGTTCTGGAAGTCAGACATCTGAAAATGGATCTTTTAGAGTTGAAATCAAAGGCCCGCAGGGGCTGTGCACTCTTTCTGGAGACTGAGGGGAATCACCTGTTCCCTCCTTGTCTTTTCCGGCTTCTAGAGGCTGCCTGCATTCCTTGGTTGGAGAACTCTAACCTCTACTTCTCTTGCCTCATCTCCTCCAACTCTGATCCTCCTGCATCCCTCCTGGAAGGACCCTTGTAATGACATGGGGTCCACCTGGATAACCCAGAGTAATCTCCCCATTTCAATGTTCTTAATCACATCTGCAAAGTCCCTTTGCCATGTAAGGTAATATATTCATAGGTCCCAGGGTGTAGATATCATTGGGGAGCGTCATTATTCTGCCTATCAAAACCACATTTAGTACTTATTCTGTAGTTTCTACTAGACCTTATTCATCCTTCTCCTCTGTTTCATTTCTCAGACTGCTGGGAAGTTTTTATAGCTTAAAAATTCACAGGGAAGTTATTCAAGAGACAACAATAACAAATCAGTATTGACAAGAAATACCTCAAAGTCATGAAAAAATCATGAAAAGGACACATTGGATTATGATCATGAAAAAGACATATAAGATGTACAGCTGCTTTTGGTCTGACTGACACTGAGATGATCCTTGAGGGACATCCTAAATACAATTAAAGGACCTCTTTAGCAATACAAAGGTTTTAAAAATTCTGCTACTCAAACAGTACACAGTTCCATGATGAATAAGGTGATTCAAAACTCATGCAGAATTGAGTACAACACCAAATTCTAAACAGGGTGATGGTTTTCAGAGTGATGATACACATTAAATCAGTCCATCAAACGAAATCAATAAATGCTATTGAATGCCTTTTGTACTCAAAGCATTTATAGAAAGACTGATATACGGAAGTTTGTCATTTCATTGGGAACACAGAATTTATAAAAAATGAAATCACGAAGGATTTAAACAGAAGAAACAATAGAAGCAACTTGAGCTGGTATATTATTAATTGCCAAGTGAATTAGATGAAGTGAACATTTCATTTGCAAGTTAGGTTTATCCAGGAGAATGGAGACAAAACTAGAAATGTAGGTTGGAAGGTTGTGTTGTAAGGATCTTAAATGTCAAGCTAAGGAGTTTAGGCTTAATCCACAGTAATAACAATGGTAATAATACATTATGTTCACACAGTGCCAAGTAATTTACTAAGTGCTTTTTATGTATTTTCAGTCATTTGACCTCCTCTTCTCTCCCCCTAGACAAGCAGGCCAGTGCACGTGGGAGTGCATACACACACACACACACACACACACACACACACCCCCAATATGGGAAAGGAAATGCAAGCCTCTTATCAAAGAGACTTTCTTGACCATTCTATATAAATTAGTAGCTCCCCTCAACACTTACCTGGCATACTTTCTATCCCCCTTACCCTGCTTTATGTTTTTCTGTTGAACTTAGTACTACAGCTTGATTGGTATACATTTGCTTATTGTACATCTACCTTCAGTGGGATAGAGATCTTTGGCTCTTTTGTTCACTGCTGTATTTCTATTGCCTAAAACAGTGTCCAACACTTATTAAATGCTCAGTAAATATTTGTTACTGAATTGTTACTCTCAGTTTGCAAATTAGGGAACCCAAATCCCAGACATTTAAGTGAACCTTTACAATGTCCTACAGCTATTTAGTGGCTTTACCAAGACTAAGATCCAGTGTCCAGCCCAGTGCTTTTTGGACAGTGTGTTTCCTTTCCAAGTGAAAGTGTTAGTGGTGTTTAAACAGGAGCAGCAATGAATTTTAAAAATATAAGAATTTGAGACTAGAATCTTCTCTAAATGTCACATCTTTCCTAAAAACTTCATCAGTTTAACTGGATTGGCAAGAAGAATTGGCAGGACAGAGTTACCAACAGTGGATTCTGGAGGGCTGCCATTGGTTCTGAGTTATTTGGCACTGAGTAATACTGTAAGTTGCTTTGTAATTTTTTCAAGTTAATTTGTGTGTGCACATCTTGACACTTGGTATTACAGGCTTTCTGGGCACAGGGACCATCACTTTTAATTCCTTTATATCCCTGCCTTCTGCCCAGTACTGGACTCAAAATAGATTTGTTGCTGAATGACTACAAGAAGGCTGCCATCTTTCTAAAAATCATATCTTTACAAACTGCACACAAGGCCGGAAAAACAGAACCTCAGTGAAGACAACAGCTTTTATACATATATATTTATATTTTTTTATGCAGGAAAAATATATTTTCTAGAACTCATTGCCTTCCCTTGAGCCATTGGCCAGAATGTGGTCACTAGATCACTCAAGGAGGCTGTGGAAATAAGCATCTAGCATGCAGCCATGGTCTCGTCTTGCTTTTCCTAGGCTAGACATCTTGCTGCCTCAATTAAAACTGAGCTTGTGTTGGTAAGGGAGAAGGAAGGCAGCTTGTAGGATCATCCCATAGCAGTGTCTTCCCCCAGAGAATCAGTGGAGAAACACTGAAGGCTAACATTAAGGTCCATTTTGATATTACCTGAGTGTGTCTGGATTTCTGGAAGATCATGGCAAGCATATAAGTCAGGCTCCTGTTTCTTCCCTCTTTTCTCCCTCCTGTGCTCCCTCCCTCACTCCTTCCTTCCTCCCTGCCTCCCTTCCCCACTTATTCCCTTTCTTCTTTCCTTCCTCCCCTTCTTCTCTCTCCACCCCTTTCTCTTTGTTACTAAATAAGGCTTCTCCAGCATCAATTTTTGGTCATACTTAGTGTTCCATTGTACGTTTAATCAATGCCCTATTGTTGAGTGTTTAGATTGTCTCCATCTGGAATACTCTTAACATAGGCTTGTTCGACTGATTGGATAATAGATACTCGAATCACTCCTTGTCCTACTGCCTCATCTTTTGCGGCTCCTAATTTTACATGTTCCATTCCTGCAATTATAGTTTTTATAACACACTAATATATTGTTCCACAACAACATGAATTCGTTATTTGTGCCCCACCCTAACTCCTCCTGAAATTCCCTTTCTTCATAGTCACTTGTGTTATTCAGGGTTCTGCGGAGAAACAGAACCACTAGGAGGTATATAGATATAATGAAAGAGAGGTATGATGTTGATGGCTCATGTGAATATGGAGGCTGCCATCTGTAAGTTGGAGGCCCAGGAAAGCTGGTGGTATAGTTCCAGTCCAAACCCAAAGGTCCAAGAACCAGGAGTACTGATGTCCAAAGCGAGGAGAAGATGGATGCCCCAGCTCAAGACAAGAGCACATTTGTCTTTCCACTGACTTTTTATTCTATTCAGGACATCAACTGATGAATGGAAACATAAAATGCGGTAGGTATATATACACATAAATACACATATACATAAAATGCGGTATATATATGTATATATATAATATTTGGCAAAAAAGTGAAATAATGATATTATATTAATATAATAATGATATTAATATATGCTCCAGTTTGAAAATGGACCACAGACATTTCTGTAAAGAAGACATAAAAATGGCCAATAAGCACATAAAGTGATGCTCAACATCATTAGCCATCAGAGAAATGCAAATCAAAACCATAATAAAGTTTATTAAAGTACCACCTTATACCCATTAAGATGTCTATTATCAAAAACCAGAAAATAGCAAGTGCTAGTGAGGATATGGGGAAACTGAACACTCACACATTACTCATGGGCATGAAGAATGGTGAAGCTACTTTAGTTACCATATGACCAAGCAATTCAATCCTGAGTATATACCCTTGAGAAATGAAAACACATGTCCATACAAAAACTTCTATATAAATGTTCATGGCAACATTATAAGTGATATCCACACAGTATAACTAACTCAAATATTTACCAACTGATGGATGGATGGATGAGTAAAATGTCACATATTTATAAAATGGAATTTTATTCAGAAATAAAAGAAACAAAGTATTGATACATGCTACAGCATGGATGAACCTTGAAATCACTACACTAAGTTAAAAAAAAAAGCCAGTCGCAAAAGACCACATACTGCAGAATTCCATTAATATAAAATATCCAGAATAGGCAGATCGACTGGACAGAAAGTAAATTAGTGTTTGCCTAGGGCAGTAAGGCTGGGGAAAAGAGGGAATGGGAGCTGACTTCTAATGGGTATGAGATTTTTTTGGGGTGATGAAATGTTCTAAAATTAGACTACGGTAATGGTTTCACAACCCTGTGGATGAACTAAAACAATGAATTGTACATATTAGAAGGGTGAATTGTATAGTATGTGAGTTATATCTCAATAAAGCTGCTTGAAAATATTATTTGAACAACTAGTTTAGCCTGACAGAATACTTTTTAAGAATTCTTAACTACCATTACACTTAGGCTGAGCTTACTGAGCAACCTTTTAATCTCTAACTCAGTTTCCCTGGTGAATTACTTGATCAATGACACTTATCCTGCCAAAATGTCAACTTATATAAATAAATTGATTCTCTGGTTTTCGTGTCCTTCTCTTATAGGTTTTTCCAGTCCAAATAATTTTCCCAGAGTGTGATCACACTTGGAGTGAACTGATAGAATTGACTTTAGCAAACCACACAACTAAACACCTGGCCTGTGTTAATCTCACACAGGTACTACATCCTCAAGGGACCCTACCTAAAACAGCCCATGAGCCAACCAGTTGGCCTCTTGTTCTTTCTTCTTGACAAGTCTAATCTGCCATATATTAAATAGGATATTATTTTTCCAATGCAGAACTATAAATATTTCTGGTAGAAACGTGGTATCACATAACAAGAGAAAAATAAAGCAAAATAAATTAAAACTAAAATATAGTTCTAGAACAATGCAAGAATAAACAGTGATTTGGCATTCAGCACCACCATTATATCAGTTAATGACTGAGTTAATGAATGAACTCATGTCATAAGCATAATGTTTATGGATTGATGAATGTGTTCAGTTTGCCCCAGATTGGTTAAGTTTGTCTGGTTATAATGAAATTGGACCACTCAATCAGTATGACTTGAATTATACTCTGCAAACGCGGTGCCTCCTAGATTGTAGAAGATGGAAAGTCTGATTTACCCAATAAATCTTCTAGAATGGTACCTCAAAGAAATTTGGAACCTCAAAAAAATGGTTCTCTATATCCTATTTTTTCTGTTTCTTATTACACAGAAAATATATATATGTATATAGGGATCCATAAATCTAGATACAAAAATAATATGTTTTATTTTATATAGACTGAAGGTGTCTCTGATAAGATTACATTTGTCTAAATGCTGCCAGATTTTATGGAAATCTTTTATACACATGAAAGATAAATACAAAAAAGCCTTGCCTAGTTAACAAAAACACTTAATTCTTCTAATCATCTAATTGAAAATCATTTCAATTTGTTATTTCCAGGAATGGCTTGTCTCTCTAATTATCCATTTACTATAGGAAATCTCCATGTTTGTAGAAGTTGAATCACAATGCATATCAGTATGAAGTGGGTTATTTTTCCCTATAGCAATAGTGTTGTAATTAGGCCTGTCTTCTCTGATCATGAATACAGTAATAAAATATTTCAGAGTTTAAAAACTAACACTGTTTCATAGAAACAAATACTAAAATCTCTGCAGTCATTTAAAATAAGGCTATGTTCTAAAATCTATAAAAATAATATAAATAAGTTGTGTACATCAACTATTCAAAGAATCCCAATGTACTACAATGTACATATATAACCCTTAACAATTTTAACACACACTCACATTGCTTATTTAAAACAAATATTCCAGCTCTAATAGCCATTGTTTTAATTATACATGATTCAAGGATTAATTTTGTTTGCATTCTTGTGATTCAGAAGATGATGGAGGAAATAATGTTTTGCACTGAAACTGCTTAGGGAAGTTTGCATAATTTTTTTTCTTGATTTCCTGCAGCAAGAAGAAGCCTTAAAAATTATTGAAAAGTTCTGACTAGCAAACATTTGTTAAGATTCTACAGTATGCCAGACACAGTATATTAGGCAATGAAGACACAAAGTTGAGTAATATGTAGCTTTGCCCTGGTCTTGTAGCAGATTTCCAAACAAGCATGAGTTATGCATGAGACTCTATAGGGCACAGGGCAGCTAGAGTTTTGGGAAAAGAGAGGATCCTTGAAATGAGGATTTAAATGTAAGATAAAAATGGGTTAGTGAAGTGAGGAAGTGGAATGAACAGGATATAATTTAGAGAGTGGGTAATTCAGGCTCTGCTCAAGATTGGGTCATCAGAAAATAGAATCATTCATTGTAATGTGCACGTATTTGAAGTGCTTATTAAGGAACATAATTCATTAAATAAAATGCCTACTGAGTGTTTTATTATGTACTGGGCAATAGGTTCTAGGTGCTGCAAACATGATGATTAATGAAACAGTAAAAAATCTCTGACCTTTTGGAAGTTAAACTCTAGTGTGGCAAACAGATAAAAGTTGAATATACAAATAAATGTATGCCACAATGTCAGAGAGTAATAAATGTCATAAAAGAAAAAAAGCAGGGTCAGGGCCTGGAAAGTGACAGGGTGCTATTTTAAATTGAGGGGTGAAGGGTTAAGGAAATCCTCTCTAAAGAGGCGGTTTTGAGCAGACACCTGAATGAAGTTAGGGGGCAAACCATGTGACTGTCTAGTGAGGAAGAGCATTGCAGATACTACGAACAGCCTGTATAAAAGCTCTGAGGCAGGACCATGGCTTGGTATGCTTAAGGATCAGCAAAGAGGCCAAAGTGTCTGGAGCAACCTAAATGAGTAGACGAATAACAGGAAATGAGTTGGCAGAAGTGGCTAGCTTATGTAAAGTCTTTGAATTCACCAAAGCTATTTTTTCTACTTCCTAATTAGGTAGCTATACTGTATTTCTCAGCATGCCTTGCAGTTAGGTGTATAGACACATGAAAGATTTCTGCCTAATGGAATGCATCACTTTCAGACTTACTCATATAAATGTTGTGCGTGATTCTCTCTTCTGTTTGCTAGCCAGATGCACAGGATCCCACAGAAGACTCAAAGGCCCTGGGGAGTCCTGGGTCTCTGATCACTTAACTAGGAATATTTACATTGCACTTTGTATAAGCACAAAATGCAGTTAATTACACTAAGTCACCAAGAGGTGGGGGCTCTCACTAATAAAGCTTTGGAATAATTACGGTTTAAAAAGAAGTGTTTAATAAAGCTGACACTTGAGTTTATTGTTTTTTTCATTCTTTATCCTATATCCCCCAGATTAGACAACCCTAGAGAAGCAAAGTGGCCACAGAAGATCAATTTGAAAGTTTTTGTTTTAAAGAGAAGAGGGATGGTCATCCTACTTTATTTTAGTGATGCAGAGAGGTACAGACATCAACTTCCAGGGTGCGAGGGTCCTCAGATGCAGCCTCCGCCCACAGCTGCCTCTACCCGATTGTTTTCCTGTCCAGTTCCAACAAGAATAGCAGGAATGATCAGAACAAATCAGAAAAAGAAAAATATAGTTATCTATTAGACAGAACTGAACTTGGATCACTTCCTTTATAAGTAAAAAAAGATGATATGAGAAAGGCACTTGTGTATTGAAGAATTTGGCTCATTAATTAATAAATTCACCTTAAAATTTGCATAATGCTTTCCCTGCCTCTTCATCTTTTGGGTGCAGACACGTGGCTAAGATCCCAACAATATTTTAAAAGATTTTTTTTTTTCTCCCTGTAGAAATGATCCCTAGCTGCATTTTAAATCTGCCTGTCTTTGGCAGTTTTTTTTTTTTTTTTGAGACGGAGTTTTGCTCTTTTGCCCAGACTGGAGTGCAATGGTGTGATCTTGGCTCACTGCAACCTCTGCCTCCCGGGTTCAAGCAATTCTCCTGCCTCAGCCTCCTGAGTAGCTGGGATTACAGGCATGCATCACCACGCTCGGCTAATTTTGTATTTTTACTAGACACAGGGTTTCTCCATGTTAGTCAGACTGGTCTCAAACTCCTGAACTCAGGTGATCCGCCTGCCTCAGCCTCCCAAATTGCTGGGATGACAGGCATGAGCCACCACGCCCAACAGTCTTTGGCAAATTTAAAATGAAGATCCATGGCACTATCAAGCATTGGGTGCTTTATTTTATTTTTTATTGCACATGTACTCTGTTTCTGGCACTCTTCTAGGTACTTGGAATACAAAACTCCCTGCTCTTGTAGAGCTCAGGAAAAAAAGGCGTTTGATTATATTAAATAATATGACTTGGTTTGGTTTCACTTTTTGTATTAGTTTCCAATTACCATAGTTAGAAATTACCACTAGCTTAGTGGCTAAAAATAGCACAGATTTATTCTCTTACAGTTCTGGAATGAGGCCTATGGTGCTAAAATCGAGGGTTTGGCAAGGCTGGTTCCTTCAGAAGGCCCTAGGAAAGCACCTGCGCTTTGTCTCTTCCAGCTTTTAGAGGCTGCTGGTATTCCTTGGCTGGTGACTACATCACTCCAATCTCTGCTTCTATAATCAGATTACCCTCTCCTCTGTCTGACTTTCCTGTGTCCTTCTCATAAAGAAGCCTTGGGATTTTATTCAGGCTCACTGGAATAATCCCAGATAACCTCAGCACAAGATCACTAACTTAATCACATTTGCAAAGTGTCTTTTGCAATGGAAAATAACATATTCACAGGCTCTGGGGATTGGAATATGGATATCTTTGGGGAAAGGGAGCATGGTGTTTAGGCTACCACACTTTTTCAATATTTAAGACCAAAGAAAGTATTTTCTTTTTGGGAAAGCTTCGGACAAATTGTTTTATAGAAGAATGATTCCATTCTCTTTCTCACAGATTGCAGGTAGACCACTAGAGCATGAAGGCATGTGTGAGTTCCATTATGCTATGGGAGCAGGGTGTTCAGAGATTTGGTTCTATTACATTGTTGTCTGGTGATCTCCAGCAAATTCTTTAGTCTCTGTGACCCCTGGTTTCTTCATCTTTCCATAGCAGTGATAATGATACCTCTGTCAACTGTTGTCTGTTGTCTGAAGATCAACTGAGATAACTACGAAAACCAGTTGACATACCATGGGTGGAGTTTCTCAAACTCTCACACACAAATTTCTAGGGAATTAATAGATAGTTTTTAATAAATTTTTGATTCTCTGGATTTACATGCAATTTTTGTTCATATATATGAACATGGGGGAAATATTATCTCTTTTTAATTATATTTTCTGAGTGTATATATTTTTCAAATACTGAAAATCATTGCGCTGGATAATTATAATAACATTTCTCTTTTTCTCTCAACTTCTCTAGGAATGGAATAGTTATATTCCCTTCCTTCATCAAAACCACAAAATTGACATAGGAAAACTCTCTGACTGAACACTAATATCTGGAAACCATAGTGGTACATCCTTTTCTCTTTCTACAATGGTAATTTTTGGAACACAGAACACACCCTGTTTAAAGTAGATGACTTGCTTACCGAAAACATCCATATCCCCACGATATTGTTGCACTTAAAGTTTTATGCCCTGTTCCAACTTCCACTACTCCACTGAAGGGGATAAGTATGACTTTCACCACTGATAAAAATTTAGCCTTGATCTGCCTGGATTACTCATCACATTCCCAACTACATGCTTCAAAATTCATCAAGTCCTCCTATCCTCACTTTGCCAGCACTCACTGCCATCTTTTTCTACCTGCCCTACTCACCCCAACTCACTGAATCATGAGTGGCTTTGTAGACTAAAGTGATTTGAATGTAGGCAATTTGTTGAGTCCCTGTTCATGGCTTGCTTATTCTAGGACACAATATGTCCTTAAAACTGTGGCAGTATGATATAATCTTATAATCTTACCACATTGTATGATAGATTGCAAATTCCATTAGAGTGGAGCTCATAATTTGTCTACTTCCTTATCCTTGACACTGGATTTCATGCCTAGAAGCGCTCAGGAAATATTTTTCATATTAAATAAAATATTTACTAATTTCAAACCCATTTTTTTCCCTCAGGAAACCTATCTTACTTTCTGTTTTCTTCTTTATTAATGGCATCACCCTCTAAACAGACATCTAAGTTTGAAATTGTGATAATTTATGTTGGGGTGAATAGACTATGGCCCTCAGGCCAACTCCAGCTGCCACCTGTTTTTGTCAGTGAAGTTTAATTAGAACACACCAGAGTTGAGTAGTTATGACAGAGACTGCAAAGGCTAAAATATTTTCTATCTTGCCCTCTATACGGAAAATATTTGCCAACTGCTAATTTATGTGATAATGCCCAGCCATGTTACCTCCTGTCCATATTACTTTCTTAAATATGAATCGTCTTCCTGATTCTTTCTCAACTCACCCTTAATCCCCACTTATATCAAGTGCTACCTCATTGATGAACTCTCCATAAGCCAAGAACAATAGATGTGAGCCCCTGAGGACAGGAATCCAGTCATATTTACCTCGCAACCTCAACTGAACTCAGTAACTGTTGCTTGTGTGAAGTACGTTCTCTAAATATCTGGCCAAATATCTCACTGTCTGTAGTCATCTCTAGACTTTCCTGTAGGTATTTCATGTAGAGCACAAAGTTATTTAAAAGATATTTACCTGCACCTTTAGAAGCCTCTGCACAAATAGATGCTTCAGGGCTTATTAAAGGAGAGTCTTCACAGTGGGCAAAAAGCTCGGAAATGGCTCGGAAATGCAATGAGAAAATTATGCAAAGGGATAAGAGTAAAATAACACTGATTTTCTGTAGCACTTTTAATGATTGTGAGTGTATTGTCTAGCAACTAAATAATCAATAACAGGAAGGAAAGGAAAATCTATGTGGCATGGAGTAGTATTTTTCAACTTTTATCTAAAAAAAAAAAAACCCTGCTAATATAAAAATGAGTGCAGAGTAACCTTACTTTGCAGTGTTAAGAAATACATGTTTTATTCTGGACTGGTTGAATGACATTATTAACCCACAGAGGTTAAGATCCAATGAGATCAAAGGATTTGTAAAATTTTTCTCTTTCAGAACCCTCTCCAGATTTTAACCATGGGAAGGGTTGGTCTCCTCATCCTCTATGTTGTCAGTGGAGGAAGACTTAAAACCGATGCACCTGTTTCCTCCTATATTCTATTGTTCTTGTGACAGAAATTGAAGCTTCATAGGGCTTCCTAGAGTGTAAAGGGACCTCTTTGCTGTTCAATTTCAGAACTTTATGGGCATACATGTAAACCTTTGGGACATGTGAGGTAACATGTTTCTGTCACAAAATGGCTACAAAATAGCATTTAAATTATCAGGGCATTGAGAAAAAATGGACTTAACCCAAACCTGAGCTGATTACTATGCAAAGAAGTAAAAAGACAAGAAAGGTTGTCTCAGAGTAGGGATGGTTGGTAGGTAGGCATGGAGAGATACAGGGGCAAGAGTGTTTATTTGTTTTCTCTTTTGAATATTTTTTCCTAATTGTTGCAACATGGGCTAATTTTGTAATTCACAAGAGATTTTAATACTAAAAACTTCTAAAGATGACAAATAGCCCGATATGAGCCTGGAGATGAGTATTTAAAAATTCTAAAATCTAGATATATCTTAGTTAATCAAAATTTGATCAAAATAATAAAATATGCACATATCACAGAGACTTACACAAATACATGCATGTATTTGCCTGCCTATCCATATCTATCTATCTATCTATCTATCTATCTATCTATCTATCTAATCAGCTATCACTCTATAATAAATATCAATTTCAGAGCATTGTTGACAACTATGCATAGTTCAAAAACTATAATTATAGGCTGGGTGCAGTGGCTCACACCTGTAATTCCAGCACTTTGGGAGGCTGAGGCGAGTGGATTGCTTGAGCCCGGCGGTTCCAGACCAGCCTGGGTAATATGGTGAAACCTTGTCTCTACAAGAAATAAGAAAGTTAAAAATAAAATTAGCCAGATGTGGTGGCACACGCCTGTCATCCCAGCTACCCAGGAGGCTGAGATGAAAGGATTGCTTGAGCCTGGGAGGTCAAGGCTGCAGTGAGCAGTGATGGTGTCACTGCACTCCAGCCTGGGCGACAAAATGAGACTCTGTCTCAAAACAAACAAACAGACAAAAAATCTATAGTTAGAATAGTAATGAAGCCTGTAAAGGTTAGAGTGAACAGTAACAATATTTTTTAATATGTTGCTTAATAGTTGAGACCCAGGAAACAGACATTATACATTTTCACTCATAGGTTACAAAGCATGTACTCTTTACCTTTTAGTCCATTCCAATCTATAATTGCCTTTGAGAGTCAATAGGCCCACTCCTGTAAGGGTAAAGATAACAGTTTAATGCATCACTAGAACCAGAGAGAAAAGGCACTGGATTCAGAAATAATAGTTCTTTACTGATTTAATATATGAACCAACTCAATTATTAATCTCACTAAAAACATAAGGCCTAATTTCTCTTGGGCAATATATCAATGTTACAAGATTGTTGAATAACCCTGGACAAGATTAACTTCTATGTTATTGTGAAGGGTAGGTCAATTTCTATTGCAGAGGGAGTCAACATAATTATGTAATATTTTAAAAGGAGTTAAGAGACAGTAATAAATCTCTGATCCTGAGTCTCTGTATATACCTTATTCTAACCTAGAAACTACTCCTCTGACAGCTCATGTTTAAATCTTATTAGGTATACACTTAAAATTATACCAAAACTCCACTCTGCCAACCACACTATTACCCTCATCACCTCCTACATTCCTTCTATCTTACTTAGTATTTCTAAAACCTTTTTAATCTTATTGTTTCCTTCTCCCACTCTATCCCAAAGTTAGTACTTATTTTTGCTCCACTTTTTTTGGATTTGAATATTATTCTGATTAAGAAGTGTCAAGCTTCAATCTCTAAGTTTTCCTTTGCTCAAACATCTTCTTCAACCCACTCAAATGCTTATCTCATCAGGGTCCCCATATGCCCTGCTGAGCTGGAGAATCTAGGAATGTGGATTTTGCTGTATTTCTTATTGAAAATGTAGGCTGCAGCTTAAGTGAAACACGCAACTTCCCCAGCTCTTCGTTATTTCAACCTGAACAACGTAAAGAAAGCAAGCTATCTCCAAGGCCAGAGCAAGAGCAATTTCTCTGAGGGCGGACATCATTTCCAAACCTTCAATTTAGGTATAATGTAGCCAGAAGATGGGGACTGTAAACCAGAATAGGGTTAGAAGAGAGGAGAAATCTGTAAAGATCCCCTGAATCAATTGAAATACAAGTGGAAGGTAACAGGGAGTTACCTTACCTGTGTGACTTTGGGCAAATTCTGGACTTCTCAGACTTATCACCTATAAAGGGTGCATCATAAGACCTATTTTGTAGGTTTCTTGCGAGACTGGAAATAGCACATAGCCCAGTGCCTAGCATATAGGTGGAACTCATTTAATAGCAGTTATTGTTATTATTCTTTGCTTTGCAGAGACCAGGGCTTGTAAATGAATTAAGAAAGAGTTAAAATTTCCAGAGGCATTGTGGCAAACATATACTTATCCTGGGGTATCAAGTAAATGTTTGGGGGGAGTCTAAAGAGCTTGGCTCTGACAAGGGTAGTCTTTAGCACACAATTAGAAAGCTATCCCCATTAAATCTACTTAATATTTTTCTCACCAAGGCTCCCAAATGCCCTGCCAACTTTGAGAGTCTAGTGATGTGTATTTCACTGTTCTTCCTATTGAAAATGTAGGATATAGGTTAAATAAAATTCACAACTAAAAGCAACAGTCTGCCTCTCTTGATCCACTAAACAATTGCCTCTCCTCAGAGATATGTTTTCTATTTTAACTAAAAAGTGTCCTACTGGAGCTGTACTCCAATGGCACCTCATAACTTCTATTTTCTGTTGGGATATCTACAATGTAACTGTGAGGTTAACCCCAAGTTAGGGCAGAAGATGGCTTTGTTCCTTCAAGTACCATAGGCATGGGGACATGACAGGCAGGTTACTGTGTTTCTTTCCAAAGGCCAATAGTATGACATTATTAAGTTAAGGAATTTAGGAATGTGTTGCAGATTTTCATTATTTGGACTTTTGAAATAGTTTGCCTTACTCCATTTGGAGAAAGTCACCTACACAGAAGTCTATGAAACACAAGAAAATGACAGAGACAGTGAGGTCCCTGGAGCTGGCCTCACTTTTTCAGGTCGCACTGATAGAGCCTGTTGACCACTGACGGTGATGGTGGTCGGGGGACAGTACCACTGGGTTCTGCTTTTCCTCTGACAAGGCATCTGATCTCAGACAAATCACAGTCTATCTGAGTCTCATATTTTTCACCCAAAAAATATGGGAGTTGGACTAGATGTCTACATTCCTTCTAGCCCTAACATTGTATCAACATCATTATTTGTATTCTTGATCTGACCCTTCACGTCCTCCAGGGACCCTAAATGCAGGAAATGAAAATTGGACAGGAAGTTAGGAGTCCTGTTCTCTTAATAGTCAGTGGAGTGATGATAGTCACCTCATACTCTCTGGGCCTTGACTTCCTCTTTTGTAATGAAGTTCAGTGAAGAGCAAACGAGGCAAATTCTTTGCCCAGAGAGTAGGTCTGTGGGATGTGGGGGAGAATGCACAGGGCAGATGATGTCAATGTCCTTTCCACTTCTTGAATTCTCTGAGTCATCTTAGACACTGTCCACCATTAGTCAACCAAAGCTGAAATTAGATTTCATGAAATCTAAATTGCTGTTTTTTGTTGTTCTATGTTAGTTTTATTTTTTGTTTTTGTTTTTGTTTTTGTTAGCAGCTCTTCACAAGTAGAAAGAAAGGCTGGCTGGTAAGAAGATGATGACTCCTAAAATATTTTAAAAATCAGTCTCCTAATATCATATAAGAGGACTTCTTATAAACCCAGGAATCAAAACAATTCACAGAAGAACAGAATTTCACTGCAGAATTGTCTTATCTGTCTCTACTGCAAGAGCTTAATAAGCAACATTGTTTAATGTTACTTTAAATTCTAGCCCTTATTTGTTAAGAAAAACAGAGAGCAGAAAAACCCACATTGGGTTACTATACATTATTAGTCTTATTGATTGCTACTTCTTAGAATCACAAGAACAATTAATCTTAGTGATCAAAGAAAGGTGGTGCATTGCTATTTACCACTGCCTAATATGTATGAATGCAATTAACTGCCTCTCCCAGCTCAGAGAACCCTGCGGGTTAGGAAGGACATGTCATTGTTTTCTGTTTAGTAGACATCTATTGGTATATAAGAAATCGAATTATCTTCTGTTCACATTTCAATTAAGTAGCAAGGAAGATAAACAAATAAAACTAAATATAGCTTTGCAGAAAAAACTCTTTTCAGTTGTCTTCTTCAAAATTTCCCAAGCTCAGGCTGCTGTAAGAAATATGAACTAGAATCCTTTCTTCCAAGTTGTGTATATCGAGAGGCCACTAGCTTCCATTTTATAGATTATCTGCAATCAGCTCAACTGAGTCATTAATGGGTAGAGGCATTGTAGCTGTGTATGAATAAGAAAAAGAATGTGTGACTAAAACTGATAGGCTATGACTTTTAAAAACATAGTATTTATCCTTATGAATTCCTTACGATTCCTCAGTACACAGTATGTTTGGCCCCAAGGAATTCTTGTTGTTTCTAACACAATTATTAATTCTCTGTTGTTTCCATCTTGACACATGCAATATCAAAGTATGAATAGCTAGAAGTGTCTTTATATTTTTCTTGATAATGCTTTACTGTTTATAAGTACATAAAACACATCCAGGGGCCCAGTGAGATTTTGTAGTCATTATTAATGATAGGAAGGTTGATATAGAAAGGGCTTCTCCTATTAAATGCTTTGGTGAAAGATGGTTTTTAAATTTTTTTCTTGGAATTTTTTCTTAATGCAAGGGCCATCCATTCAATACGTTTATCCAATATATTTAGCCTCTTGCCAACCCCTGTTCAAGTTGCTATATTTGATGCTAATGTTTATCCATTTCCCCTTCACATATTTGACAATTCTAGAAGATAACAGCAATGAATAAAACTGTCCTCATGGAGCTTACAGACTAATTACATAAAATAAGAGCTAAAGCTGATGGCACAGTGAAAAACTATGAGCATTTCATTTGTAAGCTCTTTTTATTTATTTATTTTACTTTAAGCCTGGGATACATATGCAGAACATGCAGGTTTGTTACATAGGTATACATGTGCCATGGTGGTTTGCTTCACCTATCAACCCATCATCTAGGTTTTAAGCCCCGCATGCATTAGGTATTTGTCCTAATGCTCTCCCTCCCCTTGCCCCCAACCCCCCGACAGGCTTGTGATCACACACTGGGGCCAGAAGTATCTTTAAATAGCGTTCTGGTATTCTTAAAAAGTTAAATCAATAATTCAATTATTCTTAGGATTTCAAAAATATAAACTTTCTAAAGACATCACCTTTTGTTTTAAAAGTATAAACTTATTACAAAAAAAGAAAGAAAAGAAATAGTGATTTACTTAAGAAAGAAAGCTGACTTGGGTGCTTTAGTAATAAATGTAACTGTCCTTGAATGAAGAAAAGAATATATTTCTGAAGATTTCCACTTTATAAGCTTCATTTCTTTTTCTCAAGTACTTTCTTCAGAGATTTATGATTAAATCTCTTCAGAATCCCTGATTAATTCCCTTCAGAAGACATCAGAAGCCAGGTGAATGGAGAAGTGGAAGGAATATCTTGCCAGAAGTACCTAGGTCTTCTCTGCGTTGTGTCAAATCAGCCAAGTGAGTCACGTGCTTTAAACCTTGTGTTTGGCTACAGCAGTATAAAAGAATTATCATGAGCCTTGACTGAGGGACCTTAATAGGGCCCCTGAGGCATCATCCGGAGGGCAAAAACACCTTTGAAGAAAGGGGCATAAGCTCATTTAGAACATTCTGAGAAGTCTCAGTGGATATAAACTAGTGTGCCTGGTAACCCTTATATTGCTAGACTGTGGGGCGCTTGGGAACACTTAAAATTTCTACAATAATTGCAATAGTTATTTCCTTGATTTTCCGGTCCTTTCCCCAGAATTCTCACGGAGATCGTAGCACTCTCCTTTCTTTCTCTCTCACTGAGAGAGCCCTGGGGACCCTGTGTTCTTTCTCAGTGGCTGCTACTTAGATCACCCCAGGCCAGTCACTGTTATTGCTGCCGCTGCTACTTCCATTCAGTAGTCTTGTTGCTCTCTCTCCCTATCAGTACTTTGACTTGCGGTCAGAACTTCTGCTGTTGGTACCAACAATGTTGGAGGGAAGTATTTCCATTACCAATTAATGCTTTCTGGACCTCCAAGGGTCAAATTTTCTGCTTTATCTTTACTAATACCACATTAGGAATTTTGAACATGATTGCCAAAGCCCAAGAGTAACACAGCAAACATATTCCTCGCCGGTGATTGCTCAGTAACACAAAATGGGCACATGTTTGCCATATTTTGACAGCCTAAGATCCCTACCTTCTCTATATTATACATCTGCAGCCTCTCCTCCTAGCCTCCCTTTTGATGTGAGTGTGCTAACATCATCAACCTGAAGTTCAGGCCCAAAGTTTCCTTCCCCAAAGCCCAGATAATCTTTCCAAAAGAACTCTGGGAGGTACTGTCTGAGTCTCCAGACTCTGCAAGACAAATATAATGATTATAATTCATATTAATTTTTTATTTCTTCTGTAACAAATTACTACATATGTAGTGACTTGAAACAACACAAATTTATTATCTTATATTTTGTTGGTCAGAAGACTGGTGTGGGTCTCATTAGACTAAAATCAAGATACCAGCAGTCTGTTTCTTTTTGGAGGCTCCAGGGGATAATATTGTTCTCAGGTTATTGGCAGAATTCAGTTCTTTGTGGTTGGAGGACTGAGGTTCTCATTTTCTTCCTGCCTGCTGAAAGTCATTCTTAGCTTCTAGAGGACACATATTCTTTGACTCATGGCCCACTTCCTCCATCTTCAAAGGGAAAGTATGCTCCATGTTAGAATTTTTTGATTAATATATTGAGATAAAGAAAAAAATAGATATTTATTAGGTCATTAAATGAAGAAGTCTAGGTGGCTTCAGGCACAGGTTGATCCAGGGGTTCAAACAGATCTTCAGGAATTTGCCTCTTTTCATCACTTGGTGCTCCTTTTCTCTGTGCTAATTACAAATTCAGGTAGGTTATCTCTTTGTCTGTAGGCTTTTGCCTCATCATTCAATTAACTCCAGTGGAAAGAAAGGTTCTTTTCTTGTGCGTTCCATCAAAAGTTTGGGGAACAATTCTTTTACCCTGCAAGGTTATAGGATCATCTTGGAAACAGTCACCTTGTGCCAGGGTAATACAGTTCTTTGATTGGCTAGAACCAGTCAAAATCCAGACTCAAAATCCTAACCAAAATTCCCAGGTCTGGAGCCAGAAGATGGGGTAGACCCATTTTAGTCATCTGGATTGAGGGTGCGTAGAGGTGCTATTTGTTACCTAAAGTGGGTGTGAATGCTAAACAGGCAAGAACAACAGATGTCTACCATTGCTTCTCGGAATTTTGGGGAAACATCACATAGAGATGTAATATCTGAAGATAAAAATATAAGTTGCAGAAGAGAAAACAGAAGTAGTAGGTAGTCTTTAGAAAAATGCACATTATAAATTATCATGTGAATAAAACAAAGTGATTTTATCTGTCACGTAAATATTACACACCCTTCCATTATCTATCTGTTCAACTTCAAGCAAAGTATTTAATCTCAAGTTTCTCATATGTAAAGTAAAGATAATATCAATTACCTTTTGGAGTTTTTGCAAGGACTCGAGATGATGCTTGTAAGGAATGCACTTCTGTGTCTGGAATTGTAGTTGGTGTTCAACGAATGACAGCTATCATTATCATCATGGTTATTATTTTAATGAATCTCAGCTTTTCTCATTCCTGAAGAACAGTTTGAACTCACCACACTTCTATATCTGTTTCCCTGAGGGTAATTAAGCTACTTATAATGGCCTTGCTCTAATTGTCAGACTTGAAATAAAATTTTTATCAATTTGCTCTGAAGCCATTAGGCCTTTATTTACTGATTCAGCTCTAAGGAAAACCCCAAAAGTCTTAAACAGAGCAATGCTGATTGAGGTTAATTTTACTTTCACATAAACCAAAGGCCTTAAAGTGAGGTTGGACTGGCAATGTTGCTGACATGAAATTCACGTCCTTCTGAGGTGTTCTGTCACTGCTGCTGTTCATCAAAATCCAGTTTTATTTTATCAACCAAGAAGCATATGATTCTGAAACTATATATCTCTCTTCTCAATTCCAGTTCTTACAGAATGGTTTCTCCTACTGAAAAGTAGGATTGCTAAGGCCTGAGGCATGGTCTGGGTAGCAGGCTGCTGGAGTGGGCATCAAGATGGAGTCTGTGTGGAGATTAGGCCCACGCAGATCAGGGGACGGGGTGGGCAGGAAGTGCTGTGGATTCAAGTGCTGTGAGATTCGCTCAGGATTCTCCCCGAGGGGGCCAGTTATTGGGCAGATAATGGCACAATTTAATCTATGTTCCGGTAGAGAGTGGAACTGGAGGTCTTGACACACTTCCTGTCCTTATCCTGATGTTCTCAGGGTCAAGAAAGGGCTCAGGCCTGCGGGGACCCTGTATTACACACTGAGTGTTAGTTCCTATGACTGTAACAAGTTTTCACAAATTTGGTGGCTCAAAGCAACACAGAGTTATTATCTCACAGTTCAGGAGTCAGAAGTCTAAAATGAGTTGGCAGGGCTGTGCTCCTTCTGGAGGCTCGAAGAGAAAAATTGACTTCCTTGCCTTTTCCAGCTGTATTCATTGGCTATGGCCCCTTCCTGCCCACTCCATCCACAGCACTTCCTGCCCACTCCATCCACAGCACTTCCTGCCCACTCCATCCACAGCACTTCCTGCCCACTCCATCCACAGCACTTCCTGCCCACTCCATCCACAGCACTTCCTGCCCACTCCATCCCCTTATCTGCACCTTCAAATCCCTTTCTCTGTTGAGCTCTGCTTCCATCATCACATCTCCTACTCAGACTCTCCTGCCTCTTTCACTTACAAGGACCCTTGTGATTATATTGTAATGACAGTCCAGCATAATCTCCCATCTCAACATCCTTAATTTAAGCCCATCTGCAAATCTCTTTATCACGTTAGGTAACATCCACAGGTTCTGGGGATTACAATCTGGTCATCTTTGGTGGGAGGGCATTATTCAGTCAACCACACCCCATCCCAAATATAGGCTCAGCTATTTAATTCAAGGGCAAAAATATTAAATTCCCCTTGCAAGAGAAACCAAGAAACATCACAGAGAAATAATAATTTTTTGCACAGAAGTCGTTACTAGTCCCCAGGATCCTCAGTGTGTGCTTACAACACACAACAGCAGGGATATGAGTCTTATTGTGACATATTAATTTTTAGGACATTTTCCTTTTTTAAAAAAGGTCTTATCAATGCCCAGAGAGGATTGGCTGATATGAAGAAACAAATTGGTAGATATGGTAGATATGAACAGAGACTATTTTTTAAAACTTTTATAAAATCATGGTCATTTATGGGCATAAAATGAATCTTCCATTTTACCCAGACCTCAGTTAGGGGTTGTACTAGTTTACTAGGCTTCCCTAACAAAGTACCACAGACTGGGTAGTGAAACAACAGAAATGTGTTTCCTTACACTTCTACAGGCTAGAAATCTGAGATCAAGGTGACAGTAGGATTGGTTTCTTTCCAGGTCTTCCTCCTTGGTCTGTCCTCTCCTTGTGCCTTCACCTGGTCTTCCCTCTGTGCCTGTCTGCATCCCTAATCTCCTCTTCTTATAAAGACATCAGTCTTGTTAGACTAAGGCCCACCCATATGACCTTATTTTAAACTATTTGCCTCTTTTAAAAACTTATCTCGAAATATAGTCACATTTTGAGATCCTGGGGGTTAGGACTTTACCATATGAATTTTGCAGGGACACAATCTAGCCCAGAGCAGTGATCAACCAAATTTACTGTCTTACATTATCTTTTGGTGGAGTAATTTGTTCCTGCTGCAACTGTCTCTCTTCCTCGCAAACCCAGAGAGAAGGGTTGACATAGGGGTTAGCTTCCTTGCAGACACCAGGTGTTATTTCCAGACCTTGCCATCATCAGCCAGTGCCATAGTGAAACCAAGATAAGATCAATTAATTCTGGGTCCATGTCTTTGTCAAAGTTACACAGAACCTTGGGGATTTAGAAGTTATCACAGAAAGTTATTTAAAGCCATCCAAGCTGTTATCTGTTCCTTTTTTAAGTGTTCATATTAACTCACAATTCTGTTAAAACGGGGGTTATATTCTTTGGCTTTTCCTGTTTCAGTCATTTAATTTTCATATGTAGTGGGGTGGTTACTTAAAATTATTGCTTAGAAATGCAGAAATATAGTTTTATTTTCTGTACCTGAACTCACCTTACCCATAAGACCTCCGATTATGGTCAAGAATGAAGAAAAACTTTAAGTTGCCCGTTCAAGTTTTCTCAGTCATTTTCGGTTTAAATCTTCCTCTTTTCCAGGGTGAGTCAGTGTTTCTGCTTCCTTCCCTTCCCCAGGATGAGATCCAGACCCTGAATGGAGAAGCGAGGGGGAAGGCTCCTAGTCCTCCCTCTGTTGTCTTGTCCTTTCTATTCCCTGAGGTGTCTCATGCCCGGGGTTGAATTTGCTATGTAGTTAATGAAGCTCAAACTTCAGAGCTTCTCCTTTGCAGGCCTTCCTCTGAGCTCTTAGAAAGGGCCTTAATGATGGATTCACATGGTCATAGTTTTTGTCACGTTAATGAAAGTAAAACACTTTAACAGCAATTGATTGAGACACTGTTGCCTGCCACTTGACTTCCCCTCCACTAAAGCTGTCTGCCGTATAAAGTGGCTTTGGAGTGGCCGTAAGAATATTGGTCATCTAAGGGGAAGGTGACAAACCTCAGTTTATATTTAGTGTGATGTATTTATATGGTTTGGAGTCACTTCCACAAATGGTTAAGTTATATGCTGGACAACCTTTGGTAGTAATGGCTTCCAAAAATATTCTTGTCACTTGCTGTACCCACTTACAATGTGCAGGGCTGGAGTGCTATCATGATATACTGCCTAGAATGCCTGGCACCAGAAGTGTGTTGGGAGTGGAGGAGAAAAAGGCTTGGGAAAAGCCTATAGAAGTTTCCTCCAGTCATCAGAGGGGTAAAATAGTAAACAGAGGATTCAATTCTCACTGACAACTGGACATACAGAAGTTTTCTCAGGCCAGGAATATACTGAATAATGTAGCATATATACTTGTAAATGTCATGCATACATATATTTTTTCTGATGGAAATTATGCAAAATAGAACTTAGAATTTCTGTGTTTGTAGGACACAGGTATATCTGTGCATGAAGTCATGGGTTTTATGCTTTCCAATTATCAATAATAAAAAGTCAATCAAGCATACTTGAGGAAAATGTGAATTATCTACCTTTTTATCCTCTCTATAGAAAATATTACAAAACAATTATCCTATGAAGAGGTGATCAAAGAGTATGCAGTCCAAAATGTAGGAAAAATGTCTTACTAAGGTATAAACAAATAATTAATAAAAATGTTATCTAGATTTTGTGAGACTTGTAGTATTTGTAAGCTTTCTTATATTTTTTTCTCTATTAAAAAAAATTCACTTTTGGCCAGGCACAGTGGCTCAGGCCTGTAATCTCAGCACTGTGGGAGGCTGAGGTGGGAGAAGTGCTTGAGGCCAGGAGTTCGAGGCCAGTCTGGCCAACATGGTGAAACCCTGTCTCTACTAAAAATACAAAAACTAGCCGGATATGGTGGCACATGCCTGTAATCTCAGTTACTCGGGTGGCTGAGGCAGGAGAATTGCTTGATCCTGGGAGGCAAAGGTTGCAGTGAGCCGAGATGGTGCCACTGCACTCCAGCTTGGGCAACAGAGAGAGACTCCATCTCAAAATAAATAAATAAATATTCACTTTCATTCTTAGAATGATATTGATCATTTTGTATACTTTTTTCTTAAAGTGGGCTCCTAAAATTCTATATGCTTCAGGCCCTGTGGATCTTACCTGGCCTTCTCTATGCCCCTTGATCAGTGAACATTGAGTGCTGACACGAGGGGCCCTGGACCCCAGCCTGAGGCAGCTTATTCTGCATTCTCAGTGTCCAGACCCCAGAAATGTCCTGGCCAGTGTTCCCTGAGCAGGAGCATTTCAGCACACCTCTGTCCATTTCTGAATTTCAGAAGCACTGGATGCCTCAGTGACATTCAGGATGCCCCACTGGCATCACGGGCATGTGAAGTGTGGGGAGCAGAGGGCACGCGACTCCAAGGTCCCTTTCAGAACAAACACCCCATGCCAGTGCACCCACCAGTGTTGGGATGTGTGCGTGCATGTGTGCTTGGTGGGGGTGGAGGTGGGCCTAGGGACCTTTGTGAAGTCATCTTTTTTTTTTTTATTAAACAGGGCTGCACTTCATTCAGTGACGAAAGGAAGACATGATGAGATGGGACAACCAGGTTTTGAGAGAATGCTTGACTTGGCATAAGACCAATTTTATTAGCCAAGAATGACAAGACACATTGAACAGAGGTGTCAGACTTGTGAGAAGTGTATAAAATAGGATTCCAGAGCAGAGAGGGCAGCTGAACGAATGAAGAAAGTGACCTCTGCTCTGAAGTCAGCTTGTGCACTTAGTTTCTGTCCCTGGAATCAGACACAGTGAGAATCAGAAACATTTCCTTAATACAACAAAGTAATCACATCATGATGGCCAAGAAAGAGACTGGCACCACATGGAACATTCTATAAGTGTGAGGCCATCTTGACCCAGCCTCCTTTGCTTTGGAATTTCTAAACATGTCAGGAAATTTGTTGATCTACCCCCTCCAAGTGTTTGGATCTTGGAAGGCAGACCAGTCTTATTCCTACCGACACTCTCCAAGCACCTCCTCCCAACTTCAGGACCAGCTTTTATAGCACTGTGGTGTAATTTTTAAGAGCACAAAATGGAGATAAATCAAAGGGGTCAAATACCAACACCATGAATTACAAGCTGTGTAATCTTGAGTAAATTACTTAACCTCTCTGAGCTTCAGTTTTCTTATCTGTACAAAAGATTGCTATAAGGATGAATGAGTTCATGTATGTAAACTACTTGGAATACAAAATGTGTATGTTTTAACTATTATAATCCCCTCACTGTAGGACATACACTTGTACCATATATTCTTCCTCTTTTCTGGCCTATGACTTAGAGTGAAAACAATGTGGTCAGGCCTGCAAGCTTTGTTCCCTAATGTTTAAAAAGAAGCTTCTGGGATTTAGAACATTCTTTTCTATCTCAAAGACTGAGTAGTTACATTCAAAAGCCCAGATTTCAGGGCTATTGTTCCTGAGATGGACTTCAAGTGCCTATTTTGGAAGTCTAGAAATGAACATAGATTTTTAGCTTCTGCGTGCATCCCAGCTATAAAGATACTAAACTTCTCTGAGGCAATAGGCACTGCTGGCTAAAAAGAGAAAGATCATGAGCAAAGATGAAAAAAGGGGCAGTAATTAAAGTAATAATATATTTCAAAATGCTACACAAATAATAATGAAGGAGAACAAACATTTAAAATTTCCTTTAAAAGTGCCAGGTGTCAGGCCATGAAATATATATATATATATATAAACTTCATCTTTGCAACCACCTATTATATGCATAGTTTTATTTTACTGGTGAGTAAACGAAGGTTTGTAGAGTTTTGTTACTGCTCAAACAATACAGTGTGATAAGGGGTAGGCTATGATTCGAGCTGACGTTTTGCTTCCAAGGACACGATCTTTCCACTCATTGTTCCTGGTACCCCACCCCCTGCTCTCTAAAATTTAATTCTCTGAAAGAAAAGCATCTGACTGGAAAACAGCATTTTCTATGAAGAGATTTCCATCATCAGCTGGGAATGTATCAATTGTGGGGAGCATCTTCCTGAACCTTCAAAGCCTTTTCTGTGTCAGAAGAGAAATCTCAACCTCATCAGAATCTAGGGTACTGGTTCCATCTGCAAGTTTTACATCTCAATGTGATTAGGTAGGTAGTCAATTCTAATTAACTCTCCTCTTCCAGCCAATTCTGCCAATACATTGGTTCTATTTTAAAAATTCAGACAATTCTTGTGGAAAAACATCATTCCATCTCTCTCCAAATACTTGTTATTTTGACTCTAAGACCTCATCTTTATTCTTATCACAAATTCCTCAGAAGAACGGTTAAATTGATTATGCATAAGATGGTGACAAAGAAATTTTGTTTACTTCAGAATGGAAATACAGACATCAAATATATGAACTCGTTGCTCTGGCTAACATTGAAAATCAGCACCATACAAACTGTCATATGATTTCAATCTTAATCCCAGGTGAGATTGTGAGGAAGACAAAATTTGCTTTTTATGGCCCACTCCCTCCCTTCCCTCCACCTGCGACCTTGCCTTTATATCTCACCAACGATGTTGTATCTAACATTCACATTCATTCTTTACTTCTTTCTTCCAAGACCTGGTTGCAGGGAAGAGTCTGGTAGACTCACTCATGCTAATGCCGTTGGATCCCAGCTTGCCTCTTATAGCTTCTTTCTCAGTTTCCCATATGTAGATTCATAAACATGTTTGCTTCCCTCTCACCTTCCATCCTTCTTTTAGGATTGTTTCTCCTCTTGTCTTCAATTTAATTATAAGGGAGTTAGGAAGCCTCTAAATTCTTTCCATTTTACCACATGGAAGGGTTTAAAAATAGATGATTCTGCTCACAGTCACACGATCATTTATCAATGTTCTGCAAGTTCTGGTTAAGGTAGTAAGACTTAAATAGAAGTAAGTTGTGCATAAGTTTTGTAAAAGTGAAGACAACATTATTTTTATTTGTAGGTAGGAAGATATACCTAGAAAATACATGTGACTAAAGTCAAAAAGTATTATGATAAAAAAGTTTAGTAAAATTATATGTATGAAAACCATGTAACAATAAATGTGGGTTATTCCAAAAATTCCCATTTAGAAAATATAATGAAAGATGAGCTCATTCACGGTATTGGCAAAATACTTGAAGTAAGATAGAAATAAACATATCAAGAACCATAAGGTTTATATGAAGCTAACTAATTTTTTTTTTAAATGAATAGGCAATATACCTAGAAGAGAATCGGAGAAACATGGCTTCCTCTATATATGAGGAGTCTGTATATGCCAATTTTTTTCTTCTAAATAAATATATACACAAACATAATTCCAACAAATATTCAGATGGGATTAAAAATCAACTTTGCAAATGCTTACAATGTTTATCCAGAAAAATAGATAGACAAAAACAAATAAATAAAAAATAAACAAAAAAAATAACAAAAAAAATAAAAAATAAACTAAATTTATTGCTAATAAAACTTAGTAAGGTTATAAAAGTTTAAATAAAGTATTGCATGCCAAGAATTTGAGATTGATTAGGATTTTAATAAATCACTACTTTTATATACGTTCATTTAGTACTTACATGTTATAGAATTTCCGTAAGTCTTAGTAGCATGTTAAAATGAAGTCATGCTAACATTATTTTCCAAGTTATAGTGACTTAGCCTCTGCCTTTGATACTGAAGGTCTTCTTCCATCCCCTGGCAAAGTCACCAGTAGTTATTTCTGGGATGTCAGGGTGTGTCACGTGGTGGCTCGTGTTCTTCACTGAGTCACATCACCACGACCTCTGCTGCTGGTATTCTTTATAGGAATCCCCCAAGGTGGCTTCTCTGAGCCCACAGACTGCCAAAGCCCCCTCAGTGAGCAATGACAAAGTTGGGAGGACCCAGTGCGGTAACATTTATGCCCACAGCCTCAGGTGTATTTCACGAAAACATCTCCTGACCCTTCTGACCTTAATTCCCCTCATGATCAGGGCATCAATTTAGCTCCTCAAGCCAGAGAGAGATAGATCTGAGTCATCTTGTCTTACCCAGTCCTGTCCCTCCATCTTTCTTCTTTATTTCTTCTTCAACTTCTCCATTCTATTTCAGCCCCAAATAAAAACCCCCATGCTCATCAAATCGTGCAAATAAGTTAGGTTACTAGTTCATCAAACAGGCAGGTTCTGATTCCAAGTTTATGCTCAACAGAGGCACTGTGCTGTAAAAGAATAATCTTAACTGTATTATAAATCACTTATAAACAGTGAGTTATTATAGTGTATTAGAGGCTAGGCAGAGTACATAGGTAAAAAGTCATGGTTTCTGTCCTCAAAGAAACTTATTGTCCAGGAGTCACAGTTATTATTTCACTAGGATATCAGGAGAGGGCATATCAAGTGCGTTTCTAAAATACATAAACTATATTTTTCCTACTTTACCAAATTAAATGTGTTATAAAAGAACAATTAAATTGAGTCTGTCATGACTTGTTCTCAGTTAAGCTCCTAGAATTCTTTACTCCATTCTTTATGTTCTTAAAATTCATTTGATTGTATTTCTGAGAATCCACATCAAACTACAAGAATGTGGTAAAAAAATCAAAACAAGGCTATTGCCAGTCTTTTAGCAGTTTTCCTGTTCTCTGCAGATCTTCAAAAGCGTTTCACTGTCTGCCACACTCTGTTAATACCTTTGAAATGATATACTAGACAAGATGCCAGCACTTTGAAAATAATCGTGTGATTTCTTACATGATCTCCACCTCTATTTTAGACTGACATGACATAGTTATCAAATAAACATCTCGTTGATCATAGACTTTTAACTGGCAGTTGTATTATGTACAAAGGAAAACTGGTAAACAAAACACGGTCTTATTCAAAGCTGTCTTGGTTTAGTGGAGAAGATAGGTTTAATAAACAAATAATGAAGATGATGATAACGATGATAGTGACTATGATATGATGTGATAATGATAGAAGTACAATAGGCAGAAGAATACTTTTTATTCAATAAGTGGTGCTGGGCTAATTGGCTATTTAGCTGATCTCTATCTCACACCACACCCCAAATCAATTTTGGATGAATTATAGATTTAAATGTGAAAGTTAAAGCATAACATCTTCATACCTTGGGTAGAAAAATATTTCATAATCCCCTCTTGAAGCAATGTGCTCAGAACAGCATTCTTTTAAACCACATATTGTGAGTACATGGAATTCTACAATGAGCCTCATGCCCAGCCCTATCTATTTTCTTGGGAGTCAAGAGACAAGTTTCAATTTCTGCCACCAAGTTTGCAGAATGAAATGGGTACAGTATTAAAGGGAAGTGATCACCAACCACATGTGTAAAATGGCTTATTATTATCATTTTATCTCCCCTCAAGTATAAAAGAGTCAGAAGAGCCAGTATGAAAACTGGAGAGAGTCAGGGTGCTCATTATCCACAGTAGCTTTTTTTGTGTGCTGCTGAAAGAGAGATGCAAGAGCCGGAATCAAAGATTTGTAACCACGAGAGATGAGACTAGCTGTGATTCAGGGAGAAAAAGCAAGAGTTTAATGAGCAGTGCAAATGTAAGCACAATTGTGAAGGGAATTGGGTCAAGGATTGAAGTATGGGCTATGTGGGGCAGATTAGGAAATGAAGTCATTTAATAAAATGTGTTGGATGTCGTTTTATTGTGATGTCCTGTTAAAACATCAGATAAGGTTGGACCTTATTCACACCAAGTGTGTATCCCTCCTGTTCTCTCTCTTTCTTTCTTTATTTCTCTCTTTCTTGAAGGAAGATGTAAAAACTTACTTCCATCAGAGATCCAGTTCTAGTCAGGGGTATAGTTGTTTTCCAGACAAAGCACCTTCCCAAAATTCTTGCTATTTTCTTCTAATGTTGAACTGGGTTGGTCAACCTAAAAGACTCTTAAATCTTTTCTTTTCAACTAAAATTAATTCCTGAACCAAAGTGATCTGTCAGCCAGTTACATCTGAATTACCTGGGGTAATTGTTAATTAAAATGCAAATTCCTGGTTTTGCTTGAGACTCCCTGAAACAGAATCTCCTAGAAGTAGGTTCTAGGAATCTGTATTTTAAACAAGCCCTGTTGATGATTCTTAGGAATTCTCAACTAGTAAGGAACTCTCCCAAGTGTCTTTTCTCAGCTCTTCTTTTCTCTTGGCTTGGCCTCATCTCTTTAAGTCTCTAGAGCTGAAGATATTTTCTAGGCAGAGGATACACCACCAACATGAAAACAAAACAAACAACTAATATGATCTTCTTAAAAATGTCAGACTGTGTTACTTTCCAATTTTAAAATATTCAGTGGCTTCCCAATGAACTGGGAATACAATATTTCCATGGCTACATGCCCTTCATTTCTGATCTCATTCTCTACTACTTCATCTTTTCTGGCTTGATATCCTCTGATTATGCTGGCATAGGATCAGATCCTTGAACCTGCCAGGATTGTTTCTGTCCGGGAGCCTTTGAGGTTACTCACTCTCTGCATGGAAAACATTTTCCATGTCTTCCTACTGCTGGCATCATCATCATTCAGATCTCAGATCCTGCTTTACCTCAAGAAGCCCCTGACTTCCCTTTCTTGTGTGTGCGTGTACATATACATGTGTGTGCTCCACTTGTCATTCTCCAGTACATCAGACTATTTAAAATTTACTTTCTGGCATTTATCACTTCTGACATCAACTAATCAATCAATTAATCACTTTTTCGTTCTATCCTTTTTAAAGAAAACTGACCTGTCTCCCTGCTTCCCAGCTGCAAATGAATGAAAGAAGAATCTTCATATGTGTTAATCATTGCTATGCTTTTAGTGCCTAAAGTGGTGCTTGGCACACAGTAAGTTTCTATAATTACTTAGTGAATGTTGAGTTAAAAATACCAAAAGTTCAAGACATTAAAGGATTCTTATGGTCTCCACATCAACCCTCAAACCATAATGCCTTCAGTTCTCCTAATTTTATAATTGCTCCCTTTTCTACCCAAGGATCTTACCTCCAGTCTTGTAATATCTGCCCGTAATTATGTATGAGGGAAGAAGGACAAAGACCTAGATAATATAATGTGTAATTCGGCAAATGAGACCTTACACTTTAACATGGAAGCTAAATGGCAAATAGTGTCAATGTAATTCCCTACATATAAAGAAAAGATATGGACCTTAAATTAATTAATCAATTAAATCATTAGTTCAACAAGTATTTATTGCTAACCAGTTCTGTGCCGGGCCCTCTCCTAGGCAGTTAGAATACATGAGTAAGCACAACAATGACTCCTACTCATGGAGCTTACTCATATTCCTTCTTGGTAGCTAGAACATGAGAATCTTCAAGTTATGGAGAGCTTGTCTTCCATCCTGATTTATCTTCCTCAAATGTTTATTTGTAAATAATAGTTTTTGCTTAGAAACCTCAACTCTTCTTAGATATGCAAATAAGTTGCTCTGAAATACACATTTCTAATTATCTCCAAAATGTCATGCATTATAAATTGAGGCAGGATGCGGTGGCTCATACCTGTAATCCCAGCACACTGGGAGGCTGAGGCAGGAGGATCACTTGAGCCCAGGAGTTCGAGACCAACCTAGGCAACATAGCAAGACCCCATCTCTACAAATAATCTAAAAGTATTAGCTGGGCATGATGGCATGTGCCTGTAGTCCCAGCTACTCAAAATTCTAAGGTGGAAGGAGCCTGGGAGATCCAGCCTGGGTGACAGAGTAAGACCCTGTCTCAAAAAAAAAAAAAAAAAAAAAAGGAATATATATACCTATATTATTTCCAACAGAAAATTATCTGCATAGCAATAGTTTTGGAAGTTAAGAAAGTAGATGAACTCAGAGGAAGAGTAGATTACAGCAATTAGGTGATAAAAATGCCATTCAGCCATAAAAAATGATGAGTTCATATCCTTTGTAGGGACATGGATGAAATTGGAAACCATCATTCTCAGTAAACTATCACAAGAACAAAAAACCAAACACCGCATATTCTCACTCATAGGTGGGAATTGAACAATGAGATCACATGGACACAGGAAGGGGAATACCATACTCTGGGGACTGTGGTGGGGAGCGGGGAGGGGGGAGGGATAGCATTGGGAGATATACCTCATGCTAGATGACGAGTTAGTGGGTGCAGCGCACCAGCATGGCACATGTATACATATGTAACTAACCTGCACAATGTGCACATGTACCCTAAAACTTAAAGTATAAAAAAAAAAAAAAAAAAAAGCCATTCAGTTATTAGGTCATTGTTCTTCTTTATTCATTGACAATATCTATGAGTTTAACATTAATGTTAGAAAAAATTACTTGAACAAAACTCATAACTGAACTTCAATTCCATAGAGAGGTATTTATGTATATAAAACGATATATATTTATGTATATAAAATGATACATAAAATGACATTTTGAAAATTTAATGCTATCTCATCTGCAAATCTGAGGAATTAATACAAAATTTGAGATAAAGATTAAAATTCATTAAACATTTTTATCAACATATAGAAGGATAGATTTTTAAAATGCCAATCATTTAAACAAACCAAAGCACACATCCTTTATACACTAGGAAGACATGATCAAGCCATCTTTTATTCCTCTAGGTAGAAGAAAGGACCACTCTCCTTCTTGCCATCCTCAGGGTTGTACAGAACACTTATAAATATCTATTTTTCATTCTGTTACAGAGAGTAATATGCAAATGGGAATGGGATGAGGTATAGAAAAATGGGAACTGTCAGTGCTTTTTCTCTAGGTACCAGTGGCTGGATGATTTTGCACTTGTGCCCTTTTAATAAACAACTCAAAAGCTGAGAAGAGGGGAGGACAGAACAAACATTGTTATGTTAATTAATTAATTAATTAATTAATTTTAGTTTTAATTTTGTTTGAGACCGAGTCTCCCTCTGTCGCCCAGGCTAGAGTGCAGTGATGCAATCTTGGCTCACTGAAATCTCTGCCCCCTGAGTTCAGGTGATTCTTGTGCCTGAGTCTCCCGAGTAGCTGGGATTACAGGTGCACGTCACCACACTCGGTTAATTTTGTATTTTTTGTAGAGATGGGGTTTTGTCATGTTGTTTAGGCTGGTCTCGAACTCCTGGCCTCAAGTGATCTGCCAATCTTGGCATCCCAAAGCGCTGGCTGGGATTACAGGCATGAGCCATACCTGGCCGAATTAATTTATTTTTTTATTTTTAATTGACAAATAAAAATGATATGTATTTATCATGTACAACATGATGTTTTGAAATATGTATACATTGTGTAATAGCTAAATCGAGCTAATTAACATATGCATTACCACATTCAGTTATCTTTTTTGTTGTTGTTGTAAGAACACTTAAAATTGATCTCAGCAATTTTCAAGAATACAATACATTGTTATTAACTACAGTTACCATGTTGTACAATAGATTTCTTGAACTTACTCCTTTTATCTAACTGAAATTTTGAATCCTTTGACCCAGCTTTCTCCCAGCCACTAGTAACCACGATTCCACTCTCCACTTCTATAAGGTCAACTATTTTAGATTGCATATATAAGTGAGATCATACAGTGTTTGTTTCTCTTTGTTTTAATTTTTATTTACTTTATTTATATTGGCACTTATTAGATGTACATATTTTTGGGGGTACATGTGATAATTGATTTTTTTTTTTTACTATTGAGTTTTTTGAGCTCCTTATAGATTCTGAGTATTTATGAATCCCTTTTCAGATGGCTAGTTTGCCAATTTTTCCCCCATTCTGTGGGTTGTCTCTTCGTTTTGTTGATTATTTCCTTTATCTTCTATTCTGTTCCATCGGTCTATGTGTCTGTTTTTAGGTGAGTATCATGATGATTTGGTTACTATAGCTTTGCACTATATTTTGAAGTGAGGTAGTGCGAAGCTTCCAGCTTTGTTCTTTTTTCTCAGAATTGCTATGGCTAGGCAGGGTAGTTTTTGTGACATATAAATTTTAGGATTATTGTTTCTATTGCTGTGAAGAATGTCATTGGTATTTTGATAGAAATTGTATTGAATTGGTAAATTACTTTGGGTAGTATTGTCATTTTAACGATATTAATGTTCAATTCCATGAGCATGGAATATCTTTCATTTGTTTGTGTCCTCTTCAATTTCTTTCAACAGTGTTTTATAGTATTTCTTGTATAGATCTTTCACATCTTTGGTTAAATTGATTCCAAGTATTTTATATTCTTTGTAGCTATTGTAATTGGATTGCTTTCTTGATTTCATTTTTAGATTGTTTGCTATTGGTTTATATAAATGCTACTGATTTTTGTTTTGTTGATTTTATATCCTGTACCTTTGCTGAATTTTTCAGTTCTGACAGTTTTCCTGTGGAGCCTGTACATATTTCTAAATATAAGATCATGTCATCTATGTGCAAGACTAATTTGACTTCTTTTCCAGCTTGGATGTCCTTTATTTCTTTCTCTTGCCTAATTGCTCTGACTGGGACTTCCAGTATTATGTTGAATAAAAGTGGTGAAAGTGGGCATCCTTGTCTTGTACAGATCTTAGAGAAAATACTTTCAATTTTTCCCTGTCAGTATTATGTTGGCTGTGGATTTGTCATATGTGGCTTTAATTATTTTGCAGTGTGTTTTTTCTATGCCCAGTTTGTTGAGGGTTTTTATCATAAAGTGTTGTTGAATTTCATCAAATGTTTTTCCAGCATCTATTGAAACAACCATAAAGGTTTGTTCTTGTTTCTGTTAACATGATGTATCCCATTTACTGATTTGCATATGTTGAAACATCCTTGCATCTCTTGGATGAATCCCACTTGATCATAATGAATGATCTTTTTAATGTATTCTTGAATCGGTTTGCTAGTATTTTGTTGAGGATTTTTGCATCTATGTTCATCAGTGATATTGGCCTGTAGTTTTCTTTTGTGTTGTGTTTTTGTCTGGTTTTGGTATTAGGGTAATGCTGGCCACATATAATGAATTTGGAAGTATTCTCTCCTCAATTTTTTTTGAAGAGTTTGAATAGAATTTCTATTAACTCTTAAGTGTTTGGTAGAATTCAATAGTGAAGCCATCACATCCAGGGCTTTTCTTTGCTGAGAGAGTTTTTATTACAGCTTCAATCTTGTTACTTGTTATAGGTTTGTTAAGGTTTTTAAATTTCTTCATGGTTTGATCTTGGTAGGTTGTATGTGTCCAGAAATTTATCCATTTCTTCCAGGTTTTCCAATTTGTTGGCATATATTTGTTCATAATAGACATTAGTTCTATGTATTTCTGTGGTCTCAGATTTTACGCCTCCTTTTTCATTTCTGATTTTATTTATTTGGGTGTTTTCCTTTTTTCTTAGTCTAGCTAAAGGTTTGTCAATTTAATCTTTTCAAAAAACCAACTTTTTGCTTTGTTGATTTGTATTGTTTACTTAGTCTCAATTTCTTTTATTTCTGTTCTGGTATTTATTATTTCTTGCCTTCTCCTAATTTCAGGTTTGGTTTGTGCTTGCTTTTCTATTTCCTTGAGGTATATCATTAGGTTGTTTATTTAAGTTATTTCAACTTTCTTCATGCAGGTGTTTATTGCTATAAACTACTCTCCCCATACCACTTTGGCTGTATCCCATAGATTTTGGTATGTCGTATTTCCATTTTAATTTGTTTAAAGGCTTTTTACATTTCATTCTTAATGTCTTCATTGATTCATTCGTCATTCAGAAGCATGTTGTTGAATTTCCATGCACTTGTATAGTTTCTAAGGTCCCTCTTGTTGATTTCTACTTTTATTCCAATGTGGTCAGAAAAGATACTTTATATAATTTCTACTTTTCTGAATTTTTTCAGACTTATTTTGTGACGTAAAATGTTGTCTAATCTAGAGAATGTTCCATGTGCTGATGAAAAGAATGTGTACTCTGCAGCAGTTGGGTAAGATGTTCTGTAAAGGTCAGTTAGGTCTTTTTGGTCTGGTATGGAGTTTAACTCCAATGTTTCTTTGTTGATATTCTGTATGGATGATCTGTCTCTCACTGAGAGTGAGGTGTTGAAATCCCTTACTAATATTGTATTGCAGTCTTTCTCTCCCTTTAGATCTATTAATGTTTGCATTATATACTTAGGAGCTCTGATGTTGGATGCGTACATATTTATAATTGTTATATCCTCTTGCTAAATTGATCTTTTTATCATTATATAGTTACTTTCTTTGTCTCTTTTTCTAGCCCTTGACTTGCAGTCTATTTTACCTGATACAAATATAGCTACTTCTGCTGTTTTTTGGTTTCCACTTGCATGGAATGTCTTTTTCCATACTTTCACTTTTAGTTACATGTGTCTTTGTAGGTGAGGTGAGTTTCTTGTAGGCACCATATAGTTGGGGTTTTTTTCTTAATCCATTCATCCACTTTATGCATTTTAATTGGATAATTCATTCTATTTATATTCAGTGTTACTGTCGATAAGCAATACTTATCTTTGATAAGAAAAACTTACTACTGCTATTTTATTCCTCATTTTCTGGTTGTTTTGTAACTCGAGTCTTTTACTTCATTTCTTTCATACTGAAATCTTTTGTGGTTAAGTGATTTTCTTTCTAAGTATGTTTTAATTTATTTAGTTTGTATTTTTAGTATCTATTATAGAATTTTGCATTGCGAATACTATGTGGCTTACAGAAACCATCTCATAGATATAACAAGTTATTTTAAAGAGATGACAATTGATGTGTTTTGCATATTTGTCCTCTCCAAATCTCATGTTGAAATATAATCCCCAGTGTTGAAGGTAAGGCCTAGTGGGAGATGTCTAGATCATGGGGACAGATCCCTCATGAATGGCTTAGTGTCATCCCCTTGGTGATGAGTGATTTACTCTGAGTTCATGTGAGATCAGATTGTTTAAAAGTATGTAGCACCTCTCCCCTCTTTCTCTTGCTCCTACTCTCACCATGTGACATGCCTGCTCCCCCTTCACCTTCTGCCATGACTATAGGCTTCCTGAGGCCCTCATCAAAAGCTTAGCAAATGCCAGCACTGTGCTTCCTGTACTGTCTGTGGAATTGCGAGCCAATTAAACTTCTTCTCTATATAAATTGCTTGGCCTCAGATATTTATTTATAACAACACAAAAATGGCCTAATACAACAGCTTATCTTAGATCACAAAAAAAGATACAAACAAAAAGCAACAACAAAGTTTATTCTTTAGCGGCACCCCAGTCCTTCTCCAATCCATTTGACTTTTTGTCATCTCAATTTACATTTTTTTTTGAGACAGGGTCTCACTCTGTCATCCAGGCTGGAGTGCAGTGGTGTGATTATGGCTCACTGAAGACTCTAACTCCAAGGCTCAAGTGTTTCTCCCACCTCAGTCTCCTGAGTCACTAGCACTATAGTGGGTGCATTCCACCACATCTGGCTAATGTTTTAATGTTTTGTAGAGATGGGGTCTTACTGTGTTGTCCAGGCAGGTCTTGGCCTTCTGGTCTCAAGCAATCCCCCTGCCTTGACCTCCCAAAGTCCTGGAATTACAGGCATGAGCTACAGTGTCCAGTCTCAATTTATATATTTTTATACTGCCTATTTCTTAATAGGTTGCAGTAGTTATTGTTTTTGATAGATTTGTCTTACAGGCTTCTTACTAGAGTTGTAAGTGGATTTCACACCATAATTACAGTATGGGAGTATTCTGGGGTTGTCTATGTTGTTTTCCAGTGGGTTTTATACCTTCAAATGTTTTCTTTTTACATATTAGGGATTTTTTTCCTTTCTGATTGAAGAACTTCCTTTAGCATTTCTTATAAGATGGGGCTGGTTCTATGAGTTCTGTCAACTTTTGTTTATGTAGAAAAGACTTTATACCTCCTTTATATTTTAAAGATAGCTTGTCTGGATAAGATATTCTTGCATGGCCGTTTTGTTTTTGTTTCAACACTTTGAAAGTGTTGTTCTACTCCCTCCTGGCCTATGTGATTTCTGTTGAGCACTCTGTTACCAGATGAATTGAAGTTCTTTTGTATGTTATTAGCTTCTTTTCTCTTGCTGCCTTTAGGATCCTCCTTCTCTTTGTCCTTGACCTTTGAGAATTTGATGATTAAACTCTCAAAGTTTAAACATTGTCTGCCTTGGGATAGTCTTGTTGGGGTCAAATCTGTTTGGTGTTCTCTGACTTTCTTGTACCTAGATATTTGTATCTTTCTCAAGTTTTGGAAAGTTGTCAGTTATTATTTCTTTAAATAAGCTTTCTATCCCTTGCTGTTGCTTGGCTCCCTCTTGAATGCCAATATTTTTTAGATTTTTTTTTAGGTAATTTTCTGTATTGTGTAGGCAATCTTCTTTTATTTTTATTCTTTTTTTCTTCTTTGTATTTTCAAATAGCTTGTCTTCGAATTCACTGATTCTTTCCTCTTCTAGATCTAGTCTGCTGTTGAGAGCCTCTAATGAATTTTTCTGTTTAGCAAATATATTTCTCAGTTCCAGGATTTCAGTTTGATTTTTAAAATTATTTTAATCTTTCTGTTAAATTTTTATGATAATTTCCAAATTTCTCTTCTGTGTTATCTTGGAAATCACTGAGTCTTCTTAAAACTGCTGTTTTGAATTCTTGTGTCAGGGAGCTCGTATATCACTATCTTGTTAGTGTTAGTCACTGGTTTATTGCTTTGTTTATTTGGGGAGGTCATGATTTCCTCTTTGCTATCGTTTCTTGTAGATGTACATCTATGTCTTTGCACTGAAGGATTATTTATTTATTCCAGTCTTCTTGTCTGGCTTGGTTTGGTTTTTATTGGATATGTTAGCTTAAGAATTATTTAGAATTTACCTGTTGAATTTCTTTTTTTTTCTCTCCTAGGTCATGGCCTCCATTTCAGTACTAATGGTGCCTTAAGTCCAGGTTTGCTTTGGCTCTAGTAAATGATAGGAGTCCTATTCTGCATCCTGAATGTGGAGGTCCAAAAGAGGATATCCCAGTAGTGTGAAAAGGCTGGCTAGGAGTTTGTGGCCAGGAGAACTGTGAAACATACTTCCTACAGCATGGTACTGCTGAACAGTCACTCTGATTTGGCATCTCCTTTAGTTGAGTCACAGAGCAGTTTCCAAGGCTGGAAATGGTAGTCCTACCTCTCACCTTTGTCTCTGGCTGTCCTCAGGGATATGTCTTCCTTCAGGAACTCATGATGCCTCCTATGGTTTGAGGCACGGGCAGGTCTCCTGTCAAAGAATCCAGGATTGTGTGGAAGGTAGTTTACCACTTTGACCTCACGTTTTCCAGTTTAGAAACTACGAGTTAAGGGAAATTTTCTATGCACTTGGTGCTGGGAAGATTTAGGGGAGGGATTTCATGGATATAAAACAATCTGATTCTCTTTTTTTTATTATTATACTTTAAGTTTTAGGGTACATGTGCACAATGTGCAGGTTGGTTACATATGTATACATCTGCCATGTTTGTGTGCTGCACCCATTAACTCATCATTTACATTAGGTATATCCCCCAATGCTATCCCTCCCCGCTCCCCGCAACCCACAACAGGCCCCAGTGTGTGATGTTCCCCTTCCTGTGTCCAAGTGTTCTCATTGTTCAATTCCCACCTATGAGTGAGAACACGTGGTGTTTGGTTTTCTGTCCTTGAAATAGTTTGCTCACAATGATGGTTTCCAGCTTCATCCTTGTCCCTACAAAAGACATGAACTCAACATTTTTTATGGTTGCATAGTATTCCATGGTGTATATGTGCCACATTTTCTTAATCCAGTCTATCATTAGTGGACATTTGGGTTGGTTCCAAGTCTTTGCTATTGTGAATAGTGCCGCAATAAACATAAATGTGCATGTGTCTTTATAGCAGCATGATTTATAATCCTTTGGGTATATACCCAGTAATGGGATGGCTGGATCAAATGGTATTTCTAGTTCTAGATCCTTGAGGAATTGCCACACTGTCTTCCACAATGGTTGAACTGGTTTATAATCCCACCTACAGTGTAAAAGTGTTCCTATTTCTCCACATCCTCTCCAGCACCTGTTGTTTCCTGACTTTTTAATGATCGCCACTCTAACTGGTGTGAGATGATATCTCATTGTGGTTTTGATTTGCATTTCTCTGATGGCCAGTGATGATGAGCATTTTTTCATGTGTCTGTTGGCTGCATAAATGTCTTCTTTGGAGAAGTGTCTGTTTATATCCTTTGCCCACTTTTTGATGGGGTTGTTTGATTTTTTCTTGTAAATTTGTTTAAGTTCTTTGTAGATTCTGGATATTAGCCCTTTGTCAGATGGGTAGATTGAAAAAATTTTCTGCCATTCTGTAGGTTTCCTGTTCACTCTGATGATAGCTTCTTTTGCTGTGCAGAAGCTCTTTAGTTTAATTAGATCCCATTTGTCAATTTTGGCTTTTGTTGCCATTGCTTTTGGTGTTTTAGACATGAAATCCTTGCCCATGCCTATGTCTTGAACGTTATTGCCTAGATTTTCTTCTAGGGTTTTTGTGGGTTTAGATCTAACATGTAAGTCTTTAATCCATCTTGAATTAATTTTTGTATAAGGTGTAATGGAGGGATCCAGTTTCAGCTTTCTACATATGGCTAGCCAGTTTCCCAGCACCATTTATTAAATAGGGAACCCTTTCTCCATTTCTTGTTTTTGTCAGGTTTGTCAAAGATCAGATGGTTGTAGATGTGTGGTATTATTTCCGATGGCTCTGTTCTGCTCCATTGGTCTATATCTCTGTTTTGGTACCAGTACCATGCTGTTTTGGTTACTGCAGCCTTATAGTATAGTTTGAAGTCAGGTAGCATGATGCCTCCAGCTTTGTTCTTTTGGCTTAGGATTGTCTTGGCAGTGCAGGCTCTTTTTTGGTTCCATATGAACTTTAAAGTAGTTTTTTCCAATAACTGTGAAGAAAGTCATTGGTAGCTTGATGGGGATCACATTGAATCTATAAATTACCTTGGGCTGTATGGCCATTTTCACGATATTGATTCTTCCTATCCATGAGCATGGAATGTTCTTCCAAAAAATCTGATTCTCTTACTATCTGCTCAGAATTTTTTAACTTCTCTGTGGCCCCAGGAACTGACTCATTCTCATATTCGAGTTCTGGGATATTGCTGGTGATAATCATGGTGCTATATATTTGTTTTTGGTTTTCTTTAGTGGGACTAAAGCCAGCTTACATTTAAAACACTATTTTGGAACTGGAAGTCCCCCGATATTGTTCTTTTGAATAGTGCAAAGCCTGACTTCTATTGTGTGTTGGGCCTGTGCAGCTTATGTTGCATTTAGGGTATTCTTTTTCTTTTAAAATATGGGTCTATACTCTACTCTCTATAAGAATAAATGCTTATCTTTGGAAGAGATGTGTAAGTCCAATTCAACAGGTACTCCTGGAAGATCAGCAAAAATCTTGATTCCTCACTTGATACCAGAATGTACCAAAGCCCTCTGGACTACCTAGAACTTCCTTTTCCCAGCCCAGAGGTTTGTCTGAACTAAATAATCATGATGCTGGGAAATGTGTTATTGAGTACAACTCTCTTTCATGTGTTATCTGCTGATATGAGCAAATTTTAAAACAACACCAACTTTGGGGTAGAGGGTGAGTTTCCTCACAACAGTTTAGAATACATGTTATCTGCCATTCTTTCCAATGCTAGTGACCTGAGGACAGGAAAACAAGGCGGCAAGATACTCAAAAGACTGAATGTTAAAGGCCATCTTTTTGATGCTTATCTCTTGGACTACTAAAAATAAAAATCAGATCACATGCACTATTAAAAATGTTTTCCTTTGCAGTATTCAAATTTATTGTACTTAACCCTTCAGTAAATTCTGGTACACCATGAAGTTTTGATGGCGATGTGGAAAATAAAGGGATGTGTCAGTAACTAAACACTAGGCACAGCTCATATTTACCTCTCTCCTGATATCCATGAAGAAGATCCTATTATAGCTCAGAACTTCAAGATACACCCATCAGTGAATGAACTGTGGCCCCGGCAAGCTGAAACAGGTGGGGAGAAACATCTGCTAAGGATGGGCAGCTAGCTGTCAGGAAGATGGTTCAGGAACAAGTACTAGACAAACCTCCTCTTTCCCAACTTAAGCTAGAAGAAAGTAACAATGGAAGAGAAAGGATACTGACACTCAGATCACAAGCCAATTGAGGTAAACCCTCAAAATAAAAGCTTTTAAATCAAATACACTTTTGTCTTTTCTAGAATTTGTGACTTTTTAGAATTTGATATATGTTATCATTTATCGTACTTTCAGTCAAGACTAGCAGTAAATATTCAGTCACGTTAAGAATGTTGAGCTAGGAAAAGGATCAATATTGATGCACTATAGCAAAAGAGACAAGCCAGGTAGTACTTACTGTCACTCTAAGTGAAGTATGGCTGCCAGAGTAGTCAATAAAATAAAAGAATACCACAATAACTATTGACAGCATGTCTTAACTCAGTAACATGCAGTCTATTCAAAGAATAATTATTATTGGTACAGCAAGTAAATTAGTAATATCATGTATGGCCAGCTGATTCTGAATTTTGTTAGAGTCTCTTAAACTTGAGGATTTAAGTGATTTGATAACACACTGATTTAATCTTGAATATATCCAGCTGCTCCAAAGGCAGCACATATGGTACAGAAGAGACAAAAAGACGAAGATGTGACTTCGAGTCTGAGGAGCTACAGAGTGTAGTCAGTTACAAAAACAAGTCCTAGAGCCTGACTGCCTGGGTTCAAATTCCAAGGGCACCTGATCTTTCCAAATTTAGTGTTCTTGTCTATAAAATGGGGATAAAATTAGTACCTATTACAAGAGGTTTTTGTAAGGAATAGCTGACATAATTTATGTAATGCCTTTAAAGGGTATAGTGTAAGTGTTTAATAATGTTTACAGATTATCAACATTGCCATAAAAAGCATGTATTTGCCCACATAATTATATCCAAGGAAATTAAAATAAAAAGTGGATTCTATAACGAGCCACACGATCAAACCAAACTAAATCTCACTGCTTCATTAATATTCTCCCACATACTTCTTTTACTAACACTATGTCTATAAAGGCAAAGCCAAATGAAATGCTAAGCATGCATTTGTTTATTATCAATAATCATAGCATGAAATTTATTTTTTGGACATTTCATAATTTTTTATTACAAAGTCATTCAAAATCATACATTATAAAAAACATTCACGTAGTACAGAAGCACATGCAGTAAAATGTTGAAGTCCTTTTATGATTTTCCCCTTCACCCCCCTAATCACCCTTGTGATAGTACTGTTTCTTAAAATAACTATTAAGTATATATGAGTGTGTGCATATGTGTGTGTGAATTATATTGTAATGTGTATGTCATCATGATTATATTTTATAATTATGTTACATATAACATAATTTAATCTTTTTAAAGTTAATAGAATTATCCTAAATAAATTGTTATTTGATATGCTTTTTTAGTTAACTTTCTTTTTTCTTGGTGACCTTTTCATGGCAGTACAAGTGAAAATAGCTCATTATTTTTGGATATAATACATCGTTTTAAAATATAAAGTAATATGCAGTCATGTGTCACTTAACACAGGGATATGTTCTGAGAACATACACTAACAATTCATTGTTAGGACATTTTGTCATTGTGTGAACATCACAGAGCGTATTTACACAAGCCCTGATTGTGTAGCCTAGGCTATATGCTATATAAACCTGTATGGCATGCTGCTGTGTTGAATACTGCAGGCAATTGTAACACAATGGTAAATATTTATGTATTTAAACATATTTAAAGACAGAAAAGGTACCATGAATATGTAGTATAAAAAATTAAAAATAACACATCTGTGTATGGCACTTACCATGAATGGAGCTTGCAGGATTGGAAGTTGTTCTGGGTGAGTCAGTGAGTGAGTGGTGAGTGGATGTGAAGGCCTTGGACATTCCTGTACACTGTGTAGACTATATAAACACTGTACACCTAGGCTACACTAAATTTATAAAAATTATTTTTTTCTTTAATAGTAAATTAACCGTACCTTACTATAACTTTTTACTTTATAAACTTTTAAATTATTTTTTAACTTTTTGACTCCTTTACAATAACACTTAGCTTAAAACATGAACGTATTGGCCAGGTGCGGTGGCTCAAGCCTGTAATCCCAGCACTTTGGGAGGCCGAGGAGGGCAGATCACGAGGTCAGGAGATCGAGACCATTCTGGCTAACACGGTGAAACCCCGACTCTACTAAAAGTACAAAAAAATTAGCCGGGCGTGGTTGCTGGTGCCTGTAGTCCCAGCTGCTGGGGAGGCTGAGGCAAAAGAATGGCGTGAACCCGGGAAGCGGAGCTTGCAGTGAGCTGAGATCGCGCCACTGCACTCCAGCCTGGGCGACAGAGCGAGACTCCATCTCGGAAAAAAAAAAAAAAAAAAAAAAAAAGAACTAATTGTACAACTGACCAAAATACTTTTTTCTTCACAATCTTATTCTATAAGCTTTTTAAATTTTTTAACCTTAATTTTTTTTTCTCTAAAAACTAAAACATAAACACACACTAATATGTGCAGGTCTACGCCTACACAGGGTCAGGATCATCAATGTCACTGTCATCTACCACCACATGTTGTCCCACCAGAAGGTCTTCAGGGATGGTAACACCCATGGAGCTGTCATCTCCTTTGATAACAGTGCCTTCCTCTGGATACCTCCTGAAAGGTCAGCCTAAGGCTCCGCTACAGTTAACTGTAAGTAAGTAGGAGTAAAATACACGCTAAAATAGCAATAAAAAGAGTAGTATAGTAAATACATAAACCAGTGACACAGTCAGATATTATTATCAAGCACTATATACTGTACATAACTATACTGCTATAGTTTTATATGATTGACAGTGTAGTAGGTTTATTTACACCAGCATTATCACAAACACATGACTAATGCCTTGTGCTACAATGTTTCGATGGCTACAATGTCACTAGGTGTTAGGAATTTCTCAGCTCCATTATAATCTAATGAGAGCACCATTGCACATGTGGTTCCTCATTGACCAAAAGGTCATTGTAACTATATAGAGAGAATATATACAACTGTGTATAACTGCACTATATTCCACAATGTGGGTACTCTACACTTTAGCCATTTTCCATTTATGAGTAGTCTGCATACTTCCAATTTTTCATTATTTCAAACAACGCTATACATACGGTTTTGAGTTTATGTAGGAAAACTGTTTTAGAACTACATAAGATTTGCACGTTTATGGTTTTGAAAGATCCTGCCAAATTACCCTACAGTTTTGGAGTCTCAACCATGATATACAAAAGCGTTTCCCTGCACTCTGGCCAGCAGTGCATGGAGGGACAGTTCAAAATCTTCCACTCTAATATTGTTTTATTATTTGTTATTTATTTTTATTTTTTTTTATTTTGAAGTATTTCCTTCTTTTTTGTCTCTTGGTATTTTTAAAAAGTAAATTGCTTCTTCATATGTTTTGCTTTCTCATTGTGTCATCTTTTTCTCTGAGTTGAAGCTCCTTAGGTATTTTAAATATTAATCCTTTTAAAAATATATGTTGCAAGTATTTTCCCATGATTTATTTGCATTTTGTAATTGTGTTTATGTTGCTTGATTTTATGATTTTGGGGAATTATATCTTATTTAAGATGGCCTCCACAACCAGTATTCTAAATTAGCTCCTATATTTTGTTCTAGTATTTGAAGCAAAGGAGAGAGGTCCTTGGTGAGAAGTTCAGTTTAAATTGTGGCTCTGCCATTTATCAGCTGTGTGTCTCTAGGTAAGGCACTTAGACTCTTCAGATTATAAATAATTTGTAAAATATCTTGCATTAACCCTTATTTGGAATTAACTACAAATTTTACTGATGTATTCGCTCACTGTTTATTTTAAGATCATATTGTACTTAGTATTTGTTAATTGTGAAATATTTGACTATTATGAAACATTCTAAACATACAGAAAAATGTTGAGAAAAATAAAAGACAGACTTGAGTAATTATGTAACAGGTTTATCATATCTTGAGATTTTTGCCATATCAATTTCTTACACATGTGAAAAAAAAATTAGACAGAGTTGAAGCCTCTGTGTACCTCTCCTTAGCCCTACTGCCTTACCCGCTCCCTGTCGCCATGCAGTGCTATGCTTTATTTCCCACGCCGTTTTAAGTATTTTGAACACACACACACACACACATACACACACACAACATTGTTTTGTGTTTTTTTGTTTTTGTTTTGTTGTTGTTGTTTTTTTTGAGACTTAGTCTCATACTGTCGCCCAGGCTGGAGTGCAGTGACACAATCTCAGCTCACTGCAACCTCCACCTCCCAGTTTCAAGTGATTCTCCTGCCTCAGCCTCCCAAGTAGCTGGGATTACAGGCGCCCCGCCACCACGCCCAGCTAATTTTTGCATTTTTAGTAGAGGCATGGTTTCACTATGTTGGCCAGGCTGGTCTCAAACTCTTGACCTCGTGATCCATCCGCCTTGGCCTCCCAAAGTGCTGGAATTACAGGTGTGAGCCACTGCACCCGGCCAGTTTTGTGTATTTTTATGCTTTAAGAAGTGGTATTATACTATTACACAATTTTGCAGCTTGTTTTTTTTTTTGAGATTTATTTTTGTTGCTTTAAGTAGCTCCAGCTTGTTTTTATACCTATTATATAGTATTTGAGGCATTAAACTACAATTTATGAATTTGGTTGAAATTTACCATCATTTATTTATGCTCCTCTTGATTGAGGTTTTAGTTTTAAACTTTGCTTCATTTTATTTTTTACTTTGCTGTTTAAATAACCCTGTTATGTTTTCTTGAGAGTATGTTTTAGGTTTCTGAGGCTAAATATCTAGACATAGAATTTCTGGGTATATGCACACTTTCCATTGAAATCATTAATAATAGATATTAAATGGATACGGCCAGATTGCTCTTCAAAGAGGTGGAACCAATTTTCACTCACTCGTAGAGCATATGTACTTTCTATTTTTTAATATCCTCACTACAAATATTTTCTGAACTCACTACTTTAAAGTTTTGATTTTTACATTTAAGTTTTTAATTCATGTGGGAATGCTTTTATCTTTGTAAAAAGTGAGGTAGATTCCCATATGGCTAATCAAGAACCCCAGCACCATTTATTGACTAATTCATTCCTTCCCCAATGATTTGTACCACTTTAGTTATCCATCAAGCTTTCCTAAATGCCTTCTGGGCTCTCTTCCAGGTTCCACAGCACTGTTTGTTTTTCCTTGTCCTAGACCACAATTGTCTTAATTACTCCACCTTGTTATGACTTACTATCTGAAAAGGGAAGCCCCTATTTTGTTTTTCTTCAACATTTTCTATTTTCCTTGTCCTTTATTCTCCTATATACATTTTAGAATTGACTTGATGGTCTAAAATTGACCACAGCAGTTGGAGCCATTAAAACTATAGACCTAGGGTATTTTTGGAAGAATAGGACATTTTAATATATATGTTCTTATTTTTCTTCTTTCTTTCTTTTTCTTTCTTTCTTTCCTTCTTTCTCTCTCTCTCCCTCCCTCCCTCTCTCCCTCCCTCCCTCTCTCTCTTTCTTTCTCTCTCCCTCTTTCTCTCTCTTCTTTCTTTCCTTTCTTTCTTCTGTCTCCCTCTCCCTCTCTCTCCCTCTCCCATCTTCCTCTCTCTCTCCGTCTCCCCTGTCTCTCTCCCTTTCCTTCCAATCCCTTCATAGAAGCGTCTGGTTGATGGACATTTGAATTCTTAGACCTACGCTTCATGCATCGTCTTCTAACTGTTCTTTCATATTTATGATGATTTAGCTTTTTTTCTATTCATTTGGGGCAACATCTAAGGTTGATTTTTCAACTGTGTTTCATTTTCTATTCTTCCCACTTATTGATCATTTTAATAATTTCTTTCTCTTAGCCGTCTTATTCTTAATGGATGAATTAACCTTTTGAATCTTTCAGAAGTTACTGGTTTTGCTGATTTTCAAATGCTCCTTGGTTGCTTTAGGGCATTAGTTCTGTTATGAATTTTATTAGCTTTCTTTCATGTCATTGCATTTGCTCAAATGATTGCTGAATATCCATTAGTCTTTTCTACTTAGAGGTGATATTTTGGACTGCTGTTGGCAGCAGAATATTTCAGTGTTCAAAGGAAAGTTTATGTTTTCCTGGAAGTGAACACAGATTCAACAAGAGACTTCACTCCTTGTCTATATGTGTGCATGTGTGTGTGCATGTGTGTGTAGATGTGTGTGCATGTAGCAAAAACATGGCCAGGTTAGCTTTCTTTTAGGGAATACTTGTTATGTATTTTCTAAGTGCAGGACCTTTATGTCCTCATGGCTGCACTAAGTCCCCTGGGGCACAGTCCTGCTTCTCTATTCCCAATGTCCTCATGGCTGCACTAAGTCCCCTGAGGCACAATCCTGCTTCTCTATTTTCAATGTCCTTATGGCTGCACTAAGTGCCCTGGGGCACAATCCTGCTTCTCTATTTTCAATGTCCTCATGTCTGCACTAAGTCTCCTGGAGCCCAGTCCTACTTCTCTCTTCCCAATGTCCTCATGGCTGCACGAAGTCCCCTGGGGCGCAATCCTGATTCTCTGTTCTCGAGCTCCCATTTTATTGGCTCTAAAATGTGGTCTTAGCTGAAGGCCAGTTGCTGAGAGTCAGCTTCTGGAAAAGAGATTGGCCCAGCCAACAAGAAAACTACTCTTTTAGGCCCCCGTTGCCTTTCCATTTAACATTACTTAATGATTCAGCACTGTTGCCTTTCTCCATCACTTCACTCTCATCAGAAACATCTTTCTGTTCTCACGTGCTGAGGACACATTTCACGGCTTGACAGGATTGCTGAGTATTTGTTATATCATTGTAATACGATTTTTCAAAAGAAAAGAGATAAAGCCAGACATCCTGAGCCAGAAGTGTTTAGTCAACAGTTGAGAATTGAGTGATATATTATTTCCATTGTGTTCTGTGCTGTCATCAGAATTCAGTGAGATAATACGTTCTCTGCACTGAAAAACCATGTCATAAGTTTGCATTTTCCACAGGACTGAGAACAATAAGTATTTTTACTCTTGAATAGCTAAAAACACCTTTTTTCAAAAACAGATTAACTCCTCCAAATTATCTAGATAAATGTTCCAAAATCTTCCACTTATTGTTTCAAAATTTATAGTGCTTTTTGCCTTCTCAAAATATCATCTTTCTGTTTTCAAAACTAAGCTGAGAAATAGTCTCAGCTTTTGAATTGTAATGCAATGTTTTTGTTTTTTCTTTTTTTCTAATTTCTAGTACCCAGGAGTTAGACCAATGAGCACTAAGAGTTCTTGGAATAGGGTGTATGTAGAGGTACCTTAAATATAAGGCTCCCAATGGAGGCTTAGGGCTAATTCCTTCCATTTGCAGCCTATATTCAACACTTTTCTATTTCATTTATAATGTTACGCTCCTGTGGGACAATGGACATACCTCTATTCTAGAATTTCTCCAGTCTGTTGTATTTAGATTGTGAGTACCTCAAGGGTGTTTACATTTTCATTGTTAATACTCTAAGGAGAAAAATATCTGTAAAATATCTGTCACTCAATAATTATTCTCTAAATGAGTCAATCATATTTTTAAAAACATATTTTTCTGCTATACTAAGTATAAATGTCTCAAGCAAAGTGGAAGCTTTAAAATAACCATTTTGAATTTCTAAACAAAAATTTAAATAACTCCAATAGCTTAGTACTCACATAAGAAGAATCTACTTGACAACTAAAGGTTTTGTTTCTGAGCTGGTGGTTAGCTAATTAACTTGACCTAATCACATTATTGAATTGTGTATTTAGAACAAAGATCTGCCTCAGCAAATATTTTAACATGTTATTTTAGATTCTGATATGTGCACTCAGCTTTGAGAAAATACGTAGGTTCTTTGATTGCATTTTGAATAAAAAAAACAGGCAATTAAAATTTATGGTTGTGAGGAGATCGAGAACTGGGAGAGTCTCCCTTTATTATATTTTCTTCCTAAGCATAAATCATTATAATTGCTTTTGAAATAAACACAAATATGACTCAACAGTCTTATCAGCTATGGCTTCAACCCCCAAGATTTACTGTGCGGCCCTATGAGAATCATAAGTAGCTAAGAAACTCACTTAGGAATTGATGACAAGAAAGTAACCTTTTGTGTACCACTGACATGGGCCTACCATGATCATTACTAGAAAGCTGTAGTAACTGCTGCAGACCTGCCTTGCTGTGGGACAATGAAAATACCTCATGTAGTTCAGCATCATTTCTATGTGATAAATCATTTTGACGGAATTACCAAGGTTTGATTTTGTTTGAAATGTACTAATCAGATAATGGATGACGTGGGTTAGCTGATGGGTAAGAGCGGCGTCATTAATTGTTTCCTGGTGGCTGTTCAGGGCAGCACTGAGGGGCTGTCTCTGTTAGGGACGTGATTCTATATTGACAGCACTTAAAAAAAAACCCCAAATCTGTAAATAGCCAGGGGAACTTTTGTTTGAAAAGAAAAAAAACCCTCCAGGATACAATTCATGAATCAAATTTTTGATAAGTGTAAACTTTGTGGATGGTTTTTACAAATTTTATTTCTATGACCCTCCATTGCCTACCCCCATTTTCTCTCCCCATTAATAAAGCACTATGCACCTCATACACCATACAATTATTTATATATTCAATTACAGGCGTAGCTTGGTGAAGATGATTTAACTCCCTTCCCAATTAAATGGAAATTGAGACATGAGAAAGCTCAATGATGATTTGTGTTTTTAGCCAATCTTAGATGTCAAAATTCCAAGTAATATTAAACCCATTTCTACAATGCTGTCTCCAGCAACCAGTGTGTGGTTATACAAATGGCGCATCATCCAAGAAATATAATGTGGATGTAGACGAGAACGTGTCTTCAATCTATCATTTTCCTACAATTCACTATGCTCTCCATTTCAAGATAATTAAGACATTCGTCATTTTTGTTCTGTAATTTTGGTTTGTATTAGATGAAATGTCATCATTCCTCAGAACATCTTGATTTCCTTATTTTGCCAAGGGACAGGTTTACTTTCTGTATCCTCCAGATGTGCTCTCTTAAAATGGATAAATTAAAATTTCCTGCCATTCTTCCCTGAGACTTCATCATTTTGGTAAGCTCCTGAAATTGGCAAATCAGGACACCAAACTCCCTCCTCTCCAAGCAGAGAATGCTTGTGTTGTGGAGCAGATCTGCAGACACAGATTGTAATCCCTGCCCCACTTAAGACTTGCTAAGCCACGTTTGTAAGTCATTAAACTACAGCGAGGCTTCATTTATTAAGTGGATTACTTCCTGACCTCGATGTGTCCTCTAAAATGAACCTGAAGAACTTTGTGCTTTGTAAGTATCTCATAATATGTTTGGCAATAAAGCAGCACAGTGCAAAAGAACTCTATTAAAATTGTGTTAGCAGAGGCAAGTAATCATATATTATAGTAGAGGAATAGAAAAGTACTAAAAAAAAAAAGATGCCGACTAATACTAAACCCCAATGCTTTCAAAACAATGTGATAAAAGTAAAACAAAACAAAACAAAACTCACTCCGATTTTATTCATACTTTTAAGTAAAATAACCTAAATATACTTAAGCTTTATGTATCCAATTTCATAGAAGCATAAATTTGCATGATTGGAATGGATTTCTGCAACTATTTAATCCAGCTACTGTCTCCATCTCACTCTCATTAGATATTTGTATCTTTTTAAAATATTTTCCTTGATAAAAGATTATTTTGCTGCAACTGAAATATCACTAATGATACAAACTTTATTATCTACATACAACTAGCTGCTTGAAAATTCCTTCCAATTTTGCTTTCTTATAACTTCTACTCATTGATATCCGTTTTGCCCTCCGAGGAAACAGGAAAAAAATATCAAAACAACTGTATTCTCTACACTTATGCCTTTTACAGTTGAAGATAATTATTATAGTACCAAATGTTTTAGTTCTCAAAAGATTTTCCTTTTTTTGTGGCATTCCGTGGCATTATTCTGTCTCCCCTTAGCACTCGCTGCTAAACACGATTCACTTTATTTGTGTCTTTCTAAAGGATTTGGGTCAGATTAGTGTGAACTCCAGGGACTTCAGGAATGGTCCAAGCAGTCAGGACCTGATCAGCATATTCTCCAGGCTCCATTATATTGTGAACTAACAGAACTTCACCTGCCAAGACACAGGGCTAAAGAGTGATCCTTCCTTTTGTCTCTTTCAGATAGATCCCCCCAAAGGATGGGTACCTTCATTCGCTCAAGAAATACCTTGTAAGTACATGCAATTATCAGACATTTTTCTATGTGTTAGAGATCTATAGTGGACCAGACTCTCATGGAGTTCAGTCTACAAGAGGAAAAAGAAAAAAAAAGTTACAATTTGGAACTCTCTACATAAAAAGTCAGGTGCAAAAATGGACAGTAATTCATAAAGTGGGGAATATAAATTAGATTAGGTCATTCATGAAGTTGCCTTTGGGAAGAGGCTGTTTCAGGTCAGTTCTGAAGGGAGAGGAGTAGCAAGTCACCCATCACGTAATTAAAACAGCCTCCTGTCACTCTGCAAGTCTTGTGCTCCAGTGCGTGTAGTAGCTTTGTTCTTCTAGGGTGACTGCCTTCAATGGCTGCCAACTCCTCTGGACCACATGGGAAGGGCTGTGGTCCATGCTACAAGAACTCAAGCTGGGCTTCTTACCTGGGTGCAAAGAGCTTTCTTTACAGTCTGTATTAATTTCCTAGGGCTGCCTTAACAAAGTACCACAAATTCAGATGGCTTAAAACAGCAGAAAATTATTGTCTCATGGTTGTGAAGGCTAGAAATCCAAAATCAAGGTTTCAACAGGGCCATGCTTCCTCTGAAGGCTTTGGGCAAATCCTCCCTTGACTCTTCTGGCTTCTGGTGGGTGCCCGCCATCCCTTTGTGCTCCTTGATTAGTAGATGCCTCACTCCTGTCTCTGCCTCTCTAGTCACATGGCCTTCTCCTTGGTTCTGTGGCCAAATTCAATGACAGGAGTCATTGAATCAAGATCCACCTTAATCTAGCATGGCCTTATCTTAACTTTATTACATCTGCAAAGACGCTATTTCCAAAATAGGTCATGATCACAGATACGGGGGTCAGGATTTGAAAGTATCTTTTTCAGGGATGTAATTTAATCTACAACAATGTTCCCATATACATTGAAGAGCTTTGTGCTGACAGCAGATGGGACTTCTTTTTTCAGCAAACTTCTCTTTAGCTATCAAGAAAACTTTTTTCTTATTATGTCTAGCTTTTTTTTGGAGGAAGCTCCCTTGAAAGAAGCAAACAAAAATCTTGCTTGGGCCCCTAGTGACAGAATTGTTTCTTAATAAAAAAAATTTTTTTAACCATAATCTTCTCAATCCCAGAGAGAAAACTGCCCTGGGAACCAGAGCAGATAAATGATGGAGTGAAACATTGAACTGGGGGCTCAATTAGCTATTGCACTAAGAGAGGAAGAAGGGAAATTTCTTTTTTCTTTTTCTTTTTTTTTTTTGAGTTGAAGTCTTGCTCTGTCAGCCAGGCTGGAGTGCAATGGGACTATCTCAGCTCACTGCAACCTCTGCCTCCTGGGTTCAAGTGATTCTCCTGCCTCAGCCTCCCTAGTAGCTGGGATTACAGCTAGCCCACCACCATGCCCAGCTATTTTTTTTTTTTTTTTGTATTTTTAGTAGTGATGAGGTTTCACTATGTTGGCCAGGCTGGTCTCAAACTACTGACCTCAGGCAATCCACCCGCCTCAGCCTCCCAAAGTGCTGGGATTACAGGAGTGAGCCACCGTGCCCAGCTGAAAAATTTATTTTTTCAATCTATCCTCACATTTTTAGAACACTTTAAATTATTATGTGAATATATGTGTACAAGTATGTACATATGATGATGTAACTATGTCTGTGGGTGGCTGTGTTTTTGAAATTTGTGGTGGATGCAAGTTTTATGATTATTGGAAAGACAAATTGCAGAGTGGAGCAGCAATAAGTCAAGAGACTCAATCCCAGCCCTATTTGTATTTTTGTTTTTTAAGAAAATTTTCTACTACTACTGCATCATCAATCATAAGATGCATATTTTAGTTATATTTTAACATCTTCAAGATCAGGATGTGTCTTACAAATGAAAGTGTTTTCCAATCCTTGTTGGTCAGGGGGGCAGTTAGCATGGGCTATCATTGACTTTCAGTGCATGAATGCAGAAATAGATTTACGTATTTTCATAGCCACTTCAGTTGAGTTATGTGCATTATTGATATCACACATGCTAATTTTAATTGCCATTGCTAATGTCTCCAAAAAGATTACAGTGTGCTTTAGCTTTGCAATTAAAATTTATTGCATGTGGAGAAAAGTGAAAACAGAAATGTGAAAAATAAACCTATGTCTAAATAATGCTAAAAGGACCCTTTCAATAAGTGTGAAACAAAATTTTTGTATAATAAGCAAACCTTGCATTGTAGTTTAACTGGTAACAGTTTTTCTTAATAGTACATAAAATAATGGCTCATCTTCAATAAATGGCATCTTAGAGTCAAGGAAATGTGGTAATTTATTCCCTCAAGTACAGTGAAACATAAGCTCTTCAAAATGCAGCCTTTCATAACTTCCCAACTTCTAGACTAATAGCTAAGGAAAAAAAATCTCTTTGGTAGTGAGTAAATAGCATTTGAAGACTCAGGGGAAAATGACTATACCTGATAAAAATCTGAAGATTCAGAATCCCATTAATCTTAAGAGTCCCATTAATACCACCTTGGTCCAAATCATCATCATTTCTCACTGGAGCAATCGCGACAGCCTCCAAAATGGCCTCTCTGCAAACTCTCCAATGGCTTCTCATTGCATTCAGAAGAAAATCTAAATATCTTAACAGTAACCTGCAAGGCTCCACCTTCTTGAACTGGCCCTGCCCAGCTGACTGGCCTCATCTCTTCCTCCCCTCCTCTTTCATGGTGATTCAGCCACAGCGACCTCTTTCTGTTTCTCTTTTTGGCTTTTCGTCAAGCACTCAGTTTACTGCCTTCATACTGGCTCTTCTCTCATCTTGCAATCTTCTCGTTCCAGGTCTTCCAATGACTTGCTGTTTCTTGTCATTCAACTTAGAGGGGACGATCTCAGAGAGACCTTCCTTGTCTGTTTAATATAAAATAGTTTTTAGTTTATATCACACTGTTTTATTTTCATAGCATGTGTACCACTCTGAAATTATTTAATTTGTCCACTTCTTCGTTGTCTGTCTTCCTTTCCCATAAAATGTAACTGCACCAGAGGTGGAGACAGCAGGGGCTTGTCTGTCTTTCCACTGCTATGTCCTAACACTATACTGTTACTGTTTGTTGAATGACTAAATAGATAAAGTGTAACTGGACAGTTTAACATGAAGGAAAAATGCTTTAGTCGTCTGGGATGCTCTATAAAAGCCAGTCTACATAAAAATCAAAAAGCACTTCAGAAGAAATTGGAAGCTTAAGAAACAAAAAATGAAACATTGTAAAGAAATGGAAGCAAAGAGTAATGGAATCCAGCCATGATGGAGTGACTTAGCCACAGATTAGGATTGGGTATGATGATGATATGTAACAAACACTGACATTGGAGAAGAGAGACAGACGGTAGAGCAGCTTGGAAGTCTTGAGATGAGGAGCACGCACCTGTTACACGCAAAGCCCTCATGGCAATGAATGTGCTCCACTCCAGGCTGCCAAACAGCTGAGCTTGGTAGTCAGCGGCCAGGAAGTGGCATTCACTATGTAGAATACAGTGGTGTAAATAATGCTTTACATTTCCAAAACATTACTAGCAAAATCAAAAGCCTATGAGGGTCAGGGCAGGTAACATGAATGAGGGAAGCAGGCTGGGTCAGGCAAGCTCACGCCCCATTTAAAGGGACGACCAGCTGCTACTCAGCAGCGATGGCTGCCCTGTGGGCATTCAGGCCAAGCATGATGAGATATTCTCATTTTCCTAGAAAGGACAGATATCTGGATTTTTATTAAAAAAATTTTCTACATTTCAATATTGGGAACAAAATCAACTTACAAAAACCCACCATGAATGAAACGAAAACAGATCTGTAGTCTAAATCTAACTCACAGGTCACTAGCTTGCAACCTCTACCTTATAATTTTGAAAATTCTACTTCAGTATTATCTTTTCTGAAATATCCAAGGACCTTAAAAAATAAATAAGTACAAAATTTAAAATTTTGACTATGGAATGAGCACATTCTTATTTTAGAAGTAGAATTTGAGAGTACAGAAAAGCACAAAAATTTGGAAACAAAAAAGTTAAGTGTTCCTATGCCAGATAACATTCTGATGTATGCTTTTCTATAATTAAGATTAATGATCACTGATAAAATATATATGTACTTACCCACTCACAAATATCCTTACATATGTAGGCACATCATGTTTTATTGTACTTCACTTTATTGCACCTCAGAGATACTGTAATTTTTACAACTCAAAGGTTTATGGCAACCTCACAATGGGCAAGTCTACCAGCACCATTTTTCCAACAGCATGTGCTCACTTTATGTCTGTGTTACATTTGGGTAATTCTTGGAATGTTTCAAACTTTTTCATGATTCTTATATCTGTTATGGTGATCTACGATCAGTGATCTTTGGTGTTACTATTGTAATTGTTTTGGGACACTACAAACCATGTCCATATAAAGTTGCAAACTTAATTGATTAATGTTGTATGTGTTCTGACTTCTCCATCAACCCTTGGGCCTTCCTATTCCCTGAGACATAACAAGATTGAAATGAGGCCAATTAACAACCCTACCATAAACTCTAAGTGTTCAAGCAAAAGGAAGAGTCACAGGTCTTGCACTGTAAATCAAAAGCTACAGATGAGTAAGCTTAGTGAGCAAGATATGTCGAAAGCTGAGATAGGCGAAAGTTAGGTCTCTTGTGCCAAACAGTTAGTCAAGTTGTGAATACAAAGGTAAAGTCCTTGAAGGAAATTAAAAGTGCTATTTCAGTGAACACAGAACGATAAGAAAGCAAAACAACTTTATTGCTGATATGGAGAAGTTTGAGTGTCTGGATAGAAGATCAAACCAGCCATATTTTCTTAAGCTAAAGCCTAATCTAGAGCAAGAATCCAACTCTCTTCAATTCTGTGAAGGCTGAGAGAAGTAAAGAAGCTGCAGAGGAAAAATTGGAAGCTAGTAAGGGTTAGTTCATGAACATTAATAAAAGAAGTCATCTCTATAACATAAAAGTACCCAGTGAAATAGCAAAAGATAATGTAGAAGCTGCAGCCAAGTTATCAGAAGATCTAGTTTAGATCATTGGTGAAGGTGGCTACACTAAAAACCAGACTTTCAATGTAGACAAAACAGTCTTCTATTGGGAGTAGATGCCATTCAAGACTTTTATAGCTAGAAAGAAGTCACTGGTTTGCTTCAAAGCTTCCAAGGACAGGCTGATTCGCTTGTTAGGGACTAATGCAGCAGGTGACTTTAAGTTGAAGCCAGTGCTCATTTACCATTCTGAATATCCCAGGGCTCTTTAAAATTATGTGATAATTTACTCTGCCTGTGCTCAATAAATGGAACAACAAAGTGTGGGTGACAGCACATCTGTCCATAGTGTGGGTTACTGAATATTTTAAGCATACTGTTGAGACTTACTGCTCAGAAAAAAAAAGATGCCTATCAAAATATTATTGCTCATTGACAAGGCACCTGGTCAAACAAGAGCTCTGATGGAGAGGTACAAGAAGATTAAAGCTGTTTCATGCCTTCCATCAGAACATCCATTCTTCAGTCCATGGATTAAGAAGTAATTTTGACATTCAGGTTCTCTTATTTAAGAAATACAATTTGTAAACCTATAGTTTCCATAGAGAGTGATTCCTCTGTTTGATCTGGGCAAAGTACATTGAAAACCTTCGGGAAAGGATTCACCATTCTAGGTGCCATTCAGAACATTCCTGATTCATGAGAGGAACTCAAAATATCAACATTAACAGGAGTTTGGAAGAAGTTGGTTCCAATCCTCATGGATGATTTTGAGGGGCATAAGATGGGGAAGTAACTGCAGATATGGTAGAAATAGTAAGAGAACTAGAATTAGTAGTAGAGCCTGAAGATGTGACTGAATTGCTGTAATCTTATGACAAAACTTCAACAAATGAGGGGTTGCTTCTTATGGATGAGCAAAGGAAGTGGTTTCTTGAAATAGAATCTACTCTGGGTGAAGATGCCATGAACATTGTTAAAATGACGAAAAAGACTTTAGAATATTACATAAGCTTTGTTGGAAAAGCAGTGGCAGGGTTTGAGAGGATTGACTCCATTTTGAAAGAAGTTCTACTGTGGGTAAAATGCTATCAAACAGCCTCACAAGCTACAGAGAAATCTTTCATGAAAGGAAGAGTCAATGGATGCAGCAAACTTTATTTTTGTCTTATTTTAAGAAATTGCCACAGCTACCCCAGCCTTCAGTAACCACCGCCCTGATCAGTCAGCAGCCATCAACATCAAGACAAGACCCTCCACCAGCAAAAAGTTTATGACTTTCTGAAGGCTCAGATGATATTTAGCAATTTTTAGCAATAAAGTATTTTTAAATTAAGATATTTACATTGTTGTTTTAGATATAATAAATTGCACAGTTAATAGGCTATAGTATAGTGTAAACATAACTTTCAGATGCACTGGGAAACCAAAAAGTTTGAGTGATTTGTTTTATTGTAATATTTGCCTTATTGCAGTGTCCTGGCACTCAATTAACAATATCTCTGAAGTAGGCCTGTACATAGATAGCTAGATAGCTTTACATCCTGTTTTCTCTCTTATTGTTAGATTATAATATTAAAACATTTCCTTGTTATTTAAATTTCTTATGAATATTATTTTAAAAGCTGCAAAGTATTGCATTGTAATCATGTATTATCATTTATTTAAAGTTTTCTTTATTTTGGATGTTGACATTGCTTCCATTTTTACTAGGACAACTTAATGAACATCTTTATGCCTAAATATTGATTTGTATTCCACATTATTTCATTAGATGTGATTGCCAGAAGTAGAATTATTAAGTGAAATGTTGATGAATGAAACCAAATTAATCCAAAATATTTTGTCACAAAATCTACTTTCAAGAGCAGTTTTGAAAATACTTAACATAGTCCTTTCCATCATTAAAAACATAAGGAGACGTAAGACTTTGCTACTTGCTACAAATTTATTTAATTACCAGTAAGAGTGATTATATTTTATATGGTGATTAGCTACCACATATGTTGAAGCCAGCCTAATTTTTGTGCTTTGTAGGTAAATCTCTTTTTCCCCTCCTTGGTTGGGTGATTGTTAACCTTTTTTCTTTATACTTGAAATTAAAATTGCTATAATATATCTATATTAAAATTAATTTTCCATGGAACACAATGGAAGTTTTCATTGTACCTACACAGGCTTCCATTCAGTTCAGCAATGATTTTCTTATATACTGTTATTACGTTTCCTATTCTCATGTTTGGTCTTTAGTAACATGCATGATTTATAGGTTGGCTTCACTGTTTTTTCTTTTACTTTATTTTATCTATTAATTTGGTTGTTAATATCATTTAATGCAGTTTTCCGCCTTTAATGTTTTGTTTTTTGATTGCCACCAATGCTGACTTTAAATTTGTTGCTGTATTTGGGGGATTTTCGTATTATTTTCCCATTGTATTCAGTTCCTGTTTCACAACTGTTTTCATCTTAAGCCTTTCTCTTCCTATGAATTCCTTCTTTCCCTAAGAGGCCCTTCTTTCTCATATCCCCTTGAATGCATCAAACATGTTTTCTAAAAGCTCCTGTAGCTCCTAGAACATTTGGCTTTGTGCCTCTATCCTATTAGTATGAATAATTGTGTCAAAATACTGGGACAAAAGACAGTGCACGTAGGCTCTTCACCACAAGGCCACATTTCTGTTTGCAATTCACATTCCACTTCCCACTTTTAGTGGAAGTGTGTCAGTTTCTGTGTCATGTCAGGTTCTCTGAGAAGCAGATGCCAAGATGGAGTTAGGGATATTAGAGATTTATTATAAGTTTTGTCCGTGAAAGATAAAGAGGAGCGGCAACAGGAGTAGGAAAAACCATCACAGGGCAATTCAGGTCTGAATCCTGTGAGAGGAAAGGATGGTGGGAGGAGAATTGGGTAGAAAGATGTTCAGAGTGTGGTGCCAGGTCTGAGAGCATTTTGGCCAGCCACTGGGCAGTTTCTCTAGAGCAGAAAGTACCCATTAGAGGAGTCTTACATTGGGTAGAAATTGGCAGGTCTCAGTCCCTCTACCGTGCATGTCATTGGCTGGGGGTTACCTGGGGACAGCAGGTGACACAGAGGGGTCTCTGCAGGGGACCTGAAGGCACTGCAGCAGGAGAGAAGCTTGCAGCAGTATGTCTTGAAGGAAGGTCCAAGGAAACTCCACCCTAGCTGCTACAGAAGGTAACCAGAGAATCAACGCCTTTCAATCTAAACATTTCAATTTCTGATCCCAACACATCCTAGTTACTAAAGATGTTTTTCTAGTCTTTTCTGGAGGTGGCATTTCCTCCCACATGAAGCAGCAAGAGTGAGCAATGGCCAGGAGGTTTGACAAGACCCAGCAGACTTCATGACATGTTGATAGTCCATTATCTTCCCTGAGCACTACATAATACTGCTCTATCACTTGACCTAGGTCACTGGTTTCAGTTAATTCTCAAATCTTTTCTACAGCGCCTTTTTGCATAATCTGCCTGTTCCCTTTTCTAATTTTCTGTACTTCCAGGGCTGATGTCAACTTACAACAGAGAAATGATTGTTGGTTTTGTCCTCTTTTTGTGCCATCTTCATCTGAAGAGTTTAACCATTTTGAATCACATCAACTTACTCCAATTTAATGCTCTCTAAGGCATTCCACTACATTTAAAATTAACACCCCACTTCTTACCATGGCGTACAAGATCCTATATGATCTGCCTTCTGACCTCGTCTTCTTTTGCTGATTCTCCTTACTCATCATAATCTAAACTCCTTGGCTTTCTTACATTTCCTTGACTACCTGAAACTCTATCTGGGCTCGAGAGTCTTCTGCTTCTATCAGTTTTCCTCCAGAGCTTTGCACCATGAGACTTCTGTTCTCAAGTATCAGTGCCTCAGAAGACTTCCTTGACCTCCCTACTTAAAATACAACCTCCAGCCTCTACCACCACCACAGTCTATTTTCTTAGCATGCTTCCTGGTCATTCTGTCCCCTTCCCTGATCATACTGTCATCAGTTTTGCCCTGCATTTTATTGCTACTTTGTGTCAACTCTTTTGTAGGGTTGGCACCGACATTCAGGATACTCTGTATAAGTTAGATCAAATGAGATCTAATCCATGCTAGAGCAAGCCTCAAGGCTTCTAAGGAATTTGAAAGAGTTAACCAGTCTGAGCTACACCACTGCCTGGATCTGATTCTCGACACTGGTGTTTCATCATCTGGAATTATATTATTTATGTGTTGTCTTATTTAATATCTGTCTTCCCCATCAAGAAAGGAAGTGCCAGAATGTCAAGAGCTGTGTTTGTGGCATAAACTTCTGTATGCCTGACCCTCCAACAGTAACTGGCACATGGAAGGCACATGTGCCTTACTAAATAAATAAATATTTATTTAGTAAATGAATGAGTGAATAATGGAGGAAAGTCTTTGTCTGAAAGAAGTATATTTTACATTCACAACACAGCTTCTCAAACCTCAGCTATATGCATGGTGATCACAATAACTTTGACAGAGAGGACTTAGGGAAGATATTACAGAAGGTCTTGTGAGGAATATCAGAACACACATTGCTAAATGAGGGATATCATCAACATAAGGAAATGCAGATTGGGCATTGTGGCACGTAGCCAGTTTAGCTAGTGACTCTGCAGCCAAGGCTGGTGCAGGTTTGGAATGCTGATCCTTCCAGAGCTGTCTATTTTCATTTCTCTTCTAGGCCTCCCTATGGCCTCCGACCATGCTAGCTTGTCCTTCCTTTCCACTTTCACTATCTGACCTCCAAAGGAACAATGTTTTCCTCCCCTGTTGGGCTCTGCTCTATTTTCTGTGTCCTGACTAAAATTGCCTATTGAACGGTCACATTATAGCATATATTTTGCCACCTTATACATATTTGAATTTTTAAAACAAATTTCATGGGACTTGTTTTTTAGTTTCATACTGGGAAATTTTCCAAAACCAATGGAATCAAAATAAAATCTATGTTGGACTAAATTTTTCTCAGCACTGCCACTTCTAAATGCACACCTCTCTCATTTGCATTGAAATTCCAGTAACTCCAGTCATTTGTTTCTTAGATATTTCCCTAAAACATTATGATCTTCTCGGAGAAGATGGACCATTTCTTCTCATCATGTTAGAATATTTTAAACCCGAATGTGAACATGTGGCTCAGCTCTAGTTGCTTTGGTGATGATATCTGGTAGACATATATGGTTTATTTCTTTGGAATTCCACATTCAGAGAGAGACTATTTAAGGCAAAATGAAAACAAAAACCCAACACAGAAACAATATGTGAATTAGGAAAACAGTGCTGATTGTCTTTTCTATTTAAAAGATCTTTCACTGTAGGAAAATATGACTTAGTGAGTACACTTGAAGGTCTGTAGCAGCGCCTGTTCCATGTTGCTTATTTTAGAGGCAGAGGCCTGGAGTGTGGAGCCCTCTTCATGGACTGAAGTGTCCAGGTTACTTTTTCTATGAGTGTGTAACATTCTGCCAACCGAGGAAATCCAGTGGTGTAACACATGCTGTAATCAGAGTCTGGCTTCGGGGAAATTGAAAACATGATTTGCAATTTTTAGTCTGATACCAAGAGCTCTTCAATTTGAACAGAAACAAAATGAGCTTTATTATTCTGTGGCTGCTCTGACTGAGTAACCTTCTTTTGTCTCCATTTTTTGCTCTCTAATAAATTACCTCTGATTAATCTTGCAGATTTTTATGCAAGCAGGATTGGAGCAGAAAAAATAAGTTGTTTGTGTTAAGCAGTGATGGGTTATTCTTATTAATTGATTAAGCTGCCCTGAGTTGTTTTTGGAATCATAAGACGGTAAATATTGTGAATTGATTATTACATTGCCATTCGATAAATGTCATGCAGTATTTTTTACTTCATAAATTTGTGTAAAAATGTAATGTTTGTTTCATGTATAAGGAAAAAGGCGAAAGGTCTTTCACAGATTTTGAGAATGAGGGGGAACCATGTGGTTTCCAAGGATAACAATGCCTTTTTCCACGTCATTCCCTGCAATAGTGCAAAGCATCTCAGGTTGTCAGCAACAATAGTGCAAGATGCCTGGTGCTTCATGCCCCAAAGCCTACTGCTACTGTCTTTCTAATTAGTCTCTGGTAAGTTATGGAGAGAGCAGATAGGCTCTTGGGTGACAATACGCTTCATCACTCAGGCATATAATAATTATGTTCATTAGCATTACCTAGTTTTTAAAATAGTAAGTTATGCACTCTGTATTTGGCCAAACTTGAAATTCTTCTAGAACCATGTAGTCCCTCCTATAGTCAGAAATATTTCAACTAATATTTTAATGGATATTGTAAGTAAAACTGTATTAGTGCCTTTTAACGAAGACATATTTGGAGACATTAGATTTGGTCAGATGGTTGGATATTCAAGCCCTTCCTTGTTCTGGAATTCTATGTGACTGTGGGCAATTTAGTGCATCTCTATTACTAACTGTGTAAAATGAGGCTAACTCTAGCTAACAGAAGGGTGGCTGTGTGGATTAAGTGACGTAAAGGATGTAAACTTCTTGGCCCAGTGTCTGGGATTTAGAAGCAATTAATAAATGAATTCACTCATCAGTGTTTACTGGGGACTTAGTATGTACCAGTCATTGTTCTAGACCTGCGCTGTCTAATATGATAAGCCACTAACCACATGCAGCTATTGAGTACCTAAAATGTGTCTAGTCCAAATTGAAGTGTGCTATAAGTATAAAATATATGTGCATTTCAAAGATTTGAAATAAAGGAAGTAAAATATTATGTTAATACTTTGCTACTTACTAGATGTTCAAATAATATTTTGGATATATTATGGTAGATTAATGTTATGAAAATTAATTTCATCTTTCTTTTTTAATGTATTTACTCAAACATTTAAAATTATATAAGTAGCTCACATTTGTGGTGCACACACATTACATTTCTTGTGGACAGTGCTGGTCTAGATGCTGAAGTAAAAGCAAACCAGAAAACATCTTTGCTATTATACAGCTTGCTTAGATATCAAAAAGGGGGGATACATAATACAACATGAATGAATAAATACAGCCAGTCTTCATCATTTGCAGATTCTGTACTTGCTAATTCATCTACTTGCTAAAGTATACTTGTAATCTCCAAAATTAACAATTATAACACCTTTGTGGTCTTTCACACATCGGCGCAGAATGACAAAAAATTTGAGTCACTCTGTGCACACATTCTCAGCTGAAGTTAGTCAAGGCCATGCTCTCTGCATTCTTGTTTTAACCCTCATAATGTAAAGTGGGCTTTTTTGTGTGTTCTACTTGGTGCAACATTTTTCACATTTTTGTGCTTTGTGTTGATTTTGCTGTTTACACCGCCCCCCGAGAGTAGTGCTGAAGTGCTGTCTAGTGTTCCTAAGCACAACAAGGCTGTGATGTGCCTTAAACAGAGAGAATATGTGTGTTAGATAAGCTGCTTTCTGGTATGAGTTATAGTGCTGTTGGCGAGGAGTTCAATGTTAATGAATCAACAATATGTATTAAATCACATCTTTCAACAGAAACACACACAAAACAAGGTTATATATAGATCAGTTGACAAACATTTTGTCTCCAGAGACTCATAGGAACTTCACCCTATATTTCTCTTAGGAGCAATGGTTCAGTGTTTGCTAATGCAGTATTCACACAAACTTTATAGAACATAAGTACCATGATTAATAATAATTGATTTTATATACTATAATCTCAAGTACTGATAAGTGCTATTAAGTAGAGTATGGGGATAGAAAAAGTGTTGGATGAGGCCGGGTGTGGGGGTTCACACCTGTAATCCCAGCACTTTGGGAGGCTGAGGCAGGCGGATCGCTTGTAGCCCAGGAGTTCGAGACCAGCCTGAGCAACATGGTGAAACCAAATCTCTACAAAAAACACACAAAAAATTATCCAGTCATGGTAGTGTGCACCTGCGGTCCCAGCTACTTGGGATGCTGAGGTGGAAGGATCACTTGAGATCAGGAGGCAGAGGTTTCAGTGAGCCAAGATCACACCTCTGCATTCCAGCCTGGGTGAGAGAGTGAGACCTTGTGTCAAAAAAAAAAAAAAAAAGAAAAGAAAAAAGAAAGAAAGAGAGAGAGATGGATGTGATAATTTAGAAAGGACAGTGTGGAAGTCTCACTGAGGTTGTGAAATTTTAGAAAATGAACTTGGGGTCAGCTGGTGGCTGGATCATTCATGCCAGTAAGCCATCTGATGCCTTTGCTTTGCTCAAGCTATTTCTTCTCCCTATAATGTTCTTGTCCTCAGAACAATTCCCCCTTCCTTGTTTTTCCTATTGCCTTTTAAAGAAAAATGTCAAAAGCAAAATTAATTGACAGATTATTCTTTAAGATAAAGGAGTAAAACAATAGAAAATAAGAAAATAAGGGTATGGCAACAACTACTCCAACTTGGTAAACAAAATTGCTGTAAGAATCCAACAAGCATCTTTATGGGAATTGGAAATCATTAAATAAAATATACCATATCTTGAGTGATTAGAAGGCTTTGGAAGATGGGATTAGAAGGCTTTGGAGGGTTTTGAGAGGGCGATAAGCTCATATTTACATTTTAAAACATCATTCAGGCATCAAGAGAATAAGCTTTCAGGAGAAAAAAATAAAAACGGAGACAAGTTAATGAAGAATGAAATGATGTAAATAAAGCCCTTAGCCCAGTGCCTGGCACATAGTAAGTGCTCAGTGCATGTTAATGATTACTGTTATTCCTAATGATTCTACTTCCTCTCATTTCCATTCTCAACTTGATTTTCCTTTCCACTGGCCATGTAGTGTAGTCCAAGGGTGCTTGCCAATTCTGTGAGTGCTGTTATCATTAGGTTTATGAGTCTCTAAAATCTGTTCCTGGTTTCTTTCTGACCAAGGAAGTTAGCCTTCAATGCTTTATCCATGATCCTCTCTTATGAATAAATTCTGAATTAAGCTTCATTTGACACTCAAGATGTGATATATCCTATTTAATGTTTCCAATTCCCATAAAGATTCTTGTTGGATTCTTATGGCAATTTTGTTTACCAAGTTGGAGGTGTTGTTGCTATACCCTTATTTGTTACTATTTTACTCCTTTATTTTAAATAATAATCCATCAATTAATTTTGCTTTTGATCTTTTTCTTTAAAAGACAATAGAAAAAGCAAGGAAGGGGAAATTGTTCAGAGGACAAACAGCGGACACTGAAAGCGTTCTATATTCTGACTATCTTGGTGTATATCTTTCCATAGACCCACAGGAGATTCTGAGTCCTCGATAGAGGCTTTCTGTCAATTTTTTTTCTTTATCTAGAAAAGACTAATTGACTAAATTAAATTTACCTTGGGATAATTTATCAGACTCAAGGCTATATTACTTCTGCAGGAGAGCAATGTTACTAGTTTCAATGAGAATCCAAAAGTATCTTTTAAAAATTTTCTGTGCATTCTAGTTTTTAGAATGTTTTAAGTGCTTATGATGCTGTTGAGTCCAAAGCTTATACTCCTTGCTGCAAGAAAGCCAATAGGTTGAGCGACAAGGTGTTGAGGCAAGTAAAGTGACTTTATTTCAGAGAGCTAGTAAGCCAAGAAGATATAGGACTAATGCCCTAAAGAACCACATTAAGTTAATAGAATTTTAGGCTCCTTTTATGTTAGGGGAGGGGGGAACAAAGAGGGGGTTAAAGTCAAAAGATAACTGGTGCCTATGGACATCTGGGCATCAGGAGTGGTGTGAAGAGGTTGCAAAACTTGTTTGTGGTTAACTGCTTGTCAGGTCCACCTTGTTTCTATAAATCTTGAACAGAATTGTTAGTTGTGTGCATACTTCCTTATCTCCTCACAGGCCTCTTTCAAAAGAGAAATAGTCATTAGTTCTAAAGTTAAAATATATAAATTCTTTCCATGATTAGTTTGGCCTACATGTAGGAATAAGCAAAGGCAGTTAGCCTGTGAGGATAGAAGCAAGATGAAGTCAGTGATGTCAGATTTCTCTCACTGTTACAATGAGATGATTTCATATACTGACCTCTTTGTATTCCCTTTATGGTGAAGCATGCCTAGCATTCAGAGGAAAGGGGAGGGACACAAAGATGCAGAAAATATGACTTCTGCTCTCAAGAGGCTTTCACATGAGAAGGAAGAGTCAAGACAAATGCTGTATAATGCAAGGTGTTATGGGAAGGTAGACAAAATAATGAAAATGTTCTTTTATATCTGTTATTGGTGCAAGTGTCTATGGAAGAACTCTCATTTGAGTAATGAAAGAAATAAAAATATTTTACCCTAAAATATATTTTTGACATATTTTGAGATGGTTGTTTAGGGAGCCAGCAAACAGAAGTCATCCTGCAAAGCTGTCTTTTGCAGGGGAGATTTGCATCTATGCAGAATCTACGCTGATATAGCCAGGCTTTCTCTGAAGATTTCCCTTGTCTGGATCTAGGAAGGAGCAAGAGAGTCTGATACCTTTAAAGGTCTAAAATAAATATTTACTGTCTATTCTTTCTGAAGCCTGCTACCTGTGAGATTTCATCTACATTACAAGACCGCTTTGCTACCCAGGTCTTATCTACCTGTTTTGCTACAATCCATCTCCCACTCTTTCTGTAACCTCAAGATGGTATACGAGCTTCTAAACCTTGTTGTGGGATGGACAATCACTATGCGCTTCTCCCCTGTGTGCATATTAATAAATTTGTATGCCCTTTTCCAAATTAATCTGCCTTTTGTCAGTTGATTTTTCAGCTAAACTTCAGAGGACAAAGGGAAAGATTTTCCTTGGCCCCTACAGTAGTCATTGCAAATAGGTCCAATTTTGGTACATGAAGTTATGAAAGATAAAAGAGAACATGGGCATTATAGGGAGAATAAATAGCTTGAGGAAAAGCAAAGGCATCAGGGAATACTGTGAGTCCAGGAAATAACAAATACACCAATAATTAGAGTGAAATATAGACTGTGCCTAGCCATCATCTTGAAATTTTCTTACTTTCATTTTCATGACTTTTTTTTATTGGAAAGGAGGCGATTAATTGCTTGCTGTCCTAAAAATAAGCAATATGTACATTTCATTCTTCAATCTAGATGTCAAAGAATACCAGCTGTCATCTAATTTAAAATATATTTTCTATTTATATATTTCCTTTACCATTGCATAAGAGGACTTCACAAAGTTCAGGTAAATGTGTATTTTGACAAAACTATGCATAGGTTTCAACTTTTTTTGCACCAAAATAAACTTATACTAACTTGCTATAATATGTCTGAATAGAATCTAGTTTGAGGCACTAACAAGAATGAGACATAAGTTTGAAAAGAGTCCCATTCAGAGCAACGTGAATTCTGCTAAAATCAAAGCAAGAACAAACATAAAATTTATGGTGAAACTTAGGTAGAAGAATGGTGAAATCATTGATGCTTTAAAAAAGTTTATGGAAACAATGACTCAAAGAAAACAGCAGTTTACAAATAGATAACTCCTTTTAGGAAGAGATGAGGTGGTATCAAAGATGAAGTCCACAGTGGCAGACCATCCGCATAATTTGTAAGGATAAGATTAAGCTTGTTTATGTCCTAATTGAAGAGGACTAATGATTAACAGCAGAAACAAAAGCCAACACCATAGACACCTCAGTTGTTCATCTTACACAATTCTGACTGAAAAATTAAAGGTGAGAAGACTTTCCACTCAATAGATGCCAAAAGCATTGTGCCCAGGTAAGCTGCAGACAAGAGCAGAGCTTTCAATGGAAATTTTAAACAAGTGGGCTCAAGATCTTGAAGCATTTTTTCAAATAATTGTAACAGGAGATGAAACATGGCTTTACCAGTACAATCCTGAAGACAAAGCACAATCAAAGCAATGGCTACCAAGAAGTGGAAGTGGTCCCATCAAAGCAAAAGGGACCAGCCAAGAGCAAAGGTCATGGCATCAGCTTTTTTGGGATGCTCAAGGCACTTTGCTTGTTGACTTTCTTGAGGGCTCCCAGATGAAAACACCTGCTCATTATCAGAGTGTTTTGAGAAAGTCATCCAAAGCTTTAGCAGAAAAATGCCCGGGAAAGCTATACCAGAGAGTCCTTCTCTGCCATGACAATGTCACTGTTTATTCTTCTCATCAAGCAAGAACAATTATGTGAGTTTTGATGGAAATCATTAGGAATTCACCTTATAGTCTTGAATTGGCTTTTTTTAACTCTTTTCCTGCCCTAATCTTAAAAAGTATTTAAGAGGCACACATTTTTCTTCCTTTAATAATGTAAAAAAGCCTGCATCAACATGATTAAAGTCCCAGGACCCTCAGCTCTATAGGGATGGACTAAAAGGCTGGTATCACTCTTACAAAAGTGTCATAAACTTAATGGAGCTTATGTTGAGAAATAAAGTTATAATTATATTTTTATTTTTTAATTCTACCTTTCCTCCCTCTTTTTGAAATCCTCTTATATTTTGCTTGTTGGAGATAATTTTTTTCTTCAGTATTTCATATTTGTGCTTTGAAAATAATATTTATGGTATATTTTTAGTGAGTAGAAAGTAGGAGTGATTACTATTAAAACAAAGTTGCAGAAATGGCTGCTAAGGTGAAAAACACTAGGAAATTTATTGATTAATGATCTACTTTTTTCTTCAATTTTCTACTTGGCTCATTTATTTGAGACACATTCTCATTAATAAAATCAGGACATGAAAATCAGGTCAAGCTGGATTAAATTCTACCTCTACCATTCACTAGATTTATAACCTTCGGTACATATCTCAACCTCTCTGAGCCTCAATTTTTTTTATGTGTAAATGGGGATGGCAAATATAGGGATTGTGACAAAAGTCGAACATTCTAAATGTTTCTCCTCAGCTGTACAGCAAACGCAAGCTTGAAACCATCCAGTGGCCTCCTTTTTGAGCAGTTGTCTAAATGCTTTATTGCTCCACTGTAAAAAGAGATGCTTTATGCTTTAGGGAGACTGGTACAGATGCCCCTAGATATTAAAATAAGACAGGAGAGTCTGGCTTCCTAGGGAGTTCTGAAGTGCTCCAGGTGGCACAGTTTTTGATCTCCCTGACTTTCTATCAATTACATTCTCTCAGACTCCTGCTTTCTTCTTAATGCTGAATGACATCCCTCCAAAAATGAGAAGGGTAACATTATCTTACATCTTAGTCTTCTCCGACTTTTAAAAAAATATGGCTTTCCCATCTCAGATTTCTCACTATTGGAGCAGGCAATACCAGCTGCTTCCCTTTCTATGATGTTGTCTATTGTTCTACCTTGGATAACTTCTCTGCTTACAACAAACAGGAAGCAGATGTGGTAGCAATAGATCCAGTTCATTATCTGGATAAAAATTTGACTTGGCAGCAGTTCACTTTGGAGTTGCCAAGTCAAATGCAACAAAGTGTATGTAATTTGATTAAATAAAATATGGAGTTTCCTTCTGCTGACCACTCCCTCATTCCCTTACCTTGTTTAGGAGTAGCTGGGGCTCCAGGCAACCCTGTGAGGGAAGTTTCTGATGATTAGTGCAGCCCAGCAGAAGTGTCATTAGAGCTTATTTGCCTGCCCTCCAGCTGCCAACTTTTCACTTCAAGTTGCTCAGGCATCTCAAATTAGCCTGTCCCAAGCTGAGCTCTTAATTTCTCCCTGAAGCCTGTGATTACTAGGGGACTCTATCTCAGTAAACATCCACCTAAACATTTGAATCCGAACCTTTGGAGTCATTCTTGATTCCTCCATCTTTTTTTTTTCTAAATATAATCCATCGCAAAGTCCAGTCAGTCTATCTCCAAAATCATCTGCCCATTCCTCAAGCACAGCCCTAGTCCAGCCATAATCATCTCTCACCTGGACACTGAAATCACCCCTGCAGTCTCCCTGTGTCTTCTTAACTACATTTTTTAAATCTCTAGCTCATTCACCACACTACATTGACAGTGTTCTTTTAAGAATTTGAGCCTTTTCATGTCCTTCTCCTGCTAAAAGCCCTTTAATGGCTTCTATTACATTTAGAATTAAGTCCAAATTTCTTACCATAACCTGCAAGGTCTTGTATTACTACTTCCATCTCCCCAGCTTCCTCTCCTCTCACCCTCCCCATATCTGTCTCTGATCCAGCCATTCATGCAGTGTCTCCTTCATTTCCTTTAGCCAGCTGTATTAGTCTGTTCTTACATTGCTAATAAGACATACCAGAGGCTGGGTAATTTATAAAGAAAAAGAAGTTTAATGGACTCATAGTTCCACATAGCTGGGGAAGCCTCACAATCATGGTGGAATGTGAAGGAGGAGCAAATGCACATCTTACATGGCAGCAGGCAAGAGAGCGTGTGCAGGGGAACTGCCCTTTACAAAACCATCAGATCTCATAAGACTTATTCACTATCACAAGAACAGCAGAGGAAAAACCTGCCCCTATGATTCAATTACCTTCCACTGGGTCCCTCCCATGTCATGTGGGGATTATGGGAACTACAATTCAAGATGAGATTTAGGTGGGAACATAGCCAAATCATATCACCAGCCAAGCTTTTCCTTTCCCCAGAGCCCTGGACTGGAAGACTCCCTCTGTCCTTTCATATCGATGGCCTGTTTGCTCGCCTTTCTTTCTTTCTTTCTTTCTTTCTTTCTTTCTTTCTTTCTTTCTTTCTTCTTCTTTCTTTCTTTCTCTCTCTTTCTTTCTTCTTTCTTTTTTTCTTTCTTTCTCTTTCTTTCTTTCTTCCTTCCTTCCTTCCTTCCTTTCTTTTTCTTTCTTTCTTTCTCTCTCTCTCTTTCTTTCTTCTTTCTTTCTTTCTCTTTGTTTCTTTGTTTCTTTCCTTCCTTCCTTCCTTCCTTCCTTGCTTCCTTCCTTCCTCTCCTTCCTTCCTTCCTTCTTTCAAAAATTTTTTTTGGCTGTGGTTCTAAGTTCGAAATACATAAGCTCCTTTCTTTTTTCCTTTCCTTTCCTTTTCCTCCTTCCCCTTCCTTTCCTTTTTCCTTTTCCCTTCCCTTCTCTTCCTTTCCCATCCCTTCCCTTTCTCTCCATTTCCTTTCCCTCCCTCCACCTCTTTACCTTCCAAAATAGCTGGTCTCCACCTACTGGGTTAATTTCTCGATCTACTGAGGGGTATTGCCTTGCAGTTACAAAAACAAAAATAAAAGCATATCTCCAAAATAACTTTGTACTTGAACATGCTGGAGTGTACCAGAGTATCCCTCACAATATAGTTGATAATGGTTCTGTACTTAATGCAAACTTTGAATAAGCACATCAGCTAAGACTTAGAATTTTCTGCCAATAATTTTAAGAACACTGATGCAGGGAATCAATAACCCAGCACTGAATGGTGTGAGACAAGAGAAATGTAGGCCACACACTGAGGATCAATAGAAATTAATAAACAGAAAAAGAAGAAAAAATGTATTGCACCAGAAAAATTGGCTAAGACTGTAAATGTGCTCCTTAGTCTAGAGTTAATATCAGAAGCACATTTTATTCTTTTATTTGTTGTTTATTAAATCAACATTTTTGAAAGCTCTGGACCATGGGTGGAAATAAGACATTCCCTGCCTTTAAGAAGCTTCTAGTAAAGCATATTATTTGTGGTTTAGTACATAGTAATAATATAGAATATTTAATAAATTCACTGGAAAGGAAAACACTATGTAGTTCACATTCCACATTATGGTTTTAGTTGTTTTCAATTAATCATTTTTGTCAGCTGGGTTAAGTCCAGAGTCAGGAACACTGCTCTAGGTATTGTTCATGGATATTTAGAGTACATGGACACCAAATCACTACTGTATTCAAGATCCTGTTAGATAAGAGTGAAGAGATAGAGCAAGTTAAACCTTTAAAATGAAGCTGATTTTAAGTTTATTTCTTTTTGGGAATATTATATATTATGCTTGTACACATTAAGTATATCATTTTAAAAGATGACAGTTTTCCTATGTGATTTTTACACAATTGTTGAATTTCACAGTATTCTTATACTGCTCAATTTAGAAATCCATTAGCTATTACCTTTAATTGGTTTTTAATTTGATCAGTGCCTGCTTACCCCCAAATAATTATAAACTCTTTAAAGATAGGATTTTATTCTAATTTTTAACATGTTTTCCATATTTCTTATATGAGTATAAAATATAGAACAAGTATTAAATGAAATTATGCTCATTAAATGAAAACAGGTGGAAAATTGTTCTCCTTCCTGAAAACAGGAGCCAGAGCCATGGCTTCATGAAGATAAGGTTAATGTTAAGGTTAACCTTATATTAACCTATAGTATGAAATTTCTTTTACAAATACAGAGGTGGAAGGAAATGAGAGGAAAATAATGATTCTTCTTGTGTTAAATGATTTCTTTGTTTCCTAAATAATTGGCACCTTGGTGCTAGTCCCAGAATTTACCCACAATTCGCTATGACTAATATAGGCCCTGAAGTAACAGAGAATGTATGAAGACTATTGTATTGGTTTCCTGGGGCTGCCATAATAAATGATTGCAAGCTGGGCAGCTTAAACAATACAATTTATTGTCTCATAGCTCTGGAGATTAAAAGTCTGAAATCAAGGTGTCAGCAGGGTTGGTTCCTTTTGAGGGTTGTGTGAAAGAATCTGTTCCATTCCTCTGTCTTAGTTTCTGGTAGTTTACTGGCAATCTTCAGTGTCCCTGGGCTTGTATACGGCTATTTTCTTCCTATGTGTTCATATCATCTTCCCTCTGGGCATGTCTGTGTCTGTGTCCAAATTTCCCCTTTTTTGTAAAGACATAGGGTCCACTCTAATGAGCACAATTTAACTTAATCATATGCAAAGACCCTCTTTCCAAATAATGTCACATTCACAGGAGCTAGGAGTTAGGACTTAAACATCTTTTGTGGGCAACACAATTCAACCCATAACAACTTTTTTTTTTTTTGAGACAGAGTCTCCCTCTGTCACCCAGGCTGGAGTGCAGTGGCATGATCCTGGCTCACTTCAACCTCCACCTCGCAGGTTCAAGCAATTCTCCTGTCTCAGCCTCCTGAGTAGTTGGGACTACAGGCGTGTTCCACCACACCTGGCTAATTTTTATATTTTTAGTAGAGACGGGGTTTCACCATGTTCACCAGGCTGGTGTCTCGAACTCCTGGCCTAAAGTGATTCACCCACCGTGGCTTCCCAAAGTGCTGAGATTACAGGTGCTAGCCACGTAACAACTATTTTCTAAGAAGTCTCCTTGATTTTATTAAGAACATCACCTCCACCATGCTGAGAGAGTTAGACAAAATCCCTGTTCATGCTTGACTTACAGAGAGAACTTTACCTACATTTTACTGTGAATTCTAAAGGCTCTTCCAATTCTTGCTGCTCTTTTTAAAAAGGGTTTTGTCTATGTGATTATCCCATGGTTTAAAGTAATATCAGATAGACCATGTCTAGACTCCTGGTACTCCATGTGGTGCATGAAACATCTTATCTAGATTTTATTACTATGTGTACCCTTGCTTATAGGCAAGAAGTCATAAGGAAAACTGGGGACATCACAGGTATCTGGAAGCAACAGAAAAAAAATAGAATATCTATTAGAGAAATATATAGCAGGTCAAGACTGTTTTGTTTCCTTGAGGAGAATATGTTATGCTGAATATCTACAAAGGAATGAACAAGATTCAGAAGTGTTTCATTGCTGGGTTCACTTAGCTTCTGGCATCCATAGCATCAGGTCCTGCCACTTGAAGCAGTTAACACAAAACAAACCTAGTACATGAGGGTGATGAAAACTGACCTACCATAAATACATACACTTTTATTTTCCCGAGAAACAATTATAGATGGTCTCTTGTACCTAATCCTGCTTGTAACTAGGGGCAAGCACATTAAGAGGGAAATGAAATGGAGGCATGTTAACTGGCCCACATGGGTATGGGTCTCATTTGTGACATGTGCTAATCTGCTAATGGGAACAGCAGGAGGATATGACCAAAGCCCAGATAAAACACTATTCATAGAGGATATTACTAACTGGAAGTTTGTCCTGTAAATACACCAAAAAAAAGGCCAGGTGTTCACATCATGATGGGAGATCTTAGAGGAATAGGGTGAGAGAAAGAAAGGGCAGATTTAACTTCAGGTATGATTTCTGTGATTATTAGATGTCTTTGTATATATTTTCTTCAAAAATAGCTCATGATTTTAGATAGAAACCAGTCTATCTGGAAATACGTCATTTGACTTTTCTGTCTATTCATCATAGAAATCACCCTGAAATATTTTCCAGGTAGTTTTGAGTGAAATATACTTGTATAGATATAATAGAATGATGATACTTTATATCATCATAATATCAATACAAATAAAGCTTATTAGTTAAAAGCTTAAAATCTGGAGCCAGAATGCCTGGGTTTGACTACCAGCCTTTCAGTTGGTAGCTGTAGAAACTGAGAAAGATAATTAACTTCACTCTGCCTCTCCTGTCTTCTTTGTAAAAGGGGGATAATAATAGTATCTACCTCATGTAGTCATTGTGAGAATTAAATTACTTAATATACTTAGGCTAAAATGCCAGTACATACTTAGAATAGTGTCTAGCAAAGCATAAAATGTGCTCATGTCAGTAGTAAGCATTTAAGGAGTTTCAACAGAGCTATGTGTTTTGAATTTCGATTTCAAGGAGCTTGTATCACAACTTGGGAAGGTTGAGTGATGACAGGACAGAAAAGTGATGTCTTAGAGACCAAAATGAGGCAGCAGTGGAAAAGAGAGTTAGAAATGTAGATTTGATGATCATCTGAAGACTGGTGGCAACAGAAGCCACGAAAGTAGGTGATTTCACTGAAGGAGACAGTATATAGGAAGAAACCCAAGGGGTCAGAGCAGAGTCTTAAGAAGGAATAAGAAGGACCAACAATTGAGAATAAGGAAATGTTGCAGATTCCATGGTAAAATGAATCCTTTGACTTATCAATGGTGATTAAAATTTCACTTGAAAGAAAGCTGTAGTTCTTCATGTCCAGGTGTCACAGACCATCAGAAATATGTTTAGAGGTACTCCAAAGAATTTAGTTACCTTTAATTAATATCGTGATTTACAAAATTGTATGTTTATTCTAACTCTTTAGATGAATCTCTGAATTGCAGAAAAAGCTGTAAGACAATGTAGACATTTAATCTTTCTTAGCCTTAGTTGGAAAAGACAATGTCAAGCATGTACTTTTTTCTTTCCAGTGTGTAAGTTTCCATGATTCTTTGAACTAGTCAAAAACATAACAGCTGTAGCAAAATGCTTTGTGATTAAATGTAGGTAAGTGGCATATTTTTGTTTCCACCTCTGCTAGGTTCATTTTAGAATTTAGACATGTGTAGGTATATATTTAGTGTCTAGAGGGACAGACCTTCCAGAGTCTATTCTGCGAGTCTGAGAAACGTCCTAGAAAGGAACTTCCATTGAGAAAGATGTTGAATTCACGAAAGATTCAAGGCCATGGCTGGTGTGGAAACAGTGGGGTAATTACGAGTGTGTGTGGCCCACATGGTCCTTTGTTCTTGCCCTTTATGGCACACACATCTTGTAATTTTCCAATACTAATCCCAGGGATTTGCACTATGTGTCTGAGCCCTGACACGGAAGCCAGTGGGAACAACACGACAAGACAATGATTTCCTTCAAGTCTCTGAGACAATGAAAACACAAGGCAACACTCTTGAGGCCCAGGTAAAAGAGGTAGTGATACAGAGTCATTTCCTCGGACTTTTCAGCAACAATGTGGAGACAATGGCAGCTGTAGAGACACTAGTAACCTTCAATCAATCACTGGTGGCCTCAGTGTAAGAAAGGAAAAATGTGGCAGCACATTTGACAGGCAATGACTTGATGGAGAACAGAGGACTTAAAAGGAAATGACAATGAAAGGTAGGGAGGCTGGAGCCTGTCACCATCTGCTAACTCCAACAAGGACAGTAGCACTTTGACTTGTAAGTATATCATTTCGTTTAAAACCTTTGTAGACTCAACCTGCCAAAAATTCATTTCTGTCAATTTATAAAATATAAAATATTCTTTCTTTTTCTGGCTACATTTCTACCATCCAGTAGAATAAGAATGCTGTATTACAGAGCCAAATTTTTTGAATTCTAGTTTAGAAACCATACTTCTTATAAAAGAGTATAATTGCATCATCTCTGGGAAATTTATAAACCTATGATGTAGTGCTGAAATTTTATGATTTTACATATATTAGATTTCATGTGTATTCTGTGCTGGCAGTAGTTTTCTGCTGGCCATAAGGAAGAACTATTTTAATTAACTCTGAAAATAAACCCATATCAATTAAAGATGCGTGCGCATGCACACACACACGTACATCAAGCATACATACACAAAATTGTTACTCAGAAATAAGTCTATTTTGTGCAATTGAATCATAGCTCTTGGCACATGAAAGTGCTCAATATTATTAATATCATCATGTCTATTATTAAGAAATGTCACTGGCTTACAAATATGCCCTATTGAGAAGTAAGAGGTACATTGTCCTGGTTATTGTTTGATACTCTAAAAAAGTGGATCAGGGCAGAATCAGTCAATTGGTGTTGCTTTTATCAGTTAATGGTTGGTGAATAGAGTCACTTTAAGACAAACCATATGCAGGAGGAGAGATAGACATGCTCCTGACACTTTGCCCCAAGAACCCCTCTATCCAGATTAGTTCCTTGTTCCAGCCTGTTCATCATGTAAATCCTGGAGACTACATTCTTCTAGGAAGAAGTGGTACAGTCTAGTGTCTTGATTCCAGAAGCCCCATAGGTTTGAATCCCAGCTCCACCCATTGCTAGTTGTGTAACCTTGGGCAATTTATTAAATCTTTTTGCAATTTATTTTCTTCATCTATAAAATGAGGCTCACTAGAACACCTAGCTCATGGGGCTACTGTGAAAATTAAAAATGTTAATACAAGCATGCAGCACATAGTAAGCCCTTGTTCTAAGTTCTTCATATTACATGATGGCATCCTGGCCTCTCCTTTGGTAATGATTCTGCTCTATTAGACTTCAGCTGTGCTCAGTCCTCCTCCCTCTATCCCCTTTTCTGTTCCCTGTTCACTGTCATGCTAGCTTGTTGGCATTTCTGATTCCTTCTGAAGGGCTGCTGTCTCTCTTAGTCTATGACATACCTATTAATACTTGGTGACTGAGATCGAGCTACTTGGGTTCTAAGTGAGGGTTTCATGAGTCAGAATAAGAAAAGATCCCAAAGATCATGATATTCTATGGATTCTCCATGGATTATTTTCTCTTTCCTGAAAACCTGAAAATGTTGATTATTTCCTGATGATTGCATAAAGAACCAAATATTGCAGAACAAAAAGGTTGTGCTGCCAACACTTCTTAGAGAAAAAAGAGAATTACACGGAAGGTTGTTTTTCAAAAAAGAGAGTGTTATTATAAGACATTGTTTCTTTAAATATTGGCAAATACAGACAGAAGATGGTGACAAAAAGCAAGACTATTTGCATGTTCATAGATTTTAACTTAACAATTTTGGTCAATTGAAAGCAATATGAAACACAGACATAAAGTCATGTAAGGTAACAATCTTAACACTTCTTAGGCTTGGAATGGTGCTAAGTGTCTTAGAAGTGCTGTGGAGATAACAAACAGAAAGGACATCCACACCAAAACCCCATATGTACGTCACCATCATCAAAGACCAAAGGTAGATAAAACCACAAAGATGGGGAAAAAACAGAACAGAAAAACTGAAAATTCTAAAAATCAGGGCACCTCTCCTCCTCCAAAGGAACACAGCTCCTCACCAGCAATGGAACAAAGCTGGACGGAGAATGACTTTGGCGAGTTGAGAGAAGAAGGCTTCAGATGATCAAACTTCTCTGAGCTAAAGGAGGAAGTTTGAACCCATCGCAAAGAAGTTAAAAACCTTGAAAAAACATTAGACAAATGGCTAACTAGAATAACCAAAGCAGAGAAGTCCTTAAAGGACCTGATGGAGCTGAAAACCATGGCACGAGAACTACGTGACGAATGCACAAGCTTCAGTAGCCAATTCGATCATCTGGAAGAAAGGGTATCAGTGATTGAAGATCAAATGAATGAAATGAAGTGATAAGAGAAGTTTAGAGAAAAAACAATAAAAAGAAACAAACAAAGCCTCCAAGAAATATGGGACTATGTGAAAAGACCAAATCTATGTCTGATTGGTGTAGCTGAAAGTGACGAGGAGAATGGAACCAAGTTGGAAAACACCCTGCAGGATATTATCCAGGAGAAATTCCCCAACTTAGCAAGGCAGGCCAACATTCAAATTCAGGAAATACAGAGAATGCCACAAAGATACTCCTCAAGAAGAGCAACTCCAGGACACATAATTGTCAGATTCACCAAAGTTGAAATGAAGGAAAAAATGTTAAGGTCAGCCAGAGAGAAAGGTTCGGTTACCCGCAAAGGGAAGCCCATCAGACTAGCAGCTGATCTATCGGCAGAAACTCTACAAGGCAGAAGAGAGTGGGGGCCAATATTCAAGATTCTTAAAGAAACGAATTTTCAACCCAGAATTTCATATCCAGCCAAACTAAGCTTCATAAGTGAAGGAGAAATAAAATCCTTTACAGACAAGCAAATGCTGAGAGATTTTGTCACCACCAGGCCTGCCCTACAAGAGCTCCTGAAGGAAGCACTAAACATGGAAAGGAACAATCGATACCAGCCACTGCAAAAACATGCCAAATCGTAAAAACCATTGATGCTAGGAAGAAACTGTATCAACTAATGAGCAAAATAACCAGCTAACATCATAATGACAGGATCAAATTCACACATAACAATATTAACCTTAAATGTAAATGGGCTAAATGCTCCAATTAAAACACACACACTGGCAAACTGGATAAACAGTCAAGACCCATCAGTGTGCTGTATTCAGGAAACTCATCTCACGTGCAGAGACACACATAGGCTCAAAATAAAGGGATAGAGGAAGATCTACAAGCAAGTGGAAAACAAAAAAAGGCAGGGGTTGCAATCCTAGTCTCTGAAACAAAGACTTTAAACCAACAAAGATCAAAAGAGACAAAGAAGGACATTACATAATGGTAAAGGGATCAATTCAACAAGAAGAGCTAACTATCCTAAATATATATGCACCCAATACAGGAGCACCCAGATTCATAAAGCAAGTCCTTAGAGACCTACAAAGAGACTTAGACTCCCACACAATAATAATGGGAGACTTTAACACCCCACTGTCAACATTAGACAGATCAATGAGACATAAAGTTAACAAGGATATCCAGGAATTGAATTCAGCTCTGCACCAATTGGACCTAATAGACATCTATAGAACTATCCACCCCACATCAAAAGAATATACATTCTTCTCAGCACCACACCACACCTATTCCAAAATTGACCACATAATTGGAAGTAAAGCACTCCTCAGCAAATGTAAAAGAACAGAAATTATAACAAACTGTCTCTCAGACCACAGTGCAATCAAACTAGAACTCAGGACTAAGAAACTCACTCAAAACTGCTCAACTACATGGAAACTGAACAACCTGCTCCTGAATGACTACTGGGTACATAACAAAATGAAGGCAGAAATAAAGATGTTCTTTGAAACCAACGAGAACAAAGACACAACATACCAGAATCTCTGGGACAAATTTAAAGCAGTGTGTAGAGGGAAATTTATAGCACTAAATGCCCACAAGCGAAAGCAGGAAAGATCTAAAATTGACACCCTAACATCACAATTAAAAGAACTAGAGATGTAAGAGCAAACACATTAAAAAGCTAGCAGAAGGCAAGAAATAACTAAGATAAGAGCAGAACCAAAGGAGATAGAGACACAAAAAACCCTTCAAAAAAATCAATGAAGCCAGGAGCTGGTTTTTTGAAAAGATCAACAAAATTGATAGACTGCTAGCAAGACTAATAAAGAAGAAAAGAGAGAAGAATCAGATAGATGCAGTAAAAAATGATAAAGGGGATATCACCACCAATCCCACAGAAATACAAACTACCATCAGAGAATACTATAAACACCTCTACACAAATAAACTAGAAAATCTAGAAGAAATGGATAAATTCCTCAACACATACACCCTCCGAAGACTAAACCAGGAAGAAGTTGAATCTCTTAATAGACCAATAACAGGCTCTGAAATTGAGGCAATAATTAATAGCTTACCAACCAAAAAAAGTCCAGGACCAGATGGATTCACAGCCGAATTCTACCATAGGTACAAGGAGGAGCTGGTACCATTCCTTCTGAAACTATTCCAATCAGTAGAAAAAGAGGGAATCCTCCCTAACTCATTTTATGAAGCCAGCATCATCCTGATACCAAAGCCTGGCAGAGACACAACAAAAGAAGAGAATTTTAGACCAATATCCCTGATGAACATCAATGCAAAAATCCTCAATAAAATACTGGCAAACTGAATCCAGCAGCACATCAAAAAACTTATCCACCATGATCAAGTGGGCTTCATCCCTGGGATGCAAGGCTGGTTCAACATATGCAAATCAATAAACGTAATCCAGCATATAAACAGAACCAAAGACAAAAACCACATTATTTATTTCCATAGATGCAGAAAAGGCCTTTGACAAAATTCAACAGCCCTTCATGCTAAAAACTCTCAATAAATTAGGTATTGATGGGATGTATCTCAAAATAATAAGAGCTATTTATGACAAACCCACAGCCAATATCATACTGAATGGGCAAAAACTGGAAGCAGTCCCTTTGAAAGCTGGCACAAGACAGGGATACCCTCTCTCACCACTCCTATTCAACATAATGTTGGAAGTTCTGGCCAGGGCAATCAGACAGGAGAAAGAAATAAAGCGTATTCAATTAGGAAAAGAGGAAGTCAAATTGTCCCTCTTTACAGATGACATGATTGTATATCTAGAAAACCCCATAGTCTCAGCCCAAAATCTCCTTAAGTTGATAAGCAACTTCAGCAAAGTCTCAGGATACAAAATCAATGTGCAAAAATCACAAGCATTCTTAGACAACAATAACAGACAAACAGAGAGCCAAATCATGAGTGAACTCCCATTCACAATTGCTTCAAAGAGAATAAAATATCTAGGAATCCAACTTACAAGGGATGTGAAGGACCTCTTCAAGGAGAACTACGAACCACTGCTCAACGAAATAAAAGAGGACATAAACAAATGGAAGAACATTCCATGCTCATGGGTAGGAAGAATCAATATCGTGAAAATGGCCCTACTGCCCAAGGTAATTTATAGATTCAATGCCATCCCCATCAACCTACCAGACTTTCTTCACAGAATTGGAAAAAACTACTTTAAAGTTCATATGGAACCAAAAAAGAGCCTGCATTGCCAAGTCAATCCTAAGCCAAAAGAACAAACCTGGAGGCATCACGCTACCTGACTTCAAACTATACTACAAGGCTACAGTAACCAAAACAGCATGGTACTGGTACCAAAACAGAGATATAGATCAATGGAACAGAACAGAGCCCTCAGAAATAATACCACCCATCTACAACTATCTGATCTTTGACAAACCTGACAAAAACAAGCAATGGGGAAAGGATTCCCTATTTAATAAATGGCGCTGGGAAAACTGACTAGCCATATGTAGAAAGCTGAAACTGGATCCCTTCCTTACACCTTAGACAAAAATTAATTCAAGATGGATTAAAGACTTAAATGTTAGACCTAAAACCATAAAAACCCTAGAAGAAAACCTAGGCAATACCATTCAGGACATAGGCATGGACAAGGACTTCATGTCTAAAACACCAAAAGCAATGGCAACAAAAGCCAAAATTGACAAATGGGATCTCATTAAACTAAAGAGCTTCTGCACAACAAAAGAAACTACCATTAGAGTGAACAGGTAACCTACAGAATGGGAGAAAAATTTTGCAATCTACTCATCTGACAAAGGGCTAATATCCAGAATCTACAAAGAACTCAAACAAATTTACAAGAAAACAAACAACCCCATCAAAAAGTGGGTGAAAGATATGAACAGACACTTCTTGAAAGAAGACATTTATGCAGCCAACGGACACATGAAAAAATGCTCATCATCACTGGCCATCAGAGAAATGCAAATCAAAACCACAATGAGATACCATCTCACACCAGTTAGAATGGTGATCATTAAAAAGTCAGGAAACAACAGGTGCTGGAGAGGATGTGGAGAAATAGGAACACTTTTACACTGTTGGTGGGACTGTAAACTAGTTCAACCATTGTGGAAGTCAGTGTGGCAAGTCCTCAGGAATCTAGAACTAGAAATACCATTTGATCCAGCCATCCCATTACTGGGTATATACCCAAAGGATTATAAATCATGCTGCTATAAAGACACATGCACACATATTTTTATTGCGGCACTACTCACAATAGCAAAGACTTGGAACCAACCCAAATGTCCACCAATGATAGACTGGATTAAAAAAATGTGGCACATATACACCATGGAATAATATGCAGCCATAAAAATTGATGAGTTCATGTCCTTTGTAGGGACATGGATGAAGCTGGAAACCATCATTCTCAGCAAACTATCGCAAGGACAAAAAACCAAACACCACATGTTCTCACTCATAGGTGGGAATTGAACAATGAGAACACTTGGAAACAGGAAGGGGAACATCACACACCAGGGCCTGTTGTGGGGTGGGGGAAGGGGGGAGGGATAGCATTAAGAGATATACCTAATGTAAATGAGGAGTTAATGGGTGCAGCACACCAACATGGCAGATGTATACATATGTAACAAACCTGCAGGTTGTGCACATGTAACTAGAACTTAAAGTATAATAAAAAAATATATATATATAAAGAAAAGAAAAGAAAATTCTTGAGAAAAAAGAAATTAATTATAACTAAATATATGATTATGTTGTGACATTTCTAGATGTCACTGCAAATAAAGTAACAATTTGAGCACACACCAAAAAAGAAGTGCTGTGGAGAGAGCTACTATTAATAACATCATCTTCTCCATCCATTGTACATATTTGCAAAGCTGCTTTTGTAATAAAAGTGCATACAGAAACAAACTTACTTTTATTCATGAGTTACTATAGACTTAAATCTCTTTTAGTTAGTTTTTTCTGTTTCTTGGGATTTATTTCACATCCTGAATGTGGGATGTGTAGTTCTCATCAAATTTGGGAACTGTTGGCCCATTAATTCTTCAAGTATGCCTCATCTTACTTCATGCCTCAAAGACTCCAATAACACATATATCAGAGCACAGTTAACAGAGGCTCTGCTTATTTTTCTTTTTAAAGGCTTTTTTTTTTCTCTTGGTGTTTCACTTTGGATAAATTCTAATTGCTGTGTCTTTAAATTCATTATTCTTTCTTCTCTTCTGTTAATTCCATCCTGTGTATTTTCCCCCTCAAACACTGCACTTTTTATCTTTAAAAGTTTGATTTGAGTCTTTTAAAATTATCAACCATGTCTCTATTTAACATGCACAAGTGTTCCTCTACCTTCTTGAACATATGGAGTAAGATTTCAATAACTCTGTCATCTTGCCATACATTGGTCTGTTTCTATTGAATGATTAATTTCCTCATTATGGATTATATTTTCTTGTTTCTATATATACTTGGTAATTTTTAATTGGATGTCAGACATTGTAATTTTTATTTTGTTTGGTGATAGTTTTTTTTGTATTCGTAAGAGTATTCTTGAGCTATGTTCTGGGATACAGTTAAGTTACTTGGAATTAATTTACTAATTTGAGACTTGCTTGCAAGCTTTGTTTGGTGGGATTAGAGCAGGTTTTAGTCTAGAGCTAATACTGCCCACTACTGAGGCAAGATCCTTCTGAGTATTCTACCTTATACCCATGAATTGTGAGGGTTTTCCTCTCTGGCAGGTGCAAACACAGATTATTCCCAGCTCTGTGTGAGCTTCAGGATTGCCCTTCTGCTCCTTTCTTGTGGTGATTTCCCAGCCTGAGATTATTTTCTCAAGTCCAAGTGTTGAATAGTCGGTAGCTGAAGACTTGAGGGGCATCCTCAGCAGGTCTCTAGAGCTCTCTCTGGGCAACAGTCTCCTTTCCAGTACTCTTCTCTGTGAACTACAGGTACTTTAATCTTCTCAGACACCCAATTCCATCTCTCCAACTCAAAAGTCACCAATGAGCTTTACCTAAATGTGACCTCCCTATTCTACAGGCTAAAAATTCCCTGTAAATTGTCAGCAGAGGCAACTGCAGAGCTCACTTATTTTGTTTTTTTTATCTCTGAGGAATCACTGTCCTGCACTTCCTGATGTTCTATGTCTGAAATACACTGCTTTATATATTTTGTCTGTTTTTTTCCCCATAGATTCAGGTGGCAGGGTAAGTCTAGTTCATGGTACTTCATTTGGGCTGGGTTGAAAATCTCTCAAGGTAGTTTCTGTTAACCGTAGTCACTAGATAGTAAATTTGACTCATTTATATTGCAATGGACTTAAGTTTTCCAGACATAGCCAAGTTCTGGGTCATACACTGGTTCTAGAAACTGTCCTTTAGAGTGTTCTAAGACTGCCTCATAAGTGCAAGCCTGTTCACATTTTTCTCATAATAAAAATGACCAATCATTAATTTTCTCATTGATGAAATCAGAAAGTGATAATTTTTCTTTTAAAATGATAATACAGTATTCTATAATTTGTCATTAATTTTAATTCAAACATGCTTATATCTAAGACACTCAACAATTTGTATACCATATACATTTTATTGAGAACCTACTTTGTGCCAAACAGACACTCTTCTAGATGTTAGTAATAGAGCTGATAACAGAAAAGTAAGGTTCTTGAATTCGTGTAATTTATCTTGTCTTGGCGTCAGTGAGAAGGCAGCTAACAGAAAAACAAACAAATGTACTAAGTTAAAAAAAAAAAAGACTGAAGCCAAAAAAATCAAATAAGGATAACCATAATGCAGGAAATTAAAATAGGATGACTGGACAGCTATTTTCGATTAAGTAGTTGGGACTGCTCCAAAGAAGTTACATGATCTGAAAGAAAAAGGAAAAGTCAAGTGTGAAAAGATCAAGGAAAAAGTTTTCCACATAGAAGAAATAAGTGCAAATGTCATAAGCCAGAAAGTGGACATGAGATGTTTAAGGATGACTCATGTTGGCAGGTGCAAGAAGGAAGGGAGAGAAAAGTCAAGCAGGTCACAGAGGTAGACAAGCATGTGGTTCTTTATAAGGCAGCTCAGGAGTTTGGGTTTTCTTTTGAAGGTGAAATCACTAGGGATTAAAAAGTAATGGGATGACATGATCTGATCTACATTGCATATCCCCTCTGACTACTATATGGAGAATTGTAGAGGGGATTATAAAGGAGCAAGGGAAAAAGCAAGAGATCAGTTAGGGGGAGACAGGGTGATAATGGATATGGAAAGGAGTGGATGATGTGGGATGGGTTTTGGTGGTAGACTCAACAGGACTTGATGGATTGAATGTGGAGCATGAAGAAGCATGCCTAGGTTTCGGACTCCAGCAACTGGGTAGATGGCCATATCATTTACTGGGGAATTTTGAAGTGAAAGAAGTTTGTGGGAAAAACAAATAAATAGTCATTTTGAGCTGTGTCAGTTTTGAGCTATTTACTAGAAAACCTTATTTAGATATTGAGTAGGATTTAGACATATAAATCTGTAGCTCCAGAAACAGAGCAAAGCTAGAGGAGTAGTTTTGAGAATCATCACTAATTGATGGTATCTAAAATGATCAGCTTGGAAGAAGGCACAAAGAAACAGTGTGTGGATAGAGAAAAAAGTGGGGGATCCAGACAGTTGCACCGTGCTGGGTGATGTCAGCATTTGGTGTTTATCAGGGAATAAAAAGAGAGCAAAGGAGACTCAGAAGGAGTGAGCTGTGAGGGGAGAGGAAAACTAGGAAGTGCGTTTTTTCCGTAACCAAAAATAAAAGCACTTTCAAAAATAAAAGAGTGGTCATTATAAACATAGAGGTCATCAGTAACCTTGATTAGAGCAGGCATAGTAGACTGGTAGGGGCAGAAAGGCTGAAGAGAGGATGTGGGGTGGAGAAGCAAAAGCCAGTGCTTCTGGACTGCTCTTTAAGGAAGAAGCTGTGCTGTGAAAGGAGCTAAGAAATGGGACAGAAGCTGCAGTGGGTTGAGGTTTTTTTTATTAAAGAGAGGAAATATTCAACATGTTTTAGATAAATGGCAATAATTTATTAGAGAGGCAGAAACTGACGCAAGATAGGAAGTAATTGCAGGAACAGAGTCCTTAAAAACAAAAGGAGAGACCTCTAGAACACAAGTGCAAGAGTTGGCCTTGGATAGGAGCAGAGCTAGTTCACGCATATTAATAGAAGGGTAGGCTGATTGCTTCAAGAGGCAAAGATGCATGAGCTATTGTCTGATATTTCTATTTTTTTGGTTAATTATGAGGCAAGCTTGTCAGCAGATTGAGGGTTAGAGGAAAAGGAATGCAGGAGGTCTGAAGATATAATAGTAATGAGTGAAACAGTCATTTAGAAGAATTGCATAATAAACATGGTTTTGAGCAGTGTTGCATGCCCCTTTGGGTTTTGCGACCATGCATTCAAAGTCAGTAAGAGTGTGTTTTTTTCCAGGAGAAACTGCTTGGTTTCAAGCTCAGACTGGGTGTGTTAGCTAAATTTAATTAGGACTGAGATTTGACCAAGTGAGTATGATACAGAAATTAGTGAGAGGAATAGCTAAGGTTTTGGCAATAAATTATTTGAATGATGGACCATGAAATTTAAGCTCTAGCTAAGGAAAAAAGTGAGCACGTGAAGAGGGTAATAAATAGTGGAAAAGCTGTAGAGGCTATGAACTGGAGATTTTAAGTGAGGTTGAAAAAGAGTTGAGACGGATTGCTAAGCAAGAAGACTGAAAAAATAGAAGTGGTTGGGCATTTTTCCCTCCCTTTGGTGCATAATATTGAAACAAAGCATCTGGTAATATAGCGAGATCCTTTTGACATCAAATACAGAAAAATAAGACACCCCGAGATAAGCTAACTGGCTAGATAAGACTTAACTGTATTTGACTAAAATTTTTAAAGATACAGTAAGAAGAGAGAATTTAGGAAGTCAGTGCATTTTGGATGGTTAGAGCTTTAAGAAACATTTTTTTGTTTTACATTTTTGATCAGCAACAAAAACTTCTCATTAGTCATTCAATTATACCTGAAATTTGGCCTTCCCCTAACTCTTAGACATTCTTTTGCCTTCCTCTCTATGTTCAGAATAGGAGTAGAGAAACTTTTCAGTGGAAAAATTCACACTAGTTTTGGCTTTGTTCCATATTTATGTTGTCATATTAATTTTAAGGTTTTAAGATTAAATTAGACATGAAGCCAAAAAAAAAGAAAGAGAAGTTTATATCATGGGACTTGCCAGAGTCAAATGCTCCAATTCAGTATCATGCAGTTACTTTCCTTCCCAGATCTATCTTGATTGAGACTCGTTTGTCAGAGAAGACACATTTTTATACAGACTAAAATGAAACAAAAGGCTTTTTTGGTGCAAGGGTTAACATTACCCTCAGAGAGAACAGCCACGGCAACCAGGAGTCCCTCTGTTCTCAACATATAAATAGCTTTACTCTCTGATTTCCTCCATGACTATTTGTAGAACATGAGGGATCTAGAATATGGCCAATCTGGCACCCAATGCCATATAGACCAGACAAACCTAAATCATTAAAAGCCATCTCTAATCCTAACCTAAAAGTACTCTGAAACCATAGAATTTTATTAGTAAGTTTAATTTAAAACTGCGCATTTAACATTTACTTATAAAATGCTATATAAAATTAACATATTCTCTTTCTACTCCAACTTCAACTTAAAATATATACACTCACACACAGACACACACACACGCATACATACAAGACATGCGCATACATATTGAGTGCAAATTTCTGTCTTAAGGAGTGTCTGAAACCTTAATTAGGATGACTGAAGATAGGGGCATTATCGTTATGTATAACACTCAGGCTTTCTTATGCCGATTTCCTTAAAGGCCTGTGGTGATGGGACTTTTCCTCTGCTGGATGGAAGACATCTGTTCCCTGGTAAGGCTTATCTTACTTATCATTTATTTGATATCCACTCCCCCTGTGGCACATTCCTGAACCATGCTCTATTGAATTATTTTTCTTGGTAGTTAAAGCACACTTTATGTTATAGTATCTTAAAAGGATATTGTTAATATCTAAAATAGACTGATTTGTGTTCGCTACTTTTCATTCCATGCCTCCCAGTGAGGTAGGTGCCAACAGGAAGAGAAATAATGACAAAGAACTAGCCACAGGAATGAGATAAAGAAGGAAAGTGTCTAGCCAAAGTAGAAATGGGATAATTGTCTCTTAATATGTCATTCTTGTTCTATCCATTATCCTGGTGAATGGGAGGAGAGTGGCCTGTGTGATGGGGGTTGGTGGTAGCAGTTGAGGGCTAGGTCCGCTGTCAACCAGGGACCCCTCCTGGAGCACTGCCCATGGCCTGAAACGGTATTGGTGCAAAAGAGGGGAGTTAGGTTGGTGAGGGCTGATGGCATTTAACTCAAGATGTGCAAATGAAAGGCACTGAGAACAACATAAATTATCCCTTAGATATGAAAAAGCCCCACCCTAGGTGTTATTAGCTCCATTTCACAAAAGATAAGGTGGTGGCATTAATCCAATAAAATATAAGCCTATTTGGTTTCAAAGCCAGGTTCATGCTCCTCTATGACACTGCAGAAAGCCCAACGTCCCAGATTGAGGTCAAGACTGGGGCATAACTTCAGCTCATGGAATCCAGGAGCATGGAGTTAAGTGCAAGTCAGTTGTGCACATATTAAATATATATATATATATATATATTTTTTTTTTTTTTTTTTTTGAGACAGGGTCTCACTCTGTCGCCCAGGCTGGAGTGCAGTGATGTGATCATGGCTTCCTGCATCCTTGACCTCCCCATGCTCAAGCCATCCTCTCACCCCAGCCACCTGAGTAGCTGGGACTACAGGCATGCACCACCACACCCGGCAAATTTTTGTAGAGATGGGGTTTCACTGTACATGTTTTTAATTGCAATTTGTAGGTCTGAATTTCATTTGTTTAATGTAGTCCACCCTCTCTGGGTTTTGACTTTTAAGGATCGTGCAACATTAACATGTGGAAAACTTCCAAATGACTTGTATTTGACTTTGGAATGCCTGGAGTTTAATATTTTGGATATTAACAATGCTTTTAGCAAAACAAAAATACCAAAGTGAGGACTGCATTTCTCTTCCACTCTGATAAAGAGTTCACTTAGAATAAAAGGGAAAGTGCTGAAGTGTATATCTACACTGCCCAATTTGCTAGTCATTGGCCTTATGTGTCTATTGAGCACTGAAAATGTGCCTAGTTCAAATTGAAATGTGCTGTAAGTGTAAAATACACACCAGATTTTGAAGACATAGCTTGCAAAAAGTATAAACTGATTAAAAATGTTATTGATTACATATTGAAGTACAATAATGTGGATGTATTCATCAAAATAAAATGTATCATTAAAATTAATATTACATGTGGCTATTAGAAAATTTTAAATGACATACATGGTTTGCATCTGTGGCTGGCATCATATTTCTATTGACAGTGCTGTTCTATATTATCCCAAACTCTACTCCTCTATGTGTATATTCCATGATGTATTCTAGTTTCCATGCATTTTCCAGTTCAGGGAATGCTCAATTATGTATTATACACACAATATACACTGTACTTTTCTCTCTAAGATATATTCCAGTTTGCCATGTATTTCCGAGCTCTGGAAATGTCAAGTTACATATTACCTCTTTATCTCTATGGTCCAAGATACATCAACATCTGATACTTTCCCTGGCAAGTGTGAAAGTGGCTTCTAAACTCTGAAGAAGAATTTTGCTAAGACTCTAGGTAAACAAAATAATGCAACCAAGGCATGCTGCTATATGTAGTTAGTTAATATTTTAACTATGTGGAAATTTAAGCTGGTTTTTATTTATTCCTCCCTTCACTTATTCATTTATTCCATAGATGTGCCTATTCATTTATTCCATAGACATTAATGAGGGCTGTCTGTAAAAGGTGGCTTCTATGTTAGCTCCAGACCACAGAGACTGAAGACGTCCAAAAAATGCAAGGCATACTGTCCAGTTGTTGAAAATGTCTTGATATAAATTACTTATGATTGCAATCACTCTCAGCACATGGCTTTGGGCATTCATTTGTGTATTCATTTAAATATAGGAACCACCTGATATTTTTATGTATCTGTATACAGCCCAGGAGACATCTCACATCTTAAAGAAGGAAACAGGCCCTGGATTTTATTTTTCCATAAAAGGAAATGTTCCCTAGGCTTTAGAGCAACAGAAAAACTGCCTGCGATATTTTTGGCTCTGTTAAGGGTTATATAATATTTTAAAATGATTGCTGCTGTCCATTTTAATATATTGTGTTGGAGACATTTGTACCTTTGAGGTTTGTCATCATAAACAATACATCTAATAAATAAGCTGAGGCAGTCATAAATACAGATGATCTCTCATACTTCACCTGGTTTCTTTACTGAATTGGATTTCTACCTATTTTCTCATATCTGCATTTTCTCTCTCTGTTAAATATAAATATTTTTTGAGTGTTATTTTGAAAAGATGTATTAAAAACCATCAAGTATGATGAAGTGAGTGGATGTAAAAAGTCCACGTACCTAAATTTACTATTGAGAGACAGTAAATTATTTTCTTTTAGAGGTCTGTTGTCAGAAAAATTTTAGGCTACAGTCCAAAGTAATCAAAGCCCAAATCATAGTTAACACTAGACATTAAAACAAGTTACTATTGCCTAAAAATATATGATACTTTCTTTGTATATAGGAATAGATCCATCACAGAAGGACTTCCAATCTCCTTGTGGGCAACAACTCTAAATACGCGCACCCCAGCCTCAGTGGAGGTCAAAGAAACTGCTTCAAGGCTAGAACTACCCAGATAAGACACTCAGTTTTAGTGGCAAAAACATATAATCAGTATGAATTCTTCCTTAACATTTGGGCATGTAAACATCAGATTGTACATTTTCTAAATAAAATTAAATATGATACAGGCCTCATTCTCCTGCCCTTTGGAATTTCTCAGGCGAAGTTGTTTTTTATTTTTATTTTTTGAGTAGTGAGGTCCTCTGCCCGGTTCTTAAAAAAACTCTAGGGCCTCTTGAATTCATTAGGGTATAAGCTAGACTAAAGTGATAGAGATCCATAAATTCAGAGGTTTGTACAAGTTAGAAACGTTTCTTTCTCACATTAACTGCTGAGTAAGTGACCAAGGGTAACTAGGTCATGAGGGCAGAACCCTCATGAATGGATTTAGTGCCCTTCTGAAAGAGGCCTGGGGAGGCTGTTTGCCCATTCTGCTATGCGAGAACATTGCAAGAGGTTGCCATCTATGAGAAACAGGCCCTCATCAGACACTGAATCTGCTGGCACCTTAATCTTGAACTTCTCAGCATGAGCAATGAATTCTGTTGTTTATATATTATCTAGTTGAAGGTATTTCGTCATTGCAGTCTGAATGGACTAAGACATGGTCCATCTGAAACAGGCTACTCGACCTCTTGGTATTGATTTAATGGGCATTGATCTATCTGTGTAGCCAGCTTTGTCAACTCCTGGAAACAATATGGCAATAGGGTTCTAGGCTCCGCCATTTGGAAACCTCCTGCCCTCATGTCTTTCAGTTTGCTGAAAACAATTATTTCCTGGGTTTGTGCCACTTTCTTATTCTTAAATCCTTCAAATTCCAGTCTTTGTACCCACTAATTCTGAGACGATTTGATTCTATTCTTCATAGGCCCCTGAACTCTCCAAGGATATAAGTAAAAATTTTTTTTTGAGAATAATAAAAACAAAATGAATTTTAACTCTCCCTAGGATTAATAAAATTATAGTTATTAAACTGGATGTCACAAACTGGCAGCTGTGGACAGACTAAGCCCATTCATGTCTTTCTTTTGTTTATTCTACATTTTATTGTTGTTATTAAACTGAATTGCTTTATCAACATCTTTTAAAAGTCCATATTTGTGGCTTCTCATGGAAATCTGGAAGATATGGAATGTGGAAACTGTGGGCTTGCATTTCCCTAGGCGTGGAGCTGAATAGCAGCTGTCTTATTGTGAAAGACCATGCCACATCACCATTCACAAACACCTGACCTGCATCACTCAATTATATTACCTGCCTAGCCCAAGGAGGCATTTTCTTTGAGATGCTGCTTAGAGCAAAGAGAGCTGGCTCTTGTGCAAGGGAGAGGGAAAAATAATTAATTTTTGTCTTCTTTTGAGTGTCTACAAAGCAAAAATCGGGGCAAAAATTATTAGGTACCCCACAAGCTCCCCTGAAAAGCTGAATTTAACAATATTTTGCTATTAATAATATTGTGCGAGTATATAAGAAATGTTAGTATATGAAAAGCAAAAGAACAGCACAGTGATCCAACTATGGTGACAGCCTACATCTTGTAGTAAAAAAACCCACTACTACAAAGACTGAAACAAACAGATTATAAAAGATACCAATTTATTTTCACTTGGCTGAAAAATCAAAGACCTTCAAGTAGAAATTCTAGGAGAATGCTAATTTTAATAATAAGAAAACATAGGAAGAAGTTATTTTCACTTTTCCCCTAATCATAATTCTAAAGGAAATTCTGCAATGGTTTACTACTTGTTTCTCTTATGCTGAATCTCAGTGAGCTCTTCTAAATTGTGTATTGGTTCATATCCTATCTATTATTTCAATTCTCTGTGATTTTCTTATTATATAAGATAATGATAAATACATATTGAATAATCAGTCCTTTGCAGTATTCATTAAAAAAGTTATTTTAACATATATGCCAGGCACTTTGCTTGGTTCTGGAAATTCAAGGATAAATAAGACAAACCATTCTGAGGTTGCATATATGGATAAGCCAGTAACACCCACAAAACATCTTGTAAATTACCATACTATGGGATGTTTAATTCTATATGTTCTGTCAACTGGGTATTAATAACCTAATTAATAACCTTTTCATCAATGATGCCAAAAATAAAGAACAAACAATTTAAAATAATTTAAGCTGGTTCTGTAGAATTAACCTTCTAGCAATGGTAAGCTTTGAGATAGAAAATGCCCTCATAATACAACAAATCATGGAAAAATTGGGTCAGAGCATTCATACATTGCAGAGGAGAATTTAAGGTGAAGCTTAGGCTTTTGAGTGCTGGGAGTGTTCAGAGTTATAGAATGTTCTAGATGAGAAAGTGGAGTCAGGATGCCAATAGGAAGAATTTCTATGTAATCATTTTTGATAAGTTGCCTTAAATATTTTAGAATATAAGGATCTGAGTCTTCAAGCTTCCATAATTATTGTTCTTTGTTTTCTCATTCTAAATGAATATTAAATTTTACCTTAATTTTGCATTTAAAATTGTGTATCCTTCTTCCTAAAGACCCTTTTCCTCCCCTTATTGTATTGACTTCAGGTCCCACAAAACCTGGATCTGCCTGTTGTGTGGACATCATAGTGAGGCAGAATTGATAGAAATAACTTGAGTATGAGGCATTTTTGAACACTTTAATGAATAACCAGAAGAGATACTGTTTTAAAATTGCAAACAGAATGGCAGCATACATGTTTATCTGGGATCTCTTTTCTTTTCCAGTTGTCTGCTTAAGTGACTTAGGCTGCTTTAGTGGCAGACCTGAAGTTGTGTATAAATTCCTTAGTATCCTGAAAAAGAAGGAATTCATGTGGGGCCAAGTTGATGAAGGTCCATGAGCTCTGTTGGAGGCTTTCCTTTCCAGCAGACTCTGAGGCAAAGACCACCATCCTTCTAGAGAAAGTTCCTAGCCAACCAGGCACTTAATTCACTTCTGTGCTTAGAACAGAATTATCACTCAGATGTCATCATCCCTGTGGAAAAGCTAATGATCCCAGAGATGCTGGCAGCCTCAGAGGGTATTTCATTGTTGGGTTAAATTGAGCCCATTTCCTGGGGTTAGACGAAGACCTCTCCCACCTTCCCCTCACAATCAGAGTAACCTTTACACCTTGAGACCCCAGTTTGTCTACTTGTCTTTCTACTGGAAAAGAAACTTTCATTTTTACTTCATTACTACAAATTCCTTTCTGGATTTGCACATCTGAATAGATGCTGAGGTAACCACGTGCCCTGACACCAGGAGGCAAAGTAGTGACACTGTTTTTTTAAGGGGCTCAGTAACTTGATGGAGGAAGACCAAGCACAGTATCAGATTGGACGGCTGCTACTAAAACAGAATTAATTAAGGTAACAGAAGTGCATTATGCTAAAATAATGAAGATATTAAAGGAGATAAGATTGCTGAAAGAAAACAAAAATAACTTTCTGGAATAAAAAAAAAATAGAATGCCTTCACTTGGTTTCCAGAAAACCATATTCACTTTGCAATGGACCAAATGTTAGTGTCACACCAAAGCTCATTCGCTGAAATCCTCCTAACCTTCAATGTCATGATATTAGGAAGTGCGAATTTTGGGAGGTTATTAGGTCATGAGGGTGGATCCCTGAGGAACGGGATTTGTGTCCTTATAAAGGGGACCCCAGAGAGGGCCCTCCCCCTTTTTCCACTATGTGAGGATACAATAGGAAAACAGCTGTCTGTAGGAAGAGGATCCTCACCAGAATGCCTCGACCATGCTGGCATCTTGATCAAGGGCTTCCAGCCTCTAGAAAAGCAAGAAATGTATTTCCATTGTTTGCAGGCAACCCAATCTATGGTATTTTTGTTGCAGCAGCTCAAATGGACTAAGACACTTTTGTTTATCCCTCTGTCTTTTCTCAGTCTCTTCTGATGGATTCCTTTCTTCTTCCAGAGCTCAAACCTTTGTCATCGTCATTATCGAAAGTAACCTCCATATGCAACTCTTTATGCCAGCTATGCCCAAATTAATATCCCAACTGAAACCTCTCTCCTGAATTCCAGGCTTATGCATCTGAGGTAGGCAGAAGAGTGTCCCCTAACTCCCCAAGTGATGTCCCTACCCTAATCTGTGGAACTTGTGAATATGTTACCTGATATGGCAAAAGGGGCTTTGCAGATGTGATTAAGGTTGAAGGTCTTGAAATCGTCAGATTATCCTGCATTTTGTAGGTAAACCCAATCTAATCACATGAGTCCTGAAGCATGGAAGTGGAAGAGAGAGGAAGCGGGTCAGAGAGAGGACAGGAAAGAAGGCAGGAGGGATGCGAAGCATGGAAAGGATTCTTTTATTCCTGGCTGGAAGTTGGAGAAGGAGGGTAACAAACCCAGGAATGTGGCTGACCTGTTGAAGTTGGGAATGGCCCTTTGCAGACAGCCTGCAAGCAGACAGGAATCTCAGTCCTACAAGTGCAAAAAGTGAATTCTGCCAACAACTTGAATTAGCAGGAAATTGATTCTCTCCTAAGGCCTCCAGAAAGCAATGCAGCCCTGCCCACAGCTGGAGATTGGCCTGGTAAGATCCATGTTGGACTTCTAACCTACAGAACTATAAGACAATAAATTTGTGTTGTTTTAAACCATTAAGTTAGTGGTAATTTGTTACAGCAGCAATAGAGAACTAATACAATACCCAACTGCCAACTTGACATCTCCATTTAGATATTCAATAGACATTTTAAACTCAGCACATCTAAAATTGAAGTCTTGGCTGGGTGTGGTGGCTCACACCTGTGATCCCAGCAATTTGGGAGGCCAAGGTGAGAGGACCACTTGAGCCCAGGAATTCAAAGTCAGACTGGGTAACATAATGAGACCCCCATCTCAAAAACAAAAACTGGTTAACATAGTAAAATTGAAGTCTTGTTCTTCCCCAAAACACCTGTTCTACCTATGGACTTGCATATCTCAGTTAATGACAATTTTGTTTTTCTGATTGCTCAGGCCAGAAGCCAGGGAGTCATGCTTGATTCCTCTTTCTCTCACACAATCCATAGTCAGTCTGCTAGGGAATTGTATGTGTTCCGTCTTAGAATATGTCCATGCCTCACCTTTCCCAGTATCACTACTCTGGTGCCAGCTGTCATTATCTTTCACCTAAATTACTGCAAAATCCTCCCTATGGGTCTTCCTCTTTAATACTTGACCCTGAGAGCCTGTTTTCAACAGAGTAGAGAGTGAGCCTGTTAAAACATGTCACATCATATGACTCCTGTGCTCAAAATCCTGCAACGGCATTTCACTGAGAATAGAAGCCACTAGAGGGGACACAGGGCCCTAAGTTATCCACTCCAGCCTCCCCGTGCTATTTCTTTTTTTGTTTTCTGACTTCATCTCCTGTTGATGCTTTCCACTACTCACTCTTCTCCAGCCACATTGGTACCCAAATTAGACACTTTCCCACCTTATGGTCAAGGTCAGTTCACTTGTTCTCTCAATCAAGGAAGCTCTCCTCCAAGGTATCACTGTGGGAACTGCCTGACTTCCTTCACATCGTTACTCAAGTCTCAATCTCCCAGTGAGGCCTACTCTGCCAATTTAATACAACCTTCTGCCTTCCTGCATTTTTTAAAGTCTCTCTTTCCTTACTTTTATTTTTTTCTTCTCTTCCTTAGCACTTACCACTTACTAATATGTTAAATAATAAACTTAATTTTATGTTTATTGTTGATATCTGTCTTTCCCCACTAAATTATAAGCTTTGCATAGGTAGGAATAGTTACCTGTTTTATTTATTGATATGTCCTAAGACCCTTGATTAGTGCCAGGAACACTAGAGATGTGCAGTAGCTATTTGTTGAATAAATATGCAATTAAAAAAAAGTAGAGGAAATGAAAACAAAAAGAAAATGGACCTTGCTGAACTGAATTAATAATCTAGAAGATCGGATTGATGTACACCCTCACAACATACAGCAAAGAATACTAAGAAATGGGAATCATAATTTAAAAGACAAGAGATAAGGTAGCTAGATTCAGGAGTTTAATATGCAAATAATAGTAAGTTTAAAAGGAGAAAGAGGAACAGATGGAGGGGAAGCAATAACAGGAAGAAAAAAAATCCTGAGCTGAAAAAGTCTTGCATTTTTAGATCAAACTAGCAAGAACCTTTTATCTTTTGAGAGAATTTGACAGACCAAATAGCCAAAGAATAAGTAAATATGTAAAGAATTTGAGTACTAAAATTAAAAGACTAATTATCTATAGCCATGTCTATTTCTATATCCTACAAACAGAGAATACATGGTCTTTCTTTTCTTTTGGCTTTGAGACACTTACAAACATTACTCACACTTGAGAACTAATAGAAGAGTTGATTAAATTGTTGGTGGATTTGGATACGGTGGAGGATGTGGGGACAGACATAGGAGTCTTATTCCACTTGGCTTGGCTCTGGCACTTTTGCTTATTTGTTACATAAATGTTGTCAAATTACTCAACCTCTCTAAGCCTTGGTTTACTGTAAAAGTGGGAGAAAACCTGTTTGACAGAACTCCTGTATGTGAAAATGAGTAAATGCTTTTACAAGACCTAACACAGTGCCTGGCATGCTTTTGGAAGTCGGCAAAGAGTAATTATTGTTATTAGTAACTGGGAGTTGTGATAGTAGGGAACTTAGATAATGTGTTAGGAGACCAAATTTAGACGCTTTCATCCCTGTTATTGAGATAACTTTGAAAACAATTTCTACAGAGTTCTCAATGGAAGGCAGCAAGGAAAGTAGGTAAACAAGACCTACAGCAAAATAATTGAACTCTTAAAATTGGCAAATAGCCATCATTGATGAGACATATTTTAAAATAGGCACTCTTGCATAGCATGCATTTCAAAATTATCAGTGACAATTTAGAATGTTTTATAATGTATTAATTCCACGTTATGGTCACAGTAGCGGAATTGAAAGATTTGATATTCTTTTCTAATAATTTACTAACGGTCTCTCAGGAAATGATTTGAGTAATGGAAAAATTCAGGTTGAAGCTGCTTTTAAGGGCATTAAGTATCCTTTAGTCAAAGCAGTTAAAGCTATACTAAATAGTTTCATAATTATTTAATGGCTCTAGTCTGCTTTTTTAAAATGGAGGTGGTTTAGTGTAACTTACTGAAGTGAATTCCTGGTTATTAGCCCAAAGACAAAAGGTAAGATATCTGCACAAGTTAGAAAATTTCAGGGAGATTGTGGCATCACAGACTCATTTTCTTCATTCTCCGAAGTACTGAATCATCCACCCACAGTCTGCTAGTGTTGAGGAATGCAGGAAAAGCAGGGCAGTGTTGGGATTGCTTTGTTCATTTTGATAGCCCCAGCACCAAGCACCGAAGGGAGCACATTGTGGGCATTTGTGAAACACTTGCTAATGGAAAGAATCATGAAAGAATGAAGAATAGATGAATCTTAATGGCACAGAGCCTAAGGTCATGTCAGCAAACCCCTTCTCCAACCCTGCTTCCTTTCCTATCAGACAGTGATTGAATTTCTAGACCTTAATGTCAACTGTTTATCAGCTGGGCTTCTGAAACCTGTTTAATGGCTTCTGTGATGCAGTTTCTTCCTGTTCCGGATTGTTTGAGCTCCATATATAGGAGGTACCATCATCATTTCAGAGACATCAGTATAATAAGCCCAATGGGAGAATGATATGGCAATTTCTAAATTTCCTAGAAGGATCGCTCAGGAGGATGGGCTTGAGCAGGCTGCCTTCCATGTCACACCACCACTGGGCACATTTTGTTTTTTGGCAACTGCCCCAACAGGGTAAGTAAACTAAAATTCCCCAAAGAAAACTTACTGATGAAAGCCATTCAGAGTTTCATAGTATTGCTAAGAAATGTTCTTCTTTAATCTTAAGGCGGAAAAAGAAAATATCTGAGTGAATATCCAATTTTACGTATTTGTTTATATAAAATAGTATCCAGCAATGTAAACTGCTTTGTTTAGGTATGTGTAAGAATGGGATCCTTGAGGAATTATGAAGCAGTTTTGTAAATTATCAGGCAAGTCTGCTGTTATTGGAGACAGTTCCTCCTCTGACCAGCTTGGCTTAATCTGGATCCCACAAGGCAGCAGTCTTTCCTAAGCTTCACCTATTCTGATTTGCCAAATGCTTTTCTTAATCATCTGGTGCTACCAGATGTCAGAATTCCCTGCTGCTATCTCTAGTATTGGTAGTCTCTCACTTGTGGTAAATATAGCTCATGTTGATTCAGTTGGCTTGTGTTCTGAACAGCTGGATGGGTATCAGGGGGCTTGGGAAAGAGGCTGAACTCGTCCTGAAGAGTCCTGAGAGACTTGGTCACAGCTGAAAGATTGAGTGCCTGAAAGAGCCCAAATAACCACAAAGCTTGTATCTTACATAAAATTTCCCTATAAAATGGAATCCTTCCGCCCCCATTTCTAGGTAAGCTTTATCTGTGCTTGCAACGTGATACGGAAGGCTGACACTTACCCTCTGTGTCCCTTCATTATAAATTACCACTATGGAAATATTCATCACAACCCTTTTTCTTCTTAACAAGATTTGCCTGGGTCATCTGCTCCTCCGGTGATCTCACTGCGTGGTTCTTGGATGCCCTGCATTAGTATCGCTTGAGTTGCCTGTGACAAATATAGATTCCAGGGCTTTTCTCAGATTATTAGAATCAGAATCCAAAATTTTAAAGTAGCTCTCATTAATTGAGCACTAACTTGTGCCAGGCTATGTTCTGTGTACTATTATACATAATATGCTATTATGTAATGTATAACACATGACTATATTGTTATATCTGGTGTCTTCTGAGTTACTGAGAAACCAAAGACACAGCTCCCCAAAGTGAGAGATGCCTGTCGCCCATCCTACAAAGCTAGGCTGTCCAATGGGACATGTGTTTAGAATCCAAGTTCTGAGAACCTACATTTTAAACAAGCTTCCTGGATATTTTTATGTACACTAAATCTGAGAACTACATGCATAAATTCAGCTCCAGGAAGTTAGGATTCAGGTCTATTTTGTTCCCTGTGGTATATTCAGCACATAACAAAATATCTGGCAGGCAATAGTGTTTTATTTTATTTTTAAAATAAAACGTACAACTAATTCTCAAATATTCCTTCCTTTTTATTTTGAGGATCCTTCTAAATGGTGGAAAGACAAATATACTACATTCTGTAAAGTAAAAGACAGATAATCTTGTTTTTAGATGTATTTTCAACTTTTGTAAAATGGCTCCGGTGAGTAGATTATCTTGCTTGCCAAGAGCCTATTTTTACAAGTGTTTTTCAATTTACATCACTGGGTAACTCTACAAGCATCATAGCTTTGCTGAAGTAACGTTAGAAATGAAGCAAACAATAGGGTTGGGTGTCTTCTGAGTTACTGAGAAACCAAAGACACAGCTCCCCGAAGTGAGAGATGCCTGCCCCCCAACCTGCAAAGCTAGGCTGTCCAATGGGGCGTGTGTCTAGTACATAATTCTCCTGGAGGAATTAGCAGAGCGAGTTGAGACTTTCAATTCAGCACCTATAGAATTCAATAGCTCATGAAGGACTGTGTTTTCTAGAAAAAAAAAATGGGATGGGGAACAGGGTAGAGGAATTTACTCTCAAGAAGAAATGCTTTTGACATGTTTTTCTAACCTCCATCAGCTGACCTTTTCCAAGAAAAGAAATACATTTAATTTGATTTCCAGATTTGTGATCTACACAACTTATTTATAGCTACTTCATCCTGCAGGCCTGAAGAATTTAGAATATAATAGAAGTGGCAATGTTAAAATCCCAAAATCAAGCCTTAATAAACATAGAAGCTTGTGGGCATTCCTGGCTAGAGATTAATTTGGCACTATTTCAAACTAATATTCTTGAAAATTTTAAAGTATCTGTCATTAATTGAGCACTACTTGTGCCAGGCTGTGTTCTGTGTACTATTATATGTAATATACTATTATATGTAACATACTACTATGTCATAACATTCTATTATTTGTACTATTATATGTACTGTTCTATGTACTGCATGAGTACATTTAACCTTCTCAACATTTCTATTCATAATGTACAGTTATTTTCAGATAAGGAAATAAAAGCAATGAGAAGTTAAATTGTCCAGCACCCTCCTCCTCCTATGTGGTCATGTGACCCCCAGAGATTCCAACTCAGGCACTCTTAGTTCTGCTACTCTAGTGAAGGGCAGGGAACGAGTCTCCTGGGAGGTAGTTCTAATGCCTGTGCTCCTGGGAACCTAACTGAAGCCCTGCCACTGCTCATTTGTCTCCCCTTTCTAAAATCATCTATTACTCCAGCCTGCTTTTTTTTTTTTCTTAGTGGGTGAACAGGGTTTCTCTACCAATTTCCCCCAGGGGCTTGTTACATATTCCTTTTATTATACTTACTATTCTCTCAGGTGACTTCCGGTAAATTCAACTTTCTTCATTCCCTAATATTGCCAGTGATGTTTTCACAAACCGTATAGTATAGTACTCTGTGCTGGGTTAAAAAGCTGCCCAAAAAAAAAAAAAAAAAAAAAAGCATTTAAACCTAACTGCCCTTAAAGTCAAGGCAAGCTTGAGACATTGTGATGCAAGACCCTATTCCTAATGGTCACAAGGAATACTGAATGAACTCTGGCGAATGAGAGGACGGGAGAATTGTTTTGGGTTGATATGGATGCAGAACGGTAATGTGGTTGGTTTGTGTTTTTTTCCTAATTAGCCTACTTAGTGAGGGATTCATATTAGACAGTCCTGAACAATCGATATCCTTAGAAGATACACCAAAGAGGATATAGCCCTGCAGGGAAGGCTTCCACTGTCCTTTCTGCATGCAAATGCAAGATTCTGAGGCCTAGCGATTACAAAATGGGCAACTGACAAACAGACTTTATACTTGTAGTATAACAGACTTGAAGAAACCTCCATTGACTCCAATTTTAAAGATGATTTTCAGTGCTGATGTACATGTTTCTGGCATTTCCCACCCTCTCTGAGATAAGTCTGAAAAATAGGAAGGAAGGAAGTTTGGTTTTCTATGAAAACACAGTTCCACATAAACTACAGAACTTTTTTGAAGTGCCAAATGCACACTTAGCCTGAATCTAGTAATTTGATTCTCCTGGCCAAATCTACTTGCCATAAATATTCTCATAACAATAGCCAGCCAAGTGTGTTTGAAAAGTAGCAGTTATCTCTGGTTTGAGTGCTGTGTCTTTAGGTTCTTGGGAACTGTAGGTAATATCCAACAGTAATGTACTTGTAACTGTGTCCAGTATCATTACTGAAATTTAAATTTACTTTATGCTAAGAATTGATTTTTAAATATCCCTCATCATAAGGACTGGTTGTAGAGACACTAGAGAATCATGATGTTGACTGCTTTAACCAATACTGAGCACCCACTGTATACTAAGCTTTGTATAATTTTTGGTGCTACCGTACTAGCTTGAGTTAAATATGGTCTAGTCTCAGTTCCTAAGGAGTTCATGGAAATGGATGTGTAAATGAAAAGGTTTCAGGAAAGATCAAGGAAAGCTTCACAGAGAAAGTAGCACTTCCACAGGGTTTCAAAAAGTAAGTTTGCATTCTCCAGGTAGACCTAAGGAAGAAAGAGGAGGAATAAAAGCACTTGAGTGCCAATCACAGTAATGTGAGTGGGGGAGGCCTATGAGGCTAAGGTCAATGGGATTTGTGATAGATGCTGGGAGGTAAATCTAGAAAGGGAATTTGAAGGGTCTTGAATGCCATATGAATGAGTTCAGATTTTGCCTGTAGGCAGTCGAGAAACACTGAAAGGCTTTAATCAGTGTAGTGACATACTTACATTAAGGTTTTAGAAAGATTACTCTAGTGGCAGTAGAAGCAGAAATTGTGGTGGTCATGCTGAAGACTGAGTGAGTGCTTAAAGGATTATAATTATACTTATAAATGATATAATCATAATAAAATGGTTTACATGAGAGATAATATTAAACAGAAGAAAATTTTAGTAATAAAGATGGAAAGGATGAAAGACATTTGAGACATTTGACTCCAGTTTCTTAAATTAGTGGATGTTCAAGTTTTTTTCAAGCATTTTAATCTTCTAACCCTCTAAGAAGACTTATCTGAAATACTTATATATTAAATGAATAAGTTGTATTTTGTTAATAAATGTAATATGGAAATTCAAACATGTATTTACTTATAATAAACTCAATTACTAAAATCAATGTAGCTGATTTACTACAGACAAATTTGCTAATAAATTCTATGATTATAGATGAGAATTACTGAACTTTATCCATATTAACATATAATTTATTGAATATATTTTAACTTGCATATACTGGATTCTTAAAAATAAGTAGTTATAAAGGGGTAAATGATCATTGCTTTACAAAAATTAGGTAACTTTGAAACATTAGATACCTCCAATTACATTGGTTTGGAAGCTTGAAGGACCAGTATTTGAAATGCTTGTGTCAAAAATGTACCATTAATACATTATAATACATAATATTGAAAAATGCTTGAACTCTCTATAATAAATGTGAAAGTCTGAAATGGAGTGCTTAAAATATAACAGTATTAATTTATCTGTGATATTATATTCTTGCTGTGTGATGTATTATGCATTCACTTGTTATCGCACAACTGATTTTGGGCTAGGAGTAGTACATTGCCTGAAGGAGTGCTCCTAAGTCTTGCCAGCATTTGTTTGAGAGTAGCACACATAAGCTTTAGTAATAATCTTTCTTGCACATTTCTATGTGAACAGACATGCGCAAGTCTGATTTCTAAGAATGGCTAATGTAGAATGATTCTCTTCCTAATCAATGGTCATTTGTCTGGGGTGAGTTCTAGAACTGGTATTTTTAAAGAGTGCCCTACATGAGTCTTTCATGAGGCCAGTATTGGAAAGCCCAGTTCTTTCTGGCCAGCCTTATTTTGGGTGCCAGAGAGACATATGCAGTGGGAGAGAAAAATAAAGGCTAATTCTATATGTTGCCTAAGTGCTAAGAAAAACAAAACAAAAAATGGGACAGCATATAAAATACTATGCTGGCTTGATACATGAGTAATTAAATCTGATGTTGGTATTATTCTGATAAAGTTACAGTGATTATAATTTTGGAGAAGGAGGAAGAGGCTTTCAGTGGATTCCTGAAAGTGATGATGGTTGAGCTGGGAGTAGGTTTCTCTCAGTGGAGAGGAAATAGTATGAATAAAAGTATGACATTTTGAGATGTAGGTAGTCATCCTCTGGTTTTGATACTGGGCAAAGATGCTTAGGCACTTCAGAGGTTTTCTGGCCCATCTTTCTAATCCTGAGCATAACTTCCCAAAATGGATCTATGGTGTCTCTCATGGCACCCCGTGTATACTGGGAGGCCTAGGTTTTCTCAGTAACTTCCTTATAATTATAAAGAGCATTAACTCTTTAAGATAATGCATGAGTAGATATAATTTCATAAATGGAATTGGTAGAGCTTGAAAAGTTAATCCACTTTCCCAAGTTAGCATCTTAGTTACTTTTCAAAAGCAGGACAAAAACCATTGCTTGTCAGAGTAAGATATAAAGCAAAGAACTCTTTTTCCCCATGAGGTCTAATAGAGCAAATCACCTACAAGGAAGACATTATTTTTTGCCTGAATGGTAGGAGCGTGTGGTGAGTCATGAATCAATAAAAACATTACCATAAGCTATTTAGTGATTCATTTCTTTCTTATTTCTAAAATAGGCTTCAAACAGAAGAACATTTTACTTATATCCTCAGATTGTGCTCTGAGATGCACTTACAAAATTCTAGGGTCAAACTCTACATTTGACTGCTAGAATAAAATTCCCATTGATGCAAAACTTCAGGAAATTTGTGGTTTGCAGAAGAAAGGTAATAATACTCATTTCTCTGCTTCCATTTGAGAAAGTTTTTAGATTTTCTTTTCTCTGTAATTAAGTGAAATTGGATCTTACTTTTCATACTTTACTATTTTTGAAAAGCAGATTGCTAAATGTGGCAAACTGTATTTTCCAAAAATGGCCAAAGCAATATTCCCAGGACAAAGTGTTCTAGAACTTTACCATTCCTCTGTCAAGAAGAAGAGTCTATTTCCTTTCCCATTGACACTAGGAAGGCCTTGTGACCACGTAGATTAAAAGAATGTGTATGAGTGACACAGTGTGTCTGTTTCTCTACTCTTCTCTCTTGACCTTGGGTGGACCTTTTTGACCACCCCTGTGAATAAAATGCAGTGAAAGTAATGCTTGTGAGGTTCAGGCAGAAAAAGTCGTACAGCGTCTGCCTGGTTCTCTCACTCTTGGGAAGCTTGCCCTTAGAATTCAGCCACCATGTTGTGAGGAAGCAGAGGCCACATGGAGGGCCCACATGCATATGTTCTGGTTGACAAGCCAGCTATTGTCCTGGCTAACAGCTAATACTGACTGTCAAACATGGAAGTGAGCAAATCATCTGCTGTTTCCAGATCCTCGCATTTGAGCCATTCTACTTGAGGCCAAGATATCACTACCTAATCCTGCTTAAACTGCAGATTTGGGAATAAAATAAGTCTTTTTACTTTAAGCCACTAAGCTTTGTGGTGGTTTTCTACACAGCAATAGATAATTGGAACACTAAACAATAGCAATGAATAAGCAGAATTTTTTTTCATTTCAAGATGTTTCTCAAGATTTAAACAATGCGACTTTAAATAAATTAAAAGATGTATTAATCAATACATCAATTGTAAAGTAGCAGAAAGAAGATTCAACAATTACTCTGGAACAGAAGCAGAGGAATACGTTTCAGAATTAGCTCCTATTTTCAACCTCCCATCCCTCTCCATCTCCTAAGTTGATACAGAACTATATGCCCGACATTTAATAGTCAATTGATTTAGGGAAAAATAGGGCTCAGAATTTAGTTAAGGATAGCCAAACTTGTACCTGACTGATTTTCCCCAAGCATTCTGTTTATTGATATGTAATAAATACAAGTCACAAGAAATGGTGCAAGTTCTCTTCATAAGATCCTCTTTCTTCTCATTGTGAACAGATATGCTGCAGAAACCCAATGAACAACTTTTCCAGTGCATTTCTCCCCAGTGTATTTCTCCCCAGTGTAGAGCAGGCCTTCTTAAACTGTTCAGCCTGCTAATGACAAAATACCATATGCTGGGTAACTTATAAACAACAGAAATTTATTTCTCATACTTCTGGAGGCTGTGAAATCCAAAATCAAGATGCCAGCAGATTCAGTGGCTGGCGAGGGCCTGCTCCTTATAGATGGTGCCTTCTAGCTGCGTCCTCCCATGGTGGAAGGGTAAAGAAGCTCCCTTGGGCTCTTTTATAAGGGCACTAATCTCATTCATAAGGGCTCCATCTCATGACCTCATCACCACCCAACGATCCTACCTCTTAATACTATTGCACTGGGGATGAAGTTTTAACAGGAACTTTGTGAGACCACAAACATTCAGACCATAGCACTCACCCATACCCCAGCCTTTTTGCCATTCCTTCTTGCAGCTAATCTTAAGTTATCACTCTCTCAGTTCTTTTTTTAGAGTTGCTAGTGCTAATGAGGGATATCTTAGCTACAGTGACACTAAATCACTCTGCACTAATTTCAGATGAATATTCACTGTTACTCAGCAAGCCTTTTAAAAATTCAGTCCCTGATGACTTCTTTTTGAATTGCTAATAATTTAGAAGTTAGTTGTTCCAGACTTTTCAAAATCCCCTGATCATACTGTGAACTTCTAAGAGATGATCTAAATCCTTTTACATGAAGTTAGAGGCTTTTAGGATTCACTTTCCTTCTACTGTGACTCAATATCTCTACATAACAATAGCTTTGCCCCTACACCCTTAACTACAGCTTGGAACATCTGTCTCCACTGATGTTTATTTTCTTCCAGTGCAGAAAGGTAGAAAGAATATCACCTTTGACCTCCCGCCGTTTCACCATCCAAATCTTACATCTGTATCCCTCCGCCTGAACAGGGTCTCCTTGGGGCAGGGCACTGTTACTCAGCACTGGTCTTGCTGTGTCTAAAACACACGCACACACACACACACGCACACACTGAAAGAGACTCCGAGAAAAAGGAAAAAAAAAGGAAATGTTCTCCAAAGACATTGTGGATAATAATGTGGATTTTAGATTTTGTGGAAGGTGTCACAGCGATACAGAAATATGTATACTTCACACTTAACTCAGAACATTTTCCTAAAGATCATCTTTAAATATATTTCTCTTTTCTCCAGGTGGCCACTGTTACCCCTTCACCATTTCTTTTTGTCTCTATCACTGTTCCCTTTAGCCCCCTACTTTTTCCCCCTCTTTTGGCTGCTCTAGCTCTTTTGTGGCACTCCCAGAAATTCTTTCCAGCATTTTCCTTGTAGAAAATAATTTAATCTCTCTTTGTTCTCCTATTTGTATTTCCATCCACTATCCAGCTTAACACAACAAAATCTTGTCCTTGAAATCCAGCATTCCTGAAAGATGAAAGGAGGAAGGGTGGACACATGTTATTCAGTATGTTCCGATTCCATGCATCGTTTCAGTCTTATATTGTCCCCTCCAGGTGCGTGCCCCTTTGTCTTTCTCTTCCCTTTCACTTTTAGATCCAGCTTTCCTGCAGAAAATCTGATTTCTCTGCTCCTACATATTATAAATCTGCAGGGTCAGGCCTGTGATTGTCCAGAGTTGCCTATTACTGGCTGGACACGTTTGTCGAATTCAGAAATAAAACAGAAGAGGCCTGTTGTGGCTGTAAGTCGCCTGCTTCCCAACCATGTATTTATTATAATAAAGTTGATATTTTAATATCTATCTTTCTGATCTTGGTGGAATTTGAATCCAGGAGTGGAAAAGAAGGGTGTTATTTTGTGGGCTTTCTAAATTTGAAAGTTAAAAATTATACAAGGCACTAAAGTTTTCATTTCAAAGCAAGTAAACACTATGTAAAAAAGAAAGTATGCTATTATACCTAGATGTTTATTTCTTTCCTGTATTGATCCTTTTGGATGTCTAAATTTTTATATCTCACTTTCATGGTGTAGCTGACTAAGCCATTAGTAACTTCAAGAAAGTGTTCTATTTTTACAAAAGGATGTTTTCCTAACATGTGCTCTATCCATGCCCAATGAGTACTTGGTAGCCACCCAAATGCAAGCCAATTTCCATAGTGGTAATTGATGACAACACTGCTATTCCTATCACATTCACCTCTATGTCTCAATTAATATTCCCAACATATGGTGGCCTGATGAATCACTTGTATCTAGAATGGTGCGTCTGTCCAAACCAGTGGTTCAAGAGGGCATACTTGATTCACTTTGGGAGCTTTTATAAACTATGCAAGAACATTCTTCCCTTCCCTTGCACAATATTCTAGCCACCTTATGGTCAGAGTAATCACCAGTTAGGTTAGAAAACAGACTGTAGATTCTTCATTTGGCTTATTTATGTTTCCTATACTTGTTCATGTCTTCTGATTTCTAAGGCTTGGGTAACTTATTATTTTATTCTAATTTCTTTCCTATTTTTAAAATATGCATTAAATTGGTCTTTTGTGGATTGATAGTACATACCACCTAAGAGTGTGGACTTTTACAATAGTAGTGAAAGGTAGATTAAAGTGTCTGCCCTGTTTCTGTGTGAATTTTGTTAACCCCTGGTTTCTTTATGTATAAAATGGAGAGAGTAGGAATATCTTTCTCATAGGAATACTTTTAAGATTAAAAAACAAAAAGAGATGATGCATGTAAAATGCTAGGCAAAATATGCAACTCAAGTGTATGGGCAGTGGCAAGCATTCAATAAGATATTAGGTATTATTGTTGTTATTATCATTAGCTTGTGTTAATTCAAGAAGAGAGTTTGTTTTTTACCCTTTTGCTAATCACCTTTTATTATATCTTACATTCTATGTTGCTGCCCAACCCTGAAGGGACTTTAAATAATTCTCCATCTCCCAGCCTGGGTGACAGAGCGAGACTCTGTCTCTAAAATTAATAATAGTAATAATAATAATAATAATAATAATTCTCCATTTCTTTCAAGGGAAAGATTCACAACACCATCAGCCTCAATTGGAATTAGTTAACAACCATGCCAGCTGCATGACAATGGACAATTTATCTCACATGACTCTTTCAATAAATATTTTTGAGTGCCTGGTCATTGAACTAGGTCCTATAAGATCCCTTTCCTGAAATGGTATCATTTGTTTAAGAATATTTTACTATTTAAGTCTGGCCTTCTCTAATTATTTCATATTAGTATGTGTGTCTGTATAAGAAACAGTGAGGGGCCGAGTGTGGTGGCTCATGCCTGTAATCCCAGCACTTTGGGAGACTGAGGTGGGAGGATTGCTTGAGTCCAGGAGTTTGAGATCAGGCTGGGCAACATAGTGAGACCTCATCTCTACAAAAAAATTAGAAAATTAGCTGGGCGTAATGGTGCATGTCTGTGGTCCCAGTTACTGAGAAGGCTTAGGTGGGAGGATGGCTTGAGCCGTAATTGTACCACTACACTCCAGCCTGAGCCACAGAGTGAGACTCTGTCTTAAAAAAAAGAAAAAATGAAACCAAAAATTAATAAACTGATCTCATTCGATCTCTGATAAGTCATAGCATGGAAGATTTCGGTGACAATTTACCTATTCAATAATGAATATTCCATACAAATGTTACTCTTATCCATCTTCCATGCCTTACTAAGAATTAGAGTTACCAGCTAAAATGCAGGATGCCTAGTTAAATTTTAATTTCAGATAAAAATATAAATAATTTCTTAACATAGCTATGTCCCAAATATTGCAAGGGACATACTTCTGCAACATCACTTGTTGTTTATTTGAAATTCAAATTTAGTTGCATGTGCTATGTTTTTATTTGCTAAATCTGAATTTCTGTTAATGCAAGCAGAAAGGAGACTTAAAAACTAAAATAATGGTAATGCATTTAGTCTGATTGCTGGATTTAGAGATTGCAAGGCCATGCTATTCTCTTTCATTAGTTTGTATACTATTTTTTAAACAACTTGATCAACCAGTTATTTGCCATGGTTGAAGAAAAGGCTGCCTGGGCTGGTTCACTTTGTGGTTAGAGGATACATACCTTAAATCTACAAATACAGGACAAGAATGTTGTTGGCTGTCATTCTACTCAGGCTTAAATGATGTAGTATCAAAGGCCCAATTCAAGTCCTGCTGTCTTTCCAGGGGCCCTAAACCCTGCCCTGCTTTCTCTTAGCTTCCTGAATCCTGTCTGTGTACAGTTCCTCCATTGATTTCTCAGGCTTCATCTGGAGTTCCACATGGGTAGTGATGACAGGGTCAGATTAACACATCATACACAGAAATAGCTCCATACATTGATTGGTGGGTAAAGGCTATAAGATCAGCATTTAACAGTGACTTTTACCATAATTTAGCCGTCAACTTCATTTCTGTGAACTCAGACTTAATGGCCATGTAACATAAACCTCAATTTTAGAATAAATTAATTTTTTTCTGTGCCTGTTTCCATAAATGAGAAAACAGAACTCCCTTTCTCCATTCCATGGTACACAATTTTGGCTTTCATTCTGTGACTATCCAGTCACCTTTACTGCCATGAAAGTATCTTTGCTTGGCCTTTGGTTCTGCCATGTAAACCAGCAGAAGGGCCAAGGTAAGTCATGGCAACTATGTACTGAGCTGGATAAAATGAAAGAAAATGAATCATCTGCTGTACTGTCAATTGGGAGAACTGATAAAGCAGAAAATAATGATGAACCAGGTGTGCCCTTCTCCAGACAATTAAGTGCATGTTTTCTCTTAAAATCACCTATCTGGAGAAAAGGCATAAACTGTTGCCAATTAAAGCAAGTCTTCTGGAAATGTCTACATTGTCTCCTGGAAAGAGGATGTAAATAAACACTCAGCAATGCATTTCCACGGGAAACAAGATTGATGCTGGCCTATCTCTTGGGCACAGCACCCAGTGGTGGAAACAATAAATTTGAAGGATTAGGTGGCTGGATCTGTTTCTACAAAATAACATTTGCATTGAGGAAATATTATTATGAAAAATAAGGATAAAAAGTAATTGATTATCAAAATTTGAGGATCATAAAAGAGGAAAGGCTGGTGTATACATATATATGAATCAGTTACTTTCTCAGAAAAATTGAAGAATGATTACAATATAGTCAAAATGTGCATCATATTTTATAAATAATTTAATGCATAGCAAACTCTAGAATAATATACATCCTTATACATATGAAAGACATATTATATAAACCAAATATACATATGACGCTTTGCCTAGATGTATGTGTGTATTCAACAGTACATTTTACTCTGAGAGAGGATTTGGCAAACCACGGCCCACAGGTTGGATGCTTGCTTTTTAAAATATAGATTTATTAGAACACAGCCATGCCCATTTGTTTATGTATGATTGATGGCACCTTTCCCGATATACAGCAGACTTGAATGGTTCCAAAAGAGACTCCAGGACCCAAAGAACCTAAAATGTTTACCTGGCCCTTTGTTTTAAAAATTCTAAGACATGGTTATGGTAGCTATAAAAATCATGTCTGGTTTAATGATTTTATAACATGAAATTCGATTTAGTTATTCATTGTTGGCAGAGGAAGATGAAAGACTGCCAGCTACTAGGTAAGGATTTTAATGTGTATGGAGATAAATAGAAGAAACTTTCTTCTTTATGTCTACTCCAACTTTCTTCTCCTCTTTATAATTCTGTGTATTTTTTCTTGCCTTATATTTCCCTTTCGTTTTTATCTTATTATTCTATGTGTATCTTCACTTGTCATTTATGACCTTTCTACATTTTATCCATTTTCCACATATATTTTTATAGTGGGAATTTTGGGGTCATGTGAAAGCACAGGAACTTTTTGCCTGGAAGATCTATCCATCCATCTCCACATGAGCAGTATTGAAAACTTCCCACCTCCAATGAACTAAAAAAATGAACTGAGTCAGATAAATAGTACTCTGCACAGTTTTCCTGACATTTGTTTTAATGTTCTGCAGTAGAAAATCAGGAAGAATTCTGTTTGGTTCAGTGTACCTGTAACAAGCTTTGGCTTTGATCCAGGTAATTTTTCAGATACTGGTGTCTCAAAGACAAATAAAATAAGGTGTATATCCTTTGTTGTTCTCTCTTACACATCTTGTACTTTATTCTAAATGCTTAGGATAATTTGTACTTTGTGTGTGCAATCGTGTGTGTTTGAATTGGATCTTGTACTAAACTATAACCTCCATGAAGACAGGGATGATGTTCATTTTGCTTACTCTTTTATTGTCAGTGCCTGCCATAATTATAAGTCCTCTAAGAATATTTATTGAATTACTTTAATGAATGATGGAGAGGGCCGCTAAAACATTTTAATAATTAGAATGAGAAGGTCATGTAAATCTTAGATAGATCATTCTGGTAGTATTTTGTAACTTAGGAGGATCAGACTACAGACTATAAGTCAGTTCTTCTAGTTGATTTTTCTTGTGTAGCAGAACAAAATAAGATATTTCTGTAATTCCTCAATTTGGGGGTAGGAAGGGCATGAACCTAGAAATAAGTAGTTCTTTAACTCAGTCTGGTTTTTTGCCACACAATAGTTGCCACATTTCTCCACCCACTCAGGTGTGCCTCTTATTCCCCAACTACAGCTTTGAATCTATTACCCAGCCCAGCTTCAACAAGATGTACTTGAGCAGCTCTAATCTGCCTCTGAGCTTTACCCAAGTTAGGTAATCAGCGTTCTACATTATCCTAGGAGCTATGCCATGATAGATGCTTTAGGCATCATGATAGGTTCTATGGAGAAAATGAGGAATAAGACAGATGCTGCCCTGCCACAGTCTAGAAAGGGAGAAAAATCGAAATACAAATGATGCTAACATTAGTATTGAGTGATAAGTGCAATAATAGAGTTATGTATCTGTTGTAAAGGTGGCAGAGAGGAAAGAATGTTTATGCCTGTGTTATGGATATTAAAAAGGCTTATAGAGGAGGAAGCATTGGGTTTATGTTTTCAAAAGCAAACAGAATTTTTCAGGTTCAATAGTAGGTGATATGCAAACTGAAAGTAGATATTCAGGCAGAATAAATTAAAAAAGACATGAAGGAATTAAGTTTGCCATGCTTTTTAATAACGAGTCCACTGTATTTGTTCCTCTTCTCAGATCTTGATTCTTGTAACTTGCCAAAATTCCATTCTCCTCTTGGGCTCTGTTTTAATGTTGGGATTCTGTTTGTAGGAAAATGGGGTTCTTCTCCTGAATATCAATCCTGTTTCATAGTGGCCATTAGACTTCTCTGACATTGCCTGCCAGTCTTAGATCCTGATTCTAAAAGTCACCTGTCTCAAATCCGCCATTTCTGTGTCTACTTTTTTCTTGGATCCTATTGGTCTAAAGTGAGATGCTGCGGTTCTTGGATACTGAGCTTTGCCTCTGTCATAGATCAAGCTGTCTCTCAGAGATATAGCCTTAGTTAAAGATTCTGGCTCAAGTGATTTATACAGGAGTAACCCCAGGAAAAACAAGCAAGAGAGTGGAAGGAGAGAATAGAAAAGGAAAAAAGCCAAGCAATGGTGTGATTTCAGGTGTGGCTTCAGGCTCAGCCTGATCCTGTGGGGGAACTCTGGAGCATAAATTACATTTCAGGGTTTGTTTTACCTTAAGACAAAAGAGCTAAGATTTTTACCCTCCTGCCAATCAGTCATTGGCTCCAGGCAGCCAAGGTAGTCAGCGAGTGGGGGGCCTAAGCTACCAAGCACTTCCAAGTGAGATAACTGCAGTTTTTAAGGGTGGACACTGGAAAGTCATAGGTTCTAGTTGTTAGCAGAATGGCAATCCAAAGATGAAGAATGCTGGTAAAGGGATGAGAAGGGCTAGGTACAGTGTCCACTGTGGACTCCCAGAAAGTCTTCCCCAAGTTCATGCCTGTGATGCCTGGTGAGTGGGATGCTTCAGGTCTCCAAATGTCTCAGAATTTTCCTTCCTGACATAATTATCTGGACTCCTTTGTCTATGCCAGGTCTCCACATAAAATGCTTGCATTCCTGGAAAGCTATTGTATAGTTTGCTATAAAGGAATGCCCGAGACTGGGTAATTTATAAAGAAAAGAGGTTTATTTGGCTCACAGTTTTGCAGGTTGTACAGAAAGCATGGCATCATTATCTGGTTCTAGTGCGGGCCTCAGGAAACTTAGAATCATGGCAAAAGGTGAAGGGGAAGCAGGCATATCAGATGGTAAGTGAGGAAGCAAGAAAGAGAGGAGGAGGTGCCAAGCTCTTTGTAACAATCAAATCTCACGGTTACTCATTACCATGGAGGGGGCACCAAGGCATTCATGAGGGATTCACCCCATGACCCAAACACCTCCTGCCAGGTCCCACCTCCAACGTTGGGGATAACATTTAAACATGAGACTGGGAGGGGACAAATATCCAAACTATATCAGCGATAGTTCCTTCAAGGACAGGAAGGAAACTGAGAATGTTCCTGCTACTTAGGGGACTAGTAAAATTTCAGATGATCAGAGAGCATTTGGTTCATACCAAAACATCATTCCATACTGAAAACAGAATTTGAAACTTTCATATGCACAAAAGAAAGACAAGATTGATCTTTGGATTTGAAAAACGTAGGCTGCTTCCTGATCAGTATCCCAAGGCAGAATAAAGTATTTTCAGGATATTTTGCATTCAGATGTATTATGCTCCAAATTCAATTCTTTTGATTAGAAGATTTAGGCTTGCTATAATATAAAAGCAAGTGTAGGACATGGCTACACAGCTTGAATAATTTTTGCAACTTCAATGAGAATTTTTGAATATTTTAAACCATGATTCTTACTTGTACTATATGATTAGTAATTAGAAGTAATTTGGAAAAAAGCATGTGCCGTTTTCTCTATTATTCCTATGAGGATTATCATTATAGTGATTTTCATTCCTTTCTCTGAAATAAAATATTTTAAAAGCTCAAATTATAGGACTTATAAAAATGTACGTTTGTACATTTCTTTTATGAAAAAGAGACAAATAATAATGATGTAATCATATGGTAAGAATTTGTTGAAATCAACAACTTTCAGGTCAAATTAGAGAGCTAGCATTGATATAACCCAGTATCTAGCATCACTTCCCACTCTTAAATTACAGTAATTGATATTTATAATTAGTAGTGTGGCATAGGTACTGTTGTGAACCAGATGGGTTAACTTGTACTTATTATCATTTAAATATATTCTATTTTTACTCTATTTTTTAGAAAATTGGTAATCTATGTACAATAATTCTTACCTAATGAGATTATTCAATTATCCATTTTGTGTCATTCTGGATAAATGGGCACTGGCTCTATCTTTGTTTCCGTCATACCATGTTTGTGGTGATGTCATACTCCAATTTAAAAGATAATTTTATTTATCACACCGGAATTGGCCAATGCCTGGAAAGGTTACATCTGTAAAGTAAACATAAAACACTGTGGAGCCAAGTGGAGCCCAAATGATCTGTTTACATTTAAGATTGATTTTTTAAAACCTCATTTCCTTGTTTTGTTACAGATGGCAGTGGAAAAAACAATAGAATTTCTGAATGAAAAAAATTCCTAGATTTCTATGTTGTAAAAGCAGGTCCTTGACATTCTTCCTGTTCATCTAGGGAGATGCTGGCATCCACTTTGTTATCTGGAGGTAGGCCTTGATACTTGGATGTTTCTTCAAACACAAGATGGTAGCAGGAAAAAGGAGATAATGTGTGGAATTGACACGGAGGGAAACTGTAGCAGGAGAAGAGGAAATTTGTTAGCTAAGATTATGCTATTCATACAGATTTGTGGGTATAGATTACTTTCCTCCATGTTGTAATGTTGATAACTTGATGAAAATAGCAAATAAAAAGTAGCATTATTCTTCTGTACCCAAGAAATGTTTTTGACACTACTATAAGGACAATGTTGCTTTTTGACTTACCTTGTTCCATTTGAATGATAATTAAGAAAAACATAGATGGGCCAGGCACGGTGGTTCACGCTGTAATGCCAACACTTTGGGAGGCCAAGGTGGGCAGATCACTTGAGCCCAGGAGTTTGAGACCTGCCTGGGCAACATTGTGAAACTCCATCTCTACGAAAATACAAAAATTAGCCGGGGGTGGTGGCACATACTTGTAGTCTCAGCTACTTGGGGGGCTGAGGCAGGAGGATCGCTTGAACCTGGGGGGCCGAGGTTGCAGTGAGCTGAGATGGCATCACTGCACTCCAGCCTGGGCAACACAGTGAAACACTGTCTCAAAAAAAAAAAAAAAAAAAAAAAAGAAGAAGAAAAGAAAAGAAAAATATAGATGGATGATTAATCAAACATTTTATTACTTATCTTGGTAAATTGGCAGGTTTAAGACCTTATGTTAGATAGTAGAGTATGAGCAAGTTGGTAGTCTTTTAAGAAACGTCTGTAAGATTTTATTTCACAGTCTTTTCAGAATCATCATTCATAGTTGAGTTCATCAAGTGTCACTTAAATGGCCTGTAAATTAAAGAAACAATTCTTTAACATGTTCCTATTTAGAGGATGGATCCTCATTTGACCTTTTATATTAAAAGCTATAATAAGAAGAGGAATGATGACTTTTTCCAGCACTCCTGAACAATGTGTCAAGATATATCTGCACAGAATTTCACAAAATGTCAGGGGCATTGTCTCCCTTTGGTAAACTCTAAATGTGGCACATAGAAGGTATTCTTTTAGCAGTTATTGTGGATATGAAGCTGGACATTTATTTAATAAAATATTTTCATATTAAAGAAATGTTTTATACATTCAAACACATGATGTGTTCTAAAAAGTGTTCATTGATACCTAGAGAACAAGGATTTTAATTTAATTTCCCCATCAAATAATATGTCAAAGCAAGTTATCTATCTGGACTAGACTTTACCTCCTTGTCACAGTGGTAGTAGCTTAAATTGTAAAAGATCTATTTTTAGTTATTGAAATATGGCCCCCCACAGAACCAGTCACTGATGGACTTTACTAGGTTTCTTCAGTATTTCCTAAGAGGCAATTACCCTGGAAATTATTCGTAGCACAGCTGTTATATCCAACAGCCAACTCATCAGGAATTTTTGTTGGCTTGACCTGCAAAGTGTATCCAGAATTCGACAACTTTTTACCGTTTCTGTCACCGTCTTCCAGGACACCATCACGTCTCACTTGGATTGTTGCCGTAGTCTTCTAACTGGTTTTCCTGCTTCTAAACTCACTCCCTCTAAGTTCATTGTCAACACAGCAGAAAGAATAATTCTTTGAAAACATAAGTGAGATATCATTGCTCCTCTGTGTAAACGCTTGAGCCCTTATCACTCTGAATGGCAGCTAGAACCGTTACTGCAGCCTCACTGCTCTACATGGCCTGTTTTCCTCTCCCCATCACCTCTTTGACTTGTTATCCCAGGAACTGCCCCTCTCTTGCCCTCCATTCCCTCTTCACTAGCCCACCGGCCTCCTCATTCTTCCTGCCTCGGAGCTGTTTCCTTGTCTGGAATTTTCTTCCTCCAGATGTCTGCATGGCCCACTCTAACATTTCTTTCAACTCTTTCCTCAAATGTTCAAATGTCATATTCTCATTGAGGCTGTCTTTAGCTCTCTACCTCATCCTACTTCCCCACTGGGCACTCCCAGTTCCTTCTTTTTTTGTCCTCCCTGTAGTACTTACGTATTTTTTTTTTCTATCTCCTCCTTCCACCTCTACTAGATTGTGAGTTTCATGATGACAGAGATTTTGACCATTTTGTCCAATGACATACTGCCAGGGTCTAGCACAATATAGATGCCCAATAGATATTTGTTTAATAAGTGAATCAGGCCAGGTTTGGTAGCTCATGTCTGTAATCCCAGCACTTTGGGAGGCCAAGGTGTACAGATCGCTTGAGTCCAGGAGTTCAAGACCAGCCTGGGCAACATAGTGAGACCTCTGTCTCTACAAAGAAAGAAAAATAGCCAGGCATTGTGGCAGTAGTGCCTGTAGTCCCAGCTACTCTGGAGGGTATTCTGGAAGTTGGAGGATCACTTGAGCCTAGGAGGTTGAGGCTGTAGGGAGCCATGATCACACCATTGGACTCCAGCCTGGGCAACAGAGGAAGACCCTTTCTCCAACAAAGAAAGAAAAAAAGACAGAATCCATTGCTATTTTATGTCCGTGACGTAAAAGAGTGCATGGGGTCACCATAACATGAACTACTACCTTCTGCTGAAATGTGCTGGTGTCTTTGAGAAAGCACCAATAAATAGCTCCTTCCTGCCTGGCCGAGGTTTAAACCAATTTATAGACAAAACTAAGTTTCAGCAGGCAGAGCACAAAATATTAATATCACCTTAATACTGAAAGGACTGGTAGAAAGACATACTTATTTCTGTAAGCAAGTCAGTTATCTAATACTGAACCTCTGCCCCAAATAGATACATGTGTCTACAGAACAGCACTGACCGATGACATCTCTTCCAACAAAAGCAGAATAGGCAGAGCAGAATTTCCACTCCCAGGAATAGGAAAGAGAAAGAAACTGTGCTGTCCATGCATTTTTCACCTGTATATATTCACCACTCATTGTTTTGTTTCTTGGAGTTGGGGGAGGTGGAGCAATTGGGGCGGGATAGAGGAGTGTGTGATGAGGGCATGGGGAGAGGTCAGTGGTGTTACTCCAATAAATATCCCGTCATATAGAAGAAAACATTAGACATGGAAGTGAAATGATGTCCCCTAATAATATCTATATTTTTCCTCTTTTGAAATTTGTTCCTTTTGGTTAAAATTAGTATATCTCAGATATTTAGAATGTTAATTTGCTGTCGGCAAACCCAGAGAGATGAAAAGTCAGTCCACGTGGTTGGTATGGAGAGAATTGCTGAAAATATAAAACTGAGACCTAACCTATCAGCAGTCAGGGAAGAGTTAGAGGAAGATTATGTTTTAAAATGGAGATCCTTCAGTGACTCCCCCATACTAAAAATATTTCAAATATCTTCAAATCACAGGCCACTCTTTGGGTATTCCTCAAGGTAATGAGAGGCACATCATCAAGGAGGCACAGGTTTTGGGTGTTTCTTATGTACTAAGAACTGGGGATAAGAGTAGTGCACAAAATAAATATAGTCCTTGCCTTCACATAATCTATTGGGGAAGAAGTGTGAGTATAAGTAAATATAGAGTGAAAATAGCACATTAATAGCACCAGAAGCCCGGGCGCAGTGGCTCATGCCTGTAATCTCAGCACTTTGGGAGGCCAAGGTGGGCAGATCACCTGAGGTCAGGAGTTTGAGACTAGCCTGACCAACATGGTGACACCCAGTCTCTACTGAAAATACAAAAATTACCTGGGCATGGTGGCACATGCCTGTAATCCCAGCTACCTGGGAGGCTGAGACAGGAGAATTGCTTGAACCCAGGAGGCAGAAGTTGCAGTGAGCCGAGATCGCACCACTGCACTCCAGCCTGGGCAACAGAGTGAGATTCCAACTTTAAAAAAAAAAAAAAAGCACCAGAAATATGTGCAAATTGAGGCTGAAGGTGAGAAACTTTACTCCTTCATTGTTTACAGACTACCCATATGTTCCAGGGACAGGATTAAATGCAGAGGATATAAAGATATCCTGTCCTCAAAAAACAGAAAGTTTAAAATGGGAGAGATAGAGCAGGTAGTTAAATAAGCAGGTCAATAAAATACAATATAACATATAATGTGTCTTAGCCTGTACATGGAACTATGTTGACCCAGAAGAAAAATACCTTAATTCAGGTTTAGGTTTCATGAAGACTTATTGGAGAGGTGAGTTAAAGCAATAAAATAGAAATAGGAAAGGAAAATGCAAGTGCATTGGAAGATAGAGTTGAGATGCTTACTCAGAATGTATCAGAGTGAGTGATGAAGAGACGAAAACATGGAATGGGAGAGTAAGGGATGGGTAAGATAGCATTGGAGTAAAAGGAGGAGAAAAGAGAAAAAATTAAGGAAAGGTGATAGCTCAAATTTTTCCAGAATAAAATGACTAGAGTTCCTCAGACTTAAAAATCACAATGCTTTCTAATCAGCAAAACTAAATACAAATTACATGCATACATAAGGATGAAACTTCAGAACAATTAAAAAAAGTGAAAATTGAAAAACCAAGTACAGAAGAAATAGGTTATCTACAAGGAATAATAACAGAATTCTCACAAGCAACGATACCTGCTAGAAAACATTTGACTCTTATCTTCAAAGGAGAGTAGAAAAACAGCTTCCAGGCTAGCATTCTATTCCCATTGAAGTTATCATTCAAAAGGGAGAATAAAATACAGCCACTTCTAGACATATGAGGATTAAGTATTTATTATTCATGGACCCTTTAGGAAAGTACTCTAGAGCAGGGGTCCCCAACCCTGTGCCATAGACCCTGGCCTGTTAGGAACCAGGTGGCACAGCAGGAGGTGAGCGGCAGGCCAGTGAGCATTACCGCCTCAGCTCCGCCTCCTGTCAGATCAGCAGCTGCATTAGACTCTCATAGGGGCGCGAACCCTATTATGAACTGCACATGTGAGGGATCTAGGTTGCATGCTGCTTATGAGAATCTAATGCCTGATGATCTGAGGTGGACCTGTTTCACCCCCAAACCATACCATTTTACCCCCACCCCCATCCGTGAAAAAACTATCTTCCAAGAAACCAGTCTCTGGTGCCAAAAAGTTGGGGACTGCTGCTCTAAAGGATGAAACCCCACACAGAAAAAAGAATATGTGCACAAATCCACAGTAATCCAGCGAGCAGGGACAAGTGGGAGGCCTGGTGTGGCTGAAGGTCTGGGGGAAGGGAGAGATCAGCAGTGGCCTGTGACTCTGGCTGCTCTTGTCCTTTAGGGGAGATCTGGGCTTTCCCTGAAGGCTCAGAGTGATCAAAGGGTCTCAGCAGGGTGAGGACTTGTTTAGATTTATGCTGTAGTAAGATCACTGTGGCAGAGGGTAGAGAATATGTTGTTGCCAGTGAGACCAGTTGGGAGTAATGGGTGTAATTTAATGAGAAATGATTAGGGCCTGGATGAAGGTGAGGCAGGGAGGAAAATGGTCAGATGCTGGAATTGTTAAGGCGGTAGGTCCTCAGGACTCAGTAAGTGATTCAGTGTGGCGACAAAGAAAGAAGGCGTCAAGCAAGCAATTGTTTTACTAAGGCAGCTTCCATTGAGTCCAATAGCAGTGAGAGGAGCAATGGGAGATGAGAGTGGAAACACTGATAACCCTGTTAAGAATGATCTGTGAAGCAGTGGCAAGACTTAGAGTAATAGCCAGAGGAAGATCAGAGGGAAGAAAGATATTAGGATGGAAGGCTTAATGAGCAAGTGGGAAAGACAAATAAGAGAAGCAAAAAATGAAGATATATAGACAGGTTCAGAGATACCTGATAGAACAAGGGCCTGGGCAGGTAAGAGGAAGTAGAGAGCCTTATATACAAGGAAACATAGAGAAAGATGCAGGCTGTGGTACGAATGCATCCCCCAAAGTTCATGTATTGGAAACTTAATCCCCAGTGCCACAGTGTTGAGAGCTGAGACTTTAAAGAGATGAATAGGTCACAAGGGCTCTGTCCTTATGAATGTATTAATGCTGTTATCGTTGGAGTGGGTTATCACGAGAGTGGGTTCCTGATAAAAGGATGAGTTTGTCCTTTCCTACCTCCTCATAGCAAGAGGCCATCACCAGATGCAAGCCCCTTGATGTTGGGCATTCCAGACTCCTGTAAGAAATAAATTTATCTTCTTTATAAATCACCCAGTCTTAGGTATTCTGTTGTTGCAGCACAAAACGTAGTAAGATAGGGCAGATGCAAGAAACTGACAATTCCCTTGTCCTTTGTAAGTAGCACCATGACTGGCACACAGCAGTGATGAATAAATGTTGAGTGAATTAATGAATCAGTGAATGAAAGAATAGAAAGATAGATGATGGATATATTCAGGCAGGCTCCAGAACTTAGTATACTAACTCTCAAAGGCCAGCATGTTTTCAAGTTAGGAATGGCAGACCTCTAGTGGCCAAAAAGAAAAGTCAGCAATCTAATGGCTGAGAACAAAATTTGCATAAGATGGTTTGGGTAAATGCGCTTGCAAAAGAATAAGTACATAAAGCATTGCTTTACAAAGATTTTATCATACCTAATTTTTGCTGTGCTCAGTTTCTTATAAATGGGACTTAAAAGCGCATGCATGATGAGTTCACTTTTGTAATTAACTGCTTAGAGTGAATGCCTTATGGAAATGAAGCCAGTAATCTTTTAATTATGATTAACATTTCTTTTTAATACCTGCAGGAGGGAAATAATTACTCATATGTGGAATTTCATGCTACAAGCTACATAAGATACAAAGTAGCTGTTCATTTTGAAATAGAGAAAAGGGGAAAGAGAAAATTGTAACCAAATAAACCTTTGGTTACAGAAGTCTCAAATATGATGAAAAGAGTGTATTTAAAAATGACAACAGCAACACATATTGTTTAAAATATTGAACTGTAAAGACAAGGTTAACAGACCTTTTTAGTCCTTAAAAATTAAATAATGTCCTAATGTCAAATTATTTGGAGTTAGCTCAAGGAGGAATTATTTGTTGATGCAAACTATGGTTCTTTTAGGAGCCTGAGTGCTTTGTAATAGAGATCAAGTTGAGTTGATCCTATGTTATTCACAATCAAAGAAAATGTTTGGCAGCTATTCCAGGTTAATTAACTACGTAAGGTCTCCAGTTTGTAAATCAGAAAGGTATTATAGGTGACTACTTAAGGATGCTTGTTTTTCTATTATGACAATTTTATTAACAATGTACAGTGTCTTAGGTAAATGAAAGAAGAATATAATTTTATGTGGCAATTGTGTGCAGCTGGTGAGGTGGGAGTGAGAGAGTTAGGAAATATTAGATATGAGAGTACACATGTGGGAACTTTTCTAATCCATGACTGCAGAATTTAAAACGATTGAAGAAATTACCATCTTTTGCCTGAGTTAGCAGAACTGAAATTAGCTTCTGAGGAAAGCTCTTTGGGATTTCTTGTTTGTTTCTGAATCTTTTTAAATGTTTAATTCAATACCACTCTATTTGAGAATAAACATTATTAAAATGTCATAATGACTCTTTAGACTATTTTAAGCTGCCATATAGAGAGTGTTTGCATTTTTTATGAGCCCTGATCTGCCAGGGACTTAGTCATTAGGCATCATTGTATAATTAAATCACAATAAATAATTATAAATAAATGTTTCAAATTCGATACCAATAAGAGCAGAAATCTGAGAGCAAGTAAAAAAAGGGTTTCTAAGCAATATTTAGACAACTGTAATAAAAATATCTAATAAAAATACAGCTCACACCCACAAAAATGAGTAGTTATCACTGGATTTATTTAATAGGTGATTTTATTCTGCTTTATTTCTATTGCATATATGTCCAAAGTTCTCTGCATTGAGCATTACATTTGTCATTTTAAAATGACTTAAAAAAACAAAACAAACAAAAACACCAAGAGCTCAGCATCATTTGTTGACTAGAAACTGTTGCATGGCTGCTACAGATGTTATTGTACCTTTTGGGCACATTCTGCAACATCTCTTGCTATTCTGAGCCATCCAGAGCGATTCTACATACATCTCTAGACAATAATACAAATTTTCCAGGACAGTATGATGATGTCAGCCATTGCTTAATCAGTTTTTACATTTAGGGAGAAGCTAGAGGAAAGTTGGAAATGCTAAGGGACATTTCAAGACTTCCCAGAAAGTAGCTGTGTCAGGAACAAGGAAGGCAGGAGGAGCCTGGGGAAAGTCTCGCATTTGATTCAAAAGAGTTCCAACCTTAGGAAAGTTGGACTCTCAAACACGTCTGTTTCAGTATGCAGCCATATTCACGCCTAGATGCAGGACTGCTATGGTTCCCTCCTCCATAATGCTGTTTATTCTGCACCACAGAGTTCCCTGGGCCTGTGAGAAAAACCCCACACTTCACTGGGGTGCTTGCTTTTGGTCCTTTCCTCTTTTCCTTCCTTTCATCCTCCCTTTTTCTTTCCTTTTGTTTTCGTCTCTGCCCCTTAACAATTAAGTGTTATTCTCAAAATAGGAGAAGATGGCAAGTTCAGATTTGTAACTGCTAGATATGATATTTTCGTATCTTTTTCTTTAGTGAACTCTCATTTATTTAACAAATATTTATTTGCCCACAAATATTAAAGCATAATTGCTTTTATTGAGAGAATCTGTCTAATAAATAGTAATTCAAAAAAGTAAAGAAAGGAAAACCCAGATGTAGTTTCTGCCTTCAATAAATTTACAATCTAGTGGAAAAGACCAAAAGTAAACAAATAATCTCCCCAAATATATATATATATATTTTTTGAGATGGAGTCTCACTCTGTTGCCCAGGCTGGAGTGCAATGGTGTGATCTTGGCTCACTGCAACCTCCACCTCCTGGGTTCAAGTGATTCTCCTGCCTCAGCCTCCTGAGTAGCTGGGACTACAGGTGTGTAATCCGGTTAATTTTTTTGTGTTTTTAGTAGAGACAGGATTTCACCATGTTAGCCAGGATGGTCTCGATCTCCTGACCTCATGATCTGCCTGCCTCGGCCTCCCAAAGTGCTGGGATTACAGGCATGAGCCACCGCGCCCGGCCCCAGGTAATTTTTATTATGATTTTGGATGCACGCTATGACAGGACAGCACAAGGGTGTGAGTGATGGTGGGGCTATCAGAAAACACCCCTGAGGTGTGACATTTATCCTCAGACCTAAAGCAATGGTTCTCAACTGGGCTATTTTGACAATATCTGGAAACATTTTTGGTTATCACAACTGGGAGGAAGGATTTACATTTCCTGATCATGTAGTGTGACTTCCTTTTTTTTTTTTTTTTTTTTTTTTTTTTTGAGACAGAGTCTTGCTCTGTCGCCCAGGCTGGAATGCAGTGGCCTGATCTCCGCTCACTGCAACCTCCACCTCCCAGGTTCAAGCAATTCTCCTGCCTCAGCCTCCCAAGTACCTGGGATTACAGGTGCCTGCCACCATGCCTGGCTAATTTTCATATTTTTAGTAGAGACCGGGTTTCACCATGTTGGCCAGGCTGGTCTTGAACTCCTGACCTCAAGTGATCCGTCCGCCTTGGCCTCCCAAAGTGCTGGAATTACAGGCGTGAGCCACTGCACCCAGTCACATAGTGTGACTTTGATTTGTGTCTCCATAACAGGAATATTTTCAAAATAAATCATCTATTTTATTCCCCATAAGTTATATTAATTTTTGTATATTAATTATTAATTGTTATAAGTTATATAAATTATACTGTCCTGGGTCTCTGTATCCATTGAGTAGGCTTCGATTGTTTCAGGGTGAGAATAGACAGAACCTAACATAGAGAAGTCACTGCTCAGCTTTGAATGTCAAATTAGACATTTTTTGAGCACTCAGAAAAACAATTGCCTTGGATATCGTAACTTTTAGAGAAAGGAAAGTTTTCTTGGAGTATAATAATTTCCTTTCATATAATCAAGACACCTACATATGATTCATACCATAGTGTTTTACTATAAGACATTTGTAAATTGAAAGACAGTTATGAGGCCCCATCAGACAGGAAGGAGTAGAAAGTCCTTCTGATGCTGAGGCTTAAAAACCACGGAAAGGAAGAGGGAAGCAAAGCAATCTACTCTGGGTGTCCTTGCTTTGTCCTTGGCAGTGCTGGGGCGGCGGTGGTGCTGGTCAGGGCCTCTGAAGCACTGAGATCATGTTGGGGAAATCCAAGGCAATTGGAGGCTTCTGGTTTTCCCAGCGGGTGGCCTGAAAACGATGAAGATTTCTTAGAGTAACCACAAGGTGGGAGAGCATCGCAAATGACTTCGAGAGGCTTTTGAGTGCCGGGGTAAAAATGGCCGCAGGAGATGCTCTAGTTCACAGGCTTGAAGTAGTGTTGAGACAAGAAACGAAGTAACCTTGGGACGGAGACCTGACTGATAGACCACACAAACTGGAGTCACGGGCAGACCTCAGAGCATCATTACTGAGAGCTGGGGAGGGCTGAGGCAGCCAGCGGGCATCAGGTCTTCACCTCAGCATAGAGCGGAATGTGAGGCACACCTCTGGATGCCTCAGGAGCCAGTGCAGAGGAACAGAGGCCCTCCGAGTTCTGGATACACACTTTCTACTCTACACCACTTACACCACCTGGGACCTTAAATCACTCTGGCAAAAGGGAAGGAAACCTTGAGAGGAGGGTGGCGAAGGGCATCACATCTGAAACCCATGACAGTCACTCAAAAGACATGAATTATCCAGAAAGAGGCTATTTAAACTAGAAAAGACTGAATTACTTATTGACAAGCCTGTTTTGTTTTTTTCCCCTCCTGTCAATGGTAATGGGGGCTTGAAAGCAAGACAAAGTCAGAGAAAATAAAGAAAAATACACTGTGTGTGTGTGTGTGTGTGCATTTGGGTCGTTTCAGAAGTAGTAAGTAAATTTACACACCACTGTATTGGAAAGCCGACATAGAATTCCTAAGGAAGTAGGGACACTACCAAGCTACATCATCCTATCATAAGACACAGGGTAGTCTACTAAAACTGTACTTCATATTCTAATATTTGCCTGAGGTACAACACATAATATCAAGAATACTGGAGGGAAAGCTGATTTGTTCATTCGGGAAAGGCTTATTTCTTATGTTTATTCTGGGCACTGTAGGTCAAAACAGGATGATCCAGACATGACTTTTAATTCAAAAAGATTTTAGAAAAAAGGGATGTGCATTATTCATCAATGTAACATAGTGAAAAGATAGGCTGTATTGTACACTCATTAGGAATGCAGACCCCAGGAACAAATTGCTTGAGTTTGATCCCAGCTCTCCCATTTAAGACTCTGACATGTTACTTAACCGCTCCACATAAAGACCAAGTTTAGTTTCCATAGAAAGAACAACTTTAGTTTCCATAAAGACCAAGCTTAGTTTCCACAAGTTTAGTTTCCATATGAAGGCAGTGGCTGCCTTATAGGATTGAGTTAATAAATGCAAAGCACAGAAAACACCTGACACATAATAAGACCTAATAAATATTGATATCATTGTCATTAGCAATAGTAGTAGAAGTAGTAATATTAGTAGTCATAGTGAACGTAATAGTGGATGAGGTAGTTATAATTACCCAAAGGAAAATGAAGATAAAGGGTTCTGGCGATTACTCATAGGGGAGATTATTTCCAGTTGAAGGATCAGGGAAGGTTTTGAGGGAGGTGGCATTTGGTTAGGGCTTTGAACATGTTATTTTTCAGTTCTCCTAATAACACTGGCCTGATTAAGAGAAATGAGAATAGGAGACACGCAGGGAATACAATAACTTGACCAAAGGAGAGACACAGGAAATACTAAGAATGAGTGAAAAACAAAGAAAGTCAGCAGAGAGCAGTTGCCTATTGATATTCTGGCATGGTGGGTGAAGCCGTCAATGCTGCTTCTGTTTTCCCTCTTCCATAGACTGCTAATGTGATAAAGAAAGAGAAATAATGGTTTCCAGCATTCACTGAAAGTGGCTCATTTTCTCCTGAATCAATCTTTGGTAACACAATCAACTCTGTGCTGCAAGGCCTGCTCCAGAGCCCAGTTTGCTATATTTTAGGATTGGCCAGCACTCATGGGAATCAGAGGTGAGAGGAGAAAGTGGATTTTAGGTCCACATTCAAGACCTTGACTGAGAGTTTGGAGGATTTTGTCATTGAAGAAAAGGTAATTAGAGAAACAGCTTCCAGCATCTTTGCTCTTTGTTTTTATACCCCTTTCCACATATATCCCATCTCTCAGAAACTCTTCTACTCCCCAAATTTGCTTTTTAATGATGTACTTAGTAGGCATTTGTATGAAGATTTTTAGTCCCCCAGGAGCAATTTTATGCTAAATTTATTTTCTAATATTAAGTGTCTTATATCAAAGGAAATTCAGTTGAAAATAGCAGAATAGAGAAATGTGAGTGAGGGAGGTATTTCCAGGGAATTTTAGTAATTCCTAGTAAACCACCATGCCATATATTAATATTTAGATACCTTATTTGCACCACCTTGGGCCAAAATTGCACTTTCTACAAGTTTTAGTGATATAATATTTAATTTTCCTTTGTAGATTATAGAGTTTGTTGAATTAAGAATTTCAATTTTTAAATATTTGTATAGGTATTAAAATTCATTATTTATTCCTATAAAAAGTCATCTGTGTGTGCTTGTGTCTTTATAAAGCTGGAAAAAACACAAGGGAGTAAAATTTACAAATGAAATTCATCTATTAACTCACCACTAAGTGACATTAACGGTTTGGAGCATGTCCTCCTTTTTCCTTCTTTCTTTATTTTCTTCTTTACAAAAATTGTATCACTTGGTGTGTCAGCCTGAATACTGTCTTCCCATAGATATCCATGTATGAGGGGACTTCAAAAAGTTCATGGAGAAAAATGAAATTAGAAGAGAAAAAACATTCTTATAAACAGGCTTTTTCTTTTTAACAAAAGAAAAAGATGAAAAATTTTTAAAAATTGAGCTTTTTTTCTTAACATAAACTTCATGAAGTTCAAGACACTTTTGTAAATTATGATACCGGCCATTTGATCTATTCTTAAAGAACTGGCAGTCCTGGGAATTTAAGCATGTGACTGCAGTCTTTTTTACAGTATTTACATTATTAACTGAAGAAGAACGGGTGCCCTTTCAGGATTTTTTTCTTTTGACACAGGGTTTTACTCTGCCACTCAGGCTAGAGGGCAGTGGCATGATCACTGCTCACTGCAGCCTCAACCTCCTGGGCTCAAGCAATTCTCCTGCCTCAGCCTCCTGAGTAGCTGGAACTACAGGTGTGCACCACCACACCCAACTAATTTAATTTTTTTTGTAGAGACAAGGTCTCACTTTGTTGCCCAGGCTTATCTCAAACTCTTGGATTCAAGTGATCCTCCTGCCTTGGCCTCCCAAAGTGCTGGGATTATAGGCATGAGCCTCCACACTTGGCTCCTTTAAGGATTTTTTAGGATTAGAAAATAAAAACAATTCAGAAGAAGGCAAATCAGAACTGTAAGGTGGATGCCTAATGATTTGTCATCAAACTCTCATAAAAAATTGGCCTTGTTTGATGAGAGGAGGAGCATTGTCATGATGGAGAAGGACTATTAAGTGAAGCATTTCCAGCCATTTTTCTGCTAAAGCTTTGGCTAACTTCCTCAAAACACTCTCATAATAAGGAGATGTTATCATTCTTCACACCTCCAGAAAGTCAACAGGCAAAATACATTGAGCATCTAAGAAAACTGGTGTCGTGACCTTTGTTCTTGACCAGTCCACTTTTGCTTTGACTGGATCCTTCATCTCTTGGTAGCCATTGCTGTGATTGTGCTTTGTCTTCAGGATTGTACTGGTAAAGCTGTGCCTTATTTCCTGCTACAGTTCTTCAAAGAAATTCTTCAGGATCTTGATCCCGTTGTTTAAACTTTCCATTGAAAGCTCTATTTTTGTCTGCAGCTGATCTGGGTGCAATAATTTTAGCACCCATTGAGTGGAAATTTTGCTCAGCTTTAATTTTTTAGTCAGAACTCTGTAAGCTGAACCAGTTGAGATATCTATGGTATTGGCTATTATTTCTTCTGTTAATCATCAGTTCTCTTTGATTAGAGCATCAACAAGATGAATTTTTTCCTTGCAAATTGATGTGGACGATCTGCCACTGCAAGCTTCATCTTCAATATTGTCTCATCCCTTCTTAAAATGAATTATCCATTTGTGAACTACTGATTTCTTTGGAACATTTTCTCCATATGTTTTTCAAAAATTATCAATGGTTTCACCATTCTTCCACCAAAGTTTCACCATAAATCTGATTTTGCTCTTACTTAAATTTTAGCAAAAGTATTACTCCGAACAGGGCTCTTTTCAAACTGATGTCTTATTCTTCTTAGTACCTCAACTAGATCATGTTTAAATATGTTATAACAAGTTGGTATGAGTTTACTTTAGTGTAAAAAATGCAATCCAGCATAATTGTTTCATAACTTAATGAACTTTTGAAGATGCCTTGTACAATCCCTAGAACCTGAGAATATCTTATATGGCAAAAGATTCTTGCAGATCCGATAGATATGAGAAGATTATTTTGGATTATTGGGGTGGCTCCAATGTAATCACAAGGCATGAGAGGGAGTAAGGGAGATTAAAAAAAGAGAAGAAGGTTATGTGATGATAGAAGCAGAGATTGGAGAGATGCAGCCATGAACCAAGGAGTGCCAACAACTTCTTGATACTGGAAGAAACAAGAAATGAATTCTCCCCTGGAGCCTCCATGAGGCACCAGGCATCCCGGATTTTATTTAAGACTTATTTTGTATTTCTGAACTTCGGAACTGTATGAAAATAATTTTTTTAACCATGAAGTTTGTGGTAATTTGTTACAGTGGCAATAGAAAACCAATATGCTTGAAAACAGTCAAGATGCAAGTAAAAGAAAATCTGACTCAACCTGACTTAAAGTAATGTGGAGCTGTTAATTCACTAAATTGGAAAGTCTAGAGATCGAGCAGCCTTGAAATGTGGTATAATCTACAGGTTTATCATGTTATCAGAGCTGCAGTTGCATTTCCCTGGGATTCTCTCTGTTTTGCCCTCTTCTCTGAGTTGTTTCCTTTGTCCTTAAACTGGTTTCCCACAGGCCAGCCTTCCCAGCAATCCTTCCAAGATTCAGTCTGATGAGACAGACTTAGGCCGCTTACCTGAACCAATCAACATGAGAGCCTGTCACTGTGAGGCAAAGAAACTATGTGAATCACTTCGTTTTTGTTACGTTGTCCACAGGATTCAGGAGTGGAAAGAGCTTCCCTACAACTACATGGATCCACAAATGGAAATCAGGCACTAATGGGAAAAGCAGAATGGATTCTGGAGACAAACACAAATGTCTGCGGAATACTCCTTAAGCTACCCAATAGCCATACATATTCTCCTTTAAACACATGTCTTAAAAATGTATAACCTTTTACATGGAATATACACACCCCACCACAAAAAAACACAAACCCAAAATTGATCCAGTTACTGAATTCAAATTTTAAGAGCTCTGATGGGACCCAAAGCCACATATATTACACATCACATTTGTGGAGAATATGATCTATATTTACATGGCTTTTGTATTTGACTGATTGCATTATTCCAGGAGTGTCTTGCCTGGAAGATGAAGTGGTAAATAACTTTCCTTAACTTGACCTTATCAGGGTATCTCAATAGATCACACAATTGTGATTGTTAGATTGTTCACTACTCAAGGCTTGCTTCAAAACTTTCCCCTTGCTGGGTCCACCAAACCTAAATTATCAGGCATTCACACTAAAATATAACCAGATGCATTAAACCAGAATCAAAACTTCAATTAATATTTTGCCTTTAACCTTGTTATTCTAAAACACTAATAATAAACCTTCAAGGTCCTACTTTATTTATGGCAGTAGAAAATAAATGTGGATCTCTTCAGGGAGGAGCAGTTGACCTTTAGTAAGTTTCATTCCTTTTCATTGGGTCCAAATATAGTTTCTCACGATTCATTAATTTATGGCTAAATGGACAATTATCTATATAAAACACATCTGTATTAGTTCATTTTTGCATTGCTATAAAGAACTACCTGATACTGGGTAATTCATAAAGAAAAGAGGTTTAATTGACTCACATTTCCACAAGCTGTATAGGAGGAATGGCTGGGGAGACCTCAGAAAACTTACGATCATGGTGGAAAGTGAAGAGGAGGAGGCACTTGTTCACATGGCCAGAGCAGGAAGAAGAGAACGCTAAGGGGGAGGTGCCACACACTTTTAAACAACCAGATATGGTGAGAACTTACTATCATGAGAACAGCAAGGGGGAAACCCACACCCATTATCCAATCACTTCCCACCAGGCCCCTTCTCCAACACTAGGGATTACAATTCGAGATGAGATTTGGGCAGGGACAAAAACACAAACCATATCATTCCACCCTAGCCCCTCACAAATCCCATGCCGTTCTCCCATTGCAAAATAAAATCCTCCCTTCACAACAGCCCCCCAAGTCTTAACTCATTTCAGCATTAACTCAAAAGTGCAGAGTCCAAAGTTTCATCTGAGACAAGGCAAGTCTTTTCTGTCTATGAGCCTGTAAAATCGAAGCAAGTTAGTTACTTCCAAGATACAATGGGGGTACAGGCATTGGGTAAATACACTCATTCTAAGAGGGAAAAATTTGCCAAAACAAAGGAACTGCAGGCCCCATGCAAGTCTGAAACCTAGCAGGGTATTCATTAAATCTTAAAGCTCCAAAATAATCTCCTTTGACTCCATGTCTCATATCCAGGCAACACTGTTGCAAGATTTTGGGCAGCTCCTCCCCTGTAGCTCTGTGGGGTACAGCTCCTGTGGCTGCTTTCATAGGCTGTCACTGAGTGCCTGCAGCTTTTCCAGGTGCACAATGCAAACTGTCGATGGATCTACTATTCTTGGGTCTGGAGGATGGTGGCCCTCTTCTCACAGATCCACTAGGAAATGCTCCAATGGGGACTCTGTGTGGGGACTCCAACCCCACATTTCCTCTCTGCACTGCCCCACTAGAGGTTCTCCATGAGGGCTCTGAACCTGCAGCAGACTTCTGCCTATATGTTCAGGCATTTCTATATATCCTCTGAAATCTAGGTGCAGGCTCCCAAGCCTCAACTCTCACACTTTGCAGGCTTAACACCATGTGAAAGCCACCAAGATTTATAGCTTGCACTCTCTGAAGCAACAGCCTGAGCTGTACCATTGCTCCTTTTAGCCATGACTGGAGCTGGAGTAGCCATGATGGAGGGCACCATGTCCCAGGGCTACACAGAAGAGCAGGGCCCTGGGCCTGGCCCACAAAACCGTTCTTTCCTCCTAGGCCTCCAGGCCTCTGATGGGAGGGGCTGCTGTTAAGGTCTCTGAAATGTTTTGAAGGCATTTTTCTCATTGTCTTGACTATTAACATTCTGCTTCTCTTTACTTACGCAAATTTCTGCAGCCAGTTTGAATTCTTCTTCAGAAAATGAGTTTTTCTTTTCTACCACATGGTCAGGGTGCAAATTTTTCAAACATGTGTGCTCTGCTTACCTTTTTAAATATAAGTTCCAGTTTCAGATCATCTCTTTGCTTACACATATGACCATATGCTGTTAGAAGCAGTGAGACCACAATTTGAATGCTTTGCTGCTTGAAATTTCTTCCACCAGATACCTTAAATCACTGCTCTCAAGTTCAAAGTTCCACAGATATCTAGAGCAGGGACACAAGAATGACTTTTACTCAAGTTCCCAATAAGATCCTCATCTCCAACTGAGACCACATCAGCCTGGACTTCGCTTTCCATACTACTATCAGCTTTTTGGTCACAACAATTTAACAAGACTTGGAAGTTCCAAACTTTCCATCATCTTCCTGTCTTCTTCTGAGCCCTCCAAACCATTCCAAAGTCACTTCCACATTTTCAGATATCTTTATAGCAACACCCCACACCTGGTACCAATTTTCCATATTAGTCTATTCTTGTATTGCTATAAAGAATTACTTGAGAGTGAGTAATTTTTAAAGAAAAGAGATTTAATTGACTCACAGTTCCACAGGCTGTATAGGAAGCATGGCCGGCTTCCCAAGAGGCCTTAGGAAACTTACAATCATGGTGGAAAGCAGAGGAAGGAAGCACGTCTTTAAATAACCAGAGTAGGAAGAAGAGAGAGCAAAGTGGGAGGTGCTACACACCTTTAAACAACTAGATCTCAGGAGAACTCACTCATTATCAAAAGAACAGCAAGGGGAAAATCCACCCCCATGATCCAATCACCACCCACCAGGCCCCTCCTCCAATACTGGGGAATATTACAATTTGACATGAGATTTGGCTGGGGACACAAATCCAAACTATGTCAATATCTGATGATACAATTATGCAGAAAGAAAAGAATACCTGAAACAAAACTACCACTGGGAAAAGAAGAAACATCAAATAGGGATAACTGGTCCATAGCAAATGTGATGCTATTCTGGGCAAGAGTTCCTTAGTTTGCTAATCTGGTCACCACTGATTTGCCTCTGTGGGAGGATTTTTTTTTTTCTACTGCTGTCTTTCAGAGTCATCTCCAAGATGGGCATTGAGTATACCACCGCTCTCACTATGCTGCTTGGGGTCTCATTTCCTACTGCAGTGAATTAAGAAATATAGACATTGCATCCAAGGCCTAAGAAACCACAAGCTTGGAGTTTATTTGGCAATACAGCTCCATGAAAAGTTTAGAGGCTTTCAGGCGATTTGTTTTCTATTAGTTTCATAATCAGCAGCCAAAGTCAGCTATCTTGATGGGTTGTAATCTTGAAGTTAAGTTCTGGCCATCAGAGTGTCTTTCGTGGTGTCTTACTGCTTTGCTTGTTCCTTTAGTGCTATGGTTCTCAAAGTGTGGATCCTGCACCAGCAGCAGAATCTTGGGAATTTGTTACAAATGCATTCTGGGGTCTTGTCCCAGACCTACTTTGAAACTCTTGGGGTGATGCACAGCCATTTGTGTTGTACTAAGCTCTCAAGGTGATTCTGGTACTTGATAAAGTTTGGGATCATGGCTTTAGTTATTGCCACTTTGCAACAATCCAAAACAATAAGCTGGGGTAAGGAATTTCCATTAAAATCCTCTCTTTTTGTGGGCTGTATGTGAGCAGCTTACTCTTGAGGGAAATGATTAGCTTTTTTCTTTCTTTTTTTTTTTATTATACTTTAAGTTTTAGGGTACATGTGCACATTGTGCAGGTTAGTTACATATGTATACATGTGCCATGCTGGTGCGCTGCACCCACTAACTCGTCATCTAGCATTAGGTATATCTCCCAATGCTATCCCTCCCCCCTCCCCCCACCCCACCACAGTCCCCAGAGTGTGATATTCCCCTTCCTGTGTCCATGTGATCTCATTGTTCAATTCCCACCTATGAGTGAGAATATGCGGTGTTTGGTTTTTTGTTCTTGCAATAGTTTACTGAGAATGATGGTTTCCAATTTCATCCATGTCCCTACAAACGACATGAACTCATCATTTTTTATGGCTGCATAGTATTCCATGGTGTATATGTGCCACATTTTCTTAATCCAGTCTATCATTGTTGGACATTTGGGTTGGTTCCAAGTCTTTGCTATTGTGAATAATGCCGCAATAAACATACGTGTGCATGTGTCTTTATAGCAGCATGATTTATAGTCATTTGGGTATATATCCAGTAATGGGATGGCTGGGTCAAATGGTATTTCTAGTTCTAGATCCCTGAGGAATCGCCACACTGACTTCCACAATGGTTGAACTAGTTTACAGTCCCACCAACAGTGTAAAAGTGTTCCTATTTCTCCACATCCTCTCCAGCACCTGTTGTTTCCTGACTTTTTAATGATTGCCATTCTAACTGGTGTGAGATGATATCTCATAGTGGTTTTGATTTGCATTTCTCTGATGGCCAGTGATGATGAGCATTTTTTCATGTGTTTTTTGGCTGCATAAATGTCTTCTTTTGAGAAGTGTCTGTTCATGTCCTTCGCCCACTTTTTGATGGGGTTGTTTGTTTTTTTCTTGTAAATTTGTTTGAGTTCATTGTAGATTCTGGATATTAGCCCTTTGTCAGATGAGTAGGTTGCGAAAATTTTCTCCCATGTTGTAGGTTGCCTGTTCACTCTGATGGTAGTTTCTTTTGTTGTGCAGAAGCTCTTTAGTTTAATTAGATCCCATTTGTCAATTTTGGCTTTTGTTGCCATTGTTTTTGGTGTTTTGGACATGAAGTCCTTGCCCACGCCTATGTCCTGAATGGTAATGCCTAGGTTTTCTTCTAGGGTTTTTATGGTTTTAGGTCTAACGTTTAAATCTTTAATCCATCTTGAATTGATTTTTGTATAAGGTGTAAGGAAGGGATCCAGTTTCAGCTTTCTCCATATGGCTAGCCAGTTTTCCCAGCACCATTTATTAAATAGGGAATCCTTTCCCCATTGCTTGTTTTTCTCAGGTTTATCAAAGATCAGATAGTTGTAGGTAGGCGGCGTTATTTCTGAGGGCTCTGTTCTGTTCCATTGATCTATATCTCTGTTTTGGTACCAGTACCATGCTGTTTTGGTTACTGCAGCCTTATAGTATAGTTTGGAGTCAGGTAGCATGATGCCTCCAGCTTTGTTCTTTTGGCTTAGGATTGACTTGGTGATGCGGGCTCTTTTTTGGTTCCATATGAACTTTAAAGTAGTTTTTTCCAATTCTGTGAAGAAAGTCATTGGTAGCTTGATGGGGATGGCATTGAATCTGTAAATTACCTTGGGCAGTATGGCCATTTTCACGATATTGATTCTTCCTACTCATGAGCATGGAATGTTCTTCCATTTGTTTGTATGTATCCTCTTTTATTTCGTTGAGCAGTGGTTTGTAGTTCTCCTTGAAGAGGTCCTTCACATCCCTTGTAAGTTGAATTCCTAGGTATTTTATTCTCTTTGAAGCAATTGTGAATGGGAGTTCACTCATGATTTGGCTCTCTGTTTGTCTGTTGTTGGTGTATAAGAATGCTTGTGATTTTTGTACATTGATTTTGTATCCTGAGACTTTGCTGAAGTTGCTTATCAGCTTAAGGAGATTTTGGGCTGAGACGATGGGGTTTTCTAGATATACAATCATGTCGTCTGCAAACAGGGACAATTTGACTTCCTCTTTTCCTAATTGAATACCCTTTATTTCCTTCTCCTGCCTGATTGCCCTGGCCAGAACTTCCAACACTATGTTGAATAGGAGCGGTGAGAGAGGGCATCCCTGTCTTGGTCCAGTTTTCAAAGGGAATGCTTCCAGTTTTTGCCCATTCAGTATGATATTGGCTGTGGGTTTGTCATAGATAGCTCTTATTATTTTGAAATACGTCCCATCGATACCTAATTTATTGAGAGTTTTTAGCATGAAGGGTTGTTGAATTTTGTCAAAGGCCTTTTCTGCATCTATTGAGATAATCATGTGGTTTTTGTCTTTGGCTCTGTTTATATGCTGGATTACATTTATTGATTTGCGTATATTGAACCAGCCTTGCATCCCAGGGATGAAGCCCACTTGATCATGGTGGATAAGCTTTTTGATGTGCTGCTGGATTCAGTTTGCCAGTATTTTATTGAGGATTTTTGCATTGATGTTCATGAGGGATATTGGTCTAAAATTCTCTTTTTTGGTTGTGTCTCTGCCCGGCTTTGGTATCAGAATGATGCTGGCCTCATAAAATGAGTTAGGGAGGATTCCCTCTTTTTCTATTGATTGGAATAGTTTCAGAAGGAATGGTACCAGTTCCTCCTTGTACCTCTGGTAGAATTTGGCTGTGAATCCATCTGGTCCTGGACTCTTTTTGGTTGGTAAACTATTGATTATTGCCACAATTTCAGCTCCTGTTATTGGTCTATTCAGAGATTCAACTTCTTCCTGGTTTAGTCTTGGGAGAATGTATGTGTCGAGGAATTTCTCCATTTCTTCTAGATTTTCTAGTTTATTTGCGTAGAGGTGTTTGTAGTATTCTCTGATGGTAGTTTGTATTTCTGTGGGATCAGTGGTGATATCCCCTTTATCATTTTTTATTGTGTCTATTTGATTCTTCTCTCTTTTTTTCTTTATTAGTCTTGCTAGCGGTCTATCAATTTTGTTGATCCTTTCAAAAAACCAGCTCCTGGATTCATTGATTTTTTGAAGGGTTTTTTGTGTCTCTATTTCCTTCAGTTCTGCTCTGATTTTAGTTATTTCTTACCTTCTGCTAGCTTTTGAATGTGTTTGCTCTTGCTTTTCTGGTTCTTTTAATTGTGATGTTAGGGTGTCAATTTTGGATCTTTCCTGCTTTCTCTTGTGGGCATTTAGTGCTATAAATTTCCCTCTACACACTGCTTTGAATGCGTCCCAGAGATTCTGGTATGTTGTATCTTTGTTCTCGTTGGTTTCAAAGAACATCTTTATTTCTGCCTTCATTTCGTTATGTACCCAGTAGTCATTCAGGAGCAGGTTGTTCAGTTTCCATGTAGTTGAGCGGCTTTGAGTGAGATTCTTAATCCTGAGTTCTAGTTTGATTGCACTGTGGTCTGAGAGATAGTTTGTTATAATTTCTGTTCTTTCACATTTGCTGAGGAGAGCTTTACTTCCAACTATGTGGTCAATTTTGGAATAGGTGTGGTGTGGTGCTGAAAAAAATGTATATTCTGTTGATTTGGGGTGGAGTGTTCTGTAGATGTCTATTAGGTCCACTTGGTGCAGAGCTGAGTTCAATTCCTGGGTATCCTTGTTGACTTTCTGTCTCGTTGATCTGTCTAATGTTGACAGTGGGGTGTTAAAGTCTCCCATTATTAATGTGTGGGAGTCTAAGTCTCTTTGTAGGTCACTCAGGACTTGCTTTATGAATCTGGGTGCTCCTGTATTGGGTGCATATATATTTAGGATAGTTAGCTCCTCTTGTTGAATTGATCCCTTTACCATTATGTAATGGCCTTCTTTGTCTCTTTTGATCTTTGTTGGTTTAAAGTCTGTTTTATAAGAGACTAGGATTGCAACCCCTGCCTTTTTTTGTTTTCCATTTGCTTGGTAGATCTTCCTCCATCCTTTTATTTTGAGCCTATGTGTGTCTCTGCACGTGAGATGGGTTTCCTGAATACAGCACACTGATGGGTCTTGACTCTTTATCCAACTTGCCAGTCTGTGTCTTTTAATTGGAGAATTTAGTCCATTTACATTTAAAGTTAATATTGTTATGTGTGAATTTGATCCTGTCATTATGATGTTAGCTGGTGATTTTGCTCGTTAGTTGATGCAGTTTCTTCCTAGTCTCGATGGTCTTTACATTTTGGCATGATTTTGCAGCGGCTGGTACCGGTTGTTCCTTTCCATGTTTAGCGCTTCCTTCAGGAGCTCTTTTAGGGCAGGCCTGGTGGTGACAAAATCTCTCAGCATTTTCTTGTCTGTAAAGTATTTTATTTCTCCTTCACTTACGAAGCTTAGTTTGGCTGGATATGAAATTCTGGGTTGAAAATTCTTTTCTTTAAGAATGTTGAATATTGGCCCCCACTGTCTTCTGGCTTGTAGGGTTTCTGCCGAGAGATCCGCTGTTAGTCTGATGGGCTTCCCTTTGAGGGTAACCCGACCTTTCTCTCTGGCTGCCCTTAACATTTTTTCCTTCATTTCAACTTTGGTGAATCTGACAATTATGTGTCTTGGAGTTGCTCTTCTCGAGGAGTATCTTTGTGGCGTTCTCTGTATTTCCTGAATCTGAACGTTGGCCTGCCTTGCTAGATTGGGGAAGTTCTCCTGGATAGTATCCTGCAGAGTGTTTTCCAACTTGGTTCCATTCTCCACATCACTTTCAGGTACACCAATCAGACGTAGATTTGGTCTTTTCACATAGTCCCATATTTCTTGGAGGCTTTGCTCATTTCTTTTTATTCTTTTTTCTCTAAACTTCCCTTCTCGCTCCATTTCATTCATTTCATCTTCCATTGCTGATACCCTTTCTTCCAGTTGATCGCATACGCTCCTGAGGCTTCTGCATTCTTCACGTAGTTCTCGAGCCTTGGTTTTCAGCTCCATCAGCTCCTTTAAGCACTTCTCTGTATTGGTTATTCTAGTTATACATTCTTCTAAATTTTTTTCAAAGTTTTCAACTTCTTTGCCTTGAATGTCCTCCCGTAGCTCAGAGTAATTTGATCGTCTGAAGCCTTCTTCTCTCAGCTTGTCAAAATCATTCTCCATCCAGCTTTGTTCCGTTGCTGGTGAGGAACTGCGTTCCTTTGGAGGAGGAGAGGCGCTCTGCGTTTTAGAGTTTCCAGTTTTTCTGTTCTGTTTTTTCCCCATCTTTGTGGTTTTATCTACTTTTGGTCTTTGATGATGGTGATGTACAGATGGGTTTTCGGTGTGGATGTCCTTTCTGTTTGTTAGTTTCCCTTCTAACAGACAGGACCCTCAGCTGCAGGTCTGTTGGAATACCCTGCTGTGTGAGGTGTCAGTGTGCCCCTGCTGGGTGGTGCCTCCCAGTTAGGCTGCTTGGGGGTCAGGGGTCAGGGACCCACTTGAGGAGGCAGTCTGCCCGTTCTCAGATCTCCAGCTGCGTGCTGGGAGAACCACTGCTCTCTTCAAAGCTGTCAGACAGGGACATTTAAGTCTGCAGAGGTTACTGCTGTCTTTTTGTTTGTCTGTGCCCTGCCCCCAGAGGTGGAGCCTACAGAAGCAGGGAGGCCTCCTTGAGCTGTGGTGGGCTCCACCCAGTTCGAGCTTCCCGGCTGCTTTGTTTACCTAAGCAAGCCTGGGCAATGGCGGGCGCCCCTCCCCCAGCCTTGCTGCCACCTTGCAGTTTGATCTCAGACTGCTGTGCTAGCAATCAGCGAGATTCCGTGGGCGTAGGACCCTCCGAGCCAGGTGTGGGATATAGTCTCGTGGTGCGCCGTTTTTTAAGCCGGTCCGAAAAGCGCAATATTCGGGTGGGAGTGACCCGGTTTTCCAGGTGCGTCCGTCACCCCTTTCTTTGACTCAGAAAGGGAACTCCCTGACCCCTTGCACTTCCCAGGTGAGGCAATGCCTCGCCCTGCTGCGGCTCGCGCACGGTGCGCGCACCCACTGGCCTGCGCCCACTGTCTGGCACTCCCTAGTGAGATGAACCCGGTACCTCAGATGGAAATGCAGAAATCACCCGTCTTCTGCGTCGCTCACGCTGGGTGCTGTAGACCGGAGCTATTCCTATTCGGCCATCTTCGTTGTAAATCAACATTATCTAGCCTTTTTCTTTCTTATAAATAGGAGATAATTACGGAGGCCTGTATTAAGGTAACAGAGTAGCAGCATGCTCCTAACTAATAGTCGTATCTTAAGTTGTCATCCCTTTCCTCTATTAGGACTCTTGTTTGCGGTTAATAACTACATTTCCAGTATTTCAAGATTCCTGACTCTTAAGTCAACTGAATAGAAGTCAAACTTAGAATTTCTCTAAGCAATGTCTTATTTTCTTCCCTCATGTTTTTAGATGCTAGTATAAACTCTATTTTCTCTCTCTCAAGCAGGAATTTATTGAATAGCATAAAAAATAGTCAACACACTCTAACATCCTATTTTTTTTCTCCTAAGTCCTTTAAATGCTAACATTTCAATGTACATGATCTAGTTCTCAAGGGTAGAAAAAACAAAAATTATTATTATTTTTGCTACCATGTAACGATAACTACAATCTTCCAACCACTGAAGAGAGTGGTTTCACTGGCCTCCACCAATCTTTTTAGCTCAGCCAAGACCTCATTTTAGAGTTTCAGAATGTTAGCCTCATTCTGGGTCCCAATTTCTGTTTCAAAAATATTACTTCCAAACAATAGAAACCAAATGTGGCTATCTTATAGGGAAAAAGAACGTGTGGAAAAGAAGGAAAGTTATTTCCTTTGAGTTTGTTGGAACTAAATAGGGCCCTAGAGACTCACCTGAAGGCTTGAAGTCTGGGGAATAAGACGGAAAATGCGCAGGATCAAAGGGAGATGACAATGAATTGGTGGAAAGAGTAGCCAAGGTTATGCTGCAGGATGGGTCATGTCAGTTTGCCACCACTACTGAGTGCTGCTGGCACTGCTTCGTGGCTGCTGAGATGATCTGACAGCAACTTATCCCATGTTTTTGGCCAGACATTTACAGTCTAAGTGCCAGGGTAAGCTTCTAGTCAGATCAGCTTAGAACATGTGCCCCTTTCTGACTAACACAAGAAGGTATAGGAGGATCTGGGTCCTCTTATGTTCCATATGATTCCGGAGATCATACAGTAGTATGAATAATATCGAGGAGAATGAATGTTGGGAAGTAAAAATTATTGACATGTATACTCTATATCCCACCTTTCTATCTAGCAATGTATCAATAGTATATCTTGTCAAATATTTTTTTTACAATTAAAAATTTTTCAAGATCAGGATTACTTTTTCATAATTCTATTGTGATACCTTGACATGGAGGCACAATATAGTGATCATTGATTTGTACAAAATATTTGCACTTAGAAAGCTCGAATGATCACAAATCTTTTCTGTATTTTATTCATAGGGAAGAAAATCTGTAAACTATCTTATATCAAAAATTATTGGTTTTGAATGCCATGTTTGGGTAAATTTTTTTCAATATCAAGAATTTCTACTTTTACATTTCATTTATATTTAAGATTATTATTTGAGATGTGGTAACATCATGAATGAAAAAGTGATCAATGAAACGACAAAAGAGAGAAAGGGAAAGAGAGAGAGATGGGCAGTGGAAAGGAAAAAGGAAGGAAGAAAAATGCTAACATTTACTGAGTATGGTGCAACTTTCTTTTACATAAATTATCTCATTTAATCTTCCGAGTAACTCTCAACAATTTAAATCTGCAGAACACATTTTTCAAATGAAATTTTGCATCATAACAAAGCAGATAACTGCTGAATGAGTAGCTCTGGATAAATAGTTGAGGGAGTAGATAGCCTCTTCATCACCCTTTAGATGACACTCAGCATTATTAAAAAATATATTAACCAATTCATGTTAAAAAAAGATTAAACTTCAATAAGTGTAGTTTTGGCAGTTGAGTCAATTATCTTGTATTCTTACTCTTCACAGACTGGTTAACATATACATCAGGTTTATGGCCATAGTTAACTTTTTCATGTTACATAAGTTTTAAATTTCATGTTTTAAGTGTGGAATAAAAGATTATTTATACCTGATAAATAAATTTTGTGCACGCACGCACACACGCGCACATACACATAGACTCAATAAACAAAAACATTATATTACCCAGAATTTTTCATGCCTATTATGTATAAGGAGAATTCTATGTGCAGTTATAATTTTAACATACAACTTCATAAGGATAAGGCAAAATTCAACTTGCCTCTTACTAAATCAAAACAACCTGCACTTAATATCACATGCTAAGCTCCTAAACATGAAACCCTTTACTAGATGAGGCAGTTACTGGTTCAGTTACTATGAACCAGTCCCTCACAGATAATCTGTAGGCCATTTCATGGTTTTAAAAAATGACAGACTAAGGTCAGATTCAGAGGGCTGAACAAAGTATATACGAGGTTGAAAGCAATAATCTGTACATATTACAGAAATAGCTGTCAGTTAAAAGCAGTAGAAGTAGAATTATCAAAAACATAAGGTATGATTTTGTCACTTTCATTTTTAGAAAAATAAAGGAAAGTTTATAAGTGTTTGTTTTACCACTGAAATATCCCATTAGAGCCCCATCTCATGGATATCATTATTCTTTAAGAAAAAACTGTTCTCTTTGTGAATTATAGACATGAATACATTCACAGCAAAATGCCTGTCAGTTGAAATATATGCTATAGTTTTTCTCACCACTTGTACTGGTTTCTCTTTAAAACAGCAGGACATGCTCTTGAGGGGATCCTGGGGCGATTTCTTCATCTACTCCCCACATTCAAAATCTCAGTTGAGGTTTGAAATTTTTTTTACCAACTATAGATAGACTTTGATGGCACACTTAAAAATGAGTCATGGGAAAATTAACTCGACTTAAAATCATTTAAGATACTATAAATATCTAATATCAAAGCAAGTAAAAACATAACTACCTCAATATAAGTAGAAGAAGAAATCTGGACCTAGAAGCTGCCAGAGTTTGGTGGTTATTACTACTGTAGGCATATCTCAGGAGCTGACACGTGATACACTTGCATCTACAAGAGGCCCTCACTGGCTTTCCTGTACTTCCTTGGCTTCCATTCAATCTTATATTCAGACTAGCTAAGAGCATTTACTCAAAATGCAATTCTAGTCATATTATCTTACTCCTTAAATCTTCCATTGTGTTTGGGGTAAAATGAAAAATCCTTAGCATGACTTCCACGCTCCTTTATAACAGATATTTCCTGTGTCTCCCTTTTCTAAATCCCGGGCGTTATGCTTTCTCACCCCTCTGCCTGGAATGTGCTTCTTCCCATGTTTTGTCAGTCTGCTCCTACTCTGGTATCGGCAGAAGCACCTCTTCCTCAGGAAAGCTTTTCTTGGCCCCTCAGACCTATGGGGACGAGATAGGAAAATAAACAAGGGAATACTTCTTCAGAAGGCATTGATCATTATAGAGAAATGTGAAGAGTAATAGTGGGGGTGTTATTTTGCATAGGATGAAGAAGGAAGGCCTTGCTGATAAAAGTGCCATTTGAGCAGAGACCTGAAAGGATTGGAGACAAAATGTGCAGCTCTCTGGAGAAAGAGAGTCCAGGCAGAGGCAGCAGTTGGTGTAAGGGCCCTGAGGTAAGATGGACTTGATGTTTGAGGAAGAGCAAGAAGGCCAATATGGCAGGCACCAAGTGAAGGAAGAGAGCATGGGAAGCACTAGAAGGAAAACTCAGAGAACATGTAGACACCATGGTAAGAAGTTCAGATTTTGATCTTAAATAAGAGGAAGGGCCGGAGTGAAGCAAATGAAAGGGTAAATATGGGGAGATGAGGCTGGAGTGGGGATGGGTTAGTACAGTGCAACTAGGAAACCAAGATAAGGCCTTTGGTTCTCCCTCTGAGTTAAGATGCAATGACACTGGTTGGCTAAATCAGAAGAGAAACAACCAATCTGTTGGTTGGCTTAAGCAGAAGAGAAACATAATTCACATATATTTTGAATGATCACTCTAGCTGCTATGTTAGAAGCAGAATCGATGGGGAGAGAGTAGGGGCAGGGAGCCTAGTTAGGTAGCTATTACAATAGTCCTGAAAAGTATGACTGTGACTGCCCAGGGGTGGTAGAAGGGCTGACGAATGCCTGGAGTCTGAATTTACTTTGAAGATAGAGCCAACGGAATTTGTTAATATGAGGTGGGAGAAGTGCCAAGAATTATTCCAATTCTTTGGTCTGAGCAACTATACATAATATGGAATAGAGTGGTCCTATACTACAAAGAAGAAAACTGAGAGAAGCTCTAGGAAGGGTGGGATGTAGAAAGGGGCTGCTGCTGCTGATGGCGATGAAATAAAGAATTCCCCTTAGAACATGCTGAGTCCAAGATAACTACTGGGGAACCAAACAGAGAGATCTAGTTGAGAGTCAGATACAATAATCCATAGTTTAGCAGAGAGGTTCCAGGCTAGAGGTATACATTTTTGAGTCATCTGAAAATAGATGGTATTTAAAGACTAAAACTAAATGACATTATTTCGGGAGCAAGTATAGACTAAAGAAAGGTCAGAAGACATCTAGGCACTCCAAACTTTAGAGGTTGGCAAGATAAGGAGAAGCCAACAAAAATTAGACTTGTTTATGATATAGATGTTCACCCCAGATATTGGTGTTCAGAGACTAGGTGAAGAAGAATGGATTTGAACAAATAGGGAGAGGTCAGTTGTTTCAAATGTTCTGATGGATTGAATAAGATGATATTTAAGACTTGAACTTTGGATTTGGCGACAATGGCTTTGATAAGAGGAGTTTTGAAGATAAAACCTTGATTGGAGTGAGTTTTAAAGAGAATGAGAACAAAACTATAGAGATGGTAAAAAGGTCTGTGGTTGCTGGGGTTTGGAGGAGAGAAAGAGGAAGGGACAAATGGTAGAGCACTGGAGATTTTTAGGGCAGTGAAACTATTCAGTATGATGCTGTAATGGTGGATACATGACATTTTCTATTTGTCAAAACTCATAGAACTGTACAACACAGTGAACCCTTATGTAAATGTTTGACATTAACAATAATATCAATATCAATTCATCAGTTGGAACAAGTACACCATACTAATGAAAGATGTTAATAATAGGGGAAAGTGGGGGCAAGAGGCAAATAGAGAGTATGTGTACAGGAGCTTTCTGTACTTTCTGCTCAATTTTTCTGTAAACCTAAAAGTACTCTAAAACTAAATCCTATTAATTAAAAATGAGGAGAAGGAATAAGAGGAGAGGATGTTTAAACAATTGAGTGCACAGGTTACTAAGTTGTTGTCTCTCAGCTTCTAACCCACCCAGGCTGGAGCTGGAATTATGATGATCACATTAATCCTTGGCTTGCTGGCCCCTTGTCAGAATCTGTTGACAGAGGACCCATAGGAAGACTGGAAGGCTGAAAAAGGGGGAAGGGACTTTCTCACGTGTTTACTCTCTGATCCTGCTCAGCATCGTCACAGCAAAGGCTCTTCATGTTGGCAGCTGGTAGATCAATTCTGATAGCAGCATTTGATTCTTATTTAGTTTTTTCCCACACTCCCAGAACCAGACTCATTGACCAATCAGAGATATCTGCACCACCCAATCAATGTCCCATCTGTCTGACTCCCAGCTGTGCAATCTTGTCTCCCCAGCATCCCCTGGTCCCTTACTTACTAAGGTCCCAGGAACCACAGTAGGATTTCTAGCAAGCACTAAGGACTTTCTTATCAGTTGTCACACATATATCATGAGTATGTATACTTATTTAGCTTCTGTCTTCCCAAGTCAATTGTAATTTCTGTAAGAAAGGGGTCATGTCTCTCCAATTCACTGTTGTAGTCCCAGGATTAGCACAGTCCCAGGACCTGTGTAGGGCTCAGTTTATATAAATTAAGAAATAAATTATTTGAAAGGAATGGGGGAACGTATTCATTTTCTAGGGCTGCCTTAACAAATTTCCAGAAACTAGATGTCTTAAAACCACAGAAATTCATAGTCTTACATCTCTGGAGGCTAGAAGTTCAAAATCAAGGTCTTTACAGGGATGTGCTCTCTCTAAAGCCTCTGAAGGAGATCCCTCTTCACCTTTTCCAGCTTCTGGTAGCCCAAGGTGTTCCTTGGCTTGTCGCACCACAACTCCAATCTCAGCCTCCATCTTCCCATGTGGTGGTCTCTCCTCTCTGTCTGTGTGTCTTTTTGTCTTCATAGGGTGGTTCTCCTCCTAGTGTCTGTTATCTCCTCTTCTAAGGGCACCAGACACATTGGATTAGGGCCCACTCTAATTGGGGATGATCTCACCTTAACTTGATTACATCTACAAAGACCCTGTTTCTGAATAAGGTTTCATTCGTCAGTACTGGGAGTTAGGAAGTCAGTGTATCATTTTAGAAGACAGAATCTAAGCCACAGCAGGGAGTATAGAGAAGATGAAGATGGGTAGGGAAGAGAAAGGTAAAGAAAATAATATCTGAGTTAAGGTAGTTTTATTTAAGACCTACTTGCCTTAAAATTATGTCTGACTACATCTATTTATCTATGTATCCACCCATATTTTAGTTCGTAGTATTTTGATATGGTATATTTTTTTGGAGGGACAGAGACTATTTTAATTCCTGATACTCAATGAAGATTTAGTATGATTATACACACATGATCATAAATAGAGATGTATAAAGTGCATGGCATTATATGGTTACCTACAGTAAACTTTTAAAATACACAGTGTATAGACAAACATTGCACAATTATGAACTCTCAGCTCCTTTAAAATCTTCAGCAATCTCATGATTAAACTGATAGCAAAATTTGTGGTTGATATTGTTGTCCACTTGATCTTTCCTAGATACATTGTTTTTCATTTCTGGTGTAATTAAGTGGATATTTGTTCATGAGTCACATTCTGTTCTATGTATAGACACAGACACACACACACACACACACACACACACAAGAATGAGGTGATGGGAAAAGATTATCTGAAATTGAGGCTAATGACATTGTCAAAATAAAACTTGGCCATAGACTGCCAGGTAAATTTCAGGTAAACATGTTATGAAAAACAAATCCAATTAAAAGAAAGGTATAAAGATATTAACTTTTCTTTTTAAGATTTTTGTTTTCCAATAATATGTTTAGCTTACTTGCAAAAGAGTCACTTAGCTTACTTAGATTCACCGTTAATTATAAGCAGTGCTACTTAGTGGTTCAGGAGGATAATTTATCTGACATTACCAAACATGCCTGATGTGAGTTGTAAGACTTATAGTGCTTCAAGGGTTTAAAGAAAGTGCTTAATGCCAAAGCTCACACACACTTCAGGTTCTGTATGAGAAAGTGACACAGACTGAAAACAATTACTAAGAAGACTTTATTACATTATATTCTGTGAGTTTTGCTTCCCCAAAGGGTCTAATACTGCTATAGAAGGAAAAGTCTATATTGAAATATTTTAAATTCTGAATTTGGAGTGAGGGAAAATTTGCATAAATTATAAAAATAATTTTTAAATAATTATTTAAAAACTTTAAAAATAACTTTATATTGACAAGAGATTGACCTTTTAAATATTTACACAATAATCATGTCATAGTATTTATAGTTTATAATTTTACAAAAACATTAATGATTACAGCTTTGCATTTCTCTTCCTAGGAATTGTTTTTACTTTGTAATAATTATTCAATTCTAATTCTTTATTTTATTTAGTATTTTACTTTCTTAAAGCCCTAAAGTGTTCTATTTTCCCTAAATTTAATATATCTTTTAGTTCTCAACGTATGTGTAGGCTTTTAATAAACTGCCAGAAAATGACTCTGGCTTTCCTTTACATGAACATAGAAAAATTTTGGGGTCTCTTATGACATCTCTCATCTTTTTTTATGTTATGAATTACTTGTTGATGATAAATATTCTGCATAATTTTATAAACCACATGAAATGAAGAGAAAGTAATTAAAGCTTTTGAGCTCTACAGAAGTATTAATTTATGTCCACTCCCCAAGAATATTTACTTTTTACAATCTGTATAGTGTGAGAGAGAAAACTAAAATATATGAAAAAGCATTTATTACCATTCGTTCATGTACTTCCTTAATTTATTCATTCATTCCAGTACTTTACAAAATATTAGAATACTAATCTTGTGTTCAAGTAACTGACTTTCTCCTAGGACAGAGATAAGTTAATAACAAAAATGAGAACTGGCCAGGTGTGGTGCTTATGTCTGTAATCCCAGCACTTTGGGAGGCTGAGGTGGGTGGATGACCTGAGTTCAGGAGTTTGAGACCATCCTGGCCAGCCTGGCCAAAATGGTGAAACCCCGTCTTTACAAAAATACAAAAAATTAGCCAGGTGTGGTGGCAGGCATCTGTAATCTCAGCTACTCTGGAGACTGAGGCAGGAAAATCGCTTGAACCCAGGAGGCAGAGGTTGCAGTGGGCAAAGATCATGCCACTGCACTCCAGCCTGGGCAACAAGAGTGAAACTCCGTCTCCCAAAAAAAAAAAAAAAAAAAAAAAAGAGAGAACTGCAATGAAGTTTTTCAAATCCTTGTTCCTTGTATTTATTCCAATTTCACTTAAACAAAAGCACCTCCAGAATACTGTTTAGGGATCTTAGTCTACTATCTTCCTTATTCTATTATTTCAGTTTTGTGCCTCTGTTTTTTTTCATATTTCTGCCATCATTTTATTTTATTCTTCATATATATGAACTGTATATAGAATATTTATATCTCATTATTAGGAAAGTTTATTTGGGTAAGAGTCCTGTTAAATATCTCTGGTTTTTAGTTAAGTCTTTTGAAACATTATGCCTTGGAAGTAAAGTCAAATCAAAATAGACCAGGCTTTACAGAGAATTAAACACAGCTTCAAATAATCATACTTCTTCTAAATGCCTGCCAGAAAAACAATATATCCTCTTTGGATGAAAAGAATACTATCTTCAAAACTTTGTTTTTTGTTTTTGTTTTTATTTTTTAATACACAATGTCTCTCATTCAATCAAAAATTATTGAATGTGTCAGAAAACAAGACCAAGTCACTGAAAGCAAGAGAAAGAATTCACCAGAAATATATCAAATATATCAAATTTATATATTGGAGTTATCAAGCACAGATTTTAAATAACTGTTATTAATACATTTGAGAAAATAGATAGCAAGATAGAGAATTTCACTAAAAAACTAGAATCTATAGAAAAAATCACACATAAATTCTAGAAAAGAAAATCAAAATAACTAAAATTAATAACTCAATAGTTGGGTCTTCAGCAGATTGGACAGAGTAGGAGAAAAGATTAGAGAATTGGAAGATAGACTACTAAAAACTATATGACATAAAGCTCAGAGTGAAAAAAGTATGGAAAATACAGAATGCCATGTGAGAGACTTATATGTCAAGGTAAAAAGGCTCTGTGTCGACATGTGTAAGAGTCACCCAAAATCAGTATTTCTGAACCATCCTGAGGATAAAATTTTACATGATACCACAAAAGAATTATCGTACTAGCCAGTGGGTATAATCTGCTCACCAGGCCACCATCTTAGAATCAGGTCACCCTCGTGGGCTCCAGAAGCTGGCTCCAAGTCCCAGCATAACCCTACAGGTATGATTGTTGGAACTCTGCAGGCATCTGGTTTACCACAATGAATGGGCTAGAGAGTCAGTGAGTACACCCAAGGGGAGCAATGGGAATCTGACCAACTCAAGTTCTACTATGGGCTCCTGCCTGGATAACACTGCAGACTCTGGCTGATTCCAGCCACCAGGGTGCGACTATAAAAATTTTAAAAAGGCACTCTGAAGTGGCAGAATTGCAGGGCAGAGAAAGGAAAATAGGTGTGGGCTGCTAGGATCTCTTTCTACCCAAAGAACACTTCTTCTCATACCAAAAGTATGGGGGTTTTCCTCAAACCAACAACCAATTCTCCAACTGTAGGACACCATTGAGTGTCCTACAATTTAATTCAATTGTGATGCTAACTACCTGGAATTAGGATCAGCTCCCACAATTTAAGGGCTCAGTCACACCACGGACTCCACTGTTTAGGGTTTTTATGCAATGTCCGTTATGTAGGCATGACTGAGTAGATCATTGATCATTGATAATTAACTCAATTTCCAGCCCCTCTTATCTCCCCAAAGGCTGGGGGATGGGGCTGAAAGTTTCATCCTTCTAATCAATGGTTGATTCCTGTAGCAACAAGCTCTCATGCTGAAGCTATCTGGAAGTCCATCAAAAGTCATCTTATTACTAGAAACTCAGGTATGGTTGAAAGAGGCTTATTATGAATAACAAAAGATGGTCCTCTGACCCCTATCTCTCAGGAACTTCCAAGGGTTTTAGAAGCTCTGTGTCCAGAATTGGGCATAAAGACCAAATATTATAACAAAATACAAGGGTTTTAGAAGCTTTGTGCCAGGAACTATGGATGAAGCCCAACTATATGTTTCTTATTATATCACAATATCAAGAGGTCCAGGTCAGTGGGCCCACTTATTTGGGTGGAAGGGAGGTAGTGAAAGTTTTAATGATCACTTAGGGGACGGTGACCTAGCCCAAGCCAACGAGAATGATTCCTTGAGTTTCGCTTGAATTATTGGGGAAGAAATTTCTTCCCACTAAAAATTTTAAATTCGTTAAATATAAGCTTATAGATGTTATTGCCCATCTTCGCTACCACTGAGATGAATATAATTGAGAAAGAAGCCAGCAAAGTGCAAAACAAAACCAAGAGGTAGAGAGGAAAAATTAGTATTCCTGAAGACAATGATTAAACTACTGGGTCAAACCATACTGCCCCTAGTTTATTCCAGAAATTTACAGGTATATGAGCCATTGTGTTTCTGTATTCACTTAAACCAGGTAGATTTGGACTTTCCTTACTTGAAACAGAGAGCTTTCACTCAGAGGCACAAGGTTTTTATCTTTGTCATTTCCTCTTGGGTGAGGATATTGTGGGCTGTTTTCAGTAGGACTGCTCCTCCCTGCCCAAGTCATGGAGCAGAGCAGAGTCTAAAATGTGACAGACTCTCAGGGAATGATAGTGACTTTTACGCCCATCTAAATTTGTTGACAGGATATATTTGTGGGGCCACAAGAACTATGAAACATGAATGTGGAACTCAAGCAAAATATCCAGATTAAGATGTAAGTTTTGGAAGCATTGTCATCACAGGAAGTTAAGTTTAGGCATTGTATGAGATATACAGTAAGAAGAAATGCTTGGGCTTGGACATAGACTATAGGAAGCTAATACTTAACAGAGAGCTAGAAGAAAAGAGTTAATGAAAATGAAAGAGACTGATCTGAGAAGTAAGAGAAAACCCAGGAGTGAACAATGAAGGAAAAAAAAAGAAGAATGGTTTGTGTGATCAAAAGTAGAGGAGAAATGACATGAGGCTCTTGGATTTAGCATTTAAATATTGAATTTGGCAACTTGAGTTAACTAAAGACCTTTAAGAGAGGAGTTTTGTTAGAGGAAAAAGATGAAAAAAGATTTTAGAGGTTGAGGGGCACACGAGTGTATCAATTAAGTTTGGCTCAAATAAAAACAATAATTTGTGTATGCATAAAATCTTAAAATATATTTTTTACTGAGGAATTTTTAATATTAACAATGATTGCATTTTTCTCTAATATCAACTTGAGATTCATTTTTGTGAATTTTGTTTGACTGCAAGACCTTAAAAATAATTAGTAAATAATTCCTATTTATCTAAGGAATTCCTAAGCTTATGAGAAGTCATAAAATCAGAAAACAACTGAACTTCCATACACTTCTTACACATATTCTTGCATAGATAAACATGTATATAAAAGATCAACTAATTAAAATCAATGTGGTATATGCACTGAACTATATTTTCTTAAAATGTTGTATATTTTTTGAAACTAAAGTTTAAAGCTTTAAATAACACAGTAGTCCCCCCTTAGCCACAGTTTTGTTTTCCACAGTTTCAGTTACCCAAGTTAACTGTGGTCTGAAAATATTAAATGGAAAATTCTAGAAGTAAACAATGCATACATCTTAAATTGTGCATCATTCTAAGCAGCATGATGAAATCTTGCAATGGCCCATGCTATCCCTCCTGAGACTTAACTTCCCTTTGTCTGGCATTGTCCATTATCACTTAGTAGCTATCTTGGTTATCAGATCAATTGTTGCAGTATTGTATCCCTGTGCTCAAGTAACTCTTACTTTACTTAATAATGGCCCTAAAGCACAAGAGTACTGTGCCTAATTTATAAATTAAACTTTATCATAAGTATGTATGTATGGGAGGAGACATAGTATATATAGGGTTCGGTACTATGTACAGTTTCAGGCATCCATAGAGGGTCTTGTAAAATAGCTCCTGTAAATTGGGGTGGGGTCTACTGTGTTATCTAATCTTACATAGTTTATGACTTATATGAAGATTTACATGCATTCAATGGTATATTAATACATAAAAGCAGCTAAAGTACAAGTAAAAATAGACTATTGGTAACTTAAAAGAAAACCCAGCCAAGTAATAATGAAGCAAAACAAAAAGGTAGATGCTCATTTCACTCTTTTATGAAAGGTATCAGGAGAGCTGGTATGGAACTCCGTGGTTATCGGGTTCTCAGTCTCTTTTATCTTCCTACTCCACTGTGTTTCGCCATGGCTATCATCGTGAAGGTTTTTTCATTGTCCAAGATGGTTGCTGGAGCTCTGGCCACTGCGCCTGTATTCCAGACAGGAGGAAGGAGAAAGAACTAATGGCAAGAAGGTACATGTCAATATTGTAAACTTAGTTTATGACACTTTTTAATAAAAGTCCACCTAACCTCTGCTTAGAACCCATTGAAGATCAACAGTGGTCAGAAAGACTGGGAAATAAAATATTTCAGGTGGGCATTGATCAGGGAGCAGTTAGGTACAAAGAACAGGAGTGTGGATACAAGATAGGCAGCTAGAACTCTCTATCTCAATGATGACTGGTATAGGATGAATGAAAATGCACTATATTTTCTAAGAAGTTTGGCAGAGATTATGAGGAAGTATGTTGAATAGAACTGGAGAGAATGGAAATTTTTAGAATAAGAGAGACTTGATGTTTTTGTGGGTTGAAGTGAAGAATGTATAAGACAGAGTGCAAATAATTGATGGAGCAAGGCCCTGGGAGAGGTGAGAGACAGGCACGAAGAGCACAGGAATCTTTACTGGTTCCTTGAGGTTCCATTCAAATCAATGTCAAGGTAGTCTGCAATACGTTGTTACCACGTGGAACACATCTGCCTTGCATGAGATCTTAATGATAGAGTTATACTACTTTAATTTTGCTTGAAAATACTTTGCAAACATCATTTGTAAGGGTGTCATGTCCTTTATTGTAAAGAATAAGCTGCTTAACAAAAAAAGGATTGTTCTTCACAGGTTTGAGTAAAAAATCATGGCAAATAAAAGTTTTCTGGGTGAAATTTAAAAATATTTAGACGTGTACATACATAGGTAGAAAGCTGGCATAAAATAATATTTTTTGGATAAATGCTCCTTTGGATAATTAACATATCTAATACATTGTTTTCAAAATAAGCATTTCTGTTCTTTTTATTTACTCTCTGGCATACACAACCACACACACACATAAACATACACACATTTACTTTTAAAAAGGTATAAATTGTTAAAAAGCAGGGTATATGGCAATAGCCTCTGTAGCTTAAGAGTCTTTTGATCACTTCCTGGCAAGTGTGATGTAATATCTTATTCCTCATACTCAGAATCACCAGTTCCAAATGCTGTATTCTAATAACCTATGACAGCATAAATAATTTATCATTTTCCAACTTCCCCATCCCACAATTTTAAAAAGGAGGATAAATAGAATGTTTAACATGAATATTATCAGCTTTCTAACTTGTGGACAACAGGTAATCTTTTATTTCTTTTTTAGATTGAAAAATTTAAAGGTGTTAAGTCATTCTTCAGTTGTCCACATTATGTGTAAAAATAATTTCTTATTTTACATGGCCAGAAGTACTACAGCAGTATTTCCAAAGTTTAATGAAAATGCGTTTGCTTTCTTTGTGCTTAAAGTATGAATTAGTTCATCTGGCTTTATTTTAGGTTCAGTCAATGACTGAAGTTATGGGCTAAAATGGTAATTTAGCAATCCCCATGTTTTCCGCAGTTAAAAAATCTGTATAATTTGAATTTTAATTCAAATGGTTTTGGCATTTTTATCAAAGGCTGACTAACTCTTTTCAAAAGGTTAGTTGAGATGTGTGGCTTAAGAGAGACAAAAATCTGACAGGAGTGGTGACTCACGCCTGTAATCCCAGCACTCTGGGAGGCCGAGGAGGGTGGATCACCTGAGGTTAGGAGTTCGAGACCAGCCTGGCCAACATGGTGAAACCCCGTCTCTACTAAAAATACAAAAAGTAGCCAGGCGTGGTGGCAGGCATCTGTAATCCCAGCTACTCGGGAGGCTGAGGCAGGAGAATCACTTGAACCCGGGAGGTGGAGGCTGTAGTGAGCTGAGATGGTGCTATTGTACTCCAGCCTGGGTGACAAGAGTAAGACTCCATCTCAAAAAAAAAAAAAAAAAAAAAAAAGAGAGACAAAAATCTAGTCCATGGATCCATTTCTATTTGTCAGATTGTTTAAAATCCTCAGTATTTTCAATGAAGTACTTTGAGGCTTAAGTTATAATGACTAAAAGATGATGATATTCATATTAACATGGAGATGTCACCATCACTACACATGCTCAATCAGCTTGATTCAATACTGTACCCTCTTACTCTCTTCTCTACTCCAGATTGGTTCCTGGCAAGTAAGAAATGTGGAGGAAGGGAGAGAGGAGAAAGGGTAGAAGAGAAAAAGAGATAATAAGAGAGAGAACGAGGGAGGAATGTTGGAATAAATGGGAAGAACTCCTTTGATTTATAGGCATAATATTTTAGAGGGAGATAGAATAAATTCTAGATAAAGTTTTTTCATAATTTTACATCTTTCTTTAAATGTTCTTATAGTCTCCCACTTATCTCACTTGCTCCAGCCACAATTCAACTTTGCCTCAATTCCCTTAATACTTATTGTGCCTTTCAGTAGTCCACATCACTTTTTTTATGGTTTCTTTTCATTTTATTTTTTTAGAGATAGGGTCTCACTATGTTGTCCAGGCTGGTCTCAAACTCCTGGCCTCAAGTGATTTTTTTCACCTTAGCCTCCCAAGTAGCTGGGATTACAGGCCTGAACCAGTGTGCCTGGCTGTGTTATAGTTTTTTAACTATGAAATTTTCTTTTCTAGCAGACCTGTTTCATAAGAGGGATTATGCCTCATTTATCTTTATAAATCCTATGTACTTAAAACAATACTAGCCACATAGGATGTGCCCATTAAATATTTGTTGGGCTAATACATGAACTCATAAAGCTTTCTAGGAGCTTCGGAGTCCATTAGAATTAGAAATATTTAAAGAATGGTAATGGGACAATAAGTATCTTCATTAATTGTCATTATATCAACAAACACGATAATAATAAATTTTCAGGTCTTTTCAGTTGTCTTTTAATTATGTTACATTTAAATTTAAAACATTCACAGCAAATCTTGCTTTTTCACTTCTTTATAATAGTAATATATTGCTGATACAAAAGAAACCTATCTGAGTACAGATAGGTTGTAAAAGCTGATACTTACAAAGTCAATATCAACAGAGAATGTGTGTAATCAAATTCATTACGTTGAACAGTTTAGAATCTACATATAGTAAAGGAGACCAAGTAAATCACTATTTCTAACAACAACTATCCTAAACCTAAAACAAAGAGAAAAAGGCACAATGAATTTCTTTGCTTGACTTTTCAAGACTGTGTCTGGATACTAGTGCCAACAACAGGAAGAAAAGAATCTGCTATGGTCTGAATTTGTCCCACCAAAAAGCATGTGGTGTAAACTTAATACCCAGTGCTACAGCATTGGGAAGTGTGACCTTTAGGAGGTGATTAGGCCATGAGGGCATGTCCTCTGAGTGGATTAATGCTGTCATCAATGAGTGGGTTCCTTAAAAAAGAATGAGTTCAGCCCTTTCTTGCTCTCTTTCTCTCACCCTCTCACCTTCCACCATGGAATGGTGCCCTAAGAAGTCTCTTGCAAGATACTGGCACCTTGATATTGGACTTCCCAGCCTCCAGAACTGTGAGCCAATAAATTTCTGTTTTACTATAAGTTATCAAGTCTGTGGTATTCTATAATAGCAGGACAAAATGAACTAAGAAAATATCTCTGCTGACTTTGAGGGTTGAATTTCATTCTAAACTATTTTGGTAAGAAAATAAGCATTGTGGGGACAGGTACTAGCATAGGCATTATTACAAATTCAACCCTAAAACAATGAAATAGAGTAGAAATTTTAGAAATAAACCTTTACATTTTTGGTTAGTACCTTTTCCACCAGTATGCCAGGACAATTCAATGGGAGAAAGGATAGTCTTTTCAAAAAATGGGACAACATGAAAAAGAATGACATTAAACCCCATACCTCACACCATATACAAAAATTAATTGAAAAATGGATCATAGACCCAAAGGTAAGAGCTAATACTATAACTCTTAGAAAAAGTAGGACTAAATTTTTGTGACCTTGGATTAGGTAATGGTTTCTTAGAAATAGCACCAAAAGCACAAGTTGCCAAAAAAAAAAACCCACAAAAAATAAATTGGACTTTATCAAAATTAAAAGCTTTTGTGCTTCAAAGGAAACAATTAAGAAAGTGAAGACAACTCACAGAGAGAGAAAACGTTAGCAAATCATAAATCTGATAAGGGAGTGGTATCCAGAATACATGACAAACTGTTACAGCTCAATAATAGAAAGACAAATAATCCAACTTAAAAATGAAAAGATTTGAACAAACATATCTGCAAAGAAGACAAATGAGTGGCCAGTAAATATATGAAAAGATGCTCACCCTCATTAGCCATTAAGGAAATACAAATTAAAACAACACTGAGATACTACCTCACAACTTCTAGGACAAAGCTATGGTTTGAATATGTCCCCTTCAAAATTCATGTTGAAACTTAACTAACCCCTATTATGGTGGTGTTAAGAGATGGGCCCTTTAGGAAGTGATTAAGTTGTGATGGTTCTGCCCTCATGAACGGATTAGTGCCTTATAAAAGGGCTGGAAGGAACAACCTTAGGCTCTTTTTTTGCCCTTCTGTCTTCTTCCATTTGAAGACGCTACCATGAGAACACACCCACCATCAGTGGAACAGGCCCTTACCAGACACTAAATCTACCAGTGCCCAGTTCTTGGACTTTGCAGCCTCCAGAACTATAATAAATAAATTTCTGTTGTTTACAAATTACTGAGTCTCAGGTATTTTGTTACAGCAGCATAAAGGAACTAAGACAGATAGCTATATCAAGAAAGACAGACAATAACAAATGTTGACAAGAACTTGAAGAAATTGGAATCACCATACAAGGCTGTTGGGATTTTAAAATGGCTCAGTCACTTTGGAAAACATTTTGGCAGTTCCTTAGAATTTTAACCTAGAGTTTCTATCTGACGCAGAATATTCTACTCCTTGTTATAGACCCATGATTTAAAGTATATGTCCAAATAAAAACTTGAATAAAAACTATGAATAAAAATATTCGGCCAGGTGCAGTGGCTCACACCTGTAATCCCAGCACTTTGGGAGGCCACAGTGGGTGGATCACAAGATCAGAAGATCAAGACCATCCCGGCCTACATGGTGAAACCCCATCTCTACTAAAAATACAAAAATTAGCTGGGTGTGGTGGCATGCACCTGTAGTCCCAGCTACTCAGGAGGCTGAGGCAGGAGAATCACTTGAACCCAGGATGTGGAGGATGCAGTGAGCTGAGATCATGCCACTGCACTCCTGCCTGGGCAACAGAGCAAGACTCTGACTCAAAAAAAATATTCATAGCAACATTATTCTAAATAGTCCAACAGTAGAAACAATCCAAATGCCTATCAACTGAAGAATAGATAAGTAAAATGTGGTATTTCCATAAAATAAAATATTATTCAGCAGAAAAAAGGAATAAAGTACTGTCACCTCCTGCAACATAGATGAAACTTGAAAACATTAAGTTAAGTGAAAGAATCTACTCACAAAAGGCAAATCTATAGAGATAGAAAGTACCTTAGATTGCAAGGAGCTGGGGGAGGGTGGGAATGGGGTGTGACTATAATAAGTATGTGTTTCTTTTTGGAGTGATGACATGTTTTAAAATTAGATGTTGGTGATGAATGCATAACTGTTATTCTACTATAACTCGCTGAATTGTACACTTTAAAATGGTTAATTTTATATGTCTATTATATCCCAATAAAGTTCTTAAAACAAACTAAACTAAAAATAGTAATAGTTCAAACTAAGACATTTAAAATGTTTCTGTTTATTGAATAAAGCCCAATTTGTAGTTTAATAAATATTACATGTAAAACAAAGGAACTAAAGAGATGATTTCTAAGTTTGTCTCCAGAAATACAATTTAGATTTCATGATTCTATAATTTTATACTGAAATCTGAAAAAAAAAACTGTATCCATTTGTGATCAGTGTGTGTCTCTAATTGAAGTTCTCTGTCTCTTTGTCTCTGCTTCTCTCTCCCTCGCTTCCTCCCTCCCTGCTGTCTCTTAATATATTTCTTGATTTATTGAGAGTAAGAAGATTCAAAGCAGGGATAAGAGAGATCAAATTCACCTTTTATATAACATTTAAAGCTCAGTACTTTTTAAATAAATACAATCAAATTTTAATAATGTAGGCAGAGAAGTTCAAATGAAAGCATAGATTTGCTCAGAAAATCTGAGGTTTCCATAGATAACATTATTATTAAATTTTTATATATTTAAAACAAAAAAGTTAAAAAGGTCAATTTACTTGCATGCTTATTCATGATCATTATTTGATTTGATCCCATGGTAAGTATTTCATAAATAGACCTCACCAACTATACAAACTCACTATAGTTATCAACTTGGCTATAAAAAGCATTCTAACATCATCAGTTAGAAATATGTTTTAGGAACTGGCAATTTATTTTTACATTGGATTGTAAACTAAAACTCTAATCAAATTAATATATTTACTGAATGTCTCTCAGAGAAAATATTAAGAAGTCTAAAATAAATGGTTTCAACCCCAAGAAAGTTTATGTTTTTCTCTAGTTCAGAAGATCCTTGTCAAACCCCTGTTAATCCTTCAAGATCCACACCACTCTTCTTTGAAATCTTTTTTGCTTCTTGTAGGCAGACATGGTTAGGTGTGTTGCATCTTTCATTAATGATTGTTTTAAATATTGATATTATCTATTTACATGTCTGCCTGCCTCTCTGGGTCTTGAGCTCCAGGGTAGTGACCTTATCGTTTATTAATTGATTTATGTGACAAATATATATCAAATACCTACTATCATGTTGGGCACATGATGGTAAAACTTTTAGTCAAATGGTACATAAAAAATAGGGATTGTAAGGCCACTAATTCAGTAATTTCTTCTCAGACTTGCAAGTAAAAATGTAACATTTTTATTTTCTGCAAAAGACCCTATTTCAGAATATAAATAAAGGCCTCAATTTCTTCCAGCATAAATCTCTTTGGTTTGTTTTAGGTTTTTTTGTGCAAGTTTTCAGTCTTTTAGATTTCCTCATTTTCCCTGTGATCTAATTTCAGGTGATTTCTGAGTTTTTTTGGAGACTCAAAAGTCCTTGTAGGAATAGGAGAAAATGGTTTTGAAGGCATAGTCATAGGAATCCTTGCCAGTTTTCTGAGAAGCATGCAGTCTTACCAACCCCTGACTGCTATCCACTGGATGTGACCACTTCTGTATAGTGTTTTTGAGACATTATGTTGGCACCTACTCTGAAATGGTTCTAGTCACTTGCCTCCAATGTTGAAATCCCAGAATATTTCAGCCACGACCCTCCAGCCTTTGTCAGTCCATTGGCCTTCTCAGTATTCTCTATCTCAGATCATGGGAACACTTCTGGATCCATATGTACAGGACATGGAGAGACAGTGTATTTATTTAGACTTTTAGACTTTCCTAGTTCAGAGCCTCTTTGCATTAATGTTGTTGGTTCTAGGCTAGCTTGGGTGCCAAGTCAAATTCTGGGCTTCTCACAGAGTCCTGAAGCTTCAGCAAAGCTGTACCAGGGAAGCAGATCATTATCATTGACCTTGTATTTAATTTCTTCAGAGCTGGATCCTACTGGCAGTTGTCATATGCTTTCCTTTAACCCCGAGTCCATGATGACAAATGGGTTACACCAAGAAAAATCATCTAATCTGTAAAGTATATGTTAATTATATTGAATAGGCATTTATATACCATTGTGAAAGGTTTTTAATAGCCCCACCATTTAATCCTATACTTATAATTGGTGTGCAGCAGATGAATTTTTAGCCTTAACATTTTTTAAAATTTCGTGATAATTTTAGACACACAGAAGAGATGCAAAAAGTAGTACAGAGTCTATTTTATATATATTTACCCAGATTATCCTTATGCCAACATCTTACACAGCCAAAGAATAAAATGATCAAACCTAGGAAATTAACCTTGGTATTATGCTATTAATGAAACTACAGAATTTATTCAGATTTCACCATTTTTTCACTAGTTTATTTTATTATTTTTGGTTCAGGATCCAATTTAGAACCTCACATTGTACATAGCTGCTGAATGTCCTTAGCCTCTTCCAATCTGAGATGCTTTCTCAGTCTTTCCTTGTCTTGTTTTTAATATTACTGAAGAGGAGTTATTTTATAGAACTTTGCTCCATTTGGGTTTGTTAGATTTTTTATTGATTATATTAAGGCTATGCATAATTAAGAAGAATAATGCATATCAATATCATTTACCTCTGATGATATGCACTTCTGAATGCATCATATCCGAAGTAAATGACATTGATATGTCTTATTACTGATTATATTAATCTTGATCACTTGGCGTCTGCCATGTTTTTCCATTGTAAAGTTGCTGTTTTTCTCTTTGTGATTACTAAATATTTTGAGAGAGATACTTTGTGATTGCAGTGGATTGAATGTTTATGTTCCTTCCAAATTTATGTCCTGAAATTCTAACACCCAAGGTCATGGTATTTGGGAGCGGGGCCTTTGGGAGGTGATGAGGTCATTTGGGTGGAGCCCTCAAGAATGGGATTAGTGCTGTTGTAAAACAGACTTCAGAGAGATTGCTTGCCCCTTCAGCCATGCGAGGTTACAATGAGAAGACAGCTTTTTATGAGGAAGTGGGTCCTCACCAGACACTGAATCTGCCAGTGTGTTTATTTTAGACTTACTGGCCTTCAGAACTGTTGAAAAATGCATTTCTGTTGTTTATAAGCCACACAGTCTATGATCATTTGTTAATGCAGTCCAAATGGACACACAGTGACTATGCAAAATCTTATTTCTACTTAAATTTTACCTATCAATTTTAGGATCCATCACTGATCCTGCATAAGTCAATTATTGCTGTGGTGTTCTAGCAATGACTTTCTATTTTCTATTTTCCTTATGCCTTTTAAGTTTTTAATTAGAAATATTTCGTAAGGATGATTTGTCTCTTTTCCTCTACTGATTTATTTATTCAGTTTTTTTTAATATCAGAATGAGTATTTCATTCTTTGGGTTACAATACAATACTATCATTACTTTTTTTGTTTCTCAAATTGTCCTAATTTTGGCTATTGGGATTTTTTTTCAGGTTGTCTCTTTTGCCCTTTGAATATGCTTTGATATTTTATTTGCTCATTTTTAATTACTTTCTTACTCTCTAGTATCACAAATTGTTCCAGGATTGTTTATATTTTTCCTGCCATAACCCTGAAATGAATCATTTTTCCAAGGAACCATAGTTCCTTTTATGAGCACATGATATTTAGAAATGAAGCTCTTTGCTGCTGGCGTGATACTTCTTCTAGCACATTTTAATGGATACAACTGGAGATACATGTATTACACTAACTCATGCCTACAAACATAAGGCATGAGCCTCATATTTGTTTATCTACATTTGCAGATATTTGAAAATCATGAGTTCATACTGATATCTCCATCTCTAATCCAGTACCAGTGGTTCATTCCAGCATCCACCCTTTCCTTATTTGTAACTTCTTCTTTTGACAGTGAGAAACTCAGCTTTCACTATCTACACTATATTTACTTATTAGCTCAACCGTACTATAAAATATGAAATGAAACCCATACCCATGTAAGAGACTAATTTGCCAACTGTATCAGGAATTAGCAACCTATGGCTCACAAGCCACATCTGACCCTGTATTTGTTTTTATAAATAAAGTGTTGTTAAAACGTAGCCACACTCATTTATTTATGTATTGTCTATGGCTGCTTCTGTGCTCCAACAGCAGGGTTGAGAAGTGTTAATGGAGACTATATGACCCACAAAGCCTAACATATTTACTATCTTGTTTTTTACTCAAAAAGTTTGCCAACCCCTACACTAGAGCAGAGTGTTAGTGTACATTACTTTTTGTCTTTAAAATATACCGTCACATAACTGCTTACCAAAGTTACTTAAGTCAGCTCCTTTCTTCCTCATGTCCTTTAGTGTGATCATGTGATTCATCTGTAATACAGCTAGATTTATTTGGCAGTTTGCGTTCCACTCCTCCACACATCCTGTTTGATTTTTAAAAAAGGAACGTGCAGTAAAATTCACTCTTTGTGGCTTACGTTTCTGTGAGTTTGACAAATGCAATGAGTCATGTGTCCACAGTTACAGTTTCATACAGAACAGTTTTCTCATCCCCCAAGTTCCCAGTTGCTTCTAATTTATATTCACCTCTCCCATCATTCCTCTACCACCGGCAACCATTAAGCTACTTTCTATTCCTATAGTTTTGCCTTTTCCAGAGTGTTTATTAATGAAATTATACAAAATGAGCCTTTTAATGTCTGACTTATTTCATTTAGCAAAGTGTATTTAAAATGCAAGCATGTTGTGCTAAAATATTTACTACCTGGTCCTTTACAGGAAAACATTTACCTATCCCTATTGTAAAGAATAGAAAGGAGTGGAAGTATATGGGTGACCTTGTTGGTGACATAATATAGAAAGCAAAGAGGAAATGAAAAATTGTTCCATAATTTCAACTTTGGATTATTGAGAGCATGTTTTACCTTAATAAAAATAGGAAGCCCTGTATTTGGGCTTTTCTCAAATGGCCAGACACCTTTGTGTAATTTACCACTATGTAAAGCTAAAATAATGAACAGTAAGTAGTCATGAGTTTGCTATGCAGCAAATCCTATGAAATATATCAGTTTTAAGTTTAGTTGCTGGGGAATGGAAAGCACTCAGTGGTTGGAGTTGGGATGCAAACATAGAAGAAAGGGTTTCTATGTCATTTGGCCTGTACGATTTTGTCTGTCTAAAAAAGGGTTGTTCAGAAAGCTCCTCATAAGGCAACAATAGAAGTCATTTCATAAATTTTTTTTTCAGATAACATATTGTGATGGTTAACTTTATGTGTCAATATGACTGGAATATGGGATATCCAGGTAGCTAGGAAAATATTTCTGAGTGTATCTGTGATAGTGGTTTTGGAGGAGATTAGTATTTCGGTCAGTAGACTCAGCAAAGAAGATCCACCCTCAACAATATAGGCTGGCATCATGCAGTCTGTTGAGGGCCCATATCAAACCAAAAGGAAGGGGCAAATTCTGTTTCTCTCTTCTTGAGCTGGGACATCCATCTGCTTATACCTTCGCACATCAGAGCCTTCAGACGCTGGGACTCACACCAGCACACTTCTGCCTACTCCCTACCTTGTCAGGCTGTTGGCCCCAGACTGTGAAATCCATCATCTGCTCTCCTGCTTCTTTGGCCGTGGTACTCAGTCTGAATTACACCACCAGTTTTTCTGGGTCTGAGGACATACTGTGGGACTTCTCAGCCTCCATAATCACATGAGCCAATTCTTATAAATCTTTCTCTTATGTATTTGTATATGTCCTGTTGGTTCTGTTTCTCTGGAGAACTCTGACTAATACTAGTCAGGGTTTTTTTATTATTCTAAAATTTCAAATGGTAGAGAGAAAGTGAGAGTAACCTTGCAATTTCACATTATCAGAATAACCACTATTAACCTGTTGGTAATTTCTTGCAGAATTTCTTATGCATGTAGAGCTAGCGGGAGAGATAGAGATGTAACTGTGCCATAATATTCTCCCTTAGCTGCATTTTAAAGTAATATATTATGTCTTTTAAAAGAATACATTCAGTTCTATTTTATTATTTTTTAATGACTGCATAATATTCAATTATATAATTGTACTGTTATTTATATAACCAATCTGTTTTTTTCTTCTTTTTCTGGAGACAGGGTCTTGCTATGTTGCCCAGGCTGGTCCCAAACTCCTGGACTCAAGCAGGCCTCCTGCCTCAGCCTCCCAAAGTGTTTGGATTATAGGCACAAGCCAGAACACCAGGCCCAGTCAATTTTTGATATTAATATAGATAATGTCTTAATATAGATAACAAACTTAATAATAGCTAAGTTTTCACTGTTAAAACATAAAAAGGACAATTTTATGCAAAAATATTCGTCATAATTCTAGCACTATTTTCCTAACATAAAAAGTTAAAAATATGACATTTTATATTTTGTGTTTTGCAAGAAGTTTTCATTAGTATTGTGAGATATCCTTAAATACTTTTATAAAACTTATTTTCATTTTTGATCATTTGGTACTTATCAAATACCACAAAGTACTATTAGTTCTTATATGAGCCTCATCTCAGTATAACCAACTAGTAAAAATTATTTGAGACTACTATCTTTTAAACTTACTTCACATCACCCAGATATTGATTCTATTGTGCTATAAGCTTCTTACAATCAATAAACACAGGAAATGCAAAAATCTAACATTTGTAATACATGACTCTCATCCTCCTACCGTATGAAAAATTTGTAGTAGTTTTGTGAATAGTGCATTTCTATTTCTGAACTGTGACTATTTGGTTTTCCTTACTACAGTGAAAGACCTAGTCCTGGGTGTCCAATTTTTTGGCTTCCCTGGGCCACACCAGAAGAAGAATTGTCTTGGGCCACTGTATTAGTCAGGGTTCTCTAGAGTGAGAGAACTAATAGGATGGATATGTACATAAAGGTGAGTTTATTAAGTGTTAACTCACACAATCACAAGGTCCCACAATAGGCCATCTGCAGGCTAAGGTGCAAGGAAGCCAGTCCAAGTCCCAACACTGAAGAACTTGGAGTCAGATGTTTGAAGGCAGGAAGCATCCACCATAAGAGGATGCTTGAAACTTAGGCCAGTCTAGTCTTTTCACGTTTTTCTGCCCGCTTTATATTCTAGCCTTGCTGGCAGGTGATTAGATTGTGCCTACCCAGATTAAGGCTGGGTCTGCCTTTCCCAGCCCACTGACTCAAATGTTAATCTCCTTTGGCAACACCATCACAGACACACCCAGGATCACTACTTTGCATCCTTCAATCCAGTCAAGTTGACACTCAGTATTAACCATCACAGCCACACATAAAATACACTAACACTAACTATAGCTGATGAGTGAAAAAAAAAAAAAGGTTCATGCATAAACCTCATAATGTTTTAAGAAAGTTTATGAATTGGGACACATTCAAAGCCGTCCTAGGCCACATGTAGCCCATGGCCTGCCACAGGTTGGAGAAACTTGACATAGTCATTTATCTAGTTGCTTAATCCAGAAAACTGGTTTTTCTTCTTCTTAATGTTTCTGGGATTATCCATGTATCTCTATTCCCAGCATTACCTTTAGTACATTCCGTTCTCCCACAAGACTCCAACAGCTTCCTAATTGTTCTACCTGTCTCTGACTATGCCCTAATACAAACATTCACCTTATTATAGCTAGAGACCTAGATAAAAAAGGAATTTGAGACTAGATTCTGGCTCCTGCTTATCTCTCAGCCTCATCCCAACTTTTCTCTTCCTGTACTCCACATTCAAGGCATTCCAAAATAGTACTAAGACTCTAAATATACAATATTTTCTGGTGCTTCTATATTATAGTGAAGGCCTGAAATTTTAGAAGGGTCTTGAGTGGCCTAACAACAAGTTATCCTTCCCCTCTGCTTCTGCAATAAGCTCCCCTAGCCAAATAACCCTCCTATCATGGGGACCAGGCACAATCCCTATGTCCCCTGGCTTCACTTTTGTGCCAGCTCACAAAATTATTCAAAGAAGCCACTCACATCCTTCCATAGGATGCAGGGTTCACCCTACCCTCTTGTTACTACAAAGCCCCCCACGGCCCCTGCTTGTTCATCAATTCCCAAGTGCACCTCCACATAGTCCTCCTTGGTTTAGGATGTCCTTCTCCCCTGGGCTCTGTGTATATGTGATTAATAAACTCCTGTCAATCTCATCTGTTCAATGGCAGGTGTTGTGTTTTCAGCCATTTCCTTAACCCTAGGGTAGGAATCCCTTCCTCATCAACAGAGTGAAGAAGAGGTGAATACAACATGGGTATGCTATATTTCCTATGCTTTGGAAGAAAGTTTCCATTTATCTTGCTAAATTCTAGTCATCCATTGGGACTCAGTATTGAAATGGTATACCTTGTCTCTTTTAATAACCCAACCTCTGCACTTTAATCAAATTAAAGCCTTTTTAAAATGCCCCTGACACACTGCTTCAATCTGAGAAACCTTTAGCAGGGGAGGAGAGTGTGGATACTTCTCCATTTCCTTACCTTGTTCTGATCCTTCTTGGCATCACTTGGCCCACAAGGCTGCTCTTGCAACTTCCTGGATTGGTTCTGGAGGGAGAACAAAAGATGTGAAAAACATCTTAGTTGACAGAGGCAGATACAATTTGGTATTTAGTGTCCTCCGAGTATGGCAGATTCCCAGGGCTCATTTTTTTTTCTGGAATATTTTTGTGGCTTTCTTAGATTTTCTCCCTTTGCAAAAACATCAAAATTCAGTTTTTGTGTGTGGGGAATGTTTCTGTGACAGTTATTCCCTACATTCCCCTGTCTCCCAGCAGCTTCTCCATTGGACAGTGTATCTACAGCCTCTTCTTGCTAAAGGCTCCTCCTTCCTGGCAGCAAATGCTCTTGAAGAGGAGTGTCCCATTAAAAGAGCATGTCAGGTTCTTTCCTATAAAACCCACTTCTCAACATAAAAATTACACCTCTCTGACCAACCACTGATGGAAAATAGAGGCTTCTTTCTTTACAGATCCAGGTACAAACTTCCACTTCTGAATTTCTCAGGTGTGAAGCAAACACCAAATGTTTATATCTCTAAACTTTAGTGGACAAATATCAAATTATCTGGGCAGCACTTTGGAAGATCCACTTCGTAGCTGTGAGGTCAGGACAAACACCTTGTTTCTTAGCCACATAATAGAAATAGGTAAAATGCCACTGCATCTGGGCAACTTATTTTAAAGAAATTCTCTCTTTAGTTAGGTTTCTTCAACTTTTTACAACCTGCAAACATTTGAATGTGTCTTGCAAATTTCACGTGTTGGAAACTGAATCCCCAAATTCATATGTTGATTGGACATGGGACCTTTTGGAGGTGATTAGAATTAGATAAGGTCATCAGGGTGAGGCCTTCGTTATGGGGCTGGTGACTATAGGAATAGGAAGACAGACCTGAGCTGACACACATGCTGTCACCCTCTCGCCCTGTGATGCCCTCCATCATGTTATGATGCTGCAAGAAGACCCTACCAGATGCCAGCACCATGCCCTTGGACTTCCTAGCCTCTAGAACTGTAATAAATAAATTTTATTTTTTAACCCAAGAGGCGGAGGCTGCAGTGAGCCGAGATCGTGCCATTGCACTCCAGCTTGGGCCACAGGGCGAGACACAGTCTTAATAAACAAATAAATAAATAAATCACCTAATCTGTGATATTCTGTTACAACCTGTATAGAATATAAACCAAGACATATTTTCAAATCAGGGAATGAGTCAATAAGTGCAAAAATATTTTTTACTACCTACTTCGCAGTCCTACATAGATGATTTAGCAAGATACTTTGAAATGGAGGGCGGCTGGCATGTATGGTTCTGTTTTTCTTTTGGGCCTGGCATGAAACTGAAGCATATGAAGTCTCATTTTAATATCCTGTTATATTTTGTACCTAAATTTTATTTTCTACAACATTAATTAATTTATATTCTTAACAGTCTGACTAGATCTTTTTCTATATAAAAAAGTTAATTGTCAATGAACTTGCTACATTAACCAAAGATTTTGAAGAAAAATTAATAATTTGGTTAAAACTATGTTGAGTATATATTTTCTAAGCTTATTCATATTGGAAACTGCAAGGTTTTATGTTGAATCATATGTTCCATGATCATTTCAAAATAAATAACCATTTTAATAATGTTTGTTATGGGTTTTTAAAATAGGTCACATCTTGTTTGGCATTTTAATTCCTCATGCATCAGTGGCAACATCAAAGGCAAGTTTTTCTCTTTTATCGTAAATGATTTTGTTTGGATTCTCTGAATCTCAAATGAGGTCATGATGAGCATTAGGAGTTCTGAGGAGGCCTCTCAAACTCCTGCGGTTGTAAGAAAAGTTTGTGTGTAAAATTATAAATTATTATAGTGCAACTTAATCCTAGAAGGACAGTGCCCCAAGACAATTTAAAAAATCAATATATATTTTGGTGAAAGGAAGCTAAGTAATATAAAACAAACATGCTAATAAACAAAAACCCAGCACTAATTGTATATCAAGATAATTGTGTTTATGCATTAATATTCACATTCTACAAAGGATCTGACTTGACTTACAGAAATACATTGTATATAATAAGATTTTTTCTTAAAAAGGACTTCCAGTTTGAACCTGAATACATATAGCCAAAATGTTTCTCCTTTTAAGAAATCACAAGAAGGCAACAAGAAGATAATTGAACACAAATCACTTCTTTGGTAAAACCAGCTGACAGATAAACCCCAGACTCAAAAATAGTTGGAAAGGATTCCATAAACAATGAAGGTCAAACAGCAGGGCTGGAATCAAGGAGACTGACAAAATAATATATTTTCAATAATCTCAGAGAGGGAAAGTATGATCCAAAGCTTACAATATATATAAAGTGTGATCCAAAACTTAGAATATATACAAAAAAGACTAATAAATTCAACTCCATAAAACAGTGATGATGATGATGATATTGATAAAATTCTGCAAGGTAAAATATCTTGAAGAAAAGTGACCAACTGGAAAAAATATTTGCAGCTATTACATTCAAAAGTGTAGTTTTCCTAATATAAAAAGAACTCTAAAAAATCATTAAGGAAAAGATCATCAATCCAATAGAAAAGGGCAAATAATACAAATTAGCAGAAAATAAAAATGGATCTTAATCACGAAAAGCTGCCTGACTTCACTTACAATAAGAGAATACTATCACAATGATACTGTTTCTCACCAGTCAAATTGGCAAATATAATAAAAATGTAGCATATCCGTGTAGGAATGTAAATTGAGAATACTTGTATAGAGTACCTTTTGGAAGAAAACCTTCAAAATTAAAAATGTTTTATGTGTGTAAAATAATAATATATTTATAAGATTATTCATTATATTACTCTTTGAAATGGCAAATGGTTGAAAACAACCCTAATGTTATTAGTACGTGTCGTGTTAAATAAATTATGGAATAGCCAAATTTTGGTACAGCATTCTGAAACTGGAATACTAAGCAGTTATAAAGAAGACTGTAGAAGATCTTTATGTCCTTATAGGAAACTACATTACATATATTGTTAAAAGTATCTAGCAAAAGGTAGAATCATGTGTATGGCTTGCTCCATTCCTACAGAAAAGAAGAAAAGAAAAAGTATACACACAGTGGTCTTGGAAGACCACTGACAGAATAGAAAAGAAACTGACGATATTTTTTTTCCTCATGGGAGTGGGGGTATGAGTAGCTGAAGGATAGAAGAGTGAAGATAACTTTTCATGTATACATTTTTATATCAGTTGAAACACTCAAAATTTATATTATATTTGTATTTATATTACATATTCAAGTAAATAAACTTAAAGGCAAAATCAAGCAACAATAATGACAATATGTACACTTATGATCTTGCACAATTATTAACGAAGTGCCTCTCTGATCTGAGCATCCTTTTGGCCAGTGCAAATGATGGTATAAAATCAATATCTAAGTTTGTTTTATCCACAATACAGAACAAGGATTTTCTAGTCTCCAAAGCCTAAGGAAAAAATTTAATTTTTGACTAGAAACATACCATATTTTTGTTAAAATTGCTAGAAGGGCCCAATCTGTATGGCCTCTGATCTCCCACTTCTTTAAATTGATAATATTATTAGTTTGTGACATTCCATTTAAAATCTAATTTAGTTATCTACTTCACAATTTATAAGTTTGGTTTCTCTTACAACATTCCACATGATATATATGACAATGCCTGCCATTTAATGGAATTTACTCTGAATATCTCTGGTACTTCAGCACCTACAGAGAAGTATTTTCTTAATTATGGCCTAAAGAGAGGAGTCAATTGAATATGCCAACAATTTTAAATTTGTTAATCATAAATTACCTTTTAAAATGATTTCAGTGAAAGAAAAAATGTTAAAGGCAGCCAGAGAGAAAGGTCATGTCACTTACAGATGGAAGCACATCAGACTAACAGTGCACCTCTCAGCAAAAACCCTACAAGCCAGAAGAGATGCGGGGACAATATTCAACATTCTTAAAGAAAAGAACTTCCAACCCAGAATTTCATATTCAGCCAAACTAAGCTTCATAAGCGAAGGAGAAATAAGATCCTTTTCGAACAAGCAAATGCTGAGAGAATGCATCACCGCCAAGCCTGTCTTGCAAGAGCTCCTGAAGGAGGCACTAAATATAGAAAGGAAAAACCCACTACCAGCCAGTACAAAAACACACTGAAGTACACAGACCAGTGACACTATGAAGCAAGCACATAAACAAGTCTGCAAAATAACCAGCTAGCATCATGATGACAGGATCAAATCCACACATAACAATACTAAACTTAAATGTAAATGGGCTAAATGCCCCTAATTAAATGACAGAGAATGGCAAGCTCGATAAAGAGCCAAGACCCGTCTGTCTTCAAGAGACCCATCTTATGTGCAAAGACACACATAGGCTCAAAATAAAGGGAAATTTACCAAGGGAATAGAAAACAGAAAACAGAAGGGGTCACAATCCTAGTTTCTGACAAAACAGACTTTAAACCAACAAAGATCAAAAAAGACAAATAAGGGCATTACATAATGGTAAAGGGTTCAGTTCAAGAAGAAGAACCAACTATCCTAAATATATATGCATCCAATACAGGAGCACCCAAAATCATAAATCATAAATTTCTTGGAGACCTACAAAGAGACTTAGACTCCCATACAATAATAGTGGGAGACTTTAACACCACACTAACAATATTAGATCATTGAGAGAGAAAATTAATAGATATTTAGGACGTGAACTCAGCTCTGGATCAAGCAGACCTGGTAGATATCTACAGGACTCTTCACACAAAAACACAGAATATACATTCTTCTCATTGCCACATGGCACTTACTCTAAAATTGATCACATAATGAGAAGTAAAAACACTCCTCAGCAAATTCAAAGGAACTGAAATCATAACAGTCTCTCAGACCACAGCACAATCAAATTAGAACTCAAGATTAAGAAACTCACTCAAAACCACACAAGTACATGGAAATTGAACAACCTGATCCTGAATGACTCCTGGGTAAGTAACGAAATTACGGCAGAAATCAAGAAGTTCTTTCAAACTAATGAGACCAAAGAGACAATGTACCAGAATATCTGGGATGCAGCTAAGACACTTATAAGAGGGAAATTTATAGCACTGAATGCCCACATCAAAAAGCCAGAAAGATCTCAAACCAACAACCTATCATCACAACTAAAAGAACTAGAGAACCAGGAGCAAACAAACCCCAAAGCTAGCAGAAGACAAGAAATAACCAAGATCAGAGTGGAACTGAAGGAGACAGAGACACAAAAACCTCTTCAAAAAATCAATGAATCCCAGGAGCTGGTTTTTTGAAAAAATTAATAAACTAGATAGACCACTAGCTAGACTAATAAAGAAGAAAAGAGAGAAGAATCAAATAGACACAATCAGAAATGATAAAGGGGATATGATCACTGACTCCACAGAAATACAACAACCATCAGAGAATACTATAAACACCTCTGTGCACATAAACTAGAAAATCTAGAAGAAATTGATAAATTATTGGATACATACACCCTCCCAAAACTAAACCAGGAAGAAATTGAATCCCTGAATATACCAATAACAAGTTGTGAAATTGAGGCTGTAATAAATAGCCTAACAACCAAAAAAAGCCTAGGACCAGAGAGCGTCACAGCTGAACTCTACCAGAAGTACAAAGAGGAGCTGTTATCATTTCTATTGAAACTATTCCAAACAATTGAAAAGGAGGGACTCCTCAGTAACTCATTTGATGAGGCCAGCATCATCCTGATACCAAAACCTGGCAGAGATACAACCAAAAAAGAGAACTTCAGGCCAATATTCCTAATGAACATTGATGCAAAAATCCTGAATTAAATACTAGCAAACCAAATCCAGCAGCATATCAAAAAGCTTATCCACCACGATCAAGTTGGCTTCATCCTTGGGAGGGATGCAAGGTTGGTTCAACATCTGCAAATCTATAAAAACTGGATAATGAATAAGCTGGACCTTTTCCTTATACCTTACACAAAAATTAACTCAAGATGGATTAAAGACTTAAATGTCAAACCCAAAACTATAAAAACCCTAGAAGAAAATCTAGGCAATACCATTCAGGACATAGGGACAGGCAAAGATTTCATGACAAAAACACCAAAAGCAATTGCAACAAAAGCAAAAATTGACAAATGGGATCTAATTAAACTAAAGAGCTTCTGCACAGCAAAAGAAACTATCATTAGAGTGAACAGACAACATACAGAATGGGAGAAAAATTTTGCAATCAATCCATTTGACGAAGTTCTAATATCCAGAGTCTACAAGGAACTTAAACAAATTTACAAGAAAAAAAAAAACGACCTCATTAAAAAGTGGGCAAAGGACATTAACAGACACTTCTCAAAAGAAGACATCCATGAGGCCAACAAACGTTATGAAAAAAAGCTCAACATCACCAATCATTAGAAAAATGCAAATCAAAACCACAATAAGATACCATCTCATGCCAGTCAGAATGGCATTATTAAAAAGTCAAGAAACAACAGATGCTGGCAAGGCTGCAGAGAGAAAGGAACGCTTTTACACTGTTGGTGGGAGTGTAAATTAGTTCAACCATTGTGGAAGATGGTGTGGTGATTCCTCAAGGACCTAGAACCAGAAATACCATTTGACCAGGCAATCCCATTACTGGGTATATACCCAAAGGTATATAAATAATTCTATTATAAATATACAGCACATGTATGTTCATTGCAGCACTACTCACAATAGCAAAGACATGGAATCAACCTAAATGCCCATCGATGATAGACTGGATAAAGAAAACGTGGTACATGTAAATCGTGGAATACTATGCAGCCATAAAAAGGAATGAGATCATTTCCTTTGCAGAGAAATGGATGAAGCTGGAAGCCGCCATCCTCAGCAAACTGACGCAGGAACAGAAAACCAAACACCACATATTCTCACTAATAAGTAGGAGCTGAACAATGAGAACACATGGACACAGAGAGGAGAACAACACACACTGGGCTTGTCAGTGGGGCAGGGGGAAAGAGAGCATCAGGACAAATAACTAATGCATGTGGGGCTTAATACCTAGATGATGAGTAGATAAGTGCAGCAAATCTCCATGGCACACATTTACCTTTGTAACAAACCTGCACGTTCTGCACATGTATCCCAGAACCTAAAATAAAATAAAAATAAAAAACAAAATGTGGTACATGTACATCATGGAATACTATACAGCCATAAAAAGAAATGAGGTCATGTCCTTTGAAGGGACATGGATGGAGCTGGAAGCCATTATCCTTAGCAAACTAACACAGAAACAGAAAACCAAACGCCGCATGTTTTCACTTATAATTGGGAGCTGAATGATGAGAATACATGGACATGTGGGAGGAAACAACACACACTGGGGCCTGCTGTAGCGGGGAGACAGGAGGGAGAGCGCATCAGGAAGAATAGCTAATGGATGCTGGACTTAATACCTAGGTGATGGGTTGATAGGTGCAGCAGACCACCATGGCACACGTTTACCTATGTAACAAACCTGCACATCCTGCACATGTACCCTGAAACTTAAAAGATGAAAAAAAAAAAAAAACAAAAAAACAAAAAAAGAAGGCAAGAATGGAGAGACAAGGGAATATAAAATAGGCAAGAAAAATAGAAAGCACTGAATAAGATGATAAATTTAAATGAAAATATATCATCCTTTACATTAAATCAAATGATTTCAGAAAGGCATTTAAATTTAAAAATGTAAAAATAATAAAATTATATTTTAAAAATATACTTTTCAGGAAAATTCCAGTGGCATGGTATTAGAGACAGATATCACTAAAAAATTTTATTTAAGAACATGGATATGTACCAAGAATATTTATTCTGCTTATATTATCTTTTAAGGTTCAGAAAATGAAATGAATACACAGAAGTTTTAAATATTTTGTTTCAGTTGTACAGAAATGTATTTTTCTTTTTAGAAAAAAATTAACTTTTTTTTGAGGAGCACTATGTAAAAAAAAATTTTTTCACTCTCAAAGCTTTCCTGATTGGTCAACAAATGACATGGCCACTCTTTTAAATCATCTCACTTAGATGCAGCCAGCTCTGTCAGTAGATGGCAGTCCTGACAATGTGATCTAAGGGAGAGTGAAGCAGGTGGGAACACCAGTTCAAAGCAAGTGGACCCAGCTGAAATTATGGAGAGAACTGTGATTTATTCTTGGTCATTTTACCTACTTACTGTAGACTTGTGCAGAGCCCAAATTAAGCTGGTTGATTCATGCAAACATTTTAATAATTAGTTCTAGAAATGTGAAAAATCTTTATAATTCCTTTTATTAGTTGAAATTGTCCTATTTTCCTTGAGACCACGAACTAAAAAGAACATATGGTGAATTAATTTTACAATAAGCTGAGATTAGTAGAAGAATAGTGATAGATGATTTAAAAAATTTATAAACTCATAGACTGAAACTTCAAGATTGTGTTTGTTTGACCTAGTGTTTAAAACCCAAAACTTGATATAGTGGAAAAATGGTTAGTTATTGCTAGAATTAGGATGAAAATTAAATTCTAGGCAGAATCTCAAATAGCATGTATATTTATGATTTGCAGTTGAATTATCAACTGAATTTAATTAGCTGTGAATATTTTGGGGCCTATATATTAGGCATTTCCAAACTGTTGTTTCTGTATTTTGTTGACAGGTCACAGAAAGGATTATTTCACACTTTAAGAGAAAGTGACTCAGGGTTGTTGGAAGGTGGGTGAGAGTGACTAAGTCTGGGTGAAGCTTCCTCCTGCCTCTTTGCCTTTTCCTATGCTATTATTTTCCCACCTTCCATAGTCTGGGGAGATGACCAATGGATTCCCAGAATACTCCTTTACTTACTACAAGTGATCAAGGAAATTCAAGGACTGAATATGATAAAATGTATTTGGGGAGGAAATGTAAAGTATTTTAAAATTGATAGTAAATACAAGAAGTAATTTCTGAGGACAAAATGGTGGTTGTCTAACAGGGGTCCCCGATCCCCGGGCCATGGACCCGGGAAGGAATTGCTTAATAGTTTAACCTGTTCATGTAACATTGCACGAGACTCTAGTTTTGTTTATTTCAACCATATATGTTTTTTCTCCTACCGTGAACTTTGAAATGGCTGTCTACTAGATTACAATGCATAAGAAGAATAAGATTAGAAGAATAAGCATTTTTGTTTGTTTGTTTGAACTTGAATTTTAGGTTCAGAGATACATGTGCAGGTTTGTTATATAGGTATGTTGTGTGTCATGGGGTTTTGGTGTAAGATTATGTTTTCACCCAGGTAATAGGTTGAGTACCCAATAGGTAGTTTTTTGACCTTCTCCCTCCTCCCATCCTCCATCCTTGAGTAGGCCCTAGTGTCCATGGTTTCCTTTTTCTGTGTCCATGTGTTCTCAATGTTTAGCTCCCACTTATGAGAACATGTGATATTTGGTTTTCTGTTCCTGTGTTAGTTCACTTAGGATAATGGCCTCTGGCTCCATCTATGATGCTGTAAAGGACATAACCTCATTCTTTTTATGGCTGCATAGTATTCCATTGGGTATATGTGCCACATTTTCTTTATCCAGTCTACCATGGATGGTCTTTTAGGTTGATTCCATGTCTTTCCTATTCCTATCAAACTACCAATGACGTTCTTCACAGAATTAGAAAAAACTATGTTTGTTTTTTAAGACCTGGAGAACCATAGTCAACTGGGGGAAGTATCTTCTCACCTGTTAACAGGAGTGGGTAAGACTAGGCTGTTTTATGGAACTTGAGATCTTCCTATTTTGAACTTTTCTTTGGGAGCTAGATGATTTTATCACCTTACATTGGTAAATGTGTCTTGCAGAATAACTGCAAATAATGAATACTCAATTAAAAAATGGTTTACTTTGTTGTTGATTTACCATATGCCTCAGAGATTTTCCTAGTTATAATCAAGAGCTATGAAGTATGTAAATGTTTTTCAAACCATCACTTGTGGAACAGAGCCAAAGGATTGAGATGGAGCGTAATTAGGAGTGTGTATAAATGATGCCTATTTTCTGGTGCATACTAGATAATTGTGCTTATATTTTACAGCTAGAACAGCGACTAGAAAGTAAAGTTGACAACCTATTAGGAGCTTTAATTGCCTTTAAAATTCAAGTTCTACTGTAAATATTACTATTATAATATTGATAATATTTTAATCAGCCTTCAGATGTAGCTGTTTTTAAATATAAGAGAATGTACTTAAATATCCACTTTAATGTCATTCCTAATATTAGACCAGAGTTTTAGCAAAGTTATTAAGTTGAAATGCAATCTTTAAACTATTTGCCAGAACATTCAGTTAGAATTTGCCAGTTCAGGTCAATATTTCTATGACACAATGCATATGGAAATTATTTAAATATCTTTACTTTTTAAAATGAGGACTATTTATATTGAGGAGAAATATCAAAAAAGTTATAGCATTGTAAATACAAAAAGAAGAAGAAGGAGAAGAAGTAATAACAGCTAGACACACTCTAAGCAGCTCAACTATCATTCCTAGAATGACTCCACAGCATTTTCCCCTTTGTACAGTAGATGTCACCAAAAGTTAAAGATGCCTGAGTAATAGATGCTCTTGGTACAAAGGAGAAATGTTTAACTATTATTTGAATCTAACGGTGAAAAATGCTAGAGGGCAAAACGTGCTTTTTCATAAGCATGTCACACTGATGCCTTTATCTATTACATGCAATGTTTCTTCCCATTGGACATATTCAACCCTCCTGAAAAGACAATGTATTTTATTTGTTTTTACTCTCTTTTTCTTTCAACCTTGGAATTCCATTTATGTTTTTTATATGCGGTCTGCAGGCTCTAAGAATTAAAAATATATCATTCATTAAAGGTAAATCAGCTAATTCCTATACACGTCTGAGATTCTCAGGTAAAAGGTGTTATGTGAGATGCATGCCTAATTGCAATATGTTCCAAATGATTGTATTTTTCTTTTAAACAGGGGCAGAAGACTCTCCATATACTATCATTAATGCCAACATCATTATATTAGAATATTATATCTGACAGTCAATTAAGGGTTGCTGGGAGCTGCCTTTCTCCAGTAGGAAGCACAGAAAAGGGAAAAGGGCCTTCTAGCACTTTCTCAACTTACTGAAGGCTGACTGATTCCAACCTTACACTGATAGTTTGATCCAAGGACAACAGCTGCAAAATATCTCAACCCCTGGGGCTAAGATGAGAAAGCTCAGGGGTGAGAGGATCCTATCTCCCCAACCTCTGCAACCACATACATTGAAGAATTCAAATTCAGTTGCCACAGCCCTAGGCCTCCTAGAAAAATTGAACTATCAACAAATTAGGGAGATCTAGGGGGCTCCCATAATGGGCCCACTCAGAAGACTTTTCAGATCACAGTCACTTCTCCACCAGTTCAGGGTCCCAAATGTTCTAATACAGACATCATCAGCTCAAATGCCTCTGGGATCCAGGCAAGTAACATAAATGTATGAATTGGTCTAGACGGCTAACCCCACCATAAGGTATTTCAGTTCAAACTTTATCAAAGCTATTTCCACACAAACAAAAATCTGTAAGCCAGATTTCCCCCAGGCCCTTAGCTTTTGACCCCTGCTCTAATTGAATCAGGGTTTTAAAAAAGCAGCCAGACCAGGGAGGTGGCTCATGCCTGTAATCCCAGCACTTTGGGAGGCCGAGGCGGGCGGATCACGAGGTCAGGAGATCGAGACCATCCTGGCTAATATGGTGAAACCCCGTCTCTACTAAAAATACAAAAAAATTAGTCGGATGTGGTGGCGGGCGCCTGTAGTCCCAGCTACTCGGGAGGCTGAGGCAGGAGAATAGCATAAACCTGGGAGGAGGCAGAGCTTGCAGGGAGCCGAGATTGCGCCACTGCACTGGAGCCCGGACGACGGAGTGAGACTCCCTTTCAAAAAAAAAAAAAAGCAGCAAAGCATTTTGCGGGCAGACTGAGCTTGCATTCTAACGAAATTCCTGTGACAATTTTTTCATATAACCATATAGGTAAATTATAAAGAAGAGGAGAGTTCTCGTATCAATTTTTTCATAGAACCATATAGGCAAATTATATACGAGAGGAGAGTTCTCGTATCAGTTTTACTTTCTCTTCACTAAGAACTTCGAGATGATTTCTACTTAGAACAGCTGGGGTTCCATCTGGGTTGCCTTCGGCCTGGTGCCAGACCTTACTTAGTTCCTAGTTCTGAAATCCAAAACGTTATCAATTAGTTCAGTAAAACGTCCTGTCAAACGTTGTCTGTCTGAGTTAACTGCACTAGTGAAATATTTTATTGAATATTATTTTACAGCACATTTATAATTGAAAAATGTTGTTTTTGGAAAAACAGTACAATGCAAATTCAGCTAGAATAGCTTATATTTCACTATTTTGAAATCACTGAATTCCAATAAAAGCTTGAGCAAGCTTTTAATCTACTGTCCTTCCCTGTAAATAAGCTACAATAAAAATGTGGCAAAAAATTAGACATAGCATTCACGATATTTCCACTCAAAACTTTTTCCACATTCTTTTCTATTCTTGGTAGCTATGTAAAGTTTTTGACAGTTATTTGCACTTAATATTTATCAAATGTTGCTACAGAAGTCTCATAAATAACAATTTAGTTATTGCCCAATAATACTTCATTGAATTGATAGGCCAGAATTTAATTAATCATTTCTTATTGCCAAGTAGCTAGGTTTTTTTCTGTTATAAGTAAATCTGCAATGAATAGAAATATTAGTTCTTTTAGATAATCTTTAGGAAAATTCCCTAGAGTGAGATTACTGCATTGAAGGAGACTTTTATGTAAATTTTGGAACCCAGAATAAAAATGGTTTCTAAAATGATATCAATGTACATATACACATTACCATAATTTTATTATACACATTTATTATACACATTAGCATAAATTACCTTATTTTACACTGTGTATATTTATTAGGTATGTTTTCCAAATTTTAATGAAAATTTTATTTACTTTTTCAATTTTTTGTTTACTAATTTTTCCTTATATGTGCTCGCATTTCATCCTTTCAATTTTATGTTTTTTTCTGAAAATATTTTATTAGCCTTTTACCTGTTATTTTGGTTACGATATATTTCATTATAAAGAAACAATAGAGTTATATGTAGGAAAATCTGCTTATTTTTTTCTTTATGGCATCTTTCCCCTCTTTTATCAAGATTTTTAATGAGACCAGTTTCCTGCAAGGTTTTCTGTTAATTAGTTTATATAATTCTTCCTGGCAGCCAAGCTGTGGGTAACTTCCGTATTTAGTTATTAATCTACTAGCATTGTAGGGAGGGCATATGATAAAAATTACCATTAATAATTCTCATTAACTTTGAAACATTTGCTACACTATACTGTTTAGTGTCTTAACAAATTTTGAGAGTAACTAAAAATAAGAATTTGTTAATAATTGAAAACAGTAAAATTCAACACAGTGCTACTCAGCTCTGTTGAATTTTAGACTATGTTTTTTCTCTGGAACTTAGTATTTACATACCAAGGGACCAATTCTTTCTAAAAATTTTTCTCCCAAAATGACAAAATCAATCATTACTTTATAGAACATACAGTTTGTCTTAACCAAACAACTAATTTTCAATACTAGTTTCTAATTGGTTGTTTAAATGTTAACATTTAGTTTCAAGTTAATTTGCTCTTTTTTCAAAAGACCAGCGGAAGCCACATGATTTATGAGTTTGTTTGTATAGATATTGTAGGAAAACAGTGGGTTCTTGTGACACGACCAGGAAAGATTAGGCTCGCAGACACTTTGAAGGGTGAGGGGGAACGAAATGGGCGAAAAGGAAAAAAAACTCAGCAAAGCGATAGGAGTTCCTGTTAACAGGCCTCCATCTCACAGACTGAATCCCAGGTCACCACCCCGGAACAGGAGAGCCTAGGCCAAGCTTCTCCTCCCTGCAAACAGTGGAACTTCCCGAGGCCCCACCGCGGCCTCTCAGTGCACAGCCTCTCTTTCCGTCTTCAGAAAGAATAAGGGGTGGTGTGGGAGGGGGTGTGGTGGCGGGGTGGGGAGGGTGTTAGTGGGGGTGGGGGGTTGCAGGGCGGTGGGGAAAGGGCGGGCTTCATCCGGGACTGGCAGTTCAGTTTTTCAGTCCTCAGGCTGTTTTAGGCTTGAAGGCAGGGTTTAACCTGGGGGGATGGGGGTCGGGGTGAGAGGTGACAGCATGCTGGCAGTCCTCACAGCCCTCGCTTGCTCTGGGCGCCTCCTCTGCCTGGGCTCCCACTTTGGCTGCACTTAAGGAGCCCTTCAGCCCGCCGCTGCACTGTGGGAACCCCTTTCTCGGCTGGCCAAGGCCGAAGCTGGCTCCCTCAGCTTGCAGGGAGGTGTGGAGGGAGAGGCGCGGGCTGGAACCGGGGCTGCGCGTGGTGCTTGCAGGCCAGTGCGAGTACCAGGTGGGCGTGGGCTCGGCAGGCCCCACACTTGGAGCGGCCGGCCGGCCCCGCCGGCCCCGGGCAGTGAGGAGCTTAGCACCTGGGCCAGCGGCTGCTGTGCTCAATTTCTCGCGGGGCCTTAGCTGCCTTCCCAGGGGGCAGCGCTCGGGACCTGCAGCCCGCCATGCCTGAGCCTCCTGGCTCCTCCGTGGGTTCCTATGCGGCCCCAGCCTCCCCCACGAGCGCTGCCCCCTGCTCCACGGCGCCCAGTCCCATCGACCACCCAAGGGCTGAGGAGTGCTGGTGTGCACTGCTCGGGACTGGCAGGCAGCTCTACCTGCAGCCTCGGTGCGGGATCCACCTGGTGAAGCCAGCTGGGTGCTCCTGAGTCTGGTGGGGACTTGGAGAACCTTTACGTCTAGCTAAGGGATTGTAAATACACCAATCGGCACTCTGTATCTAGCTCAAGGTTTGTAAACACACCAATCAGCACCCTGTTTCTAGCTCAGGGTTTGTGAATGCACCAATCCACACTCTGTATCTAGCTACTCTGGTGGGGCCTTGGAGAACCTTTATGTCTAGCTCAGGGATTGTAAATACACCAATCAGCACCCTGTCAAAACAGACCACTGGGCTCTACCAATCAGCAGGATGTGGGTGGGGCCAGATAAGAGAATAAAAGCAGGCTGCCCCAACCAGCAGTGGCAACTCGCTGGGGTCCTCTTCCACCTTGTGGAAACTTTGTTTTTTCGCTCTTTGCAATACATCTTGCTGCTGCTCACTCTTCGGGTCTGCACTGGCTTTATGAGCTGTAACACTCACTGCGAAGGTCTGTAGCTTCACTCCTGAAGCCAGTGAGACCACGAGCCCACCGGGAGGACCGAAGAACTTCAGACGCGGCGCGTTAAGAGCTGTAACACTCACCGCGAAGGTCTGCAGCTTCACTCCTGAGCCAGCGAGACCACGAACCCACCAGAAGGAAGAAACTCGGAACACATCCGAATATCAGTAGGAACAAACTCCGGACACGCTGCCTTTAAGAACTGTAACACTCACCTCGAGGGTCCGCGGCTTCATTCTTGAAGTCAGTGAGACCAAGAACCCCCCAATTCCGGACACAGGGGGACTTGGCTGCTTCCTGTTTCTATCATAGACGTAGCTGGCCTCAGAATATTCCACTTATGGATGAAAGAATGATAGTGTGATTTTATGGAAGAATTTAAGAAGATGTTGCGGTATCATCGACTTTGTAAGTGTGAAGTGTTTTTACTATTCCACTCACAATTCAGTTCAGGAAATATTTGATTTGGAAAGAGATTTACTACAATTTGCTGGGTCTTCCCAAATAACCGTCTTGACAATTATTAATATCTTAGGCTTAGCAACTCACTCAAATAGACTAAAATAGACTGAATATTTGCTTAGGCCTTCTTAACATGTTTCAGACATATTTTTCTCTTCTTGGTCTTCCTGAGTAACATCTAGTGATCTCCAAATCAAGAGATAAGAGAAACCAAGCATGCCTGGAAGAGACATTTCTTAAAGGTCACCTACAGATCAATACCCACAAAAAGCAAACCACAAATTAATGGAAGGGCATAACAGAAATCATTGCCTTTCTCATTAGGCCCTCTGCCGACTGCCTGTTACGTATTAGATCCACCCTGATTTATTCTAAGCCCTAGACTGCATAGGCTAGTGCTTATTGTCATGGTCATTATAAGCCATTATTATTCATTCCTAGAGTGCAAATGAGCCTCTTATCCTTTAATTCTTCCCTAGGAAAGCACCCCAAGGGAAACATAATTTGCAAAAAAATTGGCCTCCTGATTTCTTTTTGCCTAATGAGTTTAATTTTCGGCTTTGGAAAGGAGAAAGCTAAAGGGACTTGAAACCTACAATGTTAATTCTAATTGATCACTTCAAAGACCTTTTACATTCATAGATGACTGAATCTCAGGGTCAGAAAGTGTCTTAACGGTCTTCTACTCAAGGCACACTAGACTCAGGAGACTGCTGTGAGAAAGAAAAAGAAATCTAGCTTATCTGTCTGTGGGAGATGCTAGAAACAGGGAAACATGAAGGCATAAATAAACAGAGATGTTCCAAGCCTTTTTGAGATCAATATATTTTACTCAGGAAATCTTTATAAAAATGCATTTCTTTGTAAAGACCCTGAAAGATTTATTTCTTGGGTATTACAAGTGAACTGGTTGGTGAAGTGAAGTATTGAGAAATAGGCGATCCACAGCTTGATAGAAATATTGAACCTTCTAAAATGTCATAGAGAAAAACAGTTTAAGGTTAAGGGTGAAGTGACAGATGTTGCACTATGGCAACTTTGATTATAAAATTATTTATTTTTGTTTTGTGAGATCTTCATTTGCCAAACTGCTGATTCTGGAAAACTGGCATAATTCCAATATTTTCCTTCAGAAACTGAAACCGTTTTTGTTCTTTTTCCCATCTTTGGAGGAAGTCCTCTTAAAATGTAGAATTCATATTAATGTAACAGTCTGCAATGTCTGCTCAATTCATGGTAGCCCTGTGATGAAATACTCCGGATATATAGGAATTACCATCATTGACTTCTAGGTTTTATTTGACAGAAAATTCAAGGAGAAGCTGGAATACTTTGTCTCTTTAGCAGTTATATGCTTGGCCTTTCATAGCTATGACTAATACATATACAGTCATGTGTTGCACAATGACATGCTCGTCAATGATGGACTGTATAAACAATAGTGGTACCATAAGATTATAATGATGCCAAGAAATTCCTATTGCCTAGTGACGTTCCAGTGTTGAGAGAAAGAAGCCCCTTTCCAGACCCCAAAAGGGGGTTCTTGGATCTTGTGCAAGAAAAGAATTTGGAGTGAGTTCACAGAGCAAAGTAAAAGCAAGTTTATTAAGAAAGCAAGGAATGAAAGAATAGCTACTCCATAGACAGAGCAGGGCATTCCCAGAAGCAAGAGGAGGAACACATCCACATTAGGTACAATGCTTGTTTGCACGTAAGGTAAGAAAACAAAATATCGTGGAAGAGAGGTGCTCTACTACAAGGGCTGTGACAAAAAGATTGTTAATCGGTGTATAACTACTGTCTTAATAATCTATATTTTTATCTTTGAAGTGAAACTTATTCTTAAACTAAGAATGCTTTTGTTCTTAAGATATTGGGACATCAGGACATTTCCCGGGTCTGTTATTTCCTGCCAGACCCAGGACTTAACAGACCCAGGATATAACAGAGCCAAATGTAAATATCCTGTGACTAAGAATGCTAACCTCCTGGGAAAGCAACCCAGTAGGTCTCAGCCTCATTTTACCCAGCCGCTTTTCAAGATGGAGTCACTGTGGTTTGAATGCCTCTGATAGTAGCATAATGCATTATTCATATGTCTGTGCTGATGCTGGTGTAAACAAACCTCCTGCACTGCCAGTTGTATAAAAGTATAGCACATACATTATGTATAGTACATAATATTTGATGATAATAACTGTTATTGGTTTCTGTAAGTACTGTAATTGTACTTGTTATTTTACAGTGTACTCCTACATATATATATATACACACATATATATATGTAAATTAAATGGAAAGCAGCTTTAGGCAGGTCCTTTAGGAGGTATTCCAGAGGAAGCTATGGTTACAGGAGATGACAGCTCCATGCATGTTATTGCCCATGGAAATCTTCTAGTAGGACAAGATGTGGAGGTGGAAGATAGTGATATTGATGATCTTGATCCCATGTAGGCCTAGGCTAATGTATGTGTTTGTGTCTTAGTTTTTAACAAAACATTTTAAAAAGTAAAAATTAAGAATTTTAAAAATAGGAAAAGCTTGTAGAATGAAGATGTAAATAATTTTTTTACAGCCGTACAGTGCATTTGTGTTTTAAGCTAAATGTTATTATGTGAGTCAAAAAAGTTTAAAAACTTAAGAAATTTATGAATAAAAAAGTTACAGTAAGTTAAGATTAATTATTATTAAAGAAAAGAATTTCTAAAAATAAGTTTGGTGTAACTAAAGTGTACAATATTTATAAAGTCTACAGTAGTTTAGAGTGATGGCCTAGGCCTTCACATTTATGCACCGCTCGCTCATTGATTCACCCAGAGCAACTTCCAGTCCTTCAAGCTCCATTCATAGTAAGTGCCCTGTATTGTACCATTTTTTATCTTTTGTGTTATATTTTTACTGTACTGTTTCTGTGTTTAGGAGTGTCAATACCCACCAGTGTATTACAACTGCCTGTAGTATTCAGTACAGTAACATGCTGTACAGGTTTGTAGCCTAGGAGCAACAGGCTATACCAACTAGCCTAGGTGTGTAGTAGGTTGTACCATCTAGGTTGTATAAGTACACTCTAGGGTGTTCACAAAATGACAAAAATGCCTAGCAACACATTTCTCAGAATGTTTCCCTGTTGTTAAGCGACTCATGACTGTATTTTAAATTTAGAGCATCTTTTCTGAAGAAAATGGTTTAGGAAATACGTAGTCAGAATATGTCATTTTAGGGGACTGTTCTACCCCTCACAGTGTTTTAGGATTATCTTTAATCTTTTCCGGTGATCCAACCCCATATTTCTTCAATCAAACAAAATTATATCTAAACACACTATCTGTATATTTAGAGCTCTTGTCTTGCTTTGTTTAATTGCTTGTACATGAAAATGTCTTCATTTATTTTTTGTTTCAATAGCTTTCTAGTTTATTTTGTTTTAATAGACTTCTAGTTTATTAGCCAGTGCTTCAAGATAGCAAGGCTAGGTTTCTATACTGCCAGCTACAATTATTTGAATCTCTTCTACACTCTTTCTCATGGGTCTTTACATTGCAGTCTCAAATTTACCTGCAGATAACCACTTTATATCTCCTTTTTTGACCTTCTTCTTTGTAATGGCTAATTTTATGTGTCAGCTTGACTGGGCCATGGGATGCCCAGATAGCTGGTTAAAGATTATTTCTGCATGTGTCTTTGAGGACATTTCTGGAAGAGGCTAGTGTTTGAATCAGTGGACTGAGTAAAGCAGATGTTCTCCCCCAGTGTGGGTGGGCATTATCAAAACCATTCAGGGCCTGAATAGAACAAAAAGGCAGAGGAAGTTTGAATTTGCTCTCTGCCTGACTCCTTGAGCTTGGAATGGTTCTACTCCTCTCAGCACTCCTAGTTCTCAGCCTTTAGGCCCACGTTGGATTCTATACCATGGCCCTCCAGCTCTCAGGCCTTCCTTCAAAAAACACCACTGTCTTTGCATCTCTTAGATTGTGGGATTTCTCCACCTCTATCATTGTGTGAGATAATACTTTAAAATAAAATCTCTTTATATATTGGTTCTGTTTCTCTGGGGAACCCTGAATAATACATTCTTTACCTTGTATTCATAGAGTAAAAGTTAAGTGTTCATCTACCTTTGGACTAATTTCTCACGTACAATTTCTATTAACTTACCATTAAGTGTTCCAATCCTAAGTGACTGAATTCTTTTCACCAGATATATTCTGAGCCCACACTAGGTATGAAGCATCAGACTAGGCTCTGGTAGAAGATTTAATGGAGACAATGCCATTTAAACTGGTCTTCAGGGATGAGTAGAATTTGATGGCAGATTTTTTGCTGGGAAAGTTCCTTGAGTGAGGGTAACAATTAAAGCAAAGTCATGTCAGTGGGAAAGTCTTCAGGCAATGTTGGGGAACAGTCAATAAACTAGACAAATGGGAGTACAGGATTTATGAAGGGGAATAATAAGTAAAAATACTGGAATAACAGGTTTAGGCCAGGTTGTGGAGTGTGTATGTGTGTGTATTTGTAATTTTTAAAAGCACATATAAGCAAAAACTAGTAAATAAATGCAAAAATTAAAGGAATCTTTACTTATAAAAAGTTGCAAGCTTAATACATGGAACTTTTATTTTCTTCAATCATTAGAAAGTAACTTGCAGACCTGGTAGCCTATGATCACAAGTACTTTGTTATGCATTTCTTATAAAAAAAGGACTTTCCCTTATACAACCATTCAATCATCCAAATATGGAAATAAATACCACTATTTAGCTAATCCTTAGACTTCATTCAGATTTTCCCAGTTATCCCAACAATGTACTATATAGTGAAAGGATGCTGCTTAAAATCAGATTCTTTTGGGTATTTCTGGGTATTTCAGACACTCACATGTTCTGAGTGTTTCAAGCTACCAAGAATTTTTTTCTATAAGGACACTGCTTGTACACCTATGGAGATAATAGCCCCATTTGGGGGCTGTGTGCAGTGGGCTAGGAAGGAATTGTTAGACTTGTTCCTGAGAGCCTCATTTTGGCTCAGATCACTCCAGCATTGTGTTCCTAGTATATCACAAAAATTTCTCTGTAAAATCAATGTTTTTTTTCTTGTAGGAATTTTATCTTAATAACTTTCATAGGAGACCATGAGTTCTCAACTAGACAACAAAGGACATTCTGAGTGGTATTTGGCATCTCTCCCCCGAAGCCAGGTAATGCAGTCTTTCTCAGGAGGCTGTCCAGGTGGGCTCTTGGTCAGCTCCATGGGTCTTCCAGATGAGTCCATGTGTCTAAACGCTCATGATGACAATGCAGAAAATCCCCACTCTTCTTCACTAGAGCACATTTGAATTGTCTGGAGAAAAGTTTTGAAATTTTCAGCTATCTGACTTATAACTTGTATTTAACCCAAACTGTGGAATAGAAATACAGTCATGGAATTATGCTGAAGAAAAGAATGTAAGGAATGTTCTCTATTACCTTAATTCCCCTTACTCCAGGGTTCCCACAGGCCTATGCAGTACTCAACCTTAGTGTTGATCTTGATTGGTCTGTGGTCTACCCACAAACAGATGTTCACCTGGCAGCAGACAACAGAGGTGGGGAACCTCCCACCATAACATCTACGTTTACTAAAGCAGGGTCCCATGAGGGCTTTTGTCAGGGCTCAAGTCATTCTGTGTAGTTTGGTTAGACTTCAGATCATTCAAGTTTTCTCTTTTAATTATAGCAATATTTTAATCATATTACAGTACATTTTTAGGTCAGAAAATGACTTTCATTTCATTGTCAAGGCAATTTGTGATAAAAATTGAAATAATGCCCAGCATGATTTAAAATTTTAACTCTCAAAATCTTTGAGTTCTAATTATACTGAGTTAAATAAATTTCAAAGCTGTGTGGGTCTCCATGTTGTGGATACACCTGGCTATGATATCTCTATTATTGTATTTTTCATGATCTTATATATTTCCTTACTTTCATCTGATTTGGGTGGAAGATGGAGCTAGAAGCATCAAAAGTTACATAGTGGAATTTTATCAGACTCTGTGGCTGTCTCCTCTCAGTGCCTCATTAGGGAAGATGTAGCTTTTTTGAAGCTGGCTGCAAAGCATCATGCCGATTCCCTGCTGGCATGGTTGGATCTTGGCAAGGACAGGAAGAAAAGCAAAGGAAAATTATTGGTGACCCAAAGCTGTTGTGACATTGAGGAAAAAAAGAAAATTGTCCCAATGGGACCTTTGTAACTGAACTCCAAGGTTTGTAGACTTATGTTTCAATAACATTGGATTCACTTTTCAAAGTATATTGTTATTTTAAAAACTCAAATGTGAAACATAAGCCTCTACATATGTTTATAAAACATATAAACACTAATATGGAAAAGAAGAATGAGAATATTTCCATTTTATCTATGTTGCAAGCGGGAGAGGTGCTTCATTGGGATTTATAAAGGGAAGTTTAAAGAGTAGATTTTCCAGTGTTGCTTGCCAGGCTTTTCTTTCAGGAAATGTCCTTCCATCATCTCAAACAAGAGTTCCCTGTTCCCAGCCTTTGACATTTACTGGTAGAATGTTTGGTCATCACAGTAGAACACAATGTTTACTTTGTTAAAAGGAAATTTATCACTTATTTTATTAGTTTTGGATGACGCTTGTGGATAAAGGGCAATTCCTTATAAAAGTGTTAACAATGTAATTCCATAGGTGTATAGTAACGGTTTGATCTTTAAAATGCATGCTAAATTGTTTTACTAAATTCTATTGACTCCTTTTTTAAATTTTTTTTCGTGTGTGTGTGTGTACGGAGACGGGGTCTCGCTGTGTTGCCAGAGCTGAGTTGTTCTCAAACGCCTGAGCTCAAGCGATCCTCCTGCCTTGGCCTCCCAAACTGCTGGGATTGCAGGCATGAGCCACCATGCCCAGTTGACTTATTTTTTTTTTAAGTCATACCAAAAAGGAAAAAATCACATGTTAAATAGAGTGAAATCTATTATAGCAGACATTCGTATTACTTAAGTTCTAGTTGGGCCATAGAATTCTTTCCCTGCACATCACTCGATATAGCAAAGTAGGAGATACTTGATATCTCATATCTTACATGGTTTCTAGTCCATCAGAATATCACCATGTCATTTTCAAATGGTATCTCCAAGAGGCATATTTCTGCTTTGTATTATTGCATGTCCCTGGGGTTAAAAATTTAGGTATAGTGAATTAAAGCTTCTCTAAGTCAGATTTCCATTTTCTGTGAAATAAAGATAATAACTGTTAGGTCCACTCCAGAGATTTGTAGTGATGGTCAGATGAGAAAATGTCTACAACATTAATTTATAAATGTGTTAGCATTATACAAATTTGCAGGATTGTTATTATTACTATTTAGATTCATAATTACTTGGTTTCTTTTTTCTATAAAAATGAAAACTAGACAAAACCAGTAATTTAGTATCTGTGCATTAAGTTAGTCACAAATTTGGCACAGTCCCTCTTTCGTGTTCACAGTCCATGCGTGCAAGGATGACCAATGGTAGTGCTTGGATGCGGCCATATTGGGTGTTAAGAAAGGCAGCAGAGAAGTAGCTAGTTCTTCAGGTCACATCCCTTAGCTGGCAAGTAATAGCATTATGTGCATCTTTCCCATAGAAATTGAAACTGGGTTTTTAGAAAATATGGGACATGAAGTTTTATTTTGGAAGAGACATTTTTATTCTAGAGAAAGCCTATGCATGTTACATTATTCCATTTCCCTTTACTTTCTTCATTTTAGGGGAAAATCTGTCAAATGAATTCTAAGTATACTAGGTAGATTTTGAACTTTCTTTTTAAGTCCTTAAACCTTGATAGCTCTGTTAGCAACTAACTTTAAGACTTTCAGACTTTTTTAGTCTTAAAGTCATTCAATGAGAAGGACATCTCAAAAAGCAGCTTTGGAAGATGTTAACATATTATCTCTGCTGGTAGAAGCAAATAATTCAAGACTGAAAAGGTACCTCCCTACTCAATCTTTAAGGAAGCGAATCCCATTCCTGTGTAATTTACTTATATCTTTGGAGTATTTATTATTTCTCTGCTGGCTACCTGTGGAAGGAGCAACAGGGGAGCATGAGAGAAATATATAGCATACTTTAGATCTCAAGGGACTGAGAGTTTTAGTATTTGTCAAGATGTATATTAGCAGTGTGAAACAGAGGACCATAGAAAGTGATATGTAACAAAATATTTAATTGAGTGTTTTAAAAGAAAACCAGAGCTGGATAGTAAAGGAGTTCATTTGGGAACTGTTGAGACTTCAGTGTAGAACTGGGCTCAATTCTGAAAACAGCATGGGCAAGAGGGGATTTATAGTTAAGGATCAGGTTGGGGGTCAATGGATGAAAAATTACAAAGAGGAAACATCAGAAGTTGGGGATTCTGATTAAACAAACTAACAGGATTCTCACAAGAGGGAGGCAAGGGTGATCAGATCTAGAAGGTGTGTGAAGGATGAGGAACTTGATCAGATACCGAGGGTGATCAGGCCAGGGGTGGTGGTTCAGGTCTGTAATCCATTACTTTGGGAGGCAGAGGCGGGTGGATCACCTGAGGTCAGGAGTTCAAGACAAGCCTGACTAACATGGTGAAACCCCATCTGTGCTAAAAATACAAAAACTAGCCAGGTGTGGTAGCGCGTGCCTCTACTCCCAGCTACTCAGGAGGCTGAGGCAGGAGAATCGCTTGAATCCAGGAGTCAGAGGTTGCAGTGAGCTCAGATCACAGCACTGTGCTCCAGCCTGAGCAACAGAGTGAGACTCTGTCTCAAAAGAAAAAAAAAAAAAAAGAAAGATACTGAGGGTGATCAGATATTAAGGATGGGGGATGCTTGCTAAACTGACTTAGGACTTCTGCTAAAATAGCACAATGCAGAGACAGAAAATTCCACAGGTTGAAACTTAGTTGGGTATAGGGTTCAGAGGAGCCTGACTAAAGTTTGGACAAGGAGCCTATCTTGTCAATACAACTAGGTGCTGATTTATAAATTATATGCAATTTGTAATAGAACAGCTGCCTATGTAGGGGCTGTTTTGATCTAAATTATACAATAATTGAAACTTGATTCAATTGGTGACTTTCCCTACTATCAATATTTTACATAAATACTTTTTTTCTGCTCCATCACTACTCTTCACTCTTGCTTGGGTTTTTAAATGACCAGAATGAGCCATACAATAATACTGATATAATTGCTAACACTTTGTTCTCAGCACCACCTCCTCATCCTTCTCCCTTCCTGTACCTCCTTTTCCTCCTTTTTTGGTAGACTTTTTTTTTTTGTCTTGTAACATCAAAATTGGAAAATAGGAAACTGAAAACCTTTACACACTTAAGTCAATTCCTAGAATTTTAATAAAGTGATAGTTCTGGATGTTTCTAAAACTATTCAGTGAAATACAAAAATGCTGCTGCTGAGATTTTGTTTTCATTAAATCTTTTCTGAAATTGCTTATATTACATGAACAAATAAAATTGTCCTACTGTATGATAAAGGCAAAGTAATACTGGCAGAATTGCAGGCTTGTGAGTCCAATTTTTAAATTAGACAAGAGGAAAAAAGCTTCCTGAATTTGCAATGAATGTATGTCATTATTCTTCATGTTCCATTTCTTTCTTCATTTATCCTAGTACCTCTTGAGAATCTTCAGATTCTTGCTTTTCTTTTTTTCTTACTGTAAAACAGCATGTCCCATATTTCAAAGAGGCTTTTTGTAGGATAATTTAAAACTTATTTTTTTCCAAGGGGATGGTGAATCCATTTGTGCTTTCTCTATTCAGTTTATCTCTTGTTTACAGGTTTATGGAAAATGAGATTATCACAATTTATATTATAGTTTCCTAGATGACCAGCAGAAGTTCTTTACTGACTTAGTAATGGCAAATGGACAGGTTGAGCTGAACCAACAGTTGGGAGAAACCAAACAGTTTCTAGGTCATTCTTGATTTATGGATTAGGTTGTAAAATGACTAAGCTTTACATTTTAATATGTGTGTATAATATTAATTTCACAATGAAAAACTTTCAGGATTTTTGTGAATTACTTAAAATTAATCTTCCTAATTAATTTACATAATATGATTTTCTAAAGAGTAACAATCAGAAGAGGCTAAGAATTTCATACTTTTATAGGCGAGTGGAAGAGATAGCCTTTCCTCCATTTATTTACATCATATTATCATTTACTTGGAAAGGACAAGATCTTGAATTTCTGCATTCAGGGTTTATTTCTTCTAATAAACTTCCTAAAGATCAACTCCTAATTTTTTAGGGACTGTAATTTATATCACAGAATTAGCATTTTTTCAGATAGTTTCTTGTTTTCTAATTTTACTATATAATTGGCTGAATCTTATAATAAATGCTGTGATTACCACACTTGGTCTTAGCCAAAAGGCCGAGAAGCGATATGATTACTAATTCTGTAAAACTGTTAATGCCTTCATGAATTATTTCATCTTTGATGTATGCTTATGTTTCTACCATGTTTAAAATTTCCTGTTTTTTTTTTGTTGTGTGTTGAGACCGTAACAATTAAGTACTAAAAAAACTTATGGATTAATAAGCTATGAATCCACCTAGTGTGAAAATGACAGTCACTATACTTTTAGAAATAATAATAGCACTAGGTTCCAGATTCTGTAAGGTCAGGGAAAATGTCTACTGTATTTGCATTTGTTCTTAAACCCTTTAAGAAACCCTTAAGAAAGGTTTTCAGAACTCAGAGGGTTTTTGTTTAAAGGACTTTATTAATCAATGTAACCTTGTCTACACTGTGTTACTTCAGAATTCAAAATATTAAAGGAATAAGTAATTTAAAAACTACTAGTATTTCTTAAATAATTAAATTTGATACTTTAGTGGACATCAAAAGGTTTTTGCATAATACTTTCTTGGGAAATATTGTATCCACAAACAAAAACATATGTACAGGTATCAGTCACATTTGCCTGGGAACATCAATGAGGCTGGCATTCTAGGTTTGTTTTGTCTTATGTTGAAATCAGAATTAATCTCTTTTTTTGAAGTTATTATTTTTGAGTAAAGAATTTAGAAATTAATTAAAATAGGTATGTGTTTGAACTACTAGAGCAACATTGTGATTTTGTGGGGAAAATACCATTAAGTGAAGGGACTTGCTTTTCTGGATACTTCACACTGCCTGTTTAATGAATAACCCATTTAGATTTAATTTATACCTGCTGTGTTGTGGTATAACAATGAACCATTATATCTCCAAAGTATGAAGTTAATGAAATAATACCTATCTGGAGTTGGATATTACACACACAGAGATTCTTTCTCTTGTTTAAAGCTAATTAACATGAAAGACAATTTGACCACTTTAAATGAATAAAGAAGAAAATGAGAATGATGTGTCCACAGTGAGGCAGGCAATGGAAAGTTTAGCTATGAAAGAAAAGTTGAACAAGTACAAGCCACATACACTTTTCAAATTATTCTAGCTTTGAGAAAAGAAATATCTTTTCAGAGAATCTTTAAACTGTGTAGTATCAGCTTAAACGATCTGTTATTCATATAGGTTCAACCTAATTCTCTACTACGTCATGTATATGAAACCTATTATATTATTAGTATAGTAAGTGTGGGAAGAAATCTATTGAAGAAAGTGAAGCAAGTGATTAAAACAATGTTTAAATGTGTATGAACACTTCTCAATGAAGCTGTCCATAGCTGGGTGGTAGTAGGGGCCTTATTTGGATAGCATCCTTGGAAAGGTGGAGATTGAGAAACAGTCACAGAAGTTTTATTTCTATGAGTCCTTTATTTTGGAACTGATAAGACTCTTCCTAATGAAGAGTTAAGACGGAGCTTCCTCAGCCTCTGAAATCTGGAACACCTCAACAGTCATGAGGAGACAAGAGATTACCCCAAAATGTTTCACATTCTTTCACAGAAAGAAGCTAAAACTAAGAATGAAAATCCTGGGCTGGGCGCAGTGGCTCACGCCTGTAATCCCAGCACTTGGGGAGGCCAAGGCGGGCGGATCACGAGGTCAGGAGATCGAGACCATCCTGGCTAACACGGTGAAACCCCGTCTCTACTAAAAAAAAATATTAAAAATTAGCCGGGCGTGGTGGCGGGCGCCTGTAGTCCCAGCTACTCAGGAGGCTGAGGCAGGAGAATGGCGTGAACCCTGGAGGCGGAGCTTGCAGTGACCCGAGATCGCGCCACTGCACTCCAGCCTGGGCGACAGAGCGAGACTCCATCTCAAAAAAAATAGAAAATCTTTTGGGAAGTCCAGAGAGTTGTAACCTCCCATAGTGGGGAACAAAAATGTCACCTGGGAGCCAATGTTAATGCTAGATTTCTGCACCCTACTGCAGAGATTCTAACTCAGTAGTTCTAGGCCAGGAATTGATATGTCAAGGGGTTCTGACATATCAATTCACTACTCTGAGAAACTCTGACCTAGAAACAAAACTAAGGTGGTCAGAATAACTTTGCATACTATCCAACCCTGATCAAAATTTATAAACTTTATGATGGAAAAATGTTGTTCTCCAAATTCTGTTGCTCCCGCTCCAAATGACAGAATAAAGAGAAGCTAGTGATAGCAGCGGTATAGAAGAGGTAAATGAGGCTATAAGACCACATCTGGAGATAAAGCATATGGCAGTTGAAGAGTGGGAAACACCATCATGAATTCACAGAAAAGTCAGGGTACCTGGTAGATTAGGGCTGTAATAATAAATGTTAGGTGGGTACTTGGCGCAAAATATTTGAAGTTTTTACCCTATTGCATAGTGGTCTCAGGTTTGATATGGCCTGCAGAAAATTTACCTTTGAAAGCACTTGAAGGATATGATATTTTGTTTGTTTTAGGAAATGGAAGTTAGTGTATGTAGAAAGCCTTCTTGAATTGTCACAAAGAAGTGGAACTATATTAAATTCTATGCACAACATTTTCATAGTATGACCTTGCCTGCTCCTCTCTAAAATGCACTTAATTCACAAGTTTAAAAATATTACCTGCATATCATTTGTCAAATAAATCTTCTTAGTTTGACATTATCATCCCATATACTTTCATAATGTTGCCTTTTATTTTTTTTAATATGCAATATACTTTTTATTTTGAAATAGATTCGTAGAAAAGTTTTAAAGATAGAATGGGGAGTCCCATATACCTCTCACCCAGTTTCTCCTATTGTTAACATCTTATACGATCAGGGCACATTTGCCAAAACTAAGAAACCACTGGTACATTACTATTACTTTAAGGTAATAGTACTAGTTTTTTTCACCAATTATTTTCTGATCTAAGACCCAATCCAGGGATACCTAGGTAGTATTTGATTATGATGTCAATTGTTTGGAAGCAACTCCTAAATCCATTCCACACTAAAGGGATCAATCGGGAATTAAGCTCCACCTTTTGGAGGGGAGAGTAACTACATAAATTATTTAGAATTCTTCTTTAAGAAAGATTTGTCTCTTCTGCCCCCATTTGTTTATTTATTCAGTCATTTATTTACATCAGTATGGACTCATGGGTATTTACTTTGTACTTTGGATTATAATCTAGTACTGAGTTAATTAGGTTGTTGTTCAAATTGTTCCAGCTTTAGTCATTGTGACCTCTTTCAGGTTGGCTTTTGGGTCCTTTGACATGCCCCATCATTTGTTTTTTAAGTACTTCCTACTTTCTGGCACTACAAGATGTTTCAGGCTCATGTTGTATTTGCCTGCCCCATTCATAGAATCAGTTGCCTTTGATTTTTAGCCTCAAAGAAGACAGAAAGTAAATGTATTTGGTTTCCTATGGACAATACCTTGTGTAATATTATGAATGCTTATGGTGATACTTACGTTTATAAGGCCAAGAACAAAATAGGATCTAATTAGGTTCATTTCCTATTAGGACAATATGAAACAAATACTCCTATCTGGCCTGAAGGCATTACTAGGAAAGTGATAAAGGTGACAATTTAGAATGGATTTTACCTTTTCTTTGTCATTTCTCATCAATAGGTAGAAACAGTTTTGAGAGAACACTGTGGAGAAGGGTGGCTGTTTCACCACTTAGCACACACAAACTTAGGCATGGCCTTGTTCTTTGCTCTTTTCAGCCACCTTAGTTTCCAGGGTAAATAACACTGGCCCCAGACCTAAAGCAGTGAAGAATTATCTTCGTCAACAGATAAAGATGAATAGTTTATTGCCTTTTTCTTACTCCTTCCCATCTCTCCTTCTATTGCTTGATTAACATGTACTAAAAATTCTGGTGCTCCTGTTATTTTAACCAACAAATGAATGGATTATATCCATCTTTTTTATATTCTTTATTATCCTTTTCCACTGTTGTTGTATCCAAAACAATGAGATTAGTCCAAAAATTCTTTCTATCCTCTGGTACAGCTGGAAATTAGCTTGCTGGCTGTTTGCCTACTTTTTCCTTCTTAATGAATAGAGGATGTACTGTCCAACAGGTAATGACTATACAGTGCAGGTTCGAGGGTGATGGTCCATTTAGAAGGCAGCTTACAGTTTTATTATAAATATAAATAGTTATTAGGAAAAACAAGCAAATGAACAAATGAGATAAAACATCTCTGAATGTGTCTCCTAAATGATCATACAACAAAGGCCTGCCCACAAAAGAAGGAATTTATACTGGAAAATTCACAGGGATTAGTAGTTTTATGCACATGTGTAGAAAGACATATCATCACCAAATTACATTCATGAAGCAAAAGTTCTGGATCTCCCTGAAATAGAGCTCCTGAAATATTTAATTCTAATGCACAGTACTTGAAAGTATCAGATACTTTTCCCCTAAAGCTTTGGTGTTGTCTAACCTTCTTTCAGTTATCTTGATTATTTTTTTGAATTTAGGCATAATTAGGTGGTTATACTAGACTGCAAGGTCTTTTTCAAATTATTGGCAAACCCAAACACAAAGAACAGATTGTCATTACTTTGATGCTGGTAAAAGTGGGTTTTAGTACTTAGAGAAATGGATTTTGTTTTGCTAAAAAGTCACTGGGGACACATGTCAGCAAAAAGAAAAGGAAACACATGCTGACTGTTTCCCCAGACAAGTGGTTTTCAAACTGGTACACATTAGAATCACCGGAGAGGTATGAAAAACTTCTGATGCCGGGGTAACAATATCTGCAGTGGGGTCCAGGCACTGGCATCTTTTAAGGCTTCCCAGGTGATTATAATGTGCATTCCATGTAATAAAACAATAATTTTCATATTTTAGTAAACATTTAAAATATCTGTATCATTTGTTAACAATACAGATTCTTGGGGCCAGCTCCAGTGTTCTCATTTCTTGATTAGGTGTGGAGTCCAGAAATCTATGTTTTAAAAGAATAAATCTTTAGGTACTTGGTTCTTTGCATGATACTTTAGTCTTATTCCATAACTGCTTGTGATGCCAAAAAAGGCTCTGGCAGCAGCCCACCCCGGATTTGTACTGCTGCCTGGAGCTGGCCAAAGCTCTATGGAACTGTTTGGTTTTCTTTGCAAGCCTGGGATCTCTTTATTTCATGTACGTTGGCCACATATGCCCTTTCTCATCAGCTGTCTAGATATCTCATCGTTGAACATTCAGCTCCTATATTACCTAGCTTTAGAATTTCTGTATTCTTCAGGCTCCCCCTCTTCCTGTTCCTGTTCCCCTACAGCAATTGTACAATTATCTTACTGTTTTGTGAACCTTAGTATTCTTATCTGTGTCTTCTGTAAGACTTTACATTCCTTGAGATGACTAACCATGACTTGCTGATTGTAGTTGTAGTGCCTGCCTCAATTCCTTATAACTTGGCACCCCAAAACTTCAAGTCTGATAGGTAAAACATTATAAGAAATTGTACTGTGAGACATTCTAGCTCAAGGATAAATACAATACGCCATGAAAATACAGATATTTTTGTTCACCTACAAATTTAATTTATTCGTGACATTTCTTCTCTTTCCCCATAATTAGTATAAATAATTCAGAGGAGGCTATATTCTGTTTAACTGTGAATAAGAAGTTCACATGCTGTTGACTCAATATTCTAAGCTATTGGAAAGGAACAAAACTAGATAATCCAAAAATCACTTATATTTATGTTTGGAGTACATTTTGGCATTTCCTTTGTAATAAATGTGGTCGATGCTCTAGGAATTCCCAGTATTTCATACAAAAGATTGAAGGCACATCTGTAATACCTGATTCTTCAGAAGCTAAAAGCTGTTCTCTGCTATTTAGCTCCTCCACAAGCTACTCATATGCCCCGCTTTTCCAAGGACTCCTCTGGGAATAAGAGAATAATATTGAAATTAAAAGGAACAAAAAGGGATTGGCATTTGTCATGTGCTGTGTGTTTTAATCTAGGACTCTTTCCCCTCAAATAGAGTGCTTTCTTATTTCTGACCCCAGGTAAAAGAACATTCTGTTTATGATAACAAAAGAGATAGTCAAGCAAAATAAGTTGTATTCATAAAATCTTGAAATCAATGTAAAAGTATCGGGTAACTTCTAAGGATGATAAATTAGATTTATGTTTTCTTCACCATAAATATTGAACCATTTGTAGTGGAACCTCCTTTTTTTCAGAAAGATTTTTAAGAACTCTAAAAATAGGAAAATTTAACTTTCTTCAAAGTAAACACTCTCAGTAGGAAAAAACACTGAAAATTTACAAAATTCAGATTAGAATAAGTCATGATTTTTTTTAGAAGCATAAAATATGCTCATGGATATGTAAATGTGGTGGATTATTTCCTATCATCTTCTATCTCTTTACGTGATATATTCCTTAGTATTGATAAAGTTTACAAAGCAGTCATTAAAATATTCTCTTTAAATCTCTGACTTTACTTGTTGATTTGACTGGTTGCTTCTCCAGTATTTGCTGTTTTCCTTCCCCACTGGGCAAAGCCAGGGGATCTGAGTAGGCAGAAGCTGAAGAGCACATTTATATTCTCTTTCTGACTGAGATTGGTTCAAGGATAAGAACTTGGCACAGGTTTGTCCACTCAGAGTAAAGCCCAGAACTTTTAGTCAATAGTTAGGGTGGCAAACATCTTCCTTTGGGACTGGAAGGAAGAGCATACATTACTCAAATTGCACCTGGTAATCGTTTTGTCACCAAGAGAAGACTTAGTCTTGGGATAAAGCTGACAGGGTCTTGGTGAAATGATTTACTTATCAAATCAAATCACATCTGATTTGAGCCATTTTCTCCTGTAGACTTTTGAGCTATTTTAACTCATTAATCATCTTATTGTGTACAACAATGTGAGCTGGATTTTCTGTTACTTGCAATGAAAAGACTATCATTTGCAACTTAGCAGATGATGTGGTTTGGCTGTGTCACCACCTAAATCTCATCTTGAATTGTAACTCCCACAATTCCCACATATTGTGGGAGGGACCCAGTGGGAGGTAGTTAAATCATGGGGGCGGGTCTCTCTCATTGTTCTTGCAATGGTGAGTGGGTCTCATGAGATCTGATGGTTTTAAAAAGGAGTTCCCCTGCACAAGTTCTCTCTCTCTTTCTCTTTGCCTGCTGCCATCCATGTAAGATGTGACTTGCTCCTCCTTGCTTTCCACCATGATTCTGAGACCTCCCCAGCCACATGGAACTTTAAGTCCATTAAATCGCTTTTTCTTCCCAGTCTTGGGTATGTCTTTATCAGCAGCCTGAAAACGGACTAATACAGTAGACTTGAGTACCTATGGCTGACATGTTTTTTTTCAAATGAAAGAGTAACAAATTGGTAATGTCAATATGTTACAGGAAAAAACAAAAACAAAACAAAACAAAAAAACCCAACAGCCTCCCAATAAAATATAATAGAATTTACATCTGTGGCATCATGTGTTTGAACCAGTCCTTATAAATGGAAACTAGTTTTTCTTGTTGCATTTTGCATTTCCTTCCCAATCATGACAGAATAAGAAAGTGTCACACAAAACTTGGATGGCCTATTTGGATGGGTAATTTTTAGATGATTTAGTCCTATCCCTTCATTTTATAGATGAAGAAACCAAACCTCAGTGAGATTGAGTTGGACAAGAGCTGAGACAGATGTTCCCATCTGACTTCTGATGTACCCTCTTTCCACTGTAGTATGAGGTCTCCAGAAAGAAATTTAGAAACCAATGGCTGAATGAGGTAGATTGAAATATTGTTTTGTTCCCTTCCCTATAAGGGGATTATATCTCTTTGTCCTTGCCATGTCACTTTCAGTATCTCCCTCTACTTTCTCACTTTCTGCCCTAGGCTTGATCATGTGACTTCCTGAGGTAAATGTGAGTAGATGTGACAGAATTATGAAATGTAACTGTGTGAGGCATCCTGCTCTCATGCTATTATGACAAGTCCCAGATGGTGGCTGTTCTTTCGTCCTGGTCTTTGAATGAGAAAACCCATGGAGCAGTGCCTCAGCCTGTAGCAGAGCCGCAGCTGCATTTAACATGAATGGGCATGAAAAATGTATTGTAGGAAACCAATGAAACTTGAGAGGGTTTGTTACTGCAGCAAAGCTGATGAATACTGTGAAAATCAGGAGTAATTATCCCATGTGGTATGAAGTAAGAAAGGAAGACATTACTATGCATTTAGAACATACCCCTTGCTTTTCTTGGCGCTTTGTCCATGGACATGATTGGTAATGCTTTTTCCTCCCAGAGTATTGTGAAAGGACAAAATACTTGTTGGTTTCATTCTTACGCCAATAACATCTTACAGAAACTCGGTTCACTTACTTCATTATTTTATGTTAATTGTGAGGAAGGAGAAGAAATGGGATAAACAAAGTTTACAGAAAAATAACAATATCTATATTAATATGGCAACTGAAGTCTAACCTGTGGCAGGGCATCAAGCTAATATATTACATATTTTCAAGTGTATCTTGCACTTGACTGTGAGCATTTAAGGAAGGCACTATATCTGCCTGGAAGAGCTAGGGAACTTCCCAGAGGGGTGATATAATTTGAATGTTTGTCCTCTCCAAATCTCATGTTGAAATGTAATCCCCAGTGTTGGAGGTGGGGCCTGGTTGAAGATGTTTGGGTCATGGGGATGGACCCCTCATAAATGGTCTTGGTGCCCTCTCTGCAATAATGAGTTTATGTGAGATCTGGTTGTTTAGGGGAGGCTGGCACCTCTGTCTCTCTCCCGTGCTCCCTCTTTTGCCATGTGATACATCAGCTCCCCCTTCACCTTCGGCCATAATTGTAAGCTTCCGGAGGCCTCACCAGCAGCTGAGCAGATGCTGGCGCCATGCCTGCACAGTCCACAGAACCATGAGCAAAATAAATCCTTATTTATAAATTATCCAGTCTCAAGTATTCCTTTATAACAATGCAGAACAGACTAATACAGAAAATAAGAGCATAATAGGTAATCCAAATGTCAAAAGATGTTAGGAAGTTATGAAGATGGGCTGAAGGGAGGTAACTTCCAGAGGGACCACTATATGCAAGGACAACGAGTCACCAAGAGGAAGTCACTTGTAGCTAACACAGAGGGCAAACGTGAGGGAGGAGCAGGTATGGGCCCAGCCACGGCTGACTCTGCTTATCATCCTGAGGTTCTGGCCCTCATGCTGTGCATAATAAAATGTCACTGAAGGAATACCATCAAGGTACTGCCATGGTCAGAATCTAGTTTTACAAATATTTCTTTATTCAGGGGAGAAGGAAGAAAATGAAACCTGGTAACACTGATATGGAGACTTTAACAGCTATTTGTATTAGCGTGGATAAGAAATGCGAAGATCCTGCATTAAAGCAATGGCTGTGGGATAGATGAATTATTTAGATTTGTTATAAGGTGCACTCCACTGAATTTTGTGAGGGTTGTTTTAGAATAAGTCACTTTACCTAGGCAGATACATATATAGGAAAGTTTTGTCAGATATCTTAATAGGAAAAAAAGGGGAAACAGCCTAATATAATGATTTTGGATTTGAGGCTAGGAGGGAGTAACATTTACTATCTCTCTGGTATTAATTATTAATCCTTTTTAAGTCTCAGTCTTCTTACCTGTATCTTGCATATAATAAAGTACCTTTCTTGTAGGATTATCACAATGAAATGAGATGGAGTTGGGGTTCAAGCAGGCTGGTGGGAAAAATATTAAAGATAGTTATATAATAGCCAAAAACTCTCTTGGGAAGCCCGAGAGTTTGCATAGCTTCAGATTGCTTGGCTGAAGGCAGCCAGGGTCTCTTTGCAGGAGTCAGAAAGATTAGGGTGCAAGTACAAAGGAATGTGGGAAGTTTATCTTACTAACCTGCTTACTTATACAGGCTTAAGACTAACCTTTCAAACTACCCCTACCTGTGGGTACTTTATGGCCTCCTACTTGGGGGCAGCAGTCTGCAGAAGTTTATTACCCGCAAATGGTGTTTGCTTTAGGCTCCGAACCTGGCCTTTAATCTTTACCCTCTAGTGGTGTTTACTCACAACTTTTGCTAATTAGTCTTACTGAATAAATGCAAGCCTGACTAGCAGATGAGGGCTGAGTCACAACTGTTTACAGAACTCAGCTTGGAACCTGTAAGCTGCTCGGACCCTCAGCTGGACTGGCAGAGCAGAATATCCGTGTGTCAGTGTACTTTATTCATCCGTCGCCGAATCAGGGGTCTGCAGGAACAGACCCCCCGCAGCTAGTGCCCCCGTGAAAAGAGCGCTGCCTCAAGATGGGACATGAAAATACTTAACCATTGACTCTGCCTAAAGGATGAATAATTTTTTGGTCATATCTTTTTTTCCCCTGATTCTTATTAGTTCTGTAACATCAGTTGGGATAGAAAATATGGAAGATTTCAGGTGAAAAAAGAAGAGGTAGACAAGTTTGATTTGAATATCTAGAATCTGATTTTCCTGTAAGATATCCAGATGGAATTATCTAAACAGGTAGTTGGAATTTCAAAATGGTCTCTGGTAAGTGATTAGCAGTTCAAAGTCTGAGAATGAGAAGAAAGTATAGCGGAGAAGTATAGGTCATATTAAAATTGATCCCACAGGTGTGAAAGTATTGCCAGAGAGAATGCATAGGAATCAGAAGGGTTAGGGGCCAGGAGCCAAGAAAGGAGGTGAGAAGGAGTAGCTGGACAGTGGGTGGTAATTAGCTTAATGTTCTGTAAAGCAAGCAAGAAATTTTTACAAGAAGGAATTTAATTATGGATAAACACTCCAGATAAGAGCATGTAATATGCTGAGAAGATGAAATATACTAGTTACAGAGACGTGGTGGAGGCAGAAGCTAGATATACTAAAGGGTGAATGAAAAGTGATTAAGGAGAGAACAGGAATGTAAGGTTGTTCTTTTAAGGCCCTGGAGTGTGAAGGCAAGAGGACTGCAAAGACTACTGGTTGCCTAGTCAATTTCAATTCTCAGTACCAGAATCCTTCTAATTTTGGTTACTGTAATATGATCAGTTTAAAATGACATTCCCAAGCCTCCTTGCAGTTGGGTGACTAATGAGATATAATGGCCACCCATTGGGTGGGCTTGGGCTTCCAAGAAAGCTCTTTAAAGGACTGACACAGCTGGGAGACATGTCCTTTTCCCCTCTCCTTTCTCTACCTTCCTGAAATGGAAATGAAATAGCTGAAGTTACAGCAACCGTCTTGGGACCTTGTAAAAATGGTCAAGAGAATCTCAGATACTTTAGCATTAATATGCTTGAAGTCCTGAATCAATGGCATCAACTGTTTACTTCTATTATGTGAGATAAATATGTATTTTAAATCCCTGTGGTTGGCACTGTTTTTAGCGGCCAAATATAAACTGACAAAGTGTGATAGCTAGATGATATAAGGTTAAAAGAATATCTCTATTCCTAGTCAAAGTAGTATCTTACAACTTCTTTGAGGTTATTTTTTAGATTGATTTACTATTTTTCCCTCAATAGGGAACATGGATAAATCACTTCACTGTCAGGTACTCTGTAGTAACCCAAAAAAATGTGCATCTTTTCACTCTTTCTTCTTATTCTCTCCATCCCCTTCTTTCCATCTTTCTTCTGTCTCCCCCTCTCCTACTTTCCTGATAGGTAAGATGCTTTCTGATAGATCAAGAGGTTAATAAACTTTGGATAATTGGATGTAAAGTGTTTGAACAATAAAATCTCTGCAGATAGGAAGATATTTAAGGGTTAGCTTAAAACATTGCACAAGAAATATAATGATGTTACTATCTTTCCAACAAGCAAACTGTTTTGGTCTTGTAAGCAAATTAAGTGATATTCACCAGCTAAGAGGGTTCAGGCATCTCAACCCACCAGGAGAACAGGGAGGCCCCTCATGCACAGGCATACAGATACGATGCACCACACAGAGGGAATAAGCCATGCCTTGTGATAAGAACAGAGCATGAGACATTTGCTAAATGCTATTTGACAGGAGAAAAAAAGTAATCATTGTTACCATGGAAGACTGTTCAAAGTCACTGAGCAAAACTTCAGTGATTTCAAATCCAGAGACTGAACATGTTCTACAACTAGGGATAAGCATGCTGTTAAACCTTCAAACAACACCCCTGTGGAGGGCAGCTTGGGATACAGAGTTGAGTTGCTATAAACTGGACAGAGAAGGAAAGGGAATCATCTACATCAACAGGAGAAACAATTATCTTAGCCATCCACCTGGCTAGTCAGTTTTTCCAGCTGTTTAGTAAGGAGAAACTGCTTTATGCTATTTGTGATTATTAAAAATTATAGTTGTTTTAATTCTCATTCCATCTTGTGGGATCAATAATTTCAGTTAATTCTTATGTCCCAAATTAAAGATTGAGATGGAATTATCTAGTAGGTAGTTGGCAATTCAAAATGGTGTGTAGTCGGTGATTACTAGATAGCATTTTGAATTACCATATCTTCAGGTCTTGAGATATTTAGCTATCTAGAGTTCATCAACCTACCCGATGTTCTTCCTATTCAGATCTCCTACTGAGAGGAAGCAGGCAACAAAATCTTTTACAGAATGGTGCTTTAAGAAGACATATATTTGGTCTAAATGTGTCAAAGGTGAGCTGTTACACTCATAGGTTTATATTAAATATAAACTTCTTTTATTTTTCTGGTGATATATTGCCTAGGGATTGTGCTTATCGTAAGGTCCCAGCAAATGAAAAGGAAAAACTTTGACTGGGAGAAAATATTTTCAACATATATCTGACAAAGGAGAGGAATTATGCCCCAGGAACAGTACTTAACAGATTACACCCTGGAACCTCATTTATGGCTGGGTCTGATTTCAGTGATTTTGGGCTAATGCTGTAATGGGCCTTTGAGCTGATGCTATAATGGGATGAGACTCTTGGAAACTTTTAAAAGGGGTTACCAGGAAGCATATGAACAGATGACGCTCATCACTGGTCATCAAGAAAAGGCAAATTAAAACCACATTGAAATACTGTTATATACTCACTAAAAGGGACAAAATTAAAAAGACTAACACCGTGTTTTGGAGAAGATGGAGGCAACTGGAAATCTTGTAAAATATACAATGACTCAAACACTTAAGAAACAAATTTGGCTGATTCTTATAACGTTAAACCATTAATACTTACCATATGCCCCAGCAGTCCCACTCTTATGTATTTACCTAGAGAAATGAAAGCACATGTTTACACAAAGAGCTGCCATAAATGTTCACAGCAGCTTTATTTGTAATAGCTCCAAATTGGAAACAATGCTGATGTCCAGCAGCAGGTGAATGGGTAAACTAACTGGTAATCCTACAATGGGATACTACACCCAGCCAGCAGCCGAGCACAGAGGATGTACTGATTAAGGCCCATTCCTAAGAGACACAGGACTCCTCCAGTGGGAGACTGCCTTGAGGACACCCCCTCAGCCTAACCAAACCTTTCTTGGAATTGCACTGCAGTCTAAGCCTTTTTTTTTTTTTTTTTTTACCTCCTTATCCTGCCTTCTTCCTTTCTTTTGCAGGTGTTGGAACTGCATGCTGTGTAGACTCTCCAGGTCTTCTCAGGATTCTCTTCCATTTATTTTTCACAGCATTTTCCCTAAATCTGTTTCATGGCTAATCCTTTCTCGACATCTGCTTCCCAGAATACTCAGATTAACAAAATTGTTGCCTGGGGCTGAAGTGGGAGTATGGGACATTTTTGGGTGATGGAAAAATGTTTTATATCTTTGTCATTGCAGTGGTTACATACATATATTCATTATCAAAACTTATTGAAATGTACACTTAAAGGGGGTATATTTTGTTCATCAGTAAAAATGATTTAAAACAAAACATAATCTCAAATGCTGCCTATGACTTGCTGGTCAGGGCAGATACTGGCCAGGTAACATTTAATGTCCAGATTGCAAAGGCAGAGGAGATAAAGAATCTGTATGGTATAGTATTGGCAAAAACAGTCTTCACTCATTTAGGGGTTGCATTTAGAAATCTTTAGGAATCATAAATCTCCTTTTAAGGATAAGCCAATACCATTAGGTCACTATGGTGACTTACTTGTAAGTGGGCATAAAATGGTTAAGTAATAAATGTCCAGGTGGTTGTAGCAGGAACAATATTTGAAGGAGACAGAGACATTTCCATTAAGTAATGACTTCTTAAAAAGGAGATAAGATTTTCAAGGTAGTTTTTAATCTGAATTTTTTTTCTTCATAAATCTGGAATGATCTCTAAATTCTTACCCACTGATAGTGTGGAGAGAGGCGGTGCACTGAGGCAGCCTCTTGCCTATTTCACCAAGCATGGGCATTGGATGAAGTTGGCATTCTAACAGTCATCAGTGATTTATATTCTCCGTCTCCTTGCCTACCTCAGTCCCCAGATTATGACTTCATTGAGGATGATAACAGGGGCTTTATTTTTTTCTCTGTTTCTGGATTAGCCAGTTCACAATAGGCAAACAATGTTTTTCATTGCGTAGATTATTGAATGAATAAATAACTTTCTGTCACGACTCTGCTTCTCATGGGGCAACCCTTCAAAACACACCTTGTTTATTTTCTTCCAAGCTAAGCTGAGAACCTATAAGGACAAGATTGCTTTATTGATCTTGTTTTTCTTCATTTACTATCTATTCATTTTTACCACCAGGTTTATCCTTTACTAGAAACTAAGGAGCCAGATCAAAACAGGTTCCTACTATTATAATTGAGGTCAAAGAGCTTGTGCCTTTCAAGATCCTCAGTACAGAGGGTTCGATGTGGCATCTAATTGAATTGCTGTGTTGCTCAAATCCAAATGAAACCTTTCAAAGTTGACTTGACCATTGAAGAACAATTAGAAATGTCAAAATCCACCTGACATAATTTTTCATTACATACCTTTAAAATACAATACAGACAAAATCTGAAGAAAGCAATTTTTAAAATAAGATTTTAATTTTAGAATGTTTTTTGATTTATAGGAAATTGCAAAGATAATGCAGAGAGCTCAATTGTACCCTTCACCCAGTTTCCCCTAATGCTAACATCTTGTTTTACTGTGGTGGTATATCACAGCTAAGAAAACAACATTGGTACAATATTGTTTACTGAACTCCAGACTTTATTCAGATTTCACTAGTTTTCCCTTAATGTCCATTTTCTGTTCCAGGATCCTCTCAAGGATTCCACATTACATTTATTCATCATGCCTCCTTTGTCATCTCCACTGTGTGACAATTACTTCATCATTCTTGGTTTGCATGTCCTTCCATTTTTGAGGAGTATTTTGTAGAATGTCCTTAAATATGGATGTGTCTAATATTTTTTCACGGTTTGACTGGGATGTGGGGCTTTTGTGAGAAAGATCACAGAGGCAAATTCACATCACATCATATCAAGGCTACGTGCTATTCCTGTGATGTAGATATGAAGATGTTAATCTTAATCACCTGAACAGGGTTCTCCATTGTAAAGTCACCTGCCCTCCCTGCTCTCCCTACTCTATACATTGGAAACAAGTCATTACAGGTATCCCACATTCAAAAGTGGTTGGCAGTTTAAGCTCCACTGCCTGGAGAGGGGGGAAGCCACATAAACTATTTGAAATTCTCGTCTCCACCTTTGCTTATGTATTCAATCATTTATTTATGTCAGCATGGACTTGGACTTGGGATATTTCTTTTATGCTTTGCCTTATCACCCAATACTATCCTTGTTTATTTTGTTCTCATTGCTCCAGCTTTGGCCATTAGAAGGTCTTTCAGGTTGGCTCTGACATGCCTCCATCCTTCTATTCTCTGAGTACTTCCTTAAATCCTGGCACTGTAAGATGCTCCTAATTTACCTTGTCTATCCCATGCCCCCAGCTCTAAAAGTAGCCATTTCTTCAAAGAACCCTGGTTCTTTTTATTGGACATTGGAGTTAGAGCCGATCATCTGAGCACTGGGTAACAGTTGTCTTTTTAAGAGCACAATTATTGAAGTTCCAGCTACCACTGAAATATCACTACACCACTGCATGTCTGGTATTTAGCTGAGGGAAGAGTTTTGTTTCATGTATTAGATATATTCACTAGAGTTTTCTGTTGTGTATTATTTTCTTTAAGTTCTGGTTGCTGTTTTATTTTTTTTTGCGGGGGAGGGTAGGATTCCTATAAGATGTACAGACCAGTGGATTACACTGGGAATTGTTTTGACAGCAAGAAACAGATGGTTTCAAAAAGAACTTATCCCTGGATTAATTTTCTCCCAGCTGAGTTGCACCATGACTGTTATGTTGTACAGAGCTCACTGAGTTGAAGAGGCCCGGTACGCAGGTGTAGGTATAATCATTTGGTGAGTTCATCATTTTGGAGTTTGGTCTCCTTATTTTCATGCTGTTTTATTAGCACACTGAGAACTGACATACCTTTCAGGAGCAGGCTTATGTTATTCAAGCTTGTGGAAACTGACACATCTCCATAACTCTGGTTGACTAATTTACAGTAATAAATGCAATGGTAAGCAAACTAGAGTGCTTGCGTCAATAGAATCTTTCCAATTAAATGTGATGTTCAGGAAGCAAAATTACCATCAGAAGCCTGCCTGGTGAGCGTGGATCAAAACAAGGGGAGTTTTACAATTCCCGTGCTTCATGGCATATTGTCAAAGCAGTCTGATGCACCTTCTTCATGATGAGGCCATGTCTGCCTCCACAAGTATGAAGTTCTGAATGGGCATAGCTGGCTTCTAGCTGTTTGGGTCTCTTGTTCTCTGGACTGACAATCCCCCCTACTCTGCTCTGACAAATACTACTCTAAACACAGTACAATACAAGTGGGTAATATTCTAAATTCAAAAATTCCAATTCTATTCCAGTTATATATTTTCTGAAAATAACTGCCTGATGTTGACTCAAGATTCTGGTGTTTACAAAATCTTAAAATGTCTTTAGTCACACTTCATAAAACCAAAAAAGGAAAAAATTAGAAAACAAAAGTTGGAGTTTACTTCTATAAAAGGCTTATACACAGATATTGCATATGGATCTTACTAGTTTCATCCAGGCAGAGCAAATTTTTCCTTTATCCCTAATTCTATACTCCTATAAAAGGCTTATACACAGATATTGCATATGGATCTTATTAGTTTAATCCAGACAGAGCAAATTTTTTCTTTATCCCTAATTCCATCCTCCCTCCTGCCCCCGTACCCATCTCCCATGGGAGAGGCACTTTTCTGTTGCCCCCATGTAATTGTGTGACCTTGGAGATATTATTTAACTTTTATTTAATATAATCCTATGTTTCCTTATCTGTGAAATGAGGAAAAGTAATTCTCCTTTAGAAGTTTGATGTATGGATGAAATCAGATAAAATATATCAATGCCTTTAAAAATTCACTGGTGAATAGTAGGCATTCGATAAGGACTAGCTGCAGTCAGTGACTTATAGTCCCCAAACAGCCGCTTAAAGCTGCACTCAACATCTCAGATGCTGTGGCAGCACTCTTCCTCTGACTCAGTGTTGCCCTGTTCAAGTGGCTTGGATAAACCAGCATTCATCTGGTGAATAAACAGTGATGTCAGGCTGAAATATTTAAGTGGAAGGCTGAATCCTCTGCATCATCACTGCAGCAGTTAACTGCTGAGCTTTTTATTTTTTGAAATGTAGAACTGTTGAAAACAAAGAGCAGTTTTTCATGAGCATTTATTCTTACTCATAAGTGTCTAGCAGGGATTGCCAAGTGTGATTACATTCATTAAGATATTTTTGTGTTAGAAGAAAACCTTCGTATTCATAAATTAATAAATACTTGTTCATATTATCACTTTAACCTGATCACTTTAATTTTACAAATGGGCTTTTTTTCTGAGGTAGCTTTATTTGGAAGCTGAATGACTAGCCTACAAAACAACAGGGATTAGAGTTGAGAATGGTCTTCCTGATTGCTGTGTCATAAATGCAAGACTGTAATTAGGACAGCCTTGACAGAATGTCATCCACTTGGATTACTGTGCACATGATAATCTGTCACTCTGGTACTCTCGAGACCCAAGAAAAAGGCTGTTGTGCAGCATGTTAACATGTGTTTGTGAGGAGTTGTTCATTGAAGGTTATGCCTGACATCTTCTTGTCTCTTGAGTCTCTTGGTGGATTTCTAATTTCATCTATTTCATTAGCCAGATATTGGTTGTTAGAATGATTAGTGCTCCAGGAGGACCCACCCAAGTGCTGTCACCAGGGTCTGCTCCCTGTGGAGTGGAAAGTATCTCAGAGGCTTATCGTCTCCTAAAGCCAGGGGTCGTAGGGGCACACAGCTGTGTCCGACAATTAAAAATCACTCATGCTTGGTTTTTAGGGGGCACAATTGTCAGAATCTGCTCCATCCCCTTGCCAAGGTTGATTTTGTCAAAGCTGATCCCAATCTTTTATTCTAATCACACTTTCTACTTTGTTGAGCTATTTGGATAGCAGCTCTGCCTTTTAACCTTATCCACTCCACTTTGGGCTTCTGAAATTTAACTTTGTCATTCTACTTATAAATTTTCCTTGTCAATGTCCCCTGGTTTTTACCTTGTTACCTTGGAAAACAATGTCAGGACCCATGATCCTGGTTGTTCCAGCCACTCTTCCATATGGTAGAGTCTCATACCAGCACTGGAAAAATGATGTTTCACACATTGTACATGATAGAGGGGATGAGGACGTGGTTCTTGCATTTGAAGGATTGTGAATTCTTCTTTCTTAACAAATCAGAGAAAAATAGAAGCTACATTACTAGCAAATTTATTTTTACATCCTTTTCTTGAAAAATAACACATCGGTAAACACAGTAATCTAGTTTATTATTTTATTTAAACAAAGACCTTCTGTTTGATTTTTTTTACTTCTTCTATTTTCCAAACTCACATAAGCAAATTCCAAAATGCCTGAAGTAATAATCATTCTGATTTCAATTATGATAATTTTAAAACATTAAAATTGAAATGTAGAAAATGCTTATTTTTAAATTAATAAAATATAGTTACAAGATCCCTCTTATAAAATTGCCAAAGTGTCACAAGAGTTTATGCATGTAAAGCGCTTTACTCAGTGCCTGGAACATGAAATGTGCAATTAAAAAGCTGTTATTATTAGCATTGGATTTCATACTTACAAAATAAATAGTTTGTACCACATGAGCTACAATGTCCTTACCAATTTTAAAATCTTGAATCTGAATTTTACTCCCAACAGAATTTCTGGTGTATCTATGACATTGCTTACTAATTACCCCAAAAATATTGAATGTGTAAGCTCTGGACAGCATAAACATATTATATACACATATGTAATAACAAAAACTGAGAAAATAAGAGTGTTAGGTGATAATAGTTGCAAGAAAAGCAGGGAAAGGGGATGATGAAGGGGAAAGCCAGAGTGTGGTCCTATTTTAGAAAAGGTAAGTGTGGATAGACCTCTCTGGTAAGGCAAGGTATGCACAGGTATTTGGTTGACATCAGAGTGGAAGCCCTGTGGCTATCCGAGGGAAGAGGGTTCTTGCTTCATTTCTGAGAAGGGATATACCCAAAACATATTATGGCCCTTAAAGTCAAATGAGCTGTTGCTTAGCATTCAATTCAATACAAAAGTTACCTCTTTGCTTTCAGAACAAAAGAGAAACCAGCAAACTATCCATAAACCATCTGTGACACATGGACTGATCCATGCCCAAGAGGATTCATTTTCCAAACAAGATTCCTGGGATAGCTGTGTTGACTGGATAGATATTCGACTTGGTGAGAAAGTTGTCTCTCAGATCACTAGCTTAGACTGTTAGATGTTAACAATAGAATTTTATTACCAGATAAATTTTAGCATATCTGATTGATATAAACTATATCTCCATGAGGCTACAATAATCAAATGTATGTGAAATATCTGGTCTCGCTGATGTTTTATTAATCTCATTTCCTCATTACTTGTTTCACTGAAGCCAGGTAGCCAGAAGACTGGTTAAAAAAATATGTTATATTTATTATTTGATTAGGATAGTGCAATGGAAAGTGCTCAAGAACAATTGATTTATTAATATGCTGATTCGTTAATTCCTTCAATATGTATGAATTAAGTGAGGGGCATCGTGCTAAGGGTAGGTCATTTGAATCCCAGTACAAACACTGTTATAAATGACCTATATTATCTGAAGAAAACAACAGCCTCTCTCTGAGTCTCAGTTTTCTCACAAGTTCAATGATATGTACTGAGCCCATATTGTATGCCAGGCTCCGTGCCTTGTACTAGGGACACAGATGGACACGACAGCATTACGGGGGAGACAGATATGCAAACCATTAAAGCATGGAATGGTGCATGCATGTCACAAATATATCCAAGGTAAAGGAAAAACAGAAATGAGGTAGTGGTTAATCTGTCAGGGGAAATGGAGTTAGGAAAAGCTTTGCCGAACAGATGTTTAAGAATGGACAAGAGTCAAGCAAAAAAAAAGAAACAAAAAGAAAAAACAATGAGAGAAAGTCATTTCCTACAGCTTATCAAGTTTAAGATTTCATGATTTTAGCAAAATGCCTGTTGAACTTTTGGAAAAAGGCATAAAGGCATGGGATTAGATGTTAATAATGTCATTAAACCATTAAAAGTAATATTCAGATGCTTCAAAAATATTGAAAGCTTTATAAATAAAAGTCCTCATCATAGAGATATTTTAAAATTTCATTTGGGATTTTTTGGACTTTTTTATACATTTCCAATTAAGAATGTCTCAGCCTGAAATGTAGACCTCCCTTTACCATAAAGTTGTCCAACTGCTGATAAACCATTTGACTAATAAGTTTAGAATAATGACTTGATTTTATCATATATGTCCATAAGCTGTTAAGATATAAAAGTTTTGGATCAGTATGTGTAAGTTCACTAAAATATATATATTTCTGTTTCTCTCACTATGCAGAATTTTATGAAATACAGAATATCTGCATTATTTATTTTTGACTGCAATGTTAGGGGATGGCTTATTCCCTCAATGATTGCTGCTATGGTTATTCGAGAAACTATAGAATTCATTAAAAAAAATAAATCTACCTTAACTATATCCCCAATGCCTATGAAGTTATCAGCTAAGGCATTTGGATTGTACAAAGATTTCAACAAAAGATGACCCAACACTTTATCTTATCTTACATCCCTTGGGATGAGACCTTGTTTAGTGCTAAGACTATTCAATCAAATGGATTTTTTGCTGGCTGAACTCACAGGCACTTACACACATCAACAGAAGAATCTTTGCCTTATCCAGTGACTGTATCAAATAGCTATTGTTAGGATGTAAAGGTCTCAGTCAATCAGGACTTGAGAATCTCAAAAAATTTGATTTCTCTTTAAGAGACCTTTAGAACAGACGAGAACACAGAGCCATCCTTGTTTAATAAGAGATGAAGGGAGCTATGAGACTGATGGGACCTTTACTTCAATTAAATATGAGAGGAAGAATAGGGAAAGACCTCAGAATAATCGAATTTTATGTATGAAGGGTCCTTAGGTAATAGGTAAGTAAATTCCTCCCACCTATGAGGAAACTGAAATGCAGAAAGATGAAGGGACTTGCAAAGGCCATGCAGCCAGTTTTTCTATAAATGAGCCAGGAAGAGTAGGACTCAATTTCAGACTTTTGACATTAGTTCATATAAATTAGTTTATACAAATACACACAGAACTGTAGTGATAACATTGAAATCTATCCATCCCATAAATTTAAATATGCTGTAATTGCCATCATCTAGTTTCCTCCATAATTTAAATAGATACCCTCATTTTCCAATATCTACTCCTGCAAATTTCTAATTATACTTTTTAATCATTATTTTGGTTACTATTCACTTGGGATTAAACCTAATAATGTTGTCTAAAGGGAGACAAGTTTTGGAGGAAGAATACACAGAAACAATAAGAGAAAACATAGTCATAAGTAAAGTGGAACCAAAACGTCTTTGCAGCTGTAGAAAAGTCCAAGGTCAATCAATAATATAATAGAGTTGAAAGGAAAACAGGACAGGCACAGTGATACATAATTCACTAATATATGAGAGCTCTGAATGAGCTTTCATGGGTATTTGCTTAGAGTGGCAAGGGTGGCTGTTTTCATGGATGCTCACCTGGTTTAAGATGGGGGTCAATTGGCCACTGGGGATATTAGATATGTGTTCCCCAAGGCCCCTCTGCTGTTACTGATGTGGATCCTGAAGAAGCAGTGGGAGTAGGAGGTTGGTAGTAGAAACAGCAACTCAAAACTCCCTTTCCTTATTCTGAATAGAGAATATTTTTATTAGTTCTTGTAGCGTAATTGTAGGCCTCAGACATTCTTTTATTTTTGGTGGGGGAACAGAGTCTCACTCACTCTATTGCCCAGGCTGGAGTGCAGTGGCATGATCTCGGCTCACTGCAACCTCCGCCTCCTGGGTTCAAGTGATTCTTCTGCCTCAGCCTCCTGAGTAGCTGGGATTACAGGCGAGTGCCAACATGCCTGACTAATTTTTCTATTTTTAGTGGAGATAGGGTTTCACCATGTTGGGCAGGCTTGTCTCGAACTCCTGACCTGAAGTGGTCTGCCCGCCTCAGCCTCCCAAAGTGCTGGGATTACAGGCGTGAGCCACTGTGCCTTGCCTCAGACATTCTTTACAGATCCCTGTGAAAACACTGTAATAGTGTTGGGTTTGTTTCTTAACCTAAGAGAAATAAAATATGGTTAACAGTTACAATTTTGTGCCAAAAAACCCTTCAAAATCAAATTGATGATAAAATGATGAGTTTATTACTTAACCAAATCAATAGGACTATTAAATATGCTGCTTAATTATGAATCAGAAGAGATAGTTACTTTTGCTGCTGCTCACTCATAATGTAGGAAATTTAGGTCACCTATTGAAAGGCTTATGGCTAACTATAGAAAAACTGAAATAGATCACCAATAGTTTTCCATGCTGCAACTTCTTTCTAAAGTATAGATGCCCGTCTGTTAAAAATGATTTGGCTTTTAAGTATATCCTGCCTCTTTTAACTTTTTTAAATCCTTTTTTTTTTGGCTTTTTAAAATTATGTGAACGATATAACCTCACTGTGTAGAATTTGAAAAATAAAAATAATATTTAAAATCACTAATTTTTTATCACTCAGAAATTTTCATTACTATTAATATAATTTCCATGAATATTTTGATGAATTTCCCTTTGTTATTTTTAATATGCATATCTGTTTATAGATATAGTACATACACCAAAACCTTGGCATTATATTCTGCTTGCCTAACTTTAAATTGTATTCTTTTAGTTGGACCTCTCCTATGAAATTAAGCTTCCTTCAAAAGTGGAATTTTGATTTGGGTGATTTTTTCTTCCCTTTGGTTCCCAGATTTTGAGGTATTAATTATTTTCATTATTATATTCTCATATAAATAAGAATAGCCAAGACTGATGGTCATAAGTATGTATGGTACTGTAAAGATGAAATCATAATTTTATTTCAGTTAGTATAATAGCTGACCTGACTAGTCCTACCTTACTTCATTCATATCCCAATTAATGGTGGTAATAGTCTTGCTTCACATGTCCCTCAAAATATTCACCACTGCTATTCAACATAGTGTTGGAAGTTCTGGCCAGGGCAATCAGGCAAGGGAAAGAAATAAAGGGTATTCAAATAGGAAGAGAGGAAGTCAAATTATCTCCGTTTGCAGATGACATGATTGTATATTTAGAAAACCTCATCATCTCAGCCCAGAAACTCCTTAAGCTAATAAGCAACTTCAGCAAAGTCTCAGGATACAAAATCAATGTGTAAAAATCACAAGGATTCCTATACACCAATAATAGACAAGCAGAGAGCCAAATCATGAGTGAACTCCCATTTACAATTGCTGCAAAGAGAATAATATACTAAGGAATACAACTTAAAAGGGACATGAAGGACCTCTTCAAGGAGAACTACCAACTACTGCTCAGGGAAATAAGAGTGGACACAAACAAATGGAAAAACATTCCATGCTCATGGATAGGAAGAATTAATATCATGAAAATGGCCATACTGTCCAAAGTAATTTATAGATTCAATATTATGCCCATCAAGCTACCATTGACTTTCTTCACAGAATTAGAAAAAGCTACTTTAAATTTCATATGGAACCAAAAAAGAGCCCATATAGCCAAGACAATACTAAGCAAAATCAACAAAACTGGAGGCATCATGCTACCTGACTTCAAGCTATACTACAAGGCTACAGTAACCAACACAGCATGGTCCTGGTACCAAAACAGATATATAGACCAATGAAACGGAAAAGAGACCTCAAAAATAACACCACATATCTACAACCATCTGATTTTTGACAAACCTGACAAAAACAAGCAATGGGGAAAGGATTCCCTATTTAATAAATGGTGCTGGGAAAACTGGCTTAGCCATATGCAGAAAACTGAAACTGGATCCCTTCCTTACACCTTATACAAAAATTAATTCAAGATGAATTAAGGACTTAACTGTAAAACCTAAAACCATGAAAACCCTAAAAGAAAACCTAGGCAATACCCTTCAGGACATAGGCAGGGGCAAAGACTTCATGAGTAAAACACCAAAAGCAATTGCGACAAAAGCCAAAATTGACAAATAGGATCCAATTAAACTAAAGAGCTTTTGCACAGCAAACAAAACTATCGCCAGAGTGAACAGGCAACCTACAGAATAGGAGAAAATTTTTGCAATCTATCCATCTGACAAAGGTTTAATATCCAGAATCTATAAGGAACTTAAACAAATTTACAAGAAAAGAGCAACCCCATCAAAAAGTGGGCAACGGATATGAACAAGCACTTCTCAAAAGAAAACATTTATGCAGCCAACAAACATATGAAAGAAAGCTCATCATCACTGGCCATTAGAGAAATGCAAATCAAAACCACAATGAGATACCATCTCACGCCAGTTAGAATGGCAGTCATTAAAAAGTCAGGAAACAACAGATGCTGGTGAGGATGTGGAGAAATAGGAACGCTTTTATGCTGTTGATGGGAGTGTAAATTAGTTCAACCATTGTGGAAGATGTGTGGCAATTCCTCAAGGATCTAGAACCAGAAATACCATTTGACTCAGCAATCTCATTGCTGGGTATATACCCAAGGGATTATAAATCATTCTACTGTAAAGACACATGCACACATATGTTTACTGCAGCACTATTCACAATTGCAAAGACTTGGAACCAACTCAAATGCCCATCAATGATAGACTGGATAAAGAAAATGTGGCACATATATACCATAGAATACTATGCAGCCATAAAAAAAGAATGAGTTCAGCCAGGCACAGTGGCTCATGCCTGTAATCCCAGCACTTTGGGAAGCCAAGGCAGGTGGATCATGAGGACAAAAGTTTGAGACCAGCCTGGTCAACATGGTGAAACCTAATCTCTACTAAAAATACAAAAAATTAGCCAAGCGTGGTGGCGCACACCTGTAATGCCAGCTACTCGGGAGGCTGAGGCAGGAGAATCACTTGAACCCAGGAAGCGGAGGTTACAGTGAGCTGAGATTGCACCATTGCACTCCAGCCTTCAAGACAGGGTAAGACTCCATCTCAAAACAAAAACAAACAAAAAAATCCACAAGAAGAATGAGTTCATGTCCTTTGCAGGGACATGGATGAAGCTGGAAGCCATCATTCTCAGCAAACTAACACAGGAACAGAAAACCAAACACCAGCAGGGCGTGGTGGCTCATGCCTGTAATCCCAGCACTTTGGGAGGCTGAGGTGGGTAGATCACAAGGTCAGGAGATTGAGACCATCCTGGCTAACACGGTGAAACCCCGTCTCTACTAAAAATACAAAAAATTAGCCAGGCGTGGTGGCGGGCGCCTGTAGTCCCAGCTACTCAGGAGGCTGAGGCAGAAGAATGGCGTGAACCTGGGAGGCGGAGCTTGCAGTGAGCCGAGATCGCGCCACTGCACTCCAGCCTGGGCAAGAGAGCAAAACTCTGTCTCAAAAAAAAAAAAAAAAAAAAAAAAAAGCCAAACACCACATGTTCTCACTCATAAGTGGGAGGTGAGCAATGAGAACACATGGACACAGGGAGGGGAACATCACACACCAGGGCTTGTCAGAGGATGGTGGGCAAGGGGAGGGAGAGCTTTAGAACAAATACCTAATGCATGCAGAGCTTAAAACCTAGATGATGGGTTGACAGGTGCAGCAAACCACCATGGCACATGTACACCTATGTAACAAACCTGCATGTTCTACACATGTATCCCAGAACTTAAAGTAAATATATATATATATATATACTCTATAAGCAAATGAATATATATGTATATATGTCTGTCTTATACTAAGCAAATGAACATATATATGTTCATTAAAGCAAATGAACATATGTATGTATATATATATCATTTGCTTCTTGTTTAAAGAAACATCAATATACTAAGTTAAATTTATAAAACCAAATGAAGATGACTTTCATCATGAAAACACCCTTTCAGTTCACACAAAAAGGAACAATTATAATTTTCTATTAAAGCAACTCTCCCCTCCCTCGGACATGAAAATTATTGAAAGCTTTCAAAGTTTCAAGCAAATTTTAAAGAATATCCAATAAAGTGAGACTCATGTCTAACTACTTCTTCAAAATGCCACAAACCCTCTGTCTCCTCTTTTAAGGTGCCTGTTTCCTCTCACTGTGGTTGAGCTTACTGATGTTTATATGTAAAATGTCTGATGTGTGTTCTTCATCAAAGACTTTTCTAGTGTGGTTGCGTCCTCTGCTGTGCTGTGGTTTGTGTGGCGGCCCTCCTCTCCTAATGCTCCCCTACTGGATTCCAGGGGGAAAACCGAAGGAACCATATCCCCTTCTCCTTTGTTAGGGTGGGCCTATCCTGTCCCATCACATTGCAGTTATGTGTGGATTTCTATACTAGCAAGTAAGGGCCAATTCAGAAGAGAATTACAGCAAATCTTTCTTAGGCAGGAAACTCTACATTCCTTTCTGATAGTTCTTTCTTCTTTCAGGCATAGATAGTGTTAAAGGCTGTAATTAGTGTGCCTCAGTAAGGTACTGTAAGGCTATGTGTGGCTATACTCAGTTGAGAGTTTACACATAGTTAACACATTTTGCAAGAATAGACAAGACCTGTAATATCTGGGAATTTCCAGGAGAAGCTCTTTTATCTAAAAATTATATGATTAGAAATTGGATGAAACTTGTCCTTTTATATATTTAAGGATGTAGCATGGTGCCCCCAAAGACTCTTGATTTCTGCTAACAATCTTATAGAAAGGTGTTAGAGTATTTCCCACCTTCTTTAAAATAATTGTTCCATCCTGCCCACAGCAGGTGATCCCAGAGGCGCCCCTAAGGCCAAGTGCACCGTGCCAACCGAGGGTTCCAGGATTTTATGAATATTCAAGCAAATTCCACCTTTAGCAGAAGTTAACTTGTAGCCCAACACTGCTTAGCATCCCTTACATAGGGACTAAATGGGCATTTAGAAATTTAAGCAGGTCTCTGTCTCCTCCCTGTAATGTCTATTTCATTGTCATTAAAAATTCTATGTAATTTATATTTTCCTTTAAATGCCCAAGGATAAAGCACCTAAAGACTATAATCTTCACAAGAAAATGAGTGGATATCTTTTTTGGGAGGGAGAGGATTGGTTATTAATCCCTTCCCCCTTCTTCTGGTAGGAGCACCACGTACCCTCACCTGTGTTCTGGAATATATTCCTTAACCACCTTTTGTAGTTATTGTAGGAATGTCCATAGGGTATGCTGCCACCCAAACCCCTGTCCAGCCACCAGGGAGCTCATATGACCTAGTCTGACAAATCATAACACTCTATCCATACAACTGGGGTTGTTTATCAAATGGTGTGTGACTTAAGCCAGGACAATTCGATTTCTTCCCTGGAATTTTATATGACCAAGTAAAAAGAGAAGCTCTTTTTTTTCCCTCTGGATCACTAAACTGGGACAATGTAAACCTAAAACAGATACTAGATCCATGATTGCCCTTCCCCATCCCAACTTACTGGTGGATAAAATTGTCCACAAGTTGAGGCAATAAACAACCCACAGAGGAGTAGGGACAAGAATGTTGTATGATTTCCCTGTTATAGTTCCTTTAGATTTTCCTTTTTTTTTTTTTTAGTCTGTTAGCTACTCCGTAGCCTTGCAATCCTGCAATAAGTCTTTATCTATCTATCTATCTATCTATCTATCTATCTATCTATGTATTTATTTATCTATACTTAAGCTGGTTTAAGATTTGAGTGTTGAAGTTATCGGTAATAAGAAGGTCTAGGAGGCAGGGATCAACAAACCTTTAAGTAAAAGACCAGATAGTAACTATTTTCCACTTTGTAGGCAATAAATCTGTCTCGATTACTCGCTCTGCTGTTGGAACATGAAAGCAGTCATCGACAATATATACACGAATGAACTTGGCTGTGTTCTGCTTAAAAATAGAAACACCATCTTCATTTTCAGGCTTTACAAAAACAGACAGTGGACTCAGTTTGGCTATGGGCCATAGTTTGTCCACCCTCTGGTCTAAGATATAACCATGAACATCAGTGTAAGACACTGGACGTGGAAAGAATTAAGGACCTGCAGAGTGAGAAGTTTCAGTGAATCATCTAGAGATATTAAAGTCACCATGAGCAATAACAGAAATTCTGAGGGAATAAGGACTTGGAGACAAGTGCTAAAATCATCAATAAATATAGACATTCCTGGGTGGGGCTGGGTGCGGTGGCTCATGCCTGTAATCTCAGCACTTTGGGAGACCTAGGCGGGTGGATCAGCTGAGGTCAGGAGTTCGAGACCAGCCTGGCCAACATAGTGAAACCTCGTCTCTACTAAAAATACAAAAATTAGCCAGGCATGGTTACATGTGCCTGCAGTCCCAGCTACTTGGGAGGCTGAGGCAGGAGAATTGCTTGGACCTGGGAGGTGGAGGTTGCAGTGAGCTGAGATTGCGCCACTGCACTCCAGCCTGGGTGACAGAGTGAGACTCTATCTCCAAAAAAAAAAAAAAAAAAAAGAAGAAGAAAAGAAAACAAAAAGAAAAAGAAATGCCTGGGTGGATGGTAGATATCTGTGAAAATGAAATGTGGTGTCAGATGGTATATGTTTCATGTAGTTTCTTGGTGTGTTTGTTTTTGGCGAGGGGAGGAACATTAATCTCGAAGCTGTAATAGAGAACAAGGAGGACACCAACTGCCTCCTCCCAGTGTTCTGTGTAAAGAGGGAGAACAAACTTTCTCCATTTGTGACCATGTGGGAAAAGTAATGTCATTAGGGCATAGCAAACCTTCAGCTGGTTTTGGCTAAGCAAGAAAGTTATAGGATCATTCAGATAACTTGAGGATACAGGCTTTTTTGCAGATGCCATACTGGAGGGTACACTGGAAGCACAAAGACACTCAGGATGGGAGGCTGAGTAAGCTTAGGGGGCTATACATACAGAGGTAGAGATAGGGGACTGGAAGACTAGGAGTTCTTGTGTCTATGGAAGAATGTTTTAAATATGATGCGATTCATCTGTATGATTTCTTACAGAAAGGTGAGTAATGGGTTTTAATTATAGTCCCCTTCTCAATGCTTATCTCTGACTGTTACAGGGGGTGAGACAGGCAATATTTTGAAAGAAGATAGGAAAGGAGAATGTTTCTGCTGGATTGTGAGGATCTCTGTGGCATCCTCTTTGTCCTGCTAAGGAACTGTATATCTCCTTTGTAATTGTATTCCCAAAGTCAAGCAAAATTACTGGCAATTCATCTTTGTGAAATAAAGACAAGTATACAAACAACAATATTAACAGGTAGAATAAAAGAATGGTGGAATAAATGCACTGACAAAGTAATTGGGGTTGGGGGAAGGCAAATAATTTATCAGATTAAGATCTCAGGGAAGGATTCAATACGGTGATGCCTTTGCCAAGGGTCTTGACAGGTGAAATTGTGACAGGTCATTGATGGGCTCTGATGCTGCTCTCAGGACTACAAAGGTGTTTTTGTGCTTCCACAGCCCTCTGACAAGGATAGGTCTGGGCATTCTGGTTACATCTATCTATGTTCCATGATATGAAATTAAAAGATCTCATCATTCCAAATTACATTTCCCAAGAGATAAGGAGCTAATTGCCAAACAAGCAACAATACATTGAAAAGCCCAAATCATCTCATCCATTGTCTGCCTTAAAGGGAAGCTGGAGCCCTTTTGGAAAGGTACCAAGGGTGGAGAAAAAAAAGTAACAGTTTGGAAGATTAGTTCTATTATTTCTCCAAGGAAATCAGTGGCATTAAAAAAAAAAACTGGCTTCTAGACTAGTTTCAGTATAATGTCAGTATCATATAAAATGTCATGTTCAGTCAGCCTCATCATATGTACAATTTAGTCAGTAGAAAGCCTGAGGGCCTTCTAGATACAGAATGATTTCTTTGTGCTGTCAGAGCAGGAAAGTAATAACTCAATGCTTTCAATTTTAGTTTGCTTCTTTGGTCTAGTTTTCAATAAAATTATAGACACAGGCTATTTTTATAAAATTCCCAAGTTGGTACAACATTACTTTAACCTTAAGGGTTTTTTCCCACTCTTGGATTCACTTTACATCAGGCTTTTCTATCAGTCCATATATAATCTGTGATGAAAAATATTCCTTCTTTACAGATATGAAAATAAATGAAAAAAGGGTCTGGAGTCATCATGTTGACCAGATTTTTCACTTTGTGAGAATTGTTCCAAACCTGAAGTCTTTATAAATAAAGGTTAATAATGTTTAAAAACTCCCAGGGGAAAGTGTAGGAGCCATCTGAGAAAAACAAAAAGACTTTCTGTCTACCTGGTTATTTGTCTTTATCTTCAATGTTGTAGGGGGAAAACAGTTAACTACTGCTGAGTAATAAATTACCACAAAACTTAGCAACTTAAAATAACACTTATTCATTATAATCTGCAGTTTCTGAGGGCCAGGGATCCAAAAGGTCTTCCAGACTGGCTGGTTCAGATTCTCGTGAGGTTGCAGGAGAACTTCTAGCTTCACTGGCAGTCACCCTCAGACTCTGTTGCAATTGAAAGATCCACTTCCAGGCTCACTCCCATGATTGTTGGTAGGCATCAGTTCCTACTGGCTGTTAGATGGAGGCCTTTATTCCTTGCCAAGTAAGTCTGTTCATAGGCTACCTGAGTCTTTAGGACATGTCAATGGCTTCCTTCAGAATGAGTGATGAGACACACATACACAAAGAGAGAAAGAAAGGGAAAGGGAGAGAGAGATGAGGAAAGTGTGGTAGAGGATGTTGCAGACCTTGTCCAGAGTCACTAAGCTAGTGAGTGTCAGAGTCTGCCTCCCAAAGGAGATCTCTTAGCCTCTTTGTGCTAATATTACATCCCAAGGTGTCCCAGGTGCTGTGCTAAGCAATATATATACATATATATGTATATATATTCTGATATTTAATCATTCTGTGACACTAAAAGGTAGATATTTTATATTTATTTTATTTATTTATTTTCAACTTTTAGGGTCAGGGTATACACATGCAGGTTTGTTACATAGGTAAGTTGCATGTCATCTCGTGAAGACTGGTGTAGGAATGATCCTGTGACTCAGGTGGTGAGCATAGTACCCTGTAAGTTAGTTTTTCAGCCCTCACCTTGCTCCCACCCTTACCCCAGTAGTAGTCCTCAGTGTCTATTTTTCCCATCTTTGTGTCTGTGTGTACTCAATGTTTACCTCCCACTTAAAAGTGAAAGCATGTAGTATTTGGTTTATTGTTCCTATTATTAATTCACTTAGGTTAATGGCCTCCAGCTACATCTATGTTACTGCAAAGGGCATAATCTCATTTTTTAATGGGTGCATTGTATTCCATGGTGTATATGTACCACATTTTCTTTATATAGTCCACTGTTGATGGGCATCTAGGTTGATTCCCTGTATTTACTATTGTGAATAGTGCTGTGATGAACATATATGTGCATGTGTAACAGTTTATTTTCCTGTGGGTATACACCCAGTGATGGAATTGCTGGGTCAAGTGGTAGCTCTGTTTTAAACTCTTTTGAGAAATTCCCAAACTGCTTTCCATGGTGGCTGAACTAATTTGCATTCCTACCAATAGACTATAAGCATTCCCTTTTCTCTACAACCTCACGAACATCTGTAATTTTTTGAGTTTTTAACAATAGCCATTCTGACTGTTCTAAGAGAGTATCTCATTGTGATTTTGATCCGTATTTCTCTAATGGTTAGTGATGTTGAGCATTATCTTCATGTTTTTTGGCCACATGTATGTCTTTGAGAAGTGTGTTCATGTCCTTTGCCCATTATTTTAATGGGGATATTTGTTTTTTGCTTGTTCAATTGTTTAAATTCCTTATAGATTCTGGATATTAGACCTTCATCAGATATATAGTTTGCAAATGTTTTCTCTCATTCTGTAGTTTGTCTGTTTACTCTTTCTTTTGCTATGCCAAAGCTCTTTGGTTTGATTAGGTCCCACTTCTCAATTTTTGTTTTTGCTTCAATTGTTTCTGGGACTGAGTCATAAATTCCACCTGTTTCCACCTCTGCAAGCTAATAATTTTAAAAACTTATTATTCTTATTTTTTTTTGTAGAGACAGCGTTTTACTATGTTTCCCAGGCTGGTCCCAAACTCTTAGGTTCAAGAGATCGTCCTGCCTCAGCCTCCCAAAGTGCTGGAATTACAGATATGAGCCACCATGCCTGGCCTGGATCTTGCTTCTTTATCCAACTTGCAACTCTATGTCTTTTAATTAGGGTGTTTAGCCCATTTACATTCAAGGTTAATATTGACATGCGAGGATTTGATCCTATCATTGTGTTGTTAGCTTGATTAGACTTTATTGTGTAGTTTCTTTATAGTGTCAGTGGGCTGTGTATTTAGGGGAATGTTAAACATGGAAGCAAAAGAAACATGCCACCACAAAAACACATTTAAGAACCTCTTATACAGCAGGTCTAGCACTAGTAAATTCCCTTAGAGTTTGGTTGTCTGAAATGGATTTTATTTCTCCTTTTCTTAAGAAGCTTAGTTTAGCAGAGTATTAAGATGCTTGGTTGGTCTTACTTTTCCTTAAGGATGCTGAAAATAAGGCCTTGGTCTCTTTTAGCCTGTAAGGTTTCTGCTGAGAGGTATGCTGTAAGCCCAATAGGGTTCCCTTTGTAAGTGGTCTATCACTTCTATCTAGGTGACTTTAAGATGTTTTTCTTTCATGTTGACCTTGGAGAATCTGATGACTGTGTGTCTTGGGGATGGTTATCTTGTATAGTATCTCACAGGGGTTTACTGAGTTTGTTGAATTTGCCTGTTTACCTCTCTAGTGAAATTGGGGAAATTTTCATGGACTGTATCCTCAAATATGTTTTCCAAGTTTCTTACTCTCTCTCCTGTTTCCTTCCCTTTCAGGAACGTCAATGAGTCATAGGTTTGGTCTCTTTACATAATCTTGTATTTCTCAGAGGTTTTGTTAGTTTTTAAAGTTCTTTTTTCTTTATTTTTGTCTGCCTGCATTGATTCGAGGAGTTGTCTTCAAACTCTGAGATTCTTTCCTCAGCTTGGTCAATTCCATTGTTAGTGCTTCCAACTGTGTTATGAAATTCTTGTCGTGAATTTTTCAGTTCCACAAGTTCAGTTTTGTTCTTTCTAAAAATGGCTATGTTGTCTTTCAATTCTGGGATCATTTTACTCTTTTTCATGGGTTGGGTTTCAACTTTCTCCTGTATCTCATTGAGCTTCCTTGCCATCCTGATTCTGAATTCTATGTTTGTCATTTCAGCCATTTCTATCTTGTTTGGAACCATTGCTGGAGAGTTAGTGTGATCATTTGAGGGTAAGATGACACTCTGGATTTTAGAGTTGCCAGAGTTCTTACACTGGTTCTTTCTAATCTGTGAAAGCTGATATTTCTTTATCCTTTGAAGCTGCTGTCCTTTGGATGAGGCTTTCTGTTTTTATGTTCTTTATTTCCTTGAGGGTTTGACTATGGTATAATTTGGATGTAGCTGATTGTCTTCATTTCTGGATGCTTTCAGAGGACCAAGGCTAAGCTTGGCACTCCTGGGCTGTGTGATCTAACTCTGGGGGGCTGGGACCAGGCACATGGGTTTGTCCTCTGGATCCCCACAGAGGTCAAGGACAAGCTGCATTGGAGGGGTCAAGGTGCTCCCAGGCTGCTGGCAAAATTGCTATGTCAGGGGCTGCTGACAAAAGCACTCCTATGGGGCCGCAGGAATCTCTTGTTAAAGCACTTCAGTGGGGTGATGGGGCATCCATTGAAAGCACTCTGCTAGGGCAGCAGGGATGCTAGCACAAGTACTCCTATGAGGGGCCATCATCAAAAACACTCTGGTGGGGCACTGGGGGCCTCCTGCAAAAGCACTCTGGCTGGGCAGTGGGATCCTATTGCAAAAGCTCTCTGGTGTAGTAACACAAGTACCAGCGAAAGCACTCCAATGGGGGGCCATCAGCAAAAGCACTCCAGTGGATTTCCTTCATGCCATAAATGGGGAAATTGAGGTACAAAGAAGTTAGTTATTTTGGCCAAGCTTTTATGGCTAGTATAATCAGAGCTTGCATTAAAACCAAGGTTTGTCTGACTCTAAATTCTATTCTGGGAAGCATTAGGTAAAACATTACAGGAAAAACTTTTCTCTTTGAACACTCAGGAAAACACAAAGATATGTGTGTGCACACAGGAAAGACTATATGAGGACACAGAGAGAAGGTGCCCATCTGCAAGCCAAGGAGAGAGGCCCCAGAGGAAACCAAGCCTGTTAATACCTTGATCCTTGTCTTCTACCCTCCAGTACTAAGAAAAAATAAGTGTCTATGTACTTAAGTCTGTGGTATTTTGCTATGACAGACCTAAGAAAAGAAAATACTCATAAAGTGACTTTTTGTGTCCTTCTAATATCACTGTGATATCAGACACTTACATAATTCTATCCTCTGTCCTGGAAAAGGTAAATCATCATCTCCCTCATATTGACATATATTCATGTAAAAGACTATGAGTTATTTTGAAATAAGATTAGATACCAGTTGGCAATCAAGCTAGATTTTTTTGTGTGCTTGTGTGTGTATGTACAGAAAAAGCCAGTATTGAGCCAAAGGACTTTCTTCAGGTATGGTATGTTCCTGAATAAAGAGGAAAATAATTTGCAATTCACAGGAGAAGAAATGAGTCTAGGAAGACTAATGAACCTAGAGTTGGATGAAAAAGCTTCAAGTTCGTTAAACTGAAATTGCTTTTAGGGAGGTGAGATTCTCTTATAGCATTAATATAAACCACTTCAGGAGTAAGAAATAGGCAAATTATTGTTTGTTTGCTTATGAGCCATAAAAATAAGAGTAAAGCCAACATGTAATTTTTCTTTACATTGGTAAGAGTGCAGTTTTTCTCTCTATTCATTACACTTTTGGCAAACATTGCTGTTTGCCTTCCCAACTCCATAAATCATTTCTTCCATAACAATAACAAAATTTATCTACCCAACTCCATAAACTACTTTTTCTCCAGTAACAGCAGGAAAATTGGGATACTTTTGTTCCCAGTTAAAAATACTCAACCTTTCATACTCCATTGGTGCTAAAGTTGGCTCTATTATCCTGTTCTGGTAAATGTCACATAACTAGAAATATACTAGCTAGAATTTCGAAGAAATCCATTGTTTCCCTGACTATTTTAAAGTGAAAAACTCAAATAGAATGTATCTTTTGCTTTTCTAACTTCCACCTTTTTCTGCCTGGAACAATGATGATATACCTGAAGATACAGCTGCCATCTTGCAATCATGAGGAGAAATTTGCATATAAAGAAGTCTAAAGCAGGAAGTTAGAAGGAGCTTCAGTTTTTGTTTCTTTTAACACCTGTACCAACTCTTGGCTTACCTCTAGCTGTCTTGTTATGTATAAAATTAATTCCCTGATTAATTGATTAATCCACTGTAATAGATTATTCTCCCACATTTGCCAAATATATTTCTAGTCAATATGTGGACTATTTCCCCCTTTGTTTTTGAAAGAACATCCTGTTGAAACACTTCCATATTAGAGTGCTGGAGTGACATGGAGATACACTGTTTTGGATTCTCAGATGTACTGTTGTTTCAAATAAAAGTCAATTTTTTTTTTTTGTAGATTTCCAACTGGAGGACAAATAATGGTCTAAAAGATATGAATACTTTAGCACACTTTATTGTGAAAATTCATGTATATTCCGATGATTGAAAACATTAAAAATTAACCACTGGTTTTATTATATTGGTTTGACTTGCAAATACACATTGCTTCTTTTTAAATTTCAACATGCCACACCCTCTTCCTCCAGGTTTCCTCTATTGATCATGTCCTCATGTTCCTAGATTAAGAGAACAAATTGTTTTATTGTGATAGGCAGACACAAAGGGAGTACTTAGCATTTTAGAAAAATTCCATGTAAATTAAACAGGGAAATATAGTTTGAACAGAACATACAGCCTATATTTTAGACACCTGGTTTAATTATGACAATTTTTTTTATTTTCTTAAGGTTCACCTTGAATCACTTTGGGCCTTACCTTTAGAAGTGGTGTTTATTTTCATGGTCAGATTATAGAAAAGATCTGAAGGTGATTGTGCATTAATGGAAGTTCCTTCTAGTACGGCATCTAGGTTTTATCAGTGTAACTCAGTAAATACTAAAGCAGAGATATATTCAGCTCTTGAGTCACTTGATTTAGAATCTTCCATTCATGCACATGCAAATATATGAACACGTGTGCACGTATGCACGTATGCATACACACTGAGGACATATAATCTATCAGTTCTGTGTTTGCATGCAGACATTTGGAAGAGGTTAGGCACTGGAGAAAGAATAATGGTGTTCCCATATCTTTTATATTGTATTCATATAAAAGAACTTAAAGGGCTTCATAAGTCTGCATTGGTGAAAGATAGTGGAGGTTAAGTTTCTTCACAATTGTGTATAATTTTATGTTATCTCTGCTGAGTAATGTATTTATGTGAGCATACTTGAATATTGTTATGTCTGATGTTTTCCAGTGAAAGGAAATCCTTGCAATAAACCCGAGTCACAGGAAGAACTAGGGCTACATTCCATTTTCCATTCTGGTTTTTTGGCTTGGGTCTTCCCAAACATGGAAATAAACAGCTTATCTGAACTAAAACACTGACCTTTCTTGGAGCAAGTTTTGTGATTAAATATTAGTTTTATACAAGTTCCTTTCTGAAAAACATAGACATTTATATAGAACCAAGAGTAGATTGATAATGGTAAGGCACAAAAATGTTATGTGTTTTAAAGTTAGTACTTTGATTTTCCATGGATAAACCTTTATGAAGTTAAATATTTCAGGTCATCCTTAGCTGTAAGTGTAAAGTTGGAAAATGTTATTTCTAGCATCTTCCTACTTATCCTGTTTATTTTCTTTTTCTCTTCTGGGTTTTCACCTCCTCTTCTCTTTCTCCCCACTATCACCACCAAAATACCCTTGCCCTCCTCCCCTCTGGAGGCCACATGATATGTGTAATGACTGCAGAATGGCCTTGTAATTATGCCCTCTATCTGAGGTCCTTATCTTAGACTGATTTATTTAGATGAGTCACGTGATTTCACTGATGCGCTTTCCTAACATGCAAGCTGGGGTAAATAACAGTTACTTTGCAAAGTTGTGAGTTTTCCCAGAGATTCTCATAAAATGCCTGCCACATGGTAACTCTGACTCAAAATTATTATTATCCAGGCAGTCTCACCCAAACTACATTCATACCTCAAAATTATTCTGTGCCTTCCCTAATCAGCAGTTCCATTTCCACTGTGACTTCACATCAGAAAACTAAGTGAGGAAAGGATTAGACGAACTAATTTAAATATGAATTACTTACAACAATGTATAGCCAGATGAATGAATGATGTGAATTTGATGAGACACAGATATGAAGTTGTTTCTCTTTTTCTTTTAAAAGTCATTTCCTTCAACTATTCTGTAGAATTTTCATTTCTATCCCTTAGTGACATTCTAAAGGAAATCCCATTCTTTCTCATCACTCTCAGCTATTTGACATCAACCTAGCTAGCTTATATCCAATTTAAATCTTTCTCTTCCTTCCATCAGCAACAAGATTTTGGCTCATAAGACTTGGAATTGAAAAGTATCAAGATCTGTTGCAGAAACTCTTTCCCATCCTCCCTTTCCTGAAGCTCTTTTTCTTCTGGTGGGTTAAGGACAGAGAAGTGAGAAGCAAAGAAAAGTTCAGTCAAATGACTCATTTAATTGGGGTTGTTCTTTTCCTGTCTTGACTTTGACAGTTTCCCTGGTGATGACCTCTGAGTGAAAACCAAATGCTGATTCTCTTGTGGGGTGCATGTGTGAATTCTTTAGGAGACCCTGCAGAGGCCTCCCAACTATACAGTTCTGTGCCACAGAAGATCTGCTCTGCCTTGAACTCTTTTGCCCAATGAATCCCTAGGGACAGAATTTCAGATGGTAAGGCAGCTGTCCAAGGTGATTTAGGGTGGGGGCTTGGACAACTTTTGCTATCGTATCCCAAATTATAGCACTTGGGTAAGCAGTGTCTAATGTATGTATCCATTTCTGAATCCATTGTTGCCTCAGAGGATTGTATTTGCACTGTCTTTATTTGTCTTTACTTACTTCAAAGAGTGTTGTGGCAGAGGCAGGCACAGCATTTGAAAAGTGAAGGAATTAAAATGACTCTAACAATGATGAGGGAAACTGGCAGAGTTTGGAACCAACAAAAGCTAAATCTCAGGGACTAAGTACTCTTAGAATTTCTAATTGCATCTGCTCTGAAAATGTGAAATCCCCTATGAAGAAGGAGAGTTTACCTCTTGGAGACTTAAAGATGTAGTCAGATTTGTGCTACTGAGAAGGTAGTGTTCACATTTAACATCTGTGCTGTCCAAAATGCCCCAGCCTCTTACATTCCAGTCATGTGGCTGAGCAAGGTTACCAGTGAGGGTCCAACTGAAATTATTATCACCCTTACAACAAATTATAATCAAATATTCATTATGAGAAAGCTGTTAAGAGAAAGCATAATTTTACCACAATGTAGATCTCAAAGTTTAGGTCATTCCACTTACTTGTTTAGCTTTTAACAAGAAGTTAAAGTTCCAGTTTCTTTTGTACAGTGTATAAAACCTTATATTTAAAAAATAAGAGCCAATATACCTTACTTAGAAAGGGGGTTACATCTTTACTATGGCAAGGGCAAGATGAAATACTCTTCCTCTCAGTAGCTACTAAAACAAGATATTTTTATATTTTTATTTTTCTCTCTGTGTACCCACAGTGTAGCGAAATGCCAACACTCTCCTTAAGTCATTTTTACAACCTTCAGTATGAGCAGCTCCATTGAAAATTATCTATAAAAGTGCAATTAGAATTTGTGATCTCCCTCTGGGTCACTAAAACTTAGATTTAGATTGTCTAGGGGATGCCAACAAGTTGGCAGAATAGGGCTTTCCAGTGCCCATCCCCCAATGGAAACATCAATTTGAACTATTTTCCACACAAGAGAATACCTTCCCAAGAGCTAAGGAAACCGGGTGAGACATTACAGCACCTTAGCGTAGCACAGAATTAAGAAAAGACACATTGAAGAGGGCAGGAAGGACAGATTCACATGATCCAACCATCCCTCCCCAAACCCTAGGCAGCACAGCGTGGAGAGAGAAACCCACACTTGGAGGAAGGAGAGAGAAGTGTGCACTGGATTTTGCCTTAAATATAACACCAGGCCTGCCACAGTAAAACCCAGAACTGGGCAGGTGTCTATGGCCTCAGACCCCAGGCTGACACACTTGGACTGGGCCTCCAGGCCCACCTCACCACCAGGCTAACCTAAGTGGCCTCAGAGTTTGAGGCTGCCCCCAAGATTCACTCAATCTCTTTGAGCTGGCCCTGGAAGTCATGGGCTGTGGACTGCCTTAGCAGCAGGTTGGCCTCTGTAGCTGCAGGCTCAGGACCATCCCAGCACTAGGCCAGCACTCAAAGCCCTAGTCATCAGGCCAGCTGCAGTGGGCCCAGCCTCCAGGCCAGCCCCTGCAGATATTGGCTCCAGAACTAACCCCAAGCTCAGATCAGCCCAGAAACAGGTTGGCCCACAGAGTCCCAGGCTTCAGGCCTGCTTTAGTGCTGAGTCAGCACCCCTAGTCTCAGGTACCAGGCTGACACCCAAGGACACAGGCTCCAGTCCTGCCCAGTCCTAGGCCAGATCCTGCAATACCACCCTGCAGGCTGGACCCTGTGGCCCTGCACTCCACTAGGCTTAGGGTCCAGGCCTACTTTACAAGACCTAGGGTACAAGTTCATCCCAGTTAACCCCAGCACTGAGCCAGACCTCATAGACACAGGTCCAGGACTGCCCCTGTGGACCCAGATTTATGTCCACTTCCCACAGCTCTAGGCCCCAGGTCAGTCTCTGTGGCTCCAGGCTTCAGGCCAGCAACTGCAATCCCAGGCTCCAGACCAACCCCCACAGATTCAGGCTCTATGCTTGCCCCAGTATAAGGCCAACACCTAGCTACAGTGAACCTAGGGTCCAGGCCCACCTGAACAGACCTGGGTGTGAGGCTGGCCCTCAAAGATTGAGGCTCCAGGATGAATCCTGCAGACCCAGGCTCCAGACAGCCCCCATGGACTCAGGGTCTAGGCTTGTCCCCATGGACTCAAGCTACATGTCCATTCTGGTGGACCCAAGTGCTGGGACTATTCTGGTGCCTCTAGATTTAGGCTCAAGGCTCACCCATGTGCCAAGTCACCCCCTATGGATCAAGGCTTTGGGTTGGTCCCTAGGGATACAAGCTCTAGGCCTGCCCTCATAGGCCTAATCAGCAAGTCTGTCCCAGTGGATTCAGGCTCCAGACTCAACCCCAAGGACCCCGACACCAGACCTACCCCTACCTGATAACCCACAAACTAGACCAGCCTGCTCAAGAGCTTCAAAAATAAACCTGCCCACAGGCCACACCAGACAGTCTATCCAGAATCTCTGGATGGACTGACTGGTTTTTAAGGGCTTTCCTAGAAAAAGCTAGTATGCAAAAACTAGGATAAATTTCTGCTTCTACAAATGCACCACAGACAAAAATACAAGTCAATAAGCAACATGAAAAACGAAGTAGACATAGTACCACCAAAATAACGCAAAAAAGACCCCATAGAAATGTAGATATACAAACTGCCACACAAAGAATTCAAAATAATTGTTTTAAGGAAGCTTAGCAAGCTTCAAGAAAATACAGGGGGACAATTTAATGAAAGCAGAAAAACAATAAATGAACAAAACTAGAAATTTAACAGAGAGATGGAAATTATTTAAGAAAATCAAACAAATTCTGAAGCTGAAAAATGCAATGAATGAAATGGGAAAATTCAATAGAGATTATCAGCAGCAGAACTGATCAGGCAGGAGAAAGAATCTGTGATTGTGAAGATAGGTTATTTGAAAATATGCACTGAAAAGAAAAAGAAAAAATAAATAGGAATGAAGAAAGCTTACAAGACTTATTGGACAGTATCAAAAGAGCAAATGTTTGGGTCATTAACATTCAAGAAGGAAGACAGAGAGACAAAGGTGGTAGAAAGTTTATTTAAAGAAATAATACCAGAAAAAATTCCAAATGCAGAAAAATATAAATACCTAAATATAGGAAGGTCAAAGTTCTTCAGTTAGATTCAGTCCAAATAAGACTATATCAGGACATATTACAATCAAATTGAGAAAATTCAATGGCAAAACGTATCTTAAAAGCAGCAAGAGAAAAGAAGCAAATCACATATAAGGTAGTTCCAATATGGTGTGGCAAATTTCTTAGCAGAAATCCTGCAAGCCAGGAAAGAGCAAAATGATATATTCAAAGTGCTGAAGGAGAAAAATTGCCAAGCAAAAATATTCTACCTGGCAAAGCTATCCTTCAGAAATGAAGAAGAGATCAAGACTTCTGCAGGCAAACAAAAACTGAGGGAGTTTATCACCACCAGAACTGTCTTACAAGAAATGTTAAAGGAAGACCTGAAGAAGCAAAAAGACAAGGATGATAATTGGTATATGAAAGCATGAAACTCACTGTTAAAAGTAAATACACAAATTCAGAATACTCTCATGCTATAATAGTTGTTAAATTACTTATATCTTTAGTATAAAAGTTAAAAGAAAAAAACTTTTTAAAAAAGCAATAAAAACAACTTATTAAGGGATACACAATATAAAAATATATATTGTAAAATCAATATAAAATGTGGGGTGGGGGCTAAAGTAAAAGTGTAGATTTTTAAATGCAATCAAAGTTAAATTATGATCAGCTTAAAATTGCCAATTATAATTACAAGATGTTTTATGTAAGCCTCACAGTAACCATGAAGCAAAACCTAATAATTGATATGTGAAAGATAAAAAGTAAGGAATCAAAGCATACCACTACAGAAAATCACCTAATCACAAAGTAAGACAACAGGAGAGGAAGGTGAGAACAAAGTATCTGCAAAACAACCAGAAAACAATTTTTTAAATGGCAATAGTAAGTCCTAGCAATAATTAAATTAACCAATCAAAGATACAGAGTACCTGACCAGATTAAAAAAATAAGATCTAACAGTATGCGCTCTATAAGAGACTCACTTCACCTTTAAGGGAACACATAGACTCGAAGTAATGGAAAAAGATGTTTCATGCAAATGGAAACCAAAAGAGAGTAGGGGAAGCTATACTTATATCAGACAAAATAGACTTTAAGTCTAAAGCTGTAAAAAGAGACAAAGAAAGTCATTATATATTAATGGAATCAATTTATCAATAGGACAAAATAATTGTAAATATATATGCACCCAACATTAAGTCACCCAAATGTGTAAAGCAAATATAAATAGATTGGAAGGAAAGACTAACTGTAACACAATAATTAGTAGGAGACTTTAACGTATAAGTTTCGGCGATGGACAGATCGTCCGAACAAAAAATCAATAAGGAAACATTGAACTTAAAATGCACTTTAGACCAAATAGACCTAACACATATACATAACATTCCATCCAACAGAAGTATAATATGCATTCTTCTCAAGTCCATATGAAACATTCTCCAGGATATATCATATGTTAGGTCACAAAACAAGCCTTAAGAAATTTAAGAAGATTGAAATGGTATCAAGTATCTTTTCTGACCACAATGGTATGAAATTACAAGTGAGTAACAGGAAGAATTTCAGAAAATTAAAAGATACAGTAGTCCTCCATTATCTGTGGGACACATTCCACAATCACCAGTGGATACCTGAAGCTGGAGAGTTCCAAAATGCCAGTGACTCAAACTTTTGGTCTGTTGATGCTGTCTCATAATTCCTGTAAGCTTTCTTCATTTTTAAAAATGGTTTTCTTTTTCCTCTTCTCACTGTATATTTTCAAATAACTCATCTTCAGTTTTGCAGATTCTTTCTTTTGCTTGACTAATTCTGCTGCTGATAGTCTCTGTTTCACTTTTCACTTTGTTCATTGTATTTTTCAGCTCCAGAACCTTATATATACTATATTTTTTTCTGTGCATACATACATATGATAGAAGTTAATTTATAAGTTAGGCACAATAAGAGATGAACAAAAATATAATAAAATAGAACAATTTTAACAATGTATTGTAATAAAGGTTATATGAATGTTGTCTCTTTCTCTCTCTCAAAATATCTCAATATTTTCATACCTATATTGACCATGGGAAACTGAAACTTGAATAAGGCCTGATTACTATACTTGGAAATTTACAAATATGCTCCTGAACAAACAATGAGTTAAGAAGAAATTAAAAGTATCTTGAGACAAATAAATATAGATAAATAACATATCAAAACTTACGGGATGTAACAAAAGCAATTCTAAGATTAGAAGTTTATAGCAGTGAACACCTAAGGCAAAAAAGAAGAAAGACCTCAAAAAAAAAAAAAAAAAAAAAAAAGGGAACTCGAAGAATAAGGATAAGCTAAGCTCAAAGTTAGTAGATGGAAGGGAATAATTATCAGAGCAGAAATAACTGAAATAGAGCATAAAAGAATAGGAAGGATTAATGAAACTAAGTTGGTTTTTTGAAAAGAGAAATAAAATTGACAAAACTTTAGCAAATAAAAGAAGAGAGAAGACAAATAAATATCAGAAATGAAAGAAAGACATTACAGCTGATACCACACAAATGCAAAGAATCATAACAGACTACTATGAATAATTATATACCAACATATTGGATAACTTAGAAGAAATGGATAAATTCTTAGACATACAACCTACCAAGACTAAATCATGAAGACCTAGAAAACCTGAACAAAACAATAATAAATAAGGAGATTGAATTACTATTAAAAAGTCTCTGATAAAAGAAAAGTGTAGGACCTGGTGGCTTTACCACTGAATTTTTTTTAAAGTGACAGCAAGTTTATTAGGAATGTAAAGGAATAAAGAATGACTACTCCATAAGCAGAGCAGCCTTTACCACAGAATTCTATCAAACATTTAAAGAAAAACTAATACCAATCCTACTGAAACTCTCCCCAAAAATGGAGAAAACAGAATACTTCCAAACTTATTTTATGAGACCAGCATTACCCTGATACCAAAGCCAGACAAGGAAATGAAATTTCAGGCCAATATTCCTGAAGAACATTGATGCAAAAATTCTCAACGAATACTAGCAACCCAAATTCAACAGCACATTAAAAGAATAATTTACTATGATCAAATGGAATTCATCACAGGGATATAAGAATGGTTCAACATTTGCATATCTATAAATGTGACTCACCACATTAACAGAATAAAGGACTGAACCATATGATCATCTCAATAGATGCAGAGAAAGCATTTGACAAAATTCAACATCCTTTCATAAGAAAAAATTCTCAACAAATTAGGTATAAAAGGAATGTATCTCAACACAACAAAGGTCATATTTGACAAACCCACAGGTCAATATCACACTCACTGGTGAAAAGTTGAAAGCTTTTTCTCTAAGATCAGAAGAAAGAAAATGATGCCCACTCATCACCCTTTCTATTGAACATAGTACTGGATGTCCGAGTCAGAGCAATTAGCCAAAAGAAAGAAATGAAGCATATCTAATTGGAAAGAAAGAAGATATTTTGTCCTTGTTTGCAGACAACATTATTTTATATATATGCGACCTTAAAGACCCTACCAAAAAAAAACTGTTAAAACTAATACACAAGCTCAGTAAAGGGATTTGCAGGATACAAAATCAACATATGAAAATCAGTTGCATTTCTATACATTAACAACAATCTGAAAAAAGAAATCAAGACAACAATTTCATTTACAATAGCTCCAAAAACTTTAGAAATAAATTTAACCAAGGAGATGAAAGTCCTGTATACTGAAAACTATAAAACATCGATGAAAGAAATTGAAAAAATCACAAACAAATGGAAAGATAATTCCATTTTGTTAATGGATTGGAAGAATTAATATTGTTAAAATGTTCATACTACCCAATGCAAGCTACAGATTCAATACAATCTCTATCAAAATTCCAGTAACATTTTTCACAGAAATAGAAAAACAATTCTAAAATTCATATGGAACCACAAATCACCCTGAATAGCCAAAGCAATCTTTAGCAAAAAGAACAAAGCTGGAGACATCACACTACCTGACCTCAAAATACTGTACAAAGCTATTGTAATGAAAACAGCATAGAACTGGCATAAAAGTATATACATACAACAATGGAACAGAATAGAGTCCAGAAATCCACACATTTACAGTCAATTGACTTTTGACAAAGGTGCCAAGAACACAATGGGGAAAGGACAGTCTCTTCAATAAATAGTATTAGGGCAACTAGACATCCATATGCAGAAGAATGAAATTATACCCTTGTCTCATATGATATACAAAAGCCAACCCAAAATGGATTAAAGACATAAACATAAGATCTGAAAATGCAAAACTACCAGAAGAAAACATAGGGAAAAACTCCATTACATTAGTCTCGCCAATGAGTTTTTGGATTTGACCCCAAAAGTGCAGGCAACAAAAGCACAAATAAACAAAAGAGATTGTATCAAACTAAAGGCTTTTGCACAGCAAAAGAAACAGCAGATCATTTGACCCAGCCATCCCATTACTGGGTATATACCCAAAGGACTATAAATCATGCTGCTATAAAGACACATGCACACGTATGTTTATTGCGGCATTATTCACAATAGCAAAGACTTGGAACCAACCCAAATGTCCAACAATGATAGACTGGATTAAGAAAATGTGGCACATATACACCATGGAATACTATGCAGCCATAAAAAATGATGAGTTCATGTCCTTTGTAGGGACATGGATGAAATTGGAAACCATCATTCTCAGTAAACTATTGCAAGAACAAAAAACCAAACACCGCATATTCTCACTCATAGGTGGGAATTGAACAATGAGATCACATGGACACAGGAAGGGGAATATCACACTCTGGGGACTGTGGTGGGGAGGGGGGAGGGGGGAGGGATAGCATTGGGAGATATACCTAATGCTAGATGACGAGTTAGTGGGTGCAGCGCACCAGCATGGCACATGTATACATATGTAACTAACCTGCACAATGTGCACATGTACCCTAAAACTTAAAGTATAATTAAAAAAAACAAAAACAAAAAACAAAAAAAAACCAAGTTTATACTATTGCCATGTTGAAATGATTAAATCTTGGACACAAATTACCATGACATGCAGAATTATATTATCTGCCAACTAAGTATTACTTGAGTATATTCATTGATTGTGTTTCTTTAACATTTAGTCAGCTTTATATGGAATAAACTGAGTAGGTTTATCCAAATTAGTAATTAAGGCTAGATTTTAATCTTAATTTTAGTTTTATTATTTTATTTTTATTTTGCAATGTCTTAACACATTTCTTATTCATGTAAAATTTTATTCTTAAGTGTTTAATTCTTTACGACTATAATAAAAATATAAAAAGTGATGGAAAAAAAAAAGAAACAGCAGAGTGAACAGACAACCTATGGAATGAGAGAAAGTATTTGCAAACCAGACATCTCACAAAGGATTAATATCCAAAATGTAAAAAATTCAAACAACTCAATATCAAGAAAACAAATAACCCAATTAAAAGAGGGACACAGAGCTTGAATAGAGATTTTTCAAAAGGAGACACACAGGCTGGGCGCAGTGTCTCATGCCTGTAATCCCAGCACTTTGGGAGACCGCGGAGGGTGGATCACAGGGTCAGGAGTTCGAGACCAGCCTGACCAACATGGTGAAACCCTGTCTCTACTAAAAATACAAAAATTAGCTGGGTGTAGTGGCACGCGCCTGTAATCCCAGCTACTTAGGAGGCTGAGGCAGGAGAATCGCTTGAATCTGGGAGGCAGAGATTGCAGTGAGCCGAGATCACACCACTGCATTCCAGAGACATACAAAAGAGACATACAAATGGCCAATATGTATAGGAAAATTGCTCAATATCACTAATCATCAGGGAAATGCAGATTCAAACCAGAATGAGATATCACCTCACACCTCTTATAATGGCATTTATCAAAAATCATGAAAGATAACAAGTGTTGGTGAGGATTTAGAGAAAAGGAAACTCCTATACTCTGTTGGCGGGAATGTACTAACTTAGACTACTTACATGTACTTACATGTGAGTTAGTACAATCCCCCCAACAGTGTACAGGTGTTATGGAAAACATTATGGACATTCCTCAAAAAATTTAAAATGAAACTACAATATCATCCAGCATTCCCACTACTGAGTATATATCCAAAAGAAATGAAATTGGTATGTCAAAGAGATACCTGCATTCCCATGTTCATTGAAGCACTATTTACAATAGCCAAGAGGTGGAAACAACCTAAGTGTCCATCAGCAGTTGAACAGATAAAATGTCGTGTACATGCATAACTGAATACTATTCAGCCTTAAAAGAAAAGGAAATCTTGTCATTTGCAACAATATGGATGAACCAGAGGACATCATATTAGGTGAAATAAGCCAGACCCGGAAAGACAAATAACTATATGATCTCACTTACATATGGAATCTAAAAAAGTTGAACTCATACAAGTAGAAAGTAGAATGATGGTTACCAGTGGCTGGAAAGGCTGGGGAGTTAGGGAAATGTTGCCAAAGGATCCAAAATTTCAATTAGGAAGAATAAGTTCAAGAGTCCTATTTTTACAACATGGCTACAGTTAATGACAATGTATTGTATTCTTGAAAAGTCACCGAGAGAGTAGATTTAATTATCCTTATTACCAAAAAATGTATATGATATATTGCGTATGTTAAGTAGCTTTATTAACCATTCCATAATGTATATGTGTTTCGAATCATGTTGTACATAATAAATATATACATTTTTGTCTTTTATTTTTTTGAGACAGGGTCTCACTCTGTCACCCAGGCTGGAGTGCAGTGGCATGATCTCGGCTCACTGCAACTTCTGCCTCCCAGGTTCAAGTGATTCTCCCACCTCAGCCTCCCAAGTAGCTGGGACTACAGGTGTGTGCCACCACACTCTGATAATTTTTGTATTTTTAGGAGAGATGGGATTTCACTATGTTGGCCAGGGTGGTCTGAAGCTCCTGACTTCAAGTGATCCATCTGCCTTGGCCTCCCAAAGTGCTGAGATCACAGGCATGAGCCATAATTAATTTAAATATATAAATCAATAAAACTGCTATATTTAGGGTCATTTAGCTGTTTACGGGCTAATCACATTTTAACTTGAAAGAATCTCACTTTGGACAACAGAGTTTTACTTTGTGTCCGAAAGCTTTCTTTTCCCTTTCTCTTTTTGTTTCCTGCTTAAACTGGCAAATTGCACTATGTTTATAATTTACCCTGATGCCCTTTGCCCTTCATATGATTCATTTCCATCTGGCATTCTTTTCTAATTTCTTTCTTGAGAGTTATGAAATATTTTCTAGCTGTTTCTAATAACTGCCTTTAAATGGACATAAGCCACTGCCTAGATGTGTACCTGCTTCTAATAAGCAAGTGAGTCAGGGCTCATTGTGCAAATGAGCACAGCAGCATCTGGCCCATCACACAAACATTCCATTTCTCTCACAGGTTCATTATTTCTCTTTTGTCCATATTTAGTTAGTAAAGCCATATATTCAAAATGTAATTTTTGACTTTTTGTCTATAGTAATAAAATATAAGAATAGAACTTTGTATAAACTATGCAGTCTACAGAAGGTAAAAATATATATTTTGATAAAAGTTTCAAAACCAAAATAAGTCCATACAAGGTCTGAAATCAGAGTGCGTATTTCCAATAATAAAATAGATTTTTAAAAAATTTATGGAAGCTTGTGTTAACTCCAAAATGGATAATTGAGGGATTGAATCTTAAGAGTGCTTTTTAAAAGTACTTGAAAGTTATTAGTGGAAAAGGATTCCCTAGGAATATTATATAATTTTCAAATATAAAAATATAAAATTTAATTTCAACATAGAAATAGAACAGCATCTCAACAAAAAGAAAACAAATCTTTATCAAATTCAGTAGAGGTGTATTGAATACACATTTTGCTGAATGCTGAAAATGTTAAAGTCAACAGTTGGTCAACATGGATGTCTTGTTATAGAAACAACATGTGAAAACAAAAATCTGAACTGTTATTAAATAAAGTTTAAATGTTCAACTTTTGTTATTATTTTAGGAATTGCATTTTAAAACTTGACATTATAGCACAGAAACATTTTTTTCAGCATTAACACCTGATAGATTGCTCCCATGGTAATTATATTATACATTAGTGAGACTATAAATAGGCATTGATTTTCCACTGAGGCTAGAGGAGGAGCAACTTCTTTGGTCTAGCTCCTGCAGCCTAGGGTACAGATGATGTAGCAATATAACCATTATTCAACTTTCCCTACCTCTGTAATTCTAACTGACTCAGTTCCCCTCTTCTTGAGCTCCTGAGCGGGATGGTGATGATAAAATGATGCCAGTGATGCAGCCTCACAAACTCTCTGTCTACCTGGAAAAAGATGCTTTCTAAACATTCTTTTGGAATATTTTCAGAAACAGTCTTGTAATTTTGGCTCTTGCTGATATTTTTATATCTACTATTTTCACAGGCATTTGCTGCTCTACTCAATCACTTGGGAAAAATTGTCCTTACTTTGGACTAGAACTTTTGCAATAGAACAATATGCTTGGCTTTTAGAATGACAATATTGTTCCGGAATTTTTAGCTGGCACTCAGATTTCTGTCTGCCTCTCATTGGCAAACATGACATTTCAGCAATTTCTCTAAAGAGGAATGACTGGGGGGTATGTACAGCAGGCATCATGTAAGAAAAACTCACACCTCACGACATATTTGTTTGATTTATTCAGCAGACTTCAGCAAAGGAAAGATGTGAAAGCAACCCTTGGTTGTTGGTATGTCTGAAGATATTGGTATTGTGGTGTTATTACCTGCAAAGTATATAATAAGGCTTGCTTTTATTTGCTCAGTCTTTGGATGTGTATTAGCTTTCATTCTATCTTGGTTGAACATCTTATATAAGATAAGGTAGTTCAAAATATCTTGATAACATGTAGCCTATTTTTGATTGAAGTCCATTTTCATTGCAATTTTACATTTTATGATGATTACCAATATTTTAAAGAAAGTATTCAGGTGTTAAAAAGATAATCCAAGATGGATAAGTGAACAAACATTTGATAAAGTAAAGTTGAATATAGATGGTAGAATCTAGGTGGTAGACACATGATACAAAGTTTTAAAAACCTTTCTTCTTTTGGAAATTTACATAATAAAATGTTAGTTAAAATAATAAATCTAAACAACATGTCTTACATTTATACTGTAAGTTAGGATCTCTGGGGAGAGAAACTGAGGTTTGCAAATAGGAGGTTCATAGGGAGTGCTCATATACAATACTTGTGAGGGATGGGGAAAGCAGGATTAGGCACAGAGAAAAGTTAAACTGTGATGCAGTTGCAAAAGCAGCCTCAGCTGATCCTAAGGGGACCCAGAAGCTGAGATGACTATTTAGAATACCAGTTGAGTCAAGGGGCCAAGGCCTTTGCACCCCGACTTCAAGCAGTTATTGGATGTAATCTGCTCACAAGGGGGAGAATGTAATCTTGGGCAAGGCAGGTTCTTCAGTGAGAGGCAACTTACAGAAAAAGACTCAGCAATGAGCCTCAGCACTCATCATTCCTGGCTGCAGGAAGAATGAGTGTCTCAATAGTGTACCGCAGTGTCACAGCATCTTATTGATATTTTTAATGTGTTAAAATAACTAGGTAGAAAGGTTACCTACATGATCATGTATCCATTGATCACACATGAGTTCATAGATGCCAGAACTGAACATGTAGCATTTAACTATTCATCTAAAGCTGAAAGGTAACACCAGATTTTGCTAATACCCACGCTGAAGCCAAAGTTTAGTACCACCTATACACAATGGCATTTGAAAGATCAATGTTTTTTCAGAAAGTCAAGCTGTAAATTATTTTGAAAAACAAAGCAAATCAGTACATGTTAAAATAACTTTAAGTGGCTTGAGTACTGCCAGTGCCTCTTATAGAAACATACGTCTGTGTTTACTGTGTAAATCTCTGTTATTTTTTCCACTTATAATTGAGTCACCTCCTTACACAGCTTGGGCCCAGGAGTTTGAGACCACCCTAGACAACATAGTGAAACCCCATCTCTACAAAAAATAAAAATAAAAATAAATTAGCCTGACATGGTGATGCACACCTGTAGTCCCAGTTACTCTGGAGGCAGAGATGGGAAGATCTCTTAAGCCTGGGAGGTCGAGGCTGCAGTGAGCTGTGACTGCGCCACTGCATTCCAGCATGACTGACAGAGCGAGACTCTGTCTCAAAAAATATATATACTATTAAATATATTTATTCAGTACGATAACTGCCATTTCTTTTATGCCCACTGTGTATCAGAAATTGATCTTATGCTCTAAATAGATTACATGTATTTTACCCAGGAAATCTGCAAGATTAAGTATTACTATTCGTTGAGACATATAAAAGAGCTCTATGATTTTTCGACTTCTTTTTTCATAATTAAAACACTCTTGGTTGTGAAGCATGAACGGAAGGTGAGAAACTTGGCCATCATTATTAGCTACATATTATGTGTGTGGGTAGTGGTCATACCTCATAACTCATTATGGCAATTATGTTTGAACTATAGTGGTCACAAAGATGATTTATTTTTCTTTCTTTTTAAAAGACACTTTTATTTCAGGCTCAGGGGTACATGTGCAGGTTTGTTATATAGGTAAACTCACGTCATGGGGTTTTTTTGTACAGATTATTTCATCACCCAGGTACCAAGCCTAGTACACAATAGTTACTTTTTTTGATCCTTTCCCTCCTCCCACCCTCCAATCTCAAGTAGGCCTCAGTGTCTGTTGTTCCCCTCTTTATCTTCATGAGTTCTTATCATTTAACTCCCACTTATAAGTGAAAACATGTGGTGTTTGGTTTTCTGTTATGGAGTTAGTTTGCTAAGGATAATGGCCTCTAGCTCCATCCAAGTTCCTGCAAAAGACATGATCTCATTCTTTTTATGGCAGCATAGTATTTCATGGTGTATATGTACTACATTTCCTTTATCCAGTCTGTTATTGATGGGCATTTAGGTTGATTCCACATCTTTGCTATTGTGAATAGTGCTACAATGAATATAAGCATGTATATGTCTTTATGGTAGAACAATTTATATTCTTTTAGGTATATATCCATTAATGGGATTGCTGGGTCAAATGGTAGTTCTGTTTTTAGCTCTTTGAGGAATCAACATACAGCTTTCCACAATGGAATTTACATGCCCACCAACAGTGTATAAGTGTTTTCTTTTCTCCATAACCTCTCCAGCGTCTGTTATTTTTTTGACTCTTTAGTAATAGCCATTCAGATTAGTGTGAGATGGTATCTCATTGTGGTTTAGATTTGCATTTCTCTAATGATCAGTAATATTGAGCTTATTTTCATATGCTTCTTGGCTGCATATATGTCTTCTTTTCAAAAGTATCTGTTTATGTCCTTTGCCCACTTTTTAATGGGTTTGTTTGTTTGTTTTTTTCTTGTGTGTTTAATTTTTTTACAGATGCTGGATATTAGACCTTTGACAGATGCAGAGTTAATAAATATTTTCTCTCATTCTGTAGGTTGTCTGTTTACACTGTTGATAGTTTCTTTTGCTGTGCAGAAGCTGTTAAGTTTAATGATACCTCATTTGTCAAGTTTTTGCTTTTGTCACCATTGCTTTTGGCATCTTCGTCATGAAATCTTTGCCTATGCCTCTGTCCAGAATGGTATGGCCTAGGTTATGTTCCAGGGTTTTTATAGTTTGGGGTTTTACATTTAAGTTTTTAATCCATTTTGATTCTTTTTTAGTGTGGTGAAGAAAATGTAACATGAGATCTACTCTTAATACAATTTTGGGTGTACATTACAGTGTTGTTAAGTATAAGCACAATGCTGTATAGCAGATCGCTAGAACCTTTTCATGTTGCATGTGCGAAACTTTATGCCTTAACCAGCAACTCCACATTTTCTTCTCCCCCTTAATCCCTGACAATCACCATTCTACTCTCCACGTTTATTTTTAATTCTGTGTATGACAACTTTAGATATCTCATGTAAGTGGAATCATGAAGTATTTGTCTTTCTGCAACTGGCTTATTTCACTTAGCATAATCTTTTCAAGTTTCATTCATGTTATAGCATATGGTAGGATGTCTTAGTTTGTTTGAGCTACTATAACAAAGTACTGTAAACTGAGTAATTTGTAAACAACAGAAATTTATTGTTCACAGTTCTGGAGACTGGGAAGTCCAACCAGCACACCAGTAGACTCAGTGTCCAGTGAGGGCTCACTCTCTGCTACAAAGATGACACCTTCCTAGCTGTGTCTTCACATTTGCATAAGGGGCAAACAAGCTCACTCAGGCTTCTTTTCTAAAGGCATGAAATCCGTTCATGAGGGTGGATCCCTCAAGACCTAATCATTTCCCAAAGGCCTCACCTCTTAATACTACCACATTGGAAATTAGGTTTCAACATATGAATTTATGGACAACATAAACATTCAAATGACAGCACAGTATTTTCTTCTTTTTAAAAACTGAAAAATATTCTACTACATTTTATATATATTGTCACTTTTTAACCATGCATTTGTTGATAACTTAGGTTATTCTCACCTCTTGGAAATTATAAACAATGCTGCAATGAACAGGGAAGTGTAGACGTCTCTTTGACATACTGATTTTATATTCTTTGAATATATACCTGAAGTGGAATTGTTCAATCATGTGGTAATCCTATTTTTAATTTTTTAAGAAGTCTCCATACTGTTTTTCATAATGGCTGTATGAATTTACATTCCCAGTAACAGTGTACAAGGGTTTTCTCTTCTTCACATCCTTGTCAACACTTGTTTTCTTTCAACTTTTTGATAAAAGCCACCCTAAGAGGTGTGATATCTTACTGTGGTTTTTAATTTGTGTTTTCCTGATGATTCGTGATGCTGAGTATTGTTCCATATACCTGTTTTCTATCTATATGTCTTCTTTTAGAGAAACGTCTATTTAAGTCCTTTGCCCATTTTAAAATCCAGTTATTTGTTTTCTTGCTATTTAATTCTTTGTGTTCTTTATATATTTTAGATATTCATGCTTTATCAGATGTATGGTTTACAAATATTTTTTCCCAATCTGTAGTTTGTCTCTTCACTCTGATAATTGTTTTACAATCATGATAAGGATTTTTTTTTTACCACAATTTTGTTGTGTTCACTTTAAAGTGGTTCAATGAGTCCAGATATTCATTAGATAGCATCATTGCTAGGGGCCTGTACATACAGCATAATGGTATGGCTGTAAGAAGTCTCTAGGTGGCCAGGCGAGGTGGCTCATGCCTGTAATCCTAGCACTTTGGGAGGCTGAGGCGGGTGAATCACAAGGTCAGGAGTCCAAGACCAGTCTGGCCAATATAGCAAAACCCTGTCTCTACTAAAAATACAAAAAATTAGCTGGGTGTGGTGGTGTGCACCTGTAATCCCAGCTACTCAGAAAGCTGAGGCAAGAGAATCGCATGAACCCAGGAGGCGGAGGTTGCAGTGAGCTGAGATTGCACCATTGCATTCCAACGTGGGCAACAGTGCAAGACACTGTCTCAAAAGAAAAAAAAAAGGAGTGAGAGAACAATCTCTAGGTTAAAGAAAATGGTGGCCTTCCTTCACTCTGCACCAGAGTACATTTTGAGGTGCCATGGAGCTGCAATTGCTAGTTCAAGAATCACTGACAGAAAATTTAAAAATGTTGTGGTGATCTGTTTTTGGAATTTTTTTCTGTAATTATAGACAAGCAAAAAAGGAACCTTACTTAACTTTACATGTGGTATCTTGAAGTAGAAAGATTTACTTGTCAAGCAACTGTATTAATATTGTTGCTAACAGCAGAAAAAGGACATATAGAATTTCCTGATGAGATAGTCTACTGGGGCTCCCATTAAACTTAAGACATATTTCTTGAATACAAAAGCAGCCCTGGGCATCATTTAAATCACTTGGAGTGATGCAACTCAGAAGTCAGTGAATTCTGAAAGAGCACAGGTTCTTTCTTCCCTTAGTGATTGAGTCACTTCCTAACAGAACAGTGCAATTAAATGAGCTGATGTTCTGGATGTTACTTATGTCTGGGAATCAGGTTTGGGAAATATGTTCAGGGGCATCACTAATAAACATCACCTACCATACTGTGTGCCATGTAGTCTCTTTCTATCAGTACTACTGACATCTTAAATCTGGGATATCACAGTACTGGTGACAGTTTGGAAACAGGATGCTAAAACTCAAGAGACTAAGTCAGTTGAAATGCTGATAATTGCCACTTGAAATGTAGTCCTGATTTGTTGATAAAAGAAAAATGCCTGAGGCATAGTGGAATTACCTCGGACCTTCTACCATCCTTTGAAAAGAAATCGTGGATACATGTGCAAAGTATCTCTTTCAACGTGAAAGTTATTCTTAATCTTAAACTGAGGTAAGAGAAATGCTGTTTGAAATGAAGTTAATTCTGAAGCATGAAGATGAGAATTACCTCCTGTAGGGTAATTTGGCCATAATTTGGGACTGTAGAAAAAGATAAGGAGGAGCAGGCAGGAGCTGAGAATAGTTGCTTAGAATAAATGTTCAGATCGAAGCTGGCTGTAAATGGAAGTAAACTCAAAGAACTGAGGATGGCTGGCTTTCAGTGGTCAGATGAAGGAAAAAGGAAAGACTCATCACAGCCTTACCATAATTACAGGCAGAGATTGAAAGTCCAAAAGGTACATAAGTTAGCATAAGGCTACCTGTTACACATCTGAACAGTGATTACAGTAATCAAATTTTGTTTAAGATACCTCAGAGACAAGTAGCAATGGTAGAAATTCTGTAATGGAACCTGCTGATAGTGCTCATCCACAGGGCTGGCCTGATAAATGCTGGGTTCAGTTATGGAGTAATTTCCTTTTTACTGTTGAGGAAATATAATTAAAAACAAAATCTTCTCCCAACCCAGAAAACTTCTCCATTAAGGTAGTAAAGAAATAAACAGTTTCATTATTGAATGAGTGTGAAATGAGAATGTGATGCTTTTCACAGGCAATCCACCAAAAGCTTGCAAAGAACTAGCAGAACAAAATCTTACCCTTTTATACTGTCACTATGTGTAATCCATCACACACATACATGTTTTCTAGGTAAATATTCAATAGTCTTCAAGTAAGAGGACTAGATAACACCATTTGTCATACATATTTCATCCTAGATTTCATCACATAGATTCATCTAGTAATTGGGGTGACCATCTGTGTAAACTGATTGGCTTTATCCAGAGGAAAAGCAAATTTCTTATATCTTTTTGACAGGAGGTACATTTGTAACTTGGATCAAGGCACCCATGGAACATAATCTCATATCCTCCCACAGAAACTGGTAGATGGGGGGTTGTATTAGTTCCTTCTCATGCTGCTATGAAGAAATACCTGAGACTGGATAATTTATAAAGGAAAGAAGTTTAATTGACTCACAGTTCCACAGAACTGGAAAGAGCTCAGGAAACTTACAATCATGGTGGAAAAGGAAGCAAATACATCCTTCTTCACAAGGTGGCAGGAGAGAGCACTGCTGAGCAAAGGGGGAAAAGCCCTTTTAAAACCATCAAATCTCATGAGAACTCACTCACTATCACAAGAACAGCATAGGGGGGTGACTGCCCTCATGATTCAATTACTTCCCACCGGGTCTCTCCCATGATGTGGGGATTATGGGAACTCCAATTCAAGATGAGATTTGGGTGGGACACAGCCAAACCATATGAGGGGTGCTAACTCCCTTGATGTTTACAATCAATTCCTTTTTTTTTTTTTTTTGGGACTGAGTCTCACTCTATTGCCCAGGCTGGAGTCAGTGCCATGATCCTGCAACCTCTGTCTGCTGGGTTCAAGCGATTCTCCTGCCTTAGCCTCCCGAGTAGCTGGGATTACAGGCACCCACTACCATGCCCAGCTAATTTTTGTATTTTCAGTAGAGACGGGGTTTCACCTTGTTGGCCAGGCTGGTCTCGAACTCCTGACCTCAAGTGATCTGCTGGCCCCGGCCTCCCAAAGTGCTGGGATTACAGGCGTGAGCCACTGTGGCCCCTTGATATTTACATTTCAAAGAGATAGCTCCCAGGTCTTTGAGAAAAACATTCCTGAGGCATAAAGTTGACAAAAAGCCTATCGAGTTTTCAAAAGGATTTATATTCATTTCAAAGAGAGGAGAAAGAACTTACAATTGCAAATTTTCTAAAATAAATGCCTTAAGAAAATGGGAAGGGGGGGGTAAATTTCTTTCTTTATTTTCAATAGAGAGGATTAAGCATCTTATTTTTAATTTGTATGTGTTCTTACATTACTCATGAGTAACATTTTTGGAAACTGTCCTCTGGCACAATATCTGTTAACATATCTGAGTATTATGGCCCTCTTAACATAAAAAAAAAAGCCTCATAACATCTCTCTATGATAGTAGTAGTATATTTAGTATCCATTTATTCAGAAAATACATACCGACCAAGCCTTGCTATGAATTCAGATACTCTTTAGATCAGTTTGTAGTTTATTAGTTGAAACATTTAAAACTAATAGTATCCATATGTGCAAAGCATACTAGTTAGTGCATAGTCATGCCATATTCCTTGAAATAACCTAACAGCCACCCATCATGGCTCAAGATATGAAAAATACTAATATTAACTAAAATAGCTTCTGATGAGCCAAACTTGTTCTTTTTTTTTTTTTTTTAAAGACACCTGAGCACTGAAGTTATTTACTTGATTTGATTAACAAGGAATGAGCCTCAGAGCCTCATTTAGCTCTTCCTGATTCCAATTTACAGAGAATTTGGCAGGTCTGATTATCTGGTATGTCAGGTCACTGTAGGGAGGGTCTGTAACAGTCATTGAAACATTGACCAAAAAAAAGTGTTAAGGATAAAATTATTACATTAGAAGTTGAGATTATGATTGAAATTTATGGTAATAACATTGGATCTTTAAGAAGGACTAATATCCAGAAATTTTGCCTAAGAATATAAGAACATGAGTAATACAAACAAACAGATTTTCTTTTCAAATCAATAGACCTTTTTTGGCGGGGGTCTGGGGAGACATTTGATGCTTAAAGGAACTTGCTCTTTAAGACCCACTCTGTATTAACACTTTCTTCCCCGGTTAGGAAACCTGCTTATTATGTGCTAAGTTGCTTGTTCAGTGAAACTTAAAATCAGGTATTTTGAATTGTGGAGTGAATATGGAGCCTTCTGTCTTAAACAGAGTTCCAGTATTTGCATGTTTAATGTGGATACCACAAGGATGGGAAATCAAGGTTGTGTCAGAGGCTGGGATTGTGGTGATGTTTGTGGAAGGTTGTTTTTCAGAGCTCTGTTAGCAATCATCGGTCCTCAGACTTACCTTTGGGTTGGGGATTATTGGAAAGGAACTGTTGTGTAAATGTCCAGCAATTCTGATAAGATCCCAATGCAGCGTGTAGAAAATACTGGTTCTTGGAGTGTAATATTTACCTAGTACTAGAATTATCTGCATTTATCAGCCAAAGTTCAGAGAAAAAAAATTACTGCCTTAAAATCTTAAGCAAAAAGGAATTTGACACAGAGAAGTAGGTGCTTACCAAATTGTTAAAGACATTAGAGGAGTGGGTTTCAGACCCACTAGATTAATTCCCCAGACATCATAGAACTGACTCCCCAAGTGAGCTGTTACCTCTGGCACCATCAGATGCTAGGAAATCAGGAGACTGCCTCTGGAACTATGGAGCTGAAGATCATATTACCATTGTGGTCATTAGAAGATCAGGAAGCTATTGCTCCTTCTCTTCACACATCCAGGTCCATATGTGTCTGTCCCACGTGGATTCCACAGGTGTCCCACACTAGGGCTTCAGGGAAGCCCAGGGTAGTATAGTAAGGCAGGTGTCAGGTCATAGCAGCACAAATCTGGATGCTGAAGCAAAGGCTGGAATAAAAGTTGAGCCAAGAGGAGGTCAAGTGTAGTACAAGGGGTGTCCAACACAGGAACTCACATCCTAGCTACCCTCAAAGCCACTTCAGTGCTAAAGGCAGGCCTTCTCCTGGATGCCTGCAGAGCTACTGGAAAAAGGTCTTTGGTGTGGAGGAACCTAACTTTTCAAAACTTTTTAATCTGAAGACAATGACAATTGGATATAAGAGTAAACTATGGTATTTTACTGGCATAACTTGAAGACCCTAAAACGTATCCAAACCCCTTGACTCTTCCCTATGACCACCCCAAAACTGCCCTTTCAACAGTTTACCCCCTCTCAACAAATGGTACTAGCTTTTACTCAATTTCTCAGATCACACCTTGGAGCCTTGGTTGACCTCCTTGTTTTTCTCATATTCAATATCCAGTACAGGAGCAATCTTGTCTGTTGCATTTTTACAATGTATTCCAAACCCTCCACTGCACTGCCTCCAGCACTACCATGCTAGCCCAGGCAGCACCTCCTCCCCTGTGGATTATCCCAGCAGCTTCCTGACTATTCTTGTTTCCGCTTTTATCCTCTATAGACTGTTCTTTTCACAGTAGCCAGAGTGGATACTTTAAAAAATATTAAGCCATGTCATTTCTCTGGTCTCAACTGCTCTATCATTCCCATTAGATTTCAAATAAAACCCAAAGTCCTTTTTATGATCTTGTTTCTACATGATCTGGGCCCTGTTTTAGTCTGTGGCCTCATTTCTTATCACTCTATCTCTTGCTCTCTGGTCTGTGCTTACTCTCACCTCCCTGATAGTCCTCAGATGTGCCAGCAAGTTTCTAACTCAGGCCTTTACATTTGCAATTTCTACTTGGAGTTGAGAATTTCATTCTCACACTCAATTGATACTTCAGTTCAGATGTTACCTCTCAAGGAGACTTCTCAGAACTCCTTCTTTAAAATAGTCCCTCATCATACTGTATTCTCTCTCTCTCTTTTAAGAGATAGGGTCTTGTTCTGTTGCCCAGGCTAGAGTACAGTGGCATGATCGTAGCTCAGTGCAGCCTCGAACTCCAAGGCTGAAAAGATCCTGCCTCAGCCTCCCAAGTAGCTGGGACTACAGGCTTATGCTACCACACTTGGCTAATTTCAATTTTTTTGGTAGAGATTGGTGGGGGTCTCGCTACATTCCCAGACTGGTCTCGGACTTCTGGCCTCAAGTGATCCTCCCACCTCAGTTGCCCAAAGTGTTGGAATTACAGGTGTAAGTCTGTTGAATTTTTGTTCATAGAGCTGATTACCCAATGTGTGTGTGTGTGTGTGCGTGTGTGTGTGTGCATGTGTAAATTCCTTATTTATTGTCTGTTTCATTCACTGAAATATTTGCTACATGAGGGCAGGAACGATGTTGAATTTATCATCCTATTCCCAGTGTCTATAATGGTTCTTGGCACATAAGTGTTCAATAAATGTTGTTAAATTAATAACTGAATTAAATCAGATCAAATTGGTGTTTGGTTTTTCTGACAATAGATTTCCCTTTAAATGTTATGCTGTCCAGAAGCTACTAGTTAACAGAAAAAAGAAAATAACATTTCTGTAGTATTTGACAGTGTAAATTCACTCCATACAACTATAACCGAATCATTTACTTATGTTCATTTCATAGTCTATTGAAGGACATCTGGGAGTGCAGTAATGTAACGACCTAGTCTGGTGAATACTTCTTCAGAGTCCCAGGATACTCTTCAAAGTCCTAAAGTTATCTAGCCATCAAGTTGGAGGCTGAGCTTGGATTGTGGAGGACATTTTAGAACCCTCTGTTGAAAATGACATTCATCATTTCCAATACCTCATTGACCAAAATTTAATCTTATGGCCCCGCTTAACTCTAAGGGAGGCTGGAAAATATAATTTAGCTGTATTCCCAGGAGGAAATGTAACTGTATTAACTCTGTCAAAATAGATATATGCATGATATTCTTTAATACTTAAAAATCTCTGAATGATAAGTACTGTATCATCATTTACAGATGAAAAAATCTGACCCTCAGAGAGGTTGAGCTACACAACCAAAGTCATACGGCTAATGATTATGTGGCAAAGCCAGGGCTTCACTCCAGGTCTCCTATGATTTTCTCTGTCATTTGGGTAATGGGAATTCCATACATAGTACCAGTCATTTTGATGAGACTGACTTTGCTAATCATTTTATTTATGCTTACACATCACTTAAGAATGCACATATGCCTTGGACTTGAATGACTTTTATTATGTTTGTTAACATAGTATGATTATTCTTTATAGTTCGGCCTTATTCACTCTGTCTTCTTTGATCTGTTCCCACTCCTGCTTAGCAATTGCAGTATCTCAGTACTTTTCAAAAATTACAAAAAAAAGCAACACAACTTTTGTTCTACTTTTCAGTCAGCTTGGATGATGTATTAAAAATCTTCATTGATGGCATGAAATACATAGTTGTATTGATTAATGTTTCTGATTTATTTCATTTGAATGACTCCCACTTTGATAGAGACATGAATTCTACTTGATTGCCTCTAGTTGCTAAACACCGATTACTTGGAAAGAATGTTGTCCGTATGAATAGATAATAATTAAGCAGAACATCAATAAAATAAGAGATTCAGCTTGAACCAGTGGAAGAGTTAGATGTAGCTCTAAGCCTACACACAGATTTCATAGAAAACATTGCAGGGGGGCCTTGTTTACATGAAATCTCTGTTACCACATGCTGACCCTCATCCTTGTAGGTGCAGAAACTTTATGTCATCAGTGTAGCCTCAGATGAGTAGACACCTCAAAACCTCACTCACCAAATACTTCACAAGCCATTGATGACTCAAACAGAATCCTAATTGTTCACTTATGATCAAATGTGTGACAGCCAGTGACTAGAGCACTCGTTTCCTTTATCTAGGTCACCGCCTCCTGCTTTCAAGGTATCTAGGAAACCAAATTATAAACCTGCTGATTCCATGGCAAGCAAGAATTATGAAATATGATTAGGGACATTTTGTCCAGGAACTGTTAAGACTTGACAAAATACTTCCATACCACAAAATCAGACACACAAAGTAAAACAAAACCAACAATAACTCTTTCCTAGGGAAAGAAAAACTCCTGTACACTAGACATATTATTTCCATACCCTGAAGATAGTTGAATAAAGGCATGACCAAATTAATTTTGTCCCTCTGAACATTTTCTGAGATTCATATATTTTATCCAGGAAACATATTCTTTCTACTAGAAAGAATCTGTTAACATATTCTTTCTTCAGGGAGATCACAAACTTTGATTAGACCACAGAGTCTTCTACAACAAAAATTGTTTTCAGAGTAGCATTATTTTTAGTGGAAAGAACATAGAATATTTTCGTGGAAAGGGAATATAAATTTAGGCAAATCTAGGATTAAACACATATAACAGCTGCTTATCTAATGAATAATTTCATATAAGTTACTTAACCCTGCTAAGAATCAATTATCTCTGAAAATAGTATCTACCTTTCAGGGTTTTTCTGCAAATTAGAGACAACAGATATTAACTACCTGGCATATAGTAGATGTTTAATACATTATAGTCATTATTATTAGAGTTTTTGGGACTTCTTCCCAGTATTAATTGTGGTGACATTCTCTTTAAAATAGTTCTGCAAATAGCTAATTTCATTCAATACATGTGGTTTTTATACATTTAACTCTTATAAGGTAATCTTCTTTTTTCTTTTTTTTTTAGGTCAGATTTATTGAGGTCTGATTTATGGATAGTAAAATTTATCCCATTTAGGTGTAGAGTTGATGATCCTGGTCAAAGACATGTAGCCCTGTAATCAAGACTACAACGAAGATACAGCACATTTCATCACCCCAAACTCTCCTTAGTGCCACTTTGTAGTCAGTCTCTTCCCCTAATCCTTGCCTCTGGCAACCATTGGTGTGGTCTAGTTTTGCCACTTCTAGAATGTTATATAAGTTACAGTTTACACTATGTAATTTTTAAAATCTGGCTTCTTTCACTTAGCACAATGCTTTTGCAATATATCCACATTGTGTATCAGTAGTTCAATCTATTACCAAGTAGTATTATATTTTGTGAACATGAAACAATTTGTTTATCCATTTACCAGTTGATGACATTTGGGTTGTTTTTAGTCTTTGTCAATTATGGATAAAGCTACTATAAACATTCATGTATAGTGGTTTTTGTTGTTGTTGTTTGTTTTTTGAGACAAACAACACTTTGAGACTCACTTTGTTGCCCAGGCTGAAAGGCAATGGCAGATCATAGCTCACTGCAGCTTCAAACTCCTAGGGTCAAATGATCATCCCACCTCAACCTTCTGAGTAGCTGGGACTACAGGTGAGAGACAACACGCCCGGCTCAACATTTACATATATTCTTTCTGTAGACACATATTTTCATTTCACTTAAGTAAATATCTAGGAGTGGGATTGCTGGCTAATATGCGTGTATAGTTCACTTAAAAATGTATCATATTTTTTTCCATAGTGGTTGTACCATTTTGCATTACCACTAGCAATATGAGAGTTTCAGTTACTCCACATTTGTACTAGCCCTTGATATTGTCAGTTTTTTCTTTCATTATTCCTTTAAAAATTCCTAGATTTTCTATTACGTGTATAGTGGTATCTCATTGCAGTATTAATTTATACTTCTCTTATTTTTAATGATATTGAGCATCCTGTTATGCACTTATCTGCCATTGGTATCTTTTCTTGGTGAAGTGTCTATTTAAATTATTTGCCCACTTTAAAAATTGTGTTTTTTGTTTCTTATAATTGAATTTTAAAAGTTTTAAAAATATATTTTAGATACAAGTCCTTTATGTGTTTCATGAATTTTTCTTCCAGTCTATAGTTTGTCTTTCACTTTTTTGGCAATGCTTTCCAAAGAGCAGTAGTCCTTAATTTTAATCAAGTCCAATTTAGCAATTTTTTTTCTTTTACGGCTCATGCTTTTTGTATCATATCTAAGAAAGCTTTGCCTTGCCCATGGTTGTGAGCAATTTTTTCTATGTTTTCTCTCAGAAGCTTTATAGTTTTAGATTTTATATTTAGGTGTATGATCATGTTGAGTTAATTTTGTATATGATATCTGGTAAAGTTTGATGTTCAAGATTTTGCATATAGGGGACCAATTGTTGGAGTAACATTTATTGAAGAGACTGTCTTTTCTCTATTGTATTACCTTGGGCCTTTGTCAAAATTCAATTGATATGTAGGTTGAATTTCTGGACTCTTTATTCTGTTCTATTAATCTATATGCCCTTATGTCAATACCACATTCTCTTGATTATTATAGCTTTATAAGATGTGTTGTAACCAGGTGGTGAGAGTCCTCAAACTTTGTTTCTCCAAAATTATTTTGGCTATTCTAAGTCCTTTGCTTTTCTCTACAAATTTTATAGTCATCTAATCAATGTCTACAAAAAAAATCAGGCTGAAATTTTTATTGGGATTGCATTAAATTGATAAATCACATTGAAGAGAATTGATCTTTTAACAGTATTGGGTTTTCCTACCTATGAGCACATACCTTTGTCCATTTACTTAGGTGTTCTTTAATTTTTTCATCATTGTTTTGTGATTTTTAGCATTCAAATAATTCACATGTTTTGTTAAATTCATCCCTAAGTATTTTATGATTTTTGATGCTATTATAGATGGCATTTTATTTACATTTAATTTCCAAATGTTTATGCCTAATTTATAGAAACACAATTGACTTTTGTATTCTGACTTGTATTTTTCAGCTTAGCTAAACTCACATATAATTCTATTAGAATTTTTTTTTTTTATACTTTAAGTTCTGGGGTACATGTGCAGAATGTCCAGGTTTGTTACATAGATATGCATGTGACATGGTGGTTTGCTGCACCCATCAACCCATCATCTACATTAGATATTTCTCCTAATGCTATCCGTCTCCTTGCCCGCCCGCCAACAGGCCCCAGTGTTTGATGTTCCCCTCCCTGTGCCCATATGTTGTCATTGTTTAACTCCCACTTAGGCTTGTCTGTAAAGGATTTTATTTCTCCTTCACTTATGAAGCTTAGTTTGGCTGGGTAGGAAATTCTGGGTTGAAAATACTTTTCTTTAAGAATGTTGAATATTGGCCCCCACTCTCTTCTGGCTTGTAGGGTTTCTGCCGAGAGATCTGCTGTTAGTCTGATGGGCTTCCCTTTGTGGGTAACCCGACCTTTCTCTCTGGCTGCCCTTAACATTTTTTCCTTCATTTCAACCTTGTTGAATCTGACAATTATGTGTCTTGGGGTTGCTCTTCTCAAGGAGTATCTTTGTGGTGTTCTCTGCATTTCCGGAATTTGAATGTTGGCCTGTCTTGCTAAGTTGGGGAAGTTCTCCTGGATAATGTCCTGAAGAGTGCTTTCCAACTTGGTTCCATTCTCCCCATCACTTTCAGGTATGCTAATCAAATGTAGGTTTGATCTTTTCACATAGTCTTATATTTCTTGGAGGCTTTGTTCGTTCCTTTCATTCTTTTTTTGCTAACCTTGTCTTCATGCTTTATTTCATTAAGTTGATTGTCAATCTCTGTTATCTTTTCTTCCCCTTGATCGATTCGGCTATTGATACTTGTGTTTGCTTCACAACGTTCTCGTGCTGTGTTTTTCAGCTCCATCAGGTCATTTATGTTCTTCTCTAAACTGGTTTTTCTAGTGAGCAATTCCTCTAACATTTTTTCAAGGTTCTTAGCTTCCTTGCATTGGGTTAGAACATGCTCCTTTAGCTCGGAGGAGTTTGTTATTACTCACCTTCTGAAGCCTACTTCTGTCAATTCATCAAACTCATTCTCCATCCAGTTTTGTTCCCTTGCTGAAGAGGAGTTATGATCCTTTGGAGGAGAAGAGGCATTCTGGTTTTGGAATTTTCAGCCTTTTTGCACTGGTTTTTCCTCATCTTCGTGGATTTATCTACCTTTGGTCTTTGATGTTGGTGACCTTCGGATGGAGTTTTTGCGTGGTCATCCTCTTTGTTGATGTTGATGCTATTGCTTTCTGTTTGTCAGTTTTCCTTCTAACAGTCAGGCCCCTCTTCTGCAGATCTGCTGGAGTTTGCTGGGGTTCCACTCCAGACCCTGTTTGCCTGGGTATCACCAGCAGAGGCTGCAGAACAGGAAAGATTGCTGCCTGCTCCTTCCTCTGGAAGCTTTGTACCAGAGGGGCACCCACCAGATGCCAGACGGAGCTCTCCTGTATGAGGTGTCTGTCGACCCCCGCTGGGAGATGTCTCCCTGTCAGGAGGCACGGGGGTCAGGGACCCCTTTGAGGAGACAGTCTGTCCCTTAGCAGAGCTTGAGCGCTGTGCTGGGAGATCCGCTGCTCTCTTCAGAACCAGCAGGCCAGAACGTTTAAGTGCTGAAGCTGGGCCCACAGCCAACCCTGCCCCTAGCTGCTCTGTCCCAGGGAGATGGGAGTTTGATCAATAAGCCCCTGACTGGGGCTGGTGCCTTTCTTTCAGAGATGTCCTGTCCAAAGAGGAGGAATCTAGACAGGCGAGAGGCACTCTGGCTACAGCAGCTTTGCCAAGCTGCAGTGGGCTCCACCCAGTTTGAACTTCCCGGTGTGTTTCCTACCCTCAGCAGCACATTTGTCTTGCCTAAAGCTCCAATTTGTATTTCAATCCAGTTAACACAACGTCATCCATATAGTTAGCCAGCTCAATGTTCTGTGGAATGTTTGTGTGGCTCAAATCACTTTGGATTATACTTTGAAAGAGACCAAGAGAATTTCTATAGTCTTGGGGAAAGACCATACTGCATACTATTGTCCATTCTATGTGAATGTGAACTGTTTTTTGTCTTCCTTATTGATAAGAATGGAAAATAGTGCATTCATCAAATGAGTGGCCACATAAAACGTGCTGGTGGCTGTGTTAATTTGTTCTAGCGTAGAGTATATCTGATATAGAAGCTGCAATTTGGGCTTCTACTTGGTTGAGTTTCTGGATTTATTTAATTTTTGCAGGGACCAGACTTTTAAATTAAGTAGGATTTGATGAGGGCTAATACCTCCGCATATTTTATATCATAAATATTTCACTAATCTCATAGATACTTTTATGACATGTTATTATTTTGACTGTATTTACTATTCTACTACTATGTTTACTATGTTGGTCAGAAGTGGAGGGGCAATTTCAGAGGCTTCCATTTAACCTTTCCCTCTGTTATTTCTGTTACACCACAGCTCAAGGAACTGCTTCTACTGACTACCAACTATAACTAGCACAATTATACATTTAGGAACTGGAAAATAATTTTTGTGTGATCATAACTACAAGCTGAGCCAGCCCTAGGACAACATTTATTACCTAGGAACATGTGTTTGTATTCTTTTATGGGGCAAAGATGACACTTTTCCTCGGTTATCCATGCTACTATAAATGCTGTATACTGACATTCTCAAAATATTTGGAGGTATTCTCTTTTTCCCAATGTATGATTAACCAAATAAATGGCTGTAGGTTCCTTTAGGAAAAGACTGGGGAAGTTACTAGTGAATATACTTGTCATGGTTTTGCATGGTGCTTCCTTAAAGAAACCTAGGATTTTCTTTAGTTAATGAGTTCTGGGTCTGACAATGGGCTCAAGTCCAGAAATTCTGCATGGGTTCAATTATATTTTTATATATTTCATTATGATTGATTTTTAAACATATTACTATAAATTTTATCAAAATATAGAAAAGTTGAAAGAATTACGTGGTGAGTAGCCATGAGCTCATCACCTAGATTCTACAATTAACATTTTGCTATAATTATTTATTAAATATTTAACCATCTTCTGTTCATCCCTTAACAGTTCATCAAATAGTATTTTGATGCTTTCAAAGTAATTTGCTTCATCAGTACACTTCATTCTTAAACATTCCCGAATGTGTTTCCTCATCTAGAGTTTAACATTTGTGTTGTGTTAAGACTTTTTTCCAAAATACAGTTCCAAGCAAACCCATAGAGTAGGGAATTTACTGTCACATTATCCTCTTCATTTCCCTTTTGTGAATGTCTCCACTGTTCCTATTGGCTGGCAAAGGGTTTTACAAATCTATATACTTAGAAAGCAAGAGTATACAAAACAGAGTATCAAAAACAAATGCTACCTTTGGCCCAGAGCAAAGCTCTTACTGTAAAATAAAATAATAATGAAATAAACTGTTCTTTATATTTACATTGACCAGCTTGACAAGCAAAGAAGATCATTTCTAACATGACGAAATGCATCTTTGTTTTTATTTGAGTGAGATCTTAGTTTTCTTTGATGTTTAACAAAATTGTGGAGCCCATTTTTTTAGATTTGTCAAATTATAAAGATTAGTGAATATTAAAGAGAAATAGTTGCCTTTGAAGTAAAACCATGTTTATGCTTATTGATCGTCCACAGGTTAAAACAAATAATGTAGGCAAAAGTAGGCTGATGAATTTTGGGGGTTTTGCATATAAGATTTTCTTTTTAATGTGGTTTGTTAAATAAAAGAGACAGAAATCTCCTTCCTCCTCAAAATAATATAAAACAACAGGAGAGTAATGACAACAATAAGAATAGAAACAAAGAGATTTATAGTGTCCTTACTTAGATTTATCTTTTATCCCAAGTTCTCTCTCATAATACTGACTCTTTTCTCCATGTCCAATTTATATGCGACTTGAGGAGATGATATGACATAGAGTAGAATAAGAACCATATATTAATGTAGACAAAGATTTGCAAAATGGTTTTTCTATTTCTCTCCTGTGTATTTGAGTAAGCCTCATATTGCTAAACTTTGTTTTTCTTTTCCAAAAAATGGCAGAAACTAATGCCTTGTTTAAAGTATACTTTGGAAAATGTTACACAGTGGGGTAATTCCTAGCATCGTGAATCATGTTATGCAGAAGACATTTACTGGGGAGGTATTATATTCAGACACTCTGATGTATCACAAAAATATAAAGACAATAAGTCTCTAACCTAAAGGTACTTACTGTTTAAGAAAAAAAATGAAGAAAACCAATAGTTAATATACTACGCAATAATGTTAATATTATAAGACAATAAGACACTGAATGGTAAAGAACTAAAGAGAGAGTGTGATGAGTAATACCCAATCCAGCCTTGGGGTTAAGAATATGGGAGGGAAATAGGAGAAAGGAAAATTGACTTCCTTTCAAGAGGAAGTCAGCTTTGAGTTACTTCTTAAATAATGAAATATCTTAAGTTGGGTGGATGAGAGAGAGGGATGTTACAGAAAGAAACACACCTGATGTATAAACATACAGAAGTAGAGCATGGTTTATTTGGGAGTTTTGTGTGATTGATACAAAAAGCACATGTGGGGCAGTGAGATAAAGAGTGAGAGAAATAGGCAGGAGCCATATGATAAAGGATTTTGCAAGCTTTGGTAAGAATTTGAGCTTTAAGCTAGAGGCCACGAGATACCATTAAAAGGTTAAAACAAGGACATTGTAAGAATTTTAGGAAGATCAGTACATTATCCAGACACGGTGGTGAAAATGAAATTGAAGAAGCTAGTTATGATTTTATCACAGTAGTATAAGCACTCTAATTTAATGAAGTGGTAGTGAATTTGGTAATTGTGGAAACTTACATTGTATTTAAGAGATACAATGTATAGGACTTTGTAACTAATTGGACATGGATAATGATGAATTAGAATTAAGAAAGATTCAGATTTTGGGTTTCTGGGTTTGAAGGATGGTGAAACCATTCCTCAATATAGAAAACCCAGACAGAGTGGTAGATTTCAAGAGGAACATAATAATTTCTTCTTTAGATATATTGAGTTTGAAGTTTTATATGGCATTGAAGTGGAAAAATAGTGGGAATTATAAGTGTAAATATATTCCCTACAGATGTTCCTTAAACAACCAAGTATGAACTGTGTGGGTTCACTTAGATGAGGAGTTTCTTCTGCCTCTGCTATCCCTGAGACAGCAAGACCAACTTTTCCTCTTCCCCGTTAGCCTATTGAATGTGGAGGCCACAAGGATGAAGATCTTTATGGTGATCCACTTCCACTTAATAAATAGTAAATATATTCTCTCTTTCTCATGATTTATAAATAACATTTTTTCTCTAGCTTACTCTATTGTAAAAATACAGTATATAATAAATAGAATATATAAAATATATGTTAATTGTTTATGTGATTGTTAAGGCTTTTGGTTAAAAATAGGCTATGTTCAATTCCAAGGTGAGCAAGACAAGTTTGTCTGTGCCTTCATGTAATTTACATTCTGATGAGTGAGAGAGATCAAAAACATAAAACAATTGCAATAAGTGCTCAGATAAAGAGGAGGCCTTAACATTTAAAAGGCATCAAAATTGTTTAAGGAAAGGAGGAAACTAGCCATATGAAGAAAGGTAGAAAAGCATTCAATCCTAACCCTTTTCTTTTCCACTGGACTACTAGAAATGTAACTATTTAGTCTTGGAATAGAGAGCACATTTTCTTACTCTCCACCTCCTTCACCTCCTTTGTGTGTTTTCCATGCAAACACTTAGGGCAACTAGGCAAGCTTTTGTCACTTCCTTAGTGTCAGCATTTCTATTATAAGTCCAACAGAGGACTCTTGACAAGATTTACTTGAAACTTGAAGCTATAAAGTCATTAAGTGCTGTGAATAGCTCTGAACATTTTGGCTTTCCTCCAACATACTCTCCTCCTACTAACAGGGAAGAATTACAAAGCAAATAAGACAACAAAAGGAAGCGCATTCATCTCCATGACCACCGACATTTTCCAATCATTCAATATCCCCAGTGGGACAGTGGGTTGGGGTGTATGCATATATATAAAAACAAAATTCTCCAGTTTTTCTTTTTCTAAGGAAGGTTTAAACTCAGCATATTTACCCACTTAGCTATATTCATCCTGCCCTTAATGCCTTTAGGAATCTGGACTAGTAAATCACTAAAAAACAATATTTTCAATTAAATTGTTACATCATAATTCTGTTTTTAATCCTTGAATGTACAGCAGCAGCAGACAGAATCTATCTGACTTGGTGACCCTCACTAGAAACCTCAGTTAATTATAACCCTCCTCATTTTGATTATAGTACTTTGCTCATTTGAAATTCCACCTAGTCAATTAATGCAGCTTATGGTATCTGTAGAAAATCATGAACCCATGGTTACAATTTTAATTATAACATACATTTTACAGATCTCAGTCATCTATCTCCAAGGACATTCTCCTTTGTATAAAGTGTCTTAAATTGGGCTGCTTCCTTTGACTTAATATTGCCTTCTTGGAAGGTAATGAATACCTCTTGGTGACAGCATCTCTTTCCCAGTCTGTATTGATGAGAATCATGAACTGTACTAAGAGGTATTTTGCTAAACACAGGTACAGGAGTAAATGTGCCATTTATAAAATGTCATGACATATGGCATTTTTGAAACACTATACGAACTTGGTGTCTAATAAGCTAACATAAAAGTCTTTTTGAGAAAAGAAAATATTGACAAGAAAAGTGAAAAAATAAGGTATATTATTCATAAATACATGTAACTGTTTCTAAGATTTTCATAAGCATAAAATTATAAAGGATATTATCACAGCCTTTAGAACATTAACCAAGAATAAAGACAGTAATTGCAAAAAGGATAAGAGAAAGGAAATCTAAGATTATTCAAATTTGGGTTTCTGTGGTTTTCTGGTATTATGATTTGGTAAGAAGTAATATAACTGATAGTGTCTTATATGCAAAAGCATGTGAATTGCTGTCCAAATTTTATTTCCTAGTTTTTTAACCTCTAAAAGATACCTGATATATTTCAGTTCTGACTTCATTACAAAAATGTAGCATATTCAAGGTTCTCATAAGAAAATAAGCTTTGAATTCAGGCATTACACATGTATGAGGCAATTAATTTATGAAGCTTTGAAAGAATGCTGAGAGCTAGTGTCTCCATTGTCAAGCCAGGAAATAAATATAGTAGCCATTGTAATAGATTCATGTGTGATCTCATGTCTATAATTTGTTTACCAATTAATATGCTCTGTTGAAAAGTTACACCCATATTCCATTCGATGGCTCAGAGAGAAAGATGTTAGCCAAGAGTTTCAATGTGTCATGTTTAAGATTTCAGGCCCTGGACCTAGTTTGGTTCAGTTCAAATCCCAGCTCTGCCATTCATTAGCTGTATGACTTAGAACAATTGATTTAACCTCTCTGTGACTCAGTTTTCTCATCTCTAAAAATAAATGTAATAATGGTGTCTACCTCAAAGGTTTGTAGTGAGTATTTAAAAAATGCATAGTAAGCACTCAGAACAGTGTAAGGTCTCAAATATTATCTATTATTAATGCTATCTTTATTGTTATTACCCATATGACATTTCTGGAAACAACTAGGCCTTTCTCATAAATGTTTTTTGCCAATTTCTATCATGTGCCAGTGTTATTATATGCTGTTAGCTCCATGGGGAAAGAAGAGAAGGGAACAGAGTGAAAGGGAGGCTGAGAACTGCGGAAGTTGACCTGTTCACATCAGGTATGATAAGTGCCTCTGCTGACACTGAACAACCTTCCACCAATAATATTTTTCTATGTCTGTATGTTAATTCCTTCAGTTATTGACTGGGGCCTCACCTAAGTATATTGATTTCATTATTTGAATAATATAATTTTGCTGCCTTATCAGTGAAGCAGGAGATAAAACTCCAGGAAATTCTCAGCACTGTATCAGCCTAGGCAAGCACACTGATGGTTTTTAATAAGCGCTTACAAATGACTGGAGCCTTATACTTTCAGGGGGATATTTTTGAGTAAGTGCCCACTCCCCCAAAATATTCCTCTTCCTCAGTCTGCTTGGCATCATAAAGACAGAATCATCATCTTCACACATCATTCACCTTCTTCATTGCCATACTATTGCAAATAGGAGTTCAAGGCCTCAGGGAAGAAAAAAATATATACATTATTTAGGAAAGTAGCTGGTATTGGCAAAGAAAACAAAATGAGAAAAACTAAAACCCACAGATGGGTATGCTTAGAACTTTAATGCCTAAACTCAAATTATTTGGTAAGCTGCAACAGCAGATTTTTATGAATAAATTATAAATTTCAATTTGGATATGTTGAGTTTAAAAGAATTAAAGGACTTTGATATGATTTGGATTTTTGTCCCCACCCAAATCTCACAACAAATTGGAGGAGGGACCTCATCAGAAATGATTGGATCATAGGGGCAGATTTTCCCCTTGCTGTTCTCTTGACAGTGAGTGAGTTCTCATGAGATCTGATGGTTTAAAAGTGTGTGACACTTCCACCTTAGCTCTCTCTCTCCTGATCCACCATAAGAAGATATGCCTTGTTTCCCCTTCACCTTCTGCCATGATTATATGTTTTCTAAGGCCTCACCAGCCATGTGGAACTGTGAGTCAATTAAACCTCTTTCTTCATAAACTACCCAGTCTCAGTTAGTTCTTTATAGCAATGTGAGAACAAACTCATACAGAAAATTGGAACAAGGAGTGGGTTATTGCTATAAAGATACCCAAGTATGTGGAAGCAACTTTGGAACTGGGTAATGGGCAGAGGTTAGAACACTTTGGAAGGCTCAGAAGAAGACCGGAAGGTGAGGAACGTTTGGAACTTCCTAGAGATTTGTTGATTGGTTTTCACCAAAATGCTGATAGTGATATGGAGCATGATGTCTAGGCTGAGATGGTCTCAGATGGAGATGAGGAACTTATTGGAATATGAAGCAAAGGTCATTCTTGCTATGCTTTAGCAAAGAGACTGGCAGCATTGTGCCCCTGCTCTAGTAATCTGTGGAACTTTGAACTTGAGAGAGATAATTTAGGGTATCAGGCAGAAGAAATTTCTAAGCAGCAAAGCATTCAAGGTGTAACCTGGCTATTTCTAAAAGTGTACTGTCATATGTGTGAACAAAGAGATAGGATGGTCTGAAATTGGAACTTATATTTAACAGGTAAACAGCATAAAAGTTTGGAAAATTTGCAGCCTGATGATGTAGTAGAAAAGAAAAACCCATTTTCTGGGAAGAAATTCAAGACAGCTACAGAAATCTGCATAAGTAAAGAGGAGCCAAATGTTAATAATGAATACAATGAGGAAAATGTCTTTAGGGCATTTCGGAGACCTTCACAGAAGCCCCTCTCATCATAGGCCTGAAGGCCTAGGAGGAAAAAATGGTTTCATGGGCCAGGCCCAGGACCCACTGCTCTGTGCAGCCTTGGAACATGGCACCTGGTGTTCCAGCCACTCCAGCCATGGCTAAAGGTATAGCTTAGGCCATGGCTTCAGAGGGTGCAAGCCCCAAACCTTGGCAGCTTCCATGTGGTGTTGGGCCTGTGGGTATACAGAGGCAAGAGCTGAGGTTTGGAAACCTCCACCTAGATTTCAGAGGATGTATGGGAATGCCTGGATGCCCAGGCAGAAGTCTGCTGCAGGGGTGGAGCCCTCATGGAGAACCTCTACTAGGGCAGTGTAGAGGGAAAATATGGGGTCAGAGCCCCAGCACAGAGTCCCCAGTGGGGCACTGCCTAGCAGAGCTGTGAGAAGAGGACCACTGTCCTCCAGACCCCAGAATGGTGGTAGATCCACCAACGGCTTGCACTGTGAGCCTGGAAAAGCCACAGGCACTCAGTGCCAGCCCATGAAAGCAGCTGCTGGGGCTGTATCCTGCAGAGCCACAGGGGTGGATCTGCCCAAGGCCTTGGCAGTCCACCTCTTGCATCATCATGCCCTGTATGTAAGATATAGAGTCAAAGGAGATTATTTTGAAGCTTTAAGATTTAATGACTGCCCTGCTGGGTTTCAGACTTGCATGGGGCCTGTAACCCCTTTGTTTTGGCCAATTTCTCCCATTTGGATTGGGACTATTTACCCAATGTCTGAACCCCCATTGTATCTTGGAAGTAACTAGTTATTGATTTTACAGGCTCATAGGCATAAGGGACTTACTTTGCCTCAGATGAGACTTTGGACTGTGGACTTTTAAGATGATGCTGAAATGAGTTAAGACTGGGGGCTGTTGAGAAGGAATAATTGTAATTTGCAGTGTGAGAAGGACAGGAGATTTGGGAAGGGCCAGGGGCAGAATAGTATGGTTTGGATTTGTGTCCCTGCCTAACTCTCATGTTGAATTGGAGGAGGGGCCTGGTGGGAGGTGATTAGATCATGGGGACGGATTTCCTCCTTGCTGTTCTTGTAATAATGAGTGAGTTCTCGTAAGATCTGATAGTTTAAAAGTGTGTGACACTTCCCCCTTAGCTCTCTCTCTCTCCTGCTCTGCCATGGGAAGGTATGCCTTCCTGCTCCATCACCTTCTGTCATGATTGTAAGTTTCCTGAGACCTCCCCAGCCATGCAGAACTGAGTCAATTAAACCTCTTTCTTCATAAACTACCCAGTCTCAGATAGTTCTTTATAGCAATGTGAGAATGGATTAATACAGACTTAATGTTCCCTTATGCTCTTGTACACGGGAATATCCACACACCAGACACCCTGAAGTTCTCATCACTCCTGAAAATGCCATTTTTTACCCCTTGCCTGGTATTCTTGTCCTTGCATAGTGAGGTATTTAGATTGCCCTCAGATCTGTGTTCAGATTGTACTTCCTCACCGAAACTGTTTATCATTCCCCCTGCAAGTCTTAGGAAGTAACTCTTATATGTAGGATGAAGTTTTAAAATCTTTAATGTGATAGAGGTAACAACAAGTCCCAGAAGGGCAGCCCAGGATGCAGATCAGTAAGCTGCAACAAAAGTACAGTCACTGGCAGACAAAGAAAGCTTAGTGGGTTTAACAGAAAAACTGAAGTTTAGTGCAGATGAGGCACACCACGAATCCTAGGTATTTTAAACTGGGTTAAGGACAGCAAAATTTAACCAAGATTCTAAAAGCCGATGAAACTAAGCCTTCTGATAGAAGTATTGGCTGAAGAACAGGCAGGGCAGTCTGAGAAAGGTGGTAACAAACACTGTGGGAATTGGCTAGAATAATGTCAAATAATTTTGAAATAATTGAGATATTTAGCTTTCATGAATTTATATACAACCAGTTTAGAGTAACACAAATAAATATGTGTGAAATTCAAACAACTGATTGATTGAGTGCAAGATAAGCTGCTTGTTTGAAATGTTGAGTATTTCAAGAATTCTTTATTATTATTATTATTATACTTTAAGTTTTAGGGTACATGTGCACAACGTGCAGGTTTGTTACATACATATACATGCGTTATGTTGGTGTGCTGCACCCATTAACTCGTCATTTAGCATTAGGTATATCTCCTAATGCTATCCCTTCCCCCTTCCCCCACCCCACAACAGTCCCCGGTGTGTGATGTTCCCCTTCCTCTCTGCAAAGACTGAGAGAGCTGTGCTAATATTTCCCTAAGATAAAGACCTGCTGTTTTGCTCATAATTGTAAATCTTTGACTGCATGGAGGAAAAGTTAGCTACCTTGTGAATGATTTTCTGCCCCTTCCCAAATAAGCAGGCCAATTAATTATATCTAACCATTATGGGAAAAGCCCCTCCTAAGGGAAAGTAAGGCCATTCTTTAAATTGTCATCTGAGTGAATGTAATTCATAATTCCACATTTATCTTTGATCATTTCTTAATTATTATTGCAGTTAAGTCCCATTCTATTTGATATACTATATATATCTTATTATTTTTTACTTTTATTCTACATAATCTTTGCTTAGCTTCTTGCTGACCACAAAGCTAAAATTAATCTGTCTTTAGTCATCTTATACTTCTGTTTATCTTTTCTTTTGCTATTTGCTATTTGATAAAACTTGATGAAATACTATATAGAGATGCATTACCAAATAACATGGGTTTTCATCAAATGCCTTTTTTTTCTGAGAAATTAGGAATTCTAGAAGTAAAAGTTTTGTTAAGTCTTCAAGTTATTCCAGTGCTTAGGGACCCTGAGTATTGAAAAATGTTATGTTTAATTTATTCATTCATCCCCACCTTGTCTCCCAAAATATTTAAATGACTTTTCAGCTTTATAAATGATTTAGTGCTTTGTGCCTTGTTGGGAGATTTACCTCCATCCAGCAAAAAATTAGCATTTTTAGGGATACTGATTTTTGGCCTGGTGGAATCAGTGATTTTTTACTCATTGTGGAGTTGTTAACACTTCATGTGGCTCAGATTCAAAGTACTGATATTTACAGGAGATACATGGATGTGTGTTAATAATAGACATAACTGGTATTACAGAGAAGAAGGGGCAACAATTCAGGCCACATAGACTCTGTTTATAATGATAAGAAGCGAATTATACCACAACATTATGTATTATCTTAGGGCATACATTTTAAAAAATGTCCTAAAAACTCATCAGCTACTGCAGATCATGAGCTACGAGAAACCACTTGAAAACTGATGCACAGATGAATTGACTAAGCATGCTACTCTAGAGTAAAAGCTTGGCTAGCTTTGCAGAGGTTCACATATACGTGGCAGAATCATCAACTTCCAGAGAAGTATGTTTCTAGAATTTCCTACTTTTTCATAAATATCTTGAAAGAATGTCGATGTAAAATTCTAATTATTATTGTCAATAGCATTTACTATAAAACCTTTAAAAATCTACTTTTAAAATTCAATCATATGTGGTAGACATATTTCCATTTTGAAAGAAGTAATCTAAATTAAAGTTTTTAAAAAATAAACTTTATTTTTGGCTGGGCACAGTGGCTCATGCCTGTAATCCCAGCACTTTGGGAGGCCAAGGAGGGCGAATCACAAGGTCAGGAGATCGAGACCATCTTGGCCAACATGGTGAAACCCTGTCTCTACTAAAATACAAAAAAAATAGCCGGTGTGGTGGCACGTGCCTGTAATCCCAGCTACTTGGGAGGCTGAGGCAGGGGAATTGCGTGAACCTGGGAGGTGGAGGTTGCAGTGAGCTGAGATCACACCACTGCACTCCAACCTGGCAGCAGAGCAGGACTCCATCTCAAAAAATAAAAAAAAATTAAATAAATAAACTTTATTTTTTATTTTTAAACTTTTTTGATGTACAGAAAACTATGAAAATAGTACATTGTTCCTGTATACCCCATCCTCAGTTTAACATTTTATTAACATTTTACATTACTCTGGGCCATTTGTCATAATTAGGGAACTACTATTGATACATTATTACTAATTAAAGTCCACACTTTATTTACATTTATTTGATTTTTACCTAATGCTTTTGTTTTCTGTTCTGGAATCCTATCCAGGATGCCACATTATGTTTCATCATCATTTCTCCTTAGTTTTTTTTTGCTATGGGAGTTTTACATATTTTCCTTGTTTTTGATGACCTTGACATTTGTTTCAAATGCTGGTCTGGTATTTTGTAGAATGTTCCTCAGTTGGAACTTGCATTTATTTTCTATTAGATTGGAATAAGGGTTTTTGTAAGGAAGAGATCAAGGTCAATTCTCATTGCTTCTTATCAAGGGTAGCTAATAGCCACATGACTCATCACAGCTGATGTTAACCTTGGTCAACTGGTTGAGGCAGTGTTAGGTTTCTTCCTTGTAAAGTTACTTTTTACCCTTTTTCAGTCTGTAGTCTTTGTTTTTTTTTTTTTTTTTTTTTTTTTTGAGAGAGAGTCTCACTCTGTCACCCAGGCTGGAGTACAGTGGTGCCATCTTGGCTCACTGCAAGCTCTGTCTCCTGGGTTCACGCCATTCTCCTGCCTCAGCCTCCCAAGTAGCTGGGACTACAGGCACTTGCCACCACGCCTGGCTAAGTTTTTTGTATTTTTAGTAGAGATGGGGTTTCACTATGTTAGCCAGGATGGTCTCGATCTCCTGACCTCATGATCCACCCGCCTCGGCCTCCCAAAGTGCTGGGATTACAGGCGTGAGCCACCACACCTGGACTTCAGTCTATAGTCTTTGAAAGGAAGTCACCATGCACAGCACAGATTTAAGGAGTGAGAAATTATATTCTCCCTCCTTGAGAGTGAAGCATCTGGTGAAGTATACACATAAATTATTTGCAATTCTCCTGCATGGGGGATTTGCCTTTTCCAGCCTCCCATTATGTTTTTTTAATTTGTTTGTTTGAGACAGAGTCTTGTTCTGTTGCCCAGGCTGGAGTGCAGTGGTGCAATCTTGCTCACTGCAACCTCTGCCTCCCGAGTTCAAGCAATTTTCCTGCCTCAGCCTCTGGAGTAGCTGGGACTACAGGCACGTGCCATCATGCCTGACTAATTTTTTGTATTTTTAGTAGAGACGGGGTTTTGCCATGTTGGCTAAGCTGGTCTTGAACTCCTGGCCTCAAGTGATCTGTCCACCTCAGCCTCCCAAAGTGCTGGGATTACAGGCGTGAGCCACCACGCCCAGCCCCATAATGTATTTTCTTAGTCATTTATTTATATCAATATGGACTCATGGCTATTTTACAATTTGAGTGATAATCCAATACCACTTTACTTATTTGTTGCTCAAATTATTTTAACTTTGGGCCAGATACAGAAGCTCATGTCTGTACTCTCAGCACTTTGGGAGACTGAGGTGGGAGGATTGCTTGAACCCAGGAGTTCAAAACCAATCTGGTCAACAGAGCAAGGCTCTTGTCTCTACAAAAAACTGAAAAATTAGTGAGGTGTGGTGGCATGTGCTTGTAGTCCCAGCTACTCAGGAGGCTGAGGCAGAAGTATTACACCACTGCACTTCAGCCTGGGTGACAAAATGAGAACTGATCTCTTAAAAAATAAAAAATTTCAACTTTGGCCATAGGGAGCTCTCTCAGTTAACTCTTATGTCCCTTTGATATACCCATCAATGTGTGTGCGTGTGCACCTGCATGTGTGTATGTGTTTGTGAATTGGAGTACTTTCTTACTTTTGGACGCTACAATGTTTTCTCATCTCTTCTAATATATTTCTCATTTTGTATATTTCTTGTCCCAGCCTTACAGTCAGCCATTTATCCAAGGAACTCTGGTTCCCGTTATTGGAGAATAAAATTGGTACTATTAAAAGAAACCAAGATCTAGGCACCAGGTGTGCTCATCCCTTTCAGGGTGACATTTCTTTTAGGTCCTCTTAGCTAACAAAGCAAAAAATATATGTGTGTATACTAACCTGTGTATGTACACAAATATATAAATATTGCCCCATATGTATTTACAGTCAGCTAAAAATTAATTCATACTGTGATGGTTAAGACTGAGTGTCAACTTGTCTGGATTTTAGGATGCAAAGTATTGTTCCTGGGTGTGTCTGTGAGGGTGTTGCCAAAGGAGATTAACAGTTGAGTCAATGGACTGGGACAGACAGACCCACCCTCAATCTGAGTGGACACCGTCTAATCAGCTGCAAGCATAAAAGCAAGCATGGAAAGAGCAGACTTGCTGAGTCTTCCAGCCTCCATCTTTCTCCTGTGCTGCATGCTTCCTGCCCTCGAACAACAGACTCCAAGTTCTTCAGCGTTTGGACTCCTGGACTTACACCAGTGGTTTGCCAGGGGCTCCTGGGCCTTCAGCCACAGACTGAAGGCTGCACTATCGGCTTCCCTACTTTTGAGATTTTGGGACTCCGACTGGCTTCCTTGCTTCTCAGCTTGCAGACGGCCTATTGTAGGACTTTACTTTGTGATTGTGTGAGTCAATTCTTAATAAACTCCCCTTAATATATTCATCTATCCTATTAGTTATGTCCTGTTAAAGAACCCTAATACACATACTGATGTTTAGAACTCATTTATTACCACATGAATCATTCTGGTTTTCTGTTACCTGTCTATAACCTCCCACTCCAACTGTGAGAAACCTGGCTCCCACAGTTGCCATTCCTTTACTTAATTGTTCACTTTCACTACACATGTATTATGGCTTCTGAATTGTTAATATGTACCTCATGGGAAACAACTTCAACTCAAATACAATGCTATGTACAATTCCTTTGTATTGGTTTTGTGAATGATGACACTGAAACTCTAGCTGAGGAGATTTCTAAGCAAAGTGTTGAAAGTACAGCCTGCTTTCTCCTTACTGCTTATAGTAAAATGTCAGAAGAGAGAGATAGATTGATGGAATTAGTAAGCAAAAAGTAACCAAAACTTGAAGATTTGGAAAATCCTAAGCCTATTCATATTGCAAAACAAGAGAAAGAATATTCAGGAGAGCACACCAAGGTTATGGCTGGACAATCACCTAATAAAGGGATTACCCATAATTTTAATCAGCCATCTCAGCAGAAGCCAGGAAGGAATGAGCTTACACCAGCAAAGTCACTGGAGTTTGAACTGAAGGGTATAGAGATAGGACAAAATGAAGAAAGGTTTTCCAACTTCTGGGATTTAAAACATGAGACAGTAAAGCCACCCAGTGATGATCATGCCTTATCTTTCATGAAAAGGGAAGAATGACCATGAAGGCTATTTAAAGATCATCAGAGTTGCCACTTCCACCACAGGCCCATGGGTAAAGCTATTTCCTCCTTGGTTTCAGAGGATGAACTCACCCCCTTGATTTCAGTGGGCCAGGATGCCCCTGTGAAGAGCTGAGAGGGTGAGGCCGCTGCCTAGGGCCCTGGGGTGAAGCTGCCACCACAGTAGGCTTGGAAAACAGAGCATAAAGCCAAAAAGATTATTCTCGAGGCTTAACGTTGAATGGAATTTGTCTTGCTGGGTTTTGGACTTGCTTTAAAACGTGTCGCTGCTTTATTCTTTCCTATTTTTTCCTTTTTGAAAGGGAAATACCTATCCTATGATTGTCTCACCTTTGTATTTTGGAGGCACATAACTTGTCTAGTTTCACAGGCTCACAGCTGGAGAGAAATTTTGCCTCAGGACAAAGCATCAGTCTCATTAAGTCTCATCGTGCCTGATTTAGAGGAGACTTTAGTCTTGGAATGGATGATGGAATAGGTTAAGAGTTTCAGGGCTGTTGGGATGGAAGAAGTATATTTGGCATGTGAAAAGGACATGAATTTTGCAGGAGCCAGAGGGCAGAATTTTATGGACTGAATTATGTGATCCCTAAACTTATATGTTAAAGTCCTAACCCCCAAGGTCACTGTATTTGAAGATAGGGCCTTTAGGAAACCAATTAAGGTTAAAGGACGTCACAAGGGTGAATCCCTAATCCAATAAGACTGATGTTTTTGTAAGAAAATAAAGACACACCAGGGAGATCTCTTTCTCCAAATCCTACCAGAGGAGAGAGGGCCATGTGAGAACACATGGAGAGGCATCAGTCTGCAAGCCAGCGGGAGAGTCTTCATCAAAAGCTGAATTTGCTGGCACCTTGATCATGGACTTCCAGCTTCCAGAACTGGAAAACATGTATTTTGTTTGTTTGTTTGTTTAAGCCACCTAGTCTGTGGTATTTGATTATGGGAGCCCTAGCAGATGGATACACTCTTCATGAGGTAGAAACTACTAATTTATAACAAAAATAAATAAATAAGAGTTGGGGTAAAACACTATCTTAGGCATAGCTACTTTCCAAAGCACATATGATTTGAAAATAAAAACAGTATATGTGGAGGAAGTGGATGTAATAGCTATTTTAAAGCCTTTTAAAGGTTGATGTTTTAGGATAGCCTAAGTCATACTGATATCTACTTTAAACATACTAAATGGGTTTATGTGCAATATGTTCCCTTAAAATAGGATTTACTATTAAGTGGTAGTTTGGTAAAATATTTCTATAAATGAACTGATTTAATTAATTCCAATTTAATTATTGCCTTTGAACTATGCAGATTAAATTATATATATATAGGCACGTGCACATATTTGTATGTGTGGTATGTGCATGTGTGTTAGACATGTGTGTATTAAATGAGTCTTCTGCACATTGAGTTCAGTTTGATACAGTAAAGTGTTTCATTTTTTATCCTATTTCATTGCTTAAAACGTAAAAATTGTATAACATTAAATTATAGGATAGCTGTGTGACATCCAAATTAGGTGGAAGATTCTAACAACTGAATCGCCAGTGTTTTGTCATCTGAAAAAACTGAGCATTGTTTTAGATTATTCCAGTACCAGAGTGTTGTCCATCGAGTGGCTCTGCAAAGGCACCCAGCAGCAGTGAGGGTGAGCAGAAGAAAACTGCAGACACTGGCAAATACCATGGTCCAGTGAGGAGTGAGTGAATAAATCCATTCTTTTTCTTTATACTTTTGATTTGCTCTGGGTGCCTCCAATTGACCAAACTCATCTGCAACCAGAGTGTAAGGAAGGAAGCCCATAGAGAAGATCCTCCTGGAGCATATTGTGGTACAGAAGAGGGTGGAAAATGGATCCGAATTGACAAAGGGAAAATCATTTAATGGTTGTGGGCACTTTGTAGAACATTTGGAAAATGCCAGAAGTCACACAGAGGAAAAACCATTAAGGGTGGTTCTAAAAGGGCAAAGAAGCTATCTATACATTTTTAGATAGATTTTTAAAAATCATAAACATAAACCCTGGATTTTGTAAAAAGGATTCCTCAGAGCTACTATTTTGCCTATATTTTAAATCTATGGCCTTGACTACTAAAGAGAGGGTTCACATAATTATGTCTATGGATGAAGGTGTGAGAGTCTGCTCAGCATGGCTTAGAAGTTGACAATTAGCAGTAAATCAAAGGTTTTGGACAGTCTAATGTTAACATCATCATTAAATTGAACAAGAAGATTACACTGATCAAATAAAAAAAAGAATACTTAAAATATTGAATCTTTGGGCTTTCCTGCAAATTATTACCTCAGAAGGCTATGTGATCATCTGTCTTTTTCAACTAATTGCCAGTACTCAAATGATTTTACTACTGTGTTATAATTCAGGATCTAGATTTAAAGTATTAAAGTAGCAGCTTATTTAAAAGAAACTGTGCTGTTTGTCCCATTTTCTTCATTTTGATCTTAGACTCTAAGTTTGAAATATCTTAGAACCTTTAGGAGGATACTCTTCAAAAAGTAACTCTGACAACACTTCTTTGGAAGCAAATGGGTACTGGGCTTGGTGTATTCAAATGACGTTTCCCATAGGTCTTTAAAAACCAAGAGTCTGATTCTTCTATCATCATTGTTATTTGACATTGTTCGTTGAGTTCTGGACACGATGATAAGCTATAAAACAGAAATAAAGCATAATTAGTAGAAGAAGGAGACACAAATTATCACTTTCACTGTAATATTCAGATTTTCATCAATGAGGAAATTGAGCAACAAAGATATCAAGCAACTAAGACAAGTTTAATAGCCCATTAGCATAAAAGCTGGGTTAATAGAGCTAAGATCAAGGAAAAATGGTAGCAACTGACTTTTTGTGTGTGGTTTACAATAAGTAGAGATGATTGTCAGAAGAAATAATTTAAAGTCAAATCTTAAGGCATTTGTTCACTTACTTTTCATTTAATGAATATTCTTTTTAGTGCCAACTTGTGCAAGAAGAACCTGTGCTATGCTCTGGGGAGGTCAAGCTGGTCTAGATAGATGCTGTCTTTCCCTGGTCTTATGTTGTCTTTGTTCTAGCAGGGTTGCAGATTTTTAACCCAAATCCATTACCGTTGTGATAAATACTTCCAGAAAGTAACACAGGGTGCTAAAATAATACAGGTGAGAGGGACTTGACTCTCTTCAATGAATCAGAGTTAAAAAAAAAAAAAACAACCCAGCATAGGACCTTAATCATTTGGGGAATATATGTTTTTTTTGTTGTTTTTGTATTCTTGCTTTATCCCTTTAAAATACAGAAAATGATACAATATTGCATTTAGAAAAATTGGTGATAAAGGCAAAAAATTATGCTATAAGTTTTTAAACTATCATTGGGCAAAAAAAGTAAGAGAAAGAGTGTAATTAAAAGTAGAGTGCAGATTTATGTGTTTTTTTACGCAAATGGAGGTTTGCTTTTTTCATTATCAGCCCTCTGAGGAATCATCTCTTGAGCCACGAGCCTTATAGAGCATGTAGGCTGCAGGGCTCAAGTCACATGCTGAATCTTGACATTACTGCACAAGCCATCAATGACAACACATTGACCTCAGATGACACTTCACAGCACACAGCACAAATCCCTCTTCAGCTTCTACTGGTGATGCTTCTTGGGCAAGAGGTGGACTTGTCTGATAAATCAGATAAGATGGATGGCAGTTTGCTCAGATTCCAACTGCTTGAACACTGTCACTGAGGTCAGATGTTTGGATGCTTGAGCAAAGACATACTGGCCAAATCTGAAAAAAATCCAGAATAAATCTGTATGTCATGACACCAAAGCATCCCTTACTTTCCTTATACAGAAAAATAAATGCTACTAATGTGGATATCAAGGTTTAGGTACCTGCGAGCATTAGTTAAAACACATTGCAAAATTCATAGTGAATATTATCATGCTGTGAAGCAGCCATTCAGCAAAGTGCTAGTGGCATGCTATTTTTAAAAGACATTTTAATAGCAGCTTTCTCCCAGAAAAAACCTTCACGTAAATGAGAGAAAAATGTGAGTTTCAGAAAATAGAATATTTATGCACTCAATTTGTTTAAATGGCTGAATAGCTAAATTTGACAGAACTGGCCGATTGGTTTATGTAAGTCACTAGATGGCAGTACCAACTAGTTAGTATGATATAGTTTAGATTTGCTTCTTAAATACCAAAGCAAGAACAGATAATAGGAAAAAAGTTAATTCAGCACACTCTAGCATGGAGAGACAGTCTTTTACTTGGCATGGAGAGACAGTCTTCTAGAGGTAATACTATCACAGTGACAAGGTCTCAGAGTTATGGAAGTGCTAGAAATTTCCAAATTTGCTCCAACGTAAGTCTGGCAGACAGAATAATATTTTTTATTTCTTTGATGTGTTGTGGTTTATAATGGGCTTTCAGAAACATTTTTCTCGTTTGATTTTCATGTCAGCCTTGGGATTTAGGTAAGGTTGGTAAGAATATCTTCATTTTACCAAAAGGTTACATTCTGTTTAGGTCAGTGGTTCTAAGACACTGGGAGCTGTTTGGGAAATAGAGGCAATTTTGGTTGTCATAGTGACACAGTAGGGGTGGGTAGATTCCCAGCACATAGTGGGTGGGTGCCAGGTATGAAAGACATCTTCAATATGCAGGAAAATCCCACACAATAAGCTTAACCCACGTTGAACATGACTTTTGAAGTCTTCCCAGACATTCATGTTTATAATCTGTAAGGGTTTTATAATTACCCAACTTTAGAACCGAACTCAATTTTATATGTAAAGTAGTTTTGCAATTTTAATACATGATAACTTTTCCAGGAATTTGACTGCCATGTAAATCTAAAGTAACACGCACTTTGTCTTTTTCTAAATTCTTGCAAATTTTTTGTTCATTCTGAAAATCACATCACCAGATCCAACACCTTTTAATCCCAATCACCAGTACAAGCCACCTGTATCAGTGTACACTGTGGCTGACCGATCCACAGTGATGCTTTGAGGTAAGCATCTGACCACTTAATATGTCTTCTAGTGTTCATATCAAAATAGATATTATTTTACTATGAATTGCCTAATTTAATATTTTTATTTAGATTACAATTAGGATATGACATTGATTTATTGAAATAATGACTTTAAGAAGGCTATACTCTATGAATTCTAGGATAATGAAGGGAGACCTTAGAAAATATTTGTTCTAAAAGGGGATTGAACGTTTAGTGAAGTAAATAACTGTCGAGTTAGAATATACATTTAGGTAACATCATGTAATAATTGTATATTACACCTTCAGGCTATTTCATTGTGGTATCAGAGCACCTAGAGCTCCTGGTAACATATAAAGAATTCACGTACACTCTGTGCCTTCCTTGACAGAAATCCCACTGCTCTGTCTTTTCCTTCTCCATTGCATTTAGGATGTGATTTGCATTTCATTATAGAAGGAACTGCTTAAATATTTTTGTGACCTAGAAAAATAACTTAGTTAGTTTTCCAAAATGCAGCCCTCTTTTAATTGAGAAATATCTATCAAAAGAAGCTGGCTGTATCTATTTTCTTCTGAACCAGATCAAGTCAGTTCAACAGTTACTGAATGCCTACAGCGAGCCAGGTGCATTTTGGGTGCTAGTGATGAGAAGGTGAATGGGAGGCCTTTGAGCAGCCCATGATCCTGCCAAGAAAATAGGCAGGAAAAAATCAGACAGTAACAAAATGTGATAAGGGCAATATTAACAGTGAGCAAAATGCTAGGGAACACAGAGGCCAGAGCGATTAATTCTGCCTAGGGGGGAAGCTTCACTGAACTGCCAGCATAAAAGAGATGGAAATAAAAATCAATGCTCTGATTTTTCTGAAGGCCTTTTATTCTGCCTTCAAGAAATACAGGGAAAGGCAATGCTCAGAAAACAAATACTATAAGACTTAAAAAAAGACCTCCAGTGACTTACGGAGTGAGAATCACCCAGTTTGGACGCTGCCTCTAGGTAATTAAGTACACATTGGAAACTATATTAACTGTAATGGAACCTGTGACTTGAAATCCTTAGTGGTTTCTCAGAGAGCAGATGTCTGCATCACATTCATGATATTGAACCGAATACTACCTGTGCCATTGGGTCCAGATCTATAAGCTAGATTAGTGGTATGCTGGTGCATATTTAATAACTGGATCCCGTATAAACATAATCCTTGATTAGTAGCATTTGCCAATTTCTGTGGTATAGATAATCTTCTCATGGTCGATTTCAAGTTACAAACATGATGTTATCAAATGGAGAGTTAGGAAGTGTTGTTCACAGTTGGCTCTCATAAATCAGTACAAACAGGTCTGAGCTGGTAGGAGCTCTAGAATCCAATACTTATACTCATGACATAAAAGAAAACACTCAATCAGCAATTCTAATTCTGACTTTGTCTCTAACAAACTGTGAATAAACTTTCATCATTAGCAATTTGTGTTAAGGCAGTCATTTAACTCTGACATTTTAGTTTGCTTAGAATTTATTGAGCACTTTACACTAGGGGGTATGTCAAATACTTTACCCACATTCTTTTGTATCCCCCTTACAGCTCTGGTAGGTGTGATTATGCCCATTTTACAGATGACAAACTGAAGTTCAGTCTTTAAGTGATTTTTCTTGATGCAGTAATGAGTATGAAATCTACGAAGCTCTGTAGAACTTGAAGAACTACTATATTGTCAGAATAAATTAAAATGCTCATGCTTCATTCCATCTCTTTGAGCTGTTTGAAGATTTTGTTTTAGGAAAGTTATTTGCTGCATATCACTCTTCAATTCTATATCCATCTACATTTTCTCTGTTAGTTCTACCATTTCATAGAAATCCAGGAAATGTTGTCTCAAAACCAGTTTGTTGGAATATGATTGCCTTTATTGGCAATATTCTGAAAAGTTTAATTTTTATGAAAACAAATTAACTTTTTTTTACCTAGGAAACTATCCCCAGAAGCTGTTCAACTGGGCCTGGCATTTTCCAGTCCCTTGCCCCAGTGCTTATCCCTGAGGTGACACAATCAGGGCCAGATCAAATATCTTACACAAAGATTGAGACACTCCATAGGTGATAGATTAGGGAAAAGTAATTTTTCTCTGCTCCAAGAAAGCAGGGATTTGTCCCCCTCCTTGGAAAAGTCATAGGCCCAAAACCTAACTCCAATGTTTAACATGTAAATAAAATCTCTCCAGGTGTCAGATAATCCCCAGTGCCTCTGCTTTTGCAGTCTATGAAAGTCTCCAAGTTCCTAGTGCCTCATTCCTCCTTCAAATGTAAATACTAGAGAGACGGCAGGCAGTCATCCTGACACTCTGGGGTTTAACTTAGGAACCTAGTCTGGGCTGTATCTGAGCAGTTAACTGGACAAATGGTGACAGCTCTAATTCTCATGGTCTGTGAGAAACCCCAGCAAGGCAGGTTTCCTTACAGGAATCCTGAGAAATCCATTGTAGTCTCATCCCCTCACAGTGCTGCTGGTGAATACTGGCTTCCAGCAACAGTCTCAGACATTGCTACTGTGCTTTATTGATGACAACTACACATACAAGTTTTAGCTAGGGTGTTTGGGAAAGTGTGAAGAGTAATTTGTTTCCTGCTCATGTTACATTCACTGTTCAGAATTTGATAGGATCAATGCAAGGGCATGTCTTCTTTAGAACTCTTTAGGTAGTAATCACAACATCCCCAGAATGTGATCTCTCTAAATGTTGGTTGCAAGCTTCCCCTCTTCACACAACCTACCAGTGGGGAAAATAGGCAAAGGCTCTGTGGGTTGAACAAGAAGAATTATCCTATTCATATAAGAAGTGTTTATATTATTGTTGGTATGGCTTAAGGCTGACTGAGGAGAGTACAATGGCACCACACTGATTATGAGAAAGACAGAACATAAATCAGAAGGGAGGACATAGATGTGGCCACATCTGGAGGACTGCCTGATGCATGGCATGAAGCCTTCAGAGAGGATGGGGTGACTGCTCTGGGTGCCAGCAATAAGGGGGCTCACAGAGTAAAGGACATCTACTGCTACAACCATGGTTCTTGGGTGCTATAAACTAGGAAGTGAACCTACAGTCATCACAGCTGAAATATGGAAGGGTGAGAAACAATCTATGGACCCACATATGTGGCTCAAGCCTGAAGAGCATGGTGGACTTTTGGTAGCTTAGAGCCCTGAAGTTGTCCTTTGTGTGCTGTTAGTGAGAATCACTCAATATGGGCACATTAGCACCAAACTGGCAGCCCAGTACTATGAACAAAATCTCATGCTGGTCAGTGTGAGTAATTGTTTCACCAGGTCACTCTTCTAAAACTGGGCCAAGAGACTGCCAGATAACTCCATAGTGGACCTCATGCATCACAGTGGCAGTGGTGGTTGTGGTGGTGGGAGAGTTGGACAATACCCTGAAAGGGAAAAATGGGATCAGTAACAAGGGTCCTGGTCTGAATCAGGACACCTTATCCCAAAGGTACTTCTGGCCCTGGGTGACCCCAGGAGTTGGAAAGGGACTCTCTCAAGGTGAGGAAGTTTCTTTTTATCCTAGATTATTGGGTGTTTTCATCATAAAGGGATGTTGAATTTTGTCAGGTGCTTTTTCTGCATCAATTGAGATAAACGTGGTTTTTGTCCTTTATTCTACTGAAATGGTATATTACACTAATTGATTTTTGGATATTAAAAAAACCTTTCACACCTGAGATAAATATCACTTGTTCACTATTTATAATCTTTTCCATATGTTTCTGAATTTAGTTTGTGTGGTAGTCCATTCTCACATTGCTATAAAGAAATACCTGAGACTGGGTAATTTATAAAGAAAAGAGGTTTAATTGTCTCACAGTTCTGCAGACTGTACAGGAAGCATAGCGGCTTCTGGGGAGGCCTCAGGAAACTTTCCATCATGGTGAAAGGTGAAGAGGGAGCAGGCACATTTTACATGGCAGGAGCAAGAGAAAGAAAGAGAGCGGGGGAGGTGATACACACTTTTAAATGACCAGATCTCATGATAACTCATTCTCACCACACCACCATCTAGGGGGATGATGTTAAACCATGAGAAACAACTCCCACTATCCAATCACCTTCCATCAGGCTCCTCCTCCATCACTGGGGATTACAATTTGACATGAGATTTGGGTGGGGACACAGATACAAACCATGTCAGTTTGCTAGTATTTTGTTGAGGATTTTGCATCTACATTCATAAAAGATACTGATTTATATTTTTTGTGATGCATTTTGTATTGATATAAGGCAAATGTTAGCATTATAGAATGGGTGGGAAGTGTTACCTCCTCTTTTGTGGTTTGGAAGAGTTTGTGAAGAATTCTTATATAATTGGTAGAATTCAACAATGAAGCCATCTGGATCTGGGCTTCTCTTTGTGCGAAGTTTTTTTTTTTCATTACTGATTCAATCTCTTTACTTGCTATAGTTCGATCAATTTTTAAAAATTTCTTCTTTAGATATTTTTGGTAATTGGTATTTTTCTCAGAATTTATCTATTTAATCTAGATTATCTAATCTGATGGCTTACAATAGTTCATAGTATCTTTGTTTACGATTTTTTTTCTTTTAAATTTCTGTAAGGTGTAATTTTCATTCCTGATTTGGTAATTTGAGTCTTTTTTTTCTTTTTTCAGTCAAACTAGTTAAAAGTTTGTTAATTTTGTTGCTCTTTTCAAAGAAACAACTTTCAGTTTGTTGTTTTTTATTATTTTTCTAATTTCTGTTTAATTAATTTCCACTCCAATCTCTACTCTTTCTTTTCTTTTACTTGCACTAAGTATAGTTTACTGTTTTTTTTTCCAGTCTATTAAAGTGGAATGTTAGTATATTGACTTGAAATTTTTCTTCTTTTTGAACATAGACATTTACAGCTACAAATTTCTCTCTAAGCATTGTTTAAACTGCATCACATAACTTTTGTCATATTGTATATTAATGTGTATTCATCTCAAATTATTTTCTAATTTTCCTTGGGGTTTCTTCTTTTACCTATTGGTTATTTAGGAGTGTGTTGATTAATTTCCACATATCTGTGAATTCTCAAAATTTTTTGTACTATTAATTTCTAAAGTCATTCAATTGTTGTCAGAGAACATATTTGTATATTTTCAATCATTTTAAATTTATTAGGGCTTGTTTTGGGGCCTAACATGTAGTCTATTCTGGAGAATATTCCATGTGCACTTGAGACGAACAATATTTTCCTGTTGTTGGGTGGAGTGTTCTATAGATGTCTTTTAGGTCTAGTTGGTTTACAGTATTTCCAAATATTTTATTTTCTTATTGATCTTCTGCCTGGTTGTTCTATTCATTATTGAAAGTGGGCATTGAAGTCTCCAACTACCATTCTTTAAATGCCCATTTCTTTTTTCAATTCTGGTTTTGCTTCATGCATTTTGGTGCTCTGTTGTTAGTTGTATATATGTTTATAATTCTTTTATCTTCCTGATGTATTGAACTCCTTGCATCATAAAATGTCTCTCATCTCACAGCTGTGGGTGTAGAAAAAATAAGACTCTCTTTATCTATAGTATCAATTCTTTTTGTTGTTGTTTAAAAACCTATTTTGTCAGATATTAGAATAAACCTTCCAGCCTTATTTGGTTGTTGGTTGAATTTTTGACATCCTTTCATTTTCAACCTATTTGTATCTTTGAATCAAAAATATTTCTCTTGTAGTCAGCATATAGTTGGATCTTGCTTTTTTATCTACCCTGATAATTTCAGACTTTGCCTTGCATTATTTAACGCAGTCACACTTAATGTTATTATTGATATAGTTGGGCCCACAGAAGTTGGGCCCACAGAAGTTGGGAGACAGTGAACAAGGGAAGTTTCTCTGGTAATAAGCACAGATGATTTACAATTGGAATGGCCTCCCCAAATGTCTTGCTAACAGATAAGACCAGGAGAGTCAGATCATTACACTAAAATGACTGAGGTTGAATTTCAAGACAGCCTGGCCAGGTGAAGTTTTTATTGAGATTATATGATGAGCTTTCTGAGCACTATGAGTTCACACTCTCTGTGGAACTTCACTCATATGTGTAGCTATCCTTGCAGTTTGACATTCTGAAATGACCCAGGTTCAAACTTAGAAAGTAATCCCAAGCCTTAAGAAACCAGACCTTGACTTGTACCAAGGAAATTGTCAAAATCTCTTGCAGTTTCAGGTATCACTACTAGAGGCTTCTCAAAGAAGAAGCTTCATTCTTTAGGTGGGACTTGGTCTTCTAAACCCCTGATGACTAAACATACACAATACTCACTTTGGTTAGATGAGATAAAATAGAAGTGTTGGCTGATATTTGGGAAGAGTAAAAGAGAAAGAAGAAATAAAAGAGGAAGGTGAGAAAATGTGAATAAGAAACTATATGTATACTTTGAGTTTTAAACTCCACACATCACAGATTCTGTTATCTCCATAACGTCCCTGCCCTCTTGGTGTATTTGTCTTTGCTCCTCTTACGTCTTTGGAAAGGGTTAGTAGAGGAATTCTGAACTCTCAGGGTTGTAATGCAAAAAGTGTTTCACCCTATCATTTAGTGGACTATGAACAAATGTAACCTGAATTCAGGTATATTGTTTTATTCACTGACATATCTGCAGTACTCAACACATTTCCAGGCATATGGTAAGTACTACAAAAATTCATTGAATGAATCAGTAAGCCATATCTTCTTTCTCCAGGTAGCCGCAATAGGAGGACAAGACTATGAACTAGCACCCTTTGTAAGGGGAGGAATAATTGAAATATGGGGTGGTAAGAAGTAACCTAATACATTTTTCTAAGGCACCAGGGAAACGAGTTCAATGATATGCCTCTCCTCCACTTTTTCTCATAGACTTTGGTGAAAAGTGAGGCTCTCCTGGGTTCAAGCCGTGGTCTTTTCACTTGCTAGCTTTGTGACTCTGAGCTCTCTGGACTTCAGTTTCTTCTGTAATAAAATTGTGAAAATAGTACTCTTGTAAAAATCAGGTAAAATAATGCCTTTGAATATATGTTGTAAGCTAAAAAATATTATGTAGTGCTAACGTGATATTATCACAAACGTAGTGCTTCTCTATCTACTGTTTAAATAAAAGAGCTGATAAAACAAAATTCCTTTACAAGGATCTAAATATCTATTTTTACTGTACTTAGACACACACACAAACACGTACACACCATTCATATCTCTGAAAACATTAAATTAAATTTCTTTCCATATGGCTCACAACATCTGGTGATTAACAGTTAAATAAAATTAATGAGGCCTTCCATTTTTATTAGTCACATAGTCACCCACTGGTAGCAGTAGCTTTTTAAAAAAGATCTATGTTTTCTAATTCCTTTAAGTTACAAGTTGGCCTGGCTGACCTAACTTTGAACTATGCTCCTTTGTAGACAAGGGAAATGTATTTAACTTGCTATAAAAGAGCTAAACTTGCATCCTTCCCTCCTGTGTTTGCTGTAAATCAGAGGACTGTCTGCTTTGTGTTTACTTCTTTTTATTTCTTTTATGTTTATAATACTAAGTATTCTAATTTTGTGTGTCGTGTGTGTCTGTGTGTGTGTGTTATGTATGACAAGCTTGTTGTACGGTGCGTGCTAATGACTTTCTTAGCCATGGGGCATTTTATTGCAGTAGCATCATGCTGAAATTGAGAAATAATTTATACTCCACCATGCCCTGGCAACATCCATTGCTACTAATATGGAAATAGTGTGGAATTGGACATTTTCTTGTGACATATTGCTTAATAAATTATAAACATTATCCTATGAGATCTAACAGTGGTATATAAATGACAAAATAAATGACCATTTGCAATATCAGGTGACTTGTGGTTCAGCATGAATATTTATTATGATTTAATATGAATACTGAATATCCAGTATTAAAGGTTGTATATTTCATTACCAGTAAAATTAAAGGTGCTTTGGTGATTTTAACATTTAAAAAGTCATAGAGTTTAATAGCCTCACTAGACTGAATCTTCATATTCTGAATGATTGATTTTAAAACTTCATAGGTTTCAAGAGGTGACTAGCAAACTCATTTCAACTGCATGAAACTACAAAGAAAATGAATCCTTAGACACCATCAGACTATTTATCAAAGCAGATGAATAAGAACATTTTCACACTCACTAGTCCAAATGAAATAATTGCTGAATAAATATGTTTTATCTTAATACAGCACTTTAAAATATTATATTGATTATTTTCCCTACTTTTACAATTCTTCCTTCTCCATTTAATTGTTATTTAATGATTACCAGCATCCAATGAGAAAACATTGGCCCTGAGGAGATAAGCAACTTGTTCAAGGTTATGTATCTGGGTGGTAGCACTCTGAAATTTAGCTTTCTAGATGCCTTTCATATGCATGCTGTACTTCCATTGCATTGAAAGAAGAAATAGAGTTGTCAATGTTGCAAGTCTCTTAGATCTGGGAATTTGATCAATTTTTAAGTTACTTATATGTGTTCATGAGATGCTTCATATAATCATAATAACTAAAAAGTCCTTACAGCTAAAAAACAACTAAAAATACTTTTTATGTTTAATATTTCCTAAATTCTTAGAACCACTCTATAAAGTAGATATTGATACTCTCATTTTTCTGATGAGGAAAGTTTAACTCAGAGCAGTTTAATAGATTGTTTATATTCAGGCAGCAAGTAAATAGTAGTGCTATGACTCAATCATAGGATCAGATCATTGGTTACAGATGTGGCACTCTACTGCATCATTTTTGCCTTTTAATCCAGTGCCATTAATCCATTTAGTATTCATATTTACCTTGGGAGACTATAAAAATAATTTGAGTCTCTTGCCATATGTCCTTGATTCTTGAGTTAGACCTGTTGATCAAGAGTTCTAGGGAATAGAAGTATCTACGGAAGTATAAAAATTCATCCTGGGTTGCGGAGTGTATACTTTGACTGAAGCTGCAGAAAAAGCTGAGGGAATTGCAAGGAAGTGATGCTTGGTGATTGTCCACATTTGCTTTCTTAAGTTGTAAAGATGGAATATGGTAGTGAAAAGAGCTGTGTAAGCTACAAATGGCAACTGGGGCTTTTTGCAATGATACAGTTAGGCATAGGAAGGCAGAGAGGGAGGTTGAGTGTTAAGATTAACTTGTGGCAGAAATGGGAGTAGAAAATTTATGTTCTGCCTCCTTTAAAAAGAATTTTAAAGAGAAAACAATTAATTCTGCATCTATATTATTGCTCACTGGAGTTTGAGTGCCAGAAATTGTGGGTTGGGTCATCAGCCAAGGACGAGATGATTTGAGGGCTGGTGTTTCTGCAATCTATCCAGTGGATCACAAGCTACCATAACATTTAGAGGCTTTAAACAAAACGTTCACTTATTTAAAAGTTTCTGTGGGTCAAGAATTCTCCTGCAATTTAATGGGTAGTTCTAGTTCAGGTTCTCCAATGAGGCTGCAGTTGAAATGTTGGCTGGAGCTGCAGTCATATCAAGGCTTGACTAAGGATGGAGGATCTCCAACATGGCTCACTTACACGGTTGTTGGCTGGAGGCCTCAATTTCTTGCTATATGAGCCTTGCCATAGAGCTACGTGAGTATTCTCATGACAGGGTAGTTGGTTTCCCCAGCATAGAGATCTAAGAATGATGTCCAGGAAGAAGCTGCAGTGCCTTTTATTACCTGGTTTGAGAAATCAGGCACTGTCACTCCTACTTCATTTGATGCTTTAGAAGCCTGGTCCATACACAAGGGGAGGGGAATTAGGCTTTACTTTTTGAAGGGAAGATGGAAAAGGAATTTGTAGACATATTTTCAACCACTGCAGATAGGTTAGACATCATGAGTGTATGCCATTTAATGCTTACAATTAGAAGGGGCTTCAGATAGCCCCATATCCCAAACCCTCATTTGACCTAAAATAAAAGTGAGACTGGTGGTATTTCAATGATATCACCAAAACACATTACTTGCTAGTGGCAGAGATATGGCAAGATTCCTAATTTGTCTGGGTAGTGCTCTTTCTTTTTCCAACCAAATATATAAACTTTAAAAAATATATTTTATCTATTCTTTCTATGCATTTGGAATAAAGTGATAGTTGACTAAACTAGTTTTAAGAAGACCTAGGAAAAACTTAATTATAAGTCTCTATGGTTAGATAGCCAGGCTAATGCAGCCAGAATGAGGAGCAACAATACAACATCTCTTCTTCCTAGTTCTATGAAGTGAACAGGCATCCAACAAGGCTGATGGCACAGAAGATGGTCCTAAGACAGACAAGCAAACAAAACTTGCCTTCTCTGTGGAAGCACTTCCTGACTTCGCTTCCCCAACAAGTAAGCCTTACTTCTGTTACAGGACTTTAAACACTTCATACCACCAACTTTTTTACATGTCTGCTTCCTCTACCTTACAGGACCTGGCTATGTCTTATTCATTCTTCTATTCCCAGTATCCTAGTTCATCATATGCACAGTGATAACATATAACAATGAGAAGATTATTTTATGGAATTACTGAGTGCATCTGTTATTTTAAAAATTGACATAAATCTCACACTAAAAACAGGCAAGTTTTTGTTTGTTTGTTATAGGACCATCTATTGTGTAATGAGATATTCTACAACTTTCAGCCAGACTATAGATTTTTAAAAGGTTTGGGACAAGTTCACATATAGAAATCAAATAATATTTTGTTTATTGACTTTTCTCTCTGTGGCGTCTCTTGCTCTGTTGAATGGCGACCACCTGACAATCTATTCTAAGTCCTCTTGTGTACCTGGGAGGAACAAACCTTGTACTGCAGAAGAATATGTCACTACTTTTCACTACCACTAGGTGTCCTCTGTCCGTTATTCTTATCTATTTCCAGTAAGTTTTGCTTGGTTTCCATCCTCTTTTTTTCTGATAGATATCACAAGCACATACATTTTAATAATTACATGTAATCACCCTTAAAAAAGTTGGTAAAGGCACAATTTATTTTGAATTAACTGAAAAGGTATAGGCAGGGCATGAGAGATGTTCAAACTTGAAAAGAAGTTTTTGGAATTATTAAAACTTTTTTTTTAATGGCATAGTTTCCCCAGAATAGTATGTAATTGCTTTTGCCTTCTCCCCTTTATACCCAGTCTCTTTCCTTCCCATATTTATATATTTCTTTCTCTATAGATATAAAAGAGAAAAAAATGGCTGTTTAAACTGCACTGTATCTATTTCATGTTCTTGGCTTTGAAAACTGTCTTTCATGCTATGTGCTTTTCCAGAAATAGAAATAATTGGATACTGCTATAAGTTAAAATGAAAAGTACATCTAAGTATTTCATAAGAGCAAAGGATGATTAATGTAGTAAGAAGTGGTTTTTCATGGGCAAGTAATGTGCAGTAAGTACTGCAAAACTTTTCAACAACAAAATACAAAACACAGTACTTTTCAACAACAGAACAACAAAAATGTGAAAAAGTTTTCACATTTGACTAATGGCAATTTTAGTTTACCGTCAAGAGATAAAATCCCCTCTTTTTAAAAGGAATCTCACTTAGACACATTTACCATACCCTTACAACCTCATGGGCTATCTTTGACATAAACTATATTATGACTTCCTCTCTTTATTAATATTTCAGCCCTAGGGGCTAATATGAAAAATTTATTTTTATTCAATCTAGAACTTCCTTAACTTTTTTGTTTCTTCATACTTTACATATTTAGAATATTATTTGCTAGGATCTGATCTTCCCACCTGAGAAACTTCTGTGCCAAGTTTTCCTCTTTGCTTCTAGTGCACCAGTCTGCTAATATTTGAAATGTGTTACTTTACATTACAAAAAGAGAAAAGTAAAGCACAACATTGTATTTGTTATTATACCTAAATACTAATAATTTCAGGGGTCATTTCTACATTTGGATTATATAGATATAAGGGCATTAAAATTATAGATATACTGGGATTAAAGATTCAGTGCACAATAGCACCAAAGATATATTTCACATATACCGTTGGTCAAATACACCTACCGTTTAGTTAATAGGTAAAGAATATTAAAGGATTGCTAGTTAGAATGTATAATACTCAGATGATTGTAGAAAAACAAAAGACTTGGACATTTTAAGGAAATTACTATCTAGTTAAGGTGATCTTCCAGGCGTGGTGGCTCACACCTGTAATCCCAGCACTTTGGGAGGCCGAGGCAGGTGGATCACCTGTGGTCAAGAGTTCAAGACCAGTTTGGCCAACATGGTGAAACCCCATCTCTACTAAGAGTACAAAAATTAGCTGGGCACGGTGGCAGGTGTCTGTAGTCCCAGCAACTCAGGAGGCTGAGGCACAAGAATTGCTTGAACCTGGGAGGCAGATGTTGCAGTGAGCCGGTATCATGCCACTGCACTCCAGCCTGGGTGACAGAGTGGGACTCCATCTCAAAAAAAAAAAAAAAAAGGCGATGTATTAAAATAAATGAAGAAGAAAATCTCCCATTAATCAATAAATCAAGAAGATCAAATGTAATACAATATGATCCCATATCTAGGTCCAACATCACAAAAATACTTCTTGGAGGGTGTAGGCCGTCATAAGAAGCCACAGTAGCTGGAGAAAAGACAGAAAGAGGAAAGATAAGAAAGAGATACAGGGAGGAAGAGAGAAAGAGAGAGACAGAGAATAAAGCTCGAGACAATTTAGACAACATTCAAAGGGATACGTTACAATGGGGTATTGGCAGTCATCTTTTTTCTTTCTGGCCTACAGAGGTTTGGAGATGAGGGGAGCTGATGTTGAAAGGAACAAAGAACAGTTTTAAGAGGCTAATAAAGAGATTTTTGGAGGAAATTTTGGGGGACTATATATTATTATAAAACTATGTGTGATATTATAGCTAGGATAGATATGAATATAGTACAGCAGAAGTCGTACTATGCAAGCCACATTGTAGACAATGAAGCCAGAGTTAAGAAGTTGGAGATTCAATCTGACAGATCTGTAACTAGAACAATGGGTTCAAAAACAAACAGAGAAGACAAGTAAATTAATAAGTACTGTAATCCAGATAATCAGAGTGTGGAGAGTGAGTAAGCCAGAACACAATGCACAGATTGCTGGTAAATAGGTTTAGATTCATCCATTTTTAAAAAATGGTGTGGGAGCATTAAATATGTATATAGTAGATATGGAAAATGATTCTCATAATAATAACTGACATTTCTGTTTCACAAGAAAATTATTTTACATTATATGTATATTTTACATAAATTATACATAGTCATTTAAAAAGCTCAAATAGTGCAAAAACAATATGGAGAATTGCCTGAAATCATCCTACCATGAGAGAAAACCATATTCACCATTTGCTGATTATTTCTGTTAGTGCATGTCTTTACGCATACACATGTGCACATGCATACATAATATTATACAATTTATATCATATGAAATATACTACTTTTGCAAAACTTTAATTTTTTGAGTTTTTCTCCCTAAACTTTGTTCTTCCTGTTCTCTTTTCTTCTTTTCCTTTTTCCTATCTCTAGATTATCTATACCATAAAACTCATGCATATCTTTCCATGTATATCTCCATGCTCACAAAATCATATATATATGAGGTTTTATTTTGCTGTTCATTTTAAAAAACTGAAATTACATAATACAGCCAGCCCTTTATATCCATGGGTCGCACATCTGAGAATTCAACCAACCACAGATATATATTTTTAAAAAAATAACAATACAACAATAAAAATACAATACCACAACTATTTACATAGCTTTTACGTTGTAGTAGGTATTATAAGTAATCTAGAAATGATTTAAAGTATATGGGAGGATGTGCATAGGTTATGTACAAATGATATGCCATTTTATATAAGGGACTTGAGCATCTGTGGATTTTGCAGGGGGTCCTGAAACCAGTTTCCTGCGGAAACTGAGCAATGACTGTATACGTGTTTCTGCAACTTGATATTTTTGTTGAAATTCTTCTAATTGACGTTATGGGGCTCTAGTGCATTCTCTTTTATGGTTGTACAATACCCCATGGTAGGAATGTTCTGCAGTCTACTCAACCATTTCCCTACTGAATATTATTCTCTTTGTTTCAGTCTTTCATCATGATAAAATCTGGAATAATCATTCTTACATACATAACTTACTAATGCTTTTATTTCTATGTAATGATTTCCCCAGAGTAGGATTACTGGGTTTGAAGACATGTGCCTTTTAAATTTTTAATAGACACTAGCAGGTGTCTTTCCAAAAAGCATACAATTCATATTTCTACCCTTTTTCCTACATCCCTGTTGGCAGTAGGTATTACTATTGTTTCATTTCTAGCAGTCTTATGGGTAAGCTGTTATTATTTTAATCTGCATTCTCTTAACTACTAGTAGCTGCCTGTTCATATTCTGGTCTATTTTTATTATATATCTGAGTATTAGTATTTAAATAAAAATAATTTAATATCCTTTTGTATCATGAGAAATACGTGTAATATGTGAAGGAAGATAAAATTGTTAAATATACTCTGTGTAATAACAAGCATCCCATAAACAGTTATGATATCATTTAATGCTAAGGCAATCAGGAAGACAATTCCAGTGCTACTCTACTGAGATCCAGGGAGCATAGATGAGTAACTTTGAGGGAATTCATTCCCTGGTAGAAAGCTGAACTCAAATAACATCTGTTCTATAGGGTATACACAATTTTAAAAATAATAATACGTGTTTGGGTCAGAGAGTTTAAGAGATAGAAGGAAGCAATTTTATGTGTTGAAGGTAAAGGTCATTGGTCCCAGCATACCAACACAAAATATGCAAATCCTGAGAGGGAAAGTGCAAAGGGAGATACACTAACCATTCCAGAGACATGGTTAACATGAAAGTCCATAAGGCAGAAACTAGGGAGAGAATGTACACATTCACATGCAGACAGTGGACATTTGTGCTAGAGGTATCTTTTGAATGCTCCACTCCCCAAGCATCTCTAAGTCTGCTGCAAAGCCAATGCTTTGCAGTATGGCTTCTGACAGTGAGATTTACCATGACCATCTGACTTCTCAACTCCAAGACTAGTAGATTATTTTGTTACCTTTTAGATGGCTATTTGCAAAGGAACTAAATGTTTTTAAGTCAAGTACTAGACTGAATTATTCTTATCAGTTCACATGTTCGACTTGCAACTATTATAGATTAATATATTTGTGTATTTTTAATTAATTCAAAGGTGAATTTTTCAAAAGCAGTTTGGCTGCCTGGCTTCTCCAAAAGTAACAAAATACCTTTCACACACCACAGATGAGAGCACTCGGGATTCCTTAAGCTTTGATAATTCAAATGTGTCTCAAAGGTATTGATTTTATACTCAACATGACAGAATTTTAAGCAAAGAGATTTTTAAAAAGCAATAATAAAAATAAGTTGAGTAGAATATTAAAAAACAAAAAAAAAACCCTTATACTACATGCTTTGACTAAAGTTTGAAAGCATGCCTTCACACACAGATCTCCTCGGCAAGGGTGGAATAAGCAAGACATTAAAAAAATGTTCTGGTTGATCATTGGATGCCTGCCCAAGTTATTTTGACACAAGAGTGCCCCATAGGTTTCAAAATAAAAACAAGAATTTAAGGGAAATAAATGCTAAGCAGAGAACTCAGTGGCTATGGCCATACGCTTCAGGAAATACAAAATCTACAGAATTAGTCCAGGAAAGTCATCAAACAAATAAGCAGCAACAGCAAAAGCAACAATATTAACAACAACAAAACGAGCAAGGAAAACCAGCTATTATCAGAGAGGGATCAGATACTAGAGTTATTGCAATGTTCTAACTGAAATGTCCAGTTTTCAACAAAATTTACAAGACATGAAGAAATAGGAAAGTATGCCACACACAGGGAAAAAGAAAACAGCCAACAGCATATATCCCTGGGGGAGCCCATATGTTGGAGCTAGAAAATGAAGATTTTTTTTTTTTTTTTTTTTGAGACGGAGTCTCGCTCTGTCGCCCAGGCTGGAGTGCAGTGGCGCGATCTCGGCTCACTGCAAGCTCTGCCTCCCGGGTTCATGCCATTCTCCTGCCTCAGCCTCCCGAGTAGCTGGGACTACAGGTGCCTGCCACCACGCCCGGCTAATTTTTTATATTTTTAGTTGAGATGGGGTTTCACCGTGTTAACCAGGATGGTCTCGATCTCCTGACCTCAGGTGATCTGCCCACCTCGGCTTCCCAAACTGCTGGGATTACAGGTGTGAGCCATTGCGCCCGGCCAGAAAATGAAGACTTTAAATATGACCCAAGAACTAAGAAACTATGGTTAAATAATCATAAGAAAGTATGGTGACTATGGCTGGGCATGGTGGCTCATGCCTGTAATCCCAGCACTTTGGGAGGCCGAGGCGGGTGGATCACATGAGGTCGGGAGTTTCAGACCAGCCTAACCAACATGGATAAACCCCATCTCTACTAAAACTACAAAATTAGCTGGGCGTGATGGCACATGCCTATAATTCCAGCTACTCGGGAGGCTGAGGCAGGAGAATAGCTTGAACCTGGGAGGCGGAGGTTGCAGTGAGCCGAGATTGTGCCATCACACTCCAACCTGGGCAACAAGAGCAAAACTCCATCTCAAAAAAAAAAAAAAAAAGAAAGAAAGAAAAGAAAGTATGATGATGACTATGTCCTACAAAATAAGACATGTCAACTAAGATAGAAAATTTTTCTAACAAAAGAATCAAATAGAAATTGATTCTGGTGTTGAAAGTACAATAACAAATGAAAAATTCACTAGTGGGACTTCACAACAAATTTGACCTGGCAGAAGAAAGAATTGGTGAACTTGAAGAAAGATCAATGGAAATTATCCAGCCTAAGAAACAGAAAGACAATAAAAACAGTAAGAAAATGAAGATTTTCAGAGGTGTGCGCAACACCATTAAGCACATCAACATATGCTTAACAGGAGTCCCAGAAAGAGGGAGGAAAGATAAATGAGAAGAAAACTATATGAAGAAATGAAGGCTGAAAACTTCCCAAATTTGATGAAAACATTAATCTAGACATCCAAGATACTTAATAACCTCTAAATAGAATAACATTAAGAAAACCACACCAAGAAACATCACAGTCAAATTAATGATTACTAACAAAGAGAGAATCTCGCGAGCAGCAAGAGAAAAAGAACTTACATCATACAAAGGACTTTCCATAAAATTAACAGGTGACTTATTAGAAACCACTGAAGCCAAAGGACAGTGGGATGACACCTTCAAAGTGTTGAAAGAAAAAGACTTTCAGCCAAGAATTCTACATCCAGCAAAACTCTCCTTCAGAAATGAAAAAGAAACTAAGACATTCTCAGTCTTAGAAAATTAGAGAGAATTGGGCGGGCGCGATGGCTCATGCCTGTAATCCCAGCACTTTGGGAAGCCAAGGCAGGTGGATCACAAGGTCAGGAGTTCAAGACCAGCCTGACCAACATAGTGAAACCCCACCTCTACTAAAAATACAAAAAAAATAGCCAGACTTGGTGGCGTGTGCCTGTAATCAATCCCAGCTACTTGGGAGGCTGAGGTAGGGGAATTGCTTGAATCAGGAAGGTGGAGATTACAGTGAGCCAAGATCACACTACTGCACTGCAGCCTGCGCAACAGAGCAAGACTCCATCTCAAAAAAAAAAGAAAAAGAAAATTAGAGAGAATTTGTCACTAGTAGATTGGTGCCTTGAAAAATGCTAAATAGTATTTCTAAACAGGATTCTTTAGACTGAAAAAAAGGATAGTAGATGGTAATTTGAATCAACATGAAGAAAAAAGGGAGCACTGGTAAAGGTAAATGCATAGGAAATATAAAAAACAGTATAAATATATTTTTGTTTGTATTTTTTTAATTTAAGAACAACTGCATAAAGGAATAATTATAAAATTATGTTGATGGATTTAGTAAGTATAGATAGTGCATATGACAATAATAGCGCAAAGAATGTGGGAGGCTATGGAAGTATACTGGAACAAAGTTTCTGGAAATGATTGAAATCAAGCTGGTCTTAAACCAAACTAGATTATTTTAAGTTAAGATGTTAATTGCACTCTTGAAGACAACTACTATTGCCATGGCATTCATGGATCAAAGGACCAAAGGGCAGAAGTAAGGATGGCAGTGATTTAAATTACTTGACTTGCAAAACATATTATTCCCAATCTGAAGTGGGCTGTGCTAATTTAGTAAGTACCAGTTATTGGTCATATGTCATTTTTCAAGTTACTTAAACTGTCTTTGCATTGAGTATCTCAACTTTGAAATAACAATAGTAATTGTCATCATCATCATTATCATCATCATACATTCCTTATGTTGTTATGAAATAACAACAAATTATTATTATTTTGGAAATGTATATATGGGAAGAAGAGTGGATGGGTATATAAAAGTATGGAGTACATCAGATGTTTTTTCCTGCCTTCTCTACAGCCACTTCATCTCTTTAACAGCACTCTGAAGTCCTTCTAAAGAGTTACTTCTTTCCCACTGAATAGAGTCTGCTGGCACAATCAGGTACTCTACACTCCCCTAGGCTATTGGATGCTCCTGCCCTGGAATTCAAAACTTGAGAAAAGGGTAGAGATCAAAAATAGTTGGAGTTTATTTCTTCCAAGAGCAGTACCTAATTTGTTACTGCTGTGACCACTCCTGCAGTTCCTGCTTCCTGATCCTCTGGAGCTGCTTTAGTTCTAGTCCTCCTGCCTTTCTGCTGACTCTGTGGTTCCTAATACTCTCCCAGTAAATTCCAATTGACTAATGTTAACCCAAGTTGGTTTCTGTTCTTTGCAAAGAAGAAAAAACCAAAAGCAATAACCATACTGCACTGAGTTCTACAGAAACAGATGCTGAGATGGAGTTTGAACATCAAGGCATTTATTAGGGACAAATATCTGTAAAAGGGAAGGGGAGTAAGAAGAATTGGGCAGAGGGAAAGTCAAACCAGGATGCAGGCTGGTCAACCCCATGGGGAACTCTGTTACACATAATGCCTGTCAAGTTGTTTTTGGTTGACTGAAACAGTCAGACCTTTATGCTATCTCTTGGTTAGTCACTGGATATGAAGAGCTCCAAGACTAATGAATGTGCCCATGGGGGAGGTGGCTTTTGCGAACTCCTGAAGGAGCTGATAGCTGGAGGTCATCTGATGAAAACTGGGACAATGAGTTCCTCCTTGTAGAGGAATCTGATTGGCACATCTCTGGGCCCACCAGTCTACATCTTGCACCATTCAGATTCAATTATTTATTTCTAATCTTTCTAGAGTTCTGGTTGGCCTCTCTTCTTGGGGGAAACTGGGAAGAGAAAAGTTAAACTATAGCTCTTACTATAAACTATAGCTCTTATAGGGGTATAGCTCTTATAGGGCTATAGCTCTTTATAGGGTTAAACTATAGCTCTTACTACTGTAGGTGATCTTGGAGGCACAACTGGCAATCATTACTTTTCTTTAACATTCTTCATTTTAAACTCCTCTTATCCTCAGCTATCACCTCTGCTGGTCTTGATGGCAGTGCCTTATCTTGATATCCTGGCTTACCATGCCAAAGGTGTCTGAGCCTCTTTCTGATCACCATGGCATTTTGGGGTCAGGATTGCCGTACTTATCCATTTACTATAATAACTTGGCAAGGCAGTACCAAGAGGCACCTAAGTGGATCTGAGTGTCACCCGAATTTCTCCCTGCCAGCATTGTGTAACAGTAGCTTGAACTCCTCCTGACAATCATGGTCAATTACCACTGACAAGTGGTGACTCTTTTCCTCGTCTTCTCATTCTTGGACACAAGGAGGTCAAAACACCAAGGCAGCAGCCATTCCTTATTATTTACTGGGACTCTTGCTATGGCCAATGGAGAAAGCATGCTCACGTTGGGCACTAGGACCACTAAATTTGTAGATCCCAAAGTCATGGGAATGGGAACCAGAAAATCTCCCAGAGGGATGGGATTTGAGGAAGTACAATGATGTATTTTCCATTTCCATCTTCATGTGTTTGATATAAACTACCAATGCAAGGGAATAAAAATGCAAGATTATACTCATATCCACATTACGCTTGTTTTCATATTCACATAGGAAATTGTTGTGCACCTGTTTTTATTGCTTAACTTGAAATAACTAATTAAAAATGCACAGTGTTGGTCATGAGGATAAGGGAAAGATTAGGGTAGAAAAAATTGGGATTTTGAGTGCTCTGTTTTTACATTTTATACATATTTTGGGTATACAAAATAAAATCCAACTGCCTTGTCCCTTTATAACACATATGCACATATTTGTTTATGGAAAACAGTCTGTAAATTTATTAAATTTGCATTTTTATTTGGTAGGTCAGGAGGTTGCTGAAAATAGTATGTATGCATCCATTACACAGACAGAAAGGAAAAAGAAAGTTAAGAATATGTAAAACATTAATGCTAAGCACAATGACCGTTGTACCTACTATATTTATTTCTAACCTAATCTCACCAGGAGGTCTTCAGGGAAGGCATTTTTAATAGTAATTTTGCTGATGAAGAAATTGGTGCTCAGAGAAAGAGAAGGTGGGTAACTTGACTAAGGTCATGTGATTTGCAAGTGTAAATAGATATTAAAATGGGACTTATTCCATCTCAGGTAGGCCACAAATAACATATGTTAGATATGCTAAGAGATTGTAAAATGGGTTCTTGAAGCAATATCTCATACAAGAATGGCACCCAACCAGTTGAGAAAGAAGATTCTCTTGAAAAGAGTAAATGATGGGAGTAGGGAGGGCATTTTCCCTCACCTTAAGCCAAGGTAGGGCCCTAACCAGGAGGTGCAAAGTGGAATAGCATCCCCGGGCTGAGGAGAAGTCATTATCAGTGAGCCAAAGAATACTGTCATAAAAATTGCAATGTTTCAATGCCAGATGGCAACAATAAAACAGACATGAATTCTTTCTTCTTTTGGGATAACAACTGAGGAGTGGGAAATGGCAACTAATACACAATGCTAGAGCTGGCAGGATAAAGAAAGTTCTTCCTCTAGGACCAGGCCCTACTCTCCCACTCTGGCTTCTCAGCCTGAAGGAGCATGAAACTTGGGGAACAGATAACTCTAAGTGGATTAGGGGTTTGGTGTTACCAGCAGTTAGTTAGGCCAAACTAGAGGTTAAAGAGATTGAGGTTATGGTCTTCCAGGTGGCCAAGTCCACCTAAGACCATTGACAGTAACTGTGAAGAGTTTACCAAACTACAAAGTCAGACAGAATAATACCCACAAGACTGCCTTCGTTTCAGACACCAGCTGCAAATTCAAGGGTCCCTGGGGCCACCGTTGCTTCTAACCAGCTGGTTATAAATCCAATAATGTCCACGGGCTCCCTCAGGTTTGATAACTCAGTAGAATGACTCACAGAACTCAGGAAAGTGCTATACCTATAATTACAGTTTTATTACAACAGAAGGATACAAATTAGAATCAGCCGAAGGAAGAGATGCAAAGTGCTGACTCTGGGACTGGTATGGTTCCAACCTTGAAGCTCCCAGCATCATTGATGTGTGCCAACCAAGAAAGCTCAACTGGACACAGACCCCCTGAAGGAAGCAGACTGCTCCTGCAGAACTCAGGAGGCCCACTCCCCCCACCCAAAACTGTGCATGCCCCAACTGCAGAAGTGGGAAAGGGAGACCCTCCTCTCTTGAACACACACCCCCCACTGGAGAAGCTGAAGGTCTGTTTGCAGGAGAAGTTTCTGAATTTATGTGGAGCTGGGTCAATTTGGAGAGCTGAGTGAAATACAGGGGTAGAGGAAGCAGCAGAAAGGCTCTGGAAGCTCACTGTGTCCCCTAGCAGCCCATTCCTGCCTGGCACCACAGGGATCCATTGAGTGAGTGACCAGAGGAGAAAGGGCCAAAACTCCATAGGGAGAAGGAAATCTCTAGCTGAACTTTGTAACAATTTGAATAGGGTGAGAAGCCTCCTGGCCAGAACTGGGAGGAGGGTGCAAATCAGGTGTGCAGACTCCACCGTGGGGAAAGAACTAAGCCCTTTTCTTTCCCAGCTGGGAGGCAGGTAGCCTGGGGCAGGTTTTCAAGCCCATATTGCTCTCCACCTGGAAACGGTCTGGGGGCGATTGTTAGGGGCACGGTGGAAGTGAGACCAGCCCTTCGGTTTATGTGGGAGCTGGGTGAGGCAGGTGACTGCCAGCTTTCCCCCAACTTCCCTGACAACCTGCATGACTCAGCAGATGCAGCCATAATCCTCCTAGGTACACAACTCCAGTGACCTGGGAATCTCACCCCCATGCCCCACAGCAGCTGCAGCAAGACCAGCCCAAGGAGAGTCTGAGCTCAGACAAACATAGCCCACCCCCACCTGATAGTTCTTCGCTACCCACCCTGGCAGCAGAAGACAAAAGGCATAAAATCTTGGGAGTTTTAGGGCCCCGCCCACCACCGGTTTCTCCCCATAATAGCACAGCTGATGCTCTGTGGAAATTGCCACCTCCTGGCAGGAGGCCAAACAGCACAAAAATAGGACATTAAACCACCAAAGCTAAGAACCCTCACGATGGAGTCCATTGCAGCCCCCACCACCTCCAATGGAACAGGTGCTGGTATCCATGGCTGAGAGAACCATGGACAATTCATATCACAGGACTCTGTGCATACAACCCCCAGTACCAGCCCAGAGGAGGGTAGACTCACTGGGTGGCTAGACCCAGAAGAGAGACAACAATCACTGCAGTTTGGCTCACAGGAAACCACATCCATAGGAAAAGGCAGAGAGTAATACATCAAGGGAACACCCTGTGAGACAAGAGAATCTGAACAACAGCTTTCAGCCCTAGACCTTCCCTCTGACAGAGGCTACCCAAATGAGAAGGAACCAGAAAATCAACCCTGGTAATATGACAAAACAAGGCTCTTCAACACCCCCAAAATATCACACTAGTTCACCAGCAATGGATTCAAACCAAAAAGAATCCCTGATTTACCTGAAAAAGAATTCAGGAAGTTAGTTATTAAGCTAATCAGGGAGGGACCAGAGAAAGGCAAAGCCCAATGCAAGGAAATCTAAAATATGATACAAGAAGTCAAGGGAGAAATATTCAAGGAAATAGATAGCTTAAAGGAAAAACAACAATTCAGAAATCTTTGGACACACTTTTAGAAATGCAAAATGCTCTGGAAAGTCTCAGCAATAGAACTGAACAAGTAGAAGAAAGAAATTTAGAGCTTGAAGACAAGGTCTTTGAATTAACACAATCCAACAAGGACAAAGAAAAAAGAATAAGAAAATATGAACAAAGCCTTGAAGAAGTCTGGTATTATGTTAAATGACCAAAGCTAAGAATAATCGGTGTTAATGAGGAAGAAGAGAACTCTAAAAGCTTGGAAAACATATTTGGGGGAATAATCGAGGAAGACTTCCCCAGCCTTGCTAGAGACCTAGACATCCAAATGAAAGAAGCACAAAGAACACCTGAGAAATTCATCACAAAAATATCTTTGCCTAGACACATTGTCATCAGGTTATCCAAAAGAATCTTAAGAGCTGTGAGACAGAAGCACCATAAACTATAAAGGAAAACCTATCAGATAAACAGCAGATTTCTCAGCAGAAACCCCACAAACTAGAAGGGAGTGGGGCCCTATCTTCAGCTTCTTCAAACAGAACAATTATCAGCCAAGAATTTTGTATCCAGCGAAACTAAGCATCATATATGAAGGAAAGATACAGTCTTTTCCAGACAAACAAATGCTGAGAGAATTCGCCATTACTGAGCCACCACTACAAGAACTGCTAAAAAGAGCTCTAAATCTTGAAACAAATCCTAGAAGCACATCAAAATGGAACCTATTTAAAGCATAAATCACACAGGACCTATAAAACAAAAATACAAGTTAAAAATCAAAAACAAAAAAAACCAATGTACACAGGCAACAAAAAGCATGATGAAAGCAACAGTACCTCACATCTCAAAACTAACATTGAATGTAAATGGCCTAAATGCACCACTTAAAAGATACAGAACTGCAGAATGGATAAGCACTCACTAGCCAACTACCTGCTGCCTTCAGGAGAGTCACCTAGCACATAAGGACTCACATAAACTTAAAGTCAGGGGATGGAAAAAGGTATTTAATGCAAATGGACAACAAAAGTCATCAGGGGTAGCTTTTCTTATATCAGACAAAACAAACTCTAAAGCAACAGCAGTTAAAAGAGACAAAGAGGGTCATTATATAATGGTAACAGGCCTTGTCCAACAGGAAAATATCACAATTCTAAAATATATGCACCTAACACTGGAGCTCTCAAACTCATAACACAATTACTAATAGACCTAAGAAATGAGATGGACAGCAACACAATAATAGTGAGGGACTTCAGTACTCCACTGACAGCACTAGACAGGTCATCAACACAGAAAGTCAACAAAGAAACAATGGATTTAAACTATACCTTGGAACAAATGGACTTAACAGATACATACAGAACATTTCATCCAACTGCTGCAGAATACACATTCTATTCAACAACACATGGAACTTTCTCCAAGGCAGACCATATGATAGGCCATAAAACAAGCCTCAATAAATTTCAGAAAATTGAAATTATATCAAGCACTCTCTCAGACTACAGTGGAATAAAACTGGAAATCAACTCCAAAAGGAATCTTCAAAATCATGCAAATACATGGAAATTAAATAACCTGCTCCTAAATAAGCATTGGGTCAAAAATGAAATCAAGATGGAAATTAAAAAGCTCTTCAAACTGAACAGTAATAATGACACAACCTATCAAAACCTTTCAGATACAGCAAAGGCAGTGTTAAGAGGAAAGTTCATAGCCCTAACTGCCTACAACGAAAAGACTGAAAGAGCACAAACTGACATTCTAAGGTCACACCTCAAGGAACTAGAGAGACATGAACAAACCAAACCCAAACCCAGAAGAAGAAAGGAAATAACCAAGATCACAGCAGAACTAAATGAAATTGAAACAAAAAAAATTACAAAAGATAAATGAAACAAAAAACTGGTTCTTTGAAAAGATAAATAAAATTGATAGATCATTGACAAGATTAACCAAGAGAAGAAGAGATAAAAATCCAAATAACCTCATTAAGAAACAAAACAGGAGATATTACAACTGACACCACTGAAATACAAAAGATCATTCAAGGCTACTATGAACACCTTTACATACATAAACTAGAAAACCTAGAAGAGATGTATAAGTTCCTGGAAAAATACAACCCTCCTAGCATAAATCAGGAAGAATTAGATACCCTGAACAGACCAATAACAAGCAATGAGATTGAAATGGTAATTTTTAAATCACCAACAAAAAATTGTTCAGGACCAGATGGATTCACAGCAGAATTCTACCAGACATTCAAAGAAGAATTGGTACCAATCCTTTTGACACTATTCCATAAGACAGAGAAAGAAGAAACCCTCCCTAATTCATTCTATGAAGCCAGCATCACCCTAATACCAAAACCAGGAAAGGACATAACCAAAAAAGAAAACTGCAGACTGATATCTTTGTTGAACACAGATGCCAAAATCCTTAACAAAATACAGTGTGGAGATTCCTTAAAGAACTAAAAGTAGAACTACCACTTGCTCCAGCAATCCCACTACTGGGTATCTGCCTGGAGGAAAACAAGTCATTATTCGAAAAAGATACCTTCACATGCATGTTTATAGTAGCGCAATTCCCAACTGCAAAATTGCGGAACCAACCCAAATGCCCATCAATCAATAAGTGGACAAAGAAACTGTGGTATATATATACAATGGAATACTATGCAGCCACTAAAAGGAATGAATTAACAGCATTTGCAGTGACCTGGATGAGACTGGAGACTATTATTTTAAGTGAAGTAACTCAGGAATGGAAAACCAAACATTGTATGTTCTCACCGATATGGAGGAGCTAAGCTCTGAGGACACAAAGGCATAAGAATGATGGAATGGACTTTGGAGACTTTGGGGGAAGAATGGGAGGGGGGTGAGGGATAGAAGACTACAAATATGGTGCAGTGTATACTGCTCGGGTGATGGGTGCACCAAAATCTCACAATCACCGCTAAAGAACTTACTCATGTAACCAAATAACACTTGTACCCCAATAGCTTATGGAAAAAAAAAAAAAAAGAAAGCTCAACTGACTTTGGTGTCTAGAGATTTTATCGAGTTTTCCTTATGTAAGGAGGATTGATGAAATCATGGCCTATGGCCCATGGCCCACATGGTTGAACTGCATCTCTAGCCTCCTCCCTCCAGAAGTCACACTTATATTGCCTGGTTCTATGTTCCAACCATCTAATCACATGGTTGTCTTTCTGGCATGGCCAGCCTTCATTTTAAGACTGTGGGTGTGGCCAGCTTCACCCTGAGTTATCTACTTAGCATAAACTATCAGGTGTGATCCAGGGCCTCACCATGAATAACAAAGACTTTCCTATCACTTGAAAAATTCCAAGGGTTTACAGATTACCTCTCAGGAAGGAGCTGGAGCTATGGCAAAGGTTAGATTTCTCTTTGGGTAAGATTAATCTTTCACTACATAGATATTATCCTTCTTTTAAGAGGTGGCACCTTCATGTTGAAATGTCATTCTTCTTGTGAAATGTGACTAAAAGTGATTAAGAAATTCAAAGACAGGGAAAGAACTAGCCCAGTGAGAGGATTTGAAGGGTCAGTGGGAGAATGGATGGTTGCTTTTGATTATGTCCTCTTGAGTTCACTTCTTCATTACACCTGCTGTTTAAGAAAGGGAAGCATATTTTGAACCTGAGTTTGTACATTAAAGTCTAAAATCCAAACTCCTTTCATTATGCCATGTGGTGATATTTTATTTTTCTACAGAAATAAAATTATAGTTTTAGATTCAGTAATGCATACAATTCCTTGTGCTTCATTTTTCTTATTCAGAATATAAAATGTTTATGAATACATTCGAAATGTTTCATTGTGTGGTTTTGTTTTTGTTTTTGTTTTTTCGAGACAGGGTCTTCCTAGAGTGCAGTGATGTGATCTTGGCTTACTGCAGCCTACATCTCCAGGCTCAAGTGATCCTCCCACCTCAGCTTCTCTGGGAGCTGGGACTACAGACATGCACCACCACGCCAGGCTAATTTTTTTTTTTTATTTTTTGTAGGGATGGGGTTTTGCTGTGTTGCCCAGGCTGGTCTCTAACTCCTGGGCTCAAGTGATCCACCCGCCTCAGCCTTCCAAAGTTCTGGGATTACAGGCATGAGCCACAGTGCCGGCATGTGTAATTATTAACTGATTACAGGACACTACTGTTGTGCAAACTTCATAAATAATTCATAGGAGTTTCTTATGTTAAAAATAGAAAGACTAAATTAGCAATATGCCTCAATATAAACTACTTTAAAAGTCATTTTATGAAAATAAATTTAAAGAGAGAATAGTGTTAATACTGCAAGATAGACACAACCCTGTTTATATCGCTACATAGTCTGAATATCATCATTAGTGTAAATAAAAGTTGACTAGGTCAGAAAGCCAATTTGCAAGACAGATCAAATAAGCTGTAAGTTAGTAAACGCACCTCATCATGTAAAAAAAATCATAGACAATAGCCATGTGAGAAGCACACATTTTCTTCATGTGAGCAAAAGGAGTTGATAATGAAAAAGATTGCTTTCATTCGACATGTTCATATTTTGTTTTAGGAAAACATATGAGATATTAATTTTAATTAATGTGGGATGATTTGAAAACAATTTTTCAATTCAATTTAATAAGTAATTACTAAATGTTATGCCTTCTTCCTTTGATAAACTGTCAATATTTCAAAGTAGAAGTTGTTACAAGTATGAATTTCATATTATAAAAAACAATGGAGTAGAATTCTCTATAGGTCTTTTTTTCCGTTGTAGTATTTAATTTTTTTAATTGACACATAATAATTGTATGTATTTACGGGGTACATAGGGATGTTGTGATACATATATAGTGATCAGATAAGGGTAATTAGCATATCCATAATCTCAAACATTTTAAATTTGTGTTAGAAACATTCAGTATCCTCCTTCTAGGTAATTGAAACTATATATTATTGTTAACTATAGTCATCCTATAGTGCTATAGAAAACTAGAACTTACTTCTCCCATCTAGCTATAATTTTGTACCCTTTACCACATCTTTCCCGGTCTTCCCCTTCCCCCGGCTCTTCCCAGTCTCTAGTGTCCTCTGTTCTAATTTTTACTTCTAAGAGATCAGCTTTTCTTAGCTTCCATATATGAGTGAGAACTTACAGTGTTTAACTTTCGGTCCCCGGCTTATTTCACTTAACATGATGTCCTCCAGTTCCATCCATGTTGCTGCATATGACAGGATTTCTTTCTTTTTTTTTATGTCTAAATAGTATTTCATTGTGTATGTATACCACATTTTCTTTTTCATTCATCTGTTGTTGGGCACCTAGGTTAAATCCATATCTTGGCTATTGTGAATAGTGCTGCAATAAACATAGGGGTGCAGATGTCTCTGTAATATAATGATTTCCTTTATTTTGGATAAATGCCCAGTGGCAAGATTGCTGAATTCTTACAAAAGTCTTGTGTTGACTTGCCCATGAATGGGACACCAGGTGGCAAGGCTATACCTTTAACTGACCCATGAAGAATGTTTATTCTAAGGAAAACCCGGAGGTTGATTTTAATCTGTCTTACCGCAGTATTCCACCTGCAGCTTCCTTTCCACATCTCCTCTAGCCATATCCTCTGCTTTTGCTTCAAGTCCAGTGGTTTCAGGCTGTCCCTAAGCCCAAGGATCTCTCTCTTTTGAATGTCCCTGTTCAGGGGCCACCATTCTGAGGACACTTCCTGTCTGTGTTCCTTCTTATTTAAGATATTTGCCTGTTTTCAGTGCATTGGGCTCTGAGAATTAGGCTTATTGGTACAAATTGGTGAAAGTGCTTATCCATTCCAGGTACCTGTTTGAATTTTAGCAAAGACAGTATTAGAGTGAGTCTAAATGCAGGAAGCTTCAGGTACGGGAGCAGAATTCTTACATAAAGCAGAATTACTTTTTCTACTTGGAACTTACTTATTTCCTACTCATCTGAGTAGCTTTGTGAGGCAGAGTTTAAAAGGTTGGCTGTTGTCTGAGTTTACAGCTTCATCTCTTATTAGCTATGTGACCTCATGAAAATTATTTAAGCTTGTTATGCTTAATAAGGTTACCTGTATCATAGGTTTGTGGTAAGGATTAAACAAGATAATATATGTAAAGTGCTTCTCTTGGTATCTCCCACACAGTAAATGCTCAATAAAGGTTAGCTGTTGTCATTTCTATTTATGTATCATCTTGAAGCACTTGGGAATACTAATGAATAGAACAGAATTCAGTCTTACTTTTTAAGTTCAAGAAATACCTATGTTGTTCTGGTTCAACTAGCAAAGGTTAAATAATTACTAGATTGGAGCTGCTTGAAGAAGCATGTGACTCATGTTTTCTGGTCTGGTAGCCAGGAGTTTGGCTGCAGGTTTTTCTTATTAGCTGCTGCAAATTGTGCTGTGTGTAATATGATGGGGCCCATGCTGATTTGGATGCTTAGTGTGTGCTTGTGCACGTGAAGGGAATAATGCTGTCTTCTCTAAGATGAAAGGCAAAATTAGCTTTTGCATTGGAGTTTGCATTATAAAGAATAGTACAACTGTTCACCCTGCCTCTTATTCCAGGCATATGTTAAGTGGGTGATTAAATATCTCTATTTCTAGTCCTAGTGCAATTTTTAATGTCTATTCTTTTCTTCACATAGTTCAAGTTGTGAGAGTCATATGTTTACCTTAAAATGTAAACAATGATTAATTACTTGCCAGTAAATGTACTGTGGTAATAGAAATACAATAAATGCAAATTAATGCTGGTTATTCACTTTATGCCTAATCTAATGGTGTTGAAAAGGCTAAATTCGCAGGCCTTGTTGCTTACCTTCATAGAATTTACATATAGTGTTCCTGAAAAAGCACTTATAAAGTATACATTTTTTTCTCTTTTAATTTTCCATAAATTTAATGATGGCTGCCTGAAAAAAAAAATGTATACTATTCTGGCACAGAAGTTACCACTGAAATGAGTAGAAATGAAGATTTTTGAAACTGGATATTAGGTTCTTGAGCCATTTTGTTGCCCTGTTACCTAAAAGGGTACCCTGTTCCTAGTGAGGCAAATAAAAATATCTGTTTATTATGATGATGATGTACTACTCAATAGCTATTTTCAGGTTGGTTGATTGATACAGCTCTGACCCTTATGAAATTCCTTAGCAATAGAGCCCGGAGCATGGCTTGACTCCCTCCTGGGAGCTGTGGTTATTAGGAACAGCGGCTCTTTTCAGATCAGTTGCTAAATATTTCATCTACTTTCAGAAAATCAGACTAAAACACAGTTCACTGCTCTTCAAGCAGTATAGGCTCTTACCATGCCTTCAGGGATGCCAAACTGCTACTGCTGTGGGGATTGTGGCATTTCAAAGGGATATTAAGACATAACATATTACATTATATGGTAGCAATGGGCCACTTCTCATTTCTTTTTTAAATAAAAAGAATGTGAAAGTGAAGAAAATGTGAGTATATCCCTAGAAGTAAAACTATATCTTTCTGATAAAATATCCCTAGTAAATTCAGAATGAGGAAAAGATGAATGTTTTGGCACTCTGGATAAATGGCTAATCTTTGTGAAAAACCTAATTATGGCAACCTAATGAAATACATTTGTAATACCAGGTAGACAAAGCCAATGAGATTTATATCAGATTTTCTCACCCTGATTCAGCAGAAGAAAAATATTAGTTCTGCTTGTGACTCTGGTTCCATTCCAGCACGTGGTAGATACTATTGGTTTCTGTTCTAAGAACTATGCAGGTTTATCTTGTGATAAAGAGAAGTAGACACGGCTATAACAAAACAAAAGGTAAAACACAACTACTCCCACAGGTCTGTTTGCCTGTGTTTTCATTTTTGTAGAATTTCTGCAGTGGAACTCTATTTTGTCTTCACTAAAGATCAGTCCTCCTGTAGGCAACGTCTACTGCTATCTAATGATCCATGTACTCTTTTAAGATGTCTCTCCTTTTTGCTGAATTGAAGCAATCCTTTCAGGATGAACAATTTTTATTTCATATGACTTAACTTCATTTGTTTCTAACTTTGAATTTACGTAATATTTCTTGTGAACAAAATCATCACACTGAAAAGGGTAGAAACCATTTTGGGAGGGCCCTCAAGTGTAGAGCAAGTTCTCCCACATCAGGCTCTGCTCACTCCTTTCTTTTCTCTTTTTAGGGACTTCAGCCTGGGCTTTTTCTAAATGATTGGCTTTCATTACTTAAAGGGTCAAAGAGATGCCTCTTCTCATCACCGCCAGAAAAGCTTCTGCTCTGTGCTCACAGCTTTCATTTCTTTGAAGCCTCTGTGCACTGTTTCCACTTGACCAAAACCACAGGGAGTTCAATTATCAAAGAATCACTCCCTTCTGAGAATTCTTAAAGAAAAACACTTCCATTCTGAGATAAGACAGCCAATGCAATAAGTTCCCCATTCACTGTGTAGGATGCTAAACAATGTCAAATTGAATTCTCTGTAGTGGGAAGTTTGGAGTGGATTTTTTTCAGCTACAGAATGGTCAGGGCACATCCATATAATGTCAGTGGGGGCAATATTGCTAATCCATCCTTTGTCACCTCTGGGACAATTCTGAATGCCAGACTGACTTCTTCCTCTGCCCAGGACATTATTGAGCCACTCTCATGGCTCTGCATTGGCACACTCCAATGCTTCCTGTCAGCAGGGCTAATGTCTTATTAAAAAGGGGTGAGTGGAGGAGGGTGTATCTTGTGATGCAGCATACCATAGTTGTTAAGATCAACACTTATTGAAAAAAATATACTTTGAAATGACACTTGGGGATCTTCTTTACTAATACAGGGATTTATATTTCAATAGAATTTTGAAAATTAAAGAAGAAAAAGACACTATGATTTGTTCAAGGTCCATTATATGTCAGGCATTTGTTGTCTCATTTAATCATAACCACAGTCCTGTAAGGTAGATATTTGTGTTTCACTCTTTATGAAGGAGAAAAGGGCTCCAATGAACTAAAAACCTTGCCCAATATCACAAGAATCAGTGTTTGAACCCAGGCCTCCCAGATTACTCATTCTGTGTGCATTTCACTGACCTGCTCACTTACACTAACATTTTAGTGGTAGGAAAATAAATCTGTCTTATAAAATTTAGACATTACAAAACCAGATTCTTGGTTACTGTATGCAGATCTGAAAATACAAGAACACAAAATCTGTAGGTGAGAGTACTATGTTCATTGTTCTGTGAAGAATACAATTAAAGTTGAGGACACAGACCAAAGAGTAAAGTTGATTCTCAGGATATTCCCAGGAGTGTGGCTAAATAATAAATGAGAATCACCTCTTTGATTTTTTTTTTAGGAAATATGGCTATGTGTTTAATGTTCTAATTTAGTAGTTAGAATAAGAGTACACATATACACACACATGCACACACATACACTTTAAAGGGACACAACATATAGAATGTTGTCCATTCCAGTATCTCCAAACTCCAACTCAAAATGAGTTGTAGCTATGAATGTGGAGTCTAAATTCTGCCTATTGGATCATCCTGATGCCAGCATTTACTAGATGAATGACTTTGGGAAAATTATATAGGCATCTTACCATGGGTTTTCTCTTGTATTAAACCATTACTATGGTTTTCTTGTCGCATTAATAGTAATGCAAAAACTACAATTACCTTTGCACAAACCTAATATGAAGCAGAGGTAAAAATATCTAACTCATATGGATGTATATCAGATAGAATGCATGTGTTTTGAACAACAGAAATCTCAACTAAAAATGATAATTTTACCCTCATGGAACTGAATATTCCAACAATTGATCTGGTTTGAGGTGTGGTTTCACTCAGGACTCAAACAAGGTCATCAGAATCCACTTCCAGAATCTGGTTCCTTTCCATTTTGGCTCCAAAAACAGGCATACAGTGGGCTTCTGGCAAATATTAACTACAGCAGTTTCAAGCTCCAAATCCTTATGTCCAGTGAAGAACATGTGAATCTATGCACTAGAATTTCCAGAGCAAATATTAAGGCTCATTCTTATTCAACTAGCTTACATTATATACTTATCCCTAAATCAATTACTGTGACCAGTTGATAAGATACTCTGGTTTTAGCTATAACATTCTTAATAGAGGACTGGGCTGAATAGCATATAGAGGGTATTTAAACTTATAGGTTTGGATACAATCACTATGGAAGTATAGTGTCAAACCAAATAACAGACAAAAGAAGCTCTTTAAAAGAAAATAATATTTATTTGGATATGAGCATCGAAATGGGAATGTGTGTGCCATAGTAAACTATGTGGGTATTCTGGGTGATAAAGACAAAGTTTAAAAAAAATAAGGAAGATTGCATAATTGTTTTGAGATAATTATCCTGGACTACAAGGATCAATAATAACAAGGGTTGTGCCAGTTGGAGATTGGACAGGCAGTTGCTGGGCAGATGTTCTTGCAGAAATATTTTTTGTGTAAGGTTGAGATGGCCTTTGTGCAAGGTTGTCATTTTTAAGTCTTTTGTGATAGTTCTTATTATCAGACATTCATGCATGAGAAGCCTCTCTTCATGGCTTTCCCCAGCTTCATTTGTCAGAGCTTTTAACACAAGTGATTCCATTTTGATTCTGACAACTTTCATAGTAGATAGAGAAGAAAGAAGGCCCAGAATTTAAGAATTATAACACTTTAATATTAAAAGGTTGAGAGAAGAAAAACCACAAGAGGAAACCAAGAAAGAGTAATCAATGAGGTAGGATAAAAACCAAGAGGAAATGTTATCCTCAAAGCCAATTCAATCACTTATAGGAGGACAGAATGACTAACTGACTGAAATACTACTGATACATTAAGCAAGAGCAGGACCTACATCTAAGAAGTAACGAGATCCTTGATGACTTTGATAACAATGATATCTGTGATGTGGTGCGAGCAAATGTCTGATTGCCATGGGTTTATAGAAAAGAGAGGAGAGAAACTGGAAAAATAGAACTTTCAAGAGGTTTGTTGCAAAAAAGGGGCAAAGAAACGGGAGCTGGTGAAATGGGTGGAGTAATGAAAAGTTTTCTCTAAGATGAGATAAGTAACATATTTCAATGATGGTAAGAATATTTGGTAATGACTAAAAAGTTATTGATGAAGGAGGGAGGGGAAAACTACTAAAGTGACATCCTAAAGGAGGTGAGAGGAGATGGGATGCAGTAGAGGGATGGGCTTTGGATAGAAGCATGGACAGGTCACCTGAAGTAGCTGGATAGAAGGGTGGGTGGCAGGTCCTGATAGGTAGGTGGCTAGATGTCATGGTGGGAATCTGGTGAAGGTGCCTATGGTTGCTCCAGGTTTCTTTGTGAAGTAAGAAGAAAGGTCATAAGCTGAGAGTGAGAATGGGGAAAGAGGTATTGGGAATTTTCAGAGAGGGGAGAAATCATAAAATGTATATATATTTTTTAGGACAATGGGAGACTGAATGGACACAGGGGATGTAGAAGATGATTATTGAGCAGCATTTTAAGGGCCTATAGGTAGCTATTTTCATGAATTTAAAATGAGATCTATCAGCTTACTTGTTTGTTTTTCCCCAGCTACATCTAATTTCTTAAGTACAGGCATGGAGTTAGAAAAGAGTTAGATTTAGCCAGGGCTGTGGTATCAGCACTATAATGAAGTGGAAAAGAGGTGACTGAATCAGGGAGTGAGGGGATTTCATGTCACCTTTTTGGCTTAAACTTCCGACTTCTCTTACTAAAATTACTGCAACAATTTCCTAAATGACATCTTTGCCTTAACCCCGCTCCTATTACATTCCTTCTCAGCATTAGAGCCAGAATTATTTTTCTGAAGAACAAATGTGAGATTGCTGTCTTCTTTAAAACTCTTTAATAGTTACCCACTGTCATAAAGTCCAAAACTTCTTAACATAGTTTCTATGGACCTTTTTGATCTGGCCTTTGCTTAGTTTTTAAGCCCTATTTCTTTCCATTTCCTCTTCACATTCTTGAATTCAGCCAAAATTAATGGATTTTAATTCCATGCTCTTTCTAGCTTCTGGAACAATCTTCTCTTATATTCACATTCTTTTCTTGGGTAACTCCCATTTGCCCATCAGGACTCAGCTTAAAACATTGATTCACTGGCTGGGCACGGTGGCTCACGCCTGTAATCCCAGCGCTTTGGAAGGCCGAGGCGGGCGGATCACAAGGTCAGGAGATCGAGACCATCCTGGCTAACACGGTGAAACCCTGTCTCTACTAAAAATACAAAAAATTAGCGAGCGCGGTGGCGGGCCCCTGTAGTCCCAGCTGCTCAGGCGGCTGAGGCAGGAGAATGGCGTGAACCCGGGAGGCGGAGCTTGCAGTGAGCCGAGATAGGCCACTACAGTCCGGCCTGGGCGAAAGAGCGAGACCCCGTCTCTAAAAAACGAACAAACAAAAACCAAAACAAACAAACAAAAAAACATTGATTCATCCAGGTGGTCTTCTCTGCAATCCCAAGACTGTTTGTGGTCCTCCATTCTTGTTGGCTTTTACTCAAAAGATTTCCTTCGAAGAATGTTTTTGCCCTATTTAAAAATGAAAAAAAAAAAAAACTTGGAATAACACTAATCTAGATTCTAGATTAATCTTTTCACTTCACAGGTTCAAATCCATAGGTAAATAGTGGGAGAGCCAATTATCTCAGCAGCCTCAATTCGTTTATCTTTCATTCCAGTTTCTTTCCACTCATATAACTGTGATCACTCCCCTGACTGCTGCAGTTTCTTTATTCTCAAAGATTCACACTTACAGAGTGCATGGTACCATACCTAGACCTCTAACGAGCAGGATCATAGCTGCTTTCAAAGAACTTCTAAACTCACAGGGAGAGAGTTATCAACTAATAATTATTACCTCATGGGAGCGGCGCAATATTAGGGATATGCATAATGTGTGCCTAATTTCTAATTCTAGTTTATTGCTGATTATTTTCTTGTGTGTTGATTACATTGATCAAACTATAAATTCTTTGCATGCAAAGTGCATCTTTGTTTTTTTGTGTGTCTTTCATCATTTCTGCTTAATGTCTAGGATCGGGTCTGCCTCCTACCAGGACCTTAATAAAACTTACTGATAGAATGGCACTAATTCACTGCTTTCTAGTTCCCGTAAAGCAATGAATGTTTGGCCATACCAAGCAAGGAATGTAAAGAAATTTCTGAATCAGATTGCCTCTAATCCTATTAAAAATGATAAAAATTATATTGAAGAAAGTTCAACTTAAAAGAGATAGTGATATAATACTAATAATTTCTAACGCTGAGCCATGTGCTCCCCAAAGTACTTTATTTATACTACTTAATTTAATGGTCACAATGAACCAATTCTGTCATTATTCTTATTATCACTACCATTTTACAAATGAAGATACTAAAGCACAGAGACTTTGAAGAACCTTTTAAAATCACATGGCCAAAAAATTATGGAGCTGGGATTTTAACCCAGGCAATCTGACTTACATGCACATATTTGATAAAGTTACTGATCTCCTTCAGGTTCCGGTTAGCAGACCAGAACTTCTTTTCAGGCCCTGTTTTTTCAAAAACTTTCTTTGTCTTAGGCAGGAGGATTATATCTGGTGTATATATATAATAGTATATTATACATACCACAGTCATGTCTGATTAGAGACATTTCCTTATATTCTGAGCAGCACTCACAGTTTTACCACTGTTGGTATTAAAATGATTACAATGCATGTGATCATTTACATTTTCTGAAGCTGATAATGAAATTAGAAAATTTGAAAATCAGACTTTTTTTCCTGGGAGAACTGAAAAGAATAATTGAATCGGAACAATTGAAAACCTGATTAATCTGCATAAAATGCAATTGAGTATTTTCCCCAAATAAAACTATTACAAATTTAAAATGCTTTCTGCATCATGAGGTCAGTCTGTTATGCAGTGATTAATAATTAAGGCAATTTGTTTTCCATCACGCAGAAGCTAATATTAGATAACCTGTACTCATAAGCAGACAGGCTACTTTAAGCTTTCCTTTCAGAACTGGGCCAACTCTCCAGAGAATCCAGACTCCCTTATTTGGAGGTAGATCTATAAATTGACTGATACTCACACATACCAAAAAGGCTCTTGGGAAGGCCTCTGAGAAGGTCAACCCCCCACAGGCTACTCACTAAAAGATAAATGAAGGAAAACAGCTTTTATTAGACATTTACTTTTTTGGATGAAGGTAGAACTTCATGCTCACATATAGGATCTTCTTATAGCATACTATAGTCACACCTAGAATCCTCCTCTACTTACAGTATACTATCCTATATTCATGAATTTAGGCTTAGGATTCATGGTTCTGCTGTTAGGATAGCCCTATGCTACATATTTTCCTGAAATATTTAAGGTGTCTTAGAGGTGTTTCAGATGTTTTAAACAGCTACCCTGGCCTTTCAGTCAGCTAAAGGGCAAATGGAAAGCACTATTGCCACTGATAAAGAAAAAAGACCTAGAATATAAAGATGATAAAGATTTTTAAAGAACAAATGGCAACTTAACAAGACAAGCAGCGGTCAAATGTGCAAGAAAATCAGTAAAAAGCTATTGCTTTTTGAAACATCAGAGAAGTTCCTGCTTTAAAGTCTTAATCTTGTTAAGATAAGAATTTGTCAATCAGCTCAGTGGGAAAATTGGATTATACTTTGACCCATGGTTGGATGAGTTGCAGATTATCTTTCAGGACAAGAAATTAAATAAAACTAAATTCAATAAATTCAATTCTTCCTTGATGTAGGACATAAATATTCTCTAGCCACCATCTTTTTTTTTCTTTTCTTTTTTTTTTTTTTAACCAAAAAAGATAAAATGCTGCTTATACAAAGACTTTCTCCAGGGAATGAGCAAAGTCACTCTCCAGGAAAACTAGATAAATAAATAAAATAAATTCCTCTACCCAATTGTCTGAGGCGTTCAAACCAGAGCGACTCCATTTTGAATGAGGGCTAGGAAAATTAGGTTGAGACCTGCTGGGCTGCATTCCCAGAAAGTTAGGCATTCCTAGCCTCTAGATGTTTATGGTTAAGGGAACAAATTAATAATGCTTACTAAACAGACCCAGACTTGGGAGTGTCCAGATATCCCCATATCTGAAGAACAAAGGCATTCCTAATTTTGCTTTAAAGATAATAATATCGATTCTTGCAAAATATAGTGGTTAAGAAAATTAATCCTTTATCACAAACCCTTGTAACAGAGCACATCTCCCCATATAAACAAGCATTGTACCCATGGTGAACATGTTCCTCCTCTTACTTTCGGGAACATCCTACTCTGTCTGTGGAGTAGCTGTTCTTTCAATACTTTACTCTCTTAATAAACTTGCTTTTACTTTGCTCTGCAGACTCGCCCTGGATTCTTTCTTGCTCAAGATCCAAGAACCCTCTCTTGGGGTCTGGATTGGGACCCCTTTCCTGTAACACAATTATTGCTTAAAATCCTTCCACTATTGTTGTTTTCTTCCCTCAGTTATAGTCCCTTGCATTTACATAGTCTTTTTTATTTTTCAGTCACTCTTATAGACATTGGTGATTGTCTGCTTAAAGGCTATTTCCCTCTTCTTCTTACTAATGAAACTCTTCTGTTTTTAGGTGTTAGTATTCCTTTCCCTGAAGGTATGCTTCAAGGAAGACTGGCCTTTGCCACAGGACAGAAATCTTGATAACCCAATTATGCTTTTTTAGATAATTATGGCTTGACTAAGCCAATGTCGGTAATTCCATTGCCTACTGACCAGAATGGGTTAAGAAGTACCATGTGACCTAATTCAGGCCACTGGAGACCTAATTCTCCAATGAAACATAAGGAGATGGCTAAGAATTCAGAAAAAGATTTTTTAGATCTTAAATGATACACAAGGATTTGTTTTATTTTCCCTCTTTTTTTCACCTCTGGACATTGCTGTTTATGCATGTACTGCTATACCCATTTTGAGCCCCGTGATAAGAACTGGCTGACAAAATGAGAATAGCAGAATGGAAAATAAATCTTTGAGTACTGATTTATTTTTTCAAAAGAAATCAAATTTCATCAAAACAATTTGAAATGACAGGATGAAGAAACAAAATCAATGTTTATTGATAGACATAAAAAAGAATTTTTCAAGTGGTTTTCAGGGTTAAAAGAGAAACTACACAATGTCAGAACAAGCCTAGGAAATACATTTCTTCATCCTTTCTGGCACACAGTAGGTCCTGTTGGGGCTCAGAACTGTATTCCCCAAAGACTGGCAGTTGGATGTGATGACAGGCATTGGAAGCTGCCACAGAATCAAGGTCCTTCTAACCTCGTCTCATCTCTTCCCTTCTCTCCAAGCACAAGGAAGGACTTTCTGGAATCTACTTATCTGATCAAGAAAGCTTCTTTCCAAAAGAAATGCAATTGTCTTGAGACTTCTTCCCTAGGGATCTGATCAACTAACCAGAAAAGAGCAACCACCAGAGAAGAGACTGTGAGTTAAAACCCCACCCCAGAGACTTTTTATCTATTCTTCTGAGGGCAGCTCCAAGAGTTTACCTGGGGAACTCTATCTGCATAATAAGGGTACCTTTGCTCCTATGCAGCACTGTCCCTCACCTTTCCATAAGGTTTGTCTCCCACTTCCCAGGTTTATACATCTGTCTTCTATGAAGAGAATATTTAAGCCCAATCACCTGGCTCCTCTTCAAGTTCATATTTTGTCTGGCTCCCATGAACACTTGTGCATGTAATAGTAATTAATTTGTTCTCCTTTTCCCTTGTTAGCCTGTTTTATATTATAGGGATGTTTGCTATAACCTTTTACAATGGGGAGAAAAAAGATCATCCCATGTCTGCCCCTATAATTTTCAATATATCAACAATTAGATTCTTGTTTATCCTTTTTGTTTTGGTATTTTGTTGTATCTGGGTGCCCTGTAAATGTTTGATACTCTTGCTTTCCACATAGAAGAGTCTTCTGAGTTAGGTCAGTGCTGTTGGATTGTAGTCAGTGGAGAATGTGTCAGTCAGGAATGTGCATAAAAGCACCTTCCTACCTCTCCCTCTTCATCTTCTATGATTCCTCATACCCATTTGAATCTTTAGCTAAACACCACCAGTATATTTCTTTGACACTGATATCCTCTCTTCTGCTTCAGTGCCATTGTCTATTGTACATGACGTAACCCTAAGCTACCTCTGCTGCTACTATCAGTGGATGTAGCCTTCAAGTGTTATTCATGGGATTTGTGGAGTTACTGAACAATAGAAAAATCTGTTGTCAACTCTGATTACAAGAATGTAATGATTCTTCCTAAAATAAAAGGAGAAATCTTTCTCTTTAGCAACATGGGAGAAGATGAAAACAAAAATACAGCTACTGTTCTGAGCAAAGAGAAGAAAAGCCATTTCAAGGGGTAACAAGTAAAGTTTTTATTCAGCAAGCAATTTCAGAGCAGATGGGTTGGGGGAGGATAAAGGAAGAAAGCAAAGTCTTTGTAGAAACCATTTGGTTAAGACTTAGTTCTTGAAACAAACTGAACAATAGCAGGGACTCAACAGTAAGTCTTCTAACAGGATGAAATGAGGCTCCATCACAGACAGCATGCGTTTGTGTATTGGAGTGCACCAGGAGAAGCAGAACTTGGAAGATATGGTTTCTCACAGCTTCCTTAACTCAGAGGGTGATTTCAATAATTCTCAAAAAGTTCTTGCTGGCTGGGTGCAGTGGCTCACACCTGTAATCCCAGCACTTTGGGAGGCCATGGCCGGCCTCCCAAATGTCAGGAGTTCAAGTCCATCCTGGCCAACATGGTGAAACCCCGTCCCTACTAAAAATACAAAAATTAGCTGGGCATGGTGGTGTGCACCTGTGATCCCAGCTACTTGGGAGGCTGAGCCAGGAGAATTGCTTAACCGGGACCCCGGAGGCGGAGGTTGCAGTGAGCCAAGATCACACCACTGCACTCCAGCCTGGGCTATAGAGCAAGACTCCATCTCAACAACAACAAAAAAAAGTTCTTGCCGTGTTCACAAAATTCATCCAGGTATTTTGAAGCATAAGTACTTTTACTGGGTACTTACTCCTACTGATTTTAATAGGTGCTATAAATTAGCAAAATAAAACCATCAGAACTCTGATAGGTCAGGGTCCCATTAGGAAACAAAAAGCTATCAAAATAGGGTTTATTTGAGGAGCGGTTAATGAAGGGGACATTTATAAAAGTATCAGCAAGAGAAATCACAAGAGAGTGCTTGGGACCTTTCTAAACTCCCCCTATTATTATTTTGTCTTTTTACTGGGCTATTCATTTGTATCCTCTAAGATATCTTTTGTAATAAGCTAGTAATCTTATAAGTAAACTGTTTTCCTGAACTGTGAGCTGCTTTAGCAAATAATGGAAAGTGAGGAGGGGGTCATGGGAACCTTCAGTTTGTAGCCAAGTTGAACAAAATATTGGGCAACCTGGTGATCTACCACTTGAAGTTGGCATCTGAAGGCAGGGAGGGGTGGGCAGCCATGTGGGTGTGAATCCTTAACCTATGGGATCTGTGCTAACTACAGGCTGTTAATGCCAGAATTACTTTGTATGGGAAACCCACATATCTTTTGTCAAAAGTGTTCCATGTTGAATGTGAGTATCAAGAAAAAAATAGTTTTTTTTTTTTATACAGTTAGTAACAGCAGGATGCTACTGCCACTCCTAGTTCTAAAGGGACAAAGGGACAGAGAAGTCACTGGAACCCAGAGAGAAGGTCACCTGTCAGGAGCCATGGCCATTGGTAGAGGGATTCTCATAGGGTTAACAAGAATTGCCATAGTCTTTAGGCAGAATTATAGTTAGAAACTGACCAGGGTGCGCTTTGACCCTGAAGCTGCCGAGTAACTGAGAGTCATGTAGCTTGCTGACCACCTAATCCCTCATTGTTCCTATAGATAGAATCTCTGACACTGGACCTTTTTACGCAAGAATTGCTTAAAGTATTTTTCAGATCCCGAATTCGCAGAATGGCTGACATCAGCCTGTCTGAAGACCCCCACCAAAGACCTGACTCAGCACAGGAATGCAGTTTCGTCTTCCTGTCCCATAATTTCACCCCTCACTTCTCAACCAATCAGTGATCCCCGCAATACCCATCACCTGGCCAGGCCCTTTAAAACCCCTAACCACAAACCCCTCAGGGAGGCAGATTTGAGGTTTCCTCTGGTCTCTTCAATTGACTGCATGATGATTGATTATTAAACTCTTTCTCTGCTGCAACCCCCAGTGTCTCCATATATTGACTCACTGCATCAGGCAAAGGACTCGTTATGGTTATAGTATGCAGCCAGTCCTGACTGGCTCTTCAGGGAAGAAGCTGAGGGAATACTTTTCCTAAACCTCCCTCTGTTTCTTCACTCTGATATTCTGCTGGTCCTTCCTATTGACTGAACCCAGCCAGAATGTCAAGACGCAAAGAGCTTGTTGATCCAGTTCATGGAGGTCAGCCTGCTGCAAGATAGGGATAAGGGGAAACTAGAGATCACTAACGTGATTCATATTAGGATACCTCCTTCATAAGCTTTAATGGTTTAAATCTGAGTGTACTTGTAGTACATCTGAACATAGTATTTATTCTACCCAAAATGCCTCTTAATTCTCCAGTCTTCTAAGTCACAGCAACCTCCCCTCTGCTAACCCAAGCTCCATCTGGCTAAAGGTCTAGTTCAAGACTTAAATCAAGTGTTCCCTCCCTGAGAAGGTAGGGTCTGTTTGTGTCTATTCCTGATGACTAGCTAAACCAGTTAGAATTAAGATCGGCTGCATAAAGAAAAACACCTAAAAGGAGAACGGCTTAAATGTGATAGAAGTTTATTCCTTACTTATGTAAATTTGATCTACTTAGAAAAACCTACAAATCTCAAAGATTTGTCCTGTAGAAAATGAATGAACTCACCCCATGTACTAGGATCCCAGGTTGAAGCAGAGTTTGTCTACGAAGCTCATAGTCAGCTCACAAATTGAAGATGGAGAAAAAAAACTAGTTTCTACAGGCTTGTAATAATGTCCAAAGAATAATATAAATAAAAAAATGTAATAAGAATAATGGTGGGAGAAAAGGACTTGAGAAACATTGCAAACACATTTTTTTAATAGTATACAAGAAATGTAGAGAAAAGGGGATCTAGTCATGCCAACTCTTTGAAAGCAGCTCTCCAAATGATTTCTTCTCCAATAAGGGTAACCATTGCCCAATTATATGGTTCTCCAGTTACAAGTACATTTGAGGAACTGGCACAGGAGGATAGGAAGATTTCTGCTAATGATGGTCAATGTTTTCAAACTACATAAAACCTTGAGTAATTGTTGAATGGAGACCCATTTACCAGTTAACTTGGCTAATTGTACTAACTGCCAAGTAAATGGGGATACTGTAGCCCTGCAACCAGACATCACAAACAGCAGAATCATCTATTCTTTGGTCAAGTAATATTGGACTTTATTTGAAAAAGAGGTAACACTCAGCGAGATATCTTGCTATCTGCTGTTACTGCCCTGGATTTTATCCAATTATATTGGCTACTTCATTTCAGTACTAATTTCAAGAATGTGCTATTCAAAGACTGAGAGGAGAGAGAAAGAGCTGTGTCACATGCTTCTTAATTCTCAAAAAAATAACTTCAGAGCAAGTTAAATTCCATTTAAAAATGAATATTACAGACAATCATTTTGGAGGAACTAATTTTGCTCATTAGTATTTTTTCAGTGACTCTTACAATGATGGGGGCACTTTGTATGAATACTGTGATTATACTCTGGAATGTGGTTGGGATTTTGTCAGTGGGCTAAACACTTCTGCTGTGGCTTTCGTGATGGCTCTTGCTCCTGCTATTGCTCTCTCCATTCCTTCCCACCCCAATTCCCCAAAATTCTGCTTATACCTCATATTGAGTAATATACAGAGTTTTAAAAATTATTTTTTGTTGTGGAGAAGTAATCTAAATATAGCTTCTGGAAGAAAATAATTTGAACTCTCAGGAGAGAGAAAGGAGGTTGAATATTTAGATAGGTTCACACTTGAACACCAACTTTATTAGCTTATGAGAATCCAAGAAAGAAAGGAAAGAAAAGAAAGGAAGAAAGGGAGAGAGGAAGGAAGGAAGGACAAGAGTAAGGATGAGTGGGATGGAGAGAGAGAAGAAAGAAAAATATCCTTCAAATCACAGGAATGTTTGTGAACAAGTAACTCAGTGAACTGATCCTGACCAGTACTATGGCATTTGAGATTCGAGATAGCAATCATATCATAACTTTTGAAAGATATTTTACAAATCAATAAAGCAAAACTTTCAAAGAGAAATGTAACATTGCTCCATAACATTTAGACATTTATTTGGTAGAATTCTGAAGAATTTAATTCAATTGGCAGAGACTTAACACAGTATACCTATCCATTAAATCTGAAGAGAAGAGATGAGAATAAAATTCTAACTAGATTTTTTACTGCTTTTGTTGCCATAAAAGGAAAATATATCTCTCTACTGATTCAACACTGTTGTATAGCTTGTTTTATAGAACGGAATTTAAATTAGTCTTGACTATGCAGGAGTTTTCTACAGGTGTTCCGGAAAAGAAGTATGAATTCTGGTTTAAATGTTAGTTCCCAAATAAAAAAGCACCAGGTTTGCTTTCATATGTCTTGGTGGAAATTAGCTAGAAACAGTTTATCTGTCCTTGAAAAAACATTTTTAAATTGGCTGTAAAGTTTCATCTTCCAGATGGGCAGCCTTAAGCGGGCCCTGCTGAGATGGCACATTAAAGGCCTAAATATGCCATCCGTCTACACATGAATTCCCCAGGTTGACAGTAAATATTTAAAGAGTTGCTGGTTTGTCATGAAAACAGAACTCCACCTTGTGTCTTTGTAGGATGGTTTATAAATAAATCTGTTTTCCGCTTTTCCTTGTCTAATCATTTTTATTTAAAGGAGCTGAGCCAGCTGCATTTTAAGGGCTCACCAGTACCTTGAGCCACATAGCTGAATTACATCACCATTAGAAGCTACAAATAGCTGCCATTGTGTTCTATGGATGCTACCAATACTCATTCGTGTTTCCAGTAGAAAGCACTGCTCTCTCTTATGGACATAAAATGATACCACTTGCTCAGCAGTGAGACTATAGTTATATTCACTCATTCACGTGCAAACGCTGTTCTAGGCTCTGTTAAGTACTGAGTCTACAAAAACAATACTAGCAATCATGATAATGATAATATTTATATCAACAGCTAAGCAACCACTGTCACCATTGAGTAACCACTGTGTGGTAGGCATAGCCTTTTACTTAGTGCTTATGTAGGATTTTATTTAATCCTGTCCAAAAGTCTTTGAGATGGATATAACCTCAGATTTATAGATATGAAATCTTCAGCTCAAAGGCAATAATGTTATTATTGCCATACAATGGTCAACCATAGAACTAAGATATGCTCTTCTAACTGGAAACTTACTGTATTTTTCTATTCATTTTAAACAAGTCAGTTACATTGATTATAAGGAAGGCACTTCCATCTGAGACAGATTGACCCACATTGAATTATGACAGACGGATCCCAAAGGCTATAGCTATATAGGGGAAGGATGACTGCTAGGTGCAAAAAAATAGGAGAAGGCAGATGAGAGAAAGCAAAGTGTATTGATTCAATGAGGAATGCTATGCATAATGAAAGATACAGAGTGATACCCATCTAAGTCTTCATCTGGATTTCTTCAAAGTTTTAGACTCCAGAATTACCAAAGACTTCCTTTTAATTCTGGACAACAATAGAAAGACTTGCTGCTGCTTATTGAGTGCTAACTCTGTATTAGGAACTGTACCAAGCGCTTACATACTCCATTCAATTCAATCCTACCAAATGCAGTTCTGTGAGGTAAGTATATGTGCTCCTATGGTTTACTAAGCCTTGGTGAGATAAAGTGGCTGCTTTAAGTTCATATAGTTTGTAATTGCAGACCCAGGATTTGAATCCAGTCAATGCTCTTCACCACTACACCTACTGCTTCCTATATAACTATATAACTAAGACAGGAGAAGAGTTATTTGACACAGAATTATATTCTACCCTTGACTTAATCTCTATCATCCTGAGACATTTCAGATAGGAATCAAATATAGAAAAAATTGTGTTCACTCAATGAATGTATTGTGAGATGACTTTTTTTTTTTTTTACTAGCAGTCTAAATTTCAATGTTCAAAACTCCATGTTTTGTGTATGGGAGGTGATAGCAAATTTTAATATAGGGTGTATTTAGTGCATCTTGAATTTAACTCCCATTTTTAAAGGCAATAATCTATTGTATGGTATTTTTTAATGTAAGAAGCAAATTTCTATACTTGCTGAACAGACAACTGCATATCCAAAGACAATATTTTGCCAGCAATTAAGCTAATTATAATAACAATTAATGTTTATTGAGGACTTACTACATGATAAGCCTTCAGGTATTTTATTTAATCTTGACAAAATGATTATCAGGAACATCTGAAAGCTGCTATAAAGCAAATATTTTTGAGAACCTACTATGTGTTCGTGAAACTCATATTCTAGAAGATGTTAAAGTAGTTAACTAAATATCTCAAGGTGAAGAATTAAGTAATTTAGGAAAGAAATCAGAAAAAGAAGTCTTTTTTTGTGTCTTACTATCTTGAAGTCCTCTCTCTGAAATAATTCACTTTAGAATAACTTTGGGGCCAGTGATAAGACCAAACTTCACATTGAAAGATACACATAATTCACACACATAATAATGCAATAATGATTTTGCTGTTTCAAAAGGTAGAACAACCTACAGTTGCTTTGAATATGTTTTGTTAAAAAGAATTGAATGTGTTCCAATGTTCAAAGCTGATGATTATAAAATTATTTATGTAATTGAAATATTCTTATTTTAAATAAAATATTAAAATATCCTTTTCAATAATACAAAATATTTCAGCAAGTAGGTGAGAAGCAGAGAAAATTTGAAGATGATGCCACAACAAAACTTCTTTCTAAAATTCCACTCCTAAGATATTTTTTCTTTTATTTTTGTCTAAATTAATGCATGTGAAGGTTGTACTTACCTCTCTCTGCTTTTGTTGTCATTTTTACTACCAGTGAAATATCACTAAGTTGTCAAATGTTGATGTTTTGTGGAGTTCAAATGTCCTTTGAGAGAATATTCAAGTGTAAACAGAAGGGAGATGCATAACCAGCAAACTGGATCAACTGTGCAGTCTGAAGGAAAATAGCTTCTGTTGCTTTTTTTGTTTCATTCATATTACATATAGTATTCATTGAAGGAAAAGCAAATAATCACCCCCAAATTCTGCTCTGAAATAACTGCAAAAACATTTATGTTTATTATGGCTCTCCATCCTTTTTTAATGCATATAAACACAAAATATGTGCAATATATGTGGTAATAGTAAAATTGATTTTTTATTTAATATTTTATAAAAGTTTTTGTCAGTATCAATGAATATAAAACTACATCATGAGTTTTTTTCCTATGTGCATAGCATTCTATTTTGTCATAGGATATTAATCATCTTTAGTTGCATATCTTTGTTTTTTCCCCAAATTTTCAATATTATAGATAATATTACAGCAAAAATATTATATGTAAATGTCATTATATAGAAACATACATTTATATATATAAAACAACATTTTTATATAACTATGTAAGTAGGCATATAAAACAAAATTTACCAGAAGTAGAATTGTTATTCAAATAATATGCTCACTCAAATGGAGTAATACATACTACCAAAATGTCTACCAGAAAGATGGTACCATTTTAAATCCCTAACAACAGAGTATAAAAGTACCGTACTAATGTTACTACATCTTGCTAAGACCTGGTATTACCATGCTTTTAAAACTTTCCCATACTGAGAAGTAAAATATAACGTACTTTTCTTTTAAATGTGCATTTATTTAATTTCTAGTGAATTTGAACATACCATATAGTTCATGAATTAGCATTTTATATATGTGCCCATTGTTTTGTCTTTTGTTGAATAAATGAATTATTTGCCATGTGTATTGCAAACATACTTTAGTTTGTCATTTACATTTATTTTTATGGTAATTTTTATTTCAATAAAAATACTTGAATTTGTTCAATCTAATTTATATTCCTAACCTATAGTTCATTGCAAACTGCTTAAAATTAAATTCATAAATGGGATCATGTGTGATCAAATGTGCTTTGGCACTCGAGTCTGAGACTCCTTGAAAACTTTTCACTATTAGTAGATTTTTCTGCTATCACTAGCTAGAGCATTCAGAGAACTTTGCTATCATTTCCTAATATTTTCCATGCTCAGTCATTAAAAATTCAAAAGCAATGGTAGAAAACAAACTGAAACTTCATGGGTGATGAAATAAAATTGAGCTAGTTATAAATACAACATTTTTTTTATATTAACTTGGTGCACTTACTTCACTAGAAGTCTGGTTAATCAGCCCAATCCTTTATACTTCCAAATTTTAGATTCCCCCTTTGCTAGTTAAACTCATATTGTTATATAATATTATGACATTTAAATACTTTAGAGATAACTTGTCTCCTCATTTCTCAAATGACATTAACAACTTACATAAGTTGTTAATAACTTGATCAAGATTACTCTGTAGCAAGACTAAAAACTAGGTCTTTTGATTTTTACACTGCATTATACTTCTCTTCCATGGGTCAACATCGGCGATATTTGCTGATTTTAATTTCAACAAATTGTTTGAATTTTGAAAAAAAAAAAACAAAAGTAAAATTATGTGGCGTGATCAACACATTGAGGGATAATCCCAGAAAGAAATATGTTCCTTTGTTGACCAGAGTCCAGAATAAGGCTTCTCAGTTGCTTTATTGCTACTCCCAGCCCAGGAATCCAGGTTTTAATCAACAGTCCTAAGAGAAAGAGGGACCCTACGTGAGAAAGAAATAGAAACTGAATTCACATTTTTAAAGGAAATTCTTCATGAAGGATTGAGATATTATAAAATAAACAAAATTTCGAAAACCGTGTGCAGAGGACTAGAACTCAGTCTTATGGTTCAGGTGATTTGAAATATATCTCCAAAAGGAGCACCAGAATGTAGCTGATGAGGGCAAAAGAAAATAAGAGTCAGGTGCAAAAGTCGGGATTTGGGGCAGGTCAAATGGATAAAAGTTGGCAACAGAGTCAAAGGTAGACCAGAAAGTAAAACTGGGTAAGACGTTCCATAAGAAAGCATTAGATCAATTGGACTGAGGTTCTGGCTTCAATCATCTCTTTCTTCACATGATCAAGGGTTGGATGCCATGGGGGAGATTCTTGGTTTCTGGCAGTCCAAGTCTTTCTTTTTTGTTGTTTTTAGAGACAGGTCTTGCTCCATTGCCTAGGCATCGGAGTGAAATGGCCACCATGCTTGCCTAATTTTTTTTTAAAGTTTTTGAAGAGATAGGGTCTTGCTGTGTTGCCCAGGCTGGTCACAAACTCCTGGCCTCAAGAGATCCTCCTGCCTTGGCTTCCTAAAACACTAGGATTATAGGCATGAGCCACAACACCAGATCAGCCCCAGAGCTTTCATTTGAGATGAACATTGTTCTTAGTCCAGCCACTTGGATGCCAATGAGCTAATCCTGCCCTCATTTGGTGTCAGAAAATCTCAGGTTCAAATCTCAGATTCACTGTATTATTAACTATGTGATGTATGGACAATTTGGGTATACTCTTTCAACCTCAGTTTAGATAAAAATAACTACCCCACTGGGCTCACATTAAAAATATTTGTATAATGTAACAAACTATATATATATATATATATATATATATATATATATATATAAACTATATATATTTAAACTATATATATATAGCTAACAAACTATATATATATGGCTCAGCTTCTTAAATGGCACATAGTAAGATCTCAATAAATGACCTGCAGAAGGTTAGGACTCTTTCTGTAATAACTTCAATTTATCAAACTTTTAGATTGTTTTAAAATCTTCTAGTTCACACTCAGTGGTCCAATTAGGTTTCTTTTTATCATACTTTAAAGGTAAGTTTTTAAAAAAGTAACATAAAGGTAATGAAAAGATAAAAGTAATTCTTTTTTGGCTTACGTTTCCTGCCCCATGTTTACTTTGGTGCAGGAATGGAAACAAATGGAAACAAATAAGATATTAATTCTAATTATAAAGTGAAGCTAGAATTTGAACAAACACAAAACAACCTCCCAATTTCCTAATAAGTCACAAGTCTCAAGAGAGATGAATAAATGGCATCTTAGTCCTACAGTCATGCACATAATTCTCTTTTAAATTTCTGATTATAATTCTCTAATTTGTACAAATGATGAGCATTTCCCTGGGGCTTGAGTTGTTCAGGACACTAACAGAAGACTTGCATTCTTGTATTTCAAGATAAATTTTCATTGCAAATACAGAAGAGCCACATGTCCCTGGAATTTAGATATTACAATCACAGACACTTAAAAAAAAAAAGTAAATTTACTAAAGGCAGACACAGTATAAAACTGAATGTGATGAGAAAATAAATTCACTTATCATACAAACTATTCTATTAGTAATTGATTTGTATAAAATTAATAAGTCTTGAAATTCAGATATAAAATTTATCAGCCTCATTTTCTAATCTTTTTATTCAGGTGTCATGAAAATTCTTAAATTATTAAAAGGCTTATGTGTCCTTTCAACTTTTGACTACTCAACAAGTTGTGAATTTTCTTTGAATAGTAAACTAATGTATAGTGAAATGATTAGCATTATTATAATATATTACATGTTTATCCTCTTAATGACCAATATATTTTATTAGCGATATATTTAATATGCATATATATCTTCTCCCTCTCTCTCACTGACTAGACACACAAAATAAATCACTACAATTTCCAAATTTAGGTTTAGAGCTCCAAATTACATTAATATTTTCTTTGGCATAAAGAGATTTTCTCAAGTTTCTAAGATAAATCTATTTTTAGAGTTAACATAATTGTAAAGAGGGAGGTTATTGCTACATGACCGTACATTTTCTTTTCAGTGTAAGAAAGGGAAGAAGGAAAGGAGGAAAGAAGGGAGGAAGGTAGGAAGGGAAGGAGGAAAGGAGGAAGGGAGAGAGGGAGAGAGGGAGAGAGGGAGGGAAGGAGAGAGGAATGGAAGGAAGGAAGGAGGGAAGGAAGAAAGGAAGGAAGGAAAGAAATTATTGTTAAAGACAGAGCCAATCAGGAGACATGAATTTCAACTTCAAAATTATAATTAAGTCTGGTGAAATGGGTGGAAAAGTAAATACAAAGTAGGACCAACTTTCTCGGGGCAATTTGAAACTCTCCATCAATCTCCTTAAATTTTCATGTATATATATGTGTGTGTATATATATGTATATATACACATATTAAAAAATACATATATATACGTACATATATATACGTATATGTATATACACATATATACGTATATATATACACACATATATATACGTATATATACATATATACACACACACACATATATATATACGTATATATACACATATATATACGTATATATATATGTATTTTTTTTTTTCGAGATGGAGTCTCGCTCTGTCACCCAGGCTGGAGTGCAGTGGCGCGATCTCGGCTCACGCAACCTCCGCCTCCCAGGTTCAAGCAATTCTCCTGCCTCAGCCTCCTGAGTAGCTGGGACTACAGATGTGCACCACCACGCCTGGATAATTTTTTTGTGTATTTTAGTAGAGACGGGGTTTCACCATATTGGTCAGGCTGGTCTTGAACTCCTGATCTCGTGATCTACCCTCCTTGGCCTCCCAAAATGCTGGGATTACAGGCACGAGCCACCGTGCCCGGCCCAATTTTCATATATTTTGTTAAATTAATTCCACTTCTAGAAATGTAGTTAATAGAGAAAGATCAGAGATGTACCAACATATTTATGAAAAGATAGTAAACATACCAATATTTTACTATAACAAATTGAAACATCTAAAATATTAGTATGGAATTAAATAAATTTGTATTAGGTCTGTTTACATAATGATAGGGACAGGAGGCAGGGAAATTTGCGGCAGAAGAGAGCGGGTCCCTGGCAAAAACCCCACCCTCAAGCCGAAAAGCCTGATACCATGGCCCAAAGTGAGAACTTACATCCCTATTTTCCTGCTCGAATGTTGCCTTTTCCAAAATCACCCATGGCTGCCCCACCCCCTATCCTGTGCCAGTGAAAACCCCATCCTCAGCTGGCAGAGATAAGAGAAGCAAATGAACTAAGGCTGGACATCAGAGAGAAGCAGCTTGACTTCAGGGGGACAGCTTGACATTGGTACTTTGGAGAAGAATCTGACCAGAGATGGCCGGATTTCAGGGGAAAATTACCTCCATACCCTGTCCCCTTTTCAGCTCCCCTTCCCGCTGAGAGCCACCTCCACAACAATAAAATCCCCCACATTTACCATTCTCCAATTCATTTTGTAACCTCATTTCTCCTGGTTGCCGGACAAAAGCTTGGGTGCCACGAATGCGGATACAGAAGGCTGTCACACTGACCCTTTGCCCTCGCTGGAGGAAGGCAGCTGCCTCACACAAAAAAGCAGAGGGCCCGCTGAGTTAATACTTAAGCTGTCCGCAGACAGCAGAGCTAAAAGAGTACTGTAACACTTCTGGGCCTCCAGGGGTCGCAGGCATCTCCCTAGAAACTGCTGCGGGGCCGGTACGGAGTTTGCTCCTGCTGGTGCCCAAAAGCGCTCGCCCCAGCTCCTGCACTCATTCATCTGCTTGCTCCCTTCAGCAAGCAGCGGAATGCAGCAGGTCCGAGTGAATGGAGTTTGCCCCTACCAGCACCGAAGCAGCTGGCTAGTTCTTGCGCTCACGTACTCCAGTTCCTGCCCGCAAAGGGGTCAGGGAAATATCCTTCTTTATCAACACAATACTATAGAGCACGTAACTAATTTTAAATTAATATCTAGGAACATGGAAATATGCTTATGATAAAAAGTTAATTGAAAAAAGAGAATGAACAGAACATTATAACCTCAATTTTGGAAGAATATCTGCCAAAATGTTAACCCCTATAATTATTAACAGATGATGTGATTAGGAGAAGCTTTTATATTCTATTTATACATTTCATATTTTCTGCACTAAACATGTAATTTATCTAATCATAATATAATAATGGCATATAAAACTTGTACCTATAGCTACGATCTCTTATGAGCACTGGAACTTAAATTGGCAAATGGCTTTTGATATCACACTACAGATTATTTCTCTGATTAGCTCAAGCTCCACATATCCCCTAAATCTGCTGTTTTTCAATAATTTCCTAATTCTGTTGATTTAACTACCATCTGCTTAGTCACCCAAGTTAGACATTTAAATTCCTCTTGATCTGTTTGTCATTCATCGTTCAGAATAATTAGCTCTAAATTCTAGTGCATTATTTCTCCTAAATGGCTAAGTACGTCTTCTCTGTAAATTAACGGCACCTACAGTTCTAAACATGTTATAGAAAGTTAACAAATACATATTTGAATTCTATTTTTTAGAGAGTTCAAGCCAGACGTGTGCTCCAACCACACCAAATTCATCATTTCCTAAGCAAAAAATACTGTCCTCCTTAAAATTTTTACTCACTATATAAAACAGCAAAAGTGTCCCCTCTCCCGTATTTTCCTCTGGGTAATCTTGGCGTTCAATCCTGGTAAACTGAACCAATTTTATAGCACCCCAAATACTTAAATGCACAACCTACTTTTAAAGAACCCAGCATATTGAATTGCGATTATTTGCTTTCTGTAACTTATCTTCACTAGATTGTGGTCTACTCTATAGAAGGGATCATGCTTTGAACCTCATCTTGAAAGGAGATTCAATCTTTCCTTCCTGCTCCTAATATCAACAGAGGGTGGAATATATGGTAGGCATTCAGTAATTATTTTCTGTATTACATTATTTTGATTGTTACCCTATGTTGTACTCCTAAATTCAAACTGCAAATTTCTATTGATTTCATTGATAAACACATCTATTTCACTATAGTCTCAGTTCATACAACTCTTAGAATTTATATTGATTTCATTTAAAAGTCAGAAAAGTGACTTCTCTTTAAGAAAGATATTATTAAGATAATTGTAATAACTTTGGTAAGGAAACCTATGTTTGTTGAAAATTTTCTAAGTACCAGGATTATGCCAGACACTTTAAAAATTTATTTGTTTTCTTAATTCCTACTTACAAATGAGGCAAGTGAGGACCAGGAAGTTAAAAAAACTTTGATAAGGTTCGCAGCCAGTTTAATGTCAGATCTATATAGGACCAAGTCTGTATCATTAGAAAATCAATTTTCTCAAATGAATTGAGTGGAAAGTTTTTGTAATAAATAATACAAATTTGCTTATACGAGTGTTATGTGGGCATATGGGTATTTTCTGAGCTGGATCAGAAAAACTGTTATGGGGCAAGTAATAATACAATTTCAATTATTTTAATATTTGTAGGGAATATTACTCAACTAAATAATAAATGTATGATATGATCCTGAATTCTCTCTTATTTCCCCTTTGTGTCTGCAATTGACAAGATATTTGACAATGTGTCTCAAGATATCCTTAGGAATAATACAAAGAAATATGGGCTAGATGCTAATGTAATTAAGGTGGAAAGAAAGTGCTTATATTATCATACCGAGAAGCTATTAATATGTTGATTCCAATCTCTTGCCATTTTATTAATGCCTGTAATGAAGAATTAGAGAGTATACTTAATACATTTGCAGATGATAAGGTTCATTGATATGACAAAAATTCACTGGAAAAGCAGAATCAAATGATACATAGAGATTTGATGAATGGGCGAAATCATCAGAAACTGCATTTGAAAGGAATTACTATGAATTCTTGTCTTTTGTTTCAAAAACCTAAGTAGCATATTAGGAAAAGATAATCACATGCAGAGATGGAGAAATTCGAAAATTAGGAGGGTGTGTTGTTTCCTTTAGTTGTCACCTCAAGGTAAATCAAAAAGGTAATGTGGTTGCCTCAAACAAATAAACAAAACCATAGGCAAAAGAAAACTAGAATTTCTGTGTAACACAATCTGTGAAGGAATCATTTTCCTTAATAAATATAGAATCATCCAGGCTTTAGAAGCTAGCAGCAAATGAGAATTTTCCAGGTGGGGAAGGGAATCTGATAAAAACAGATTTTATGAGATTGTCAATACATTTGGCCTTTTCCTTAGAACTCAGCCACTTAGAATAGAGCTGCCTTCAGGAGGCTGGATGACAACGTGCATTGTTCCCCTCCAATCCAAGCTAGGACAAAAATATTTATTTTGCATATGCATCTCAAAATTGAGCCTGGTCGGAATTTTCAGAGATTTTTCTGAACACTAAGGGAAAAACAGAAGAGAAATGGCCAGACACCAAGAAATACAGAAGTAGTTTGTCTCAAAGATGCAAGCCCAAGACTCAGGTTCTGCCTTAATCCACCGTTGTCCCGAAGTAGAGACACCTGCCTACTCTCCCAAAAGTTTCATGGAGCTTAGTAGGTGCAAGGCCAAAGTTTCCTCTTTGAGATACAAAGTTAGCTCTCGCTCTTAGTGAGCCTCCCCTTGAGGAATGCCACTTTTTGATTCATTTTTCGGGAACCAGCTGCCTAAATACCTTGTTTTCCTGCTGCATCCTAATCTTCTGTTCAGTTCAGCATTTACGTCTGAGGAACATAAATCTTGAACAATAATTAGGCAGATTTACATTGCATGAATAACTTCAATTTCACCTTTCAGGTGATTCTGTATTTCCTATACTTGGAAAGAAACTATACTTTTTCATGCACCAAGAGTAACAATATTCTAATTCAAAATGTGTCCTGCAAGACACTCTATGAAAAGGGTCTGGTGTCAAAAAATTTTGGAAGCACTGCTCTGTGTTTATCCCTCAAGGAGTCTTGGACATGATTATAATAGCATCTTAGGGGTCTAACATGGCCTGCAATTTAAAAATCTCTTAAATTTAAATGTTCTAAATCTCAAGTTAACTGAAAGTTTTCCAAACTAATTTGACCAGAGAACAGATTATGCATATAAATTGTGTTGTGTGTTCATATAGCACCTATTAACCTCCTATGGAAGGTAGTTTGTACAACACTGCTCTTTACCAAAGAAGTGTACAGTCAGATTTTACACATAACATGCGATAAGCAGATCACTGCCTCTCAGAAGTTAGTTTCTGAGAATCAGATGGGTCCTGCTCTGTATGTTCAAATACATACTATTTCAGTTTTGAGAACTATTTTTCTTAGTAATCTGGGCATGTATTTTTTTTTTTAATGAGAAGAACCAGATTTTAAAAAATGATTGAAATCATGCCCCATGACATATATTTGGAGTAACAGGGGATGGGATATCTAGTATGTAGAAGAGAGATGTACAGTGGGGAAAATGTCATTGATTACCTCAGTATTTGCAATTGACATAAATCTATGTGAAACCGGTTTTGGGGGGCCAGGCGTGTTGTCTCGTGCCTGTTATCCCACCACTTTTGTAGGCTGAGTTGGGCATATCACTTGAGGTCAGGAGTTTGAGACCAACCTGGCCAACATGGCAAAACCCCATCTCCACTAAACGTACAAAAATTAGGAGGGTGTGGTGGTACACACCAGTAGTCCCAGCTACTGGGGAGGCTGAGGCATGAGAATCGCTTGAACCCAGGAGGCAGAGGTTGCAATGAGCCGAGATTGCCCCACTGCACTCCAGCCTGGGCAACAGAACGCAACCCTGTCTCAAAAAAAAAAAAAAAAAAAATCCAAAACCAAACCAAAAACAAATAAACAAAAAAACCCAGAAGCTTTTATGTATTATCTCAAGATAAAGACAAGGGCCATGAAGGGCCACTAATTACAGTCCAGTATAGCAATGCTTTGTAACAGAGCTATTAAAAATTTAATATGCTGACTCCCAAGTATGTATGGGTCTTATTACTGGGGAAGGTTCTTTGATTCACCTGTATCCCGGGTGCTCATACAACTCCTGAAAATACAAAGGTGATTTCTACATATGCACTCTTAAGCCAGAAGCACACACATCACATACAGGCGTAAAAGTATTCTCTATGGCTTTGACAAAGACCTTTTCAAAGCTCTGTAAATATACAAAAGAGGGAGTGGTTAGTTCTAACTAAAGTCCAAACCTGCTTCACAGATGGTGTTTCAGTGCACTCTGAAATATTTCAGCCAAAATATTGCAGAAAAGAATCTAGCTTTAGCTTTATAGTTGGATGATATGATTTTGAGATCTCTTCAATATCTACTTATCATCAAATTCTATTTATTATTCTAATATTCTTTTTAGTATTTTAAAACTATACCAAGTTTAATACTTTGATTTTTACCATTCATTGGCATTATTATATTCTTTCTTCTCCTATTGAATTTTATCAGATAAGAATGAGCAAACAAAAACTAACTTTCTAATTTGAATGAAATGTAACATTTAAATCCAAAGAAAATCCACAATTAATTATTTTATTGTTCAGGACTTCAGATTTTTCTTAAAAACATTTTCTTCTACTGTACTTTCCAAATGCAATCTTAATGAATACCATTTTTAAAAATGTCTATGTAAAGGAGAGGATAGATGATGAGAGATTTTTGGAGATGAAAGAATAAAAATATTCTTTTTTTTAAAGTTAAAATATCATTTACTCAGTGATTTCATTGAAATCTTGGGCTGAAAGTCAAATGTGAAATTTTATTTTTTATTTTTATTTATTTTATACATATATATTTTTATTATACTTTAAGTTCTAGGGTACATGTGCACAATGTGCAGGTTTGTTACATATGTATACATGTGCCATGTTGGTGTGCTGCACCCATTAACTTGTCATTTACATTAGGTATATTTCCTAATGCTATCCCTCCCCCCTCCCCCCACCCCACAACAGGCCCCTGTGTGTGATGTTCCCCTTCGTGTGTCCAAGTGTTCTCATTGTTCAATTCCGACCTGTGAGTGAGAATATGCAGCGTTTGGTTTTTTGTCCTTGTGACAGTTTGCTGAGAATGATGGGTTTCAGCTTCATCCATGTCCCTACAAAGGACATGAACTCATCATTTTTTATGGCTGCATAGTATTCCATGGTGTATATGTGCCACATTTTCTTAATCCAGTCTATCATTGTTGGACATTTGGGTTGGTTCCAAGTCTTTGCTATTGTGAATAGTGCTGCAATAAACATACGTGTGCATGTGTCTTTATAGCAACATGATTTATATTCCTTTGGGTATATACCCAGTAATGGGATGGCTGGGTCAAATGATATTTCTAGTTCTAGATCCCTGAGGAATCACCACACTGTCTTCCACAATGGTTGAACTAGTTTACAGTCCCACCACCAGTGTAAAAGTGTTCCTATTTCTCCACATCCTCTCCAGCACCTGTTGTTTCCTGACTTTTTAATGATCGCCATTCTAACTGGTGTGAGATGATATCTCATTGTGGTTTTGATTTGCATTTCTCTGATGTCCAGTGATGGTGAGCATTTTTTCATGTGTCTGCTAGCTGCATAAATATCTTCTTTTGAGAAGTGTCTGTTCATATCCTTCACGCACTTTTTGATGGGGTTGTTTTTTTCTTGTAAATTTGTTTGAGTTCTTTGTAGATTCTGGATATTAGCCCTTTGTCAGATGAGTTGATTGCAAAAATTTTCTCCCATTCTTTAGGTTGCCTATTCACTGTGATGGTAGTTTCTTTTGCTGTGCAGAAGCTCTTTAGTTTAATTAGATCCCATTTGTCAATTTTGTCTTTTGTTGCCATTGCTTTTGGTGTTTTAGACATGAAGTCCTTGCCCATGCCTATGTCCTGAATGGTATTGCCTACTGGGTACATAATGAAATGAAGGCAGAAATAAAGATGTTCTTTGAAACCAATGAGAACAAAGACACAACATACCACAATCTCTGAGACACATTTAAAGCAGTGTGTAGAGGGAGATTTATAGCACTAAAGGCCCACAAGAGAAAGCAGGAAAGGTCTAGAATTGGCACCCTAACATCACAATTAAAAGAACTAGAGAAGCAAGAGCAAACACATTCAAAAGCTAGCAGAAGGCAAGAAATAACTAAGATCAGAGCAGAACTGAAGGAGACAGAGACACAAAAAACCCTTCAAAAAATCAATGAATCCAGGAGCTGGTTTTTTGAAAAGATCAACAAAATTGATAGACCACTAGCAAGGCTAATAAAGAAGAAAAGAGAGAAGAATCAGATAGATGCAATAAAAAATGATAAAGGGGATATCACCACCAATCCCACAGAAATACAAACTACCATCAGAGAATACTATAAACACCTCTACGCAAATAAACTAGAAAATCTAGAAGAAATGGATAAATTCCTCAACACATACACCCTCCCAAGACTAAACCAGGAAGAAGTTGAATCTCTTAATAGACCAATAACAGGCTTTGAAATTGAGGCAATAATTAATAGCTTACCAACCAAAAAAAGTCCAGGACCAGATGGATTCACAGCCAAATTCTACCATAGGTACAAGGAGGAGCTGGTACCATTCCTTCTGAAACTATTCTAATCAATAGAAAAAGAGAGAATCCTCCCTAACTCATTTTATGAGGCCAGCATCATCCTGATACCAAAGCCTGGCAGAGACACAACAAAAGAAGAAAATTTTCGACCAATATCCCTGATGAACATCGATGAAAATCCTCAATAAAATACTGGCAAACCGAATCCAGCAGCACATCAAAAAGCTTCTCCACCATGATCAAGTGGGCTTCATCCCTGGGATGCAAGGCTGGTTCAACATATGCAAATCAATAAATGTAATCCAGCATATAAACAGAACCAATGACAAAAACCACATTATTATCTCAATAGATGCAGAAAAGGCCTTTGACAAAATTCAACAGCCCTTCATGCTAAAAACTCTCAATAAATTAGGTATTGATGGGATGTATCTCAAAATAATAAGAGCTATTTATAACAAACCCACAGCCAATATCATACTGAATGGGCAAAAGCTGGAAGCATTCCCTTTGAAAACTGGCACAAGACAGGGATGCCCTCTCTCACCACTCCTATTCAACATAGTGTTGGAAGTTCTGTCCAGGGCAATCAGGCTTGAGAAAGAAATAAAGGGTATTCAATTAGGAAAAGAGGAAGTCAAATTGTCCCTGTTTGCAGATTACAAGACTGTATATCTGGAAAACCCCATCGTCTCAGCCCCAAATCTCCTTAAGCTGATAAGCAACTTCAGCAAAGTCTCAGGATACAAATTCAATGTGCAAAATCACAAGCATTCTTATACACCAATAACAGACAAATAGAGAGCCAAATCATGAGTGAACTCCCATTCACAATTGCTTCAAAGAGAATAAAATACCTAGGAATCCAACTTTTAAGGGATGTGAAGGACCTCTTCAAGGAGAACTACAAACCTCTGCTCAACGAAATAAAAGAGGACACAAACAAATGGAAGAACATTCCATGCTCATGGATAGGAAGAATCAATATCATGAAAATGGCCACACTGCCCAAGGTAATTTATAGATTCAATGCCATCCCCATCAAGCTACCAATGACTGTTTTCACAGAAAAAACTACTTTAAAGTTCATAGGGAACCAAGAAAGAGCCTGAATTGCCAAGTCAATCCTAAGCCAAAAGAACAAAGCTGGAGGCATCACACTACCTGACTTCAAACTATACTACAAGGCTACAGTAACCAAACAGCATGGTACTGGTACCAAAACAGAGATATAGACCAATGGAACAGAACAGAGCCCTCAGAAATAATACCACATATCTACAACTATCTGATCTTTGACAAACCTGACAAAAACAAGAAATGGGGAAAGGATTCCCTATTTAACAAATGTTGCTGGGACACCTGGCTAGCCATATGTAGAAAGCTGAAACTGGATCCCTTCCTTACACCTTATACAAAAATTAATTCAAGATGGATTAAAGACTTAAATGTTAGACCTAAAACCATAAAAGCTCTAGAAGAAAAATACTCTTTAAAGGATGCAAGAAATAGTTCTGTTGATTAAAATGTTAACTGAAATGAAACATAAATTGATACACAGTTGTAGAAATCTCCATCAGAGCTCTCTGGCCCAAAAGCCTCAAATCCCACAATCACGTAATGAAATACAGAGGAAATGTGAAGTTCAATTGAAATACAGAGTTCAATGGAAATCAAGAGATCTCAGAACCCATCAACTTTTGGGTGCCTGGAGAAAAATAAAGGGAAATATGTCACCTTAAAAAATCTGCAGAGATACCCCATTCACAATGATACAGTTATATCTGGCCAATGATTGCTAGATACTGAAGCTGAGAATGTAGTTACAACTTGCTAAAAATAGTATAAGCATTGGCAAGGAGAAAATGGACATAAAGTTGCAATATCTGTAATTAGAATAAGCATTACATTTTATTCTAGGCAGACAAAGCATGATGTATCTCATGTGAATCTTTTACACTGATCTTTATTTTTATGAATGGTCCTTCAAATTCAGAAGGAATAACACTACAACACTATTTGGGAGAAATGACCATGATTCTCTTGTATCAAATAACTAAGGAAAACTATTAATTCATGATCAATTTTATAGCAGCAAAGTTTGATTCAAGTCCAAATATAAACTAAGCTGTTCCTGTTTATAAATACATGTGTTTATTTACCTATTCAGATATAGCATATTTCATCTTAATTGTAAAGAAGAACAAAAGGAAATACCCACAAGATCAAATATCTGTTTTTTTCAGTCAGTCCGATTAATTTATATAAAATAATTTATAATTGCTTTCACCAACTCTCACATTCAGATACATCTTTTGGCCTACAACAAAAATAATCATGTAAAAATTAGTGAATGGCAATGGGAAATTTTGCATTCTATTCCTTTTTGGGAAAGCAGAGTAAAGAGATACTCTTGTAAAGATGTGCAAGTTTTTCAGACAATTTAGTAAACAGAAGGAGAGATGGATTCTTAAGAATGCAAAAAATTGTTTAAAAAATTAAAAATATTCTATCAAGAGGTATTCATTTAGTGTTCTTAAGTTTTTGTCTATAAAATCCAAGGATGGTGAATGTGTTCATATGTTTGTTTGAGTGTGTATGTGTATTTCTGAATTACACATATGGAGAAAAAGACTAGAATTATATACTGTACTTTTGTAGGGATGCAAAATGTGTTTGTTATATTTTTTAACTTCTTCAGAATTTTCAAGATGTTGTATAATAAGCACATATTTCCATCATGGTTAAAAAGAAATTTTGTGCAACTATGTCTATTCATTTTTCATTTCATATGTATATTAATATGTATCTCCCTCAAAAAAAAGTGAGATACATACACATTTCAAAAATGTGCCAAACAACTAAGTGTCAAAAATCAATTAATCGGCCAAGGTAGAATAATAATTTTGACATTTTAGTTTACACATCTATTATTTTAATAATTAGCTGTTTGGTTTCACAGTGCAGGAACAAATAATATCTCTGTACTGGGAAGTGCAAGATTGTCTTCTAGTCACTGGCACTTGACACGCTAAATTGATGTGAGGTATCTTTTGGCTCAATCTGCTTAGGCTACTCATCATGATGTTGTTGCTGTCTGTCACAAGTGATGTTAGTACTTGTCTGTTAAATCACCTTTTCTCAGACTTAAAAGCAACCAAATAGAACTTTTTATTCAGACTTCCAAACAAAATGAGAATTAAGCAATTAAATATTAAATACAGTGGGTTAAATAATTAAATATTAAACACAGTTCTTAGAGGTTATTTTATCTAATGTTTCATATAAATATATACACTAGTCCCCAAATAATTCAATTCTACAAAGATTAGAAATATAATATAACCTAGTCATTATTTTTCTGATATATTCGTGTTGGAATTATTTATAGTAGTTCGCTGACTCCAAAAGAATATAATTTTCTTCCTAAAATTATCTATGTAATATATTTTTTCTTAACATTCATAAAGGTCAATTTATTTCTAAAGTAATTTTACTATATAAAAGTTCTCAAAAGGGTTTCCATAAATATAATCAACAACTTTCATAACCATCATGAATTATTGTTCCATTTTACTACTGCAATAATAAATAATACATTTATACTTCAAATTAATAATTATTTTATTAGTAAATATTAGTAAGTTATTTTAGTAAATATTAGTACATTATTTTATTAGTAAAAATTAGTAAATTGGTCCAGTGCAGTGGCTCATGCCTGTAATCCGAGCACTTTGGGAGGCTGAGGCGGGTCAATCACCTGAGGTCAAGAGTTTGAGACCAGCCTGACCAACATGGTGAAACCCCGTCTGTATTAAAAATATAAAAATTGGCTGGGCCTGGTGGCAGACGCCTGTAATCCAAGCTACTCGGGAGGCTGAGGCAGGAGAATCGCTTAAACCCAGGAGGCAGAGGTTGCAGTGGGCCAAGATGGTGCCATTGCACTCCAGCCTGGGTGACAGAAGCTCCATCTCAAAAAAAAATAAATTAGTAAATTTTTATTTTACTAAATAAGATACTTATTAGTATTAGTAAAATAATAACTTTAATTTTACTAATAGGTTTCCACCCCATTACCTATATTTTAAAGTGGATAATGAGACATTAACAATAAATCTGAAGTGCATATTCTTGCTCCTTTTTTGTATCACTGTTATTTGCTTAGATATGATGACAGTATATGTGATCACATTTATCTGATCACATTCATCACACGCCTGTTGGAGATGACAGAAATATTGCAGCAGGCATTTGGCTATTTGGACTTTCAAAGAATAAAACCAAAGATGAACCCAAATATTAGATTTTGACCAAATGCCAAGGTCTATAAACAAACTTTGAAACATTCTTAAATTAGGTCTATCCTTGGCAATTGTCTCCCAGATCACCATAAGAGTTGGGCAGTACTGCTCCAACACAAAATTAACAAAAAATCACTTGGATAAGTAGCACTCCTTGACCCAATGCTAAGGGCTTGAAAATATGACTTGATTGACTTGAACAATGTGTGCATATCTATATGTGTTCCCTGAGGCCAATGTATGTTACTTGAATGCTGTATTTATCTTAGTTTGCTTGCTATGTACTGTTTTTCTTTTACAGTCATTTTAATTTTTTTAGGTGTTAAAGTGAACTGTAAAGTTGTAGAGTTAGCTTTATTAATGTACCTTCTATAATGAGAAATCGAAGCTTTATTTTTTAGCCCAAGCAACAGTAATATATTATTTTTAATATATTGTTTATATTTCTCTGCTGACAGAAAAAATAATTCTTAATTCTGAAGCACTATTTTTAAAAGCTTTCACTATCAGTTCTCACGGAACCATTACTTGGACAATTTTTGAAATTTCTAACAGTTATTTTTTAAACCCAGCTCTAAGTGATTACTCTGTCTCTAGCTTTTTGGCGTATATAGACCAAGGAATATTTTTTCTTTTTTAAAGGCAGCATTCACCCTGATCATTGACCTGGATTGTTTTAAATGCTAGGTTGGCACGGCTCAGTAAGTATTGTAGTATCTTTAGCAGTCATTAAGCCATAGACCCAACAACCTGTTTTCAGAAGCCTCACTAGAGAGTGAATGGAGAAACCTCATGCTATTGTATGTGGCTTTAGGCACATCCATTTTAAACCCGGCATTTGTGCTCCATATCTTGCCCTTTGACCTATTTGGATTCATGTGGGAATGTGACCTCTGCTTGAATAGGATGATGACATTTTCAAAGAAGCTGTAAGTATCTTTAATGAATATTTAGTCCCAAGATCAAAATAGTTGAACATTGTAAATATCCTCTAGCCTGAGTTTAAATCTCAGGTTTATGTTTATGTGGTCGAGGCAGGGTATTTGTCTCTAATTGTACATAGAACTTTCAATTTTGATGCATTGCTTAGCTTAGTTGCTGTAATAAATTCCAAGGACTTAGATGTCTTTAATTCACTTGCCAGTAAGAAATGCAATTGCTGTCTTTCAGGTCTTTGCCTACCCTAGCATATTCATAAAGCACATCCATTGAGAAGACACAGAAATAATAAGACAATGGGAAAATTTTCCAGAAGTTAATGAAAAAAGATTACATAAACTGACAACTGGAAGGCAACATTTAACACTGTACTAGAAAAACATTCATTGTCACCAGAATCTGTTCTAGAACTGACTCCCTCATATCCTGCAAAAACAAACAAAAAAAGCTAATATTCTAGGTATTGCTTTTAGCTTTCAGTGTATAATAATTAATTCAATGTTAATATCTAAATGTTTAAGTATTTTACTTAGCTATATTTAGAAAACTCATAAATTTTTCCCCCCAAAAAAACCAAACAAACCACATTAGCTAGTTTATTGTATTTTCCCTTTGGCTTATTTTTTCTTTAACTTAATAATTATTTATTTTCTGAGAATTTTTAGAATAGATTGAATAATTTAAATTTTTTGCTTTTTTCCTGGTTCCAATTTATTGATATAAAACCATTTTTTGTTCATAGTATTATTGATTTTTTAAATATCTTTCTGTACTAACAGAATTTTAGAAATATCTACACTTCCATTTTTAGACAAAAAGAATCAATTTGGAGAAATATTGATAACTAAGTAAAACCACAAAGATCCAAAAAACAAATATTATTTTAAAAACCTGTAGTTTTGAAACAAAGTATTGTTGATTATTTTTTAAGAATTATCATTATACATTTAAGAAAACACTTGGTAGACAACTTTTTCCTCAAAAAGCAGTTTTGACACAAGGATACTTATATTTTCAAAAACAAAATGATATACAATTAAGAAATTAAATTTTTTTTAGAAATATATATTTCTGGAACATATTTATATATTTATATTTGCACTTTCAATGTATTTTGTTTAAATAAGTTGATTTCTTTATTTCTCTCTCTCTCTCTTTCTTTCTTTCTTTTTCTCTTTCTTTCATTTCCACCAGAAATCTTACCAAAAATCAGATTCTGGTACGATTGTGATCAAGTAGTATAATAAAGCTAATCGTGGCTTGCAGAAATCGAAACTCTGCACCTGGACCCATTAATGCTACCTTCCAACTAAATGGGCCAACACAATCAGCCCAGGTAACATGTAAATTTGGAAGTACTGTGGGAAAATTGTGTTCCTGAGGCAAACTGGTGTAGTGCAAAGGCCACAGTCTCTGGGGTCAATTACAAGCATAATTGTGTAGATTTCTGCCTCCCTCAAATTCTAAGTGTTTAACCAGGATAATTTATTCTTATATTTAAAATAGACATTTAAAGTAAACATGACAGGCAGGCCGGGTGGCTCTCACCTATAATGCCAGCACTTTGGAAGGCGAAAGCAGGCAGATTGCTTGAGGTCAGGAGTTTGAGACCAGCCTGGCCAACATGGTGAAACCCCATCTCTACTAAAAATACAAAAATAAAAATAAAAAAATAAGTTGGGCATGGCAGTGCATGCCTGTAGTCCCAGCTACTCAGGGGACCGAGGCATGAGAATTGCTTGAAAGAGGCTGCAGTGAGCTGAGATCACGCCACTGCACTGCAGCCTGGGCAACAGAGTGAGACTCCGTATCAAAAAAAAACCAAATTAATTAAAAAAATAAAGATGACAATTCAGAATTTGAAAAAACACATCATATATCAAAAACCTAGAACAAAATAGTATGTAGTAGATTGTTTACAAAAATTAGTTCCCATGCCGTTACATGTCTAAAAACTGGCAAAGGGTGGCTACAGCGTTAATATGAGTCATTAATTAAAATTTGTAGCACTATATGATACCAATAATGACAACAATAACATTACCTCTACTAGGAAGACACTAAGAGAAGGAGGAAAAAGGGAAAGAAGAAGAAGAAAAAAAAACAAGTAGAAATAGCCAGGTTAACTGTTAGTCACTTTCAAAAAATAATTTTGGATTTTTCTAAATGGTTTTCATCTAATACTTTGCCTTCTGTATTACTGGTACACAATTAGATCAATATGGAATTTTGGGGTTGTATTATTCTTCTCGGGCTGCCATAACAAAATATCACAGACGAGTGGCTTAAATATGACATTAATTTTCTCATAGTTATGAGGACTGGGAGTCCAAGATCAAGGTGCCTGCAGGGACGCTTTCTGGTGAGGATTTTCTCCTTGGCTCATAAGCAGTCACCTTCTCTCTGTGTCTTCACAGGACCTTTCCTTTGTGCACATGAAGAGAGAGAACGCTGGTGTCTCCTCTACTTATAAGGACGTCAGTCCTATTGCTTGCCACCCTTATACCTCATTTAACCTTAATTACCTCCTTCAAGGCCATATCTCCAAATGCATTAACATTGGGGGTTATGAATATGAACTTTAGGGGCACACAATTCAGTTTATAACAGGGATAGACAGCAGAAAGGGGGGTCATAGGTGAAAATTTAGTTACTGCAAAATTAAGGAAACTAGTTAGACATGAATATAGTTTCTCTAATGCACAATTATTTACCAACCTCCTGTTCTCACAAAGGAATATTATTTAAAGGCTTGTCACATATTGTTTTGTTTCATTGTATCATTTGCAAATAATAGGCCCTTTAAATTTTCATTTTTAATTTAACTTGAGAAAATTAATTAACTTAAGAGAAATTAGAATGTCAGTAAGGAATTTCTCATTGGCTTCCCATAGCTGACACCAACATTTGCAAAATGACCTTTTTCTCCCGCATTTTAAAATGATAATTTCCATTGGTGTTTATTACCTTTATCTCCAAAAGCTGTGGTGGTATTACACACTGCCAGTCAAAAGCTCTCATTGCCATATGGAAAATGTTTGATTTTAATGAAAAACCTGGATAATCGTTATTGGATGACTTAGCTTGACTAGTGACAGTAGCAGCTTCATATCACTTGAGATAGTGTTTTTCTGGACCAACTTTGATTTTAAGTTGTCTGTGAGGGCTCTTTAACCTGGGTGGCAAATATTGTGCCTGAATTATAGGTGTGCAGCTCAGCCCCCATGGACTCCACTACTATACTCTATGCTGTTGACTGCTAAGTCTCAGTTTCTACAACTTGGGAGATTTTCTTCCTTGGAAGAGAAAATTGAGTCTTGACTGTTCTACACTCATTTTCTATCCCCTCATGCATTTAATAAAATTTGTATCCAGCGTTTGATGAAGATGTAGTTATTATAGTAGTTCAATTATTTCTCCTCCTACATATTAGTGTTTACTGCATATTTTACTCAACTTTAACAGCAAACTGAACTTTATCACCATCTTAATTAGCCCGAAATTATGAAATGATTTTCTTCTTCAAATATTGATTTGTGTCTGTAATGTAGACTGAGTGATCAGAATGATCAATGTTCAACTCAAGCAGCTGATATTTTTAATATTATGTTTTCCCATAGAATTATTACACTCAACCCTGATGATTATGAGCTGAGGGAAAAGGTTTTTAAAAATTTTTTAAATTAATCCGTTATTGTGATGCCTTAAATTAAATTATTTTGAAAATAAAATTAAGTTTTGCCTTATTAGAAACTGAGATTTAAAACATTTATGTTAAAAGCAATATTGAGTCTTTGAGATTCTCTAATCTGAAATTTATTTGATTAATTGCTAATCAGTTTTAGATGGATCTAAAACTCTGCAGCTGATTATGTCTGGAGATTGTAATGAGGAATTGTAATATGGTTGCCTAGAAACTGTATTATTGACAAACTGAAATATTAAGGTCTCCATAATTTTAAGATTCAGTGAACAATGAAAGTGCCTGTGGGGGCTGCAGACCCCAGGAAGATAATTATCAGGGGATTGAATCTGAGACTGTCGGCCAAACTCAGATCCAATTGAGATATAATAAACCTGTCTTGTAAATATTTACTGACATGATTTTTATAGGAAAGTTACCATTATATTCTAAAGCTTTAATACACTAACATATAAATTAAGCTTTTATTTGGGATATGCCATTTTCGTCTAACTTAGCTGTTTTCTTTATGTTAGTATTGAAATCAATTCATAGCCTCAGCCATGCAGCCAAATGCTTCCTTCTCATTACTGAGCCCCATACTGACAAATATACCAAGCAACTAACAGCCCCACCATTCTCCTAGGAGGAACAAGTCATTAATGATGGTGGCAGTAAAGATTCTATGTCCTGCTACCTTATTTTGTTAGAAGCTAAAGTATTTCTTCTTATGTTGCAATAATATAAAAGACTATTTGGTGCCTTTAATTTATTACATTTCAATACAAAATTTTTCTACTAAAAAAAGATACTTTAAAAAAAAGTTGGAGAAAGCTAATGAGCTTCAAGTCCCAGAGTTCTCAGTCACTGATAAAGATAATACCATTATTGAATTGAAACAGCTGTGTGATTTAGATCAGGGGTCAGCTTTTAGCTCTTCACTCAGCTCTCATATGAGGGTGAAAAGAAGAGAATGGAATTAGGCGTGATGTGAGTTCCCACCAACACAAATTTTGCTTGATTCTGTCCTTTTAACGACAATTGAACCAGTAGATGGCACTATGTATTTCAGTGAAAACAGTAGACTCTCAGTGCCATAGAAATAAGCAATTAATTGCTGAATGTGAAAATGAGTGAAATGCTTCACATCTGATTGTGAGTTTCCCCCAGTTGATTTGTATTCAAATACCTTAAAGGAACATACAATCAACACAGATTTCCTTATTTAAGAATGAAGAAGCATACTTGCTTCTGGGACTTTGTGTATGTTTTTAAAATAATGATGTACAAAAAGACAATACATTTAAAAATGTTAATTTGAGTGTTCTGTTCTTAGCATTGCAAATCTAAAGTACATGTATATACATATATTTGTGTACAATATAGTTTTAAATATAATTAAGTCACTTTTATATAACTAGAAAATTGTTTTCCAAATGCATCAGCCAAGACAGCCATTTTTGGAAACAAGACAAAGATCTTTGCAGACCAGAAATGGAACTGAAACAGTGCTAAATGAGACAGAACATTCAGCTTGCCAGGATGTGGGGCCAGAAGGGAGCCTTTGCCACCAAAAAATGTTGATCCTATGGGATGATGGAAACTAAATCCATCTCTGGTGGGATAGGGGACAGAGCCCTCTTCACTGTTTAACACCAAAGTCTTCCATTTAGGGGGAAGAAAACTCTGGAAAGGTCCCTGCTGCTCTGGCTGGAGGAGGAGGAAGTAGGCGGAAGCTTCTCAGTTACCACCTGAGTGAAACTGCCTACTAGTTCAATGACTAGTCTGAGATATTGTTAACATCAGTCACTGAGGCACGGGAACTCAAAATCACCAGTTCTGCACTGGTTCCTAGGCAGAAGTAACTGTAAAACTTCTGCTGGAGACTGGAGGGATGAAATTGAAATGGAAACTTCCGGTCAATATTAGCCTGCAAACCAATATTCCTGACCATATGGGGAAAATTTAAGAAAGACAGCTAACACTAAACAATTAATAAAACATTCTATTTTAGCTTTAAAAGAGAGGAACAGAATTCAAAATTTTAATAATTATTTTCCGGATTTGATTAAGTATATAAGTCTTAATTTTGGCAATTCATTTTGAGGGCTAAGAAGGAAAAATAAAAATAAGTCTACCAGACACATCCTACTGAAACTTCAGAATATCAAAAATAAAGAAAAAAAAAGACACCCTTAAATCTATCAGAGGAGAAAGATTTCCACAAAACAACCATAATTAAACTAACGGTAGTCTTCTCAGGTATAACCAAGTGTGCCCCCAAACAATGATAATTTACCTTTAAAGTGCTGAGGGATGCCAGTTGTCCACCCAGGATTCTATTACACTGTATAGAGTATGCATAATTATACTGTAAATAAGTAATTATATTTTAAGCAGGAGGGAAAGGAAAATATATTTTCAGATAACACGGAAACTAAAAGAGTTTACTAACCATGCTTTTCCAGAAAGAATGACCAAAAGATGTATTATAGCAAGAAGGTGAAACCCAGAGAAAAATAATAGGAAGCATGAAAAAATAGTGAATATAAAAACTGGTAAAATATGTTGGCAAATTTAATTGACTACTGATGACAAAATAAAAGATTTAGAGCTACAAAAGGTGAAACTGAAATACATGTCAATAAAAACAGATTCGTTTGGGCAGAATGGGGATTGGGGTGGTAAAGCCAAGATCCTTGCCTGCTCTGGGAGGAAGATAGGTGTAAGGAATATGTATTACAAAGTATATATCCATTTAAGGAGTGAAGAATAAAGAGGGAAAGTAGAGAAACTTTAGAAATGCATAGGAAGAAAAGTTGAAAAATGAATGGAAAGAACCCACTCAGAACAGTGACTGCCTCTAAGGACGGAGGGAAAATCACAACGCAGGGAGTGAGAGGGAGGCTTCAAGTTATGTCTTTAACTTTTACACATTAAAAGACAAAATGATACAAATTCAATATGCCAGAATGTTAATATTTATTTGTTGAATGTGGGTAGAAGTTATATAGGCGTTCTTTATCCTACTTGCCATGCTTTTCAGGTTGACTGAAGCATTGCGAAATGTAAAATAAATGCCAAGGGGGGAAAAAAAGGAAAAAAATCATCTCAATGTAAATTAATCTATTCTTCCACTTTCTTAGGCCCTGCTGCTGAAGTTTGAGATACAAAATATGTACCTAGAGCTAATATAATGGAGATCCCTGAAAAAGTTTTCCTAAAAAAATAAAAATTAAAAAAAACACACACACAATGAAATAAAAATGAGAGGTAAAATGTGCTCAATTCCTTGTGTATATTGTCAGTTTGTTTTACCTTTGAAATCCTTAGTTCCATGTTCATTTTACACTTGTTTCAACTGATTCCAGCTAATTAAGCAGATTATCTTGGGGACTGTGCTACACACACAAGTTTATCTGCCTGTGTAAGTGCAACTTGAGGACCTTTCTGCGTGCTAAATTTGCCTTAGGAAAAAATACTGGAAGAATTGTAATTCTGTATTTGTGTGTATGTGTTTCTGTAAACCACAAAATCTAATTGGACTATTTGTGGCATTTGCGAAAACACCTACGTCAGCAGTATTACTAGTGAAGACAAGTTAGCCTTCTCTCAAATTTAAGGCTTACATGATACACATGACTAGTTTAGAACATAGCAAATTTAAACCTGGGCACACTAAAAGACATTAGGGATGACTCTTAGGTAACAGATTTTATCCCAGTACCATACAACCTCTAGTTCCGATATGAATGAGATTTTTAGAATTTCAGCTTGAGTAAAACCAATCAATAATTCTGCCATGGAGGGAAAAACTACCTTGTTTATTTTCAGAGGCAGCCACAAATTATGCTTGGACCCTAGACAAAGTGAAAAAATAACATAAAAGCTTCTAATGCCAATATGGTTTGAAAGGCCTTATGGGAAAAAATTAACTAGGATAAATAAATAAATTTTTAAAAATCAAAATGACAGATTGAGCAATGCACATTCATTCACTTTTCTGCCAGCCAATTCTACTGATGTAACAGAAAGAAAATATAATTATAGGGAATAAACCTGAAAAACAAGGATGTTTTTCAACGCTAGGCTAGAAATTGTGAAAAATTCTAGAAGCTAGAAAGTAGATAGGATCAAATGGTAAAACAAAACAAAACAAAACCAAACAAGGACAGAGAAAGCTACAGCCAGAATGTACGCAGTGACAAGGTATTGGATGGGAAAGGGCAGCTTATTTCCCAGAGAAATTCCATGTGCAGAATAAACAAAAACATAAAGCAGGAAGGACGTCTAGAACAACAACCAGGATTATTCAGCAAAGGCTGCTATCAACACAGTCCTTCAATTTAAAGGGTTTACATTGTGTTAAATAGGATTTATAAAATAGGAGTTATAATTAGACATGTCCTAGATAACTTTTAGAAACCTAATGTGTTAGTTTCCTAGAACTATCGTAACAAATTACCATGAACTGAGCGGCTTGAGATAACAAATTTATTCTCTAACAGTTCAGAAGGAAAGAAGTCTGAAATCAAGGTGCTGATTCACTACTGCTGCTCCCTCTGAAAGCTTTAGGGTAGGATCCTTCTTTGCCCTTTCCTTCTGGTGGTTACCAGAAATTCTTGGCATTCCTTGACCTGCAGACACATCACTCCAATCTCTGCCTCTGTCATAACATGACATTCTCCCTGTGTGTGCCTATACTCAAAATTCCCTTTTCTTAGGATTCCAGTCAGTGGATTAGGGTCTGCCCTAATTCAGTATGACCTTCTCTTAATATGATTATATCTGCAAAAACTTTTTTTTTTCCACAGAGGGTCACATTTGCAGGTGCTAGAGATTAGGACTTGAGCCTATTTTAGGAGACAAGTTCAACTCCTAACACCTAAGAATAAAAAAGCTCCAAAATCTTTCAGAATGACCATCACTACCAACAAAAATATAGGTTACCTGTAAAGAAACAAAAATTAAATTTGCAATAGCCTTCTCATCAACAACACAGCATAGGAGAATAAAATGGAGTCAGGTCTTCAAAGTATTGACAAGATACAGCTTTAAGCTAAAATACTATACCAAAAACAAAAACAAAAATTATTACTCAAGTTGAGGACAAAATGCATACTTTTTTTTTTGGCATGTATATCATCTAAAAGTTAGCCTGTTGGACAAATTGCCATTTCTTTGTGGACCCAATCCCCATTTCCCATCTTTTTTCCCCATATTGCCCATGTATAATTCCAGCCAATGATAAGTGGAATTTTGCCATAAGATTTATGGGAAAGTTTCTGATCTACTGATACATATGCTACTCTTCTTTTTCTCATTTTTCCAACTAGAAAGCTTGCCTAAGATCTATAATGGTATCTCTTCTGCAACTATCAGGAGAAGAAAATTGTAGACATAGTGGCCTGATATGTAGCCCTGAACCAAGTATAGCAGCCATCTACATCTAGTCTTCTAGTTACAAGAACCAAATACATTCCTATATCTAATTTACTGCTATAAGGGTATCTTATTTGTAGGTAAAGATGTCCCTAATTAATACATTACCATTAGATCCTTTTTGAAATTATTATTTTAGAATTTACTCCCCAAGAGGAAAAGAGAATCTAAGAGAAGGATAAAATGGAAGGCAAAAAATAGTGATGAGCAAGAAATCAGTAAATGTATAGTTAACATTATGCAAGTGTTGATTGAATTATGAACAAATTAGTAACAATTTTGAATTCAAATCCAAGACACTTTCAAATATGTGAGGTGGCAATTTGGGAGAGTAGCAAAGTACAAATGGCATAAGGCTTTTGTTGTATTTGGAGGATTAATATTAATGTTGTTATGTAGAATAAAATACAAGTTTAATTTTTCATTAAAAATTAAGATGATCACTAAAAGAATAAGAAATAGATTTAAGTTCTAAAACAATAGAGAGAAAAGCACAATAAGTAAAAAATTATTCCAACGAAGGTAGAAAAAGTAGAACAGGAAAACAAAATCATGCTGAATTAAAAAATATAAAAGTGCAGAAAAAATTTGAAACATTACCACTTCCCATAATAAATGTTTGGCAAGTTACTCAATTTTTTAAAGAAGGGTTAATCACACTTGGTAGTGTATGAAATACACAGCTACAAGCTATTTGCAGGAGCATAATAATATGACTTTATTACAAATGTAATAAAGTGGTTACTTGAGAATATTGTGCTACAGTCCTTGAGTTTTAGAGGAGTGGTCAGGATGAGTCTGAAGGGGGACTTACTGAAGGGCCAAGAATTGGGGGGTCCCTGGAGTGGAGGCAGGGGACAGGATCAAAGGGCTGCTGGGAAATGTTGGTGAGTTTTCATGGTTTCCCTCTCCTTGGTATGTTGGGCAGATCAGATAGACCAAGTCAGCTGGAATCTCATTTAATTTATGTAGAAATCCTACAGGCAAAGGAAAAGATTTCTGCCTTTAGTCATCCTGGGGTCTTCCTTTAATAATGAATTTTCTTGGAGATTAGATTTGAAATATTAATAAGCTCATTCTGCTTGAGGATCTTAAAGAAGCTTTTTAGTTATTCTACCCCCTATTGTATAATGTGATTTTCTTAGCCTTTTTCTACTTTCAGGACAAGAGCCAGACACAATCGTGCGACGGGAAAAGTTTGTTTTTGGGTGTCCTTTCCAAATTCATGTGACTTACTTTCTCACACCTACTCCACCAAATGCCTGGAATATGCATGCTGCCTCAGTCCAATGTACATAGCCTCCTGTCATCATGGTTGTTGTCCCTTGTCCATTCTCTAGCTAATCACTTCAGGGAATAATCTTTGCAGGTGTTGGAGGATGCTAAAAGTCAATGTACTATGCCTAGCAGAGCTGTTTACATTTTAGGTAAAGATACCTGAAGACTGAGAAACCTTCTAATGTATAAATGAACCTTTGAAAGTAGAATTTCAGGTACCTGGGCTGGCTATGGCAGAAATTTTTAAGCTTGAAAAAAATTTTGTGTGTGTGATTTTTTTGTTGTTGTTTATTTGTTTAATTTACAGAACAGAAAGAACTGGGTCAGCACTGCTTTACAGGCCATATGGTAGCTAATACTATTTTGATCTGCATTACAGAGTTTTGAAAAGATGTATTTCCTCAGGATATTCTCCTAATCCTAGTACAAAACAGTGCTGTAAAGCTGCACACTTCATCTGTGCATAAGGCTTACCCCAGCTACTGGCATCAGATATACAATGCAAACAATGGCAACAAGTGGATTTTACCATTCTCTACCTTTAGGTCGAGAGAAGCCATATATTCCTCCATTATAGTTTTCAGGAGAGACACAAGAATACAATTCAACAGACTGTACAGTTTTCCTTCGTTATGTTGGAATAGTTTTCCTTCATTTTGAGAGGAAGTCCAGAAAGGTGATGGCTGTGATAACTCACCTGGTGAATTAAAATAGCCACCTGTCTCAAAAAATAAAAGCAATCTCAGAGGATCAGAAAGAAATATAACAATTATAGCCAAGATTGGTATTTATAGTAATTACATTCTTATTTGAATAATCCCTTTTTGTCATTCTTCAAAGCACAGTACATTCTATTTTTTTCATGACACATTTCTATCCAACTGCCTCCTTTAAACATGCCCAAACTAACTTCCGATGACTTCACTGTTGCTAACAATTTAAAGATAATTCCCTGATTGACATGATTTTTACCAAAACAGTAATTCCTCAACAATGAATGGTATCTAGTTTAATATCAATCATTAATTGTTGAAAAAATTTCTTCCAACAAAATTTAAGCCAAACCAACTAGTTAGTGATCTTCTATCATGCGTTCACATTGGGATAACAAAATATAAAATGAAAGAAACCAATAGTTCCTGCATGTCTACTATGGTTCTAATATTTAAACATAAACAACCTCACTTGAAGTCAGAGAAACCAGCTTCCCAAAGTTACATAGATATATAACTTTGAAGTATTAGATTCAGGGTTTGACTTCAAATCTGGGCAATTTGAAGACAGAAAAAAAAAAAAACAGCAAAGCATGCTGCCTCCAGCTATAGAAAGATCTGTCGAAGTGTAAAACGCTAGGGGTAAGACTAAAGAGCAAAGAGAATGCCTCAACAATCCAAAATATTTCAGACGATGGACAGAAGAAAGAAAATATTCCAATTGTCAATAATTCTGTGACAGGAAATGTAGTGGATCTTGCCCTTCTGGAAGTGGGGAGCAGAGGCAGGGACTTCCTATGGATCCAGATCCTGAGGGCCCAAAGTATGAAGTCTGTAGCTGGAAGAATAGATTCAGGGTTGGGACAAGAGGTGCTCTTGACATTTTGATGATGGCAATGCCAAATTTAAGATTGTATCTCCTCTCCAGCATCACAAGTAATCAGTAAGATTGGTTCTTTGGACATAGGAAGAGTAGCAACCTCTTGCTGGAGTAGTAGGAGACGCCTGTGTCTGAGCACGGCATGTGAATGGTATAGATCATCTAGCCATGCCATATGCATGGAGAAAATAGATATCTATGTAGAAGTAAAGAACTGAAAATGCTCTACTTGTGAAATGCCCTAACACAGGAGGCTCAGGCCTTGGGTGGCATGGAGTGACTATAGTTTAACATAACTCTGGGAAAGAAAGGCATCTTCTCCCTTTCCCGAAAGGCTGAGGAGCTACTATTAGACCAGCAGTTCTGGTTTATGATTCAGTCACCACAGCTGATTGGTCCACCGCCCTTGTCCCACAGCTATACTACACAGCCTTTAGAACAAAACAGAAACAAGCAGGGGATCTCCCCCCAGGCAAAAGGCTGCTCGGATGATCTGCTTTTCCGTTGCAGGAATGATACTAATGAGGACAAATACCTTGGATTAAGAAAGTGCTAGAATCCTGTTATTATCAGGGAATGTGGGCATGTAGAAAAGGTGACTCAGAGCCACTTAGTTTTATATATTAAAAATGACAGTTTGTACCCCAAGCTTGTAAGTGGAACAAATTAGTTATAGTAGGTACCTTCCTTCCTATAGTATCTGTCTCTCCATTTCTTATTCAAATATTATAGGCAAACCAATCTAGAACAGAAACTTGTGAATATTTCTGACCTTGAACCCCAAATAAGAAATATATCTTAATTATGAAGCAGAACACATATACGTACGTTTTAAATGGAAACAAGATCTTCTGAAAACAATACTTTCCTTGATCACCTGCAAGGCACTCTGATATTTTCTCTCCTATTTTATTTTCTTTTAAGTATTGGTTAAGTATGTTGCTACCTGCAGTTTGAAAATCACTGGCTTAGATTAGTTCATTAAAAAGAAACTAAAACTATCTCTGTGTGCTTTGAGTGGGTTTCATGAAACCATCTTATTTTCAAAGCGCTCATAAGCATCTTTACAGTAGATTCTTCTAGAATTTGTTTGGAACAATATTAATTTCACTTAAAATTAATATTTTCCTCCGTTACACATCTAATTTTTAGTCCATCTCTACCTTCCTACATGTTTTATATTCATATACTCAAATTGCACTAACTCTACTTCTATGATAATATGTCTTCTTTAATGCCCCACTTTATCAAGGCATTTTATTTGTGCATCTAAACTTCATTTTATCCAAAGAAGTTAATTGTTCAGCTACAATTTTTTAAATGAGATTTTTCTGTTCTTTCTAGCATGAAGTCATTACTGATTTTTTTTCAAAAATAAAATGTGGGGCTGGGCGCAGTGGCTCACGCCTGTAATCCCAGCACTTTGGGAGGCTGAGGCGGGCGGATCATGAGGTCAGGAGATCGAGACCATCCTGGCTAACACAGTGAAATCCTGTCTCTACTAAAAATACTAAAAATTAGCTTGGCGTGGTGGCGGGTGCCTGTAGTCCCAGCTACTCGGGAGACTGAGGCAGGAGAATGGTATGAACCCGGGAGGCAGAGCTTGCAGTGAGCTGAGATTGCACCACTGCACTCCAGCCTGGGCAACACAGAGAGACTCCATCTCAAAAAAAAAAAAAAAAAAAAAAATATATATATATATATATATATATATGCTTGTGTGTGTATATACATATGTGTATATATATGTTGTATATATATGTGTGTGTATATATATATAATTTCAATTTGTCAATAGTATATTTTGGATATTTTTGCAAGTTACTCTATTTTCTTTTCTACAAAAATCTGTCAACATATTGCTCGGGCTTCTCTCAGTAGCCATTTGAGAATCTTCACTGAAATTTTCCTACTTAAAGTTTTAGATATTTCACAAAACCTAAATAATAAACATTACAGCTTATAAAGATATTGATCATTTAAGCTCTTATATCAGACAAATGTTTTTCTTCCTCTGAATTGTCATTCATATAATTATTTGGTAATTGCTAACTATACATAACTGTTATTTATTTTTGTCATTTAACATTGTATACACTGATGGTGCTAATTTCCCCCCAAAAAAGTTTTAAATTTCCTGAGAAGAGGAAATAGTATAATACCATTCAGTTCAGGGTGAACTTTTAGGAATTAAAAAAAAAATTGATGTATAATTTACATACAATAAATGCATTTCCTAAGTGTTCTATTTTGACAATTGTGGATACAACCTAAATAAAGAAATAGAACATTTCAATTAAGATGTTTCAATTTCAACCTTGAACCACAGAAAGTTCCTTCCATTGAGCCCCTTTCCAGTTACTCTCCTTTCCAAAGCCACTCACTTTCTGATTTCTGCATTGAGAACTGTGAAGGGTCTGTGATCTCACCCTTCTTGAAAGCTAATAAGTTATCCTGCTGCAGTTTAACAGATTCTGGCAGAACACATGAGTTGTGATAATAATGAAACAGCCTTGGATTCTAAGCAAATGAAGCACTAAAAATGATTAGAGCTATTAAAGCCAACCTCATAAGAGGTAGTGAGCAAATAATAGGAGTGTTCAAAGAAACACCATGGATTAGTTTGATGTTTAGCCAAACGACTTCTAAGATTCTAAGTTTCATCATTGGCTTCTAATCTTATTTTGAACTAAATTGATTTAAAAGGCAAGAGTCCAATTTAGCATACAACAAAATTAGAAAGACATATGTGAAATAATATGGTTTTATGAGTAACATTTTCCCAATTTACACATATAACAGCAGTCTAGAAGTGCCTGAGGTTGACAGCACATGATGAGTCCTAACTGAGGTGATTGTCATCTCAAGAGGAGTCGATGGAATTCATGGCTCAGGTAATTCATTTGGGTTAATCTACAACTGTGCTTAGAAGAAAGGCATCTGACAATGTATCACATATATATCAAAACATCACATGGTACTTCATAAATATATACAATTATTATTTGTCAATTAAAAATAAGTAAATAGACATCTGTCTCTTTTTTCCTATAAGCTTCCTAATTTCATTTATTTTATTTTTACTGACACATAACAGATGTACATATTTTTGGAGTATGTGTGATAATTGATACATTCATATGATGTGTAACAATCAAGTTAAGGTAATGGGAATATCCATCACTTTAAATATTTATCTTTTCTTTCTGCTGGGAACATTCCAATTATTCTCTTCTAGCTATACTTAAATGTACAATAGATTAATTTATAGTCATCCTACTCATCTATCAAACACTAGGTCTTATTTCTTCTACTTGGAAGTATATTTGTAGGCATTAATCAACCATCCCACCCCCAGTCCCACCTTTCCTGGCCTCTGGTACCGGCCAGAGGCCTCTATTCTTTATCTTTATGAAATCCCCTTTTTTAACTCCTGCATATGAGTGAGAACATGTGATATTTGTCTTTCTGTGCTTGGCTTATTTCACTTAACATAATGACTTTTATCCAATCCATGTTGCTGTAAATTACAGGATTTCATTCTTTTTTCTTTGCTGAATAATATTCCATTGTGTATACATACCACTTTTTAAAATTCATTCATCCTTTGATGGGCACTTTGGTTCAGTCTGTATTTTGACTATTGTGAATAGTGCTGCAATAAACATGAAAGTTCAGATATCTCTTCTATATATTGATTTATTTCTTTTGGATATATATCCAGTAGTGAAATTGCTGGATCATATAATAGTTCTAGTCATAGCTTTCTGAGGAATCACCATACTGTTTTCCATAGTGACTGTACTAATTTACATTCCCATCAACAGTGTAGGAGAGTTCCCCTTTCTCCATATCCCCACCAGTATCTGTTATTCCCTGTCTCTGTAATAAATGCCATGTTAATTAGGGTGAGCGAAATCTCATTGTGGCTTTGATTTGCATTTCTTTCATGATTAGTAATGCTGAACATCTTTTCATATACTTGTTGGCCATTCGTATGTCATCTTTTGAGAAATGTCCATTCAGATCTTTTGCCCATTTTTAAATTGTTCTTTTCACTCTTCAGTTGTTTGATCCCCTTATATGTTCTGGTTTTAATCCCTTGTCAGATGGATAGTTTGCAAATATTTTCTCTCATTCTATGGGTTGTTTCTTCACTTTGTTGATTGTTTCCTTTGCTGTACAGAAACTTTTTAGCTTGATACAATCCCATTTGTCTATTTTTGCCTTTGTTGCCTGTGCTTTTGAGGGCTTACACACAAAATTTTTGCCCATATCAATGTCCCTGAGTACTTCCCCAATGTTTTCTTCTAGCAGTGTCATATTATCTCTTACACAGAACTCTTTGATTCATTTTGATTTGATTTTTGTATATGGTGAGAGATAGGGGGTCTAGGTTTTTGTCGTTGTTGTTTTGAGATGAAGTCTTGCTCTGTCACCCAGGCTGGAGTGCAGTGGCATGATCTCGGCTCACTGCAACCTCCGCATCCCAGGTTTAAGCAATTCTTCTTCCTTAGCCTCCTGAGTAGCTGGGACTACAGGTGTGTGCCACCATGCCTGGCTAATTTTTGTATTTTTAGTAGAAATGGGGTTTCACCATATTGGCCAGGCTGGTCTCAAACTCCTGACCTCGTGATCCACCCACCTCGGCCTCCCAAAGTGCTAGCATTATAGGCATGAGCCACCATGCCTGGCCAGCAGACTAGTTTTATTCTTTTGCATACTCTTATCCAGTCTCCCTCCCTCCCTCCCTCCTTCTCTCTCTCTCTCTCTGACTTCTCCTCTCCTCTCCTTTCCTTTCCTGTCTTTCATTTCCTTCCTTTCCTTCCCTCCTTCTTTTCAGAGTCTTACTCTGTCACCCAGGCTGGAGTACAGTGGCGCAATCTTGGCTCACCACAACCTCCGCCTCCCAAAAATCAAACGATTTCATGCCTCACTCAGCCTCCTGAGTAGCTGAGGCTACAGGTGTGCGCTACCACACTTGGCTAATTTTTGTACTTTTAGTAGAGACAGAGTTTCATCATGTCAACTCCCAACCTCAGGTGATCCTCCCATCTTGGCCTTCCAAAGTGCTGGGATTACAGGCATGAGCCACTGCACTCAACTGATTATCCAGTTTTTCCAGCACCATTTATAGAAGAGACTATCCTTTCTCCATTGCATATTTTTGACACCTTTGTCAAATATGTTTCTTGTAAATGTTGGATTCGTATCTGGGTTCTTTATTCTGTTCCATTAGCCTTTTCATTTTTTCACGGTGTCTATTTCTTGATACTTGGCTTTGCAATATTTTTTCTTCAAATTTCAAAGTATTTTGTTTCAAACATGTTTTTTAAATATTAAAGGGGATGTACAGAATGATAAGTTGCAAAGTCAAGAACAAGTGTGTTTCTGAAAATTTAGCCTGGCTTTGAATTTAAAAAGGGTTTAAAACAAAGTGAATGAACTAGCTTCTGAGTTTATGTTGGTTTATTCAACAATGAACACAATTTTAAAAGTCAAGACAAGTGAAGATCAAGATTCTGTGTTTTCTTGTTAAGCTTAAGGCATTTTGAGAGGGGTGTAGGTTGATCAGCATAATTGCTATTAAGAACTGAGAGAACTTATAGAAAACTTATAATGGCCACAGGGAAATTCAAGATGGCCAAATAAGAACAGGAATGGTCTGCAGCTCCCAGCGAGATCGATGCAGAAGGCGGGTGATTTCTGCATTTCCAACTGAGATACCCAGTTCATCTCATTGGGACTGGTTGGACAGTGGCTGCAGCCCATGGAGGGCAAACCTAAGTAGGGTGGGGCATCACCTCACCTGGGAAGCTCAAGGGGTTAGGGAATTTTGTCCCCAACCCAAGGGAAGCTGTGAGGGTCAGAGCCTGAAGAACTCCAGCACAGATACAGTGCTTGTCCCACGGTTTTCATAACCCACCAACCAGGAGATTCCCTCTGGTGACTACCCCACCAGGGCCCTGGGTTTCAAGCACAAAACTGGGTGGCCAATTGGGCAGACACTGAACTAGAGCTAGGTGCAGGATCTTTTCTTTCCATACCCCAGTGGTGCCTGGAATGCCAGTGAGACAGAACCGTTCACTCCCCTGGAAAGGGGGGCTGAAGCCAGGGAGCCAAGTGGTCTGACTCGGTGGGTCCCACCCCCACAGAGCCCAGGAAACTAAGATCCACTGGCTTGAAATTCTCACTGCCAGCACAGCAGCAATCTGAGATCCACCTGGGACGGTGGAGCTTGGTGTGAGGGAGGGGTGTCTGCCATTGCTGAGGCTTGAGTAGACAGTTTTACAGCAAGGGTAACAAAGCTGCTGGGAAGTTCGAACTGGGTGGAGCCCACTGCAGCTCAGCAAGGCTGCTGTGGCCCAACTGCCAGATTGCTCCCCTCTGGACAAGGCATCTCTGTAAAAAAGGCAGCAGCCCCAGTCAGGGGCTTATAGCAGACTTAAACGTCCCTACCTGATAGCTCTGAAGAGAGCAGCAGACCTCCCAGCACAGTGTTTGGGCTCTGCTAAGGGTCAGTCTGCCTCCTCAAGTGGGTTCCTGATCCCCATGTATACCAACTGGGAGACACCTCCCAGTTGGGGTGACAGTCACCTCATACAAGGAGAGCTCTGGCTGGCATCTGGCAGGTGACTGCTGGGTTGAAGCTTCCAGAGGAAAGAACAGGCAGCAATCTTTGCTGCTCTGCAGCTTCCACTAGTGATACCCAGGCAAACAGGGTAGGGAGTGGACCTCCAGCAAACTCCAGCAGACTGGCAGAAAAGGGGCCTGACTGTTACAAGGAAAAGAAACAAACAGAAAGGATTAGCATGTCCACTCAAAGACCCCATCTGAAGGTCACCAACATCAAAGACCAAAGGTAGATTAATCCACAAAGATGGGGCAAAAGCAGCACAAAAAGGCTGAAAATTCCAAAAACCAGAATGCCTCTTCTCCAAAGGATCAAAACTCCTTGCCAGCAAAGGAACAAAACTGGATGGAGAATGAGTTTGACAAATTGACAGAAGTAGGCTTCAGAAGGTGGGTAATAACAAACAACTCCGAGCTAAAGGAGTATTTTCTAACCCAATGCAAGGAAGCTAAGAACCTTGAAAAAAGTTAGTTGAATTGCTAACTAGAATAATCAATGTAGAGAAGAATGTAAATGACCTGATGAAGCTGAAAAACACAGCATGAGAACTTTGTGAAGAATACACAAGTATCAATAGCCGAATCAATCAAGCAGCAGAAAGGATATCAGTGATTGAAGATCAACATAATGAAATAAAGAGAGAAGACAAGATTAGAGAAAAAAGAATAAAAAGGAATGAACAAATCCTCCAAGAAATATGGGACTATGTGAAAAGACCAAATCTATGTCGGATTGGTGTACCTGAAAGTGATGGGGAGAATGGAACCAAGTTGGAAAACACTCTTCAGGATATTATCCAGGAGAACTTCCCCAACCTAGCAAGACAGGCCAACATCCAAATCCAGGAAATACAGAGAACACCACAAAGATACTCCTCGAGAAGAGCAACCCCAAGACACATAATTGTCAGATTCACCAAGGTTGAAATGAAGGAAAAAATGTTAAGGGCAGCCAGAGAGAAAGGTCGGGTTACCCACAAAGGGAAGCCCATCAGACTAACAGCAGATTTCTCTGCAGAAACCCTACAAGCCAGAAGAGAGTGGGGGCCAATATTCAACATTCTTAAAGAAAAGAATTTTCAACCCAGAATTTCCTATCCAGCCAAACTAAGCTTCATAAGTGAAGGAGAAACAAAATCCTTTACAGACAAGCAAATACTGAGGGATTTTGTCACCACCAGACCTGCCTTACAAGAGCTCCTGAAAGAAGCACTAAACATGGAAAGGAACAACTGGTACCAGCCACTGCAAAAAATACCAAATTGTAAAGACCATCAATTCTGTGAAGAAACTGCATCAATTAACAGGCAAAATAACCAGCTAACATCATAATGACAGGATCAAATTCACACATAACAATATTAACCTTAAGTTGAATGGGCTAAATGCCCCAATTAAAAGACACAGACTGGCAAATTGGATAAAGAGTCAAGACCCATCAATGTGCTGTATTCAGGAGACCCATCTCACATGCAAAGACACACATAGGCTCAGAATAAAGGGATAGAGGAATATTTACCAATCAAATGGAAAGAAAAAAAAAAGCAGGAGTCGCAATCCTAATCCTAATCTCTGATAAAATGGACTTTAAACCAACAAAGATCAAAAGAGACAAAGAAGGACATTACATAATGGTAAAGGGAACAATGCAGCAAGAAGAGCTAACTATCCTAAATACATATGCACCCAATACAGGAGCACCAAGATTCATAAAGCAAGTTCTTAGAGACCTACAAAGAGACTTAGAGTCCCACACAATAATAGTGGGAGACTTTAACACCCCACTGTCAATATTAGACAGATCAATGAAAATTAACAAGGATATTCAGGACTTGAACTCAGCTCTGGATCAAGCAGATCTAATAGACATCTGCAGAACTCTCCACCTGAAATCAACAAAATATACATTCTTCTCAGCACCTCATAGCACTTATTCTAAAATTGACCAAATAAGTGGAAGTAAACACTCTTTAGCAAATGCAAAAGAACAGAAATCGTAACAGTCTCTCAGGCCACAGTGCAATCAAATTAGAACTCAGGATTAAGAAACCCATTCAAAACCACACAAATACATGGTAACTGAACAGTCTGCTCCTGAATGACTACTGGGTAAATAACAAAATGAAGGCAGAAATAAAGATGTTCTTTAAAACCAATGAGAATGAAGACACAATGTACCAGAATTTCTGGGACACATTTAAAGCAGTGTTTAGAGGGAAATTTATAACATTAATGCCCACTAAAGAGAGCAGAAAAGATCTAAAATTGACACCCTAACATGAAAATTAAAAGAACTAGAGAAGCAACAGCAAAGAAATCCAAAAGCTAGCAGAAGACATGAAATAACTAAGATCAGAGCAGAACTGAAGGAGATACAGACATGAAAAGCCGTTCAAAAAAAGATCAATGAATCCAGGAACTGTTTTTTTTTTTTTTTTGAAAACAAAAAACAAAAAACAAAAAAAAACCCCCAACAAAATAGATAACCCGCTAGCCAGACTAATAAAGAAGAAAAGAGAGAAGAATAAAATAGACGCAATAAAAAATGACATAGAGGATATCACCACTGATCCCACAGAAATACAAACTACCATCAGAGAATACTATAAACACCTCTATGCAAATAAACTAGAAAATCTAGAAGAAATGGATAAATTCCTGGACACATACACCCTCCCAAGTCTGAGCCAAGAAGAAGTCGAATCCCCGAATAGACCAACAACAAGTTCTGAAATTGAGGTGGTAATTAATAGCCTACCAACCAAAAAAAGTCCAGGACCAGATGGATTCACAGCCAAATTTGAGGTATTGCTCTTCACACTTGGGGGCATTAGCTGCGGGGGTCTGCCTGCAGACCCTGACCCAAACGATGGATGAATAAAACGTACCCTGACACACAGATATTTTGTTTTGCCAGTTCAGCTGAGTGTCCAACCGCCTGCACATCAAGAGAGGTTTGTCACTGTGGCCGGCCCTGAGCAGTTCGCATTCCAGGCATTTATTTGGTATACAATTAACAACAGAAGCTTTGAGTAAACACACTTGCGGATAACTAACATGATTAAGAGAGTAGTTCTAGGAATGATTAAAGCTCAGGTACCGGGGTCTAAAGTAACTACCATGAGGGGGCAATTTGCCTCTTAGACCTCTCCCCCACCGAGAGAGCCATCTGGCTCAAAGGTTAGTTAATGGAGGTAGGGTAAACACACTTAACTGGAGAAGCCTCTATTGTCCCTAATATTTACACTATGACCTAATGCTCTAAGGTAAGAACTGGCTGCCTTTGCCCTGTTCAATTATTACAAGCTGAGTAACCTTTCGGCCTTCCAAAAGGTTTGTGACTATTCCCTATAACTTTCCCTAATATTTTCCTTTAATATTGCTGCCACCATCCTGAGTGAATCCCAACACGAATTCTACCAGAGGTACAAAGAGGAGCTGGTACTATTTCTTCTGAAACTATTCGAAACAATAGAAAAAAAGGGACTCCTCCCTAACTCATTTTATGAGGGCGGCATCATCCTGATACCAAAACCTGGTAGACACAACAAAAAAAGAAAATTTCAGGCCAACATCCCTGATGAACATCGATGTGAAAGTCCTCAATAAAATCCTGGCAAACTGAATCCAGCAGCACATCAAAAAGCTTATCCAGCATGATCAAGTTGGCTTCATCCCTGGGATGCAAGGCTGGTTCAACATATGCAAATCAATAAATGTACCATCATACAAACAGAACCAACGACAAAAACCACATGATTATCTCAATAGATGCAGAAAAGGCCTTTGACAAAATTCAACAGCCCTTCATGCTAAAAACTTTCAATAAACTAGGTATCAATGGAACATATCTCAAAATAGAGCTATTTATGACAAACCCACAGCCAATATCATACTGAATGGGCAAAAGCTAGAAGCATTCTCTTTGAAAACTGGCACAAGACAGGGATGCCCTCTCTCACCACTCCTATTCAACATAGTACTGGAAGTTCTGGCCAGGGCGATCAGGCAAGAGAAAGCAATAAGTGGTATTCAGAAAGGAAGAGAGGAAGTCAAATTGTCTCTGTTTGCAGATGACATGATTGTATGTTTAGAAAACCCCATCATCTCAGCCCAAAACCTCCTTAAGCTGATAAGCAACTTCAGCAAAGTCTCAGATTATAAAATCAATGTGCAAAAATCACAAGCATTCCTACACACCCATAACAGACAAACAGCCAAATCATGAGTGAACTCCCATTCACAATTGCTACTAAGAGAATAAAATACCTAGGAGTCCAACTTACAAGGGATGTGAAGGACCTCTTCAAGGAGAACTACAAATCACTGCTGAATGAAATAAAAGAAGACACAAACAAATGGAAGAACATTCCATGCTCATGGGTAGGAAGAATCAATGTGGTGAAAATGGCCGTACTGCCCAAAGTAATTTATAGATTCAATGCTATCCCCATCAAGCTACCACTGACTTTCTTCACAGAATTGGAAAAAAACTATTTTAAACTTCATATGGAACCAAAGAGGAGTCTGCATAGCCAAGACAATCCTGGGCAAGAAGAACAAAGCTGGAGTCATCATGCTACCTGACTTCAAACTATACTACAAGGCTACAGTAACCCAAACAGCATGGTACTGGTGGCAGGACAGATATATAGACCAATGGAACAGAATGGAGACCTCAGAAAAAACACCACACAGCTACAGCCATCTGATCTTTGACAAACCTGACACACACAAGCAATGCGGAAAAGATTCCCTATTTAATAAATAGTGTTGGGAAAACTGGCTAGCCATATGCAGAAAACTGAAACTGGACCCCTTCCTTACACCTTTTACAAAAATCACCTTAAGATGGATCAAAGACTTAAACGTAAGACCTAGGACCATAAAAACCCTAGAAGAAAACCTGGGCAATACTAGGTAGGACATAGGCATGAGCAAACACTTCATGTCTAAAACACCAAAAGCAATAGCAACAAAAGCCAAAATTGACAAATGTGATCTAATTAAACTAAAGAGCTTCTGCACAGCAAAAGAAGCTATCATCAGAGTGAACAGACAACCTACAGAATGGGAGAAAATATTTGCAATCTATCCGTCTGACAAAGGGCTAATATCCAGAATCTACAAACAACTTAAATAAATGTACAAGAAAAAAACAAACAACACCATCAAAAAATGGGCAAATGATATGAACAGACACTTCTCAAAAGAAGGCATTTATGCAGCCAACAGACATATGAAAAAATGCTCATTATCACTGGTCATTAGAGAAATGCAAATCAAAACCACAATGAGATACCATCTCACACCAGTTAGAATGGCAATCACTAAAAAGTTACGAAACAACAGATGCTGGAGAGGTTGTGGACAAATAGGAATGCTTTTACACTATTGGTGGGAGTGTAAATTAGTTCAACCATTATGGAAGACAGTGTGGCAATTCCTCAAGGATCTAGAACTGGAAATACCATTTGACCCAGCACTCCCATTACTGGGCATATACCCAAAGCATTATAAATCATTCTATGATAAAGACACATGCACACGTATGTTTATTGTGGCACTATTCACAATAGCAAAGACTTGGAATCAACCCAAATGTCCACCAATGATAGATTGGATTAAGAAAATGTGGCACATGTACACCATGGAATACTATGCAGCCATAAAAAAGGATGAGTTCATGTCCTTTACAGGGACAAGGATGAAGCTGGAAACCATCATTCTCAGCAAACTATCACAAGATCAGAAAACCAAACACCGCATGTTCTCACTCATAAGTGGGAGTTGAGCAATGAGAACACATGAACTCAGGGAGGGGAACATCACACACTGGGGCCTGTCGGGGGGTGGGGGGCTAGGGGAGGGATAACATTAGGAGAAATACCTAATGTAGGTGACGGGTTGATGGGTGCAGCAAACCACCGGGGCATGTGTATACCTATGTAATAAAACTGCACATTCTCCACATGTAACCAAGAACTTAAAGTGTGTGTGTGTGTGTGTGTGTGTGTGTTTATATATATATACACACACACACATACATATATATATATATATAACTTATAAGGAATTTTTACACTGAAAAAAGAAAATGCTGGGTAAGAATAGGGTATGTGGACAGACTAGGAAACAATCAAAAGATGAGTGGGCTGGGTTTGTGGTGGCCAGGTTTGTGGAGCTGATTAAGACATTGCTTTAAAATGATATTGTTTTTAATATAAATTACTGTCTATATGAATATAATCCCTTCCAATTCCCCCAACTTTTGTAATTTTATTACAGAAGTGATTTTAAGTTTTGATTCAATTTCTGTCAGTTTGGTATTTTTTTGATCACAGACTACAGGGTACTCAAATTTGGGAGGAGGAGGTTATGCAATTATATTCATATTTATTTATTTATTCACTTATTCATTTTATTTTCCTGCAGTTTAGCGATCAATTTTGCTATTTTATGGTACAAAATGGCTTTCTGCCGCGTTGGTAAAGAAAGCCAATTGTCTTTGAAGCTAGTAGTGGTCAGATGACAAATCCCTGATCAATGATGCTTAAGTGGAAGTCAGTGCATGGTGCTCTCTCCTGGAGATTTTTTAAAGGATCTGATTTATCTGGTTTGTTTAAATGGAATCATAATCAGAGAAATAATTTCACCATGAGAAATTAAAGAAGGCCAGAGGACAGCATTTAAAGTGAAAATCTAAAGGACATAATTGGAAAGAAAAAAAAAAAGTTTGGGGGAAAATGTCAAGTGATGGATTTGTGAGCATTTACTAAGGCAGGGGGCAAGCCATTATACTAAAAAAAGTACATGGCAACTGAAAATGATCTTTCCACATACAAATTCTTTCAGATCAAAATTTTTATTGTTTTTCAAATCTTATTTTTAAATTTTTGTCTCCTTTATCTCTCAGTATATGAGTGATTTGTTGAAAATCTCCCGCTGTGACGCTGTGACTGTGGAACTATCCATTTCCTCTTGTAATCTGGCTATTACTTGTTTTACATATTTTTATAGATTCAACATTATAGTATTTTCTTGATGATTTATTTTATTGGTGTAAAGTGTTCTTTTCCTTCTTAATATATTTCATCTGAAATTTCATTCTTTTCTGATATTAATATTGGTGTACCACCTTTTTTCTTATTAATGTTCGCATGCTTTCTCCTTTTTCTTTTTATTTTCAGCATTTCTGTGTTATTGCACTTGGTGTTTCTCTTATAAAGGATATAACTGGATTTTGTTTAGGTAATCTGAGATTCCTGGCATTGGAAAAGTGGGTTTAACTCATTCTGATTCTTGATGATTTTTCAGATGTTGTGACTTTTTTCAGCATTTTAGTTTATGTTTTCTGCGCCATGCCTTTGTGTCCAGAATTGGTTCCTTCCAGTGGGTTCTTGGTCTCGCTGACTTCAAGAATGAAGCCGCAGACCCTCGTGGTGAGTGTTACAGTTCTCAAAGATGGTGTGTCCGGAGTTTGTTCCTTCAGATGTTCACATGTGTCCAGAGTTTCTTCCTTCTGGTGGGTTCATAGTCTCGCTGGCTTCAGGAGTGAAGCTGCAGACCTTCGCAGTGAGTGTTACAGCTCATAAAGGTGGCGCTTCTGGAGTTGTTCGTTCCTTCCGGTGGGTTTGTGGTCTCTCTGGCTTCAGGAGTGAAGCTGCAGACCTTTGCAGTGAGTGTTACAGCTCTTAAAGGTGGCACAGACCCAAAGAGTGAGCAGCAGCAAGATTTATTGCAAAGAGCAAAATAACAAAGCTTCAAAAAAGTGGAAGGGGACCTGAGTGGGTTGCTCAGGTGGCCTGCTTTTATTCCCTGATTTGGCCCCAATCACATCCTGCTGATTGGTCCATTTTACAGAGAGCTGATTGGTCCATTTTACAGAGTGCTGATTGGTCCGTTTTTACACAGAGCACTGATTGGTGCATTTACAAAGCTTTAGCTAGACACAGAATGCTGATTGGTGCATTTGCAATCCTTTAGCTAGACACAGACCACTGATTGGTGCATTTACAATCCTTTAGCTAGACAGAAAAGTTCTCCAAGTCCCCTACCGGATTAGCTAGACACAGAGCACTGATTGGTATGTTTACAAACCTTTAGCTAGACACAGAGCACTGATTGGTGCATTTACAATCCTTTAGCTAGACACAAAAGTTCTCCAAGTCCCCTACCGGATTAGCTAGACACAGAGCACTGATTGGCACTGATTGGTGTGTATACAAACCTTTAGCTAGACACAGAGCACTGATTGGTGTATTTACAATCCTTTAGCTAGACAGAAAAGTTCTCCAAGTCCCCACCCAACCCAGAAGCCCAGCCAGCTTCACCTCTCACTTTTTCTGTCCCTTTTTCCCTTACCCTATATTCTGTTGATCCAATGAAGTCATTTCTATTCCCCTCTTTTTTCTTTATAAGTTTAGAAGTAATGTACTTAATTCTATTCTTTCAGGGATAACTCAACATTTTTTCACTTATATATCATATTTATATTTTCTAATATTACCTAGAACCAGTTAGTCTGTATTCTTTCAAAGCAGAGAGATGTTACATTCTGGACTAAATCATGCTCCTATCTTCCATAATCACATGTGGAATATTTGTTACACATTGTTTTAAGCACAAAATACAGCTTTTCTAATAGTCAATGCTTATTTAAATTTGTGAACATGTTTTGCTGCTTATTTTGAATAATTTTTTTCTCAATATTTACTCTTATTTGAGATCTTTTTTTTTTGCTGAAGTACATTCTATAGTTATTTTTCAGTTAGTACATGTGATCAAAAACTGAGTATCTGAAATACTTATATTTTACACTCACTCTCGAATGATGGTTTGTTAGGGCGCAGAACTCTATACTGACAATCATTTCCCTTCTAAAGTTTGAAAATATAACTTCTAGGACATGGTGTTACTAGTGAGAACACTTATAGAGATGTTATCTGTTTGTGATAGATGCAAGAGGCAAATAAGGGAGGGTTCCCAGAGAATCTCTGACCTGCCCCACAAGCGTTTACATTAGATGCTTCTGTGCAAATGAGGGAACCTGCCCAGGGCTGTGCCTGGGCATGCCCACAGCAGACCGGGGGCCCACCTGCGTACCGGGAGAGTGGGGTGGAGCCACCAGGAATTCACGCCTGATGCCCGGGGAGGAGTCTGGCCTCTTCAGCTCCTGTGTGGTGGCCTGATATTCAGTCTGTGAGCTGGGAGCCTGTTGGCAGGTCCCTCTTTTTATTTTCGCTGAGAGCTTTCTTTTACTAAATGCCATCATCCTTACCTTTCAATGTGTCTGCGTGCCTAATTTTTCCTGGTTGTTAGACAAGAACCCGGATTTTAGTTGAACTCTGGAGCAAAAATCCTGCATCATTTGTAGGTAATGTTTGTTTTCTTTGGTTGCTTTTATGACCTTCTCTTTATTCCTAGTATTTGGGCATTTCACAAAAACATTTATAAATCTGAATTAAAAAACAAACTGACCTTGCCAAGGACCCTACTGATCCCTTTTCATATAATTCTATCTGCTAGGTCTTGTGCTGCCTTCTAAGTTAGTTTATCAGTTCTATACTTCAGTATTTAATTCTATATTCAGCCATGTTATCAAATGTTTATTTCAACCTTTGAGTTTCTCATTTGTAATAGTATTTTTTCATTTTTATGTTTTTAAAAGAGTTCTTTTCATATTTTACTATTTTTATTTAGTAACTTTCAGTACTTGATGCATAGATTTTATTTCATATTTATGTTTTTGAGATGTTTGCATAACACATTTAAAGACAATTACATATTGTTGTATGATTTCCATTTCCTTGGTCAAGAATTCTCCCATTTGTTGCATCTCTGAAGAGTTTCCCAAGGTGGGTTAATCTTGAATATGGTAAACTTGCTGCCCTCAGTTTTTTAGTTTTAATACTTTATCAGTTGTTTCTTGTTCTTTTTTTTTCTGGGCATATTATTACATCATTTGAAAATAATGACAATTTTGGCCTTTCTCTTCGAGATTTTGTAACTCATTTTCTTTTCTTTTCACATAGAATTTGATAAGGCCTCCAGTACTTTGTGATATAGTAGTTGTGGTGATGGCCCTTCTTGTCTTACTGCTGATCTCAAGTTTATGTTTGTAGCAAATTTTTGCTACATGACTATTACAAGTTTAAGAGGTTACCAAGAGTTTTTATTACAAATATCTTAAATCTTAGCAAAGACTATAAAAACTGAGATAAACATGTTATTCTTCTAAATAGTAATCATTTAGACAAATCACAAATGTGATATCAGATTAGTGCATCCTACACTGTATGGAAACTATAAATTCATGATTTTCAAAAATTGTAGGTAAATATTTATTTACAAAATAATTTATCCACCTTGCTTTACCAAAAAAGGCAAGGTCTTGTTTTTCTTTCCCTATACAGTAGTAATGGCTCTTTGGTGTAAAAACTTTATAGGACCTAAAGTAAAAAAGAAGATAAAAACCAGTTTGTCTTTCAAAGTCTTAAAATATTTCATTAACCTCATAGTGCCTGATCTCTGTCACCAAGCAAATAACTGAACTATTATTTCCAAGCTCAATTCAAACAGGTAAAGTTTTACTACAATTATATCTGGCCATCACTACAGTGTTTTCTCCAATCACTTCCAAAGCCTACCCCTTTTCTTTATCATACTTCCACCTATATTGCATAATACAGAGCTTAGCTAGTGAGGTACAAGTGATAAGGATTATCTCCCCAGAGTCTCCAGGCCTTGGTAATTCCTAGACCACAGCACCATGCACTAGGTTATAGTCACAGGCCTCTATATAGTCTTCCACATATCCCATTACAGTTTAAATCCTATGCATACTCTTTATATCCTGCACTTATCTGTCAAAATTCTAAGGTATAAGATTTTTTTTTTTACTTATCCCTGCTGTTTAATTTTGAACAAAGAAAAATATAAAAGAAAAATTTTTAAAAAGAGGCCTTCATGGATATCAAAGAATGCCAACAATAATGCTGAAGAAAGAAGTTATTCTACAGCAATGAGACACAAAGAAAAGAATTTTGTAAACATTAGCATCTTGGTTACTGGAGAACTATAACTTTTATGTAGTCGTGCTTGGAAAACACTAAAAGGGAAATAGAGTCTATTTGACAATATTCTGTCTTCACTGTTGTTCACTTCATATGTGTTGGAATATAAAGTTCTATACAGTTAATATGAAGCTCTCTTTAGCATTTAAAACATGATTTGCATTTTCATGAGGCATTTTGGCTAATTTTATTGATTTCCTTATATTTCATAGTCCTTAGCCTTATGAGAATCTTATGTTTCTGTATGTTTTCTATCATGTAGCACAATTTCTGACACACAAAACATACAATAAACATGTGTTAATTTTTCTATCAAAGTCAGAATTTATTCATAAGGAATCTGAAGTAAGGTGTACTAAGCTTGTTTATGGGTTAAGTGATATAGCCAAATTTAAAACTTTACTTTTTATGTCAGTCTAGAAATATCTCGGATTAAAACATATCACTTCTTAGTTCCAATTAGATAAGGGAAATCTTTTATAATAATGCCAGGATTGCTATAATCTGATAGGAGACAACAATTTCATTTTGCTACAGGAAAATTTGGAGGACAAAAAAAAAAAAAAGAAAACGTAAGATAGAGGGGAGAACATAGTCAGATGAAGAAGCAAAAAACACAAGGCATTTAGATTTGTTAGGAAGGAATTCAAGTCAGTCAGTAAAGTGATAACTTTTGAATTATCTGAGAAAAATATACTCAGAACAAAATCAGGCACACTAAAGGTATCCATAATCCACATTATTTACTAGGCTAAAGGTAAATACAAACAAATCTACATGGACTAATTGTATCACAGAACAAAAAGAGTAGCAAAATCCAGTAATTCCAATGGAGTAATAAAGTTGCAGACAAAGGAAAATTAATGTGTGCATTGTTTGAGATATGACTAAAATGTCATTAAAATAAATTCTAAGTTATGAATATTCATTTGAAAAGTTACAAAGTACATATTGATTTATATTTCAGAAGCAAGGATATATGTTTCTATATAATTTAGTCCTAAATATAGTTCATTTCCTATGCTAATCCTTTTTTCCTTCTTCTTACCTTCTTAGGTCAAAAACAAGAGGCCAGGACCTCCCAAGAAAAGCTTTACTAATGTAATAGCTTTGGCCAAGTCCACCCAATATATTTTTCTCTCTGCAAAGAGAAACAAGCTATTGTCTCATACTAGATTTCCTCTTCTTCCATGCCACTGTTATTCATGTTCAAATCCTGGCTGTCCTTCAGGGTCCAATTCAAATGGTTATCGCCATTTTCTATTAATGTCATTTCTTCCTATTTTCTACCTTTTGTTAGCTATGTTAAAGTGTTTCTTTACCAACATCCCCCATACATTGTGTAACACAGTGTCTATGGCTTACTCATTTTTGAATCCTTATCATGACCTGACATAATGAAGATTCTTAGTACATAGTGATACATGTAAATATAAGTTAATTAGTACATGATAGACTTGATTTCCAGAATGATTTTGTATAGTTGAATTGTGTAGTAAGGGGACACATGTGAAATGAAGACTTTAGTCAGTATCAAGAAGATATTTTGGGTGACTTCACATATCTGCCAATGATAAATCTAGAAACAATAGGTGCTTGGGTAGGTGATTTCCTTTTGCCTTCTTTATCATTGTTTTCCCAGTATTTCTTACATTCATCTAATTTCATTAGATGCCCATATACTTTATACTGGCTTTTCCTGTGAGGTTCGAACTGGTCCAGTTCATTTGTTTTCAGAATTGATTCATCTGGAGAGTCATCTCCTATCCTCCCAAACAATGATATACCAGTCTGAGGACTGTGTAGAAGGGACTTCTCTTTCTACTCAGTATGACCAAAATAATTCAATTCTAGTTGTGGTGTGTGATTTATGAATATTTTGTCCTTTAGTTTGTGTGAGCCAATTTTGTGCCATAAGAATTTTAGCCTCCTTTTCCACAAAAGAGTGATTTAATCAAACAAAAGTTGACAATCAATGTAGTACATTTGTGTGACAGTGATTAAACATGGTGTTTTTCTCTTAGGTGTCTGAGTAGATTTGGAAATGCCCATTCTGCTCTCAGAGCTCCTCTGCTTTAAGGGTGATGGACTTCCTGTACCACTACGTAGTGCATGAGTGCCAGCCACTGGTATCTAGAACTGTGATTAGTGAGGAAACACTAGGAGGAACAAACAACCCAACTCCTTTTATCTAATCTGTTGACTCCAAAGGGACCTTCTGCTTATTCCAGTTAAAACTCAAGCTGCAATTCAAAATGAAATCAGTATCTTTTTTCTCTACTTGTCAGCAAAGCAAGATGCTACCTTATAATTACCACGTAACAATCAATCGCAAACATAGTGGCTTAAAGCAGCTCCTCTTTTAGCCTACATATCTGCAAACCGGCAGTTTGGACTGAGCTCAGCTGGATGTTTTTTCTGAGCTGATCATGTATGTAGGGTCTGCTGCTGGCTGGTTTAGACTGATGGTGGATGAGAAAACACATGAAGAAGAGAGGCATGATGGTGGCAGAGTTCTGAAAGAGTCACACAGAAGGCCCTTAAGTTCGTGGCTTGAAAATAGCATCCTGTCACTTCTACCACATTCTATTTACCAGGCCAGCCCAGATAAAGATGTGAAGAAACAGACTCCATCTCTTGATGGGAGAAGTTGAAAATCAATGGAAAATGGCATGGATAAAGAAAGGAGTGATGATTGTGGCCATATTTGTAATGGCCATATTTGATACCCTTTTCAGTTTTCCTAGCCACACTTCTCATTGGCCAGAAAAATTAAATGCATATCAACACTGAAGAAAACAGATCTTGGTTAAAAGCAATGATGTAGCTAATATCCCATTCAGGTAAAAGATTACTTATATAGTGTGAGACAGGCATGAGGCAGAGAAGTGCTTACGGGTTGGTTTCTGCTTTGTTAGCAGATTTACTTTTAGATCATGTACTACTTTGTTGTTACTCTTTTATTGAGAAAAAATAACAAATATTTCCAAAATTTTGCAGCATGCAACTCAGTGCTTCAGTTGGCATTCAATCAAAATTTCCTTGAAATAAAAAAAGACAAGAGAGAGACTTGGAATTATGACTATTCTACTAGATTAGCTCCTTCATGTCAAAATCTGTCAAGTTTATGATTTATTCAGATAGCACTTGTTTTTGGTGCAATAACTAAACTGTTGCTTTAGAGTCTACTACATTCTCCTCTATTATTTGGCATTTTTCTCTTTATTATTTTGTTCAAGTAGGATATTGTGCTGAGTTGAACCATGAAATGAATTGTATTGAGCAACATCAACAACATAAGTGTTCTGGGGTGTCATCTGCATTTTCATATCTGGCTGTTCAAATTCTTTTTACAGCTATAGCTTTGATAATAATGTAATAGCATAATGTTTTTCATTAGCTATCAAATCATAGAAGACAACAAAGATGTGTTAAGTTAGCATAGTTTAATATAAGGAAACAACAGCATCAGTAAAAGCATTGAGCACTAAATATCTCTTCCATTTCAGTTCTTTTACAGGAAGCTTTTGTTACGTGTTGTCAGCACATTGCTGCAATGCTCAAGTATAGCTCTTTAATGTGAAAACCTGGTATTTGGGCATGGCTTGAAGCAGGTGAGAGAGTAACCCATGCAGATATTAGAGGAAAGGAACAAGAGTAGCTGGAAAGATCCAGAGTTAGGAAGCTTCCTGGTGCCCTCCAGGAGTGGCAAGCTGGTCACTGTGGCATGAGAAAATTGAGTTAGGGAAAAAGAAGCAGATTAGGTCAAAGAGGTGAAATGGGAGGGAGGTCATGTAGATGTTGTAGGCTACTGTGATGAGTTTGACTTTTACTCTGGAAGACAGGAAGACAACCATAAAATTTGGGCCATTAGAGTGAAATAATTTGTCTTTATTTTAAAAAGGATCACTTTGCCTCCTCTGTTGGAATAGAATGTGTATGTACTGGAGAGTGGTAGTGGATAGACAGCTATAATGGAAGCTGGGAGACAAATTAGAAAGCAACTGTTTTCTCCCAAATTCATTCCCTGCCTTTCCTCTAATTACATCTGTATCTTAGAGGTCTAATCCTTAAAAAATATATTTCCCAGATTCCCTTGCTAATTGGTTTCAAACTAAATTTAGTCAAAAAGAAGCATTGTCATGAAGTTCAGGGCACCAAGAAGGGACAAGCTGGGGCATTGCTCCCTCTCTCTGATTGCTTTGGGTTGTGCCTGTGGCGACTGCCACATGTGCCCCATGGCCAGTCCCTGCTGGGCAGGCTACTGTGATTGCCATTTGTATTGGGTGATCTCAGCTTTTGGTTTCCCATGATACCATCTCTAGGGGTAGCAGCTGGCTATAATAACTAATGTCTGGATTATCCTAACTCTTCTGTTTGTTCTTTCAGGTATTTAACAATGTTGTGACTAATTGGCTTCTATTATTTCCCTAGAGTAGGTTCTGTTATTACCCTGGAATATGTTTGTAATAGAGTGGGCTATTACAATCATCTAGGATAAAGATAATCGTGGTTTGGAATAAGGTGGTAGCAATGGAAGTGATGAGAAGTCATTAGATGCAGAATATATTTTATAGATGGAATGTGATAAAATAAAAAATAAACTGGACTCTGGTTTCCAGCATATAGTTCCAAAAGACTGAAATTGAAATTTGTGGAGTAATAGGGTATCTTTTGTATGCTAATGAGAAGAGTGGCGGTTGGGGGCCCCTAGAAAGCTTCAGCATGAGGGCTAGTCACCAGAAAAACTATGACATGATTAGAGGGCTAGAACTTTCAGCCTCACTCCTTGACCTCTGAGGAGAGAAGACAGGCTAGAGATTGAGTTCAATCACCAACGGCCAATGATTTAATCAATATCATGCCTACATAATGCATTCTCCATAGAAACCCCTAAACCGTGGATTTCAGAGAGCTTCTGGGTTGGCCAACATATCAAGAGAGGAGCTGTGAGGTGGGCAAGCCTGAAGAGGGCTTGGAAGGTCCTGTATCTTCCCCCTTTTCTTTGCTTTATGCCTCTCTTCCATGGGCTGTTCCTAAGTTGTATCTTTTATATAGTCAAAAAGAGTTTTGATATAGGTTGTATGAGTGTTATAAGATAAATAAAAGTCAAAAATGACTCTAGTGTTTTTCCTGAGAAATTGAAAATGGCATAATTATTATTAACTAAGATGAAAATAATGTAAATAAAGCAAGTCTATGCTGGGAGAGATTAGGGGTTCAGTTTTGTACATGCTGTGTTTAAGATGCCCATTAACTACCTAATTGGAACTTTTAAATGATCAGTTGTGTATATATGCATCTGGAGTCAGAAGTCCAAACTAGAGATATAAATTTAGGAATCAACAGCTTTTATTGTTGTCTATTCAAAGTTATGAGACTAGATGAGATCATTCCAGAAAGTGAACATATATAAAAGAGAGATTACCAAAAGTGAATGAGGACTCCATTTACTATACCTTCAATTATTTAAAATCTTATAAATTGGTGCTGTCCAATAGAACTTCCTGCAGAGACAGAAATGTTCTATATTTGCACTATCTGAAATAGTAGCTGTATTAGTTTTCTATTTCTACCACAACAAATTGTCTCAACTTTAGTGGCTTAAACAACAGTAATTTATTATCTTATAAGTTCTGTAGATCAGAAATGCACCATGGTCTCACTGGGCTAAAACCAAGGTGCCAGCATGGTTGCATTCCTTTTTGGAGGCTCTGGTGGAGAATCTGTTTCTTTGACTGATCTAACTTCTAGAGCCCATTTGCATTCCGTGGCTTGTGGCTCCCTACCTGCATCTTCAAAGCTAGGAAGGCATGTTGAGTTCTCACAGCTCATTACCCTGATCTTTTCTTCTGTCTTCCTCCTCCACTTTAAGTATCCTTGTAATTAGATTGGAACCCTTGTGGATAATCCAGGATAGTCTTCCCATCTCAAGGCCCTTAACCTTAATCACATGTATAAAGTCCCTTTTGTCATGTAAAGTAACATATCCATAGGTTCCAGGATTAGAATGCATACATTTTTGGGAGGCCATTACTTTGCCTACCAGCATGACCACTATCACCATATGGTGATTGGACATTTGAAACATGGCTAGTGGAATTGAGAAACAACATTATTTTATTTTAACTAATTTAAATGGAAATGGAAATGCATATAGATAATGGCTACCTTATTGGATAGCACACATCTAGAAGAATAGGAGAGTAAATAGACTAGGGACATGTGGTATGATCACAGACCAACATTAAGAGCCTATGTATGATTTGTAGTTATGAATTTTAAGTAAGACTTTAGCATAGTTGTATTTCTACAGCCATGTTAACTACTGATGGCACTCTATATTAATCCATTCTCATACTGCTATAAGGACATACTTGAGACTGGGTAATTTATTTTAAAAAAGAGGTTTAATGGACTCAGTTTCATATGGCTGGGGAGACCTCGCAATCATGGTGTAAGGCGAAGAAGGAGCAAAGGCACATCTTACATGGCAGCAGGCAAGAGAGCATGTGAGGGGGAATGGCCTTTTATAAAACTATCAGATCTCATGAGAACTCACTATGACAAGAACACCATGGAGGTAACCACCTTCATGATTCAATTACCTCCCACCAGGTCCCTCCTATGACATGTGGGGATCATGAAAACTACAATCCAAGATGAGATTTGGGTGGGGACACAGCCAAACCATATCACACCCATAAAATTGCCTTGAAGATACATTATCAAAAAACGATAATTATAAACCAAGGGAGATAAAGGTTTTGCATTTAAGAAACAGTGATGAGCAAAGAGACCAGAAAAATTTCTCTTAACTCTAAATAATTATTGAGGCTACCACTCCAAAAATTAATATAATTTTTTTTTTAGATGAAGTCTCGCACTGTCACCTGGGCTGGAGTGCAGTGGCGCAATCTCGGCTCACTGCAACCTCTGCCTCCTGGGTTCAAGCAATTCTCCTGCCTCAGCCTCCCAAGTAGCTGGGATTACAGCCACCCGCCACTACACCCAGCTAATTTGTTGTATTTTTAGTAGAAATGGGGTTTCACTATGTTGGCCAGGCTGGTCTCAACTCCTGATCTTAGATGATCCACCCCACCTCAGCCTCCCAAAGTGCTAGGATTACAGGTGTGAGCCACTGTGCCGAGCCCAAAATATCTTAATTAGATGGGGTTTTGCCATATTGGCCAGTCTGGTCTTGAACTCCTGACCTTGTGATCCACCTGCCTCAGCCTCCCAAAGTGCTGGGATTACAGGCATGAGCCACTGTGCCTGGCCATATAATTTTTAAAAGAAGATTCATTAAACAAAGGATCCACAATATAATAAAAAATTCCAAACTATCAAAAGCCAAATGATTAATTCTTGACACTTAGGAAATAAATGGATTGATTATTTTGTTCCGAATTTCAGAACAACCAATAAAATAAGAGAAATAAGATACAGAATTTGCAAATCATTAGAAAGAAGTAACAAAGTTATAAACAGGGAAGTATTTTTAAATGACACTTGAAAACCCAAACAAAAGAAGACATAACACACGATGGCAGCAAAAAGTTTAAACATATTATGATTACAATTACGATTAGATAAGTTCCCCTGTCAAAGACAAAGAACAGTAATTAGTTGTTTATAAGAACTACACTTAAATCAAATGACACACAAAGGTAAAAATTGAACAAGGCAATGAGAAGCAAAACAATACCCAGAAATAGATTTCAGCAGAAGTGGGAGTCATTCTTTCCAGTATAGGTTTGAATTCACAATACCTGCAGGGCCTGAAAAAGCTCAAATTAAAATTTAATGTAAAGTGGTCTCCAATTAGTAGTTTCCCAAGATGCCTTGCAGAAGAGGCAATACAAATTCATTCTTTTTTTCTTTTCGCCACAAGGTGGGTGTCATTGTGACTGGCTGCTACCTCCCCATGAGTCTTCTAAAATAAAACCTGCAAATTCACATCTTCCCCATGCTTCCAGAGAATGCATATTCTTCCTTTGAAAAAAGAAAACCAGGTATGGTTGCATGTGCTTGTAGTTCTAGCTACTCAGGAGTACTCAGGAGGCTGAGGTAGGAGGATCACTTAAGCCTAGGAGTTCAAGTCCAAGTCTAACCAAGACATATGGAGACCCTCTTTCTGGGGAGGGGAGGGAAAAAGAGGGCAACACCTAGGGAAACAGATTTAGGTAGAGAGGGACAATAGAATTCTCAATTTATAACAAGGAAAAAAATGACTACCAGACATTTGTAAGACGTCAATAGCACAAAAGAGAAACACAACCAGATTATAATTTTTTGGTCAAAGGTCTATAAAACGCTGGCTAATTCTGAGGATATGGTGCAAAAAAATATGATTTTGTTAACCACAACAAAAAGAAAGGTAAGAAATGCTAGGAGAAAGCTAAAAGCTCCATACTAAAATAATGGTCCTAATATTAAGCAAAGTAAAATGTGGTATGATTTTGAGTGGTCAGCAGAGTGTAAGAATAAATAATCTATTTGCACTTGATACTTTCAGCTGTCACAGAGGTCATAGAATTGGGCTTATTGAGAAGGAAAGGTAAATGCTAGTACACTACTTGGCTCAGAAGTGAACAAAATTGCAGTTTGCTCAAACAACTCTATAGGAAAAAGTCTAATAATCTGATGTAAAAATGGGCAGAAGATTTGAATAGATATTTCTCAAAAGAAGACATATGAATGGCAAACAGACATATGAAAATGTACTCAAAATCATTGATCATCAGAGAAATGTAAATCAAAACTACAATGAGATATCATCCGACTCCAGTTAAAATGGCTTTTATCCAAAAGTCAGGCAATAACAAATGCTGGTAAGGATGTAGAGAAAAGGGAACCCTTGTACACTGTTAGTGGGAATGTAAATTAATACAATCACTATGGAGGACAGTTTGGAGGATCCTCAAAAAACTAAAAATAGAGCTACCATATGATTCAGCAATCTCACTGCTAGGTATATACCCAAAAGTATATTGAAGAGACATCTGCACTCCCATGTTTGTTGCAGCACTGTTCATAATAGCCAAGATTTGGAAGCCACCTAAGTGTCCATCAACAGATGAATGGAGAAACTGTGGTACATATACACAACGGAGTGCTATTCAGCCATAAAAAAGAATGATACTCTGTCATCTGCAACAACATGAATGGAACTGGAGATCATTATGTTGTTAAATAAGCCAGACACAGAAAGACAAACATCACATATTTTCACTTATTTTTGGGATATAAAAGTCAAAACAATTAAACTCATGGAGATAGAGAACAGATAGACGGTTACCAGAGGCTAGGAGGAGGAGTGGTGGGGGGGAGTTAGTGATGGTTAATTGGTACAAAAAAATGGTTAGAAATAATAAATAAGACCTAGTATTAGATAGGACAACAGGAGGACTATGGTCAAAAATAATTTATTTGTACATTTCAAAGTAACTAAAAGAGTGTAATTGTATTATTTGTAGCACATAGGATAAATGCTTGAGGTGACGGATACCCCACTTACCCTGATGTGATTATTACACATCGTATGCCTGTACCAAAAGATCTCATGTACCTCATAAATACATACACCTACTATGTACCCACACAAATTAAAAATTAAAAAAATTTAAAGAAATTACAGTTCGTTGGTTTTGAATATTTGACCAAATTTTTTACTAAGCACAGATAGATTGAATATAATTTTATTGTCCTTTTGACATTATGATAATGAAGGTATCTACACAGAAGTCTGAGATGAGAAAAAAATGATATAATATCCACCTACTACATAGTGGGTAGTTTATATACTAAAGTTATTGTTATGAGAAAGAATGGCTTAGGAATATTATTTAAAATTATTAAGGAGTGTTAAAAATAAAATACCAAGTGTAAAAATGACAAAGGCAAGAAGAAACAGTATATAATGTGAGTAAATTTTAATCTTTCCAAGAGAGGAGACAGTACATAATGTCTAAAATTGTTAAACCATAAAATAGAAATATAGTTATTTTATTCATAATTAAGGAGATAACTACTATAGCACGAAATCGTGCCAAAAATGGTTGCCTCTGGGAAATGTGATTATAGATATTATAATATTTTGGACTGTAAAAATCTGCTTTTAAGACTGAGGAAATACAAATAGGACAATATTTATTTGAAATTTGTATCCTCAGGGAGTGTAAAGAAATTAATGTATCCACAAAATAATAATAGCTGCTATTTGAAAACATAGTTTTCTTGAAAGTTAAAATAGTAATAGTCTTCTAAAAATTTTGTTAGTTTTGGTTTTCTCTTTAATCTGAGTTATGTAGAAAAGTGCTTATTTCAAATTAGGTAGGCTTATTTTATTCCTTTTTCTGTCTTTTTTCTATCAACTAGTGTTTTATTGTGTTCAGAAAATGCCATGCATTAAAAGACTACTTTTGAGAATTTCTAGAGATTTTCTTTGTTACTAAAGAGATTTTTGTAATTGTTACATGGGATTTTAAAAAGAATGTAAATTATCCTTTTTGTCAAGTATAATGATTTCTGAAACCTAGCTGTGTCAGAATACTGTATAATACTGTAATAGTATATTGTTTTTGGCTATGTGTACTTATTTCTTAGAGTGGTATGTTAAAGCCTCGACCTTGTGACTTTGTTTATTTCTCTCTCTACATCTAAACATTTCCAAGACACGTTATTTGCAATACCAAGACCATAACTATTATGTATTTAATCAAAATAAAATATTTCGGCTCTCTATAATTCACCTTGAACTTTATTTTGTTAAATATAAATGTTGTCGATTATACAACATTTCATTATCAATCCCTAGACACATTTCTAATCCACTATAATTGTTTTAAAATAAAAGGAGAAGGGAAGGTTGTAGTAAAACCCTCCCCAAACTCCTCCTCCATAAAAGCAATGAGGATACTGGCAAAAAAAAAAAAAAAAAAAAAAAGTCAAAATCAACTTTTTCAGAACTCTGGAAACTAACTGAAGCCTTTCAACAATCTGAGGAACTTTTATTTTAGAAAAATAATTGGATCTTGGTAACAATGAGCTTTGTGGTGCTTGAACTTACTTTATGCCCATTCAAATTCATGATATCCTTTAAGACCAATAGATTTACACTCGCAGTAACTGAGAAACAACAGCCTAGCAGTCACTGGATGGGAAGAAGGGTTTAGAAATCACCCAAATCCACATGTGAAATGACCATTTGACCTGTGTGGAAGCTACCTGAAAAACTTCATTCTCAAGGTTTATTATTATTTTATTTAGTTAGTTATTTAGAGAAAGAGTCTCACTCTGTCACCCAGGCTGGAGTGCAGTGACATGATCATGACTCACTGCAGCCTTGACCTCCTAATTTCAAATGATCCTCCCACCTCAGCCTCCCAAGTAGCTAGGACTACATGTGCTTGACCAACACCTAATTAATTTTTTGTGTTTTTAGAGACAGGAGTCTTGCTATTTTGCCCAGGCATGTCTCAATTTCCTAGCCTCAAGTGTTCCTCCCACCTCAGCCTCTCAAAGTGCTAGAATTATAGGTGTGGCAGGTTTATCTTTATTTGATAAAGGCCTGACTTAGAGCTTTCTCTGTGAGAATAGCCAAATTCCCAGGTGTGTGTCTAAAGCAACTATTGGTAATTGTTTAACAAGACAGCTTCCTTAAGCAGAGATCCCATTTAGGGCTAATAAGTGGCTAAGAAACTTAAAAGGAAAAACTGGGGAATGAAAGGACTTTAGAGGATATTTAAAAGCTCCACACATTCCTGGGAATCTAGAAGGCCACATGCATGTGCAGGACTCTGAACATGTACAGAAAACACTGGAGAAGGTCTTAATTGCTCACCTATGGCTGACCTTTAGTTGCTGTAAAATCAAAAGTAAAGGTTAAGGCAGAACTGTAAGTTATCTGAAGTGTTGAAGATGTTCCTGAACATAAACACAGAGTCGGTCAGCAAAGGCTGTGAGACTTATTGGTCTAAGGTATGTAAGGAGATCCCTGTCCGATCGCTAGCTGATGACTAAATTAAAGAATACAGACTTGACAGAATTAGTCCAGGAAATCACAAATAAATAAAAGAAAAATAAACAAAGAGAGGCACAACAAATAGCAACAGTAGCAAGTCCTAGAAGCCTTATTACCATCTGATTTCCAGAGTTGCCACAATATGTTTATTTTAAATGCTTCACTTTTCAATAAAAAATCTTGAGATACCCAAATAAATGAGATAGATGTATGCCCTTTATATATGGTGTTGGGGGGCAGAGGTGGAGGAATAAATAGTCAATAGAAACTATCCCTGAGAAAGGCTACTGGACTATTAAGACCTTGTACTTACTAGTCAAAGATTTTAAATCAGCTATTATAAATATCTTTGAGAACTAAAGGAAACCATGTTTAAAAAATTAAATAAAAATATGAGACTATCTCAAATAGAAAATATCAATAAAGTGGTAGAAATAATTTTAAAGTAGAAATAATGCACTTAAAAATTAAAATAAATGATATAAAAATTTTACTAGAAGGACTCAAAAACGGATTTGAAATGGGAGAAGATGGAATCAATGGAGCTAAAGATAGATCAATTGAGATTATCAATTCTAAGGAACACAAAGAAATATGAATGAAAAAAGTTGAGCAGAGCCTCAGGGATATGTGGGACATCATCAAGCACACCAACATAGGCATAATAAAGTCCCAGAAGGATTGGAGTGAAAGAAAGAGGCAGAAAGAATATCTGAAGAAATCGTAGTATGAATTGTTTCCTATTTGATAAAAAACACTAATTTGCACATGCATGGAGATTAAGGAACTCAAAATAGAATCAACTAAAAGGGATCCACACCTAGACAAATCATAGTAAAATTGTCAATAGCCAAGGACAAAGAGAGAATTTTGAGAACAACTCATCACCTATAAGTGATCAATAAAATAACTTTCTATCTGAAACCATGGTGGCCAGAAATGGAATAACATTTTCAAAGTGTTGTAAGAAAATCATTGCCAACAAAGAATTATATACCCAAATAAATTTTCCTGTGAAAATAAAGAGAAAATTAATTCCCAGACAAAAATTCTGAAAAATTAATCCCTAGCAGACCTGCCCTAAAAGAATTACTAAATGGGGCTTTCTAGGCTGAAATGAGAGATACCAAAGAGCAACTTGAATTCACATAAGACACAAGAATTACTGTTAAAATTAACTACATAAATAAATATAAAAGACATTATAAATATATTTTTGTTAGTAACTCTTTTCTTCTGTCTGATTTAAAAGGCAACTGCGAAAAGCAATAATTATAAAAAAGTGTTGATGGGCTTATAATGAATATACCAATAATTTAAACTGATTTTACATTTAAAAATTATTAATGAATTTATTTATGGATTAAATGTTAATGCAGAAATTAGATTTCCTCATCTTTACATGGGATATTTATAGAAAGAGACATATATATCACAATTAATAATAAACTATCAAATGTTTCCCATTAATATTAAATAAAACAAGAATTGTGACTACCATATTGCTGTTATCATTCAGTATTTTTCTGGATTTTCTAGTGCATTCAGTCAGACCAGTAAAAGAAAAATAAAGAGAGATATAATTATTACATAGGAAGCCACAAAGCTGCAATTATTTTCAAACAATGATTTAAAAATACATGTTTATTAGAAAATAATTTTAGTGAAAACCCCCCAAAAGTTAGTGCTAATAGCTTAGGTAGGTGAATTGACAAGACATTAGCTAAATATACAAAACCCAATAGTTTTCATATACACAAGTCATTACCAACCAGATAATACTGAAAAACAAATATGTAACTCACAATAGTACCAAGTGCATAAAATATCTATGAATAAATAGGAGCCCAGAATGAAATATTTGCATCCTATGTAGTAGATTAAGTATTAATAAACATCCAGTAGAAATCAGCATATCAGGAAAATATTACTTGTAAGTCAATAAGATAAAAGACACAATACAGTAGCAAAAAAGCAGAAATATACAGGCAAAATTTCTTAGATTAAATAATTGATACTGAACAATAAACCACTTTAAAAGTTATAAAAGATTATCAAGCTTGTAAATAAACCAGATCCCATTCCGGGTATAGTTATGCAGTTCAATATGGTAAACACTAGTCACATGTGGCTTTTTAAATTTAAATTAAATAAAATTAAAAATTTAATGTCTTAATTGCACCACCCAAATTTCAAGTGCTCAGTAGTCATATATAGCTAGTGGCTACTATATATAGCTAGTGGCTACTATAGAACATTTACATCAATGCAGACAATTCTACTGGGCAGAACTGGTCTACGAGATTTAAATTAGTTATGTGGGAAATGGGCCCTGGTTCACTATTGGTGGGAGCGTAAATGTGTCCAGCTTTTATAGAGAGAAATGTGGCAATATATGTAAAAGTTAAAAATGGATTAAGAACATTATTTTCTAGTGAGCTATCATCATTTTTGTACATATGTACAGAAAGATAATAAAAGTTCACTCATAACATTATTTTATCATGCATAGCAAATAATTGAAAATATTCTAAATAACATTGACAAATATAGTTAGCTAATTTACATAACCTATTAAGTGAAAAAGCAAGTAACAAAACAATATAAATAGTATATTATGTGTGTATGTATGTGTGTGCATTTGTGATATGGTGAGACTTTGTGTCCCCACCCAAATCTCACCTTGAATTATAATCCCCATAATTATCATAATCCCCACATGTCAAGGTGGAGGTAATTGAATCATGGGAGCAGTTTCCCCCATGTTGTTCTCATGATAGTGGGTGAGTTCTCATGAGGTCTGATGGTTTTATAAGGGGCTCTTCCTCCTTTGCTCTGCACTTCTTCCTTCTACCTGGTGAGGAAGGTCCTTGCTTTCTCTTCACCTTTCCCCATGATTGTAAGTTTCCTGAGGCCTCCCAGCCATGCTGAACGGTGAGCCAATTAAACCTCTTTCCTTTATAAATTACCCCATCTTGGGCAGTTCTTTATAGCAATACAAAAATGGACTAATGCAATTTGTAAAATCTGTGTGTATTTTTTGTAACTGGAAGAAACAGGCTTTCAAGGATGCTCGATAAACTTTTATAATAGTATTATATAATAGTTAACCTTAGAGAGAGTTGAAATTTAAAAGATACTATCATGTTTTGCTCTTCTGCAGTGTTAGAGTTTTATTCTTTTCATAATTAAAAAAAAGAAGTTTAAAGAAACCGTAGTAGTAGAAGCAGTGCCCTAAGTATTTTTCCCACCATTTTAGAGATTTCATCCATTTCAGAGAAACAGTTAACATTGTCACAAACACTAAGAAAATTATTAGTGTCATACACCCACTTTCCTCAAGTAATGGCTGCAATTCAGATATGGAATTCTGAATAATAAAAAAATATACACACTTCAGAAAGAAACATAAAAAATACTTTTCTATTTTCTAATGTATTACTAAGTTCAGTGAATTCAAATAGAATCCAAACTGTGGCTTGATTGTATCTATACTGAAACAACAGCAATTTTTCATCTTTAACTGTGTGTGTGCTATTAACTTTAAGCCTGATTCATCTCTTGAGGGCTGAGGTGACATACTCATGTAGAGCTATCCTAGAATACAGCCAAGAGCATGGAAGACAAATCTAATTGTTTTTGTAAAAGTGAGAAATATACATATATTATTTTAGCTGGAACTTTCAGTCAACTGGTAGAAAAATTCAAATTTCATTCTAATATCAGAACTTACAGTTAAAGCACTAAAACATATTTATCAGATTCTCCTTTAGTATACACAGATTATTTCTTGTGGGTATGAACATTTTATATCCTATATGTCCCTATCACTTTGCATGTCAATTTTAATAACTTTAGCATGTTTTTGATAAAAGTCACACCTAACATTTACGAATAATTTAGTTTTACTATATAAATAACCATTTCTGTATTTTCTCATTTAAATTTCATTAGTACACTTTCTGGGAAAATGCTGTCTTTGTGCTGTTAATATCATCATGCTGATTAAGAAATACATTGGACAAAACAGTAAAGTAGTAAGATGTATTTCTAAGATGTCTTCTCTTAAACCTTTTCAATATTTCTCTCCCTATTTTATCTACTGTCTTCCTCCCACCATAACTGAAGCGTTCTGTGTTGTTTCCCACTGCAGTGGCCTATGAAGACCAGTTCTTTCTCATCATGGCTTAATGTTTCCTTCTACAGAATTTAGTTATCCCATCTCTTATCATCTCAGAATGTTGGTTTCAGCTAGTTTTCTTTTTGGAAGCAATATAAATAGTGGTAACAAAAAGCTTTCTTTTGAAGTGTTTACATCCAAATGTACTTATGCAACCAATAGGAATAAAAACATAATGACAAAGTTACAGAAAAAAAAAGCCAATCAAAGAGGTAGAGCATTTTGAGATGGGGATGTCTGGGGTCCTTTAAGACATTACCCAAAAGCCTCATTAGCCCTGTATAATATTTCATACTAGATATTCCAATTAGTATGTCTGCAATGTGTTTTATTTATAAATGTTGAATTTTTCCCATTATGTTTCAAAAAAGATGTGATGGATGTATTATTAGCTACAACATTATTCTTTTCTATAGACAGTAAGACCTGATTCATACAACCTCTCAAAGGCATTTCTGTCAAAGAGCAGCAAGAGAAAACTGACAGCAGAAATCCTAAATTCTAGTTACTTATTCAAGCTTGTTCCCAATTTCTTTTTCTTTTCTTTTCTTCGTCTTCTTTTTTTTTTTTTTTAGACGAAGTCTCGCTCTTGTTCCCAGGCTGGAGTGCAATGGCATGATCTTGGCTCACCGCAACCTCTGCCTCCCGGGTTCAAGAGTTTCTCCTGCCTCAGCATCCCAAGTAGCTGGGATTACAGGCGCCTGCCACCATGCCTAGCTAATTTTTGTATTTTTAGTAGAGACGGGGTTTCACCATGTTGGCCAGGCTGGTCTCGAACTCCCAACCTCAGGTGATCCGCCTGCCTTGGCCTCCCAAAGTGCTGGGATTACAGGCATGAGCCACCATGCCCAGCCACCCAATTTCAAGGTTATTTATCAACAGATACTTTCTTAAATTATTACATGAAAGGATTTTGTGAAAATCTATATTAGTATAAAGAATTACAAATACTGCCCAGAAAAAAATAGTCATCTTTGTAAAAGGCTGTAGATACAAAATGCAAGCAACTCCGGAGCTAAAAGAGAAAACGCTACTTGGATGCCAAGGGTCTCTCCTCAAAAATATATTTAAATTTGTGTTATAAAAGCAACCTGTAACTGGGACATCATGTGTTTTTCTGCAGCTCTGCCGGTGACTATGTGTTGCCTAAATCACCCAATATCTTTGGGCTTCCTTACATCGTTTGTGAAGTGATGGAGCTTGAATAATAGAATTTCTAAAGATTCTCTCAGCTGAACCATTGTTTGAGTGGAGATTCCTCTCCCTCTCAGTCTAGATTTAAAAAAATTGAACTGTTTGAGCTAATTGTAGATTCACACACAGTTGTACAAAGTAAGACAGAGAGATCCCATGTACCAGCTACCCAGTTTCCTCTAGTGGTAACACAAATATAGTGCACAAGTATAGTATAATATTACAACCAGAATACTAGCATTGATTCAGTTAAGATAGAAAACAGCTCACTATTTAATTTCTTAGTATTAATCAGGAAAAGGTAGTATAATTTTTGACAGCTTACTGTATGGAGTGTTTTACATGCTTTATGTCATTTAGTTCTAATTATACACCACTTTAAAGATAAGGCTCAGCTAAAAGCAGAAGAATCAGGTTCAAGTTCTGCTTGACTTCACAGCACTTACTCTTTCTATTCAGCATGCTGCCCCTGAAAGAGATCGCAAAGATCTTTATCATTGCTTCACATAGCATTACATTGTGCCACATATATCACTAGAAATATATGTACATGATGTGCCTTTGTTTTCCTCAGGAAAACTTTGTTTACAATGTTTTACAGAGGCACAGACCTGGGAAGATTTAAAACATATCCAGGTCTAGGTCACCCCGCCCATCGGTCATTTGGCCAGGATTAAATTTGCAGCATCTATCTTCCAGGCTCCTTTCTTTCTTTTCTGCCTTTTACACGATAGCCTCATTTTCTGAATAATAAATGATGGCAGAACACAGCACAGAAAGAAGGGACACTTTGAAAGGAGTCATTTATATATTCGAAGGGAGGAAAAGTAATTTTACAATCAAATCTGCTTAGATGAGTTCCTTATTTCTATAAAATAAACAAAATCACACTTTTCTATGAAGACATAAATGCAAAATTGAAAACCATGCTGATTAGACAGTCTTCTACCATCCCCTACCAATCTAATAGAGTGCAAATACCAAAGTGTTTCTGAGCCTGTAGGGACTCTTAAACCACTGTAACTTGAGTCCCTTAGAAGTAACACTGGAGTAACAATTAATTTACACAATAAATGTGTATTGAGGGCCTACCAAATGTCAAAGTTAAAATACTGAGTACATATGGTGAACCAGAAATATACAGCTCTTCCGTGATATATATAGAATATAAGTATATATTTATTTCATAATGAATAATTTTATACAAATATAAATTATTATACAAATTAGATTTGCATAATTATATAATTATATAAGTAGACATATATTTGCATGTTATATACATTATGGAGGGGATTCATGAGGCATATAAAAGGGCAACTTAATAGAATATGAGAGTTCAGAGAAAATTTCTTTGAGAATGGAACATCAAACTTGGAAACTGAAGAATGGGAATAACTTCTGCACTTGGACAGAAGCCTGTGGCCTGGGGACTGGTATCTTTTGTGTAGCTAAGTGCTTGCTCATTCACTTACGTGGAAATTATTCCTGGCTGTGCACTGTGTCCTTCTCTGGGGCTGTCAGCTGGAACACTTACACATGGCATGGCCTCTCCATGTGGCCTGGGCTTCCTCACAACATGGTGGCTGGGTGTCAAAGATGAGGAGAGAGAGAGAATGTGAGCCAGGTGGAAGCAGTATCACCTATTATGCTGCAGTGCCCTAGACTAGAAAGCCACTTGGCATCACTCATATTTCATTTTTTTTTAATGTAGTCACAAAGGCTAGCCCAATTTTATGGGGAGGAGAAATAGACTTTACACCTTAATGAGGAGTGGTAATACTGTGAAAGAGCATTAAAACAGCAAAGATTGTATTTTTAGAAATTTTGGGGAAATGTAATCTACCTCAAATAACTATCATAGTTCAAACCTATAAAACAGAGTACAGTTTAGCTGCCACCTTTTAGCCAAGTGAGGAAAAGCTGCAAGTCCATTTTGTAGAGCCACAAATGCAAAACCTAAATTTTAATTCTAGATTTTATGCTCAATAAAAATGCAATTTTCTCATATATATATTTTATATATTCATTTCCACTTGTTCAACTATGTGTCAAATATCAACTATATTTCAATTTCAATCTCTCAGAATTAAGTGAATAAAAGGCAGATTTATAAATAGATTTTATCAAGCATTAACTGTTTTCCACTTTCTGCCACTTTGACCAAAAAATCATTTGCTTTCTAAATGAATTTACTCCATTCACTTTAACCAATGCCCCCTTCGTTTTCTTTTGGTTGTCTCTGTCTGCCACTTTACTTATTACTGTCTGAGAAAACATAATATTATGACTGCAACAAATGTATTCAACTGTCTTAATGGAAAGATTCCCAAGGGAAGATGGATGGGAATAAGCAAAGTGAAAAGAGAAACACCAATGTGGCTAGTGGTTGCGTGCAGGGGCTCTGATTTCAACCACCTGAGTTTGAAATCAAGCTCCAAAATTTGCCATTTGTGAGACTCGATTTACTTAACCTTTTTTTAACTTTGGTTTCCTTTCTGTGACAAAAACGGTTATTATAACAGAGCCAAGCAAATTGAGTTATTTAAGTATAAAACTAAATAAAGCTTATAAACCATGCCCGGTGTTAGGCACATTTAAGCCCTCGGGAAAAGTTAGCTATTGTAGCAAAATTATTTATATTAATAGGAAAGAATGGTACCTAGTTTACCTATCCAATGAAGGTAAGCACGTAGGGAAATGGATATGGGATTATTATCATATGATGTTTCCTCAGACATTCAGCCTTTCAGTACAGTAGGCTTCAGATAGCCCTGGGATAATAAATTAGTATCGTCAGGGATACAGCATGAAGGCCAGTGACATTGGCCTCTCTTGTGTACCTAGACCTCTCATAGTTTCTCCCCACAAATCTGATTGGGTTAGCTTCATTATCATCTACAATGGTCTCTGCATTTCCACCTGGACAGTTACTTTAGCAGTGTCCAGTAGATTGAGGTTTGTTTGCTTTTATCACACTAGCCCAAAAACAGAATTGTTTGTGCTTCAAAGGAGACTATAGGCCTAGCAGGCTCCTAGAATTTTGTAAATTCTCTCTGAAAATAGGCATGTTTGTTCGAATTGAATATACAGCTGGGTTCCTGTAGATCTCAGAGGAGATGGGGAATCTCTTCCTCCACTACCTTTGCCATCACTGTCAGCCATCAAACGTTTGAAAATCACCCCACTATGCTGTAGCTGCTATTGCTTGGCCTCCCGCCCTGATGACAGTTAAAACCTGCATTACTCATCGCTGACTATCTTGCGCTTCTCTTTGGCACCCAACATCAACCTGCTTCACCTCCTTATTTTTTTGACCATCATTCAAGTGTAGACTCTTTTGGGATAAGAGTTGTTTTGTCTTATTCTCCTATCAATAATGCTTTTTCCTTCTGTTCCTTGATCCCGTCTCTCTTCTGATCCTTCTAAACTCCTTCTCTAAGTCCACCATTCCATGATTAATGAGCTCCAGAGATGACTAAACTCTTTGCAAAGTACTTTGCACATCTTGGATTTAAATAAAATTTCATTCTCCCTGAAAGACCTTGATTAACATTTTCTTCTTTCAAGCAAGGCTATGTATTCTCCCATTTCTTACCTCTTAGCATTGACAGGCAGGATTTGAACACTCTGTGCTCTTCATCATCATTTTCAGACCCTTATTCATCAGCCTTCTCATAAAACTGTCATGCATCTTCACGGCTGATGCCAACAAGCTGTATTCTCTTCATCTCTATTATGGCTAAGGAGCAATCCAGGAGATGTTCTACAAATGGTGTTTAATTCTCTACTGCAGATGACATGGTCATGTTCCAGAATCCTTAGGATTTATGCTGTGAAACTCCTACTAGGGTTTGTGAGAAATTCCACACAACATGTGTTTTTCCACCACAAATTATGTATAACAATTTTAAGTTTGAAACTGTGAAGGATCTGAGACGTTACTTCTGGATGAAAGAACACATCATTTATTTGCAGATCATCTCAGCAGTGCCCCAGTTCTCCTTTGGGCAACACAATGAGGGCCAGATATCACCTGAGCATATAGAGGTTTTGCTACAGAAGAGGAATCCGAAAATTATGAGAATCAGAGCTTAAGTAGGGCATCTGGTGCATCTATTCCTCCTCCTCCCTAGAGAAGGATTTTTGCTTTGCAATGTAAACAAATCTTCTCCAGGGAGAGGAAGAGAAAATCTCTAGCTTTTCTTTACCATTTTGAAATATAAGCAAATGGCTCCAGGGAGGATTTATCTTTCAGGTTGCTATTCAATCATCCTTTACTCAGAAATCCTGGATCATGCAGAAATGAAAAATATTAGTTGTTTCACAACACTGTGGTCTGGATGGTACAGTTGTTCTCATAGCAGCCTGAATCTGCTGCAAGGTACTTTTCTACTCTGAATCCTATTCAAATTTGGCTGTATTCCATGCCATCTGCTGAAGGTTAGAGTACTATTCCCAGTGGTGGACTATTCTGTCTCTTGGACCCCAAGATGCTCTGTACTTAGTGGTGGGATGTGTGAGATGCAATAATTTGTCATTTATTTTCAAGGGGATGTCCAAATATTGCCCAGACCTTTGGGACTCTCAAATTTTCCAATGCAGTTGGTCCTGATTCTTCATGGGGTTTATCTCCCATCTCCTGGAAGTCATGTGTTTAACCAAAATCATATTTTATTAACATATTTGCCACTTCTTGCTCATCTAGTCCTATTACATGGTGTTGTCTATATAGTGGATTAATATGATATTCTGTAAATGTTTAGACAGTATACATCTTTTCAGACTATGTTAGGACTGACGACAGAAGAGTTCACACAGGCTTATGGGAATACCATAAAAGTACATTGCTGTCTGTTTCAAATGAATTTAAACTTATTCTGGTCCTTCTTCTTATCAGGAATGGAAATAAAGACATTTGCCCAAGTAATGGCCATACAGCACTCCATGTATTTGAGCCCATGTTAATTATTCCACATCCAGTACAGCAAACAGAATTTATCTGGTTGACTAGTGAACTAATTTGGGATATAATGCAGACCATCGCCTTTGTATTTCTTAAGCCTTTAAAGGTGGCACTGATCTCTGCCATTCTCTTCAAGATACAATATTTTTTTTTATTTACTAACAGCCAGCGGGAAAGGAGTTGGTGAGTTTCAGAGGTTTCCATGTAGCCTTCCTCACTACAATGTATTCTCCCAATCAGGACAGAAACACTTGTGAGAGTTCTAATATCAATCCAGTATATCTACACCAATTACATAGTCAGGGCCAAGATCAGAGAAATGGCCACTGGTTGGTTCTGGGGACCTTGTGGACTCACTGTGTGACAACCCATGACAGTATTGCATGTATTATATACTCTACATTTGTGAGCATTTTAGGCTTAGTCTAAGCCAACTTAGTGTCTAACACTAATATTTTGTATTCCTCTTTTGTGTATGGTTCCTTGTATGAATAACTATAAGCCCCTTTGTAGAAAGACTGTGGGAATCACTTTCCTACATATTTGTCCATTTGCCTGTTCAGGCAGGGTTCTTCCTCCTGAGAACCCAGTTTGCCCTTCAGCTCATATGTTTCAGATCTGAAAATTGTCTCAGATATGGAAACAGACAAACATTTGAAGCATTTCATTAGTCCTGGTGCCCTCGGCCTTTACTTCTGATTTATTTTGGTTATATGAACTGAGCAGTTACATTTTAGGTTACAATCTATCTGCCCTTAGGAAGCTATGTTTTATTAACCATTTCCATGGTGTCCTGTGGTTCAGGACCCCAGATTGTCATGCCAGTCTTGCTGCTCAAACTCATTGCTTTATTTATTTATTTATTTATTTATTTATTTATTTATTTATTTATTATTCTTGAGACGGAGTCTCGCTCTGTCACCCAGGCTGGAGTGCAGTGGCACGATCTCAGCTCACTGCGACCTCCGCCTCCCAGGTTCAAGCAGTTCTCTGCCTCAGCCTCCTGAGTAGCTGGGATTACAGACATCCGCCACCATGCCTGGCTAATTTTTGTATTTTTAGTAGAGATGAAGTTTCACCATCTTGGCCAGGCTGGTCTTGAACTCCTGATCTTGTGATCCGCCCGCCTCAGCCTCCCAAAGTGCTGGGATTACAGGCGTGAGCCACCATGGCTGGCTGCTCATTGCATTATTTGTAACCTCCTTGCTTCGACAATAAAATGCCACCACCTAGTATCTATATTTTGGAATTCTGTCATTCCAAATCATATTATTGGCCCAGTTGTGTAACAGTTGAGTCCAGCTGTGTAACAGAATCTCCTGCTGTTTTTCTTTACCAACAGAGGAAAAGTCACTACTGAGTTTCTCAATGATATTGGTGCCTCTCTCACCAGAGCATAATTTAGCACTTCGGTAAAAGAAGTGTCCTTCAACTCCACCCGTGGAACGTGTTCAGATGGCAGATTTTCTAAGCTTACATTAATATTCACTGTAGCATGCCTTTTTCCATTATCTGCCATTGCAGTTGCTCCATTTATATTTCAGTTACTATGGGCCACTGCTGTCCCCAAAAACCTCGAAGTGAAATCCAACCAGCATATTAGCACAATATCTTGGTGTGCTTGCCAGGTAATTCGACCTGATATTATGGGAGAATACTACTATGTCAATAAACTCCTCATTATTCAGACTTTTGTTCCACCCATCCTCCAGTCTCTTAATCCAGCACCTGCAGGATCTAGTCCTATACATCATTTTCTGGTTGCTACTGGTATATGTTGCCTGGATCATGGAGCTTCTTTGGGATATAGTTCATTTATTCCATTTCCTCCTTTCTGTCTCAGTACTTCACTAGCCAGTTAATGTTGTGGTTTGATGCTACTTATTGGTCTGGTGGTTAGGAAAGGAGGTGTGGCTAGGTTCTTAGGTGGGGTTGCAAGCTAGAGACTGCTGCATTGTCTTCAAACAGGAGGAAAGTGATAGTATTTAGCTGAAAGGAGTTGGACCTTCCTGTAAACCCAGAGAATTCGTGAGGATCTGGGGCTTCAATATTGTCTACCCACATGGCACCGTCGCACTTCTCAGAGTCTCACTTTTCAACAAGAGCCTTGACTTGATGCAGTTGAGAGTTTAGCCTTCTCTGGTGCTCTGCCACTGGCCCTGATCCTCTGTTTTTTTCTGTCTGTCTAAAGCTGTAAAAGACAACAGTTACTTCATATGCTGCCAATGAGGACTTCTGACTTTCACATTTTGCTTTTGAGGTGAGATTAATTACCCTCAACCTTTTGGTGTCTTCCTCCAATGCATCAGTTATGCTCAGCAAGAGCCATCTGATTCCATTGTCTTTATAATTAGTACTTGCCCTGAACCTCTCAAAAGCCTGATGTGTTGTACTAGCCTGTGCAGTTCCATTTTCTGGTGTTTTGTTCCATTTCAAATAAGAAAGCTAATAACCATCAGTGGCATCAAACTTCATTCTATCTTCTTGTTTGATACCTTTCTTCTCCACCAGGCAATATTCAAAATGAGTTGCAAGTACTTAGTTTAGTGTCTAACACAATGTAATTACTCTATTTATTGAAAATATAAATATTAGATTTCTTTTATGGCCTGTGTGATGACTTTCACTAAATACAATAATTGGTTGCTTGTAATATAGTGTAAATAGAATGAAGCTAATTTTAAGGGCTGACATTGGAATTGGGTTCTGTCCACTGGGATGAATTTGATTCACAATAAGAAATAGATCACAGGTAAGCTAACAGTTATTATTGATCTAAAACTGACTTGGTCAGGCCAATCTGATGTGTTGATGCATTGGGGGTCTAATCTAGATGGCTCCAGGCTGCACCCCTTCTGTTCAAGCTTGTTGGAAGTAGACACTAACATTCTTTGAAGAAACCTCTCCACATATTATTTAAAAAGCTACAGTAAGAGCTCTAGGTTAATTTTAAATCGACTGTGTAAACATTACTAGCATCAACAATATTCATCACATGGCAAAGTTATCATGTTTATATACACACACAGGCATATATTTTCCAATAAAATTGAATTGATTATGACTCATAAGGGATACCAGTGAAATTCCAGTAATGCTGCTTCAACCAGTGGAACATAATGGATTCAGTTTTCACAGCCACCCTTATCTCTACTCACAGAAACCTCTGCCTTTCATTCCCAGTGCAATTCCTTTCAAGGCAGCATGGCATGCTATCACAAAGGGAATGTTATTCTAACTTGTTTACATCCTTGAGGGTGAGGGTCAAGGGCTCAAAGTATGTTTTCCTTCTCCCAAAGAAAGGAAGGATGAGGAAAATGGAGTTTTGTGGAGCTCCCTGGTGTTTCCACACATGCCATGTGGCAGTATACAAAACAGCAAGGTTTTCATCTCCTCTCAGACGTCCATGCTTACTTCCTGTCTTGCATGCACTGCTGGTATCTGGCCCAGAATCTAACAGCTCCTCTGAATGTACAAAGGATTCTGTTGTATTTTCTGTCATCTCTGTTCTTGCTTGAGCCCCACTGATGTTACCACAGCTCAGCAGTCAGCTGCTCCCACAATGACAGCCTGTCTCTTCATCTTGCAATTTCCTGTTCTCCATTTTCCACTACCAAGATGCAACAAAGGGAATTCCTTAAAGGAGTTATGTGCTTGCTTATTTTCAGAGGCGGGAGGGGACAAATTTAGCTATTTTTGACCACAGAGGTCTTTCACAAGAGCCACTGAAGTCAGATCTTTCCTCAGTTAACAGTAATCATAAAGAGTCACCCCCCAATTTCTACTGATCACCTCATTATGCCACTATAGGATGGGCAGAAGAGTAACTATGGCTTTTGTTATTTAAATATCAAAAACATTAAGTAGTAATTTGAAGGACTCAGTGTCTTCTTTGCTCCCTTATGTGCCACTTGTATTGTCACTGAATTTCTTGGTAAGTTCTAAATATTAAAAGCAAATACGGCTGACACATGATTACCAACTTTCCTGGAAAACAAGTCAAATAACTTCTTTATTAACTTCATCACGTGCAGTTAGTAACAGAGTAAAATCCTTTAATCTGAGAGCAGTGAAAAAACTCTAATACCAGTCGGGCACAGTGGCTCACATCTGTAATCCCAGCACTTTAGGAGGCCAAAGTCGGTGGATCGCTTGAGGTAAGGCATTCAAGACCAGCCTGGCCAACATGGTGAAACCCCGTCTCTACTAAAAATATAAAAATTAGCTGCGCATGGTGGCGGGCACCTGTAATCCCAGTTACTTGGGAGGCTGAGATAGGAGAATTGCTTGAACCCAGGAAGCAGAGGTTGCAGTGAGCCAAGGCCGTGCCATTGCACTCCAGCCTGGGCAACAAGAGCGAAGCTCCACCTCAAACAAACAAGCAAACAAACAACCTCTCTTAATACCTACTAATGTGCAGAAGGAAACCCCAGCTTATTTCTAAAAAGGCATCGAACCCATATATTTCTAATAAATGCATCAGTATGTAGAAAGGTTATTTTCTTCTTTTTTTCATACAATTAAGTTGTACACTTTCTATAAAATTCAGTGAAGCTGAATGATTACATTTACATTCCAGATTTTGCAAATGCATGGAGTGAAAAAAAATTAAGCCAACTGAGTTGAGATTTTTTAAAAATCAAAGTGCATCCTCATAAAAATAAAATTGAATACATTTTGTAATACTCCTTTTTGTGTACTTCCAAGGAAGACTGAATATGCCTTTTAGGTTTATTGCCCAGTAGGAGGATAACCTGCTTGTAACTGGCAAACAAATATGAAATCTGAAAGATGCAACCATCAACTCTGATAGTCATTAAAACTGATCTAAAACTGACTTATTCAGGCCAATCTGATGTGTTGGGGGTCTAATCTAGATGGCTCCAGGCTGCACCTCTTCTGTTCAAGCTTGTTGGAAGTAGACACTAACATTCTTGGCAGAAGCCTCTCCACATATTATAAAATAATCTCCATTAAGAGCGCTAGGTTAATTTTAAATCAACTGTGTAAACATTACTAGCATCAACCATATTAATTACATGGCAAAGTTATCGTGTTTACATACACGCACATGCATATATTTTCTAATAAAATTGAATTGATTATGACTCATAATGGATACCAATTAAATGAAATCTGAAAGATGCAATCATCAACTTTGATAGTCATTGAAATTTAATTTGCTAAATGATCATACTCATTTGAGTTGTAGAATAACTCTTGGATTAGTGTCTAGTTGTCAAGAGTTCTCCTTTTCTGGAAACTGTCCCTGTTACAGTGAGGTGGGTCTCTACCAGCCGTGGCACTGCTATATGACCTGCTTCACCTGCTGCAGTTGATTGGGTTGATATGGATGCCTTATTTAAGCTGTGGCAATCAGAAGATCCTAGGAATTTAGAAAGTTGAACTGAGAAACCAGAGGCTGGGAGCTTCTGGTAGCTCAGTTTTATTGCAAATGCTAGTGGCCCTGAGGCCTATGAATTCCCACACCTGGAACCTGCTCTGATACCAGCCTATCTGGGACTGGGTCTTTCAGCTTTAGCCTAGCTTTTGTGAGATGTGACAACATCTTCCTAAAAAATATGTTTATTTGTTTAATCTAGCTCCAGTTAGTGTCTGTTATCACCTTAAGTCTACTTTTGTCAGCTAATACCTTAAGTATACCTTAAGCATATAAATATATTTTCACATTATAAACATTAATATCTTTTTACATTTCTCCTGCCTACCAACAAGTGAACAAATATTTTTCTCTGAAAATTTGCAGTCAGATTAAATGTTTGCATTAACCATAATGACACAAAATTTCAAGTATCCCTTCCAAAAATTTCTTATTTAATATTACAGTTTACCAAAATAATATTGCTGAGACAATATGCCCTTAATCTAAATATACAGAAGGTATTCTGTCAAAATATAGTGAACTTAATTTTAAATACATTCAAGTACTATATTTTAGACAACTATATTCTTAGAAAGCTCATTTCTACTGCTCGGTGTACTACATTAATTTTTGATAATTCGGTGCTCTAGCAGTGTAGAAAGATGATTGCTAAAGAACAAAATATTGTAAATATCAGCTCAGCACTTTAAATATTATTGCATGTCTAAAACAGAGCTTTTTTAACAATATAGGTTCCCCAAAATGTTCATAATGTTTTCTTAAATGTACAGTCTCTTGCCCTTTTACAACTGAGGAGTAATATCAGCTTCCATAGCAACACTTAGGCCATATCAAAATAGCATTTTACAAATGAAGAATCAAGTTAGTGATGCCATATCTCATTTACTATGTTGAAAGCCACATATTGAAAATTTTATCTTATTCTATGATAAAGTAGCAGGTATTTTTGTCCTTTGCTCCCTTGAGAGATTGTCAGTTTCCTTGGATCTTGGAAGAAACACATAATATTCAGTCTCATGCTTATCATGAATACTCCATAAAGTTGAATGAAAACGTACCTCTCTGGGAGGCTAATGAAGAACAGATATAGGCAAAAACAAGTTGGTGACGTTAGGAGAGAACTCAGAAGCTAAAATAATATTAGTGGGAATAGAGAGAATGAAAGAAAAATACCAGTTGTCAGCTTAAATGGAATTGGTGGATATAACTGAACAGCTGATAAAATAAAGAGGAAGGAAAAGGACGACCTACAATCTCATTTTCTCTCTAGGTTACAGCTGTGATTTTAGTTGAAATAAAATCTGTTTCCTATTCATTTATAAAGAACATCAGACCTACAGGTTTTTAAAATCACGCTGGAAGCAGTTACAAAGAATGTTTAGGTCTTAGGCAATATGACAATGAAAATTCACTATTACTCAAGTTTAACTAACAGCACCATGTTTGATTCTCTGCTAATGATTTCTTTCTTTTTGGTTTTGGTTGTTTTAACATAGGTTAACAGTGGATTAAACTTCAAATTCTGGTAATCCTGAAGCTAAAATACAGCTCTCGGCTATACTTGTCACATTATACACAATTTTATCAATGACTGTAATTCCTAGAATTTGCAGTTGAAACATTATCTTTTATCCTTTCCACCCCATTTTTGCTGTTCTTAGTTCTATTTTTTATGTGTACTAGCTAACTAGCTAGGGATGAAATAATAAGGATCTTTGGGACAACAAAGCTAGACAAAGTATTCTTTAAAGGTAATTTGCCCAAGCGATTAAGAATATGTGAAGAAGTATTTATCCATTTGGGACCTGCCAGTCAATTTACTTAGCGGTGTGATTATGGTTATTGCTCATTGGAGAACAGCAGGGTTCCAAAGGCACAGTAGCTGTTTTACTCACTAAAAATTGGTTAGTTTGAATTTAATTATAAAATCCTTACTTGATTATCTATCACTCAATGTTTGGTCATAAAGTGCAGTCTTAAATCACCGTTTCTCCAAGCCGTTTCCTTGGACTATCACAGCCATACAACACTGTGAGCTAAGAAAACTTCCTTGGGTAGGCGAGTTTGTGAAACTGCTTATTGTATCACACTCGTGCAGACAAACAATGCTCATTAAAATGTTAATAGCTCTGAAAAATCCTGCAGTATAGAAGTTTAATTTATTCATCAAATTTTTACATATCTGTTTAACTCCCCAGGAACTGGTATTTTATGCAATATATTTTGTGAAAATAAGGTTTTAGTCAGTTATTCTGAGATGCTTCTAGTAATTACACAATATTATTCTTCTTTATATAGCTTCTTAACCTATTCTGGGTTACATCCACTTTAGAAGTGGATGAAGAATATAGATGTTTTTAGTTAGAAAAACCTATGTAGACATATGGACATTAAATTTTATATAAAATGCAAGAAGTTACATCTTATTTAAGGATACTTAAAATCCACCATTGGCTCTATTTTCAGAAAACTTGAACCTTTTGGTTCGCTTACAGATTTAGCTTCCTTTTAGGGACTGTTACCATAAGGTATATTTAGCTGTTGACATCTTAAATTTTGCAAAGTTTTGCTACTGCCCTTTATTTAATGTGAATGTGCCTCTCACCTTTGTCATGGCCCTTTTGAATCAAAGTGTAAGTGGAAAGTTATAGATATTATCAAAGAACCAAGAACGAGGAAGCCAAGGTTGCTTTTCCCTGCTTGTTTGTATTCTAAAATAGAGTATTTAGAACACAAAATCTTAAATGCATTTCTTTAGTGGATAAAGTTCCAAGATATATTAGAATGTCCTTATTCTGTTTATATCACTGATATTTAAAAGTATAACATTGAGTCAGTTGAACAGTCTGTAAAACATTTCTTAGTGCTCTGTTGTAGCCAAAAGAAATGCAGATTATATTTAGTTTGTGTACAGTCTATTTCAAACATATGTATAAGAATGTAGTACTTTTAGCTTTTCTATTACTTTCCTTTTTCTTCTATGCAAGTTAGGATGGTGTAAATACATAAATAGATGTTGCTTTGCAATTTGATTTCATTCTCTGTGTGTATGTCCTAACTGAATCAAAAGGCTTTTTGGAAACTATCAAATTCTCTCCAAGATAATGTACAGAAAGATATTTATGCATTGGTAATAAAGATTGAAACTTTATTTCAAACACTTTTCATTTGGTTTCTTTTGCACTAAGATCTTATTGCTCAAAGTTTTTTTTGAAAATTTTTTCTTCTTTTTTTTTTTTTTTGAGACAGAGTCTCCCTCTGTCACCCAGGCTGGAGTACAATGGCGTGATCTCAGCTCACTGCAATCTCTGCCTCCGGGGTTCAAGTGATTCTCCTGCCTCAGTCTCCTGAGTAGCTGGGATTACAGGCACGTGCCACCATGCCCAGCTAGTTTTTGTATTTTTAGTAGAGACGGGGTTTCACCATGTTGGTCAAGCTGGTCTCGAATTTCTGAGCTCATGATCCACCCCCCTTGGCCTCCCAAAGTGCTGGGATTACAGGAGTGAGCCACCGTGCCTGGTCTCCTCTTTTTTTTTTATAATAGTCACCATAGTAATATAAGGAATTACTATATTAAAAGCCCAAACATATATTTATTTGACCTGAATATTTTTTAAAAATATTAATATCACTTTAATTCTATTACATCTTGCTGTTAAGATTTTGACTTTTCTTACACCACTGAAGATGAGAAAATGGAAATAAAGAAATACTAGGTATTATTAAGCATTAATATAATTATAGTAGATCTCATTTAATCTTTAAAACAAAGTAGCGTGAATGTTTTAATTTCCAATTTATATCTAATTTTCAGAGGCTAATATATTTCCTAGGGTCACGTAGCTAGAATATTGTAGAGCTAAAACTTGAACCCAGAGATTCTGATTGAGAAAATAGCTATGATTTTATTTTTTAATAATTTTGAAATAACTGGCAGGGCAGGTATTTGGGGAGAGGTTGTCAAAATAAGTAAGAATTTCCCTTTGGAGAAGCATATTCCTGAGGTTAAAAGCACAATAACCTTCATAGGTGGGAATTGAACAATGAGAACACTTGGACACAGGGCAGGGAACATCACACCCTGGGGCCTGTCATGCGGTGGGGGATGGGGGAGGGATAGCATTAGGAGAAATACCTAACGTAAATGATGAGTTAATGGGTGCAGCACACCAACATGGCACATGTATACATATGTAACGAACCTGCACGTTGTGCACATGTACTCTAGAACTTAAAGTATAATAAAAAAAGAAAATAATTAAAAATGAATATAAATAAAAAAAGCACAGTAACTTGAATTAGTCTGGACAGTAAACAGAGTTAGGTTTCTTCTTTTAACTTTGGTGTAGAAGTCTTTCCTCTGTTTTATTTTGCTATCATCCATCTCCTAGGCTCTGGATCCATGGCATGTCTTATAGAAAGATACTAACATAGCTTTTAATGCATTTTATACACACACACACACACACACACACACACACACACACACTCTTTTATATCTTTTCTAAAGTAAATCCATTCCCTCACCTCAAATGTGAAAGACCATAAGTGGCTGGCCTAGTTTGGAATCTTGTCTCTTGTAGAGTTGCTGAGTTCACACCTGCTGCTTCTCCATCTGCTGCAATTTTAGATCAGTAAGACCTTCTTGAAATATGTGGAAAATGTCAAACATACTCCCAAAAAAGTGCTGTCTTCTTTTAAGCTGATGGTGTCCTGAGATGACTGAGGTTTTTTGTTGTTGTTGTTGTTGTTGTTTCCCAATGATTAGAACTCACCTCTTTTTTTTTTTTTTCCTCCAGTGACCTATAGTCTCTTTATTTAAGGGATCAAGACAACTTGGCCATGGTTTAAAGAACAGAGAAATAACATTCCAAGAGTAAATGTCATTGTACTTGATGGCAGTCACTTGAAAGGTCATCTATTCTATACTTATAAGAAATTAATTGTACACCTGAATGATATAATAATTTTTAGCCATTAAAAAAATTTAGTGAATGTACAAGTGGGTTTCTTTTCATCTCAATCTTAATATATCTAGTATACCAAATTTTGTATTTAAGAATAACATCTAATAATGATGTTTGCACATTCATGCAGATATTTACTCTAAGCAAGATTCTACTAGCCATTGTAATGTGAGGGCTCAAAAACGTAATCAGTAAGGAACTTGATGAAATTATATTTGCATGGGTATACTGGTGGTTCTTAAATATTAAGTTCTTATTTTTTGTGCTAAATATTTAGACATGGAATTTTGTGTTTGTTTTCTTATACATTTATATATATATTTTATTGTACTTTTCTTAGATTACTTAAAAAGTACCTTGTTTCCCACAGCAATAAGGAAGGTGCAGGGGTAATACAGTGGCTCAAAGGAGCAGGAAGTAGTGAATCCTTAATTTGTTATATAGGAATACTGCCCATATTTAAATGGGAGCATTGTTATGCTTCAAGTGTATGTTGGGGATTAGTGTTAATATGTTGTGTTCCTTCTATAGATATATTCTGGAATATATCTACAGATTTAGGATGCAATTCACCAATAATAGTTTTTGTAGCAGTAAAGAATTATTCGTTGAAGGTTTGTTTTAATTCTATCCAAAATGACAAGGCACTGTGTAATCTTGGGTGTTCGCTTACTTATAAAATAAAGGCATTAGACAGCTATAAATCTATGTGGCTCTTTGATCTTCAGACAATCTGCAGCTTCGGGGTCACATTGGGGCAGGGCTTCTTTATCACTGGAAAGGGCTGATGGGGGACAAAAGGAGGAGATGAGTCTTCTGGGAGAGCTGTCAGCACTAATGGTTTGCTAGACCCTGACGTATGGAACTGCTTAGACTGATTTTTCTTCCTACATCTCTGTTAGATCCTAAATCTTGATCTGGTCTCACTCTAATTTTTTTTGTACCTTTTAACAATCTAGGCTGTTTTAAACTGTACTCTCTTTGCTGTCACTTGGGGAATCTCCCTATGGCAATCTCACTCACAACTCCTGTCTGAACTGAACAGTATGAACACATCTACCAAGAAGAAAATTAATTAGGTAGCCACAGGCAACGTAAATACAGTCACGATTCCACCTAGAAACCTAAACTTTTTCAAATGTATGCTTTGAGGATTTTCAGAATGCACAGTGCCAATCAATTTACTTCTTGGAATTTGTATGTTTGAGTGCTTTGATTTTTCCGTGAAAGAAAACAAAACAGTGAACTGAAATGTGCGATGCAGTTTAGAGAATGCAAGGCCCAAGTGTCTGGCAAAATAGCATTTTTCATATTTCTGCTTCACCTTGGCCTCAGATATGTATGGAAACATTTGGTTCTAAACAGAATTCTCAACAGCAACACCAACCTTTCTTAAAAATGTAAAATTTCTCAAAGTCTCAAAAGCATGGTAAGAGCGTTGCTTATTCTTTTGCCAAATGCCTGTGAGTCAAGGCTGAAATTTTGGGCTAGTTGATATGGTGATAAGGTATTTTAAGTAGAGCTTATTGTTAATCTCTTCAGGATGCTAGTCTTTTGGCCTGTAGTCTAATTTTAGTCTTGCCAATTCACAGAAGGTTCCAGAATCTCACTGCTAAACCCCTGACTTGGGTAGGGGTGGTGCTGTTTGCTTTCAATCTTCCCTGACTCTGCCTGGGTGAATAGCACTTGTTTCCCTGTTCTCAGTGCTGCTTCTCCTGCATGCTTCTAGCTCCTTCCTGTTGGACCTTCAGTGTACTGTCATTTGTTGTATGGTCTCCCTGTTGTCTATATCTGGACTTCTTCCCAGCATTTCCTTCTTCCCATAGATGAGTAAATTTCAAAAGGTCTTTTCTCCTAACATATCTTGTACTACAAGCACCTGAGTCTTCTATACATGAATATTGTGGGATGCCTTCACCGTTTGTACAGATCATTCCACTGGGCCTTTCTCCTAAGGAAAAGGAATGCTTTTAATTCTGTCACTGGGTGGGCAGAGCTTCAAACTTTGGCTAGCTGCTTCTAGAAACACAGAAGAATGACAAACTGTACCTATATATTCCGCCTATCCTGTGCAGGGCCTGCACTAAAAGGGAAAATGCCATAGTTTATTCAGTACTCCATCACGAGGATGTCCTGGGACTGCCACTATTTCTTCCTCGGAAAAGATACCAATTGTGAATATGTCTTTGACTATAGGGAATTATTATTTGGAAGGCTGCCATTTGACTGTCATGTTTTTAAAAGAGCTGTTTGGTAATAAGCTGCTATTGTATATTAAATTGGAAAAATAAATGCAAAATAATAATAATCGCAAACAATAACAATAGCCAAATGGGTTTTTTCTACAGACATTGAAAACTATGTGATCTTTGTGTTGCTCTTATAGATTTGGCTACTAAGAAACTTAGATCTAAGTGTAGGATATAGCTACATTATTCTGTACCATATTCTCAGTAGTCTCATTTCCTCGTTATATATGTAAGTGATTTCTCACTTACGAAAAATTTAGCTTTATTTCATAGTCCAGTGTAATTTTTTGTTTGCTTGGTGGTTTGTGTGTTTATTTTAAGCCAGGTCAGTTTTTTGTGGGTAAGTGGAATACAAATAAAAAATGCATTCGGAAGTCAGAAACATACAGATATCAAGTGTTAAAGATTAGCTATTAACATTTTCATATTGAACACAATAACATTTTCATATTGAACACATTCCATAATTATATGTGAAGACTACAGTTCAGTCTTTCCTGCACTGCTGCTGGGTGTATATGGGAGCTGGATGGAATGATTTTTCAGAAAAGATACTGCTCAAAAAAAAGAAATTCGGTCAATTACAGACTGTCAATATGAGTTCTCATCTATAAAAGGGGACTGTAATGTGGAAATCATTGTTATTCCAGAAAGAATTACTTCAAATGAGCTGTTTCTAAAATGTCCAGAAATAATTGGCATGAAAATCATGACTAAAACCTATACCTAACAGCCCAGAAGTAGGTCTGATCATCAAAAACCAACACAGTGTAGCATTTAAATGTCTATTCTCACCATGGGCAGTGAAAACACAGCCATGGAAACTCCATAATATTGATGTACAGAGCTGTTCTTAAACATAACTTTGGATTGTGTTGGACTCCTTCTTAGAATGGCACCAAGTATCCACCAGTATTCACCTCCAAACATTGCTGTGATAATCAGAGCTCAGAATCAGTTGTTAACAATACATAATTTACAGTTCCTTCAGAGATATGTCTTCTTTTGCTTTAGATGAGATCAAGAAAATTGTAGGAAAGGTCTTTTTCTCAGCTGTTACCCTTTTGCCCATCGATCTAAGACAAGTGGCCTAACATAGCTAAAGGATGGCACAAACAGCTAAGGATGCCCAAGATGGATTTCCAAGGAAGTTTGCCAAAAAGACTTGCCAGATTTCTCATCATTCAACATGGACACTCCATCTTCAACAGCAGGAGTCAGTGCTGCCACATTACTAATGTTTGGCAGCCTCTCAAAACTTGCTTTGACCATTTCCATAGAGATTTGGATGACGCCTTACACAACACATAGTACGTTCTAGAGGCTCATCTGTCCGTATTTAGTCTTCATTTGTTTTTTTACAAGAGTTGATTTTGTTAGGAAATGTAGTATTCAACAATAATTTTCTGCCACTCTCAATTCCTAGGTAGTCGTACAGTGTCCAGAAGGCAAAAGGACAAGTATGCACTGCCCTACTGACCTACTTTCCACACTGCTGCACAGGAAAATCTGACAGAGGACAATAACAAACATCTCACCAGCTCATGCGTTCTTTTTTGATCCTAATTCCGAGAGACTCACCAAAGACATGAAGAGAAAACAAACAATACTTTTCTTGGAAATATTGTAATTGCTGGTATATTTGTTGTTCTGGCATAAAGTAGAAATTGTCAGGTAAACATTGCTTCCTTTTGGATCAAAAAGAAATTTAACCAAATAAATGCAAGAGGTATGAGGGAAGATAATGGGAAATAAATGAGATTTGAGAAATCAGTGGAGGTCCAAGTGGTTTTTTTTTTCTTTTGTAGTTGATAATACTCTGTTTTAAATCAGTGAGTTTTACTTATATATGCTTGCCCTTTTTTTTTCTAGTTACCAGAACAATACTCAGTGAACTTATGAATATATGGTAAATATTAAACACATCCCACTTGGATGAGAAGATATGTGAGTCGATGAGTATAGCTAAGTCTAAAGTTAGATGTGTTCCATAAACATAGTGTTTATGGAGTTGGTGCATATTCACTTCTCAGTAAGTTACACTTTCTTAATTTCTTTTTGGTGCTAGGCGATATTCTGCTAAGTACACATAAGTATAGTAATATTGGTTAGTAAACTAGTAAAATGCTCCTCTAGCTATTAGTAAATAGCTTCTGCCTTGTGTCTCCAAAATATCTCTACCATTATCCTGATCTTGATTGCTATTTTATATTAAAAGAAGACATGTGAATGTATATGAACATTTAAAAAAATTGTTATTTCTTATTTACCTTTAAAAATACAGTGTGCTGTACTAGTACTACTACTAATAAATAGCATCATTGACTCATAGATCACTTACTATCAGCCAGGCAGTCCTAAGTATTCCACTTATATTAACTCACTTAATGCATGCAACAATGCTATGAGGCACTACTTTTATCATTTGCATATTTACATATAAGGAAACAGAGACACTAATATTAAGTAGTAAGAGACGTAAATGGGAGTCGAAGTTCCATAGTCTATTAATAGTTTTGGAGTTCAGGATAGTCTCTATTACTCTAACCTACCTCATTAAGCAGCATCCTTGACTATTCTAGGTAAAGAGTATTGTATTCTTTTCTAAGATAAAAACATGACTTGCTACTATATTGGTTTGGATTCAACTTTACTGGAACACAGCTTAGCTTTGACATTTACAGACATGGGTTAGGTTTCATTTTGTTGCAAGATAAAAGGCAATCTGATATTTAGTTTACCTGCAAAAGGTACCTCTAGGAAGCCCTAGAGGAACCTAATTAAAATGCAGCACATTTCCAAGGCACCATATCTTGCTGTGTTGCCATAGAAACAACGAGGATTTCTGGTCACTGACCTTCCAGGGAATCTGAGGATGTATTTTCATAAGGTTCATAAGAGAAGCCATCCTAGTATGTTAACCTATAGTTGCAGATCAACTATACGTTATGGAAATTCCCTATGCAATTCTAGCCAATTTTAAAACCAAATTATACTAGCAAAACTTACTAGAGGCTCAAACTAAGGGCTCTTTGAAGGAATGTGGTTTAACTGCTTCCAATGTAAGATTTCAAATAATTAAGGATACTGTAGTAGCAGCAAAAACATTAAAGAAAAGCTTAGGTAATTACACAAAGAACATTGGAACTAAAATCATATTTAGGAATAGTTTCAATGTTATATCTATTCTATTGCATTTTGGGTTCTTCAATTCTAGGCTTACTCAAAGGATAAAATGAACATTACTGCATCAATCAACTACACCTAGAAAATCAAACTTTATTATACAATATTAAGTTGCTAATATTATTTATACCTATAGATTCTTAATTCATGCCCTTTACTATCTATTTATAAATTCATTCATTCCATTACTAAATATGTATAATTGACAATCCCAGTTATACCTTAATTTATATTTTTTTGTCTATTTGACATAAGCCAAGTACCCATGCCATGATTCAACACAGAAAATTACAAAGCCCACCTTACTGTAGACTGCTGCTCTTATTGCATCAACATTCGTATCTTCCACGGAAAATAATTAACTTAGTTCTATAATCAGGATATGCCTGGTTTATTTACAAGGAAATATCTATCAGGTGCTAATTTCTCTTAGAATTAGAAATCTTGGCCAGGCATGGTGGCTCACACCTGTAATCCCAGCACTTTGGGAGGCCGAGGTAGGTGGATTACCTGAGGTCAGGAGTTTGAGACCAGCCTGGCCAACATGGTGAACCCTGTCTCTACTAAAAATACAAAAATTAGTTGGGCTGAGGTGGTGTGTGCCTGTAATCCCACCTACTCGAGAGGCTGAGGCAGGAGAATCGCTTGAACCTGGGAGGCGGAGGTTGCAGTGAACTGAGATTGTGCCACTGCACTCCAGCCTAGGTGGCAAGAGCAAGACTCCATCTCAAAAAAAAAAAAAAATCTCTCTATATGTATCTATAGATATAGATATATGTTTATAGATATATAGGTATACAGAGACATATATATAGAGATGAGAGATATGTGTACACATATATATAGATACACATTTTGTGTGTGTTTGTGTGTGTGTGTGTGTATGTCTGTCTTCAGGCACCTGAAGAAAAACAGATGTACTAGCAAAACTTACTAAAGGCTCAAACTCTAGTAAGTTTTCTTTAGGTACCTGAAGAAAAACAAATATCTAATTATTATACCTAGAAAAGTGGGGCTATCACCCCATTTCCTAGACTTCTGGAAGTTTTCTTAAATAGCTGTGTGTCCTCACTCTGACACTATGTGGCCAAGGGGCTGAGAGCACAGACTGTGGTGCTGTAATGTTGGGCCTCTTGGCTCTGCCGCTTACTTAGCTGTGTGGCCATGGGAAAGTTATCTAGCCTGTGGGTGCCTCCTTTGGCTTATGTGTAAAATTAGAATCATAATGGAACCTATTAAGGTTGTTTTGAGAAGTAAATGACTTAATATTGATAAATCACTTACATCTATATTTGACACATAATAATTTGTCTAAAGTATAGCCAATAACAGGGACAGAGCTCATATGAAAATGTTAGCCCTGTTGCACTCTTGCCCTGCCCAAGACAGAAAGAACAAAGTGGGATGAACACATTTCAGATGAAACACAGAGTTCCATTAGTGTGTGGACAGAGGCAGTCTGTCAGGTTTACAGATTTGAAAAGAAAATGTGTTTTCTTCCTCAGTATGGATTTAGACAGCACTGTCTTTGAGATTTAATGGTTGTCTTTGAGATGTGTGAATGCATGAGTGTGTTTGTTTTAATCTAGTAGTGAAAAGGAAACGCTGTTTTTCTTTCTATACACTCACTCACAACACTCAATATTTCCGGAACACAATATTTCCGGTTCATTTCTGACACCACATGTGTGTGTGGGGTGTGTTTTCTACACCAAGCAATTCTCCCATTCTTTGTGGCTACCAACTGGGTGTCCCGTAATTCAAATCGGACACTATCTACCTGGAGTTAGCATTGACCCACAGGTTAAGGACTCAATTTTACAAGATTTTTCCCCTTCCCACTGAAGATGACAATCACAAGCAATGAGTCCTCATGTTACTCATAGCTTCTGTTTGACTTGTCTACAAATCCAAGGTCTCCACGGCCCTCTCCTCAGGTTTGATAATTTGCTAGTGTGATTCACAGACTTCAGGAAAACAGTTTGCTTACTAGATTACCAGTTTGTTATAAAAGGATACAACTCAGGAACAGCCAGATGGAAGAGATGCACAGGGAAAGGTATGGGGGAGGCGTGGGGAGCTTGCATGCCTTCTCTGGACACACCACAATTCCCAGCACCTCTGCATGTTCACCTATTTCAAAGCACTCTGAATCCTGTCTTTTAGGGATTTTGATGGAGTCTTCATCATGGAAGCATTGTTGCTTATTAACTCAATCTCCAGTTCCTCTTCTCTCCCGTCCCCAGAAGATGTGAATGGGGCTAAAAGCTTCAAGCTTCTTATCATGGCTTGACCTTTCTGGTGACCAGCCCCCATCCAGGAACCCAGCAAGAGTCACTTCATTAGAAGAGAAGATGCTACTCTCACCCAGGGACTAAGGAGCTCTGTCAGAAAGCAGAGTCAAAGACCAAATATTAGAACAAAAGATGACCCTAGCACCCCTACTACTCAGGAAATTACAAGGGTTTTAGGAGCTCTTTGTAAGAACTGGAGGCAGAAATCAAATACATATTTTCATATATTATATATTTATTATGTCACAAATAGCTACATACTGGATAAGCCAGAAAGATGAGGAAACATATTTGCATCTCACACTAGTGCAGAGATTCTGAAAAAGACCCCACTTGGAATACCAAACCACACATTAGATTGTTCTGTTCCCAATTGTGTGCCAAAGTGCACTCTGAACTGTTTTGGTAAAGCCCACCATGGAGTCATATGAGGCTGAATAACTTGGGAGAATGTATGTCTGCAAAATAAACCTAGGACTGGATTGATCCTCAGGCCACTTGGCAGGTGAATGTCTCAGGAGTGAATATGAGACAAGCTTCCTGAAAAGGCTTATATGACTTAAAGAACTTTTTGTTTAAGTGTTTGGTCCCAAATAAACTATTAAGATATATAAAGTAATTCACTGCTCAAAAATAACTGTCAGATAAATATTAAGGGAAGAAACACTTTAAAGGAGAATTTGTATCCACATAAATCCTTAAATTCATGGTCACAACTTTCCTAATCTCAAATTGTTCTAGGTCACTGCTATCAGTCTAGTTCTGTCCTCTATTTCTTAATTTAATACCAATACTTTTAAATTTTTAAAATATGCTGCTTTAGGTAGATTTAAAATATATCCTAACCGCCACTTTCTAACCTTCCTGAAATATACTGTTCAATAACAAATCCTTTCCTTGCTTAAACATAACTTAAATAAAACAAGAAACTTACCATTTCTCTCTAGTGTAAGATGACACATGCAGCTTAGCACTCTGTAGTAGTCTCTCTTCAATTAGGTAAAAAAGGAAGTTTCTATGGTAACCATCCTTATAGTCACTCATTCCTCCTTCCTTCCTCACCAGCGCCCAATATATATCACATTACTCATGAATACATATAAACTGCTAGCATGTCTAGAATATTCTGTCTTGAAATTATACTTTCTACTAGTGACTTTTAGAAATGACTATGCCCCAGAATAATTAAAAAGAGAAACCAAATAATTTTTAAATTAATTTATACAGAGTTTTTCACCATCAAGTTTATTTTCAGCACCCATGGGGAGTTAATAGATCTTCCCTGAAAGAGAAAAGCCTTTCCTAAGGAAAAATCCTAGAATTCATATATTTGGCAACATTTAAAGGAGGCCATGAAATTTTTATCAGTCTAGAGAATTGATCTCCTTTAAGGTGACTCTGGTAGTTCCAACGATGTTTAAAGGCATTTCCTGTAAAAAAAAAAAAAAAAAAGAGAACGAGAGAAAAAGAGAGAGAGAGAGAGAATTTCTGATGATTAAAAAAAAAAGTGAGGAATGCTGAGTTAAACAAAGTTAACCACATTCTCTCAGAGCCTTGAATGTGCTAATATGTGCTAATGTGTCTTATGGCTCTCTAAGGAGGATGTAGTCAAAATCATCTTTTACACTGCTTAGTTCCCTGGAACCCACTTTTTTTTTTTTAAATTCATGGTTGAATATTATTTATTGTCAGAAAGGTACAGCATTCATACCAATATCAGACAAAATAGATTTTAACTAAAAAATTATTTCAAGACAAAAATAACAATATATGTTAATAAAAGGCTCAATTAAAAATGTATAACAATTATAAACACATACACATCAAACAACAGTTCCCCAAAATACGTAAAGCAAACATTGACAGGATTGAAGGGAGAAATAGACCACTCTACAATAGTAGTTGGGGTCTTCAACACCCCACTTTCAATAATTAATCACAGCCACTTAAGGAACCAGTGCATACCAAAACACACTTCTGGCAGTGTTGCTTCAGGGAATTCTGAGTGTAGGGTTAATGTTCCATTTTCTCTACCTCTTCTAAAATTCCTCCTTCTTCAAATGGCTATTAATAACTTTATATTTTGTCCTTTGTGTCAGTTCTTAATTCATGTTGCTTATAAGCATGATTTTTATTATTAAAGTGAGATGGGATAAAAATAAAATATTTTTGCAATGAGATAACGTTTTATTTTAATTCTCACCATTTATATACAAACACAAGTGAATAAAACACATCACAAAATGGTAAAATTTCATATTTAGTATTTATAGGTGCATAGTTTCATGCTCACATATTTTTAAGTATTTTATATATTAACAAATTTCACAATACGTCATTATTCTTAGACAGTATCATTAAAAGACACCTAAAAATCTTATAATATATGATAGCAAATCACTAACAACTTCTGAACAACAGCAACAAAAAAATAGTGAGGATTTAGAAATAAGTGGTAGTCACTTAGGTGTTTTTAATTTGTTTTAACATCGTAGATTGAAGCCACAAAATCCACAGCACACAAAGACCCTGCTACCATGTATTCACTTCAGTGAAAGGGAAGCACCGAAATGCTGAGTGGGGGCAGGTACAGATACTTCAATCACTGCTGATGGAAGACTTCGAGATACACTGTAAAAACTTTGAGAAATGTCGTGACTGGGCACATTGGAACTGAGCACTTGTACAGGATGGAACATCTGTCAGCAGATCTCAAGAAACTGGGAGCAAAGATATTTCTTAGGCTTCAGGTTCGTAGTCTTGATACCCTTCCTAATATTAGAAAAATCAAAAAGACAGCACACACTGTTAGTATAAGTTTCAATCACGCATCAGCACTGACAGCCAATGAGATAGGAAATGGCTCCCCACTTACAGTAAAATTTACAATCAATGTTTTTGCAAATATTCTGCAGCAAATATTATCTTATTTTTAATAGTTGTGTCTTTCTTGTCTGATATAAAAGTGAATTACGGTAGTAGTCAGAGTTAAAATATCTAGGTTCTAATCCGGATGCACCATTTAATGATCATATACCTAGTTTGGTAGGACAAATAAGTTGGACTGTCTGGTTCTCAGTTTCTTCACCTGTAAAATGTGAGAACAAAATCAAGCTGTCTATAAAGCCTTTTCCAGACTAAGATGCTCTAATTCTCAGAAGGAAATTAAGATGTTTGAAGGCAAGATACATTTTCCCTACTTTCATTCTCCCAGTTGAAAATTTCGTCTTCATCTATGGCTTCAATTATTACTTGTATTTCAAACCTCAAGCTCTCCATACAGTATCTGGATAGCATCCACAACACAAATATTAATGGATTTAATTAAAAGGATCAGATTATTCCTCCTAAAGAGCAACTCTAATAATATCAGGATTCTGCTTAAAAACAAACAAATAAGCATAACTTCAATAACTCAAGTTGTTTTCTGAATAGAATACAAGCTGAAATGACAAGATTATCCTAATACTCTATAACTTGTCTTTGGCCCATAGCTGCAAATTCAATCTATCACCATTTTCCTTGTTCCTAAGCTTGAGTCATAATTATTCACTGTTCTCAGACATATCCATTTGCATGCTCAGACATACATGCCTTTGCTTCTGATATTCCCTTGTGCCAGAATGTCCTCTGTTTGTTTTGACCTACTATATCTCTTACCTTTTCCCACCCAGATCAACATTACCTCCTCAATAAAACTTCTCCTGATTGATTGAAACAGATCTTTAAAATGTTTTACTTTTTAGTATGTCTTATATATTTTTGCTCCTGTGATGCCTGGTACATCGAAGACAATCAATAATGTTTGTTAAAGGAATCATAATGAAGAAATGAATGAATGAATTTCTATTTTTTTTTCATCAAACCTACCAGACTGTAAACTCCTTATGTCCTGGTAATGTCAATTACTCTATAGTTTTCCATTGTGTTTAGTACTGTGTCTTGCATAAAAGACCCCAAAATATTGGAAATTCTTATTAGGCAAACAAACAATTTAATCTCAATTTCTATAAGTTGAATTATTATCAATATGCCTTTCGTGTGTCTGTGTGAGACAGTCTTGCTCTGTTACCAAGATTGGAGTGCAGGGGTGCCATCTCAGCTCACTGCAACCTCTGCCTCCTGGGTTCAAGTGACTCTCATGCCTCAGCCTCCCAAGCAGCTGGAACCATAGGCGTGTACCACCATGCCCGGCTAATTTTTGTATTTTTAGTAAAGATGGGGTTTCACCATGTTGGCCAGACTGGTCTCGAACTCCTGGCCTCAAGTAACCTGGCCACTTTGGCTCACAAAGTGCGGGATTACAGGTGTGAACTGCTGTGCCCATCCTCGACATGCCTTTTAATAATGCCGTGAGGAATAATACATAACCAAACTACAACATACTTGAACTCAATTTTTAATGGAGCCATTATATAGTTTCTTTTCTTGTGATATCTTCATTTGGTTTTGATTATCAGGGTAATATTGGTCTCACAGAATTAGTTGGGAAACGTCTCCTCTTCTGTTTTGTAAGAGATATTAATTGGTGTTAACTAATTAGTATTAATTCCTCTTTAAATGTTTGGTAGAATTTACCAGTGATGCCATCTCGGCCTGGGATTTTCTTTGCAGGTAGGTTTTTTTTTTATTACTAATTTAATCTATTCGCTGTGTTACAAATCTATTCAGATTTACTGTTTCTTCTTGGGCCAGTTTTATTCATCTAACAGTATTTTCTAATTTCCCTTTTGATACATTTTCTATTAAAGATACTTTTATTTTCAATCAAAATAAAATTAACAATCATATTGTGTTGTTTAAAACGTTATACTGGAATATATCAATTGTTGCAAATCATGCATTTATCTTTTTATTCTATAACTTGTGTGGGTAACTTTTATTTTACTATGCGTCATCCCATTGGACATGTATGGCAAAAAATAATAACGTTCCTTTGGCATTCCATTGATTTCCCTAACTTTCCATTTAGGAATTTATTTTAGAATGTAAAGTTTCTAAAAATATGTTCTCTAATGCAGGGGTTAGTAAACTTTTCCTGTAAAGGGTCAAGTAGTAAGTATATTAAGCTATGTGCACTACATATGCTTTCTTTCACATCCTTTCTTCCTCTTCTTCATCTTCCTCCTCCTCTTTTTTTTTAAGGACCCTTTAAAAATGTAAAAACTATTCTTTTTTTTTTTTTTTTTGAGACAGAGTCTCGCTCTGTCGCCCAGGCTGGAGTGCAGTGGCGCGATCTCGGCTCACTGCAAGCTCCGCCTCCCGGGTTCACGCCATTCTCCTGCCTCAGCCTCCCGAGTAGCTGGGACTACAGGCGCCCGCTACCACGCCCGGCTAATTTTTTGTATTTTTATTAGAGACGGGGTTTCATTGTGTTAGCCAGGATGGTCTCGATCTCCTGACCTCGTGATCCGCCCGCCTCGGCCTCCCAAAGTGCTGGGATTACAGGCGTGAGCCACCGCGCCCGGCCGTAAAAACTATTCTTAACTTGCAAGTTGTCCACGTAATGAGCATGTAGAGAGCAAATGATTCTCACTAAGCACTAATGAAAGAGAAATGTGACAATGACAGGTTTTTGGTACTGTCTCGTTAGAAAGATTCAGTTTGGACTCCTACCTCAGAAGGCATTTCATAAGCCTCATTGTCAGGATCCACAGGCATATCTTCCAGAATTCCTTCCTGTGGGGCTCCTTCTTCATTCTAATATTTAAAGTAAGAAGCACAAAAAGAACATGATGAAGTAGCATTTTTCACTTTTAAAAATCAGAACCATGTTTTGGAAAAATCTTACATATAGGGATGTTGGCCACGGATGTTGAAAATGGCACACCTTAATATTACTACTGGCATTCTAAACTCCACAATGCCTTCGGGGAAACATTGTGGCAACATGGGTTATCAACCCTCAAAGTATGTAAACTTTTTGCTCAAGTAATTTACTATTTAGGAAATAATCCACAGCTATAGTCCAAAGATATTTTTCACAAGATCAATGACAGCAGGAAACAAAATTTTTAGAATTGTTAACTAAATGTTCAATGAATAATGAAGAGTTAAAAAATTATTGCTGGGTGCAGTGGTTCACTCCTGTGATTTCAGCACTTTGGGAGGCTGAGGCAGGTGGATCATTTGAGTCCAGGAGTTCAAGACCAGCCTGGGCTGTTACAATGAAACCCCATCTCTACTAAAAATACAAATAAATAGCTGGGCATGGTGGCACACGCCTACAGTCCCAGCCACTTGGGAGGCTGAGGCAGGAGGATCACTTGAGCCTGGGAGGTAGAGGCTACAGTGAGCCATGTGCATGCCACTGCATTCTAGCCTGGGTGACAGAGGGAGACCTTGTCTTAAAAAAAATTATCATTCAACTACTCAGTAGATTATGATAAAGACCTGCATTACTATTACCTGAGAATTATGTAACAACTACCTATTTATGGTATAATATTTAGCAGGCTATAAAGTGTTGTCTATATTATAGATACAACCTACACAGAATTCAGATGCAAAGGTAAAAAGTTTGGAAGAAAACACAATAAAATATGAAAGTTATTTTGTTGGATAGTATGTATGTTATTTTGACTTTTTTTCTAAGTGTTTAACTTTTATAACCACTTATAATGTAAAAGCATACATATTTAACACATTAATTTTAAATGACAACGAAGAAACAAATTCTTTTCTGAAATTTGAAGACTGCGACTATACATATTGAAGGAAAATAATCAAATACATGGTCAGAAAATTTTTCTAGGTATCTCTTCCTAGACAAAGAATACTACAAAACTCAGCCTGAAATGGTCATGGCTTTGTTGGTATTCTTCACTAAATACCTTTTGTTGCTTTGCATTTATTTCAGCAAAGTAATTATAAGAAGATAAAGGTAACTGAAAATTCAAAGAACAGAGAGGCAATGTGAGCCTAAAGGGACTTGGAGAAAGAGATCAAATAATCCCTCAGCCAACGCGGCTGATTTTCAACAACATGTCTGATGTAAAAATGCCTCCCCATGTCTTCACATGGAAGTGACTGACAGGGACGCAGAAGTATAAGAAAATGGCTAACAGTAACAAAAGGTCAAACTAAAGATCATGCTTATGGTAGGTGGGCAGAGAAGCTTACAGATCATTCTGCCCTTGCCAATGCCCTTTTTATAAACTAAAAAAAATCCAAATAATATATAAATTAAATAAAATATGAACCACCCCAAACTACCTCACTTTAAAATGTGGAGTAAACATACTGTTTTCGTAGTGTTTCACTTCTTGGTAGATACGCCTCTGCTGCAAGGTGGCTAGGCACAAGGCCTTCCATGTCACAGGACTTGAGCTCAAGTCCTTGCTTCTCTAGATGACAGAGCTTTTGTGATGCTGAGAAGTTTCCTATGCTTTTTCTGAGTGTCAATTAGCCTTAGTGATCAAACGGACAGCAAAACCTTCTTTACAACAGGGAGAAGCAAACGACATCATTAACTTTCTCATTAATATTTAGATTACTGTTAGGATATCCAAGTATAAGGGAAATAAGGCAAATTTTTTTCCATGATTTTGAAACTGACAGAGATTTGATTTTCTAATATAATTTGTTAGAAAATTTTGATATGGATCAGACAAGTAAATATGGCGGACCTACCCTGTTTGTTGTTTGATGATCAAAAAGGAGTTGTTACGACGGAACTAAGACTGATGGATATTACTGGATTTGTTTATATGTTATTTGGCTGAACTTTGAAGGATGTACACAGATGTGTAGGTTAGCTGAGTGTGTGTGTCTGCATGGTTCCAGCCTGGGTGAGTGGGTGTGTACGAGAGCACCCTGCAGTAATGGAACGGCGTCCTGTCCGGGGTGGGTTCCCATATTGCTCCCTGAGCTGCCAGGATAGGCTCCAACCACCTGCGGCCTCCACCGAAATAATTAGGTAAGTTATTTGACTTGTTTGTATTAATCTTTCTTAAACGTATATATAGCTCACATTAATTTCAATGTTTAATGTCAGAAGTTATTTATCTTTATTTAGGAGTTTGATGGTGTTTTTGTGTCCAGAAATTTGCCATAGGAACTTAATTCTTGCTTATATCAATTAGCCAATGGTAAAACTGGTTTTGTTATATGTTGTTTTGCTTCAAGTCACAGTTTCCAGAAACTATTGATGAAGTTAAGTGAGGATTTACTGTATTATGTGCCCTCTGATGGAAGTACATACACATCACCATCTTAAACCAAGACTGTACTAGTTTAAGTGGGCTATTGTTCACTGACCCAATAACTTCATCAAGTGGGAACAAGCTACACTAGGGATGACAGCACAATCCTATTCTAGAGTCCAAATCGACAATAGGGTTTACGACCTCGATGTTGGATCAGGTCATCCTAATGGTGTAACTGCTATTAAAGGTTCGTTTGTTCGACGATTGAAGTCCTACATGATCGGTGAGGTCAGGAGATCTATAGCATCCTGGCCAACATGGTGAAACCCCATCTCTACTAAAATATAAAAAGTTAGCCAGGCGTGGTGGTTCGCCTATAGTCCCAGCTACTCGGGAGACTGAGGCAGGAGAATCACTTGAACCCGGGAGGTGGAGATTGCAGTGAGCCCAGATCACACCATTGCACTCCAGCCTGGTGACGGAGCGAGACTCCGTCTCAAAATAAATAAATAAATATATAAATAGAAAAAGAAAACAAAAAAAGAAAAGCCCTACGTGATCCGAATTTGAATTTGATTAACATTTAACTATCACTGACAACTTACAGCAAATATAAGGTGGTGAAAAACATGTTCATTGTTTACAACAGTGGCTACAATCAGCAAATTTTGCACTGTGAGAAACTACACAAGACAAAGAATACGTCTAATTTCAATAAGTAAATTGCAACTAAAAAGAAGTTAGTGGGAACCTGCCGCTTAAAGTAGAAGCGAGAGAGCATTAGCCAATTGCAACCTAAGAACTTTATTTCATTCTCATTGGGAACCCGACATAAGCAAATGGAAAACACATATGAGGTAGTTGGGGAAATTTGAACACTGACTGGATATTTAAGAATTATTGTTTATTTCTTTAGGTGTGATGATATATTGCAGTTTTACTTTAAAAAGTTCTTAACTTTTACAAATTAATTAAATGTTTACAGATCAAATAAGATATCTATCTAGGTTTGGGTGGGGGAAATGGGTGGGATATAGAAGAAACATGAGTTTAATATTTCATCAGTTTTAAAAAGTATATACAGTAGTCTCCTTTTATCCGTGGTTTTGTTTTCCATGGTTTCAGTTGCCCACCACCAACTGCAACCCCAAAATACTAAGATATTTAGAGACAGAGAGAGAGGGAAAGAGAAAGCGAGACCATACCCACATAACTTTTATTACAGTATATTATTATAATTGTTCTCTTTTGTTATTAGTTATTGTTGTTAATCTCTTACTGTGCCTAGTTTATAAATTAAACTTTTTCATAGGTACATAAGCATTGGAAAAAACAGTATATGTAGGGTTTGCTACTATCCGCAATTTCAGGTGTCCTAGTGGGGGTTTCAGAATGTATCCCTGTAGATAAAGGAAGACTGCTGTATGCTCATTTCAATAGTTAGTTCTCTAACTATGTTTTTCTGAATATGTGATCTAAATTTCTTGACTCTATCACATTCATAGATTTTAAGCATACTAAAATATTTGGCAGCTATTCCAAGGAGAATATAACAACAAACACTTCATATGACCATCAGACACAATTTTATCCCTATACCTGTATATTTACTGTTTCATAAACCTATTTCTAAAAACATTAAGTGTTATCTATAAAGAAATATTAAATTTCAACTCCAATTTACAACTGTGCCTAATTATAGTTTGGCTGTAACAAAAAAAGAACATTAAAATTTGCATTTTATGAGTATTCATGACTTGTTTTCAAAATATAATCATACTTGAAGGTATGAAATGCACCTTCTATTTATTTTTACCACAAACAAGAAAAAAAACTGCCAATATAACAAATGTTAAACACTTTTGAAAAAATCAATTTTTTCTCAAATTTTCATTATGATATTATATTAACCCAGAATATGTTAGGACAATAAAATAAATGAGAAAAACATCTGGATTTTGGTATATGCCTGTATGCTTAATAAGAGAACCTACAGGGTAGGATATAGAGACATAGTAAGAAAATACCTTTTATTCTCTCTCTACTAGGCCCTATCCCTGGAATAGCTGTAGACTTTTTTTTTTTCAAATGGGATTGTTTTACGAACAGTGAAATAGACTCAGTTCAGTATCTTATATCTGCATTTGACACACAGAAAGAAAAATGGTTATCAAAAAATTACAATGGAATGGCCCTCATTGCTAATAAGGAAAGACTTAAAAGCTATATTAGGAAACAGAAATGGCTGAGACTGACCTCTTTCTCCCTAAAAAGCCTATTCAAGTTCTTCTGAAATAAACCTGTAGGGTTGAATAGCTGATATAACTGATTATTATTTCCTACTCGTCCCAGCTGAAGTGCTCTATAAAACAGATCATGAGACGAAGCTTCCTTCACTGCTAATAGCTTATTGGGAAGTACAATTCCAGGGAAGTGAAAGTGAAGGAAAAGGGAAGTGATACAAGGAGAAGTAGGAAAAAATTTCAGCTACTGTCTTTAGGAATACAACTACAGAATTTACATAATCTTTTTAAATTTCCTGTTTTGAACCATATTGTATTTAGATACCTAGTAATACTTTCTGTAAGGAAATTATCTTTATTCAATTCTATGACTTATAACTTTAATTTTAAATATATTTAAAATGACACATAATAAAGGCAAAAATTGCTTTCCAAACCACACTCTTCTAGAATCATCTAGGGCCCTTGTTAAAAATGCAGGTTTGTAGGGCCTTGTGAGTGTCTTGTTAAGTATGTTCCTTGGAAACCACTGCCCGACATCACCAATTGTTTGTAAACCCTGTGGTATAATTTAATATAGAGTATACCAATGTACTTGCTGTCAGTGTGAATAATTTTTTTTAAAAAAGATATGCTCATTTTGAAGTCCATCAAATGTTGGCAAATGTTGAGGGTTATTTGAAGACACTGGGAAGTAATCCATGGTGATCGTTAAAATAGCAAGGTTTCATCAATTATCTGGTATCTATGCTTTGTCAAAGTTAGAAATGTAGAGATACATTTCTAAATTAAAACTTTTATGTGGGAAGAAAAATTGAAATTCAAGGCTGGTTGGTCTTTGGTATACCCAAAGAACAAAGAGGAGGTTGGAGGTGTTCTAAAAAAGAGAAATGATACACGCTGCTCTTTGAGAAAGTTCATTGGCACTAGAAAGGTTCTGGGCAGCTAGTAAGCTTCAATTGGTGAGTGACAGTGGTGGGCAAAATTAGTCCTAGAGCTGCAGCAAGTTTTTTCAGCAGTTACAGAAAAAATTGGTCCCAGGTTACAACAGGCAGCCTCAGCATGCGGACTTGTAGAAAATTACACTTTTGGAGCAATGTGATGTTTCTTGAATGCTTTTCCTCCCAGGCTTCTTGATTGTTTTAGTTGGGTATAACAAGAATGACCCAATTTGTGTGATCAACTTTCACAGCCTTAAACATTCAAAGCAGCAGAAGCGCACTTTCTCTTTTCCCCACTGCTTTTACACTCGAAGATATTTTGGGTAGAACCATTGTTTTGCTGCATTATTGAACAATGTCACTTAGCCTCAAATAATGGAATTAATACCTTCACTCAACAACTCACACCACGAGGATGAAGGAGAGAGATAGTAACCAAAAAGATAAAAGAAGAAACTAAAAAAGAACTTTGACTTAAGAGGAAAAAAAGGTTCAACTTAAGCACACACCCGTGTTCCAAAATGAAATCAAGCCCAGAAATCGTATTTAAATAAAAATAGCATAGACGTTTCAAAAATGTGAATATTCTCTACTTCTCTACCTCAGACAGGGGAGTGTGTACATAGTGTAGATAGTATATTTCACTAAGAGAATTACCATGTATTTTACTGATGCACTTAAAAATGAAGGAGATAGACATGAATACCTTGTTAAAAAGCAAGGTAAAGATATATTTCATATGTTCAATTTTCTATTATCAATTCTTAGTCTGCTCATAATGCCATTTTGGGGTGGGGAGCAAAGGGCATCTGATTCAAAATCAAACTAATCTCAATTTTTGATAAAAGCTAAGGAATTTTATTTTTAAAACATTGAATTAAAGCAAACTTTGGATACTCTGATTTCTCTTGAGGTCATAAATCCTCTGCCTTTTTAAGAGATCTATGTGGAGAGGAACAACTCTGGGTCTTAAACGAATTATTGAGGTCTTGTTTTGGAAAGGCTAGATATTTTGTTAAAAAATATAAGATTTCAAAAAACCTAAAACTTTGGACAATGTTATTTAATCATCAAAAGCAAAATAATATGCATATTTCAGAAATAACACTATATTTTCAGTCTTACTATTATGTATAAGAAAGAACAATATAAAAATAATGTAATGATTACATTTATCGTTTACATACTCTGAGGAGTATTTAATTGCATCCTAGTAAGTATATTCTGTCACATGAGAAGCCATAGAAATTGGCATGTTCTGCTGTATCCAATGCCCAAAGGATAATAAAGCATGATAAAATTACACTTAATGAACCCAACCTCCTTTTCCAATTATATATGGTTAAGTTAAAATTCAAACTTTAATTTTTGGGAAAGTATAGTTATGGCTTAGATCTAAGGTAGAAATAAAATGACCAAAGGACTTGGTGCATTTAATATTCTATAACTTTAGAAATGCATCAAAGTGGCAAGCCCAGCATTAAGAGCTATTTGTCACTAAGGGCCTGTGGTTGAAGTCTGTTGGATCCATCTATTCTTTCTGAGGCAATATGCAGATGAAAGGTAAGGGGAGTTGCAACATAATTTGTAATATTTGATAGATTATAATACATGATAAATTATAATATATTAGAAATATAATTTATAGCATTACATCTAGTAAGATAGATGTAAAAGTGAACAGGTAAGTGAAAGGGCAAGGCATAAGTCCTGTATAGAGTGACAGGTCTGGTATGGTCCTACTACCAAATCTATAACTATAGTATTTTGAATATTTTGCACTATTTCAATGTAGCAGTATTTTAGGTTTGGTTGGCCTGACTTTACAACAAGATAAAAAATTCCAAGTTTTAACAATGTAGTGACCTACTGTGTTTTAGATGTCGAAATCTATAATTTTCTATCAACATTTTCTACTAACCTGTAAAAGACATGCCTTAGAATGTGGGAACACACACAAACACATACATACTCACAGACACATACACACAAAGTACAGTAGACCACTGATGATCTCTGGTGCCACTTCCTGAGATCATTTTGAATGTTCTAATTAAAAAGTGCAAAGTATAATTTTTCGTCATAAATTATACATGCTATGCTATTATATATGCTACGCCAAACCTAGCAACAAGGCTGAGTGAAGATGTGGCCCCTGGGTCATATGCTAGGCTTTCTTTCGGCAAATGGACTTGCTCTCCCTCAGTTATGTTACATACCTACTCAGATCAGGTCTCAGCAAATGTACAAATTACTATGTCATCAGCCATCTGGATCACTTGGGAATAGTCACATTGGTGAATGCTGTAAGTCATATCTTAAATACATTATACATAATCCATACCTACAGATTGAGAATGCAAATCTATTTTAATTAAATGATACCTTTAGAGAACCCAGTCTTACACATAAATAACATATATTTAGAAGCCATTTATGCTCTACTTTGTTTATCTTTTGTTTTGAGGCAGGGTCTTGCCCTATTGCCCAGGCTGTAATGCAGTGATACAATCATAGCTCACTGTAGTCTCCAACTCCTGGGCCCAAGTGATCCTCCAGCCTCAGCCTCCCAAATAGCTGGGACTATAGGCTTACACCACCATGCTCGGCTATTTAAATTTTTTTTTTTTTGTAGAGATGAAGTTTCATTATGTTGCCCAGGCTGGTCTCAAACTCCTGGACTCAAGTGATCCTCCTGCGTCAGCCTCCGAAAGTGCTGGGATTACAGGCATGAGCCACTGCACCTGAGCCGTGCTCTATTTGGATAATCTGTTACTATCTTACTGATTTTCTTGTCTTTTGCCCTTCTAGCTATTTCTTTAGTCTTGGCAATCACCTTAGAGAGAGAGAAAAAGAGAAAAGATGAAATAAAAACAATTTATTTCAGTTTTTAAAGGTTTGGCAGTGGAGGAGAGAGTAAAGCTAATATATTAAATATATTTGGGGTTATTTTGGGGAGCTATTTACTAGTTTTATCTCTGAATTCAGGTTTAAATACATTCAACCATAAATTAAAAAATAATTGGTGGATAAATCAGGAATTGGTGCAAAATCATTTTTAAGAAGAAAATGTCATTATATAGCAAAGAGGTAGTATGCTGCTTTAAATCCTTATTTTCCTTGGCAAGCCTAACAAGCAGGGCAGTGCCTGCTGTATTTATGGTAGTGCCATATAATTAGCTGACTCACCTAATAAGACTTCACAGCGCAGCAACAACTGCCAGCTTTTTTTGTCCTGTTACTTGAATAGACTCGGTTGAATATACTAATGCACAAAGGGAAATCTGGGAATAAACTATTTTTACTTTTCATGTCTAAGGGCTGATCCTCCTCTTCTAGAAATAAAATTTATTATGTATGTTAAACTATATTCAAATTTGTTTACTATTTTAAGCTTTCATGGATTAGAACCTTGAAGGTCAGCCCCTTGGGTAGTGACTGAATAAGACATTAACGATGTGAAGATGGGTCAAGCTGAGAAAGGTTTGCTCTTGTGCTGAGCTCAGAATCAATGAGTCATTTCATGTTTGCAAATACAATGATATTTGGAGGCAGGTCTTTTTTTTTTTTTTTTTTTTTGAGACAGAGTCTCGCTCTGTCGCCCAGGCTGGAGTGCAGTGGCGCGATCTCAGCTCACTGCAAGCTCTGCCTCACGGGATCACGCCATTCTCCTGCCTCAGCCTCCCGAGTAGCTGGGACTACAGGCGCTCACCACCATGCCTGGCTAATTTTTTTGTAATTTTAGTAGAGACGGGGTTTCACTGTGTTAGCCAGGATGGTCTCGATCTCCTGACCTCGTGATCCACCTGCCTTGGCCTCCCAAAGTGCTGGGATTACAGGCGTGAGCCACTGCGCCGGGCTGGAGGCAGGTCTTAAAACTAGCAACTGGGTGAGAAATCAGTGGGGAGGGTAGGCTTTGACAAAGTAAGAGATAAAGAGTCTGCTTTCATATTTTAGAAAAACCCAGGGAATGCTGAAAAGCCCATAGGAAAGAAGAAATATGCTGTCAAGATGTTAGTGAGCCAAGGCCCAGGAGTTTGCTTTCAAAAACAGATGAGAAACTGGACTTAATATCTGACTGGGAGAAAGTACTTTAGGCAAAACAAACTACTCATATACAAAAGGATGGGCTCTGAAGCAGAGAGTGAAGGCAATAGCTTCAAGATCGGTGGATTTAAAACCTAGAAGTATCTTCTCTAAAAGATAAAAGATTAAGAAAGGCTTTAAGATAGCTAGAGCCAGAATAAAGTAGTCAAGTGAATGTGATACCACAAGGTGCCAGAAGTTTCCATACTAATAGAAACAGATACTAAGTGAAGTTTGAGGGGCCCTCACAATCTGGATAAAAAACTCTTCAAGTAGATCTCAACCTTCAGGCTGGAATATCTTTGCTTAGCTATCCCAGCCAGAGGACCATAGTGGTTGATTTCAAAAGAAGTTGCAATTATTCTATCTTGTAAATTCTCTCATTGTTAAGTTTTGTCACAGTTTGTTGTTGCTACTTTCTTTCAGTTACCTAGAAAATGTTTTCTCTGAAAACCTCTATCCATGCCTCAACAGATCGGAGATAAAAAAGGAATAATCTTACAAGATTATCAAGAAAGATAATGGGCTAGATGTATCCTTAAAAGGTCATTCAAATGAAATATTAAAATTCTTACTTTTCTATGTTATTCGGACATGGAATAACAATAACAGTTAATGTTTATTTGGTGCTTACTCTGTATTTGGTACCATTTCAAGAGTTTTATATGCATTATTTGATCTTACAAAACAACTCTTTGAGGAAGTTACTACTGTCTCCATTTTATCAGTGAATGAACAGAGATAGGAAGTCTGGCTCCAAAGCCCACACTCTTAACTATTATGCAATATTAGTTGTCAAATGTCTTGAAAAAAAATCTGCGTAATTACTAAAATATTATGCTGGGCTACTTATTAAGGTAAAATTACGTTTCAAAAAAATTAATCCTTTCCAAATGCAATGTTAACTATTCATGATGAAATATCAGAACTATCTCTAATACCAATATTTTTATTGGAATAAAATAGGAGGTTAAAGGAAATGTTTATATATATATAAATGTGTGTGTATATATATATATACATATATATATACTATGCACACACACACATACATATCTATGTGTATATATATGATTTTTTGCAAGGGCAAAAACCAGATTTTTTTTAAACACATAATCATTAAATCTGCAAATATCAAGTTTATCAATTTTTTGTTACAGGAAAAAATAGTTTATTATAAATTCAATGCATAGCATTTTCTGGTTTAGACCTTTCCATTATTGTTCTGACAGAACAAAGACTATGAGGTTGTCAGAAATAAATTGTTCATTTTGTTTCCTAAATATGTGGCAAAGACACTGTATGTTTTTTGTTTGTTTGCTTGTTTGTTTGTTTTAGAATAGTTTGAAATGTCTTCAAACCTTTTGACCAACCAAGAAAGCTTTTGCCTGGGCACAGGCTTTATCTTTCTTAGCATTACACTAGAGATACTAATCCCTCCCAACAATTTCATTATGATTATCGCAATAAAATATAACGATCCATTAAGTCCATGGGGCAGATGTTTATTTATTTATAACCATGCCTTATTCCACAGAGAATTTAAAGAGGAATAAAAGATTATTTCCTCATTGCATCAAATGAATATCTTTTATTTTGTCTAATGTTGTATTTCTTTTTCTTTAATTGGCACTAAATGTTTATTTGCATTCTTTTAATTACTTTTAAGGCATCCATTATTTCTGGATTACATTACTGAACTCTCAATAAATCAATACATAGTTCTGTATTTAATTTTTTCAACATTTTTTCCTTCTTTAATTTGGTTCATTTGTATCTCCCTTTGCTGTTCATTGAGTAGAAATTCTGATTTTTGTAGCAAAGGGAGAACAAACAAACAACACACAGAATATTCTGTATTTAATGCTGCAATTGTCTCTATGGTTGCAATGTGTAGGTGGGGTGCATTCAAGTGGGCTTGTGGTATTTGTGTGTGTGTGTGTGTGTATGTGTGTGTGTGTGTTGGAAGAATATATATTGAGGATGATTCCTAATTTTATCACTTTGTTGAGGAACTGAAATTGTGGCTACACATTCACTCTAAATATTCTGTCTCACAGTCCCCTCCCTTCAACAATTATATACAGTACACTATTTGTTGGAAGCTCAGGAGAAAAAGGGCATTTAAGAGCATGAGATTTGGTGGCAGACTGACCTAATAGTAGATGGTACCAGTGAGATCTTGAGCAACGTAAATGTTTCAACTGAAAAACGGTAACAATAAAACATTTTTCAGAGTGATGTTGTACTAAATGAAATGATATACATAAAGTAGCCTATAATGACCCATGCACAGTCATAATATCAAATATTTACTAAGCATCTACTATGTGCTAGATTATTTTAAGCACTTTTGAAAATATAAGTATTTTGATAAATGTATATCATATATTGTCTTAATAAGATTATATTGTTCTTATATTTCATCTTATTGCTAATTTTATTTTTTTAAGAAAACCTTTTTTTGGAAAGAATCGAAACTAAAAACCCAACTATTTAAAAAATGGAAACTTTTGGCCGGGAGCGGAGGCTCACACCTATAATCTCAGCACTTTGGGAGGCCGAATGGGCGGATCACAAGGTCAAGAGATTGAGACCATCCTGGCCAACGTGGTGAAACTCCGTCTCTACTAAAAATACAAAAGTTAGCTGGGCATGGTGGCACATGACTGTAGTCCCAGCTACTTGGGAGGCTGAGGCAGAAGAATCGCTGGAACCCAGGAGGCGGAGGTTGCAGTGAGCCGAGACAGCACCACTGCACTCCAGACTGGCGACAGAGTGAGACTCCATCTAAAAAAAAAAAAAAGGAACCTTTTGCCTTACTTCGTTTGCTAGCTACATTCAAGTCTGCAATTAAGCTCGGTGTTTTGCCTTTCTCAAACTGTGCACAGGTCCTCTTCTTTGTTCCCCTTCTCTCTGTTGCCTAGGAATACAGCCAAAAACTTGAGTAATAGATGATAGATGGGTCTGTCACTAAGCACATCCTAGTGACATAGATAAGACGCAAATGCTACAAAATTATAGGTGCAAACTACAAGTTCTGTTTTAATTGGTTTTAACAAGTACTTATAAGCAGAAGAACTGTGAAAAGTCTAACATTTTGTCCTACTTGCAAGCCTGCCAGTTTTTTGAGTGCTGGGCAAAGACACAATAGTGCTGGGTCAGAGACAATTAACTTTACTACTCACATTAATAGCATTAGCAAGAGTATCATGATTTTCTTGCACTGATTCCTCAAGCCCCAATTCCCACAGAAAAGCTCAGGTGACACCTACATGCTCAGTGGGTTGCATTAGAAAAGAGGAACGCAGAGCTCAGGAAACATGGATATTTTATAATGGCCAGTAAAGATGTCCCTTTGCTTTAGAAAGAGCCACTACCTCTATCCAAGGCTGCAAGCACACCTGCCTTTTGTTTTACAAGGAGAAATGATTTCTATCTTCCAAGGCTGTTCACTATATGAAAAGACAGTCCCAAACAAAAGGCAGTTACTGACTTGCTTGAAAAATGTGCAGAAATGAGACGCTGCTTGAATGTGGACAGCTGACACAGGGACAAGGAGTAAAAATGATTAGGTTTTGAGCTTGACCAACTAGGAAGATAATTATTAGCAGTAGAGAAAAAAAGAACAAAGTAGATTTTAGGGCAGATAAGCCATTTTTTAGGTAGGTTGAGTCTGAGATGCCTCCATAAATATAAGTTGAAAATATGAGATTGGAGTTGAGACTTCAGAAATATATATTTTGAGTAGTTACACTACAGAGGTAAGTCATCAGAGTTCATAAAATTAAAGTGAGAAAAAGAGGCAAGTGAAGAAAAACAAGATGGCATCGCATGAAGAACTTTCTTAGGAAGGAAGGCAGCAAAGAGGAAAAATTGGAGGTGTAGTCAGAGATGGAAGATGAAAAAGGAAAATAACAATATTTCAGAAATGAAATGAAAAAGGTCTTTTACTAAGTAATTGGTACTACTTGTCAGTTTCAAGTGCTGTAAAAAAAATGGGAAGAACCACACATGCGCACTTTCAGTACTATGTATTTTATGCTTCAGGGATGCATACCTGTTTAAAAAAAGTATGTTTTTTCTCAAAGTGTGTTGAATAGTCCAGAAAAAGATGGAGGTAGAAGTCAGACTTCAGGAGATAAAGGAACCAGAAAGATCACTGAAGGCTGTGATGGTAGAAAACATTTTGACAAAGAGTTGTGCAATGAGAAAGCTGGGGGTGGGACAATTAATTTTGAGGGTAACAATTGGGGATTTGAGTAGATTTTTTGCTTCTGTTCTTTAATTGTTTTGTCTTCTTTTTAAAGAAACCAAGAGACTGTTAATGTAGTAGGAGCAGAGTTTCACAATACAGAGCAGAGAGGGTGTTGGTTGATAAAGAATTGTCTCAAATGAGAGGAAAAGAATGGAGCCAATAACAGAGATGATGTTTAATTTGGGAAAGGTGGGACATGTTAACATGAGTCCAGAGAACTAAAATGAGCTTATGGCATGCAGATGCTGAAGATGAAGAAAGGAAAGGAAGGAAAAGGAGGAATTTATATTTATTTATTGAATAATCTTGTAAAACTGTTAATCACCCCTTTTTACTGACGATAAGACATAAATGTCAGAGGTGTTTTGCCTAAAGTAAAAAATTTGATAGTCAAGCTGGGTTTAAAACCATATCAGTCTTACGTCAAAGCATGTTTTAATTGCTGTTGTGTGGTTGTGATTTTAAGGGAAGAAGAAGAGTTTTATAATGGACTCTCTGAAAAATAAAATATCAATTAGAAAGAAATAAAACAACTGCTGGGAAGCAGTGAATCCAAGCAGAATCTGAGTATCATCACTTTTTAGTTAAACTAACCAGTCCAATATCCTGATTTTTCTTTAACAGGCAAAGAATTTTTGAGTCTTTCCCATAGACTTGAGTTCTTGTGAACTATTTTACAGCAACAATGGCATCCAATCCTATAGATAACAATAACAAAGCTGCAGACCATTTTGTTGCCAGGTTTCTCCTCCAGGGTGGCTTTCCAGCTAGTTTGTAAACAAATAACTCAGGTGGCCCTGTCATGTTACATTAACTAAAAAACAAGTCTAAAGCACACATATAATAACATATGTGTGTGCAAACTGGCTTGCTTTCAAATTCCTAAATCGTACAATTAAATTTTAAAAATAACTGTATTTGGAAACAAGAAAAAAGTCACTTTGACACCCAACTGATGTATATAAAGGAGACTGTGCATATGGGTTTTAAAATGAGATGAAAATTGAAATTTGATCTTTGAGATTAAAAACAATGTTATGTAAATCTATTTTTATTTAATTTTTCTGAAAAATATTGTATTTGCTTTATACCCTCTTGCTATACAAACTTTTATTGTTTTGCTTACCCTCTTTTTTTATTCCTCCTACTTTTTCTTAATTTTGATATCTCTGAATTTAAAGTCTAGAGAATGATTCATCTTCACTAGTTCTATCTTTTCCAGTGCTAGTATTTTTGTTTTTGAGCTGTGGTTTCCCTATCCCATTTTTGAGATCTCAAGCTATAATTTGGTGTCGAGTACCCAGGTATCTTATCTTTAAAGTGAAGACGTAGGCAGCACAAAGGTGCTTTTATTAGAACGTCCACTAGATCAGAATGACCAGTGCACCAAATTTATTTTCCTAGCAGACTCACCAAATTTAACCTGGAAGAGAATCTCTGACTCTGTTGAATTTTCTTAGGCAAGTACAATATTTGAAAGTCACTGAATGTTTCAAACAAAATATAACAACATTCAGATAATAGAACTGTGTCATTGTTCTCATGTGTTTATGCCCAGAAAATAAGCAGACTGGAGCTTCTCTAAGATTAAAAGTCAAAACAGTATTACAATTCCAGCCCAGATCTGACTATCTAATCATTTAAACCTTAGTATCATCATCATCACCACCGTCACTGCATACTCATTAAGTAAAAAAAAAAAAATTCCTTTAAAATAAATGGAAAAGAAAATATCTGTGTAAATAGATTAAAGCGATTCCTGCTCACCACTCCCTTTCTCCCTGGGGCAGGAGACTTGAGCACATCAAAGGAATTCATAGCGTTCTTGGAGTAAGTGTGAAAGCCACCGTGATGAACTAAATGAATGCTTACATCTAAAGAAAGATATAAACATATTACATTAAAAGGTGGCATGACATAATGGTATATCACTGATTAAGAAATGTGAGGCGACTTTCATGTGCCACTGATAAATCATTATAATTTGACATAGTAGATAATGCCCCTATATTTCATCTGCATACCTGGAAAATGAGGACTTTCAAAACATATTCCTGCCAGTTACAGTCAGGTATTGCAAAACAAGCATTTAGTGAGCATCTAAACTGAAGCTTAGAACTTCAGTTTTGTGGCGGGGCGCGGTGGCTCACGCCTGTAATCCCAGCACCTTGGGAGGCCAAGACAGGTGGATCACTTGAGGTCAGGAGTTTGGGACCAGCCTGGCCCACATGGTGAAACCCCATCTCTACTAAAAATACAAAAATTAGCCAGGCATGGTTGCACGCACCTGTAGTCCCAGTTACTCAGGTGGCTGAGGCAGAAGAATCGCTTGAACCTGGGTGGTGGAGATTGCAGTGAGCTGAGATCCTGCCACTGCACTCCAGCCAGGGCAAGAGAGTGAGACTCCATCTCAAAAAAATAAAGAACTCCAATTTTATTTTCTTCATGGCATAGCATAATAGATGAGTTAACAAATTAATGAAACAGATTGACATGTGTTAATTGCAATCATATACAGAACAGAAATCATTTCCATAAAATATTTAACCTGCCTGTTACTTCCCCTAAATCTCTCTGTAGCTGATGCCCCAATTTCACTATTAGCTCTTCAGACTTGGATGTTAAGCACTGTGCCTTCCCCTGGACCTCTCTTTAAATGTCACAGCTATTTCTGGCAGGTAAGACTATTGCTTTGGTTAGTGTGAACACACACCACTGTGGATCACAAGGCACCTGAGAGAAAAGGCTGCCGAAAGCAGGAAAATAACTCAGAAAAAAGAAAAAAAAAAACACATGGTGCTGAAAAATACAACCGATATGCATTTGTATACTTATGATCTAATTTATGTCAGTCATTAAAAGAAAATAAGGTGTTTAGAAAATACAGTGCTGTCTATGGTTATATTTAATATTGTGACCACTTAATACAAAGCAAAGCATTCTTGCTTGCTCCCATGGAGAGTACAATTTAGAATTGAGAGCTCAATTTCTAAGGAGGGTTTATGTACTCTATCTTGAGGCACACAAGGAGATTGAGTTTACCAGTTTAGAAAGCACTGCCATAATTCAAGTCAGGGAGAGGGCTGATGGAAGATTTTTAAAAGATTTTAAAAGATCATGAGGGCAAGCTGGCTTTTAACAACAAAAAATATTTCCATGTGGCTTCTGGCTGACTGAATTAATAAGGCCCAGAGACTGATCTGAAGGCAAAAGCCTTTATTTTTTATTGCAATGGATAAAAACTGAACATTATTTGACTATCAATTGTGAAGTTTAGTAAAAGGATTTTCACTAATGGGTGGTTTTAATATTTATGAATGTGATGGTTCAGCAAATTTTCTCCAATGTTTTGCAAGACCACTAATTAATAATCATCTTTACAAATGGAACATGTAATTGTCTGCTACTATTTTTTCTTTGCCAATGCTTAATACTTATTTTGAATACGTTTTATTATTTTTTTCTAAATTTCTCTATTTCTACCTGAGCATTTCTTAATTTTTTTTATTCAGTCCTGTTATTCTCACTGTAGGATTTTTAAAAGCTGGTATATTATATTAAAATCCTTCAACTGTGAATTCAGCAATGTTTTGAGTTCCAGGGATTCATCTGGCATTAGGCTGACCTTGTCAAGCGTAAACATCAACATTAAAGAAAAGATTTAAGAAATGAAAGGCCTGAATCAAAATAAGAGGTCAAATTTTCCAGGGTGTTTTGTGCCTTGAAAATCTTTCTGCTGTAATTACCTAAAGACTGTGGTTAGATAATTATTGAGGGACTTTTGCAATTGTCCCTTTTCTCTACATAGATCACCACATTAATTAAACAAGAGTCTCACTGGGAACAGGTTGCTGTTCTGCATCTTTAAGTATTTTTAGTACTTTATTTTCAAAAGAGAAAAAAGAACCATTAAGAAGAAGATTGCTTCTCAGCCAAATTTTCTGATATACAGATATTCTCAAAAGACAAGCACACACACACACACGCACACACACACACACACACACCACAAGGCTCTGGAATGTGCCTTAACAATCTTATTTTTGCACATTTTAAAAGGAGGTCATTATGAAATTTGCACATATTTTGTGACCTGTAATGTACTTCTCTGATCTGATTTCACTTGAGCTAATAAAAAAATACAAATCAGGTGCTTGCTGTGATCAAGATGCTAAAGTTATATTTACACTGCTTCATAAATGTAAGGTGTTAAAGCTTAGTGAGACAAGAAGTAAACTGATAATTGATTAACCAGGGTGCTATACAAATCTACCTAGAGGGTGCCTTCCCAGGTTAATGCAATTATGGGAGAAAGATCCTGGCTCCTGGCTACAGAAATGCCAACTAAAGGGTTATCCACCCCATCCTTCACTTTGGAGGATGCATTAAGATGACATTGCGCTGTGTCAAAATGAAAATACAAATGAAAGCAAATAAACCGAGTGATAAGAAATAAACCGAGTGACTCAGTTTCCTTATCCATTTCCCAGTTACCTTTTTTTTTTAGGCCAGTCTGCATGTCCACTAGAAGAAAAGGGACCTGGGTTCTTCATCAGCCCATCCTTAGATCTTAGTGCACATATGCACCTAGTAAGTGCCGAGCAAATATTCAATGCATGACTGCACCTTTCCTATGAATTCTTCTTTGATTATCCTTCAACAGAGCTAACCTCTCTCCCTATGTGCTCAGTCAAATGCTCTCCCATTGGACTGAGTTCAGCATAAACTGCCATGTTTTGAGATGATTGGTGTAAGCGAATGTCCTCTCCTGAGTGGCGAGAATCTAAGAGCAGGACAGCATCACACTCTTCTCTACTTTCTATAGTTCTTTTGTCCACTGTCTAACAAATAATGCCAAGTGAAAAAGGGAAAAATGAATGAATAAATTTTGTAAGGTGCCAATGGAAAAAAACAGAAAATCAAGAGTTACTAAAAGAAACCACTAACTCCATTTAATTGTTTTAGACTAAGAATCCCTCAGTGATGCCTAGCCAAAATTAGGATTCAGATCCAAAATAAAAGATACTGTTGCCCCAAGTAGATATCATAACTTGTTACAATAAGTAAAAATGTATATTATTCAATACTAAACTGTTATACCACATTTCAAGTTTTTAAAACTTTATCTTCCTTTTATGCATAGATAGTAATAGAGCATTAAGAACATGCATGGCTATCACCTGAGGTGTTGATTGTAAATTCAAATTCCTAGGCTTTGTCTCTTAACTACTGAATCGGAATCTTTGGGAGTGAACTGACAGGAATCTGAATTTTAAAAATAAGGTCTTCAGGTGATTCTTATGCATCTAAAGATAACTGCTTTAATATATAACAAAGAAACCCAAAGAGGGACACTTGAGGATTATTTCAATATATCTTCTTTTGCAGAGATTAATAGTGAATGTTGTCTTATCTGCTGTTCAGAATTTTACATATGCATTGGATGATACATCTTCTTTTACTGACAAAAAGGCTTTTCTCTGGAGAAAATAAAAAGGCAGCTTTCCCTGAGAGCACACACTTCTAGCAAAGCCCCAATCCATATGACTCTAAGACAGAGTGATTTCCACCTTCTAGTCCTTACTCTCTTGCAAAAGGGGCTTTCAAATCTCATTACTGATGGTCCCATCTTTTATTACTGGTGTTATCAATGGGATGCTTGCAGCAGCTTAAGTATGTGGATAAAGAAGGAATGCACAATATACAGTACTGAATATTTTTAAAAAGTGGTCTTTCAGAATATGTCTGTATGTGTGGGGGCCCATGCTTAGGCATATGTGCATGCCAGTGTGTTATTTATGTTGAAACCAATGTTTTACATTAATGGCTGGAATTCCAGAAAAACAAGAAAATAGTTGTATTTTCTAAACCACTAAAAGTTTAGTGGAACTCATTAATAGTCTGTATCATCTGTCTGTATATTTCAGAAGTACATTTTAAGTGTAACAGCTAGGGGTAAACTTTCATAACTGTATGATTTGAACACAAGTACAAGAAATATTCAAGGTTTTCTTTTCTTTTTGTTTTTTTTAGATGAAGTCTCGCTCTTATCGCCCTAGCTAGAGTGCAATGGCGCTGTCTCAGCTCACTGCAACCTCCGCCTCCTAAGTTAAAGCAATTCTCCTGCCTCAGCCTCCGTAGTAGCTGGGATTACAGGATCCTGCCACCACACCCACTAATTTTTGTATTTTTGGTAGAGATGGGGTTTCACCATGTTGGACAGGCTGGTCATGAACTCCTGACCTCAGTCGATCCACCCGCCTTGGCCTCCCAAAGTGCTGGATTACAGGTGTCCACCGCGCCTGGCCAATATTCAAGTTTACACAGGAAAAAGAATACTTTCTCTACATAACCTTTACTTATTTACTCATAGCCTCTAGTTCTCTCTGATTTGACTTTAAATCTCAACACATTTCCCAGAAACTAATATCTTCTGGCTGACTTCTATTAAAAATTCAGACAAAGAAAAAAACTGAATACAATGGAGAGAGATTATAATACTACTATTCTCCCATTCTCTCTCTCTACAGCATATCACCTCCTCCAAAATCAGTTCATATCTAACTCCTAGCACATTTTTAGTTAAAAATATACATGCACAAAATATATGTGTAAATACACATGTTGATATCACACATATATGTGTGTGTGTATATATATATAGATACACAAAAGCAGATATATATATATATATGCTTTCTTGCATGTGATAGAATGCTTTTTTGGAGGTGGTTTTGTGGGCCTATGTAATGTCTCTATTGTTATATTTTAAAAGTTTCTTTTTGTTTGTTTGTTTGAGATGGAGTCTCCCTCTGTAGCCCAGGCTGGAGTACAGTGGCGGGATCTCGGCTCACTGCAACCTCTGCCTCCCGGGTTCAAGTGGCTCTCGTGCCTCAGCCTCCAGAGTAGCCAGGATTACAGGCGCGTGCCACCACACTCCACTTTTTTTTTTTTTTTTTTTTGTATTTTTAGTAGAGACAAGGTTTCACCATGTTGGCCAGGCTGGTCTCAAACTACTGATCTCAAGTGATTGGCCAGCCTTGGCGTCCCAAAATGCAAGACTACAGGCTTGAGCCACCACACTCCACCAAAAGTTTCTTAGCACTCATTCTCATGAGAAAAATTGCTGAAAACTTGGAAATAAAGAAACAGAATGACTACATGTCCTTTAAATGTTATTTTTAAGGGGCTCAATCAATGACTATGAAGTTATCTAAGATAAAACACCTGATTTTGACATTGCCATTAACTTTTTTATTAGAGCCCCCAGATCTACAGGTTATATGTGCAGATGTGCAGTGGCTGCTTTATGTCCCTTTTCAAGAGCTTTTCTTATACAGCATCTATCCACTCTCTTATAGAGATGAAGTTAACTCCCTTGACAACTATCACTTGTCCCCGATCCCCACCCTTCCACTTGACATACGAACCCAAAGAGATTCATGCTCATTTATGCTCAGTAGAAAACATAATTCCACAGGTTACTGCTATTATTAATCAAATATTTACTAGATTTATATCTATTAGCCAATTATCTTTAGAATTTCTTTGACTGTTTCTATAAATCTTTTTTCCTCAGATATTCCTTTAAACCAGTCTTACCAGCTTATTGGCTCCACTATTAATTAATTAGTTGAATAAAATCTTTGAAATGTGTTTATGTTTGTATAAAAACCATCTTCTTTACTTTTCAAAAACTATACTTGAGCACACTGTGAAAAGATAAATTGCTAGGTTCAATTGAGGAACTGAATAATTTTTTCCTCTTAGTTTTAACATTCTACACAATTTAAATTATTTTAAAACTCAGAAAATGCTTTAAGCTCATATTTATAGACTTCCCAAGTAGTACAATCTGTTAACTGAGGTAGGTAAGTAAACGTCCTTGAAAACTTCCATAAATGATGGTGAATAAATTAAAAAGGTGGAAACAATTTTCCAGGTCTCTGAGCCATATTCAGTATAATGAATCCTGAATAGGAGTTTAATGAAAAGATTAGGTAGATTTAAAAAAAAAAAAACCCATATCCCATGGGATCTTGCTGTAAGGTACTTTTATAAATTATACTGATTATACTGTCTCTTTCATTTCTCTGTCTATTTGCCATGTGTTATATACTTTGGTGATGTTTGAGAAAGCATTTAACTTATTACAGGCATTTTTTTTCCCCTAAAGTACAAGTAGGTAGGCCAAAAGAACAGCAAGGACAATGTCTATCCACCCAATCTGGTGGCCTCCGAAGGACAAAAGCCAGAGTTAATCTAAAGCAATCAAGGAGTCTGACCACCGTGGAAGCCCTGAGGAAGTGGCTGCTGTATTTCCCTTTTCAAGAGCTTTTCGTATACAGCGTCTATCCACTCTCCTATAGAGATGAAGTTAACTCCCTAGACAACTATCACCTGTCCCCAATCCCCACCCCTCCACTTGACATACGAACCCAAAGAGATTAATTAACATTTGTTCCAGGAAGAGACACAGACAAAAACATCCGATATTGGAATATTCCTTTGTGAATAAATATAAAACTTATGGAGAGGGAGGAAGATATTTTGAGAGGAAAAAAATCATTGGACTTTATTGCTCAAAGCCAAAAGAAATTGTTTTTTGTGGCAAAAGTAAAACAAGGTAATTTTGTACTGTGTGCTGTATTTCTGGCAATTATCTGTTATCTTAAGAGGCTTATATAGAAAGAACAATTGTACCTACTTTCACAGCATGCTCTGAGGATCTAAGGACCCTCAACAAATAGTTTTCATGCTACAAGCAGGCACATATTTAGGCACAAATAGGATGGGATTCTTTTTTTAACTGTAGTATAAATAATTTTATATAATACAGTTATATAGGCTTTTTTAAACAAAATACAGTCAGATTTTAAATCTCTCTATTCTAAGATAGACACTTCACAATTTAAATTCAAGACTCCTTGTTTCTTGAAGACATCTATGAAAGCAAATGTTTTTGAGAACTTGGCTGAATCTGAGTCCATTCCGATTAGCAGATTCCACATTCACTTTTGAGCCATGACTTAGAAGCTATCAAGATATTATGTAGCAATCTTTTTCTCAGTATTCCAGGAAAATAAAAATGTGCATGCATTAACTCAATAGGTATTCAGATGTTTCCCATTAGTAAGTTGTGACCATGCAATAAAAACCATGCTCACCAATATTCCCCAATAAACTTCAAGATTTGTAAGCTCATGCATACCCACATTTATGTTAAAATTTGAAATAATGAAATATTTTTACATTGTGAAAAATAAATATATACTCATTTTGTGACCAAAACCATCACCACAGTTCCATTGCTGTTGTTCTTCTTCTTCTTGTTATTATTATTATTTTTGGTTTGTTTGTACCTGGCACATTTGGGGTTATAAATCACAAATAACATAAATAGGATAATGTTAATCTCCTTCTTATAAAATCCAATGGCTTCCCACAAGTCTATATATAATATGCAAATTTCTTACTATAGCTTATAAGATCTGGAATAATTTTTCCTATCTCCAGCCTTCACCTCTTCTCACATTCATCATATTCTAGCTAATCAGGACTCTTTTATGTCATAAAATATGCCAGATTTGCACACCCTTAAAGCCTTCATATACGAGTTTGTTCTGCCTTGGATACCTCTGTTCCACATTCCCGAATATTCTCTCTCTCATCACACAGCTGGACCCTTTCACCCTCCTGATCTCAATTGAAATGTGACCTTCCTGTATAAACTTTCCATGAGCTGGCTTGTCTGACTGAACCCAAATGGCTAATGGATTTTCCTTCCCGTTACATGCTCTCTAATTTATGATGCTTTGCTTGGGGGGAAAATGAGAGGTGGGAGTCTGTTTACGGAACATGGAAGTCCTTTTGCAGAGGTACAAGAGTGGAAATGGCTGTTCCCCAGCCTGGCTCTCTGAGTCAGACCTGACGTCCACAGAGAGAGCACTGCAGTAACTGCAAACGCTTCTGTTTTGATTGTGGTAATTGGAACAATCAGGGCACAAACCGCAAGGTCACTGGCAAGGGTAGCAGCAGGCATGATTCCTCCCTTAGTAATTTTAAAGCAGCAGATTTCAAAAGGGAAAACCAAGCAGATAAAAGTGAGCAGATTTGTTCTTCAGCACATGTGAGATACCCTTGGAGATGCCAATAAATCACTGGAGAGACTGTGAAGGAGGCTTAGGCCCTGCAGATGAAGTTAGTGATGGAGGGAAATCGTGTTTATCCTCGGGCTGTCAGGTCTGAAATACCTGGGTTAAGTAAATGGCCTCTGGGATGGTCACAGTCGGCAATTATTAGCAGTTACAGATCCATCTCTATGCCAAAACAGATAACAGCATCCAGGAATTATCCAAAGTCACAAATCAGTGTCAGTGTCTTATCACTCACCCACGTAGTGCTTTTCCCTTCCTCCTAGTTACTTAATGGATAAGGGCACGTTGTCAAATAAACATACAAGTGAGGATAAATGTTGCTCCGAAATTTAAGGTGAATCATTAGTCAGACTTGGTATCGTCATGGAATTTGGTCTGTTTTCTAACTAGCTTTATTTTAGCACAGCCATAAATCTGGCTGTAATTGTCTTTAACTCCGATGACTCATACATCTAAGCATTTCATTTAACTTTCAACCGTGAAAAATTCCAACTGATTTGGCAATATGAATGTGCTCTTACATGCATATGATCATATGATGCTGTCAGTACAACATCTGTTTTTGTTCTTGGGATGTTGATGGACTATCATGAACCATCTTATAACTTTCCCAGTCCCCTTTAAGTCCAAGAGGATACAGCTGAGAAGGCAGGTAGAGTTTTTGGTCAGTGGCTAGATTTTTTCTGAATATCAAACAAATTGCCTGGTATGAGAATTTAACAGAATATGACCACAATTTTTTTAACAGATTTATCTACTTGAAACATCGCCTCAGTCAATGAAGAAACTTATGTTCTATAACTAATAATAAAAGATCATTTGTAACTGAAATATGACAAATTGCTGTTTTAATCATGAGGATTACCATTTAGAACAGCTAGGTAAACATTTCCTTTTGAATCCGGAAATAAGTTAAAGCAAATAATAAAAATTTATATTTAAATCACAACATGTTTTATCATGAATAATAAATGTTTTTAAAGTTTAAAAATGTACTTGTTACCTTGTGGGTATTCCTGAACATTATTACGATTTTTATTTCTCCAAGTATTTTTATTCACTCACAGAATCAAAATGTCAAGGCTATATAAGTTTTCATCAAGTGCTAATTTAGCATCTAAGTTTTTATTAATTAATTTGTAAAGGAAATAATAATGAGAGTCAAAGGAAGAAGCATCTCCTGTGGTGAGCTCCATTTCCAGATTCCAACGAAACCATTAAAATATTTATGGCACTGAGGCTGAATCAGACGGGTCTTGTGTACTCTCTTGTGTGGCCATATTGTGTAGCAATAGGGGGTTTCGAATAATAAGATTCAGTCATCCATTTAGACTCCAATTGGAGCTCAGGCAACTTTAATTTGTGATTATAATGATTAACTTCAAAAAGATGCACTATTTGTAGACCTATGTTGAAACTTAGGCAGTGGAACTAAAAAGCCACCTATTTTTATAATAAAAAGGCACAAATATGCAAATGCAAAAGAAATTCATTGGAAAATTTTGAACGTTTCAAATATAATTATCACAAATGCAAATATAAAATAACAATATGTTTGTTAATATTATACTTTCATTTAATCAGTTCTTCTAAGTAAGGCAAATATATGAATTTTTTTAAATACAAAAATAACCCCCAAAACTCCATTAAGTATACCTATATGACCATTGGGTAAGATTTTTTATGATTATTAGTATGGGAAAATTGTGACTGTTTAGATATATTAAATATATTAAGTAATATATTTAATGATTTAAGATTGTTAAATAATTTATATTAAAATTGAAACCTCATTTTGCCAGTATTAAAAATTTCAAAATTTAAATACATATGACACCAATGCATACAATGTTACTTTGTCCTGAACATAAGTTTTAAAAGAATTTAAGTTTAAATATTCTCCTAAATGCTTTGTGAGACTTAAGATAAAAAACAGTTCCTCAGAACTCCTGACAAAGGGGGGCAGTAAAGAAGCAAAAAGATTTTTATGGAGTTCAGGAAAAGCTGAAAGGCCTTTGCGTACATTCCCTATTTTCTAAACAGTAAATGATGGATTGCTTTTTAGGCAGACTACAAAATTGCTAAAATTAAATGTTGGGATGGAAATGTGGAATGCAGAGTTTGCTACCCCCTTTTAATTTAATATTTTCAAAGAATTAAGAGAAATTATTATATTTTATTTTATAAAATATTATATTTAAAATTACTCAATTCTAAATGAATGTTATTGCAAACCTAGGCTTATAAGAAGAATGCATTTAGAAGCCCTAGATAACATACAATATAAAAATAATATTTACAAATTATGCATTTGTTTTCTTTTCTTTTCTTTTTTTTTTTTTTTGAGATGGAGTTTCACTCATGTTGCCTAGGCTGGAATACAGTGGCGCAATCTCGGCTCACTGCAACCACCGCCTCCTGGGTTCAAACGATTCTTCTGCCTCAGCCTCCCCAGTAGTTGGGATTATAAGTATGCGCCACCATGCCCGGCTAATTTTATATTTTTAGTAGAGACGGGGTTTCTCCATCTTGGTCAGGCTGGTCTCGAACTCCCGACCTCAGGTGATCCACCCGCCTTGGCCTCCCAAAGTGCTGGGATTACAGGCCTGAGCCACCGCGCCTGGCCTGTTTTCATTTTAAGTGTACTTGTCTAGCATTTTCAATACATTCCCCCCCGTTTGACAAATTTTATCTTGACATTTAGCTAATGGGCAAGCAAAAAATTAAGTGGAATAATTGGACAGAACAATTATCTGGTAACCTAAACAATGGTAACATGAGATAGGTATTTTATGCATTGTTTGGACTTATAAACTATCTAGTGTTCTAATAATAGACATAACGGTTTATTCAACTAATAGCTACTGTCATCCTTAGAGGTTATTAACAACTCAAAGTAGTGAATTACATCCAACTAAAGGGTGCCTTTGTATAGACATTTGTTCTTATTGCTGGTCACTTATTCTTCAAATATCTTTTAGGCACTATTTACAAAGATGACCAGAGGTACAAAATCTGCATATATAATAGAAAGAGCCAGGTAGTCATTCAATAAAAGAAGGTATATAGTACCAGGAAAAGATTTTTATCTTAGCCTAAGGCAGTCTGAATTCTCAAGCCCAAAGTACATAAATTTGTTGGAATTATTTCAATTTCTAGTCACTAAAAATGTGACGCACATTTACACCAGTGGTTCGGTTGATTACTTCTCTTCAGCCCTAGTCTCTTAAGCACAGGTATACACACTTACAGCAATATCTCTGCATACAATATTTTTGACAGAATGAAAAAGTTAAAAATATTGATGTTTATTTCAGCGATTCTGAAATGGTTTATAAAAATTCTATGACTATAAGAAATTCATGAGGAATGCAATATATCAGGAAAGAACAATGTCATCTTTACATAAAAAGGATGCGTGTCAGTAATTTGAGAGGCTGGAATCTAGTGACAAATGTGTCACTTTTTAAGGTGTGCTTGATTCACAGCTGACAGCTTTGATTTGAAATTGCCTTTAAAACAATGTCTATGTATCAGTGCAATGAATTCTAACCAAAAGCTTGTTGGAGCTAACCACAGTACCTATATATTCAAGATGTTTATGGGAGGAATGGAAGATTTGATATTTAGGCACTGAAGGGTTGCTATGATAGTTATTATACACAATTGAGTTTAAAATGAATATATGTGTCAGTTCTATTATTAAATGTTATAAAATATGAGGGAATAATAAATGCTATGTAATTTATAAACTACAAGAAAATTTATATCAGGAAACTTCTTATTTCCTAATATATGCACTGTCTTCAGTGTCTCCAAAACTGTCAACTCTGCCAATGTGACTAGCAGATGATGAGCAGGCAGTCCGTGTGATATTATCAATTACACAGTCAGAAATCTGAGTCTTTCTTTCACCTTATGAGCTGTTTAGGAAGAAGGTGTATATGTGTGTAACAGGGAGCAAGAGGAGATTAACTTGTAAGCCATTATCTGATGCAAAAGCAGACATTTACTAAGTCATCTGTGAAGAGATGGTTCGATAATAGCTAAGCATTCATATAAATCTTCAGGGACTCGAATTCTCTCAAGTGTGACAGAATACTCCTCTCAACTGCCAGCGCTCCTGTTGTAAAAAATCACATTCGGCAAAGGGCTCTGGTGTTTTGAGTTCTGCTCAGTGACAGGTTTGTTTTAAATAAGATTAATACTATCTGAGGACAATAAAATGACCTTCAATTAAGACTCCTTTTAAATTTTGTCTACCTGATTTCCACTATGGTTCGTGTCTAGCTGTACTCTATCTAAGAATGATCTTTAAAACATTCAGGATTATGAGAGAGATATCTAGGAAGTCATAGGAAATAACCACTATTCAATGCTGTTCTGTACACCATTAGTAAACCATAAGAGAGGACAAACATTTATCCAAGAAAGAGACTATTACATAGCCACCAGGACCCAATATGGATTCAGCACAATTGAGCAATACATGTAACAGATTTGTGGTGAAAAACAGGTGCTGCTCAATTGCTTAGTCTAAAGTTCTCCCTCAATTCCTTCCCATCACCTAATTTGTTTGACATCTAGTCTTTTTACATTATAATATAGTATATTAAAAAGTTCTTATTATGGTTTTTTTTTTTTTGAGACAGGGTCTCGCTCTGTCGTTCAGGCTGGAGAGTAGGCTCAGTGCAAACTCTGCCTCCTGGGTTCATGCCATTCTCCTGCCTCAGCCTCCCAAGTAGCTGGGACTACAGGATCCCGCCACCACGTCTGGGCCAATTTTTTGTATTTTTAGTAAAGACTGGGTTTCATGGTGTTAGCTAGGATGGTCTCGATCTCCTGACCTCATGATCTGCCCACCTTGGCCTCCCAAAATGCTGAGATTACAGGTGTGAGCCACCGCGCCTGGCCCTTATTATAGAATTTTTAGGCATACATTGCACATTTTTCTAATTGTGCTTGAATAATACCAAACAAGTGGGCAAATGCTTCACTGGGCTACATTTACATCCCTGAGTACAATTTCACATTGGTTTTGGTTTTGTGAACTTTGGAGGAATTTATTTTGAGAGATGCCCCTGGAAATAAATAATGCTGATGTTTTGGTGTAATTTTATTTATTGCATTAATGGAATATGTAAATACAATCTATCAGCATTAGGCAGAAAATATTTAAGAGATATCAAATTCTTTTGCCGAGAAAGGTAGTAGTTTGCCAGGAACTACAAGCTAACTGAACTTTTAAAAATAAATTTTAATTTTTAATTTTGATAGATCATCATAGTTGCACATATTTAAGGGCTATCTGTGATATTTTCATACAATACTGCCATGTTTACTGCCACTATTCACAATAGCCACGATATGGAATCAACCTTTGTTCATCAACAGAAGAGGAGACAAACCTGACTTTGGTCTGTGCTGGCTGCAGGTTCTGGAGAGCTGTTTGAAGTGACAAGATGGCAAATGAAAGGGTCAGTTGGTTGCCTGGTGGATTATTCGTCCTCATAACACTTTACCTAGAAATTTTGCCTTTTCTCACAAAACCATAATAATGGACAAACAAACAGCATGAACCTGGATATGCACCCCCAGTCACTATCGTAAGGTCAAGTTGGTATGAGTCACATAAGTAGAGGACTAGAAGTTTTATCTGAATAGTATTGTCATAGTGGCTAGGAATGAGAGTGAAAAGTAGACTAGATGTGTGCTTTGATATGGCTTGGAGCAAAAGGTCAGGTATTGGGGCGCTTCTGAAATGATATCTATTATTTAGGAACTGGGTCAGGAAAATCTATAATTACATTCCTACTGTATTTACATACCATTCATTCCTAAGAGAGCTCTTCCAAAAAAAAAAAGAGATGTCAGTGCATAAAAAATAAACTCCATTTCTTTCTCAAGCCCAAAGTACGTAAATCTTGAAATTTTCCAGCTAAAAAATAGGCATATGTTCTAGCATCAGCTTTAATTTCTCCCACATTCATTCTCTGCTACAATAAAGTGACAAAGCCATTCATATTTTATGCATATTTGTTACATCTAATTATCTGATTTTCAGTTAGATAAATATGCTTTATATCCTAGTTACCATCAGAATTTCAAAGCTCAGAAAATCACTAATGAGAATGGAAGGAATTAACCATCATGCAAGCAGAAGCATGCGGCTACCATGCTACATTGCTCAGAGTTCATGTAGCAGTTTAATCAGGGTAGCAGCTGTGCAATGAGCTTTATTGGAACTGGAGTCTCGCATCCTAAATGTGAAATATCTACTGTTTGAAAGGGTGATAACTTTATGCCTTGCAAAGAAAACAGTCCTCAAGTGTTATTTTTTAATGAATTAACCCTTTATCTTTCCTCACACCTTTTCTCTTCTTTTTTTTTTTTTTTTTGCCCTCAGAAGTATTTAAAGGATAATCCCATATGATAACTCACACTGCCTAGCTTCAGTACAATGTCTCATACATTGCAGGCACTCACAAACATTTGTTTAATTAATGAATAAGTGAAAGTCCAATGGAAAATTACACTGTTGAATTTAAGATGGTTTTAGAGGTACATCTCTAAATTTGTTGATTCACATTTTCACTGCTAAGTTTCATATTATTCATTAAAGAAAGGCAGTGTTGGAGAGTTTTATAGTTGACAGATGAATTATCTATAACTTCTAATATACTCAGACATCATGTTTTTCTAGCATGTAACTTTTAAAATATAAACTCTCCAACATTTAAAGTTTTAACACTTTTTAGTAATTTTTAAAGAAATGACAGATCAATAGTAGCTTTCCATAAATAAAAGCCTATTAATTTGTATAACATAACAAAATTCAGTGCAACATAAATTCATATAGTACTCCTACAAGAAATCTATAGGAGTAAAATTATGATTATAAAAATCAGCAGACTTAAACAAACAAATAACAGCTTTCAATTAAGTTTATAGATACCAAAGACATTCAACCTTTAACGTCCCACTGTGTAAAATCAAATGGGAAAGGATAAAAGGACCAAAGCTATGGTTAGTAATATAATTGATTGCTGCCTACCTACAAACTAATTTGTTTTAATATCTGTGCTAGAACCAGTATGTTACCTCTTTTAACCTTAGCTAAATAATGTTTATACAAACCTTACTATGCAGAGCTATCTTTAACAAGAGCATCCCATTGAGGAAAAAAGAAAATAGAAAGACATGAAATTTTTCACTTTTTTCTAATACCAACAGATATCACTTTATTGATATTCCATTTCTGTATATAATGACATAGAATATGAGCATTCCCTGTAGTTCAGTTTTACTGACAGTAACACTGCACAAATCATTTTAGGGCTATGTGCTATGCAGAGACATTGTACAGTTAATTGGCATCATTAAGTAACATTTTGAAATGATGATGTGTTCAAATGTAGTAGTTAAAGGCTTGATTGGACACTGCCAAATTGTGTACTAGATCTCTAAAGAGATGGAATTTACCCCCTAGTAGGCTTTATCCTTTGTCACCTGTCTCAAATTTGGAACTCATTTAAGTTGAAAATTTTATGTTCATGTTGGAAACTTAAATTTTAACAATTAAAAGATTACTTGAAATGCAATGCTACCCATGGCTGCCTGTCATTTTGGGAGTTTCTTATAGATTCTTTTTAGGGATAAGAATTATGTTAAAACCAGATGCTAGAATTGCTTTAATTTTTATTCCCCAATTTCTCATTTCCATTTTGACAAAGAGGCCCAAAACATGAATAGCCTTTTGATCTGTTTTTTTCTCCCATATCATTTCCCATGAGACCAGTGACTTCATTCTTTCTGTTATTGCAGGTTTACATTTTGCAGTCATCTTTTATTCTTACATCACTATCTTCAATCATTGTGGCCAATTCTTTCCAGGTCATTCTCTAACCTCCATATCAAAGCTATAGATGAATAACTATCAGAACAAGTTAAACATTAAGATAAAGTTAATCATCTTTTCTTTATAATAATAACCACCACTGAATTGCAATTGTTATGAGGTATTATGCTAAACACTTTATCAAATCTTATGAAATAGGGGTAATTTTTATTCTCATCTCACATGAGAACTTGAGGCACATAAAAATTAAGGCATTTTGCCCCAGGTCTCATGGCTGGCAAGTGGTCTGTCTGACAGTAGAGAGCCAGCTTCAAGCACTGTACTATAGGGTCTCTGTGTCATGACTATAAACCTTTCATGGCATGGTCTATACATTTGGGCTCTTCAGCTTCAAATTTATCTATCATGCAGGCATGACACTAGGTTTTCACTTGCACTGGAAATCAACTGCTGGGAAATTAGTCTGTAGAAAACCACAGGCCAGAGAGTTCCTGAATGTGTTAATAAGAGGCTTAGATTTTATTTTGGATGGGCTGGGAAATAATTGAAGGGTTGTAACAGGTAATGTGCAGAATTGCATTGTGGAGAGATCTAATTGGAGATTGGGGGAAAGATGAGCAGGCCCTGAACTGTGATAATGTTGGCAAGCTTGAGGGGAGGGACAGAATCAGAAAATATTTGTAAGTGACATCTCTAGGCCCCTGTGATTTACTGGCTGGAGGATGAGCAGGTGAGAGGTGTTTGTTTTGAAAAAAGTGATTTTGTAGAGAGGTCAGAAAAAGATTTTCATTTTTTTACTTCATGTGTTCATGAGTTGGGGAGTCAGGGTACAGAAGGAAAGACACATGAAGCCAGGGACTGACACAGAGACCAGACACACAGTGGGTGCTTTGTGGATAGCTGTTGAATGATTTGTGAAAATCAGATAGCAGTGGTGAGGGTTTTTATGCAAGTGAAATACAAATGAACTTCTCAAGGTGCCATATTTGAGTTGTGGCTTTGATCTGGTTCCTGACTTTGAATTATTTTGTTCCTATGAAGTACAGGACTTTGTAATAAAAATCCACCATACACAAAATCCCCTGGACTTAAGAATATCTCCACAAGTTATAAGAATTGAAACTGCTTAGAAGGAACAATTGCTTGTACTCAGCTAGTCATCTTCAGCTGCATGAGTCTCAAAACGGGGGTGGAGAGTGTCTACCTCCTCCAGAAAAGGTTTTTAGAGCAAAATCAAAGAGACTGCCTCTTCTCCACCAAAATTATTTGTCTTAAGATGGGGACAAGAAACCTGGCACCCAGGAGTAAGGACACAGACGTGCTCTCTCATTTTAAGCTGAAGCTGAACTGTCTTGTCCTAAAAACATATGCCCAGACTCTAGAAAAGCTCTCTTAGACAGACTGCTAATTTCTCCATTTCTGTCACTTAAGAGGATTTTAGGGACATATAACTTTGAGAATTCCATTCTGCAGCTTTCAGAGGTAATACAATCCAATACTCACTGTGGGCTTATGGTGTACCCGGCACTTTTCTAAACACTCTACTTGTTATAGCTTGTTTAATTGAGGTACGTATTCTTATCATTCTCCATTTGGGAGATCTGAGAGAGAGGCAAAGTATGTGCCTTAAGATGACACAGTTGGTAAGTAGGAAAGCAGAACTTTAACATCAGCAGTAAAACCCTGAGACTATTGTTTTAATGCGTTTAATAAATGCCCCACTAAGAAACCAGAGCAAATTAAAAGTATGCTGTGTTCTATTAATTTGATATAGGCAGAAGAAATCTAAAAACAGCAAAGATCTGATATTTAAGAAGAACTCTATTTTAAGTAGTTATAGGACATATGCTTAAACTGAGTGAACTTTTTATGAACTTTTCATCAGATATTGTTTTTTAATTGTTGTTTTTCTCTTGTGTCTGTGACTGAATAAATGGCCTCTGTTCACTGGAATACTTCACATGCTTCCTCTCTCAGTTGTAGGTGTGTTTATTTCTATTCAGACACCAAAGGCCTATGGGTATCTGCAAATTAACAGTTTCATTTGCTATTATGTTCCATCATTGTGAAGCAGCACAGGAAATTAACATATCTGTAACCACGCCCTTACTATATAATATGAAAGTGTAAATTAAAACATGCCGTGTTCATTAAACTGAGATAAAACCACATTTTGAAAATAAAGTTTAGTAAGTGGATACTTAGTATCACATTGGCGATACTAAGCTTATGACTTGCTTTTAATATTTGGATTGCAAATAAATTTAGAAGCTAATGTATGGAGTACAATAATAGCGAAAAGCATGGGCTTTGATGTTAGACATGGCTATGCATCCGAATTACTAGGTCTTTGATCAAGGGCAAGTTATTAAACTTCTCAAAATGCCTATATCACTAGTTACTGTGAAAATTAAAAGAGACAGTGCATGTAAAAGCCATAATCCTGTGCCTGGCCCACCTTTAGAGCTCAATATATGTCAGCAATTATAAGGATTTGTTACCAAGTCAGAGTAAACTCTGTAGTTTAAAATACTATGTTTCTTTGATTAAATGACACACATTTTTTCACATATTTTTCATTTCTGATATTAAGATACATTTTTAAAATTAGTGTGTATATTCCCCTTCCTGTCTTCTCAAGCCCTTTCAAAAATATCATTAAATCCACTATGTATCTTATTATTGGATATTCGATTCAAGAACATATCAGAATAGTAATTATGTTGTATTTGATTCAGTGGCTGAGATTGAAGGGCAACTAACCAACAGAGGAGAAGATATTATTGATTGTTCTAAAGATTTATCCTCCAAAGCTTTCCTTTACCCTATCTTGTTACATCTTTTTTAAACAATGCTAATTGTGTCCCTTGTACATATTCTTATTCAACTCCTCAGCAAACATCTTCTATGTGACCAACATTCTGAGAGGTGCTGGAGATGCAGGGAAGAGTAAGATGCTATGCTTGACCTGCAGTATCTTGAAGCTAGTTGGGGCAGCAAACCATTAAGACATTCAGCAGCATAGCTGTTGTCTGCAGAAACAGATGGGGATCCAAGGGTTGGAAATAATACAGAGGAGAGATGGATTCATTTGAAGAGTTCTCTTGTTGCATGCTTAATATAATTAAAGTGCCTAGCCACTAGTAGATGACAGTTTTCTAATTTTACACATCATGTAATCCCCTTAGTCTTGAAGATATTGATGGTGTTAATCACTTGAATGCAGTGACATTAATAATTTCTTAGATAAAAAGTATACTGTTTCCAATCATAAATTCCCTGCCTCCCAGACTCTCTGTGAGCCTCACATGGATAAGTGGAAGGAAGGACCTGCTGATCTAAGAATACCCCTAGTGTCAAAGAAGTAAATGGTCAAGTAAGGTTGTCCTAAGAAGCGATGTTACCCCTTCTGCTGGTGAGCACAGAGCCCAGGTATAAAATCTTTTTTTTTTTTTTTGAGACAGAGTCTTGCTCTGTCACCCAGGCTGGAGTGCAGTGGTGCAATCTCGGCTCACCGCAACCTCCACCTCCCGGGTTCAAGCGATTCTCCTGCCTTAGCCTCCCGAGCAGCAGGGACTACAAGCACATGACACCACGCCTGGCTAATTTTTTGTATTTTTAGTAGAGATGGGGTTTCACCATGTTAGCCAGGATGGTCTTGATCTGACCTCGTGATCTGCCCGCCTCAGCCTCCCAAAGTGCTGGGATTACAGGCGTGAGCCACCGCGCCTGGCTGCAGAATCTTTACCTAGGTTACTGTTGTCCGTGTGGGTAAGAATCTTGACATCTGAAGTGTTCATTGAATAAAAATTTTTATTGAATATTCTTCTAACAAAATCTGAAAAAAGTACAGAGCTATTTTTGAAATGGATGAGAATGTATGGTAATTTAGCTAGTTCATTGTATGTATCCTGTTTTCAGTTATCATTGCTACTGAATTATTTATCTTTAGGTGTATAAATTATAGTCAGGATGCTTACAATTGATGAAGGAAGAATGATTTTAAAACACAGAGCAAAATGCTATTTTAAATACAGAAGTCTATTCTTCTCCTCCATGAATAACTGGCATTCTGTTTCTATTGTATATTAGGTTGAAATATGTGTTTTTGTCATTACCAGTGTTTCCACGGGATAAGACTGAAGTCACAAGCATTTAATATTTGCTGAAAGCACTTAAACAGAAAAAATATTGGCTAGTGAGATTAAGAATGAAATAAGGTAGACAAATAGCTGGCTGCAAAAGAGACCTTAAAAAGTTTCTCAGAGCCTGGCCAAAATGGCGAAACCCCATCTCTACTAAGAATACAAAAATTAGTGGGGTGTGGTACCATGCACCTGTAATCTCAGCTACTCAAGAGGCTGAGGCAGGAGAATTGCTTGAACCCAGGAGGCAGAGGTAGGTTGCAGTGAGCCAAGATCATGCCGCTGTATTCCAGCCTGGGCAATAGAGCAAGACTGTCTCAAAAAAAGAAAGTTTATCAGTCTATTAAGAATATACTTGATTTTTACAAGAAGAATCAATTGCTTTACAAAGTTATTTATCTAAAATGTATGAATAAAAATGTATAACTATAAACATATCTATAAAACTGGTAAAGATCAAAAGCTCAGGTATCTTTAACTTTCTCTACTTCTACTATTCACAAAAATATTTGCTCAGAGACACAGAAACTCATCTTCAAGATTTATTTTTATCTGGGTGGAGTTACAAAGTTGCCTTGGTAACAGCAACTATCACCAAATTAAGTGTTAAGCACACATTTTTAAACATTTTTAACATTTTAAAAATGCAGATGCCAAAGGAGAGCAATGTCAGGAGAGAATGTTGTAAACTCCCTTTTTCCCACATCTACTTGACATTACAAGGTTTGTACTACTTTCAGAAATTCTCCAGTGTTTAAAAAATGCGTCTATAAACACACATATACACAGAGCACTTCTTATTGAAGTAATCACCTTAAAAATTATGTAATGCAATGAAAACCACAATGGTTTTCCTACCATTGACTAAGAAAGCAAAGGACCTTTCTTCTGAAAGTGAGGAGGACCTCTTGCCTCCTGTCATTTGTGAATAGAACTCTGTAGTCAGAACCAGAGCATTTCTGGCATTTGGTCTAGAATCATTCTGAAGGGCAAGCCTGGTGCTGTGTTGCTAAGCACAAACAATTTGGTATTTGGCTCCAAAAATATGCTCGAGATTAGTTCTTCCCTCAGCAACAGGCGCTCAGCCAAATAATTTTTAACCAACTCTCAGAGCCCAATATTGCTTGAGCTACTGAGATCCTATTTCAAGTTATTGCTATCAAGATATGGAGGAGAGTGAAATACTGACACTTGTGAGATCCCAAGACTTACACTAAATCCATACAATTTCTGTCCTGAATTAAAAATTTTTTAAAAAAAGAGATGAAAAGTGTGACATTTCCAAACCACGTAATTGGTTTCTTTCACCTTAAACTCCAAGTTAGAGAAGTATTTTGTGGTTGTTTGTTTTGTTTTAAAACTAGACTTGGTGGAATACAGAACAAAAACATTTTAAACAAAATATTAAACTTCTAGAACAGTGGATCGCTTAAAATGAAAACTTTAAGACTTTCCTTAGACTGAGTTTCTATTCTTAAAAAAATTAAAAGGAAGTTGAATTTTATTTCTAAACAGTGCAGGACAAATGAATAAAATACATTTTGCCTCTGTCTTAAACTTAGAACAGATACGCAATCTCTTTAACAGTATGTAAAAATTCAGTCTTTTCTTTCTTTGGTTTCCAAATAACAATGAAATGAAACATTTTCCTTTTATGTGTAATTAGTGCAGTTTAACTAAGAGTTATGGAGCATCTTTCCACCTCATGGTGTATCCATGTAGCTGCATTTCTTCAGCATTTGCTTTTTTAATTTGTATAAGGAGTAACTGTTCCATATCTTAGAAATCTTTGAAATTAGAAGTTGATCTAATAGCATCTCTAATGTAGTCTCTCCTTGAATTTTAAATATAATAGAAATGACCTGTTATTTAAAAGATATAGTGTTTACTGGCATATAACAGTTGTGTTGAGAATTTTTCATTGAATAAAATATATTTCCCTTGAAATTTTTGTTTTATGGTCATATCTCATAATCCACCTCTGAATCAATGAACACTTGTATTGGTGGAGAAAACAAAGATCCTTCAGACAGACTTTCTGTGTGGTATGTTCTTTCTGTTTCTTTTCTAATAACATTAACTTACATTTTAAATTATTATAATTCACTCTATTTTCACAAATCATCAACTCATACTCAGATATTTAAAAATAAATTTTATTGTATATATTTACAGTAAACAACATGCTGTTATAAGATGAATGTATATGGTGAAATGGTTATTATAGTGACAAAAATTAACACATCCATTGTCTATCCCACCTAGTTACCCACTTTTTCCCCTGTGGCAAGAGCAGCTATAATCTACTCAATTAGCAAAAATCCTGAATACAATACACTATTACTAACTATAGTTGTCATCCTGCATGTCAGCTTTTTAGTTCCTCCTACATATCTGCTACTTTGTATCCTTAGATCTACATCTCCCAATCTCCTCCCTGCTACCTCACTCATGGTAACCAGTGTGTGGACTGTGTTTTTTGTTTTTTTATTTTGAGACAGAGTTTCGCTCTTTTGCCCAGGCTGGAGTGAAGTGGCGCCATCTCGGCCCACTGCAACCTATGCCTCCTGAGTTCAAGTGATTCTCCTTTCTCAACTGCCCGAGTAGCTGGGATTACAGGCACCTGCCACTATGCCCGGCTAATTTTTGTACTTTTAGTAGAAACAGGATTTCACCATGTTGGTCAGGCTGGTCTTGAACTCCTGACCTCAGGTGATTCACCCACCTCGGCTTCCCAAAGGGCTAGGATTACAGGCGTGAGCTACCACATCCGGCCAGTAACCACTGTTTTATTCTAACTTTATATTTGACCTTTTTCTTTTTAGATTCCACATATAAGTGAGATTATGCAATTTTGTGTGTGGATGTGTGTTGGACTTATTTCCCACAGCTTAATATCCTCCAGGTCCATGCATGTTGTGGCAAATGACAGGGTCTTCTCCTTTTTTAAGGCTGAATAATATTCCACTGTATATACATATACCAGTTTCTTTTATCCATTCATGCACCAACACATATCTAGGTGGTTTCCATATCTTGGCTACTGTAAATAATGCTGCAATGAATATAGCAGTGCAGATATCTTTATGAGGTGATGATTTTATTTCCTTTGGGTACATACCCAGAGGAGGGATTGCTGGGTCTTAGGTAATTCTAATTTTAATTTCTTTAGGAACCTCCATACTATTGTCCATAATGACTGCACCAATCTATATTTCCACCAACAATGTACAAGGGTTCCCTTTTCTCTACACACTTATCAACACTTAAACTGAACATGTAGACTTTTTCTTTTCATTATTCTCTAAACAATATAGTATAAAAACTATTTACATAGAATTTACATTGTATTGGGCATTATCAGTAATCTAGAGATTATTTAAAGCAGTAGTCCCCAACCTTTCTGGCACCAGGGACTGGTTTTCTGGAAGAAATGTTTCCACGGACAGGGATGGTGAGGGGAAGGGGAATGGTTTTGGGATGATTCAAGCACATTACATTTATCATTAGATTCTCATAAGGAGCGCACAACCTAGATCCCTCACATGTGCAGTTCACAATAGGGTTCGTGCTCCTATGGCAATCTAATGCCACCACTGAGCTGACAGGAGGAGGAGCTCAGCTCTTGCTGTGCAGCCTGGTATCGAACAGCCTAACAGGCTATGGACCAGTACTGGTCATGGCCCTGGGGTTGGGGACCCCTGATTGAAAGTATATGAGAGGATGTGCATAGGTTATATACAAATACTAAGCCATTTTATAACAGGGGCTTAGGCATCTGCAGATTTTAGTACCCAAGGGAGGTCCTGAAACCAATCCCCTATGGCTACTGAAGGACAACTGTGTATCATTCTTAACAGAAAAAAACAAAATCTGTTTTGTAAATAAAATTTTTTCATTATTATTTCCATTTCACTCTGGAATTTAGTTAGAAATTAAGATTAACAAAATATTAATTGACTACTAAAATGTACCAGTACTAGCAGCACATACCAAAAACTAATACAAATATTCCAATAATATTAAATAATGATTGCATTTGTATTTCATCTGAGAGTGGTTTATGGTTCTTCCCCATAAGTGGCTGATTTATTGATGGCCACTTTTTCTTAACTCCTGGTCTTTCTCACAATCACAGAAAACAGTCCCTTATCACACAAATAAAAAAGTCATCTCACCATTCCTCTGTACCTTTTATCTTAACAGACTTGTGTTTTGAAATATTATTTATACTATTTTTTAATTTTTTGAGACCGGGTCTTTCTCTGTCACCCAGTCTGGAGTGCAGTGCGCGATCTTGGCTCACTGCAGCCCCAGCTTCCGGGTTCAAGCAATTCTCCTGCTTCAGTTTCTTGAGTAGCTGGGATTACCAGCGCCCATCACCACACCCAGCTAATTTCTGTATTTTTAGTAGAGACGGGTTTCACCATGTTGGCTAGGCTTGTCTCTATCCCCTGTCCTCAAGTGATCCCTGCAACTTGACCTCCAAAAGTGCTGGGATTATAGGCATGAGCCACCATGCCTGGCCTTATTTATATTATATTAACTCTAATAATCACTATGCCACTTTCTGTTGTAATTCTTCAGGCACTTCTTCTTTGTATGTTTTTAATTAGCATGTAGTTATATAGTTATATATTTACGTTTAGATATACCTCCAAGTAGCCAATATTCTACATGAAGTGATAAAGGATTTATTTATCCCTGAAATTATGAAAAGTCTGCCTTGTTTTTTCTTTCTTGCATTGTGCTACAGTACACACATACATGGACACATGAATGCACACACATGCACACTGGGTTCTGCTAATTATCATTTCCTTAGTTCCATATCATCCCCCAACCCCTAAGCCACCTGTGTCCATACCAGTCTTCCCACTGCCTACCAGCCCCATGTCAGATGACCTCCATCAGTAGTATCTCCATTTATGGTGTCTCGCCTTTCTGACACATAGTAACAAGTGAGGTGTTAAGACTAACAAGAGAAAGAAGGCATTATTCTTATCTGGCTAGAGAGAAAACAATCAGCAAATTGTCTTTTATTTAAGGGAAGAAGGCTTCACTCTACTATATTTTCAAGATATTCCAAAACTGCAACAGACCCTTTCAATTATTTTACTTTCATCTATTACCAAAAAGGCCAACTTTTAGATTGAGGCAATGAAAACTCAGAAACTTTTTTGGAATGACCTTCAGATTTGAGATGACCACTGTTTCAACAATATTTCAGTTATAATTCTTTCTCTATATTCATTTAGGGAAATTTGATTCTGAAAAATACAAATAGCTTCCTTTCTCCTGAGCTAGGACTGTATTTAGAAGGGAATAAATTGTAGATTTTATTAAAATTTGATGACATTTTCTTTCTTTTGCTACTACACAGTAGCAATGTAGATTGAAGGCTTTTACATGTATTTTTAAAATTGCCATAGAGAATTATTTGTATTAATCATAGATTTCCAAGGCTGCAAAAGCTAAATAGTAAAGCATATAATAATGGTAGCCTTAATTTGAAAAAAAATTCCAGCTAGCAAAACATGAGTCTAGATGTAGATATCATGTTCAAAAATCACAAAGCAGATTGCCAGCAAAAAATTGAACCAAGTTTGTCCCCTTCAGAAAACTAGCTTTATTTAAAAAATTTTCCTAATATTTAAATTGATTCACACGTTTATAACTATACAAGGGTTTCCTTGTTTCATCAAAGAAATAAGTATGAATGAGCAGAATGTCTTAGCATAAAAGTTTACAAAGTTTATTCACACTCAGAACAAAGGAATAAGTAGGAAAAAAAGAGCAAATAAAAACAAATGAATTCTTTTCCCCATCCCTCTCGTTTGTCTCCAATCAGTTAAATCCTTTTGATGATATATCATAAGTAGCTTCATGCTTTAGTTCACATTGACGATATTCTTATATCTACATCATTAATAATCAAAATAGTCTTTCTGTCTTTAGTTTTGCTGTCTCTAAGTCAGAACTTAATACTGTTGCTCTAAAATACAAATGTTAAGATGATTCTTCAGGAGCTTCTCATCACCTGTACTATAATGCTACTAGCATGAGAGCACCCACCTAGCCTTCTTATCTCAAGTCCTGCCCTGCCACTCTTTACATATATCCTCTCTTTAATTCACCCTTAGACAGAGACAGAGAGGGCCACACATCTTGACTTTTCCTGAATTAATATGTGGTTTTTGCCCCATGCTTTAGCACATGTGAATCCATTTGTCCAGCATGCCTTTGCTCACCTGTGTACAAGAAGAGCTACATAACAGATCAAAAGGAACATCAAAGGCGCTGCTTCTTACAGTCTCATGCCCATTCCTCCAATTCTCACCACTTCTGGATGCACTGTTTCTTATGAGCTTCCTTAAATATGCTGTGCCTTTTTGCTTTCTGCGTATGGGCTTCTCCAGTGCCAAAGTAAGAGGAGATTTCTGCAGAATTTCAGGAAGTTAATATCCTAGTGGCAGCTCTCAGACAATGGGAGACAGGAGCTAATGGCTGTTTCTTCGTTTTGTCCTTCAGGCTGATAATCCAGAAAACCAATCTGCACAATGCTTGAGAAGGTGCAGAGAATTAGAGCCCTCATTGCCCTCAATGCAGTACCTTTATATTGGCTTTTTCTCCTTATTCATCACATGCTCCTGTTTCCCGAGATTGCCACCCACATATACTACTTGCACCCTACACTATATTTCAGGCTCTGCCTTCAGGATAATGAAACCAAGCTAAAGGCAAAATCCAACTTTTGTTTAAACTCATCCTGCTTCTGAGCTCCCAAGATCCCTGAACCTACTTCTCTTATAGAATTTATTATAGAAAGTTCTTTAAGCATGAGATTTCTCTAGTTTATCTTTGAATCTCCACTGTCAATATAGTCTCTGGCCAATGAAAGCTGTTCAGTTAATGTGTGGTGACTCAATACATGCACTCCTAATTCTCATTTATGAACATTTTGTTAAATCGTGGCCTATAGGAAATAGGCATGTAAAATGCACCTGTAAGTTTTATAGCACCTAGTACAGAGTGACAGCTCAAAACTATTTGTAGAATGAAAGAAAAAAGGAAGTTGACTCTCCAAAACAATACACATGGCCAAAGCCTGGAAAAAAGTAATAGTGTCCCAGTGTAACTTCTAGGAGGTGTGAGGAAGAAAGAAAAACAAAATTGGCACCTTTTCCCAGGCTTTAGACTGAGAGATATTAACTTGGAGAGGGGAAAGCATAGTCTGAAGAGAAACAGGGCTAAGGAAGGTATCACTTTCTTTTACTATCTCTCAGACAGATTGCAATGCAATCCCAAGGCAGCACTACACTGGACAAGGTACTAGGACTCTGACCATTCATATTTTTATTCTTTTTTTTCTTAAGACAGAGTCTCACTATGTCACCCAGGCTGGAGCACAGTGGCACTATCTTGGCTCACTGCAACCTCTGCCTCCCGGGTTCAAGTGATTCTCCTGCCTCAGCCTCCCAAGTAGCTGGGAATACAGGCGCCTGTCACCACACCTGGCTATTTTTTTTTTTTTTTGTATTTTTTTTGTAATTTTTTTTTGTATTTTTAGTAGAGACAGGGTTTCACTATGTTGGCCTGGCTGGTCTTGAACTCCTAACCTTGTGATCCACCCGCCTTGGCCTCCCACAAAGTGCTGGGATTACAGGCATGAGCCACCGGGCCCGGCCCATATTTTTATTCTTAAAGAGCCAGAACTATATGCATCTAGTGTTCCCCAAGTTTTCTTCTTTGTCTTTTAACATTCCAGGAAAACAGATATTGAGTGTTTTGCTGGATCATGCATAGTTCCATATCCTTTTGACCCTCTGTTTGCTGTAGCCAGCTTTGATTCTTTGGATTCATGGTCACCCTATAACATATTCACTAATCCACCAATGAAAGGTTATGTAATTTATAACAATCAACTCAGGGTTTTCTAATGACAATCTTTATCAATGTTCTATAAGCTTGAAAATTAATTTAATAATTTATACCACTGTGCATAAAATATAATAAAAACTTTAACTTAATAACGAAATTCATGCATACTTTTACAACCTTATCAGTCATTCAGAAGTAAATGTGGACTTCAGTTTTGTGGGTAGGGGTTTACAGAAGTATGTTTTACTAAAGTTTGGAGAAAAGATCAGTATAAAAATATGAAATTATACCAATAGCATTATTAGAAATAGTTAAAAGAAAAAGTTTAAGTATTTTCATAATCATATCACTTTTTAAGTGACTGAACTACTAAAGAAACATTCAGTTAACTCTAAAATATTGTTGTAAAATTTCTATGTGTTTTGAGGAAAAATACTTTTATTCCATCATAAAATTTTCAACTTAGAGAAACAATTTGTTTACTTGAAAAATTATAATATTTTCAAGTAAAAATGGTTATACTGACAATTTATTAAAACATAAATAAAAGTTCTTCCCACACTTTGACACATGATTAGAAAAAAAAAGGCAGTAAGATTTTCATACAGAATTCTGGGGTTAAGTAGAATTCACTTGTGTTTGCTGGTCTAAGATGCAATGGAATTTGGAGGCAATGGGGCTGGATTCTATCAAATCAGACACACGGAAGAGGTTATAACGTGAGAATTTATATTTTTTCATTTTCTCAGCCCACACTTGAAATAACAATTTGGAAGAGTTTTGCTTTGCTCAATATTAGGTCTGATTAGCTAAAATGCTCAAATTTCCATTCCATCCTTAAAAACAGATCCACACTTAGTCATTCTTCACACCTCTCTCCCTCGCCCTCTCACACCCAAATTGTTAACTTTTTTCTCTATTCTCACATTTATAGTCTGGTTCAGACTTCCGTGATCTGTCACTTGCTCTTGTGGTTAAATTTCTGAAGTGAAATTCCTATCTCTAATCTCTTCTCTTAATTCTATGTATGTCATCACACTTGCAATTTTTTTCTAAACCCAAAATGTGTTTTCACTAGTCCCCTGTTAAAAAACTGTCAATGCATCCACATTGCCCACTGGCTATAGAGTTCAATTCAAACTAGAGTCATTCACTACTTGGACAACCAGCTTCCCAGCTCCACCTCTGGGTATTCTTTCTCTGCTTTCAGAATGGTGTTGAGGATATAAGGTGAATGCAACAGCCATTGCTCTCAGTGAGCTGATAGTCTAAGTGAGGAGACAGATGAGCAGATCATTATAAAACAAATTGGCAAGTGCAATGACAGAAGTGTGCATAGGTGCTATGGGAACCAAGAGGAAGGATATATAATAAGCCAGGGAAGGAAGAGAAGATTCAGGGAGACTTAATGGAGGATGAATTGCCCTCAGAAAGTCTTGAAGTGTAGGTAACAGTTGGTTAAGAGAAGCAGAAAGAAGGAAAAGGAGACAGCAGCACAGGGTGTCAAAGTAAGAAAAGCCTGGGTAATACTGCCAAGAGAAATCTACAATTAAATGCAATTCCCATCAAAATACCACCATCATTCTTCACAGAACTGGAAAAAACAATCCTAAAATTCATATGGAACCAAAAAAGAGCCCACATAGCCAAAGCAAGATTAAGCAAAAAGAAAAATCTGGAGGCATCACATTACCTGCTTTCAAACTATACTATAAGGCCATAGTCACCAAAACAGCATGACACTGGTATAAAAAAAGGCACACAGACCAATAAAACAGAATAGAGAACCTAGAAATAAACCCAAATGCTAACAGCCAAGTGATCTTTGACAAAGCAAATAAAAACATAAAGTGGGGAAAGGACATTTGATGTATTGTATGGGTTACATAAGATCGATTAAGTGGAGATGGAAATTTTACAACTTTTTGTTGTATCTTGTAAACTATTTTTAAATATTAGAGGCAAAAAGACTAATATGGATAAATATTCCCAACAATTTGATATTTGATGTCCCAAACTATTGTGAGATTGGTTATAATAAAAAACAGCAAACTACCCTGCTGATTTCCCATGAAGCTTAACCCTCTCTCACATTTCAGAACCAGCCTGACTTAAGCCTCTACATACTTAAACAGCTTCAAATGTCTATCTGAGACAGCACTGTAATGGGTCTCTGCCCCTGTTTCTCTGTCCATAAGAGGTACTAATTCACTTCTCTTCAGTTGTTAGACCTAGGACACAATAGACACCAAGTTACATTTCTGTTAGGTGCATCTTGGAAGTGCCTGAGAACTGATCACTGGGCACCTACCTTTTTACCTAAGTCTCTGTTAATGTTGGTCTGTTTACCTGTTAGTGGTGGAGCCTGGTGCATAGAATTATCTCCTTGACATCTGTGTCCCACAACACATATATAACCCCCTGCATGGCATATGAGGCCTTTCCTGAGACGGGTGCTTTTAAGCCAACATTTCAGAGACCTAGTTCCCCTGCCCCAGGTGCCTCGGTTTTTACACCTAGGATGCTATTTTGAATCTTCTCCTCAATGACAAGTATCTGTACTCACTTAGTTTGGGTCCATGCCACGTTCCTGCGGCAACTGAAACCCATCTACTCCTTGATGGCCTTCCAGGATGCTTGTCTGTACTATAGTGGACCTCCCTTCCTGCCTCACGGATGTCCGTGTGTGTGTGTGTGTGTGTGTGTGTGTGTGTGTGTGTGTGTGTGTGTGTTTGGTTTTTACTGGATTCCTGAGGAAGGCCTTCCACTGAACTTCATTCATGTGCTTTGCTACCTGTTAGAAAATGTAACCTAATGTAAATGTAAACCTCTGGTGCCTCTAGTTTTACTGACTTATGTTATATAAATCTTGGTTCCTGGTTCTTTCTGTTGCCCTGTTATGAGATATATCACTCTAAGCCAAGCCCAAACACTAAGATAACAAGTGCTAAAGATGACGAATATTCTGAAGAGTTTTCAGGACACACAGAATTGTTTGTGGCCAGCACCTCAGTACCAATAACAGATATTTCATGCTATATAGTGGGGTCCTTAAGGACTTATTTGAGGGAATAATCAAGAAAAACTTCCTAGTCTTGCTAGAGATCTAGATATCCAAATATAAGAAGCACAAAGAACACCTGGGAAATTCAATGCAAAAAGATTACCACCTGGGCACACAGCCATCAGGTTGTCTAAAGTCGAGATGAAGGAAAGAATCTTAAGAGCTGTGAGGCAAAAGCATCAGGTATCCTATAAAAGAAAACATAGCAGATTAATAGCAGATTTCTCAGCATAAACCCTGCTAGCCAGAAGAGATTGGGCCCTATATTTAGCCTCTTAAACAAAATAATTATCAGCCAAGAATTTTGTATCCAGTGAAACTAAGCTTCATAAATGAAAGAGAGATAAAGTCTTTTTCAGACAAACAAATGCTGAGAGAATTTGCCACTACCAAGCCAGCACTGAGAAATGCTAAAAGGAGCTCTAAATCTTGAAACAGTAACTTGAATACATCAAAATAGAACCTCCTTAAAGCATAAATTTAACAGGACCTATAAAATAATAACACAATTAACAACAGCAACAACAACAAGGTATTGAGGCAACAACTATCATGATGAATAGAACAGTACCTCATACCTCAATACTAATGTTGAATGTAAATGGCCTAAATGCTCCACTTAAAAGATACAGAATAGCAGAATGGATAAAAATCCATCAACCAAGTATCTGCTGTCTTCAAGAGACTCACTTAACACGTAAGGACTCACATAAACTTAAGGTAAAGGGGTGGAAAAAGATATTCCATGCAAATGGAAACTCAAAGTGAGAAAGAATAGCAATTCTTATATCAGACAAAACAGATTTTAAAGCAACAACAATTAAAAAAGACAAAGAGAGACATTATATAATGATAAAATAATTAGTTCAACAGGAAAAATTTACAATCCTAAGTGTATATGCATCTAACACTTGGGCTCCCAAATTTATAAAGCAATCACTACTAGACCTAAGACATGAGATAGACAGCAACACAATAATAGTGGGGGACTTCAGTACTCCACTGACAGCACTAGACAGGTCATCAAGACAGAAAGTCAACAAAGAAACATGGACTTAAACTATACCCTAGAACAAATGGACTTAACAGATATTTACAAAAAATCCTACCCAACAACTACATCCTTTTCATCAACACATGGAATATTCTCCAAGACAGACCATATGAACAAGTCTCAATAAATTTAAGAAAATTAAAATTATATCAAGTATTCTCTCAGACCACAGTGGAATAAAATTAAAAATTAACTCCAAAAGAAACCCTCAAAACTATACAAATACATGGAAATCGAATAATCTGCTCCTGAATGATCTTTGGGTCAACAATGAAATCAAGAAAGATGAAAATTTTTAAAATATTTGAACTCAACAATAATAATGACACAACCTATCACAACCTCTGGGATACAGCAAAAGCCATGTTAAGAGCAAAGTTCATAGCATTAAATGTCTACATCAAAAAGTCTGAAAGAGCACAAATAGACAATCTGAGCTTACACCTCTAGGAACTAGAAAAACAAGACAAAGCAAACCCAAACCCAGCAGAAGAAAATAAATAACAAAGATCAGAATAGAAATAAATAAAATTGAGTCTTAGTGCGGTGGCTGACACCTGTAATCGCAGCACTTTGGGAGGCCAAGGCAGGCGGATCACCGTAAGTCAGGAGTTTGAGACCAGCCTGGCCAACATGGTGAAACCCCATCTCTACTAAAAATACAAAAATTAGCTGGGTGTGGTGGCAGGCACCTGTAATCCCAGCTACTCGGGCAGCTGAGGCAAGAGAATCACTTGAACCTGGAAGGCAGATGTTGCAGTGAGCCGAGATCATACTGTTGCATTCCAGCCTGGGTAACAAGAGTGAGACTCCAACTCAAAAAACAAAAATAAAAATAAATAAATAAATAAATAAAATTGAAACACAAAATACAATACAAAAGATAAATGAAACAAAAACCTGGTTCTTTGAAAAAATAAACAAAATCAATAGACCATTGGCAAGATTAACCAAGAAAACAAGAAAAAAGATCTAAACAAGCTAAATTAGAAATGAAATGGGAGATACTACAACTGATACCACAGAAATAAAAAAGATTATTCAAGACTACTGTGAACACATTTACGTATACAAACTAGAAAACCAAGAAGAGATGGACAAATTCCTGCAAATATACAACCCTCCTAGATTAAAACAGGAAGAAATAGAAATTCTTAACAGACCAATAATGCATAGTGAGAGTGAAACAATAATAGAAAAAATGTCAAGAAACAAAAAAAGTCTAGGAACAGATGGATTCACAGGTGAATGCTATCAGAAATTCAAAGAAAAATTGGTACAAATTCTATTGAAACTATTCCAAAAGATAGAGAAAGAGGGAATCCTCCCTAAATCATTCTATGAAGCCAGTATTACCCTAATATCAAAACCAGGAAAGGACATAACAAAAAAAGAAAACTACAGACCAATATCCCTGATGAACAGAGATGTAAAAATCCTCAACAAAATACTAGCTAAATGAATCCAGCAGCATATCAAAAACATAATCCGCCATGATCAGGTGGGTTTCATACCAGGGATGCAGGGTTGCTTTAACATATGCAAGTCAATAAATGTGATACACCATATAAGCAGGAGTAAAAACAAAAATCATATGATAAACTCAATAGATGCAGAAAAAGCATTTGACAAAATTCAGTATTGCTTTATGATTAAAACCCTCAGCAAAACTGGCATAGAAGAGACACACCTTAAGGTAATAAAAGCCACTTATGACAAACCCACAGCCAACATTATATTGAATGGGGGAAAATTTGAAAGCATTTCCCCTGAGAACTGGAATAAGACAAGAATGCCTGCTTTCACCACTTCTATTCAACATAGTACTGGAAATCCTAGCCAGAGCAATCAGACAAGAGAAAGAAATAAAGAGCATCCAAACTGCTAAAGAGGAAGTCAAACTGTTGCTGTTTGCCGATGATATGTTTGTATACCTAGAAAACCCTAAAGACTCATCCAAAAAGCTCCTAGATCTGATAAGTTAATTCAGTAAGGTTTCCAGATACAAAATCAAGGTACACAAATCAGTACCAGTGCTATACACCAACAGCAACAAAACTGAGAATCAAATTAAGAACTTGACCCTTTTTACAACAGCTGCAAAAAAAAAAAATACTTAGGAATATACCTAACCAAAGAGGTGGAAGATCTCTACAGGAAAACTCCAAAATATTGCTGAAAGAAATCACAGACAACAGAAACTAATGAAAACACGTCCCTTATTCATGGATTGGCAGAATCAATATTGTGAAAATGACCACACTGCCAAAAACAATCTATAAATTCAATGCGACTCCCATCAAAATGCCACCATCATTCTTCAAAGAACAAGAAAAAAAATCTTAAAATTCACATGGAACAAAACAACAGCCCATACAGCCAAAGCAAGACTAAGCAAAAATAACAAATCTGGAGGCACTAGATTACCCAACTTCAAACTATACTACAAGACTATAGTTAGGAAAACAGCATGGTACTACTACAAAAATAGACATGTAGATCAATGGAGCAGAATAGAAAATCCAGAAATAAAGCCAAATACTTACAGCCAACTGATCTTCAACAAAGCAAACAAAAACATAAGGTGGGGAAAGGACATCCTATTCAACAAATGGTGTTGGGATAATTGGCAAGCCACATGTAGAAGAATGAAACTGGATCCTCATCTCTCAACTTATATAAAAATCCACTCAAGATGGATCAAAGACTTAAATCTAAGACCCAAAACCTTAAAAATTATAGAAGACAACATTGGTAAAACTCTTCTAGACACTGGCTTAAGCAAAGAGTTCATGACCAAGAAACCAAAAGCAACTGCAACAACAACAAAAAAGATAAATAGATGGGACCTAAAACTATAAAGCTTCTGCACAGCAAAAGAAATAATCATCAGAGTAAACAGACAACCCACAGAGTGGGAGAAATATCTGCAAACTATCCATCTGACAAAGGACTAATATCCAGAATCTACAAGGAACTCAAACAAATCAGTAAGAAAAAACAAATAATCCTATCAGAAAGTGGGCTAAGGACATGAATAGACAATTCTCAAAAGAAGATAGACAAACAGCCAATAAACATATGAAAAAATGCTCAACATCTTTAATGACCAGGGAAATGCAAATCAAAACCACAATGTGATACCACCTTACTCCTGCAAGAATTGCCATAATTAAAAAATAAAAAAATAGACGTTGGCATGGAAGTGGTAAAAAGGGAACATTTTTTTACACTGCTGGTAGGAATGTAAACTAGTACAACCACTGTGGAAAAGTTATGGAGATTCCTTAAAGAACTAAAAGTAGAACAATCATTTGTTCCAGCGATCCCACTCCTAGGTATCTACCCAGAGGAAAAGAAGTCATTATATGAAAAGGACACTTGCACATGCATGTTTATAGCTGCACAATTCGCAATTGCAAAAATATGGAACCAGCCTAAATACCCATCAACCAATGAGTGGATAAAGAAAATGTGATATATTTACATATATATATAAAGCATAGGGGGGTGTGTGTGGATCCTATGGAATACTACTCGGCCATAAAAAGGAACAAAATAATGGCATTTGTAGCTACGTAGATAGAGTTGGAGACCATTATTCTAAGTGAAGTAACTCAGGAGTGGAAAACCAAACATTACATGTTCTCATTTATAACTGCCACCTAAACTAAAGGATGCAAAGGCATAAGAATGATATAATGGACTCTGGGGACTTGAGGGGAAGGGTGGGAGGAAGGTGAGGAATAAAAGACTACACATTGGGTGCAGTGTATGCTGCTCAGGTTATGAGTGCACCAAAATCTCAGAAATCATGCCTAAACAACTTTTCCATATAACCAAAAACCACCTGCTCCCCAAAAGCTATTGAAATAATAATAATGAAGTTAATCAAAAAATTATTGTCTATAACACCAATATATTATTTTTATTAATGCATTCCTTTTAATGTATTGTTATTTGTCATTAATTAAATTAGTTATACTATTAAGCGATCTGTTGTTATAATTAATTAATTAACCTCCCTTTATCAATTAAATTATAAAGCCCTGAAGGCAACTGAGTAGAGGCCCAATAAGTGATTGCTGAATTGAAATGCTGAACTGAATTATACTTCATTATATAGAGAGCCTCATATATAGGGCCTCACATATACCCTTACACAAAATATAAGAATCCACTACAAATCACTTCATCGATTAATCAACTGGCTGTACTTTGTAACAAGGTTTGCACAAATAAAATATCTTTCAGGAAAAGTGTAAAATATATTTCATTAATCTGTAAAAATGCAACTGGAAGTTTTGTGGCTTCCTAGTTTGAACTCCGCCCAAGAAGGCAAAACCTTTATAGACCCATAGTTTCTCGTCTAGGTACTGCTCTTTCACACATCTCTAAGTCTGACTAGACACATTGTAACATAAGCTGTGGTCACATGACAGGTAGGTATCTCAGTAACAGGCAACACCAGTCATGGAAAAAGAAAACTAAGTGTCCAAATGAGTGCAGAATCCTGATTGCAGCTCGCATTTACTCTTAAACAAGAGGCCCTCTTCTTATATTCTCAGGTAAGTGACTCTGTAATAAGAGGATTGTGTAGCATTTACCTAACAGCTTTACTTTAGGACTGTATACTATCCTTAGATATTTTTTAAACTTTTTATATTTCATTTCTAAATAAGAATATTACAAAAAATTTCCTAACATTTATATAACAGAATTCTCAAAGTAGATATAGCCAAATAACTGACTTCTGCTAGTTTTTTTTCCAGATATTTGTCTTTTATGTACATGGCCAGAAACCACTTAGAACTTGCATAAAAACAAGTTAAGAAGCAAAATGTCAGTTGGTTCCTTTCTCTATCCCAGAGTGCACTGTTTCATTAGGAATTTTTCAATAAAAATAATAATGTAGAAGGTGTGATTTTTACAGTTTTCATGTCTTGATATATGGTGAAATTGAGCAATGTGAGAATAAGTGTGATCTAGAAAAGAAAAATATCTTTAGATTTGAGAACAGATGGTTAATAATAATCATGACAGTGATTCAAGGTTAATGACCTACATGCTAAACTTGTTTTAATTTTTAAAAGCCATTACTAACTGAAAACTCCCTGCTTTAGCTGAACCAACACTTACAAGCGTTTTTTAAAGATGTCTTGATACCTTCAGAAAAGTTCTCCTGCTGCTAGTTTTCTCTGGAGCAACAGTGGGAAAACCCGGGTGGTTAGTCCTTTGTGAATATAAGCATCCACATGAAATTGGTTGTTTCCGCATGCACGGGCAAACATGTTTTGTTATACTAATGTCTGAAGTACAAATTGTTGTAGATTCATTTTATTCCATAGACTTCCAAGTCTAATTCTAATACTAACTTCCATCAATAGTTAAATTATTATTTATCTTCTATCCAAAGGCTACTTGAAGGTCCTATCACTTTGGTGTGAGAAGAATCGGGTAAGACAAAAAGTTAGGCTTGCACCAGTTATCAATAGAATATTAAGAAAGATTTTTAAGAAGGAGAATAGCAGTTCCAGGTTCCAGATATTTGATACTTTTCACCAAGAAATAGGAAAGACAGATTGGGTCTGCAATGTATTTTCAAAGTCAAACTTCTATTCCTCTATTTAATGTATTTTTACAGAGATGACTTGAGAAAACACACATTTCTTTTGAATCTTGATGTATATATTTTTGACGGATCAGACACTCTTACTTGAGCTAGGTGATCTCACATCATTATCTATTGCTATGTACTATTGTTTCTGTAGCCAAATGAATGGGCCATTGGCAAACAAGCCAAACAAATTTTGCTTTTACACCCGATTTTAGCATTAATCTACAGACACGGCTTTTCAATAGTAGAAAAGATATCTCCCATTTTAGTCCAAATTTAAGTATAGTTAAAGCTACATTTTGGGAAAAATGTTTTATTTTTTTGTTCACTTGTGGGATGAAAAGTAGGATTAAACAGTCCATTATCTCTACCTTCTCTAACTGCCTTTACTAAAATTTTAAAATATTTCTTTTGAAGAAACAAAACGTAATATTTGCCATTAAATCTTAAAAGTATGACAACTAAATGGATGCTAAGAAAATTGTGTTTCAACTGTGGGCTTATAAACTCTATTGAGAAACTCATTTATGATCATGAGTTTTTTCCAGGATGGACATATAAAGATGGATTTTTAAAACAATGGCCTGGAGAATAGGGAGAGAAGAGGTAATAAAAAAGTATTTATATTACTTATATGAGACATATCTTTTTATAATATCTATATTTAAAACATTTTAAAGTATAAATATTTCTGTACTATAATACAATATACAGTATTATAGTTTATGGTCTGTGATTTACGGTAATTACTGTGGGTCATTTTTTCTGAATTAATTTTGTAGGTGAACAAGCAAAGTGACCAAGAGAATGATCTATGATCCAGAAATAACTTTCAATGATAAAAAACCTGAAGTACAACAAAGAAGTCAGAGGCAGGGCTAGACAAAATGGAACTAAATATACTAAGAAGGTGAAGAAAAAGAAGAGAAGAGTATGTTGTGGCTTAACCCCATATTTCCCCATGGCAGAAGGACAGAAACTAAATCTGAGGGCAACTCAATAGTAGTCAATAATTATTAGCCAAATCAATGGATGAATAGGTGGATGGATGAATGCATGGATGAATGTTTGTGCCTGGGAACCCTTCTGTCATTATGCATAAGCAGCCTGAGTCTTAGATAATACCATATGCCATGCTTTCTTCATGTGAATAAACAGACCTAAAGACAGGCACTAGGAGACCCTGGGACCACAAAGCTCAGATTGTTATAATAAAAGGAGGGAAACAAAGCTCCTTGTTGAAGAAAATTTTTGCACACTTGATATACAATATTTCTACTAATGAACAGAGAAAGCTTGACTTGAAAGGACACATTTATATTAGATGTCATCCCTATCTAGAGGCCATTACTATCAAGCATCTGTCAGGTAAAGGAGATGAGATGCCTGTAATTTTTTCTTTAAATATTGTTTTTTCTAAGTTGGGTTGGAAATGGGGAGTTGCAAGTTTGTATTTCCATTGCTTAAAAATAGAAAACAGATGAAGAAGGGAGATATCATCAGCAGAACATAGAAGATTTCATAATACGGAGGCTAAAACTCTTAAGAAAAAGCAATATTTATTCTAGTGCCCAACCTACCATGAGAAAGTTGTGCGACTTTGGGCAAGTTATTTAATTCCTCTGGGTCTGAAGATGAGTCTGCCCACAAGAGCCTATAATGGTCCCTTCCAACACCGGGACTGGCGGGTCTGCAGCCACAGTTACATCTGGAAACTCCACTGGTGCTTTTGGAGCTTCCCAAGAGTATCAGGAATTCAATATGCAGTCATAAAAAATTTTGGGTCATGTTCTCTAAGTACAACGCTGCCATGTGTGTGAAGAGATATCTTTATTAAAATTTTTCTTAAGTTGTTCCTTCCTAAAGTAGTGAAAGCTGAGCAGATCTTAGAAATTCATTTAGAATTCATATTACTCAATTACACTTGACTATAACACTTAAGAATCTAGTTATTTTCCTTTTGTAGTAACAATATATTTTATTTGAAATATGTGAATGGTTACTTAGTCATTTTAATCTACATGAAAAATTTAACCTTAAAGTAACTCTATTTTAGAAATATGAAATGAGACTATCAATCGGTACTTATGAAGCAATGTTTATTCTTCTAATATAGTGTGGGAAGAGAAATGTAAAAGTCTTGCAACACAAAAGGGATTGTTCTCACAAATCATAGGTTTGTGAGATGGGGTGGCAAAATCTCATTGTTTTTAAAGAACCAAGCTGTTCTTCATGAGCAAGAACACTGAATTCCCTGGTTTTCTTTTTCTAGTCACTATACCCCTGGCATCATAACACTACTGTCAATCAACTGCATCCAGAAGGTAGAATAAAATGCCAAGTGATACTTTCGGCAGAATTCCAGAGATTCTCAGATGGTTTTTTCTTTTCCCTCTTAAAAACTGTACCATATGAGTTAGGTTTATTTTGAAATGTCCATGAAAAAGAAGTCAGATATTTCTTAAAATTGGCCCCTCTTAGATATTTCTGGGGAAGCTTCATATAATTCCATTTGTTCATGTTATTCCTTTTCATCATAAATCAGTCCTCTATAAAGAGCTTCAAATTTTCACTGTCTGATGCTACTGTAAAAATATACCTAATATGTTTGATCGAAAGACAGTAGTCAATATATTTATTAGGAGAAATACTTTATTCACTAATCTTAAGAAATACTAGAGGAAATCCAGTACAATCTGAAGTTAAAACTAATGATTATTAAATGAATGTTACCATTTTATTAAAAATTAATAATAGTAATAAAAAACTACAAAGTACTTTCACATTTCCATTTGACTCTCACAATAACTCTGCTTTTACACATAAGCATATATACTTACTTACCTGTATACATGTACACATATTATGTATAATAACCCTCTTACTATATGTAAGATTCAGAGAGGGTAAATAACATGAATAAGACCACAGGACTCTTAAATTATGTGCTAGTGATTATAACTCCTACGTTATTTCTATAGGATCAGCTGGCTTCACTGATATCAAAAGATTATATATAGTTATATAATTTTATAAAGTTCTGCTAACTTAGTGACTTTATATGCATTTTTCAGGAAACTTGCAAAAACAAGAAGGTGAATAAACTTCGAAATGAGAAGAGTTCACTAAGCATAATGCATTTATTTTGCATCAGGATTTTTCAACGTTTTAATTTTTAATTAAAAAATTAAACATTTTTAATAGCCGACATACATCTCCAAAATTTACTTCTCCAATCTTTCCAAAAGAATTGATGAAAATGTAAACCAAGATTTAGATGTAAGGATGATCATTATAACATTATAACAAGCAAAAATTACAGAAAAACATTGTATTCAAAAACAGGTGTTGATGAAGGTATTTACTTTATTCACAAGTAAACTGAAACCAGAGAGATCACATGATTTGGTCACAGGCACAGCAACAGGTAGGAGCAGATCTGGGATCCAAATCCATGTTAGCTATCTCCAGACATAGATCTCTCTCCACCAAAACACACTTCAGACCACACTCCAACTATGGGACCAATGGTTTGCCCCGTTGTTTATTGCCTATGGTAAGGGGTTTATGTATAATCGTGACTAAAATCATTATCCTTTTAAATTGAAAGAAAGATAGGATGGGTGGGTAAATAGATTACAGCAGAACCAAGCAGTAGATTGCTATTTTGCCACACATACCAAATATTAGATAATGAACTTCATATTAAATATCTTCTCTAGGTCTTTATCTTCATCATAACTCACAATGTTGTATGATGCTCTGGCAGAAACTAAAAACTATGCTTGTAGAATGTCTCATTTATATGACAACAGAACGACTGAGTGAAATGGAGCTTAATATTAAGTCTGTTAAGAGGTTAGGGATAAGGCAAAGACAGAGTGAGACTCTGTCTCAAAAAAAAAAAAAAAAAAAAAGTAACTCAGAGATAAATAAAAGTAAGTTCTGAGCTGACATCCATAAATGCTTTGTGGCATTAGATGCTGCTAAGAGTGAATTATTTCCATGAAGCCAAGATCAAGCTGTTGCACAAGCTGTACATTAATTACTTGAAAAAAATTCCCAGTAGGGCAATGTCTAAATATATTTCCATGAGAATAGTATATATATTTGTTATAAAGGTGATGATCTAGCCAAGAGGGTGTCTGACCTCCAAAATATATCCACTAATAAAAAAAATCCAAGGAGCATTTGGATAAGAGTGGTTAAAAAAAATTGCAAAACAGATGGACTTCACATTTTGGGCATGACTACACACGTGGCCAGATCAATCCCAGTGATCCTTCCATGCAAAGATGTTAGTGTGATTAGTTGATTGTAGGAAATGTGGCATTTGCATTACTAATATGTTTTGTTCTTGTCATGGTTGTAAAAACAGTCTTTACTTAGTTAGCAAGTATAAATGTTAGCAAGTATAAATGTTAGCAAGTATAAATATGTTTAAACATAAAAAAGTAAGACTAAACAAGAATAAAAACTGTTTTTAACTATAATTATCAAGTTTACAACCCAAAAGTCTTTTTCCCATCCTTGACACAATAACATTCAAACATGATTTTTAATGATCTCGTAGTACATTTATTGCTAAATTGTACTCAAAATAATGTTTCATTTTACTTAAGTGGCACAAGCCCCCTGTAGGTATGATTACATTCCGCATACTAATTCTTCTTGAGCTCACTGACAGAAGTGACTATGTCTTCTTATAAAATTTCTATACTCCCATGATCTAGCTTAGTTTCAACCAAATAAACGGCATTCAGTTTATATTTACTGAAGGGAAGATAATCTCCTTCTAGTTAGCATCTATCCACACACAGTGCTTAATAACAGATTGTATCAGAGTTTGCTAGTTGTCCACCAAAATCTGTTCTCCCTTCTTTGTCAGGGCATATGGCTATATACTACAATTTTCTGTCTACCTTGAATAAATTGTGGCTGGTATCAAAAGGAATGAGAAAGGGAATAATGTATGCTACTTCGAAGTGGGTATGGATGCATCCCCTCAGAAGACGGTGGGGCTGCAACTTGGGAGGAGTCTGGGTTCCTCAATCTCCCTAAGGGAGAAACTCACCCACCTGCCAAAAACACCTACCATGGACTTATGTGAATGAGAATCAACCTCTACTGTGTTTGAGCATTTTAATTGACATTCATTTAACACTATTTAATATACAGATGTTCAGTAGATGTTCACTAAATGAATTAAGTTTTTGTAGTTTGATTTTCTGAAGAATTTGAAACAGATCAAATGTATAGAGAAGTTTCAAGAACAGTCAAAGAGTACCTCTATCCACTTCACCCAGAATTACTAATTATTAACATTTTACCTCATTTGCTCCCTCTGCCTAACACATGGATGTATTTGTGCGTGTGTGTGTGTGAGTGTGTGTGTGTGTGTGTGTATCTTTTTCCAGCACAATGGTGCATTAACCCTAAGTACTTCAGTAAGTACCTCTCTAAAGCAAGGATTCTCTTCTACACTAACACTGTAAAACTGTCACAACCAGGAAGTCAACACTGATAGAACACTGCCATCCAAGCCAGAGGATGATTAAATTATTATGTGCTTATTGGGTGCTCAATTGGGTGTTCAGCATGACAAGTATCATAACCACCATAATCATCCTGGCTTTCTCTTTCATCCACCATCTCTATCTCTCTCTCTTTTCCCTCCTACTTCCTAGGCTGCTGGGCACACTGCCATTGACCTCTGCTTGACATCTCCTTCCTCCCCCTGTCAGCAGCCTTGCTCAGACATCAACCACCAGTGTTTGCATGTCCCCATGGCAAGAACAAGGGGGAAGGGAGTAGGAGGGAAAATTAGTAAGGACAAGGGAAGGTGGATGAATGAATTCATTTTTAATATAATGCTACATGAAAAGAAATGCCAGAAAGTAACATTCTGAAAATCACTGGTAAAAGCATCCCCAAAGTCTACCTGATATGGACATTTAAATTCACTAAAAAATTCTGAGTTTAAGAAAACAGCTAAGAGGTTGAGAAATCAGAGTTGGCTGCCCAACTTACAATTCTCCTTGCTGACCAGCATCTTTTGGCTGCCTCTCAAAATAACAGGATAAGGCACACAAAACTGAATTCTTCACTTGAATTAAATCTGAATCTTCCTTCTCTTATTCCTTTGCTTATAAAATATCTTCCTAGGCTTGAGACAGTCTAGAGACCACCTGAGAACACTGAATGTTCCTTTTGAGTATCCAGTAGCATAACTCACATTGTCAACAAGGCCTTACTTACGTGTGCTGAACATTTTTATATTTTTGTATCCTTTATCACAAACCAAACACTGCTTAGTTATAAAATATATGTGTAAGTCAACATAATTTTTTTTTGTCAAAGCAAAGATTTTTCTCCAAAATATAGCTACAGAAGAAAAGGGGCTTATAACAAGTGTATAGTACACATTCAGAAACATTTTGTTTCATGGATGTTTCAGTAAATGCTTCATTTCTATGTAGGAGGTATAAGATTCCTGCTAAAAATACATTCCCTTCCCTGAATATTCACAATAGCTTGCCAAAAATTCTCACAAATGAATAAAGACAGAACTGATTAACTGTATTAAGTGTCCTACTTAATACAATAATAATTCAGGTTTTAAATAATTTCAACATCAGTTCATTATATTAATTAATCTCATAAAAATCTCCCAATTAATGTACTATGTATAAATTTTATCAAGTACTTTGATGAATTAAGAGGAAGGTAAAGGTTTTCATCAATATCTGCAATAATATTATTAAATTAGGCTAAAAGGAACCAAGACAAATGAAGATATATAAGAAAACTAATCATGATTTTAGACTAAAACAGGAAAAGAACATAGTTATCTAGGACACTGTCTCCTTAGTTTTTAATGTTTCTTCCCCAGATGTGTTTGCACTTCTTTTGCCTGAAAAAAGAACTTATTTCCACCACACAAATTACATTAAATACGTCTTTTAGCTCCTAGGGAGCTGAAAGGCAAGTCCAAAATGAACTTTTTTATTCGTTATGTCATGAAACTATAACACTGCATTATTAATACACCTCTAATCAATAAAGCCTAAAAATCCATTCCCAAGAGACCCAGATTTCTCTACCAGTTCTAGCTGTACTAGTTATTCTCAGCGGTAAGTTTTCCTAGTTCTTAATATGGAAATGAGAAGTCCAGAGGCTCTAGGTGGTGGAGGGGTTGCTAGCTAAAAGGAGGGGGTCTTACAGAAAGGGACAGAGTCTCCATGAGCAATGCTGGATGGTACCTGTGGTCCAGTTCTTGGCACATGGTGAGTGCTGCCTAAGTCTTGGTGCCCTAGACCTGCAGCAGCAATCGGCGGGGAAAGGACCATGACTTTGGTGACAAAAGTGATGGCAGAAGAGTGGAAAGAGGTATGAGTGATGACTAAGGACAAAGAAACAAGGGTAGAAGGACAATTCCAGCAGCAGCCTATCCGAATAACAAAATCCTTATCTCAGGAAAACCATCTCTGCTATGAATACATACACACACATATATTCATCAGGTATCAATTTAATTACTGATTGGAACACTGTAAACTTGTTCAAAATAGAGGTTATTATTCAGTATCTTCAGCTGTCCGGATTCAGCATTTAATAGCATGCTCCCTGACATTAGTGAGAATGAATTGTACTCTACATATTTAGGTAATGGTTTGGTATACAGCTGCTATTAAAGATTTGTGTGCTATGCAATATTTGTGGTCTCCTGTCACCCACCTCAGGAGACACAACTGATGTAAGTGAGACAGCTCAGCATATCCTATGGAAAAATCTCTTATTAAATAAAGGTCAATGATTAAGTAGTATAGTCATTGAATTAATTTGTTTTCCTTAAGAGGAGCTCTCCTCAGGTCAAAATTAAAGTCAGGGATAGATAAGTCTCTCATACGGTTCCCCCAGTGTGAGAGGAGCAAGCTGTTGGTTTCCTTTGGTGGCTTTTTTCTTGTCTCAGAAGAATAAATTAATAAATTCTGCACAGCTGTGATCTTGTGTGACAAAAATGAAGAACCTGTGCCTCTGTTTACAAAGCAATGCAATGGGAATCACCTCCCCTGGTGTCTCTTCCCCATCACCACCACTTAGCCCGCTGAAATGTTCTTAACCCCACCCACCATAAAAGGTGATGATAAATTGTTGCTTCAAACTCATGCTGATTGAAATTTTCCAGCTATTTGTAAATAACACCGACTACTGGATTTCTTGCTTCTATGTTATATGACAAGGCTTCTTTCAGGTGAAAATGTCCTGGAAACAAGTAATTTTTACCTGGCTACCTTTAAAGATGGATATTGACTCCTCCAAAATGCTTTCACTTGAAAAAAAAAAAAAAAGAAGAAAAAAACCTCAAAAATGAGAAGGGCTTTCCGACTTGAGGAAAGCAAATCTTTTTAACTTGCACTAGGAACATCACGACATTTTCTTGCCTCTTAGATGGTTTGTATTTTGGATGCTTCTGAAGAGAAACAAAGACATATAGAATTTAAACATTATCTGTGTTTATTTGTAGAATACTTATTTTTTGTATTTTGTTTTTTAAATGAGTATGTCTGATATCCCATACATTTAGAATATTTGTAATAGAATAGCAAATTTCCACCGTGGAATCAGTGGAGAGCTATGCAATTTAACAACTGCAAAGGATCTTAGAGATCCTTAGAGTAACACATCTTCTTATTTACAAATGGGGAAACAGGGTATACGAGTAGAAGTGACTTGCCTAATCCATAAGCTAGGGGTACAACAGGGTCATTAGGGCCATCCTGTTCAATTTCTCCCTGATATGATCCTAGCGATGGAATACCTACCAACTTTCTTTACAATAGCCCAACGTCTAGTATGAGAATCATTCTGTGGACACTCTTCCAAATTGAAACAATCTCCTTGGATTACTCCTGGCACAGCTTATGTATTCTCATAGCCAATCCCCTGGTCATGACTCTGACACTAGTAGATAAAAAGTATCACTCTAATCTCTTGATCTTTTCATCATGCCTTTATTTTTACACATGCAGTACTCAGAGTCTAAACGAACCTTAGCATGCATTTTCCTCTTAAAAGCCTACCATGGATCTCACAGTTTTGTTGTTGTTGTTGTTGTTTTTAAGACAGGATCTCACTCTGTTGCCAGGCTGGAGTGCAGTGGCACAATCTTGGCTCACTGCAACCTCCGACTCCTTGGTTGTTCAAGTGATTCTCTTGCCTCAGCCTCCCAAATAGCTGAGATTACAGGCACGCGCCACCAGGCCCAGCTAATTTTTGTATTTTTAGTAGAGACAGCGTTTCACCATGTTAGCCAGGATGGTCTCGATCTCCTGACCTCGTGATCCGCCCACCTCAGCCTTCCAAAGTGCTGGGATTACAGGCGTGAGCCACCGCGCCCGGCCTCTTGTAGTTTTTAAAATTAAATTTAATCCAATAAAACATTTAGTTTGCCTTCATTTGGAATTTGTTATCTATTGTTATATACGCTATTAATACCTCCTCTTCAGCAAGGAAATTTTCTTATATCTGCTTACACGTACATCATTTGTTAGAGCCCCTAAATATTGGTAATGATGATGATGATATTATAGCATGAATTACTTTATGTTGAACATTGGCCTAAGTGCTTTAAACACATTATTTGCCTAGCATTTACAACATTTTTGTAGGTATTATTTGTCACAATTACATTTTCTTGTTCTATGATACAATTTGTTTTGATATCGTATTAGTTTTCTATTGTTCCCCTACTGAATTACCACAAATTTATTACATTGGGGGATTGTAAGTCTGAAGTCCAATAGGGGTCTCACTAGCCTAAAGTTAAGGTGTCGGCAGGACTGTGTTCTGTTTTGGAGACTCTAGGAGAAAATCTGTCTCCTTGCCTTTTCCAGCTTCTTGATGCCATTCATAGCTTTTATCATGATCTGGCATACTATACGTTATACTTATTTTCTGATTATATTTTGCCTAACCTCTGTGAGATATTAATTATTTGAGGGCAGAGATTTTTGTTTGTTCATAACTATATCCAGGTGCCTTAAAATGATGCCTGACACAAAATAGGTACTCAATCAACATAGGTTAATAAATGAATGAGCAAAAAGTTTTATTGTGCATATTAATTGTTACCTGGGGGAATATACTTAGACATCTTAAGTCTCATATGTAAACTTGGGGTATTGATATCAACGTGCCATTTTGAGGATTAATTGAGGTTATGTTTATAAATACCTACTAGCATAGTGTCTAGCACATAGTATGAAAACATTGTATTATTATTTATTAAAATGGCATTTTGTTTTCTTTATAGCACTTGACACTATCCAAATTGCCTTTTCTGTTTCTTTTCTTTTTACTTATTTCTTAATTGTTTCACAAAGGCAGAGTCTTGTATCTTTGCCTCTATGTCTTTAGTACCTAGAATAGTGCCTGTTTAAAAGTAGGAGCTGAAGAAATGTTTGCTGAGTTAATATTAATCATGTGTAGGAAAAGAAGCTTGGGAATGTTATTCTACCACCCACAGCTGTGCCCACTATTATGATGGTTGTTTTGTGTGTTCTTTCTCAAGGATTCACTTTCAGAACTCAAAATGGGGTGTAGGGTGGTGGTGGTGCCAGCAGTGGGGATGGGAGAAGCTCGATCTCTCTCTACAGTAGAAGTGCTTACTGCTCTATGTGTTCTTCAGCCCTATAAGAACCAATGAAAGCCATCCACACTTCCCTCGATATTGGACATCCCTACATACTCACAGCAGTCTGCAAAACATATCCAAGGGCCCACTGAGACACTGAAGATGACCCATTGATTTAATACATATTTGCAAGGCTCTGATTGAGAACCTCTGGACAGGCGCTTATCTAGAGGTTACAGTGTGTGACTAACACGACACAGTTTAGGATTTATGTAACAGGAATATGCTATAGGGAGAGAAAGAACAGAAGACCTCAGTTGACACGGTGGAATTGGAGTAAGAGAGATTTCCATGAAGCCAAGTAAATAGTATTTTGGAGAGTGAAGGAGGAGACATCATCCTTAACTTCAATATTATTATCCTGTGTAGATTCATACTTTGTGTATTTTTTACTTAAGAGAAAAAATAGTAATAATATTCGCTAGGAGAAACACTTTGAAGAAAGAAATAAGTCCAGGAGCCCTGTAATGTACTTTTCCTCTATTTATTTCCCACATAAAATTAAAGCTGTTTTAGTTCTCATCGCATTTATCATCTTGAACTCATTTGCCACATTATTTTATTTAAATATTCCTTAACCTACAGAGAGTGGACTTAACTGCTAAAAAGTACTTAATACATGTTCCCAAGGAACTGCTTCAATTACCACTGCACAAAGGTTTGTTTATTTTTAATAATACAGTATTATTACTAGAAGTATCATCAAGTCATGGAATGGTCAAAATATTCTTACTTCTATTGCTAGGGTGTTAGAAAGGACTCTGGACTACTTGATGTCTAGATGCAGATTAAAAAAGCAGCTGTTCACTTCACATAAAGTAGCCGCTACTGCTTAAAGGTAAGGGTAAATCTTGTTCACTGTGGATGAAGGTTACTAAAGAGAAGGACTAACATATAAAATAGGTTCAAATATATACGGAGATATAGACTTAAAAAATTAGGACTTCTCCTTCAATTAATATTCCAAGAAAAGAAACTCCATATTGCCATCTAAACACAGAAGCTTTTCTGTAATGGTATTCCAGTGAAAGTCATTTAAATTCGAATAGAAAAATTTAACTTGAGATCTGCCCTTATGAAAAGTGGTGAGAATTCAAATAGTTCTCGAACCCTATTTGTCATATCACTTCCTGAAAGGATACCCAATCTCTTAATTTTTTTCTATTATTTTGTACTTTATGGAAAAATATTTAGGAAGATTATAGAAAGAAAATTTTTAGGAAGTAGCGTCTCTAGTTTTCCTAAAATTTATGTCAAACCCGGCATTATTTATTTTACATATAAAAAGATCATAACTTTTACTCTTTGTTAAAACTATATTAAAACAAAAGAGAAGCAACCCACTAAATAATACTTGATTAATTTCATTTGGAGGTCTTCTATGTTTAGTATGTTTATGGACTTTTTAAACACTGAGGATTCACTAATTTTTTTTTTTTTTTTGAGACAGGATCTTACTTTTTTGCCCAGGCTGGAGTGCAGTGATACAATCACAGCTCACTGCAACCTCAACCATCCAGGCTCAAGTGATCCTCCCACCTCAGCTACCAGACTAGCTGAGACTACGGGGGTGTGCCACCATGCCAGACTAATTTTCGTATTTTTTTTTTTTTTTTGGTAGTGACAGGGTCTAACTGTGTTGCCCAGGCTGGTCATGAACTCCTAGGCTCAAGTGATCTGTCCACCTTAGCCTCCCAAACTGTGGGATTACAGGCATGAGCCACCATGCCAGGCGAGAATTTGCTTTTAAATGAGAAAGACACAATACCTGCCTTCGGAAAGTTCCCTGTCAAATTTTAGAAATAAATAATTAAACAAAGTTTCTAGGCATAATAAGTCATAATATTCTGGAAAAGATATGCAGAGGGTTCCAAAGGAGCACCAACTAACCAGAGGGGAAAATATAGGGGCAACAGAGAGGCAAGAGGTGATATGAGAAAGCCTGAGCTGGAACACAGAGCCAGGTGATGAATCTGAAGGCAGGAGCAACTCTGTCAGCTGTGAGACATGAATTTGGAAGGCTGCTGGGAGAGAAAAGCAGAGATTAGTTGGTGCAATTATCTACTTAAGATATTTTGGGCTGGACGCGGTGGCTCACGCCTGTAATTCCAGCACTTCGGGAGGCTGACGTGGGTGGATCACCTGAGGTCAGGAGTTCGAGATCAGCCTGGCCAACATGGTGAAACCCCATCTCTACTGAAAATACAAAAATTAACCAGGCGTGGTGGCAGATGCCTGTAATCCCAGCTACTCAGGAAGCTGAACCAGGAGAATCGCTTGAACCTGGGTGGCAGAGGTTGCTGTGAGCTGAGATTGCACCACGGCACTCCAGCCTGGGCAACAGAGCGAGACTCCATCTCAAATATATATATATATATATATATAGAAGTCTAGAGATGAATTCCAGAAATAAGGTATACAGAAAGTGAAACTGCAGGACTTTGTGATTGACTAGAACCGAGGGACAAGGGAGAGGGAAAGGGAAGAGTTGAAGATGATGGAAACAATAGATTACAGGAAGAGGATCAAATTTAGGGGGAAGAAGATCAGATCATAATCAATACAACTTCATTCCACATGTTCTGAAAGTTAAATATCTCCTCTAGCCAAAAGACCCTTCCTATTTTACTTCTCTGGACCTCTTAATGTTTCTTTGATGTTTATTCCCCTGCACAAATAATTTAATCCCTTTACAGATCCAAAATTTTATAGTAGGCAAATATTGTAACCCCCTTGAAAATGTATGTTATGAATAGCCTTTGTAGGTGATATTTTTGCAGTTTGGTAACTTAGGACAAGGTCCATTTTCCTGTCCCTTGCTAAATGTCACAAGACTTCATCTTCTCTACCTATATATCACAAAGTACCTTCTGCTCTGCTGATCACAAGGTAATTAAGTTTTGGAGTGGAGGAGTGTCTTAGGTTTATGTTCATGCATTAAATATAAAGAAATCTATGATTTTTAAAAAATTAACTATACTGAGGTATAATTCACTTACAATCATATGCACTCATTTTAAATGTACGTTTCTTGAGTTTTGATGCATTAATAAACCCATGTAACGACCACCACAATTGAGAAATCATATATCTTCATTATTTTCCCCAATTTTCCTTTGTGCCTTTTTCTAGTTAATTCCTTCTCCTTCTCCTCCACCTCCACCCCAGCCCCATGGGGGTAGCCATGAAGGTACACCTCTTGGATCTTTTCTCTCCAGTTAGCTGCCAGGAGTGCTATTGGCCTCCTGCTGCAGCAGCAATGGGATCCACCACAGAACAGGAACCCAGACTGGCCTCCAGCCAATGACTGGGAGCAGCAAGGAAACTACAGCCTAGACATGTCTGCCTAATGCATGACTCCTCAACAAGTAACCTTTGTTGGAAGCCAAGTCTTTCTTGTAACTGCACTGTAATCTGCGGCTATTCCTACCCAATTCTCCTTCCTTCTGCCTCCCTTTGAAGTGATATCACAACTACATTGTGGTTTTTCCTTGCCTGGTTTTTCTCCTGTTCTCTTTCTACCTTTCACAGGTATTGCCTGCAATACCTCTTGTGGATGGTTGTAATTCTAACACCATCTTGGAATCAGCTTCCTGAATGACTGAACTGATGCCTCTACCTCCAGCAAGCATGGATCTTGTTGTTACTATGGATGACATTTGTCTTTTCTGGAATTATAGTATGTACTGATTTGTGCCTGGCATCACACAGCATGATAGTTTTGAGATTCATCCATGTTGTTGAGGTTATCAGTAGTCCATTCCATTTTTGTTGCTAAGTAGTATTCTGCTGTATGAATACAGCACAATTGTTGATTGATTATTGTGTTGTTACCAGTTAGAGCTATTAAGAGTAAAGCTATCGTGAATAATTCTGTACAAGTCATTGTATGAACATATGCTTCCATTAATCTTAAGTAAATACCTAGGGGTAGAATTTACAGATGAAGAAACAGAAGTACAGCATGTAAGTGACTTTGCACAAGTAGGCAGCACAGGTTTTCTGACTTTAAATCTATGCTCTTAACTCCTCTGCCGTATTGTTCTTCATGGGAAGAAAAGCTATTTTTCTTGACCCATTTAAACTTTCCATAATGTTTAATCAAAATAGTCAATATTTAGGTTAAAAACAGCAAAATCTGGGATACAAGGTGTACCAACCTCAAGTAAACACGCCAGGTGTTTGGAAAAGTAGAATAATGAACCTTACTACATGCAAACTGTGCAATAGTTACATGTAGAATGCATCTCAAAAAAAAAGGTTCCTGGAAAACACAGTGCTATGAAAAGATAATCATAGAAAACAAGGATAAATTTGAATACCACATACTCATTTTAAGAAAAATTTTCACTGAGAGAAAAAATTTAAAGCAAGTTGACGGCATATAAACATCCTTGAAATTCTTCAAGTGAATACAAATTAGTTGAGTTAAGCATTCAGATAATTTGGGTCCTTCTCAGGTGGCCTAGCAAGTTAGTCAAAAGATAAGACCTGTAATCAAGCTGCCCTCTCCCATTACCATTGTTAAACTGCATAGGTAGACATAATAATCGACTTGAATAATGTACCATCAAACAACATTAAATAGTCTATCAGATCACACTGCTTATAGTACACATTAACTACTCATATGCTTTACTATCTAGAGCAGAGTTGTCCAGTCTTTTGGCTTCCCTGGGCCATATTTGAAGAAGAATTAATCGTCTTGAGCCATGCATAAAATACACTAACACTCATGATAGCTGATGAGAAAAAAACAAAAACAAAACAAACAAAAAATTCATAATGTTTTAAGGAAGTTCACACATTTGTGTTGGATCTCATTCAAAACCATCCTGGGCCGCTTGTGGCCCATGGGCCACGGGTTAGACAAACTTGATCTAAAGCAATACCATCCATTGTAATTATTCTGTGAGCCAATTATGTAATTTTAAATTTTCTAGCCACCACATTTAACAAATTAAAAAGAACCGGGTGAATTTTATATTTTATTCAATACAACTTATTCAAAATGTTATAGTTTCTACATGTAATCTATAAAAAAATTACTGAGAAATTTTACGGGTTTTTTTCATAATATGTCTTTGAAATCTGTTGTGTATTTTACCCCTATATCTCAACTCAGGCTAGCTACTTTTGAAATGCTTGATAGCAACATGTGCCTAGTCGCTATGGTATTGTACACAGCAGGTGTAGAGATCAACAGGAAATATTAATTGAGTACCTATATAAGAAATTATACTAGATACCAGGGAAACCAAAAAGAAAAAAAGTCATCTGTAAGAAGTTTAGCAGGAGCAACACAGTGAACAGATTCCAGCAGAGATTATGGCAGAAATTACTGTGATCTTGGGCAAAAGTGTGTATCTTAGGAATTTAAGATTTAAGAAAGAATTTTAGGCATGAACTATATGACAAACATACATAAAGGCAGGAGAAGCCTGCTATGCTCTGGTGACAATGGATCAACCAGTATTAGAGAATACACATGATAGACACTGAATTTCCTGGATGCTCAGTGGTTAGCTAAGTCTTAAGTTTATGAATGAACAAATGACACAAGATACAACATTAGAACGAGGATGGAGAAAAAATATAAAATCTTTAAAATATCAGTCAAACGACAAATTCCAGCTTCTTTTGAATGAAGAGCCAGTTAAATACGTTTGAATGAAAAATGACGTGTGAAGTGATATATGTGGCAGTTAAAGTTAACCAGGAGAGAAAGCTAAACTACCGCTGCACAGGCTCAGCATCTATTGCACTAATCTAGGCATGAGTTGTGTCCTATCCAAACCTTCATAATGGAAGAGATGGGGGAGAGAATGAAAGAGAGATTGGAAAAAACAAGGATCCTAAAATCATCTTATGGCTAAATTTGAGAGGGAGGGAACTATGGAGGCATCAGTGATTTATATGGTTTATATTGTAGGTCATGGGAAGTCATAAGAAAAATTCTGGTGCCAATGGTGATAACTGATATGAAGGGACTCGTTGCTTGAAGGAAAAATTAAGTTAAACTGAGACCTGTTGAAATCAAATTAGTAGTGTGATATCTAAATAAAAATGTGTAGCGTGCACAGAGAAATATGAGAGTGTGTATCAGGCAAGAGATCTGGCTAGAAATGTAGGCAAAGGGATAAATAGTCATAAGACTATAAGGCATTGTGGAGGGAAGAGGAAAAGCTTGGAGAATGAGTCAGAAATCCACACAATAGATTAAAGATTTAAGTTGTGAGAAACAGTTTTTATGGAGAGTGTTCTGGGGAATAATTTAGAGATTAATAAAAGAATAAAAAATCAACCAGGTAGAAAGGGCATGCATCCTGGTGTGTGCAAACATGTATAGCTGCATAAATGTCAAGTTTACTATCTTACGTGGCTATATCACTATGCAAACTATAGCCTTTCATAATACATAAGTGAAAGCATTAGAGGATTACCTGTGTAGTCCTAAAATCCTTTGTGAATACATCACGTTGTCCTATTACATTCTTGCCCATGTTTTACATAACCAGACTGACTGTAATATGAGTATTGTGTGAGCCCTTTGTTAATAAATCCTTGTATAAACCCCACAAGGATTTCTCTAAAGACAAACCTGGCTTGCTAAATATTATTCACTCCAGGCTAAATTTTAATAAATTCCATAAAACACTATCAGATATATTCCTGAGACTTTTGTATTTTAAGTGCTGTCTTTTCCTGTCTGGTATTTGCATTGGTTACTTTTGTGGGGTGTGCTGGTTTCTTCCTTCTTCCCCTTCAGAAACTCCACCCCACTCCTGCACTGTGCCTGGAGAAGATGAATTGTATTGACTACACCATGGTTTTTCAACCTTGGCAGTAATGACATTTTTTAACTGGATACTTTGTTGTGGAAGGATGTCCTGTGCATTGCAGATGTTTAAAAAAATCCCTCAATGAATCATAGTAGCACTCCACTCCTCTCCCCTCCTCCCCAGAGCTGTGATAATCACTAATGTTCCCTGGGAGCAAAATTGGCCCTGGATTAGAACCACTGCTACATCAATGCACTCCTTTTGTCTACGCTGTGAGTTTGGCCAGTGGAAACACCACAAAGAGGAAACAGGGAGGGAGGAAAGTAAGGTCAGGTGATCCATTTTCCAGATATTGACTATTCACTCCCTGCTAGGCCAGTGCAGGCAGGTGGTATCAGTCCAAAGATCACACAGCTCAAGTCAGGCAGCCATCTTCACATAGGACTTGCTTGCTCATCTCTCCTTCCTTTTTTCCTCTTTTTCTGATAAATGGTAATCTCCCTGTTCATTTAGTTCATTTTGGCCTAGTGGTTATAACGGTGCTCACTGTTGCCATCCTAAAGTATTGCACTATTCTGTGTGTTTTTCCTAACCCGGTCTAAACCTTCATAATTAGTCCCTTTATAAAGTCTCCTCCAACTACCAAATTTGTGTGCACTGTTTGTTTTCGGCAGGAGTTATAATTGATACGATGTAAGTACATATCAAAATATTTACAGAAAAGCAAAATTCCAAATATTGAGATGTTTTCTCTGTATTGGCCCCAATCATTGGAATGTTTTGTGCATACAACTTTATAATAATCACTGACACCTATATTATTTTCATACTTTGATTTGCTCAATGAATGCTAGTTATAAAAAACAAGATCATTTAAAATACTTCCTTGCCTTTATTATTCTCAGGTGAAATGGAGATACGAATTTATAATAAAGAGTGACAAGTTAGTAGAATTGTAAAATAACATTATACTCAAGAAAGAAGAATAGAGATTGTAAAGAAATGAGATTGAGTCTGTAAGTAATGTATAACTGTCTCAGTATTTCATTGTCATACCTTATAAGTAAGCAGGGAAGTACAAATAGATGTGTACTTATTAATTTAGTCCTGCAGTCACTCACTGAGTCAATCAATTCTTGAGGCCAATTCTTTTTGAAGGCATTGATTGTGCTAGATACTATGGATGTTACAAAGGTGAATAAAATGTCTTAATCTGAGGAAGAATTTACAATCTACACAGGCATGAAAAAACAAGGAAGAGTGTAGGTGAAAGGGAAATTTGAATGTGAAATCACCAAGGTCACAAAGCATGTCTCCTCAGTGCTAGCGAAGGACAATATAATAGGCTCACAAAAATATTTGTTTAAAATGTAATTAAATGAAATTTAAAGAAAGCAGAAAATGTCTCACAATGCTATGTGGAAGTTATTAGAATAACACCCCCTTCCCAGTTCCTAATTGCATTCCTGGCATATCTTATGTACATTAATCTATAATTAAATGAAACATTAACTGCTTTATTAATGGCTACTTTAGAAGGAGTGCATTCATTAAGGATTATTTTGAAATACAAATAATTTCCCCATAAATCTTAAATTCACATATTTGGATTCTGAGTTTTACCCAAGTGGCACACAACCATAATTTGTAGGACAGGTGAAATAAAGTTCCTACTATTCTGGTACTGTATCTAGACTGAGCTTTACATATTTTTAATAGCTTTTTTTTTTTTTTGAGACAGAGCCTTGCTCTGTCACCCAGGCTGGAGTGCAGTGGCGTAATCTCACCCTACTGCAACCTTCACCTTCTGAGTTCATGCCTCAGTCTCCCGAGTAGCTGTGATTACAAGCATGAGCAACCGCATCTGTCTTTCTTTCTTTTCTTTCTTTCTTTCTTTCTTTCCTTCTTTCTTTCTTTCCTTTCTTTCTTTTCTTTCTTCTGTTCTTTCTTTCTTTCTTTTCTTTCCTTCTTTCTTTTTTTTTTTGTATTTTTAGTAGAGACAGGATTTCACCATGTTGGCCAGGCTGGTCTCGAACTCCTGGCCTCAAGTGATCTGAGGGCCTTGACTTCCCAAAGTGCTGGGATTACTGGTATAAGCCATCACACCTGACCAATAGCTTGATTTTTGAAAGAAGTTTTAGGTTTATGGAATAATTGTACTGAGATTACAGTGCATTCCCATATACTCCATTACCCTTCCCCCAATTCCCCTATTATTATAATTTTGCATTAGTGTGGTACATTATTAAAACTGATGAAATAACATTGATGCCTTATTACAATTAAAGTCCATAGTTTACATTAGAATTCACTCTGTATTGTAAAATTCTGAGTTTTAACAAAGGTATAATGTCATGTATCCACCGTGACAGTATCAGAGAATAGTTTCACTGTCCTAAACATGCCATGTGCTTCACCCATTCATCCTTCTGCACTTTCTCAGAGCCCCAGGCAACCACTGATCTTTTTACTGTCTCCAGAATTTTGTCTCTTTCAGAATGTCATATATTGGAATCATATAGAATGCAACCTTTCAAACTGGCTTATGTACCTAAGTTTTCTCCATGTGTTTTTGTGGCTTGATAGCTCATTTCTTTTTATCACTGAATAATATTCCATTGAGTACATGTGCCAGTCTTTTTGTTCATTCACCTATTGAGGAACATCTTGGTTGCTTCCAAGTTTTGGCAATTATGAATAAAGCTGCTATAAACATGCAGGTGCAGGTTTTGGTGTGGACACAGTCTACATTTCCTTTGGGTGAATATCATGTAGCATGATTTTGGATCATATGGTGATATGGTTAGGCTTTGTGTCCCCACCCAAATCTCATCTTGAATTATAATCCCCATAATCCCCACATGTCAAGGGAGAGACCAGGTGGAGGTAACTAGATCATGAGAGCTGTTTCCCCCATGCTGTTCTCGTGATAGTGAGTGAGTTCTCACGAGAGCTGATGGTTTTATAAGTGTTTGGTAGTTCCTCCTGCATTCATTCTCCTTCCTGTCACCTTGTGAAGCAGGTGCCTTGCTTCCCCTTCTCCTTCCACCATGATTATAAGCTTTCTGAGGCCTCCTCAGCCATGCTGAGCTGTGAGTCAATTAAATAAACCTCTTTCCTTTATAAATTTCCCAGTCTCAGGAACTTCTTTTTAGCACTGTGAAAATGGACAAATATATATGTTAAGTCTAGCTTAGCTTCGTAAGAAATTGTCAACCTATCTTCCAAAGTTACTGTACCATTTTGTATTGCCAGCATTAGTGAATGAATGAAAGTTCTTGTTGCTCCACATCTCACCAGCATGCTGTGCTCTTGGTGTTTTGGATTTTAGTCATTTTAATAAGTGTTTTGTGAGCTTTACTGTTTGATAGCTGAGTTACAAACTGGCAAGTATCCAAGCAAAGAACAGAGAACTGGAGGTTTGCTTTTCTACCGAAGGAAATATGTTGAGAATACAGGAAAGTTTCATGCTAAATGTAAATAATTTTTTACAGTTAAACTAATAATGAGTGATTGAAAAAAGTTGACTTGTGACATACAAATGATACAAACCTTTCACTGTCCTCTCTTTCATGGGTATTAATATTTCATTTGATAAAGATTTAAGTACTAATGACTATCAGTATCTGTTGATTGCTAGCAATTTTGAGTAGAACACTTTTTCTGATATGTATGAATATATAGACAAGAATCATGTGATACACCTGGATTGTGTAATAGCCTTTATGATGCAGTAAGGCAACCACTGAACTTGGAATCAGTGAATTACAATTTGTTTCTTCTGGGTCCCTCAGTAGCCCTGTGACTTTGGTTTATTTGACTTCTGTGAGCCTCAAAAGTGCATTTGTAAAATGGAAATTAAATTTTTTTCTGCCCATCTTACTGTGAAGCTGTTGTAATAATAATATTGACAATAGCAATAATTATACTAATAAAAAGCAATTTACTGTGTATTTGAAATTATGCAAACAATTTGAAAATCATAGCACTATATAAAATGTAAGGTCACATTAGTGTTGGAGTTTACAATTTGGCAGGGAAGCTGTACAACTAACCACGGCACAATCTCATAAGCAATAAACTCCCTTTAGAGTATACAGAGAAATGGGGAGGACTATAAATAGTAAGCCCTTTTGTGCCAGGCTCTGGGACCACAATTATCCCATGTGATCTCCATCACACCTTGCAGATGTAAATTTTCTTATTCTTATTTTATACAGATGATGCAACTGAATAACGAAGCAAGTTGTCCATGGTCACACAGCTAATAATGATAGTATTTTCCTATTCCTCATAGAAAACTGGAGACGGCCACATTATATATCCTTAACTACAGGGACCATTTCTAGAAATCAAATTTCTAGAATTCAAGCCACACCACATACAATATATTACCCCATAGCTTATTGATAGTGCTAAAATATGGGATATCTTTGCATAGAGATCCTTAAATTGTGCTAGAATATGAGATCTTTTTGCATAGAAATCCTCTCGCATAGAGAATTCCTGCTACTCAAGAATCAATGTTAGACATTCACTCTGTGCTCACAGTGTTCTTTTCTCTTCTGTCAAAAAAAAAAAAAACAAACAAAAAACAACCACCTTATTCTACTTGTGACCTTCAGTACCAAGTAAGACTGGATAGAATATCAAGATAAATTTGTGACAGATTTAGTGTCCTTTCTGTCGCATTATCATGGTTGCCCAGAAGTTAAGAGGTTTGGAATGATTCCAGTCTGATAAGGAGAACAAGACATTGAAGTAAGTGTCCGGAGTCTAAAATAGATGTGGGATAGCTATTACTTTAGCTTTTCTGAGATTTAATATGGGAATGAGGTGTAAAAGAAGAGTTGAAATAACTATTACACAGAGATGCTTGTTCCTTCTTCCTAAGGCCTAAGAACATTTCTCACTCATTTTTCTATCCTAGAATTTATAATGGTATATGGCACTGCACAGAAATTCATTAAATGTTAGTGAAATATTACATGTGAAAGAAGGTAGTGATGTAAATAGAACCGAATATAATTTTTATGGGCTCATTTATGTTCTGCATTTTCCTATAAAATTACTTTTTAGATTGTTTTGCTGCTCGAATCATTACTGGTTGCTATCTAGGGATCACCTTCAAACCCCTTTCAAAATACAATGTTTAAAAAAAATAAAAACAAGGGCCTGGCACAATGGCTCACACCTGTAATCCCAGCACTGTTGGGAGGCCGAGGCAGGAGAATTGCTTGAGCCCAGGAGTTCGAGGCCAGCCTGGGCAACATAGAGAGACGCTGTCTCCATAATAAATAAATAAATACATATTTTTGGAAAAACAAATGCTGTTAAAATGCATTTCTAGCTTAGGTCACATAAAGGATCTGAAATGGGCATGTAAACAATGGCAAGTTTTTATATATATCAATTAACAGGTCTTGAAAAAAGTATTGACTCTACTGGCTTGTGTGAAATTTCCCTGAATGAAATCAGACAATGGTGTTCTCAGAAACAATGCATCTTAGAAGAGTTAATATCAGCCAAAGACATTATATCATACTAACTTCTCTCCCAATAAAATGCCTAGAAAACAATGTATCTCTAACAAGAAAAAGTTCAATGCTGTGTTAACTGGCAATTCCATTTAAAATGTTTTCAAACACATTCCCTAAGGTAACAAATATAATTATTAAAAGCCTAATAAATCTTTTAATAATCCAGAAAGAAACATTTAGAAGACATTAAGAAAGACATATTCAGAATTCAGACAGAAGCTCCTAAAAGCTAACATAAAAAGCAGGTTAAAAATCAATTTCTACAAGAAAAATATAGACATATAATCAAACAAAAGGGGGAAGTACATAACAAACACTAGACAAATGCAAATTTTCAAAGCTATATTTTACCAAATTTTAAAAATTAACTTTAAAAGAAGAATTAGCCTTGGTGGCAGCAAAATCCATGTCTGTGTGTCTGGCTGATTTGGGTTCAATTAAAATCTTGGGTAGAGAACACTTAAGTGAAAATATAGGGCAAAAATAATTCCATACAAAATATAATGAATAAATAGAGCAAAATTTCGCACATAACCAAATTCCAACATTTTAAGGAAGGTATTAATTTCAAGCTAATATCCAAATTTGTCTGGTAAGAAAAAGGTGAGCATGATCCCTATGATAGTGGTTGCCATTACTTCTACTTTTGTGAGGCAGAATAGGTGGGACAGCTCTAGGGCTCTTCTGATTTTATTCTATCAATTATAAGAGGTCTGAGAACAGGAAATGAAAAAAGCTATGACCCTCAAGCCATCTAGCTCAGACGATTTCACTAGCATCTAGGGTCTGATATATTTTGGATTAGGGAAGAGTAAATACATGCAAAATTTGCATTGGATGTGAAGCTAATGGCCCTTCCACATAATTTTGCTGTAGGATATCAATTGATTCCCTGTTTCAGAGGAAGGATTGTTAAGCTAAAATGGTTTCAACCAGATCAAACATTAAAGTAAGCAGAGTTTTTCAGTAGATTTGACTAGATTCTTCATTTACTATAAAGATCTGCCACACCCGAAATACCACCTGAAATTAGTTTTCTAGTTAAATCAGTATAGACTATGGATAAAAGAAGTTACGAAGACAACCCTCTTAATCTTGATCAATATTCAGAGATGACTACTCCCCATCACAAAAGCTAATTCGTTTTTCACATTTTTCTCTGCTCCTAATGAAATCTTTTTTGCTGAAGTGTTCTGAAGAAATAAATAAGGAAGCCTGGTGCCTCTCAGAATTCCACACAGCTGATGAGTCTAGGCAGTGACAAATGACACTATATTCCTCAGCGTGCAACCTTTCTCTCCCTCTCATCTTCTTGCAATGGAACACTGCTACATTCCTTGCAGAGGAAACGTACTGTACATTCCATAGCTGTCACCTTGGCATAAAAGGCAGAGGGAGGGGGAAATTCTTCTTTTGGTCTGCCTAAACATTTTACTTTATTTTTTATATATCAATAACCATGAGAAACTATTGAGTAAGTTTAGATATAAAACACAGAACTTTGTTTTGGAAGGCATTACTCTTCAAAGGAAATGCATCGTGGAGAGTGAGGAGTGAAGGGTCAATGTTTTCAAGAGCGATCGGAAGCTCCCTGCCTTGATATTCCTAATCTTCTTTCTGGCATCTTATGCTCACCAACTGCCTAATAGTGGATGCATGTGGTTCTGCCCATCTGTCCAATTGCCATTCTAAATTATGTGGTTTACTAAGAAAATACTTAACATTATATGAATAATGTATAATTATAAATAGTTTTTAAATCTTCAAGATTTATCTCATGAGTGAAATGGTTGCTTTGTTCTTAAGGAGGAAATTAATTTATTTCCCACGTATCCATGTACAATAAGTAGTGCTGTTATAAACATATGAGAAAATGAGCTATCATGATAAGTATACGGCATAGAGTTAAGTTTATTAGAATACCCTCATATTCTATAATATACAAAATTACTAACATGCAGTGAAATCATATAGAATTCTGAAGTAGTGAATTGTTTCCTTACTGTTTAACACATTCTTGCAGTTTGTCTTTTTAAAATTAAAATCAGGAATTCTGGGCAGTTAGTTGTTTTTGAAGACAATGTCATTTATCTTTGCTTTAAGAAGGAAACAGTCTACATTTAACGAACAATTCATTTTCTACATATTAATTGAGCAGTGAAAATATGGTTGGCAGGTCTGAAGAACAGGGGAAAAGGCAGTATAGTTAGAGTGTAGTTGGAGGGTGGCATACGAGGAGAAAAGGGATAGGAAGTAAGAAGTTACTGAGGGCCAGATAATGTAGGGCCTTTAAAACACAGTAAAGATTTGCATTTCATTCTATGTATGATAAGAGGTCACTGGATGGTTGGGAGCAGGGGGGGATGTGATCTCGTTTCTCTCTTAAAAGAATTACTGCGACTGCTCAAGAATGGACTAGGTTGGGTGTCTAAGTGGAAGCAGGCAGATCAGTTCAGACGTTAGGGAAGGAGTCCAGGTGAGAAATGATGAAGGCCTAGCCTAGGGTGGTAACAGTAGAGAAGGGAGACATGGTAAGACTGGGGATACATTTTGAATTACAGTGTAGGTAAAATTATTAGCTTAAGGGTTAGATATAAAAGGTATGAAAGGAAAAGGATCAAGGATATGTATGGTATATCTGCAAATGCTACAAGACCAAAGTGAAATTTCACATAGTGAAATTACTGTGTTTCAGCAGTTAGGGATAACTTTTTGGAGTTCTGGAGGCTTGGGCTGGACTTTTTTGCATGGATAAAATTCAGACAGGAGACATAAAAGCCTTCTTAGTGGTAAGACAGTTATTAGATAATTGGGAAGTTTTTTGAAGATACTTGTCTACCTAGAATGAAGAATTTTGTTGAGTATTTGAGAGCTATATGGCTGAAAAGAAAGAGGCCAGATAAAACAAGGCCCTGAGTAACAAGAGTAGGCCTTGGGCCTTCATTCTATAGAGAGTGCAAAACCACTGGCTAATTTTCTGTAACTAATCTGGCTAGAAATTTCCAGATTTCCAGCACACTATATTAAAGGAAGTATTGCCAAAAAACATTTCATGGATTCCAAAAATAGAGATCAATGTAGATGAATTTATAAGATGAATGAACTCTGGGAAGACCAAGCAGATTTCTGAAACAACACTACCATATATTTCATTATATACACACACAGCTACACACACACACACACACACACACCATAGCCTGAACATACCCTACACCCTACATAATGCTTATATATACACGTTAGTGCTCTGCAGTTAATTTTTATAAAGGCACCAATTAGTTTCCAATAAGAAAAAGAAATGTGTAAAGAAGAGAAGAAATTTCATTCTCTCCATGAAGAATAAAAGACACAAATATTTGTTAGCTGTAACAAATATACATTTTTTTCTCAAATCATTTCATGATATTTATCACATGAAAAATGGGTACTTTGGGGAGATTTTCTCCTAAAGCCTTCATTTTTTCATATATAGTGAGATCTAAACAACCAATTTCTATTTACAGTTGAATTCTACTTCCAAAAACATACAACTATGACTCAATCCTTGTTACCTTTCAATAAACTGTTAAGCCCAAAGATATAACTTATTTTAAAATGTGAACCTAGACATTTGGGATGATCAGCCATGCTAGTTACTATTAAGAATAGCAGTATGTACTAATAAAATGGTATTCAGAGATTACAAGGGAAGCACTAATGAATAAAAATGACCCAAACTATATATAAAGTCTTTGTTCATACACAAAATAAACACATGCACTATGGATGGGGTTCTCTAACGACAGTAGAAGTAAACAGGCAGCTAAAGAGTGTATCAAAAACTGCACTTTTACAGTTTCCTATATATCGTCAGACAGGTTAACAAAAGTATCGAAAAGTTGGCATACTGTGGATAAAGTACATTAAAATGAGAAAGGCAAAGTTTTAAGGATATATGAAAATGAAAGGATGGCAACTACTATGGTCGAAATTCATGTGATAAATCGTAATAACCAACGTGATAGTATTAAGTGGTGGGGCCTTGCAGAGGTAATAAAGTCACGGGGGCAGAGCCCTGACAAGTGGAATTGGTAACATTATGAAAGGCCTTGAGGGAGTGAGTTGGCCCTTTCTATCTCTCTACCATGTGAGAACACAGCATTTGGCCCTTTGGAGGATACAGTGACAAGACACCATCTTGGGAGTAGAGAACTGGCCCTCGCCACATACTGAACCTGAAGACAAATGCCTTGATCTTGGAGTTCCCAGCCTCCAGAGCTATGAGGAATAAATTTCTGTTGTTTATAAATTACCCAGTCTCATGTATTTTGTTATAACAGCACAAACAGATTAAGACAACAGCTTTCTCAGAGCCCAAAACATTTGTAATAGTAAGCATTTGCAAAATCAAACAATGAGTAAGGCCTCAAATGATCAGCTGTACTTGCTAAAAATGAAAGAACAACTAAATCACTCAATTCACTTGGGCAAGACAATCCATTATTCATCTAAAATTTTTGTTAATAATTTTCTGATTTACTATCTAATAGTACTGGATACCACACAACCAATTACTCCTACAAATTTTTTTGTTAATAGTTCTCTGTTTTGCTTTTTAATAATACTGGATACCAATACTGGATATCCAAAATGGCTTGATAGTTGGGAACAAAGGGGATAAAGGAAAGAAATGTACTATAACCAGAGATTTTTGAAAAATAATGAGACTGTATGTACTATGATACTTCACTCAGAAAACCTTACTTCAAACTTAATGGGAAGAGAAAAAGATTGGGGAAGAAGTCTTCAAGCACAGTCCATAATATTAATAGATAGACTCCTACACATATTAATGGTTGACAGCTAGATGTCAATGCCTAGAGAACAACAAATAGGTCTTATATATCACTATATTTTTTATGATGCTTGGCGTTGTATTTTTTTTGTTTGTTTTTGAGACGGAGTCTCGCTCTGTCACCCAGGCTGGAGTGTATTGGCATGATCTCAGCTCACTGCAAACTCCATCTCCCGGGTTCGAGCTATTCTCCTGGTTTAGCCTCCTAAGTAGCTGGGATTAGAGTCGTCTGCCACCATGCCTGGCTAATTTTTGTATTTTTAGTAGAGACAGGGTTTTTCCATGTTGGCCAGGCTGGTCTCAAACACCTGACTTCAGGTGATCCACCTGCCTTGGCCTCCCAAAGTCTTGGAATTACAGGCGTGAGCCACCGCGCCAGGCTGGTGTAGTATTTTATACACAGTATGCATCAACAAAATGGATCAGATGGATGGGTGGACAAATGGATAATTGAAAGAATAAATAGCAGAAATGATAACTCTAACTTTTAAGAGTCTATCAAGCTAAAATGACTTTTGAATCAGTCGAATGAATGTACGTGGGAACTGGGAACTTAAGAAAGAGAAGGAGCATAAATTGCAATTGTGGCTAAAGCAGCAGAATGCTTATTTACATAAGTTTTAACCAGTGCGGAATATTGTAATTACCATTTATGTTGCTTTTTTATGAATCCAGTACATGCTTATTAAAGGGAATTGGAGAAAATAAAAATAAGAAAGGAACGCAATAATCCAGACTGTAATCTAGGACCCAGTAATAGTTACTTAGTTGCAAAATTTCCTCAAGGACAATATGAGAGACCATTTTGTGCTTGTTTCCATGCTGGGGGTGCCTACTGGCATTAAAGAGGTAAGGCCCAGGGCTTGTAAACATCCTACAATAAATGAGAGTTCTCCACAGCGAAGAATTACCCAGCCCAAAATGCAAAATGGGCTTCACTGAGAAAAACTGAGTACCTTGTGCATTTATTCCACGTCTTTATACGTACATAAGCCACATACAGGTTTTTAAAAAATAAAAATATTATGCTGCACAAACTGCTTTGTAATTTGTTCTTTTCACATACTGCAACAATAGCATCCTTCCACACCATTAATAATTATTCTACAACATTTTAATGGCTGTTCAGCAAACCACTGCATGGATCAACCATAATGCATTTAATGAGGTCCCTATGATCAAACTTCTAGCACTATTTTTTTCAATTTTGTTTTATAATCAATTCTGTGATAAACATCTTCATATTTAAACTTATGATCATATTTAAATTCTTAGACATGCGACTGGTCAGAGCACGCATAATTTCAATGCTTTTAATAGACTTCCAACATGTCCTCAAAAATGACTTTTATTAGTTTATTCTCTAACCATATTGTTCTGATTGATGGATGTCTCTAACATAAAGTTGCTGAAAATACGAAACATCAGCTGAGGCACTGTGACCCTGGGAACTGGCTGGTCCCTTCCTAGCCCACATCTTAGTAGAAGATGCAAGGGTTATTGTGGAATACGTCTGCGGGTTAAAAACCATGTATCAATTCCAAATTCCAAGTGCCAGACCCTTTCATTATCTTTCATTAGCGAAGTATAAAAAGAAAGAGGGAGAAGGGATTTTCAAGGAAGGTAATAAGAAGGGAAGTATTAGTGGAACATTAGAGTTTGTCTCTGGTCCTTCCTCTGAGTGGGGACTCATGAGGCTTGGTGTTGTCTGAAAGCAGGAAGGACTTGGGTCTTACTCCCTGGTAGGATGCGGCCTGAGGAGCAAGGCCTGCAGTCAGAGTGTGAGCAAACACTCATACAGACGTGGGGGCTGACATATCAAGTTGGAGAATGTATGCTCACTTCCTGTCACCCCCATACACCCTGGTTCCCAAGAGTTGAGGCAGTTGTGGTAGGGGTTCTTAGGTTTCCCATGGGCTCAGATTAGGCCTCGGACGGAAGTGAAGGCAGTGGCTGGCTGGGTGAAATATGGCGGACAGAGTCGGTGAGTAACAGGAGAGCATGTTATCCCTTTTAGACCCCTGAAGTATTAAAGAGGATCAGCCAGGCACGTTTAGACCATATGATGTATCATATTGTAGATTCACCCCAAGGCATTCGTGGCTGTGCAGTAAAAGTGCAGGATGAAACCAGACTCTCTGAAGGGTAGGGATATTCCCGTCCCTATCCCTCATCCTTTCCCCCTTTGCAGATAAACCATCCCACTTTCAAATGAACTTGGGAGGAGGGGGCTTTGAACTGTGCTTGGGGTTGTTTCTCCTCTGGAAATGCTTCCATTCTAAAAAGTTCTGGCATAGGGAATTGGCCTAAGGAAAAACTCTGCCCTCCTTCCCCTTAATGGACTGTCCTGCCTTTGGGTGTGAGTAAAAGGGGCTGAGATCATTCATCAGCCAATTTTACAGCTGCAATCTACTTAGACCTGCCCCCATCTAGGTCACCAAGGATCTTTGTCAGCATTTGGTACAAAGCCTATGTGAATGAAGATGGTCATTTCTTTGGTGTTGTCCCAAGAAATGTAACAGAAAATGACTATAAAAGAATGGATTCTGATATGGGATGCTGAGTCCTGATAATCTCTCTAAATGTCTTTCATCTAGGACCTGCAATCAGCCATTATTAAGAAAAAGAGAAAAAGATTGCAGGGGACAGTTCCAATTAACCTGTGGCATCCCAAATCTGTGTTTTACTGAACACCTAGAACTATTCTCCATGGGTTTGGCGTCAAAGAGGCATTAGGAAAGATGGTAACTATTCCTCTTACATACAATATTAAGGACTCTGAGATTTGCTTCAGCTTAACAGAGATACTTTTAAACTTTGTTAATTTAAATGTTTCCCAAAATTATTTGAGCAGAGAACCCATTCTAATTTTACCATGTGCATAATACTCAATGGAATCACATGACTTTGGGGAAATCAGAGGAAAACTAATAGTGATTACATTTTATTTAGCTAAATAAAATGGCATGTTCAGTGATGCTTTTCCCTCTTTGTGTTATACAATTTACTTACTTAATATCATCAAACTACAAAGGAATATGGAAAAGATTTTCTATGATCATGTATCGACACACTTAGAGAAAATGTAAGTTCTTGGCAAAATATTACAACTGTATAATGCACTACAATTTTTAAAAATCTTTTGTCTGCATTATCTTATTTCATTCACACTCCAACCCTGGGAAGTTGGCTGACCAGTTACAGATGAGTAGCTATGGTTTAGAAAGGTTACATGAGTTGCCAGGGATCTGGCAACGCATAATTGAATACATTGTCTTAAGATTCAAGCTATTAAACACAGACTGAAAGCATTTTGAACTCATTTAATTCAACATTTTTATTTCACAGATAAGAAAACTCATGCTCAGAGAGGGGAGATGACATCATCCAGTAGAGTGAGAGAGACAAGACCAACTCTCTGTTCCCTGAATTCAATCCCATGCCCTCCACACCAAGCCATGGTTTCCCTGTATATGACCAAACAAAATGGTGCAGTTAAACCACGAGCCGTCATGCACAGGAGGGCCAGCTGGCCATCATGCTGGATCAAACAGCAGATATAGACCATCTCTAGTAGAACACTTGTGAATTGCCTTTGTTTCAAACTCATAAATGTTAGTATACCTTTGTAGGAGGACTACCATGAAAGATGAATTGCCACTATAAGCAGTCATTAGTATTTAGTGGAGATTATCTTTTAAAGGTGCCTACTTTAGATATGTCATAATATTAGAAATTAAGGATGAAGTATTTCTATCTATCTATGCTTTGTAGGACAATTACATTAATCCCAAAGCTACGTGACATAAGTAGGAAGCACATGCCTCTTCTGATATATAGCAAATAATATATACTCAATCCACTGAGCAAAAATTGGAACCTCAAGGCAAAGCTGTATGTACAACCTCAGAAAATCTGTGTGGCATGAAATACCGTAACGTACACTGAAAGGGCATTTTTTGATTTTTGTGAGGATTCCCAATAGCCAAATAGAAAAAAAGTGTGTATACATGTGAATTGGAGATGACTTGATATTAAGGATTGTCAGATTTATGTCACCCCATTGTAAGCATAGATAGTTAAAATCTATTTGATTTCATTAAATTAAAAGTGTACATTATTCATCACAATCCATAATGTAACTGAATTCATTCCTATGAACTGAATTCCAATTAGATTTATCATATTGTTGTTGTGAACACCAGAGAAAAGTAGGACAGTCCCACATCTAAGCAGGAAGATAAAATATATATCCGTTCTTTATTTCCATTTTTTCACTTACTTGTTCAATAAATAATCTATTTATTCAACAAGCATAATTTCTGGCTCAGTATTCTTCGCATTAGTATTCACTATGACGTTAATAAGAATTAAATGCTACTTTGGAATTTTCACAAGTAACTGCTTAGTGATTCCAGAATCACCTGGTAGAAGGGGATATTTAAATTGCAACTTAAAAATCCAAATGTTGTTAAAAGTTTTAATAAAATTTCTTATAAAAATTACTTCATATACGAGTTGACAAATTGTTCATTTTCTCCTTGCAGAAGAACAATTAAATTGATGAGACGTATCATCTAACTCTCATACACATAATTATATATTTGCATGACAAATACAATTGGCATCTCATTTACCTCATTTCTGTACCCTTGAATGTCACGTAAACATATTTTGTCCGAATTTTTAAATACTTTGAATAGTTTGAGAACCATAAGACCTCTTTTGACAATTTCCTCTTGATAAAGCAAATAGCATCATCAATGTCTCCCTAAAACTTAAAAGCTAACAGCCTATGCTTGAAGGGGCAGAAAAGTCAAGTTATTTCTTACTTTTTAGGGACAAACAGGTTGTTTATCATTGTAGTTGGAGACAAGATATACGGAATAATATATAAACACATCTTATCCTATTTATGCCTGTCACCTAAACATATAAGTGCTATTTTTCCAAGTTTATTACCAAATTGCAAAGTGGAAATATGGCTCAGATCGTAATAGAGGTAAAAACAAACCTAAGTCATGTAAGATGAGTAAGTCTAAAGATCTAATGTACAACATGAAGATTATTGTTAATAATATTGTAGTGCATACTGGTAATTTTTCAAGAAAGTAGATTTTAGGCACTGATAGTAAAAAAACAAAGGTAACCATATGATGATGGGTATGTTAATTTGCTTCAACGTAGGAATCACTTTTATATATGTGTGTATATTATATATATATATAAATAAAGATAAGTATCTCAAAACATCATGCTGTACAACTTAAATGTATACAATTAAAAATAATTTTAAAATACAACTAAGTTTGAAGTCATCCTACATTTAACAGTATCTCATTAATGAAACCAGCAAAATTATCATGCCATCTTTGCAAGTGAAGGAATACTAACAATAGACGTTAGCACCTGCTCAGTAAAAATGGGTTCACAGAAGTGTGGTCATTGCTCTCACGTTGCAGTCCACAGAATTTTAAGCTATGTTAAACATTTATGAAGGAACAAGGGAAGTGCACGAATATGATTTAAACCTATTTGTTGGTGTACCGTGATGCAGTTCTATCCCACTCATCCTATAATACATTTCTTTGACAAACAAAACTATCATCGCAATCAGTTCTTTGAATATTAAAATTGGATGTATAGTCAGGTATATGTTGTGGGGTTGTAATGCTTACAGACTATTAACCACTGATCCTAAGATTTGGGTGGAAGTATTTGTCTCTGTATCTAAGCAGCTAAAATATCATGGCTACTATCTGTGCGTGTGTGTGAGGTAATTTCAGTCTACTGACAAAAACACAATTTAATGTATGATATTTATTGAGAGCATCAGCCTCTCTCATTTCTAAGATAAATCTCTTTTTTTTCCATGATGGATATACACTTGTTACAAACCATATTGTTCTCAGAGACCACAGCTGCTCCCTTTTTCCCAGGGTAAATATGTCAGTCTCCCGGCCTGAACTGCCCATTTCTTGAAGGCAGGAGCCACCCATATGTTACTCAGTTTTGTATTTCTCATGGTGCCCAGCTGAGTGTCTGGCACATATTAAGTACTCAGTTAATGATTTTTAATGAAAACATAGCAGTAAGCCTATTTTCCTTATAATTTTATACATAATTACAGAGTACTTTCCCACCTAGAACCTTACAGGATTAAGGGTCATTAGAATTCACTATTCATCCGTCTTGAACCCAGTGAAATTTTGTCAGATACAAAGAAAGGCCATAATAATTGTGTTTCTAAGTGGGGACAGTTTATGTACCATTAGTGGGCTCTCATATGAGTGAGAAATACCAACTTTTACATACCACATTGCAAAATGTCACTGTTACATACCTTTAGAAACAAATCAATCCTAATTTTTTCTTTAATAATCACAGTATGCTTTAATCTAAGATTATAGTGCCTGTAATAGTATATGCCACTCGAAACACAAATACAAATCAGGCAATTCATTGTGTCTCAAAGCTTTTAATTTAGGTCTAAATATACCTAATAGTCATCTGGTTATCTTCTGAAGTCAAGCACAAGGACAAGAACCAAACTTCTAATTATTTGAGGCAATGTATTATATTAACAATTATTAGACACTTAAGGGGAAAGTTTACTATAAATTAAAATATTTCTCCAGTCCTGACATCTCTTATTACTACCTTGTTATAAAATTATTTTAAGATTATGCCTGTGACCTGTGTGTGCTTCTTCAAAGAAATCTGAAATGTTGCCTGTGACCTGTGCTTGTTTGTGAAATCAACATTAAATGATTTAGCTGATGGCAACATACATCATCTGATTAATCATTTAATCAGAGAGTCCATAACACTCAAGTGTTTAAAAATAAATTTTCATGAAGCCCAACATGACAGCCATAGTAAGTCAAAGGAAATGAATAAAAGGATACTTAGATATTATAGTTCACGATGTCAAACCTGACATTTTAAAACCTGCTTTTGTTTTATTCATCTAGCACACAACTGGCTAGTTATCCTTTTATGAATTAAGTCAGGATTATTACAGAATATACACGTATCAATCATTTGAAATCAAGATTTTAAAAAAAATTGTTCATAATCTATTGATCTAATTTTTCCAAAATGGCATTGCTTAGGAACTTCATTCTGATTTTGAACAACAATAAATAACATCGCTGAACCTGGATGTTTTAAGTATCCGAGGCAACAGACATTTCAAGCTTATTTCTTGCATGAAAACTATTAATCATCATGTAAATAAGTCGTGTCTAAATGAGATATGATAACGAAGCTGACTGCTGTATTATTTGTCAGGCAGTGGCTTCACAGTTTATTCAGGACTTTAGCTCTCTAAAACTCCAGAAAATTACAAAAATATAAAAACTTCAGGATCCAACTCTTTTAGAGCATTCCATGTGGCATGAAAGAGATGCTCATGAGTTCAGCAAGGATTTATTTGAGCACCAGCCACAAGCAAGACACTGTTGAGGAGCTCGGATAGACCAAGTGTTCTAGTGGCTACTCCACACTGCACGCATAGTAGCATTACAGAATAACGCTGATTCAAGTCACTTTCTTTGTACAATATTCTTAGAACAAGCAGATCTTTCTTCTTCAATAGAAGTAGGAAATATAAATTTTCTCTATATAACATCACTGTTGCTTTGCACTTAAAATTTCTGCCAGTGCACTTTTAACCTGTTTCTGCTCTGCCAATAAAAGGTATGAACTTCAAGAAATGAATTGTATGACTGATAACTTCTTATGTGCACATGAGTAAAAATATAGATCAAAAGATCTATTATTCTAATGTACTAAACACAAGAGTTAATATTGTTCTGTAAAACAAAATCTTATAATTCAAGATAACTCATTTGTCCTTTAACTAGTCTTATACTTAGAAATTATTACTAAGGGCAGCTACATTCATATGATCAAATTAACAAAACAGGTATCCGCTTTGATTTACTCTCGATTTATTGGTTGTTCAGAATTATGTCATTTAATTTCCACCTATTTGTGAAGGGAGAGGGAACTTTCCCTCCCTCATCAACTAGAGGGTGATGGACCAAATACCCTCAAAGGGCATGAAAGGTGAAAACCGGTGCCATTACTCCCTTTCAGTGTTCCTGAACTTAAAGCAGAGCCATTAATCCACTTCTACAAGCTAGACATCCAGTACCCCTACTTGTCACATCCCTCTTCCTCCAAGTTTCTGGCACAGTGTGAGCAAACATTCTTTCTTGAATGACAAATGAGTGTCTCAATGCAGTCATTAATAAGCATTTCAAGCAAAAAGAGTTTGCTTATTTCTATTTGCCAGGGTCATTTTGATCAGAGTTTAAAAAATGAAATAAATTATTTCAAAGTTCATAATGAACAAATTAAATACTTTCACTGAAACCATCCAGATTTTTTAGCATCCCATAGATGTGACCACAATTGCGGACATTTATTAGAGTATTCTTTGAATTATTATAGAAACTCAGAACTTTATTGCTAAATTAGACTTCAAAAATTTTCTAGTAGAGCTTCCTCATTTTATGAGAAAGACTTTTAGGAGATCTGCAAAAGGTTATCCAGTCAAGTGGTGTATGAGCAGAGAGGAAGACTAGCCATTTTCACTCTCAGTCCAATGTTTATTTCCACAACTATGCTGCAATTTCTAGGTTCTATGGCTTCATTTTCATATTAGAAATCAGTAAGAAACTATACTACCTATAAGGGAAATATCTCCAAATGATTAATTTTGTCACATCACTTAGATTTCTGCTTTAAATATTAAAATAAATAGAAGTACTTTTAGATGGGTGGAAAGCAAACTCAGTTTTGTAAAAGATTAAGCACTTTCATGCTCCATTTGCAATTTATATTGTATGCCTTCAATGCAGGTGAATAAAAGACGGTACATGTTTCCCTGTTGCTTAATATTCTGAAGCAATAAAATTCTCTAGTTAAATCTAGTTGTCCATAATTGAATGTATAAAGACCCAAAGGAAGGTAAGTTTTGAGGAAGTGCTTGGGGAAGTGATATAGTGGCTGGAAAAGTACTATTGGTGTCCAGTCTATTCCAAATGACTGTGCAATCTTGGACTACCCACTTCCTCTGTAGATTTCTGTTTCCTCATCTCTACAATCAGAAGATTGATCTGAACAGAGGGTCTGTCAATGGACTTCCCATTAAGCTCTTTGATGTGTGTATGTGAGTGCGCATTTTTCTGAAGCTCAGAGGGTCTGTCAATGGACTTCCCATTAAGCTCTTTGATGTGTGTATGTGAGTGCGCATTTTTCTGAAGCTAAGAGGGTCTATAGCTTCTATTAGCCTGTGAAAAGGGTCGGAGACACAAAACTGATTAATTGCCTGTGTACTAATTTAATCTGAGGTCCCTCTTAACTTGTGAAATCTTATGAAGCTATAAATAGAATTAAAATTTTAGATGGAAACCAGGAATTAATATAATTATTATCCCTAATAAGATTATTTGAAAAGCATATTTTGTACAAAGGGGTACCACCATGACCAACCATGCATTCAGGCATTAGCTGAAGAACTTCACTAGAAGCCCAGTAAGGATTTGCCATCATTAGCATCCATTGCACCAGACACTAGACATGTAAGTACATGTAGTAAATCTAAATATATCACAGATATTTTTGTTCTGCCTTTTTATTATCAGAGTTTTAATGGGCTATCAAGGTAAGGCTGCTACTTAGGATTACATGAAGTGGAAACAACCCAGAATAGTTTGCCAGCAAATAAAACTTCTTTCTCACAATTTTCAAGATATTCATCCAAAATCATTTTGATTGTAACTTTTGGATAGCTGAATAGCACTGTTCTTATACTAAGCATATGATTATAAAAGACCCAGAAATAAAAGTTGTTGTGCTTACTCACTTCCTTCCCTCCTTAATTTAATAAATGTTTGTTAATTGTCTACTGTAAGTTGGAAACTCTCCCAGACACTTGTGAAATATCAGTGAACAAAATAAATATATTTCACTCTCATGGTGCCTACATTCTAGAAGGGAGAAATAAAATAAAAATCATACATTAAAGTAAGCACATTATGTATTATATTTAAAGGTGAATAACACTTTGGCAAAGAAAGGAAAAAGAAAGAAAAGGAAAGAAGGAAGGAAGCAAGAAAGAAAGAAAAAGAAAGGAAGGAAGGAAGGGAGGGAGAGAGAGAGGGAGGAAGGAAGGAAGGGAGAAAGGAAGGAAGGGAGGAAGGAAGGAAGGAAGGGAGGAAGGGAAAAGAAAGAAAGAAAAGAAAGAAAGAAGGAAAGAAAAAAAGAAAAAGAAAAAGAAAGAAAGAAGGAAAAAAAGTAGGGAGACTGGGAACACCAGAGGTGAGAAGAATGGCTCCAATTTTATATAGATTAGGGCAGGCCTCCCCAAGAACGTGTCAGGGCAAGGGTATGCTTGATTTATTCAAGAAATAGCAAGGAGGCCATTGTGGCAGGGAAAAAGCAAAAATTATTTTGCTGTTGTAGTGGTGATGTTTGTAAAATTTCATGGTTGTTGACACCTCATACTGTATTAGTTCCATATTTAAAATGAAAGTTATAATATCTTTGGTATAATCTTATTCGTATCCCATGTTTGTCAAAAAAATTCAGTCAAAATTCTTCTCAGAATTTTAAAATCTACCTCAAAACTATGATCTCTGGTTGGTATGTATTTTAAGTCTCTCAGTTCCCACAAATATGTATTTGGCAATGAACTGTTATGTAATATGCAGATATGCCATTTAATAAGAGATGATGTCACTATAAAGAAATCAAGTAAAAGAACTTTATTTTGGAAATTAGGAAATTAGGCACAAAGGGATTTGTTACTCCAAGGAAGAGAAATTCCAAGACTTACAATTAACATGAAAGCCCTCATTCTTTCTGAAATGTCACCGTTCCTTTGGCATTTTACTACATTTTTTGTTTCATTAACTTTCTTCCAGAAATTGAAACAATCATAATAATTATAAAATTTGCATGGCATTTATCTGGGTTAATGCCTGAAACAAGCAAGACCAATATAAAGGTAGCACTTTTTCACAAGGGGAGGGTCAGGTAGCCATTCCCCACAGTAAGTATCTTGCTCTTGCCTCCAGGCCTCACATGAAAATGAACCGTAATCTCACCAGCTTAAAAATGTAACACAAAATGTACACAGCCATACCTTGCCCAACTGGTCCTTTTTGACAAAGCCAGTGGCTGCTGCAATGCTCCCTGCTCCCTCCACTGTCTTCTGGGCTACTGCTGTCACACCCGTCACCACTGCTCCTCCAACATTTGTCACTTGCTCTTTGGTCTTCTCAGCCACTGGTACAAATAAAGAGCAACAACAGATTAAAGGGTGGTAGAATAACAGTGACTTAAAATCATTCCACTTCCACTAGCCATCGGCTTCCATACACCTGTATCTACACATGCCATAGATAACTGAGTGGTCAGAAGAAACAAAAGCCACCAAGATGTCCAAGTGAGTGTGGTTCAACCAAACATTGAATCTTGGCTAAGATATTTTGGCTAAAGTCATGCAGTATTAAAAAGTGCTTCAAGTTTAACGATCAGGAATGTAAAGCCATGAGTGATTTGGATTTGGTTTATACTATGGAAAGTTTACAGAAAGCAATTCTTACAGGTGTAGTTATATTTGAACCAGACTCAGCATGAATATTTCTTTATTTCAATTCAGTGCCAATCCTTTGATCTCACTCAGCAAGTTAATTTCCACCACACCTTCTAAGCAACACAATACATACTTCTATTTATTCATTTATTTGAGATGGAGTTTCATTCTTGTTGTCCAGCTGGAATGCAATGGCACAATCTCAGCTCACAGCAACCTCCGCCTCCTGAGTTCAAGCTATTCTCCTGCCTCAGTCTCCCGAGTAGCTGGGATTACAGGTGCCCACAACCACGCCTGGCTAATTATCATTATTATTATTATTTTTTGTATTTTTAGTAGAAATGTTGGCCAGGCCAGTCTCGAACTCCTAACCTCAGGTGATCCACCCGCCTTAGCCTCCCAAAGTGCTGGGATTATAGGCATGATCCACCGCGCCCAGCCCCTACTTATTATCTATGTGTTCAGACGTGGTATTATCACATATGTATGAATAACAGCATAAGAAACGGTTGTGAAGGAACTTGGATCTTTTTATAGAACTTCAGGTAGTGAAACAAAGGGTTCTTAAAAAGCTAAATTTGCAGTAATTTTAATAGGAGCAAAGGAGCTAGACAGTATGAAAATGAAGAGGCTATTGAGCACCCTTACAATTTCTTTTCATAAAACAAAAGGAGATACGGTCATTCAGCAGATTTATTAAAATAAGTTAACATTTTTGAGAAGACAGTGTAAATAGTTTGAATTGAGTTTACAAGCAGAAGTTTAATTTCATGTCAAAAACTTTCTTGTTCAGTTAAATAAGCCAGAAACAGAAAGGCAAACAACCACATGATCTCACTCATGTGGAATCTAAAGAAAAAAAAAAGTTGATATCATAGAAGCAGAGAGGAGAACAGTGGAGGAGAGTGGAGGATGGGGACACTCATCTAAGGAAATGAAGGCACATTTTCTTGACATGCTTTGTACTCCCCAGATAAGCCTCAGTCTGAGAGGAGTTACACCATGTCAGCTGTTTAGTGCTATTCACATGACTATTGTATAGGTTTCATCTCACCAGTTGAAGAAGCCAATATTTATTTATTTATTTATTTATTTATTTTGAGACGGAGTCTTGCTCTGTCACCCAGGCTGGAGTGCAGTGGCACGATCTCGGCTCACTGCAAACTCTGACTCCCGGGTTCACGCCATTCTCCTGCCTCAGCCTCCCCAGCAGCTGGGACTACAGGCGCAGGCCGCCAAGCCCGGCTAATTCTTTTATATTTTTAGTAGAGACAGGGTTTCACCGTGTTAGCCAGGATGGTCTCGATCTCCTGACCTCGTGATCTGCCCGCCTCGGCCTCCCAAACTGCTGGGATAACAGGCGTGAGCCACGGCGCCCGGCCTGAAGCCAATATTTAAATGGTGTGGACAAAGCAATTCGTTTTCAAATAGACTATGTAAGCTAAGGGGGTCTGTAAGGACAAGAGGCTTTCTCCTTAGTTCAGGCAACGTGGGGAAGCCTGACATAGCCACACAGCCCAAGACCAGAAAGGGTCCACAGTAGTGTTGCTCCCTATTTGTCGTTTAGGCTAGAATTTTGTACAACTACCTACCAACTCAGTGCCACTTCTAAGGATATGGCTGATGTCTCCTTAAGAGTAAGAGCTATTTACAATTCAAAGTTCGATTTAAATGCCAGCGAAAAGCTGTACTGAAAATCTTATGTTTTAAAACATTTCTGAAATGTTGATCCTTTAAAAATAGTCAATTATGTGTTTCAAGTTGTCATTTTTTTCCTTTTCAAGGACGTGAATTGAAAATTTTGCTTGAAACGAATATTTTCTTGTTATAAAATCTCAAAGCGAGATTAAAAATAGGTTTTGAATTTTTTACAGATCCAGCCATAAATTTTATAATATCTAGATAACCTTTTATATATGTATAAATTTTAATCCAGTTTTAATGCAATACACTGCACAGTAAAATGTATTCTACACATTATTATAATTTCGTTGTTTCATTATTATAATCATAAATAAAATGGTTACATTACAAAATGACAGAGTGTACATGTAGCAATAATCGACACATTTAAAAACATTTCTATAGAACTGATTTCTCTAGTAGGGTCTTTGCTGACCTTTAACCTCTATTTTTCCCCTTGAGGGCCTTTCACACTATTTCTCTACTCACTGACATTCAAAATGACGGGTGACAAAACAAAAGAAAAAGAGACACACTCATATTAGTACATTTTGGGTCTAATAAATGGTATCTGTTTTTCGGCAATTGAGTTCTTTGAAATCAGGGATTCTGCTTTATTTTTCTTTATATTATTTTATAGTAGATAATAAATAATTTAGAATATACTAAAATGAATTTAGTGCCTATCTCTAATGTCTGCATTAATATAAATAATAGGTTTATATTTGACGTTAGCTACTTTAAAAATAAAATTCCAAAAAGGAAATGTGATACCAACTTTTAGAATAGATATAGCCAAATCTAACCTTTGACATTAAACAAAATTATAAAATTAATATCTGGTTTTGAATTGTTATACAAGTGATGGATTTAAAGAAAATAAATTTAAAACAATTTACTAAGGAAATTTAAATCATAATATGTTGAAAATTAGTTTTGTTCATTATGATGTAATACATTTATAAGAATCAAAACCTTCAGAAAATCTCCAGTGTTAGAAATTTCTTTATACTATACTTGCATGAAAAATAAGTAACTTTATATCATAGTTTATTTTTAAAGTACCTTAAAAAACATATCATTCAGTAAGTTTAATTAAACACATTTTCATATATTTCTATAATATGATGCATTAAGTTGATAACTGAAATAATTTCCTGAGATCAAACAGCCAGGATTTAAGTTGGTGGATTTTTCATTGATATTATCTAACTAGGATAATTTATTTTCCTCGAAATTTGTAGGTAGAAAGTTCCCAGCCCAAGTTTACTGAAGTCTGTATTTCTCCCCTGCCCCACCGAAAAAAAAAAGCGAATGGGATGAATTTAGGGGAAATTGTTTCTTTAATATTAGAAGATAATATTAGGTACTATGTAATAGTTTCTTGTTTCCCTGCATTAAGACTTGTAGCAAGAACAATTAACAATTAGTTGGCACTTAATATGTACCCATAATAAACATTTTACATCAGGCATAATATGCAAATTATTCTCCCTCTCTTTAACCATTGAAGTGTAATTATCTTATTTCTTCTCATAATTAGACTTAAGCACTTTATATTAAATAACCCTATTCAAAAAGTTAATTCATTTATCTGATGTGGGAGAGGAATGATTATGATAGCAGCTGATTTATCCCAATGTGTTTCTCATAGCCATACTAGTTATGACAGCATCTTTGGTTATTTCACTACTGCCAGGGTGGTGCATGGGTGCAATCGCTGTAAATATTGCCCATGCTGAAATCACCATGTCCTTACTGCCTAGCAACATTTCCCATAGTTTTCTGTGGAACACTAGTTTCATTCAACCCTAGTAACTAATGAAGAAAGGTTTCAATAATCAAAAAGTTTGAATAACCCTGGTTTTAACTATGTAATGCAAATTTCTTTACTGTAGGACATCTCAGATTCCTTAATATACTAAAGAGAAGATAAAGTATGCAAAGTCTCCCAACATTGTACAATGTTAGAAACTTAAGATTGTGAGCCACTGTCCTTCAGAAAACATTTTATAAAATGTCTAATTGTACAAACTTCAGTCTCTCTCTCTCTCACACACACACACACACACACACACACACACAGATATGTGTTTATATTTTGGCATTCTGGAGAAGACTAAAAAACTGCAGCCCATCTCCACAGTCTCCATTAGATCATTAGGTGACAGTAATAGTTGGGTTCTTTAATTTTTACCACTGACTCCAGAACTTGCCACATGCTTGTCTGCTTTCTAAACCTCATGGGCTCTTCCTCAACTACTAAATGGAACACCATTCATCTAGGTTGACCCTCTTCAGATAGTGGAGTCTCCACCTGTCTGTTATCTAGTTCTTATTATAATCATGCTTCACAATATCATATTTATAGGAGGTCCCTAGAAGGCATCATAGTCCACTTACTTACCTACTTCTCTGTTGGATTGCAACAGAGCCCATTAAAGATGCACAATTAACTTCTAACAGAACTAGTTTCAAAGGAGTCTGTTTTATTTTTACACTCTGATTTTTAAACCAAAAGTATTCATTTAAAGAAATATTTTTCTCCACTAGTTGTAAAAATGTTGCACAAGAAAGTTCACTATAAAACTATAAGTAACACTTATAAAATACATATTGTTTGCTTTTGTTTTCCAGATGTTTTGTGTACATTAATTCACTGAATTATTTTATAGATGAGGAAGCTAAATCACATAGAGGTGAAGAATCTTGCAAAAAACACACAGCTGGTAAGGGGTAAGCAGGAAGTTGAACCAAGAAGATCTGACTCCTGTGTTTTTAGTCCTATCCACAACACTGTATTAAGATTCCCATATCATTGTCCTCGTTTCCATTTTAGAAGTCAGTGATAGGAACATTTTATTTTTGTAGGCACTATTGTGTTTAATGCTTTCCGATCATATAAATTATATTTCTGATTATATCTTTTGCTTCACCACATCTGCCAGGAAACGTGGAGTACTTACAACAGAAAACTTAATTAGAGCAAGTCTGTGGGCTTTTAATTTGTTAAATTTTGGTTCTCCTTTGATTTCTCTATTTCTGGCACTCTCATCCTCATCTTCCTCAACATCTGATGATGATTATCATCCTTTTCATCATTTTTGATATTTCTTGATTGTAAACCTAATTGACTTGTTCAAATTCTCAGTAAATTTAGGCCAAATGAATAATATAATCAGAAATGTAATAATTGCACAATAATATTTGTACAAATAGCTATACCATAACAATACAAATATAAATACAATAAACAATTTACTGACTGTCCAAGGGTGTTTCCTGAAATGCACTCTGAATTATCAAAGGAATATTGTAATCAACATAATTTAAGGTCAAAATATTTTACTGTAATCAACAAAAATTTTACCCTTTTTTTAAAATTATGGCAGTATTCACATTTTATTTTTGTCAGCAGTTTGTCAATACATTTTTTGGTCAGAATATTTAAATGCCCACTTACTATAAAGTAAACATAGCTTATCAATTCAAAGCCCTCATTATTCTTGGCAAGTATATTTTTTATTTATAATCAATATTTACCTATTTAAAAATACTTTATAAAGAATTCAGTTTCAATAAGACTGATACGTTCTTAGAATGCTCAGTGATTGTTTTACAATTTCATCGGAATCTTGAATACTGGGCCACACTAATCACTAGATACTTTAAATATCATCTTTGGATATAAGCACAATGGAGCTTACCTGTTGCCACACCATGCACCACTCCCTCCTTGGTTTTGGAGCCTACAAAAACAAATTCAAGACATAAGTCTCAAGCTAGCCTTAAATTGCTGATTAGCTAGTTTTCAATACAACTAATTTAAAAATCTCAATCTTCAGAAGTATATATATTATTATATCTTCAGGGAAAGAAAAATATATATATATATATCCTAAAACTAGAAGAAGGAACTCCAGTAACTACCACAATAAATAGAAGAAAGCCCAGCTAACAGGAGTTCCTCTCCAATTATGATTTTAGCACAAAATAATGACTTTATCCCCTTTGTTCCCACATCACATGTCAACTTACAGAGGAGAAAAAAGAATGAGATAACACCGGGGCCCAGTGAGAAGATAATTTTGAATTCAGAGCTGTAGAAGCTTTAAAAGTACAGCACTAGAGACAGATCAGTCAACCCATGAAACAAAAGGGAAGAAGGATGGAGAGAAGGCTTTCACATGTGCTGAACACCCATTATGTAAAAAAACATTTTAGGCTGGGCGCAGTGGCTCATGCCTGTAATCCCAGCAATTTGGGAGGCCGAGGTGGGCAGATCACGAGGTCAGGAGATCGAGACCATCCTGGCTAATATGGTGAAACCCCATCTCTACCAAAAATACAAAAAATTAGCCAGGCGTGGTGGCGGGTGCCTGTAGTCCCAGCTACTTGGGAGGGGCTGAGGCAGGAGAATGGCATGAACTCGGGAGGCAGAACTTGCAGTGAGCCGAGATTGTGCCACTGCACTCCAGCCTGGGTAACAGAGCAAGACTCTGTCTCAAAAAAACAAACAAACAGACAAACAAACAAACAAACAAAAAACACATTTTACATATCATCTTATTTAATCTTCATAACATCCATTTAATATAGTTATATTATGCCCATTTTAAATAGCTGATGAAATTAAAAATCCGAGTTAAGTAATTTATGTAACATTACACATGTAATAATAGGCTATAAGCACATTCAAACTAGGGTCTCTACACAGGATCAGAATTTCTTCCAAACCTTGACCATTACTAAACTTGAATACAAATAATTATTATGTGTATTATTAAAATTATGCTTGTAAAAAATTTTATTCATATCCTCTCTAATGTTGGATTTTTCAGTGTAATTCACACTGTATAATTTATGGAATCGGCATGATTTTTATGTTTTACAGAATTATCATACTCCTTTTTAAGTTTGGATCGGTTTACAAAATGTTATCATTTGCACTTTAATGTCATGATATACTGACAGTGTATTTAACATAAGGTGTATTTTTCAGCATCGCTTCCTCTGGGACACCTTCACTCTTTATCACAACCTCTTTCCCCATTATACAGATACCTTCACCTCACTACGTTCCTCTGACTGCATATTTAGAGTCTCCTGAATTGCAGCAGTGACAACATCCTCAGGGTGGCTACTTCCTGTATACATCAACTTATGTTTGATTCAAATTTTACTTCCAGAATGTTTCACTTCCTTTGTTTGCTACTCTTTCATCTTTGCTGGCCAGTTTCGTCTTTTGATTGCGCATTTTTGTGAAACATCACATGGGCTCACCACTGGGAGACAATGTGGCCACACAAGTACGGGCATTGCTGTCTGTATGAACTGCATAACAGATGTGAAGCAACCAATCTCCAAAAAGATTTGAAAGAAGTGCTGTGGTTTTGTCACTGATTATAATGGGTTTCTGTTATTTATGTAATGATTTGAAGGCTGAAGAGTTAGCAGCAAAGTTTGTACTTTATGCAATGACTTTCGGTATACTGTGGTAACAGAAATTTGAATTGTGTTGTTAGGGGCTGGTGTTATTTAACTAACCATAGTACCTGGAATTTGTTTGTGCTGGAACTATGCAGAGTGAGAACAGCTGATATTTAAGAGAATATGTTTCAATCTCTATCTCTCATCCTCACCACCTGCACCCCATGTTGTCTTAAAAATGACTAGTAGTAAGAAATGTCTAACAGCTGGAATGCGATCTTTGTTCTTTGCCTTAGCAGTACCTAAGAATTTGACCTTTGGTTAAATTATGAAACGTATTCTAAATCAAAGACAATGAGATAGAAGTAGAGAGTAGAATTATGATTATTAGAGGCTGACAAGGGTAAGAGGGAGGGGAGGATATGGAGAGGTTGGTTAAAGAATATGAAATTGGAGCCAAATATGAGGAATGAGTTCTAGCATTCTGTAGTACTGTAGGGTGATATACTTAACAATAGTTTATTGCATATGTTCAAAAATCTAGAAGAGAGAATTTTTAATTTTTACTGTTCCCACCACAAAGGAATGATAAATGTTTCAGGTAATGGATATGTTAATTACCCTAATTTGATTAGCACACATTGTATACATGTATGGAAATATAATTCTGGATCCCACAATTATATACAATTATTACATATTCACTAAAAATAAAAGAAAAATTAAAAATAGAGTAGCATATGACCCAGCAATCCCTCTTCTGGGTGTATATCCACAAGAAAAGATTTCAGCATATCTGTTTCCAAGGGCCCCAACACAGTGGCTCTTGCTTGGAATCCCAGTGCTTTGGGAGGCTGAGGCAGGAAGATCACTTATAACTATATAAGGAATTTTAAAAACACTAAAACTAATATTTATTTATTTAGCAAACCAGAATTTAAAACATTAGAAATTAAAGTGTTTTATTTCTTTGTAAAAAACTTATCAAGAGTAATGTAAATAGTGTTTGTCTTCTTCTCATTGTATAACTTCCTATACGGAGTGGACATGTTTTTTATATTTTACAGAATTGTCATACTCTATTCTAAATTTGAATTAGGAGTTTGAGACCAGTCTGGGCAACAGAGTGAGATGCTATATCTACAAAAAATATTAAAAATTAGCCAGGCATGGTAATGTATGCCTGTAGTCCCAGCTACTTGGGAGGCCAAGGCAGGAGGATCTCTTGAGCCCAGAAGTTTGAGGTTACAGTGAGCTATGATAACACCACTCCACTGCAGCCTGGGTGACAGCAAGACCCTGTCTCCAAAAAAGAAAAAAAGAAAAACATAATAGCCACAACTAAAGTGTCTACTGATAGGTAGGTAGATAAAAAGATTGTGGTACATAGATACAATGGAATATCAGTCAGCCCTAAAAAAACAAGATCCTACCATTTACAACATGGATGAACCCAGACAAAATTATGCTAAGTGAAATAAGCCAAATACAGAAAGAAAAATATTACATTATCTCACATATATGTGGAAGCTTGAAACAAAATTCAAATATACAGAGACTAAGTAAAAAACAGGGTTAATAGGGGTGGAAAAGTAGGTAGAAAATAGGGACATATAGGCCATAGGATCCAAACAAGTAGCAGATGTGTAAGATGAACAAGTGTACAGATCTAATGTATGAGGACTGTAGGTGATAAAATTGTACTATATTTGAGATTCGTGATAAATAAGTGGATTTTAGCTGCCCTTGCCACAAAAACAACAAAAAAGGTAACTATGAGAGATTATGAATATATTAATTTGCTTCAATATAGTAATTTTTTAGTGTCTAATGTATCCGATAGCATCATGTTGCATACCTTAAATATACACAATTAAATTTATTTTTAAAAAAGAATGCCACTAGGCCGGGTGCAATGGCTCACGCCTGTAATCCCAGCATTTTGGGAGGCCAAGGTCGGGGGATGATGAGATCAGGAGTTCGAGACGATCCTGGCTAACATGGGGAAACCCCATCTCTACTAAAAATACAAAAATTAGCCGGGCGTGGTGGTGCGTGCCTGTAATTTCAGCTACTCAGGAGGCTGAGTCAGGAGAATCACTTGAACCCAGGAGGCGGAGGTTGCAGTGAGCAGAGATCACACCACTGCACTTCAGCCTGGAGTGAAGTGACGGATTGAGACCCTATCTCAGAAAAAAAAAAAAAAAAAGAATGCCACTAAACCACACCATTAGAACTTATAATTAATTATTTTTTTATAAATATCTTATGCAACATATTTTATATTTTTGTAGTGCAACCCCAAACAAAGAGATAGGTATATAACTTAAAAAAACGAGATAAATGAGAGTCCTCATAAGGTTACCATGTATCAAACCAATCAGCTGTTCTTTGAGGTCATAATTATTTACTAATAATCTGTAATTGATGGTTAGCCTTTAATTTATGAGTAATCTGTAATTGATAACATACACCTACAAAATAGGTGCCAAGTCGTTATGTGACTAGCAAGGTATAAATGCTGTAGGGACACCAGAGCTGATGGCTTCCCTGAGCAGAGGTGTCCCACACCCACCCATCTTGTCTTCCCAACCTCAAAAGAGCACAGAGTGGAGAAGAAGGTCAGAAGTAGTACCTGAGAGTTTTGAGAACTCAGTTATCCCTGTTGTGCATGTTATGTTGACTTTGTCAGCTTAGTGAGGTGAAGCACATTTTGACTTGAGAATTTGCTATCAATTTCACTGATGGCCACTGCTGCTTATTGAGCAGAGTGGCATTGGAAGACACTCAAAGATCATCATTTTCTTGCATTTACTGCATTTATATTACTGAGCATTATATAAAGATAATTAAATCTTTCTGCTTTTTGATTTAGATCTAATTAATTTCTGAGTCATTTGAAGAAATTTTTGTCTATTAAATTGAAGTATGTTGATTGAAAATTGGTGTACGCAGATAACAAAAATGGAGGGAACAAAACCCATAAAAATAACACTGATCATTAAGGTAGTTCTTCAATGAGTTAAAAAGTAGTTGTTAAAAGTATATTCTTATAAAGGAATGAGATTACTTTTCTTATGAGGCTTCTACCAAACATCTTCGGCCATAAGTGAAATTATAAAATGGTCTTTGGTCGCCTCCAATCTTTCAAACTAGTTATGTAATGAAGGATAAAAGAATAAATGGAAAACATGTTGGCAAAGTAATTATTCCGTTGGAGAGTTTATTTGATAATAATAACCATGGTTCCTATATATAAAAGTGTGCTCAATTATTCATATGTCCTGTCTTATTATGACATTCTCACAAAAACTGCAAGGTAGTTGCAGTTTTCTAAATCATATTTTTTACTAATCAGGGAAGTGATGCTCAGAGATGTTAAGTACGCTTCCCCAAGACCCTAAAGGTGATAAGTGATGTAGTCTCAACTAAAACTTTGGTTTGTGTGATTAGTGCATGTTCTTTCCACTCTATCAGTAGTCAGCAAGCTACAACATACAAGACAATTTCAGCCCACCACCTGTTTTGATAAATGAAGTTTTATTGGAACACAGCCACACTAGTTATTGTTTATGACTACCTTCACACTTCAACAGCAGAATTGAGACATAGATTTTTTTTTTTTTTTTTTTTTAGACAGGGTATCACTCTGCCACCCAGGCTGGAGTGCAGTGGCTCGATCTCGGCTCACTGCAACCTCTGCAGTGAGCTGTATGGCTCAAGCCATCCTCCTACTTCAGCCTCCTGGGTAGCTGGCAATACACGTGCATGCTACCATACCCGGCTAATTTTTGCGTTGTTTGTAGACACAGGGTTTCACCATGTGGCCCAGGCTGGTCTCAAACCCCTGGGCTCAAGTGATCCACCAGCCTCGGGCTCTCAAAGTGCTGGGATTAAAGACCTGAGCCACGGCACCTGGCCAAGACATAGATCTCATGGCTTAAAATACGTGCTATCTGATTCCTTACCAAAAATTTTGCCAATCCCTGGACTATACTATTGTGTCTTCACATGGTCATTTTTTATCTTAAATTCTGTGTGTAAGTTCAACTCTCAATTAGAACTCAGAATGTAACCAATAAATAATTTATAGAATGTGCTATGTGTTAAATGCCATGAGAGACATTGAAAATGATTTCAATGAACAGTTAAAAGGTAACTAAGTCAAAGAAACTTGTGCTTGCAGAACTTGGAAATCTGAGGACAAACGGAAAGATATTGATAAACTGCATGTCACTGATTCAGTATTCCAAATTCCATCTAAAAAGGTATAATTCACACTTCATAAAATATTTAAAATTAACTCATCAATTTTTTCCTCTTGTAACACCCTATTTCAATGACTTTCTGAAAATATGTTTTAAGGTAGAAAAAAAGTAATTTAATTGAAGATTTGTGGGAAGATTAAGTCAACATAAGAAAAGTCTAAATAATGAGGCAGTGGCACATGCCTATAATCCTGGCTACTCAGGAGGCTGAGGTGGGGGCATGACTTGAGCCCAGGAATTCAAGGATGCAGTGAGCTATGATAGCATCACTGCAGTCCAGCCTGGGTGACAGAGCAAGGCCCTGACTCTAAAAACTGAAAATAAAAAACTGAAAAAAAAATGTGTTGTGAACTTTGACGAGATGCATTCATATAAATCATTCCAAGTATAAAATTTCCCCCACTGATCTATGTTGAAGAGATAGTGTAGCTTTCTTTCACTTTGCAGACATAGACGGAGCACGTGTTTCAGCTAGGCAACTCAATGTGGTCATCCTCCACCTGACTGTTCATCCTGTGACTCTTAACTGCTATAGTTGCCACCAGAGAATGTGAAAAAGCTCAGAGGAGAAAGAAGAGAGGACGAATGGGCAATGTGTCTGTGTTGAGTGTGTGTGTCTATGCCTGTGGATGAGAGTGTGTGTCTATTCTTTTCCAAGGAATTCAAAGTGGTTTGTAAAGTAACACTCAATTGAATACAGTTCAAGTTACAGAAAAGAGAGTCAGAGTTTGGGTGTATACCCCAAGGTGGAACATTAGGAACAAGTAGGTAATAAGCATCAATTTCTTTATTCTTTTAGTATGTGTATCATTTGATGGATGAACTATACAAATGTTTCTGAGAGATTAGTAGCAGCCCTCAAGCACTTTTCTCTGTCCTCAGTGTTCACTGAGACCAAATGATCACATGAAGTAACTCTATCAAAGACTAATCTGTTCTTTCCATTTTAGGGCCACAAATAGGTCTCTTTATACACATCACAGGGGCATATCAAAGTCATATTTTAAAAATCAGAATGGATTAAAATTGACAAACATTTTTCATGATGGTAAAAGAAATCACAGATCCATCAATGATTTTGATTCTTAAGAATATTCTTGATTATTTTTTAAAAGACTATGAGTTTTTAAAACTGTTCTCTGAAATAGAATTATGTAGGCACAGAAACATTCATTTTTAAAAAGTCATAAATATTAGGGCAAAATTAAAAATCTGGAAAAGCAAACAGTCGCATTTTGTACTATTAGCTCAAATACACACGTTCACATTCACCTACCTACACATACCTCTGACTCAGTCCACCTTTTTGACAAGCAATGATGCAAAAATGAATCAAGAGAGAGAACTACCAGCATTTAGAGTATTGATTATCCTAACCCATCAGTCATGAACAAGCACCAAAGTGACATTTGGGGTTTACCTACCTACATAGAGAACACCCTCTTTTGTCTTTCCTGCTGCTTCTGCCACACCCTGTTTGGTTTTCTCAGCAGCAGCCACAACTCCCTCCTTGGCCTTTGAAAGTCCTTTCATGAATACATCCATGGCTAATGAATTCCTTTACACCACACTGGAAAACATAAAATACACTTTGAATGAGAACTTTTGGGGAAAAACAAACAAAAAACACTGAAAAATCATGAGAAACCCTCCAAAGTGTGAGACTCTTTTAAGTGTACACTCATTTAACCATTGGACAAAGCAGACATTTTTAGCTCTGGCATTAAAAATTTAGCATCTCCCATCCATCTTGGCTAGTAAAAGTCTAGCCACCTAACCACGGATTAGGATGAATCCTCTGAGTTGTTATTACTGCATTTCAGAAGTGGAGTTGCATGAAAAGATTAACCCCTTTTTTAAATTCCCGGGGTCTAAAGGGTAACAGTATGAGTTAGAAGCATGGAAGCTGGAGGCTTAGGGTCAGGGGTATCCTTAACATGAATCCCAGAAGAAGGCTAACAGGTTGATGGTGGAAAGGCGTAGGCAAGAGAACTAACTACTCACCCGGGGTGTGGTTCAACCTCAGGCAAACAGTGAGCCCAAGGGTGATGGTTCTAATCCATCCAACATCCACCCCCGCCCTCAGCTATCTACCCTGAGCAGGCGCCGCTCACACTCGCGGGCCGTCTCCAACCCCGCGCCAGCCACCCGAGGGGGCGTTCTCAGCCTCCACCCTAGCGGACCCCGCGCCAGCACTTGTTAACCCGTTACCACCTGTTGACTTGGCCTCCCTGCACTTCCATTTCATTATTTGCCAAACGCAGCTTGCTTACTTTACAGAGAAAAACCAAGAGAGCGGGCAGACAGATTTTATGTAAGAGAGAAAAGTTGGATGCTCACGCTCCATGGAGCATCCTCCCGTTTCCCGGGGAAAAGCGGATCCCGGAGAAGCAGCCTAATCTCTCAGCCCTTGTGGAGAAGGGAATATCAGAAGCAGGACGAAAGCCAGGTCAAGTCTCTTTCCTTAGGCTCCCCAAAGGGACAAGTACTCACCTCCCAGAGACCTGGCCCAGCGGGTCCTCATGGCAGCACCACCCCCTCCCGGTGCCCACGACCATTCGTCTCCCACCCCGCGTTCTCCAGGATTTCCAAAGACGCCCGTTTAGATCCACAGGTACTTACCTGAGTCCCTCTGCTTCTCCACAACTCCGACTCCTCCCCACCTCTCTCTTTAAAAAAAAAAAAATTTAAACAATTCCCAAATAATATTTAATAGGAAAGAAGGAGGAAAAGGAGCGCACAGGAAGGGCGGAGGCGGCACCGGGAGGGGGACTGTCCCCAGAGGAGGCCGCTGTGAGCCGGCGACGCGAGGCTGGGGGCGTGGGAGGCAAACCCGCTAACCTGTCGTCGAATGGCCACTCCCAGTTCTCCGCTCACGAGGATGGAAAGGCAGAAGGCTTGAAGGCAAGGCGTGAGGGAGCGCCCAGGACGCTCTCGGAGGGGCCGGGCCGGGGTCTTCGCTGCAGCCCGCACGCACCTCACTTCCGCGTCGCGGCGCTCGGTCGCTCGCCCCCTCTCTTGGGCCCCTTCTGGTCGTCGCCGTCCTCCTCCTCCTAGTCCTCCTCCTTCTCCTTCTCCTCGGCTCTCCGCCCCCACCGCTGATTTGTCAGCGCTTCTCCCCGCCCCTCTCCCGGCGCTCGCTGCTTTCCCTGCAGCGTGCTCCTCGTTCCCTGTCTCGGATGGGGATGGGGCAGGGGGCGCGGGGTGAGCCATCAACTCCAGCCGCCTGCCTGGCCGCGCAAGGCGGGAAAGTGGGGGCGCTTTTGCGCCTCACGTTAAGTTTAGGGTCACGAGCACTCTTGTGGAGATCGGGAGCGGTTGGGCTAGGGATGATGCCTCTCCCTCTTTCCCATTCCCCTCCCTTCTTGTCCCCGCCTTTCCTCTGGGTCCTCCCGGGGACCACCCCCTACCCCTCGTCAGAGTCGCCCTGGGAGAGCCGAGGGCCTGAGGGTCGACCACCAAGGGCAGAGCCTATCCCTTGGGGAGCTGCTGGAGGAGACAGGCAGCGCCGGGAGGTGGCTCACACCGCACCGCCGAGAGCGCTTTGCCCTCGCATCGCTGAAATTTAATCACGGTCACAGGTTACAACGTTAGGGGTCGCTTTAGTTGAAATATCTTCAAGGTTTTCGTTTGCTCTTAATCTAGGACGAGCCGGAAAGGGTCCTGAGGGTGAAGGGGAGACTACTAAGGAAGAGTCACAGGTTGAGGAGGCAGGAGAAGGCTCAGCAAATCCTCTTCCCACCCCACTATCACCATTTTCCTTTCCACCAATCAGCGCCTGCCAGACGCTGATTTTCCCATCAGTGGAACAAGGAATAAATATTCCCCAGCCGTCTAAAACAAGCGGTCCTAAGGCTTTTCGCTCTAGAAATGGGACTTACTTTGCAGACCTCCCTTTATCTGGGAGACAAATCCAGCGTGATTTAGCCTACCGGACCATCATATCCAATTTCTTCTTCAGCCCCTTCTGAAAGGGAGATGCTACACACCACTCACCTTTCTGACTTCTGATTCTCGTTGCCCTCAGAATTGACACCCCCTTTTCTCTCCCCCCACCCACCACACGCACATGCACACAGACATACACACGCGAACTTCAAGACAATTTTTGCGTCGCTTAACACATTTTCACCTCTTTCAGAGCTGGAAGACAGCTGTTCCTGCATCACACCAGAATGGAGAAGCAAGCTCCTCCCACTAGCAGAAAGCCTTTGCTTTCTGTGCCTGGATTCGGAAGATTAGTTAAGCACTGGAAGAGGAGGGGGGAAACAACAACTCGTTTTTGCTGTATTTTTTTTTAATTGTTTTTATATTTATAGAAAGTTATGCTTTGTCTGATTCTTGCGCTAATTTGGGTTCTGAAATTTGAGTAAAATCAAATTTAAACATACAAAACAACTTTAAAACCACAAGAAACAGGAAGCAAATGATTATACATAAAAGACATATAGAAGATAATGCATATGTGTTCAGTGGAAAATAGAAAAGCATGAAAGTAAGATCACAAATATTTATTATTTAAGCTCTTCCTTGAACTATTGGTCTGCCCTTTGGAAAAGCAGACTTTCCATAATGCAGTAGCTCATATTAATGTTTTTTGTTTGCTTAGGACCAGAGCAAGAAGGTTGGACTTGGGAGCTAGTTTGCTGTCTGGCTTTGAGACCTTGAACAAGTTTTGTTCTCCTTCTGTTTCCAGTTTTCTTTTTTGTAAATGAGGAGATTAACTCATGTGATCACTCTATTTTCAACTTTTTGTTTTGGGAAATATTCAAACATATGCAAAAGTAGACAGAATAAAGGACTCTCATGTGAAGATCATCCAACTTTTACATTTTTTCAATGCATGGCTGATCATGTCTCATCCATAAGTCCACTCACTTTATCACTACCAATCCTCCCTCTTTTTTTTTCACCAAATTCAAGCTTTATATATATCTTTTCAGCTGTAAACATTCAGTATGCATCCACAAAATTTAAGAACTGTTTAAAAATAACCACAATATCATTAGATGATTCTTTAAAATTGCAGTGTAATTTACACCTAGGGAAATGCTCAGATGTTGTGTCCCTTTAAATCAGTTTTGAAAAAGCCATGCATTAGTGTAACCCACACTATTTTCAAGACACAGGACATTTTCATCATTCCAGACAGTTACCTTGTACCTTCATGTGCATATTCTAGAATGTCATAAAGATCTAATCATGTAGTATAAACTTTGTTTTATATTTGTCTGACTTCTTTTACTCAGTATAATATTTGTGAGGTTCGTTCATGTTGCATGAATGGGTGTTTTGTTTTTTATTGCTTTTTGTTGTTTCTTTTTACTACTGTTAATAGTATAAGTTTTCCATTGTGCCTCATTACAACTAGTATCTCAATAGAGTATTACAACAATTATTTAATATATTATTTCATATGACATATTTATAGTAAGTGACCTCCTTGAGACCTGGTGCTTTAAGTCAAAGAGGTAAATAAAATGAGATATTTTAGGTCTCATTACAACAGACCAATGTGAGAGAATTATTTCTGGACAGTTGCACTTTTTATAAACGTTTGACATGATTCCAAACTTTTATTTGGTAATTTGTTAGTCCTTTGGCAAAGGACTAATGTACTATGTTATTTAGTCATAACAAGCAGATAAATTACATTTTATGTAACTTTTATAGACAGAGAAACTGAGCTCCAAGAGTTTTGGTGATATGCTGAGATCACCTAGCTTTTTTAAGTGGCAGAGCTGAGACAATTTAGCAGAAACTGTTACAGAAGGCACAATTGTCTCCTGAATTAGCAGTTTGTGTCTGAAGCCTCACAGATTGGGTGTGGTAAAGAGTGAGAAGGAAAAAGGTAGAACCCAGCTGTGTTAGAAATAGCCTTCAAATTTGGATGTGACAATGGAAATCAAGAAGAACTTATGTTATTATAAAACAGTTCATTCATATTTAAAGTTTTGCCTTTTCCATATTGGTATTCCTCAATAGGGGGAGATGATTCTTACTACCTACAAAAAAAGAAAACTGTAAACTAATTTCGTTGTCATTTTGAATTACAACTATATGTTTAACTCTTGTCACTCCTTAAAATGCCTTGAACACAGTAAACATCCAATGAACTTTTAATTACACATAATATTGATAGTGATACTGCATATGTTCTAGGTCTGTATTCTTAAGGAGGCAAAGCTGCTCAAGTACAAAGAAGGGAACTAGAAGTTAAAAAAAGTTTTTTTAATTTTTCTTTTCATTATTGATGGACAGCATGGTCTTCAGTAAATCTTTAGCCTCTCTGAATATAACGTTAAACTAATTGAATGGCTTGTACCTCATAAGAAATATGAAGTTATGAAGTAATAACATATTTGGAAGCATTACTAACATGCATATTCTGTTCATAACTACAATATTCATGTTTTGTTTTCTCTTTGCTAAGTGAAATATAAATATTTTACCAGACCATAATAGGATTCTTTCATCTGGATTTAATTCATTAATTTTGCTATAGATTAACATTCTATGAAATATATGCTTAACCTAGACTTTGTTTACCCCCATAGAACAACTGAATTTTTAGGTATGGTATGTGGTAAACTTGTGCTATAGCAAAGACAGTAGAGTAGAATGGCATGAAAATAAAGACGCTGCCCATTAACAAGTGATTAAAGAGAGGACTGATTTAATGTGTTTAAGTTAAGAAAATACAACGTTTATTATCTTTGGATAATATTCTGTATTTGTTGTGAACACAAGGGGTGATGTAATGTTGATGCTGGAGCCACCTGCTTCTTATTCTCTATCTGCACCTTCCTCTCACCTTCTGTAAACCTATGAGAGAGACGAGGTAGTGAGATTGCGATAGGCTTCTTGTGTAATTTCATAGTGGGTAGAGTAGAGAAAGCCTAATGCATACTGTTGGGAGATCATTATGTATGATTTTGGAAAGGGGGTGAGTGTGAGATGGGGGAATAGGGTTACTCTGAAGAAATGGGAAGAGCAATCAAGAAGAAGCATAGTATTCAGATTCTCTAATTTGACCCCATGGCCAGCTTCATATTGTTTCCACTAGATATCATTTTAAATATTCCTGTGGTTTTGTGGTCCTAAGAATATGAAGGCATGCAAGATTCCAAGATTAAAGATGTTAAAGCCAGATAGAAAAGATATTTAAATATTTCAAAATCTAACAAGTTCAAATGACTTTAGTTTTAGAAAGAAAAAAACACATTAATGAGCCCAAGAAATACACGCAACTCTGCAACTCTGGTGAGCATGATAGACTTCTAAGAGTAAATGTACTAGATACAACCTAAATTCAGGGACTTATTAAAGCTCTACTACTCATTACTAGTGACTCAGAGCAAGTATCTATAACCTCTCTAATCTCTAGTTTTCTCATTAAAAAATGGGCATGATATTTTACTTGTCTTGTTTGATTGTTGTAAGGAATGAATAATGTGGCTCATAGCAAAGAGCCAGGCAGCGTGGAAGCTCTCAGTACAAGTAGCTATCGTTATTATCTAGCCTCCATGTTTTGGGTGTCCTAGGACATGCTTTCTTTTTTTTTTCCATTGCAGTAGATTTCCACCTATTCCCATCCTCCACAGTCTCCCATCCCACCAGCAACACACGTGAGATATCTGATGCCTTCCCATCAATAACTCTCACTTAGTAAGGATAAGCAAAAAATTTCCAACCAGGGATGGAAGTTGTGGAGAGATAGAGTGGGAAAGCTCAAGGAGCATTGATAGGGATCATTAATTAAAAATCTACCAAACATCTCTTTCTCTCCCTAATGTGCGAGTTACAATAACGTCACTCAAAGCAGTTTGCAGCCACAGCTTGAAGAAATACAGTAACAATGACAGAATTAACATTCACTATCTTTATTAACATTTTTACTTTCTTAAACCTTGTTTCTTTCAAAAGACACTGGCATAGTCCTGTATGAATTATGTGGATTTGCCAAGAGAAAAAAATAAAATGATACAACAAATGGTGTTCCAAGTTTGACAGACCCTTTGTGCCAGTCGCTCTGAAAGGCTTCAGAATGGATATCCAATTCAGAAATCAGTCCCTAATATTTCAGATTAGTGAAGAATCAACAGACTGAACAGCATTTGTATTCAGAAAGGAAGAAAATAAATGAATTTTTAAAATATCAAGGGAACTTATAATGTTTTGTGTATTGTTTTGAACTGAAGTTACAATACTGTTCAAACAGAGTATATACAGCAAATAAGTATGTTCCTTACAATATCCAAAATATCCAGGAATCTAATACATTTTCCTTTCTAGATAATTTGAGAGTATAAAGTGACGTTTAAGAAACTTTTTAGGTCGGGCGTGGTGGCTCACGCCTGTAATCTCAGCACTTTGGGAGGCCGAGGTGGGCAGATTACCTGAGGTCAGGGGTTCGAGACCAGCCTGGCCAAGATGGTAAAACCCCGTCTCTACTAAAAATACAAAAATCAGCTGGACGTGGTGGCAGGTGCCTGTAATTCCAGCTACTTGGGGGGCTGAGGCAGGAGAATTGCTTGAACCCAGGAGGTGGTTGTTGCACTGAGCCGAGATCGCGCTACTGCGGTCCAGCCTGGGCGACAGAGCAAGACTCCATCTTGGGGGAAAAAAAAAAAAGAAAGAAAGAAACTTTTTAACACCATATAAAAAGCACATCACTAATGGTTTGAAAACTTGGTGTTCCATATAAAGCTGGAAATTTATGTAGTTAAGAAATTTAGAAAGCAAATTATTCAAAGAAGTTATCTCTTAATGGCTATTTGATAAACACTTTAGTATAAAAACATATCCATGTCAATAAATATGGATTTGTAACATCATCTTGACTATAAAACGTTATACTGTATCATATATTTATTTAATTATCTATTTTTAATTTACTGTTACTTTTTATTTTCGTATACATTGGTTGAATTCAATTTTTCTTCTTTTGTCTTCCAAGAATAAAACGCTTGTCTATATACCCAGTCTAATAATTCTTTATATATGTTAAATATTACTAACAAGTTAATCTTAAATCAACTTCTCTATAATAGACAATGATCCTTCACTAAGTCTTACTGATTCTTTTCTGAGTCCATTTCTATTTAAATTATCCTTAAATTTTGTCATTAAAATATTGAAATTAAAGTTGTATGTGCAGGGTTGCTTTTTTTGGTCACAATAAAAAAAATTCCAAGTAATCAGATTAGCCACAAAGAGAAATTTTTGTTAGTAATAGCTATTAAACACTTGAGAGTTGAATAATAAAGTTATCAATTATTTTAATTATCAAAATTTAGAGTACAGAAATATACCTGTTTACATATGTAAAACTGATTCCTGCAGGACATCTAGCTAGATGTTTCACAGATATAAGTATACACATAACAAAGAAAAAACAGCATTCAAACATCTTCATATAATGTAATCATCAAAAGGAAAAATCGATTTATATAAAAAAGTCACCAATATTACTCAAATATGTACAGCTCATTTTCATGTAAGAAAGTAGCATATACATTCTAGGTCATTAAGATATAGACAGAATGGTATACACATGCACACTCACAATATTATGACATTATGTATACTAAAGAAAGCAGTAAAATTATTTGCCATGTCTTTTCAAATGTAAAAGAGACATGTGTTTAATGACTTTATCTCTGTGTAAGTGTCTGTGGCAACAATCAATTAAATGAGAATTCAATCTCCTTAATCATCTTGGATTATGCCCTTAACCTGTAGGGAGCTAAAATAACATCTCCAGGTAGATTAAAAGTCAAAGTGGATTTCAAACTGGACAGGACAATCTGACATGACACTTCCCAAATATAATCATCCTTTATTTTCTGTTATACAAGTAGTATATGCTCATTAAAGAAAAGTGATTAAATGCAGATAAGAAAAAGAAAAAAAATCAGTATGACTAGCAATAAGAGATAAACTTCTACTTTCCTACTAAAAATTACCTTTTCTAAAAGGTAATTTAAAAATATGTATCAAAATCCCTCAATATGCATCTTGACTCAGCAATTCCATTTCTAGAAAGATATCTTACGAAAATGTCATTTACCAAAGAAATAAATTTTATGCCATCTTATAAAATTTTAAGAACTGTATTCCTGCATATCCCATAAAAAGTTTTTACCAATCCAATTGTCCAAGTTAAATTTTTGGCTGGTTACACTCCCTCTTTTTGTGATATGTCACACAACTGGTAAATGATGAGGCACTTTGACTCCATATTTCTTCTTAAGCAACACACAATACAATCTCAAGCATCTGCAGTTGAACTTTTTCTCCACTTGTTCTCTCTCTTTAAGAAATAAAAGTTAACTTTAACCATCTCATAAATTTGTGAAAATGAATCGCATTAATGCAAGTAAATAACTACCATGATGGTGTGTGAAAGGGCTGCTCCCACTTAGCTTCTAAAGCAAGTTTTAGGAAGAAAACAAGAAAGAAAATCATTTTGCTGCTCTTTTCCTAACTGGAACAAAAATACATATACCAAAATAATGCTCACAGAAGTAAAGGATATATTTATCTATGGACACAGAAGAGCTACTAATCGGATGAAAAGAAAGTGGGGTTACAAAAACTTTTCCAGTCAGGCAGAAATACACCAAAACAAAGGTCAAGATAAAAAAAAAAATCTACCTAGAGCAAAAGAGAATTGACCCAAGTGTGAAAATTTGAAACAAACTAGAAAAGCCAAAATTTAAGTCAGAGATAAAAATATTTGAAAACGTTAAACATGCTCTTCCCTAAAACAATTCTCTTCGTTTCCATACCATAAAATATAGTTCTGTTAGAATAGCTTCAAATAAAAATCCATCAGATTATATCAGTACAGTCAGGTCCATCTTGGGAGTCATCAGTTGAAATAGTTGAAGAGTTTTCAACTCTGTTTTCATATATACAATATTTGGTTAATAATCTTTCTATATAATGTAATTATAACGGCATGAATTTATGTAAAATACACTGTTTTTCTTCAGGGAGTTGAGAATCTTGACTGAGAATATTGCAAGTGTTCTCCTCTCTTTACTACACAGCTACAAAATGCTTCTTGTATTTGCAATAATGCAGAGAGACTTATCCAAAGATGAGTAGAGGCTCACGTCTTATATTGTCAGGGCCTGAAACCTGCCTAGCAGAATGGCAGAGAAGTAGCTTAGCAGGCCATGCCATGTGCTCTCTCCATTGTAGAGAGGGTCAGCATCTGAGAGACTGCTCTCCAAAGACTTATGTCTAGATAGAGTCATTTATCCCCATCAAAGAAAAGAGCATGCTCTTCAGTTCTTACCTTGGAGTGAACCCTAACCTGACTGATATTTTTATAAGAAGAGCAGATTAGAACACTGACACACACACAGAAGACAATATAAAGACACTGGAAGAAGACAGCCATCTACAAGCCAAGGAGAGAGGCCTTAGAAGAAACCAACCCTGCTGATACATTGATCTCAGACTTCTAGCTTTCAGAATTGGTAGAAAATAAATTTCTGTTGTTTAACCACACAGTCTGTAGCATTTTGTTATGGCAATCCTAGCAAACTACTACATCAGGGTGATATTTATATTTGTATATAAAACTGTATATAATTTGCATATAAAATTTATATATATAAATTATCTTTTGCTCTAGGTAGAATCTTTCTTTATTTTGACCTTTGTTTTGGCATAGCTACATAATGAACATTATATACTGCTTTGTCCAGAAAGCCTAAAGTTTGTAGAAGCTACATGACTGTCCCAAGATTAACCAACTGATACTATACCTATGGATGACATGAAGACTTACATCACATATATATCATATAAATCATTATATCCTATATATATGTATGTGTATACACACATGAGATATCTGATGCCTTCCGTGTGTGTGTGTGTGTGTGTATATATATATATATATATAGAGAGAGAGAGAGAGAGAGAGAGAGAGAGAGAGATCATAGCTACTAATCCATCCTTTTGTCTACTCTATTGCAATCAAATATGCCAGGGAATAAAATACATAAAATTAGCACCATCATCTCCATCATAAATGCTTGTTTCATACTCTGTGGGCTTCAGAAGGTGGAGAACAAAATCTGGACATAGAAAATATAAGCTGGCACTACAAATATTTTACAATAAATATGCACAACTAAAAATAAATTTCTGGAGTTCGAATTTGAGGCTCTAAAAGCAGCCTCATCAATATCATATGGCTGTTACAATTTCAGCACTCACTCTTTAAAAAGGGTATTGAGGGGAGGTTAACTTCAAAAATAATTAGTGTGGTAAACAATGTTTAGGTCTGAGAATGTAAAAAATTGGATTAAAATCAAATTATAAAGAATATGCTGTTGTATTTTACCACTCTTATTAGAACCAACTGGAAGAACAAAAGCATCCATTAACTCTTGAACTTCTTACCCTGTAGGACTTTCATTCTAAGCTGTCTAGAAAACTCAGTAGAAAATGTGGAAGGTTGATTGCTAAACAGGGCATAGACAATAAAGAATATTGCTATATTCTAAAGGATTGATCTTTTAAATGTATTTTTCTGGGCTTTGAAATTCTGATTGCGGACTGATGCATTATCACATATTCAGTTTGAACTGATGGCTATTTGTTGAACAATTGAGGGCCACACATTTCTTTAAATCTCCAGTGCCTGCCTTGTGTCCAGAGCAAGCATCCAGGAGATTCCCAAGAGATTCCTCACCCGCTGATCTTCAGATCGTAGCACTCAGCCTCTCCTTTGATGTCATTTTTTCTTATTGCAGCAAATGGTCTCCTTACCCAAGGGATCCCTGTTAGGGCTAGGGGCCTGCTTTGGTCTGGACAGGACCTGTCCTTAGAGCTTAGCAATTTCTTTCAACGGCTTCCTAAATGCAGACTTCTTTCTACATGAAAAGACTGCTAACAGTTGATTTGAAATCTTATTGAATCATTCTAGTTCAGCTGTTTGATATTTTAATGACAGTAAAGTTGGTTTAGGCATTTTAATTATTTCCGTTTTCTTACCCACAGTTTCCACTTTTACTGATGATATTATTTTTCCATTAAGTAACCAAATTTATCCAGGTGGTAGAATTATTTATTTTAGCAGAGTGAAGGAACTTACCAGAATGAGAAAAGACAGCTTTAAGGAATTCACTCATCTTTCTCCATTCCTTTTACCTGGTTGTTGGATTATTTATTTCCCAGACTCAGTTCAGAAACTGTTGCCAAAAGACAAAATTACAACTTATTTAAAGGTCTTAACTGGCTTTTATCTGTAATTCTAGAATCAGGCTACACTTCATTCTATATAATATAATGAGTTTTTTGATAAGCTGAGCAGAGGAGTTTGGTTTTATATACAGTAAAAGGCCAAGGAAAGCAGAAACAGAGAGCAAAAAGTAGATTTCTTATTTCAAAGGTACTTTCCTTATAAAAGTTAAAGCAGAGGGGACTTCCTTATCATGCCAGCTAAAACTGGCTCCTCTAGGGATTTGGCTATTATCTCTTACTCTCTTGATTTCTAGGAAGGTCAGACAAACAACTTAGTTTTGGCTTGATAATGTGGGACTGTAACATGAGTCACTCTATTTTTGTTTGGTCCCTTGGGCCTAGTGCAAGAGCTCAGTCCAAAGCAATGGCTCCCATAAATTTTATTTCACACCATCAATCCTGGCAGAAACACTTTTCAATGACAGAATTATTGAACACTCTGTGAAAAAAATGAAAACTTGAGAGCAGCTGTCCAGTAGGGTGTGAATTCATGGATGCTTTGGGAAAAATTAGGCTACTCTTGTTACTACATTAGTTTTATACTATATTCTCCAAATTTCCTGTCCTTCCAATTGTGGTAGAGTGTGTTTTGTGTCCTGATATGTATACTCAGTGGATAAATTGTGATTCAAGAGGAATCTTAAAATAAATACAGTTTTATAGATGCTGAAATTGAATGCCAGGGCTGGGCATGTTGTCTCATGCCTGTAATCTCAGCACTTTGGAAGGCTGAGGTGGGAGGAATTCTTGGGCCCAGGAATTTGAGACCTGTCTAGGCAACAAAGGGAGATCCTGTATCTACAAAAAATTTGAAAATTAGCTGGGCTTGGTGGCATGCACCTGTAGTACCAGCTACTTGGGAGGCTGAGGGGGGAAGATCACTTGAACATGGGAGGTCGAGGCTGCAGTGAGTAGTGACCATGCCGCTGCACTTCAGGAGCTTGGGTGACAGAGCGAGGTTCTGTCTCAAAAACAAAACAAAACAAACAAAATCACAAGGAATAAACATGATTATACAGGCAGTAAGGATTTTGACAACATGAAGGGACTCTGAATACAAAAACAAATATTTATGGTCCTAATCAAATCACTGGCACATTTTTCCATGGACATAGTAAACAGAGGAGATTAACATTGTACTGATTCAGGATATGGAATACTTCTGTTTCAATAAATAACAGCAGAATATTTGTACAGTAAATAATAATAATAAATTTATTAATCATTTTATAGGGTCCTAGAAAAGAAGATGTATCTTATTGATGAATATTTAAGGTTTGATAGAAAGTAATAACTTCTGAGAATTAATTTCTGTTTTACAACTAGATGTCATAGTTGGATAATCAATTGAAATGATGATGATAGTCGACTGTTCTCTGTATTTAAATAAAGACATTTAACATTGAAATGAAAATTATACTCAGATATTAGTTTGCTTTCCATAAACACCAGATACTCAGTTCTTTTTGATGGATTATCACAAAAACAACACATGTTAATAACTAAATAAGTGAATTTGCAGAACAAAACTGATAAAATAAGAGTTTTCTAAACTTACGAAATGTCAGTATGCTAGTTACAAAGCCATTGCTCTTTAAGTCTATTTTTTTCCCCTTTCTCTCTGGCACTGGGGCTAAGGTCTACAAATTATGTTCCTGTACCATCTGGCTTTCTATGATATTCTGCCAATTAATGACCTTAGAAGACAGTGAAAGGCGGGAGAAAAGGCGTTTGATCCTTCTTATTTGATAGTTGTTACTGTTAGTGGCACCCGCACTCCAGCCATCTTCCTTCATTCCAGTGACAGCAATTGGTTCCAGCCTTTAACTTCTTTCTACATGTCCAGAAACATTCTTATTGCTCTTGTGTTAGTCTTTTTTAATGCTGCTGATAAAGACATAGCTGAGATAGGGCAATTTACAAAAGCAAGAAGTTTAATGGACTTACAGTTCCACATGGCTGGGGAGGCCACACAATCATGGTGGAAGGCAAGGAGGAGCACGTCATGGATGGCAACAGGCAAGAAGAGAGAGCTTGTGCAGGGAAACTCCCATTTTTAAAACCATCAGATCTCATGAAACTTATTCAATATCATGAGAGACATCACAGGAAAGACCCACTCCCATGATTGAATTATCTCCCATCAGGTCCCTCCCACAACACATGGGAATTATGGGAGATACAAGATAAAATTTGGGTGGGGACACAGCGACAAACCATATCATTCTACCCCTGGCCCCTCCCAAATCTCATGTCTTCACATTTCAAAACCAACCATGTTTTCTCAGTCCCCCAAAGTCTTAACTCATTTCAGCATTAATTCAAAAGTCCACAGTCTAAAGTATCATCTGAAATAAGGCAAGTCCCTTCCACCTATGATACCATAAAATCAAAAGCAAGTTAGTTACTTCCTAGATACAATGGAGGTATAGGCATTGAGTAAATATAGCCATTCCAAATGGGACAAATTGGCCAAAACAAAGGGGCTACAGGCCCCATGCAAGTCTGAAATCCAGTGGGGCAGTCAAATCTTAAAGCTCCAAAATGATCTCCTTTGACTCCATGTCTCACATCTAGGTAACACTGACACACAAGGTAGGTTCCCACAGTCTTGGGCAGCTTCGCCCCTGTGGCTTTGCAGGGTACAGCCTCCTTCCTGGCTGCTATCATGGGCTGGCACTGAGTGTCTGCAGCTTTTCCAGGCACATGGTGCAAGCCGTCGGTGGACCTACCATTCTGGGTTCTGGAGGACAGTGGTCCTCTTCTCACAGTTCCACTAGGAGGTGCCCCAGTAGGGACTCTGTATGGGGCTCCCACCCCACATTTCTCTTCTGCACTGCCCTAGCAGAGGTTCTCCATGAGGGCCCCACCCCTGCAGAAAACTTCTGCCTGGGCATCCAGGCCTTTCCTTACATCCTCTGAAATCTTGGCAGAGGTTCCTAAACCTCAATTCCTGACTTCTGTGCACTTGCAATCTCAACACCATGTGGAAGCTGCCAAGGCTTGGGGCTTGCACCCTCTGAAGCCATGACCCAAGCTCTACATCGGCCTCTTTCAGCCATGGCTGGAGCAGCTGGGATGCAGGGCACTATGTCCCTAGCCTACAACAGCACAAGGACTCTGGGCCTGGCTGACAAAACCATTTTTTCCTCCTAGGCTTCCAGACCTATGATGGAAGGGACTGTTGTGAAGACCTCTGACATGTCCTGGAGACACTTTCCCCATTGTCTTGGGCATTAACATTCGGTTTCTTGTTACTTATGCAACTTTCTGCAGCCAGCTTGAGTTTCTCAGAAAATGGGATTTTGTTTTCTATCACATTGTCAGGCTGCAAATTTTCTGAACTTTTATGATCTGCTTCCCTTTTAAAATTCAAAGCCTTTAACAGCACCCAAGTCACATCTTGAATGCCTTGCTGCTTAGGAGCTTCTTCTGCCAGATACCCTAAATTATCTCTCTCAAGTTCCCAGTTCCACAGATCTCGAGGGTGGGGCAAAATGCCACCAGTCTCTTTGATAAAATATAACAAGAGTTACCTTTGCTTCAGTTCCCAGCAAGTTCCTCATTTTCATCTGAGACCACCTCAGCCTGCACTTTATTGTCCACATTACTATCAGGATTTTGGGCAAAGCCATTCAACAAATCTCTAGTAAATTCCAAACTTTTCCACATTTTCCTGTCTTCTTCTGAGCCCTCCAAAGTGTTACAACCCTGGCCTGTTACCCAGTTCCAAAGTCATTTCCACATTTTGGGGTATCTTTTCAACAGTGCCTCACTCTCCTGGTACAAATATACTGTATTAGTCCATTTTCATGCTGCTGATAAAGACATACCTGAGACTGGGCAATTTACAAAAGAAAGAGGTTTAATGGATTTACAGTTCCACATGGCTGGGGAGGCCTCACAATCATGGCAGAAGGCAAGGAGGAGCAAGTCACGTCTTATGTGAATGGCAGCAGGCAAGGGGAGAGAGCTTTTGCAGGGAAACTCCCATTTTTAAAACAATCAGATATCATGAGACTTATTCTCTATCATGAGAGCAGCACAAGAAAGACCCAACCCCATGATTCAACTATCTCCCACCAGGTCCCTCCCACAACACGTGGGAACTATGGGAGCTACAAGATGAGATTTGGGTGGGGACACAGAGGCAAACCATATAAGCTCCCCTCAGGGATTCCAGGACCTCGAATGCAGCATCCTCTCCTCAGATCTCTGAGGCCCAACAATGTGGGACTCCTCCCCTGCGCATCTGAGTAACCAGCACCAGCCATCCATGCAGTGCACCTTCCTCATGCATCTGACTGAAGCTCCTCAAGGCTTCACCTCATGCCTCCTGAGGTGCCAGCACCTCACCTCAGAAGTATAAGTGCCAACTCTACAGAGGTATGGCTTTAAGCTTTTTGGTTTTAATAACCCCAACCTCTATCTTTCATTGCTCTTCTCTTATGGGAGATCCCTGCTTTCTGCATTTATTAATCTTTCTGTTACTCCATTATGTCCTTTGGCAGTCCTTCAGTACAGTTAGAGAAATTCTTAATATAAGTTCTATCTTTGGAAAAACCCACTATTTTTTCCTGGTTTTTGAAAGACTTTATTGAGATACTCAGTGTTTTGGATGTATTTGAATAAGACTATTCTGAATATATGACAGTAAAATTATAAAGCTGTTTACAAAAAGTTCCTTAAGACCATGATAAACAGGTTGAGTAAACAAAGATTTTAGATCAGTTTTCTTACTACCTACAATAATTAATAATATGCATATTAACTAATCAAATATGCAATAATATTTTCAGTATGTAATGTAAGAGAAAGTACATTTTAGTCTCTACCTCAATAACTAATTAAAAAATTTGGACTAAGCTGATCTGAACAATAGCAAAAAGAGTTTTAAAATTACTGAGTAAAAATTCTGCTTATACTTCTAGATGCATAGAATTCTGTTTTATTATTACACTCACAAAGTCTGCAAGCTAATACTCATACTCTCTAGTATAGCAAAGTCAATGAGCAAGGATACTTTGAAAACATCTTTTCTCCAAATCATAGATTTAAATGACTAAAGATGGTATCTTGCCTTTCCTCTGCCTATATGTAAAACAAACAAGAAAATGCACAAATGTTAAGAACCTAGCACCTCTCAAATTGAGTAAGAAAAGGGGTAATATTTTTTAGCACTAATTGTAGCAAGCAATATGTTTCTTGCCTCTTAGCATTTAACCCCCACATTAACCTTTAAGGTAAGAATAATGAGTCCCTCTCTCCCTCTTACTTGAAACATGAGGAAAGTGAGTCCTTAGGGAGCTTTAAGTATAGGTCCAGGATTTGAACCCAGCTCTCCTGTTTCCAATGCCTATGTTTTTTTCCTTTAATGCATTCTTAGCCCAATTGGTGCTTAATACCATCATTACATGAAATAATGAGTCATATCTCCAGTTACCAATATGGTTCAGTTCTCTATCCAACTCTCTTTTCAAAATGCACCAACTTATCAGTTTGTTTATCCAAGGTGTATTTCTCATTTCCTTCCTTTCCTTTTTCCCCAGCTCCTTCTCCACTTCTATATTCTCTTCTTCCTTCATTTTTCAAATGTTTGCATTTAAAATCTGTGAAAAGTTGAAGTTGCTGTCCCATAATGCATATTATTTTTCAAATTCATGTAATATATAGCATTTATCGTATACGTGTGTGTATACGTTTCTGTAGTAAACTCATTGACCAGTAACAATTTATAGCAACAGCCACAATTTTCATCACCTATATTAGTTTTTTGTTTTGTTTTGAGGCAGAATTTCACTCTTCTTGCCCAAGCTGGAGTGCAATGGCGCAATCTCGGCTCACCACAACCTCTGCCTCCCAGGTTCAAGCGATTCTCCTGCCTTAGCCTTCCTGAGTAGCTGGGATTATAGGCATGCACCACCACGCCCAACTAATTTTGTATTTATAGTAGAAGACAGGGTTTCTCCATGTTGGTCAGGCTGGTCTCAAACTCCCGCCTTCAGGTGATCCGCCCGCTTCGGCCTCCCAAAGTGCTGGGATTACAGGCATGAGCCACCTCGCCCAGCCCCTATATCAGTTTTTTAAATGACCAATCCCCCAGTGGTTCCCTTTATTTTTTAATTGGCATATAATATGAGTTACATCATTTTAATTAAGAATACAATTAAATTTCCGTTTTTTTGTTTGGACAAACATTTTGTTTAATATCAACTGTTGGGAAAGATTTTAACTCATATCCTTTTCAGAAACAGTCATAAATATTAATACGTAGATCTTATGTTTCTTTAAGCTTATTTTAGGAATTTGATAGAGCCATTATTGAATGTTCCAGTTATGTTACACATCCTTTGCTGTTCTTTTTTAAAGCAACAAATGATTCTTTATTATTTATTGACAAACACTTGAACTTTTAAAAGTCTTGAACTATGTCTTGAGGTCTTTGAGATTTAAATTTTTTTAATATTGCAGCATTTTTATTTCACCCAATTTAACTTTCAAAGCTAGCAAGATCTTGAAAATCTCAAAATGGCAAGAGGAGAGCTGACATGCATTAACACTCAGTGTTTACTTAAAATAAGAAATTCCCACAGGACAAAGTCCTAGACACTTTCTATTCATGGAATATGGTGAATTTAAAGGGATCAACAGTAAAATAATTGAATTTATAACGCTAGATTTAAAGGTAGATTTTGTTACCACAATAATAACCTTTCTTAATAAGCACAGAACATTCACATATCAGCAAAAGCTACTAGCAACTGATGAAATCTGAATGAAGTAAACTGAGGTCAAGGATGTTCTCATACCACGTACAGGCAACCAATGCATAAATTCATCTCTGTTTACTCTAAAAGGAGTGGAAAGGAGAAGATGTTGCCAGAGATATCATACAATTCTGGCCTAATGGGAAGGAGGAGAAAGTTTTGAATTAGTTTACCACCTTTTGGAGTAAATTTAATGATTGAATTTGTCAAAGTTATAATTTCTACTCAGATTAAGGGATGGGAAAGAGAAAGTAAACACAGTATGTGTCTTAGTTCACTTGTGTTGCTATTAAAGAACACTGATAATTTATAAAGAAAAAATATTTATTTGGCTCACAATTCTGATTTCGAAAAAAGTTTAAAATTGGCCATCTGCATCTGGTGAGGGTCTCAGGCTGCTTCCACTCATGGCAGAAGGTGAAGGGGAGCTGGAATGTGCAGAGATTGCATGGTGAGAAAGGAAGCAAGAGGGAGAGGGGAGAGAGGTACCAGGCCCAGCCCTTTTTAACAACCAGCTCTCTTGATAACTAATAGAGTGAGAATTCGCTTACCATCACCATGCCTAAGGAGGGGATTAATCTATTCATGAGGGATCTGCCCCCATTACCCAAACACCTTCCATGAAGCCCCATGTTCAACATTGGGGATCAAATTTCAACGTGAAGTTTGGAGAGGTCAAATATCCTAATGATAGCAGTATGGCTAAAATAATAAAGAAAATTGAAAAGCTTCACAGTTATACTCATTCTAGGTGAGGCTGGTCAATGAAGTAGCTACCATGGTTGATGGTCTGACTTGACCTTCTGAACTGCCAGACCTTGATTGAGACCTAGGTCTCATCCACGTGCATAGGCAGAGCTAAAACCTGAAAATTAGAAGAAATGACTTCAATCAATGTGGGATATAAATGAATACATTTTTACACATTATGCCTTGATTTTGGCAAAAATACTATTGAATTCAGATGCCTATATATTAATATAATTCTTATTCTGAAATAAAGTTTGTTGACCTAGGGCATCTTTTTCTTTAAGTACGCTTGTCACACTGCTACCAGGCTGACTTTTACGAATTTTTATACTGTTTCTCTCTTTCTCTTACATGACACCCTTTAGACACTCATCGTTGTTTACAAGGACTGGCCAATAATCTCCTCTGAGCTCTGACCTCTATGTAACCTGTCTAGGCTAATCCATGGCTCATCTTATGTCCTACTGCAGTTCTACTGATTATTTACAATTGCTCATCTTCCAAGACTGCCCAAAAGTCATTTCTTTCATAAAGCCGTTTTTTCCCCTCCACTCCCTGAGACTTGATAACTTCCTCTTTTGTGTCCTCACAATATCTTGAATCTGATTCTGAAATCTTCTTGTGGGAATTGTGCCCTCATTTACAGATGATCCCAAACTTATGATTTTTTGACTTTACAATGGTGTCAAAGTGATGCCCATTTAGTAGAAATTGTACTTAAAATTTTAAATTTTGATCTTTTCCTGGGCTATTGATATGTGATATAATACTATTACCTGAGATATTCAACACTTTATTGTAAAATGGGCTTTGTGTCATGCACAAACATAGCTTAGCCTAGCCTGCCTTAAAGGGCTCAGAATACTTACATTAGCCTACCCAAATGTAGGAGTCCAAATCTGTAGGTTAATGTGAGTGTTCTGAGCATTTTAAGTTAGGAAAAGCTTAAGCTATAGTGTTTGATAAGTTAGGTGTTTAAGTGTATTTTTGATTTGCAATATTTTTAATTTATGATAGGTTAATCAAGAAATAACATCACTGTAAATTGAGGAGCATCTGTAATTAGATGTTTGTTTTTTCAGTTTCTCATATCCAAGCATCACCAGGACATTGCTCAACTAGATTACGTATTAAGTACTCAGTGAACATTTTATAAATGTGTAAATAAACATGTTAAAAAGAATGTTGAGTCAGTGAGGGCAGTTCCAAGATGGCCGAATAGGAGCAGCTCCAGTCTACAGCTTGCAGTGTGAGCAACGCAGAAGACTGGTGATTTCTGCATTTCCAACTGAGGTACTGGGTTTATCTCACTGTGGCTTATTGGACAGTGGGTCCAGGACAGTGGGTGCAGCACATCGAGCATGACCCGAAGCACAGCGAGGCATTGCCTCACCCAGGAAGTGCAAGGGGTGAGGGAATTCCCTTTCATAGCCAAGCAAAGCTGTGACAGACGGCACCTGAAAAATCGGGTCACTCCCACCCAAATACTGCGTTTTTCCAATGGTCTTAGCAAGCGGCACACCAGGAGATTATATCCTGCACCTGGCTCAGAGGGTCCCATGCCCACGGAGCCTTGCTCATTGCTAGCACAGCAGTCTGAGATTGAACTGTAAGGTGGCAGCGAGGCTGGGGGAAGGGCGCTCGCCATTGCTGAGGCTTGAGTAGGTAAACAAAGTGGCCAGGAAGCTCAAACTGGGGGGAGCCCACCGCAGTTCAAGGAGGCGTGCCTGCCTCTGTAGACTCCACCTCTGGGGGCAGGGCATAGCCAAACAAAAGGCAGCAGAAACCTCTGCAGACTTAAATGTCCCTGTCGAACAGCTTTGAAGAGAGTAGTGGTTCTCCCAGCATGGAGTTTGGGATCTGAGAATGGAAAGACTGCCTCCTCAAGTTGGTCCTTCACCCCTGAGTAGCCTATCTGGGAGGCACCCCCAAGTAGGGGCAGACTGACACCTCGCACGGCCAGGTACCCCTCTGAGATGAAACCTCCAGAAGAGCGATCAGACAGCAACATTTGCTGTTCAGCAATTTTCGCTGTTCTGCAGGCTCTGCTGGTACCCAGGCAAACAGATTCTGGAGTGGACCTCCAGCAAACTCCAACAGACCTGCAGCTGAGGATCCTGACTGTCAAAAGGATAACTAACAAACAGAAAGGACATCCACACCAAAACTACAAGGCTACAGTAACCAAAATGGCACAGTACTGGTACCAAAACAGAGAGATAGACCAATGGAACAGAACAGAGCCCTCAGATAATACCACACATCTACAATGATCTGATCTCTGACAAACCTGACAAAAACAAGAAATTGGGAAAGGAGTCCCTATTTAACAAATGGTGCTGGGAAAACTGGCTAGCCATATGTAGAAAGCCGAAACTGGATCCCTTCCTTACAGCTTATACAAAAATTAATTCAAGATGGATTAAAGACTTCAATGTTAGATCTAAAACCATAAAAACCCTAGGAGAAAACCTAGGCAACACCATTCAGGACATAGGCATGGTCAAGGACTTCATGTCTAAAACACCAAAAGCAATGGCAACGAAAGCCAAAATTGACAAATAGGATCTGATTAAACTAAAGAGCTTCTGCACAGCAAAAGAAACTACCATCAGAGTGAACAGGTAACCTACAGAATGGGAGAAAATTCTTGCAATCTACTCATCTGACAAAGGGCTAATATCCAGAATCTACAAAGAACTCAAACAAATTTACAAGAAAAAAACAAACAACCCCATCAAAAAGTGGGCAAAGGATATGAACAGACACTTCTCAAAAGAAGACATTTATGCAGCCAACATACACATGAAAAAAGGGTCATCATCACTGGCCATCAGAGAAATGCAAATCAAAACCACAATGAGATATTATCTCACACCAATTAGAATGGTGATCTTAAAAATTCAGGAAACAACAGGTGCTGGAGAGGATGTGGAGAAATAGGAACACTCTTACGCTGCTGATGGGACTGTAAGCTAGTTCAACCATTGTGGAAGACAGTGTGGTGATTCCTCAGGGATCTAGAGCTAGAAATGCCATTTGATCCAGCCATCTCATTACTGGGTATATACCCAAAGGAATATAAATCATGTTGCTATAAAGACACATGCACATATATGTTTATTGCGGCACTATTCACAATAGCAAAGACTTGGAACCAACCCAAATGTTCAACAATGATAGACTGGATTAAGAAAATGTGGCACATATACACCATGGAATACTATGCAGCCATAACAAATGATGAGTTCATGTCCTTTGTAGAGACATGGATGAAGCTGGAAACCATCATTCTCAGCAAACTATCGCAAGGACAAAATACCAAACACCACATGTTCTCACTCATAGGTGGGAATTGAACAATGAGAACACTTGGACACAGGAAGGGGAACATCACACACAGGGGCCTGTTGTGGGGTGGGGGGATGGGGGAGGGATAGCATTAGGAGATCTACCTAATGTAAATGACGAGTTAGTGGGTGCAGCACACCAACATGGCACATGTATACATATGTAACAAACCTGCACATTGTGCACATGTACATTAGAACTTAAAGTATAATAAAAAAAATATAAAAGAATGTCGAAAAGCATATGGATGCATTCAATAATCTAAGGATGTTTCACGTAGAATATGATTAATAACAAAAACTTCAATTTTAAATGTAGGTATTTAAAATTTAATAAACATCATTACATGCCTATTCAATGGCAGGCATGGTGTTAAATACTAGTTGTTTTTAAGACATAATCCATGATTTTGATAAACTCAAATTGTAAAAGGGTAAAGCAGGGTGTAAGAGCAATCTTGCATCTCTTAATGGCAGGACTCACATTATAAATGAAGATTTTAATGTAAGATTATTGAATTAAAACAAAATAATGAAGGCAATGAGAAGGCTAACTATATAATTTTGAATTCAGAACAGGCACTTCTGAGAGTGAAAGGAGACACTCCTGACAATTATGCTAGTCAGCAAGTATAAAACTGGAATATCTACATTTGGACAAACTGGGATGCATATTCATCCTAGTTAGAGGAGCATAATAATAAAAGATTTAAATAAGATAAAAATGTGATCTGATTTGTTTTGCTTAAAGAGCACTGTGATATCTTGCAGATATTTGGAGGGGATGAAAACTAGATTTGGGGGAAAAAATTAGGATGTTATCTAGAAAGAAATTAGGAGATGCAAAAAGAAGGCACTGACAATACAAATGTTAAAGGAAAAAATAATTTGAAAAACATTGGAAATGCAATGGATATGACTTAAAGATGCTTGTATGAGAGAATTGAGGAAGAGGGAGATGTCAAAATGGTTTGCTAATTTCTGAGTTGGGAATATGTGAAGATGTTAAGGGCCTCCAACAAGAAAATGGTTCCCAGACATACTTCATAATACTTTTAACTTGAAGAACATTTTATTTAAAGGAAAGAATAAGTGTGACTTAAATCTATTTTGCTTTTGAAAACATAATCTGAACTAACTTGAATAAGCATGCTGTTTATAATATTTATGGAACATATGGGTGTTTATTGCCCTTTGAAAACACATTTAACAGTTTTAAAAAATATTCAGCCCTTCATCACCTTCTCCTAAAAACCTTTTCTGATCTCTCAAGTTGGCCTCAGTATTCACAAGCCACTGTGTGTCCTCTCCTATTGCTACACCTGTGACATTATGTGAAAGTAATCTATTTATATATATATGTTTATATATATAAATAATATAAATATATATTTATATATATAAATAATATAAATATATATTTATATATAAATAATATAAATATATATTTATATATAAATAATATAAATATATGTTTATATATATAAATAATATAAATATATGTTTATATATAAATAATATAAATATATATTTATATATAAATAATATAAATATATATTTATATATATAAATATATATAATATAAGGAATATATATATATCTTCCCTATTTGTAGAGTGCACACTACTTCAGTGTGGGGAGAAAATACTGTTATTATTTCTACCCCATGCTTTGTTCAATGCCTGCAAAGTATTAGGCAGTCAATAAATGTGTATTGAACTGGGACAAACACCAGGCATATATTATTTTTGCAGGAAAAGACATTTCACATTTTTAACTCAGAATATTGGTGTTTATTGTGTGCTTTTTATGTGCCATGTGCTGTAAAAATATGTGAAAATATGAAGAAATGCTGTTCTAGGCAGAGGGAACAGCATGAACACAGAGCCACCACTACTAAAATAGAGAACCTCGATTTTTAAGAGAGACTTCATCTTTGGGGATAATGGGATTGGAAATATCTCTGGATTCTAAAGCAGCAGTGGAGGCTTCTGCTGTGTAGATTGAGAGAGAAAAGAGGACTATATTGGTGACTACGTTTGGATGGAAAGATAAAAGAGAATAGGCTGAGAACTCCAGGGGGAAACTTCTGAAAAGGCAGGGAGGGAGACTAGGGTTCAAGGGAGAAGGAAGACAAGAAGAGAGACATACACTTGTATGTAAAACATGCCCAACCCTGTACAGTTGAGTTCCGGGATGAGTATTTCCCCAAACATAGACCACCATACAGGAAATTCGTTGTGAAAAAATTTACAAGTTTAATTTTAACAATACAATCAGATCTGGTTTCTATAAGAAGAAACTTTTAAAAGTGAAGAGAGGTATCTATCAATATCAGAATTATTTTTTTCCTGAATGAAGCTAAGTGTTTTGATTTTTTTCCTTCTAGATACACTAAATCCATGGTTTTTATATGGGCCTGTGGTGGGGCCTGAGAATGTGCATTTCTAACTCATTTCCCAGGTAATGCTGATGGTGCTGGCCCAACAATCATACCTGGAGAAGTACTGCAGTAAATGGACTAAATGTCCAGGTGGTTGGTGTCAAATAAACACAAGCTAAAGTAAATTATAATTTTACTAATTAATTTCTATATTTTAGCATGTTAGATCATTTTATAAAAAATATTCTTACATTAATCCTATAAATATATTATAAATATACACTTTAATATAACCTATATAAGTACTTGTATAAGTATATTCCAAAAGTGTAACTACTTACACTTATATAAGTTATAAATATATATCTATAATTCCATCACTCAAATAAAGTACATTGGAGTAATTACATCACTTAAATAAAAGTAAAGATTGCTAACACCAATAGTAAGTGTTTATTGATAGCTTATTATGGCCCAGGCTGTGACCTAGTGTTTTTAATTAATTAATTAATACTTGTTAATTAAGTTAATTAACCTCATTCAATCCTCTGAATTGTGTTGGATACTCACAGTAGTATTTACTCCGCAAATCAGGAAACAGTCGCTGAGGCCATAGTTTGAGGCCGAGAACCCAAGCTGGGCTGATCCAGAGCCTCATTCTTGGCCTCGTGCTCTTTTGTTCTGCCTCAGGCAATGAAGCAGACAATAGATTCACAGAGGGATCATGGACATACCCTAGAGCTGCTCTTCTCCTTTTCTGGGACTAATGTATTCTGCTTTGAAATATAAGGTCTTTTTTGGCAGTATCGCAATATAGCAGCATGCTGTTAATCCAGTGAAAAGTACACTGAGCTGCTGTGCATATTTACACATTTAAAAGGCATTGGGAATTATATATTTCACTTTTGTGGTCCAAAATTTATTCCCTGGACAATAACAGAAACTTGTGTAAATCCCATTTATAGGTTCTGTGGCACAGATGCCTATCCGATGGGGAGCAATATACCTCAGGAATATTGTACAACAATGCTCTGAACTTCAGTTTGAAGGCTGCCCTCCTCTCACAAGGAAGGGGAGGTTTGTGGCTGATATCAGCCTTATATTTAGAGAGAGGTCATCTAAAGCAAGAAAAAGTAAGATTTAGCCTTTTCTAGGTGATTTGAAATTGGATCCCTTTTAATATGCAGCAGCACACTGTTGACATAGCAGGTAGGCCTGTGCAACTGAGGTATTTTGTACTTTCAAATGAGTAGTAAGGAACTCAAAACTATTAACTTAAAAAAGCCAATTTCTTAGACATTATCTATAAGATGATTAGAAAAGAACAAGGATTGAAAGGTGGGGAGGAAGGAAGAAACATTTTCCATCACATACATATTGCTTACAGATTTATCTCGGATAGTAGGGACTGTGAACAAAAGTTCTCTGAAAAGGAATTTGGAAGAAAGAGACTTTATTCCAGTGAACAGTTTGCAAACCGTGAGACAAAGCTTTTGGTGTAAAATGAAGGTGTGATCCAGAGAACCAAGAGAGGGTTCAGTTATTATGGCAAAAGTTCTCACCCAAGTTTCCAGTCAGGTTTGTTTATGCAAATGCTCAGTTCCCATTGTTTGATACAGCTGAGCCCTGATTGGTTGAAGCAGTCCAGGCCTGATTGGTAGATCAGGTGAGCTCTGGAAGTCCCAAAGTTGAGCAGAGCTGTAGGTTTTCAGGGAACTCAGAGTATACATGTGTGATCTTTAGTCAGCAAATGGCCACTTGCCTCTATTTAAAACATAGCCCCATTTAGCCACTCAGGTTGTATTTTGAAAGATTGGCTCTTTCGGTTCACATTTGTTCACAGGACTAAGGTGTTTGCAGATTAGGAGTAAAAGAGAATGAACTTCCTAAGTTTCATTTTCGTAAGTGAAGGAAAATATAGCTATCTCGATTACTAGGAACCAACCGTTTTCCAAATTTTAGAGTTTTCATGAGGAGGCATTTTCCCTGAATTATTCTGAATTCTTTCCCTACCCCTTATTCTGCTCAGGAGAGCTTCAGTAATTTAATAAATGGGTTAAAATTGGGAAGAATATACAATTAGGCTTGGTTTAGCTAATTCTTGTTACCACTTGGGGAAAAGCTGTCATTTTTCTATTTCTTCTCGACGTAAGTCTTCACTTGGGCACCGTAGCACTTTGGAATGCCTTCCTCACAATTCTCCAAATCGCCCTCCCTGTCACGCTGGGAACTTCAGGGTTTGCAGTGCTTTTCAGGAGCTGCACTCTCAGCCTGAACAGGACCCCTGTGGGCCAGCCTCTTCACCCTTTTGAGATGCTACTCTCAGACTTTCTAGCCCCGCTGCCTGTGGGGTCAACCAGATGCCCCACAGAATGCTGGGGCTCAAGCCTGTAGAATAATTCTGGGACTCTATGGTTAATTCAGGTCTAGGAGGGCAGCCTGGCTAGTGGATCACTTCTCACTGAGTGGAGAGGTATTTCTTTGCAAGATTTGGTAGGCAGAACCATGCTGACATGTCTCTTAGGGTGACCCACTCATGTTGAACACAGGACCAGTGCAGGGTTCCCAGCTAGCTATACACTATCACTGACCCTGGGAGCTTGAGCCGTGTGTCTGGGCTCTTGCATGTGGCCTCAGCTGTCCATGTTTCCCTCATGGTACCACCTCAGGTCTACAGCACGGCAAGAGTTGGGTGGGGAAAGGTGTTCTGTACCCTGTGTGCCCCTCCAGCTACTGTGCCACTCTTTCCACAGGCTCTGTGGAAAGGAGGGAGTGCAGTGCACCAGGGAAGGCCCAGAGATACTGGTGTGTGCTGGAATAATCTGATGGTGTTTCATGGGATGAATTGTGTAAGTAGCAACCAGAGGTGGAGACTGAGAGCAAGCGGAACTGGAAGGTGCAATGGATAGGAGGGTAGAGTGTAAACAACAAACCGGTATCTCAGCAACAAAATCATGCATTTCTGTGTTGAGTGTTTTATCTTGAGCATCTGGAAAAATGGTGGCAGCTTTAATAGAGAAAAATTTAAAAGGCAGGCCGAAACTTGGGTTCTAAGGAAAGCTGACTTAGTTTTTCTTTTTTTCAACATTTTCATGAATTGCTGGGATAAACACTTCTTTCTGCTTACTTGCCTTTCAAGCCCGCAGATCACTCTTTATGAATGTAGAATGTGGTTTCCCTAAGTCGGCCTGGCACAGGTGAGGAGACGCTGGGGAACTTTATCGTTTCCTGACACACAGTGGCTCCTTGATACCTCAATAGTCCTGCCATGTACTTTACCTGCTGCATGTAGCCATGTGTTTACGTTGGGCAGTGATATGGGCCAACTTGAGATAAAGTTGGTAAAGTTAAATGTTAATGACTTAAAATGACAGTCATATTCAAACTAACTTTACTTTTACCTTCTGTCTTTCTGTGTGTAATATTACTAGTATATTAATCTTAACACCAACAAAACTTTAGATAAACATTTCTGATACATTTCAAGACTGAACATATTTAAAACTTTTAACTTTTGAAATAATATGGGATGTACAAAAGAATTGTAAAGTGTGAAGCATTTCTGTATATTTTCCATGCAGTTTTCCTTAATATTAACATATTGTGCTACTATGGCACATTTATTTTAAAAGTTTGCATTTTAAATTTTGTTTTTGAAAAATGAAAGTTTCAAGAGTGGACAAAAATATAAAATTTGCCTAATTTTCACAACTTTATATGTATTTATCCATATGCATGCCTCATATATGTACATATCATGAACAAAATGTTTTTCCAAATATGCAGGTTGTAATATTTTGTGGACAATGAGACAGAACATAATTTATAGGTTACTTTAAATACCTAGTGACATTGCATTTGGTCATGTACTCTTTGTATGGATGGCTCATATTCAGTGGAATGATGTATTTATTCTGTTAGTGAATTGAAAGTGAAAAGTATAAGTAGTTCAACCAAGAAAATTCAAATTTAAAATTTTCCTGTTTAAAGCTTTAGATTTTATTTTCAATAACTCATTGTGAAAACAAGATGAAAATTTAATTAAATCAAATAAATTACAGATCTACAAAAACTTGTCAAATTTGTCAAAACTGTGTTTTTGCCAACTGAGAAAAAAATGTGCCTTTATACTCTGGTCATTAAGCAAACCCTGCAGCAATTTTTAAAAAATATATGGTTAGAAACGTGTTATTGAGGGTGTGAAAGTAATCCATACATTTCACCATTCCAGTTACCATAACAACAGAGTATAATGCATTTTCCTTGATTTTAGTTTCAATCATATTTAGCTGAATTTGATTGTCAAAACCAAAAATGAGAGAGACAGAGAGAGAGAGAGAGTAAATATTAATATAGCATTTTTACTTCCACTGAAAGGTAAAGGACTAGGTTTGTGTCCACTCTTACTTTTTACTATTATTACATAGACCTCTCTGTTGAGAAATACTCTGATAATGTCCATGTAGAGTGGAGACAAATAAGTTTTCCAGCATCTCTTACAGCTTATGTGATATGAGATTAAATTTTGGCCAATTAAATGTTAACAGAAGTGTCAAATGGCAGCTTCTGGAACTTCCTTAATGCCTCCTTTTCTTCTCTTTCTCTCCATTCTACTTTTTGAAACACAGATGCTATGAGGAGGGTTCTTACTGCCATTGTGGACCCTGAGGACATAGGACATGAAGTAGAGATGGCAGAGCAGTGGGTTAGAGGTAGCCTGGCTCCTTGAGAACCTTCTGGAACACAGTTGCCCTTCTAGCATTTGACTGTCTTTATCAGAACTTTTTCAAGAGATAAAATATTTCTATTTCATTTAAGCCACTGTTATTTTGCATTTTTCTGCTGTTTGCAGCTTAAATTAATCCTAATATGCCATATCTCTATGAAAAGAGAAAGTATGAGAGATAGAACTGGACATCTATGTTTTTCAAGGAAAATTGATCTTTATTCATTTACATATGTATCTGTCACCTGTTAAACAACCTAGTATGCTACTCCTGTTACTGCCATTATTTTCTTGGTAGACTCGAGATTGACAATAGGATGTCAGCAGCTATGTCTGCTTCAATCTCATCCTTCCCTGACCCCCCCATTAGAGCTTTCAGTACACCTTAGACCAAGGGTGTTCAATCTTTTGGCTTCCCCAGGCCACACTGGAAGAAGAATTGTCTTGAGCCACACATAAAATACACTAACACTAACAATAGCTGATGAGCTTAAAAAAATCACAAAAAACTCATAATTTGTTTATGCAAATCTTTCAGCTTTATTGATTTTTATTTTTTGTCCTCTTCTTTCCCCTTCTGCTTTATTCTTTTTTTATATAAGCATACTTTAAGTTCTGGGGTACATGTGCAGAACGTGCAATTTTGTTACATAGGTATACATGTGCCATGATGGTTTGCTGCACCCACAACCCATCATCTACATTAGATATTTCTCCTAATGCTATCCCTCTCCTAGTCCCTCACCCCCTGACAGGACCCGACGTGTGATGTTCTCCTCCCTGTGTGCATGTGTTCTCATTGTTCAACTCCCTCTTATAAGTGAGAACACATGGTGTTTGGTTTTCTGTTCTTGTGTTAATTTGCTGAGAATGATGGTTTCCAGCTTCATCCATGTCCCTGCAAAGGACACGAACTCATCCTTTTTTATGGCTGCATAGTATTCCATGGTGAATATGAGCCACATTTTCTTTATCCAGTCTAATATTGATGGTCATTTGGGTTGGTTCCAAGTCTTTGCTATTGTGAATAGTGCCACAATAAACATAGGTATGCATGTGTCTTTATAGTAGCATGATTTATAATCCTTTTGGTATATACCCAGTAATGCGATGGCTGGGTCAAATGGTATTTCTGGTTCAAGATCCTTGAGGAATTGCCACACTGTCTTCCACAATGGTTGAATTAATTTACACTCCCACCAACAGTGTAAAAGCATTCCTATTTCTCCACATCCACTCCAGCATCTGTTGTTTCCTGACTTTATTTTTATTGTTTTGAGACAGAGTCTCGCTCTGTTGCCCCAGCTGTAGTGCAGTGGCGTGATCTCTGCTCACTGCAAGCTCCTCCTCCCAGGTTCACGTCATTCTGTTGCCTCAGTTTCCCGAGTAGCTGGGACTACAGGTGCCCGCCACCACGCCGGGCTAATTTTTTTGTATTTTTTTTTTTTAGTAGGGATGGAGTTTCACCGTACTAGCCTGGATGGTCTTGATCTCCTGACCTCGTGATCCGCCCACCTCGGCCTCCCAAAGTGCTGGGATTACAGACGTGAGCCACCGTGCCAGGCCATTTCCTGACTTTTTAATGGTTGCCATTCTAACTGGCGTGAGATGGTATCTCATTGTGGTTTTGATTTGCATTTCTCTAATGACCAGTGATGATGAGCTTTTTTTCATATGTTTGTTGGGTGCACAAATGTCTGCTATTGAGAAATGTCTGTTCATATCCTTCGTCCACTTTTGGATGGGGTTATTTTTTCTTGTAAATTTGTTTAAGTTCTTTGTAGATTCTGGATATTAGCCCTTTGTCAGATGAATAGATTGCAAAATTTTTCTCCCATTCTGTAGGTTGCCTATTCACTCTGATGATAGTTTCTTTTGCTGTGCAGAAACTCTTCAGTTTAATTAGAGCTCATTTTTCAAATTTGGCCATTGCTTTTGATGTTTTAGTCATGAAGTCTTTGCCCATGCCTATGTCCTGAATGGTGTTGCCTAGGTTTTCTTCTAAGATTATTATGGTTTTAGGTCTTATGTTTAAGTCTTCAATCCATCTTGAGTTAATTTTTGTATAAGGCATAAGGAAGAGGTCCAGTTTCAGTTTTCTGCATATGGCTAGCCAGTTTTCCCAACACCATTTATTAAATAGGGAATCCTTTCCCCATTGCCTGTTTTTGTCAGGTTTGTCAAAGATCAGATGGTTGTGGATGTGTGGTCTTATTTCTGAGGCATCTGTTCTGTTCCATTGGTCTATATATTTGTTTTGGTACCACTACCATGCTGTTTTGGTTACTGTAGCCTTGTAGTATAGTCTGAAGTCAGGTAGTGTGGTGCCTCCAGCTTTGCTCTTTTTGCTTAGGATTGTCTTGGCTATGTGGGCTCTTTTTTGGTTCCATATGAAATTTAAAGCAGTTTACAAAAAAACTCATAATGTTTTAAGAAAGTTTACAAATTTATGTTGGGCCACATTCAACCTACTGTGGGTTGGACAAGCTTGCCTTAGACACTCCTTAGTTTTATATTGGTTTGTTTTTGAGAACATCATGACATCCCAAGGTAATTAATGAAACCCTAGAGTTTTGCACAACCAAGAATGGAAAGTGACTACTACTTAAGGCTTTTGTTTTTCAGTCTTGGGAAAATAGAGTTAAACCTTACTCTCACTGTTACTAAATTAAAAGAGCAATTGTATATTGCTCATAGTACACTCAAAATAATTGAATAATCCATTTATCTAAGTTCAGTAGAGAAATAAAAATAGTGAACATATAAACTGAAGTAGGGGGCTCTTCCAAGCTACACATAAAGAGATATCCTAAAGTGGAAAACATATTAAGTGAGATTAAAATGGCTTAGTTATATTCCATATCTATTTTGTCAAGCAAAATAAGAATTTGAAAGGATTGATGTAGGAAAAATGGAAAAGGATAAATTATTAATACTTTGCTAAGTAAGGAGAACAAAGGTATGTGATAAATTACTCTTGAGTGATAAAGAAGACATTAGAGAGAAAAAGTTTGAATTTTTTTTAAAGAAAAAAGATATAAAGAAGAGAAATGGGATAATGAGAGATCAAGAATATTTTAGGCTAAATTTCTAGAAGGTTGTTCTAAGAAAGAACACTTGATACAACAGACTGGTATATCACTAGGATTGCTGAGAGTAGGATATAAGAGAACACATAGATAAATAAATGGTTGAAATTGGCAACTTTACCTCCAGCCTTACCTGGCAGTTACGGAGTGGACCAGAATAGGGCAGTCATGGAGATAAAGTTGCTGACTGTAGGCACTCCTGCCAAAGAACTCATGCCCATAGCAAAATTCTACAATAAATGAGTCTGCTTTTCCTATACCAGACTGGTGCATTTATTTTCTGTGAGAACAAAACCATTTTTAAAAATCATTCTTCCTTCTCAGCTCTGTCTCCAAATTTCCTATCCTGACTATAGTTCTTGAGGGAAAGAAAAAAAAAACAAACTGATCATTTTATTATTTGACCTGATTTGCATTTTAAGTTCTATGTGACTGTCAGATATTGGGCTTCCCAGAGGCTACTCAGTTCTAGTGTAGTCCAGGTCATCCTCTTCCCTCACAGAACATCCTTATCTCTACTGATGCTCAGAAGAGAATATCCTAGTTGTAAAGTGGAGAATTCAGTTGCTATTGGTGGAAATCAATTATGAGCATTGATTTCATTTGTTTTGATGTTAATACTTCTAAAATTTGATCAAACAGCTTTTTAACTACCATCAAGTGTTAATTTTGAAAAAGCAGTATTTTATTCAAGATCCTACAAATATTGTTTTTCAAGATTGAATGCCAGTAAAACTGTAATTCTGTAATTTAATCTACTTGTGTTTCTGAAGCTAAGACAGTTATTATGACTTTCTTTAATTTTAAAAAAGGGAGAAAAATAGAAAAAAATTTTAGTAAATCTAGAATTTGATAGTGCCATCTGTTGTTTAGAAACAAAATTGCATGCCCTTAAAAGCTACAATTTCTTTCTCTACTAATTTTCAAGAAAAGGTTAAGACTAATTTTGTCCATGTTCTCAATTTATTCAAGAGAAAAAGTTACAAAGCTTTATTCATGCTGTATTTACACATACAAAGGCGTTTGTCATCTCTTTTATATTGATTAACATGTAGAATCTTGAAATTGTTATAAATATGACGTATTTGCCTAAAAATTAGCAACTATTAAAAATATGCCTAGTTCAGATTATGCTTTAAAATAATAAGTAAAATAATAGATATCAGAGATAAAGATACTTTCAGTTTTGAAAGATAATGCACCTTAATTTACATTCCATTGTTAAGATAAGAGTGGCTTTTAGTTCCAAATAATGAAGATAATTCTAGATTCACTAAAAAAATTTTCCTATTCTTCTTTCTTTTTTAATTAAAAAAAGTCATTCTTAGCCTCAGAAACACAAGTAGATTAAATTCAACTATGAGTAAACATGTGACTATGGCAACATATAAATATATATCTTACACTTGGAGGAATAAAATTAATATTTCAAAATATTTAACTAGTGATAATGTGAATTTTATAATTTCTTCTCTTTAAATATGCCTAATGTTTCAAATATTTTATGTAATTAATCTTACAGATGCAGGGAAAAGTAAAAGAATACCTTTATTAAGAAGAAGCAAGCCACACCCCCATCGCACGCCCTGGCAAGGGGGACAAGGGAACATTTCCCATTACATTTACAAGAAAAAAAGATAGTTCAAATTACACATGATTGGTTTTTGTGATCAATTTACTACTAAAAATTTTAAGTGTTTACTTCAGTGTTTAAAAAAACAATTCTAGAATAGGCTTTATAATTTCAAAGAAATATGTTGAACTTTATTTTATTTTTTTCATAATAAGCTAATATATTGCATATACGCATTATTTATTGCTTCATCTCTGTCACTTTCTTCTCCACAGTTTGTCAAACAGATTTGTTGGTATAATAAAATTGTTAACACACTAACAGATAAAAGGAAATTCAGGAAAGTTCTGAACAATTTAAGTTTGCAATGTTACAGAAGGATCCTTAGCCTGGGTTACATTTCAGATCACTTTCTTAACGCTGTTGTTCACAGAAGTAGTTTAACATTTCATAGTAGCTTATTTCAACTTAGTTTGAGGCAGTGTTTTCCAATGTTATTAAATTTACACGTGAAATTGTAAACTCCTTTTTAGAATTAGATTGTCCTCTGTAGTCATTCTAAAGGTAATTTTAAATTGTATGCTTTTGTAAAGTTCTTATACTTTACAAGAAATAGTATAATATTACTCGAAGGTAAGCAGTAATAAGTTAAAGATGGACACTATAAACCCTACAGAAACTAAAATGAGTCTATAAAGAGTTATAGCTAATAAGTCAACAAAGGAGAATCATAAGTAGTATCATAAAATATACTCTATTAATTCAAAAGAAGGTAGGAAAAGAAAAAAAGAGGAGAGGCAAAGAACGGTTAGGACAAATATAAGACAACAAGACAGGAGGCTTAAATTCAACATGTAACAATCACACTAAATGTAAAAGTCTAAACACTGCAATTAAAAAGCACGCAATATCAGGTTAGATAAAACAGTAAAACCCAACTACGTGCTGTCTACAGTAAATCCAATTTAAATATAAAAACATAATTAGGTTACAAGCAAAGAGATGAAATAAGATATTCTATGCGAACATTTATCATAGAAAGGTGGAATGGACATATTAAATATAAGACAATGCAGATTTCATATCAAAGACTATTACCAGTGATACAGAAGATGATTTCATAATGATAAAGTGTTCAATTAATGAAGGGGACATAATAATCTAAAATGTTTATGCACTGTATCAGTTTTGTTTTGTTGCATAAGCAATTACCAGAAGCTTAATATCTTTAGAAGACACCCATTTATCAGCTCACAGTTCTGTGGCTCAGAAGCCTCAACATAACATTTTTGATTCAGTTTCAAAAGGTAAAATCAATGTGGCAGCTAGACTGTATTCTAGTCTGGATTTCAGGAGCCTCTTCCAAGCCCACATGCTGTGACAGAATTCAATTTCTTGCAGTTATAGAACTGAGGTCTCCATTCCTTCACTGGTTGTTAGCTGAAGGTCACTCAGCTCCTAGAGGTCAACTCTATTTTGCCACATGGTCCCCTCTGTTTTCAAAGCCAGGAACAAGGAATCCTTCTCACATGGAATTCTTCTAATACTTTGAATGTCTTTCACCAGAACCTTTGTCCCTTTTAAGGACTAACCTGATTAGGCCAGGTTCACTGAGGATAATCTCCAAGGATTATACAGGGCATGCACATCAGGGAGCAAGATCTTGGGGACCACCTTAGAATTCTGCCTATTCCAGGTATCTAATAACATGAAAATACAAGAAGCCAATACTAACAGAACTACGAGGAGTAATAGACAAATGTATGATTATAGTTACAGATTTCAACACACCTTAACAATATATGAAATAAGTGGACAGAAATTCAGTAAGGATATAAAAGACTTAAATAACACTATCAATCTACTTGATCTAATTGATATTTTTAGAACACTACACCTGATGTCAGCAGAATAAACAGTATTTTCAAATGTGTATTGGACATCTTACAAGATAGACTATATCTTGCACCAAAAAACAAGGCTCAAAAAATATTTTTAAATTCAACTCATACAATACATGTTCTCTGAACACAGTGGAATTAAATTATAAATCTTATTTCATAGGATCATGTTGGTAGCCCACCAAAGTAGCCACAGAGGGAATATTTATACAGTGGAAATTGATCAGAACTGGTAAGTGATACACATCAGGCCTTCCCTCTCTCTGGCTATCTGTCACCTATGACAGGTTGCTAAAATTTTTCGAAGACATCATTGACGTTACTTACTAAGGAACTTTGTCTCAGCATCTAGAGATCATGAGTGGAGCCCCTTCAGTTTATATCTAACAAAACATAGGCCCAGTAACTTACCCCAAACACACTACCAACTAGTCAAAAAGCAGTTTAGAAAACCAAAACAAGAGAGCTTTTTAAGTGACTAGTTATCTTCATTTAATATTTTTTTTATTGTTGCTTCTTCTCTTTCCCTTCTATATCCCTTTTTTATTAAACATCTCTTAGTAAGGAACTTTGTCTCTGTTTGATATTTATTGAAAGAGGTGCCTAAATAGATGAAGCAAAATTATAGGTGATGAAAATCTTGTCTCAGCATCTAGGTGTAAGACAACACAAGCATACATTTAGGTGCACAATTTTGGAAAACAGTAAGACATTAAAAAATAAGGCTATTTCAGTCAGAGTTTAGGTCTATAAAATGCAAGATTACACATTTATACATTTTAAAAACAAAGTAAGTATTTTGATTTCAGGTTTTAGAAATCAGGCTGGTCTCGAACTCATGAGCTCAAGTGATCTGCCCGCCTTGGCCTTTAAAAGAATTAATTTCTTAACCATGGAGTTTTGTTATAAAATTATAATTGACTTAAACATTAACACTATACATACTTCAGAACCTCACCGCCACTTTATCCTTTCTATCCATTTTCTAGCACTTATTTCTCTGAAGTTCACCACTTCACCTGGTATATTCCAACATGATCTCATCTTTCATCATATTCCCATTAAAACGTTCATCATTTCTTGATTGTCACAGAATCAACTATCTAAACTTTCATCATGAAGTATAAGAAAATAAAAGTTTAATTTTCCAAAAGGCTTATTTTAAAGCAGAACTTGTGAATCCAAATGAAATTTTAGGGTGTGAAAAGTTCTCTGAGATATTTTTGAACGAGGGAATATTTCTGCACTTTTTGGCCTATATGGGCTGTGAGTCACATTTGCAATGTTGCCTTTCTTCCCTCAATACCTTTTTTTCATTCTTTAAACCTTTGCCTAGTAACCACAAGCAGAAATATAGCTACTCTCTCATCTTTCAGAATCTGTCCTATTACTTTATTCAGCAAGTACTAGAAATATTGCTGTTACTAGAGCAGAAGTAAAATTCTGCCTTAACAGAGTTTACATTCTGCTGAGGAGGGGGGCAAATAATATACACAATTAAAAGTAAATTGTGGCTGGGCGCAGTGGTTCATGCCTATAATCCCAGCACTTTGGGAGGCTGAGGCGGGCAGATCACTTGAGCTCATGAGTTCGAGACCAGCCTGAAATTAGCCAGGCATGGTGGTACACACCTGTTGTCCCAGCTATTGGGGAGGCTGAGGTGGGAGTATGGCTTAAGCCCGGGAGGCAGTTTGCAGTGAGCCAAGACAGCATCACTGCACTCCAGCCTGGGCGATAGAGCCAGACTTTGTGTCAAAAAAAAAAAAAAAAAAGTAAATTGTGTAATGTATTAGGCAATAATAAGGACTATATGAAAAATAAAGCAAGGAAACATATACAGAACATTAGGGGAGGGTGGTGGGTATTACTGCGTAAATAAAATAATCAGGGAAAAGCTCAATGAGGTAACAGATAAAGAAAGACTTGAAGGGGTGAGGGAGCAAGCCCTCTGGAAGAGCCCTGTGAAACCTGGGCAAGAGTGTTTCTGAGAGAAGAAACGGCCTCTGCAAGGGTCCTTAGGAAAGAGCCTCCAAAGCAGCCAGTGTGGAAGCCAAATGGATGGCATTTTCAAAACGACTGTCATATTTATTTTTTATGCATTTCCAAGCAATCAATTTTTCATTGATTTTGCCTATGTACTCAGTTCTCCATTTTAAAAATTTAGAAAAAAAGAAAATAATAAATTCCCATATACCCAATACCCAAATGAAAGTATCACAATTTTGACAAAATTGTGTTTTTAAATCTTTTTTCCTTTTGCTGAAGTGTTTTAAAGAAATTCTATATCACTGGATTCCTGTTCTTCAGCATGCATCTCTAAATGTATAGCCATATTCTTATATATCTACAAAATTATCACATGGAACTAAATCAAATTATTCCTATTTATCTAATACCCAGTCCATAACTAAATTTTTCTGATTTTCTTAAAATGTCTTTTTGCAATTGATTTGTTTGAATCAACACCCAAATTTGATGGCATTTCTTAAAGTGAAATGACAATTTCACTGTATTTGTACTATTGCCTTAAGTTTATGCTATTTTAAAAATATTTTAATCTTTCTTGAATATTAAATTAAGGAGATAATCGAGCAGTTTATTATAATTATAAATGTTCTAAAATTGACACTATATATGACTTCAAATAAAGGTGCACAACTCAAATAATGCATTTGTATGATTTTTATCATCATTATTATTAATACAACTAATTTGTTATACTATCATCTAAATCACATATCGGCGATTTTTTTTTAATCATAGAGGACTTAGCTCACATAGGTACAGCTTAGATGCACTTAAACATTATATGAAACAGCTAGAGAAAAGAAAATAGCAAAAGCAGCCCAGGTGATGATGACAGAGCACAGAAAATGAAAATGGTCCCAGCAGGAGTAAGTGGAGACCCAGTATTCTTTCAAATAAGCATTTGTTCAACCTATTACAATTAGTAATGTCAGGTCTTAGTTCCAACATTATTTCAACACGTTTACAAAGCAACATTTGATTCAGGCCACATGTACACTCAGTAATAAAATCTGTCAGGATTTTTACAAAGCCTTAAATGTTTTCTTTATATATTTCCCTAAAGGTTAAATAAGGTTTTCATAAAAATAAAAACTGTTCTCCTTTCTTAGTTCAAAATTAATGATAGCATTTCCTTCTTTTCATATATGTATTGAGTTTGGCTTTCCTTTATTAAACACTCTTCAATAGCAAATCACCTGATGTAAGGAGGGTAGAAAATGATTTGGTGCTGATCACGCCATTCATCAAATCCCAGAAAAATATGATTTTGTGTCATTTTCCAATGCACATTTCCAAACCCAAACTGAACAGAAGAGACTCAACTTTAATTAACCATCCTATCCTTCTATTCCAACAATCATATGCTTACTGATGGTGAATTTATCTGTCTCATTCAAATTTGAGAGAGAGATTTTTGGAAGATGATACTTGAAAATTCTGAGATATTCAAGTCACCATATAGTTTTCATAATAAAGGCAGATACCTGACTGGCGTTGGATTATAAAATTAATTTCCAGCATCTAGAATTGTTTTTTCACCTTTGCAGCATATGTACATATATACATATATATGCAATATTTTACATATAAATGTAAAATACTGATTTTTTTCACTCTCATGGATAAATGTTAACTATAAGGTTTTTAAATTTTTTTTATGTTTTATATCTTTTTCTTGCCAGTAGTTCAGTATGGCAAAAGTATCCTTGAATTCTTTTTCATAAAGGTGTTCTATGGATTTTTTTCATAAATAAAACCTTTACTTTCAACTCATTTTTGTCTTAAATACAAAAATAAGTCATTATATCCACTCAAACATATATCCCAAATAGATGCTTTAATTCTCTCTCCTAAGCTAGAGCCTTTGCTTGGTAATATACAGAGACAGAGAGAAAATAGACATTACTGATAATGTTTTTATCTAACATTTATTAAATATTTTCTACATGGAAAGTCTTTTGCTAAATTCTGTGTTATTTTATTTACATTTTGTAATAATTCCGTGAAGCAGGTATTACTGGCAGATGAGGCAAATGAAGATTGTAAAGTTAGATGAACTTGGTTATCAGATACTTTGCCAGTACTGCTACAGACAAAGAGACAGACCACACCTCCATCTACCAAAAAAACTCAGTGTCCTAAACCAAAGTTTCATAATGTTCAATTCCAAGTTCAAATATATTAGTACGTCTGTCTATACACCAGCAGAATTATAGAGTGTCTTAGAGTGTGACACTGGGAGTTGCATGTACAGTAATTCACATCATCTATCACAGCAGATAGCTAGCAATATCTGTCACCAGTGCTATAGGAGACAAAGAAGAAAATCAAAACGTATGCACTGGACTCATGGAGGACCTTACATTCCAGTTACATTCCAAATCACTCTAATACAAGGTAGAATGAAGTGCTTATAGCACAATACAAATGAAGAGCTATGGGAGTTCAAGGTTACTTTTCACCACTCACTTAAATATTTATTAAGCACCTACAGTATGTAAGATATCATACCAGGCAGTATGATCAAACAAATGAACATGATAGATATGTTCCTTTGCCACTATGGAATTTAGTGATTCAAGTGGGGAGAATGATTGAAAACAAGTAATAAGTAAAGGAACAACTAATTGTGATATGTGGTAGGAAGGAAATGAGCAGTAAATGAACGACTAATTGTGAAATATATTGTTTTCAAGGAGATACTTACAGAGAAGAGGGAGTTATATAAGCTGAGAATTAACCATGAGAAGGAAGCAGCCATGGGGAGAAGGGAAGATAGATTTCTAGGCAGGGAGCAGAAAATGTTCAATTACTAAAAGGCAAGTTTGAGAACTGAAGAATGCCAGTGTGGCTGGGACCTAGTAGGCAAAGGAAATGGTGGGTGTGAAGATGCAATTGTAGTGGTAAGAAGACCACTTCGTGCCTGAGAATCTGAGCAATGTTTTAGACACAACGGGAAGATAAAAGTTTAACAAATACAGGAGCATACATACTCTGATTAACATTTTCCATAAACTACCCCTGGCTGCTGAAGAAAAAGTAATACTGAGAGATGTAAAAGGCTTCAGAAAAAAAGCCGGGTATGGTGACTCACACGTGTAATCCTAGCACTTTGGGAGGCCAAGGTGGGCGGATCACCTGAAATCAGGAGTTCAAGACCAGCTTGGCCAACATGGTGAAACTCCGTCTCTATTAAAAATAAAAAAAAATTAGCTGTGGGTGGTGTAGGGCGCCTCTAGTCCCAGCTACTCGGGAGGCTGAGGCAGGAGAATTGCTTGAACCCTGGAGGCGGAGGCTGCAGTGAGCCTAGATCAAGCCATTGCACTCCAGCCTGGGTGACAAGCGGGAAACTCCATCTCACACACAAAAAAGGGCTTCAGAATATGTGGCATTACTTAGTTTTTGAGAACTGTTTTTAGCATTTGTTCAACAAGTATTTATAAAACATAGAAATGTGCCACTTTCTAGAAATACAGTGATGGGATAAAAGACAACATTTCTTGCCTTCTGACGCTTACTTTTCCAAGCAGAGATTCTCTCTCTTTCTCTATACGTGCGTGCGTGCACACGCATGCACACATACACACACTCACACACACTCATTTGTAAAGATGAATGAATGAAAAGAAACCTCTGAAAACTTCCATAGCTCTTTATTATTTTTTGTTCTTTGTTCTTTAAAATACTTATTTCTTCCTATATTTTATTGGTGTTATTTAGTATGTGTGCACATATATATATATTTATGTGCATTCACACTACACATACACTAAATTTTGTATGTATTCCATATGCTATATGTGTATATTATGTATATATGTTTATATATTATATATGCTAAATATATAATTCTACATAGATATTATATTACATATAATATACTGTGTATTAAATTATGCATTGTTGTTTTCATATTTTTTGTAATATTTGAGTAAAGATACGAATTTTACTCTAATAATTAGCACATGGTGAGCTCAATTTTGTCATGCCTGATACTGTGCCTCATGGCCACACAGTGCTCTCTGTTGAATTCTCAGACTTGTGTTTTATGTTGCTGTGAAATCACAGCAACATTAATAAAAATATAAAATGTATTAATAAAATATATTAAAATATGAACATAATTTCATATTTTATTTTGCTGGATAATTATTGTTATAAATATCTGCCTTTTTAAATTATGTGAAAATATATCCACCTAAGCATAATTTATTTTAAAAGGTAATGTTTAATCAAACATTAGTGTCAAAGCAAAAATATTTTGACTTATAACTCATTATTAATTTAGTCTACTTGTGATGGGATAATTTATTTATAAAGCAATTAAGAAGTTATGTACCCTGACTCTAAATAGGATAGGATAGGGCCACGTAGAGAAGAGCTGAACTCAATGCTGTTCATGAATTTGGTAAGTCATGTTTGCATGGAATTCTATGATAGAATTTGTATTATTTTATGAGAGAGATTTATGATAGTATGTTATGGTTCTACTCATTTTATAAAAGCAAAACAACTGGTGGAATGCCTGCTTCACTTTAAAAAAGAACACCATGTTCTAGTTTTTCTTTCCTCTGTATAGACTCTGTCTTGTCTCTCAAAAGTATAATATTTTAAAACTCGCTGAAATTTAGATACAATGGCACTTCGGCCTTTCAAAAGGGTTCAAGCAGAGGGATCTGAATGTGCAAAGTCTGGAGACTTTTTCAGCAGTGAACAGCCTGAGACTGTTTGTCAACAATGAACAACGTGCTTAGTCGGGAGTCTTAGCTGATCAGTGAAAAATCCATAAGAGAGCAAAATACATATGGGGAAGAACTCAAACTTATGTCACAGCTTCCACCACTTTGAGCTACAAAAGCAAATAGGAAGTCACTTCAATTCAAGACACTTATCAATCACCTGTCATGTGCAAGATTGGACCTTTGGTATTAAAAAGATGAACAAAAGCACAAGTCCCTCCTCACCACCAATTCGGAGAGGAAGGTCTGGTTACTCAACAGAAGAAACAGGACAAATGTTGCAACAGAGAAGGACTCTAAGTACAAGAGATTGAGCTCACTAGAGCTGACTGAAGTTTTCTTATGAAACAAACTGTGGTAACTCATTTTCCATCCACTTAAAGAAGCTGTATAAGAAATTATAAAATACTTTAGCTAAGTCTTGGAGATTTTATCAATGACTTGTGGGTGACTATGAAATGCTCTCAGGAATGTAATCCAGGGTTGCAATAATCTTGTTAATCAAAAAGCTAGAGCAGGAGATTACCCCAGCTTCCATGATTTTTTTGTTTTGTTTCTAAACTGGGTGGAATTAAACATTTAAATCTTAATGTATAAGATTTATCTATTAGGCCTATTTTCAGTACTGGCTGAAGTATTGTTAATCAAGAAGATATAATACCATCAATATTTTTGAGAAAATTATCTTAGCCGTAACATTATTCTGAACACTTTAATCATGGTGGCAGCTAAACCTTCAGGTTGTATAACACTTTTTAGTAAGAGCTCTAGGATCCTAGCTACACTGAAAGGACGTGAGGCAGGCTGAGGGTCAGTGCCCTCAGACATCTTAGTTTCTAGGTCCCTGGACTTCTGTTGCTAGGCATTCATTGAGAGAATAATGGCAGGGCTATTGTAAGGGTGGTTTTCTCCCCGCCCTCTTCAAACTTGTCTTTCTCTGCTTCTGAGAATAAGTGAATATTTGGAGACAGGCTACAGAGAGGCCAAGAGGTTTCTGCTTCTATTGATGTTAGCATTTGGTTATAACCACGGGCAAAGAATATTAAGGTAAGAGCTACCGATAATTTTTTAAATTAACATTTGCTTATTTTTGTAAGATAGAACTTTGTTAATGTTTCTTCAAATAAGATTACAGGTCTATTTCAAGTATTAGTAGTTTAGCTCTTTGTGTAACATACACTGTCTTTAAAAAAAAGCATAATTTTCCTTTATAATGGGCACTTAGAATGCAGTAAGAATGTGTAGAGAAAATGTTCTGGCAGAATTCAACAAGACATGTGAAAATAGCCTGAAGAAAAGCATTTATGTTGAAAACTGTTATCATGTTATTGTTTATGGCATTTTGATTGACAGACTGAATCCACTACTAAATCAACAAACTTTGTACTGTGGAACTGTTAATCTTTTGGACATGGTATGATGCTGGTTTTAATTTTACAGATATTCTGACTGCTCTGGGTATAGAAACCCTGGGGGAGGACAATTGGTGCACTTACAAATATAGCTGCCTGCTTTTCTTTTGAAGCCAAACTCTGGTTTAGCTGTTTACATGTTTTCTAATGTAGCAGAAATTGACTTCTTTGTGTCAACACAATTTCTAAGAATCTAAATTAAAACATGAAATCAGTTAAGTTGGGGGAGAAGGTTGAGTTTAAGCCCTAAAGCAAAAGGATTTGGGTTTAAATGGCAGTTCTGTCCCCTCTCAGCTGCCATATCTTGGGCAGTTACTTGACTGCTTGTTAAAATGGGGATTCTGAGTCACTATGTCACAAGAGTTTTAGAGAAATTAAAAAAAGATATTATAGCTTATATGCCACTTAATAGAGTGCTTAGCACAAAATCAGTGCACAAAGAGTTAACCATTACCTACTATAATTACCTAAAGAAGGAAATCAGTATTAATCTGCCCTTCTATTGGCATCAGAAAATTCAGAAAATCTGTAAGTTGTCCAACAAGAATTTACAGAAAAGGTGAGTCACATAGAAGGCTCTGTGGTGCTTAGAGTAAGAATAACTTTGCCTTGAAGATCAAAGAAATTCAAGGATAGGTGAGTCCAGTCCCTTCTCATGATGAGAGGAGAGAAAACATAATGGACATTTAAGAATTGATAAATTATAGCCTTGGTTTCTTATATAACATCTCTCCTTTTTACCAATATCTCGCTTTACATTGTATGGAACAGTCCTAGGCAGTGACCCATGTAATCATGGGAAGAAGAATACAGAGGAGATAACTGAGGCTTGGCAAGATCAAGAAATGTGTCTAAGACCACATCAGCAATCCCTGACAGCAGGGATGTTAAAAAACAGTCTCAGGCTTGATCCTCATATTTCTTTCTACACTGCACAGCATGTAATTCTAAAAGAAATGTTAAAGGGTTGGGAGGGAAGAAGTCCATAAAAATGTGAGAAAAACTATGTGCTTTCATAAAGTCGATAAATGTAATAACTATTGGGATTTAGGAGCAGAAGCACTGATAAATTAAGGGTAAGGCATTTGTTGGCTCCTTTAATGCAAATCTGCAGAATTGCTTTGCCTGTATTCACTGGAACTTTTGCAGTGACTAATTTCTTTAATTTAACCAATGATAACACAGTTTGCATACAGTAAGCTAAGCAACAAATTAACTGCCAGTGGAGGCAACTTCTTAATTTTATTGGGGCATATGCTAGCATCTAGTTAAGTTTAAATTCCAATCTGGCACATACTTACTTCAAAACTCAAACTACATTTGTAAATTTTAAGCAAATACATTTGTAACACATTTCTTAAATGTAGGACCTGCTTATTTTGAGGTGTTAAAGGACTCCAACAGAATGTGGCCGTTTTCTAGTCATGACATACAAAATCTCCACAAGTTGAGAATGAATGTTGTATGTACTTGTTTTGTTAAAAATGATTTCTTCTAACTGTAAAAGCAGGTGTTCTCATTTTGTATGAATTCTAATGTGTGTATAAAAGAATTATATGCCTTTTCATTTTCTTGTAAATGAAGGATGATAGAATATTATTGATATTAATTAAAGAATATTATTTAATATTCATTAAAGCCGTTTTGTGTTTGTCAAAGGTGCCCATGGTGAATGGAAGAAGTCTTTTCTAGTCAGTACTGTTACTACAACTCTGGTATTGATTCATCTAGTATTGATTCATATTTTTGCCCAATTAAGTGCTGTACACCTGCTTCAATTCATTAATATATTGTTGCAAGTTGTGTACTGAATTCGCTTTGGCTGCACTACCTTTAAACTTATAGTTAGCCTTTCAGAGCTAAACAGTAATGAGTCTAGTATAATAACTTATGCATTAACTATTATTGAAAATATTTCAGATGAATGTAAAGTGCTTTCTGGGCTATTTTGTATTTTCACTTTGATCATAACACTTGTTTCCAATATCTATACCTTAAATTTATTACTAATGAAAGTTTATCAGCAGCGGGGGTCTCTCTAAATTTAAGCTAAATAACCCTCTCAGAAAGATTACGTTAGTATTTTGGTGATGTTGATGTATCACAATCACATTCACTAGAATGACCATACGTCTTTAATTTAATTACTATGATATGGAGTGGGGGATATTGTTGTCTCTTAATTTTACTACCTTAAGTGGGTTTTGTCATGTAAAAAAGAGAATTTGGATTGCTATTCGACTACTTCCTTTGAGTTTTTATTGTTGTTGTCTCTATAAATCCATGTTCCTAATATTGAAACATTTCTATCAATATTATTTTGTATAACAGTATATATATAAATATATATAATCTTAAGAACAATACTGAACATATTTTCCTTCTTTAATAAAATTAGAAAAAATCTTCTCAGTTTTAAATTTATGTGCATTTAGGTGATTTTAAGAGGACATGAATGAAGACAGAGTAAGGTATAGAAAGACTACTGACCTAGTTTTAGAAAACTTAAATTTTAGTCGAACACTTTTAACAGTGAAGTTTTCTTAATGCTCTTCTGCATTTTTTCCCTCCATTTAATGTCCTAGTCATATTACGTCTTTGATAAATGTCAGTTCAATTTAAGTTGACTCTCTGTGCTGTAGATAATTGCTGCTGTCCAGAAGAATATATATGTGTTGTATTCAGTAAGCAAAAGATTGAATACTTGATTTAAGAAAGATGAATACAATGATAGGAAGAGGCAAACATTCTTTATTACATTTTCATTAAATTCTTTTCTTTCACTTTAAAAACTTAATGTGTAATATATACACAATAAAATGCACAGCTGTTAGGTGTTCTGTTTCATGAGTTTTGACAATTGCATCTACTCAGAATCTACAACCGAAAGCAAGATGTAAAATATTTTCATCATCCCAGAAATACTTTCCATGTCCCTATCCAATCAATCTTTCCTCCTCTCCTCCCCAGAAGAAACTTCCTTCTGATTTCTATCATTGTAAATTAGTATTTCTTGCTCTTGAACTTCATATAAATATAACTATAACATAAGCATTATTCTTCATCTCAAATCTCTCAGTAATCATATTGATTTTTGACATTCATACATGTAATTGCATGTATCAGTGTTCATTCCTTTTCATTGCAGAATATTATTTCATTGTATGAGTGTAATATTCCATTCCTTGTTTATATCTTCTTCTCTTGATATTCTCTTATATTTGGGCTGTTACGAATATTCTTGAACAAGTCTTTTTGTGGACACATTTTTTATTTTCCTTGTGTAAGTATCTCAGGCAAAATTCTTGAATCATGGATGACATGAATTTTCAACTTTATAATTGCTGCACAATTCTCCAAAGTGGTGGTACCATTTTATTCTACCTGAAATGTATGAGTTCTGATTGCTTCACTCCACTCCCATCCAACATTTGGTGCTATGAGGCTTTGTAAATTTTAGGTCTCTTAATGGGTGTGAAATGGTATCTCAGTATAGTTTTAGTTGCTTTGTTTTGCTCTGATCACTAAAGATGCTGGGACATCTTTTCACATGTCTGTTAGCCAGTTGTGTATCTTCCTTTGTGATGTGTCTGTTCAGGGCTTTTGACAATTTATTAATTGGATTGCTTGTCTTTTCATTATTAATTTATAAGAATTCATTTTATAGTTTGGATGGAGTAATTTGTTCAAATATCTAAATTTCTATTATTTTCCTCCAAGATGTGGCTTGCCAATTTGTTTTCAACTATGTCCTTTGATAAACTAAAGTTTTAAATTTGGAGGAGATGCAGTGTTTCAACTATTTTTAAAAGGTTCATGTTTTCCGTATCTATCAAATAAATCTTTCTCTATACCAAGACCATGAAGACATTTCCTTATACTTGCATCTACAAGGTGTATGGTTTTAATGTTTATATTTAAATCTATGAAACATCTCAAATTAATTTTTGGATTTGGAGTGGGTTCAAGGTAAAGGTTCATTTTTTTAAATTCACATATTTGTTCCAGTATCATTATTTAATAAGATATTTTACCATTGAATGGACTTGGTACCTTTGTCCAAAATTGGTATAGATTGATTTTTGGACTGTTTTGTCCCGGTGGTCTATTTTTCTATTTTTACACCAATATTATAGTATTTTTCCTTATTGTAGATTACGTCTTGACATCATGTAGTATTATCTATCCAATTTTTTTGGAAAATTGTTTGAGTTTTTAGATCCAATGTGTTTCTTTATTAATTTTAGCATTGCTTAGAAATTTAATCAACAAAAATCTGCTAAGATTAATTAATATTGTATTGAAGGTATAAATAAACTTGAGGAGGATGGGCTTTTCAAAATATCAAGTTTTCCAGTCCTTGAACTTGGCATATTCACTTATTCGGGTGTTTCAAAAAATTTTTGGCAATATCTTGTTGTTTACACTGCAAAAATCTTGCAAAATTTTGTTTATTCCAAGATTTTGATGGGTTTTTGATGCCATTATAAATGGAACTTTAATGAATTGCTGTTCCCATTGCTTGTGGCTAGCATATGAACTACGATTAATACATGAATATTAATCCTTTATCGTGTGAACTTGCCTAAATTCACTAATCGTGAATTATTTTTCTTTTTCTTTTCTTTCCTTTTTATAGAGACAGGGTCTTGATATGTTGCCAAAGCTGACATTCCTCGGCTATTCACAGGTGCAATCAGAGCACAGTGCAGCCTAGAACTCCTGGGCTCAAGTGATCCTCCAGCCTCAGCCTCCCAAGTAGCTGGGACTACAGGAGTGTGCCACCACACCCCGCTTTAAAAACTCTGAGAATTACGTAGAATTTTTATGTACACAGACAAGTCATTTATATATAATACAGCACTTTACATTTTCCTTTCCAGTCATCCTGCTAATTTCTTTTATTCCTTATTGCATCAGCTAGGATTTTCAATGCAATAGTGAACATAAGTTGTGAGAGCAAATATTTTTGTTTTTTCTTTTTATATTGGGGAAAAAGCATTCAAAGTTTCATAATAAAGATGTTAGCTATAGACTCTTTGTAGATGCCTTCTATTACTAGTATGCAGATAGATTTCAATATAAACTAGTGTTTAGTTTTGTCAAATGTTTTTACGGTATCTACTTAGATGTATATACATACATTTCCTTCCCTCCCTCCCTCCCTCCCTCACTCCCTCCCTTCCTTCCTTCCTTCTTTTTTCCTTTCTCTCTTTCTCTTTTCTGTCTCTGTCTCTACTTTCTCTCTTTCTTTCATTCATTCTAATATGGTGAATAACATTGCCTGACTTCTGAGTGTAAATCAACCTTAACTTCTTTGAATTACCCCTGTGGGATCATGATACATTAGCTTTTTACATAATGCTATCATTTTGTTTAATACTTTTCCTTTTATGTCAATGAAAGACACTGGTCTGAAGTTTTGTTTTTCTTGAAATTTTTTTTGTAATATTTGGTATTAGGTTAGGTTTTTATGGACTTATAAATGAGATTAGGATGTGGTATCTCCTTTTCTGTTTTTGAAAAGAATTTCTGAAGATTTGTATTGTTTCTTCTTCAAATGTTTACTAGAATTTACTAGCGAAGCCATTTTGACCTGGAGCTTTACTTGTGGGAAAGTTTTTATTATGAATGGAGATTTTTAGTTTTCTAAATGTCTCTTTCTACCAGTTTTAGTTTTTAAAGGAATATTTTCATTTCATTTAAGTTGCCAGATATATTGGCATAAATTGTTCATAATGGGTCCTTACTATTCTTGCAATGTGTGTAGGCTCTTCATAATGTCTCTACTTTTATTTTCTAACATTTACAATCTCTTCTCCCTTGTTTTTCTTGATTAGTCTTGCTAAAGGTCAATTAATCATATTAATTTTTACAAAAAATCAACTCCAAAAATTATTTTTCTCTCTTCTTTGCCCATTTTCTGTTTCATTAATTTCTGCTATTATTTCCACTATTTCTTCCTTCTAACTTAGGGAAAATTTTGATCTTTTTTACCTATTACTTAAAATGGAAGCATACCTCAATAATTTCATCCCTTTCTTCTTCTTTTATTTTTTATTAGCAACTATGCCTGGCTAATTTTTTATTTTTATTTTTATTTTTTTGTATTTTAGTAGAGACACGGTTTTGCCACATTTCCCACGCTGATCTCAAACTCCTGAGCTCAGACAATCTGCCTGCCTCAGCCTCCCAAAGTGCTAAGATTATAGGCGTGAACCACTGTGCCTGGCTCCTTTCTTCTATTGTAAGATAGGTATTTCAAGTGACAAAATTGCACAAAATTTGATACGTTTTGATTATTGTTCAGTTACACATATTTAAGACATCCCTGTTATTGCTGCTTTGACTAAGGATTATTTAGAAGTATATTGTTTCATTTAAAATATTTAGGGATTTTTAACACTTACTTTTATTTATTGTAACTTAACAGTTTTGTGTTTACAGAATATTCTCTTTACGATTTTTATGCTTTGTAACTTACTGAGAAATAGTTCATGACCCAAAACATATTCTGTATCAATGATGGTTCCATGTACATTTAAAAAGTATGTGTTCTGTAGTTGTTGGATGTTCTATGAGTATCAATTAGGTCCAATTGGTTAATAATTTTGTTCGAATCTTCTATATCATTGCTGATTATGTGAATATTTGTCTACTAAAGGAAGGATGTTAATATCTCTGACTATGATAATAGATTTATCCATTTCTCCCTTTAATTCTGTCCATTTTGGCTTCATGATTTTTATTTTTTTATTTTTTATTTTTATGGCTACATAATGGTTGTACATACTTATGGGGTACATGTGATATTTTGATACAAGCATACAATGTTTAATTATCAAATCAAGGTAATTAGGATATTGATCACCTGAAATGTTTATCATTTTTTGTGTTATGAACATTTCATATCCACTTCTCTAGTTATTTTGAAATATACAATAAACTATTGTGAACTACAGTCACCCTATTGTGCTACTGAACCTTATATCTTATTTCTGCCATCTAACTGTATTTTGTATCCAATAACCAACCTTTCTTTATCCCCTGCTCATCACTATCCTTCCCAGCCTGTGATAACCAAAATTCTACTCTCTACCTCCGTGAGAGCAAATGTTTTAGCTCCCACAAATTAAAGAAAACATGTGTATGTTTATGGAGCCTTTGTAAAAAATTATTGATGAAAGCAATTGAAGGTGACACAAAAATGGGAAGGTATCTCATGTTCATGGATTCAAAGGATAAATATTGTTAAAATGTCCACACTACCCAAAGCAATCTACAGATTTAATGCAATCCCTATCAAAATACCAATGACATTCTTCCAGAAATAGAAAAAAATCCTAAAATTTAAATGAAACCACCAAAAATACAGAATAGATAAAACGATTCTAAGCAAAAAGAACAAAGTTGGAGGAATCATATTACCTGACTTCAAATTATACTACAGAGCTGTAGTAACCAAAATAGGATGGTGCTGGCATGAAAACAGACCCATAGACTGATGGAACAGAATAGAGAACCCAGAAATAAATCTACACATTTACAGTGAGTTTGGCTTCACATATTTTGAAACACTACTAGGTGCATTTATATTCAGTATTATGTGTTCTTAACTGAGTCTCCTTTCATCCTTTCTTGCCCTTTTTATATGAAGTGAGTACTTTCTAAATATTCCATTGTAATCCTACATTGATTTTTAAACTACATTTTTGTTCTAACAATTATAATATGCATTTTAATTTATTCTAGTATACTTTCAAATAACATTTAACTTCTCACATATAACATCAGAATCTACTTATAACTGTGTAATTCCATTTACACACCTGCAGGCTCTTTGTGTTCCTCTGTCTTGAATTTTAACTACAAATGCTATCAATCTCACCATACATTATTGCTGTGATTTTTATCTCAACAGTCAAATTAAAAAAAAATTTAATTCATTATCATTTCACACTACATATGAAATTATAATGCTCTCTCTCTTCTTCTTTATTTCCTCCAATTATAGGTATGTTGAACCATATGAAATTGTTCTACAGATCTCAGACACTGTTCATTTTGTTCACATATTCATCTTTTTTGAATCTATAATAAAGATAATATCAATTATCTACATTTTTAAATTGATAATAAAGATAATATCAAATTTGTTTACATATATATTTAACTTTTCTGATGCTCTGCATTCATTCTTGCCAATCTAGCTCCATTTTTCTGTAGTTTCTCTTTAGCGCAACGGGTTTCTTTAGTATATCTTATAGGGTGGGTCTTCTGAAATCAAATTCTTTCACGTTTTACCTATTAAAGATGTCTTTATTTCCCCTTTACTTTTGAAGGATATTTTTACAAGATATAGAATTATAAGTTGGCAAGTTATTTTTTTCCTTTGAGCACTTTAAAGATGTAATTCTATTGCTCTCTCTCATCTATCTGACTTAATGAAAAGTCAGCTATAATTGTGTTCCCCTTTATGTGATATGGCGTGTTTTTTTTTTCCTGATAACTCATCAATTGTGTCTCATCAATTTTGGAAAATTCTTACCTATAAATCTTTTAAAAATTATCTTTTGTCCTATTTAGTCTCTCTTTTCTTCTTTATTCCCTCCATTTATAGGTGTGCTAAACCATATGAAATTGTTCCACAGATCTCAGACACTGTGTATTTCGTTCACATATTCATCTTTTTTGTGTTTCAGTTTTGATAATCTCTTCTGACCTATTTTCAAGCTAACTGCTTATTTTCTTTGATATTTCCAGTATGCTATTAAGCTTATCAAATGACTTCTTCATTTTTGACATGTCTTATTCCTGGCATTTTCATTCAACTTTTTAAAAAATAATTTTTATCTCTGCTGAAATTCCCGTTCTGTTCAGACATGTTGCCCATCTTCAATACCACATTCTATCATAGTTATTTGAAATTCTCTCTCTTATACTTCCAATATCTTGGTGTTTTCTTGATTTTTTTAGGGTTTCTCTCTTCACCATGAATTACATTTTCTTATTTTTTCATTTGTCTTACAATTTTTATTGTATGAGGCATTATGCTTAAAAGAATAATAAAGGCTATAGTAAATAATATTTACCTCAGAGAAGGACATTCTTATCCTGTTAGCCATTTAGTGTAGGAGCTGAGTTATCCCAATTTGTAATTGAGCTAGGTCTAATATAAACCAAAATTGTTGTAGCATTAAGTTTTAACTCACCACGCTCTTAAAATACTTTGAGGACGTGATAAGGATTTTCCTTTCAACTAATTTTGAGATCTGAGCACAGGCAAAGCTCTGGAGAGCTCTTTATCCTTGACAATACAGAGAAAAAGCTCTCTGAACTGTGTGTGATACGAGGCCTAAAATTAAGACACAGAATTATGTGCCGTCTTGACATCTGAAACCAGAGGGCGTCGAGGGCCTTAACCCAAAAGTTTCCTTCCCCACTCTGCTCTTGTGGATAAGGTCCCCAGCCCAGTATCCACTGCCTTATCAAAGGGACCAGGCATAGTTCCTGCTTATCCCTGAGTAGTAGGTTTCAGTTCCCTGCCAGCCCACAGAATTATTCGAACAAGCCAGTCACATCCGCCTGTGGGAGCCAGGGGACACCTCATACTCTTGATATTACAAAGTCCGCCTTCTAGCATTGTTGATTGTTCACTGTATTCCCGAGTGCAGCCCTGATGTGGCCCTGCGTGATGTGCTGTGTCCTCTTCCCCAGGGCTTTAGTTTATGTATAAACTGCTTCCAATCTCATCAATTCAACACTAGACATCATGTGTTCACCCATTCTTATAACCTTAGGGTGGGAATTCCTCCTTCACCAATGGGGTGAAGAGAGGATGATTAAAACACTACTTTACAATGAAAAATCTTCTACTTGCAACGAAAAATCATTTTTAAAAAAAATCTCTAGTACATTCTCATTTCTTTCCAGACCCACCCCTGGATTTCTATACCTTGGAAGACATCTTTCCAACCTCTTGCCTTATCTCTAGACTTTGGAGGACCTTTTCTCCAAAGTCACTCAGTGAAGACCTGCCATGCCTCAAAGCTATTGATTTTCATTCTTTTCCTTTCACTCAGCTTTTGGAGAGCTATGGCAGTGTACTCAGGCGAGGCTTCTTGATGAAGAAATTTCTGGCTCCTCTGTTGGCCTTCTCTGAGACTACCCCAACAGAAGAATGAGGGTTGGGACACCTTGTTATAACCTCATGAGGTGGAAGTTTAATTCTCCCTTCAGACTTTGCTGGCAAGGGTGGGTTCTTTTGTCTTTTATTTTGCTTTTTTTTTTTCCCCCTGTGCTGTATGGTGGGAGTAGAGCGGTTATTTTCTAAAAACTTTCTCTTCTTTCCAGGCTGACAATTCTCTAGTCCTTGGCCTAAAGAGAGCTTTTATTAGGGCTTTTATGGTTTCTGCCCATTGGCGTTCCTAGTTTGCCAAATTCCCCAGTACCCAGAAATGAGGCAAAAGTAAACTTGGGAACTCAGTGCTTCATTGTTCCTTGGGTCACCTAGCCATTCTGCCTTCTTTTCTCCACTCTTCAGAGTCTTATTCTATTTGTTCTATATATAATGTCCATATTTTCAGATGTACTTAGCAGAAGGAATAGGGAGATATGTCTATTCCATATTTCCAGAAGTGGAAGTCACTAATGATAATCACTTGATAACCAGATACAGCTTTCCATTAAGAAAATGAAAATATGGTTATTTCTAAAATGATCAAAAGAAATGCGTTTTGAACTCTTTCACTTCAAGGGTACTGTTCTGCTTAAATGGGAAATATAAAATCAGCAATGACATGGTTCTGTGAACTATTCTTACATTCATTTTCTCATGAGGGGCATTTGGTCCTCTTTATCAGTATGTTCCTTATGATCTTATAAAGTTAAAATTTTAATATTAGGACAAATATGTTGTTTTTTTCCTGATAAACTAATATGTTTCTCTCACTTAATATTAAGAATTATATAATTCATTAATTGTCCATCTTCCCTTTCCTGCCAGCCCACTCAAACCTAAATTTTCTTACTTTCAATTTATTTGCTTATCTTAAATTTTTCTAGCATCACTACTGCTTCATTATCTTTTATTCTACAACTCCCAGTCTTTGGTTTATTATTCTAATGTGGCTGTGACAGCTTCAAAATAAACCTTCTCATATTTATTTTGAGAATAGATAATAATAGAAACAATGGGCTTTCTGAATTTTCTTTAGGAGTCACTTACAGGAGGCAATCTGACTGAATGGGTATTTCAGAAGACTTTTGAAGGTGTGTTCCCAGAACAAGTTCATTATATTTATTTAGATTACTTTTGTTTTCTTTTGTGTGGCTATAATAATGTGAAATAGAGCCCTCTTCAAACCATTTGTTATCAGTATACGTAGGAGTATGGTCATAGCTTCATCTATTCGTTCACTGATTCAACAAATATTTACCGAATACCTATTGAATCAGGATTTGGCATAAATATCTGTTCTAACAATTACTAATGTGTTACCCTAGGAAGTTATTTAACTTCTTTAAGTTTAACTTCCCATGAGTATAACGAGAATAGAATACTTACCTAACATGTTTGTAAGAATTAAATAATATGCCAAATTTAACTTACCTAGCACATCGACTCATCAAAATCATGCAGAAATCAGTTTCTCTTCTTCTCCAGCCCTTTTGCTGTATGTTGATAACCCCCTTTGTCCACATGTAAATTTGACAGGTTTTCAATATTTTTCAAACACCATTAAATTGAAAAAGCTCTAAAATTTGTTTTCTTCTATTATTTTTGACAGATATGTCTTATGGAGGAAGGTAATAATGAAATCATATTTTGGATGTTTTAAACTATTTTAAGAAAATAGGAATTTCTCATGTGAAAAATGAAGAAAACAGCTGCTGAAAAATCCTATTAACCTGGTGGAAGTTAGCCCATACCCCCAACATTTTACAAAGAATAAGTCTTGCAGCTATAAAAATGCTTTGAATAGTACACAGCACCATCTACAGTGAACTCCTCAATCTAAGATTCTCTTTTAACTCACATTTATATTTTCTTTTAACTTAATAATCTTTTTTTGCTTTTTTTTCTTGTGGTTAGAAAATTAATTCATATGCATTATAAGGTGGAAAAGAACCAAACCCATTATCTCATCACCTACAGACAACCCATGTTGCAGTATATAGTGAATCCTATGTTTATGATACAATGAAAAATGACATAAAAATCTCCTGATAACTCATAATATAATAAATTTCATGATTTTTATCTTATAAAATATTCATGGTGAACAAATGGCAAGATGGTAAAACATAATTTAATATAAACAACCAAGTGGGAAATGGGAGGTATAGCAAAATGACAGGGTCCAGTTATACAAAACTGATGGTATAGTTTAATCCAACAATAGTATTTTAGTATCTAGTATCTAGTATAATAGTATCTAGAAGAATGAGTAAACTGAGTACTCTTCAGCCAGTCATCTCAGCAATATTATTTTTCTTAATTGTTATTTAATGAGTATTAATTAGTCTCAGAAAGCAGAATTTGAGACAAGGTCTCTGACAGTTTCTGGAGTATTTTATACCTCTAATTAAGGGCTGATCCATATACCCAAAATCACTAAATGAGCTTGAGATTCTCTGGGGAGTTAAAGCGCAAGATGGCTTAGTAGATCAATAGTGAGATACAAAACCTTTAGCCTTTTGATTTCAGGGTCCCTTGTAAGCTAGGATGGGGTGAGCAAAAGTCATTATTGGTCAATACCTTATAAGTGGTTAAATGAATTGCTTAGCTTTGTTCAGCTTTTATTATCATTGGATAACTATTTGTTATCAGTTATAGATCCAATGGGTGACATTTTACCACTACAGTTCACTTGCCAGACCAGGTTTGAACAGTCTTTCAAACTGTAGAAGAAAACAAAAAATCAGTGAATGTCATTATTTTGGCAGTTTTGTAAATCTTCAAGACAGTCCATTCATCTATTTTTACTAAAGCTAGGAAAATTGGTGTAAAATTGAATATAAATAGGAATATTTTTCCTAAATTTTATGAAATTACTGCTCTTCTATAAGCCAAAGCTAGTTTCTTCTGTGTTTTCCAGATAAAGACACAGTAAAGCCTTTTTCTTTCTACTGAAAACCATGTTTGTATTGTGACAGTTGTGCAGTTTCATTGCTCTTTTTAGTAACTAATCGTTTCCTGGATTGTCTCTGCTGGACCTTTTTGCTCCTTTACTAAGGCAAGGTTTGTGGATTGTTCTGTGGTATATCTGAGAAACAGATGCTTTTTACTCCATATCAGAGTCGATTGGGGTTGCTGATGATTGTCTTAGTTTAAATAAATACTCTCTAGTAGGTCAACAATACACTTACGGAAATAAATGGCAAAGATTGAGGGAAGAAAAAAATATTAATCCCAAGTAGTTAGTAGCTCAAGGAAGAATTAGGCCTTATTTCAAATCCTGGTGCACTGTGTCCAGGAATAAGGACTAGAGAAAATATCTACAATAAAACATAACCAAGCAGGCATTAGATTTCCAATTCTCTAATTTTGAAAGACGGAACTTAATAATCTAATAACAAAAAATAAAATCTAATAATAGTTTAACAATCAATGACTGAATATTTAGCAAGAGCGTAATGCCTGGCACAGAAGTTGACAGAAAGATGGGTTACACATGGATTTAGCTTTCAAATAACATAACAGACAATTAGCAAATTGACAGCAAAGAATATTTTTGTTTTCCTTATAATCCTAGCACATAAGAGAGTGCTTTGCACAGAATGAGGGGTTATGTAACTACTGAATTCATGAATACATAAATAAATGAATGAGTGAATGAATGAATGAACTATTATAACTTAGTTTGTATATCTATTTAAACAGACTGATATGAAATTTTATAGATAAGAGGTTAATTGAAATCTGAGGATCAGAGATTTGCTGGAGAAATTAAAGACAAATCTCATGAAACATCTCTACCAGAAAAAAACCCATAGAAAACTCAGATAAATCTGGTTCTCTGCTACCTACAACTGGCATAATTTTGTCCTACAGTAAATGTATAAAAGCATTCTATATGATCCCATTTTAATTTATTTTTATGTGACTCCATTTTTTCTTCATCTACCCCTTACTAGTAAAATATTGGTTACCCCCAACCATCAGACAATCATGATTGGAAAATAAAGGAAGTAAAATTCTGATTATTTATTCCATTAGTGGGTATCTCTGGTAGAAGTTCCAGGAGCAAAATTTAAAGTGACTTCCTGGTATACCTGTCTAATTCAATTACTTATGCTTTCCTTTTCTGTTATTACTTATAATCATTGAGATTAAGTAATGATACAGCTGAAGTGTATTTATAAAAATAGAAAGATATACATGTATGTAGATAGATGTTTTATAATTTAGAGTATATGTACCATATGAAAGGATAGAGACACTGTAAACAAGCTTTTGATTATATGTATGCATGTGGATATACACTTGAACAAAATGCAGCTCTCTGGATAAAGCACAGCAGATAAGTATCATTAAAACTTTTCTCAGTGTCTTTATGTAGTAGAACAAAATGTTAAAACTGTATTCAGCCTATATCAACAAAATTTTACATTCTCTATCGTGAACCTGAAATTTCTCTTTGAAATCAGTGAAACGTGAAACCAGGGTGTGCTCAGGAAAAGAAAGTTACTTCATATTTTTTCATGGGTTTTCCTGATAATAATTGCCTGTGTTTTCCCATTTACCCTTAGCTTTGTCAGAGACCCTTCAGCATTTCCATAGAGCCATCCCACTAGAGGTCACAGATCACAAAACCCTACAGAAACAGGAAACCGAACTTCCTGAGTACACTACAAAACACAGAAACCTGTTTCCTCTACACATCTCAAACTGGCAAAGCTCAGTCTTAGCAGATTCAGTGTGGAATCAGCTATCAAAAAGGCCATACGGATTTTGTCCCCAAATTTCACATGAGCTACCTTGCTTCAAACTACTGAGATGAAGGGGGCAAGATTATTTGTCCTGCTTTCTAGTTTATGGAGTGGGGGCATTGGGCTTAACAACAGTAAGCATTCTTGGACTATACCTGAGGATGGGAACTCTCAGAAGACTATGCCTTCTGCTTCAGTTCCTCCAAATAAAATACAAAGTTTGCAAATACTGCCAACCACTCAGGACATGTCAGCGGAGATAGCTACAACTCCAGAGGCAAGAACTTCTGAAGACAGTCTTCTTAAATCAACACTGCCTCCCTCAGAAACAAGTGCACCTGCTGAGGGTGTGAGAAATCAAACTCTCACATCCACAGAGAAAGCAGAAGGAGTGGTCAAGTTACAGAATCTTACCCTCCCAACCAACGCTAGCATCAAGTTCAATCCTGGAGCAGAATCAGTGGTCCTTTCCAATTCTACACTGAAATTTCTTCAGAGCTTTGCCAGAAAGTCAAATGAACAAGCAACTTCTCTAAACACAGTTGGAGGCACTGGAGGCATTGGAGGCATTGGAGGCACTGGAGGCGTGGGAAATCGAGCCCCACGGGAAACATACCTCAGCCGGGGTGACAGCAGTTCCAGCCAAAGAACTGACTACCAAAAATCAAATTTCGAAACAACTAGAGGAAAGTAAGAAATCTTCTTTTCTTTTTGTTATTTCTCTGTCTATCAGGTCTAGAAGATTGCAAGTGAAATTTACCTCACTCCCAGAAAATTATTTCAAATTCAAGATGAAATTGGATCATATTTATAATTTCACCATTTCAGTTAGATAAAGTTATTGTTAATTTATCTAATAGGGAAAAATGAACAAATAAAATGCAGCAATTTTGTTCTAACTGAAATAATCATTCACTTTTCTACTCATTTATAGAGGTAGTTTTACTTAGAATAGTCATTGTCAAGCAAACTAGCACCACAGTGGCTGTTAGTTTAATTCAACTCAAGGATATGTTGATTGTGTTCCCAACCATACCCACAATATGAAAGGCAAAAATAAATAAATAAATAAAATTGGGGCATGAACAGATGTGAAAATTGGAATAGCAGTATTATAAAAAGTAACAGTTGTCAAAGATCGAAACAAGAACACCAGGGGTGCAATCCTGGCTTCAGTATGGTCTAGTTCCATGATTTTGAGCAACTCAATTGATCTCTGTGAACCTCTGTTTCTTCATATGGAAACTACAGATTTAATACAAGGAATGTCAATAAAAATAAAACTTTGCAGGGTTCTCATTCAGATAAAAATGAATGAAAAGTGCTTAGATGCATGCTCCTCACAGAATAGGTGCTCAACAACTCAAATTTTGCTAGTACCGTGATTATTTTGAGTTGTGTTGCCATCATGAATATGATGAATCAGAAAACTTATTTTTCAAATTAATTTTAATTTAAAGTTAGAGCAATTTGAGTGGTTGAAATAAAATAAAACAAATTTAAAGGAGTGTTGTTAAAGAGGGTTTTCAAAAGAAGTGATAGTCAAATCAAAATAAACAAAGAAAAAATATCTGGGTGGGTCAATATTTTATTCATTTAATGCTCAGAGTCATCTGTATGTTTGGAATACTAGAAGTTTAGTATTGCAAAACTAAACTTACAAATAGTTTTTACATGTAATAATACAAAGTCAAGACACCAGACATGTCTTGGGAGCAAAATGGGGTTAAATATCTTACTAATAATAAAATAAAATCCAAGTTAAAAATAGAAGTTGACACACCTGCTATGTGAAAGGCATTTGGTTAAAGCTGTTGCTGATATAAAGGTGAGAAGAAGAGAGACACTGGTGAGAATTCTAGCCAATGAATTTACTTATTTCTGTATTATTTATTAGTCAAGTCTATTTTTCACTATATTTCAAAAGTTATAGAATTTTTCAAAATATATAAGTAAATCTGATTGTAACTAAAAAAGTATTCACTTGGTGGACTTTGGAACAATCCCAGCTTACTGTAAAACAAATAGTACAGATTACAATATGTTCACTTTGGGACAAGTAGATTTGCCATTAAAAAAACATTTAACAGACATGCATTAATCTTTCTCACTTTGGGGGACAACAGGATTTTATCTATTAAATAATCAGAAATGTCATTTATTGAGAGCTTTTTCTAAATCACTTGAATGCATCATTTCTGTTAATCATATTTTATTAGAGGCTGTAATTAGATTTTTAAAAACTAATTACAGTAAAACCCTTGGACATTCATGGGAAACGATTGTGAGCTTTTCAGAGATGCTATAGCTAAGAATTTTTTTTTTTTTTTGAGAAGGAGTCTCGCTCTCTTGCCAGGCTGGAGTGCAGTGGCACGATCTTGGCTCACTGCAATCTTCGACTCCCAGGTTCAAGCGATTCTCTTGCCTCAGCCTTCTGAGTAGCTGGGACTACAGGTGGTGTGCCACCACACCCAGCTAATTTTTGTATTTTTAGTAGAGATGGGGTTTCACCATGTTGGCCAGGGTGGTCTTGATCTCTTGACCTCATGATCCACCCACCTCAGCCTCCCAAAGTGCTGGGATTACAGGCGTGAGCCACCGCACCCAGCCAGAATTTTTTAGTAGAAAGGGAAATATAATAAACAGAAAAAAGAGACAATTCAAGTTAAAATAGCATTTAAATTTTACATACCATATAGAAAGTGGCATACAGTTGTGTCATAATTAGAACTAGTAACTAATAGTTTGATAAATACTAGTTTTTAAATAAATGCTAGTTGTTTTATCCAAGGTCCTTGCTTTCAAATGTTGGGAACAATTTGATGAATATTTATAGTTTGCCCATCACGTGCCAGCACTGTGCTAGGCTTTGGGTTACACAGAATTTAAAAAAGTAATAATAATTCCTCTGTCTAAGGAATATTCCCTATAAAAAGTAAACACTAACATACCTATCAGACTTCAAAAAATTTTAATATGTGCTATGAGAAAACAAGATACTAAAGGTATAACTTGCTGAACAGAACTTTATCCTCTGGATTTTCCAACAAAAATAATCTTAAACTCTTTCTATAGAAAAGTACTAACTGCATGTAGGGATTCTCTCATTTGAGGTCCTGGAGAGCCTGAGGTTTTCTTTTGGTAATCCTTTCCATTACCAAGATTCCTTACTCATTAGGCCATGCAAATGACAATGGCATTAGAGAAAAACCTAGGTCCTTCGCTTTTGAACACAGTGCTGCAAACCCTTGATAAGGTCAAAAGAAGTCCTTCGTACATTCATTTGATTGGCAAATAATAATAATAATAGTAGCAAACACTTATATGGCATCTGTTACTAGTACTCTACTATTGTGAGTGAATATATTCACTCATTTAATCATTACTATAACTCCGTAAAGAAGAGGAAGATTTTATCATTATTTCTTTACAGAGGGATTAAGTAGCTTACCTAAGGTCACTTGGCTAACAAAGCTCAGGGCAAAGACTCAAATCCAAGCTGGCTGGCTTTGGAGTTGTAGCTCTCAGCTCCTACATTACACTCCCTTGGCAGGTACAGTCTCTTATCACAAGTGGGAGGATAAGCGTGACCAGTTCACTTCCCAGCTCGTGAGGCTTCACAGGCTATTGGTTGTCTCCAGAATACAATCTAGATTTGTTACCCAGTTAGTCACACGATGCCATCCTAGATCTTCCTCCTGCCTACCTCCCCAACCTCATCTTCCGCCACTTCCGGCTATTCAAATAAGTGGTTCTCTGGTACAATATGTGCTGTTTGTTAAACCCACCTTTCTTCCCTGTCTGCCCCTCTGACTAACAATGGGCCCTCTTTTGCCATCATTGTCTCTTTTCACACCTAATAATAACTCCAGGAAGCCTTCTCAGGTGAAGTTAGGTGGCCTAACTGCTCCTACAGGTCTCTTTGAATTCCCCTGTTCACTGCACTTACGACACTGCATAATAATCATAATGAATTTGTAGTATCTTTGCGTATAGGGACTTATTTTCAGAGCTAGCAAAGTCTCTGTTTTATAGCAGGTACACAATCAATATTTAATCATACTGAATGTGAAATATGAGGATTAATATGTGAATATAAAGAAGAAAGCTTCCCAAATAAATATTTGCATTTGTTTATGAAAAAAACCTGGTTGATTTAGAACAAACTCATACTTGTTCTTTTTTCTACCATTCTTGGAATTTTATAATAATTCTTAGTAAAAGGAGTATTTATGTTTATTACAGGTTCTTTTCTAGATTATTCAGGATTATTCTGGCATATTTTTGTTTCATCTTGTAGTTTTTCTTCTTTTTTTTTTTAGCCTTGCAGGAACTCCTGGCCAAAATAGACCTATGGTTTCCTGTCTGGCAGAGTGGGTGTTAGTCAATGACCAAGCACTTTGAAATAGGAAGGATGGAAATAAGAAATTAGGATTAGTGTATTTATATGTTGAACAAATATTTGCTGAACACCTTATCTGTCCCCAGCACTGTGCTTGTGCTGGGAGTAAAACAATGAACAAGAACTCCTACATGTCCTGCCTTATGGAACCAACAGCCCAGTGGCAGAGGTGAGAGGAGGAATAACAGTGAATCACAAATGCTGATTCTGAATGAAGCTTAAGAAATTGTAGTGTATAACAGGGGGAATGGCCTACCAGTTGTGAATGGGGTCAGTAAACCTTGCTTGAGAGGATAATAGGTGAAATGAGGTAATGATACAATCTAACTGCCTACTTAACTTTTCCCACAATTCCCAACCCCTGTACACATGTATCTGAATTTTTACCAAATCAGTGAATGGCTAGTTCCATAACTAGAAACCTTGGATAGATCTTTGGCATTTTTCTCTCCCTCCTGGTTTTTATCTAATCTATCAGAAAGTCTTGTTACACCTCTAATACATCCCAAATACCTCAGCTTCTCTCCATCCTCTACTTGCCATTATTCACCACTAGTGTTCTAATTGGTCCACTTCTTTCCACTCTTGTCTACCATAATCCATGATCCACAAAAGGGAGGGATCTTTTGAACATTTAAGTCAGATTAATGCATTTCACTGGATTAAGTCTTCATTATTGTAAGTGACACATTATTTTAGGTACTAATCACAAGGAAAAGTATGACATCATACTTGCTTAATTTGAATTTTTAGATTTGTCTTTCAGACTTTGAGATTTTGGTCACATATCACTTTTGCAAACTTAAGAAGGAAATGTAAATGAAACTGGTAAAGTATTTCAAAGGCAATGGCAACAACTGCTATCTGACCACTAGTGACTGAAAAATGCCTTTGATTTCAAGACACATTCTTGATTTCAGAGATGTGTGTCTTAAAATGTGTGAAATTTGGTCTTTCATTCATTGTCACACTCCAAGATCACTGCACTTCATTTCCTCCAGCCGCGCTGGCTTCCTTTCTGTTTATTGAACATGTCAAGTTAATATCTCAAAGGAAACTTTTTTTGCTCTTGCTGGAATGCTCTTTCTGCACCTTTTATAATGAAGGACTCCTGTTCCACTTGCACCTCCAGCTTTAATGTCACCTCTTCAAAGGGACCTTCTCTTACCACCCAATGTAAAGTTAACTATGCTCTCACTTGCCATTCCTTATTTTGTCACCTTTATTTTTTTCTTTGTAGGAATTATTTGAAATTATTCTGCTTGTATAGACAATGGTGTATTTTATGTCTTTCCGCAATACATCCCATGAAAACAGGGACCTTGCCTGTCTTATTACTACTCTATTTGCTGCCTAGAACAGTGCCAGGTGCATAGAAAGAGCTCAATAAAACTCTGTAAAATCATGGATTATTAGATGGGTTTGGCATCCAGAGGGGAGATCAAGGCTAGAGATATAAATTTGGCAAAGCATTGGTATAGAGAAATGTATTAAGTCATGAATGTGGATGATACTGAAAGAAAGAAGGACCTGGAATTATGAACAGAGAATCTCTAATATTTGATGAACTGATAGTGGTGGATGCCAACAATACAGCCTTAAATGGGGTGACCAGAGAAGTTAGGAAGGAATCTATAAAAGTGTGGTGTCATAGAGCAAAGGAAGAAAATATTTTAAGAAGGAGGTAAGTGATCAACAGTGTAAAATGCTGCTGAAAAAGACAAAATGAGGACTGAAAAATAGCCACTATTTCAGTTTAGTGAGCACCATGCTCTGGCCTGAGAGAATTGAGGTATGAAGGAAGGCAAAAGAGAGCCATTAAAGCCAACTCAATTAAGGAGGGCTTTTATGGAAAAAAAAAAAAAAGGAGAAAGTGGTCAGAAGCCAAGGCCAGTCCAGTTATTTATGTTTTGTGTTTGTTTCTTATTATATTTCATTTTATATACAGAGGGCTCATACATATGTTAACATGTTAATGAGAAGGGTCAGAGGAAGGTAAAATTTGAATATGCAGAAAAAAAGGGATTTTTTTTCTGAGTTTAATGACAAATTAGAAAACTAGAAATTATTATTTCTGAGTTTAATGACAAATTAGAAAATTATTCTGAGTTTAATGACAAATTAGAAAATTACAAAAATTAACCATTAAATTCTGCTATCATACTTTTTTTCTGCTCATTTTATGTAAATTATGAATAGGTTTTAGAAGTGAATTATCTGATCAGCTAAATTCTTGTGTTGTTTTCAAAGTTATTATTAGGCCTAATAACATCCAAAATGGGTTATTCTTACATGCTGTTAAATTCTAAAGAGAAACCATTATACTAAAGGGTATTTTCTTATATCTTTGTGAAATAGATGTCTCTATTACATTACTGCCAGTGAAATAAACACTACATAAAGTATATTCTCTATCAACTTTTACCCATTAATCACATTCTTTACTTCATTACTTTGCTGTTTCTACTCTGTTACTATAAATATATATTGCATTTCATATGCTAGAATTTAATGAGTGCTTATATATTCCTAATAATTAAGTGGGAACTTTTTGTATTCCCACAACTTCTGCTTTTCTGAATATAAAACTATAATTTTAAATTTATTATTTGGGGGTAAATGCTAAGAGAGTCAGTTTACAGGAACTGGATTAAGCATAGAATTCTGCATCACGGCATCTGTTAGCCTGCCTTTGTGGTCTGCACGCTGGGAAAGCCTGACACCTACTGGAATAGAAACAGTTTACAATGCCCGGAATATGCTCAAGTCACAGTTTTGCAGGGAAGGGGGAAACAAAAAATAAAATTAGGTAAAATAAAACAAATTTATGGAAAAGGTTATATTAAAGGTTGACTTTAAGAATCATTACTTATAAAATATATATGTTATACATATTTAATTCGATGTACCACTTTAAAAATATACTACTTTTCACTTTAAAATTGGAAAATAGGTTGGATCCAAACAGCAAACTCTATGTACATCCTGTGATGGGCATACATTCGGCTCGCTCTCATAAAACTTTACACTGACAATATTGTGTACAGACAGTAATTTGTGGCTGTGAGGCACTCTAAAGTCATCTATCATTGAAAACTCAATTACATTCACCACACTGTTCCCACTACAGAAAGCAAATAAAATTATGCCTGACAAAAATATTTTAATTGCAAAAGTTGGCACATAAAAAAGGGTTTCTTCTTAAAGTCTAAATTAACCATAAATCAAAGTATCTAAAATTCCCCATAATCTGAGCTTTGCATAATTGCTTTTCAAAAAATTATTTTAAATATCAATTTATTTATATGATTCTTTTACAAAACTGATATTTTTATCTCAGTTTGAATACTATATAAAATTTTGTAAAAGGATCAAGCATATAAAGATACACTACAAAAAAAGAACCACAAACATAAATTATTTTGTCAGGAAATGAAACAATGATTTTCTTAAGGAAATAAGTATTGAGATGAACTTGTCTTTTGGACTTTTAGCCAAAGCTAAATATCAAATGTCTAATGCTTTATTTAAATATAATTTACATATCAAGAATCTTTTCACTAAGTGTAAATTATTGCTTCCCATTTTTATTATCTTTTTTCATGTTGTATATATTTCCCTTGAATTATTTTCTCGTTTATGACTAGTGAACTACATGCAAATTATAGTCTTTCTAATTAATAATTTGATTAAAAACTTCTCTTTTTAGCTTGATTGGAAAAAATAAAGATTTTAATAAATAGATTCTATAACACTTTGGAAGTATTTATGTTCATGACTTCTTAAGACTGTAGATAAATTCTGAACGTTTTTTTTTTTCCTGAGAGGAAGCTTCATCTGAATTGAACATAAATGATGATGATGGTCTTCTGTATTGGCTTTATGGAAATTATTGACTTGAAACATACAAGCAATTATGGTCAAGATGAATTTATCATGTCATTAAAGAAGCAAAATAGGAGCTGTGTTTCTTTGTATCTGAGGCAAAAAAATATTGAGGCCATATTATATATATCCTCTTCAAAAAAAATCCCACTTAACTCTGAATCATTTAATTATTATAAGTAGTGATAGCAGCAAATATTTTACTTTTCTTAAAATATTTAGTCTCACGACAATCGTGTGAGGTAGATAATATTATTGTAGATGCTTCGTAGATGAGGTAGTCACTTTTGCCAGCCAAAGTCATGGCTATAAATTGTGGAGTCAAGATCTAAAAGCAGGTAGCCTGGCTCCAGCGACCAACTATGTTATGGGAAATTTTTCAGGGAAATTTTGCTTTATTTTCTTTTGCTTATGCAGGTGTGCCCACTGCCCCCACCCCTCACCCTTGCCTAATTCAGGATTAGAAAAAAAAAAAAACAACTCTAGGCACAGAAATACACTCTCTTCTTTATTCACACCTATGTGTGCAGTTAAAAGGAGAATAAAAATCTTGTCCAGCAGGCAGACCTTCATCATCAGAAATGACCTTCTAATTCTGATCTACGAGGTGAAAAAAGCATGTATTGATGACAACTCTGATGTTGCCAGAAATGCCTCATTGCCCTCCTCCTCTCTTCTTTTCCCCTTTCCTGTTATTTTGTCCTATTTTTTCATCCTTTGCTCTATGTCTTACTTTTTCTTCTTCAACTCTCTCTGATTTTGACAAGAGATATGCAAAATTATTATTTTTCACTTTGTGTGGCATTTTTTTCAGTATGTATGTATTTATTTATTTTTATTGTGGTAAAATATACATTAAAAAATTTACCATTCTATCCGTCTTTAAATGTACAGTTCTGTGGCTTTAAGTAGGTTCACATTGTTTTGCAGTCATCACTGCCGTCTATTTCTGGAACGTTTTCATCTTCCCAAACTGAAGCTCTGTACCCATTAAATAATAACTTCCCATTGCACCCTCCCTACCATCCCTAGCAATCACCATTCTATTTTCTGTCTCTATGAATTTAACCACTTAAGGACATCATATAAGTGAAACTGTACAATATTTGTCCTTTTGTGTCTTGTTTATTTCACTTAGCATAGTATTTTCAAGGTTCTTCCTTTTCAAAGGTTGAATAATACCCCATTTTGAGTGTGTGTGTGTGTCTGTGTGTGTTTGTGTGTGTGATTTTCTTTTTCCATTCATCTGTCAATGGACACTTGAGTTGCCTCTACCTTTCTGTTATTGTGATACATGATATTTTAATGACGTTCTCAAATTAGGGTAGTGTGCTAGGGAGAACACGTACTCTGACTAGTGGTGCTATCTAAAATCTGTTCTATTTTTATTGACTTAGGACACATAGTTTTCCTCAGGGACTTAATAATTGAACCGTTAAAACAAATGAGGGTTTAGCTGAATTTTTTCCCTGATTATTGACACCAATAAAAATAAGTTTGTTAAGATATAGTTACCTTTAAAATTCTATTTTCCTCTTTAAACAAATTATTTTTTACTAAGTGATATTTTTTAAAAAGAGAGAGGGGGGAATTAACCACATATGTCAGACTTATAGAGTTGAGAATGAGATGAGCAGGTTGGATTTGCAAAAAGTAGTAAACACTTATAAAAAAATATAAGACTAACTTTTATATATTTAGGATATGTTTGTCCCACTTATCACTGAATTGGGTGGGGATTTTATCGCTATGGACTTCAGGAGTTTAGTGTAAAATGATGTACAACACTATTATTTCATAATTTTGCCATTAGTAATGGTCAAACAGTTAAGTTTTGTTTGGATGTATTTTCATGCAATAATAATCTTATAATTAAGATGATAGTATTTTTCATGAGGTAAATTAGGAATAATATGAATAAATTATTCTCTTGTGAGGGATTAATATTTTTCTCTCTAAATTAAGTCCCACCGGAGACTTAGTTCTTCCCCTGAAGCATTTATGAATTCATTAATGTGTTCATATGTTGTCATTTGCAAACTGTAGTCATCTTTAAGTACAAGGTAAAGAAATGGACATTTGAGATCTTATACTTTCTCAAGTCAGAGAGGCATGGGTGGGTATGAGGTGAGGTGTGAGGGGTTATTACTAGAATCACCTGATAATCTTATTTCTTCGAGAGAATGTTAATTTTCAGAAGCAGCTATGTCTATCTTGTCCTATTTTGTTTTCCTCTTGTTCCCTTTTAAATCTCTACGTTAAAGGGGATGATGGGAAACAAAGGTCATTCAATCCATAAAGTCTCCCCCAGAAACAAAATCTTCTCCCACTTCTCAAAGAAAATTATACACCATTGGCTTGGTTTATGGTGGCGATTTTATTGTCTTACCTTGACTTCTAATGAACATCCTCAGGACTTGGTATTTTCGTACTATTGTGTCAATTAAAGCCACAATTTATTAATATGAAAGTTTAAGTATTTAGCTTCTTTTGAATTAGATGACAAGCAATCTATTCATCTGGGTTCTAAGAACTAGTATAACTGAATAATGTTAGTTCTTAGATTATCCCTTTATTTCTTGGGAAAATATTCTGTGTGGTCATTATTTAAAGCCATCTTTTTTGCTTCAGTCCTCTCTCACTCAGTTCAGGATAAGAATTGGTATGACTAGGCCATTATTTAGTCAATTAATGGAAGTTTTTTCCATTAGTCTTTTCACTAGTTTCCTGAAAGACTGAGTTTCTAAAATGTCAAAATAAAAAATATAGTAAACTGTTTATTTATGATGCCTTCTCTTAGTTCATTATCCACAAGTCTTCGAGTTTTATGAATCATAATAGAATCCTTTCCCCTCTCTATTTTATATGTTCAACAAGCTAGGCCTTTGCTCATAACCAAAGATGTCTGCTTTTCCCTAGAACAAACCTTTTACCTATTAACTTGGAAAATCCAAAGAATCAATACAAGCTTTTTTTCAGTACATGTTGCTGCACAAAAGCAACAGAGTTATTACCCTGAAAGAGAATCCCAAATGTGGTCTGCTGGATGGAAGGTTATGACCCCATGGAAAACTAAACACTTCAAAGTAATTGCTCTCCATCCACCATAATCAGTCTAGAAAGGTGCAAAGGATTACTAGGTTTAAGCAAAATGCTTGTCTGGGATCATTGCATTTGCCTTTAAACTGCCCATCACCATTTTGCCATGCTTCATTTTCTATTTTTAAACCTACATTTTCAGATAATTTGGCTTTAAAATTATATTTACATTTTTAATATCCCTTAATGAGCTTATTTCATCGGTAGCATAAACCTAATTATGAGTCACACCAGGGGCTCTTTTGCTGTGGATAGTTCTTCCAATTTACCCTGGATCAAAGATTGCTGGGCCATGAGCAGTCTGCTGATCTGCTTCTTTGCCTCCTCAACTATTTTAGTCATGAGATTGTTTTAATATTTAGGATTTCAAAAGGTCTCTGCCAGGTGACACTATCATTTTGCCTCACAGAGAATGAATATACTTTTTTTCTTTTCAAAGCCCTGAGCATGTAGTGACGGTGATACTTGTGTTGTTTCTGCCCCACACTCCCTCCTCCACAGTCATTCAGAGAATGTTCATGTGACAATTTAATTGTGCTTCTGTTGAAGTGAGTCAGTCTCAGTAATTAGGATCATCATTGCATTTGCATGAGGAATCTAGTTAATTTTTTAAAGATCCCTTTATTGTGGTCCTCTCAATTTTAAATCTTTTTATTTTTATTTCTTGCTTTTTCCAGTTCTTTGTTTTACATTATTTTTGCCTCAATTGTCACCAATGATTTAACAACATGTGCCAGCATGTCTTCTTACTTCTTTAAGGGGCCTGAAATTTTAAACATCGCATTCAAAAGAACACAATAAGTTCTATGGAGCTCAATTTCTCTGCCTTAGATGAATGACAATGTGGAATGATTAAATCAAGCAATTAACATATCTTTTTTTCTTTTTATGTGTTGTTTTCTGGAATTTGTGTATGATGTACTTAAGTGAGGTTTTACTTTGTGTTTATCCTCTTGGAATTCATTAAGTTTCTTAGATATGAGGGTTGATTTTTTTAAAAAACAATTTTAGGAAACTTTCCCTTTTTTTCTTCTCATGTTTATTCTGCCCAATCTTAGGACCACTTCAGTTTTGCTCATTTATGTTTTTGAATTTTTTTCTCTGTACTTCTGTTTGGCTGGTTTCTATTCCTTATCTTCGAGTTTATTGGTCTTACTTTCTAAAGTGTCCAAATTTCTGTTAAGAACATTCAGTCCATTTTTAATTCACATATTGTATACTTCTCGTTCTATTAAATGGTTAATTGTTTTAAAGTCATGGGTTGCTAATTCCAACATCTATGTCATGCCTGGTTTTTTTTGTTTTTTGTTTTTTTCTATTTACTGGATTTTTACTCCATATACTGGTCCTATTTTGCTGCTTTTTCTCATATTTAGTTTTGTCTGCTTTTCATGCTGGGCATTGTGGATGCTATGTTATTAGTGTCTGGATTTTGTTGTTTGCAAGCACAAAATAGTATTCAGTCCAAGATTCAAGGGCACCCCTATATTGACTTTTAAAATGATATTTCTCTCTGGCCCCCTCATTTTACTAATCTTTAACACATTTTTTAACCATCCTAGTATCCCCAAACTCAGATCTCTATTTTCTTTACTTGGTGTCTTTTCTGGAATCCATCCTTCTGTGATGCAGTTTGAAAATTGTTCCCAGGCACAAAACTAGATTGAATGTGGAGCTAACATCACATATTTTCCCTCAAGAATCATATCACTGCATTGTCTACTGCCCAACATCTGAAAACTGTTGCTTTATACATCTTGTCCAGATTTATAATTTTTGCCATAAAAGGTAAATCTGATAGTTTATATAGACAGGGACAAAATTCTCTGAAATTTATGTTTTTAGTTTATTATATGAAAAATTATAGAATAAGCTCATTTAACTCCTTATATCAAGCTAAGATTTGTTGTGAAAATTCATAGAATTTGAAGATTAATTTGAGGAAAATTGACATATTTGCATTGGGTTTCCCACTAATTAACATGATTCATTGGCTTTTTCTTTAAAGCTTTTCAATAAAGTTTAAAATTTTTACATATTAAATCTAACACTTCTTTTGCTGAATTTATTCTTAGGTACATTATTCTTGTTGTTATTTTTTGCTATTGTTAATAGTGTCTTTTTGAATTTGTTGTTGGTACAGAGAAATGTAACTGATCTTAACTTTGTGATTGAATTAATATAAATTAGTCTTGTATTAACTCATAAACATTTATATTTGATTACATTGCTGAATTGTCTTTTTAATTATAATAATCGGCATCTAGACCATTTTGTATTTTGTTTGGTTACAATCATATCCACTGCAGCTAATAACAGTTCTTTCTCTTCTTTTTTGATTTTGAAACCATTTATTTACTTATTTACTTATGCTTTACTGCACATAATTTAAAGTAATGGACCCGGATCTGAGTTTTTCATCTCAGTACTAATATTAATATTTGCTACAAGAGCATTCTTGCATTTTGATTTATCTTATAGCTAAACTCTGCAGGTTTCTCATTTTAGCTTTGATTTATTCTTTTCTTTATTTTGATCTTGTTAGTGTTTCCTTATAGTCCCTGAGTACAGCAATACAGTAATAAGTTATTTTTTCTTATATTTAAATATTTTAAAGCTAAATAGCAATCTTACAAGGTTTCTGATCTATAGTATGGCAAAAATAAATGTTTGTCTGTGAAAATAATTTTGATGAAAAGAATTTTTTTTTGACAACAGTTTTTTCCCTAACAATTATGATCTTCTTTAGGAATTGGTGTGCTTATGTACATACCAGGTTATCTCCCACAGTGATATTGGACAACCAGGTCACTTATGTCCCAGGTGGGAGAGGACCTTGTGGCTGGACCGGTGGATCCTGTCCTCAGAGGTATGTAATATTTCTTGAAAATAGCCACTGTTTTTGCACCATAATAAATTATAGCCGGGAATATATAATGTTATTCATCCAAGGTACATAATACATAGTAGGGTCAGGGGATGGTAGTCACATTATGCTTTAGTAAGTGAAAATGCAGTCACTAATAATATTTGCCTCATATGGTCATTTTTAGAATCATTTGAGATAATGAAATACTATATTTCATAAGGCCTAGTGCCTTGTGCCTTATGAGCATTCAATAAATGTTAATTCTCATGCTTATTTCTATTTTTACTATCACTATTACTTTTACTCTATATCTGGTCAACAATCCTGTCCTTTAATTGCTTATGAATTTCATGCATAATTTTGAAGATTTATTATTTTCTCTTCATGCTAGGTCAGAAAGAAGTTTATAACTTGGTTCATATTCTAAAATTAGGAGAGCTTCTAGTTACAATTATGCATGGTAAAGCAGCTAGGTGAAGCTTTTCTTCTTGTATCTATTGTAATTAGCCATGTCATTTGATTATCATTTTTTTAAAAAGTCTATGCTGTTGTCCTAAAAGATGGGGCTGAGTAATTGATAAATTCTCTGAATTCATGTAGTCATAGTAGCTCAGCTGGGGGTGTTTCCGAAGAGCCTGCAATAAAAACTCCAATTTTTATTCAGGCCATGATGGCTAATGTTATGCAAATAGTCATACAAATAACTCAGGCAATGAATCTGACACATGGTAATCTGGAACAGTGCACAATAAGGATACATAAAATCAAGGTGTTTCTTAGTCCCTTGAGGAATAGCTAAGGTTCATGGTCCAGAGAGCTAAGCACATCTTAGGGATTTGGGAGAGCTGAACTCTAGTTCTGTTTTCAGCCCTCACTCTCTTTGTGACAATTTCCTTGCCAATACGAGACACAAAGAATGCATTGCTAATTCTTTAGTAATGAAAACTTTATCACAGTAGCCCCTAGCATACTGCCCTTCTGGATTCAAGGTGAGCTCTTTTTATTTTTTTCTTTTCTTTAAACAAACCGTAAGTATTTATCTTTATTCTCGAATCTTATCTTTTTTGTGCCTTCTGAGTGGGTGCATTCATTCGCTATTTTTAATACTCATGTCATAATTGCCACTTTTTCTTTTATTATGTCTGAGCTACATGCAACAGATATTCAGTTTGCCAAGGCAGGAACATTGACCCCAACAATAGTTCAACTAACTGCTTGAGCTCATCCTTACAAACTCTATATACAGTCCCTTTCCAAATTGCTTTGCTTCCTACTTAGCTTTAACTATGAGAGTGCAGATAGTATTTCACTAGACAGAATGATTTAGTGAAATAAATGAGGGTAAATGATCAGCATGCTTTTCAGATGGAAGGGATCTTGTAGCTCATTTTGCAACTGACAAATAGCCTCAGACATACTCAGTTACCTGTCGTGTTATAGCAGAAACTGAAACTTAAGTCCCTAAAGTCCAGTCTGTTATAATGCTATTGCTCCACATGTTCAGGGTTTACCCATGTAGGTGACTGTTGTCTCCATATAGTTGTATGTGGCAAACTCCAGGATAATAACAAGGGAGGCTAGCCCACATGACATGGGCTAAAATCACAGCTCTACGCCTTTTAGATATGGGACGTTGAGAGAGTTATTTCATCTCTCTGTTCTTTGGATTCCTCGTCAGCAAATCAGGATAATAATAATGCCTTCATCATAAACTAAAATGAAAATTAAGCAAGATAGTATGTACCCATTTTACAGACCCATTTGATAAATAGCAACTAAATATTAAAGTCACATGGGTAAGACTAATATGGCCAAATTGTACTTATGACTTACATTTACAAACACACAGAGCTCACAATTTAGTAGCAGTCACTAATTATATTGATTGTTGTGTTGAAATGCTATAGTTTCTTTATTTCTTTTCTGCTGTTCTATGGTTTCATCTTAGAAATAAAATTTCCTCATATTATATCCCTTCTCTCTCTCTGTCCTTCTCTCTCTCTCTCAGAGAAATACTATATGACAAAAATAGTAGGTAGCATAATTTCAAAACTTTGAAGATGAAAAATTCAGTGGGAAAATAATAGTGGTTATCATAATTTCAATTAGATCACGAATATCCAATTTGTTTCAAGTTGTTTGATACTGATCTGGAGGAAATACAGATCTTTTTAAATATAACAATATAGGAAATCATATGAATTGAAGTAGAATAAATGATCTCCATATAACTTTAAAATTGGAATGAAAATAAGTTTTAACATTGATTTAGCTAGAAGTATTATCAAGAGAAAAGCTATAATATCTTTAGAAAGTCAATGGCAGGTATCAATTTAAAATACCAAATACCATAACTACTAATGCTTTTTGTAATGTATTGAAAGAAACCTAAGTTAGGCAATAATATTGATGATGAATATTATGATTATAACAGCCGATACTAAATAAATGCTTGTTATATTGTAGGCATTGCCCCAAAAACTTTACATTTATTATTCCAACTGATAATTTAATGTGAAACAAATAATCGATTTCCCCCCAATTGCTCAACTCTCTAGATCTCAGAAGATATCCAATCCTGTCTATAGGATGCAACATAAAATTGTTACCTCATTGGATTGGAGGTGCTGTCCTGGATACAGTGGGCCGAAATGTCAACTAAGAGGTACACTCTAATATTAATAATCACAATTCTGAACAATAAGAAACTGATTCTATTGAAGAAAAGAATAGCATTTCCCCTTTTGAACCAAGGTAAATTAACATGTAGCCAAACTCCTAGGACTGTTATACTTTCTAAGCTTTCTAACTTGGTAGCTTTTATAACACTCTGAAGTCTCATAAGCTATTCTTTAACTTCTCCCCCCATTTTTATGTTGGATTTATATGATGAGCAAATGGAAATCTGATGAAAGATCTTACTTATTCTTAACAACAAGCTATAGAGGCATGCCTTATTAAAATATCAGGAATGCTAATTTTCAATTTTTAAATAAAGTGTTATTAGAAGTGACTCAATATAAAAATAAGACTACCGTCTAGTTTTGTTCCAGTTCAGTTATTTGAAATAATGTGCATATGAATGAAATTTAGTATTAAAGGACATACAAAGTATGTCATGAATAATTCTCTCTTTTTCAAAATTCTAATGGAGCTATTTTTTTTTTCAACTGAGGTTTTAAGGACTTTCTGGTGGCAAGGCTGATCAAACACATGGTAACCAGCTGTGGCCTAATATCCACATGACTATTATTTTGCTTTTGGCTTTAAACAGGTTTCCTTTGAAAAATAAGATACGGCATCAGCATACATATTTTAAATGAATGAATATTACAAGAAAGGCCATTAGCAGTGGTGGGGAATTCAATCAACAGTATAAGAGACTGTGATTAAAAATTAATATAACTGTGGAGAAACCGTTATGACTCACATTAAGAAAAAGAAAATTATAATACAAAAGCTCTAGGAATCCTGCATTTTAGTTAGGGATATTATTTATGGTTTTACTAGCCTATACAATGAGAATCTACAGGCAAATTTCACCATAATGCTATTTGTTCTGGGTCTGGCCTGAATTTCAAAGATGTTATAAAAATTCAATTTATATTCAGACTACAGAATGAATATGTACTTCATTTATAACCAGGTAAAATAAACTTTTAAATAAAATATAATCTATGCTGAAAATATTTGGAAATAAGGAATTTAGCATATTTTAAAAAGACCCAAATATGGCCCTGATTTCTGATTTCCATGAAGTACACAAATATATACTCACAATGGTAAAACATATTTGTGTCTAGAATTGGTGAATTGTTAAAAGTTCTGGATAATATTTAGAATTCTGTTTCTGAAATCTGTATTTCTCTTCTTCTACAAAGAAGGATATCATGAGATTATTAATTTCATCATTATTTCTTGATGATTCAAGTTTGTTTGCAGAGCACATTTCTAGAAATTTAGGATGTTATTACACATCTTATTAGTAGACACGTGGCAGGGAAAAAGTCTACTAATGAAATGTCATGGACTCTAGTTGATCAGAGCGTTGTTGCTCCGTGCTTCAACCTTTTATACTTAGGAATCAATTCTTTATCACTGTGGTGGACTACATACATGTAGGAAGAAAATACCAGAATATCACTGTAAATATAGACACAAGAAACAAAGACTAGCTGACAGTTTCAAATATAGACTGTGTCCTGCCACTCTCATTTTTCAAAGTAGGATATGAAATATTTTTGAATTCAAGTAGTTTAGGGATTGTCTAATGACACCTTATATCCTAATTAGAAGCAACCTGTGGATAGGTTTTATACTAGATTTACAAATCATTGTATTAATTTCCAGTGGCAAAAATGTCCCAGAACAGTTCTGATTATGACCTTCTGTCATAATAGTGTAATTGGAATCACTCATAATTCAGGTATCTGCTGATTAAGCTGTTACTGAAAGGCCTCTTTTCTATGGAAATCTACAATGGGAATAATGTTCCAATGGCAGATATGCATATTGTGTCATATGGTCATACAACCAATTCTAATATAGCTTTGATTCCAAAAGAGCCTCCTGTTGCTCTCTGCTATACTTTGACCATTCTACTTTTCACTTTTTAGTGCAGTTGTATTTTCAATGGCTGAATTTTCTATTAGTGCAATTGATGCACTGGTTTTATTAGGAACTACTGTGTCCCTTTGTCCCTTGAACCTTCATTATATCTCTCCTGGGGGGATATTTGCACATTTTCCCCTTCTAATAGCTAACCAAATTGCGGTAGGAAGATCTTCTAAATATGCAGGAAATATCACCAGTTCAGGAATAAATTGGAGCTGTTTGCAATTGTACTCTTTTTTACTTCTTCTCCCTCACTTTTGTACTCTTCTTTCCATTTCTTTCTTTTATACCCTTCTTTCTATTTCTTTGGGGATATGGATCCATCTCGAAACTGTTAGAAAGAGATGTGGTGACTCAGAATACATGGCGATTCTCTCTTTATTCCACAATATGCTAATCTGCTACACACGTACTTTAGCTGCAACTCAGATAATCAAAATACTGGTAGCCACAGTTCTAGATTACCTTACAAAAATATTCATCGTATTATCAAAAGGAAACCAATTTTTAAAAATCTAAATGAATAGAACTTTATTGGGGGAAAAAGGAGCACTAAGTCCAACATCAAAGTAATAGTTCTGATATGTTTTACATTTGTTATGTCATTTTCTCTTTTCAAACATATATATTAGTACATAATGAGGAGTGAGTCATCAAAGACAGTTTGCACAAGGGTTTTGCCTTTAGAAAGGACCTAATTTTGTGATATGGTATTCAAGATACTTTTCAAAAAGTCAGCAGTAACATACACTTAAACCTGTTTTATAAAATTTGCAATAATGCTCTTTTCCAGTAGATGTCTCTAAAATATTCTGAAGTGGAACAAGGAAAGTGTGACTTGCTTTAATGACACAAAGGGCAATGATTTAAATACAAATAGTGTTAGATTACAGAGGATGAAGAAAACTTGTTTGCAAATCTGTTTTTAAAAATCCAGTGGCTTTAATCATCAGATCCTTTATAGGAAAAAGGTATCTTATAACATTCTGTTTTGTACTGCAGATTTTATGAATGCTGACAAAATGTGAGCGTGTACAAGTGCTGAAATAAACTGGCCCCTACCATATGTTATGAATATATAAAAAATATTTGGTTTTACAAATGCTGTGAAATCATGCAATAAATTATATAAGAGCTACTGTAACTAACATTTGAATATGGGGCTCCTCCAGCAGGAGTATTTTAAAATGCATTCCCTGTAGTTTTGCATATCTAGTTCTTCCCAGCAGTAGCAAATGCTTTCTTCTTTGAGAAAGAACATTACCTCCTCTAAGCATCTTTCACAATAAAATTATGATGCATTTAGTGAAGAACACTGTGTACCATAAGTGGTTGTTGCACCAAACTGCCTACTTCAATTTACCTAGTAAATCTCAGTAAAGCTTAATATGTACACCGAACGTTCACCATGCAAGTTTTCACTTGATATTGAGGGATCAGCTGGAAATCTGTCTCCTCAAGCCACACAGGAAGGTTTTCTGTTTCTGAGTGAGAGAGAGCAAACATCCTCATTACTGAGTTGCCATTAATGACATCCTCCATATGGCTCAAAGACCTGGAAGGAAAACAAAAAAAAACTTGCAAATAAAATCCATCTAATTAAAAAAAAAAGCGTCTAATAAGGAAGCTGTTGCTCGTACTGTAGACACTTGCTGACCTTGCTTCTCGAAGTCCTTGATCTGTCAAGGTCAGGGCTTCCATTGCAAGGGGAAAAAAAGAGAGTAACTGTCCTGGGAGAAAAGCAAAAAGGAATCCAACTTAAAAAATATATTGCATTTTTAAAAAATCTGAAATGCACAAACATCTTTAAAAATTTAGTTGACTGAAATAAATGTCCTTCTGCCCCTGTACCTATCGCTTAGAAGGGAACAAGAAAAAGAAACTTAGAAATCTGTCCTGTATGGAACAAAGCAAAGGTCTGTGCTCAAGTGAAAGACAGATTGCTTGGAAAACCTAGAATCTGTGGCAGTCCTTGTGGTAGAGAATACATTTGGGGAGACAGAAAGATTGCTAAATGAAAAAACAAAAGAGCATCAATCAACGAGGCTCTTTATCACAAGAGAGTAACTGACTCCACTGTCAGAGATCCTATCAGCTCTTTGCTGTGGCTGGTTAAATCCCGTGTAATAAATTGAGATGAATGCAAGTATTGAACTCCAGTCAACAAACAAAGGTAGGGAAAGATAACATAAACTATTGAATTTGTAAAACAGGCATTTCAAGTTTTCAACAGCCTTGGCAGGGACTCCATCCAATGAATTCCGGAGCAAAGAGATTCATGTGACAATTGGATCTCAAGGATCTTTGTGTGATGCTTAATAGTTGTTTCTTTTATCAGGAGTACAGTTTTCTCACTTAGATTCTGAAAAAAAAAACAATAAATTTAACAATGCTGCTAAAAGCAAATGGGAAGCTTTATGAACATGCATGTGCCCACATGCAATTACATTAATTTTTGACATTTAATACTAAAAAATTTAATCACATTTTCTTTCAAATTAGTGATCTTGAAACTATAAAATATGAAAAAAGCTTAATTTTTCTCATTTTATATATATTATTTTCATATACTGAGGAATGAATCCTCAAATTTTAGTGTGCAGGAAAACTAGATTTTCACTTGATACTTCTATGTATGTTTATTTTTTATCTTTTTCAATTGCTTTTTTTTTTCTTTCTGACAGCTTTTCAATTTACTCTCTCCTCTCCTTCTTCTCACTGATTTTAAAGTTTTTTCTTATGTTTTTGGTTACTATTTTCAATCTATTGATTATCTCCCGCGTATATCACTGTCTATTCCCTTTTTTAATGTAATAGCATTTTCCAAGATCACATGAATGATATATGTCTCAAATTCTTTTGACCCTCAGGTCAATAGAAAATTAAACTTTGATGCTCTTCATTTGCTCCCTTTCTATTCTTGACACTTTACCTCTCACCTAGGTAAATTTTTACTTCTTGAGCATTCGGGATCTTTCCTAGACTGGGTAGCACAGAGGGAACTATATCTTGATGACACGCGCCTACTGAAGTCTCAAATAGGATCCTAGAAGAGTTAAAATCCCCCCACACATCCTCGTGTGTGTGTGTGTGTGCGCGTGTGTGTATGTGTGAAAGAGACAGAGAGAGCCCTTGCCCTTGTTTCCCCAGTCTTTGAAGGATGTTAAGTAAAACATTGTTATAATCTTCATATTAAATATGCAGCATGTAATACTTTGTAAGAAGTAAAATTAAGAGACCTGATTAAAATTCCATTATAAAATGCAACTTAAAATAACATGTCACTATTTATAATAAAGCTTTACCAAAGTATTTTGAACCCCTGGAAATAAATCCTGTGTAAAATGCTTTTGTGATTTGTATTGAGGTCTCTCCACTTCGGGATCACGAGCACCCAAACCAATCTGCCTCTTGATTATGATGATTGGTGGGAAGGGGCAGCAGCCACAGTCAATATTGTATATAAATCAAAAATTAAGAATGCATTACTTTTTATTTTCTTAAATTAGAGCATTGTCTATAATACAGTCTAAAACTACAGACCACGTAATATACATCATACCAAAAATCACTCATATCATTCTAATAATTTCTAAGCAATTTATTGATTTCTACAAACGATATTGGTGTCGTCTTTCTTTTGCCATGGATGATACCAGCTAAATGATGTCCTTGTCAGAGAGATAATTTAATATAGGGAACCCTCTCAACCTCCTTTAATGACTTACCCATCAGATTTAGTCACTGGGTGACACGAGGTCTCAATAAGTTTGTAATTTTATTAACATCAGTTAAATTATCCTCCTGCTGAATTATCTATTGGGCTTTCCTGAATAAAAAGTGATTGCATTCAATTTTTATCAGCACTTAAATACTGTGTGTATTTTTGAATGTTTACTGTCTTTATTATTAACTAAATCATGAAAACTCTTATCTAAATATCCTATTTAATTAGTTTATAGAGCTTTGTTAACGTCATTAGGCCAAATTCATCTGGCAGCATAAATCAAGGAATATTTATTGCATTTTTTTAGTTTTGTCATATAAATTTTATTTTCAAACAATTTATTAGAAAATCTTTTTCTTATATAATTGGCATTTTACTAATTTTTGTTTCAAATAGTATATATACATCTATATATTTCAATTAATATATATTCATTTAAAATAGAATATATAAGTTTCAAATGTATATTTATAGAATACATGAAATTTTTATATCTATACTATCTTTGATTCGTTTTTTAATTATCTCCAGTTTAATAAGGGGAATTTTCTTTTCTCGTAAATCTGAAAAAGGATTGGCATTTCTGTTAGAGTGTCATCTCTGAAAATCAGTTATTTTTTTAAAAAGTCTATTTTCCAAATGTTAAATTTCACAATTTATATGAAAGTGAATTCATGGGGCTTGATATAATTTACAAAATGCCTTTTTAGCTATAACATCACAGGCTATCTTTGAAGTCCAAATATTCTTCCGATTTTTATTATTTTAATTTTTAGCATGTGCTCTTGCTTTCCATCTCTCTTTCCATCTTTCTCTCTCCCTCTCGTCTACTTTTATTGTCTCTTCTTTATTTGATATATAGCAGTAAATATGAAATTCATCTAGAAAAGATTTCAAGTGTTTACTTGATAACACATTATATTTTCAGTCAGAAATATTTGAATACAGTAGCTTATAGTGCCAAAATTTTTAAAAAACAGAAGTCTATCTAAAATTTTGCCTGGAACTCCTGGTTTACTTTTTCACTATTATTGCACAGGCTTCACCTATGTAAAAAATTAAATTTTCACATACACAAATTTTGTGGAAAATTCCTTTCTCAAGTGTTCATATGTATTACTACATTACTAGTGTAGTATTAAAGATGTTTTTCCTTCTAATTTACTGAGATTTTAAAAAATTAACTGCTTTAAAATTCTTGATTTTTACATTTTAGGAAAATTATGAAAATAATTGTATATGAAAGAGTTCAAGTTTCATTAATAATACTTTTAAATTTTATTAAGTTGACTTTTACGTTTTCTAAGAAGTTGTCTTACAAAAAGCAGTATCATAAAACTCATTTGCAATGATATTCCTAGATCAGAATTATTATATTAGGTTAGTTATGTAATACTTTTCTTTTCTAAAATGCTCTATTATTTTTAAATGCTCTTATTATTTTAAAAAAGAAATAATTTAAAATTCTGATTTTTTCTAAATATTTTATTATTTTATGGGCACTTTATTAACATTATCTGATAAAGTATTTTTTAAGTTTTTTACTTCAATTGATTTCATTGAACATTTTTATTATTAGGAATACTTATTTTGTGAGACTAATTTCATAACATTTATTAATATTTTCTTCTTCATGATTCACGGTTGCAAACGATCTTTAACATAGTGGGCGAATGCCATTATGATGAAAAATGAGTCTAATAATTTTACTTCTATATTATACAAATTTGTAGGATTGTTTGAATCCAACATTTACCTAGCAAGAAAAAATAATCTACCAATATTGAAAATCAAGTTGATTTTCATTCCAGAAATGTAACTTATTTATTTTATATTGAATTTATTTTTTATAATTATTTGGTATTATTTAGATGTTGTACATATTAAAAGATGTTCCAGACTAACTGAGTTTGCAGAGCATCATTACTTAATTTAGGACTAGGTTCCTAAGTGATACAATTTTTGTTTTATTCTCAGATTCAAAAAATTCATACTCAAGATACCCGAAACAAATGCTTTTAAAATTTGGTTAAATTTTGTTTCTTTTTCAGTGTCTTTAATAATTTACTATAAACTTCTGGACCATAATTATCAAATAACTATGCATTTAGAACAATTAGCACATGCTAATAAGTAAAATAAATTGAGCATCAAACTATTCGGAAGTTGTAGCAAATACATAAATCGTAAGCAATGATAAACTGTTCATTCTACTAAAACACTGACTGTTTCACAAAACCTATGCACTGCCTGACATCAGTCCAACAAAAGGCTAATTCTGAAAAATAGTTTTCAGATGTTGCCACAGTAGGAATTCCATTCATCACACATCCTACAAAATACATCCTTTATCATGTATCCATGATTAACTTGTAATTAGTTAATATTATAATTTGTATAACTCAGCTTGTCAGTTATTGGACTTCAGCATTATATATTTGCCAACAGTTGTGGCTTTATTATATTTCAATATTTTAACAATTGGCCGACCACATTGCTACATAGTGGCAAAACACAATCATGGAGTTGGGGAATGTGTAATGTTGCTAGATGGGAGTAAGGAGCAACAGTCTGGCTTTTGAGTGGAAAGTGATTTTATTTCTGAGACATTCTAAAATTGTCATTGGGCTGTAGATTTGATTGCTGTGAAGGCAGCACAAACACTCTTCATATGTTTCCATGCTTAACAGTGCCTCTTTAGGGATCTTATGTTATAACAATAGAAAGAATGGCAATATCTGCATGAGGAAATCAGGAAGCTGTGAAAGGTACCTTCCACCCCGATCCCGCTTCACTTACTCTTTAAGGAATTGTATGAGACTCAAGGTTTTCATTTCTTAAACTTTATTAAATCTGTCTTCAACACACGCCTTTGTTATTAACAGGAATGCTATTTAAAAGTCTATGAAGATTGATTTCTGGATTGCAATTTTATTATTAATATATCTAGTATTTTCTGCATTATAACAATGAATTTACCTCTTAGAAGTAGGATGCTTAGCAATTTGTTCAAAATTAATGTTCCTAACCAGGGCCATACATAGAAATCACCTGTAGAGTTTTGTTTTGTTTTGTTTGTTTGTTTGTTTTAAATACGCACCTGCCCCATTCCTCAAAATAGAGCTACTGAATGAGAATCTCAGGTGAGGGAGTGGAAAGAACATGGACACTTAATGTTTCAAAGTATACAGGAACTTCTGATTTCCATCCACGAGGAAAAAAAAATCAGTATTCTAATGGGATGTAAAGAAATATGTGTTATAATAAAAGCTAATGATAGAAAAGGAAATTCGAATAGTAATCTTGTTTGTATTCAACAGAACAATATTATCTTTGCTTTCACTATAATTATGCTTCCCTTCCTAACAAAGTATCCACAGCCTACTGAGTTATGGTACTACCTTCAAATGCATCAGCTCTTTTTTTTCCTGTGATCTAGCCAAAAAGGTAAGCAGCAAATAAATGAAAAGATCATTGTTCATCCTGTTAAATTCACCTGTTCTTACTGCTATAAATATTTATAAGTTAGTATCCTTAACATTCGTATTTAAATTAATAGATCTAAGATGGGACTCTGGAAATTCTACCGCGAAAAGTTTCCAGGTGATGCTCATATTGCTGATTAAGGGACCCCAGTCTGAGAACCATTGCTTTACTCTCTAGTTATACTCTTGGATGGATTTACATTTAAGCTGCCAGAATAAAATGCCTTAGTACACCATTTAAGGAGGAATCGTGATAAAAATTTATGCAATGATTAAATGGTTGTATCTGTATGAATTAATTTAAACTTACACTATAATAACCTTATTGCTAGGTCTTAGAAGAAGATTTACACTTTTCCCCACCCAATCCGTCCCCTAAATAATTACACTATTCCCCAAGCTGCAGATTGCTTTTGTCCATCAGATAAGTCAACAATTACACAGGACTTTATAGAATACAGCGGAGGAAACGAAAATCAAAAAGAAACAGCATCAAAACAAAAATCTTGGACATGAATGGAAATTCATTAATTTAGCTCAATGCCCTGAAGAAAAACAATGCAAAATTCAATCTAACAATATAGACTCACCCATATTAATGCCAAATATACTTCCTGTGGAGTAGAGAAGCTTAAGTATTATAGTCAAAGCCACATATGGCTTAGGGAGCATAATTAACATGTGCCAGAGATGCAGAGTTTCATTGGTTCATAAACTCACCTGGGAAGAAGCACGGCTAGACACAAAACACTTGTTTCCTCATGTCTGTCATGCAGACTTTAACGGATAAATTTGTTTGTTAGAAGTCTGCAAATTAAAGCCATATTATTTGATGTTCTCAATATTTTATTTTATTTATTTTTATTTTAATTATTGATTGATTGATTGGCAGAGTCCTGCTCTATCCCCCAGCTGGAGTGCAGTGGTGCCATCTCGGCTCACTGCAACCTCCGCCTCCCGGGTTCAATCGACTCTCCTGCCTCAGCCTCCCAAGTAGCTGGAATTACAGGCACCCGAGCCACCACATCTGACTAATTTTTGTATTTTTAGTAGAGACGGGCTTTCACTATGTTGGCCAGGCTGGTCTTGAGCTCCGACCTCAAGTGATCCGCCTGCCTCGGCCTCCCAAAGTGCTGGGATTACAGGTGTGAGCCACCGCACCTGGCCTGTACTTAATATTTTAAATAGATCATTTCTCTAAATTGTTTTCCCCAATGAAAAACTATATTGCCATTTAAAATATTATTTGATTCATGGGAAATATTACTTGCCATTTAAAATATTACTTGATTCATGTTAAATTCTTCAATAGATTTATTATACAAGAATTTCTATTTAATGAAATTTCACTGACTTTACCAGTTGATTTGCTTGAAATGTGCCTGCAATAGTTTACTTTTATTTTTAGTCCAGTTTGAGACTATCAAAATCTGGAAACAATCCATTTAAGTGGCACTATTAATGAAATAGCTATTTTTATTTTAGTAAGGAACCTGTAGCTCTCCCTTTTTTCCAAGTAGACTCCAGTTAGAAATTGCCTTGTTAAACAATCAGCCTTTGTGGCAGTCCACTTATAAGAATGCTATAGCTTTTAACACAGCGGATTTAAAAATCCCCTCAATTATGCAGGCAGTTTACGTCTGCTAGTTTACACAGCTCCTCCAAACTACCATCCATTTTCACGGAAAGGAGGCTTGAATAATTTTATTTTTTTTCCAAGCAGAATTAGAGTCCTGCATTTCCCACTCCAATGTGATGTCTCATTGCCCTATGGTTGGGGGCGGAGCAGCTTACTCTGCAATCATCCCCGACCATCATGCTTCAGTACAAGGGAAAATGAATGTCAGCCAAATTATTGTTCAGGACTGGAAAAAATGAGGCTGTCCCAGTGCTTAACTGTCTCTCTTCTCTTTCTGCTTCCTTCTAGCCCAGGAACAGCAAAGTTTGATACACACCAACCAGGCTGAAAGTCACACAGCTGTTGGCAGAGGAGTAGCTGAGCAGCAGCAGCAGCAGCAAGGCTGTGGTGACCCAGGTCATAGATTGTAATTACTATCATCTCTGACCCAATTATTGTCAATGCTATTTATTACAACTTCCAAGCAAGAAATCTCTTAGTTGTCAAATGATTGATGGTGACACATTAGCATACTTCTCAGTCCTTTTCTACTGGTGCTGGATGTTGGGAGAAATTGTGGATAAGCTATAATAGGTACTGAAAAGACCATGTATAACTATAGAAGCTTTGTGTGCAAACACAGAAAGAATAAAAATGCTGTGATACTAGGTTGTAAGGAAACCACAGTTTTCCAAAATAAGACCAAACTTTTATTCTCCAAAGAGCGCCATTATGGAAGACCCTTGACATGGAAGGAACAACTTATTCTTTTAAGGGATCTAAGAAGGCTCTCTTCAATTCATTAATAAGAGGTTGCTTAATGGGTACTGATCCCTAAGAAACGGGATTATGACTAAGAATCAACAAGAACCTCCTGCTGATCCAAAGTTCGCATGTCACATATTTTTCCATCTTTCTAATCAGTTTTTGCCATTTCTTTTAGGCTAAACTTTAGCTCTTACAAACATAAGGTTGGTTACTGCTAAAAACATCTATTCACTGTGTTTGGCATGGATCTAGTCATACAAAACAAGGCACTCAATTAAGAAATGTGACTTAAAGGGCTGTCTTTAAGAATGCAGCTGAATATCCCTTAACAATGGTGTTGTAATTTTTTAAGGGATTGAAATTCAGTATCTTTATAAAAGACCATAATATTCTTGAATTACTGCAATACATGTGTAAAGGGATAGACAGTATTATTGCTATATAAAGTGATTCAAACTAAATTATGTCTCTTTACCTTTGATTAACAAATACCTCAGTAAACAATAAAATTCTCAGAACATAGCTACAACTACATACGTATATCTAGCTGCATATTTTTCATGCTGAGGTATTGAATTTGGAAGCAGATGAGCCATCAGCTCTGTAACTGCGAGCAAGTTATTTTGGTTTTCTGCCCCTTTGTTTCTTTTTGAGAGTGTAACAGTAACTCTTTGAAATAATTTTTTTAAAACACTGAAAATTCTGGGAAAAGTTAAAACATTTTAGAAATCTAAGCTATTATACTACTCTTTACAAATTTCTACACTTAGTCTTAACATTCAAGTTGCCATTTCCCAAATGAATATAGTCTTGTATTTTCAAATGTATTCCTGCAAATATAGTTTATTTGAATTACCTTCAAACCTATCATGAAATTTAAGTGATTTTTAAATATATATACATTTATTTTTTAATTAAAAATTTAAGTGGTTTTAAGCTGGGCACAGTGGCTCATGCCTATAATCCCAGCAATTTGGGAGGCCGAGGCGGGTGGATCACAAGGTCAGCAGATCGAAAACATCCTGGCCTATATGGTGAAACCCTGTCTCTACTAAAATAAAAAAAAATTAGTCTAGCGTGGTGGTGTGTGCCTGTAATCCTAGCTACTTGGGAGGCTCAGGCAGGAGAATCGCTTGAACCTGGGAGGCAGAGGTTGCAGTGAGCCAAGATCATGCCACTGCACTGCAGCCTGGTGACAGAGTGAGACTGTCTCAAAAATAAAAAATAAAAAATTAAGTGTTTTTAAATATATATATTTAACTTTCAATTTTTGTGGGTACATAGTAGGTGTATATATTGTTTTGATACAGGTACACAATGTGTAATAATCACATAATGGAGAATGAGGTATCCATCCCCTCAAGCATTTATCCTTTCGGTTACAAACAATCCAATTATATTCTCTTAGTTATTTTAAAATGTACAATTAAATTATTATTGACTACAGTCACCACATTGTGCTATTAAATAGTAGATCTTATTCATTCTTTCTTTTGCTATTCTTTTTTATTATTTATTATTATTATTTTTTTTAGAGACAGGGTCTGCACCCAGGCAGGAGTGCAGTGGAGTGATCACGCATCAGTGCAGCCTCCATCTCCAGAGCTCAACCAATCCTCCTGCCTCAGTGCCCAAGAAGCTGGGAATACAGGCACGTGCCACCATGCCTGGTTAATTTTTTTTTTTTTTTTTTTTTTGTAGAGACGAGGTTTAGCCATGTTGCCCAGGCTAGTCTTGAATCTCTGGGCCAAAGCAGTCCACCTGCCTCAGCCTCCCAAAGTGCTGGGACTACAGCCGTGAGCCACTGTGCCTCAGTCTCTAACAATTTTTTTATACCCAAATAAAAAACAAATTTTTATTTATATTATATATATATTTAATTTTTAATTAAAAATTTAAGTGGTTTTAGGCTGGGTGTGGTGGCTCACGCCTGTAATCCCAACACTTTGGGAGGCCAAGGCGGGTGGATCACGAGGTCAGGAGATCAAGAACATCCTGGCCAACATGGTGAAACCCTGTCTCTACTCAAATAAAAAAAATTAGCCACATGTGGTGGCATGCACCTGTAGTCCCAGCTACTGGGAAGGCTGAGGCAGGGGAATCGCTTGAACCTGGGAGGCGAACCATCCCCACCTCACTCCAATCAGCCATTATCCTTCCCATCCTCTGATAACCATCCTTGTACTCTCTATCTCCTTGAGTTCAATTGTTTTGATGTTTAGATCCCACAAATACGTGAGAACATGCGATGTTTGTCTTTCTGTTCCTGGCTTATTTCCCTTAGCATAACGATCACCAGTTCCATCCATGTTGTTGCTTTGTTTTTTATGGCTGAATAATACTCCATTGTGTATATATACCACATTTTCTTTATCCATTCATCTGTTGATGGTCATGTATGTTTCTTCCATATCTTGGCTATTGTGAATAGTGCTGGCAATATACATGGGAGTGCAGATACTTCTTGGATATACAGATTTCCTTTCTTTTGTGTGTATACGTAGAAGTGGGATTGCTAGATCATATGGTAGCTCTATTTTTAGTTTTTGAGGAACCTCCAAACTGTTCTCTGTAGTGGTTGTACTAACTTACATTCCTACCAACAGGGTATGGGGGCTTCCCTTTTCTCCATATCCTTGCCAGCATTTGTTATTTCCTGTCTTTTGGATATAAGCCATTTTAACTGAGGTGAGATGATATTGCATAGTAGTTTTGGTTTGAGTTTCTCTGATGATCAGTTATGTTAAGCACCTTTTTATATGCCTGTTTGCCATATGTATGTCTTCTTTTGAAAAATGTATATTCAAATCTTTTGCCCTGTTTTGATTGGATTATCAGATGTTTTCCTATAGGCTTGTTTGACCTTCTTTTATATTTTGATTATTAGTCCCTTGTCAGATGGGTGGTTTGCAAAGATTTTTCTCTCATTCTGTGGGTTGTGTCTTGACTTTGTTGGTTGTTTCTTTTGCTGTGCAGAAGCTTTTTAACTTTATGTGATCCCATCTGTCCATTTTTGCTTTGAGTGTCTGTGGTTGTGGAGTATTACTCAAGAAATTTTTGCCTAGACCAAATGTCCTAGAGACTTTCTCCAATGTTTTCTTGTAGTAGTTTCATGTTTTGAGGTCTTAGACTTAAAGAGCTAATCCTTTTTTATTTGATTTTTGTGCATAGTAAGAGATAGAGGTCTAGAGTCATTATTCTGCATATGGACATCCAATTTCCCCAGCACCATTTATTGAAGAGACTGTCTTTTCCCTGGTTTTTGGCACCTTTGTCGAAAATGAGCTCACTGTAGATACATGGATTTGTTTCTGGGTTCTCTATTCTATTCCATTGGTCTATTTGTCTATTTTTATGCCAGTACCATACTGTTTTGGTTACTACAGCTCTGTGTTGTAATTTGAAGTCAGGTAGTATGATTCCTCCAGTTGTTCCTTCAGTTGTTCTTTTTGCTTAGGTAAGCTTTGGTTATTCTGGGTCTTTTGTTGTTCCATATAAATTTTAGGATTTTTTTTTTTTTTTGTATTTCTGTGAAGAATGTCATTAGTGTTTTGATAGGGATTGCATTGAATCTGTAGGTTGCTTTGGATAGTATGGACATTTTAACAATATTTATTCTTCCAATTCATGAACATGGCATATCTTCCATTTCTTTCATTAGTGTTTTATAGTTTTCATTATAGTGACCTTCCACTTCTTTGGTTAATTGAATCCTTATGTATTTAACTTTGTGTGTGGCTATTGTAAATGAGATTACTTTTTTTCTTTCTCAGATTATTCACTGCTGGCATATAAAAATGCTACTGAGTTTCGTATGTTGGTTTTGTATCCTGCAATTTTACTGAATTCATTTATCTATTCTAATAGTTTTTTGGTGGAGTCTTCAGGTTTTTCCAAATATAAGGTCATATCATCTGCAGACAAGGATAATTTGACCCCTTCCTTTCTAATTTGAATGCCCTTTATTCCTTTGTCTTGTCTGATAGCTCTAGCTAGAGCTTCTAGTGCTTTGTTGAAAAATAGTGGTGAAAGTGAGCATCTTTGTTGTGCTCCAGATTACAGAAGAAAGGGTTTTAGTTTTTCTCCATTCAGTATGATACCAACTATGGGTCAAAATATATTTTTTAACGGCCTCAATTTTCTCTTCTATATGCAGAAGTGATGCAAAAAATGACTGATCAGGTGAACTACCAGGCAATGAAACTGACTCTTCTGCAGAAGAAGATTGACAATATTTCTTTGACTGTGAATGATGTAAGGAACACTTACTCCTCCCTAGAAGGAAAAGTCAGCGAAGATAAAAGCAGAGAATTTCAGTCTCTTCTAAAAGGTAAAAATGAAATAAAATAAAATATTCATTCAGTAACACAGGAAGCAAATGATTCATTTTTCTTTTCTTACATCACTTTGGGATCTTTGCTTTAGTTTGGGTGGTATGGAAACCTAAGAAAGATATTTTTTGAATGAGATATAAATTCACTAAAATTCTAAAATAATTTGAAATATCTACATTTTATTATATACACTGAAGTCTTTGACTGAATATTCCATTTGGTTGATAAACATGATGTCTCTAACTATAGCCTAACATATTCATTTTTAGTTAAAGTGAGTCATATTAATTTACTTCCATTGTGTTATCTACTTCAAGAATAAAGACGCAGTTAGGGGATCAAGATAGCTAGTTGCCTGGTTGTCTCAATACTATTGATGGAGACATTGAGGATAAATCTGAAGTGCATTATTATCCCCCAAATTTTCTAGGTTATGGTGTAAAATCTATTAAATATATCCTAAAACATTCCAGCTATTATTAATATTAAAGAATAATAATTTATATATGTGAATAGGCTTTGCCTGAATTTTGTGCTCTTCAAACAGTGGGCTTGAAAGCAGGCTATGTTTCTTTCTGGAGGATCAACAGGATAATCCATTTCCTGCTAATCCAAGATGCTGGCAGAATTCATTTTCTTGCAGTTGTAGGACTGAGGTCTCTGTTTTCTTGATGTCTGTAAACTGAGGCCCATTCCCAGCTTCTAGAAGCCACTGCATTTCTTGACTCATCATCCTCCATCTTTAAAGCCAGCTACATTGTGTTGAGTTCTCCCTGCATCTTTCTGACTATGTAACTCCGTTGGACCTACCTGGATAATCAGAAAAATCTCTCTATCTCAAGGTGCTTAACTTTAATCACATTTGCCAAGTCCCTTTTGCCATGTAAGGTACATATTCATGGATACAGGGAATTAGCATATGGACACCTTGGGGGAAAGGGGTGTGTATTATTCTGCCTACCACAGAGATTTATGTATAGTGAGTAATTGTTATGATAGTGTTTACACAGGATACAATGGGACCACTTGACACTTGCAACAAATCCAATCTAAGGGGACCAGGGAAAGCGTCTAGAAAGAGAAACCATCTCAATTGATGTTAACCATGCAAAAAGGTTTCGGGTAAGGCAAGGATGTTCTAGGCATGCAGTTAGTTTGATTCCTGGGAGCGTCCCAGTCGGGATTATTGTATGAAACTTGTCTGTTTGCAAGTTTCAGGATTACTGTTTTTTTCCTTTTGCTTTATTCATTAAAAAACTCAGTGTACAACCCAATTTTTATCATTCACAAGTTATCTTTTCTCTATTGATTTAAAAAAGATAAATAGGTGGATATTTAATATATCATCTACCAGTACGGATGCTTACATAGATCAACAACAATTATGTTTTTTAATCATATAAATAATTGCTGCTACTCAACCACTAAAAGAAAGACCCTGTCCTACATATCTGGTATGGCCCAACCTTACCAATGCTAAGCATGAGATGGAAACATTTTTCCCCACTGAAGTGACAGCATGAGAAAGAAGTCAAATAGAAACAATATGTAATTGACTATAACCATCTGAATGAGATTTGTTTAGCAAGATTTGGTTCTCATGACCTAACAGAATTAGCCTGTCAACTGTTTTTTTGTGACCTACCAGCCTACTACAAAGATTCTGGCACTGACACAGGAGAAAAATCACACACTCACAGCAACAGCATTAATAATGAAACTCCCTCCGCAATAGGAGGAATTAATTGTGTACTGAGCACAGTCATTAATTGTAAGAACCAGAGGGCTTGTAGTTAATGAATATTCTTACAGGAAACAAAAACTAAACCCACCTCCAAGGTGCTGTGCTTGCCTAGCGAAACCACAGCTTCCTCCCTAGTTTACTTTACATCCAAGGTGAAAAACACTGTGTAGTCTGCCAGTAGCCATAGAAACTGTTGAAAATCAAATGTCTCAACTCCTTAAGAGGAGGTGGATACCTTAAGAGGTACCTAAGTGTTATTAAAAGGCCATACATTCACAATTACAGAAGGCGAATGCTAAGGTATCTGATACCAAATATATCTGGTAAGTCACCAAATGTAATATGCTTTTAAGAAAGTGGAAGCATATGAGTCACAGGAAATAGAAACAAACAGAATTAAAATGATGTGCCCACTCAACTATTAACATAAAGCACTTTGACATGTTCTTGGGAAATCAGATTCTTGTACAGATGCTTGTTTAGTAACAAATTGTAGAAATGTTATCTGAAAAGCTTCTTATCCCAAAACACATTTTTAAGCTAATAATACGTTTAATATCTTTTCAGACATTGCTGTGATTTTGCACTTTCTTCAAAGTTTTTTTCCATAAAAGTGTTAAAGTGTAACAGCTAAAGTAATTTATATTACTCATTTTCATTGTTTTTTCTCCCAATTATGTTGATCAAGATTTTGTACTGAGTTTTATCTATCTGCAGGGTTTTTGCTTATTGTTTTTCTTATTAGGACTTTTAGGCATGTAGTTTTTTGTTTGCTGAAGTTAAACATTTATTGTCATTGTCCACAACTAATAAATTCAATAAAGCTTAAATGTTATTGTACCTTTTCAATCTTGAAAAACTGTAAGATTATAAATTTAAAGAAGGTCGAATCTGAACCTTAAATTTTTTATTATATTTCATCAAGTTTTTGATGTCATGAGAATTACAGTCATTTTTAACTAATGGGAAATGACTAAATGTTCTTATAGAAAGAGTAATATTAATATTACCATTGAATAGTACCTTACACTCAATGATACTTACATATTCTTTTTTGTAAGACCAGAAATCTAATTTTCTAAATTTTACTTACTCTATATAGCATATAGAATGTATTTCATGAATATTATTGAATAAATGGGTGACTGGTTAAATGCTAAGCAAAATGCAGAAGATAAAAATACTTAAAAGGCTTTCTGGTGTGATTATCCATGTTATCTGATACAAAAGCTAGGACTATTTCTGTATAATTTATCTTAATTGTGGCTAGTTAGTCTTTTCTAATTCATTTAGCCTTTCCTTAGTACTTTAAGGCTGTGTGTCATATTGATTACTATTCTATATTTCATGTTTTGTTTTCTTTTTTCCATTACATACAAATTGATCTTTGGACTTTTAAACTTACTTTAGTTTCCACTAAGTTTATAAAAAGTAAAATAAAATATCTTTCCCATTTTATTTTCATCTGGCAACATGGATCTTTAGGGTGCAGGATTTCCAGAGAAATGTTTATCCATCTAAATTTTCATATTTACAGCTTCGTTTTTGTACAAAATTGTCAATATCAAGATGCTCAAACAATACATCATTCTATTTTTAATAATCACTCTTTCACATATTTTTATGTAAGTCCCTCATGTATGTTAAGTACTTTTTAGAACTTACTTACAAAATGGAGACATGTAGAGCCTATTTTTTTAATCCTAGGATGATCTTTCTTTAATAGACTACATAGTAGCTATAACTGATGGCAATATCCCATTGTACAGACTTTCCTGTCTAAAATGCTTTGCATTGTATTGTGTGTATTTTACATTATAGTCATTGATTATTGTGTTAGTCTATTTTCATATTGCTATAAAAAAAACCTGAGACAGGGTAATTTATATAGAAAAAGAGGTTTGATGGACTCACAGTTCCACATGGCTGGGGAGGCCTCACAATCAAGGCAGAAGGTGAAGAAGGAGCAAAGCCACGTCTTACATGGTGGCAGGCAAGAGAGCATGTGCAGGGGAACTGCCCTTTATAAAACCATCAGATCTTGTGAGACTTATTCACTATCATGAGAACAGCATGGGAAAAATCCCTCCCCATGATTCAATTTATCTCCCACTGGGTCCCTCCCACAACACGTGGGTATTATGGAAGCTACAATTCAAAATGAGATTTGGGTCAGGACAATGCCAAACCATATTATTTCACCCCGGCCCCTTCCAAATCTCATGTCCTCACTTTCAAAACCACTCATGCCCTCCCAACAGTCCCCCAAAGTCTTCATCCATTTCAGCATTAACTCAAGAGTCCACAGTCTGAAATCTCATCTGAGACAAGGCAAGTCCCTTCTGTCTATGAACCTGTAAAATCAAAAGCAAATTAGTTACTTCCTAGATATAATGCAGGCACAGGAATTGGGTAAATACACCCATTCCAAATGGGAGACATTGGCCATAACAAAGGGGCTACAGGCCTCACGCAAGTCCGAAATCCAGTGGAGCAGTCAAATATTAAAGCTCCGAAGCGATCTCCTTTGACTCCATATCTCACATCCAGGTCACACTGATGCAAGAGGTGGGTCCCCATGGTGGTGGGCAGCTCCATCCCTGTGGCTTTGCAGGGTACAGCCTCTCTTCCAGCTGCTTCCATGGGCTGATTTTGAAGGTCTGTGGCTTTTTCTCATGCACAGTGCAAGCTGTCAGTGAATCTACCATTCTGGGGTCTGCAGGACAGTAGCCCTCTTCTCACAGCTCCACTAGGCAGTGCCCAAGTGGAGACACTGTGTGGGGGGTCCCACCCCACATTTCCCTTCTGCACCACCCTAGCAGAGGTTCTCTATGAAGGCTGTGCCCCTGCCTGGACATCCATGTGTTTTCATACATTCTCTGCAATCTAGGTGGAGGTTCCCAAACCTCAATTCTTGACTTCTCTGCACCTTCAAGCCCAACACCACATGTAAGCCACAGGCTTGGGGCTTGCACCCTCTGAAACAATGGCCTGAACTATACATTGATCCCTTTTAGCCATGGTTGGGACACAGAGCACCAAGCCTTGAAACAGCACAAAGCAGCAAGGCCCCCATGAGACTATTTTTTCCTCCTAGGCTTCCCAGCTGGTGATGGGAGGCACTGCTGGGAAGACCTCTGACATGCTCTGGAGGCATTTTCTCCATTGTCTTGGCAATTAACATTTGGCTGCTTATTACTTAAGCAAATTTCTGCCACCAGCTTGAATTTCTCCTCAGAAAATGAGGTTTTTTTCTTTTCGGTTTCATCATCAGCCTGCAAATTTTTGAACTTTTATGCTCTGCTTCCCTTTTAAACATAAGCTCCAATTCCAAGCCATATCTCTGTGAATTAATAAAACTGAATGCTTTTAAGAGCACCCAAGTGATATCTTGAACACTCTGCTGCTTAGAAATTTCTTCTGCCAGATATCCTAAATCATTTCTCTCAAGTTCAAAGTTCCACAGATCTCTAGGGCGGGGCAAAATGCCACCAGTCTCTTTGCTAAAGCATATCAAGAATCACCTTTGCTCCAGTTCCCAATATGTTCCTCATCTCCATCTGAGACCATCTCAGCCTGGACTTTTTGGTCAAAACCATTTGACAAGTCTCCAGGAAGCTCCAAATTTTCTGACATATTCCCGTCTTCTTCAGAGCCCTCCAAACTGTTCCCACCTCTGCCCATTACCCAGTTCCATAGTCGCTTCCACATTTTCAGGTGTCTTAATAGCAGTATCCCACTCTATTGATAACCATACCCCACTCTGTTGGTAAAAGCTGTATTAGTCCATTTTTATGCAGCTATGAAATAGCTGGGTAATTTATAAAGAAAAAGAGGTTTAATGGACTCACAGTTCCACATGGCTGGGGGAGCTTCACAATCGTGGCAGAAGGTGAAGAAAGAGCAAAGCCACATCTTACATGGCGACAAGCAAGACAGCATGTGCAGGGGAACTGCCCTTTATAAAACCATCAGATCTTGTGAGAACTCACTTACTATCATGAGAACAGCATGGGAAAAAACCCACCCCCATGATTCAATTACCTTCCACTGGGTCTCTCTCACAACATGTGGGGATTATGGGAGGTACCATTCAAGATGAGGTTTGGGTGGGGACACAGCCAAACCATATTAATTATATTTTGAATTTGAATGGACATATCTTCCAGTTATGTGTACTTCATCACTAGATATTATAAATATATCTCTAGTATATGTATCTTTTCTGTTTTCTTTGTATGCAAGTTTTTTAATATTTTAAATAGTCATTTTCTATTCTAAATAGTTATGAATATTAATAGTTGTGAATAGTCCAGTACACTTTTCCTGTTCCTTTTTTTCATGCTACATTTAGAGACTACCACAATTATGGCTTATGATTAACCAATGTTTTCTAATATTTGAGATAGTACTATGTGTTTCATTACTTGCAAGTTTTCTCTTCTTGTTAAAAATTAATGTCATACTATAATAATATGTCAGGTGTATCTTGAATTCCTATTTTCGTTGGAGGAAGACTTAATTTTGAAATCCCCAAATCTCATTATTATTATTTTATTGTTATTATAAAACACTATTAAATCTTATGAATATTACTTCATTTTTCCTCATTTGAGAATATCATTAAGGTTTTTCCCTGCAGTCAATTTATTAGCTTTTATAAGCTCAGAGCATAAGCTCTGCAACTTAATTAGTAGAAACCTAACAACACAGTCCTGAGCTAACACCAGGTATTATTTACTAAGGCAGAAAGCCCAAAGCCATTTATTTTCATACAAAACTAAAACTAGACCTAGAATGATTGTACACAAGGGTGTATTACTGAAGTCAGTAGTAGTTCCCTCATGTCTTTCATCCAAAGGACCTTAGTTTTATGGTTTTAGTATGTTCTAGTATGTTCTGCAAGTGATATCTCCTCTCAGATTTATTATTCAAGGAATTGATCACCTTTTATAAATTATAGTAATTTTTAAAATTTTATAAGTAAATGTAGTTAAGAGATATTTTTATTATTATGTGTTATTAATGTTTAATTTCAAACTTTTTATCGTTTAGAGATGCTTAAAGTCTCATATAATTAAAACTATGTATTATTAATTATTTCTTTCTCTAGGTCTAAAATCCAAAAGCATTAATGTACTGATAAGAGACATAGTAAGAGAACAATTTAAAATTTTTCAAAATGACATGCAAGAGACTGTAGCACAGATCTTCAAGACTGTATCAAGTCTATCAGAGGACCTTGAAAGCACCAGGCAAATAATTCAAAAAGTTAATGAATCTGTGGTTTCAATAGCAGCCCAGCAAAAGTTTGTTTTAGTGCAAGAGACTCGGCCCACTTTGACTGATATAGTAGAACTAAGGAATCACATTGTTAATGTAAGGCAAGAAATGACTCTTACATGTGAGAAGCCTATTAAAAAACTAGAAGTAAAGCAGACTCATTTAGAAGGTGCTCTAGAACAGGAACACTCAAGAAGCATTCTGTATTATGAATCCCTCAATAAAACTCTTTCTAAATTGAAGGAAGTACATGAGCAGCTTTTATCAACTGAACAGGTATCAGACCAGAAGAATGTTCCAGCTGCTGAGTCAGTTAGCAATAATGTCACTGAGTACATTTCTACTTTACATGAAAATATAAAGAAGCAGAGTTTGATGATGCTGCAAATGTTTGAAGATTTGCACATTCAAGAAAGCAAGATTAACAATCTCACCATCTCTTTGGAGATGGAGAAAGAGTCTCTCAGAGGTGAATGTGAAGACATGTTATCCAAATGCAGAAATGATTTTAAATTTCAACTTAAGGACACAGAAGAGAATTTACATGTGTTAAATCAAACATTGGCTGAAGTTCTCTTTCCAATGGACAATAAGATGGACAAAATGAGTGAGCAACTAAATGATTTGACTTATGATATGGAGATCCTTCAACCCTTGCTTGAGCAGGGAGCATCACTCAGACAGACAATGACATATGAACAACCAAAGGAAGCAATAGTGATAAGGAAAAAGATAGAAAATCTGACTAGTGCTGTCAATAGTCTAAATCTTATTATCAAAGAACTTACAAAAAGACACAACTTACTTAGAAATGAAGTACAGGGTCGTGATGATGCCTTAGAAAGACGTATCAATGAATATGCCTTAGAAATGGAAGATGGCCTAAATAAGACAATGACTATTATAAATAATGCTATTGATTTCATTCAAGATAACTATGCCCTAAAAGAGACTTTAAGTACTATTAAAGATAATAGTGAGATCCATCATAAATGTACCTCCGATATGGAAACTATTTTGACATTTATTCCTCAGTTCCAACGTCTGAATGATTCTATTCAGTCTTTGGTCAATGACAATCAGAGATATAACTTTGTTTTGCAAGTTGCCAAGACCCTTGCAGGTATTCCTAGAGATGAGAAACTAAATCAGTCCAACTTCCAAAAGATGTATCAAATGTTCAATGAAACCACTTCCCAAGTGAGAAAATACCAGCAAAATATGAGTCATTTGGAAGAAAAACTACTCTTAACCACCAAGATTTCCAAAAATTTTGAGACTCGGTTGCAAGACATTGAGTCTAAAGTTACCCAGACGCTCATACCTTATTATATTTCAGTTAAAAAAGGCAGTGTGGTTACAAATGAGAGAGATCAGGCTCTTCAACTGCAAGTATTAAATTCCAGATTTAAGGCATTGGAAGCAAAATCTATCCATCTTTCAATTAACTTCTTTTCGCTTAACAAAACTCTCCACGAAGTTTTAACAATGTGTCACAATGCTTCTACAAGTGTGTCAGAACTGAATGCTACCATCCCTAAGTGGATAAAACATTCCCTGACAGATATTCAACTTCTTCAGAAAGGTCTAACAGAATTTGTGGAACCAATAATTCAAATAAAAACTCAAGCTGTCCTATCTAATTTAACTTGTTGTATAGATCGATCGTTGCCTGGTAGTCTGGCAAATGTTGTCAAGTCTCAGAAGCAACTAAAATCATTGCCAAAGAAAATTAGCGCACTTAAGAAACCAACGGTAAATCTTACCACAGTCCTGATAGGCCGGACTCAAAGAAACACGGACAACATAATATATCCTGGTAAGCTGTTACTGAAAAGTAACTTTTAATCTCTCTTTTTACTTAAATGATATTTAACAGATCTGTACAGTTGAGCAAGACCATTAAACATAAAACCACATACTTGAACTTGGATAGATAGTCAAGTTGTGAAGATCACTGACATTATTTAAATCTGAATCTGTCTTACAGTATTTCAGACATCAATACAAAACAAATATTTCTAGCGTATATTTGGCTATGTGTTTTTAAAATTTTTCTGACTAGCCCTCTATAAAATAATTAAATTTGCTCCTATGGAACAATTTGCTTTGCACAAGTAATTAAACAAAGCTATTAGGCAAGGAGATCTTTAATAGACCAGACTTACTTATTTTGGCATTTTACCATATCTGATATGCAATAGGAACTCAGTAAATACCTGTTGAATGATCATCTGACAATGAATGCTCAGGAAATAGATTTGGGTAAATCATAGAAGGCCATCAATGCCAAGCTAACTACTTAGACATGATTTTGTAAAGAGTAGGGTGTCTGAAAATTGGTATCAGTGGATTGGTTGTGATAAGAACTGCAACTCAGAAGCATGAAGCTAGCAATAGTGTGTAGTGTGATTGCAGAGGTGATATTAGGGATGTTACTGAATGAATATTGGCAAGAGCCATAGAGGAAGCTCTAAGGCCGATGTGAGAAATGTTGGAAAGTTCCCATCAACAGAAACAGAGGGAGAGTGGCAAGAAAAATGATTTGAGGAACATCAAATCTTGATTCTGGTCCTAGATGTATTAGTAAGTTTCTGTGTTAGTTAATAGCACTAGGTAAAAAGTTCACCTCTCTAGGCCTTAGTTTCTTCCTTTTAAGTGATGAGATTGCAGTAGGTGATTTGCTGAGGTGCTTAGTAGAGATATGCTGAAGACTGCATCACTGTAAAAAAATCCACGATCTGTTTACAGCCTTAATGCATGACACTTGGAGAAGAGAGAGATCTAGACTTTCCTGATGTTTTGAATTTGGGAAATGACAGAATAGTGGTACCTTTAACAGATGTTCTAAACACCAAGGAAGAAGCATGTATTTGGGAAGAAAGAGGAATTGTGTGGTGCATATAAATTGCATAATAGTACCTCTGTATGAAGGAAGTGTTTTATGAATATGGTTGTCATATACGTAATATTGAATAATCTTTTCTAAATATGAATATCTCTTCATTCTTACAAAAAGAAATGGCTGTGTTTTTCTCATATGAGTCTGCTGTTAAATTATAGCCCATTTGTATGAATTTTGTACTTTATTGCTTTTTAATTACAAAGGATGATCATTATTCTAACATAATATGACTTCATATTTAATGTGTGAATGTTTTGATAATATTAAAAATAACAGAATAATAGAGTTGAATTATCTCTACTATTTAAATTAGTATATTTATTTATGACTCCCCCAGAGTAATCTGACCTAATAGAACTAATTTTACTTCTGTAGGAACATAGAAGAAACTATTTAGACGTATATGTTTCCCAGAGAAAGGTAGTATCTCAATATAAGATGTTCTTAAAATAACAATTTTGGGAAATATAAGGAGTTGTTTTTTCCATACTATTTCCATTATTGGTCTTCATGTGGACACTTCATCATGATCTTCAATTAGCTATACAGCATGTGTGACTACACACCAGGCAAGCTATGTCATTTTTTAAACATATATATATATACGTTTAAAAAAAATATATATATATGCTATTTTCATAGTAAGTATAAAATTGAAATAGCCTCAAATAAATTGAGGAAAAACATTTATAGAACATAAGAACTTGCAAACTTTGATAATATAATGAATGCATGTTAGGACATTATAAAAATTGTATCTAGATACTTATTGTGATTGACTCAATATTGGGCTTAATAGACTAATAATAGGAAATAACTCAGTTTTGATTCTTATTTTCCAATAAGGCTTTGATAACATTGCTTCCTGTTCCTTTATTTACTGAGTGTAGAACTTTTTATGTTCCTGTCTACCAAAAATAACTATTAAAGTTCTTTATTTTATTTAAGCAAAGATACCGATAATGATGCCAAGGTAAAAAAGATATACTGACCTAATTCCCACGTGCAAGGTAGATATTCCTTTTATGCCAGGCTGGGCCAGCAACATAATGTATGGGACCCTTTTAAGTGGGAGCATAGGCTTGCATGCCCATTAAGCCAGCCATACTTCCATGGGCCATAGAACAGATGTCAATCATTGGGCAGCTCAGCAGGTAAGGTCTATGAAAGATGATGAAACCAGTGGACTCAGGCTAAGTTCTCCTGTAAGAATAGAACAATTGCAGAATAAACTACTACTTTTGATACCCTGTTTTATACCAGGGGTGGGACACACTGTTTAAATTTGGCTGTTTCATTTCGCCTTTGATATTATATAAGTATTATACAGCCACATTGCTCTCCCACATAACTAAAGCCAGAAGATAATTTATCATCATCTTATGAATCTCAGAGTCATATTATTCAGATTCTAGCTGCCATCATTTGCAAAATAAGTACAGTATGTAGAAAAAAGCAATATAAATATAGTGTTTTAATCTTAATTTTAATAACTGATAACTTACTTTGAAGCCTGATAATATGAATACTGTAATAATATGACATTGGTTAGTATTCATTAACATTTACTATATCTCAGGCACTGTGAAAATTCCCAATATTCATAACTTCATTTAACAATACCTGTGAGGTAAGTATTATAATTTATTCTGAAGATGAGTAAACTGACCCTCGGAGACATTAACTAAAGTATCCTGCCTAAGGTCATTCAACTAGTAAGGGATAGAGCTTGGCTTCTGGCCAGCTAGACTCAGGGCTCAGTCCTCAACCACATGCTCAAAGAAATTATAGAGTGTGTTCACATGCCTTTCTCTTCTTTCTGTTTCTGTTTCATGCATCATATGTTCTTCAGTCTGGCCATATCTGAATATTCCATATGGCTGGAGCCGATATTTTTAGGGAATTTCTTTTCTTGAAGATCCAAATACTGACAATTTGTTTCTGCACATGAGGAAGTAGAGGTGCTACTTTTCAGTTTGGCTTTTTTGGGATATGGCCAGTGGGTACTTATTGAAAGTCACCATCAGATAGTCACAAGATCTTCCTTTGACTGACGAAGAAGAGGGACAAAATTCATTATTCTCATCCCTGCCACTTCCTTTTGAGCCATTCCTACATTCATTCATGATATTTCTGATTCCTAGTAGGCCACTGATGATAAGATATTCTGGTTCAATTGCTAAATATTTGATTTGTTTCTAAACAATATTCTAATAGACACCAAGAGGTTTTTATTTCATCTTTGAAGATTTGTTTGTACAGCAATTGGCAGACTTATCCCTGCAGAGAGCTTTTGGCTGCTTGCCCTTCCAAAAGCAGCTGAATCCTGACTTAACACAATGTCAGCAGCTCACTGCTGAGCATGTGCACCTCCTGCTCGTAAAACCATTGGCTTTTTATTTCAACTTTTTATCTAATGTTTATCAATTTAGCTCTCCTTCATAAACCTCTCTTATTATAATAATTATTCCTGTGCTCCCAAGAAAGATTACTTTCTATAAAACATTTGGTAGTGTTTTAAAATGTAATTTTAAAAATTATCATTGATGTGAATATATGCTATTTAAAAGAGAAAAAATGAGGACCTAGTGAATATTTTACTGTCTTATATCACATTGAAACCATTTCTAAATTTTGTGACTCTGCATAGAGGCAGCTGTGATGACTAATGAGCCCTGAATTTGGAATCAGGACACCAGGGTTCAAGTCCTGCCTGGCAATATATTTATTTGTAATAAGTCATTTATTTTTCTAGGCCTTTCTTTCCTCATTTATAAAATAAGAATAACATACAAACCTTATAAGTTTATTTTGACAATCAAGAATATAATCTGCAGATAGTGTATTATTAAGTTATTACTATATGATGCAATTTTCTTAGCTATATTCAATGTATATGCTTTTATTTTCTCAACATTTTCACTTAATATTTGATATATAATTATTTCCATGCATCAACATAGTTTACAAACTTATAGCATTTCATTGTTACTTATTATTACTTTGATAATTCACTGTGATTTAAACTCCGCATATGCTTATAACTTAGCTTATGGTCATCATGCAATGATAAATCAAAAAGAATAGGATACAAAATATAAAGACTGTGTAAAAACATGTGCATTGATAAGCACTGAAAATAAATGTCAAAGAATGGTTTTCTCCAAGCGATTTTCTACTATTTATATGATTTTCCATATTATAAAATATTTTCAAATATACCTCAAGATAACTAATAGGTTATCTTCTGTATAAAATGGCTGAATATAAGCCAGTTAAATTTTGGAAGCTATCTGCTTCAATTCAGAATTTAGATGTGTTTTAGAAGTCCCCCAAATACATGTACGCATTTGGTAATTCAATAGAAGTGCTCACAGGATCTGGCATATCCATAGTGTTCACAGCTGTGGCTTATTATGGCAAAAAGTTCATAACAGGATCAGCTAAGGAAAAAGATACAAGCAGAGTCTGGAGAAATTTAGGCGCAGGATTTTTTATGTTTATCCCTCCCATGAAGGACAACATTTCTGTGTGCTCTTTTTTTCTAGTCACACACACATACACAAAATTAGTAACGTGTACATTAATTCTGCCCATACAAGCCCATCAGATACTCAGCACTCAAGAGTTTTATTGGGGGCTGGTCACATAAGCATCCTCTGCCTAGAACATACCAAAACTCCATACTCTCAGAAGGGAAGCAGATATTCAGCATAAATCATATTGTTTGTACAAAGAGTCTGGGCATGGTGAATGACACTTACCAGTTAGGGAATGGAGAGAAGTCAAGTTCCCAGATGCTAACTAACTGCAAAATTTTCCAAGTAGGCCTTTCTAAAGATATCAGTCTCTGGCCTACTATGTTCACTCTTTTCTGCAGATTATCTTAAAGATATTCTTCGTGTCAGAACTGGTTAGGAGGCCTGTCTGCCGGGGATGGCCTCCCCAATTTGTGTCAATAAAACATATCAGTGTTGAAGGGAATAGTAAATGAACTACTTTTTGTTCATGGCTTTCTGGGAGAAGAACAGACTCCCCCAGATTTCCATATGATTCCCTTCATATGGAAGAATGATGACAGCTAAAGAGCGAATGCTGACAAAATTGACAACCTTTTCCGTCACCTTGTCCTCAATAAAGTAGCCAGGCTATCTAAGGTGCATAGTCAGAAAACCAGACGTTTAATGATCACATTCTCTGAACCAAAATGTCTAACATTTGCTCTGACATGAAAAAGGAAATGGGATGGAATTCCGGGTTCCATTTACACAGTCACTGCACATGCTTGGGTTCTTTCCCAAGCAAAAATCACAGGAGCTACTTCCCAACAATAGACGATTTCTTTGACAGCAAGGATTTGAAACGAAATTTGATTCTTAACTTGTCTGTAAATTACATGCAATAAACATATATTTTTGTAATGGTCATTAACTATATTATGAACTTAAAATTGTACACAATAGTATTATTTTGTAATTTATTGATTATCAAACATGAAACGGAAGGTGGCAGGATTATTAAATTACAGATTGTAAATTTGCTATGGAATGATCTAAGTGAACATGATATTTTCATCCTGACAAAAATCACAGCATAGAAATAATAGCTGTGTAATATACTAACTGCATATGAAGTCTGAAAAACATACTTTAAGTTTTCAATTGCCAGTTTTACTATACATAGCCTAAAATGGGCTCTCCAAAGAAATAATTATTATTTTAGGATATAAACCTAATTTGAACTTTTTAATTCCGATTATGTTGACAGCATTGTTTTAGGGGAAAATATCACATGAAACTCCATTAATATCAATATTAATAAATCTAAACTCAAGTGTCTTTTTTTATTATACTTTAAGATTTAGGGTACATGTGCACATTGTGCAGGTTAGTTAACGTATGTATACATGTGTCATGCTGGTGCACTGCACCCACTAACTCGTCATCTAGCATTAGGTATATCTCCCAGTGCTATCCCTCCCACCTCCTGCCACCCCACCACAGTCCCCAGAGTGTGATATTCCCCTTCCTGTGTCCATGTGATCTCATTGTTCAATTCCCACCTATGAGTGAGAATATGCGGTGTTTGGTTTTTTGTTCTTGCGATAGTTTACTGAGAATGATGATTTCCAATTTCATCCATGTCCCTACAAAGGACATGAACTCGTCATTTTTTATGGCTGCATAGTATTCCATGGTGTATATGTGCCACATTTTCTTAATCCAGTCTATCATTGTTGGACATTTGGGTTGGTTCCAAGTCTTTGCTATTGTGAATAATGCTGCAATAAACATACGTGTGTGTGTGTCTTCATAGCAGCATGATTTATAGTCCTTTGGGTATATACCCAGTAATGGGATGGCTGGGTCAAATGGTATTTCTAGTTCTAGATCCCTGAGGAATCGCCACACTGACTTCCACAATGGTTGAACTAGTTTACAGTCCCACCAACAGTGTAAAAGTGTTCCTATTTCTCCACATCCTCTCCAGCACCTGTTGTTTCCTGACTTTTTAATGATTGCCATTCTAAATGGTGTGAGATGGTATCTCATTGTGGTTTTGATTTTCATTTCTCTGATGGCCAGTGATGATGAGCATTTTTTCATGTGTTTTTTGCCTGCATAAATGTCTTCTTTTGAGAAGTGTCTGTTCATGTCCTTCGACCACTTTTTGATGGGGTTGTTTGTTTTTTTCTTGTAAATTTGTTTGAGTTCATTGTAGATTCTGGATATTAGCCCTTTGTCAGATGAGTAGGTTGCGAAAATTTTCTCCCATATTGTAGGTTGCCTGTTCACTCTGATGGTAGTTTCTTTTGCTGTGCAGAAGCTCTTTAGTTTAATTACATCCCATTTGTCCATTTTGGCTTTTGTTGCCATTGCTTTTGGTGTTTTGGACATGAAGTCCTTGCCCATGCCTATGTCCTGTATGGTACTGCCTAGGTTTTCTTCTAGGGTTTTTATGGTTTTAGGTCTAACGTTTAAGTCTTTAATCCATCTTGAATTGATTTTTGTTTAAGGTGTGAGGAAGGGACCCAGTTTCAGCTTTCTACATATGGCTAGCCAGTATTCCCAGCACCATTTATTAAATAGGGAATCCTTTCCCCATTGCTTGTTTTTCTCAGATTTGTCAAAGATCAGATAGTTGTAGATATGCGGCGTTATTTCTGAGGGCTCTGTTCTGTTCCATTGATCTATATCTCTGTTTTGGTACTGGTACCATGCTGTTTTTGTTACTGTAGCCTTGTAGTATAGTTTGAAGTCAGGTAGTGTGATGCCTCCAGCTTTGTTCTTTTGGCTTAGGATTGCCTTGGCGATGTGGGCTCTTTTTTGGTTCCATATGAACTTTAAAGTAGTTTTTTCCAATTCTGTGAAGAAAGTCATTGGTAGCTTGATGGGGATGGCATTGAATCTGTAAATTACCTTGGGCAGTATGGCCATTTTCACGATATTGATTCTTCCTACCCATGAGCATGGAATGTTCTTCCATTTGTTTGTATCCTCTTTTATTTCCTTGAGCAGTGGTTTCTAGTTCTCCTTGAAGAGGTCCTTCACATCCCTTGTAAGTTGGATTCCTAGGTATTTTATTCTCTTTGAAGCAATTGTGAATGGGAGTTCACTCATGATTTGGCTCTCTGTTTGTCTGTTGTTGGTGGATAAGAATGCTTGTGATTTTTGTACATTGATTTTGTATCCTGAGACTTTGCTGAAGTTGCTTATCAGCTTAAGGAGATTTTTGGCTGAGACAATGGGGTTTTCTAGATATACAATCATGTCGTCTGCAAACAGGGACAATTTGACTTCCTCTTTTCCTAATTGAATACCCTTTATTTCCTTCTCCTGCCTAATTGCCCTGGCCAGAACTTCCAACACTATGTTGAATAGGAGTGGTGAGAGAGGGCATCCCTGTCTTGTGCCAGTTTTCAAAGGGAATGCTTCCAGTTTTTGCCCATTCAGTATGATATTGGCTGTGGGTTTGTCATAGATAGCTCTTATTATTTTGAAATACGTCCCATCGATACCTAATTTATTGAGAGTTTTTAGCACGAAGGGTTGTTGAATTTTGTCAAAGGCTTTTTCTGCATCTATTGAGATAATCATGTGGTTTTTGTCTTTGGCTCTGTTTATATGCTGGATTACATTTATTGATTTGCGTATATTGAACCAGCCTTGCATCCCAGGGATGAAGCCCTCTTGATCATGGTGGGTAAGCTTTTTGATGTGCTGCTGGATTCGTTTTGCCAGTATTTTATTGAGGATTTTTGCATCAATGTTCATCAAGGATATTGGTCTAAAATTGTCTTTTTTGGTTGTGTCTCTGCCCGGCTTTGGTATCAGAATGATGCTGGCCTCATAAAATGAGTTAGGGAGGATTCCCTCTTTTTCTATTGATTGGAATAGTTTCAGAAGGAATGGTACCAGTTCCTCCTTGTACCTCTGGTAGAATTCAGCTGTGAATCCATCTGGTCCTGGACTCTTTTTGGTTGGTAAACTATTGATTATTGCCACAATTTCAGCTCCTGTTATTGGTCTATTCAGAGATTCAACTTCTTCCTGGTTTAGCCTTGGGAGAGTGTATGTGTCGAGGAATTTCTCCATTTCTTCTAGATTTTCTAGTTTATTTACGTAGAGGTGTTTGTAGTATTCTCTGATGGTAGTTTGTATTTCTGTGGGATCGGTGGTGATATCCCCTTTATCATTTTTTATTGTGTCTATTTGATTCTTCTCTCTTTTTTTCTTTATTAGTCTTGCTAGCAGTCTATCAATTTTGTTGATCCTTTCAAAAAACCAGCTCCTGGATTCATTAATTTTTTGAAGGGTTTTTTGTGTCTCTATTTCCTTCAGTTCTGCTCTGATTTTAGTAATTTCTTGCCTTCTGCTAGCTTTTGAATGTGTTTGCTCTTGCTTTTCTAGTTCTTTTAATTGTGATGTTAGGGTGTCACTTTTGGATCTTTCCTGCTTTCTCTTGTGGGCATTTAGTGCTATAAATTTCCCTCTACACACTGCTTTGAATGCGTCCCAGAGATTCTGGTATGTTGTGTCTTTGTTCTCGTTGGTTTCAAAGAACATCTTTATTTCTGCCTTCATTTGTATCCAGTAGTCATTCAGGAGCAGGTTGTTCAGTTTCCGTGTAGTTGAGCGGTTTTGAGTGAGATTCTTAATCCTGAGTTCTAGTTTGATTGCACTGTGGTCTGAGAGATAGTTTTTTATAATCTCTGTTCTTTTACATTTGCTGAGGAGTGCTTTACTTCCAAGTATGTGGTCAATTTTGGAATAGGTGTGGTGTGGTGCTGAAAAAAATGTATATTCTGTTGATTTGGGGTGGAGAGTTCTGTAGATGTCTATTAGGTCTGCCTGGTGCAGAGCTGAGTTCAATTCCTGGGTATCCTTGTTGACTTTCTGTCTCGCTGATCTGTCTAATGTTGACAGTGGGGTGTTAAAGTCTCCCATTATTAATGTGTGGGAGTCTAAGTCTCTTTGTAGGTCACTCAGGACTTGCTTTATGAATCTGGGTGTTCCTGTATTGGGTGCATATATATTTAGGATAGTTAGCTCTTCTTGTTGCATTGATCCCTTTACCATTATGTAATGGCCTTCTTTGTCTCTTTTGATCTTTGTTGTTTTAAAGTCTGTTTTATCAGAGACTAAGATTGCAACTCCTGCCTTTTTTTGTTTTCCATTTGCTTGGTAGATCTTCCTCCATCCCTTTATTTTGAGCCTATGTGTGTCTCTGCATGTGAGATGGGTTTCCTGAATACAGCACACTGATGGGTCTTGACTCTTTATCCAATTTGCCAGTCTGTGTCTTTTAATTGGAGCATTTCGTCCATTTACATTTAAAGTTAATACTGTTATGTGTGAATTTGATCCTGTCATTATGATGTTAGCTGGTTATTTTGCTTGTTAGTTGATGCAGTTTCTTCCTAGTCTCGATGGTCTTTACAATTTGGCATGATTTTGCAGTGGCTGGTACTGGTTGTTCCTTTCCATGTTTAGCGCTTCCTTCAGGAGCTCTTTTAGGGCAGGCCTGGTGGTGACAAAATCTCTCAGCATTTGCTTGTCTGTAAAGTATTTTATTTCTCCTTCACTTTTGAAGCTTAGTTTGGCTGGATATGAAATTCTGGATTGAAAATTCTTTTCTTTAAGAATGTTGAATATTGGCCCCCACTCTCTTCTGGCTTGTAGGGTTTCTGCCAAGAGATCTGCTGTTAGTCTGATGGGCTTCCCTTTGAGGGTAACCCGACCTTTCTCTCTGTCTGCCCTTAACATTTTTTCCTTCATTTCAACTTTGGTGAATCTGACAATTATGTGTCTTGAAGTTGCTCTTCTCGAGGAGTATCTTTGTGGCGTTCTCTGTATTTCCTGAATCTGAATGTTGGCCTGCCTTGCTAGATTGGGGAAGTTCTCCTGGATAATATCCTGCAGAGTGTTTTCCAACTTGGTTCCATTCTCCCCATCACTTTCAGGTACACCAATCAGACGTAGATTTGGTCTTTTCACATAGTCCCATATTTCTTGGAGGCTTTGCTCATTTCTTTTTATTCTTTTTTCTCTAAACTTCCCTTCTTGCTTCATTTCATTCATTTCATCTTCCATTGCTGATACCCTTTCTTCCAGTTGATCGCATCGGCTCCTGAAGCTTCTGCATTCTTCACGTAGTTCTCGAGCCTTGGTTTTCAGCTCCATCAGCTCCTTTAAGCACTTCTCTGTATTGGTCATTCTAGTTATACATTCTTCTAAATTTTTTTCAAAGTTTTCAACTTCTTTGCCTTTGGTTTGAATGTCCTCCCGTAGCTCAGAGTAATTTGATCGTCTGAAGCCTTCTTCTCTCAGCTCGTCAAAGTCATTCTCCATCCAGCTTTGTTCTGTTGCTGGTGAAGAACTGCGTTCCTTTGGAGGAGGAGAGGCGCTCTGCGTTTTAGAGTTTCCAGTTTTTCTGTTCTGTTTTTTCCCCATCTTTGTGGTTTTATCTACTTTTGGTCTTTGATGATGGTGATGTACAGATGGGTTTTTGGTGTGGATGTCCTTTGTGTTTGTTAGTTTTCCTTTTAACAGACAGGACGCTCAGCTGCAGGTCTGTTGGAATACCCTACTGTGTGAGGTGTCAGTGTGCCCCTGCTGGGGGGTGCCTCCCAGTTAGGCTGCTTGGGGGTCAGGGGTCAGGGACCCACTTGAGGAGGCAGTCTGCCCGTTCTCAGATCTCCAGCTGCATGCTGGGAGAACCACTGCTCTCTTCAAAGCTGTCAGACAGGGACATTTAAGTCTGCAGAGGTTACTGCTGTCTTTTTGTTTGTCTGTGCCCTGCCCCCAGAGGTGGAGCCTACAGAGGCAGGCAGGCCTCCTTGAGCTGTGGTGGGCTCCACCCAGTTGGAGCTTCCAGGCTGCTTTGTTTACCTAAGCAAGCCTGGGCAATGGCGGGCGCCCCTCCCCGAGCCTCGCTGCCGCCTTGCAGTTTGATCTCAGACTGCTGTGCTAGCAATCAGCGAGACTCCGTGGGCGTAGGACCCTCCGAGCCAGGTGCGGCATATAATCTCGTGGTGCGCAGTTTTTTAAGCCGGTCTGAAAAGCGCAATTTTCGGGTGGGAGTGACCCGATTTTCCAGGTGCGTCCGTCACCCCTTTCTTTGACTCGGAAAGGGAACTCCCTGACCCCTTGCGCTTCCCAAGTGAGGCAATGCCTCGCCCTGCTTTGGCTGGCGCATGGTGCGTGCACCCACTGACCTGCGCCCACTGTCTGGCACTCCGTAGTGAGATGAACCCGGTACCTCAGATGGAAATGCAGAAATCACCTGTCTTCTGCGTCGCTGACGCTGGGAGCTGTAGACCGGAGCTGTTCCTATTAGGCCATCTTGGCTCCTCCCCAACTCAAGTGTCTTTACCCTAAAATCAAATTACCAGTAAAACTATGACACAGTGTTTGGAGAAATAAAGCAATCGATTTAAAAAAAATGATCGCATGTTGTGCCAGAATGATAAAAGTTCTAAACTACACTTATTTTTTTACTTTTTACAAAAAAGTAAACAATTGTTTTACAGTTAATGAACCTTCCTTTCAGAATTCTTTTCCAGACTTTATAATCTTAAACGAGTGTTAAGATTTGAAATTTGCGTGGAAATTTAGATTTGAGAGGTATTGGCATGAAAATGGTGTTTGGAAACTCTGGGTGTGGGTGAGCAGAGCCAGGGGACTCATGTAAGAGCAGAGTCAGAGGAAGAGCAACCTCTAAAGCTTAACTGGAGAGAGAGAAGTCTGGAGAGAATATCAAGAAGAAACAAAAGAGACAGGAGGATAAGCACATCTGATGTGGACGTTAGCATACGATTGCATTTTCCAGGCCTGCCAAAATAAATTGGAAGTTATAAAAAATACTATCCCAAATCATCATCTGAATAATAATGAGACATCAACACTACCTTTTATATATAACCTAAATTCGGTGACTTTCTTGTCAACTAAGAAATTGCTTGTACACAATCATGTGTACGTGTATTTAGTCATTTACTTGAATAGGAAATTTGTTTGAAAATGTGAAATTGCAGATTTACCTCAAGAGGATCTTTGTAAAACACCTTCCTAGATGGATGCTACAATAAAGACATAAGATAATTTCTATTATTCATGGTTATATTAGCTTAAAATGTTGTGCTAAAACTTCTTAAAGCAGTTTTTGTTTTAGGACCCAAATGAATTATTTTTAGAATTATGAGTATTATTGGAAAGTTATAATGATTCTTAATTTTCCAACTTGATTCAACAAATATTACTTAAGTCCTAAGTGGGATCAAGTTAGAAAGCAAGGCTCTGGCTCAGAAAGCTTTGTAATTTTTTGTTCTAGAAGAATTTGATAGTGAGGCTGGGAGCGGTGGTTCACCACTGTAATCCCAACACTTTGGGAGGCTGAGGTGTGCAGATCACTTAAGGCCAAGAGTTCGAGACCAGCCTGGCCAACCTGGCGAAACCCCATCTCTAATAAAAATACAAAAATTAGCCAGGTGTAGTGGCACATGCCCAACTACTAGGGAGGCTGAGGCAGGAGAATATCTTGAACCCAGGAGGAGGAGGTTGCAGTGAGCCGAGATCATGCCACTGCACTCCAGCTTGGGCAGCAGAGCAAGACTCTGTCTCAAAAAAAAAAAAAAAAAAAAAAATGATAGTGAAAGATATACCTATAGAGCAGTGCAATGTTCTGTTATATTTTATACTTTTTTTGATATTTTGGTATGTGCATAAGAATACCATGTTATTATGAAGCTATTTTGAATGTGAAAGAAAAGAAACAACATACCACAGCATATTCTAACTATTTATCTAACTTGTATTCAATTTTTGACTTTTGTCCATTTTAATTTTTTTCTCTATTTTAAATAGTGCCACACTAATTAATTTTTGTTACCATCTCTAATCTTATTTCCTTAAGATAACATCCAAGAAGTAAAATTACTGGTGCAAAGCCCATGCACATTTTGAAAGAATTTGATAAATATTGCCAAGTTTCTCTTCAGAGAGTATCAATTTACGCTCCCTTGAGCAACTTATGAAAGGGCCAAGTGTTATACCTGTGTGCACATATATACACATGGGCATGTTAACTTTGCCCAAAAAGTTTGTCCAAAAAATTAAAAAATATTTAAATATGAGACTTTTAACAGACAATGATGACACTATGGATATCTTTTATTTTTATCATTTTAATAGGTGTGCAGTTATATCTCATTGTAATTAGGGAAGCAGATTTCACAGCTATATGGATGAGGGTTGTTTAGAGGCAGGCAAAGTGGTGTTAAGACGGCTGTAATCATCTAGATATGAGAAAATGAGAGCATCAATTAGAAAAGTTAATGGGGATGGAATGGAAATCAAAGAGCAGGGAGATTACTTTTGAGAAGTTACATTTGGTAAAATAATAAGTTTTATAGACAATAAAAAAGGTGGAATGATGAACTACAGTATTCTTAGTGATTTTGAAATCCTAGGTAGGAAAGTAAGGGACTTGAACCAACGCGAGTTTATTTGTTTGTGGTATAACTTACATTTAGTTAAATGTACTAATGTTGATAGATAGCCTATGAGTTTTGACAAATACATAGTCATATAACCTTCACCATAATCAAGATAGGGATCAGTTCCATCACCACCCCAAATTTCCTCATGCACCTTTGTAGTCAAACCTGTTCCTACTACCAAGCACTGGCAACCAGTGATCTGTTTTCTTCCCAGACAATTCTATTTTTTCCAGAATATGTAAGAAACAAACTCATACAATATGTGGAGGCTTTGGAGTCTGGCTTCTTTCACTTCATGTAACATATCTGAGATTCATCCATGTTCTTGCATGTATTCATTTTTATTCATAAGTAGTGTATAGTATAAATATATAATTTCTTTATCTATTTACCAGTTGAAGGATCTTTTTTTGGTTGTTTCCAGTCTGGGGTTACTGTGGATAAAGCTGCTATAAACATTCACATACAGGTTTTTGTATGAATGTCAGTTTTTGTTTCTCTTTTATAATTATACAGCAGTAGCATAGTTTGGTTATAAGATACATAGTTTTAACTTTAGAAGGAATGACTAACCACTTGGCATTTCCATGAATAATATTTGAGAATTCTAATTGCTCCAAATTTTTGCCAGCACTTGACATTGTCAATAACTTCCATGTTATTTTAGGAGGTACATAGTTATATCTCACTGTGGTTTTGTTTTGCATTTTCCTAGTGACTAGGAACACTGAACATATTTTAATGTATTGGCCAGACAATGTTTTTAATTCTTCTCTTGATTGATGGTTATAACTCTAAAGAAAAAGGATAAATCAGTTTACGATATCAAACAAAAACATTTAATTTCCTAGGTCACAGCTTAAGATAACAAAATAATAGCAAGGGATAAAGTAAATCCTTTGGGACAGGTCTGAGATATTTGCTGAAGATTGCTGGTACAACTAAATGTGCCTTAAAGTAATATATGAAGGGCTGAGGAAAAAAGATCCCAGAAAACAATATAAGAAACAATTGGTGTGATATAAAAAGAATACCAAAAATAAAAACTGACAGTTTGAAGGAAAAGCAGTAAACATGGTTTGAAACAGTATTTCCATCCATCTATACACCAAAGAACACAATGTTAGTAATTAGAGCAATGCATTTGAAAACTTAATAAAAACAAATAAATATTAGTATTCCTAGAAGTTGCTGGCAATGGGCATATGAAATATTTCTAGAGCAACAGGAAGATAAGCCTTATTTGATATAAACAGTTTTGACAAATGGGGAAGCATAATAGCACTGAAAGTTAAGAATGTGTCCATTGATATGGAAATGAAAACATTTTACAGAGCATTGGAATTAGGATGAAACATAAAGAAAAGTGCAAATGTTGTGTGGGCATATTACCTAGGAGCAGATTTGTGTAATGCTTTCATCTGTGTATTATAAAATGGGAGGACAGGCAAAACGATAAGTTCCCTCGCTAATCTCTTGGAAACTCCATTGTGTCCTAGCAGAGATCAGTTATCTGCCCTCTACAATGTTACTGTTTACATGAAGAAATTAAGATTTTGATGCTAAAGTAGAAGTAAGCAATAAAATAAAAGTAAAATTAAAATAAAAGTATATGATAGATAACATTATACGTAACAGAAATAAATGTAAGAATACAGTAGAAATCATCAACACAGTGTATCCCTTTATTCATCAAATTCCTGTTGAATAAGTTCTGAATGAGCACTGAGGAAAGTTGAGTGAATAGAGCGGTAAACTCAACACAGCCCCTCTTCTCATGAAGTTCATACATTAATCAAGTAATTATAATAAAAAATGACAAATATTAGGAATGACAGGGTGCTTTGAAAATGCAAGGTGCTCTCCAATTAGTTCAAATATGTACATTTATGAAATATGAAACTAGGATTAATAGAAAATTGTAACTAGAGCACATATTAGGGTCCAGAAAGCAAAGACCAGAATAAATTGAAACTTATAAATGAAATATCAGTTATGCTACTTGCACAGTGGTAGAATGTTGACTTGGAAGAACTATTGAACTAATTGCACCGATCTCCATTTAAAAAAATGGACAGAAAGGAGTTTAAGAGGTTATTGAAGCTCAAGGTAAGGGGAGAAGTTGTGGAAAGTTTGCTTAAATGGATTCACTTCTGGGCACAGTGGCTCACACTGTAATCCCACATTTTGGGAGGCCAAGGCAGGTGGATCACCTGAGGTTGGAAGTTTGAGACCAGCTTGGCCCACATGGTGAAACCCCATCTCTGCTAAAAATACAAAAAATAGCCTGGCATGGTGGCGCACACCTGTAGTCCCAGCTACTTGGGAGGCTGAGGCAGGAGAATAGCTTAAGCCCAGGAGGTGGAGGTTGCAGTGAGCCAAGATCATGCTACTGCACTCTAGCCTGGACGACAGAGCGAGACTCCATCTCAAAAATAAAATAAGTAAATAAATAAATAAATAAATAAATAAATAGATTCATGTCTCTAGGATAACATGACAATGATAGCATAGTGTCAAACTCACTCTGTGACATTTGAGAAACTGGGAAGAAGGTTGAAATTTGATAAGAATGTGGTATTCTATTCCATCTTTTATTAATTTGTCTATTCATTTTTAAAACTACTTTAGTATTTTCTATATGTCAGGCACTGTGCTAATAAGGTTGATATGAAGTTTAAGTCATAGAGAACATGATCCCTGACCTCATGAAAGCTCATACTCTTGTTGGAAGTAAGAAAGACACCAAAGCAATTACAGTTGAGTGTGATAAATTCAAGAAGACAACTTTGGAGCATCAGGCAGAAATGGAGAGAACTAAAGTAATTTACTCGTAGGGATGAGGAAAGATGTCAAAAAGAAAATGATGCTTTATTGGAGTTTGATTTTTGTTGGTAATTCAAGAACAAGTAGCCTATTAAGCACAACTATGAGCAGGTACTTATAAAGGTACCTAACCATTTTTTAAGCGTTTTAATAATAAAGGAGAAAAATAAGTCAGGTGGTGTACAAAAGTTGATTTTGTTTTGTTTTGTTTTGTTTTTTGAGATAGAGTCTCACTCCGTCACCCAGGCTGGAGTGCAGTGGCGTGACCCTGGCTCACTGCAACCTCCGCCTCCTGGGTTCAAGTAATTCTCCTGCCTCAGCCCCCCGAGTAGCTGGGATTACAGGCACACACCACCACACCCAGCTAATTTTGTATTTTTAGTAGAGTTGGGGTTTCACCATGTTAGCCAGGCTGATCTCAAACTCCGACCTCAGGTGATCTGCCCGCCTCAGCCTCCCAAAGTGCTAGGATTACAGGCGTGAGCCACCGTACCCAGCCAAAAGTTGATTTCTAACTCATTGTATAACAAAGTACAAATAGCTTCAGTTGGAAAATCAGTGCCAGTCAATCTTTAGTTGTCTGTTATAAGGCTCTGTACTTGTCACTAATCCATTAGGTATTTCTTTTCTAGTAGGTATTTTTATCAATAACTTGGAGGAACGCATGAGACATAAATTTGGAAATGATAACAAAGATAGGGGAGGGTGGCTGAAACATCTCATACAGAATAAAACTGAATGGTTTCTGTGGACAGAGATGGTAACTCATGTCTAATAAGATAAATTTTATTATCAATAATAATTGTAAGTTCATGTTTAAATGAATTAAATAGACATGAGATTTTAGAAAGCTTCAATACATCAGAGCACAGGAGACCTGTTATGAGACAGTGTGATACAGATGCAGAAATAGACAATGAATACTTTAATGCTTGTGTTATCTTGACAGAAGTGTAAGTTCATTTCAGCAGGGGTAACTAGCAATTGCTACCATAACCTACTATGCTTGGGCTCCACTGGTACAATATGTCCAGTTCTGGGTGCCATGGACATGATTTTATATTTTAAAATGTGATTATTTTGGCAGAGACTTGGAAAGTCCAGACATACTTAAAATAGCAAAAAGAGGCACAGAAAGGAACTTAAAACAGAAGCAATTGAAGCAGGTACAGACAAGTGGCCGAGGCATCCTGAGCAGATAATCAGTAGGCACCATGAAAGATGTCCTAGAAGGCAAGCTGTGTGCAGTCTCAAGAAGTTTGGGCTACTGTAACAGTAGTAGTAGATGCAGACCTTCAATTAAACTTAAGTGTAGCCCTACTCCAGATGAATGACCCTAAAAAGAAATTGGAAAATGGGGTAAAATAGCACCCTCTGAAATGACTCAAGAACTACAGCAAGGCAAGACCCAATTCCTAAAGTAATGGAACATAAAGAAGCAAAAAATGGAATGCTGCTCCTGGACATTAAATAGCAGGCAGAATCCTTGATCCTGAAGATTCAGAGTAGAGCCAACAGCAATGCAGATAAATCTATTTTTTTCTACAGTTTCTTAAGTTCTCCTTATAGCACAGCTTTGATCCCTGATTCATGAACAGGGCCAAGGTTATAGGTGACTGTGATTTTTTTATATTTGGGAAAATTAAAATTATAGAGCTGATCAAATTACATAAATAAGTTAGTGTTCCCCCCAACTCTACTGCACAATTGATACATTCCTAGTGAAACCCATTAATTGAAACTTCTCCTGTGAGTTGATCACTGTGCTAAATTCAGAGAATGTAAAAATAAATGAAGCAAATACTTTGATACAGAATATTCACATTACTATAGGTAATGAAAAGTCATTGATGTTTTTAATGCAGGAAAATAATGGGCAAAGTTCTGGAATGTTAATGAGCAGCAAAAAAGGGATTTGATAATCTATTCACATGCAGCAAAATGAGGTTAAAGGAATGTTAGCCAGTTGAAATATTTGTTAAAAGGTATTACACACATGTAATATTTTAATACTTTTCTTAATAAGGAAAATAGTTTATAGTATATTGCAGAGAATATATCAAGATAATTCTGATTAATTTCTCATTACCTAAGTACGATATTAATATATTTGCTTTGCAAAATTTAATAATACAGGCATGCAGTTTGGTCACATTTTATGTGAATTTCAATTATATGGCTATGAAACAAAATGTATATAAAAATGTATAGATCTCACTTCATGAGAAAAATATTACACAAAGCAAATAACTTCCAAATTAAAAATCATCAACAATCACCTGGTTTGAAATGAGTGGATGGTAAACTACATCATTACCATAAGGTGGCACCAGAGTAACTGTGGCAAGTAGTATAAGTGCTGAATTCTTCTGACCTTGTTTCTGCATTTACATAATTATGCATTATGTTTATAACCATATTCATAATTTGAAGCTTTCACAACAAATGAAATTATTCTATATGTAATGTGTGAGCTGTAACTTTCTGTCTTCAGTAAACCAAACCTGTTGGGGAATCTACCTCATTCTTTAATTGCTGTCTAATATTCCTCAGTGGGAATATGTTATAATTTATTTAACAAGTCCTGCATCAGTGATCATTTAGGAGTCTTTAAATTTTTCAAGAATGCAAATGATAGCATTTTGAATTGAAGAATTGTCTTTGCGCACATGGACAAGTATGTCTGGAGTATATATATACTGCCAGAAGAAATGTTTGGCTCAAAGTAAATTAACCTTTTTAATACTGATAAATATTGTCACATTGTCCTATTAACAGCTATAGCAGTTTACACTCCAGCCAGCATTGCATGAAAAGGCCCATTTTCCCTTATATTGACATGACTGGATATTTTCTATGTATCTTTTTAAATGTTGCCACCTTATATTTAAATAATGTTATTATTGCTAAATTTATTATTTCTGAATTAGTAATGAGGTTGCATATGCTTTAAAACTTTTAGTGACCTTTTGTGGGTTTTGTTCAATGATTTGCCTACTGATACATTCTCCATTTTTTAACTTATTTTTTTCTGATCTGTAAGTGAAGACCATTTTCTTATTTTTATTTATTTTTTATTTAAAAAATTAGAGATGGGGTATCACTATGCTGCTCAGGCTGGTCTCAAACACCTGGACTCGAGCCATCCTCTTGCCTTGGCCTCCTGAAGTGGTGGGGTTACAGGTGTGAGCCACCGTACCCGGCCTCATTTTCCATTTTGTAAGGGAGAATTTTTTTTTTCTTTTCAGAGTTTTTCATATGTTACGAATATTAGTCATTAGATTGCCATGTCTTCTAATTTTGTAACTTATCATTAAACTTTGAAAATGGTGGTTTTCAATGCAAATGAGTTTTAATTCTTAGGTCAAACATGATAATGTTTTTCTCTTATGGTTTCTGGGTTTTGTTTTCCTTTGCTTTGCTTTGTTTTGCTTTGAAAGAATTTTTAAAAATTTTAAAGCTCTAGAAAGATATTCTCCTTTTTTGTTGTAATGCAATCATATTGGTTTTTTTATATTTAGTATTTTTGTATATGTGGAATTTATGTTTTTAATATATATTCAATACCACCTTAGCACCATGTATTGAACAGATATTTTTCTTCTCAGTGATTTAAAGCATTACCTTTATCAAGTACCAGTTTCAAATATACATGATTTGTATTGAGATAATTCTATTCTGTTCTGCAGTTGACAAGAATGTTAACATTTCACACCAATAAATGTAATGGATCACAGAATTTTGCCCACTTTACTGAAGGAGATAGAGAGATCAGAGCTAAGGGATTTGCATGACGTCCTGTGCCCAGATCGACAGGCATCCTGGGCCGTGGAGCCCATTTCTCTTACTTAAAATTCAGTCTTTTTCCTATTCTGCTGCAAACTACGATTTGAGATCAACAGGAAAATAGGTCACTTTATTCTCTTTTACCTTGATTCTTTTTCCGTAACAGAGGAGTATTCAAGCTGTAGTCGGCATCCGTGCCAAAATGGGGGCACGTGCATAAATGGAAGAACTAGCTTTACCTGTGCCTGCAGACATCCTTTTACTGGTGACAACTGCACTATCAAGCTTGTGGAAGAAAATGCTTTAGCTCCAGGTAAAAAAAAGTATACGCATCTTTGGATTTGCTCATTGTCATAAATAGAAACACGTTTTGAAAATATTTATTAATGAATATTTAAGCCTGCTTAATCTGGATCCACTTGACAATTCCTTTTACTTTTTCGAAACTTACTGAAGAATGTACCTGATTTACAAGTGGAAATGTCCTTTTGTTAGGCAAATTCTTATTCACATGCACCTGTTGAAATTTTCAATATTGCTATATAGAGGCAGTTTATGGAAAATTCTACCCCCTCACAAACTTTTTTTCTCTTGTGCATCCTAAAAATATATGGATGTATATATCTGACTGATAGAAACACTTTCTCCTCAAACAAGCAGTTAAAGAAATACGCCTTTGATTTATGTCTGGTATGGTCATTTAAATGAGGCTTTAATACATGCTTAGTAACACGTTTTCTGTGAAGGTTAAACTAATGGCACCATTTTGACTGTGTGAGAACTGTTAGAACATGCTCAAATGTATTAAGTAAAACAAGATGGCTTTTTTATTTATTTAAATTCATAAGTATTGGTGCTTTGGATTTACTTCAAGAGTGCACCATTTCTGATTTTTATACAGAAATGTATGTGCAGCATAAAAATGTGTTATTTAATGACTGCAAAAAAACCTATTTCAAATCAGCTTTTTCTTAATAATATCCTGCATAGTGAAATGTAAATTTTTTAGTCTGTTTTTAGATCTCAGCCTTTGTAAGTACAATTGGCATTAATTACACAGAAAATTGCCTTTGTCTACTTTGCTGCAGTGAATATGACTTTATATGGTTTTCGTTTTAGCCTTTAGAAACTGCTTGACAAGGTGCCGGAAAAATTGTTTCTACATCATGTCAGCTTCAATTCCTGCAAGGGGCTTTAAAACATTCTGACATAACCATAATAATCATAGAGTGCTTTGAATTCCTTTATCTCTGGGGAGATCAAAGCAACATGCAAATTATCTTTGAGGCATTTGTGTGAGGAAGGTATCAAATGTTATTTTTATTCTATCCTGATCTAAATGGAGAAACTGAGGCAACAAGAGGCTAAGCAATTTAGAGTAATTTACCCCAGAGAAGAGACAGGCATTGAGACACGTGCACCTTTGCTAAGTTTGATGGATGGCCTTTCTCTTCTGCTAAGACTTTTTGTAACTGAGATAAAAATGACGAAGATATAAGGAAAGACAAAATAAGATAAAAACATGAAAATTAACTCTTGCCATTTTTTCCTCTAACAGATTTTTCCAAAGGATCTTACAGATATGCACCCATGGTGGCATTTTTTGCATCTCATACGTATGGAATGACTACACCTGGTCCTATCCTGTTTAATAACTTGGATGTCAATTATGGAGCTTCATATACCCCAAGAACTGGAAAATTTAGAATTCCGTATCTTGGAGTATATGTTTTCAAGTACACCATCGAGTCATTTAGTGCTCATATTTCTGGATTTTTAGTGGTTGATGGAATAGACAAGCTTGCATTTGAGTCTGAAAATATTAACAGTGAAATACACTGTGATAGGGTTTTAACTGGGGATGCCTTATTAGAATTAAATTATGGGCAGGAAGTCTGGTTACGACTTGCAAAAGGAACAATTCCAGCCAAGTTTCCCCCTGTTACTACATTTAGTGGCTACTTATTATATCGTACATAAGTTAGTACGAAAAACAGACTATCACCTTTATTGAGAAACAGCCAGTGTTTTCATTTATCTTTGCTTGCACATCTGCTCTGTTTTGGTTTTTCTACAGGAAATGAAAATCAACTTGTTTTTTTAATATGAGTAAACTTGTATGTCTATTTTATAAAATTATTTGAATATTGTTTAATGTCTGAATATGAAGGAGTTCTTGATCCTAAAGAAATTTAATGGCACAGAAAACAAAGTGAATTTGTTAGCATAATTATTCCTATTCTTATTTCTTCATTTTAAGTCATTGCAATGGAAAGTAATATTATAAAATGGTAATTACAACATATTATCAGTCACAGTTTTCTTTCCAATTAAACACTTAACTTTTGTTATTCCCTGTATATAAATATATAACACACATTTTCTAGATTCACAAATTTAAATAAATTACTCAAAAAATGAAAATTGATTTTGTAAACTTTTATTTTTACTCTTTACGTTGAGTTGATCTATTTTCCATACTAAGATTTTCATTCAGAATCAAAATTAAGAAAGTTGAACTGAAAATATGAAAAATGCTTGACTATTGTTCTCTTCCTATAATTCTCTAATTATAACATAGTAATTTACATGTAGTTGGACATGTACACTCAAGTCTAAGAATATGTGAGTGGATCATTTACCCCCCCACCCCCACAACATCTATAAGGGGAAAAAAGTCTTTTTCTAATAAGTATTCTTCTATGGTAGTACCTACAGATCTGCCCTTCTTCTTCTAAAGCGTAGGTCATAATCTGTGTAATACTACAATTTATGAGATGCTCACTATGCCCTGTTTCTCTTCTAAACAATTTACATGTAATGTCTCATTCCTCACAATAACCCTTGTAAAGTGGGCATGATTACCATGATTTTTATAGTTGAAGAACCCTAAGACACAGAGACCAAGGCCCATGAGCTCATAGGGCTGAGGCAGGATTTGGAATCAGGCCATGTCTTCTCCAGAGCCCACATCCATCCTTTCTCTATATTGCCTCCCACAGATGTGCTAAAATTTATTTAACTAATCCTTTATCCTCTGTTTGTGTTGTCTCCCATTTTTTATTATTACAACATTACTGTGGTGAACATGCTTAAAAATACATTCCTTGGATATCTGACAACGTGTTTCTGAAAAACAGACTTTCATAAGCAATAATAAAAATAATAATAAAAAAGTTTTGGTATGGTAAGCCTTTTTTATGAATTGATTTGTTTAATGATCACTATAACATAATGAATTACATATTAACCTATGATATTTGTACTACATATTATTACTCTCTTTCTGCCCATGAGAATCAGAAGCACGTAGAAGTTAAGTAATTTTCTCAGTAGTATAACCAATGACGGAGAATTTCTGGGACAAAGGATGATCATAATTTTCCATTTCGATAGGTACTAACAATCTAAGTCTTATCAATATGAAAAACTGCTCTTTATACCCCACACATCCTCATCAAAATTAACAATTTTTGAAATATTTCCAGTCTTGAAAGTGAATATCTTCTATTTGTAGAAGATACTTGAAAATTTTTCAAATTTGCTAAAACTTGAAAGCATACATCCATACAAAGACTTGTAAGTAAATGTTCATAGTCAGTTTATTTGTAATAGCTGAAAACTGAATCACCCGCATGTCCCGCGACAGACAAATGGTTAAGCAAACTTTCGCATACAAATACAATAAAGTACAACACCTGGGAATTTCACAATAACTACGCAGAAGATTTTAAACTGCAGTCTAACAAACTTTGTCACCTCTGCAAGGAGGAACTCTAAAGTAAGTATTGTCCATCAGAATGTCTTGCGCTGAGTCAAAATAATCAGGCCTTCATACCCTAGCCTCACTCAGTACTAGATTCAGGCTGCCAAAGAAGAGTGTGACCTAAGAGTTAAAACTGACAGCTGGATGCATTAGTCCATCCTCGCATTGCTATAAAGAACTACCCAAGGCTGGGTAACTTATTAAGAAAAGAGGTTTAATTAACTCACATTTCCACAGGCTGTATAGGAAACATGGCCCGGGAGGCCTCATGAAACTTATAACCACAGCAGAAGGTGAAGGGGAAGCAGGCACGTCTTACGTGGCTGGGGGAGGTGGAAGGGGGAGAGGTAGGAGGTGCCACATACATTTAAACAATCAGATCTCGTGTGAACTCACTATCAGGAGAGTAGCTGGGGGGAAATTCACCCCCATGGTCCAGTCACATCCCACCAGGCCCCTCCTCCAACACTGGGGATAATAATTCGATAAGAGATTTTCATGGGGACACAAATTCAAACATATCACTGAATGATGACAATTTTTATCCTGTTAGGTGTAAACATGTCATTTTCAAAAACATTAAAAAAGTTCTTATGATATCTTCAGTCCCTGCCTAAAAATTTACTGTAATCTAAATTTGTAAAATTTTATTTCTTCAAGTACTCACAGATTAAAATACAATTTTTGCTTTCCAAATATACTTTTCAACATAGATTTCAGTGATTTCATTATATTGTTTTTCTTTACTGTTACCAGAACAGAAGGAAGTAAATCATTTGACAATGTTCATCATTGCATTGTCCAATATAATTTATTGATTTTTAATTAGATAATAACATTTAGCATTAAATAATGCTTTGGTGTTTGGAAATATAATTATTAATAATAGTCTTTATTTTTATATGGATTCGTAGAATATACAATTAAATAACAAATTGCCACCAATAGCCAAGAGGCATTATAGCAACTTTTAAGTTGCCGTGAACTTGCTTGGCTATATTTTTAAAGCCACTCAATATAATCAAAGATAATTTAGTATTGTATTTTTAAGGGTCATCTTCAAACTTATTCATGTAGAAAAAAATATAGCACTGGAACGTTTCTTTATTTCTTCTATGGACATAGCCAAGTACCTTGAATATTATTTTGTAGATTCAATTTCAGAGCCCTTCTCTCTCACAATATCTTCCTGCCACACCAGCTCCCAAAGTACATCAGGTCACTAACTACTGATGAAAATCTCAAATCCATTCATTTATTACTTAATAAGTAGCTAATTATATACCTAATTGAAGGTACATAATATAGGAGGCATGTTAAATTATATATAACAAATAATAAAAAGTATATAAAGTAAATCAGTACAGACAAATGTTGCATTTGAAATACATAATCCGGGGTCATGATGGCATTTACTACCACCAGAATCATGGATAGCTCTGTAAGAATGAGAAATTTATCTTCAATAACCACCGGCCTCTTTTTTTTTTTTTTCTTTGCACTATTGACCAATCTTCTATTACCTCCTTTTGTATCATTCCTGGAATTGAGAGACTTCCTATACAAAGCCATAAGTGCCTACAATTGCTCTTTCTTACTCTTTTCACTGGTTTAAATTCTCAACTTGGAAGAATAAGCTAATATTAGTTAATCATTAAGAAATGATTAAAATAAGCCATCCTAATTTTCATTTGGCTTGTTTTTTAGTGCACATAGAGATAATTTTTTGGTTGTTGTTCATCTGTTTCAAAATATAAATTTATTAACTCACATTGGAAACCTCGTGAGCCATACATAGTATATGTCTTCAACAAAGATAATTTTCAATGTAGCAAAATTTTTCTCATTATTCAAAATTTTTTCTATCATTGGTCATTGCAAGGCACCTGTGGGATACATTACAGCAAAAATATAGGCCTGCCCTTCCTAGAGTGTACAATTTAGCTGAGTTGCTCTCCTGTGCGGAAGGCAGGGATGTTTGCTTATTTCCTGTCCCGGTGATTTCAAACCGAGGGTTTCATCAACAGCCTGGGGAGTGTTATTAAGAACCTTCCCTTGAGTGCTTTTACCACAGCTCAGTGAGAATTCTCAATGAGCTATACTGCATTTGTGTTCAGAGAAAACAACAATAAAGTAGTATTTATTTCTCTGGGCTGACATCCTAATTATACAATCTGAAACTCTGGGAAAAGTCCAAATTTTGGAGTTTTTATTATATTTACTCAAGAATTGCTTCATAAACTTTCAAAGCCAAGGCTTTAGTCAAAACACTTTTCAGATTCCAACTATTTAAGTTAGCTTAGGCTGCCACAACAAAGTTCCATAGTCTGGGTGGCTTAAACAACAGACATTTATTTCTCACAGTTCTGAGGGCTGACAATTCCGAGATCAAGGTGCCAGCAGATTTGGTGTCTCTAGTGAGGTCCCTTTTCCTGGCTTATAGAAGGCAAAAGGCTGCCTTCTCATTGTGTCTTCACATGCAGAGAGAGAAAGAGAGGAAGAGAGAGTGAAAGAGGGAGAGAGAGGAGCATGAGGGCGGAGAGCACATGAATGCTCTGGTCTCTTCCTTCTTTTAAAGACACTAATCCCTGGTCGGGGCCCATCATGGGGCCCCACCCTCATGACCTCATCTAAACCTAATTAACTCCCAAAACCCCACCTCCAAATACCATCACATTTGGGGTTAGAGCTTCAACATATACATTTGAGGCAGGGAGGGGGCACAAAGATGCAGTGTATAGTACCAAGTGTTGAATATAGTGATATTTAGGATGGTGTTTTAAAACATTCTTTGCATAGATTTTAAAATGTCAGTCTATAGTAGATCCTAGTTGTAACGTGATTTCCTATTAGATTCAAATAAACATTTATATCAAGCCCACTGAAGATAACAGTGAAAGTGCTACATAACATTGTCTTAAAGTTGGTGTTTTTTTCAACATATTATTTGGATTCAAATATTTATTTGGATTTCCTATTTTTTTGATTCATACTAATAATTATATCTACTCAAGTTAACAGTGAAAATAGTACATGATGCAACCCAAGGAATGGGTGTTCTTATAAATACCACTTTACTCTCCTAACTTCAAGCCACTGATAAAGAAAGAAATTGACTCACTGAATTCCTCTTACCAGGATACAGACGATTATGGATAGTTTCTGTTATTTTTGTAATTTACTTCCCCTCATTTATGTTTGCTGCCACTATCATCTTCAAAATATGTAATTATGCATAATATATATAAAGAGAACCACATGTACATTTCTTTATTGGTATGAAATCTATGGATTAAGGATGATAGTAATTTGCCAGAAAATATATGTAGGAAAAATACATTTATTTGTGCTTCCAAACCCTTTCTAAAAGCGATTTAAGGTGACTAGATGTATAATTTGTGTTGAGAAAAGTACTAAAGTTATACAAAGACATTTAGTTGCTATTTATATATCAAATATATCTCAAGAATATGGTCTTTCCTTATCCTAATTTCTTAGGTATATTCACATGCATTAATTTTTATGATTTGTCATAGAGTAACCTTGCTATTAACAAAAAATAACCTACAAAGATTCCTCCCACAGTCTCAAACCCTCCTTCAATTCTCTACTCTACCTTTTTGCCTACCTCACCATCATAGCTTTGCTATTTTAATGAATATATTTAGATTTCTTTATTCCAGCTGAAGAGAAAGCTAAATAGTGTAGAAGTTATTCTGTAGATGAAATTCAAAGGCCCTCCAGAGATTGCATGTCTTTTTAATGTGACTTTTACTGCCCTTTCTGAATCTTGTCATTAAATCCCTTGAATCTTGATTCTATTTCATATATTAATTCTATTTCCTTTAAATGGTCAGCAGACTGACAGATCATCAGTGAGTTTTCCTCTATCACAGATCTCTGTTAACAGCAAGTTATGTAATCTACCCCATGCAATGAAGGGCAGAATAAACAAAGGTGGAGGGAAGAATAAACAAATTGCATTTCTGTATAATTGTGGCTTCTTTCTTGCCATGTGTACACTCAAAGGAGAACATCTGTTTGAGAAAAAGAAGCCATCATTATTATCAACAGCACACCTACATGCGCTAAAGGCATTCTTGGGTATCACAAAAGAACCTTTAAATTTAAGAAATACATTGTAGGTATCATTGGAACAATACTAGTATCTGAAAACTGATTCTATAATCTGTTTTGAAGAATAAGTATATTAAAATGCCCACAGAGCATTTTAGGATTCCATGAGGCCACATACCAATTGCTCATCAATAAAGTTCTTGGCACTGTGGCTAGTGGAAAAAACACTGAATTCAGTAATGCTCAGAACATGCTGGAAATATAGAAAAAATTAAATGTCTTAAATTCATGAAAAAAATATCTGAGAAAGTTATAAAACTTAGAAAATTTTGTAGTAAAATTCATTTTACACATCTTAATGGAGATATATATGAATTTTTAAATATCAATCCCAAAACTAATCCTAATTTTTCTTTTTATAATCTGAAGAGGTAAAATATGACATCTACATTTGATTAATGTTGTCATCTTCATTGAATTAAGCCTACAATGAAGACATCGAATTTTCTTAAAATATCCTCATTCTGGGTTTTAACAAACAGCTACTACATGCTCTAGCTATATCCTAACACACTGATGCAGTTTTGCCAACAAGATGTGACTTCTTCACACTTCAAACTAAAATCCTAAGTACCTCCACCAATTGAACAGATACATCTTGGCCAAGGGGATCCCAGAGAAACCTTAAAAACTGAGTTCCTGGCCAGGACAGGATGGAAAGCCAGACATGCCTCGTTATACTGAAACAGGACATTTTCCATGACCACTTTGTGGGCCTCACAGCAGAGGTACCTCACTTACTCAGTCCAACCCCTCACAGGAGTGGGAGCACACAGGTGAAAGGGTGCAAGAGATAGGGCAAGTGCTTCTGGGCGCCAGCAGAAGCAAAACTCCATGCAGGCCTTGTAACAGCATCTCACAGGAGTACCCACAACCCCCAAAGCCCCAGAGGGGTGTGTTACAGTGCACTCTTTTAGCTTTGCAATCTGTGGACAACTTAAGTGTTAAACAGCTCAGTTGGCCTCTGCCTTTTTACGTGAGGCAGTTGCTCTCCACCAGTGAGGGCAGAGGGTCAGTGTGACAGCCTTTAGCATCCACACCTGTGTGGCACCCAAGCTCTTGTTCAGTGTCCAGGAAAAATCAGATTGCACAAATGAATTAAAGGGTGGTGAATGAGGAGGATTTTATTGCTGATGGAAGCGGCTCTCAGAGGAAGGGTGAGCTGGAAAGGGGATGGAGTGGGAACTTCCCCTGAAGTCCGGCCATCTCCAGCCAGACTCTTCTCTGAAGTCCTGCAGTCAAGCCGTCCCTCTGAAGTCAAACTGTTTCTCTCTGATGTTCAACCACTTCTTCTCTTCTCCACTTCTCTGCTCTCTGCCAGTGGAGCCTGGGGTTTTTATGGGAACAGGATGGGGGTCGGTGCAGGCCAGTGTTGGTTTTGGAAAAGGTGACATTCGAGCAGGAAAATGGGGATGTAAAGTTCTCACTTTGGTCTGAGATTTCAGGCTTGAGGGTGGGGCCCTGGGCAGGAACCCTGCCCTTTCTGCCTAGAATTTCTCTGCCTCCTGTCCCTAACAATACCTCCTCTCTTTTGGGGTCTAGACACAACAGTTGACCAGCACTGATGTTAAAATAAAGATCACAAGACTGACAGAGAACAGACTCTTTGTGGCAATAAGATATTAAATTATAAACAGCAACTAAGGCCATGCCAGGCAAGGGTTAAGTCATACACCCCCTATACTTAAAGAATAAACTATATTTTAACTGCCACAGGGTTTTTTGTTGTTGTTGTTGTTTTTTCTAGCAACTAAATAAGCACTGCCTTGAGATAAGCAAAATTAAAACAATTTGCAACTCTACCACACGCTGACTAACTGGCCCCTGGCCCCTGCTCCACAAGCCATAACTACAGCTTTGATTGGGCAGGAGACTGATTTCAGTAACTGTCTCCTGATAAGACCACTGACCATGGACTGGTTATGGCTGAGTGCCTCTGTATCTCTCCTTCATCTTTTGATGTATAGGATCTAACTGTAACACATTTAAATGTTAAGTTGCACCCCAAGGTAAACAAGGGTCATATATTACATGCATGTTTACTTAATATTCATGTGTCAAGACTACCTTCATGAATATTCATAGCTCCTCCTGTAACCTGTTGAATATGTATGTTTGGCCAACCTTTTCAACTTAAATTCTTGTCTTAGCCCTCCTTTCCTCAAAGTGCCTGCAAATGGCTTCAGCTGGAGGCACACTTCCCAGCCTGCCAGATGGGCTCCTCGCAAGGCTGTAACCTTTTACAAGAAATAAAGTCTCCCTTTCTAAATTTATAGATCTCATGATTGTTTTAGGTTAACCACACCAATGGAGAAATTGACTTGGCAAATGACCCTGTGAGAAAACTATTTTCAATAGGGCCAAATGGTTCCAGCCTCGGGGGAGTGACCACATTCAACAGTGAATAATAATGCAGAATTGCTTTTGTCATTTTCTTTTTGATGTGAACATTACCCAGAGTGACTAATCTTCCTTATATCACTACACTTTTAAAGGCATAATATCATTTTTTCTATAATTGTAAAATATAAAGCAATACAAACTTCAGGAACAAACCTCCTGGATGTTTTCTTTCTCTATTGTTTTTCGTCTTCTGGTGGCTACCTGGCAGAAGTTAATAACAAAGGCAAGAAAAGAACAAGAATTAGAGGTAGGGGACAAAAGAACAGAACAGAAATAAGGAGGAGGAAGAGGAAGGAAAGTGGGAGAAAGAGGAAGAGAAGGAGGATGACAATGAGAGAAAGGACGGGAATGAGAAGGAGGAAAAAACTACAATTGACCCCCTGTGCATCAAAAATCTGCATGAAAATTTTAACTCCCCAAAAACTTAACTACGAATAGTCTACTATTGACAGAAGCCTTATTGATAACATCAACTAGTCAATTAGCCCATATTTTATATGTTATATGTATTATATACTGTATTTTTACCATAAAGTAAGCTAGAGAAAAGGTTATTAAGAAATTCGTAAGGAAGAGGAAATATATGTATTATTCATTAAGTGAAAGTGGATCATCACATCCTCATCTTTATGTCCAGTAAGCTGAGGAGGAAAAGGAAGAGAAAGGGTTGGTCTTGCTCTCTCCAGGGTGGGGGGTGAGAGAGGCTTAAGAAAACCTGTGTATAGGCCAGGACCAGTTGCTCACGCCTGTAATACCTGCAATTTAGAAGGTCAAGGGGGCCGGATTGCTTGAGCACAGGAGTTTGATATAAGCCTGGTCAACATGGTGAAACCTTGTCTCTATTTTAATTTTTAAAAATGTTGAAAAGAAAACCTGTGTATAATTGGACCCACACAATACAAACCTATGTTGTTCAAGGGTCAACTGTATATCCAAACTGGTAAACTGGTCCGTGTTAAGAGATAGAGGGTGGACAGACACAGTGTGACATAGTGTGGCAGAGTGAAAGCCAAAGACATGTAAGATCCTGTTACCATTTCTTCAACCTCCCTCTAACCTAGATGATGTGAAAAACTAGCAGAGGAAATCTATAATAGGAAACCATTACTGTCTCTACTCACTCCAGTTGCCATTTTGAAAACTTGCAAATTCATCTTCAACACATTTTGAGACATACTTTTGAACACATTTTAAGTCCATCCTTTGGACTTTGTGAAATTGCCATTCTGCAACAGATGCTGGCGAGGTTGCAGAGAAAATGGAACACTTTTACACTGTTGGTGGGCATGTAAATTAGTTCAGGTATTGTGGAAGACAGTGTGGTGACTCCTCAAAGACCTAGAGGCAGAAATACCATTTGGCCAAGCAATCCCATTACTGGATATATGCCCAAATGAATATAAATCATTCTATTATAAAGATACATGCAAATGTATGCTCATTGCAGCACTATTATTCACAGTAGCAATGACATGGAATCAACTCAAATGGCCATCAATGATAGACTGGATAAAGAAAATGTGGTACATAAACACCATGGAATACTATGCAGCCATAAAAAGGAACAAGATCATGTCCTTTGGAGGGACATGGATGGAGCTGGAGGCCATCATCCTCAACAAACTGACAAGGAAACAGCAAACCAAACCCTGCATGTTCTTACTTACAAGTGGGAGTTGAACAGTGAGAACAATGGACACATAGACGGGAATAACAAACACTGCAGCCTGTCATTAGAGGTGGGGGAAGTGGGCAGGAGAGCATCAGGAAAAACAGCTAATGGGTGCTGGGCTTAATACCTAGGTGATGGGATGATCTGTGCAGCAAACCACCATAGCACACGTTTACCTATGTAACAAACCTGCACATATATCCCTGAACTTAAAATAAAATTGAAGAAAAAAAAATTGTCATTCTGTGAGTAACTTAATACTGTAGCTGCCCAAGGGGTTCACCTTGCCCGCTGCCTAGACAGAGCCGATTCATCAAGACAGGGGAATTGCAATAGAGAAAGAGTAATTCACGCAGAGCCAGCTGTGCAGGAGACCAAAGTTTTATTATTACTCAAATCAGTCTCCCTGAGCATTCAGGGAGCAGAGTTTTTGTTTTGTTTTTGTTTTGAGACAGAATCTCGCTCTGTTGCCAGGCTGGAATGCAGTGGCACAATCTCGGCTCACTGCAACCTCCGCCTCCCGGGTTCAAGCAATTCTCCTGCCTCAGCCTCCTGAGTAGCTGGAACTACAGGCGCTGCTACCACACCCAGCTAATTTTTGTATTTTTAGTAGAGACAGGGTTTCACCATGTTGGCCAGGAAGGATGGTCTCGATCTCTTGACCTTGTGATCTACTCGCCTCGGCCTCCCAAAGTGCTGGGATTACAGGTGTGAGCCACTGCGCCTGGCCAGGAGCAGAGCTCTTAACAATAACTTGGTAGGTTGGTGGGGAGCCAGTGAGTCAGGAATGCTGATTGGTCAGGGCTGAAATCACAGGGAGTGGAAGCTGTCTTCTTGTGCTGAGTCGGTTCCTGGGTGGGGGCCACAAGATCAGACAAGCCAGTTTATTGATCTGGGTGGGGCTAGCTGATCCAACAAGTGCAGGGTCTGCAAAATATCTCAAGCACTGATCTTAGGAGCTACATGACTCCTAAACCATAATTTCTAATCCCGTGGCTAATGTTAGTCTAGTCCCCATGCAAGAAGGAAGTCTGCTTTGGGAAAGACTGTCTTTGTTTAAACTATAAACTACAAACTAAGTTTCTCCCAAAGTTAGTTCAGCCTACGGTCAGGAATGAACAAGGACAGCTTGGAGGTTAGAAGAAAGATGGAGTCAGTTAAATTGGATCTGTTTCACTGTTTGAGTCATAATTTCGCGAAGGCGGTTTCAATACTAGTGTCACAAACTGGGAAGAAAAAGGACTAGGATTATGCCTCCATTTAAAAAATTATTCGTGAGTATGTGTTCTCATTTATTTCCCTCTTAACTCTTGAAACTAGTAACTTGCCTAACAAGAGAAAAAAAACTTACCATTTCCATAAATTTTCTTTTAGTAGTATCTTTCATGCGCGTCCGTGTGAAGAGACCACCAAACAGGCTTTGTGTGAGCAACATGGCTGTTTATTTCACTGGGTGCAGGGGGGCTGAGTCCAAAAAGAGAGTCAGCGAAGGGAGATAGGGGTGGGGCCGTTTTATAGAATTTGGGTAGGTAAAGGAAAAAGGGGGGTTGTTCTCTGGCAGGCAGGAGTGGGGGTCACAAGGTACTCAGTGGGGGAGCTTTTGAGCCAGGATGAGCCAGGAGAAGGAATTTCACAAGACAATGTCACCAGTTAAGGCAGGAACAGGCCATTTTCACTTCTTTTGTGGTGGAATGTCATCAGTTAAGGCAGGAACCAGCGATCTGGATGTGTACGTGCAGGTCACAGGGGATATGATGGCTTAGCTTGGGCTCAGAGGCCTGACATTCCTGTCTTCTTATATTAATAAGAAAAATAAAATGAAATAGTGGTAAAGCGTTGGGACAGCGAAAATTTTTGGGGATGGTATGGAGAGATAATGGGTGATCTTTCTCAGGGCTGCTTCCAGCAGGATTAGGGGCAGTGTGGGAACCTAGAGTGGGAGAGATTAAGCTGAAGGAAGATTTTGTGGTAAGGAGTGATATTTGTGGGGTTGTTAGAAGGAACATTTGTAATTTAGAATTATTGGTGATGGCATGGATATAGTTTTGTATGAATTGAAAAACTAAATGGAATAAGAGAAGGAGAAAAACAGGTATAAAAGGTCTAAGAATTGGGAAGACTCAGGATATCTGATTAGAGAGTGCCTAAGGAGATTCAGCATAGTCCTGCCAGCAAAGATTATTTATTTACGTCAAGAGTTAAGAGTGGCAGTTTGGGGATAGCACCAGGAGATATTGGCTGTGATGGCTTGGAGAAACAGTGTAAACCGGCAGTGTAAACAAGAGCAGGGCATGTATGAGTAGTTGAGAACGGTGAATAGGAGTATGACTAGACAGAAGATAGTAGGGATGACAAGTTTTTGGGGGCACAGTCTAAGTTGGTCTGGTGTCTGGAATGAGACTAGGGCCTAATAAAAAGGAACGTCTATACAGGAGCTCAAATGGGCTGTACCTTGCAGCATTCTGAGGACAGGTCTGACTTCTGAGAAGGGAAAGTCGTAAAAGTATTGTCCAGTCCTTTTTAAGTTGGTGGCTGAGCTTGGTGAGGTATGTTTTTAAAAGACCTTTAGTCCATTCTACTCTTCCTGAAGATGGAGGACCTTAAGGGATATAAAGGTTTCACTGAATACTAAGAGCCTGAAAAACTGCTTGGCTGATTTGACTAATAAAGGCTGGTCTTTTATCAGACTGTATAGAGGTGGGAAGGCTAAACTGAGGAATTATGTCGACAGAAGGGAAGAAATGACTGCGGCAGCCTTCTCAGACCCTATAGGAAAGGCCTGTACCTATCCAGTGAAAGTGTCTACCTAGACTAAGAGGTATTTTAGTTATCTGACTTGGGGGCATGTTGAGTAAAGCTAATTTGCCAGTCCTGGGTGGGGGCAAATCCTTGAGCTTGATGTGTAGGGAAAGGGAAGAGGCCTGAACAATCCCTGAGGGGTAGTAGAATAGCAGATGAAACACTGAGGAGCGATCTCCTTGAGGATAGATTTCCATGATGGAAAGGAAATGAGAGGTTCTAAGAGGCGGGTTAGTGGCTTGTACTATATAGCATAGCCTGCCTTTGCTGGTGTGTGGCGATTAGGCCTGGTGGAACTGCCATCAATAAATCAAGCGTGATCAGGGTAAGGAACAGGAAAGAAGGAAATATGGGGAAATGGGGTGAATGTCAGGTGGATCAGAAAGATACAGTCATGGGGGTCAGGTGTGGTATCAGGAATAATGTGGGAGGCCAGATTGAAGTCCGGGCCAGGAACAAAGGTAATTGTGGGACTTAACAAAGAGTGAGTACAGCTGAAGGAGCCGGAGAGCAGAAAGTGTATGCGTCAGGTATGAGGAAGAAAATAGATTTTGGAAGTTATGAGAAATGTAAGAGACTAAGTTGAGCTAGTTTGTGATTTTGAGGGCCTCTAAAAGTATTAGGGCGGCAGCAGCCGCTGCATGGAGACATGATGGCTAGGCTAAAACAGTAAGGTCAAGTTGTTTGGACAGAAAGGCTACAGGGTGCGGTCCTGTCCTGGCTCTTGTGTAGGAATTCTGACTGCACTAACCATGCCTAGGAAGGAAAGGAGTTGTTGTCCATGCCTAGGAAGGAAAGGAGTTGTTGTTTTGTAAGGGATTGAGGTTTGGGAGATTAATCGGACACGATCAGCAGGGAAAGCACGTGTGTTTTTATGAGAATTATGCCGAGATAGGTAACAGATGAGGATGAAATTTGGGCTTGACTGAAGTAACGCGGGCTGTCTGTGAAGCCTTGTGGCAGTACAGCCCAGGTAATTTGCTGAGCCTAATGGGTGTCAGGGTCAGTCCAAGTGAAAGCGAAGAGAGGCTGGGATGACGGGTGCAAAGGAATAGCAAAGAAAGCACATTTGAGATCCAGAACAGAATAATGGATTGTGGAGGGAGGTATTGAGGATAGGAGAGTATATGGGTTTGGCACCATGGGGTGGATAGGCAAAACAATTTGGTTGATAAGGCATAGATCCTGAACTAACTTGTAAGGCTTGTCTGGTTTTAGGACAGGTAAAATGGGGAAATTGTAAGGAGAGTTTATAGGCTTTGAAAGGCCATGCCGTAGCAGGCGAGTGATAACAGGCTTTAATCCTTTCAAAGCATGCTGTGGGATAGGATATTGGCATTGATCGGGGTAAGGGTGATTAGGTTTTAATGAGATGGTAAGGGGTGCATGATCAGTCACCAAGGAGGGAATAGAGGTATCTTATACTTGTGGGTTAAGGTGGGGGAATACAAGAGGAGGACGCAAAGGAGGCTTTGGATTGGGAAGAAGGGCAGCAATGAGATACAGCTGTAGTCCAGGAATAGTCAGGGAAGCAGATAATTTAGTTAAAGTGTCTCGGCCTAATAAGGGAACTGGGCAGGTGGGGATAACTAAAAGGAGTGCTTAAAAGAGTATTGTCTAAGTTGGCACCAGAGTTGGGGAGTTTTAAGAGGTTTAGAAGCCTGGCTGTCAATACCCGCAACAGTTATGGAGGCGAGGGAAACAGGCCCTTGAAAAGAAGGGAATGTGGAGTGGGTGCCTCCGCATTGATTAAGAAGGGGACGGACTTACCTTCCACTGTGAGAGTTACCCGAAGCTCGGCGTCCGTGATGGTCTAGGGGGCTTCTGAGGTGATCGGGCAGCGTCAGTCTTCAGCTGCTAAGCCAAGAAGATCTGGGAAGGAGTCAGAGAGCCTTGGGCCAGAGTTCCAGGGGCTCTGGGAGTGGCTGCCAGGTGAGTTGGACAGTCCGATTTCCAGTGGGGTCCCACACAGATGGGACGCGGCTTAGGAGGAATCCTGGGCTGCAGGCATTCCTTGGCCTGGTGGCCAGATTTCTGGAACTTGTAGCAAGCTCCTGGGGGAGGAGGTTCTGGAGGAATGCCTGGCCGCTGCGGTTCGGGCGTTTGGAAGTTCTTGTGTGCTGGAGATGTGGCTGGGGTTTGTCTCACAGTGGAGGCAAGGAATTGCAACTTTTTTCTATTATTGTACACCTTGAAGGTGAGGTTAATTAAATCCTGTTGTGGGGTTTGAGGGCCGGAATTTAATTTTTGGAGTTTTATTTAATGTCGGGAGCAGATTGGGTAATAAAATGTATATTGAGAATAAGACGGCCTTTTGACCTTTTAGGGTCTAGGGCTGTAAAGCGTCTCAGGGTTGCTGCCAAACGAGTCATGAACAGGGCTGGATTTTTATATTTGATGAAAAGAGCGTAAACGCTATCTGATTTGGGATAAAGAAAAAGGAGCATTAACCTTGACTACACCTTTAGCTCCAGCCACCTTTTTAAGAGTAAATTGCTCTTGCGATAGTTTACTGAGAATGATGGTTTCCAGTTTCATCCATGTCCCTACAAAGGACATGAACTCATCATTTTTTATGGCTGCATAGTATTCCATGGTGTATATGTGCCACATTTTCTTAATCCAGTCTATCATTGTTGGACATTTGGGTTGGTTCCAAGTCTTTGCTATTGTGAATAATGCCGCAATAAACATACGTGTGCATGTGTCTTTATAGCAGCATGATTTATAGTCATTTGGGTATATACCCAGTAATGGGATGGCTGGGTCAAATGGTATTTCTTGCTCTAGATCCCTGAGGAATCGCCACACTGACTTCCACAATGGTTGAACTAGTTTACAGTCCCACCAACAGTGTAAAAGTGTTCCTATTTCTCCACATCCTCTCCAGCACCTGTTGTTTCCTGACTTTTTAATGATTGCCATTCTAACTGGCAGTAAACTATCGCAAGAACAAAAAACCAAACACTGCATATTCTCACTCATAGGTGGGAATTGAACAATGAGATCACATGGACACAGGAAGGGGAATATCACACTCTGGGGACTGTGGTGGGGAGGGGGGAGGGGGGAGGGATAGCATTGGGAGATATACCTAATGCTAGATGATGAGTTAGTGGGTGCAGCGCACCAGCATGGCACATGTATACATATGTAACTAACCTGCACAATGTGCACATGTACCCTAAAACTTAAAGTATAATAAAAAAAAAAAAGAGTAAATTGCTGGGCAGGAGGGGGAGGGCTAGTCACGGAAGGAAACTGTAAGCCAGACCAGGTGTGAGGAGGGGAGGTGATAAAAAGATTATAGGGTGGAGGAGCAGAGGCTGAGGAAGAATTGGGACCTAGCTCGGCCTGGCGAGGAGCAGCCTGGGGAGGAGGGGAGAGGTCAGATGTGTCTGTAGAAAAGGAATATTAGAAAGACTCAGCTATGCTTGGGGTTGGGACTGAGGGGACAGGCGGGAGGGAAAGAAGGAAGATTTGGGACGAGTTGCATTGGGCACAGAGACTAGGAAGGGACCGATGTGTAAAAGAATGCCTGGATGTCAGGCACCTCAGACCATTTGCCCATTTTACGACAAGAATTATTTAGATCTTGTGGGATGGAGAAATTGAAAGTGCCGTTTTCCAGCTATTTGGAACTACTGTTGAGTTTGTATTGGGGTCAAGCGTCATTGCAGAAGAAAATAAGACACTTAGATTTTAGGTCAGGTGAGAGTTGAAGAGGTTTTAAGTTCTTAAGGACACAGGCTAAGGGAGAAGAAGGAGGAATGGAAGGTGGAAGCTTGCCCATAGTGAAGGAGGCAAGCCCAGAGAAAAGAGTAGAGACACGGAGAGCGGATGGGGGGTTCTTGCCCTCCAGAAAAGCAGAGAAGGGGTCGGGGCACAGAGATACGAGGTTGGGGTGTGGAAATAAGGGATCGGGGTGCAGAGATTTCAGAGGTCAGGGCACGGAAATAAGGGATGGGCACAGGGATATGAGGTTGGGGTACTTGCCCCTCCTCTAGAAAAGCAGGACTTGCCACTCAGGGTGAAGGAGAAGAGGTTGGGGGTTTCTTGCCCCCCAGAAAGGCGGAGAAGGAGTAGAGACACGGAGAGAAGGGGTTGGGGTACTGGCCCCTTCCCCAGAAAAATAGAACTTGCCGCTAAGGGTGAAGGACCAAGGCAGGCGTCCCTGCGTGGTCTGACACCTCTGAAACCTGGGTGAATAATCAGAGAGGTGTCCCTGCAATGATTAAACACCAAGGGAAGGCTGCCTTCCCAGTCCGTGACTGGTGCCGGAGTTTTGGGTCCACGGATAAAACGTGTCTCCTTTGTCTCTATCAGAAAATGAAAGGAATTGAAATTAAAAGAAGGGAGAGATTAAAGTGTGGTGCCAAGATTGAAAGGAGAAAGAGGTTGAGTGATAGTGAGGGAGGTTGGAGAAGAGAGTAAAAAGAGGCGGCTTACCGGATTTGAAATTGGTGAGATGTTTCTTGGGCTGGTCAGTCTGAGGACCTGAGGTTGTAGGTGGATCTTTCTCAAGGAGCAAAGAGCAGAAGGACAGGGGATTGATCTCCCAAGGGAGGTCCCCCGATCCGAGTCATGGCACCAAATTTCATACGCGTCCGTGTGAAGAGACCACCAAACAGGCTTTGTGTGAGCAACATGGCTGTTTATTTCATCTGGGTGCAGGTGGGCTGAGTCCGAAAAGAGAGTCAGCGAAGGGAGATGGGGTGGGGCCGTTTTATAGGATTTGGGTAGGTAAAGGAAAAAGGGGGGTTGTTCTCTGGCAGGCAGGAGTGGGGGTCACAAGGTACTCAGTGGGGGAGCTTTTGAGCCAGGATGAGCCAGGAGAAGAAATTTCACAAGACAGTGTCATCAGTTAAGGCAGGAACAGGCCATTTTCACTTCTTTTGTGGTGGAATGTCATCAATTAAGGCAGGAACCAGTGATCTGGATGTGTACGTGCAGGTCACAGGGGATATGATGGCTTAGCTTGGGCTCAGAGGCCTGACAGTATCCTAAGATTATTTCCTGGTTTAATGTGACCATTAGTGCATTTGTTCAGCATACTCCCTGAAGTCGTATAAGGCAGCTCTTCCCATTAAAACAAAAGGCATAAATGGGTAAATTGGGTACAGTTTTAATAAATGGAACTTAAGCTCTCGTAATGGAATTGCTAAATTTCAACACTGGCATTGCTACTGAATTAAACTAGGAAATTAGCAAATGCATATAAACTTTTCTGTTTACTGAGCTCTGAAAGTGGGGGAAATGGCATATGAATTTTAAAATATTTCTTAGAGTAATGGCTTTAAAATGAGTCTTCAATGAATTCAGTTGGCCCTTAGTACAAAATATGTTCTTATAAATATTGATCAGAAAATAATCTGTAATAATATGTACTACTGTCTCTCCCAAAAAGCTCTTAAAGATAAAACAAATTTCCACTTAAAATAAAACTTTCTTGATTTCATTCTGCATTTATTTTGGAAAAGGTGAGAATCTCATAAACAACAGTGGGAGTGGAGTTTGGGAGAGGAGGTTCTTCATAATGTCAGAAAAGATATCAAAGGCACATTCTTTTGATTTTTTCTTGCTAAAATGTTTTATAATGTCATCCAGGCAAGGCTATCATGATAATTTTTTAGAATGAATGAAAAGATATTCTAGAAGTTGCTCTGTTTTGTTCTTCAACCCTTTGGATAGAAAAGGCAAAAAAATAAGTGCAATTTTGTTCCTTTTTTGCCAACTTGAAATCTTACTTTGACCTCTAGATTCACCAGCCTTATGTTTCTGGGCAACCCCCCACATTTCCCTGGGAGCCTCTCAAACTGCTATCATTTACCCAGCAACAAGGACAGTTCCAGGCCTAGACAAATGGCGTTTGCAGTACCTGAGAACTAGCCAAGACCTAATGGTCTCTCCCCACATCTCATTGGCAGGAACGTTCATTCATTTTTCCCCACGTCCACTTCTTTTCCATGAAAGCAAGCCCTAAGGCAGGAGATCACCTTCTCATTACCCAACAGCTTGATTCTCTACATGATCCTCTGAATGTCAGCAGGTGAATGTCTGGCTTTGCAAGTGAAAGGAAAAGCTTTGGTCTTTTTACTCACAGGATCCTGGTTCTCCTTTTGCTTCTCCATTCTTCTTCTTTCCCCATCTCTTCCCTCTTCCCTCCTCCTCTTCCTCTTCCTTCTCCTTTTCCTCTCCTCCTGCTCCTCCATCTTTTCCTCTTCCTCCTTTTCTTCCTATTCCTTCCATCAGTTTTTTCCATACTTATTACTGTATTTCTCTTCTTTCACTTTCAGTCTCTCTTTTGCTCTCCTCCTTATTCTTTTTTCTCCTTTTTACTCTCTTTCTGACATACATTTTCATAAACCATAATTTAAAGAATGTTGTTTTGTTTTCTCATTTTATTTTATTTTTACCTCATATGTTCTAAGATCCTAAAATAATACAAAACACACTCTAGGAAGCACTGTATTATTAATGAAATTAATTTCCATTGAATATAGTACTGAAGCAGGCCTAAATTGTATTTCCTTTATGAGAGTATTACTGCTAATGTGCTGTTCCATAGGACTTTACAGCGATCTAAATTAATTACACTGCCATCTGTGTAGTATACTCCAAAGAAAAAAATTAACACCATTATTTACCAATTGCATCCAGTTTAAGCATAGATGATATTTTGCCTATTTGGGTAAAATATTTTTCATCATGTGCAAAGAAACATGGGATGATCCAAAAAATAAAAAGACTGCATCTATAGAAAGAGATAGCTACCTTTTTAAATCATGTAATATGAAATAATACACAACTAAATAAAATTACAATCAGGATAAAGAGATACATCGTTTAACTACACACAAAAAACTGTTTGAGTCAAATTTGTTTTTCTAAATATCAGAAGCCTTTTGAGTGTACAGAGCTGACATTATTGAAAAGCAGTAGTACATTTCAATTGATGAAGATTAAGCATGATGAATGCTAGATTGTCTCAGATGAAATCACATGTGCTGGCAGAACATCTGTTACAGCCTCCCTTCTTGTTATTTTATTGCAAATTTACAACCTATTGCAATTAAAATAACATGATTAAAATTATAGACATTTTGAATAAAGGGTAATTTATAGACCTCTCTAAATAATCAAACCTATTTTCCAAATGACCGAAATTTTAAAAAGAAAAGATTTTTGAACCCCTATATATTGCTTTTCATTACAAAGAAACACTGGCATTTAGTATTTACATTCAGGCATAGCTACTACAGAAAAAAAATTCACTCCCATAATCAGAAACCTGCAATACTCACTAGTTACATTTATTAGAGCTATTTCACAGGGACCTAACATTGGTTTCTCTTGTTCATAATATCTATGAGGTCCATCTCAATGGTCAACATATAGTAGATAATTTATTTAATATGTCTTTAGTGAATGCTTGACTTAATATGAGTGAAGTATTCATAAGGACATATGTTTTAGGTGTGCACAAATATGTTAGCTAAAATCACTTCAAACAGAAATATGCTATGAAGAATCACATAATTTATACATAAAGGTGTGTGGAAATGGTAAGGGTAAAATTTAATTTTTATAAAAATAATCTCTCATATAAATCCAGTTCCCTGTGATCATTGTCTGTAACAATTAAATGAAGTCTATAGTACTAAATCAACTCCAAAGACAAGTCTGTAAGAATCATCTGTAAACCATAGTTTGATTGTTTGCATGTCTTTAAAAGTTCTGATTCCACTATTTATTTACCTTAAATCAAATTTTTTTTACTGACAATAATCACAGATTTAGGTACAAAGATAATCAGGCTTTCCCTTGTAAACAAGGCCTAAAATCAGTTGTCAGTTGGTCAAACCCAAAGGTCATACCTATCTGATGCAAGAGGCTGGTTAGTAAGGGTGGGGAATCATGGACACAGATTGATTGAGTTTAAACTACAGTCATCAACCTCTTGACCTCAACTTGTTTGTGCCCCATTTTCTTCACCTGTAACATGGACATAAAATGATTCCTACTTATTAAGATTCTTATGTAGATTAAATGTGACAATGCAGGCAAAACATTAAGCACAATGACTAGTACTTAGCAAATACCCACAAAATGATTGTCTAGCACTATGATTATGCTAGAAAAAAGACTGTGAAGGATAAAGAAGAATGCACAGGAAAGAGGAGACAATTAGAAAGCTCTAAATAACTGCTTATTTTTGGATTCAAGTTTTAGCAAAGATGAACAGAACTGGCAGAGTAAGACAACTTTTGGAAATGAATAAATCAAGAGATACCATGTCACCAGCATAAGCTCGCACAGGCATCATCTGACAGATTAAAAAACTAAAAGGAAAAAAATAGATAAAAAGATAGCCTTACACATTCAATCGCTTACTTCTGAAATGAAATATATCCTTAGCCTAAGGTAATATATCAGTGTTTCAGCAAAAGGCTGGTATAGGAAATAAGGACATATGAACAAGAAAATGCAACAGGAAATTATTTGTTGAACTTCAGGAAGCTATATTAATTTTTCACTTTTCTTTGTGTCATAGTGACACAAACCTTGCAGCAGTGTAAAAAAATATTTACTACAAAAGATTTTGCAAAAATAATCATTACCAAAATGAAAAAGGACTTCTCCCATAAATAAAATGTTTAATCCATTTTTAGTCTGCTTATTGTCCTCCTAGATCAGTTTTAATATAGTATTCATAGATTCTTTAGCTATTATATTAACCATAAATGTCAATATAACAAATCACACAGACCATGTAAGAGTTAGAGCTATTGAATATCACAAGCTGTTCTAATGCACCAAAATTAAATGAAAATTAAGGAATCTATTTTATATTGCTAAAAATTATTTGGCTCAGTAGTAATAAAATGCTTCACTAAAATATTTTGATTGATCTCCTTAAATTAAGAATTTTCAAATATTCAATTAAAAATATTCTTTCCTCACTCTAGCACACTGGAAAGGACATTAGATTAAAAGCGGCACAGAATAATTGAACTAAAAGGATTTTTTTAAGGAGGTGGAATGCATAGTGGCTACAAACAAGACTGCTTACCTCAAAATCTGGCTTTTCCACTTACCTGCTGTGTGCCCTATGGTTAGTTATTTAATCTGAGTGACAATTTCATCTTCTATAAAATAAGAAATAATAAAAATTATATAGGCATATCTCAGAGATACTGCAGATTTGTTTCTAAACTGTTGCAAAAAGTAAATATTACAATAAAGCAAGTCATGCAAAGTTTTTGGTTTCCCAGTGCATACTAAAGTTATGTTTACATTGTACTGTAGCCTATTATGTGTGCAAAGGCATTGTGTTATTAAGGTATGTAAAGAAATACAGCATTAAGTTGTTAAGGTATGTAAAAATACATATCTTAATTTAGAAATAGTTTATTGCTAAAAAATGCTGACAATCATCTGAACCTTCAGCAAGTCATGATCCTTTTGCTGGTGAAAAGTCTTGCCCGGATGTTGATGGCTGCTGACCAGCATGGTGGTTGCTAAAAGTTGGTGTGGCTGTGGCAATTCCTTAAAAAAGAAGACAATGAAGTTTGCTGCGTCTATCAACTCTTCCTTTTACAAAAGATTTCTCTGTGGTATGTGATGCTGCTTGATAGCACTTTGCCAACAAGGGAACTTCTTTCAAAATTGGAGTTAGTCTTCTCATACCCTGCCACTGCTTTATCAACTCAGTTTATATAATATTCCAAATCTTTTGTTGTCATGTCAACAATTTTGAGAACATCTTCACTAGTGGATTCTGTCTCAAGAAACCACTTTCTTTGCTCATCTGTAAGAAGTAATTCTTTGTCCATTCAAGTTTGATCATGAGATTGCAGCAATTCAGTCACATCTTCAGGCTGTATTTGTAATTCTAGTTTTCTTGCTCTGCAGTTACTTCCTCGCCTGAAGTCTTTGAAGTGTTGAACCCTTCAAAGTGATTTACGAGGGTTAGAATCAACTTCTTCCAAATTCCTATTGATGTTGATATTTTAACATCCTACCATGAATCACAAATGTTTTTAATGGCATCTAGAATAGTGGAGCTTTTCCAGAAGATATTCAATTTACTTTTCCCAGATCCATGAGGAGAATCACTGTGTATGGCAGATGTAGGCTTACAAAATGTATTCCTTAAATAATAAGACTTGAAAGCCAAGATTACACCTTGATCTATGGGCTGCAGAATGAATGTCATGTTAGCAGGTATAAAAACAGCATTAATCTCCTTATACTTCTCCCTCAGAGCTCTTGGGTGACCAGACACGTTGTCAATGAACAGTAATATTTTGAAAGAGATCTTTTTTTTTTCTGAGCAGTACATCTCAACAGGAGCTTAAAATAGTCAATAAACCATGCTATAAACATACGCATTATTATCAAGGCTTTGTTGTTCCATTTCTAGAGCACAGATAGAGTAGATTTAGCATATTCATTAAGGGCCTTAGATTTTTTGCATGGCAAATGAGCATTGGCTTCAACTGAGAGTCACCAGTAGCATTAGCCCCTCAGAAGAGAGTCAGCCCGTCGTTGGAAGCTTTGAAGCCAGGCATTGACTTCTCTTTAGCTATGAAAGTCCTACACGGCATCTTCTTCCAAAAGAAGAAGGCTGTTTCATCTACCTTGAAAATCATTTACTGTAGCCTCCTTCATTCAATGATCTTAGCTAGATCTTCTGGATAACTTGCTGCAGCATCTACATCAGCACTTGCTGCTTCACTTTGCACTTTTGTCTTATGAAGATGGCATTTACCTAAGTCTTATGAACCAACCTCTGCTAGCTTCAGACTTTTCTTCTGCAGCTTCGTCACCTTTCTCAGCCTTCATGAAATGGAAAAGAGTTAGGGCCTTGCTCTGGATTAAGCTTTGACTTAAGTGAGCATAGTGGCTGTATTGATCTTTTCACCAGACCACTAAAACTTTCTCCATATCTGCAATGAGGCTGCTTCATTTTCTTATCATTCATGTGTTCCCAGAAGTAGCACTTTAACTTTCTTTCTAGATTTTTTCTTTGCATTCAAAACTTGGCTAACTGTTTGGCACAAAAGACCTAACTTTTTACCCATCTCAGCTTTTGACATGTCTTCCTCAGTGAACTTAATCATTTCTAGTTTTTGATTTAATGTGAGAGACATGCAATTCTTCCTTTCACTTGAACAGTTAGAGGCCATTGCAGGGTTATTAACTGGACTAATTTCAACATTGTTGTGTCTTAGGAAATAGGAAGAACCAAGAAGAGAGAAAGAGATGTGGAATGGCCAGTGAGTGAAAGAGTCAGAACACACACATTTATTGATTATTTACCATCTTATATGGGCATGGTTAATGGCAACCCAAAACAAGTACAATAGTAACATCAAAAATCACTGATCACAGATTATCATAACATATAATAATGAAAAAGTTTGAGTTCTTGTAAGAAACACAAAGTCTCTTTGTGACATTTTGGTCTATGGTTGTCATTTTTTCCAATAGCCTGTGTTATTCCAATACCATATGCTATTGGGAAAAAAATGGCGCCCAGAGACTTGCTCAATGTAGCATTACCACAAACCTTCAATTTGTAAAAGAAAATGCAATACTTGCAAAGCCTCAATAAAATGAAATGCAATAAAATGAGTTTTGCCTGTATCTACCTCATAGATTTGGTATGGTGATTAAATTAATTAACAGACATACAGCATTTAGAATACCACTTGGCATGTAATTCATACTCCTGAAGTATTTGCTACTGGTAATTCTGGAATTCTTCACTTAAAGATGATGGCAACAAACATTTGAAACCATGTCAAAGTGTAAAAAAATATGATAGGACCTTTTTGGATGTCAGGACACTATTGCTCAGAGCTGTATGTTTCAATTTATTATCTAAAAATGTTTTTTCCTAATCTCAAAAATATTTCACTTGAAACAAAGATTTTGAGATGCTCAAAGAATCTTTCTTGAAATAAATATCAAGACAAGGCAACAGGAAATACTTTATTAAGAATGTCTTGAGTAAACCAATGTAAAACAAGAACTTTCAGATACTAAAATTAATTTCCCACTCATTTCTTTCTATCTATCTCTGTCGCCCTTCTGAAGCTGTTTTTCTTACATGATCAGGTACCTTGGCTATGGTCTAGGGAAACCACAGGTTTCCAACTTAATCCACATAATTCCTGCATACTTGACTTAGTTATGTGTCACTGAAGCAGAAGGTTAGAAATGATCTAATTAGCTACTTCATGAAGTGGTTAGATATACTATGAAGAGAAATTCTGAGAAAAAGAGTAGTGATGAAAGAATAAGTATATTAAAACAACCTCATCGACCACTGGCAACAAATGCAATTTGGGTAAGTAAGGTGGGAATAGAACTAGGTTGAGACTGACTCAGTTGTATTGTTAGATTCATGATTTGGCAAAACAAAAGAAAAGCAAGATTAGAAGTGATAGAATATTAACAAAGCTTACTCTTTTATCATATACATGCACATTTACAAATATATAAACACATAGACATCTTGTAAACTAAAAACAAATTCCTAAGCACCCCATTGCCGGAACTGATCCCCTCTTGGCCAAGGAGACCCCAAAGAAACCTTAAAAACTGAATTCCTGGCTATGATGAGATGGGAGGTTGGACAGGTTTCATTATACCCCTGCCCTTTTGGGGATTATACACAACAACTGACCAGCATTAATGTTAAAATAGAGATCATAAAACTGGCTGAACAGTCTCTTCATGGCAATAAAATACCAAATTTTAAACAGCACCTAGGCCCATGCCAGACAAGGGTTAAGTCATGCACCCCTATACTTAAAGAATAAAATATGTTTTAACTGCCTGGAAAAGATCTTATGATTCATGTCTTATATCCTGTCTTTGAGTAAAGAATCTTATCGTGAGATGTTCAAATCTGATCGTGAGTTCCTCAAATTGTTGACATACCGATTAATATGTAACCTACTGGCATTGAAAAGGACACTAATTTGTTTCTAAATCATAAAGTTTTGCTGATTTCTTTCTGAATCATGAAGTTTTACTTATTGTCTTGTGCATAAAACATTTGAGCCTGTAAGATGTTATCTGTAGCCAATGATTGTAACCTCTGGATTTTACCCTCCAATGAAAAAGGACAACTCCAATATGAGGAGTCACCCTCCCTTCTTCTAAACTTTCTTACAAAAGCATTCCAACTTGGAACAAACTTTGGAACACACCCACCTTTGTTGTGGTGTCTTTCTTGATTGATCCTCAAATTTGGCTTTCAATAAAATTGTATAATTTTTTTTCTGCTTCAACAGTCTTAATTTTGGGCAATGGTCTGAAAATTTGAATTACTGAAAGAAAATAACTGAGGAAAATGGTTTTGCACTCTGGGTTTTCCAACTATAAATGTGTCATTAACTTCTAGTAAAACAGCTCATACATAGGAAAAAACTGAATGCTTTAAAATGAGAGCATACAGAGAAAGAAAATGTGATATGAAATTATTTTCTAAAATAATTCGGTATGGTGACTAAATTAATTAACAGATATACAGCTTTTAGAATACCACTTGGCACATAATTCGTACTCCTTTATATTATCTTTATATTATTGTATAAATCAAGACATATTTGGTTTCATTTAAAACTGAAAGTAATCAATAGGAATTACAACATGTCTATAGATTTAAAATATTTAAAATATTATTATATAAAAATCCCTGATTTTGAGAACGATCCCAATGTAATATTTTTGTTTTCATGCTATGTTTATCCACTTTACTGTGACAAAATATTGGAAAAAAGATTAAACTTAACTCACAATATGAAAGAAAGATCAATTTACTTGTTAGATGTAGGAATTCAAATCTCAGGCCACAAATGCAGATGTCAAATTTATTTCCCTTTCTTTTGGTACTTATCCCCTCCAAGCTAAACCTAACTCTTGAACTCATGGCTTTTTTTGCAGTGTATACCACACACTGGGAAGTGTAATTCAGTCACTCCTGTGAACCCTCAGTCCCCCACCTTCTTCCTTCTTTTTTCTTTTTTTTTTTAACCGGAGTTTCACTCTGTCACCCAGGCTGGAGTGCAGTGGCTTGACCTTGGCTCACTGCAACCTCCGCCTCCCAGGTTCAAGCGATTCTCCTGCCTCAGCCTCCAGAGTAGCTGGGATTACAGGCACCCACCATCTCAGCCTGGCTAATTTTTGTATTTTTTTTTTTTTAGTAGAGACGGGGTTTTACAATGTTGGCCAGGCTGGTCTCAAACTTCTGACCTCGTGGTCCCCCTGCCTCAGCCTCCCAAAATGCTGGATTACAGGCGTGAGCCACCGCACCTGGCCCATCTTCTTCCTTCTTATGTTTGCCTTTCTTTTGGAAAGTAGCTCTTCCAAGCAGAAGACTCTCTCGATCTTTGGGAATAAAAAAATGTCTTCAGTTGATTTGATCTGGTCATATGAATCTTCATGAATTAAGAGACAATACAAAGAGTGGATGTATATCCAAAAAAAGTCAACATTTTTTAAATCATTCAAAAAAATTTATTTGAATATTATGGTAAGTTACTACAGATCTTAAGCCATGAATGGACTGCACAGTTAATTCCGTGGTGGGGAGGTATGGGGGAAGAAAATATCAATACATAATTGCTTTTATACTGGGGAGAATATATACCCGCTTCAAGAAAATTCCCATAAATAATTTCTCACATTGCTTTTTAAAATTATTAGGTTAATTTTAGAATTCAAAACCCTTCAAATAGTGATAAGCTGAAGGAGAATAAGATGGTAACTATCTCAGTATATTTCATAATCTTTGACAGTCCAGAAACCCTGGATGCCATTATATATTAAAAGGGGACCCAGCATTTCACTTTCCTCCAAGTTTATTTTCCCTGACAGGAAACAAATTAATGTATAACCACATTGCAAACTTAGGTAATGTGCAAATGATCCAGTTCTGTTAACAGTAGACATGAAAAGAGAAGAGTATTTTGTGGGGAGTGTTGGTCTGGAGTTTATCCTGTCCCTGGACACTTTATTGGATGAGGGGTTATATAATGAGAAGCTCATTATATTTTGAGGCACATAAATTGTTCTCAATATTGAGCTAAGACTCATTTCTCCATTATTTTCATAAGTTAGTTTAATTCTGTCATATAGAGTTCTGTAGAAAATTATTTTCAGGGTTTAACTACTGCTTGTCAATGCCCCTTTTCGAGCGTCACACCCAGAAGCGCGTGCTGTGCTGCAAGGCCAGTTCAAATGTCATGTGGGAGGATGCTCAGGTGCTTATGCCCAACAGGAGTTGTCAAGGGCATCAGGCTCTTGACATTGAGATTGCCAGTGTCCACCCCTCAACATTTCCAGTTTCCCAGGAAGTGTCACCAACGATCATTTGAGATAGGACATCAGGCTTTTTTTCCTACTACTGTAGCAACTGATATCTAAGATGAGTCTAGAGCCCTTTCACATTAGTTAAGACTGTCCATAAATTTTAAAAAAAATCACTGAACTTAATGGTAAAACAGCAATTGTAGTAAAACACATTTTTGTGATTAAACACACAACATAAAATAATAAAAAATGTATTGTTATGAAGTGAATTGTGTCCCCAAACCCCGAATTCTTATGTTGAAGTCCCAACCCCAAGTATCTCAGAATGTGACTGTGTTAGGAGGTAAGGACTTTAAAGAGATGATTAATGTGACCAGTAGTAGAAACAAAATTTTTAAAAAATAAAATAAAGAAATGATTAAGTTAAAATGAGATATTTAGGGTAGGCCCCAATCCAGTCTGACTGGCATCTTTATAAGAGTGATGTTCACAGAAGACCATGTGAGGACACAGTGAGAAGGCAGCTGGCTGCAAGCCCAGGAGAGTTCTCAGGAGAAACCAAACCTGCTGCCATCATGATCTTGGACTTCTTGCCTCCAGGATTGTGAGAAAATAAATTTCTGGTTTAAGCCACCTAGTCTGTGGCATTTTGTTATGGCAGCCCTAACCAAATAAACTTTACAATTCTTGCTTTCATAGGAGCTGTGTTTATTCCACAGCTATAGAGATATTTTGATTCACATATTTAGTAATAGCAGGAAACTTCACTGGAGCTTCAGGTTGAAAACATTTTGGTACTTCTTTGAAATGCCTACAAAGAAACATCCGAGTATTTCATCATATTAAGTCATCTTATATATGTATACCACACACATACATATATATGTGATTATAAGGTTTTTATAACATTATGTCTCCGTCTATATCATCTATAGCTTTTGTATCTCTATGTAAATATCCCCAAAAGGATGAATTCTTTTAGGAGAGATGATGTAACTTATTTATGTCAGCATGTAAGTTTTATAAGTATTTGTCTAAATTTGGAAAACACTGTGAATATTAAAAAATAATAGATTGCAAAGATAATGATCTTATCCATGACGAATACCTCACGGACAGTTATGGGGATGTGATAATACCACTATCTTACCAAAGCAATTTGCCTTCTCTAGCCAATTGCTAGAGCAGCATTTTAAAAAGTGCTGACAACATACTTACACAATTGCCTCCAACGTAACAACCTTAATGAGAAATTTCTATCTGTGTTTTGATCTTTCCATAGCATGATGGCTGCCCTCTTTCAGTGAATTACACCAATTCATTTGCTCATGTATGCTGATAACACCATGCTGTCAATTCTGTATTGTTGGACCTGTCTATTTTATTTGACATACTTCATCACGAGTCCTCGCATTCTCATAGAGCATATGTCACTACTTTAAATAGGGCTTGTTTTTTGCTCATGCAGTATATACAGTACCTTATTGTTAATATTGCCAAGCATTTTCCCATTTGCCATTAAGACCCGTGGAGTTTAATTCTTGAATTAAGATGTCTCTGGAATTCATGAATCTAAGTTATATTTTTCCTTCCAAGACCATCATTCTATAACAGTTTCAGTTGACATTGTTATGTTGTTGATAAATGAGTTTATTTTTCATCTCTCAAAAAGCAATTTAAAAATTGATTAAGTACCTGAATGTCATTTGTAAAGTAAAATTGTGAGCATCCATCCATCATCTGAATGGTGCTTCATAATTCTTGCTTTCAAATGAGTTATGTTTATTCCATAGGTATAGGGATATTTTGATTCATATATTTAGTGATAGTGGGAAACTTCACTGCATCCTCCTGTTGAAAACATTTTTTTGGTACTTATTTGAAATGCTTACAAAAGTAACATCTGAGAATAATGTCATATTCAGCATCTTATATATGATAGCTATTTAAGAGACTATCAGGTATGCATTATTATCCCTGTTTTACGGAGGAATTTACTGGGAGACTCATAAAAGTTGCATTATCCACTAATCTGAACTAGATGTCAAAAGGAATATGTGAACCACGCCTGATGCCAAACCTACACTTACTTACTATGCTACATTAACACATAACTCTCATTCAAATAGTTGTGCATGAATTCTAATTGGGTTTTGCACCTGAAGATTCATTATTTTAAGGTTGATGTCATTCAATATTCCAGCTTTTTAAAGTTATTTAAATTCATACAGCTGGCTGATCATGTGATTCAAAACAAGTCTTAACAATAATTTTTCAAGCCCTATCATAATAGAAAAAAGTTGATATTTTGTTTGATACTAAAATTAATAATTGGTCAGTGTAAAAAAAATTAAGAGAGTAAGAAGGTAACTTCCAAATGGAAAGAGATATTCTGAATAAAATATGTATATCCAACAAAGGATTTATGTTTATAACATATAAAAAACTCTTACAAATCAATAAGAAAATAAAATATAGCTGAAAAGAAAAAGAGACATAAGTCCTCTACCAGGGATTTGACAAAAGAGGATATCCAAATAGACAATGAACATGTAAATGAATGCATAACATTGGGAAATGCAAAATTCAAGCACAGCGAAATATGAGTACATACCACTGAATTGCTGAAAATAAAATGCTTGAAAATAACAAGTATTGATAAGGGTGAAGAGAAATGAAATTAAGAACTTTCCTGAGTGCAGAAGTTAGATTCAAAGACCCGGTGCAGTACCTCATGCCTGTAATCCTAGCACTTTGGGAGGCCGAAGCAGGTGGGTTTCTTGAGCTCAGGAGTTCAAGACCAGCCTTGGAGACATGGCAAAACCCTGTCTCTACAAAAAAAAAAAAAAAAAAAATATATATATATATATATATATATATATATATATTAGCTGGGCATGGTGGCACATGCCTGTAGTCCCAGCTACTTATGGGGCTGAGGTGGGAGGATCACTTGAGCCCAAGAGGTCAAGGCTGCAGTGAGCTGAGATCACACCACTGCACTCCAGCCTGGGTGAAAAAGTGAGACCCAGTCTCAGCAACAACAAAAAAAGCAGTTAGATTCAAAATATAGTATTTGTCGACACTCATTTTTCAGAAAAGGTGTGGTGGGGCTGAATGCATTAATATTTGGAAAAGGTTCCTCAATCAGGAATCATATATGAGAGCTCCAAACAGTAGTAGGCATGTCCCAACTATTTTCAAGATATGCTAATATTATGTCTTCATTCTTTTCTGTGACAGCTTTGAGTGACTGTGGAATAATCAACTTGAATTTGAATGTTTTTCTCCTACATTTTATGATTTTTTATGTAAGACTGATGTGACACTTGGAAAAGTTTGCAATGATGACTGACAAAAACAATTTCACCATATGAACATCTACTGTGCTTTGATTTTATCGTCTAAGGCAGGGTTTTTATTTTATTTTTATTTTTATTTTTTTTGAGATGGACTCCCTCTGTCACCCAGGCTGGAGTGCAATGGCGTGGTCTCGGCTCACTGCAACCTCCACCTCCTAGGTTCAGGCAATCCTCCTGCCTCAGACTCCCAAGTAGCTGGGACTACAGGCGTGTGCCACCACACCCAGCTAATTTGTGTATTTTTAGTAGAGACTGGGTTTCACCATGTTGGCCAGGCTGGTCTCGAACTCCTGACCTCATGATCTGCCCACCTGGGCCTCCCAAAGTGCTGGGATTACAGGTGTGAGCCACTGTGCCCGGCTGGGTTTTTAATTTTTTTTTTTTTTTTCGTTTTTGGTTAGGAAGCATTTATGTGTAAAGTGTAAACAAATAAACGTTAAAAATGTGTACTAACCTGGTTGTAAAGGTGGTTTGGGAAACATGTAAACCCTGCTTGCTTTGCCTGCTTCCTCAGCAGGGATGATTTGAACCACATACCATTTAATTATATCTCTCCAGTTACTTGATGAAAAAAAAAAGTTTATCTGAATCACCAGTGCTCCTAGTGTTTTTGAGCACTTTCTTCAAAAGTCAAGTCCCTGGAACCCTTAGGAAAGTCATTCACAAATTCCCTTAAGAAACACTAATTGAAGACACTAAACTCTATAATAAAATGTATTAAATTATGAATTATCACTATAAATGAGAGGTTTTGTGAGTATAATTGTTAAAAGTAATTTTCAGTTATTAAAATAAAATCATAAAACTTAAAATTTGTTTTCAAATTTTTTATCTTCAATCTCTGTGATTCAAAAATCTCTAGCTAGCCTGTACAAAACCAGTGTCAGAGAACAAAAAAAAATGTCATCTTGCTTCTAATTTAATGCATGGTTTCTGCAGCAAGGAGACTGGCCTCTGGTTTCAGCCCTGTCTGTGATTGGGTATGCACCTGCATGAGTAACTTGAACTCTGCTTCATTTTCTCTTATCAAACATGACAAAGAGTCAAGTTAAATAATGTATAAAGACTTGTGGTAGGCCAAATAATACTCCCTAATAATATCCAACTCCTAATCCATGGAAACTGTGAAAGTCAAATCACATGGCAAAAAAGGACTTTGAAAATGTGATTAAGCTAAGGATTCTGGATGAAGAGATTATTCTGTATCATCCAAGTGGGACTTAAGTGGAATCACCAATTTTTTTTTTTTATAAAAAGGATATTTGATTCGGTAGAGACAAAGGCAATGTGCCATGGAGGAATGCAGCCACACGGAATGATGCAACCACAAGCCGAGGAACACCAGTAGCCACTAGAAGCCTGAAGAGGCAAGGAACGGATTCTCCCTGGAGCCTACCAAGGGATTATGGCCCTGCTGACACCTTGCTTTTGGCCCAGTGATACTATTATACTTTCAAACTGCAGACTTCCAGAACTGTGAGATAATAAATTTCTGTTGTTTTAGACCATCAAGTTTGCAGTAACTTGTTATAGCAGCTACAAGAAGCGAATAGAGGACCCTTCCAGCTTTAAAATTGTATGGGTGGCAAAACAAACTGAAGATGTAAAAATCAATAGGCATTTAGAATAACTTGCTTTTTACTAACTAAAATTCTAAAGTACAACTGAGCATTAAAAGTTCTGGGCTTCTTGACATCTGTGACTCTGATTGGTTGAGAGATTTGCTCTGATTTTTTTACTTAATGGGAATGCTTGTTACTTGAAAAAGAAAAGCAGTCATTTGCTACTAGTCTGTAACTCACCTAATCTCTTCTTCTGATCCTCTTCTTTTGACTACTAATTTTTAGAATTACTCAGAGATCAACCATGAGTATTATTCTTTTCTATTTTTACCCACTCAGTCTAGGTGATCATATCTATTCCCGTGGCTTTAAATGCCTTCTGAATTCTGATAGCTCCCTGACTTACATACCTGAACTTCAGATTAATAAATCCAATTGTGAGATTCATAGTTTCTCTTCAATAACTAATGGCATCTGAAATTTAAATTGTGCATTAAAAAGACTCACTTTTCAACTTGCACACTTCTATCTGTGCTTTCTCCAGCATTTCCTGTTTTAATAAGTGGAGCCTCCATCTACCAAGTTGCTCCAAGCAAAATCTGAGAGTAATCCTCAATACTTCCTTTTCCATCACCCACCATGTTGGATTCATCATCTAATTTTGCATATTATGTCTCAAACATTTTCTGTTTAATCACATCTCTCCATCTCTAGCACTATCATTGTCTCTAGCCTGGACTCCTCCTAGGTGTTCCCCTACTTCTAATCTTGCCTGTTTCCAATTCATTCTCAACAGGGAAGCCAGTTTGATATTTAGATAAGTTTACTTGCCTGCTTAAACACTCTAATTTTTAAATAAATAAAATCCATGCATGACTTAGTCCCTTCCTCTTTCTCCAAACTCATCTCAAACTCTCCATCTTACCTCATACCTATTATAAACACTCAGGCCTTTCCTCAGTTCCTCTAAAACTTCATTTGTTTCCTGCCTCCAGGTCTTTAGACTGATATTTCCTTCTGCATGGAACACTCTCCCAAACCCAGCCCCAGCTATGTGTGACTTTTCATTACTTTTTCAACTTAAATTTCACCTCCTTAGGTAAAATCTAAAATTTTCCTGATTCATTCAATGCAAAAAAAAAAAAAAAAAAAAATCCTCCCCAGCTAGTATCTATCAGGGCACCCTTTCTGTTCCTCTCACAGCACACATTAGGACTTGTTGCTTCATTTTATTTATGTATTTATTACTTGACTGTATCCATTACTAGGCCATAAGTCCCATGGGAGGATGGGATCTCATTAGTCCTTTTTAATGTTTTGTTTTTATTATATTTTGCATTTTGTTAAAGTTTTACATGCATAGAAACTTTTGAAAGACAAATAAATGGTTCTGAAGGTCACGTTTGTATCCCTATTTCCTGAGATTTCAGTCTCAGGAATTATTTGGTCACCTGCTATTTAGGAGGAAGAGCAGTTAACTTTCTTCCCCCAAGCCCCATGGACATACACCCTTGCCACCACCAAACTTACCAATGTAGCTAGATCAGTTGTTGGATTAGATTAATATTTTATGTTTACATTAGGATGATTATGCAAATGTTAGTCACAGATGAGTTTTCTCTGGAGCTAATTATCATGCTTTCATTTGCTTGTTTTCTTAGTTTTCTCTGTACTCACCGCTAATTCAATTCTAAACCCTTTGCCGATTGTCTAAATCTTCGAAATGATCAGACACATGAATCATTCTATGAATTTCTTTTTTTTTGAAGAAATATCTCTCCTCTCTGGCTCCAATCTGGGTTCATTGCCCTCTAGGCCTGGTGAACAGTTGTCATATGGAGACTCTTCTTACTCTCATAGTGAAGATTCCCTTATGTCTCTGCAAACGGAAGCTATTCCATGTTTTCTTCTTTCTTGTTTTAGTCCCTCATTTTAATGGGACATAATTCTTTGCTATCCTGAATGACTGAGATACTTTAATTCTTTCCTTGTCCTTGATTGAATATGGATTGATTTCAAATCCTCAATTTAAAATCAATTTCTTTCAGCAATCTCAGCACATTGCTCCGTGACTTTGTCAGTTTCTTACATGGTTATAGAGAAATTCAAAGTAATTTTGACCCATCTTTTGTTAATACCCCTTTTGTTTTTTCCCTCTCTCTGAAAGTTTACAGAAATTTCTCTTTGTCCGCAATGTTCTGGATTTTCACAGGTTCTGAATGTGCCTACAGATAGGTTTATTTGTATCCATTAATTTGAACACTCAATGAAAAAAGGGAAGGATGAGAGTAGGAGAAGATATATTTGTAACTGAGGTGGCAAAATTGAGGTAACTTCTGGTGAATTTTATTTTTCTAATGAGGTAAAGTCATCTACTAAGGGCCAAAAGAATTTTTGAAAAAGTTGTTCAGGTCTATTGAGGAGACTGAGAGATTGCTTATTAGGCAATTTTAATCTAATTCTTCGTTAAACAAATGGAACTCATTGATTTCTTCTTGCTCAATAACATCCTTTTCTTTCAGATAGAAGAATTCCCTTTAGCATTTCTTGTAGAACAGTTCTGGAGTTAATGAAATTCTTCAGCTCTTGTTTGTCTGGGAAGGTCTTTATTTCTCTTTCATGGTTGAGAGATATTTTCAGCGACTATACTATTTTAGGGTAATTTTTGTTTTCCTTCAGCACCTTAAATATGTTACATAACTCTCTCCTGGCTTGTAGGCTTCCACTGAAAAAATCTCCTGCTAGATGTATTGGAGCTCCATTGTATGTTATTTGTTTCATTTCTCTTGCTCCTTTTAGGATCCTTTCTTCATCCTTGACCTTTTGGAGTTTATTAGATGTCTTGAGGTAGTGTTCTTTGGCCTAAATCTGCTTGGTTTTCTATGACCTTTATGTACTTGAATGTAGACATTTTTCTCTAGGTTTCAGAAGTCCTTTGATATTACTCCTTTGAATATACATTCTACCCTGATCTTGTTGTCTACCTTCTCTTTAAGGCCAGCAGCTCAGATTTGCCCCTGTGTGGCTATTTTCTAGATCTTACGGGTGTGCTTCATTGTTTTTTATTCTTTTTTCTTTTGTATCCTTTGACTGTGTCTTTTCATACAGTCTGTCTTCAAGCTTACTAATTCTTTCTTCCACTTGATCAGTTCTGTTATTAAGTGATTCTGACGCACTCTTCATTATGTCAATTGCATTTCTCAACTCTAGAATTTCTGTTTGATTCTTTTTAATTATTTCAATTTCTGTGTTAAGTTGATCTAATTTTGAATGCCTTCTCTGTTTTAGCTTGAATTTCTTTGAGTTTCCTCAAAACAGCTATTTTGAATTCTCTGTCTGAAAGGTCACATGGCTCTGTTTCTCCAGGATTGGTCCCTGGTGACCTACTTAGTTCATTTGGTCAGGTCATGTTTTCCTCGGTGGTCTTGATGCTTGCGGATGTTCATTGGTGTCTGGGGATTGAAGAGTTAGGTATTTATTGTAGTATTTGCAGTCTGGGCTTATTTGTGCCATCTTAGTTGAGAAGGCTTTCCAGGTATTTGAAGGGACTTGGGACCGAAGCCTAATATCGCTGTGTTTTTTGCAGACTCATAGAGGTACAGCCTTGGTGGTCTTGGATAAGATCCAGAAGAATTTTCTGGATTACCAGGCAGAGACTCTTGTTCTTTTCCCTTATGTTTTCCCAAACAGAGTCTCTCTCCATGCTTAGCCAATGAAACTGGGGTGTGGTGATACAAGTACTCCTGTGGCCTGACATCTATAAATTTAAGGTATAGTGAAATTAAACATGGACAGATCTGATTTAGGCATCATTCAGTAATGGATAATCCTTGCCTGTTCTTCCCACATGTATATCATTTTATAAGTTACAGATTTTATAGATTTTTTTTTTTTTTTTTACAGATCACAAATATAATTTAGGCCCACAAGTTCAGCTACATTTCCTAAAGTCAACAGAAGAATGTTGGTAACCACTGATAAAACATAAAATAATTAAGATATTATAATTTACTAAATAGAGTGAGTGTTTTACAACAAATTCAAATAATATGCAAGTATAGTTACAATGAAGTTCTTGTTAATTACCAATACTTTCTTAATTAGCCATGGAAAATACCTCGATCCAACTGACCAACCGTTCTTTTTTTTTTTTTTTTTTTTTTGAGACGGAGTCTCGCTCTGTCGCCCAGGCTGGAGTGCAGTGGCGCAATCTCCGCTCACTGCAAGCTCCGCCTCCCGGGCTCACGCCATTCTCCTGCCTCAGCCTCCCGAGTAGCTGGGACTACAGGCGCCCGCCACCACGCCCAGAGAATTTTTTGTATTTTTAGTGGAGACGGGGTTTCACTGTGTTAGCCAGGATGGTCTCGATCTCCTGACCTTGTGATCCACCCGCCTTGGCCTCCCAAAGTGCTGGGATTACAGGCGTGAGCCACCGCACCTGGCCTGACCAACAGTTCTATAAAGATTTTTTGTTCTTTCATCTTCTGTTTTTCTATTTCATGATCATTATATTCTACATAGGAATTTGCTAAAGCAAAATTTCCTTTTATCAGAATTGATGAGAAAATTTCAAAATTTCTCAGCAGTTTAGAAACGATGGATCTTTAATCAGAAAATTTGAGTTTGAATCCTAGTTCTGTGTCCTTCTGAATGATGTAGCCCTTGTTGTCCTAGGGCTCTGCAATGCAAAATGGGACTATCTTTCAGAGCTGTATGAGGATTTGAGATACCTTGCATAGGGCTGGGTGCAGAGTAGTTACCTATAAATGACGGATTATTTTTTCATTTTTTCCCTTTAATTATTCTAGGTTTAATCATAAAACTACAATGATTTTCTTTATCAAACAGATTTTATTAATCTCATTTTCATTGCTCTAGTCCTTTAATAAGTTGTTGACACAAACATCCATACCAGAAAAGAAATTGTAAACTAAGGGCCTGTCAGATATGTACACACAATTGACAAATTCTGTGAATATGTTTGCCACAAAATGCCTTCTACCACAGCTGAAGCAGAGTTTGCATCAGCACCCCTAACTTTCATGGGAAAAGAAAATCTAGACTGAATGTGGCCTTGAACACAACTAATAAGAAAAATGTCCTTTCGTCTATCATATTTAGTTCATCTTTGCTATCTCAACTGCAGATGAGCTCCAAAGCTGTTCCTTTTTTAAATTCTGTATTAATAGTATTTCATTGCTTAACTACTTCAGTTCACAAGCATAACCTGGAGTTTCCTCACCCCTTGAAATCTATTAAGATAAATGTAAACCCCATTCTGTGCCCGTGTATAAATAAGAACATTTGCTAAGGTTTATGAAAATTGTCAAAGGTTTATGTTCAAATGGCCAAATTCTGGTTCCAGATTCCTTGTAAACATGCTACACAACCCATTCATGAATCTGAAGCTTATACTTAGTTTCTGCTAAAATTACATCATTCATGTAAGATGCTGGATGAAGAAGATCTATAAAGACTTCTGTGGGGGTGGTTGAGTTGAAAAAGATTTACACTGAAGCAACACCAACAACTTCCACTCAGACACTGACAACCATGTTCTTTAAAATCCTTTTGGCTCCCATGCTATTTGGGGCTTTTCTCTTGTACTTAGCTCCACAGATTGCCAATCCTTCAACCATCATACTCGGTACTTCCCATCCCCACCCCATTTTCTTGAGTCTTTTTTTTTTACCTCTAATTCAATCCCTTGAATTGCGTTAGTTTACTAAAGAAGACTTTTCATATCTTATGTCATAATATCTTCATGTCTTGCATCACAGTGTGATCTAAAGTTCTTAGTCAGCAAAGGTCATTAAATTCCCTAGAAACTGTTAGTCTTGCTTTCCGTGTTAAAAGGCACATTTGAACAAGTTTGGTCTTTGCAGCGGGCATTATGATGTGTCACTGAGATCCCCTTTCAGGACTGATCAACCTTTTCCCTGAGTAGTTATAATATTGTTGCTGTGAGCCCTCAGCTACCGGCCTTCTTCAGAAATTGGCTCAGGTGGAGATAGTCTCCTTGCCCAAGTTCATGCTCCCATTCTAGGAGCAGTACACAACTAATGACTGATCGATGTGGAGGTATAAAGATCTTGGTTCCTTGCTTAAACTCAGAAACTTTGACAGCCGTATCAGTCTCAGAGCTCCCTGTGGGATCAGCTGACTGAGCTGAGGTCCTTGTTTAACTATGTCGTGGCTTAACCTCTCCCTCTCCTCCATCCTGGTTTCCTCCTACTGTAATCTAAATGTTTGTATCCCCCCAAAATTCATACGTTGAAATCCTATCCTTCAATGCAAAGGGATTAGGAGATGGGGGTCTTTGATAGGTGATTAGACCATGAGGGCTCTGCCACCCTTCTAAAAGAAATTCTGGAGAGCTCCCTCCCCTTTTCCACCAAGTGAAGACACAGTGAGAAGACAGCTGCTATGAACGAGGAAGCAGACCTTCACCAGAACCTGATCATGCTGACACTCTGATCTCAGACTTCCAGCCTCCAGAGCTACGAGAAATAAATTTCTTTGTTTAGAAGCCAACAACTCTAAGGTATTCTGTTACAGAAGCCTGAATGGACCTAGACGTTTCCTTTTCTTTCCATAGTCGTTAATCCAGACACTACTTTCTAACAAATAAAAGAGATCTTATCTCAGAGTCTGCTTCCCAGCTGCAACAGTCCTTTGGTAGTTAGGAATATGCAATAAGTAAGATAAAGATGTTTGAGAGGGAAGGAGGAAATAAAAAGTGTGGAGAGACATAAAAGACAATAAGAGGCTAAGAAAAGCAGTGCAGATGGACGTAACCAGGAGTTTCAACACTTAAGAGTGAAAATTTCAGTCGTGGCATCTTGGTAGAATCAGTCTGAAAATATTATAGGACAGTGAGTAGCAACTGATGGAGATACAAGAGTAAGAAAGGAAATGATTCAAATAGGAAAGTTTTATTGCACTATAGAAATATCTCTATTGTAGTCAAAATAGCATAGTAGATTTATCTTTGTGTTTCCAGCAGTTTTGAGGTATATAATGTATACTTCCTTGAGACATGGTTTTTGGTTTATTCATTAGAAATCCAAAGATTTTTACATCTTATCTAACTATAGAAACAGAGGATAAATGCCTGATTATAAAAATCAGGATTATTATAGCAACCTATTTGAAAAACAATTCCCAAGTGACATAGGCTGCAAAAACCATTGAAAGATATTTCCTTGGCTTTGGTCACGGTAGATTCACATCTGGCATTTGGTCAATCACTCATTAAATATTAACTAGCTTTATTTATGCAATTTCAAGGCTCCTTTTACCCTTTGAAGGGTTTCAAATGTGCATGTAACAGTTGATGACATATTAACTATTTAAGTAAAAGACACTTGAAAACAGCAAGTACAAAAAATCACTTTGACCTTCATGTTGTTTTTTAAAAGCAAAGGATGAGATTCCCATGTGAAAGACATGAAAGACCCTCTTGATATGAGAAAGAAGCAACATCTTTATTTTTCAGGAAGAGAAGTCAAAAGCAAGAGAATTTTGTACAGACTTTGTTGAGATGTCTCTTATCTTTTAAGCATCCCACATAACTTAGCTGTTTCTTCATAACTTACTATTCTCTGTCCAATCCAATATATAAGTAACTGACTCAAACTGCTCTTCAGGTCTTCATTTTTTTATGAGGGCTTTCATGCCACATAAAACTTATATTATGCTTTTCTCTTGTTAATTTTATGTTATGTCAATTCAATTCTCAGACTTAGTCAGAATTCTAAGAGGATGGAGGTAGAGTTTTTAACCCCTACATCTTTTAATGGAAAAAATGGAAGGAAAGGGAATCTTCAAAGGATAATTAGGTTCTTTCTCACTGATCTGGAGATTGCTTATCCAATTAACGCAAATTTCTTCTCTTTTCATTTCTCTTCACTTTAAGCATGAAATATAATAGAAATAGTGAACTAACTACAAAGAAAAGCTTTTTTGTTCTCAGCATGAAATTTTCTTCCAAATAGAATTATCCAGTTAATTTATATTAATATAAACAAGAAATCCGTACAACATTTAACATTTCCTGAGTCTGTAACTTCAGTTATTTAAAATATATAAAATAATTTTCAAAAAGTTTAACTCTAAAACTGAAGACTTTTATATACAGAAAGCTATGCATATGTCTAGTTATAGCTAAAACATGCTGCACAGATTTGGCACCTAAATGTGCCAAAGGTTTGAAAATATTCAATGACAATGCAAAAATTAAAAATATTATTAACTTTGAGAATAATAACATGCCTCAATGAAGTAATATAATTCTTTTTTTTTTCAATACACATCTGAGCCTCTGTTGCATGCTAAGCATTTGTCCAAAGGGTTTCAGAGGTAAATGTGACTCCCTACCTAACCAACAAGAACTCACTTTCTAGTGAGGTAACTGATGACAAGTTAGCTATGTAATACAGTGATAAAAGTACCATCATAGGGAAAGTAGGAAGGACCTAATTCATCCTGAGGAATGGGGCACAATCAAAGAACACTTTTTTGTGGAGTCTAAAAGGATGAGTCAGCCATACACCTCAAGGTGGGTGGTGAAATGAATGAATAAGACCCGGATAGGGAAAAGGAGGGAGATATACAAAACTGGAAGCTTTGAGGGATCCTGGCACATGAAAATGGCAAATGCATCTATGTCATTGGACAAAAAGCTGTGTGTGTATAAGTAAGTGTGTGTGTGTGTGTGTGTGTGTATATACAGGGCAGCTACAGGGGAAGGAAAACAATTTTTTCTTTAACTCATAAATTCTTAGTTGGAAGGAATCTCTGTAATGAAAGACAGATAAACAAGAGAAAAGCAAGGAGAAGTTTATTTACAAGTATATTTCATATATACATGGGAGATAACAAGAGAATGAGTAATTTTCCAAGAAGTGGTTTTGAATTCCAGCTTATATAGCATTGTCAACAAAGAACAGTGGATTTTTAGAGAAGTGAAAGACAAAGCAAAAGGACTTTGAGTCTCCAGGGCTTGCAACTTGTGGGGAAAGACAAATAAATGGCAGATAAAGGCTATTAGTAAAGTTTGTTAATACAGATTCCTCTGGTGCCATTGCCAGGTCCATAGTGGTCAAAAGTTGTCTGTAGTTATTAACCTTGTTTTTCCCTGGTAGGGATACCTTTTGTCTTTGTAAATCTATATCCTGCTTTTACGTAAATAGAGGGAGGTCAGAGAACGTTCTTGCATCTACTTTTAATTGCCTTCAGTTCAATAGTCTTTCATTTTTTGGTGTGGCATAGTCTGTTATCCCACAGCAGCTGATGAGTTCGAATATGCAATAGTATGACACTAATGAAGGGTCTTATATGCTCTGTTAAGAATTTTAACTTTATCTTGAATTCCATGCGGATTCAATGAAAGGTATTTCAAGAATCAGTTACTCAGGAAAAGAAGTAGTTTGAACTTTTAGAAACTGTTTGAGGTTAATCTTTTCCAGACTAATGAATATGAGTTAGTATAGGGGTGTGTCCTACTAATTATTCTGGTGGCCATGGTTACACACAACACAGAAGACCAGATCCCCTTAGCCTACACCAGAGATTCTCATGTGAGAATTGCCTGAATATCTGCTTTAACGAATCCAAAAAGGTCTCTGTCTCTGAGTCCCAGCTACTTGGGAGGCTGAGGTGGGCAGATCACTTGAGCCCGGGAGGTTGAGGCTGCCATTATTGTGCCACAGCACTCCAGCCTGGGTGACAGAGTGAGACAAACACACACACAAGTCTTTGAATATGGGCATTTTAAAAAAAACTCTAGGCGATGTTAGTGGGCAGTAAAAATGAAAGCTTCTAACTTGCTTTTGGTCATAGAAGGAAAAATAAAATATTGGGAGGTTTATAAAGAATGGAAAAAACATCAAATTGCAGTGTTCAAGTATTTAAGATGTTTGTATCCCCTCAGAGTCTAATGCTTACTAAGTGTTTAAGGGGTTTAGAGAAAATGAATGCATTTTCAAAGAAGGTTTATGAGCTAAAGTACAACAGTTAAAGTTGGAGCTGTAGTCTATCAGTCTCCCAAGACACTCTAAGCACAGGATTCTTCAAACGTTCTATTTTTACATATATGTGCCTTTGTTCTCTAGAATAACATTTTTTAGACTACTCATATGGAAACATCTTAACTGTGTCTTGAAGCTGTATTGCTGGGTCTTTCTCAGCACCAACTTCACTTCACTTCCAGGAAAGAATAGATTGTTCCCTTTGTTTGGCCTTTCTAGCACATTTTTATTACTCTGATAAAGCACTAACCACATTGGGTCGGCTTTTTTTGCTGGACTGTGGACTCCATACAGAGTAACTCACCTAGATTCCCCCTGTAGTGTCTAACAGCAAATGTTTGAAAGTTGCAGGTTATGTATGCAAGGATGCGTAATAGGAAGGTGAGTGAGCAGAGATCAAAGAGGATAAAGGTTATTTAAGAAATGTTTTGCTTGACTAAAAGAATAAACAGAGGGTTGAAACAAAAGGAGCATTGATTTTTATACAATATTGATATGGAGGAAGCTCATCACACTTTTCTATCTGTGATATTGATTTAGACTGGTCCTGGATGGAGTGAGAAAGTATAGCGGCCCCATAATCCTGCTTTGCATTTGCAAAAAAGTTGTGTGGAGTACCTGGGTAAACAGGTCCTCATGGAAATTCTCAAAGCTATTTGTGATCTAGATAATTACTTGGTGGAACTCAGAATGATTCACATACACTACTAATATTTTGTGGCTTCTACTGAGTCAGAAGGTTTTTTTCTTCTAACAATTTTTTCTTTTTCCTTTTTGACATCAGACATTGGGAATCACAGAGAAGCAAGAAAGGGAAAACTCAAATACGTCTTGTACTGCTTTGGATAGGAATAACAAAAGACAAAAACAAAACAATACCACTATTTTTGGTATATTGTTCCATTTATATGCCTGAAAATATATGTTCAGACTTGGTTTCTAATCACATCCATGGAAGTAGGGCCCATCATGTCACATCCACACCTATTGATGTGGATAATTTGGGTAAGCTTGTTTTCAGCATTGTCTTTGATTTTTAAAATATAACTTATTGCTGGAACTACAAGTGTCAAATCAAATCTATTCTTTCTTTTTCCCTAATATATGTTCTGATTATGTTAGGCAAGAAGTAAGACTAGTCTATCTTCTTTAGGATATCAGCACCTCTATCATTTGAAGATGATTTTTGAAATGATACAAAATCTGCATGCTATGCTGTTTGTAATGTGCTAGAGGTGAACAAGCCTCTGGGTCATAAAATATTTGCTTAAAATGGAAGACTTACAAACCGGATGCTTGCGATTCAAAATACACAAACCTAAGATGTAGGATATTATTAAACCTAAGTCTTCAGATTTCATTTTCTATAAAGTCACAGTATTATTGAGGATTAAGTAAAATTGAATAAAAGGTTGGCTTTCTTTTTTGTTCCTCTTTCCAGCTTATCTGATTTAAAAATGAAGTTAAGATGTCAAAGCCACTGTTGAAATAGCATGAGGAGTGCGATTTGATTCTGTGCATCGATAGACTCTGCAACCACGGAGTAGTCTTTTAACCTTTTTGAAATTTGCATGCACTATGTCAAAAAGGACTTTATTACCAGGTTAATAAGATCATGTCTGTAGAGTATTTTAAGCTCTTTTATTCTGAGAATGATAAGCAAATGTGAGGTTTTATTATCATTATCATTATCATTGGCTTCAAAGGGAATTTGGCTTTCATAGCTCAGTGGGGTGAAAAGAAAGATAAGAACCTGGCTGGTGGTGTTCAAATAAATGTCAGGGTTAAGAACTCAAGGAGAATCTGAGAAGAGACAGAGGAAGAAAAACCTTGTTTCATTGGTACATTAGTTGAGAGCCAGCTGGAGCAAGATTGAATCTTAAATAAACTATCAGGGCAAAATATACATACTACACAATCATACTCTCTGTCTCTCTCTCTCTCCCACCCACACATATACATGCACGAACACAATCTTTTAAATTCATTTCTCTATTATTCGATCTAATATATTACTCATTCCTCAGTGTTAAAATCAAAAGATAAGGATAAGCAAAATTACTGTAATTGTATTTCTGACTGCTTCTCTTAATGGATGTGTTAATGGAATTTCCTTACATGTTTAATGTTGCATATATTAATGAAAAATATAGCAGAACACTTCCGTTAGATTAGACCAAAACAGCTATTTAGTCCTAAGAAGTAACGTAAGTAATTTCCCAGTTTGAAAAGGATGGTAATATTGAGAGGAAAAACCTTAACATTTTATGGTGGTTGTAATCCTATTGTGAAATCAAAAGTGACATTTTAACATAATTTAACATTTGCATTTTTTTAGCTCAGCTGAGAGCCAAAAAAAAAAACAACAACAACTGCTTCATATATCTAATACTGCTCATTGAAATGTAAATCACAGTAAATGACCCGTATAGGAATAAATGGACAAACAGCAGAATAAATGGACAAACAGCAGAATAAATAAAAATGTATTACCTTTATACAGCCGTTTGTCTTCTGATAGCATGAGTAAAGCTTAAGTCAGATACAATTAAATGGACTGAAGCTTTAACAATGACTTTTGAACTGCTTGATTTAACAAACTCAATCCTCATAAAGTAAGCTATCAGTGATCTATGATACAATTAAGTTCCATAATCAAAAAATGCTACAGTGCATGCAGTGTCACTTGCACTATTCCTAACGCTGAATTTTAACTACTCCTGGCTACCTCTTCCTGCAGGGTTGTGTAAAACTCCATCTGGCACACTAGACACTAACATTATGATACATGGTTTCTTTTCTATTCTTCAATTTAGGCTGACATCTGGTGGTCCAGGGGAACGAGAAGCAATGCCTCCGAATGTAAACCAATTCACAAATGCGGCTTTTTTTTCCAGTTTTCCCTTTGTCTTTTTGAAGTGCTTGAAATTGCCACCAAACCAGTTAATTACATGGAAATTCACATAGAATAACAATTTAAACAGCAGAACAATAAGGGTGAAGAAAGTGACCTTCACGTGATGAATTATATACATGTAAGTATATTGAACTCAGCGGTGACTACAAAGCATCAATAGAAAGCACCATATATGGGCCAATTAGACTCACTCAGAAAGGGTACTATTTAATGGCACCACACTGGGGATCATAATGGGAATGTGGTACATGTAAGATTTCCTTCTTTCTTTCTCCCTGTCAAGATAGTTGGAGGGAGGGAAATGAAGGGAATGAGGGGGAGGGGTAGAGGGAGCTACTGTGTATAGTGAGAAATTGACGTTTAAACAGGCATGAGGTAGTATTCAAAAGCATTTATCTTTTATTTTTCTTTGGGAAGAAGCAGACACTTCCAGCAGTTAGCAGCAGTCCAGATGGCAAACACAGTGGGCAGAAGCAGGAACAATTCAACTCTCCCCATGCTTGGGATTTAAAAAAACAACAACAAAAAAACCTCTCAAATACCTCCAATTAATTTACTATGGTATATGCCACTAATTACCAAATCACAGAGGAACAGAGTGATACACTGTCAGCCTTATGACGTTCATGTTATTTGTACAATTTATCCGTACAGAAAAAGGAAAAAGCACCTCTGATTTTTCTCACATTCATCACTTAGCTACACCATTCTATAATATTTTGACCAATGAAGAGTCTTAATAAATGGGCATTTTGTGTTCATTTTTTGTTTTTTCATATCTTTTGCAATGATTGGAAATAGCATAAGAAATAAATGTAATGCTTAGATTGACTTTGATCTATATTTATGAAAGGTTCTGTACTGACAGAATTATGGGTAAAGTTCCCCGTTGTGGGAAACACACACACACACACACACACACACACACACACACAAAGACGAAACAAAACAAACAAACAAGCAAACACAGGCTTTAACCTTGTCCAACAAAGACCGTTCTGAATGTTTGGGCTGGTCTCTCTTTCCACTTCACCTTGTGACTCTGAAAAGGTTATTGGAAGGAGTGCCAATTATGTTGGTGCTTTTGAAATATGGCCAAATCCTCTAGGAGGTAGACTCAAGCTGCCAATACCTAATCTCATAAAGGTCACTCAAAAGTTCAAATGAAATTGCTTTTAGTTACTATAAAACTTACCTGAGTTGAAATGATTGTGCTAAAGGAAAAATATTTCCACCTGCTCTTACCAGTCCTTTCTTCTAAGAGTAAAGTTTAATCATTAGCCATAAGTTTCTCAAGAAAGAGGAATTATTTTAAATAAACTTAACAACTATCATATAAACTTTTAAAGCAGGAGAAGAATGAATATACGTTCTGTAAGAAAATTACATGCCCAGAATGTCTACAACAAACCATCCACAAGAAAGGTAGTGGCATTCTGCTAGACTTCATGTGACTATTATATTTATTAAGGAATAAGGCAGAGGAAAAATTGTACTGTGATTTTAGAAGTACTCAAAAAGGCTTTCTCTCACAAACATCTTACATTGATTGTTAATGAATAGCTCTCAAAATTATACATTAGTTCTCTTGGCTTTGGGCTTTGTGGCCTCCCAGCATATAAATATTTTTCCAAGAAATAACTTTTAGAATTATGAGTTTCATTTTTATGAGTCTTTTTTTTTTTTTCCCCCGAGACAGAGTCCCGCTTTGTCACCCAGGCTGCAGTGCAGTGGTGTGATCTTGGCTCACTGCAACCTCCACTCCCAGGGTCAAGTGATTCTCCTGTCTCAGCCTCCTGAGTAGCTGGGACTACAGGCATGCACCACCATGCCAGCCTAATTTTTGTATTTTTAGGAGAGACAGGGTTTCACTATGTTGGCCAGGCTGGTCTTGAACTCCTGACCTCGTGATCCACCCGCCTCATCTTCCCAAAGTGCTGGGACTACAGGCGTGAGCCACTGTGCCCGGCGACAAGTGTAATCTTTATTTTCGAGATAGAGTCTTGCATTCTTGCCCAGGCTGGAGTGCAATGGTGTGATCTTGGCTCACTGCAACCTCTGCCTTCTGGGTCCAAGCCATTCTCCTGCCTCAGCCTCCTGAGTAGCTGGCGTGCCACCATGCCTGGCTAATTTTTTGTATTTTTAGTAGAGACGCGGTTTCACTGTGCTAGCCAGGATGGCCTTAATCTCCTGACCTCATGATCCACCCACCTTGGCCTCCCAAAGTGTTGGGATTACAGGTGTGAGCCACTGTGCCCCGCCTCGTGAGTCAATTTTTTAAGGAATTTTATTTCATATACGTAACATCTATTTCTTCTAGCTATCCTGGTCTTGGTATAAAATGGTGGCATGTTAAGAATAATTAAAACTATTTCTTTGCAAACTATTAATATAGTATTTTTATCTTCTTTAAAGATTTTGCCACATATTAGGCAGAGTCCTAAAAGAAAAGCATGTTGTATGTAATTGTGTAAGTCCTCTATTCTGAGATCTCCATTTCTGAGTAACTCACATAAAACTTCCCCATCAGTTCTACCAGTACCACTTCCCACTGCCACCTCTACGACCACCACTATCACCACTGCTCCTTGGCTGCTGCTGCTGACGTGGCTGGTGCCAACAAAACCACAAATTACAGCCCTAGACCTCCTGTCAAGAACACTTGATGGTTTGGTTTTGGCATTGAAGCACAAAGGCAAAATGCCTCTTTCAGATTCAGACTGAGATTTCCTTCCTTCCTCTCCATGTTCCTTCCTTTCTTCCTTCCTTTCCTCATCCTTTCTTTTCCTTTCTTTCTTCTTTATCAAGAAAACTGTAGCTCGGATAACATGTGTAGACATTAAGCTACTGACATAGGATGAAAATACAGTTACCACGGAATTTTGCGATATGGTACCAAGCTTTTAAAAAATATAGAACACACTCAGAAGGAAGCAGAGTTCTATAAAAGATTGAACACCGAGCCAAGAATGAATCTTTTCCTTTCTAGGAGAGTGGAGCTAGATTATTTTTAAATACTTGGATTTCTTAATTGGTGCTAGTTTTTGTTGGGTGATACCCTGCTAATCCTATTCTAGAATCTAGAACTATACGGACCCATTTTTGAAGCTTATAAACAGACAATAGCACAATAAAATACACAGTAGGCAAAATGTGGAAATAAAATATAATAATATACAGTTATGTTTACATATATGAATTATATTAGTGTCCTTCTTATTTTTCTCAAGTCTTATATGAACCATGGTTTACAGATGGTACCAGTAGTAGAATACTGGGAAAGGAAAGGGAGAGAGGGAATCACTGAATCTAGTACAGGCTTTATTTTTTCACATTGTTCCCCCAAATCCTCTTGAGATTATGGGAAGGAGAAGACAATATAACCAGTTTTATTCAATAGAACTATTGTTGAAATAGCTTCATTACTTTCTACAATAAGATACGGAAGTCTTGTTCATACTACATGTATATCACTTTGCTGTAGAGAAAAAAAGTAATAAAAATATAACTAGTAATATGAAATATGTTAATGCAAAGTAGGAAATTTATTGTGGATAATACATTTTAAGTTAGGTTTTATGTGAAAACACAGGGAATGTGTTTAAACATTAAAGAGCATCTATAATTTGTACATTTATTACTGTATTGAATGCTATTATTTTAAAATAACTATCTTTTTATGCAACAGGGCCCTTTAACAAACAAAATTCAGTCTGGTATTAATGCATAGGTATTAGGGATCCATTTCAGCAATCTTTGGGGACTTTCTGTAGCTCTAGCAATTGGACCTACTATATGTTTTCAATTTTAAAATATTGTAAGGGGATCCTGATTTGGGGCCAAGGCTACTGTGCCAGTCTATGTCTGGATGTCATGCACCCACGGTGGCTCATCATAGCAAGCAGGTTCCATTTCCAGATGGTTAGCTTGAGTAGACGAGGAGATTAGATGCCTCTGTTGTCAGACAGCCAAGAATTCCTGGGATGGTCCAATATTTGCATTCCAAAAAAGCAATAGCTGGATGAAGGCGGCTCTCATAGCTGCTGAAATTTCCTTTGTACAAAGGGAGCAATTGCTCTCCTTTGTTGAGAGAGGCTGGGTTTTTTGTTATTGTTGCTTTATTTTTTTACCTGCATAGTCAGAGCCAAGATCAAAATGGTTTGCATTTGTTTATCTCCTTTGAGAGGCAGTGCTTTTTTCTGCCCAGCTGTCTGTAGTTCCAGAAGCCATTATGCAGGAAGTGACAAAAGCCAAGTCGCAGTTTCCTCAATTCATTCCTCAATAACTTTTCCTTCTATTCTTTCTCATTCCTACATGTCCACATGGCCTCATTACAGGAGCGAGAACTCAGAAAGTGAGTCAGACAAAGGCAGATTGAGGTTTCCCAAATGTAGCAGCTGAACAGCAGCAATTAAGCTTGCCTTAAATGTAAGTGGCACAGTTTGAAAAACATAAGTGATTTACTTTCTTTCCTTTCTCATGTATGTGACCTGGAATTTTCATATCTCTGGAACTTATCTCCAGGTACTGATAAAAAGATGACTAACAAATTATCCCACCAATACTATCTGATGAGACAATGCTTCAATAGAAGTATACAAGGTACTAAAAATGGAAAAGGATGTACCCGCCTAGGCAAGAGAAGGGAACCAATGGACGTGAGATTTGAGGAATGAGTGTCTGTAGCAGGTGGAGAAAGCAGCACAGTGTTTCAGAAGAATGAGTGAAACAGCACAACCTGAGGAAGTAGTGGGAGAAGAATCCAGAGTGGCAGGCAAAGACAGAACCTGGGGTCTGGGTATGATTGCGTATGTAATTGAAGCTATATTCTAGAGCTTTGAGAAACTGCTGATAGATTGTAAGCAAGCAAATAGTATGATCAGATTTTCAGTAACTCGGAGGATGAGTTTAAATGCTGAGGATTGAGAAACAGGATTGATGCAAAGAGCTGGTTGAGATGGAGAAAGGCTGGTAAGAGTGGAATAGAAAGGCCACAGATGAGAAGGATCTAGGGATGAATATACACATGTTTAGGGGTGAGATTTTCTTTTGAAGAACATCCATGAACATAGTACCAGATGTATGTATTGTATCTGTTACATATCAAATTGTAGAAATTGAAGAAATATTGCACCAGACAAGTAAGTTCAAGAGTCAGAATAGGAATGTAGGACTTGCTCAAGGAAGAGAAGGGATATTTGAGGTAAGCCTGTGGAAACAGAGCAGTAAGAGGGCATCAAATATACTGCAGTGTGCAGAGAAACTCAAGTGTGAAGGGCATTTACTTCCCAATTGCTCAGTTGCATTGTGGTACTAACAATTTATCAGATGATAGCAGCTACCTTTCCATTATTTAAGTTTTAATGTTAACTGTAGTAGTCCTTGATTCACTTTATTGTGGCTCTTTTATGACAATTGAGAAAATGAAAGTAGTTCTTATTAAGGCCTTTTTTTGTCCACTAAAATTGAGTGACTAGCATTATTCTGGGGGTTTATAAAGACAGCATCAATAGTCTTAATTTTGTTTTTCTTGAGTATTTAGCCAATGAATAATTTTAATTATAATTTTTCATAAAAAATACACAGATAAATTATTGATGAGAATGTAACATGCACATAAAACATAGGACTTGGAATTAATCTAACGTGAGAGGTCAGTTCTCATATGTTTATCCTTCTCTATGTGAGATACATCAGTGAAGTATTTTGAATATACTGCATTAAGACATTTTTAAAATAATAAATCATCTTTAGTTTCTAACTGAAAATGAAAATATTTGGATGTATTCATGGCTGATCAAAAGAGTGAAAGGAGTAAATAATGTGCTATTTTTTGTCTTATTCCAGTATCCCTAATGGAACTCAGCCAATAATTCCCCATCATCTTTCTCATAACCAAATGTATTCTTGGTGGCATTGGTAGGCAAGAAGAAAAGTTGGCTTTTGGATTAAGGTTAAAGTGGGTTGGACATTGTGGTGACAGCTTTCTCTCTTTATCCAGTGAATTTATCTCTGCCCACAAACTCCCATCATTTGAGGTTTTGTTTGGTTTAAAACAAGAAGATAACTTTCTTAATTTGATACTTTATTTCCATTTCAACAATGCTATCACATTGTAACCTAGTGGCAGAACTGACAATATTTGCACATAATGAGCAAGAAAGCTTGTTTTCACTTCCAAAACTATGCTTGCAGTTCAGGGACCTCATTAATGCTTGTCTTACTTACTACAATAATCTTCTGACTGGTCTCTTTGCCTTTAATCTCCCTGACTTGAATTCATTGTTCTTCTTGATTAATTTTCTTTTTGTACCATTCTACTCTGACCACTACCCTTCTCAAAAAACTTTAACGACTCTCGATTCTCCACTTCAAAACGTATTTTAAATTCTTTAGATCAATTATTGTAGTACTTTTGGTTCCTGTACCAAAAAATCTTATTGAACCTGATGACAGTTATGGACACTCTCCCAGTAAATTGCAATTATGTTAAAACTTACATCAAAGTTTCAAAAAATGTCCAGCTAATTCACAGACACTCTGAAACACATAGGGAAAAACACCTCCACATTTCTTCCTTTCATTCAGCAATCCGACAGATATCCGTAGTCTTTTATTATATATTAATAACTGTTCTTGATGCCTAGGATAAAGAAGTAAATAAAACACATAAAAATTCCTACCTCATTTGACTTTTATTCTAGAGTGATCCAGTAAACAATAAAGATAAATAAGTAAAATACACAGTATGTGAGACAGTGATGGGTGCTAAGGAGGAAACAGAAATAGAAGTAGGATATAAAATGTTGAAGGGCAGTTAAGAAATTAAACATGTCAATCAGGAAAACTTTCATTGAGAAATTAGTTTTTGAGAAAAAACCTGAAGGAAGTCAGCTAGCCATATGAATATTTGGGAATAGTATCCATGTACCAGAACTAGCAAGTACAAAGGCCCTGAGATGAACATGCTTGGCAAGTTTGAAAAACAAAAAGACCATTAGAGCTGTAGTGAACAGAAAAGAAATGAAGTCAGAGAGTTACATGTAGCCAGATAAAGCATAGCTTATAAGTAATAGTAAATACCTTGCTTTTTATTATGAGTGAAATGTCAGCCATTAAGGCATACTCAAATTTCTTCCCAGTCTGGTTTTAACCAACTTTCATTTTAACTATGACCACTCTCCAAACCATATAACATGATTTTAGTTGATCCCCAAAGCAATGTCAAATGTAACTACCAGTATACACGAATCTCATATGTTCATATGGCTAGCTCACTTCCTTCGGGTTTTTTTCTCAAAAACTACTTTCTCAGTGAGAGTTTTCCTGGTGGACATATTTAATTTCTCAACTGCCCTTCAACATTTTATATCCTACTTCTCTGATATCTGTTTCCTCCTTAGCACCCATCACTGTCTCCCATACTATGTATTTTACTTATTTATCTCTATTCTTTACTTCCTTATATTAGAATATAAGTCAAATGAGGGTAGGAATTTTTATGTGTTTAATTTACTACTCTATCCTAGGCATCAAGAAGTGTCTGATATGTATTTTAAAAAGATATATAAAATAAAATACACACATATATTTGTTAAAGTAGGTATTTAGATGTGTAATTTAAAAATATCTTTCTTTCTGAGGCTATCGACTGAATGTATGTGTGTCCCATCCCCCCCATTCATGTGGTGAAACCCTAATCTCCAGTGTGATGGTATTTGAGGATGAGACATTTGGGAACTGCATCTAAGATACCCCAACTCATCTCCATTTGTCACTCATCCTCCAGGAGGCTAGCCTGGACTTCCTTATAAGAGTAGTCCCAGAAATCCCAGTAGCAGCAAGGAGGGAAAATCACACAGTACAAGTGTTTTTCAATCTTCTACTTAGTCATACTTACTGTTATCATTGGCCAAAATAAGTCAAGTGGCCAAGACTAGAGTCAGTATAGGAGGAGAATTCATAGGGTGTGAGCATAGAAAGGCATGGACAAACTGAGAGCCAGTACTCTAAAAGTCTAACATAAATTTCGTAAATTGTTAAAGTTGACAATTTTAACAGACTCTCTTGCTTACAGTAGTAACAAGAAATTGAATATCAGAACATAAAGAAGTGGCATTTTAAAAGAAAAGCCAAAGTGTAAATCAAACCCTATAAAACAGCTTTTTTTTTTAAAAAAAAAAAATGGAAGTTATTCTTCAGAGATGCATGCTACTAAGAATAACCCTTATGTGTCGACTATTGGGTGCTTGGCATACATTTTTAAATTTAATATTTACAGAAAATGTGCCAGGCAGCAATTATTACTCCCTTTGTATAGAAAACAATCTGAGGGTCACAGGGGTTAAGTCTCTTGTCCAAAGTCAGGACCAAATGAATATAAAGTCTTTGGTCTTTTCCCTACCTGTCACTCTGCAATAGAAAGAGAATAGACTAGATATCAAGAAATGATACAGGGGGAAAATGGCAGATAGGAGGCAGGACTAACTTGCAGCTCCCACTTGGACCAACAAAGAAGCACGTGGAGACCCATATCAGGAACTTTTGCTCCAAGAACTATTACAAGAATATACCAGGGAAGTGGAGAGAATCCACAGCCCCTTTGAAGGAGGTGAGTTGTTGCTGCAGGCTCCGTGAGATAGCTAGGAATTGTGAGTCTTGCTTTCTTGCTTGCTTTCTCAGCTGGGAGGCTTGTAGCCTGGGGCAAGTTCTCAGCCCTGCTTACGGGCTGCCTGGAAATAAACTAAGTGCTATTGGGGGTGCACGGTGGGAATGAGAATAGCCTTTCAGGCTGTAGGCTGCAAGGGAGCTGGGTGAGGCCATGGCTGCTGGCTTTTCCCCACTTCCCTGGCAACCTGTGTGACACAGCAGAGGAAGGCATAATCCCTCTGGGAAGGTAACTCCATTGGCCTGGGAACCACACCCCCATCCCCCACAGCAGCCACAGCAGGCCCTACCCATGGAGAGTCTGAGCTCAGAAATCCCTAACCTTGCCCCCACCTAATGGTCTTTCTCTATTCACCCTGGTAGCCAAAGACAAAGGACATAATCTCTTGGGAGCTCTATGGCCCTACCCATCACCTGATCCTCCCTATACTATAGCAGCTGATGCATTCTTGAAAGTCCCATCTTCTGGCTGGAGGCCAACCAACACAAAACCAGCGCACTTAACAAAAATACAACCAAGGACCTTCACAGAGTCCACTTCACCTCCCGGCTACCTCCATCAGAGCAGGTGCTGGTATCTACAGCTGAGAGACCTGAAAATGGATTGCATCACAGGACTCTTTTCAGACATTCCCCAGTACCAGTCCAGAGCCCAGTAGTTCTGCTGGGTGGCTAGATCCAGAAGGGAAATAACAATCACTGCAGTTCAACTATCAGGAAGCTCCATCCCTAGGAGAAAGGGGAGAGTACCACATCAAGGGTGGGTCCCACCCCGTGGGACAAAAGAATCTGAACAGCAGCCCCTTGAGTCCCAGATTTTCCTTCTGACATAGTTTACCCAAATGAGAAAGAACCAGAAAAATGAGGTTCTTTAACACCCCCAAAATGGGTCCAAACGAAGTTCCCCAGCAATGGGTCCAAACGAAGACGAAATCTCTGAATTGCCAGAAAAATAATTCAAAGTCGATTATTAAGCCAAACAAGGAGGCACCAGATAGAGGTGAAGTCCAAGTTAAAGAAAGGAAAAAAAATGATACAGGGTGTGAATGGAAAAACCACAGTGAAATAGATAGCATAAAGAATAAACAATCACAACTTCTGGAAATCAAAGACACACTTATAGAACTGAAAAATCATTGGAAAGTCTCAGCAATAGAATTGAACAAGTAGAAGTAAGAACTTCAGAGCTTGAAGACAAGGCTTTCAAATTAACCCAATCTGACAAAGACAAAGAAAAAAGAATTTTAAAAAGATGAACAATGACTTCAATAAGTTTGGGATTATGTTAAACAACCAAACCTAAGAATAATTGGTGTTCCCAAGGAAAAAGAGAAATCTAAAAGTTTGGAAAACATATTTGAGGAAATAATCAAAGAAAATTTCCTCAGCCTCGCTAGAGATCTAGACTTCCAAATACAAGAAGCTCAAAGAACATCTGGAAAATTCATTGCAAAAAGATCTTTGCCTAGGCACATAGTCATCGTGTTATCAAAAGTCGAGATAAAGGAAAGAATCTTAAGAACTGTGAGGCAAAAGCATCAGGTATCCCATAAAGGAAAACCTATCAGGTTAACAGTAGATTTCTCAGCAGAAACCCTACAAGCTAGAAGGGATTGCAACCTCTCTTTAGCCTCCTTAGACAAAACAATTATCAGCCCAAAATTTTGTATCCAGCGAAACTAAGCATCATAAATGAAGGAAAGGTACAGTCTTTTCCAGACAAATGCTGAGAGAATTTGCTACTACCAAGCCAGCGCTATAAGAACTGCTAAAAGGATCTCTAAATCTTGAAACAAATCCTTAAAATACACCAAAATAGAATCTCCTTAAAGCATAAATCTCACAGGACCTATAAAACATTAACACAATGAAAAAAATCCCCAAGCTATTCAGGCAACAATAGCACAACGAATAGAATAGTACCTCACATCTCAATACTAACATTGAATGCCAATGGCCTAAACGCCCTCTTAAAAGATACAGAATTGCAGAGTGGATAAGAATTCACCAACCAAGTATCTGCTGTCTTCAAGAGACTCACCTGACACATAAGGACCCACATAAACTTAAGGTAAAGGGGTGGAAAAAGATATTGCATGCAAATGGACACCAAAAGCAAGCAGGCATAGCTATTCTTATACCAGACAAAACAAACTTTGAAGCAACAGCAGTTAAAAAAGACAAAGAGGGACATTCTATAATGATAAAAGGACTACTCCAATAGGAAAATATAATCCTAAATATATATTCACCTAACACTGGAGGTCCCAAATTTATAAAACAATTACTACTTGGCCTAAGAAATAAGATAGACAGCAACAGAGTAATAGTGGGGGACTTCAATACTCCACTGACAGCACTAGCAAGTCATCAAGACAGAAATTCAACAAACAATGGACATAAATTATACCCTAGAACAAATGGATATTATAAACAGATATTTACAGAACATTCTACCCAACAACTGCAGAATACACATTCTATTCATCAGCCATGAAACGGTCTCCAAGATAGACCATATGATAGGCCACAAAACAAGTCTCAACAAATTTAAGAAATCAAAATTATAGCAAGTACTCTCTCAGACCACAGTGGAATAAAATTGGAAATCAACTCCAAAATGAGCTCTCAAAACAATGCAAATACATGGAAATTAAATAACCTGCTTCTGAATGATGGAATCCACAATGGAATCAAGATGGAAAATTAAAAATGCTTTGAACTGAATGATAATAGTGATAAAACCTATAAAAACCTCTGGGATACAGCAAAGACAGTGCTAAGAGGAAAGTTCATAGCCTTAAATGCCTAAATCAAAAAGTCAGAAAGAATATACATAGACAATCTAAGGTCACACCTCAAGGAACTAGAGAAACAAGAACAAACCAAATCCAAAACCAGCAGAAGAAAAGAAATAACAAAGATCAGAGCAGAACTAAGTGAACTTGAAACAAAAAAATATATAAAAGATGATTAAAACAAAAAAGCTGGTTCTTTAGAAAGATAAATAAAATTGATAGGCCATTAGGGAGATTAACCAAGAAAACAGGAGAAAAGATCCAAATAAGCTCAATTACAAATGAAATGGGAGCTATTACAACTGATAACACAGAAATACAAAAGATCATTCAAGGCTGTTATGCACACCTTTATGCACATAAACTAAAAAACCAACAGAAGATGGATAAATTCCTGGAACTAGATAACCCTCCTAGATTAAACCAGGAAGAAATAGTAACTCTGAACAGACCAATTACAAGCAGTGAGATTGAAATGGTAATTAAAAAGTTACCAACAAAAAAAAGTCTAGGACCAGATGGATTCACAGCTGAATTCTATCCGACATTAAAAGAATTGCTACCAATCCTATTGACACTATTCCAAAAGATAAAGAGGGAATTCTCCCTAAATCATTCTATGAAGCCAGTATCACCCTAATACAAAACCCAAAAAGGACCTAATAAAAAAGTAAACTACAGGTTAACATTCCTGATTAACGTAGATGCAAAAATCCTCAACAAAATACTAGCTAACTTAATCCAATAGCATATCAAAAAGATAATCCACCATGATCAAGTGGGTTTCATGCCAGGGATGCAGGGATGGTTTAACACATCTATAAATGTGATACATCACATACACAAAATTAAAAACAAAAATCACATGGTTATCTCAATAGACACAGAAAAATCATTTGACAAAATCCAGCATCCCTTTATGATTAAAATCCTCAGCAAGGCCGAGCGTGATGGCTCACACCTGTAATCCCAGCACTTTGAGAGGCTGAGGCAGGTATATCACTTGAGGTAAAGAGTTTGAGACTATCCTGGCCAACATAGCAAAACTCCATCTTTACTAAAAATACAAAAATTAGCCAGACATGGTGGCCCATGCCTGTAATGCCAGCTACTTGGGAGGCTGAGGCAGAATTGCTTGAACCTGGGAGGCGAAGGTTGTGGTGAGCCAAAATCACACCACTGCGCTCCAGCCTGGGTGACAGAGTGAGACTCCAGCTCAAAAACAACAAAAACAACAACAAGAACAACAACAATGACAAAACCTCAGCAATATCAGCATAGAAGTGACATACTTTAAGGTAATAAAAGCCATCTATGACAAACCCACAGCCAACATTATACTGAACAGGGATAAATTGAAAGTATTCCCACTGGGAACTGCAACAAGACAAGGATGTCCACTTTCATCTTTTCTATTCAACATAGTACTGGAAAACCTAGCCAGAGCACTCAGACAAGAAAAAGAAATAAAGGGCATCCAAATCAGTAAAGAGGAAGTCAAACTGTCATTGTTTGCTGATGTCATGATTGTATACTTAAAAAACCCTAAAGACTCATCTGAAAAGCTCCTAGAACTGGTAAATGAATTCAGCAAAGTTTCAAGATATAAAATTAATGTACACAAATCAGTAGCCCTGCTATGCACCCACAATGACCAAGCTGAGAATCAAATCAAGAACTCAACCCCCTTTACAATAGCTGCAAAAAAAAACCTTAAGAATATACTTAACCAAGGTGGTGAAGGACCTCAACCAGAAAAAGTACAAAACACTGCTGAAAGAAATCATCAAAGACACAAATGGAAACACATGTCATATTCACGAATGGGTGGAATCATTATTGTGAAAATGACCATAATGCCAAAAACAATCTACATATTCAATGCAATTCCCATCAAAATACCTCCATAATTCTTCATAGAACTAAAAAAAAATCCTAAAATTCATATGGAACCAAAAAAAGAGCCCACATAGTCAAAGCAAGACTAAGTAAAAAGAACAAATCTATAGGCATTTCATTACCCAACTTCAAACTATATTATAAGGCCATAGTCACAAAATCAGCATGCTACTGGTATAAAATCAGGTATATAGACCAATGGAAGAGAGTAAAAAAATCCAGAAATAAAGCCAAATATTTACAGTCAACTGATCTTTGACAAAACAAACAAAAACATAAAGTGGGGAAAGGACACCCTATTCAACAAATGGTGCTGGGATAATTGGTAAGCCACATGTAGAAGAATAAAACTGGATCTTCATCTCTCACCTTATACAAAAATCAACTCAAGGTGGATCAACAACTTAAATCTAAGACCTGAAACCATAAAAATTCTAGAAGATAACACTAGAAAATCCCTTCTAGACATTGGCTTAGTCAACGACTTCATGACCAAGAACCCAAAAGCAAATGCAACAAAAACAAAGATAAATAGATGAGACTTATAATTAAACTAAAAGACTCCTGCACAGCAAAATAAATAACCAGAAGAGTAAACAGACATCTCACAAAGTGGGAGAAAATCTTCACAATTGATACATCCAACAAAGGAGTAATATCAAGAATCTATAATGAACTCAAACAAATCAGCAAGAAAAAAACGATCCCATAAAAAGTGGGCAAAGGACATGAATAGACAATTCTCAAAAGAAGATATGCAAATAGCCAACAAACATATGAAAAAATGCTCAACGTCAGCAATTATCAGGGAAATGCAAATCAAAACCACAATGTGATACCACTTTACTCTCGAAAGAATGGCCGTAATCAGAAAATCAAAAAATAACAGATGTTGGTGTGGATGTGTTGAAAAGGGAACACTTTTACACTGTTTGTGGGAATGTAAACTAGTACAACCACTATGGAAAGCAGTGTGGAGGTTCTTTAAAAAACTAAAAGGGCCGGGTGCAGTGACTCACGCCTTTAATCCCAGCACTTTGGGAGGCTGAGGCAGGCAGATTACCTGAGGTCAGGAGTTCGAGACCATCCTGGCCAACATGGCAAAACCTCGTCTCCACTAAAAATACAAACATTGGCCAGGCATGGTGGTATGCGCCTGTAGTCCCAGCTACTCGGGAGGCTGAGGCAGGAGAATTGCTTGAACCCAGGAGGCAGAGGTTGCAGTGAGCTGAGGTCAAGCCACTGCACTCCAGCCTGGGCGACAGAGCAAGAATCCATCTTAAAAAAAAAAAAAAAAAAGAGCTAAAAGTAGATCTACCATTTGATCCAGCAATCCCACTACTGGGTATCCACCCAGAGGAAAATAAATCGTTATATGAAAAAGATACTTGCACATGCATGTTTATAGCAGCACAATTTGCAATTGCAAAAATATGGAACCAGCCCAAATGCCCATCAATCAATGAGTGAATAAAGAAAATCTGGTGCATATATATCATAGAATACTGTTCAGCCGTAAAAAGGAACAAAATAATGGCATTTGCAGCAACCTATATGGAATCAGAGGCCATTATTCTAAGTGAATTAACTCAGGAATGAGAAACCAAACATCATATGTTCTCACTCATAAGTGGGAGCTAAGTTAAGAAGATGTAAAGGCATGAGAATGATACAATGGACTTTGGAGACTTGGGGAAAAGGATCGGGAGGGTAAGGGATAAAAGACTACACAGTGGGTACAGTGTACACTGCTCAGGTGATTGGTGCACCAAAATCTGAGAAATCACCACTAAAGATTTAAAAAATTTTTTTTTAAATTTAAATAACAATAACAATAATAATAAGTGAAAAAAATCAAGTTCCTTGTTAATTTTACATTTTAGGTAATAGAGATCGATGTATCATATAGTACCATCAGTTTTTACAGGATCAGAATGTAATATGATAAATATTTAATTCTAAAATGATACTCAAAGTATTGTATATTTATCATACTTCATGTATTTTGAAGGTGCTCAGTATCCTATTGTATCTAAAAAGTTTGCTGTGTTTATACTATCCTTAAAAGATTTAGATATGTGAATTTGGTGGAGAGGGCAGATATATCACCTTCTACTGTAATATTTGTTTTCCAAGTTAAATTTGAAGTATAATAGATCACCTTTTTGCAGTGGAGGGGACTAAAAACAATACAGGTTTACTATGGTGCAGTTCTGGAGGCCAGAATTCAAAAACAGGTCAGCAGGGATGTGTTCCTTCTGGAGGTCTTAGAGGAGATTCCATTTCTTTACCCTTTCCCACTTCCGGAGGCCGCTCACGTTTCTTGGCTATTGTCCCCACCTCACTCTGACCTCAGCTTTGGTCATCACATTGATCAGATTGCTTTTCAGTTTAACTTCTCTTTGTTCTCACTATTCGTAATTCTTCTGAAATGATAGTTACAGAAAATGGTTATAATTATTTTTGTGTAGGCTGTACATTTTTATAAAATTGGCTATCTTGATTGTTTAAAAAAAAGAGTCCTAATGATTAAAAATTCAACTAAAAATAATAAGTAAAAGAGTACCTAGAAAAAAAAAGAAAAATAAATAGGGTACATTTCTGGCTATAACATACTTTCTTCATGTAATCAACATTTTAACTCAGAAATTTCTCTGGACTCCTTCTTGACTTTCCATCTTGCCCAATAGTGTCCTAACCCAAGCTGATATCTTTTGCTGGAATATTACAGTGACTAATACAAGAAGTACTTTTTCAAAACTTAAATTTGCTCATGTTATTTCCCCTTCTTACAATTCTTTAATGGATTTGCTGCACAGACTCTCTTTCTCTCTGTCTCTCTCTGCAACAAAACTCACAAGACTGCAAGATCTGGCCCCTAACTACTTCTTCGAACTTTGTGCTGCAGACACAAACTTTTTTTCAGCAGTTAATAAATCAGTGAATTTAATCAATGAATATTTTTGAGTGACTATTATGTACCTTTCTGTGGTACTGGATATATGTAAGTAAACAAAACAAAGATCACTGCTATCAACCGAGCTTACATTCTAGCTAAGCAGTTAATGAATACACGATAAACACTAACTATATAAACTCTAAACTATGTGAAAAGGTAATAAGTCCTATGGAAAAACAAATAGACAAATAGAGCAGGATAAGCATGGAGTGGGGTAGGTTGGAGCATTATGGAAAATGGGACAGTCAGGATAGACTCCATTGCGAATGTGGACCTGATGCTTGTGAAGCAGCTGGCTCAGGAGATATCTGGTGGAGGGGACTAAAGCATAAATTAAGATGGGAACAAAGCTGGCATGCTCTGAGAATGTCAGGGAGGGCACAGCATTTGATGCTGAGAGGGTGAAGGGGAGAGCAGAGAAAGGTCACAGAAGGAACCAGGGCTACAGATCAGGTAGCTCCTCATACACCTCCCACCATGGAGCCTTTGTACTTAACATTCTCACCCTTCCTCATTTGGTAAATTCCTGCTCATCATTCCCGTCTCAGTTCAAGTTTACTTTTGTTGGAAAATCTTTCTGATGAAGTCAACTAAGTCATCTTATTGCAGGTTCTCATAGAACTATGAATTTCTTTTTTTTTTTTGAGACAGGGTATCTTTCTGTCGGCCAGGCTGAAGTGCAGTGGTGCAATCGTAGCTTACTGCAACCTCTGCCTCCAGGGTTCAAGTGGTTCTCCTGCCTCAGCCTCCTGAGTAGCTGGGATTACAGGCACCTGCCACCATACTTGGCTAATGTTTTGTATTTTTAGTAGAGATGGGGTTTCACTATATTGGCCAGGCTGCTCTCGAACTCCTGATCTCAGGTGATCCACCTGCCTCAGCCTCCCAAAGTGCTGGGATTACAGGCATGAGCCACCATGCCCGGCCTCTCTTGTATTCCTTATCACAGTTACGTTTTACATTTTTGGCATGATTATTTTGTACTACTTTGACTCCCTGTTAGGCTGTAAGCTCCATGAAGATTGGGACCATTTCTGTTAGTACTTGCCACAGACTTCACAGCACATTTCACAGTGTTGAAAACCTAGTAGATATGTAATAAATTATGTTGAACCAATCAGTAAATGGAACACATATTAAGCACTTATGTGAAGTGACACAGCAGAGTGAATATGAACAAATCACTTCCATGTGCCAAGACTGTATTTCTTCCATGTTCAATGGACAGATGGACTGAGCTGTTTCCAAGATCAATTAAGGACATATGATTTAGTGAAAAAGATTCAACATATTGCCTTCTAATTGTTTGTTGCCCTAGTTCATTTACAAAGAGATGTTACTTATAAATACACCTTGTTATGGGCTGAGTTTTGTCCCTTCCTCCCCCAGGAAGTGATATACTGAAGTCCTAAACTCTAGTACTTCAGAATGTAACTGTATTTGGGGATAGGACCTTAGAGAGCTAATTAAGGTAAAATGAGGTTTTATAGGTGGGCCATTTTCCAATATGAATTATGTCCTTATAAGAAGAGGAGATTTGGACACAGATCATACAGAATGAGGACAACCATGTGAAGACATAAGAAGAAGACATCATCTCCAAGCCAACAAGAGGCTTCAGAAAAAACCCAAACCTACTGACACCTTGATCTTGGCCTTATAGCCTCCAGAGCTGTGAGAAAACAAATGTCTGTTGTTAAAGCTACCCAGTCAGTGGTGTTATGTTATAGCAGCTCTGGCAAACTAATAGACACACAAAAAATTTTTTCAGACATCTGGTTTCTGGTTCTGCATGTAAGGGGCTTAGAAGTTACCACTCCATCCTAACCACAGATAAAAAGTTTCCCCTCCCACTAAACCTCACTACCACATTATTAAAGGCTATTTAGGGCAGTTCTTTTTACCTAGTACATCATGTCTGGAAATTACAAGGCATACCAAAGACAAAAAATACAGGTTGAAGTGACAGAGCAAGCACTAGAACCAGACATGTCAGGGATGTTGAAATGATCAGACCAGGAATTAAAAATAATGGTGATTAATATGCTAAGAGCTCTAATGAATAAAGTGGATAGCATTCAAGAACAGATGAGAAATGTAAGCAAAAATAAATAAATCCTGAGAAAGAACCGAAAAAAGAAATGCTGGAGATTAAAAGTGCTGTAACAGAAATGCTTTTGGTGAGCTTATCAGTAGAATGAACATAGTCGAGAAAAGAACTTCTGACCTTAAGCATAACTCAATAGAAATTTGCAAAGCCGAAAGGCAACAAAGGTAACAAAGATGAAAAAGAAGAAGACAAATAAAAAGGAACAGAAAAAATATTTGTAACAGTAATGACCAAGAATTTCCTTCAAATTAATGTCAGACACCAACCCACAGATCCAGAAAGCTCAAAGGACACCAGGTGGGATAATGAAGAAGAAGAAGAAAAAAGAAAAACAAAACAAAAAATCTAGACATAACATTTGCAAAAACCTAGGCATATCATTTGCAAATTACATAAAATCAAAAATAAAGAAAAAGTCCTGAAAGAATCAGAGGGAAGAAACATCTTACCTATAGACTCATCTCTAGGTGAATGAAGATAAGAATTAATCCAACTTCTCTTCAGAAACCATGCAAGCAATAACAGGAGGAATAAAATATTTAAAACATTGAGGACAGAACCAACCTAGAATTCCATACTCTGCAAAATTATCCTTTAGAAGTGAAGGAGAAATAGTTTCTCAGACAAATAAAAATTGAGGGAATGTCTTTCTAGCAGATCTGCTTTACAAGATATGTTAAAAGAAATGTCTCTTAGAAAAACAATAATATAGATAAAAACTCAGATCTATATAAAGAAAGGAATAGCACCAAACGTAGAATAAGTGAAGGTAAAATAAAAACTTATTTTTCTTATTCTTAATTGATCTAACAGACGACAGTGTGTTCAAAATAATAATGGCAGCAATGTATTTTAGTACATCTGCATATGTATGCTTATATGTAAGTGCAATGAATGCCAGTAATGATACAAGGGACAAGAGGGAGAACTAGGATTGTCTTGTTATTATATGGTTCTCACATTACCCATTAAGTGGTAAAATATTATTTGAAAGTGGGCTTAAATTAGTTGTAAATGTATGTTGCAAGTTCTCGGGAAGAAACGGGGAAAAAAAGAAATATAACTGATATGCTAAGAACAGAAAGAAAATAAAATCATATAAAATATCCCAAACCACAAAAGGCAGAAAGGAGCAGAAGACAAAAATAGGAACAAAGAACAAGGGGAACAAATTAAAAACAATAACAAATATGGTAGATATTTATTTTAAATACAAATGGCCTAAATATACCAATTAAAAGACAGAGATTGTCAGAGTGTATCAAAAAATAAAACTCAGCTATATGTTGTCTACAAGAAACTCACTTTGGACAGAGAAAAATTTACTATGTTAACACTAACCCAAAGAAAGCAGTAGTGGCCATATTAAACTTAGACAGCAGAATTCAAAGCAAGAGGAGTTACCGGGATAAAGAAGAGCATTACAAAGTTTATTTATCCTCCACTTATGATTTATAGAGATCTCTGATCTTCATTTGCCATACCAATGCTCCCATCATCTTCCTTTTATAGGTATCAGCTAAAATAGAACTTTTAGAAATCCTAGTGCTCTGCCAATCAGAAATATGAGACCAGAGAAGTTGAGTGATTTTCGTAAGATTTTTCAGCCAGCCAGATTTCTGTATGCATTACCACTGGCATGGTGAACTGTCCAGTCTCATAAACCTAGTGGACATTTTTTGGATAAGCAGGTCCACAGGTCCTTAATGCTTTGTAAATACATTCTTTAGAGGCAATTTATGAGAAGTGAAAATGAGTTTAAATATACCAGAAATGGTGTACTTAAAAAATAAATGAATAAAATAAAATAAAATAAATAAATACACCAGTAATTATTTTATATTCTTAATACTCTCAATATGAGGTAGCTCAATAGTGCAATTCCATTACATTTATGAATCCAGCAACAGTCTTTCACACTGAGTTTTGTAGCAGTATCTTTTGTTTGAAATAATTTAAATCTGATATTTTAAACTTCTAATAAAGTTTGAAATATTTTTTAACCAGTATTCAAATTTGTTCAAAATAAATTGCAGATTATTCTTAAAATTATTTTTCTTATTGTTGTGTATTTTGATCTGAAAGTAATATATAAATTATTTTAACCTCAAAAATGAAATGTGTTTTTTACGTATACTTCATACACAGATTATTATGAATAAACTCAAGATTTCATTGACATTAAATGTGAGTGGAAATCATCATTTGTTTTGGAAACAAACGTTTAAAAATCATTCCTTCTATTTTAATATAAAACTACTAACTAAGCATCTAAATATAGCCTATACTGTTCCATATATGATTAGAATTATAGATTTCATCAGTCACACATTATTAGCATATTAATAATAGTTTCTATTTTAAAGGAAATCACTTTTTCTCAGCTCTCTAGGAGGATTCATAATTTATTTGTGCTGACCTGACAAATGCAGTAAAGTAGTATTAATCTATATCTGATTGTATGCTTCACAAATGCGTTATTTCTCATTACTAGACTTTAGTTCCTTCCAGATTGTGTAAACTGATGTCCAGATCACTCTTCAGAGTTACTTATAATGAATATTAATTTTTGTCACTCAGCTTTTCCTGAAGATGAAGGTCCCGTTGTTTAAAATAAACTTAAAATATATTTTATTCTCGTCTTTTTTCTAAGAGTATCAATCACAATCAAAGGATTTCTATCCTGTCTCATTTTTATGTTTAATGGTGATGTTATTAAAAATGCACACTTATATGAAAGATTACTTTAATTAGCCAATAGAAATTCACTACAGCTATTCTTGTTACACACTAATATCTCTTGAGGAGCAACAGTTTATATTCACTTAACTCAAAAATACGAAGAGATCGTTAGTTGCACGTTGATTTTGAGGGAAGAATACTTTATCTGGTTTATCCTTGAAATAAATCCATTCTTTGCTGTTTAGAGAAATCTTTGTAGCCGAATCCCTTTGATACAAAGAGGATATGATAAAATTCTACAAAAGAATGATGTGTGTGTACTGTGAGGGTGGGTGTTTTAAACCATCTAAGAGACAAAGGGGAAAAAAATGAATTGATTCAAGTTCAGTAGCCAGAAGCTGAAGGTGCAGACATTTAGGTTTTTGTAGACCTTCCTAATCCCTCTTCTTCTGGCAAGAGCAGCCAAAATTCATTTTAGGAAATTGTCACGACCCTATTTTGTGTGGTCTTGATAAGACTGTAAATCAAGCCAAGGCACGGCACTTAACCTAAATAGGTGAATGAGACTTTCTCTCCATTTCACACCTATCTTTGTCCCTTAAATATTGATAGGAAAGCCTCAAGAATGTACTGGAAAAAGTCATTGGTAATCTAGATGCTGTGGCAGGAGTACATTGCAGGATTGGTTAATTATAATTTTATAATTTAGTACATACCTGGTTAAAGTATTATGGAAGAAAGTTTACTATAATATGAACTCCATTTTGTTTCTTCTCAAGAGAGGGAACATTTTCTTGAATTGCCATGAAATAGACCCCTCAAATTACAGTTTGAAAGCTTAGGAGCATCATGGGCACTGTGCCACCAGGGTTAATCAGTTACATCATCCTGAGCTTGTCCTCTCACCTACAATGCTAAATGTGTGGATTAGAGAAATGCTCAGCTACTGGGGGGCACAGGGTGGATGTGTGGACCAAGATAGAGCTAGACTAGATGGAAAGTGTGATCAAGTGTCTGTTTGAAAAACCGTCCATGGAATATGGTGGAACAATGCAGGAACATATAGGATGTTTTAGAAACAATTGATGCTGTCGATCAAAATCTGCAGGACTTTGGTCCTAAAGTTTTCCAATACCTTGGACATTTATCCACTAAGAAAATGTATATTATAACCATAGATCTGTCTGAACACAAATGGTCATGATATTTTTCTTTACATATAGCTACTTGATAAAATTAACTTAATTTTACCAAAAAAAAAAAAAAAAAATAGGCCAGGTGCAGTAGCACATGCCTGTAATCCTAGCACTTTGGGAGGCCCTAGGCAGGCAGATTGCCTGAGTTCAGGAGTTTGAGACTAGCCTGGGCAACATGGTGAAACCCCATCTCTGCCAAAACACAAAAAATTAGCCAGGCATGGTGGCAGGTGCCTGTAGTCTCAGCTACTGGGGAGGGTGAGGCAGGAGAACTGCTTGAACCAGGGAGGCAGTGGTTGCAGTTAGCCACTCACTGCACTCCAGCCTGGGCAACAGAGCCAGCCTCTGTCTCAAAAAATAAACAAAACTTATTTAATTTTAAAAAACTAAAAATCACCTCTGACTATAGAATCTTACCTTGCTTGAAAATGCAAAGCATCAACGAGTATTATAACTAACTACTCTACACCACTAGATTTCATAGGAAAACAAAATAACCTAGAAAATGGAAAAAAATGAAAAAACAAAAAAACCCCAGAATTCTTTATCTTAATAATGGCATGGGACTGCCACTCACCTCAGAGCACTTCCTGGATATTCAAAGTGAGGTTAAAGAGCATAGTCACATTGCCTTCACACGGCAAACTGGAAGTAGCCCTGTAAGGGAGGCCACTAGCAAAATTTCCAGTGGCAGTAAGACTTGTCTGTTTTCTCTTCCTGAAAATAAAGTATAGTACCACGAGGGCATCTCACTCCATCCAAAACTCTCCTTATCCTTCAGAGGAAGTCTAACTATATTCTAGAAACTTCAGCCCTATATGTAAGTGGAAGAATTACAACTGAGTTTTTGGCTTTTGGTCCCTCATAGTAGTCATTACTTCCCTTTATATCAATGTTACTTAAAGTTTACAACAATTTAAGGCTCATTGCAAATGACATGGATGGCCTGCAATTCTGATGATCTGATGGTGCCTTGGTTAGGTACCCTCTGTCTATTAACAGGTTTTTCACATTACTTCAAATTTGGCTTTCACCCTTTCTAACATATTCTCAAAGAACATGTATACCAATTGTTATATCTGTAATTTTCTTTTCTATGCATTTGCCACCTAATAACTAAACTGTCACCCCTTGAATTTCTATGTCCTTAATTTGGTGTACAAGTTGACCTTATTTTTGTTATATTCATAAGAGCTTAAACTTCATCTTTATGGTCCTTTTTCTGATCAACTGTGTCATGTCTCTTGCTGTATTACCTTACCTCAGACACTTTTACATCTTGCTGCACTCCCCTTCCATCTGGCAAATGGCCTTTTATGACTTTTTAGTTACAAAATTGGCATGCTTCTGTGTTCTGAATATTTTCTTTATTATACGTATACTTCCTACATATATTAAAATCATTGTGTATCTCTTCAATATCACTTTTTGGCAGATTAGTGTTTCAATTTTTTTCTAAGAAAACATAAACATAATATCTGAATGGATTGGATGTCTGTTAAAGGTGCTAGGCTACTAATAAATAAATCTACTAATGAACATCAGTGTTACTGTCTTCTTTGCTCTGCATGACTTTTAATGTGGCCATATAGGAAATTCAATATATCTCTGTAAAATATACTCCACTATTTTCTCTTAGAAGATTCATCTAACATTCAAAAATTAGCTATAGCTGTAACTAACAAAAATAAATGTCCAATGCCATTAAGAAAATATGCAAGTGAAGTGAAAATGAAAAAATAACTTTAAAATTAAAATATAAGGAACTGATGGTCAAATAAATGCTAAGTCATTGTGGGTTTTCTTTTATTTATAAGAGGGTAGACAGACTGGAATTAACTTCCCTTGTCTTCAATCCTATTATTCTAGCCACAGTAATGGAGAAAAGCTTGTTAATTTATTAAGGATAATATAAATAACTCACACATGGGTTCTACAGCTTTGATATTTGCTAACTTTTAACTTTAACCAGATCACTTAACTATTCGCATTTCCAATTATTCCTATTTAAAATGAGAGACTGGGAGTATTTGATATTCTAGTGACTAAACTGTGATGAAAAAAGAGCATAGTCACATTGAAAAAAGATTTCTTCTTTTCTATTTTGTCTCCCTTACCCCACATTCTCTAAAAACATCTGTATTAGTCATGGTTCTCTAGAGGAACAGGACTATTGGGACAGATGTATTTATGAAAGGGAGTTTAAAGATAATTGACTCAAATGATCGTAAAGTGAAATCCCACAACAGGCTGTCTGCAAGCTGAGTAGCAAGGAAGTCACTCCAAGTCCCAAAACCTCAAAAGTAGGGAAGCCGATTGTGCAGCCTTCAGTCTGTGGCTGAAGGCCTGAGAGCCCCTGGCAAACCACTGATGTAAGTCCAAGATTCCAAAAGCTGAAGAACTTGGAGTCCACTGTTCTAGGGCAGGAAGCATCCAGCATGGGAGAAAGATAAAGGCCGGAAGACTCAGCCAGTCTAGTCCTTCCAAAGTCTTCTGCCTCCTTTTATTCTAGCCATGCTGGCAGCTGATTAGATGGTGCTCACCCAGATTGAGTGTGGGTCTGTTTCTCCCAGTCCACCGACTCAAATGTTAATCTCCTTTAGCAACACCCTCACAGACACACCCAGGAGCAATACTTTGCATCCATCAATCCAATCGAGTTGACATTCAACCTTAACCATCACAACATCCTTACTTTCTTTCTAGCCCAATAATTAGTTTTGTAAATATTTGTCAAATTTGTAAAATTATATAGTTTTAACTACATTTATAGTATATAGTTTTAAGAATCATCTATGTATCATTGTGTGTGCCCCTCATATGTAGAAGAAGCCCACTTTTAGTGTGTGTGCCAGCCAATACTGTGCAGTTCATTAAACGTCAATAGGAGACAGTCATGTGAATGACCAATGTACTTTACATATTTAGAAAGTGACAGATTGATTAAGTAACTGATCGAGTTATAACTAATTGGTAGTAGTATAAGGAATAAATTATCTGACCCTTATTTACACCTATTATATTTTTTGCTATACATTTTACTGCCTTTTCTGAATTCTCTTCAGTATTTTAATGTATTTTTTAATAAAAATTTTATACTTTCCCCTCATATTAGTGATTCACGGTCAACTTGTTGTGAGCTATGATCCTAAGCCATTTTTCTGTCGACTTATGGGATATTTTTGTTTTTCTTCTCTAATATACAGCACCATACTTGTCTTAATTGAACTTTATTCTGTCTCTGTTTATTTTTTTTACTTAATTGTAGTTTCCTCTAATCTTTTTGGGCCTCAGTTTCCTCCTTTATACAATAAGAAAGTTTGGGTAGATTAACTCCTGAGGTACTTTTTACCTCCAAAACATCATTCTCCATGTTGGGACTGAATCAATCTTTGGCTCCTTAAAGCCAGTTTCAGATTTAAAGAGTATGTTCTATGTTTTATCATCCTGACACTTGATAAGAAGATAGACAAACACCAGGCCTCAAATTAACTCTTCAGGGCATCATTTGTCACATTCTCCTGAGTTGACACTAATGCATTGATTATATCCTTATTTCTTATTTATTGTCTGCAAATGTTTTCAGTTTGGAAAACATTTGTTGATTTTTTACAAAATTTCTGGGGTAGATTAATTTTATGAAGCCTTTGTTTTTAAAAATCTTCGTGCTTCTTCAATTTGATAAGGTTATACAAATTCATCTCAAGTATTATTTTTCGAGATTTTAAGAGGATGAAAATGTTAAAGCAGTGCAGTTTAGTTCAAAATACCAATATTCTATTAAGTCTATGAATAGAAAATTTATCCAGTATTTAAGATTGAGAGGCAAATGCACTATAATTATTGTTAGAGGCCTAGAAAGCTTGAATTACTCTCACAAAGTAATCTAGCTTTATTTTGTCTCTGAAAACCTTAATGGAATTAACCAAACTAGATGTTACAGCTTCATTATTTTCAACAAATTAATATAACAATTTTAAGACTAAAAAACAACATTCTAATTTTTCAAGAACTTCATTTAGCCTTGCTATAAACCACAATACCAAACTTGTCTTCAGTCCTTTCAAGACATTTACTTAATTAATTCAAATCTGTTTTGCTCCTTCTGTAAAACATCTTTGAATATAATGCGCTGTTCTGCTTCCAGGATTTTGTTTCTATTGTCTCTAGAAAATGGTCATGATTTTTACTTTGCCAGCAGAGGGCACATATGCGTATCCTTTGTTTCTTCTAATCTACCAAAAGGAAATTTAAAAAGAAAAAGAAAAAGAAAGAAAAAAGCCGTATTTGGTTCTGTAAGATCTTACCTTATTTGAACTGAGTCTAATGGAAAAAATAAAAAAACCACCAACGCCACATCCCATATTAACATTTTCTCTTAAATATCTTATGTCTAAATGAAAATCAAAATACACTCGAATACTACCGTCACTGAACCACAACATCAATTTAATATATCTATTTTGCTCTGCAAGATTTGGCTGAAAATTTTACCTCTTATTTTGTTCTGATTATATTTTGGTGTGGTATTTCTGCTTTTGATATTCAATTCTGGACCTAGAGTTAGCAAAAAAAAAAAAAAAAAAGTGGTCACCTAACATTTATTTATTTAACAAAAATTCAAACTATTAATCTATGCTTTAGTCTAAAGTTAATATGAACACATATGCTGAATATCTAATTTGGGCAGAAATTAAAATGTTTCTGAGAGAACATTTTTAAACAAAGTGAGTTGGACTGAAGCAATAAAAATTAGTCTATTGACCATTTTGGTTAGTGGCTTAAGAACACCTGTGAACATTTTAATCTTCTAGCTACTTTCAATGAACTGACGGAACCATGGTGTTTTTCACACTCTCAGCTAAATGAGCATAGAGGAGCATCTGTAATTTCAACATTATGCATATGCATCAAGTAATTATATAATTGCAGATATGTGGTGTCTGCACACATCTAAAGGTTATGCTTTTAAAATGGAAAAGTACTGTTAAAAAGCAGAAGTCACAGGCTCATATGCTAATATCCATCTCCAGCAGCATAAATTTAAAAAATTTTGTACAAGCCACTGTACACCTGATATGCACCAAAACCAAACAAAAACTCAGAAATGTAAGTTTACATGATATATCAGCTTTTAAAAAATTATGATGGAGTAGGTCAAGATGATTGATAATTGATACTGGTTATTCCAAATTTGGTGTATATGGAATAAGAGCCACAAGTAATATTTTATTACCGAATTGTTTAAATCAGGACACTTTGGTCTTACTTTTAAAAAATACATTATTTTAACTTCAAATACAGAAAAGTAGTAATAAGAATGTAAGTAATGAGTTCATTCAAGGTTTAGGTTCTGCTATTTTTTAAATACTCAAGCAAAGATAATTAAATGTGATTACAGTATCAGGAGAGACAAGGCTCTAGACAAAAGAAGCAAAAGGACTCTGAGAATATAAGACTATTTCTGTTCATAAGGAGTTATTTTTTCCCCAAGAAAAGTCTTTTCCTAGGGTAACCCCAATTTGATTCCCTCCAATGTTAGTGAATGCAAGACCGCTGGGGTTGCTATCATTGACACCAAACATTTTGTCAACTCTAAACATCTTAAGGAATTAAAATTGTTGATAGTCTCAAAACTTACATGTTTATATATAGCTTTAGTTAACCTCTAAGTATAACTGGTAAGTATTAATTTTTATAAATAACTAGTGCCCTGCAGCCCACAGTATTTTAATGCTTTTGTGTCTCTTTCTTTTTCAAATAAAATGGAAACTACACACAGTCTTAAAATATTGACTCTCTTTAACATCGAGGAGCTGGAATGTTACATAGAAAAAGGAAACAGAGAGAGGGAGATTATGCTCACATGGAATCATCAGGAAAGTTGAGTACCTTATAAAGAAACAGATTGTGCACCCTTGAGTACATCTGTCTTGCATTGTTTCCTACTTAGCTGACACACATCAGTGTCAGAACAATGCTTCCCTGGAGCCATGACTTGTTTTCCTTCTCCTTGTCCTCCTCTCCTTTTCTTCCTTTTTCTTTCTTCTTTCTCCATTTACTCAACTGGGTTATAGTATCATAGTTTACTGAATGCATATCTAAAAATCTTAGGTATATTTCATTTTACTTGAAAACCTCATCGGTAGGTATCACTGAAAATTAATATAAAATTATAGGACATACATTGAGCAACAAGGCCTAAAGGAGGAGATATAAGATAAGGACTCAGTGCTTCTAATTTTTAAAAATATGTATGTTGGACCTATCCTAACCAATCTCTCATCTTTAGGTCTTAGTTTACTTCCTTTCCCAAAACAAACAAAAAACAAAAGAAAACATCAACAACAAAGCCTGGCTTATATTTCTATGCCCTACTTTAAATTGGTTATATAATTTGATGCATACATTTTAATTTATGCTAGTCTGACTTATAGAGACATTTTCAAATGTGCAGCAATTGACTTCTCCTTTAGTAATAAGGAAGTGAAGATAAACTTGTGGTTCCTTAAGGTATGAATTTACTGGGGGTTTCCAGTAAATGATTCGTCTTGAAATAAAGCAGAACTAGAACATAAACATTGATGACTGCACCAATTAACTAAATGCGTTTACCATTTTAATCATTACATTTTTAAAAATTATTACTGTACATGTTTTCTTTTTGATCACTCAGGATGTGTGGACCAAGTGGATATACCAAGTCAATTAACACAGTCACCTGAAAGAGCTGAAAAAAATAATGCTTTTGTTACCTGGGTAGCTTTTTTATTATTTTTATTATTTTGAGGTATTCATGTTTATCCAGTTTCTTGATCTTTGAAGATAGTGGATAATACAGACATATTATTTCTGTCCTAATCTGCCTTGGTGCAAACTAAACCTGTTACACTGAAGTAATTATTTGTTAGCTTCTATGTGAATGATTTTGTGTTAATGATTCAACAGTACAATTACAATGTGATAATTTTCTTTTTACAAGAGATGACACAACATTGTTTCTTCCTAAACAATGGTCAAATGAAAAAAACGTGGGTAAAAATGGGTTTTGCAATAGATGTGTGAATAAATACTGATTTTCAGCCTTTAGTGACTTTCTGAGTTCATTGCACACATGCAGAAGAAGAGTGCAGCATTCACAGGCAATAATTTACAAAAGAAACCAGAAGAACTAAAATAGCTTATAATTAAAGAAATGGAGCTGGCTGAGGGCAGAGAAAGGCAGAGTGGAGGACTGCAGGTACAGGTGACCTCTTCCACAGCCATCACTCAGAAGGCTCCAGGTTCATGGATATCTGCTATTTAAATATGGGAGTGTACCTTAAGGTTGATGGAAGGGGATTGTTGGTAGTGGTGACAGGAGGTGTGATGATAGAATCTAACTAGGTGGTTCCTAGCAGATTGGAAATAAAAGGGAGGTCACATCTATTCAGCAGCTAAAATGTGCTAATACCAAATTAGATGCTTAGTCAATATAACCACCTCTGCATGTGGTAAGTGCTCAAACCTCAGAGAAGCAGTTAATTATCTCTCCTCAATTTACCAGCCTCCGCTCGAAACCCAACTTTAGCCATATATTTTATGCCATATTTGTGGGAAATGTGTCTTACCCTCTTTATGAGAAAGAATCAATCTATTTCTTCCCCAGAGAGTAATATTTAATCACCCCTGTGTTATTAGGCTTATGATTGGGATTATGATTATTATTCTCATTTGCCTTGGAGGCTTTGTGCTTTCAAAGCCTTTACAACAAATCCCATACCCACATACAAAGGTTGACTGATAACCAGTTATCCAGCACCCTTTATTAACTGGGTCTTGATATTTGATATTTCTTATCAGTGTATGGTCTTAAGTTGTTCTTATTCTACACAGAGTAATGAAGGCCACACACAAACATATTTCAATTAGTAACTGTATATACGAGTCAACTTTATAAATTTGAGATCTAAAAATAATACTTTCGTTGAAGAGTGGCTCCTAATTTTTTTAAATTTTAAAAACTAATACAAATGATTAAAAGGGGAAGAATATTATTGGCTGATGTCTAGGAATTTATGTATAGTTTCTTTTAAGAAAATCTAAGGGCATTATAGGCAAAGAAAAAATGTTAATCATCTAAGGTCCCAGTTTACTGAGTCACTATTGAAAGACTAATACAACAAATAAAGTAGAGAAGAAAATGTTCTATACAGTTTGTCAGTACAAAGTTTTTCTTGGATACATCTTGATATATTCTCAGTTTTTTAAAATTTAACAATTCAATTAATATTTCTTTTATCTCCTAACATATACAAGAGAATGTACTAGGTGCATTTGGGAATAATTATATTTCAAAGTATCTAGTGCTTCCTTTTTGCCAAGTGTTATGTTAAGTGTTTTACATATAATAGCTCACTATTTATTAAATAGTCTCACAAGAAAAGTTTTGCTGCTATCTCTATTTTACTGAGGGAAATTGAGACACAGAGAGGTTAACTAATTTACCCAAAGTCACAAAGCTTATAAATGATTTATTCCACCTCTGCATGTGGTAAGCGCTTAAACCTCAGAAAAGCACTTACTTATCTCTCCTCAACTTACCAGCCTCCACCTGAAACCTAATTTTAAGGACAACTTTTGGACAAATGTAGCATTAACTCCAGAGGTTTTACTCTTTTTAGTTTGAAAATAAATATTCTCTGCTTACTGATATATTTCTCCAGATTCAGTGGAAAAGTTATTTTTTTCTGTTACTGCTTTATTTTTTAAAAGATTTAAAATTTTAACAAACGAAAAGCAAATAAAATAAACACAAAGCCTGAAACATATTCAGTGCTGGCGTAGTTTAATTGTTTGCTCTGCTTCCTTTGGTAAGTGATTTAAAAAGTCATTTGCTTGTTCTAAAAACAAGCGAAGCAAACAAAAAATACATATTCCATGCTATTTGGGAAATGTAATATGGAACAAAAGTTCACATTAACGAGAACCTGGACTAGCTTCATTAATTTGTGAGCCTAGTACAAAATGAATACATGAAGCCCCCTGTTTAAAAACGATTAATAATTCTGAGATGGAGACAGCTGAGTATTAAATCAAATGGCACTGCACAGGTTACAGTCCCATGAAGCTGGCCCTGGCGAGAAACCAATACTGGTCACCGAAGACCTTTTGCTTTATCTACCCATCTCCTTCCAATAGCAGAGCGACATGTGAGCCAAAAAAGACTCCCAGGGGACACTAGAGGCTCTAGGGATAGACTTCTAAGGTTTTACCACTCCTTCATTTCCCTTCTGTTTTTGTTTTCAGTTTTTTGCTTCAGAAATTTAAGAATCCATTGAAAAACACAGGGATTTCAAAAGACAGCATGACTACTATAGACAAGAAATCTTGTCTCTGGTGCTCTCACTGCCCCAGTGGGATTAATAGCTGATTTCTAATACTAGAGCTGGAAGGCTGCACACTTAGGATGGTGAGACTTTTGCACAGCTTCAAGGACTGTGACCTTATAAGCAGAGCAAATGTGTGCTCACTTTTCTATTATGTGGCAGTTTCATGGGTAACGTGCACAAATCCCCTAATCAAAACCAAGAAGATGGTGTTTATGGAATTATGCATTGCAGGGAAGCCTGAATTGGAGGACTGCTAAGATCCCCATTGCAGTCATAAGATTCTGTGCCTCTAAAAGAGTAGAATGTCAGATGAGAACTGAGAATAGCATGCCTGTGACAAAAAGATGTTGATCATCTGGTAATGTCTTTGATTCTAGAGTCTGAGTGGGTGGATAGACTATATCCCAATTTCTTCCAAATTAGGAAGTGTAGATGGAGATAAAAATATCACACATATTGCTGACAGAGCCTCGGATGGCTATTTGGATTCCCTTTTCTCGGTTAAACTGATACCTCCAGTCACACTCAGAGCAGTTGAACAAATGCTGCTTCCCTCAAGAGGGCACCCTTGAGGAAAGAAGCAGGAAAATATCCTGAGCTTCCTGCAGAGGAGCTGATATGGAAAAGAAAAATTAGAAAGAGTGGAGCAGGCCCTCCTTGTCTCCGGAGAAGTAAGGAAGAAGGTTTGGGAAGGGTGGAAATTACAATGTAATTATTCCAAAAGGGTAAAGTCCCTACCTTGGTAGTTCACAGAAATGCTAGAAAAACCCACAAGAAGAATCCTTCGTCTTCTACCCTCTACTATTCTAAGGTTTGAATAATAAATTGGCTTCGTGGACCTAAACCCCTAACTACTTGGCACCAACAGAAAGCACTGTGCTGCCTTGGATACATATGTTAGATGTGAGAGGTTGCATGAAGCAGGCGTGAGGGTCCAAGTTTTGGAATTAAACAAACCTGGGTCTGAAACCTGGCTCTGCCATTGATCAGTTGTGTGGTATTTAGCATTTTATGTTACATATCCTCGCTAGGACTCTATGTCTTTATCTTTAGCAATAGAATACAATTTAGTTGTGTGGATTAATTGTAACAAGGATAAATTTTCAGTAACCTCCCTACTATAGTTTGAACGTTCGTATCTCCTCAAAATTCACATGCCAAAAACTAATACCCTATGTGATAGTATTAAGAGTTGAGGCCTTTGGGAGGTGATTAGGTCATGAGGGCAGAGCTCTCTTGAATTGGATTAGTGTCCTTATACAGAGACCCCAGAGAGCTGCCTTACCTCTCCACCCTATGAGGTTACAGCTAGAAGGAGCCATCTATGAGGAATGGACCCTCACCAGATGCCAAATCTGCTGGCACTGGGATCATGGACCTCCAAGCCTCTAGAACTGTAAGAAATAAATGTTTATTGTTTATAAGCCATCCAGTTTATGGTGTTTAATTACGGCAGCATGGATGGACTAAGATGCTTACTTTTCCTCACTCTCAGTCTGGGTTACTAAGGTTGTGAAATTTAGTTCATATTTTGCCTATTGAGGTTACTCTTCAAATGCATCACTAATGTTTCCAAAATAAATGGCATTTTTTTCCAATTTCATAAACTATCCAAAAAATTAAGAAGAGCAAAAATATTACAGCACTTGAGCCGTTCATGACTTGCTCACTTTTTTTGTGACAAAGACTAGTTTTTAAAATAAAAATAGACTATAAATTTTTCTGAAAAAGATCAAATAGTAAATATTTAAAGCTTTGCCAGACATACGGTCTCTGCTACAACTATTTAAAATCTACTATTTTCGTTCAAAAACTATAATACATAAATTAATGGCCACTGCTGTGTTCCAATAGAAATTTATTTATAAAAACATAGTTGGTCCACGCCTGGTCTATCCACTAAGTGTATTGAAAATAAAATATAGTGTTGGTTGTTCTGAGATATAGGAAAAACCAACCAAAATGTGTGTTCCCACTCTCACCCAGTCACTCAACACAATACTGTGTGACTAGATGTGGGGCAGAGGGATTCCCACACATCATCCACTTTCCTGGCAGACACAAACTGGGTGTCCTCAAATTCAATTTAATTCTAACACCACCTACTTGGAAATAGCATCAGATCCAAGGTTCAGTCCCACAAGACCATCCTCCACCTCAGATGCCAATCACAAGCTCCAGGTGTTGGCCTATAGCTGGTCGTGGCCAACCAGCTATAAACTCGAGCTCCCACACTCTCCTCCTTGAGTTAGAGTAATTTACTAGAGCAGTATAGAACTCAGGGAAACACTTTGCTTATGTTTACCAGTTTATTGTAAAGGATAGTACAAAGATACAGATGGACAGCCGGAAGGGGGAGATGCACTGGGCATCAGGGAAAGGGCACAGAGCTTCCATGCCCCATCCAGGAACACAACCCTCCAGGACTCTATCTAGAAGCTCCTGAAACCCAATTTTTTGAGTTTTTATGGAAGCTTCGTTACATAGGCAGGATTAATCAAATCATTGGCTGTTGGTGATCAACTTAATCTTCAATCCATCTCTCCTCCCCAGAGATTGGGAGATAGGGCTGAAATTCTCAACCCTATAATCATACCTTGGTTTTTCTGGTGACCAATCCCCATCCTGAAGCTATCTAGGAGTCCCCAGCCACCAGTCTTCTCATTATCATACAAAAGACATTCATTATTCCGATCGTCCAAGATTTTAGGAGCTGGATGTCAGAAAACAGCATGAAGACCAAATATATATCTCACAGTATCACAAAACCCAAAAGGGCTCAATCCTGAAGACTTGCGATTTTATCTTCAGTTCAGTATTATTTATATTTTCTAATTTGCTTTGTATCAGCTTTATTGCATCAATCAATAAATATATTATATGTCAATGTGAAAATCTAAAGTATTATCTCCTTTGTGACTGTTAGGATATATTTCTTTTACTGAACAATTAATCAGATATATAATTCTAATTGATTCTAGAGCATGTTGGTTAAAATAATTTTCTGTACTTTTCATTCAAAATCTTCATGACTATGATTTCTGAGCTTTCTTTTCTAAGAATTTAACAAACTTTTTTTCTAATTCTGAATGTCAATCGTAGCTTGATGGGGATAGCACTGAATCTATAAATTACCTCGAGCAGTATGGCCCTTTTCACAATATTTATTCTTTCCTATCCATGAGCATGGAATGTTCTTCCATTTGTTTGTGTCCTGTTTTATTTCCTTAAGCAGTGATTTGTAGTTCTCCTTTACGCGGTCCTTCACATCCCTTGTAAGTTGGATTCCTAGGTATTTTATTCTCTTTGTAGCAATTGTGAATGGGAGGTCACTCATGATTTGGCTCTCTGTCTATTACTGATGGATAAAAATGCTCGTGACTTTTGCACATTGATTTTGTATCCTGAGACTTTGCTGCAGTTGCTTATCAGCTTAAGGAGATTTTGGGCTGAGATGATGGGGTTTTCTAAATATACAATCATGTCATCTGCAAACAGAGACAATTTTACTTCCTCTCTTCCTATTTGAATACGCTTTATTTCTTTCTCTTGCCTGATTGCCCTGGCCAGAACTTCCAATACTATGTTGAATAGGAGTGGTGAGAAAGGTCATCCTTGTCTTGTGCTGGTTTTCAAAGGGAATGCTTCCAGTTTTTTACCCATTCAGTAGGATATTGCCTGTGGGTTTGTCATAAATAGCTCTTGTTATTTTGAGATACTTCCCATCAATACCTAGTTTATTGAGTTTTTAGCCCAAAGAGGTGTTGAAAAAACTACCTTAAATTTCATATGGGACCAAAAAAGACCCTGTATAGCCAAGACAATCCTAATCATAAAGAACAAAGCTGGAGGCATCATGCTACCTGACTTCAAACTATACTACAAGGCTACAGTAATTAAAACAGCATGGTACTAGCACTAAAACAGATATATAGGCCAATGGAACAGAACAGAGCCCTCAGAAATAACGCCACACATCTACAACAATCTGATCTTTGACAACCCTCACAAAAACAAGCAATGGGGAAATGATTTCCTATTTAATAAATAGTGTTGGGAAAACTGGCTAGCCATATGCAGAAAACTGAAAGTGGACCCCTTCCTTACACGTTATACAAAAACTAACTCAAGATGGATTAAAGACTTAAACATAAGACCTAAAAACATAAAAACTCTAGAAGATAACCTAGGCAATAACATTCGCGACATAAGCATGGGCAAAGACTTCATGGCTAAAACACCAAAAGCAATGGCAACAAAAGCCAAAATTGACAAATGGGATCTAATTAAACTAAAGAACTTCTGCACAGCAAAAGAAACTATCATCAGAGTGAACAGGCAACCTATAGAATAGGAGAAAATTTTGCAATCTATCCATCTGACAAAGGGCTAATATCCAGAATCTACAAGGAACTTAAACAAATTTACAAAAAAAAAAAAAAACCATCAAAAAGTGGGCAAAGTATATGAACAGACACTTTTCAAAAGGAAACATTTATATGGCCAACAAACATATGAAAAAAAGCTCATCATCACTGGTAATTAGAGAAATGCAAATCAAAATCACAATAAGATACCATCTCATGCCAGTTAGAATAGCAATCATTAAAAACTTGGAAACAACAGATGCTGGAGAGGATGTGGAAAAATAGGAACACTTTTACACTGTTGGTAGGAGTGTAGATTAGTTCAACCAATGTGGAAGACAGTGTGGCGATTCCTCAAGGATCTAGAACCAGAAATACCATTTGACCCAGCAATCCCATTATGGTATATACTCAAAGGATTATAAATCATTCTATTATAATGACACACGCATACATATGTTTACTGCAGCTCCGTTCACAATAGCAGAGACTTGGAACCAACCCAAATGCCCATCAATGATAGACTGGATAAAGAAAATGTGGCATATATACACCATGGAATACTATGCAGCCATAAAAAGGATGAGTTCATGTCTTTTGCAAGGACATGGATGAAGGTGGAAACCACCATTCTCAATAAACTAACACAGGACCAGAAAACTAAACACCACATGTTCTCACTCATAAGTGGGAGATGAACCATGAGAACACATGGACCCAGGGAGGGGAACATCACACAGCAGTGCCTGTTGGGGATAGGGGGCTAGGGGAGGGATATTATTAGGAGAAATACATAATGTAGATGATGGGTTGATGGGTGCAACAAACCACCATGGCACGTGTATACTTCTGTAACAAACCTGCACATTCTGCACATGTATCTCAGAACTTAAAGTATAATAATAATAAAAAAGGAATTTAACAAACATTTATACTTCATGCTCAGATTCCGGGCTAAACAATAAGAAACAGTCTGTATGGCTATTAAAACAAAAAGAAAATCCAGAAGGACAAAATTAATAAGTATGTTTCAAAACATGTCTCTGAGTTACATACCACAATAAACAACAATTTATATGATAGGATTTACATTTAACTTTAAAAAGTAGAACTTTATGATTTACATAAAATAAAATTTATAAAACCAAAGTAAGTTGTACACAGCAAGGGTGTGTTATTCTGTTTCCCATTTCCTCACCCCCCATTTGGTGAAACAGGAGAAAAGTGCATACAGGAGACGTAGAGGAGGTAAGGACCTTTGGACCTTTTCTCTTGTTTTATCAACAGGAAAGCATGACCACTTCCTTCTCTCATTCATATACAGTGATGCTCATGAATACATATGGTCAATAAAGCAGTAGCATTTTGTTTTCTATCTTCCTTTATTATTAAACCCTTGGTTCTTCATTGAATGACACTCTTTTGTGTTAATAAGTTTGGGTCAAGTAGGTTGATGTATTTTCAGCACCTTTAAAAATAACATGGTTATTTTAAAGGAAGGAATGCACAGAGCTGATAGGTAGTACAAGCAGGAAACCCACAGACAAGATAATATGTGTCATCACCATCATGAAAAACCTCTTTGAATGGCAGGGATGGGCCTATAAAATATGAGCAAAGCAGAGTCTTTATTCTCTCAGCGCAGCAGTAAATAACAGAGGCTGTACTTTAGAAAAATCCTTGACGAGTGATCTGGAATTCTTAATAAAAATCCAAGTATGTCAGATAGCTCTTAAAGGTTCATGTGAAATAACAAGAAAGCTATAATTCCATGACCTGGGGAAATCCTTTATAAATTAAGTAGAACATTGTGCTTTGTGTTCTTCCTTTACTCAATCATATTCAGCTTCTGAAGGGCTGGGGGGAAGGGTAGAATGGCAAAAGAAGGATAAAAATGTGTTGTTCTACTTATCCACACCTCATTGATCCATCAGGATACTCATGATAATGCATTTATATCCTTGTCCTTGGCTTCATATGCAGCTACAGAAGCTCTAAGTCTTGCTGGTAATCTTAATTAAGAACCCTTCAAAACTATTCCCTACTTTATAATGCGTCCACCTGAAGCCTTTGCTGATGAACATGCAGACAAAATAATTACCTAGTAATATATTTCTGCATATGAAAGGAAAACACAGTTTGTGAAGGGAAAAGCTGAAACCTTATTTTTTTTTGACATGATACATTAGGACAGGAGGTAGTTTTATACAAGAGATGTTAAGGCAGAAATTTCAACATGAAATTATTTTGAAAATTCCAGCATGGAATCATTTCAGGATGACTTGAAATATGGAAGTAAGCAAAGAGAGAGAAGCCAAAAACAGTGTTTGCTTTTGGAAAAGGCAAAAAGAAATAAAAAGTTTTGCAGAAATATGTAATTTTAAATTCAAGTTTTCAACACATTCAGGCTTATAATTTTGGGTAATATGAAATTAATATATTGCTACTATAATAATTGGTTGATTGATACATAGATACGTACACACATATGTACATACTGACAAATAGCATGATCAGTCATAATCAAACGTCCTGCAATGAAAATGAGAGAAAAATTTAGCGAATGGAGTCTGAACAAGGTAACATTTTTAGTTGATTTCTCATTTTTTATTTATGACCTACAAATATATTTATACTAGGTTTCCAAGAAGACAAAAATTATTAATTTGTAATAGTTGTAAGGTGAAAATATTAATAACATAAACACCTTGCTAGAATTTAAAAGCCTCCACTTCTCTCTTTGATTTGAAACAATGGACAAATTACTAAGACTTTTTACCATACAGGTGCCTCATTACTAAAGATGATTATACTGACTTTCTTGCAGAGACTTTGAAAATTAATGAGATAGTAATCCCAATTCTAATGTTAAAATAGAAGTCAGAAAAGTGCTACATTACTTACTATAATGAGGAGCAAAATGCGGTCCTGAAATGGAAGCAAAATTGCTTTTGCTCAACTAAATGCAAGACCACTGACCTACCATCTAAAAGTCTCCTCCAATCTCATACAACTGTGGGATTATTTTTTAACAGAAATTCCCTGTATAATTTATTACATGTTCTTATGAGATAAGGTAAATTAGAACCAAAGCACACGCAAAGCGATTTAATGACTAATAATCACATACCTTCAACTAAGCATTTCTTATCACAAAAAGACATTATTACGTTATTACTTGTAATCTCACGGGTGCCTGATTGCTCTACCACCATTTAATACACTACTGCCAGTGGTTATTGACAAGTAAATGATCACAGTGTCATCAATTTCTTCTGAATAAATAAATAATGATAATAATAGCTAATACTGAAGTGCCAGGCACATAGCAAGCACTCTCGAAGTGTTGGCTGTTATACTTGCCAGGCATTGTTCCAAGTGTTTTACATATATTCTTTTATTGAATGTTCTAATAACTCTATATCAGAAGTGTTTTATCGTTACCATTTACAGATGAGTAAACCAAGACAGAGATGTCAAGTAACTTGACCAAGGTCACCCAAGTAACTGTCAGAACCAAGATTTGAACCCAGGTCATTTGCTACAGAATCTGGGCTCTTGACCATCACTATCTACTGCCTTTGCAATAATTACATCACAAATAATTTGACACAGCATCTTAAGACAATCCGTTAATTTCTAAGAAAGATTTATCAAATGTTGAATATGCAAATTTGGAAATAATTGTAATTTATGAACTACAAAATGTTTTTAGAAATATCTCACTCAGGCCGGGTGTGGTGGCTCACGCCTGTAATCCTAGCATTTTGGAAAGCCAAGGCGGGCAGATCACCTGAGGTCAGGAGTTCGTGACCAGCCTGGCCAAGAAGGTGAAACCCCATCTCTACTAAAAATACAAAAATTAGCTGGGCATGGTAGCGTGTGCCTGTGAACCCAGCTACTTGGGAGGCTGAGGCAGGAGAATCACTGGAACCTGGGAGGTGGAGGCTGCGTTGAGCCAAGACTGCGCCACTGCACCCCAACCTGGGTAACAGAGTAAGGCTCCATCTCAAAAAAAAAAAAAAGGAAAAAAAAGAAAAAAGAAATACCATACTCAGTTTTGATGTTTATTATATATTATTTAAATATTATTATTTTATTAAGTATTCACAAACTGGATAATCCAGATGATCTTTATATCTGCAAGAGAATTAGAATTTATTAAATATTTAAGAAGGCATGAATAATATTTTAATAAAAAATTACCTCCATAACTGGTTTAAAATAGCAGTGGAACAGAAGACTTCCAAGAGTTCCCTGATTCCCCTTGCAGGACGTGTCTAACAGAGGTGCGGCTCGGCTGTTTGGTCTCCCGACAGCTCAAACCCCTTACAGGAGGGTGAGCACACAGACAGGCAGGTGCAGGAAACCGGGAGGAGTGCTTTTGGGCTCCAGCCCCACAGAATCATCTAGGGGTGTGTGTCTGCGACTTCTGAAGTCCAAGTGGGCATATGTTACAGTGTGCTCCTTTAGCTTTGCCATCTGCAGACGGCTTGTGTGTTAATCAGCTCAATGGACCCTCTGCCTTATCACAAGGGCAGGGCCCCAGTGTGACGGCCTTCTGTATCCCAAGCTCTTGCCCAGGGTCGCAAAAGAATCAGATCACATGCAGGCTTGAAGGATAAGTGCAATGTTTTATTGAGTGGTGGAGATGGCTTTCAGCAAGATGGATGAGGAGCCAGAAGGGGGAATGGAGAGGGAAGGTGGTCTTTCCCTGGAGTCAGGCCTCCCAGTGGTGGGACTCTTTTCTGACTGCCCCTGGCCAAACTCCCCTCGGTATCCAGACATCCTTCCTCTTCTCTCTTTCTCTGCCACATCATTCCGCCATTGCTGGTCTGCTGGTCTACTGGTCTGCTGGTCTGCTTGCCTCCTCGTCTCCTTGCTTGCAGGTCGCATCTGGAGTGTGGGATTCGAGATTTATATGAGGGCAGGATGGGGGCATGGCAGACCAAAAGGGAGTTTTTTGGGTGTGAAAACAGAAATACCTGTCCTCATTTAGGGCTGCAGGTCTTCAGGCTTGATGGTGGGGCCTTTGCCAGGAAACCGCCGTCTTCTACCCAGTATTCACTGATCCCTGGTCTGTATCACTAGCAACAAAAGAATTCTATAAATCTTTTTTTTGGATATACTTCTATATGGGAAACATTTGAAAAATGTTACTGTGCAGTTTGATGTCCCTCCTCCACACTGCCTGCCTTGTCGGTGCTCCTGTCTTTTGGTTGCCAGAACTCTGAGGAACTCCTTGAGTGTTAAACTAATCATTTTATAATACACAAATATTACTTTGAACATTATAAATTATAAATTTATATTATAGGAAAAGCATAAAACAATTATATAGCCATTATAAAAGTACGCAGAAGTTATTTGCCTTCAAAATTCCAAATATTGCTTTGTTCTACTGACCACTGTTCATCATTTGGTGAGTTTCCACAAAATATTGCCTCTCCATTTTTACATGATGGTTTAATTATATCTTCTCCTCTTTCCCCTGATTTTTTCTCTTTCTTTTTTTAACAGTGGTGAAATAAGAGTAATGCATGCACGTAATTTTCTCTAACACAATTATTTGACTGGATGGGGGAAAAAACAATCCTTTAAGTTTTGAATGAACTCATTTCCCCTTGCCTTGCAATCTGATAGAGGCTAGGCACCTCTAAGTCATAAATTATTCCACAAATATGTATTGACTATCTACTCTGAGCCAGGAACTGGAGAAGTCAAGCCAATACCTACAGTCTTCTTCTAAAACTAGCAAGTTTGGGGTTGACATCAAAAGTCTAGGTTTTGCAGTTACTTCAGAGTTCTAAATGAAGATCAGTTGCCAACATGTGGATGGACATGCAATGAAGATATGAAGGAATACAGAGGAACTTCTGAATTGGATGCAAGTGGTGAGCCTGAGTAGATAATGTGTATAAATGGGTAAAATGAAAGAAAAATTAATGGCACCTTGCATGTTAATTATACAACTAAAAATACTAAAGTCATGCCTTTTATAGTACATTTATTAAGTAGCTACTAAGTGACTTTTATTCCAATAAATGCTATGAGATTATCAAGTACACACAATTTTGTTTGTGACATGACTTCCTTTGGTACATACAATCCTGACAACTGTTTTGAATTTAAATTCATCAACATAATCTTAGCATATTTCCACAATAAATTCACTTGCCCAATCTCTCTCCAGTTATTAAGTTTTTTATAATCCGGTGCTTATGGGAAACTTTACCCTGAATTACTTTTTGGCACCCGAATTGTAGGAAACAGCATGGCCTTGTAGTCAGACAAAGTGATCTCAAACTTGGCTTTCCCCATTTTCCATCTCTGTGACCGTGAGTACAAAAATAACCCTCCTCTCAAAAATATAGCTAGTAATAGGTACTCCACCTGGTTGTTAATAGAATTAATCAGAAAGTACATGCAGTGCACCCAATAAAATATCAGTCTCTCCCCTACTTAAATATTTCAACATAGATTTCAAGATGTATGGGTGGAGATTTTATATAATTTGAAATAAATATTTTCTTCTAGTAGCAGTCCAAGAAATAGAAGATGTGCAAAAATACAGAGGAAGAATCAGTGCAGTGAGAAGGCAGTCAGCTTTCTATTCTGGAATCAGCAAGAGATGGGAGTTAATAGTCTCTTCTGCATTGTGTTTTTGCTGAAGAAGTACTTAGCATAAAAATTGTCTGGATTAAGGCAGATACTGGGCTTTCCTTAGGTTGCTCTTGGGCAGAACTATTTGAGTGGACTTGGAGGCCCCAAATTCTCAGGAGTTTAAGCCAGTGGTAATAGGCCTGATCTGGCACTGTTTATCTCTTTGTATCCAGTAGGACAAGCCTTATTCACAGTAATGTAATTTCTGACGATGTTTATTTTTTTCCAGTTTTACCTGAAATTGATTTAAGTAACAAAGTGATAATCATGGGTATGAGCCAAGGGATCTTCCTTTCCAGGAAGAAAAATGTAAAAGCTTAGCCACAGCTGATGTTTGGCTTGGGGATTTAGGGAAAATCTGTGACACATTGCTTCTGAGGATGACTTCCATTCTGTGGCAGCCAGCAGCTGTGTGATCGTATTTGAATGCAAACACTTGTAACATTTGGAAGGGTCTTTAACACCAGGTTCTCCTGGTATAGAAACTATTAAAATCAAGAGACCTTATTTTCTTCCTTACCTTTCAAATGTAAGTCTTCCTTAAGGTGGACAGAAAATGAATTGTTTCCTTCTTACCATCTGTTATTGTTTTTGCCTGAAGGCCTGACTGCCTTCCTACTCCCTAATAAACAAAGGGGAATTTTATTGACCAATTCATTTTCAAAGAGATTTTAAAAGGCATTAAGCAATCAATTCTCACATAGTGTCCAAATTGAGTCTCTCATTCATTCTCTTGCCTGAGAAGAACCTGAAAGCAATATTCACATAAAACATATTCACTCAGGGTATAGACAGTGTTGCTTCATGTATTAATATTTACCAAGTTGCAGGATTCTTGAATACTGTATTTCATACTGGATTTATATTTTTACTTCTCTTCTTCTCTCTTTCCCTTTTTGAGTATGATATTTTAAATTTTAAAATAATTAAGCTTTATATGCTCTTATATGTATTGTCATTCATTTTTTGGAGAAAACCTAATGTGACATCTGATAAAGAAATCAAAGTGCTGATAGTGGTAGTTACAAAGGCAAAGGGATAACTTGGTCAAATATTATCGTTTCTTTTGACGTATGTCTTCCTTTCAACAATGAGATTTTGAACAATCGAGGTATTTTATTGTAAGCACCACAGAGTGAGGTCTCTATTGTTAAATTTACTTTTTCTTTGATGTAAAATGCTTTACATGCGGAAAACAATGGCTTTTATTTTCCAGTACCTTTCTAGTTTAGAATACAAACTCTTCACGTTAAGGTATTTGTGTGATAAAAGATACTTAATCACTTATTAAAGATTCACTTCCAATTCTAATTTCTATGTTTTCACAAAAATACATCATATTATTGAATCTTCTCATTTTTCACCTAGAATGAAATCTTAAGAAAACAATTGTACATAGAAGTTGTATCATTAGCTCATTTGAAAATGCAATTTTGTTTTGGAAGCTATTGATAATTGGAACAGCGAGGGACCCCCATCTGCTTAGTTACCTATATCTCATTTTTATACTTTATTCAGCTATCCTATATTTTTATGTTATGAATGTAAATATCTTTTCCTTGAGATCCCTCCAAAGACAACAAATTTCATATTACAATTCTTATCTGTAAAGACAGAAACTATAAAAGCATGAATAGCTTTACTGTTAGACTATATGTGAAGAATGACTGCTATATTACTGAAAGAACCGATTTCACATCACTGACCTCCCCAAGTTACAATTTTCATCTTTCAAAAAGTGATAACTTACTCTCTTCTAGAAACAGAAAAAAAATGCCAAAGACAGTGCTAAAGTAAATAATCTCTATTGATTTCATTTCCAATAACAAATAAATTGAACTTGAAAGTTCTTTTTTTCAACATGGTAAAACATCAGAAAATCTGACAATGTTAGAATAAATTCAACTTCAATACAATTAAAAAGAAAATGTAAATTGAAGGAAATTGTTTTAAGTTAACACACCAGGGTTGAGGTCAGGTGGTCATGTAGGAAATGAAGTTAGCATTAGGAAAGGGAGGGCTTGAGTGCAGATGTAGGGCTCTGGCTCTATTTAACAGATATTTGTGCTTTTGGAAATTTATTTAATCCCTATGGTCCTTTAGTTTTGTCATAAGTAAACCTCTATCAGATTTATTTTGGGATAAATATTTATTAGAAAAACTAAACCAATAAAAAAAGCCTAAACATTTTAGCATCTATACAAATAAAGGGCTAATTTATGTCATAAAAATGTTCCCTTTTATCTTTATGCTTTTTATAAGTAATATCGAAAATGGTAGTACTGTAGTAAAGTTAGCAGATTCAATTCTCTTAGAACAATTCATGCATATTGTTATGTTGTTTCATCTGTTATCTTTCTGGAATTTTCTTTTATAAAATTTAATTCCATTACTGCTATCTAATATTGCTGTCACATTATCAGAGTCTTCATTAATGCATAATTGCCTTTGCTCCTTCTCCATATTTCTTTTTGCTGGAGACTAATGTGAAATTGCAGTTCATTAATTACACCATCATAAAAATCCTTGTTAATTTGATTACTTCGTGCATTTATCTATGAACCTGCCCTTTCTTGATTTTCTCCCTTGATCTAGGTTTATTTCTTATTGCCTTCATCTTTTATCTTATAATTTTTTATGCAACTGAAATCAATGTATTTAAAAAAGAACTGCATGTATCTGTACTTGAGTGGATTACAAAAACCTCATACATTTTAAGTGTATAGATCAGGAATAATTATATTAAATAGCATCCATGATATTCCAAAGTGGATTCAAAGACTGAGGGGAATAAAAAGACTGATTTCATGACATCATATGTACCTAAAATACAGACTGAAACTGAAATTATATGTTGACAAAACAAGCAGCCAAATCATCAAGAAAGAGGAGGAAAAATCAATAAACTGCCTATTCAGTGACATGAAGACATTACAGCTGAAATATTGAGCAGATATTTCCTTTCAACTAGTTTTTTGTTTTTTTTTATGGTTTCTGTTTTGCATTGTCTATAGTATTTTACACTACTTATATACATATACCTTAGATAAGAGAAAGTCTTGACTAGAGAATTAATGAATTAAGGAATGATGAAACAGCTTATAAGGGTCTCTAGAAAACAAAATGAGTTCTCCTACAGACATTATAACCACTCTATGTTGCAAAACAATACCAAAATGTTTTGTGAAGACTTTTGATGGTTTGTTTTAGGAAAATAAAAGATGACCGAGGGACAGGCACTGGGGCTCATGCCTGTAATCGCAGCACTTTGGGAGGCCAATGTGGGAGGATGGTATGAGGCCAGGAATTCAAGGCTGCAGTGAGCTATGATCACACCACTGCACTCTAGCCTGGGTAACTGAGAAAGACCCTGGCTCCAAAAAAAATAAATAAATAAAATAAAAATCCCAGGAAAAAAAAAAAAAGATGACTGACATTACTCCTTAGTAAAGCTTCACTGTCCTTAGCCAGACACTTTGACTTTTGGGTATTTCCAGTACATGGATGACTGTGGCATACATTGATACCACTTCTTCCTGACACTCTGTTTCTTGGCAAACTTCCAATCTCAAACCTTCTGCCCTTCCTACCAACCCCTGCTGATGACTCTATCAGACAGTTATCTTTAGGTTTGGAGAAAAATTAACATTTTTGAGATAAATCCTCGCTAACTTTCCACCTTCATTAATTTTCCCCAGCTTTACTCTTTACAGATAATAGGTTTTTTTTTTTTTCTGAAAATGTAATAAAAGCCAAATGTGTCTGTCACTTTAAATTCCATGAAATGACTTGGTTAAAATGAACTATGGCAGCTAGCTTTTTAATAAAAGTGTGCAGTAGATCTTCTCATTGTTTGAATAGCTATATTATGATTTGTTTACATTTATATCTTCATACAGGACGTATCATCCTAGATCTGGAAAATCCTTGTAAATGGCTATCATCTACAGATGCCTTTTCTACTATGTTTTCCCAGCAAAACTAGGTTTTAATTAGGCTCCCTTCCTACTAGCCTTTATTGGATAAAATCACAGTTATGACATTTATGATCTGAATCAAATTCCAAAGGGTACAATTATGGGGAAGAGAAAGTGTTATGATGGTAGTGGTGGTGATGGTTATTATTATTATTGTAAATAGTAACCAACATTTACGTAGTATTTTATAGTTTTAAAAGTGCTGGCATGTGAATCACCTTATTAAATGAGACAAATGAGGAAATTCACAGTTCCTAATTTCTACTCATGAATGAAATAGTTTAATTTTTTTTCCTTCTCATTACCAGACTTGAGGAGCATGTCTATTAGGTTCGTGTTCATTATCTGTGAGGATTCCCGCAATGGGGTACTGAAGTGAGGAAGAATGACATACCGGCAAGCTGTGTGATTAGAAAACAGAAAACTATTTTGGCAATAATATAAGTCATGAGAGATTGCAGAACAGCAATCGATTAATCCGAAGGAAAAAAGTAGAATAAAATCAAATCTTATAAAGAAAATAAATAGCATTAGAGCCTTAGAATAAAAAATTAAAGTGTGAATACCCCTTTAGAAATTCCTTGGTATGAAAACATGTCTTGAAAGCATTTACATAGGGAGAGATGAGGATTTGAGCTGCTTGTAGGAAGATACGTGAAGGAAGAAATCACTTTACCAATACCAGCTAAAGTTAATTTGGTGCTTCCTGTATTACAAAGCCTATAGCTATTTTCTCTCACCCTAATTTGAAATGTCTGCTACCTCACCATACAATTAAAACTTATTTATATTATTCCAAAATGAATAACTGAGAGACAAAGCTTTATGTAACTGGAAACTATGAAATCCTCCTCCAATCCTCCCACTCCTACCCTGACCCTCCTTAATCCCCCGACTCAGATTATCAAAGAATTTAAGATAGAGATCTTGTAATTCTGAGATAAATTCTCAGAATATGCAACAAGTCTGCTGAATTTGGAGGTAGGGACCAAAGAGAACTGAGTACATCTGAAAATGGAAGATCGCTTTGATTTGATTGTTTGTTTTGCCCCTGAGTGAGGCAGAGAAGAAAGGGAAGGAATACTGAAGAAAAGAGGAAGGGAAAAAAAAAAAAAGCAATGAGAAGAGTCAACAGGGAAACGGAATAGAATGCTGGACAAAAGCGTGAGTTTGGAAATAACTAAAGAGATTAGATATTTTAAATAAATATCTAATTATTTGGAACTAAATAAATATTTTATACTACATTTAGTTGTGTTGCAGCAATGCACTACTTCCCAAGCCCCAAACCTTTAGTAATCTGTTACACACGTTTCCCATGTGCACACCTGTGTGTGTGCACTGTGTGTACAGTATGTATAAAAATGAGAAAAGGGACAATTAGAAACCAATAGATATATGTATTTTAAATGAATAATTTAGAACACTAGAAAATAAGAACATCAAAAAAATTGTGAAACTAACAAAGGTAAACATTATATAATTTAATGCTTTCCTGGTGCTGGCCCTCTATGGTAAAAGACACCATTGTATTTTGAATTTAGGTTTATAAGAGAAAAACAGATTATCATCATAGTGTAACCCTGCCCATTAAACACCACATAAAATTGGTTGATAAGCCAGTGTTAAAACATTTAGAATATCCAATAACCTCACCAGAATTTCTCTGCATTCCAAGGGCCAAGGTTGAGGGCTGTATATTTGTGGATGTGTGCCTGTTTTAGGTTGAGGCAGTTGGGGCTGGTTAACTTGACATGGTTACTTCTGGCTCCAAGTTTCACTTTCAGAGATTTAGTTCAGTGTCCCTATTGATCCAGACATGAAATCTAGCTTTTCTCTTCCATATTCTTAAACACTGTGGAGCACTAATAAAACGTGGTCAATTCTATCTGAGGTCTCTTTAAATTGTACTTAGAAATGCATTTTGATTGAAAGGCCTGAAAAACCGAAACAGATCATTCTTTAATAATAGGATTTCTTCCACTTTGACAGCTTGGAATAGAGGAAAAATGAAGAGAGGGGAATTTACAAAGCTGAAAACTATTTTGTCTATAATACTAAACCCACTGATAGTCAAATTTGTTTATTCTTGTCTGCATTACTTGTCACTAGATTTCTATCGAGATAAAATATTAAAAACATATTATAACTTTTTGTTATATGCATGGATTTGGGAACAATTATCTTTCAAGTTACCCTGATTCTAGATTTAAAAGCAAACAAACACTCATAGGTGTTCTCTTGGCTATTATTTATTTCTAGTTGTATTCTATATTGAGGAGAGTTCAGTTGCAGAGGGCCGACTCTACTCCAACTAGCTGGAACATAAGGAGGTTTATTCCTGGCTATTAAATGGCTCATAGAATTTGGGGGAATGCAAATGAAGTTGACTCTAGGCTGAACTTGGGCAATAAATCCTAAAGTCATACAACTTCCAGGAAAGGATCCAAAAGCCATAGAGTAGAACTGGACCACTCAGGAGTCCACTAACCCAGAAATGATGGTGACTGGTGGAATCAGAAAGTTGGCTAGTAAATTAGGAAACTATTGCTACAGTTTCTGGCTCCAAAACATATCAATATTACCTTAATACGCACAAATAAAATGGATGCTTTCTGCTCAGTTCCTCTTCATGTATGTCTCTCCCTCAATTCCAGATCATGATGACACATCCCATTGGTGGACATTAAACCATATAGGGATACCTCAGTGAGTCTGGTAAATGTGGCCTTTACTTAGCAGCCTCTGCACACTTGAAAGAGGATGGAATGCATTTCTGAGTGAGCCAATTCATGGTATCAGCTACATATTCTTCTTGATTGTGGCCTCGGGGACTTCATTCGGTAATATATTCTATTAATTAAAATATTTAGAATAACTAGTATTTATGAATAAAACATGAGAGTAAAATTTGAAAATCCTTACTAATATAGGGAAGAATCACAGGGAAACTTGAATAAAATAGATTTATAGTTTTCAATTAGTGTTGCACATCCAACACAGGGACATCTGGGAATGTGTGCCAGATTGTTGGTTACAACTATGAGGGTGAAATTCTATGAGCATTTAGTGGAAAGGGGTCAGAGGTAGTAAGTTCTTCAGTACATGGAATATACAATAGAATTTGACACAATGAAGAATTGTCTCACTGCAAATACCAAGAGCACCTCTATTGAGAAATGTTGACATAGGTAATCTCCAAATAATTTCAATTTCAATAACCTACATTATTATCAGAAAAATTTACTGAAATCAATCATCTATTTTGCTTTTTTCTACTCTCTTAATAGAAGGGCACATACCCAGATAAATATTAATATGGAGATAGGTAAAAAAATGAGCAGGAATAAAAGATATTAATATTTTATGAACAAAAGAATTATTTGACTTTACTAAACAGTAGTTTTCAAAGGATGTTCAGCTAACCAGAAGCATTGGCACCACGTGGGAACTTGTTAGAAATGAAAACTCTCTGGACTATATCAGACTCATAGAATCAGAAACTGTGGAGCTAGGGCCCAGAAATGTGTGTATTAACAAGCCCTCCAGGCAGATATAACATACTTTTAAGTTTTGACAGCTTCTGGAATAAAAGCATCAAGGACTGAAATGTTGTATATGTTTGTTGTAATTAGAAAATTCAAGTTTTCATTTGCGAAGAAGGTATTCAAAGGAAAGAAACATTTTGTATGAAATTAGCCTACACTGGCAAATTCTTTGGTTCTTCTAACAATTATTCCTCCTAGGCACGCTGTCCAAGAGGATATGAAAGAGAACAGATTTAAGACATAACCCAAACTAGGAGCCTGCAACAGAGATAACCAGAAATTAGGTGTATTAGTTTTCTATGGCTGCTGTAAAAAATAACCACAATCTTAAGGGCACAGTTCCTATAGATCAGAAGTCTAACACAGGTCTCACCAGGTTAAAATCAAGGTGTCAGCAAGGCTGCATTCCTTATGGGAGGCTCTGGAGAGGAATCAGCTTTCACATTCATTTGTATTGTTGGCCAAATTTGGTGGATGGATGTAGGATTGAAATATCCACTTCATTGCTAACTGTGAGTAGAAGGGCACCCTTTACTCTTAGAGGCCTCTCTTTAGTTTGTGTTTATGACCTCTTACAGCACAGCCTTCTCATATTTGAAATCTAACTTCTATCATTGTTCCTGCTGTTCCTCTTCCGCCTTCTACTGTTATCTGTGTGGCTCCAGCCAAAGGAAGTTCTCTGCTTTTTCATGTAATTAGATTGGGCCAACCTGGATAATTCAGGTTACTCTTCCTAAAGTCCATAAACTTCATTATGTCTGCAAAGTTTCTTTTCCATGCAATGTAATATATTCACAGGGTCATGGGATTAAGTTATGGACATCTTTGGAGAGCCATGATTTAACCTATCACATGGGGGAATTCGTTCATTTATGCCTTGAACCACAGCACTAATAGTGCTAGGCTTTGGAGTGTGAAACAATGAAGGTCATAGTTTCTTATTTCAAGGATTGTATAGTCTAGACTATGTAGAAGCAGATGAAGGAGTCAGAGAAGGGCACTATATCTTATGTATGAATTCACTCATTATAGTAATTCCTAGATAGTCTATAATATTTTTGTTAATAGTGATATTAAGTAATTACAAGAATCTCAGGCAGCAGAACTTCAAGGGGAGCTATTCAGCATTTAGAAAATTTATTCACTCCTTAGGGTTCCGGGGAGGTCACTTGGTAGCAGTTTAGTCTCCAGGCCCTGTAGGAGCAGAGGACAGGGATTCCCAATCATCAAACCAAAATCAGAGTCCAGTCCCTCAACGGGGACTGAGGTCTCATGAGAGAAACTAGTGAGAACCTAGAAATAGAGACCAATGTAGGAACATATTGTGAGAGCTCAACCAATTATAGTAGAAAAAAGGATGAGTACCCTGGGACTTGGGGCAGCCATACACATGCACAGGGATTTCCCTTTCATGGTTCTTGTGCTGGATTTGACTGGTAGCAAGGAGACTTGGAGAAACAACTCAGGAGAACAGTGGTCCTCACTGGGCCACAGAAAACCCTGTGTGTTTGGTAGCAACGTAAGTGTGAATGCCAACAGTGGCTCTAGAGCAGGAGAGGACTGATCCTGGGGACTGTGTCGGGAAGCCATGAACTCTCAGAACCTGAGAGTCCTTGATTACTCTGTCTGTGGGTTTGGAGAGTCTCTCTCAAACTGAAGTTTTACTTCGTATTTTAGAAAAAAGGTGTCAAGATTTGTAAAACACTGTGACAGGTGACAACGGAGACTAAGAATTTAAGGTTTGGGATATAGAAGATATTTTTGGTAACAGATTCCTGTCACCTGGGACAATATCAATTTGTTAAATTCAGATTTTTTAAGATGTATGTGGGCCTACATATACTATATTAACTTATTTTTCTTCCTTTCCTCCTAAAGCATTTTTATTTCATTTTATTTATCTTTTTGAGACAGGATCTCACTCTGTTGCCCAGGCTGGAGTCTAGTGGTGCAATTGTAGCTTATTGCAACTTCAAACTCCTTTGCTCAAGCGATCCTCCCACCTCAGCCTCCCAAAGTGTTGGCCTTATATGTGTAAGTCACCGTGCCTGGCCTAAAAGCGTTTTAATATGGATTGCATTAAGACTTTTTACAATAATACATTAGACAGAAAATTATGAGAATAAGGATCTTTAAATGTTTTTCCTTTTAGTAAATAGAACAAAGGGTGATAGTAGTATACGCCAAGCTTCCCCACCCTCTGAAATGAGGAATTATATGTGAAATCTTTAGATTTTTTTTTCTGTGAGAAAATAACAGAAGCTACTGTATAATTCTTAGTCTTCAATCTTCCTTTCTCATTAAAGTGAAAACACAATGGAAAGAAATGAAGGATTTATCATATTTATATAGGCAAATCTTTACTATTGATATAAAATAAAAGGAAGGAGGGAGCCAAAGCAGACCTTTTGGGAGATCCTCTGATTCAGGAACAGCAGCTAGAAGCTTCTGAGAAGTAAACACAAAAGAGGAGAAACCGTAAGGTTCTGAGTGTTCAAAGAATCACCTTCAAGATTTTTAACAGTCATACTTATTAGTTTTGAGGCTTTTTTCCCCTAACAAATGAGCTTAATGTTTAAAGAGCCACTGGCATGTACATATGTTGACTATGGCTTCTATTTCAATTTTATGTTAAGGGGATCACCAGAAAAGCAGTGTGGAGCTTGTAACCATCTAACCTGACCCAGGTAACGAAAGTCAGCCCTCAGTAGGGCATTATCCAACCCTGGAGCTGAGGCTCCAATTTCCTTGGCCTTTGGGGATTGGATCTCACTTCTAACGGTATTCACGGCTGCCATGTGTCGTGCAAGGTCAGTAATATGTGGCTGTTCTGATGCTATATTTAATTGCATATGTTCACATTATGGTTTTATTGCCAGTTGGATTCAGAACCTTTATGATATTATCGGGGAGTGTACAAGATCCTGGATAAAGGGGACAGAGTTTTATGCCCGGGTCTTTGGCTCACTCCAGATGTGACCTCGCATAAATTAGCCACCTTTCTTTTGATTTAGCTACAACTGCAATTTATGTTGGCTTGTGGCAAAGCTAACTGCAGGTGGTTTTGACATAAAATTTAGGATTTATATAATTAGTTGTATTTTCCTGTAAATCTTACGTAGATTAACTTTTACCTCATAAGACCACAGAGAAGAGAAATCTCTAAAAATCATTGCAAAGCACTTGCGTTAACACATGTATATTGCTATGCAAATGCTAACTAATGATAATAACTATTGGAATGGAGCTTAATTGAGGGACTAAAAATAGCTCACTGCAGGCAAAATCGAGCACGTCCTTTTAGTTGTGCTAATATTATACAGAAGGAATAGGCAAAAGTTTTAAGATAATAATGTTTTATTCAGACTTACTGACATTATTCTTCTGTGTCTTCTCATTTGAGATTGTCTTTGCTAATTGCTTTAACATTTTCCAACAAGTGCATTACTGAGCCAAGAATGCCCAGCATCCAAATTACTGATGCTTGGGGCAGGTGGGACACAGCTGCAAGTCACATAAAATCACAGCTGGAATGCTGCTCTTCTTTGTCTTTTTTTGTATATTTTAGCTTAAAATATAATTCTTAAACCTGAGAAGATGACTGTACTAATTCTTTAGGATAATTGTCCAACATTTCCAACTCTTTCTACATTTTTACGGAAAATCTGGAAAGTTACATTAGTCTTGCTATTACCAAGGATTATTATTCCTTCTACAACATACTGATTACAGGGATTTTACCTTTGTTCAAAATTTATTTTTAATTAATTTTGTTGATCTCCCGTCATATACAGTTCACCATTTTATAAACCAGAATACCATGATGTTGACAAAGAAGGACTATATGTTTCTACGTATTGTCCAACATAGCAAAGTCATGCCTGAGTAAAATTTATTTTGGGAAGTGAGTGGAAATTATAACAAAAGCACATTTAATAAAATAGTATATAACTTTACTTATTTTTGTTTTGCAAGAAAATTATACATAGAAACACTAAATTAATTAAGCTATTTCTTGAAATAATAACCTGATTTACAATGATTTTTTTGCCAAAAACACTGGACTAGAGACCTATTCAAACTCCATTTTCTGAGAAATTAAAGCAAAGGATCCAGAAGGCAAGTTGATTTTATTCAGGTTTCAGACAAAGGAAGGTATTTATGAAAAGGAATTTATGGAAAAGTTCTTTCTCTTGGCATTTGTCTGTTTCTTTTATATTCCCATGTTTTCTCTTTTCCTCTTGGGCTCTTCTTTTACTGTCATATTTTTCTACAAGAAAAGCCTCATAGAAAGCACAATTAACCTCTTCAAGTGGATACAAAGCATTAGTTTCCTATTACATGAATAAAGGCATTCTAGTTCCAAAATTCTATAAGTAAATGCTGTTATGTTTACTTCCAGTAAATTCGAAGGCAGGAATAGAAGGGCCTTAGCACCTTATTAAAGACTGTTTTTGCCAATAGTCTATGGAGTAGATAGAACTACTCTTTACAAAGATTTTTAAGCAAGTTTAGATATTTCCAAGTATTAATAATTGTCCTTTACATGGTATGGCCAACGCAAGCTTGTGAATCTGCTATTTACTAAATCTTCTCACTACCTTTTCTATCATATATGATATACATGTCTAGAATTACCTGCTATTAAATTCATACTGATGAGAGGTGTCAGTCTTTTGCAAATTGAATCTTTCTTCAATATAAAAGAGAAAGGTCCATTTCCCAATTCCTCTCTCAATCTCTCCTTTACTCTTCCTCTCTCTCTCCCTTTTAAGTGACACTTGCCTTTTGCTTAGTGACTTTTCTTGGAATATATCACTATTATGGGTGAATGTTTGTGTTCCCCCAAAATTTGAATGTTGATGCCCTAACTTCAAATGTACTGTTATTTGGAGATGGCATCTTTGAGAGGTAATTAGGGTTAGATAAAATCATGAGGATGAAGCCCTTATGATGAGATTAGTGCACTTATGAGAAGAGACACTAGACAGGTTGTACTCTCTTTCCACCATGTGAGGACATAGGGAGAAGGCAGCACTCTGCAAGCCAGAAAGAGCCCCCTCACCAGACTTGACCATGCTGGCACCCTGATCTTAGATTTCCCAGCCTCCAAAACTGATAAAATAAATTTCTTTTGTTTAAGCCACACAGCCTATAGTATTTTGTTATGGCATGCTGAGCTGATGAAAATAATAATAATATCCATTTTTCATGGTATGTGTTAATTCTAAACATACGTGACAAGAGCATATTAAATCCAAGTAGCTTTCTTGATCAAACCTCCCCTGCTAAGGACATATCTGCAATCATAATTTAATAACTTGGTGCTTTCATTTTTCTGTGTATTTACTTAGCTTTAATGTTTTATCATGAGAAATGGTGCCTTGCAAATACTGCAAATGTTTTAATAAAATAATATTCAACTAGATGCAGACCCTGGAAAATGTATTCTAAAAGGTAAAAAAGGTCAAAATGTCTAAAGAAATTGGTGATAAATTCTAGAACTAGAAATTTGCTTATTTCTAGACTATAAAAGATACCAAGTAAAGTTCCATTTTTTCTTTTTTTTAACTGTGCCTGTTTTCTTTTTATTAGTGCTATAAAACTGTTCATTACTTTACAAATTGGCTATAGTATTCATTACTAAGTGAAATAATAAACAGAAACAATGAAAAAAGCAAGTTGCCTAATAAGGATAATTTATTTCCATCTAGAGAGTTCATTATGTTTCCAAGCATTGCTATTCTTGTTAAGTAGCATTTACCTCCTCATAGCTGAGACACGCTTACAATTTTTTAATCAGAGGAAACTAGCAATTTCACTATTCCAACTAGATTATAATATTTAATCTTGTTTTTTTTTTTTTTTTTGCCACAAAGCCTAGCTCCTAATCTGTGATATCTATCACTGGAATGATCATGTAATGGCCAAAAAGAAAACATGTTCTCATATATGTGCAACTCTGTATTTTTTAGAACATTGCTATTAATCTCATGATATCTATAAGAAATATAACTAGAATAATTGACTACATGGGACAGATTAGTGTGAACCTAATTTATTTCATAAAGGAATGAAAAATTGAAAATGTCCTTTTAAATTATTTAGTATAGGAAGGAGAGAAAATATTACTAGGGAATTTTTTAACATGCTGTATAATCCATTCATATTTTCATTAGTATTAAGCCTGTATGTCATATATATGCACATTATATATAAGCATATGTTAAAATAGAATGTTGGCTAATGGCAAGTGTTATGAAAAAAAAATACCAGTTTATTCATTATAATTCAATGTAAATAATTGCATTCTAAAAGCTAAATATGTTTAGTTTATTGAACTTCATGTTTTTAATCAAAGTATTTTCATAGAAAACTTATTATCAAGCCTGTGTCTCAATAAATTTCTTGATAATTTGATTATGCAATTGACATGCAATTTCTTGATAATTTAATTCTGGAAAGTAAAAAAAAGAAAGAATTATTGCCTTTAATAATAACATGATCTAATAAATACACAGATCAAATAATCATTATTGTTTGGGTTTTAATTAATAGTAAAAATTCCAGTAAAATCTCACTAGTTTAGACTTGTGAAAGAGGAAGAGAAATAAATTGATGGAATTCTGAATCATGAGAAATGTTTTAAAGAATTATAGTTTTACTATGTTCACATAGATAACAAAAGTAGGTTAACAAAGTGATATCAAATAAATGACCTGAGAACTGACTTAATATATAAAAGAGAATGAGTTATACAGTTTCCAATTTATCATTGCTTATTAATTATTAATGCTATCTTTAGATTTTATTCTCCTAAACAGTTTTGACATGCTCCTTGCAAACACTGTTATCAAGGCCTACGTTTTTTTTAAGCTAGCTGTACTGCCAGGGGTTAGAAATAAGTTCTAAGGGGAAAAAATAGACTCTTTAAATTCCACCCTCAAAACTAGCTCCTCCTGACAACATAAATGACAACATATTATTCCTGTTTTCCTAGGGATAAAATAAATTTTCTGATAACTGATATCAGGGGCTTATGAGGCACACATAGACTTTATACTGTTAAAAGCTATAATTTGGCCGGGCGTGGTGTCTCATGCCTGTAATCCCAGCACTTTGGGAGGCCGAGGCGGGCGGATCACGAGGTCAGGAGATCAAGACCATCCTGGCTAACACGGGGAAACCCCGTCTCTAGTAAAAATACAAAAAATTAGCCGGGCTTGGTGGTGGGTGCCTGTAGTTCCAGCTACAGGCTGAGGCAAGAGAATGGCGTGAACCCGGGAGGTGGAGCTTGCAGTGAGCCGAGATAGAGCCACTGCACTCCAGCCTGGGTGACAGAGCGAGACTCCGTCTCAAAAAAAAAAAAAAAAAAGCTATAATTTAGGTCATAGGTACAATTTCTGGTAAAGATGTAAGAAACTTATTGGGGCTAAACTAAATATTGCCTGGAATATATAAATAACATCTAACTTAACACCATGTTTTGTTATCATTTCTTAAAATTTTGCGATTGACGCAAGGCAGCCTATATAAGGCTTAACACTACCTACTACATATTTTCTCCATACAGCTTGGGTGAAAGGTGCATTCATTCATTTATTATTTTAATAAAGATCTAATGAAAGCCGACTTTGTAGTAGGCACCGAACTACAAGCTGAGGATACAATTCAAAACAGACACAGTACTCACCCTTATGGTATGTAGAGTTAAATAGGATAGCTGGACACTGAACAATTTACAGTGCAAATAAATCATTACAATTGTTGCAATGCTATGAAGGAAAAAGTTAAAAGTGAGAAAAATGTCAGGGAAATGATTGGTGGAGTGGGTAGGACCAATTCCTGGAATACTTTGTCACAGTCTTGCCACTTCACCCAACCTTATGGCCATTCTTCATACCACCATTAACTACAACTCTCTCCTCTCTGTCTAGATCCTTCCTGAACTTCACCCTAGTTCTGATTCTAACCCTGAACGTCTCTTCTGCCTGGATGGCTGCCATGGCCTCCTAACTGGCCTTTCCTTTTCCACTTCTTATCTTGTACCATCTGTTCTTCATACAGCAGCCAGGTCATCTTACTTTCTTGATTAAAATCCTTCAGGATTTTTCTTTTAAATGTATAATAAAATCCCAATTTCTGGCCACGTGATTGATTGTCTTGCATACACTTTTTAGTGTTGTGGTTTTTGTTGTTTTTTTTAACCTGAAGGTGAGCTTTCACACTATAAAATGAAAGCAGCCACAATGAGGTCATTGAATCACCTGGCTTCATCTGAAGGCTGTGGTAAAATCATTAAGTTCCTTAAGATGATCTGCACCTTGTCTTGTTCACCCTCCAGATTTTCCTTGGGAGAAATTTAGCAAAAGATGGAAGACAATTTATAAGTCAATGATAGCATTTATTTCATTTTCCAAATAAATCACCACTGTACCCTGATTTTATTAATTATAATCCCTGATCATGTCAGCAAATATTTATTGCTATAATACAAATTTTAATTCATTTTGTCTATCTACATTTCTCTCTTTCTGGCTGTCTCTCAAGTCAATATGTCCAGATAGGAATAGATTTGTGCTCGTCGTAATCCTGAAAGACACAATCCTGAACGTCATAATCCTGAATGTTGAAATCCCTGAAGATCAAAATCCTTAAAGTCTAAAATTCCATAACTCACAATTCCAAAAGATTAAAATTCTGAAAGTTGAAATCCTGAAAGCTGAATTCTGGGAAAGGGATTAGCGCATTTTAGGTTTTAGGCAGGAGTCTCATCAACCAAAGTTGCATCATATTAGGTGGAACTAATACTTTGTTATTGTCTTTATTTGCATTTGGTGGCAAACTCAGATGAGTGGATTGGCCATGTGATAGGGCAAGAATAAACACTTTAGTTTAAAAATGCACCATTTGTCTAAATTGGCTTTCCTTCCAGCTAATGAAATCCCAGGAACTTTTAGCGAAATAATGCTGCATTTGCCAGAAGTCATTTGCATTTTTTTTTGCAAATTTCATGCCACAACAGTGCTTTATCACAACATTGACTTCGTGTGAGAGTATTGTATGTGTACATAAAAACGTTGAAACTTCCTCAATACAGGAAAAGATGTCCTTTTGTACATTTGCATTTGTGAAATATAAAACTTCTCAGGATCTCAGCTCTTTGGGAGACTGTGCATGCTGTGCTGAACCATTGTGGGTTTTGGTCCCTCTGGTAAAAAGATTTAAGTTGGGCTGGGCGTAGTAGCTCATGCTTGTAATCCCAACACTCTGGGAGGCCAAAGCGGGAGGATCACTTAGGCCCAGGAGACCAGCCTGGCCAACCAAGTGAGACCCCTATCTCTACAAATAATTAAAAATATAGCCTGGTGTGGTGGCACATGTCTGTGTTCCCAGCTACTCTGGAGGCTGAGGCAGAAGGATTGTCTGAGCTCAGGAGGTCGAGGCTGCAGTGAACCCTGATCTGACTGTACTACCGCACTGCAGTCTGAGTGAGACTTTGTCTCAAATAAAACAAACCAAAGGCTTAAGTTGTCCGTGATGGTGTTTTAGATGACTGTGGTTATAAAGCTGGGTGTACACAATTACCAACCATAGTAATATGTGCTTATACATTTCACTGTTTGACCTATTTCTATATGAATACAGTTCATCTGCTCATAAATGTTATACTCATGACACTGTCATTAGTATACCAGGGTGGTTATGCTTGCAAAAATATGTATGCCATTATTGCCCATTTTACTATATAAAGTGGTCTAAGAAGTGTTCTGTGGTGTTTTTGTGTTTCTCAAATAAATCCTTAAAAAATGTAAATAAATATCTTTAAAGAATTTTTTATTCTTTTTTGCAGAATTACACTTTAGTGATTTTGATCTTTTAGAATTAAAATTTTCATAATTTTAGACTCTAGGGATTTTGATCTTTTAGGATTTAAACATTCAGGATCCTGTCTTTCAAAATTATGGCTGAAACTCTAATAGGTATCTATACATATGGATAATGTCTATAATTAAATAAACGGTGTGGTGCTTAATTTGAACATTCTAGTGTTTTTAAAATAATTTTTCCAATTTTCTTTTAAGGAAAGAGCATTTTTATGAATTCCAGCTTTATTCAGGTTATTTTTATTTTCACGTTAATTACGTGTAAACAAAAACACTAATTAAAATTCCCTTTGCATGTAGATCTCATATATTTTAAAGTGAAAATAATTAACAAATTAAATATAGATAAAACTATAACTCCTATAAAGTTAAATGTAATAATAAATTTAATATGCTAAGTAACATTATTTTGTTATATAGTATTTCTACTGTTGAGTTTAATAATGAAAAGACATATTTGCTTAAACTATGTCCCACTTTTTATTATTTTGATTTTTGTGATTTTGATCATTATTGACTGTGATTTTTATTTTATAGTTAATTGACACCTTTTAACTACAAACCATTATTTTGATGGTCTAATCAATCTAATGTAATGAAACACCTGCAAAATGGATCCTAATTTTTAAAGTTAAGGCTGGGAATGATAGCAGTTAATGTCTCTTTCCTACAGCTCTCTTTTTAAAAATCCTTTTCTTTTTTCTTTTTTTCATAAGAGGGAAGCTACACTCAGTAGCCCTCCTAGCCTTTCCACATACTCACATTCAGTCTTCCTCCTGAGAGAAAGAATGATTTAATCTGATAAGAGTATGGAATGAGGAACTGGGCCTTTTGTCCACCCACTTCCATTACCCTTTTACATTCCCAAGGAAACATCCCTCAGGCTTCACCCCTGCCTGCCACAGGGGAGATGGCTGCTGGGGTAACGGGAGGTCTGTGCTGAACCAGAGGGTCAGTGACTGAAGGGTAGCTTGTCCATTTCTGGCATGAGGCGTCAGAAAGCCCCTTGTCCGTAGACATAAACCACATTGCATAGTATTGTCTTTAATAGTAGTAAAAGTGATTTTTAAAATTTCTAGCTTCTAAACTTTTCTCTGTCTTTTTCTTAATTGTTCAAGAGAATTATAGTAACCTTCAAATGCTGACAAAAAAATAACACTTTAACAACAACAAAAATCTTGCATTTGTATTTAATACAATGGATAAGCACAGTATTGTACCTATGTAATATAATATATCTTATCTCAACCTGAACCGAATAGTGTGTGCTATAATGCATTTCTTCTAAATTGAACATGAACAAAAATTTTTGTTCCCTGTGCTGAATCCCTTCTCTTTTACTTTGCTCTCTTAAGAGTTGAAAAACCTTCCCCCTTATAGCTCATCCTTATGCCATATGACTTCATTTAGCACATATGGATTATTTACATAAATCCTCCTCCGTTCATTTCCACCCATCTACACTATTTTATTTTATTGATATTAGTTCCCAATTTATTGAATAACCTAAGACACTAAAACCATATTCAATTAAAATGCCTTTCAATTGCGAATCACACTGAAATGAAAGGTTTTCTCTTTACAAACAACAAATAATTCAACTTGATCACAGATTAGTTTTAGATTATCTATGAAAAATCAAACAAAAGTATAAAAAACTCCTGAAGTTTGTGTATGCCTCTTAGGAATCTGTAAACCTGTGCTTATAAAATTAAATTTTAAATAATTTACTATAAAAATGATTTTTAAACAAATATTTTGATACTTTGTTAAATTTAAGAGAGTGTTTAAGAGGTTTGAAAGTTGGATATCATCAAAATTAGATGTATTTTGATTAGAAAGGCAATTTTACTAATTTTTAAATACTTAGTATTTTTACATATGTTTTGTTAAATATAACTAGCCAAACTAGCAATCATCAGTGAAGCTGGAACTTGAAAAAGAATATAGAAGTGGATACTTGTTAATTTTGCTGTTTAGGAACAGAGAGACCTTGTTAAAATTTTTTGTGTGTCTCATATATATTCATTCAGCCATAATATTTGTCACACATATGCACACACAAAATTTAATTGTTACATATCACATACTGTTGTTTAATTTTTTTTTAACTTTTGCCTTCACTTGGATTAAGCGCTTGAAAAATTCTGTGGGACTCTTAAATTACTATATATTAGGCTATTAGAGGACAGTGAGGTCACTGTCCTTCAGAGTACCAGTCAACCATCACTGCTTTCAAGGAAGTAGGGAGTCGCTTGCCGTATTGTATGCTTTTCCTGGGAGAAAAAAATAGTCATTCTTTTTTTCAAGCAATTTTCAGCAAATATTATCTTTGTTTGGTTTGGTTTGCTTTATGTTGGCCTTTGAAAATTCGCAATATTTTAAAAACTATGAAAGAAGGTTATTATGTGTAGAACACATTATTTTATGCTTGCATTTTTGAAAAAAGACTATCAAATGAACAATAATATTTTTAAAGAAAACAACAAAGGGAAAAGGGAGAGTTTATTTTAAACCAGAAAAACACAAACAACACTTCAAATGAACCATCTGGTTAAACGATGGCTGGAAAAATGTCAGGGAAATGACAATAATACATTTGTTTCTTTTTACCTTCTCATTTTATTATTCAAAGTCAGTATTTGCATTGACTCCCTGAGATATAGATCTCTGAGCTTCCACTTTGAGAGAAGGAACCCTCAGAACACTTTACATATCCATGACGTGGTGCTAGTTCAATGATAAGAATGAAACACACCTATTCCAGGTTTCTGTTTCATAAAAGAGGACAAACCCTCTCTCTGTTGTTATCTGAACTGGACAGGTAGTCTCATTTGCTTAAAAATAACGCAGGAATAGGCAAACTAAATCCCCAAATGCCAAAAAGTAGAGAACAACAATTCATCCATTGGATTTCTGAAGATTTTTCTTAAGAGTCAATTGTTAAAACAGAGATGTCTTTTTGGGAAATAAATATCTTAATCTTCTATCATTGTGCATGCGTGTGTGTTTGTGGGTATGTGTTTATTGTTACAATTCTGCATTCTATCAACAAATATTTAAATTTCTACAAAAATGATATGCGAGTCAAATCTGAAGGGGAGAGTTCCTAAAAGGAGAATATGGAAGTTTCTGTAAGTTAGGAATCTTCTTAAATCTTAATGGGGTAGTCATTAGAGGTGTGCTCCTGCTCTCCACTTTCTGCACACCTTGTATGATTGCATTTCCTATGGCCTTAATTGTTGGTGAACCGTATGACTAGTTCTGGCCAAGGAATGTGAATGGAAATAGAGTGTGCCACTTTTGTACCAGAGCATAAAGGCCCTCTGTTGTCCATTTTCCCTCTGATGTGGTAATATAATGTTCCAGAAGGTGGTCATTCAGCCTCTGCTTTGAGTGTCCCAGAAAATTCTCAAAGGACATGAATCTTGAAAGAAAAAATAAATCCTTTCGTTCTAAGTCACCACTGTGTTTTTGAGTTTATTATGCAGCATAACCTAATCCAACCTGATTAACATATCTAATCACACTTCAATAATTTCATAACTTTGCTTAGGCCCTGACTTTTCTGTAAGACATGACTATTTAGTCAAACTGTATATACTTTATTTTATTTGGAAATCTGTATATAATGATGAGGTCACTTTATATTTGTACATCCTTTAACAATTTTCAAAATATCTTTACATATATTATCTCATGTATTTTATACAATAATTTTCCTAGAAAATATAAGAATATTATTACCACTGTTTAGGAACGAAGTAATCAAGGTTAAGAATGGTCGAGTAGTTTGCTATTTAGTATTAAAGCCAAGACTTAAATACTTGGATATATTATAATTTGCTATTTCTCTCCCTCCACCACTCTCCTTTTCCCGAATCATTTTAAATGTTCTGAACATCCAAAAGTTCTAAACCATGTGCAGTGAGAAAGTTAATGGGCCAGATTCTGTAACAGGAAATAATATTAACTAAAGGAGAAATGTCCTCCATTAGAATGAAATCCACGACCACTGAGGACCTTAATTACAGAGCTCTTCTAAGAGAGCCAAGATCCCTACATGTGTTAAAGATACATAGACATTGATTTTGTGCAAGAGGGAACTAGTAACAAATTATGCATATAATGAATAACATTTTTATTAAAGAATTATGGAAAAATCATCAATAATGTTGGTTATGTATTAACAAAATAATAGACCTATATATTTTCTTGAAATTAGAAGTGTGGAAATCAGTCTATTGCAGTGAAATTGAAGTAGCTAGTTTTATAACTTTTATTAGGATTCGTTGGAACAACTAATACTTACACATTCTCCATATTTCTGTGAACCTTAAAGAGAATCCTTAAGAAATAGTAAATAACTTCTGAAAGCTAGTAAATATTTACTGATTAGAATGCAATTGGGGGCCAGGTGCAGTGGTTCATGCCTGTAATCCCAGAACTCTGGGAGCCCGAGGATGGCAGATCGCTTGAGCTCAGGAGTTCCAGACCAGCCTGGGCAACATGACAAAATCCCATCTCTACCAAAAATACAAAAAAATTATCCAGGTGTGGTGACGCGCACCTGTCGTCCAAGCTACTCGGGTAGCTGAGGTGGGAGGATTGTTTGAGCCTGGGAGGTGGAGGTTGCAGTGAGCCAAGATCATGCCACTGCACTCCAGGCTGGGCGACAGAGCAAGACCCTGTCTCAAAGAAAAAAAAGAAAAAGAATGAAGGTGGGAGGAAGGGAGCAACAGGACGAATAACGAAAGCACAATATAAATATTTATTATTAAAAAGATAAAAGAGGTAATAGCACAAACATAATGAAGGCTCTCTCAGTAGTGTGTAAATTTTGCTTAAATAAATGCCTAAGACGTGGTGTTCATAGGAGACGCTTTCCAAATTTGAAAAAAAATAAAATTTCTATCTTTCGTCTTGAGGGGATCTGTCACATGTTTGTAGAAATACAGTGGCACTTCTGCAAGCAAACCTCCCCCACCGTCACATCTAGCCAGGTGTGAATCACAAAGCCAGCATGTGACTCCCATCACAATGGAAATAAGGAATAAATGAGGCTATTAAATGTAAAGTCTCTTAAATGAACCATGTTAACATTCTCCTCTTCAAAGACAATCTTAGTTTTTGTAACATCCAAGCTTATTTTTATAACTCACACTTCTTTAGAATATCTCAATTTGAATATCAATATAAGATTCAAAATAATCTAGTATCTCCCTTCACCACATTTTCACAGTAAATATGAATAATGCACATGGAGCATTGAAATATTTTTGCTGCTTCATAGAATTTAGAGTATGGTCTTATACAAAAAAGTAACTTAAAAGCCTTTTTGATATAATTGTTCATACCATCAATTACTGAGGTATACACGTACACAGAGTAAGAAGCTTTTCCATATGAAGGGATTTAGAAACACGTAATACTATAAATCTATACCCTTGGAATTGAAGGAAAGTTCTAGCCCTGTGTCTGCACCTGTTTCTTTATGGGACAGAATATAAATAACTAATACTGTCAAGTTTCTGGGGGTAAAGAATAGGATTTTTCCTACATTGACACAAATAAGCTCTAAGAATATGTAGCTTTTGTATTAGCTTTTCTATTAGCCATATGTTCTGTGTCCCAGCTGTTAAGATCTCCTACAGCTGATTAATTATATTTTTTAAAAGTCAGGCAATTTACACCTGTGATACCATAGATCACTTAAGGCTAATGGGCTGGAAGTCCTTGCGATATTAGGGATCCTTCAGGGTATGGGTAGGATGAGGAAGGAACATAATCTGTGCCCCATAATCTAGCACAGTTTCACTCTTTACTAATGCTTAGGGTTTAGATAAATGTCTCATTAAGAGGTAAATGTCTCATTAAGGTTATTAGGGTTATTAGGTTATTAGGGTTTAGGTAAATGTCTCATTAAGAGGAAATGCATTTGTCAGCAAGGGCTGTAGGCTCATAGGGTATGATTGCAAAAGACTTTTCTGAAAGCTTAGCTTTGGATAAATCTTCAGCTAGCCTAGGCAGAGTGCATATTCTATCCTGTGAAAACAATTGGTGAACACTGGTGAAAAAAGAGTGTATTAGCCCACAGGCCACAGAGGTGTTTAAAGAATTGAGCTTATGTAATCAATGTTCAATAGGAAGTCCAGTTTATTTCATATATAGGGTCAACAGTTAAGGAAGAAACTGGGAAAGAGGCTGTGTCATGGGACCAATAGGGAGGGTCAGTAAAAATATTGAGTAAAGAGAAAGTTTCTTTACAAGGTTTTTCTGTTTGTTTGTTTATTTTAAAGCTAGTTGATTCAAGTAATGCAATTACCTGATTTTATAGCTCTAAGACAGTTATTTTCACTGTTTACCAAATGGATTGGGGAATTTTGAAGATAACTTAAAAGCCTGAACAAATGTTTTAGAACTTTTTCTTAGGTTTCGATACAAGAGAAGGCATTTGAAGTAACCACCAGTTTCTTCAATTTCTAAGTTATCTTTTCTTCTTCTTCTCACAGTAAATGTGAGTTTTGTTTTCCCTTCCTTATAGAGTTATTAAAAGCAGTAAAAGATTATCAGTGTCCACAACTTCAGCTGTGGTCATCATTGGGAAAGCTGTCATAAACTTTACCTTAATAAAAATCAATTGCTCAATTTTCTATGTCAGTGAACAAGAACACTAACCAAGAAAAATGAAATTTATGTTTGATCTATCCATTTAGATCAGATGGTATCTCAGTCATAAGGGAAGCAAAGAGCTCTGGATAAGGAATAAGGAGCTCTGGGTTTTAATTATTCTCTGCTACTTTGATACTTTTACTATAATTGGAACCCTGGAGAAACCAAGGACCAAGTCTCCTTGTCCATAAAGTGAGAGCCAAGATCATTTCTGGTTTATGAACTACAAAGTTCTTTGAACTATGAATGCTGTGAAGGCATTCTAGAGCCACCAAATGTAACCTTACTCAGCTAAGAATCAAGCTTATGTTCTAAAGCCTTTTGATTCATTTGGCAGAATATCAGTTGGACTGAATGGGAAATTACTGCATCAATTGGAAGCTTCCAGACTCTCACCATTAGTGTTCCCATCATTCATTCACTGTGTATGATAATCCTAGATCAATATCCAAATCTATGGGAGCTGGTTCTAAGAAACGCTCTCAGAGTAAATCTATTCATTTATTGATGTAACCAATTATTCAGCATGTATTCATTAATGATTATTTATATGGCACTATATTATATAGACTGTATACAAAAGAAATGCTCTAGTCTCACAGAGCTTATGTTATATTAAATGCTAGTATACCTTATAGTAAGGATTTTTAGGGCCAGATATCAGAAGTCTTGGAATCATCAGGGCAGGGACCCCATTCCAAACATTACTGCCAAAGAGAAGAGAACCGCAGGCTTGACAAGGCTTGGTGGAAGGCATAGTGGCTGAAATTCACCAACAATCAAAATTGAACAATATTTCTGAAAACATATGTTCTCTGACATGACAGTGGTATGTTTATTAGGAATAATTATACCCAGGAAAAGTAATTGGAATATCATTAAATCTAGAATGATTATGTTGAGTCAAAAGAAAATAATTGGTTGTTTGAGAATTTCTGCTTTGATTTGGAGAGTAGAAACCCATAAATATACAGTATTATATTAGTTGGTTCTTTGCAAGAATCCTATGCCTGGATAGCATTAGGAGATATACCTAATGCTAAATGACGAGTTAATGGGTGCAGCACACCAGCAAGGCACATGTATACATATGTAACTAACCTGCACATTGTGCGCATGTACCCTAAAACTTAAAGTATAATAATAAAAAAAAAAGACAGTGACATGGGAAAATGTAAAGACTTTTAACAGCAAACCTATAAAATAGGTCTCTGGCCCCTAAAAAAAAAAAAAAAAGAATCCTATGCCTTTTGTTTGGCCCCTTTGTTTTTGCTTTCTCCAGCCATTTTTTCCAAGCATTCTTTTATCATTTTCTTAGACTCTGATGCCTAGAATATCCAGTACCAGAGATAAAGTTCTGGTTAATACATTCACAATAAGATGTAAAGGGATTGGTTAAACTACATTTAAAGGTGAATGTGAATTTTAAGAAATAAATGGAGAAAGATAATACATAACATAAAAGAATATCCCATTAATAGCAGACTCTCAGGAATCCAAGGAATAGCTGTTTAAGGGAGGAAAAAAATATATATAGGAGTTCCTAATTTGTTTATTAATAAGGACATCTCATTGTTAATTGTTTCCTTAATTCATTCCACAAACTTTTTTTAACTTCTAAATTCAGGGGTACAAGTGCAGGTTTGTTACACAGGTAAACTTTTGTCATGGGGATTTTTTGTACAGATTATTTCATTACCCAGGTATTAAGCCTAGGACCCATTATTTATTTTTCCTGATCCTCTCCCTTTGCCCACCCCTCACCCTCTGAAATACCCTAGTGTGTGTTGTTCCCCTCTCTGTGTCCTTGTGTTCTCATCATTTAGCTTCCACTTATAAGTGAAAACATGCAGCATTTGGTTTTCTGTTCCTATGTTAGTTTGCTAAGGATAATGGTCTCACGTTCCATCCATGTACCTGCAAAGGACATTATCTCATTCTTTTTTACGGCTGCATAGTACTCCATAGTGTATATGTGCCACATTTTCTTTATCTAGTCTATCATTGATGAGCATTTGGGTTGATTCCATGTCTTTGTTATTCTGAATAGTGCTGCAATGAACATACACATGGATGTGTCTTTATAGTAGAAATATTTATATTCCTTTGGGTACATAACGAGTGATGCGATTGCTGGTTCCAATGGTATTTCATTGGTCTTTGAGGAATTGCCACACTGTCTTCCACAATGGCTGAACTAATTTGCACTCCCACCAACAATGTATAATGTTCTTTTTTCTCTACAACCTTGTCAACATCTGTTATTTTTTGACTTCTTCATAATGGCCATTGTCACTCTTGTTAGACAGTATCTTACTGAGGTTTTGATTTGCATTTCTCTAATTATCAGTGATATTGAGCTTTTTTCATATGATTGTTGGCTGCATGTATGTCTTCTTTTGAAAAGTGTCGGTTCATGTCCTTTGCCCACTTTTTAAGGGAGTTGTTTTTTTCTTGTAAATTTGTTTAAGTTCTGTATAGATGCTGGATATTAGACCTTTGTCAGATGTATAGTTTGCAAAAATTTTCTCCCATTCTGTAGGTTGTCTGTTCGCTCAATTAATAGTTTCTTCTGCTGTGCAGAAGCTCTTTAGTTTAATTAGATTCCATTTGTCAATTTTTGCTTTTTTTTGCAGTTATTTTTGGCGTGGCACCACGCCTGGCTAATTTTGTATTTTTAGTAGAGACGGGGTTTCTCCATGTTGGTCAGGCTGGTCTCGGACTCCTGACCTCAGGTGATTCACTTGCCTCGGCCTCCCAAAATGCTAGGATTACAGGCGTGAGCCACCATGCCCGGCGACCTGATTGTTTTATAAAGAGGAGTTCCCCTGCACAAGCTCTCTCTCTTAGCCTGCTGCCATCCACCTAAGATGTAACTTTCTCCTCCTTGCCCTCCACCATGATTGTGAAGCCTCCCCAGCCATGTGGAACTGTAAGTCCATTAAGCCTCTTTCTTTTGTAAATTGCCCAGTCTCGGGTACGTCTTTATCAGCAGGGTGAAAATGAACTAATACAGTATGGGTCTAAAAATTGTCCACCTGTCATTTCTTTATTCATTTAGAATCTAAACCTAACCTTGATAGGGTGGTTTCAATGCAATCTTCTTGAAATAAATCACAGAAACTGTAGATTGCTGAGACCCAAGTAGCTAGAAACTTACCATCTTTTAGAGTTTTAGGATGAGGGGAAGTGAATCATATTACATAATATGTAATATGACTTACATTCTCCCAATGATAGGTATAACTCTTCCTCCTGGGAAGTAATTTAGAATCTAGAACTGGGAGAAGAGGAACACAAAGTTCTCTTTGTCTGCCTTTTACCAATTCATTCCATCTTAGGGTTGACTCACAGGATTCTTGTAATCTAGCAGATATGAGCTCAGCAGGCACATTGCCAGAGAAAGAAGTACTAAGTAGATAGTTTTCTTATTTATTGTTGGGAGGACAAGAATTGATTTTTCTATGCCAAGTATTGGAAGTGATGTTGGTAATGTGCACCTTCTCTGCCATCCTCCCCTTGCAATAATCCCAATTTGTTCAAATAGTCAGGAAAATAAAGCTGTAATTTAGATCTAGAAGTTTAGAGAATGCCAGACAATTGTAATCTACCAAAATATCTGTTACTTCCAGATAAAAGTCTTTTTCTTTTGAGAAATAAATGAAATAATTTGGGATCCTGTGTCTTTATTACAATGATTATAATATATTTGAAAAAGATCTTGAGACTAAGACAATTTTGTCAAGAACAAGGAATAGAAATAAGGCACCAGAATTGGTACTTAGAGCTATAAGAATCTTTTTTTAGGTTTTTGAAAAGGAAAACTTTTTTTAATGCTTAGAGACATTTATCAGCTTGAGTTATAACCATTTTGTTTATAATTAGTAAGAACTAACATCGATGCAGTATTTACTTTGTGTCAACAAACATTAGCTTCATCTAATCCTCATAACAACTCTATGAAGCAATTATTATTTTCACTACCTCTAATTTTTGAAATGAAGAAATAGAGAGAGTTTAAATAACCTGTCAAAGTTCATAGAGTTAAAACATGCTGAAGGTAGGATAAAAATCTCTATCAGATACCGACACCTCCCACAACTTTCTACCAACCTGCCTCCTACCCATCTGCCTTCCAGGGGTTGATATACAATTTTTAACATCATATTACATGTTTATTTATTCTACATTTATGTTGGCATTTGCAAATAAGAAAAATTTTTGCTAATTGGTATTACTGTTAGGATAATAGGGGTTATGGTGAGATACTCACAACATAATTATAAATAAGATTGCCCTAAGGGAGTTCAATTTATCAAATCCAAATTAAACGACTACATCAGCCATCTGCATTAGAAAATCAAGATATTGTTCATAAAAGTGTAAGTTAATGTTAAGGAAACAAGAGATCTGAGAATCATTTCAGAAACAATACTGTTTGTGTGTCTAATCTACTACATAGAGATGTAATTGGTTTATCCTATTTGGAGAAAAATTGTGGGAAGAGAGTAAGGGTACTGAGCCATGGAAGCATAAGGAAAGGAAAGGAAAGACTCAGAAACACAAGTTGGTAGAGCATCCACTCACTGCCCTGGGTGGAATGAATCTCTGCTAAGCTGCCTCAAGTGGGAAGGTTTCTTTGGGTAGTGTATCGGTCTTGTATGTGAAAACAACTCAAGCTACCTTAGCTAAAAGTCACTTAGGATAAACCAACTTGTTCTGATACCAAGTTCACTGTTGTGGTTGGCCATTTTAAGTATTCTGGTCAGCTTGATGCCTGCAAATTAATGAACTGAGGTTCTGTTTCACACACCAACCACTATATGCTAGTTCATATAGGTCTATTTCTACAAATTAGATGTTCTCTCTTATTCTGCAGATCACACCCTGTGTATGGTAAGTCCACTGGGGCAAAGGCCACATTACACCTCTTTCATCTGATTTTTCACAGTTTTTAAGGACTTCTACAATTTGTAAGTGCCTTGATAGCTATGCTATGGTACAAAGAAACCATTTGGTAGAAGTTGCTTGCTAACACATTCTGGTCACTTAAGCCTGACCTAAGTCACCTATTCATTTGTTCTAAAACTTTTTCTCTTAACATTCTCTAATCTTACCTACCTGGGGTAGATAGTAATTAGGAAAAAAAATTATGTACAATTTTGATTCATATATATTTCTAACTAGGATGCATGTACAGAGCAATGCAGAACTGAATTCAGTGAATTTGTGATTTTTCAAACTCACTTTATAATCCTATTAGTATTAATTATTATAACTCTTTAATATAGCATGGAGAAAATAAGTTTTGCAATCACTATCTTTGGGTGATAAGAAAACTCTAGGTATTGGGAGAAGCAGGACTCTGCTTATACTACTTGTGCTTCTCCACACTGGCATTTACCCTTCTTGTAAACACTAGCAATCTCTGTAGAGGAAGCTAAGCCAAGGCTATGCACATTGAAACCTAAAAGATGGAGACTGGTAGCAGAGCTCTTCTTTGAGCACTGCTCCGTGTATTGTAACTTTACTCTTCTGGTATGTGGTTGTCTCCTGCTGGCCTCCGCCATCCTCCCTTTCTCCATCCACTCTCCTCTCCCATATGAACTGCAGATGGAGAAGGCATGGCTCACTGATGCTCTGCTGTCATTAGTTCATGTATGCCAGATTCAAAGGGACCTTTAGTTTTACCCTGCTAACAATATGCTTAATTTAAACACTACTGTGACTGGTTGTAGCCTACTGCTTCATATCCCATTCCCCATAACCCTTTTCTCTATTTGTTGCTCACTGTTCAGTCAGGCAATTCAACATAAGTGTGTGTTCCTACAGCTGCCTAATATGTTTTGCTATTCCACAGTAAATTAGCCGCAACTATCCATTGGTAGCTATTGACTTTTACTGAAGTGAAAAATAATGCATGCATATATACATGCAAAAATGTATCCTCGTGAAACCTCTGAGGGAAATAAAAAGAGGAAGAGACACGAAAGTAGTTCCAGAAGTGGCACTTGCTAAAGAAGCAGAAGTGTCAGCTCTGCAAAAAAAAAAAAAAAAAAAAAATACGTGGGAAGAAAGAAGATGGCTTATTTCAGGATTCTTAAAGCCATGGAATCCTCAATTAGTTTGGCGACGTGCTGATCAGTAAAGAAAATGACTAGAAATGCACTTGAGTTTGACTAAAATAGATTGCCTGAGAGAATCTGGAAGTCAAGAATTTTCCTGCTAGGTAACACATTACAATGTCCCCTATACTTTCTTTGTCTGGTTTGTTAGAATCATTTGTAATCAGTAGTTCTGTTTTTTTTTTTTTTTTAAGATGTCATTTGGCAAGTTACAAGTATCAGTCAAACCAAAGGCACATAGAAAAATGTTTATCAAAAGAAAAATCATTTTTGCATTTTCCTATTGGACATCAAAATACAATTACTAGAACACATTGAAGAACACTTGTATCAGGAAATATGTCCACCTTTTAAAAAATGTAGGTATGTTATTTGATGTTTCATTGCATTGGCTTTTATTTTCATGTTTTTGTCACTATGCCTGACTTGTCTTGCATGTTTTGAGAAACCAGGTGACAACCAAACAATAAAGAAGTGAAAAAGTTTGAAAGATAATCTAGACATATTTTAACTCTCGAGCGATTCTTTAAAAGCAAAAACAAAGAAAAACAAAGAAATGCTAGGCTTATATAAGTTTTAAATGTCGGCTGGGCGCGGTGGCTCACGCCTGTAATCCCAGCACTTTGGGAGGCCAAGGCGGGTGGGTCAGGAGGTCAGGAGTTCGAGACCAGCCTGGCCAGCATGGTGAAACTCCGTCTGTACTAAAAATACAAAAAATTAGCTGGGCGTGGTAGTGCATGCCTGTAGTCCCAGCTACTCAGGAGGCTGAGGCAGGAGAATTGCTTGAACCCAGCAGGCGGAGGTTGCAGTGAGCTAAGATCATGCCACTGAACTCCAGCCTGGGTGACAAAGTGAGACTCCATCTCAAAAAAAAAAAAAAATTTTTTTAAATATATTTTTTATCATTTTATTTTAATGTCCTAAACTAGCAGGTTTTATTATTTCATTGTGCATATGAAAAAACTAGACAAGAAAATAGAGTGGCTTGGCCACTGCCAATAAGGCTAACTCTGTTTATGAGCAGATACAACCCCAAAGAAAAAAAACAAATTCCTTACAATATACTAAGTCTTTTGTCTCCTTTTCTTTTCTTTGGATATAGAAAACCTGCAATTCTGGCAGCTGATCATAAAAGTGAAGGAGATAAGTTAATATAAAATGTTTTCTCAGTAAATAGAACTGTGTGCTCACATCACTAAAGATGAGGCTTTTCACAAAGAATGAAAGGTCTAAGTCTCTTAATGCCATCCGGAGGTTCAGATTAATTACCCTTTCAGTCAAGGTCACTGACAGTGTAAAGAATTTTCAGACCCCCTAGAGCCAAGTGTTATCTTTCTCATACAGCAGCCATGGATGCTTAAGTAAATCAATACATGGCAATTAGCAGGTAATAGGCATGATTTTTAAGTAGAAATAAGATATGATGATCTTGCTACAGTACACATATGGCTAGCCATGAGTGAACAACTGCTGCTATCTTGCTGTTGTAATAAAATATCCATTTCAATATAGAGAGCAAAAGGGCCATCAGAAATGAAAGAAATCAGGATATAAAATATTCAAATTTTTTGTTTTTAAAAAATTATTTAAGGGAGATTTTATATATTCTTGGAACAATAAGCTTCTAGATAGGAGTGATTTTATAATGTCGTATTTTGTATAATAGGCTTTTTTAAGAGAAGTTTTAAGTTTACAGAGAATATAGTTCCCATATACCCTCCTCCCTACCTACACGTACACAGTTTCCCTATTATTAACATCCTGCATGAGTGTAGTACACTTGATACACTTGATGAATTACTACTGATACATTATTGTTAACTAAAGTCTATAGTTTACATTAAGGTTCACTCTGTGTTGTATAGTTCTATGGGTTCTGACAAATACATAATGCCATGAATCTGCCATTACACTGTCATACAGAATATGTTCACTACCCTAAAAATCCCTTGTGCTTCACCTTGTACCTCTAGATAAGAGTGATTCTATAATATTGCATTTTTATGTGTAAAACTCTAATGTGATTGTAGTTTGAGCATAAAATTCTATTTTATGGGTATTTCAAGATTGATTTAGGAGCTAGAATAGCATGATTCTTCTTAGAACACCTTTAGTATTCTTTCATTGTACATTATTTCTATTAATTTTTGTGGGTACCACTGTAATAAAGTAAGAATTTAAAGCCTTGTTTTTAACTCAAAAAATTTGCATTTTAATTTAAATTGATAAATGAGTGAAAAGTTAAATAATACACAGCATTAGATGACAGGCTAGCAGGCAGTAGGATTAAGTGCTGAATGAGTGACACCAATAAAATTGGGGAGGTGTTCAGTGGAGTGATCATACACAAGGGCAGAGGTTAAGACAGAAGCTAAGTGGATTAGGAGGGGCTTGAGAGGAGTGTGATATGGATAGGCTGAGAGAAGGGAGAGCATTCGGGCAGGTGAAAGGGCTGGCCAAAAGCTCTAGAAAGAGGAATGTGTATGCTGTGTCTCTATGCTGCTCTTGGAGCACAGGCAGTTTGTGAGGCTATGTTTGGTCCCATTTGCTAAAAGCCTTTGCCGACATTCCTCACTGGGAACATGCTAATTTCCTGGTGGCACTGCAGGTAAGCAAGACTCACGTGCTCTGTTCCCAAGATTCGCAGTCTTTGCCTTCTCAGCTCTCCTTACCTCAGCCCTGGAAAATGTCTTCCTAGTTTAGACACAATCTTTTCACTTCATATTACTCTGCTTAGGGATTCCAATATAGACTTAGGTTTTCTGGGGGCAAAATTGACAAAAAGGGAAGTAAATATTATTTTTTTGGTTTTGTTTTCTAGTCTGTTTCAAATGCCTTTTAAGGCAAAGAAATGCAGGGGTCTCCATGTTTTGTGTGGATGAGAGCAGAGGGAAGAAACGGGTAATACAGGAAGAAAATGAAAACAACTTAGATTAAAATCTCAAAAATATCATTTTATCACAGAAATGACTGGACTAAAATATCCCAAGCTTGTCTCAAAATGAATTTTGGAACCAAAGATGTCTGATGTTACCAAAATAACATCTTGTCACAGTCTTTTAGGGAAGTAAAGAGCAATTTCTAATGACAGGGGATGAAAGACTGAAGAATGAATGAATTATATTTGCTGTTACTAATGATTTGCCTTTATTAGTAGCCTTCAACCATGAGGTAGCATAAGAGGCAATAGGGCAGGTTTAATAAAGAGGTCACAGCACTGGCAAGGGGGTTCAGTGCAATTCACCCAGTAAGACTTGCTAAGGAGACAAATTGGACTTTAGAGGGAAGTCTGGAGCAATTAGAACAAGAAAGTAAGTTTTTTAAGTCATAGAAGGAAATTACATCAGAGTAAAAGTAAGTATCCTAACTCCAATAAGCAATTTGTAACACATAGAACTTTAAGAAGTTGGAAAAATAAACATAAAAAGGCCATGTGCAGTGGCTCACGCCTGTAATCCCAGCACTTTGGAAGGCTGAGGCTGGTGGATCACCTGAGGTCAGGAGTTCGAGCCCAGCCTGGCCAACAGGGTGAAACCCCGTCTCTACTGAAAATACAAAAATTAGCTGGGTGTGGTAGCAGGTGCCTATAATCCCAGCTACTCGGGAGGCTAAGACGCAAGAATCACTTGAACCCAGGAGGCAGAGTTTGCAGTGATCCAAGATTGCGCCACTGCACTCCAGCCTGGGCGATAGAGCGAGACTCAGTCTCAAAAATAATAGTAATAATAACAACATAAGGAGACAGTAAAAAGTCTGTGTTGTGATTCCCAGGACACAAGCTACTTATGCTTTGCCCCTTTATAAAAATATACTCTACCTAACTGAGTGAGGAAAAGACTGCTCTGGAGGCTGGCATTCATCATGCTGGGACCGAGAGCTTGGATGTGTTAGGGGTGAAGCTGGGGTGAAGTAGCAGAGATTAGGGAGAGACTACTACACTTGCACTATGTTTTTCTTAATCAGAGAGGAAACACTCGGAGTTATTTAATGGTTTCATTTACACTAAAACACGTAGTCTTCAGTATCTAGAACATTGCCTGAAACACAGTGGCTGTGTAGTAAGTGGTAATTAAACTCAAGAAATTATGTGGGTATAGCTAATGTAGGAGTCACAACTCATTAATAGCTCTTTTTTTCAAATGGACTAAAACAACATACATTTACTATTTTACAGTTTCTGAGGGTCAGGATTCCAGGCATGGCTTAGCCTGGACTCATTCAATGACCAACAAGGTATCTTCAGGCTGCATTCCTTTCCTAGGTTCAGAGTTCTCTTTCAGGCTCACACGGCTGTTGGTAGAATTCAGCTCCTTGCAGTTGTAGGACTGAGGTCCCCATTTCCATGCTGTCATCAGTAAGGGACCCCACTTGCCTCCCAGAGGCTCCCGCAGGCACTGTCACAATAGGGTAGCTTATTTTCTGGAGGTCTTTAGGAGGGTCTAATTGAAGGCTTTCATCTGATTAAGTCAAGCCCACCCAGGATAATCTCCTTCCTTTTTGATGAACTCAAAATCAACTGATTTAGGAGCTTACTTACATCTGAAAGGATCCTTCACCTTTGCCATATTCTTGTCATGACATTTTAAAACTCAGCCTGGACCAAGGAAAACCCAATTGTCCAAAGTTCTCTTGTGTTAGCTTGTGGAGAACATTGCAATATTATTATCATTCCTAAATTTCTTTGTATCTAAATTGAAATATCACAGACATAAAACATTTGTGAATTTTAACCACATGATCAGGTATCATAGAATCATTAATTCATAGAACGTTAGAGAATAAATAGAAAAACATTAGTCCTATTTCATTCACCTACAATTTGTTCTCTGTAAGAGAATGTACAAATAATTCATTTTCAGAAACATAAGCATTCAGTATTAAATGGAAATATTTACAAAATGTTAGACTAGAGATTAATTGGGATTTACTGACATTATCATAGAAACTCAAAATTCGGTCAAACAAAAATTTTAGTCATATCCCAAATGCTTTTATCAGATTTTCACAGAGTATGGTGAATATCATCATTCATGCCATAGACACTGCCATTTTTCAACAAATACTACTTGAATGAACATTTTGATCTGTGAAAATGCAAGGTTAGCTCTTTCCTTGGTTTTATTTTCATTTTTTCAAAGTATTTATATATTATATAGAATACATTTTCTGGAAACACTTTTAAACAATTCTTGAGGTAGGGTACTTTGTTTTCCTATGGGATGAAGGAGGTGATTTATAGTAGTTATAAGACTGTCCCTTTAAATTTTTATATTCTCAACCTGCAAAGAATGAAATCTCAGCAAATAAAAGTATGTCAGTGGGAAAACTCACAGTGATTGTTCTCTGCTGGAAGGATTAAGTAAATGTAGAGTTTCAAGCAGGCTTAGGTAGTGAACTGTAAAAGACTAAGGGAATGTGAAGGTAAAAATCTATCTTCCCTCACCAACTGATCATGTTGCCAGTGCCATACTCTGGAAGTAGCAATGAGGTTACCTTTCCTTTCCTTTTCTCTGCCTCTCCAGCAGCTGAGAGTTGAACCCTCAGTACCAACACCTGCTGACAAATCAGGGCACTGCTTATGGTTAGTAACAGGATAAGGCATGTAACCTAAGAGTCTGGCCACCGCCTTTTAGCTCTTTCAAAACGAGGTTCCTTATGACTTGCAATACTTGCCTTCCAAGTTTCTTATTGAGGGTCTAATGAAAGAATATTTACAGAAGAGTTTTGTAAACACCATATAAATATTAGTATGTATGATATTCCCTCAGGAAGTACATATATAAATACACACACTGTATATACACTGTAAGAATCTAAATTATTTCTTTTTATAGCAAAATCATTTTAAAAACTGTTGTCTAGTAATAATTCTGTGAACTTGTGTACTGCTTTTACTCTTGTGTACTACTCTGATGTACTTTTTATAATAAAATAACATAAAAATTTGTCTCTACCACTCCAGAAACTGAACTAAGATTCTTAATAGGTTAATGCCTCATTCATTTCTCAAAACAATCATGAGACATAGGTATTGTTATTTTAATTAACAAATGAGAAAACTAAATGCTAGGGGCTTTCATTGAATTAAAAAAAAAATCTTCTTGATTCAGACATGAGAGGAGAAACACCAAATTAGGAACACACACCTTTGGATTTACGATAGTTAAAATCATAAGCTGGTGGCTGAGATATATATAATAATTTAATTGATTGACAGACATTATTATTCTCATCGGTAGAATGAGGAAATTGAAGTTGGGGGGGTTAGTAATTTGACCAAGTTGAAGATGAGAACCAAGACTTGAATTCAGATAGGCTTGAGCTAAAACTTGTGATATTTCCATTCATTTATTTATTCAGAAATATTTCCAGAGTACCTTCTAAGTTATAGAATTACTGGGCAAATTGCCATAGCTACTTCTGTCATGGAGTTTACAGTTGACAGATAAATAAGAGTTAATCTACTTACCAAATAAGGAAATGGAACTGACTCATAATTCAAGTCTCAGCAAAATCTCTCCCTAGAGGAGCTCCTTCCCCTCAATAGTCATTACCACACTATCCTATTATAGTTTCATCATAGCACTTATTTGTTTGTTGAGTTGCTTTTTGGTTTATTTTTTGCATGTGTTCCACTAGGACAGAAGCCCCTAAGATCAAGGATCTTATCTAATTGACTGTTGCTCCCCAGTGCCTGGAATCATGCCTACTTATCCCATCATTTAATTATTCATTAAATGTTTGTTAAAAGAAGTGAAAGAAGGACTCCTGAGAAGTACAGAGTACTAGGAGAAAGTATTTTACCTGATATGAGAAATCACAGATATTTGAGGGAGTAAGATTTGTACTGCAAATCTGAAGAATGAATGAGGTTCTAAAGGAGTATGTGTGTGGACACATGTGCACCTATATGTTGGGAAAGGGGGCAGCAACAAGCTTCAGGTAGAAGAGGAAGTGTGTGCCAAGGCCTGTGGTCGGGCAGAGCATGCCAAATAGGAAAAAAGGAGAAAAGACCAGCCCAAAGAGCCAGCGCAGTTCAGTGCAACACTTGGCGGAGAAGCAGGCCAGGCTAGAGGCTTGTAGGAAATTTGACTTTATCTGAAAAGTAATGAGGAACCATTGAAATATTTTAATCAGGAAAGAAGTTTGAGTTTTGATGTTTGAGTTTTCAGCAAGACATATTTTCAATGTGAAGAGAAGAGAGAAATGGGTCAACCGGATAGAGACATCCCACTTTGGAGTCTCTGCAACAGTCCAGAAATGAAGCCAAAGGAACTTTGCTAACCTTTGATTATGGTGATAAGAAAAGTTGTTGAAATCACGAGCTCTTTAGAAGATAAAACTACTCAGAGTCTATAATAGAGGTGGAACAAAGAGCAGAGGAAATAGGGGTGGAAGGGATGACTATTAGGTTTCTGGCCTGTGCAATAGAATGGGCGGTGGTACCATCTCTGATGGGGAACATGGCAGAGCAGGTATGGAGGGACATGCATGCCTGCCTTTCCTGTATATGTGGTATCTCATTGATACTGAAAGGTTCCGTAGAGTACAGATTTTATTTATGTGTACCAAAGCCTGAGAATTTTCAGAAAGGATAAGGGCATAGCCTAACAACAGAACTGAGGTACCCTGATTTCAGTACTCTGCATGTGAACCATAATATTGTTTAAATAATTATTATATTTCAAACTAGTAAAAGATTACATCCGTATGACCACAAATCTTGAAGTAATTTTTGAACATTTTTACATTATTAAATTCCTATATGGATCTCAATTTCTAGATTGTGTTTACAACTATATTAATTCTAAAGATAAAAAGATATATGCCTTCACAAGGTTTTCTTTTCATTTTAGAATCAAGCATATTCTGAAAAGTATAATTAACTATTTTCATTTTAATACATCTATCTGAACATTTCCAGGAATTTCAAAGAATAAAGGAAAACTGGAAATAGGTAAATATTGGAATAAGAACATCCGGTACCTAAAATGTGAAAGAAGAATGGGATCTCATTATACAATATAAAAAGGATTACAAAACCCACAGCACAAAGGAGGTCTGTTTCTTTTCTTTTGATGTGTCTGTGTAGTGAAACTGCAATTAGTGGTAATAGGAGTTGCATGTGTAACTCAAAGGAGCTTGATGCAAGATTGCAGCAGGGTACAAAATGGTACAAGCAAAATCTCATTCTCATTACCAACATATAATTTTATTGTCTCGTTTAGATAACATAATTTTTCTGTTATCAGAATTGTCCAACCCATTACATCACAAATGCAATTATAAATTCATTATAAATCACCCAAGCTGATAAAAAATCAAATGTAGCAAATTAATATGAAGTCAAGGAGAGAGAAAGTAAATAGTGGTCAAGTTGTATATGAAATTTACCTTTGTGGTTACAAAGAAGACATGCTTACACTTAAATAATCTGTTCTGATAGAGAAACATCTTTTTTAAAATTGGGTTTTTGTTTTAAAATGCTGGTTTTTCTTGGGCAACAGACAATCCCTTAAATTTTGCAATCTGGCATTCCCTTCTTCCTATAATTTCTGCAGCGTTTTTCTAGAAATATCCTGCTTTGGACACTCTTGGTTTTGTTTCTTTCTGTATAGAACTTGCTTGTAAGTTAACATCCATTACACACATCAAACATGTGTAACCATTTAATTGGTATTGATATCATACGTGTATATAACACAAGTCTAAAAAACCAGATGGTCCTCTATGTTGAGTATTAATATATACATCATATCACAGTACACAAAAAAGGCTTTTTACTTAGCAGATTTGTTACATATATCATAGTATTTACGCTATTTATCTTCCTTAAAATGTATTTGACTAATTTTTAAGTTAAATTAATTGATTCAGACAATTTATATTCTCTTCTGCATTTTAATGCATATTCTTCTGTCACAGAAAAAAATACATTTTCACCCTTTAAAGGATTTTTATGTTCATTATATAATACATAATAAGCCTATATTAATAATTTTGCCAAGAATATCATGGTGAAATATACATTAACTTGAACATTGCATCTCTTTTTTTCACTCTAATTTATTTAAGTTACTTGCTTAAATATAGAAAATGGTGTCACAGATTTACTCACACTACATTTAAATCTAAAGCAAAAATATAGTCTGCTTATTTTTGTCTACTACCAGTCTGAACTTGAAACCTGAACTTTCTGTGTTGTTGCAGCAGGGGTGGGCCGGGTTGGGGGCGGGGAGATTGCCCAAATTCATTTTAAACATAGTTTGAGCAAACACGTAATAGTGTTTAATGTAGGGTTTAATCTCTTTAGATAACAATTCTCTGACTTTCAGACTAAACTAACCTTCTCTCCTTTCTAAGATAGCACTTAACTTAAAAAGAAAAGTCACCCTAGGATCTGCCATGGGTTTTGGGACCTACTCTGCTCTGCCCCTGCTGACTTGATGGTTGTGTAACCCGGTCTGGAAGTCCTTGGGCTTTGATCGCGATTGCTTCCCATCCTCTTTTGAGACTTCATTTTGAAAGAGAAGCCAGCTAAAATTCTTGCCTTTTTGCTGGGTGGGGAGACAGAGTGTGGAAAGAGTAGGTCCTGAAGGTAGAAAATGCCTAATGACTGAGAGATACAATAGATGGAAACTCCACCAAAACTTTCTCTGCTGAATCCCTGTAAGTCCACATCCATTTGCACCTGGCTTTTTTCTTGCCTGTTAACACAATGCAGCAGTGTTCTGCTAACTTTAGTATAGGTGAGAATCACCTGGAAGGCTTGTTAAACCTTAGATTGCTGGGTCCTACCGGAGAATTTCTGGTTTAGCAGGTCTTGAGTGGAGCTTGATAATTTGCAAAGCTAATAATTCTCAAGTGAGGCTGAACCGCTGGTGCGGTAACCTCTCATTGAGAAGCGCTGCCGTGAAGCAGTATAACTTTGTATCAAAGATTTGCTACATTTCATTCTTTTCTGTCTTCTTAAAGATCTTGCTTCATTAACTTTTCCTTCTGTTTCTCTATTCTTCAGTCTCTTTCTCTCTAGGGAATCCTTTGAATCAGGATTCAGGGATGGCCTACTCTACTTTTACAAAAGCAAAACACAATAAAATTCATACACAACTACAAATAGCTTTCTTGGATCCAAGCTGCATCTCTAGCTACCATGTAATCTCTACAAAGCCATGCTTCTTGGAGGAGATTTTTACTCATGCTTTAGCTATTTCATTATCTATTCTTTGTTCTAGCTTTCTGCAATTCAGGTTTTGCTTTTACTACTTCTAACACTACACCATAACTCCTGGTCTGGTTAATGTAAAAAACCTTATGCTTTTATGGCATTATTTTAGTTTTTCTTAGCTAGGACCAAATTACAACTTATGAGAAAATGAAAATTTGAGGGAATTTTAATAACTTGTGGATTCAGGTTCATAGTAGTTCTGCCAGTTATAAGTTGGGTAATTACAGGCAAAGTTTGAATCCCTCTGAGGCTCAGTATTTGCAAATGTTAATGGTATCTGTCTTGTAAGGTTATTTTGAGGATAGGCTGATGTATATCTTGCAAGATTAGTTCTAGGCTATTGTGCATATAATGCATAGAATAGTGTTTGCAATGTAAACAGTAGATAGTAGTAGAAATAATGTAATTTTGAAATTTAAAACAGAAAAATGAGATTATTTTGAGTCTGTGTTTTGTCACCATCAGAATACAAGTGGGTGCTAGTATCAATTTTCTAGGTGGAGTGCTTCAATTATACATAAATTCTAATGCTCCAAAAGAATGATCTCCATGAATTAAATGATTTGTTGAAAAGGTACCTTATCATCCAACATCTTACAGACAGGCTTTGCTGGCTCTTGAAAGACTAGATATGGGCCAAGTGCCGTGGCTCACGCCTGTAATCCCAGCACTTTGGGAGGCAGAGGCAGTCAGATCACCTGAGGTCAGGAGTTCGAGACCAGCCTGGCCAACATGGCGAAACCCCATCTCTATTAAAAATACAAAAATTAGCCTTGCGTAGTAGTGCCTATAGTCCCAGCTACTTAGGAGGCTGAGGCGGGAGAATCCCTTGAACCCAGGAGGCGGAGATTGCAGTGAGCTGAGATCGCACCACTGCGAGCCAGCCTGGGCAACAAGAGTGAAACTCCATCTCAAAAAAAAAAAAAAAAAAAAAAAGGAAAGAAAGGCTAGATATGTAGAACTATCTAATTAACCAAGAGTTGCTTAAAGGGATATCCTGGGGCTAAACATATTTCTCCCTATAATCCCTTGCTAACCACAGCCCTAAAGTCTTCTGATGATTAACATCAGGCCCCCTTTGCTGAACTGGTGAGCCTGACAGAGAAATGGCTTATGTTGGACAGTTCTGGCCACATGCTCACTTAAAGACCCATGGTCAGGCACTCCATCTTCACCAGAACCCTAAAACACACCCAGAGCTGTTTTTCAAAAGGTGAAGCATTTTCCTCTGCAGACAGCTTCAGAATCATAGAGGACTATGTTGATGACCTCATTGGGCGTGCCATGAACCTTACACATCATCTTTTCTCACCGAAGATACCTCTAATATCACAGGGTCTACTGGGTCATGTGTCCTAAGTGGCCAAGGTCCTTGCCCTCTCTAGCCTGGATCTGCTGCTGGATTCTTCTCATGCTCCATGCTCTAATCATAGTTGACAGCTTTTCATGCCACCCAGTACAGAGGCCAGAGTAATATTCCTGGGTTTTGGCATATGCTGCCTGCAAAACCTAAGGGATCTTATCAGGTGATGTGCTTTCTTCTTTGTAGTGGGAGACGTGAGGTGCAATAATTTTTCTTTTTCTTTGGTGTTGGCCCAGCATTCCTTAAACCACATGACCTTTAAAAATGTTAGGGATGTGGCAGGCCCCTGAAAATATTTTTGGTTTATTCCCTACCCTTTGGAGCACATCTGTCTTACTAGAGCCTCCAATATACTTGTCATTTCTTATTTATTTGGTTCGATTAGCATGATGTCAGCAGTGCAACGTGCCAGCAGGATGTTCTTCAGGATGTGCGGCCAGTCCAGATTTCTTTGATAGAGAGAGAAACTGTTAACCTAGTGCTGGGCAAGACTGCAAATGTATGCTATCGTCACTTCCAAGGAAATGTTAATTGTTTCTGTTCTTCTTTTCTGAAGAGTTAAAAGCACACACACATTTTTCAGATCAAAGGCCTCATACCATGAACCTGAGGATGTGTTTATCTGTGCTCGCAGAAATAGCCCATCTAGAACAGCAAAGGCAAGTAGGAAATGGGGGCTATAATTTGACTGAGTCAGTAGCTGATTGTTGTCATCCAGGAGCCACCTGCTTTTGTAGGGGTTCCTGGATGATGACAGGAAATGTTATTTACATAGACATAGGGCAGAGACTACCAGCACTGCCTCCTTTAGGACAATAATTTCTGCCATTCCTTAAGCAATACAATGTTGTTTTTGATGTGCAGTCTTGACGGGGAGAACACTTTAGAGGTTCTGCTTAACTTAAACAGAGTTCAGTGCTAATGTGCCCACTCCCTAAGAATATACTTGAAATGGGACCATTAGCACTGAACAGGGTACATGAACAGAGTAGACCACTGTAAGCTAGACCTTGGCCAAGTGGGACCATTAGCACTGAACAGGATTCATGAACAGAGTGGACCATTGTAAGCCAGACTTTGGCCAAGACTTCATTTGATACTTGATCCTATATTTGCCCTCCTGCAACAGAGGGCTCTTGATGGCACTTTAGTTCCCTAGAGTTCAATGTCAACAAGGACATTGTGTCCAGTGACCTAGAAATGTTTAGGTATTATCTTTTCTTCAATGAATAGTTGCTCTGAGAGGGAAGTGAGCATTAAAGAAGTTCAGTAGGGAGTGCTAGACTCAATATCTGTGGAAGGCAGATAGTGAAACAAGATTGAACAGAGGGAGAAGCTGGGCTACAGTGCGGTTTCAACGAAGACCTCAGGGGACCCTATGTGGAGCTCTAAATGTCACTCTCTCAAGTTGTCCCACGTCATGGCGAGGAGACAGGCTTTTCTATTCCCTCTTTCACTGCTTATTGGATGGAAGCTGTCCTTGGAGAGGGAGTCTGACCACAGGCAAGATAGCTCTCCACCCGAAGGCAATTTTCTGACAGGGCTGAGAACTGAGGGTTGTCAGCCCCTAACATTCCAGCAGCTGCTGAAGATTTTCTGTTCTAAAGATGAATCTGTGTGTCACAGCCCAATACCCTTGAATCGTCAATATCTAATGTGGGGAAATGTTGGTGCTAGAAATATACCAGGCTCTCAAAATCACAAAACAAGAATAAATATAAAACTGCCTTCAAACACCGTCTTTAAACAGATTGCTACCTTTGATTGTTCTAATAATATTTTTCTTTTACATTTGAAATTGTGGTTAAAATATACATAACATAAGCCTTACTCTTTTAACCATTTTTAAATGTATAATTCAGTGGCATTAAGTACATTCACAATGTGGTGTAACCATCACCACTCTCCATTTCCAGAACTTTTGCATCATCCCAAACAGAATCTTTGTATCCATTAAACAATAACTCTCTATTCCCTCTTCTCTCTCAGTCCCTAGAAACTATCATTTTACTTTCAATCTCTGATTTTGCCTATTCTAGGTATCTTATATAAGTGGAATCGTACAGTATTTGTTCTTTTGTGTCTCAATTATGTCACATAGCACACAGTTTTCAAGGTTGCAGCACGTATCGGAATTTAGGCTGAATAATATTCTATTGTTTCTGTATACCACTTTCCAATTGTTACCACATTCATCTGTTGATTGACATTTGAGTTATTTCTATCTTTTGGATATTATAAATAATGCTTCTATAAACATTGGTGTACAATATATGTTTGGGTCACTGTTTTCAATTCTTTGGGGCATAGAGTGAGAAGTAAAATTGCTGGAATAATAACTATATTTTAAATTATAGCAATACATAATATTTTATTCTAATGTTCACTATTGGTAGTATAATTCTTATTGTATACATAATTAATAAATTTGCTTGTATTTATGAATATGTGACATTCTGCTAAGCATTTTATATTCAATATGTCTTAGATAATTACTGAGAGACAGTAAGTACAAATTAAATGGTAGTAATTGATATTTACTATGATTGCCTCATCGAATACCTATAGTAACCCCTGAAGAAAAGATGTAAATATTTTTATACTAAGTCTATTAAATGGAAAAACTGAGGCTTAGAGAAGTTATAATTTGCCTAAGATCACACAGATCAATTGCAGAGTCAGGCTTAGCCACTAGAACTGTTTACCTCAAAGACTGTGCTCTGAAAAATTACTCTGTCTTATACTTAGAGAACTATTAGATCTTTGGCCATATGTTTAGAGACCCATATATACCTTTTAAAATGTAAATTGCTTTAAAGTGTATAATTCCCAAGGGATAATTTTGTGTGTATGTGTGTGTGTTGGCGGGGGGGCTTATGGTTTTTTTATTTGTTTGCTTGCTTGTTTGTTTTTGCAGCATATTCATATGTCTAATAAAAATATCAAATAAATAAATTTAGTATAAGCATTTGAAACTCACAATAGTGGCTTTTTTTTTTTCCTGTTTGTCCTCTAATTCCATGAGGAGACATGAAATACTGGGCTGGCCTAGTATATGCATAGTTTTTCATTTACACGTATGCAAACTGGAAGCAAATCGATCTTCTACTCCAGATTTTTTTTCAGATTTTTTTCTCAATAGACAATATAATGTTTTAGAGTTTTTAGGCCATTTCCACAAAATATTATTTTCTTTAGAACAAGTAGAAAGTTATTTGAAAATACTTTTTTTTTCAGAAACAGAAAGCATATTTGTCAGATAACCAATTCTGTTTATACATTGGAAATTTTATTTTAAATCAAAATAAATAAAATCTAGCTTTGCTTTAGCACAATTATTTATTTAAGGCATTTGTCCATAATTATTTTAGGGTAAAAAATATATCACATAGTTAATAAAATAAATGTTTGGTTTGTTGTTGTTTTGTAGCTTGATGACAATTTATAGACAAATTACCATACACAAAAAGTCAACTTAACAAGACAATCTTTTAAAAAAAATTTGTCTATACCACAATAGGTAAAAATTATGTTGAGAAAAATGTACACAATATTCAAATCATAGTTACCTTTCATTAGAATTTTTATATTTTTATAAGAGATGTTCTTTCAAGTGGCATAGATACCTGAATAAATCAAGTTAAATCAAGGGAAAAACTTTCTAGGTCAAATTACTTGCATATTATATTAAATTTGGGGTGTAACCTTTGGTCAGGATACTACTTTTTGCCATCAGTTCCTTACAAAATTTTCTTGTTACATGATTTATTCTTTCTTTTAAAGCCATCGTATTTCTATCTGACTATGGTTTGGCTGTATGAAAACTGGGATACCAATAGTTAAGATACCATTGAGATCCTCTAAAAATTTATCAGAGTCTTTAAGCTATAAGTTATATACATCATAATAACTTAATGGTATCATTAAGTATATACAACCCAAACTGATACACTTAGCTTCTAATCAGACCTTCACGTGCAATTGAAAAGTAAACTTGGTTTACATACATGTCCATACTTCTCACTCCAGATTGATTATTTAAAACAGTATTTTCTAAACTGAGTTTTTTCAAACTTTTCTCCCCAGATGTTTGGTTAAAAAAGTTTGGGGAATCCCACACAATTATCTCCATCTGAGAATGGCAACATATATCAGTCTATAGATCACTCTGATCAGTCCTGTAGTAACTAAATTTGATTAATGTATTTACTCAAAATTTTGAAACCCTGATTTAGAAATTATATATGCTGTAAGTGTTTAACCTCTGTGAAATCCAATCTAGCTGTTGGCAATAAAACAGAAAGTAGAAAATGTCTTTGCATTTCATAACAATATATAGACATATTTTTGCCTGTATATATTGTCATCTGCAATAGATTTTAGTTTGAGGGAAATTAAGTTCCTGGCAAGATTTTTTTTAGTTGCTAGTGTTTCTCAATTAACTCCTTTGAGTTATTGTTATATGTCAAGTATATTAAACAAAGGACTTGGTGTGGAAAAATTTGTTGCAAGTTATTGAGTTCAGGATTAAATACACTGTACAATTCAGAAAACAATAGAATATTTGTACTAGGAAGGGAATTTAAGAACTTTTCTACATTATGTAAATTGAAGTATCAACTTTTATAATCTTAGCAGAAAACAAAATTCAAACTAGGAATATTTTATGAACTTAGATAGCTGATTTAGTATCTAATATTTCTTTTTAAGTGAACTTGGTTTATTCCTACATTGCACTGATATAATGGAAGAGGCTTTATAGAAAAGAAGAGATTATATGAAATAATATCATGGTCAGATGAAGGAAAAATTTGATCAAAAAGTTGTTCAAGCAATGTGTTAAAATTTTCTTTTTTTTTAAAAAATGTATTTTTATTTTAAGTTGTGGGGTACATGTGCAGGGTGTGCAGATTTGTTACATAGGTAAACGTGTGCCATGGTGGTTTGCTGTACCTATCAACCCATCACCTAGGTATTAAGCCCAGCATGGATTAACTATTTTTCCTAATGCTCTCCCTCCCCAACCCCATTCCCTGACAGGCCCCATTGTGTGTTTTGCCCCTCCCTGTGTCCATGTGTTTTCATTGTTCAGCTCCCATTTATAAGTAAGAACATGTGATGTTTGGTTTTCCGTCCCTGTGTTAGTTTGCTAAGGATAATGGCTTCAAGCTCCATCCACGTCCCTGCAAAGGACACAATCTCATTCTTCTTTATAGCTGCATAGTACTCCATGGTGTATATGTATCACATTTTCTTTATCCAGTCTATCATTGATGGGTGTTTGGATTGATTCCGTGTCTTTGCTATTGTGAATAGTGCTGCAATGAACATTATGCGTGCATGAATCTTTGTAATAGAATGATTTACATTCCTTCGGGTATATATGCAGTAATGGGATTGCTGACTCAAATGGTATTTCTGGTTCTAGATCTTTGAGGAATTCCCACACCATCTTCCACAATGGTTGAACTAATTTACATTCCCACCAACAGTATAACTTTCTACAAAAAAGAGGAGATGCACCAAACATCATATAGATTTTTTCCTATGTGATTTTTACATAAAAATATGTATGTCAGAAGAAGTAAGAAATGACTGCATTTTTAAAATAAAACTTTTTAAAATTTAAAAAGTAAGGCGTGATTTAATTGAATATAATGAGCATGTAACATCAGATATAATTTTTTAGGTACCTGGAATCCATTGATTGAATGGCAAGAAAGTACAGTACCTTCTTTACCTTATTGCCCGAGTACTAAACTTCATTAGGAAGGTGGCTTGCACCTCTTGGTACTTTTAGGACAAATAAAGATCACCTAGTTACCTAGCAGTATCTTGAGAATCCTTTTAATGTCTATGCCAGTGATGGAGCCTACACATGCTTGACTTCTCTTGTGTAATTAATGATAAGATGAAAATCAGAATTATTTTTATGTGGCTATTAGATGCCTTTTAGACAGTCACAACTTCCAGGTGCTATCACTGAAGTTCAGAGTTAAAGATTCTTCTGACCAATATCCTTACACAACTTATCCTCTCTCCACTCCACTCTTAAAATAACCCGAGTTATTCAAAGTTGTTGGGACCTTTCTGGGGGTCTAATAAATAACACCTTGCATGGAATCTGAAAAATTAGTAGAAAATTGGAAGGAAGATGGAGAAAAAGGTGTCTACTTAATTACTATATTTACTACTTTACACTAAGTTGGAAAATGTATGTAACACAAAAGCTAAGTGAGCACCTAATTGAACCCCAAATTTAAATAGACTTACTCCTTACTTACCAAGGAGAATTTGTGCTATCTGTGGGCATCTGGATCCCAGAGGAAAAGAGGGATGAGCTGATTCGAGCAGAGCATGATCAATGTTCAATATGTTTTTCTCAGTTTAACCAATCACTTGAATCATACCTTTGCCCTTGGGGCAGAATGAATTCCATTTCCTTAATGTGGAAATACAAGTGAAAGGTATGGATAAAGTGTTCTCCCCTAACAATGTTATTTGGATGATATTCAGAGAAGCAACTGTGAAGTCATTGAACGTATATTGGATTCTTGAATCAAGAGACCTCATGAGTGTTTGATTCTACCATTCAGATGTTTTACCTTCAAGGTGTCAAAACTATCCAAGTTCCAGTTTTCTCGTTTGTAAATTAATAATAATAATAAAAGTACCCAGCTTTGAGAGTTGTTTTAAGGGTTAAATTAAATAATAAATGAGAGCAAGAACAAAACAGTGTTAAATATTAGTATTATATTATTAAATGGTATAGATCAACCAAATGTTATTGAGCACTGTGCTAAACACTGGAGATATGAAGATGAGTAAGACAAAGTCTCTGACCTTCAGTCTCATGTAAGAAATAAAAATACAAACAGATCATTTTAGGGAAAGAGGATAATGAGAAACAGCCTGAGTGCTTATGAGTGCACTGAAATCTCATTCATTGAAAGCTCAAAGGAATTGTTAAGTTACTTCTAATTTTAGCATAAATCACATGAATGCATGGAATAAATAGCGCTCAGCTTTTTGTCCATGGCTCTCCTCCTATACTTACTTTCCCCATCTAACCTACATTTATATGAATATAAATTCTATAAAACCAAACAATGTGCTATCTAGGTCATGTCATGTGGTGGTAACATTGGATTTATCAACATCAGGCTGTATATTGTGAAAAACTAGGGAGCCCGTCATGGGATCAGCAAGCTTATAGAATAGGATTGACAGCTAGGATGAAAGCCAAAGCCAAGAGATTGTTCCCAGTATAATAGGAGCTGCAAAAATGCAAAAGGCAGATTCTGTGCAGTAGTCCAGGGTCAAAATCAAATATGGTCTAAAAATGAGAAAAACAAATAGGAATATAGACTTTCATACCTGAGGGTTAATTCCTTGAACTGTGATAGTCCAATCCATCCCACTTCCTAAAAGGAGATCTGTCTTATGCAAGCAGCTGAAAATACTGTTGAACCTTCTTTTTTTTCCAATTTTTTTCAAAATTCTATTCATTTAAATTGTAACAAAATATACATAAAATGTACTATTTAACTATTCAAGTGTACAAATCACATTAAGTACTTTCCCAATGTTATACAGTCATCACCTCTATTTCAAGAACTTTTTTATCATCCTAAATGGAAACTCTATACCAATTAAACAATTATTTCCCTTCCTCCCTATCCCCAGCCCTTAATTACCTATGTTTTACTTTCTGTCTTTGAATTTGCCTATTCTAGCGTATTAGGTAGTTCTTGCATTGCTATAAAGAAATACCTGAGACTAGGTAATTTATAAAGAAAGAGTTTTAATTGGCTCATGGTTCCGCAGGCTTTACAGGAAGCATGGTGCTGACATCCCTTGGGCTTCTGGGGAGACCTCCGGAAGCTTTTGATCATTGTAGAAGGAGAGGGGAGAGTAGGCACATCACATGGTGAAAGCAGGGGGAAGAGAGAGAGAGAAAGGGGCCACACACTTTTAAACAGTCAGATCTTGTGAGAAGTCACCCACTATCATGAGGACGGCACCAAGGGATTGGGGCTTAACCTTCATGAGAAATCCACTCCCATAATTCAGTTACCTCCCACCAGGCCCCACTCTAATAATGGGGATTACAATTCAACCTGAGAGTTGGGTGGGGACACAGATCCAAACTATGTCATGTTGGTACCTAATGTGAGTGGAATCATACAATGTTTGTTCTCTTGTGTCTGGTTTATTTCACTTAACGTTTTCGAGGTTTATCCATATTGAAGTATATTCATATTGTAGAAAATTTTGTATCAGAATTTCTTAAGGTAGAATAATATTTCATTGTATATTCCACATTTTTTTTTACCACATTCATCTATTGATTGACATTTGGGTTGTTTCCACCTTTTGATGATTGTGAACAATGCTGCTATGAACATTCATGTACAAATATCTGTTGGACCCCTGCTTTCATTTTTTTGGGTATACTCCCAGAAGTGTAATTGCTGGGTTTCATGGTAACTCTATGCTTTATTTTCTGAGGAACTCTCATGCTGTTTCCTAAAGCAGCTACACCATTTTACATTCCCACCAGGAATGCATCAGGGTTTCAATTTTTCCACATATTCATCACTTGTTACTTTCTGGCTTTAGTTTAGTTTTGTTTTTAATTATAGTCATCCTAATAGGTGTGAAATAGTATGTGGTTTTGATTTGTATTCCCCTAATGGTGTTGAGCATGTTTTCATGTGCTTATTGGCTATTGTATATCTTCTTTGAAAAAAGTGTGTATTCAAGTCCTTTGCCCATTTTTAAATTGCGTTTTTTGTTTTATAGTTGGTGAGTTGTAGATTTTTATAGATTCTGGATAATAATCCCTTATCAGATACATTATTTGCAAATATTTTCTCTCATTCCGTGGGTTGTCTTTTTACCTCTTGATATTGTCCTTTAATAAACAAATGTTTTAATTTTAATGAAGTGCAATTTATGTATATTTTCTTTTGTTGCCCATGTGCTTGGTGTTATATTCAAGAGAACATTGCCAGAAACGCCTTTTTTTTTAAAGCAAGAATTTTAAAAATAAAAGCTGGAACAATGTCCAATTAGCTTTTACAACATTATTTATTAATTTTTTTTCACTTTACTAAGTAAAGTAAGAGAAAATTGAATGGTAAAAACTTACTGAGATTTAGCTATGTTTGTTTTTCTTACTGCATACAGAGTTGTTATTATAATACTTAAAGTGCTACTAGAAATATCCCTAATATTGTCACCATGCTATTCCAAATTAAAAAGATAAACTGTCTCTCTCCACTGAAAACTTGAAATAGATTTTTTGTGACATTCATAAAATGCTATAATGCCTGGTTTTTTTGTAGTGGTACATGAAAAGGACTGATTTTATTTTATTACTGACGGGCAAAATTGGCAAATATCTTGTCTTTCTTCTCATAGCTCAGTGTAATTTACAGGTTAATTGTGCATCACAAACACAAAGTATTTAGATTGGAGAGTTGCCTTCTCTATATTGCTATTGATCTAAATTCACATGAAGAAAAAAGGCATTAATTTGAGGGCAAAGAGTGTCAGAAATGATTTATAGATTTCATGGAGTGTCAGGAAGTGGACATCACTATCTGGTAGCTTTTATGAATACTAAGGATGAAATTCTGAAGAAACTAGGCTACAAAATAATTATTTCGCAGAGGCAAAATATTGACATAAAACCAATATATCTTGCTCTTAAGTGAATCGTAGAGATGAATCACTAAGATTATCCAATATCATTGCTATAAGCAAGACGATCTAATGAAACCTGTCTTCCAAGGGTATTAAAGCCTCCTTTTGTGCTATAAAAGTACTTTAAATTCTTGAAGCAAGAACCTGAAATAAGCTGGACTCACCTTCTTAAACAGAATGCACAAGTCACCCATCTGTTATAGATGAATGACCTTCGTATTTACATACCCAAAATTACCTGCTTCTAAAGCCATCTGGATAGTGTTACAATGTCCTTGTTTGACAGAATTTGTATTAAGAGGGCTAGAAGCCACCAATGAACAAAGCAAATCAGTTCAAATGGGAGATAGCAGGAAGGAACGTAGATTCATACATTCTTAGCAAAAAATTAGAGCACATAACAAAGATTAATGCTTCAACAAGAAAGAAAAATGTGACTGTTGTTATTAGTCATCATAATAAAGGTAAATATCTGTGCGAACAGTAGACGCAGGGAGTGATGTAGAAAGGATGGGATTTGGATGGCAGGGGAAGCTGATGCACCATATGTATATATATATTTATTTATTTATAAAGCATCAATTCAGTCTACATGCATAACTTGACAGCACAAAAGAAAATGTTTTATGTTATTCCCTCTTTGGATCCTTGAATGTATGTGATTTAGTAAAGAAAATTAGATTAACAGCAGATGTATGGGAATCTCCTTTATTATTTCTTTCTGCAACCTTATTGAGGGATGCCCCTTAGATAAAGAGAAAACTACTTCATTTAACACATTCTTTCTTTAAAAATATTTTCCTCATCTTCCATCAATTAATAGAACCCTAGATGTCAATCTATTTCAGCTTAATGCTGCTTTCTTCAGACACATCCGGGAATTCACTAAAGTAATAAGTAGGTTTTTCCTGAAAGCACCAACTACCAGACATATTTCTCCTACAAGGTTTTTAATTGAGAGACTGTTTTTTCCAGGCACCTTTACATGGTTGTGGGTTTTATTTTATTCAAAATGACATCTAGTCCCTGTCATAATCTGAATTGTGGCAGGGCAGAGTAGGAGATGAGTGATATATATGAGGAGGGTGATTATTCATAATTGCTACGTTTGAAGAATAGAATAAAGAAATGATTTTTCTAGTACTAAAAAAGACACTTTTCTAAATGAAAGTGATTTTATATTTTGAAGTTGTTTCCTCTATATAAATATGATTTTCTGGTGGTTCATGAAATTTTAGTTTCTATAGTACTTCTGAAATTCAGGTAGACTACAGAGTATTAACTTGATTCCCACCCTCTGCTCCCCACACACATACACAAAAATGACAGAAACTGAATAAATATAAAAGGAGAAAATGATAGCTTAAGTAAAAACCAGTAATATTTAAGCAAAACAATGAAAATTTCCCATGAAATATCTTCATATTTGATGCAAAAATATAAAAAATCACTTGCATATACATGCTAAAAAGAGTTAAGTGCAGTTAAGTACTCCGACACACATATTGTTCCATTTTCCTGATCTGTGTCATCTCTGGGCCTGGAAAATAGCTCCAATATTAACTGTACGTGTGCTTCAAGCAATGTGCTGATTATGTAGGGGGATTGAACTAAACCAAGGGGTTTATCAAAATGGTGGAACAAATTACTTCACATTGCCATTATCTGAGGAAGCAGGACAGGGGTTAATCTCTTGCACTGATGACTAACATTCAGCCGTGCAGGCATCAAATAACTCTGCACAGTATTGTCAAAGGTCTGCCTGGCTCAAAGGCACATTTGTTCTGAAAGGGTTTACATTTGTTTGGTTGAGGGTAGAGGGTTTGATTGTTGACCAGGTTGAGGTCACAGACTACAATTAGGTATTTAGAAGGAATGCACATCTTGATTTCATTATCCAGAAGGTGTAACAAACAAATGTTAAAAAGGCATAAAGACCTGCAGACAGAGACGCCTCGCCTGACTCCAGCCCTTATTATTTATGTGTTTTCCCTTATTTGCTCATTTTTAAAACTCTTTGGACTACTTCAGGAAGTCGAATCAAGCTTTACTCAATTACAGTCTTTTCCTCTTTGCGCACGCTAGCCAGAGTGGTGGTTGTGCCAGGGTGTGATTTAAGTCTTTCTTTCTGGAATCTTTGGAAGTCATCCAAATGTATTTGTCAGCTGCCAGTTTGCGGCCCTTTATCTAACGATGGGGTGGTCACAGCTGATTCTCATGGCACACGTGAAATCTATGATAAACTGGAAAATCATGTAGTGTCTTGGAAACCAGATGCAATTTTCAAAGGCGTTTGTCATTGTCTTGACATTGCCTTACATTTTAGTGTTTAGTATGGTACATTGTTTGTTGGTTATAAAAAGAATATTTAACAATGCTTTTGCTCTTTTTGTGAAGTTCTTCGGGGGTATATTATATTCTATGACAGTTTTAAAGATAGATATTTCACTGTTAATGGTTTTGCTCCTCTGGTGTTCTACACTTGCAATTTTCTTTATAAAGGAAATGTTCATATATATTAGACAGAAACACTCTTTAGGATTAATCTACTAAAAAGAAAAGTATTTCCTTCAAAAGGCCAGTCAGTAGTCTGGGGTATAGAAAATGTTACATTACTTACTCAATATTGAATATTTTATTCATATTGGCTTTGCAAAAAATAAATCCTTTGAGAAATTTTAGTTTTGGTATTTAAGATTCATGCTCATAAGACATTTCCTCCATATGTCAGTGTAGGAACCACTTTTCTTTTTTGAAGATACATTTTAATATAGAAATGACAATGATATTGGAAAACACAGAAGGTCAAAATAAAAAGTATCTATATCAAGTATTTATTTATTTTCCATTAATTCAACAATATTTAAATGTCTACTGTATTAGAACTAACTGTATGTGTATGTGTGCATGTATATATATACACACATAAATACATGCATATATACACATATAGTTAGTTATATATATATATCATACATACACATATTTATTATAAAGTATTCGCACAGATGATTATGGCAGCTGAGAAGCCCCATGATCTATCTGTCGTCTGTAAGCTGGAGACCCAGGAAATACAGTGGTGTAGTTCAAAGCCCTGAGAGTCAGAGAGCTAAATGTTTAGATTTCAGTCTGAGTCTGAAAGCCTGAGAAACAAGAGCACCAAGGGCAGGAGAAGAGTGATGCCCTGGGTTGGCAGTCAGGCAGAGAGCAAATCCAATCTTCCTTCAACGTCTTATCCTCTTCCAGCCCTCAAGGGTTTGGATGATGCCCATCCACATGGAGGAGGGCCATCTGCTTTACTCAGTCCACCAATTCAACTGCTAATCTATTTTGGAAACACCCTCACCGACACACTCAGAAATGATGTTTAACCAGCTATCTGGGCCTCCAATGGCCCAGTTAAGTCAACACATGACAATAACCAACACATTTACCAAGTTCCAGACACTGTTGTAGGTTTGGAATTTATAGCAGTGAAAAATAAATAAAAGAAAAAACAAAATCCTGAGATCCTTTCCCTTATGATGACACAACAAAAAGAAAGATAGGTACAATACAGAATCTGTTAGGTAGTGATAATGCCCAGAAAAAGTAAGAAGGCACGTGGTAAGGAAAACACATGTGTATGGGAGAGGCTCTCCTAGAGTTTGTGGTGATTCAGACAGGGTGTAAAGGGAGTCCTCACCGAAATGGTCATGTCTGAGTAAGCACCTATCATACTCTGTTTGGGTTGCTATAACAGAATACCTGAGATTGGGTAATTTATAAACAAAAGAAATGTATTTCTCAAGGTTCTAGAGGCTGGGAAGTCCAAGATCAAGGGACCAGCAGGTACCATTGTTGGGTGAATGCTGCTCTCTACTTCCAAGATGGCTCCTTGACCCTGCCTCATCCAGAGAGGAGGAGCACTGTGCCTTCACATGGCAGAAGGCAGAAGGCCGAGTGAGTCAAATGCTGCATGAGGCCTCTTATAAGGGCCTAAATTGTTTTCCAAGGGAGAATTCCTTACAGCCTGCACACCTCAAAGGCCACACCTTTCAACATCATCACCTTGGCAACATCTGAATTTTGGAGGGCATACATTCAAATTATAGCAGCACCTGAAAGAGGTGAAGGAGAAAGGCACAGGATTTCTAGAGGAGGATTCTTCCAGAGAGAGGGACACTCCAAGGACAAATGCCCTGATGCAGGACCACACCTGACATCAGAGTTTCAGAGCAGAGTGAGCTAGGAGAAGAGGAGGAAAGTCAGGGTGGAAGAGGTTGTAGAAGTGAGAGGAGTCACCTATGTCAGACCTTGTGCATCATTAGGGAGTAATTGGAGAGTTTTGAGCAGAGGAGTGATATTCTTTGACCTATTCTTTGACAGGATTCTCTGCATGCTTGGTTGTGAATAAACTGCCAAAGGCAGAGCAAAGAAACTAGTTAGGAGATTATTGCAATAATTAATAATATTTTTGGAAGATAAGATTTACACGCATAAAATTAGTAGAAAATAATGCAAAGAAAAATGTAATTATGCTGCCACATGATTCTCCTTTTAATCCTCTTAAAGGATGGCTCAACACTACCAAAGTTGTTTCATACTTTTCCTTCGTTCCCTAAGCCTGACATTTCTATCATACTGCACTGTATAGTGAACTGGAAAAAAATTGCCTCCAACTTTGTAAAAAATATTCTACCACTTTTTCCAGTAAAAATTTGTTGAGCATCAAATATGCTCCAGGCATAAGATTGTCACTAGAGATATAAAGATGAATAACGAATAGCTTTCTCTTCAAAATTCTCAAAGTCCCATGAGCAAAACAGAAACATAAAAAGATATACGTAGTACAATTTAGAAACACAATGCCAGAGATGTGCCCAGGGTATGTTGGAAGCACAAAGTATATACAAACTATGGAGTTACATTTTATTCTAGAAAATTAGGAAAAATTTCAGGGTATTGTTTCTAGTAAACTTAATTCTCCCCAAACCCTTGTCTCCACAACCTTAAAATATAGAAAAGCTATATATCCAGTGTGATGGTTAATTTTAGTTGTCAACTTGACAGGATTAAGGAATACTTAGAGAACTGGTAGAGTGTTACTTCTGAGTGTGTGTGTGAGGGGATGTTTCCAGAGGGGATTGACATTTTTCTGCTTCCTAATGATATGATAGTCACAGTTTATTTTCAATATTACTCATGAAAATCTATGAAAGACTGGAAAATCAAGCAGTGTATTTGGAGAAAAGGAATAACATTTGCAACAGCAATCATAATTAGAAAATGTAAGGGCTCACCTAAAAGAAGAAACAGTAGTAACATAGTTTTTTCTGGATTAGATATAATAATTACCATAGGCATAATGAGTTTTTATTTTAGCATGGTGTTTGCCAGATACCTCACCTGATTCCGTTTTGATAATTGTAACCAATTGTGTTAGTTGGCTAACATCAACTGGGAAAGCAGTAGTCTTAATTCCAAGCCACACAATTCTGAACATGATTTTATTTGGCTTTTTCCTTCTTATATCGATAACATTTAAATGACTTTTTCAAAGTACCTGCCACACACAGCAATTGCTCAGTAATGCACAAGGGTATAAAAAACGTAATCAAATTATAGATGATACAAATAGCTAACAATTGCGGATTTTCCCTTCCAAATTTCTCACAGAAACTCTCAAGAAGAACACAAGAACAAAGTTTAAAATCATTGGGAACTAGGTATTCTATTCATATTGTACGAGAATCCTGAAACTCAATAGCAGGAGTAAGCATGCAGCTAGAAAAAAGTTCCAGGCACTCCATGACAAGCCTCTATCTCATGAACATTCAGGCATCAGCATCAGACATTCATTTCACAAATATTTATTGAACATTAACTGTGTTATAAGAACAAGCCAAACTATATCGTAAAGCAGAGAAAGCATAGTTCCTACTTAGTACTTAGAGGGGACATCTAACCAAACTTAGAAGAATTAGAGAGATGCTTTTGGATATGATATGTGATGATTTGAAATAACATTAGGAGCTAGCCAGAAGGCTGTGGTCATGCTGTGTGTGTTTGTGTTTAGTGGTGTTTGTAATATAGTGTAGTATAGTCAGACAAGGGAATGGGGAAAGATGGTGAAGAGGTTTTAAGGCTCAGTGAACAGCATGTGCAAAGTTTGCAAATAAGGAAAGGACTGTAAGTAGTTTGTGGGATTATCAATAGGTTCGTGTGGGCTGAGAGTAGAGTCCACTGGGAGAGTGTTACAGTCCAATGGGTTTGTCTTCCTGCTGCACAGATAAAGCCCCAATTCACTGAGACAGCGGGCTTGCAACACAAAAAGAGTTTAATTATCACAAGGCAGTTGAAGAAGGATGGGAGATTTTTCTCAAACTCGCCTTCCCCAAAGCATGGGGGCTAGGCTTTTTAGTATAATTTGGCAGGCAGACAGCTAGGGAATGGGTGCTGCTAATTGGTTGAGGATGAAATCATAGGAGTGTCCAAACTGTCTCCATGTGCTGTAATACCCACCCAGTCAGTCTCTGGGTTGAGTCAGCTCCTTGGTATGAGTCACAAGTCCAGGTGGCATCCATTTGTCTACCCAAATGCAGAAGTATGAAAAATATCTCAAACACCAGTCTTAGGTTTTACAATAGTGATGATATATACAGGAGCAATTGCAGAAGTTACAAAAATCTTGTGACCTCCAGCCACATAACTCCTGAGCAGTAAGCAAGCTAGGGAAAAATGGCTGGTTATCATTTAGCTATGTTCACATCTTAGCAGAATTCAGGCCCTTCCCATAATCCTAAACTTGTGGCCTTTCATTAGTCTTACAGAGGTGGTTTCAGTCCCCAGAGGGGGTCAGTCTTGGGAAAGACTATTATCCTCACTTCAGTTAAGCTATAAACTAAATTCCTCCCATAGTTAGTTTGGCCTATGCCCGGGAATGAGCAAGGACAGTTAACCTGTGAAATTAGAAGCAAGATGGAGTCAGTTCGGTTAGATTTCTCTCACTGTCACAATTTTTGCAAAGGTGGTTTCAAGAGTAGTGAATAATGAAGCTACAGTGATAATCAGAGGCCATGTATAAAGGCATTCTATGCCATCCTAAGAAGTTTGTGCTTTAGACTTTATTTTAATGGGAAGCATTTCAAAAGGTTTTAATCAGGGAATTATTACGATTAGGCTTACATTTCAGAAAAGTAAATTAGATTGGTATGAGAGACACTAGTTAGGAAGTTGTGGCAGAAATTTATGCTAGCAGTGATTGTGGCCTGAACTAAGGTAATTGCTATAGGAGCTCAAGGAAACAAATATATTAAAGAGATTTTAAATAGAAAATATAATATTCAGGGAAAGTACATTAAAAAGATAATGATTGGCACTTGGCAATCAATTGAATATAGGATATCAAGAACAAAGATTCGCTTAAAATATCATGGCTTTTGACTTGGGTAAACGAGTAGATCACATCAACTTTTCAAATCAGGAGTATATTTGGAGACTGAGTGCAAGTAATGACAAATCAACATTTCCAATATATTCAGTATGAAATGCCCGAAGGATGTTCGAGGAAAGACCTTCTCTGGTAAATTACATATATGTGTCTGGGGTGAAGAAATGGTGTGGAGTAAAAATTAAAATTATGGGAACGGATGAACTCATTCAGGATGCGCAGGAAATGTGATATGAGAAAAAGCTGATAACACCTTGAAAAACATTGAGGAATGTAGCAGAATAGGCACCTATTTTGAGACTGTGTCAGAGTAGCCAGAAAGGTAGACATAAACCAGATAATGACATAGAAACCAAGGATTTTAGAGAATGTATACTACAATCAAATCATGATTTACTATGAATGAGTCAATACTTGTAAAGCACATAGAATAATGCCTGGCACATGATAGGTTCTCTATAAATGGCATCAAATACTGCTGAGAAATTAAGTAAATGTAACTAAAATCTTCCTTTTAACATCACCAACCTGTCAATGCAAATGGAAACTGTCTTAGTCTGTTTGCGCTGATAAAGATTTTGTATTTTTTTGCAGACTGGGTTTTGCCATGTTGCCCAGGCTGATCTTGAACTCCTGGACACAAGGTAGATATCAACCCATCTCAGCCTCTCAAAGTTCCTGGATTACAGGTGTGAACCACCATGTCCACCATTAAATTGCTTCTTTATACATGAAATATATAATGATAAATTATTTTTAGCTTGCACTTAAAATTTGACACCCACAGAACAATTAATTTTTTTATTTAAAAAGATTGAGGATAAAAAAAGAGAATATCTCAAAAAGGTATGAAATTTTTACAAGAATAGACAAATAAAAATTCTGACATGGGTAAAAGTATGTTTAACACATCATGATCTATCAAAAATGGAGAGTATGTAGGTAGAAAAATAGATTAGGTAGATTTTTCAAAAGATAAAATTTACAAGTGGGGAGAGAGAGAGGAGAATAAAGGGGAAAATACAGGCTAAATTTCTTTGAATACATATATTTTTAATTTGATTTTGGAATCATGTAAGTATTATACATGGTTGTAAAAAATCAAGGAAAAGTGTAATAATCAAACATTATATCAGTGTATTTACTTGGTGACATAACCTCACAGAGGAGAACCACTCCAAGTGACTTTAAAACATAATAATTTTGTTGTTCTTACCTAATAGAATATTCTCTATGGAAAAAATGCAGCCCTCAAATAAGAAACTATTAAACTCTTTTCAGATATCATAAAAAAATTGAGGATGGAAATGCAAACTTGGATATTGTATATGATATATTAAAGAGATGTTATATATGATATATTAAGGTCTTATGCATTTTTCTCAGTGCATCCATATTCTTCTAATATAATGAAGATACTTATGAGTATCAAAAATTATGAAAACCGTATTTGGAAAAATTACAAAGTCAACACAGACACATACCACACAAAAACTGATTTTTTCTCTTGCATTGTAGCTTGAAACTTCATTTATTATTTTAAGTGGGTTTTGTAGAAAATGATTCCTTTTTACATTACTTACAATTCCTACAAGGATTCTTCTTCAATTTAGATTTTTCTTATAACTTGATAACAATACTCTCACTAGAAGTGATGAGAATTAATTCAAAAAAATATGAACTCTAGAAATTGAATAAATTATTCAAAAAACACTCATGCTTCAAAATTATGGCAGTGATAGGGGACTTGGGAAGAAAATGTGAGCCCAGAAGATTATAAAATATGCTCCCTTGTCCCCTGCTTCTGACTCAATGACAACCATTCCTGGAATAATGGCCGAGAAAGGAAGGCTCTCTAAGTCACGGAGCCTCACTTGATTTTAGAATCAAGTTGACTCTAAAATTTAATTCCCTGAATTTAAAAAACTATGAAATGTAATGATGTTCACAAATAGGAAATATAGTGCATTGATTAAGAGAATAAACTTTAGAATCAGACAGACTTGTATTCAGTTCCATGTACTAGTTGTGGGCCTTGAGCAAATTATTTCAACTGTTTCCTCATCTATAAAACGAAAATATCATCAAAGATACTTCATGGATTTATGGTCCGAGTAAAGGAAACAATGCATATAAATTACTTGCCATAGTGCTTGTCAAATAGAAAGCATTCAGTAAGTATTTTCTATTTTTATTATTGTGTTAAGAATTGGTTACAGGAGTCTACAGATGGAGCAGGAATAAAAACTGTGCAGTGGATTCCTGAAACTATGTGGGATGAATGTGTACATTTTGCTGTTTTTATTGACCTCATTTTCTAAATTGGGGAAATCTTGATGCTGAAACATAGGCTATGGATTTGGACACAAGAAAGTGGGTTAGCCACAGATTGAACTCAAGGATTATTCATACTCTTGGTTGTGGAAGGGCCTCTGTCTTTAGTAGTTAGATCTTTCCCTGTTAAAATAAGATACATTTTCCTTAGTTTTTATAAATGTAATCTTTGACTAACCTATTGAATAAATGAAAAACAAGGTAACAAAATTTTTTTATGTAAAGGCAGTACTTCATAGTTATATGTACTATTTAGATAATTTATGCTAAGTTCAGAAATTTAACATACAAATAAAACAATGATCATATTGATTTAATATAATCTATAGTGGAAGTAAAATTAGTTTTACCTGGGAGAGATGTGAGGGACAGATAATTGATGAAATGTACTTCTCTTTATGAACATCAATGAACTATAAATCAATATAATATCTTGTGTAGAGAAATGGAAAGGTCTGGTACGAACAATGTTATTTTCTTTCCAAATACTAGCCAATTAAACTGAAGTAAAAAAAGGCATGATATAAAATTTATATGATTTAATATGCCGTATTCTATATTTTGACATCTCCAAATTTAGCTTTTCACAAATATGAATCCATATCTGTTTGCTAAGTACCTTAATTCATATAATTATACCTGTTCAGTAGTTCAGAAAGCTGTATTCATGGACTGAAATTTAAAGGAGGAAAATAATAAATATATTTGTAATAGTTGTTGACAAAAATAATAAAAACATAGAAATAAACCTTACTTTCAGGTTTGGTCATGAATATTATGCATGGAAATCCCCAATATTGATGGCTAATCTTGCTTGGTATAACATGTCTCAAAATTTTCACAAAGGGAGAGACCTGGGAGAATTTTGGTTTAGGAGTAAGGGCCTGGACCCTCCTCAGAATGGAATTCCTAGGAGGGGAGCAGGCCCAGTTGTTTCATTTCATCGTGGAACCTGATGCGGGGAAGGTGTCATTCCTCTCTGGTGATGTAATTCTGGTGGCTGGAGGGCAAATATTGAGAAATATACCTTGAATCTACACATCGGTGCCTAGGTTGGAGCAAGGGACTTAAGTACTGAAGTTAACAGAGAACAGCAGTCAAACGAGAAGGAGCATGGGAAGTAAAGAGCTCAGAGCAAGCAGAGTAGAGTGGTATGACTTTCATCTAGAGATGGAGTATAGATGCCAAGGTGGCTTTCTATCCATTCACTGCAAAGGACATAAGCATGTCAGATCATATAGGAGCCAGACTGGAAGAGTTATGTAATCATTTCTTACTTAAGGAAAAACCCAAACACCTTATGAACTGTTATTTACTCAACTTCTCAAGCTATGCATTTATTTCACTCATTCCTTCACTTTTATTTATTCACTCACCGAATATATCAAGCTCCCACTAGGTGCATGTAACAGATCTTTCTGACCATCTTGAATGCCTTGAAGCACAAGTCTATTTGTTGTCTAGAAAAGCAGATTTTTTAAAAGCTTTTTCCAAGATGTTACAATTCCTGCAGTGTCAGTAAGGGAATTATATTTTCACAAAACTCCCAGAGTTTTCCTAGAAGACTGACTTCTTAGTAGGATTTAAGGAGGGCATCCCTGTAGATTGTCTGATCTCTGATATTCATTAAAACAGAGAATCCAAGAGTAGCTTTAGAGAGTAAATATGATTCTGCACAAATCTAGGTCTCATTTTTATCAAAAGGTGATTTCTGGATTTTCATGATAGGACATAATACAAGACCAACAGAATACCAGGAAGCATGGGATTAGCAGTAAGGTCACTCTATGACTTTTAAACCATGAAACACATCAGTGTACAATAGTGGAAGAAGTATTACATGTCACAGGTGCTGTTAGGTTATAAGACCTCTGCAAAATCACTAGCTCTGAATTCTGTGCTCCTTTGACCAACATACCTAATTTGTGAAGTGCTTAGGTTAGATAAATGATCATAAATCAGTAGTCAAGGTTGTTGATGGGTTTTGTTTTTGTTTTTGTTGTTAGCTCCTATTTCCTTAAAATATGGCTCTATTTTAGGGTTGATAGTTATAAGCCGTTTAGGAAAAAGCAAAGGGAAATAAAAAGGAAGTTGAAAGTAGCAAAATGGTAGAAACTGTGATACATTATATAAACATATAAAACTAGATGTCATGATAAAAAGTCATTAAAAAAGAGAACAAGAGAGAGCAAAGGAGACTCTGAAAACAATGATGGTTTGATAGTGAATGGGCCTGGCAGTTAGAGATGGAGCTAGAAGAGAGATAAGGTAACTGATTGGGATCTGAAAAGCAGTTTTATCTGCTTTGAATTCTCTAATTTTTCCATTCAGTGTGCACTGGCTTTCAGTTTCGTGAAATTTGTTGAGTTTGGCAAATATTCCAAACAAGGATTGTCAGATAAAGTATTCAAGGTCACCTTTCCCATACTCTATGCTGACTGCTGAAATTAGCTGGAATGCTGATAATAGAACAGCAGTTTCCAGGATTGATGGAGCCTCTACAATTATCATTTTTTCTAACAAAGCCCTAGTTTGCTGATGTTCAAACCAGTGAAAAAAAGGGGCTATCTTTAAATTTATCATTTTCTAATTTAAAGGAAGACTGTGTCATTGAATGGAAAAGTAGGTTTTCTCTGTCTTTTTCATCTTAAAAAGATATATATTTAGGTTAATTCCCTAATCTTTACACCATGCACACACCATTCAGAAATGAAATCACTAAACAATCAAAAGAGCTTCATTGTTTCTTTGCCATTAACACTCATTAAACTAGAAAAAATACAGAAACACAGTACTTGGGATCTAGTGTTAGTAAATTCTTCATAATAAATATTTGGTTGTTAATTACATAATTAGCCTAGTGAAATTTCTGGGTTCTGCGTTTTTTTAAACTTTACTATAGCATTATTTAAGAAATAAATATTATCAATTAACAACTCTAAGAACCAACCTCAGTTTCATCCCATTTCTTTCACTTTTCACTCCTCCTGTAATAACCTAATCTTAACTTTACCTGTACCCCATCCAAATTTGGCAGGAGGCTGTATCTCCTGAACTTGAATCTTGTTTCTATAGATTTCTTACTCTTTAAACCTCAGTTTTTCATCTATCAAATAGAGGTATCTCTCACACTTGGCTGCTGAGAAGATTAATGCAATAACAAACACTAGCTCCTTTTCAGAATCAAGCACTCTGTTTTAACTAAGACATATATTCCAACTATTGTTTCTCAAATTTTTGCTGTGTAATTTTCAGGAAACTTCTATCTGGGAAAAAGGGGCAAAAAAATCTAGAAGAAATGATGAATTGTCTTTATGCTAGATAATAAATTTTGTAAAGCAAACTCTAACAGACATAAAACAGAGAAAAGCACTTACACCATTTAGAAACAAATAAATGCAGAAATAGGTATATATGGAAACAATATTAATATTATTATTATAAATAACTGTAATTATGTTCTGTTGAAGGCAAAAATGGAGTCAAATGCAAATAATCAGTTCTTTCCCCACACCACTCCATATACATACACACACATACTGAGCTGTCTCGTGACCTCCAAGGCAAGGTTTACACATGCCTTTCAGGAACCAAGCAAGAAATTGCTGATTGTTAAACAGGTCTTATTTAAGTTCAACCTGACCTACCAGCATTAATGCAAAAAGGGCTTTGGAATCTACATATAAGGGAACTTTACGCTTTTTAAAAATGTTCACATATTTATACCAGACTGGAAAAGAATGAACTGATATCATATATGTATTCCAAAAAAGAATAGTAGAACCAATAAAAATCTCACTCGAACTGTCAGGGATACAATTTATTCTGGCACGATTCAGTGCTCCTCATTTATTGTAATAGCCACAAATTCACTCTATGTTTTCATCATGAATGTCTCTTCTTTAAGCCTTTACATTCTAAAATGTATTTTAATATTTTACCTTTAATTGTGATAGGATTTTAACTCAACACTGTATTAATTCCAAAATCTTTCTAAAGGTAGCTGCTCACTTCTCTGCAATTTATAGTCTTTTAAACTTACATAGGCCGGCTTTAAGATACATAATCATGAAGGTTTAAAAATCACTTGTAATAATCATATTTCTAGCTCATATTTTAGATATGAATGTAGTAACAAACTACATCACTAATATTATTTGAAACGAATTTCCAAAAAATATTACTAGTATACTTTTTTACTTAAATATTGTCACCATATAGATCTCACAAAGGATTTTCCCCCCAGAGGCCAGCCTTTAAATTCAACAGCTAGTAGTATTAAAAGGCTGTTGGGGGTTGGGGGAAAGGCTGAATATGTAAAGCGAATACAGGACTAAACAGAAACTCCAGCAGAGACTAAAAAACACCTCCTGTGTATCACAAATAAATAGCTCATGATCCCATTTGTACCTCAAGACAACACACTAAGACCGATATTGAATAAACAATGAAGACTTTAATACTAAGGAATTCACTGTGACTATTTTGATATTTATGGCAATTTCAGTTGGGATGTGTGTGTGTGTGTGTGTGTGTGTAATATTAGAAGATTTGCTATATCCATTGTGTTAGTATGGGGTAAAACAGCTGCCATTTAAGATAGGAAGCTTTAACAGCATATAGTGATATGTGGAAAGGAGTGATTTTTCTTCTATTGGCTTCAAATAGAGTCAAAAGACTTTATGATAAGCATATTTTTAAACAAAGAGTTACGAATATGAAGGCATATGCAGGAAACATTTTCTTTTAGATCCTTTTTCGCTGTTTCAAATTGGCTTTTATTTCCTAGTCATTTCTATGATATTTACATTCAGGTAGCTGAGTCAGCAAAGGGGTTATTAGAACACACTAGTAATGGAAATGATTTGCTCAGGGACCCCTGGCAGTGAAAGCTTCTGTATAGCGGTGCACTGATAAATGATTTGCATGCTGGTGGGACAAGGATATCACAATTCTGCATTCTGTATTTTCCCATACCTCCTACTTCCATTCCTGCAGATGGAAATAGACTCACTGAAACTTACTAGTGACATAAATTTTTTAGAATTTTTAATATTGTCAGCGATGTCAGAATGGTGCAGTGAGCTTGTTCCATGATATTGTAGCTATCTTAGATTTAAAAGAAATGTTTTTGGCTGGGTGTGGTGGCTCATGCCTGTAATCCTAGCTCTTTGGGATTCTGAAGTGGGTGGATTGCCCAAGGTCAGGAGTTCAAGACCAGCTTGGCCAACATGGTGAAACCCTGTCTCTACTAAAGATACAAGAATTAGCTGGGCATGGTGGCACACACCTGTAATCCTAGCTACTTGGGAGGCTGAGGCAGGAGAATTGTTTCAACCCAGGAGGCAGAGGTTGCAGTGAGCCAAGATTGTGCCACTGTACTCCACCCTGGGTGACAGAGCAAGACTCTGTCTCAAAAAAACAAAACAAAATAATAATAAATAAATAAATAAAAGAAAGAAATGTTTTTGTTCTACCATGAAGAATAAACATGTCAATTAAATAGAAAGTAGTCAATGAGCCATAAAAGGAAAAATAAATAAAAGAACTAAATAAATTATTTGAGCATTTTTCTTCCCCTAGACCAATGAGCTCCAGACACACGGTCCTGGTTTCTGTTCATCCTACACAGAAATATAGTAGACTTGTTCCCAGTTTAGGGTCTTTCCCTGGCTGTAGCTGGCCTTCTTATTATTTAGAAATCAGTTTAAATATAATTTCAAAGAAAGTCCACTCCTGGCACTCCTAATATAGTTTGCATACTTGTCCCCAACCAAATGTCATGTTGAAATGTAATCCTCAATGTTGGAGGTGGGTCCTAGTGGGAGGTGTTTTGGTCATGTGGGCAGATCCCTTATGGTTTGCTGCTGTCCTCGCCATAGTGAATGAGTTCTCCTGAGAGATCTGGTTACTTAAGTGTGTGGTGCCTCACCTCCAATTTTCTCTCTCTTGCTTCTGCTTTCATCATGTGACTTGCCTGCTCTTGCTTCATCTCCTGCCATGAGTAAAAGCTCCCGGAGACCTTCCTACGAGCTGAACAGATGCCAGCACCATACCTGTCCAGCCTGCAGAACTGTGAGCCAATTAAACCTCTTTGCTTATAAATTACTCAGTCTCAGGTATTTACAGCAATGCAAGAATGGCCTAACACAACATGCAAATCAAAGAAGTCACCCCATCATGCACTGAGTAGCATGTTGATTTCTTGTTCTCATCACATGTATCATTTTATGAAATTACTGTATTTATGTATTATTAATACATTTGTTGTCTGTCTGTGTTTACCTCATTCTTCTACTGACCAGAATGTAAATTCCAGGAAAGCAAGAACTCTACCTGCCTTGTCCACTTCTTTATCTTCACTCTGGTCTTAGAACAGCTGACAAATTCTAGTTGTTCAAGAAAAATTTTTAAATACTAGAAAAAACATTACTTAAGAATGTTATGACTAGAAAATAAATATAGCTATGTTATGGCAAGTTGCACAGAAAATTGAATTCACTTTTTTTTAGCACTTATTTATATTACAGAGGGTAATTTGGAGTTCTTTTTACATATAGTTAGTTGCCCAGTAGTTTGGAGGAATTCATATTTTCACTGAGTTACCAAGTTGACTTTGGTGCATATTAATAAGAATAGATGACCATCTACTAAATACTTGTTCAGATACCATACTAAACATTCCCATGCTCTCTCATTTAATTCTCTCAAACACCCAATGATGGCAAATACTATTATTATTGTCATTTTGCATATGCAGAAACTGAGGATTATAGAGGTTAAGTAACTTACCCAAAGTTGGTCTGCTAATTAATCTGGTGCAAATATTTGATGCCAGCTCTGTGGGACCTGCAAAGCTGGGGCTCATCGTCACTTCATTTTATGACCTTTTATTGGAGCAGCTATTAGGTTTATATACTTTTCCTAATTTATACAGTTGAGCCATATTTTTCAAAAAATATGCCTTCTGTTTAAGCAACAATCAGGTGTTATGCCCTCTCCCCCACTCCAGTTTTTATTTTGTTGTTATTATTTTATTTTATTGAAGTAGAGAAGTGCACTATTAATTACACTTTTTCTTTTTTCAGCCAATGGCATGGCTTTCTTTGTAAGTTGATTACAGTGGAGCTAAGAAGTTTGTGAATATAGAAGACTGTGAAGGGCAATAATTTAAATGATGATGCTACCTTTATGATGACAGTGGCACATGTGTAACCATCATACATTCTCTGAAAAACCCTCCTAAGTCAATTATACTATGCTATAAAAATCTACTCTAAGAATTTGGAGGTAAGCTCACAAACACTTTAAATGATCTACTCATCAACTGGTAGCTTAACCCACACAAATGGAGTTACCTGTTTAACTTAATCAAGGAGATACAAGAGTAAAGTCCATCCTATGTTTGGTTTTATTTAAAAATGTATTCATTTTAATTAGGACATTTGAAGAAATGGTATAGTATCTATCCTGTGAATAAGGCCCCAAATGAAGTCAGTCATTATGATTATGAGAGAGAAATGGGAGTGGGAGGGATGCTGACAGGGGAAGAAAAGAAAGAGGAATAGCAGGAGGAAGAGAAGGAGAGAGAGTGGAAGTGATTGAAGATATAGAAAACAAAGGAGAAATCGTTTCCTTAAAAAACATGGGCTGGATTTTTTTTTCTAATCAAAGGATCTTTTTCTTGACAAAGTATTATATGGAGGTATTTGTATACTGCTATATATTCTGCAAAAAATTTAAATAACAGCAGTTACTGGAATTGAATGCCTACAAACACCTTAAACATTTTAACAGTTAAGGGGAAAAGAACCTCTTAGAAGTGTCTCCCAAAACGTGTGTGAGTCTATACATTTTATAGAGTCCAAGTGGAAGAAAATTTAGGGATGCAAGTTCATGCAAATTGGTGAGGCATAACTTGCTATTGCCCTAGAGACGTTAAACCACCTTCATTTTTAATTTATTTTTGTTAATGAACACATGTTTAATATGGTAGCACATTCTACACGCTTTAGCACTTTTGTCACCCTTTCAAAAGAAAATGCTTCCCAAGAAGTAATCATCCAGACTCCAGGCATACTTTTCCTAGGAGAACATTGAAAATTAACACTAAAAGAACGCAGATGTGCCTTCGTTAGAAGAAAAATACCAAATTGAATGGATAACATAAGAAGCACAGTCTCATGCCCTGAATAGGAAGAGCAGGTGAATCATATTATAAATACAGCATTAATCTGGACATTAAAATTACAAGGAAAGAAGTTTCTTTTCCTAGATGGTGCTTCGGCTGTATAATCTGATTTTATCAAGGTATGGCATTTCTAAAAGATTCAAGTTAATGCATAAGCCTTAAAATTTTAGATATGAATCTCTTTTAAACAGATCCTTACTGTTTATATTAAATGTTCATTTATGTTTACATATAAAAGATAGAGACCTTTAGAGATTTTATAACAACATCTCAATAACAAAAAGTCCAAACACCTATCGGTCTTCAGATATGTCTTTAGGAAAATAAATTTCCCAAGTGTGTACTTGCTCTAAGCAGTAAGTAACACCCTGACCTATATTTTGAGGCTGTGTTTTATGCAGGATATGGACAAAAATAGTACTGCTTCGAAAAATGTATGACATATAAAAATACTGAGTGAACTATGCATGTTAGCGTAACAATTTGAATTCAGGGAGAATATTCAGGAAGAAATTATATTTAAGCCTTCTGGTTGTTCTTCAAGTCTATTTCTAATTGGTGTCTTTCCTGAGTAGTAGCCTTAGGATTTGCACTAAACACATAACTTAAACAACTCTTCCAACATAGTTTCTGCAAAACAGCACATCATCTTCTTTGTTTAGACATTTTACTTGAACACAGGATTTAAAAACTAAAAAATTAATGCTTTTGATGTCAACAACTACATATACAATTAAATAAATCAGAATATGACTAAAAATTATGTGACTTTTTTCCCATACATTGAATCTCAAGAAAAAAAGAGAAATTGCAGAACTGTCATTCCTTTTCACCTTTATGGTTCTTAAGCATATATTATCTACTGTGTTATTTTTCATGAGCAGAGATTCTCACATATATAGGTGCATAAATATTTTTCATTATGTCGACATTAATCTGGAAAACATTCAAGATGTCTAAATGATCAGTCTTGTCTTATTTTAGATTAGTAATTAAAATAAAAAATAAAATTTGTAGATTAAATATGGCTTCATAAATTTAATGTTTATTAAAATAACAGTGCCAAATGCAGATATTTTTAAGTTATTGGAATATTAAAACATTAATGAATGCTTACTTACTCAAAAAATGGAATAAATATTATGCTGCCACTTGTCTAATAAAGTTTATATAGTCAAGCAAGACATACTTTTTTGACTTTAGGCCAGATAAAATAACTTTTAAGAATCTTTCCCTGACAATCCACCCCTTAACTCTGCATTATTTATACCTGTTAGATAATACAAAATATTCCATTTTGCATCTATTATAGTATTAATACAGTTTAGTAATTGCCTATTTATTCAGCTTTCCTATTAGAATTTCACCTCTTGCCTATATTTTAATTTTTTTAAATCTCCATAACTTAGCATCTGCCTACTATATTGCCAATGTTTAATTAAAGTTTGTGGCTGTGTGGGGTGACTCATGGCTGTAAAACACAGAGCACTGGGAGGAAAAGGCAGGAGAATTGCCTGAGGCCAGGAGTTTCAGACCAGCCTGGGCAACATAGTGTGACCCTGTCTCTACACAAATATTAAAAATAAGCCAGGGATGGTGGTATACACCTTAATCCTAGCTACTCAGGCGGCTGAGGTGGGAGGATCACTTGAGCTCAGGAGTTTGAGGTTACAGTGAGCTCTGATAGCGCCACTCACTCCAGACTAGATGATAGAGCAAGAAACTCTCTAAAAACCACAAACTAATAATAACAATAATATATTAAAAGTTTTTGAATATTGCAGTATTCACCATTGTATCTAGCTCCTGGTACATAGTAGCCACTCAATTTGTGGACTATGATAGTTAATTTTATGCCTCAACTTAACTGGGCTAAGGGATACATAGATAGTTGGTAAAACATTACTCTGGACATGTCAGTGAGGGTGTCTCTGAAAGAGGTCAGCATTTGAATCAGTACACTAAATAAAAATCACCCTCAACAATCTGGGCAGGCATCATCCAATTAATTCAGGGCCCGAAGAGAACAAAAAGGCTGAGAAAGGGTAAAATTCCTCTCTGTTTTAGCTGGGACATCCATCTTCCCCACCCCTTGGATATCAGCTTGCAGATGGCAGATCACGGAATTTCTTGGCCTCCGTAATAGCTGAGTCAATTTCAATAATCTCTCTCTCTTCTCTGTATGTGTGTGTGTGTCCATATATCTAATGTGTATATATAGTCATATATGTATATATTCATATACATCCTGTTCATATAAATTCTATACATTAATATATATTATGTATATTCATGTGTGTATGTGTATATATATCTCCTGTAAATATACGTGTGTGTGTATATATATATGTATATATACACAGTCATGTGCCACTTAACAGTGGGGATATGTTCTGAGAAATGCATCATGAGGAGATTTCATCATTGTGTAAACATCATAGAGTATATTTACACAAACCTAGATGGTACAGCTTACTATACACCTAGGCTATATAAGGCTACAAACCTATACAGCATGTTACTGTACTGAATACTTTAGGCAATTGTAACACAATGGGAAGTGCTTATGCATCTAAACCTAGAAAAGGTACAATAAAAATATGGTATACAAGATAAAAAATAGTACACCCATATAAGGCACTTACCATGAATGGAGCTTACAGGACTGGAAGTTCTCTGGGTGAGTCAGTGAGTAAGTGGCGAGTGAGTATGAAGGCCTAGGACATTGCTATATACTACTGTAGACTTTGTAAACACTATATAGCTAGACTACACTACATTTATTTTAGGAATTTTTTTCTTCAATAATATATTAACCTTAGCTCACTGTAACATTTTTACTTTATAAACTTCTAAATGTTTTTTAACTTGTTGACTCTTCTGTAATAACACAGCTTAAAACACAAATACATGCAGCTGTACATAAATATTTTCTTTGTATTCTTATTCTATAAACTTTTCTCTATTTTAAACTTTATTTATTTTTTTACTTTTTAAGCATTTTATTTTGTGAAAAACTAAACCACAAACACACACATTAGCCTAGGCCTACACAGATTCAGGATCATCAATACCCCTGTGTCCCACCTTGACATCTTCTACCACTGGAAGGTCTTCAGGGACAATAACATGCATGGAGCTGTCATCTCCTATGATAACAATGCCTTCTTCGGGATACCTTCTGAAGGACTTGCCTGAGGCTGTTTTACAGTTAACCTCTATTTTATAAGTAGAAGGAGTACACTCTAAAATATGATTAAAAATAAATACGTACACCAGTAACATAGTTGTTCATTACTATTATCAAGTATTATATATGTTACGTAATTGTTTATGTTGCATAATTGTATGTGTTACACTTTTATATGACTATGACTGGCAGTGCAGTACACTTGTTTACACTACATCACAAATTTGAATAATGTGTTGTGCTACCACATTACAATGGATACAAAGTCATTAGGTGATAGGAATTTTTCAGCCCTATTATAATCTTATGGGACCACCGTTGTAAATGCAGTTCATTGTTGACCACAGCATAGCAATGCAGTGCATTACTCCTTTCAGTATGCAGTTTACAAGACTCAAGTCTGGTTTACAGATGGTTCTACATGATATGCAAGGACCACCTGAAAGTGGACAGCTCTAGCACTGCATCTCCTCTCCAGGACATCCCTGAAGGATGTTGTTGGACCAAAATTATCCCAGCAGGCAAAACATCTTGTAATGCACCTGGTTGTGCACTTTGCTTGGAAAGAGAAACAGTCAGATGTGAGATTAAATACCAATTCATGGGCTATAGCCCACTGTTTGGCTGGATGGTCAGGGCCTAGGGAAGGGATATGATTGAAAAATAAGTGGTGAAGAAATCTGGGGAAAAAGTATGTGGAAAAACCTCTCTACAGACCAAAAAAAAATCCCCCCAAAACCCATGAAGATACGTGTGTCCTATATAAATGCTCACCAATAGGTAGACTCAGCAGATGAAGATTTTAATAATCAAGTGGCTAGGATGACCCATTCTAAGAATATCAGTGAGGTTTTCCCTAGTCAGCCCTGTCACTGCCCAGTGGACTCATGAAAAACATGGCCATGGTGGGAGAGATGGAGGTTATGCATGGACTCAGCAACATGGACTTCTGCCCACCAAAGCTGACCTGAATATGGCCACTGCTGAGTGGCCAATCCACCAGCAGCAGAGACCAACACTGAACCCCTGGTAATGTCACAGTTTGCTGGGGAGATCGGCCAGCTACCAGGTGGCAGGTTGGTTATATGGGATCACTTCCATCATGGAAGGGACAGCCTTACTGATTAGACACCCTGGATGTGGGTTTATAGGTTTGCCTTCTCTGCAATGTTTCTGTTTACTTTACACAGCATCATTTCTGATCAAGGAACACACTACAGCAAAAGAAGTGTAGCAGTGAGCCCATGCTCATAAATTCATTGGTCTTACCATGTTCCCCATCATCCTGAAGCAGGTGGCTTGACAGAACAGTGAAATGGCCTATTGAAGACTCCATTACAGTGCCAGCTAGGTGCAATGTATTGCAGGGCTGGAGCGAGATTCTTCAGGAGGCTGTATATGCTCTGAATCATCATTCAATATAAAGTCCTGTTTCTCCAATAGCTAGGTCCAGAATCAGTGGGGAAATGGGAGTAGCATCACTCACCATCACCTCTAGAGACTCACTAAAAAAAGTTTTGTTTCCTGTTCTCAAGAATGTATGTTCTGCTGACCTAGAGGTCTTAGTTCCAGAGAGAAGAATGCTTCCACCAGGAGACACAACAATAATTTAATTGAACTGGAAATTAAGACTAACACTAGGCCACTTTGAACCTCTAATGCTTCTGAGTCAACAGGCCTAGAAGAGAGCTGTGGTGTTGGCTGAGATTATTGATACAGACTATCAAGGGAAATGGACTACCACTCCACAATGGTAGTAAGTAGCAGCATGCGTGAAATACAGGAGATCCCTTAGGGTGTCTCTTAATATTATCATGCCCTGTTATTAAAGTCAGTGAAAAATTACAACAACCCAACTAGGCAGGACTACTCATGACTCAAAACATTATTACTTTTTGTCTGTGAGGGAGTTTCTGGAAGAGATTAGCATTTAAATCAGTATACTGAATAAAGAAGATCAACCTCAACAATGTGGGCAGACATCATCCAATCTGTTTGGGGCCCAAATAGAAGAAAAATACAGGGTGGGGGGAAGGGTAAATCTGCTCTCTGTTTGAGCTGGAACATCATCTTTTCTGCCCTCAGAAGCTTCTGGTTTTCAGGCCTTCACATTTGGGCAGAATTAAACCATCAGCTTTCCTGGTTCTTCAAGCTTGCAGATGGCAGATCATGGGACTTCTTGGCCTTCATACTCCTGTGAGCCAATTACCATAATAAATCTTCTCAGGTTTATATGTGTGTATATATTTTTATACCCTATTGGTTCTGTTTCTCTGAATACATGGACTGAATGAATAAATGAATGAATGCCATCTGCTTTTAGACTCACTGTGAAGATAAATTTCTCAGTTACCACATGACTCATAAACACCAAGATTTAGCAGAAGAAAAAAATCCCATACAAAAATCTCTTAAAAATGTGTTCAAAATGGCAAGAATTTGTTCTTGCATTTCAGAAAAGTCAACAAAGAGCATTTGAAACCTTCTCCATCCCCCTGTTGTACTTCTTGTATGTGCTTCTAGCATTGCATATATGGTTTTGTGGTTTTATCAGTGACTTATTCTCCTTATTGAACAAATATTTATTGAGGGTCCTATGTGTAAGTCACTCCACTAGGCACAGGCAAAAATGGAAATATCTCTGTATTCAGTATCTTTTATATCAGTGGAGGATGAATACATTAAACAAGAATAAATACATAGGATAAGCAGTGTTTTAGATAGTGATAAGTGCAAAGGAAAAATAAAGCAGGTGAGGGGGCTTGGAAGGGGATGTGAATGTAAGTATGGGGTGAAGTTACTATTTTACATGTAATGGCCGGGGAAGGCATCAATGAAGTGACATTTGAGCAAAGTCAGAAAGGAAGGAAGGAAGGACCCCTCCAAGACCAAGCAGGACATTCCACAGAGAGAACTGTAACAATACATAATGGTGAGGGATGGGTCATGTAATGACATTTACTCTCAGTGAGACAGGATGTCATTGGAGGATTTGAAGCAGGACAGTGGCATGATCTGACAGATTTTAAGATGCTAACCCTGTCTGCAGAGTTAAGAATATACTGTGAGGGGCAAAGGTAGATGCAGATATTGGTTATAAGGCCTTTGAAATAACCTAGATAAAAGATGATGGTGGCTTAGACCAGTTTACAGCAGTGGAAGTTTTGAGAAGTGGTTGGATACTGCATATCATGTGATGATAAAGCCAACAGGATTTGGGAACACATTAGACGAACATTATAAGAGAAAAAGAAAGGCTAAAAATAATCTAAAGGTCTTTAACACAAATGACTGGAAGAATGGAGTTTCCATTGCCTGAGACAATGAAGACTACATATGGAACAGGTTTTGAAAGGAATTCCAGGAGGCTTTGAATATGTTAAGTTTGAGATGCTCCTGCACACAGAGATGTCAAGTGGGCAGTTAGACATGAGTTCGGTGTTCAGGACTGGAGATACAAATTTGGATGTCATCAGCATTCAGACGACATCAAAACTCGGAGCTTAAATGGGCTCACCAAAGAAATGAATAATGGATAGAAAACAGAAATTGAAATCCCGAGTCTTGGAACACTCTAAATATAGAGGTCATGGATGTGAGTAGAATCTAGCAGAGAAGAGTAGAAAGTACAGAGAGAGAAAGTTAGGAGTAAAACCAAGGAACTGTGGTGTCCTAGAAGCTTAAAATTAAATACATATTTCAAATAGATGATCAAAATTATGAGGTTGATTTACGAAATACTCACCTTTGTCTCTTGTCTTTCCCCATTATCTACCTCCAGTCATCAGAGCTGTTTTGGTTATTTCTACAAAATATATCCATGTAAGTGAATGTTCCATCAGAGAAACAGAGGTAATATAAATGATATTGAGTAAGATATTTATTGCAGGGATTGGACCTTATGCAACTGTGGGAGCTTGAAAGATGTCTATGCAAATTTGTTGCCACGCAACTAAGGCTAGCTTAAAGCCACTAGTATCAGCAGAACTGAAAGTTGTAAAGAAAATCTATCTGTGGACTTGGGGTTGGCTGGGACAAACTGGATATTTTGGACCCCAAAAGACAATTTCTATCTACATCTGTCTCTAGCCACCTCCAACGTCAACAACACAAGTGAAAATGCAGTAGTTCCTGGCACTCTTCACATTTGTACATGCACATTCTAAGAGGATTAAGAAGATCTCCCAGGAGTGGAGGGAACTTCAGATGTAGCTGCTGCAACAAATCAGTAAGGTGAGCTACTTAGCTCACCAAATCAGCACCGAGCAGGAGCAAAAACAGAACCTGGTTCCATACACTGATCTTCAATGTGTAATAAAGCTGCCCTTTTAATTTTTTTCTTCCAAATCTCATGAAGACTTCTCTTCCAGCCAACCCTAATTCAGAACCATAAGAGGAAGAGATTTCCAGGAAACACAAGTTTCGCAAGATGACACAGTATGAAACAACTCCAATCCAGAATCCGCCAAAGTAAAATAAAGACTGAGAGTTAGCTACTGTGATTGTTGCAGCATATCTAGGATCAGGTTTTGATTTCCCTGAAACCAAGGAGTAACTGCTTGTGTACCTTTTGTATTGTACTTCATATTGTATTCTACAATGACCATCTCAATAGGAAAAGATTTTTCCCATCTTGGTATCCCTAATATTTGAGTGGTTTAGTATCTTCAGTACAAATTTGTTGAATAACTAAGGTTCCTTCAAATTTTACTTTTCTATGATTCCAAATAAAGATGTTTTCTACTACTAAACAATACAATACTGGTGAGAAATGACCAATTAAAATAGATCTTGAAATAATTCTCATGTATCAGGTTAGTGAATATACTCCTCCATTATGCTTAGACTGCAACATTCATATTTAAAGTTAGTTCAGAAAAAAAGATAACTTACGAAAGAATCAGAGACAAAAGACTGTCAGTAGTCTGAAGGAAAATGAAGGCTCTCAAAGGAATAACAATAATGTGTCTCTATTATATATGATTTGCTGGAAATGATATAAAGAATAAATCCACAGTCACATACTCCAATCCTTGTTTCACCTGAGCACCCATTATTTTGCTTCTACAAGTTATTGGGGATATAATAACAAGCAAATAAGTCATGGGCCCACAACTGGCTTATAGCCTAGTGGGATTTAAAGACTTAGGGAAAAGCTTGTGTAATAGGCAGAATTCAAATAACCCTCACCCTTGTATAATCCCCTCCTTTTCAATGTAGTTAGAACCTGTCACCATAGTGCATAATACATTTTACCTGAGTGAATAGTTATGTTATATGGCACAGCTGACCTCAAGATAGGGAGATTATCAGGGTGGGCCTATTAATAAAATAATCATATGACACTTTTACAGGCAGAGAGTTTTCTCTGGTTAGTGGAAGAAGAACTAACAGATTTGGAGCATGAAGATTTGAAGCTGCTGTTGTTGGCTGACAATGGGGGAAGCCGTGTATCAAGAAATAGAGACTTAATCCTACAACTGCAAGAAACTAAATTTTGAACAATGAGCCTGGGAGTGGATCTATGCCCCAGAGCCTCCAGATGAGAACTCAGCCTAAATAACACCTTGATTTCAGGCCTGTGATATTGAACAAAGAACTAGCCACACCTTGCTAGACTTGACCTACAGAACTGTGATCTAACAAGTTGATATTTATTTTTAGCCATTACGTTTGTGGTAACTTGCTATGCAGCAATAGAAAACTAATGCAGCTTGCCTCTGCTCCACATGGCTGGCTGGAGTATACAGATTGAGAGCTGAAGGATCTATTTCCAAGATGGCTCATCTACATGGTTGGCAAATTGGTGCTCATTGTATGTGGGATGATAATGGCTGGAGGCTTTACTTTCTCTTCATATGGGCCTTTACACAGGCTGCTTGGCTTCCCTACAGCAGGTGGCTAATTTCCAAGAGCAAGAGTCCCAAGAGAACAAGGAGAAAATAAATGGCAGCTTTATGACCTAGCCTAGGAAACTACATAACATAATTTTCATCATATTCTGTTGGTTAAGGCCATCACAAAGGTCTGTTAAGGCTTAAGAGGGAGAAACATAACTTACCACTCAATCAGAGCATCTTCAACATCACATTGTAAGAAGTGTATGAGATGCGATGCTTGTGATAGCCATATTTGAAACATATGATTACATGGTGATGTAATGACTCACTCCCATCTCAATATCCATTGTTTTTAAAGTGTTAACATTTGAGGGAAAGTTGAAAATGATGGCAGTGCAAAAAATTAAAAAAAAAAAGCATTGTTACATCCAGTGTAGGTCAGGGATATGAATGTGTTTGAATAATAAATCCCAGAATAATAAATGTCAAGAACACCTGCTAACTTTAATATTAACTTAAATTTCGAGAAAACTCCCAAGATGTTAAAAATAGGCGGTGAGAATAAAAATTGGGAGCTATTTGAATATAAATGTGCTATTTTAACCTTAGTTAACTTGAAAAAATTGAAATATACCACAAGTGTTTTCTTGAACACTTAATCAATGTTTGTAACATTAATAATAGTCACATTTCATACATTGCCTATTTTGGTTTCCTTGATATGTAAATGCTAAGAAACTATAAAACTATTATTCACCCAGATATAAACTGCAGGCAGTTTTTCTATTACAGAGTTAAGTGTATGATTTTGGCTTTTTTTTCCAGAAAATGAAAAAAATTCAATATTGTTTTTATTTACAGAATATCATGATAAATAAACATAAAAAGCCATAACATTAGTCCTTAAGATGATCTAGACTGCATAAATATATACAAATTATTCCTCTTCATCTTCTATACTTGGATGATTAAAAATAATTGAATCTCACTACTAAGTGAACCAGACATAAGGAAACCACACTTCAATTCATGAAAGCATATGCATTCATTTCTAAAGTTAAAATTTTGGTCGAATAATGTATAGACTTGTCAAAATAAAAATGACTTCCATTTTATATAACGTCATAAGCCCAGAATTTCACAATTATAAGAGAAGCTTTATATAAATGACAAAAACTAGGAAATGCATTTTTCACATTTTAATTACAATTCACATGTCTGTATCTCCTGCTGTGATGTTTTGTCAAAAAGAGATCTCATTTGTGAAACTGCCAGTATAGAAAGTGACAGATGGTAAGACCAATTTCCAACCTGCTATAGTACTGGTTTAATATGGTTTAGATTATTTTATTAGCATTGTTTACTTTTATTATATATCTAAGTAGTACCAGAATACTATTACAGTTTGTTTCATTTCTTCTATGGTTATAACTATATCTATTTATATGATTTATATACCTGATTTAGTTTTAGTTTCAGATTTTATCAATATACTATTTTTAGGTACGGTTTAACTGATGTTTTATTTTAAAATGTGTCAAGTCCTATTCGTTTTGATAAAATGTCTACAACCCACATAGATACCTAGGGACAATCATAATAGAAAAACTCAAAAGCCCAATTAAAAGAAAATCACTTTGATTATATAACCCATAGCCATCAAGAAATTAATCAATTAATTGGGTTAACTTTTTAAAATATTACAATCAGAAAAAATAGTACAACAGTTCACCCTTATCCACAGTTTTACTTTCTGCTGTTTCAGCTACCTGAGGAACGTTGCAGTCCAAAAATACTAAACGGAAAATTCCAAAAATAAACAATTCATAAGTTTTAAATTGTGTGCCATTTTGAGTAATGTGATAAAATCTCAGTCCTTCCCACTCCATACACCGGGACGTGAGTCATCCCTTTGTCCAGCATAGCCAGCTGTACATACTACCTGCTTGTTAGTCATTTAGTAGCCCTCTTGGTTATCAGAGCGCACACACACACACACACACACACACACACAAATATATATGTATGTGTGTATGTACGTGTATATATAAATGTTTTTATTCCGCGTGTGTGTGTGTGTGTGTGTGAGATATTATCTATGGTTTCAGACATTCACTGGGGGTCTTTGAACATATCCCCCAAGGATAAAAGAGAACTACTGTATTCAAACATAAAAAAGTATTCCATGTGAAAGCATGAAATCCTAAAGTTATTTTCCCAAAGACCTCATTAGTTATATTTGGAAATAGAAAAGTGGCTCATGCCTTTAATCCCAGCACTTTGGGAGGCTGAGGGTGGAGGATCCCTTGAGCCCAGGAGTTCGAGACCAGCCTGGGCAACATGGTGAGACTCTGTTTCCAAAAAAACAATTAATTAATTAAAAAAATAAAGAGAAACAAAGATGTGAAAATTATATAAAAGTTTCTAATGGTGAATCTGTTTATAAAATTTTTTGTTTTATGTTAATAAACATTATTTTAACTCAGTTTTCCTCCCTTAATAAACAGAGAGGCTTAAATTCAGAGAACATTAATGTTAGCTCTTGCCTCCTTTCACCACATTTCACCACTTAAATGTGAAAAATGCATTTCCTAGTTTTTGTCATTTATATAAAGCTACTCTTACATTGTGAAATTCTGGGCTCATGACGTTATGTAAAATGGAAATCATTTTTATTTTGACAAATCTATACACTATTCGAAATTTTTTCAGCTCCCTAAACTGGGTAGTCTTCCTGGAAATTCAGGATTACTTCAGTTGCCGGGTAAGAGATGCCTCTCCATGTCCTCTATTATCCATCCTCTTAGCCCACAAAATGGGCTTAGAATTACATCATTTGGTAAATCAGGGACATGATAGCCAAGATGCAAGGATAGTGGCTTACATTCACCTTTATAGTCTTGCTCCCAAGTATGTCCTACAGCATGAATCCTAGGTGTCTTGTGGAGTTTCCAGACCAAAGACAGCTCATGCAGTGAGTGCTTTGACCCAGTCACCTAAGTTTAGCTTCTGCCTAGATTTCCACATGAATAGATCTTGCTGTCCTGCCACTGGGCAGAATTTCCACAGCAAAAAGACAATTTACCAAGTATAGTCACCACTATCAGATATCTGAAGAATAATTCTATTTAAAGTCTTGTCTACTGTGCCTAGTCTACCTGGAAACTTGCCCAGTTAAGAGTTTTCTACATTAAGATTGAGCTTTTCTGTGCTCTCTGGACCTAGAACTGCAGCTGAGTCCATCTGCACATCTCCTATCTCACACTTTCTCATCAGTCCTTGTCTTGAACTAAGTGCCAGTTTTAGCCTTGATGTCAATTAACTAGTCCTGTTGCTCTAAGGTACTAATGATGCCACTTTCATATTACAAAAGTCATCACAGAAGGATAATTTACTTCTTAGTAATATGAAAGAAATCCAGAATGCTAATAATATATGCATAATATTTTCTTGAATTTTTGTATTCCATTAGGCTAAAACAACTAGGGGAAATGGTCTTCATATATTTTTTCATAATGATTGGCTAATCACGATCGAGTATAAAGTAAATCAAAGAAACATAAAATAGCTTGGAAAGAACAGAAGAGATGCAATTTAAAAATGTTTAATGACACTCCATCTACAAACATTGTTTTACAAATGTATTAAAGTTAATTCTCTTTCTAAAATGTCTTAGACTAGTAATAGGGTTGGGGAAAAAAATCTCCCTTTCCTTCCCTGGGCTATAATTTTACTTTTTAGGTATGACTACTGAGGAATTTCTAATTTGGCTCATCACTTCAGTGGGAATTCAGTGCACATAAGGGGCACATATGTAATTGGCAACCTAATTTTTCTGCTTTCATCAAATGGTGCAATGCCAAATCTTCATTGAACTTGCCAGTTAAATGCACTTGGGAACCAAACAGCAGCAAGCATACATGAGATGAAAATGAACAAATTGGAAAGAGTCATTAACTTTTTCTGTTTTCCTATCACAACAAAAATTGTATCATTGAAAGTGTTGCAAAGTGGGGAATTCTACTTGAAACATTAAACAATCTTAAAAGAGAATAATTCATTTACTTAACTTCTAAAATGTGGTTCATTATAATTTATAAATGGGGTTTCTAGTGCAGATTTTTTTCAGCAAAAATACAAAATCATTAATATGAATAAACTTTTCAGGAGTATGTTTTAAGTTATATGTTTCACATGTCTTTCTGGTCTAGTGCATATAAATTCTAGCCTTTATTTGGAAAGAAAAATTGTCAGAAAATTAAGCAAGAAATGTTGGCTTCCTATAATACCTTAATGAATAAAGGCAATTGACAGATTTTCATGGTTCTCAGTAATTATGAATGGAACTGAGAGTGTAAAAATTACAATCACTTGTGGTTACCAAAAATGCCCTTGAAATATCTGGTCTAATATATAATTTTGAAGTATGCAATATACAGTCATAATCAAATTATTGTTATTAATGACAATTAAATAGAGAACCAGGACACTGAAAACACCACAAACTTGCTGAATACGATTGAGTATCATCCCTTTAGGAGGACATAACCTTTTAAAATGTCTGTTTACGGCTCTCAAACCACCTATGTATTCACTAGATGCCAATGTTCAGTAATATCTCCTCTACAAAATTTCGTTTTACAATGACACCAGGTTTCTTTCAGAAAGGACTGTGTAGGAAAGTTTTCTTTTTCCATTTATGAGTTCAAGTATGTTAAGACTTTTAAAATTGTTGACCAGCCCTAAAAAACATTAACATTTCATAAATCGCTCTTGCATTGTAATAAGAAGGAGGGAGGTAGAAGAAAAATGCCAATGGATTGTAGGTCAGCTTATTTCATAAACAAAAGCTCTAAGGAAAATCCTGAAGTTTTTAAGTAAGCCAGGCCTTCTGAATGGGACATGATATGGACAGTAGAATAAGACAGATTGAGTTCCATTGACATTACTTATTCTTTGTATGATCTTAGGTTATCTACACACACTTTCAAAATTTAACTTTCTTGGTCTGTAAAATTGAGGAAATAATAATAGCTGTCCCATAGGGCACACTATCAATCCCAATATGCTTTGTTAGTCCATTCATTTTTCCAGTGCTTAATCAAAGAAGCTTTAATGGCCTATATACTTATATTATTGATATATTCACGCACCTGTCCCAACTTGCTGTCCTTTCCAATATCACTTTGTTTTTATCACACTCCTTAATATCACTTCTTTGTTAGGTCTTGATCACATGCTTAAATCATTTTTAATGTTTGCTAAACTCTGTATGAGAGATTGAAGAATTACGAGACAGGAACATCAATGTGAAAGGGTAAAATATGTGGAGAATATATAAGGTGCCAGCATATGACAAAACCCTAAAGATGTACAATGGTCACAAGCCATGGAAGAAGATAGGACAACTGAATTGTCAACCTTGCCGCCTCCTCCGTAGCCTCCTAAATCTTATCTTCCTTTTGTCTAATTTATGAAAAATGTTTCCTATAATTGTCTCCCAAAATCTGAGTTGTTCCCATGCTGTAATATACATTGACCACTCAGATTCATTTAAAAAATACATCTTGCTTTTATTCCCAATATAACCACATTTCAGAAGTTAGATCATAGCCAGTTAGATTACACAGAGCGTGCGCACGCGCGCGCGCACACACAAACACACCTTGAAAAAACTGTAGATCACTTGATTTCTGGAAGTTTTTCTCAATACCTCAGTGCACCTGATCACAACATCTTGTAATCTGGGCAGAAGGTAAGGGAGGTGATGTTAGGTGTACAAACTTAATATTGGGGATGCATTTTCTACCTAGAAATGGTCCTACATTCTACCAGAATGGGTTAAAAACAGATGGGCGCGCACACACACACACACAGAATTAAATGCACTACATTTGCTGTATTGCCTGCTAAAGGCATAAATATACTGGAGTGGAGATAAAGAAGGGGATGGATGGGAAAGAGTTCAGTACTTAGTGTAAACCTGAAAGGAAATGAGGCAGTGCAAGGGGAGAGAGGATCAGGGGAAAATAAATTATGTAGGCAACAGAACCATGCATCAAAAGTCTTTTCGATCTCTAAACTGGCAAATTTTCTCCAGGGGACCATCAGTCAAATGATGTCAAATTGAGCTGATTGTCTTGTAATGCCTGTATTGTGTAGGGCCTTCCTTGTAGGAACACAAGTTCCACTCTCGGACACAGTCGCAGTGCTTGCATTATCTTACAGAATTGATTGCTGCAAATGGTTCCTGGGAGGTGTGACCTGCTTAAAGGAAAGAAGCTAGGTTTCTTTTCCTGTTACTGAGGAATGAAGACACTTGTCAGGATGTGAATTGTGTGGGTGAGAAGGAAAAGCGGCGAAAGAATCTGGTAATTCCTTCCCTTACAGGAGGAAGAGAAAAAAGATAACATCGGAACCTTGGAGAGGAGAAATACAGTGCATTTATTTCCAGCATCCCCGCAGTCACTTCACGTCTCTTCAGACTTCCCTATTCTCTAGTCTTGACCTGCCCATGCACTTGAACTCCACGTAAGCACTAGGATGGACTGGGGGAAAAGGCCAGGTCAGCGCGGTGGGATACTGCTTCCCCTAAAATGAAAACTCAGCAGCGGGCCAGCAGTGGGTGTGCGCGCGTCGATGCCAGAGGATGCGTGCGTGGAATCCGGCGGACGCAGTGGGCCCGGCGCCGCCCTCCAAGCCGCCCCGCCCAGCCCACCACACTCCTCCTTGTATAAAGGCCGCGCTTGGGCCCGCCCTCCTCACAGCCCCGGAGCGCGGCCTGCCGGGGAGGTGGATCTCGCGCTCCCCACAGTCACACTCCGCGCACTCACACACTTGGAAGCGCCTCCCCACGTCCCTCCCCTGCCCTCCTCTTGCTCTGCTCTTCTCTCCCTCACCACAAATAGTCGCCGACCTACTGCCAATCCGCCTCTCTCTGCCTCTCCTCTCTCTCTCTCTCTCTCTCTGTCTCAACATGACTGACTGGGAAGCGGTGGCTCGGGCAGAGCAGCTCCGCTGGCGCAGGCAGGAGGAGCAGGAGGATTATTAAATAACGCAGCTGGACTCTGTGCAACTGGGAGTGGAGAGGAGCCCAACAGCCGAGAAGGGGAGGGAGGGCAGAGGAGGGGGACCAGGAAGGACACCCCCGTGCCCCGAAGACATAAATCCCTGAGTGCCCGGGAGGAGCCTTAACAAGCGCACGGAGCCCTCAAGGTAGTAACGCCCCTGGTGCCTCAGCGCTCAGCGGGTCGCGCGTCGCGTCGCCGCTTTGCGGGGCCGGCCGCAGGCGGACGCGGTGATGACCGCTCGGCAGGTGACCGCGCCGTGTCGGGGCCGCCTGGGAGCAGCGCGCGCCCAGGCCCGGCGTGCTCGGCGCAGAGACCTGGCCTTGCGGGCGGGGTGGGAAGGAGGCGGGCGGGCTCGCTCACCACCGGCCCGCGACTCCCAGTGCGCCGCGTGGCCATTTCCTCCACGCTGCTGCGTGGTTTGCTGCCTGCGGCCGCGGCGGCCACTCCAGGGCGATGCGGAGCGCTGGCCAAGGCGGCGAGAGTTGGCGCAGGCTTCGGGTCGCTCCCCTTCCTCGCCACTCGCGTCCCGCAGGTAGAGGCGACCGGTCAGCGCTGGCGCCCCGGGCTGCGGGTGCTGAGGCGGGGACGGCGGCGAAGAGGGGGAAGGGGAGGAGGGGGCGGGGAGCCAGGGGTTCTCGGAGGAACCGCAGTGCCGGGCCGGGACCACCTCTTGCCTCCGCCTGCTTGTCCTCTGGCGCCAGTTTCCTGGATTGGAAGCAAGACCCTGCCCAGAGGCAGCAGTAACGGCAGCGACTTAGATTGAACCACTTGCTTTGTGGTGGAGCGTCAAGGGCCCCAGGTTGTGTGCGTGTGTGTGTGTGTGTGTGCGCGCGCGCGCGCGCTCTGGACTAACCAGTGGGTTGTTTCACCTGAGCAGAAAGTCAGCCGTAAGCTGAAACCGCATGTGTCCCCCTGGCCCCTTCGACTTTTGGCTTGTGTCCCAGGGACGTACACACGGTGCCAGCAAGGGGTAAGGGTGACGGAGGGATTTGTGAATGGTGCTTCTGCGTGCGTGGAGGCTGAGCCTTGCGGATGTAAAGGAGGAGGTATCCAGAGTGAGAAGAAAGGCTATTTATGGCAAAGAGTTGTGAAATTTCTTGGGGTTTCCTTTTAGTGTACCCTGAACTGCTCTCTTTCTCTCTCTCTCTCTCTCCTCTCCCTGCCTCAGAATTAGAAGCAATTATGCTTCCCCTTCCTCTCGTGGGACATGGAATATGAAATGAAGTAAAAAAAAAACTCATATTTTTACAGGTAGAAAAAAATACTTCTTAGAAGTTACAGATTCTTTGCCCTTTAATGTTTTTATGTCCTCTTCTCCACCCCTCTTACCTTTTCAGGCAGTCAGTAGGACTTACAAGTCAGAAAATACCTGCTTGGTTTCAACAGCTTTCATTTCTGAAATCTTTACAGTTGAATACCTTCCTATTGAAATGTAACACACATCCTCCCTTCTCTGCCCCTCAAGGACTACTAAAAATAATGTGTACACGTTTAAAGTAAAGCTGGTTTTATTAACAGCCTTAGGGAAAACGGATAAGAGGACACCTAGGTGGGGGTCAGTTATCACTGGTTCCTTCAAAACTGGTTATTAAGGGAAGACCTAAAATACTGGTAATCTAGGCTATAATATAATTTGTCTTGGTTTCTCTTTCTGTTTGCTTTATAACAGGTACATGTTCCAGATACGTAACTTGAAACTTAAAGATGCCTTGGGACAGTGCCTGTCACGGTGCTTATAAAATGAATGTTTTCTCTTAAAAGTAGCAACCTGTACTTTTATAGAACTGTGACTGGGTTTAGTAGTAGGACAGTATCCTTAATATTGCAAACTGAAATGTCTCTAAAAGCCTGCCAAGACAATGTTTTTCAAATATTGAAATTCCATGTTGTAACCACACTTTCAATAGTTTCACAGAGAAAAAAGAGAAGTTGGTCAACCTATTGTCAGAGTGATTTGTCTTCATTTAAATTAATTAGTTATTTTGATCAAAACAAACCAACTGTTGTTTGTATTGTTTTATTGCTTTCCTTAACAGTCCTGTTCTTTGAAAAACAAAGCAGAGTTAAGGATTTGATATTTTGATTTTGTTAGATTTATATTACTTTGAAATACATTTTCAACACGGAAGCATGTGCAGCTTTAAATATTAGGTTAGAACTCAGATGGAGAACCCCATTCGGAGGGTTATTACCTCAACTATCCCAAACTGTTTGAACATAGATATAATAGGGAATTAAAAAATGTAATTGATGAACTGTATTACTGCAATCATTAAAAGTCCGATTTATGAGTATTTTGTTTTTTGACAGTTAAGAGAATCAGCAACTGTTTATTATTTTAAAGATACATTATTTATACCATAGAATGTTAATTTAGGTAAAACAAAGTAGAAAATGAAAAATTTGTTACATTTTTACAGTAATAGTTATTCAACCCTTTATTGCATTTTATTACTCATCATAATGCTCATAATAAAGGGCCTAACGTTTGCAAAGTACTACTGTCTAGGCACTGGGGAGGAACGGGAGATTCCTTGTTCCCTGTCTTTCAGGAACTTACTTGCCGTGTGGGAGGAATCTGATGCTCATGCTTGAGCGTAGAGTTAACAACCTGTAACAATAAGAGATTACATGTCTAATGAGTACTACAGGAGTTCAGAGCATGACAATAACATTTCATACTGGATTTTGTTTGAGAATGCTTCGGGGGTGGGTAAGACTTGCTTGATCTTGATGTTAAAGGATAAGCAGGATTAGTACATTGTGGATAAGAAAAATATAAGGTATAAGATGCAAGTCTCCTGGAATAATAGAAAAGAACATATAAGGGAAGATAAGTTTGTTTTGATATAAATTAAGATATTGCTGGATATTTTGCAGAGTGCAGGTTGAGTCTGTTTTGGATGTACATCCTTCTACACATTCTATTCTTTTTGTTTGTTTGTTTCTGAGATGGATTTTTGCTCTGTCACCCAGGCTGGATTTCAGTGGCACTACCTCGGCTCACTGCAACCTCAGCCTCTCGGGTTCAAGTGATTCTCCTGCCTCAGCCTCCGGAGTAGTTGGGACTACAGGCACATGCCACCCCGCCCAGCTAAATTTTGAATTTCTAGTAGAGATGGGGTTTTGCTATGTTGGCTAGGCTGGTCTCAAACTCCTGACCTCATGATCAACCCGCCTCGGCCTCCTGTGCTGGGATTACAGGCGTGACCCACTGCGCCCTGCCCACATTCTATTCTTGAATTTAATTGTTAATATTTACACATTTAAGAAGACAAATCTTTAGCTTTATGTTGTCTTTTTGTTTGTTAGTTTGTTTTTTGAGATGGAGTTTCGCTCTTGTCGCCCAGGCTGGAGTGCAGTGGCGCAATCTCGGCTCACTGCAACCTCCGCCTCCTGGGTTCAAGTGATTCTCCTCCCTCAGCTCCCTGAGTAGCTGGGATTACAGGCACGCGCCACCACACCCAGCTAATTTTTGTATTTACTTTAGTAGAGATGGGGTTTCACCATGTTGGCCAGGCTGGTCTCGAACTCCGGACCTCAGTTGATCCACCCTCCTCGGCCTCCTGAAGTGCTGGGGTAACAGGCGTGAGCTACCACGCCTGGCTTATATTGCCTTTTAATAGACAATATGTACTTGTATTACTACAATAGTGCAATAGAGTTCTTGTAGAGAATATGTACTTTAAATATTTAAATGTATCCACATCTCACTAATGTGTTGAGTAAAAGTGGCACACCTCTTTATAGTGAGATGTTTTCGGTATTTCCCTAAGCAAATCTTTTTAGGTTTGCTCTAAAGAAGTGTGATGATGTGTAAAAGAATAACAGTATTAATAGTGAGCATCTATTGAATACTTAACATTTTATTCTTCATATAAAATGTGTTGTCTATTAATATATTTCATATATTTTATTTTAAACTTCTTAGATTTATTGAATCTATTAGATTAGATTTTATTTAAAGTTATTGTATGCAGCCACATAATAGTTAATCTATCCGTATATTATTTGCCATAAATATAGAGCTATGATACGGAGCTTATAGTGAAAGTTTTAGAATTTTAGCAACAATTTTATGGCTATTTTAACTATCTTCTGATAAATAAATTGTATTAACAATAACACCATGACCTGTCTCTAAACTTAGTTGTTTTTTTCTTTGTGTATATAGGTTGATTTTAGACAAACTGCTTAAAATGCATTTCTTCATTTCAAGAATAAAAGGGAAACATCTGAGTTGACTTTGAGCCTGTCCATTCAATATGACACCCCAGAAGTATGTTTTGGTGACAGTAAAGAAATTGCACAAATATTAGACATGACTTTCAATAAATAACCAAATGGAATTACTTTCAGATTAGTTGAATTAAAATATTTTCATATATATATTTTGTTGACAGTGAATAGATAAGAGTTATTACAAAAGTGAAAGCCTATTTAATCACCAATTTTATATTCATGCAAGAATGGAATGATTCCCCATGTAGTTAGGGTACAAACTAGCCTATCTGTTAATTGGTACCTTTTGAATTTGGTTTTGGACTATATGTCACAGGTGTATCATTTCGATAATGTAATCTCGTCCACTGCATGACTGACAGCTTCTGCATGATTTCCCTATTGGACAGTGACAAAATCTGTTTGCTTTATAGTGAGTACATACGCTTCTATCAGCAATATTATCTTCCCTGTGCAAGAGTGTCAGTTAACAATAAAACATGAAGGCTGGGGTGGGAGAAGCAGTGAAAAAAGATGGGGAGATTGAGGAGAAAACACTGTAACAAAAGAAACATGTTTTACTATGAAGCTTAAACTGAATATTAAAATATAAAGCTGACTATTCTAAACTGCAGTACATTACCAAGATATTGTTATCAGTCTACTTTAAACAACCATATTGTATTTTAAGTTGTTTCCATGCAGGCTAAATTTTTTTAAAAGGTGTTTGTTGGAAATATTTACTGAGGTGTTTGATATATTACAAATTGTTAAAAGATTTCTGCTCAGATCATTAACTAATGAAGTTATTTGCCAAATTCCTGGCCCTATACCTAGAATAACTTAAAGCACGGCTTTTGGTTTTGCATCATTTACACTGCACTAACTCTTTTCAAATATTAATTAAAGTTAAACTTGATTAAAATTTTTGAATTTTTAAACTGTGCTTTGATACTAAATACAGTCCAAAGGACTTTTATAAAGAAACAGTTTATTATCTAGTGACAATTCTTAACCTAGAGTAGTGGTTTTCAAAATGTGATGTCCTAAGCAGCAATAGCAGCAAGTATAAACTTGTTAAAATGCCATATCTGGAGCCCCACCACAGACTGATTGATTCAGAAGCTCTGGGGTAGGGTTCTCTATGTGATTCTTATGCACTCTAGAATTTGAAAGCCACTGACCTAGAGTATTTTAGAGTAAAAACTGAAGGCTATGTCTTTCTTCTGTTTTATAAATAAATACTTCCCTCAGCTGGTAGTAAACTAAGGTTCAGATATTCAGTTTTGGAAAATATTCCATTGTCCATCAAAAGATTTTCATCTTAACTATGTTTTCTGACCAAATTTTTAATGAGTTCCCATTGCTTGTGCAAGAATTTGCTGTTGATTGGGGAGGGAATACGTGAAAATTTAACTGGATAGTAATGACCATAGGCTGGACCTTATTGGTAGGTAGTTATAATGCAAAGGGTATGCACAATACAAAAGTTGACCAATTTCTGTTTAGTTTTGTTGACTCTCCTGTGATATTTTTGGTTTTGGCATATAGTAAGCACCTTTCTTTGGATAAGATTATAGCTGTTTTAGCTGTACAATAATAATATCACACGTGAAATATTCTAAGTCCCACTGCTGAAATAAATTTTGGACCATAGCTCTACGTCTTTCAAGCTTAAATATAATGTGTTCACATCCTGTATCTCCTTTATACCACTGTTTCTCTCGCTTTCCACCGAACCCTTGCTTCTCTATTTCAATCATCACTTCCCTAGGGATACCTTTCTTGGCCTTGTTTTCTACATCGGTTGCCCTATTATATATAGTTTTGCATTATGTTCCTCTTCCTTGTGGTACTTTTGGCAGTTTAAATTTTACCTGTTTTGTGTGATTGGTTCAGTATTGCTTCATCAGTGTTAGCAATGTCCAGCACATAGTAGATGCCTGATAAATAGTGCCTAAAACAATATATGAATAAATAACTGAGCTTCTGTGCCTTCATTCTGAGAATGTTTTATTTTTTCCAAAGAAAGAAACCTTAAGAAATATTAAAAATAAGGGGAGTCTTAGACTTTTTGCAAACATAGGTATTTCCTGTTTTGCAAATTATGAAATATTATTTTATTAACAACAATAGCAATGACTGTAATGTGCTGGACACTTCTTACATGATATACACTTTATAATGTTATGTCATGTCATTCTAACATTGTAAAGTTAGTTTGATGCATATATTAGAGATGAGGAAACCGAGTCTCTGTTCTATGGTCTGCTAAACTATATAGACAAAACTTTGATTTTTAAAGTGATAATGATGCAAAAATTATGAAACTCATAAACAGAGAAACTCTGAAGGAGTATATCTCCTCTTTCTTCCTAATTTAACCAAGGGCCCAGCAGCAATATCTGTGTATTACCTGTCCTTTTGCCACCATCTTGAATGATGCTGCCATTGCTTCTTGGGTCACTGAGGACTTGGAGATGGAGGACCTGCAAGGCTGGTACTCCCATCTTCTTATTGCTATTTTCAGTAGGGATATTGTGCACTCTCAGTGCCATTCAACCACACTTCTCTTACTCTATTTAGTCAGAATCACTGAACTCTTTAATGAAAATTTAAGATGTAACCAAGTATAATTTTGTGAATGTGTGCGTTCATGCAGAGAAAGTTCAGACATTAGATATTCCACTTCATATTTGAAGTTATGCAGCTTATCTTCTGGAAAGGTTCATGCAGAGCTTTGAGCATGTTGCTTAAGAAAAGTTGAGCTTATGCACAAGTTATGAATCTAGCTTTCCTTCCATGAAAAGGAAATATGTTCACTGCTGCTATCAGATTTAATTTAGTTTCTTTTAACTTTTATTCTTCAGTTCATCTATTTAACTGTGGATTTAATCAGTGTTCACATATTTGTAGCAAAGGATATATTTAAAGGCTGATTTCATAGAAGTAAATGGACAGAAAGTTAAATTTGGTTATTTTGAAACTCTCTTCAAGACTATACAAAGTTATATATATTTTATAATGTGTTTAAATCTGTCAAAACCATGAATAAAACTAGATGAATAATATCAAGGATTAAAAAATGTTTTTTAACTAATTTTTCACTTATGGCTTATTTTGTAGCTTTTGTCAAAATCTATTTCTGTTACTGGAAGAATGAACTGTAACTTGAGCCTTAACCATGCTCCTGATTCGGAAGCATTCTTTCTATATAATGAAAAATTAACTGATTTCTAGCCTAACATTTTGTGGCTTAACATTAAGCAGCCTTTGATAACTCAACTCTAACATTACAACGTATTTCTAGTAATTAGGCTTACTTCTATAACTGAAACTGATTTCTCGCTTAATATTTTCCTCTGCATCTTGATAAATTACCCAATCTCACTATTCCTCCTAGCATTTGAGCAAGACCCCCCCTTTGAAAAAAAACAACAACTGGGATCCTGCCTCTGAAACAACCTCATTTTAAAAAAAAAAGACTGGGATCCTGCCTCTGAAACAACCTCATTTCCTGAGCCATTTTATCTGCCAGCAGACACCAGAAAACACAGCACTTTCCTGGATCTCCAAACATTGCTAGCTCTTAGAAGTATGCTTCATTTCAATACTCACTCTTGGATTTCCATGATGCCAGCTACTTATGGCATATTGCCTTGCTCCTGCATAGTTAGACTGGTTAGACTTTTTCTAAGTATTTACAGCTGTGCCTCTGGAGTGCTTTCTAAACGACAGTGCAGTTGTAGTACCAGTTTAGGACCATCGCCAGACTGCCTTATTTTGCTGAATGTAACCTTTCCTTACCTGGCTGTGCCCCACTAGAAAGATAGTCATGCATCATCATTAACAATAAATATTTTATAAATGTTTATTATAGAGTTGAAGTCCGTCAGTTTCAAAAATCATGCACCTCTTATTGGTATTATCTTAAAGTATAAATTACCAATAACTTATGGTGTTTACTGAACAGCTTAATCCACAATAAATGAAATACTTGCAATTCTGTATCTTATTTGGTGTCCAAATGTGATATGTGTGTACAAATATATGCACAATGTGCATATGAATTCTTTAGGGTTTGCCTGTTTCTCTTTTTCTAGTCACCTAAGTTCATGATGATATGACTCTTCTGCATTCTCCTTCATAACCTTATTTGTATCTTATGTATTTAGAATGTAGAAAAATTGACGAAATTTATTCCACACAGTAAGGTTTCTTCTCTAATTTCTCCAGTTCATTAGTGAAATTTACTACTGCTCCTGTACTCAAGGAGTGTTTGTTAGCTGGGTGTGGTGGAGCACTCTTGTAGGTCCTAGTTACTTGGGAGGCTGAGGTGGGAGGATTGCATGAGCCTAGGAGTTCGAGGCTGCAGTGAGCTATGATCACACCATGCATTCCAGCTTGGGCAACAGCAAGACCCTGTCTCTAAAAAAGAAAAGGTAAAAAAAGAAGTGTTTGCTTAGCTAAGTGTACTACTCTAATTCAGCCTTTATGGGGATATCAGTGATATACCATTCTTATTAAACAAATTCAGACTAAGTTGTTGTATTTATGTACCTATTCACTGAAATTAGCTCTTTCTTGGAAGCAAATATTATGAATCTGTTAATGAATGTTTGTTGTGTGTGTGTTTTGCAATAGCAGTAAATAATGTATCACAAACCTACATCATGTTTACAAATAAAAGCCAACCAAACAGGAATTAGAGGCATGGCAAAAATAAATGGCTAAATTTCTAGGCAAGTATCCCTTTAGAGAACTGTTTTTGTTTGTCTGTTTAGTTTTGTTTATTTTATAGATATAGAAAGGACCAAAACATTAAGTCTGAATATATAAAATGGATTGTGAGTGCTTCTTGATAATAAACAATATTCTTCAAGACATTTAGGAAAAGCTCGAAGTGAGAAAACCATGCATATATCCCAGAAACCATCAGGTGAGAAGTTAGGAAAAGGAGGAAAATACTAGCTCTAAACAAGACCCAAATTCATTGTTATAAATATAAATTAAGAATAACTTATTTCAGGTAAAGTTTCAATATATTTTAGAGGTAACAAAACCCCACTGAGTTTGTACAATAAGATTCTTAAATTTTCAAAGGAATGTTACCTAGTGCACAGATAGCTCAAGAATAATTATTGACTTTTTCAGCTATTAATATTGTATTCATGTATAAATGACCTAGGAATATTAAAAGTATTCATTAATAAATGAGCTCCACAAAAGTCAGAATGTGACTGCCATAATGTAAATCTTAAAAATTAAAGTACAGATTACTAAACTGGGCCATTAAATGAAACATTACAAATTTGTACACAGGTATATAAACTTTTAGAAACATTATGACTAAAATTGTTTTTGAGAGGTATTCCTTACAGGGTACTTCAAAGTATAAATATAGGGGTATTGGAGAGATAGCTTCATTATCAACAACAATTCAGTTTCTGATAGGAGGAAGGGTCCTGAAATGGGAAGTTTTACGTTGATTATCAGGACAATATAGTATGAATTCTAGCCTGGCTTGAAACACAGAGGGGATAAAGACCCCAGAGTGGTAACTATCCAGTGAGGAGAAGGAAGGTAGTGCCTCCCAGGATATTTCTGAGGAGAGTCAGGTTCATTGGATGGTGATATAGAAAGTACCCAGCCTCAGAGGCCTGGTTCAGGAAATAAATGGATGAGATATTTTAAAAGCCAAGGAATTATAATTTGAATACAAAACAGATTAGTAAATTTGAAGTTCTGGAGATTCTCTAATCTCAATTCCAATCTGCTAGCCGTCAGTCTGCACAGTCACCTTTGACGCAGAGGAGCTATCCAGGGTACTAGATCTTGCTGACCTCTCTTGCAAAAATGCAAAATATGCCGTTTTTGTTTACATTAATCATAGAGTCTGCTGTTGCAGATACTACGTTACTTAACTGCAGTTACTAACCTTCCATCACTTGGCTTATTCTAGTAGGCCCTTCGAAGTTCCTTTCAAAAGTAAACTCATGGAAGCCCATCTCAATTCCACGTAAGAAGCATATTCTGAGTTCCAGTAATATTCTGTGTATGTTAGTATCAAATCTCCATTGAAAGTATCATAATTCACTGCTTGTTTGTACTTCATGCTCAGTAGATGGTGAGCTCTATGAGGGCAGGGTTTTTTTTAATTTTATTCTCTTTCCCCACCAGCTGGTCTAAACCAGAGGTGTAAAGATACTCAGTATGGAAGTGAGGAATGGATGAATAAATGCACTACTACTTAAGAGTGACGTGGATTTCTTTTTTAAATATTTTTTTTGAGGCAAAGTCTTGCTCTGTCACGTAGGCCAGAGTGCAGTGGCACAGTCATATCTCAATACAGCCTCAAACTCCTGGGATCAAGTGATCCTCTCACTTATGCGTCCCGAGTAGCTGGGATTACCGGTGCGCCCCACTACGCCCAACTAAGAGTGACATGAATTTTGTCGGCATTATGTGAACTACTTCCAGTGCTAACCACTGTTCTGAATCCTACCCTAGGCTCACTTTGAACACTGCCCTCCCTGGCTATTTCATAGACTGAAAATTTGTTCTTAATTTGGAGCTGAATAGCCAACACTGGCTAAAAGTCTTAAAGTAAATGAAAGGACTGGAGGAATGGTGGCACGTAAACTACATGCATTAGGGGTTAGTGAGGTCTAGGGAAGCAAGAAGCAGTGGCACAGGCTAATTTGGAGAATGGAGATCAAAGGAGAGTTGGTTTTGTCACTTCCTCAAATCAAAATCCTGAACACCTACTCCATGTTCACTTTTTTTTAAAAATTATTTTACTTTTAAGTTCTAGGGTACATATGCACAAGGTGCAGGTTTGTTACATATCTATACATGTGCCGTGTTGGTGTGCTGCACCCGTTAACTCCATGTTCACTTTTTAAGACCTTTGGAATATGGCATTTTCTTCCACTTTATACAGCCCAGATACACATTTGAAATGTTGACAAATCTGAGGTCATGTGAGGCTGCCAGAATTCTTTCATTCAGTAAACAAATGTTACTAGGCCCTATGCATGTATGGGCCAGTTAATGAAACCCAGTATGTTTCCTGTCCCCATATAATTGATGGTCGTTGTTGAGAACAGAAGTTGGCAGACTTTTTTTTTGTTTGTCTGTTTCTTCTGGTAGCCACGTTAGTGACATCCTAGCTTGCTACACAGAGTGAGTGTGCTTGTTTCCAGATCTCCACCCTGCCTCCTCACATCATTGCCCTAAGTTTCCAATGTGGCAAAAAGGGACTAAGTCATCATAGAGAAACTCTTATTTACATAAAAGATATCCTGTCACTAGTGTGGTATTGATCTGCTGGTCAGTTTTGCATGATGTTGGTAAATTATGTGCCTGTATATATTTTCCCTTATAGGGATATTTTCTGAACAGTTTAGGTTCCATGGTTTCTATTTTGGTCAGAAATTCCCTGTATTCCAAGTGCATAAGCCATAGAAAATAGCTGTATGACCTTTAGATGGAGTGTATTTTCACTTTATAGTTCTAGCTTTCATGTTTTTGAAGTATATATACTATCTACTATCTATCCTTCAGGTCATATGTTCCTGTTTCCTGTTTTATTTTATTTTATTCTATTTTTTTCACGTATTGCCAACAGTAATGTTCCAATTATGAAGTAGAAAAAGAAAAGCTGTATTTCTTGGTAATATTTTTCCTTGAGAACACAATTGTGTCACTCAGAGAAATAATGTGGATTCAGAATAACAGGTGTAAAAGTATGAAAATGAAGCTCGGTGCAGTGGCTCATGCCTGTAATCCTAGCACTTTGGAAGGCGGATGCGGGCGGATCACCTGAGGTCAGGAGTTCGAGACCAGCCTGGACAACATGATGAACTCTGTCTCTACTAAACAAACAAACAAACAAAAATTAGCCAGGTGTGGTGGCAGGTACCTGTAATCTCAGCTACTCGGGAGGCTGAGGCAGGAGAATTGCTTGAATTCAGAGGAGGAGGTTACAGTGAGCTGAGATCATGCCACTTGCACTCCAACCTGGGCGACAGAGTGAGACTCCATCTCAAAAGTAAAGAAGTAAATAAAAGTATGAAAATGAAAAATGAATAAAGCAAAAGATCTCAGTAATCATCTTGAATAAACTGATTATTTAAAAACCTAAAATTTATTTGCTAAATATTTACAATTATGTCAAATAATATGGTCATCATTAATTGCATTGATTAAAAGCCACTTGTGCTATTTTCTAAGTATTACTAGAGCTGAAATATACATAATAAAAACTGTGTTTAATCTATCTAAAAGAAAAGTTGCCTTAAAACCCTTTCAAGAGTTAGCATGTGTGCGCAAAATTTAGGTGTTTTGTAGTGAAACTTAAAGGGATGAATTTTCTCAATCATGTGAATCATTTGTGTTGTGTAAATATAGCCCTAGGAATCCTCAGTACTCACTCAAGTTTAGGACTCCTTAGGGACCAGAACTGATGATTGTCTTTGATTTTAGAGTGTGTTTATAGAAAGATGGGGTCCTGCTGAGATTACATTCTTCTTTGACAAAGGAAAGTAGTGCAGTTCACACTCACATCAAAAACAAATTTTATTGAATTAAAATTTTTTTACTGGAATATTTTTTGACATGAAGACAAACTTGTATCAATCTTTGTTATATGTGTGTATGTACACATGTACACAGGTATGTAGTAATTAATTTCTTATGGAAACTGTCTTGTATAAGTTACTTCTAATCAGGTATTTTTGGTCTACTTTTTTTTTTTTTTTTTTTTGAGATGGAGTCTCGCTCTGTTGCCAGGCTAGAGTGCTGTGGTGCGATCTCGGCTCACTGTAACCTCCAACTCCCTGGTTCAAGGGATTCTCCTGCCTCTGCCTCCTGAGTAGCTGGGATTACAGGCATGCGCCACCAAGCCCGGCTAATTTTTTTGTATTTTTAGTAGAGATGGGGTTTCACTATATTGGCCAGGATGGTCTCGATCTCCTGACCTCGTGATCTGCCCGCCTCGGCCTCCCAAAGTGCTGGGATTACCGGAGTGAGCCACTGCGCCCGGCCTTGGTCTACTGTTTTAGAATGAAGGGTTTAGTGTTCTCCAGAGAAACCCAGCAAGATATCTATCTATCTATCTATCTATCTATCTATCTATCTATCTATCTATCTATCTATTGTCTGTCTACCTATTGAAAGACTTATTTTAAGTAATTGGCTTACATGACTGAAATCTGTAGAACTGACTGGAAGGCTGGAAACTCAGGCAGGATTTTTATATTACAGTTTTGAGGCAGAATTCTTTCTTTTCCAGCAAACATCAGTTTTTATTCTTGATGCCTTCAACTCATTAGATGAGACCCACCCCACATTATCAAGGGTAATCTGCTTTACTTAAATGATTGTACATATTAATCACATCTACAAGACACCTTTACATTAACATCTGGAGCAATGTTTTATCAAACAACTGGGCATTATAGCCCAGCCAAGTTGATACATAAAATTAACTAAAACAAGGGATGAAAGGTAATATGTTAAGCTCTTTCTGTTTTACGTAATATGTTAGTGTATACATTTTCTTTGGTCAGACATATTTTAGCATTGGTTAGTTATTGGTATACAAAGACACAGGTCATCATTTGTTCTTTATCATTTATTTAACATGCAATATGTGCAAGAGACAATGCTATGCAATTGAATAATTTTTAAAAAATCAATGAGGAGACTGTGTCTTTTAAGTTTGTTAACAACTCTAGTGGAAGAGCCACAAATGTGTTAGATGACTGACTGGTAAATAAAGTTGCAGAATGAAAATGCACATTTCCAACTTTGCCGATGAAATGTCATTTTACCCATGAGCAATGCCCCTCCAAAAACCCCTTATGTCAAGGCTAATATGCCAAGTTATTACACTTATTAGTTTAAGGATATGTTGTATGTAAAATAGGATCCTGAAAGGTATGCTTGCCAACTGCAGGTCAACTTAATTTGGACAATGTTGACTATGCATACATTTATTTTAGCACATTAATGGGTTTGTACCTGTACTCGGCCTTTGCAAAGGTGATTCAATATATGCTCAGAGAGGCATGACAAGTGGACCGTCATGTTTTATTGATAGTCTTGCTCTTCATGTAGCATAGAGTAATAAACATTTGCTTTACTGGCTCTAAATAGGTATTTTTAATGCCTTCCTATTCCAAAACTACATTGTGTTTCTGTGTTTTTATTCAATGAATATGGATTTGTCTGCCTGGCTTTGGAGGCCCTTTGTGAGCTCACCACACTTTGTTAATCCAAACACAGATCTTCTACTTTGTTAAGGTCATGTAACTTAGAGCACCCTCACACACAGAGCATATGCATTTAATCCTTTTTGTTTATGCAAATCTCAGCTGTCATTACAGGCCTAAGTCCATGAAACCTTCCATGACGACTTTAACCCTCCTGGGGAGTTTCTTTTGCAGCACTCTGAGTTGTGAGCAATACCTACTTGGCACCAGACAATTAAGTACAGTCTGTTCTGCTACAATGCATTTTTCTGTAGTGGGAATTAGCTCCAACATGATGGGTAAATAGGGGAATTGTGTTAGTAAAATGTGGAAGTTCTTTCATGTGTGTTTTTCCCCAAGCATAATCATATTTAGCTTTGCCAAATAACTACAGCTGAATGCAAAATATACTAATACAGGCAAATGCACAATACAACAGAGGGATATCGTTTTATTTATTTACCGCTTTTTTTTTTTTTGGTATAAGTAAGCCACAATTTTAGCTTTGAAAGTGCTTATTGTGCTGTTTTTCTTGATCCCTGCAGCCTCTGGCTACCTTCACTTTTTTTTTAAAGCGAAAATTTGTGTATTCTCTGTATTATTTCTTTACTGAGAATTTTACATGTCCTTTTAGGCATATAGGATTTTTATAAAAATTGTTATGGTTTTGGTTAGAACTTTGTGTTATAAATTGCATAGATTTTAAATGTTTCTGCTACAGTTCTATTTTTTTATTATCCCTGTTATATTTATTGCCCAGTTTTTTAGAATAAAATAACACATATATTGCAATAGCAGGAATTCAGCAGATTTACATGAAATCACTTAATTTTTATTTAATATCCACTATTTGTCACTTCCTAGTGCTAATGTTGGATGTATGAAAAGTGAGGAAGGCTTACTTTTTTGTACACTGGGCTTTCTAAGCAAATATCTGGTATGATGGTGGTTGTAATTCTTGGCTCATTTGAAGGGGAGGAAGACAGACAATGAGAAGTAACTGTGTTACTGCAAACATCAGTTCCAGCAAACATGTTTTTGTTCTTCCCTCTGCCTGGAATGGTCTCCCATTCCTGCCTTATTAAGCCAATTTCTTCTCAAGCTTCATCTCTCAAATCAAGCATCATGTCTTCATGCTATTTTAAACTCTCACTACCATGTACCATATACCTTTCTTTCGTAGTCTTTAAGGTAGCTGCAATTTTATAATCATTTGTGAGATTATTTAAATAATATCTTTTTTCTTAGACCATAAACTTCCTGAGAACACAGTTCATGTTTGGTTTTTTCCACCATTGTATTTCTGTTTCCTAGCAAGTACACACATACACAAACACACACACACACACACACACACATACACACACACACACCAGGTATTAATATACCATTATAGAATACATCAAGTATTCAGTAAATTTTTGTTGAATGAATGGATTATTGAATAAATTAACTTTTCTTTTTTCTTTTTTAACAACTAAGTCTTGAATATGCTTCCTAGAATCAATTATTTTACTTCTCCATTCCTACTTTTTTTTTTTTTTTCTGAGATAGAGTCTTGTTCTGTCACCCAAGCTGGAGTGCAGTGGTGTAATCATAGCTCACTGCAGCCTTGAACTCCCGGGCTCAAGCAATCCTCCCACCTCAGCCTCCCAAGTAGCTGGGACCACAGGCATGTGTCACCATACCCAAGTCATGTTTTGTTGTTGTTATTTATAGAGACAGGGTCTCTTTATGTTACTTAGGTTTGTCTTGAACTCCTGGGCTCAAGCAGTCCTCCCACCTCAGCCTCCCAAAGTGTTGGGATTACAGGCATGAGCCACCAATCCTTGTCCACATCTCCTTTGTTATCATCACATTTCCTGGTCTGTATTCCCATTACTTGTAAAGCCACTTCAGCATCCAAACTGTAAGATATCTTTTTAAAAGGGAAAGATATAAATCACTTGTTACTTGTCAGGTTGTTCCATCTACTGCTTTTTTCTCTCAAAACTTGGATTTGTTTCTTGAAATTTCATTTTATTATGATTCACAGCTTTCCTGAATGTGCTCCCATACCTTGCCTGTTCAAATTATAGCTAGGTAATGTTTATATTCTTGCCAGGGAAACTTGATTGTGGAAGGAAAAGTGTGCTATTCATTGGATTAATTGTGGATGACATCTTTGCAGTTTCCTATTAAATATGACATATAGGTAGCTAGATTATTTAAAGTAAAATATCATTAAGTCAAGTACCTGTGGATGATCACCATATAGCTCTTGTAACATTCATCCCACTATGCATTATGAATAACTGTTTCACTGCCACTGCCTTGGATATAAATTATTGAGGTGTTTATGAATGTGGACTGAAATTTACTCAATGCACACAGTAAACAGCTGAGTAAACTCCTGTTTAAGCAGTGAGGGAAAAATGTGAAAAAGTAGTGGAATATAGTTAAAACATATCCAGTCATCATTTCAGTCATTAATAACAACTGGATTCTAGATTACCTGGACTATTTAAAGTGTTTCAAGAATACAGTATAATAATCAAATAGGACTTTTTGCTTTCTATACATCACAATTACATGCAGCGAATTTCAGATATTCAGACTATGTAGTAGTTTATGCATTATGGGAAAATTTTTATGTAAATTATTTTATTCTAATGCTTAGGTTCCTCTTTGTGAGTTCAAATGCCCCATTTATTCATTTTGATAATTGTTTACTTTTTGTATTATCCACTATTAATCTGTTATTATGTAATATTCTAAAAACCAACCAAAGAGATCAGCTCATCTAAATTAATTACTGCTGAGTATTATTTCTACAAAATTTTACGACCATTATTTTCGTTTCAATAAGCAATCTATTTTCTGGCTACCTATAGTTTAATTTTGATTATAAAAGCATGATGGCCTGTAAACTTCCAGGTATCAAGTATTATGATAAAAAGTCAAAGAATCTATTTCTCTTTGCTTTATAGATGACATCTGAAATGCTAATTCTATTCTTATGTTACTTTCTACCTTTAAAATATTCTAATCTCATAGGCCCCAATTAGATTTTAAATAAAAATCTCAGAGAAATAGGGTACCTTTTCAATTTAACAAACAAAATACATCATTTTTTATGCATAAGGTAACTCCATGTAAGTGATTGTGGAATGCCACATAATCAAAATAACTCATAAATAATTAAAGAGTCACATTATAAGATTAGGAAGTGTAAAAGAAACAATAAGTGTACTCCTGCCTGCTTTTTGTGTCATATGTTGCTGCCTTTAAAATAAAATTTCATTGCTGTATCAGTGTGCTTTTCAGTTTCATGCTCTGCATCCATAGTTGGATTTACATTGTCTGTAGGCTTGGGCTGACTCACCGTATTTAACATTTCAATATCTATTGTGTCAATCGTGATTTTGTTTTTTATGTTCACATCTGTGTTTATAGGAACTGGCTATAGATGCCTAAACTGTGAGGGAATATGATCTTTATGCAGTCATTGTCTTAAGATAGGTTACAGAGTTTTCATTGTTGTTTTGACTGTACTAACATTTTCTATCTGTGAAGTGTTTTGTAATCAAAATTCTACTTTTTCTTTTATCATGTCTTCATTCTTTGGAGTTTTTAAAATCTGGAGCTAAAATTAAGCATCCTTGCCTAATATGTGCAATAAAAACAAAACAATTCAACAGATTATAAAAAATTTAAAAAGGCCAGAATTTTCATATAATGCTGATCTATGCACTCATAGGCATTGTCTTAGGATACCTTTTTTTCCCTGTTACATTGACAAATAAACAGCTGAAGATTTGTTGAAATAATCTCTGAAGCACTATTATATGGCTTAATAATTGGCATTTGCAGGAAGCTAACTGTTATTATCTATGAATTAATACTCTTACCTTCCCAAGGCTTAAAAAGAAAATAAACTTTAAATGGGAAAAATGTTTCAAAGTGAAATATTCAGCTAAAGTAGTGAAAAAGAACAAGTGAGATAAGTACTGCTCTTTTGATGTGTGATTCTTTAACCTTCTCATTTTTAACATTCTTGTATTTCTAGTCTTTTGAGAAGTGAGCCCCAATTTATATAGCACAGATGTAGAATTTTAATCTACATCTACTGTGCAAGAACAGGAGATCAGAGGAATATTTTAATATGTAAAGTCTCTTTAAATTTTTATGGAGTATAAAATAATACTTTACCCACATTATGCCTGTTCTCATGTTTAAATTTAACAAATGTAAAGGGCATGATCTTTAGATCATCTTTTTCCTCTTAAAATCATCTCTTTTACGGTGCATATTAATGTCTGAATTAGCCTAGAAAAACAGCTACCGTCATTCTAATTACTGGCAGGTTTGGTCCAGCACCTTGTACTCGGTTCAAAGAGCAGATCACAATAAAGATACACATTAAATAATAAAATGCGGCTGTGAACTTGGAAAATTTAGTTTAGTATTAATAATTTTATTAACTCCACTGTTATCGAAATTGGCTTAGTGTAATTTTATGTTAGCTAATTTTGATACAATTGGATTATGTTCATAAAATACCTTAATAATTTATACAGAGGATTATATATCTCTTAGAACAGCACTTTTGAAAATTTTTCACTAGAAGATGATCAATTTTCCTTAACTTGAAGATGTGGCATTACTTTGACCGGGCTGTTATGTGTTTGAATTTGGTCAAATCAGTATCAATGCTGCTAATAGTTTCTGTAAACACATGAATTATTTCCCTTTGAAGACACTATGATATTCTTTTAAAAGTAATTAACATGTAAGATTAAATATTCATTTTTATGATCTCAAGAATTTATGAAGTCAAACCACAATGTTTCTTCTAATTGTCTTCAGGCTACGACTTGTATTTTGATTATTTTATTTATTTATTTACTTAGTTTAATTCATTTGTTCAGTGATTTATTTGCTATTGTATTTATTTATTTTTAATACTTTGTTTAATAACTTAACAGTCATTTAATGCTTTCCATGTGTAAGACACTTTACTGTGTCTTTCTGTGTGTAAGACACTTTACTGTGTCTTTCTGTGTGTAAGACACTTTAAATTTCTCAAATATAATGATCTAATTTTATTCTCACAACAACCCTATGAGATAGGTTTTTAATCCCCATTGTTGTTTATAAAAATAGAGACACAGAAAACTCATTAACTTGTCAATGATTACACAGTTTGTTGTGGTGAAATTGTTGTTATTTGGGTTTAATTTATATAACTGCTTATTAGGTCAAAAGTATTCCATTATAAATGAGACTTTACAAACCATGAATTATTTCTGGTTTATTAAAATATGCATCTAGTAATTATAGATATAAAAGTAGTATTGGCAATGTTCAAGTACCTTACAGGCTACTCTAGATTAATTTGAAAAGATAATTTTGTGAAATGCACAAGTGCTAATTATGCATCAAAGTGAGTAGCATTTGAACAATTCAGGTGTACTAAAAGCAAGAGGCTTATAATCCTGATAATCTTCATGACAAAATTATTTCAGGTTTGAAAATGATATGAATACATCCGTAAATACAAACATTTGAAAACATTTTCACATTTTTATTCTAAAACAGAAATGCCATTATATTGGCTGTACTAATGTGCCCTCAAAAAAAAAGTAAGATTGTGAACATATGCTATGTAGGTTAGAATGTGATTGTGATCAACATAATTCACTTGAAGAGTATAATTATAACTTAATTTTGATAATTTCATAAAAGGCCAGGCATGGTGGCTGACTCCTGTAATCCTAGCACTTTGGGAGGCCGAGATGGATAGATCACTTGAGGTCAGGAGTTTGAGACCAGCCTGGCCAACATGGCAAAACCCTGTTTCTACTAAAAATACAAAAATTAGCTGGGCATGGTAAGGCTTGCTTGTAATCCCAGCTACTTGGGATGCTGAGGCATAAGAATTGCTTGATCCTGGGAGGTGGAGTTTGCAGTGAGCCAAGATTGAGCCACTACACTCCAGCCTGGGCTATACAGCAATACCCTGTCTCAAAATGATAATAATAATAATTGTATGTAATTATAATTTAAATTTTATAGTTATAGGCAACCTTTAGGAATTAAAGAAATTAATGGTTTATATTTTTTCACTCAAATAAACACATATGCATAAGAAAAATAATAGTGCTTGTAATTTCTGATAGTTTGTGGATCCACTAGAGTATCCATGAATTTATTTAGAAAAGCCCAGTATTAGTCTCTTGAAAATATTCAATCAAGAAAAAAATTGTACAGTTTTTTTGCATTGTTAGTATACTTGGATTGACAACATTATAAAACAAACAAAAGGCACAAAGAAATGCATATTGTCTAGGATATGGTAGTACAGGGTTGATATAGATGTGATCCTGGTCGTAGAGTAAAGGGCTTCTTGGTTAGAGAGAAGGATCAGAGAGATAGGAATTTACCTACCTGCCATAACAACCAGGAACAAAGCATTCCTCAGAAGTTTTATAGTCTGTCATCTTTTTTCCCAAACTCTATCTCATTTGAACCTCACTGTACAATTATTTTGATTTCAGTTTTGCAATGGACAAACCTGAGGACTGGAAATCAAATGTTTTACCTATGATGTCACTGTGTAATTAGTACTTCTGGCTTTAGCTGACTTATTTTTTTTCTCTATCTTATTCTGTGGAGCTATCAAGCTGAACCTGTAACTCAAGCATACCTATACGTCTACTTTCCTCCTAGAAGGCATAGGCATTGGAATACTGTCTTTTAACCTCTTGAGTCAATCTTATGCTTATTTTTACAAGTAGATCACACCCTAACTAAAAGACATGAATAATGACATGCATTTTAGAATATGAAAGGTACTTTGGCTTTGTTAGAATTTTATCAGTGTTTCTTATGACATCTATTTCCGAAATCCCATGATGTTTGTAATTGCAGGCAACACCAAATACTGATAACAGCTGTCAGTATTTACCAGCTACTATTCTAAGAATTTTACATATAGTAATGCATTTAATCATCACAATAACCTTATGAAGTAGGTGATATTTTTCTTATTTTGAAGATGAGGATATGGAAGGATAGATAATGCTGAGTAAATAGCCCAAGTTCAAAGAGTTAGAAAGTAGTAGAGCAGAAGGGGCCAGTCCATGCAGTAGGGCTCTCAACCACCTCACCTTATATACACGGAGGCTAACCAAAGTTTTGTTCATGAACATTTGCTATTTTATTGTTGCTGTTTTCAGGCAAAGCCATTTCATTGCCCTTTGAAGAACAATGGGAGTCTAATATTGATGAAATTGTCCATTTCTATGCTTGACTTTTATATTGGAGGTAGTGCCATTAATCCAGCATCAACTGGGAAATTACTCAAATCAGGTGGACTAGTCTGAGATTTCTCTAAGACAATCTCAACATTCAGTTATACTTTTAAAATGTGTTAATCTTTGAGAAAGGGAAAGCAAGTAATTGAAATTAAAAATAAACTTACGAATATCTTTGGCCTCTATATGACAATATTGGAAAAACTTTATAATAATCTAAACCATGATACTTCTTTAGGTAGTGTTTGAAAATCAGAAACAGACTTGTTCTTAGCTGAAAATTTTATTATTATAAACTTAGTGCTCTTGAACTTTGCTTAAGATATTTAGTGATGCAGGAAAAATAGAAACATTCAGTAAAGAAAAAAGAGCAATATATTTTTCATATTCAAGTTAAGTCTGAATTGTATGTAAAAGCAATCATTTAATGTTTTTCAGAGTAAAATAATAAGAAACTTTTATAGACAGGTCAATGCCATAAGGAAGTTGGAAATCACCAGTGTTTATGTTGACTTCATGAGCTATAAAGTTGACCCTTGAACAAAATGGGCTAACTGCATGGGTCCATTTAAATGTGGATTTTTGCAATAAGTAGGGTTGGCCCTCCATATAGGGGATAACCACATCCTCAACCAAACATGGATTGAATATATTCGTGCAATGAAAAACCCACATAATAGCAAGGGCTGATTTTTCCTATCTGCTAATTCTACAGGACCAACTGAAGTAACTTGAATATGTGCAGATTCTGGTATCTGCGGGGAGTCCTGGAACCAAACCCTGTGGGTACCAAGTGTATTCAGTTTTCCAAATGAGTAAAATATCATTATTAGTTAGCCTGAGTTTCCTATTTATTTTTCTGTTCTTTTTTAATAGCGACTCCCATAGTAACATCAGTCACTGTTGCAAATGTGGGCAAAAAAAGTGGGGTTTCACACATTTGGTGAATTCCTACATAGTTATTAGTGGGGAAAGGATGTCAATAATACTGCATCTTGCTGCTTTAAGTATAAGAGATGCATGACTTGTGACCACTGTGTATGTGTAGAAAACTCACCTTTTGTTTTTTAAAAAAGATTATTACCAGCTCATGAAGCATTTTGAACATATAAACATTTGCTTGTAATTGTACCTCATTCATCTTCATCACTCTTATCAATGTCGTAAATGTAATAAGCAATTTGTTGTTAAAACCAGTACTGACCACAGTGATCATTTTATGTATAGGACAGTGTAATTATTAAGAAGAAAGACCAATGCTTTACTAAGTAAGCCAGCTCTATTCTATGTAAATATCCATATAGAAAACACATTTGAAGCTGTGCACTGGGTTTAATATTTATATATAGATGTCTTTAATAATCAGTTTGTGTATTTAAGGATTCAAGTAGTTATTATTAGGTCAGTGAATAAATGTATCCAATGTATCTCATCATTCTGAATTATTTTATTGCTTTGCAGTTGGAGTTTATTTAAAATATTATTTAAATCTTTTTGAATAGATTGTTATTTTTTTTTTCCTCCTCACAAAAGCGAAGCATTTGATTTAATAAAAGGTTCCACAACCCTGCTCTGGCCTGACAAAGACTTGCTTGGTTGATTAGCATGAATGAGAATATGAAAGATTTAAAGAAAAGCTGTCAAAGCAATTAGAACTAAAGTCCTCCTATCACTGAATAATGAAAATCCAGGCCTGGAACACTTTCAAATGTACCTAAGAAAATCGTACTTATACAAAATGAAATGATAGTGAATAAAAGAAATGGAATAATAAAAGCCGCCAGAGGTAAAATTGTACAGGTAGCATTTTAATATATTCTTGCTACTATATTTTAGATTTATTAATGAACATAATGATATATGGTTTCTTCATAAAGATATATGTATCAATTTTAATTTAGGTATTATTTAGATTATTAGGCTTAATATTCAATTGTTTTAAAATGTTTAGCTTTAAGATGATTTCTATAAAATCTACCATTTGGGGGTCTTTCTTTGTAATTTAACTTTTAGATCAATCATTTAAAATCAAATGTGGATATTCAAGCTACAAAAGGGATTAATATGCATTTAATATTTAATATACACCCTTTCTCTTAATGCTTTTAAATCTTAAAAATCTAGAATAAATTGATAGACTGTCAGAATACTTTGTGTGATTAAGAAAACTAATGATACAAAGAGTACACTGGAGAGCAAACTCATAATCATTTTATATTTTTATTAAAACATAATTCAGTCTAGGAGATCATTACATCAATAGATTCTTTTCCATTTGTTCAGTTATTTAAGCACTCAGTTATTTAGTATTAAACAATTATTTTTTCAATCTTTACAATGTAAATTTGTATTTACATTTACACAGTGAAAGATAACAAGATGAGTTAGACATGGATCTGGCATTAAAGGGCTTGCAGTCTAAGGAAGTAGCTATGATAAATATACTATAGATGCTAATGCATTAAATAGGTAGAATATAAACACTATAAAGTGAATATAAAAAAAGAAGAGATTATCTCCAGCTATATTAAGTAAAGGAATCACCACTGAATAAGTTATATTAGAATTTGGTCCTTAAGTCTGTGTATGCATATCATTTTAAAATGTTTTTGACTGCAAGTAACCCAAATCAAAGTATCTTAAACAACACAGGGGATTTCTTAGCTTGTGTCACTAAAAGGGTGAGCACAGACACAGTTCATTAGAGCCTCTGCTTTATCTCTCTCTGCTCTATCACCTGAGATCTTTTCCTTGACTAGTAGGAGGGTGGCAGGAGTGAGTTCTGAAACTCACAACTGTGCACCACAATCTCCAGAAGAGACACTGACCCAGTATTTCAAGAAAGTGTTCTGAGAGCTACCTTGATTGGTGTGCGTAGGTTAAAAATTTGCCCTTAACCTGAGGCCAGGATGAAGGAATGGGCATACTGGCCTAAGTGAGCCAAGGTTCATCCGTGGAGCTGAAAATGGGGCTTGATTTTCCCTGAGTATTCAGCTGCATGATGGAGAATTTTGGGATATTACAGTGAGCTTATGTGTACTGTTGGGGATGGGAAAGGGAGAATGGATCCTGAGTAGGCAGCCTACAATGTCCAGTGGAGTGTGATTTAGACATTCACATTTGAGGAAGGTTATTCAAGCACAGTGGATTGTGTGAACATGTGAAGGAAGGAAAATATAACGTGTGTGTAGAGAGCACTGATTATTGCAGTTTGGCTGAGATAGAGAGTGCCCAAAGGGAAGTTATTGGAAATAACATCAAAAGAGTAAATTGGATCAGATGGTAGAATACCCTGAAAGCTAGGCAGTGAAATTTGGGATATTCTGTAGATGATGGGAGGTGCTTAAGCTTTTGAGCAGTAGACCAGCATGCTCAGAGTTGCTTTTAAGATTTGTATTTGTCAGTGCTAGGTTTTTTTTTTTTAATTTTATTTTTTATTATTATACTTTGAGTTTCAGGGTACATGTGCACAATGTGCAGGTTAGTTACATACGTATACATGTGACATGCTGTTGTGCTGCACCCATTAACTCGTCATTTAGCATTAGGTATATCTCCCAATGCTATCCCTCACCCGTCCCCCCAACCCCACAACAGTCCCCAGAGTGTGATGTTCCCCGTCCTGCGTCCATGTGTTCTCATTGTTCAGTTCCCACCAATGAGTGAGAATATGCGGTGTGTGGTTTTTTGTTCTTGAGATAGTTTACTGAGAATGATGATTTCCAATTTCATCCATGTCCCTACAAAGGACATGAACTCATCATTTTTTGTGGCTGCATAGTATTCCATGGAGTATATTGCCACATTTTCTTAATCCAGTCTATCATTGTTGGACATTTGGGTTAGTTCCAAGTCTTTGCTATTGTGAATAGTGCCACAATAAACATACATGTGCATGTGTCTTTATAGCAGCATGATTTACAGTCCTTTGGGTATATACCCAGTAATGGGATGGCTGGGTCAAATGGTATTTCTAGTTCTAGATCCCTGAGGAATCGCCACACTGACTTCCACAATGGTTGAACTAGCTTACAGTTCCACCAACAGTGTAAAAGTGTTCCTATTTCTCCACATCCTCTCCAGCACCTGTTGTTTCCTGACTTTTTAATGATTGCTATTCTAACTGGTGTGAGATGGTATCTCATTGTGGTTTTCATTTGCATTTCTCTGATGGCCAGTGATGGTGAGCATTTTTTCATGTGGTTTTTGGCTGCATAAATGTCTTGTTTTGAGAAGTGTCTGTTCATGTCCTTCGCTCACTTTTTGATGGGTTTGTTTGTTTTTTTCTTGTAAATTTGTTTGAGTTCATTGTAGATTCTGGATATTAGCCCTTTGTCAGATGAGTAGGTTGTGAAAATTTTCTCCCATATTGTAGGTTGCCTGTTCACTCTGATGGTAGTTTCTTTTGCTGTGCAGAAGCTCTTTAGTTTAATTACATCCCATTTGTCAATTTTGTCTTTTGTTGCCATTGCTTTTGGTGTTTTAGACATGAAGTCCTTGCCCATGCCTATGTCCTGAATGGTACTGCCTAGGTTTTCTTCTAGGGTTTTTATGGTTTTAGGTCTAACATTTAAGTCTTTAATCCACCTTGACTTAATTTTTGTATAAGGTGTAAGGAAGGGATCCAGTATCAGCTTTCTACATATGGCTAGCCAGTTTTCCCAGCACCATTTATTAAATAGGGAATCCTTTCCCCATTACTTGTTTTTCTCAGGTTTGTCAAAGATCAGATAGTTGTAGATATGCGGCATTATTTCTGAGGGCTCTGTTCTGTTCCATTGATCTATATCTCTGTTTTGGTACCAGTACCATGCTGTTTTGGTTGCTGTAGCCTTGTAGTATAGTTTGAAGTCAGGTAGTGTGATGCCTCCAGCTTTATTCTTTTGGCTTAGGATTGACGTGGCGATGCGGGCTCTTTTTTGGTTCCATATGAACTTTAAAGTAGTTTTTTCGAATTCTGTGAAGAAAGTCAGTGGTAGCTTGATGGGGATGGCATTGAATCTATAAATTACCTTGGGCAGTATGGCTGTGTTCACGATATTGATTCTTCCTACCCATGAACATGGAATGTTCTTCCATTTGTTTGTATCCTCTTTTATTTCCTTGAGCAGTGGTTTGTAGTTCTCCTTGAAGAGGTCCTTCACGTCCCTTGTAAGTTGGACTCCTAGGTATTTTATTCTCTTTGAAGCAATTGTGAATGGGAGTTCACTCATGATTTGGCTCTCTGTTTGTCTGTTATTGGTGTATAAGAATGCATGTGATTTTTGGACTTTGATTTTGTATCCTGAGACTTTGTTGAAGTTGCTTATCAGCTTAAGGAGATTTTGGGCTGAGACAATGGGGTTTTCTAGATATACAGTCATGTCATCTGCAAACAGGGACAATTTGACTTCCTCTTTTCCTAACTGAATACCCTTTATTTCCTTCTCCTACCTAATTGCCCTGGCCAGAACTTCCAACACTATGTTGAATAGGAGTGGTGAGAGAGGGCATCCTTGTCTTGTGCCAGTTTTCAAAGGGAATGCTTTCAGTTTTTGTCCATTCAGTATGATATTGGCTGTGGGTTTGTCATAGATAGCTCTTATTATTTTGAGATACATCCCATTAATATCTAATTTATTGACAGTTTTTAGCATGAAGGGTTGTTGAATTTTGTCAAAGGCCTTTTCTGCATCTATTGAGATAATCATGTGGTTTTTGTCTTTGCTTCTGTTTATATGCTGGATTACATTTATTGATTTGTGTATATTGAACCAGCCTTGCATCCCAGGGATGAAGCCCACTTGATCATGGTGGATAAGCTTTTTGATGTGCTGTTGGATTCAGTTTGCCAGTACTTTATTGAGGATTTTTGCATCAATGTTCATCAAGGATATTGGTCTAAAATTGTCTTTTTTGGTTGTGTCTCTGCCCGGCTTTGGTATCAGGATGATGCTGGCCTCATAAAATGAGTTAGGGAGGATTCCCTCTTTTTCTATTGATTGGAATAGTTTCAGAAGGAATGGTACCAGTTCCTCCTTGTACCTCTGGTAGAATTCAGCTGTGAATCCATCTGGTCCTGCACTCTTTTTGGTTGGTAAGCTATTGATTATTGCCACAATTTCAGCTCCTGTTATTGGTCTATTCAGAGATTCAACTTCTTCCTGGTTTAGTCTTGGGAGGGTGTATGTGTCGAGGAATTTATCCATTTCTTCTAGATTTTCTAGTTTATTTGCATAGAGGTGTTCATAGTATTCTCTGATGGTGGTTTGTATTTCTGTGGGATCAGTGGTGATATCACCTTTATCATTTTTTATTGCGTCTATTTGATTCTTCTCTCTTTTCTTCTTGATTAGTCTTGCTAGAGGTCTATCAATTTTGTTGATCCTTTCAAAAAACCAGCTCCTGGATTCATTAATTTTTTGAAGGGTTTTTTATGTCTCTATTTCCTTCAGTTCTGCTCTGATTTTAGTTATTTCTTGCCTTCTGCTTGCTTTTGAATGTGTTTGCTCTTGCTTTTCTAGTTCTTTTAATTGTGATATTAGGGTGTCAATTTTTGATCTTTCCTGCTTCCTCTTGTGGGCATTTAGTGCTATAAATTTCCCTCTACACACTGCTTTGAATGTGTCCCAGAGATTCTGGTATGTTGTGTCTTTGTTCTCATTGGTTTCAAAGAACATCTTTATTTCTGCCTTCATTTCGTTATGTACCCAGTAGTCATTCAGGAGCAGGTTGTTCAGTTTCCATGTAGTTGAGTGGTTTTGAGTGAGTTTCTTAATCCTGAGTTCTCGTTTGATTGCACTGTGGTCTGAGAGACAGTTTGTTATAATTTCTGTTCTTTTACATTTGCTGAGGAGAGTTTTACTTCCAACTATGTGGTCAATTTTGGAATAGGTATGGTGTGGTGCTGAAAAAAATGTATATTCTGTTGATTTGGGGTGGAGAGTTCTGTAGATGTCTATTAGGTCCGCTTGGTGCAGAGCTGAGTTCAATTCCTGGGTATCCTTGTTAACTTCCTGTCTCGTTGATCTGTCTAATGTTGACAGTGGGGTGTTTAAAGTCTCCCATTATTAATGTGTGGGAGTCTAAGTCTCTTTGTAGGTCACTGAGGACTTGCTTTATGAATCTGGATGCTCCTGTATTGGGTGCATATATATTTAGGATAGTTAGCTCTTCTTGTTGAATTGATCCCTTCACTATTATGTAGTGGCCTTCTTTATCTCTTTTGATCTTTGTTGGTTTAAAGTCTGTTTTATCCGAAACTGGGATTGCAAACCCTGCCTTTTTTTGTTTTCCATTTGCTTGGTAGATCTTCCTCTATCCTTTTATTTTGAGCCTATATGTGTCTCTGCACATGAGATGGATTTCCTGAATACAGCACACTGATGGGTCTTGACTCTTTATCCAATTTGCCAGTCTGTGTCTTTTAATTGGAGCATTTACTCCATTTACATTTAAAGTTAATATTGTTGTGTGTGAATTCGATCCTGTCATTATGATGTTAGCTGGTTATTTTGCTCGTTAGTTCATGCAGTTTCTTCCTAGCCTTGATGGTTTTTACAATTTGGCATGATTTTGCAGCGGCTGGTACCGGTTGTTCCTTTCCATGTTTAGTGCTTCCTTCAGGAGCTCTTTTAGGGCAGTCCTGGTGGTGACAAAATCTCTCAGCATTTGCTTGTCTGTAAAGTATTTTATTTCTCCCTCACTTATGAAACTTAGTTTGGCTGGATATGAAATTCTGGGTTGAAAATTCTTTTCTTTAAGAATGTTGAATATTGGCCCCCACTCTCTTCTGGCTTGTAGAGTTTCTGCTGAGAGATCCGCTGTCAGTCTGATGGGCCTCCCTTTGTGAGTAACCCGACCTTTCTCTCTGTCTGCCCTTAACATTTTTTCCTTCATTTCAACTTCGTTGAATCTGACAATTATGTGTCTTGGAGTTGCTCTTCTCGAGGAGTAGCTTTGTGGCATTCTCTGTATTTTCTGAATCTGAATGTTGGCCTGCCTTGCTAGATTGGGGAAGTTCTCCTGGATAATATCCTGCAGAGTGTTTTCCAACTTGGTTCTATTCTCCCCGTCACTTTCAGGTACACCAATCAGACGTAGATTTGGTCTTTTCACATAGTCCCATGTTTCCTGGAGGCTTTGTTCGTTTCTTTTTATTCTTTTTTCTCTAAACTTCCCTTCTCGCTTCATTTCATTCATTTCATCTTCCATCACTGATACCCTTTCTTCCAGTTGATTGCATCGGCTCCTGAAGCTTCTGCATTCTTCACGTAGTTCTTGAGCCTTGGCTTTCAGCTCCATCAGCTCCTTTAAGCACTTCTCTGTATTGGTTATTCTAGTTATACATTCGTCTAAATTTTTTTCGAAGTTTTTAACTTCTTTGCCTTTGGTTTGAATTTCCTCCTGTAGCTCGGAGTAGTTTGATTGTCTGAAGCCTTCTTCTCTCAACTCGTCAAAGTCATTCTCCGTCCAGCTTTGTTCCGTTGCTGGTGAGGAACTGTGTTCCTTTGGAGGAGGAGAGGCGCTCTGCTTTTTAGAGTTTCCAGTTTTTCTGCTCGGTTTTTCCCTCATCTTTGTGGTTTTATCTACTTTTGGTCTTTGATGATGGTGATGTACAGATGGGTTTTTGGTGTGGATGTCCTTTCTGTTTGTTAGTTTCCCTTCTAACAGACAGGACCCTCAGCTGCAGGTCTGTTGGAGTTTGCTAGAGGTCCACTCCAGACCCTGTTTGCCTGGGTACCAGCAGCGGTGGCTGCATAACAGCAGATTTTCATGAACCGCAAATGCTGCTGTCTGATCGTTCCTCCGGAAGTTTTTTCTCAGAGGAGTACCCGGCCATGTGAGGTGTCAGTCTGCCCCTACTGGGGGGTGCCTCCCAGTTAGGCTGCTCGGGGGTCAGGGATCAGGGACCCACTTGAGGAGGCAGTTGGCCTGTTCTCAGATCTCCAGCTGCATGCTGGGAGAACCACTGCTCTCTTCAAAGCTGTCAGACAGGGACATTTAAGTCTGCAGAGGTTACTGCTGTCTTTTTGTTTGTGTGTGCCCTGCCCCCACAGGTGGAGCCTGCAGAGGCAGGCAGGCCTCCTTGAGCTGTGGTGGGCTCCACCCAGTTGGAGCTTCCCAGCTGCTTTGTTTACCTTAGCAAGCCTGGGCAATGGCGGGCGCCCCTCCCCAGCCTCGCTGCCACCTTGCAGTTTGATCTCAGACTGCTGTGCTAGCAATCAGTGAGACTCCGTGGGCGTAGGACCCTCTGAGCCAGGTGCAGGATATAATCTACTGGTGTGCCATTTTTTAAGCCCGTCAGAAAAGCGCAGAATTAGGGTGGGACTGACCCGATTTTCCAGGTGCTGTCTGTCACCCCTTTCTTTGACTAGGAAAGGGAACTCCCTGACCCCTTGCGCTTCCCGAGTGAGGCAATGCCTCACCCTGCTTCGGCTCATGCAGGGTGTGCTGCACCCACTGTCCTGCGCCCACTGTCTGGCACTCCCCAGTGAGATGAACCCAGTACCTCAGATGGAAATGCAGAAATCACCCGTCTTCTGCTTCACTCACACTGGGAGCTGTAGACCGGCGCTGTTCCTATTCAGCCATCTTGGCTCTGACCTCCCTGTCAGTGCTAGGTTTTAAGAGATGTGGTCTCGCTGAGTCACCGAGGTTGGAGTGTAGTGGTACAATCATAGCTCACTGCAGCCTCAAACTCGTGAGCTCAAGTGGTCCTCCTACCTCAGCCTCCTTAGTAACTAGGACTGTAGGCCTGTGCCACCATGACTGGTTAATTTTATTATTATTATTATTATTATTACTTGAGAAATGGAGCCTCACTGTGTTACCCAGGCTGCTCTCAAACTCCCAGCCTCAAGCAATCTTCCCTCCTCAGCCTCCTAAAGCACTGGGATTAAAGGCATGAACCACCATGCCTGGCCCATTGCCAGGTTTTATAAAAAAATATATTGCAGTTGAATCATCATTTTTGGCTTCAGTACCTCAATGAATGGTGAGGTCATATTCTGACATGGGGAAGAGGAAGAGAAGCAGTCTGTGAATGTCTAACTTTGGTGTCTAGGAAGACAGTTGTTTCCTTACTAGAGAGAGAACACGCAATAGGGAAAAATTAGGGGTAAAGAGAGATGAGTCAATATTTGGATATACCAAATTAGTTCTCCATGGATCTATTGAGTATAAGCCCTTTGGAATTCGATTTTTCAAAGCTTTTTATCTTGCAGGTAAATGATTTAATATTCACAGAATGTAGTGACCTACTCTATTTACATTGTTTTACATTTCAGAGCTAGTTTTCATATCTAGTTCTTTTGACTCAGGTGGTCAGTATTCTGTTCATTTTAATATAGTTACCTCCCTACTTGACATACAGATTGACATATTTTGCCATAATAGTAAATAGTGCCTAACATTTATTGAGGATTGTTTTATTTCAGGCATTATGCCAAGCCATTTTTACTCTTATTAATAATATTTCATTGATAAGTATAATTAAAATCATAGTAACTAATGTTATCAAATACTTACAACATGACTTTTCACTGTCAAGCAATTTGCATATATTATATACTGTGCTTTTAATAATCATCCTATTAGGTAGTGGTGTTATTCTCATTTTACAGATTGGAAAATTTACACTTGAAGAGGTTATGTAACTTGCAGAGATTACACAGCTTGATGGGGGCAGAGCAGGATTTAATTCCATAATAGTTGTTGCACTCAACCAGTGCACATTGCTGTCTTCAAAACAGTCCTTAAAAGGGTGTGTTGGCTTGGTGGAGGAGAGGGAGTAGACTGGAGACAGTTGTGCTTGGAAACTGGAAATGTGACACTGACAGTCTGTCTGGAGGTCAGGGCTAAACTGGCTGATGATTTAGATGTCACAGTTATGTACATTAAGTTGGGAATTGAAATCACGTGTTTGGGCTCTGTTTATGAGAGAGATTAGAGATGAAGAGAAGACGACTACAGTCAGAATCTGGGTGCCAAATAATAAGATTGAGCAACCATGAAAGTAGGAGGACTATCAGGAGAGTTCAGTGACAAAGAATGCAGTAGAGATGAGAGTTTTCAAAACAAAGAAGATGGCTAAATTCTCCGGTGTTACAAGAAAAGCCCATTAGGCTTGGTAACTAGCAGGTCATTGGAGGCCTCTTAGGAGCCTAGTTTTTAATCAAATGGCAGTTGCAGAAGGCACAGGAAATAGGGTTCATGAATAGATGCTATTTATATTTGGAGAGAGATTCCACTGGAGAGGGTAATCTTGAAGAATCATGAGGTAGATAAAATATGCAATGAAGCCTGATATTGGAAGCTATGGGAAACAATAGAATGTAAACCTCTAGAGGAAGAGTTAACTGCACATAGGAAGCACTAAAGAAAAAGTGAAATTAATGAAGATTAGCAAAAAAACAGGAATAAAGTGAAATTGGGAAAATCTCATGGATAATCTCAGTACTCTCAGTCAAGTGTATGTCTAAGTCATCAGCGTGCTTTTGTGTGATATTTTTGCCAAATACCACACATATCCTAAGAATCAATTTCCTAGAAAATAAGATTATTAAAATTTAAATCCAGCTGCCAAAAAGATAAGCTACCTAAAAGAGAAACAAGGCCAAATAAAACTACCCACCTATATAGATGCCTGATAGAAATGTAACCTGTAATGTTGTATCCTAAGTGAGTGTAAGGAGACAGGTGGACTTACTGTATGTAAACTTGTGAAGTCTAAATTTTCTCTTATATGTTTGCTCATCCTGTGTGCTTATTTTTCTTGCTGATGATCTTTGGTTGGATTCTTCCAAGTACACAGTATTCACCTTCTATTTTTATCCTTCATGCAAAATAAGAACAGATTGTGTAGTCAGTTTAAAAAAACAGTTAACACTTATTTAGCACTAATTCTGTTTCAGATACTGTTCTAATGTCTTACACATAATCACTTATTATTCTCACCTGCCATATGATTTGGATATTATTTTTATGCACATGTTGCAGATGACGAAACTGAAATATAGAATTTACATATTGTTGATGTATTAGCTGTTGGCATTTTGTTATAATTAATTTAAACAAAATTATGATAATCACTTTAAAACTATTAACCATTAACTTGACCTTTGTAAAGTTAATCTATCTCAGATCTCTTTTTTTAATGAGAATGTTTAAATGAGAATAATTATAGAAAATAACTCTTGTCATTGTGAATTAAATTAGATAGTATATATAAAAATCTAAAAAAGTTTTAAGCACAAGCAAATATTGAATCAGTGTGAATTAATAATAATAGGTAAAACATGTGGGTTTAAAACTTGAAGTCTTTATTTCTCTGTGCACTAATAGAATGAACTAACAAATTCCTTGATCAAAAGTAAAAATGTAAAAATTCTCATATTTTTTTCAGTTCAGAAAGTGCAATTATAGCAGATAGATGCACAAAGTAAACCAAATTCAAGACCTAGAGAGCTAAAAGGTGTTCTTTTTCTCTACAAGCTATCTACTTCACTGTGAAAATAAAGTGCTACCTTTTGTAAAACATAGTTTTTCAAGCAAGTAGACAAATGTTGCATTGGAAAGTAAGGCTCTATCTGTGTCTACATCAAGTCTATTCTTCTGGCTCAGAAAGTAAAAACAAACAAAAAGCTATGGTATTTTGGAAGGTGGAGTGTGGTAAGGTGGCAAAGGGATAAGTTGGTGAAAGGTTTAGGTGTACAAAGTATGAACCAGTTTCTCTCAGGCTTATGTTCTTTTTGCCTCAGGAAGCTCATTTTGACATATCCTCTCACAGACTATTACCCATTTCCTTCTGAGTGTGAAGCAGAAAGCCTTCCCTTTATTAACTTGCTTCCCTGTAGGCTGTTCCTAACTGAAATATTGACATTTATGTGTTTTACATGCTCTGGTCACAATAAATGCTAATGTTTTATTAATATTTAATAATTATGATAGCAGAACTCATATAATGTACTCAGATGCCTTCCTCCTGTATCATTTCTGTATCTGATAATGACATAATGACATTTTCAGCAAATAAGTATATAAAAATTAGTCTTAATGCTTGTACTTATCCCACTATATGTAAAAGTTAACGTAACATAATGGATTAAGTGTTTTTCAATTAGAAAATAATTTTTAAAACTTATCCTTTTTTAAATGAGCGTAGCAGCATCCTAAACCGTATTATAAAAGTCTAAAAAAAAAGTTAAGACATCAAAACCCTAATAGTGGTGGAAAGTCACTTGAATAGTGACAAGAAGAGTCCAGTGAGTCATAAATAAGCTAAATTAATTCAGAAGCTGCAGGGTGCTGCAGAGATGTAGTTGGTACCTTTTGACCTGTGACCAAAAAAAAATTCATTTTTTTCTTCCATGGTATATGGAGATAGCCTTGTGGGATTCTTATCAATTGAAGTTACAATATTCAGTACTTGAATATAAAAATGGTGGATTAGAGTCTGTTAGAAACAGTGGCTTAGATAAGCATGTTAATATTTTAGGTCACTAGACAACCACCTAATTGAATAGTATAAAACAATTTGTGTCTTTGTCCAGGGAGTAAGAAACCATGGAAATTATTCACATATGTCACAACTCCAAGATTATTTTTATTCCTGTGTTTGTTTCAGTTTATCATGTTTTTACACATTTTGAAAGAAGAGATGCACATAATTATTTTCAACTTTTTTGTCACTTATTTTAGCATTATTTTATTTACATTCAAATAAAATAATCTTTAAATTTATGCTTTCTTATACATATATGTTTATATTTTTCTGACATTGTTAGTTTATGATGCTAAATTTAAGCATTGCATTGTTAAAGGCAGGTAAATATGACAGAGTACTTTTAATGTAATAAGTGGGGATAATAAATGTTTCGTAATACCTATATTGGCAGTGGAGCAGATAGCTTATGTAGAAATAGAACGCCATTCTTAAATAGGTCAGAATTAGCTCTTTAGGCCTTGAATTTGGTTTACTTTGTGTATCTATGTGCTATAAATTCACTTTACAAACTGAAGAAAGTATGGGAATTTTTACATTTTTACTTTTGATCACGAAATTTGTTAGTTTATTCTGTTAGTGTAGAGAGAAAAAAGACTTTACTTTGAGTTATAAACCCACATTTTTAACCTATTATTATTAATTCACACTGATTCACTATTTGATTTGTGCTTAAAACATTTTTAGATTTTTTTACATGTACTATCTAATTTAATTCACAACAATGACAAGAGGTATTTTCTATTGTTATTCTCATTTAAAAATAAGAGATCTGAGATAGGAGATTAACTTTACAAAGGTCACTAAGATGGCAAGGAAATGAGGTGTAGATTATTATAAATGCTCTAACTTTTTCCAGATTTGCTCCTCAAAGAAGGTTGGAAGTACTACATTAATGACATTGTACCAGCTGACTTTCTAGATTTGTAGTAATAAAGTGGGAATGAAGTGGGGTTGGGAGGAGTTTATTCACTAAAAATACCTTCTTTGTTGGCTTTGGCATACTGAAAAGAGAAACATTTCTTTTGAGATAAATTTTCTAGCCATTTCTGCTAGATACCTCCTTTTGGCAAGTGTTGAATTTGGATGCACTCTGTCTCAGTTTTTATAGCTGGGTGTTTGCTGCTGTCTTGGGTCATGTTTGTCAGGGGTTGACAAGCACTTTAGGTTGTTGTGCAGCTTCAGGCAACAGCAGGCTCCCTGGAAATCATGACTGCTTCTTTTAACCTCATAGTTCTCAAAATTCCATGGCTTATGAGAACCTACATGAAAGCCTGCCATGTCACACATTTAATAAGGGTTTTTTTTTCCAAATCATTAAGGAAAATAATAGCTACAATTTCCTACATTCTTAAAGTTTTTTTTTTTTCCTTCAAATTTTGGCTTCTACTGTTACTTGTCTATCGCAGAATTGATTTTAGATGTTACATTTATATTTTAGAACAAAATTTATTTTTAGTTATTTAAGATATGAGGATAATCACAAACATTTTAAAGTTTAAGGAATAGTAATTTTTTCTTTAACCGCTGTTGGCCAAAAAAGAATCTGTACTTGTGTTGTTGGGCTTTTGAGATCTTTTTTGATAGTCAGGATAATATATAGGTATGCTGAAGTAGCACAGATAGTAGATTGAGTTACATAAGAAAGGACACACAGCTAACTGAATATTTTTAAAGGTGGATTAAAAAGAATAGATCCATAAAAAGAATCTAAAGTAGCAGATCCAGAAATAAAGCGAAGAGGAAAATTAGAGTTGTCTAGACTTCCTACAGAAAGGGAGAGAAAAGAGAAATTGTGAAGCAGCTACTGTGTTGAATGAGACTTTGTCTAAAGAGTGTGTTTTGGATATTTTGGTCATTGTTATATAGAAATCTGTATATAGTGAGCACCCACCCATACCCATAGACTACTCTCCCCAAATACACTTTGCTACCTTTTGACAAAACTTGAATGTTTTTGAATTTTTTTTAAATCTTTTAGACTTGGATTGGTGTTCTGTGAATATGATAGCATACAGAAATGGGCCAGAAGGCAGGATAATGAGGAACAAAGGAGTATTGATGGTGGTTTTTACCAAATCAAAAAGACATATAGATATTTCATGATTTGAACTTGTTGAAAATCACTGATGACATTTCTTTCTTTTTCTGGATTCTAATCCTAAACTCTCAAGGCTGAACCTGTGATCTACTTGGCGTTGTTTTTGAAGATCTAGAATTTTAACCTTAGTGTAATGCTTATGCTTCATAGTTGATAGAAGCTTCTCTGATACCAATTGTGCCAAATATTAAGTTTCACTATACACAATAGCTGGTGTTATGCCTGTCATTGGAAGTAAATGAAGGATTGTGTGCTTTAAATATTACTAAAACTGTTCTAAATCCTCTAAAGAATAGGAAAAAAAATTGATTCATGTTCTTCAAAAGGATTTTAATATAACTGCTGATTTGGTGATGAGCATACCCAAAATGTTTAGTTTGGGGAATGTGGTGTCAATTGGGATTCTTGAAACTACACTAGTATTATCCTATTACTGAGTCATTCCTTTGAGGGTGGCTTAGAATTAAACCATCTTGGAAAGGAGAAGACATTATATCCTCTTTCATTTATTTGTTCAACAAACATTAAATTGTTACTCTTATTGGGCAATGTGTTAGTTTTCATAGATACAACAATAAATAAGAACTCTCTTTGACTTCATGGATTATATTATCTATTGGAAAAGACAGATGTGTAAATAGATTATAATTACATGTTTCTGTGATAATGGTATACACATGTCATACATACTAAGAAGGAAGCATAAGACAATAATCTGGGAGTTGTTTTAACCTAAAAAGACTAATTGTCACAGGGAGGAAATCTGCATGGTGAGAATTGATGGGGTTGAAAATTTTGCAGTAAAGTATGAGGCAAGCTGTGTTTAAAAAGCAGAAATGTAATATGGAAGGTGAGATGATAAACTAGGAATGAGTGAAACCAGAGGATCATTACTTCAGTAATAAAATCTCTAGGGAAACCTAGGTTAAAGCTGGGGATGTTGTCTTCTGGAATTTAAGAATAGAAGTTAATGTATGAGTTCACATGTATAACTCATATTCCAACTATAGATGGTCCCTAACTTAAGATGGTTTCACTTAACGATATTTCGACTTTATGATGGCACAAAAGTGATACAAACTGAGTAGAAACCATACTTTGAACAACCATACAACCATTGTGTTTTCCACTTTCAGTACAGTATTTAATAAATTGCATGAGCTATTCAAACATTACTATAAAAGAGGCTTTGTGTTAGGTAATTTTGTCTAACTGTAGGCTAATGAGCATGTTTAGGTGTGCTTGGCTAAGCTCTATGGATGTTAGGTTAAAGGTTGTGTATATCAAATGCATTTCCAACTTAGATATTTTCAACTTAATGGTGAGTTTATCAGGGCACAACCCATTCATAAGGAGCATACTTTAGTGTTGTGTAATAGCAACACTAAAATAGTGACATAGAGTGAAAAAGTAGGTACATGGTCCTAGATAAGACAGTATACCATATACTTGACATAATATTTTTTTGGAAATAGCACCCTCAAGGAGGTATTTTGTTTATATTATTAAAAGCTTATAGCATTTAAAAATTAATTAAGGGGAGAATAATTATCAGATTTTTACTCTTTAGCTAATGTCATTTGTATAATAAAATGCCTATATAAGTTTAAGGAGTATAATTCAGTTAAGCCTTCTTTCTGTGGTTTCGAAAATAATTTTTACAATGATAATCAGCTGCAGCAAAAACAGATCTAAGGCAAAAATACCAAATTGTATTAGAATAGTCAAATTTCAGATATTTTTATTGCAAATGTTAAAATAGTTTCAAATATCAGCTTTAAAAACTTATGTAAAAGCTCATTGTATACTAATGTGATTTAAATAATATATAATTAACCTACATAGGTTGTGTAATTAATTTACCAGTATTTAAATAATTTAGGATGATGATATTCTAGAACTGAGGCTGTGTCTTTTTTTAGTTTCTTTTAAAATATCATATTTTTAATTCGAGATAATTGCTTGTTGGAAGTATCAATTTAGTGAAATTCTTTAATCAAGCGTAAGTTTATGTTATATCATCTTATGTGTATTATTATAATTGATTGTAACATAAGTGACTTCACCTTGCATTAGCCAGATAAAATAAAATTCAGCAATGTAATTTTGGATTTCCACATTTCTATGTTAAAGTACTTAAAAACTCAAATTCAAGAAGTTACAAAGGTGTTAAATATTAAAGTATCAAGAAATTAGCAATTTAAAAATATCTATGTCTCATTTTAAGCATATAGTTACATCCTAAATATATTTTTCATTTACAACTGTTAGAAATGAGTTAATTTTAAGGATACTACCACCAGGGTAAAAATACAGATTGCATTTAAGAAATTTATAAGAATATTGTCAATAAAGTTGTACATTTTCATTCTATCCGTGGCTAAAGAAAGATTATCCACACAATAATACGTAGTCATTAATACAAAAAGATGGGAAAGATGGTTTGGGACCATTTTATTTGTTTTATTATTATTTTTTATTATACTTTAAGTTTTAGGGTACATGTGCACAATGTGCAGATTTGTTACATATGTATACATGTGCCATGTTGGTGCGCCGCACCCAGTAACTCGTCATTTAACATTAGGTATATCTCCTAATGCTATCCCTCCCCCCTCCCCCCACACCACAACAGGCCCCGGTGTGTGATGTTCCCCTTCCTGTGTCCATGTGTTCTCATTGTTCAGTTCCCACCTATGAGGGAGAACATGCAGTGTTTGGTTTTTTGTCCTTGTGATAGTTTGCTGAGAATGATGGTTTCCAGCTTCATCCATGTCCCTACAAAGGACATGAACTCATCATTTTTTATGGTTGCATAGTATTCCATGGTGTCTATGTGCCACATTTTCTTAATCCAGTCTATCATTGTTGGACATTTGGGTTGGTTCCAAGTCTTTGCTATTGTGAATAGTGCCACAATAAACATACGTGTGCATGTGTCTTTATAGCAGCATGGTTTATAATCCTTTGGGTATATACCCAGTAATGGGATGGCTGGGTCAAATGGTATTTCTAGTTCTAGATCCCTGAGGAATCGCCACACTGACTTCCACAATGGTTGAACTAGTTTAGAGTTCCACCAAAAGTGTAAAAGTGTTCCTATTTCTCCATATCCTTTCCAGCACCTGTTGTTTCCTGACTTTTTAATGATTGCCATTCTAACTGGTGTGAGATGATATCTCATTGTGGTTTTGATTTGCATTTCTCTGATGGCCAGTGATGATGAGCATTATTTCATGTGTCTTTTGGCTGCATAAATGTCTTCTTTTGAGAAGTGTCTGTTCATATCCTTCACCCACTTTTTGATGGGGTTGTTTGGTTTTTTTCTTGTAAATTTGTTTGAGTTCATTGTAGATTCTGGATATTAGCCCTTTGTCAGATGAGTAGATTGCAAAAATTTTCTCCCATTCTGTAGGTTGCCTGTTCACTCTGATGGTAGTTTCTTTTGCTGTGCAGAAGCTCTTTAGTTTAATTAGATCCCATTTGTCCATTTTAGCTTTTGTTACCATTGCTTTTGGTGTTTTAGACATGAAGTCCTTGCCCATGCCTATGTCCTGAATGGTACTGCCTAGGTTTTCTTCTAGGGTTTTTATGGTTTTAGGTCTAACATTGAAGTCTTTAATCCATCTTGACTTAATTTTTGTATAAGGTGTAAGGAAGGGATCCAGTTTCAGCTTTCTCCATATGGCTAGCCAGTTTTCCCAGCACCATTCATTAAATAGGGAATCCTTTCCCCATTTCTTGTTTTTGTCAGGTTTGTCAAAGATCAGATGGTTGTAGGTATGCAGCATTATTTCTGAGGGCTCCGTTCTGTTGCATTGATCTATGTCTCTGTTTTGGTACCAGTACCATGCTGTTTTGGTTACTGTAGCCTTGTAGTATAGTTTGAAGTCAGGTAGCATGATGCCTCCAGCTTTGTTCTTTTGGCTTAGGATTGACTTGGCAGTGCAGGCTCTTTTTTGGTTCCATATGAACTTTAAAGTAGTTTTTTCGAATTCTGTGAAGAAAGTCATTGGTAGCTTGATGGGGATGGCACTGAATCTGTAAATTACCTTGGGCAGTATGGCCATGTTCACGATATTGATTCTTCCTACCCATGAGCATGGAATGTTCTTCCATTTGTTTGTGTCCTCTTTTATTTCATTGAGCAGTGGTTTGTAGTTCTCCTTGAAGAGGTCCTTCACGTCCCTTGTAAGTTGGACTCCTAGGTATTTTATTCTCTTTGAAGCAATTGTGAATGGGAGTTCACTCATGATTTGGCTCTCTGTTTGTCTGTTATTGGTGTATAGGAATGCTTGTGATTTTTGCACATTGATTTTGTATCCTGAGACTTTGCTGAAGTTGCCTATCTGCTTAAGGAGATTTTGGGCTGAGACAATGGGGTTTTCTAGATATACAATCATGTCATCTGCAAACAGGGACAATTTGACTTCCTCTTTTCCTAATTGAATACCCTTTATTTCCTTCTCCTGCCTAATTGCCCTGGCCAGAACTTCCAACACTATGTTGAATAGGAGTGGTGAGAGAGGGCATTCCTGTCTTGGACCATTTGAAATGAGATATGAGAAAACCAATTTACTCTCAGAAAGAAATAGAATATCATTTGAAAACTTGTGGAACTGCTCTAAACCATCATGTTACTGAAATGCGTTCATTTTAAAGGTCTCTCTGTACCACAAAAACGGTTTTAATGTGGAGCATATGAACAGCTTCTTCCATTCTCACTACATGCTTAATGTTTCTTGTTCCTCATTAGTTAGCCTTTGTCTACATTCTTTAATTTTGGATTTCTATGGGTGTGAATCACTGGGTTACTACATGTACTTATCTAGTGTCCCTCTCATGTTTTATTCTTAGTTCTAGGCATAAACCTTTTCATGCCATTTTCCAGGCTTAGGCTTCTATGATAATACACGTATCCTGGACCTCCTTCCCTTTCTTCTTTTCCCCATCCTCCCTTTTCTATCTGTCCTTAGGTGTTCTTATGTCACCTAGATAGATAATTCCTCTAGCCTCCACTCTGGTTCAGATCTTCTGATTTCCTTATTCATTTATTGGTTTCTCTAAAAGTTTCCAAATGTTCTTAAAGTCCCAGCATCTTGACTCTTATGTAATCATCTACCCATTATATACACACTACTGAAATGTATCTATTAGCAGGCAAAGGTGGCCAGAACGTCTCTTGAAGGCAGATAGTATATCTACAAATAATTTGCCTCATGCTATTGTTTCTATCTTAGAAATTAGATTTCTATAGAAATGGTACTTGGGAATCCAAACAGATTCAACACCTTCTTTTATATCACAGATAATATTTATATTGTTTTTACTGTTTTTGTTAAAAGAACCTTGAAATATCTTTTAATTCTCGAACACTTTACCTACCTAACAGCTAACCTTTTTTTTTTTTTACTGTATTTTACCCTTTGCCTAGCAATAAACTCAACAATTTAAAAATATTTCTGATTTATTCTAATTATATTTTTCACCAGTTAACCGTCGCCCCCTAGCCACTCTCCACTACCCTTCCCAGTCTCTGGTAACCATTCTGCTACTCTCTATCTTCATGAGTTCATTTTTTTTTTTAGCACCCACAAATAGATGAGAACATATGAAATTTATCTTTCTGTGCCTGGCTTGTTTCATTTAGCATAATGACCTCTAGTTCCGTCCATGTTTTTGCAAATGACAGGATTTCATTCTTTTTTATGGCTGAATAGTATTCCGTTGTATATATGTACTATATTTTCTTTATTCATCTTTTGATGGACATTTACTTTGCTTACAAATCTTGTCTATTGTGAATAGTACTGCAATAAACATGGGAGTGCAGATATCTCTTTGACATACTGATTTCCTTTCTTCTGAGTATATAGCTAGCAGTGGGATTGCTGGATCATATGGTAGCTCAATTTCTAGTATTTGATAGCACAACAGTGTGATTATAGTCAATAATAATTTATTATACATTTAAAAACAACTGAAAGAATATAATTAGATTGTAACTCAAAGACAGGATAAATGCTTGAGGTGATGGATACCGAATTGCCTCTATTGTGACTTTTATGCATTTATGCCTGTTTCAAAAGATCTCATGTATCCCATAAATATATACACTTAATATGTATCCCCAAAAATTAAAAATTAAAGTCTTGTGGGCAGAAATGTAAAAAAAAAATAAAATACAGGAATATATTAAAAAAATTTCTTATTTGCATAAATTTAAAGGATACAAGTGTAAAAAATTTATACTAAGAAAATTTTCAGTGTCCTTTGAGGGTTTGTCAAACTAAAATCTTAAAAATGTTATTAAGACGTTCCTACTTAAATCTAACCTAAATATTTATTGTGCCAAACTGCCCACATGAAAACAGAATAAATATTTGTGATGTAAAGTAACCATTTACTACTATTAAATACTGTCTCAGCTTTGTTTATGCCTATTATATATCATTTACTTAAAAGCCTTTTAATGACACCCTTATTAATTTGGATTGGTTTTTGTAATCTGACAGTGTAACTTCCAAATAATAAAGATGTTTTAAGTTAAAAACACCTTAGAAATTTTTCTTCACTTAGAAACACATTCCACTGTGTAAGTCCCTTGAAGTCAGTTATAAGTATTACAGTCTGTGGGGATTAGTATATTCTAAGGAGATTACTGGGCTTCTTTACTTAGCAGCACAATGAGCAACGGTGTACCCTGAGTACACAGAGCAGTAAACATTGGAATTGTACAATTTAAGAGTTCTGCATAAACATGCTATGTTCCAGCACCCGCTTAAAAAGAAATCAGCCTGAAACCAATAAATTTCTGTTGAGTACTACTCTGTATATATTATTTGCTATAAGGGCTAGAAAGTAAAGAAATATAAGACATAATTTCCAGGCTCAAGAATACTGCATTTGTTTACGAGGAAGGGCTGTGTTCCTGTTGTAAACATTTCATACAATAATCTTATTCATAGCACTATTTTTATAACACAGGGAAAGAAATTGAGAATCAGAGAAGTCAGATAATTGCCCAGGTTCTGTAGGTGGGAAGTGAAAGAGTTGGAATTCAAATTTTTCTGTCTGGGTGAAAAGGCCATGCTCTTTGCTCATGTCAAATCCGCTGGATGGAAAAGATGATCACACATGCAGTAACACTGAACACTTACGTGATGATGACTTCCATTGTGAGTGTTGTCTATAGTTACTCTAGAAAAACTCAGAGATTGGTAAAGTAACCTATAAATGCTTCATAGAGGAGATAAGAATTGAGTTGTATTTTGAATCAGAATAGGATAAAGATATACCCAGAGAAAGTTGAAATAAAAGAGCAGGAGTTAGTGCAAAGGCATGCAAATAGAAATAGTATGTATATTTCAAATGTGGAAGAAAATAAATTTTGTCAGTTTACCGTAGAAAGATTCTTTTAGTAATAGCTTGGAAATAAGACTAGATAAGGCATAATTGTATAAGCTACAGTGATTGATCATGTACTAGTTATTGATATTGGTAAGTAATTTAAATATACCAATTCATTTAATCTTAATAACAACCATATCAGAAGTATAGTATAATTAATTTCATTTTATTATGCAGAAATGGATTGTGCAGAGAGAGTAAACAGCTTTTCCCAAGATTTTACAACTAGTAAGTGGAGAACTGAATTCAAATTCAGGTATTCTAGCTCTGGATCCTGTACTCTTAACCACTATACTATCCATTCCTCTGGGAAAATGAGACAATATTGCATGCAACCTTGAAAGTCATGCGTACTAGCTACGTTTGAAATAGTAAAATGAAATAGTGACATAGGATTGAAACAATATGTGTGCCTGGTGGTATGGCTGGAGTTAGGTAGTGGTTGGTGTGCAATAGGACTGGAGAGTAGGATTGTAAAATCTGCAATAATTTGTGATTGATTTTAAATATTAAGGTGAGATAAATGTTAAAAATTTTATGGAGTTTTAGATTCTGGTGATTGGGATAGTGCTAGTATCAATTACAGATAGATAAGACCCTATGTGGCAGGGAAAGTGGCGATTTCAGTTTTTTCATGATGAACTTGAGCCAACTGTGATACATCAAGATGTTGATACCCAGAAGATGTATCTGAGAATACAGGACAGACAATCTGCTGAGGATCTCAGAAATTAAGATATCAATTTAAAAGTAATACAGTACAGTAAATGTAATAATTATTTGAGTGTAAAATATTGCTGAAGAAGTGCTACCAAAAGTGAGTTTCATGGGCCATTGTGGTCCACGAATTGTTTCTGGTCAGAATTAAGAGTAATTCATGTTTGTTATATGAAAGTATTGATCTGCAATTGTGTTTTTTTTTGAAAAAAAAAAAAAACGATGCTTCAGGATAAATATTTCAAGAAGCATTGTTCTAAATGGTTACATTCCTTTGCTGTAATGACCAGACAGTATCAAGGTCTCCCAAACAAATTGAGGCATTTTCCAGCATTTCAGGATTAAGCTCAATTGAATTGACTTTATTCACTTTTGTCTCCTTCAGCACCACCTCCCAGATAAGTAGGAGCCTGGGTCAGTGATCTTGTCCTAGAGTCTCAGACAAGTACTAGGACAGAGCATTACTTTCCTGTAATATGTGATTAAGGTGAGCAATCCAAGAGGCAGAATCCTGTAATGAAATCAAAGTCAGTTCAGGCAAACCATCTATCTCACTGTCATCAATCCAGAAATGCTAGGCACAAGTTTAAGGGTTAAAAGTGAAGAATAAGAAAACAATCATTTTCTCTTGGCTTGAGAAAACATTTACGGTCATCTTCATAGGTCACTTCAGAGTGGCTGGCTGTGATCAGTTATGGATTATTTAGGAGCATTGATTGGACTTGTATAATTATAGCCTGGCAGACATCACATCTGATTAACTCAGCCTTACCATGGAGATGACTTAGTTTATATTTTTTAAATTGTACCTGTACCATTTCAGTACTTCCTGAGAATTCTCAGCCTATTTTGTAGGATTTATTTTCTTCTTATCCAAGTCAGAAACAATCTACCTACATGATTAAACTATGTCCCTTGGTCAGAGAAACTGATAGGTTTGTTAAATACATAAAATCACTTTAATTTTGAGTAAGAAGACAAGAAGAGGTGGGTACAGAGAATGCCTTCTAATAAGGAATTATTATTAGAAGGATTATGATCTGAGATGCCTAAAAAGTCAAAAACTCTGAAGTACAAGGAATATAAATATAACAGGAAAAATCTGTATATACCAGGAGTTTACAACTAGTTTAAAGTGTAAAGCATACAAAAAGTTTATAATTAAAAATATAAGCAAATGCCATTTATTTGATGGAGTAACAGGGATCAGATCTGACCTTCCACTGTAAAAAGCAAAAAATGAACAAAATATATAAAGCTCTAATTTTTAAGGCACTGGAACACTGGAATCAGCCAACAAAGAACAATGGATCATAAAAATTGGAGAATAAATGAAGTAAGCCTTACGATTTTCTCAGGTTAGTGCCTTGAGAGTTTCTATGTCTCAATGCACAGAGGGAAACTCAGGTGAACCCTGGTGGATTCTCTGTAATGAGGAGACAGAGCTGAGAGTTTGGGAAGACTACAGCAGCAAGAAATTGCAATACAGAATACCGAGGAAGGAAGAGCTGCACTCGAAGAATGCTGACGTGTGCAGAGGATCCCCTTTAGGTATTCTGCTGAATACTAAGTAGCATATGTATGTGAGGAAACTACCTGAGGCCTGAAAAAGAAATTTCTAAAATGAGTAGAGGTGACAAGTGACTCACACAGGGCTAGAAATAGTACCTGTTCCCACAAGTGGCAAACCTATTAGAGAAGTTACAGTTAAAAAGATTGATTGTATCAAGTGTCGAGAATGGAGCAACTGGAACCCTCATACACTGCTGGTGGGAATGTAAAATGGTGCAAGCACTTTGGAATGCAACTTTTCATGTTCTTAAAAAGCCAGACATGTACCTTCTACCTATGACCTAGCTATTCCAAACACAGGTATTTACCCAAGATAAGTGAAAGCATGTATTTATCCAAAGACTCAGACATTCGTATTCATAGCAGTTTTATTTGTAAGAGCCAGAAACTGGGAACAAACCGAGTGCCCATCAACAGGTGGATGGGTAAATAAACTGTGGTATGTCCACAATGGAATAATACTAAACGATATAAGGAAATGAGCCACTGATACAGGCTACAACATGGGTGAATGTCAAACTAGTTATGCTGAGTGAAAGGGGCTAGATGAAATTACTTCATAATGTATTTAATTTTTATACAATTCTAGAAAATGAAACTAATTTATGATGATAGAAAGCCAATCAGTGGTTCCATGAAGAAGGGGTAAGATGTACGCTGGCCGGAAAAGATGGGAAGGAGAAATTGAATAAAGAATTTAGAAACCTTTAGAGTTGATAGGTATGTTCATTTTCTTGATTGTGGTGATGTTTTCACAGGTGCATATACAGGTTGGCTATCCTTAATCCAATAATCCAGAATCAGAAATACTCCAAAATCCAAAACTTTTTGAGTGCCGATCTGGCACACAATAAAAGGTTATTGGCACATTTTCAATTTTGGATTTTTGGATTATACCAGGAAGTATAATGCAAATATTAAAAAATCTGAAATATTCCAAAATCCAAAATACCTTTTATCCCAAATATTTTGGATAACGCATTCTCAACCTGTATATGTAAAATCTTATCAGTTACCATTTACAGTTTTTAAAAGTACAGCTTATTGTAGGTCAGTTATCTGTCAAGAATTTAAAAATGAATATGAGTGAATGATACTTGCGAAGTGAAGGATAGATATAGTAAGTGCAGTAGCTACTCTAAAGAGTGTGAGAGAGAAATAGAGAATTAGGAATCATGTTCAGTTAAGAAAATGTATATAAACAAAATGGGAGATATATTAGAGCTTAACAGTAAACATTTAGATAGGTTGACGTAAGATGAATGGAGGTGGGTATGGTATCAATAGAGTCACCAAGGGGAAAAATTGTAGGATTTTCATAAAATGAAAAAGCTGTGATCTTAAATAGAGTGATCTCAAGTTTTGCAAAGGGGTGGACAAGAGGGCATGATAGTTGGGAACTTTTAAATGACAGGTTAAGACGTCTTGGCAGTATCTGTGGAGTAAGGATGCTTAACAGTCAGAATAGATGAGTGGCAAGCTCTGTGTGAAGGAGCTTGATGTCAGAAGAGCAGACAGCACCAAACAGTCTTCAGAAGCACTCGGGTCAAGTGAATTCAGGAAAAAGAGTTATAAACGTTGAAAACAATTAGTCAACATAGTATCAGACAGGCTAATTTGTAGAAGAGCTTTAGACACAGGATACAGTTTTTGCAGCTTCCGCAGAGAAGGCCTGGAGAAGAGGAGGAATGAAAGGACAGACCATGGCTTGTCAATGAGATGTTGTTTTCTGAAATAAACATAGTGAATAGGTCTCTACTGGAAACAGTATTGAACATACCCACTTATTAAGAGGCCTTCTAACAAAGTGCACAGAGAAAAGAATCCCCTGTTGAGGTTGCTGATTTCCTATGAGGGATATTTTTGGAGAGCAAATTTGGTCTGATACTGATACTTTTTTTTTTCCCATAAGAGAGTTGTCTTACTTTTGGACCACCTGTCGATATCCAGAAACTCTGAAGATTCCCAGAACCATTCCAAGTATTATTGATAGTGTGATAGGTCCAAAATTTTGACATTTTAAAACTTCAGAATGAGGAGCATTTTGGAGACCTTAAATTCAGGAGGGACCTTCTAGGAGGCCTGCATTTTTCCTTTTGTGTTTTAGAGGAAACCAGGAAATTCTGAAGAGTATAATAAATCAATATGTAGTTTAGACATCTGTGTTATTCTCTGGGTGCAGATTAGTTAGGCTGTTGCAAGTCATATTCCCCTATTTCACATTAGAACAACCTGCTGTTGGTACATGAGTTAGCATTACACTATGAGCAAAACATGAGCAGAGGAGTTGCAAAGTTGTATTGGTCCTTGAAGCAATGAATCAGAGCTAAAGTGACAGACTTTACCAGCAGCATATTAAAAAATGCCCTCTTGTAAAATTTACCATGATTATTTTCAGACAAACTGTGCATCCAGGACACATGGATGATGACAAGATCATGAACATTATCTCTGAATATGAAAGGCATGATGTACGCAACTATCAAAGTGCAGTTCATTTTAGAATAAGTGGTATTTTCATGTAGTTGCAGGGCAAGACAGGAAAAAACAGTTTATAAAGGGAATGAAGATGTGGATCTCTGACAGCTGATCTTTTCAATCTATGTGAAAATGCCAGTTGTAGCAGCAATGGCAACAAAAACTACTGATTTCTCTTTTTATTTGAAAGATTCCTTAGACAAAGCAGTTTTACCATAGGATAAATGGACTATGCTTTCCGCTTCATCTTCAGGTTTCCAATTAGGGGTGGGTTGCCCCTGTTTGAGGAGTCAGTATGTGGGGAATACTATTGATGGCGTACACTTAGAGATTGACCTTCTGAATACCTTGTAGGTCTTATCAAAGTAGTCACTGAAATTCATCCATTTTAGAATTTTTCTTATGTTTCTTTTTGCATGAACCTCCTCAAGTCATCACCCACTGCCCCAGAAAAAATCACTCTGATGTTGGAGGCTAAATTCATCATTGCATTTGTAAGCCTAGAATCAAGGGAGTTACTACTGCTTTTCTTCACAAGACTAGCTCTTTCATATGCATTTTCCGTATATACAAAATGCCTAAACCATTTAAGCAGCATCTCATAGCAAGTGACAAAATATGTTCTGTTTGAAGCACGATGCACAGCTCTGGTTGTTTGGGGCCTGCTTTATTTACATGTTCAGAATAAGCCTGGCAAATACAGGTTGAATGTCCCTAATCTGAAATCCAAAGTGCTCCAAAATCCAAAATTTTGAGTGCCCACATGATACTCAGAGAAGTATTTCAGATTTTGGATTTTCAGATGCTCAACCAGAAAGTATATTGGAAGTATTCAAAAATCCGAAATCCAAAACATTTCTGGTCTCAAGCATTTTGGATAAGGGATGCACAGCCTAGGCATTGCATTGATTGCCTAAATGGAAATCTGGAGCTATTAAAATTTTTGGAATGCATTAGTTTACTTTGAAAGTAAAAATTGTTGTAGTGTGCTCAAGCCTAAACTGCAGCAAATTAATATAATCAAATGAATTTAGAGCATAAACAAAGTATTCCTAGGATTTTTCAGAGTTGGAATTTCATGGTTGCTTTTGGCTTTAAAATGAAGTTTATTGAAATTATAGTAAAAATACAGTAACAGGGAAAAATTAAACAGTTTTGGTAAATGGAAGCAATTTGTCCCTGATATAATTTTTTTTTTCTATTTCTGTTACTCTCTCCCATTTTTAGGGCAGTATTTTAACCACGTACTTTTATATTGGTTTTTTTTTTTGAAAGATCAAATATTTGATGTTAATTTTTGTTTGAAGTTGTGAAGGCTTTGCTGGAAAACTCGAAGTTCCAAATGTGACATTTATTATATTATTATGTGCCCTTACTAGGGAAAATTGAATATAAATAAGTGTTAATGAGCGTGCTGGTTGTCCTATAAGGAATAATTCATTAGAATTCGATATATGAGAAAAGCAGGTGGGGAGATGATAAACCATACCACATGAATATGCTGGACTTTTGAAATGACAACAATAGTAAGGGAACAATAGTACATTCTTGAAAGATAATTGTAATTCTTTCAAGGCTCATGAACTGATCATTTTGCTCCTAAGGAGAGAAGTTTGTGGTGATTAGATTATGGACATATAAAGCATGTTCATATTTTTCAATAAAATTCTATATGACATGCTCCCCAAATGTGGAATTGTTTTGGTAGATGAATAAATATTAATCTTTGGAAGTGGCTAAATAAACATTGAATGTCCAAGGTGATTTTTTTCACCATTTATCCTAAAGGAGAAACTTACGCATACATATATGCACAAAAACACACACCGTACATCCTCAGGGAGATTGTTTTTTGGTTTCTGGAGATCATCAGACTTCTGGTGATGCTGGTGTAAGAAGTGACTCTAGTTAGTTTTATATAGCTGTTGCTTTATATTGTAAATAAAATAGTACTCTGGGACACTGGAGGAACAATTAGATCAAGTAAAATCAGTTTTCTTTGGTCGAAGAAAATAATTGAGTGAAAGGTCTTGATATTGTGTGTTTAAGAATGAAAATGTAAAATTAAAGAAGAAAATGGATATAGCCCAGAGATAACCTAAGGATAGGATGTGGAATACATGGGTAATATGGCAGGAATGGAGAGTTATCTAACTGCATGTCCTCATGTCTCCAACATGTGCAAGATATTTTCCGAAGTATAATTTTTTTTAATTTATTTTTTAGAGACAGGGTCTCACTCTCTGTAGCCTAGGCTGAAGTGCAGTGGTATAATCCTAGCTCACCTCAAACTCCTGGGATCCTCCTGCCTCAGTCTCTAGAGTAGCTATATGATTATAGTTGTGCACCACCATGCCCAGCTAATTTGAAAATAAATTTTGTGCAGAGAAGGTCTTGCTGTTTTGCCCAGGCTGGTCTCAAACTTCTGGCCTCAAGAGATCCTCTCAATTTGGCCTCCCAAAGCCTTGGGATTACAGGCGTGAGCCATCACTAAAAATATTTTAACAATTTCCTTGAGTGGTTCTAGTTGTGGATGTCCAGTAACTTACTTTAACTTGTTTTTACACAATCTGATGTTTTTATTAGAAAGTAGTTCCTGAATGCTTAACATAATTTCCCTTTACTCAATTAAACTGTACCATTTCTAGCTGGTGTAATTACAAACATACTTAAGAACCTTTCATGGTTTTGTTTCTATGCGGATTTGGAACTTTCATGGTTTTGTGCCTATGGCCTCTTTAAAAAATATAGGACATATCTAAAATGAATAAGCAATAAGTAAGGAAAGTTGAAGCACTCCTAATGTATGATAGGACAGAAAAGACAAAGACTAAAAAATAGACTAAATTTTCTTATGGCTATAAACCTTTTTCCTATAAACATATTTGATTTTGTAAAACAGGGAAGTTGTTGGAGTTTGATGTAGGTATTGCTTATGTAGTTTTATATATATATATATAAATTATATTTTGCTTTTGTTATGTTTAGTGGAGAAACGATAACTAAAGATAATTTTTAGGCATTTTTTAAGACTTCTAACTGCAGACAGTTTTTTAGGGTTGGAACAAACTTTCTGAAGTATCATAAAGCAACTCTTGAAATTAAGAGTAAAGAGATAATTGATGGCCAGGTGCGGTGCCTCACGCCCATAATCCCAGCACTTTGGGATGCCAAGGTGCGTGGGGTGCTAGAGGTCAGGAGTTCGAGACCAGACTGGCCAACATGGTGAAACCACGTCTCTACCAAAAATACAAAAATTAGCCAGGCCTGGTGGCGGGCACCCATGGTCCCAGCTACTCGGGAGGCTGAGGCAGGAGAATCGCTTGAACCTGGGAAGCAGAGGTTGTAGTGAGCTAAGATTTTACCACTGCACTCCAGCCTGGGTGACAGAGCAAGACTCTGTCTCAAAAAAAAAAAATTTGTTTATCTCCTGTCTAAAACTCTTCCCTCTGTGGCTTCATTATTGTGGATGAGCCACCTTCTTAAAAATCCTATTTTGAATCACAGAGTTAGCATATTCTCTCAGTCATCTACCCTCTCACCATCTTATGAATAAGTATCACTTCTGTTAAGGCTTGAAAAACTGAGACAGGGAATACCTGTATATAGATATTCAGTAAATATTTCATGGCTTCGACAACAAATAACACTTCAAAATGAACATCATAATGTAAAAGGCATGTTGTTGCTAAGACTATAGGTTGAGTACTAGACTATACGAGTTTGAATAATTGCTCTACTGTTTACTAGCTAGATATGCTTATGCAAGTTATTTAGACTCTTTCTGTCTCAATTTCTTTATATATATATATAAAATGAGCATAACAGTTATCTTTACTTCATATGTTGTTGTGAAGGTCAAATGAGTTGATACATTCAAAACATTTAGAAAACTTCCTGGTGCAATAGAAAAACTACCTGTTTGGGTACTGTGCCCATTACTTGGGTTACAAAATGATCTGTACACCAAACCAGTGGCACAATTTACCCATGGAGCAAACCTGTGCGTGTACCCCCTGCAACTAAAATAGAAATTGGAAGAAAATAAAGGAATTTCCTTGTACAAAGTAAGCATTTGATAATAATCAGCTAGTGGTCATAGTAATTGTAATTCATATAAAATGTCAGTTTTGTTGTCAAGGGAACAATTTTCACAATATGATATACAAAAGTTAATGCAAAAGTAATGAACTTTTGGTACATGCTACAACATGGATGGACTTGACATGCGAATGGAAGTAAGCCAGACAAAAAGGCATCAGTATTTCTCATCTCCCTTTTTGCTTTTACTTCCCATTTGCAACCCATCTCAAGAGAGAACAATGGAAGGAAAGGGGTAAAAATAATATTTAAGAAAGAAACAGGAGAAAAAGTAAAAGAAAAAGCAAAATAGTGAGACAGAGGAACAGTTGCAGGGGTCGTTAATATGCATTTTCCATGGTTCCAAGAGGCTCCTCAATTTTATTTTCCCTGATTGAAACTTCAAAGAACAACTTTTTGATTAAAAAATTAAATTTCCCAGTAATTGCCAGCCTGAACAAGATGTGAATTGGCAGACCCAGTGGTAGCTTCTAGATTTACTGACAAAAGAAATATTCTGGGCTGGTAGAGCAGACACTCAGCTGGTGAGTCAGCTGACTGAGGTGCCTTTATCTGTCTTTCTCTACTTTGCCCAGTCCTCTGAGAGTGAGAGACAGCCACAGCCCGTAAAAGAAGTCATTTGGTAAACATCTAAGGGTTGGATTTAGAAAAAATGGAGGATGGTTTGGGTCATAGGATTTGGGATATAGTAAGAGGTCATAAAGGCAATAACTGGTTAGTTGTACGTAGAGGCTGTGGGCACAGTTAATTTGTGTGGAGGAAAAGAAGAATGACTTGATGCTCAGATGTTTTTGAGAAAAAGGTTTTTATATTAATGTTGGAAAAAACCCTAAAGATAACTTTAATTATGTACTACAAATAAATTATTTTTAACTTTGTATTTTTTCTTAAATTTAGGGTGAAATTGAATTGCTTTTGTCTAATTATTATGAAATATGACTTCTTATACTTTGGAAAATAAGAGTTATGGTTTTGAAACACTAGAATACAGTTGTTTTTGATTTGACTCATTTTATTTGACCTAAAAAATAGAAATTAGGTTATGTATGATTATGATGAATGGAATTTTCTAGGAAGCAAAATTGGTTCAATCGGAGCAATTATTGTTTTTCATTGTTGTTAGCCCAGAAGCAGTAGGACCAGTCTTTGTGTTATTCTTTACCGATGTCTCTCTAGATATTATAGTCAATTTGCTTTATTCAGAGGTGAAGGAGGCATTACAGGATATGTTGTTATATTATCAGAGAGTTACATGTGGATAATGGTAACAGCCACAATGTCTGAGGCTAATTTTTCAGGAAAAGAATTGACTAATTATTAAAGCTTTTCTTATTTAGGCAATTGCAGATAATTTTGTATCATTGAATAATTTTTAGTAAAAGTAGTTCCCCTCTATTTTGGAAAGGAAAATTTAAGGAAACAATAGAAGCTCAGAGGAAAGATTGACTTTTGAAAAAGTAAATATTACACCTAACACTTTGATGAAATGTACACCTAACTAATACCTTTATCCAGAAGGAAAATTGCATTTGTCTCTGACACTTGAATGGAAGAACAGTTTAAAAAATGGTTTAATAAAGGGTATTACCTTTATTTTTTTACTGATATTTGCTTTAATAAAATTATATTTAATTAAATTATATTAGATTTTAAATTGTTTTTGAAATGAAGGACATCCATTTGTAATTACACACAAAAATATTTTTTATTTTCGCTTTTATCTCAGTTTTATCTCCTCAATTTTCTCAATTGGTATAATGGTATAAGGAGAAACATAAATTATGATTTTTCTGTAATTATTCTGAGATAGAAAACTTCTGAAAAATTGGTAGACCTTGAGGAAATATTTAAATGATGCCATGTAAAGATGATGCTGAGTAAAATATTCATTATTCTTTATAAACGAAATTACAGAGTAGATGAAATTTGTCTTAATTCCCTTGTTAGCTTTCCTCCCATTCATATAATTCCTATCACCCTATGACCTCCAAACACACACACACACACAACCCTGTATCCGGTTTTAACCATCTTGCAGGGGTAATAACTAATTTCTTACTACCAGTGAAACCTGATAAAGGTTTAGGTACAAAGTCTATAATGGTTTATTTGCATTTTATAAAAGGAGAAGGGTGGGGAGATTGGCAGATGAGATTGGAATCATAACAACTTAGTGAAGTTACCTCTGGGTGGAGTCCTTTTGATATTGCTTACTTTCCCTACCAAGGGCTATTAGTGCTGCTCTCCCACAGTGCACACACACATGCATGCACACACACACTCGTGCAAGAATGCATGTGATAGTGGAACAAATAATGAACAATGAACTATGTTATAATAACTCTGAAAAGGTACTCACTCAGCTATAGTCTGACTTGAGCTTTTTCTCTGACTAGATTTTTTACCTCAAAGGCAGTTGTACAGACAACACTAGTAATCATTGTAAATTAAATTCTTTCTATTGTCACAATCTGGCAGTGTTAAGGACAATTTCAGTTCACTGCAGAAAATATATTTGAAGGATATTTTCCCAAATATTTGAGTGAACTTCCTTTTTAGAGTAATTATTTGTTAATTTGAGAAGTTTCATTTAGATTTTATGTATACAATAAGTTGTCAGCTAAAGGTGGACAAATAAATAAATAATACCATAAAATTTTAGATGTATGTTGCTTGTGCCCCCCTCTACAAAGAGAAAACAGTATTATGAGAAATAGCATAAAGCATATCAAAATGGAAATATCTCCCCAGTGACTGCTGTGTGCTTGAAGTATCCAGCACTAGTCTAGAAATAGCACCTAGGGGAGGAGATTCTGTTAAATTGTGAATATATGTCTTGAAACCTGTAAGACATTTAGCCATGGCTAGAAAGTGACAAGTATGTGCCTAGTTTATTATTACATTAGTTGATTGTCATGTTACAGAGTAGACAACACAATACTGAGGTAAAAAGAAATAGACAAGAAGGCTCTCATTTGAAGCAAAACACAGTACTGGCCAATCCCATAGCATCTTGATCTGTCAGCAGCCCCTGTTGGGTGTTGGCAGAAAGATTTGTACCAAAGAGTAAGTTTCTAAGTGATACCAAAATGTTCGGTGGGGATGGCTCAAGATCTGACTGACTTCTTAAAATTTTTCTTTAGAGAGTTGTACCTAGGTGTCCATTAAAAAATATTGCTGGAGCATGGAGGGTAGGGAAGCTGATAGTAGAACCTCAGACAAATGATATTTTGAAGAGACAGTGCAACAGACTGAACATGTAGCAGTATTTTATTGAAAGGTTTTATTAATCGAATAAAAATGAGAGCATGCTACATTTTAAACATACAACTCAAATTAATTGCTAGAAAAGTGAAAACTTGGTGCAGTTGTTCTGAACTTAACCAGGTAAAGTGTTTGCTCAGCCTGCAGATGGTGTGAAACACTTGGCATAGTTTCTGGACTCCTGGGGTGAGAAGTGTGAACTCTGAAACAAGGAATGACAATATGGTGATGATCTTAGTGGAGGCAATGTGAGGGCAGAGAGGGGAGAACAGGAAATGCAACTTTCCATACCTAAAGGAATAGTGTGCTTTACCTGCCAGCCTGAAATGACAGTGACTGCTGCAGTTCTAGATTTTCTACATAGTTGGATACAAAAGAAAGCAACAATTCCTGCCTCTGTGCCAAAACTTCCATATTCCTTAGGGTTTTGACAAGAATTTGGATTACCTTGACCTAGGGAATAGGAGTGAGGATAATCACCATCCGTCTCTAGCCCATGTGAGGACAGTATTCCCATCAGTGTCACTCGCTGTTGTATCTGAGAGTCAGCAGTATTGAGTGAAGGAATGACCTGAAGAGAGCATGAGAAGGTACATTCACACCTTCACAATATGTGCGGATTAGGGATCTACAATCTTTGGTGAGGAGAAACTGCTTTTTATTTCCCTGGACCTTTATTTCAACCTGCATTCATTCAACAGATGCCTTCTGAGGACCTCCTACATATTATTGACTGATTTGTTTCTCTGGCAGCCTACTATCATAGAGATAAAAGTTGTCATCACTCATGGGAGGTAAAAGAATGAACATGGCCTCCTCCCTAGTTGAGTACTTGAAAGGCAGACATGAGAAACATGATTAAATGAATAATTTTTAAATGTTGATTTTCAATATTGATCTTTGAAAAAGAAGTCAAATGTACAATATGGATACGTGATGAACAGAGGAGTAAGTCTGCCTTGTGATTAGGGAAAGCATCTCATTTGAGACCTAAAGAAGGTACCAGTGCTGATAATAAAGTAATAAGGAGGAAGTGCTGACATAAAACATATGCCACTGTTTTCTGTATGCCCTTCCATTCTGAAAGACAAGAGGGATGGAGTTGAATAATGTCCCCAGTCCTCAAGCAAAGTATTAGTCTTGTTTAATGGATTATACTTGAATACAGTATATAAATCTCTCTACTGAAAATGTCTACAATGAAATGATTTTGACAATTGAATATGTAATTAAATTTAAAATATTTATCTGTGCTTTCTACAACAATTTCAAGGAAGTGAGGCATTATTATCAATGGAAGATATTTTGTTTTCACAAAGGATTACTACATCCCTCATTAGAGACCAGTCTAACACAGATAACATGGTACTTTTTTGATGGCAGGTGTTCAGTGCATTCACTGAATTGAATTGTAATTCATATTGTGCCACATTAGGTTCCTCACAATTAAGCATTTTCATGTTGAGTTACAAAATTGCCTACTTTCAGGGAATAATGTATTCAACAGCTCTCAACTATCTTGCATTGTCTAGGAGTGGAACAGAACAATAAATCTTGGATCTTGATCACCAAGGAATAATCTGGTTAGGATGCTGTCTTTGGGCAGTTCTACTATAGATATGAGGCAGCCAAAGAGTTAAGAGACTTGCTCTAGGTCCCAGGCACATTACATATTTTTATGTGTCCCTTCTCTCATAAAATAAAAGTGCTTACTGCTACCCTCAAGAGATATGTGTCAGGTTCTTATACTCCTGTGGGATAAGGTTAAATCATTTCAATAGGTCTTGCAGGAAATCAGTGACACAGCTGTTTATAAAACCTAAGATGTTTGACCCTGGGTGACTTTTTGAACCCTGCTCTTAGTATCAAAAGCAAATACTGTGATTCATTTTCATCTACATCAGTGTCTGTCTGAAGCCTTAAAGAGAGAAAAGGTGTCACTGATCATAACATATGAATTAGAAACCATACATGAGTAAACTGCTTCTCAGTACAGAGAACAAAGTACTTATCATTTACCAATATAATTATATTGTATAACAAAATGTATACTTACAACTATCATTAGGAAATCCCCATTTTAAATATTCCTTGAGGCCTTAATAGAAATGTGATTTCTTAACAGGTACCTCCTTTAGCCTATGAATCTCTAATTTGTCTTTAGGTTAGAATATAGGTAAAAACTATAAAGTTTACCTTTTTCCTTTTCTATTTTTTTGTTTGTTTTTTGCTCCTCTCTTTCTCTGTGCTTTGTGTCATTTTGCTGCCTGTGATTTCCTGGTTTTTCCCCGCCATGGTGTAGTGTAACCAAGGCCTCTTTTGTGTTGCACCCTAATAAAGTGTACAAGTTGAGCATCTACCCTTTCTTGGTATCTTTTTCTGCGTCGTTTTTCCCTTTCATCTTTGCTGTGATAATCTGATAAATTAATATTCTTTACAGTTTTAATGACTGCTAATAGATTAATGCATCTTAATGACTGTTAATGGCTTAATGTGCTGCACCTCCTGGGTAAAATGTTTGCATTTTAAAAGGGCTTTTTAGAATCCTAACCTTATTTAAAGACATGACTCTGTGAGTATCCAAAACCTGTTGACAAATCACTTAGGAGAAATACCATGTTAGATTTTTTTTTCTTCACATTTTAACATCTCTGAGAACAAGAATGCATTCTTAAAATTGGTGTGATTAAAAAACACTGCATCATAGATTGGAGGCATTTTTTATTTCATTCTTAGTGATGCATAAAGTAATCATATGTCTTAAAATCAATGACATTGTAGATTTGATAAAATACAGTAGCTATTTTTTTTTTTTTTTGGCCACCGTTGAAATCATACCTTGTGGTAGATGGTAATTACCTCCCTTATCGGATTTCACTCACACACACACACAAACTCAATCCTGTATCCACTAAACACTCATAAACATATCCTGGCACACCATCGAACCCTGACATTCTCTAATTGGCTGCTGTGGAAGCTACAATTAAAATTTTAGGGTTTTTTTGAGCCACAGCGAAGAATGCTTTCTAAACTTGGCTTAAGACATTTGTAAGAAATCTGCACTGGAAATGACATTCTATTTATAACATCTATTTGCTATTTTAAAAAATGTCATTTATAATACTTTGGTTCCTCTTATTCTGTCTCACTTTGCTTTGAGGGAGAGAATGATAAATATGAGTAAACACCACAGATGAATATAGTGTCTTGAAGGACTGGTGATATTTTTAAAGATGAAAAGGCTTTGTATCTGTAATTACTGATCATGTGATACACAATTTCAAATAAAAGAGTTAATTTCGTTCTTTCTTTTTGGAAGACATTAGAAACAATTGCAGAAGAAAAAGCAAGCTCATCAACAACAAAAAAATCAGTCAGAAAATTGGCTAAAATTCAGCTCTTTGTGCTCTTGAGACTGAAAACCATGGCTGAAAGAAAGCTTTTCAATTTCCTACCACGTATATTCATTGCCTCCTTTTAGATTGGTTTACTTTTTTGAAGCAGTTAAGTAGTAGTATTTCTTGGCAAAAGAAACGTGTTTAAACAATTCTTTAAATTCTGTTACTTATTCTTCCCACTTTCCACTCTTCTCCATTGCTCATCCCATACCACCAACTTCACATTCCTGCTTGGGTTATGAGGTATGGGCACTAATGTATATTCCTCTAGGGTATCTTTTAATTTTATTTTTATTTAAGTTCAACATTGGGATAGTGGAGTTAAAGGATTTTTTAAAAAAATATATAGTAGCAGTCATATCTTCACTGTTTTATTATCAGTATATATTTTTCAGTATTCTTTGTGAATAAGACTTTAATTTAGCTTCTATCATTGTAGTCTTATATTAAGAAGTCTTCCAAGAGTTTGAAAGTAGGGTTGAATTTTGCAGAGCCACTACTTAGAAGATTACCAAATAAATGCTGAAATGTGAAAATATCAAAACCAATTATTTTCATGGAATTCTTAGTATGTATACCAATTACATACTAAGTCTTACATACTAAGTTTTACATACTAAATTTACATACTAAGTTTTAGTACAACTAGAAACTATAGTTTTGTGGAATGTTAATATTACTCCATTAGCTCCTTCTTAATATCGTATCCTGAGAAATGCCATGTGACTTAGCAGGCGCATCTAGAATAATGAATTAAACCACCCATCTCTGAGTCAGATGCTAATTAGAGAAAGGACTCCTCCCAAAAAAAAAAATATGAACATCTTCAACCGTATTTGCATATTTATCCTGGATTAGTATATTTCGTATTAACACTCTTCAAAGAGAAGTGACCTGAGTGAATAAGAATTAGGATAGGAGACTATTACTATGGGAATAGAAAAAAATCTGATGAACCTGATTAAGCATTGGTAACTAATGGCAAGAGAAGTTTGCTACACACAATAAAGAGGACTTGAGGGGTGTAGATATGAAAAAATGTAGTTTCTTTATATTTTTGCCTAGGGCTAGCCCAGGGGCTTTAGAAATGGATGGCTATACTGTGGCTGACAGCAGGGTTGCAAAAATTAAGGTCATTTTTATGTACAGGTCTGTATTTTTTGAACTCTTTGACTGCGTTTTCATGTAAAACTTAAGTCCTTTAGCTGCCATGTTGTCACAAGAAGGAAGGAAGTGTGTATTTAGAAGGTACTCATAGAAGCCCGTCAGACCAAGGATCTGTGAAATATGGTTTTGTCAAGAAAGGCACCTGTGAGTCTGTTACAAGTACAATACAATGTGGTCTGTAATGAATCCCCAACCCTAGAGAGCTCTAAATATAGAATAGATAGTCAGGTCTTTGGATGGTTTAAGCATTAAACTGCCTAAAGGAAAGGATCTCCTCAGATGACCTCTCAGTGCCCCTTGCAGCTCTGTAATTCCAAGTCTGAGACAGTTGGCTTATGACGTGCACTGAGCATATGGATGTGCGCAAGTATGTTTAGTGTATATATGTATATATAGATGTGTGTATATATGTATGTATATATATAGATGTGTGTATATATGTATGTATATATACATATATATACCATAGAAACGTTGTGTTTAATATTTGTAATGTTCCTTTTTTCTTATCCTGTTATATCCTGCAGAATTTGTGTTTTTTCTCCCTTTCTCTGTGTATCTGCCTTATATACAAAAACATATACCTATTTAATTTTGCAGTTGAATAGCCAACATATGGAGCTCTTAAACGTTTAGTTTCTTCGTTAAGCATTCTTACAATTTTATCCCTGATATTTTCTTAACAGAAAAGCTATGTGTGTCTGTTTAACTTTAAATATTGTGGTAAGAGGTGAAAGGCATATTTTCAATATAGTATGAGTTTTGTTGTTTACTAGGAGAAAGAAGTGTAAAGCATATAGTTTAGTTTGGAGACCCAGGATATTTACAGATACCAGTAGAGAAGGAAGATGTGGGATAGAATTAATATCTACTTGCATTTTGTTATTGTTTGTGGAACAATAAAAGGTTTTCTGGCATAGTCATTCTGATAGCGGCATGAGACTGCAGAGGATTAAACATTTATGCATTGTGATTTGGCTCTGAGGCATGATAACTACAGTTGGTCGAGAAACTGAAGTACAGAAATGCCATGTGACTTAGCAGGCGCATCTAGAATAATGAATTCAACCATCCAGCTCTGGGTCAGATGCTAACTAGAGAAAGGAGTCCTCCCAAAAAATAAATATGAACATTTTCAAGCATATTTGCATTCAAGATGAAAAGTATAATCTGCTCTGTCATGAGTCCTGGGACAGGCATTGTACAGAAAGCTCAAAGAATTGTACATTGTTGTTTTAAGAACCAACACAGTAGTTGTTTCTTGCTGGTAAAATTATCCACAAAAAACTGCTCAAGGTCAGAATAGAGATTTCATCAGGATGCATGTAATTGCTTACAAATCTTTGCTACTTTTTTACTTACACTAAAGGACAAAGCATTTTCATTTTCAGCTCTCAGATATTCCTCCTCACATTTTAACACCACCGGGGCTTTCATGGATTTGTGAATATTTGTATGTATGTGAGCTTGATAACAAACATAAATTTACAAACTTTAAAAGACAGGCTATTCTTGGCCACTTGCTCCCAGACAATAGTGATAGGATTCCACTTGCCCTAAGGCCAGTTCTGGCCTGCATTTGTTGCCTTTGCCAAATTGCCATCTGGTTACTTTGTCATCCCTAGTCAGCTCTTTTATGTGATTAGGAAGGAACACTTCTTTGGGCAAGATGCTAGGTGCAGCTGTTAATTGGCACCAAGGTTTTCTTCCTAGTACTTGGAACAAAATGGTTATTATCATCAGCAGCAACTTGAAAATAGAAAATTTGAAACTCTGCTCATATGACATAAAAATATTACCAGAAATATAAAGTTTATATGTAATAGCTAACACAAATTGGAAAAGAGCTTCAAAGTTTATGCTATGTTCTTTAAAAAGTCAAAACAATCTAATGACAATTTACTATCATATCTAAAAATATTTAAGGAACTTTACCTTGCCTTATAACTTCTTGTTTCTCTTTGGACTAGCTTGATTGAGTGATTATTTCTGTTCATAATGCATTAGGTTCTTGTAGGGTTTATAAAAAAGTGGAAGAAAGGGCTGGGCAAACCTTCCCAACACAGGACTCCCCAGAGAAGAGATTGACATATGCTGCTTTTAGCAGAAGAATTGATGAGTCTTCTTTCTTCCTGTGTTTCGGGCCATTTCATAACTGCATTGTAACAATCTGAGTATGGGGGCGGGGGGTATAAAACCTGGTGTGAAGCACACGTACTAGTTTATAAGGAGAATGAGATAGATGGTCAGAAAGAGGTTTTTTGCCCCCCAGTTCCTAGTGCCAAGCTGGCCTGGCCCTTTGTTGGTCCAGATCATGTAATTTATGCATAAGACAGAAGTCAAGTCCAAATTACCAAGAAGTGGAAAGGCTAGGGAGAGAGACAGCACTATACCAGTAGTGTGGGTGAGATGCAGTAAAGAGGACAAGTGGGTGTACCATGCATGGAAACTAACCTTTAACTCACTTATGCAGGGGTCCCTGCAGCATCTTGAGTTCTGGATACTCAGATATATTAGAAGGAGCTGTGAGGAGATAGTGAGAGGGGCTGATAGTTATGTTTTCCAACAGTCTCCTCTCCTAAGGAGAAGAGATGGTTTCCTATGGAAAGTAGAAACATAAGACAAGAACAGTTCTTCACAATAATCCTTGCCTTTAAGAAATCTACGGTTTCCTTGATGTGTGCAGACAAATAAAAGTAAAGCAGTAATTAAAAAATACCCAACAGTATGGTATAATGTGTTAATCTGTGACTTTTAGAATGTGAAAGTTTTCTACTATATACTAGAGACATTGCATTGAGTTAGCTTATGTAAAAGTTGCTGTCACTTTACCCTGTACTTATTAAAAACAACATATAAAAGACTTCATACTAATTACAAAGGCATAAAAATTACAGAATGGAGAGATTGTGTGTATTAGTCCATTTTCACGCTGCTGATAAAGACATACCTGAGGCTGGGCAATTTTCAAAGGAAAGAGGTTTAATTGGACTTATGGTTCCACGTGGCTGGGGAAGCCTCAGAATCATGGTGGAAGTCAAGGAGGAGCAAGTCACATGTTATGTGGATGGCAGCAGGCAAAGAGAGCTTGTACAGGAAAACTCCCCCTTACAGTAACCATCAGATCTTGTGAAACTCACTCACTATCATGAGAACAGCATGGGAAAGACCTGCCCCATGATTCAATCACCTCCCACCTGGTCCCTCCCACAACACGTGGGAATTCAAGATGAGATTTGGGTGGGGACACAGCCGAACCATGTCACTGTGAAACAAGAATGAAAGGCACATCTCTGCAATGTATTCAGTAGACATTTAGTTCATTTTTATTATGAGAAGCAATATTTCACTAGTGGTTGAGAATTTCAGCTTTGGAGCCACAAAGTCCTGGATTTGCCACCATTGCCGTGCAGTAGTTGTATGACCTTGTAAAAGACATTTACCCTCATTGAGACTATTTTCTTATATGACAAATAGGGATAATAATAGAAGAAAAATATGTAAAGCACCTAGTGCATCGTTCCTGGCCCATAACCGTTAATAATGAAGATTATTTATATTGCCGGTAGTGTATTGGCTGAAATACAGTAGATAAAAGTAAAATTCCTCTTTTGAATGGGAGGTGATTAGCTAGGACTGAAGTTAGTAAAAAAATTTGTGTGTTGTGTTTAGAGGATCAGGTGTGAATATAAGGCAGTAGGAACAATTTAATAAAGTATGCCACCAGTATTTTCCCTTGTGTCACAAAAGTATGTAGACATGCTACATCTCTAAACTAAAAACAGGAACAAAAAACAATTTTTCTTTCCTTTCCAGAGAACAGCTTGTGCCCCACATATAACTGAATCTTAAAATAAATTTTATTAGGATTCCTATTACCACCTCAGCATGCCCGTGACACCCCATTGAGAATCTCAGGAGCAATTCCTACATATCCGTGGTAGCAACATGTTATTTTCTAATGTTCATGATTAGTTTGTTTTTGAAAGAGTAAAATCTGATATTCTAAAATTGCATGTGTAGTAACCATGAATAAATAATTTTGAACCATTAGACTGATTCTAAGAGTCATGTATAAGAGACCCAGCTTCTTTTAGCCACCCTGGAGGCAGGAACCACTTTGTCTTGTTCACACACAGACCTCAAGTGCATAACAGGTGCCTGGCACATAGTGTTCAATAAATATATAGAGTTGCTAAGAGAATGAAAAATCTATGGTCGTACTTCACATATTATAGTACCCAGAAGATCATTCCCTAGTAGAGTGGCAAGGATATTGAATTTGGAATTGAATAGCTAAGTATGAATACAAAAGAGTTAGGGTATCTTGGAGACAGTTTTCTGTACATTGGGTTGTTTTATAGATTAAATAAGATAATAATAGAAACAACTTGGGAAACTGTACAATTATGATACATATTCTTAAAAGTTATTACTTCACTTGAGCACCATATTACCTAGTTTTTTTTTACTTCGTTTGTAGTTTTACTCCTTTGGATGCAAACTGAGAAAGCCACTTAACATTATTTTTACATGATAACACTAATATTCCACCTAAGCTAGCGGTCCTTAAAAAGCTTAGAACACTTTTAACTGCAGGAAGACAACTGTGTATTCTTAACATGTACCTCATTTGATAAAAAAGAAAAAACATGTTAAAACATAGATGAAGAAAATATCTATTGATGCTTTTAATAAATTCTGCTAGTCTAGTGCCTAGAACAAGGAAGCTAAAGGTAAAAATAAGCACTAGAAATTTTGAAATCGGGGACTTTGATTTCATTCTCTATTTAACATATTTGGTGGGCAAGATGGTCATTTAAATATGCTGTATCAATTGTAGATTTAGTAAACATTTCTTTGTTCATTCAGCTAAAATTCATTGAGTTCTTTTGAAATATGCTGATGTATTAATTTGGCTTGTCTTTGTAGGTCCAGTTGATAGGCAGTCACAATAGAGTGCCTTAGAAAGACAAGAGCTGCCTGATTACTAGTCTAGGGCAGTGATATTATGGTTAGAAGGTTATAGTTTGGCACAAATAGCCTAGATCAGATTTCCAGCCCACTTACTTGTTAGTAACTTAATTGTGTGCAACTTATTTAACATAAGCCTTGATTTTTTATCTGTAAAGTAGGCATAATATTGTCTATGCCATACAGCTGTTATGAAGATTAAATAAAATTATGATTGAAGGGCATTTGTTATAGTATCTATCATACAAAGCATGCTCAGTAACTGGCAGCTCTTGTTATTTATGAACTCTGAACTTTACTAATGGTAATTATCTATGAAAATATATCAGATAGGTACACTCTGTCTTATATGCCATACTTCAGTGACGATAGGTTTAGACTTCATGGTGTTTTTTATTTTCGCCGGCTTTAAAACGTATGATTCTTTAATTATATTAGAACATTTAAAGTCTGAATATCAGAAAATAACTTTGTACTGTGTGTATACAAATTTGGCCATGTAAATATAAAACTTACTGAATTATCAAATATCTGATCTCATTTTTGTGGTATTAATTGATCCAAGTAATTTACCACCTGTCAATCCCTGTGGATAGCTGGAAAGCCCAAGTTGATAGATTGTTTAAAGAAAGCACACTTTGTTTCCCAAAAATTGAAAAAAACATGCTAGCTTTATGAGCTGACTAGCTAAACCAAGAAGAAATTAAAAAGAAAAACACTTAAATAGCATAAGAGGAAGTAATGAGTATAGTCTTACTGTAGTCCTTGTAACTCCTCTGAAGAAAATACAAAAATATTTTCTTTGAAGTGTACTAAGTTCTGTGAGTTTCAGAAATATAGAAAATGTTCTCATGTAAGATATAAAAAAGGTTGAAAATGAAGGAATTAGTTTGCATTGCCTGTGTAATCACCTTAAAGTAATAAATTAATGAATTAAATCAAGAGTTTATGGACATTCCTGTCATATTTCAATAAAAGGGAAGCTTAAAAATTAATGTATCCAAAGGAACTGAAAGCTTGTATTCACACAGAAACCTGTACGTGGATAGTTATAGCAGCCTTTTTCATAATTGCCAAAACTTGGAAGGAACCAAGATGTTCCTTAGTAGGTGAATGGTTAAATTAAGTGTGACCCATCCAGACAATGGAATGATTCAGTGTTAAAAAACGAATAATCAAGCCATGTAAAGACGTGGTGGGTGGAGTAAACTTAAATGCATATTACTAAGTGAAAAAAGCTAATCTGGAAAGGCTACATACTGTATGATTTCAACTATATGACAGTCCAGAAAAAGGGAAAACTATGGAGACAGTAAAATGATCAGTGGTTTCCAGGGATTTCCAGGGAGGAAGGGCTGAATGGGTGAGTACAGAGTATTTTTAGGGCAGTGAAACTACTCTGTATGATACTATAATGGTGGATACATGTCATTATAAATTTGTCCAAACCCATAGGATACGCAACACCAAGCATGAACTCTAATGAAATTTCAGACTCTGGGTGATAACAATGTGTAAATGTAGGCTGTGCATGTGTAGGAGCAGGGGGTATATGGGAAATCTCTATAACCTCTGTTCAATTTTTTAGTGAACCTAAAACTGCTCTAAAAAATAAAATCTGTTAAAAATTAATTATCATGTCAACAAAGAGATAATTCTCTCTTCCCGGAAACTACGTTTGGCATTTTAGTCTAAGGCAATGAGGATGTGGGCTGGCAGCAATATTTATTTCAACACAGTGGATAAGAGCAAACTGTTGGAAACAATCAAAATGTCCAGCAATATGGGCAGTGTTTCAGTAAGTTATATCCATGTGAAAGTATACGAAGTAATTTTCTAGAGTTCTGTTTTGTGGCAGATTCCATCAGTTGAATTCCTAATATCTTTTCCTTTGTTCTCGTATGCTAACAAAACCCAGATATTGTTCAGGGTAGCAGTGTCCACTGCTCCAGGCACAAAATGATAACAACCCTATTTCCACTTTCCTAGCTTTTTTTTTTTTTTTTTGCAACTAGGTGTGGTGGTGTGTTCCAGTTCTAGTCAATGAAATGTAAGGGAAGTCTAATGGATGCTTTTGAGAAAGCTTTTTTCTCTCCTAATAAAGGGGGCAAATGTGAATGCCAGCAATCCTCCACTGCAGACCTTATGTTAAGTGAGAAAAAATTAGCTATTTGTTAAGCAAGAGTTGGTTGGGTTTTCTGTTACTTAGAGTCTGTGACATACTGTCCAGATCCTTTTCGAGACTTCCAGATAGTGGGATACTGATTGACAGCCTTTTTCCTTCACTTATCTCCAGGAGTTGCACTCAGTTGAAGTCAGCTGCCTTGCCCAGTGTCATACCCCCTTCCCAGGGGCCAGCCCACATCAAAATACACAAGAGTATAAGGGCCCAGCCTTGTTTCTTTAATTTGGGCAAACTCTCCCAGGCTCTCTCAGCTCCAGAGCTGGAGTCCTTCTGGATACTGCACCTTTCTGCCTAATCCTTCTTTATTCCCTTTCCCCATAGATACTGATTTCAAGAGCATTTCCTAATAATTTTCCTGCTCAGATACACACACACACACACACACACACACACACACACACTCCTAGCTCATTGTCTTATACATTCTATTGCTCAAGCAATAGTATATGAAGCATTAGAGTTTTTGAAATAACTGTAACATTTTACAGAAATGACAGTGAAATATGAGCTAATATAACTATTAGGGATAGGAAAAGCAAGTGTTTTTGCTACTCTCCCGAACAGATGGAAACCAGATGCATCTGTGGGTTTTTTCCATACATCAAGCCATCAATTTTCCTTTGGACACCAGCTGGGTGTCCTAAAATGCAATTGTGATACTATGTACCTTGAGATAGTGTCAGATCCTACAGGTTAAGGTCTCAGTTCCACTAGACTACCCCTATATCAGATGCCACTTGCCAGCCCCAGGTTGAGATCTGTGCTTCTGACCAGTTGGTTATAAATTAGGGTTCCCATGACCACCTCCTTGGGCTTCATTAATTTGCCAGATCAGCTCACATAACTCAGGGAAACACTACGCTTACTTTTACCCATTTATTATAAAGGATATTATAAAGGATACAGATGACTAGCCAGATTAAAGAGATGGATAGGTTAAGGTGTGGGAGAAGGGGTGCCACAGTCCAGGTAGCTCCACAATTTGAGCAACCTGGAAACTCTCAGAAATCCATCTTTTTTGGAACCCTCGTATACTGTTGGTGGGAATATAAGTTAGTACAACCACTGTGGAGAACAGTTTGGAGGTTCCTCAAAAAATGAAAGACTGGACCTACCATATGATTCAGCAATCCCATTACTGGGTATATACCCCAAAGAAAGGATAGCAGTATATCCAAGAGATAACTGCACTCTCATGTTTGTTGCAGCACTCTTAACAACAGACAAGATTTGGAAACAACCTAACTGTCCATCAACAGATGAATGGATAAAGGAAATGTGGTACATATACACTGTGGAGTACTATTCTGCCATAAAAAGAATGAGATCCTGTCATTTGCAACAACATGGATGGAACCGGAGGTCATTATGTTAGGTGAAATAAGCCAGACACAGAAAGACAAACATCACATGTTCTCACTTATTTGTGGGAACTAAAAATCAAAACAATTGAATACAGGGAGATAGAGAGTAGAAGGATGGGTACCAGAGGCTGGGAAGGGTAGTGGGAGGTGGGTGGAGGTGGGGACAGTTAATGGTTACAAAAAAAAAAAATAGAATGACTAAGCCATACTATTGACTATAGGCACAACAGGGTGCTCACAGTCAGTAATTATACACTTGAAAATAACTGTTTAAGAGTAAATTAGATTGTTAGTATCACAAAGAATAAATGCTTGAAGGGATGGATACCCCATTCTTCATGTTGTACTTATTTCACATTGCATACCTGTATCAAAACATCTCATGTACCCCATAAACATATACACCTATTATGTACCAACAAAAATTTAAAAGTTAAAAATTAAAAAATAGAAATCTGCCCTTTTAGGTTTATTTGGAGTCTTCATTACCTAGGCATGATTGATTAAATCATTGGCCATTGGTGATCGCGACTCAACCTTTGTTCCCTCTTCCTTCCCCTGAAGTTGTGTGGGTGGGTGGGAAATGAAAGTTCCTTTCTTTTTCTAATCATATGGCTGGTTCCCCTGGCAAATACTCTGCCATCCTGAGGCTATCCAGGCTATGCTGATTAGTCATCTAATCAGCATGAAAAAGACACCACTGCTTGTAGATCCCAAGGGTTTTAGAAACTATTTGCCAGGAACCAGAGGCAGACAACAAATATACATTTCTTATATCACAATATCACAGTATTTGGTGCTGTGCTAGGTTTGGTGCTATGTAAGAACAGGAATAGAAGCAGATTTTTTTTAAACTTTCTGTATCATGGTGAAATACTTTTTGACCCTTGATGTTGCAAATCAAGACTTGAACATGAAATTTTAGGTGAACTTCATCTTGGTGAATTTCAACTCTGGAAGGATTCAGCTTTTGCAGAAAACTTCAATTCACTTTTGTCTATAGTCAGCAATAAAATGGATGCTTACTGACCTTTAAATTTCAAAAGAACTATTTCAAATCAATTTTGTAAGAGACCTTTCGATGATAATGTGCAAACCCATCCGTCCAAAAAGAGCACCTTCTTTGAAAAAAGTGATGAAGAATCAATAAAAATTGTTTTCAGAAATCTCTATAAAGCTTTGCATGAATAGGATAGTTATGCTAATATAAATGTTTTGAAACTTTTTAGATTATTCAAATCTTTACATTTATTGTGACTGTCTTTGAGCTAAGTATCAGTTTTGGCTACAACTTTAAAACAATTTTTTTTCAACAGACTCATCTTTCACTTATGAAAAAACAAATTGTCAATCTTTTTACTAATCTCCTTACCTGTCTGCTATACGTTTTCAAGCGTCTGATACACAGAGACTCGAAGATTATCCCAATCTTTTGTAACAAGAAACCAACCCATTGCTGTACCCAGCTGGTCAGCAGTCTTTAGGTTTGCAAATAGTGATTTTGAAACAGATTTGTAATTTGGAATCTTCTTCTGAGATTTCTATACTTAAAATACTTTTAAAAAGGGCATTGTAACAGAATACTCAATTAAAATATTATAGGCCAAGCCCATAAATATTTTAACATTTTATTAATATTAGAATAGCAGAATTGATCTACAGGCTGTAATGGGCCTCTACTTGTTATTTACTTTTTCTCTAAATGAAGAACACGTACAAATTCTGGTAATATTTGCTGAAAATCCTATTTAATCATTTCATTACCCCTTTTGTTTTTCCATCAAATACTATCTAACATCTAATCAAAGTCAATATAATTGCTATTATGGTAATGATTTGTTAACATGAAACAATTTTTCCAACTCTGTAATAAAACAAATTATTGTATAATTAAAAATGTACATAAACCCAACTGTACCTAACTTACTCTTCCAGTTCTCTCCTTTTGCCTCTCTTCTCAAGGAAAGTAAAATTGACTGAAGAAAAAAAATATGTATGGAGAGAGACTTTAGGTAATCAGTGCTTAATTAATCTGGTATAATCCTTCTTCAGAACCATGGGATCATCAAGTCCTGGCACTTATAAAATTAGTGAGTTTGGGTTACAATAGATTTTGTGTTTTTTTCACACTCATGTATGGTAATTTTAATAGTTACTATGTTTTGAAGCATGTCGATGTGCCCATCTCCTTACATATAATATTGCTAATGCTCACAAACTTGATATTTGCTTCTCACAGAAAAGCAATCCTAGATTCGCTAAAGAAGTTTGCCCAATATTGCATAGCAATTAAGTGGAAGAGTTAAGGTTCCAATTTATGGTGTTTACTCCAATGCAATATTTTTCCCATTACATTATTAAGATTTCCTCGATCCCCTACCCTGGAGGCACCCTCCACTCCCTGACATGCGTGCACGGAGACACACACACACACACACACACACACACACACACACACACTTTTTTTTTCTGACTGCTGTTAGCCTAATTAGGCTGTTAGCCTAATTAGTAGCACCCAGTTCCCTAAAACCTGAAGTCATGATGGCATATTGTGTTATCTCCTTCCCAGAGTACATGTCTCTGGACCATCCCACACCTGAAATATTTTCTCAAAGTAAGCAGAATCTTCCTGCCTCATATTTAATTCTTTCTGAGACTGCCCTCTAAATTCTACTGAGGATTATGTAATTAATAATGGCTTACTACAATATTTTTCCTAGAGAGCAAAATTAATATTTTAACCCAGAATAATAAATGGGTACACAAATATCTTGATACCTGCAAGAGATATTTTTCCTTATTTAGAGGATTTTTTCAGCTAAAAAAAATTTCTAAAAAACTTTTTAGAAAATCATACAAAAAAACCCAGCAAAGCCCCCTTTGCTTATGAACAATGGCCATTCTAGAGCTTTCAGCACTTACTGCTATGAAGTTATGGTAATTCCTTAGGAAACAGATAAGAGTACGGCTGTTAGGATTTTCAGTAGCCTAAAAAATAGATGAGTGTATTAATAAACATAATTTGACTTGGCAAGGGTTTTTGTTTAACATATTACCAAGAGACCTTATAAAGATTACCTACTAGTTTACTATATACATAATAATATACATAATATATATATTATATGCATAATAGATTGCCTACTAATCTACCTTAGCATCCTTAAAAACAGTCAACTTTTGTTTTTTATAGATTATGTCAGTACTTATATAGCTCCTATGTACTATGTATAATGATGCTTTTTATAAATGTAGAGATGAATAGGAAATACTTTCTGTCTTCAAGACTTTCAGTATGTGGGTGAAAGCAGCAGCATTTTTTATTTAACATTTATGGTATCATATATGCAGATATCCCAAAGAGACACTCCAGAAAGCTTTCAAAATAGAGTCCATAATGTCTTCCAAACCTTGTCCAGGAATATGAGAAGGAGAGTAGACAAAAATCCCTGAGTAAGCCAATTCTTAGAGTGCATGCTTCACATGCAAATAGAATTGCAGAAACAGCTTTGGCTGTTCCTTACCATTCCTAGGGCAAATATACAAATTAAACTCTCATTTCAGAACCAGCTTACAATTAAAATAAATAATTCAATTTTTACTTGGTGCAATAAATCAGCGTATTTAGTTTGCATGAATATTACGTAAACTTTTTTGGGTTCTATATAGCTTGTAGACACTTGCTCTTAAAGAACATGCTGTAGCGATAGGAAAAGAAGGTAGCAAAGATATTATAGAATTAGCACAAGATGTTATATAATTGAGTAAAATGCATAATGTAGGCCAAGACCGTTCTATAAAAATATGTGAGTCACGTGTGATTTTGTTATCTCATAGCCATAGTTTTAAAAAGTTGAACAGGTGAAATTTTATTAATAAATGTATTAAATTTAATATATCTAAAATATTATAATTTAACATAATATAAAATTATTGAGACATTTATAATTTTTATACTAAATCTTTGAAATCCTGTGTGTATTTACACTTACAGACCATCTTAATTTGGACAAGATGCATTTAAAAGCACCAATAGCCATGTGTGGCTATAGGCTACTGTATTGAACAGTTCAGGACAAGGTTAGAATTACAGATGTTCAGAGAAAGAGAAGAGGTGTATAGTATATGCAACACTTGTTCTGGGTCATGAAAGTTGTGTAGAATTTGTGTAGATGGAGGGCAGGAGTTTATAATAGTAAGGAGGAATGCCAGATTTGAAACACTGTTTACTGAAGATTATCATAGTAGTTCCAGCTGTTGAACAGGTTACCAGTTTATCATATACTTCGGGTTACTATTAAGGAAAGTTGATACATAATTTAAGGAGTGTATAGTACCCAATTAGTTATTCTTAATATTTTTTCCTAAGGACTTTGGACAAAACCATAAGGTTACACAGTATTTCCAAAGAGGTATTAATTAAGTATAATAGTAATCTTTCAAGATATTATGAAAGTCTAATTCTTTTTTTTTTTTTTTTTTTTTTTTTGAGACGGAGTCTCGCTCTGTCGCCCAGGCTGGAGTGCAGTGGCGCGATCTCGGCTCACTGCAAGCTCCCCCTCCCGGGTTCACGCCATTCTCCTGCCTCAGCCTCCCGAGTAGCTGGGACTACAGGCGCCCGCTACCACGCCCGGCTAATTTTTTGTATTTTTAGTAGAGACGAGGTTTCACCGTGTTAGCCAGGATGGTCTCGATCTCCTGACCTCGTGATCCGCCCGCCTCGGCCTCCCAAAGTGCTGGGATTACAGGCGTGAGCCACCGCGCCCGGCCGAAAGTCTAATTCTTTGGTTTAAATGTTTCAAAAACTAACTCTGCTTGGTGATTCATAATGAACCCTGACATACTACATTTTCTTGGATTCTTGGATGTACTGTAAGTAAAACTTTTTTTTTTTTTTTTGAGACTGAGTGTCGCTCTGTCACCCAAGCTGCTGGAGTGCAGTGGCGCTATCTTGACTCACTGCAACCTCTGCCTCCCAGGTTCAAGCGATTCTTGTGCCTCAGCCTCCTGAATAGCTGAGATTACAGGCACCCGTCACCATGCCTGGCTAACTTTGGTATTTTTAGTAGAGATAGGGTTTTGCCGTGTTGTCCAGGCTAGTCTCGAACTCCTGACCTCAGGTGATTCACCTGCCTTGGCCTCCCAGAGTGCTGGAATTATAGGCATGAGCCACTGTGACTCGCCGTAAATAAACGGTTTAAATTCTGTTTATTACAGTCTTCCCAAACTGGCTGGAATAAGGGTCTCATTTTCACAGCACTGCTGTTAATGTTGATGGATCTGGTATCCTATAGAATATAGGCTTGAGAGCACTGCTCTAATGCATTTTGTATTTTCAGAAGTCTGTGTAAGATATATTTGAAGAGTGTTTTATCACTGCTTCCACAATTTAGGAATGCTTTCTAATTCTGTCTTTCTGATTACATGGCAAGTCCGTCACATTTAGGTGATGAGATTTATTCATTTATTCAGTGAAATTACTACCTTTCTTCTCATTTATAGAAATGCATTTTTCGTGAACCACAGCTGCTTATGTGATTTCTAATGGCTCATATAAATTGATAAATAGTAGACACAGTACTTTGTTTGTAACTCATTAAATATTATTTTGTTAAAATGTCCAGGAATATTTGCAATCTGTATTTGATTATCCATGTATTTTTAACTGATTTTCAAAAAATGATAGTAAACTGTAAAATGTTCAGCAGTTTTTAAAAAGTATAATTACTTAACACTCACAAGGTACATGCCTACACCTTGTCTCAAGAAACAACTATGATTTCTGTACATATTCACAATGTAGACACAGATACTATCATGATTTGTCACATGACTCTACTTTTAAATATTTAATCATTTATGATAAAGTAGTTGATGATTTTTTCTTTTTTTATTAGACTTTAAGTTCTGGGATACATGTGCAGAACGTGCAGGTTTGTTACATAAGTATATATGTGCCATGGTGGTTTGCTGCACCCATCAACCTGTCATCTATATTAGGTATTTCTCCTAATGCTATCCCTCTCCTAGCTCCCCACCACCAACAGACCCCGGTGTGTGATGTTCCCCTCCCTGTGTCCATGTGTTCTCATTGTTCAATTCCCACTTATGAGTGAGAACATGCAGTGTTTAGTTTTCTGTTCCTGTGTTAGTTTGCTGAGAATGATGGTTTCCAGCTTCATCCATGTCCCTGCAAAGGACATGACTTCATCCTTTTTATGGCTGCGTAGTATTCCATGGTGTATATGTGCCACATTTTCTTTATCCAGTTTATCATTGATGGGCATTTGAGTTGGTTCCAAGTCTTTGCTATTGTGAATAGTGCTGCAATAAACATATGTGTGCATGTGTATGTATAGTAGAATGATTTATAATCCTTTATATACAAAGTAATGGCATTGCTGGGTCAAATGGTATTTCTGGATCTAGAGCCATGAGGAATCGCCACCCTGTCTTCCACAATGGTTGAACTAACTTACACTCCCACCAACAGTGTAAAAGCGTTCCTATTGCTCCACATCATCTCCAGCATCTGTTGTTTCCTGATTTTTTACTGATCACCATTCTAACTGGCACGAGATGGTATCTCATTGTGGTTTTGATTTGCATTTCTCTAATTACCAGGGATTTTGAGCTTTTTTTCCTATGTTTGTTGGCTGTATAAATGTCTATTTTTGAGAAGTGTCTGTTCATATCCTTCACCCACTTTTGGATGGGGTTGTTTGTTTTCTCTTGTAAATTTGTTTAAGTTCCTTATAAATTCTGGATATTGGCCCTTTGTCAGATGGATAGATTGCAAAAATTTTCTCCCATTCTGTAGGTTGCCATTTCACTCTGATGATAGTTTCTTTTGCTGTGCAGAAGCCCTTTAGTTTAATTAGATCCCATTTGTCAATTTTGGCTTTTGTTGCCATTGCTTTTGGTCTTTCAGTCATGAAGTCTTTGCCCATGCCTATGTCCTGAATGGTATTGCCTAGGTTATCTTCTAGAGTTTTTATGATTTTTAGGTCTTACATTTAAGTCTTTAATCCATCTTGAGTTAATTTTTGTATAAGTGGTAAGGAAGGGGTCCAGTTTCAATTTTCTGCATATGGCTAGCCAGTTTTCCCAACACCATTTATTAAATATGGAATCCTTTCCCTTTTGATTGTTTTTGTGAGGTTTGTCAAAGATCAGATAGCTCTAGATGTGTGGTGTTATTTCTGAGACCTCTGTTGTGTTCCATTGGTCTATATATCTGTTTTGGTACCAGTACCATGCTGTGTTGGTTACTGTAGCCTTGTAGTATAGTTTGAAGTCAGGTAGTGTGATGTCTCCAGCTTTGTTCTTTTTGCTTAGGATTGTCTTGGCTATATGGGCTCTTTTTTGGTTTCATGTGAAATTTAAAGTAGTTTTTTCTAATTCTTTGAAGAAAGTCAATGGTAGCTTGATGGGGATAGCATTGAATCTATAAATTACTTTGAGCAGTATGGCCATTTTCATGATATTGATTCTTCCTATCCATGAGCATGGGATGTTTTTCCATTTGTTTGTGTCCTCTCTTATTTCTTTGAGCAGGAGTTTGTAATTCTTCTTTAAGAGGTCCTTTACATCCCTTGTAAGTTGTATTCCTAGGTATTTAATTCTCTTTGTAACAATTGGTGAATGGAAGTTCACTCAAGATTTGGCTCTCTGTTTGTCTGTTATTGGTGTATAGGAATGCTTGTGATTTTCACACATTGATTTTGTATCCTGAGACTGCTGAAGTTGCTTACAGCTTAAGGAAATTTTGGGCTGAGATGATGGAGTTTTCCAAATATCCAATCATGTCATCTGCAAACAGAGATAATTTGATGTTCTCTCTTCTTTTTTGAATACCCTTTATTTCTTTCTCTTGCCTGATTGCCCTGGCCAGAACTTCCAATACTATGTTGAATAGGAGTGGTGAGAGAGGGCATCCTTGTCTTGTGCCAGTTTTCAAAGGCAATGCCTCCAGCTTTTGCCCATTCAGTATGATATTGGCTGTGGGTTTGTCATAAAGAGCTCTTATTATTTTGAGATAGGTTCCCTCAATACCTAGTTTATTGAGAGTTTTTAGCATGAAGGGGTGTTGAAGCAGAAAGGTATGAAGGCCTTTTCTGCATCTACTGAGATAATCATGTGGTTTTTGTCTTCGGTTCTGTTTATGTAATGGATTACTTTATTGATTTGCATATGTTGAACCAATCTTGCATCCTAGGGATGAAGCCTACTTGATTGTGGTGGATAAGCTTTTTGATGTCCTGCTGGATTCAGTTTGCCAATATTTTATTGAGGATTTTTGCATCGATGTTCATCAGGGATATTGGCCTGAAATTTTCTTTTTTTGTTGTATCTCTGTCTCGTTTTGGTATCAGGATGATACTGGCTTCATAAAACAAGTTAGGGAGGAGTCCCTCTTTTTCTATTGTTTGGAATAGTTTCAAAAGTAATGGTACCACTCCTCTTTGTACTTCTGGTAGAATTTGGCTATGAATCCATCTGGTCCTGGGCTTTTTTTGGTTGGTAGGCTATTAATTACTGCCTCAGTTTCAGAACTTGTTATTGGTCTATTCAGGGATTTGACTTCTTCCTGGTTTAGTATTGAGAGGGTGTATGTGTTCAGGAATTTATCCATTTTTTCTAGATTTTCTAGTTTATTTGCGTAGGGGTGTTTATAGTATTCTCTGATAGAAGTTTGTATTTTTGTGGGATCAGTGGGGATATCTCCTTTATCATTTTTTATTGTGTCTATTTGATTCTTCTCTCTTTTCTTCTTTATTAGTCTGGCTAGCATTCTATCTATTTTGTAATCTTTTCAAAAAACCAGCTTCTGGATTCATTGATTTTTTGAAGGGTTTTTTTGTGTCTCCATCTCCTTCAGTTCTGCTCTGATCTTAGTTATTTCTTATCTTCTGCTAGCTTTTGAATTTGTTTGCTCTTGCTTCTCTACTTCTTTTAATTGTGATGTTAGGGTGTCAATTTTAGATCTTTCCCGCTTTCTCCTGTGGGCATTTACTGCTATACATTTCCCTCTAAACACTGCTTTAGCTGTGTCCTAGAGATTCTGGTATGTTGTGTCTTGGTTCTCATTGGTTTCAAAGAACTTATTTATTTCTACCTTAATTTCATTATTTACCCAGCAGTCTTTCAGGAGCAGGTTGTTCAGTTTCCATGTAGTTGTGTGGCTTTGAGTGATTTTCTTAATCCTGAGTTCTAATTTGATTGCACTGTGGTCTGAGAGACTGTTTGTTATGATTTCCATTCTTTTGCATTTGCTGAGGAGTGTTTTATTTCCAATTATTTGGTCAATTTTAGAATAAGTGTGATGTGGTGCTGAGAAGAATGTATATTCTGTTGATTTGGGGTGGAGAGTTCTGTAGATGTCTATTAGGTCTGCTTGGTCCAGAGCTGAGTTCAAGTCCTGAATATCCTTGTTAATTTTCTGTCTCATTGATCTGTCTAATATTGACAGTGGGGTGTTAAAGTCTCCCACTATTACTTTGTGGGAGTCTGAGTCTCTTTGTAGGTCTCTAAGAACTTGCTTTTTGAATCTGGGTGCTCCTGTTTTGGGTGCATATATATTTAGGATAGTTAGCTCTTCTTGTTGCATTGATCCCTTTACCATTATTTAATGCCCTTCTTTGTCTCTTTTGATCTTTGTTGGTTCAAAGTGTTTTATCAGAGACGAGGATTGCAACCCCTGTTTTTTTTTTCCATTTGCTTGATAATTATTCCTCCATCCCCTTATTTTGAGCCTGTTGTGTGTCTTTGCATGTGAGATGGGTCTCCTGAATACTGCACACCCATGAATCTTGACTCTTTATCCAATTTGCTGGTCTGTGTCTTTTAATTGGGGCATTTAGCCTGTTTACATTTAAGGTTAATATTGTTATGTGTGATCTGATCCTGTCATTATGATGCATTAAGTTGATCTTCAATCTCTGATATCCTTTCTTCTGCTGGATTGATTTGTCTATCGATACTTGTGAATGCCTCATGAAATTCTCATGCTGTGTTTTTCAGCTCCATCAGGTCATTTATGTTCTTCTCTAAACTGGTTATTCTAGTTAGCAATTCCTCTAACCTTTTTTCAAGGTTCTTAGCTTCCTTGCATTGGGTTAGAACATGCTCCTTTAGCTCGGAGGAGTTTGTTATTACCCACCTTCTGAAGCCTACTTCTGTCAATTCGTCAAACTCATTCACCACCCAGTTTTGTTCCCTTGCTGCCGAGGGGCTGTGATTCTTTCGAGGAGACAAGGTGTTCTGGTTTTTGGAATTTTCAGCGTTTTTGTGCTGGTTTTTCCTTATCTTTGTGGATGTATCTACCTTTGGTCTTTGATGTTGGTGACCTTCTGCTGGGGTTTTTGTGGGGACGTCCTTTTTGTTGATGTTGATCCTATTTCTTTCTGTTTGTTAGTTTTCCTTCTAACAGTCAGGCCCCTCTGCTGCAGGTCTGCTGGAGTTTGCTTGAGGTCCACTCCAGAACCTGTTTGCCTGTGTATCAACAGTAGAGGCTGCAGAACAGCAAAGATTGCTGCCTATTCCTTCTTCTGGAAGCTTCGTCCCAGAGGGGCACCCGCCAGATGCCAGCCAGAGTGCCCCTGTATGAGGTGTGTGTCGACCCCTGCTGGGAGGTGTCTCCCAGTCAGGGGGAACGGGGGTTGGGGACTCACTTGAGGAAGCAATCTGTCCCTTAGCAGAGCTTGAGCACTGTGCCGGGAGATCTGCTGCTCTCTTCAGAGGCTGCAGGCAGGAACGTTTAAGTCTGCTGAAGCTGCGCCCGCAGCCACCCCTTCCCCCAGGTGCTCTGTCCCAGGGAAATAGGAGTTTTATCTATAAGTCCCTGACTGGGGCTGCTACCTTTCTTTCAGAGATGCCCTGCTCAGAGGGGAGGAATTTAGAGAGGCAGTCTGGCTACAGTGGTTTTGTGGCGCTGCAGTTGGCTCCACCCAGTTCGGACTTCCCAGCAGCTTTGTTTACGCTGTAAAGGGAAAATCGCCTACTCACGCCTCAGTAATGGCAGATGCCCCTCCCCCAACCAAGCTCAAGTGTTCCAGGTCGACTTCAGACTGCTGTACTGGCAGCAAGAATTTCAAGCCATTGGATCTTAGCTTGCTGGGCTCTGTAGGCATGGGATCCACTGAGCTAGACCACTTGGCTCCCTGGCTTCAGCCCCCCTTTCCAGGGGCGTGAACGGTTTTGTCTCGGTGGCATTCCAGGCACCACTGGGGTATGAAAAAAAACTCCTGCAGCTAGCTCAATGTCTGCCCAAACGGCCACCCAGTTTTATGCTTGAAACCCAGGTCCCTGGTGATGTAGGCACCTGAAAGAGTCTCCTGGTCTGTGGGTTGCAAAGACTCTGGGAAAAGCGTAGTATCTGGGCCAGAATGCACTGTTCCTCACAGTACAGTCCCTCCTGGCTTCCCTTGGCTAGGGGAGGGAGTTCCCCAACCCCTTTTGCTTCCCAGGTGAGGTGATGCCCCATCTTGCTTCAGCTCGCCCTCCGTGGGCTGCACCCAGTTTCTAACCAGTCCCACTGAGATGAGCCAGGTACTTCAGGTGGAAATGCAAAAATCACCTGCCTTCTGCCTTTATCTCCCTGGGAGCTGCAGACCGGAGCCGTTCGTATTTGGCCATCTTGCCAGCCACCGAGTGCCAAACATCTACTTATTTTTTCTTATGTATTGTTTTTGTTAGGCTTTGTACTGACAATAATTAAAATATTTGCCTGAGATAATTTTCAGGTCTCCTATTTTTACCCTTCCAGAAGATGCTCAGAGGCTTACTTGTTTATAAGAAATCGGGCCAGTGACCATTTGGACAGTCTTCTATTCCTTATTGCCTCCCTTCACTGTATAAAGAAGCTGTAAAGGGTGACCCGCTGAAATAGATGGTGGTATGGGTGTGGAAATCAGTAGACACTAAGTGTTCTGGTCATGAGAGCCCAAGTGAGGGGCACCCCTAGTCAAGCCTTGCACAGAGGAGTGGATTTGCCCTTGGAGCATTCTGTGTACTACTATCATTGGTAGGGTTCTGGGCAATGAGCAGTGGAACAGATGATGGAGGGGCAGAATCTGAGGGCAATCAGTTCTAAGGTAAAGGTTAAGGAGTAGCAGCCTGACTACCCTAGGCCAGTGGTGTGGTCCCAGTCTTGCTTGGAGTAGAAGTCTGGCCATGCCCCTTTTGATCTGCGTATGTCTGCACTACCAGAGGGGCCCATGACCTTTGCCTAAAAAATAATACTAGATTTCTCATGATCTAATCAATGAGACCTTAAGACAGTTCTAATTTTATTTGAGAACAATGGAATGTATAATAACATGTTTTCTGTGTGTGGCATTGCATTTTGAATTTCAGTTTTCCTTTACGTTGGGCCAATTAAATCTTTAGGACTTCCTTTCCAAACTAAATTTCTCTGAGTGACCAAGCTCATTGTGTCTGTTTGTCTAGTTTTTTTTTTTTTTTTTTTAATTTTTCGGTATGGTACTGTTTTAAAATGTAAATCAGATTAAGAATTAATCTTTATCAATCATTGTTAAAGGACTGTCCTGTTTAATTTTTCTCCTCTGGGATTAAGTGACAGCATCCCCTTATATGTTTTGTTTTGGTTTGGTTTGGTTTGTGCAGTACTTTGATCAGGCAGTTTTGTCTGTAATTAAAATTTCTGAAGCCTTTCTCTCTCGGTATCTTGCTGTTTTTCTATGCCCTAATGTTAGCAAAGTAAACACTTGGACTTCCTGCATAATACTAACTGGAGGAATCTCTTTTTCCCTTCCATGCTCTGTTTGCACTCTTTCAATGGCCCAAGAAACAGCTATGTAGGTGAAAGGTCTTTTGTTAAAAAGAAGGAAATTGAGCAGTCATTTCCCTTTTCCTTCTTTGACCTGTATCAGCAGGCAAGTGGTTGTTGCTATGATCTTTTCAGTTTACACTGTTTAAAAGAATCAATGATTGTTTCCCAGAACTTTGAAAAATCTACACAAAAATAATTTAAAAGTCAAAATTAAAATGAACTATACATATATATGTTTTGTCTTAAAGTTGAATTATGAAGTTTAAGCAGTTGTCTTCATTTGAATTGATGATAGCTATTTGTTGTATGAGTTTCAGGTATTCTGCTATCATTTCTTTTCTTTTCTTTCTTTTTTTTTTTTTTTGGACAGGATTTCACTCTGTTGCCCAGGCTGAAGTGAAGTGGTGAAATCACAACTCAGTGCAGCCTCAACCTCTGGGGCTCAAGCGATCCTCCTGCCTCAGCCTCTTGAGTAGCTGAGACTACAGGCATGTGCCACCATACCTGGTTAATTTTTAAAATTATTTGTAGAGACAGGGTCTCCCTATACTTCCCAGGCTGCTCTAGAACTCCTGAGCTCAAGCAATCCTCCAGCCTTAGCCTCCCAAAGTGCTGGGATTATGGGCATGAACTACCGTGCCTGGTCTGGCGTCTGCTATCATTTCTAATAAAATAAAAGACACAGATAGCAAAACTCTAAATGATTGTATGACTTTGTTAGGCAGTGGTTTTGAAAAGCAGAATACTTAAAATCCTATGTAAAACATTTTGTTTTTTTTTAATTAAAATAATTCCATTTTCACAATTATGCTTTATGATTTAATTAGCTTTATGAGAATTCTGTTGTCTTATGGGAGAGATGTGATTTTTGTTTATTTCAGTTGTCTTGAGTGTATTCTCAGACTTTCAACAGTTTATATTTCCCTTAGTCTACTAGCTGTTAAAAACAGTCCAGTTTCATAGGCATTTTTCTTTTATATAGTAATATCAGACAATGACAGGGAACTTAGTAACTTTTCTTTCAATTTTGGGGAAAAAGATAAAGTCCTTGAAAAATTCTTTTTAAACTGTTCCTTGGAAGAATAAAAGCATTTGAAATCCCCATGTGCAACAAGATCAGCAGATCTTCAATTCTCAACTTTAAGAACTGCAAGCCCAGAAATTTGTGGGTTTCTTAAACCCCTATTTTTAGCTATTTGTAAAAGTCATATCTCTACCTTCATTGTCTCTTGCTTCAGAGAAGACATGGTTAGTCCTGTAATAGTCCAGCATTAGTGCTTTCAAGGGAAGGAGAATGATTGCATAACTGGTTACATTTAAAATGAGTAAGAATGAAGATTCTTGAGTGTTGCTCACAGGTATTTAGGAAAAGGAGCTACGTTATGACTGTGGAATCTCCATTGCATTTTATTAGATACAAGAAAAGCATGAATGCCAGACCAGACTCAAGAAGAGAACAATTTGACTCTGCTTTCAAATGGAGTGGCAAAATCACATTGAAGGAAAGCTGGTGGGATGTAGTATTCTTATACCCATGGTTGGCAAATACAGTCAGCCGCAACAGTTTACCCTAAGAATCTTGGATTTCATTCCATATGTGATTAACAGTTAGTGAATAATATTAGTTGTAATAATGTAATCAGAAACACGTTTTAGGAAGTTTACTGATGAATTCTTGAGAGGAAGAAGATAATCAAGGAAGTAATTGTGTTTTGTTTTTTGCTTTTTTTTCCTCTCAGAGATTCTTGAGCACATCTGTAGGCAGAATAGACAGAAGTAGAAAAGAAGAAAATAACAAATAATCTTAAAGTTGGACGGAAACACAGAATACTTCTTTAACAAGACAAACGATCTTAGCAGAATATCAAGTTTAAGTGCAGACAACAACCGCTGTCAGCCCTTTAGTTATTTGAATACAGCTCTCATCATGTACCTGCTTTCATTAGGTAGAAAAATTTCAAGATGTATCATAAAATTGGATACTTTCTTTGGGAGATTCTTTGTCTTGTCTATATCACTTTCATCAAAGCATCTTATAGTCCAGAGATTTTTAAATTGCCACAATAAGATTCCCAAATATTCCCACATATTCACTGTAAAGAGCTCAAGTTTTGAGGAGTGCGGAAAAGCAGCTATATTTGTTTGGGTTGTCATATATGTATATATATCTCCACCCAATATACAAATTGGTTTTGTTTCTTTAAATGTATGATGGAAACTAATGCATTTGAGTATCTAATAATCACAATATTTTCATCTTGAAATATATATTACTCTGAATATTAAAAAGTTGAAAATTCCATCTTAAGGGACTTTACTTTCTCTGTTTTTATTCACATCAAGTTTGCTTTCTTTATGTTGTATCACTTAAAACGGTGACCCATCTCTTATAGTTAAATACATTTGAAGGATTGACTTTCTTCAGTTTTTAAGGAATACAAGAACAAAGTAGAGAATAACTTTAACCCTGAATAAACTATATTACATATTTAATCAAGTTAGAAAGTTGTTTACTAGAACTAGTTTATATCTGACGTACTGGAGATAAGTGGTATTTGGAGAGTTTGAAACTCCAAAAGAGTATAGATATATTGTATGTCTGATAATGCCAAGGAGAAAATTAAAGTAAGATGAGGAGAAATAGGAGTGCAATGGTAGTTGCATTTTATGTAAGATGTTCACAAAAGGTCTTTCTGCAAAGATAGCATTTGAGCAGAGATCTTTGGGTGGCTAATTTGTGGGAAGAATATTTTAGGCAAAGAGAACATCAAGTGTAAAGACCTCTTAGCAGGAGAGGACTGGGCCTGTTGACGAATGAGCCAGGAGAACAGTGTTGTAGCAGAGTGGTTGAGAGGGAGAGTAATGGCAGATGAGGCCTAACATGTGTATGGGGGAAGTTAGATCATGAAGGCATTTGTAAGGATTTTGGGTTTTATCTGTGTGACATAGTAAAGGTTATGCGTGCTTTATAAGGAAGAGCAACATGATCTGACTTCTGATTTGACAGGTGCACTCTGGCATCAGTGTTGAAAATACCCTGATAGCAGGGTAATCAGGAGAAAGCAATGGTAGCTGACAGGGTGGTAGCAGTGGAGAGAAAGTCATAAGGAATTGCTAGAGGATTAATATGAAGTGTGTGAGAAAGGGACATAAGGATGCCTGGTTTTTAGATTGGACTGTAAAGATGGAATTGCCATTTTCTGAGATGGGGAAGGAGATTGTGAGATGAGCAAGTATTTGGAGGAAAACCAGGTATTTCCTTTGGGATGTGGTAAGGTTGAGAAGTCTATTGGACATCTAAGTGAAAATGTTGAGTAGGCCATAGAATATGTGATTCTGGATTTCACAGGCTAGATCTGGGCTGGGGATAGAGATTTGGAAGTCCACGGTATATAGCTGGGCATTTACCACGTGGAACTAGGTGAGATCACCTGGCAAAGGGGTGTACATAATAAAGAGGAGAGGTCCACGAACTGAACTCTGAGGAGTGTGCACTTGTGGAGATTGTGGAAACTATGAAGAAGAACCAGCAAATGCTTGGTGAGGGACAAGCCAAGAAGTGAGGAGGAAAACCAGGAGAGTTTGTTGTACTCGACGCCAAGTAAGGAAAGTACATCAAGAACTGACAGATGCTAGTTCTTAAATAAGGTGAGGACTGAATTTAGCAGTGGTCTTAGCAATATGAAGATCATTCATTACTTTGACAAAAGCTGCTTCATTGACATTGTGGTGACAAAAACTTGACTGGAATATCTTTAAATGAAAATTGGAGAAAACAGAAGTGGAGACAGAAAGGATGAGAGATGCTTTTGAATGATTTAGCCATAAAAGAGAGAATAGAATAAGTCAATAGCTGGAGGGAGGAGAGGGATTAAGGAATTTTTGTTTGTTTTTAAGGTTAATACATTATGTTTATAAGGAATAATCTGAATAAATTTGTAGGCAATAATCTAAAGAAGATAAAATTAACCATGTAATGGAGAAGGAATGCAATTTCTGGAATGAGGCGATTAATTTGCTGAGAGGGGATGGAACGCAGTGCAAATATGGGAGAGCTGGCCTTGGATAGACACAGGAGGTGTTTATCTTTAGCAATGGTAAGAAAGGGAGATTACATGGACAGAGTTGCAAGTGGATTGGGAATGTGGAACTAGGAGTCTATAGAAGTTCTTTTCAAAATGCTTCTATGTTTTCAGTAATAGACCAATGTGAGAGTGAGGATAATAGGAGAAGGTGTTGGAGGTTTGAGAGGAGAGTAAAGAATATGAATATATCACCTAGGCGAGTTAGGGATGCACTAATAGGATTGCTGGAGAGCACCCAGGGAAACGCTGGAGATTAAAGCTTATGATTCTAAAATGTGATCACTCAGCATAATCAGTAAATATTGTTCACAAAAATGAATTAACTGTGAATTTCTAAGTTATTTTGACATCATGTAGCCATGCAGTTGCTAGGTCATTACAAGGCAATAAAAAGCAGATGTATTTCCTAAAGAAATACTGTAAGATCTGGCCAAGTCAGTGGATTTGCTACATAACAAAGGCACAATCAGAGTTTCTGCTAATTCAGTCCTAGATGAGAGTAAATTGTGAAATTAGAACAATCATATAGGCTTTTGAGATAACAGACTTTAAAAAACATTTTTCTACTTTTATAAATGAAGAAGCTGAGGTCCAGAGAGGTTAAAGGATTCCCTTGTGGTGAATCACATTACCTTTTACAAAGAATTTTGAATATTCTAGTAAATATGCTCTTCCAGGAATGTTACATTTTATTCTAATTTTATTCCTTTCAATATAGCATTCCTGTTAGGTTTTTCAATTTGTGTTTGATTGTACAGTTATGTAAATTCTTTTTGACAGATTTGTTATTAAGGGAAGAAAGATGAGTATGAATTCTAACAGCTCATTAATTTTAAAGAACTGTGTCATGAATTAATGCTTTGAGTGCTATATTTTTCTCTTTACATTATGTTTTTCTGGTTGAATAGAATTCTATCAAAATAAATAGGTTATTTAAAAATGATTAGGTAGGAGCTATATAAAGATTCTCCTAAGCATGTTCACCGTTCCTGAGAAATAGGTTGAATGTAATACCCACCTAGTGAAGCATTATCATCAGCAATACATGATTACATTGTAGCCTTTCTTTACAAAGCTAGTTATAAAAAATATTTTCTTTGTAAAAGGTTTTCAAAGTGTCTTTCACTTGAGTGAGCATTTAGTATATTAAAGTCCTTTCACCAAAGTATATATTTCTTAAGCATATTGACTACAAAAAGGATGTCCTTGACCTACTTGTTTACAGGAAGTGAAATCAGTTACTTTCGACCTTTAGTATAGTAGCAAGTTTAATGAGGGGTGAGTAAGCTTTCACTGTATAGATTTCAACATCACCTGACTTTCTTGAAGTTCAGGAAAAACACCATTTATCTCAGTTTAAAAATATGCACACCTGGTTAAAAAAAATAAAAGCAAGTTCACACTCCTCTGTGCTCTATTTGACAGATAAAATATACACAGGGCACTAGTGATCAAATGTGGGTCAAAGTATCTGCTTTAATAATGGGCAAGATAGTTCCCAATAATTTCAAAATATAGAACTTTCTGGCAAAGGTGCAATGGAAAATGTATCTTAGACCTGAGGCTAAATTGAAAACCTGCCTCAGATCTAATCTTTGGAACCCCAGATCTAATCTTTGGGACCCACTCACTATCCAACAGGCTTTACTACCTGAGAACATGAAGCAGGAGAGAAGGGCAGGGGCAGAGGTGGGGGCCTGCACAGAGTCAGGATGTAGGAGGTGCAGAAGACAGAGTTCGTAGTGTGTGTGAATATGTGTGTGTGTTCTGTATGTATGTGGATAATATTTAATGAATTCCACTCACCAACTGTGAAAAATTCTGATGGATAAAATTTGTCACTCTTTATCCCTGAAGAGATTTGAATAAGTTGGTAGAAAGGAGCAGAAACTTTTTATATAACACAAACCCTTGCTACTCAAATGTGTGGTGGTTCTTGAATCAGCACCATCTGCATCACCTGGAAGCTTGTTAGAAATGCAGAATTTAAGGCTTAATCCCGGACCTACTGAATCAGAATGCGCTTTTTAACAATACTTCTCTCTACTCCTGGGCGATTGGTTCATGCATTGAATTTGAAAAGCGCTTCACTCGTTGCCAGATGTTTTGCTCTAAATTCCTTCTTCTGTGTACTAAGGCATAATATAGGAAAGACTCAAAGGATTTCTCCCTACAGCTGGAGTTCATAAGCTTCCATTATTGAAGTGAGGTGTATAGTGTTTTTGAGATAGTCCAGTGGATGGGAATGTTTTTAAGATCTTTCAACTACAAAACTGTGACAGTCAGAGCAACTTATATTAAAGATGTGCACATTACAGTTCTGTATTAGATATCATTTATAAAAGAGATTTCCATTGACTTTGTTGAAGATCAGATGGCTGTAGGTGTGTGACTTTGTTTCTGGGTTCTCTAGTCTGTTTCATTGATCTATGCATCTTTTTTTGTACCAGTACCATCCTGTTTTGGCTACTGTAGCCTTATAATATAGTTTGAAGTCCATAGTACAGTGTGATGCTTCCAGCTTTGTGCTTTTTGTTTAGGATTGCTTTGGATATTTAGGCTGGTTTTCGGTTCCATATGAATTTTAGAATCATTTTTCTTCTAATTCTGTGATAAATGACGTTGGTCACTTGGCAACCAACAGGAATAGCATTGAATCTGGAGGTTTCCTTTGGCAGTATGACAATTTTAACAATGATTGATTCTTCCGACCCTTGAACATGGGATGTTTTCCATTTGTTTTTGTCATCTGTGATTTCTTTTAGCAGTATTTTGTAGTTCTCCTTGTAGTGATCTTTTACGTCCTTGGTTAGATTTATTCCTAGGTATTTAATTTTTTTGTGTGTTGCTGTTGTAAATGAGATTACATTCTTGATTTGACTTGGATGTTATTGGTGTATAGCAGTGCTACTAATTTTCGTACATTGATTTTGTATCCTGAAACTTTCCTGAAGTCATTTATCAGCTCCAGGAGCCTTTTGGTGGAGTCTTTAGACGTTTTTTTGTTTTTTATTTTTGAGATGGAGTCTTGCTGCATTTCCCAGGCTGGAGTGCAGTGGTGCGATCTCGGCTCACTGCAGCCTCCACCTCCGGGGTTCAAGTGATTCTCTTGCCTTAGCCTCCTGAGTAGCTGGAATTACAGGTGCCTGCCACCATGCCTGGCTAATTTTTGTATTTTTTTTAGTAGAAACAGGGTTTCATCATGTTGGCCAGGCTGGTCTCAAAACTCCTGACCTTGTATTCCGCCCGCCTCGGCCTCCCAAAGTGCTGGGATTATAGGCATGAGCCACCATGCCCAGCCCTCTTTAGGGCTTTCTAGGTATATAATTATATTGTCCCAAAAGAGAGATAGGCTGACTTCTTCTTCTCCTATTTGGATGCCTTTTATTTCCTTCTCTTGCCTGATAGCTCTGGCTGGCACTTCCAGTACTATGTTGAATAGGAGTGGTGAGAGTAGGCATTTTTGTCTTGTTCTGGTTCTCAAGGGGAATGTGTCCAGTTTTTGCCTGTTCACTATGATGTTGGCTGTGTGTTTGTTATAAATGGCTCTTAATATTTTGAATTATGTTCCTACAATGCCTAATTTCTTTTTCTTTATTATTATTATTATTGTTTTTTTGAGACAGGATCTCACTCTGTTACCCAGGCTGGAGTGCAGTGGTATGATCATGGCTCAGTGCAGCCTTGACCTCCCAGGCTCAAGAGATCCTGCCACCTCAGCCTTATGAGTAGCTGAGACTACAGACACACACCACCACATCTGGCAAATTTTAAAATTTTTATTGTATGTAGATGAGGGTCTTACTATGTTGCTCAAGCTGGTCTCAAACTCCTAGGCTTAAGTGACCCTGCTGCCTCAGCCTCCCAAAGTTCTGGGATTACAGGCATGGGTCCCCACACCCATCCCTTAATGTCTAGTTTCTTAAGGGTTTTTATCATGAAAGGAGGTTGGATTTTATTGAAAGCTTTATCCATGTCTACTGAGATGATCATGCGGTTTTTGTTTTTAATTCATTCATATGCTGAATCACATGTATTTATTTGAGTATGTTGAACCAACCTTACATCTCAGGAATGAAGCAGACTTGATCCTGGTGAATTAACTTTTTGGTGTGCTGTTGGATTCAGTTTGCTAGTATTTTGTATAGTATTTAACTATTGAGTACTATGTTCAGCATATGGGTGCTGGGATCATTTGTACCCCAAAACCCAGCATCACACGGTATTTACTTTTGTAACAAACTTGCACGTATACCCCTGAATTTAAAATAAAAATTGAAAAAAGAGAGATTTGTGCTGCTACTTTAAAAAAGTTGTAAAACTCAAATAAGAAATAAAACATTAAACTTGCAGTGAGGCAGTCTGGCTTTAATTATTGAGTTATATACAGCTAGCTACATAATAAGGGCAAGTGATAACTTTTCAGGGTCTTAATTTCCTTAGGAGTAGTTTACTCTTCATGGGCTGGAAGTGGGGTTGGAACTATATAAAAATGTAAACATGATACGAAAACCTGAAACTTTAAAATAACTTCAAAGAGATTAGGCCAGGTGTGGTGACTCATGCCTGTAATTCCAGAGCTTTGGAAGGCCAAAGTGGGAGAATAGTTAGGACCAGGAGTTCAAGGCCAGCCTGGACAACATAGCAAAATCCTGTCTTTACAAAATAAATAAATAAATAAATAAATATTAATATGTCTATGGAGTAGGATGCCTGTATATGTGTTTGGTGTTAGCAATGAAGGGGGTTATACTATTGAGATTTGATATTGATGATCAAGGCTTTTTACGCCCTGTGAAAGGGTTTGGAATTTGACCTAAGGTTAAGGAGAAATTATTAAAGGATTTATGCAAAGGAGTGAAGTTGGCATTTTAGAAGGCTAATTCTGGCTTCAGGGCAAAGAACAGGAGTTGAAAGATCACAGAGAGAGATGGGTTAGAAATAATTTGAATAATCTACATGAGAATAATGGTAACATGAATTAGAAGTATAGAAATAGGGATGAGGAAAATGAACTTTTTGTGAGAATGTATCTACAGGATGCACTGACGTATTTGTTGGGGATTGATGGGGAGAACAATGTCATTGGTAATTCCTATGTTTTGGGACTTCATTATGATAGGAAATATAGGAGGAGAAGTAAGTTTGGAAAGAAATGATTAATTCTGTTATCAGGTTATTTTTTAGAATGGACATCCAATTGCAGATGTCTGGTAAACAGGTATGCCTGAAATATTTATCTTGAAAGGTGTCAGGGCTTATTTTTCACACTACATAATTTATATATTACTCATTCTCATCATCCCAATTATTATATATATGTTGTCGCCTTCAAATCTACATTATCAGTCTGTGTCACTTACCTAAACCCTAGTCCCAAGTATATTTATCTGTCTCACTTGTGAGTTTAATCTTATTTTCAATAAAAATCATGCCTTGCTCTTCATTGTAAATGAAGTGGGGATTTTTCATATCCCACTACTTGTATTGGGCATATGGACTATTGTTCAGTTTTAGATACTGACAAGCATACTTATTTTGTGAGAAAGATTATGATTGTACTGGTTTTGATATCACTCTTGTACCTGAAATAATACCTTGTAAGTATCCCATGCTTAAATAAAGTTATTGAGTTAAATGCTAGAACTCCGAGTCTTTAGAAAATAGTGTAATAATGATAAGTAAAATATTATTAAGAACTTTTATGTTGCTAATATTTCTCTGTCTTAAAATTACTAAGACCATGTACAGTAGTTTCCCCTTATCTGCAGTTTCGATTTCTATGATTTCAGTTAACCTGTGGTCAATCCTAGTCTGAAAATAGGTATGTATAGTACAATAAGATGCCTTGAGAGAAAATGAGAATACACATCACCTTTATTACAGTATGTTGTTATAAAATATTTTGTTTTTAGTTATTTTTGTTAATCTTTCACTGTGCCTAATTTAGAAATTAAACTTTATCATAGGTGTGTATGTATAAGGAAAAACACAGTATAGATAGGACTTGGTACTATCTGTGGCTTCAGGCATCTGCTGGGGGTCTTGGAAGGTATCCTCTGTAGATAAGGGGCAAATACGGTAATTCAAAACATTTAATTTCATCACATTAGCACTTATCTCAAAACAACAAACTATGCTTCTCTGGGGCTTATTCTATGATTTTTTTTTTAACTTTGTCGCCTATGTGATTTTTTCCCCTGCACATGAATATATATTTCTTTTTGATTTGCTTTTTTTTTTTGCTTTCTGTGACTTAAGCTATCACTCTTAGATTTTAATGAACAGGATTTCTGACAACATAACAAAACAGAAATCAGGTTTGATGGGCTTCAGCATACATGAAGTGCATATCCTCTCTGAAAAAAATTCAAGCATGCAACACATCTGGCATGTTTCTGTACTTTGTATCCATCTCTCCTGGCCAATCTTGTGCATTTGCGACAGCAATGACATTGATGAATCACTTTAATTTACCAGGCAGTGGACACCTTGCCAAGGCTATCTGTAAGAACCAGCTAGAGCTGGTCCTGATCATTTCAGATATGTGTATTGTTTCAGAAAACTGTAACTGATCAGATGCAATTTAGATGTATCATTGCACCACAATCACACAGAAATACATATTTTAATAACCTCTGGATTTTAATTTTTCTTATTCCCTTCTCCATTTTTGAAATAAAGATAAATATATAAATATATGCTAATTTAGTTATGTGGCAAAATTAATCATGAAATAATTTGGCAATTTTTTGCATTGTGAAGATGATTTAGAAATTGAATTTATATAAATGGGAATCGATTTTTACAAAACAATATTATCTTTATGTCATTTAATAAGCAAGGAATCATTATTTTGACAATAAAAAAGTTGTATCAATTTTTCACTTAATACTTCTAACCTGAGGTGGGAAACAGGCAATAGAATACATAAAATCCTAAACTATTATAAGTTTCCGTGGAAATATGCTTAATGGTAGTATAAGAAAAAATAATCTTGGGAACATTGTGGAGAGAGTAGATAATTACATGTAATATGAAGAGGTTATGTTCTCTTGATGCTTAGAGTATATGACAGTTATATATTTTTGAAAATCATTCAGAGCTAATATTATATTTAGGTAGACTAGATAGCTTGCTATAATTATGTGGTACAATTACAGCATTAAAAAATTCAGCATATTTACAGAGCACCTACCATATGCTAAGACCTGTACCAGACATTTTCACACATACGCAGTGCATTAGACAGCATATTGTATTATAACACACAAGCAGGATCTGGTGTCCTCGAAACAAACGTCTTCGCTTGTCATTTTTTGATATTGATACCTGGAATTCTGATCAAACCTCAAAACATAAAACTTTCATCACTATTAAAATACAAATTGTATCTCTATTTCTTAAAAATATATATTTATTCTTTCAGGGAATTATTACTTGAGTCTTTAATAACATCTACCCTTTGGCATGAATGATTACTGTATAATGTCTGCTGTAAGCGAGCTTTGACAGCAGAAGTAGGAATGAGTTCAGATGCCTTGACTATTTGAACTGATCTGGTACAGGACAAAAACTAAGAGCCATATGATAAAGATTGTTTATTTGTTTTGCCTACATTACATATCAAGTGGGACTGATCCTGGCTGCTTTTATTACCACTAACTGAATAAAACATAACTCATATATTAGATAAATGAAATATTTATACCTAAATATCTAAGTTATTCTTTGTTTTTTCTTTGTAATATTCTCAGAATGACTCGCATGTGTTCACTCTGTAACAGTAGTACAAGCACATCAAATTATCAAAGAGTAAATTTTGCAGGCTCAGGTAACAAAGCAAGCTGGTGCATGGAAATGATTTCTGGGGTGGGGATATTCATGAGACATAATCTTGAGGCAACTCTGGTTTAAAGACACAGGGTCCCATATTTGGAGAGGAGCGTATTTAGAAGGGGTCTTCCTGGGGCCTTCTTTCCTTAAGAAGATGTCTTATTTCTCATTAGCATTTTAAAAAAGAGACCTGGATAAAATAATTATAATTTAAAATATACTTCTATCCATTCCTATCTTTTGTGTTCTTATAATTAATTTTCCTTCCTTCTCTTTCACTTCACTATTCATGCCACCACATTGAAACATTTCCTATTGTTGTTAGTCGGAGTTATGTGCATAGTTCACAAGATGAAATGTTTTAATAGCATTGCTTCTCTTTTAAAGGCAAGTTTGGGCTTGGCTAGATTTAGGAGTTGCTTTGAAAATGTGGCTTAGTGTATTGTTTCTAAATGACAATATGGGAATTAGAACAAGGGAAGGAACAGATCACACAATTTACGCACGTTTATTTTATAGTGGAATTTTTCTGTTATCTAAATTTCAAAGTGCCTTTTTAATCCCTTGGTACTCTCTACCAACATTGGTTTTTTAAATTTTGTTTTTCCTTGTTTTCAATGTATATCTTTCATATTCATATTTGCATGAATACCTTCCATAATTATTTCAAATGAGACCTTAATGAATACAAACTCTTTCTGATTTCTTTTAATTGAAAAATTATTGAGTAAATTATAGATTCATATGCAGTTTTACATGCAGAGTTTCCGTGAACCCTTTGCCAATTTCCCCCAGTGCTAATATCTTGCAAAATTATAGTACAGTATTATACCCTAGGTATTTACTCAATCCACCAAACAGTTAGATTTCATTAGTTTTCCATGTATTTATTTGTATGTATATATGTGTGTGTGTGTTTAGTTCTATACAGTTTTTCACATATATAGGTTCACGTATCCATCACCACAGTCAAGATGCTGAACAGTTCCAGCACCACAAGGGTTCCTCCTATTCCCTTTGTGTAACTACACTCATCTCCCTTCTGTTCCCCCATTCCTAACCCCATGCAATCACTGATATATTCCTCATTTCTAAAATTTTGTAGTTTCAAAATGTTGTATAAATGGAATGATACAGTATGTAACCTTTTTGATTGACTTTGCCTATGTGTTTTAAACAATTGATATGTATTTTTTTCACTATTGGATTTTTGTCAAAAGACTGTAAGTATGTGATAAAAGATAATATTGATTTTACTGTTATAGATTCAGGGTAAATTTGTACTTCTTTACATTTTAGCATTTATGGAAATTACTAGCCCTTCATTATTTATATTGATGGAGGGACCAGAGACCCAATTGCATGGTACAAAATACTACAGGCTACGAACAAGAAGTATGTGACTGTGGGTCAGAGAAATATTGATTGCATTGATTTTCAACATGGATGATTCATGTGGACATTGATCACTGGAGTGTAATATGGACCAGGTTATCTCAAGGGTGTCCCAAGTGAGAGACAGAGGTAGATTTGGCATCAGAATGTCTAGTAGTTTACATTATCTTGAGCCTACTTTATGACCTTAATGGACTGTAACTGAAGGGAATGTGTTAAATGTATACACTGTTAATCCAGTGATTTCAGTGAAATAATTTTGGATCTAGAAGAAACAATATAATGTAAAAAAAGCCTGTATTGCATTGAATATGACATGGGTCAAAGAAACTTGCTCTTTGTAGGCCCAAATTACAGAATTTATTTTATTGCCCTCTCAGTTTATTTGTCCTATGGGAGAGGAAATAAACAAAAATTAATTAATATTCTTCACAATTAGACCTTTATGACTTCAAGAAGGTAGATAATGTCTTTTTCATCTTTGTATCTCAGTGCCTAGCTAGATAGAACATGCTCAGTAAATATGTGTCGAATAACTGTAGCTTATGAGATTGGGAAGTTGCTAATGTAAGTGCATATTGCCCTAGTACTCTTTTCAGTCAATATTTTCTTCATGTGTTAGTAAGAGATAGGTTGGAATTTTTAGCAGCAGTATCATACAAATCTTTAGAGATTTTATATTTATCTGTGTACAGAACTCAGCTAATCAATTTGAGTTCATTGTTAGAGCTCCAATTCATCAGAAGACGGAGAAAAGGCAGACTCCTGAGGTTGACATATGACAAGGGAATTTCTATAGTTTGCATTTTATTCACTTTTTCCCAATGCCCCTTTCTATTATCATTGCTTTGTGGGGTGTCAGTATCACCTAACAAACATTTGAAGTGATTTTGAAGATATTGTTATAAAACAGCAGTTGTAATGGATTACTCAGGGTGCTGCATTGTACAATGAAAATAGGCTTAAGTAGAAAACTGCTGGCTATCTAGAAGTGTCTTTTGTGGCAGGAAATATTTTAGATAGTTTGTTCATCACCTGTGTTTATCGTTTGCTATCCCAGTCTATTATAACATATTTTTTCTTTCAATTCTCTAATTATTATAAAGAAATGATTACACTGTGGAACACACATAATGATTAACACATGAAACACACACATATGTTTTATTTCACACTGATTTAAGATACATTCGATGGAAGAAGAGATTTCTGGCTTTTCCACAGTTAATGTGTAATGTTTGGCATGTAATAGACACTCAAAACAGATTTTTTTGAAAAAATGAGTGGTAGTATTTGTAATTTAAAACTGATGCAGAGGGATGTGCCAGTTTCAGTACTGTAAGGGCTCCATAAAGGCAGGATCATAATTAGCCTAATTCTTATTAGTATATTTCTTAATGACTCTGAATTTTCCAAGAACATCAGAGACTTCTAGTTCCTGGCTTGTGTACTCTAGCAGCTCTCAGTGGTTTAGTGTGCAGGCCCTTATTCCTCTCATGTATACAACTTCCCAATCATAAGACAGGCCTGTAAGATCCTGCAAAATTTGGTTCTACTCTTTCTGCTTCTACCCTTCCTGAGTTTTAAATGACTTCCTTTTTTTTTTCTTTTTTATTTTTGAGACAGTTCTCACTCCGTTGCCCAGGCTGGAGTGCAGTGGCACCATCATGGCTAACTGCAGCCTCAGCCTCCATGGGTTCAAGTTATCCTCCCAACTCGGACTCCTGAGTATTTGGGACTACAGGTGCACACCACCATACCCGGCTAATTTTTTTTTTTTTTTTGTAGAGACAAGGTTTTTCCATGTTTCCCAGGCTGGTCTCAGACTCCTGGGCTCAAGCCTTCTGCCCACCATGGCCTGCTAAAGTGCTGGGATTACAGGCATGAGCCACCATGCCCAGCCTAAAGTGACTTTCTGTTACCTATTCTAAAGTTAAGAAGAAAACAAAAATGGAAAAACAAGCAACCTAAACTACAACCTCCACTCTTGAGTGGGACAGATTTCTATAGATCTATTATCTCATTTGAGTCTCATGACAACCTGAGAGGTGGGCATTATATTATCTATTTGGCAATTGAGAAAATAGAGGCTTATAGAGGCTATGAAACTAGGCTAATGTCATAAGTGCTGGAACTAGTCTTTGGTCTTATAGCAATAAGATTCTAAAGCTATACAGTTAGGTTATTGCTGGATTTGTCTCTCCTACTTTTGGTATAGATCCTACTTGCTCTGTCTGGGCCATCTCTACTTTTTGATCTATTGCTCTTTTCCTCATTTTTGTCTCTTTTCATTCCCTGGAGATTGATGCTTTAGATATGCTACTGGTTTGATAACAGCTTTGCTTCAGTAGTGGATTAAAATTGGCCACAGATGCTTTGCTGCTTCTCTCATCAAGAAGTGGGATCTATTTTTCCTCCTCTTGAACCCAGGAGATAAACTTGTGACTTGCTTTGACTGATAGAATGTGGTATAAGTAATACTATATCAGTTATGGGCTTTAAGAGGCCTAGCAGCCATGACTTTCACTCTCTTGGACCCCTAGGCCATCATGCAATGTGGTTGGCTACCCTATTAGAGATGCTGCAAGGAGAGTGAGAGAGATGCCTGGTTAGCTAGCAGTTCTTCCAGCTATCTCAGCTGAATCACCAGGTGTGTGAGTGGGGTAATTTTGGATTTCAGCCCCAAATGAGTGCGCAGAAAACTGCTTCTGCATGAATGGCCTATGTGAGATCAGCAGAAAAGCCAGCCAGCTGAGCCTTGCTCAAATTGTAAAATCATAAGCAGATACACAGTCATATTAAGCCATTAAATTTGGGAGTGTTTTGTTTTGTAGAAATAGATATCTGAAATACCCAGTGACTTACACATTTACTTCATCTCCATATACTGAAGACCGAGTGTTAGTTTCTGTCATCCCTATGCCCATCCCAAGATACTGGGCCCTCAGGCAAGGTGAGGTTCTAGTTCCTCTAGGAAAGGCAAATAAATTTAAGGGATATGGGGTGTTAAAATTAGACAAGTGAAGATGCAGTTGGTATAAGAAAATTCATATCAACTATCAGAAGGCTGCTTTTGCAAGAGGAATATAGTTGGTTTTGAGAATTCAAGGAATGGGAAGATAAAACATGTTGAGAATCCACATATGAATAAATATATTTAACTTCAGTGTGATGAAGCTTTCTTTACAGGTGCTTCACAAAGGGGCTTTGGCTTTCCACCTTGTTGAGATATGTGACTGTTGTGGAGGTGTGCTTCTTGGTCTTCCTTCAAGAAAGAACTTGTTCTTCAGCTATGAGGAATACAGGTAGATGACAGGTCTTGGCTCCCAAACCTTTAGAATCCTCTTCAGGATTCAAGCTAAGGTCATACTTTTCCAGATCATCTCCCAGCCAATGACTGAGCATGATGGGGTACTAGGGACCTGACCATTTCTTCCAATGTAGGATTCACTTGACCAGTTGTCTTTTTGGCAGAGTGCCACATGGGTTAGTCAAGACAGTGTGGAATTCTTATTGCATTCCCTGCATTGTTCTCCATGTCCAGTTCTTCTTACCCTCTGTTTTCCCCCCACAAATGTCAGATCTGCCTTGTGGTCTGAAGGCTTTCTCTGCATAACCCTTTTTCATTCCCCTTTACCTTTCCTGATGCTACTCCCCAGAAATCTGGTACTTCTAACTCTGGCTCAGCATCTGCTTCTGAGCAAGGTACAGTTGAGAGAACTAAAATGGGAAATCTATCAGATTAATATGATCTGTAGTTTGTTTGCTTTTAGGTAGAATTGGATAACCATTTTACAACAATTCTAAGAAAACTTAGTGTGTTTTACTGCATGAGATGCCTTTTGAAGTAGAGAAGACATCTGTCTAAATCACCAACTTTATACTTTGGGAAATCTGTGTTTTTTGCCAAATTGCAAAATTGCATTCGTCTTATAGTCCTTAAAATTTATTTTACTTCCTAATATTTGTAACTACATAGAGTCATTTGAATCTGCTAAACATAGCACAAAAGGTGGAAATACATCAGTATTTAGTAAAAGACATCTATTTAAATTAAGCTCCTTACAACATGTATTCAGCTATGAGGAATTTTCTGAGCAAGTAGCACTAACATTGAAAATTATTATAGAGCTTATGGGGGGAGGAGCCAAGATGGCAGAATAGGAACAGCTCTGGTCTACAGCTCCCAGCGTGAGCGACACAGAAGATGGGTGATTTCTGCATTTTCGTCTGAGGTACCGGGTTCATCTCACTAGGGAGTGCCAGACAGTGGGCGCAGGTCAGTGGGTGCGCGCACCGTGCACGAGCCGAAGCAGGGCGAGGCATTGCCTCACTCGGGAAGCGCAAAGAGTCAGGGAGTTCCCTTTCCTAGTCAAAGAAAGGGGTGACAGATGGCACCTGGAAAATCGGGTCACTCCCACCTGAATACAGCTCTTTTCCGACGGGCTTAAAAAACGCCGCACCAGGAGATTATATCCCGCACCTGGCTCGGAGGGTCCTACGCCCACGGAGTCTCGCTGATTGCTAGCACAGCAGTCTGAGATCAAACTGCAAGGCGGCAGCGAGGCTTGGGGAGGGGCGCCCGCCATTGCCCAGGCTTGCTTAGGTAAACAAAGCAGCTGGGAAGCTCCAACTGGGTGGAGCCCACCACAGCTCAAGGAGGCCTGCCTGCCTCTGTAGGCTCCACCTCTGGGGGCAGGGCACACACAAACAAAAAGACAGCAGTAACCTCTGCAGACTTAAATGTCCCTGTCTGACAGCTTTGAAGAGAGCAGTGGTTCTCCCAGCACGCAGCTGGAGATCTGAGAACGGGCAGACTGCCTCCTCAAGTGGGTCCCTGACCCCTGACCCCCGAGCAGCCTAACTGGGAGGCACCCCCCAGCAGGGGCAGACTGACATCTCACAGGGCTGGGTACTCCAACAGACCTGCAGCTGAGGGTCCTGTCAGATAGAAGGAAAACTAACAAACAGAAAGGACATCCACACCAAAAACCCATCTGTATATCACCATCATCAAAGACCAAAAGTAGATAAAACCACAAAGATGGGGAAAAAACAGAGCAGAAAAACTGGAAACTCTGAAAAGCAGAGCACCTCTCCTCCTCCAAAGGAACGCAGTTCCTCACCAGCAACAGAACAAAGCTAGATGGAGAATGACTTTGACGAGCTGAGAGAAGAAGGCTTCAGATGATCAAATTACTCCGAGCTACAGGAGGAAATTCAAACCAAAGGCAAAGAAGTTGAAAACTTTGAAAAAATTTTAGAAGAATGTATAACTAGAATAACCAATACAGAGAAGTGCTTAAAGTAGCTGAAGGAGCTGAAAACCAAGGCTCGAGAACTACGTGAAGAATGCAGAAGTCTCAGGAGCCGATGCGATCAACTGGAAGAAAGGGTATCAGCGATGGAAGTTGAAGTGAATGAAATGAAGCGAGAAGGGAACTTTAGAGAAAAAAGAATAAAAAGAAACGAGCAAAGCCTCCAAGAAATATGGGACTATGTGAAAAGACGAAATCTACATCTGATTGGTGTACCTGAAAGTGATGGGGAGAATGGAACCCTGTTGGAAAACACTCTGCAGGATATCATCCAGGAGAACTTCCCCAATCTAGCAAGGCAGGCCAACGTTCAGATTCAGGAAATACAGAGAACGCCACAAAGATACTCCTCGAGAAGAGCAACTCCAAGACACATAATTGTCAGATTCACCAAAGTTGAAATGAAGGAAAAAATGTTAAGGGCAGCCAGAGAGAAAGGTCGGGTTACCCACAAAGGGAAGCCCATCAGACTGACAGCAGATCTCTCAGCAGAAACTCTACAAGCCAGAAGAGAGTGGGGGCCAATATTCAACATTCTTAAAGAAAAGGATTTTCAACCCAGAATTTCATATCCAGCCAAACTAAACTTTATAAGTGAGGGAGAAATAAAATACTTTACAGACAAGCAAATGCTGAGAGATTTTGTCACCACCAGGCCTGCCCTAAAAGTGCTCCTGAAGGAAATGCTAAACATGGAAAGGAACAACTGATACCAGCTGCTGCAAAATCATGCCAAAATATAAAGACCATTGAGACTAGGAAGAAACTGCATGAACTAACGAGCAAAACCACCAGCTAACATCATAATGACAGGATCAAATTCACACATAACAATATTAACTTTCAATGTAACTGGACTAAATGCTCCAATTAAAAGACACAGACTGGCAAATTGGATAAAGAGTCAAGACCCATCAGTGTGCTGTATTCAGGAAACCCATCTCACATGCAGAGACACACATAGGCTCAAAATAAGAGGATAGAGGAAGATCTACGAAGCAAATGGAAAACAAAAAAAGGCAGGGGTTGCAATCCTAGTCTCTGATAAAACAGACTTTAAACCAACAAAGATCAAAAGAGACAAAGAAGGCCATTACATAATGGTAAAGGGATCAATTCAACAAGAAGAGCTAACTATCCTAAATATATATGCACCCAAAATAGGAGCAACCAGATTCATAAAGCAAGTCCTGAGTGACCTACAAAGAGACTTAGACTCCCACACATTAATAATGGGAGACTTTAACACCCCACTGTCAACATTAGACAGATCAACGAGACAGAAAAAGTCAACAAGGATACCCAGGAATTGAACTCAGCTCTGCACCAAGTGGAACAAATAGACATCTACAGAACTCTCCACCCAAAATCAACAGAATATACATTTTTTTCAGTACCACACCACACCTATTCCAAAATTGACAACATATTTGGAAGTAAAGCTCTCCTTAGCAAATGTAAAAGAACAGAAATGATAACAAACTGTCTCTCAGACCACAGTGCAATCAAACGAGAACTCAGGATGAAGAAACTCACTCAAAACCGCTCAACTACATGGAAACTGAACAACCTGCTCCTGAATGACTACTGGGTATATAACGAAATGAAGGCAGAAATAAAGATGTTCTTTGAAACCAACGAGAACAAAGACACAACATACTAGAATCTCTGGGATGCATTCAAAGCAGTGTGTAGAGGGAAATTTATAGCACTAAATGCCCACAAGAGAAAGCAGGCAAGATCCAAAATTGACACCCTAACATCACAATTAAAAGAACCAGAAAAGCAAGAGCAAACACATTCAAAAGCTAGCAGAAGGCAAGAAATAACTAAAATCAGAGCAGAACTGAAGGAAATAGAGACACAAAAAACCCTTCAAAAATTAATGAATCCAGGAGCTGGTTTTTTGAAAGGATCAACAAAATTGATAGACCACTAGCAAGACTAATAAAGAAAAAAAGAGAGAAGAATCAAATAGACGCAATAAAAAATGATAAAGGAGATATCACCACCAATCCCACAGAAATACAAACCACCATCAGAGAATACTATGAACACCTCTACGCAAATAAACTAGAAAATCTAGAAGAAATGGATAAATTCCTTGACACGTACACTCTCCGAAGACTAAACCAGGAAGAAGTTGAATCTCTGAATAGACCAATAACAGGATCTGAAATTGTGGCAATAATCAATAGCTTACCAACCAAAAAGAGTCCAGGACCAGATGGATTCACAGCTGAATTCTACCAGAGGTACAAGGAGGAACTGGTACCATTCCTTCTGAAACTATTCCTATCAATAGAAAAAGAGAGAATCCTCCCTAACTCATTTTATGAGGCCAGCATCATCCTGATACCAAAGCTGGGCAGAGACACAACCAAAAAAGACAATTTTAGACCAATATCCTTGATGAACATTGATGCAAAAATCCTCAATAGAATACTGGCAAACTGAATCCAGCAGGACATCAAAAAGCTTATCCACCATGATCAAGTGGGCTTCATCCCTGGGATGCAAGGCTGGTTCAATATACGCAAATCAATAAATGTAATCCAACATATAAACCGAACCAAAGACAAAAACCACATGATTATCTCAATAGATGCAGAAAAGGCCTTTGACAAAATTCAACAACCCTTTATGCTAAAAACTCTCAATAAATTAGGTATTGATGGGACATATCTCAAAATAATAAGAGCTATCTATGACAAACCCACAGCCAATATCATACTGAATGGGCAAAAACTGGAAGCATTCCCTTTGAAAACTGGCACAAGACAGAGATGCCCTCTCTCACCACTCCTATTCAACATAGTGTTGGAAGTTCTGGCCAGGGCAATTAGGCAGGAGAAGGAAATAAAGGGTATTCAATTAGGAAAAGAGGAAGTCAAATTGTCCCTGTTTGCAGATGCCATGATTGCATATCTAGAAAACTCCATTGTCTCAGCCCAAAATCTCCTTAAGCTGCTAAGCAACTTCAGCAAAGTCTCAGGATACAAAATCAATGTACAAAAATCACAAGCATTCTTATACACCAACAACAGACAAACAGAGAGCCAAATCATGAGTGAACTCCCATTCACAATTGCTTCAAAGAGAATAAAATACCTAGGAATCCAACTTAGAAGGGATGTGAAGGACCTCTTCAAGGAGAACTACAAACCACTGCTCAAGGAAATAAAAGAGGATACAAACAAATGGAAGAACATTCCATGCTCATGTGTAGGAAGAATCAATATCATGAAAATGGCCATTCTGCCCAAGGTAATTTATAGATTCAGTGCCATCCCCATAAAGCTACCACTGACTTTCTTCACAGAATTGGAAAAAACTACTTTAAAGTTCTTATGAAACCAAAAAAGAGCCCGCATCGCCAAGTCAATCCTAATCCAAACGAACAAAGCTGGAGGCATCACACTACCTGACTTCAAACTATACTACAAGGCTACAGTAACCAAAACAGCATGGTACTGGTACCAAAACAGAGATATAGATCAATGGAACAGAACAGAGCCCTCAGAAATAACGCCGCATATCTACAACTATCTGATCTTTGACAAATCTGACAAAAACAAGCAATGGGGAAAGGATTCCCTATTTAATAAATGGTGCTAGGAAAACTGGCTAGCCATATGTAGAAAGCTGAAACTGGATCCCTTCCTTACACCTTATACAGAAATCAATTCAAGATGGATTAAAGACTTAAATGTTAGACCTAAAACCATAAAAACCCTAGAAGAAAACCTAGGCAGTACCATTCAGGACATAGGCATGAGCAAGGACTTCATGTCTAAAACACCAAAAGCAATGGCAACAAAAGCCAAAACTGACAAATGGGATCTAATTAAACTAAAGAGCTTCTGCACAGCAAAAGAAACTACCATCAGAGTGAACCAGCAACCTACGGAATGGGAGAAAATTTTCACAACCTACTCATCTGACAAAGGGCTAATATCCAGAATCTACAATTAACTCAAACAAATTTACAAGAAAAAAACAACCCCATCAAAAAGTGGGTGAAGGCCATGAACAGACACTTCTCAAAAGAAGACATTTATGCAGCCAAAAACCACATGAAAAAATGCTCACCATCACTGGCCATCAGAGAAATGCAAATCAAAACCACAATGAGATACCATCTCACACCAGTTAGAATAGCAATCCTTAAAAAGTCAGGAAACAACAGGTGCTGGAGAGGATGTGGAGAAATAGGAACACTTTGACACTGTTGGTGGAACTGTAAGCTAGTTCAACCATTGTGGAAGTCAGTGTGGCGATTCCTCAGGGATCTAGAACTAGAAATACCATTTGACCCAGCCATCCCATTACTGGGTATATACCCAAAGGACTATAAATCATGCTGCTATAGAGAGACATGCACACGTATGTTTATTGTGGCATTATTCACAATAGCAAAGACTTGGAACCAACCCAAATGTCCAACAATGATAGACTGGATTAAAAAAATGTGGCACATATACACCATGGAATACTATGCAGCCATAAAAAATGACGAGTTCATGTCCTTTGTAGGGACATGGATGAAATTGGAAATCATCATTCTATGTAAACTATCGCAAGAACAAAAAACCCAACACCGCATATTCTCACTCATAGGTGGGAATTGAACAATGAGAACACATGGACACAGGAAGGGGAACATCACACTCTGGGGACTGTTGTGGGGTGGGGGAAGTGGGGAGGGATAGCATTGGGAGATATACCTAACGCTAGATGATGAGTTAGTGGGTGCAGCACACCAGCATGGCACATGTATACATATGTAACTAACCTGCACATTGTGCACATGTACCCTAAAACTTAAAGTATAATAATAATAAATTAAAAAACAAAACAAAACAAACTGGCCTTATGAACCTTAGACCAATCTTGAGGGTATAAAAGGCTTCGCACTGAAGTGGCCATAAAAAAAAAAAAGAGAAAATTATTATAGAAAAAGCAGTAGAAATCATGGTGCTGTTTATTATCATTTGAAAAGTATTTTTTTTATTTTGTTCTATTAATATGTTTCAATATGAATGATGCACTCAGATCTTGGATAATTAGCACATAACAACGTAAATAATAAAAATCATTTATTGGACACTATTAAATTATGCCTTTCTTACATACATTTTTTCTATTAAAATGTGCTGAAATTTACTTCTTAATCTTGAGATGTAATAAAGTGTTTTAAGGTTACTTTTAAAAATAAACATTTAAAAAATGTTGTGCTTATATGATATGAATGGAAAACAAATACTTTTGAGGTTTGAAATTTTAAATCAGAAAATAATAATATTAGGCAGCCTTTGTATTCCCAGACCTCTTGTATTTATACAGGGGGATCTAGGGCAAAAATAATTGCTGAAATATAACATTTATCTGGGTGGGCCTCTGCGTACTTCAGCCTCTCTCTTTTTTTTTTTTTTTCTTTTGAGATGGTGTCTCGCTCTTGTCACCCAGGCTGGAGTGCGGTGGCATGATCTCAGCTCACTGCAAACTTTTGCTCCCTAGCTCAAGCAATTCTCCTACCTCAGCCTCCCAAATAGCTGGGATTACAGGTGCCCGCCACCACGCCCAGCTAATTTTTGTATTTTTAGTAGAGATGAGGTTTCACTACGTTGGCCAGGCTGGTCTTGGCCTCCTGACCTCAGATGATCCGCCCGCCTTGGCCTCCCAAAGTGCTAGGATTACAGGCTTGAGCCACTGCGCCTGGCCCAACCTTTCTTACTCTTTTGAAAATGCTTCTGGAGTCCATTGATACATTCTGTGAGACCTGGTGGGAAGAAATAGGCCTCAAGGCACACTGAGTTTTTGAGTTGCCCTCTACATTTTTAAAGCTGATCATTATTGAGTCCCTATTATCTGACAGATACTCTGCTAAGTTATTTATTTAAATTATCTCATTAAACATTATCACAATCATATTAGATGGGGACTGTTATTATTTCCATCTTATACACAATAAATTTGAGGCATAGAGAGGTTAAATTTGAGCAGTGTCACTGTAACTCACTTTAAAAAACTGTGTGATAATTAAATGGCAGTCCTTGGTTTTAACCCAGTTATGGCTGGCTGTAAGTTCCATCCCGTCATGACCATTATGTTTCCTCAACTTTTCTATTCTCCTACTTCCTTTGCTGTGCTCTCAGTCACTGGGAGACGAAAGTGCTGCTGGTTAGCACAGAAGAAACTGCTGCTGCTGCAGCTTCTACTGTTGTCTGCCATCTCTGTTACCATCGAGACCGGGGCTGTGTATGCTCGAGGTGCAGGGAGCTAATGTATAAGGAGTTAAATGAACTCTTGCTGCTGCCAAATATGTTGTTATCACTAACTGCACCGCTGCTGTCATTAGTGCTGCTGCCAATACTGCAAGCCCTGCTGCTGCCAGTGCCAATTCTGCTGATGCCTTGGGCTCTCCATGTCCCAGGGTGATTCCATAGACAAGCAGCTGCTTTTAGATTTCACTTGCTCATTACCTGTAGATCCTTTGCCTTAGGACTCAAGCTTAAGCCCATGAAGCCTGGGATAGAAGACAATTGGAGGTATGTTTTATCTTCCCTAGCATCTGGGACAACTGGCCTTGAACCAAACATGTGCACCTCGTTTTTCTTTTCCCTTCTTCCTCTGAGATTTCTTTTCCCAGAGGCTCTTATTTCATGCAATGATCCACTAGCCCTGGAAACAGGAACATAAACACTCGAATCCTAGAATGAACATAATTTAGTCTTAACTACATTAGATATTTTAGTTTGAAAGAAATCACTCACATTTCATAATCCTGAATACATATAAATTTATACTTAGTTATCTGTGCAAAAATTGAATCATGATAATTATTAAAGAATTACTATGCAAGTGTAAATAGCTTTGGTATTAACCAAGAGTGGTTTCAGTGTGCTTTTGTAAAAAAAAATACTAGAGTTCAAAAATTCAGGTCTATATTTGAAGCTCTGTCAATAATTCATATACCTCATATCAAAAAGCTTACCAAGGGACAAGATGATTTTGTTAGTGGGAGTGGTTTATTTTTTACTTTTGCTTCCAACCCTAACTCAGAAGAAGGGCAATAGTCTATCAAACCTGGAAAATAAGAAAACAGCATTCAAATTTACAAAGCTCTATTCACTAAAAACATGCAAAATAAGTAATTTTTTTTTGAGAGAGTGTCTCATTGTATTTCCCAGGCTGGAATGCAGTGGCATGATCATGGCTTACTGCAGCCTTGACCTCCCAGGCTCAAGACATCCTCCCACCTTAGTGCCCCCAAGTAGCTGGGACTTCAGATGCATGCCACGATGCTTGGCTAATTTTTAATTTTTTGTAGAGATGTTGCTCATGCTGCTCTTGAACTCTTGAGCTCAAGCAGTCCTCCCGCCGTGGCCTCGCAAAATGTTGGGATGACAGCCGTAAGCCACTGCGCCTGGCTAAAATAAAGAATTTTTAACTGGAGGAAAGGAATCTTATGTTGTTGAATTCTTTATTGTCTTAACTGAAAGCAAAAGCCTGTTTGAACTTTTTTTTTAATCGAGAAAAGCATATGAGGAGAAAAGAGCTCTAAGTTGTATGCCAGATGCTTACAAAACAAATTGTTTACCAGTAGTTTAGTGGGACAGGGGGTGGGGGTAAAAGAAAAAGTTGTATTAAAATCTTGATGAAGATATTCTGCATCAAGGACTATTTTATTTTTTCTTAAGGGCGAAACAATCTGTTTTCTTATTTGAGGCCAGTGAAAGTTTATATTTCTATTCCACCTGGGATAATAACAATGGAGAGATTTGTGTTTTATTTTCTCTAATTGAGAATATGGGGATTGGTAAATAATATGGTAAGTAATTTGCATTTAGAATAAGGTGAGGTTCTTGGTTTTCCAAATTATTGATTTGTGGAGTGAATTTGCATCTAGGACTCTAATTTTTTTTTTCAGTAAATTTCATGAGAAATGTTATTGTTTTTAGGAATGTAATTTTATTTAAAAATTTGTGGGAATTTTGGGATGTATTTATATTTAAAGTTATCATAACATGTTAGATGTTGTCATACTGTGTGTGTATATGTGTGTCCTATATGTGTGTATGTGTGTATATTTAGCACGCATTTTTCTTTTTATTTGATTAGGTTTTCTTAATTTGAAAGTTGGAATGAAAGAAAAATGTGTTAGTATATGATTCATAAAAAAAAAACCAGTGATGGTATTGTGTTTAAGCATCTCAATATGGATATGGGTTTTGTTATATTTTGCGAGCTACATGCCAGAGTATATTGTAAAGAAGTCTATTTATAGGTAAAATAAAGATGAGAAAGCAGTGCAGGGAGAAATCAAATATAATTGTCTTACATTTCTGATTCTCCTTCGTTTTTAGTTTTTAATGGGAATTTCTGTCTTTTATCTGCATGAAGATGCTAATGTTCTCTTAATGTACTTAAAATTGTAGAGTAAGAATTTCGAAATTTGTAAGAAGACAAATGGCATTTATAAATATTAGTGTTTATGAGTACTTAATATCCCCTCTGTCATCTGCATTTAATGTTTTCGTTTACTTTTAACAGTATGTGTAAGAACTTCTTGTGCTGTGCTTAGAGTTTTTTTCCTAGATAAATTTTTTTCTTATGCTCTAAACCTGTTTAAGGAGATGAGATTTGAAAGTAGTTGAATTCAGAGCTCTTACTTGAGCAGAGTGTTTCTCAATAGCTTTTCCAAGAAAATTTTAAAAGATTAAAATCAATTTTAATCTTTGTCGTATAGGCCACAGAAACTTTCATTCATACATCCTTAGAAAATTAAAACAAGGCAAAATAACAATTTGGGAAATAATCAATTAAAACCATAACTATATGGGGAGTCTTTGGAAATGGAAGGCCCACAACCTACCTATATATGAAGCCAGTGTTGTCTGAACTGAATTCTACCATAGGGTGGACTTTTTCTTAACGTCTGAATTTATTAACTTGTGAAAGGGGAACTTTAAATTGAAAATAACGACAACATCTTAATTATGGTGATTTTACTGAAAGACTACTACCATAATAAGATGTATTCTAGGTTTCCAGAGTAGTGGCAGCTGTCAAACACCAACATTTCTCCCTGAGAATAGGTTTAGTGTAGTGTGTTTTTCAAGGACAAGTTGCTCAGTGAGCCCTGCTAGTTAATATTCAACAGTTTTCTTAATCAAAATTGTGGTCTTGCTCCCTAGAGTGTTTGTGAAAATGATAGTATGTTTATCAGAGCCTTCAACAGCAGAAAGAGAGAATTCTTGGCCTAGGTGCTGGTAATGAGAACCTATATTAATCCCAGGGTGCTGATAAGAAAAGGAAAATCCTGTCAGAATACATTGTTTGTAAAAAAAAATGATTACTGTAGCTCAAAAAGTCAAACCTTTTTTTTGAAGCCCTTGTACCTTCTATAACTTCAGTTGTTTATCTGGGATAATGGGGAGGTAGGGGTATGGTGATATCCAGCAATCCACTCCAGGAGTGGTATTTTAGTGATCAAGTAGTCTGGGGGTCTGTTAATCATTGCTTCTGTTGCATACCTTATTAAGGGTCCTCACATGATTCCTTTAGATTACAAGAAGGTCTTAATGAAGTAAAGCTTGTGAGGTATTAGAGAGCTCAGTCTGGCATTGTACAAATGGTATTGAAGACTCACATGGGAAAAACAAGCTTGCCAAATAAAATAATGCAACAGCTAACATTTTCTATGAAATATTTTGCCTAGGATGCAGGTTTTGTTACTGCTTTTGTTTTTAACCCTAAACTGTTTTCTACTGTCAGGTGATACTGCCCTTGAAACAGAGCTGTCCTGGTTGAATGTGCCTTTTTTCTGCCGTGGGTACCTATCACTTCCTTCTCACACCCCCTCAACTCGTGCGCACATACACACACATACATTTGAAAGAATCAAGGATGAACAGTTTGAACAATATGATCTCTGTAATACTATAAAGAACATTTACTTTTGGATTTTGTTTTGTTTTGTCTGTAATGGAGCTCTATAGGAATTAAATCTTCTGAAAACAGTCTTTTTAAAATATTAGCTTGGTGGATTTCTTCTAGCATTAATTTTTTTTTTTTTGAGACAGAGTCTCACTTTGTTGCCCAGGCTGCAGTGCAATGGCATGATCTTGGCTCACTGTGACCTCCACCTCCCAGGTTCAAGCGATTCTCCTTCCTCAGCCTCCTGAGTAGCTGGGATTACAGGCATCTGCCACCACACCCAGCTAATTTTTGTATTTTTAGTAGAGACGGGGTTTTACCATGTTGGCCAGGCTGGTTCCGAACTCCTGACCTCAGATGATCCGCCTGCCTGGGCCTCCCAAAGTGTTGAGACAGGTGTGAGCCACCGTGCCCAGCCAGAAAGTTTTAGTCAATAACACATTTTTTGAGTAGTTGTTTAACATGATTAAAAGCACACTTGGACATTAATTAGGAAACAATAAACATACATCCCATAGGAGTTAATCTTTGTAAACAACACCAATTTTGAAGGCTACAGTCAGTTATATTGATCACTTCAGTGATACTGAGACATATACTGCACTTTATGCATTGATCTTTGACATAGAAAGATCAGCACGTTAATGTAAAAAATTGCCACTATGTATTTGAAATTTAAGCCCTACTATTAGCTAATATTCAAAATAACTCATTTACTTGATACTGTAATGTGTAGTCAACTGATTTTTCCTTTTAAATAGATTGATCTGTTATATATATATTAGAGGCAGAGTCTCACTCTGTCACTTAGTCTGGAGAGCAGTGGTACAATTATGGTTCACTGCAGCTTCCAACTCCTGGGCACAAACAGTCCTCTTGCCTTAGCCACCACTATGCTCAGCTAATTATTTTTAATTTTTTTTTTTTGTAAATGTGGGCTCTTGCATTGTTGCTCAGTCTAATCTCGAACGCCTGGTCTCAAGTGACTCCTGCTTCAGCCTCCCAAAGTACTGGGATTATAGGCATGATCCTGCACCTGCCCCAATTCTGTATTTTTATTTGTTCTTAGTTGTAGCTTGTAATTATTTCCAAATGTGAATCATAATCAGATTGATTCAATACCAAGTTTTAGAAGAATTGTGTATCAACTAGTCCACTTTGAAGAGGAAAACCACATAGTAGGTTAAACTAGTGAGTTTAATTTAAAAATATTACTAAAGTATGACAAAAGAGTAACTTCTCTCTAAGATATAGAGAAACCTAAGTGGTACCCTGAAGCTAAAGGAGTGTAACCAAAGAATGACAAACTTGGAAGAGGATCAGATCTTAAAGAGAAGGTGTAATTCATCTCACTGGAGAGCAGAGAAGTTTTCGAGTTTGGCTGAGCATCCAGAGATGGCCCATAGTCATGGGGCAAGCTGGCGGCCAGTAGAATAGTCGGCATGGATAACCAAACCAGTGGCTGTGTTTCAGAGGACATGAGCACCCTCCAGGGAAGAGTATGGGGCCTGTAGTGGACTCAGTAGGACTCAGTAGGACTGCCGGAGGGGAGGGGGCCTCAGATAGATGGCCCACAGCCCTACAGAGGGAATTCTGACTCTGATGGGCATTTCTTTCTGGAGAGGGCCTTGGGAAGATTGTCTCTAGCTTGAGACTGCAAGATTGGCAAGCAACCACACGTTCTTATACCCTGCATGGCTTGGCAGGGCTACACTGAATGTCCTGACACCTCTACCCAAATCACTGACTCCTGTGTCACCAGAAGTCATGGAAGAGCCCCTTCCTCCTGCAGTGTCCCTCCAGCTTCCTCTACTGGGAACACTCAGCATCACATCCATTGTAAAGAAGAAATACTTAAAAGAATTCTATCTATGATCATAGGACATATATTTGTGGAAAAGTGCATTTGGAGCTGGGAGGCAATTAATTCATAACTAGCACACATTGCCTTACATTTAGGTGCTGGTTATAGCTAATATTGTGGCAAAAATGACAACTCTAAATGCCGTAAGAATGTCATGTTGCTTTCAGGTGCCCAATTTTAGCCCCTTGGACTTGTCCATCTGGATTAGTCACGTTATCCTAGTTTTCAGTAGCTGATCTTAGGCCTGTGCTTATTTTTCACCATATCCTTCAAAGACACCACCTATAGCTCTCTGCAGTGGGAATGAAAGCCTGTCTACATATACCACTGTAAATATGCTCAAATTCTTTGAGTGTTTGAGCAGCTTTAGTCAAAGGAATTCATGGTGTATCAATATTCTAATTAAAACCATTTAGATCACTTTTATAAGCAAGTGAGGAAACTGTTTAGCCCCAGAGTGTGCACTAGTAATAGCACATAGTTCATTTCACAAAGCTAAAGAGCAATATTGATGATAGGGCACTAAGGAGCATGCAAGTGCATAGATCAATTTGTTACTAGTCAGTCATTGTTTTTCTCTGTTATTAGTACAGCTACTATTGTGGTTTAGGTGAGAAAAAGTTATTAGTGACTGCTTTCTGGTGCTTTATAGGTGCTATCATTTACTTTCATGTTCATATACTGTTGTAATCATGTATGAATGAGTTGCCAACTATTATATATTATGTATACGTAAGAGACAGGTAGAAAGGTGCATGCCGGTATCAAATATGATATTTACAAAGATACATATTAATAATTACTAGATAATGGTGGTTTATTATGAACCACAGTAATAGCTAGATGCTAAATCATTCACAATATTTATGTCTATTGTTGCTTTAACATAGGAATTACCGATGGCAATCACATTTTATTTTCCTAGCAGCCAGAACACTTTTGTTATACATCATTTATTCTTTCTTAAAAGAAAAATAATCCTTTCTAGAAACACTGTTATTCCTTTGACAATTTGCTTTGGATTTGTAATCTTTCCTTAGGGTGCTATTTTTTTTTTCTTTAGGGAAAAGAAGGAAAGGGGTACACGTGGTTAAAAAAATTCCAACATGAATAAATCCAACAGATAAATTGTTAGCAATTACATTTTTAAGAGTGTTGCAGGAGCATTAACATTGAGAAACTAATACTTAAGTACAAATGGTTTAATTGTAATATGGAAAATAGGTGATGGTATAAAAACTATTATGATTCATATCTATAAAATTAGTAATGGAATGATTATAGGACAAGAAATATGCTTTGGTATGAAATTGTATTCTAAGAATCTTCTATCATAAAATCTAGTTAGTTAAATCTACTAACCCTGAATTTAAGATCTGTGAATGAATTTACCTTTATCTACCATGAAAATAACAAAGCATAGGCTGGGCACAGTGGCTCCCACCTATAATCCCAGCACTTTGGGAGGCCGAGGTGGGCAGATCACTTGAAGTCAGGAGTTCAAGACCAGCCTGGCCAACATGGTGAAATCCGGTCTTACTAAAAATAAAAAAAATTAGCTGGGCATGGTGGTGCATGCCTGTAATCCCAGTTACTTGGGAGGTTGAGGCAGGAGAATCGTCTGAGCATGGGAGACGGAGCTTGCAGTGAGCCGAGATTGCGCCAGTGCACTCTAGCCTGGGCTACAGAGCAAGACTCCGTTTCAAAAAGAAAAGAAAAGAACAAAGCATAAATTTAGTGGACCTAGGAGTACTCTTAGGCACTATTCCCAATGTTAAGGAACTTAAAATCTGTAGCTTTTAAACTGTTGATATTTTTTATACTATAGTACGAAGAAATGTACAAAATAATTGAGTCAAAAGTATACAATTTATTTAGAACAAAAAAGCATATGAAAAGGATGATGATAATAAATGAGTGTATTGAAGAGATAATAAAATGATGGACAAGAACATGAACCTAGTGAACAATGTAGTAAGCTATCAGTTAGCAGATAATCACAAAATGCATCATTTCCATGGCTCTGTGAAAACTAACCTTAAAAAAATGATTTTTCCCCTTTGGTTAGAAGGATAACAATTAATTATAGAGCACATTTATTGAGTGTCCACTAGGTACGTGACTGATATGCACACAATTAGTTGTTTTTACTAATCGTTTCACTAAGATACAAATTATTCAGGACCTGTTGTAAGTTTTAAATACAAGTTCAAACACCACCAGAGACTTGCACAAGGTCATACAGCCCAAAGTAATGAACAGAGATACAAATCTTAGATTGCACATCCTCAAAGCCCAGGCCCTTTCTACTACATAGTGTGGCTTCTAAAAATTAAAAATAGTGAAACTGCTTGGTTCTTGATGTGCTGGGGACTTGATAATTTCATAAATTCCATGTGGAATTTAAAGACTGAATATTCAGCTAGTTGATCTCTCTCTCTTTTCTCTCTCTCTCTCTCTCTTTTTTTTTTTTTTTTTTTAAATAGGATCTTGGTCTCTTGTCCAGGCTGAAGTGCAGTGGTGTGGTCATAGCTCACTGCAGCTTCAAACTCCTGGGCTGAAGTAATCCTTCTGCCTCAGCCTCCCAAGCAGCTAGGACTACAAGTGCACATCACTATGCCAGTCCTGTTTTTATTTACTTATTTATTTATTTACTATTTTTTTGAGATGGAATCTCGCTCTGTTGCCCAGGCTGGAATGCAGTGGGACAATCTCGACTCACTGCAACCTCCGTCTCCCGGGTTCAAGCAATTCTCCTGCTTCAGCCTCCTGAGTAGCTGGGATTACAGGAGCGTGCCACCATGCTCAGCTAATTTTTATATTTTTAGTAGAGATGGGGTTTCACCATGTTGGTCAGGCTGGTCTTGAACTCCTGACCTCATGATTCACCCGCCTCGGCCTCCCAGAGTGTTGGGATTACAGGTGTGAGCCACCGCTCCCGGCCATGTTTTTATTTTTTATTTTGGGGGGGGGGTCTTGCTTTGTTGCCCAGGCTAGTCTTGAACTCCTGGCCTCAAACAATCCTACAGTCTCAACCTCCCAAAGCGCTGGGGTTACAGACATGTGCCACCATATCAGCCCTCAGCTGGTAATTTCCATTACATATATAGTCACTTAACTTTCATTATGTTTTTCCCTAAAGTGCATATACAGGTGAAAACGAAAATGTGACATAAATAAGCAGGGTGAATATATTATAATTTTTTAAAAAAATTATTACTTCTCTTACAAGTGGGAACCTTTTTTTTTTTGGCTGTTGTAGCATTCACTGGTATTTTCCTGTTAACCTCTTGGTACACATAACAAAAATTAAGTGTGTTTATTTCAACGTTATGGCTTATTTATAGATTCTTATTAAACTTTGCTTCTTAACTAGAATAGAAATGAAAATAATTATCACAATAGCGAATAATCCCTTTTGTTTTCTGTTATCTCATTATACCAATGAATATTTTGAGTATTTTGAGGATTATTTATCATACTTTTCCAATTAGAAAACGAGTTTCTTAAAGATTGTATTATTTTCTCTTAATGAGAGAGGCTGCACACAGAGGTTATTTAACAGATATTATAGATTAAACATCTGACTATTGTGAGTGGAGAGAAAATTATGAGATAGAGTTTTGCTAAATGTAACAAGTAAGATGCTTAATGGACTCATGGAGTTTCTAAACTTGGCAAGATGAGTCTGTTTTAATAGGCAAATTTACCAGTTTAGAATAAGAAATATTACATTCTCATCAGTAAGTGCCCTGACAAATGGTCCAGCATTAGAAAAATTTATCAATTGTTTTAATAAGGAACTGTTGTGATATTATCAGGCAGAGGTTAAATGCTTTGCTAGAAAGACCTATGTATTAGTCTGTTCTCACAATGCCATAAAAAAATACCTGAGACTGGGTAATTTATAAAGGAAAGAGGTTTAATTGACTCACAGTTCCACATGGCTGGGGAGGCCTCAGGAAACTTACAATTATGGCAGAAGGGGAAGGGGAAGCAAGGACCTTCTTCACGTGGTGGCAGGAGAGAGAAGTGAGGATGCAGGAAAAGCTGCCATTTATAAAACCATCAGATCTCATGAGAGTTCACTCACTATTATGAGAACAGCATGGGGAAACTGCCCCCATAATCCAGTCACTTCCTACCAGGTCTCTCCTTCAACACCTGGGGATTACAATTCAGAATGAGATTTGCGTGGGGACACAAAGCCTAACCATATCAGTCTAAAAATGTATATGTCATAAAAATTGCTTAGAAATATGTTTAGAGGCATCATAGACAGGTGAATAGAAAATGAGCTTTAGAGTCACATGACCCTGGTTTGAATTCCAGCTCTGTCATTAGCTCTGTGAATTTAGCCACAGAGTAATCGCATTACGATGTTTCTTCACTTACAAAATAAAAATAATACTATCTCTTCATGTAAGGTTTTTGTGAGGATTAACTGTAATAATGAATAAAAAAGTAACTGGCATCAAAACGATGCACAACAAATGTAGCTTCTTTTAATTTGAAATATTAAAGTGATATATTTGATGCTGATTATTGTATGTACTGGAGATTATATTTTTCTGAATTTTTAGAGAGAAAAATCAAGGGAATTTTAAACATCATGAAAGGCCTACTTGTTCACACAGTTTTTAAATTGTGAATGACATTTAAAAAATAATCTTCATTATGTTTTTAGGGTAAATATGTCCAATGCTTTTTAGCTCTTGAAAAAATTTAGCCTGATTTTTGTTGCTGTTCTTTTGTGGTGTAATTAGTGTCCTCAGCTGAAACAAGGTGCTGGTAGCTGACCCCTTCTCTAAGGTCATGGGTGTGGTAGGATCTTTAAGGCTTCCTTCTTATAAGTCACAGAGGTCAGGAAAAAGACATTATTGTTGGGTTGGACTTATCACATGCTCTTATAACAGCCCATTGTTAGTGTAGAATTAACTACAGAGTTTTTATTTCTTATGTCTTGTAAAAATCAGAGCACTTTTGTAAAAATGACGATTGAACATCAAGGTAACCTTTATGTTATATTTCCAAATGGGTACATGGATCTATATATGAAGAGTTTTTAGTTGAAACAGTTTAGTGTTTCTGTTTTTTGGCTCTATAACTGACTTCCTTCAGATCAACTTCATATACTCTCTCCTTCACCTTCTGGTGTTTGTGAAACAAAGGGTGAAAAGGACAAGTGCAGTGATGATTTTCAGCTCAAAATGTTGGGCTTTTCTATCTAATTTAGTTGTCCAAGAACACATTATAAAATATTTGCAACCACAAGGAATCTAATAGCCTAAGAAAAGTGAAAAAAAAGCAGCCTTTTCTGTGTTTGTTTTCTCCTTAGGGAATAACTATAAATGGAAATTAGAGATAAGATAGTTAATATTGTTCTGTAAATATTCAGTCATCCTGAAATAGTCACGCCTGTCATAGGAGGGAGAATTATTATTTACTAGGATTTCAAGCCAGTTGATCAACTGACATCCTGTGGCTAATTGTGTATTGGTATTTCAAAGAAAATGTAGTCTTTATTAAGCATCTGCAATTTTATAGTTACATTTCACACATTACCATTTTGATTTTTAGCAACGTTTTGTCCTTAAAAATAATGTGTATGTGTGTGTGTGTATATTCCTCATTTTACACATGTGGTAATTAAGGTTCAGTCAAGTCAAACTTTTTTCAAGGTCATACAGTTAAAAAGTGGCAAAATCAAATTTCAACCCTGTTTGGTTTGATTGGTTTGTTAACATGTGCCTTTGTTTCTGTGCTTATCATTTTTAGTGCCTTGCTGACTGAAATACAAAGTTTACTCATTTTTATACAATTCCTCTTATTTTTAGGAGATACAAATAAAAACACTGTAGTTAATTCTCAACTAACAATGGACTACTATAAGAGCATGTAATAAACCCAGTCCAACAAGGATGGCTTTTGTCGGAACTCTTTTTCTCCTGTTCTCAGTAAAAATTTATTGCTTGAAATGTTTATTGAGTCTCTGCTGGTGCTTGGTATTCTATTTCACTGCTGGGTACAGCAATGAAAACAGATGGATGCAATCCCTGCTTTCATAAAGCATACTTTCTAATTCCCAACATATGTACCTATGATAAAGTTTAATGTATAAATTAGGCCCAGTAAGAGATTAACAATAACTAATAATAAAATAGAACAATTATAACACCTATGTAAGAAGTTATGTGAATGTGGTCTATTTCTTTCTTTCAAAATATCTTATTGTACTGTTCTTAGCTAACCTCACTATAGGATTTTTTTTTCTTTATTAGGTTGAGAACTTTCACCTTTTCACTTAAAGGAAACACTTTGCGGCTTCTCTTTGACATATCCAAATGGCCAGCATCATGGGGGCCATTATTAAGTAAAACAAAGGTTCTTTGAACACAAGCACGGTTGATATGATAACCTACTCAGCTACAAAATGACTAAAGGGCAGGTAGCGCCTACAGCATGGATCTGTTGGACAAAGGGATGATTCACATGGGGAACAAAGCAGGATACTGTGAGAATTCATCATGCTCCTCAGAATGGCATATAATTTAAAACTAATGAATTGTTTATTTATGGAATATTCAAGTTAATATTTTTAGATTGCCATTGGCAGTGAGTGACTGAAACTGTGGAAGGCAAAACTGCAACTCCATCCCATAGCAAACATTAGGCATACAATCTTTATCAAATTCTTATCTCGTACAGAGTTGAGGACAGGTAAAAGGGAACTTGTCGTAGTTGTTGATACATCCTGGTTACTATGTGAATAATAATTCACAACAATATCGGAATAATATAGATAGAAAACATAACAAGAAAATATATTGAAGAAAACTTGTTGTGGGAAATGCAGTGAATATTAAAGTGACTGACTTTTCACACCATCAGATTTTATTTTAAAGCATAATTTTCCATAGAATTAAACTAATCAGTTAATGTAAACATGGGATTTTTAACTTGAAAACTGAGAAAGTATTACAGATCATTTAAAATTAGTACTGCTACTTTGAATTTGGAAAACATGTTTCTATACCAAGAGAGAATGGAAGTGACCATCTTAGTAAAATGTAAATCCAGACTAAACATGTATAATTAGGAATATATAATAAATTACGTATTTATAGGGAGATATCTGGGCTATTAAATGAATTCTACAGTTATTTTAATATATAGTCAGTTTTATATATATTATATATGAATTCCTCTTTTGCACTTCTTTTATTTTTAGACTAGCTGGTTCTTATTTATGGTTTTTTTTGAAAAAAGCATTTTTGATCTGATCTTTAGAATGAAGCAATTTCCCAACCTGTAGTGAAAGATATTATTCACCATAAATTTTCCAGTATTGCCAATATATCTTTTTTGGGTCAAAAAATACGACAGAGACAAAATTTAAAAATTATTTCAGCTGTCTACATTCATTAAATAAAATACTGGCAGGAGTTGTATATTATATTAGTTTGAATAAGTTGGGCAAATATATTTAGCTATTTCTTTGATTAGATTTATAGGTTTCAAAGTTCTATATATGCATGTGTTGAAAATAAAACACAGGGTAAATTGGTAAAGGACTTTAGAAACAAGTACATATAACACTGGCAGAAGGACCTTGTCTCTCTTGCATACCATTGTTTTCCTAGGGCGTGTCACACAACAGGTCCTTAATAAATATGTATTGAATGAATGTACTAAATTATAAAAGTAATGATGAAAAGCTGGACATAAAAAATTTCTGATGATAACTTCACATGCATTAGCAGGTTCTTAATGTCACTTGACTGTATTCCTTGCTTCTGGCTTCCTAAGTGGGTTTTGCTTTGCTGGTCCTGTGCTATAGACCCTGCCTCTGAATCATGACACAGTTTGTCAGTAATGTACACATCAGTATATAGAGAGCTTCAAAAGCTTGGGCACTTAACACTAACCTTCTGCTCAGGTCCTTATGTAAATGTTGGGTATGCGCCACCATTAAATACCCTGTAACTCTCCGATGCTACTTCTCTGCTACATCTTGTATTCTACCAAGGTCTAGAGGAGGGTGGATTTAAATGATCAATTTTCTTAGCATTGACTGATTTATGTGTAGAATTTTAGATTTTTTTTTTTTTGAGACAGTTTCTCACTCTGTTGCCCAGGCTGGAGTGCGGTGGTGTGATCACAGTTCACTGAAGCCTCGACCGTCTAGGCTTAAGCGATCCTCTCACTTCACCCTCTCAAGTAGCTGGGACCACAGGTGCACGCCATCACAGTCAGCTAATTTTTGTGTTTTTTTTGTAGAGACAGGGTTTCACCATGTTGCCCAGGCTGATCTCAAACTCCTAATCTCAAGACGATCTGCCTTGGCTTCCCAGAAGTGCTGGGATTACATGCATGAGCCACAGTGCCTGGCCAGAATTTTTAAAATCTTAATTATTTTTGTTGAGTCATAGACTGCAGTAGCAAATGTCTAGATTATAATTACAGGAAAATAAAATCATTTTGTGGCAAAGACATGGCATACTTCTTTTTAATTCCTCAAATAGTACTGTATTCCACAGCCCTACTCGTATATAACCCATCAGACAAGAAAGCTGATCTGTGTAACAACTTGAACTTCTTACTTGCCATGTTTAAAAAGGGAAGCCCATGGACTAGAGACAGGGGTGGCTACCTTTAGAGATTACTAGTTTTGTCAATGCAAAGCTTGCTACGATAACAGTTGATAATATCAAATTGCTTATTAATAGTTTTATCAGGATGTAATTTACATGTTAAACAAGTCCACCATTTAAAGTATACAGTTCAATGATTTTTTAGTATATTCACAGAATTGTGCAACTCAGAGTAAATTTTAAACCATTTTCATTAACCCCAAAAGAAATGCAATTCTTATTAGCAATCACCCACAATATTCTCCACTCTCTCCCAGCCCTGAGCAACTACTAATATATTTTCTGTCTATATAGATTTACTTATTCTGAACACTTCATATAAATAGAACATACAATATGTGGTCTTTAGTGACTGGCTCCTTTCACTTAGCATAATGTTTTCAAGGTGCATCCATGTTGTAGCATGTATCAGTACTTTATTCCTTTTATTGCTGAATAATATTCCATTGTATGGATCTACCACATGTATTTTTTTATTGATCCATTGATGAACATTTGAGTTATTTTCACTTTTTGGTTATTATGAATAATGCTGCTATGAACATTCATGTGCAACTGCCAACATATTTTTCAACACACTTGCACCATTTTATATTTCCATCAGCAATGCAGGACGATTCCAGTTTCTCTACCATCTGGAGAACACTTATTAATATCAATCTCCATTATTATAACCATCCTAGTGGGCATAAAGTGGTGCCTCATTGTGGGTTTGATTTGCATTTCCTTAATGGCTAATTATGTTGAGCATCTTTTCATGTCCTTGGGGTCATTTATATATCTTCTTTGCATAAATATCAATTTAGATTCTTTGCCTTTTTTAAAAAAATTGGGTTGTATTTTTGAGTTGAGAGGTCCTTAAAATATTATAGATAATTTGTTATTAGATCTATGGTTTGCAAATATTTTCTTCCATTCTCTGGGCTTTTACCTTCCTGGTGGTATCTTTTGCAGAACAAAGTTGGTAATTTTGATGAAGTCTAATTTATTTATATGCTTACTTTTGCTTATACATTTGGCATTGTATCTAAGAAGGTTTTGTTTAACTCAAAGTTGTTAAGATTTACTCCCGTTTTCTTCTAAGACTTTTATAGCTTTAGCACTTACATTTGGGCTTAAGATCTATTTTGATTCACTTTTTGTGTAGAGTGCAGGAAAAGAAGTTAAACTTCATTGTTTTGTCCCTGGGTCTGGGACCATCTGATGAAAAGACAATTCTTTCCTCCATTGATTTTCCCTCTCACCCTTGTTAAAAATCACCTGACCAAAAATGTAAGGGCTATCTGTACTCTTGGTTCTGTTCCACTGCTTTATATATCTGTCCTTATGCCAGTATCACAGTGTCATGATTACTGTAGTTTGGTAGTAAGTTTTGAAATTGGGAACTGTGTGTTCACTAACTTTGTTCCCTTTTTCAAAATTGTTTTGGCTATTCTGGCTTCATTTTCATATGAAATTTAGCAGCAGCTTATCAATTTCTGCAATTTTAAAAAGGCAGTTGGGATTTTGACAAGGATTGTGTTGAATATGTATCAGTTTGGGGTGATTTGTCATCTTTGTAATAACACGTGTTCTAATCAATGACCATCAAATGTCTTCAATTTCTTTCAATAATGTTCTGTCATTTTCAGAGTACAAGTATTGCACTTTTTATTAAACTTATTCCTAGAGATTTTTTCTTGTGAATGCTACTGTAAATGGAGGACTATTTTCTTAACTCATTTTTAGATTATTTTCTACCGTATACAGATACAATTGATTTTGGTGTATTCATCTTGTATCTGTCAACCTTATCAAACTTGTTTATTAGTTGCAATAGTTTATTTTTGTTTGTGTATGTGTATGTGTGTTCCTTAGGAATTATTAAAAATATAAGATCATAAGATCATCCCCTTTGCAAATAGAGGTACGTTTATTTCTTTTTTTCTAATCTGGATTCCTTTATTTTATTTAAGTGTTATAAATTTTTATTTTTTGCCTACTTGTGCTGGCTAGAATGTTCGGTATAATAATGAATAGATATGATGATACTGAACAGTCTTATTTTTTCCTAATTTTAGATGTGAAAGCATTTGGGTTTTTACCAGTAGGTATAATGATAGCCAGGGATTTTTCTACACATCCTTATCAGGTTGAGGAGATGTTCTTACTAGTTTGCTGAGAGTTTTTATCATGAAAGTTGTGTTGGAATTTGTCCCATGCTGTTTCTGCATCTATAACAGAAACATGTGCTTTTTGTTCTTTAGTCAATTGATATGGTATATTATATTGACTAATTTTTGGACATTAAACCAGCAGTACATTTCTGGAAAAATTCCACTTCCTCATGGTGTATGACCTTTTTATTATGTTGCTGGATGTTTGCTAGTATTTTGTTGAGGATTTTATATATAAAATAATAAAAGACATTGTTCTTTTCTTTATTATAGGTGTATTTAGAGTTTTCTATTTACTCTGAGTCAATTTTGGTAGTTTACATCTTTTTAGGAATTTCTCCATTTCTTCTAAGTTATGATCTGTTGGAATGCAGTTGTTCATAGTATTCCTTTTAATTCTTTTATTTCTGTGAGGTTCATAGTGATCTTTTATTATTTTAAAAATAATTTGAGTCTTTTCTCATTTTTCTTCCTTGTTCTTTTTAAAGGTTTGATTTTGTTGATTTTCTGTATTGTTTTTCTATGTTTTATTTCAGCCGTTTGTGCTGTAATCTTTATTTTCTTAATTCTGTTGGCTTTTAAGTTTCATTTGGTCTTCTTTGGTCAGTGTCTTAAGGTGAAAGATGATATTATTGATGTGAGATGCTTCTTTTTAAATACAGGTTGAGTATCCCGTATCTGAAATGCATGGAATTAGAAGTGCTTTGGATTTCAGATTTTTTTTAGAATTTGGAATTCTTGAATTATACAGGTTGAGCAACCCAAATCCAAAAATTTGAAATCCAAAAGTGCTCCGATGAGCATTTCTTTTGAGCATCATGTTTTTGCATAAAAACTTTCAGATTCTGGAGCATATTGTATTTTCAGATTTCAGATGCTCAACCTATATATGTTTATGGATAGTTATAGCTCTAAGCGTTGCTTAAGTTGCATCTCACAAGTTTTATTTTCTTCTTCATTAATCTGAAAGTATTTCCAATTTCTCTTTTGATTTATTTTTCTTTTTTAACACATTGGTAATATAAGAACGTGTTTTTTACTATTTATATATTTGTAAATTTTCCAATTTTTTATTTTAAGATTTTTAATTTTTGTGGGTACATATATTTAAGGAATACATGAGGTATTTTGACACAGGCATGTAATTCATAATAATCACATCATGGAAAATGGGACATCTATCCTCTCAAGCATTTATCCTTTGTGTTACAAAAATCCACTTATATTATTTTAGTTATTTTTAAATGTACAATTAAATTATTATTGATTATAGTGCCCCTGTTGTGTTATCAAATACTAGGCCAATTTTCCAAATTAAAAAAATTAATTTTTAATGTTATTCCTTTGTGGCTGGAGAACATATTTTTGTATTATTTCATTTTTTCAATTGTTCAATGTGTCTATTTCTACTAACTTTAAAATTTTCATAATATATTTTGTCTGATATTAATATAGCCATTTTTGCATTCCTGTCATTGCTAGTTTTATGGTATAGTTTTACTTTCTTCGTTTTTGCATCTTGGAATCTAAAATGTGGCTCCTGTAGAAGGCATACTTTGAATTTTGTTGTTTTTATTTAGTCTGACAATCTCTTTTTGATTGGATTATTTAATACATTCATGTTTCATATAATTGGTGATATGGTTGGATTTGTCATTTAACTTTTTGTTTGGTGTCATTTTTTCTCCACTACAGCTTTTTTCCCAGCCAATTCCTTTGTGCTATTATAAATATGTTACATTTCTATATGTCATAGGCCCAACAATATAATTATGTACATATTATTGTAAAAATAGCTTTTAAAATAAGTTAAGAAAAGGAATGGAAAGAAATGTGCAATTGTATGTCATACTTTCTAATATGATTACCTTTACTGAAATTTTAATTTTTAGTGGGTTTCAAATTATTGTTGGGTGTCACTTGCTTTCAGCTTGAAGAATTTTTTTAGTATTTCTTGAGAAGTAGATGTGCTGGCAATGAATTCTGTTTTTGTTAATTAAAGAATGTTTTTATTCAACATCATTTTTGAAAGATTGTTTGAATATGAAATACTTGATTGAGATTTTTTTCCTTTCAACTTTGAATATGTGATCCCACTGCCTTATATTCTACATTATTTTTGCTGAAAACTCAGCTGCTATTGTTATTGGGGTTCCTTAATATGCGACAAACCATTTTTCTCTTGCTGCTTTCAAGATTTTCCTTAGTCTTATTGTTGTTGTTCACTTGTTTATCTGTTTAGTGACTTTGCTCAACAACTTTGGTGAAGTCCATTTCCCCAATAGGATTCAATCTCTGATATTGTTCCTAAGAGGCACAACCGTGGGCATGCACACACTCTGGTCTTTGTTCTCCATCAACTTCTCAAGAGATGACAGTGGATTTTAGTTAGTCTCTTTTCGATTGTCTCTTTCTTTCTTCTCCCTATTAAATTTCTAGCTAGTCTGCATCTACTGGTATCATATCCATCTGTTAGCCTTCACTAATTGCTAGCTGATTGCTCCATTGTTTTTTACAATACCTAGTGCATAGATTGCTCTACAGACTGATCCAGTTAAATTTAGGCACCTTTGCAGAGGTATTTTTTGAAATGAGACTTTGAGACTTATTCCTACCCTGGGAATGCTCTTTAGTTGTGTCTTTTCCTGGTTTTATCTGTTAAACTCTAGCTTGCTTACTGTTATATTTCTTGCTTTCATGAAGCTATCTGTCTCCTCTTAAATTTCTCACCATCAAAATCTTTGTTCTTTACAACAGTGTCCCAAGACTTGAACTTCCCATGCCCTGTCCCAAATAAAGCCAGATCTTTTAGGAAGACCTATAGAGCATTAGTTCCTTCTGGCTTGCCTCTTTCTCTGGGCAGTACCCCTGCACCAGTGTTCCAGAGCTGGTGGTAAGGAAGTCGCTCACTTCTCTAGGAATGACACCCTTCTCTAATGAGTAGAATGCTTGGCAGGGGCAGTAGCCTCTGTTCTTGTCAACTTGATATTATCTTGATGTTGAACCTCCACCGTAAACTTGCTGAAACAAGGGCATTCAGGGCTCAGTATTATCAGCCAGCTATGCCTGGGGGTAGATCTTCCATTCTATGAGTAAGGCTGAGTAGAGGAAAGGAACAGGGATCATTTGACTGCTCTTGCCTGCAATGGAGCTTCAGCAGCAATGGGCTGGGCAGGATGAGAAAGGCTGGTGATCAGCTCCTCCTGGGAAGAAACTGTAGCCCTAAACTTGGGTCTAGGAGGAGACAGAGCCCTGTGTTCTTGTCCTTACATGCCGATAGTAGAGCTTCCATAAAGTTGAGCTGGGTAGGAGGGAATGGACCATGGCTCACATGCCATAGACTGTCACTTATTGAGATTTATTTGATTTTGCTGAATAAATGTTTCTCCATTTTTTGCATGTCCTTAGGGAAACTTCCTGATAATTTTAGTGGTCACTTTATATAATTTTTACCTGTTATGGTTGTTCCTCCTGTAGTGTTCTTAGCATTTACTTTCATTTACTAAAATATCTGTATGTTTTTTAAAAGTATATGTTGATATACATTATCAACATATATATCAACACACACACACACACACACACACTTTATGAACATATTGATTCTACCGGCATTTATTCTGCTTCTACCAGTAATGGTCTTCTTTTTAATTAAAATGGTAGTGTTTTTTAAAGCGTAAGTCAAGCAAAATTTAGTGCTTTTCATCAGCAAGTAACAATTCTTTTATTAAACACTATTTTCAAGTCCTTTTTCAAATACCATCAGAATTTCCATTTATTAATTTACAAAGAAAATTATAACAATTACATAGAACTATTTGAATAAGCATAACCATATATTTTTTTTTTTTCTCAGAGTGATCTACATGGGAACCACATTCACAAGTAGAAGGTTGCTTGGTGACCAGGGAATCTGCGCAATCATTAATCTTTGATGATTGGAATGATTAATGATATCAAGCCATTTTGTTTTGCCTGTCCTTTTGCATCTTCACCATCTCTGCTCTGCATTTAATAAATGTGAATCATTTTATAGAAATACAGATTGTTATAAATTATGGTTATTTTAATCATAAGGATAGTAATTCTCAAAGCTGAGTTTACAGTTTGATGATGGTGAATGAAAAATTTGTATGTTCACAAAAATATTTTGCAAACATAGGATTTGTACTTTCTAACAATTTTCAGATATCTGTTTTTAAAATAAGTTTTACAAAAACTACTGATTACAGAATAGATATCTAGCCTTTAAATGCAATATATTACATAGAAATTATAATTGTTGCAATCATCCAAAGAGGTGTAAAAAAAACACAGTTAAAGCAAGAGAAGTCTTTATAGAACAGATTGCCAGTAGTTAGTGTATGGTAACACTTAATGTTTATTTTCAGTGTTTGGGGCATTATTCACTTCACATGTATAATGTCACCCAATTGTCACAATAGGTAGGAACTTGTCATTCACTTTATAGATGAGGATACTGAAGCTCTAGATATTTATGTAACTTATCTAAGCTAGCTAGTGATGGAACTGTGGCATTTCTAGTTAATGACAGAACTGTGGCATTTACCTTGCAGCCTAACTCTAGAGTTCTCACTCTTACTCTGCCACATTGTATCCAGAAGTATGCCAAAATTTTTCTTCATCTTATATAATTTGTTTTCATATTTTTCACATATTTGTAAAGAGCATGTTTATTGACCCTGTTCCATGTCCATCTGAAGTTCTCTCTTGGTTATTTGAGTAATGGAGGAGCCAATTCCTATAGTCTGCATTCATGCTCAAAATCTTCCTGCAGTCTTTGTGACCTGACTCATTATTTCTATTACAAAAATATGTAATATAAACATGATTAAGATGAAGAGGATATAATAGCCAAAATGTATTGTGCCAGGCATTGTTCTAGTGTCTTGTGTATGTTATCTCATTTAATCCATGGTAAAATTCTCTGGGGTGGGCATTATTGACTTAGTGATTAAGAAACTTCAAATCAGAGAAACTAACTGTGCTTTTGGCTACACAGTTTTTAAGTGTTGATTCTGAGTTATGCCTGGTGATTCTGAAGACATTGCCCTTTCCCTGTCATATTCTAAAATGTTTACTGAGTGCTGGGTCTTACATGCCCTGTGAGTAGGCTGTCAGCAGAATACTTCTCTAGAGGTAGTTATATTAAAAATATATTAAGGTTGAGAAACTCAGAATCAGAAAGATTCATTATAAAATATAAGTTTGCATAGTTCACCTTGAGATTGCTATGGCAGGTTCATAAATGGATTGACAAATGAAAAGTGGGTCAGTGATCATTTTATTTACTGTAGTTCCCCATTATCTGTGGTTTTGCTTTCCACGACTTAAGTTATCTGCAGTCAACCACGGTATAAAAATAGTTGAATACAATAAAATAAGACATTTTGAGAGAGAGAAAGAGGGAGCTCACATTTATATAACTTTTATTACAGTATATTGCTTTGTTTTATAATTATTAATCTCATTGTTTTTCATTTATAAATTAAATTTTACCATATATATGTATATATAGGAAAATACATAGTATTTATGACATTCAGTACTATCTGTAGTTGCAGGCATCCACTGCGGGGGGGAGTCTTCGAAGATATGCCTGATGGGTAAGAGAGGGATTGCTATATTCACTGTTATGGAAAATAGTGGTGGTCTTAACAGCAGATATAAAAATTATTTGCAAATTAACAGTATGTTAACAAACAAAGGAAAGGAGATGGCATAAAATATCAGTGTCTTATGTTATGAAATGAAATGTTATAACATATATATATTGGTATATGTCTATATAAGCAATGCATCATTGCTATTCATTATCAAATACTATTCATCAAAAATGAGTGCTTATGATTCTAGGACAGGGACCTTATATGGTTCTTTTGTTTTTATTTATAAAACATGACACATAAAGGGCACTTGATAAATGTTTAAGGGAGCAAAAAATATTTTTTGGTGTATTTAAAACTCAAATGAGCAAAGCAGGGATTTATGCCGGTGGAAAAGAGATTAATTATGGTCTAAATAGCATAGCATGCTCCTTGTGTTAGTCCAGAGAGAGAGAGTGCCAATAGGATACAGAGAGATAGATAGAAACATAGATACATAGATACTTAGATAGATAAAGAAGGAGAGAGATTTAACATAAACATGTAAATACTTAAGTAAATGTTTATTTATTATAAGGAATTGGCTCACATGATTATGGAGGTTGGAAAATTCCAATATTTGCCGTTGGCTGTCTGATGACCCAGGAGAGTCAATTACATAGTTCCAGTCTGAATCTGAGTCTGAAGACAGGAGAATTTTGATATTGTAGCTCCCAGACAGTCAAGTAGAGGAGTGAATTCCCCCTGACTCAGCCTTTTATTCTATTCAGGCCATCAAGGGATTGTATAAGCCCCACTCATATTGGAGAAGGCAATCTGATTGATTCAGGCTACCGACTTCATATGCTAATCTCATCCAGAAACATCTTCATAGACTCACAGACATACCCTCAATAATGTTTAACCAAATACCTGGGCAGTCTGTGGTCCAGTCAAGTTGACACATAAAATTAACCGTCACACTGTTCGGTTTTCCTAGCTGTTAACTCCAATCATTTGAAAGGAAGCGATCTCGAACTTAAGGTTCCAGACTTTATAGCCAGATAATATTTTCTGGTTTTTATAGGCTGATGACTCCCATTCTGTATTTAAGGGCTACTGGTATGATATCACAGAAAAATAATTATTTACTCATTTAAAAAAATATCGGATGGGCACAGTGGCTCATGCCTGTAATGCCAGCACTTTGGGAGGCCGGGGCAGGTGGATCATGAGGTCAAGAGATTGAGATCATCTTGGCCAACATGGTAACACCCCATTTCTACTAAACATACAAAATTAGCTGGGCGTGGTGGTGCACGCCTGTAGTCCCAGCTACTCGGGAGACTGAGGCAGGAGAATCACTTGAACCTGGGAGGCAGAGGTTGCAGTGAGCTGAGATCACGCCACTGCGTTCCAGCCTGGCGAAAGGTGAGACTCCGTCTCAAAAACAAACAAACAAAAATATCAAAGTGAAATATGTGTAAGAAACTCAAAGAATATTTTAAGAGAGTATAATAATGTTAAAATACAAAAAGTTCCTTATTTATAGTTTCACTTTCAAAGATAAACAGTCATAATGATTTGATATGTTTCTAGCCATTTTTCAATACACTATACAATTAATAGTACACATGTGTTAGTTTTATTTTTTATTTCAATAGTTTTTGGGGTACAGGTGGTTTTTGGCTACATGGATGAGTTCTTTAGTGGTGAATTATGAGATTTTAATGCACTCCTCACCTAAGCAGTGTACACTGTATCAAATATGTAGTCTTATACCCCTCACTTTCTTTGCAACCATGCTGTTTTGGTAAGTACAGCCTTGTAGTATAATTTGAAGTCTGGCAATGTGATACCTCCAGATTTGTTCTTTTTGCTTAGTATTGCTTTGGTTATGTGGGCTCTTTTTTGGTTCCATATGAATTTTAGGATTGTTTTTTCTAGTTCTGTGAGGAATGATGGTGGTATTTTGATGGGAATAGCATTGAATCTGCAGGTTGCTTCAGGCAGTATGGTCATTTTCACAATATTGATTCTTCCTATCTATGAGCATGGGATGTGTTTTCATTTGTGTCATCTGTGATTTCTTTCAGTAGTGTTTTGTAGTTTTCCTTTATAGTTTTCACCTTTTTAGTTAAGTATATTCCTAGGTATTTTATTGTTTTTGCAGCTATTGCAAAAGGGATTGTGTTCTTGATGTGATTCTCAGCTTGATCATTGTTGGTGAATAGCAGTGCTTTGTATACATTGATTTTGTAATGTGAGACTTTACTGAATTTGTTTATCAGATCTAGGTGCCTTTTGGATGAGTATTTATGGTTTTCTAGGTATATGATCATATCATCAGTGAACAGTGACAGTTTGACTTCTTTTGTTTCCCAATTGGTATGTCCTTTATTTCTTTCTCTTGCCTAATTGCTCTGGCTGAGACTTCCTGTACTATGTTGAATAGAAATGGTGAAAGTGGGCATCCTTGTCTTGCTCCAGTTCTCAGGGGAAATGCTTTTAGCTATTCCTCATTCAGTAAGATGTTAGCTGTCGGTTTGTCATATATGGCTTTTATTACTTTGAGGTAAGTCCCTTCTATGCCTATTTTGTTAAGAGTTTTTATTATGAAGGGATGCTGGATTTTACCAAGTGCTTTTCCCTCATCTATTGAGATGATCATATGGTTTTTGTTTTCAATTCTAGCTATGTGATATATCACATTTATTGACTTGTGTATGTTAAACCATCCCTGCATCTCTGAGACGAAACTCATTTTGTCATGATGTGTTATCATTTTGATCATCCACCAGCTGTTGGATTTGGTGAGCTAGTATTTTGTTGATGATTTTTGCATCTATGTTTATCAGTGATATTGGTCTGTAGTTTTCTCTTTTTTGTTATGCCCTTCCTGGTTTTGCTATTAGGGTGGTACTGGCTTCATAGAATGATTTAGGGAAGATTCTCTCTTCATCTTTTGGAATAATTTCAGTAGGATTAGTACCAATTCTTCTTTGAATGTCTGGTAGAATTCCATTGTACATCCATCTGGTCCTGGACTTCTTTTCACTGGCAATTTTTTAAAATTATTGATTCAGTCTCACCACTTGGTATTGGTCTGTTCAGTGTTCCTGTTTCTTCCTGATTTAATCTAAGAGGGTTGTATATTTCTAGGAATTTATCCACTTCCTCTGGATTTTCTAGTTTGTGCATGTAAAGGTGTTCATAGTAGACTTCAGTGAACTTTTGTATTTTTGTGGTATTGGTTATAAAATCATTGACTTTCTGCCTTGATGATCTCTCTAGTGTTCTGTGGAGTATTGAAGTCTTCCACTATTATTGTGCTGCTATCTCATTTCTTTGGTCCAGCAGTAATTGTTTTATAAATCTGGGAGCTCCAGTGTTAGTTGCATATAGGTTTAAGATTGTAATGTCTTCTTGTTGGACTGCTACTTTTATGATGATATAATATTGTTCTTTGTCTTTTTTTTACTAGTGTTGCCTTAAAGTCTGTTTTGTCTGACATAAGAATAGCTACTTCTGGTTCCTACTTCTTCTGGTTTTCATTTACATGGAATATCTTTTTCTATCCCTTTGACCTTGAGTTTATGTGAATGCTTATGTGTAAGATGAGTCTGTTAAAGACAGTAGATATTGGTTGGTGGTTTTCTTATTTTTTATTTGATTTATTTCTTGATTTATTAAGACAGAGTTTCACTCTTGTTGCCCAGGCTGGAGTGCAATGGCACGATTATGGCTCACTGCAACCTCCACCTCCTGGGTTCAAGCAATTTTCCTGCCTCAGCCTCCCGAGTAGCTAGGATTACAGGTGTGTGCCAGCACACCTGGCTAATTTTTCTATTTTTATTAGAAACGGAATTTCACCATGTTGGCCAGGCTGGTCTTGAACTCCTGACCTCAAGTGATCTGCTTGCCTTGGCTTCCCAAAGTACTAGGATTAGAGGTGTGAGGCACCACACCTGGCTAGGTGTTGGTTTTGTTAAACCCATTCGGCCATTCTTTACCTTTTAAGTAGAGCATTTAGGCCATTTACATTCAATGTTAATATTGAGATACGAAGTACTGTTATATTCATCATATTAGTTGTTACCTAGATACATTTTTTTTTCACTGTGTTATTGTTTTATAGGCCCTGTGAGCTTAATGCTTTCAGGAGGTTCTATTTTGGTGCACATTGAGCTTTTGGTTCAAGGTTTAGAACTCCTTTTAGCATTTTTCGTAGTGCTGGTTTGGTAGTGGCAAATACCCTCAGCATTTGTTTGTCTGGAAAACACTTTATCTCTTCATCATTTATGAAGCTAAGTTTCACTGGAAACAAAAATCTTGGCTGACAATTGTTCTGTTTAAGGAGGCTAAAGATAGGAACTCAGTTCCTTCTAGTTTGTGAGGTTTCTGCTGAGAAGTCTTCTGTTAGTCTGATAGCTTTTCCTTTGTAGGTTACCTGATGCTTTTGTCTCACAGCTTTTAGAATTCTTTCCTTCATGTTGACTTTAGATAGCCTGATGACTATGTACCTTGGTGATGATCTTTTTGCAATGAATTTCTCAGGAGTTCTTTGTGCTTCTTGTATTTGGATATCTAAATCTCTAGCAAGGCCAGGAAAGTTTTTCTCAATTATTCCCTGAAATATCTTTTCAAACTTTCAGTCTTCTCTTCTTCCTCAGGAACACCAATTATTCTTAGGTTTGGCCATATTACATAATCCCATATTTCTTGGAGACTTTGTGTATTTCTTTTGATTCTTTTTGCTTCATCTTTGTCTGATTGGTTAATTTGAAAGCTGTGTCTTCAAGCTTTGAAATGTTTTCTTATACTTATTTTATTGTTGAAACTTTCTGTTACGTTTTGTATTTCCCTAAATGTGTCTTTCATTTCTAGAAGTTCTGATTGGTTTTTCTTTAATATATCTATCTGTCTGGAAACTTTTTCACTTATATATTGAATTTTTTTTAAATTTATTTTTGTCGGTTTTACCTTTCTCTGGTATTTCCTTGAGTAGCTTAATAATCAGCCTTCTGAATTTTTATTTGCTATTTCAAATATTTCATCTTGGTTTGGATCCATTGCTGGGGAGCTTCTGTGATTTTTTGGGGATATTAAAGAACCCTGTTTTGTCATATTATAAATCCCTGTCTTAGGTAGAGTATTGCTTTAAATTGTTTTTAAATTTATATTTGATTTCTTTTAAATTTCTTTTTATCCTCTTGAGGATGTGGCTTTAATGTTTATAGTTTATTATAGCCTCATTTGGTTCTTGGTGCTTTTAGGGCTGAAGACTGTATGAGTTCGTTTGTTATAGAGTCTTTGTGTGCTGGCTTTCTTAGCTGCTCATTGTATTAGTTATGTACTTGATGTGTGGGCAAGTTCATTGTCTCCCATGGGGTTGGAAAAGCAAGGATCTCTTGAAGCTTATTTCATTCCCCCATCGTATGCATTTTTAAAATTTTAATTAGTTTTTTCCTGTTATTTTATTTACTGAGTTAATGGTTCAAGTTTTAGGCCAATAGAGGATGTATCTCCGAGTAGGAATCAGTTGTTGCTAAAGCGAGTGGGTAGATGCAATACCCAATGGTGGGCAGGGATCCCAGCCTTGATGAAGGTGGCTGGGAGAGCTCTCCATTAGCTGCACTGAAGTTTTAGCAGGGGGAAGGGTGGGAGCTACCTGAAATCCCCTGCCAGGCCAGTAGGAAATCTATCTACCTCCCAGCCTCACTCCTGCCCCTGTGTTCTGGCTGTTCAGATCAGACAGGTACCTCTTTTTGTCTGTAAGAACATTGATATTCCAAGTAGAGAGGAATTATGACTCTGCCTCTCATGCAATCCTGAACCTGGGGAGTGCTCCTCCTGTGGGGACATAATCACCCTGAAATGTTCCAGGAAGGCTGTCTATAGATGTGTCCACGCTGAGTTCCTGTGGGAGGAGTCTCAGTTGTGTCTGCAGTTGTGGACAAGGCAGAAACAAGGGCCCCTTCTCCAAGACCCTTCATGTGCTGCCTGACTGTTGGGGTAGAGGTGCAGACTTTCTCCACTGAGCCCAGTGCTGCAATAGCATCTCTGCTATGAGAAACTTCCCACCAGCAGAAAGATCTGGGACTCAAGGCCTGCCATCCGGATTCTTTTGTCCCATGGCATGTTCCCTAGAAGTGGCGTTCTCCCTCTTCCCCTAGTAGTAGGAGTTCCTGAGAGCCAGACTACAGTGATTGGTATTGCCTTTCTGGAGCTAGCCACCCAGTGGGGCTGCCACACTCTGCACTCGTACTGGGGATGTCTGCAAAGAATCCAGCTATGTGAACTGACTTTAAGTCTCCCAGCATTGGGAAGCAGCACCAGCTCTGATGGAGGTGGCAGGGGAGTGATGTAGACTCTGTGAGATTCCTTGGTTGTAGATAGGCTTAGTGTGCTGGCTTTTTCAAATACTGGTTATAATCATAGTGAACTTGTCATGTGGACAGACTCAGGACCTCTGGTTAACCAGAGTACTGCAGGCAATGATGATAGCCGAAGTCACACAGCCATTTTCTTTTTCCTGGGCACAGAGTTATTCTACCTAGAGATGCTGTAATGGCCCGAGTTGATTGGCCTCCAACAGAGGTGGCGCTTGAAAAGGGGCATCAGCTGGCACAGAGGCAGTGGGATTTGAGCTTGCCCTAAGTAGTCTGGGGTAAGTATTCTGGTTTCTCAGGTGATGGGTGGAGCTATAAAGCTCCCAAAAGTTTATGTCCTTTGTGTTAAGCTAGTAGGGCCAGTGGAGGGGCATGGCCAACTGCTACTCCATAACCCCTTTGTGAATTCTTCTGTGCAGCAGACTATTATACTCCCCTCTGGAACATTACCCCAGTGGCCTGAGAACCACCTCCGATCCTCACAGGGGCCATGACTTGTCCCCATCAAGGAAAGTCAGAGCACAGACCCCCCTAACTTTGCCCCTACTTGGGGAAGCATTTTTTAGGCATAAAGCTACAAAAGAAAGATATAGCAGCTTTCAAGTCACACTTGACTTTTAGAGCACCATAGTAAAGAGGACCTCTTGTTAAAATACACCATGCGCTTGATGAATTTCCTTACGAGCATAGTCTGTGATATTCCAAATGTGCTCTTTATTGCTATTCTTCTCAATATTCTCTTCTTCCACAATTAACTGGTGTTACAGTCCCAATTTGTAAATGGCTTTGAGTGTTTTGAGCAGTTTTCTAACCTCACTTTCATAAATTGAGTGAAATCTTGCACTTTTTACATGTTCTGCTTTGGAATTTATTGTATTGTGTATACATTGCATTTTTGGTTGTTTATACTGCAAACCTGACTCCCAAAGAGATTAACATGATATCTATCGAGTCAGTCTAGTACTAACTGGGGTGAAAAATTTCATTGGCTATTAACTTTATAAAAAGTTAGTTTATTACAGAATATTTTCATATTAGGATCATTTATGTCACTGCCCCACCTACAACACAAACTAACAAGAGTAGAACTGACAAGAACATCCTTCATATTGTGTTACTTTCCTATTTACTGGAATGCTTTTTGTAGGTTGTTTTTGTATATTTCTAAACTTTATTTTTCTCCTTTTGGTGTCAATCAGTAAATCTGCTCTACTATTCAGTGTCTACATAGCTGTCTAATACACTTTTTTTTTTATCCTGGATGGTTGAGTTTGCTGGAATATTTTGAGACAATTAACATTTATAACATTTTAATCCAGCTATCTGAGCATTTAATATTCCTGTCTGGATTATTAAGGTTATCTTGATGATTATGAAGTGATTTTATTTTTCCAGTCCTCTAAGTTGATATATTAATTCTGAATTTATTCGTTTATAAAAAGAAGTCTTCTTAATAAGCTCCAGATTACATTGTCCCACTAAACATAACCCATTTTCCTTTTCTGATATTCTTTGACTATTTTATTTTAAATTGAGGGTATAATTTTCTTCTGTCTTCATAAACTATGTGAATATCTTAAAAATGACATCTAGTAAAGAATATTCTTGTATCTCAGATAGCTTATGTATTATATATAATCTTTAATTTTGTGAGATATAGACCTTTATAGAGTTTGTGTTGAAGGGAAGAGTGTATGAACTACTTGCAATCTCTTCCTTGACTATTTTTTAGTTCTAAAAATAATTATACCTACCTATATTGCTGAGGCAATATTTTTTATTTTACTTTTTCTTTTGAATGGAATTCAGTATGTATTTTTATGGCAAAATGTGCTTTCATAGAAAGTAACTTTCATATTTAAAATAAAACATATTTGTATGTATATTATGTATTTATATAAATGTATATCAAAGGTAAATGACAGTAATGATTTATCAGGTATTAAAAAAGTAAAGTAAAATTTAAATGATCAAATTTCACTAGTGTAATATTAGGACTGGTTAATATTTTTTCTTGAACATAATGATTTAGAAATGAAAATTTGTGATTATTACTTGATTACATTAAAATAGTCTTAAAGATATTTCTGTCCACATTGCCATGTTTTTAAAAATGCCAATGAAATAAGCTATCAAAAATTATAATAAAATATTCTATACTATTAAGTTATATCAATTTCCCAATTATTACAAAATAAAACGTATTGTTCTGAATGTAATGAAGAGGAGATATTTCATACTTAAATTCTGAATCCAGCTGTTTTACACTATGAAATATTAATTGCATGATCTTAAGGATAAGAACCTCTTTTATAGTACTTCTGTAAGAGAAATAAATTGGTCATAATTGTATTTCATTTTCTTGATTGAATAGATACATAGAATAAAATGCATTGCAGTCTTCTGACAATCACATCCTGAGACTCTGCTTAAATAGCTCTATTATAATCTTACAGCATTTTTAGTCATTTAAATACAAGTTTAGTTCTGTTGTAGCCTTCAGATATTTTGCACCAAGATATTTAACTTTGTAGCCTTCAGATATTTTGCACCAAGATATTTAACTTTGTAGCCTTCAGATATTTTGCAGCAAGATATTTAACTGGGAAAACCCTTAGTTTTTCATATTCAGATTTAAATTATTTCACTTACAACCATAGCTAAATATTTAAAACTGCAATGTCCCACTAAAACATAGCTGTTATAAATATTATAATTATCATCATAATAGAACTGACAAGAACCACCATCATTTATCTTACATTTCAATACTTCAGGTTATATGATTCAGTATGAAAGTATTGAGATAGATTTTTAAATTCTAAAACCAACTAACCTACCTTTCTTTTCTTCTTTGGTTCCTTCTACCCTTCCTAATTGTCTCTAGAGAACTAAAATTGAATGTCATGTGGCTAAGAAAACTCATGAAATGTTTTCTCTGTATTGTATGTAAATCATTGTTACTCTCCAGTATGTATAGTATTTTAATCTATATAGTCCAGAGCATATTAAAATTAGGATTTTTTTTTTTTTTGTGGAGCAAGATGACCAAATGGAAACCTCCACTGACTTGTCTACACAAAAAAGCACCTACATACGAACTGAAAATCAGGTTAACCATCACAGTACGTGGTTTTAACTTTATATTGCTAAAAAAGGCACTGATGATGATAGGAAAGAAAGTCTTGAATTGCTGATGCCACCCCTTCCCCATTCTCTGACAGTAGCTACATAACACAGGAGAGAGAATCTATGCTTCTGGGGGAGGGAGAGTCAGCAATCAGGATTTTGCACTGGAAGAACTCAGCTGGTACCCATGGAGGGAGCATTTAGACTAGCCCTAGCCAGAGAGAAATTGCCCATTCCTGGGGTTGGAACTTGAGTTTCGACAAGCCTCATCACCATTGGCTAAACTGTCTGGGGTCCTAAATAAACTTGAAAGGCTCACTAGGCCACAAGGACTACAAATCCTAGGCAAGTCTTAGTACTATGCTGTGCTTGGAGCAAGTGGACTTGGGGGCTATAAGGAGAGGCCTCTTCTGCTTGAGAAAAGCAGAAATATAAGAATAAAGGGGACTTTGTTTTGCATCTTAAGTAGCAGCTCTGCCACCGTGGGGTAGAGCACCAAGCCAACTCTTGGGGTCCCCAATTTTAGGCTTTGGCTTTTGGACAGCATTTCTAGGCCTACCCTGGGCCAGAGGGGAGCCCAGTGTTAGAAAGGGTAGTCTCAGGCCTGGCAGCATTCGCCACAAGCTGACTGAAGAGCCCTTGGGCCTTACTTCAGTGAACATCAGTGGTACCCTGGCAGTACATTCCATGGGCCCTTGGTGGTAGTGGACACAGGGAGAAACTCCTGCTTGGGGAAAGAGGAATGAAGAGGGGGAAAGACTTTATCTTGTGGCTTGTATTCCAGCTCAGCCACAGTAGAACAGAACACTAGGTAGATTCCTAAGGTTTCTGACTATAAGCACTGGCTCCTGGACAGCATCTCTGGACCCACCTGGGGCCTGGGGACCTTGCAACCCTTCAGAAAAGAACACAAATCTGGCTGGGTTCGCTACCTGCTGATTGTAGAGCCCTGGACCTTGAACAAACATAGTGATAGGTAGTGGCTATAGCAGGCCTTGGACAAGACCCAGTGCTATTCTGGCTTCGGGTCTGACCCAGCATAGTCCCAGTGGGGGTGGCCACAGGGGTGCTTGTGTCACCCCTTCCCCAGCTGCAGGCAGCTGAGCACAGAGAGAAGGACTTCATTTGTTTGGGAGAAAGTAAGAACAAGAGTCTCTCCCTGGTCATCCAGATAATTCTTCCAGATCTTATCCCAAACTGTCAAGGTGGTACCTCTGTAAGTATGCAAGAACTACAACATAACTGGGCTTGGGTACCCCCTAATGCAGATATGGCTTCAGTGAACAAAACTTTAGATTATATGCCCAATTCTCTTCTAACACCTGGAAAACCTTCCCAAAAAGGGTAAGTACAAACAAGCACAGATTGCAAGGGAATAGAAACAAATAACCTACAATGGAGTTCTAGTACATCTGTCAGTAGACGCTTCCAAGGAAACCTTACAGGCCAGGAGATAGGGATATGGCATATTTAAAGTGATGAAGGAAAAAAACCTTTTACCCTAGAATAGTATATTCAGTTAAAATATTCCTCAAGCAAAAAGGAGAAATAAAGACTTTCTCAGACAAATAGAAGCTGAGAGATTTCATTAATACCAGATCTGTTGTACAAGAAATGCTAAAGGGAGTTCTTCAGTCTGAAAGAAAATAATGTTAATGAGCAATAAGGAATCATCTGAAGGTTCTCACTGGTAGTAATAAATACACAGAAAAACACAGAATATTATAATGTTGTAATTGTGGTGTGTAAAGTACTCATATCTTAAGTAGAAAGATGAAAAGATGAAACAATCAAAAATAATAACTACAACAATTTCAGACATGGATAGTATAATAAAATAGAAACAATGATAAGTTAAAAAGTGGGAATATGAGGTTAAAGTGCAGAGTTTATATTAGTTTTCTTTTTGCTTATTAGTTTGTCTATGCAATCACTGTTGTCATCAGTTTAAAATAATGGGTTATACTATATTATTTGCAAGCCTCATGGTAATCTCAAATAAAAAAATAAAACAGATACACAAAAAATAAAAAACAAGAACCCAAAACATACCAGCAGAGAAAATCACCTTCACTAAAAGGGAGACAGAAAGGAAGAAAAGAAGGAAGTGGGACCACACAAAACATCAGAAAAATAAATAACAAAATGGCAGGAGTAAGTCCTTACTTATCAATGAGAACATTGAATGTAAATGGATTACATGCGCCAATCAAAAAACAGAGTTGGTCAATGAATGAAAAAACAAGACCAAACGATCTGTTGCCTACAAGAAATGTACTTCACCTATAAAGACACACCTAGACAGAAAATAAAGGAATGTAAAAAGATACTCCATGGAAATGGAAACAAAAAAAAAATAAGAGTAACTACACTTACATCAGACAAAATAGATTTCTAAACAAAGACTACAAAAAGAGGCAAAGAGGGACATTATTTAATGATAAATGGGTCAATTCAACAAGAGGATATAACAATTATAAATATATGTGCATTCAACACCAGAGTACCCAGATATGTAAGGCAGATGTTAGAGCTAAAGAGAGAGGTAGATCAATACAATAGCTGGAGACTTCAACACCCAACTTTCAGCATTGGACAGATTATCCAGTTGGAAAACTAGCAAAGAAACATTTAGTCTGCATTTAGATTGAATAGACTTAATAGACTTTTACAGAACATTTCATGTAACAGCTGCAGAGTACATAGTCTTCTCCTTAGCACAGGGATCATTCTCAAGGATAGACCATATGTTAGGTCAAAAAACAAGTCTTAAAACATTTAATATAATTGAAATCATATGGATTATCTTCTTTGATCATGATTGAATAAAACTAGAAATAAATAACACAAGAAATTTAGAAAGATGTACAACACATGGAACTTAAATAGTTTGTTTCTGAGTGACTAGTGGGTCAATGAAGAGATTAACAGGAAAATTAAAAAATTTCTTGAAACAATTGATAATGAAGACAGCATACCAAAATCTATAGGCTACAGCAAAGGTAGTACAAAAGGGAATTTTATAGCTATAAGTATCTACATCAAAATAGAAGAAAAACTTCAAATAAACAACACAACAGTGCATCTTAAAGAACTGGAAAAGCAAAAGAAGTCTGAACCCAAAATTAGTAGAAGAAAAGAAATAATGAATATTAGAGCAGAAATAAATGAAATTGAAATGAATAAAACAATACAAAAGATCAATGAAACAAAAAGTTGGTTTTGCAAAAAGATTAAAAAAAAAACTGACAAACCTTTAGCCTAAGAAAACAGAAGAGGAAATCCAAATAAAACCAGAGATGAAAAAGGAGACATTACAATTGATACCGCAAAAATTCAAAGGATCATTAGAGGTTACTTTGAGCAACTATATGCTTATAAATTGGAAAACTGAGAAGAAATTGAGAAATCCCTAGACACATATAACCTACCAAGATTGACCTATGAAGAAATCTAAAATCTGAGCAGACCAGAAACAAGTAATGAGATTGAAGCTCTAATAAAAGGGATCCAGAAAAGAAAAGCCCAAGACCCAATGGCTTCACTGCTGAATTTTTCCAAACCTTTAAAGAGCTAATACCAGTCCCACTGAAACTACTCCAAATATTATAGGAAGTGGGAATACTTCCAAACTCATTCTCTAAGGCCAGCATTACCTCAATACCAAAAACCAGATAAGCATCAAAAAAGGAAAACTACAGGTCAATATCCTTGATAAACATTGATTCGGAAATACTCAACAAATACTAGCAAACTGAATTCAGCAACACATTAAAAAGATCATTCATCATGACCAAGTGGGATTTATTCCAGGGATGCAAGGATGATTCAACATATGCAAATTAGTCAGTGTAATAAATCGACAAGATGAAGGACAAACACCATATGATCATTTCAATTGACACTGAAAAATCATTTGATAAAATAATAAAACTGTAAAAAATACTGGATATAGAAGGAACACACCTCAACATAATAAAATCCATATGTGATAGACCCAGAGCTAGTATCATACAGACTAGGGAAAAACTGAAAGACTTTCCTCTAACATCTGGAACATGACATGGATGTTCACTTTCACCACTATTATTCAAAATAGTACTGGAAGTCCTAGATAGAGGAATCAGACTACTATCTGATTGAAAGAAATAGAGCATTTAAATTGGATCATACTATCCCTGTTTGCAGATGATATGATCTTATATTTGGAAAAAACCTAAAGACTTCAAAAATCTATTTGAACTGATAAACAACTTCTGTAAAGTTGTAGGATACAAAAATCAATATATACAATTCAGTAGCATTTCTATGTGCCAACAGTGAACAATCTGAAAAAGAAATCAAGAAAGTAATTGCATTTATAATAGCTACAAATAAAATTAAATACTTAGGAATTAATGTAGCCAAAGACATGAAAGATCTCTTCAATGGAAACTATAAAATATTGATGAAAGAATTGGATAAGGACACAAGAAAATGGAAAGATATTCCATGTTCATGGATTGGAAGAATAAATTTTGTTAAAATGTCCATGGTACCTACATCAATCTACAGATTTAATACAGTTCCTCTCGAAATACCTAGACATCTCTCTCAGAAATAGAAAAAAAATGCTAAAATTTATATGGAGCCACAAAAGGCTCTGAATAGGCAAAGCTCTACTGAACAAAAAGAAGAAGACTGGAGGAATCACATTACCTGACTTCGAAAGATTATACAAAGCTATGGTAAACAAAACTGCATGGCACTGATGCAAAAAACAGACATATAGATCAATGGAGCATAATTGACAAACCAGAAATAAATCCATACATCTATGGTGAGCTCATTTTTGATAAAGCTGTGAAGAACATACACTGGGGAAAGGATAGTCTTTTCAATAAATGGTTCTGGGAAGACTGGATGTCCATATGCAGAAGAATGAAACTAGACTGCTATCTCTTACCATATACAAAAATCAAATAAAAGTGGATTAAAGACTTAAATCTGAGATCTCAAACTGTGAAACTACTAAAAGAAAACTTTGGGGAAACTCTTCAGGAAATTGAACTGGGCAAAGATTTTTTGAGTGATACTCCACCAAGCACAGGCAACTAAAGCAAAAGTGGACGAATGAGATCACAACAAGTTAAAAAGCATCTGCACAGCAAAGGAAACAATGAACAATGTAAAGAGACAACCCACAGAATGGGAGAAAATATTTGCAAACTGTCCATCTGACAAGGAATTAATAACCAGATTATATATGTATTAGTCCATTCTCACACTGCTATAAAGATGCTACCTGAGACTGGACAATTTATATATATATATATATATATATATATATATATATATATATATATACTTTTTTTTTTTTAAAGGAGGTTTAATTGACTCACAGTTCTAGATGACTCCGGAGGCTTCAGGAAGCTTACAATCATGGCAGAACAGAAGCAGGCACCTTTTTTACAAGGCAGGAGAGAGTGTGAGTGTGTGAGGAAGGAACTGTCAAACACTTATAAAACCATCAGATCTCATGAGAACTCACTGTCACGACAACAGCATGGGGGAAACCACCCCTGTGATTCAATCACCTCCCACCAGGTCTCTCCCTGGACACATGAGGATTACAATTCAAGATGAGATTTGGATGGGGACACAGCCAAACCATATCAATATAAGTAGCACAAACAGTTCTGTAGGAACAGTCTATTAATCTGATTTTAAAATGGTCAAACGGTCTGAATAGACATTTGTCAAGACATGCAAATGGCAAACAGGTATATGAAAGGTGTTCAGTATCATTAATCATCAGAGAAATACAAATTAAAACTGCAAAGATATATCATCTCATGCCAGTTAAAATGGCTTTTATCCAAAAGACAGACAATAACAAATGCAGACAAGGATGTGGAGAAAAGGAAACTCATGCGCTGTTGGTGGGAATGTAAATTAATACAACCACTATTGAGAACAATTTGGATGTTCCTCAATAAACTAAAAATAGAGCTACCATATGACCTAGGTATCCCACTGCTAGGTATATTATTGAAATAAAAGAAATCAATATGTTGAAGAGATATTGCAGCACTCTTCATGATTGCCAAGATATGGAAGAAACCTTCACGTTTATCAACTGATGAATGGATAAAGAAAGTGTGGTACATATACAGAATGGAGTACTATTCAGCCATAAAATGGCTCACGCCTGTAATCCCAGCACTTTGGGAGGCCAAGGAGGGTGGATCACCTGAGGTCAGGAGTTTGAGACCAGCCTGGACAACATGGTGAAACCTCGTCTCTGCTAAAAATACAAAAATTCGCTGAGCATGGTGGCATGCGCCTGTAATCCCAGCTACTCGGGAGGCTGAGGCAGGAGAATCGCTTGAACCCAGGAGGCGGAGTTTGCAGTGAGCCGAGATTGTGCCAGTGCACTCCAGCCTGGGTGACAGAGTGAGACTCTATCTCAAAAAACAACAACAACAACAACAACAACAACAAAAAACAGAACTATGATATCCTGTCGTGTGTAGCAACATGGATGGAACTGGATGTCATTCTGTTAAGTGAAATTAGCCAGGCACAGAAAGACAAACTTTGCATGTTCTCACTTATTTGTGGGAGCTAAAAATTAAAACGTTTGTACTCATGGAGATACAGAGTAAAATGATGGTTACCAGAGGCTGGGGAGGGTAGTAGTGGGGGTGGATGGGAAGATGGGATAGTTAATGGGTACAGAAAAGTAGAATGAATGAATGAGATCTAGTATTTGACAGGCTAACAGGGTCATTATATTCAATAACAATTTAATCGCATGTTTAAAGATAATTGAAAGAATATAATTGTTTGTAACACAAAGGATCAGGGCTTGAGGTGATAGATACCTCATTTGCCCTGATGTAATTATTATACATTGTATGCCTGTATCAGAATACCTCATATAACCCATATATACCTACTATGTACCCACAAAGATAATTTTAAAAACTGAAGTTTTAAATCAGAAACATTTTCTTTTAGAGACTTTATTTTGTGGATGTTAATGAAGTTTTGTGGTGAACTCACTAAAACCAAGTTGTATAGTTAATATAACATGCAAAATCACTTACTGTATGGCAGTATGTCTCGAACATATAAAACTTTGCCTCTTTATTGAAAAACACATTCTGAGGTCAATCTCAAAACCTGTGAAGAATTCTCCCTGCTTCACAAGCCAAACTAGTAGGGATAGTGATTTCCTCTTCTGCACCACACCAGAACAACATGAGTAAGAGTTCCAGGCACTTGAAAAACATAGAAGAAAGGAAGGGAAAGAAGCACCTGTGCATTCTTCCATTCTTTCAAGTGGTTACGTCTTGTCAACTATGTTGTGATAAGAGCAGAGAAGATAATTTTTCAAGATATTTGCAATTATTCAAGATAATTTTGCATATTTGAGTAATGCAAATTTAAAAACTTTTTAAAAATTTAAAAACACTTTAATGCACATTTAAAAACAAATTTTGCATATTTGAGTAATGCAAATTTAAAAACATCTGTAGGTGCATACTACTCATGTATGTTTGTGAGACATGAATTCAGTGATTCCAAGTCTTCAACATCATTTCGTGTCCAAACTCCCTGTCTGTCCCATCCTCTGAGATTTGGGTAAAAAAGAATTTGTCTTGGGGTAGAGCTTTACCCAAACTTTAAGAAAGGACATTGGTTAAGGGCACAAGAGGCATCTCTTTAGTGGTAGATTCATGTCATCAGGTGTGGAAGTCATGGTGGAAAAAAAATAGAAAACTACCAGGGAGTTGTGGAATACTGGACTTTGGAAAAAATAGCTCATTAAAGACATACTGAATAACATTTTACATGCTGTGTGTGTCTTTTCTTATCACTTTGTCATTTTGTTTGCTTAAATACGTGTTATCATATCAGTTTTGCTGTTAAGAAAACTATGTCATGGAAAGGTAGTTGAATATTTAGCTTGTTACTATTGTTCAGTGGTCAAGTGAGAACTCCAGTAAAGTTTTTAGAATTTAAAACTAGAATTGGGTATGAATAAGAGGAGCAAAATATATACATATAATGTTTCTTTTAATATTTTAGATATGTCTACGAGATCCAAAGTATAGTTTTTATACCTTACTTTATTACAATTACAAAGTCTATATTTTTCTTCTGCAAAATTTGCACTTGACCATCTTGGTCCCAGAATATCATACTTTCAGAATTTTCTAATGTTCTTAATATTATGCTTTATATTATATCACACAATTACTGAATAAATTAGGTGAATTCAAATTTTAAATGGATACATTAAACATATCAAAAGGAAAAGATCAAATTAGAAATAGTTTTAGAATGAAAGATTGGGCTGACACTGTCTTGCTGTAAGATAAATATTTCTGCATAGCACATGTGAAGTAATTAAGACACAGCAGAAATATTCTAAGCAGTGTAAAAGCACTAAAAATGGGAAATTCGTAATCACTTTCTATGAGCAAATGAAATTACTTACAATCCCAATTCCCTTCCATTGTAATCTCTTTCTAACTTTATCGTACTTGGAAAATTACTATGGTGACAAAGAAGTTTTTATTTTCCCTGGGTAGATAGAAATTCATTGGAAGACTTTATAAGTAGCCAGAACATGGTCTCATAATCAGTTAGCAGATTTGTATCCTCGACTACTTCTTGTATTCTGTAAATAAACATCTTTTGACTAGCAAGCTGGATTAAGAATGAGTTTTCAAACATGCAGTCACATAAGTGTGACTTTTAAGTCAATGTTTCTTTTAAGCAATTATAATTTCACGTATCTTATGATTAGTCTCATATACATAAGGATTCATAGTAGAGGAGAATAATAAATACAAATGTGAAAATAAAAGGGGCATATGAAGAGGTTAATTTTGTTAAAATGTGATAATTGTAAGCCTAATTTATAAAAAAAAGTTCAGAATGTCATCACCTTGCTAATGAAATAAAACTTTTGGTGATAACATTTTAGTAAGGCTGACTGTGTAATTTACAGTGTCCAGTGAAAAAAGAAAACGTAGTGCCCCTTCGACAAAAATTTTAAGTTGGTGACAGCAGAGAGTTTACCAAGAAGAAGGCCCTGTGTGGTTGCATAGATTGTATATTCATGAAGCAGATCTTGCTTGTTAGTCTAAATTTGCTATTAGAAAAGTTTTGAATACAGTAGATAAAATATCTGGGGAATATGCTTGGTTGTCACTCAGGAGTGTTTATACAAGTGTGATCAAAATTATAAGTAACATCAGGAAATTGATTATACAAGCATATTCACTATACAAGTGATATCAAAATGATCTGTAAGGTTAACGAAATTCAGCAAAAGTGTTAATGAAATATCAATAGACCTTTGTGAAATATAAATTAAAATTAGTAATCTAAATTTCATATACTGAAATGCAGTGTGAGATGTATGCCTAATTTACAGAAAGCATTAAAAGTTTGGGAGAAGAGTATCATCTCCCATGAGTGGTCTTTACAATGTCTTAAACATAAGGCTATATCTTTAATAATTCTGTTGCCTTCTAGCCCACAAGCTGACATATCTTGATATTTGATGAGTCTCAATGAGAAAACCATTTTGTGTGTGTGTCTCCTGGAATCTTTATTACTCTAGCAGGAAAGACTTGAACAATGTTTTCTTTCTTTCTTTTTTTTTTTTTTTTTTTTTTGGAAACGGAGTCTCACTCTGTTGCCCAGGCTAGAGTGCAGTGGCACGATCTCTGCTCACTGCAACCTTCACCTCCTGGATTCAAGCGATTCTCCTGCTTCAGCCTCCTGAGTAGCTGGGATTACAAATAATTGCCACCATGCCCAGCTAATTTTTGTATTTTTAGTAGAGATGGGGTTTCACCATGTTGGCCAGGCTGGTCTCGAAATCCTGGCCTCAGTTGATCCACCTGCCTTGCCCACCCAAAGTGCTGGGATTATAGGCATGAACCACTGTGCCCGGCCTTGAGTTTTCTAACGCATAATGCACTGAAGAGTTCTCTTTCATAAATTCAGAACTGAGGAAGAGGAGAAAGAAGACAGAAAAACAGAGCTGTTATTGAAAAATAGACGTCTTGGTTTCTTTTAACAGTGTTTTTTCGTTCTCCTTGTGGAGATATTTCACCTCCTTGGTTAGATGCATTTCTAGGTATTTCATGTTTTGTTTTTTTTGTATGTGGCTATTGTAAATGAGATTGTGTTCTTGACTTGACTCTCAGCTAGAATGTTATTGGTGTATAGGAATGCTACTGGTTTTTATACATTGGTTTTGCATCCTGAAACATTACTGAAGTCGTTTTCAGTTCTAGGAGATTTTTGGCAGAGTCTTTAGAGTTTTCTAGGTATAGAATCATATTGTGTGTGAAGAGAGATAGTTTGACTTATTTGGATGCCTTTTTTTTTTTCTCTTGCCTGGCTGCTCTCACTGTGACTTCCAGAACTATGTTAAATACGAGTGGTTAGAGTGGGCATTCCTGTCTAGGCAACGCAAATAAATGGAAACCATTCCATGCTCATGGATTGGGAGAATTAATATAGTTAAAATGGTCATACTACCCAGAGCAATTTATGGACTTAATGCATTTCCAAACTACCAATGTCATTTTTTAACAGAAGTAGAGAAAACTATTCTGAAATTCACATGAAGTTAAAAGAGAGCCTGAATAGCCAAAGCAATCCTAAGCAAAAAGAACGAAGCCAGAGGCCACACATTACCTGTCTTCAAACTATGCTACAAGACTATAGTAACCAAAACAGCATGGTACTAGTACGAAAACAAACACATAGGTCAATGGAACAAAATAGAGAAGGCAGAAATAAAGCCAAATATCTACAACCATCTGATCTTAAACAAACTCAACAAAAATTAAGCAATGAGGAAAAGACTTCTTATTCAATAAATGGTGCTGGGATAAAGGGCTATCCATATGCAGAAGAATGCAACTGGATCCCTACCTATCACCATATATGAAAGTTAACGCAAGATGGATTAAAGACTTAAACATAAGCCCTCAAAATAAAAAAAATCCTAGAAGAAAGCCTAGGAAGTGTTCTTCTCAATATCAGCCTTGGCAATAATTTATGACTAAGTCCTCAAAAGGCAAATTGACAAGTGAGGCCTAATTAAAGTAAGGAGCTTCTGCAGAGCAAGAGAAACTATTAAAGGAGTAAACAGACAGCCCATAGAGTGGGAGAAAATATTTGCAAACTCTGCATTTGACAAAGGTCTAATATCCAGATTCTATAAGGAACTAAATTCAGCAAGCAAAATTCAAAAAACCCCATTAAAAAGGGGGCAAAGAACATGAAAGACACTTCTCAAGAGAAGACATACAATGGACCCACAAACTTATGAAAAAATGCTCATCATGATTCATCATGATCAATCATTTGAGAAATGCAAATCAAAATCACAATGAGATACCATCTCACACCAATCAGAATGGCTTCTGTTGAAAAGTCAAAAAATGGCAGATGTTGATGAAGATGCAGAGAAAAGGGGACACATACACTATTGGTGGGAATGCAAATTCGTCCAGCCACTGTGGAGAGCAATTTGGAGATTACTCAGAGTACTAAGTGTTGAACTACCATTCAACCCAGCAATCCCATTACTGGGTATATACTTAGAGAAAAATAAATCATTCTACCAAAATGACACAAGTACCCATATGTTCAGCGCAATGCTGTTCATAATACAAAAAACATAGAATCATCCCTGGGGCCCATCAAAAGTGGATTGGATAAAGAAAATGTGGTCCATATACACCATGGAATACTATGCAGCCATAAAAATAATGAAATCAGTCCTTTGCAGCAACATGGGTACAGCTGAAGGCCATTATCCTAAGTGAACTAACCCAGAAACAGAAAACCAAATACTTCATGTTATTACTTACCAGTGAGAGTTTAACACTGGGCACACATGGACATAAAGATGGGAACAATAGACATTGAGGACCATTAGAAAAAGGAGGGATGGAAGGGGGCAAGGGCTGAAAAGTGACCTCTTGGGTACTATGCTCACTACCTGGGTCACAGGTTCATTCATACCTCAAGCCTCAACATTACACATTATTTACCTTTGGAACAAACCTGCACATATACCCCCTGATTCTAAAATAAAAGTTGAAAAAAATGGAGTTGATAAGATATAGGTCAAATAAGTGAAAGTTTGCTCTCTTTCATTGGTTGTTGGCAAATCATTGTCTAATCAGGGCATATTTAATGAACCTAGGGTTTTTCCATAAGAGTAGGTTTATACCTGGGAAAGTCCAGGTTATGGTGGAAAATACATAGCATATAAGCTGCCAATTTTTCCTTTATTGCCCATGTTTTACATTATATTCTATAATGGCACTTTTTTCCTGCTGAACTTGAATAGACATCATAAATATTTTCAGTACTTCACTCTACGTAGCTCCACTAATTAAAGTTGGACTTGAGATAAAATCTGTTTCCTATATTGGGCATGGTGTAATCTAGTAATTTCTGGAATGTATAAAACTTAATTAATATACAGATATACGGACACTTGTATTCTGCTGGAGTCATGCATTCTGAAATTCTTGGAAAATAGACTGTATGCAAATAGTTTTATCTGGGTGGTGTTGGAATTAGGAGAGATAAGAATAAGAATATGGATTATAAGCCAATCCACTATATGGATGCATGGAATTTAAATCTAAGAGCTTATAAAATTTATTATATTCTGAAAGAGGTAGCCACATAGAAATGCTGCAGAGAAAGCAATAGCAGATTTCCTAGGAAGGTGCTGGAATTCCCAAGATGAGTTAAAGAATTGGGCTAGGAATTGAATGAAAGATTTAGTGTACTACCTCTGGTATTTGCACAATGAAGCCAACTCAGATAAACTCTTTTTCTGCTTCTTGCTGCACTGTTTTCCAGCATTTTTTTCTCATTGTGTGCAAGTAGCTAGGACATAGCAGGATATACCAGATAAAAGAAATGGTCTAGTATCCACAGAGCCTTACAGTCATACCTACTTACCGACCTCCCATTTCCAACGAGTAGAATTGTAATCCGTATGCTGTTATAGGATAAAATGTTTTAGCACTACCCTCTAGATGTGATTTTCTATTTGAACTAGCTGTGGCCTGTGTTAATGTGTGGTATGAGTGAAAATTGCATATTTTGAAACACAAGTAGATGGCTTGTGAATGCTAGTTAAATATTAAGAGCATACTGGGGGACTAATCTTTGACATTTTCTCGCCAAGACAACCCAAGCAAAGAATATTTAATTCTCATGCTTTATAAAAATGATAGGAGTTAAGGGATCTCATTTTAAGTAAATTTATATCAAAGAAGGGGATAAATATTCTTCAGAGGCCCATGTTAATAAAATATGAAGTTATGAGGAGTTTGTTGAATACTATAAAGAAAAAACAAATTCCAACAAGTTGGTAAGAGGCAAATAACAAACTAATGAATCTGATTAAAGTCTTTTCCATATCTGATTTCAAGAACCTATAGACTGAAGTAGTAAAGTCACTACGGTATTCCAAATCTGGTAGACAAACTGTAATGATGAATTTTTGGGCCTCCAGAAAATATTTCCCTGAACAAATCATGAAGTCACCCTATCCCTTTCTCTCTCCCTTCCTTCTTCTCTCCCTTCCTCTCTCTCTTCATTCATTTCTCCCTTCCCTCCCTCCTTCCATCTCCTGTTTTTTTTCTTCTTCTTCTTTTTAAATCACAAGGACTCACTGAACCCAGAGATAAGCATTGTCACAGCTCTGGATAGTAAGGAGGAAAGGGAATTGCAGGACTGTGCTGTTTCATCTTACATGACAAATGGATCCCCAATAAATAGGCCTCTATTTTAATAATTAAATTCTATGGTGTTTGATTGATTGAACTCAGAAAAGATAACCAAGAATGTGGAAAGTAGAAATCAAGAGTCTATAAATCAGATCTAACGTAGGTCTTTGATTATACATGCATATAAATTCTCCAACTCTCCTCTTTCAGTGAGAGTTGCCAGAGTGTTTCCTTGTCAGTTTAGAAAATTGGAATAAGAAAGCCCAGAATGTGCTGACACTTGAGGAGGAGAAGGTCTTTAACCTATTAATCTAAATATTTTATCACATTGGTTAAAGAACCATTGGAACACTTCCAATAATAGAGTTGTATTTCAGCTTAGATTATTATTTTAGTAGTTCCATTCCTTTTGCCTTGTAAATCACGTGGTCACATTACACAGCCCAATGTTAATTCATATATAAAGTAATTTGAAATTAAATAGGCCAAAAACATTTGAAATCATACTGACATTTTCATACATCCATACTATTTTCCAACTTGAAAAGTATTTTAAACACAATGGTCTCATTTTGGTTACTAGACAAATCTAGCCTTGTTGTAGTGTGGATGTTAAGAATTTCTTAGCCATAAAAAAGAATGAGATAATGTCCTTTGCAGCAATAGGGATGGAGCTGGAGGCCATTATCCTAAGAGAACTAATGCAAGAGTAGAAAACTAAACGCCACGTGATCTCACTTATATGTGGGAGCTAAACACTGAGTACACATGGACACAAAGAAAGAAACAACAGACATTGGGGCCTATTTAAAGATGGAGGGTAGGACAGGGTTTTTCGTAGGGACAGGGTTTTTCCATGTTGCCAGGAAAGGCAAGGATTGAAAAACTACCTATTGGGAACTATGCTTATTACCTGGGTGATGAAATAATATGTACAGCAAACCCCCATGACATGCAGTTTATCTATAAAGTCAAGGTGCACATGTACCCCTGAAGCTAAAATAAAAGTTAAAAAAATAATTTTTTGCATATTTTATATATTCTGTAAAGAGTGTGGATTTGAGTTATATAGTTTCCCAGCCTGTCCAGGCCCAGGTGATGTTCTTTGTTCATTGCTTAATAAGAAAATAAAGGTGAAACTATTACCATATGTAGTAAAGTGATTCATAGGAATGAATTACTGCCATTCTAGAGTCTATTTTTAACTGTATTAGCTTTTTCTTTATGGTGTTGGAAAGTCTGAAAACCGTAATTAGTAACCAGTACTTTAAAAAGATATCTATAGATTTTGTACATATTTACATTTGCAATTACTTTATTATCCTGGACTTTCAACTTGAACATGAGCAAAATTGTGTTAACTGAGACAGCATTAGTTTATTCAATGAATAAAAATCCAACTTGAGTCACCATGGGAATACCCATGATTGACTTGCCTATTTGGCTGCATTTCACTCTCACACATTGTGATGGGATAAAAACACTATATTTTCTAAACTGAATTTTCAAAAAGGCACTAAGGATGACTGAGCAAAGCATTCTGTTATCAATAGCGCTGTACTCAGATACCAGCATGTGAAATCTACATTTATGTCTGCAATTTTGGAGAACTAAGAACCATATGGTATCTTGGTTTTATACTTCCTGAATCAGCTTAATTGCATCTGCATACCAATTAAACTTGAATAAATATGTTTGAGTGCTTTTTAGTTGTTGATATTTTGTTATAAAGCTTTTACTCCAATTTGACTAAAAGCATTTTTAACTGCACTTGGTTTATAAATGGGTTATCATTTTATATTAATACACATCATATACCATGTTATTTCTTTTTATGATAAAAGCACTGTTTGGCGTATCCATATTTCTTAGCAAGTGTTAAGTAAAAGTGATATAGAAAGTATCTAATCCATCTGTGAATCAAGTTAAATTATATATATATTTATGTATATATTTATATATGTGTACATATATTATTGTTATTGTTGCTGTTAATTTCTATAATGCAATCTAGAACATGAATGAACTTTTAACTTGTTGACACTGTTTCTAGAGCATTTTGAGTGGTTAAATAAATGTAAGTATAAATATAGAACTAAACTTGAGGCTTATATACATTGAAATAATTGATGTTTCAGATGCTGCTCATCTCATCTTACCCAAATTACTGTACCAGCAGACTTTGGTTACAAATCACTGAATACTATTGGTTAAAGAAAGTCATATACATATACCTGTCCTCATTAGGTTACTATAGAGGCTGCAATCCTTATGAGCTTTTTGGTTAAGACTCTTTAAAGGAGTTGCATAATTTATGGAGGACCTTTGTTGGTCACTGTATTTCACAAGAGTCAGATTAAGGTCCATTACTCTGTTCAATCTACTCTTAGATCCGTTTGATGCTGATGAGAGTTTTCTATCCAGGGTAAAGGGATAGGTGAGTACTAAGTGATCAAAGTCACATCAAAGCATTTGGTATAAGGAAACAAAATGATTGTGATACTGCATTAATGGAAGGTTGCTTTCTCATGCTTTGAAAATAAACGGCTTTGCTTTACCTGAATATTTATTTCCAGTATATTTCTTCCTTGCAATCTACTACATGAAACAGAGGGGGACCGTTATCTAGTGATAACATGTTTTTCTAGTTACATTATATGTTAAGCAAGCTCCTTGGTTATTCATATTTCTAATAGAAACGCTAATATTTCATGGTATTTTGTGATTTAACACCATCCCCGATCCCATGCACCATTTTGAATGATTATGTGGCATTGTATACCACTAAGTATTCTATTAAATAGAATTTATAATATTCAAGTTAAGTATATTTTATTTTTTATTTGTATTTTTATTATACATATTTTTAAATTGTTATGGATACCTAACAGTTGCACATATTTATGGGGTACATGTGATATTTTGATACAAGCATATAGCATGCAATGATCAAATCAGGATAATTGGAAAAATATCAGGATAATTAGGATATCCATAATATTAAAGATCTATCATTTCATGTTAAGAACATTACAGTTCCACTCTTCTAGTAATTTTAAAATATACAATAAAATGTTTTTAACTGTAGTCACCTTATTGTGCTATTGAACATTAGATCTTATTCCTTATATCTAACTGCATTTTTGTACTCATCGAGCAAACCCTCTTTATCCCTGCCTCCTTATGGTTGAATAATATTCCATTGTGTATATGGATCACATTTTCTCTATCCATTCATATGTTGATGGACACTTAGGTTGATTCCATATCTTGGCTCTTGTGAATAGGGCTGCAGTAAGCATGGAAATGTATATATCTTTTCGTTGTATTGATTTCCTTTCTTTTGGATGTACACCCAGCAGTGGGATTGCTGGGTCACATGGTAGCTCTTTTTTTAGTTTTTTGAGAAACCTCCATAATATTCTCCACAGTAGCTATATTAATTTACATTCCCACTGTGTATAAGGGTTTCCCTTTCTCCACATCCTCACCAGCATCAGTTATTTCCTGTCTTTAGGATAAAAACCATTTTAACTGGGATGAGATGATATCTCATTGTATTTTTGATTTGCATTTCTCTTATTAGTGATGTTGAGCAATTTTCATATACCAGTAGGCCATTTTAATGTCTTTTTCTGAGAAATGTCTGTTCATTTGCTGATTTTTATTGTATCATTTTTCTTATTACATTTTTGCTATTGATTTATTTGAGTTCCTTATGTATTCTGATTATTAGTCCCTTGTCATATGGGTAGTTTGCAAACATATTCTCCCACTATGTGGGTTGTCCCTTCACTTTGTTGATTATTTTCTTTGCTACGCACAAGCAAGCTTTTTTAGTTGGCGTGATATCTTTTGTCCATTTTTGCTTTATTTGCCAGTGCTTTTGTGATCTTACTCAAGAAATATTTGCCCAGACACATGTCCTGGATTGTTTCCCCAATGTTTTATTTTAGTAGTTTTATAGTTTCAGGTATTAGGTTTGTCTTCAGTCTACTTTGAATTGATTTTTTTTTTTTTTTTTTTTTTTTTTTTTGAGACAGGGTCTTGTTCTGTCACTTAGGCTGGAGTACAGTGGTGCAATCATGGCTCACTGCAACCTCAGCCTCCTGGGCTTAAGCCATCCTCCCATCTTAGCTTCTGGAGTAGCTGGGACCACAGGCATGTGCCACCATGCCTGCCTAATTTTTGTATTTTTCATAGAGACAGGGTTTTTCCATGTTGCCAGGCTGGTCTTGAACTGCTGAGCTCAAGCAATCTGCCCACCTTGGCCTCCCAAAATGCTGGGATTACAGGCATGAGCCACTGTGCCTGGCCTTGAGTTGATTTTTGTATATGGAGAGAGATATGGGTCTAGTTTTATTCTTCTGCATATGGATATCCAGTTTTCCCAGGACCATTTATTGAAGAGACAGACTGTCCTTTCCCCAAGGTATATCCTTGGCAACTTTGTCAAAAATGAGTTTACTCTAGATGTATGGATTTGTTTCTGGGTTCTCTATTCTGTTCAATTGGTCTACATGTTTGTTTTTATGCTAGTATCATGCTGTTTTGGGGGTTATTGTAGCTCTTGTTTCAAAGTTATTAATTTGAAGTCAGGTAATGCAATTGCTCCAGTTTTGTTCTCTTTGCTCAGAATTGCTTTGGCTATTCTGGGTTGTTTGTGGTTCAATATAAATTTTAATTTTTTTCTATTTTTGTGAAGAATGTCATTGGTGTTTTGATACAGATTGCCTTGAATCTGTAGAATTCTTCAAGTAATATGGGCATTTTAACAATATTGATTCTTCTAATTCATGAACATGGAATATCTTTCCATTTTGTGCATATCTTCTTCAATTTCTTTCATCAATGTTTTATAGTTTCCATTGTAGATATCTTTCACTAGTAAAGTTTACTTGTAGGTATTTAATTTTACTTCTAGTTATTGTAAATGGGATTACTTTCTTAGTTTCTTTTTCAAATTGTTCACTGTTGGTGAATAGAAATGGTACTGATTTTTGTATGTTGTTTTTGTATCCTGTAACTTTACTGAATTTGTTTATGAGTTATAATAGTTTTCTGGTTAAGTCTTTCAGTTTTTCTAAATATAAGATCATATTATCTGCAATCAAAGATAAGTTGACTTCTTCCTTTCCAATATGGTTGCCCTTTATTTATTCAGCTTGTCTAATTGCTCTGGTAGGGTTTCCAGTACTATATTTAATAAAAGTGATGAAAGCATACATCCTTGTCTTTTCTATATTATAGAGGAAGGGCTTTTAGTTTTTTCCCATTTAATACGTAGCTAGTTGTGGATTTGTCATATATGGCCTTTTATCATGTTGAGGTATGTTCCTTTCACACTGTTTGTTGAGAGCTTTTATCATGAAGGGATGTTGAATTATATTGAATGATTTTTTTGGCACTTATTGAAATGATCATGTGTTTTTGTCCTTCATTCTGTTGATGTGATTTATTGCCTTTATTGAGTTGAGTATATTGAAGCATCCTTGCATTCCTGAGATGAATCCCACTTGATCATGATGAATAATCTATTTAATGTGTTCTGGAATTCAGTTTGCCAGTATTTTCTTGAGGATTTCTGCATCTATGTTCACTAGAGATATCGGCCTGCATTTTTCTTTTTTTGTCGTGTCGTTGTCTGGTTTTGGTATTGGGGTAATACTGGCCCCATGGAATGAGTTTGGAAATAGCCTCTCCTCCTCAACTTTTTTGGAATAGTTTAAACAGTTTATATTTGTTCTTCTTTAAATGTTTGGTAGAAGTTAGCAGTAAAGCTATCAGGTCCTGGGCTTTTTTTCATTGGGAGACTTCCTAGTACTGTTTCTCTTTCACTACCTGTTATTGTATACATTTTAGAAATATTTTGCAATTTTATTGTTTGTAAAAGAAAGTGAAGCAGACTATGATTTCACATAAGGTGACAATTTCAATAAAGCAGAAGAACAGTTTGGTTCATTAAAAATTTTATAGAATTATTTGGATAGTTTGTGCCACTTACACAGTTTATTGATGGGGATGCTTTTTTATAAAAATTATTTTTCATAAAGGTTAATATAACATAAATAAAAAAATGACTTGACTCACAGCTTAAAATGTGATTTCTTATGCAAAGTGAAATTTTGAAGCTTTAAATAATTTAATTTTGCTGAACATTTGTAACAGATACATTTTCTCAGTCTTGGACAGGGCTAGTGTTGGCTTAGAAAAATTCATACACTTAACATTCTATATTTATTTTGCATTTTCCTTTATGCCTAATGCAGATCTCCCATGTAGTAGTAGAATTTTAATAAAGTTTGTTAAGTCATTAACTTATAAACAGATTTTACATTCTTTGGAAATATCACTGTTCTTTGGAAACTTCACCCTGTGGCCTGTCTTCATGACTTGATTTCTTAAACTGCTACAAAGAGGTGTTCTTTCTCTGTCTGCATGGCCTCAAGTGAATTAATCATTGCAGAATGGAGAGAGACATTCTGAAGAAAAATAATGTAGTGTGATTAGACACATTTGCCTCAGGTTGCTGCAGCCAGAGTGTGTTGTGGTGGTAATTTACTAAATGGTACCCTGGTGGTATGAATGAGTTTTTAGGTTTTATGACTGCTTTACTTTTTTCCAAGAAGCGATTTACGCATAGGACTTTGCTACTGCTCCTAAAAGAAGCAATAGAATCATTGATCTGAAATTCAAAAAAGCATCACCTTGGGTTCTTACATTAATAATTTAAAAAAACCTACAAAATAGGGTCAGCCAAAATCAGAAGCATTTAATGCTATAAAATTATTATTTAGAAGTAAAATGTATGTTACTTTATAGTGATATAGTAAATATTGCTATTTTTAATAGCCAATGGTTGAAACTACCTACATGTTTTATAATAGGAGAAACCTTAAGTAATTTGTGGTAACTCCTTTTAAGAAATCCTATCTGTTAAAACTTTCATGAAGAGTTGATAATACGTATGAAATTCTTTAGCAGGATACAACATTGCATAGGCACTTTATCTCTGACTCCTCACTGTTCTGCATTATTTCCATGTTACATGAGTCTCATCAGAGTTTTCACAAAGCCATTCAAGATGAGGACACAGTTCTGATAAGAACATGTTTCATTCAACATAATGCCATGTAAAGGATTCCTGCATTTAAAAATAAACTAACATAGTAGATTCATGAGATTAGACATTTTCCATTTTTTATATTCTTCATGTCCCCCAAAATTTCCAACTTTGATATTAGAAATGAATTTATTTTTAAAGAGTCTATTTTAGGAACATTTTGCTTTAAATATGAAAAAGAAATTACTTACAAGTAAATATTTAATCTAATTTGAAACTTTATGTATTTATGTTTCATTTTTCTATTCCATCCTGACTTTTCCATTGTGATTGTGATTTTGAGTAGTATTTCTTCTCCCAGTTAAAACAAATAGCAAAACAACAAACCAACAACTTTAAACAAACAAAAACCAACTGAACAACAACAAAAAAACCCTGGGCATTTTTTTTATTCTTTTCTTTCTCTCATCCCTCTATCAATAAACAATTATTACTAGTGTTACCCACAAGATAACCAAGTTTGTTATCTTGTTTATCTGTACCATGCTATTGAAGCTAGAATGTCGTTATCTCTCCTTTGGATTATTGCAATAGCATCCTAACTGGGTGGCTAGTTTTGGCAATCAATCCTGTACAAAGAGGCTATCTCTCTTAATTTAGCTCCCTACAAGGATCTGGACCTCTAACTTCCTGACACTTCATCTCAAATAGTTATTCCCTTTACTCACACTGCTACTTGGAATGATCAGGCCTGCCCCAGGGAGTTTGCACTTGATTCTGCCTCTGCTGGAAGTGTTCTTCTCACTCTTCTTCATTCAGCTCAAATATCACCACCTCCATACTTGTCTTCTTCATTCTTTATCTCATTACTGTGATTATTTTTGTAAGACATACCTCACTGTTAAAGATCATCTAATATGCTTATTTGATTTTTTGTTTATATTCTGTCTCCCTCATTGGAGTAGATACTCCTCCAGAAAAGGGACTAGCCCCTCTAATTCCCTTCTGAATCCTCTGTGCCTGGAGGAGAATATGTTTCCTGTTTTTGAATTATTTGAGAATTCACTTAGTATTTTGTGCTAGAAGAGTGGTATTCAGACTGTAGTATAAAAATCAGGACGTAAAGGACACCCCTGCCCTACATAGGCATGGATACCTTTTAGATAACTAATTTCTCAATTCTCAATTTTTATTTGTGATTTTCCATACAAATTACTTGTTTGAGAAGCTTCTGAGTTTTGTCAGTCATCTTCCTCATGTTTCTTTCACAATCTCCCACTTTACAAAAAAACAAGCAAATTTATGAATTCAGATTCACTTGTGAATCTGTTTAGGATGCATTGTTCAGTTTCTACAAACCTCTAGTGTATCAACCAAGGGATAAATTACTCAGGGAGTCTTTTGAGGGCTTCCTAAATAAATATTGGAAGGTGCAGTGCCCTGTTTCCTAGAGGCAATATTCTGGTGAGCCATTCTCCCCTTTCCTTCCTCCTCTCCTCCTCTCTCCCTTTGGATTCCAGAAGTGAGAAAGTAAGAATGTTGCTGTGGGGTATTAACAGGTTTACTTGATGCTTTCTTCTGAAGAAGAATTTTGACTGGATGATTTGTTTGACAAAGAGGATTGCTTTGCCAAGTGCATTGTGACACACATTTGCATATATTTTTCTTAAATCAAATAAGCTAAATATGTGGCTTGACAGTATTGATGAAAATATATTTTAAGCCCACTTAGAGCATATAACAGTTAGAAAAATATGTCCTTTTACCTTATAGGAAATGTATTAATGGTTAACTTTTAGGTCTTCTAGTGATTATGTAGATTTTCAAAGTTATTTTAGTAAAAAGAAAATTTGAAATTATTGTGCTAGACAATGTGAGCAACATCAAATTGTTCAAAATATCTCTGTATAAAGTACACTTGAAATAGAAGAAAGTGAAAAAGAGAGTTCATCTTTCACATGGAATATAAGAGACCACTATCTTTCCTCATTTCCGGAGTATCTGTACACTCCTTTACCCTAATAAATTTTACAGGGAGAGTATCTCTTTATTCAAATTTGTACAATCTTAATTTGTAGCTCACATAGATGCAAATAAGTTTATTAAGAAAACACAGTTCTGTAGAGGGTGCTGATTCAGTAGTTTTTCACAGTATTCAGTCAAGAATTTGATGTCTTAAACTCTTGACTAAATTAAAAAGGTTAAAACACTTTACCTAATTTTGTAATAAAAATAATGACATTTATCCTTTGCTTCCCTTTATGTTGAGCAGAGGTCTAAGCCCTCAACTTCTTTAGTCCTTATATAATAGTTAAATTTCTTATGGTAGGTGCTATGTATGACTCAATTTCACACATTGTGAAATTGAAGCTCAAAGGGAGATTAAAGTACTGTAGATTACCCAAAGTTAGTGAGAGCAGAAACCAAAATCCAAACCTAGAAAATATGTCTCCAGAATTTTTTATTAATACACATTAGATGTACATATTTTTAGGGTACATGTGATATTGGATATATTTATATAATCAAATCTGGGTAATTGGAATACTCATTATCTTAAATATTTATCTTTATTTTTAACTCCTGGTACATTTGAATTATTCTCTTCTAGCTATTTTGAAATGTATATTCCATTACCATTAACTGTAGTCTGGAATGTTAACCCATATATTATACAGGACCAAACCAGAATGCTATACTAAGATGTGCAGAAGAAAGTTAAAATAATGTTTTGAGCAACATTGACCCTCATCAGTAATTATTTTTTATATTACCAAACATTTATATACAGTGTATACTATATGCTAGGAAATATATACATAGGATTCCAATGCCAGTATGTGGTTTTTCTACAAACAAAGCAAATAGGGTCTCTTTTAGGTTTTCCTTCCAGTTTCTGGGTACCCTTATGTTTGTTGTATGATATTCTTTCTCCACTCTGTCTAAGCTAGGATGTCTGTTTCTTTCTTTGAATATTTTATTTTGAATCACAAAATGTTCTCAGATCCTACATAAGTACTTGTTTAGTATTCAATTCTGAATATGCAACTGTTAGCCTGAGGAAATCTGTAGGACGATACAACTGTGTCTCTCTCTCTCGCTCGCTTGTTTTTTGTTGAAATTGTTGCTAGTGGCTGCATTTTTTTCCCCTGTGGAATTAATATTTTCTGTATTTCCTGTGAACTATAGTGATTGGAAAGTCGCTTAAAACTTTTCTTGATTACCTAACAGTGGATCTGTCATTGGAATACTAATTTGGAATACTAAGCCACTTCCAATGAAACATTCCTAGAGCAGCAATAGCATTCAGAATATTATTTTGCAATTTTACATGATGTTATTGTTACTGTTGTATATGTAATATCAGGATATCTTTCTTGTGCATTCATCAGTGTTATAATTTCCGAATTTGTCTTTAGCATCAGCAAGATCTAGATTAAAATTTAGATTTACCTTTACTTTTCTGAACCCAAATTTATTTATCTGATAGGAATAATTATAGTTATCTACAAAGTTGTTATGAGGATTAAAATGAGATAACTATGTACTCATTAAATATGAGGTCACCTCTTCTAGTGAATTTGTGACTCAGTTAGAAAACACCACAAAAAGGAAACAAGAGAAAACATTATGTCAGTGTAGTTCCTTAAAAATAATTTTTATTTCAAAGTCATAAAAAATAAAACAATATTCAATTACAAGAGATATCAGGTGCTTACAGAGCAAGAGTGTTTTTACTTGATTGAAATAAGGACATATCTCTGGCAGTGAGAGTCTCTGCTTTTATTTGATTGGATTAGATTTAATTCCATTATCAGGAATACTGTGTTCTATAAATGTTAGTGCAGCGACTATTTGCATGTTTCTGAGTGAAGTATTTAACTAGTTTAGGTTTCCATTTATTATCCTCAAAAAACAAGTTCATTTTCCAAATATAAAATTCAATACAATAGTTGGTCGCCAAGGCAGAACTACCTAAATGTTCCAAGATGCAAAATCCCCACTTAGTGGCGACTCAAGTCGGTCACATCACCCTTGCTACTGGGCACAGCTGAAAAGGCCCTTGTGCCATAAACACAAGTCCTTTTCTCATGAATGCTTTCTTACCTATTATTCTGTCAAATTAGCAATATATTAGTATAAACCCAATATAATTTAGTCATTCCTGATAGTGATATTTGATGCAGGCCCATAGTCTCAAAGAAGACAATTTACTGAATTTATTAACAAAGTTTAAAGGGTTTTCTTAAGAAAGGAAAGAAATGAGCTAAATTTATTATATCTCCTTTATTATAATCTTCATTATGTAACTCCTTTTAAAAAAACTTTTAAAGTCAAAGAACAATATAGGCAATACAATATGCTTTAATATATTTAGTAAAGTCTACTTTGAAATAAAATTTATGAATTTAGGTGAATTTATTAATTATTGGTATAATATTTAACATTGCTACCAATTTAAAACTTATTTCTCCATAACTTGAAACAATTTCAATCTGACACTCTATTAGAATGTTATATTATGTAAATATGTTAAGTATCAGACATACTTCCTTGGTTCTAAAACCTATATCCCTGTTCTAACTCATGAATTACAAACCAAAACATTAAGTAATAGCAGAAATGTAAGAAAATAGGTATATGATTTGGTTAAGCCCATTGATTACATTAGCAATTAAAGTAAAAGAGGAAGGCAAACTTGTCATCACATTTTTAATTTTATCATATAACAAATACACTGCATTCCCAGACATACTTTGAATGTCTTTACTATCATTTTGCTCTTTTTTTCCTCTCTTTTTCTGTAACACACTACATTTATGTGTTAGTGGTAATGGCTTATAACACATTATTTTTCCCTTCATATCTGTGGAATATTGAATCTAGTTTGTTGTTAACTTTGAACTAGAAAAAATGATATTCAGATATATATGAGTATATATGTGTGTATGTATATTTGTATGCGTACTAAATTTCACAGACTGCATGCATATGTTTTAATAAATCAGAGGGGCTCACATAATTCATCTAATCAGTTGTCTAATCTTAATAATAGAGAAACAGAACCCAAGAGAAATTATATCCACAAATATATTGTGAAAGTGTTATTAATGAATGTGATCATTATATGTTGAGTTCAAAGACAGCTCTTTTAAAAAAGCCAAACCCAAGATTCTGTTTTTCACATGATTCTAACAGAATTAGTACACAATGCCAATACATGACTGAATGGAAATCAGCATATTCCTTAACATGCTGCAGTCAGCATTATATAGGAGACACCTATAACAGCATTTATTAAAAAAAAAAAGGTGCAATTGTTTGTGGATATACTCATTTTTTTTTCTTTCACCAGACCAATGCTGACTTTCAATTCTATTGATCTAACATTTGCGTTTGAACTAGAACATGCACTGAAAATGTTGGATTCCATATTACTGCCTATACTGATTTTTATTGTCAGATATCTGTATTACTGACTCTACACACCCAGACACAGAAATAATTATAAATGTCCAATGTAGCCACCTTTTAATTTACTATCCTAACATGTATTCTGATTAGTACTTTAAAATTCTTTTTCTCAGACTTTGGTATTCATCCTATGTTGATATAAGATAGTTTTTTCATTTTCTTCTTTACGTTCGTATCTGTTACTATTAGCTGCTGTATGGAGTATGTTTAATACAATAAAAAATAAAGTGATACTTACAATTTATAATCAGAATAAAATGTTACCATCTTTATACATCTTTTACCCTAATATGTTTTCTACAAAGCAGTACAGTTTTATTTTAGACATATGTTCATGATGTTTCAAAAACAACAAAAAAGAAACTATCAGAAAAATGAATAATAAATTTGAATTGATATATATATGAGTGTGAATCCCTTTAAAAATATAGATCCTATACATATTTATAAGAGAAAAACTTTAGAAACTCTGATTTTTATTATTCTGTTGTTTCAGGCTTTCAAGTTGAATCGAGTTTTTCTTTGATCTAAAAGGCAATTTATTTTTATCAGATACTAATTGTTTTAAAAAGATTTAATTTGTTAATATACTTTAAGGATTTTGTGATTTTTTTAATAATTAAATGCCCAATAAGAGTTAGAATAAAAAATTAACTTTACCGTCAAAAAGGAAGATCTCCTGCACCCTCTGCTGCTATGTAAATAAAACTGCAGGTTATTTATTATAAACTTATTTTTATTTTATAAAATAAAATAAAAAAAGAAAATAAAAAATTTAAGAAGATTTTTTAAAGATTTTTTAAAGATTTTTTAAATTTAAGAAAATAAAAAATTTAAAGAAAATAAAAAATTTAAGGCAAATCCAGTCATTTTAATATACAGTAAACAAACAAACCATTATAGATGTCTCAAAAGAGCATGCATCTCAGATATATAGTTTACTTAAAAATAAGTAAAATATAAACTGACAAACTAGCTTTGAAAGGAAGAGGTATAATGGCATCAATTTGTTATTAATGAGAAAAAGTCATAATGCTACATACTTCTAAATCTTCATATTACTTAAATTTATTAACCAACATACAAAAATCTATTGTGGTTTATTGTTTGTAATATGGAAATATTAAACATTAAAAAGATTGTGAAAAACCTGGAGTGAATTATTTGTGTCTTATGGCTCACTGCCATTTTAGATGAATTATTGTGTTATTAAAATAAATGGACTTTTTTTCTAAGAGGCAGGAAATAGCTTGCAATAGTGAAACCAGATAGAATCCGAGCTGTTAGAAAAGTTGATCCCAATTTATAAACAGATACCATTTGGATTGAAAATCTATATAAAGTATAAATTTTACTATTAAAATGTAGTTTAATAAAAAATAGAAAGTCTTGCTGGGCGCAGTGGCTCATGCCTGTAATCCCGGCTCTTAGGGAGGCAGAGGCAGGAGGATAGCTTGAGCCCAGGATTTCGAGACCTGCCTGGGCAATATAGCGAGACCCCGTTCTCCATAAAAAGGAAAAAAAAATACAAAGTCTTTATATTATTTTAAGGATTCTTAGCACTTCCATGTGTTTTATTTATTTAAATATTTTATATTAAACTATAAAAATTGAAGCAGTTATTAAAACACTAGGAATTGATGTTTGTATTTTGTCAAACTTGGTAAAATTATTTTTAGAAAAGGCATTTTCTGGTATGTCCAATCTCCTATTCCTTCCCAGTGGAAACCACTGTTAATAATTTTTGTGTATCTTCCAAGTTGCTTTTAAGACATTTACATGCGTATTTCTATATCCTTCCATATTTTGTAGTTTTTAAATAGGCTATATATCTCATACTCCCTTATTTTGATTTTTAAAGTCTTAAATATAAAAGTAATTCATGAATTCATTCTGATTGTTGAAGCATCATATTACATATAACACCATGTCCCCGTTGACGACAACCTCAATTCAAAGGCCCTCTTTAAGGGTAATCACTGTTAATGCTTTGAAGTACATCCTTCAAGTTTTTTTTCTGGAAGAAAAAAAATCATACACACATATGATTCTGCAGAGCATTTAATATTATACATACTATTTGATAATAAATTTTGAATTGACATAAAATGTATTCTGAATAGTATATCACTTACCAATTTGATTTTATTAACACAATGCCTTGGAAATTTTTCCTTTGTTTGTTCATATCTTTGACCTTATATGTTTAGCTCTTATATATTATGCTGTGGAATAAATAGACCATTTTTAGAATTTTAAAAATTCTCATATTAATGAACATTTATATTATTTTATATTTTCACTACAATAAGCCTGAGTATCCCTGTACATGCTTCTTTGAGCAGATCTGTGAGTATTATTCTAGGGTAAATGCTGAGAAGTAGAATTATTTTTTCATTTTATACTTTGATAAATAATTTTAATTTTTAAATGACTTTAACAATTTGGATTTCTTTGTAAATGTCTGTCCATATGTACTACTTTTTCACCAAACCTGATATTATTAAGTTTTAAAAAGTTATGAATGAAAAATATTGTATTTATTTCTGGTTAATAATGGAGTTGAATATCTGCTCGTAATGTTGATTAGTGATTTATATTTCCTTTTCTATAAATTTCCTGTTACTATTCTTTGCTCCCTTTTATTCTTTGTGTTTTCTGTTTCTTACTGGCTTATAGGAGTTCTTTCTATTTCCCCGATTACTAATGAGTTTGAGTATTTTAAATATATATTCATTGGTGATTTGTGTTTCTTCTTTCAGGAATTACTTGTTCTTATTCTTTGCTTACTTATTTTTGATTTTAGATTCTTTTTCATATTGATTTATAGTTCTTTATATATTCCAGATATTAATTATCTGACTGGCATAGGATACCAAAGACCAGCCCCTGTCTTAATGTATCAATTAGTGCTCCAGAGCTTTCCCATGGGATCAGTCTGAAGCTAGTGTCCAGTTTTTGACCACATCCTGGCTTAGCTTCTTATCCACATATCCCCAGTGTCCCCATCTTATTAGACTTTCTTTCTTTAATCAGCTTCTCATGTTTGAACAAGAATTCCTTACTCAGGCTCTGCTTCTAGGAAATCTATCCTGGACCTGTGATGACATTTTTTTTGAAATCAGTGTTTTAAAATCAAGCCAATTCTCCAATGGAAGATATAATTATAAAAAAAAAACAACTGCTCTTTACTAATAAACATATTATATATTTTAAGATGTGTGCTATCCTCTTTAAAGTTGTATTTTTGTTATACTGACATTGCCACTGCTCAACAAATTTATCAAATTCAGCTTTTGGAAATCATGTTCAGACTCTGAGACAGTCTTTGAATTTCATAATATTGTCAGTTCTTTGCTCCCTGACTAAACTATTTTGTTGACAGTGAACAATTATTCAGTCATGTGCAGTCAAAGTGATCAATGTGGTCAAATATTTTGAAATTATTTGTAACAGACGGTTTTAAAAATGAGAAGTGTCTGTTCATATCCTTTGCCCACTTTTTGATGGGGTCTTTTTTTTCTTGTAAATTTGTTTGAGTTAATTGTAGATTCTGGATATTAGCCCTTTGTCAGATGAGTAGGATGCAAAAATTTTCTCCTATTCTGTAGGTTGCCGGTTCACTCTGATGGTGGCTTCTTTTGCTGTGCAGAAGCTCTTTAGTTTAATTAGATCCCATTTGTCAATTTTGGCTTTTGTTGCCATTGCTTTTGGTGCTTTAGACATGAAGTCCTTGCCCATGCCTATGTCCTGAATGGTATTGCCTAGGTTTTCTTCTAGGGTTTTTATGGTTTTAGGTCTAACGTTTAAGTCTTTAATCCACCTTGACTTAATTTTTGTATAAAGTGTAAGGAAGGCATCCAGTTTCAGCTTTCTACATATGGCTACCCAGTTTCCCCAGCACCATTTATTAAATAGGGAATCGTTTCCCCATTGCTTGTTTTTGTCAGGTTTGTCAAAGATCAAATAGTTGTAGATAGGCGGCGTTATTTCTGAGGGCTCTGTTCTGTTCCATTGATCTATATCTCTGTTTTGGTACCAGTACCATGCTGTTTTGGTTACTGTAGCCTTGTAGTATAGTTTGAAGTCAGGTAGCGTGATGCCTCCAGCTTTGTTCTTTTGGCTTAGGATTGACTTGGCAATGTGGGCTCTTTTTTGTTTCCATATGAACTTTAAAGTAGTTTTTTCCAACTCTGTGAAGAAAGTCAGTGGTAGCTTGATGGGGATGGCATTGGATCTATAAATTACCTTGGGCAGTATGGCCATTTTCACAATATTGATTCTTCCTACCCATGAGCATGGAATGTTCTCCCATTTGTTTTTATCCTCTTTTATTTCATTGAGAAGTAGTTTGTAGTTCTCCTTGAAGAGGTCCTTCACATCCCTTGTAAGTTGGATTCCTAGGTATTTTATTCTCTTTGAAGCAATTGTGAATGGGAGTTCACTCATGATTTGGCTCTCTGTTTGTCTGTTGTTGGTGTATAAGAAGGCTTGTGATTTTTGTACATTGATTTTGTATCCTGAGACTTTGCTGAAGTTGCTTATCAGCTTAAGGAGATTTTGGGCTGAGACAATGGGGTTTTCTAGATATATAATCATGTCATCTGCAAACAGGGACAATTTGACTTCCTCTTTTCCTAATTGAATGCCCTTTATTTCCTTCTCCTGCCTGATTGCCCTGGCCAGAACTTCCAACACTATGTTGAATAGGAGTGGTGAGAGAGGGCATCCCTGTCTTGTGCCAGTTTTCAAAGGGAATGCTTCCAGTTTTTGCCCATTCAGTATGATATTGGCTGTGGGTTTGTCATAGATAGCTCTTATTATTTTGAGATACGTCCTATCGATACTTAATTTATTGAGCATTTTTAGCATGAAGGGTTGTTGAATTTTGTCAAAGGCCTTTTCTGCATCTATTGAGAAAATCATGTGGTTTTTTTCTTTGGTTCTGTTTATATGCTGGATTACATTTATTGATTTGCGTATATTGAACCAGCCTTGCATCCCAGGAATGAAGCCCACTTGATCATGGTGGATAAGCTTTTTGATGTGTTGCTGGATTCGGTTTGCCAGTATTTTATTGAGGATTTTTGCATCAATGTTCATCAAGGATATTGGTCTAAAATTCTCTTTTTTGGTTGTGTCTCTGCCCGGCTTTGGTATCAGGATGATGCTGGCCTCATAAAATGAGTTAGGGAGGATCCCCTCTTTTCTATTGATTGGAATAGTTTCAGGAGGAATGGTACCAGTTCCTCCTTGTACCTCTGGTAGAATTCAGCTGTGAATCCATCTGGTCCTGGACTCTTTTTGGTTGGTAAGCTATTGATTATTGCCACAATTTCAGCTCCTGTTATTGGTCTATTCAGAGATTCAACTTCTTCCTGGTTTAGTCTTGGGAGGGTGTATGTGTCGAGGAATTTATCCATTTCTTCTAGATTTTCTAGTTTATTTGCGTAGGGGTGTTTGTAGTATTATCTGATGTTAGTTTGTATTTCTGTGGGATCGGTGGTGATATCCCCTTTATCATTTTTTATTGCGTCTATTTGATTCTTCTCTCTTTTCTTCTTTATTAGTCTTGCTAGTGGTCTATCAATTTTGTTGATCCTTTCAAAAAACCAGCTCCTGGATTCATTAATTTTTTGAAGGGTTTTTTGTGTCTCTATTTCCTTCAGTTCTGCTCTGATTTTAGTTATTTCTTGCCTTCTGCTAGCTTTTGAATGTGTTTGCTCTTGCTTTTCTAGTTCTTTTAATTGTGATGTTAGGGTGTCAATTTTGGATCTTTCCTGCTTCCTCTTGTGGGCATTTAGTGCTATAAATTTCCCTCTACACACTGCTTTGAATGTGTCCCAGAGATTCTGGTATGTTGTGTCTTTGTTCTCATTGGTTTCAAAGAACATCTTTATTTCTGCCTTCATTTCATTATGTACCCAGTAGTCATTCAGGAGCAGGTTGAATTTAAACCCAGCTGTTCTTGTATCAGAGTCTGAATTCTTAACAGTTATGTGTTCACTGTGTCTAAACCTTAGTACATGGAACCATAAGATTATTTAAACATAAATATGCCTCTTATTATTTACTTAAGCCTGAGTCATATGCTTTTACACTTCTTTCTTCTTTTACCACTAACTTCTTTCTAAATCTGACCAAAGCCCATCTTTCTCTATTTCTCTTTTCTCTCTGTTTCTTCTGGTCATTAAAAACTAAGATTGTATCTGGCTGAGTATCAAGATTACGTATATAAATGTGTAACTTATGTCTTTCTAAATATATATCATCATCCCTTAATTAATTAATCCAAACGACTCATCTGCTTTCCTAAATCCTGCTAGAATAATTTCTTTCAAATGTGGTCTTTCCTTTTGTAGCTTTTCCCATTGTCATGCTACTTGCACACCACTCACCCTCTTTCTCTTTTTATCTGGGGGAGTGATTTATACAAATCTAATCAGAGACAGTCTGTCTTTGCTTATATACCATGTTTTGTGTCAATTCATTTTTAGGAGTGACCCAAAGACTGACATTTCTTATATAAGCAATTATTTGTTTTGGTTATTATGTTTATTTGTTGAGAACAACTTAGTGTACTCCATATAGCTAAATTATATACAAATTTAATAAATTGTTAATTAAACATATCTAATCAATTATGTGATTTCTGGCTTTTTCTACCTTAGGCTGACAATCTCATTCTCTTTTCTGTGACTGATCATCCACTTGGTCCAGATTAGCCATCCTTTTAATGTGTCTCATATTCTCCTCACTGACCTTACTGGCAGAAGTGGCCTTCGTCATTGTTGTGGGAGTCATTTAGCTGTTAAAAGTGCCTCCATTATTTTCCCATTTATTTAAGGGGAAACAGCAAAACATTTTGGAAATGCATTTAGAGATAAACTGAAAAAGTGTTGAGATGTAGATATCATGGTCTTTCTAGTAGAAAGAGCCTGGACTGCAAGAATCCTCACAAGTGTGAGCCCTGTTTAAATCTGGGTTAAATGACATAATTTGGTAAGACTGGGAAATTACTTCAAGCTGATATCCTACTTATTTTAGTAAAAAATGATCAATGTCCTTTGATATGTTTACATATTATTAATTTTCTGCCATCATTTTCTTAATGTTAAAATTATTACCTAGGAAATATCTGTTGTTTTTTTTGTGGATCTTCTTTTATTTTCACCAAGTATAATGGAAGATTTTCTTTTTAGTGTGGTCATTAAGGCTCTACCAGGTTATTTTCTGAATGTTTTTCTGAGAAAGAATCTTGCTGGGACCAGATTTAACTTATGCAGCATTACCCTAAACACTTCAAGTATTGATAATTTGTTTTCAAATGCCAATAAAAATATAAATTTAGGGACTTTGATTACAAGAGGTCAGACTACTGATCTCACATTATATACGTCTTTTCAGTATTATTTTAGGTGATTTTTAATAGACTGGTTGGGACACATGTTTTGTTAGGTAGATGATTTTCATAACTATTCTAAGAGCTACACCACCATGTACCTCTTGTTTGAATATATTTCCTCAGAAAAGGCAGAGCTCTATATCTAATCTGTGCCAAGCAGTGTGTTAGTGTCTTTGTGATGTAGTATCTTCTCATTCTTAAAAAACTCTATAAAATAATTATTATTGATGTTCCAGTTTATAGTCTTAGTAAGTGGTAGTACTTGCATTTAAGTGCCAACCAACTGCATGTGTGCGTAAAAAGTAATTAAGAGAGACAAAGAATACTTAGGATTATCTCATATATGAGACCAGGTGTCATGTCATTAGCTCTGACTCATAATGAAAAAATATGAGGGGTGTCCAAATTCTAGGAAAATATTTGAAAAGCAATGAGAAAGAAGAAAAGCGAAGGCAATTTTGCTTTCCTTTTACCTGTACAGACAGATAGACCTATTTAAGTGTATGGTAGTTAGCTTCCAAGATGATACAGCTCTGAAACCCTGCAGGACTGTTTTATGCTGTTGGTTAATTTATGCATTTGGAATCACAAAAGAAAGAGTATTTGTTTTTTGAGACAGGGTCTCGCTCTGTCACCCAGGCTGGAGTGCAATGGTGCTATTGTGGTTTACTGCAGCCTTGACCTCCAAGGCTCATGTGATCCTCCCACTTCAGCCTTCCAGGTAGCTGGGACGACAGGTGTGTGCCACCATGCCTAGTTAATTAATTTTTTTTTCTTTTTTTCTAAGAGATGGGCTCTCCCTATGTTGCTCAGGCTGGTCTCCAACCCCTGGGCTCAATTTATCCTCCTGCTTCAGCCTCCCAAAATGTTGGGATTGACAGGCATGAACCAGTGCACCCAGAGAATAATTTTTAAAATGTCTTAATTATGTAATATATTTTACTTTTAGTCCAACTTTAAGTAGGTAACATATTAATGATCCATGTCCAAATTATGAATCATTTAACTAGAATCCATGTCTTCTTCAACCATATCAAATAAGAAATTTGACTCTAATTTTATTTAGAATAGATCCTCCTATAATGTGGTACTCTGTTCAGGGTAATGATTGTGTTTACTAAGGTTGGAGAGGTCATTGAATAAAGTACTGTACCTTCTGGAAGCCTTTTGTTAAATCCTGGTGCTAAAGAACAAAAGTACTGTTTCTTCAGGTTGCCATTGTAAATTTCTAAGAGATCAAACTGAGTTTTATTTCTAATAGGGTCTGTATACATTTGTGTAGTAGTATTGTCTTCAAGTTAATCTTATCCTTTGTTTATTTACATAGCATTAAAGTTATAATTAAAAAACACTTCTCTTATGTAACAAATTTGTTTTTTCAAAATAAATTAACGTTTATGGTAATAAAGACCCCTAGATAACGGATAGGTCTAGTTCAACCTTCATATTTTTAAGACCTATTATTATTAAAGTGACTATGACTTCTGAATTGAGAAATATTAGATAAGAATTGAGTAAAGATGTTTATTTTATCCAATTTGGAAATTTATAAAAATATATACAAGGTTTGCTAAGGGATTAAAGGTAACTGTTATAAAAACATTGTAGTAAAAAGAAATAAAATTAGCAGTTATGATGTTGTTACATTTATCTTTCATGAATAATTGAAGTTGCTGTGATGACACATTGTTTCATTAAACTTATTCAGCATTATTTTTTCATGTTTTCAACTGTTTATTAGCAAATTTCAGATTATTGAACTTTTTACAGTTTGGAAGACTTTTAATAAATGTGCATCTCTAAAAGTTGTAATTCAGCATAATTACCCTCAGGATTATAAGATTTATTCATGGCAGTGAGACAGAAAATATGTTTATGTAGGTTTGAAATCCTGAAGTGTTGAAGTTAAAACTTCATTTTTTAAAATCTATGTATTCTGTAGGTACAAATTGCATATTTTATCAGGCACTGGGTATTAAAGCAAGGAGAAATGGTTTTTGGCATTAAGAAGCTTAAGACAAAATAGTAAATTGAGATAAATAAACACATGCTTACTATGTAAGCTAATACTTGAGGATATGTAAAGGAGGAGTACCAGGTCCAAAATGAGAGACAGTGGGAATGGGGTGTCAGGTAGGGAAGGAGTGTCAGGGATGGCAACTTGGAAGAGGCAATGTTATAATAGTAGGAGGCTTTTGCCATGGAGTTACAGGAAGGGCATCCCAAGCTGGTGGACCCAAATCTCCAAAGGTCTTGAAGGTGAAAGTGATCAGAATATGGCAGTCATGACCAAGTGCAGTGGCTCATGCCTGTACTCCCAACACTTTGGGACACCGAGGCAGGAGGATTGCTTGAGGCCAGGAGTTTGAGATCAGCCTGTGCAACATAGCAAGACTCTGTCTCTATGAAATTTTTTTTAAAGTTAATTGGGCATGATGCTGTATGCCTGTAGTCCCAGCTACTTGGGAGGCTGAGGTAGAAGGATGGCTTGAGCCCAGGAATTCGAGGCTGTAGTTAGCTATGTTTGCTACACTGCATTCTAGCCTGGGTGACAGAGCAAGACCTTGTCTCCAAAAACAAAACAAAACAAAACAAAACAAAAAGAAAGAAAGAAAGAAAAGGAAAAGGAAAGAAAGATAAGAAAATGGCAGTCATCAGTGTAAGCGGAGCATGAAGTGTGAGGAGAGGACTGATGAATCTGGAGATGTAGACAGCATCCAAGCCTTAAAGAGCCTTCCTAAAGAATATGGATAATCTTGACCTATAGTCTATTTTCCTCTTATTTAGCTGAGAAACTCTCAAGGGAAATACAAGTTCATATTAAAAATAAAAGACATGTGAAGGATATTTACCTCTAGTAGATTTATATCTACTCCAGGTTATTCAATAATGTGCAGATATCTTTTAGTATCTATGATGTTTTTACTTAAAGAAACTAGGACAAACATATCACTGGCCTAAATAGATTATTTGTGCCCAGTGGAAGTCTGGTGGTTTTCATTAAGTATTTAGGAGCAAGAGTGATTTTAAAATTGCTGCCGATGACTTTCTTCACAGAATTGGAAAAAACTGCTTTAAAGTTCATATGGAACCAAAAAAGAGCCCGCATCGCCAAGTCAATCCTAAGCCAAAAGAACAAAGCTGGAGGCATCACACTACCTGACTTCAAACTATACTACAAGGTTACAGTAACCAAAACAGCATGGTACTGGTACCAAAACAGAGATATAGATCAATGGAACAGAACAGAGACCTCAGAAATAACGCCGCATATCTACAACTATCTGATCTTTGACAAATATGAGAAAAACAAGCAATGGGGAAAGGATTCCCTATTTAATAAATGGTTCTGGGAAAACTGGCTAGCCATATGGAGAAAGCTGAAACTGGATCCCTTCCTTACACCTTATACAAAAATCAATTCAAGATGGATTAAAGACTTAAACATTAGACCTGAAACCATAAAAACCCTAGAAGAAAACCTAGGCATTACCATTCAGGACATAGGCATGCGCAAGGACTTCATGTCTAAAACACCAAAAGCAATGGCAACAAAAGCCAAAATTGACAAATGGGATCTAATTAAACTAAAGAGCTTCTGCACAGCAAAAGAAACTACCATCAGAGTGAACAGGCAACCTACAAAATGGGAGAAAATTTTCACAATCTACTCATCTGACAAAGGGCTAATATCCAGAATCTACAATAAACTCAAACAAATTTACAAGAGAAAACCAAACAACCCCATCAAAAAGTGGGTGAAGGACATGAACAGACACTTCTCAAAAGAAGACATTTATGCAGCCAAAAAACACATGAAAAAATGCTCACCATCACTGGCCATCAGAGAAATGCAAATCAAAACCACAGTGAGATACCATCTCACGCCAGTTCGAATGGCGATCATTAAAAAGTCAGGAAACAACAGGTGCTGGAGAGGATGTGGAGAAATAGGAACACTTTTACACTGTTGGTGGAACTGTAAACTAGTTCAACCATTGTGGAAGTCAGTGTAGAGATTCCTCAGGGATCTAGAACTAGAAATACCACTTGACCCAGCCATCCCATTACTGGGTATATACCCAAAGGACTGTAAATCATGCTGCTATAAAGACACATGCACACGTATGTTTATTGCAGCATTATTCACAATAGCAAAGACTTGGAACCAACCCAAATGTCCAACAATGAGAGACTGGATTAAGAAAATGTGGCACATATACACCATGGAATACTATGCAGCCATCAAAAATGATGAGTTCATGTCCTTTGTAGGGACATGGATGAAATTGGAAATCATCATTCTATGTAAACTATCGCAAGAACAAAAAACCCAACACCGCATATTCTCACTCATAGGTGGGAATTGAACAATGAGAACACATGGACACAGGAAGGGGAACATCACACTCTGGGGACTGTTGTGGGGTGGGGGGAGGGGGGAGGGATAGCATTGGGAGATACCTAATGCTAGATGACGAGTTAGTGGGTGCAGTGCACCAGCATGGCACATGTATACATATGTAACTAACCTGCATATTGTGCACATGTACCCTAAAACTTAAAGTATAATAATAATAAAAAAATTAAAAAAATAAAATTGTTTAAAAATGTTTTTCATTAGTTGAATCCTTTGAATACTTGCTAAAGAGTTATGGGACTGACTCTTTCATTTACTGTTGTTGTTGGTGTTTTTTTTTTTTTTTTTTTTTTTTTTTTTTGAGACAGAGTCTCACTGTCCACCCAGGCTGGAGTGCAGTGGCACAATCTCAGCTCACTGCAACCTCCGCCTCCTGGGTTCATGCCATTCTCCCGCCTCAGCCTCCCTAGTAGCTGGGACTACAGGCGCCCACCACCATGCCTGGATAATTTTTTGTATTTTTAGTAGAGACGGGGTTTCACCGTGTTAGCCAGGATGGTCTCGATCTCCTGACCTCGTGATCTGCCTGCCTGGGCTTCCCAAAGTGCTGGGGTTACAGGCGTGAGCCACCGCGCCCAGCCTCATTTACTGTTAATGCTGATCCAAATGCAGGAAATACTTTAAAAATGGCCAATAAATATTTTAATATACATAAATTTGAGTATTTCAGTAATGATGGTTGACATCTTGACATTCATGCATTGAAGTCTATAGGTTCACAACCAGCTGCAAATCATTATGGTTGATTATATCCTAATTAGAGCAAAATTCTTCAATAGGCATTGAATGGAAATAAATGTTGCATATAAGTGAAAAATATTGTGGCTGTAAGTGATGTTAGTTAAACCATTTTAAAGAATATAGTCATGAAAAAATGTATTATTCATTGTATACACTTTGGAAAATCTAAGCTGTGAGGAAAATCACACATTTTTATTTGTGAAAAATTGTAAGAGCTAAAATGTCTGTTTATGTTTTAGGTTTTCTTCAAGCAAAGCCTTACAAGAATACTGAAATGTTTTGGAGTGGTTCACATATAGTTTGATTTAAATTCTAATTCATATGGAGAAAAGGGAACTCTTGCACACTGTTGGTGGGGATGTAAATTAGCACAGCCTCTATGGAACACAGTATGGAGGTTCCTCAAAAACTAAAGACAGAACTACCATATGATCCAGCAATCCTACTTCTGGGTATATAGCCAAACAATTGAAATCGGTATGTCAAAGAGATATCTGTACTCCTATGCTTATTGCATCATTATTCACTATAGCCAAGATATGTAACAAACCTAAGTGTACATCTGTGGATGAATGGATTAAGAAAATGTGGTTTATATATATAATGAAATGCTATTCAGCCTAAAAAAGAAATTCTGTCACATGTCACAACATGGATGAACCTGGAGGACATTATGCTCAATGAAATAACCTAGACACAGAAAGACAAATATTGCATGATCTCAGTTATATATGGAATCTAAATAATTAAACTCATAGAAGTAGAAAGTAGAATGGCTACCAGGCCCCGGGATGGAAGGACCGGGGGCTGGGGTGTCGGGGCCAGGGGAATGGGGAAATAATGTTCAGAGGGTACAGAGTTTCAGTTAGACAAGAGAAATAAGTTTTAGAGGTTGATTCAACAGCATGGTGACTATAGTTAATAATAATGTACTGCATATTTCAAAATGGCTAAAAGAGTAGATTTTAAGTGCCGTCACTACAAAAAATGATATGTATATGAGGTGATAGGTATGTTAATTTGCTTATTTCATAATATAAAAATATCAAAACATCACGTTATACCTCGTAAGTATATACAATTGTCATCTGTCAATTAAAAATAAAATCAATTTTTAAAATTAAATTCATTGACTGTAGTGAAAAATCATCCACCAAAAATCTTATAATACAAATATGTTAGATTTTATGTTGTTTGGAGAAAAATATTAAATACTTATGAATGCATATCTGAAAGCAAATATTTGTCATTTTTGTCACATACTTGTTCAAGGAAATGAAAGTATTTTACTTGATCAGTTCTCATATTTATCAGGATGATAAAATAGAGGATTTTAAATTTTGTATAGTATTTGTTAATTTTTAGTCACGTAGTTTTGGTTGTAAAGACTAAGAAAATGAAACAGAGTCTGATTCAATTTACAAAGGGAGAGATTGTATTACAGTTGAAGGATTAAGCAAAACTCATAAACAAAACAGCAACCAAATCAGGTACAGTTTAAAAATCAGTGAAAAATGGCAGTCACTAGAATAGCAATATTTGCTGTACAAGTTTGAATCCTTGATGTAGAAACATAGCTGGGCCTTCATTCAGCAGTAGGAGTTCATGACTAATTACTTTAGTGAATGCAGTATGTATCATGCTGATTATGAGCTGACCCTGTAGGGTTTTTTATTCCTGCTTTACCAGGTGTTGGCTGAATGACATTACGCAAGTTGCTTTTCTGTTGTAAAATGTTCATAGTCTTATTACTTATTTCTAGAAATATAAGGTGTGAAAGAGATAATCTGTGGGAAAGTACCTGGTACGTAGCAGTTGATGAGTTGTAGCTGCCACATCTCCTCACTCGTGTCCTCCTCCTCCTTTATCTTCTCCATTGATACCCTGAATATACTGACATTAATATGGTTCATAAATGTTCTATGCTTCTGATTCTCTCAGTCTGTATTGTCACTTCTCTCAAGGTTACCAACTGTCTTAGTTTTTACTCAAGTATTTTCTTCAACTGATACCTGTGGTTCTCTCATAAGTTTAACTTGTTTGTAACCCTATGTTATATCCTTGTGATTTAGTTTCTTCTTCTAATGGCCTGCTTATCTCTCAGCTTCCCAAATCAAACTTGTCCTGGGGTGGGGGGAGGGGGGAGGGATGGCATAAGAGAATTACCTGTTGTAAATGACGAGTTAATGGGTGCAGCACACCAACATGGCACATGAATACATATGTAACTAACTTGCTCATTGTCCACATGTACCTTAGAACTTAAAGCATAATTTAAAAAAAAAAAAGAGAAGAAAAAATGTCTATAGCCATTGGCTTTTCTTTGAGTGCTGATTGTAGTGTCAGGCTATACCATTGTCTTGTTTGTGATTCTGTTGAGCTCGCATCAGTAACTTGTTGAGTCGTGTGGTGTAAAATGAAAATACTTCTAGTGGTCTCTGACAGGAGTCATCGTGGGGCATTTACACAGACAGAAATTATTATGTCTGTCACATGCCTACTGCATCTAAATAAATAAACATAAAAAGTTAAGAATAAACAGTTTACCAAAATTATGGAACAGCTATAAGTAGGAAGCCTGGGTCTTAAATACCTGGTGTCTCCAAAGCCAACACTCTTGCATAAACTTTAAATATTTCTGTTAATCTTAAAATGTTTGCATCATTACAAAATATCAATACTAGCTATTGGGTCATTTTTACTACTTATAAATTCAAAAAATCTTTATTAGGTATCAGATTTTTGTTATTTACTGTCTTAGTATAAACTAAATTCTATTTTGTGTCTTGAAAAGCAATATTTTGTTTTAAAATGTATTATTTGTAGTTGAATTCTATTGACTTGTTGTTTTTGTTTTAACCTTTCTCAGGCTGCAAAGTTGGCTTTCACAGTGCAAGCCTTTGAGTCCCAATGGGGGACTCAGGATCAAGACGATCTACCCTGGTCTCCCGGTTGCCAATATTCAGAAGAAGTATTAACAAAAGACATGATTCTCTTCCTTCTTCACCTTCTTCCAGTAATACAGTTGGTGTCCACAGTTCCTCTCCTTCCAGCACTAACTCAAGCTCAGGTAGCACAGGTAAACGGAGGAGCATATTCCGTACTCCTTCCATTAGCTTCCACCATAAGAAGGGGAGTGAGCCTAAGCAAGAGCCTACCAACCAGAACCTTAGTATTTCAAATGGTGCTCAACCTGGTCACAGCAATATGCAGAAACTGAGTTTGGAAGAACATATTAAGACCAGGGGAAGACATTCTGTTGGTTTTAGTAGTTCACGAAATAAGAAGATAACGAGATCTTTGACAGAGGATTTTGAAAGGGAAAAAGAGCACTCAACTAACAAGAATGTCTTTATAAATTGTCTAAGTTCCGGCAGAAGTGAAGGGGATGATTCTGGTTTCACAGAAGACCAAACTCGTCGTTCTGTTAAGCAGTCAACAAGAAAGCTACTCCCTAAATCTTTTTCATCTCACTATAAATTTTCTAAGCCAGTTCTACAGAGCCAATCCATTTCATTGGTACAACAGTCTGAATTCTCACTGGAAGTTACACAGTACCAAGAGAGAGAACCTGTATTAGTAAGAGCTTCGCCATCCTGTTCTGTGGATGTAACAGAACGGGCAGGAAGCTCTTTACAATCTCCTTTGCTTTCTGCTGATCTTACCACAGCTCAGACACCTTCAGAATTTTTAGCCTTGACTGAAGATTCTGTGTCTGAAATGGATGCATTTTCTAAAAGTGGAAGCATGGCATCCCACTGTGACAACTTTGTCCACAATGATTCTACCTCTCAGATGTCTCTCAATTCTGCTGCTGTTACAAAGACAACAACAGAACTTACGGGAACTGTTCCCTGTGCAATTATGTCTCCTGGGAAATATAGGTTAGAGGGTCAATGTAGCACTGAATCTAATTCATTACCGGAAACCTCTGCTGCTAATCAGAAGGAAGTGTTATTACAAATTGCTGAACTACCTGCTACAAGTGTGAGCCACTCAGAGAGTAACCTACCAGCAGATAGTGAAAGAGAAGAAAATATAGGGTTACAAAATGGTGAAACAATGCTGGGGACAAACTCCCCAAGGAAACTTGGATTTTATGAGCAACATAAAGCAATAGCTGAACATGTAAAAGGGATCCATCCTATTTCAGATTCAAAGATAATACCTACTTCTGGTGATCATCATATTTTTAACAAAACATCACATGGATATGAAGCAAATCCTGCCAAAGGTATGCTGATTTTTTTGGTATAACAAATGATATGAATTAATTTTCATTATACTTTATTCAGTTTTCTTATTCCATCTCATGAATGGAAACCACATTTTTCTTGTTTTTCACTTTTGAAATGGTTTCCTATTCATAATTTGTGTTAAATGTTTCCCCTGCTTGATTTTAAACTTACATCAATTGTGTTATGCTGAAAATGTAATTCAGCAATATTACTCATTTTTTCTTACTTATGTTATCCATAACTAAGAAGCAGCCTCTTAGTTACGGTGTTTATTGGAGCACCTTCAGAAGAAAGTGAATGGAAAGTAATTGTTTGCAATGTGGATTTCTCCAAAGTAAGGACTGTCTTTTATAGAGTTTATTATAGAGGCCTTGGTATTTCTTATTTAATGAAATGGATATATTCCAGCTAAAATCACTATAAAATTTGTATAATTTAATATGAATTTTATAATTTCCTTTGTTAACTAAGCTTTCATTATTAATTAGGATCCATGTTTCAACATAAATAATTCCTATCTCTAGATACAACAACAGAATTGTAAGCTTAAAAAAACCTATCTTTGGAAGCTGGAGACAGGTTTCAACTCTGCCTCTGACATTAACTAACTGTGCAACTTTGGATACCTTCCCTTTAGTTTAAAAAAAGTGTTAGTATATGTCCATTACTGTAATATGGCTACAGAAAACTTTGTTTTTTTAACATGAAATTCAGTTCAAGAAAATTTTTGAATATATACCACCTGCTGGGCTATCTTAGACATATTTTAATTCCTTTTTCTCTACTCTCGTTAATGCTACTACTGCTACTAATAATTTTCCCAAATTTGGAAGTGATTATTATGTCCTAGATATTATTCTGTATACTTTATATACATTAATTAAAATGATTGAAATTGCTACTATTATTATAAGCTATTTTGCAGGCAAGAAGATGGGAGCAAAGATAAACTGTGTGTCCACAATCACAAAACTAATAATTCATTTATTGGGATATAAATCCTATGAGGTAGGCTCCTATGTTTCCCATTTTACAAATGTGAAAACAGGCTAAAGAATCATACAGCTGGTAAGTAGTGCAGTCAAATTACAACTCTCTGAATCCAAAGCTCTGGCTCTCCATAACTATGCTTTACTACATGTCATGACTTAAAATATTAAATAAAATTTATGTGACATAATGTCACGAGTAATAGGATTATAAAGTTTATCCATAAACATAGAATTTTAAAGTTTTACATGCATGAGTTAATTTTCCAGCTGTCTTAATACTTTTCTCATTTGATACAAGATCACTTTTATGCACCTGACCATGTTTGTCCATTTTTGGAACTTTGTATTCTTTAGTCATACATGCCTAGCTCCTTTACCTGTAATATAATCATGAGAATATGATAATGATGATGATATTAATGATGGTTACCCTTTTGTATAGTTAATATATGCCCAAAAATGTACTAAGAAGATTGCATGCACTGTTTCATATAGTCCTTATAAAAATTTTGCATGTCATATTAATAACTAAAATTTATAATAAGTTAAATAACTTTATAGGGTCACATAGTTAGCAAATGATGGACTTGATATTGAAATCCAGGAAGTTTTAAAATTATATAAAAAAGAGATAGAAATGCAATTATCCTGACATATCTAATTCTTATTTAGTAATGATGACTTTCCTCAAAGCCTAATTGAATACTGCATATTTTTCTCTCTCTGGAAATTAGAGAATGATCAGTTATCTTGGAGACTATTACTATGTTGATTGGGATCCTATTTGTAACACAATAACGCATTAATTTTGCTGATTTGATAATGTGTTGGCTGTTCTTGGATAAATAAGCTGGTAATGTCAACAAACTAAACTATCCTTTAGTTTGTGAAAATATTCATGTGCTATTTATAAGGATTTTATAATTTTGAAGTTTAAAATTTTAAAAACAGCTAAGTAAATGTATTTTATCCAATAAAGAGTTGCTATAGACACTAACTTTCAGAATGCTAAATTTAGTTTGTATTTTGTATGAAATATTTAAGCCAGTACTTGATACACATCTAAGTGTATTAGGTGTACAATCATGTCAGAACTAATGAGTTATCTGGCAATTTAACTTCTATTCATTGGCTTAAAAAGTTATTTAAAAAGAACTGCTATATATTGGACTAATAGATTCTGGACAGTCTTTAAACTAGTAGATGAGCCTAATTAGAACAATTTTTTCATTTACTCATTCATTCATTCAGCAAATATTTATTGTTTTAACACTATGTTAGGCACTAGGGATGTAGCAATACACAAAACAGGCCTAGATCCCTGCCTTCCTGAGGCTTACTTTCCACTGGGGATACTCAGTTAACATGCTATATATATCAGATGGTGATAACTGCTGAGGGTAAATTTAAAGCAGAATAAAGGCTTAGGAAGCAGAAGGGGGATTCCAGTTTGCATTTTTAAATGTAACAGGATGATACCCAAGGTAACATATTGGTAAAGGTTTGAAGGAACTTAAATAATAAGTCATACAGATATTTGACAGAAATATATTAGTGCAAGGTTGTGAGTCAAAGGCTGTGTAGGGCTGGAGCATACCAGTGATGTACCAGAGCAGCAAGAGTCCAGTGTGGCATGAGCAGAGTGATGGAGGGGAGAGCAGGACATGAGGTTGCAGAGGTGAGCAGGTGTGCTCCTCCTGTCCCTGGTTTGGGGACAGAGAGAGCAGTCATATGGGTCATATTATGAAGAATTTGTTATGCCATTTGAAAAACATCACCTTTTGGCTAGAGGAGTGGTGGTGATGGCCCTCACTTATGTTTTAAGTATATGATTCTGGCTACTATGTGGAATGTAGATTGTGTTGTGGGTGGAGAGGCAGATGGGAGTAGGCAGAGGTAGGAGAATTGTAGCAAATATTGCAGTAACCAAGCAAGCATAGATTTGGTCCAGGGTGTTAGAAGGAGAGGTAGAAGGAATCAGATTCTGTATACAGTTTGAAGGAAATAAGGACAGGATTCGTTTATGTGATTAATGTGAGCAACGAAGCAACAAAGGATGACTCCAAACGTTTTGGGCTTCAAAGAGATTACATGATTAAGTGAACTAAACTGATGCTATACATTTAAAAGTTTTCTTGTGATAGAGAAACTTTGAATAACACTAAGAGTTTTTCATGATCTTTCAGTGGGACATTTGTAAAAACTACATTTAAATATTTACCTTCATTTTTATTTATTTTCCTTTCCATAGTTCTTGCCAGTAGTCTCAGTCCATTTCGTGAAGGAAGATTTATAGAGAGGAGACTGCGATCCTCGTCAGAAGGCACTGCAGGGAGTAGCAGAATGATTTTGAAACCGAAAGATGGAAATATAGAAGAAGTTAATAGTTTAAGAAAGCAAAGAGCAGGTTCTTCATCTTCAAAAATGAACAGTTTGGTAAGTACATACATTTGTCTGCCTCTAATAAAATAATGCTGTCTATATCCGGCATGTTCATGTCTCTTGCAAAATGAACACAGATTACAGGATAGACAACTCATATTTGAAGGGAAAATTTGTTTCCATAGTTGACATTACAAGTCAGAGAAACAAATTTTTCGCCTAGGTCAGGATGGAGTTCACCATGACAGCTGTCTTTAGTTCCTATCTTCCTTGCTTCCATGGAAAGTTTGACATTCTTTATTCTAGAACAAGACACTTGAATACAGAAACTAGGGAAAATGCTGAACATGAGGATCCCCTTTGACACCATTATTTCACATCTTCTCTCCACCATATAGCCCTCCAGAAAATACCCTTTTGTAAATCACACTTACTCCAGTACCACTCTTAGTCCCTGTAGACCCTAACCTCGCTGTCCTCCTGCAGTGCCCTTCCACAAAGGGTGAGGAGTTGGTGTGAAGCTTATGAGGACCAACGTGAAATGCCCATCCAATGCTTGCATACATTGGAGGTAATCAAGATACCCTATTCCTGGTCCAAATTGTAGAGCCTGCTTTTAGTATGAGGGTGGAGGTGGGGTGTGTGGGGAGAGGCATGGTCTGAGTTTGTATGTGTGAACTAGGGTGTCACAGAGGCATTAGTATGAAGCTCCCTCATGGTATGAGATGGACCCAGGGGTGGGAAGAGATGAGGGGCGAACTGCAGCCTTGGGTCCATGTGGCCTCAGGTTTCACAAGTATTAGAGTGTGATTGCCTTTTGGAGATCACTTTGCTCACCTTCTCACAAATGTGTCCTTTTTCAGCAGTGTATTTAACATCTATTATCTAAAAATGCTCTTTAAAATAATCTTTCTACCTACCTATCCATGCATATATGTGAAAAATGCTCAAAAATAAATCACTTATGATATCTCTATTGTTTTACATAATTGGGTTTCAAATGAAAATATTAGGTAATTGAGATCTAATAATTATTTTGTGAAGAAGCCTTAAGTTAGTAAGGTAACATTGTGTGATAGCAAAATCACTGTGCTTGATGTTAGAGGTTTTAATCGTTTTTTTCTGGTGTGGCCATTTCTTAATCCTGGGCAAATTTGTAACCACAAAATAGCAAGTGATAATAGGTGTCTTGTTTCCATTATACTAAAGAATGACTATGTGAGTATGTGTTTACATTTGTATATATGGAAACATATATTTCATGCTTCGTTTTGTTCTTTTGTGCATTGGCTATTATATTATTATTGTTGCAGTGGATTATTTTTGGTCTAAGTATGAAAATATGTTAAAACGGATTTCCAATTGAGGCACCATTAAAAGTTAGGACTAATGAAGTATTACAAAACATTTATCATCACAACATTTTCAGTATTTCTTCATGGAGAGGTATTTATATTAATAAGGGTACACTATTCAACTTGCTCAAAGTTGTGCCTTTTACATATTCTCTCATATCTCATGTGTTTTTCATACTGCATTTAATTTAAATAATTCTAGTTTGAGACCAGCCTAGGCAAAATATCGAGAACTCATCTCTAAAAAAAAATTTAATAATTAGCTGGAAGTGGTGGCTTGCACCTGTAGTTCCAGCTACTCAGGAGGCTGATGTGGGAGGATCACTTGGGTCCAGGAGTTGGAGGCTGCAGTGAGTTATTGCGCCACTGCACTTTGGCCTGGGCAACAGAGCAAGACCTGGTCTCGATAAGATAAATAAAAAATAAATAAATAAATAAATAAAATGTAAAAAGTGCTTCTTATAATATCACAAAGTCACTCTTCTCAGATTTACTTTTTTTTTTTTTTTTTTTTTTGAGACAGAGTCTCGCTCTGTCGCCTAGGCTGGAGTGCACTGGTGCGATCTCGGTTCACTGCAACCTCTGCCTCCCCAGTTCAAGCAATTCTCCTGCCTGAGCCTCCCGAGTAGTTGGGATTACAGGCACCTGCCACCATGCCCGGATAATTTTTGTATTTTTAGTAGAGAGGGGGTTTCACCATGTTGGCCAGGCTGGTCTTGAACTCCTGACCTCAAGTGATCCACCCACCTCAGCCTCCCAGCGTGCTGGGATTACAAGCGTGAGCCACCGCGCCCAGCCTTCCGATCCGCTTTTAAGATTTAAAACTTAAGAAACAAAAGTGGTTTTGTTCCTTTGAGGCCTTATATTTAAATTTTCAAAAGTGTGCCTGTAGTATTATAGTCTGTCCGCTAGATGGCAGAAAGACACCACTGCCGTGGTGGTGAACAGTATATCAGGGTTGGAACAGAAACTCGGTAAAATATTGTACATGTTCATTGGATTTACAGATGAAACTTACTGAAATAAATACTGAAACTTTTGAATTTCCTAAAGAGAACTACCAAAAACTACTTCACGATCTTACCATCTTCCTTTGGATTTTACAAGTTATGTCTCATCTTTCAGTTACTTTACAGTTTATTCATTTTTTATTTTCATTTTTAATTTTTTTAAGGCAGAGTCTCACTCTGTCACCCAGGCTGGAGTGCAGTGGTGCAATCTCGGCTCTCTGCAACCTCCCCTCCCTGGTTCAAGTGATTGTTGTGCCTCAGCCTCCCGAGTAGCTGAGACCACAAGTGTGTGCCACCATGCCGGGCTAATTTTTGTATTTGTAGTAGAGATGTGGTTTCACCATGTTGGCCTGATTAGTCTTGAACACCTGACCACAGGTGATCCACTCACATCGCCTCCCAAAGTGCTGGGATTACAGGCGTGAGTCACCGCTCCTGAGCAGTTACTTTACACTTAATTAATTAATTTAAAATGCATGAAATATGTTTTTTAACTTGTAGCACTGTAAGGAAGAAATGGTAGGGATTATTTAGTTCTAGATACATGTGAAACAAGTGACATATATTTGGAAAATTGTAGCTGTCTGTGTGAACAGTGACACATTTTCTATATTCCTCTTCCAAAATAATTTAAGAATGTATCCATGGTTCATTTATTTTATTTTAAAGCAGTTATAATAGAAACATGTGTTTTTAATGCTTGTTTGAACCAAGGGACTACTTTTAATGCCTGACATGTATTATCACATTCAGTCCTCACAACAGTACTATAAACTAAATAATACTGTGGTGATCAAATTTTGCGAAAGAGGAAAATAAGGTACTGAGAAGATAAGCAGCTTGCCTAAAATGACATAGCTCATAAATGGCAGAGATAGGATTTGGATTTGGATCCTTTCTAAGTTCAAATCCTACAATCTTTTGGGCAAATATATTTGATTTAAAATTAAGTTGAGCCATTTTTCAATTGTTTGCATCAATTTGTGTAATGAAATTAAAACATTTAAAGCAATCTAACCTTGCTTGCTCTAAGTCTAGGCTGCAGCATTCTGTAAGAGATACAAAAGAGGAAAACAGAAACAAAATTTAGTGCTTAATCTGAACTTAAAATGCGGTCATGTTTCTTGAAATGCTGATGAATAGTATCAATGTCCTTACTGAGAGATATCCCATCAAAAAGGAACTTTGTCACAAAAGAGGATATTCATGCTTAGCAGTTTTGTAATACTTCTTTACTCCTAACTTTTAATGTTAGCATTAATGCAGTCCTTCATGTAGTTCACGGGGATTTCAATTCTCATAATAAAATATGGCTCTATTTATTAAGATGCTGAGCATTTCCTGAAAGACCAAAGATATTACCTGATGGATTAGATATAGTTAGATATACCACAGTTCTATTGTTTTTGTGTACTTCTGGGGTATTTCAATCTGGAAGGGAAAGGACAGGATGTATGAACTCTTCAAACATCAAATGCCGAGAACAAATTGGGATTGGCTTAGGTTTATTAAAAGAAACCAAAGTAAATTTGGAACAATTTGATAAGTGTTCACATTTATTATATTTTTTCAAACCTCTTTATAGTATTTTTCCAATTTTTCTCTAATGAGTAGCTTTCTGAATACATTCCTTGTGATTGTCCAAAAAATTTAAAATGCTGTTCTAGAAAAAAGTTAACTTATTTCTTTAAAGAACTTACTTCAGGAACTTTCTCTCCAGACTATGGTATATAAATGTATAAATGTAAGGATTTCTCATGGGTTCTCCAATGGCTTTACATAGGGAATTCTAACTCTAAATATTTACAAGATTACTCTCTAAAAAAGTTAATATGAGAGTAGATTCGTATATAATGAACAATACAGAAGAGCTGGTACCGTTAAAGGAAGGAAAAATGCCTAAGTGGATGAGTCAGGATAAACTTGGCTAAGTGATAAAAAATACCGCTGGGCGTGGTGGCTCAAGCCTGTAGTCCCAGCACTTTGGGAGGCCGAGGCAGGCAGATCACTTGAGGTCAGGAGTTCAAGACCAGTGTGGCCAAGATGGTGAAACCCCGTCTCTATTTGCATTTTGTAAAAATACAAAAATTAGCTGGGCATGGTGGCCAGTGCCTGTAATCCCAGCTACTCGGAAGGCTGAGGCAGGAGAATTGCCTGAACCTGGGAGGTGAAGGTTGCAGTGAGCTGAGATCATGCCACTGCACTCCAGCTTGAACAACAAAGTAAGACTCTGTCTCAAAAATAAATAAATAAAATAAAATAAATAAATAATAACTTCCAAATCTAGCGACTTATATAATATAGATTTCTTTCTCACTTAGGCTACATGTTTATTGTGGAAGGCGTTGGGGTTCTGTTCAATGTCTCCTCCTCCTGTATTCAGGCTGTGGAAGCAGCTAACTTCGCAAACATTGCCTTTTACCATGGCAAAAAGAAAGAGATCTCCAGAGGTCCCTGTAATAAAATACTGTGAATTGTGAAACTCACTTTCTTCTGCTCACAACTCATTGGTCAGATCTAATCATATGGCCCAAACTAGAAACAAAAGCAGCCAAGAATAATAATGAGTTTCCTGTATCTAGAGGCGGAGACTTAGGTTTGGTGAACACTTAATGACTCATATTCCCAAATATTTTGTTGTATCCAAGTTCTTTTAATTAATCGAGATTTACTGCTTGCCTCCTCTTTCCCTTTTGTCCAGAGTCATTTAATGGGCCCTGACTTTGTGCTTCAAACTGTCCTGGTCTTTGTGGTTGAAAAGATGAAAACATCTCTGTAACTGAAGAATTCATATATACTACAGGTTTTATTCTTTAGAATATTCTCTCTTCCTTACTTAAAGGCCTTGAGATGTGTGTCTTAAGTGAACTAAGTCTTAAGTGAACTTTTTTCCTTGACTCAAGGAATCTTTACTATTTTTGTAAGTATTTATTTTCATTGCACCAAGCAGTTGGTTTTGAAGCTTGCATTATCTTCACATTACTCAGCAAATGCATTTGCAAAGTTGCCCTGTACTATTTGTGCTAAGTGATTCAGACAACTTTCATTTATGGCCAATTTTACTCTGACACAGCATGTTTTCTTTCATTTAGCATCCTGCTGCTTTTATGTGGAAACTGTGAATGACACAGTAAAAACATAACTGTAGGACTTTGGTAGAAGAACAAATCCGATTTATATTTGATTAATAAGAAGTAGTTAGTTGCAGATCGTTAGCATCTCATATCACATTTAATTTTTTGGTATGTTGAACTGCAGAATTTACTTATTATTGATAACAGTAGAATAATAAAACTGTACCCTATTTGAGATAGCCAAACACTTTACTATTCATTTACTTTTCTTCTGGGGCCTGCTGTTTTCTCATTTATTAGCTTATCCTTTATTCATTATAATTCTTCATTTCTTCATTCATTAAAACATTCACAGTTTCTTACAATAAATATTTATTGACAATCTGCTCTGAAGAATCAAATATGAAAGAGACAGTGCTTGAGGATTTTTGAGTTCCCAAAGGGAGAGATAAGGTTAAACATTATCTTGCCAATACAACAGATTTAACCATTTTGACCATCTCTAAGTTCAGAATGGGTGGGACATGCTTGATTTGGATTGTGAGCATCGAAATCCAAAGTTAAGAAGATTTAAAATGGGCACATGAACTCCTGTTTCCCAGCTTTGTCTGTGCCTTGTCACACACTCAATGACACTGTTAAATATATGCATAACTTTCTTGTGTCTTTTGTTCATTTCTCTAACTGAGACCCAGCTGCTAGTGCTGAGCAGGTTTGCTGAAAGAAAGTTGGGACAGTAAAGAAGAACGTACAAAATGAATCTCGTGATTAATATTAAAACAAATCAGTCTCAAAACACCCCACTTGTACAATCCGCCAAGCAAAAGAATCCCACTGGACTCATTTGGTATATACACCTTCACACTTCTGTTTCATGGCATGAAAGTTGCTCAAGCTTGAAATTAAAAACAAGACAGGCTGGTGCAGTGGCTCAAGTCTGTAATCCCAGCAATTTGGGAGGCTGAGGTGGGTGGGTCATGAGGTTAGGAGATCAAGACCATCCTGGCTAACACGGTGAAACCCTGTCTCTACTACAAATACAAAAAATTAGCTGGGCGTGGTGGCGGGCGCCTGTAGTCCCAGCTACTTGGGAGGCTGAGGCAGGAGAATCCCTTGAATGTGGGAGGCAGAGGTTGCAGTGAGCTGAGATCGTGCCACTGCACTCCAGTCTGGGCAACAGAGCAAGACTCTGTCTCAAAAAAAAGCAAAGAAGACACATGATAATTAGAAGATCTGATTTTGAAAATTTCTTAATCTTGAAATCCTTAATGAGACTTTCCAGTATGTAAAAATGTTAATGGCTTTGGGGAGTTAAAATAACGATTGCAGTTTTTAGTGTAACTGACTGTTAATAGAATTAAAGCAAATATTGCTTGGTTACAGGGACATCTAATAAAAGTGGAAGCCATTAATATTTTTCAGGAAATGGAGCCATATGAATCATTCTCCTCAATTCTTATAAATTTTAAGGAAGAAAATCACAAGTATCACTCATTAAACATGAAATTACATTTGTTGATAACTGGCATACATTTTAGATTAAAGCCCTAATCCTTTATGCTTTTATTTGTTTTTCCAGTTACTAATCATATTTTCCTTTCGGTACCCTTCTAAATTGTATCATGCATGTAACACTCACCACATAGTTATTTGAATGTGTCTCATTTTACCTGAAAGGTTTCAATCTTTTAAATGGAAGGAGCTGTGTATATACTGGCATTTCTTGCAGTCATTAATATAGCACCTGGTGGAAAAATAGGCATCTAATAAATATGAATAAAATAAAGGTAAAATTTCTGGTTAAATAATGATACATGTTTATATAGGTGTGAATTAAGGCTTCTAGTACAAGAATTGTGTGTGGTGTGCTTATGCACAGTTTTGACATTTTAACTTATTATTCAAATATACAGGTATTTCTTATGATGCATTGTCTGATAAAGCTCTGGCTTTTTTGACACTAAATCCTTGATCAGGAAGGCCATACCAATTATGACATTGTTCCAGTGGAAGCATAATTTATTTTAGGATTATCAGCCTTATAGAATGGTTTCTAGGATTATATGAGTACGATAGTTATAAACTGGCCATACAATGAGGACAAGAAATAGTCAAATATTTGTGGTATTCATTAAGCCCATTAAAATATAATAACTTGGTCAAATATGGGTAAGGGAAGATTTAAAAAATCCGCTGCTATTTTATCTAGTCCAGCTCACTTCATTTCTTATAAGCTTATAGATTCAGAGTTGCCTTTAAAAGCAGGATTGAATAAAAATATTCCATTCATTTTTGTCTTTCTGAACTTTGAGATGAGTCATTTTCATTTAGAAGCTGTCACAATTTGTATGTTTGTTGGGCCAAATTAGTAATAGTTTATTCATAGACTTAACTCACTTCTTAAATGATTTAAAGATCAGTTTGAGTAATACTTAACACCTACATTGTTACCTCTGTGATAACATAATTTAATAATTATTACAGGTACATAATAGGTGGATATATTTATGGGGTACATGTGATATTTTGATACAGGAATGCAATTTATATTAATACTAATCACATCAAGGTAATTGGGTTATCTATCACCTCAAGCATTTATCATTTGTTTGTGTTAGGGACACTCCAATTCCAGGTTTTTGTTATTTTAAAATATACAATAAATAATTTTTTCACTATAGTTACCCTATTGTGCTATAAAGTACTAGATCTTATTCATTCTACATAACTATATTTTTGCATACATTAATGTCCCCCCAACCCTCCAACTCTTTCCAGCTCCTGATACCCATCATTCTATTCTGTATTTCTGTGACTTCAAATGTTTTAATTTTTAGCTCCTGTATATGAGTAAGAATAGGCAAAATTTGTCTTTTCACACTTCATTAATTTTATTTAAAATAAGGTCCTCCAGTTTCATTCATGTTGTTGCAATTGACAGGATCTCATCTGATTTTTGTGGCTGAATAATATTCTATTGTGTATATGTACCACATTTTCTTTATCCTTTTGCTTGCTGATGGACACTTAAGTTGATTGCATGTCCTGGCTATTGTGAATAGTGCTGCAATAAACATGGGAGTGCAGATATCTCTTTGATATATTAATTTCTTTTTTCCGAGTGCATACTTAGCAGTGAGAAAGCTGGATCATATGGTAGCTGTATTTTTAGTTTTTCAAGGAATCTCCAAAATGTTCTCCATAGTGGTTGTTCTACTTTACATGTTCATTAACAGTGTACAAGGGTTCCCTTTTCTCCACATCCTGTTAGCATTTGTTATTTGCCTATCGTTTGGATAAAAGACATTTTTTATATGCCTGTTGTCCATTTGCTTGTCTTCTTTTGAGAAATGTCTCTTCAGATATTTTTGCCTATTTTTAAATTGGATTATTTAGTTATCTTTTCTATTGAGTTGTGTTAGCTGCTTATATATTCTGAGTATTAATACCTTGTCAGATGGGTATTTTCTCCCCTTCTGTGGGTTGTCTCTTGACTTTGTTGATAGTTTCCTTTGCCGTGCAGAAGCTTTTTAGCTTGATGTGATCCCATTTTTCCATTTATGCTTTGGTTGCCTGTGTTTTTGAGGTCTTAGTCAGGACATTTTTGCCAAGACCAATGTCTTGGAGAGTTTCCCTAATGTTTTCTTCCATAGTTCCATAGTTTGAGGTCTTAGATTTAAGTGTTAGTCCATTTTGATTTGATTTTTATATATGGCAAGAGATAGGCATGTAGGTTCATTCTCTGCATGTGGATATCCAGTTTTCCAGCACCATTTATTGAGGAATCTGTCTTTTCCTCCATGTATGTTATTGGCACTTTTGTTGAAAATGAATTCACTGTATATGTGTGGATTTATTTCTGAGATCTCTGTTCCATTGGTCTGTGTGTCTGTTTTTATGATACTACCATGCTATTTTGGTTATTATAGCTTTGTAATGTAATTTGAAGTCAGATAATGTGATTCCTCCAGTTTTATTCTTTTTTCTCATGATGGTTTTGGCTATTCTGGGTATTTTGAATTCTTACATCAAAATTTTAGGATCATTTTTCTATATCTGTGAAGAATGTCATTAGTATTTTGATATGGATTGCATTCGATCTGTAGATTGCTTAGGTAAGTGTGGATATTTTAACAATATTGATTTTTCAGTTTCATCTTCAGTTTACTTTATCAGTGTTTCATAGTTTTTATTGTAGAGATCTTTCACTTCTTTGGTTAAGTTTATTCCAGTAAAGTTTACATATTTTATTATTATTGCTATTGTAAATGGTAATGCTTACCAGGCAAAGTCTCTTTTTCTCTTCCTTCACTTTCCCCTAAACAGAAGGAGACTCTGTGGTAAGGTGTCCTGGAGCTGAGGGAGGGGTAATGTAAGTACTTCCATTGCCACCACAGCTGGAACTGCACTGGGTCATGCCTGAAGCCAGTGCGGTACTGGGTCTTACCCAAGGTCTGTGACAACTGCTGCATGGCTACCACTGATGTTTACGCAAGGTCCAAACGTTCTTTAGTTAGCAAATGGTGAATCCTGCCAGGTCTGGATCCTTCCTTCCGGGCAGCAGGTTCCCTTCTAGCCCAGGCTGGGTCTAGAAATGCCATCCAGGCGCTGGGGCCTAGAATCAGTGGCTTCAGGAATATGCAGGGTGCTTCATTTTAATGTAGCTGAGCTGGTTCCCAGTTGCAAGACAAAGTCCTCTGTACTCTTCCCTCTCCTTTCCTCAAGCAGGAGTCTCTCTCCATGCTGCACAGCCTGGAATTGGGGGAGGGGTGATGCAAGGACTCCCTTGGCTGCCACAGGTGGTGTCTCACTGGGTCATGTGTACCCCAAGTCCACTGGCTCCAAGTCCAGTGCAGAACTGGGATTTGCCCAAGGACTGAAGTTCTTGTGACCTGTCTTTCAAAGTTATTTGAGACCCCATGCCACTTTGGTCAGCTGGTGGTGGAGCTAGCTGGAGCTCAGATTCCTACCCCTAGGAGGGAGGATTCTCCTCTGGCAGGGCCTAAATGGTTTCTCTGTGAGCACTGGCAGAATTCGGTTCTGTGTTGTGTTCTCTTGTGACAAGACAGCACCGAGTTCCAATGCAAAGCCTCACAATCGCTTCACTCTCCCTCCCACAAGCTCACAAATTTTCTGTCTGTGTGCTGCCAGAGGATGGAGGAATGGTGGTTTGGGCAATGCAACAGTGTCTTTCCTATCCTCTTTTTTAAAAAAATTTTATTATTATACTTTAAGTTTTAGGGTACATGTGCACAATGTGTAGGTTGGTTACATATGTATACATGTGCCATGCTGGTGTGCTGCACCCATTAACTCGTCATTTAGCATTAGGTATATCTCATAAAGCTATCTCTCCCTGCTCTCCCCACCCCACAACAGTCCCCAGAGTGTGATGTTCCCCTTCCTGTGTCCATGTGTTCTCATTGTTCAATTCCCACCTATGAGTGAGAATATGCGGTGTTGGGTTTTTTGTTCTTGCGATAGTTTACATAGAATGATGATTTCCAATTTCATCCATGTCCCTACAAAGGACATGAACTCATCATTTTTGATGGCTGCATAGTATTCCATGGTGTATATGTGCCACATTTTCTTAATCCAGTCTCTCATTGTTGGACATTTGGGTTGGTTCCAAGTCTTTGCTATTGTGAATAATGCTGCAATAAACATACGTGTGCATGTGTCTTTATAGCAGCATGATTTACAGTCCTTTGGGTATATACCCAGTAATGGGATGGCTGGCTCAAATGGTATTTCTAGTTCTAGATCCCTGAGGAATTGCCACACTGACTTCCACAATGGTTGAACTAGCTTGTAGTCCCACCAACAGTGTCAAAGTGTTCCTATTTCTCCACATCCTCTCCAGCACATGTTGTTTCCTGACTTTTTAATGATTGCCATTCTAACTGGTGTGAGATGGTATCTCATTGTGGTTTCGATTTGCATTTCTCTGATGGCCAGTGATGGTGAGCATTTTTTCATGTGTTTTTTGGCTGCATAAATGTCTTCTTTTGAGAAGTGTCTGTTCATGTCCTTCACCCACTTTTTGATGGGGTTGTTTTTTTCTTGTAAATTTGTTTGAGTTAATTGTAGATTCTGGATATTAGCCCTTTGTCAGATGAGTAGGTTGCAAAAATTTTCTCCCATTTTGTAGGTTGCCTGTTCACTCTGATGGTAGTTTCTTTTGCTGTGCAGAAGCTCTTTAGTTTAATTAGATCCCATTTGTCAATTTTGTCTTTTGTTGCCATTGCTTTTGGTGTTTTAGACATGAAGTCCTTGCCCATGCCTACATCCTGAATGGTAATAGCCTAGGTTTTCTTCTAGGGTTTTTATGGTTTTAGGTCTAACGTTTAAGTCTTTAATCCATCTTGAATTAATTTTTGTATAAGGTGTAAGGAAGGGATCCAGTTTCAACTTTCTACATATGGCTAGCCAGTTTTCCCAGCACCATTTATTAAATAGGGAATCCTTTCCCCATTGCTTGTTTTTCTCAGATTTGTCAAAGATCAGATAGTTGTAGATATGTGGCGTTATTTCTGAGGGCTCTGTTCTGTTCCATTGATCTATATCTCTGTTTTGGTACCTATCCTCTTTAATGCCTCTCCTTCACATGTTATTAAAACCAGGTACTATGATTGCTCACCTGACTTTTGGTTCTTATGAATGTGCTTTCTTGCCTGAATATTTGTTCAGTTTGGTGTTCCGATGTGGGGACAATCACTCGGGGTTCTATTCAGCCACATTGCTCTACCTCCTACATTATTAAACTTACTATAAATAGTCATGTTGTAACAATAGCAGTATGAAATATGTATGTTAGAAGAAACTGTACTTATTTATTAAGAAAATAATTTAAAAGGACAGCAGTAAAGGAGAATTAGATATCTTTTACCTGTAACCCTATGAATCTAGGATATACTTTAGATATTAATAGTTCATATCCCTTTAAAATTAAGAAGTTAGAAAACTAAGATTGTTTATCTTTTATTTTTCAAGTTATATTATTTTAATTGGATCAATTAAGTTTATCTCTTAATTTTCTGTGAGAGGACAACTGCTTTGTTCCTTATTTAGCTAACTGAATGGGCTGGGACAGCTTCCATAGCATAAGAGATAATATTTATTGATTCAGGGTCTGTGACAAATCTCTGACCATCTGAATAGATGCTTCACAATTTGCAGCACAGAATTGACCTTCAGTAAACTAACTACCTGTTCTGAGGTGACAGTCACTGGAATCTGAGGTTTGTACATTATTCATTTTAGACAATGAAGACAATTTATTTTATAGTTATTTTATGATGTTGAAATTTAAACACATTAAATTAACATCAATAAATTAAATAAGTTAAAGAAATTCTGACTCCAAAGGTCAAGAAATATAGTACTAGTGAAGAATTATATTCAGTATTGACCATTAGAATTAAAAAAATATAGAAATATCTAAATATATTCATACTCTTTTTAAGTAATTTTAAAATTGAGACATTTATAATTGTCTCACAAACTATCATATTTGTAATGTAAGTGTAAAACAGTGTAATTTACAAGTGAATCTGCATATGCAATTTCACAATCTTCCTATGTGACAACTTTTTTTTTTTTTTTTTTTTTTTTTTTTTTTTTTTTTTTGAGACGTAGTCTCGCTCTTTCACCCAGGCTGGAGTGCAGTGGCGCAATCTCGGCTCCCTGCAAGCTCCGCCTCCCGGGTTCAGGCCATTCTCCTGCCTCAGCCTCCTGAGTAGCTGGGACTACAGGCACCCGCCACCGCGCCCGGCTAATTTTTTTTGTATTTTTAGTAGAGACGGGGTTTCACTGTGTTAGCCAAGGTGGTCTCCATCTCCTGACCTCGTGATCCGCCTGCCTCGGCCTCCCAAAGTGCTGGGATTACAGGCGTGAGCCACCGTGCCCAGCCGATAACTTTTTGTTTTAAACTAGCCGTTTCTAAATTAGAGTAGCTGCCATTTTTATCACTTTTATAATCTCATTCATTGATTATTTTACTCGTGCTAAAAGTTTGCTCTGAAATGCCTTATATATATATCTTCTGTTGTTCTTAGTTTGGTACATCCCACCTAAAACAGACTACCTACTAATTCTTTTAAATCTCTCTGTTAGGCTCTTTATTGTATACATTTGTAATTATATACAAAATTATTTTCATACTCAGCTAGTTATCTCAATACCACACAGTGATTAATTTATGTGTCAGTGAGAAACATTAAGAATTTTATTGCCAAGAGAGACTCACATAAATCAGAACTCTTATCAGGGTTCAAGAGAGATAGGTGCAGTAGGGGGTGGTCTGGAATATCCCTCCTGCTCCCCAGGCCCTTTCTTTCGGCATGTGATGAGCCCTGGCCCAGGGTATTGGATGAGGTTTGGAGGGTTGGGTGTGTGCCAGTGACCTCATTTGTACAGGAGGAGCCATCTCAATATGAAGCATCTCCATTTTATACTCAGCGATACAGCATAGATGTACATTTTTCAGGGAACCATATCCTATATATTTTTAGATTCCATCTTCATTTTTCATAAGCAATTCAGACATATTCTGCCAAAAGCAGTATATAGATAAACTGCCCTAGTGAAAACCCTTCAGTTTGTTTGCTAGGAAGTCTGTCATTAGTATGTTTCCAAAGAGATCCTACCAGGTCATCTGCTTTCTTACTTTCAGGAAAGCATACACCATTTTCCCCTGTAAGAGGGAAAATGGATCACAGGCTAGCTGCTTAACTCAGGCAGCAAGTGCAAACTTTGAATGCTCTCCTCAAACTATCTGTTCTATTCTTGCAATCCCCCTCACTTGTATTTTCACCCATTGGTGTTCATTTCCTTTAATCTTAGGGAAATACTTGTTTTCTCATTTCTTCTAAGCAAAAATTCTACTAGTTGTCCCCATTTTAACTGCTCATCTACTTTAGAACGGTACTCCATCAGTATGTTTCTTCTGTTGTCTTGAGTTTCTTTCCCATCTCTTCATTGCTGTCAGTTTAAAACACTGCCAAGTTTTCCATCTTTGAAGAAACAAATAAAAAATAATTTTTTTCTGTATCCTACTTGCTCCTAAAGTTCTCCATCCTATCCCTCTTTTTCCCTACAAGGCAAACAGTCGTGACACTTGCCATACTCATTTTCTCACTGCCTATGAATTCCTCGATTTCATAGCATTATAATATATAATATTATATAATATAACTTTAGCCATTATAATACATGTTCTCAACATCAGCGTTATTGAGATTTTGTCCTGGGTAATTCCGTGTTAGGGGGACTGTGTTGTGCATTGCAGGATGTTAAATAGCATTCATTACCCCTACCTAATAAATGCCAGTGGGACCCCCTGGTTGTGACAACTAAAAATATTTCCAGACATTGCCACGTGTGCCCTGGTAGATAAAAATTGCCCCCAGTTGAGAACTATCTAAAGGTATCAGTGACTTTGCCAATTTTCTTTTTTTTTAATCTTAATTTTGTATTCATTTAACAGTGTTGAGGACTCTGTGCACTTACTCTCTTTCTTTCACAGTGCAAAATCTCCTGTGGTTATTCTCATTCTTCTTTGCTCTTTTCAGATTCCTTTGGAAGCTTCTTCACACCCACACTTTAAACACAGCTATTTCTGCCATTTGATCCTTTATTGCTTTTTTATTTACCTGTCCTATCTAAAAACTTAAGATAGAGGGGAAGTTATAAGTGGATTCCAAACAAAAAGCCTGGGAATTTCTATCATATTGGAAATCTGACAAAATTGAATAGGCACGACAATCACAATGTATTAGATTTATAGAAATATAATGAGGGTCTATGAAAAATTATTTCCATACGGAGAATAGCCAAAACTCTGAAGGCAATTATCTTTGGAGTGGATATAGAGAAATATGCAGTGATTTTGCCCTAATAGTTAATGGCTTCTCTCCTTTTTTTTTTGATATATATTACTATTGTAATTTCTGTTTTTATACAAATATATTTCAGCCTGCTTTTAAAATAGTCAAGTAATTCTTAATATCCCCTTCTGTGTCTAAAGTCTCTTTGGAGAAGCAGCAATTCTGTCATTTAAAGTAGGACCTCCCTATTAGAATCAGAAATGTAATACATTGTAATACTAATTTCTACTCTCACTGCTATCACTGACCATTATGCATTATTTTTCCAAATTGAAAGCAGCTTAAGTCAAGCAAAAGGCAGTGGCAAAAGTTGCGGTCATTGTGCAAGCAGCATGTATTAGACAATCCAGGAAACTTGGCAACCCCCAGAGACACAGACGTTGCCCACTTCTGCCCTGCAGTGTGGCCTCTGCAACTGCTGTCTCTGCTTTGTCTCCTTCACAGCTTCCCAGGGACTGTGCCTCAGGCTGAATTGTGCCTCAGGCTGGCTCTGGTCCAAGAGGAGCTTGTGGTGTGCAGAGGGCATGTGTTGGGGAGGGGTGGGAAGTTTTGACTATGACTTTAGAAAAAACGAAAATCTGTAAAATACCTTTAGTGTCTAAAAATAAAAAAAAGTAATAAAGTAATAAAATGTACTAAATTAGTGAACGCAAACACTTTTGTAATATTTTCATGCTTTTCCACACTTCTTTGTTTTTTAAAGGCTTTTGGTACCTCCTGATCTTTCATATGCTGTAAGAATATGCACTTGTATTTTATCTTTATGAAACTTGTCTGAAATAAAAGTGCATTGTTTAAAAATCAAAGGTACACTTTCTTCTAAAACACAATATGAACAAAGTAGGAAAACTTACAAAATTGGAATCCTTTTTTGTCAGTTAGATGTGATTTTATTTTAATCAAGTACATGGTGTGATGAAACGAATGATTGATTTGGGAAAGGACACTGAACTCCAATGTTACCTGTTTCAGAGGATAATAATAATACTGCCCACTTCATACAGTTGTCATAGAATCAAATAATATAGTTTATGTGAAAAGGCTTTGTAAGATTTAAAGTGCTATACAAATGAATATGACAGTTGTTTTATTAATAACGTGTCAAAACTAGAAACATTGAAAAACAAATATTATTGCCTTTTAAAGTAGTGATTTAGAAAAGAAATATTTTAAAAGTCAAACTCACATTTAGGGTATATCTTTACCATGACAGTGTTAGTTCCTTTCAGCCACAACTAAAAATTCCTAAATGTTCAAGTTATTTATCTATTAGATCTTTATAAGGGTAATGTGCTATTTACTTGATTTGTATTTGGCTATTTTTTGAAAAGTCATACATTTTTCACAGTCTTCAAAATCGATTTATAATCACTTAGAAAAAAATTAATTGAGCAGTATGCTTAAGATTTGAATGCTATGATTTATGTTATACTTTAGTTAGAAAGTTTACTCAACTCAGTTATTTTCTGATTATTAAACTGGGAAAAAAGCATCTGCTCAGAAGACAGGTGTCTTGGCTATTTACGGAGAAATTTAATTTGCATTTTTTTATTTCTTAAATAAATGCAAGTTTAACCATTGTAGACATTTATGTGACTACTTATGTAACTTATATAATAACTCGATAAATACTAATTTTAAAGTATCTTTTGTCAAATTTTAAGGTAATGCTATTCAAAATAGGCAATAACTTCAAAGACCAAAAAATAACATAGAAGAAAATAATTATAGATTATTTATTTTCCTTTAAGAATAAATTTTGAACGCAGTATATTTAGTAGTAATGGTCATTTCTATGATAATTTAAGATCTCTAATCTTTTGTGAGAGAAACTTTTGTAACACACTCGAGTTTTTGCACTTGTCTTTCTTCTTTCTTTATTCTATTGGAAGGATACTTCCACCAGTAGGTTATTCAGCTTGAATATTTAAACTATCAGGGATTAGAACTAGAGGGTAACCAGCTGTCAGATAATTCATATCATGTATTAGGCTTCAGTTGGGATGAGACAGTATATCTCAGCATGCTGTTACCTTCAGTAAGATTTATGTTCCAAAGTGTGGATACATTAATACAAATAGTGATTTTAAATGAAAAGCAGAGCAGCCACCTAGCTATGGTTCATGAATCACAGTGATTCTCACTTTATCTTTCTCTCTTTTATTTTTTAATAATAATAATAAAAGTATGTAGAAAGTATCTATGAGCCAAGTGGGTGCCAGAGTACATTGATGCTGAAGCTTTAACTTGACCCAGCAGTCCACTGGAAGTTGCTATAGCTGAGAAAAAAAGAAGTGAGGCATAGATGCTGGGTTTACATTTAGAAAAAGAGAAAGGAACTATTAATGCGTGCTTTTCTCTAATAGCATTTATCTCTCTAGGAAGTCCTGCATAACAAAAGAAGTTGGGATGCCATTAAGTTTTATGAAGTGATACTATGATTTCTTGAAGGGAACTTACTATTACGCTGCTGGAAGCCTGTAAGGTCTGTTAACTAAAGAAGTTCAAAGATAGCCACAGTTGTTCAGTATATAGTTTTGCTTTGTATTTTTTTGATTCAGTGCAGTGGGGTTGAACATAAAAGATGCTTGAATCTTCAGCTTTTCATGATTCTCTGCTTGTTATAAATAGACTATTAAGTAATTTTTCAGAAATCAGAACAAGCGACCTATACAAATGATTTCTACAGATTTTTTTTTCCTTTTGTAAAACAATATAAAATACAGTGATTTATAAATTTTGGTGCTATAGCTTTGCTAAAAATTTCTATATTATTTTAAAAAAGAATACTTTTACCATAAGATAGGAAATTATTCTGTTTCAATAAGCAAGCCAGGAAATTATTCTGTTTCAATAAGCAAGCCTATTTTACTGAAACAATAGATAAAAACTTCACTAAAAATATTTTTTTCTTTTTTTAAGAAGCATGAGTGCATAATAAAGTAACAGTAGAAATGCTCAGGATAAAACAGCAACCCAAATTAAAGAAAGTGTTAAAAAGATGATTTTATTAGATGGACTTAATGTCCACCTAATGTACAAATAAAGTAAATTCTGTTTGACCCAGTGCTAGCTATGTGCCCATTATGCATTAGGTACTATTTTAGGGCATGGGGATGACATAGTCAACAGGAAGAGAAGATTTCTTTACTTGTGGCAGCTGAGTTACATGGTATTAAAAGAAACTAAAAGAAAGTGTTGAATCTGAAACATTTAGATTTCCTACCAGAGTCCTGAAATGCCTGCATTCTGAAAATAGAGGCTCCTTTCCCACAAGGACACCTTACTAGAATAAGTAAGAAATTACTAGTTCTGGATTCTATTACAGATCTAAGTAATCAATCAAATGGTGAACAGCCCACAACCAAATCTGAAAATAGAAGTGAGGGGATATAATTGGCTTATAATTATTGGTGAGGTAGAGCAAAGGTTTAAGTAAAGTGAGTCCAATTCATTTCTTCAGTGAACGTTGTGGACTACCATGAGCCAGTAACTGGGCATTATGTCTTCCAAGAAATGTAAGACAGCTTTTTTTTTTTTTAAACTTTGAAAGGTTGTATTATACATTTGTTCAGATAATCTGTTTCCACGAATTGTCAGATTCACAAAACAGAACTTGTAGGAAGTAGAACTCAGAGAAGTAAAATGAGGTATCTTCATCTCTATTTTTATTTTTTCCCCTCTGTCCCCTTTTTCTGCCTCTTCTTAGTGTCAACTTATTTCTTAAAAATAAAAGCATTACTGAAAATAACAAAACTCAGTTGCATATTAATAGTATCAGACTCAAGAGAACAGATAAGTTAGGTATTGCTTCTTCTACTGTTCCCGCATGTGAATCTTTTACTTTAAAGAAAAAGTTAACCAAACTTACTTTCATGCTTTATAGAATGAGCATCACTTTAGTTATGCCACGTTGCTACAGTTTTAATAAGTAAATTTTATTTTATTTTTTGAGATGGAGGTTTTTTTTTGCTCTTATTGCCCAGGCTGGAGTGCAGTGGCTTGATTTTGGCTCGCTGCAACCTCCGCCTACTGGGTTCAAGCAATTCTCCTGCCTCAGCCTCCCACGTAGCTGGGATTACAAGCGTGCGCCACCACCCTGGGCTAACTTTGTATTTTTAGTAGAGACGGGGTTTCACTATGTTGGTCAGGCTGGTCTCGAACTCCTGAACTCAGGTGATCCACCTGCCTTGGCCCTCCAAAGTGCTGTATTTACAGGCATGAGCCACCACACCCGGCTATTTTTATTTAACAATAATTTCATAGTTACAAGGAAGTTAGATGAATTAAGCAAAGAACTCTCATAGGACCTTTAGATAGATTTACAAATTGGTGATTTTTATCACATTTTCTTTCTTTCTCTCTCCTTCTCTCTCTGTGATAATACAAACATATATTATCTGTATTATTTTTGTGAATCATGTGAGTGTTGGTTGTAGACATCATGATTCTTTACTCCTATATACTAGCATGTATTTTCTAAGAAGAAGGATATTCTCTTACATCACAAAGTAAGTATCAAAATCTGCAAATTTAACCTTGCCACAGTATTTTATTTAATATAAATCTACATTCAGTTTTTCCTAGTTGTTTCAATTAAAACAAAATCTAGGCTCCAATCCAGAACCACGTGTTATGTTTAGTTGTCATGTCTCTTTTCTCTCCTTTAATCTGAAATAGTTTCTCATCATTTTTTCTCTTACATGGCACTAACACTCATGACAGTTATTTGTAGACTAATTCATGATTGTCTGGTTTTTCACTATTAGATTCAGCTTATGTAATTTTTGGAAGGGAAACTACATGTGTAATATATTGTTCTTAGTGGATCATGTCAGGGGGTGCAAAATTTATCTCATTCCTGGTGATGTTACTTTTGATCACTTAGTAAAGTGTTTACTAGTTCCTCACCCCATGCCTTTTACATAGGGTGCCCTCTTGCCTACACAGTTGTAACCGGGAGTGGTTCAAGACAAGACATAGACTCAACAGTTTTGATGATGAATTGTGGAAAAGAACATAGCACTAACCAGGAATTAGACAAGAAACAGAATAACAGAATTTCTCAGAAACAAACACAAAACAAACAAAACAAAACAAAAAGAGAAATAAAACCAGGAAAAAATCAGAAGAAAAAAACAAACAGAAATTCAGCAAACGTAAAATGATATTGCCACTTGAAAGTCACTTTGAGATCCAAGAAGAGACATGCCTGGTCTTAATCAGACCATGAAGTTACTTCTCCAACAATGCAGTTTAAGTGGTTCTAGCATGTGAGTTTACCTCAGCGTCTCAGTGAGTTGTCTAAAATTGTCAAAGTGTAATTTTCAAAAGCTTAAAAATGATTTTTTACAAATATAGATTGGACAAGAATCAAAGATCTACTCAATTCATTAATAAGAAAACCTGCACAATAGTAAATTGGTTCAAAGAGCATTTGATTAACTGGATATTTATAGCAATTTGATAGAAGAATGCTAGAGTAATATTGGAAAGTTGGATACAAAATCGGTTCAGGTCCTGCAGGACAATTATCCATTACTAGACAAAAACATTTGTATCATCATTGGATACAAATTTGCAAGTTACCTTCTAACTTCATTGAGTCAGAGCTCTTACAGTAAATAGCAAAATCAAACAATTATGTAATCTATTGAATGTAGTAATCTTTGGGAAAGCCTTTTAGATAATGCTTCAGTATGCGATCACCTTCTTGGCCTTCTTTCTGTTTTGTATTCTTAACACAACCATTACCTTGGTGAGCTCAAGAGAAACCAAGAGAACAGCAATTTAGACCAAGAGAAATTGATGTATAATTGCGATAATGCACAAAGTATTTCAGTAAGGCAGGAGTGTTAGAATAAAGGTGAGATGCTATGATAGAAAGGGGTAGGAGATAGAGAAGAGCCAGGCCAGGGAGAGTCACTATTATATAATGAGGGTTTGGGTAGGAAGTCAGGAGCAATTGATGGCTTTAAGCAGGACAGTAGCACAAACAGGCCTTTAGTAATCATCATTCACTTAATTTTAAATATATTAAATGAATTCATTATGTAGCTATAGGTTAGAGTAAAAAATACTTTACATTAAAAAAGACAGTGTTCTTTATTATTGTGACTACAGAACAGCACATTGCTTTTTTGTTGACATTTGAGATAAACTTTATATTGCAATTTGTTTGAGATACTTTGCTGCCAAATTAAAAGTTTTCTCTCAGCATTTAGCCAAAGTTTCATATTATTTATTCAATTATGCATTGTTTTATGCTTGTTTGTTCTTAAAAATAATGGAGTTGTGTATTTAAAAGCTTTCCCATTAGTGAATAGTTACCCAATAATCATGAACTTATCAATTAAATCTATTAGGGAGAATGGCAATAATGACGTTCCTAAGAGAAGGACACCAATGAATTATTTATATTTTGGCTATTTTTCTTTTATTCAGCAGTTTGTGTACCATTCTAATATTATGACTTCAATTATAAAATACCACAATTTATTAGTGACTGAAGTCACACAGCCCAATTTATGATAAACCTATTTTCTAGCCAACTCATTTTTTCCCTAGTCACAAACCAAACTGTCATTCTGTAAAATATCCTCATAGTTTTGCACATAGGGTAGTGTGAAAGGTGACAAAAGGTAACAGGAAGAATTTATAAAAGTCAAAAATCTTATGTGTAGGCAGTGGATGTGACTATAGGGATTTATACTTATTGTATTGTAAGTAGCAGTGGGTTTTTGGTTTGGCTCCTGTGTGTTAATTCTGAAATCAACTACCTTATTCAAAGGGCATTGTTTTTTCTAAAAGACGTTGGACATGAAGAAACAAGTAGCCAGAGATGCAGTTGGCATGAGCTGATTGCAAGATTATTTTCTAATTAAAATACGTCATGGCAAAGAAAGAATAATTAGGTATCATATAGGCTTCTTCATTGACAGAAAATAAAAGTGCCACACTTAATTTTTAAACCATTCACAAATCCAATTCCTGCGTAAAGTGAACTTAAAGATGACAGACTAATTAATTAATGATGAGTGGATTAGAAATGAGAAATACAAACAAACATGTCTGAAGAGAGGTAGTAATTATATATAAGCTTGTAGGTTGTCAGGATTTTCTTAAGTATTTATTATTAGAAGACCTTAAGATGTTTTTCCTAATACCTAAGAATATGAGCTTTCTATGACATTTCATCTATAATTTTCATGATTAAGCCTTTTATAACATTTTCCCTTTTCTTTTTTAGCCCTATGAAAGCAAATATTTGTTCCCTAAATTTGCTCATTGTCAGGGATGGAAAATTTGGAAACTTAATATTTATTGGAAGTTTATTATATATCAAAACTTACATAGTCATATTTCCCCCATGAAAAACTGTGTACTTTTAGTAAATGGATGTAGTCATTAAAATTCTTTCTCCTATTGAATCCTACCTCCCTGTAACTTGTGTATTGTTCTCTGTTGCAACACACAATTCTGCAGTGTTGGCCAGGCTGGTCTCAAACTCCTGATTTTAAGTGATCCTCCCGCCTTGTCTTTCCAAAGTGCTGGGATTACAGGCGTGAGCCATCACGCCCGACATAGATACTTATAGCTTTTTCATATTTTTGGCTTCTATAAAATGTGTATGTTCTTTCCATATTAAGAACACTCACCATTTCTATGCCATGGATAGACTGTTTTGGGAAATAATCTTTAAAAACATGTTACATTCATAGAAAAATAGCATAAATCACATGTCTGAAAACTGATTAGAAAGTGATAATTAATCCTTTTTTTCTAGACACTAGACCTTAGATTTTCTAAATTTTGTTTTATTCCAAGAGAATTTGGCCTTGACTGCAGAAATTTCCATAGAATGATTATTTTGGCTACTGACTAGGTTAACTGACAGTTATGTAATCTTGAGTTAAAGGACTAAAGAGACAATAGTAGATTTATTTATTTTGGTGGTATAGATTTAGTTAAAGAGTTATCCTTAGGATCACTGATAATGTGGAGGAACAATATTTCAGATTCCAAACATAGGATTCTACATGTGTCATGTAAGAAAGTGTAAAATGAATAAAAACACTTAGGACCAATTTGAACTGACAATTCTGTGCTTTCGTTAATAGACTATTGAATCTCAACCAGTTTTCACCTGTCTTCTTCCTAGACTTAATTTGAAGTGACTGGGTTTAAGTAAGAATGGTTTAAGTAAGAACAGGCTGTTAAAGACTTCAAAAACATTTAATAAATTTATGATTTCCCTTATCATTATGTGAGAAGAACTACAAATCAGCTTGGTCCTTTCCTTGAGGATATGTGTCCTAGATTTGTGTCTTTGAGTAAAGGTATTCAATAGGGAGTTTATTTTTGCTTTGATTGTCAAGAAAGTAGCAATCCTGGTGATGATGGTGGTGCGTGTATACTTTGCTAAAGTGAATCCAATATGTAAAAATACACATTTATAAAGCAAGGGAATTCAGCCAGTTTTTTTGCATACGATTTATAATAAATACACTCAATAGCAAATCCTTCTGCATTCGTCAGCAATAATAGCTGATGTTTATTAATGGCTGATGTTTATTAATCTACAGACTGGCCCTAAGCCTAAAATCAAAGGTGAACACATCACAAATGGTTTATTTACAAAACATTACAAACTGCAAGACAAGGTAATATCTGGCCTAGAAAATAAGGTGAAGTAGAAAAAACAGAACTTGCAATCAGAATCAATAAGGCCTGAATATCTGTTCTCTGGCTCTTCCCATGTACCAGTTCTCTACTCACTTCCATCAATTATGTTTGTAAAGGGTGGATGAATGAAGAAAGCAGAATTGCACAGAAGGATAAGTTGAAATGTAATGCAGTGGGAACAGGGCCTCAACTGATCATATAATGAACTCTCAGACTGAGATGAGTCTTCATATTTGCTCTACATCAGGGCAAGAGGAAGCATTCTCTATACCTCCATATTGATCAAGGAGTGCATACTGCTCGGAGAAGGGGTTGTGACCCACAGTGGACAAGGCAGTAAGGGCTGAGAGCTGAGGCCAAGTCGTGAAGAGGGATTTAGTTGAGAGCAGTTAGTAGTCAAAACACAGCAGCTGGGAGAATGCATGTTTCAATCCTGATTGTGGGGATCTGGAAAGTATAGCACTTCAGCCATTGGAGTATCTGTCTTCACAAAAATCCCTTAAAGTTAGACATTATTATTTTTCACATACTACAAATGAGGAAATTGAGATATATAGATAGTAATTAATACTAATAAATATGCTAATGTAGTTGTTTTTAATCTTTTTTTTTACAAGATCCCTTAACATTCTTAAAAATTACTGAGGATCAAAAAGAATGTTGGTTTCTGTGAGTTGTATCAATTAATACTTACCTAATTAATAATTAAAACAGACATCTGAAAAAAAGCAAGCTATTTTCAGATAATAGTATTTAACCCATTATATGTTAAATAAAATAATTTTTTAGAAACATCTATATTTTCCCAAACAAAAAAAATGATGAGAAGTGCGGTATTGCTTTACAGTTTTGCAAATTTCTTCATTGTCTGGCTGGGATTTTCTCTTTCTTCATTCGATCTGGTGCAATATGTTGTTTCGTGAAGAATATTAGCCCACACATAGATATGTTGTTCGAAAAGGGTAGTTCCTCACAGTTTAGTTGAAGGCAGGATCTGAAGCCATATTGATGAATTTTTTATACTCTGAAATAAAATGATGATACTAATGTGAATATTGTACTCATAGAAACACTTTTGACTCTTTGTTCTTAAAACCAGTCACATTCACTGCTAGTTTTGGGACTTGCCCCATCTAAGATAGTGGTTGTCCTCACCTCCCACTATCTTCATGCTTCCCACTTCACTTGCTCCTTTCTACCTATTCCTGAATGTCTAATGCAAGTTCTTCACCCCATGTGAAACTCTGCTGAAATATTCCAGCCTTTACTGACTTAAACTTCTGTTTTGGACAAATGATTTTCTGATTGTTTTCTTTCTGTTGTTTTCAATTTTCTTTTCCTTCTGCTTTTTATCATCTGCAGTTGTATTTGTAACTTGTTTTAAACAAAAAGAATTGAAAAATTGAAGTTCTTAACAATGTTCATTCTTTTGCAGCTTACACAGGAAAAAGAAGCAAAACCCACAATATATGTCATCTTCTGTTGTGAAACAAAGATATTTCACACTGATTACCTTATGAGGGCTTGAGTGTCACTGACTGTTTTACTCCAGCATAGTGCTTAAGCATAGTATAGTATTCAGTTAATTAATGTTTATTGAGCTTAATTGAATTGACTGCTTTCTGGCTCTGCATTTTCATTTATACAAAAAATAATGAAAATTTGTTATTTTAATCAGACGTACTCGCCTTCTGATTCAGATAAAATTACTAATTTTAGTGAGCTGCAATAGTGACAAAATCTATCTCCTGTTATGCCTTTGTATATGTTGTATTCTTGACTGTTCAGCTATTCCACATAAGGTACATAGCTTCTTATTGTATTGACATCATATCAAAGTCCAGATCTAAACCATTTAATGCAATAAAATAAGTTAGTCCTATGAGTTCCAATTTGTAGACGATACATTCTTGGTAGGGAGCTTAGTTTCTAAAAGGAGTCTCGAGTAAAAGCAGCATTTGTTGAATAAATGACATGTTGCACATACATGTGTTTCTGCGGATTTAAAGGTTTGTTGTAGTTTTCATAAATTGTTTATATATTTATAGAGTTTATAAGATGATTTTTGGGAAAAATAATTTTCTTTCTATAGAACTCCAGACTAGTAAATCCAATTACCAACTTTCCCCGTTACTCATGCCAAAAAACTTGAACTTCTTCCTGCCTGTGTTCCTTCTCTGAGAACTCACATTTATGTCATTCCCAAATTCTTTTGTTTCTTTTGTCATAAGACACCCAGAATTTGACCAGTTCTCACCATCTCTGTCATTGCCGTATGTCGGGGTGGCCTCTCTGGCTGGATTCTTGCCATCGCTTCCCAGCTGCTCCCCTACTTTTGGTTCACTCTTGCTTGCTTAGTCTGCTCTCCTCAGAGCTGCTCAATTGATCCTTTTAATATCTAAATTAAATTATGTTATGTCTGTTCTCAACACTTCCCAATGGCTTCCCACTATGGCCTGCATTTCCCTACACAATTCCATTCCTTGCTTTCACTCTCCAGTTATCTCCTATTATTTTACCTTCCTTTCACTCCACTAACCACTTTATCCTTCTTAATTTTTCTTGGGCTTGTCAAGCAATTACCCACCCCAGTGTCTTTGCACTTGTAATTCTTGCTGCTTGGAACACCCTTCCTCCAGATTACTGCATGTTGTCCTCCCTCATTTTCTTTGGGTTTCTGCTCAAGTGTCACCTTATCATTATGTCATCCCTGACCATTCTCTATAAAACAGCAACTGCTGTTTTTTTAATCTTCCCGTATCTGCTTTACCATGCTTCCTTTTTTCTCAATAATATTTATCACTATTTTACATAATATATGTTTGCTTACTTATTTAATGTGAGGCTCACCCAATACTGGAGCAAAAGATACTTTAAGGCATGTACTATTATATATATATATATATAATGAAACATCCCCAAAGCCTAGAACAGGGCGTCAAACAAAGAAAGCATGGAATACATATTAAGCAAATAGAAGAAAGAAAAAGTAAATAATCCAGAAAAATATTTTCTAATTTGTTTTAACCTTTTGTTATTTTATATTTTCTCCTTAGTGACAATTAAAAATTCCATCTACTATTATATTTTCCCCCCAACACTTCCAATGGTTTTCTGCTGTTGGAATAGGACCTTGCTAAAACAGGCTTTTCATAAAGTTCTGAATTACATATTAATTTCTCTTTTGGCCTCACAGTAGAAGGATGAAATACTGCAAGTGGTAGAAGATTATTTTTACCTTAAAATACACATCCTAGTGCATGTTGCAAGGCTCCAAATATATCTATTCTAAAGCGTTGATTTACATTTACCCTCAAAAACTAAAAGCAAGCAGAGTTTGACTTCTTTGTTCTTTCATAGTAAATATCCTGTGTAATGAGAGACTTTTGTTTTCTTAAAAAAAGTCCTCAGAGAAAGCTGCACTATTACTCAAATTGTTTCTGTCAAATTGAATTTCATTTGTGAATTTGTGCTAGTTTAAAACATTTAAAAATCAGACATTTTGGCATATTGTTTTTGGATTCAAAGGAAATTATAATTACAGCAGTTACAAAGCAAGGAAAAAATAGCTGTTGAATCATCTATGGAGCATATTGCATAATTTGTAATTTTAGACTCTCAGTAATTCAATTAATTTAACATGACAACTTTTCTGTGCTTTACAATTTGGCAATTTCTAGCAATTTAATAGGTTTCCCCCTTTTTATTTCCAAACATTCCCATAAGGTTTACAAGTCTTGGAAATGCTAATTTCAATCAGAGAACAGTTTAATTTAAAATTTCATTGTTAATTATAGTTATTTATCCATTTCAGTTATCGACGATCCAGCCCAGTGGCATTTGTCAAAATGAGCAGTCAGTTCATCTTGGGTTTAGATACTAAACTGGAACATTTAAAAGTTAACCTAATGATATGTTTAGTAATAATAAAGCTGTAAACAAATTTATAATGTATGCTTAATACAAATTGTAACATAACTTTAAAAATACTCAAGACATGAATAACAGTAATGAGTTTTCGCTGTAAAGAGAGCTGTGATATAATGTGGGAGAAATTGAAATTATTGTAAATAGAAAATAATTTTGAGAACTGCTACTGTCATAGAATTAATAATTTTGCACTGTTTTTGAAAATCACTCCATTTAGAAGATCAGCTGGAATGTCTGTTTCCTCATAGATAAATTTTTAATAGAATAGCATCTTTACTGCTGCATCATGAAGTGAAATCAGTGAAGGTGTTATTTGTTGAAGTGCTTAGCTCTGTGATCTTATGAGAGTTTTATTATCTTCTTCCTAGATGAAAAATATCTCTTGTTGTAATTATCTTTGACATTAACTTGACAATGTTTAGATGGCATGTAAATCAGATTATGATGCCTAACCATTATTAACACAGCAAATGAATTTTTACTCTCGAGTTCATAAATCCACAAGGAGCATTTTTTAAATATAATATCCTTTTAATAAACCTAGAGATTTAAAAATTAATTTTTACATTATCCCCAAATACTCCAAATATTATACTTTTTGTTATATTTGTTTTTACTAGTCTAGACAACTCAAATAAAATAGCTAATCTTCTATGATATTTATTTACCAATTCTATTTATATTTATACTGCATTGTGTTTTATGATCTATGGATAAAAGCTTTAACTTGTCAACCTGACTATTAGGCTGTTTAGACATTAAATTCAGTTTCTTTTTCTCTAGGCTGAATCTGATTTATTATTGCACCAAATACAGTTAATAAATAGTCTTTTATGGAAATTATTTATTCTGACCTGAATCTGCCTTAATCATGGAGATTAAATGAGACTGACAAAAAATAGAAAGAACCTTAAGGTGTCTGGTTACATATTTTGTTGTAGAATGTTTACCTTATATGCATAGATAAACTAATAAAACCTCAATGTAAATATAAGCTTTAGAATGCAGGGGTTTATTTGGTGGATTAGATGGCACTGATCTAGTCTTTTCATGACTACCTCCCCTTGAGGTACCGAAAATCTGGATTATCTTTACTTCCAGAAGAAATTACCAGAGACCCACTGGCAAAGTATTTAATAAGACAATTATTTTCTTTTAAGTGCAGTAAATGCAGGCAGTGTGTAAAATCTGAATTGAATACAAGAGATTTGAAAGCGAGGGATATACAAAGAGAGAACATGCTTATTTTCTGGTTTCTTTAGTCCAAGAAAGATAATGTTGAACTGAGAATGGGTGAGAACAAGGTAACTGACCTGGGGATCTCACAGTTTTTGTGGAAACAGTGATTTGCTACCAATGCATATATGAGGCCTTTACACTTGTTCTATTCTTATTACCATTTGGGCAATTTCACGTCTCTTGTCATCTTGCTCTCCATAGCTCACTGTTAAGTCTTCAGACATTGACTATCCTCACCCTTATGCCATCCTCCTTTCTCAGAAAGTAATCATGCCTACCTTTCTTTTCACAGAGAAAATGGAGACAATGAGAGTTCTACTCACTCAATTTCTGGCAATACTTCCCACATATACATTTCTATACTTTTGCATTCAGCATTATTTTTTTCATTCCAGTCATAAAGGAAAGGTCATTTATCAAGAATCTTGTTTGCAAGTGAAAGAACCATAGCACCGAGTATCCCTCTGTCACCTGCTCATTTTCCCGTAATAGTTAATCACTCTGAAATAATATTCTTATTTTCTCTTACTTTCTCAGCATGAAGTTTTCCATACTCCAGGACTTTGTGGAAACTGATCTTGTTAAGGATGTCCCTAGTTTCCTCATTGTTACCATCAGTGGACTTCATCCTCTTTCTCTTCTCTGTCATGTTATATTGCTGATTATTCCTTTATTCTTAAAACATCCTTTTTGGCTTTTAGATCATAGTATTTTTTAAGATTTTTTCATATCTTATTGCTCTTTTCTTATCAGTTGCCTTCACTAGTATCTTTTCCTTAGGTATTGATGTCCTCCAGATATTGATTCTGGGTGCCTCTCTTCTTCTTCACTGCATTTTCCCCCAAATGATTTAATTAACTTCAATTCTCAATTGATGATAATAAAAGTCTCTTTCTTCAGGTCAGCCTCTTTATCTGTATGACTTGCAGGCATGTCATCTTTAATATGTTCAAAATAAACTATCCTTGCTATCTTGCAAACTTTCTCTTCTATTTTTTGGGGGCCTTTATCAACTTGCTTATCAAAGTCATTTATCATATCCTTTTAATTATAAAGTCTTATTTATACAGCTTCTTAATTAAAACTTCAGTCTGCCTTCCTTCCATTCTCACTGTCATTACCTAAATTCAGGGCCCATTATTTATCACCTAGGTGATTGCAGTAGCCTTAAAACTAGACTCTAGGCCGGGCATGGTGGAGGCCAAGGTGGATGGATCATTTGAGGTCAGGGGTTCCAGACCAGCCTGGCCAACACGGTGAAACCCCGTCTCTACTGAAAATACAAAAATTAGCTGGGTGGTAGTGGAGCGCGTTTGTAATCCAGCTCCTCAGGAGGCTGAGGCAGGAGAATCACTTGAGCCTGGGAGACGGAGGTTGCAGTGAGCTGAGATTGCACCACCACACCCCAGCCTGGCGACAGAGTGAGACCCTATCCCAAAAAACAAAACGAAACAAAACAAAACTAGACTATATTTTTTAGACTTGATGGACTTTGGTGTATTCTCACACCAGACTTTTTGGTAACACAAAGTGTTTCATGTTACTTTTCTGCAATTTATTTTATTTTTCTTAATTTTTGTGGGTACATAGTGGTATATATATGTATGAGGTACATGCGACGTTTTCATACAGGCATGCAATGTGTAAAAATCACATCATGGAAAATGGGGTAGCCATGCCCTCAAGGATTTATCCTTTGTGTTACAAACCATCCAATTATACTCTTTTAGTTGTTTAAAAGTGTAGAATTAAGTTATTGACTATAATAACTCTGTTGCGCTATCAAATACTAGGTCTTATTCATTCTTACTATTTTTTGTACCCATTAACCATCCTGACTCCCCTCCCCAAGCCCACTAACCTCCCCAGCCTCTGGTAACCATCCTTTTACTTTCTATCTCCATGAGTTCAATTGTTTCAACTTTTAGATCCCATAAATAAGTGAGAACATATGATGTTTGTCTTTCTGTGCCTGGCTTATTTCACTTAACATAATGACCTCCAGTTCCATCCATGTTGTTCCAGATGAAAGGATGCCACTCTTTTTTACAGTCGAATAGTACTTCATTGTGTATATGTACCACATTCATTTATTTTTCTGCCTAAATATTCTTGACATACAAATAATTTTTCCATTTAGTATCATATTTCAAGATTTAACTTAGTCTTCTCCCAAAGTGCTGTGTTCTGCACGTGTTCTTATTATACTTCTTATCAGACTTACTTGAATCTGTTTGTGTAACTTTTTTTTTGACTGGTTTCTCAGTACATCATAAATGTAGAGACTGTGTGGTACAGATACTTCTCGCCTTACAATGGGGTTACATACCAATAAACCCAATAGATATTAAAAATATTGTGAAATCGGAAGTGCATTTAGTACCCCCATAAACTCCTTGTAAAGTTGAAAATTTATAAGTTGAGCCATCAAAGATCCAGATGCTCCTTGACTTATGATGGGGTTACATCCTGTTAAATCCATGATAAGGTCAAAAAATTGTTAAGTTGAACTATTATTAAGTTGGGGAGCATCTGTACTTATCCATCTGCCCTCATGCCAGGTATAGTAACTTGTGCTTAATAAAACTTTAATACACCTCTGAATGAATGTATGTGTGAATTGTCTAATAGATGTAACTAAGAATAAAATGAGGATAACTTCAAAAGAGAACATATGTATATTAAATATGCTATTTTTACAGAATTTATTCAATGAGACTACTTTCTCGTTGTGTATAAAATATTGAATGCATATAAATTCAATTTCCTCATAACATTCATTTGACCAACTTCAGCCAGACAGTCCTTGATTCCCATGTTTGACAGTTTGCTCATCTGCTTAGAAAAAGGGAAAGGAAGAAAAAAAGAAAACCATGCTCTTTCCATTAAAAGAGTTGGCACTATCAACTGTTTTATTGTCAAAACTAAATATAATTTTACCAATGATGATGACATTTAAGAATACACGTTTGTGTGTAAGCTGGCCTTTAATACAAACATTTAACAGAAATATGTGTAGGAATGTAGTAGGAGAACCACCAGCATTGAAGTCATTGATTGCCATGTTACTGACCAAGTATTTAAATGGAAGAAACAAGAGATTGAGTTGTCTCCCAAACAGTAAGGGTACTATGTATGTTTTTGCAGGTTTATTATTTTGGAATTGAAAAATTTTAAGAAAAAGTTATCATTTGGGATGACAAATGCTAAGTGAAGAATCCTGTAGCAGAAGTTTATTGTTGGTTACTGCTGCTAATTCTTCCCAGTGTGGTACTTTATAAAACAAATTTTAAATTCTACTTGGTTATTCTCAGGACCAAAAGGTGATAATTTTTTGTGTGTGTCTGCTTGAAAATATGCAGTATGAAAACTCTTAAATCAATAGTTTGTAGTACAGAGAAATAATAATTACTGCTTGGAAAAGAGTAATTTTCAATCATACACTAAATGAACAGACAAATTAACAAAAACGTTTATTGAACTTATGCTAAAGGCACTGAGCACAACCATGAACAACACACATGGCCCTTACTCTCTTCGAACCCAGCAGCATAATTTATCTCTTAGATTGATTCAATAGTCTCCTATAAGATCTCCACATCTCTCTATCTCCTAAACCATATTTTAGAATAATTATTGTAAAACAGAAATCTTATGTAATCTCACTGTTTAAATCATTTCAGAAATCATTTCAGAAATTAACCATTACTCTTAGAATTAAGAGAAAAAGAATTTTATTTTTTCTCTATAGGCTGTGATGGTTTCGGCTCTACCTGTCTTCATAGTCTCCTTTAATACCCTCCCCCATTTATTTCTGTGGTCTAACCACTCTTTCCTTCCTTAATTTATGTAAATACCCTACTTTTTTTCTGCCATATGACCTGTGCACATTATGCTTTTTCTATATAAAATGGTGTTTAAATATTTTAATGAAGTTAAAACACATTTTACCCAAATAATGGATGCCGCTTAGACTAATGGTTATAGAAGCTGTTACATAAAGAATCCTTTGTAAATTTATAGAAATGTCATAGCTTAACCAAATATTTCTTGCATAAATATAAATAGGCACAATGTGATCAAAACAATATTTAAAATTATACATTTAATACAGATTTCTTATTATTCAGTTAAGTGGTATATTTCTTAAGCACTTATAACCGTGTAGATCTCTCTTCTTTATTGCAGTAAAATTATGGTAATTTATATTTATTTTGTTTTGTGGCACTTTATATAATTATGTGATATTTCAATTATAGCTAGATTGTCAGTGAAAGCTTAGATTATACTCAATATAATTCTACTTAAGTATAAGATTTAATTTGAATACTAAACCTGAAAGCTTCTTAACTTCGAATGCTTTCCATTATCAAGTAATGCTTGATTTTTAATTTGTCTAGATTTATGAAGAGCTTTAGAGTACTTGATGAAATTTTATTTGAAAGCATCAATATGGTCACAATTTTCTATTACTGAAAAAATGTGTGCCTGTGTATGTCTATGTTTGTGGCATGCCACATAAATAATGTATTACAATACTTGTATGTACATAAGTACTGGTTGCTTTGGAAAATATATTGCTCTTCTATCTAGTTTGACTTGACAATGAAATTACAAAGAATTGTTGCAGTTTTAAATTTATTATTTTTAATTTCATCTTATTAATAATAATAATGTAAATGGTCACAGAATTTCTTTCCCCAGTAACCTTTTATTGAGGCTACAGTAGACAATATATTTACTTTCAGTGGAAGAAATAGTAAACTTCCCATGAATTAAAGTAGATCAGATTTTATAGAAATGTTTCTATGCCCTATGCAGGTGAATTCAATATGGTAAAGCTCTGATCTTTCCGAAGGCTCTTTGTTTGAAGGTTAAAGAAATAAGGTTATTTTGTTTGTATGTTTACAACTTAATTTTATATTCCTGTAGTTTTTCTATATGATTAAGTACATTATAGAAGCACTACAGAGTATAATTGGAATAAACAAAAGCATAAATAATAGGACAGATTTGCCTATAATTTTTACTTGTTTATCAGGCTGCCAATTTATAAGGAACTAATTTCACCTCATAAGACTAAATACTATGTATTTTTTAAACATTCAGTGATAACTATTAACATAAGCTCTATCTATCTATCTATCTATCTATCTATCTATCTATCTATCTGTATACTTTATTGGTAGAATAGAATGAGCTTTTTAGTTTACCTAATAGGGACTATCTCTTGGATTACAGTGGCTATCTCTGGTTTCACTTTTGGCAGGTGGAGCTATCCACAGTCATCCACAGTCATCCACAGTCCAAAAATATGAAATGGAAAATTCCAGAAATAAACAATTCATGCTTTAAATTTCAGGCTGCTCTTGTATCTCACCCTGACCTTCCCAGAACTTGAATCATCTCTTTGTCCAGCATGTGCATGCTGAATATGTCCCCTACATTTTACTCTTTTTAGTAGCTGTCATGGTTATCAGAGGCCCAAGCTGAGGTCCCATCAGAGGCCTAGTTGAGGCCACAGCAGCAACCTCACCAGAGAAACTGGCAGAGTAACTGATAGAAGAGGGAAAGAAAGAAGGGAAAGATACGGAAAAATAAGTAGAAGAAAACTAGAAAATAGAAGAAAATGTTCAGTTGAAGTAAAAGGCAAGTGTATCAAACACTTTAAGCACCAAAGTAATGTGAGAAGCAAGGTTTAGGTGGAAAAACATAGGTCCACTGGCTCTGATATCCCAGTAAACACCATGGAATATTATGCAGCCATAAAAAAGAACAAGATCATGTTCTTTGCAGGGACATAGATGGAGCTGGAGGACATTATCTTTAGCAAGCTAATGAAGGAACAGAAAACCAAATACTGCAGGTTCTCACTTATAAATGGGAGTTAAATGATGAGGACATATGGACACATGGAGGGGAACAACACACACTGGGGACTTTTGGAGGCTGGAGGGTGGGAGGAGGGAGAAGATCAGGAAAAATAACAAATGGGTACTAGGTGAAATACCTGGGTGATGAAGTAATTTGTATAACAAACCCCCATGGTGCACGTTTACCTATGTAACCAACCTGAACTTGTACACCTGAACTTAAAATAAAAGTTAAAAAAAAGGTATCAATGTTATTCTAAAATGAAAGTTTTTCTACTCTCATAAAATATTTCAGTATTTTTGTTATGTGTACGTATTTGAAATCATAGATTATATAATATTATTTTACTATGTTCTTTTATCCATTTCATAAAACCATATTATTCAATTATTCACACGTATCTTGGACATTAACGTTCTTATCTCAATAGGGCAAATTTTTAATTTTCCCCAAACTGTTTTTCAGGGCATGCCATATTCCAGCTACGTTGTATTGCACATAGTACTATCTCTATCTGTTTTTAATTATCAGTGGACTTTTCATCTCAATAAAAATAACTCAGTATATTAAGACAATTGTTCATTTGATTATTTTAATTATTCTGTTAATGTACACTGATTAAATGAAAGGAGTTTATAATTCCAAAGATAGAATTATATTTTCAGATTAAAAAAAAGAAAAAACGTAGTGAATTTAGGGTTTAGCATTATCTGAGGTTTCAGACATCCACTGGTGGTCTTTTTTCCCACAAACTATTATGTGTATCACTGCCAGAATAATTGCCCTAAGCAACGGTCTTAAACGTTGTTGTGAACCACATTTTAACTATCTGGAATGTGGCTTTGTCCATATTTTTATATATCTTTTTTCTATTAATCTCTGAGTTTATAGAAGGTAGAAAGCATTTTTTATTTATCTCTGTGGCTAGCACTCTATCTGATGTTTCCTAAATATAAGTTTATGGCTTTGAAAGAATGAGTTCCAGTGTGCATAAAAATCCTAATGGTGTCCCTCCTAACATAAAATGGAGGCCAAACTGTAAGGGATTCTGTTTTATTTGCCTAAGAGACAAAAAGTCATTCTATATTAGGGAATTTGGGAAGGTGAAATTTGAAGTAAACAAGTATATTGACTTTCTAGTTTTAGGTTATCACTTATTTAGTAGGCATGAAATTATTTTTTAAATCATATCCTGAACTTGTATTTATTCAACAGATATATTTACAAATAACTCAGGTAAATACGTGGCAAAATAATTTTGAAACCTAGCCCTTGCATTTTAGATTTCTAATTATATAATTTTAGCAGTCAAAAGATCTTAGGAATAATAAAGTAATTGTATAAAGGCATTGGTGAGCACTTGTTTAGGATATAGGATAGAAACGTGGTGGCATACAATTCTAGAATTTACTTTTCTATCTTGTCTCCTGGTTGTGAGCTCTAATTTCAGTGAAACAAATTCATTTCTCAGAATGGCATGTTCTTATTTTTTTGTATTCCATTCACCTTATATATACTGTTTCTTCCTCTGTAATCTTCCATCCTTTAAAATTCTTTACCCTTGTTTGTCACGTATTTCATTTTCTTCTTTTCATACCATTACTCTCTGCTTTCCTAAAAGACTCCTTATCTCTTAGTATACATTGTGTGAACCTCTAACAGTGCTTAACTCTATTAATTATAACAATAATCAGAGTTACAACAGTAACTAATTTTCATTCTTGTGCTCAGAGCTGTTCAAGCACTGTCACGTATAACCACAGGAAACCTCTGTGAGTAACACTCTTCATTCACGTGAGGTAAATGAGGCATAGTGAGGTTAAGTAAAAAGTGTTCACAGTTCCACAGATGGAAAGACTTAGAAACCCTAAACTGTCATAACCCAAAGTGCATAATCATAAACACTACTCCATGTTGTAAAAGAAGATAAACAGTTCTGCATCTTTCATTGTACTTTTAGCCCTGGAAATACAGGAATGATGCCATTTCAAAAATGTTTAAAACAAAAGTATCAGATTCAGGGCCTGGCACATAATAGATGAACAATCATTATTGAATTAATAAGTCATGAACAAGTAAGTAAATGTATCAAAAATACATGCTAGAGGGATGACTATAGGGTGATTCTGCAAGGTAGAGGGACTGAAGAAACTCTTATAGAGAAGACGAATATGAACTGAGCATTCAAATATGTATGTGGAAAAAAGAGGGTGCAGGTAAACCCAGCAGATTATTTGCGAGTGTTATAAGAGAATCATGGGAAAATTTTTGGAATCCTGGCAATGCTCAGGGAAAAATCCAGTTTTCCCATTACTATGAGGAATAAGGCAAGTATATTCTTGATTATGAGTATTATTTAGTGTTGTTTTGAAGGTATATGCTAAAGTAGTTGGACAAGATGAAGAAATAAAAATTGGAAAGGAAGAGGTAAGATTGTTATTATTTGCTAAGCATGTAATTGTTTACATAGAAAACTAAGGAGAGTAATTTGAAAAACAACAAGGCCAAAATAAAAACCAAAAATTTAATTAATATGGCACTATATAATACTGATCTACAGACATAAATTAATTGGCTTTTTATATTCAAACAAAAAGTATTTGGAATATGTAACGGAAGTAAAGCTACCATTTATAATGGCACCAAATATAACAAATATAGCTGTCTATAAGACGGGAAAGATGATTTCAAAGAGAAATTTTAAAAGATCTTGAAGTACACAAAAGGAATCTTGAAGAAAAGCATAGTCAACCATATTCTCTGATAAAAGAATCTGTTTCATAAAGATAATAAATTCCCCCAGTTAATCTAAAAATGTATTTTACTGCAATAAAGTATCAATGGTTTTTAAAAAGAATTATACAAATCTAAAAATTTAGTTAATCTAAAATTGTATTGCACTGCAATAAAATATCAGTGGTTTTTTTGAAAGAATTATGACAAATGACTTATAGTACTAATAAGAAAATGAACAAATAAGATAATCCAGGGCATGTTCGAAAGGGAAAAATAACAAGAGGGCACTAGCCCTATCAGATATTAAAATATATAAAGCTGCTGTAATTAAGAAGGGATGCTGTTTTAACAGGTATTAAAATATATTGTAAATCTACAGGTACTAGTGCACATACAGTCAATCAGATTGATGGAACATTTTTAAAAAGCAATAAATCCAAATACAGAGAGAAATTCAATAGGATAGTAAGGGTGACATTTCTAATCAGCGGGCAAAGATACCTTGTCCAGTAAATGGTTTAGGGTATCTTGGTGTTCACTTGGAGAAAAAGTTGTGTCTCTCCTTTTCATGTTTTATACCAAAAGGAATTCCAGAGAGAAGTCAAAATATGAAGCCATGAGAAGCTGTAACAAAGCATGCAAGATTTCTATGGAGAAATCTCAAGTTGGAAAAGATATTTCTAATGATACCATACACTTGAAGAAATGAAGTAAATAATAATTTGAGTATATATAAATGGAACAGAATTCCACTTATAATAACAAAAATTTTTTAGAAAATAGTGAATAAGCTGAAAACAGTGTGTATGTTCAACAATCATGTGTAAAAAAAAGTACATTGTGTGTATGTATTTCTAGAAGAAAACAAAAGAAATATGTAGCAATGATTGACTCTGGAAAAAATAGATTATTTATGGACTGGGTAGTAATGAAACACACACACACATTCTTCTGCAGATTTTGTCTACATTTTATCTTTGCATAAGAAATTATGAATAAAACTACTTAGTCATAATAAATAGAAATATTGACAATGAGTGTGTTGATGGCAGATCTGTGGATGGATGACTTCCATTTATACTTTTTTTGTGTGTGTTTTTAAATAGAAAAACTCTATTTTAAAATAATTGTTTCCAAATATCTTTATATCCTCAACTTTATAATTTATGAGCAGTGTATCATATTTCTAAATCTATGTTGTCATTAAAAAATTCGGAGATTAGGCCGGGCGCAGCGGCTCACGCCTGTAATCCCAGCACTTTGGGAGGCCGAGCCGAGCGGATCACAAGGTCAGGAGATCGAAACCATCCTGGCTAACACGGTGAAACCCCGTCTCTACTAAAAATACAAAAAATTAGCTGGGCGTGGTGGCGGGCGCCTGTTGTCCCAGCTACTCGGGAGGCTGAGGCAGGAGAATGGCGGGAACCCGGGAGGCCGAGCTTGCAATGAGCTGAGATTGCGCCACTGCACTCCAGCCTGGGCGACAGACCGAGACTCCGTCTCAAAAAAATCAAAAACCAAAAAAACAAAACAAAACAAAAAAACAAAAAATACAGAGATTGGCCAGGCGCGGTGACTGACACCTGTAATACTAGCACTTTGGGCAGTCCAGGTGGGCGGATCACCTGAGGTCAGGAGTTCCAGACCAGCCTGGCCAACATGATGAAACCCGTCCCTACTAAAATACAAAAATTAGCTGGGTGAGGTGGCAGGTGCCTGTAATCCCAGCTACTTGGGAGGTTGAGGCAGGAGAATCACTTGAACCCAGAAGGCAAAGGTTGCAGTGAGCCGAGATCGTGCCATTGCACTACAGCCTGGGCGACAGAGCAAGACTGTCTCAAAAAACAAAAAAAAATATATGTATATATGCACACACACACACACGCAGATAGTAACAGGTAGCATGATTTAGTAAACATAACATTGAATAACTGTTTTTTCTGTAAAATGGGGGAATAATATATACCTTGAGGACTAAGGAAAACAATGTTGTTAAGGCACTTAGTAAAGTATACTATTTTTGAATGTCTATGTGTTTCTTTAGATAGTATTTAATTTGTTTAGCTTACTGCTCCCCAGAGCCATTTTTGATGTTTAACTGATACCACCTGTGATTGTTTACCCAGTATTGATAGCCTGCAATATGCAGAGCTATTTTAGGAACTGAGGGAATATTAGCAATCATCAGGCATTCTAATAAGTGATACAAGTGGAAGATGTTATGAAAAAACAGAAGAGGAACATCACGAATGTAGGAGTCAGGAGATACTTCTCTTCCCACTTCCTTCCCTGAGGTGTGGACAGCTGAGGCTATATCTTAAATCTCGAGTATAACTTAAAGAAAATAATTATTTATACTGGACGTTTGTTGGGATGGGCATTGAGATGTATCTGGGAAGAACCTGGGATTTGAAGTAGCATACATATAGCTAGAGTGAAGAATGTATGCAGAAACATGGTGAGAATTGAGGATTAAAAATTATGGGACCACAGAGAACACTATTTCATGCTAAAGACATTGATTCTCAGCCTTGAACGACTTTTTAAAAACTACTTTGTCAGATTGAACATTAAATAGTCACTCAAGAAGTTTTCAGTTTGGACAAGATGGCATGGACCTGTTTTTCTCTGCTTCTTTCTGCTAAGTACAGCTATAAACTCTGAAAATGATGGAAGAGGCAAATAAAGGAAAATTCTTAAAGATGGTAAGAGGAATGAAAATTGGTTTGAGATCACAGAATACAAATAAGAGCACAGAAGAATGGCATCTCACATCCTCTCACCGAACAAAAGGTTGTGATCCAGGCCTTAATTTTCCTGACTCCAAGCTAGCAACAGAAAACAAGGTAGGCTCATGTCTCCTTTGGAACAATAGGAGTCTTTCTGAAAACACAAGACAATATCCACTGCAGGAAAGCACTCTCCTTCTCTGTAGGATCTGATGCTTCCTTCTACAATGAATAGATATGAGGCAGCTAGGTGGTACTGGCCGGAGGAACCCCACCAGAACAAGTGGCCTCATGCTGGAAGCCATTATGGAAAGAGTATGACATTCCTCAAAACATTAAAAATAGATCTGTCATATGATCCAGTAATCCCTACTTCTGACTGTATATCTGAAGGAAACAAAATTGGCTTCCTTTGAGAGATCTCAAAGAGATATCTGCACGCCGTGTTCATTGCAGCATTCTTCACAATAGCTAATATATGGAAACATTCTATATGTGCACCAATGGATAAACAGATAAAGAATATGTGGTATATATTAATGTAATGAAATACTATTTAGTAATAAAAAGAAGGAATTCTGCCATTTGCAATCAATTGAGTGAACCTTGAGAACATTATACTAACTGAAATAAGCCAGACAGAAAGACAGCTACTATATGATCTCACTTATTTGTGGAATCTAAAAAAGTTGGAGTATTAACAGCTGAGAGTAAACAGTGTTTACCAGCAGATTAGGGGGCTAGGGAAATGAGGAGATATTGATCAAAGGGTATAAACGTTCTAAGATGAATATAAATATTCGGCATTATGTATATAAAATAATATGAGATGAATATGTTCCAGGGATTTAATGTACAGCATGGTGACAATAGTTAATAATACTGTAATGTATAGTTTAAATTTCCTAAGAAAGTATGTCTTAAGTGTTCTCAACACACGCACACAAACACACACACGCACAATAGTAACTGTGTGATCAACTTGATTATGGTACTCATTTCGCAGTGTGTATGTATATCAAATCATCATATTGTACACCTTAAATTAATACAATTACTATTTTTCAATTATACCCCAATACATCTGAAATAAAAAGAAAAATAACTAAATAAAGGTATTAATGACTTCCATTTGATGGTTCTCGTGCTAGGTATTTTTTACAGACTTTTATCATTTTAAGTACTACAAGAACCAACTAGCATGTGGCCTTAGAAATATTCAAATAGAATTTAGATAACTTCTGATTTTTTTTTCCTAGTGGAACGATTCTATCTCTATTAGAAGTTTTGCCATATTGCAAATGCGGGCTTTTCTCAGTTTCTTTATTCTCCTTCCCAGTGCTCTTTGTGGTGGTGGTGGTTGTGTTTTGTAACTAGAAATAAATTTCTATCTTAATACAAAGCTTTCTTTAATCCCTCAGTGCCATATTACTCTCCTTGTTTCTACCATTTGATTCTTCTAGTCTATCTCATTAACTCTACTAAAAAAGAGTATTTGAGCCTCAAATAGTTTATTTCCTAAGAACAAACAGTTAAGTAATATGCAGACTGAAGACTTCTGGATAAGACTCAAATCTTTACCTAATATATTAAGCTGTATTTATAAAAAGGAAATTACTCTTTAAAAACAATACACATGCTATAAATTGTTTCTTTGGAATAATGGCACACATTCTTCCTATTTATTAAATAGATACATTTCCCAGAAGGAAGTGGGTAATGATATATTATAGTAAAAGAAAGAAAGAAAAGAAGAGAAAAGAAAGAAAAAGAAAGAAAGAAACAGTATTTAATTTTATCAGCATTCCTATTACACAGCTGGCACAGATTTTTAACTTACTTTGTGTTAGGTCTCCTGCTTTATGCAATTTATAATCGTATTTTATTTACTTTTTGTAATCCTATAAAGGCTGTTAAAATCTGTCTGTAAGCATTATGTATATAAAATAAAATGAGTTACCATACCTATTTTCATATCAGAAAATCCATGTTTGGTGGAAGTCAAATAACTTGTTGAGGTTCCCACATACTCCTGCTACATAGGGAAGCTGAGATAGGATGCTCTGTGTTAAGATTCTAAAGACTGACTTCTTCCTCTGTGCCATAGACAGTAGAGAATATGAACAGGTCTATTACTCTTCTTAATCTGTAATTATATATTTTACAACATTATTGACAGAAAAATCACCTTGCTTCTTGGCATTTGTTCAGATGCTGATTTAATGCCACTTATGATGGAATATACAGACTTCTGCACTTGCTGAACAAATTGGAAAGTAAAGGTTTCCAAGGACTTTATGGCTGCCAAAGGGATATTGTGAATTATTGTAAATATAAATTATCCCCTTGCCAGACTACAGAGATTACTTTTATGTTAGAAATAGGCAAATGTGAATTGGCTTATTTGGTGGGCATTAGTGAAAAGTCCATTGTCTTAATTGGCCAACTACAAATCATTATATTTAGAAATTTTTAGCTGTATCATTTGATTCACTTGACATCGTGTATCTTTATAAAAGTATGTAATTAACAAGAACTCTTCTGTAATTATCCTGACAAATTTCCTGGTTTCTTTTAATAAAATTAATAGTTTGCCCAACTTACAGTATATCAAAGACACTATATATATCTATTCTGTGTTTAGACATTGTAATGTCTGTGTAGCAATACTGTTTTATAACTTCTAATATTTTAAGTCTTATAACATTTCTTCCATCCCACAGCTTTCCTTTTAAAAACTAATTTTTCATTGGTTATGAATTGGATGAACTAATTATCTTAATGTGATTGCAATATATGTAGTTATTTTAAATCATAAATATTGAAATGATTGTATTTATAACATTTTTTGAAATAGACAACTATATGTATTTTATGTAAAAAATTAAGCTCTATAGTTTACAGTGTCTTGAATAACAACTAGTGTTTGGGAATGAGACTATGTTAAACATTTATTAGCTATTTGACATTGGAATATCAGGTTAAAATGTGTAAGCCTCATTTTCTTTATCTACAAAATCAGGATAATAATCCCTACCTCATAGATATGAAGTGAGAATTAAGTGAGGTAATAAATTTAAAATCTTATAGGGAGACAATAAACTTTAGCTACGATCTTTATTTTTGTTGCATTTTAATATTATTAAATCGTTTATGTATCCAATACTGATACCATATAAATTCATGCATTAATCTTGTAACCTTTTTATTTTTAAATATTTTCTGGGACTATTTTAGATGGCAATTTAGATAGTATCTAATCTGCTAGAAGATATCAATGAAGCTGTTTGATATTTACACCATAACTTACTAAGATTCTCTGTATTACAGATTCTGAAAACTCAGGGAATTTAAGAGGGAAATAAAGTGAGCTTGTTGAAATAAATGTATACATAAATAGACCTGCAGAAAACATTCCTATCAATCAAATGTATTTGGAATATTTAAGTATATTATAAAACTACTTTTTGCGGGTCTGGTAAAAATGGTGGTGCCTGCCTCTTTTAACTCAATAGAAAAAGAAATAATTGGAGATGAATTTAATGTTCTTTGGCCTTTTTATCATGCAACCCTTATTTAATTATAGAATTTCAGTGTTATATTACATAACTGTGCAAAATATTACTTAATAATCACTTCTGAGATGGTTTTAAAAAACCATATTATGCATGTTTATCATAGTTCCCCATAGCAGGTATAGGCCACTTATCAAAGGAACTTGCATTTAGTAATTCTGTGCAGTTAGTCTTATTAAGGTCCACTTGATGGCAGTATTGCACTTGGTAAGGTCAGTCTTTTTGCGTGATTTTTTTATACTTGATTTCCCGTGTAATGGTGGAAGTAAACTTTTCAATTAAACCATGAATTATGAGAGACTTATTTTCTGCTAATACCTCAGAGGTTATGATTCAGAAATGTTTTGTGGAGGAACCAAATGGAACATAGTAAAATTGTTACACGTCAGAGGAGAGATACTCTTGGGAAATGAGAAAATCAGGATTTTCCAAGATTTAAAATTCATGACTGTGAAGGATTTTAGCTTTCATCATTTTTAATAGAATTTTCACTTATAGGAAAAGGTAACCAGGAATTGTATTAAAAAAGGAATGTGCATTCATTAGTTAAGAGGTCAAGTAACAAACTTAAAATTTGACAAATCATGGTGTGTACCACAAAAATAATTGACCTCAAACATCAGGATAAATGTTTCTGCTTCTATCCAATTGAAATGATTTAGAAGGTCAATTCTAAAACTATCGTGTCAGCTTCTTTGCTAGCAAGAAGCAGTAAAAGGGCATTTCCTGCTTCTCAGTTTTTAAAGCTTTACTGAAAGCAAATCTCACAAATGATATTCAAAATATTATAGTCAGAAAGAAAAAATAGTTACTCCTGTCCTTATTCTTAAAAGGCCTTATCCCCCAAATTAAATCAATCTTCCATAAAGTCCCTAAAAAAATATATGAAGTCCTTGGGAACTCACTTGGTTTTAAAACCTAATTAATAAAACTTTAGTGAGATAACTTTTAGTTTTTATCTGAAGTGTAACTATAAGGAAAATGATATTATAAAATGATATTTTGACAAAAGATGTTTTAAAAATAGGAGTAAATAATACATCAAATATTCACTTCAATATGGTGATTTTTTTGTTTATCTATTTAAACTTTTGTCTAGTACACATTTATATTACCTCTACTTGAGTGTTAGTGATTCAGATTTAAAAATGAAGTTACACATTCCATGTAGTGAAAGTGCTTCTGTCTCTAGTCTAGTCAGCTAACTCCACTGACTTTTACATCCTCCACCACCAACTAGCTCTGTATGACTTTGGTCAGATTACTTAATCACATTTTCCTCACTTCAAACCTGATAGTAGTATTGATATTAATTAGTACATGGAAAGTACTTAGAAACAGCAGCAAGTACAAAATAATTCTCAGTAAATGTCAGTTATTTTCTTTATCCAGCACTTGATGATAATTTGTGGACTTATATATTTAAAAGCATATCTTAAATACATTTTATTAGGAGAAAAGATTAAATTGATATTTTATGTGGTCTTGCCAAATTTGTTGTATTTATAATACAAAATATGAGTTATATTATTAAATATGGTATATTTGATGTTTTGTGAAGATTACATTTGGGGGAGAAACAAATATTAAACCTTTGTAACAAAATGAGCTTAGTAAAATGTCAGTATAATTTGAGTTAATAAATTGCAAACAGGCATCAGGGAATTGTCATTTTTGACTCTATTGGTTGGGATGCCAGTTATGAATGCTTAATCACAAACATCAACAAATATTCATTCATTACTTTATAAGGCACTTAGGTCATTGTAGAGCATGCCAGGAATTATAAATGATCATTTCATCCATAAGTTACTCAGAATATAGTTGGAGATATATTGTCTAAAATTCATGAAAAGATACTTTTAAAAATGTGATGACAGTAATCTGGTGTCACATGGTATCATGTATCCAACTGCCAAATGAACATCATAAGGCATGATGTGTTACGAATTCAGAGAGAAGATATGACAGGCCTAAATGTTGCTGAAAGAGATTAACAGAAGGGGTGATAGTCTAGTTGAGCCTGAGCAATAAGTTTTGAATAGGAACAACAGAAAGAAAAGACCATCCAGAGAGATTATTGTTAGTCCACAGTACTCAAAAAGGGGAGTAATGTTAATATAGCAATTTAAATAAAAATAGTATATGAGAATGCTTTCAAAATTGTAAGCTAATATAAAAATGAGTTATAACTGTGTACTTTTGGAAACCATTTTTAAATTTAGTAGAGTATACCTCTTTTATTTATTTATTTGCCAAAACTAGTAGTTTACATACTGAGCATATAACCTCTAGAGCATGGCTTTTAGAGTACATAAAATCAGTCTTCTGGGCAGGGCGCGGTGCCTCATGCCTGTAATCCCAGCAGTTTGGGAGGCTGAGGTGGGTGGATCATGAGGTCAGGAGTTCAAGACCAGCCTGGCAAGGATGGTGAAACCCCATCTCTATTGAAAATACAAAAATTAGCCGGGCGTGATGGCGGGCACCTGTAATCCCAACTACTTGGGAGGCTAAGGCAGAGAATTGCTTAAAACCAGGAGGTGGAGGTTGCAGTGAGCCGAGATGTCACCACTGCACTCCAGCCTGGGCAACAGAGCAAGACTCCATCACAAAAAAAATTAAAAAAAATAAAATAAATAAATCAGTCTTATCTATGGTTTTATGATAGATAACTTGTAAAAACTTTATATATAGATATGTGTATATATATGTGTATATATGTGTGTATATATATGTGTATATATATGTGTGTATATATATGTGTGTGTGTATATATATAATATATATATTTTTTATATATATATATATATATATATATAATTTTTTTTTTTTTGAGACGGAGTCTCACACTGTTGCCCTGGCTGGTGTGTGGGGGCAAGATCTCGGCTTGCTACAACCTCCGCCTCCCAGGTTAAAGTGATTCTCTGCCTCAGCCTCTCGAGCAGCAAGGATTACAGGTGCCCGCCATCACGCCTGGCTAATTTTTTGTATTTTTAGTAGAGACAGGTTTTCACTATGTTGGCCAGGCTGGTCTCGAACTCCTGACCTCGTGATCCGCCTGCCTCAGCCTCCCAAAGTGCTGGGATTACAGGCGTGAGCCACTGCGCCCGGCCACAATATTCTTATAATAAAAAAGCATCCACGGCCAGACGTGGTGGCTCACGCCTGTAATCTCTGCCCTTTGGGAGGCTGAGGCGGGCAGATCACGAGGTCAGGAGATTGATATCATCCTGGCTAACACGGTGAAACCCCGTGTCTACTAAAAATACAAAAAATTAGCCGGGCGTGGTGGTGGGCGCCTGTAGTCCCAGCTACTCGGGAGGCTGCTTGGGAGGCTGAGGCAGGAGAATGGTGTGAACCCGGGAGGCAGAGCTTGCAGTGAGCCAAGATCACGCCACTGCACTCCGTCCAGCCTGGACGACAGAGCGAGACTCCGTCTCAAAAAAAAAAAAAAAAAAAAAAAAAAGCTTCCACATGGGATGCGTCCAAGGGAGCTTGAATACATAGAAGCTTCGTCGTTCTTTTATGGTCTTTGTCTGGTGAGGTTTAAGAGTCCATTCTGCAGAAAAGAGTTGTTCATGGATGTATTTCTGTCAACATCCATTGGCCTAGCTGATCATGGTCAATATAATGCTTCATGGTCAACATAATGCATATGAATTACCATACCGTTAAAGATCACCATATTTTCAAAGAAAAGATTGTATACCTTCCGATATAAATTAGGCATTTCAAGCAGTACTCAACTTTAGTTTATTTTATAGTGCACAACTTTTGTCATAGTATTTTCATTTACTCTGAGACCATAATAAAGATAAATAAAATTGAATTATTTTTATGATATTAATTTACATAATTTACAATGGTACATCCATAGTTCATTCTGTCTAGGTAAAGGCTTTAAAGGACCTGTAGGTGACATTATCTAAACATACTGTGAGTCTAATTTTCTCAAAATGAATCAAATGTTGTTTTCCTAAGAAATGACAATCTATATTTTTTCATTCCCAAGGATAGGCACTCTTTAAACATATACGATGGTTTCTATAGTAGTAGAGAAATAGTTTATGATAGTAGCTAAAAAGTTAATTATTAATTTACCTCAGGTTTCAGCAAATAGCAGGTTCTCAATAATTATTAGCAACTATTGTGAGTGGTACAAATCCTACTGCTCTCCATGTTGCTTCTGCTCCACCTCTCCCTCTCTATTTCCATTTGTTTTACAATATCTAACTAAAATAAATTTACAACTTACTTTCTTCTATTTGTCCTTTTTGACTATTTCTCTGGGAATTTTAGATTATGTCCAAATTGGACAAGAAGGCCTATGCCTCAAAATTGACTTAGAAAACACTCTTTTTAAAAAATTTTAAGTTTTATTTTGGGTTCGGGGGTATTTGTGAAAGTTTGTTATATGCATATATTATGTGACACTGAAGTTTAGGGTACAATTGAGCCCATCACCCACGTAGTGAGCACAGTACCCAATAGGTAGTTTTTCAGCCCTTGCCCTCCTCTGCCTCTCGTCTAGCAGTCCCCAGTGCCCATTGTTGCAGTCTTTATGTCCACATGTACCCAATGTTTTGCTGCCATTTTTAGGTGATAACATGTGGTATTTGGTTTAGAATGAACAATTAACCAATATTATGGTGGAGCCAAGGGATAATGGGAGACAGTTCTCTGTGAGTCTCTTGTGTTTCTGCAAGTCTTGTAAGCAGAGGCACTGACTATCTTCAACTTCAAACTACCTTTCCAGGCAAGTTTATATAGGAATGTCTGTTTAGAAGATATATACAGTTTCTTTCTTGAGCAAAAAGCAGGTTGTTCACTCTCCACTATAATAATGTGTCCTTCTAGTGCAAAAGTCAGGCAGGCTTACTTTCTACGTCAAAAGATTCTGAGTCTCAAGCTCAGGATTCTTCTCTTGTGTTACCTTAATGAAAATTAGGGCTCAGAGAACCCAAGCAAATACTGACACTCTGGTTATTATTGTTGCCATGAATAGTAAAGTTCTTTGACTCTCACACAGGGATCTTGTGTCTTATGTCAACATGCATGAAATTATTTCATGAAATTTAAATTTTGGACGATAATACTGTCATGCATGGTAAAATCTCATAACCTTTACAGTTCTTGATAGGGTGTAGGGCAATAGAGAAAGTTTTGGTGAAAAACAATTCAGAATGCCAAAATGACATGCTGAAGGTATTTAATATAAACTTATACAGTTAAAATTATATCCAGAATTTAAGAAAACATTTAGTGTTTTTCATATATCACCACAAGTGTAAAAATGATGCTAGTCAAATGGTTTAGAAGCATTAAGCAATAGATAAATTGTTTCCTTTAGAAAAACCAAAGGCTAGGTGTAATTGAGAATGATCACATATTGATTTCTAGCTCTTATTCAAAATCTGATTTCTTTAGAAAAAGAGAACACTGGAATATTAGAATGGGACCAAATTAGTTAGAAAAGAGTCCTACCCACATGCTGCCTGAATATTTCTTTCCTTTTCCGCTGGCTTCTCCATTTTTCTTGCCCTGATTCTGCAGAGAGGCTACCATAGCCACAGACGTCCCTCTGTGTTTTTGATCCTCAGTCTACTCTTCTTTGATTTGCCAGGAGTTTCTGGTAAAGCAGAAAGGTATCATTCCGTGGGCTACATTCTGATTACAATGAACCAGGCTTGCTCCTTTGCAGTTAACAGTATAATATCAATAGTTTCATACAAGGGATGCCTTTCTAAGTTGTGTGAGTACATTTATTTTGTCAATCTGTAGGCTTACAGATTTGCTCTTGGATAATTGCAAATTGAGTAAATTTATATTATTATTTAGAGTGAATATGGATCTGGGATATTTATTTATTAAACATTTAATGTTGTACTGACATGAGCTTATCAGTATTAAGTCATTAATCCACACAATAATTCTGTTATCCCTATTTTACATTATAGAAAGCTTACCTAAGATTATACAGTAAAATATGGCAAAGCTGAGACAAATATGAACAAAGGAACATAGAGTCGAAATAGCTGTGGTTCCTGTTTTCTAATTTTCTACAAATTCTAGATTGCTTCTCTCCTCGTCAATTGCTTATCAAGCACTTGTCATAGTATTTTGTAGTCATTTGATTTTGTTGCCTTCTTAAAATAAATAGTACGCACACTGATACCAAGAATATATTTAATTTTTCTGTTAAATTTGTTTTTCTTTCATTTTTGCATTGCTAATCCTGAAGAGAAAATCATAGACTTTTTGACATATAATAGTTGCCACATAAATTGGTGAATGAATATCACTGTGGCACCTAAAGTACACCAGATCTGTTGGGGGGTTCTCTTTGTTTTATATTTCCTGACTTTAAGTGCACTCATGTGTTTGAGAGTTTTATTCTAAAAAGACTACTTATCCAAATGCAACTTGGCTGCCTACCATGATTTGGCAAATAAAGACTTTCAAGGGCAGAAAGAAAAAAAAATCTTAAGATTATTTAATAACAGCATGTACCTTCCAAAGAAGCTAAAGAAAATTGTCAAGTGAAACAGAAAACTGTGACATTATTTTATTAAAATATGACCTACAGTTTTAAACTTAACATTTCTTATCATTTTATTTTTCAGTAATTGTATCCATTTCATTTTCCCACTCATTATTAGAGCAGAGCCTTTCTGTAGTGGTCTGATGTTGCCAGGTAGAGTGTGGAAAAATTTTCCTATAGATACATGTTCATTCTGCAAAAAGATGGATAATATTCTGTAATCTAAAGTGAATATTTATGCTTTTGTGGTATCCCATAAAAAATGTTTGGGAACAACTTTGCCTTTTTAGCTTTTGAAAATGAGCATTTTTTTATGTGAAAGTTTGCTTTATTGTTGGAAAGCAAGAGCAAGAAAAAAAAGTAGGAAATGATTTTGCTTTAGTAAATTGGGTTTACCAAGTCTTTCTTCTTCTCTTGAAACATAGTGGGAGGAGAGAGCTTTATATTCAAGCTAAAAATAATCTTTGGGTAACACCTACATTTTTACCTTGAAATAGACAATAAAATACATTCCCAGGGACTGACCATAAAGGGGTGTGGGGAGTAGAATACTTGAGCCTTTTCAAATTGTCTGTCTCTCTCCCCCAAGTTCAGGAAACCATCTGTCTCCCTCTACTCACATTTTTCCCACTAACTGAATCCTCTTTATTCCAAGGATTAAGTTCAGTGTCTTTAAATAGAAAAATGTGGAGATTTTATGAATTGACAAATGAAAATGAAAGGTTCAGAATCACTAAAATTGATGGTGTTCTGATTTTAGAAGTTAGAAGAAAATTGCAATTAAAAATATGATATTCGACTTATTCATTGGTGAAAATATAAGCTATGGAATAAAATGTAAAGCCAAATATATATTTATCAAAAATCTGCTTAAACATTGTATAGAGTTTATATAATAAAAAGCATTAAAGTAGTTTGATATTTAAAAATATGTAGTCAGTTCTACTTTAAATTGCATTTTTATTACTATGTACTCAGCCCTAATTCACAAGGTGGGGAATATTAATGTTTTGTGCCTACCAGATTGATTGCTGTAAAGAAGACAGTGTGACGATGTAGATATTAAACAAAGTAAAAGGCAGTTAATGCCTGAAAATGGGAAGTTCTTAAATGTGGAGCTCACACTGAAAAGAAAAACATAAAAGAGAATCTTATAGGTCAAAATAAAATTTTGAAAATATGAAACAAAAAATTATAAACTAACCTATTTTTTTTCATTAATCCATACAATGACTGAACATTTTACAGCAGTATTTCATGGTGTGATAAAGAACCTAATGATAGCTATTTTTAAGAAACACCATCAGTATGGAACTTTGAAGGCCTAAACTCAGGACAAAATATATGAGATGTTGACAGCTTATGGCAGATTTTTAATTGATATTGCAATCAGTGAAATTGGTAGTATTGCATATATTTTTGAGGGGAAAGAGATAAAAGGAAATTATTTTTGAGTTTGAAGTTTAGTGTGTGCTTTAGCCTACAGCTAGTATTCATAGAAGATTTTCACAGTCTCAGTTGTGTTTAATGTGAAAAATTTAAAGCATAATACATAAGGTTAATACAGAATTTAATGAGCAACATAAATTTTATATTTTTATAACATCCCATTTGGCTGTCCCAATTCATGTTGATGTGTGTGTATTCTAATACCATATTTACATATGTATATAAATATATATGTGCATATATACATACACACATATATACATACACTTCTAATATGTTCCTTCTATTTCCTTCTCAATTTCTACTTGAACTAATCAAAATATACAGACTTTAAAGATCATAATTTAAGGAATTCATGATAATTTTTAAACAATTGTATGTACATAGGATGATTTTAAAATTCATGTGTACCTGTCAGTTAATTCACTGCTTTGTAGGCTCCTATTTGATGCTCAAAATTAATAGGTAAAAACTGGATATGCAAAGGATTATTGGACAAGACAATCCTTTGAATACTTACTATTTTGAAATACTTGAAGAATCAGAAAACCATAAATATATAAGCAACTGTTGAACTGTGAATAAAGTCTGAGTGAGTTAAGAGAAGGAAGGTGATTTCATCTTTTAAACCATGTTTAAAGTAAATACATGTTTAAATATTCCTGCTTGATAATCATAATCGATAAGTGAGCAAACATTTGTTTTTGCAATGGGCAAAGACCTTGCTATCAATTATACATGTGAGATTATCTTTGTTTTAGTTTTCCTTCTGGCATATTATTGTAAAATTAATAGTATATAGAATAACAGTTTCTTGCATACTACAGCATTTTTGTCTTAATTTTTTTCGTAGTAGCCATAGCCAAAAATTACATTTCAATGCCAAAAAAACATGAAGCTCAATATTTCTATAACAGGCGTAATCAAAGTATGATTGAAACCTTGGTTACCAGTAAAGCTGTTCAGTATTCATAGCCATGGTAACAGTAAGATTTAGAATAATAGCAATAGCGTATCTATCATGACATTATATTCATGTTATTCTTATTACTCATTGCATTTATAAAATTATAATTATGTTTCCAAATAAATTTCTTAGCAAATACTACTTTCTATTCAGGTTCATTTATAACAGCTGAAGACAAAGATGTTTTAGTATCTTAATCACTTTGGAATCAATATCATTGTGTGTGTGTTTTCTCTTTTTCTTCTAACAGAGAACTGGGTTTAACTTTTTAAATTGTAAATTAACAATTTATAAGTGTATAAATTTATGGGGTACAAAGTGATGTTATAATTTATGAATACAGTGTGGAATAATTAAGCCAGTTAATATATCCATCACCTCAAATACTCAACATTTATTATGGTGAGAACATTTGAAATTTAGATTTTGAAATGTGCATACTCTATTATTAACTATATTCACCAGGCTGTGCAATAGAACTCAAAAAGGGAAAAAAATCCCACATTTCTGAGATTTTGTACCCTTTGACCATCATCTCATTCTCCCCACCTCCAGCCTCTGTAACCCATTGTGTATTTTAAACACAACATTTGAGGTAAGCATTTAATTATCTGGGTTTTTAGTATACCCAGTGAAAACTGGATTTAAGGGACACAATTCAGGAGATTTCATTAATTTTGTATGGAATAGTTGAACTAACTAAATAAATAAGTGGATATTCTTAGAAACCATGTGTAGAGTAGGAGTCTTTTGTGATGGCCAAATAGAGAGAGATCATAGAATTCCCTTAGTACGAAATTTAATAAAAGGTATGTATAACTTAACAAAATCAAAACAAACAAAATATTTTTTAACCTGTTTGCATACAATACCATGTCTCGAAAATGAAGCATATGGGGGTAGATAAGCAATCATTGTGGAAAGCCAATGAAAATTTACATGCGCTCATTGGAATGATTACATGGTATTGAGAGAATTGTCAGCATTAATAAAACCAAAGAGAGATATAAAATGAAGAATTGTGATAACTAACATTACTAAAGCAAAAAGACAAGAGACGGTAACAAAGAGTGGAACAAACAAACATTTAAAAATGCATTCTGGAAGCAATGATAAATATTCCATTCTGGAAGCAATGACAAATATTCTGTTCTGGAAAACAACAACTACAAACAGAAGAAAATTCCCCACAAAAAGTGCCATGCATTTTAGGGTAGTGAATGAGCATGAAGGCTTTATAAGCCGGGGATCCCTTATGATCTTGTACAATAACTTAAAGTTTCTGTGTTTAGTGTCCTCATATATAATATGAGGTAACATGAAATAATAATAATAACATTTTCCTCCAGAATTTGTATGTAATTAGTAGTGGTATCATATGGAAAACAGTGCTTGGCAAATAGTGCTTGTGTTTTAGCTAGCCATATTTTGTCTTTAGACAAACTTAAAAGAAAAAAAGAATTTAAAAATAAGTAAAGGAAGAAAGAATTTAGAAATAAGGCCACAAAGACAAAAGAATATATGCACAAAAGAAAGCAGAATTTGTACAGCTAAGAATATAAAATGAGAAAAAAAATGAAACAGAAAGACCTTTGCAAGAATAAGTAATTAAATATAACAACAAACATGAAAATTATGACTGAAAACGGAGTTGGTGACAGAGGTGAAAGGTTCCAGAAAACAGTCCAGTTGAATGCAGAGGGAAGTATCAGCAATTAAAACATGTAAAAAGGACAAACTAGATGGACAGAGTTTTCCAAATGAGCATGCTTGGGGTCCCTGAAATAAAGAGGTTAACACATTTGAGCAGAAAATAATCTTCAACTATTTACTAATATAGAAAATTACTGAAAAAAAGAAAAAAATGTATGGATTAAAAGAGTTTTATTTTAGGGAATTTGATGCAAAATGTTTAACAGGCCTTGCCTGTTAAGTTCTGAAATTCAATAATAAATAATTATAAAAACTTTAGGCATTAAACTCAAATGTCCCTCAGAAAAAATTATGAAGTTTCTCAGACTTCTGCAAAAGAACACTCCAATGCTATAAATTAATAAATTAACAGATAGGAAGTTCTGATGAACAGAAAGTGTGATCTGAGAGTTTATAAATATCTGGTTGTCATTCAAATAAAGACAAGCTGTTAAACAGGCAGAAACTCAGGCAAGGTGACTCCCATGGACCCATGAGCACTTATGAGAAAAACCAAAAACAAATGAAATTTTGTCAACCATAATATGAATGAATAAGTTTTTGCTTAAAAAAAGGGAATGCAGCTTGGCATGGTGGCTCATGCCTGTAATCCCAATACTTTTGGAGACCAAGGCAGGAGGATCACTTGAGGCCAGGGATTCAAGACCAGCCTGGTCAAGGGAACAAGACCTTGTCTCCACAAAAGAAAAAAATAGCTGGGCATTGTGGTGTGCACCTGTAGTCTTAGCTCCTGGGGTGGCTGACGCAGGAGGATCACTTGAGCCAGGAGTTTGAGGCTGAAGTGAGCCATGATGGCACTACTGCACTTCAGCCTGGGTGACAGAGTGATACTCTGTCTCAAAACAAAAACAAAGTCTTTACTCAAATGTCATATCTCAATTAGGCCATTCCTGATCATCATATATGAAATTGAAACTTATCTACCTCGCCTTCCTTATCTCTGTTTTATTTTTATCCATAGCATCATATAATTACACACGCACACACACACTACTAAAAAAATTTAAATGACAACCGAAAAGTCTTTTCCATATAGATCAAATAAAAATAAAATGAAAATTTTTAATTTGTATGAATCATTATTAGAAGCAAAACTTATGGATGTTGCTGTCTGTGTCAGAAAGAAATACAAACCCTTCACCACTTATTCCACTAACCAAGAAAATAAAAATTAATTAAGCTCTAAAATACATTAGAAAACCTATACAATGAAACAATTGAATGCCAAAGAAATAAATTTTAAAAATTATGCCTGCAGAAATTTTAAAATCAGGAAATAATATCTGTGGAATTAAGAAATAAAGCCAAAAGCTATTTAGTAAAACCACTGGTCTGGCTAATTAATTGGAAAACAGGAAGGAAGGAGAGGAGGAGGAAAAGGAGAAGGACAAAGATGAGGATGAGGAGGAAGAAAGAAGAAGAAAGAAAGGAGGAGGAAAAGGAAGAGAAGGAAGAGGAGAGAAAAGGGAAAGAAAGGGAAGAAAAATAACATGTAAGTGGGAGCACAGAAGTATAAAAAAAGAGAATTGAAGAAGATATAGGGAGATTGAGAGTAAAATAAAAGAACCTTAGAATACATGATATATTTATTTACAAGTATATTTGAGAAGTTAGATGAAGTAATAATTTTCTTGGAAATCATTAACTAATAGAATTCAACAATATATCAAAAATGCAGTTCACTCCAGAAATGTGAGGTTGGTTTATTAATTGGGAGTGTACTAATATAAATGTATCTATTAAGACATCACAGGAGAAAACTACATGATCTTACAGATCTTAGATAAAAATTGTTAACATTACTTAAGGCTCTGAAAGTTTTGTCCTCCACCTACCCCTCCAGTTCTAACTTACATTACACTCTAAGAAATATTTTGCTGCTGTTTCTTTGAGATACTGGGAAGTGATAAATGTGTTGCATTTTCTTAGCAGCACTTTTAAACTTAATATTACTTGACAATTAACTGGTATAATGAAAACTTTTCAGTTTATTAGATGAAAATAAAATTCAAAGAATATAATAGTACTGTCTTTTATGTCATTAATTTTTGTTTTATTTAATACTAGGAGTTTTACCTAACAATTATTTTTAAAACCTTACTCAAAGAAGCACAGCAAATGTTTGTATTCTTGTTTTGTTTTTGTTTACTTTTCCAAAAAAGCCAAATGAAACTGTATACAACGAAACATGTTGGTTATTAGGTGTCATGCCATCTGGCACTGACATCTGCCACCACATTGACCCCAGGTTATTTTGGCTGCTTTGCCTGGCAAGGAGGGCACCTGCATCTTACTTCACAGCTCCATGCTGGGCATTCCACGTTTGCAGTTTCTGTGAAGATGTCAATCTTCCCACATAGAGGAGTATGTTTTAAAATTACGGTTATAGGAAAAAGAAGGTAGCTTTCTAGAACTTCTAAGTATGCTATGGAGTCCATAAAAAGTATGCTGATTTTCACTTATTTCTAGAAAATTAAGTATAAATGGTAGGTTGGATTTTCACTTTCAACTACTGAAGACTTAAGAGGTTATATTGTAATCTTGAATTTAAAATAAATGGATTCACATGTTTCATATGCTTTTGGTCATCTACATTTCTCCATTTTAATAGTAAAATTAAACGTTATTCATAATTTAGCTTGTTTTGTATGTCTTCTTTGGGAGACTTGCTTATAAAAATCACATCACAAGGTTTGCAAGGTTTGTGTTTCCTTTTCCAGCCTATTACACATATTCTTTTAAGAAAGCTCATTTTAAATGAGCCCTTTCAAGAATAAAAGCTTTTTAGATTATTTTTTGTATGAAATATATTCAAAAGTTACACCTCATGCACCTAGCATTTTAAACCATGGTTCCAAAGGATTCTGCAGATTTAAAGGTCCTACCATTTTTTATTGTTATTTTTATTACTTATTTTCTTTTTCCTTTGAAGTATTTAAGGTTACAGAAGGTGGAATATTTAACTTTGGCCATGAATTATTCATATTTGTTTAGAATTAACATTGGCTTAAATGGCTTAACATTTTTCTTTAGTTAGTGATTCTTAGATTTTCTAATGCAGCTCATAAGGCTACATTTCTCAGCTGGGTACAAAACTTGATGAATTAGCAGTACAAGCTATCGCAGGAAACAAACCCAGACCTTGCCTATAAATAACTGTCTAGTTTTAATCTGATTTTCTTGCATCATATAAGGTACAGCTGCATATAGGTTTATATGTTGTGTGTTCATGTCTACTTTTGAGAAGATAGTGGAAGCAAATGAATCCAATAAATCTCCTTAAAATATTTCTGCTTCAAGAAATTCAATATCCTTCCAGAAAATAATTGCTATTTTGTCTTTTTTTTAAATAACAAATTGTGAAGTATATAGATAATATATTTTTCAGGAAGTAATTCTTTTGATTCTATATTTTATAATTACACTAGCATCTATAATTGAATAATTGAATAAAATTTGTTTACAAATATATTGCTATGCCTTAAGATATGACATATTTTGCACATTTTACATAACTTGAAATTGTGAGATAACATCATTATTCAAAATATGAGTGGGAGTTTATACATAATGAAAATAAATAATAACCAACTCCCTTAAGACTAGTAATAAGCCAAAGGAAAAAAACAGTTATGAAAAAGGTTAACTTAAAGGCACCATGGAAACAAAAATACTGTTGTTTTTATAATCAACATCATAATTAGGAATAATTTGGAACTACAAGAGGTCCTAGCCATCATTTAGTTCAATTTGTTTTTATTGTGGACAAACAGACTTGGTTAATAGCACCATAAACTAAAAACAGTGTTAGGGTCAGGGTCATATCACAGGTCAAATGATAATAAGAATTTCCTTGCTAATAATAGTTTGATGAGAGCCATGGGAAAAACTGTCCTTAGGAGACTGCCTGTGTCAATCTATTGTAAACAAATGTGGGTGGCCTCAAAAATATGAATGTGAATGTAATTAATTTAGAACACTAATGAATAAACTGTGTACACTAACCTATATATATATTAAAGAGAAAATATGAAAATAAATTACAAAGATCAATCTAAGAATGTGTTCACATATTAACCCATACCTGTGGTCTCTGAAAGTTGACGACTTGTTCAACTACTGATCAAAAATCGTTTGGAACTCTGTGGATATGCTTGTTTTTTTCAATTGCTGTATACCTCCATAGAGTACAAAAGACTGGGGGACCTAGTTTCTGCCATCAGGGAGCTCAAATTCCTCCTAGGAAAAAATGATGCTGAAATCTAAAATAAAAACATAACACTCTGTGGCTTATATGGCCACATAACTCTGTGGTCTAATCTAGATAATTTGTTCAATAAAAGTTTAAAAATGGTAACTCACTTTGAATGGACCAATAAGAGAAAGTTTAAAATTTGAGTAGCAATGAAATAGTGGGTAATGGGAGAAGAAAGCAATATTGTGAGAAGGATAATGTAAGTGAAGGACAGAAGGGGAAATATCTGAGTGATATTGGAGCATGGTGTGAGAGATGTTTAGTAGATCATTTTTAAAAGCTAGATTAGGGGGCTGGGCACTCAGGCCTGTAATCCCAGCATTTTGGGAGGCCGAGGCAGGCAGATCACTTGAGGTTAGGAGTTCGAGACCACCCTGGCCAACATGGTGAAACTCCATCTCTACTAAAAATCCAAAATTTAGCCGGGCCTGATGGCAGGCACCTGTAATCCTAGCTACTCAGGAGGCTGAGGCAGGAGAATCGCTTGAACCTGGGAGATGGAGTTTGCAGTGAGCTGAGATTGTGCCACTGCACTCCAGCCTGGGCAACAGAATGAAAACCCATCTGAAAAAATGTATATATAAAAAAAGCTAGATTAGGGTTATACTTTTGGGGTTTTGAAATGCCATGTCAATAGCCTGGGAATCAATCTCTCATTTTATTATAAGTGATTATGATTTTTTTCAGAAGAGAAATGATATAAATCTGATGCTTAAAGATATTTATCTTTAGTATGTGGAGCACACTAAAGAAATAAAAGGATAAAGGAGATGCAAACTGTTGCATTAGCCATGGTATAAGATATTAAGGACCCCAACTTTATTAAGTCACACTACTATTCAAGCATCCAACCATCCATCTGTCCATTCAACACATATCTGTTGAGAGTTGACTGATTTTTAGGTAGTATGCTGGAGCAAAACAGGACTCAAACAGATATCTCATCCTCAATTTACCTTGAGTTTACAGATGTATAGGGAGTGTATGTGTGTGTGCTTGTATGTTTATGGATGGTATGTAATGAAGTGACGAGACATATAAAGTGAAAATTATCATATATATTGCTCTAAGTGATATGATAGGGTTATATTTGGGCGTAAAGACCCATAACCACCATGATGAGGAAGATTTTCTAGAAATAATGCTTTATGGACTAAAAAATCACCTTGATTTACAGAAATATTGGAAGCAGTGGGATTAGTATGTGGAAAATATAGCACTGGAGAGTATTGAAGACTTACCAAACTTAATATGGTGCAGTATGGTTGGAATAAAGTTCATAGTGAAATAATAAGTCATGAAACTGGAAACAGTTGCACTCCTTGAAAGTACAGTTAAACAATACTCTTCTATCAGAAACATCACTCCATTATTTTTCATTTTAATTAGGTCATTTATTTAGTGATCAATTGCTTTAAGAAATGTAGTTAGGTCTATATTTAAAAAGTGTGAAAAAATGATACAACTGATGCATAATCTTGGGGGAACATTCTAGGTCTTTCATGGGAGACAATTCTTCATGGGTCTCCAGCATTTTTTCATGTATTGTGAGTAAACTTGCTGTTTTTGTTATAGACCGTCTTTTCGAGGATATTTTTACAAGGAAAGCTATAGAAGATATAGTGCCTCCCCTTGGAACAAAGGACAAGTATGTTTACTACCCATGGTAAAATATTTGAGTTTATAAACTCATGGTTCTTCTCCTGTAATGCAAACCACTGCATGTACAGATGTCCCCCTTTGCATTCCCCTAGGGAAGCTAGGGCACTGAATTGGCAAAGAAAATGCCGATACTCTAGATACTGCTACAGTTGTGACTAATAAAGTCCTTTTCCTTCTGAGCCAGGAGTCTTGTGGCTTTTGCCAACATCCACGAAACTGTAGCAGGCTAACTTATTAGCTTGCAAGTGAGGTAAAATCTTAGACCCTTCATAGTTCCTGACAGTTTTGGCTATGAGGATGTGAAAATTTAAAATGTTTTATTTCTAGAATAGGATCGATGAGACGCTTGTGGGTCAATTAACAGAATTTGAAGAAAGTGTATAAGAATTGGCAGCAAACATGTTGATCACATTAATGGTCAACCAAGCAATAAATTATCCCTCACTTCATTGCTCTTTAATAAGCAGAAATTGGAAAGTTATTAGCAGATAGAATACTGGAAAGCGTGCATAAAGAGATCTGCTTAAACAGTGCTGGACTTGTTGCAAATTCACCTCCTTTTTTGGGAGGGGGGATTTCCTTGACAATCAATTCAACTGATGGGATTCGGGCAAGGTTTGCAGTGGAGCAAGGAATCTAAAATAATCTTGTGAGTGAGGCCCTTTGGGAAAATTCTATGTATTGTTTTGGTTGCTGTCATTCTGAATATATATTAGAAATTTGATGCATTATATGCTCATACTTCCCTGTCCCATATGTGTCAGGTAAAAACTACTGATGAGGAATTACACAAAGCATTGTCCTCACCCACTCATGGTACATTGACATCATTGGACCATTGACCTCCTCTCAGGGCACTTAGTAGTACCTCACTGCTGATGGTATTTTTTCAGATTACAATGCTATTCCAGTTCAATCAGCTGACTTTGGCCATACCTTTATGGACCTTGGACCTTGCAACTAATCATTGTCATGTACTTTAATTTTCAGACTTTTGCAGTCTGATATTAGTGCTTCTTTTATTACCAAAAAAAAACCCAGTAATTAATGGGCTGATAGTTAAAGTATATCCAGTGGAACTTCCACACTCCCTACCATCCACGATTATCTGTTGTTTTTGAGCTTTGGAATGGGCTCCTAAATAATCAACTCAAAAATAATTCTCACTCTACTCCCTTCACTTCTTCCTGGTCAATAAACCTAGAAAGAAGATTGGCCATGAAGTGCAGCTGTCATCAGAAAAGGATCTTAGTTTGGCAGCCTCACTTTGGCCTGGTTTATCTACCCTCTGAGTAGTATCTCAGCCAAAATGGGGACTCAAAACTTAATTCTAGTTCATCCAACTGGATTCTTTTGTTAGACTGACATGCTTCTAGATTGATTATGTTGCTCACTAGGTCCTCCTGGAATAGTCCACATGAACCAAAATGGGCGGTACATCGGGTCTGTGTTTGATTTAATAAAATGCCTTTGCCATTTCTCACTCATTCCTTCCAGATGACAGAGCTAGGCATGAGTTGGGGATGACTGGAAAAAAAGTAAAATATAGCTACTAGAATGACATATGGGTTTTGTGTTACTAGAAGGGGAGTAACTGCAGAACCTGGAGAGACAACAACTTAGACCCTGATGGGTACAGAGGAGGAAGGGCCATCCGTGATCCTTCTCTTCAGAACCACACCTAGATCCTTCCTTGTAGAGCAAAAGACCCTGCTGTGGCTCTCTTAAACTACTGAAATATCCCTAAACTTAACTGAATGCTGGGTCCTCTGTGCCCCACCACATAACTCTAACCATGATTTGATAATCATTTCCCTTAATTGTAGTGAGAAATCTGTTGGATGCAGCTGGAATTGCCCCAGATTTTCCACCTCCCACGCAAAACATTGCCAAACCTCTGGATGTCCTCCACATGCTGATTTCAGTAGCTGTCTCAAGTCATTTTGTAGAGCAGACACATACCATTTGCTGGTTGGCATGGACATAAATACAAGTTGGACTGATTTCCCTGAGGCAGTCCCTCCAAAAACTAGGACTAGATTCAAGTATTCAAATTTAACCGGAGACTGTAAAGCTTCCTGGCCAGCTGGGAGGCCATGTTGGAGGCACTGCCAGCTTGACCTCCACATGGGGAGGAACAACAGTTGTAAAAACACTTGTTCTAGGGTCACTATGTTTGGCCCTGGGACTGTACATTTTGTGTAGATGCCAGGAATTAACTTGCCTCTCTTCTGAAAACACAGTCATATGCATTATAAGGTGATCACAATTGACCTTCAAGTGTTTAAGGAAAACATCACCAGTAGATTATATAATCTTCAGGTGACTGCAGAGATCTCTTCAAAATTAGGCTGCCTGTGGTTACTCAGGGAATCTTCTTGGAAGAGTGTTTCATTATTATTGCACGCCCTATGTGAAGTTAGCTCTAAAATGGGATTCACTAATCTGAAAAGGTAGTACAACATTTCTCCTTGTCTTCAGCTAAAGTAATCAGTGACATAGCTTTGGCTCTTGAAGGCATTCAGTCTCAGCCTCAATTAACTGGACATGGCAGACGTAGAAGATAGATTTGCCCTAGACTTTCTCCTTACTTCCAAAGCTGAGCCTGTGTGATTTCTAATACGTCTTTCTGTACACCTGGATTAATGCCTTGGATCAAGTGGAAAGGTCAATAAAGAAAGCCATTTGGCTTTTTAAGGTGGTCCCTGATGGGTTGTAGGATTTGTCCAGTTGTCTGTGTCTGGAACCCTGGGGCACATGGTTGAGATCATTTCTACAAATCAGTCTCTTATTGCTGCTCACAGTCCTGTGTAGCTTTAATTGAATGCTTTATGGGATAAATTGAATGGATATGGTCCCAGTCTCTGTCAGATTAATCAGAGTGGCTGACGGGTGATGCAGTCATGGGAAAATTCTCCAAAAGTTAAGACACTATAGAAGAGAGTTTGATATTAAAGACACAATTCTCCATGGATCTCTCATACTTCACTTCTTGCAAGCAGAGGCACTCACATAATATTTTTAAGGATATTTGTACAGTGAACAGACTTTGAAGGTAGAGATAATGTCTCCCTCCAGAATGAACAGCAGGTATGGTTACTGCCAGTCATCAAAGGTTTGCGTTTCACCTGCACCACACATACAGTGCTTGTCTCCTGTAACACAACCCAGAGCATGTGCAAGTATCATCTAGTTCTTCGTGTTTACCTGTGAAAATGGCACTCAGGGAACAGGTACCTAAAAATGCTGTCACTCTGGTTATTGCTATTGATCTAGAAAAGTTCTTTGTGTCTGTACCAGGATTTTTGTGTTTTCTTCTAGCATGCACAAAATCATGGTGGACTAATAGCTTACAGATGGGATAAAATTTCAGACACTTCACACACATTCTTCACGGACACATTATTTTTGAAGTTATAAAATAATATTAATGTGTTGTTAAAGCTAATTTTCAGAGAGGGGATTCTATTCCACCAACATTTATGACTAGGTAATAAAATCTCATTTTTACTGAAATTTAGCTCCATAAAATGCATTCTATTTAAAATCTGAACATGTGCCAAACTATCATCAACACTGTATAACACCAGTATAATTAGGTAGAAGTACTGGATAAATTGTATGTAATATGTGCAGCAGAATCCTAAATCATTCTAATGGAAAACAGATTATGCCAGCAACATGTAAATACAAAGAACAGTGGTCTCCAAGGAAAATATCAGTAGCACATCAAAATCTATTAATTTGTTGAAGAAATAGTATCTAAGAGATTCAATTAAACAAAATAACCAGAAAATACATGCCTTATTTTTGGAAACGTAAATATTACTAAAATTGTATTAATTAGCAATCTCGTGAATATTATGTTTTACTAAGGTGTAGGAAACCCCATGTAACTCAATGTAATATTTCATAATAGATCTGATTATAACTGAGATGAGCATTTTTACAGGGATTAACAAAACATAATTGGAAATAAATGATAATTAGATAAATTAACTGTGGGTGGAAAATTTTCATAGAAAATAATTGTCATTCATTTAAAAAATGTGTTTTTATTATGAAGATGGGGCAAATTATAGAAATAGTGTCATTGTCTTTTGTTGTTACCATTTTAAAATTTCATCTCTAATTCTCCTAGTCATTTAGTTTTTATTTCTTCCCTGTCCACAAATTATATTAAGCATTTGTTCATTCATTCATTCATTTCCTTATTCATTTGGCAAGTATTTATGGAACATGTATTATTTATTGAACAATGCTTTTCAGCTCTTTATGGCATTGTTTAGAATTTAATAATTTCAAGATAATCCTAGGTCTGCTAGCACTGAACCTACCTCTGCCTTCAGTAACCTCAGTGCTTGTAAATGAAACAGTTATTTTTAGCTCTGATAGAACTAAAATCTATACCTGTCTTGGAAACTGCAATAATTAATAACCTGTACATGTAAAATACTTTATAGTTTTCTGTCAGAATTTTATGTTAACAACAAATGTGGGCTAGAAAAGTAGAACTGATTGTTTCTATTGCACAGAGAAAGAGCTTAAGTCTTTAAGAGGGTAAGTGACCCAAGGCTAGGTTGCAGAGTCAAAATTAGAATTTCATAATAAATTGTATGTCCTTTCACTATGCTGTACTTATACTGGCAGATGATAGAGTGGGTTCAGAGATTTCTAACTGCATTTTGAAGTTAATCCTTATATCCTTAGTGGCTTTTGGAAATTACAGTTTAAGACTGGATCTGACTGAACCAGCATTGAGGACATAAGCTTATTTAACTGGCAACTCTGTGATATGTCAAATATGCCTAAGACAATGTATTTGATTTTGAAGTTGAGAATTGCATAAGTAAATCAAGAAATCGTTTAGTGTTATAAATTGGTACCTGGTTTCTGACATAGTTGTTTAGGTTATTATTTTTAGCAAAGTAGTACATTATAAATGTGCAGATACCCTAGATTGTTTTACAATTGAGACATGAATTCTTCTCCCATATGAGTTTATATTATTAATGTCTCTCTACAGAGAATAGTACTTTATCCCCTAATTTAAATATATAGTAACTCAGTTCTTGCCACATCCCATTGTTCATGGACGTGAACGGGAACACACATCTACCTAGTCTCTTCTAGAAAAATAATTATCAGGAAATAACAGAACTTAAAGATAGGATTAGAATAGAGAGCATATCAGATAAGAGTGAAAACAGAGTGAAAATTTATTATAATCGACTGAGCTATATAATGCCAAGAAATAAACCATGAAAAATTTCTGTAGTTTAACAGCAACACAGATTTATTTCTTGCTCACACAAAGTTTCAGTTGGGTCCAGCAGCTCTTCAGGACTGCTCTCTTCTATATTGTGACTCAGAGAGCCAAGCTTTCCCTATTTTGTACTCCCATCATTTTAATGTGTGGATTTCCTGAGTTATCTGGACAGGGGAAGACAGTATTAAAGGTTTATACGGGATGTTTTTAAGGTCAAAACCTGGCCACATGGCTCTAACATAACTCCAAAGGAGGTTGTAATATAGAGGTTAATGTCCATCTATAGGACATAGTTGAGGCTCTGAGGTTAAGCAACAAAAATAAATTTTCCCTCGTGTCAGATAACAATGTGAGGCCCACTTTCAGGAACTTGTCAAGGAGCTTGGGGATCAGTGATTGCAATGCTTTCCCACATGATTAATGGTGATATAGAAGATAGAATATTTTGATTATAGGGGAAGGAAAAAATGGTATATCAGAGGAGCCATTAGCCCAGTAGAGTGAGGCAGGATTGGTGATGATAGAGTTAAGGTGTTATGACAGAAATCTATAAAATAAAGAAATGGCAATTTAACTTCTACAGACACTGGGATATATATGATATGGTATAAGAAATGGGAGATTGTGTTAGTCTGTTCTCACATTGCTATAAAGAAATATCCGAGAATGGGTAATTTATAAGCAAAAGATATTTAATTGACTCATGGTTCTGCAGGCTGTACAGGAAGCATAGTGGATTTGGCTTCTGGGGAGGCCTCAGGAAGCTTCCAATCATGGCAGAAGGCAAAGGGGGAACAAGATGTCTCACATGGCAGGAGCAGGGGCAAGAGCAAGAGAAGTGGGAATTGCTACACTCTTTTAAACAACCAGATCTCAGGAGAACTCACTGACTTTCATAAGTATGGTACCAAGAGGGATGGTGCTAAACTATTCATGAGAAAGCCCACCCTTGTGATATAATTACCTCCTATCAGACCCTACCTCCAACATTTGGGATTACGATTCAACATGAGATTTGAGCAGGGACACAGATCAAAGCTATATTAAAGATCTTCTCAGGGTTATCATAAAAGCACTAGTAGTTGTGATAAGCATTGTGAATGTCTCAGAAAAGTGGTTAACAAAAATAAGTGATACTTTAGAGGACAGATGTATGATGTGGCTAAAATGAGAAGGCAATAAAATGAATTCCTCTCTCTTTATAAAAATACATATAAATTAGATAAATCTTCAGGTACTAATTTTGATAAATCCTAAAAAGTAATATTTTAGTTACTTAATTATTAAGTAGTTAATGATTTTTAACTATGTTCAAAGCGTTTGATATGATATCATTATTGGTATCTTCATATACTTTTCCATTCACTTTTGATTGTTTGCTTATTCATTATATATGGAAAGATACAATATTTAGCCTCGACTGAAATTGCTTTTGTCCCTCAGAATACATTTAAATTGTTTGACTTTGTAAATGTACAAGTTATTTATTCCCTTATTCTTCTTTGTAAATTTGCCTTCTTTGTATTTTCTGAAAATATTTCAACTATTTTCAGGTTTCTGTTATCTGGATCTAGCCATGCAAAGAAAAGTTGTCATTTTCCATACCTTTAAAACTTAAAATTGACAACCATTCCCAATTTATTTCAATTTCTAGGTGAGATTTAGAGTTTCATTTATGATGGAATGACCTCCTTAGGGACAGACATCTAATTAATAGTTAATTCATTTAAGAAATTCAAGGTACTGTGTTTCTTCTCCCTGCTCCCAAAGAGCTTATAGTCCAATCAGGGAAACAAACAGGAACTGGTTGCAATTCAGGGCTATGTGCTAAATCAGAAGTAAGCAGCAAACGATGTGGGAGCACAAAGATAGGCACTAGCCTGGACCAGAGTTTGACACTGATGACACCCAGGAGTGCTGGCCCAGCCAGTGTCAAAATCTTCAATGAATGTAGCAAGAACAGAGGAATTAACAATGCTAAAGCATGTGCCTCCTATGAGCAAGGATTGTTCAGTGAGGGCAGAGTGGCCATGACCTGAAAGCAAGCCTGGGAAACCAGTGCTGATCGTGCCCCACTACCCACCCTTGTGATAATTAATATGCAGGATAATTAGGGCAGAAGGGAATGACCAGGCAGGCCTTCATTTTAACATCCTGAATTACTTTGGATTATTCATTTCAGATGTAAAGACTTTTTAATTTCATATTTATGCAAGACTTTTCTCAGATTTATGAAACAAATTTGAAAAGTCAGAATATTTTAGAACTAATGGTATATTTTACGGGAAAATGGTGAAAACAACAGCTTTGTAAAAACATAAAGGCTGATTACAAAAGGCTGAATACATATATATTTTATATTATATATGGGTGAGTATGTTTATAAAATGCAAACAAATTTATATGTAACTTTATTGAGAAGTTTTAGTTTTTAATATTTTCATTCCATAGAATACCATGGTGTACACAGTATTAATCATGGTCACTTTGTTTCAGAAATGTAATGATGCTGTTGCTATAAAGGAAAATAAAGAAAGAGGGGGAAAATGCACTTAATAAATGCATTCCAGAGTAATGTTCATAGAAATAAATCTTAGTCCATAATCATGAGAATGAAGGGTTGATAAGTTGCCAGAGGAAAAAATGATTTACAGTAATATGAATTTTAACACAAATGTAATTACATTTAAAATTTCAATTTGTTTAATTAATGTTTCTCCAAACTTATTATTTTTAATACTCATCATTATTTATATACCTTCAATAATTATTTTTTAAATTCCACTAATTCATATATTAATGAATTTGAATTGACTGGTTTGTATCTGTGGGTTTTTAGTACTGAACTAGATTTCTGATAATTATAGAGCATTTCATCCATTTAGAATTTTTTAGTCTAGTTAGATGCAGTAAAAACTGATGTGAGTGGTTGGACAGGAAACAATATTTCAATTTTGTGTCTAATTTTTTGAGTGATTTGGATAAATAAAAACATTTGTGATCATCTAATCAGTGGGATAAATTCATTTGAAAATCTTTATATCAAATAGGTAAGTTAGCAAACATGCCAAACTAAAGAAATGAACCACTTCTATTTTAGCTTGACTCTCATTTGCTACAATTATTTTTTATCCTAATAATATTTTTTGTTCTCTGCATTTTAGATGAAATGAATATTGACATGTATATATTTATGAATATATTTATGTTTGACTGTGTTTGTTTTATTTTAGAGTATATGTCAATATTGTGTGTTTTAAACGAATCCTTCAAAGACTAGGAAATAGAACTCTATACCTTAACCGATCAGTAGGCACTTAAGCACTAAAGAAATTCCTCTTGATAATAAAATACTTCCAAACTACTCATGTTTGTATATTAATATTGCTGAAATGTTTGTCCTTCTTTCTCTGGGATGAGGTAGCAATGATTTTATTTTAGTAATTGAAGTATAATTCTTTTCAGAAAATGGAATATAAAGGTAGTCTTTCAAATGAATGGGAAATTCTAATTTACATGAAAAATAAAAGCACTCTGTAATTGCCTATGATGTACTACTTCTGCCTGTGAGGTTGTATTTCTCTGTACCTTAATACAAAGTACAGTAATAGAAAAATGATTCAGTAAGTGTAATTCTATTACTTTCTAACATGACACCAATATGATACTTTTAATGAATGAAATACAAAGTTATTTTAAAAACTGCAGATTTGTCATTAACTAAAAAATGTTACATTTTATGTGTTAGAGTGTTCTTATTCAACAATTTATTGCTGAGTATTAAATTTCACACTTCAACACCGTGTGTTACTTGCACAGTACTTAACAAATAGTAAGTCCAGAATAAATAGTTATTGACTGAATTAATTTATTAATATATTCAAGGCTGTTCCAGGTGTTGTGGGAGCTGCAAAGGGTGAGTAACACACCATAGCTTCTTTCAAAATGAATGATACAAGTAAGGATAATATGAGATCACATGGGAAGAAATTAATGTGGACCATAGCCAATGAGAGAATCTTTATAAAAGTCATAGAATATAAGTTAGATATTGATGATAGGGTAAATAAAAGAGAAATTCGGCTAAATTTGCAACCGTGGAAAAGAAAGAAAATGTCAAGTAAAATCGGAAAGGTTAGGCTTAAAAAAAACATTTTGAAACAGCACAGTAAAGTATCATTTGAATACAAAAGGAATTATAGATAGGCAAAATGAATTACAGATTATCACGAATAATACGATCAACTTTACCCTCACTTTACAGCAAAAAGAATCACAGCCCAATAGGTGAGTTTACATGTTTGAGATTCCATAGAAAATAGTAAAAATGATAGCATAACTGTTTGGGAAGTCATAAGGAAAGAAGTCAAGACTTCTCTTTCAAAACTTTGCAAACTCACGTATATTCAAACATCTGGAAAAATGCTAGCAGCCTTCAAAAGAAATGGCTCTTAGTATTTGAGAAGATTACCTGCAGTATTACCAAAGGCCACACACACACACGAAGAGAGGCTTAGTGGAGAAAGTTTATTCTTCAGGCCAAAAAAACATATATTTAAATCTTGGTTCAGCCACTTACTTGTGTTATGGCCTTAAGCAAACTATATAATTTTTCTTCCTTTCTTTTTTTTTTCTTTTTTAAATACAGGATTTTGTTTTGTTGCCCAGGCTTGAGGACAGTGGCACAATAATAGGTCTTTGTAACTGTAAAGTTCTGGACTCAATCAATCCTGCTGTTGAAGGCTCCTGAGTAGCTAGGACTACAGGCCTGTGTCCTGCCACCATGCCTGGCTAACTATTTTAAATTTTTTATTTATTTTCTTATTTTTATTTTTGTAGAGACAGGGTCTTGCTATGTTGCCCAGGCTGTGCTTGATCTCCTGGGCTCAAACAATCCTCCCACCTTGACCTCCCCAAACTCTGGGATTAAGTGTGAACTACCAGGCCCAGCCAAGCTGTTTAGTTTTTCGAACCCTCGTTTTTTTTTGTTGTTGTTGTTTGTTTTTTTGGTGCAATCATTTTATTTTATTTTATTTTTTATTTTATTCTTATTTTATTTTATTTTTTTAATTATACTTTAAGTTCTAGGGTACGTGTGCACAACGTGCAGGTTTGTTACATATGTATATATGTGCCATGTTGGTGTGCTGCACCCATTAACTCATCATTTACATTAGGTATATTTGCTAATGCTATCCCTCCCTGCTCCCCCCACCCTTTGTGGGGACATGGATGAAGCTGGAAACCATCATTCTCAGCAAACTATCGCAAGGACAAAAAACAAATCACCACATGTTCTCACTCAAAGGTGGGAATTGAACAATGAGAACACTTGGACACAGGAAGGGGAACATCACACATCATTTTTTATTTTTAAAACAATGTATGCCTTTCTGGCTGTTAGGATCCATTTAGAAAATTTTTTCTTGCAATGCATTCTTAGAAGAATTGGCTAGGTGATTTTCCTAAAGTGAATATCTGAGTATCTTACATTCTGGTGATTTCTAAACTTCTTACCGGCCTGAAAGGTATTACAAGACCTAGACACTGTATTCCTCTCTAACTTCCTCGTGGAGCCTCTCTTCTCTGTTCCAGTCATCCAAGGCTTCTCTATGCCCCACTAATGGACCAGGCTTACACACACTTTACATTTTAATTTTTATTTCAATAGATTTGGGGGTGCAGGTGGTTTTTGGTTACATGGATGAATTGTATAGTGAGGAAGTCTGAACTTTTAGTGTACCTATCATCTGAATAGTGTACCTGTACCCAGTAGATAATTCTTCAATTCTCACTCCTCCTTGCACCATTCCTCCTAGTCTCCAGTGTCTATTATACCACTCTGTATGGCCCTACATATCCATAGCTTAGCCCCAACTTATAAGTGAGAATATGCTGTATTTGGTTTTCTGTTCCTGAGTTACTTCACTTAAGATAGTGGCCTCCATTTCTATCCATGTTGTTGCAAAAGACATTATTTCATTCTTTTTTATGGATGAGTATTCCATGGTGTATATGCTACATTTTCTTTATCTACTCATTGGTTGATGGACACTTAGATTCATTCCATATCTTTGCAATTTTGAATTGTGCTGTGATAAAAATATAAGTGCAGGTGTCTTTTTGACGTAATGACTTAGTTTTCTTTGTGTAGATACCCAGTAGTGGGATTGCTGGATGGGATGGTAGATCTACCTTTAGATCTTTGAGAAATCTTCATACTGTTTTTCATACAGGTTGTACTAATTTACATTCCCACCAATAGTATATAAGTGTTCCTTTTTTTTAACCATATCTGTGTCAAAGTCTAATGTTTTTTGACTTTTTAGTAATGACCATTCTGACTAGAGAAAGATGGTATCTCGGTGTAGTTTTTTTTTTTTTTTTTTGAGATGGAGTCTCGCTCTGTCGCCCAGGCTGGAGTGCAGTGGCGCGATCTCGGCTCACTGCAAGCTCCACCTCACGGGTTCATGCCATTCTCCTGCCTCAGCCTCCCGAGTAGCTAGGACTACAGGCACTCACCACCACACCTGGCTAATTTTTTGTATTTTTTTGGTAGAGACAGGGTTTCACCATGTTAGCCAGGATGGTCTTGATCTCCTGACCTTGTGATCTCAGTGTAGTTTTAATTTGCATTTCCCTGATGATTAGTGATGTTAAGCATTTTTTCATATATTTCTTGGCCACTTGTATATCTTCTTTTGAAAAATGTCTATTCATATTGTTTGCCCACTTTTTAATTGATTTTTTCTTTTTTCTTGCTAATTTGTTTGAGTTCCTTTGTAGATTCTCTATATTAGTCCTTTTTCAGATGTATCATTTGTAAATATTTTTCCCAGATACCTGAGAATATATTTAACCAAAGAGGTGAAAGATCTCTACAAGAAGAACTCCAAAACACTGATGAAACAAATTGTAGATAACACAAACAAGTGGAAAAACATCTCATTCTCATGGATTAGATGAATCAATATTGTGAAAATGAACATACTACCCAAAGCAATCGACAGATTAAATGCAATTTCTATCAAAATACCACCATTATTTGTTCACAGAATTAGAAAAAACAATCCTAAAATTCATATGGAACCAAAAAGAGCCTGAATAGCCAAAGCAATTGTAAGCAAAAAGAACAAATCTGGAGGCATCACATTACCTTCCTTCAATTTACAAGGCTATAGTAGCCCAAAGAGTATGGTACTGGTATAAAGCAGATACGTACACAAATTGAACAGAATAGAGAATCCAGAAATAAAGCCAATATCTATAAGCAATTGATCTTCTACAAAGCAGACCAAAACATACTGGGAAGAGGACACCCTATTCAGTAAATGGTGCTGGGACAATTGGAGAGGCACATGTAGAAGAATGAAACTGGATCCCTATCACTCACTATACAGAAATTAACTCAAGATGGATTAAAGACAAATATATGACCTGACCCCATAAAATACCCTAAAAATTCTAAAAGAAAACTTAGGAAAAACTCTTCAGGACAATGGCCTACACCAATAATTTATGACTAAAACCCCAAAAGCAAATAAAAATAAATAAGTAGGACCAAATTAATCTAAAAAGCTTCTGCATAACAAAAGAAACAATCAATGGAGTAAAAGGACAACCTACAGAATGGGAGAAAATATTCACACCTACTTTAGATGAATTGCACCTGCTGTTTCCTATTTTGGGAATCTTTTTCCTTCTGATTTTCATATGGCTGCTGCTTATCATTCTTGACTCAGCCCAAATGACATCTTTAGAAAGACATTCTCGGCCCACCTAATGTAAAGTAGCTGTTTCCTGCAACTAATTTGGTGTTTTTTAATGTCATTTATCAGTAGCTGAAATGATCTGTTCATTTGTTTATATATTTGTTTATTGTCTGGGTTAGGAAACTTTTCTTTCTCGTTCATTGTTCAGAACTTAGTACTATCCTAGTTGGTAAGCCCTCATAAGAATTAATGAATAAGCAATACGTTAATTTTTATTACCAGAATTATGAGTTCAATATGGAAGATTTGGGGGAAAGACATAAAGAAAAACCAGGAAGGCTTTAACCTAGACATATACACACCTTTTGGTTATTTTAACATTATGTTACTTTAGTAAAATATTTGTTTATATTTTTCTTAAAGAATAAGCAATGATTTAAAAAAAACCTCTATGATACTCCTTACCTGCAGATATGGCTCTAAAATATGACAAAATAGAAAATGACACCTTTTTTTAAATTTAGGCTTAAATAATTTAAATAAGGCTAGATTAGAAGAAAGCCATGCAGAGCCTATGGAAACATATTGTATGTGTAACGAAGAATTTGACCTTGCCAAAAAAAAAGAGGTCTGTCCTTTGCCCTCGGTTTCTGAGAGGTAATCTGTGTCATACCTGATAGGAGTGTCTTTGTTTAGAATGAAGGCTGGCCACACTTAATAATCTTAGAGTAGAGGCTGACTAAGCCAGAAAGAACAATCATATGATTTAGGATAGTGGCTTTGGGTCATGCAATATCAGTCAGCTTGGAGGCTGAGATTAACCATGTAGTCAATCAATCAATCAGTCAATGATACCTGAGTAATGAAGCCTTATGAGAAACTCTGAACATTATAGCTCAGGCAAGCTTCCCTTTTTGGCAGTACTCCATCTATGTTGCCACACATCAATTCCAGGAGGGTAATAGGTCCTGGGTACAACAGAAGCTTACATTTGAATCCTCCCAGTTTCTACCCTATGTGTCTTTTCCCTTGGCTGATATTTTATCTGTACCCTACCTCCATAATAAACCGTAACCAGAAACATAGCTTTCAGCCAGTTCTGTGAGTCCTTTCAGTGAATGATTGCATTAGAGGGTGGTTTTGTGAATCCTGTAATCTTGCTGTTGGTGTCAAAAGCAAGGTCAGTTTTGAGGACTGTGCTCTCAGACTTTGAGTTTGGCTATCTCTTGCTAGTGTATCACCATGAGAAAGAAGATACTGGTTGTCTTATAGATTTTAACATTTTAGACTTGAACGGCTTGCAGGTAATACCTATTCTAATATTTCATTTTATGGAAAAGCATGAAGGAGTTTATGATTTGCTTTAGTTCACAAGGCTGCTTTAGTGACTGGGTCAGAGTTAGAAATCAGGTTCATCAATCTCATTATTTTGGGTTTCCCACTATATACTGTGTTATTTGACACAAGAGTGACATAGTAAGTATCACTTGAGTACAGGTGATGTTTGCTTGTTTGTTTGTTTATTGAGACAGAGTCTCACTCTGTCACCCAGGCTGGAGTGCAGTGGCATGATCTCAGCTTACTGCAACCTTTGCCCCCTGGGTTCAAGCGATTCTCCTGCCTCAGCCTCCTGAGTAGCTGGTATTACAGGTGCCTGACACTGTGCCTGGCTAAATTTTGTATTTTCAGTAGAGACGGGGTTTCACCATCTTAGCCAGGCTGGTCTTGAACTCCTGACCTCAGGAGATCCGCTTGCCTTGGCCTCCCAAAGTGCTGGAATTACAGGCGTGAACCACCACGCCCGGCCCATTTGATGTTTATTTTTAAATATTATGATAATTTTTTTTTTTTGAGACGAAGTCTCATTCTTGTCACCCAGGCTGGAGTGCAATGTCGTGATCTTGGCTCACTGCAACCTCCATCTCCTCGGTTCAACGGATTCTCCTGTCTCAGCCTCCAAAGTAGCTGGGATTACAGGTGCCTGCCACCACATTTGGCTAATTTTTGTATTTTTGGTAGAGACTGGGTTTCACCATTTTGGTCAGGCTGGTCTTGAACTCCTGACCTCAGGAGATCCGCCTGCCTTGGCCTCCCAAAGTGCTGGGAGTACAGGCGTGAACCACCTCACCTGGCCCTATGATAAATATTAACTTATAAATTAGTAAGATGTTTATCTCATAGTATTGTATATTCAAAGATAAACTTAGAATAAAACTTGTATCTTAATTACAGGAAAAATATCCATGCCACAAAAATGTCCACTTTTTAAGAACTACAACGATTTTTAACAAGAAGGTCTTAATTTTGCTTTGTGATTAACATTATGGCCACTGGTTTAACAAGTTAATGTATTAGGTTCTTTTTGGCTAACTCCAGCATATGATGAGATAATAACGTGATGGGAAATTCATACAATTTTCAGAATTATACACACTGACAGTTGTGAAAAATAAACATTTCCAGTGAGGCTGACATGACAACTTTAGGAAAAAAAAGCAAGCATTACTCGGAAATGCTAAGCCAACTAAGCAAGTATAGGGCTATATAGCAAGTAAATGTCTTTAAACATTCCTCTGTATTACATATGAGTGCTTTTTCTGGATAATGTATTTTCATCAAAATAACCAACAGATTATAAAAAATGGTGCTTTAAAAAGGAAACTGCTGTTCTTCATCAAAATAGTTTGGAAACATGACATCTCATTTCCATGTAATTAAATGAGTTATTATTATCATTTAGTGACATCATAATGGGATATTATTAGGTAAATGAGATATTATTTTCTTTACATTATAGTGATACAACAGTAGAGACTCTGAAACCTCAAGAACTGATCAGATGGAGCACAAAGAGTGAGATAGTTATATTTCTCCAGACTTTTCTAGCAGGAAGTACAATAAATAGTCCGTATTTATTCCTTTGTAACTATCTTCTACTTAAGTGGACACAGCACATTGTGTCTCTGTTCCATGAGTCCAGCACATGCTGAACATAAAAACAAGTATTTTTTAATTTCTAGTTTTTTTTAAAATTAAAAGTATTATAGAGATGCAGTCTTGCTATGTTGCCCAGGCTGGTCTCCAACTCTTGGCCTTAAGCAATGCTCTCATAAAGGTAATTCTTTTGAGAAAAGCTTTTTAACTTGTCTATCATTATCATGAGGCATTTTTAGCACGTATTATATGTATTGTAAAGAAAATCTGTCATATAATAAAATCTAGATATATTACCTTGTGTTTACTCTACCGGCATTTGAGAAAAGGGGATACACTCAGTAAAGGTGCAATGAAAGAAATTCAAATGACATTTTTAGAAGGCAGTATGTTTGGCTAAAGTTTGTAGGAATCAATTTTGCAGAGGTAGAGATAATGTAGGCATTTGAGTAACAAGGGATTTACTACTATTTAGTGTTCTGTAGACACATACCATTTACATCTTTTTGTGTGTTGGGCAGTGAATATATACAAATGAGAACTGTATTTTTCATTTCTTAATTTCAACTTTTATTGAATATTCGGGGGTACATGTACAGGTTTGTTACATGGGTATCATGATGCTGAGGTCTGAGGTACAATAGATCCCATCACCCAGGTAGGTAGCATTGTACCCAGTAGTTAGGTTTTTCACCCTTCTGACCCTTTATCTCCCACATGCCAAGTAGTCCCCAGTGTCTATTGTTGCCATCTTTTTGTCCGGTATTACCCAATGTTTATCTCCCACTTATAAGTTAGGATATGCTATATTTGGTTTTCTGTTCCTGATTTAAGTTGATAATGGCCTCCGCCTCCATCCATGTTGCTGCAAAAGACATGCTTTTGTCCTTTTTTATGGCTGTGTGGTATTCCATGGTGTATATGCACCACATTTTCTTTATCCAGTCCACCATTGATGGGGTCCTAGGATTATTCCATGTCTTTGCTATTGTGAATAGTGCTGCAATTAACATAGATACAAGTGTATATATCTTTTTGGTAGAATGATTTATTTTCTTTTTGATATATACCAGTAATGGGATTGCTGAGTTGAGTGGTAGTTTCGTTTTAAGTTCTCTGAGAAATCTCCAAACTCTTTTCCACAGTGGCTCAACTAGTTTACATTCCCACCAACAATGTACAACTGTTCCTTTTTCTGTGCAGCCTTGCAAGGATCTCTTGTTTTTTGACTTTTTAATAGTGGCCCTTCTGGGCTGGGCATGGTGGCTCATTCCTGTAATCCCAGCACTTTGAGAGGCTGAGGCGGACAGATCACCTGAGGTCAGGAGTTCAAGACCAGCCTGGCCAACATGATGAAACTCCCCTCTACTAACAATACAAAAAAAAAAAAAAAATAGCCGGGCATGGTGGCATGTGCCTGTAATCCCAGCTACTCGGGAGGCTGAGGCAGGAGAATCTCTTGAACCTGGGAGGCGGAGGTTGCAGTGAGCCGAGATCGTGCCATTGCGCTCCAGCCTGGGCGACAGAGCAAGACTCTGTCTCAAAAAAAAAAAAAAAAAGAAAAAAAAGTAGCCCTTTTGTTTGTAACACAAAGAAATGATAAATGTTTGAGGTGATGAATACACCATTTAGCCTGATGTGATTATTACACATTGTAGGCTTGTATCAAAATATCTCATGTACTATATATATATATATATATATACACACACACACCCATATATATATGTGTATATATATATACATATATATATACCCACTGTGTACTCATAAAATTTAAAATAAAATATACCCACTGTGTACTCATAAAATTAAAAATAAAAAATTTAAAAACATCAATAGTAATAATAGCCATTTTAGCTAGAGTGAGATTGTATGTCATTGTGGTTTTATATTTTACAAATGGGTAAAGAGTAGTGTGTAGAACAAATTATAAATGAGAGTTGAGGAACTAGAATGGTGGCTGGCAGAAGTTTATGGGAACACAGATTAGAAGGTAATGAAGTACACTTTGTTAGTGAAATATTCAATTCCTCTAGTACACAAAGAAGAATGAAGGTTAGAAATAATCACTTTTCCCAGATTTTTTAATATATGGAAGTTTTAAATATTTTATCTCTTATATTATTTTCCCCATTACCATGTTTATCACCTACCAAAGAACTACAGTATAATTGAGGTATTTTATTGAAGAGAAATGTTGCTTTCAGTGGAGTTGACTATTTTATAAAGAATATTTAAGTATTGCTTTATTGACAGTGATACAAACTCATGCAGTTAGGTTTAGAATCAAGGAGATGGTGTCTGTGATGTTAGTTCTACTTTGTCATGAGAGTAGAACCTCTCTTATTTTTGTTTTTCTTCTCTAATATTTTAAGTGATAAAAAGAAAAAAGCATGAATTTTTAAACTAACAGCAGTCATTAAATTTTAACTTTGAAATAGGAAGTTTTCTACTTAAGTAATATATTTATACTCATCAGTTTTCTTTTTCTATTACTTAATAATAAAATTATATTTACTTTATTCCCATGCACAGATTAAAATGAAAATGTTCTGAGTTTAGTTTTAAATTTTGTATGGATTCAGATATTGGTTTAAATTCATATAAATTATGAATCCATATAAATATTAGCTTTTTCTAAACAGCAAAGTATTATAGCATAACTTTTAAGTTTTAGTATTTTAGTACTGTGCTATTTGGAAAAATTAATATTGTAATTTACCTTTTCTCAGCATAAGAGGAAGAATGAAAAACTCTGGGCATACCTTTCAGAATCTCATTTTGCTAGATATTTCACATTTAAATACAAAAACACACAGCAATCCAAACTAAATATTCTCCTTTGCAAAAATGTATAATGACATCATATTATTATAAGGAATAACATAAGCTCTCTATTCATGTTTGCAAAATGTATATGTTTTTGGACTTGTAGTGGGAAGCCTCCAGAGCAAGAATTCATAGAATTAAGACACATTTTTGAAAATATTCATTAAAGATGTATTTTGAGTTACTCAAAACCATAAGGTAAATCAATACTTAGCAAAGAACAAGTGAAAATACTTTGTGGCTGCTATGCTGAGAGTTTAAGGCAATTCTATCATAAGGATTGAGTATGCTTTCTTAACGCAATCCAGAAATCAAAGCCAAATAACTATCCTCAGAGCAGTAATTATATAATATTGCCAGGTTAATTGTCTTTTCAAAAAATAACAGTGAAATCACAGTATTAAAAATATATGCACTACTGGTGTATTGTTTTCTCTTCTCCACTGCATACGTAGTGTGTACAACTCAACTTTTACCAAACTGTATGTACCCAGTCTATTCCTATGTCTTGCTCTTGACTGTGTCAATGATGAAATCTTGTCACTTGTACATCTCTCATTTTTTTGCAATTTATAATTTATCTTCCTGGGATAATGTGATTTACTTAAGGACACTTACCTAATTAGTTTATGTCTTTTTTTCCCAAGTAAAAAGGCAAATGTAATTAATTGTAAGGTAAGTCTCAGAATGTTTGTGTTTAGACTGACACAGGGAAGTTTGACTGAGGATCTTCTACAATAACTATGTCACAAGTGTTTTAATAATAAAACTGTGTTTCCCTGTGAGTCACTCTGTAGAATCCTATGGTTGGAATAGTGGAGAAGGAAATGTGTATCTTGGCAGCACCTGATCATAAGGTAGAATGACTAGAAGAATGCTGACTAGGCTGTAAACGTCTTATTAATTTAAATAATCCTCTCCATTTTTAGACCTCATAATGATTACAGCAGTTATACTATGTCAAGTAAATATAAAATAAAAAACCACTGAAGTCCAAACCAGCATGTCAAATATTGCCCTTAGATATTTTAGGCCTGTTCTGATAGTTATTTGACTAAAATATAACAGTATAGATATGTGATTAATAACTTCTCTATGAGACATAATTAATGACTGTTTTAGTAATTTAAAAATATTAATAAAGAGATTCATGAAACTACTGGGTTGTTTGGGAACCGGCTTTATACAATAATTATATCTTCCTTTTTTTTTTTTTTTTTTTTGGGACAGGACCTTGCTCCATCGCCCATGCTGGAGTGCAGTGGCACAGTCATGACTCACTGCAGCCTCCAAGTCCTGGGCTCAAGCAGTCTTCTTGCCTCAGCCCCCTGCGTAGCTGGACTCTAGGCATGCACCACCATACTTGGCTAATTAAAAAAAAAAAATTGCAGAGAGGGGGGTCTCGCTGTTTTGCCCAGGATGGTCTTAAATTCCTGGCTTTAAGTGATCCTTGTGCCTCAGCCTCCCAAAGTGTTGGGATTACAGGTGTGAGCCACTATGCCCAGCTGAATGGTTACATCTTACTTTTTTTTTTTTTTTCAATTCTGTAGCTTCAGAAATTCAATTTCATTATTTCTGCCATTAGGAACAATGATCTGGAGAATTGATTCACACTAACCAAACATAAGGGGCTGATTTATAAATCATATTTGATTTACTTATGAAAGGCATTGCTATTTTTTTACTAGAATATAGTTATCTATAAGATATATGAGGAAAGACACCATGCCCTTTACATTCATTGTCATATCCCTAGAGCTTAGAAAATTAATTCTTGAATTACTTCACTAATAATTACTCAGTTTAGTCTTAATGCCTCTTGATATCAAGTCATTTGGGAGATTACATGAGTAGTCAGTATGGCTGAAAGATTTGTAAATGTCTGCTTTTGAAGAGAATACTTCATAACATTGTGTTTGGTTTAGTATGTAATTTACTAATCTTTTGACTTTTGTTAATAATTAGCATTTCCTTACAGTTAAACAAACTCTTCTAAAAATAGCTACATAAATCTTACATACCAATTAATTAGAACACGTATTACATAACATTTTTGATGGCCTTTATATATTTGTTTAAATTTTATATAAGTAAATTCTTTCCAGTGTGTAATTAAAATGCCCAGTGTAATATATCAATTTATCTTAAATGCTTTAACCACTTTAATGTTATTTCTTTTATACATATATCTTTATTTTTTATGATTCTATGACATTTCATGTTATTAGTTGAAAAATAAAAATTCTATTTTATGGATTCATGGTGTACAACATGATTTTTATATATGTGTACACTGTTGAATAAATCATATTTGTCTTCCTGGATAAATAACATAGCCATCACCTCACATATTTATCATTTTTGTGGTGAAAACATTTTACTTTCTCAGCAATTTTCAAGTATACAACACATTATTATTAATAATAGTCACCATGTTGTACAACAGATCTTCAGAACTTACTTCTCCTAACTGAGGCTTTGTACTTTTGTCCTTGATCTCCCTTTTCCACACATACCTCAGCCTCTGGTAAACACCATTCAACTTTCTGCTTCTCTGAGTTTGTTTGGCTGTTTAAGATTTCCACACCCATGTGAGATCATGTGGTATTTATGTTCTGTGCCTGACTTACTTCACTTAGTGTAATGTCCTCCATGTTCATCCATGTTGTTGTAAATGACACGATTTCCTACTTTTAGCCACTTTTAAAGGAGAAAATTGTACATGTTACAGTGATCCAAAAGCAAATCAGTATGCTTCCATTAAAACTGATTACAAATGTATTAATGCTAGGCATTTATATTTCTTTTAATATTTTTCTTGTTTTTACATTTTGCAGATGTAGCATTTATATTTCTCTGGGATTTCAGAAATGTAAGACAAGTCCATTTTTTCACTTTCTTAGGCTTTAACCAAACTAGACCTACAAGAAAGCCATCTCTTAAATGTTAAAATTCTGAGTTGTCAACTAGATGATTGTTTGGTCTAGTGATTGGAATTTGCTGTATATTCAGAGAAGCTTCAAACCCATCATACTGGCCATAATGTTGGACTTTGCTTTTACAATTAAACTCTACTTGCTATGTGCTCTTATGTCTTTTTTTTTTTTAAGTTAAAGCCCACCTTTTAATTTTGTGTAATATGGGTGTCCTCTCACAAAATGATTTTCTTTTTAAATCCCATTTGCTTGTGTTATTTAACACTTTTCTTGTTCCTGCTATGTTAACATTATTAAAACCTTCATGCCTGTAATCCCAGCACTTTGGGAGGCCAAAGCGGCAGACATGAGGTCAGAAGTTCAAGACCAGCCTGGCCAACATGGTGAAACCCCGTCTCTACTAAAAATACAAAAAAAAAAAAAAAAAAAAAAAAAAAAGTAGCTGGGTGTGGTTGTACACGCCTGTAATCCCAGCTACTCCGGAGGCTGAAGCAGGAGAATTGCTTAAACCCAGGGGGCAGAGGTTGCAGTGAGCCAAGATCGCACCCCTGCACTCCAGCCCAGGCCACAGAGAAAGACTCCATCTCGAAAAACAAAAACAAACAAACAAACAAAAACTCATGGACTTTCATTATTATTTCTTTATTATGTAGGGCTATCTAGTGATTTTATCTACCAGGAGATGAGAAACTATTTTTTCTTAGTTATCACTCTACTTCTACATTCTGCTAATTTATCAAATGTCTGAAATGCATAATTGCACCCTCTTATATTTGAGATATCATCATTAGTGTTAACCAATTGCTGGATTTCTTTTTTTTACCTGATTCCTACATGTGACCATTGGTGCTAAACAGTTTTTTCTGTTCCTAGTACAGTACTACTTTTGGTACTACTGGTTTACTTACAGATCCTTGGCTATACAGACAGAAAGAAATACATGACTACATTTTATAAACATAAGTATAATAAGAAAAACAAAATACCCATATATAAACTGTAAAACCAATATAAATTAACAATTTTCTACTCAATTTGTATTTTTTAAATTAGTAGTACCTTTTTTATATCCTTCATTTTTTCTTTTCTAGAAAAAAGCTAACCTTCAACAGTCTCAAATTATTCTATTTAGTCATACTGATTACTTTTTTTTCATGCTCATATTGCCAGAGATTACCTAGGGAGAAGCCATCTAAGTTGCTTTCCTTATCTAGCTTTTGAAAACAGCCACTAATTTTTTTCTTAGGTGAATTTTGTTTTCTCGGCAACAAAATGATTGTCCCAGAAACATTGTTTTATGTCTTTCTTCTTTTCTTTCTTTCTTTCTTTTCCCTTTCTAAGTAAAGGACCTTGATTTTTATTAGCATTATTTATTAATAGATATTAGTCAGCAAGTATCCAGCTGCTAGGACTGACCAATATCAGTGCTAGCTGTCGGCAAAAGGACTGTTGCTGCTATTGGTGTCTTTTAGGGAGAGATCTGGAAAACACGTTTTTAGGTTTATGAATTCAACATTGATTATTTTCTGTAACATATCATGTTGCTGCATGTACTGTTATTTTATTATGAAGTTTCACCAGCTTCAAAGATTCTTCTCTACAGTAACAAGAAAGTTGCTTTGTAAGCACAATATCAAAGGAAGGCAATTTAGAATAAGTAGATTTAGGAAGCAATTCATCTAGACCAGTGGCAAATGGAACCCTGCTAGTCCAAGTGTCAAGTGTTACCTGCAAAAGGAAAATAAAATGAGAACAATGTCGTGAATTTTCCAAATTTAGTTTGTTCACTTTATTGGTGTTGCTGTCTTATGTGAAATGTTAGAATAGCAGTGGCAGAGATTTTAATATTTCCCTGTTCAAAAAATAAAATATTTTAAAATTTTATTTCAAATTGTGGGTGAACGTATTAACTGTCAGAATTCAAAAAAGGATTGAACAACCACCTTGAAAACATCATGTATGCCTCTGGATCTCAGGAACTGCTGGAAACAGGAACAACATGACCCACCTATGACATTTTTTAATTTTTCAAGTAGGCTTAGACTGGTCTTGACTACACAATGAAATCCATAGCCCCTGTGATGACAGTGTTTTGCATCTTGCAGTATGTATCACCAGACAGAGACTTTTTTTCATTTCTGGGATGGGGCTTTGGTCACCAAGTTTGGTTAAGATGTCCATCTTGGACCGTTCACCAAGGAGAAGGAGTTTGGCTCATATAAGAATCTGGTAGCTCCCTTTATAGCTAGATGGATTGGGTAGGGTGGTTCCAATTAAAAAGGAGGAATGCTGTGAAAATCTTGTTCTAGAAGTTTACAATGTCTAAGATGTCCTCACTTGGTATAATAAAAAATGGTAGTTATGTGCCTTGCATTCATTTATTTCCTTTGTTCTGTCCTTCACTGCTTTCTAAGTCTTGTTGGTTGTATTGGTTTGCCAGGGCTGCCATAACAAAATACTACAGACTGGGTGGCTTAAACAACAGAAATTTGTTTTCTCACAGTTCTGGAAGCTGGAAGTCCAAGATCAAGGTGATGGCAAGTTTGGTTTCTCCTGAGGCCTCTCTCCTTGGCTTGCAAATGACCTATCTTCCCTCCCTCTGTGAATTCACATGGTTCATCACATCTCTGTGTCTTCATCACTCTCTGTGTGTGCTGTCTGTGTCCTAATCTATTCTTATAAGAACACCAGTCCCATTGGAGTGCCCATCCATATGAGCTTGTTTAACCTTTATTGTCTCTTTCAGGGCTCTGTCTCCAAATGCAGTCATATTCTAAGGTACTGGGGTTTAGGATTTTTTATAAATTTTGGAAGGATACAATTAAATCCCATGAATTCAAAATCCAAGTGTAAAATTATTTACCCCAATTTGAAATTGGATAAATTACTATCCTTTCACTATAAAATGTATTTTGACTAATATATTATTAACTACCAGGTTAAGAGTCTCTCATTTGGATAGTGTGTTTGATAAACACTCACATCAGTGTCTTCACAAAATTCTCCCTTTAAAAAGCTTTTCCTTTTCCACAACTTCAATTATGTTTTGTTGTTGTTGTTTTAATTTTCTGTTTTGCATTTTTAGTACGACAGCTTATCTTTTGCTGCCTATATTTTCTCATTTTTAAATGTATATAGATAAGTAGTTTATTCTTATTGGACTATCGCTGACACTGTATGGAACAGAGCTTCCAATAAACAAGTGATTTTATTTATAGTTTAAGTTATTCATTACCTTCGTTTGGAGAAAGAAGCACTTAGATTTGGGTATACTTAACACCTTGGTATGTGCACTATTCATGGATCCCACGTGTTTTTAAAGTTTAATAATGTTTAATTTGAATTGTTAAAGAGGTTTATTTAAAAGCCCCAGTGTCCTTACTTTTAAACCCAAGGACTAAAGTGTTCACTGTCTATTTGAAAATATTATTAGCTTTCCGTAATGAATACTACTTTAACTACAAATTATGCTAACATTCGAATTAGCTGAAAAGTGACCTGAGATGGCGTGCCACCATTTAGTATTTAGGCTGTTTTTTTGATGTCTTTGATGTTCTATTTTTCTGTACATTTGTTATTTCATTGTTAGTCTCTAATAAGTTCTTACTTTTCTTAATATACTTATCACCCATTTATATATATACAAATATACAAATCAGGACTTTATTCCTTCTTCAGCAATTCCTGCCTCTGCACCTCAGCACATTACCATCTCTTCTCAAGACTTCTCAGTGTAGCCTTCTAGTTTATTTTGCTATTTGCCCTCTTGAAAATAAAATAGGAAACATAATCTCAGCTCTGATATATTATGGTATAATGCAAGTCAATAATTAATTTTAATCTAATTAATATAGATTGTTTTCCTGCCCATTCTTCCTGATGTAAAACAAATAATTGGCAAATGGTAGCCAAATTTTCACTTCCAAGCATGGTCTAAATTAATATTTCACAGTTGTCACAATATACAAAATTTGTTTGAAAAACAATTCATTAAATGTGTTAGAAGAATGTTACCTACATTTGAAATATAAATATTAGAAAAAGTAACTGAAGTTTCATTTCACAGACTTCTATTTGAAAAATGTGTATATACTTTTTATGTGTTTGCAGTGAGCAAATTCCTTTTTAATATCACTGAAGAAGTTTTTATTCAAATAAACACTTACCTGTATTTCTCATATCAAGAAATCATTTCCTGACTTCTAATAAATATCTTTCATATCTGCCCATATGTACTTCCATTTAATTATAAGTTACATAAATATCATTAAAAAAGAAAAAAAATGAATGTGCAGATAATTGGAAAAGTTAAGAGGTTTTAGAATAAGTCTTGGAATTTTTTATTGGACTGATAATTTTAAAGCCCATAGGTGTCAAATAATTTCTGAGACTCAGTTAAAACTTTTCATTCTGATTTGGAATTCATTTTTGCTTCACGGCTTCCACATATGAGTATTTCCTCATTTACTCAGTGTTTTGGTTTCTAATTGTTGGTTTTGATTTTTCTTCAGGATGTTTTGAATAATTTGGGATCTTGTGAACTGGATGAAGATGATCTAATGCTTGATCTTGAATTTTTAGAGGAACAGAGTCTTCACCCTTCTGGTAAGTGTTAAAGAGATGAATAATATCATACAACTCCTACCCTGGTCAGTAGCTTTCACTGATAGCCTAAACACTGTTAAGGCTGCCTTCTATCTTTTCAGGCCTCAGTTTTTATAGTCTATATGCAAAGAACATGCTAGGTACCATGGAGACATAATTTGGGTGTGTTAAATGATTTTAAAGCCTTTTATGGAAATATAAATCCTGTTGGAAGATAATTATAAATAAGAAAAACTATAAAACAATCTTTCCAAAATAGGAAATATTCTAGTTAAATAATTAACAAAAAGTTTAATATTTTCTTCTGTTTTGTGGAAGAAAGCAATAATTATAATCTCACTTTTCATTTATTTTATATAACCAAATGGAAGTTTTGTGGATCTAAGATTTACTGCTCCAAATCTTAGCCACTTCCTACATAGGTTAATGTTGATGCAATAAGGTTGATCTCAAAAGTACTAATTACCAGTAGCAGTCACAAATGCACACTCATAAACATATACACACACATAGAGTTAGAGAGGAGGTAAATAAGTTTTTGTTGAATGACTTGAGGGAGCCTGATATATTTGTAATAGTTTAAATTTATATTAAAGCATAAAATATTATGTCTCCAAATTCCAGAATTACTCTCTTTAAAGTTGGTTATAGGAATTATTGGTTGTCCATTCAAATTTAGATATTTGACAGCAAAAGTAAACATTTACACTTACTTTTTTTGTTGCTAATAATGTCTTTAACATAGTCATTTTCAAGTGGATATAGTATTAAACTAAAGCTTTAGAACCTTGGGACCTACTGCATACATTTAAGAAAATCAGTCTCTTATATGGTAGTGTCTTTATTTTTAATTCGTGGAAATTAGACATAACCTCTGTAGTTATTTTTAGTTGTAAAACTTTATGATGAATTTTCATTTATGTAGTATATTTGGATAATAGATAATATCATATTATCAATTGTCAAAAGAAGGCAATAACAATGTTGATATTTTCTTACACTCTATTTTAGGCTAATACCAAACAAGAAACTGCATTTAAAATTTTTTCAGTTGAATACCACTTTAGGATAAAAATGTCTTGGGACATTTTTCCTGCAGTTGATTTGACAGATATCCTTCTAAAAATGTAGATTTTCACACTTTTATGCAGATGGTTTTTACAAGTTAGATCCAACAACTTAACTTCTAGATATCTAATTCTATGATACTGGCAACAGACAAAATAGTACATGCATATAATTATTCACTGCAAAATATTTATAATGGAAAAATATTGGAAGCACCTGAAATGTTTATCAATAGGATACTTGTTGAATATACAATGGTTTACCAAACAGTCATTAAAAAGAAGGAGGACAGTATCCAAATCTGCTATGGCATTATTGTAAGGATATATTATTTGTTTTTGTTTTGTTTTGTTTGAAACAAGGTCTGGCTCTGTTGCCCAGGCTGGAGTCCAGTGGTGTGATCTCAGCTCACCACAACTTCTGCCTCCTGGGCTCAAGTAAATCTCCCATCTCAGCCTCCCAAGTAGCTGGGACTGCAAATGCATGCCACCACATCCAATTTTTGTATTTTAGTAGAGACAGGGTTTCACCATGTTGCCCAGGCTGGTCTTGAACTCTTAGGCTCAAAAGATCCACTTGCCTCAGTCTCCCAAAGTGCAGGGATTACAAGTTTGAGTCACCATGGCCACCCGATTGTAAGGATGTATTGTTGATAGAGAACTTTTCTTTTCAAGGATGGATTAGATGGGGAATACCAAAACCAAACCCACTGATCAATTCTCTAACATCACAAAAAGTGTAATGAATATATACTTTGCCCCTCTTGATGCAATGCTGACTGAAGTACAACAGCACAACCTCTGAAGTGTTCGTGTCCTCTCACCCCTTCCTATCCCCGTCCCAGAAGAAATAATCCATTCAAATAGTTCAAACTTTGATTTTACAGGAATTATTGGAATGGGTGGAGGGAAAATGTTAAATGTCATAAAAAGATTGTGGGCAACCAAATATAGGATTTGGAGATTCTGCAAGATAAATGGTCTGGTTTCTTCAAAAGATAAATGGCATGATAAAATAGGAGGAGTTGGAGTTGTAGGTTAAAAGAGGCAAATGCAATTGACATTCTTGTTGGTATACTTATTTGAAATATATATGCTTTTTCTATAAAGTTGTTTCTGAGTTAATCAGAGAAATTAGAGGATTGACTGTTACTGCAGAATTATAGTTAATTTTATTGGGTGTTGAAATGGTATTTTGTTTTGTTTAGATTTTTTCAGGAAAACTTTTTATAGAGATAAATGTGGTGGTACCAATATCGTATATGGGCTTTGCTTTACCAACAAGTATGAGTAAGGAAATAGATGAAACAAAGTAGACAAATTCTTAAAAATTATCAAAGCCGGGCAAGAGTTGCATGGGGTGAAAAGTTCATGAATTAATTATAATATTCTCTCTATTTTGTACATTTTTTGAAGATTTTCATAGTAAAAAATAAAACAAAGCAACAATTAGAAAACACTACAGTTAACATAGCAGTCTCAATTATGTTTGGTAGTCAACCACGATGATGAGAAAATAATGATTTAAATATCTGAAGACTTATTTCAGTGTGTTTACTTGGGGACAAAATCAACCTCTTTAAACTTTAGTCTCTCCTTTACGAAGTAATAATAGTACTGTGTACCTCATTAATTTATTTTAAATAAAAATGAAATAATTTTTACAATGAATCTCTTGAGTCTACTTTAAGGTGTAGTTGCTTAGTTAAAGCTCAAACCAGGGTACTTGAATCAACTGAGTCATATAAATTGTTCACAAGATAAATAGTATTAGTTTGCATACTTGAAGTGCAATTCTAATAGATAAAATATAACTTAGAGTGACTTTGGATTGTTTAATGTCACTTAATAAAATGTCTTTTGAAAACCTATTTCATTTTAGATGCCATGTTGTGTGCTTTTTAAAAAGCAGCAAACACATGTTTATATACTTTAGCTGAGAAAGAATTATTTCCAGTTGAATTGGTTTTATACAATTTATTTTATTTATTAAGCAACATAATTAAAGACCTTCTCAGATTATAAGAAGCTCATAATTGATAATTGATATTGATAAAAATCACAGCATTAAACATTCAAAAATGATGTTTTTAATAAAAGAACAGCGATTTTCAAAAGTCTGAAAAGTGAAATAATGATATCATTATATTCCACTGCTTATATTACTGAAAATCATTAAAGGGGTTGAAAAAATACTTCTTAAAGACAATGCATATGAATTTTTGGCTACAGAGCCTTATTATGGTAGTTTATAGTAGGGCTTACTATAATGGCTAAGATTAACTTTTTAAAAGACCACAGAAGACAAGATTAAGATTGCAGATGGGAGGAAGGACTAGCTTGTAGCTCCTGCTTGGATGAACAGAGCAGGGTGTGGAGACTCACATCATGAACTTTTGCTCCAAGAACTACTGCAGGAACATACCAGGAAAGCCAAGAGAATCCACAGACCTTTGAAGGAATTGGATCACCACCACAGGCTCCCTGAGACGGCAAAAAACTGTGAGTCTGCTTGCTTTCTCAATGAGAGGCTCGTGGTCTGGGGCAAGTTCTCAGTTCTGGTCACTGGCTGCTTGGAAAATAGACTCAGTGCTGTTGTGGGGCATGATGGGAGTGAGATAGGCCCTTAAGACCGTGGGCTGCATGGGAGTGAGGTGAGGCATGTGACTGACAGCTTTCCCCAACTTCCCTGGCAAACTATATGACTCAGCAGAGGCAGCCATAATCCCCCGGGAATATAACTCCACTGGACTGGGAACCACACCCCCATTCCCCACAAAAGTCACAGCAAGACCCGCTGCTCAAGGAGAGGCTGAGCTCAGAAATGCCTATCCCTACCCCACCTGGTGGTCTTTCCCTACCCTCCCTGGTGGCCTAAGACAAAGGTTATAATCTCTTGGGTGTTCTATGGCCCTGCCCACGGCCTGAGAAACCTGAATACTTAACCAAGTGTCCCTAGGGCAAGTTTGCATCCTCTCTATAGGACTGCAGCTGATGCCTTCTTGAAAGTGTTACTTCCTGGCTGGAAGCTGACCAACACAAAACCAGTGCACTAAACAAAAACACAACCAAGGACCATCACAGAGTCCACTTCACTCCCCTGCTACCTCCACCAGAGCAGGTACTAGTATCCAGGTCTGAAAGACCTGAAGATGGATCTCATCACAGGACTCTGCAGGCTCAGCCCAGAACCAGCCCAGAGCCCAGTAGCTCTGCTGGTTGGCTAGACCTGGATGGGCAAAAACAATCACTGCAGTTCAGCTCTGAGGAAGTCCCATTCCTAGGGGAAGGGGGAGAGCACCACATCAAGGGAGCACTCTGTGGGACAAAAGAATCTGAATAGCAGTCCATGAGTCTCAGATCTTCCCTCTGACATAGTCTACTCAAATGAGAAGGAACCAGAGAAACAATTCTAGTAATATGACAAAACAATATTCTTTAACGTTCCCAAAAGATCATACCAGCTCACCAGCAGTGGATCCAAACCAAAAGGAAATCTCTGAATTGCCGTAAAAAGAATTAGAAGGTCGATTATTAAGCTAATGAAGGAGGCACCAGAGAAAGGTGAAGTCCAACTTAAAGAAATAAAAAACATGATACAGGATATGAAAGGAAAAATCTTCAATGAAATAGATAGCATAAATAAAAAATAATCACAACTTCTGGAAATGAAGGACACACAGAAATGCAAAATGCACTGGAAAGCTTCAGCAATAGAATCGAACAAGCAGAAGAAAGAACTTCAGAGCTCAAAGACAAGGCTTTCAAATTAACCCAATTCATTAAAGACAAAGAAAAAATAACTAAAAAATAAAAATAAATCCTCCAAGAAGTTTGGCACTGTGTTACATGTCCAAACCTATGAATAATTGGTGTTCCTGGGGCAGACGAGATATTTAAAAGTTTGGAAAATGTATTTGATGGAATAACTGAGGAAAACTTCCCCAGCCTTGTTAGAGATCTATACATCCAAATTCAAGAAGCTCAAAGAACACCTTGGAAATTCATCACAAAAAGATCATGACCTAGGCACACAGTCATCAGGTTACCTAAAGTCAAGATGAATGAAATAATTTTAAGAGCTGTGAGGCAAAAGCATCAGGGAACTTATAAATGAAAACCTATCAGATTAACAGCAGATTTCTCAGCAGAAACCTTACAAGCTAGAAGGGATTGGGTTCTATTTTTAGCCTTCTTAAACAAAACAATTATCAGGCAAGAATTTTGTTTCCAGCAAAACTAAGCTTCATAAATGAAGAAAAGATAAAGTCTTTTCCAGACAAATAAATGCTGAAATAATTCGCCACTACCAAGCCAGCACTACAGGAACTGCCAAAAGGAGCTCTAAATCTTGAAACAAATTTTCAAAATACACCAAAAGAGAAACTCCTTAAAGCATAAATCTCACTGAACCTATATAACAGTAACAAAATGAAAAAAAAAAAGGATGCAGGCAACAAATAGCATGATGAATAGAATAGTGCCTCATCTCTCAATATTAACATTGAATGTAAATAGCCTAAATGCTCCACTGAAAAGAGACAGAATGGCAGAATGGGTAATAATTCACTAAACAAGTTTGTTCTGTTTTCAGGAAACTCACCTAACACATAAGAATTCACATAAACTTAAGATAAAGGGGTGGAAAAAGATATTCCATGCAAATGGACAACAAAAGTGAGCAGGAGTAGCTATTATTATACCAGACAAAGCAAACTTTAAAGCAACAGCAGTTAAAAAAGGCAAAGAGGGACATTATATAATGATAAGAGGAGTAGTCCAATAGGAAAATATTGCAGTTCTAAATATATATGCACCTAACACTGGAGCTCCCAAATTTAGAAAACAATTACAATTAGACCTAAGAAATGAGATACATGGCAACACAATAATGGTGGAGACTTCAATACTTCACTGACAGCACTAGGCAGGTCATCAAGACAGAAAGTCAGCAAAGGAACAATGGACTTAACTATACCCTACAACAAATGGACTTAACATATATTTACAGAACATTCTACCCAACAACTGCAGAATATATGTTGTATTCATCAGCACATGGAACGTTCTCCAAGATAGACCATATGACAGGCCACTAAACAAGACTCAGTAAATTTAAGGAAATCGAAATTATATCAAATATTCCTTCAGAGCACAGTGGAATAAAATTGGAAATCAGCTCCAAAAGGAACCTTCAAAACCATGCAAATACATGGAAATTAAATAACTTGCTTCTGCATGATCATTGGGTGACCAATGATATCAAGATGGAACTTAAAAAATTATTTGAACTGAATGATAATAGTGATAAAACCTATCAAAACCTCTGGGATATAGTAAAAGCAGTGCTAAGAGGAAAGTTCGTAGAATTAAATGCCTACATCAAAAATTCTGAAATAGCACAAATGGGCAATCTAAGCTCACACCTCACGGAACTGGAGAAACAAGAACAAACCAAACACACACCCAGCAGAAGAAAATAAATAATGAAATTCAGAGCAGAACTAAATGAAACTGAAACAACAACAACAAAAAAGACAAAAGATAAATGAATCAAAAAGCTTTTTCTTTGAAAAAAATTAATAAAATTGATAGACCATTAGCGAGATTAACCTAGAAAAGAAGAGAGAAGATCCAAATAATCTCAATTAGAAACAAAACGGGAGGCATTACAACTGATACCACAGAAATACAAAAGATTATTCAAAGCTACCATGAACACCTTTACACACATAAACTAGTGGAGATGGATAAATTCCTGGAAATATATGACCCTCATAGATTAAACCAGGAGGATATAAAATCTCTGAACAGACCAATAATAAGCAGCAAGCTTGAAATGATCATTTAAAAACTGTCAACAAAAAAAGTTTAGGACCAGATGGATTCACAACTGAATTCTATCAGACATTCAAAGAAGAATTGGTCCCAATCCTGTTGACACTATTCTGAAAGATAGAGAAAGAGGGAATCCTCCTTAAATCATTCTATGAAGCCAGTATCACCCTGATACCAAAACCAGGGAAAGACATAACAAAAGAAAACTACAGACAAATATCCCTGATGAACATAGATGCAAAAATTCTCAACAAAATACTAGCGAACTAAATCCAGCAGCATATCAAAAAGATAATCCAGAGGTGGAGCCAAGATGGCCGAATAGGAACAGCTCCAGTCTACAGCTCCCAGCGTGCGCAACGCAGAAGACGGGTGATTTCTGCATTTCCAAATGAGGTACCGGGTTCATCTCATGGGGGAGTGCCGGACAGTGGGTGCAGGACAGTGGGTGCGGTGCACCCTACATGAGCCGAAGCAGGGCGAGGCATTACCTCACCTGGGAAGTGCAAGGGGTCAGGGAATTCCCTTTCCTAGTCAAAGAAAGGGGTGACAGACGGCACCTGGAAAATTGGATCACTCCCACCCTAATACTGTGCTTTTTCAATGGGCATAACAAACGGCACACCAGGAGATTATATCCCGCACAGGGCTCAGAGGGTCCTACGTCCACGGAGCCTCGCTCATTGCTAGCATAGCAGTCTAAGATCAAACTGCAAGGCAACAGCAAGGCTGGGGGAGGAGCACCCGCCATTGCCCAGGCTTGAGTAGCTAAACAGAGCGGCTGGGAAGCTCGAACTGGGTAGAGTCCACCCAGCTCAAGGAGGCCTGCCTGCCTCTGTAGGCTCCACATCTGGGGGCAGGGCACAGATGAAAAAAAGACAGCAATAACCTCTGCAGACTTAAATGTCCTTGTCTGACAGCTTTGAATAGAGTAGTGGTTCTCCCGGCACGCAGCTTGAGATCTGAGAATGGGCAGACTGCCTCCTCAAGTGGGTCCCTGACCCCCGAGTAGCCTAACTGGGAGGCATCCCCCAGTAGGGGAGGACTGACAACTCACACGGCCGGATACTCCTCTGAGACAAAACTTCCAGAGGAACGATTAAGCAGCAGCATTTGCGGTTCACCAATATCCACTGTTCTGCAGCCACCGCTGCTGATACCCAGGCAAACAGGGTCTAGAGTGGACCTCCAGTAAACACCAACAGATCTGCAGCTGAGTGTCCTGACTGCTAGAAGGAAAACTAACCAACAGAAAGGACATCCACACCAACAACCCATCTGTACGTCACCATCATCAAAGACCAAAGGTAGATAAAACCACAAAGATGGGGAAAAAATAGAACAGAAAAACCAGAAATCTAAAAATCAGAGCACCTCTCTTCCTCCAGAGGAATGCAGCTCCTCACCAGCAATGGAACAAAGCTGGACGGAGAATGACTTTGATGAGCTGAGAGAAGAAGACTTCAGAAGATCAAACTACTCCAAGCTAAAGGAGGAAGTTTGAACAAATGGCAAAGAAGTTAAAAACTGAAAAAAAATTAGATGAATGGATAACTAGAATAACCAATGCAGAGAAGTCCTTAAAGGACATCATGGAGCTGAAAACCACAGCACGAGAACTACGTGATGAATGCGCAAGCCTCAGTAACTGATGCAATCAACTGGAAGAAAGGGTATCAGTGATGGAAGACAAAATGAATGAAATGAAGTGAGAAGAGTAGTTTAGAGAAAAAAGAATAAAAAGAAACAAACAAAGCCTCCAAGAAATATGGGGCTATGTGAAAAGACCAAATCTACGTCTAATTGGTGTACCTGAAAATGACAGGGAGAATGGAAACAAGTTGGAAAACACTCTCCAGGATATTATCCAGGAGAACTCCCCCAATCTAGCAAGGTGGGCCAACATTCAAATTCAGGAAATACAGAGAACGCCACAAAGATACTCCTCGAGAAGAGCAACTCCAAGACACATAATTGTCAGATTCACCAAAGTTGAAATGAAGGAAAAAATGTTAAGGGCAGCCAGAGAGAAAGGTTGGGTTACCCACAAAGGGAACATCAGACTAACAGCTGATCTCTCAGCAGAAACTCTACAAGCCAGAAGAGAGTGGGGGCCAATATTCAACATTCTTAAAGGAAAGAATTTTCAACCCAGAATTTCATATCCAGCCAAACTAAGCTTCCTAACTGAAGGAGAAATAAAATCCTTTACAGACAAGCAAATGCTGAGAGATTTTGTCACCACCAGGCCTGCCCTAAAAGAGCTCCTGAAGGAAGCACTAAACATGGAAAGGAACAACTGGTACCAGCCACTGCAAAAACATGCTAAATTGTAAAGACCATCAAGGCTAGGAAGAAACTGCATCAACTAAAGAGCAAAATAACCAGCTAACATCATAATGACAGGATCAAATTCACACATAACAGTACTAACCTTAAATGTAAATGGGCTAAATGCTGCAATTAAAAGGCACAGACTGGCAAATCGGATAAAGAGTTAAGACCCATCAGTGTGCTGTATTCAGGAAACCCATCTCATGTGCAGAGACACACATAGGCTCAAAATAAAGGGATGGAGGAAGATCTACCAAGCAAATGGAAAACAAAAAAAGGCAGGGGTTGCAATCCTAGTCTCGGATAAAACAGACTTTAAACCAACAAAAATCAAAAGAGACAAAGAAGGCCATTACATAATGGTAAAGGGATCAATTCAACAAGAAGAACTAACTATCCTAAATATATATGCACCCAATACAGGAGCACCCAGATTCATAAAGCAAGTACTTAGTGACCTACAAAGAGACTTAGATTCTCACACAATAATAATGGGAAACATTAACACCCCACTATCAACATTAGACACATCAATGAGACAGAAAGTTAGCAAGGATATCCAGGAATTGAACTCAGCTCTGCACCAAGGGGACCTAATAGTCATCTGCAGAACTCTCCACCCCAAATCAACAGAATATACATTCTTTTCAGCACCACACCACACCTATTCCAAAACTGACCACATAGTTGGAAGTAAAGCACTCCTCAGCAAATGTAAAAGAACAGAAAGTATAACAAACTGTCTCTCAGACCACAGTGCAATCAAACTAGAACTCAGGACTAAGAAATTCACTCAAAACGGCTCAAGTACATGGAAACTGAACAACCTGCTCCTGAATGACTACTGGGTACATAACGAAATGAAGCAGAAATAAAGATGTTCTTTGAAACCAACGAGAACAGAGACACAACATACGAGAATCTCTGGGACACATTCAAAGCAGTGTGTAGAGGGAAATTTATAGCACTAAATGCCCACAAGAGAAAGCAGGAAAGATCTAAAATTGACACCCTAACATCACAATTAAAAGAACTAGAGAAGCAAGAGCAAACACATTCAAAAGCTAGGAGAAGGCAAGAAATAACTAAGATCAGAGCAGAGCTGAAGGAAATAGAGACACAAAAAACCCTTCAAAAAATTAATGAATCCAGGAGCTGGTTTTTTGAAAGGATCAACAAAATTGGTAGACCGCTAGCAAGACTAATGAAGAAGCAAAGAGAGAAGAATCAAATAGACGCAATAAAAAATGACAAAGAGGATATCACCACTGATCCCACAGAAATACAAACCAGCATCAGAGAATACTAGAAACACCTCTACACAAATAAACTAGAAAATCTAGAAGAAATGGATAAATTCTTGGACACATACACCCTCCCAAGACTAAACCAGGAAGAAGTCGAATCTCTGAATAGACCAATAATAGGGTCTGAAATTGAGGCAATAATTAATAGCCTACCAACCAAAAAAAGTCCAGGACCAGATGGATTCACAGCCAAATTCTACCAGAGGTACAAGGATGAGCTGGTACCATTCCTTCTGAAACTATTCCAATCAATAGAAAAAGTGGGAATCCTCCCTAACTCATTTTATGAGGCCAGCATCATCCTGATACCAAAGCCTGGCAGAGACACAACAAAAAAAGAGAATTTGAGACCAATATCCCTGATGAACATTGATGCAAAAATCCTCAATAAAATACTGGCAAACTGAATCCAGCGACACATCAAAATCTTATCCACCATGATCAAGTGGGCTTCATCCCTGGGATGCAAGGCTGGTTCAACATACGAAAATCAATAAACGTAATCCAGCATATAAACAGAACCAATGACGAAAACCACATGATTATCTCAATAGATGCAGAAAAGGCCTTTGACAAAATTCGACAACACTTCGTGCTAAAAACTCAATAAATTAGGTATTGATGGGATGTATCTCAAAATAATACGAACTATCTATGACAAACCCACAGCCAATATCATACTGAATGGACAAAAACTGGAAGCATTCCCTTTGAAAACTGGCACAAGACAGGGATGCCCTCTCTCACCACTCCTATTCAACATAGTGTTGGAAGTTCTGGCCAGGGCAATCAGGCAGGGGAAGGAAATAGAGGGCATTTAATTAGGAAAAGAGGAAGTAAAATTGTCCCTCTTTGCAGATAACATGATTGTACATCTAGAAAACCCCATCGTCTCAGCCCAAAATCTCCTTAAGCTGCTAAGCAACTTCAGCAAAGTCTCAGGGTACAAAATCAATGTGCAAAAATCACAGGCATTCTTATACACCAATAACAGACAAACAGAGAGTCAAATCTAGAATGAACTCCCATTCACAATTGCTTCAAAGAGAATAAAATACCTAGGAATCCAACTTACAAGGGATGTGAAGGACCTCTTCAAGGAGAACTACAAACCACTGCTCAATGAAATAAAAGAGGATGCAAACAAATGGAAGAACATTCCATGCTCATGGGTAGGAAGAATCAGTATCATGAAAATGGCCATACTGCCCAAGGTAATTTATAGATTCAGTGCCATCCCCATAAAGCTACCAATGACTTTCTTCACAGAATTGGAAAAAACTACTTTAAAGTTCCTATGGAACCAAAAAAGAGCCTGCATCGCCAAGTCAATCCTAAGCCAAAAGAACAAAGCTGGAGGCATCACGCTACCTGACTTCAAACTATACTACAAGGTTACAGTAACCAAAACAGCATGGTACTGGTACCAAAACAGAGATATAGACCAACGGAACAGAACAGAACCCTCAGAAATAATGCCACCTATCTACAGCTATCTGATCTTTGACAAACCTGACAAAAGCAAGCAATGGGGAAAGGATTCCCTATTTAATAAATGGTGCTGGGAAAACTGGCTAGCCACATGTAGAAAGCTGAAACTGGATGCCTTCCTTACACCTTATACAAAAATTAATTCAAGATGGATTAAAGACTTCAATGTTAGACCTAAAACCATAAAAACCCTAGAAGAAAACCTAGGCAATACCATTCAGGACACAGGCATGGGCAAGGACGTCATGTCTAAAACACCAAAAGCAATGGCAACAAAAGCCAAAATTGACAAATGGGATCTAATCAAACTAAAGAGCTTCTGCACAGCAAAAGAAACCACCATCAGAGTGAACAGGCAACCTACAGAATAGGAGAAAATTTTTGCATCCTACTCACCTGACAAAGGGCTAATATCCAGAATCTACAATGAACTCAAACAAATTTACAAGAAAAAAACAAACAACCCCATCAAAAACTGGTCAAAGGATAGGAGCAGACACTTCTCAAAAGAAGACATTTATGCAGCCAAAAAACACATGAAAAAATGCACATCATCACTGGGCATCAGAGAAATGCAAATCTAAACCTTAATGAGATACCATCTCACACCAGTTAGAATGGCAATCATTAAAAAGTCAGGAAACAGCAGGTGCTGGAGAGGATGTGGAGAAATAGGAACACTTTTACACTGTTGGTGGGACTGTAAACTAGTTCAACCATTGTGGAAATCGGTGTGGCGATTCCTCAGGGATCTAGGACTAGAAATACCATTTGACCCAGCCATCCCATTACTGGGTATATACAAAGGATTGTAATCATACTGCTATAAAGACACATGCACACATATGTTTATTGTGGCACTCTTCACAATAGCAAAGACTTTGAACCAAGCCAAATGTCCAACAATGATAGACTGGATTAAGTAAATGTGGCACATATACACCATGGAATACTATGCAGCCATAAAAAAGGATAAGTTCATGTCCTTTATAGGGACATGGATGAAGCTGGAAACCATCATTCTCAGCAAACTGTCGCAAGGACAGAAAAACCAAACACCGCATATTCTCACTCATAGGTGGGAACTGAACAATGAGAACACATGGACACAGGAAGGGGAACCTCACACACTGAGGACTGTTGTGGGGTGGGGGGAGGCGGGAGGGATAGCATAGGGAGATATACCTAATGCTAAATGATGAGTTGATGGGTGCAGCACACCAACGTGGCACAGGTATACATATGTAACAAACTTACACGTTGTGCACGTGTACCCTAAAACTTAAAGTATAATAATAATAATAAAAAAGAATTTTGAATGTTAAAAAAAGACGCTGAATCATAAATATAAACATCAAAAAAAAAAAAAAACCAAAAAGATAATCCATGATGATCAAGTGGTTTTCATAGGAGGGATGCAGGGATGGTTTAACAGATGTAAGTCAATATAAGTGACACACAACCAAAACAGAATTAAAAACACATATCACATGATCATCTCAATAGAATTAGAAAAAGCCTTTGACAAAATCCAACATCGCTTTATGATTAAAATCATCAGCAAAATCGGCATAGAAGGGACATACCTTAAGGTAATAAAAGCCATCTATGACAGACCCACAGACAACATCATACTGAATGGGGAAAAGTTGATAGCATTCTCCCTGAGAACTGGAACAAGACAAAGATGCTCACTTTCACTACTACTCTTCAACTTGGTACTGGAAGTCGTAGCCAGAGCCATCAGACAAGAGAAAGAAATAAAGAGCATCCAAATCAGTAAAGAGGAAGTCAAGCTGTCACCGTTTGCTGAAGACATGATCATATACCTAGAAAACCCTAAAGACTCTTCCAAAAACCTCCTGGTAAATGAATTTAGCAAAGTTTCAGGATACAAAATTAATGTACACGAATCAGTAGCCCTTCTATACACCAATAGTTACCAACCTGAGATTCAAATGAAGAACTCAACCCCTTTCACAATAGCTGCAAAAACATAAAGTAAAATACTTAGGAATATACCTAACCAAGGACATGAAAGACCTCTACAAGGTAAACTACAAACAGTGCTGAAAGAAATTATCAATGACACAAACAAATGGAAACACATCCCATGCTCATGGATGGGTAGAACCATTATCGTGAAAAAAACCATACTGCTATAAGCAATCTACAAATTCAGTGCAATTCCCTTCAAAACACTACCATTATTCTTTGCGTAACTAGGAAGAAAAAACCCTAAAATTCATATGGAACCATAAAAGAGCTCACATAGCCAAAGCAAGACTAAGCAAACAAATCCGGAGGCACATTACCCAACTTCAAATTATAAGGCCATAGTCACCAAAACAGCATGGTACTGGTATAAAAATGATACAGGGTGTGAATGTTTAGTTTTTGCTGATTGTATTGAATAATTTGAATAGTTTCATAAATCCTTTTAATAAAGAGTCCTAAATTAATATATCTTCCTCCCTCACGCCTGTAATCCCAGCACTTTGGGAGGCCAAGGCGGGCAGATCACGAGGTCAGGAGATCAAGACCACGGTGAAAGCCCGTCTCTACTAAAAATACAAAAAAAAAAAAAAAAAAAATTAGCCGCGCGTAGTGGCGGGCGCCTGTAGTTCCAGCTGCTCGGGAGGCTGAGGCAGGAGAATGGCGTGAACCCGGGAGGCGGAGCTTGCAGTGAGCCAAGATTGCGCCACTGCACTCCAGCCTGGGTGACAGAGCGAGACACCGTCTCAAAAAAAAAAAAAAAAAAAAAAATATATATATATATATATATATATATATCTTCTTCCTAAAAGGAGCAGTAGTACAAATAATGGTACAAATAAAATATGTTTTATAGTGCAGTAAGTGGATATTATTATTTTTATGAAAGCCAGGAAAAACAATTTCAACGAAAGAATGGTATATGAATTCAAAGTGAGTTCCTAAAAGGAGATAGCCTTGAGAGGAAAAAAATTTAAAAATAAAATTAAAAATTTCAATAATTTACCATGATCTTGGCATTATCTAATTTTATTGTTTTAAATTCTTATATAAAGGCTAAGGTTTTCAATTTAAAAGGTTTTAGATTTAAAGGATTTTTTTTATTATATTTTCTTGAGTTTCTGAAAAATATTTTCTGGAAACCATTTTTTTGTGAAATAATTAATACACATTATGTTTCAAACACAGGATTATAAGTTTTTTACTACCAGACATTTCTATTTTCTTGTGGTAAAATATTACATTTATTGTTTCTCCTTTAAATAAATAATTTATAAAGCATATATGATCAAGCACAGGGATTTTATGTTAGAAAATATGAGATGCTAGCATTTATACTTTGATAAACTAAAAAGTATATTAGTGACCCTTCACACTTTTTATCTGTCCTCACTTTCTTATTCATGTTTGTATAGTATTGTTTTTGTCACAAATTGAGTCATGCATTATGTTAGCAGCGAGATTCGTTAGATAAACCTCAGCATATTTTTTTAAAAGGGGTTTTAATGATATTTACTAGCATTTAATATTTCAAAGACTTGACCTTGAAATATTCAAGGTCAATCTTTCAAATAAGTTCCCTTGAAATTTTCTTCACAGTGAAGTATATGTTATGAACTATACAATTTGTCAAAGGAAAAATACCAGCAATACATTTTTGTTTGTTTTTCTTTATGTAGTTTCACATTTGTTTTGAGGATATTTTTCTATTCACTTATGCATCTTGCAAAATATTTATAACACAGATAAAATAATAATCATTTAAGGAAAACAAAGTAACCAGGATATGAAAAAAAATAAGATGAAGGTATGGATAAGGTTAAGGCACAAAAAGTTTACTAGTGTTATGACGGTGAATTGAAAATGTTATTTTGAGTGTCCTATTAGCATGTATGAAGAAAGAAATTCAATCAGTTGAAAAATCAAAATATATACCATCAATCATTCAATCAGTGAATGTATTTTCTTAAATAAAAGAATTCTTGTTCCTAAGAACTGAAATGTATTTTGCTCGCATGTCTTCATTAGGTGCACATGATTTGAATCGGGAATAATTTGCTTAGCAACCCCCTTCAGTACAAGCTGAGACATCATGCTGCCAGTTCAGTATTAACAGTTCTAAATGGTGCCACATCAGTGTGGCAAAAGCTTGGAGCCTTATAAGGAACGTACTTAATTCAAAATAAAATCGATTAACTTTTTTTATACTTTGTATTCCTCAAATAATTTCAATATGGAAATTAGGTAAAGTAAATATTGTCTAGAATTTTAGTCAGACAGAAAGTAATTACCATAAAGCTTAATAAAATATCAGATATTAAGCAACGTTATTTCCTGATGAATCCTCTGAAATGTGCTGTTGATGAAAGGTAACCACTGGGTAACAAATAAGACAATTTTGCAAATGGCTGTTATCAAATAACTGGTTAAATATTAAGCAATGCATATTCTAAATAAGAATTTGGGTTTGTGTTTTGGAATACTTAATCTTTAGCTATTTAATCCATGGTAAACTAAAACAAGGTCCTGTTTCTATTTCGGCTACTCATAGGATTATCTTCGTAGTGGCAGAAGCTGATGGGAAATATGCACCTGGGTAATGAGAGTGATGCATCATAATTAAATGAATTAAAGTTAAAGAGGGCTAAAACACATTTTAGTGTTACCCGTTTGGAGTATATTACTTACAATACTGTTTCTTTAATTCTTACCCTGACTTCTGTGTTAGTACTGGGGTAGGTTGTACATAATCATTGGCAATTTGTAGCTGGAGATCTCAGTTGATGGGAGTAGAACTAGCAGGGGCTTCAGGGTAGGGAAATGGAGAGATGATCAAAAGATACAAACTTTCAGTTGTAAGATGAGCACATTCTGAGGATCTAATATACAGCATGAATGGTGAAGGGATGTGTTAATTAATTTGTGGCTATCATTGCACAATATGTACGTATATCAAATCATTACCTTTTTTTACCTTGACTATATTCAATCTTATTTATCAATTAAATATTTTAAAATTCATAAAGTTAAAAATAGGTTGATGGAAAGGAAAATTGAATGCCTATAATGAGCCAGTTTCTTTTTGTAAACCCTCTCAACTTAATCCTCACAATAACTGAGAGAAAATTGCACCTTAATGATTCATTCAAAATAAAGAAACTACAAATTAATATCAAAAGAGAGCAGGCATTTTAAAGATAGGCATATCCAAGTTAGAATTCCAGCTCTGCCCACAGTTGCTTTCAACAAATGATATTTCTGAGCTCAGTTTCCTCATTTGTAAAATGACAATAATTATGTCTGTCTCAAAATATAATCCTATCTAAATGAGTGACATGCAAAGTTCTATTCTCAGTTGCCCAAAATAGGGTAAGAGCCCAGTACAAGTTGGTTACCATTCTTGAAATTTTAGACAGTTTTAATTCCTTGTTAAAGACGTTGTCCCATTATTGGTTATTTTTTGTAGACCCTACTTTCTTAATGTTTTATCATTATTATAAATTATTTTAAAATGTGCTTTCTGATTTAAATGTTATCTAAATTTTATGTAACATTTTAAGTGATAATTTACTAGTACTAAATATTCAAAAATCAAATAGGACACTTTGCTTATAATAGGTGGTATATTTCTTTGTGTTAAAACCAGTGCATTTATCATAAAAAAGAATGAGTTCATGTTCTTTGCAGGGACATGGATGAAGCCGAAAACCATTATTCTTAGCAAACTAACACAGGAACAGAAAACCAAACACCACATGTTCTCACTTATAAGTGGGAGCTGAACAATGAGAACACGTGGACACACGCAGGGGAACATCACACACCAGGGCCTGTCAGTGGGTTGGGGGCAAGAGGAGGGAGAGAATTAGGACAAATACCTAATGCATTCAGGGCTTAAAACCTAGATGACGGGTTGATAGGTGCAGCAAACCACCATGGCACATGTGTGCCTATGTAACAAACCTGCACCTTCTGCACATGTATCCCTGAACTTAAAGTATAATAAATATAAAAGAAAATTTAAAAAACCAATGCATTTAAATGCATGAACTTTTTTTTCTGGTTGTTAGCCAAATGTCCAAATTGCCATAGCATATTTAAAATAGAAATTTATTTGAAAAAGAATAAATTTCTATTTTAAATACCTTAAAAATTATTAACCATTAATATTAACCATTAATCATTAATACTCAAAGAGAAATTATGGCTGTTACTTTGTATTAAGGTTGATATTTACAATTTGCAGAAGAGTTTTTAAATTAAAAATATATCTTACTTATTTAATGTTTTTGGATAAAAAGAATGTAATGGTCATTTGGATGATAGAATGAAGATATTTTATGTTGTTTTGGTTCTTTATTTAGTATATTAGATCTGAAAACACCTAGGGCAGTGTCTCTTGGTATATGTCCAAAGGAAAATGGGGAAGTAATGGCCCAATGATATCAATGAGGAATTAATTACGTAGTTGCTAAATTATTTTGAGTTTGATGAACAAGCAATAAAAATTCTGCAGTGAGTTAGGAACTCCTCCTGTGCCTATTAATTAGGGAGGTAATTTTTGTTATTAATTTTTAATGGATAATAGTGCAGCAGAGCAGAGATGAAACCCTAGTGGTTTTCCTAATACGAATGGTAATGTACAGAGAATTGCAACAACATTCACACAGGGAAAATTATAGAAATCAACTATAAATTTCTACAAGCTCTGATGTGTCTTGGTCAGAAAAAGTGTGTCTAAAGTATTTTTAATCTGATTATTTAAAACTAAGAAACATACAGCACTTAATTTTCGAAGTATAACATAATGGTTAAAAATATAGATGCTGGCTCTGGAATTAGACAAATCTCAACCACCAGCCAGGCTATGTAAACTTGAGCAAGTTATTTAATCTTTTGCAGCTTCTCTTCTTCATCTGAAAATGGGCGCGATGATAGTATCTACCTCATAAATTTGATGGAGAAACAATAAGTTAAAGCTTTGTAGAATATGCAATCTCATGTCCAGCATGTATATTTTTAAGAACTACTGCTAATACCATTTAAAAAATATGCATGTAAAATGTGATATACCTGTATGTAGGCCAATCAGCATCTGATTCTGACAGATTTAGCGATCTTTCCCATCTCTATTAGTGGAAAATCTTAACATTTTTAAATATAGAATTTCTCAAATTTTAAGTATAGAATGCCACAGCACATGCAACTAATTTTTATCATTTATTTCTAAGCTTATAAAATTATAGCACTAAATAAAATAATGGAATAATAAATAATATTTATTGAGTCTAGGTGCCAATTTATGAGGTAAATAACATCACTTTCTCATTTGAGAAAGTTGGAGCTTTGAGTGATAAAGCATTATAGGAATAAATATCCCAGCTAGATTCAAACATGGTATTTCTGACTCTGAGGCTCTGTAATTAGCCATTTTGATTCTGTTGACTAATAAAATTAATTCATGTAAAATGTTAAAATCACATGTTCACTGAAGCATTTGTTTTAAACTGACCTTTTGTTCTAATAGCTTTTTAAGTTATGGGCATCACTTAATATATATTTGTCTTTGACTTCACCTAAGAAGTTGGAATTAACTATGTTTATTTATTGAAGCATCTACATTGTGCTGACCACTGGCCTGGGCACTTTGTTGTTTCAGGTTTTGCTTTAATTTTAATCTATAATTTCTAAGCATTTTGGATTATCTAATTTAATCCTCACAGCAATTCTCAGAAAGTGTTTTCATTCTCTCTTCATAGATGAAGGAAGAGAGACCCAGAAGAGCACTGTTATTTGTGCATGATTACAGAGCTATTCTTGGGTTTCAATTATGCCTATGTGGCTTTGATACCCACTTACTGTTTCCACTATAAAAGCTCTCAATGATGTTTAGTTACTAGAAGGAGCAGTTATAATAGCGTTTCCAAATTTTCTATTACACTACAATTTTGATAACACTTTTGTGAGGATGAAATTGTGATCTCAGTTGTCACTTTGTGTGTTTCATCAGCAGATCCTATTACTCTGCATTTCTACTTTAAAAGGGATACGATACCTGTTATCTGCTTGGTTGCCATTAGATGGCAATCTTGTTCTTCTAACGATGATAGTAATCCTGTCATACATTTGTATTCAGCTTTATAGTTTACAAGCTATTTCAAATATGTTATCTCATCAAATTATCACGGTAACACTCTGAAATAGATGTTAATATACATCAAGTACAGTGGAGGGAGCAAATACTCTGGTTAAAGAACTTATTCAGCCAGCATTAACCTAGATCTTAACATTAAATGGCAGGTTCTTTTAACTGTTTTTCTAGACCTTGATGCTTCTAATTTTATGTACAGTTCTAATATACTTGGTTATATGTTTTCCAAGGCCACTGAAAATCATAATAACATCTTAGAAGAGGAGAGAGAAGAGGAGAGAGAAGCAGCAGGGAATGAAGTATTACTGTATTACAATGTGGCACACCATTACTTTTTAAAAACTATTATTGTAGTTCTTAATCATCAAGAAAAAATACATTCTGCATTATTCTGAGATGGAGAGCTGTATAATTCACTTTGGAAATATATCTAAACTCTTATTTATTCTTTAATTTATTGAATGAAAATAAATCCTCAGTTCTTCATATGCTTTAACTATCCAGGAAGTGTCATTTTATAATGATTCCCCATTGCAAAAATGTGAATATACCTTAAACTTTTTATATGTTTTTTATGTTTTTCCTCATATTCTTTCCCCAGGTTCTTGCAAAAGACTACTTAGATATAAGGATAGCTGTGCGAAAGGCTTTCCTAACTGTCATCCTTGAAAAAGCAGTAATTTATAGTCTACTAATTGAGTATGGGGACCATGATATTCCTTAAACACAAGACTATATAATTATCGATAATACATTTTTAGTGTAGCTATTTCAAAATTTAATAGTTTTTATTAGCTGTTTTTGCTCGACCAATTTACAAATTGACCAATTGTTTAATTCATTAGTTTGATACATTCTTTTACACTCCCATTAAAAAATATTGAACTTATTAATTAAAATAGTAACATTCACCTGGGTGCACTCTTTTCATACTCTGTGTTAAATGGTGTACTTAAGTGACAGAATAATGTTCTAACTGGGAGAGAATTTTAGAAGTAGAAGCTCCTCCTACTTCTCCTATGAATATTAATAGTATTAAATGTTTTGTTCAGGGTCACATAGTTTGCTTGTAATAGAGAGATGACTCTTAAGTAAGAAATTGACTAGCTCCATGTAATAAGACAATGGCAATTATTTGATTTTTATGGTAGTTGCCAACAGACTAAATCATTTGCATTTCCTGATTTAAAAGTGCTTCTGCCTATCTATTTTGCCTTTCAGACTTTGCTATATTTTTAAGAGGATTGCTTCAGCGACAAAGAAGGCTTTTAGATGGAACAGTTTTCAAAATCCAACAGTAGCTGAAAAATGTTTATACATCCTGACCTAATTTAGTATTAAATAACAACAATTTTAATGAAGTCATAGTATTTACTTGTAACCTGCTATTGTAGCATTTCCCACTGACATAAACTCTCTTCTGCTGCACAAAAGGGCAGTCAATGGCCCAAGTTCATTAGAGGATACAGTCAAAAGAAAAGATTTATTTCATTCGGCATGGTTTTTCTGGTGCAATTAGAAAAGAAAATATGTGTCTCAATATAAAATTTCATGGCCTCTTACAATTATGTGGTGACATCTCCATACAATTGCTTGAATAATGCCAGCAACATCAGCTGTCACTATCAAAATGAACAAGTAATTAAGAAAGCAAACGCTGGTCTTTCTTCTAAAGGAATAGAATATTTATGTATTTAAAGTTGTTCACCAACAAGAAAAATAACCACTGACATGAAACATAATTTCCTATCATGCCTGAGGCAGAAAAGAGAAATAATAATGAAGATTCACACAATTACAACAAATTAGGTTGTAATTGTGCATACTAAAAACAATTATAGACTTTCTATTCATCAGGTCATATGATAGCATCTTATCTCTTTTATTTATTTTCTGATACTCTATCTTATTAATCACATTTTCTAAAGGTTTACGATGGAATTGGGAAACTCTTACTCTTATCAAGACCACATTTTCTGTACCCTTACATCATAACGTGCTAGCATAACCTAAAGTAGGCTAAGCCTTGTCTGGATAGTAGAATGATAGTAGATCTGATTGAAGCTGTAATAGTGTTAAATGCTGGCTCTTCAACCTTTTGATAAGACAGTGTTCAGTTTATTGTTTACTGAGGTGAGGGAAAAACGCTACCTTGACTGAATTCTGGTAGTTTTCTGTAGAGGAAAGTACAAGATAGGATTTACTGAGAATATGAATGTGGTTTAAGGCAGATGTTTCAATTCAAGGGTTTGTTTGAATTGGATAAAAATAATGATTTTTTTATCCTTATATCTATGTAGTCTTTTGCAAGAACCTGGGGAAAGAATATGGGGAAAAACATAAAAAGCATATAAAAAGTTTAGAGTTGTAGGATTGGCGGAAACAGTGAGGGGAGGATTTTAACATGAAGAATTTAATGATTCTTAGGGGTTGAACTCTCTGTTGATGCTTTTTATTGAAAAATTGGTGGGTCTTTGGGGAAAGTCAGTGATGTAAAGTGTTTTGGAATTGTTAAGGTACACCAAAAAGACAATAAAATAGGAAAGTGATGTTAGACAGTCTGCTGTTTGTGGGTTGGTGGTTTTGGGCCTCAGTCTCCCTACTGAGGGAGGGAGAAGGATAGCACATTTTTAACTAAAGGCATAATCAATCCAGATTTTCACTAATGTTTGAGGTGTTACAATCACATATCAGATTTCTAGGGCTCATTATCTCAAATGTCCATGAAAGTCAGTTTTTTCCTCTTGAATGACCTTTTTCTTTGTTGGAGAACTTGACAGGGCAGCAGATGTGCAAAGTCATTTAAGACTCTGGAAATCACATCTCTGAACACAACAACATAAATAGAAGGATTATTATCAGGGTTTGTGTCCACTCCTTGGCCAGTGGCCAAGAGTGCTCAATTCAACAACGGAATAAATTTCATCCCTATTCTGAAGAGCCCATAGAACCAGATACATGACCCTCCAGCGCTTTGGGAGGCTAGGCTGGAAGATTGCTTGAGCCTAGGAGTTCAAGACTAGCCTAGACAATATAGAGAGACCCTCATCTTTACAAAACATAAAAGAAATTATCCAAGCATGGTGGCATGCATCTGCAGTCCCAGCCAGTTGGGAGGCTGGGGTGGGAGGATCACTTACACCCAGGAAGTTGAGGCTGCTGTGAGTCATGATTGCACCACTGCACTCCAGCCTGGGCAACAGAGTGAGTCTCTCTCTCTCTCTCTTTCTATAGGATCAATGTCAAGTCACAGAGACCCTGTTTCAAAAACAGAAAAGAAAACACCAAACGAACAAACAAAAAAACACCAGATATGGGATTCTTAACCAAATTACCTAATTTTCTGCTATGTTTATTTTTAGGCAGGCGACTTTGGGTAACATTACAGAAGCATTTTCAGGCTGTGTCTCAAATGGATATTCGGGATAAGGTTTAGAAGGAAAGAAATCTCTCATGAACTAAAATATTTTCAAACTTTGTCCCAAGTACAGTACACTCTCAACAGCCTCAAAATGACAGGGTAAACAGGAGCATTACTGAGAGATGGATTAAATCAGTTTATCGTTGTAAATTCCTCCATATTCGATAATGATGACTTGGGAAGTCTCTTTTGTTTTCTCCTTGTGAGATTTTGTCTACTTGTTGAACATTAGTATATGCACTGAAAGATCTAGTCTTTTTCACATATCTTGGCATCAATAGTAACTTGGGCCTGCTCCCATATGTAGAGCATTCATAGATCAGAAAATAATTAAAATATATATTATTTGGTGTAAATAATGATAAAAATATTGAATGAAAATGGAAATAAAAATTATCAATTTTACCAGGTGGTTCTTTTTATTTATTTATTTATATTTATTTATTTTGAGATGGAGTCTTGCTCTATTGCCAGGCTAGAGTGCAGTGGCGTCATCTCGGCTCACTGCAACCTCTACCTCCTGGGTTCAAACGATTCCCCTGCCTCAGCCTCCTGAGTAGCTGGGACTACAGTCGCGTGCCACCATGCCCGAATAATTTTTTGTGTTTAGTAGAGACAGGGTTTCACCATGTTGGCCAGGATGGTCTCAATCTCCTGACGTCGTGATCTGCCTGCCTTGGCCTCCCAAAGTGCTGGGAATACAGGTGTGAGCCACCGCTCCTGGCTCCACCAGGTGATTCTTTTTCTTTTTTAAATAACCTCCGCCTCCTGAGTTTAAGTGATTCTTCTGCCTCAGCCCCCCGAGTAGCTGGGATTACAGGCATGAGCCACTATGCCCGGCTAACTTGTTTGTATTTTTAGTAGAGACGGGATTTTACCATGTTGGCCAGGCTGGTCTTGAACTCCTAACCTCAGGTGATCCGCCTGCCTCGGCCTCCCAGAGTGCTGGGATTACAGGCGTGAGCCACTGCGCCAGGCCTAGGTGGTTCTTTTTTAATAACACATTTTAATGAATGAAATATTGGGCTGGGCGTGGTGGCTCACGCCTGTAATCCCAGCACTTTGGGAGGTCGAGGCAGGCAGATCACCAGGTCAGGAGATCGAAACCATGGTGAAACCTTGTCTCTACTAAAAATACAAAAAATTAGCTGGGCGCAGTGGCGGGCGCCTGTAGTCCCAGCTACTCGGGAGGCTGAGGCAGGAGAATGGCGTGAACCCGGGAGGCTGAGGTTGCAGTGAGCAGATTGCGCCACTGCGCTCCAGCCTGGGTGACAGAGCAAGTCTCTGTCTCAAAAAAAAAAAAAAAGAAAAATTCACAGTATTTTATTTTTTACATCTATGATATTGATGTGTTAATAAGGTGTTTTAGCATTGATTAGCAACTTTTTTTTTCTTTAAAGAGGTACATAAAATGTGCGTCTTGCAAGTAATGCTGTCTTAGTTCCAAAAACATATTTTAGATAAGAAATACAGGAATCTGAAAAATCCATAGGGATGATTTATTAATTCATGTATCATTGCCTTCAGATCTTGTCCATATAAAGAATTGTGAACAGCCTCCATTTCTCATTAGACATCCTTAATAGAATCATGTTTGCTTTATTGTCTTATTTTCAAAGGTAAAATATGTATCATCCTCAGTATACCACTAACTACAATACTCATATTTCTTTACATGCATACATGAATTATATGGCAAACTTTATTGTTTTATGCCTATAGATGCATTTATATGTGTAGATTTTGTCCAATCCCCACTTACTATGATCTTCACTATTCTCACATATAAAAGATACTACACTTGAGAGAAGCTTTGATTACTAAGAATTACATTACTCATATTCTACATTTTTATACCCCTGTGAAACTAGAAGAAGCCAGCTTCAACCATCCCTTAGAATGATTGTCTCCAAAGTCTACTTCCAGTTCAGTCCTCTTTCCTGATGTGCACATAAATGTATTTCATGGCCTGCTAGCAATTTTATCGGATGTCAATTATATGCATCAGATTTAACAGATCCAAGATTAACTTTATTGTTCCTGCCCATAACTTTGTTTTTGCTTCATATTTATTTCCTCTTTTGTGAATAGCACCAACATCAGTGCTGACTTCAAAATTTGAAACCAAGTGTCACTAGTTTTAACGGATTCTACTTTTTACCTGTTCTTCATTCTCACATTTCTTTTTATAATTTTTGTTTTAGCCTTTATTCAGGCCATCATTTTCCTCTAACTAACTTTATGTGATCCAGTTGGTCTTTTACGGCCCTTGGTCTGGCATCAGTGTCCATTAGTGCCATCTTTGTTGTTTTTTGTTTTGTTTTGTTTCTTCCTCTCATTCTTCATACACAACTCAGAGCCCCTCTCAGATTTTATCTTTTAACCCACTCTATAAAAACTTTCTATCATATAAACACTTTCATGATTAGTATTTATTTCATTTTAGATTTTGGAGTGATAGGGAGGAATCACCTGGTGCAGGTAAGAGCACAGCAGTTGAAAATGCATGAAGGAGAGAGAGAGAGAGAGAGGAAGAGAGAGACAGAGAGTATTCAAGAGTTTCATTTTGTTCTCTCTTCTGGACTTTACTCAGTTTCTTCCTTGTAGCCATGTTCTTTTCCAAATTTTGAGCACTTTGAACTCTTGCTTTTCTTAATTCAAGCAATGTACATCTATAGTCAACTTTCAGAGCTAAGTGTAGAGTGACTCAATGAGCCCAAAGGCACAGTCTCCCCCATCAAAAATGGCTTAGCAGAGAATTTTCTCAACAAAAGCAGGTCTTTCCCAAATGGATTTTCATAACAGCTGCCAGAGTAATAATCTAGCCTCTATCTCCAGTTTGACCTCTTATCATCCATTCTCTGTATTGTCCACAAGGTGTGCTGACCCACCAAACTGATCTTGATCACTAACCTATTTAAAAGTCAATATTACCCATTACTTTCATTATAAAATCTGATTTTGTTGGCAGAGCTTACAAAGTTCTCAAGCTTCAACACCACCACTTTTTCTACACACTAAACTTGACTTCCAGTAAATATTTATTGAAGATTTACTGTAGGCCCTAGGATTCTAGTAACAAATATGAGCTGTGCAGCATACAGTCTAATGGAAGATTCTTTTAAAAAAAAAAAACGTTAATGAAGAAAAGAGCAGTATGCAGGACATAGCAGTTTTGGTGGTAAGAAAAGACATCCTAGAGAAGTGACGTTTTTCCATGAAGGATAAGTGGGTATTGGTAAAGTGGCATGGTGCCAGAGATGGTTTAGAAACTTGGAACTCTTCTTGGAAAGTGCGATACATGGTAGGACTTCACAGAGGCCCAACATTCCTTGGCAGAGTAGGGAGTCAGTGGCATCAGATGAATGACGAATGCACCACATTCTTTCTCATCTATAAAATACTTCAAGTGTTGATTTCTTACCCTGAAATGATCTCTCTTCATTTACAGTTATATCACTACTCAACTAACAAAATAGATCTGATACTCACTGATTTATTTGAAGAATTAATATTCGTCCATGAGGAAGAAAGTATAATACTAGGCAATGATGATCAGGGCTAAAATAATGTATTATATTCAGGGGAAAGAAATATTTCTGTGGGCCGCATTAGGTGGGATAGGCCTTAGAAGGGGTTGTGCTTGAACTATAGTTTAATAAATTGCAATAGAGATTGGGGGAGTGGTGACACATTTTATGAGCAGGAATCAATATAGGGAAAAAATTGAAGGAAAAATTCCCTAAGTGTAGCTGAAAAACAATAGAAGGTGGTACCAACCTTTAAAAGCCGAGATTTCTTAGGAATCATGTATAAAAATTTAAATTTCATAATTCTTTGTCTGTTTTTTCTTAAATAGAAACAAAATACAGCTTTGTTTATAACTTGTGATATGAAATAAAATACTAAGTATGTAAATATTTGAATAATTAAAGAGTTTGTTCTTCACAATTATATGACTCTATTCTCTATATCAGTAAAAGCCATCATCAAGTTATTAAACAGAAGTGATAGCTCTATGAATTGGGAGCTGGCAATATGCTTTTCTAAATAATGCTCTACTTTATTTCTACTAGAATAGGCTTCAAGTTGTTCTGAACCATTTTCTCAATGAAAATTCTGAAAAAACTTCTAGATGATTCTTCTAAAAAGTCTTTAAAATGTGTGTTTATAGGATAAGAAAATGATATATCTGAAGGAAATGAAAATAAATGTTAAATAGGAATCCTTAAAAGTAAATACTTATCAAAGACAGCTTCCTTTCTAACCAAATAGTAGCCAATTTATAAATGTTTAGAGACAATTTTGTGTGTCTAATAGCCAAAACTGTATTCATGTGTTTTTCCCTAGTGGAAACTAATATAGATACTTTTCCTAGCTCAGTCACTTAGTTCTTCCAGGAATTTTTGGTTTGATTTGTAACTAACATTGGAGAATTCAGACAAAAATTATTAAATTATGTTAAAAAATAATAGTTTAGAAAAAGAAGAGATATTAGATGTATTTCTTGTCTTACACTCTTTATATGAGGAAATTAAAATCATGTTACTGAGGGTACATCACTGAGTACCATCTAACTGGCAAATAACAGAATATAAAATGGAAGGATTTGAAGGAATCTTTTGTATATATGTTTTTAAAAAAATTAATAAATATTATAAATGTAAAAATTAGTAAAAGCTTTGTTAAGTGATTATGACTAAAAGTAATATACTACAAGGCCCTTCTATGGCACTCTTTAAGAAATTTGTCATTCACTATCTAATTGTTGTTGTCAAAAGCTATAGTGATTATTTTCATGAAACATCATGGAACAATCAGTAGAAAGAAGAGTACAGTTTTAATGTAGTTTTATGCAAGGGTATTTCTTTAGCACCTCTATGATCTTTAGAGAATATGCACATGATCAAATGTAGATCTAAAATTCCAAGTGTATTTTAAATTTTATTTTAATTATATTCAGTAATATATATTTATATGTGCTAATTTTGAACTTAAAGGCATGATGAAATTGTTATTCTAGAATAAAGCAAAACTATACTCTTAATGATTAGAATGCAATGTTATTCAGCCCTATTTTGTAATCTAGCTTTTATTATAGCCATCAGGAACAGAAACTCATTTCTGTAAGCAGCATACCTATGGTTTTGTTATATTAGCTGGATCTTTTAGTATTGATGGGTCCTGCTTGACACATTTTGTAGATAATATGCCCATAGGTTCTGAATCAAACAAGTGTTATAGATTGATGTGCTAATCTAAGTTTTATCTTTTCTTTTTCTATTTTCAGTAGTCCTCAGGAAACCAATATATCTGCTAAAAGTATAAAAGCTTTAGCCTATTATGAAAAATGCAGATTTGTTTTATTATGCAGAATTTTAAAGCTGAATCTGTCCTTTTTATTTTCCTCCTTCTACATTACCATCTTTCCCTGACCTTTCTCTTTTTTCCTCTCCAACAACATCAAAAAAAAAAAAAGAAAGAAAGAAATACTTTGATGCATTTAATAAGTAACAGAATTCTGTAGGAAAATACATACAGTTAGCCCTTGAACCACTCAGGGTTGCCAAACCCCCATGCAGCTAGAAATCCATGTATAACTTCTGACTCCCCCAAAACTTAACTCTTAATAGCCTATTGTTGATTGGAAGATTAATGATAACATGAACAGTCAACTAACATGTATTTGGTATGTTAAGTGTATTATATGCTGTATTCTTATAATAAAGTAGGATAGAGAAAGTAAAATGTTAAAGACAATTAAAAGGAAGATAAAATGTATTTAATATTCATTAAGTAGAAGTGGATCATCATAAAAGTTTTTGTTCTTTCATCTCCATATTCAGTAGGCCAAGGAGGAGAAGGAAGAGAAGGGATTGTTCTTGCTGTCTTATTGAGTGCAAGAAATTTCTCTTATAAGTGAAACCACGCAGCTGAAACCCCTGTTGTTCCAGAGTGAACTGTATTTATTTTTGATAAAGTAAAATATTAAGTAAACATTATGAACATCAGAATGTCTAAATTGGCAAGATTATCAAAAACAAGGAAAGTCTGAGAAACTGTCACAGCCAAGAGGAGCCTAAGGAGATATGACAACTGAATATAATGTGGTATACTGGCTGACATCCTGGAATAGCAGAGGGATATTAGGTAAAAATGTTGGAAGTCTGAACAAAATATGACCTTTAGTTAATAATAATGTATCAGCATTTTTGTTCTTTGAAACCAATGTATCACACTATTGCAAGATGTTAATAATATGGTAACATTTGTGTATGTGTGTGTGTTGGGGGGTATTATATAGGAACCGTCAGTACTATCAGCTCGCTTATTTTGTAAATTCAAAGTAGTTTTAAAAAAATAAAGTCTATTAATGTAAAGAAAATAATAATGCTTAAAAATTATTTGCTTAGTGTTCACTTTCAAAGAAATTAGGGTCAAATGTGAAGTACTGATGAAAAAAAGATGTAGCCACATTCCCATTGTAGAAGTCCTCACATTATTGTAACAACACAGAACCATTGGTTATATAAAAAGCTGTTTAGATGGCACAGTCTGTTGGCAATCCATCAGAAGATAGTCATTTGAATTAGTAAACTATCTGCACATGTGAAATTTGAGGAATTTCCGCATGTAATGTTTATAAGCATGCATAACATGAAATTTAAAGGATTAAGGGTGTAAGTCTTTACAATTCAGGAAAACATACTATTATAGCTTATTTATTTTATTTCCAAGCATTATAGAACAATATAGGAAAAGGGTTTGAGATAACAACTGGCATTTGAAAAATATTGTCAGAAAACTGTAAATTGTTACAAACTGAACTTGGTGACAGTGTTACAGACAAGAATTAGTTGAGACTATATTTTAAATGACATAAGCAGACAAAGACTTATAGTTCAGAAAATATAGAGTGGACAATTATTCTGACCATAAAAATCAACAATATATCATGTTGATAAAGATTATGTGGCTTGTCAAAATTTAAGTAACAAGATTTTCCTTAGTCTGGTAAATGTATAATTTGAATGGTTTGTATATTCGTTTTCCATTTTTAATTCTTTAGTTAGAATGAAGGTAGTAGAGATTGGGATAAATAAATTTCATCATTTTAGAAATTTTGTTTCATATTTCACATAATTTCAACAGATACTATGTGTTGAGGAAAGATCTTTACTAAGTCTCACATATAATTCTTAAAATGAAACAAACCTGATGTTCGTAGAATATACAGGTAGACTTTAAGTCCGCTCAAAAATCTAACTCTACTCTCCAGTGAAGTAAATGAACAAACAGAGGAAGAAATACCTAGTACACTCTCAAAGAGGCTTTCAATTGCATTTTCTTCTTTGTATAAATTGATGACATTACAGTTACAATTTGTACTTATTTTATCCAATAACTGAATTTTTGATAAGTTGTGCAAGTGAATATTTATGTATCATGTTATAGCTAACATTTGAATTTCTATTTCAGATTTATTCTCACTAAGGGATAACATCTTCCAACTACACTAAAAAGTGAAATGTAAAAAGAGGGCAGAACTCACTGTGACAATGTCAAAATTCATTTTCAAGGAGATTTCAGTCTTTGTAAATGTGGAGTCAGTATGCATTGAAATTTCCAATACAAGCTCTGAGTGAAATTCATTAAAAGGGAAATCAATCCATATTGTCTTAGTACTCTTTAAAGCATATGTAAAATAAAATATATTGCATAGCGAATTCCAATTTTATTGACACTTCTTACTACCTCTCAGGGATTTAAATGTTTAAATATTTTAGCAGCCACACTGGTTAATGTTTCAGGAATGTCAGTGCTTCAAAAGTATAACAAAACTTTACTGCTGTGAAAACCATACAGCAAACTTTTTTCAGGTTTTTTTTTCTAATAGGAAAATATGTGGGTTCTGCTAGTAAATAATCTCACTTTTGTAAAAGAAAAGATAGAAAAAAGTTGACAACAGATTGCAAGTAGAAATAACAAAATAGGACTAATGAAATTTGTTTTAATTTTAGGGAATTATATTTATGGACTGTTAACTATCTTTCTGTAATGCTGGCTTAAAAAGGCATATGCTCAAATTTTAATAATTTAAATTTTTAGTAGGGGAGTGATTGGTGATGTTTGGTGTAGCATTTTTAAAATGAAGAACAGAACCCTTTGAGCTAATTTTTCTCATGCTGAACACAAATTTTTTAAAAGGTAAATGGATGGCCTCTTTTTAGTTTCACAGGAGCCTGGTTTTGTTAAGGTGATTGAAAGATTCATGTTTCATTTTAGATCCTCACTTGGCCCAAAGGAAGTAATGTTTGTTAATATAAGTTAATATGGCTCTATCTTTATTTAGACAGATATAATGGAGGAATGTTAATTTAAAGGTGGAGACAAAGAGCACTGTCATGACAACATAGAAACACAGATCTCCTAACAGCTCAGTATGGAGAAAAGTTAGCCTTTACTTGAAATCTCAGCTGTTAGTGAAGTTAAAGTTATATTGTGTTGTCTAGCTCTGTAGAGGAATTAGTATGGCTAGAAAGAGTGTGTAAAATAAAGCCACATGATTCATCTTTAGAATACCTTTTATAAATCTAGGAAAATTCCACAAATGCCTGCCTTTGATAAGAATAGTACACCAGAGAGTCTTAGTGTGGGGAAAGTCTCCTGTTACTGATAGTTCAAGAAATAATAAAGTAATGAAGTCTTATGTCAGCTTCCTACTCACTGTTTCTTACGATGCTTATTGTTTTAAAACCCAGCAATTTTACAACTAAATGGAGATAAAATTTAGAAATCTTTCTGTAGCTAGGACAGTGTGTAAGAAATAAAATAGTATTGACTTGTTGCTTTTTATTAGTGTAGCCCTAATGTTCACTCAGTATTTGTATATCTTCCAACTTAATTTCATGTAGTATTGTTGGGTTAGGGGATGCCCCTGTATCAGCACTTATCCTCTAATTGAAATAAAGAGCATATGCTCTTTAAAGAGTAACTTTAATAAATCGGTAGTGAATGTTTATGGCTGACAAATGACTATTCCCACCTCCTGAAATTTGCATTTGTCATCAGTCCTTCCACTAGCCTTGGACAGCTGAATACAGGTGTTCTCCCATTTGGTCCTCTGACCATGGACACTAATGCTGGCAAACTCTGGATTTCTTGGAATATGTCACTGGTCATTGGTGACTCTGCTGCATGGCAGTCCACCTTCTTTAATTTTTAACCCCCTAGATCTCCCCATGGGTCTAGAAATCTTGGATAGTGCCAGAGAATAAATGTGTTCTGGCACATAGTCCTGAAAAATACTGTTTTGAATGGATCAATAAATAAAATTTGAGTTATTACATGATAGAGTCATTATGCAAAGTCTTAGTAACTATAACCTTAAAAATAATGACATAATACTTATGGTAGTAATCTTCTTATTTCATAAAATAAAGTCTTAATCAGAGGCAGTTGTCAAAAAAATTTACTATTTGTTGTTCAAAAAATGAGAGATGGGCTTAGCTTTTGCTGTGCAGTCACCTGCCTGTATGGTTTTCTGTCTGGGATAAATGAATCAGGCTCTTATGTCAGTCACAGCTCTTTGTGAACTCCAGTTCTGACACTAACTTTGTGAACATAACTAGTTACTTAATGACATTGTAATGTTTTTTCTTTTCAGTACAATGTTCATAACACATGCCTGAATCATAAAATATTTCTTCTTCTCTTCTTCCTCCACCTTCTTGTTCTTCTTCTTCCCCTTGCTCCCTCCCTTCTTCCTTCCTTCCTTCCTTCCTTCTTTCCTCTCTCTCTCTCTCTTTCTTTCTCTCTTTCTTTATGTTCTTTTCTTCTGTTTGGAGACTGGGTGTTACTGTGTTGCCCAGGCTGGCCTGAAAATCCCACAATCAATCAATCCTCCCCACTCAGTCTCCCCAGTAGCTGAGACTATGGGTATGTGTCACCCTGCTGGGCTTAAATAATAAGACAGTTCTAAGCATTATTTTCAACAATGAACATTAAAAACCAAGACATTCGCATTGAATAAATACTAGTTGTTACTCCTTCCTCGAATTCTTCATTTGATTTCTGGGGAAGTATATTCTTCTGTTTTTCTGCCTTCCTCAAAATCTCCCTACCTATGTACCTCCCATCTCCACGTTTGGTATGTTTTAAAGCTCAGTTCTTAGACTTTCTTTCTACTTTGCTTATACTTATACCTTTGATAGTTTCATCAAATCTCCTAGCTTTAAGTGGTGGTAAATCACAAAGCCTCTAAGTTTCTATCTTTATCCCATAAATTTCCCCTGCACTGCAGACATATACGTATATTAACTGTCTACTTGAGATCTTCACACGGATGTTTACAAGGCCTCTGAAACATGTCCCAAACCAAACTCCTGATTTTTGTGCATTAGCGCCCCACATTTTGCTCTTTCCATTATAATTAATCTCAACAACTATTAAGTCTATTCTTTCAGTTGCTAAGTGTTCATAACTTGGGGCCACCCTTGACTCCTCCTTTTTAAATTTTACATGTTCTAATATCTTGATAAATTCTACAGGCTCTTGTAATAGGGATAAAATTGCTCATTATTGACTAATCTACCAAGGAGATTGAATGACAATTATTAATTTCTTAGACCTATAGTTCTTAAAGTATGGTCAAGGGACTCTTAAGAGTCCCCAAGACCATTTCTAGGAATTCTTGATGTCAAAACTATTTTCATAATGATACCAAGATATTAAAAACCCTAATGTTTCCTTGTCTTTAGCATGATAATGACAGCAGTACCATCAAATCTTAGCATAGTGACTCACACCGAGTATACATTAAAATGTGGACTACACAGCAAGTTAGGTAGCCTGATTTACAAAGTCAGGCTCTTTACTATAATGCTATAGTCTATCAAAAAATAAAATATAGCAATTTATTTAAAAATCTGCTTAATGTGGAACCTTTGATGGTTTTCTATCTTTTCTTCTAATATCATAATTTAAATCTTTTGCATAAAATTGCACCCTAATTTCTTAGGACAGCACATATAATGGTATTTTTGGATGAATGGATGTTCACAATTTTGATTTCCTGGTGATATATATGTATATATATATATATATGCAAATTGTAAGACAAGAGGTTTAAATAAAATTATAGGCCAATAGCTGCATATGACAGCAACTATTTTACCATATTCTCTTTAGTATTGTTATCATCTTTAAGTTTTTAATATTTTTATAGTTTAAAAGATTATATATTATTCGAAGTTACAACATTTTCCCCACAGTTATGGTTGAAGGTTTTTATTTCTCTTTGTCAGTTTTCTCTTTTGAATTTTATTTGTCTTTTATATCTGTCATATTGTCCTTAACGGAATTCTAGTTTATCCCTAGTGATAACAGAGTATGCATGAGCTTTTTCATTTATTTCTCTTCATATCCATTTTTTCCTTTTAAGTTAAGCAAAAATAATTTTTGATATTTTATTTTCAGATGAAAAATGTATTGTAAATGGTTAGATAAGAAAATAGAACAATTTACTAGTAGCCCCTCATATTTAAATAATTCTACCCCGCCCTGTTTTAAATTGGCAAGCTGAATTTTTAACCCTTTTCTACCTGTATGTATTCTTAGACATAGGGAAATGTGGCCATCATTTTTTCCAGGCTTATAGCCTCACATGGTGGTAAAATTTATTGGGAACCACAACAATTACTAAAACCCAGCAGAACTGAAGAACTTCTAAAAGATAACGTTTGACTTTAGTTTTAAATGATAAGAAGCAGTTTGTTGATCTGAGAAGGAAATGAAGCGCCATATTAAAGGCAGAGAGAACAGCTTGGGTAAAAAGCAGAAACATAAAAGACCAGAGGGTATTTGGGATACAGCAAGCAGTTTGGTGTGATGAGAAAGGAAGATGGGAGATGAGCCTGTGAAGCTAGTGGCGGCTGATTTGAGGAACCTTGCATTCAAGACTAGAGAGTTTTTGCTTTATCTTATTAGTAGTTGGGGATTTGGTAAAGATTTTCTACGTAGGGACAGACTATGATCAAACTTGTAGTTTGAAGGCATTCATAAAATTTTAGCAGCGTTTAGATTATTTTACTTGTTAAATCCTTTTCCCCACTTCTTTTCGTCTTGTCATTTTCATGTCGGACAACAGTGTGGTTGGTATTGGCCTCTGCGTGAATGTAAATGGTACCTAGGTAGCCTCCAGCCATGTCAGGATCATGAGCTTTCTCATTGCTTCTTCTTCTTTGTTTTGATTTTGTTCTTTTAATACAAGCAAAAGTAATTTTTGACCTTTGATTTTAATATGATAACACATTAAAAACAAGCAAATAGTACAGTTTCCTCAGCTTTACTAACTCAGATTTCATTACTATAAAAAGACAAGGAAAATAATAAATATATATGCGTGAAGAATAGGAAGAAAGCTAAATGTATTAATGTTTTTGTCAGAAAATTTTCTGCAGACTTTTTAAAGCTTCTGTTTATTGAATAATAGCTTAAATAAAGATGTTAAAAATATTTGAAAATATTTCATATTGATATTGGGCCATTCAATTCAAAATTAATTTACTTCTTAGTAAAATAAAAATAAAAGAAACAGAAGCCCTGTTTCTCCTAGAGAGGGATCTCATCTCTTAAAAAATAGATCCTATGATTATCATGTACTGAGGAAGAAACTAAATGAATTAACTCCAATATTGTGCTCCTTCTATTGATAAATTCTGTGAAATGTTTATCTCTTGAGTAAAAGAATAATAGAGTAATAGTATTATAATATTCTTGTAACTTACCACTAGGCTAGTAAAAATTATTCCTTTGGCCTTAATTAAGTTTGAATCTCTGTAAGAGGTTGGGAGACATTTAGCAATGGCAAATTAACAGTGTTTTACTTGTGCTGATTTATGTATACCATTAATGTGGCAGTATTTTAATTTAACTGTTCTTCACCTAAGCTGTGTAATACATGACTGCCTCAGGTAATGATACGTAAAATTTCAATGAGTATTAAGGTTTATTCCAGGGCAGCAGATAATAGAGACTAGTATGTTTGAAGTATTCCTTGTTGGTGAATACTTCAAAAAATCATATATATTTTTTTCAATCTATATATGTTAGATATTAAATTGTTTATGGACTATAAACTAATCAAACACAAGGGCTATTTTAATTTTTACCTTGCTTAATTTTAACTGCTTTATTTCATTTAAATGGAGTATAATGTTCCCAACTTGTTTAAGCCAAAATATGAAAATATTAATATTCATGATATTATAAATTACTAGAAAATTATGTTTCACTTACATATAAGATAGCTTGACACAGATAAAAATTAAACTTGAATTAAAGCACATAACAGAAAAAATAATAGCAATCTTTACAAATAGGGTTGCGTTTTTACTTAGGTGTACTAGCATAATCAGTTATATTTAAGTGAGAGATCATGTCTTGATTAATGGTGTTATTAATCATGAATAAGCAAATATGTCTTTTTCTGGAACTTAATTTGGGTTGTCTTTTAAGAAAATCTAACAAACAAAATTCTAAATAAAATTTAGATACTTATAAATTTGTTGTGTGAACTTTCAGCAGAAAACTAAGTTCAACTCAAAATAGAAAACAGAACTATACACAGCTTAGCAGTGATGTAAATATTGTGAATGCAAGGTGCAAGGCACATTTGAAAATACCACTTGTATTTCAAACCTCAAAGCAGAGCCATAATAAAAGCTTACAGCTAGAAGGAAATTAAAAATCATCTAAATTTTAGTTTTCAGTGTATTAAGTGAAGAAATTGAGACTTAAAGTTATATAAGCAGTTAAAATCAGATATGTTTATAAGAATCCAATTTTCTTACTTTTAGTCTACTATGTTTATATCACAAAAAATTGATTCATCTGACACAATTATATACACATCTATAGAATGATGTAAGAGTATATGACATATAATTATGCATATATGCATATTAGTAATATATGTACTCATATATGTATTATATTAGCATTTATAATCATGGAGAATATTAGTTCCTTTTTTTTTTTTTGAGACGGAGTCTCACTCTGTCGCCCAGGCTGGAGTGCAGTGTCGAAATCTCAGCTCACTGCAAGCTCTGCCTCCCGGGTTCATGCCATTCTCCTGCCTCAGCCTCCCCAGTAGCTGGGACTACAGCCTCCCGAGTGCTGGCACCCGCCACCACGCCTGGCTAATTTTTTTGTATTTTTAGTAGAGTTGGGGTTTCACCGTGTTGGCCAGGATGGTCTCAATCTCCTGACTTTGTGATCCACCTGCCTCGGCCTCCCAAAGTGCTGGGATTACAGGCGTGAGCCACCGCGCCCGGACGAGAATATTATTTCATAAAGATGAATAGCCTTAAAATTAGAAACAGGAAGAGAAACAAGTACTCATTTTTATTTTATGTTAGATTTGGAGATTTAATTTATAATTAAAACACACACGCACACATACGCACACACGCACACATGCGCGCGCACACACACGCGCGAGCACACACACACACATATATATATACACAGATATAGGTGTTTTAGTGTACATATATAATCTATAGTGAACAATATATTTTTATTTAGATGCATGTTTTTATCTTTTGAGTGATAATTGCCATTGCTAAATGTAGACAGAGATAATATGATGAGATAGGAATACAAATAGTGGAAGCAAAAAACTTAAATTTAGATTTCCCTTTTTACTTACTAGTTGGATGTCTTTAAAAATTGATTAATATCTCTGAATCCATTTTGCTTTCTTTTCTGTATAATGAGGATAAGAAAACAAAATTTCCTCGTTTTGGGAAGGTTCCAGATAATGCATATAATGTGGTCAGCATAGTCATTTCATGTTGTTTGGTTGGTACCTACCAGAACATACCAGAACATAGCAGAGAGACATCCCAGAACACTGAGGCAAGCAACCTCTTCATTTGTATCTCATCATAGTAGTTCCAATGTACTAATATGATTCAAACCTGAAAAATTATGATAATACTGACTACTTGGGTACATAATTACTAGAAATGAAATTATATTAATAATGTTAGTATACATGAAATGATCCTTGAGAACTGAATAGCCAGAGGTGATTTCATGTTTATTCTTTTTGGCTAATTATGATCTGAGTTTTTATCAACAATAGTTAAAAATATGGACTTTGAGATAAGAGAGGCTTGGTTTAAAGTGCTGGGTTTACCACTTAGTAGCTGTGTGAACATTTTATCTACATCTCCACAGTTCTGTAAAATGCAATAATAATAATATTTTTCTGATAAAGTTATTGTAAAATTAAAGAAATAGCACATTGAAAAAGCTTATTGCTATACTTGATACAGAAAAGTCAATACATTTCAGGTGTTATATCATTGATGTTATTACTAAGGCAGTGGCATTTTTTGTTTCTCTTAAGAAACCAGACTTGATCTTTGCACAACTTTAGAAGTATAAATCTTATGGTTAACGATATAGATAGCAATGCTTTTGGGGCAAGATATATAAATTAAGAGATTCATTGCTATTAATAGGGTAAAACAATTAATGGAGTAATTTTATTTTAAGGGTCATCACATTTTGACTAAGATCCTTTCAAAGACTAATTCATTCATTATTTTATAGTTTCACTTGTGTTCTTATGCTGCCAAATATTGGTGAATTTCTGTATACTATAAGAGAAAGGATTATAAATAACATTGTTAAGGTGATTTACCAAAAAAACAAAACAAAACAAAACTTGATTAGTACTATAATAGGGCAATAATGAAAAGAGACAAATTTAGAAAAAGTAAAGGAAATGCTAAATCATGCACTTAGACAACATACTTGTGAAACTGTTTTACTGACATAATCATAAAGTCTAATCTAAAAAATGTAGATACATACATACACAAAGATTTATTGAAGGAAAACAGGATATGCCATGGTAGATCAGCAACCTTGACATTAATCCAAACTGATGATGTCATTAAAGAATTTATAGATTCTTTTGATATCTTCTATCTATCTATCTATCTATCTATCTATCTATCTATCTACTTACTGTCAGAGAACTTGATTGCCCTTTGATTCTGAATCATTATAAAAATTACATTCTTATTTGGCACAGTGCAGATAGTGAAATAATTAATTGATCTAAATAAGCATATTGGAAATGAGAAACAGCAGTTTTTATACTCTTTGTGATTTTTTAAAACTGGCATGCTATTATGCTATTATTCATTTTTTTAAAAAGCCTTGGCTGGGCACGGTGGCTCACACCTGTAATCCCAGCACTTTGGGAGGCTGAGGCAGGTAGATCACGAGGTCAGGAGTTTGAGACAGGCTTGACCAAGATGGTGAAACCCCGTCACTAATAAAAAATACGAAAATTAGCCAGTCATGGGCACCTGTGGTCCCAGCTACTCGGGAGTGCTGAGGCAGGAGAGTCACTGGAGCCCGGGAGGCGGAGGTTGTAGTGAGCTGAGATCACACCACTGCACTCTAGCCCATGCGACAGAGCAAGATTCCTTCTCCAAAAGGAAAACAAACAAACAAAAAAAAAAACAGCCTTAGTAGTAAACACACGCATTTCTAATTTTATTTCTATATCATTTAGGTTATTGTTGTTATAAATTTTGAAAGAATATATCTTAAAATACTATTTTTAATAACTATAAAACATTCTTTTAACTCATTTGCAAAAGGCTATACTTCTAATATATCCCTACCCTAATCTTTGTTGATTGGAGTTAGAAATCAGTTTATTCTGAGTCTCATTCTGCTCTCTGCCAAGGCTTTTCCAAATTGTCCCCTTAGATATTTTGCTTCTATATATCCTAATTCTGGCTTAAAGACATTTACTGAAAAAAGTACAGGGCAAACTGGAGTAACTTCTGCTTCAGTATTTACCTCTGGTTACTATCTAATATAGAAGAATCTATCCCTAAAGTCTTCAATAGACTAATCCTTTCTTTGCTTGCTGGACTGGATTAGAGTGCAGTTTGTGTTCACAGGAATGAGTTTGGGGATAGCCTCCAAAACATCTTCTTTCAGAGTACAGATGTTCTAAACCTTTTACTTTTTGTTCTATGCAACTTGGAGTATTTTATGTCACCCTCAAGATCTTTTTTATTTGTTTTTTTTTTTTATTTTTTTTTATTTTTTTTTTATTTTTTATTTTTTATTATACTTTAAGTTTTAGGGTACATGTGCACATTGTGCAGGTTAGTTACATATGTATACATGTGCCATGCTGGTGCGCTGCACCCACTAACTCGTCATCTAGCATTAGGTATATCTCCCAATGCTATCCCTCCCCCCTCCCCCCTCCCCACCACAGTCCCCAGAGTATGATATTCCCCTTCCTGTGTCCATGTGATCTCATTGTTCAATTCCCACCTATGAGTGAGAATATGCGGTGTTTGGTTTTTTGTTCTTGCGATAGTTTACTGAGAATGATGGTTTCCAATTTCATCCATGTCCCTACAAAGGATATGAACTCATCATTTTTTATGGCTGCATAGTACTCCATGGTGTATATTTGTTAAAACAATTATTTTTCTTTTCCTGAGTGTATAGCCTATGAAACAATTGAATAGACCCAGGAGTAGTGGATTATATCTTCCTAGTAATGTTTTGTTATTTTATTTTATTTTTTTAGACAGAATCTTGCTTTGTCACCTAGGCTGGATGGAGTACAGTGGCATGATCATAGCTCACTGCAGCCTTGAGCTCCTGGGCTCAAGTAAGCATTCCACCTCAACCTCCTGAGTAGCTGGGGCTACAGTAGTGTGCCACTATGCCTGGCTAGTTTTTTTTACTTTTTGTAGAGACAGCATCTTGGTTAGTTGCCCAGGCTGGTCTTAAATGCCTGGGCTCAAGGAATCCTCCTGTCTCCACTTCCGAAAATATTGGGGTTACAGTTATGAGCCACTGCATCCAGTCCATAGGAATATTTTAAATTTCTGTGTAAACATGTTTCTATTCTGTCTACCTAAATAAAAGACAAAGAGAGACTCTCTAAAAGCCAGTGATACTTATTTAGGAATGGACACTGACATGAGAAACGTATGCCATAGTAAGCTGTGTATGTATTCAGGGAGGTAAAGAAAGGCAATGGATTTTAAAGGAAAAACTAGGAGGATTACATAATTGTTTTGAGATAATTATCCTTGGCTACAAGAATCAATAGCAAACATGGCTCCAGTCAAAGGTTGGACAGGCAGTTGGTGGGCAAATGTTCTTGCAGAATTATTGTTTTGTGTAAGGGTAGGGTAGGCTTTGTGCAGTGCTGTGGGTTTTGCAGTTTTTTGTGATAGTTCTTTTTATTACCTATTTGTGCATGAGAACTCTTCCTTGACGACTTTCTCCAGCTCAGTTTATCAAGATTTTTAACACAAGCGACTCATGTTTATTTTAAGTTTAAATATTTTAAATTTCTCTGTGAATATCTTTCTATTCTGTCTGAGCTTCAGAAAGTCTTAAATAATCACTCTTAGCTCATAACAAGACCAGGGCTTAAAATTTAAGTTCCTTAAAAGAAGACACTTGCCCTATTCTCAGAGAGCTTTAACTTTAAGAGCCAATTTAGCTTCGAGGGTTTTCTTCTGACTAGAAAAAAAAAAGATAGTAGGGTTAGAAAAGATAGCAGTGCAAGGTAATGAATGCACAAGAGACGAGGGAAGACAAACAATGGCATAAAGGCCATTAGTTAGATTTAAGTGGTGTTTTGGGAGGATCTGAAAGAGATGGTTTGAAATTTTTCAACTTAGCCAAGCAATCCTTTAAGAAGATAATTTTAGAATCAGAGTTTCTTTTGGCGGCTTCCTCACGCAAGAAAATCTAGACACCTGAATACTTGGAATTTTCCTCTCTCTGCTTGTGTTAAACTTCCCCAAAGTTGCCTATATTATTGTCGTTTTTAGTTCATCTTGCCATAACAAAATAACATAGACTAAGTGGCCTAAACAATAGATATTTATTTTCTCACAATTCTGAAGATTAGAATTTTAAGATCAAGGTGCCAGCATGGTCCATTGCTGCTAAAGGCTGTCTTCCTGGCTTGTAGATGGCCACCTTTTTGCTGTGTCTTCATATGGTGGGGGAAAGAAAGAACAATCTCTCTGGGGTCTTTTTTTTTTAAGGGCACTAATTCCACCATAAGAGCCCCACCTTTGTGACCTTGTCTACACCTGATTATCTTCCAAGGGCTCTGTGTCCAAATACCATCACATTGGGGGTTAACACTTCAACATAAGAATTTGGGGGTGGTGACACGATTCAGTCTATAGCAATTATCTGTGTTGCTACTATGCCATTTAGAATGATGGCACTTGAATTGACTTATGGTGTGAATGTATTGCATGTAAGAGACAAACTTGGGAGGGTCCAGAAGTACCTCGTATCTGTGCTCCTGAACATAATAGTTGGCTGTGTTTAATAGAAAACACAAGAAATAACTAATCTCTGATGGATGAATGATTATAGATGTGATATATCTACAATTAAACTGTTCTGAATAAAGGAAGACTAGCTGAGGAAAGTTCTCATAAGTTTTGGATAGTTGCCCTAAGGCAAAGTTTGTCCTGTATGACTGTTATTTAACAAGACAATTTACTTGTTAGTCCTGTGGGATGGCACACATTTCAGTCCTGTGGAACCTCTGTCTACTCTCGGCCCTATGAACTAATCTCTGTGTTACTCACAAAAGAAAAAGATGAACACAATCAAGAAGAACAGCAGTTTTTTTTTAGTAACAAGGCAGATTTCCACCAAAGGGGAGTCTTAAAGTCTGATCAGACAATCAAAAGTTCTCACAAAGAGGGGGGTCATCATTCTTAAGAGCTAAAATAAATTGGAAACTCAACAAAAAAATGAGAGATCAGACTTAATACAGGATCTCCCTCACTGTCACAGTCAGAGAAACCCCTGAGGAGGCCTGATGTGGCCTCAGGAGAACTCCCTGCTTACAAGTTGAGGGCACTAAGCCATGGCAATCAATGACTTTTACTGGTGAACTCTAGGATTGTCTACTGTCCCCAAGGACCACCAGAAAAACCTATTGATCAAGTAAAGCTCAATTTATTAAACTTACGGCAACAGGGAAAACTCTAGTTCGACAGAGTTTTCAGAGTGCCTCAAGAGGAGAAGTTGAGGAAAGAGATTTATAAGTTTGAGTATCTGGGATCAAATGGTATTAAGTGTTTTGGAGAAAAATTGAGTTAAATTGGAGAACTTGATTAGGTTGTGGGAATTTTGTCATCTAATAGTTAAGAATTGGTAGACACAGGAAAGCAAGAATTGAGGCAAGTTTTGACGATGTGCTGATAAGTGAGCCCTTGGTTCATGTAAACAAATAGTTCTCCTGATAAGTAATCTGTTAGCCCATACAAAATCAGTGTTTACCCAGAAATATTTAACATATCTTTCCAGAAGCAAACAGTGAATTATTTATTGGCAAGTAATTTTATCTTCCTGGGAGGGAATTACTGGGAGAGGATTATGCTGACAGAGAGAGTGCCGGTCCTTGGTCTAGTTAAGTGGTATTGCTGCACAAGGTCTCAGTTCTTACCCAAATACAGTAATAGCCCCTTATCCTCAGGGATACATTCTAAGACCCCCAGTGGATGTAAGTCCCCCAGTAGATGTCTGAAAATGCTGATAGTTCCAACCCTATATAAACCATATTTTTTCCTAGGCATCCATGTCTATGATAATGTTTAACTTAATTAGGCACAGTAAGAGATTAACAACAACAATAATAAAATAGAAAAGTTATAACAATATAAGATTCACTTTTATGGAGAGAAGATTAGTTCTTACCATGGATCTTAGGAACCTCAGCATATGATTTTTTTTGTTTCCTTAGTAAGTCAAGAAAGTTCACCTTTTCACTTAAAGGGAGCACTTTACACCTTCTCTTTGGTATATCTGAATTTCCAGCATCATTATTCTTCTGAATTGGGGCCATTATTAAGTAAAATAAGGGTTATTTGAACAGAAGCACTGATATACTACCACAGTCAGTTAGGTAACTAAGATGTTTACTAAGTGACTAATGGGCAGGTAGTATAGACAAGGTAGATACACTGAACAAAGGGATGACTCACATCCTGGGTGGGACAGAGCAGGACAGCATGAAATTTCATCATGCTACTCAGAATGGGGTTATTTCTGGAATTTTACATTTACTATTTTTGGACCGTGGTTGAATGTGAGTAACTGAAAATGCGGAAAGCAAAGCCATGGATAAGGGGGACTACTGCATAAGAGTAGAACATGTGGGATTACTTGTTTGCTAAAGGATAAAATATATTTTATATTTTTCATTGGCTTCATTTCTATTATAAGCATATAAAATATGATTTTTCATACATTAATAAAGATTGAAGTCATTAAGCAAGAGCAATTCATCCAAAATTACTTATTCAAAACCAAATATACTAGATGCTGTTTTAGCCCCTGCCTTCATGAGGTTTAAATTTCAGAAAACAGAGGAGGTTACTGGTACTTTATAATGAATGCACGCATATACATATAGTTTATATAAACATAGAATACAGTAATACAGACACATATAAATATAATCTTTGGGAAGATTAAACTTCATTCTAATGACTTTTTAGAGTATGCATGCTGGTAATATAATTAAATATTATGTAGGGTGTAGAATTTGTGAATTTGTGTTTTGGGACAACTGTTGGTTGGCTGGCCTTGAGGGGGAATGGGGTAAAGAATACTATAAAGTTATTAACAGAGAAAATACTCAATTGCTTCCTAGAATGTGTGGAATTTCCTGCTTCCTTTTATCTTTTGAGATTCAGAAGTGGTGTGGAATTATTTTGGCACACCGAGGTAAAATAAGTTACTTTAAAAGCCAGGATCAATCCATAACACGATATAGTACTATGGCCAGAGAGAGCATTCTTCATGTTTAATAATGTCTTACTGCCATTCTTTGTTCTTTTTCAATGTGTCAAAGAAAGAAGATAAGTAAGGGGGAAGCTAGAATGCACCCACACGTTTGAAGCATTGACCCTGTGCCACCTCCATAACAATTTTACAAAGTTGTCATTTTTCTCATAGCTATTTTTAGTTGGTTTCATAACTATTTATAGTTGGTTTTTGCCAACTTGTCAAAAATGTCATGTTTCAAATTTCTTCAGCGTATTTAGCATCCAGTATATGATAAGGATGCATTTTGGTTTCTGTTTGTTAATATTTACACTTCCCATGGTAAATGACAATACTGCAGTTACTGTGATGTCATATTCTATGATGGCAGGTTAGTATTATTAAGGACATTTGCTGATAATAATATATCTCATTTTATTTTCTCTTGTCACACATTTTGCCATCAATAATTCAAGACAGAAATAGTCTGTATATCAAAATTTGAATATTAGAAACTCATGTTTTATGTACATATAGTATTTCGACAATACTTTTATTAAAAGGGTGAAAAATTATGGGCAACTATAATTTCTCAACCAACTTTTAACTGAAAATAAGAACACATATCCCTTAAAGTCTCATTTCTGATGTTTAACAAACATAATTTACAGTGAACGCATGACATTTATTATATTGGAATCTAATATAACAGTTCCAAAATGGTATTTACTGACACTTGTTATTCATCGTGAAGCTGATCACTGACTAGTAGTCATCACAGATAAACATCATCCCTCAATTAAAAAAAAACAGTTACAGATTAGTCATTCATGTAACTTTATATAGAAAAAGCATTAGAAAGACTTGAGTTCCTTGCCTTGAAGGAGCAAGCCTGGAGAAGGAACTGTTAGGTCTTCAACTTCAGGATATACATTATAACTCATTGCATGCCACATCTCATGAAATTGGAACTACTCACATTGTTTTCATACCAAGAATCTGGAACTTCATGGATCTATAACACATTATTTCTCATGTCAAAGAATTTAAATATTAACCAGTCATATTAAATATCGCTTCAAAGAGTGATACTTTCTCTGGGAAGAGATCAATAGCTTTTTGGAAATGGTATTTCAACAAATACTTAAGGGGAGGTTTGTGATTGCAGTGATTATTTCAAGATCTTTGTGGACTGGGAGTCTTCCATTCAACCTGGGGTGTGAATTAAATTATGCTCATGCCTTATTTAGATGTACGTGACTGCTTGATATTGTAGTGATGTAAAATGTAGACATAACTTCCATACCATTCAGGAAAGCTAGCGGGGCTTGAGAAAAGGGAGTGTTGTAATGCAGGAAATGCCATTCTTAAGAATTTAAAAATCTGTTAGTAAAGTATGAAAAATTAATGTCCTTTCAAGTAACTAACCTTTTGAAGAGAGGCCTAGAAGAAGTTAAGAGAAGTTTTATATTGTTGATGATGTTATCATTGTTTTTGTTCTCTTCTTCCCTATTAGATAGCATGACATTCCTGTGGTAATATTGGGTTATTACAGTTACATTTGTCATATTTGATTGAATGCACAGAATGTTGCTATATATCTTGACTTGATTATGTATTTCTATATCATTTTATTTAACTCATTGAACTAGCAACACATATTACTCAGAATTAGCTTCTCTGGAAATTTAGCATTTGTTTATGAATTGAGAACATTGGTCCAACAGGATGAAATACCAACAACTTGTCTTGCTATTTATTGCTCTGAATATCTTGGCCCTATTAGCCTATGCAATTGTACTCCCTGCTTTTCACCAAACACTTCACATGAAGTGGGATAGAAAAGGGCAGAGGGAAGAAAATTTGTATTTTTGGCAACTTAGAATCTGTTCTATGATAGAAAGTGGTGAGCAAACTAAAAGCATTAGCTCCAGTATATTTGAGTTCTTTGTGTTATTTCAATCACCCATTAAAACTGTACACTTAGCACATTTCTTTTTGGTTTGTAATTAACATATAAAAAATCCAGAAGAATTTGAGCTTTGGGGAGATAATTGAATATTTTATTTAACTTCTTAAAAGTGAGGATGGACATTATGTAGATTATATGACTGTTCATCATTTTGCAAAGTGAAGCCCATTGAATTACTGTCGGTATTACACAACTGAAGACTAATCAACTATGTCTCATAACCTGAGAGAGATTCTTGATATAGCTAACATTGTTTTTTCAACAAAGATTAATAATTAATTTGATACTTATTCTTTTTATTTTGGTCAGCCCAAAAGGTAGTGCAAGGAAGGAGCAGAGAAAAGGAAGATGTAGTGGAAAGAGGGAGGAGAAGAGATGGAATGTGACTTGTCATAAAATAATATTGGCTAGATTATGTTTCAAGTAAAAGGAAATCTCTTAAGGAAAAATATAAATACAGTTGACCCTTGAACAACATGGGTTGGAACTATGTGGGTCCACTTGTGTACAGATTTTCCTCAATAAAACGTTTGCGGAATGTGCCTTCCTTTCCTGCTTCCCCTTCCACCTTATCCACCTTATCCATCCTTGAGACAGCAATACCGGCCTCTCCTCTTCCTCTTCCTTCTCAGCCTACCTAATGTGAAGATGACGAGGATGAAGACTTTTATGATGATCCACATCCACTCAATACATTTTCTCTTCCTTATGATTTTCTTCTTAACATTTTCTTTTCTCTAGCTTACTATATTGTAAGAATACAGCAATAATGCATATGAAATACAAACTGTATGTTGATCTGCCACTTATATTATCAGTAAAACTTCCTATCAACAGTAGGTTATTAGTAGTTAAATTTTTGGGTGGTCAAAAGTTATACATGGATTTTCAACTCTGCAGGGATTGAAAACCGCACGTTGTCCAAGAGTTAACAACCCTGTATTGCTGTGTAGTTTTGTTTTCAACAGAAAGACTTAGCTGTGAGAAAATGGTCCTTTTTTGTATTTATTTAATAACTACCTGTTAATTGATTATATTCAACTAAATAGTGACACCAGAGTGTAAATATGTAGTGGTGCGAAAAGTAGACACCAAATACGTGAGAGAAAATTTACTTGTGGTCTTCCTGGGAAAAAAAAAAAAGAATGAAATTTACTAGAATGCATTCTCTTACTAGAACTTGAGTAGTTCAGCTGCTACCTTTCTGGCTGTTGAAATCAAATAGCAAAAATTCTCTGAAGGGGCAGGAATTTCTGTCTGCTTTGTGTACCATTGTATTTTCAGAGCCAAGAATATGGCTGTCTAAATATGGACTCAATAGTAGTTTTTGAATAAATTGTGTTGTTTATTTAATTAAGTCACATAGACTAAATATGTAAAGTGACTAGTTATATTAGACTATAAATTCCAGGCAGATTAAAAACTAAAACTTGCATTGTATCTTGGTTTATATTGTGTTGTGTGTAATAAGCATCAGTATTAAAAACAAGCAAACACCTAACAAAACACCCAAGTCAAAACAACTTTGGGCTGATAGGTGAAACAACGTTAATGGATCATAACAGCTGACACACATGAAAATTAGATATATTTTTGGTAATAAATAACATTTATAGAAAAGATATATTCAACAGTTTTATTTGCATATAATTACAAAGAATATTTTCTTATGCATAATTTTTAAATAATTGCTTTTAAAATATTATAGAGTTAATTTTTCAGGGTTTTTTATTGTTTCCTTGGCAAATTCAGGTAGAATATGTTTCCTAACAGTGTGTAATTTTGACATACTTCTCTAGAAAGAATGACAGCAAAATGCATTTTAGTTAAACCACCCTTCCCCTGAGGGCATTGTTTATTGCTTATGTGAAATACTTTGCAAATTCTTTTTATTCTAATATATCAAGCACCTTCTTTTTCTCCTTTAAAAAATTATTGTTTTCTGGACTCTAGGATATCAGATTATAGCAATTTTAAGTTAAGCATTATTTAAATAAAATAGGCCTTGTCATACATGTTTTCTTAGAATGGATAACAACCATGATTTTATCTTATGTTTGGATAATTCACAAAGCATTGTTTTGAGTGGAGAGCAGGTTCTTACTTATATGTACTTGCTATAGCAAAACTGCTGCAAGGATAGCTCCAGGGATCTTTCTAAGTTTGAAATGAGAAACATAACTGGGAGAGTCAGCATATTTATCAGACTGCTTTTTTTTTCTCTAGGTGAATTGAATATATATATATATATATATATTGCACTTTTCTTCTATTGTTTTCTACTTCTGTAGTATTAAGCTGTAGACAACTGCTGAATGAGAATTTTAACTATCACTCCCTTGAAATCTTCATTCATAAATTCCACATACACATAACGTGGACAAATCATTGTGGCACTTATGTCAATAATTTTTTTTCTGTATCATTTAGGTACCAAATTTAATGAAAGTCTGCCTGGGGAATCAAAATATATTTTTGTTGTTAATTATAAATGCTCTTTACAAGTGTATAGTTTGATACTGGGCCACAAGAGAGAAAGAGAGAAGGGCTGCAGCTCTTCTCTCCTCTCTTTTGTCTTCTTTCTCATGTTTACAACGGGGTGAGCGGAGGGACGTGTTTCAACCCTGTTTGTGTTACAGCTCTTTTGGTCCCTCCATTAGGCAGGTCCCAAATTCTTGTCCTGCATCCAGGAAGAATGAGTTATGCAGACAACTGGAGGGTGGACAAGGCAAAGAGGTGCTTTATTGAGCTACATTACACCTCTCAGGAGACCTGAAGTTGGTAGCTCATTTCTGCAGGCAGATTGTCCCAACATCTGTTCAGCTCTCAGCTAGGAGGGAAACCACAGTGGATAGCTCCTCTCCACAGGCAGGTCACCCTGACATCTGCTCAGCTCTCAGCTGGAAGGAGACCCAATGTGGATAGCTCCTCTCTGCAGGCAGGTCATCCCAACGTCTGCCTAGCTCCCAGCTAAGAGGAGACCCACAGTGGGTATCTCCTCTGCAGGCAGGCTGTCCCAACATTTCTTTGAGTCTGGCTGAGTCTGGGGTTTTTATGGACTTCACAGGGGAGGAAGTGAGTGCTGATGGGTTCATGGGTGGCCATGGGCAGGCCTGGGAAAAAGCACAGTAAATTTTCACTCCAGTTCACAAAACTGGCAGCCCAGTTCCCAGGTTTCAAGCTATTCCCAGATTCAAGGTGGGGCTTCACTGGGGATCCACCCTTTTCTGCCCAGGAGCCTGTCTTCCTCCTGCTTCCATCAACCTGCCATTCATGACGCTCATGGTGCCCAGGCTGTTTGTGCCGAGGAGTGCCTGCAGGCTCGTGTGAGCTGCCCACAACCCTTCCCTTGGCCTCCCTCCCATGCTCATCAGCTCTGAAAGTCCAAAGAAGGCTGAGGCAGCAGGGAGCTAGCATATCAGCACCACCCTGAGTGTGTGCACACCTGGCTGGGTCACGACAGTTCTCAGGCTTGGCAACAACTTTGCTCCGAAATCAGAGCAGGCACCAGGCGTGGGGAGAGGCCAGACAGTGGGAAGGTCACTTCCAAGCCTCCAAGAGCAGAGAGGCTTCCCAGAGAGTGCATGGATGCCAGGGTCCACAGCCACAGCTGGGTGGCTGCATCTTTACCAAGGAGGGTGAGGCTCTGTCCCTCTAACTTGGAAGGGGTGGGGCTTTTGCCTGTTCCTAGCTCCTGCTGGCTCCATGGAGTGTACAGCCCTGGCTGTACTTCCCTTATCACAGCTGGCATCTTCTCAGTGGCTGCCCCACACAGGCCACTGTTGCTATCAATCCCCCTTCTGAAGAGGTACATCTAACTGCTGTGAGGATAGGGATGATGCTGCTCTTCACTGCTTCTTGCTGACAAGGGACATTGTTTTGGGGAAAACAGCAGTCACATCTCTCTCAGAGGCCTATGTAAGGGTCCCTGGTAGAAACGGAGCCATTATCCAAGGCTCCAGTTGTATGACCACTTGGAGCATGATGGCCTCTAGGTGAGAAGAAATAATTTTACAAGGAGGTTAAATATGTGAAGGAAAGTATCTAGTGCTGGAGATAACACAAATAAGAAGTAAAATAGACTAATCATTCTGAAAACAATGTTGTCACTAGAGTCGTTTCACCTTTGTGAAAGAAATTAAATCTTGTATAGGTGCAGCTAAGCTTTAAAGGAGAAATAACTGTTTAGGGCTGTAGGGAGTTCAAGAATAAAGGGGCCTTGACAAAGATGCCTTATGGTGAGGAACAGAACAAAAGCGATAACAGTAAGCGTAGGGTATCCATGGAGGGTTGATTGTTGGTACTTATCTTTTGTGATTGTTAAGTTGAGATCCCTGATTTCTTTACTCTGGTACTTTGGGTGCTCTCTTGGGTCAACAGAGGAAATTCCGTCAGTTCCCTGGTCTTTTACTAAAGTGTAATGAATCCAAGAATCAATTTCAGTGACCTTTACTGCTGTAGGAGTAGAAAGAAGTACACAGTAAGCCCTCACCCCTATTCTGGGACTAGAGAGAGAGAAAGGGAAGGAGGTGCCTTTACCAGTGCTAAGTCCCCTGGGTTGAATAGAAGTGGCCTTATTCATGAGATTGGGCCTCTGATAGTTGTTGCAGTTCATGTTGCAAATGGGCCAAATAAGTTATATGCTTAATTAAATCAGAGCTTTTTCAGTCTAGCAAGAAATCATTGGTGAGAAAAGTCTACACCATTTTGAAGGGACTTAAATCCAGCTTTGAAAGAGTGTTTCTAACACATAGTAGGGCTATGGAGAGAAGAGTAATCCATGGAATATGAGTATCTTGAGACAGTTTACTGAGGTGCCTTTTAATAATCTCATTTGTCTTTTCTACCTTTCCTGAGGATTGTGGTCTCCAAGCACAGTGAAGATAGTATTGTATGCTTATTGCCTTTTATACCCGCTGAGTGACAGCTGCCTTGAACAAGGGGCCATTATTGCTCTGAAGGTACTTGGGAAGTCCAATGTGAGGAATTATTTCATTAATTAGTGCTTTTATCACCTCAGAGCCTTTCTCTGTTCATCATGGAAATGCATCTACCCAGTTAGTGAAGGTATCTACCCATACTAGGAGGTACTGGATGCCCCTTGTCTTTGGCATATGGGTGAAATCCATCTGCCAGTCTTCCCCGAGGTAGACTCCCATCCTTTGGGTTCCAGGGGGACAAGCCATTGACTGAGGGGATTATTTTTGAGGCAAGTCTCACAAGCATTAACAACCTGTTTGACCATTTTTAGCAGATTCTTACCTGAGAACAACCTTTGAGCACTTGACAGGTTTTATCTTTATCAAGGTGAAAGGCTTGGTGGAGGATTTTTAAGAACCCAGCTGGAACCCAGCTGGAAGCTGGTAGATGAAGCTTGCTCTCCTCTAATTGCAGCTATCCTGAGGACTGAAGTGTATATCCCTGAGATACAGCCCATTCTATCTCTGCAGAGGAATACTGAGGTTTCATTTCTTTTATGGAGTACTCCCAGATCAGAGGGCCTCAAGTGGATCAGATATATGAGGCCCTCTTGCTGCCAATTTGGCTGCTTGGTCTGCCAACTTATTTCTTTCAGCTATTTTATGCATCCCCTTTTGCTGGCCTTTACAGTGTATTACTACCACTTTCCATGGAAAGAATACCATGAATAATAATCTGTTAATTTCCTGATGACACTTAATGAGAGACCCATTGGCTGTGAGGAAGTTCGTCTCTTTCCAGATAGTAGCATAGGCATGGAGGACTAGGAAAGCATGCTTAGAATAAGTATAAATGTTAACTGTTTAATTCAAGTGCCCTCATGAGGGCAATTAGCTCATCTAGTTGAGTACTCGTGCCTGAGGAGAGAGGCGTACTCTCAATAACATCATTCAGGGTGACTATTGCATACCCTGCCTTATGGACCCCTTGCTCTACAAAGGAACTTCTGTCTGTAATGAGAGTCCAGTCCAGGTTCTCTAAGGGGGTTTATTTGAGGTCCTCTCCAGCTGCATAGGTTTGCACTACTATCTGTTCGCAGTCCTGTTCAAGCTCCCCAGCTTCCTCTGGGAGGAAGGTGGCTGAGTTTAGGGAGAGACAGGTTCTTAACTATACTACAGATCCCTCTAATAGCAGAGCTTGATATTTGAGTAGGTGGTTGTCTGTTAGCCAGAGGCTCCCCTTAGAAGACAGCAGTCCTGCCACATTATATGGCACATAAACTGTTAAGTTATTCCCCATGGTTAACTTAATACCTCTGGTTGCAAAGCTACCACTGCAACTGCCAAGAGGCAGGCTGGCCATTCTTTAGCTGTCAAAACAAGCTCCTTCCTTAGGTACCCTGTGGGGTGCTGGGCTGGACCTCGGGCCTGGGTTGGAACTCCCATGGCCATTGCCTTCCTTTCTGAGACATAAAGATTGAACATCTCCTCACTGGGAAGTCTAAGGGCTGGTACCTCAAGCAAGATTTGTTTTAATAGGTCAAAGGCCCTTTTAGCCTCTGGTTCCCAAGTTAGGGAGTGGATCTGGTATTTCACTGTGCCATGTATCTATACCTGCAGAATACTGTAGTGCCCAAGAATGCCTCAGTTGCTTGAGGGTTTTGAGGCAAGGGAAGAAGGACATGGGCTTGATTCTTTTCTTCACCTAGTGCCTGGGTCCCCTCTGACAAGACTAGACCTAGGTACTTCACCAAAGTCTGGCAGAGCTGAGCCTTAGATTTTGAGACCTTATATCCTGTTATCCAGAAAATTAAGAGCTTTACTGCCTCCCTAAGAGATTTCATCAGAGTTGGGGCATAAAGGATAATGTATACATATTGTAAAACTTTAACCTGAGAATAAAGGAACTCAGAGAGATCTTTTGACACACCTTCTCAAACAGGTGGGGGCTGTCTCAGAATTCCTGAGGTAACACTGTCCAGGTTAACTGGGTGGCCTAGTTGGAGGAATTCTTGAATGCAAACAAATACTGGGAGTTGAGGTGTAACAGTAGGAAGGAAAAAGGAATCTTTTAGATCCAGGACTGTGAACCATTTAGTTCCCTCAGGTATTTCAGTTAGCAGGTTATAGGAATTGGTAACCACCGGATGAATAGGGACCACAGCCTCATTAATGAGACAGAGGTCCTAGACCAGTCTCCATTCCCTATTGGGTTTTTGTATCCCCAATATCAGGGTATTACAAGGGTTGTTACAGGGTTTGAGAAGGCCCTGAATCTTCAGGTTATCAATGATGGCTTCTAGTCATTTCCTAACGTCTGGTTTCAGAGGATATTGTCTCTGGTTAAAGAAGAAGGTAAGATCCTTAAAGTGGACCGAGACCAGTGTGGCAATTGTGGCTCAGCCAGTTTTCCCTGGAGTAGCCCAAACTTCTATGTTAATATTGGTCTCTACTATGGGGAGACAAAGAGTCTGTCCCGGAGCCATAAAGATAGTGGTTCCCATGCGAGCCAAAATATCCCTGCCCAAGCGAGGAGTTGGGCTTTCAGGCATGATTAGAAAGCATGAGTAAACAAGAGGTCCTGCCAACTACAACTAAGGGGTTGAGAAAACTATTGGGTTAAAGGCTTTCCTGAGACACCCCTTATGGTAGTACTAAGAGAGGAGGGAGTGCCTGGGCTGGAGTGGAGAACTTAAAGGACTGCTTCAGTGTCCAGGAGGAGGTCCCCTTTCCTCCCTTCAACTTTCAGAATCACCCTGGGCTCCTGGAATGTAATGGTGGTCTGGACCACCAGAGCCAGGTAGAGGAGCCCTGGGATGTGTGAGTCCTGCTGGACCACTTGAGAGACTAGCTCTGGACCTGGTGACCTGTGTCTCTGGGGATAGTCTTCCCTCCAGTGGTCTCCATTACCTACTGGACAGGGTCAAGGTGGCTTTCTCATGTTGCCTGGGCAGTCTTTCCTGAAGTGCCTTGGCTTGCCACATTTGTAGCAGTTAACAGGTACATCTAGGGGACTCTGGGGTTTGTGAGCCTGCGAGGAGTCCATTAGAGCCTCTGCCTTTTCTTGTGTTTCATGGTTTTTTTTTTTTTGGATTTCCTCCTGATCCCTATTATGAAAGACCATGGTGGCCAATTTCAGGAGGTTCTCTAAAGTACTATCTGGTCCTACAGCCTATTTTTGCAGCTTCCTTCTGATGTCTGGGGCTGCCCGAGTAATAAACTTATCCTTCAGGTTCAGTTATCCCTCAACTGAATCAAGAGATAGAGAGGTATGCTTTACCAAGACCCCTTTTAGCATTTCCAGGAAGGCAGTAGGGTTCTCATTGAATCCCTTTTCTATCATGTATAGCTAGGAGTAATTAAGAGGCTTAGTTCTAGTCCTTCATAAGCCCTCCAGTATGCACACCTGAGAGTGTTTCCTCTTCCATTCTCCCATTTCATCATTGATGTCCCATTTATTATCCTCCAATGATACTACTATTCTTCTAATTGGATTGGCACTCTATGACATACAAAGCTCATCCCCCAAATTATCTGCTGCTTTGTGGGTGGCCTGCTTTTCCACAGTAGTCAGGATCTGATTCAAAAGTAACATAATGTTCTTCCAGGAGAGTTAAAATACTTGGGTTAAATTCTGGAAATCCTCTATATGCAAATGTCAGGGTCATTTGAAAACTTGCCAAGATGTCTCTTAATCTGCCTTAAGTTCCGTAGAGAAAAGCAAATTTGGACCTTAATGAGACTATATTCGCCAGCCTAAAACTGGTAGGGGCAAAAGTGCCTAAAACTAAGATTTCTAGGATGGAACAAACTTAGAGAGAACCTGGATAAGGGAAGTGGAAGGAGATGATTCCCCCAATGGAGGTACCTCTGGGGTTTGCTTCTCTATTTCCCTGGGATTGCCCGTTGCAGCCTTTTCTGAAATTGCCACCAGGAGGGCAGAATCAATCCTACAATGTTGGCAAAGGTCCGAACTTCCCTGCAAGGCAAAGAAAGTCTGCACATGTGGGACCTCAAACCATTTGCTCTCATGTCTACAGAAAAGTTCCAGCTTCAGAATGGTATTAAAATTAATGCTTCATTTCTGAGGCCATGCTTCTTCCTGCAGAACATAATTCAGCCACACCTTAGTGCAAAGGAATATAAGGCAGATTTTCTCCAGAGTCTGAGTGTCAAGGAGTCCCAGGAATTCAAGATACACTCTAGAGGAGTATAGGTTAAAGATGGTTGTTTACCCTTCTGGAAGAGAGAACAGAGGAGGAAAAGGTGATTTTTCTTCTCTCCAGAGTCTGAGGGTCAAAGGGGTCTCAGTGATTCAGGATGCAGTCAAGAGGAGTGCAGGTTGAAGATGGTTGGTTACCCATCAGGAAATAGGGGTAAAAAGCATCCCTTTGTTCCTTTCTCTTTCCAGCAAATACCCAGGGTAGGTGAGGCTAAGAAAAAAGGGCATCCCTTTCTTTCTTCTGACCTTATATCCCTAAATCCCAGTGATCTTTGCAGGTGTTGACCGTGTGTGCAAGTGTGACTTCACCCATGAGGTGGGGAGGCATACCTAACAGGAATATTCACACTCACCTATATGGTACCTAATCCTCCTGCTTTTGGTAACCTTTGAATTCCCTAGACCGTATCCATGCCATGGGTAAGAGCATGACCTCCATCCACGATGCAGGAGGGCCTAGTTGGCAGGAGTTAGTCATGCTCACCTGCGCCGTGCCCCTTAAACTTCACTGTCATGTGCCTTTGGATCTCTCACTTCTAGTTTTTCTTTCTAGGACCTCAAAACTAAACTTGGGACAAAAAAATGCCTCAGGAGGGTGTATGGACCCATTAAATTAGTGGCCTCACCAAATTGCAGCCAGAAACTTGTGGGGCAGCCCATCTCTTGCTTCCTTATTATGAATAGGTGAAGCTGTGGGACCAGGTCCTCTGCAAACAAGGGAAAGAAAGGGAGTCCTGGGAATTGGGGACCTGGCCTAACAAGATGCCTCCCAAAAGAATGATTTAAGTTCAGGGGTGGGGAAGGTGCCTGGGGAAAAATCCTTTTTAGCCCTGTGCAAATGGGTTCCTTCAACAGGGGAAAGAAAACTCTCAATTGTTACATCCTTCTTGCTTCTAAGAATAGATAGACATCACATTGTTCTGATTTACACTTCTGATGACCAAGCCAAGTGCTTATTCTACCCGGTATTATTATCTCTGTACTTTGCAACAACACTCTTATCATTGTATATAAAGAAGAGATAGGAGCCACGACAGCCTTGAAAGAAAGAAAGAATGATAGGAAAGACTGGAGGTCCTAGTGCTGACACCCTAACAGGCAGTCGGGGACTGGAGTTAGTTCAGAGGCCTTTGGATAACACTGAGATATAGCCTCAGCCAGATACCCTCATTTGCCCCAGGACCTCCTTCTGATCCCACATGATGGCTAGACCTCCATGAAGGGAAACTGGATTGGAACAAAGCCAACATTCCCAACACCCAAGGGTGATGGGGGATTGGCAGTGTCCTCCCCAGCAAGCCTGTCCTCATGTCTTAAGTCCAGCAGCTATGCTAGTCACTTTCAACTGGCCAACAGAGGCATGGCATTTTTCTTTCAGTTTGGTTGTAGTGGAGTTTAGGGATTCCCAAAAAAAGGACAGAAAGCAGCAAGTTTGCTTTTACTCACCCTTTTGCAGATCCTGGATGAGCCCCCCAAAATGTCATAGGATCCTCAGGGTGTTGCTTTGCCAGCTAGAAATCTCTGTGGCTGGTGGTGCCTTTGCCCAAGTTTTGCTCAGGACCACTGGACTTGATTTGCTCACTTGGCCTGGCAGTCTGCACTCGGCTTGTACTACTGGCTCAAATCCGATGCCTGCCAATGGTGAGCCAGGCATGAAGCGGTGAGGAGTGTGTAAGCGAGTGATCCCAGGGTCCGGCCACTGTGTACAACAAGGCACACTGGCTGGGGCTGGCGGGCTGCTCCAGGTGCTGGCACAGGTACTGGTTCCCTGTGAGGCTATGGCTGGACCAGGTGTACCGCAAGTGGCTTCCACTGCAGGCACCAGGGAACACTTTGTCACCCAGCAGCTTGGAGATCCCAGGAACTGCAGAACGCCAAATAGGGTGTAAGAGCCCTGGCTCAGGGAACTCTTAGAGCTGAACTCCCCAAAGGGCCTCAACTTTTCTCCTCTTTTCTCTCTTTTTTCTTCTCCTCTTCTCGTGCTCACAACATGCTGACTAGGGGGGCATGTTTCAGCCCTGTTTGTGCCATTCAGCAGGTCCCCAGTACTTGTCTTGTTTCCAGGAAGAATGAGGTACATGGGCAACTGCAAGGTGAGCAAGGCAAAGAGGTGTTTTATTGAGCTACAGTACAGCTCTCCGGAGACCTGAAGTGGGTAGCTTCTTTCCACAGGCAGATCATCCAGATGTCTGTTCAGCTCTCAGCTGAGAGAAGACCCACAGTGGGTAGCTCCTCCCCACAGGCAGGTTGTCCTAATGTCTCTACAAGTCTGGCTGAGTCCAGGCTTTTATGGGCTTCAAAGAGGAGGAAGTGTGTGCTGATTGTTCCATGGGTGGCCATGGCTGGGCCCGGAAAAGGCACCATAATTTTCACTCTGCTCCATGCAACTGGCAGCCTGGCACCCAGGCTTCAGGCCATCCCTAGCATAAAGGTGAGGCTTCACCAGGGACCCACCTCTTTCCACCCAGGAGCCTATCTGCTTTCTGCCATCATCAACCTGCCATCCACAGCCCACAGACCCATGCCAACCTTCCGTTTGCCGTCCCTCCCATGCTTATCAGCACCCAAAGTCCAGAGGGGCTCGAGACAGCAGGGTTCTGGTGTGTCGGTGCCACCCTGAGCATGTGCATACCCAGCAGGGTCATGGCCTTGCCCAGGCTTTGTCACAACTGTGCTCCAAAATTGGAGAGGGCACCAGAATCAGGGAAATTTCAGGCAGCAGGAGCCTGCTGAGATCAGGGGAATTCCTGGGCCCTCAAGAGCTCAGGAATTCCTGAGTCCATAGCCGCAGCTGGTTTGCTGCAGCTCCTAGGAGAGCCCCTCCAACTTGTAAGGGGGCAGGGCCTCCACCTGTTCCTCCTTCCACCTGCTCCGTGGAGTGCACAGCCCCAGCTACACCTCCCACACTGCAGCCAGCATCTTCACAGCCACCACTCCACATGGACCACTGCTGCCATCAGAATGTATATTGGTGCTGCCATCTTTAGAAAATAGAGTCTGCCACAATAAGTTTTTTTTTTTGAGATGGAATCTTGCTCTGTTGCCCAGGCTGGGGTACAGTGGCACCATCTTGGCTCACTGGAACCTCCACTTCCCGGGTTCAAGCAATTCTCCTGCCTCAGTTCCTGAGCAATTGGGACTACAGATGTGTGCCACCATGCCTGGCTAATTTTTTTTTTATTTTGAGTAGAGACAGGGTTTCACCCTTTTGGCCAGGCTGTTCTCGAACTCCTGACCTCAGGTGATCCACCCACCTCAGCTCCCCATATTGCTGGGATTAAAGGCATGAGCCACCATGCCTGGCCTTGCCACAATAAGTTTTAATGGTCCTGCCAATATTAAAATGAAATCTTTAATGAACAACAAGTCATAAACCTTCTATGTGAACTACTTAGAAGGAGCAGACTACAGATGATGATGCCATTCTAATATTATGTATGGAATTTTTGTCAGTGATGAAGGACTTCACAGACCTCCAGTGGTGCTAAAGTTCTCACACATCGCTTTTTATGGAAGCTTGAAAACCACTTAACCTAGGTAGCATCTTCTGCTCTAAATGGTGGCTGTGCAATGGAGAAAATGCTGATAAAGTTTTTAATAGCTAATTTATCAGCAATAATAATTGTTTGTGACTCTGTTCTTTCTAATGCTATCTATTGTCTGCATATGTATGTGTTTATAGTATATATTATATGTTATATATGCATACATGTGTATGTGTATCTACATATATAGATAGATTGTGTATGTGTGTACATATATATAGATACAGATATAAACACAGGCAAATTCTTACAACTATACACGATCTAGTTTTAAATACACTAAAAGCTTATGTCACATTGGGAAGGAGGGAACCATAATGACAAGGTAACGTATTTTCCAGCATTAGAATTATTGAAGTATGAACTGGACATCTGTCAGAGATATTTGGAATGGGAGAGGATAGGAGTAGTAGCAATGTAGATTCAGCCATTAGGTGGGAGTTTGGAGTAGAACTCTGAGATCTTTTTATTTAATTATTAATATTAGTAAAAGTAATTCTGTCCCCCTAAAATGCTCTTTAAATTAGTTTGCTAGGGCTGGCATAACAAAAGGTATTATTGTCTTGGTGGCTTAAACAACAAACATTTATTATCTCACAGTTCTGGAGGCTAGAAGTTCAAATTCAGTGTGTCCGCAGAGTTGATTTCTCCTGATGGCTTCTTTCTGTGTCTCTAGACATCTTCTCCTGATGGTTTCTAGATGGCTTCTTTCTGTGTCTTTCATGTTTTTTCCACTATGTCTGTCTGTGTTGTAATCTCTTCTTCTTAAAAGGGCACCAGTCGTACTGGATTAGCACCCACCATAATGACAACATTTTAACTTAATTTTCTATTTATTAAAATAAATGACACTTTATTCATAATTTGTTTTACTTTACAATTAGTAGGGACTTTATAAATGCTTATTTCATGTTTGACATTCAAGAACACCATTGGCTATATCAGCTTATGTTTGAAGTAAAGGACACTTTTTTGCCAGCCCCAAACATACTAAAGTGTTTTGAGTTTTAATAATAAGATAGGTAAGCTTACAAATGGAGTTCATAACTTTTGCTATTTTTCTCTATCACTTGTGAGCTTTCACTTTTATTGTAGAAAAAAATTTCACAATGAAATATTTGTGAAAAGAACTATTCAAAAACTAAGGCAAGAAAAAGCTGAGATTAAATGGGTCAAAAATATGCAATTTCAATTATAATAGACCTGATATATTCCAACCATCTGTCATAAAATGAAAGGTTACTATTGGCACACAGCGACAAAATTACCAGAATTTGGGTGATATGAGGTAAGCCTGACCAAATTTAATATTTTCATTTACACTTTATAGTTTTGTCTGAGTTTCCAGGGTATAGTTATTTTCATCTGTTTTTCTGTGTTATATTTTAAGAAGTTTTTACTTTAGGATATTGACAGTTTTACGCAATTCCTTCACATCTTAACAAATATCTCAAGATGATATTAGCCTTAAATAATATGGTTGTACAGAATACTTTTAAATTTAAATTGTAAACTAAATTGTCTCCTAATAATTTGAAGGTCTTTGCTTTCTTCTTTTGATGGCTCTTCTCTCACACCCTTCTGTACTGTGGCTGTATTTTCTGATTTTGTAATGTGCTGAGAATTGTATTTCATCTTAATAAAGAAAATAAGTAGATATAGACTGTGACTATATATTTGAAATGAAGTGTTAACATTTCTGAATACTCTGCACTCGACTTTTTCCCCTCTAGTCCACTACACTGCTACTTCAAATAATAAGAAGCCCTCACCATTTCTCACTTTGTTTATTTCAATAGTGCTGTCAGTGGTTTCACTCAATCTTGTTCCTGTACTTAGGTGTTGCCCAGGCTATTTTTTAAAATATATAAAGCTGATCATGTTGCTCTTTGTTTAATGATTGATATCAATTCCCATTAACTTTAGGATCAAATACTAATGTTTTTAAGTTTTTAAGTTTAGAAGGTGTTTAAGGTATTGCCAATGACCTATGCCTCCAGCTCAGTCTCCCTTAACTTCTTGTGTCTTGTCTAGGCCCCAATCACATTGAATTATTTCCATTTCTCAATATATATATAACATTTTCTCATATCTCAATGCCTTTTAGCACACTCTTTCCTATGCTTGGCTAGCATCTTTTCTTTTCCCCCATACCTCACTTCACTTTTCTTCAGTCTCTCATTCATTTACCAAAGATTATTAAGTGCCTCTTTTGTGCCTGGCACTCTACTAAGTAACAGGAGTGAACAAGACTGCAGCAGTCCTACTGTTTTGATCCTGCCAGTTACTTTACTTGGCTGGCTTTTATGATTACACTTCCTAAATTGTACAATCTCCTACTACACTTTAAGTTACTGCAAGGCAAATGTTTTATGTTTTATCTTCACAAGTTCAGCACCTACTACAGTGTCTGGATATGGAATAGTTCAATTAATGCTACTAAGGAATGAATATATATGCCTGCTTTTGCTCAATGTGTACTATTTACAGTAATGATGAAATGACTTGTATCTTATCTGCTTCTTTTTTTTCATTTCTTCTTTCAATTCTGGATTAATATAATTTCATCAAAAAACTTTGTATAGGCACTAAAAGGAAATATTTACTGGTTCAGTAAATATTTACTGGTTCAGTAAATATTTACTGGTTCATTTTGGTATTTACAATACCAAAATGTCATTGTTACTTATGTATTTATCAACCAGGAAAACAGACCAGTAAAAGATATAAAGAAGTTTCTTTTGTGTATTTGTTTTTGTAACAAGTAATCAATGTATGTGATTTTGGAGACTGGTTAGGTAAGTCCAAAATATGTAGAGCTGACTATCAGGCAGAGCAGGAGGGAACTTTTGACAAGGATGGGATTTCTATCTTCAGGAAGCCTCAACTCTGCTTTAAGCCTTTTTTAACTGATTGACTCAGACCCATCCAGATTACCTAGGATAATATCACTTAAAGCTAACAGACTATGGACTTTACATGTAGAGAAGATATTTTCACAGCAACACTTGGGTTAGTATTTGAATAATTGGGGCTTGTAGCCTAGCCAAGTTGACATATAAAACAAACAAACAAACAAACAAATCAGCCAGGTATCGTGGCGTATACCTGTAGTCCCAGCTACTCAGGAGGCTGAGGCAGGCGGATCGCTTGAGCCCAGGACTTTGAGGGGTAGTGCATCATGATTGCACCTGTGAATAGCCACCAGACTCCAGCTTGGGCAAATAATAAAACACCATCTCATAAAGTAAAACAGTTATAAATAATATTTGCTAACATTTTAAAAGAATATCATTTTCCTGATATACTAAGCACTTTACATGCATTAATTCATTTAATCATCACCACAACCCAAGTGCAAGATTATTATTCATAGTTTACTAACGGGAAAACAAATGCAAAACACTCATTCTCCAGTGGAACAATAGAAAAACCATTGTTATAAGTCATTTTGAAGGACAGAGCTTAGAACCCAAAGTATTTGTATGATGAGTCAAAGTTGTGATATGTTCTGATATGGATTATTTTTTAAGAAGTTTTTACTTTAGGATATTGATAATTTTGATGCAATTCTTTCACATCTTAAAAAAATCTCAAGATGATATTAGCTTTAAATAATAAAGTTGTACAAAATACAGTCTTAAATAATGTGGTTGTAAAAGCAGGCTGCTTGATGTTTTCACAGTTTTTCTTAGAATAAAGAATTCAGATGTAGGCATATTATTGAGTATAAACAATTGAAAAAGATAAACTATTACATTTACACTATTACTTCAGAGCAGTTGATATATTTAAATGAGAATCAGCATGAAGTATGTTCAATAGCATGAGGACTAGCGAGAAATAGATCAAATTCGGGTTTTTCTGTACTCAAGCTGTGTGACCTTGAAAAGTGCAAGGACAGTAATAACAATATGCCATAGAACTTTTCTGAAGGGTAAAAACAATACAGTAAGAGTAAATGCACAGTTAGTGCAGAATTGTGTCTATCTTGTCATTTAAATGTTTGTTAAATAATGTATTCTTTTGCTAGGTTAAGCTTTATCAGCGGGTTGCTATGTGGTAGATACATGGATCCTGGATATTTGGAACAGAAAATGGAAAAGTGAACACTCTACCAAGTCAAAAGCAAATTCTTTTTTTTAAGGCTGCAATTTGCCAATTAATAGTAAACTATTTTGGTGAATTGGAGTGGTGATCTCAAATGTAATAAATATGTATAAATAAAATATAATACAAGAATATCAAAAACACATTACTTATAACTACTCTAGGCACCTTCATTCACTTAAATGTTTTAATTTTGCATGAAAGACAAAAATGCCTCTCTGATGAATCCTTGGTAGTTTTGCGAAATTTATTAAAGTATAAAATATATTGCTTTTTTATGCTTTAACAATGATTTTATAAATTAAAAAATAAAACGATAGAAATTCAGTAATTAAATAAAATTATTTTGATGTAGTCAAACTGGAGAAAAGGAGTAATTTAAAATTTTAGTGTTTAAATTTTGCATCTCAGTTTATTATGAATCTGGAAGAAACATTTTAGGGAATACAGCAATAATAGAAAGTCATTTCCTGTAATAGCATAGTTTTTGTGGTGTAATAAAAGGTTACATGACAAGGTCAGACTACTTCATTTCAAAGCTAAAAATGATTTCTACTCTGCCCTGAGGTTTGCAGATTTCTGACTGAGTGGTCCCTGGAAGGCTTGTTCATTTTGGTGTTTATATATTTAATAACTATCTAGAAATAAATAAGACTAGTGCTTATAACCAAGTTTTAGGATAAGCAATTTTTGTGACTATCAAGTATTTTTTCTTCTTTTAAAGTCCCTATTTGTATAATGAAACATCGATTTCTCAGGCCTGAATCATCCTTTTCTTATCAACTGATGGTTGCTGATACATGACTTCTACTAGGTACAGTTCCAGTAGTTGTTTAGTGACCCTGATCTTGGCCAAAAGGCCTCATCTGTCTAGAAACAAATGGGGACTTTTATTTCCCAGGTATCCTTGCTCTGACACTCTCTAGTGACAGAAGCCTAAGATGGAATATTCTGCACTTCATGCAATACATTAACAACAAAAATTGTTTTCACAGAAGAGCAAATTTCGCATATAGGTTTTTATGTTGTTGCCTCAAACTGTTATTTATATCTATGGTTGGAAATAATCGGGAAAAATGTATTATTGATTTTTCAACCCATGGATGCTGCAAGTCTATTTGAATATGGAATGGCTTGACACTGTCTCATGTTTTTTATATTACATTATAATTGTCTGCTGTTCCATAATTAACCTTTATAAAATTTATATGTGAATAAAATTTTTTATGCATTAACTTTTTAAGTGCAATTAAATAATGGAGTAATTAAAACTTGAGTGTTTCTGTTTGTTGTACTCAGTTTTTATATTTGATTCAAATATCACATCAGCAGTATCCATTTTGTTTTCGAGATGGGGTCTCGCCCTGTGGCCAGGCTAGAGTGCAATGGTGTGATCTCGGCTCACTGCAACCTCCAACTCCCTGGATCAAGTGATTCTCCTGCCTCAGCCTCCCAAGTAGCCGGGATTACAGGCACGTGCCACCACGTCCAGCTAATTTTTGTATTTTTATTAGAGACAGGCTTTCACCATGTTGACCAGAATGGTCTCAATCTCTTGACCTTGTGATCTACCCACCTCTGCCTCCCAAAGTGCTGGGATTACAAGTGTGAACCACCGCCTCTGCCTCCCAAAGTGCTGGGATTACAGGTGTGAACCACCGTGCCCAGGCAGCACTTTCCGTGTTCTTTTTTTTTTTTTTTTTGAGGTGCAGTCTTGCTCTGTCACCCATACTGCAGTGCAGTGGCCTGATCTCGGCTCACTGCAACCTCAGCCTCCACGGTTCAAGCAATTCTCCTGCCTCAGCCTCCTGAGTAGCTGGGACTACAGACGCATGCCACCATGCCTGGCTAATTTTTTGTATTTTTAGTAGAGACAGGGTTTCACCATCAGTTTTTATTTCTTTTCTCTACTTTCATTTTCATTGGCAAATTTTTTCCTTACCTGGTCTATTTTTTATAAAATGTCACATAAATTAATCACGGGGAGACAAGGAAGCAATGCAAGTACACATTATTATTTATGTGCTTGAACTGAATAAGTAATGCCTAGTTATCAATAATTGACAGAATTTGAAAGAAGTGATGTGTGTGTGTCACTGATCATGATGTACCTCTTTTATTTACATAGTGGTTTGTGTACTGAAGTGCTAGTAAGGAAGTTTGTACTTTATACAATTACTCACAGTTGATATACCATGTGAACTTCAATTTGAACCCTGTTTTTGGGGAGTAACTGATGTTATTTAACTAAATCATGTAAGTGAAGTTTTTGCATATTAGAACCATGTAAAAAGAGGACTGAATATACAGTATATATATTCAATTTCGTTCATTATCAGGAATATATAAATTGAAGTAACAATGTCATACTGCACTACACACTTAAAAGAATGGCTTTGGTAGGCAGAATTCTAAGATGACACGTGACTCCAGCCCTTAATTTTTATTTACTGGGAAGATGATAGGGCATCACTGCTGTGATTATCAGTTGGCAAAAAGGATTTTGCAGATGTAATTAAGGCTACTAATAAGTTGACTTTCAGTTAATCAGAAAGGAGATAATCTGGGTAGGCCTCACATGAGCCCTTTAAAAGCAGAAAGAATGTTTTCTCCCTAGTTGGTAGCAGAAGAAGAAATCAGAGATATTTAAAGCATGAGAGGGCTTCAATGTGAAGGATGTTCCCCACTGCTGAGATGGATGGGCCATAGGCCATGAACCTGTGAGTAGCCCTAGAAGCTCAGAGTGGTCCCTAGTCACAACAGCTAGCAAGGTAAAAGGAGACTTGAATCCTGCTACTGGAAGGAGGTAAATTCTGTTAACCTGAGTAAGTCTGGAAGTGGATTATTCACACAGAGACATTAGATAAGAGCCCAGACTCATTGATACCTTGATTTTGGCCTTGTAAGACCCTAATCAGGGAACCCAGTTGAGCCCATCTGGACTTCTGATCTCTAGAACTGTGAAATGATTAATGGATATTGTTTTAAGCTCCTAAGTTTGTGTTAATTTTTTATGCTGCAATAGAAAATTAATATAATATTAAAACTTTAATAAGAAAAAAGTGACAAAACCAAGTGTTGGTGTGGATGTGAAACAACTGAAACTCTTTCTCTATTGTTGGTAATGCAAATTAGTACAGACAGTTCTGAGTTGTATTTGGCAGTGACTACTAAAGCAGAACATAAAACATGACTATATCCTAGAAACAATTACAGCTTATTGATATTTTTCCAATATAAATATGTTTGCGCACTGTTTAAAAAAGTACAAGAATGTTCATAGACAATTGAAATAGCCCCAAACTGAAAATAGCTTGTGTTCATTATTAACGAAATGCATAAATAAATTGTGGTATATTCACCAGTGGAAAGCCACACAGCTATGAGAATGAACCAGCTACTACTAGACATAGATGAATCTTATAATCACACATTGAATGAAATAAAAAACACATAAAAGAATATGCGTGGGCCGGGTGCAGTGGCTCATGTCTGTAATCCCAGCACTTTGGAGGTGGAGGTGGGCGGATCATGAGATCAAGAGATCAAGACCATCCTGGCCAACATGGTGAAACCCCGTCTCTACTAAAAAATACAAAAATTAGCTTGGCATGGTAGCGCGCCTGTAGTCCTAGCTACTTGGGAGGCTGAGGCAGGAGAATCACTTGAACCCAGGAGGCGGAGGTTGTGTTGAGCTGAGATCATGCCACTGCACTCCAGCCTGGGTGACAGAGCGAGACTCCTTCTAAAAAAAAAAAAAAAAAAAAAAAAAAAGGGACCTGGCCAGTGGCTCATGCCTGTAATCCCAGCACTTTGGGAGGCTGAGGCGGGTGGATCTCGAGGTCAGGAGTTCAAGACCAGCCTGGCCAACCTGGCGAAATCCCATCTCTACTAAAAATACAAAAATTAGCTGACATGGTGGCGGGCGCCTGTAATCCTAGCTACTTGGGAGGCTGAGGCAGGAGAATGCCTTGGACTTGGGAGGCGGAGGTTGCAGTGAGCCAAGATCATGCCACTGCACTCCACTCTGGGAGACAGAGCGAGACTCTGTCTCAAAAAACAAAACAAAACCAAACAAACAAGAAAAGAATATGCTCACAAAAGAATATGATCCCATTTGTGTAAAGGTCAGAAATAGGCAAAACTTAGTTATGGTTCTATAAATGATGATAATGGTTAAGTTCAGAGGTTCCAGTAGTGTTTGGGAAGGGGTACCACAGGAGGATTTAGGGTGCTGGTGATGCACTGTTTATTGATCTTGATGCTGACTTAGCAGGTGTGGTCATGTTGCAAAGATTCATTTAACTGTTTATCTATAACTTGCACACTTTTCATTCTTTGATGAAAAGCTTTTTTAGAGAAGGACTATAAACTGTTGGCAATACCTTTCCCACCCTGGGATTTAAAAAAGAAAAATTGCCCAAGGTCATATAGCTAGTGAGTGAAAAGACTTAGAGCAGAAAATATTTAAGGATAATTTAATAATTAATGTTTTATTAGAATTAGATCTTTTATTAGACTAAATATAGAAAGAGGAAAAAGGAGAAGTGAGACTAGTTCATAAATAATTTTGACATTTACAATTCCTCGGTTTTTTTGAACAGTTTGCCGGGAGGACTCATATCACTCTGTCGTCTCATGTGCCGCAGTAGTTCTTACTCCTATGGAACCAACGATAGAAATGAAGAAAAGAGAAGAACCAGAATTTCCTGAGCCTTCCAAACAGTGAGTTGTTCATTTAATTTTTCAAGGCCTTGTAAAATCAATTAGATAACTGATAAGAAAATGTGATTTATAATAAATGTGTTAATATTAGTATAAAGAAAGAAGAAATAAATTTTGTGGGTTAAAAATCATCTATTCTATATCATCTTAATGAATAACTTCTGTGTCTCCTAACTTCATGTCTTTGAACCATGTGTCATTCAAGTTTCATTTTGTTACCTTATCTTAAGGACATGGGCAAGTAGGCTGATGTATTTTATTTCCCTACTCTGTGATTGTGGGTACACTGTTCTTGGATTGCTTACTATATAAGCTGTAGGCTTTAATGATATAAAATGAAATCAGTTTTTAATATAAAGTTTTTAAAGTTGGTTTGCATTTTTATAAGGAATGTAAGTTATTATTTTAAAATATTTTTACTAAATTAGAACAAATTTGAACTTTATACTATTCTGGTGTTTTCATATTTTTTCCATTTAAACAGTTCAAGCTTTAATTTAAATTAAAATTGGATCTTCTATTATATAAATGATAAACTTGTACTCTTATAATGACTAAAGAGGCTTAAGTTCATGATGATAAATGTAAGCTTATGTAGATGTCAAATATTAAATAAATGGGGATGATTTCTGCTTATATATTAAATACATGAAAAGGAAAAAACCTGCTGAGTATTTTTCAGTGAGAAATAGTATCATGCCTCCTTTAAGGTTTCAGGTTAGTGATTAGGTGATATAAGGGGCTGCCAAGGATTTTGGGCTGACCACAGTAGGAGTAAGGCGGAAGATATATCTTGATGTACCTACCATTTTTCTCCATTGGATTACACTGTGTTATAGTTATTTGCTTCTTGTATGTCTTTTTACTAGATAATAAGCTCTTAACGCATAATTGTGCTTGATACTGTTTGTGAATAGGGCAATGTATAATTTGATTGCATGAAGATATTCAGTATTAATATTCTCATTATAGAAGGAAGAAACACTGACCAATTTAGAAAATAATGATTTTAATTCAGTTTTAATACAATCTAAAAGTCAGATAATTTAACTGCTTTTCATATAGTCTTAATTTTTAAGTTCCAAAAGCCATTTTTGTCTAATAGATAATTGCATCATGTTTGCCAATTGAATTATATTAGAAAGCTCAAATGTGTTTTCCTGCAAAACACACACACACACTTCCTTATCTTTTATTTAGGGTGATATCACCACTCTCTTTGTTAGTATTATGTGAAATGATATTGAGAAAGGACCTGAAATCTAATAATCCATAAAGTTCTAGTTATGTTGACCATTCCATAGCTTCAGCTATCAACGTTATGGGTGACTTATGGTTATATATTCTTTTCATGAAGGCTCTTCTGAATGCAAATGTAATATTTAAAGTTGTTCATCAGACTTGTCTAACTAGGCATCCTACCGAAGTGTCATGCAGGTTGAATGTCCCTTATTCAAAATGCTTGGGAGCAGAAGTGTTTCAGATTTCAGATTTTTTCAGATTTTGCAATATTTGTATTATATTAGCTGAGCATCCTAAATCCAAAAATATGAAATTTGAAATGGAACATGAGCATTTTCTTTGATTGTCAAGTTAACACTCAAAAAGTTTCAGATTTTAGAACATTGGGATTTTCAGGTTTGGGATCTTCAGTCTGTTGTAAATATGTCTGAAAACAAATTAATAATCTCCTCTAAGTACTCCGTAAATTCTCAAGTTGTTCCATATTTAAGTAAAGCTACCATCATTTTTCTTTTTTTAAAATCTTGGTATGTTTTCTTCCTCACATCTCATATTCAATCAGTTATCAATTAGTTGATTAATGTCTCCATTATATTTTCTTATTTCAGCAGACCTGGAAGGTATATATATCCCATATTTTAAATATTTCCTAAAATATATCTTCAGTTATGATCTTAATGATGCCATCTATCAAATGGAAATTGTTTCTGTCCTACATACCTCACACTGTTATTTTGAGAATTAAAAGATAGGTGTGAACATATGGCAAGAACAGAGTACAAATGCAAACACAGTGATTAACTCAAAACTCTTGTTTGCCAGTGACAGAAGCCAAACGCTAACTGGTTTCAGAAAAAAAGAATCAATAGTGCTGGTGGTTATTGGCTCATGTAATTTATAAAGTACAAAGGTAGCAATTTCTTCAAGTACAGTTTTGGTTCTCAAATGATATCATCAAGGGTCATTCTCTCTATCTACATCTTTTTTGCTTGACTCTTCTGTCTGGGCTTTTCATTTTCTGGGAGGTTCCTCTAGTGGTGATATTGCTGCCTTCAGCAGCCACTGGGATTGATTTTCGTTTTCTCCACAAATCCAGTGGAAGGAGATAATTTCTCATTCCTTTTAATCAAAGCAAAAAAAAAAAAAAAACACCCAGATATGAGCATCATTGGATTGGCTTTGACTAGCTTGGCTTGTTTGACATGGCAATTCTGAAACAATCACTAGATCCAAAAGTATTTGGTGGCGATTGACTAGATAATTTGTTGATGTTGCATGACAAGCCCTGGAACACAGAATGAAATTTAGAGGGGAAAGGTGATTCCACAATTGACATACTGGTGATATTGATAAAAGAAGGCAGAGATAGATGAGGTGTCAAAATAATGAATGTTCCATATAGGTAATAATATTATTATCACCATTAATTTTAAAAGTCAGAATTCTTTATTATATTTGAATCATAAATATTGAAATACTGAAATATAATGCATGTATCTTTATTTCTTATTTTAAATGATTTTTTACCTACTTAATTTTATTTTATGTTATTTGTTCTGGGTGTGCTATTGAGAGGCAGTATAACACAGTGGTTAGGAATCCAGGCATTGGGCAGATTCTTTCCCCCCAACCCCCACCAATTTTCTTAACCCCTGGGCACTGTGGCTTGCACCTATACTCTCAGATACTCACAAGGCTGAGGGGAAAGGATCATTTGAACCCAGGATTTTGAGACTGCAGAGAGCTATGACCATGCCACTGCCTTACTCCAGCTTGGGTGACAAAGCAAGACTGTCTCTAAAAGAAATAATAAATAAATAAGCTTCTTAACCTTAGTTTGTTTCTTTTTAATATGGGAGATACTTTACCTCATAATGCAATGCCTAAAACATAATAGAGATGCAAGAACATATAAATTTTGTAATTTTTTTGCAACATATATATTTGTTAAATAGCCACATCAACTGTTTATAAATGGTGTTACTAAAGCCCTTATGATATCAGTTTTGTGTATTTTGGATTTCCTATAAGAAAAAAAAATACTAGATAGGGCTGGGCGTGGTGACTCACACCTGTAATCCCACACTTTGGGAGGCTGAGGCGGGCGGATCACTTGAGGTCAGGAGTTTGAGACCAGCCTGGCTAACATGGTGAAACCCTGTCTCTACTAAAAATACAAAAAAATTAACCAGGCATGGTGGCAGGCACCTGTAATCCCAGCTACTTGCAAGGCTGAGGCAGGAGAACCACTTGAACCTGGGAGGCAGAGGTTGCAGTGAGCTGAGATTGTGTCACTGCACTCCAGTCTGGGTGACAAGAGCAAAACGCCATCTCAAAAAAAAAAAAATAGTAGACATAAAATAATCACCTGCCAATATAATACTAATGCTGAAAGTTGAGACACTGTCTTTGGATAACAAATATTTCTTTTTAATTTAGGATGGAATTACTTCTTTAAGTAAATTTTCCCCTTGAATTTTACAGTCTTCACATATAAATTCATAAATCATTGAGTCTTTGAAATATAGGATTCATAGAGTCATCTGATTCAGAACCCAGTAAATTCATTGCTAAGAATAACTGAAATAGTCATCTCAGAATATGTAAGATTGTACATAAGAAAGAATATGTAATATATAATTACATCACTTTAGAAGGTAAGAAACATTTTATGACTGAGATATTTGTATTATCTAACCAATGTTTAGTTATATTCTGATGATAAATATTTTACTTTTGACTTTTTTATTAAATATTCTCATGTATTTATTAGTTTTTAGACATTTGATAAGGAGAAACAAGAATTAGGAACTCCTACTAGGAATGAAGTATAAATTTTTCAGCATAGCAAGTGATAGGGAGAAACTAACTAAATCGTTAAGAAGGAAAGCTACATTGCTCATTACAGTGGCAGAGGACCAGAGCTTTCCACTTCCTGCAATATCTAAAATTCATCTTAATTCAGAAAACAAAGGTGGGGATTTTACTTCACTTCTGAGTTTAGTTTGGTATGTAACTCAGAATACCATGGAAAGGATAAACTTTTTTAAAAATAGAATAATCTATGTAATCCAAAAAGAGTGTACAATTTTCAAATATTTAATCATAAGCATAGAATGCTGGGGTCAAAGCTTTGAGAGTGACTGTTCACAATAGTCGAGTCATGAAATCAACCTAAGTGCCCTCAACAGATGGTTGGATAAAGAAAATGTGGTATATATACACCATAAAAAAGAGTGAAATCATGTCTTTTCAGCAACGTGGATGGAGCTGGAGGTCATTATCCTAAGTGAAATAACTCAGAAAATCAAATACCACATATCCATACTTAATAATTGGGAGCTAAATAATGGGCACACATGGACATACAGAGGGGAATTATAAATTTATAAAAATCCTACTGTTAAAAGTATAACCAAATATCCAGCTACACTCAGCATGTTCCTCAAAACTCTACATTTCTCAAGTCAGTTCTGTGTAAATGAGCATTTCATGAAATGTACATAGAACTCAAACTCTGAAGAGAATGAAAGAATAACCATGATTGGCTTTGGATTATATTTTGTATTAATACTTTTTTAGAAATATGCTTGTTGAAATGCAAATATTCTGTACATACCATAACTCAATGTCTGAATGAAGGGATTTTTGTGACCATTGTAAAGTTAGAAATGCAGAGGTAAAAGAAAAATTATTCTATTACTTCTTTGTCCATTTCCAAATTTTTATATTATTTTATATAAATAAATCTAACCTTAGGAATAGATTTGATTTATTGTTTACTCTTGCATAGATGAAGCATTACTTAAGCATATTGTCATTCACTCCAAGTTTCAATACCTCTTTGTAATGCTTCAGTTTCTTGTCATGAAGTAGGTTCTGTAAGCTCCTTCTGAAAGGTAACAGACATTATCATTTAGTACAAACGTCTCATTTTTAAAGAATTGCTAACACTAACCTATTTTATTCTTAGAGGGTACTTAACACACAGGCTTAAAGTTTTGTCAGCTCTTTTTGTTTATTTATCTGAATGAATAGTATATGTTAGATTTGGAACAGTTAAGTACTCTCTCTAAGGTCACCTCTTTAGACTCTCTAAAGTTGTTACACAAACTCTGTAGTTATATTGGAGACACATCAAAGAATAATATTACTAGCTGATCCCCAATTTTCCTTAACAATCTTCAGGAGAACATATTTATTTATGCTTTTAGGCAGATGTTTATTTGTTAATTTATCAAAAATGGGTAATTCTTCAGTGTCTGCTTTGTTTTTGGCACTCTGCATAGTGCTAGGGATTTTGTGTTGAAAAGCAGGTGAAATCCCTTCTGTATTAAAAATACAAAAATTAGCTGGGCGTGGTGGCGCACGCCTATAGTTCCAGCTACTCGAGAGGCTGAGGCAGGAGAATCACTTGAACCCGGGAGGTGGAGGTTGCAGTGAGCCGAGATTGCGCCACCGCACTCCAGCCTGGTGACAGAGCAAGATTCCGTCTCAAAAAAAAAAAAAAAAAAAATGCAAAAGTGTAGCTGTGGCTATAATGTAGACGTGTATCTCATTATAAGGGCTGTAGTAAGAAGTTGTAACATAGCCAAGGAGGTCAGGTAAAACGTCCCTGAGGAGGTGACTCTCGAGCTAACATCCACAGGCTATTAGTTAACTAACTGAAAAAACAAAATAGCTTCTTAAAGTGTTCTGTGATGGATGGGAGTGTGGAGAAATTGAAGGAAGGCTCGTGGGAGGAAAAGGAAGCCAAATCATGTTAGCAGGGCCAAGTGACATGGTTAGATTTGCCTTTTGAAAACTTTCTCTTTGTTTGTTATAGAGAACAAATTAGATGTGGTTGGGGTAATGGTGAAATGGAGCCGACTTGGGAGAGCCAATTTGATAGCAGTTCTCCCCAGCTCTAGATTCAGTGATTTCACAGTGAAAGTTTGAAATCAGCCATGGTGGGTGTATTTACATCATAGCATTGGGAAATTCTATAAATAAGGACTTTCCTCCTCCCCTGGAGAGCTAGTTAAATATTTATCAGCACATTAGTAAATGGAGGATAGACTGAGTGGCTACAGTGAGAACATTTAGGTGATTGCTGATAGTAGCTTGCACTAGGTTGCTGGCATTGGGGATGGAGAAATGTGAAAAGAGAACTGTGTCAATATGTATTTATGAACCTTGGCAAGTTAAATATAGTTATTAAACTAATAACTTATAATACATTACTAAGTATTTGCAATAAGGATGAAAATGAGAAATTATCTTTATTACTAATTGTAATTATGTTAAATATATAATATTGTGAAAATCCTAACATGTTATCTTGAATTAGTAATAGTTTAATGAATGGAGAGTCATGATATTCTTTTAATTTATGTTGAGTATTATATCAATTGAACTATAAGTGTAACATGCACACACACACACACATAAATGCACTTTGCATAAAATTCCTGTCTGAATCATTGTCATTGATTTTCACTGAAAATGTCCACAATATAAGTAAATTCCACTTAGGTTCTTATGTAAATTCTTATGATTCTTTACTAACAATTTTCCTTCATTTACCCTCCATCACTTCGTGCTTTCAAATTCTTCCATTTAAAAAATTCAATACTGAGGCATGGCTAGGATAAATATCAGGATAATACTATGATTAGGAAACAGCCTTCTTCCTCATGCAGGCATTCAAAAGAAACGGCTAGTGTTTCATGATTTTGGTCAACTCAAGGGTGGAAACAGCATCTGAGGAGATCAGTGAGGAGATAAGATTTCCATGGTGAAAGCTGTTGCCTAAATATAGGTCTCTTCCACAGCTTTTGGAGGAAGTTAGGGATGGGAGGAGAAACTTTCTAACCTCAAGTCTATAGTGGATTTTCAGAAGAATCATTCAGTGCTTCAAATGTGTTCTCTGCAGTTGGAAGCACAAGGGACAGATGTGGATTCATGCCTGAGAAACTTAAGCAGACTGCCCAGAAAACCTCGAGGGTGAAAAATCGCTGGCCAGCTGTGAAAGCAGCACCATCTAGGACTCTAGTTAGTCAGGGAGGCTGTAGTGTTTTTGTGAATTATCTGGAAGATGAGGATACCCCCATAAAGAGGGGCAAAGGACTCTCATGCACCCATGACTAGGGAACTACAGAATACTGGCCCAGAAGGAGACCTTTGAAAAGATCACTTGTGGGCCAATTTGCTAGTCTCTAAAGCCAATTAAATCTCCTTAAAGCTCCTCTGACCGGGTACCACCACCCGCTACCTTTCACCCTGGTAGCAGGGATACATTAGCTGTACCACTGAGGAAATTTAATCTTCCGGGGTCAGCTTTACAGTGGGCCCCACATAAAGCCCTAGAAGCAATCCTGGAAATTTTTACTTCTTTTCTCGTGTGTGTGTGTGTGTGTGTGTGTTTTGAGATCCCTCCAGATTTCATAAACTTCAGGGCTCACATAACCTGGATTTATCCCTTTGTACCATTGCCTTTAGATCTGGGCACTCAGGATTCTTGCCTTAGGCCCTGCATGTGAGAGAACTGTGTCACATCCCTTCTCCAGCTGCTTCCCCTTACATAAGATGCGTTTCCCGAAAGCCAACAGCTCCCACCACTAGGAGACTATGCCTTCACCACTCACTCTGTCCAGAAATCGCTGCTCAAATGGCCCTAGGTCCTACCCTCTGGAGGACCACATAATGCACAACCCATGGGCTGCGGAGGAACAGTCAATCACTGGTAGTGGTGGACAGAGCTTAGAGGGTCGGTGGGGGCATTTACCTTTCTGACTGCCAGGCCTTGGTGGAAAGGCAGCCGGCTAGATGTTTTGTCAACTATGCTGTATTACTGGTACCTTGTGAAAGGACTGATTGCCATCAATCTTCTGTATTTTTTTTTTATCATCTCTATTCAACCTTTTGGAAAGATATGAGCTCATTATTCGCTGGTTTATATATATTAAAAAAAACTAAAGAAGGTTTTCAAACGTCAAGAACCAATAGATTTTAATATGAAAAATAAGAATGTTTAAAAATTCCCAGAGAAACTGCTGCCCTTGATTGACAGTGTTGTTATTTTATCTCTCTGCTGTTTATTGCTCCTTAGTGAGTCATAATATTTGGTCCCTTGTGCAGTTACCCTGTCAAGGCAAGAAATCCTATTGTAACGTTTGCATCTAGTTTGACAACCCTTCTTTGTACATTGAGCACACAAATGCTATTTTTCAGATAAGTTGGGACAACCCGATAATATGACTGAAGTGTTTCAGCTCACCAGTGCAGTACAGTTATCATTGTACTCTTTATAGAGTACTATAAATACAGATTTGTCAGATCACTGAAAAAGATTGCAGGTGCATCACCATTGTTTTGAAAGTAGCTCTTATGTGTGCAGAAAAAGCATGGTGCCAACTTTCAATTCCCCCTGCTAACCTCATCCCATGAAAAAAATCGATCTGCAAATATATAAGATATTTTATTTGAATGTGTTCTATAATTTAGGTTTTAGTATAAGTCTTCTAGTAATACTATAAATAAATGCTATATAATCCAATATTGATTTTCTACTTTTCCCCTTCCAGGGGAGACTGACTAGCAGAAAAAGCAGAAACTTTGAAATCTGAAACATCTCATCTCTATTTGGCAGTTAGATGACATGGAGCAAGGAGCGGGTACTACTGTTATTGAAGTCAAGTATTCTTATATATATAATAAAGACAATAGCACCTGCTTTGTAAGGTCATTGTGAAAGTATTCAGTTTTCAAAGTAAAGCAGGTAGAATCATGCTGGGCACCAAGAGGAAGCACAATAAAAACTACCAGATTTAATATCTCTTGAATGAGGAAGTTGGGCATAAGAATAAGGGATTGGATCTCTAAGAATACATAATGTTCTACGGCATTTATGCTTTTAGATATTTCCTCAAATTTGCCTATTCACAATATGTGATTATTTGCCCATTTTTAAAAGAAAGTATTATCTTTTTTTTCCTCTGGTAGATTAAGCCCTTTTACAACAAATGTTTCCTGGTTTTTTTTTTTTATCTTCTATTTTACTTAGAATAGCAATAACTAGTAGGTACTAAAAAAATACCTGAGAATTGGTTAATTTTTATTTACTTTTGAGGTAAAACACATTTTCTTTTATTTAGAAGGTAGAACCAACCATGATAGTTGTCCAACATTATCAAATTTTTAAAAATTAGATATGAATAGAGCATATTTACTGTTAATATTTTAATATTAACATATTTAACATTTGAATAATTAATATTGAAAATATCACAGGGAATTAAAACAGCAATTTTTTCATCAGTATTGAAAAGAAAGATCTGAAAACTTGAAGTCTAGAAACCTGATTGCCAGCCCTGGAAAAGTGCTATGTTTTGCTGCATGCTAATTCTCTTAACTGTGAAACAAACATTAGCAACACAGTGAAATACTAATGAGCAAAAGTCTGGGAATGCCTGTTGTAAAATGTGAAGTAGCATACCTTACTTCTTTGTTTTATAGGGGTATCTAAAATAAACATTCATTAATATTTTTAATTCTTTGAGTTAAAGGGTTCCCCTGATTGATGGAAAAATCAAAGTACTTGTAGACAGATTGATTCCTGCCTGTTTCTATAATATTTGAACACCTCTATTATAGTACTCATTAGACAGAATTACAATTGCCTATATTCTTCATTCTCTCTCACTAGATATTAAAGACAGGTATTTTTTGAAGGACAGATGTTTCTATCATTTTCTTTTTGAAATATTGTGTGTGTAGGATGAAATTTTACATTGTAAGCATAATTACGTGTTGAATTTATAAATTAGGGTTGTAAACTATTGTTTAAATCTATTCTTTAAAATAATAAATTGGTTTATTCAGTAACACTTAAATGTAGTTAATATTAGGCACCATGCTGTAATCTAAGCTTTGCAAACACGTATCCATTTAATCTTCCCAACAAGGTTATATGTTGTTATTATCTGCAAGCTACAGGTCAGACAACAAAGGCACATGGAGATTAAGTAACTTGTCCAGGATGACAATTTAAAAAAAGAATAAATTGTACTTTCTTTCTTTCTTTTTTTTTTTTATTTTTTTGGAGATGGAGTCTTGCTGTGTTGCCCAGGCTGGAGTTCAGTGGCGCAATCTCGGCTCACTGCAACCTCCACCTCCCAGGTTCAAGCAATTCTCCTGCCTCAGCCTACTGAGTAGCTGGGATTATAGGCACGTGCCACCACACTCGGCTAATTTTTGTATTTTTAGTATAGACGAGGTTTCACCATGTTAGTCAGGCTGGTCTTGAACTCCTGACCTCGTGTTCTGCCTGCCTCAGCCTCCCAAAGTGCTGGGATTACAGGTGTGAGCCACCACGTGGGCCTCTACTTTCTTTTAAATTACTTTAATTACTAAATTTAGAATCTGACACACTGTGAAATCATTCTTTTTTTTTTTCAAATGCAGTTCTTTTTGTAGTCTTTAGTAATCTAAAAAATATGAATGTCATTATAAGCAAATAATGCTTAAGATGATTAGCATTTATAAATCAACATAATAGAAAGGAAGAATATAAGTAGCAAAATTCTTCACTGATGATTATCACAATCAGTACCTCTTCATTTATATGTATGTTTTTCTCTCAAATGAGCCAGGAGGAAAACTTTTTTTCATGCTTCTGTTCTACTTAGTGTCATTAGTGTCATTATTCATTTTACTAGCTATTTCTTTTTTGTCTTTTTATACTTTAAGTTTTAGGGTACATGTGCACAATGTGCAGGTTTGTTACATATATACATGTGCCATGTTGGTGTGCTGCACCCATTAACTCGTCATTTAACATTAGGTATATCTCCTAATGCTATCCCTCCCCCCTCCCCCCACCCCACAACAGGCCCTGGTGTGTAATGTTCCCCTTCCTCTGTCCATGTGTACTCATTGTTCAATTCCCACCTATAAGTGAGAATATGCGGTGTTTGGTTTTTTGTCCTTGCGATAGTTTGCTGAGAATGATGGCTGCCAGCTTCATCCATGTCCCTACAAAGGACATGAACTCATCCTTTTTCATGGCTGTATAGTATTCCACAGTGTATATGTGCCACATTTTCTTAATCCAGTCTATCATTGTTGGACATTTGGGTTGGGTCCAAGTCTTTGCTATTGTGAATAGTGCTGCAATAAACATACGTGTGCATGTGTCTTTATAGCAGCATGATCTATAATCCTTTGGATATATACCCAGTAATGGGATGGCTGGGTCAAATGGTATTTCTAGTTCCAGATCCCTGAAGAATCGCCACACCAATTTCCACAATGGTTGAACTAGTTTACAGTCCCACCAACAGTGTAAAAGTGTTCCTGTTTCTCCACATCCTCTCCAGCACCTGTTGTTTCCTGACTTTTTAATGATTGCCATTCTAACAGGTGTGAGATGGTATCTCATTGTGGTTTTGATTGACATTTCTCTGATGGCCAGTGATGATGAGCATTTTTTCATGTGTTTTTTGGCTGCATAAATGTCTTCTTTTAAGAAGTGTCTGTTCATATCCTTCGACCACTTTTTGATGGGGTTGTTTGTTTTTTTCTTGTAAATTTGCTTGAGTTTATTGTAGATTCTGGATATTAGCCATTTGTCACATAAATAGGTTGGAAAAATTTTCTCCCATTCTGTAGGTTGCCTGTTCATTCTGATGGTGGTTTCTTTTGCTGTGCAGAAACTCTTTAGCTTAATTAGATCCCATTTGTCACTTTTGGCTTTTGTTTCCATTGCTTTTGGTGTTTTAGACATGAAGTCCTTGCCCATGCCTATGTCCTGAATGGTATTGCCTAGGTTTTCTTCTAGGGTTTTTATGGTTTTAGGTCTAACGTTTAAGTCTTTCATCCATCTTGAATTAATTTTTGTATAAGGTGTAAGGAAGGCATCCACTTTCAACTTTCTCCATGTGGTGAGGCAGTTTTCCCAGCACCATTTATTGAATAGGGAATCCTTTCCCCATTGCTTGTTTTTCTCAGGTTTGTCAAAGATCAGATGGTTGCAGATGTGTGGTATTATTTCTGAGGGCTCTGTTCTGTTCTATTGGTCTATATCTCTGTTTTGGTACCAGTACCATGCTGTTTTGGTTACTGTAGCCTTGTAGTATAGTTTGAAGTCAGGTAGCATGATGCCTCCAGCTTTGTTCTTTTGGCTTAGGATTGACGTGGCAATGCGGGCTCTTTTTTGGTTCCATAAGAACTTTAAAGTAGTTTTTTCCAGTTCTGTGAAGAAAGTCATTGGTAGTTTGATGGGGATGGCATTGAATCTATAAATTAGTTTGGGCAGTGTGGCCATTTTCACGATATTGATTCTTCCTATCCATGAGTATGGAATGTTCTTCCATTTGTTTGTGTCCTCTTTTATTTCCTTGAGCAGTGGTTTGAAGTTCTCCTTGAAGAGGTCCTTCACATCCTTTCTAAGTTGGATTCCTAGGTATTTTATTCTCTTTGAAGCAATTATGAATGGGAGTTCACTCATGATTTGGCTCTCTGTTATTGGTGTATAAGAATGCTTGTGATTTTTGCACATTGATTTTGTATCCTGAGACTTTGCTGAAGTTTCTTATCAGCTTATGGAGATTTTGGGCTGAGATGATGGGGTTTTCTAGGTATACAATCATGTCATCTGCAAACAGGGACAATTTGACTTCCTCTTTTCCTAATTGAATACCCTCTATTTCCTTCTCCTGCCTGATTGCCCTGGCCAGAACTTCCAACACTATGTTGAATAGGAGTGGTGAGAGAGGGCATCCTTGTCTTGTGCCAGTTTTCAAAGGGAATGCTTCCAGTTTTTGTCCATTCAGTATGATATGGCTGTGGGTTTGTCATAGAAAGTGCTTATTATTTTGAGATATGTCCCATCGATACTTAATTTATTGAGAGTTTTTAGCATGAAGTGTTGTTGAATTTTGTCAAAAGCCTTTTCTGCATCTATTGAGATAATCATGTGGTTTTTGTCATTGGTTCTGTTTATATGCTGGATTACATTTATTGATTTTCATATGTTGAAGCAGCCTTGCATCCCAAGGATGAAGCCCACTTGATCATGGTGGATAAGCTTTTTGATGTGTTGCTGGATTCAGTTTGCCAGTATTTTATTGAGGATTTTTGCATCAATGTTCATCAAGGATATTGGTCTAAAATTCTCTTTTTTTTGTTGCATCTCTGCCAGGCTTTGGTATCAGGATGATGGTGGCCTCATAAAACGAGTTAGGGAGGATTCCCTCTTTTTCTATTGATTGGAATAGTTTCAGAAGGAATGGTACCAGCTGTTCCTTGTACCTCTGGTAGAATTCGGCTGTGAATCCATCTGGTCCTGGACTTTTTTTGGTTGGTAAGCTATTAATTATAGCCTCAATTTCAAAGCCTGTTATTAGTCTATTCAGAGATTCAACTTCTTCCTGGTTGAGATTTGGGAGAGTGTGTGTGTTGAGCAATTTATCCATTTCTTCTAGATTTTCTAGTTTATTTGTGTAGAGGTGTTTCTAGTTTTCTCTGATGGAAGTTTGTATTTCTGTGGGATCGGTGGTGATATCCCCTTTGTCATTTTTTATTGCATCTATTTGATTCTTCTGTCTTTTCTTCTTTATTAGTCTTGCTAGTGGTCTATCAATTTTGTTGATCTTTTCAAAAAACCAGCTCCTGGATTCCTTGATTTTTTGAAGGGCTTTTTGTGTCTCTATTTCCTTCAGTTCTGCTCTGATCTTAGTTATTTCTTGCCTTCTGCTAGCTTTTGAATGTGTTTGCTCTTGCTTCTCTAGTTGTTTTAATTGTGATGTTAGGGTGTCAATTTTAGATCTTTCCTGCTTTCTCTTGTGGGCATTTAGTGCTATACATTTCCCTCTACACACTGCTTTGAATGTGTCCCAGAGATTCTGGTATGTTGTGTCTTTGTTCTCGTTGGTTTCAAAGAACATCTTTATTTCTGCCTTCATTTTGTTATGTACCCAGTAGTCATTCAGGAGCAGGTTGTTCAGTTTCCATGTAGTTGAGCGGTTTTGAGTGAGTTTCTTCATCCTGAGTTCTAGTTTGATTGCACTGTGATCTGAGAGACAGTTTGTTATAATTTCTGTTCTTTTACATTTGCTGAGGGGTGCTTTACTTCCAACTATGTGGTCAGTTTTGGAACAGGTGTGGTGTGGTGCTGAAAAGAATGTATATTCTGTTGATTTGGGGTGGAGAGTTCTGTAGATGTCTATTAGGTCTGCTTGGTGCAGAACTGACTTCAATTCCTGGATATCCTTGTTAACTTTCTGTTTCATTGATCTGTCTGATGTTGACAGTGGGGTGTTAAAGTCTCCCATTACTATTGTGTGGGAGTCTAAGTCACTTTGTAGGTCACTAAGTACTTGCTTTATGAATCTGGGTGCTCCTGTATTGGGTGCATATATATTTAGGATAGTTAGTTCTTCTTGTTGAATTGATCCCTTTACCATTATGTAATGGCCTTCTTTGTCTCTTTTGATCTTTGTTGGTTTAAAGTCTGTTTATCCGAGACTAGGATTGCAACCCCTGCCTTTTTTTGTTTTCCATTTGCTTGGCAGATCTTCCTCCATCCCTTTATTTTGAGCCTATGTGTGTCTCTGCACATGAGGTGGGTCTCCTGAATACAGCACACTAATGGGTCTTGACTTATTATCCAATTTGTCAGTCTGTGTCTTTTCATTGGAGCATTTAGTCCATATACATTTAAGGTTAGTAGTGTCATGTGTGAATTTGATCCTGTCATTATGATGTTACCTGATTGTTTTGCTTGTTAGTTGATGCAGTTTCTTCCTAGTCTTGATGGTCTTTACAATTTAGCATGTTTTTGCAGTGGCTGGTACCGGTTGTTCCTTTCCATGTTTAGTGCTTCCTTCAGGAGCTCTTTCAGGGCAGGCCTGGTGGTGACAAAATCTCTCAGCATTTGCTTGTCTGTAAAGGATTTTATTTCTCCTTCACTTATGAAGCTTAGTTTGGCTGGATATGAAATTCTGAGTTGAAAATTCTTTTCTTTAAGAATGTTGAATATTGGCCCCCACTCTCTTCTGGCTTGTAGAGTTTCTGCTGAGAAATCAGCTGTTAGTGTGATGGGCTTCCCTTTGTGGATAACCCAACCTTTCTCTCTGGCTGCCCTTAACATTTTTTCCTTCATTTCAACATTGGTGAATCTGACAATTATGTATCTTGGAGTTGCTCTTCTCGAGGAGTATCTTTGTGGCATTCTCTGTATTCACTGAATGTGAATGTTGGCCTGCCTTGCTAGATTGGGGAAGTTGTCCTGGATAATATCCTGCAGAGTGTTTTCCAACTTGGTTCCATTCTCCCCATCACTTTCAGGTACACCAATTAGATGTAGATTTGGTCTTTTCACATAGTCACATATTTCTTGGAGGCTTTGTTCATTTCTTATTATTCTTTTTTCTCTAAACTTCTCTTCACGCTTCATTTCATTCATTTCATCTTCCATCACTGATACCCTTTCTTCCAGTTGATCGCATTGGTTACTGAGGCTTGTGCATTCATCATGTAGTTCTCGTGCCGTGGTTTTTAGCTCCATGAGGTCCTTTAAGGACTTCTCTGTGTTTGTTATTCTAGTTATCCATTCATCTAATTTTTTTTCAAATTTTTTAACTTCTTTGCCATTGGTTCGAACTTCCTCCTTTAGCTCGGAGTAGTTTGATCTTCTGAAGCCTTGTTCTCTCAACTCATCAAAGTCATTCTCCATCCAGCTTTGTTCCATTGCTGGTGAGGAGCTGTGTTCCTTTGGAGGAGGAGAGGCACTCTGATTTTTAGAGTTTCTGGTTTTTCTGCTCTGTTTTTTCCCCATCTTTGTGGTTTTATCTACCTTTGGTCTTTGATGATGGTGACGTACAGACGGGTTTTTGGTGTGGATGTCCTTTCTGTTTGTTAGTTTTCCTTCTAACAGTCAGGACCCTCAGCTGCAGGTCTGTTGGAGTTTACTGGAGGTCCACTCCAGACCCCGTTTGCCTGAGTATCAGCAGCGGTGGCTGCAGAACAGTGGATATTGGTGAACCGCAAATGCTGCTCCCTGATGGTTCCTCTGGAAGTTTTGTCTCAGAGGAGTACCTGGCCGGCTGTGTGATATGTCAATCTGCCCCTACTGGGGGGTTCCTCCCAGTTAGGCTACTCGGCGGTTAGGGACCCACTTGAGGAGACAGTCTGCTCATTCTCAGATCTCAAGCTGTGTGCTGGGAGAACCACTACTCTCTTCAAAGCTGTCAGACAGGGACATTTAAGTCTGCAGAGGTTATCGCTGTCTTTTGTTTGTCTGTGCCCTGCCCCTAGAGGTGGAGGCTATGGTGCAGGCAGGCCTCCTTGAGCTGTGATGGGCTCCATCCAGTTCGAGCTTCCCAGCCACTTTGTTTACCTGCTCTAGCCTGAGCAATGGCAGGCGCCCCTCCCCCAGCCTTGCTGCCACCTTGCAGTTTGATCTCAGACTGCTGTGCTAGCAATGAGCGAGGCTCTGTGGGCGTAGGACCCTCCGAGCCAGTTGCGGGATATAATCTCCTGGTGTGCCCTTTGTTAAGCCCGTTGGAAGAGCGCAGTATTAGGGTGGGAGTGACCCAATTTTCCAGGTGCTGTCTGTCTCCCGTTTCTTTGACTAGGAAAGTGAATTCCCTGACCCGTTGCACTTCCCAGGTGAGGCGATGCCTCACTCTGCTTCGGCTCATGCACGGTGCGCTGCACCCACTGTCCTGCACCCACTGTCTGGCACTCCCCCGTGAGATGAACCTGGTACCTCACTTGGAAATGCAGAAATCACCTGTCTTCTGTGTCACTCACGCTGGGAGCTGCAGACTGGAGCTGTTCCTATTCGGCCATCTTGCCTCCACCCCCCCCCCCAATTTAACTTTTATTTAAAGTTTAGGGGTACATGTGCAGTTTTGTTATGTAGGTAAACATATACCGTATACCTATGTGTCATGGGGGTTTGTGATACAGGTTATTTCATCACCCAGGTATTAAGCCTAGTACTCATTAGTGATTTTTCCTGATCCTCTCCTTTCTTCCACCCTCCAGTCTCTGATAAGCCCCAGTGTGTGTTGTTCCCCTCTATGTATCCATGTGTTCTTATCATTTAGCTCCCACTTATAAGGGAGAAAATACAGTATGTGGTTTTCTGATCCTCTGTTAGTTTGCTAAGGATAATTATCTCCAGCTCCATGCACATTCCTGCAAAAGACATGATGTTTTTATTTTTTGTTTTGTTTTGTTTTTTTAATGGCTACATATATACTGGCTAACTTCTATTCATCTTTTGTTTCGAAAAGTCACTTCTTCAACTCAGAGGACTCTGTTATGTGGTCTACATTCTGCAAATTTCTTTTACCTTATTTACCACAGAAACAAATATGGAACCTAATCAACAATTGTAGATGTTCACAAATCAGAGGTCCTTTATTGTTTCACTTTTCCTTGATAGTCAAATAAAACATTCATGGGCTTTGATTCCAAGAACTGTGTTAAGTACAGTGGTCCCCACTCCCACCCCTCAATCTAGGAAAATTATAATCAATTCTTTTCCTCCTGGTTGCATCTTTTCCCAATATTCTCTTTTGCTTAAATTCTTGATCTATCTGGACTATTTTTTAACCTCTTATGTATAGGTTCCATGTCATTATTGTCCTTAAGTTCCATTAAAGTCCTGACATGGACTGCTTCTCTCTTGCTATAATTTTCCTCAGTCTTCTATCAGGACCTTTCTTCACTTTTCTACATTTACCCCTTGAGTGCCTCATAGCCACTTCAAAGTTGCTACTTGAAAACACATTGTGGCAAGTAGCGGTGGTTGTCTACACAGTTTTCAGCTTTCTTGAAGTAAATGCTTTCTGTTTTGGGATCAGCAATGCGCTTGCCACAGGTGATGAATCATGTCTGGTCTAAAACTTCACTAGTCATGAAAACCTCATTTCTACTTTCTAGGTTTTTGTCTTCAGGTGAGTATCTGAGTCAGTTATGGACAAAGAGACATAATAGGAAGTCAGCCAAGGGCTTCCAAGAAATATTTTCCTCTTGATACATAGATAAAAACTGCTTTTTTTGCCTCGTTCTCTCCCTTATGATTTGGGTTTTGTCTATGAAGACAGTATAATTGGGCCTAGAGCACCAATCTTGAGACTGGAAGACTGCATGTATTGAAGTAAACAGTAAGCTGAAAAGAAAGCCAGTCCAACTTTTAGCTACTAGACTTTATGCTAGCTAAATAACAATAAATGTCTGTCTCTCTCTCTATATATATTTTGAGACAAAGTCTTGCTCTGTTGCCCAGGCTGGAGCGCAAAGGCAGGATCTCGGCTTACTGCAACCCCTGCCTCCTGGGTTCAAGCAATTCTCCTGCCTCAGCCTTCTGAGTAGCTGGGATTACAGGGGCCCACCACCATGCCCAGCTAATTTTTGTATTTTTAGTAGAGATGAGGTTTCACAATGTTGGCCAGGCTGGTCTCGAACTCCTGACCTCAGGTGATCCACCTGCCTTGGCCTTCCAAAGTGCTGGGATTACAGGCGTGAGCCACTGGTCCTGGCCGTCTCTATTTTTTAATACCTCTTTACAGGATATTCTGTTATGTAATAATCAACACAGCCAGAATTCCTGCTTATTTTCTTGAACAGAGCAACTTAACTTTTGTTTTTAGTTGTCTGACTTAGATCATGCACAGAAGGTCATCTCATTAAGCAACAGAATATATATAAGTCACTTTGAGACAATCATAAGTGCACTTCCCTGACAATTTTAATGTACAGTAGTCATTTTATCTCTCTGTACATAATATTCCTTTCTATCATATACTTGTTTGTTCAGTATTTATCATATAGATTTTTAAATTTGATGAAAGCAGGGATTGTTCCCCTTATTCATGGGTGCATTTGCAGGTCTTTGCATAATACCAGATTCTAAAAGGGCCTCAATAAGCATGTATGGAATAAACAGCTGAAAGAATGAATATTTAATCTAGTGTTTCTTTGTTTGTTTGTTTTTTTGACATGAAGTCTTGTTCTGTCACTAGGCTGGAGTGCAGTGGCACAATCTCGGCTCACTGCAACCTGCGCCTCTGGGTTCAAGCGATTCTGCCTCAGCCTCTGGAGTAGCTGAAATTACAGGCACAAGCCACTATGCCCGGCTAATTTTTGTATTTTTAGTAGAGATGGAGTTTCACCATGTTGGCCAGGCTGGTCTCCATCTCTTGACCTAGTGATCTGCCCGCCTTGGCTTCCCAAAGTGCTGTGATTACAGGCATGAGCCACTGCACCCGGCTTAATCTAGTGTTTTAATGAGTTGCAGTGGAGAAGTCAACACTTAGTAGATTGTCTTCTTATAAGGATTGCCATTTGAACAGTCTTGAATGTTCAGAATAGTTCATAACCCAGAAGAAATGAGGAAAATTAGACCTTCAGAGATAGCATGTTCCCTGTTCCTGATTCATCAATTGTGAGGAAATTTAAAATGAGTGTCTGGACTACATGATTGTTTAAGTCCTCTCTATTTTTATTTTATTTTATTTTATTTATTTATTTTGAGACGGAGTCTCGCTCTGTTGCCCAGGCTGGAGTACAGTGGCGTGATCTCAGCACACTGCAAGCTCCGCCTCGGCCTCCATGGTTCACACCATTCTCCTGCTTCAGCCTCCCGAGTAGCTGGGACTACAGGCACCCACCACCACACCCAGCTAATTTTTGTATTTTTAGTAGAGATGGGGTTTCACCATGTTGGCCAGGCTGGTTTCAAACTCCTGACCTCAGGTGATCCGCCCCACTCGGCCTCCCAATGTGCTGAGATTACAAGGGTGAGCCACCGCACCAGGTGACGTCCTCTCTATTTTAATATATTTCAATCAAGAAAGCCTCATATATCTAAAGATAATATGTATTAATAAAAGCCCTCTAAGTATGAATCTAGTAAATGTGGAGACCAAAATTGCATAAGAAATAATGAGAAAAGGTTTAAATGGTGGAAAATGAGACAACATGAAAATAATTTGTTTAGCCTTACATTTTACAAAACTCAGGTATAATTGCAGTGTTTGAGAGGTACAAAATAGAATGCTCGCTCTAAACATATGACATGTGTCACTTCAATTGTATATAATGATGTTAAAGAGGGTAATTTTCATAAGACTATACAAGGATATTGTTGATTTTCCCTGAAGTCTTTTAGAATCATCAATTAATGTAACAATTATATTTTTAAGCACCTTGTGCAGAGGAGAGGGATAGGCATGTCAGGAGAGGTTTGAGGAGGGATTAATTTTGTAGATAGTCAGTTCACTAGTGAATATTTTATTGTATGGAAAATTTTACTTGTCTACACAGAATCATAAATATAACGACTTGGATAATACATACCAGAATAATGAGACTGTCTTGTACTTTATTCAGTTTGGGATTAATAATTAATACTACGGGTAGATAGTTTTCCAAATTCATGATTAAGTTTTCTCTGATAACAAAAGCCATTTTTCAACTTTTATTTCTTTCAAGAAGCATACCCTTGATTAATGTTTCAGTATATCATACAGGGTCATTAACACCAGTGTACCAGAGGAAGATGAAGAGAAAATATTTCTGCATAGAGAAATGGTATATGACCTCAAGTATTAAAAATGAATTCTAGTATCTTAGATACCAGTCTTATAAGTGAAAATCCTCTTTTTGAGCTGCAAAAGAGAACTAGTGTGCTATTTTAAGATATACCCCTTTAAGACAGTTTTAGGGAGTATATAGGACAGGGGTAAAGAACAGAGTCTTGGGAGTCAGCATTCTTATATCAATTGAGTTTGCTAATCTTGGGCAAAGAGGGAAATTATTAATAGGTAGTACGTCACTTCTAAATTCTTTTTTAATTTTTATTTATTATATTTCAAGTGCTAGGGTACATGTGCACAATGTGCAGGTTTGTTACATATGTATACATGCACCATGTTGGTGTGCTGCACCCATTAACTCATCATTTACATTAGGTATATTTCCTAACGATATCCCTCCTCCCTCCACCCAACCCCATGACAGGCCCTAGTGTGTGATGTTCCCCTTCCTGTGTCCAAGTGTTCTCGTTGTTTAATTCCCACCTATGAGTAAGAACATGTGGTGTTTGTTTTTTTGTCCTTGCGATAGTTTGCTGAGAATGATGGTTTCCAGCTTCATTCATGTCCCTACAAAGGACATGAACTCATCCATTTTTATGGCTGCATAGTATTCCATGGTGTATATGTGCCACATTTTCTTAATCCAGTCTATCATTGTTGGACATTTGGGTTGGTTCCAATTCTTTGCTATTTTGAATAGTGCTGTGATAAACATATGTGTGCATGTGTCTTTATAGCAGCTTGATTTATAATCCTTTGGGTATATACCCAGTAATGGGATTGCTGGGTCAAATGGTATTTCTAGTTTGATATCCCTGAGGAATCGCCACACTGTCTTCCACAATGGTTGAACCAGTTTACAATCCCACCAACACTGTAAAAGTGTTCCTATTTCTCCACATCCTCTCCAGCACCTGTTGTTTCCTGACTTTTTAATGATTGCCATTCTAACTGGTGTGAGATGGTATCTCATTATGGTTTGGATTTGCATTTCTCTGATGGTCGGTGATGATGAGCATTTTTTCATGTGTCTTTTGGCTGCATAAATGTCTTCTTTTAAGAAGTGTCTGTTCATATCCTTCACCCACTTGTTGATGGGGTTGTATGTTTTTTTCTTGTAAATTTGTTTGAGTTCATTGTAGATTCTGGATATTTGCCCTTTGTGAGATGAGTAGATTGCAAAAATTTTCTCCCATTCTGTAGGTTGCCTGTTCATTCTCACAGTAGTTTCCTTTGCTGTGCAGAAGCTCTTTAGTTTAATTAGATCCCATTTGCCAATTTTGTCTTTTGTTGCCATTGCTTTTGGTGTTTATACATGAAGTCCTTGCCCATGCCTATGTCCTGAATGGTATTGCCTAGGTTTTCTTGTAGGGATTTTATGGTTTTAGGTCTAACATGTAAGTCTTTAATCCATCTTAAATTAATTTTTATATAAGGTTTAAGGAAGGGATCCAGTTTCAGCTTTCTACATATGGCTAGCCAGTTTTCCCAGCACCATTTTTTAAATAGGGAATCCTTTCCCTATTTCTTGTTTTTGTCAAAGATCAGATGGTTGCAGATGTGTAGTATTATTTCTGAGACCTCTGTTCTGTTCCATTGATCTATATCTCTGTTTTGGTACCAGTACCATGATGTTTTGGTTACTATAGCCTTGTAGTATAGTTTGAAGTGAGGTAGCATAATGCCTCCAGCTTTGTTCTTTTGGCTTAGGATTGTCTTGGCAATGTGGGCACTTTTTGGTTCCATATGAACTTTAAAGTAGTTTTTTCCAATTCTGTGAATAAAGTCATTGGTAGCTTGATGGGAATGCCATTGAATCTATAAATTACGTTGGGCAGTGTGGCCATTTTCATGATATTGATTCTTCCTATCCATGAGTATGGAATGTTCTTCCATTTGTTTGTGTCCTCTTATTTCCTTGAGCAGTGGTTTGAAGTTCTCCTTGAAGAGGTCCTTCACATCCCTTGTAAGTTGGATTCCTAGGTATTTTATTCTCTTTGAAGCAATTGTGAATGGGAGTTCACTCATGATTTGGCTCTCTGTTGGTCTGCTATTGGTGTATAAGAATGCTTGTGATTTTCGCACATTTATTTTATATCCTGAGACTTTGCTGAATTTGCTTATCAGCTTAAGGAGATTTTGGCCTGAGACGATGGGGTTTTCTAAATATACAATCATGTTATCTGCAAAGAGGGACAATTTGACTTCCTCTTTTCCTAATTGAATACCCTTTATTTCTTTCTCCTGCCTGATTGCCCTGGCCAGAACTTCCAACACTATGTTGAATAGGAGTGGTGAGAGAGGGCATCTCTGTCTTGTGCCAGTTTTCAAAGGGAATGCTTCCAGTTTTTGGCCATTCAGTATGATATTGGCTCTGGGTTTGCCATAAATAGCTCTTATTATTTTGAGATACGTCCCACCAATACCTAATTTATTGAGAATTTTTAGCATGAAGTGTTGTTGAATTTTGTCAAAGGCCTTTTCTGCATCTATTGAGATAATCATGTGGTTTTTGTCTTTGGTTCTGTTTATATGCTGGATTACATTTATTGATTTGCGTATATTGAACCAGCCTTGCATCCCAGGGATGAAGCCCACTTGATCATGGTTGATAAGCTTTTTGATGTGTTGCTGGATTTGGTTTGCCAGTATTTTATTGAAGATTTTTGCACCGATGTTCATTAGGGATATTGGTCTAAAATTCTCTTTTTTTGTTGCGTCTCTGCCAGGCTTTGCTATCAGGATGATGCTGGCCTCATAAAATGAGTTAGGGAGGATTCCCTCTTTTTCTAGTGATTGTAATAGTTTCAGAAGGAATGGTACCAGCTCCTCCTTGTACCTCTGGTGGAATTTGGGTGTGAATCTGTCTGGTCCTGGACTTTTTTTGGTTGGTAGGCTATTAATTATAGCCTCAATTTCAGAGCCTGTTATTGATCTGTTCAGGGATTCAACTTCTTCCTGGTTTAGTCTTGGGAGGGTGTATGTGTCCAGGAATTTATCCATTTTTTCTAGATTTTCTAGTTTGTTTGCATAGAGGTGTTTATAGTATTCTCTAATAGTAGTTTGTATATCTGTGGGATCGGTGGTGATATCCCCTTTATCATCTTTTATTGCATCCATTTGATTCTTCTCTCTTTTCTTCTTCATTAGTCTGGCTAGGAGACTATCAATTTTGTTGATCTTTTCAAAAAACCAGCTCCTGGATTCATTGATTTTTTTGAAGGGCTTTTTGTGTCTCTATCTCCTTCAGCTGTGCTCTGATCTTAGTTATTTCTTGCCTTCTGTTAGCTTTTGAATGTGTTTACTCTTGCTTCTCTAGTTGCTTTAATTGTGATGTTAGGGTGTCAATTTTAGATCTTTCCTGCTTTCTCTTGTGGGCATTTAGTGCTATAAATTTCCCTCTACACACTGCTTTAAATGTGTCCCAGAGATTCTGGTATGTTGAGTCTTTGTTCTCATTGGTTTCAAATAACATCTGTATTTCTGCCTTCATTTTGTTATGTACCCAGTAGTCATTCAGGAGCAGGTTGTTCAGTTTCCATGTAGTTGAGCAGTTTTGAGTGAGTTTCTTAATCCTGAGTTCTAGTTTTATTGCAGTGTGATCTGAGAGATAGTTTGTTAAAGCTTCTATTCTTTTACATTTGCTGAGGAGTGCTTTACTTCCAACTAGGCTTCAGAAGATCAAACTTCTCCGAGCTAAAGGTGGAAGTTCGAACCCTTTGTGAAGAAGATAAAAACCTTGAAAAAAGATTAGACAAATGGCTAACTGGAATAACCAATGTAGAGAAGTCCTTAAATGACCTGATGGAGCTGAAAAACATGGCACGAGAACTACGTGATGAATGCACAAGCTTCAGTAGCCGATTCCATCAACTGGAAGAAAGGGTATCAGTGATTGAAGATCAAGTGAATGAAATGAAGTGAGAAGACAAGTTTAGAGAAAAAAGAGTAAAAAGAAATGAACAAAGCCTCCAAGAAATATGGAACTATGTGAAAAGACCAAATCTACATCTGATTGTTGTACCTGAATGTGATGGGGAGAATGGAACCAAGTTGGAAAACTCTCTGCAGGATATTATACAGGAAAACTTCCCCAGCCTAGAAAGGCAGGCCAACATTCAAGTTCAGGAAATACAGAGACGCCACAAAGATACTCCTCAAGAAGAGCAACTCCAATACACATAATTGTCAGATTCACCAAAGTTGAAATGAAGGAAAAAATGTTAAGGGCAGCCAGAGAGAAAGGTCGGGTTACCCACAAAGGGAAGCCCATCAGACTAACAGCTGATCTCTTGCTAGAAACTCTACAAGCCAGAAGAGAGTGGGATCCAATATTCAACATTCTTAAAGAAAAAATAATTTTCCACCCAGAATTTCATATCCAGCCAAACTAAGCTTCATAAGTGAAGGAGAAATAAAATCCTTTACAGACAAGCAAATGCTGAGAGATTTTGTCACCACCAGGACTGCCCTGAAAGAGCTCCTGAAGGAAGCACTAAACATGGAAAGGAACAACCGGTACCAGCTACTGCAAAAACATGCTAAATTGTAAAGACCATCAAGGCTAGGAAGAAACTGCCTCAGCTAATGAGCAAAATAATCAGCTAACATCATAATGACAGGATCAAATTCACACGTAACAATAAATTAACCTTAAATGTAAATGGGCTAAATGCTCCAATTAAAAGACAGACGGGCGAATTGGATAAAGAGTCAAGACCCATCAGTGTGCTGTATTCAGGAGACCCATCTCATGTGCAGAGACACACATAGGCTCAAAATAAAGGGATGGAGGAAGATCTGCCAAGCAAATGGAAAACAAAAAAAGGCAGGGGTTGCAATCCTAGTCTCGGATAAAACAGACTTTAAACCAACAAAGATCAAAAGAGACAAAGAAGGCCATTACATAATGGTAAAGGGATCAATTCCACAAGAAGAGCTAACTATCCTAAATATATATGCACCCAATACAGGAGCACCCAGATTCATAAAGCAAGTACTTAGTGACCTACAAAGAGACTTAGACTCCCACACAATAATAATGGGAGAATTTAACACCCCACTGTCAACATTAGACAGATCCACGAGACAGAAAGTTAACAAGGATATCCGGGAATTGAAGTCAGCTCTGCACCAAGCAGACCTAATAGACATCTACAGAACTCTCCACCCCAAATCAACAGAATATACATTCTTCTCAGCACCACATCACACTTATTCCAAAACTGACCACATATTTAGAAGTAAAGCACTCCTAAATTCTTGTTCTATCTCATGAGAGTTTGGTCACCTTTCAAATTTGAACAAACTAGAAAATTTCTTTGAATCTCAGGGATTTATACATTTGGAAATTTATGCCCAGTTTGTAGACTTCATTAGAGGGATAAAAACAAATGACTGCAAACTATCTGGTATAGTTGGTGCTCAGTAATTTTATTGAAGACTACCTATTTTTTGCAAATAAAAGTTAAAATAAAATTCTATTACTAAATCAACTCCCTATACCCTAACACCTATGGTCCTAAGTCCGACATATACACTTTTACAACAGTTCACACCATAGACAGGAAATGGATATCCTGGGGTAGATAGTTTTTTTTTCTTTTTCCTTCGAAATACTAGTCTTTTTCAGCTCCTCATACAGCTTTGTTGATGCCTATATCCCTTGTTTTGGTTACTGACCCTGGGTCTCCTTGCCTGGGCACCTGGTTTCTGTAGCTTCTGTTCATTCCCATTCATTTCAGATGCTCTTATAATTTCTAGTTCCTAATCTTAATCTAGCTTCAACATTGCCTTGCTTGCAAATTTACTACCTTTTAAAATGACTTGAATCTTCTCTATTTTCACAGTTGTTGTCTATTGTTTCCCTGTAACAGTTTGTATGAACACTAATGTGGTGTTCAACCCTCCCTTTCGATTTTAGAGAATTGGATTCTATATTGGAAAGTCACTTAAATTTTTGAGTCCTCAAAACCAACCTTGTTGAAATGGTTAATAACTTTGTCAAGCATGTTGTGACTAGAGAATAGTGCTTTAAAAGCTATAAGGATTATTGTTGTTATTAATTTGACATGCATTAACATGACCATTGTTAATGGACAGCTTGGTACTTAATCTCCCAGGTTGGTTAATTTATTTAGACTTTTGCCTACTTACTTTAGAAATGGATGTCTAGCCATCTGCTAGGCAATTACAGCTTAGCTGCATTGACATCTGCTTTCCTTCATTCTTATAGACGACTGAGTGCTTGAAAAGGCAAATATATAAATAACTTCCCCCAAATAAACAGTACTCTAAAATATAATACAGTTAATTACATTTGTGCTTAAAGATGCCCACTAATTTTTATATGGATACTTAAAGAAATAGCAAGTAATTATAATAGAAATGAACAATGATTTATAGATTATATCATAATGTCATTTATTTTTAGTGACAGTTCTGTGAATTATAGCAGAAATCATCATCTTACATAAGGAGATATTAAGGATCCAATACATTAAATAAGAGGCCCACATTTATACAGTTTGGGGTTCTAGATTATAAATAGATATTTCTATAATTATCAGGCCCCTGCAGCAATGCAATAGAATGGCAGGGAGGAGGAATAATCAAACCACTTTGCTTTTACCACAGAAAGACAGTCAGACATTAAAATGAATTAAAGTCAATTCATGTTTTTATTTAGCTCAGGAAAAGCATTCATTTAAATGACTTTTGCAAAAATCTTTTTATTATGATTATTTGCTCAGAGTTTAAAATAAACAGAAACCTCTCAAAGAACAAACATTACTTATTTAATAGTGTAACTTTACCCGTACTGGGGAACATAATTTATTAATAGATAACATTGGTTCTGAGTGATTCAGCAAAACCACGATGGATGCCAGTTGAAGTCACAACAATTAAAGAAGCTTAACAGAATGGCCTCAGTTTCTATGGTGACAGTTACAGAACTATTCAGGGATAGCATGAAACACATAAAATATTGTGTTCTTTTCAGAAAATGATCTGTGACAGATTTATTTAAAAATAGAAAATAGAAAAAATAATACTCAAACTTATTTCACTCAATAACATCTGTATTTAGGAGTTAGAATTTAATATAAATACATTCAGTATGGAGATTTGCCTCAGAGATTCACATGGAATTAAAACCAAAAAGTTTATCACCAGATTTCCTACATTTCACTATTTATAAAAGACAAGTAGGTTTTATTGTCTTAGAATTGATTTGTCCTCATAAACTAGGTGTGATTTCAATTTTTTCAAATATTTATGGAGTCCTCAGGTTAACATTGAATGAATGTATTGTTTATTTTAGTCAAACACCTCTCAGTTTAATCAGCTATGATTCATTCAATCAATATTTTCCTTTAAATAGATTGAAGGTAACTAAAGAAACCTTAAAGAAAATAAAAGTCATCGGCCGGGCACAGTGGCTCACGCCTGTAATTCCAGCACTTTGGGAGGCCAAGGTGGGAGGATCATGAGGTCAAGAGATCAAGACCATCCTGGCCAACATGGTGAAATCCTGTCTCTACTAAAAGTACAAAAATTAGCTGGGTGTGGTGGCTCGTGCCTGTTGTTTCAGCTACTCAGGAGGCTGAGGCAGGAGAATCGCTTGAACCCAGGAGGCGGAGGTTGCAGTGAACCGAGATTGTGCCTCTGCACTCCAGCCTGGCGATAGAGCGAGACTCCAAAAAAAAAAAAAAGAAAAAAAAAGAAAGAGAAAGAAATAAAGGAAATAATAGTCATCAAATACATAGAAGGAAAGAGAGACCAAGATAAATCATTATTTATTTGTTATGATTTCTAAGGTAACAATATTGAAATGCTAATAATCAAAGTAACATTACAAAGTTATATTTTACTAAACAACAAACTTTTAACAACAGTACTAGTCATCCACATTTTGCATGGTACCTTGTTAACTGAAAACCAGGCATATTGGAACCATGTCCTTGCTTTGATTTAATTTTAGTTACACAGAACCATGCAAAATAAGAACATAGTTCTGATACATATGAGTTTCAGTTAACATGGTACTATACAAAAAGAAGCCTGTTTGTATTTACCTGTTAGATAATTCCTATATTATGCTATGAAGACAAAGCAAGCCAGAACCATTCATCAGTATTAATATATATGGGGTGTATGGAGAGTATTTTGTTCTTTTTTTGTTATTACATACTCCTCATAACTAAGAATAAAAACATGTTTACAATATACTTTAGCTACAGAATTTTTTATAATACATCTTAAACAATTTACTTTTACAAACTATTTAAACTTGTTGTTTTTAACCTTGCCAGATTCCACAAAAGAGTAGAAATAGCTCAATGCAAACATATGTAATGTGATAATAACCTAGAAATTGAATAAAGAATATCAATATAAAGCCAAAGAAGTACACTAATTACTGTATTTGTTATGCTTCACTAACGTTGCATAACAAACAGCTACACATCTCAATGGTCACTGGTCTTTGGAATAACTGTGGTTCTGTTTTGCTTGTCTGGATTAAGCTAAAGAGATGTAACTTGGCTTTATCTAAAGGTGGGATTCAGGTCTGGTATACCTGTCTCCTAAATCTGGCATCAGCAGCTATTCAGGGAAGGCTCTTCTCATGAGGGAGTGCAGGAGGACAAGAGGGTGAGATGGAATCATGAACTGTCTCTTTTTTTTTTTTTTTTTTTGAGATGGAGTTTCGCTCTTTTTGCCCAGGCTGGAGTGCAAGTTTTGATATACTTGCTATAATTGAGCCTTAATGTTTATTTTGGTTCTAGTAATACCCACTTATCCATGGGGGATAAATTCCAAGCTCCCCAGTGGATGCCTGAAACCATTGTTCATATCAAATCCTATGTATGCTATGTTTTTGCCTATACATACATACATAGATACTTATGATAAAATGTAATGTGTAAATTAGGCACAGTTGGAGATTGACAAGAATAATGAATAATTAAATAGAACAATAATAACAATTTACTGTAATAAAAGTTATGTGAATATAGTCTCTCCCTCTCTTTCAAAATATCTTATTGTTTGTAATATTTTCAGACTGTGATCGACTGTGCAGTCTGAAACTGTGATTAACTGCACAGAACTGAAACTGCAGAAAGCAAAACAAAAGATAAGTGTAGACTACTGTATAATGACATTAAAAATAAGCTGAAACACTGACATTTACATAGTTCTTATTATATTCAGAATATTAACATTTTGATAAAGTTTAAGTTGAGAGTATCCTCACGAAATGTGATACATACAATAGACTTGAAGTATAAGTTACAAAGTCTTAACTGCCTCATTGTAAATTATAATGGCATGATTATTCCATCAACAATTGTTTGGTTTAATATTATTTCAGTGAAGACAGGTGCCATGCATTTTAGATGATAAAAATTCTAAGTCTTGTCTGTGTTTTCCCTGAAATGAATCAAGGGATTAATGTTTTCCATGCCTCATATTCTTTAAGTCTTCATATTCACATCACAAAAAGAATTAAATAGAAAAGAAATTCTTTATATGTGTTTTAAATACTTACAAGTCTTATATTGTTTTAGAGGTTACAGGTATTATAGAGAAGTGCCACTTAACAATTTAAATAGAGGCAGAAATGAAGACAAAGATTAAAATTAGGCATCATTTTCTCATAAAACGTGAACAGACTTTTTAAAACTCCACTTATAAGTTTTAAAAAATCTCTCTGCAATTGATGAGTTGATTATGTAATAAATATTGAAGCCCTAATTGATTATTTGGAAATCTTTATCAATAAATAAGCCCTATATTTCTAAAAATAGTTATGAAATATATATGTGTGTGTATATGTATGTGTATATGTGTGTGTGTGTGTGCATATGTGTGTGTTTGTGTGTATTTGTATGTGACATTTTAAGGCTTTATTACCATATGGCTGAATCGATGCCCTGATTTCAAATTGTTAATTTGGTACTGTCTTTTAAGTGCCTACTATATGCAAGGTACATATACCAAATGTATGTCTTCCAAATTCCCTTGTTAAAAATCACCTGCCTCTTACTCAGGAACTACCAAGAGATCTATTTCATATCTCTAAATAAGAAATGCTGCCCTTACCAATGCTGAAGTGTCTCCCATTTTCTGCCTATTTAAATTTCTTTGATTTCTTAGCAAAAACTGTGCATGTGTAATGAAATTTGGGACACTAGTTAATGGTGCTTGAATTAAACTCTTCATTTTTCTTTATAAGCTTCTCTTGGTTTCTGGACATGCCTTGTGATTAATATCAATATATATGAATTACTCAATGGTTTTGTTTTTATTTTTTTCACACTATCTATTTGCCTGAGCTTGTATGTCTTCATAACCAGTCATGACCAAACCTGTTGTTCAACCCTGGTTCATAACAATCTAACCAAAATGGTATCATAACTCCAGGAGCAGAAGAATTTTGTCAGATCTTAATGACAATTATAAGCAAGGAAAAGGATAAATGAAATTACATGATTTCTCATGTTCCATCATAGCTTGAGCTTTTAGGGCACCCTCTAAAAGAACTATTTGGACTATTTTACTATGACCAAGCTATCAGTTGTTTCTCCTTTGGGGTTAATTCAGAAAGCAGCTAGGAATAAGTTTATTTCATGGAAAAACACAAACATGGAGGGACCAAATTAGTCATTTATGGGAACAATTAGATTTTAAAATTGCAATTTTATACACTACATAAAATCAAAGAAGAGAAATTTAAAAGTACTGCATCTAATGTTCCTTTCTTATTAATGGTGTTTTCTGTTCCAGTCACCATTTTGGCTTTCTTCAGAGTTTGTAATCAATAAAGACCCTGGCGTTTGAAGGGCACATTATTCTTTTTCCCTTTTTTTCATGCTAGAAACATCATCTCTATGAATTCATCATGTACTTGATTAATTCTCAACAGCTGCTCTTTAATATTATTTTGAAGCCCCAGCTAGTTGATCTGTGTTTTGAATTACCCACAGTGTTCTAAAATGGGCATCTATATGTGATTTTTATAATCAGGAAAAAATAAGAGTGAGAAAAGGTCTTCATACTTGATCCACATTTTTTTTTTTAGACAGTTTTGCCCTATCACCCATGCTGGAGTGTAGTGGTACAATCACAGCTCACTGCAACTTCCATCTCCCAGGATCAAGTGACTCTGGTGCCTCAGCCCCCTGAGTAGCTGGAATTACACATGTGCGCCACCACGCCCAGCTAATTTTTCTATTTTAACAGAGTTTGGATCTCACCATGTTGGCCAGGCTTGTTTTGAACTCCTGGCTTCAAGTGATCTACCCGCCAACTCCTCCTAAAGTGCTAGGATTACCGGCGAGAACCACTGCTCCCGGCCCACATCTTTTGTTTAAATCATATTTACATCATTTTACCTGGAAATAGCATTACAGCGTAGACTTGGAAGAAAAGCAGCCAAGAAAACAAACAAGCAAGAAAACAAACAAACAAATAAATTAATATTTTTATTATAAAGTTTGAAGACCTATTCTGGTGGCAATGTGCTATGTGATTTCAAAATTATGCCCAATATAGGAAATTAACAGTAGCCCTGCATTGCTTCAGAGTTTTATTATTTTTCTAAGTAAAATATATATGATGATAATAATTGGGAAACAAAGGAAAATAAAATAAAATTCTGACTAAAAACAAACAAAAAATAAGATTGTTTCTGAAGGAGAATATGGCTCTATATATTCTATATAAAGAATATATAGAGCAAACAAGTATAGTCTAACTTAATGAAGTGTTTTCACTCTTGTCATTTTAATTGGAAAAAATTTATTCTAGAAAGTAATATAGAAAGATAATAAAATGATATATCGATGAGGAATTTATCCCTTTGTACCTTTGCTGACCTTCATTACAGATTCATTTTTAAATCATTTTGTTATTGATGGTAATAAATATATTTGATATTCACGGGAATTTCACTTGAAAAAGATAAAAGATTTCATAGTAGTAATAGAATGTTGGCTAAGTAGCTAATTATTGCATACTTAAATTTCCGGTCTTTAAATTGACAAAAATTCTAGATCTTGCAATTAACGATATTAATATGTGTTGACATAAAATGAGACTGTATTGATCTAGGGGTGATAAACACTGTCATTTTTGGAGGATTATGTTTTAGCAAGTAAATTGTGTCCTTTGACTTAATAATAATTGCTTCTCGTTTGTCTCCACTCTTTTCGTTTCGCTTCGACTGTCCACAACAACCAGCTTTGTCCTCTAGAAGCATTTTAATTTTATCTATGACAGTTGAACTGTTACTCTCTATGCTCACAGTGGGAAAATGTCAGTGGAAAAATATCAGTATAAATATGATTTTTGTAAGATGCAAACATTTTGAAAATATAATCTATATGCCTACTTGTCATGTGTTTCTAAGCTGTACTATGTTGTTGTGGAAAACATTGGAAATTTATTTTTTAAAGTCGCCTAGCAGATGAAGGAAACACAATTAAGATGATCTTTTCCTAAATATACTTTGGCCCTTTATATGTAGACTGCAGTTATATTTTTATGTATTATATACCTTGTTAATTATCCAAAATTATTTTTTTAAACTTGATGTTAAATTGCTTTATAGAAATAAATTTATCATCTTTTATCAATGGTTAGCTGTCATAATTGCTGATAGGACTAATGTAATAATTACATTTTTATTTTAAAGAATTCTGTAGGTTTGTTTGAACAATCCAGACACAAAACTCTACCATATATATCAATCAAATATTTTACAACATATAAAATTATAGAGCAAAATATGACATTTTAAAAGCTGAACATTAGTAATTTTAGATTTTCTGAATATATCAATTCTCACACTGCTATCCAGAACTACCTGAGACTGGGTAATTTATAAAGAAAAGAGGTTTAGTTGACTCACAGTTTCATAGGCTGTACAGGAATCATGGCTAGGGAGACCTCAGGAAACTTACCAGCATGGAGGAAGTGTGAAGGGGAAGCAAGCAGGTCTTCATGTGGCAGCAGGAGAGAGAGAAAGAGAGCACAAGGGGAAGTGCAACACACTTTTAAACAATCAGATCTCTTGAGAATTCACTAACTGTGAGGAGAAGAGCAAGGAGGAAATCTGTCCCCATGATCCAATCACCTCCCACCAGGTCCTTCCCTTAACATTGGGGATTTCAATTCAACATGAGATTTGTGTGGGTGCACAGAGCCAAACTATATCACTAAAAGTTTGTGTTCTATAAGTAGCACAGCAAATTGTACATAAGAGGATCTAAGCAAATATTCTGCTACTATTGTCAGAAGCGGTGGACAATGCCTCAGGTGGATGTTGAGGGTGGCAAGATGACAGACTATAGAAATAAATTACTTCACTGGGGAAAAAACCACTTTTTCTCAAGGAAAAAAAAACAAGATCGAAGAAGAGAAAATGCATAAAAGCATTTGAGAAAAAATATACATATATGTATATATCTTGGATATTTATTTTTAATTAAGCTGACTTTTAAACACAGAGCTCTTTTAAAAATAATCCTTTTAAATCTCTTTATACCAGACAGACTATAGCCAGAACAAATAGCTGAAACTTCTGGCTTTTAAGCCATTTTTTTTTCTTTCCTCAAAGGTGTTTTCTCAAGTGAAACCAATAAGCATCACTAAGGTTTTCTGACTTAACCACAGATGCACAAGATGTCTCTGGAGAGATGCCAAGCATCTAGAATCACCGCTAAGGTAGCTCAGAGAAAAGAAAATTCACGTCAGAAAATCAGAAACTGTACATGGAGGGAAAAAGAATAAATAAATGCAAAAGTCCCACAAGTGTCAAACCAGAAAAAACTGAGTCGCTAAGCCAGGAATTGAACCCTAGCCATCATTATGAAAGAACAAATCTTTAGCTACTGAGCTGCAGTATGAGATGAGTGTTATATTGTTTTTTCCCAGAAGAAGGCTAGAACAGTCATTTTTGAGCTTGCAAAGGGTACACCTTTACAAGGGAAAAGAAACTGATGTAAAGCTGAGACATCTTAAAACAGATTTTAGAATTAAAAGTCAGTATTTCTTGTGGTCTTACTATAAGCGAACCAATACTTAAATAAGAAAACTTGTTTTAACACAGGGGACCAAAATTTAGAAAGATTATTATTTTTTCTTTTTTTAATTATACTTTAAGTTTTAGGGTACATGTGCACAACGTGCAGGTTAGTTACATATGTATACGTGTGCCATGTTGGTGTGCTGCACCCATCAGCTCGTCATTTAACATTAGGTATATCTCCTAATGCTATCCCTCCCCCCTCCCTCAACCCCACAACAGGCCCCAGTGTGTGATGTTCCCTTTCCTGTGTCCATGTGTTCTCATTGTTCAATTCCCACCTATGAGTGAGAACATGCGGTTTTTGGTTTTCTCTCCTTGCGATAGTTTGCTGAGAAGGATGGTTTCCAGCTTCATCCATGTCCCTACAAAGGACATGAACTCATCATTTTTTATGGCTGCGTAGTATTCCATGGTGTATGATAAATAAATTTTATTTCAGTTATGGCTAATTTAATTATATATAATTTTTAAAATAAGCTCCCTTTTTATAAACCTTATCATGACTTACATAGATCATCTATGACATGCTTAGACTTTTTGACTTATCGTATACTTTTTTCTTTCCTAAAAAGTCATTCTACTTTAGGACAAGAATTTACCACACATGATCCTTTCTCATATAACATTTATTTCCTTTTACCTTTATCACCAAAAATACATAATTGTATTCATAACCTTTGTATTTTTCTTTCCTACTGATTTTTTATCTTTTTCACTTATTTCTGATTTATTCTTAAATCAATATTTTAAGACCCACTTTTAAGTAATGTCCAATTGGCCAATTTTTTTTTCAATAAGATCATATCTTCTTTGGCATATTTCATATACAGAATTATATACAAATTTTTATTAATCCTAAATTTCCATGAACTTATCACATGAACTTGAAAAATGCCTGGACTTAACTTATGAATGGTCTTTTATTTATAAGCCTGTTTGGCACTCTGTAGACACAATATTTAACATAATGAATGTACGTACACATAAACACATCTAGATATGTATACACACACATAAACAAAGATCCAATAGCTTTTATCTTAGGACTCTAGCCATGAAATAATAACACAAATTCACTGTTTTATAAATGATAGCTGGATCCAAATTCTCTCTCTAAAAAATTGGGACGTTTCCACATGGCTAAGCTTGATTTCTAATTTGAATTTTTCTGATTGCCTAAAAGACAGCCTAGTGACTAGTTCTTCGGGACTGGCCATTGTCTCCATGTCTAATAAGGATCTATTAGACAAAAGTTTTTCTAAGTCTAGCAAGAGCTCAGTTATTTTCCTCTCAAATTCTCACCTCATATAGCAAAGTGTAAAATAAAGTGACAATAAGAAAAATGGTAAAAATGTGTAAATTTGTAGAAATGCTATTACAGAAAATGATGACTTTAGGATAGAAAACAAGAAAAGGGAAAACCATGATGTCCTTAGGGTGGACTCTAACTCACAATCCTAGAGAGAATGCCAATTCCAAACATTGCAGAGCATCCAGGGGCAGCCAGTGGTATCAAATGCCAAACAACCCAGAGTATCCAAATATCAACTAACAAGGGTCCCTGCACCAAATGCCAAAAAACACTGAAACATCTTTGGGTTGGCCAATAGTGAACCCCAAAGACACTAGGCCTAAAACAACTGGGGCCACAGAACAACATGATTTTGGCATTGCAAGGTCAACACAACAGGAGACATCTCACAACCAAGTGTCCTGCCTTAAACCATTGCCCAAATAGGTAAAGCAAAGACTACAAACACGATAATGAAATAAACATAAGCATGCATTTTGGCACTAAGAACAGAAAAGTAAAATTGCCAGTTATTAGAAATGAACGAGAAAAGGTCTGAGAGAAGGGGCAACAGATGGGCTACAAAGGACTTGGCTGGCCAGACTTGCTCCCATCTGGGGCACCCAGACAATGGCAGACTGCAACTGGGCTTCAAAGCCAGAAGCCTTACGGCCACTTCCCCATCTGTCCAAAATAAAGAATGTAGGGAAAGACAGAGGAACCAAAATCAAAGCGGGGCAGGGAAAAGACAGTAAGTTGAATCTGGACAATGGGAGACCCACCCACCAATCAGGTCTAAGTGATGCTGATTGATCTTAATTTGGGGTCTTGGGGGATGTCTCCATTGTCACTTCATCAGTCATCAGAAAAGATGTCACAGAGTGAGCCCTGAGGGCTGCTGCTGATTGGCTACTTTTATGGTTTTTTTGATCATGTGCTAAACAAGGGGTGGATTATTCATGAGTTTTGGAAACAGACAGGGCATTTTTGAAACTGAGAGTTCATCTTTCTTTCAGACCATACAGAGTAACTTCTGGATGTTGCCATGGTATTTGTAAACTGCCTTGGCACTGATGGGAGTTTCCTTTAGTATGATAGTATATTATAATTATAATTTGCATATAATGAGCAGTGAGGACGACCAGAGGTTGCTTTTTTTGCCATCTTGGTTTTGGCAGATTTTCGCCAACTTCTTTACCGCATCCTGTTTTATCAGTATGGTCTTGTAAAACAATCCTGCTGAATTCCTAATTCACTCCCATTAAAGTCTCTTAGTCTTATTTAACCGTTTGGGTAAAATTTCTCCCCCTCTCTCCTTCCACAGTACTTTGATCTTATCTCTGTAATACACTTACAACTTTGTCTTGCGATTCTATTTGCATGTCTGTTTAGGGACAAAGGGATGTTTTATTCAACTTCTACCCTCTGTACCTTCCTCAGACCTAGCACATGTTGTTGCTCAGAGAATGTTGAATTAGTGTATGAGCACAAGAAGCAGAGTTTTAAATATTCTAGTCCTCTATGTAGGTTATCTGTATATTGAAGGAAATTTTTCCCAAAGGGATAACATTAAGTAAAGCCAATGATTATTAAAATTTTTTTTCAGAATTTTCATCTAGTTAATTTTCTTATAATCAGAAAAAAAATGCAGTTCAGAAAATATTTTTTCATGTCATGGGCAAAATTCTAGTAAAGAACCAGAAGTAAAATATGAAATATGCATATGTTTCTTGTTTGTGTTTTTGAAACTGAAGAACTCTTGTGGTTGGCTTGTATTTCAACTCACATTTTTTAATTCATCCAAATAAATGTTTTTCAGCATTTAAATATTAACTTTAGGCCGGGCATGGTGGCTCACGCCTGTAATCCTAGTGCTTTGAGAGGCCAAGGCAGGTGGATTGCCTGAGCTCAGGAGTTCAAGACCAGCCTAGGCAACATGATGAAAGCCTGTCTCTACTAAAAAATGCAAAAAATTAGCCAGGCATGGTAGTGTGTGCCTGTAGTCCCAGCTATTCAGGAGGCTGAGTCAGGAGAATGGCTTGAACCTGGGAGGCGGAGGTCACATTGAGCCAAAATTGTGCCATTGCACTCCAACCTGGATGACAGAGTGAGACTCCGTGTCCAATAAATAAATAAATAAATAAATAACTTTCAAAAATAACAAGAATTGTTAAACATTGTTAAACTAAATAATAGGTTCTATGCTACATTCTATATTTCACTCACATTGCTTTTCATTTTGGACATCAGGTATTCTTTTTAAGCTTGTATGCCAATAATTTGGTTCTGTTCCTAAAAAGTAAATGAATAGATTTGGTTGACACACTCTCATTTCAGTTCTCTTGTCTCAAATAATATCTTTAACTAGTTATTGCATACGTTTACTATCTTTTATTCAAAATTTTGACAACTAACAAGGAAAACTGAAGAATTAAATGAAGCATAAAGGAATGTGGTTTTGTACACAGAAATAAAATCCAAGCATGAAAGAACACACTAGTTTTATTCTTAACACTGATTGCTATTTGCTAAAACAGCAGTGATTACTTCTTTCCTGCATCCGCAATAAAGTCATAATGGCTCAGAACAAAGCTTAAAAAAAAATAGACATGTTGAAAGTTGTGCCATTATTCCTTACTGCCCTTCCTTTGTCCCTGAAAAATGCAAAAAAACAATAAGAGGCTTGTAAGAGAGAAAGGAGAAAATAATAAAGAATGATAGAGGACTTTATACCGTCTAAACATTATTTGAAAAAAACATACAACTATTAAATTTCAAACTGTGACAGTTAATCTCTGTGATTTTTATAGTTTATTTTTCTTACATGAAAAATTGCTACATTATTTCTGGACAAGAGAAATTGAGATAGAGATAGAAATATATATATATGTATCTTATATAGAGGTAGAAAAAGACAAAAATACAATCATTTCATACATTTTATAGTCTATAATGGTCAATTTAAGCTATACAGCAGTTATTCAGTATGGAATATTGGAGAGAAAGAGATAAAGATATGATTTTATGTATATCCATTACCATTCTTTTTTAATCAAGGTAGGACTGTTCCTCATCTGGCCACTTCTCTTCAGGGCCTCTAAATTGTGAACACCAGGAGCAAATGTAAAGGCTAATTTCGATGATTACTTTGAATTCTTTTTAGTTGTGCTAGCTTTCATTTCTACAGAAAATCTGCTTTTAAAAGATGATTTCCATTTTCTAACAAACATTTGACAACTCAGTGAGAAGATTCAATTTTATTTTATATAGATATTTTATATTTTATATGGATATAATATTAGCAAGCATGAACATAAAAGAACTCTGAAAATGAAGAATTTTCATAAATGTAACCGACAATGTAGTGTGCTTATATAGAAATACCTTAGGGCTGAAATGTTAATTCATGTGTGAATCTGGTTTCATTGTGTGGTTTTAGGTTAAATATATTTAATTGTTTATCTTTTGGTTGGATGACTGGGAAAGTAATGGATGCACAAGAATTTTTAGGATTTTGGAAAAATTGTACTGAAAAATGCCTCTCAGAAAAGCAGTTACGTTGGGTATACAGTGAGTATAAGAATGAAGTTGTTCATAAAATCTAATAAAGGAGGAATAAAATTTGGTTAGTTTGGTCTATTTATCTATACATTCATTTATCTCACCTTGAATGTCCTTCAACAATCTGGTTTATTAAAATTAAAGTTGTCCTTTTTCTGGATTTTTTTTCATTTAGACCTCACAGACTTGTTCAGTTTGTTTCTAGATGAAACAAACTTGTTATCTTGCTCACATGAGGTTTCTTCCCCGCTACATTTGGAATCATTTAAATTTTTCTCTACATAGGAATCCTCCAATCTTTCTCAGCGTTATAGCATTTGGGCCTAACCTCCCTCAAGAAAGGAGCAAACTCTAAGTGATTCCTTATGTCCTCCTATTGAAAATCATTAATTCCAAGCTTTAGTATAGTGATGAGACATTTAGGGAACATTTGGGTATTGCTGTCAAGTAATTTTATTGCCTCCTTCATGAATTAGTTCCACTACAGTGTCAGATGTAATGGAGACTGTTGAAGTTTCATTACTGGTAACCGGGTGATCTAGCTTAATTATAGTATAATTAATATCTTTTTTATTTAAAACATAATGCTGATTTTAACATAATTAAGCACTTAAGCTCATTGACAATAGAAATAACTTTATCTTAACGGTTGATTGTCTTATCTCAAATACTATAACTAAATTTGGGGTATCTGATTTCTCGACATTTGCTAAACAACCTTACTAAAATAGGATTAGCATATATTGTTTTAATATATTTCTTTTTTAGGAAACTTTGAATTTTAAAATATTTTGTTAAGGTAATATGTGTGTGTAAATAAATAAATCACACACACCGATTTAATAAATTAAAAGATTCAGTCTCAGGTGGAAATCGCAATCATAGAAGAGTTTGGGAATTAATACGTTTTTGCTATTGTGTATTTTCACATATGTGTGTCAATGAGTATGTGGATGTGTTTGTGTGCAAAAAGAGCGTTTTTTATAGCATAAAGTAGGTAATTGTTTCATTTAATATCTAAGCAGAAGGCCGAGTTTTACTTCACACTTCCTTTTTAGAAGGTTTAGACATATGAAGTGCAGGGATTCTTCTGTTAAAGAATAATATTCCAGGAGACTTTGTCTACAGCACCTGGGAAGTGTAATAAAAAAACAAAGAATAATAAGAGTGATGCATTGTTCCATATCCTATAAAAGAACTTTCTGAAATTTGCTAAGTCGTTTGCCATCTACATGTAAGAATAAGACAGTTATACTGATTAAAACAAGGAATTGAGTCATATTTTCTACCACTACAATTGCAATCATTTTTTTATAACTATGTGAAACGCAATTTCCTCAAGCCAAGTACCATCTTTAACCTGAAAGTGTAAACCCTTGACTTAGAACAATTTTAGAGATTAACCTTTTCATTCTGCCTTCTTCCTGTCAGCTGATTTCTGGATCATTGTGCTTGAATGTTATTATCACAATTATTTCCTGATTTTTGCCCCTCATTTATTAGTTCCAGTTGCATCCTGAATTACAGCAGAATGATGGTTAGATGTATATTGGGTTTACTCATGTCACCTTCACTGCTCATAGCTGGGTGGGCTAGCACATTGATTAGCATACTTGAAAATTTAAAACATGTGCTTTATAGAACTAAATATTCGGGTTATGAATATTAACATATTCAATGAATATAGAAACAATTTTATCTAACCACTTGTTTTGCTATCTCAAAAATCATAACTAAATTTTTATGGGACATAGAGATTAAATCTGTGTCTAAAAGCAATTAATGCCCTATATCTGTGGTAATGTCAGATTTTCATGGTTTATTAATCTCACAGTGTGCTAGAACTTTAACATTTCTCCTTAGATGTGCTCATTCACATTGGAACATAAGATATGATACTGAAAGAATTCTTAAAGGACAAATGCAGGCAAAAATAAATGAAATGGAATAAATATATCCTAGAATATGCAGAAAAATATTCCATTACCAATAACGTCATGCATTTTAAAACTCTATTCTTTTAGGTATTTATTGCTTTTTAACCTTCGCTGAAATGAGACTGAGATCAATAAAGGTATTAAATGGTTTCTAAATAGCCAAAATACGCAAGTATTTTTGTTTTCTAAGGTGAATTCTTTAGTGAACTTTTTGAAATGTAATAATTGGCATTGTCTTTCAAGTTACCATTACAAAAACAAGTGAGAATTAAAGTAGAAACTATAACATTAATTTTTTTTATGTCTTATCTTAAAAATAAACCCTTGGAACATACATTTCAACTGGCTTAATCACATATGAGACAAAGAAATGAGAAGTTATAACTAGGCAAGTCCTGGACTTCAACGTTGTCTTTTCCAGCTTTTCCATGACACTATTGCAATCAAATGTTATCTTTCTTTCACGCTTTGGAACATTCCTATTGCAACAATGAGGAGAAGAAGATTTGGGGAAATATAGCAGATTAAGAGCTTGAGCTGTGTGCTGCTGCCATGAGCAGCCATAAACACCTGCTCACTGATGACATCTCATAGCTAGTGTTATAATTGAAGTTGTAGTGATATCTCCAGAGAGATCATAGAGCAAAGGATAGGCCCAGCAGTAGAAAAAGACTCTGGGCCTTCGTGGTGCTGAGCAAGAGTTGATGATGAGTCACAGTAGCAGGGTCCTGGCCCAGACCTCCGATGACCACATGGACAAGGAAGTTGATGCAGGGGAAGGAGTCTGTGAGCCATTGTGGCCCAATGAGCACATCCTAACTCATTCTAATATGAAAAGATTAGGGAGATGAGGAAAAACCAGCAAAGAGACTGGAAGGGAGTTGCCAATGAGATGGAATTGGAAACTGTTAGCAGGAAAGTGTTTCTACCACAAGGGAGTAATCAACCAACTCAAATGTTACTGAGAGATAGAGTAAGATGAAGCTAGAAATCAGTCTGGGTGCAGTGGCTCATGCCTGTAATCTCACCACTTTGGGAGGCTACGGCAAGCAGATCATGAGGTCAAGAGATCGAGACCATCCTGGCCAACATGGTGAAACCCCGTCTCTACTAAAAATACAAAAACTAGCCGGGTGTGGTGGCACACACCTGTAGTCCCAGCTACTCGGGAGGCTGAGGCAGGAGAATTGTGTGAACCCGGGAGGTGGAGGTTGCGGTGAGCCGAGATTGCACCACTGCACTCCAACCTGGTGATAGAGCAAGACTCCATCTCAAAAAAAGAAAGAAGATAAAAATCCTTGGTAACTTCAACACAGCTTTACGTTGGTGAAGATTGAAGTGCTATTCGAGTGAGTTCAGAGACAATAGACTAAAAGAAGTTACAGTTGGTGCATATAGGAAACCCTCAACCAGTTTTGTTGTAAAGTGGAATAGATAAATGAGGCAGTATCTTGAGAGATAATTCAGGTTCAGGAATTTTTCTAAAGATAGGTGATATAGAGCTCCTGTTTGGATGCTCTGCAGATAATAAAAGATGAAAGATTTATACAATCTGAGGAGAAAGCAGAGTATGTGCTTCAAGTAATAACATGTAAAGAGAACAAAATGATGGTATGGGAGGCAGAAAGAAAATAATTGATGAGAGAGGAATTTCTCGAATAGGTATAAGGGGAGGTAATCTAGTTAACCTTTAGAGGGGATGGCTTAATCACAAAGAACCCAGACAAAGAGGTAAGCAAATATATGATAACATCCTTGTAGGTATGAATATGTGGTGGTGGGTTTGAGAAAGTTTTGTTTGTTCTATTTTCTGTGAAACAGAAAGCAAGGTCATCAGCTGAGAGTGAGGATGAGATAAGAGGTACTGGAGGTTTGAGAAGAGAGAAAAAATGAATACCCAGTGGTCCAGGACAAGGTCGGCAAACTGGGCAACATACATATTTTTCCGTAGATATGTGGTCACAGATCATTTTTTAAAGTTCACTTTCAAAATCCTCTTCTTCATGATGTCATCTCTAAAACTGATCTGCCTGAGAATGGAGATGCAATATAGGCTTTTCTTTCCCACCTCTCCTTTCACTGTCTCTACTCCATACCCCACTCCTTTTCTGGGTTCTACTATGGTGCCTTGTCTCTGGTTGGTAAAATTTCTTGAATTCCAAGCAAAAAAAAAAAAGAAAAAAACAGTATCAGGAACAAATCCTTTTGAAAATCAAATGGTTTATAAATTCTTTGATTTTATCAATACTGAGGAAGGGCTTAATCAATATAACATGTGTTAGATAACTAGGTATTACATTTGATGATTTATTGTTATGTGATTTTTGGCATTCTTAGTAGTTCAACAGACTGACAGACATGCCTATAACAAGACTCCTTCCACTCTCATCTACTTTCTTATTCTTATGTCTGTAAGATGGATAATGAGGATAGAAATGACACTGAACCTATGTTAATTTTAGCAATAATTCAAATGTGAATCAGAAAAATAACTGAAAATGTGTTTGTATCTTACACTGTGATATATTCCAATAAAATGATACCTTTGTACTTGATAATTACTAATCCAATCACATTTAGAATAATTACTGATCTAATCATATTTAGAATATGTTTATCTATTTTGATTAACTGTAAACTGCTAATAATTGCAATAAGTCATTATAGTAGGAAACAATACTTAAAGCTTAATGGTCACAAAAATAATTTGTGTAAGTAAAACATGTCTTCTTCTGGACAAATAACACATTTATTTATCAGAAATTAAATCATTTATAATTATTGAATTTATGGTAAAATTCATTGATTTCATATTAACAAATGTTGAAGTTATAGACTTTTTTATAATTATTTTAGAAGATTCACAAGCAAAGCCGCTTGTGGGTAACTGGTAGAGGAGAGTGGCAGAATGTGTGGACTAGGGACATGAAGTAAACTTGCCCAGCAAAACATAAGACTCACTTGAGATTAAAGGGCATGAATGTAAGGGAAGTCTACTTAGCATGGTTTTATGTTTTTCTTCCATCATGTTCAGTTGCGTAGGTACACACATGGAGTATAAATAGTACTGCATTTTAACAGGATGGTTAGGCCAAAGAAATTGAGGATGTATGAATAAAGCGGTATGATGATGTACCATGGAATTTATGCTGTGCAAAGAGGGAAGGAAGACAGGTAATAGGTAAGAACCACTGAAACAACTGATTTCATCAATGAATTGTAGCTCTCTTCAAGGTAGAAAAATTATTGCAATCTGGACCCTCTGATAATGAGCATGTCAACACTGGAATGTCGGAAATTGCAGTATTTGCATGAGTTGCAGTTATGAAAACAAGATCCAAATTTTACTGATTTCATAGTATTTTGTCTTTTTCTCTCGATTAGAATGCAGAATATGTTAGGGCAGGTATTTTTGTCCCTCCTCCCCATCTGCTGCATTCTCAGTGCTTGATTGATTCAGAGAAGCTGCACAATGGGTTTTTGCTGAAATCTTTGTTGAAAGATGAATGAAGAGTGTATGACTATGGGAAATAATGGCTGAAATTGGGTAGATGAAGAGTTCATAATTCTAGGAGACTGGGCTTAAGAATGGGGGAGGTATGGAGAGAATTTGAATAAATCAGGAAACAAAATTTTTAAAAATTGAGAAGGTGTGAGGGACATGATGGACAACTACAAAGATGAGGAGCGGTTGGTGTGATCTGATGTTACGAGTTTCAAAGCTGTGGGTGGATTACAGAGGTAGGAGGCAGAATAATCTGAAAAATAAAGAAGCAGCCTGAAGAAAATCTATGCTGCCTACAAGTGCAAGGAGAATAGGGGGATCGGAGAGAAAACAGCTGCCATTTGAGAGAATCGTGGGAGAAGCTGTGACTTCAAGCAGGAGCCAGATTTCAGCTAGAGCTCATGGAGAAGAACATTTACAAAGGAGAAGTTGAGATATTGCAGATAACTGATGTGAAATTTCAGAGGAGAGAATGAAATGGTTTTAGAAATTCAGCAGGAAATTGGGGATTCTTAGATAATGAATTCTTTCATAACTGTCTTGAACTTGATGAGATTAAGCTGTTGGATGAATGATGACTAAAATGACCTATATATTTTCTAATACAATTTTATAATTATTTTCAGTGATTAAAGATAAATTTTATCAGTGCATTGCCTTTGATATTTATTTTAGATGGAATTAATCATACATCATTTTCTGTGGTGTATTTCTTTAAATAATTATAGACTATAGATGTAAAATGATATAGTTCATAGGACAATTTTAATAGATTATAGCTATAGAATGCTATGAAGATACAGTTTAGAAAACATTTTAGGCCGGACACAGTGGCTCACATCTGTAAATCTCAGCACTTTGGGAGGCCAAGGTGGGTGGATCACCTGAGGTTAGGAGTTTGAGACCAGCCTGGCCAACATAGTGAAACCCCATCTCTACTAAAAATACAAAAATTAGCTGGGCATGGTGGCAGGTGCCGGTAATCTCTGCTGTTTGGGAGGCTGAGGCAGGAGAATCACTTGAATGCAGAAGGCGGAGGTTACAGTGAGCTGGGATCGTGCCACTGTACTCCAACCTGGGTGACAGAGGAGACTCCGTCGCAAAAATAAAAAAAAAAAGAAAATATTTTGAACCTTTATAATAATATATATGATTACATATAGGTTTATGAATATATAATTCATAGTTAATCTCTATATTACATTATTACATAGTTAATTACTTTTTTTTTTTTTTTTGGGATGGAGTCTTGTTCCTGGAGTGCAGTGGTGTGCTCTTGGTTCACTGCAACCTCTGCCTCTCAGGTTCAAGCGATTTTCCTGCTTCAGCCTCCTGAGTAGCTGGGACTACAGGCATGCGCCATCATGCCCGGCTGATTTTTGTATTTTTTTTTGAGATGGGGTTTCACCATGTTGGTCAGGCTGGTCTCGAACTCCTGACCTCGTGATCTGCCTGTCTTGGCCTCCCAAAGTGCTTGGATTACAGGCGTGAGCCACCGCAACCGGCCACATAGTTAATTTCCATGTATACAATTAATAGTTATTTCTATATCCACACTACAAAAGAGGTAAATACAAGTATAAAATTTTAAAAATGTCTGTTCTATGCAATGACATTTAAAATTCTTGTTGATTATGGTTTTTGGTCTTAGTGCAGTCAGTTTCCACTTCATAAATACTGTCTTGCCTAGCTTGTGATGGTTCACAAGTTTTACATGCCCCACATAATGAATCATTGATATTTTCTTAGTACATTGGGCAACTTTTGAAGCTTTTGCATAACTTTTATTTTTATGTATTATCAGAAAGAGCAGGTTACTGGTTTAGTGGTGCCCTAGTGATATTGAAATTATTTTTATTTAAACCTTTATTCTCTCACTCCACTGGGAAATCTTCTTAAATTTAGTTTTGATTATGTCTTCATTGTCTTCTGTATTGTCCACATGACATGATAGTAATAATGATAATACTTACATAGCACTTATTCTAGGCCTGTAAATCTAAGCACTATACAGATGTTAACTTGTTCAAGTCACATATCAAGTACATGTGATAGGTTCTATTATTATCTCCCCCCACCCTTATATAAATAGAGGAGAAAACTGAGACATAGAGTGAGTAACTTGGTTAAGGTCACAAATTGTTATATGTCAGAACTAGGATTCAAACCCTAGGGTCACACTGCAGAGACTATACCTTTAACTATACTGTCTCTATAGGGTACATAGCTGGTAAATATTTTGTAGTAAATGATGGTGAAAGAAAGGACTCTTATTGATCTTTTCTCTTAATAAATATTTAGCAGGCACCTACAGGGTCGAATGCTCTGTTTTACATTTAATAAAACAGAAATGGCTTCATCAAGCCTGGAATCAAGTGAGAGAAACAGAAATATAATTTGCACGTGCAATTGCAATATTGTAAGTACTAAGAACAAAAAGAATGAGGTATTATAACAGGCCCTTCTTTGGACTGTGTGGGTAGGCCCTTTTTGAGGAATTGGTATTTAAGACTTGAACAATGATGAGAAGGAGGCAGCCAGGTCATGAATAAGAGAAGAGTTCCTAGCAGAAGAAATAGTATTTAAGAAGACCAGGATTTCTGGAGCTTATAGAAAGGGTGCCCTTATTTTGTCTTTCACTTGAATCCAAACAGGAAACAGATGACATACCAAAAAGTAAAATATTTTATGGGGATTCATTTATAAAGAAAGCTGGATACAGGCATTACTTAAGGGATGGTGTAGAAACTTGGGGTGAGCGTTAGAAGAGCTAGTATGTACTACCCCAGGGCCTGAAGGAGAAGCAAGTTGTTGGAGCTGAGAAGGAGAGGGTTATAGAGGGCAGACTTCCTTATGAGAGCCTTATGAATCTCTTCAGTTGAGGGTCACACTCTGCTAGAGCAAATCCAAATAAAGGGAAACAGGAAAATAGATTCCTGACCCTGCTTTACCTTCTGCCCTTTCATCTCCTAATGAGGCTGATCATCTATTGCCTAAACACAAAGGGAAAGGGTATGAGAGCCCACTGATTAACCCATTCAGTTCAGTCTCCCAGGACGGAGTGTAGAGCGCAAGGTCAAAGAGGTTTTGGATATCCATTAGAATTTTTGGCCGCTGAACGATCATACTATGCCTTTAGTTCATGTTATAGAATCTTTTATTTTAGGCAAAATGGGAAATCTTTGAAGTAGTGTGCTTTTGGAACAGGGAGATTATAATGCTTTTATGAGGTGGATTTTGCTTTGAAAATGGCACACATTGTAGAGAGGCAATTGCACAAATGGAGTGGGGAGATACAAAGTTATTTAGTAGTTTATATGGTGGCTTTGATTACAGATGCTTCTCAACTTACGATGGGGTTACATCCCATAAAGCCACCATAAATTGAAAATATCCTAATTTGAAAATGCATTTAATCCACCTAACCTGCCAAACATCATAGCTTAGCCTAGCCTACCTTAAATGTGCTCAGACACTTATATTAGTTTACAGTTAGCAAAATCATCTAACACGAAGCCTATTTTATAATAAAGTTTGAGTATCTCATGTAATTTATTGAATACTGAACTGAAATTGAAAAACAGAATGTTGTATAGGTACTTGAAATATGACTTCTACTGAGTGTGTATTGTTTTTGCTTTATATTATATAGAAAAATCTTAAGTCAAACCATCGTAAGTCGGGTACCATCTGTAGTGTGGTTGCAAATCTGTTTAAAAGGTATAAATAACAGGACTTGATTATAGATTTTATGAATAGCTTGGATTGAAAGGTCACAGTGACTCTTGTGTATCTGACTCACATAAGTAGATAGGTGTTGGTGCCACAAACTGCCACAGAAAAAAAATTCTATGAACAGAATGAGTTAAGGATGTTGACCAATAATTTAGTTTTAGACATGAAATATTCAAGTGGAAGTGTCAGCAGGTTGAATATACAGATTTAAACTGGTGTGATCCAGAGGCATACATTTGGGAGCCCTCTGCAACTAGATTTAAAGTTATGTAATCATGATATCATTTAAGCTAAGAGTGCATTGAGGGACTAGAAAGAAGAAACGACTAAACCTTGTAAAACTTATACATTCAGAGAAGGCTAGTTAGAGAAGAAGTCAGCAAAGGAATCCAATGTTAGGACTAAGCTCGCACTTGTGTTATCCCACTTAGATTATAATAATTCTGTGAGGTGGGTATTATAATATTTTGAATCAGGATCTGAGAATCACATTAATCATTCTGGCTTTGATTTTTGCCTCACTCCAAAACCATGCATTTTTCATGACACCAGGTTGCCTGTTACAAATTATAAATACTTGTTGAAGTCAACATCTTCCTAGAATAGTGATAGAAAGCAAGCATTAAAAAAAACATAATATGAATAAGGGAAGTAGTTTTAAACACTGCTTAATTTGTAAATTACTTCTGTGATGTATAAATTAAATTATAATTGACTAACCTTGTTTTCCAGAGTTAGTTGGAATGATATGGTTTTAAATCTTTGAAATAGGCTAACTCATGTAACTAAAACAAATTTTAAAATAAATTTTTCCACAGAGGTGCCACCAATTTGGTTTTACCTCCTAATGGATAAAAGCTTAATTTCAGCCCTGATCTGGGTTTATGAAGAGCTTTGGTACTTACTTCCAACAGCTTGTTCCTAAGAACTGAGTGTGTAATTTATTAATAGAGACTAGAGAGTAGGTGTTTGAAATGTACAGTTGAAAACAAGTCTTGACATTTAAACTTCATCACATAAAAATATGAAATCCATTATTTTCTACTAGGATATTAACAATAGAGTTTTAAACATCTTTTGTAATAGCACAGTTTCATAACCAGTCCATTAACTACAAGATAACTGTCATGAACTCAAATAAGTGTCCATAATGATCAGTGAGTGCTTCCACTTAAGTGTCCATATACTTAGGAGGGTGAAGCACCTTTCAGTTAGTAATAATACAGTGACTATAATAAGTTCTGAGCAGAAAATATTAATGAATCTGTGGCTTTGTCTTGATTTGAGGTATTAGGATAGAAAATATCATCTCAAACTTTTCAAAGTTGGTTACATTTCTAGACATTATAATTTGCCATGTGAAAATCATCTATGCATTATTAATATCTTACTTATATTTTAATCTTATCAAGGCTAAATATATATCTTTATATAAGGATATATAGATAGGATAGTTATCCTATAGATATCCATATAAAGATGCATAGATAGGACTGTTTCTATTTACACATTTCATGATATTAGACTTCCAGCATGTTTGTGTAGCAGACAGTATTTGGGCTGAAAAGAGCAAATTTGTTTCCAATAAATACTATATCTTTCCACTTAACATAGGATGATAAGTAGAATTATTACATGAAATATTTGCTTGGAGTACGGACAGAATTTGTACTTTAAATTTGCATTGAAAGATTTTTGTATATTCATTTGTAAATTTAGCATTAATTTTTTTTGTAGTTTAACTTTCGCCATAACTTCTAAAATCTCCATTCATTCATTCATTTATTCATTCATTCATTTATTCATTCATTCATTCATTCTGCCTTCTATGTGCCAGATATTCTTCTACCTCTGAATAATATAGTTTTTTATTAAAAAACAGCTAAAGTCTCCTCTCTCATGAAGCTTACAGTAATGAAGAATGAGAAATAATATAAGTAAATAAATTTTAATGTTGCTATTATAAATGTTTTTCCAGAAAAAATGAAATGATACAGTTGAGTGACAATTTATATTATTCTAATAATTTAAACTTCTTAAAATTTGATCTAGCTGATACAGTTGAAACTCGGCATTTGTTATGTATATAAGCTGCATCCCCAAAACAAGTGTTACATAGGGAAGAATAAAAACAATGAGATGTTTCCAAAGTAGTGTCAGTTTATTAATTAAATATTTTTGAATTGGTATTAATACATTATAGTATGAACTGCTTATTACAATTTTTTTATTTCTAAAACAGAGGCTGATTTTATTAAATAACATTGAGAAAAATAATGTAACTCCACTAATAGTAATTATGATGCTTAATACTTACTTTTGGTTTTGCCAGAATAGATTTAAAATATTGATTGATAGCACTTTTATTAAATGCTACCAGATATTGAGGCGTTGTAACTCTTGGACTAATACTTTGGAAGCAAAAGATCATTTACATTTCATTAACATTTAATTATCTCAGAACATCTCTGTTCTACCAATGACTAACAGATTCAGAAAAAAACTTAAATAATCTTAACTCTAACACTATTCAAAAACACGGTTTTCTTTGAAGTGAAAACTACATTGATTGGTTTAAAAATGTGTAGTACCGTGGTTACAACATGAACTTTGAAATTATACTCTCTTGGATATAAATTTGTGTGCCACCACATATTAATAATTTAAGCCTCCCAAAGCTCCATTTACCTAATATGTAAGATGAATATATTTAATAGTACTTATAGATTAAAGTGATATCATATGAGGTAACCTATGATAACAGTGCTGGACAAAAAATAAGCTTTTAATAAATGGCAGCTTTTATTTCTGTAGTTGTTTTTAGTGTTTGTATCATAATTATTATTCTAATATAATTATATATGATATGAAATTTATAATTGTATATAACCTGTATATATAGTAATTATAATCATGTTATAATTTTAATTATTATTTGAAAAATACTAAGAAAATAGATATTCTTTTTCATAATGGAATTTGTATCCATAAATTAGTTTTAAATTATATAGGGAGCATGGAATCTGCTGTCACCTGAAAATGGTTTGTAGATGTTAATGTCATCAGAACCTCAGTTGACTGATTCTTTGTTGCTTTTACTAACATTGTGTTTAAGCATGTAGTTTCAGTTTCTTGTTGGCTTTCTTCACTAAATTCCAAGTTCCTTCAGGACTATGTCTTGCTTATGGTGGAATTCACAATGTTTAGTAGACTTTTTTCTTACATATGAATGAATTAATCAGATATTCATCAGCATTATTTTAACATTAAAAAAAACCTTACTACTTAATGGTGGATCAAATATGCAAAGTTCTTTTATGAAAGGTACTTGTATACTATGTCTTAAAAAAACAATTGTGCTCAAAGGAAGGAAGAAACATGTGATGCAAATTTAGGCAATGTTTGTTAAAATGGATATGTGAAACCTGGAGCAGTGGCATGTCCCAGGGACTTAGGAGGCTGGGGCAGGATGGCAGGAGGATGGCTTGAGCACAGGAATTTGAGGTCAGCCTGGACAATGGAGTGAGACCCCATCTTGTAGTAAATAAATAATAGATAAGTGAGTAAAATGTGTGACTAAATTTTTATAATACCTTGCAGTGGGAAGAGGAATATGAAACATCCAAGCTAGATGTAGCATAATTACTTGTAATCCTTGACACTTTCATTTTAAAAAATCTAATACGCATTCTAGGAGTTGATTCTTTTTTTATTAAATTGAGGTTGAAAAATAAACACTCAATTTGCTTTCTGATTCTCTTGGCTTTAAGCAGAATATAATTCTTGTGCTTCTCTTAAGTTCCCAATCTATTACTATCAATGCCTAACATATATCAAATGTATGCATATGCCAATAACAGACTTAAAAATATCCTTTAGTGAAAAAACCCTTAACCTAACCAATTAGTAAGGAAAAAGAAAAGAAGGACAAAAGGACCAATTGTGATGAATGCGGTTGTGACGGTGTATTTGTTTGTCGGAAAGGGTAGGTAGAGTAAGCATTGAGATTTAAGAGTTTACAGAACAAATATAATACAAAAGGGAATTTGGCACAATTCATGTGATGAAAGAATACACATTTACCTGCATTTTCACCCTCGTCATTGACCACCCACAAGCTTTTTACCCTCAAGAAGAGAATAAGTCCTCTGAAATATAACTGTCCGCTGGAGAGCGCAATGCATGAATGGCTCATAGCAAGAAAAAGAAAATGGTAACTATAAAATTAAATTGTAGTCATGAAAAGCAAATAGATGGAAACTGATTCCTCTCTTCAGGTTAGAGATAGAAACACTGCAGGATTTTTTTTTTTTTTTTAGACTGAGCATTCTTTTCTTTCTTTCTTTTTGCCCCAGAATATCATAAATAAAACCACTGACTTATTTTCATTATGTTTTCTCCTGCAAGTAGGATTTTTCTTTTCACATATGAGTTCCAGGCCTTTCTGAAACAGGGGACATTAATATAAGCCTAAGAGAATACTGGTCAAGATAGCCATTTGAAATAGAAACTACTCCCTGTTTCTTGAGATTTTCTCCTGTTCAGAATGCCAGGCCAAACTGGTCACTCCTGTTCAGTTTTCTTCATTGATCTGTTTTCTCATTTCACTCTGTAAATGTTTGTTGTTTGTAACAGACGTCACATTTGTCTACTCTCTAACCACTCTGCCTGGATTACCTGGTTATTTTAATTTAAATGCTCTCTAGTGAAAACTCCAAAATCTGGTCTGATTTCTGTCATTGAGTTTCACAACCTTATATCTGATGTCCTGCATGGACAAATCTAAACTGATCTTAGACTCAATTCCAAAAATTTCTGCTTCCTCCTGTATTCTCATTTGTGGTTAATAATATCATCATCTAATGAATCTCTGAAGCTAAAAATTTCAATGTAATATAGGACTCTTTTCTTATTCCCATACCTCAGCCTGTAAGTCACTACATTTTGTAGGTTCTGTTATAGAATATTTCTCTTCTAATCAGAGCTGTTATATGCCACAGCTTTAGGTCACATATTTATCATTTTCCTCCCATATTGTTGAACAATCTTCTAACTGAGCTGTCTGGCACTTCTCTTAACCTTTAGGAGTCCATGATCTATACTGGTATCAGTTATCTACTGAAATCTGGTTTGGCTCTGTTATTCTTCTGCTAAGATATCTCCACATGGCTCCACTGACCATCACCTCAACTTCAAGCCCAACTTTTTCCCTCTTTAGGAAATGCGTTCTATTCTACATGGCCAGTAAACTCTAAGACCCAGCATAAAAATCATCACTTCTGTGAAGAATTCTTCTGTGAAGACTTTCTGTGACTTCATGGTCTCAGAAGACTGTGACTTCCATGAAGACTTTCCTTACACTCCTTTCTTTTATGCTCCATTACAGAACTTAACAGGCATATTATAATTTCTGTTTATAAATATTCCTTAATAAGAAAATATTTTTTGTTGAAATTATGACTTAAATTCTCTATTCATAACATAGTACCTGTTTCAAAGTTGGCATTGATTAAATATGAATTGAATGATTTTCTTCTATTGACTTAAATTAAGTCTCTTAGAGTGGTTTTTCTACAACCTCTATAATACTATTGGCTGCTCATTTTAATGTACTCTGATTTTAAATCCCATAATCATTTACCCCTCTCTTTACCCCTGCTCCTACCTCTATGGTCATCCTGTCATTAGATTAGGGACATTAAAAGAATCTTCAGGTAGGAATATATTGGTTTGAGGTTAAGAATGGCAGAATCAAATGATTATTGACTGTTATTTTAAGGCAGGTTCAGTATTAAATGCATTAATAATTTACTCAATAATTCTTAGAACAGAAATAATGAATATATTTGTTTTACTAATTAAGAAAAGGAGAAATTGAGCAAATGGTTCAAGTTTATATGGTGATGATGGACATAGCTGGAAACCAGACACATATCAGTCCAGTGCCCAAAATGTCAGTATAATAGAGAATTCATCACCAATTTAAATTTGTTTCTATTTCTATTGTGACTTCACACATAATTGAATTAACTGGGCTCTTGCTTTCCTCTCTGGTACCAGCCTTTATTCCATTTCAAGGTCATCCTCATATAATTAGAACTGATTACTTGGCAAATAAAGGATAATATTTTCACAGCTTCTTTTACCTGTACTACATAAGCACAAATGTACAGTGTTTATTTATACGATATTAATATAATCACAAATAGCATGGGATTTGAGAATACAGTTTTGTTATCACTTTTAGTAGTATTTAGAAGTAAAATAGAATATCAAAGTTCTGTGATTTAAGAACTTGAAGTTCCACAGTTGATTCTACTCATATTAGCCATTTAACCTTGAGCAGGTCAGTTTCATCATCTGGAAAGATGATTTTCATGATACTCCAAACTATAAATGATAGTAGACCTGAAAAATACGAAGATTTCCTAAAAGTTTGTGGAAGAATTGAGAAGAAAGGCATATCTGAAAAAAATCACTATAAAATGCCAGTAATAATAATTATAGGCATATAACCATGAAATTAATTCTGTATATAGTGTTAAGCTAAAGATGTCACTATTTGAATAGCATATCCTGTGTACATGAAGTTGAAAACCTAGGTGAAGAGATGGAACATATTTCCATCTCTTTCCATATATGACTAACAATTCTAAATATTATTTGTAGTGTTCAAAGTCATAAGAGCTCAACATAACCAAGTGAAAAAAAAAACATATATTTATGAGACTAGGGGAAGAACATTCCAGGCTGGGACAAAATTGGGCAGAAATTCTGAGAATGAGTTAGAACTGTTTTAATCTTTTTGTCTGAATTCCTTAAAGATGGGACTGTTTTCTTACTTTATAAAGATACCTTAGGAGCTTATTAAAATTAGGCTTAGTTGTCAGGAACAACATATTCTTACACTGATAAGGAAAACTTCAGGACTTTTTTTGCGGGGAGATAAGACTTAAATATCACCACAGCAAGCTGCCATTTTAGCATTCAGTGGTTAAGCCAAGGGGCAAACAGCTGGAGCAGAGCTAGCAGAAAAACAGTGGGATGTAGTTTCCAAACCACAAGTACCTTGTGTCTAATTCTTGCATTCTTCAGCATGAAGATTAAGTGTTTTTGTTGTTGTTGTTGTTGTTGTTTGTTTGTTTTTGAGATGGAGTCTGACTCTGTTGCCAGGCTGGAGTGCAGTGGTGTGATCTTCGCTCACTGCAACCTCAGCCTCCCAGGTACAAGTGATTCTCCTGCCTCAACCTCCCGAGTAGCTGGGACTACAGGCGCGTGCCACTACACCCAGCTAATTTTTGTATTTTTAGTAGAGACAGGGTTTCACCATGTTGGCCAGGATGTTCTCTATCTGTTGACCTCATGATCCATCTGCCTCAGCCTCCCAAAGTGCTGGGATTACAGACATGAGCCACCATGCCTGGCCGAATGTTTTTAATATTACAAAAATCAGACAAATGAAATTCCTCATTTGTCCTCACATGCTCTTGTTGTTCCTAAATTCCTTCAGTTGTCTAATTATGTCACTTTTTTTTCAATCAATCAAATTATAATTGCCCGTATGAAGTATCTAGTTGTAGTGACAGAAAGGAGTGAAAGCAGGAAAAGATATATGAAACTTAATCTCCTCATTTAAAATCATTTAAAATCATGCAAATGACTGAACAATCTTACAATAAGACCATTTCTATCAGAAAAGCTAGGAAGTTTATATTAAAATACTATTTTTAAGATTTAGATTCATTCTTTTATATGAAGCTAATACAAGATAGAATAAATCATTTTTTTAAAGCAAATCTCATCAGAGGCAAAAATCAATAGTTTCATATTCAAATAAAAACAGTGCTTAAAATCAGTCCGTTGTAAGTTGTTTGCTGTTTTCTAATTGTTTAGAACAACTTCCTTTTATCTTTCCCAGGTGTTTTAATGAAATAGTGACCAATTTCTGAAAATGTTTTTCTGTAATATAAACGATAGCCAAATGCCTTGGAGAATATTTTCTTTTATAATTTTTATCTTCATAAAAAGTTAGTCTTTGTAAATTTAGATTGTTTAAAGTCTCCAAAGTTCTTAGATGAGAAGAGTTGATTTTAACAATTCTGTATACTATTAATAGTAATGCTTCAGGCTCATTATAAAAACTCAAAAGGAAAATAGTTAACAAATTGTAAGTTGAAGTATTATTACCTAATAATATTATTATTGCTCAAATAATAATTTGATTATTATTGTACTTTCTTCTCTCAATTACCCTTATTTTGAATCTTCATTTCTAAATTTGCCCTCCTACTATTATTTTCAGACTTTTGTTGTTCCCTCTGTCTTTTAATGATTAAATCATCATCAAAGGCTGGAGTGCAGTGGCAGCATCACTGCTCACAGCAGTCCGTAACTGGGCTGAAGCAATCCTCTACCTCAGCCTCCCCAGTAGTTGGGATCACAGGCACACTCCACTGTTCCCAGATAATATATTTTATTTTTTGTAGAGATGGGGTCTCACTATGTTGCCCTGGCTGGTCTCCAACTACAAGGCACAAGTGATCCTCCCACCTCAGCCTTCATAACTTCTGGATTACAGACATGAGCCACTGCACCTAGCCAATATTTAGTTTTCTTGTTTGTAGCATCTATATTATTACATAACAATGTGTTTTAGTTAAAATATCAACTTAGTTAAAAAAATATTTTGTTAGTTTTTCTCAAAATAGCTATAGTTTCCTAATTCTTCAAAATTATTTAATATATGCCTTTGATATAAATATACTTCCCTTAAAAATTGAGAAGGTATATGTAATATAATTTCCATTAACCCAAAGAAGCTAAAATGCTGCTTCGAACCTTCTCAGATTCTCTCTACTTGTAACTTACACTCTGTTCTTACTGTCCTGTATGTGGTTTGCCAAAAATATTGACCACCTAAACCAATTTCGCTGTATTTCAATAAAACAAAACCAAGTTTTCGAATCATAACTCCAAAGTTTGAATCATAGCTCTCTCACTTAACAGCTCACGATTTAACTGCCATGAGCCTCAGTTTTCTCAATTGTAGCTAACATCAGAAGGCTTTTTTTTTTCTTATACTTTAATTTCTGGGATACATGTGCAGAACATGCAGGTTTGTTACATAGGTATACACGTGCCATGGTGGTTTGCTGAACCCATCAACCCGTCATCTACATTAGGTATTTCTTCTATTGTTAACCTACCCCTAGCCCACCATCCCCCACAGGCCCCAATGTCTGATATTCCTCTCCCTGTGTCTATGTGTTCTCATTGTTCATTTCCCACTTATGAGTGAGAACATGTGGTGTTTGGTTTTCGATTCCTGTGTTAGTTCGCTGAGAATGATGGTTTCCAATTTCATCCATGTCCCTTCAAAGGACATGAACTCATCCTTTTTTATGGCTGTGTAGTGTTCCATGGTGTATATGTGCCACATTTTCTTTATCCAATCTATCACTGATGGGCATTTGGGTTGGTTCCAAGTCTTCACTATTGTGAATAGGGCTGCAATAAACATACATGTGCATGTGTCTTTATAGTAGAATGATTTATAGTCCTTTGGGTATATACCCAGAAATGGGATTTCTGGGTCAAATGATATTTCTGGTTCTAGATCCTTGAGGAATCTCCGCACTGTCTTCCACAATGGTTGAACTAATTTACACTCCCACCAACAGTGTAAAAGCATTCCTATTTCTCCACATCTTGTCCAGCATCTATTGTTTCCTGACTTTTTAATGATCACAACAAAAGCAATGGCAACGAAAGCCAAAACTGAAAAATGGGATCTAATTAAACTAAAAAGCTTCTGCACAGCAAAAGAAACTATCATCAGAGTGAGCAGGCAACCTACAGAATGGGAGAAAATTTTTGCAATCTATCCATCTGACAAAGGGCTAATATCCAGAATCTACAAGGAACTTAAATTAATGAGAAAAAAACAACCCCATTAAAAAATGGGCAAAGGATATGAAAAGACGCTTCTCAAAAGAAGATATTTATGTGGCCAACAAACATGTGAGAAAAATCTCATGATCACTGGTCATTAAGGAAATGCAAATTAAAACCACAATGAGATATCATCTCATGCCAGTTAGAATAGCAATCAAAAGGCTTTTTATGAGAGATAAGTGGGAGAAATAACACAAAAATATCATCCCAGTGCACCTCTGATATAATAATTCTTATTACATGTTAGATGATGTTATTAATTACAATATTTGCAAATTTTAACATAAGTTGGGACAATGTTTTACCAGCGCAGTTTTTTCCCCTGAAGAAATCAAGGCTCATTAGACTTTTGCTATAATGGAATTTATATTAGCTAAAATAAAATTATAACTAGACTGGTGAATATAGTTTCCAGAAAGTATATAATTTAAATTGCTAACATAAAAGACTGATTTTTCTTAAAGTCAGATCTTATTTATATATTTGTTACATCTTATATATCCTGCCTTTTATGAATTTTAAATTTTGTAGCTATTATATTTTAGTAAATTGATGGTATTGTTTAAGTAGAAATGAAGAAAATATATAATACTTTTTAAAGCTTTACCTAAAATATACAAGTTTTGGCAGGAATACATACTATTCCCCATTTATTTATTTATCATTGTATTAAATCTTTTTGCTGACAGCATAGGGGAAATTATAATGATTTAAAGAGTGAATATCAGTATTTGACAGAGAAGGAAAACGATGATAACATACAAACAGTTATTTATAACAAAATTCAAAGTGGCAATTGCTTCATATTTGATTTATGCATTTATCCTAGGTGGTAGAACAGACTTCCCCTGTCCAAGGAGTGACCTTTAAAGGTGGCTATTGCAATATGAAAATATACATTTTGAGAGTACAGTGATTATGGAAATGCAGATGAAAAAATAGTTGTGTGGCATGTTTTGCAGATTTTTTTTCTTTTTGCCTCACTAACTTAAATGGTGGTTTGTGATTTTCGGTATTGACTTTTTGAATTATCATTTAACCTTTTCATATTCAGTAATTGGCACCAACCAGTTTTTCTTTGCTGCCCCATCTCCTACCAGAAACAGCCACACTACCTAAAGTCTAAATAAAACACAAATAAATATGATCCAGAAACACAGCTAATAGAGAATTCTGGACTTTGTGTTGCAATGCTTTGGTGGACTCATTTTGATTTAGAACTTTGTCTTTAGCAATGCAGTTTTAGAAATTTGATTTTATTCAGTTACTCATGGATACTCTGGGTTATAATTCATTTACTCCAACCAAACTTTAAAGACTTCGTAATATTACTTCATTTGTGAACCATAAGTTTACCTAAAGAGATGCTGTTTTGTTCTTTGTCTATAAAACACATGTTCCATTAACCAGTGATTTTTTTTTCTAGTCACTGGAGAAGGTAAATTTGATTAAAATTTTATCTGTGCATCTAAATGTTGTTAAATGCAACTTACTCATTCCCAATGGGTTGTAGAGAAGTTTTAAAGGTAATATTAGGTCACCTTGTCTGTTTTTAAATTTTATTATATGTTATCATCATTTTCAACCAATTTCCATTGTTGATTGAATCATGCCTTATCTCACTGGTTAATGGTTGAGAAAGGATTTTTGGAGTCTTTTCGTGTTGGACTTTTGTTGTCCATATAATGATTTGTATACTGGACAGCTAACAGCAGACAGATTTCTGCTTTTTTTTCTAAAACTTATGATAAACTATTCTTGCTGACTAAATTTATATTTGGTAAGTATTTTGTATAAGTCACTCTCAGGCTTGATGAGAAAACAGAAATAATACCTATAATCCTCTTTCTTCCAGATTTTATGTTGTAGTACATGTATATACACGTTGTGTTTCTAGGGCAATTTGACTTTGTAATCACTATTTTTTATTTATTTTATTTTTTATTTTTTTGCGACTGAGTCTCACTCTGTCACTGGGGCTGGAGTGCAGTGGGGAGATTTTGGCTCACTGCAAACTCCGACTCTCAGGATCAAGTAATTCTCATTCCGCAACCTCTTATGCCTCAGCCTCTTGAGTAGCTGCGACTACAGACGCATTTCACTATGCCTGGCTAATTTTTGTATGTTTAATGGAGATGAAGTTTCACCATGTAGGCTAAGCTGGTCTTGAACTCCTGGCCTCAAGTGATCCGCCTGCCTTGGCCTCCCTAAGTACTGGGATTACAGGCGTGAACCACCATGCCTGGCTTGTAATCACTATCTTTTAATGACCTACTACTGGTATTTCCTAAAAACAACTAATGGTCCCCTGTTTTATCTCTAATAATTTAATCACTTAAGAATGGTATACAGAAACTAGTTGTTTTTAGAGATGAGTATGAATATGCTGCTTTTTTTGGTCATTAGCTGTTTATCAACATTTAACGAAATGTGGATGTTCAATTTCTTAAAATAATAACATAAATTTTCATTACTTTTCAGCTCCTCTATTAAGAGTTCTGCTCTGATGCTAGGCAAAATATTACAAACTACTACATGAGGGCCCACCTTTCTTTTAGGGAACGTTGCTCTATTAAGTAAAGGGAAATGGTGTTATCCCTCAAATCACTTAGGAGTATACAACCTCATAGATCCTTCAGCAGCATATTAAATAGAATATATATATATATATATTTTTCTCTAATGGTAGAGAATATCTGATCTGTTCTTATGAACATTTCCCTGCTTTTTAATATGCATGGGGATATATTCTATGCATTAGGATTAAAAGCACAAATGAACTACATTGTGTAAGTAAACTTCAGAAAAACAAATAGACATTCATTGAACACCTACTAGGTGACAGACAACTGGACAAGAAACTGGAGATGCCAAGATGAATAGGGGTATGGTCCCTTAAAGTATGAAGCTGAAGGTACAGTGGAGAAATATAGAACACAATTTAATCAAGTCAGTAATCATAATTTTTTCTGTTATTCTACTTAAAAGATTAACACTCTTATAGTTTTCATAGATTATTGGTGTCAATGAAACTGATATTGGTGGGCAAGGGGAGGCCAGTGGGCCCTCTACCCCAGCTGGTGAACAGGCTCTTGACACAGTCACAAGAAGGAATTCAAGGACAAGTCAGAAAATAGTAAAAGTACAGAGATTGTTGCAAGGGAAAAAGTACACACTCAAGAAAAGGGAGTGTGGGCGTACTCGAGAGAGAGTCACGTGCAAGGGACTTTGGGGCTGCTACCTTTATGGGTTTCTTTAGCCAAGGGATGGAATATTCATGAAGATTCCTAGAAAAAGCTGGTTATTTCTCAGAACTGTGGTGCCACCCATTTTTACATCAAATATGAGTGCTCCTGGAACTGTCATGGCGCTTGTAGGTATGTTATTGACTATGTTAATGAGCATATAGGAAGATCCTAGGTGAAACCCAGGACAGATACAGTGCTATGTTGAGTCCACCAGATCTTAGCCAGCTTGGTCCATGCCCTGGTTTTCAGGGTCTTATCTGCTCCTGGCTTCTGCAGCTATTTCGGCAGTTTCCTTTTGCTAGTCACATGAAACTGCTGCCTGGAATTTTCTATTCTCTTGCAACCACCTTGTGCTACTCCTGCCTCAAAACTGTCCCCATAAACTTGCTCCTTATCAGAAGAAAAATTAGAATACTGTCAGAAGCAAATATTTTACTTAAATCAGTAAAATAATTGTCCTTAAAAACAGATTTGTTGAGTTCACCTTAATTAGTAATTGGCTGACAATTAGTACGAATTTAGTTCATATTTGTTTATAAGCCATGTAACATCTGTAATTAGTTTTATATGAATTGCAATCTTTTCAGAAAAGAAATAATGTAGGCTTTTTCTGGTTTGGCCTTTTTTTTTTTTTTTAACCCCCCAAGGAGCCACAGTAGAAAATGAAAAACATAGATCTGTAAAGGAAATGGCATTTTCTAAATACTCTTTTCTCCCTGTATAAACACATTGATTGTTAGTTTTTAAATTGCTTTGACTTATAAAGACCTTAAAAATCTCAAAAATGAGTATTTACTTCCCTGGAGATTTCTTCATTGAGTTTAATAAAATCCTTAGTGAGATTCATACACTGCGGGTTTCTTTTTTTTTTTTTTTAACTTTTCTGCTTTTGAAATTACAAGCTGTTACTCACCAGGTGTATTTTTATTAGTTTGTGTGATTCTGAGCCTGAATATTTATTTTACAAGTCCATTTAGCAAACTATTAAGCTTTTTAAATCTGTAAGAAGAGGGGCAATACTTTCATTGCACCTTTGAATGTCAAATGTTTAAAGGGTAATTACATGCTTGAATCATATTCGGAGTCAGGATAGTCAGGACACACTTGCTGATTTAGAACTAAGAATTAGTTACTTCAAAATAGAGAGTTATTTTTTACCCAAATGTGTAATATTGTTAAATAGCATCACTGAAAATTCTGTGAAAAACTGGTCTGACATACATACACGCATGCATACATACACATGTTTTGCCAGTTGAGCCTTTTCACAAGACTCAGCTACCTAGTTTTCTTATTAAATTTTGCTAAAATGGCACCAAATAAGAAATGTCAGCATGACTTGTATAACAACATACTTTCAACAGTTTGTATCAAATGATTCGCATTACACTAGAGTCTTGGTTAGATTGGAAAGGTGTTTACAATAAGGTAATATAAAGCTAAATTCTTAGAATTTGATTTTAAGAGTATATATATATAATGGGAATAAAGAAAATATGTAAGATTTGTCTTAGCAAATTTTATAATTAATAGTAAGTAATAGTGCAAGAGAAAGCTATATAGTATCTTTATAAATCAAAAGTATGATTATTTATCTTATATGACCACATAGCCTACTCCAGCTATTGCCCCATCTCTCTGAAATACTCTAAAGCTAAACTCCTTGAGAGAGTGCACACTTTCCATTTTCTCACACCATTTGCTTCCCAGGCAAGTGATTTCCATATCTCTAAATCCAGCAGGCACATTTTAGTCTGCCTTTTACATGGACCCTAGCAAAACTGGAAACACTCACATTTGCCATCGTAAACACTTCTTTTTCTTTGGCTTCTGTGATTCCATATTTTCCTCTCTCTTCTGCTTGTTCTGATGATTTTTCTCAATCTGCTTTTATACCCACTTTCTACCCATCTAGCCTTGTCTGCCCAGAGTTTAAAAGTTGGAGCTTTTTACGGTGGTGTTCTAAGTCTGAGAAGGCAAAACTTTTGGTAAAGGGACAAATAGTAATTATCTTAGGCTTTGCATAACATATGGTGCCTGGTGCACGTTTGCTGCTGTAGCATGAAAGGAGCCGTATACAATAGGTAAATAAATAGCTGAGGCTTCTAGATATGTTATTCTGCTTCTCAGTTTCCTTATATCAAAATAATTTTGTATGGAATTCTACCAAAATTCTTTCCTATTTCTTACATTTAAAGGAAATTAGTTTTATATTTTCCTAGGATGTTTTTATAGCTATATACCTCTAGACCTTCCCACTATGTACAAAGGGATTGACTTGTACTTTGAGTAGCTTCCTCCTCCCAAATATCTATCTTGGCTTTTTTGTATTCTGTTCTTACTATTTCTGTTCAGGTCACTTTAGATTGTACTCCCTCCCAGGAGTTACTTTCTAGTATGGGACTTTGGCTAAAAAGAGAGCTTAGGTTTTTTAGTTTTGAGATTTTACAGGGTTGAGGGTCTCCTATTTTCTGACTTTACTATGGTCCCTTTGCATTTACCCACAAATTTGAATATGCAAAATTTCTGTTTTTTTTTTTTTTTTTTTTTTTTTTTGAGACGGAGTCTCGCTCTGTCTGTCGCCCAGACTGGAGTGCAGCGGCGCGATCTCGGCTCATTGCAAGCTCCGCCTCCCGGGTTCACGCCATTCTCCTGCCTCACCCTCCCTAGTAGCTGGGACTACAGGCGCCTGCCACCACGCCTGGCTAATTTTGTGTATTTTTAGTAGAGACGGGGTTTCACCATGTTAGCCAGTATGGTCTTGATCTTCTGACCTCGTGATCCTCCCGCCTTGGCCTCCCAAAGTGCTGGGATTACAGGTGTGAGCCACCGAGCCCGGGCTGTGCCAGCCTTTTGTGTGTGTGTGTGTGTGTTTGTGTGTGTGTGTGATGTTTATCTATTCTCTATATTAAAAACTTTACTATGGACGAGCCCCACTATTACTTTTGGCAGGAATTAAAGCAGATATTGAAAGGCTAAAGCAAGTATTAAATATTTCACATGCTCACACAGAGATACATAAAAAAATAGGTGAGATCATGCTATTGAAGGCTTAACATTAATCTTTAAACAATTTAGGATAGGAAATCAATTCAGGTTGCACTGCAAGGAAGAAATATTAACTGTTCTACCAGTTGAGCATTGTATTGTTATTACTATAGAGTATTTTTGGATTAGATGTAATTGCTACTGAAGTTAATCGTTTATTATACACACACTTAGATTTCTTCTCATCAGCATACCATCTGCATTTAAGGGTGCTCTAATGCCATGCTACTCAAAATGTGGTCAGTGGACCAGCAGCATCCAAATCACTTGAAACCTAGAAATGGAGAATCTTGGATCTACTGAATCGGAATCTGTATTTAACAAAATCACCAGGTTATTTTATGCATCTGAAATATTGAGGAACATTGTTCTAATGTGTCAGTGCTTAGATTTATCAGGAATAGGAAGAAAATAAATAACATTAACTACCAAATTCTTTTTTTTTACTTAGCTACACTGAGAATAATTAACTGCCACATTTTAAATACATTATTAAGATATTTTAAAAATAGACGTCTAGAACCTATTAATACTTGAATATTTGTGTGAATTTTTTATTTAGCATTTTAAAAATTATATGCAATATTTTCCACCTAGCTCAATGTTTTGGTAGAGCTTTGTTAGTATAGGCATTAGACATCATTTGGGCTGAGCACAGTGGTTCACGCTTGTAATCCCAGCTTTTGGGGAGGTCAAAGTGGGAGGATCATTTGAGCCCAGGAATTTAAGACCAGACCGGACAACATAGTGGAACCCCATTAATACAAAAAACAAAAAAAACAAGAAAGAAAAAGGAATTATTTTGTATTACTTTAATAGTAGCAAAGCTCATTAGATTTAAAGAACTATATTGTTTACACTTAGCACAGACAGCCACTAAATAAGGTTGTGCAGTGCTCAAGGAGGGGACTATGGGCAGCTTTGTCACATCTATACCTACACTGGCTCATAGCTAGAATGTAAGCACTGTAAGTACAGGGATCTCTTTTATCCATATACATTAATGATAGAATACTGCCAGGCAAATAGTAGTTCAATAAATATCACTGAAACTTTTTTTTTCTTTGTATGTGAAGAGTCACAGATGACATTGTAAAATGATACAGGAAGACAGCACACATTAAAAAAATAAATCAATGGGAATGATACTTTGCGTAACTTGTATTTTTAAAACTCAGATGCTTTGCTTTGACTTGAGCAAATCCTATTAATCACATTAATTACAGTTTCACAGATGAGGAGATGGAGACTGTAGTTAAATGACTTGAGTATCATATGTCTTGACTATAATATGCCTTGATTGTAACATAACATACAAACTAGAATGTGTTGACACTAATATTTCTTTTTCTTCCTTTCTTTTTTTTTTTTTTTTTTTTTTTTGAGACGGAGTCTTGCTTTGTCGCCCAGGCTGGAGTGCAGTGGTGAGATCTCAGCTCACTGCAACCTTTGCCTCCTGGGTTCAAGCAATTCTCCTGCCTCAGCCTCCAGAGTAGCTGGGATTATAGGTGCCCACCACCACACTGGGCTAATTTTTTGTATTTTTAGTAGAGATGGGGTTTTGCCGTGTTAGCCAGGCTGGTCACGAACTCCTGACCTCAGGTGATGCGCCCGCCTCGGCCTCCCAAAGTGTTGGGATTACAGACGTGAGCCGCCGTGCCCAGCCTAATATTCCATTTTTATAAATACTTTAGATCTTCTCCCTTTAGTGAGAGTTGTGATAATTAGCCTATTTGCAAGATAGCAGGGAGGATTAAGTGTATATACTGTAATTGAGAAAAACATACTCACGGCTCATCCATGTTAATGGCTTGCCCTTGTTTCCATCATCTTCTCTCTGATTATTGTACTCTAGAGGCAACCAGGTATTCAAGTGTGTGGCAACTGTGGCCTTCGACGTGTATTTGGAGTCAGTCTGTACCTTGACCTTGATTACTCTAAATGAGGAGAAAGCTATGACTTAATGGCAAGTACATTGTCCTGAAAATTAAAGACCTGGGTCTAATTACCCTGATAATTGAAGATCTGGCTTACATCCCAGTTCTGTTACTGATGGTGCATTGAATTTAGTCTTTTCACTTAATCTTTTTCACCATTGTTTCTTTTTTGATGGAATGAGGAAAATTCTAGCTACCTTACATGGTTATTGTTATTAAATTTGAATGAAACTCATTTGAGGTATATTCTTTTAGGAAGACTGATGAAAACAGAATTTCCAAAGTCCCTAGGTGTTGAAAACGCTTTTCTTTATCATTGATATTTATTGAATTTTCTCGTTTGTTCTCTTGCTTCGTATATTGGTTTTGAAAAGCCTGCTGCTAATCTGATTATCTCATCTTAGTAAATTATTTGCCACTTTTGCCAGGAGGCCTTGATGATTTTATCTTTAACTTTGAAATCTAATTGTTTTAATAGGATATGTTTCAGAGTAATTTTCTGAGTTAATTTTCCTCAGGTGAACCTTTTTAAGTTTAGATTGTGGTCTTTTTCTTTCTCTGAAAGGCTTTCTTAAGCTTTACACTTGTAAACATTAGCTTTGTTGCCTTGTTTTATTTTTCTTACATCAAGTTAATATTTTATAATTTAAATACCGGTTCTTTTTGCCTGTCTTCCATTTCCATTACTTTCTCTCTGACCCTTTTACTTTTTTATATCTTTTTCGTTTTTAGGGCCTTCTTTCTTGCCTTTCTTCAATGAGGCTTTGTGAATTTTCATTCGAGTTTTTTCTCATTTGGACATTTTATAATGTATTCTTCATTTCAGTGATAATTTTGTCTTTTTCTTCTATTTCTTTCCTGAGGTCAATCAGCTCTTTTCCATTTGTCCGTTTTTTTCACTTTTGTTTGTAAATTTTGAATTTCTGATTCGATAGTTTTTAAAAATATCATGTGTCTTATTTGCGTATATTTAATCCTGCTTTGTGTTTTAACTTAATTTTCTTCTGCTTTGTGGTTGCTTTGTATGAAGGAATTATCAGTTGGTATGTGTGGAATTTAGCTTCCTACTTTTCTGCAACAGCTGTGTAAGGACTTTTCTTCACTTTTATCTACTGGGGTTTTATACAACAGTACTAGTTTAGTTGTTCCTTCTTCTTTCAATATAGCAAATCCAGGTACTTTAGAGGATCTTTGTTATGGTAGTGGGAAAAGGATTGTTAATCCTCCAGTTTTATGATTTGCATTTTATCTTGCAAGACCCTAAATTTTATTTTCTTATTGTCTCTTCTTTATCATCCAGTAGCCTGTACTTCTCTCACCATTTTTTCTCTTTTCTCTTTTCTAAGAGTTCATCTTTAAATTGCATCTACTGTATCTGTTTAAATCATGTCTGCCTTGAAAATTATGTTTGTCTCTTTAAAAGAGATGGGACCTTTTAAATTGTGCTTACTTAGAAATTTCTTTCCCGTAGTCCCTGCTCTGATCTGCACAGATATCTTTTCATTCTTTTCAGATATAAGGTGGATTTTATTTTTCTAGTTATTGTTGTAAGTCACTCCTTCTTTTGTTTTCCCCATTGTTTGCCTATGAGTAGGGATGGGGCTGGGGGTTGCAGCAGGAGACATGATGCTCTGGGATTTCCTGATTTTCCTCTTTTCACTCACAGTTATGCAGTTTTGATATCCTCTATATAAGATATGCTTGAATAATTTACATAGAATTTAACTTTTAACTTAATTTACATAGTATTTAATTTTCCTAGTTTTTTCTTAAATGTAGAATTTGATTTTCTTTCTCTTTTTTCTTATTTGCAGGGGATATTATGGGAGATAAATAGTTATATTGTTGCCATTGCCCTCAGCTATCCTGAAAGTATTTTTAAAAAGTTTTTACTTGAAAAACTTGGCTTCTGTTGTTTTACTGCTTGACAACTTTGATTTACATTTTCTCAGATTTGTTTCTCTCATAAACTTTAGATTGAGTGCACAATGTATTATTTTCTAGCATGATATACTGTATTTTATAACAACCTTAACGGCTAGCTCATTTAAGATAATATTCTAGCGTGCTTATAAAACAAAATTAATCCATTGATGGAGTATTTGCTTGTTCTGTAATTGAAATATTTGAAATATTTACCTTATGAAATCTCTAGATTGTCTCCACGAGAGTTAATTTTTCTTCAGAAATAATGAAATGCTATCATAATTATAATGAGAAATATAATGGTGAGGACTTTGTGAGCTGAATCCTTCAAGTATAAAATATTTTAAATTATTTTTCCAGTTTTTGCATTATGTGAATTACTTTGGCATCTGATTTTTTGTAAATATTAATAAAATAAAAAAATTATCTTGCATAAAGTTGCTGACAAATAATTTCTTTGTATGGATGTTTCTGCAAGTGACAAAATCCATGAAAGAACTGAAAATGTAGTATAATTTCTATCATAGCTTTTTTCAATCAACTTTTCATATCTAAATAATTTCAGAAAATTATAAACGTATGTAAACTTATTATATCACAATTTTGTTTTAAATATTTTAGATACTGTTTTGCAATATAGTGGCTTTCTTTTATAATCCTAGGTATTTTATTTTATGCATGCAAACACATAATTCTAAGAATGGGTCCATAGGTTTTACAAAACTAACAAATGAGTGTAGGTCATGAAAATGTTTAAGAACCCCTTCCCTAGAATATAGTCCTAAGGAAGACAGGGGTTCACTGATGCAGCCTAAGTGCCTGAAACATTCTCTGGAATATAGGAGGCTCTCAGTGCATATATTCTAGATTAAACTCAGACTTTCCTAGCAAAATCTTTCGTGACTTTTTTATGTGATAAAATACCCTGTTGTAAGCTCTCATAAGACCAAATACTGCTCATTTTTAGCTCTTGTGGCAATTACACGTTTACATTCATTGTTATTATAATTTGATTGTGAGCCACTGGAATACAGACTCTAATTGGGTAGGGATCTTACCACTTTTGCATGCATTTTCTGAGTCCCACACAGAGTCTGGCAAATAAATGTTTGTTGAATGAACTATAAATTATATTGAGACACAAAATAAGTAAGATTTACTTTCTGTCTCAAAGTTTTGTAGGGACTGTGAGAACTGTAAAATATTGTAGCAAAAGGTAGTACCCCAGCAAACAATCATCCAACCGACTGGCTAAATGAATAAATAAAACTTATAAGAAAGTACAAATACATTGTTATGGGAATTGAAGGTATTAAGTGATCACTTTTTGTGTAGAGGTCAGTGTGTGGTTTATATAAGTAGTAGTAATTTACTTGAATGTAGAAGGAGAGGTTGGATTTCTAACACATTTATAGAGACCCTTGTATTCTAAGAAAGGGGAATAAAAGCAAAAGCATGGAAATGGCAAGAAACAGGGCAATTTCAGACACTGACCATAAGTTATCTATAAGGAATGGAGCAAATTAGTTTGTGCCGTTAGATTTTGAGTAATTTCAGTATAAACCTGGGTGCTAAGGCAAGGTTTTGGACTAAGCTTATTTGGTAGCTAATGCTACCCTGTTTACAGTTTTTGAAAAGTGAAATATTCAATGCAAACTATTAGGGAGATTCAACTTAACATAGAAAAATAATACTGTGAAATAGATTTTTCTAATAAAATAAGTATAAAACACATATTTCAGATTAATAAGAGTTCTTAAATTCAATATCATATTTTGTGTTTATTAAAAACACCATAGATAAATTTTGTGTGGATACAGAGAAATAAAACTAGATAAGGCCTATTATAAAAATTTTACCTCTAAGAGGTAAGATCTGCATTTTTACTTATGTCATGTGTGGATAATGAGATTAATACTCAATTTATCTCCAAAGGAAGGTCAGCATGCCTGTTCAATAGCATCATATATTTCAAAACTGTAATAGACAACAGCAGAACCTTTGCTTGCAAATTATTTTATTTTTATGTAGTTAATATTTTGATGACATGAGAGAAAATGCCCATGAAGAAGAGACCAAAGAAAGCCACTTCCACTTAATTGATATATTTGTATTAATTTCTAGATTTAAATCTAGGTGTGAGGTTACAGAGTAACATGGCAGAGAGCTTAGGAAATCACGGACTTTCAGCCAGACGTGGGTTTCAACACCTACTCAGTTGCTTCCCAGCTCTTGAGTCTTAGGCAAGTTGCATAACTATTAAGAGCTTTAGTTTCCATATATGTAAAGCAAAAACAACAAAAATGGGAATCACATGACATGATGCATAGTGCATAGCACAGTGGTTGTTTAGTAAGCAATCAATAAAATTGTTTTATGATTAAAATATTATGATCATGCATGATAGAGATCCAAACTATGAAATACTCCTCTCTTTATTTCCTAAAATCCTACATTTAAAATTTTCACTAAGTTCACTATTTGAAATTCCACCATTTATTGATTCATTAGATAAGAAAATTTCTTTGCCACTGTAACCATTAGACAGTTGTAGATACTGGCTTTACTTCTTTCATCCTGGCCTGACGCTGTGGCTAGGCAAGTAAAGAAGAAAATGAAGAGGGTAAAAAGAAAGTAATTGGAAGAAAAGGATGTAGAAATTGCTGAGTATCAAAGCAAGAAGACAGAGAACGACATGAGTAAAATAAAGACATTGAAGAAAGTCTGAGAAAAAAGCCAAATATAAGAGAGAATGAATACTCTCTCTACCATTCGCTACTACTCATTAAGATTATAATAATAACAGTGTTGATAAGTTAAATTTTTTGCCTTCAAAGTCAGCTTTTCTCTGCCTTGCTACAAGATACTGAGAAAATGTGGAGAGCCCCGATTTAGCTGTTGGCCTTCAAATCTTATCCCAAACTCTATAAAGTGACTGATCTGGAGCAAGTTACTTAACAACTATGAATGTGAGTTTACCAATTTGTAACATGGTGAAAGTTAGCAAAGGAATTAAATCCAGGAATGACACATAGCAAACTATACCTCTATACCACACACAGGAAGTCTTCTTTATATGTTAGCTGCTATGTATAAATATATGTAGTGTTCTCTCCTGTTCTCTCTCAGTCTCTCTCAATATATGTATATAGCAGCTAATATCTGTATGCATATATATTTGATTTATAAATATTATGATGTTATGTTATTTATAAATGTTATGATGTTATGTTTGAAAATAGTTTGAAACTGTTTTCAAAACTGGCACTTTTATTTTGTGGATACAAATAAATGTTTTTGTGTCATCCTACTGCCACAAATTCTTTTCCTGAAAATGGTTTAAAATATATTCAACAACAGCATTATATATCTAATGAAACTTGTCACTTAATTTCTTCAATTTCTTCATTCCATATTATTTATTTCTTAAAAATTTGAGAATCAGATACTTATCAATTTACTTTTTAGTTTAGTATGATTTCATCAAATTGTAACATTTATAAATTATTATATAATTTGCTTAGTAATAGTCAACGACTCAATATTTCAATCAGATTTTATAACAATTTGTTTGAAACTTTGAATTGTGATAAAATAACTTTTCAGAGATAAATTCAGATTAAAAAGCAAAAAAATTTAAAAGCCTTTTGATGGGGAGTACCAGTTACTTGTCCAAATTGGGAGAAAAAGAAACAGTCATCAAAATGACCAAGAGTAATATAGCCTCAGATTTCTCTTTGTTACCTAATGACACTATTTAAGATGGACTGTCAGATCCCATTAGGTTTGCGGATAATATTCAGCAGATGAGATGAAAATGGAGTTTTCGCTCAGCAGGAGGAAAGTGAGAAGTACACTTATTCTAGTCAGGCTCAGAGATGTTATTCTTTTTCTGTTGTTGCTGTGGGATAACATTGCATCAATAACAGGAAAGCGATCCAACTAAGCTTCATGCACCGCAATCAAGTTGTTTTGATGCAAATAAGGTTCAGTCACTTAGGGTTCTCAGTTATGACAAACTGTGCTAACAAACTATAAATCAAATCTGAGCTGAATTGCAAGTGTATATGCTAGATAAAAAAGAGGAGAAGCTTTTATCTTTTAGTAGACTTAAGAGTTATTTTGAATAACTATAAAGACCTTTACAATATTTACTGCAAAATTAAAGTATAAATGTTGTTGATAATTTTTAAAAGTCAATTTTTATTGTCCCAGAAATCCTAATGGAGTTTTTATTAAAACAATATTAGGAGACAGGTAAGCCTATGTTATAGTTGGGATAGTATGTTTTTCTAGCATACATAAACAAACCTCTGATCATAGCTCTTTTTCCCTTTCATTTTGAAATTGTGGTTGGTTTGGAGAATGAGGAAAAGGAATTTACTAAAATTGTTTGCCCTTTAAAAAGTTATGCTTATGTATTATACATATTCACATTTAATTCAAAATCCTTATTTTTTAAAATTTTATTCATAGAAACATTGGCATTTAGGGACCATATATTTACCTGACTGACATTTGCTGGTAATACATGTCTGTCAAACTAAAGTATTAGAAACTGAATAGATTTTGAACTAGGAGTTCACATGCAATTGCCCATGTTTCATACTGTTGTGTCATTTGTTCACATTTCCTTTAGTGGTTGTGGAATAGAAATTATAATAGCCATATATAGAGCGACCTTACATGGAGCCGAAAGAATATATATCAACCTAAAAACACACTGAGTTACTATAAAAATCTTAGCCATGTGTATCTAAATTTTCATTTTTCACTGTCAGGTGCAATTTGAGAATGAATCTTTCCTACATAAGAAGACATTGTAAATATGCAGGTGGGCCCTAAATCCTGCATTTGTAGAGCAGTCATACTGTGCTAGCTTGTAGTCATAAATGTTTCTAGATCAGAATTAGATTTGGAAATTTAGCAACCAATGAAAATAAGCATTTCAAAACCTTGTGGGTGATTGTTTTTTTGTTTGTTTTTAATTAAGTCTGAAGAGAGTGCACAGAATGTCACACAGTAAATAGATGCTGTCATCTTTCATTACCAGGCACCCCATGACAGAGTCCATTGCAGCAGAGCTGAGGACCTTCATGTCACAAAATGAGTTTGCTTATCAGGCATAGAGTGAAATGTTTCTGTGTCTCACAAGAATGTCTGATATTATGCTTCTTTAACTGCACCTGTAAGCCTGTTCACTGCAATTTAAAAATAGTATCATATGTAACTTGAAGTCATTTTCAACTGGCCATTTGCTCACTCTTAGAATGAGTTTTCTAATTAATAAATCTTTTTGAAGACATGGTGAATAATTGGTCAGATATAGTTAGGATTAGTATTAAAACCTCGGGTCTGAAATTGTGATGAAAGGGTCTGAGATTTCACCCTGCATCTCAGCTAATGAGTGAGCCTGTCACAGTTTTACAGATATTGACAGAAAGATATGAGGCATCTGTGTCAGAGACAAGAGTTTCTTCCAGTAAAAGCAGCAGTCGAAGTAACATTGTAATGCTGTTCCCTGAGCCCCAATTCCCAGGGGACTACCAGATGAGGGCCAGGTGATGCCTGCACATGTGAGGGGTATACTACAGAAGAACCGTGAGATTAGAAGACTGTTTTTTATAGAAGCTGTTGGAATCCTTTGTCCTGGAGAAAAAGATTATCTTTATTACCCTGTGCAAAATTAGGAAACAGTCCAGAAGATCATCCTCACATTTGAGCTCAGTTGTAAGTCCAGGTGTCCCCCAAACCACCTTAAGTATTTATAATTCACTGCCTGGATGAATAGAACTCACTGAAAGCTGTTATATGCATGGTTATGACTTATTATGTCAAAAGAATACAGATTAAAATCAGCCAAAGGAAGAGATGCATGTGGCAGAGTCTAGGAAAGTTCCTAGTGTGAAACTTCTGATTCTCCTCTCCCAGTGGAGTTACGGACAACACTGATTTTCTTTGCAACCCTGCATGATAATATGGATGGAGTATTGACAAACCCCAGAAGCTCATCAAAGCTTTGGTGTCCAGAGTCTCTATGGAGGCTCTGTTATGTAAGCATGGTCTACTGCCCGTATGGCTAGTCTTAGTCTACAGCCCCTCCAGAGGGTGAGCTGAAACTGTGACTCAAGAACTCCACCCCAAATGACATCTGGTGTGACATTTTCTACCCTAATTCCTATTGTTAGAGTATCTGGTATGATCCAAGTCCCTCAGGCAAGCAAAGGCACTCCCATAAGTGCGTTTTATGAAATTCCAAAGGCTTAGAGACCTAGCAAAATCCAAGGAAAAAGACAAGACATGAATTTGGGCGATGTTAAATTATTTATTACAATTCTTAGAATGTAAACAGATCTCTCTGGGGAGGGGAACAAGATGTGTTTATTTTTATCATCTCTGTCTTTCCAGAGCTTTCTGCTTATACAAATATTTCTGAAAAAAATAGTCCTGGAGCAAATTGGCTGTTAATGTCTAGATGTGTAGATTCATGGAGAAAAGCCTGCCAACAACTAGCTAGTGCTTTGCATTTGATAAAAGTCATCTTTTGAGATTCCCTCTTTCAAATTTCTGGCTCTTCGGGTGGACTAAAGAGCACTTCTTTTCAAGCTGTATTTATTAAACCTAGAGAAAGTGATCACACTACTTTTAGTAGCTTTTATGTTGGTAACAGAGGAAGTCTTTCGACATTGGGAAGGTTTTTTACTTCCCTCATGCATACATATATGTGACTTGACCAAATTTAGAAGGTTTTTGAAGGGAACAGAAATCACAGATTACCTGGAAGCAAGCAATTTCATGAGATGGCACCACTGAAATTTATTTCAATTTTTTCCCTCCTAAAAACAATGCAATTTTCTTCAATGACTATAAGGTTAACAAAACCTAACCATGATTTATAATTTAAATATATAATTTCATGTGTTTCTTAAAATGATATTCCATTGCTGAGAGTGACAGTCTCCTCTCTGCCTCGAAACCCTAATAGTTGGAAAGGAGAGGACAGGTACTCTGCTTTCTAATCCTCCTGCCTTCAATCATTACTCCTCATTCCTATTAATACACTTATATTTTTAGCCATGACTATTCCTTACCCTGCCCCTCCCAAATTCACTTTCCCTTTAGATACTTTCATGGATCCAAAAGGAAAAGCGATGCTTCTTTTTCTCCATTTGGTTCAAGCATGAATATCTTTCCTTGATATCTCATAGTAAAGATCGGAACATTTAAAAAGATTTTTGTAAAAGCTAGGATAACTTTTTCAAACTATTTTCCCTAAAACATAATTTCCTTTAAAACAAGAATTTCACTGTCAAATACATTTGGAAAGTGTTGTAAACAATATTTTCCTCTAGGGAAATTCAAAATACACATTATGCATAAAAGGCTGTAACAAAATCCTGCAGCAAAATTTAGAGAGAGGAACAACAATAGGTAAAATAAATACATAGTACAGCATGCAACCAACACAGTTTCTTATAAGATATGGTTTGTCCCCTATGGCATCAGATGTGAGTTTCAAGGGCTGCCTTTTATGTGAAAGAGTCATTTCTTAGCCTTCACACCCAGAAGCATTGGCTGAAATAGTTTGACAGCTTAAGGTCTAGACCTAAGAAAGTGAAGCTCACTGAAAGAGGTTATTTCCTCTCCTGCTTACCTAATACTTTTCTTCTAAGTTTTTTCCTTTTCTCTGTGGATACTGGTATGACTAAATCTACCTGGGAAGAGTAAGTCCTCAGGCTATGGCTTCGCTCTGTGACCACAAAGGGCTGCCAAATTCAGTGTAAGACAATGACTTAATAATTCTTAGATAAAATGTGGTAACTAGAGCAAACAGGAAGTAGTGGAGCTAACAGTGTATTTCATTGTGTGCAGTTGATATTTCATAGGTATAGCTTCTGCATATCCCAGGGATCAGAGAAATGCTCTGCCCTGAATAATGGCTGAATTAATTGTTTATTTTCCTAGATATGACTTAGTATGTTTGAATATGCATTAGTATGCTAATGGTGTATGTATAGAACAACTAAAGTCAAAGTGAGGCAATTTAGTAGAAAATAATTTCAATTCCTTATTTATGACAAAATTTAAGTCACATTTTAACTTTGAAAATGAGTGACTTTTAATAAAAAAAATTTCCTATAAAAGATACTGATTTTCTTTTTACTGGAAACAATATTTTTCAACATTGTGTTCTTTCTTCGAGAGCTTAGCATCCCCTAAATATGAGAATCATCTACTTAAGGAACTTGAAATTCCTGAGAAGACACAAAACATGTATATATAAATATACTACAATACATCAGCAAATAGTCATTCTTTTTCAGTTTTACCTTATTTTTTATTCATTATCAAAGCTGTTTTTTACTTTTTATCAGAAGCAGAACACTAGATTTAAAGGCTTTCCAAAGCCTAATGAATAAGTCCAGTGTTCTCTATGTGAGTATTGCATACTTAAGGCTGTCATGTTTTGATTAAGCATAAGCTTTAATAGATTTGCTGGAATAATTATTAAAACATTTGAAGACCTACATTTCATACTGGAAAGGTCAGAAAGATAAAACATACATTAGCGGATAAATTCATATGAGATAAGTTTTAGAAAAATTAATTTCATGGTATTTATGACTTTTTGGAGTGATAGTTTGTTGATGCCTATTGTTAAGTAATGCCAATACAATGTGACACCTTATTTAAAAAGGTGAAGAATAGTTGTGTATTTTATAAAGATTTTTTAATCTTTATACTCTTGATTTACTCTTTTGAAACTGTTTCTATTAGAAATGCCTGATGCCACATTTTTAAACAAAGTGTCTATTTCTTCACAGTTTGTATCCAGGAAAACATCATTTCTATTAATATGCCAGTGCCAGAGAGAAACATATTAATACATTTTCACTTTCATTTTTATACTGACATTTTATTTTTAGTCTTGCAGTCTAATTTTTTTTTCTACCTGAACTGTCTTATGGACTAGGTAAACTCAAACACGTATCATTCCTGAGAAAGGAGAAAAAAATGAAAACATACTCTATGTCTTATCCTTTCAAAAACTTTAAAAGTTGGAATTCTGAATTCAAGAAAGCATTCAGAAAATAACATTATAAGGAAAATATCCTAGTTCTTTCTCTAAAATACACCTCTGCTAAATATTATCAGATATATTTTCACTGATCTTAAATTCAAAAATGATTTCAAATTAAGGATGACTTGCTAGACATAAGATAATTTGGCTCTAATTTTTTTGTACCTTTACAAATTGACTTCAATTCAGAGGAAAATGATTTGTGAAAAGTCTACTTTATGCCATTTGATTTATATAACAGTGGCAAAATATGCCTAACTGGTATGTGAGTAAAATATATGTTTGCTAAGTTATTATTTGCTAAACAAATCTCCAAATAAATAGGGCCATCTTTTAGAAAACGTATAATTGATGTTTTATACAATTTTACTAAAATGAGGTAAAATTTTACTCAAATGAGGTAATGAGCAAGGCTAAGCCTCACGTTGGTATTGAGTGTGTATTCTTACATCTCTGAAAGTGAGGAATGGACAAGGGCAATCATTCTGGGATGCTATTTGCATTATAGACCAGAAAAAAAAGTTTATAATGACTTTTAAGAGGGCCAAGTCTGGATTTGTTAGAAAACAAAACTCTGGTAGTGTGTAGGACTCTTATGCAGCTAAAGGAAAAGTAAGGTGGATTAATTTATTAGCAGTCACTTGCTCCACTCCAGGTTCAGGCTTCAACAGTACATCCCAATCAGCCCTTTAAAGTGCCCCTTATCTGTGCACCACTCATCCTTCAGCCCCACATTCAATCTTTAGGGCCTACTTGTCTGTTGCACATGAGCATACGCACACATATCCCAGCTGGCACAAGTAATGTTATCTTCACTGACAATTTCAAAGGACGCAATGAAAGGGGAGCCTGGCACCTGGATAGAGCCTCTGGGACTCATGACTCCGAGGGTGGCTAGAGAACAGATACACCAAACATCGTGAAGGTGCCTAGAAACTCTAAGACTCTAGGTCCTTGGATTATAGGGCTTCAGCCTAGTATGACTTATCTCCTAGTGAGTGGTAGGACCTGGGAAACTCCTATTGGTATTTGTGTCATGCTAAGCAGAATTGACTTAGAAAAGTTAGTTACAATAACATCCTATAAGCAAGGTTTATCATTTAAAGATATATATATATATATATATATATACATACACACACACAGACATATATACACACACATACACACACATACTAGCATATTCTTTATCAATAAGTGATTACTCTGTACTATTTTCAAACTTCAGAATATCAAACTTCAAAAGAATCATTTGAAAGAGTGAGGGTAAGAGGTTTTAATATGTAGTTTTCTGAGCCTTGTTCTTAGACTCTGAATCAAGATTGAGTTGGTTTGTTCTGGAAACCAAGAATTTGCTAGCCAAACATCCATGCTGGATCGAATAACAACAGTCTTAGGAACACATTTTACAAAGCATGACCCCACTGTAATTGTACCTATCAACATTTATTTTGCAGTATATAATATGTGATGCCCAACCACAATAGTGTGAGCATTTTTCACTAATCATCCACTGCTGTTTCCTTCACTGCATTCTTTCTGTAATGCTTCATTTAACAAATGTTAGTTGGCCATGATTTAGCAAAACATGATGTCTACCCATTAATAACCTGTATCATAATGTGAGAACATTTCATTCACTTAATGTTTGCTAAATGTCTATAATACAGAAAGATTTACAGTGAAACTCCTCTTTCAACAAACTTTATCAGGAAAATTGTCACATCTAGAAACACTCACAAGATAATGAAGAAAGTAAGAAGTGCCATAAGAGAAGTCAAGATAAAAGTTTTTCCCAGAAGGGGATTGCTTTAAGCTTAGGGTAGTCATGAAAATAGAGTATTTCAGGAGATCATTCATGGCACTGTTTAAATATGAGTCAGGCTGTGAAACTCAAGGCAAGGAGAGAAGCAATGGCAGATGAAGGGAAGGTTTAGGGTATGCACAGAGAACTGTGTACCATATGCGTATGTAGAACACATTTGGATATCACATAGGATAAGTGAATAGCAATAAGGTAAATTTGGAGCTTGGTAAGAGAAGCTTTTGAATGCCAAATAAATAAATAAGTACTATAAGCCTTACTGTGTAGATGAGGAAATGCCAGTAAGGGTTGGGGTTCCAGGGCAGTATATCATGAAGATGTTCCAGGTAAGTTTGTGATGAGTTGAAGTGAAGGAAACTGTTCTATAGGAGACCACAGAGACTAGATAAGATGTAAAAATGCCTGAATTTAAGTACATAATAAAAGGAAAATAATGTAAGGAAAATTTAAACAATTATATTCAATAAGTCTTGGTAACTACTGGACATGGGGGAAAGGAAAGAGTCAAAAAACAATGCCCAGAATTTGAAAGCTGGGCAACTAAGATTATTGTGGTGACAAGAACAAAAATAAAATTCTTTTATTATTATCAAAACCCTGCATTAGATCCTTTGTAAATATTTAAATTAATCTTCCTCCCATCTTAGAATTTGGAAAGCAGGGAAGGGGGTCCCAGGGGAACAGTAGCCAGTGGAGAGTTGAGGACAGCAAGGGGTACTTATAAAGAGATTCTTGATATGTCTTCCTGTATCACAGGGTGTGCTAAACTTTCTTTTTCAAGGGCGGATGTGTGTGTGTTTACAGCATACTCAAAGTAATGTTTACCCTTGAAGCACATTATTTATTGATATATTTACATTTATTGAACATGGAAATTCTCTAAGAGGAAAATAAATAACTTAGGTACTTGACTTTCATAAAATTTATTTTCTTTATTTACTTAGTAATCCTATTAGTTCCTATTTTGTTTGAGATTCTATAGTATTGTTTCATTTAGCCAAATATTTCAAGACAACTTTTTGGCAGAAGAACTTTTCATTTATTTGCATTTCTTTCACAATTTTATTTTCTAATTCATTTAAACTATCACAAATTAATACAGAAAAATATATTATTGAGGCAAACAAGTTTTTGTGAAATAAATTGAAATCCAAAAGGATGAAGAATGTCATTGACATAAAAGTGTAATTGTTCTTCAATGTAACTTTACAAGTATTAGGTATAATATATCATAATTGAAAAAGAAGGAAGAGAGAAAACTAACGTCCAAACCACTTGAATGAAGTAAGTTTTTACACAGCAAAAATATATACAACTTTTATTTGTCAAGTATACTTTAATAATGCTGGGGGTGGGTGGAATTAATTAGCAGTAAGTTAGGGGGGAAAAGTTGATTACGTGGTGGCCATTGTAGTAGTTGAGAGCCCTTCATAAATGATTGTTAACATCATTCTAGTTGCAAATATTATCTGAATATGAAATTCATGCTACCATCATTCTGAATACTTTTATTCTTGAGTTTATTTTATTAAGACATTAATATTGTTTTCATGATCATCATCATAAGTGTGACCATCTCCCCTCTATTCTACCTAGCACTATTTTTCTTCTAGGAAGTGCATGTGGTGTTTCAGCATATTTTACATTACCTTGGTTACAATTAAGTGAAATTTTATGTCATAAATTTATATAGTTTAGAAGCTTAGTTTATAAGAGCTTGCCATGGCTTTCTATTTCTGGGAATGATGTTTCTGATAAAAATGTGTGATAGAATGCATGATAGTTATCCATTTCATTCCCTATGGCTCTTAGTGTAAAGTCCAAATCTCTTCACATGTTTTATAAAAGCCAGTAAGATCTGGTACCTGCTTTTTACTCATGCGTAGTTTTTCTCCCACATATTTCATATTTTGCCCTCCAGTTTTACTAAATTTTAGTTTGTTCCCTGAAAATGACTCTGGTTCTTGTTTGCAGGCCTCAGAGCTCACTTTTCTATCAGCAACTGTACTTTCTTCTATGCCCAGCCTTCCCCTTCCCATCTTTTGCTTAGCACCTAAGCATTTTTCATGTCTCAATTGGTCCCCTGTGCATCCTTTAGGTTTCACTTTCTCTGGAGAGGCTTATGAATAGCCCCCAAATACAATGGGTGGACCTCAACTCTATATCCAAAGAATTTTGTGCTTCTATTTTCATTTCCCATGAAAATATACAAAACACTTCATTAAAAAATATAATGCTCTCTCTCTCTCTCTCTCTCTATATATATATATATATGTAATTACCTATATTCTTGTCTCTTATCCCCACTAGACCCTAAGCCTTGTAAGGACAGTCTTTGTCTATCTTATTTTCCCTTTGTCTTAGTCTGTTCATGCTGCTATGACAAAATATCTGAAGACCGGGTAACTTTTAAAGAGCAGACATTGATTTTCTCATAGCTCCAGAGGCTGGAAGTGCAGGACCAAAGTGCTGGCAGGTTTGGTTGTCTGCTGAGGGCTATTCTCTGTTTTCAAAATGGCACCTTGATGTTGCATCCTCTGGAGGGAAGGAAATCTGTGTCCTCACATGGAGAAAGGCAAAAGGGAAAGGGAGCTGAACTCAGCATGAAAGCTCTTTTATAAAGACCTTAGCCCCATTCACAAGGGAGGAGAGCTCATGGCTTAATTGCTCCTTAAAGTCTCCACAACTTAATATTAATACTATCACATTGGCCATTAAGTTTCAACACCTGAATTTTGTAGGGGACACATTGAAATCATAGCACTATTGTATCCTCAGCATTTAAGCATAGTGGAGGTACATGTTAGTTGATGATTGTTGAATGAATCAATTGATGATTTTCTTTTTTATGGTTAAACTAATGTATATACTAGACCCATATTCCAACACAAACATTCATAAAGATTAAAATATAAAAATATTAGATTGTAGAAATATGATATAAATTTGAATAACATTTTTAGAACAACTTTTCAACAAGAACTATGCTTTATACTGTGCTACACACTTAGCCTTTTTAGATTTTATTTTTATTTTTTTTACCCAGGCTGGAGTGCAGAGGCGCAATTTCAGCTCACTGCAACCTCCACTTCCCGGGCTCAAGCGATTCTCCCACCTCAGCCTCCCATGTAGCTGGGACCATAAGCATAACACTACACCTGGCTAATTTTTTGTATTTTTGATAGAAATGGGTTTTTGCCATGTTGCCCAGGCTGATCTTGAACTCCTGAGCTCAAACAATCCACCCAATTCAGCTTCCCAAAGTGCTGGGATTATAGGCATGAGCCACTGCGCACAGCCCACAATTAACCTTTTCAAAGCTTTTTGCATACTAGTCTTGTAGAAATTATTTAACAGCTCTGATTTATTGATAATATCAAGGTGTATTGTAAGGTTAATTCTTTATTCTTAATATTGAGATAATGACTTATGCTCTTAAGTTTGTATTTAATTTAAAGAGTAATCTCTGAACCAGAGTGTTAGCTCTTAACAATTCATAAATGGTCACTAAATTAACAATTTTTTTTTTTTTTGAGATGGAGTCTCGCTCTGTCATCAGGCTGGAGCACAGTGGTACGATCTCGGCTCACTGCAACCTCCACCTCCCGGGTTCAAGAGATTCTCCTACCTCAGCCTGCCAGTAGCTGAGACTACAGGCACACACCACCACGCCCAGCTAATTTTTTTCGTATTTTTAGTAGAGACGGGGTTTCACCCTGTTGGCCAGGATGGTCTCGATCTAACCTCGTGATCTACTTGCCTTGGCCCCATGAAGTGCTGGGATTACAGGCGTGAGCCATTGCACCTGGCCAACACTTTTTTTCAAATATAACTTTAATTAAATATTGGTGGTGTGCTAATGGTTTTTAATAAAGTGTTAATTGAATTGTGCTTCTCATCACAAAATATTTGTAAACTTCAAAGGTTCTTATGAAACTCATAGTAACTTTAAGAAGAAAGAAGTAAAAGCAGAAAAATTGATAAATTACTTAATATTATTTCCTGTTACATGCATTTTCTGGTTCTTGTTTTTAATAATTAGATACATATTATGGCTTTAATGCATTAGAACTATTAACCAGGTATCTCAAGGTGATCACGCCTGTGTCTTGCTAGTCATGCACTGCCCACAAGTACTCAATAATATTTACTAACTTTACCAGGTTAACTACAAATGTGGGAAATAGTTAACTCATTCATTTTAATTGGTTAAAAATAATCTTATTTTACTTTGTTATCTCAATATCTTTACTTGACGCTTACTCTGCACATTTATTAATTGAATACTCTATTAAAGAGAAAGTTATTGTACAGTGCAGAGTTGGATTTGCAGACAGGAGTTCAACTACTTATTAATTCATTTAAACCCTCTGAAATGCATTTTCTCATGTGTAAAATGATTTCAAAGTGCAATGAAAAAAGACTGTCTCAAGGAGATACTGTTTACTCACCAACTTATCAAATAGAATAACATAATTTAAAGCATTCTAAAACCAAAGAACTCTAGACGTACTAGGTATTATTACCAAAATTTGTATTTCTTTTCTACATATCACAATGTTCAACACAGAATTAGGGGTAAAAGCAGAAAATTGGAGAGAACACCATATAAATAATAAAGGAACTGGGTGCTGTGGCTCACACCTATAATCCCAGCACTTTGGTAGGCAGAAGTGGGAGGATTATTGAGCCCAGGAGTTTGAGACCAGCCTGGGCAACATAGAAAGACTCTGTCTCTACAAAAAAATACGAATGAATTTGCTGGGCATGGTGGTATATGCATGTTGTCCTAGCTACTTGGACAGCTGAGGTGGGAAGATGGCTTGAGCCTAGGAGGTCGAAGCCTCAGGGAGCCATGGTTTTACCACTGCACTCCAGTCCAGCCTCGGCAGCAGGGCAAAGCCCTGTCTCAAAAGAAAAGAAGAAAAAGAAGAAATGTTCAAATAAATGATGTTACACCCAAAATATGTGATAATATGTGATTCAATTTACCTTTAAATACTGAAAATATTTCATGAAATTAAAAACACTATCATAACAATTGAGGAGTATCAATTATATACGGGTACATCTGGATGCCTACATTGTTCCTCAGGTTTTGTGCATGAAGGACAGGTCATATATGAGATTATATTGCTATTATATTGCTACATACCAGCCAGCTAAATGCAATCCCCCAAGGACAGAAGCTAAAGTATAACAGAGAATATCCAAATTTTAAGGAAGTCTTTAAATGCATGCCAGTGTGTAAGGGAACTTATCTTTCTGTAAGTGAATGCAGTTTTAGTTTTCTTAGCCCAGTAGCTAACAGATTTGACTTCTCGTTTTTAAGGGAGATATCTGAGAAGTAAAATGTAATGCTGTTTATGCTACTGATCTTTTTAGCACCCAGGAGAGTAAGGAGGGCAGCACCTTCAAGTTAGTGAAGATGAGAAGAGAGCCAACTCTTAATGAAATATTTTCTTGAATCTGGCAGTAACACGAAGGATCTAAAAACTGATAAACACTTCGGTTACATCAAGGACTTTTATATTCCCTTCTTTATTATGCCAGATGTGAGCTGCCAACTTAACTAATTACCATGTTCTCAGTGGGAAGTTTGCTGTAATGCATTTTTTGCTCAAAAATATGTTAAACATAAAATTCATTTTTTTTTCTTTTGGGGTCTTCATTTTCAAAAAAGGGAAATGATATATAAAGCTTTGAAAAGAAAACTACATAGTAGCATTTACATAGGAACGTTTCTTGATAAAATACAGATATACGACCCAGGAACAAGCCTGGCAAAAAATTTTTCCTGAGGGTTTTCAAGTTAGAAAACCCAGTAGTAGAATAAAATTATCCAAAGACACATGTTTTGGCAAACGGTAACTTACTTCTCGTTTATATTCTGTTAGAAAATATTCAGTTGCTTTTGTTGGTATTTAATATTTTGAGAATATCTAAATATAATAAAAAGATCCACTTTCTTCATTTGCAAATGAGAACGTAAAGTTCATTATTTTGACCAGCAATTTTTGCTATTTGTGATTAAAATCCTATAAGAACTTGTTTGATATGAGATTGTGCTCTTCTCAAATAACTCTTCAATTTTAATTTTACACCTTTGCAAGTGTCAGAATGATTTGAATGTGAGAGAAAAGATAAGGGACACACAGAATAACTATGTGTAAATGATGTGCCTTTATTATTGTTAAATACTAAATAGTAACTATTGTTTAAAGAAAATTAGTAGTCTTTGAATTCACAAATTGGAGTCCTATTTACACTTCATTTGATAATAATTGCTAGCATAAGAAAGACATTATGTTCAATACATATCAATATACATAATTAAGAAGGAAATGATTTATATTCAAGGTCATGAACATCATACATCTTAGATTTCATAATAAAGACCACCAGTAACACAGCATTTTACTAGACACAGGAAGTTATTTTGCGTTACACTAAAATTTAAATATTCAAATTTATTTCCTAATATTTTACCAATTGGCATCCATAATGTAGACAGTTCAAGTTGTTATTAAATGCACACATGCAGTTAAATATAAATAAGGTATAAACAACAAAAATCTCCATCTACTATGTCAGGATGTTAAACCTTTCTTATGGAGGAAAAAAAAGTGTTTTGCTACACTTTGAGCTACTCATCTGGAAAATCAGCCTTATCCATTAGGCCCATGGATCACCATTGAATTACTCATCTGAATGTAGCCAAAAACTCATACTGGGAAAACAGTTTAAGAAGCTAATTAAACTGATAGAAAGAAAACTTTAATTTTAAAGAAATATAGAAAGCAGATGATTATTTATAATTTCAATTAAACTTCCTAGGCTCATATATGAAGAATAAAGTATTAAACAAGGAGAACAAGACCAATGCAAATATGAATTGTGGACATCAGGTCTTAGGATATATATACTAAAATACCTAGGCTTATTCAGTCAAAGAAATGTAACAGTTGACCCTTGGACAGTGTGGAGTGGCCGAAGGCTTGTGCAGTCAAAAATCCACAGATAACTTTTGGCTCCACAAAAACTTTAACTACTTACAGCCTATTGTTGACCGGAAGACTTACTGATAACATAAACAATTGATTAACACATATTTTGTATGTTATATATATTATATACTGTATACTGTATTTTCACAATAAAGTAAGCTAGAGAAAAGAAAATATTAAGAAAATAATAAGGAAGAGAAATATATTTATTATTCATTACGTGGAAGTGGATCATCATAAAGGTTTTCTTGTGGTTGTCAGGTTGAATAGGCTGAGGAGGAGGAAGAAGAGGAGGGTTTGGTCTTGCTGTCCCAGGGGTGGCAGAGACATATAAGTGGACTTGCTCAATTCAAACTCACACTGTTCAAGGAACAACTGTATATCTATATGTATGTATATATATATATGGATATATAAATGTATATACATTTAAGAATTTCGGTGAATTAATCAGAAGAGACTCCCTTCTTTATTAGCAAACATAAATAAAAATAGATACAGGTACCAACATTCAATAACAACTTGTTTTTTAGATATATAATTTATTTATATCTACTTATTGAAAAGTATGCAATATATGCTCTGTTTATTTTCTTTCTTCTCTCACTATATTAATTGTATCCCTTCCCACCCCCTTGAAATAATCTAGATTTATAACTTCCAGTGTTTCATAGAGATATACTAAAAGTTTTATGAGATTATTCTGGAGTTACCATCTGTAATTTTCAAAAGTAAACTAAAATTGCTCAGCGGATAATACCTGTATTCCATTTGGAATATCATTATTTGTGCACAGTTGCTTATTAATCATTATCTTGGAACCAGAATAATTGATCGATACAGCAAAGATTTTTGTAAATATCAGCAGTCTTTGGAGAATGGAGAGTTAGGAAATTTGAAGATTCCAAATGAGTCATATTAACAGATGATTATGTTCCGACTAATAATTGTATTACTAGTAGAACAAATTGGCCTCATTCACCTTTATTTTTGTTAGCTGTTTAGGAGCATTAGACTGGTGGGTACACTTTTGTCTTTACTAGTACTAACTAGCAAAAGGCTGTTTTCAATCTTTTTAAATAAATATCTATTTTAGTAAATACTGTAGGTATACATATCATCAGAAGCAACTACTTTGCAATAAATACCACTATTGACTTTGTAGACATTTTCTTAAGGCATTGTACCTCAGTTTGAACAATAGAATTTCATTTAATACAAAATGTTTATCATTATTTCCCTTCTTGGAAGGACAGTATAGCAAACTCTGAAGGTGTTTCTCAGTAAGGACTTCTACGAATGTGGCAAGATTGTTAACATGATATCACTTGGCAAAGCTTCTCATATTACATGTGGACATTTTAAACGTATTTAGTACCATAGCCTTAATGTGTTTTTATTGTATAAACAAGTTGTATTTTGATTCAGATATACTTAGTTTTTAAAAAGTAGATGTTGAAATACTTTTAGTTTGGTAAATATTTCTTTTCAAGAATAATTCCAATTGTGATCCTCTTCCATATTACAATGGTAATATAGGGTTTATTTGCTGCTAGGTAACAGATAAAATTGCTGTTAGGTAACAAATAAAATATGCAACTAAGAAAGTTTGTAACTTCTGTTTTATTTCTATCACTGGTATGTGCTTGAATTAATGAAAAGCGTCTGAGACTACTGATTATTTCAGGAAAAAATTTGCCAGCAATTCAGAGTAGTTGCTACTACATGGTAGCAGTGTGTTTCTTTCTGTAGCATAGCTGGGTTGCAATTAAAAAGAAAACAGACATTTGGAAATATTCTTTATAAAAACAATTATTCTTGAAACTTGAATTTCAGTGAACACATTATAAACTAAATAAAATTAACATATTATAGAAATAATTGTAAAAACATTTTATGTTTCAAAATCATTGTAAAAATGTTTTCTCTTTTAAATATGAGCTTTACTCTTTAATTCTTCAAAAATTCCAGTAAATCGCCTCACTTTTGGTCTCATCTGCTTGCTACCTAACCTATATTGGTTCATTGGTCCTTTCAGTGATACTTGTTTTTGTATTCTAGACTATAGATAAGTCAATAGACTTCTGTCATCTTTCCCTCTAGCTAATGACAGCAGCACTATCATTATAAATATTGTAGGAGCTTCTGGTAACTGAGTACCTACTGCATACGTGGAACTGTGATAGGTGTTTCAAAGATAATCAGTATCTTTGTCTGAAAGGTAGGTAGCATTAGCCTTGTATAACTTAAATTGCAGAAGAATTGGCTAAATAAAATAAATGATGAAAATAGCTGTAAGACAAGAAATGTGGGAATGAGTATATTTTTTAGGGAAGGGGGACACCTGCCTTTTAGGTACAATGATTGTTTTTAAGTGAGCTAAGCATTAACAGATTTCAGGTTTTCAAGAGAATCTGAATCTGTGAATTATGATGTGAAATAGCCTTAGAGTTGAGATGGCCAATTGAATTATCTTTCTAACTACATGGTGGGTGAAGCAAAAACAAATGTAGACAAGGTCTGTTGTAAGCAATTTTATAGGCTACTTGGTGTCACACAGGTACTAAGTGATAAAGCAGGATCCCAGCCCAGATCTGTCAGGGTCCATTGCACTCCTTTTCCTCTAATCCACACTGCTTTGTGAGCTACAGGCCTGTATAAATGCCACTATCTGATTTGTATATTCTATTTCTAGGCAGTTGAACATTTTGAGGCAAAATCATGAAATTAAATTGAGTGTTGTCCAAATTTAGCTGCCCCCCTTTTATTAATTGCTCCCTACTTTTTTCATAGGTTCTAATTCCTGAGATAGTAAATGGCACATAGGAAATTTATTAGGAGTAATTTGGGGATCACCATCTGTGGTGTAGAAGGGGAAAAGGCAGGATTAAGCAGAGGGAGAAGTTGAGCTGCAAAGCACATCCAACAAAGGCCTTCAGCAGACCCCATGGGGAGCTCTAAGACAACCCAAGGTAAGGTAGGGGACTTGGCCTTTATACACTTGCATTGAGATTTGATGAAATCTGGCTGCCTTGAGGAGAGGAAGTCCCTTCGGCTGACTCTGAAAAGGGCTGAGAGGCAGGACATAGTGGCTCACACCTGTAGTCCCAGCACTTTGGGAGGCCAAGGTGGGAGGATTGCTTGAGCCCAGGAGTTTGAGGCCAGCCTGGGCAATATGGCAAAACCCTGTTTCTACATAAAATACAAAAAAATAGCCGGCCATTGTAGTCCCAGCTACTCGGGAGACTGAGGCAGGAGAATGGCGGGTGAACCCAGAGGCGGAGCTTGCAGTGAGCCGAGATCGCGCCACTGCACACCAGCCTGGGAGACAGAGTGAGACTCTGTCTCAAAAAAAAAAAAAAAAAAAAAAAAAAGCCGGGAATAGTAGTGCATACCTGTAGTCCTATAGTCCTAGCTACTTAGGAGGCTGAGGTGGGAGAATTACTTTAGTCCAGGGAGTTCCCCCAGCCTGGGTGAAAGAGCAAGAACCTTTCTCAAAAAAAAAAAAAAAAAAAAAAAAAAGGAAAAACTACAACAACAACAAAAGGACAGACAGCTGAAGCTTTTCTAGCAGCAGCACTCTCTTTCACAGTTACGATAATAGCCTGCAATAACTTATCCTGGCATAAAAAGAATTTGCATATCATGTAATTGGTGATTTTCTTGACCTCCATTCTCAAACAGAGGCTAGTTATATTTTATATCTTCTGTGGGAGAGAGGAGAGGAGATCAGAGGGGAAATAATAGGCTATCCTCTTTCGGAAAACCAAGCGGCCAAGGGGGTATCCCTTGGTGCACTTTTAGAGAATATCCAAATATTCTCTAACTCCAAAGCTCTAAACATCCTAGATCAGGTTAAGGAAATGTAGAACCAAAAATCAGAAATTTCTGGAACTGTAGCCACTCTTTTGAAAGTGCCAGGCAGACACAGGACTCAGAATTGTCCTGTCAATACTCAGTCTGGACTGTATAATTTTACCAGTTGGCTCCAAAATGCCCAGTCCAGAAAGGGATAAACCTTGATGGGCTGCCTGCAAAATGTATTAATGTTTTTATATTGTTTTCCAGGAATTTTTATTCATGTTTTACTACCCATTATAAAGACAATATGGTTGGTCTTCATCAGTGTCATGTTCAGGGGCCCTTAATAGCACTTTGTTGGGATTTTAATCTGTTAAATTAATAATTAAAAATTACTCATCTATTATTCATACTCCTCATTATATTAAGTGCCTTTCTCATATAATGTTAAGTTGTTTAACACCTTTACTTTGAGCAACATTAATAATAATATTCTAAATTGCTGGCTACTTTTTCAAAATACCTGATACTCTTTTCATGGAGTAGTTTTTTAAAAATAGCTTGTTTAGATAAAGACTGAAAATGTTGCTAATCTGGTTTAATTCTGGATGTTTGAAATTATTTCCAGTTGTTTAAAAAGCTTTATGAAAAATAAAACAGAGCTTCCCTCAAATCATCTGGCAGGTGACTTTACAAGTAACCAGGAATTGGTCAGTTTTCAATATCATTTAATCATAATACATTAATTGAGTTATTGCTAATATATTCTCACAGGGTATTTGTTCTAATTTACTACCTTATCACACTGATATAAAAATAACAGAAGATGTGTTCCGAAAGCCACTGCCATGGACGTTCATAAGATAATACACAGTTAATCTGTTATGCTTCACCTTCATAGATCTGTCCAGAAACAGAAAGCACCTCTCATTTTCCATTGATCCTTTTCTATCTCCTGCCTCAACACCAGCAAATATTTCTATTCCACACAACTCTGTGGCCTTCCAAAATTATTAATTTAAGAGATTCTAACCAAGACTCTGTCCAAGAATGAAATAGCTTATTTATGGATCCATTCATTGGTTTATGGATCCAGGGTGCCCTGGAGAACACCACAAATCTTCATGACGTCCCAAGTGTTAACTTTAATGTTTATATCTTTAATTTAGCTGAAAGATGTGTAAAATCTCATATAGTCAAATAGCTCCCTCTTGGCTGAACATATAAAATTGGGATTAAAGCATGCTGTTCCAATAGATATCAATCATAACTTATGCTCAGTAATTTATTTTTGAATCTACATTTTAAGATCGCACAATGTTAAGGAGCAATTGATTTTTTTCTCCCATGCGGCTTATTTGTGGCCAAATCCTAGTTGTACAGAGATTGCCTTGAATATCCAGACTTCCTCTGGGCTTCCCTGTTATATGCAATAGTGTAACCATTAAAATAAGGTCAGTAAGTAACCTCTTGGCATCACAAATAGCAGCAGGACAGTAGTAAGTATATGTCTGTCTCTACATATAGTATTTTCCTATTTATCCAGCTCATTACGTAACTTTATTTTTACTTTATTATTTCAAAATTGGAAAATAATATAACTAATAATAATCACCATACGTAGGAAGGGATTTGACTGTAAAGATAAATTTAGGCCGGGAGTGGTAGCTCACACCTGTAATGCCAGCACTTTGGGAGGCTGAGGCGGGAAGGATCACCTGAGGTCAGGAGTTTGAGACCAGCCTGGCCAACATGGTGAAACCCCGTCTCTACTAAATATACCAAATGTTAGCCAGGCATAGTGGCGGGTGCCTGTAATACCAGCTACTCAGGAGGCTGAGATAGGAGAATCGCTTGAACCTGGGAGGCAGAAGTTGCAGTGAGCCCAGATCATGCCATTGCACTCCAGCCTGGGCAACAAGAGTGAAACTCCGTCTCAAAAAAAAAAAAAAAAAAAAAAAAAGATAAATTCAAAGTCACACTGTGTTTCACATGTAGCATACTGTGTACTCTCCAGTGTTTCTGCAAAAGCTGTTCTTCAGCATGTTAGTCATTAGTAGACTCTGACACATTCTATATTTGTCACTCATCAGGTTAGTTTAATATCCACTCTTTCCAATAAACGTCTGATTCTGAATATTCCATATGTAGAGCAGATTAAAAATAAAAGGGAAAACACATAGTGAATCATGTTTTAATGTTCTTAACTCCATTAAAAATGCATTATATGCTTCACCTACTTGCAAAAAAATGAGTGAAATTGAAATAAGACACAGACACATTTTATTTTTTATTTATTTATTTATTTTTTCGAGACAGAGTCTCACTCTGTCACCCAGGCTGGAGTGCAGTGGGGCAGTCTCAGCTCACGGCAGCCTTGACTTCCCAGAATCAAATGATTCTTCTGCCCCAGCCTCCCAGGTAGCTGGGACTACAGGTGTGTGCCACCACACCCAGCTAATTTTTGTATTTTTAGTAGAGATAAGGTTGCACCATATTCCCCACGCTCGTCTCAAACTCTTGGACTCAAGCAATCCTCCTGCCTTGGCTTCCCAAAGTGCTAGGATTATAGGCTTGAGCCATCATGCCCAGCCTCCCTTTTTTTTTTTTTAAAAAAAAAAAAAGACCTAAAGATATCTTTTAAAGTTTGAATGGATATTGATAAATTTACTCCAAATCTGAGGCAAAGATAATTTCTTATAATATTTAAAGTATACTTGTATTTAGCTTAGTATTATAAAACTAATATTGAATTTCATGCCCTTCTAAATTTCTGTGAAAATTTACCATTTCTAAAAATTATTCATAACCCTTGGCATTTTATAATTTTATTTCATTATTTTATTTTATTTTTAATTTCATTTAAAAATTTTTTATTTATTTTTTTGAGACGAAGTCTTGCTCTGTAGCCAGGCTGGAGTGCAGTGGCACGATATTGGCTCACTGCAACCTCCGTCTCCTGGGTTGAAGCAATTTTCCTGCCCCAGCCTCCCAAGTAGCTGGGATTACAGGTGCCCACTACCATGCCCAGCTAATTTTTGTATTTTTAGTAGAGACAGGGTTTCACCATGTTAGCCAGGATGGTCTCGATCTCTTGACCTTGTGATTTGCCCGCCTCAGCCTCCCAAAGTGCTGGGATTACAGTTGTGCACCATTGTGCCCTGCCCCAAATTTTATATCTTTTGACCAACGTCTTCTCCCCCATCCCTCCAACCACTTCTGCCCTTGATAACCACCATTTCCCTTTCTACTTTTATGAGAGCAATTTTTTTCTATCAGTGAGATTATGTGGTATTTATCTTTCTGTGCCTGACTCATTTCATTTAACTTAGTGTCTTCCAGGTTCATCTATGCTGTCCTACGTGACAGGATTTCATTCTTTTTTGAGGGTAGTTACTATTTTATTGTGTATATATATTACATTTTCTTCATTCATTCATGTATTGATGGACACTTAGATTGATTCCACATCTGGCTGTTTTGATTACTGCTACAGTAAACGTGTGATGCAAATATCTGTTCAACATATTGGTTTCATTTTCTTTGGAATTATACCCGGTAGAGAAATTGCTGGATCATGTGCTAGTTTCATTTTTAATTTTTTGAGGAGATTCCATACTGTTTTCTATAATGGCTATACTAAGTTACATTCCTACCAACAGTGTGCTAGCGTTGCCTTTTCTCTACATCGTTACCAACTCTTTTTAGCCTTTGCCATTTTGATAACAGCCATTCTGACAAGAGTGAGGGATATCTCATTGTGGTTTTGATTTGCCTTTCCCTGATGATTAATGATGTTGAGCATTTTCTCACATACCTATTGATTTGTATGTCCTCTTTTGAGAAATGTCTAATCATGTATTTTACCCATGTTTTTATTTTTTAATTTATTTTTTATTAATTATTTATATTCATTTATTTATTTAAGACAAGATCTTGCTCTGTTGTCCAGGCTGGAGTGCAGTTGTGTAATCACAGCTCATTGTGATTTCATAGAGATAGGGGGTCTCACTATGTTGCTCAGGCTGGTCTTGAATTCTGGGCCTCAAGTGATCCTCTGCGTTGTCCTCCTAAAGTGCTAGGGTTGCAGGCATGAGCCACCACCCCCAGTCCATTGTTTAAAATTGAGTTATTTGTCTTATTATTGAGTTGTTTGAGTTTTGCATATATTCTGGATATTAACCGTTTATCAGATATATAGTTTACAACTATTTTCTTCCATTCTGTATCCTGTCTCTTTGCTCTTTTGATTGTTTCCTTTACTGGGCAGAAGTTTTGTCATTTGATTAATTCCATTTGTCTATTTTTGCTTTAATTGCCTGTGCTTTTTGAGGTCATATCCAAAGAGCCATTGCCCACTCTAATGTCTTGGAGCTTTCCCTCTATTTTTTCTTCCAGTAGTTTTATGGCTTCAGGTCTTATATTTAAATATTTAATTCATTTTGAGTTGTTTTTTTTTTAATACGGTGTGAGATAAGAGTCTAATTCATTCTTCTTCATGTGGATACCCAATTTTCCCAAAACTATTCATTGAAGACACTGTTCTTTCCCTCTTGAGTATTCTGGCTCCTTTGTTGAAAATCAGTTTGCTCTAAATGTGTGGATGTGTTTTGGGGCTCCCTATTCTGTTCCATTGGACTATGTGTCTTTTAATGCCAGTGCCACACTCTTTTGTAACTTACTATAGCTTTTTAGAATGTTTTGAAGCCAGGTAGTATAATGTCTCTAACCTCATTCTTTTTGCTCAAGATTGCTTTGGTGATTTGGGGTTTTCTGTGCTCCTATACAAAGTTCAGATTTTTTTTTTTCTCTGTGAAGATTGTCATTGGTATTTTGATAGGTATTGTGTTAAATCTGTAGGTTACTTTGGGTAGTGTGGATGCTTTAATAATGTTAATATTAATGCTTTCAATTCATGAACATGTGAGATCTTTTCATTTATGTCTTCAATTTTTTTTCATTAATATTTTAAATTTTAAGTGTACAGATATTTTACCTCTTTGGTTAATTTTACTCCTGAGTATTTTTTTGTAGGTATTGTAAATGAGATTGTTTTCTTGATTTATTTTCAGATATTTTGCTGTTAGTGCATAAAAATAGTACTGATTTTTGTATGTTGATTTTGTATCCTGAAACTTAATGAACTTTTTTATTATTAATAGTTCTAACCATATTGAGTAATGTCTTTAGAGTTTTCTACATATATAATCATGTTTTCTGCACACAGAGAGAACTTAACTTCTTTCTTTTCAATTTAGATGATTTTTATTTCCTTCTCTTGCTTACTTGATCCGGCTAGAGTTTCCAGTACTATATTGAATGGAAGTAGCGCACCAGGCATCCTGCCTTGTTTTAATGTCAGTGGAAAAGTCTTTAGCTGTTCCCTGTTAATTATGTTAGCTGTGCATTTGTCATATATGATTTTTATTATGTTGAGGTACATTCCTTCCATACCTAACTTGTTGAGAGTTTTCATGGTGAAAATATTTTGAATTTTATCAAATGCTTTTTCTGCACTTATTGAAATGATTGTGTGGTTTTTGTCTGTCATTCTGTTAATATGATGTGTCATATTTATTTATTTACATATGTCGAACTATCCTTTCATCGCTAGGATGAATCCCTCTTGATTTTTTTTTTTTTTTTTTTTTTCAAGACAGTCTTGCTCTATCACCCAGGGTGGAGTGCAGAAGCGCAATCTTGGCTCACTGCAGCCTCTGCCTCCCGGGTTCAAGTGATTCTCCTGCCTCATCCCTAGTAGCTGGGACAACAGGCACATGCCACCATGGCCAGCTAATTTTTGTATTTTTTTTTTTTTTTTTTAGTGGACCATGTTAGTCAAGTTGGTCTCAAACTCCTGACCTCAAATGATCCACCTGCCTCGACCTCCCAAAGTGCTGGGATTACAGGCATCAGCCACCACACCAAGCCTCAAATGATCTTTTTAACGTGCTGTTAAATTTAGTTTGCTAGTATTTTCTTCAGGATTTTTGCATCTCTGTCCATCAGAGATATTGGTCTGTAGTTTTATTAATAGTGTCTTTGCCTGGCTTTGGTATTAGAGTGAGACTGGCTTTTTATTATAGGTTTGGAAATATTCTTTCCTCTTCTGTTTTTTGGATGAGTTTAAGAAGAATTGGTATTTAATTATTCTTTAAATGTTTAATATGATTAAGCAGTCAGTAACTTGATGTCCTCTGTAAATTAAAAAAAAAAAAGTAGCTAAGCCATCAGTTCCTGGGCTTTTCTGTGATGGAATAGTTTTCATCACTGATTTGATCTCCTTACTAGTTACTGTATCATCAAGGGCTTTATTCATTTCTTCCAGGTTATTCATTTTGTTGGTGTAGAATTTTTCACAATTACCTTTTTTTTTTTTTTTTTTTTTTTAAGACGGAGTCTCGCTCTGTCGCCCAGGCTGGAGTGCAGTGGCGCAATCTCGGCTCACTGCAAGGTCCGCCTCCAGGGTTCACGCCATTCTCCTGCCTCAGCCTCCCGAGTAGCTGGGACTACAGACGCCCGCCACCACGCCCAGCTAATTTTGTGTTTTTTTAGTAGAGACGGGGTTTCACCGTGTTAGCCAGGATGTTCTCCATCTGCTGACCTCGTGATCCGCCCATCTCGGCCTCCCAAAGTGCTGGGATTACAGGCATGAGCCACAGCGCCCGGCCACCTTTTATTCTTTGTATTTTACTTGTATCAATTGTAACGTCTCCTTTCATTTATTTGAGTCTTCTGTCTTTTCTGTTAGCTTAGCTAAAGGTTTGTTGGTTTTGCTTACTTAAAAAACCAAAAAAAAAACTCTTGGTTTCCTTTAATTTTTTCTATTGGCTTTCTACTTTCCATTTCATTTGTTTCTGCTTAGATATTTATTATTTTCCTTTTTCTACTAACTTTGGGCTTAGTCTTTTCTTGTTTTTCTAGTATCCTGATTTTCAACATTTTGTGATCTTTCTCATTTTTTGATGTAGGTATTTCTTCTATAAACTTCCCCTTTTGAACTGCTGTTGCTGTTTCCCGTAGGTTTTGATATGTTATGTTTCCATTTTCTTTTGTCTCTGGATTTTTTTTTTTTTTTTTTTTTTTTTTTTTTTTTTGACGGAGCCCAGGCTGGAGCGCAGTGGCGCCATCTCGGCTCACTGCAACTTCCGCCTTCCAGGTTCAAGCGATTCTCCTGCCTCAGCCTCCCGAGTAGCTGGGTTTACAGACATGCACCACTACGCTTTCCTAATTTTGTATTCTTAGTAGAGACGGGGTTTCTCCATGTTGTTCAGGCTGGTCTCAAACTCCCGACCTCAGGTGATCTGCCTGCCTCGGCCTCCCAAAGTGCTGGGATGACAGGCATGAGCCATTGCACCCAGCCAGAAATTTTTTTGTTAATGATTTTTTTTTTTTTTTTGACAAGGTCTTACTCTGTCACCCAGGCTCTAGGGCAGTGGTATGATCGCAGCTCACTGCAGCCTCAGCCTTCATGGGCGTAGATGATCCTCCCACCTCAGCCTCCCAAAGAGCTGGGACTGCAGGCACACACCACCATGTGTAGCTAATTTTTGTATTTTATATAGAGACAGAGTTTTACTATGCTGCCTAAGCTTGTCTTGAACTCCTGCGCTTAAGTGATCTGCCCGCTTCAGCCTCCCAAAGTGCTGGAATCATAGGCATGAGCCATTATTCCCCCCAACCTGATGAAATTTTTAATTTTACTTTTAATTTCTTCATTGATCCATTGGTTGTTCATGAGCATGTTGTTTAATTTCCACGTATTTGTGAATTTTTTGAAGTTTCTTCCGTTATTTCTAATTTTATACCATGTCATCAGAAAATGTATTTGATACAATTTCAATCTTATTAAAGTTGTTAAAATTTGTTTCGTGCCCTAACATGATCTGTCCTGGAGAATGTTCCAGGTGCAGTTGAGAATAATATGTATTCTTCAGCTGTTAATTAGATTTAGTTGATCTAGATTATATTTTAAGTCAGATGTTTCCTTATTGATTTTCTGTCTGGATGATCTGTTTATTGCTGAAAGTGGGCTGTTGAAGTCTATTACTATTTCTGTATTGTAGTCCATCTCTCCCTTCAAATCTGTTAACATTCGCTTTATATGTTTAATTGCTATGATGTTGGGTGCATATATATAATTCTTATATTCTCTTGCTGAATTGACCCCTTTATCATGATATAATGACGTTCTTGTCTCTTTTTACACTTTTTGACACATTGTGTATTTTATCTGATTTAAGTTTGGTTATTTCTACTCTCTTTTGGTTTCCACTGCAGGAATATATTTTTTCACTCATTCACTTAAAGCCCATGTGTGTCCCTACAAGTAAAGTGAGTCTCTTTAGGCAGCATATAGATGGCTCTTGTACTTTAATCCATTCAGCCACTCTGTCTTTTGATTAGAAAATTTAATCCATTTACATTCTAGATAATTATTGATAGGTAAGTACAAACTACTACCATTTTGTCCATTTTGTTAGGTTTTTTTAGTTGTTTCATAGATCTTTTGCTTTTTTACTTCCTTTCTTGCTTTTTTTTTTTTTTTCGTTTTTGAGACAGAGTCTCACTCTGTCGCCCAGGCTGCAATGCAGTGGCACCGTGCCGTGTTGGCTCACTGCAAGCTCTGTCTCCTGGGATCAAGCAATTCTCCTGCCTCAGCCTCCAAAGTATCTGGGATTACAGGCGCCCACCACCATGCTCGGCTAATTTTTATATTTGTAGTAGAGACAGGATTTCACCATGTTGGTCAGGCTGATCTCGAACTCCTGACCTCAGGTGATCCACCTGCCTTGGCCTCCCAAAGTGCTGGGATTAGGCATGAGCCACCATCCCTGGCCTCTTGCTTTCTTTTTTGTGGCTGATTTTATGTAGTTGTATGTTTTACTTTTTTGCTTTTTATTTTTTGTGTATCTACTATAGGATTTTGCTTTGTAGTTAACATGAGGCTTACAAAAACATATTATAACTGGTTATGTAAAGCTGATAACAATATAACTTTATTTCAAAAACAATACAAAATAAGAAAAAAAAAACATAACTCTGGTTGCTCATGGATGAGCAGAACCCAGAACAGACTGGTGCAAGAGAGAAGGGAACCCAGCTCCACATTTGTGGCCTGAAGCTCTGGACTGATTGGCAAAAATTTTAAAGCTGACAATACTGGAAGAGAACCTTTGATTGAAAACACTAGAAATTGATAGAGACGTGATACAGACACCGTGATCAAAAAGAGAGGAAGCTCAGATGTCTGCTCAAAGTAATTGGGCAACAGGACTGGCCCCTGGACTCAAAACAGACATAAGGAAGTGATGAGTGAAGGAACCTTGGGCACCACATGCCCACTGTGGACTTCTGAGATCCTAGCTACAGGAGTTCTTATGACCTCCATAGACCTTTAAACTGGCAGGAAGAGCTGCCCAAAGAACAGACAGAGGCACAATTTGTACCTATGTGGAGCCAGAAGGTTTTGCTGCATTGTGTTGTTTCAGCAAAACGTTACCATAGATGTCCATCTCTCAAGGCTCTCCATCTTGTGCTGAGTGGCTACAGCTCCTGCTGTCTGCTGGTCCAGGAGAGAGCAGGGCCACCACTGCTGCAGGACTGAGGTGCATCTGATCCATCCACCCCCTTGCCTGTTGACCTCTTCCAAGACCACCTGCCTGGCTGCTCCCACAGGAGAGTGCCTACAGCACAGATTCCACCGCCCCCATCTGAGTGCTTTGCTCTTGGCTTGGAGGCAGTTTGCCCCTCAGAATAGCCAGTGCAATAACTGAGGGGCCAGTGGACAAACCCACGGGTGTGGTCCCAGTTCCTCAGGACTGGAAAGCACTTCTGAGGGATATAGAACTGAGATCTATGGCCTGAGCATGAACAAGGACGATGACCTCCCCTCTCCCCAGCTCTAAGAATACAGAGGACTGTGGCAGGGGTTTGTGTGCCAGTATGGGAGCTGGGCATCCCTCCCTTCATAAGACCAGCCCAGGAAGGAGATGCCATGATAAATGTCTTCTTCCATGGGAGTCCTGTGGTCTAGAATGTCTGGAATGACTCTGCGATCTAGGCTTGGAAGAAGCCTGGTTGGTCAGGCTGCTCCCATGGCAGAGATTGGAGGGAGATCCACTGGGTTGGGGGACTGCAAGCTGAACTGGCCTCACTGCATTGGCTGGGCTGAAAACCCTGGGCTGTGGGCACTACACTAGTTACAAACCCATGGTGCCACTACCCTGCCTAAGGATGCTCTGCCCTTGAACCCACTGCATCACCAGACCACCTGCAGACATACCATGCAATCTGCTTTGACTTTGGTAAGCACAGGGGACTGATGGTCCCCTGGGAGTTGCGTGCCTCCTGGTGACCTCCTTCAACATGGACTATCCCTAAGACAGGGGGTGAATGCAGCCTACTAAAATCTTCCTTTAGGACAGAGGAAATGGGTGCAGCACCAGCAGTTAAAGGGGACAACACCAAGGTCTAGGAATGGACATGGAAAGGGAGTCATCTTTTGCCTCCGGTCTCCACACTGGAGCACTGCTGCAGACCCACTGAAATACTGAAGGTGTGAGCATGGCAGAGTAAGAGCCTACTGAGCCTTACCCTTAAATGCCATCTACTGGACTGACACTTGAATTACACCACCAAACAAAAATACGTTGTGTTTACGCCCAAGGCCTATAAAACCCACCACAGGAACCTGTCTACAGCAAAGGAACGCTTACAGAGTCTTGGCCCTCTGAAAAAAAACATACAAGCAGCTAACAAACATATGAAAAAATGCTCAACATCACTAATCAGGGAAATGCAAATCAAAACCACAATGAGATACCATCTCACACCGGTCAGAATGGCTATTATTAAAAAGTAAAAAATAACAGAAGTTGGCCAATCTGCAGAGAAAAGGGAATGCTTATAACTGTTGGTGGGGATGTAAATTAGTCCAGTCCCCGTGGAAAACAGTTTGGAGATTTCTCAAAGAACTAAAAATAGAACAACCATTCAACCCAGCTATCTCATTACTGGGTATATACCCAAAGGAAAATAAATTGTTCTACCAAAAAGACACCTTCACTCATATGTTTATTGCAACACTATTCACAATAGTAAAGGGATGGAAGCAACCTAGATGCCCATCAGTGGTGGATTTGATAAAGAACATGTGGCACAGATACACCATGGAAAGCTGTGCAGCCATAAAAAAGAATGAAATCACGTCAATCATGTTCCATGTAACAACATGGATGTAGCTGGAGGTCATTGTCATTATCCTAAGAAGATTAATGCAGAAACAGAAAACCAAATACCACATATTCTTATGTATAAGTGGGACTTAAACCTTAGGAACACATGGACATAAAGATGGGACAATAGACAACAGAGACTCCAAAATGAGGGAGGGAGGAACGGGGGCAAGTGCTGAAAAACTAACTTTTGGGTCCTATTTTCACTGTCTTGGTGACAGGATCAATAGAAGCCTGAATCTTGGTGTCATGTAATATACCCTTATAACAAACTAGTACATGTACCACCCGAATTTAATATTAAAATAAATAACACAAAAAATGCAGTTTTCTTCCACTAGTCTCATCATATTTTGAATTTTGATGTTACCATTTGCATATTTTATATTGCACATCTCTTAAATTATTGTAACTATTATTTTTAATGGTTTTGTGTTTTATATCTTATATTTAAGATATAAATAACTTATGCAGCACTATTAGAGTATTAGTTAATCTGAATTTGTGTACTTACTTGTACCAGTATTTTGTACTTTCTGATATTTTCATATTACTCATTGGCATTTTCTTTCATCTTGAATAATTACCTTTAGCAGTTTTTGTAAGACAGGTCTCATGGTGATGAAGTCACTCAGCTTTTGTTTGTACTTCATTTCTGAAGTACAGACTTGCTTAGTACAGCATTCTTGGTATTCAGGGTATTTTTTCCTTCTAGGCTTTGAATATATCATCTCAGTATCTCTCGGCTTGTAAGGTTTCAGCTAAGAAGTGTGCTGCTTGTAGTATTGGAACTCCCTTATATGTTGTCTCTTTTATCTTTCTGCTTTCAGAATACTCTCTTTGTCTTTGATATTTGACAATTTGGGCAGTCTTATTTTGGCTAAATCTGCTTGGAGAACATTTAACTTCTTGTACCTGGATCTTTACATCTTTATTCAGGTTTGGAAATTACCTACTACTATCTTGTTAAAGAAATTTTCTATCCTATTATGTTTCTCTTCTTTTTCTTTAACACCTATGACATGAAAGTTTGTTTAGATATTCTTCTTTAAATCTCATAAGTTTTTTCATTTCTTTTCATTTTTTCTCCTCTGACTGCATTTGTTTAAATAACATATCTTTGAGCGCACATTATTATTATTATTATTATCTTGTTGGATCAATTCTGCTCTTGATGCTTTCTACTGCATTTTTTTCATTTATTGTAGTTTTCTTCTCTGGGATTTCTGTTTGGTTTTTTAAAAGTATATGTTCATTAAATTTCTCATTCCGTTCACATGTTTTTCTTATTTTATTGGATTGTTTCTCTGGATCCTCTTGAAGTCCTCTGAGCTTTCTTAAAACAGTATGAATTTTGTCAGGCAGTTTATATATCCTCATTTATTTAGATTTAGCCATTGATACCATATTTTGTCTGTTTGGTAATGTCTTGTTTTTCTAATTATTCTTCATCCTTGTGATTAAGCATTGATGTCTGCTCATTTGAAGAAGTAAGACCTATTCCAGTCCTCATGGACTGGCTTTGTCTGGGAAAGCCCTGAGATATATGTGGCACTAGGGTGCATTAGAAACCTGGGACAATTGTGGTCAGCACAGCACTGCCAGAACCCTGGGGACTACAACAGCAGGTGTGGCTCCTGGGGTGGACTGCAAACTCATTGCGCCTGTAGTGGGCATGGCATTGCCAGATGCTCAGGGAAGCTGTGGCCAATATGGCACATGCAGGTGACCGGGGCTTGCTACAGCAGGCACAGTGCTGGGATGTGCCAGAAGCACAGTGCAGCTGTATCCAGTGCAATGCTGCCAGAAGCCGTGGCCTGTTACAGCAGGCATCTTTCTGGGGCAGGGCAGAAGCTTGGTTCAGTTGCAGCTGGGTCAGGTCTGATGACTCAGTTCATGGATACTGTCCTGGAATATGGGACTATAGGGATATCCCTAGTGCTGGGTTTTATTGTGGTAGGCCCAGTGGTAGAGTCCACAGCAAAATCTTGTGCTTGCTTCCCTTCATTTCCACAAAGTGGATATTATCTCTCTCTATGCTGCACTGTCTTGTGTTGGGGAATGGGTAACATGGATGATGTAAAACAGTCTTTTCTAATTTCTTCAATGAGTGTTTTCTTATTATTTTCCTACAACCACATACTTTGATCTCTAAGTTGGTTTCTGTTGCTCTTGTGAATGTAGTTTTCCTGGGTGTATAGTTACTCAAATTGGTATTTCTGCAGAGAGAAAGTTGCTGGAGGGTCCTACTTCACCCCTCCCCCTCATATTTTTAATTTTAAAAGATATTCCTTCATATGTATTTTCTATTACTTGTATTTTTTAAAGTCCATATTGTTCATTTATTTACAGTGGCCAATTGACAAATAAAGCACCTGCTTCTATGTGAGCACCAAAAATATTTTAGATCCATCAATTCATAGTTTATAAAACACTAAATTTCATGTCATTTTTGCTTGTTTCCCAAATTTCTTAGAAATTACCTAATTAAAAATCTTTCTTTATCAGTATCTTCTTTTTTGCTGACATTCTGTATATGACATAGTATGTTATACTTCGGAGTGAATGAAGAATATTGTTTTTTTTTAATTAAAAAAATACATTTTACCTAAGCAAAATCTTATAGAATTTGATGGTTTCTCTCTTTGCATCAGCACTGATATATTTTAAAACAAATTGGTTAGTTTTTCTTATGAAATAGTATTTCTTGTTTTTTTTTAAATGAACCTTGAAGTTATTTAGCTTGTTTACATTGGCATTATAAATATTATTTAATGTAGTGCCATATAGCTTGTAGAAACACATTATTTTTAAACTAAATTTGTAGGGTGTTATCAGCATTATGAGGACCGGAATAACATCTGCTTTCTTCCCTACTGTGTACCAGAACTCAGCACAATTCTCGGTGCATAAAAGGCACTCAGTAAATATCTTCGAATTATAAATAACAATAATAATTTAAATAAAATAGAATATCATAATGACATTTTGGTGTTTTTTTGTGGTATATTAACCAAATCATTTCCAGCAAACGACAGCTACATAAATAAAACTTTAATATAATAATTTCTCTCTCCAAACATCACAAACTTTTAATGTCTGATGAATGTTTTTCTCCCTTATCATGCAGGAATCTACAGGGAGGAGCCGAAAGTATTTATAGAGACTTGTGAGAAATTTGCTCATTTAGAATTTCAAGTTATTGTTTTTTACTATTTTCTCTCAAATTGTTATCTATCTCCTGCCTTTAAGTTTTTGTCTATTTATACACCACTCCCTGGTTCATCACTTTCTCCTTATTCCTTTCGCTGTTGTTCACTCCCTTTTTAAATTTCATCCACGATTCAATTTAGTCATCAGTTGTCAGTGATGTCCTAGATGACTTAGTTAATTTTATGTTGCTATAACAAAATTCTGCAGACTGAGTAATTTATAATGAATGGAAATTTATTTGGCTTAAATTTCTGAAGGCTGTGAAGTCCAAGAGCATGTCACAGGGACCTGGTAGGGGCTTTGATTCTGTGTCATTCCATAGTGGAAGGTGGAAAGGCATAAGAGTGTGAGGGTGAGAGTAAGAGATAGAGAGAAAGGAAGGGAGGCTAAACTCATGCTTCATGAGGATGCTACTCTTGAGATAACAAACCCATTCCCTTCCTCAAAATGGGGACAGAACCCTCCTGACCTCATCACTTCTTAAAGGTCCCACTTCTCACACTGTTGCATTGGGGATTAAATTTCCAACACAGGAACTTGAGAGTACACATTTAAACCATAGCACCAGTCATGCTGTTAGCATGTGGAATTACATCACTGTAATAAATACCTGATCCAAACTTTAAATGTACCCTCAATGTTACACAAGCCTCTATGTATCGTCATTTTTCTCTCTTTTGCTTTATAGAATAAAACAAATATTTACTTTCCTCAATTTTTTTTTCTATTTCTGTTTTTACCCTTAATTCTATTCTTGTGTGTTTGTAAATGCCTTCATTCTACTTTCACATTTAATAAATGTTTTGGCAGAAAATATTTTTCTTAAGAATTTTGAAATCTTTGTTACTGTCAAGAAGCCTGATAACATTCTGATTCCCTTTCCTTTGTTTATACACTTCTGTCTTCACTCTCATTCTCTGGAGGCTCTGCTGTGAGTATATTTGCTTTAAGCATATCTGGATTTTTCTTTCAGTGTATTGGACATTAGGGTAAGCCCTTTTACTCTGGAAATGCAGTTTTCATATCTCTGAAATTTTGTTGTATTGTTTCTCAGATATGTTCCCTCTCTGTTTTCCCTTTTCTTTGTTTCTAGTTCTTGGGGTAGTCTACGTTTTGCTTACTAGATTGATAGTTTGTTTTCTTCATGAATATATTTCGTTTGTTTGCTTTTTTTCTACTCTCTAAGAGATTTGATTGACTTTTCAATATTTACCAAAGGCTTTTTAAAAACAGATTTTATTTTTTATATTAGATTTAGGTTCACAGCAAAATTGAAAGATGGTACAAAAATTTCCCATAAGCACCTCTGTTCCCACCTACCACAGACTCTCCCACTATCAACATCTGGCACCAGAATGGCTCATTTTCTAACTGATAAACTTACATTGACACATCATTGTCACCCAAAGTACATAGTTTACATTACAGTTCATTCACGTTCATTCTATGGGTTTTGATAAATGCATAATACGTGTATCTACCATTGTACTAACACACAGAGTAATTTCACTTCAACTATGAATCTTCTTTGTTCTACTTATTTATCCCTCCCTCCACTCACCCCCTAACAACCACTGATGCTTTTTCTTTTCCATTGTTTTGCTTTTTCCAGAATATCATATAATTGGCATTCTACAGTTTGTAGCCTTTTCAGTTTGCCTCTTTCACTTCATAATATGTATTTAAGTCTCCTCCATGTATTTACATTCTTTGGTAGCTCATTTCTACTTAGCACTGAATACAATTTTATTGTCTAGATATACTACAGTTGATTTATCAATTCACCTATGAGAATTAGGTTGCTTTGTTGCTTCCAAGTTTGGCAATTATAAATAACGTTTCTATAAATACCTGTGTGAAGGTTTTTGCATGAACCTAGGTTTTCAACTTTGGGGTGGTAAATACTAAGTAGTGCAATTGCTAGATCATATAGTAAGTAAGAGTAGATTTAGTTTAGTAAGAAACTGACAAACTATCTTCCAAAATGGCTGTACCATTTTGCATTCCCACTAGCAATGAATGGGAGTTCATATTGTTCCATATCCTAACCAGCATGTTGTGTTATTAATGTTCGGCATTTTGGCTATTTTAGTAAGTACATAGTGGTATCTCATTTTAATTTGTAGTTTCTTAATGACATATGGTGTTGAGCATCTTTTTATATGCTTATTTCTTGTCTGTATATCTTTTTGTTGACGTATCTGTTTAGGTCTTTCTTCCAGTTTTACATTAGGTTAAAAATGGGGTTACTTTTCTTCTCTTCTGCTAGGAGTAGGAGGTGACTTTTTTCCAATATTTACTCTGAGAACTTGGTAGAGTTCCTAAGGTAAAACTCATAAAAATGTGAAGAACCTCTTATGAGTGAGTGTCCCTGGATTTTTTAACTCTCATAATTGTCCACACTGATTACCTAAGAATTTGTCAGTTATAGTTGAGGGATTTTTTGTTTTGCTTTTTGCCACAGTAGTAGTTCCACAGCAGAGGTTTCTGCTGGTGGATTTCTCCTTCAATAAGTTGTTACTCCCTAATTTTGTATGTCTATCTCTCCACTTTTTAGGGCATTGGTTTGCCCTTTGACCTAACTTCGCTGATAGTTCTAAAAAGAGTTGTTTATTTTTTTAGTTTGTTCAGCTTTTAAATTGTTGGTAGGATGAAGTGATGACTTCTAAACTTTTTACATGCTGGCCTGGAATCCAAAAGTTCCAATATTATTTATTTTTTAAAATTTTTGTATCATATTTTTAAGAGTTCCTCTGAACCCCCAAATGCTAATAGATGGAGATCATTGTCTGAGTTAACAATATTTCTGTAGGGAATAATTATTTATTTTGACAAATAATTTTTATTTTATTTCATGCCGGTGCAGCTGAGATTTCATGATGTTTATGGCATATAATGATCTACCAGTTGCTCTATTTAATGTTATTACTTTCAATAACTAATGATATTAATATTTATTGCCTTGTGAAGCTTCATATTTTCAAAACATTTTAATATTTAATCCGACTGGGAAGTACTGTGATACAGTAGAAACTGAACTGATTTAGAGTATGTCAAACGTGGGTTAGACTCGTGCTGCTATTCACAGATGACAATATCTAAGACTAAATACCCTCTCATACAACTTGCGAATAAAATAAAATGATTACTTTGAGGATTTGTAAGAAGTAAAAGTTAGTATGTGTAGATTATTATATTAGCTTTATACTTCTTCTGTAATAAATTACCACTGATTTAATGGGTTAAAACAATGCAAATTTATTTTCTTTTTCTTTTATAGGTCAGAATTTTAACATAGGTTTAAACTGGGCCAAAATCAAGGAGTCAGCAAGACCACTTTTCTTTCTGCAAGCTTTAGGGGACAACTTATTCCTTACCTTTTTGAGCTTGTAGAGGCCACCTGTATTCCTTGACTCATGGCCCCTTTCTGCCATCTCGAAAGCCAGCAAAGCCAGGCTGAGTTTTTGTCATATCATGGCACTCTGACCCTACCTTTTGCCTATTCTCTAAGAATTTTTTCAGAGTTACCATAAAGAATATTTTTAAGAGTTATAATTCTCTTAGAGAATAGGCAAAAAATAGGATCAAAGTGATATATTTAAGGACTCATGTGATTACATTGGACCTCTCCAATATCCAGAATATTCTCCCATCTCAACTTCAGCTGATTGCCAACGTTAATTGTATCTGCAATCTTAATTCCCTTTTGGTATGTGGCAGCGTATTTACGAGTTCCAAGTATTAGGACATGGCCATATTTGGGGGGGCCATTGTTCTGCCTATAAAAGTATCTAGGAAAGTCCTGATATAGACTATCAATAAATGGACACTTGCTATTCATTCAATAAAATATTTATTAAGTAATTAATTGTATAGATTGTATCTACTTCAGAGGAACCTTGAGGTAGACATGACAGGTACTACTCTAGCTTTCCATCTATTTCATCTATTTTAAAGCATTGGTACTAATGATACAAGAATGCAAATCATAATCTACATATTTTTAGTGCTTATAAAGTATATAAATATTATGTTGTCTATGATTGCTTCTTTACTGAAAGGAACGATAATTGAGTCAAGCTTTTTTAATCAATAAAATAAATAATATCCTAGCTACTTAAAATTATTTATATTTTTAAATTATAAAACTAAGAAAAAAGGGTAATACTTGTTTTTAATATCAGGTCACACAGAAGAATATTTTTTTTGCATGCTATATTACAGGTGTGTCATTGTTCAAATCATCTTTTTTTGTACAGAATCTGACATACTCCAACTAATATTTTCAAGGGCTTTGTTTGTGTGTAATGCAGGTCTAGCAGCTCTACTAGGATTCTTGCAATCAACACAGTCATTTTGAACAATTTGAGGTGACGACTTTACTAAGTGTTCTCTGATCTAACTTTGTTTTCCCTATGGGAGCAATTATTCTACAAAATGACAAAGCAGCAAGGGCAAAAATCTAGCTACCAATGACATAAAATCACTGCTTTATTTCAGAGTTGGGGTTCTTGATCTCATTAATGGCCTGGAATTGCGTGACAAGCTTTTCCATTTAGACAATTAACATATTAATCCACTTCATGTAGTATCCATCGGCTCATATATAATTTTTCAGAAATATTTTCCATACCTCCTTGCACTCATGGACTGTAGCTATTTTCAAAAGCAATATAATCACTAGATGGTGTAAAACACTAATATAAAGTACCTGGGGGCAATTACTGGCCTTCAGAAATGAAAAATTACAGACAAATCATTTTATAAATCTTTGAAACTCAGATATTGAGGAATAGTATTGGGGTAATTCATTTTCCCACTCAGTTAATTCCGTGGTTGGCCTTTTGTGCAGTTTGACAAATCAAGACTTCTTGTGGAGACTGGAGAGTAATTTCATTCATAGCTGAGAAGGATTTTTTTTTAAAGATGGCTAAAGTCATTTATAGTTCTATAAACTGAATTATTATGTAGCTATTCTGTTATCTTTTTTGGCAGTCTGGAGCAAAATCCATACTTAATAGCAAGTGAAAATAAAAAAGGAGAAAAAAGAAAAAGGCCACATCTTAGCGGTTCTTAGAAAAACTAATTATTTCTCCACATCCTCTCCAGCACCTGTTGTTTCCTGACTTTTTAATGATTGCCATTCTAACTGGTGTGAGATGATATCTCATAGTGGTTTTGATTTGCATTTCTCTGATGGCCAGTGATGATGAGCATTTTTTCATGTGTTTTTTGGCTGCATAAATGTCTTCTTTTGAGAAGTGTCTGTTCATGTCCTTCGCCCACTTTTTGATGGGGTTGTTTGTTTTTTTCTTGTAAATTTGTTTGAGTTCATTGTAGATTGTGGATATTAGCCCTTTGTCAGATGAGTAGGTTGTGAAAATTTTCTCCCATGTTGTAGGTTGCCTGTTCACTCTGATGGTAGTTTCTTTTGCTGTGCAGAAGCTCCTTAGTTTAATTAGATCCCATTTGTCAATTTTGGCTTTTTACACTGTTGGTGGGACTGTAAACTAGTTCAACCATTGTGGAAGTCAGTGTGGCGATTCCTCAGGGATCTAGAACTAGAAATACCATTTGACCCAGCCATCCCATTACTGGGTATATACCCAAATGACTATAAATCATGCTGCTATAAAGACACATGCACACGTATGTTTATTGCGGCATTATTCACAATAGCAAAGACTTGGAACCAACCCAAATGTCCAACAATGATAGACTGGATTAAGAAAATGTGGCACATATACACCATGGAATACTATGCAGCCATAAAAAATGATGAGTTCATGTCCTTTGTAGGGACATGGATGAAACTGGAAACCATCATTCTCAGTAAACTATCGCAAGAACAAAAAACCAAACACCGCATATTCTCACTCATAGGTGGGAATTGAACAATGAGATCACATGGACACAGGAAGGGGAATATCACACTCTGGGGATTGTGGTGGGGAGGGGGGAGGGGGGAGGGATAGCATTGGGAGATATATCTAATGCTAGATGACGAGTTAGTGGGTGCAGCGCACCAGCATGGCACATGTATACATATGTAACTAACCTGCACAGTGTGCACATGTACCCTAAAACTTAAAGTATAATAAAAAATTAAAAAAATAAAAAATAAAAAAAATAAAATGAGAAAAAAAAAAAAGAAAAACTAATTATTGTTTTTTAGCAAATGAAATCAACTTTGCTTTGCCTCACCTAGATTTCCTGATGAATGATAAACAGGAGAGGCTGAGCTATATTACTTTTCAAAATATATGCATAGGAATATATATAAATATACACACATATATAATTATGCCAGTGAATATTGTAAATGATATTAACTGTGGAATTAACAAATTATTTCCAAAGCTGAAATACCACAGGTCAATGCCAGGTTCTCCTCCTTACTAATTATGTGACTTCAGGAAAGTCATTTTGCCTTTCTATACCTTGATTTCCTCATGTATAAAATGCAAAGTGTTGGCAACCAGAGAAACTTACCTCACTCTTAGTGTTCAGGGTTTTTATGGGGAGTCATGTACCTAAGTATGCAGCTCCTGTGTGACTCACCTCAGCTACTCTGCTGCTTTGAGCTCCCCTACCCTCAAGAGCAAAAATAAGCATTCACTGTAAATCATATTGTTAGTGTAAACTATCTGATCAAACCGGTATTGTGGCTTAAGGCCTCAGACCTATAGAAATACTCTTACCAGGCAGAATATTCCAAGGGCTCAGAGCTCATTTCCTAGGAGCTGGTCCAGGGCCAGTGCTGCAGACAGCCTTTTCCTGGGAATATGCAGGGTTTGAGCAACTTTGGTCTGTTGAGTTAACCTTTATGTTGCAAATTATATCTCAAAATAGTGAAGAACAAAGGCATAAATATTTGTTACAAACTCTTTACATTTCTTGTTCTTCTATGATAACACTATTGTAGCCTCTGTCAGTGAAAGGAGCCAAGGAATATTTTCTTTAATTTGATAAAGCATTTCATTTAAATTAAGAGTTAAGATTTAAAACAGGATGCTTTGCTTAACAGAATCCATGGGGAAATTGAGTTCTGATTAATTGTGTATTTTATTTTAAAAGGGTTAACTAGAAAGACCTTTTTACTTATACTTCCTCATTGAAAATAATTCCAAAATATTTTAGTTATTTTCTTACCTGAAAAACTCTGCTTGAATTTCTAATGCAATAAATTGAATAATATTTTTCATCCAGAAATTTTAATTCAAATGGCAACAAATAAGAAACAAAGATAGGTTAATAAATATATAGTAGGATAAATATTTTAATCTATAATACTAAATTATAGATTGTAATATCTCAAAATTACCCCATTAGCAACTATTACAATACTATATGTGAATGAATCAGCACTAACATCCAAAAACAGTGATTGAAGAAATCCCTTTAAACAATTTAGCTATGAGCACATGTAAAAGATGAATTATAATATTTCATGCAAGGAAAAAAAGACTTTTAGTAGACCAGTTTAATAATTTATTTTTCTTCAGGACATTCAGTAGGAAGATAGAATGATGAAATGATCACTGTGAGACGGAAAGGAAGGAAGACTTGGTTAAGATCTGTTTGATTACGTTCTACTTAATGCAAGTTTATACATAGTTAAGGGGTATGTGTGTGTGTTTGTGTGTGTATCTGTGTGAAATATATATATTGCACAGTTCTTATTAATTAATTATTTAATTAGCACCTAAATTGTCAAGAATTATTTTGGGGGAAATCCCTTTAATGGAAATAACTTAGGTTTTGAAAACAAAAATATGGGTCCTATGTCTGCCTCCTGCTCTCCATGTGACTCTGATCAAACTATTTACCTCCATTTGACAAAGTATTTTGTACCCTCAGTTTACTCATCTGTAATTTGAGTTGAGTTTTTGCATGGGGACTATTTGGTTCTTTGAAAGAGAACTTGTTGTAAATGAAGATGGATTTAGACAAAAAAATAGCTTCATATCACTACAGAGCCTTGATTTTTAGAGGAAAGGAATGATTTTTTTTTGTGATTTTTTCACAAGAGTGGTAGCAACGTACCATGTGTAGATTACTTTGATAGGACCAAGCAGGATAGATATTATCAAAGGAGGACCAATTGATGAATTTCATTAGCTGAGTGATTTTTTTCTTATTGTTTTAGCGTATAGGAATCCCATTTCTGCATTTGTTGATGGGACAAGAATTGATAAAACATGGGTTACATCTGAATAATATTACTACTGACCTCAGCTGTTGCTTTCAGCTCTCCCACCCCCAAGAGTAAGAATAAGCACTCTCTGTAAATCATATTGTTAGCGTAAACTATCTGATCAAACTTGTATTGTGGCTCAAGGCAGAATATTTCGAGGATTCAGAGCTCATTCCCCAGTAGCTGGCAAAGGGCCAGTTCTGAAGACAGGCTTTTCCTGGGAATGTGTAGGGTTTGAGTAACTCAGGTCTGTTGAATGAACCTTTATGTTGCAAATTATATCTCAAAATAGTCAAGAACAAAGGCATAGATATTTGTTAGGAACTCTTTAAATTTCTTTACCTACTATTATATTAATAACACTTTAGTGTTAAAACATGGGTGACATGTAGTATTGCTACTCCACATGATTAGTATAAATCAAATTAAATAATGACTGTAAAAGCACTTTATAAACCCTTAAATGCTAAATACATGTTAAAATAATCATTGTTTATCAATCAGTTAACACTAATATACAGTCAAACACAGGTTCTTAAGAAGAACTTTTTTATCATTATGTGTGAGGTGAACTCCTTTGACAGGGTTTTCTCTCATTCTGTTCTCTTAGCTATGGACCACTTGATCAATAAGTAATTCAAATGCAATAATCTGTAGGAGACATGGATATTTAAAGTAACCCTTTTCAGGTATCCCTATGTTGATGATTACCTTCACACTTTAAAACATCGAGAGTGAAGTAGAAAATTGATCCAATTACCTGACTAATTCATGCTTGAGAAAAAATATAGTTTTTTGTTTGGTCTATGAAAAATTGACTAATATTATAAATACACTACTTTTAACTTGCAAAATTACTTGTATTGATATACTGATCTGTAATCTGAAGAAGAGTCATTACTAATACCATTTTTCAGTTCTTAAATACATTCAGTTTGTTATGTCTGTGTTGAATTTATTTTTCATTGGGGTTAATATGTCTTGTTTTCTTTTATTTTACCTCAAATTAACCACACCTACTACACCACCTTCTACTCAATGGTTTTGTGAGTCCATTAATTATATTACATTATTTCACATTTTAAAAATTTGTGGGTATGTTTTTTGTTTTTTAAGACGGAGTCTCGCTCTGTCGCCCAGGCTGGAGTGCAATGGCACTATCTAGGCTCACTGCAAACTCTGCCTCCCTGGTTCAAGCTATTCTCATGTCTCAGCCTCCTCAGTAGCTGGTATTAGGGTGCCCGACACTACGCCTGGCTAATTTTTGTATTTTTAGTAGAGATGGGGTTTCACCATGTTGGTCAGGTTGGCCTCGAACTCCTGACCTCAGGTGATCCACCCACTTCAGCCTCCCAAAGTGCTGGGGTTACAGGCATGAGCCACCGTGCCTGGCTGGATATGTTTTTTAAATTGAGGTATACTTCTGTGAATTCTATATAAGAATTCACTTTAGAAATACATTTTTATAGATATTAAAAAAAGGAAAAATATGCTTTCTGCCAAACATGCTAAAATGTTAACCTATATCTTAGTGACGACTGAAATTTTAATTTTTTTGCAGGGAAGTATCCTTAGTATTGATTTGCAGCCAAGCTTGTCTCTATCTCAAAGGTCACAATTTTCAAACAAGAATACCTTTTTATGTGGTGTTTCAGCACATCTGTTTTTAGTTTCAGCTAAAAACAAGAGGTTACAAATCAACCATGGATGAAAATATTCAAGGAAAAAAACTGATTTTTTTTCAAATATGAAAGGAGAGTCTTGTAAATGTCAAATACAATTATTTTAGGGATAAAATGTAATTCATGTTATCTTTGAAATATGCAGCAATTTAATTTTAATTGGAATATATTATTTTTCTTATTAATGTCCAATAATATAAAAGGTACAATTTAAAAGAAAAAAGTTGGATCAAGATTATAATTGTGCATATTAATTCAAATGTCATGGTGGTATGCAGAATTCTAAGCTGAGCACCAAGATCTCCATTCCCTGGTGTACATACCCTATGTAATTCCCTAGGACTGTGAAATAGGATGGCTTTCACTCTCTGCAGCTGGGTTATGTTATAAAGCTACAGGGATTATGCATGTTTAATTAATGTCTCAAATCATTGATCTCAACATAAGGAGATTATCTAGTTTTGCTTGATCTACTCATAAAAGCCTGTAAGTCTGGGCCTAGAGGTCAGACAAAGATAAAGTCAGAGATTCCAAGCATGAAGATTTGATGTGGCTTTGCTAGCTTGAAGAAGAGAAACCACACGGCCAAGAATGAAGGTGGCTTCTAATTGCTAAGAGCCAGCAAGGAAAAGAGAACCTCAGTTACACGAACTTCAAGGAAGCTTAACTCTGCCAGCAACAGAAAAAGCTTGGGGGTGAATTTCTCTTTAGAAACTCCAGAAGAGAAGCCCATCCAGATTCTTTGATTTGGGCCTTGTGATACTTTGAGTAGAGAGCCCAACCACTGTATGCCAGACTTCTGATTACAAAATTGTTAGCTAAAAATTTGGGTATTGTTTTAAAGCACTAACTTGTGATAATTTGTTTTGCAGTGATAGAAGACTAATATGCTTCCTATAAATTTAGCCAGGAAAATATGCCATGTAACACAGTGCTTACTAGCACACTTTTAATATAGAAACTAAATATAATCCAATTAATTGGAAGTATAGCTCAAATAATATATCAGACTATGAAGTACGTATTTAACCATATTTTAGTTCAATTTTTAAATTTAAACTCTCAAGCAGATTATAAACAGATTTGACAAAATCTTTTTTTTAAAAAAAGCACAATGATTTAATGGAATTTTTTGATATTAAAAACTTTTGGTCTTTGAAAGACACCATTAAGAAAACTAAAATGAAAGCCACATAATGAAAGAAGATATTCACAATACATTTATCTTGCAATGGGCTTGTATCCCAAGAGTGCTCAAAGAATGCTTATAATTTAATAAGAAATCAAACAATTCAATTGAAAATGAACAAAGGAATTGAGCAGACCCTTAACCAAAAATGATATCTGATTGACCAATAAACACATGAAAGATACTTTACAACATTTGTCATCAAGGATATAAAAATTAAAGCCACAATGAAATATTACTCTGAAGCCATTAAAATAGTTAATGTTGAAAAAACTGGTAATAGTTAAGTGCTGGTGAGAATGTGAAACAGGTATCCTGGCTAGTGAAAATGTAAAATGGTACTAACAACTTGGAAAACTATTGGAGTTCTCAAAATTTATATATTTTTGACAAAATCCTTTATGTACAGTAAAACTCCCATGATTCATTCAACATTATACTTAAATCTTGATTAAACTATAACCTGCACTGGTGTAAAAAATAATAATGAAAGTGACAATAACAGGAAAGGCTTTTAAGATCTGTTTGTTTCTTTAATTGCTTGCATGAAAACAAATGATTCAACATACTCTAAAATGCTTTCTTATTCTTATAAACCTAGCTAATTAATATTATATGAAGAGTTACCTTTACTTTGCCTATAACTAGAATTTGTGAAAGTATCTTTAAATATACATTATTAATATAGAATTTAGTTACTAGGTTGAATGACTTTTTTTTCATTTAATGCTGGCTAATGAAGCGTAAACATGTTCCAAAAAAGTAACATAAGGGTGTGTGACTAAAAATGTTAATGACAAAGTACTGATTTCTCAGCCCTGATATTTCTATACTTATATCCATCCCAGTAGCATGTTAATTCCCACTGAAATTCTGATTATTGATACTACTGATAAAAATAATTATCCTCTATGTACGGTCTCTTATGTGTCAGACACTATGCTATGTGACATTATCACATTTGTATCTCATAGTAACATCAAGAAATTTATTTTATATTATTATCCTAACTTACAACTGAAAAATAGGTGAAATTCATTAATAATGATGTCTACTTAGATGTCCCAGAAGTATCTGAAATGTAATTATCTAGAACAGGGGTCCCCAATCCCTGATATCAGTCTGTGGACTGTCAGGAACCGGGCTGCACAGCAGGAGGTGAGTGGTGGGTGAGCGAGCATTACTGCCTGAGCTCCACCTCCTGTCAGATTAGCGCTGGCATTAGATTCATGAGAGCAAGAATTCTATTGTGAACTGCACATGCGAGGGACCTAGGTTGCGTGCTCCTTGTGAGACTCCGTTATACCCCCCCACCCCAGTTTTTTCCAATTTGTCCATGGAAAAATTGTCTTCACAAAACTGACCCCTGGTGCCAAAAGATTGGGGACTGCGGATTTAGAAGATAAGTGTTGCTAAAAAATAAGTTTAACACAGATCTATTATAATTTGCTAAAATATAACTGTCAAAGAGTTGAAAACATGACCCTCATAAATATAAATGAACCAAGTCAGTGATTTTATTCAACTAATTAATTAATGCGAGAATCAGAAGATGCCAAAACTGGTTCAAAGGATTATTAAAAGTACTGAGATTAATATAGTCAGTCAGGGAACATTGAGAATAATTTACTAATAGATGCATAATTGCTTAATATCCTACAGGGCTATGAACTATAACATTTGAGATTGTTGCCTCTAGCAGCTAGAAATAAATCATATCTATACTGGACAACATTTCTTTAGATTACTTTAAATAAGAATCATTTTCATTGCTTTTATAAAATAATCAATTGCATTATTATAAGTGCAAGTTAATTTCACAAGTTGTTTATGAGTAAATTTTATAGAGTAAGGAAGTTTTCCAGAAACCTTATCAACAATGCTAATATGATGCTGTAGTAGGCAGAATAATGGCCTTTCAAAGATGTCTCTTCTCTAACTGTGAATATGTTACCATCCATGGCAAAAGAGATTTTGCAGATGCGATTAATTTAAAGATCTTCAGATAGGGTGATTATCCCGGATTACCTGCGTGGGCATAGTATAATCACAGGGGTCCTTACAAGTGAAACGGGGGGAGGCAGAAGAAAAGTTAAGGCCAGAGTGCTGTAATGTGATAAGGACTCAATCACGATTATACTGGCTTTGCAAATGGATCAAGGTCATGAGCCAAGAAATGTGCGGAGCATCCAGAAGTTCAAAAAGGCAAGGAAATGGATAATCTCAAAAAGAAAAATAGTCTTGCTGGCACCTTGATTTTAGACCAGTGAGACCTCTGTCAGACTTCTGCTCTACAGAACTGTAAGATAATATATATGTGTTATTTTAAACCACTAAATTTGTAGAACTCTATTATAGCAACCATAGGAAGTTAATAAAAATGCCTGGCCGGATGCAGTGATCATGCCTGTAATTCCAGCACTTTGGGAGGCCGAGGCGGGCAGATCACGAGGTCAAGAGATCGAGACCAATCAGGTCAACCTGGTGAAACCCCATCTCTACTAAAAATACAAAAATTAGCCAGGCGTGGTGGCACGTGCCTGTAGTCCCAGCTACTTGGGAGGCTGAAGCAGGAGAATCGCTTGAACCCGGGAGGTGGAGGTTGATACAGTACATGATTATTAATAATTTGTTGACTGGATGAATTATTTAGGGTTGAATAAATGTAACTTGTTTGGGACATATAGTTAATAAACTGGATCCTAGATTAAGCCTCTGTGCCTGTCCCTACAACCTGTACTTTTACCACTTAAGTTGCTTTCTTTCTTGTGTAGTCAAAAATAATATCCTTTAAATCATTTCCTTAGATTATTTTGCCTAGATTCTCCACATTCATTCTGATAAGGAAATGATTTATAGTTGATAATGCTTATTATTTAGTTTTAATAAACTGGAAAAAATCAATTTCAGGCATATGTTAAAGATATTGCAGGTTCAGTTCCAGACCACCATAATCAAGTGAATATCACAGTAAAATAAATGTCATACAAATTGTTTGGGTTTCCCAGTTCTTATAAAAGTTATGCTTATACTATACCATAGTCTATTAAATGTGCGATAGCATTATGTCTAAAAAAGTCCATACTTTAATTAGATATACCTTATTGCTTAAAAATGCTAACAGTCATCCAAATCATAATCTTTTGGCTATTGGAGGGCCTGATCTCGATGTTGCTGGCCACTGAGTAATCAGTGTGGTGGCCACTGAAGCTTGGGGTAGCTGTACCAGTTTCTTAACACAAGCATCAAGTTTCCACACTGATTGACTCACAAGAGATTTTTCTGTATTATGTTATCATTTGATAGCATTTAACCGACACTCGAACTTCTTTCAAAATTGGAGTCAGTCCTCTTAAACCCTACTCCTGCTTTATCAATTGTTTAGGTAATATTCTAAATTCTTTGTTGTCATTTCAACAATGTTCACTGCATCTTTACATGGAGTAGATTTAATCTCAAGAAAACATTTTCCTTGTTCATTTATAAGAAGCGACTTCTCAAGCATTCAAATTTTGTTATGAGATTGCAGCAATTCAGTTACTTCTTTAGGCTCCACTTCTAATTCTAGCCCTCTTAATATTTCTACAACACCTGCAGTTATTTGCTTCCCTTAAGTGTTGAAATTTTCAAAGCTCCTCACCTTCCTTCTGCAGCTTCCTGACCTTTTTCATCCTTCACAGAATCTCATCTTGAATTGTAGCTCCCGTAATTCCCATATGTTGTGGGAGGGACCCAGTGGGAGATAATGGAATCATGGGGTCGGTTTCCCCCATACTGTTCTCATAGTAGTGAATAAGTCTCAAGAGCTGATGGTTTTATAAGAGGTTTCCCCTTTTGCTTGGCTCTCATTTCTGTCTTGCCTGCCGCTATGTAAGACATGCCTTTTAGCTTCCACCATGATGGTGAGCTCTCCCAAGCCACATGGAACTGTGAGTCCATTCAACCTCTTTTTCTTTATAAATTACCCAGTCTCAGGTATGTCTTTATCAGCAGCATGAGAATGGACTCATAAAACTGGTATGCAAATAAGCAGACTCTACATCATAGTATTCCAGTGTAGTTGAACTATTATTATAATGGAGTCCCTATCCATAAAATTGATTACAATCTAATATGGATTTGTGCAATAAGGCAAATATACTAGTAACTAAAATACAGGGAAAGTATGCTACAGATTAATTAATTTATACAAATATATGAGTCAAAGGGAGAAATTATTCAATTAGGTAAAGGAGGAAAGCATTTATTAAAATTAGAGAGGGTGTCAGGGTGAGAGCCAAGTCTGAAGGGTTTTTTTGGGTAATGGTTTCTTTACTCTATTTTCTATCACATGTTGAAAATTTTAACACATTGCTGTCATCAGAAGGTGTTTATAATTTTTTTGTTTATAGGGTTTATAATTTTTTTGTTTTTTAATTTATAGATTTATTTGATTAAAAAAGAGTTTCATGTACCAGAGATGGGTTATTGAAAATAGGCATTGTTTAAAATATGATAAATATTTTATTTGAAAACTTGGATTTTTATGATTTACAAAAATCTGGAGAAAAAACAGGGCAAATATAACAGAAAATGAACATATATTTAAATTCCCCAAATATTCAAATATATCATTATATTATGATGAAGACTTACATATTACTATTTTGTAATATGACAAAGATCTATTCTTACATTTATTATGATAAAATGTTGCTATAATATGAGTTCATTATATGAAGCTCTGACATGTTCCTCTCATTCTTCATCTAATATCTAATAATGACTACCTGCAAGGAGAAATAATCACTCAAGTTGTTTACTTTTGCAGAAGGTGCAGTCTCTTTCAGATAATTCTAAAAAAAATCATCACATTCTATTTAAACTAGAAACTTTCTATTAAAATAAGTGAAATGTAGTTAACAAAGCATATTTCTTTTTATGTATTTTGTTAGTTACTATTTTCCTTATTTTGAAAAACTTCAGATCACTGGAATATCTACATTACAAAGTGACCAGATTGTATGGTGTCTGTAATCTCATTACCCTGTGGTGAAAACACTTAATTTTAGGCTGGACACAATGGCTCATGCCTGTAATCCCAATATTTTGGGAGGCTGAGGTCTGTGGATGACCTTAGGTCAGGAGTTCCAGACAAGCCTGGCCAACCTGGAGAAACCCCGTCTCTACCAAAATTATAAAAATTAGCCAGTCATGGTGGCACATGCCTGTAGTCCCAGCTACTGGAGAGGCTGAGGCAAGAGAGTCGCTTGAAACCAAGAGAAAGAGGTTGCACTGGGCCGAGATCACGCCACTGCACTCCATTCTGGGAGCCTTGGTGACAGAGTGAGACTCTGTCTCAAAAATAAAGAAGATTGGCCAGGTATGGTGTCTCATGCCTGTAATCCCAGCACTTTGGGAGGCCAAGGTGGGCAGATCACCTGAGGTCAGGAGTTCAAGACCAACCTCACCAACATGGTGAAACCCCATTGCTACTAAAAGTACAAAAATTAGCTGGGTGTGGTGGCGTGCACCTGTAATCTCAGCTACTCGGGAGGCTGAGGCAGGAGAATCACTTGAACTCAGGAGGCAGAGGTTGCAATGAGCCGAGATCGCGCTATTGCACGCCAGCCTGGGCAAAAAGAGTGAAACTTGGTCTCAAAAAAAAAAAAAGATCAGATGGCTGTAGATGTGTGGTGTTATTTCTGAGGCCTCTGTTCTGTTCCATAAGCCTATATGTCTGTTTTGGTACCAGTACCATGCTGTTTTGGTTACTGTAGCCTTGCAGTATAGTTTGAAGTCACATAGCACGATGCCTCCAGCTTTGTTCCTTTTGCTTAGAATTGTCTTGGCTATACGGGCTCCATTTTGGTTCCAAATGAAATTTAAAGTAGTTTTTTCTAGTTCTTTGAATAAAGTCAATGGTAGCTTGCTGGGAATAGCATTGAGTCTATAAATTACTTTGGGCAGTATGGCCATTTTCATGATATTGGTTCTTCCTATCCATCAGCATGGAATTATTTTCCATTTGTTTGTGTCCTCTCTTATTTCCTTGAACAGTAGTTTCTAATTCTCCTTGAAGAGGTCCTTCACGTCCCTTGTAAGTTGTATTCCTAGGTATTTTATTCTCTTTGTAGCAATTGTGAATGGGAGTTCACTCATGATTTGGCTCTCTGCCTGTCTAATATTGGTGTATAGGAATGCTTGTGATTTTTGTACATTGATGTTGTAGCCTGAAACTTTGCTGAAGCTTAAGGAGTATTTGGGCTGAGAAAATGGGGTTTTCTAAATATCCAATCATGTCATCTGCAAACAGAGAAAATTTGACTTCCTCTCTTCCTATTTGAATACAATTTCTTTCGTTCGCCTGATTGCCTTGGCCAGAACTTCTAATACTATGTTGAATAGGGGTGGTGACAGAGGGCATCCTTGTTTTGTGCTGACTTTCAAGGAGAATATGAACAGACACTTCTCAAAAGAAGACATTGATGCAGCCAGCAAACATATGAAAAAAAGCTCACCATCACTGGTCATTAGAGAAATGCATATCAAAACAACAATGAGATACCATCTCATGCCAGTTAAAATGGCAATCATTAAAAGTTAAGAAACAACAGATGCTGGCGAGGCTGTGGAGAAATAGAAACACTTTTACTCTATTGATGGGAGTCTAAATTAGTTCAACCATTGAGGAAAACGGTGTAGCGATTCCTCAAGGATCTAGAATCAGAAATACCATTTGACTCCACAATCCCATTACTGGGTATACACCCAAAGGGTTATAAATCATTCTACTATAAAGACACATGAACGTGTATGTTTATTGGAACACTATTAACAATATCAAAGACTTGGAACCAACCCAAATCCCCATCAGTGATAGACCAGATAAAGAAAATGTGGCACATATACACCACGGAGTGCCATGCTGCCATAAAAAAGAATGAGTTAATGTCCTTTGCATGGACATGGATGAAGCTGGACACCATCATCCTCAGCACATTAACACAGGAAGAGGAAACCAAACACCACATGTTCTCACTCATAAGTGGGAGTTGAACAATGAGAACACATGGGCACAGGGAGGGAAACATTACACACGGGGGTCTGTCGCAGGATGGGAGCAAGGGGACGGAGAGCATTAGGACAAATACCTAATGCACGCAGGGCTTAAAACCTAGATGACCTGTTGATAGGTGCAGGAAACCACCATGGCACATGTATGGCTGCATAAAAAACCTGCACGTTCTGCACATGTATCCCAGTATTTAAAGTAAAATAAAACTATATATAAAAATAAAAAAAGAAAAAGAAAACACTGATTTTTAACTGACAGATTATGTCCCCCTAATTGCAGGCATTAGAATAATTTACCATTGTGATAATGCTTGAAAGTTGGATTATATTACAGACCTGTAAGACGGCATTAGACTTTGAGTCAAAAGTATTCATTCATTTTTTTGTGTGTATTTTTGTGTTAAATTAACAGCTTTAAAAATGTTTATGGGGATACATAGTAAAACAGCTATATGTTCATGTGTGAGGATTGGATGAGCATGTGAAATACTCCACAGCAATTGTGCTTAATTTTGGGACTTCACCTGCCTTGCTATGAATAAAGTATGTATTCTTAGGATATATAAACTTGTATATTATTTTAATCTTAATATTTCTAATCATCTCTTACACACAGCCTACTTCTTTCTCTATAACTGATGGTGATTAATTGCCTAATTACTTGCCCCATATGCTTCTCATTATTTTGTGTTTTTTTAGCTTTCCTTTTTTTCATCTATTGAATTAGAGTAGGGGAATTTAAAGTTCCCAGACAGTATGTTATGGTTCTTTGTATCCTCTGAATTCCCTAATACAGCACTCTCTCCATACTGGGCTATGTGATACATTTGGAAAAGCATGAGGTTTGAAGTTCAGAGTGTTTGGATTCCAATTCTGGCTGTGTGTGTTAACTCAGTACACTTGAGAAAATCTCACTCTTGTTCAACTCTTCTATAACATCAGGCTGGTGTGGTAAGATCAGTAGCAGTCTATGAGAATCAAGTGAGAACCATTTGCACAAAATAATTGTATTCCAGATAGCTATAATTTATACTGTAGAATTCTTCATTAGATAAAATGATCATACTAAAGAGTATAATAACTTAAAAAATATAGACAGCTATTATTAATGCTTGCAAAAATTACTATTTCAATGGAACTTACTTTGGATTTATTCATTTTTTTATCACATCATAGGAAAACTAGACAGATTCTAACTCATTTAGTTGTTCCAATTTAACTTTAAAAGGAAATAGAAAAAGCAAAGGAGCAAACAAAAAAAATCCTGTGATTCTAATGCCACCAGTTAAATCATAGTGTTACTGGTGGAGGGGGTACATGTTCTTGACGTCTTGAACAAAGAATTAGACGAAAATGCACAAAGCACGGAAAGAATGAAGCAACAAAAGCAGAGACTAATTGAAAATGAAAGCACACTCCACAGTGTGGGAGCAGACCCGAGGATAGAGACTCAAGAGCCCTGTTACAGAATTTTTGGGGCTTTAAATATCCTCTAGAGGTTTCCACTGGTAACTTTGTGTATGCCCTATGTAAATGAAGAGGATATTTCCTGTCATAACTGAAGTGTTTCCATTTGATTTAGTTCTAGGAAGTCCTTAGGTTTCCTGCCTCCAGGTTCTATTCTCCTGCCTTGATAGAGGCTCTTTAAATTCACCAAAATCATTAGCCCTTTTGCACTGTATATATTGTTGTATATTTTCCCTGGGTGTTATATTCATATTGCCTTCCTTTACACCTGAACTCTGCTTGGATGCGTCTCCTCTGTGTTCTTAAAACAAGACAGGTAATTCCTGTTATGTTTCATATCATAATTTCTTCTTATTGTACTTTCCTTAACTTTTTATTCTACAAGACTAAGAGCTCTGTGAGTGAAGGGACCATCTCTACCTTGTACACTAATATATTCAAAATGACTAATTATGTTCAGCTCATAGTAGGATCTCAGTAAATATTTGTCAATTATATAACTGCAGATGTATAGTGTGTATACAGTGTATGCAGTGTATAGTAATAATATAGTGTAATATATATGCAGGCCCATTGTAAAGTGGTTTTATTTTAGAAGAAGGAAAATCTTTACAATCCAAATTTAAATTTAACCTTTGGAAGTTATGCTATGGGGATGTGGCTATTGGCATTCACTAGGCAAATTCACCTAGGATTCTATTTTTTTTCCCCCAGAAAAGGAAAAAAAAACAACAAGCTCAAACCAACTTAAGAAAAAGATGTTTTATTTTCTCTTTTAACTGATAAGTAAAGGATACCATGTGGTTTAAATGAAGTAATCATGGCTCAGACTCCCATCTCCCCACGTGTTCTCTCAGGTTCTCAAGTAGGCTTTCTTCACTTAGCACTGTGTCTTGCCTTAAGGCCAAACTTTGCTTCTTGCCACTCATAATTTAGTAAGAAACATGGCTTTCTCCCCCATGATATGTATATAAATATGTAGGGAAGAATTTAACTAGCCCTGTGTGATTCTAGTGCCCATATCTTGACCAATTGCTGTACCCAACGTAAGTATGGACAGGGTTAATATGCTTAGATACCTTTCTACCACTATAGTAAGCAGTCTCACAGAACTCAATAGATTGGGGAAGCAGTTATTTTGGATGGAAGGCATGAGAAACAGGTAAAAAGCATTTCTTCACTATATTATGTCTCTTTAGGTTTTGCCTTTATGTGGCAAAGAAATAGAAAAGTCTCCACTAAACGTTTCATTTAGACCATCCTTGTAAACAACATGTAGAGTTCTACCAGCAGAATAGTAAATTGTGAACTCTTTCATTTAAGAAATATATCAAAAAATTGAGGTGCTTTTTAGCCCCAAACATTGAAAATATATGAGACAAGTGACCATGTCAGAGTTAAAACTTGGTTTTAGATAGGTACTAGCTAACCAACCACAACACCTAGTATTAGATGCTTGGAAAGCAACAAAAACTCTTTCCTCAGGGAAGCATTGAGGATTTAGATGAATTCAGTGTTATTGATAAAGTGCTTATTATATGTTCTTTTTATTTTAATATATAAGTAATATATTTTTATACCTTAAGTGACTAATTATTTGATTTCATCGATCTATGAACAAGTGTTTTATTTATCAGAGAATTCATCATAAAACACATACATTAAACATCTATTTTACTACTATAAATTCTTAAAGTTGATTTCATCCAGTAGTTCTTATCATGTAATTTCGAATATAATATAATGTAGTCAGAAACGTGTAGAATATCTTCATTTAAATTTGTCAGGCATCACATGAAGTTAAAACTCATAGTGGTCTATAAGGAAAAGCAAAGAAAATACTGTTGCCTCAAACAGTTATTTTAACAGCTGAGATTTTTATATTGAAATAAACTAATAAGAACATTTAGTGTTTGAAAATTATGGTAGGCACTTGAAATATTTATATGTTAATAGTTAAATCACTCAGGCAAAATTGAACATATTTATAAAAAATTTATTCTAAACATATGGAAGGAATTCTGGATTAACCTTCATAATATATTTGAAATATGATATGTTGGAAATTAACTGGGCTGAGAAAGCTTGTATTCCTAGTTTGGGCTCTGAGACACGATTAAAATAATTAATTTCAACAAAGAATATAGAAAGTATGAACATGTGTTGGCTTTCAAAATGTGAACAACATGGTGAAATTATTAGATCCTTGGGTGGTTCTGGTCTTAATTCATAGCTTAAAATATTATGTAGTGAGAGACTTATATGCTTTAGTTTTTTAGTATCAATAACGCCCTTGAAACCTTTCTTTGTACTCCTCAACCAGACCTAGGTGTTTTCTCCTTAAACTGAAACATTCATTTTCACAAAAAATAAAATAAAATAATAAAGAATAGTCAAGAACTTGACATTATTTTTTGATTAGACTTGTTGGGCAGAACATATCTTTTATATAATGGTATGTTTTAATTGATTTAATATGGAAAGAGAGAAAAACCTCTTATATAAAGACAAGTGCTTTGCAAATTTCAGTGTTCATACAAATAACCTGGAGAGTTTGATAAAGTACTAACTGATTCTTGGATTCCACTTCCAGAGGTCCTGATTCAGTAAGTGGTGCCTGAGTGCTTGCATTTCTATTATATTCTCAGATGATGCTGATGCTAATGGTCTGTGGAGCACATTTTGAATATCGCTTAGGTAGAACTACTTTGGAAACAAAACTATTTCCTCCTTAAAAATTAAACTACAAGAATTAAAAGAACGCACACTAAAAACACATGTTAAACTAAAAACAAATTGTAAAAATTTTAAATGAAAATATTAAAATCAAGTCAAATTATGATCACTTATGTTAATTATATAATAGAAAAATTCTCATTTATTCAGTTAAAGTTATTTAATGCTTTTTCATGGTCTGTTCATATCTGATTTTCATTATGGTGAAGTAAAAATAAAGGATATAGGTGTTAAATATACTGATTTAAAGTATTGGACATGTACTAACAATGATATAATTTTTTAAATTTGGCATTTAAGCTTATTTCTATATTGACTATATATAGCTATAAAACACATCCCTGTCATGAGTCAACTTGATTTTTTTCTAGGACAATTTAAAGTATCAGTTCAATAAACTAGCTTAGGTACATAGTTTACTGCTTTGGAACTTCAAAGTGACAGTCAGGTACAATCAATATGAGGAAATAAAAGAAGGATTCAATTCTCTTGTTACTGATAAGTTCAAGAATATCTCTGTAAAAGTAATTGCTAAACCAGATATTTTTTTACCAAAAAAAAAAGACAAACTTAAAAGCCCAAATAATAATTTATATGTAATTTAAATGATTAAAATCAGTCATAAGTTCTTTCCAAAGGAAATAACAATTTCAGAAAAGACCATGATTTTAAAAAATGTCAAGTGTACTGTAATAATACAATCTATGATGAATGACAGACTGAAATAGTGAATCATGGAGCTTGGATATTATCAAGAAAAGACAATAAAAAATAAGTAATTTCTTATGGACATTTAAAAACTTACAGCTAAAGAGTTTTCAGTGTTTTTATGACTTTTTAAAAATTATTCTCAGTCATGATTAGTTAGTGCTAATTCAATCTATTAAGTTACAATTTCAAAAAGGCATTTTATAAAATGTAACGTATATTTCTACAGAAATTTAAATTCTATCTTCTGATGGTTTGCTTATCAAGTAAGCCCATGGACTTTGTAAAATTGAAATCAAGGTTTACATCACTCTGAATAAGCTGGAAAAATACCGTAACCTGCAGTAGGAAAATCAAAGATGAATGAATCAAATGCTTATTCTGCTTAACTCATGCCTCTGATCATTTTAAACTTAACTAATTGGTATTATGAGTTCCCAACTGAACATGTGTTATTATATAACTGCATTCAGTATGTATTTTGTCTTATTAGAGGTTACATATTGCTTTTTATTTACATAGCTTTATTAAGATGTGATTGGCATACAATAAACTGCATGTTTTTAAAATATACTATTTAAGTTTTGACATATAGACCCATGAAACCATTACCAAGATTGAGATAGTGATCGTAACACCTCCCATAATTTTCTTTAATTTTTTTAAAAAAATACATTTGACTGTGTATATTTGAGGTTTACAACATGTTATGAGATACATATAGATAGTAAAATGGTTACAATAGTGAATCAAATTACAGTATCTGTCATCTGGTATACTTACGTTTTTGTAAAAAGAACAGTTAAAATCTTATTTAACGAAAATTCCTAACACAAAACAATGTTTCAACTATAGCCCTCATGTTGTACATTAGATATCTAGGCTTGTTAATTTTATATCTTTTGACCTAAATCTCCTCATTTTCTCCCTGCCCCACCTGCCATGGTAGCCACTTTTTAATTCTCTGTCTCTATAGGGTTGACCTTCACTTTTTTAGATTCCACATATAAATGCAATATTATTCTTTCTGTGTCTGGTTTATTTCACTTAACGTAATGTCTTTCCAGTCCATCCATGTTGTGTCAAATGGCAGGATCTGATTTTTTTTTAAACTCTGAGTAATATTTTGTTGTATATATATCACATTTTCTTTCTCCATTTGTCTGTTGATTGACACTTAGGTTGTTTCCATATCTTGACAATTGTGAATGACACTGCAATAAACATGACAGTGTAGCTATCTTTAGGGAGTGGTGATTTCATATCTTTTGACTCTATTCCCAGAGGAAAGATTGCTGAATCATACGATAGTTCTATTTTTAATTTACATAGGACCTTTGTTCTGTTTTTCCTAATGGCTGCACCAATTTATTTTTTTATTATTATTTCCTTATTTTTTATTTTTTAAATATACTTTAAGTTTTAGGGTACATGTGCACAACGTGCAGGTTTGTTACGTATGTATACATGTGCCATGTTGGTGTGCTGCACCCATTAACTCGTCATTTAACATTAGGTATATCTCCTCATGCTGCACCAATTTAAATTCCCACCAACAGCATGCTACAGTTTCCTTTTCTCCACACCTTCAACAATATTTGTTATCTCTTACCTTTTTGATAATAGCCATCCTAACATGTGTGAGGTAATGCTTCACAGTGGTTATTTGTATTTGCCTGATGATTACTGATGTAGAGCACTTTATTATATATTTGTTGGCCATTTTTATGTCTTCTTCAGAGAAATGTGTATTCAGGTCCTTTGTCCATTTTTTAATTGGATTTTTAAAACTTTTCTGCTGTTGAATTTTAAGAGACACTCCAATTCAGGGGATTGGGGGTGGAGTGGAACATAGACGGGTGGTGCGGTGGGACACTGGGTTGGCTCAGGTGTCTACCTCACTGGGCCTAGGTTCAAGTAGTCAGGGGACAGGGTAGACATTAGAATGGGGAGATGAGCCTCTGAGTCACCTTGTTCCCAGAGTAGGGAGCTATAGCTTGGCTAGGGAATGTTGCAGTATCATGTGTGAGAGCATGGTGCAATGATGGCAAAAGCTCAGGAATGAAGGAATGCAGTGGCTACTGGCCATTAGAACATAATGCACTCTAGCAGTGGCTCTGGGTTCAGAACGTGATAGTGCAGTGGCAGCTTGGGTCATGGGGTTTAGGGCACAATGTGGGCTCCTTCTCTAGAGTAGTACAGCCATGTGAATCCCAGGCAATTCCCTAAGCTGTGCTCAGGAACTGTAAAGACTGCAGGATCCTCCAGTAGCAAAAATTGCAGGTATCTGTGGTGGTTGATATGGTTTGACTGTGTGTCCCCACCCAAATCTCATCTCAGGTGGTGATCCCACATGTTGAGGGATAGACCTGGTGGGAGGTGACTGGATCATGGGGTGGTTTTTCCCATTATGTTTTGTTGATACTGAGGGAGTTCTCATGAGAGCTGATGGTTTTAAAAGTGTTAGGCAATCCCCTTTTCATTATTTTTCTCTCTCCTCTCGCCATGTAAGACGTGCCTTGCTTCCCCTTCACCTTCTGCTATGATTGTAAGTTTCCTGAGGCCTCTCCAGCCATGTGTAACTGTGACTCAATAAAAACTCTTTTCTTTATAAATTACCCAGTCTTAGGTAGTATCTCCATAGCAGTGTTAAAATGGACTAATACAGTGGTGATGAGGGCCACTGAGGGTCTCTTACTTGCCTTTCTCTATCTGGAGAAGCCCCTTGTGATCCAGACTTGGGGATGGGATGGCAGAGGCAATGTGTTTTCTTCTCTTCTTATGTGACCATCCTGAGTTTCTGTGCTCCACAGGGTTTACCTCACTCCTTTGCTGCACTCTGGCACTCCTCTTTAGTTACTCAGGTCAAAATGCAGCTGCTTATTCATTAGTTTGGTTCCTGATTGTTGGAGAGTGATAAGTGTTAGGCACACCTCTAGTCAGCCATCTTGCTGATTTCTGTCTCAGAATTTTCTTGTGCCCTTTGTAAATCTTCTTTCATCCCTCCTGCTGTGGCTCCACACAGCCACTGCTTAGTTTTCTGTCACTAAACACTAATTAGCATTTCCTAGAACTTTATATAAATGGAAACATATGTAGTTTTTGTTGTCTGGCACTTTTCACTTAACATAATTATTTTGATGTTCTTATGTACTGCAATGTGTATCAGTAGTCTATTTATTCTAATTGTGGAGTAGTATTCTATTGTATAGATAAAACACACTGTATCCATTGACCTGCTAATGGATATTTGGATTGTTTACAGTTTGAGGTTACTGAAAATAAGGCTTCTATGAACATGAGTGTAAATAGGGACGTAGGTATTTATTTCTCTTGAGTAAATACTTAGGACTGAAATGATATGGTCAGGACAGGTTTAAATATTTAGGAGACTTCCAAACTGTTTTCAAACAGGTTGTAGTATTCCACATTTCTACCAGGAGCATATGAGATTTCCTACCCAAAACTTGGTACAGTCAGACTTTTTAGTTTTAGCCTTTTAAATTTGTGTGTAGTCATTTTTCTTTATGGTTTTAATTTGCATTTCCCTACTGTTGAGCATCTTTTTCTGAGCTTATTTGCTATCTGTATATCTTCTTTAATGAAGTGTCTGTTCATATCTTTTTCCTATTTGAAAAATATGTGTTAATTGAGATTTTAGAACTCTCTCTATATTTTGGATACATGTCAATTATTAGATATATGCTGTGAAAGATTTTCTTCCAGACTCTGGCTAATCATTTTATTCTCTGAATGGTGTCTTGAAATTAAGTAGCACTAGTCCTTCAAATCTATGATTTTTTTTCAAAGACATCTAGCTGCTTTATGTCCTTTAAATTTTTTTTTAATTTTAGAATCAATTGATCAATGTCTCTCAAAAATCCTGCTAGGATTTTGATTGAAATACATGTAATTATAGATGAATTTGAGAAAAATTTTTGTCTTGGCAATATTTAGTCTTAGTGTCCACGAACATAATATATCTGTTTAGGTCTTTATATACGCAATATTTTTTAGTTTTCTTTCATATTTCTGTCAGATTTCTATGTATTTTATATTTTTGATTTTATTGTTAGTGATATTATTTTATTTCAAATCTATTTTTTTCATTGCTAATGTATTGAATACAATGGAGTTTTGAATATTGATCTTGTACAAACTCGTTAAATAACTTATTAGTTCTAGTAATTTCAGATTTTCTAACACAATCATGTCATTTGCAAATAAATACAGTTTTATTTCTTTCTTTCTGAACTAGATTATTTTTATGTTTTATTCTTGCCTTATTTCATAGGCTAGAGTCTTCAGTACAATGTTGAGCAGCAGTGGAAACAGCAGACATCCCTGTTTTTTTCTTTAATCTTCAGGTGAAGCATTTAGTCTTTCACTATTAAGTATGCTGTTAGCTCTGTGTATGTATGTGTGTGTGTGTGTGTTTAATATATATTTAGATATCCTTTATCAGGTTGTAAATTTCCTTTCTGTTTCTATTTTGTTGAAAGTTTTTATCAGGAATGAATATTGGAAAAAAAGGCAAGTACATTTTCTTCACTTTTCTCTCCCTCCCCTCCGTGCCTCTTTCCCAGCTAAAAGTTTATCAATTTGATTAATCCTCTCTGAGAGGCAACCAAATGAAGCCAAAAGTTACATTTACTTTCTTTACTTGTATGCTATTTTATTTAGTTCCATTCTCATCTATGCTATTTCTCACATTAGGTTTCATTTGCTCTTTTTGTTTACAGGTTCTTCAGCTGAAAGCTGGATGGTTTTTTTTTTTTTGAGACCTTATTTTTTATTTATCTCTAATATAGGTGTTTAGTGCTCCAACTTTCTCCCTAAGTATTGCTTTCACAGCATCCAACAAATTGTATATGCTGTATATTATTTTAATTTGGTATAAAATACTTTTTATGTTCTACTTTTATTTTTATTTGACCCTTGAATTATTTTATAATGTTATTTTTTCCCAGCAGTTGGAGATTATTCAGGGATTTTTCTATCACTAATCTTTATTTTAATTTTATTTGGTCAGAGAACCTACTTTGTATGACTTGAATTCTTTTAAATGTAGTAAGATTTGTTTTTTGGTCCTGAATATGATCTCTCAGTAAATGGTCTCTGTGAACTTTAGAGGAATGTATTGAACTGTTTTTGGATGGAATGGTCTATAAATTTCTGGTAGGTGTTGTTCTAGTCTTCTACATTCTTATAGAATTTATGTCTACTTGTTCAACCAGCATTGTGAGGTAGTTTTGGAAGCTCTGACTATAATGGGGCATTTTCATTCTATCAGTTTTGCTTCATGTATTTTGAAGTTCTGTTATTAGCTGCAAAGCACATTTAAGATTTTTCTGTTCCTTTGAACTAACAACCCCCTTTTTCAATATGGAATAAATTTCTTTATACCTGGTAATATTCCTTGAATGTATTTTGGCTATTATTAATATAACCTCCTCTTTTTATGTAGTTAATGTTTGTATTATATATCACCTTTCATTATTTTATTTTTAATCTATGACTTTATATTTGCATTTCTCTATAGGCAATATATAGTTAGGTCTTTCAGCTTGATCAGATTTGACAAATGAGACATTGTGCCTTCAAGATGGGCTGTCTCATTCACCCAATATCCATCTTAGTATATTTATTAATTTTAATGTGTGCGTGGTATTCTGTTATATTATCAACTGGCCAAGTAGTTTCTAAGCAACAAGCAACTGCCAGGCTACATTTCCACATTTTCATGGATTTGACCAATAAAGAATAAGCCCAAGTGGATTTAGACAGTTTATTACCCATGACAAAGCAAACAATATGATCTTCATGTTCACATTTCTACCCCTGCTTACCCTCCGCAAGTCTCATGGGGACAATATAGAAGAGTGCAGGTGAATACTATGCACATAGGATTATTTATCACAGAGAAGGAACAAGTGTAACCTTATAAGGAGACTGATAACAAACCTTCCCAACCTTTGCTACACAGGGGAATTTCTCCTTTATTACCCCGATCAGGAAACAAATCTGTCCTCTCTCCTAGAGGTAGACAGTAACTTTGTTATTCTGAAGTGCTTCTAGGGAGGAGAGAGAGACTTTAGCCTTAGTACCATGGAAAGTAAGCAGATCTGTTCCTTGACCTGGAGAAGCTTTGACAAAGCTGTCAATGCCCTTTCTTCAGAGGTTGTGTAGAAATGTCAGACTCAAAGGGAATTTTCTCTCAACATATTTAGAAGTATCGGTTACTTCTTTCAGAAAAAATGAAGCTACTCAGTATTTTAAGGAAAAGTTTAGTAGAAGAAAATAGAAGCGTATGCAGTGGCTGGAGGAGTAGGGCTAGCAAATGTTAGGCCCATTATTTGCTATCAGGTTATCTGGATGTGCAGACAGAGCCAGGTAAGCTGATGCTGCAGATCTGTACTGCTGGTGGCATAAAAGTGTTTAATTATCAGGAGGATGCCTGAAAGCTATTGGCAAAACTCCAGGTCTTCAGCCTGCTGTCTGCCAATGCCCTTGTGCCTATCCTCAGCCCTGCCAGAGAATAATGGCTTTTCTTACTCTTCCACATCCCAAATCTCATTCAAGTGATATTTATTGGCACAATCTAGTGGCATTCTGGAATTTGGGTAGGATACCTCTCAAGCTCTTCCCCTGTATTTTAGGAAAGTATATAGATGAAGGAGGGTGATGTTGAAATTGCAAACAATCTGTGGAAGTCTTTATTACTGTAATTCTAACATCTTTTCTCTTACCAACAATACTTTAGTAAATAACCTTGTACATCTCCCTTTTGGCACATGTGGGAGGATTTCCACTGGATAGATGCCTAGAAACGTAATGGCTCACAGTGCGTGCCTATCATACATTTTGATAGATGATACCAAATTACTCTCCAAAAGCAGTTGCTTTCCAGGGAGTAACTGTAGGAGAAGGGAGGAGAAAAACCCTGTTTGTAGATGATTTAGAAGCACAAGTTAGTACTCAAGTCTCCTTCATGGACACTGACTCAGTGCCTTTGGGTGGTGACTCTGTGAGGCAATGGGAGGGAAGAAGAAAGTGCAATGACCCCACGATACCTTATTATAAGACCTAACATCTAGCATCAATCTTTGAACCATCGAGAAAGAAAGAAGAAATACAGGATTGAATGTCTTGTCTCAGGTCTTATGCCAGCAGCTTGTACATGGATTTTCCAATTTAATTGTCAATGTAAGTCTATGAAACATATTATTCTCCCCATCTTTCCTGGTGAACTATTGAGGGGTAGATGCCAAGTAGCTTGTTAGAGATCATGCATTTAACAAATGGTAGGGATAAGATTCAAAACCAGCTGGGAAAAATTACAAAATCCGTATTTTTTTTCTATATCTCACAGAAATCTTCCCTTCTTGGTAAACATCCTTGAGCCTCCTATTATTCTTTTATGGCTAGTTTACTGTCTTCAAGGCTGCCCATATGTACTGGAGAGAATACAGACTCTGGAGATGTAAAGACTTGAATTTGAATTAAAGGTTGAGTCCCATGTTCACCATTTATTATCTGTGTTACTTTTGAGCAGTTCAATTCAGCTCTTTAAATTTAGTCTCAACATCTATAAAACTGCTATAATGAAACATGCTTGGCAAGTTTGTTGTGAGCATTAGAGATAATATATGCAATGTGCTTAGCATATTGTTACAGCATTAATTATGTATACTTATGTATACATTGCAGGCGAGCTGCCCGCTTCCGGGATCCACTAGGCAAAGCCAGCTGGGCTCCTGAGTCAGGTGGGGTCTTGGAGAACTTTTATGTCTAGCTAAAGGTTTGTAAATGCACCAATCAGCACTTCGTGTCTAGCTCAAGGTTTGTAAATGCGCCAATCAGTGCTGTGTGTCTAGCTCATCTAGTGGGGACTTGGAGAACTTTTATGTCTAGCTGGAGGATTGTAAATGCACCAATCAGCACTGTGTGTCCAGCTCAAGGTTTGTAAACATACCAATCAGCACCCTGTCAAAATGGGCCAATCAGCTCTCTGTAAAGTGGGCCAATCAGCTCTCTGTAAAATGGACCAATCAGCAGGATGTGGGTGGGGTCAGATAAGGCAATAAAAGCAGGCTGCCTGAGCCAGCAGCGGAAACTGAGTGAGGTCCGCTTCCACGGTATAGGAGGTTTGTTCTTTTGCTGTTGGCAGTAAATGTTGCTGCTGCTAACCCTTTGGGTTTGAGCCGTCTTTATGAGCTGTAATGTCCACCATGATGGTCTGCAGCTTCTGTCTTGAAGCCAGCTAGACCACGAACCCCCCAGAAGGAAGAAACTCCCGACACGTTGGAACATTAGCAGTAACAAACTCCGGACATAGCATCTTTAAGAACGGTAACAGTCACCACGAGGGTCTGCAGCTTCATTCTTGAAGTCAGCCAGACCAAGAAACCACCAATTCCAGACATGTCAGGATTGGCACATGTTGAATGCTGTGAGACTAGATGCCAAAGTATGCATGTGTTGTGAATCATGTTTACAAGATGTTATAAATATGGGCTGATAAAGTTGATATTTATAATTCCTTAAAGTCACATATTAAATCTGATATATTTTATCTCTTCACAAGTCAAAATAAACTTAGAAAGTTTTGAGAAACAAAAATATAGACTAGAATATTATATGCATGTAAGACTGTACAAATCCAGTCTAAAATGTAATTAATGTATCATTGTTTCCTCCTTGGGAAAATTATCCAGTAGTACTCCATCATTGTGTCTTTTTCTGTCTAGTCCTAATGCAGAGGAGACAGGAAATCAGAAACAGCTTAAAACCCTTGGTGATGTACTAGTGACAGTTGTATTAGAATAAAATATGTGTCTTTTGACTGCTTGCTAAAAATGTAAATGAATTTTTATAATTTTTTTTGACTTCTTAGTGCCAGTGTGTTTACATTGACCAAATATTTTGGTGAAAGTTTTGTATATTTTTTTCAAAATGTTAGGACAATAAAAATATTTGAGTTCAACAATGTATTCTTAGAAATATATTTCTAGTTTTATAGTGCTTAAGTTTATTAGAATATGACAATAAATTACATATGCCAAATCAATGGTTAAATTATATTGATACTTTTTATTTTGATAATTTTCTTGATCTTGAGAAGTCTTAAAAAGAGGTACTATATTTTTCATTATAATATATAAAGATACCTATTGCTTATAATTTCATTTGGCTTAGGAATTTCTCTTTGAAAGAAAGTATCATTTTGGATGAATGTAGAATGTATTTAAAAATTTTAAACACCAAAGAGATAAGTTTATACACTTGGACTCTGTTATTAATAAGTTATGGCCATTATCTCTTCCTTGCCATGGGGAGAGTCCTAGTGGTTGTTATTATACTGTCATGTGTCACTTAAAGGTGCAGATACAGTCTGAAAAATGTCATTAGGCTGTTTCATCATTGTGCAAACATAGAGTGTACTTACACAAACCTAGATGATATAGACTACTACACACCTACATTATAACGCAGTTGTAATACAATGGTAAAATATTTGTGTACCTAAACATCCGTAGACATAGAAAAGATAATGCATTGTGCCAAGACATTAATAATAGCTATGACATCACGAGGCAGCTCCTTTATAATCTTACGGGATCATTGTTGTATATGCGGTCCATTATTGACCAAAATGTCATTACATGGTACAGTCCCACACTTGACGTGATATAGAGTTCATATGTCACTTTTTCATTGTTACTGATTTTGATCAACCAAGTTTTAAATATGTACTGTGAAAAATTTATTTTCACCTTTATTTTAAAGTGCTATGCATCATTTCATAGCAAACCTATGGCATGGATATGCAGGAAAAAGTGGATAAAATTATATTTTTGACAACTTTCTAAATTATTATGTCTCTCAGAGATAATAATGATCAGTGGTATATATACTGTTCTACTCTGAGATAGCACAGGGGCATCCCAAACTATGAGGGTTTCTGTGACACTCACACAGATAAACTAGGTCCATAATGTATAAATATTAATGTTGGCATTCACACTGAGGCTGGGCTTTTGCATTTCCACACCAAATAGTTATCTTTTAAAAACATAACATTACAGATACATTTTGGCCTGAAGATATTTTCATAAGTTCCCTATTTATATGTCGTTGATGAAATTAAGGATTCCAGTAAATCATAATAATCATTGCTAATGGAGAACACAGTAAGATTAATTCCAATTTTGTGGGGAAGAAATATTTTACATACGGTTTTAGTTATGTATTTAGTTATGGATGACTCTGATGTTCTGAAAATGTATTGCATTTTAACCAAAAGCGTCAGAATATGATACATTAGTTAGTACCTCAGTATTTGAAAGGCAGTGAAAACCGCTGGCTGTTTTTAGACATTTGTGTATATTTTGATATATATGTCAATATTTAATAGAATAAATCTTATACGTTAAAATGTTCTCATTCCTGAACACACTAAATATAAAAACTTTAAGGAAGGAGCATTTATTAGTTTGCTAAGGCTGCCATACCAAATTATCACAAACTGGGTGGCTTAAACCAATAGAAATTTATTGTCCCACAGTTTTAGAGGCTATAAGTCTCATATCAAGATATTGACAGAGCTGGTTCCTTCTGAGGGCTGCCTCTCCCCTAGTTCTTGTGGTTTTCTGGCAATCTTTGGCTTTCCTTGGCTTATAGAAGCATCACCCTGATTTCCGCCTTAATTTTCACATGGTGTTCTCCCTGTGTTTTGTGTATATCCAAATTTTCCCTTTCTATAATACCAGTTATGTTGGAATAGGGGCCCATCGTTCTCTGTGATGACCTTATCTTAGCTGATTACATCTGCAATGACTCTTTTCCCAAATAAGGTCACATTCTGAAGTTTTAGGAGCTAGGACTTCAAAATATAAATTTTGGGGAGACACAATTCAACCCATACAGAGGGTAATGGATACTTATAACTACCTTCTTAAACATGGATCTTGAAATGCAACTTGCCTTTTCCCTTCCTCTCAACTAAATTTTTTTTCAAAACCTGAATTTGAAAGACTCCACTTAACCATTTTTAAATTTTAAGCAGAAATAACACATAAGCATACTGAAGTAAAAGTGTGTATTCTATATCCTGTGTGCACTCCACAACTATTTTTAGTAATGTTGACTCCTCACATTTCCTAAGTTCTTTTAAAACTGTACAAAATATTTATTTTTACATTGCTTTCTGAAAGCTGATATGTTATTTAGGGATCTTAATAAACAAATAAGAACAAGGCTAGATTAATTCAAAGAAATTTAAGGTGTTTAGATTAAGGTTTACACTTTCTGTGGATAAGGAGTTTGAGCAGGGATTAGTTGGGTCCTCTATTAGGGTCCCACAAGGCTACAGTAGTGGTGTTGGCCAGGCCACGGTGTTATCTGAGGTTCGTCACCCAAACTCATGTGATCATTGACAGAATTCATTTCCTGGTATCTGCAGAACTCATGGAGGCTTCAACTTCAAGCTCAAAAGGACCATAGCTTTCTGATGCTTTACCTTCTCCTAAAGGGTCCTCTGATTGGGGACTGGGTCAGAATAAGTTATTTCTAAAAGATTATTAACTCAAAGACAACCAATTATCAAGCTAAGCACACGATATCCCATTAAATTCACAGTTTCTGTCCACAGCTCAAAGGGAGGAGAATATACAAGGCATATACACCAGGGAGTGGAATCTTAGAGGCCCTCTTAGAATTCTGCCTCTTATAGTAACAAATATATACATTATCATTAAGAGGTAGATAACTAATAGATACTATTAATAAAAATGATTCATGCATGATGTAAAATTACACAAATATTAATGTTTCCATTAAACTCCTAATATGTATAATATTCTGATCTAGAAAATAATATATTCTCACTTCTTATTATGCCTTTCCAATTTTTTTCTTATTTTATTTCATTTGATTCCTGATTGTCCTGCTTCTGTAGAAAGGTTTCAAATGTGGCCATTCTATGTAGTCTATTGTTTAGAATTTTTAATCTGTTTTACAATAAAGAAAATAGCTTGCTTTTTAGGCTTATTTCTCTATACATAAATCTTCACCTTATGATTTTGTTGATTTTTTATCTCTCTATGGGATTCTCTCCCCATTTCAACTCATTTGTTCTGATAGCATCATATTAAAATGCAGTTCTTGCATCAAATAGTACCGCCTCCAAGATAGAATCCTGGATTCCTGTAGTTATCTATAATAACTGTATTTTAGTATGTTTACTGCAATTGACCATAATAGAAGTATGATTAATTTTATTCATATTTTTATATATTTATACTTAGACATTTGTTTCAATTTCATCCCTTACTAGATAATAAAAATGTTGAGAATAGAAATCAGACATAGTGTGATCTTGTCATTTTCTTCAGGCTTAATAAGAGTTAAATTGTTTCACTTTTCTCTTTACTGTAGTTGATATTGATTGGTTTATATATTTGTTTCATGAGTTAACGCATATAATTAGGCCAAGTTAAAAGGAATCATATGTCAATTGTATTCATATTTAAATATGGTGTGAAATTTTCTAGCCTGTCAGAAAAAGATTATACCAGTATTACTATATCAATAATACACAAAAAGTCTATATAGTTTTCCTTTTGATAGAAGAAAACTCATTCTGAAAGAATAAATGTTCAATCTAAAGATATTATCCCAACCTTCAAACTTCAGTGGGAATACATGACACAACTATTTTAGAAGGAAAACTATAGAGCATTTTATCAGTATGTGGTATCTTATATGCCTTATAGCACACAAATGTTACCCAATTGAGATATTCATTAGGCACTAGATACCTGTCTCTAAATCTAGCTATCATAGAGATGTTTCACATGGAGGGACACTCAGAAAACATTTATGAATAAAAGTAGATTCGGCTACTGAATTTAGATAAATGCAACCCAGTTGGATGTGTACTTTAGTAATCAGTGGCATATTAGAGTCATTGACCTTAAAATACTGAACTCATGTTTTAAATTATTTTACTCCTTACTTGGGTGACATAGGATTCATATTGATTACTGTAATTTGGATTACAGAAGAAAAAGTGCTATTTATTCACATAGAATATCAATTTTAAAATGTGAGGCCAGGTGCGGTGGCTCATGCCTGTAATCCCAGCACTTTGGGAGGCCAAGGCCGGTGGATCTCGAGGTCAGGAGATTTGAGACCATCCTGGCTAACACGGTGAAACCCCGTCTCCACTAAAAATACAAAAAATTAGCCGGGCATGGTGGCAGGCACCTGTACTCCCAGCTACTTGGGAGGCTGAGGCAGGAGAATGGTGTGAACCCGGTTGGCGGAGCTTGCAGTGAGCCGAGATTGCGCCACTGCACTCCAGACTGGGCGACAGAGCGAGACTCCATCTCAAATAAATAAATAAATAAATAAATAAATAAATAAATAAAATGTGATTTCAGTAAGCTGTAATTACAAAAGATCGCAAGGAATCTGCCATTCTGTCTGAGTCAAAAATTTTACTGCCCTTCTCGAGTCATGCCCAATCTTCTTGTCTTAAACATGTGAGAAGAATATTTGTGAACAACTATCAACTACTACTTCATGGTGATTGCTTAAACGTATTCATACACGTATAAATAGATACATATGATATAAATATTTTAGCTCTTTTTGCTTTCTAAGACTGACATCTGACAGTGAGGCCATTGATCTTCAGTTGCTAGAAAAGAAAAATTTTAGGCTAGTCTACCACTTGAGTGATTTGCTTTTAAAACTATGAGAATACATAGAAGTCAAATCAATAATTAAGCAGTACAACAATAAACTTCATGTTAGTATTATGATGAACGTCATATTTTTATGTGAAAAGCTACACACATAATAATGAAGGCAAATATTATCAAATTTATTTATATGCATTGAATAGAGCTAGAGTGTACAGAAGGCAGATCGACCTTTATCTCACTATATTAATGAGATAAGAAAAATTTGAAACTCAGAAGATTGCCATCAGTTGATATTCTTTTTTTGTTGTTGTTTCTTTGAGAACAAGTTTTGCTCTTGTTGCCCAGGCTGGAGTGCAATAGCATGATCTTGGCTCACTGCAACCTCCCCTTCCAGGATCAAGCAATTCTCCTGCCTCAGCCTCCTGAGTAGCTGGGTTTACAGGTGCCCGCCACCATGCCTGGCTAATTTTCTTTTCTTTTCTTTTCTTTTTTTTTGTAGAGACAGAGTTTTACCATGTTGATCAGGCTGGTCTTGAACTCCTGACCTCAGGTGATCCACTCGCCTCAGCCTCCCAAATTGCTGGAATTACAGGCGTGAGCCACTGCGCCCAGCCCAGTTCATATTCTTAACAAGCAAATGAAAAAAGCTGTCAAATGACAAAATTACTGAAAAAAATGAAGCTCTGTTGCCTTTATTTAATGATTGGACTGTTTGGTTGCAAACATTTTATTCTACTCTCTTTCTTGTGATATATGACTGCTAACATGTAAATTCAGTAGATCTTTTTAGTATGTGAACCAGAGGTTGAAGGCACAGTGCTTTAGTCCTTTGAAGTCTTGATATCCTTATAAGATCAGTTGGATTTATTCAAATCTCAGTTGGTTGCTTTGAGAGAACAAAATGATCCCAGGGGTAGAAGATATCCATTTGCTAATGTCTAGGCTACCTGGTATTTAAAAACTGAAACTTTTTTTTTTCTAAAATGTAAGTTCAGTTCTTATATGATTGGTATATTTTATTTTTGTGTGTATTAATTAATATACCAAACCTCTTAAGGATATTTCTATAATACCATTTCATATGAAGAAAGTTATTATTTCCTGTTCATTCACTAAATACATATATGGATGAACAGGATATAATATATAATTATTTATATATATTATATATTTAAAATAATACTTTATGTAGAAACAGGCTTTATATATATTATATATTTAAAATTATATATACAGCTTATTTCTGTTATCCTCAAAATAAAACCACTCACATGACATGAAAAGGAGTCTTAATATCTTAGAGGGAGATATACTTGGCCTCTTAAATATGATCAGCACATTTATTATAGAAACTTTCTCACAGATATCAAATACTCAAATTTTTCCTTTTTATACTCTTTCTTAATATATCTCTTTTATTTACCTTATTTTCACTTTGATTTTCTTTTAAATGATATCTGTAGACATGCCAATAACAAATATTTTAATTGCGTGTTCAATAAAATGTAATTTAAAATTGCTGAGTTTATTTACAAATAAAATACCTTAAGACTTAAAACAACAACAACAAAAATAAACTATTTAGTTCCACATGAAGTTTTTGTTTATCTCAAGGTAAAATTTTAGTTTATAGAAAGTTTTAGAGAGAAACTATTGGGAACATTGGTGGAATACTAAAAAGATCATTATTATTTTTTAATGGTGGAAAGCATAATCTAAATTTCTTGTTGATAATTCAGTAGGACAGGGTATTTGGATAACAGGGTATATTTCATCACTTAAAAGACAAGATAATCACAGAAAGCAGCCATCAGTTTTAGCCTTTCTCATGAACAAAGACAGAAAATGAGTAAACATTAATGTGTTGGAACTACCAATGAAAAGAAACTTAGGCAGTATAAGATAAACTTATTAGATTTATGACATATGTAACTCCATTTTTAAAGCAGAGAAATTCCACATTAAAACAAAATTCTTATAATTTTCTATTGCTTCCCTCCAAGCCACTTCATTCTCCCTAGTGTAAAAAGGTCAGTCTTAGAATAGCTTATGTATTTTTGCTTCCAAATGCAAGAGAAACTTGTAGACAGAATATATGGCTCCCTATATAGTAGTATTTGAGAAACCAAATACCACAAAAAGGCTGTCTTTTGCAGACATAATCCCCTTAATGTTTGTGTGTGGAGTTATTCCTTTTGGATAATATGTACTCTGTTAAAATAAAATGTTATACCAGTCTCTTATCAGACACCAGCATATTAGCTGGATTAATTACCTAAGAAGGGTCAGAGTGGTGAGGGCCAGGGCATAGTACTGGTGTATTTTGACAGGGAAGTTAAAAAAAGTCACTGGCCTCTGACTTAGAATTAAATGAAATACAGCAACCCAATAATGAATTCTGAGTATCCAGGGAACAATAATACTCTAAAGCAAACTCAGAGATCACAAAGGGGCATGACAGGAATACACCCAACAGTACGCAGGCACTGGAAGAACCTTGTACTACATTTACACTTTAGTCTTAGGTGTGCCCAAAAGTATAACATACAGTTCTTTGATACAAGTCCCAGAAACCTACTTTTGCTCACTTCATGAAAAAAAGAAAAAAAACTGGTTATTGGAAGGATATGAAGAGGCACACAGAAATGAAAAGCTAAACAGCACTCAAGTCAGGCAAAAGATGGGAATCTTAGAGAACTGAGATAGAAGCAGGGCCAGCCTCATAATTGAAGGGTCCAGTGCAAAATGAAAATGTAATACTACTTGTTCAGAAATCACTGAAAATTTCAAGGTGGTGACAGAAGAATATGATACCAAATGTAGTGTCCTTTCAAGAGCTGGGCATCTCACAAGTCCATGAATCTGACCATGGGTGGCAGGAATTAATGGATAAGCTCTTCAATAGTATAAATCAGCTACTATGGTTTTCTGTCTTTGTCCTTTGTTGCTACTAAAGATTCACACTTCTGGGAACCGTAATCTAGGGACTTAGAATGGTGAATTCTTTCCAGAAGGTTTTCAATTTACTTTGCCTAAATTCATCAGAAGAATCACTATCTATGGCAGGTATAGCCACAGGGGAAGAGAGCATGGGACCCTGTTTAGCAAGACTGCATGCAATCATGGAGAAGAGTAAGGAGTTTCTCGAAGGAACATAAAGGAACTGTTAACAAAGGACATGATTTCTTCCTGTGCAGGAAAAAACAGACGTTCACATGGAAATAAAAAAATAAAAATCCTTTCTTACACTCCTATGACCAGCTTCTAAGAAGTTGGCTCTAAGAACATGAATAGTTTATTTAACAGTGCTCCTGTAACATCTCCATTGGATCGCAGATACTCAGGTTTAAATACTGGCATATCTCATTTTATTGCACCTTGCTTTACACAGTGCTTCCCACATACTACATTTTTTACAAATTGAAGGTTTTTGGTAATCCTGTGTCAAGCAAGTCCATCGGTGCTAGTTTTCCAACAACCTGTGCTCACTGTGTCTCTGTGCCACAATTTGGTATTCACACAAGATTTCAAACTTTTTCATTATTATATTAGTTATGGTGATCTATGATCAGCAATCTTTGATGTTACTATTGTAATTGGTTTGAGGTGCCATGGACTGTGCCCATATAGAAAGCAAACTCAATGGATAAATGTATGTGTTCTGACTGGCTATTCCCCTATATCTCTCCCTGTCCTCAGGCCTCCCTATTCCCTAAGACACAACAATATTGAAATTAGATCAATTCTACAATGCCCTGTAGATGTTCAAGTGAAGAGTCACATTTCTCTAAATTTACGTGAAAAGCTGTAAATGATTAAGCTTAGTGAGCAAAACATGTCAAAAGCTAGGCATCTTTAGACAAACAGCCACGTTGTGGATGCAAAGAAAAAGTTCTTGAAAGATATTAAAAGTGCTACTTCAGTGAGCACAGGAATTATAAGAAAATAAAACAGCCTTGTTGCTGATATGGAGAAAGTTTTAGTGGTCTGGATAAATCAAATCAGTCATTACAGTCCCTTATGCCAAAGCCTAATCCAGAGAAAAGCTCTAACTCTCTTTGATTTTATGAAGGCTGAGAGAGGTGAAAAAGCTGCTGAAGAAAAGCTGGAAACTAGCAGGGGTTGGTTCATGAGATTTAAGGAGAGAAGCTATCTCCATAAAATAAAAGTGTAAGGTAAAGCAGCAAGCACTGATGTAGAAGCACAGAAAGTTATCCATAAAATCTGACTGAGACCATTGATGAAGGTGGCTACACTGGTAAACAGATTTCCAAGGTAGACAAAACAGACAGAAGATGCCATCTGGGACTTTCATAGCTAGAGAGAAGTCAATGCCTGACTTCAAAGCTTCCAAGGACAGGCTGACTCTCTTGATAGGGACTAAAGCAGCTCTTGACTTTAAGTTGAAGCCAAGTTTTATTTCCCATTCTGAAAATTGTAGGGCCCTTAAGAATTATGTCTGTGCTCAATTAATGAAGCAACGAAGCATAGATGACAACACATCTGATTACAACATGGAACACTGAATATTTTAAGCCCACTGTTGAAACCTACTGCTCAGAAAAAAAAAGATTTCTTTAAAAATATTACTGGTCATTGACAATGCACCTGGTCAACCAAGCATTCTGATGGAGAGGTATGAGGAGATTAAAGTTGTTTACATGCCGTCTAAGAGAACATCCATTCTGTAGCTCATGGATCGTTGAGGAATTTTGATGCTCAAGTCTTCATATTTAAGAAATACACGTTGTAAGCCTGGAGTTGCCAGAGAGAGTGATTCTTCTGTTTGATCTGGGTAAAATACCTTAAAAATCTTCTGGAAAGAACCATTCTAGATACCATTAAGAACATTTGTAATTCATGGGAGGAGGACAACATATCAACATCAACACAAATTTGGAAGAAGTTGATTCCAGCCCTCATGGATGACTTCAAGGGGTTCAAGACTACAAAGACCAGTGTAGGAAGTAACTTCAGATGTGGTGGAAACACCAAGAGAACTAGAATTAGAAGTGGACCCTGAATATGTAACTGAATTGCTGTAATCCCATAACGGTTGCTTCTTATAGATGAGCACAGAAAGCGTTGGTATTTTTTCTTTTTTTGAGATAGATTCTACTCTTGGTGAATGTGCTGTGAATATTGTTGAAATTACAACAAAGAATTTAGAATATTACCTAAACTTAGTGGATAAAGCTGGGGCAGGGTTTGAGAGGATTGATACGAAGTTTGAAAGAAGTTTAACTCTGGGTAAAATGCTACCAAATGGAATTGCATGCTACAGAGAAATCTTTTGTGAAAGGGAGTGACTAGATGCAGCAAATTTCATTGTTGCCCTATTTTAGGAAATTGCCACAGCCACTCCACCCTTCAGCAACCACCACCCTGATCAGTCAGCAGTCATAAATATGGAGGTAAGACCTCTCACTAGCAAAAGATTAGGACTCATTGAAAGCTCAGGTGATTGTTAGAATTTTTTAGCAATAAATTATTTTTAAATTAAGGTGTGTACCTTGTTTTTTAGACATAATGCTATTGCACGCTTAATAAAATACAGTATAGTATACACAAATTTTATATGTGCTAGGAAAGCAAAAAAATTGTGTGACTTCCTTTATTGAAATATTTGCTTTATTGCAGTGGCATGGAACCTAACCCATGATATCTCTGAGGTATGCCTGTATACCAAAATTATTTCAATGATTCTAGGAAACTTTTTTTTAATAAAGTAGTTTTTGGTTAAAATTTCCAGTATGTTACACTTTTCTAACAAACTGTTGAAGAATAAGAGAAAAAATGTTTTAGACTGGGCGTAGTGGCTCCCACCTGTAATCCTAGCACTTTGAAAGGCCAAGGTGGGAGGATCACTTGATGTCAGGGGAGTTCAAGACCAGCCTGGCCAACAGAGTGAAACTCCATCTCTACCAAAAATATAAAAAAAATAGTCGGGTGTGGTGGCACACGCCTCTAATCCCAGATACTTGGGAGGCTGAGTCAGGATACTTGCTTGAACCTGGGAGGCGGAGGTTGCAGTGAGCCGAGAACAGGCCACTGCACTCCAGCCTGGGCCACAGAGTGTGGCTCTGTCACACACACACACACACACACACACACACACACACAAAAATGGAGAGAGAGAAAAAATGTTTTAGGTTAAATACAAATAAAAGAGCTTATAGGAATTACTCTGAGGTGAAACTAGCTTATATCCTCTAATCAGTATGTATTCATGGCTTTTAGAGTTTGGCTTAAGAAGCTTATTGAGGATTTTGCCAAGTGGCTGTCTCTGAAGGGAGTGAAAATGTTAGGACTCACACTCTGGAGCCAGACTCTGGGTTTAAAGTTCTGTCTTGCTGTGTGTATCCTGTTCAGTCTCTACACCTAGGAAAATGTTAATATAAGAATTGATTATTAAAATATCTCTAAAGGTGACATAATTTAAAATAGAATTATTACACATAAAACAATTTATTCTTTTCAGAACAGTTTATTCTTTTCAGACATATGTTTCATATGTATGAAACAATACATATAAAACAACGTAGTACGATTATTTGGTGAAGGTATGTCTTAGGAATGGAACTTGATTTTATTGGGGGGAATTATTTTTTTTTCTGTTATCCTTTCTAAATGGGCAGTTATCTCTGAAGAGGAAAGAGCAAAATGGAGCTTTTATTCTCTCACCTCTTCTTTGGTTGTATTAAGAAGAGGGCTGAGTTTTTATTCTCATCTCTGTTTCAAAGACAATTCAATGTTGATACCAATCTGTGTTTCTGCTGCTTGTGTAAAAGAAAAACCATCCTATGCCACCAGCAACCACTGTTATCTGGTTTTAAATGTCAAGTATACTTCAGCATAGAAAGAAAGAAACTGAGATAACAGTCAAAGAAAAATATATTGAAGCACAAAGATAGAGTCCAACCGTCTTAGTGTCTGTGTCTTTGAGAAAGGAGTTAGGAAAAGATTCATCAACAGAAACCTAAAACATTTTGCAGCTTCTAACTTATCTAACCTTATGATTTGTAGCCATGTATCATGTTTATACATATGATTGTAGTATTTGTCTATGTTGATGCTATACTGATGAATAATGGAAAGTAATTCAGCTACTTTAAACTGAATCATTTAAATTAGTTCAGCGATGACATTCTGTCTTCATGTTATCCCTTCTGAGGTCTAGCCTGAGATTTTCTTACTAATCTCAAGGATTTTTTTGTTTGTTCCTTGCAACAGATTTGACAGTTCTATTGTATATAATTATGTATAAACCATATTATGTTTTTCATTTCTTATTTGAAAGTAATCTAGATGATTTTTGTGTGTGTGGCTGTGAGTGGGTATGTCAAGGCGTTTTGGAATCCTTGACTTGGTGTAATATGGAAAATCTGTTTCTAGTAGAAATTGAATACAAATATCACAAGTCCTTTTGTTACTTTTAGAATGGAATGTATGAAATCGGATTGGGAAGATTAATGTAGGTTTTATTAATCTTTCTCAAATTGATAAAGTTCTGTCACCCTAAAGATTTATTCAAAGTGGTAATCTCAAAGTCATAAGCACCAAGTCTTTACCTTTGAAAAGTATTGGAAGCTTTAGTTTCCTAGCCACTATGGATTATGCCAATACTTTTAGGTATTACCTTTATGCCAAATTACAGGACAACAATTTTCTTTTTAGAAACATTATTTTCTAGACTATAATTTTTTGGCTAACACTTATAGCTCTTAGATTGCCCCATCTTGAATATTATAACACAAATTATCAGAAGTAAATATACATACAGTAATATTTTTGATAATGTTTTTCATAAATCATATCTAAACTCCCATTTTGTGCATTCTTCAAATGGCTATAAAAATTTTACATACTAGCTCTTAAAACAATAATATTAGGTTCTAACTATTTTATGTGATAATGAAATAGGCTGGATTTTATTTTAGTAGTTTGGTCCTGTAAGATTAATCAAATTTCTTACATAATATGGATGTGAAGTAAGCAAGGCACTGGTATTTTTGTGGCTCATTATTCTGATATTGAAGGGAAGGGAAGAAGGTAGGTAACAAGTGGCATTTAAAATAAATTTATTTTCATAATAAATGATGATTCTCATCTTATTCTGTTACACTGCAAGTATAAAACTCTTATTGTTGATAAGAAGTTCATAATAAGTAAATCACTTTAGACCTGGAGTTTGTGACTTAAAAAAAGCCTGTATTTCAAAAAGCAAAAATAAAATGAATAATGAATTATCTTATATATTTCTTCCACTAAACATATTTCAAATGAATTATAGTATGTAAGTTAAAAAGCCAAAAATACTTAACCCATAACTGTAAGATCTACATTATAGGTAACTACAAAATAAAAATACTCATTGTCTATGATATATTTATAAAGTGCTGTTTTCAACCAAATGTTAAATAGAATATTTAATACAGTAAAAATTCTTTCCCTTTTTAGAGGTTTTTCATCTTTATAAATGTATTTGACAGTAAATGTAGTAAAAACTACAATGGAACTGAACTTCTAGCAAATTTTGAAAGCTCTTCAGTATCATTGTGAAATAATTATTCCTCAGATGAGATTTTGTTAAACTCATTACTCTTCTTCTGTAATTTAAAATTTCCCAAATAAAATTACTCTTCCATATAGTGGTGAATGAGAGGGTGGGGAAATATTCCTGATCCCCGCAGGAGAAAAATGTGCAGTTTGGAAAATGTATAAAATAAAAGTGTTACAGCACAGCAGATGATTTATGTTGTTTATATGATGAATTGCATGAAAGGCTAAGGAGAAATAATTTTAGATTAAAAAAAATTTGTTTGATACCTCTTAGACATAGGAAGACCCGCCAGCCTGTGATATTTTGTAAGTTACGAACAACTTCTATAAATATTAGGGGGCAGTAAATAAGAGTTTGATTTATTTCCATCTGTATGAAATGTCTTTGATGATTTTGTGCTCTCAACTTTCTGTCAGTTTTAGTGCTCTGGGAAAGAAACCCAATGTATTATTACTTCAATAATAGCATGATTACAGGCGTACAATACCTACAATTAAATAATTAATTAGAAAATGAAAAATATGTATGTGTGTGTAAACAGATTTGGTGTGTATCTTTATGTGTATGGAATTTTTAAACAATAATTTGGATTTTTTTGTTCAACCTGATTGTACTTTCATCTCTACATTCATTAATTCTGTTTCTTTTCATAAGTGAAATGCTCTTTAACCTGGATCTCAAGTCACATGTGAATATGAAAGTAGAAAATGGGAGAGAAAAATACACATGACATTAATGGCATGGAGAAAAGGTACTGAACATACACAGTCACGTCAACCTTCTCTTTTTAAGACTAAGCCAGAACTTGCGGAGTTTGTATGATCAGTTTTACGCTCATAGGATACTTTCTCTAAAATTTTGGACAAAGTAAAAAATAAGCACCAAAATAGGTGTAAAAATAAAATTAATAAAATTTTGGACAAGGAAACTAATTTTAGTGAATAGTGGGAGTCGTTACTATTTAATCTAATTCCCTAAGACTGTAACTTAATAATATTTCACTATTCTAGCTTCAGTGAAAATAGAATAGATAAATACAAGTGTATTTAAAAATGTAACCCTATTAAGAGATGATACAATATGGTAAAAGAACACTGGACTAGAAGTCAGGAAACCAGAATTTCACAGTCTCTGTGTGACAGTTAAAAAATTAATTTAGGCTTGAGCTTTCCTATATATTAAATGGAGATATTATACATGATGGACTATTATTCTTTTTCTATACTAAATTTGATTAGTCTATTTATATGAGTATTACATAGAATTGTGCAAGGTTTTGTGGATACATTGATGAACAAGAAACACAAGTACTGTCCCTATTACCTCCTTGAATCATCGTAGTTTCAAATATAGAAATAAATAGTTACACAGTTAATTATGATATTTCACCCTTACTTCTAGATTTAATGTCTTTCTTACTGGAATATATCCTTTAGCCGTTATCCCAGTTAGAATGCCTTCGCCTTCAAGTAAAAGACAAACCTAACACAAAGATTATTAAACAGTAAAAACAAAAAACCCAAAAACATAATCTTGTCTAACAAGAAGAGGTAGGGAATCCCCAAGTTGGTTAGTTACAAGAAACAATGACCTCTTTTCTTTTCTTTCTTTCTTTTATTTTTTTTAAACGGAGTCTCACACACTCTGTTGCCCAGGCTGGAGTGCAGTGGCGCGATCTCGGCTCACTGCAACCTCCACCTCCTGGGTTCAAGCCGTTCTCCTGCCTCAGCCTCCTGAGTATCTGAGATTATGGTCGTGAGTCAACACTGCTGGCTAATTTTGTATTTTTATTTTTAGTAGGGAGGGGGTTTCACCATGTTGTCCAGGCTGGTCTTGAACGTCTGACCTCAAGTGATCTGCCCACCTCGGCCTCCGAAACTGCCAAGATTACAGGTGTGAGCCACCCTGCCCGGCCACCAGTATTCTTAACAGCTGACTCTCCTCTCTTTTGTGGGATGCACCAACCATTCCAGGCAATATATCAAGACAAAACAACATCCAAAGGAAAATAGCTATAATTTTTCTGTGTTTTTTTTTTCTTTTTTGCCAGGGAGGAAATGTTTTCCTGAAGCCCTCCTACCTCACTCTTTCTCTTATTTATCTGAGTCATAGGAGAACCAGCCTTTAAACAAATTAAGAAGTTTTGTTTTTGAAAGAAGCAGGAAGGAGGTATAAAATGAATAGTGGGTAGGCAGCCAACAATGTCTGCACATAATATTTTTTTCCTTTCAGAAATGTTATCAATTGGTTTCCAAGTTTCTGGGTTTTTTTTTGTTTTTGTTTTTATAATGTCCTTTTCTCTGCTGACACTTGCCATTTGTTTTTTTGTTATTACCATTTTTAATAGACCTTGAACATATTTATAATGCTGATTAAAATTCTTGTCAGCTAATTTCAATATATGGGTCATCTCATTGTTAGTGTCTGTCTGTAAATTGTTTTTCTGCTTCTTTGCATGCCTACTTATTGGAATATTTGCCACACATGAATGGATGACATGTTTTTCAGAGTCTGTATTTTATTGTCTTCCTTTAGAGAAAGAATAGAGTTATTCCAGCAGGTAGTTAATTTACTAGTAGGATCAAGTGAATTTTTGAGCCTTTTTAAAGTTTGGAACTCTATGTCTATCAGCACTATGAGTCTCCTTTGTCTGTGGCAGATCTTCTCCTTTATCTGCATAGGCGTAAAAATTGCTGCAGCCTCTGTTTTTAGAAACCTCATGCAAGTTCAGTACCCTGACACTACCACAGTGGCAATTTGTATAATTATTTCTATTTTGCTTTCTTTCATATGGCACCTGGAAGTTCATCTGGCTTTTCCTTTTGTACTGTAATATGTTTTAAAATAAATGTGGTTGTAAGTTATTTAGCATTTCTTTGTATTTGGAACATGAGGTGGAGTGTAGATCAGCTCATTCAAATGTGTTCTTAGAGGTCCCCTCAAATTAGTTTTTTAAAATGCATCTGTGATAAGCATTAAAAATGAAGTCTTACCATATAAAAGAGGTACCTGTGTATTTTTTAAGAGTCGGGTACTAGCTGCAGATGTTTCTCTGGCGACCTGATGTTTGTTTGTTTGTTTGTTTTAATTATACTTTAAGTTCTAGGGTACATGTGCACAACGTGCAGGTTTGTTACATATGTATACATGTGCCATGTTGGTGTGCTGCACCCATTAACTCCTCATTTACATTAGGTATATCTCCTAATACTATCCCTTCCCCTGCCCCAACCCCTCGACAGGCCCCGGTGCGTGATGTTCCCTTTCCTGTGTCCAAGTGTTCTCATTATTCAGTTCCCACCTATGAGTGAGAATATGCGGTGTTTGTTTTTTTGTCCTTGCGATAGTTTGCTGAAAATGATGGTTTCCAGCTTCATCCATGTCACTACAAAGGACATGAACTGTCCTTTGTATGGCTGCATAGGATTCCATGGTGTATATGTGCCACATTTTCTTAATCCAGTCTATCATTGATGGACATTTGGGTTGGTTCCAAGTCTTTGCTATTGTGAATAGTGCCGCAATAAACATACGTGTGCATGTGTCTTTATAGCAGCATGATTTATAATCCTTTGGGTATATACCCAGTAATGGGATGGCTGGGTCAAATGGTATTTCTAGTTCTAGATCCTTGAGGAATTGCCACACTGTCTTCCACAATGGTTGAACTAGTTTACAGTCCCACCAACAGTGTAAAAGTGTCCCTATTTCTCCACATCCTCTCCAGCACCCATTGTTTCCTAACTTTTTAATGATCACCATTCTAACTGGTGTGAGATGGTATTTTGCTGATGTTTTTTAGGGAAGATCGGAAGATGGGTAAAGGATTTTTTTTTTTTTTTTTTTTTTTTGAGACAGAGCCTCCCTCTTTCGCCCAGGCCAGAGTGCAGTGGCGCAATCTCGGCTCACTGCAAGCTCCGCGCCCCAGGTTCACGCCATTCTCCTGCCTCAGCCTCCAGAGTAGCTGGGACTACAGGCACCCGCCACCACGCCTGGCTAATTTTTTTTTTTTTTTGTATTTTTAGTAGAGACGGGGTTTCAGCGTGTTAACCTGGATGGTCTCGATCTCCTGACCTCATGATCCCCCCACCTCGGCCTCCCAAAGTGCTGGGATTACAGGCGTGAGCCACTGCGCCCGGCCAGGATGGCAGGATTTTTTTTTTTTTATGGAGATAGAACAACATATGCAAAGGCCCTGAGGCAGGATGGAACTTGGCACATTTCAGCGCCTGAATGAAGGCCAATGTGTTTGGAACTCAAAGAGCAAAGAGGCAGCTGTTAAGAGATGAGGTTTTGTGAGAGAGACAGTTTCTAGACCATGAAACAACCTTGTTGGCTATGTTAAGATATTTGAATTCTATCTTGCTTTTCCCCATATCACAGGTAGTGGTGAAATAACTTGTCACATGTAATTTTTATCTAAATGTAAATGTTATCTAAATGTACTGTTAAGTTCTTATAACCACTACACTTACTATAGAGGGAAATGCTGATTTCATCTCTTCTAGAAATATGATGAAACATTCAGTTACAGAATAATTTGAGATACAAGTGTTTTCCTAAAATAACACTCTCAGACAAACAATATATTTGGAAAGGAAAAATGAAAAATATAAGTTATTCATAATCAACAGCCTTTTTGTAGGTAGGTCCTTAAACAGATATTTCTGTTAGGTTCTGGGAATGCTAGTTCATTAATATAGATTTATGTCATTGTGCTGGTCTTAGAATTATTCAAGCTAGGATTAAACTCACCATAAATAACCTGAACCTTTTTAAAATGAAGTTGAAACAACAGTAAGTTTCCTAAGCTAAGGTTTTGAAAAATTATTATTTTCTGCAGCTCTACTTAATGAAGCTTTGGAAGGCAGTTGTGTGCATATGCTTATTTATTATGCCGGGTAAATAGGGGTTACTTACTTTTCCGTTCTTTGGAAATTTGGTTCAGAAATCACAGTTACATTATAAAGTGTAAATCATTGAGATGCTTTTTGGCCATAGACATTCCCTATAATGAAAGATGTCATTGCACTAAATAAGGAAAGGTTCCTATGACAGTTAATGGGATCAATGCTATGCAACTGACATGATCTTGTATTTTGATAGTCATTTGGGCCATTATATTAAGAAGTTTTCAAATGATTTGAAGAGCACTTGTGGGCAGAGGAAATTCTAACTACCCAATGATACTACTTAGTTATAGCTAAGTGAGAAAAAAAAATCATAAAAATATTCTTACTTTCTCTCTCAGGTAAGGAAAACCTTTCAGTTCCCCTGTAGTTTGTGTCAAGATATATGTTTTCCCATTAAACTTGTCTGCCATACTGACGAGAGAATTACAGCAGAACTTTTGAACTAGTTTGACAAGAAATTCCTTTCACACAAAGGATCCCAGGGAAAAAAGTGCAAAGCCAGTTCACCATCGTAGTTTAACTTAAATGTGTTAAGTATCAGTTGTAAGTCTCAAATCCTCTACTCATTCGAGAATCCACTTAATATAATATTTATGGGATTTGCTATTAATCTTATCCAAAACCTATGTTATTTTGGTACTTATGGACTTAGAAAAGTCTGTATGTCTCAAACTTTAAATGTTACTAAATCTTAAATTATAAAAACTTGGTTAGCACTCATAAGCAACGAGGCATGTGTAAATATTACTAACAATTTCACTGAAGATTCATGAAGTTGACACAGAGAGGATGAACTGTATATGGATGTGTTCAGTGGAGATTACATTGTCTTTGTTTTCTGTTTGGAGTAGTTATGGTGATTAATGAACCACTGTATCCAGCTTCAGTATCATACTCTTTTTTTTTTTTTGCCAAGTTAAAGGACTATCTTTGGTGATATAAAGCACATTTGTTCAGTTTCTTGAAACTATAATAATTCAGAGTTGGCAGAGAGACTTATATATCCCCAAGTGAACGAATTGTATTATCCAGTGAACCCTGCTAAATGCAAGAACAGAAGAGCACCTGAATCTTTTTTCTCCCCTCACCAGCCTTAATATGTTGTCTGTGCTAGAGGAAAATATGGCTTTGTATTAGAGATTTTTCTTCATTTTCTTGTCAACCACAAGGATAATTTTAGGTGAATTTACCCAGAGACACTTGGGTATTTTTCTGCCCAATAATGGCTATTGATCAAAACATTAATATTCAATACATTGAACAACTGTAAACCATGGGCACCAACCAATCAGAAAGACAATGGCAATCAACATAAAACAGGATGGCTGTGCTGGCCTTTGCAGCTGAGTGGCAACCCCATTTAACAGATCTTTCACTAACTGTTTCAACCTAATTAAGAATGGTTTTGATTACCATAGCCTTGTAGCAGATCTATTTTTTCATGTAGAGATAAAATGTTTTGAGATAAATTGATTTGTTTCTCATATGTGAAAGAATATTAGTTTTTTTTTTGGTATCAACTACTAAAAAGTTAATAATTGTGGTGAACCTCTTAAAGTCAGTGACAGAATCCTATTAATCTCTGCAACTTCAGCCATCACTGCTCTGCTGGACACAATGTGGATGTTTTCAATAATTTTGGAAAAAAATGCCAATATCGTTTCCTTTTGGGATTAAAAATATATTCAAATTATTGAAGTATGAAAAAATGACTAATTTTATTTTCAAAATGCATTTCTGTACATGGCTCATCTTAGCTATTTGAAAATGGCAAAGATATTCAAATTTGTAAATGTTAAATTATAATCTCCAGAGCCTCAGTAAATTCCCTGAAATACAGTGTTAGAACTTCACACGAATATGATTCCTGAAAGTTGTGTCAGTACTCATGGGTGTTTAGATCCATGACTGACCAAATAATTTTAAAGAGCCAGCACGCTAACTAACAGGAATTATAGAAATATAATTTAAATTTTATTGTAATTGTGGCAGGAAACTTAGAGCCATGGACAGGAGCCCTGCAATTCATAACAATTCACAATACAAAAAAATTTTTCTGTATGAGTTGTATGCGTCGATGATTACAACAAATTGTGTTTTATTTATTCACCCATTATTGTATTTATCTATTCAATTTCAATTATACAACTATTTACTGAGTCAGCCTAATATATGCCAAATAGCAGGCAAGTTCACAACTTAAAAATGATACATCTTCAAAAATTCGATTATAACTAAAGTACTACTCTAATTTAATATATACCTACTGTGACTTCTAATTTTTATACTTGATTTTATTCTTATTGGTCTTAGAGAAAATAGCCATAGAAAGCATTAACACTAAACGGAAGGCTTTAAGAATGACTGTATAGTTCGTTGCAATTAGACATAATATAATTAAATTGAATCAATCGTATCAGATAAAATATACACTTTAAAGTGAAAATGTTAATGATTCTTAGTATAACTGTAAGTATACTGTTTTGTTCATTTGCATGCTTATTTTCCACACAAAATGCAGCACTGTGGTGGTTTAGAGCTAAGTATGTATTGCCAGCATTCAAACCTCAGCAATGTCTTTTGTTAGCTGTGTGACCATCAGCAAGTTACTTAACCTCTCTTGACTCAAATCACCCCACTGGGAAATGGATATTATAATAGTACTAACCTTAAAGAATTGTTGTGAGAATTAAATGATTTAACACCTATAAGGACATTACATGACTGCCTGAGGTTCAATAAGAACTATATAAATATTAGCTATTATTATATGCATGCACATTATGTAGTTAGTAGGGGGGAAAATCCTAGGTTATTTCATTTTACATCCATTTCTTACTAACTCTTTAACTCCAAGAAAAGTTACTTATCTGTACTTTATTTCATCTACCTCTTGAAGTTGTTCAAAGTTTGAATGAATTAACACACATGGAGTGGTTAGCACAGTACCTGGCCAATAGTCAACCCTCAAAAAATGTTAGCCATAATTTTTTATTCATTATTTCATTATAGATATAAAATGGAGGTAGTAATTATTATCTTATCCCTTCACAGGACAATTGAACCACTGAACATATCTGTGAAGATAAGTAAACAGTTGAATATTATTCAAAAATGTGTTTACTAATTATCTAGTAATTTATAAATTCAGTTATTCTGTTTGTGAATAATGGGATGTGAATAAAATTAATTAAAATATATATTCTTATCTGTATTATTGCCTGACCTTGGTGGCAAGCACCAGAGCATCTGTTTGTTTTTTCTCTATTTAGGTTGCTAAAGTATCTTGTCATATAATTCAGAAAATTATATGATATAAAAATATATTATGTAAGAAAATAATATAATTCAGAAATATATATGTATAGTATTGAAATTAAGCAGAAGCCCTAAACTGTTTTTATAAATATTCTGAAGTATGTTACAATATTAATTATGTTTTAAAAATGGAAACAATTTTTTTAATGGAAAGATTATATCCTGAAACAGTAATTTTCATTGAATCTTACCACTAAATGTATATTTGAACCATTTCATAATTTCTACTGGAATGTGTGAAAATTTTTAAAAACTACTATCATGAGGATGGAAGCAGTGGTGCACGCCTGTAATCCCAGCACTTTGAGAGGCCAAGGCAGGCAGATCACGAGGTCAGGAGATTGAGACCATCCTGGCTAACATAGTGAAACCCCATCTCTACTAAGAATACAAGATCACGCCACTGCACTCCAGCCTGGGGGACAGAGTGAGACTCCATCTCAAAAAATAAATAAATAAATAAACTAATATCATGAAATGAGGACACAAGAAATACTTTCTAGGATACTAGAAACATTGATTAACAACTTGGGAAATACTGCTCTAAGCATGCTGCACTGTAATTTTTGTTCTTTTTTTTTTTTTTTTTCTTGTTAGGAATCTTTCCCTGAAATTAACAAAGGACGTTGATCAAGAAGCCAGGTGTTCCCACATCAGCCGAATGCCCAACAGTCCATCTGCGGATTGGCCTCTACAAGGTGTGGAAGAAAACGGAGGCATAGATTCTCTGCCATTCAGACTGATGTTACAGGACTGCACGGCAGTCAAGACGTTATTATTAAAGATGAAGAGAGTTCTTCAAGAGGTAATGGTTTGCTCTAAGATTAATGTCCTTCAGTGCTGGTAGACAATGAAGTCTGCAGACGTGGTTAGACCCTGCTCTGTCAGTAATTAACTACATGACATTGGGCAGGGGTCAGGTTTCCTCTTGGAGCTTAGCTATTTTCATATGTCAAATGAGTGTTTTGAAGTTCTGGTTTATAAGGTACTCTTTAGCCTTAAAATTATAAGAGTTTACGAAGGCCGGGCGCGGTGGCTCACGCCTGTAATCCCAGCACTTTGGGAGGCCGAGGCGGGCGGATCACGAGGTCAGGAGATCGAGACCATCCTAGCTAACACGGTGAAACCCCGTCTCTACTAAAAATAGAAAAAATTAGCCGGGCGTGGTGGCGGGCGCCTGTAGTCCCAGCTACTCGGGAGGCTGAGGCAGGAGAATGGCGTGAACCCAGGAGGCGGAGCTTGCAGTGAGCTGAGATCGGGCCACTGCACTCCAGCCTGGGCGAAAGAGCAAGACTCCGTCTCAAAAAAAAAAAAAAAAAAAAAAAAAAAAGAGTTTACGAAATACTTAAAAAAGAATAAATTGATCCCAAGCATCCCCCTATTTGTCAGGTAAGGAGAAATGAGTATCAGCTATATAGTTATGGTTACATGCTATTATAAAGCTATTGAGAAATCTATTAAATGTATTTCACATCAATGATACTGGGTCTTTGTTTATATGATACCATAAAAGTAGTTTATTTAGTCATTTTTGTTCCAATAATCAGAATTCAGTAAAATTGAATTACGGTAAAATTCAATCTGAAGGTCTGAATGATTTTGCCTAAGGAATGTAGTTGCCCTCCCCACAGCTTGGGCCTAGTTACTGAAACAGTGAGCTAGTCAGGAAAATACATAATGAGATTCTTTTACCCTTGTGCCCAGAAATCAGCCATTCTTTAGGACTCAAGTTTGCTTTGGTTTGATTTTTATAATTACAACAGTTGTTTTATTTGAGGGATTTCTATACAAATTATACACGTGATTATTATTACTTCATAGACATGTGAAGTGAGAGTTAGAAATTTTAAATTATTTTTCTCAAGTAAGTGTAATTTCAGGGCAACAGCCTGAAATTTGTGTCTTTGTATTACATCCTATTATATTTAAGTAGATTTATCTTTATTGATTGGAGATATTAATAAAGAATTGAGAAAAATATTATTATTTAGAATTAATGGTCCCTATGTTATAATGATTGCTAATATTTGCTTTTTGAACACTTTGATAATAATGCTAGCAGCTACCACTGGAGGCTAGAATTGAATCAGGAAGAAAAAAGGCAGTATAAAAGAAATGAATGCCATAGACTATTGGGGCTTCCAGTAATGTGTTCTCATCAGCTGTTATAAACTGTATTAGTCTGTTCTTACACTGCTAATAAAGACATACCTGAGGCTAGGTAATTTATAAAGGAAAGAGATTTAGTTGACTCACAGTTCCACATGGCTGGGGAGGCCTGACAATCACAGCAGAAGGCGATGAAGGAGCAAAGTCACATCTTACACAGCGGCAGGCAAGAGAGCTTGTGCAGAGAAACTCTTATTTATGAAACCATCAGATCTCATGAGACTTATTCACTACCATGAGAACTGTATGTGGGGAACTGCCCCCATGATTCAGTTATCTCCACCTGCCTCCCCCACCCTTGACACATAGGGATTATTATGATTAAAGCTGAGATTTGGGTGGGGACACAGCCAAACCATATCATAAACAAAAGCTGGAAGATATCTTCTCTGTGTCCCATACAGGTTATATCTCTAGGGCAGCCTTTGTTTCTGGATATTCTGGATCCTATAATGTGTTGTGCTGTAGCGGTATGCTTATACTTGATTACTCTTAGAATTTCAGAAATTATATGAGCTGGCAGTTCAGCAAAGGCATCAAAATAAATTATATGAACTTAAATCAATTACTTTTAAAAAGGGTAATCAGTATTCAAAATGTATTTTCTATTTGTTTTACTATTATCTACACTTGTGAGATTATTTACATCTTTTAGAATCACATGGTGGAAGTACTATATAATTCTGACTGTACAGATTTCCAACATGTAGATTCATTTATGTCATTTTGGTAGCTTGAAATCAGCCATGTGGGAGTATTTATGCCTCAGAAATTGGCAAACACTGCAAATTAGGTCCTCTTATTTTTGGCAAGCCTGTTGTTAAATATTGACTAGCACATTACTATGTGTATAACTGTATGATTTCTATACTGACAACATAAATATTTGCCTGCAAATGAATAGATAAGTTTGAATTTCTTCCACCTTTGGCTTAACATGCAACCTGATCCTCTTTGAACAAGGCAAACTTAGTAACAGCTGTTATATTAGAAGATACTAGTCTCAACTATTCAGCTTTTTACCTCTGTTTGGTCTGAATTTTAATAACAAATCAGTTAAAGCAAAAGATAAGTAGAAAGAGCTGACAGAAGGTGTCAAGAGGCTTTCTTAGAGTACTTAATTTTATAATTTTAAAATATTCAGTGATATTCACTATAAAGTCAATATTCAAAATATATTTAGATGGTTTCTATACTGCCACCTGGTTTTCTTTATTAAGGGGTATTCGAAGAAGCTGAAGAGAATTGATTTTTTAAAGCTGATGTAGAGTGAACAATACTTAATATATGTTTGTGCAGCCCATTCAGTGAGCAGAGGGTCTTTATTATCAACAGGGAAAAGCAATAGTATTATATGATTAGCATAGACAACAGTTCTACTAAGAAGATATTCATAATAGAGGCCTCTAAAGAAAATTGTTTTTTGAAATGTTCCCTAAGCCAGGAAGTTTTAAACTTCCATTCCCATTTCATTACTAAATTGGAGTTTAATATCAATATTCATTTAGATTAACAATATATTTTAATATTAAAAAATTCATTCCTATTTTGAGCTGATGTTTATGATGCACAATCGTTCAATCTTTGTTCACAGATTATTATTATTATTATTATTATTATTATTATTATTTGAGACGGAGTCTCACTCTGTCACCCAGGCTGGAGTGCAGTGGCGCGATCTCAGCTCACTGCAAGCTCCGCCTCCAGGGTTCACGCCATTCTCCTGCCTCAGCCTCCCGAGTAGCTGGGACAACAGGCGCCTGCCACCATGCCCAGCTAATTTTATGTATTTTTAGTAGAGACGGGGTTTCACTGCGTTGGCCAGAATGGTCTTGATCTCATGACCTCGTGATCCGCCCGCCTCGGCCTCCCAAAGTGCTGGGACTACAGGCATGAGCCGCCGCACCTGGCCAAGTTCACAGATTATTTTTTAATGGCAGAAGGTACCTATTTGATTTTAAGGTAAAATAATTACTTAATTTTTACATGTCATATTAGAATATGCTTTTATTTGAGATTTTTGGTTTGTTACATGAGTATTGCATTTGCATATTTTTTCTCATTGATCTCTTTGAAACCTATGACTTAGTGGAAATGCAATGCATTCATGATATTTTTACACTTTTGCTAATAAAGGTACACCTTTCTTGTGAGCAAATCAAGTTATCCTTTGTTGTTTTTGAGGGAACATCTTCTACAAATAGCATTTGAAAATATCCAGAGATAGTAATGGTGAGATCACAGAAAATTTTTGGCTTAATCTGTTTAAGATTGCTCTAGGGTTGTGGTTAATGACTAGCGGCTAGAAGGATGCCTCGACAGAGTGTTAATAGATGACTTTCCTAAAGTTTCTAGAACTGATTCAGGGTTGTGGAGTAATAAAAATAATTCCTTGGAAAGTTCTACACAGCAGGCTAAATAAATATACAGGTCGAGCATCCCTAATCTGAAAATCCAAAATCCAAAATGCTCCAAAATTTGAAGCTTTTTGAGCACTGACGTGACACCACAAGTGGAAAATTCCACATATAAGTACTTTAAACCACTTGTTTTATACATAAAATTATTAAAAATATTGTATAAAATTACCTTTGGGCTATGTCTATAAAGTATATATGAAACATAAATGACTTTCATGTTTAGAGTTGGGTCCCGTTCCCAAGACGTCTCATAAGGTATATGCAAATATTCTAAAGTCTGAAAAAATTCAAAAAACACTTCTGGTCCCAAGCCTTTTAGAGAAGGGGTACTCGACCTGTACTCTATCTTTCAAGTACTCTTATCTATATAGTCCATATTACTTATGTCATTTTAATGAATATAAGCATTAATGCTGAGATCTACTTGTAATATTTTAAAGCTACCTATAAAATTTACTTCTTTCTAAATTTTTTTGTGAGGTATCACATGTTTAATATTATTTTGCAATTTTTATTACTGGCTAAACAACCTTAGATTGCTATTAAAATGTTAAATCCCATTAGCTCATTCCAGATTTTTTTAAAAGTTATTTTGTCATTAACTATAATTGCATTACTTATTATTCTACCTACTTTGGGTTTAATAAAAATTTTCATCAAGTAATTCATTTGGCACTTAGTAATTCTTCCATTTTGTGCCATCACCATAACAACATAAATCATATTAATCTAATCCAGGTTTGGGGATTATATATGTTATGCTATTTTATAATATATAATATATACTTTCAATAAAATATAATTTTGAAAGTGAATACACCTGCGAAAGTGAATCTAACATTGTGTTTGTATCTGAATCATCTTGGGTAGGAACCAGAGATGGAGATGAGTAATGGGTAGGCATTGCTCTAAATATTCTGCTTCAGTAAACCTGTCTTTGGCCCAAGCATGTGAATGGTGAGGACTTTCTCAGTGTCTCTTCCAAGTATACTGGAAAAGCACTGGGTTAGGATATTGTGTTTTAGACTGTTGGTATTAAACATCCTGAAACCTTCCTCTACTTAGGAGATTCTTGCTCCTAAATACTTTTCAGATCTGCTTATATGTATCTCTTCTTCCAACTGCTCCTACATCAATGATGGTCCATTTTACTGAAGTTACTTCATAACTGGTCTTACTTCTAGTCTTCCCACCTATCAAATCAATTTACTCATTGCTGTCAGGCTAAAATGATTATGTGATCAAGTCAGTCCCTGTAAATCTTTAAATGTTTCCTAATTGCCCTTACAAGTTCTTCTACAGGTTGTATAACAGTCTATATTTCCTCTATCATTGGAGCACTTATGTCTCCTCGTTATAATTGCTAATCTTCCTTTTCCCAGTGATATTCTAAGATGCAGGAAAATGATCTTGTGAACTTGTACCTTGTTGTATCTTCTCAACCTGGAAGGTATTTGCTGCTTAATAAGTGTTTATTAATAAATAAATGAAAGGAAATGGATTTCATTCTGTTTCCAGGCTACCATTAAAATAACTGTTGGCAGAAAACAAATGATAAACTTGAGTGCTTGATGGAATGAGGATCAAAGTAAGTATGTAGTAAATTTCTCCTCTTTAAAAGAAGTGTACAATGTTTTTTTCTCAGAATATGAAATAAAGACCCATCACAAAAATTACTAGATTTAATTTAATCAAGACCCATTTGTATGCCCAAGTCTATCAATGGTAGATATAATTTCCTGAAGCTTTTTCAGATCTTTCTATGCAGTAGATGGCTATGGTGTTCCTTAACTGTATTTTTTAAATTATCTGCTAAATCTTCCAGATTAGAAGAAAGGCCTAGAGGTTTAGAGACTGGTTATTTCCATATATACTCACTCTTTTCACTCAGAGAAAATTTTGTTTTCACTGAACATCATTGCAATTTCAGAGGAAAAGGATAACTATAAATCATTATAAAACCACAAATCAGTTAATCTAATAAACATAAAATTATTGGTATAAAGCCATTATTACTTCTTATTTGTTTGGCTGAGCTTACCGTTTTCCTAATGATGGTCTGTCGACCTCCTAGATTTTAATTTTGAGGTGAGCTAAGAATTAATAATCTGAATGGAGTATCACACTCCAAATTCTGTCATCCTTTTTTAAAGATCAGTTTCTTTTTATTAAAATGCACATTCATATTCCCAGCAACTTCAAATTTCAACTCCTTTATTTTTAGAAAAATGACCGATGTTGGGCCTTTAGAAATTCTATTGTTGTCACTTTATTCTCTAGTATTAGTGGGAAAAGACATGACTGTAGTAAGGGAAGAGAACTCTATCATTTTTTTCTTCTTTTTCTTAAATTTTAAAAAAATTTTATGATCTATAAAAGAAAGTGTTTAATATCTACAGAGGTGGGTTTTGTTTTAATGCTTCCTTTTAGTTTGCTCTATTCTCTCTTTATCAAACAAATATATTTTGATATAATAAGCTGTATCTATTCTAGCAAAATAGCCAGATAAGTAAAAATCAAGGAACTACTTATTTGAAAATTTATATAATTTACAGGCCCATATAGTTGATGCAAATATTGGGGCTGTGAAACATTTGCAAAAGACCCGCCATTGATTAAAGAGCTGGAATCTATTTTTCTTTTTCTTTTCTCTACTACCTAATAGTTCAAACATTAATTTCATTTTACCTAAAAGGAATAATAATTTAAAACTTTCAAGGATAATATTCAATGCAAAATTTTTGGTTTTTTTTCAGTGTAATTTGCAATCACATTATAAAATTTACAGTGTTTTCTACTTCATCATTTGTCACTGTTTGGTGGGAATTTTTAAAGAGTTTATTTTTACTGCATTTCAGTAAATGATTCAAAGGGCATTAATAAGGATTTTATAACTAAATGACATTTTCCTATCAGCACATCTTGAGACGGAAAGAAAAGTCTATAGGGTAGGAACTTCAGCAATGGATAATTAGAGAAGGAAATGGCCACAGTGGAGAGTCATAAAGTAAAGAAATATCCAAATCAAGCAATTACCATGGAAATATAGACAGCAGTCTAATAATCAGAATTCTCTTTATACTTATCATTTGAAAATAACAAAATTACAAGTTTTTGCTACCTTCTTTATGTTTATTTATTTATTTTTGCTGGTCCAGAAATATGTTTAAGGAAAATTAGAAAAACAAGTTTCATGAAAACATCAAATGGCAGAAAGTTAGAGTGACTATACTAGTATCAGAGTAGATCTAAATATATGACATTTCACCACAGTCAGAGAGCCATACTTCATAATGGTAAAAGTCAGTTCTTTAGGAAGACACAGCAATCAAACATGTGGATGGCTTGTTTCTACCAATACACAATGCAAAAACTGACAGAACTAAGTGAAGAAATAAACAAATTAACAATCACAGTTGAAGAATTTAAAACATTTCTTTCTATAATTGATAAAGCAACTAAATGAAAAAATCAGAAAATTTCTAGAAGACTTGAACAATATTATCAATATTTTTAACCCAATTGACATTTATAGAATACTACAATTAATAAAATAATTATATATTATTTTCAAATGCGAGTGGAACATCATCAAGACACACTGTATACTGGGTCACACAATAAGTCCCATTAAATTTAAAAGGTAGACATCTATGGGGTACATTTTTTGAGAAAAATGGAATGAAACTAGGAATCAAAAATAATAAAATAACTATAAAAGCATCAAATATTTGGAAATTAAATTACAAACTTCTATATAACCCACAGACGAATTTAGAAAGCTGAAAGGAAATTTTTAAATGTTTCCAATGAGATGATGATAATAATATCACAAATCAAAATTTTCTGGATATAGTTAAAACTATAATTACAGGGAAATTTGTGACTTTAAATGTTTATATTCAAATAAAGAGTGCGATAATTCATAACCTTTAACTTTCTTCCTTGAAATGTTGGTTAATGGATACAAAAAAACAGTTGAATAGAAAAAAGTTCTAGTATTAAATAGTACAATTGGGAAATTATAGTTTATAATAATTTGTTATATTTCAAAATAGCTAGAAGATTTGTAATGTTCCCAACACAAAGAAAAGATACATGTTTGAGGTGATGTATATACCAATTACCCTGATTTAATCACTCCACATTGTATACACACATTCAGAGATCACATGCACCCAAAAATATGTGCAACTATGAGATATCAATAAAAAAGGAAGCTAATAAAAGAAGGGAAAATTAAATCCAAACGAAGCATGTAGAAAGACATAATAAAGAACAAAACTCTATAAAATTAAAAACAAATAATAAGCCCAAATTGATTCTTTGAAAAAGTTCAAAAAAAGGCTGATAAAAAAAGATTATAGAAAAATTAAGAAACATAAATACTAGTGCCAGCAATGAATCTAGGGAGGAATAATCACTACAAATCCTGCAGACATCAACATGATAATAAGACATGGTTACAAAGAACATTATGGCAAAAAATTAACATAAATGATAAAAACAAATTTTTTGAAAAATACAGCTTTCCAAAGTGACATAAGAAATTGCAAATCTGAATAGCCTAACTTGTACTAAATTAATGTATTTTATTATTTAAAAAAGAAATACATATGACAGATATTATGTAAAAATTTTCAGGAAATAGAGACACATTATGCTTCTCATCTTGTTTTATGTGGCCAACATATGCCTATTAAAAAAATTGGCAAAAATCCTTATAGGAAAAAGGAAATTACAGAATTTTTTTATAAATATAGATGCAAAAGTCACTTAAAAATTAGTAAATACGTGTAGCAATATGTAAATAATGACCTATTTGCTTTCATTCCAGTTTTTTTAGCATCCAAAAACCAAGCAATGCAATTTACTATATTAAAATATTAAAAAGAGAAAAGCACAAGACTATATTAATAGATGAAAAAAGTACCTTTGAAAAATTGAAAACCAATTTATGGCCCAAATAAAAATATAAACCTCAGTTTACTAGTAGTACAAGGGAACTTCTATAGCTAATATTCATACTTGATGGTAAAACACTGAAACTTCTCCTCCTAATATTATCAGCAAGGCAAGAATATCCACTCACCACGTTTGCTGTACGTGTGCTAGAGGTCCTAGCTAGGAATGAGGCAAGAGAAAGTGTAACAGGCATAAATATTTGAAAGAAAAGGTAAAACTTCATGTATGAGCAGATATGTTTGTTTATACAGATAACCTTAAGAAATCTACAAAAAAGTTAATAATAAAATGACAGAATTAACAGTAAATTTAATAGCATTGAAGAATATAAAGTTGTCATAAAATTATATATTGCTGTGTAGCAAATCAGCTGTAAAATCTAGTAGACTAAATCAATATTTGTTATTTCAAAGTTTCTATGGTTAGGAGTTTGAGAGTAGTTGCCTATGGGTTATGGCTGAAGGCGTCTCATTAGTTTGCACTCAAGATGTCAACAATGGCTGTAGTCATGAATTCTTGGCTAAACTTGAAGATCTACTGCCTAGTTCACTCACTTGCTGTGGCAGGAGGACTCAGTTCTTCACTGCTGGTGCTCAAGAGGCCTCAGTTCCTTACCATGTAGCCTTTTCGCTGGTCAACATGGCAGTTGGCTTCCCCCTGACTACACAGTCTGAGAGAGAGAAGACAAAATGCACAATGTCTTTTGTAACCTAGTCTCAGAAGTAATATACCATCACTTTTGTCAAATTTATTGGTCACAAAGATCAAATTTGATTTAGCATGGAAGAACAATATGTAAAGTATGAATACCAGGAGGTAGGGAACATTGTGGTCCATTTTGGAGGCTGTCTACCAGTCAATGGTGTATTGCTCTCATATGCAAAGTACACTCAGCCCCTCCCAAGGCCATTCAAAGTATCATTCAATTACAGCATCAATTCAAAGTGCAGAATCTCAAAATCTAAAGCATGTATGGCTGTAGATGAGGTTTAAACACAGCAACTCAAGTATAGTTTTCCATTTTAACCTGTAAACTAATACACATGTTAGTAGTTTTTTGGTTAGGATTCAAGGCCTACTAAAAATTCTTGCTCTTTGTTCTGCCCTCTATGTTCTTTGTTCTAACCTCTGGGCAATTCTTTCTTATAAAGGTAGGACATGTTTTGCAGCAGAATAGTTTCTTCATCCTTATTTGTAGTTGTAGACATTGGTATCCAAAGGCCTCTTTTCATTTTACTCTTTGTCCCTTAAAGACCAAACTTGGAAAGTGTTTCTGTGAATATAACTCTCTTAAATTCCTTTTGGGGTTGCCTGTGAACCTTATTCGGGAATCACTTCCTTAGACAAAATACGTACCCACAAATCGCTTCAAGATAAGCCCTACTCTAACTTGAAATAGGTGCGGGATAACTCCTTTAAGCTTTTGAAATTTTAATTGTTTGACTGTGAAGTTCGATGGGCCATACCTTAAAACCTTAAATAAAAGGCATCTTCTGTGTGAGTGAACTAGGTACTCTGCAGCACCACATTTTATCTTTTAGGACAGCTCTAGATTGATTAAATAAATTTTAAGATAATAATTTTTTTAAATCTCAAATCATGTGGTTGTTGCACAGGTTTCCATGTTTATCAAAACTCATCAAATTACACATTTTGGATGGCAACACATGAAATATCATTACACAACTGTTAAGTGCCAGTGTCAGTGCTCCCATTTGTGGAGTTTTTAGTTTTCCCTTGTGAGACCTGTAAAACAACAATGACCATTTATCATACAGACTAACTTAGTATTGTCAGTTCTTATAAATTATTACAAGTTATTTTCCCTCATTGTTAGAATAACATAGGTTAAAAAATTTACAAGGTAACATAGTCTTCATATACACATATGGATCCCATTGTATACTCCCTGAAGAAACCTCTGGTTTAGATAATGGCATCTCTTAAACTGATAGATTTTTAGTAACAGTATTCTGCCTACATAAATAAGGCCTGGCTATGCTGCTGTACAACTTGGTCTTGAAAATAGATGAGGAGAGGAGGAAAGTATAATTCCATGACTCTTGCTTTGTAAACAACCCTAATTTTCAACAGTCCTCTTGGAGAGATTAGAGAAGGTGGAGAAAAAGTCTTTCCTAACCCCAACCCCATTTCACTCACAAAATTCCACTGGAGGAAGTATATTGCAGTGGTAAAGATTACAGTTGTTTTGAATCGTAGAGATCTAGGTGTGAATCTCACTTCTGCCATTGTATAGCTACTGTAAGTTGATTAAGGTTTTCTTACGTTTCTGTTTCATCATATGTAATATTAATAACTACCTCATAGGGTTATTTGGACAATTAAGCAATAAAATGTGTACAGGACATCACAGTGTGAGTTTGGGGTAGGCACTCATGAACATGAGCCACTGCAGTGATCTTACTTGTGTGATAATTGCCAACTATGTCAAGCCAGGTGTGAAATATTTGAGATTTCTTAAACACTTAAAAATATAACAATTTAAAAAGCATATATATATTCTTTATATATATATACACATATATATCAGTAAATGCTTCTTAATAGCATAATGTGTTGTATTCATTGAATCAATATCAATCAATATTGAATCAATATCAATAAAATTATCAATAATTTTTAATAAAATTAAAATAATTTACCAATAATTTTTAATAAAAGCCATACTATCTAAAACTAAAAGTAGAAGGATTATTGCCATTTATGCTTTTCTGGACTTACTCAATTATGGCAGCACATTTGACTTGACACCACTCCACAAAAGTACTACAACATGTCAATTGAATTTCCTGTTTAGAGTCAACATATACTGTGGTTGTTCCAGGTGAGAACTCAGGGTGACAGACCAGAATGAAAGAAATTGAGATAGAAGGGAAGAGATGTGTAGTGTTTTATTGAAGTCCTGTCAATAGTACCTGCTTGTGAACTGGAATAGAGTGGTGACAGATAGAGAAAAATCAAGCATTACTCTGAAAGTTGTCACTTGAGTCACAGGCAGATTATATTGCCATTTTATGAGCCTTGGAAGACTAGAAGAGGAGTAACCTGTGCAATACAGAAGGAAACAAGAGTTCTATTTTGATCAGGTGAAGGTTGAAATTCTTATTTCAACATGCAAATGTATGTGTCAAGCAGAAATTTGAATTAATGTGTCTGTACATCCAGCAAGATCATGGCTAGAAATGTAGATTGATTATTTGTGATCATATAGATTCTATTTAAAGTTATGGAAGAGAGAATTTGTATTTAAAACCAGAGTAGGATGTGCCAATATTTAATGATTGGAAAATCGAGAGAAAGAGTGTCCAGGGAGCTAGGAAGAACACTAAGAGCATAGTGTCTTTCAAAAAGCCAAGAGAAAATATTGCTTCAAGAAGGTCAGCTTGGGGAGGTGCTGAAAAGTAAGTAGGATAAGAAAAGATAAGCAATCGATTTGGCAATCCTTTGAAGTTAATTCCAAAAGCATAGTAATAAGCTTTAGGAATTTCAATATATAAAACAACCTATTCTAAGTGTTAACTTGGATAGTCAAAGCCTAGAATAGAAATAACCATTTCCATCTAGTTCTCAGTTGTTAAATTGTTTGTTAATTCCTTTATGACATTGGTCTATGAATGTGAAATACCTGAAAATTAATAATAGATGTACTGAGTTTTAAAAATAGCTTTTAAAGTAAGACATGTCTTAGTTTTGGAAGGAAACTATAGATTTTATTAGGTTAATCAAGAATGATAAACAAAAATTCATTTTATAGAGTACTCTCCATGTTGAGGTATCATTTTTCTTTTAAAAAGTATTATTTAGGCCGGGCGCGGTGGCTCACGCCTGTAATCCCAGCACTTTGGGAGGCCGAGGCGGGCGGATCACGAGGTCAGGAGATCGAGACCATCCTGGCTAACACGGTGAAACCCCGTCTCTACTAAAAATACAAAAAAATTAGCCGGGCGTGGTAGCGGGCGCCTGTAGTCCCAGCTACTCCGGAGGCTGAGGCAGGAGAATGGCGTGAACCCGGGAGGCGGAGCTTGCAGTGAGCCGAGATCGCGCCACTGCACTCCAGCCTGGGCGACAGAGCGAGACTCCGTCTCAAAAAAAAAAAAAAAAAAAAAAAGTATTATTTATATTACTTAATGTTATTAGTTAATACTGCAGAATAAATCTAGCATAGTGATCACAGGATACAGTTATGATATGATTAGGCTTTACGTCCCCACCCAAATCTCATCTTGAATTGTAATCTCCATTATCCCCATAATCCCCAGATGTCAAGGGAGAGACCATGTGGAGGTAATTGAATTATGGGGCTGATTTCTCCCATGCTGTTCTTGTGATAGTGAGTGAGTTCTCAGGAGACGTGATGGTTTAATAAGGGACTTTTTCCCCTTTCGCTCCGCACTTCTCCTTCCTGCCACCTTGTGAAGAAGGTGCCTTGCTTCCCTTTCATCTTCCACCATGACTGTAAGTTTCCTGAAGCCTCCCCAGCCATGCTGAACTATGAGTCAAACATCTTTCTTTTTTAAATTACCCAGTCCTGGGCAGTTCTTTATAGCAGTATGAAAACAGACTAATGCAAGGTACTAGAACAAACTGCTCAGATTTGAATTTCAACTCTCACAATTACTAGGTGCATATGATTTTGGGCAGGGTGCCTAATCTCTCCGTGGAAATCTGGTCTCTTCCAAAAGTGTAATGGTGCCTGTTCAAAACTACTAGATAATTTTAAGTTTTCCCTGGTGTTTTTATTACATTACTCTCCCAATGAGGTATAATATATTAATCTAAAAGATATTTTATGTTAATTGTATTCTTATGCCCACAAAAAATATTTTGAGCACAAAAATCAAGTCACAGGTAAATCCTCATACAGAATATGGAGTTAAAAATATGCAAACTTAAATAATATGTTGTTAAATAATAGATATGTATATAGTAAGACCATAAGAAAAAAGATTTAAAGAGTAAGAAGATGCTAAACACCGTATTCAGGGTAAGATTATCTGTTAGAGGTAATGGGGGAAGGCATGTGCAGTTACGAAGGGGCACACAGAGGTCTTTCTAGGTATTATTATTTACAATATATTTTCTTACATTTTTTCAAAATAATTATGTATACATGTTTTCTTATGTATGTGAAATCTTGTATTAAAAAACTCACTTTCCAAGTGTATGTAATCCGAGTGGTTCCCTGTACAGCAACATTACTCCCCACAACCCTTTTTCTTGTGTATCCCTATGCCTGTAAAAATGGCAGAAATATTTTGCCTACTCCTATGCTGTGAATGTATCTTCTGATATTTATATGATGTCAAAATACAAGTGGAGCAGGATCAAGGTGAACAAATGTATACCCATATGCCAGAGATTTCTTTTCTGGTATGTGTGCTTATATTATCTGCTAGTCATGCATAACATTTGATTGCTTATAAGAAAACAAACTGCAACCCACAGTTTTAACAATAATGCCACCTTCATTGTACCTAACTGGTGTGGTAATCTATTTGTGTTATAATCATATTCAATAATTAATCAAATAACCACTGATGTGGTTTTATTATGCATGTCTAACTTTCTGTTTTCTTCATGAATCCAGCATTAATATTTCACTTGTAAAACAACTCACATACTTTTGTGTGATTCGATGGGCTAAATCCGACATTAAGAATTTCAAGCTGCAACATAACAGGTATACAGCAGATGGCACCCTGCAGAATCTCCAAGGAATACTTGAGTCGTCAGCGCTTCTGATGGGTTTTGGAAAAAGACAGTGAGCAGAGAATCACTTAAGCAAAGTGGAAAAGCCGTAATTGTGTTCCTCTGAGACACATTTTTACTGAAATTATGTTTTGTTTTTGTTTGAAAATCAGAATCAAAGGCATATTTAACTACAGTTAAAATAGCTGTTTTTAATGAGTGATTCTATCAAATATGATGTTACAAGTTTGGTAACATAATGCAATTTCTTAAAAGCAGTATGAACCTAATAATATTGACATGTTTACAGATGAGCAAAAGTGTTTCAGAATCTAGTGACTCGTTTAGCTGGAATGCACTTATTCCTTAACTGTATCATTTTAACCTTGATAAAATTGAAAACTTGTGGAAATTGATGGACTTTATTTTAGTTTAGATTTACCAGTAGATAGACAGACATTTACTATTTCAAATATTGTCATTTTAAATATATTATTTTCTGGAGAGGCACAGTGGCTCATGCCTGTAATCCCAGCACTTCAGAAAGCCTAGGCAGGAGGATTGCTTGAGCTCAGGAGTTCGAGACAAGCCTGGGCAACATAGAGATCTCTTCTTTACTAAAAATAAAAATGTTAGGTGGATGTAGAGGCACACACTTGTAGTCTCAGCTACGCCTGTAGTCCCAGCTACTCTGGAGGCTGACATGGGAGGATGGCTTGAGCCCAGGAGTTTGAGGCTGCAATAAGGTGTGATTGTGCCATTGCACCCCAGCCTGGGCAACAAAGCAAGACCCTGTCTCAAAAATAAATACATATATACATACATGCATTATTTTCTGTTTTTTTTTTTTAAAGTAAAAGTGCTCAAGATATATAGAGGACTAACTATTGATAAAATAGAAATGAGTCAATTTATATTTAAGATAAATACCTGTGAACATAAATAGACCCATTTGTTTTGTTCTCTTTGATTAAATAGACTTTTGAGCAGACTGTGAAGAGTGGAGTGTTTAAAAAAATAATGATTTCTCATGAAATATTCACTTCACTTCTCTTGAAAACATGAATATTGTTTTGTTATCCATGATCTACATTAGGAGTCAGCAAACTTTTTCTGTCAAGGCTAGTTAGTAAATATTTTAGGTTTTTCTGACTGTATATTTTCTGTATTTCAACTCCTCAACTAAGTTGTTGTAGTGTGAAAGCAGCTACATTACATGAATGAATGTGTGTTGCTAGTTCCCATAACACTTTGTTTAAGGAAACAGGCAGCTGTCCAGATTCAGGATTTGTCCTGGGCCTGTCATCCTATACTACTTCAGAGAGAGGAGATTAAACTGTCACGGGAGGCATTGGGTCTGTGACATTGGAGCATTAGTTTTAGGAGCAAGAATATACAGTCTAAATCTTATTCCATTACTAGTTAAATGTTCTTAGGCAGGTTGTTTAAATTCTTTGCCTCAGTAGGTTGGGGATAACATTCACATATCACTTAGGTTTGTAGAGAATATTAAATGTGTTAATATACTTCAAATGCATGGAACAGTGTTGGACACATAGCAAATGCTCAATACGTATTAGATATTATTTTATGATTTTCACAAAGTCTGAGGGCCACTAGTGAAACAAAGAAACTGGATTTGCCATTATACAAGCCTGAATTCAAATCTTAGATCTACAAAAATTTAAGAATGTAATTTTATTCAGTTTTGTTTAATTTCTTTAGCAGTCATAGGTTTCTTTGGGTGTAATAAGGGGATTAAAAAATCATATAAATATTATTGTAAAGGTTAGATTTCATTTGTGTCTGGCAATGGAAGGATCTAAATAAATGTTACTTCTCTTTCCCCCTTAAAAAGATTTTTTAATTTTAGTATTAATTCTAAATTTGTTGCCCAGGTTGGTTTTGATTGCTGACTTGATAGTACATTTATGCTTATAGTTTTCTCTAGAACTGGTCCTTGATTTTAGTATCCTATTTCTTTCATGTGCCAGAGCTGAAGTTTGGGCCTTGAGCCTCACGTTTGTTGCAGAGATTCTTTTGCTAGTTCACGGGATTTCTAAACACAGGTTTAATATCCCTTATCCAAAACACTTAGGATCAGAAGTGTTTCAGATTTCAGAGTTTTTGGATTTTGGAATATTTGCCTATATGTAATGAGATATCTTGGGAATGGGACACAAGTCTAAACACAAAATTCATTTGTGTTTCGTATATATCCTAAGCACACAACCTAACGATAATTTTATACAATATTTTTAATAGTTTTGTTCATGAAGTAAACTTGTGTTATGTGTTTATGTGTGGAATTTTTCACTTGTGGCACCATGTTGGCACTCAAAAAGTTGTAGATTTTAGAGAATTTTTGATTTTTGCATTAGGGTTGCTCAATCTGTATTTTTTTTAATTTAATTTAATTTTACATTCCAGGATATATGTGCAGAACATTCAGGTTTGTTACATAGATAAACGCGTGCCATGGTGGTTTGCTGCATCTATAGACCCATCACCTAGGTATTAAGCTCCACATGCGTTGGCTATTTATCCTGATGCTCTCCCTCCCCAACCCCCAACAGGCCCCAGTGTGTGTTGTTCCCCTCCCTGTGTCCATGTGTTCTCATTGTTCAGCTCCCACTTATAAGCGAGAAGATGTAGTGTTTGATTTTCTGTGCCTGCGTAAGTTTGCTGAGGATAATGGCTTCCAGCTCCATCTATGTCCCTTCAAAGGACATGATCTTGGCCAGGTGCGGTGGCTCACGCCTATAATCCCAGCACTTTGGGAGGCCGAGGCAGGCAGATCACCTGTGGTCAGGAGTTCAAGACCAGCCTGACCAATATGATGAAACCCCATCTCCACCAAGAGTACAAAAATTAGTTGGATGTCGTGGCACACACCTGTAATCCCAGCTACTCGGGAGGCTAAGACAAGAGAATCACTTGAATCCGGGAGGTGGAGGTTGCAGTGAGCCGAGATCATGCCGTTGCACTCCAGCCTGGGCAACAAGAGTGAAACTCCGTCTAAAAAAAAAAAAAAAAAAAAAAACACATGATCTCATCCTTTTGCGGCATAGTATTCCATTCAACCTGTACTTCTTATCCACCTTTCTAAGTCTCTGATCAAGTTACATTGTTTCATAGCAAATTTTGGATAGGATATCAGTGAATTATAAGTATGTCCAAATAGATACCTACGTTTACCTAGGTTTTAAAATCTTTCCAAAATTTTGTTTTGTTTTTAAGAAATATTCAAAAATGTTCGATGAAACAGAGATGTGTTGTAAGTGCTTTTCTTGCAAGTAATTCTGTGTTATAGTAATGATATTCGTAGCTTCTGTTTGAAGCCAAACAATTTTAATTCATCTATATCTTCTTCTAAACAATTTCCCTTATAACTATACTTATAGTCTTCAAGGTGACATTTTATCTAGATATGTAGGGATTTACTGTTTACAACTTAAAACATTATTTTAATTGCGTATTCTCAGATGGAACAATCCTAATTTGCTGTTGTTTAAATTGTATTATTTATTTCCTATTTAGGGCTTTGGAAAGGCTCATAATCATCGTATTTTTGTTTAACTTAACTCTTGGTTTATGGTTTTGACACATGGTCATAAAAACATGCTTTGATAAGGTGTGATCTAATTCAGTACCTGCTGAAATTCTGTGTCCCAATATGCCCTTACTGCTTTTTAAACCTAAGGCTGTTTTGAACCAAACGCCAATTTTCTAATACTGGAAGGCTCATTTGCTCCACATTATTGAGAAACATATCTATTTTATTTAAGTACTTTAGAAATATCCTTGCTAGGGCTGTGTCAAATTTAAATACCACCAGAGAGATAATTGAAAACGCTAAATAATCTTGAATTGTTTCTTCTGAACATTTCTCTTTACTTAGTTAACATCCAAGACTATGTATCTTACTGACAAATTGTTTAATATCTGTCAAAGTTATATTTCTTTTTTCTAGAAACCCTCAGAAGAGGAAACAATTTTTTTTTGGTAATGAATTGTGGTAAAAGAGCAGTAAATATTGCCATGGATACATATAATTCTCTGGACCACAGGCCAAAAAACTGCTGGTGTTGATTTTGGGGAAAAAAATCAGCAGATAACATGTAAATCTCTGTGCATATAGCAAAAATAGGAATTTTGGGGGGAAAATAATCATACTATATAGTAATTTGTGTTTGGATTTGAGAATATTATAATAGTAGAGAATGAAAGTGATACCAGGATGCCTGAAGTGTGTGTATGTGTGTGTGCAGGAACATACATGAGTGCAAGTACACAAGTGCCTATATGTTCATTGGGTTTGCTGAGTGTGTGTATTTGTATACACTGGGGTTTGGGAGGTAGAGTTGGAAGGGATCTTAAAAATAGACCTAAAAAACAAACACCTTAAATGCATAGATGACATCTATTGCTTCCTCTCTGTCAGGTTAAATTTGGCCTTATTGAAATTTCTACCCAACCTTGCAAAAAAATACCAGGATGCATAAACCAGGAAGTATGTCTGCATTCAAACATTGCTTCTGAGCCATTTCTTGGTATCCTTATTGTCAGGTCTATCCTGCTTTTCTTCACTATGTTAACTGAACTTACTATTTCTGTCTACTTTTAGGCTCTGACTTTGACCTTTCCTGTGTGTGAATTTAATTTCTCCCTCTTAGCAGTAAAGCAATGCATAGATTACTTTTAATGACCCACCCTTTCCTTTCATTTGCATTAGCCCTATGATATTCTATATCTTCTTACTTTCCTAGGGTAGTAGAAGTCTTGGCTTGTTTTGCCAGACAGAGCAAAAGTGGCCTGGGATCCACCTAAATCTCGTAAAATATTTCCTTACACAACACAAAATTGCTTAGTACTCTCTACAAATACCCGCACCCCCCCCACTCCACCCCCACCCCAACACACATCCTTTTCATTTTAAATGATAGCCCAGGATAAATGGTGTGTTTCCATCAGTGCTTCAGATTGCCATGTTCTTTCAGCTCATTAAGCACCCACCCAAATTGAATTTCTGTCCCTAGCATGATAAGCAAGCATTTAGGTTTAATTGAGAATTCTCCTTATCTTATTATAATGAGAATTAATTTTTAACACCACCATTTCTGTAACCATTATGGTAGCTTAACTGCTATTTTCTGATTATCGACTTTTGTGAGACTTTTACCATGTGCAGAGTGAGCGAGGTTGGCCACTGCCACAAGCGCTGTGGTATTGTTCCTTTATAATTTTTGAGAGTAATACATGGGCAGAGTAAATTGTGTTTAAGGAGGGGTTTTTGTTGTTGTTGTTGTTTCTCAGGTAGACACATATGAGCACGTTAACCGCTTTTACAGGGCTTTCTAGGTTTCAAAAAGCTATTGGTCCATTTAGCAACTGTTAGTATTTTCGAACTTCTTAGAAATGTTCTTTATACTCTGCCATGAAAATTAAAACATAAAACTAGAAATTTGAAAGATCATAGCTTTTCTCCCCAAAAGCATGCTATGTATTTGTAAGGTAAGTAAAATGAGTGAAATAGGATGAATATTCAGTGATTTTAAAAATTGTGAAAAATAAAAACTATTTTTGACAATTAAAAAAATAGTAGTGTACTCTCCACTTTGTACAAAATATATACTTTAAAATAACATTGATTGTAGAGTCGGGTATAGGAGAACAAAAAGCAAATTCCAAAAATAGTTTATTTTACATTTGTTTAGGATAAGTTTAAATGGACTTAAGTCATTTGTCCTAAGAGTTTAGGAAGTGAAGAAATTTCAAGATAGTAAGAAATCCAGATGAAAATGAAACTAATCAATCCATAAGTAATAACAATTGGTATTTGGCTTATACGTTATGTGAAAAACAGCAACAACAAAAAATATTCATGCCTGTGCTTAACATCTCAGTGGGGAGAAATAGGCAGAGTAAAACATGTTTAAAATAAGATAATTTATACAATATTTTAATTGTGACTCCATTTCTTAAGGGAACTTTTTTTCATTCACTATCTGCTTGAGCTTTATGTTTACTTTTTAGGTTCAATATTAGAGTATTAGGTGCAATTATTTTATAGGCTCCTTACCATAGTTATATAATTCAGTTTAGACATAGACTCACAGTTTTTTGTTCAGTTTATCAACAAATTTTCATTGTATGTCAGTCTCTGAGTCTACAAAAAGGAAAGACAAAATAAGAGGAATAAAGGAAAAAAAGAAAGAAAGAGAGAGAGAAAGAAAGAGAGAGAGAGAAAGAAAGAAAGAGAAAGAAAGAAAGAAGGAAAGAAAGGAGTTGCCCTCAAGAAAGAAGTATACAAGTTCCTGGTATTCAAAAAATTAAGTCATACTTAAAGCCTGAAATTTCTGTGGTTGTAGGGCATACTATAAGAGAGAGTTTCTAAGAAAACCAGTTGTTATGGAATGAATTGTATGTCCCCAAAATTAATATGTTAAAGCCCTAACCACCAATGTGACTGTATTTGGAGATAAGACGTTTAACTAAGGTTAAATGAGATTATAAGAGTAGGGCCCTAATTCAATATGATTGTTGTCTTTATAAGAAGACAAAGAAACAGTAAAAGCCAAGTGAGGACAGAGAGAGAATGCACCATCTGCAAGCCAAGAAGAGAAGCTGTAGGAGAAACCAAACCTGCTGACATCTTGATCTTGGACTTCTAGCTCCAGGACTTTGAAAAAATAATTTTCTGTTCTTTTAGCCACCCAATCTGTGGTATTTTGTTATGGCAGCCCTAGAAAAGTAATATACCAGTCAATATCCCAAATACAGTAGAAAAAACAAAGCCAAGATCAGATTTTATATGGGTAATCTTAGGACTTTGTGTGTTGTACTAATATAGGGAAGACAACCAAGAGAGTAACACGGTCTTATAATATTAGTGACAGAGCAGAAGTTAGCTGCTTCTTCTTACACATTCATCTATGTGCATGGCGATAAGGCTTGACAGCTTTGCACTGGTAAGAAAACAGGGGCAATGCTGCTTGAATGGTTTCACTATTAAAATGGCCAAGAGGTTAAGTGAATTTTAAGAAATTTTTCATACAGAAGCATGTTGTGAAAATAGCAATCCTGTCCAGAAATTAATTTGTGGGTTAATATGCAGGACATATTAGAATAAAGTTTATTGGGAGAAATGAAGATCAACTTTGATTCCGGTTTGAAATAGTAAGAATATGGAGTGTGGCAGTGGCAATGGGAAGCTAAGAAGAGAGAGGCTGAAGATTATATAAAAATTGGAAATGAAGAGATTAATTACTATTATAAACAGTATGCTTGTGCCCTCTCAATATTCACATGTTGAAAGACTAACCTTCAATGTGACTATGCTTAGAGACAGGGCTTGTGAGGATGTAATAAAGGTTAAATGAGGTCACAATGGTGGGGCCCTGAATCAGTAGGGTGGGTGCACTTAGAGGAAGAGACACCAAAGTTTTCTGTCTCTACCATGTGAGGACACAGTGAGAAGGCAGCTATTTGCAAGCCAGAAAGAGAGCCATCACCAAGAACTGAATCTGCCAGCCCCTTCATCTTGGATTTCCCAGCCTCCAAAACTGTGAGAAATATATTATCTGTTGTTTAAGCCTTCAGTTTATAGTATTTTGTTATAGCAGCCCAAACATATTAAGACAAAGTGGTTGGGTACTTTGAAACTAATATTTTAACTAAGGCACTCTGAGCTTTAGAAATCATATTTATAATAACTATAATACATTTCCAAAAAAAGTATAATTTAGTGAAAATAAAGGGTCAAGGGGCTGGGTGCGGTGGCTCACACCTGTAATCCCAGGCCTTTGGGAGGCAGAGGTGGGTGGATCATGAGGTCGGGAGTTCGAGACCAGCCTGGCCAAAATGGTGAAACCCCATCTCTGCTAAACAAAAATTAGCCTGTAATCCCAGCACTTTGGGAGGCCAAGACGGGCAGATCACGAGGTCAAGAGTTTAAGACCAGCTTGGCCAACATAATGAAACCCCGTCTCTACTAAAAACACAAAAAAATTAGCCGGGCATGGTGGCAGGCACCTGTAATCCCAGCTGCTCGGGAGGCTGAGGCAGGAGAGTTGCTTGAACCTGGGAGGGAGAGGTTGCAGTGAGCCGAGGTTGCACCACTGCACTCCAGCCTGGGCGACAGAGCAAGACTCCGTCTCAAAAAAAAAAAAAAAAAAAGAAAGAAAAAAGAAAAGAAAGGGTCAATAAAGTGAAAACGAGGAATAATCTTTTTGAGCAAAAAGGAAGAAGGTTGCCATGTTTTCTGTAAAATAAGAATAATAAAAAAAAAAGAAAGAGCTTGTTGGATTCAATTGCAAAGGAAGTTCTTAATTAAGGAAAGGAACATGTTAAGATAGTAACAGGATAGTTTGGACACCAGACTTGTAAAGACTTTGGATAAAACTTATGATGAAAAAAGGAATGTGATGAATAGAAACAAGTCATTCTGAAACAACCTGCTTGTGCAATAAAAGAAAGGGAGATAATCAGTGAATGAAAGGGAATACCATATCAGGTCCAACCTCTTCAACAGCTAATATCTACTCTTCAATATGTTACCCCACTTTACACTCAGCATGCTTATAAATAGTGCTTCTTGGTATCAATTTTGCCTTTCCCTAAATACCTACATATTTTTTACACCATCATTTTACTGAATACCAATAATTAAAACCCAGGCTCTACTTTAACACAGTTTTATGCTAAGCCAATGTGTCACTAAGTCCTTTTCTTTCTGTAAAATCTTTTCTTCCTACCTCAACTTTTGTTCTCCATTTCTATAACCAATGCTCTAGTCTAAAATTGCTTTAAATATGTGAAATCTTGTAATAGTCTCATAACTAAGAAGCAGTATTGCAAAATGTTTAAGAACATAAACTATGAAGTCGAACTAACTTGGGATAGAATCTTGTCTCTGACGTTTGCATACTAAGTGCCTTTGGGGAAGTTATTTAATGTCTTCAATTCTGTTTCTTCATTTGTAGAATAAAGACTTGAATAATAGTAGACAAGAAAGGCTAATTACTACAGATAGAAAGAGAAATTTTATCCTTTCTCTTCATTAATCCTGTTAATCATTTCATCATGTTATTTTCTCAAAAAATTTTAGCAGATTTCTATTTCATGGAAAATAAGGCCAAATCCATTCTTTATTCTACTATAAAGACACATGCACACGTATGTTTATTGTGGCACTATTCACAATAGCAAAGACTTGGAACCAGCCCATATGTCCATCAGTGATAGACTAGATAAAGAAAATGTGGCACATATACACCATGGAATACTATGCAGCCATAAAAAAGGATAAGTTCATGTCCTTTGCCAGGGATATGGATGAAGCTGGAAACCATCATTCTCAGCAAACTAACACAGGAACAGAAAACCAAACACCACACGTTCTCACTCATAAGTAGGAGTTGAACAATGAGAACACATGGACACAGGGATGGGAACATCACACACCAGGATCTGTCAGGTGGTGGGGGATAGGGGAGGGATAGCATTAGGAGAAATACCTAATGTAGGTGACAGGTCGATGGGTGCAGCAAACCACCATGGCACGTGTATACCTATGTAACAAAACTGCACGTTCTCCCCATGCATCCCAGAACTTAAAGTATAATTAAAAAAAAAAAGTTTGTAAAGCAAATAACTTGGAAGACAGAGATAGCGTTCCCCCTCTAGGACAGAGAGCAAATTTTAAAGCTAATGTCTTCTTCCAAGACAAGTTTTGGCAGGTTTGCTAGCAACACATTTAAAAGATTGTTGTTCCTAAGCTTGAGATTATTTAGCTGTGACACAAACACAATGTGTGTGTCCCTTCCACCTGGATTGCTTCATATAGTGTCCATTAAACTTGGGGGATGAGAAATAGCATGGACAACTGGAGTCAATGGAAAGATTAAGTTCATGCTACCTGCTATATCCTGAATAATAAATTTCCTGTATATTTGACTCAGAAAGTCTCAAGTGTTCTGCTAGCATTTATGAAACTGGGACATGCTAATTGATTTATATTTATTGAGTAAAATATCAGACCCCTCACAGTTATTTTCAAATTTAATATGCAAAATTTTTTCCTGTAGCAATTTAATTTATAAGTAAATTTTAAAATTGTAGGTGTATAAACAAATTTACTTCCTAAATATTTAAATGTAATAAAAACACTTAGAATTATAATTTTCGTATTTCAGGATGATTAAACATGCAGTAAAATAATGAAGTCACATGTTGCTACTGGAATCAAAATTCCTAGTTTTTGTGATGACTTTTATAATAATGTTGTATGTGATTGTAGAAATAATACTAAAATACTACATTATCAGATTTTCAGCACTTTTCTTCTGAAAATAATGGGCTGTTACTTTTGAGTCAGAGAATCAGTGGTCTGTTTGCATGTGTTGGAGCTGAGAAACTGATATCCCAAAATATGGCATTTTGACATGCTGAACTGAAGAAGCCTTAGGGTGTCTCTGACTATCTTTCCCAAAGGAAAAGATCTAGACCCAATAAGGAGAACAATATTCTTTTTCTTCTCTTCCCTGTTATCTTATTATCTATTGCAAAAAAGAAGACCAAGATGAGATCATACCTCAGTGGACCTTTTTATGAGTACAATAACTTACAAGCATAATGACAAGGACCATTTAAATTCCAAAGAAAACTATTTACAAGTTAATCTCTATTCCCCATTCAATCGTTTTTGCTAGCAATTATTTATTGCCCTTCAACAGAATTCCTCTTTCCCTTTTTCCCATAACCTGTCTTACTAGAATCCAAGGCCCCATTGTTTCTCTGTATCCTCAAAATTAAGTTTCTGTAATTCATTGGGAAGGTTGGGTCTTCATTCTGAAGGCTTCCGTGTATGCATGTTAAATAAATTTGTCTGCTGTTCCTCCTATTAATTAACATGCCTCATGCCTGTGATTTTTCAGACAACTTTTAGGGGGCCAAGCCTATGGCCCCCACAAATGCATTTCAAGTCATTTAACTGCCATCTATTTCTTACCAGACAACCTACTTGTCTTTATAAAATAGATTTATTTAGTAATAAGAGTTCCTATTTAAAAAAAAAACTTGCTTTGAATTTCCAGCTGTCAGAGCTGTGTAATTTTACGTGTGCTTGTTTTTATTTGAGAGATTATATCCTCTTAAAAGAAAAACAAGTAACAGAGTAATGAAGATAAAATAATCTCATTTTTATAAAAAGTGTATTTTTATATGCTTGCATATTTGTATATGAGAAACACTGCACAGTGGTATCATATGTTACCTAAGAAATAATAGAGGAGTAGAGGGAAATAGTTGACTTTCCTTCATATATCTGTGCCAATGTTATTTTTTCTTTTGGTTTTGTGCTAGAAATACAAATTGAAAAAAAATTTTTAATGAAATGTAAGTATTGAAGAACCAATAAGATAAATTAATTAAAATTATGATAGACACCATGATAGAGTCAGTATTTATATTAATAATATTTTAATACAACAGGGTGTACATTCGTGTTTGAATAACATTTTGAAATATCTTATTTTTTAACATAATTTTTATATTTCCAGTAAATTCAGCCACCACCATACCTATTTCCTATTTTATATAACTTGAGGCACCTTGATGCTTCATTTTTCACAAATTGTTTCCTTATTGAGTGATATGGTTTTATATTTATTTAAAACTATGCACTTCTACAAAAAGGCATTAGTTAATTTAAATCTTGAAAGGTTGTAGGATCGTGTATTTGTCCATTTTCACACTGCTATAAAGAACTACCTGAGACTGGGTAATTGATGAAGAAAAGATATTTAATTGACTCAGTTCCACAGACTTAACAGGAAGCATGACTGGGAGGCCTCAGGAAACTTACAATCATGGTAGAAGGCAAAGAGGAAGCAAGAACCTTCTTTACATGGTGGCGGGAGAGAGAGAGCAAAGTGGGAAGTGCTACATACTTTTAAACCATCAGATCTCATGAGAATTCACTCATTATCACAGGAACAGCAAGGGGGAAATTTGCCCCCATGATCCAGTCACCTCCCACCATGCCCCTCCTTCGATTCAACATGAGATTTGGACATAAATTTGACATAAATTTGGACATAAATAATGAGATTTGGACATAAATCCAGACCATATCAGATCCCTTAAGTTTTGTTTCTGTTATAGTATAAAATTGAAATCTGATTATGTGAATTCATTGGGATGCTTTATTTAACAATACTTAATTATTTTTCAAGGGCTAATATTAAGATTTTGTTATCCAGTGGAATAACATATACTTTATAATTTTTCATCAGCTGTATTACAAAAAAAGGAATCCTTATTACTTTAATTTACTTGACACTTGAATTTGTATTTTCTTCTTTTTATACTTTATATTTCATTTTACATACCAAATTCTAATTCTTACAGTTTTAATTTTTTCTTATATATGCAACATATTTAAACATACATTTTAAATTAACCCGTTTTCCATTCTAAATGTACATTGCTCATTTCTCTCTTCTGTTACATAGCATTGCGATTTTTAAAAAATCTGCTCATATCTTTTCTTTCATAGAAGCTAGCTTCCATGACAAAGTTTTCCCATTCATTTATTTATTCATTCAAAACCACTTATTTAGCCCTTTATTGTATGCCTAACCCTCTCTCAGTTTCTTGGGTTATATTATTTATATCTCTGTAAGTGAAAGAATAACACACAACTTAAACTTCTTTGGGGGCCTATTGCCCCACAGTAGTAGGAAGTATAAGAATGAGTGTGATGTTTTTGCCAGAAAAGAAGTATAGAAGAGATGCTGGCTATACAATAAATTTTCATTTTATAGGTGGGGTTAGAAAGGAGGAAAAGAAATAAGATTGAGGTTGATTATTGTCATCAGAAATTTTAATTTCAGTAAAGAAATAAAACAGTGCAGTTATTTATAATGAAACATTATCAAAATATTATTTTGCATATTTAAATTTAGATTATTCTAGCAATTGTTTATATTTTGAAATGACTTACATTTCACGCATACTGTTCTGTACCTATAGATGGCATTAATATCACTATATTAAAAAAGTATACCTGATATTTTGCCTGGTGGTTTTTGAAAGTGTAATTATAGGAATTTTAGTTATTTGTTTCTCATGTCAAATCTAGCAGATTCAATAAAAAATACAATGATTCTCTGTTTATCTGAGTTATAGATAATCATAATTAAGTTTTATAATAGGATCCCTCATATCAGCTGCTCTCTTTAAATAATCCTCCTGGTTTGATGAGGTAAAAGATAGATTTTTATTAAAAAATTTCTGTAGCACATTTTGTGGTGTGTTTTGTGGGATGACAGTAACAGTCTAGTGTTTTCTTGGCTTTTGATAGTTATTTATTGCATGGTAAAAGAGAACTTTGGAAAGTTTTAAATTATCTTTTCTTTCAGATTGAAACAAAAACACTATTTTCTAACCTGTTATCTCTCATTTCCATCTATGAAGGCAACACTTTCTGGCTCTCTTACTCACTGGCTCTTGCTCTCTTTCTCTCTCTTACATTTGGAGTCAAAACTCTGAGAATGAGTAACATCTTTTTGATACAGATCTGGTCTGACCTAGATCTTTCCTTACAGTTTTCACATGTCCTAGTTTGGGTAGTATTGAGAGGATCCTTAAAATTTTGATGGATGCAAAAATATAGCTTTAGTAAACATGTATGTGTGCATTTACTCAGAATTTAAATGAAAATGAAGAATAGAAAGGATTAAATACTCGGGTCCAAATAGAGATATTGTTAATCTTATATTATCTGACAACCTTAAACAATTTTTAAAATAGTATGCCCTAAATTCATGAAAATCAAAGGTATAGGAGAGTAAAAATCCTCAGAATACGTATGGCAAGATATTCTAAGAGGTTTTGCACAGTTATAATATTCTTGGCTTTTTCTTTTACTAACATGCTGCTTCTCCAAGTAGAGAATAATTTAATTTCTTTCATTCTCTTCTACCCTTACATTGTTTTGATCACCTCTTCACTTCATCTTTCAGAGAAAGAAAAAGATATTCATTTGTTTGACAGGTTGACATTAAAAATCTCTTTTTAAAAGTTTTTAAAAATTGTTGTTAACAATTAATATTTTTGAAACCCATTGGACAGTCTAAATGCTCTCAATAAAAGATCTTTATTTCCATGTTTTGTCCTTTGTGTCCTGCAAGTTTCTGAGGAAGGTGTGTTAAAACCTTCGACTATGACTATGAATTTTTCTATTTATCTATTATGACTATGAATTTTTCTATTTATCTCTTTTATTCTGTCAATTTTTTAATATATCTTGAAAATATATTATTGGATGTATTAGCCCTTTTATAATTATGATTTTTTATTTTTAATAAATATTCTGGTGTTAATCCTACATAGTCTAATATTAGTATTGCTTGTGCTAGTTTCTGTTGGTTAGTATTTGTGCAGTATCTATTTTCCATTCTTTTATTTTTGTTTTTCTGCATTTGCGCATTTTTATATGTCTCTAGTGACAGCATATAGTTGGCTTTTATGGTAAAATTCAGATTTAAAAATCCTTTTTATCTTTTAATTGGAGTCTGGATCATATTTGTATTTAATGTAACTACTGATATATTTGAATTTAAATGTGTGTTTTTAATTTTGTTTTCTATTTGTCCCTCTTGTTCTATGTTCCTTTTTGTATCTCCTTGAAATAATTATTTTCTAATTATTCTATTTCCTCTTATTACTTTGTTAGTTATGCAATTTAAATAAACTATTCTTTTAGTGGTTATGATAGAGATATCAATGTATATCTTTGACCTGGGGAAAGCCTAATTTAAATGAACACATGTAATTTTCTGTGTAATGTTAGGACCTTAAAATACTTTATTTATCTCTCATTTACATCTTCAGTTATGTATTTAATTCAACAGATATGTGATCATATGCATCATGACCTCAATATTTATTAAGATTTACCTAAATATATGCCATTTTATTTGAACTTTATACATTTCTACATACAGTCATCTATCTGGGATTATTGTCTTAATTTCTGAAGAACTTCCTTAATATTTATTTTAGTATGGGTGTGCTGATGATGAATTCCCTCTCTCTCTGTCTCCCTTTCATTCTTTTTTCCTTAAAAAGCCACCTATATCAGTTTCATCTTAAAACATATTTTAACTAAATAAAAAAATCTGTTTGCAGTTATTTTTATTTTCGATGCTTTCATTTTCTGGCTTTATTCAAATGAGATTTTGTTTTTTGGAAGCTGATGTGTCTTTTCTCTGGCGTCTTTTAACCTTTTCCTTTGGCTTTTTGTAGTTTGAGCTACCTTTACATAGAATTTTATTTGTTTGCTGTTTATCTTATTCACATCTGTGGCTAGTTTTTAAACAATCTGATGCAGTATCTTTTCAAATGTTGCTTCTGCATAGTTCTTCTGTTTTTTACTCCTGGGACTCCAATTGCATATATTTTGATGTTACACCGTATACCATGTCATTAAGCTTTTTCCTGTATTTTTGTTGTTTTTTGTTTCCATGTTTCAATCAGAGAATTTTATCTGACCTTCATTATGCTTCACTAATTTTCTCTTCATCTGTATTAAATGCACTGTTAAGCCCATCTAATAAGATTTAAATTTCAATTATCATATGTTTTAGTCCATTTGATTTTATATCACAGTTTTCAATTCTCTGCTGAAATTTTTCATCTTGTCATGTAATTTATTGAACACATTAATTACAATTATGTTAAGACTATGTTATAACTCTATATGTGGAGCTAGGCACAGTGGCTCACACCTGTAATCCCAGCACTTTGGGAGGCCCAGGAGGGTGGATTGCTTGAGGCCAGAAGTTCAAGACCAACCTTGCCAACATGGCAAACCCCATCTCTACTAAAATTACAAAAGTTAGCTGGGCATGGTGGTGCATACCTGTAATCTCAGCTATGTCAGGAGACTGAGGCATGAGAATTGCTTGAACCCAGGAGGCGGAGGTTGCAATGAGCTGAGGTCATACCACGGCACTCCAGCTTGGGTGACAGAGTGAGACTCTGTCTCGAAAATAAAAACAACAAACAACAAAAAATCTCTATGTAGATCTCCTTTGGTTCTGTTTATATTTTCTGGCTTTTTCCTTTTTATTTATATATTTATTTGATTCCATCTCCTTGTACACCTGATAATGTTTAATTAAATAGTAGGAGTAATTTGAGGCTCTAACATTATTAACTTTCTGCAGAAAGGATTTACTTTTGCAGGCAATTAAGTTCTAAACATTACATCTTAATCCAATCAGGAATTAAAGTGATTCCAAGATGGACGTCAGTCATTGGGAACCTAGTGGGATTACCAATGGAAAGAAAACCAGGAGTTTCCCCAGGAACTCCTCTCCCTGGGAGACCTGAATTCCAATGTCTTCTTCTCAACTCAGTTACACTAGTGACAGCCCTGCTTAAGACCTGTCATTCTCAACCACTGCTTTCTGCTCAACTTCTCAGATTTTGCTGTCAATTTGACAAATGACCCCAAGGATAAAAGTGACACCAAATGTTACATTTGCCTTTGTGGGTTTCCCCCTGAAATCGTGACGTTTTAGGTCTTTGACTTTTCAAAGTAAACCATACTTACGCATGTAATTCTCTATTACTCCCCTCTAGGAATAACTTAAAAAGATATAGTAACTCAGATTAAAGCTGTGCATGTAAAGAATCAATAAACATTTAAATATATTCACAATGGATGTTTTCTTTATGAAGAATATAATTTAGTATGGGACCATTGAATTTGCTTTTTCAAAGCATTTCACAAACTAAATATCTTAGAATATGTGGTGACATCTGTAGTTATATAGTTTAAGTAACTTGAAACCAAATAGCCATATTAAAGAGATCTCAGTGTATGTACTGTATACACACACATATATTTTCTTCCCGTTTTCTTGCCTCTCTAGGTAGTTTTAGAAATAACAAAAAGTGGTGTGTGCAGTTCATCCTTGTAAATTTGATTCTCACAACAACCAATGATATGAGAGGCCTTTTTTTTTTGAGAACTGCCCTTAATAATGAAGATCTACTCCTAAATTAATGTTACAATGGGACTCGTTGAATCACGTCAGTTTTCTAAATTGATTCCAAGGTAAAAATTTCTGGGAGATCATTCTCTTGATTCTGCTGCCCTCTGAAGAAAGCAACAAATAATTAGGCAATTAACAAGTTGCTTTCATACTTGCCCTAGTGTCTTGTTAAGAGCTCCAGTTCTGGATAGGCTCTTTGAATATGAATTATACTTCTAGCACCTAGCAGTTTGGTAACCCAGAAAAAGTGTCTTTTCCCTCTTAGTGGATGAGAATTGTACTTCATAAATTTAGAGGATTTAATGAGAAATAAATGTAAAGAGCAGATTAGTCATCCCCCCAAAATTGTATTATTATTTTTTCATCATCATGATCATCATTACAACCGCCACCAACATCACCACTACCACCATACTTCCAAACCATGTATTGTGGGCTCCAAAAGTTATTATTATAACATTTTTATCATTGTGACTATGAGTCTGATTTCAATAGCTAGCTATATTTTTAACCAACATTGCATAATGAATATTACCTAGATAGCCTACTTTTCTTAGTAATTGCATTTCCATTATCACTCTATATAGCATTTAAACTTTTAAAAAGCTGCCTGTGTTTTTATAAGTTAAATATATAATATTAACTATTTATTTGTGCTATCCTGAAGAGTTAAAAAGTATTTGCTTGGGATTCTGACTGGTGTAAGATATCCCATTGTGGCTTTAATTTACATTTATCTCATGAATGATGAACACTTTTTCATATGCTAGATTGCCACATGTATGTTTTCTTTTGAAAAATGCTTATTTGTGTCATTTGCACACTTTTTAGTGAGGTTTTTTGTTGTTGTTGAGTTGAGTTCCTTAGTCTTCAAAAGTAAAAAAAAAACCTTAAATAGATGTTAATGAAGATTCAGAAAAAGGGGAACACTTATACACTGTTGGTGGAAATGTTCAGTTAGTACAATCTCTATAGGAAACAGTATGGGAATTTCTCAAAGAAATAAGTATATAACTACCATTTGATCTAACCATTTCACACTGGGTATCTACCCAAAGGAAAAGAAATCATTATATCAAAAAGATACCTGCACTCACATGTTTATCACAGCACTATTCACTATAGTAAAGATATGAAATCAACCTAAGTGTCCATCATCAATGGACAAATGTGTAAAGAAAATGGTACATATGCATCATGGAATACTACATAACCATAAAAAGAAGGAAATCATGTATTTTGCAGCAACATGGATGGAACTAGAAGCCATTATCCTTAATGAAACAACTTAGTAACAGAAAGTCAAATACTGCATGTTAAAATTTTTGGGAATATTAATGAAAATGTGTCATAACATTTCAAATTGATATATGATATTCTTCAAGTTATGTCTTATCTAATATTTATATAGCCATATAATTCATAAAAGCTGTGTAAGCCATAAAATCATATATGCCAATTTTATTGGTTCTGTTAAACAGGAAAATAAGGGCAACATTATTACATTTTGATTTAAATTTGCAGGATTTATGATAAGAAAAATTATTGTTTGTTATTGCTAACCTTTTTCTAAAATAGATATTAAATACATTTTAAAACAGAGTCACAAAGCTTTGAACCAAAGTAGAAATGGTGGAGGAACCTTTTACTTTACAGATGAGCTGCCAGCTAATTGCACCTTTTGCGTAATGGCTATATATTTGATGGATTTCGCAATCTTAGAGTGCTTCCAATTTTTATTTGCAAAGTGGCATATTAATAATTGCCTTGCAATTTTGAGATGAAGAGTAAATAATATAAATTTTTATAAGACACTTGGCACATAGTCAGTGCTCAATAAAGGTAAAAGGTGTTGTTGTTGCTATAGTTTCCTGGAATAAATAACTGCTGTACAGTGTTTCTCATGATGCTTGCAATAAAGGAAGCAACATTCGCGTGGTTGTCTGGATTCTGAAATACTGCATCTCTGAAATTCATTCATATTATGCAAATAGTGTAATAAACACTTTTATTCCTCTATTCCTGCCTTTCTCAAACTCCAAATTATAACTTGCCTACAGAATCCCCTGTATTGAGGTTGGTTTTTAACTTTGCCTTTAAGTTATTCTGTAGTTTTTAAAACTGCTTTAGTATTTACAATAGTTGGCAGTCATGAAGGTAGTAAATTATGACCTTTATTCGTTATCATAAGAACCCCAGTTTGAACAGAGATTGCACATGACTTTATTTTCCTTCTGTGCTTCAGGAGTGTGCAGTTGCTTTTCTGAAACTCCAAGGGAGAATTTGTGAGTGTATTTACATATATGCTACTAGAAAAGTAATTGAAGGATAGAATAGAAGAAACAATGCAAAGGCTTCTTAGAAAACATTAAACTAATAGAGATTATTCAGCCTGAAGAATAGAAGGCTGAAGCGCAATATGCAGCGAAATGTTTAACTATAGTGTGAGATGATTTATGTTAACTATAAAGGAGAACCTTCCTGTGCTGAATGATAGTTATTAGACCATGGTACAGATTAGAGAAAGAGTTTATGGAATAACTCCAAAATTTCCTAAAATATCAGAGTGTCCTACTTAAATCGTATGCTATTGGTCTTACTGAAAACTATAAAAATGCAGAGATTTTATACACTTTTTTTGTTCTTTAAAAAAACCCAGTGTTTAGTAACATGAAATTAAAGAAATAATGGAACACAATTCCACAAATATCAGAAAATGTGCTACCTTGTTGAGTGAATTGAAAAAGGCAGGCATTACTTCCATTCTGCTTAAGAAAAAAAAAAGATTTATTTTAGGTCTGCTGTGTGATAGTTGACAAGCAGTAAGGACTGGCTTGTTTGTCCTATACCACTCTTTGTTTCTCTTTTTTTTTTTTTTTGAGACTTAGTCTCACTCTGTCACCCAGGCAGGAGTGCAGCAGCACAATCTTGGCTCATTGCAACCTCCGCCTCCCAGGTTCACGTGATTCTCCTGCCTCAGCCTCCCAAGTAGCTGGGACTACAGGCACCCGCCACCATGCCCAGCTAATTTTTTGTATTTTTAGTAGAAATGGGTTTCACCGTGTTAGCCAGGGTGGTCTCCATCTCCTGACCTCATGATCCGCCTACCTCGGCCTCCCAAAGTGCTGGGATTACAGGCGTGAGCCACCGTGCCTGGCCGTCCTATACTATTCTTTTATGGGAAAAAGTAGCTCAACTGGGTGTGAAAACATTAATGTTCTGATACAGGGTCTGCTACAGATACTATATTATATGGAATAATATACTATATTATATGGAATAAGTCATTTTAATTTTCTGCATTTTTTTTACTCACTATGCTAATTGATCTCTAAAATTTTCAAATTATAATGTTCTGTGAGTAAATAAAATAATGAAAAGTAAATGTTTTTTAGTCTCATATACTAAGGCACATTTAATGCACCTCCCAGTCTTTAACATGCATTCTGATTGGGTTATTTATTCATTTGGGGAAATCTTATAAATTGTACAATATCTTAACTAAATTTGATTTGCATTTTCATGTAGCTAGGATATGTAATTTAGGAAACAATATTAATTATAAATAATTAAAACCTATTTTTGATAAAGAGGGTGTTAATGTAAGCTACTGATCTTAGTAAGTTTTTCCATTACGCTCTTGTTTTCTGTTTCTGTTACTCTACAAATTTCAAGTCATACATTAAAGTGGGATCTCTGTATCTGATTCAGGTTCTGCTATGTCATAATCCAATGATGTCTCTTAAATCATATTTTCTTTCCTTGGCAGTTTTATTATTATCACTGCTTAGAAATACTGAGGCAACAAAATCATATTTCTAATATCTTAAAGGATGGAATATTATTTCATAAAGTGAGATTACCTAATTGCTTGTTATGCTTTTGTTCTCTATAATGAGAGAGGAAATTAGGATAATCACCTTGAGTTGATTTTCTGATTTTTATCAGGAAGATAAAATAACTTCCCTGTGCTTTTTCATATGCAATATTTTGATAGTAAAATAGTGGTTTACTGTTTGAAACCTGGAGGAAAGAGAAAAGAAAATAATAATAAATTGTGTTAATCCACACTTGGAAATTTTCTATACCTTGTAAACATTTATTTCTTACAATTTTCTATTAAAGTAGATACTAACATCTTCACTTTTTTGATGAAAAACCTGAGATTCAATCAGGTTTATTAGTTTGTCTAAGAACCCAGTAAACAAGTGAAACCTGGATGCCTGCTCAGTTCCAAAGCTCGGAGAGTTTCTAGTACACCAGATATTCTGGCTACACACAAGAAACAAATGGGAACCTTAAAAATACCAATGAATTCAATGTTCAAGATCAATTGAGAACCACTAAAGTATATCTTTTATGTTCTTGAGACAAGTTCTTGCTTGCTTTGTCACCCAGCTAGAATGCAGTGGCACAATCATAGCTCACTGCAAGCTTAAACCCTGGGTTCAAGCAATACTGTGGGCCTCCCAAAGTGCTGGGATTACAGGTGTGACTACCACACCCAGCCTATACTTTATTATTCTTCACAATTTTTGCAAATATTTATTTTACAATATTTTAGTGAAAAATAAGTCAAATCTAAAACATATGTTTGCCAGTTATATGTTATTTCCCATTGCAATGTTGTAGATGAACAGATGGTTAGCTATTAGTTCCATCTGTATGACCAAAATAGAGAGTAATTGTGTGTTATTGTTACTTATAGGTTCACTTGTCAAGGATGAGTGTGTTCAATTCCACAAATAAAAATTGTATTATTTTCTAGTTGTTTGAAAGTGAAGCTAATGCTTAAGAATGTAAGTTACCTCTTCGCTACTACCATTTAAAAGATAAAAATTGGTTTTTCAGTTTGGAGATACTTTTAAAAAAGTCTCTATTTAGTTAATAAGAAATTCTATACAAAAAAACTCTATTTAGTTTACAAGATATTTTATACAAATAACTGTTTTAGCACATTCATATATGAGACCGGCTTTTAAGAGTCAAAGGATTAATTTGAAATATTGATGGTATGAGTATGATAGAAATTTCATAATAGAAATATTACAAAATGGATAAAATGTTTTTTATGTGCTTCGTTATTTACTAATACATTGACTTCTCATTTCATTACACATTTCCAGCTAGATGGCAAGCAATTCAAAATGGGACTTAATGTAATGATATAATTTTGTGATTTGTGTGCCTCCTTTAAACTTCCATAGATTAAATTTTAATTTGTTAATGTGTTCTCACAGGATAAACAAGGCACAAATTCCTACTACATACTAACGGAAAAGGGAGTTTTTTTTTTGTCGAAAGCATTAAAGCAATTTGTTAATAGAATTTATCAGCATTGTATTTTTCTACCTTAACATACTACCTTGTGGTTCACATTAATAGTTATAATAATTATAAAATAATTTCATAAATTTAAATTGACAAATATCTATTTACAAAGCTGGTTTAGAAATAGAAACTAATTGGCCAGGCGCGGTAGCTCACGCCTGTAGTCCCAGCACTTTGGGAGGCGAAGGCGGGTGGATCACCTGAGGTCAGGAGTTCCAGAACAGCCTGAGCAACATGGAGAAACCCCATCTCTGCTAAAAACACAAAATTAGCCTGGAATGGTGGCACATGCCTGTAATCTCAGTGACTCGGGAGGCTGAGGCAGGAGAATTGCTTGAAGCCAGGAGGCAGAGATTGTGGTGAGCCGAGATCGCGCCATTGCACTCCAGCCTGGGCAATAAGAACGAAACTCTGTCTCAAATAATTAAAAAAATAAATAAATAAAATCAAAATAAATTTTTGGCGTAAAGTAGACGCTTTTATTGAATTTTAGTTCTGTGGAGAAGTAGATGTTTGCGAAGATTACTATATTAAACATTTAATCCTGAAAAATTCAAGTCCTTGTTTAGTGAACTTATTTTTCCATTACTTTTGGCTTTCTATTACATTATTATCCAGTACAATTTTAGTGAGTATCTAGTAAGTTTAAGGATTATATTAGGTGGTAAGATATAGTATATCTATAGTAGGGGTCCTTGCTGTAACAGAAGAGCAGGGAAGAAAAACATTAAACAAATACTTACAAGTGTTGTATGTCATGTATTTTCTGTGCTTTGTGACATATGGCTGTAATTTCGAGGTAGGGAGAGGTTCTAAGGACTGAAACATATGCTGAGTTTTTTTTTTTTTTTTTTTTGAGACGGAGTCTTGCTGTTGCCCAGGCTGTAGTGAGGTGGCGCGATCTCGGCTCACTGCAGGCTCCGCCCCTGGAGTTCACGCCATTCTCCTGCTTCAGCCTCCCGAGTAGCTGGGACTACAGGCACCCGCCACCTCGCCCGGCTAATTTTTTGTATTTTTAGTAGAGACGGGGTTTCACTGTGTTAGCCAGGATGGTCTCCATCTCCTGACTTCGTGATCCGCCCGCCTCGGCCTCCCAAAGTGCTGGGATTACAGGTATAAGCCACCGCCTCCGGCCATATGCTGAGATTTGAGGGGTAAAGGAAGTATATTTCCAGCTGAGGGAAATGTTAATCTGAAGGCACTGAGGCAAGAGTTTACAAAGCAGTGGGGTATTAGTTTGTTATTGCTGCTGTAACAAATTACCACAAATGCAGAAGCTGAAAATAACACAAACTTATTATCTCACACTTAAATAGATCTGAAGTTTAGATGTGGGAGGTTTCTCTAGTGCAAATCTCAAAGGGCAGTCTTCAAGGTGTTGGCAGTTTGGGCTCTTATGTGGACCTTCTGACAGTGGGAGGTGTGGGAAAAGGGACTCTGTTTCCATGCTTATTCCGGTTGTTGGCATAATTCATTTCCTTGTTGCTGTTGGCTGACTTTCCCATTACCTTACAGGCCTGGAGCCTCTCTCAGATTCTTAAGGTCTTCTGCATTCCTTGTCACATGCCCCCCTCAATCTTCAAACCGGCAGTTGTGCATGGAGTCTTTTTCACCTATCATATCTGCCTGACATCCCCCCTCTGCCACATCACTTCTGACTCTCCTTTTCATACGTTAGATGCAAAAAAAACTTTGCTCTTCAAAGTTTATATGATTATATTAAGTCTACACAGGGGATTCAGGATAATCTATTTTAAAGTTAACTGATTAGTAATTTGAATTACTAATTTAAATCTTGATTACTAAGTCCTTTTTGCCATGTTATGTTACATAGTCACAGGCTTGACACCATGGGCATAAATTATGGGGCTAAAATTCTGCCTACCATGGTGGTTGAATTTTACTGCACATGAAGAGGTCAGTGAACAAGTGGCTAACTTGCTTTTTAGCCTGTATATTTTGGCATTAATCAGCCAAAAATGGTTGCGGTGAAGAGATAAACTAAAGTCAATGACATATCTCTAGCAATACCTAAAGGTTGGCAATTAGTAGACACAGGATGAGTAGAGGATGATACCAGCATGAGCCTCACAGATTGGGGGAATACTGCAGGCTATGGAGTGGTGATAATTAGGAAAATGCACCAGATTGCCCTATCATGTGCTGAAGAAAAAGATATCTTCAACTGACAGAACTCAGTGGAATCCTGGCACTTTGGAGAGAGCCAATTTTCACCAAGTAAAAAATTGAACTGAGTAGTCATTCAAAGAGTTCATACTGTGGAGAAGTTTGTTAAAATTTTTCCAAGAGTAAAGTAGAAAATTTTGTGGGGGCGAGGAGGAATCAGGGAAATGTATCAGGAGAAACAGCACAAAGAACATTATGGGCATGGGAGTATCAGATAGAGATGACAGAGAGTGGTGAAAGGCAAAGTGAATTGAGTATGGATTTACGAAGAAAATAATAACTCTAATAATCTCTTGGAAATGGATATATTTCTTTCAGTAGTTATCAAGAGGTCTGCAAAGAAAGTCAAGTTGTTGAAAACTGCATGGTCTTTGGAAAAGAGTGGTAGAGTTAACAGTGAATCGACTTCAGGTTCTGTGAAGTCTGGAGCATGTAAGGTCCAAGTCAGCCATTTGTTTCTGAGAGTCAGTACACCATAGTGGTTAGGAATACAACCTGTGGTACAAGGGCTCATGGGTTCCAGTCCTGTCCTTCTGACTTTGAACAATTCATTTAAACTTTCTGTGCTTCAGATTCCTCAGCTGCACAGTGGAAATAATGACATTAGTGGCAATTTCATTGTGTCATTGTGAGGATTAAATGAGTGCATGGCTCATTGTTAAGTGTTAGCTACTATTATTATTATTATACTTTAAGTTCTGGGATACATGTGCAGAACATGCAAGTTTGTTACATAGGTATACCTGTGCCATGGTGGTTTGCTGCACCCATCAACCCGTCATATACATTAGACATTTCTTCTAATGCTATCCCTCCCCAGCCCCCCACTCCCTGACAGGCCCTGGTGGGTGATGTTCCCCTCCCTGTGTCCATGTGTTCTCATTGTTCAACTCCCACTTACAAGTGAGAGCATGAAGTGTTTGGTTTTCTGTTCCTGTGTTGGTTTGCTGAGAATGATGGTTTCCAGCTTCCTCCATGTCCCTGCAAAGAACATGAACCCATACTCTTTCATGGTTGCATAGTATCCCATGGTGTATATGTGCCACATTTTCTTTATCCGGTCTATCATTGATGGGCATTTAGGTTGGCCAAGTCTTTGCTATTGTGAATTATTAATAATATTGTGTTAGCTTTTATTATGAATGGTCATTGATATGATTTTTTACCTACCTACCAAAGATTTCAATATTACACTCCATGCAAGGCAAATAAACAGTTTTTAGACTGAAAATCTATGCTAAACTTAATAATTTTGTGTATGTCATTTGGTTCAATAATGCTACTTAAGAAACACAGTATTAACCTCATAGAGTTAGGTATTATTGCTTGTGTATGATGGTGGAGCTGTGTCAAAATAGTTGTTGGGAAAATAAGTTATGGTTTAAGTGATTTTGGTAGATCTAAAGATGCCAATCCTGGTAATGCAAACTTGCCTGTTGGATTACTTTTTATTTAATAAAAACAGCCATAATCTTCTAGAAGCAGTGTTCTTGAGAAATGTATCTGTCGCTAAAAACAGAGGAGGTCAAATGATTTTTATAGGTATAGTAGTCACAGTAAATATCTACTCTCACATGTAGGGAAGCAGAAGAAATATACTGTCACTTCTGTTATTGGAAAACTGTCTGTATCTTTTCTAGCTCTCTCCTCCAAGCATCCTTCAATGGGGAATTAACCCTGTACAATTAAATTTGCAGCAGAGTAAAAACTTTTTAAGAAAAAGAGCCATCTTTTAAAATATTAGCCTGTTGCCATTTAGTTCAAATTATACGATTGATAATTCAAAACCACTTACATGCTCATTTTTATGCTATGTGAATTGAATATGTCATAAAATTCATTTATTGTGAACAAAATATTCAAAATGCATCAGAGTATTATATGCTGAGCTTTGATAAGAGAAAAAAGAATGATTTGACAAGGATATGAAAAATCATATACCAGGTACATGAGGTTAAATGTATTTTCAAATGCTTCTTGATTGCAATAGTTAAATATTCCTTGAGAGAGTTTTACTATATGAATTTATTTCAGATTTCAAGTAGTCATTTGGAAATTGTTATTTCGGGAATTTTTTATATCAACTTTTTCTAATCACAACTAGAAAATTAATACTGTCACTTTGGCATAATTTGATTGGGACTGCTGGTTATTTAAAACAATTGATATGTATAAGAAACTTTTAAAATTATTTTAGGAAATGTAAAAAAGTATTTGATTTAGTTTCTGCCTCCAGGTACTAATACAGTAAGGAGATGAATCATGTACACATATAATTATTGCACAAGGTGTAATATAATAAGGGCCATAAGAGAAATGCAAAGCAAAATGAAGTCCAAGAAGAGAGAGATTACCAAAATCTTGGCAATCAAAACTCTCTTTTCATATTTCAGATAGACAATGGAAATATTAATTGGAAAAGTAGGGTATGGAATATATAATATAGTGAACTCCAATAATGAATAGTTTAGAAACACACAGATACAAATAGAAAATATTGGAAGGAAATGACTAAAGTTATAATGAGTGGTCATCTCCTTCTTTCTCTTCTGCTTCTTTTGAATTTCTCAAATTTTCTACAATAATTGCATTTTTCTCTTCAAATAAAAACTGTTATTAAAATATATGGTCTCATATTAATCTAAATCTAGAGCCATGAGACCAGAGAAGAAAATGAGGAAATTTCTAAGAATATGTTCAAGTGTAAATTTTAAAACCTGTTTATAGGAAAGAAGACAAACACCATAGTAGGTCTATAAGGATGGTTGGACTGCTTTAATACTCTATAGAATCCCTCCTGTAGTTTATAGAGAGTCTCTGTAAAGAAAATTATCTATTTGCTATTTTAAAGTAAAAATTATTTAGAGAATATATACCACATTATACTTGATAAGTTTGGTTATGTTATAACTTGGTAGAGGAAGGTATCGTTTAGGGGAGGGAATAAAAGCAACTAACAATCGAGTCAAACTTTCGATAAGTTTTAGGAGTCGTTGACTAAAGGTTGGTGTGAATGAATCATGTCACCCTCATTTGAGTTCTCTCTTTAACCTTTTCAGTAGACGAAAAAAAATGTGAAGGAGAGGAAATATGCTTGTAGGTATAAGTTATATTAAGTATTAATACTCATGCTCTTACATGCTTTTAATATAAGTTCAATGAGAAAAAAGAGCTCTAAAATGTTTGTCAAACTTTTTTTTAAATGAGGATCTTTGCTTATTGTTGCAGGTTAATAATATGGCTTTTTTGAAGGATATTTGCCAAAATGTCTAAAATGCTTTTAGATTGGATTATCTTAGAGCATGTAAACAAATACAGTGATACAGTAATAGGGCTATGAGAAAAATCATTCATGAATGAACCTATTCCACAATTATGATCTCTAGCTTGCACATGATAACTTTTTCTTATCATGTCTTAATTTAAGAAGATTCTCATTGTTTATGCAAAAGCAGCTAGTAGAGTTCTTTTAATGAGATGGAATCTATTAAAGTCTCGAATTGAATAGTAAAGATGCCAAGTTTAAGAAAATGTTCACATTATTGCTTACTGTTCTTTGTGAATTTTCTCACTCATACGTTGTATCTCAGGTTGGGATCCCTAGAAGCAGACGTTGAGACAGGATTTCAGTTGCCCATATTTATTGATGGTATTTTCTCAAGATAAAGGGAGTGAGGGAAGTGAGAAAGTTCAGGGGAATTCACTAAAGCAAGAAGGTGGTTTTCACTGCAGTCTAGATTCAGCCATATCTCATGGGGATAAGAAGGAGCATGACTTTTACCATATAATTGGCCCCACCTTGAGGCAAAGGGGCTGGCATTTTGTACCTCCATGTATTCTTCATCGATGTTGGAAAAGCAGGTTAGCAATCTGTTAGGGGAAAGAACTTCTGGTAGGCAAAGGGAAATTCTCCAAAGAAGGGGGCAACTATGAACTATCAGCAGCCAACACTCACAGCAGCTGGATCAAATAAAGAGGGTGTGGCCAGAACACTTAAAGTGTTCAGTAGATATTATTGGTTAATCAAGACCATAGACATATTTAATTTAATTTCACAATGTTCAATCATTAAACTGTCACTGAGTACCTGTTAGCTACTGAAAAGTAATAGTGAACTATTATTAAGATATTTAAAAAAAAATACATGCCCTCCTCCTTTATCCAGGAAGAGGTCAAAATCTCTGGGGGCAGGAGTCAAGTATACCAATACAGTCATACCTTAGAGATACTGAGAATTTGGTTCCAGATGCCACAGCAAAGCAAATATCTTAATAAAGTGAGTTTCACACAATGTTTGGTTTCCCAGAACATGTAAAAATTATGTTTATACTATGCTGCAGCCTATTAAGTCTGTTATAACATTATGTCTAAGAAACCATGTACATATCTTAATTAAAAATACTTTATTGCTAAAGAGTTCTAATGGTCACCTGAGCCTAAACAGAGTTATAATCTTTTTACTGATGGAGGGTCCCGCCTTGATGTTGATGGCTGCTGATAAGGGTGATGGCTACTGAAGGTTGTGATGGCTGTGGCAATTTCTTAAAATAGGATAATGAAGTGTGCCACATTAATTGACTCTTCCATTCATAAAAGATTTCTCTGTAGCACGTGATGCTGTTTGGTAGCATTTTACCCAGAGTAGAACTTTGAAAATTAGAGTCCATCCTCTCAAACTCTGCTGCTGCTTTATCAACTAAGTTTATGTCATATTCTAAAACTTTTGTTGTCCTTTCAACAGTGTTCACAGCATCTTCAGCAGAAGTAGATTTCCTCCCAAGGAAACACTTTTTCTGCTCATCTGTAAGGAGCAACTCCTCATCTATTCAAGTTTTATCATGAGATTACAGAAATTCAGTCACATGTAATTCTGGTTCTTTTGTTATATTTCCATCACATCTGCTGTTACTTCCTCTCCTGAAGTCTTTGAAGTCTTGAATCTTTCAAAGTCATTTATGAGGGTTGGAATCCAAACTCCTGTTAATGTTGATATTTTGACTTCCTCCCATGAATTAAGAATGTTCTTAGTGGCATCTAAAAGGCTGAATCCTTTCCAGAAGGTTTTTAATTTATTTTGCCTAAATTCATCAGAGGAATCACTATCTATGAGAGCTATGGCCTTAGGAAATGTATTTTTAAAATAATAACTCTTGAAAATCAAAATTCTTTCTTGATCCATGGGCTGCAGAAGATATGTTGTATTAGAAGACATGAAAACAACATTAATCTGCTTGTCCATCTCCATCAGAGAGTCTTAGATAACTAGATGCATTGTTCAACACGTAGTAATATTTTGAAAGGAATCTTATTTTCTAAGGAGTAGGTCTCAACAGTGGGCTTAAAGAATATTCAGTGAACCATGTCATTAAACAGATATGTTGTTATCCATGCTTTGTTGTTTCATTAATTGAGCATGGGCAGAGTAGATTTAGCATAATTCTTAAGGACCCTAGAACTTTAAGAATGGTAAATGAGCATTGGCTTCAATTTAAAATCCTCAGCTGTGTTAGCCTCCAAGAGAGTCAGCCTGTCCTTGGAAGCTTTGAAGCCAGCCCTTGACTTCTCCTCCAGAAAATCTGTTGTTTAGCATAGCCACCTTTATCAATTATCTTAGCTAGATCTTCTGGATAACTTGCTGCAGCATCTTCATCAACACTTAACTGCTTCGCCTTTCACTTTTATGTTATGGCTTCTTTCCTTAAACATCATGAATCAACCTTTGCTAGCTTCCAGTTTTTCTTCTGCAGTTTCCTCACTTCTCTTAGCCTTCATAGAATTGAAGAGATTAAGGGACTTGTTGTGGATTAGGCCTTGGTTTAAGGGAATGTTATGGCTGGTTTGATCTTCTATTGAGATCACAACTTTTTCTGCACCAGCAATAAGGCTGTTTCACTTTCTTATTATTTATGCGTTCACTAGAGTAGTACTTTTAATTTCCTTCAGGAATGTTTTCTTTGCTTTCACAACTTGGCTATTTTGTGCAAGAGACCTAGCTTTTGGCTTGTCTCAGTTTTAGACATGACTTCCTCACTGAGCTAAATCATTTGTAGCATTTAATTTAGGGTGAGAGAAATTGTAACTCTTCCTTTCACTTGAACACTTAGATGCCATTGTAGCATGATTAATTGGCGTAATTTAAATATTGTTGTGTTTCAGGAAATAGGGAGGTCCAAGGAGATGGTCAGAGACTAGAGAATGACCAATCAGTGGAGGAATCAGACACACACAATATTTATCAATTAAGTTTGCCATTTTATGTGGCTGTGGTTTGTGGTACACCAAAAAAATTACAGTAGTAAAGTAACATCAAAGATCACTGACCACGTATCATCATAACAGATATAATAATAATTTTAAAACTTTGAAATATTATGAGAATTACCAAAATGTGACACAGAAACACAAAAGTGAGCGTAAGTTATTGGAAAAATGGCCCCAATAGATTTGCTGGAAACAGGGTTGCCACAAACCTTCAATTTGTAAAAAGCACAATAAAGTGATGCAAATAAAATGAGGCACAATTGTATTTATGTACAATGAGTTATGTACTAAAACAATATTCAATATTCAACTATTATGGAACAGAGAAAGGCTCAACTATTAGTGCCATTATTTATATGTATATCTTAAGGTATGCTATTTGAGCTTGAAAATTATGTTTAAACTTAAACTTTTAAGCGTCCCTTCTCTGGGAAATTCACCTGTATAGAATATCTTACTTCTATGGAATGCTGTATAAACTTTGTGTACTCACATACCTGTGCATATAAAGCACATCCCATTTGTTGGGCAGCCACTTATCCCCAAACTTAAAATAAGTAAAACATAATGTGGATCAATAGTATTTGAAAACAATAAAATAACTCCTGCCAGTCACAATGAAGGGCAGAAAATACTGTAAGAGTTGAGGCACATGGATCCTTCTGCTAGGTAAATATAATTAAAAACAAAATATTCTCCCAACCTAGAAATCCTCTCCACAAAGGCAGCAGGTAAAGAACACATCTGTATTATTGAGTAAGAGTTAAACCAGAATGTGGTGAGCATCATAGGCAAATCTCTTCACTAAAAGATTGCAAAAACAGCAACTTCGCTCTTTTATGTAGTCAAGTAGATACAACCCATTATACATACGGTTTTAAGATACATAACATCTAGTCCTCAAATAAAAAGGACTTAGTACCACTTGTCAGGCATAGTTCATTATAAATTTAGCCAGTAATTGGGGTGACCATCTGTGTTAACTATTTGGCATTATCCAGAAGAGAAACAAACTTCTTATATCCTTATGACAGAAGGCAGTTTTTGAGTTAGGTCCTACCTTCCCACAGAAGCTGGGAGATATGGATGCCAACTCTCTTGATGTTGACATTTCAAGGAGATGACGCGCAAGCCCTTAAGACATTCCTAGGTCATAAGACTGACAAAAGGCCTATTTAGCTTTCTAAAGGATTTATATACGTTTTGAAGGAGGAGAAAGTACTTAGTATTACAAGCTTTGTAAGAAAATGGAGAGGAGGGAAATCTGTTTTTTTCAATAGAGAGAATTATGCTTCATATTTTAAATTTTTATTTGTCCTTGCACTACTTATGATGGAATTCTTTAGGCCCCAGAGGAATCATTTACTCTTATTTCTGACCCAGTTATATAGTTTGAAATCCCACAGCAGATTGTACCTTATCTGAGAGCAGGCATCTTGTTGGAGACGGAGATGCTGACTCTAGCATGATGAAGGGACAATTGTCAAGTCTGACACTGAGCGAAGCGACAATACTTATAAAAAGCAGATGGAGAAGTGTAAAAGAGGGGAGGAGAGAGAGTAGGATGAAATGGACAGTCATTCGGCTTTTCTAATGGGAAGAAACAATCCTGCCACTTAGGTGACTCCTGACGGCATTGTTTTATTACCAAACAAAAATTAAAATTGACCTTTAAAAATATATATACATATATATTTATGTTCACTAAAAAATTGTTTAATACATTTAATCCACAGATAGTCTCTAGGTTGTTTGAGGTCACATTCCTGTTATGTTTAAGGATCTTCACTGATCCCCTTTGACAATGTCTCTTTCAGGCTTCTCTCCTTTTTTTATAGCATGTAAGAAAATGTGCACATTTTCTGCACATGAGTGGTACTGGTTTTTATAAGTATTACAGGAGGGGAACACATTGTTGAGTTCATTGGTGATTTCACCCCCAAGAAACAAAGACCCTCCTGACCCAGGAGGAAAGTAGAGCAATTGCATTTTATAATGAAAATATTATTGTGTCACATGATTATGACTATTTTTCAGTGGGTGATTCAGTAAATGCAGCATATGCTTAGTAAATATGGATGCACAGTGTCTGAAACCAGACTGCCAGGGTTCAAATCACAGCATGGCCATTTACTATCATCATTGTGACCTTGAACAAGTTACTTCATCCTTTCTCATTTCATTTTCCTCATTGAAGAATAGTGATTATTAATAGTGCTTTACCTCATAAGACTGTGATGAGGATAAAAGGAGTTTTCAGAGAGACAGAAAAAGTGAGAGAGAAGATCTGTCAAAATAGTCAATAAATATCAACTATTATTTATAAACAATTACTTACAGTTGCAAGGCTTATTTCAATCTAGAAACAATATGTGCTTTAAGAGAAAATGCATGTTTTTTTAATCACATGTAGAGAGTGTGCTTTGTAAGGATGCAAGAAAAAAATGTTCTATATTACTATATGTCTAGTAAATGTGTATTGTACAGCTAGTTATAGCTGAGTTTATTTTGTGGATTCACAAAATATTAGTTTGAAATCAAATTGGTATTTTTTGTATTTTAAGTATGTTGAACTCAATTTTATGATTTCTAATGTTAGTGTATATCTTATGGGTAGACCAATTTTTTTTTGCCTGTACTGACATATTTTGATGTTGATGTATTTGAAAACTTTGTTAACACACATGATCTAATTTATTATAGTATGTGTGTTTTTATCTTATCCCATGTGGTAACACATGTTTATTTGTGGACTGATTTAAGAATTGATAATTATACAGTCTTCACAGAACTCAGAAAAATAGTAAATTTTTACATTCATAATGGGTGTTTACCATCTTGGGAAATATAGCAAAAGGAAGAAATATCTAATGTTTTTGATTTTCTAGTATTGCCGTAAGAAAACAAAAATAATTCTCTACTTGTCCACTATTTCTGGTCCCAGACTGAAAGAAAAAAAAATAACTTTTTTTTTTATGTTTCTATATTTTGCTAAACTACAAGTGCTTGCTGTTGAGCAAGTGTGAAGCAAGCTTTCTCCTACCACTTTTGATGTCCTAAATTATGTCTTTACTCTGATTTGGCAAACATGGTGTAGGTAAATCATCTTGGAGAGTTCTTCCTAGAATGAGTTTACAAACAAATGCACTTTATACTTATAAATTATAATAATTCCGCTTATATTGATTCATCATGAATTGTGCTCATACCCTATTAAAAAAAAGAAAAAAAAAGACACTCATTAGACTTAAAATTTATTAGTGGCTTAATTAGATCCTTTTCAGATCATTTTTAAAATTTTGTATAAAATGATAAGAAGGCACTTTTTACCAGATATATTATATCATGGCCTGGTGAATGCTTTCCTTTTCCCCATGTCTTAATATTTTATAGATTTATTTCTCCAAAGGACCTGTATTAGTTAAGTTCAGGTAGATTATGTCAATAACATATTAACACAAAATCTCAGTGGTTTCGTATAACAAAAGTTTACTTCCCTTTTATTTTTTTTTCTAAAATATCAATTATGGAGCCAGGGCTCTGTTCCGTAAAGTCATTCAGGGTCTCATAACTCCACTAACCAAGGATAATGGGAAAACAATCTTTCCTGTGCCTTGACAGAAAAAAGAAGTGCTTCTTGTTGTGCACTAATAATATCTACCAAGATCCATGTGGCTTTTTTGTCCTTGAACATATATAATAGTTTGTGTAAATTCTCAGAATTTGGTGAATACATGGGTGTTACTGTATAAACTCAGATTTATTAACCACCAAATAACTCTGAATTTGTAAATAAATTTAATTCTTAAATTTTAAAAGAATTTTAATTAATGTTTTTACATTGACAGAAAAAGATAATCTTTCTCAGGTTATTTTTGGACATGAAATGGCAATAAATGACTGCATTGCCTACTGGCAATGGGTGAAAAACATGATTGAAAGCCTAAAGAACAAGTGCCATTTTTATCCTGTGAACAGCCATGCAACCAAACCGCAGCAAGCAACATACTGATATTTCTGAAGAGTCTCCTGGAAATTTGCCAGGAAGAAAAGATGAGAGATTGAGAAGCAGAGTACGAAGATGAAATAATTATTTATTCTATTTATTAAATGTAAAAACTTTCCCTTTAAGTTGCAATAAGAAATAAAATAAGCTACTTGAGGAAGAAGAATCTTACCGTATTGACTTTAGACATAGAGAGAATCTTAAAGTGCTTCTATGAAAAAATACACTCATATCTAAGATAGGTAGAAAGAAATTATGCCCCTTTCTCTTCTAGTCATTGTAAATATCCTGTCTTAAAGAGCTCAAGCTATTTTGCTACTAACAGCAATCATATTACTCTTAAGTTAATCCATATCTTATATACCCTCTATAAATCATAATCTAGTTAAATACATAGCAAAAATGGTGAATTGGCTCTCCTTAACCTAAGTCATTTTAAGTTGTACTTTTTAAAAATCTTACCAGTTGCTAAAAAACTTAATTATGAAACGAACTTGCAAAAGAAATTAATGACTTTGTAAAACGAAAATGGCTTTAAAATAGACAAGCTCTAATTAAATTGATTTGGACCCAACATCTTTTTATTCAACAAACGTATGTATTTAAAACAATTTTCTGCTGTAATGATTAATTATAATTTTATTTTTAAACTGACAAAAAGGAAATAGCATACCTATTTAAATCAAGAAAAGGTAGTTTTTCTTTAAAATGGAGATTTTTAGTTTTGCTAAATTAAAAAAAAAGATAATGTCTCAAGTAGTAAACTAATGAGGGATTGTATGTCTGATAATAGTCTAAAATTGTCTTTTGGGCCATGTTTCCTTGACTGAAAGAGGAATGGAACAAAATAATTGTTACCTTTTTTTTCAATCTTTTCCTCTAACATATTTCTAAGCCTTCAGAGGTTAATAGCAATTATACAAAAGATGCCTTCCCATTGCTTCAAGCCTGTCATGTTTTGTTTTGTTTGTACTCTAGAGAATGCTCTGAGGTTGATTCAGTTGTGTTTTGAATTAACGGCCTCACATAATCTTTCAAAATTTGAAACAGTCTTATGACATTGTCAAAATTAGAAAAGTTGTTATCATAGTTACAGTTTTATGCAATAACAGATTGTGTCTATTTTGTTTCACTTTATTTTGGGATATACTAATTTGCTTCAAAAAATTGTATCTAGGAAATAATAATGAGCAATAGAATCAGAGAGATTTAGGTTTGAAATATGTTTTATTTAACTTCTTTGAGATGTAATTATCTTATTTCTAAAATGAGATTATAAATATCCATATCTTCTGAGGATCAAATGGCATAACTAGTATAGTGTCTGCCATATTATATCCAATTAAAAAATAACATGCTATTCATTATTTTTGTCTTTACTGTTTAAGCCTTGTGTTTAAGTTTATGAGTACTTAGAAGGAATTTTTAAATCCCTGTGATTTATTGACACTTTATGCTTTAAATTATGCTTGTGAATTATTTATAGAATTTTTCTACAAATACTGAGCCAGGAAGCATATAACATTTTAATGTAAACATAGAAAGCAATAAAAAGGTTAGAGTTATTCATTAATATAATTAGTTGTATAAGAGTAATAAACGTACGGTTGTTGATATGGTTTGGCTGTGTCCCCACCCAAATCTCACCTTGAATTCCCACCTGTTGTGGGAAGGACCTGGTGGGGGATAATTGAATCATGGGGGCAGATATTTCCCACACTGTTCTCGTGATAGTGAGTAAGTTTCACAAGATCGATGGTTATTATAAGCAGTGGGGCGGGGGTGGGTTCTTGCACAAGCTGTCTCTTTGCCAGGTGCCATCCATGTTAGGCATGACTTGCTCCTCCTTGCCTTCTGCCATGATTGTGAGGCCTTTCCAGCCACATGGAACTGTAAGTCCATTAATCCCTTTTTCCTGTATAAATTACCCAGTCTCGGGTATGTCTTTATCAGCAGTGTGAAAATGGACTAAATATTTGAAATTTGGACACAATTCCACTCACTAATAATCTACTATATAGCATAGGATGTTTTGATCTGCAAGTCACAGAAAACCTCAACTTCTAGGGTAGTCCTGAGTTAGAATGAGCTTCAGGCATATAACAATCTGTGGCTAGTCATATCTTATAGAACTCAGGCTCTTTCCAATATTCTGCCTTCTGTTTGCTGGTGATCACATCAACTTCGGGCTAGAACAAGATGGCAGCAGTGTTTCCAAGCTACACTTCCAGACTCAGCCACATCAAAGAAAAAGAGGAACTGCCACTCTGTTTTCTTCTTGGAATCAAGGAAATTTTCCTGTGACCCTGGTAGATTTTTCAGAATTATCCAATTCCTACAAAATATACTAGAAAGCAAAAAGTATTACTAATTTAAGGATGTAATGGATATTATTAGAGTGCCAATCAAAGACACCATATAGGTCACACTTTTAGGTACCCAGCATATAAACACACATTCTTTCCACCCATAGGCATTTAAAAAATGTCCATGCTCATTAAATACACATTCTCCAGAATGGGAAAACACAGACATATGTAAGACCCTCAGCTCAAGTTTAGGGTCTCTGTGTTCGGTGAAGTCCTTTCCATCAATTTAGACAGTAACTGTTTATTGTCTGGTGAAGAAGTGTTTCACTCTCTGCCCAACTTTTGGTAATTGGAAAACAGGAAAGACTACTTACATGAACACTCTTACTCAAAACATTGGAAAATCAAACCGTGGTACTGATTTATAGCACATTTTCTATTTTGCTGGAAACGTGAATACTTTTGGTTTGATAGTCAACTAAATCCCTTATTCTGCAAATCTGACAGTTGTATTTGATGAAAGCTGAGATGGTAACAAATTTCTTGCCCATATTGAAATTCAGGGAATGGGGATGTGGAAAAATGCCTCACTTTGAGATTGCACATCTTTAACAGGCCCCTTCCTATTGAGTGGGTTTGGTGAGCTGGTTTAATTATTTAATTGGTTTAATTATGGGATCTTACTCTTGGTGAGGCTTACAGTTACCTTGATATTGTAGTTCCCTTAAGAATTTATTTGGCTTCTAGCTCACTGGAGTTCAGCTCCACGGACTGGTAACCTAGGCAGAGAGCTTTATCCAGCAAGTTATTTATTCTGGGAAGTCTAGTTTTAGCCACAGGCCTCAGAGCTTTGTCCACCCCTCTCTCTCGACCCTGTCATCATTATAATTTAATGACCTTTGCCATGAAAGGAATCAAAAGAATAGCCTGAAGTCAGAAGACACATATATTGTGTGTTCCTTCTAACTGCATTTTTAAAACAAGATTGTCTCCTTTACTAGATGAATAATGCCTAACTGGAGGTGTTTACTAGAAATCTGGGGTTGTAGGATTTCTTTTTACTTTAATCAAATATTCTGCTCAGTCTCCATTATCCCATCTCTGCTTGCTTTATCTATGGCTTGAGTAGAAAATTTGGCTTTTCCAGTCCCCCAAATTTCCAAATTATTGAACTTTAAAGCAATTTAGATTATAGCCCAAAACCATGAATAACCTCTTCAGGCAGAATTGTATTTTATTCTTTCTCTGCCTTCCGATAGATCAGCTTTAGCCTAAGCATAACTCTTTCTTGAAATACCTAACTGAAAGCTGCAAGAAGTAGCCAAAACACCAATGTTCTGAAAATTTTCTGTAAGTTTCCCAAATGGGCAAGCATTTAGCCAAGTGCTTCAGAATCACACACGAAAAAGGGTAATTAACCACTAAGCTTTGAAGAACAGAGCAAATCGTCTTTATCCTTGCTTTATCTCCTCTCCTCTGCCAATTTAGTATTTTAAAGTCTGTTACTTGTGGCAGCTTATTTCCGGTGACATATTTGGCATCAGGATGCTTCTGTCAACAAGTAACAGAAGACATTAACTAAACCACCTTACAAAACAATGGAAATTATACCATTTAACTAATGTAGTGGGGGTCCCCAAGTGCCATGCATGAAGGTTCAGCCCCACTGTAATTTTCTTACCTATTGTCTTTCTCTAGGACTGGTAGCAAAATACCTTCAGCTCCTTAAGATAAGATATTTACAATGACTAGAAGAAAAAGAGAAATAATTTATTTCCAGGTATCTTAGAACAAGTATATTTTTCATAGAAGCACTTCAGAATTATTCTCTCAATGTCTAAAGTCACTTATGTAAAACTCTTTTTTTCAAGTAGCTTACTTTATTTTTTATTGCAACTCAAAGAGAAAGCTTTTTACATTTAATAGATAGAACAAATAATATTTTATCTTCTTACTCTGAATCTCATTTGCTCATCTTTTGTTTCTGGAAAATTTTCAGGAGACCCTTCAGAAATAGCATGTTGCTTGCTGAGGTTTGGTTGCATGGCTATTTACAGGAAAAAAAAATAGACACTTGTTCTTTAGGACTTCAACCATTTTTTTTTTCACCCAGTGAAAATTGCTGGGTCATCTGTGACAGCCTCTTTTGGAAACATGTGCAGTTGTCCTCAGCTGGGGTGAGAAGTTCATATTCTTCCAGGCCTGCCTTGAGATAAAGTAAAGCACTACACTTTAGAAGTGCTTCCTTTTCATCCTAACCATGAGTTTGAATTAGGAATAGAAACATTCCTGGAGCCCTTCGTCTCTGCCAGAGTGGAGAGTGGCCCCCTTGGGAGCCCTCCTTCCTTCCACCCACAACCTCAGACAGCATTCAAACCATACAACAGCCACCCTAAACCAGCTAGGTAGACTGAAAGGAAGGAAGAGAAGGAAGGAGGACTAATATAAAATGCCTTAGAACATATACTTCATAATTGATGGGTCACCAACAAGAAGTGATTACTTCACACTGCAGGGAAATACTTTTCTGGAAAACAAGAGACAAAAATAATTTTCGGATACCTGCACGCTGACTCTGATCTAACTCTGTAGCCTGTCCTCATCCCAGTCACCTTTGTTAAGGTGTCTTTGTTGAGCCTGAGTTCTGTTCAGAAACCAGAAAAGCTCGATATTCATAAACATTTCTTTAAATGCAGAAACACAGAATGTTAATGTACATTTTTCTGAGATGGTGTTGTAAGTCCAAGTATCAAAAAGCAGTAGCAAATATTAGTTTGTGTTTTCAACTCTAGAGTCTACCTAGGCCACGTGTTAAGGACATCTGTATGCTTCATTAGGGAATGAGAAGCCAGGAACAATCACCTTAGAATTTTTGCATCTGCTGTCACTGTCAATACCCATTTCATACCTTTATGCATTCTGTATCCTTTGCTAAATAATTTCTGAATCTTAAAGTGTGTGTATGTGTGTGTGTGCACGTGCATGTGTGTGTGCATGCATGTATGCATGGTGTTTTCCTGAAAATTCATAAAACACAAAACACTGTACACTAAATTTCTGTAAAACAATTTAATAATATATACCACCTTATTTTATAAATATTCTTTTAAATAATTTTTCTACCTAGGCTACTCTTTAAATGGTTGTCACTATATTATATACTTGTTACCATATCAAAACTCAGTACTCTAATTAATATATACTGAATTTTAAAATTGCAGTAAATTTTATCTTCACAGTGTAGTAAAAAGACCCACTAATTTTTCAGGTAAATAACCTTGTTAATTCCTTGCTGGATGATGTTTTATGATGGTGGTTATGCGTCTCCTGTGAGCCTGTTCCCACATTCAAATTATTTTATGTATATACTGAGACAAATAAAAAATATAATAAACACACTTAACTGATGCATCTGTGGAATTTTTAAATACTTTAAATGAAATATCTACTTTGTACAAGAAAAGGTTATAATATTACCATTTGAAAAATCAATGGTGCTTTCAGATTCCGAGGCATCTCAGTATAAATACATATTTTTTTTTACTCAAATGCATATCTGAAAATATTTTCATACTGTCATGCCAGAAAAGCACTAAAATTGCTTGAGAAGATAGCTGATATACATATATCTGGGCTAAGAAAGCAAACTTGAGTACAAGTGTTTGAGTTAAAACAGTCTTATGCATACTAAATGGACTCTGGTAACATCACACATTTACCTAAGCATTTAGAGATGGCAGTTCTTCTTAATTTGTTCTTAATTCTGTTTTCAGAGTATTGTGATATTTTAATCTTTGGAATGCTGATGATTTATGAGTTCAAACTTGAAGACATTTTCTCTGTCAGTCTTTTAGTATTCAAATCAATGCAGGGAACACAGAATTAGATCTGGAGAGGGGAAGCAGGATTCATCCTCTCTGGGGATAACTAAGCAAATTATTTGGAATTCTGGATGCTCTTGGGCATTCAGTAGGTCAAAGTCTAAGTCCTCAAAGTAAACAGTGATGGGTCAAATTGCTGAGAGCTCCATGTGTGTAAAAAACAATTATTTACAGTGCCCAACGTATCTGGTTAGAATATATTAATTGGTGGTTAAAAATAGAATATGTATTTTAAAACAGCTCGTTGATACAGATAAAATTGAACTAAGATTTCTAATATTTAATGTAAATATTATTCACTTATCATTCATGCAGCACTTGCTCTATGCCAGGGACAGGCTTTGGTTCAGTGATCTCAAAAATAATTAGTAGTGTTACCCAAATTCAAGCAGTGGCGTAGATTGGATACTCCAATTAGTGGACCCTGATCTTAAGATTTAGATGTAAGTGACTTATTAAGTAAGTGCTCCCAGGAAGATGTGATAAGGGAGTGGAGAAAACAGGAAATGAACGACAAAGAACCAGGCCAATGGAGAGAATTCAGTGGAAGTTTCAGACATAGCCTGATTCTGTGGGAAGCTCTGGAGGGTAAATTACAGGTCAGAGGTTGTCCTGACCGTAGACAAAGAAGTAAGGCTTTTATACTCCTGTTAGCCAGGATGGGAGGCAGTGAGGTTTTGGATGTGTGGTTAGTGCTGTCTAGGCATGTCCAGCAACTCCTGCAGGGGAGAGGATATCAGTATGCAGGGCATTCCTCTGAAGGGTGAGTTCTAAAGGTGTAAGCCTTTCAAAGCAAACAAGAATAAACTTGGGCCAGGTATGCACAGAGCTGGCCAAATTGTGGTAGTCACTGCTGGTGCTCCACACAAGAATATGCAATGTTAATCATAGGAATATGTTTGGGGCACCAGAAGTGAGTCCTGTCAGAAATTCATGTTCTGGAAGGGGTGCTAAGCCTTAAAAATATGAGTGTGATACATGCAATAATATATTGATATTGAAGGCACAATACTCAGAAAGGGGGTTGGATAACTCCTTGGATGGTAAGCGTGGGAGGTCAAAGAACACTTGAGTAGAAAAATGAAGAGACATTTTAAATGCTAATCTGCTTGCTACCATAAACTAAGTATTAAAAGTGTATGTCTGGTTTGATTATCATTTTTTCTTTAAGGGAGAATTAATATTTCACTCACCGCTTAGAGAAAGGTTTCTCTTAGTCAGTGTCTTGTGTTTGCTTTTCAAGTCCTACATTGTCCCACTGAAATAATTAATTATTGTCCTGTAAAACCTATTAAAATTCTGTCTTAGGAAAACCTATTGTCCTGCATGTCAAATATTTCTACAGTTTTATAAGTTCCTTTTGGCTTCTGCTTCTCCTAGCCTAATTTCCTCATCTTTTCTTCCAAAGTGTATCTCTCTTACCCGGTCAATGAGGCCATATTCTTTCCTCATGCATAAGTGGTACTCCCATAATCATTCCATCCTCTTCCAGCAGCAAGGAGCCACCTTATTGCCTCCTTAATTTTTTTTATGTCTCTCTTTAAGTTAATATGTGTGATTTAATTCCCTAGAATGACCATTTGGGATTGAATTCCTGACTACCTGATAAAATTACATCACATAGACCATGATCCCAGAATACAAAGTTGTATGCTTTTATCTGGGCCTTTCTATTTTCTATTTCAAGACTTCTGACTCAAACAATGAAGTGAGACATCTAATTTCATTTCTGCTGCTTACTCAATGTCACTTTTAACAATATATTAACCTCTCCAAGTCTTAATTCCCCAATTTAGAAAAGATAGGTAATAGCTCATGTGTAAGATGGTTGCTGTGAGAGTTATAAATGCTCAGTGCAGTGTCTGAGACATGGTAGGTCTTTAGTAGATGACAACAACTATTAATAAGAACAATAAAAATAATAATATAGTGGCCTTACCTCAAGTTTATTAATAAGGTAGAAACACAACTCTTATAATTTTACTATTAAATCTTTACAGAGGGTTTATACATACAAACATACATAAAACCTCTAAGTTTTACTTAAAGATATACCTGTCTCTGATAGATACATATGGATTCTAGAGTTTAAATAGTCTTGATTATTTTATTCCTAAAGCGAACACAGCTTAGACCAGTATTTCTCAAACCGCCTTAAAAAAACTCATATGTATGTATGTGTGTATCCCATAATCCCATACATATATGTGTATGTATAAACTCATATATATGTGTATATCCCATAATCACATATATACACACATGTATTATATATCACATGTATATACATGTGTATATATCATGTGTGTATATATCACATGTATATATGCATGCGTATATCATATGTATATGCATGTATATCACATATATACACACATGTATATGTATGTGTGTATGTATGTGTATATATATACATACACACATATATGTTATTTTATTTTATGTTCAGGAGTACATATGCAGGTTTGTTACATAGGTAAATTGCATGTCACAGGGGTTTGGCGTACAGATTATTTCATCACCCAGGTAATAAACACAGTACTCGATCGGTAGTTTTCAATCCTCACCCCCATTCTGCCTTCCACCCTCACATAGGTTCCCATGTCTGTTGTTCCCTTCTTTGTGTCCATATGTACTCAATAAAAACACTTATATTAAGTGACATGTTAATGTATGTTCTGGAAGAACACACCAAAAAATAACTAAATTAAATTTTTTAAATTTTTTCAATTAAATATTCTTTTACAATTCAATGTGTATATATATATATATATATATATATATGATAAATACCAGACACATTTATAGAGCTCTTATGATCATAAAATCTCTTATTTATGAAGGTATTTCTCATTCACAAATCTCATTATAAAGTTAAAGATAAATTACTTGAAATATTAAGCAAGTATATTTAACTTCTTTTATTTATAGACAGCTTGTCCAACTACTCGTTCAATAGCTGGTCTGTCTTATGTGCCTTAATTTATAATTTTATATGGCTTTGTCACGTCATTAAATGCTTTTATTAAATATGAAAAGAAAAATGCTGCTCATTTCTAATTTCAAATAAATTTTTGGCATCTGCTTTAATCCAAGAGCCCGTTTCACCTCATTGTTTCCTGATTGTGTTCCATTGTTGCATTATAATTAGAAAAATTATACATGGGCAACTAAATTTAAACACCTTGGATTAAAAGGGAAAAATTAAGAAGAGATTGTGTTATAGGCATAATGATGGCAGTAACATTAAGGGACACTTGACCGAAAGGCAATAATTCAAGCTACAGTACTAGCATTCCATAAGATGTTGGTTAAATACAATACCTTGTTAATTTTGACGTATGAATTCTACTTCATCAACGACCATTTTATTAACCATTTCAATTAGCTAACATAATTAGAATAATTCAATACCATGAACACATTAAATGAATCAAAATAGGTTCTTCAATAAACATGTCTAGACTTTAATACGTCAACCGTAAATTACAATATTATTTTATTTTAGTCCCCTAACACCAAAGGGCCATATTAAATAAAAGAATATCAAATTAAACTTAAAAGATGTATTTTATTTTGCTCATTTATCATTCAGATGTAATAGATGGGCTTTTGGCTTTCAAAATTATCCTTCACGTTTTTCTCATTTTAAATGCATGTCCTTTTTTCTTTATAAAGATGTTTGTCTCTTTATTTGTGGAAAGAGCTAAAGAAACTATTACTATACCAGAAAGACACACACAATTCCACAATGTCAGAGTCAGGGTTAAAACTCAGTAAAGTGTCACTTATGAGGATGAGGTTAAGGGTAAGGATGGACTCACTAAATATTACTCTATTCAGAGTGGCTGAGTCTTCAAATTCTCTCTTCAGATAACTAAATTTTATTGCATGCTTGTTAAGTGGCAGTTACAATAACTGCCTTTTACATATATGTACTTAATCTTCACTAAAATCTCATGAGATAGAAACTCTAAAATTTTAAAATTATTATTTCCATTTAACAGATGTGAAAATTGTTTATAGTAATGGCTTAAAACAATTCTTACCCCAAATTCACATTTTCTTTTACTCTTCCCAGCTACAAGTTAGAGTTGGATTATCTAGATTATGAAGAGAGGAAAGTGATTGTAAAACTAGATTTTATTTCATTCAGCAAAGGAAATTCATTGGCAGGGTGAGACTAGTCGAGTGAGTATTTCATTGAGGTGGTTAAGACAAGAAAAAGGTGTGAACAAATGATAAAAAGTGGAATAAGCTTGATGACCTTGGAAAGGTGTCCTATTGATCAGTTGACAAATCAGGTCATGTATTATGTGGTAGTCACAGGTTATATAATTTGGTTCTTGTCAATTCTGTAAATAATTCATTGTGTAACCTATGGAAAACTCTCCAAGCTTCAGTTTCTTATAAAATAAGATATAGATATGGCTTTAAATTTTTTTCAATTCTCTAATTTTTGTTATATCTGAAGTTAGGCTATCAAAGATAAACCACAGCCAATCACTTTCTTAAGTGTCTAATGCATATTTTGCACAATGTTATGAGGAGGAAAAGAAGAAAGAAAGAAAGAAAGAAGAAAGAGGAGGAGAGAGAGAGGGGAAAGAAGAAGTGGGGAGGAAAAATCATATTCTTCAGTTTATAATTTAGTTGTCAGAACAAGAGCAAACACATGTTTAAAATTTTGTGAACAATTCCTTCATGGCAACAAAAAAGACATGGTGATTTTAAAATTTATATTTGTTCTAATAGTCTTAATCAGGATAAATGACCAGAAAGAGAGTAATGGCTATTGTAGTATGTAAAGAAGACTAGACTAGGAGTTGGAAAATTTGGAACAAATCCCAATTTTGTTGTATCATCCTTATTTAGTGAAAATGTTAATAATTATTAAGCATCTGTCATGAATTAGGTACCTTGCTAACTACTTTATATATTTTAATAATCCTCAATTGTAGTCTGCCAAAGTTGGAGCCTTCAAGTTTTAGTGATTAATTGAAAAGCACAACTTATTTCTTCTTGTGCTATGGACTTTTTAATGAGTCCTCATATTCAGAAAGCCGTAGAAGTCAAGTGAGTAGTTACTTAATGTTGGCTAGGCAGTTGATTTATTGAGTCTGCAATAGATGCTAACTTTCCCTGGTTGATTGGGAGAAAAAGTCAATGGAAAGTAACAAAGAAAGCTTCAGTAAATTTCTTTGCTATTCATACAAGCTTTCAGTGCTAGTGAAAGTTTTGTGCAATTGTTCAAAGTATTATATTATTTGGGAGCATGGAAAATGTTTTCATGTTTACTTGTTGTTGTTTTCCTCAAGAAAATTTCCAGAGCTAGGTATAACTCACAAAATCTTTTTTCAGTCTTATAAAGAATCAGAACACTTGTTAAATGTGCCAACCTCCCTTTAGCAGAAACAGCTCCATTAAGCCAGTATATTTGGCACTTTCTCAATGCATGATGTGTGTGTGGTGTGTGTGTGTGTGTGTGTGTGTGTGTTTTAATTTATGAAACCAATTTAAATGCTGCATTCCTAAAAAGCTGGCTATGATCCTCAATTTTACAGAGAAGAAAAGATGTTTTGAAATCGTTTAATATACCACCAAATCTGAATGCTAATGAGCTACAATTTACCAGTAACATACATTCTTTATTAATATTACCTTCTTTTGCTTTCAGAAGGCATGTAGGGAGAAGGCCATAATTAGAAAATATATATATATATATATTTGCCAATCTAAAATTTTGAATCTCCATACACTTTGGCAACTATTGGGGAACTAAAAGATGTATAATGGAAAAACAAATTAAAATGTTAAATTCAAGGACACAGTGCTTTGAATAAAAGCCTCAGATAATGTGAACTTGATAAGCTCATCAGATATAAATGAAAGATCTGGCATAAATGATAGATTTCGTGACTTGGGAGACTAAAGAAGTTTTAAAATGCATCTAATACTAAGCACTCTTTTGGAGAATTAATGTAAAAACTAAATCATTGACCTGTAGAAATTAAGTACTAACACTTACTATTATTGCACATTATCAGTTTATGAGATGTTACGTTGTAGTACTAAACATTGAGGCTGAAACAAATCTTAAAAGCCCTCATTATTACTTTACTCTTTGGGTAGATATTATTACTGGAAGTATCATAGAATGTCAGACCTAGAAAGGAGTAAGGAATGGAACTAATCCTCTTATTTACATAGGAGGAACATGTAAAGGCAATACAGTTGTGATTGTCTGAGGTCATGTGATTTTTGTCTGTGTACATGGGACTTTTACTTGCTCCTTTAAGGGAATCTCAATAGCTTATAAATGTCAAAAGGAAAAACCAATCATCTCTTTACATTAGTACATTTTATTTCATTTACTGATATTATTAAGCCAAATATTTATATTTTAATACCCTAGTAATGATATTTATATTTTTTCAAGGAATTTTTTACGTGTTGCATAAGATTTTCATCATACTTTGTGAGTGCAAGCACTTTTACTATTATATGTGAGTCTTATTAATGTTAATTATTTAGAAATAGAGATGACACAAAGAGCTAGGTAACAAAACAATAAATAAATTCAACAGTAAAACATTTTGAAATGCAAATATTTTAAATAAAAATTTTTAATGAATAAAATTATGCATGTTCTTGAAATAAATACTTTTATTAAAAACTCATCGGTTACATTTCCAAAATATAAATCTGATACCAACTATCAATTTTAGTTTATAGGCAGTGAACATTAAAGCTGGATTAACATCATGCTGATTTTGTTTTTCATTTTCTTTTTAATTGAAAATAAAGTGCGCCACCAGTCAAGGTGAATAATGTCTATAGATTTTCACCTGCGTTTTGTGGCTGAATTTATTTACACCCACATTAACTGATTAGCTCCTGCCATGCAGTTCCATATTCATCAATTGTTTATGAAAATGCCTCATTGTATTTGTCATATGTATCAGTTTGAATGACAAGATGGCTCTTCTAATATCCTGGTGTTTTACTATAGTTAAAATAATGAGAAACTGGTAATTTTTTTTTTAATGCCATGAAGATAAAGGTGTTTAAGTCCTGTTAAGCAGAATTAACCAAAATAAGAGCTTTCCCAGGTAAACACTTGGTTTTGTATTTTACCTAATTATCTAAATTCAACTGTATGACACGTCCTAATTGAATAACGATGGTGATTTCTGTGATAGAGATGAAAAGCACATAAACTTGTTCTGAAGTTCGCTTACCATCATAGCATATTGAATAACGATGGTGATTTCTGTGATAGAGATGAAAAGCACATAAACTTGTTCTGAAGTTCGCTTACCATCATAGCATATAGACACGTAAACAAATAATTTCGATATAGCTTGATAATCATTAAAACCTAACACTTCTTATTTAGCACTTCGTGTGCCAACTCTGTTTTTAATAGTTTTTCCTAATTTACTCCTTCCAACAACCTTTAAGAGTAGGTTCTATTACTCTCTCCATTTCACAGAGGAGAAAACAGCAGTACAGAAAGCATGTATAACTTGCCTAAGGTCACATAATTAGATACTTGTGGAGCTGATATTTGAAATCAAACAGCCTGAGACTCAGAACAAAACAGCAGAGTGTTCAATTGTAGCAGAGGGATGGTGCTGAATTACAGCTGGAAAAAAAATGAATAAGAATGTGCTAGTTAAGGGCTGCACAGTGGTGGAAGGAAACAGGGCAGGCATGAGAGGAAGGATGAGAACAGATACAGAGCATTCTGGGATGAGATAAGAGACTTAGTGAGGGCAAAGAGCTATGAGACTGTGGCTGCGTGTAAGGAACTAAGCAGGTTCTTCTTACCTCAGCCATATTTCTCAAAGTGAGTCTCCAGACTGTCTGAGGAAATAAGTCCTTGGATACATTTTGAAAATACAGATTCCTAGACTGTGATAGACCTACTGAGACAGAATCTCTGCAGTGAATTCTCAAATGAGAATTTTAATAGAGCACGTCAGATTATTTATTATACATCAAAAGTTTCAGAAGCCTGCGCAAGATTGTAAAGTTCAAGATGAGAAGTGTCAGAAGATGCCTTTGATCTATATCTCTGTTTTGGTACCAGTACCATGCTGTTTTGGTTACTGTAGCCTTGTAGTATAGTTTGAAGTCAGGTAGTGTGATGCCTCCAGCTTTGTTCTTTTGGCTTAGGATTGACTTGGTGATGCGGGCTCTTTTTTGGTTCCATATGAACTTTAAAGTAGTTTTTTCCAATTCTGTGAAGAAAGTCATTGGTAGCTTGATGGGGATGGCATTGAATCTGTAAATTACCTTGGGCAGTATGGCCATTTTCACGATATTGATTCTTCCTACCCATGAGCATGGAATGTTCTTCCATTTGTTTGTATCCTCTTTTATTTCCTTGAGCAGTGGTTTGTAGTTCTCCTTGAAGAGGTCCTTCACATCCCTTGTAAGTTGGATTCCTAGGTATTTTATTCTCTTTGAAGCAATTGTGAATGGGAGTTCACTCATGATTTGGCTTTCTGTTTGTCTGTTATTGGTGTGTAAGAATGCTTATGATTTTTGCACATTGATTTTGTATCCTGAGACTTTGCTGAAGTTGCTTATCAGCTTAAGGAGATTTTGGGTTGAGACGATGGGGTTTTCTAAATATACAATCATGTCATCTGTAAACAGGGACAATTTGACTTCTTCATTTCCTAATTGAATATGCTTTATTTCTTTCTCCTGCTTGATTGCCCTGGCCAGAACTTCCAACGCTACGTTGAATAGGAGTGGTGAGAGAGGGCACCCCTGCCTTGTGCCAGTTTTCAAAGGGAATGCTTCCAGTTTTTGCCCATTCAGTATGATATTGGCTGTGGGTTTGTCATAAATAGCTCTTATTATTTTGAGATACGTCCCATCAATATCTATTTTATTGGAAGTTTTTAGCATGAAGGGCTGTTGAATTTTGTCAAAGGCCTTTTCTACATCTATTGAGATAATCGTGGTTTTTGTCTTTGGTTCTGTTTATATGCTGGATTACGTTTATTGGTTTTCATATGTTTAACCAGCCTTGCATCCCAGGGATGAAGCCCACTTGATCATGGTGGATAAGCTTTTTGATGTGCTGCTGGATTCAGTTTGCCAGTATTTTATTGAGGATTTTTGCATCGACGTTCATCAGGGATATTGGTCGAAAATTCTCTTTTTTTGTTTTGTCTCTGCCAGGCTTTGGTATCAGGATGATGCTGGCCTCAGAAAATGAGTTAGGGAGGATTCCCTCCTTTTCTATTGATTGGAATCGTTTCAGAAGGAATGGTACCAGCTCCTCCTTGTACCACTGCTAGAATTCGGCTGTGAATCTGTCTGGTCCCGGACTTTTATTGATTGGTAGGTTATTAATTATTGACTCAATTTCAGAGCCTGTTATTAGTCTATTAACGGATTCAACTTATTCCTGGTTTAGTCTTGGGAGGGTGTATGTGTCCAGGAATTTATCCATTTCTTCTAGATTTTCTAGTTCATTTGTGAAGAGGTGTTTATAGTATTCTCTGATGGTAGTTTGTATTTCTGTGGGATCATTGGCGATATCACCTTTATCATTTTTTATTGCGTCTATTTGATTCTTCTCTATTTTCTTCTTTATTAATCTTGCTAGTGGTCTATCAATTTTGTTGATCTTTTCAAAAAACCAGCTCCTGGATTCATTAATTTTTTGAAGGGTTTTTTGTGTCTCTATCGCCTTCAGTTCTGCTCTGATCTTAGTTATTTCTTGCCTTCTGCTAGCTTTTGAATGTGTTTGCTCTTGCTTCTCTAGTTCTTTTAATTGTGATGTTAGGGTGTCAATTTTAGATCTTTCCTGCTTTCTCTTATGGGCATTTAGTGCTATAAATTTCCCTCTACACACTGCTTTTAATGTGTCCCACATATTCTATTATGCTGTATCTTTGTTCTCATTGGTTTCAAAGAATAACTTTATTTCTGCCTTCATTTCGTTATGTACCCAGTAGTCGTTCAGGAGCAGATTGTTCAGTTTCCATGTAGTTGAGCAGTTTTGAGTGACTTTCTTAATCCTGAGTTCTAGTTTGATTGCACTGTGTTCTGAGAGACAGTTTGTTATAATTTCTGTTCTTTTACATTTGCTGAGGAGTGCTTTACTTCCAACTATGTGGTCAATTTTGGAATAAGTGCAGTGTGTGGCTGAGAATAATGTATATTCTGTTGATTTGGGGTGGAGAGTTCTGTAGATGTCTATTAGGTCCGCTTAATGTAGAGCTGAGTTCAATTCCTGGATATCCTTGTTAACTTTCTGTCTCGTTGATCTGTCTAATGTTGACAGTGGGGTGTTAAAGTCTCCCATTATTATTGTGTGGGAGTCTGAGTCTCTTTGTAGGTCTCTAAGGACTTCCTTTATGAATCTGGGTGCTCCTGTATTGGGTTCATATATATTTAGGATAGTTAGCTCTTCTTGTTGAATTAATCCCTTTACCATTGTGTAATGGCCTTCTTTGTCTCTTTTGATCTTTGTTGGTTTAAAGTCTGTTTTATCAGAGACTAGGATTGCAACCCCCACTTTTTTTTTGTTTTCCATTTGCTTGGTAGATATTCCTCCATCCCTTTATTTTGAGTCTATGTGTGTCTCTGCATGTGAGATGGGTCTCCTGAATACAGCACACTGATGGGTCTTTACTCTTTATCCAATTTACCATTCTGTGTCTTTCAATTGGAGCATTTAGCCCATTTCCATTTAAGGTTAATATTGTTATGTGTGAATTTGATCCTGTCATTATGATGTTAGCTGGTTATTTTGCTCATCAGTTGATGCAGTTTCTTCCAAGCATCGATGGTCTTTACCATTTGGCATGTTTTTGCAGTGGCTGGTACCGGTTGTTCCTTTCCATATTTAGTGCTTCCTTGAGGAGCTCTTTTAGGGCAGGCCTGGTGGTGACAAAATCTCTCAGCATTTGCTTGTGTCTAAAGGATTTTATTTCTCCTTCACTTATGAAGCTTAGTTTGGCTGGATATGAAATTCTGGGTTGAAAATTCTTTTCTTTTAGAATGTTGAATATTGGCCCCTACTCTCTTCTGGCTTGTAGAGTTTCTGCCGAGATATCAGCTGTTAGTCTGTTGGGCTTCCCTTTGTGGGTAACCCGACCTTTCTCTCTGGCTGCCCTTAACATTTTTTCCTTCATTTCAACTTTGGTGAATCTGACAATTATGTGTCTTGAAGTTGCTCTTCTCGAGAAGTATCTTTGTGGCGTTCTCTGTATTTCCTGAATTTGAATGTTGGCCTGCCTTGCTAGGTTGGGGAAGTTCTCTTGGATAATATCCTGCAGAGTGTTTTCCAAGTTGGTTCCATTCTCCCCGTCACTTTTAGGTATACCAGTCAGACATAGATTTGGTCTTTTCACATAGTCCCATATTTCTTGGAGGCTTTGTTTATTTCTTTTTGCTCTTTTTTCTTTGAACTTCTCTTCTCACTTCATTTCATTCATTTGATCTTCAATCACTGATACCATTTCTTCCAGTTGATTGAATTCGCTACTGAAGCTTGTGCATTTGTCACGTAGTTCTCATGGCATGGTTTTCAGCTCCATCAGGTCATATACAGACTTCTCTACACTGGTTATTCTTGTTAGCCATTCATCTAATCTTTTTTCAAGGTTTTTAGCTTCTTTGCAATGGGTTCGAACTTCCTTCTGTAGCTTGGAGAAGTTTGATCATCTTAAGCCTTCTTTTCTCAACTCGTCAAAGTCATTCTCCATCCAGCTTTGTTCCACTGCTGGTGAGGAGCTGTGTTCCTTTGGAGGGAGAGAGGCGCTTTGATTTTTAGAATTTTCAGCTTTTTTGCTCTGTTTTTTCCCCATCTTTGTGGTTTTATCTAGCTTTGGTCTTTGATGATCATGACATAAAATGGGGTTTTGGTGTGGATGTCCTTTCTGTTCGTTAGTTTTCCTTCTAACAGTCAGGACCCTCAGCTGCAGGTCTGTTGGAGTTTGCTGGAAGTCCACTCCAGACCCTGTTTGCCTGGGTATCAGCAACAGAGGCTGCAGAACAGCAAATATTGCTGAACAGCAAATGTTGCTGTCTGATTGTTCCTGTGGAAGCTTCATCTCAGAGAGGTACCCGGCCATGTGAGCTGTCAGTCTCCCCCTACTGGGGGGTGCCTCCCAGTTAGGCTATTCGGGGATCAGGGACCCACTTGAGGAGGCAGTCTGTCCATTCTCAGATCTCAAATTCCATGCTGGGAGAACCACTGCTCTCTTCAAAGGTGTCAGACAGGGACATTTATGTCTGCAGAGGTTTCTGCTGCCTTTTATTTGGCTATGCCCTGCCCCCAGAGGTGGAGTCTACAGAGGCAGGCAGGCTTCCTTGAGCTGTGGTGGTCTCCACCCAGTTTGAGCTTCCTAGCTGCTTTGTTTACCTACTCAAGCCTCAGCAATGGTGGGCGCCCCTCCCCTAGTCTCACTGCCTCCTTTGCAGTTGGATCTCAGGCTGCTGTGCTAGCAATGAGCCAGGCTCCATGGTCATGGGACCCTCCGAGCCATGCGCAGGATATAATCTCCTGGTGTGCTGTTTGCTAAGACCATTGGAAAAGTGCAGTATTAGGGTGGGAGTGACACAATTTTCCAGGTGCCGTCTGTCACAGCTTCCCTTTGCTAGGAAAGGGAATTCCCTGACCCCTTCCACTTCCGGGGTCAGGCGATGCCTTGCCCTGCTTCAGCTTACACTTGTTGGGCTGCACCCACTGTCCTGCACCCACTGTCTGACAAGCCCCAGTGAGATGAACCTGGTACCTCAATTGGAAATGCAGAAATCACCCATCTTCTGGGTCGCTCATGCTCGGAGCTGTAGACTGGAGCTGTTCCTATTCGGCCATCTTGGAACCACTCCCTATGTCTCAATCTTAAACTTCCCAGCCTCCACAACTGTGAGAAATAAATTTCTGTTGCTTAAAAGTTACCTAGTTTATGGTATCTTGTTGTAACAACCCTAATGGACTAAGACTGAAAACCACCTAAAAATTGCCCTTTCACATGGTGAATTAAATTATTTAAAAACAAACAAAGTGGCCTGGCATGGTGGCTGACACCTGTAATCCCAGCACTTTTGGAGGTTAAGGCAGGAGGATCTCTTAAGCCCCAAAGTTGAAGTCTGCAGTGAGCTGTGATTGTGCTGCTGCACTCCAGCCTAGGTGACAGAGTGAGACCCTGTCTCTAAAAAGTCAATTAATTAATTAAAATTAAGATTAAAACAAATAAAACCACAACAATAGTTAAAGATAATCTTAATAGCAGAGATTTTTGCAAAATAGGAGAGAGGATGCCTTCAGTAATTAGGATTCAACTGTTAGGGCTAGAGAGATTCTGGTGAATACTACAGGTTTTCTTGAGAGCTTGAGAGAATTTGGACAAGGAAAAAGTACAGAAAATGAAGTAAACCGTTGATTATCCCCCTAAAGATTAGAACATATGCTATACAGCAAAACAAAATTTGCACATAGTGTGTAAAGTTGAAGTATATCCTTTCTGTTTATTCTGCTCATTCCCTTATGTGGTTTTTATTGTAAATTGATTAGCTTGTCCTGGGTATGTTTGCCACAGGATATGCTAAACCATTTGTCCTTTGGAGAGGGTTTGTGAAAGAATGAGTTTGATGAAGTCATGACTTCCAAGTAGCATAAGCTCAATAGTGGATTTTTAAAAGCCATACCCATCATGTTATGAAGCTAAGAGAAGACACAGGTGTCCACCTTATTCCTCCTTATAATTTCCTAACCACTGTCTTTTCCTGCTCCCCTCATAATTTTTGGCAGGAAGCCCATGCCATCAGACTATATCACTTGCTACCCCTCTTCATTGTAGTCTTCATCCCAACCCCAGCACACTCTTGTCTATTCTTTGAAGATTATAGTCCTCACTCATGTTCATTATTTCCAATGTTGCTTCTAAAATAGTCCATGTTTAGACACATAGCTTATCTTTGTCTCACCTTGGATTTTAGCTCCTTGAACTGTTTTTTTTTTCAATAATCTTGTTCTGAATCCTATCTCAGCCAGTGTATTCATTCACAGTGCACCTCTACTGTGATGTCCATTTGGAATTTCAAACTTAACTTGAACAAGCTGAATTACTGGACTTTACACTTCAAATGTGTACATGTGTACCTTTTGCCATCTTCCCTATCCCATTAAATTCTTACAGAATCTGTTTATCCAGACAACACCTTGGAAATCATTCTTGCCTTCTCTTTTCTCTCATAGCCCATATCCAAACTATGAGGAAATTCTATCATTTCTACCTTAAAAAAAAATATATATATATATATAAAATATTCAAACAGTTTTTACTACTTCCGCTGCTAAAAACTTTGTCCAAACATCCATTATCTCTCAAACTGTTATAGTCACTTTGGAGTGGTCTTTCAGCTTCCACACTCACCCTTCTACAGTGTCTTTGTAATGGTGCATTTGCCATATTTTATTCATCACAAGTGCACTGTGAAATCCAGCCCACACTCAAGGATGACATAAGAGTGCAAATATAAGGAGGTAGGGATCATTTGTGAACATGCTGGAAGCCACCTACCTTAGGCAGCACAGCTAGTTGTAACGAGTAGGCCTCACTCTCAGAATTTAAAGCTGGAAGCATCCTAGCACTCTGTAGCAGACGCAGAACACAGCTTTCGGTTTACAAGCTGCCAGTATTATCCTACCTACTGAACTTAAAAAGCCCCAGAATGGAAAGATACTCTTTCCTTTCATTTCAGTGCTCTATCAGCCAAATCTGTCAATGAAAAATGGATCTGTGTAGTTCAAGGTCAACCAGCAGCAGTTTGCACCTCCTGAGGCTCTGTGTTTTAGCTAAAGCTACCTGTGGTCTTTGTCTTTTCTGAGGTTGTTGGACCCAGAGGCTTTGCTGAGACACATTCATCTCACAAGCCATCATTTCAGTCTCACAAGACTATATAAAAATAGCGTCATGCCTGAGGGAAAAGCCTCCATAAGCTCCAGACAACCTTCCAGGTTAAACCTTCTTATGATCTGAGGCTTAATGTTCTCGCTCAGACCTTAGCAGTAAAAAGCCAACTGTACAACTGCTGAGCAGAACACACGTTCTCTGCATGTGATCCTGCTAGCAAAAGAGGAATAAGCAGAACCAAAAACACTGAGTTCATTCACCCCAAATTTATTAGCAAGAAAAGTAACATTTCTTTGCTAGGGAGAAAGGCTGGGAGTGTAACACTAGTAGAGCTTCTGGTACCGGGAATGAGGAATGAGAAATAAGTGTTCCTACCCATCCTCAGAACTTCCAAATATTTTCTTTGGTTTATAATTTTATGATGTTTTCTTTAATATGTAAAAAAGTCAACATAGTCATATATGTCAGTCTTTGTCTTTATTATTTATTTATGTTTATGTTCAGAGAAGCCCTCCTTGTTCTATTGTAACTGAAAGGTAATTTGTACTTACATTTTCTTCAAGTGGTTCTTGTGGGCTGATTTATATTTAGTATTCTAATCCAGTTATAGTTTACTATAATGCAATTTTAGAATCTGATTTTTTCCCCTAAAAGTTAACGAATTGGTAAATCACAACCTATTAAATATCCTGATCAATTTCTCTTTGCTAGTTGAAGATATGATACATTTAGAACCCTCAAACTTCTCAAGTGGTAGTAAAAATTAAGGCATTAGCTTTGGAGGGAAATTGATAATATATGTGAAGCTATTCAATTGTGTGCATAGCCTTTAACTGAGACTTTATAATTCTACAAGTGCATTTAAAGAAATATTCACACATCTGTCTTAAGAATGTCATCACAACATTATACAGAAAAAATGGAAATACAAAATATCTAATGGCAGGATTAATGAAGTTATTTTTATATGATGGAAATTTATTCATTCCATATAACGTAAACTTAAGAAAAATATTTGATGTGAGAAAAATCCTGAGAATATAGCTAGGTGCAAAGTTTAGATAGAAATTATTATATACATTAATGATGCATTAATGATAATTTATATTATGTTTTAAAATTTTTATCTATTTCTCTTCAACTTTTATTTTGAGTTCAGGGGTACATGTGCAGGATGTGCAGGTTTGTTATAGGTAAATGTGTGCCATGGTGGTTTGTTGCACAGAGCATCCCATCACCTAGGTATTAAGCCCAGGATCCATTAGCTATTCTTCCTGATACTCTCCTCCTGCTCAAACCCCCTCCAACAGGCCCCAGTGTGTGTTGTTTTCCCCTACATGTCCGTGTGTTCTCATCATTTAGCTCCCACTTAAAAGTGAGAACATACAGTATTTGGTTTTCTGTTCCTTCACTAGTTTGCTGAGGATAATGGCTTTCAACTCCATCCATGTCCATGTAAAGGGCATGATCCCGTTCTTTTTTATGGCTGCATAGTATATTATGGTGTATATGTACCACATTTTCTTTATTCAGTCTATCATTGATGGGCATTTAGGTTGATTCCATGTCTTTGCTATTGTGAATAGTGCTGCAGTGAACATATGCATGCATGTATCTTTATAATAGAATGATTTATATTTCTTTGGGTATATACCCAGTAATGGGATTGCTGGTTCAAATTATATTTCTGCCTCTAGGTCTTTGAGGAATTACCACATTGTCTTCCACAATGGTAGAACTAATTTACACTTCCACCAACAGTGTAAAAACATTCCTTTTTCTCTGCAACCTTGCCAGCATCTGTTTTTTTTTTTTTTTTTTGACTTTTTAATAACCATTCTGACTGGTGTGAGATGGTATCTCATAGTGGTTTTGATTTGCATTTCTCTAGTGATCAGTGATGTTGAGCTTTTTTGTTTGTTTGTTGGCTGCATGTATGTCTTCTTTTGAGAAGTGTCTATCCAAGTCCTTTGCCTGCTTTTTAATAGCATTGTTTGTTTTCTTCTTGTAAATTTGTTTAAGTTCCTTCTAGACTCTGGATATTAGACCTTTGTCCCTTTGTCAGATGGATGGATTGCAAAAAGTTTCTCCCATTCTCTAGGTTGTCACTTCATTCTAATGATAGTTTTTTGTTGTTGTTGTTGTTGTTTGTTTTGTTTTGCTTTGCTTTTTGCTGTGCAGCAGTTCTTTAGTTTAATTAGATCTCATTGGTCAATTTTCGCTTTTGCTGAAATTGCTTTTGGCATTTTTATCATGAAATCTTTGCTCATGCCTATGTCCTGAATGGTATTGACCAGATTTTCTTCTAGAGCTTTTATAGTTTTGGGTTTTATATGTAAGTCTTTAATTCCTCTGGAGTTAATTTTTGCATATGGTGTAAGGAAGGGGTACAGTTTCAATTTTCTGCATATGGCTAGCCAGTTCTCCCAGCACCATTTATTAAGTAGGGAGTCCTTTCCCCATTACTTGTTTTTGTCAGCTTTGTTGAAGATCAGATAGTTGTACGTGTGTGATCTTATTTTTGAGTTCTCTCTTCTGCTTCATTGGTCTATGTGTCTGTTCTTGTACCAGTACCATGCTGATTTGGTTACTTAAGCCTCGTAGTATGATTTAAAGTCAGGTAGCATGATGCCTTCAGCTTTGTTCTTTTTGCTTAGGATTGTCTTGGCTATTTATGCTCTTTTTTGGTTCCATTGGAATTATAAACTGTTTTTTTCTTGTTCTGCAAGGAATGTCAACATGGCTTAATGGGAATAGCATTGAATGTATAAACTACTTTTGGGAAGTATGGTCATTCAGATGATACTGATTCTTCTTATCCATGAGCATGAAAGGTTTATCCATTTCTTTGTGACCTCTCTGATTTCTTTGAGCAGTGATTTGTAGTTCTCCTTGAAGATATCCTTCACTTCCCTTGTTAGCTATATTCCTAGGAATTTTATTCTTTTTGTAGCAATTGTGAATGTGAATTCATTCATGATTTGGCTCCCTGCTTGCCTGTTGTTAGTATATAGGAATGCTAGTGATTTTTACACATTGATTTTGTATCCTGAGACTTTGCTGAAATTGTGTATTAGCTTAAGAAGCTTTAGTGCTGATATGGTTGGGTTTTCTAGATATAGTATCATGTTATCTGTAAGCAAAGATAATTTGACTTCCTATAATCCTACTTGAATACGCTTTATATCTTTCTCTTGCCTGATTGTCCTGGCCAGAACTTCCAATACTATGTTGAATAGGAGCTGTGAGAGAGGGTATCTTTGTCTTGTGCCAGTTTTCAAGAGGAATGCTTCCAGCTTTTGCCCATTTAGTATGATATTGGCTGTGGATTTGTCATATGTTGCTTTTATTATTTTGAGGTATGTTCATTCAATACTTAGTTTATTGAGAGTTTTTAAACATGAAGAGATGTTGAATTTTATTGAAGGCCTTTTCTGCACCTATTGAGATAATCATGCGGCTTTCACTTTTGTTCTGTTTATGTGTCAAATGACAATTACTGACTTGCTTATTTTGAACCAACCATGCATCCCAGGGATGCAGCCACTTGATCATGGTGGATAAACGTTTTGATGTCCTGCTGGATTTTTTTTTGTCAGTATTTTATTGAGGATCTTTGCATTGATGTCCATCAAGGATACTGGCCTGAAGTTTTTTTGTTGTTGTTGTATCTCTGCCAGGTTTGGGGATGATGCTGGCCTCATAGAATGAACTAGGGAGAAGTAGTCCCTTCTTTTTAATTTCTTGGTATAGTTTCAATAGAAATGCTAAAAGCTTCTCTTTGTACCTCTGGTAGAATTCAGCTGTGAATCTGTCTGGTCGTGGGCTTTTTTTGTATTTCTGTTGGGTCAGTGGTAATATCCCCATTGTTTCTGACTGTGGATATTTGAATCTTACTTCTTTTCTTTATTAGTCTAGCTAGTGGTCTATCTATGCTATTAATTTTTTTCAAAAAAAAATAGCTCTTGGATTTGTTGATTTTTTTGAAGTGTTTGTCACGGTCTGCTTCAGTGCAGCTCTGATTTTGGTTATTTCTTGTCTTCCGCTAGTTTTGATATTTATTTGCTCTTGGTTCTCTAGTTCTTTTACTTGTGATATTAGGTTTTTAACTTGAGATATTTATAACTTTTTGATGTGGACATTTAGGGTTACAAATTTCCTTCTTAACACTGCCTTAGCTATGTCCCAGAGATTCTGGTATGTTGTATCCTTGTTCTCATTCATTTCAAAGGACTTCTTGATTTCTTCCTTAATTTTATTATTTACCCGAAAGTCATTCAGGAGCAAGTTTCTGAATTTTAATGTAATTGTATAGTTTTGAGTGAATTTCTTAGTTTTGATTTCTAGTTTGGGCTGTGGTTCAATAGTTTTTTTATGATTTAAAATATTTTGCATTTGCTGAGGCGTGTTTTACTTCTAATTTTGTGATCAATTTTAGAGTATGTGTCATGTGACAATGAGAAGAATGTATACTCTGTTGTTTTGGGGTGGAGAGTTCTGTAGATATCCGTCAGGTCCACTTAATCCAGAGCTGAGTTCAGGTCCTGAATATTTTTGTTAATTTTCTATCTCAGTGATCTGCCTAATATTGTTATTGGGGCATTAAAGTCTCCCACTATTATTGTGTGAGAGTTGAAGTCTTTTTGTAGGTCTCTAGGAACTTGCTTTATGAATCTGGGTACTCCTGTATTGAGTGTATATATATTTAGGATAGTTAGCACTTCTTGTCAAATTGAACTCTTTACCATTATATAATGTCCTTCGTCTTTTTTTTTTTTTTAATCATTGTTGGTTTAAATTCTGTTTTGTCATATAGTAGGATTGCAACCCCTGCTTTTTTCTTTTTTCCATTTGCTTGGTAAATTTTCCTCCATCCCTTTATTTTGAGCCTATGTTTGTCTTTGCAAATGAGATGGATCTTTTCAAGACAGCACACCGATGGGTCTTTTTTCTTTATCTAGCTTGCCATTCTGTGTCTTTTAATTGGGGCATTTAGCCCATTGACGTTCAAGGTTAATACCGTTATGTGTGAATTTGATCCCGTCATAATGATGCTAGCTGGTTATTTTGCAGACTTGTTTAGGTGGTAGCTTCTTAGTGTCACTGGTCTGTGTACTTCAGTGTGTTTTTGTAGTGGCTGGTAACAGTTTTTCCCTTCCCTATCACGTGCTTCCTTCAGGAGCTCTTGCAAGGCAGACCTGGTAGTGATGAATTCCCTAAGCATTTGTTTGTTTGAAAATGATCTTATTTCTCTTTCACTTATGAAGCTTAGTTTGGCCAGATATAAAATTCTATGTTGGAAATTTTTTTCCTTAAGAATGCTGAATATTGGCCCCCACTCTCTTCTGGCTTGTAGGCTTTCCACTGAGAGGTCCACTTTTAGTCTGATGGGCTTCCCTTTCTAGGTGAACTGGCCTTTCTCTCTGGCTGCCCTTAACCTATTTTTTTTTTATTTCAATCTTAGAGAGTCTGATGGCTATGTGTCTTGCGGTTAAACTTCTTGTGGAGTATCTTACTGGGGTTCTCTGCATTTTCTGAATTTGAATGGTGACCTGTCTTGCTTGGTTGGGGAAGTTCTTCTGGATGATATCCTGGAGTATGTTTTCCAGCTTCATTCCATTCTCCCCATCTTTTTTCAGGTGCCCCAATCAGTCGTAGGTTCAGTCTCTACATAATCCCATATTTCTTGGAGGTTTTGTTCATTTATTTTCATTCTTTTTTCTTTATTCTTGTCTTCCTGTCTTATTTCAAAAAGATAGTGTTCAAGCTCTGAAATTCTTTCCTATGCTTGATCTATTCTGCTACCTGTGATTGAATTGTGAAGTTCTTGTGTTGTGTTTTTCAGCTCCATCAGACATTTCTCTCTAAGTCCTTCTAAGTCTCTTTCAGTCCCAGTATGAGAACCTGGAAATTTCAGTTGAAAGCGTTGAATTCATTCGCCCCTTTTCATTCCTCTCTGTGAGTGCCATGGACCGCAGCTGCTTCTATTCGGCCATCTTGGATCTTTTCCTTTCAAATCTTTAAATATCTACTTTTAAATATCTAAAAATATATATTTTATTTGTGATTGTCTTTGAATAGTTGGAATTTTGTTCCTTTTTCTATCTATTTATTCGTTTATTCCTTTTTCTAGTTTGTACTTTTAATACTTGCTTGTCTCCCCTAATGAACTTAAGGTAATTGGAGGCAAAGACTTTTTTTTATTAAGCACACATTATAGTATCTTGTTCATTATAGGTTCTCAAGACTGTCAGTTAAATGTCGTTAATAAAACTAGAAAACAATTCTGACTGGTTGGACACTGCTGAACATACCAAGAATATTTAATAAGATAAATGAACTGAGGGATATGAAGATTCAAGTCATAGACCGAAACATAAAGAGGCCTTGCCACAATTGGTTCAGATCCCACTACATAGATAAGGGGTCAGAGACAGAATTTCTTTCCCTGGGAAAAATTGTGGGTTAAAATAGGGACTCAGCCTCCAAGTATCTATATAGCACCTTGGGGGAATGCTACAAGGACTTAAAGGTTCAAATAAATATATGAACTCCTAGAATTTTGACATAAAGTTAGAAACTGCAGTTTTCTAAAATTGAAGCAAACAAGAGCAAGATAAAACCAATAAGCTTAGTTATTGTTGCGGTAACCAATACCACTATCAATAAAAATAAGCTGGTTTTAAAAATATTACTAATAAAATTAGGTATTTATCTTCTCAATTACACTGCAGTGTATCTGGCATGAAATAATTGTATTTTCTATAGTAGATTTTTTTGTAAATAAATGAGCTAGTATGAATGGTAGTCATTGTGGTGATGCTCTAACACTGTTCAAATGAGAAAGTGCCCTGATTCTAAATGATTTGTATTTATTTATATATTTACCATAACTTGATGTTAGCATCTTTTGAGAGGATCCAGTTATTGCTTCCTACCTTTATATGAAACAAAGAACCTTTAGGTCTGTAGTGTGGTTTCTGAGTGATTCTGTTCACCAAAAGCGAAGAACTTTATAAATAGATTACCAATAATTCTTATGCCAAGTTTAGTTTCCATTATTAGTTAATATGTTGGCCAGTATCTGACAAAGTACAGTTCATTATTCAGTTAATTTTGAATCATCCCCACAAAACCTACTCGTCCCTATGTGAATTGATGTAGTTTAATTTCTGAACCTTCCAAACTAAGGACCAATTTCTGATTTCTTCTGTGAGATTCACTCTGAAGGGATGAGCTGGGTTATTGTCTTGCCATAGCCTAGTAATTTGGGTTATTCTAGGGTTTGGTCACAGCTTTGATTTAGCTTTCAGTTAGTGACTAAACACTAAAGCAAGAGATTAGTAATTGGAATTGTATCAAAAGATCAGAGTAGAGCTAAGAGCAAAGCTAAGTCAACACTGAGACAATCATCTCTTGGGATATTATATCTGCCAGCTGTCTTAGATTATTGATACCAGGAGGAAAGAGGATTTAAAAAGCTGCTTTCTGTCCTCTCTGTGATTTCAGGAGGGTGAACCAGAGCTTTTGTTTACCTTTGGATCTGTACTAAAAGCCTTTTCAAGTAGAGAATACATGGTGAGGCAGTGGGAAAATATTCACTGTTAAGCCTTATGTGGATGTGTATACTGGTAGAATCTCTATGCAGGACAATTTGGTAATATTATTCAAAATTACATTTGAATGTATCTTTCAGCCCAGTAATTTCACATCTCAAAATATATCTTATAGGTAAATTTGCAGAAAATATAAGATTATTCACTTCAACTCTGTTTGTAATGCAATTGAGAATATAACACTAGTTAACTACATTATAATATACCCATGAAATGTAATACTATATAGTATTGATATACAGTCATAACAAATAGTAGGGGAACCCATTATACATAAATATATGGTAAAACAGCAAGTTTAAGAATAATATGTATATTACCCTATATGTATAAAAATAAATAACTGTATATAAATATTTGTGTATATTTTTCTATTTTTATCCATATAACATCTGTAGAAGGTTATATAATACATTGCTAAAATTGGTGGCCTCTGGATGGCTGGTCACTAGTGGTAAAAGAAAGACATTATTTCTGGAAAAATATGTTGTACTTTTTGAATTTTGGACTATGTGAATATGTTATCCAAATTAAAAATATGTACAAAAATTTTTAAAAAGTAGTAAATACTTTTATATCCAGGCATTTTTGTGATAAAGTCTTATGATGTTCCCAATTCAAAAATATATAACCTAAGCTCCAAAAATGTAGAAAGTAATAAACTAACTTGCTATTATATAAATATTGTTAACTTTCCAGCCTAGAATAAAGTGGTATCATGGCTATCTACTTTTGTCAGCCAATTCTAAATTTTAGATTTTATAACTTGAAACTTCTCAATCATAGTGCTTATTCCCATACAGTTATGTGCTGTATAATTATAATACTGTATTTTTACTATACCTTTTCTATGTTTAGATATGGTTGGATACACAAATACCATTGTGTTTCAGTTGCCTACAATATTCAGTACAGTAACATGCTGTACAGACTTGTAGCCTAAGAGCAATACGCTAAACCATATTGCCTAGATGTGTAGTAGACTAAGCTATCTAGGTTTGTATAGGTACACTCTGTAATGTTTGCACAGTGACAAAAGCACCTAACGATGCATTTCTTAGAATTTCTCTTCATCATTAAGCAACACATGGCTATATGAGACATAATGCTTACATATTAGACACACTGTTTTGTGAAAATTATTTGTCCATGTAGAGCTGGATTATCAATCCTACCAAAGATTCCCTTGGAACTTAGTGTATTTCTTGCCATTTCCTAGATTGACTCAGTGTTGGATTTGCTCCTAAGGATGTTCCATCTACTTGGTGACTTCAGTCAATTCAGACAGAAACACGTTCTTATGACCTCTGGTGTATTAGCTGAATGAGAGCATCTACTTTTCAAAATTCCACCACAATTCCCAGATTTGAGCTTTGTTTAAATAATGTGGCTTCTGTGCCATTTTGTGGCTGGCAGGAAATGTTGATTAGGCCTTGATTATATGCTCACATCTATTTTAAGGGTTTTGGACCAGCAGTATTCAAAGCAAATGGATTGAAAGTTTAGGAGAACTCACTCCCCAATGGAAAACCAGAATGTTAACAAGTGAAATGAACTGGATGCTAGGAAGGCAAAAACAGCAGCTATAAACTCTAAGAATATATTATAAAGAAAAAAACTTGCATTTTCACTTGGAGGAAACAAGACCAGTAAAAGATGTGACCGGAATGGAAAAGGTTGTGGAACCAGACTAAAGTACAATGGGCTAGTCCAGATTTAGAGATTAAACTCAATTTCCTCTTGCACTTGTTTTGGTTTACTGCTAAAACAACAAACACTGAGGCATGGAATATGCACCACTTAGAGAATGAAGTAGTGGAATCAGCCTTGTTCCTCTGAGAGGAGTGCCTGTAATTCAGAAGTCAGCACCCTGGATTGGAGGAGTCCAGGCCTCTTGGCTTCTTGCCTTTTGCAGGTATAACTAGTGAAGGACACACATTAGACACTGAAAATCTACCCACCAATATGTATGTGTGTGTGTGTATATATATATATATATATGTATATATATGTATATATATACGTATATATGTATATATGTGTTTGTGTATATATGTGTATATATGTATATATATACGTATATATGTATATATGTGTATATATATACGTATATATGTATATATGTATATATATGTGTATATATATGTATATATATATATGAGAGATGTTTTTCTGTGTCACAATTAAATATTCTGTATTCCTTTTCTTACTAAGTTCTTGGGCCAACAGCAAGCTTAACCAGGTCTTACCAATGGGAACAATCATGGCAAAACTTAAAGTCTAAGAGCAGGGAAGTTTAATGTGTACTCAATACTTTTTGAATGGCTGAATAAATGACTGAATTTTCACAGAAAGTTGACACGTCTAAAAAAAGAAATATAGTTTTAAGAAAAATAGCCCATTTATACTATAGAAATCAAAATTATCTTATGTGCTTTATCAGTGATAACACCATTATTAAAGCAGCAATATACTAAACCATGTGTATATATTTTCTGTGTAATTTTACAACTATGAGACTACATCCTAAAATTAGTTAACACATTTAAAAGGGGGAAATTTAATTTTATTAGGTCTGGAGGATCATTATAGAATTTACCCTAATGGCTTAAAAAAGTTAAAATATTTCACTTACACTTAAATCTTTTTGTGTACTCAGAAGATTTCAGCCCAATTGATCATGTTTCACTTCAAGAAATCCTTATGAATAAATTTTAATCCCATAGGACAGATCCGTTAATTATGCTTTCAGGGGAGGCATAATTAATGGATCTGTACTATGGAATTATAGCATTCAGTAAATATTAATAATGAAAACTCATTCTACCAAGCACCTTAATTGTACCCAAACAAATAGATCATTTTATATGGCTGAAGCTTTCCTTCAGCATTCCCATATGGAACATGAAAGTATGCAAAACAATTTAACATCAGCTTTTCTGGGAGAACTTAATAGATTAAAGATTCTCTGATGGAGAGATTTTGCATCTCAGTAAAATCTGTCAAAATTTACTTTGATGAAAGTTTTAAAAGCTCTGATAAAAACTCAGAGGCTATGAGTAAATAACTATTATGTATTATAACTATAAATAGCCTGGTTATATTGCTAATGAAGAATTTTTAAAATAAACTTTTAATTGGGAAATAGTTTTATATTTACAGGAAATATGCAGAGACAGTACAGACGAGTCCCATAAACTCCTGAGTTTCTCCTACTGTTATCATCCAACCTCAGCAGAGTACATTTCTCACAACTTAAAAAACCATCATTGGTGCATTACTATTAACTCAACTGGTCAATGTATTTGGATTTTAACAGTTTTCCTTAATGTCCTTTTTGTTATTCCCGAGTCACATTCAGGATACTTTATTACAGGGCTCCTCAACTTCCTGGCCACGGACCAGTGGTCCGTGGCCTGTTGGAACTGAGCCGCACTGCAGCAGGTGAGCGGAGGGCGAGTGAGCTAAGCTTCAGCTGTGCTTACAGCTGCTCCGCATCATTGCCATTACCAACTGAGCTCCACCTGCCTTTCAGATCAGCTGCGGCATTAGAGACCCTTAGGAGCACTAACCCTAGTGTGAACTGCGCATGCGAGGTTTGAATGCTCCTTATGAGATTCTAATGCCTGATGCTGTGTCACATTCTCCCATCCCTCCCAAGATGGGACATCTAGTTGCAGGAAAACAGGATCAGGGCTCCTACTGATTCTACATTATGGTGAGTTGTATAATTATTTCATTATATGTTACAATGTAGTAATAATAGAAATAACGTGCACAATAAATGTAATGCACTTGAATCATCCCTAAATCATCCCCCTCCCACTCTGTGGAAAAATTGTTTTCCATGAAAACGGTCCCTCATGCCAAAAAGGTTGAAAACCATTGCTTTATTATTGTTGTTCGCCATGCTTTCTCAGTGAAAGTTTCTCACACTTTTCTTGTTAAGCACTGATTAGGTTTTTGCAGAACATTCCTCCGTTTAGATTTGTCTGATATTTTTCTCATGATTAGACTGTGGCCATTGGTTTGAGGGTAGAAGACCATAGATGTGAAGGATCCCTCTCTTCACATTATACAACGTTCATGCTGTCTACATAATGCTACCCTTGATCACTTGGTTGAGGTAGTGTGTGCTGGGTTTCTCCACTGTAAAGTTACATTTTCCTTTTTTCATACATTACACTTTGGAAGAAAGTCATTCAGTGTAGCCTGAGGGTGGGAATAGGGTGTTAAGTTTCATCTCTTGAAGAGAACTAGCTAAATGAATTATTTGGAATTCTTCTGAAAACAGATTTGTCTCGTCTCTCTATTTATTTGTTGATTTGGAATTTTTCTGAAAAAAATGGGTCTCTTCTCCCGATTTATTTGCTCATTCTTTTAATACTTTGAGCTATACTCTGTAGTATGTTATTTATGTTGTTGTTCGAATTGTACCAGCTTTGGCATTTGGGAGTTCTTTCCTGTTGAGTTCTTTGTTCTTTGTCTCTTTGGCATACCCCTGTTCTTTTGTTTTTTGAGTACTTCCTTGCTATATGGTACCACAGGATGCTCCAGAATCATCTTGTGCCTCTTGTAAATTTCTTGTCCCATTCTGGACTTGGAATTAGCCATTTCTCCTAGGAGCCCTGGTTTGTTTTTTAGAAAAATAAAAATAAAAAAAAAACAAGACCTAGGCACTGGGTGTTAGTAAGGATATTTTATTTAATAAAATTAACACATTTTCCACAGAATCAGAGGAAAAACATAAGACTTATACAATAAAATATTTATAATACTTGTAAAAGATTCTTTCATTTTCATGGATTAAAAATTAACTCCCTAACTTATGAATCAGTTAACTGTATTTCAAAAATAAATTTAAATTTTAAATTTTATATTTTGTTTGTTTATTTGTTTTTGCATTTGCAAGATTTAATAGAGTGAAAACGGAGCTCCCATACAAAGGGAGGGGATCCAAAGAGGGTAACCTAAATTTTATATTGTTAGATACACACGGCTGACTTGGAAATTGTATATACAGAACATTGATAGTACTAAGTGACAAATAGTTTGTGAATCAATTGAGAGTTCTTCCTTTCTTCATATCAAAATGAAGAAGAGAATACTATGTTTCCCAATGCTATTAAAATGAGTACATGTTTGTATTTATCAATAATAAATATAATAGTAGCAGTTATGAGAAGACGTAACACTCAAAATATCAACTTTATTTTCTGATTATTAATAGTGCCTCTTATTCTTCAATTTCTCTGCTTTTTTAGTGACAGAATATTGAGTTTCAAAGCTCTCAACTATGTACTTTGCCCAATGCCAATTAAGCAGTGTCCATTGAGCATGATCACATTTTCAACTAAACATTTACATCATTGTTTATATTAACAGATGATATACTATTTCCCAAATTTTTGTCTGGATTGAACTTGAGAAAAAAAGTTGCTATTAGTATAACAAAAAATATTTTCTTTCATGCTCATTATTTATTTTGGGGTAGACCAGCTCTTATGATTTGCAAGTCTTACTTTTCACTTGGGTTTTATTGTGGTTGTTGTTAATAAACTTTGTATACTTATTTTTTTCTCATCAAAAATGACTTCTATTAATTAACTTTAAGTTGGTACAAAGATATTGAGTTTGAAGATTTCAATGAGACCACTTATCTGCTTTTTCCAATTTCTTGATAAATTGTCCCTGATTATTCATATATGTTTTAAGGAGCCATTTCATAGGAGCTAAGAGAAGTTCTAGTCCTCCTCCTGCCGTTGTGTTCCTTTAGTATGGTGTCATTTTCATTTAGCCTGTTGATATCTGCTCTTCACCAACACTGTATTGCAGATTTGAATATGATAAGGTGGCATAGTGTTTGCAGGAACCTCTGTGTGCTTAGATCATAGTTTATTCCATTGAAATTTTTGAAGAACATGGTAGTATTTCCCATCTGTCTCTTGGGATTTTATTTAAAATAGCTTTTTTTATGTTTGCTTGTTCCCTCTTTTTGCTCAGGGCCAAAGATGAGTCCAATGGTAAGAGAAACAGTCTCTGAGATAATAGATAATAGAAACATTGCTTCTCTTGGTATTTCTATTCTCCTTCCCAACTAAATATTTCACTTCTCTCCTTCTGCTAATTATCTTCCTAGGAAGTTCCATAATAACCCACTCTGATGAGAGTCTTGAATGTTACTTTAAACATTTCAGTACTGTAGCAAAGCCTTCCTACCCTCCCTTAGACATACCTACAGATAATAAATCCATATTTTATTTATTATAATTATAATGAAGACATCAGTAAATATAAGACTTTCATATTATGAGAAAAGATTGGTTAAAATATCTGAGATTACTTGCTAAAATTCAAATTAACCTGTGAGAATCTTGTGCTATAATACATATAGTATAAGGATTATTTAATGTTTATTGTATACCAAGAAATGGGAAAAGTGTCTTCAAAGAATAAGTCTCTGATCCTGCTATCTTTTGCCCATATGTATTGAAGTGAAATGTTAGCAGAAGAAAACATAAGAGAGAATCTTTGAGAACGTGATTGGTAGGCCAATATTTCTTAGGTAAAACACCAAAACCACACACCACAAAATCAAGCTAAAAAAACAAATAGTTTAGAAAACTTTGGCTTTTTTGAATATATGGTTAAGAAAATAAAAAGTTAAACCACAAACTGGATAAAAATATTTGTAATAAACGTATATGACAAAGGATTTGTATACAATAATCCAATGATAAAAATTGGCAAAATATTTTAATACTCTTAGCAAATGAGATATACTAATGGTTAATGGGCACATGAAATGATGCTTAACATCATTAGTAGCCCATGGAAGAGAAAGTTGAAACCACAATTAGCTTCCACTGCACACCCATAGAATGCCTAATTTTTTAAAAAAGACTGATACACCAATGTTTCCAAGACGTAGGACAAGTGGAAGTGCAAAATATTACAATCCTTTTGGAAAATAGTTGTCAGTTTCTTATAAAGTTTACATAATACAAGATGATATATATTTGCCAGAAGACCCAGATATATCATTGCTAAGTATTTACTAAAGATACATTAAAACACATGTCCAAAAAAAGATATATACATGAATGTTCAGCATGTTTTTCTCATTAGAGCCCCAAACAGGAAGCAACACAAATCTCATCAGTAAGTGAGTGAATAAGCAAATTTCTGTCCACCATGAAATACTACACAACATTTTGAAATAATAGACTACTGAAATATGCACCAATATGACATAATGAATTTCAGAATCATTTTGCTAAGTGAAATAAGCCAGACCCAAAAGAGTTCATGCTATACACTTCTATTTATATGAAATTCTAGAGCAGCCCAAAGCAAACTAGTAAAAGAAAACATACCATTGTTTCCTGGGAGAAGGGACGGGGATAGTTCAATACAGAGGCACATGAGGGAACATTTTGAGGTGATGAAAATGTTCTGTATCTGATATTGGTGGTGGTTACATATATGGATATATTTGTCAAAACTCATCTAATTGTATGCTCAAAAACTGCATTATTCTGTAGGTATGTTATATCTCAATAAAGTTGATTTAAAGAAAAGGATGGGTTGGAGGTGAGGAATGAAATCACTTGTCAATTAAGGAAATTTTCTTCTAAAAACAACAGCAATAAAGAAGTGAAAGAGTTTTTTAATAATTAGACAAGTAGAAAGAATTCTAGAGAGCAATATTCATAAAAAGAAGGTGATATTAACCAGAATATTTATAATATGCTCAGTAAATTCTTGTCTAGATTTTATTATTGAACCTAAGGATGACACTTAGGAGAAAAATGAAAGAGAACATAGTCTACATTAAATAGAAATAGAAAGGGAGAGGTGACCAATTTGTGCAAAATAACATTTTAATGGTAGGTAAAATGTTAGGTTCATATTATTTATCTGTGCTAGTGTTTGAAAGAAGCAGTTTGTCTGTTGGACTTACAACCAAAAACCAGGTTAAGAACACTTGTTAGAATAGGCTTCTTATGACAGGAATGTCTAGTGTGTCTCCAATGGATTAAAAAAAATTCTTGAGAATTAAGGAGATTTATTCTGTTGAGATATTTGCTGCTTTTAGAAAATAGCTCTTCTATGTTCCCATAGGATTCACTTTCACATTATTATGAACCAATCACTTGTAAAATCTCTGAAATATATCAAAAGCAGATGAAGCCATAATTCTGACAGAACATTTTATGAAGAAAGTTGTGGATTAACAAAAACCATTAGCTTTTAAAAACATCAAATGTAATTTAAGTATTTTATTTAGATATTAAATTGTATCAGTATTGCTATTGTTGAATGAAAGAGTAAATGGATTAAAATATGAAATATGGATAAGACTTATCTTCAAAAGGTTTACAATACTATTTGATCTAAAAGAATAAGCAAATTGGCATGATACCTAAATAAAAGATCACTGAAAAGCAAATGGGAAAACAATAGGATAAACATGAAAATATGTATTTCTCAACTTGATAACTAAGTACAGTTTATCAGCTGTTGTCATATGAGATTGATTTTTTTTTAAATATTTATCTCAAGATTTCCTCAGAACAGTAAAATTAAGGTGTCACACTTTAAGATTGATTTGAAAATTATAGCTAGAACACAATTTTCTCTTAGAATGACATTCAAAGAATCAGTGTTACATAATGTAAAATTTGGAGTCTGCTTTTTACTACCCTTTGATTTATACGTTAATTTCTGGAAAGTTGTGGGAGACCTCAACCTTTAAAGTTTACCATGAACCTTGACTTTGCACTCCTCATGTTCTTATGAAAATTAAACCTTCATTGGAAAGACTGTGATCCAGGCTTTTCAATTTTTACAAATGAATGTCATCTATGTCTCCTAAATATATAGTTTTTGAGGGTATGATACTTTAATAAGCTATGCAGGCTGTCCATACTACAGGTAAATATTGGATAATTCAGCTATGAATGAACTGTGTTCTGTCACTTGCTTAAATTCTTGTGAGAAATCCAACTTTAAGAGATTTAGCTCAAGAGTCTTTTTTTCTGTGTTTTTCAGCATAAAGCTTCATTCATGTCTTAAGTTAACATCCTGAGGTAAATTAGTTAGCAATACCCGCCTTGTTTCTCTATTATGTCATATAATCAGAGAGCGAGAGTCAGCAATTCATAATATTTCCTGGATTGATCAAATAAATGGCATAGAACTCCGGATAAATTCTGAAATTAAAGTCAATAACTAACTCACTTCAATTATCTGGTGCATGTATTTTCCTACTTCCTTTAGTAGATTATTGTTCAATTTTTACCTAATTTCCTTCTTTAGATATTTTTACTCAATGCACTGCCTTATATCAATTTCCAAAATAGGTGTGGTATGTGTTAAATTAACATTATGCTGAATATCTTGGTTTCTGTGTTTATAGTTCTTATCCTTGGTTTCTGGACTAGGGAGTCATAAGTAGTCCCAACTTAATGGATATTTAAAATATGTCCAGTTTATTGTACATTTGAATACAGTGAATTGAAAATAATCCTTGAATAGAAAGTCTCTAAGAATAAGTAGCGGTTGTAGCACCTATGCTTTGAATGCGTTCTTTTGTCGAAACTTAAGTGAGTCAAACTTGTCTACTTATATCCTTATCTCACTTGAGGTGAATTCATTCTTTGGTTTTAATCTTCACTGCAAAATTTCTGTGTGTTTGCACATATATTTAGAAACCAAGCTGAAAATGTAGGTATATATTCTTTTCAATGTTTTCTTTTGTTTTATTTGCATATGGAAGAATCCCTCTGAGAGACTGTGTTAAGAATATAATAAAATGACTTCTGTTGCTACCTACTATTAGTATATTTTTCTTGGTTTTAGAAAAGTAAATTAATGATGAACTTCTAACTGATATATCTTTTTTAGGCTAATCTCTCATTAAAGACTTTATAATTGATTTTACTTTTAAAAGACTAGATAAACAGCCATTAGCAACATTCCAGGCATTCTCTTACATTTGTGTAAATCTTTTATCCTTAAACTTTTGTTTAGCAGAATAAAAGAAAGGTAAAATGTCAGGGGCTATGAATTTAGGAATTTAAAAAATTTAATATTTTTTCAGTTTGTAATTGTATATTATGGCAGGTTGGTTTACATAATGAAAAAAATGGTTGCAATGATTTAAATCTTTATAGAAGAAAAACTGTAATATATGTTTGAAAATCAGTCTGAAATACATTGAAATAGCAACATAATGAATTATTACAGATACAGTTTAATTTAAAAAAGGTAAAATATAAATTAAGCAATGATGATAATAAATACCACCCTAACACAAAAAATGGCCATTATATTTGATAAAATGCACTTAAAATATACATGGAGAGTGATAATTTGACTAATTTCCCAGATAATCATTTCTATATAAGGAATGATTTATTATATAATTATGATTAAATCTACATTAAATCTGATTTTTTACATTCATATTTTACTTATTATTTGTTTATTTTAATGATTTATTTATTTTTCTAAATTATGAATAGTCAAAATGACTACAAAACAATCCTAATTAAATTCAATTTCACTGTCCTTGCAGAGTGCAGACATGAGTCCAGCAAGCAGTACCACGTCACTTCCTGTTAGTCCTCTTACTGAAGAGCCAGTGCCTTTCAAGGTAAAAAACAAACAAGAAAGCATTATTTATAAAAATGTTAGGATAGTTAATAAATAGTTTAAAATAGTTGATGTGTAGATGGTGAAGTGAACTGCTTTAATCTTCAAGGGTCTGATTTCAAATCTTAAAATCATTTTTTTGTGTGTTCCATTGTCATTCTATTGCTAACTAAAGGTAAAGGTTTGAATGAAAATTAATACTTTATGGGACAATTGTTTGTCTTACATGTAAATGGTGGAGTTTTATTGTAATAGGTTGATTCACATGAATTAGAGGTTTTAAATATTTTGTTTATAGTAATTATATTAATATAAGTCATAGGGGTAAAAGGAAACATTCAGCCCTCATCTAGTGGTTAAATTTTCATTAGCAATGCTAGGTTACCAATAATTAAAGATGTAATCCTTTTAAAATAAGAGTCAAAATCAAGAGTTGAAATATGGAATCATTCCACCAAACATATTGTATTTAATAAATATTGGAGTAAATATGCAAATAAGTATGTGGTATGACTGGTGGCATTTTTTTCAGTTTGGGAAGCTATATACATAACAAATATGAAGTCTTGTTTTGCCACTTAAGATTAGATGTTTATATTTAAGCCAAAGCTTGTAGATCAACTATTTTATGTTTGTACTGGGGTATTTAGATATTATTAGGATTATGATAAATAAAAACAATTCTTAAGAGCCTGAGGAAAAAAACTTAAAACGTTGGGATGATGTACTTAAGTGCACTGATTTCAGTATAGTTTGGTTTAAAGACGTGCACATTTTAAGATTATCACTTTTATGATTGCAATGTTTTAACATACAATTATTATGAGAGTTTTTTATTTTTCACATAAGGACTGTATCTTATTCAATTTTATATTGCTTATACCTAGTACAGTTGCTGGCATGGATTTTCATATACTCAATATTGCTGTATTGTTGAAATGATAATTATAGAAGGCTATGAATTCAAATGAGAGTATTTAGTTTTCTAATTATGGACACTTTTTTGCTTAATGAGAGTCAAATATTTGTTAGAAGGCCCTTTCTATACCTGCTAATTGTTAAATACTGAATGATATTCTGATTACATTATTTATTGAAACATTTTCTTTATTATTATACAGATAAATGAGAAAATAATACTAATGCTACAAAGTTTGATGTTACCGTTTTATGGTATATGGAACAAATTTACTGAAGAAGCATATCTTTAACAAGATTTTAATTGAATTCTCAAAACTTCGCCAGAAACCATTTTTTGTTTTTAATATTTTGACAATGATTACAGTCTTTGAAAATTAATGTATTTTTTAACAGAGGTTAAAAAAGGTTAGACATATTTCAGAATCTGGTGACATAAAGCTAATATAAATATAATTAGTTTCTCTAACTGGTTCTGAGAGATCAATAGTTTTGGGGTATATGTAAATGGTTCTATAAGAAATTAAAACTTCCAAGTGCTTATAATATTTAGTATTGTCTTTTGATGGCCAACATAGTTATGGTGATTTTTAATTTACTCCTTTTGTGAAAGGAATATTGCCTATATCTTTTCAAAATATTTAATCACCTATAAAATTATCCCACTAGTGTTTATAAGTATCTAAACTTAAAAATCAAAATTATGAAATAAAACTTTATCTGCTTCTCTCATTTTTAGCTTATAAATTGTCATTGTGTAAATGAGTAATATAATACTTAATGTTACATAAACACAAAATATACAGAACTATTTTGAACAGAATCTTAACAGTATAAAGCATTGTAATTCCAAGGATATGTTGAGAATTATATAACACATAGAAGACATTTAAGTTTTCTTATAACCACATTCTGAAAAAGTCTAATATTATAATTCAGATGTCTAAAACTTTGATTAAAATTATGATATCTGAATAGCTAGGTAACTAGAAAATAAAAGGTTGTCTTTTTCACCTATTCCCCATGAATGTGACATGGTATTTCATGTTAGTATTAGATTAATCCTCTTAACCTCTTAGCTTACTTTTCTAAGATACAGTGATTTCAGCACTCAACCCCATCACAATCCACCCTAACATTAGAAGAGCAAAGCTTCTTCTAATATTGGTGGGTGATTGAGGGATTTGATTTTCCTTTTTCTTCTGGGAAGTAATTAGATTACTAGAAGAAGTGTATTTATCCACTTTCTTAGTCAGTTTTGGAAGCACTCAGAACAGTTGGAGGAAGACACCTTGTTTTGGCTGGTATGTTTATCAAGGTGCATACTTTTTTTTGAGCATTACCTTTAGAATGACATTCAGATTAAGCTGAATTCAACCACATCATTTGAAATAAAGACAAATGGTAAATTATTTTTATAAAAAATAAATACAAATACTTTCCCACTAATACCCATGCCTTTATTCTTGAATGTTAGATAAGAAATTGGCTATTGTTAGGAATGTACCATAGTAAGATATATTAAATTAAGTATGGAAAAAAAGATGGCATCCTAGGGACTATCCCAAGGTAGGTTAAACTTTAGAGATACATGAATTTAAAATGGCAGTTCAGTCTTGTTTGGGATCAAATGTTTATTTTTTTCCAATATGGCAGCATTTTTCAACTTTGTTAGTCTTGGAGCCCATTCTTTCAATTAAATAAAAACGATCTGCCCTGAAAGATAGTCTAAGCCCCGCATACATACTCACTTCTCTATTCCCCCACACTATGGTTCAGTTCCTGCTAATCTCAAATTTACTGTTTAAAAACCATTGCTAGAGTGGTTTGATTGGTGTAGCTAGCCTTTCAAAACTGAGGACATTTCACACAAAAATTCATCCAACTTTGTCTTAAACAATTGAAAAATCTGGAAACTTTGTGGATCTCGTTGTAAGTAGAACTACTTGATAAGAGATGAGAAGGCTTTCTCCATCTAGACAGGGTACATCACCACAGTCATCACCATTCGTACTATATTCATGCCAGGTGATGAATGCATTTGACTGTATTCTTTCATAGAAGATAGTGTATAATTCACAATCTTCCACATATACTACACATAATAAACTCCAGATTTCCTGGGCAGCCTCTTGATACTGAGGAGTTTCTAGGATGCTTGGTTCAAAAAGTTTCTTTTATAAGAACTGTCAGATTCTTTTACCTTTATAAACTATTGTTATGGGCATCTATTTGGAAACAAAAGGCAAATATATAACCTCTAGTTTTTGTTGTTTTTTAATAGAATATTCAGCATTATATCAACTGTACACACATATGGTCTGACACATGCCACTGCATCATTATAGAAGAGCCAAAGGATAACCAATTTTGCATAGGTAGGAACAAAATGTTATCAAACATCAACAACAGAATCATAAAAGTTCAAGATCATTAAAGTGAAACATTGCTCTGATAAAAGACAGTAGATTGCTTAGCCATTAAGTTTTTTATAGTTTTCTGAGGACTAAACCTGAACAAAATTGATGTTGTTAATTTTAATGTGCTCATTCTATCCTTTTCTATCTTTTCCCTCTGGCATTCTCCCTGATTTCTTGCAAATATCTAATCACTTCCTATCTCATCTGCCTGACATCTCCCTTTGTTAGCCTTGGTAAAATGCTCCACACTGAAGATAGCTTCAAGCCACTACATTTCACTGTTCTTTAGTAGGATGACCCTTTCAATGTTTTGTACATATGCAGTTATTAGCAGCCTCAGTCCATTCCTGGAACTAGCACTCTTGAAGCTAAAGCTGGCTCGTTGCTCCTGACCCTCCATAAAAGTACAATTTATCATGAGCCATGTTCTTTTTGCTAGTAATGTTCATCAGTTTTTAAATTTATTTGTACTTCAATGAAGCATGATGGCTACATTTTAGTCTCTTTTCCTACTTAAGTAATATTTTTTGATTAGATATGTTAGGAAATCATATTATCCTACTGTACTGTATTATATTTATCCTGTGATAAATTCAGCAGGAAATACAAAACTTCTATTCTATTGTTCTTTGAACTTCTGAAGACTTTTGTGCTTCAAAAGTACACAAAGGCATTGAGGAATACCCTCCATTCACCAACCCTTGATCAAAATTTAAAACAAATAAACCTAATTCATTGCATTTCTTGGCCCATTGACTACTGCTTCCCTGGGATGTTTGCATTCCTGGAATGCCTAGAGGGATTGTCACAGTACCTGGAATGCACAATGGCACCACCCTCTCCAAGGTAAGGCCACATTCCCAAGGAACTGACAGTGTGGCATTTGGTTCTTTCCTAGGTCTCTTCTTCTTATGAAATCCAAGGTTCTCTGACTTCTTTTCCTCATCCCTAGTTATTACTCTTTAGTCTAAAGAAACTCCAAGCTTCTCTCAGAGCTGTTTCTTCTCTCCTTAAATCAGCCAGGGCACTGAAAAAACAATAACAAGAATAAGAACAAGAAAAAACTCTTTGATGTACTTTTTAGGAATAGAATTGTGTCTGAAGATTCTTCTGCCATGACATGAACTTAACTTTAATATGCACAGAGCCACTTTGCTTAAGCAGGGGATAGAAAGGAGGAAGTAGATAAATAAATTGTTTCAAAAAAATTTTTTGTAGGCTGGGTGTAGTGGCTCACCCGTCTAATTCCAGCACTTTGGGAAGCTGAGGCAGGAGGTTCGCTTGAGCTCAGGAATTTGAGCCCAACCTTAGCAACATAGGGAGACCCCCATCCCTATTATTTAAAAACATATATTCTACCATGAAATACTGGTATGTTAAGCAATAAAAATGATGCTTAACTTTACGTGACCATAGAGCCTGGATTCAGGAATTAGTAATGTGTAGTAACACACAGTTTGCTCCCTATTGTATAAAATGAAGTGTGTAGAAAAAAAGATGCAGTAAATATAGAATTATCAATCTTCAACTCTGGTGATGGATCATACTATTTTAAGAAAAGTTTTCTGTAGTTTCTCTAATGACCACTTGTTTCTATTTTTAAAACAATGTTTATTTTTAATAAAGCAGAAAAGAGAATTGGAGGCATTAGAAGCAATGCAGTCTAATTAGGAGACTGTCTGGGAGGATCAAACCCCAGTTTTGCCACTCTCTAGCTATGTGAGACCTTGAGCCAGTTATTTTGTGTCCAAATATCTTATTTATAAAATGACAACAACAACTACTTCTTCATTAGGTTCTTATAAGGTTAAACAAGTTAATAAATGAAAAATGTCTACAATAGCACATAGTAACCCATATGTAAGTGTTGATTATTATTTTTATAGATGCAAGATCTCCAAGTTCAATGCAAGAAAGTCTTATAAATGCTGTAGGGCAGAAATTTTGCCACTGAACTCCTACTACTTTATTTTCAAATATGAAAGAAATATATTTTAAACATAAATTATTTACTTTGATGAAGATTCAAGTTTAACATTTATTCCTACAAGTCATGCTATTTATTTTATACCCTTGAGTATTCAGTTGAGCTCATATATCAGATTCCTCTTATGAAAAATGATTAATGGAAATGTTTATTAATTTTGAGAAGGAGTAAATATAATGAATTTGTCTTGAGGGAAAACTGGTAAATATAATGAAACACTACTTGGAAAAAATACATAATAGTTTCTGTAACAATAAGAACATATATATATTGGCTGGGCGCAGTGGCTCACGCCTGTAATCCCAGCACTTTGGGAGGCTGAGGCGGTTGGATCACAAGGCCAGGGGATTGAGACCATTCTGGCTAACAGGGTGAAATCCCGTCTCTACTAAAAATGCAAAAAATTAGCCTGGCGTGGTTGTGGGCTCCTGTAGTCCCAGCTACTGGGGAGGCTGAGGCAGGAGAATGGCGTGAACCCAGGAGGTGGAGCTTGCAGTGAGCGGAGATAGCGCCACTGCACTCCAGCCTGGGCTACAGAGCGAGACTCCATCTCAAAAAATAAATAAAAATAAAATAAAATAACATATAGTTATTTTAGTATAGTATAGTATACTATACTAAAGAACATATAGTATCTTTTTATCAGGCATACACCATAGCAACTTTTTCTTTTGTTATCCAAACCACCACAGTAACGTAACCTGGTAACCTCCTAAAAGCATACCTTCCAGTGAAGGAATATTATTTAACCACTTTAGAATACTGGGGAAACACCCATTGTGAACAAAGTGCTGCTGCTGTTTTACTTGTTTATATATTATAACATCAACATAGTGAGTAGTTTCAATTTATTTCATCTAAATATATCATTATGTAAAAGAATACATTTGGAAACTCTGAAAGACAGAGGTCAAATTGTGGCATGACCTTCACAACATCATCTGTTGTGTATCCTGCATAGACTCATTTTTGTGTGTGTATGAGAGAGTTTTTATTGTTCCTTTTCATTTATTGAATGTAATGGTCTCTCTTAGTATTAGAAATCGCTTTTTTAATATATCCCTGGAAGAGCCCATTATGGTATATTTCTGCATTTCTGGTCATTTTTTACTAAGCCATCTATGTATTCAAGGATTTGTTGATGAATCAATTTGTCAAGTACCTACCATGTTCTTAGTAATATTCTAAGGCATTGGTATATCGATGTCAACAACACAAACTAAATCCCTGCATTAATGGTGTTTGGGTTCTTGGGAGAAGAAATAGACAACCAGCAAATAAATATATAAAATGTCAGGTAGAGTGATAAATGTTATGATGAAATGTAAAGCGCAATATGAAGGATAGAAAGTGGCACTGGAGTGTGTTGGTGTTTCAAAAAGGATGGCTAAGGAAGACCACTTTGATTATGGAACATTTTAGTAGAGACCATAATGAAGAAAGGGAGAAAGCCACTAGTGTTTTTATGGGAAGAAACCTGAGAATAACAACTGCAAAAGCAAGAGAATACTCGGTCTTATCAGGAATGGCAAAACATTGTGTTTAGAGTAGGATGAATGATGAGACAAGTAATACAAGTTTAGGTCACAGAGAAATCTTATCATAAAAGGTCTAGTATGTCATGATAAAGACTTAAGATCTTATTTCACATATGATGAAAAGCCATTAGAGTGTTTGTTGAAAAAAAGAATGACATAATCAGACTATTGTTAAACTATTGCTTTGGTTTCTGTGTAGATATAGGCATTACTGGACATGGTAGAAGAAGGAAGTCAAGGCTCCTATAGTTGAAAGATTATGATGGCTTAAACTGGAGTGGTAAAAGTTGAGGGGATAACAATTGAATATTGAGTACATTTTGAATGTGGGGTCAGCAGGATTTGTTAATATATTGTATGTAGAATATCCTAAAAGAACAAAATCAAAGATAGTTTCTGATACTAATTTTTTAATGTTTTCCTATTTTTACCCTTTAGATAACTTTCTGATGTTACAAATAGATAGCATGATACAGAGATTAGTAAAATCTTATTTGTTTGGTTGGCTTAATTGTGTTAGTAGTGAGGCAGTAATTGTGAAATGGCAGACGATGTTGGTTTTGCAGGGGATAATATTGAATCCTACAAGTAATACTAATTTCTGGTAATATATTTTATCTGCCACATAACTGAAAGCACATAGGTAAAACTAAACATAATTTGGGGTGGATGCTGATAAATCAATAATTATGGTTTAGAAATATGATTCATTAATACATAGGTGAAGAAATAAGCAGGTAAAAATAAAATTCTTTGAGGGATAGCTGATGAATTTTGAATATAAACCATACAATAGGTATATATTTGAGGAACCAATGTATTTTATAAAAATAATTTTAAATAAACATGACATCATTGTGGTTCTCTAATGGGAATAAATTTTAAGAGGGTTCTATTATTTATACTATGTATATTTAAAGCAATTATTTTTGATTGATGTAATACAAAATGATAGTTTCACTCATGTAATTCCAAGTAATAAACCATCTCAAAACCTGTCGGTCTAAAATAATAATTTATTATTCATGTTTATGATTCTGTAGGTCGGCTGGACTCATCTGGGCAGTTCTTGTGTGAGGTTTTAAAGTGGGTACAGTCAGACTGAGGTTGAGAATGGGGTCATCTGAAGGCTCAGGTGAGGTAGACTCCCAGGATAATTCCTTTATTCACAAGTCTGGTGCTGTGCTGAAAACACTGTACCTATTGGGATTTCTCTCTCTCTCTCTCTCTCTCACTGCTGTATTCTACTTCTGCCTCCCTCTTTCTCTCCTCAGCCTCTCCATGGACTAGCTTGAGCTTTCTCACAACATGCTGGTTTTGGATAATTAGACTTGTTATATGATAGTTGGCTTCCCCTAGGGTGAATGTTCCACAGGAAAAGAAAGGGAAACATGTCAGTCTAATTAGGACTAGACCAGAAATACACAGCTTCACCTCCACATTGTTCTATTGATTTAGCAGTTCCAGGGTGTGTCAACAGTCCCTAAGACTACCCCTACATTCAGAGATTTGTAAGAAGACACAGAATTCAACAGAGATCACACTTGCCTCTACCAGCAATGTGAACAGAGGACATGTATGTGATGTTTCTGCCCAGTAAAGGCCAGTAGCAACTCAGCACCAAAGGATTTTACTGGGGGCTTATCATGTAGGAACCCTGTACCTAGTGTATATCCGTATTCTAAACTCCCAGAAGAAATCAGGTATTTAACATAAACATTATTGTACAAATATTGTTTGTACAAACTACTTAGGGACAGTGAGCCAATCTTATCATTTATGGAAATCTTTATATGTATGTAGGACTCTGGTTACCAGTCAGTCAAGCTCTTAGATACCAACCAGTGGCTAATCTTGCAAGTGGGCCTTTCTAAGCCCTGTATATTAATTTGTTCTCTATCTCCATCAGTTTAATTATTGTAATATTTAGCTCCCATAAATAAGAACATGTGTAATTTTCTTACTTTCCTTGGCATATTTCACTTACCATAATGACTTCCAGCTCCATCCATGTTGTTACAAATGATAGCATCTAATTCTTTTTTATGGCTGAATAGTGTTCATTGTGTATATGTATCACATTTTCTTAATCCATTCATCTGTTGATAGTCACTTGGATTATTTGCAAATCTTGACTGCTACGAATAGTGCTACAGTAAACATGGGAGTGCAGATATCTCTCCAATACACTAATTTCCCTTCTTTTGGGAATGTATCTAGCAGTGGGATTGCTGGATCAAATGGTACGTCTATTTTTAGTTTTGTGAGGAACCTCTAAGTTGTACTGCATAGTAGTTGTACAAATTTACATTCCCACCAACATTGTACGAAGGTTCCCTTCTCTTCACATCCTCCAAAGCATTTGTTATTTTGCCTGCCTTTTGGATAAACATCATTTTAACAAGGATGAGATGATATCTCCTTGTAGTTTTGATTTGCATTTCTCTGATGATTAGTGATGTTGAGCACCTTTTGATATATGTGTTTCCCATTTGTATGTATTCTTTAGATAAATGTCTATTCAGATGTTTTGGCCATTTTTAAATTGCATTGTTAATTTTTTGTCCTATAGAGTTGTTTGAGCTCCTTATATATTCTTATGTTAATCCCTTGTTCAGTGGGTAGTTTTCAAACATTTTCTCCCGTTCTGTGAGTTTCTCTTCACTTTATTGTTTCCTTTGTTGTGCAAAAGCTTTTTAACTTGATATGATCCCATCTATCCAATTTTGCCTTGGTTGACTGTGGTTTAGGGGTATTAAGAAATCCTTGTCTACTCCATGGTCCTGGAGAGTTTCCCTAGTGTTTTCTTTTAGTAATTTGATAGTTACGTCTTATATTTAAGTGTTTAATCCATTTTGACTTGATATTTTGTATATGATCAGAGATAAGGGTCTAGTTTCATTCGTCTGCATATGGATATCTAGGTTTTCCAGCATCATTTATTAAAGAGATTTTCCTTTCCCTGATGCATGTCTAGGCACTTTTGTCAAAAATGAGTTTTCTGTATATGTATAGATTTGTTTCTGGGTTCTCTATTCTGTCCCATTGGTCTGTGTGTCTGTTTTTATGCTAGTACCCTGCTGTCTTGTTTACTAAAACTCTGTAATATGATTTCAAGTCAGGTAATGTGATTCCTCCAATTTTGTTCTTTTTGCTCAGGATAGCTTTGGCTATTCTGGGTCTTTTGTGATTCCAAATTTATAAATTTTAGGATTGTTTTTAATATTTTTGTGAAAAACGTCAATTTAATCTATAGATTGCTATTTTTATTTTTATTTTTATTAATTTAATTTAATTTATTTATTTATTTATTTTGAGATGGAGTCTCGCTTTGTTGCCCAGGCTGGAGTGGAGTGGTGCAATATCCGGTCACTGCAAGCTCCGCCTCCCGGGTTCTTGCCATTCTCCTGCCTCTGCCTCTCAAGTAGCTGGGACTACAGGCTCCCACCACCACGCCCGGCTAATTTTTTGTATTTTTAGTAGAGACGGGGTTTCACTGCGTTAGCCAGGATGGTCTCGATCTCCTGACCTCGTGATCTGCCCACCTTGGCCTCCCTAATCTGTAGATTTCTTTGGATAGTATGGACATTTTAACAATATTGATTCTTCCAATTTATGAATCTGGAATATCTTTTCATTTTTGTATCCTCTTCAATTTATTTTATCAGTGTTTTATAGTTTTCATTGTAGAGAGCTTTCATTTATTTGGTTAACTCCTAGGTATTTATTTTTGTTTATAGCTATTGTAAATTGGATTACTTTCTTGATATTGCAATTTTCACAATTTTCAAATAGATTCCGTTGGAATATAGAAATGTTACTGATTTTTGTATGTTGATATTGTATCCTGCAACTTTACTGAATTTGTTTTTCAATTCTAATAATTTTTTTGGTGGAGTCTTTAGGTTTTTCCACATATAAGGTCATATTACCTGCAAACAAGTATAATGTGGTTTCTTCCTTTCCAATTTGGATGGTTTTTATTTCTTTCCCTTTTCTGATTGCTCTAGCTAGGACTTTCAGCACTATATTGAATAACAGTGGTGAAAGGGCATCCTTGTTTTGTTCCAAATCTTAGACGAAAGACTTTCAGATTTTCCCCATTTAGCATAAGCTGTGGGTCTGTCATATATGGCTTATATGGCTTTTATTGTTTTGAGGTATGTTTCTTCTATACTCAGTTTTTTAGGGTTTTTATCATGAAAGAGTGTGGAATTTTATCAAATGCTTTTTCAGCATCTATTAAAATAATTATATGTTTATTGCCCTTCATTCTGTTGACATGGCATGTCATATTAATTGATTTTTGTATATTAAACCAGGCTTGTATCTGTAGAATGAATTCTACCTGGTCATGACGAATGATCTTTTTAATGTGTTGTTGAATGCAGTTTGCTAGTGTGTTGTTGAGTATATTTGCATCAATGTTCATGAGGGATATTGTCCTGTAGTTTTCTGTTTTGGATGGGTCTTTGTTTAGTTTTGGTATCAAGGTAATATTGGCCTCATAGAATGACTTTGGAAGTATTTTCTCCTCTTCCACTTTTCAGAATAGCTTGAGGAGGATTGATACTAGTTCTTCAAATGTTTGCTAAAATTCAGCAGTGAAGCCATTGGGTCCTGGACTTTTCTTTGCTTGGAGATGTTTTATTACAGCTTCAACTTCATTACTTATTATTGGTCTGTTCAGATTTTACATTTCTTCATGGTTCAGTCTTGATAGATTTTATGTGTCTCAAAATTTATCCATTTCTTCTACATTTTCTAATTTATTGGCACATAGTTGCTCATGGTAACTTTAAATTTATGTAGTATCAGTTATAATGTCTCCTTTTTCATCTCTGATTTTATTGGTATGGGCTTTCTCTCTGTTTTCTTAGTCTGACTAAAGGTTTATTGATCTGTATTATTTATTTTACTAATTTTGGTTTTGATTGTTCTTTTCTAGTTCTTAAAAATGCATTGTTAGGTTGTTTATTTGAAGTGTTTCTACTTTTTTGAAATAGGTGCTTATAACTATAAATTTCCCTCTTAGAAATGCTTTCACTATAGCTCATAGGTTTGGGTATGTTGTGTTTTCATGTTCATTGGTTTCAAGCAATTTTTAAATTTTTTTCTTATTTTAATCATTGAGCCACTGATCACTCAGAAGCATATTGTTTAATTCCATGAATTTGTACAGTTTCCAAAATTCATTGTGTTGTTGATTTCTCATTTTATTCTATTGTGGTCAAATAAAATAATTGATATAATCTCATTTAAACAAAATTTTAAGACTTGTTCTGTGGCCTAACATATGGTCTATCCTTGAGAATTATTCATGTGCTGAGGAGAATAATGTGTATTCTGAAGCCTTTGGATGAAAAATGTTCTGTAAATATCTGTTAGGTACATTTGGCCTGTTGTTCAGATTAAGTCCAATGTTTCTTTGTTGATTTTCTGTCTGGATGATCAGTCCAATGCTGAATGTGGGGTGTTGAAGTCCCCAAGTATTATTGTATTGGAGTCAATCTCTCTCTTTAGCTCTAATAATATTTACTTTATAAATCTGGGTGCTCTTGTGTTGGGTGTGTATATATTTACCATATTGTATCCTCTTGCTGAATTGACCTCTTTATCATTATATAATGACCTTCTTTGTGTCTTTCTATATTTTTTGTCTTGAAATCTACCTTTTCTGATATAAGTATAGCTAGTCCTGCTCTTGTTTCCATTTGCAAGGAATATCTTTTTCCATCCCTTTATTTTCAGTCTATATTTGTTTTTACAGGTGAAATGTGTTTCTTGTAGGAAACAGATTATTAGGTCATTTTTTTTATCCATTCAGCCACTCTATGACTTTCAATTGGAGAGTTTATTTCATTTACATTCAATGATATTATTAATAAGTAAGGACTTACTCCTACTTACTCCTATTTTGTTTTCTGGTTGTTTTTTCCTTCTTTCCTCCCTTGCTATTTTCTTTTGTGTGAAGGTAATTTTCTCTGGTGGTATGTTCTGATTTCTTGCTTTTTATTTTTCTTTATCTGCTGTGGGTTTTTTGATATGAGGTTATCATGAGATTTGCAAGTAACAACTTATAACCCATTTTTTTAAACAATAGGTTTAAAATGCAATGACAACATGGATTGCATGAACAAACAAACAAGTACAGAGAAAACTATTAAAAACCCTACACTTTAACTTCATCCTCCAACTTTTTAACTTTTTACTGTTTCTATTTATATCTTATACTAACTATGTCTTGAAAAGTTGTTCTAGCTATTATTTTTGTTACATTCATCTTTTAGTTTTTCTACCCAAGTTATGAGTTTATGTACCATAGTTACGGTGTTATAATATTCTGTGTTTTTCTGTGTACTTACTATTGCCAATGAGTTTTGTAACTTCAAGTGATTTCTTATTGCTCATTAACATCCTTTTCTTTCAGATTGAAGAATTCTCTTTCTTTAGCATTTCTTGTAGGACAGGTTTGGTGTTAACAAAATCTCTCGTCTTTTGTTTGACCGAGAACATCTTTATTTCTCCTTTATATTTGAGGATATCTTTGCTGGATAAACTATTCTAGGATAAAGGTTTTATTCCTTCAGCACTCTAAATATGTAATGCCATTATTTCCTGGCCTGTAAGGTTTCCACTGAAAAGCCTGCTGCCAGACGAATAGGAGCTCCATTGTATGTTGTTCCTTTTCTCTTGCTGCTTTTTAGGATCCTTTCTTTATCCTTGTCCTTTTTTAGTTTAATTATTAAATGTCTTGAGATAGTCTTCTTTGGGTTAAACCTGCTTGGTGTTCTATAAATTTTAGGTACTTAAATATTTATATCTTTGTCTAGGTTTGGGAAGTACTGTGTTATTGTCCATACCTTAATTTGTCTCTCTACTTCTTCTTTAAGGCCAATAATGCTTAGATTTGCCCCATTTAGACTATTTTATAGATTTTGTAGGCGTGCTTCATTCTTTTTACTTTTTATCTCCCCTGACTATGTATTTTCAAATAGCCTGTCTTCAGGCTTACTACTTTTTTATTCTCCTTAATCAGTTCTTCTGAGACTCTGATCTGTTCTTCAGTATTTCAATTGTATTTTTCAGCTCTAGAATTTCTGCTTGATTCTTTTTAATTATTTCCATCTATTTGTTAAATTTATATGATAGGTTCTGATTCCTTTCCCTTTGTTATCTTGAATTTCATTGAGTTTCCACAAAATCCTTAGGAAGGCTTTCCAGGTATTCAAAGGGACTTTGGTGCTGTGATCTAAGTCTTTGGTTACTGCAGCCATATCTGCATTAGAGGACACCCCAAGCTGAGTAATTCTGTCATTTTGCAGACTCATAGGGGTACTGCCTTGGTTCTTGGCTAGGGTCAGGCAAATTTTTTTTTGCTTTACCATACAGAGATTCTTGTTATTTTCTCTTACTTTCCCCCAAACATAGTCTCTCCCACTATTTTGAGTTGTCAAGAGCTGGGGAAGTGTGATACAAGCACCCCTGTTGCCACCTCACTGGGACCAAGTTGCATTCAACCCAAAGCCAACACAGCACTGTGTCTTCCCAAGGCCCACTGTGACCTCCCAAGGCCCACTGTGACCAATGCCTGGCTATCACCTGTGTTCACTCAAGACCAAAGGCTCTACAATCAGCATGTGGTGAATCCAGCCAGGCTTGTTTTCTTCCCTTCATGGCACTGAGTTTCTCTCTCCCTGTAGCCAACACTACCCCAGGCCCAGGGTGAGCAATGTCTGGCTGCTGTCGATGTTCACTCAAGGCCCTGTGCTCTTTCATCAGCTTATGGTGAATGCTCTTGTCCTGAGTCTCTCCTTTCAGAGAAATGGGCTCCTGTCTGGCCCAGGGCAGGTCCAGAAATGCCATCCAGGAGCCAGTGCCTGGAATTCAGGACCCCAGGAGCTCGTTTGTTGCTCTTCCCCACTATGGTGGAACTGGTACAAGCTGCAATAAAAAGTCCCATTTACTCCTTCCTCTCTTTTTCTAAGCAGGAGACTCTACCCGTAGCCACCACAGCTGTGAATGTGCTGGGTCACACCTGAAGCCGGCATAGCTCTGAGTCTCACTCAAGGCAAGTGGCAAGTACTGCCTGCCTGCTACTGCTCATTATTTAGAGCCCAAGGGCTGTTTAGTCAGCAGGTTATGCATCCTGCCAGGACTGGGTCCTTCCCTTTAGGGCAGTGGGTTCCCTTTGGCCCGTGGTATATCTGGAGTTGTCATCCAGGAGCTGGGACCTGAAAGGGGGGCCTCAGGTCTCTGCCTGTTGCCCTATTCTATTGTGGCTGTTCCAATACCCAAGTTGGAAGACAAACTCCTCTTTACTTTCCCCTCTCCTCTCCTTAAGCAGAGAGAAGTCTCTCCCAGAGCTGCAAGCTGTGCTAGCTGGAGTTGGGGGAGGGGTGATGCAGAAACTCCCTTGGCTGCCCCAGCTTGTGTCTCACTGGGTCACGTGCATCTTAGCTTCATGGGCTCCAAGTTTAGGACCAGGACTTGCCCAGGAATTGCAGTCCTTATGGGCTAGACTGCATTTCAAGTTTATTTAGTACCCCCAAGCTCTTTAGCCTGTGGTAGTGGGGCTTACTGGAATTCAGGTTCCAATTGCTGGGATGAGTAATTCACCTCTGGCTAGGCCTAATCAAAATGCTCCCTCCATGTCACCAACTGAGCTCTGCCCTGAGTCACTTTCCACTGTGACCAGGCAGCACTGTGTTCCAATGCTAAGTTCCACAATTAGTGCACTGTACCTCCTTGAAGCACACAGATTCTCTCTCCATGGCAGGTGGCTGACTACTGCTAGGAATAGGGGAAGGGTGGTGTAGGTAATTCAAAACTGTCTTTCCTATCCTCTTCAGTGCCTCTTTACTCGATATGATGTTAAAACCAGGTACTGTAATTACTTACATGAGTTTTGGTTCCTATGAAGGTGCTTTTTTGTGTGGACAGTTGTTCAATTTGTTGTTCCTGGTTGGGGGGAATGATTTCTGGAGGCTTCTATTCAGCCATATTGCTCCGCCTTCCTCACTATATCCCTCAATGCTATTTTAATTTCCATTAAGTTTGGAAATTTCCATTAAATGTCACCATATTTAAATTAACTTCAAAGAATTATGTTTTTAAAAAGTATTTTACAAAATAATGGATAAAAACACTAAAAGTAAATTCTAAATTGAGATATCAACTACCAAACAAGACTTTATATATATGTTTATATATTATTATTTGGTGTCAATATTTTTTTCTCTTGGTTCAGTCAAGATAAATTTAGAATAAATAGTATACCTATTATTTGACTATTGCAGAAAGCATTACTGATGGATGATGAATGCTCACATAGTAAGAAAAATGAGAATTATATCCTGGTAAGACAAATAAAATTATTTTTACATAAATTAAAGTCAAAATGAATTTTGCTTAATTTGTGTTAAAAGATATGCAATATCTCTTAGACATAGTAGACCTCTGGGAAAAATATTTCAAGAGGAAAATATTAGCAAATACTTTCATATTGTCTATTAACATCATATTGCTGTTCAAATTATTCTCACACACTGTCCAAATCATTTCAGAAAGGTTGGTACAAGATAAAGAACTTGTCAGCATTAATACATACTAAAAATAATGGCATACCTCTTCTTCCTTCTACAGTTCACACATTCATTTTCTGTCTTAAATTTAAATTTCAATTAGTTTTTCATTTTTTCCAGGTTGGTGTCTTGGATTTCTCCTGTTTCGGGGTTCTTTAAGTAGTACTAATAGAAAATTTTCTTTGTAAAATGGTTTATTTTACCATGCCTTCAGATATTGGGTCATAGTCTGTTTTGCTTACTTTAATCAAAGGATTCATTTAAGAAATTTTGTGGACACCATTTTCTGAGCATCTATTAAAATATTATCTTGGACTATTGAATTTAAGGTTTCACTTTGTATATCACTGAGTTAAACAGGGCCCTGGATATCTGAAGGATATATACATTTGGATTGCTTTCCTTAATTGGCCAAAGTGAGGATTCTGTAGGATAAGCTTGAATACTGTGGTAGAGTTCAGGTACAGAACATGGGAAGAGTTCTGAATTAATTTGTATATAAAGGATAGATGTTGAACTACTGCTAGCAACATTTTACAGCCAATAAAGGGCTTAATTATAGGGAAGGAAAAAAATATGTATATGTTTCTTCAAACAAAAAGAATTTTAAGAAACTGAGTCATTATAACCTCAATCTTGGTTTGAGAATCCACTTCAGAGTAGATTGGCATCACTGAAACATTTTTTCTGTCAAAAGATGCCAGGGCAGTTTTATTTGAAAACAGTTGAAACCAGCATGTATTCAGTTGGATGGTGTTCTGTTCCTGAACACCCGTTGCTCTCAATAATTTGAAAAACCTTGGTGTGAGATAATAGCAGAGGTAACAATCACACCATCATTCTTGTGCACACCAATATTAAGGTTTTAAAATACATGATATATACATCAGATACCGAATCTGGCTGGGAATTCACACTGTTATATTTTTGATATAATATCATTATCAATGATAATTTAAGCAACTGATCTCATGTATAGCTCTTCAGTGTTTATTTCTTACTTAGTATTATCATTTCGTATAAACTCCATTATACTCATTTTTATTGTTTTTTACATAATTTCAAATATTACTTCACAGTTTACCTATAAGTGTGAACACATTTTTTAAAATAAGAAGTTAGTAACCCAGGTGAAATTCAAAGACTATGATTTATTACTAATGTGCTCATTTGAGATAGACCATGAATATGAGAAGCTATCATATATGGATTCAGCGTGAGTTCAGTTTATCTGGCAATAGTTCCATCTGTTGTATTCTGAAATTGCCTACTGTATTAGTTCATTCTCACACTGCTTTAAAGAACTACCTGAGACTGAGTAATTTATAAAGGAAATAGGTTTAATTGACTCATAGTTCCATAGACTATACAGGAGGCATGCCTAGGTAGGCCTCAGGAAACTTACAATCATGGCATAAGGGTGAAGGGGAAGCAAGTATGTCTTCAAATGGCAGAAGGAGAGGGAGACAGAGACAGAGAGAGAGAGAGAGAAAAGGGGGAAGTGCTACACACTTCCGAGCAACCAGATTTTGAGAGAACTCTGTCACGAGAACAGCAGATGGAAGTCTGTCCCCATGATTGAATCACTCTCCCACCAGGCTCCTTCTCCAGCACTGGCAATTACAATTCAACATGAGATTTGGGTGGGGAAACAGAGCCAAACCATATCATCTACTTAAATAACCATTGAATTTTAGAGGTTGAATCATATCAATATGCATGCTATAGACTGAAAATTTATGTTCTCTGAAAATTCACCTTGAGATTTTTACCTCCAATGTGACAATATTAGGAAGTCGAGCCTATTACTATGATTAGGTCCTCAGTATAAAGCCCTTATGAATGTTATTAGTGCCCTTATAAAACAGGTCTCAGAAAATGCTCTCATCCCTTCCAACATGTGAGCACTCAGAGGGAAGATTGCTGTCTGTGAACCAGAAAGCCCTCACTAGCCCCTGAATCTGCTGACACCTTGATTTTGGACTTCCCAGCCTCTAGAATTGAAAAAAATAACTTTCAATTGTTTAGAAGCCACCCAGTTAATGGTACCATGTTGTATCAAATAAAATGTAGTAAGGAATTAAGTGCAATTAATTTTGCCATGCATGAAATTCTTTGGAAATGACTGTTTTCCTTGGTGACACTATAGTGCTAAAATAATATTAGACTTAAGTGTTTTATAATGATATTGGGCTTACATTGTTATTTTTTGTTTTGTAAAATGTGTAATTCAACTATTGTTTTTATTGTACTATGTGGATGCATTAAGTAGCCATGCTGACAGATGCAATAAAACGAGTAAAATAAACAAATATGTTGATTTTTTTAGATATAAATTTAGCATTTTTTTCACTGCAGTTTTCATACGACGCATAAGTAATTTGGCAGATATTCTATTATTTATAGTTATTTCCTTAGGAAAAATTGGCATGTTGATGGCACAAATTAAAATTTGGATAATAATTAGGAGTAAATAAGATAATTCAATTTGGTCTTGCCTACAATAAAGATCTCAATAGCTTAGGAATATAATGAATACCACTTTAAAATGCATTCCAAAAGAAAGAAGGAAAGGTACAATGTGTTTTAGCAGAAACTTACTTGTGTCCCTTTGGTTAGTGGCTGATACATAGCACAGAAATTAGAAGGTAAACAATTGCCAGATGAAAGGATTAAATTATAACTAATAGCAAAAATTTTGAAGATAGATATAATTTGAATATTCTGAGAAACTGTTGATGTCAGATACTCAGCTAAGGAAATTATCTGCTTTGAAGCTCTTCAGTTATATTATTAGCAGTCAGTTTTTGTCTTTGTACATGAACACGTCTTCTTTTTCTCACATAGTTTATTTTACTTTAGTAAATCTGATGGGAAGCCTTATGTCAGAATATGTAACAAACATTGATTCATGTAGGCTAAACTTATTTTATTAAAATTATGTTGCATATGCTTCTTATTAAGAATAAAGGTTTATTTAGACTAGTTAGGACCTGCTTAACAAGACAGACTTTGGCAGCCACCTTTAAGCCTGAAGCTTTAAAAATGCTGAGCAAAATTGTCAAAGCATAATTAAGGGTAGAGGAATTAAGCTCACTTTTCTCCCCTAAGTGTCTTTGCCAGAGACAGAAACTTCAACAATAGAACTAAGTGGAAAAATGGAGCCATGTCAGTTACCACACCGTGCTAAAGACTGATTAGTCATAATTTTTGGTAATAATGCCCACAGGAATAAACCTGACAATGGTGTACTCTCTTGTTAGCATTAGCCCTTTTTTCTCCCCGTTTTTCTTGCTCTTTCCCATGGGCCTTGGTCACTTAGTGATATTAGTTTTAAAAGTTTCATTTCTCACCATTTCTGTTACTTTCTTGAATGTGGTGAGTCATGCAGAACAATTAACAAGCATTAATTGAGGTTCTCCTATGCATAAGATTTTATGTAAAAGTACTGGGGGCTGGGAATATTTTCTTATGACTATGGAAAGCTATGGGAATAGTGACACTGGTTGTATTTGCACACGGCCTGGAAAAGTGCAAAGTATTGGGAGTTGAAGAGAGACAAATGTCCTGAAATCTCAGATGAAAGAGCAGAGGCCTTGTGCTAGACCTTGAGGGTACAGAAACTATACATATTCGGTTATGTGTTGCCTGTATGATGAGGAAAAACTTAGACTCCATTTTACAGGAAGTAAGGTACCGGAAGTGGTCAAAAATTGAGCAAGTGATATAATGCAAAATGAAGAATATTTTCTACTTCTTGAGTTTGAATTCCACAGAATGAGTTTTGGACTTTATTTGAAATTTGTCAATTGCTAGAATATCAAGAGGCACTGATCAAATAAAAATTATTTTAAAAATGAATACTTCTTATATAATACACTATTGTTGGATACCTATATCTGCATATGCTCTAACTAGGATGAAAATTACCTATATTCATATTAAAATAATAGACTTTACAGATGATCTAGACCAGGGGTCCACAACCATCAGGCCACAGACCAATAGGAACCAGTCACAAAGCAGGAGATGACTGATGGGCAAGCAGGCATTACCACCTGAGCTCTGCCTCCAGTCAGATCAGTGGAGACATTAGATTCTCATATGAATGCAAACCCTATTGTGAACTGCACATACGAGGGATCTAGGTTGTGTGATCCTATGAGAATCTAACCTAATGCCTAGTGATCTGAGGTGGAATAGTTTCATCCTGAAACAAGTCCCCTATCCATGGAAAAATTGTCTTCCATGAAACCAGTTGTTGGTGCCAAAAAGGTTGGACTAGTGATCTAGACTATCATAAATATGTACTAAAAATTCATACTTTTATATATATTATATATATATATGTACTGCTATATCTTAAAAAGTTATAGTTTATTAGTTTCATATTGCTGCTGTAACAAATGACCACAAACTTGGTGGCTCAAAACAGCACACATTTAGTATCTTACAACTCTGGAAGTCAGAAGTCAGCAATGGGTCTCATGGAAAGAAAATCAATATGATGGCCTGGTCGAGTTCTTTCTGAAGGCTGTAAGGGACAGTTTGTTTACTTACCTTTTGAACTTCTAGAAGCTGCCTGCATTACTGGGCTTTGTAGACCCCTTCTATCTTCAAAACCAGCAATGGCCTGTCTCAAGTCTTCCTCTTGCTGCATCTCTCTGATTCTGAGTCATCTTCTGTCTCCCATTTTTGACATTTAAGGAACTTTGTGATTCACTGGGTCCACCCAGATAGTCCAGGAAAATTCTATAACAAGGTTGGCTGATTAGCTACCTTAATTTCATCTGATTCTTTCATTCCCCTTTGCCATGGATATCTGTCGAATGGGGCGGGAAGCGTTATTCTGCCTGTCACAGTCAGTAATATCACACAAGTAAGATCAGGATTTTATTTCTTACTAAGTAACCTTTGTTCTGTCCATAAATATTGAGCTGCTTGTGTAAGTATTTGCAATGCACATCACTTTTCCCCATTCAGTGGTGAATTGATTATTATATTAATACAGAGAAAGGAATTTCCATTGTGCTGAATTACACAAGCTATTTCTTTTATCTTTTTTTTTTTTTTTTTTTTTTTTTTTTTGAGACGGAGTCTTGCCCTGCCGCCCAGGCTGGAGTGCAGTGGCGCGATCTCGGCTCACTGCAAGCTCCGCCTCCTGGGTTCACGCCATTCTTCTGCCTCAGGCTCCCGAGTAGCTGGGACTACAGGCACCTGCCACCACGCCCGGCTAAATTTTTTTTAATTTTTTTTTCTTTAGTAGAGACGGGGTTTCACCGTGTTAGCCAGGATGGCCTTGATCTCCTGACCTCGTGATCTGCCCGCCTCAGCCTCCCAAAGTGCTGGGGTTACAGGCGTGAGCCACCACGCCCGGCCTCTTTTATCTTTGGTATATGTTTCCAACTCCCATGCCTAGAAAACTTGTACTTTCCATTTAGTGCCCAATTCAATGCCACCTCCTCTACAAGAATTCCTCCCTGAAGCCTCAAAGTAGTTTAATCAAACTTCTAATATGGAACCATAAAATTATATTGTAATTATGTTTATTTACAATTTCTTTCAATAGATGCAAATGTTCTTAAAGGCAGATATATTTTATATTCTTTATATTCCCTATTTCAGTTCCTAGTATAGAACCAATACATAGTATACTGTTAATAGATGAATGAGTAAATTGTTAAATGAATTAATGATGAAAAAAATTCACTTAAGACCTCTCATTTCCTCTCAAATATTTATCCTATCTTACAGTAGTGATTTAATAAAATATCCATTTAATAAAATTAGCCATTGGGAACTTAAATAATACAACAAATCCTATCAAGCTATACACATAATATCAGCCTACCAAGTTTTCTATAACTTATCCTCTTTTTTCTCTACCAATGTCAGCATAGCCTAGCCTATCCTAGGTCCGAATTCATTTTGAGACTCTAACTTGGTGTAGGGAATTCAGCGTCAGGTTGTCTTTTTCTTTGTCAGGATCTTGTCCTCCATTCTAAAAACCTGGCTGCTGCCTTAGCTGGTATTTATCTGATAACCAGTGTCTGAGATAACTGCATTTCTGTTAACTGCCTATTTGGGTTTATAAATATTATCTTTTTCAAGATCTTCCATAACCAAGCACTGAAAGTTTTAGGTACTGAAAACTGTCTGCTTGCTTAGAGTATTCATTCTTAATACACCAGACTATTGTCTTACTTTACAGATAAGGAATTTGAAGCTTAAAATAGTTAAGTATCCTGACTGCAGGTTGCAATGCTGGTAAATGACCAAAATGGCATTTCAACTCAGGTCCTTAAAATTCTGAAGACTGGTTTTAACTACTGTACTCTACTGTTTTAACTACTGTACTATTTTATTTTAAGCATTATTCTGACTATCCATTTGCTTGATATAACTGAGGAGTGGTAAAGATCAAAGTAGAGGAAGAGGCAGAGGTAGAGAGAAGAGAAAAGGAGGGTAAGGGAGGAGATGGGAGACAGAAAATAAAAAAAGAAAAGAAAAGAGAGAAAAAATATGAGAAAACATCCCACTATTAGGTTGGGCATGTATTGAGATCATAATCCTAACAAGGTTATGCAGTTCTTTTATTAACAAACTTAATAATTTCAAGCCATCTTTGCAATTCTAGAATGAAAGTTACCTGAAATAATGGTCAGTTTTCCTAGATGCAGGCAAAATGATTTGACTTAGTTTAAACAGAAAGGATTTTATTATAGAATATTTGATAGCTTACAAAATTTCTTGGAGGTCAGCAAATCAAAATTTCTTGGAAAGTCAGCAAACTATAGCAACAAAATACCAGACAAGGTTTCTGCCTGGAGGGGATAAACTGCGGAGCTAGGCTGAGAGCAGAGGAAAAAAAAGAGAGGTGGAGGGGAAGGGATGGGGTTATGGAATTTTCAGTGTTTAGTATGCAGAGTTTAATTTAATCTACCTGTTTTCAGTAGGATATTCTCTTTCTCGGTTTTGCCTGATGTTTCTTCAATTTGGAGCTTATCTAATTTTTTTTTTCTTTTTTTAAATTTTATTATTATACTTTAAGTTTTAGGGTACATGTGCACAATGTGCAGGTTAGTTACATATGTATACATGTGACATGCTGGTGCGCTGCACCCAGTAACTCGTCATCTAGCATTAGGTGTATCTCCCAATGCTATCCCTCCCCCCACCCCCCACCCCACAACAGTCCCCAGAGTGTGATGTTCCCCTTCCTGTGTCCGTGTGTTCTCATTGTTCAATTCCCACCTATGAGTGAGAATATGCGGTGTTTGGTTTTTTGTTCTTGCGATAGTTTACGGAGAATGATGATTTCCAATTTCATCCATGTCCCTACAAAGACATGAACTCATCATTTTTTATGGCTGCATAGTATTCCATGGTGTATATGTGCCACATTTTCTTAATCCAGTCTATCATTGTTGGACATTTGGGTTGGTTCCAAGTCTTTGCTATTGTAAATAGTGCCGCAATAAACATACGTGTGCATGTGTCTTTATAGCAGCATGATTTACAGTCCTTTGGGTATATACCCAGTAATGGGATGGCTGGGTCAAATGGTATTTCCAGTTCTAGATCCCTGAGGAATCGCCACACTGACTTCCACAATGGTTGAACTAGTTTACAGTCCCACCAACAGTGTAAAAGTGTTCCTATTTCTCCACATCCTCTCCAGCACATGTTGTTTCCTGACTTTTTAATGATTGCCATTCTAACTGGTGTGAGATGATATCTCATTGTGGTTTTGATTTGTATTTCTCTGATGGCCAGTGATGGCGAGCATTTTTTCATGTGTTTTTTGGCTGCATAAATGTCTTCTTTTGAGAAGTGTCTGTTCATGTCCTTCACCTACTTTTTGATGGGGTTGTTTGTTTTTTTCTTGTAAATTTGTTTGAGTTCATTGTAGATTGTGGATATTAGCCCTTTGTCAGATGAGTAGGTTGCGAAAATTTTCTCCCATTTTGTGGGTTGCCTGTTCACTCTGATGCTGGTTTCTTTTGCTGTGCAGAAGCTCTTTAGTTTAATTAGATCCCATTTGTCTTTCTGTAGAGAATAAACTCCTAGTCTGCTAGGGACGGAAGGAGAAGTTGCTTGGGTGCATGGAGTACTTTTAGCTAACCCTCTAGTTGCCAGCCCCATCTTTACTCCCACTTTGTTAGGTGCACAGCTTTTCTAAGGTCCCAGAGTAAATGTGGGGTTGTTTGAGGGCAAGGAGGTACACTGCTGGCTCAGGTTTCAGATTTCTTGAGACTATTTGCTTTCCAGTGTATGTGTTTATTTTTTCTTCAGCTGCTGCCAGCTCTCAAAGTGCTCAAATTTTACAGTGAACTTATCTTAAAAATGCTCCTCTCTTTATACTTTCTGCCGATATAGAGATATTTAGTGTTAATGTTCATTTTTAAAGAATTTTGAAGAACAATTCTATGCCAAAACCAAGCTGAATACTGTACACATGATCATAAAACATAGTAAACAGTATACATTCAATTTGATATGACTATTGGTAAATAGTGTCTGTATCTTCGTAGAAAGGACCAAATTGCAGTTAGCATTATGAATTTTCATTTAACTTTTTAATTTTCTTGTTACATAGACACTAGTCATTAAGTGTTTAAGAAGAGATCTGATTAAATAAATTGGAATTATCTTTTCTTTGAAATATATCTTAATAAAACCCTGTCTATTAGGAAAATATCAGAACTTTAGTAATCATTTCTATATTATGCTGAAAATAACTTTTTTAAACTCTGCTTAATTTATTTCATGAAAAGATTTAACGAAAGGTTCAGTAAAGTTTTGCAAAAATTGGTGCATAAACTCAGATATGTAAAGATTCACATATTCTAAAATTTTCTCTTACAGCCAAATATAAACTACACATATAAAAAAGAAGACATTGCCATAAGCCCCATGGTTTAATAACATTACTCTACAGTCTTATGAGTTTGTTTTAAATCTTTAGTCAAAAAATACAGGATGAGATTTGTTAATATACACAAAATTTAGCTTTTCAATGTATTCATGTTGAGTAATTAGGTTATGTGCTACATAAATTAATACATTTTTATGTGGTAAAAACAGTGTAAGTGGTAACAGCTGCCTCTAAAGTATCTTTGTGCTTATTCAGATTTAAATTACCTGTTGATTTGAGTAAGTAATTATAATTTTGTCCTAACACTGTGTAACATATGGTGTTTACATTCTTCTCAAGAGCTCCTTGAGGGAAAAAACAGTACACAGAAACATCAATATAAATAGTGATTTAAGAAACCAATGAAAAATATTTACAAAGATTAATGGTAGTTAATAGGATATTAAATAGTTGTGAAAGCATTTGAATTTGTCTTATTGGATTATTGACTTATGATATTGTTATTTTCTATTGTTTGCTTGGTGTTGACGTTGTTACATAACATATTCATTTTGAGAAATCTGTTTTCCAAATCGAAGTTTATTCTTTTATTATCATAGAATTCATTTTAAGCTATGTGTTCCTTTTTCTTAACAACAAAGCATTATTTTACATCTGTGTTTATATCTTAGACTTAGCATATAAGATATTGATAACCTAGCAGACTTTTTAAAAATTAAAAAGTATAGGATATAAGATTTGTTGTAAAACCTTTTAAGTTATAAGTCTATTAAAATTTCTAATATATTTAGGTATAATTTTAGAATGGACCATGTTCCAAATATTTGCTCAAAAATTATTTGTTTAGAATGTTGTCCCTGCTAAGCCACAAAGTGCCTTTGAACATGTGGTTTATCTAAAAGGTAGCTATATTACAAGCTTTAATTTATTGAGTACTTCCTATGCGCTAGACACATTTTAATGTGTTTTACATATGCTTTTCTGAGGAAAACTTTACAGCAACTCCATGAGTTAAGCTAGGCATTTTCAACCTCATTTTCTATGAGGAGAAACAGACTCAAATACTTTAATACCTCTGATATGCCTCCAATAAATGTCAGAACCAAATTGATTTCAAAACTCATGCCTATAAGTACTATGCTATGCTACTTCTCTAATAGAATATATATAGTTCTTTTACAATTGCAGGGAACCTTTCTGTTTGTGTGGAATAATTCACTACATATTTTGCCTTGGCATTTAAGAAACACTGTATTTTGAATTCACAGGAGGGGAGTCTTTCTAGGTTACTTCCTAGGGCTTAGGTAATTTGGGCCTGAGTCATGTGATAACCTACATTTGAATCAGCTATGTAGGTAGTATTTACAATTTTATTATTACAAATTTTGGTGCTCTAATTTTCAGTTTGTCATTTTCCAAATAGTGGGGGCAGTTTTCTTCCTGGGAGGTGAAAGCGTTCGAGTTTGATCTGGAGTGATGTGAACCAATGTGTAAATTTGTATTTCCCTTCATCTCACATCTTCCCTCTACAGCCTCTTCTCCAGATATACTCATTTCCTGGGTGATTTCATGCCATCTATTGACAGATGCCTTTCAATTATTTATCTCCATCTCAGGTTTCTCTAAGTTTCAGATTCATATATTCAATTGCCTACTCGGTATTTCCACATGGATGGCTACCAGGAATCTCCAAATTGATAAAAACCATTCAAAACATTTGATTCTCATCCCATAATACCTACTTTGCCATTTTAAATTTATTTCTATCCAAGTCTCCAAATCCCTTTTCCAATCTCAATAAATATTTTCATTTACCATTTCATCGTATAAAAATGAAAAATAATTTTTTCCTCAATTATAAGTTCTTAGTTGGAACAAAAGGCAGATTAACAAGAGAAACATAGTGTATTAACATGTGCACTGCACATGATGTGAAAGAAACCTCAGCAAAGCAGTGGCTTAAAACTTCTGGCTTATATAGCATCTTCAACAAAGAACAGTAAATTTATAGAGAAATTACAGAACAGAGGAAAGAGGTTTTGGTTTTAGGAGAAAACTAATGGTGTAAGGATCCTTTGTAGATTCCCCTGTTGCCTTTCTAAGCTGATAAGCATCAGAATTGTCTCTGGTGAAGGAGAATGCATATCCTGCCTTTAGGCAGAAAAAAACAGAAGGTATGGAGAGCTTTCCCCTCATTTGCTTCTCCTTTAATGTCCTTCAGGTAAAAATAAATTTTATGTCAAAGAGGCAATTTTGGGGTGACATTTTGGTTTCCTTCAGTTGCTCAAGCCAAAAATAAGAGAGAGAAAAAAGAATAGAAATTCATACTTGATTTTTCATACTCTTTCTCACACCCATTCTGTGAGCAATTCTGTGAGCTCTGCGTTGAGAATATATAAATATATTCCAAATCTGTCTGTTTCTTCCACGTACACTATTATCAGTATCATTTCTCACCTAGACTACTGCAATGGTTTCTTTGTTCCCACTCTTGTCTCCCCTGTAATTCCATTTCCCACATGGGAACCAGAGTGATCTTTTAAAAAAATAAATTGGATTGTATCATTCCCTTGCTTAAAACACTCCAGTGCCTTCATATCAAACGCAAGATTAAAGTGAAACTGCTTTCTAAGGCCTTACATGTTCTACCCCATGGCAGCTTTTCCAATCTCATCTCTGATTTATCTTGCAAGTCTTTTCTAGATCTGGCAATGCTGGCCTTCATGTTGTTCCTCAAACATAGTAAGTTCTCTCCTTCATCAGGATAGTCATACTAATGTTTTCTTCCGTCTGTATCATCCTGTCTTCACATTACCATATAGCTCATTCTATCACTGTATTTAAGAATTTGCAATCATATCAGCTAATCAAAGGAGACTTCCCTAACTGCCCTTCTAAAATAGCTGCCATATTCAGGTTCATTTTCTGTTTTGTTTTTCTTCATGGCACTTATTATTTTTCATAGCACAAACCCCTTGTGACCTGACATTACATTGTATGCATGTGTTTAAAATCAGTTTTGCTCAGTAAAGTGGAAGCTTAGCATGGGCAGGGACTTATTCATCAATGTATCTTTAGCTCATGCAACAATGACTGGCACAGAAAACCTGTTTAATAAATATTTTTGCTAAAAAAATTATTTCATGTTGTATTTTATTTTAACATATACGTTTATGTATATATAATCTACTAATTTACCTGAGTGTGTATGTGTGAGCATATATATATCTATGCAGAGAGGTGGGGATTTATTAGGAATATATTAATAAAAATGAAAATATGCTATTCTGTGATGATACTCAGTTATCTGGTCAAAACATCCTTTGGTTGGTAATGGATTTATTCTGATCTAGTCCCTGTCTTCATCCAGTTTACACAGGTTGCATATAATTAGCCAGACAATTTTGTGTCATTCAAGATACAACCTGGTTCAGAAAAAAGAATCTTGAATTGTACCTTAATGCAACCCATTACAGTGAGGTTACAGTGTCACTCACCTCGGAAACAGTGTCCTCTTGTATATACCCATTTCTTCCCTTAACTACATCAAATCTTTTTTCTGACTTGAACATTTTGCTAGCATTTTTAGTACTTTGTTTTAGTAGAAATAGCATTCAGCTGCAAAAATAAGACAAAGAAAACAAAAACAGAAAATAACAGTATCTTAAACCCTATTGAATTTAATCTTACACATAAAACTTGGTCTGAAGGTAGGCAGTCTGGAGAGCACAGGGCTGCTCCTGGAAGTTGTCTGGGACCCTGAGTCCTATTAACATTCTGCTCCCCTTTCCTCATCTCCAGCTTCTGAATTAAAGACCCCATTATAATCTAATACAGCTATTTGAGTTCCTGCCATCACATCAGTGTTCCAGATAGTAGTTGGGAGGAAATGGGGAAGGAGAAAAAAACCATACTTGCCAGCTGAGTTAGCTTCATATAAGGAGCTACTCTGGAAACCCCACATAACACGTTTGCTTATGTCACACTGGCCAAACTTCACTGCAAATAAGCCTAGAAAATATAGTATGTTAATTGGATACTTTGCTACTCCAAATAACATCATGATGGTATAACTGAGGAACAAGTGGGGGTGCATATTGATAGACAAGTAAGAGTCAGTGCCAGATATATGTGTTTTTTATGGAACTTATTCTACTGTTGCTATAGTTATTGGCATAAGTTTATTTTCCCATATTTCCATTACAGCTCCCACTCTCATACATCACATTAGTCTCATCTCTCTGTACCTGCCATCCCATCTAGCAGTGTCTTTTAACCAATAGTTAGTCAGTAAATACTTGCTAAATTTGGATTTAAATGACTCAAACCCATTAGCTTGTTTCATTAGCACTTTATTCTGGCAGATGATAAAATGCTGAAGAAGCCTTGTCTCTTGTGTCCTCTGCACTTCTACAGATATTTTAAAAACAAGAAAAATGAACGTATTCTGTTTAATACTGTATTTTTAGATAACAAATGGACAAATTGCATACTTAACTTTGAATGAAAACCCAATTGAGTTATCAGTGGATTTGAAAGAGAAGTATTATCAATGCAAAACACTGTATACTGTGATTTGTATTAAATAAACAAAAACTTGAAACTTCTGAAGGAATTTGTGAATGAAAGGACATTAGTTACCTTATGAAGTTAAGCACAGGGAAATATCTAATGATCCTTGCTCCTTCAGCTAAATTATATGCAATAAGGAATTTACACTTCTAAAGTATATTTCCTGTTTTACTCAAAACATGTTTTCATTTTACCTAAAAACCTAGCTTTTAAAATGCATAAGAAGGCCAGCCACAGTCGCTCACGCCTGTAATCCCAGCACTTTGGGAGGCCAAGAGGGGGTGGATCACTTGAAGTCAGAAGTTTGAGACCAGCCTGGTGAACATGGTGAAACCTTTTCTGTACTAAAAATATAAAACGCTAGCCAGGCGTGGTGGCAGGCACCTGTAATCCCAGCTTCTCAGGAGGCTGAAGCAGGAGAATTGCTTGAATCCGGGAGACAGAGATTGCAGTGAGCTGAGATCGTTCTACTGCACTCCAGCCTGGGCGACAGAGCGAGACTCTGTCTCAAAAAAACAAATTAATAAGTAAAATAAAGCATGTAAGAAAACATTTAATAGAAAATTGTTTACTCTCTTTCCAAATTCTAAATATCATCTCTATGGTTTGTATAACTTTGTAGTAAGTTTCATAAACATAACTTTCCTCTCCATATTCAACTCTTAATGCAAAAATAATACAAACAACTTTTCAACATTTTTAGGAATGTTTCTTGAGGAATCATTCCTAAAAATCAAAATAGCCTATTTAAGTTTTTAAATTGAAGTTAGCCAGTAAGAAAGTCTTTCTTCGGTGTCTTAGTTTCTAAGCTCACTATAGATTTGTGTTTTATGACAATATATAATATGTCTGATTATTACTGACAGCTTTGTGTCATATGCCAAATAGCCTCTAATTTTAATTTTGATATATTTGTGACACACACCTATCAATTCTCTTACAATTTTTTAGAAGACTTGGCAAGATATAAAAATTATATTCCTAGTTCTTGTTATGACAAATTGTGAATTACCAGGAGACAAGAACCGTATACATATACTTTACTGTATCTTCTAAAATATCTAGCTAAGTGCCTTGCATATTTTAGATTTTTATTAAGTACTTATTGAACAAAGTATTTCTTAAGTTTCATGAAGTACTTGTTGAAAGTGTAGCAGAATGTTAGGTTAAAATAATGAGATAAGGAACACAGAGGAGGCTTATGTGTACTTTATTCCACTGATATGAATATATTAAACTAAAAATAAATTTATGAAAACTTAGATTTAACCTAGATTAGAACTTTAATTAATTTGGAAGTAACTTTTCTTTGCTCCCTCATCATAAAAAATTATTTTCCTTTATATAAGAACATTTATCATGGTTTCTTTTTATTTGTCTCACTTTTGAAATGGAATTGGATAAGAGATTCGCAAATGACAAAGTTAGAACAAATTCAGTTTAGAGATCTTCATTGGCTTTTGTTTATGATTCTGGAATGAGGCAAAACCCCATTCTATAAAATAGAGTAGGTGTTCCAATTAGCTGAGAAAAGGAGTTTGGTTGTATAGACAGCAAAGGGAAAGCAGAAACAGAAACCAAAAAGCAGATTGGCTGTTTCAAAGTTACTGTCCTTTTAAAGGTTAAAGCAGATGGAACTCCCGTATCATTCAGGTTAAAATTGGCTTGCTTGGGATTTGGCTATTATATCTCTCAATCTTCTGATTTATAAGGTCAGATAAACAACTTAATTTCAGGTTGGTGTCATGGAACTTTAGCATGAGTGACTTCATTTTGGTTTGGTCTATTGGGCCTAGTACAGGAGCTTAGTCCAAAGCAATGGCCTCCTATAAAGTTTATTTAACAAGGTAATGAGACCCTGGTTCTACGTAGTGCTCCAGAATCATGGGCACTTAATCCATTCAACCAAGGAAGCAGACAAGTGCCAGAAATGGCTGAAGAGTCCACATCAAGTTCCTAATCAGGGAGCTGGCTGCAAGGTAGAATCCAGGAACAAACAAGAGACTAGCTGCTGGTGCTTCAAACTCAGTGTTAACAGTATGGAACTAAGCCAAGGAGCACATCAAAGAGACTGTGGAGTTTTTTTCTTTTAAATCTCAATATTTACTTTTACATTTAAATGTGATTTAATGGATGATGTAAAAACGTAAAGTAGTCAAAGCTCAAAGTGGGACTGAAGACAACCAGCTGTACAATAGTCCTTGCTTCCTTTTCTTTTTTTGAGATGGAGTTTCACTCTTGTTGCCCAGGCTGGAGTGCAATGGTGCAATCTTTGCTCAACTCAACCTCCACCTCCCAAGTTCAAGCGATTCTCCTGCCTCAGCCTCCCGAGTAGCTGGGATTTTAGGCATGCGCCACCACACCTGGCTAACTTTGTATTTTTAGTAGAGACTGGGTTTCTCCACGTTGGCCAGGCTGGGCTCGAACCCTGACCTCAGGTGATCCGCCTGCGTCGGCCTCCCAAAGTGCTAGGATTACAGGTGTGTAGTCCTTGTTTCTTACATCAAGAACCAGACCCTATGCTCCTATTAAGAAGAAAATAACTGAATTATATTTTTGTATTAAAAATAATAGAGATGTGAAATTAATGTGTGTCTTTTATCTTTGATATGCTAATGGGGGAAATAACAGTAATTTAAAACAGTTTTTTTGAATAAAAAACAAGACATATATTTGGGGAAAAATAAAATGTTTATGATTCAATATATATAAATATCCAAATACATAAATACATGATAGGTGATCATTTCTTTGGGAAAAAAAGACAAGCAGATTAAATTTCTTAAATATAATTCAGATAGCAGTTTTGAAATTTATTGTTCATCTCATACTTAATTTTATTATTTCTGAAATAAAAAATTAGTGTTACTATGATGCCATATCAGGTGTTATTTTTAAGTGTTTTTTCCAACATGCACTCAATGATGTTATATAATTATGTTCAGATCAAAAGGTATATACCCAGTCCCTCTAACCATAGGCTATGGTGGGTGATTCTGCAAAGGATGATAAAATGAGAAAGATATAACTACTGTTCTTGAAGATATTAAAATATAGTATGTTGAATAGAAAAATAACACAAAAATAGTGTAGTAGGATGGTTAAAATAGCAAACTGACAGAAGTTTGTATATCTCATGGTGATGGCTAAAGGGGATAATCTGTCTAAGGGGAGAAGGGATTTAATAATATTTCATGCTATTGTATTTGAATTTTTCCCATTCTGTTATGTTCTTTTAGTAACACCCTATACACTCCTTCCAGTCTGTTTTCTCTAAACCTCCCTTTTGTCTTCTTACTGGAACATCTTGCACCTCCTTCTAAGCCATCCATATGACCTTTAGTCATCCTAAATTCAAAGATCCATTATTAAATTCTCTTAGCCATATTTCTAGACACCAACGCTTCATCCCAAGTAGTAGATATCTTTCTTTTATGTTAATCCTCTGTAACCCTCCAAATAAGCTCAATTATGACACAGCATTGGAATGATTTCTTACGTGTTTCTCTAATAGACTGTAATTAATCTGAAGGCAAGAATGATGTTTTATTTATCTCTGAATCTGATTTTTGAATAAATCTCACCAAATGGAGAGGATAACTAGAAAACTGAGTTTTTTAAAGATATTGGGAATAGGACAAAATGCTACCTCAGTAAAAGTGACTTAATTTTATAAATAAAACGGGATTAAGAAGGAGATGAAATAGTCTCAGAAGCAAAATAGTCAGAACCAGAATTGTGCTGGTAAACATTTAATAGTAAATCTTTGCAAAGGAAACAAACAAACAAAATGATTCGTAGACTTTGTAAATTTCTATGTTGTTATTGTTGCACCATGGCCAATTTCAAGCTACCAAGTCATGTCTCTGAACTTGGAGTTGGGAAAAGATGAGCCCAATCAGCTCTTGTAAGCTAGTGCAAGGCAACTCCAGTGAAGAACTCATGAAGAACTAGAAAATTGTTTGTCCCTTGTAGTATCCCACTGTGGTTTTCATGATCTGATACTGAAATATGTATACACAAAATTGATATAATTCTTTCTGATAATTTCTTTCGTCTTCACCACATACATACCACAGAGATGTACTAACTTTTTAAAAATGACCAAATCAAGAGCAAAATTATTAATTTCAAAAAATTTACAAAATGTTAGAATTTGACTTACAGAAAATTGTATACATATAGTTAAAACAGCTGTATAAAACTACTTAATATGAATATTTTCTTTAAAATTATTACATTTTAATATTATAAAAGATTATAAATGAAGTATAAATATTTCACTAAGAAGCTTTATGGATTTCTTTAGGAATTTTTTAGTTTTACTATGAAGAAAATATACCAAGTTAAAACAGTCTTGTAAGCAATAATTATTGCCTATTTAAAATAAGAAATGAAGGATATATAATGAATATATTAGTAAATAAAGTAATATGTGCCATTTCGGGTTGAAAAGTAACTGTGAATTCAACCAGTAAATTATTTTTAAAATACTGTCAAGTTCTGTTCATGTATTATATGAATGCTGACTGTACATGATTTTATTCTTTTTTAATGTTTGAATTAACGACACTATTAATATCTTACAGTTAACATCTAGCAGAAGCAGATATGAGCTAATTTTTATTTTCCTGTCATAGAAAATCTGAAGTCTTCTTCAGTAATGTTAATTTTATCTTGTCATTTTAGATCTTTTACAGCACTTAATATCATAATTGTAAAATTAAAATATTGTTCCTTATTAATATTTGAACAAATAACAAAAAGTAAATCCAATAATACTATTTATTATTTATTAGGACATAGAACAATCATTTTGACTAAGCTGTTATTAATTAGTTTATGATAATAATACTAGTAAAAAATTTCAGACTTTCAATGTATGAAAAATACTCAGTTTAAACAAATAGAAATGTTCTATATCATTAAGGAACCAAATAGTCTAGTGATTAAAAATACAGGTTTTAGAAATAGATCTAAGTTGAATCTATGCTCTGTTTCTTGTTATGGGACTACAGGTAAGTTTTTTAATTTATGTAATCTCTCACTTATGAGTTAGTTTGATGCTGAGGTTATAAAAACAAATATGGCCAACAAAGTCTCTGTATGCATGAAGCTTTCTGTTTTTTGGCATATACAGGGAGCAAACAAATACTCATAGTGTGGTAATAGAGAAGTAATAGAGAACTGCAGGAATAAAGAGTAAGTTATACTTAATCTATTCTCAGAATCAGAAAGCCCTCCTGAGAAAAGTGGTATTTAAGCTGAGACTTGAAGGAAAAATAAAAATTAGCTGGATAAATGTGAATATTTGAAATGACAATACCAAATAAATTTACAGGGCTCTCTAAAATTAAATTAAAATGCCACATATAAATCCCTTAACAGTCACTGATAGATGCTGAATAAATTGTAGATGATGCTGTCGTTACTAACTATGGTTTGATTCTCTATTAGACTCCCTACCCTCACACTTGTATGGTACTTTATGGTTTTATTTATGATAGAAATAGTCTAATTGTGCTCACACTGACTGCAAAAGTACTAAAAACACAATGAGACCAACAATATTATCTTCTTTATCTTTGTGTCTTCATCTGATCACACTGCTTGGAATTTAAACAGGTGTTCTTTAAGTCTTCCTTAGCAAATAAATACATGAATGAATAGGGAAAATACAGCTTTTAACCATTAATACAGAAGTAAAGTTTTGTGACTAGATGAAGTATTGTTCAGTAAATAAAATACAGGTATGCTCCCACTTGTCCTAGTCATTTGGCCTCCGAGTTATAGGATGGATATGTATAAATTTGATTATTTATTCAACTATCCATATGCCAGTGTCAGCAATATATTAATTTCAAATGGTAACACAGCAATGCACTGATTTAGTCTGTTGGATCTGAGTAAGTGTAATTTTTAGGAGTTCATATCTATAAACATTACCCCAAATTGGGATTGAATTGGAAAATAATCTGACACAAAGCTTCCCTAAAGGCAGTGCTTTGGGTTAGGTGTTCATTAAATAACTGAATTTAAATGGTGAATGGACTCTTTTTCCTTCTGGATCGTTGTAAGAATAGCAGATTTGAGATGAAGTGAATTTCAAAGTGTTGCAAATGGCCAAAGTGAGAAGAGATGGCTCACACCAAGACCATCAGCTGATTTCTGTAGCCATTTCTTAAGGAGGCTGACAAATTAACTTGAGAATAATCAAGAAAGGTCAAATTATGATCATCTGATTATTTTAAAAGGTTAAGGAAATATAAAAACATATAAAGAAAGTAATTTCAGAAACTACCAACATATGAAAAGCTTTAACATTTTAGAAGACTGATATGATTTGGCTGTGTCCCTACCCAAATGTTGTCTTGAATTGTAGTTCCCATAATCCCCACATGTCGTGGGAAGGACCCGACAGGAGGTAATTGAATCATAGGGGTGGTTACCTCCATGCTGTTCTTGTGATAGTAAGTGAGTTCTCATGAGACTGATGGTTTTATAAGGGGCTTTTCTCCCTTCTATTTGGCACTTCTCCTTGCTGCTGCCATGTGAAGAAGTACGTGTTTGCTTCCCCTTTCACCATGATCATAAGTTTTCTGAGGCTTCCCAGCCCTGCTGAATTGTGAGTCAATTAAACCTGTTTATAAATTACTCTGTCTTGGGTATGTCTTTATCAGCAGCATGAGGACAAACTAATACAGAGACAAACTTAAGTTATATGTGTTACTTGTTGGTTCTCCTTAGTTGATTCACTATTTTTGCACATCCAGGACTGCCTTCTCCCTGTCCTCTTAGTATCATCTCTTGCACTACCAACCAAAACAGTTCTCTACAGCGTAGCCATAGTTATCACTTACAAATAAAACTTTGATTATGCATCACCTCTGTAAACTGTTTATGGCTTCTAATAATAGCACTTAGATAAAAGCCCCAAATCCTTTTTGTTATTTCACACAAAAATAACCATACCAGTTTTTGTTTGATATGAAAAAATACATGTAGTGAGCTGAAAATGGTTCTCCCAAGTTTTCATGCCTTAATCCGGGAGCCTGTGTATGTTACCTTACTTGAAAAAGGGATTCTTTGCAGATGTGACCAAATTAAATATCTTGAGATGGGGAGATTATCCCAGTGTATGTGGGTGGGTCCTAAATGCAACCACAAGTAAGAGAGAGACAGAGAGAGATTTGACAGAGGCAGCAGAAGAGGAGACAGTGTGACAATGGAAGCAGAGATTGAGTGATGCAGTGAGGAGCCAAGGAATATGAGCAGTGATCAGAACCTCAAGGAGGCAAGAAACAGACTGCTGTAAATGGTCAAAGTGAGAAGAGATGGCTCACACCAAGAGAAGACATTAAAGCAGCAGCTGATTTCTGTCATCATTTCTTGTACTACCAACCAAAACAACTCTCTATAGTGAGAATTGTCATAATTTTCCTTGTGAATTTGCATATTTTCATAATACAAGCTAGGGAACCCACTACCAGAGAAAGGGGCTTAGTTCCACCTATTGAGTACCTTAAATCATGGAGGACTCATGGGTGGAGAGAGGTCAAGCAGTAGACTACTAATCTTACACAGCCTGGAAGATTTGGGAGGAGAGCCATTTGTCCCTGGTGCTTCCTGCAGATTCCATTATTTATAGGAGCCAGTGAAGCAAACAGATGCACTGAAAAACAATATTAAAATTGTTTCAATGTTCTTTCAATTGAATTTTAACTCCAAGTACTCATCCTTTAGTGATGGTAGGAAGTATAACTTCAGTTATTTGTGGGTTATCTCAACCACAGAGTTTTGTCAGTGTCTTGATATTTTACAAACAATGTATCCATTGGAGAGTCCCATCGAGATGTTGGTAATCAGTTCACAGAGCACATCAGCCATTTAAGTCCCATGGCTCTGCCCGTTTATGTCCCACAGTTCTGCCCATTTCATGCCGTGCTAGAGATGTAAGCACTTTGGGAAGGACTAGAAACTCCTCTGCCTAGGATCTAGCTCATTAAGTCAAGAGTGAATAAGGTAGCTCTTCCTCACTGAGTCTTTGCCCTCTCCCCAGATGATGCCAGGAACAAGCACTAGGTCTCCTTCATTCATTGAACCAATACACTTCTTCTCCTATCTACTTTAGGAATTTTTCCTCATTTCCTAGTCATCCATTTCTCAAATGTTTTCTTATAACTTTCCGGTGTCCTCTGCATTAGCTTTTAAAATGTTTATGATTTTATAAAGAGCTTCTAATTTCACATTGATTATTTCAATTAAACCTAGTTCCTTGCTTAAAATGAGAGGAAAGAAGGAAAACATATCAGGAAAAACAGATATTTCAACAGTTCACTAAGTTATATTGACTCACCAGGTTGTGTTCTCCTGTAATGTGTTTCTCCTACCACCTCATCCTCTTTTTCTGAACACCCAATATACTTCTAGAACTTGTGCCAAGTCTTCCCTTCCAGGTAGATTGTAAAAATCAATGAGAGCAAGCTTGCACTTAACACATGATTATTTAATAAAAAAAATGAGAAGTATTTCAGGAGATGATACCACCAAACAGAATGTGTTTTATTTGTTTGTTTTTAACAGAATTAGTTTTGACTGATAGAGTATAAGTAGAACTATAATCCATGAAGCCATTCATCTGCTATACAGAAAAATCAATACTTGGTCTTTAAATATAAACATCATCTTCAATAATAAGACTGAATTTATGGAATGCACAAATAATACTGATTAATTTTTCTTAGGTGTTTTACAGAGACATCAATTGTCACCCAATAATGGTGGTTTTTGGAGTATAGGCTGCATGGATCATAATGGCAAACCTTATTTGAACAGAAAGAAGAGCAGAATATCAGTCATAATGTTTTCTCTGTAAGAACTGAAAAATTGAAGTAAATATATGAATCTTAAAATATCAATTGTAATATTGGCTTTTGCAACTCAGGCAATTATAAGATATAGGACATTTTAAAGACTAATGAAGAAAATTGTATTTAATTTATTCTAAGTTTTAAAAACTTTATTTTTCTCAACTAGAGAATTAGTTGAAAGCTCCCAACCCATGATTTCCTAAAAAAGTCACATCTAACTTAGATATTGGTAGCAGTTCATGCTCTTTTTACCGCTGGCTTGTGTCCCTTCCAAACACTTTAATGGTATTTTACTGTTAAACAATATATATTTCTCACCACTTGAAAAACTAATTCAAAATAATATTTCTTTATTCTATGAGGTCTCTCACTATTGTCATTCTCCTTTTGTGGCCTATGCTCATTTCTTTTCCCCAATGAAAAGTAGAGAAAAAAAATCATGACAACCTTGTGTGTCTGCAAGTCTCTGTAAAATGCCTCCATCCAAGTTTCCTTCCAATCAGGAACATAATTCTTAGCAAACAGGTCGCTAACTCACTTAATTAACTCTCTGCTATGTCCTTAGAGGAGTTTCTATTATCAAACTTGAATTGGAATAGCATTTAACAAGCTGTACAAGGCCTTTGGGAAACCTGTTTTTAACAAAAATGGTTTCTTAAATGGGCTTTGATCTCCTTAAAGGATTCTGAATTACTGCATAAAATCCTAATGCACTTATTAACGATGCATATATATGCAGATTTTAAACAGAGTGAAAGATAAATTTCTTTTCTGCCTCCTTGGGGAGCATCCTAATATGGATTTTCTTTAAACATTTCTTGACCTATTGAACATTTGATAAACAGGTATTTTACTCAAAGCTCCCTCCAGATCTTTGACAATTAAGAAATAACATAAAAACCTATTTAGGATTGCATCGTACTCTTCTCTGTTAGTATTTGGGATAGAGATTTGAAGGAGAGTGATCCTGTTTTCCATTTTTCGTCTCATATAATTTTTTTTAATGCTTACTCTTTGTCAGTCACTCCACTATAGACAGGGTTGCAAAGTCAATTAAGCTATGGTTTCTTTGTTTCAGGAAACTGCAGACTAGTGAAAAGTGGAGCAGAAAAGAAAAAAATAAACAAAGAAAATATACAATGATAGGCCAGACTGATACATTGATAAGGCTTATAATAGATTTTTACCTAGATACAAGAGTCAGACATCTAATTTAGACCAAGAGAGGATAATATTGTGAGTTGAATTTTGCAGAATGAGTCATATGTTACTGAATAGGAGAAGGCTATCCTGAGCAGAAAGATGGATATATGGAGGTAAGCATGACCTGTTTGAGAATTTTTAAGAAATTTATGACTGTCAGCTGTATGGGTTCCTCTGAGGGTTGGTGGTTGACACCAAAGAGGTTAGCAGGAACATTAAAGGCATTGTAGGAAAAAAAAGGGAAAATGTGTGTGTGTGTATGTGTCTGTGTGTGTGTCTGTAATTAAGTAACCTAGAGAGGAAATTTTAGAGCATAAATTTTTAGAAATTTGGGGACTTGTCATATGCCAAAATCTAGACAAAGCAATCAGTGTCTATCAACCAGCCTACTTATATTTGAACATAGCAGATGAGTGTTCCTAGTGCAGATGAAAATATTTTCTATGTGTGAAAATAACTTCCTGAAAGTTGTGTCCACATAATTTCCCAAGTTCATATATAACATTCTTTATGCAGAAATTTTATTTACAACTGAATTCTTGAGGATCACGCCTACTAAGTAACACCAGGTGCAACTAAATAAAGAAAAGTAAAATATCTGAATGCTCACCCAGAAAGCGATCAATCTATTTCATTTTAATATATTATTTATATTTAGTGAATATACAAAGAATATGTCACAAATCATTGGCCAGGCCTGGTGTATGTGGACCTATAGTCTCAACTACTCAGGAGGCTGAGGCAGGAGAATTGCCAGAGCCCAGAAGTTCCAGGCTGCAGTGAGCTATGATCATGCCACTGCTGGGTGACAAAGCAAGAACCTGTTTCTAAAAAATAAAAAAATATATATATAAGCAAAATTACCTTGTCATTATGTGATGCCATCTGGTATTGAAATTGAATTTTATACACACACATAATTTAATACAGTTTTAAAAAAATTTCTGGATTCCTTCTCTATATTCACACATTTTGGCAATAACTCATACATATTTTCTCTCCATTGATACAGAAGTAGGGACACTGTAAAGATATAAAACATATATGACATCTAAGAACCCTTAATATTTGTTCACTAGAGCTCATACGAGATGTGATCTATACTCTGTAGTTTGGAGAGCTAAAGCAATTCATAACTACTTTAGCACTCAGTTCAATTTAAGATGAATTGCCTGTCTTATGTGAATGTACTACTGAGCAAGCTGAATGTCACTTATCTGATGAAAGAACAGTGCCCAGCTATCTCACATACACTCTGTGTATCATTCAAACTTGGAAACATTTATATCATAGTCATTATCTTAAAATCACAGTATTTGCCAACAAAGCCTTCCGGCTTGATTCCATAGAAGGACATTTAAAAAAAGATATGACATAACAGATTCATTGTCCTGCTTGTATGTGTTTCTAAGTTTGTTCTTTTTTTTAGGTAAAATAAAGAATTTAGCAGTAGTGCAACCATTCACAGTTCTAAAAGAAGCAAGTGCAAATGTAGAGCAATTTTTTTTTTCATGAAAGGCAGCATAATGTGACTGCACTTACACTTTGGATTTGCAATTTCACTGATGATCTAAATAATGCCATTGGTTTAAACAGTTAGTTGCTCTACTTTGAAAATTACCTTTGACCTTTTTCTCACTAGATATCAATTGAATTCCAGGTTGCACATACTGAACTAAACCAGGTAATTGCCCTGGCCTTGTGAACTTAAAAGGCAACTTCTTTGTGAATGTATTTGTTGGTATCATTAACTAGATCTAAGAAAATATAGTTTTTATAAAGTTAGATAATTCATATCTAAGTTGCCTTTTATTCATGTGGCTTAGTAAAAGTTAATTGTACTTTCAAAGTACCAAGGCAATTAAACAGGGTAATTTTTTTTTTAAAGGGTCTCGTTCTCGCTTTGTCACCCAGGCTGGAGTGCAGTGGTGCTATCTCAGTTCGCTCCATCTCCAGGGCTCAAGAAATTCTCCCACGTCAGCCTCCTGAGTAGCTGGAACTACAGGTGTGTGCCACCATGCCTGGCTAATTTTTGTGTTTTTTTGCCATGTTGCCCAGGCTGGTGTCGAACTTCTGGGCTCAAGAGATCCACACACCTGGACCTCCCAAAGTGTTGGGAGTATAGGCATGGGCCACCGTGCCTGACCAAACAAGGAAGTTCTAATAGGTGTCTGTAGTAGGCTCTAAGATTGCCCCAGTGATTCTCCTTTCTCAGTGTTCATGATCTTGTATAATTCCTCCCCTATTGACTTGCTCCACATGAATAGAATATGGAAGAAATAAGTTGTCACTTTCATGATTAGTTTACAAACAACTGTGGCATTTTTCTTGGGTGCTCTAACTCACCCTCCCTTGGTTCACTCACTTTGGGAGAAGCCAGTACTGTGTCATAAGGCCACCCTGTGGAGAGGTCTAAATGACTACTTGGAAACAGGTTTTCTGAAGCCTGCCAACGACCTTGTGAGTAAGTAGATGCAATCTTTGAGTCAAGCTTTGGGATGATTATACACCTAGCCAGGAGTTAGAATGCAACATCATGAGATACTGAGCTGGAGGCACCAACATAAGCTAGGCCTAATTTCTGACCCACAGAAACTGTGAAATAATTGAAACTTATTCCATGCTGCTGAGTTTTGTGATAATTTGTTAAATAACAACAGATACCTATATAGATTTTTATTCTGAGTGTAGGATGCTGCTGTAATAAGTCTAAAATATGAAGGTAACTTTGGATCTGGTCAGTAGATTTCAAGGAGAATGTTAGTGAAAGTGGAAAGCGCCTTGACGGAGCTATTGCTACATGTCTCATAGTTTTCAATAAGGCTGTAGGTTAGGACTTTCAGAAGATTTAAATAAATGGTATTGGAAACTGGAGGAAAGATAATCCTTGTTATATAGTATCAGAAAGTTTAACAACAACATTGATAAAAGTAAGGCAGAAAATAGAAAATGTGCCTAAAAAACTGGACGATTTGCCTAAGGAGATGTCTTAGCAAAGAGTTGAAGGTGCTGTCTCGTTTTCTCTAGCAGTACATCTATAGAGTAGGGAGATAAATTAAAGGAAGGATTGTTAACCAAAGAGGAGCCAGTACTTGTGATGGCTTTGAAAATTCTCAGCCTCTCTAGAAATCAAATAATGCTAACTTTAAGAAACGGCTTCAATCAAAGATCAAATTCAGAGTACTTCCAGGAAAATGTAGTCCAAAAATGAAAGTGAGGGTATACATAAAATCTTTTGTCAAGACCTCAGAAAGATTAAAGCTGGTGACTCAGAAAGCCCTTAAGGAGATTAAGAGCATACCCTTTGTGTCCTCTGAAACATTATTATAGCTTCTAGAAAGTTTAAAGACATTATTGCTCATCCATAGAAGTAGGAGCTCAAGATAGAGAAGGGCTTATCTCAAGAGATTTTTGAATGTGGCTTTTGTCAAATGATATAAACCCCAAGAAACTTCACAGGAGACCCATGAAGTTCTTAAGTTATAGATGCAGAAACATTTTCAGCTTGAACAAAGGGGTGAACAGAGACAGTTTAGAATTAGAAGTAACCGTTTGGGCTCTCAGAATTATGCTGATAGGGAGTAGACTGAGAGAGCTGCTCAACTGAATGATGACTCAGAGGGCAGAACCAGACCCCAGCAGTTAAAGCCAAGAGCCGTGGAGAATTATACAAAGTCTTTTGACCTTATTAAGTAACTTCCAGTAATTGCATAATTGGACTTCAGAATTGTTATAGGCCAGTGGCTTTTTTGTACCTGCCATTCCCCCCTTTCTGAACAGAAATGTCTAAAGCAGTTACCCTCTATCTGTATCATTATTATCTGTTGTGTATTTGGGAAACCAATATGTACCAGTTTTCAGATGAAGAGGGATTATATTCAAGGATATGTATTTATGGAACTAGACCTGAAGTGTCTACACCATGGCTGAACCTGATTCAGATGACAAGATTATTTAATTTGAGTAGGTACTACAGTAGTATCAAACTTTTGACATTGGTGGAAGTGGGTGAGTATATTTTACATGTAAAAGGAATGTTAACTGGATGTTAATTAGAGGCCAAGAGGCAGAGTATAGTGATCCTCAATTATCCCTACCACCTGGTATTCAGGCCCTCATATAATCCCCATTTTTTGAGTGAAGGCTATGTTTATTAGCTTCTAACAAATATGATACAACGGAACTGATGGGAAGCTACTGCTGAGACTAGGTTTTGAAGAGGCTGTGGGGCCCATTTGTGAGGCTCTGGCTCACTCTCCCTTGGATCCCTTGTCCTAGAAATGCTTCCATGTCATGAGGAACCCAACAGTGAGACCTTCATGAGTGAATTTAGAAAATGATCCATCAGTTCCAGTGGATCTGTAGCTGAGAAGACCATAGCCCTGGCCTACAGCATGATTACAACCAGAAGAGACCTTTAGTTACAAGACCCAGCTAAGCCATACCCAAATTCCTGACTCACAGAAACTGTGTGAGATGATAAATACTTGTTCCATTTAATGTGCTATGCAGCCATAGATAACTAACACAGCACTCAATAAATGTTTGCTACCAAATATATGCGAATGGAAGGTTAAACTGTAAATAAAGTGAGAAAAATTAGGGCATATAAATATTAACATTTTGAGACTGGGGCATGGGTCATCCAAGTCAATATTTCAATAATAACATACAGAAAGTAATGAGTTATTGAACAAGATTTTAAGTATCTTAATATTGTGTTCAAATGTTAGGGGAAAATCCCAGAGCAAGTAACATCTCTTATGTTAACTATTATTTCCTTGCTATCCTTTAGTGTATTCAGTGGTTACCATGTATTATGCCATCATTGTATTCCTTTTTCTTTCTGTCATTCTATTTCCCTCTACTGACTTTTTTTATGCCAAATCTCTTTCACTAGCACTCTCTCTCACTACAATGCTTCATTATTTCTTTGTCTTTCATGAGATTTTGTTTTCTGTCTCACACATGTACACACAAAAGCACAACCACATGCAAATAACTAAAATCATTGAGTTACTTATATAGTAAAAATTATAGGAGCCAAATAAAATTTCTTTCTCAATAGTTTACTAAGTCTGAATAGAACAAGTCATTTTAACAATAATGCAAAGGAAATCTATCACCTAAGTTGGAAGAAAAAACAGTTGTGATTTTTAATTTGTCTCACAAGAAAAAAATTACTAGAGGTGAGTAGTTTTTTAATCATTCAGGAACTCATGATTATCCTCCAAGTACAGAATATCTGTTTGCATGGGATTGCTTTTGCTATCATAAATATAGCTATGGAATTTAATGCATTGTTGGCTATTCAACCTTTTATATGGCTATGATTTTAAAGTGCCTATACTCTGTAATATTTACATAAATTATCATAATTAACCTTCTGTGGCTTTTGTCTTTATAATGAAATATCCCTTCATTCGAAATAAAATATGAAATATTATTTTTCATTTCTAATGATACTTTGCTTATAAAATATATTATTCTAAGATTGTTGGTTTGATTTATTGAATTTATTAGATAATTATCTTTTTTTAGACAATATTATTGAGGGACCACTTTTTAAAATTCAGAAATAGATATTCTTAAAATGTGTTGACCCATTTATATCACCTTATAGATTTATACTTGAATTGGTAGATATAAATATCTACTATTTGTACATCCCACTATTTCTTTTCTTTTAGCTAGAAAGGTATAACATTAAAACCGTTTTACCAAATAAAATGATTTTATTTAGAAAATGCCGGGCACTAAAAAAAAAAAAAGAAGAAAAAAAATGCATATTTTTGTAAAAAGTGAGATACTATTTTTATTACAAACAACTTTAAAATATTTTATATTGAGCCATAATGCATGAGGTGGCTTAATTTGGAAATTTTCAGTTTTGAAGCTATTTCATAGATCTTGATATTGGCATGGGAAATTGGCTTTCTTTTTGAACCTCAGTGGATACTACTTGTTTTTCTTCTTAAACACAGCTTTGTGTGGTGTATCCTCTGGTTTCCTGTTACTATTTCTCCAGTATTTTGACTTAAATTTGTTTCATGCAGTAATTCTTAGGTGTCATTACCACTGGCACTTGGTAGGAGCTAAAACATATAGCCAGTATAAATTTTGTCTATATGGATACTCAAGTTTTGATCTTTGTTTAAATCCCAGGTGCTGCCAGACTAAAACAAGAAATTATACAATTCTCCTCATATAACCAGCTTTAGTTCTATAGTGACTTTTCACCCTGAGAAAATTTGATCTAAGGCAAGAAAGCCACTAACATTTGTGTTATTCAATAAAAAAGGAAATGATTTTTCAGAAAGCATGTAAGATATACATAAAATATCAAATTATAAACACACTCCCTTATTTCTTAGAGAAGTTCCTATCATATTGTTATTCAAAGATAATGTTTTACTGAGATAGGGAATAATATGATTAGAGTTTTGTGTTTGAATCAATATATTATGACAATCATGTCATAAACGTCTGAGAGAAAATATATGACAAACTTCAGGTTAATTACTATATATTATAAAAATTGAGACCAGTTTTTGAGAGGTGATGAGTGAGAGACATAATAAATATATACTCATTATTTATTGATTACTGTTCCATATATTCTAACAGATAAAATTTCTCACAGAAAATGTCAGGTATAACTTACAGTCACTACTGGAACAAAATGCAAATATTTCAGTGTCATTCGAAAAACTGACAAGGAATTATAAGTTTCTTATATCAGTCAATCACCAGACTCCTTTCATACTTGGAAATGTTTCCATGCATGGGCTTAAGTTATTGTAGAATTCAAACATTTGAGTTCTGTTGTAGCAGATAAAATGAAGCCTCAAATCATTCTCTAATCTGAAGTACATCCTGGCAGAACTACTGTGACTTGTCTGTTAAAATTGATTTCCTCTTAAAGAAAAATAGGCTTTTCTTATTGTGTCAAAAAATGATATTATCTCTTATGTGTCTTTTCTTGTGACAATCCTTACCTTTTATGTCCCAGAAGGAAAAAATATTGTTTTTCCTCCTAAGTTTTTATATCCTATTTTTACTCTAATGAATAATCTGTGTTGCACACAAAATGAAATATATTCCAAAAAGAGTAAAGAGCAATGTTTAAAAATGAATGTAGAGGCCAGGCATGATGGGTTATGCCTGTAATCCTAGCACTTTGGGAGGCCAAGGCGGGCAGATCACCTGAGGTCGGGAGTTCGAGACCAGCCTGACCAACGTGGAGAAACCCCATGTCTACTAAAAATACAAAATTAGCCAGGCATGGTGGTGCATGCCTGTAATCCTAGCTACTCAGGGGGCTGAGGAAGGAGAATTGCTTGAACCCAGGAGATGGAGGTTGCGGTTAGCCGAGATCACGCCTTTGCACTTCAGCCTGGGCAACAAGAGCGAAACTCTGTCTCAAAAATGAATATAGAATGGGCAGACATTTGTAATACTACTGATTGCCCTTACCTTAATTCACATCATCTCTATTGTTTGACTTTATAATGCTTTTTGAATGGCAGCCTTGAAAGATGAATCGACACATCAGAATTTTACAATGTAACTTTGAAGACTGCTAGGGAACCTTAGGCAAGCAACTTCCTTTAGGACACTAAAAATACTTGATGGGGTTTGGAACTGAGGTGCTTTGTGTTAGCTATTATTGTTAGTGATGATGGTTAGGTTTGTGATTATTTTGTTTAATAAGACTACTCAGGAATAAAAAGCTACCTTCAAATACCTTCCCACCTCCTCTCCAATATTTTTTAAGATTAGACTTTATCCACCCTAAATTACATCTACATTGAATGGAAAACCAGGTGTTGGTATTTTCTGCACTAGTGGCTTAATGATAGTTTATTGAACTGTAATGCTTTGTAATTAGAATATTTCTAGTAAAAACAAAATGGGAGAGCCCAGAAATTGTAGTTCCCATCCAAAATTACAATAACATTATTTCTGTAATAGCGGAAGAGAAATTAGAATGTCTTGAGGTAATAGCTCACATATTTAGAAGAAGAACTTTAAATATTGAAAGAACATACTCATAAAAGGAGACGTTAGATCGGGTATTCAGAAACTTCAGCATGCTGTCAATAGATATAAAAATGCAATGACATTCATTTTTTGATCAATGAAATGAGAATTGTGCGGCTAAACACTACATAAGATACCATAAAATAAAAGTTGGTAAGTTATAAATACTGTAAGTGCCTTGGGAGTGAGATATAAGGGCACATCATTTTTATTTAATTTCTAGTTAGTCTATGAGATTGAACTCTCAGTACTTATTTAAGGCCAGAAACTTAATTACAAAATAACTATAAGGTTACATTTTGACCTCAGGTTAAAAAAATAATATTAGAAGCATTAAAAATATTTTTTGTATTAATCAGAGTTTAGGAAAACAGCATGGTAAATTCCTGTGAAATTGATTTATACTTTCTTCATTTACCTCTAATATGAAATATATTTTATGTTTAGATTTGCTTCCTTAGGATTGTGACTTGATTTTTCTCTTTGCTCAAAATTATCTGTGGGTGTATTATTCTTTGGGGATAGTGATGGTTAAGAAATGCTATTTGAAGCCTTACACTATTAGAAGAGTTAGTTACTAACATTTTCATGATAATATAATGAGTCATAGAAAATTTGCATTGAGATTTATTGAATAAACTTGACATATTTAAACTGTTTGCCATAATTATGAGTCTAGTACCTGTATGCCACAACAGTATTTTAAATTACTGTACTTGCACCTTCTTCACTAAGAATTGATCTGATAAATCCCTTTTTGCTAGATTGTGTCATGTCCATCTTTTTAATACCTTCCTTGTTCATTATTAAGTGCCGTTAGCCATACTGTCTAATGAAAGGTACATAATATCAACTCTGATTACTGCTGTAATGTTTTCCAGGCATGCTTGGTGATGAGCCTGGCATACGAAACAATTTCCTACAGTAATAAAACTAATTAAAGTAGGCAGTCATCCACACAACACTTGCTAATGAATTATAATAAGCTCATTAATCTCATCTGTTCTTATTCCAAAAGGACCACTAATAGGACCTGTAGGTAAGAGTACAATCCTCAGCCTTAAAAATGGACAGCTCATGAAATCAGACTTAAGGATTTAAGTTAAAAAATTACAGATTGCTAATCAATGTTGTAAATGAAATGTGTAGCGTCTAAACTCTGCTCAGATTATTTATTGACAAGATCCTTTTCTATTTGAGTTCTCCTATAATTGATTTAACAAAGGAAAAAAATGATTTATTGCAACATAATGACTCTTCACCACCTCAAAGATTACAATTGAATTAACCCTCTCACATATCCTCCTATATAGATCATATGAGAATCATGAATTGAGTACTTGAGATCAAGTGATAAAAATATAGCCTGTTTTCTCTCCACAGAGGGCTGGAGTATCTTCTTAAAATGTCAAAGCATAATAATAATTATTCTTTTGTTAACTCTTCTCCAGCTTTGTGAGGTGCCTGATCAAACAATGTAACAAATTGTTATTCCATTCAGTTACAGATAGTTTGGTAACATAGACGTATTGTTCTAGAAACAGTTTTACAGTAAAAGAGATAAGGTTGTAAAATGTAAAACATGGAGAGATGATTTTTGAACTACAAATGTGAATAGTAAGAAAAGATCACTTTAAGGGGAATTTTGTTTTATCTTCATTGTAAGTTGATGTTTTTTAAATGCAGCAGTTTCTGTTCTAAAGCTGATTACTACTGTGCCACATGTATGGACTTCTTTCCTTAGAAGTGACTTATAAATATGTAGATTTCACAATTTATGCAGAATAATGATAATGGGTTAATCGTAAATAGGAAGGTACATTTTTCACTTATGGAATGATCATGTTCAAAATTGTTATCCACATTTATAAATTTTTAGCTAATATTTCATATTCTTTGTGGAGTAAGAGATTGGATATTTGGCACAGAGGATTTTCTTTTGTAAAACAGATATTTAAAAATCTGACCACTTTGGTAGGTAGAGGTTTTCCTTAGCCTATCACTGAGGAAAATGTCTCCCAATCTAGAATCAACTATCTAGTTGCCATGTGTGTGAAGGAGAGTTGGTTCTGTGCTATGAACAATTAGGAGGCCTGACTTTGGCAAAGGCTTCTCCATCATCTAGTTGTACGGCCTTGAGACAGCAGCTTACACAGCATGTAATGCATCTTTCTTTATAAAATGAGGGGGTTAGGCTAAAGCAGTGTATCCCCAAATATGGAAAGTACCAGATAGTAAATTTTATGTTTTCAATAATTCTTGGATACAACAGTAAAACAATTGTACTGTATGAGGTAATGCAATTCCTCTTTTAAATTCCAATTCAATTCTGAAATCAAGGAGGTAAGTTTTGTGCTGTAAGTCTGTAATACACTGGCAAATCTTACTTTTTGTTTTGACAAAGCAGGTAGATCACCTCATAGTTACTAAAAGACAAGGGAGATGTGTTGCTGAACAGAATAATTTTGAATTTAAGTCTTTTGGTTAAAAGAAGAAAATTTCTTGAAAGTTATCTCAAAGATAATAGAAGATTACACAAAAGTCTTAAGAAAATGTTCACAGCTCAAACTGACCTTGTTTTGAACACAAATCCTTATTTGAGAAAGTCTTGCTCCAATTAGTAGACTTAATTAATGCCACCTATTATAAGCTAGCTATCTATTGAATAAACTTTGGTAATAGACTTTAATGTTAATAGGAAACATGACTTATCATCATAATATCCAACATTTGTTTAATGCTTAACAACTAATGTTTGTTAAATGCTTGGAAGTCAGGCACTCCTAAATTCTTTACATGTATTAACACATGTTAGGGTTCACCATATAGGTTAATGTTTACAACAACCTTATTAAATGAGCACTAATATTTTCCCCATTTTACAAATGAGGAAACTGAAGTGCCAAGAGATTTGAGCAATTTGAGAAAGGTCAAACAGCTGGTAAATGACAAAGTTTTAAAAATTCTGTAAGTACCCAATACTCTATGCATTTCTCTCTCTTATTGTTTCCTATCTCACCATCCCCAGTAATCCTTAGTTAACTTCATCCTCTCCATTCTCAACCATAAGCTTATATCTTTCAACATTATATTCGCAGTATCTGGCACAAGATAGGCACTCAGAAGGTATTTGTTGAAATTTGTATGAATGATTAATTAATCAATGAATCTGTGCTATAAAACAGACAAATTAAAAATGCCTCTAAGTGCCGGGAGCGGTGGCTCATGCCTGTAATCCCAGCACTTTGGGAGGTTGAGGCGGGCGGATCACCTGAGGGTCAGGAGTTCGAGACCAGCCCAGCCAACATGGTGAAACCCCATCTCTACTAAAAATACAAAAATCAGCCAGGCGTGGTGGTGGGCGCCTGTAATCCCAGCTACTTGGGGGGCTGAGGCAGGAGAATCGCTTGAACCTGGGAGACAGAAGTTGCTGTAAGCTGAGGTAGTGCCATTGTACTCCAGCCTGGGCTACAGAGTGACTCCATCTCAAAAAAAAAAAAAAAAGCCTGTAAGCGTAACTTATTGGACTTTAAGACCTCACACTTAGTACTTCCTATTTTCCTCCTTGACTTAGTTTTCTTCTGATCATCAGTTATTAATCATGGATAATTTGAAAACTGTGCTTTCATGAATACTAGAAAACTGTGCTTTCATGTCAGAATGCACAGGTTCAAATGAATATGCCATCACTTATCTCCATCTATATACTTAACTGTGTGACTTTGAAAAATGTATTTAACTTACTCAGTTTCAGTTTTATTATCTGTAAAATATAGATATTAATATCTATTGTATATAGCCAGCAGGATTGTTGTATTAACTACTTTAAACACATTAAAGTGTGTTTAAAACCACCAAGAATTTTCAGCGTATTGTACATGTGTTATGAGGCAATATAACATCATATTGAAATAGCTAGAAATTAAAGCCAAACAGTCCAACTATTGCTGAAGAGTTCTGGGAGATTAGGTAAAATGTTTACACATCTAAAGCATTAATGTCTCAATGCTTAATCACAAAATACAAGTTCCTAACTCAGGGCAATTTTAAGGGCTAAATTTGATAATATGTTCAGAGTGCCTGGCATACAGTTAAAACCAAATAAATATTTGTTGATCTTGTTTGTCATAGTGTTCCTTTTAAAAAATAATGTTTTCTTATTCATTTGGTTTAATATCTGGGGAAATAAAAGACTCAAGACTGAATACATTTCCTAGACTATTTTCCTGGAGTTCTCTCAAAAACATAACCACTATTTTTGCCTGTAACCAAATAACTCAGATTATATTATCTTGGACACTGTGCTGCTTAAAGCTATGATTGCAAGTAGTAGAAAATTTAGGACTAACAAAGCTAATTTGTTGAGTCTGTATTTTACACATCAGTGGCAATTGGAAGACTATGATAGGAAGAAGATTTAAACTCTATCCTTGTATTCACAACTCCCTAAATAGAAAGAAATGGAATTCAAGCACTCAAAAAATTTACTGGAGAAGATTAATTTGAAAATAGAATGTGCATGAGTGCATGGATAGATGTATCTCTTGTTGGATGACTGCAAATAAGCCTTGCTATGAAAATATCTAAGAAGCAAAATTTATTGTAAATAAGTTTTCCATTAAATGGCAGTATCTTATTGGGAATGCATTTCTTAAAAAAAACACACAAAAAGAAACCCATACACTAACATATTTTTTTAAAAAAATCTATCATTCTGCAAACCAACACTTCAGAGATTACACATTTTTTTCTACATCTTGCCATGTGCTTGTGGAGCGAACATTTTTTTGCAGTGAAGCAAATGAACTACATGTGGGATACCATGTTGAAACTAGAAGGCACCCTGCATCCCTCAAGATTCCCAATTCCTTAGAGATAAGGGATAGAGATTGTTGGTTGACTTAAAAAAAAAAACTCTTTATTAACTCTAACATTAAACCATATTGAATTAATTTACTATGATTTATTTCAAAACCAGATGTGTTGATAACTTGGTAAAAATTGCTTCAGACAGTATTTGAGCATTTTCCCAGAGTACTTAGGAGCAAATCTATAATTCAGGGCCACTACTATCATCCTAGTTAAATATACTTTATCTCCTTCTTCTAATCCTAGTTGGTATTCTCACTTCCTCTCTTCCAACCTTAACTACTCGTCTTATTTCCCTCAATGGATCTTCCTTTCAGATTTATGCAAATATTATGTCATATCCCTGTTAAAAACCCTTTACTGCTTCATTCATTCTCTGTATTCTTAAGATAAAGTCTAAGAAGCACAAATGATATGACTTATTTTCCAGTATTTCAAGTGCCATTCAATCCAATTGTGCTTTGATATTTCATCTATACTAAATATCTTGTATTTGTTTGAAATTTCTGTGTTCTCTTTTACATATTCAGGTGTTTTCTTCCTCTTTTTCTGTGGTAAAATCTTACTCATGCTTCTGATTTCAAGGTATACATTACTTCTTCAAAAAAGACTGGGCTAGGTTTTCCTGGAATCTAATAATTATCTTACATAACGCTCATCATACTTTAAAAAAAAAAATCTGCGTCTTGTGCAATTTGAATCTGTCCCTAGCACCATTTTATGTGCTGCTGCATTCTCAGCTCTTTCTTTTCCCAATGGTTAGCATTTAACATTCACTTATTCCTAAATGCTTTACTGAATGAAAGTTAAAGTAATGTGTGTTATGAGTTCAAGCTCACACCAGACGTTCCTCATGGGTTATGCATGTATCCTTACAATTTCAGATTCTGTAGCAGTCACCTTGGTGATCCCCTCCCCACACAGACATTCTTCCTTGACACTGAGCCCACGAGCTGAAAAATACCTGATATTTTTTTGAAGCTACGGCTTAGACATGTGACCCAATCCTGGCCAATGGACCAGAGGAAAAAACTGGATGAAAAGGATACTTGTGAGGAGAAAATGTCTTTCTCCTATTAAATACAGTTGACTGAGAACATGCTTTTTGGATCTGTATTTGCCTTCCAACAACTCTGAAGAATCAAATCTGAAAACCAACGCCAATCCTGTGCAGATGGGTGAAAATAAAATATACGATATATGGGCCTTTGGTGATTTAAATTATTCTTTAAATAATTCTTGTGCTGCTGAATTAACCAAGCCTGGAACCACTTACCTCTAGTCATCTTGTTATATAAGATAATACATATAGGTTCTATTTCAGCCACTTATAAGTAGGTATCTTTTTATTTACTGTCAAAAGAACCCTCACTGATATAGATGCCCTCAGGACTTGACCCTCCCTGAGTTCCTGTTAGGCAGTTAGGGTAATCATCTGTTGGATTAGGGAAGCCTAGCTTATTTACTTCTCAATGTGGACAAGTTTGGTCTTTAACTTGTATGCTCTTGTTTTCCAAAAAGGAGATAGACCAGAATCCTAAAAAAGTAAGTCTAAACATTGGTGTCCTTTTACATTTCCCATCTAAATTATCTTTAAGAACATTTAAGTTTCATTGATGATCCCCAAAATAATTCAAGCAAAATGCTGAGTTGGTAGAATATAAGGACTGTTATTTATTTTTATTGTTTTTACAGACCACATACCCTAGGGAATTCTGAAAACCTGACTAACATCAATTGAAGATTGGGGTTCAGGAGGCCTAGATGATCCACCATGACTTATTCAAAAGTTGAAGATGAAAGGAAAGAATAAAGACTTTTTCCATCCAGTTCTCTAGTCTGAAAGGAAAAGAAATAGGCAAAGGACAGTAGGCTTTTCTATATCATTATATTCATTCAAATGGTTCTCTTAAAATAATAATGAACTAAGGAGGCTCTGTAAGCAAGACAAACGGTCAGGAGGCCTCCTTGCTCCAAGAATACTCCCTTTTTACTTTATTAAAATGGTTTGTAAAGGTAAACTAAATTGACTAAAGTATCAATATTTCCATATATGCGTGATCTTTTAGAGACCATAAACTGTCAGTGTATTAGGCTGTTCTTGCATGGCTATAAAGAAATACCTGAGACTAGGTGATTTATAAGAAAAGGGGTATAATTGGCCCACAGTTCTGCAGACTGTACAGGAAGCATAGTAGCATGTGCTTCTGGGGAGGCCTCAGGAAGCTTCCAATCGTGGCGGAAGGCAAAGGGAAGCAGGCACATTGCATGGTGAGAACAGGAGCAAGAACAAGGAAGGGTGGCTGGGAGGTGCCACATAATTTTAAATTACCAGATCTCACAAGAACTCACTATCCGGAAGACAGCACCCAGCCATGAGGGATCCACCCTCATGATCCAAACACCTCCCACCAAGCCCCACCTCCAGCACTGGGGATCACAACTCGACATGAGATTTGAGCAGAGACAAATTTCCAAACTATATCACTCAGAATCTGGAATAGAAAGAGTATGCACCATAACACTTTTATTCTCTACAGAAACAGACACTGTGCTGAGCTCAAAAAATAGTGATTCATCAAATATGAATGTGCAAACCTCTTTTGTACTGTATCTGTGGAATCCTGGTTACTGGGGCTTTGAGCCCCTGTCCCATAAAATCTCTGTAATACTAACCTAACTCATGGCATTTCTTTAAAATCAAATTTAATGAAATGATGGACATAAAGCCCATGGAACTGAGTGTGTAATCTTCTCTTATTTGATTAGATGTTAAACTTGAAACACTTTTTTTGATAAAATATGAAATACATAAATGAGTTAAATTGTTGTGACTTTCCTTATAAGATTGAAAACAATAAGGTGTTTTTAATACTTTTTTTCTGTGTTCTCTTGAAAGTAGCTTTACATGTATTAAGCAATCTTGGCTTTAGATATTAGGGACACTAAAAATTTCTGCAATTTTCCCAGTTTTATATAGCCATTGTTTGCAAGTATGAAATCCTGTCTTTTGTTACTGAAATATTATCTTTTATTTTGGCTTTTTTGATAACTTTTATGTTTGCCTTGAGCAAGTCACTTATCTTTTCTATTTGTGTTTTCTATTTCAGTTTATTTATGAAAGACAGTAATAATGATTGTGATGTACCTTACAAAAAAAGATAAAATCGTATTGAAGAGACTGTTGAATATGAACGCAGTGTATTAAATGCCCGATATAGGAACAAAAATAAAATGAAGAACATTTCTATTATAAAGTATTTTCCTAAATAGATTTAGTACTGTGAAAGGCAGTAAAATTATTTCCTGATAAACACTTTCTTGAGTATTCAAGGATTAATTGCCCAGGATAAGAAAAAATCCAGTCTTGATTATATTGCATATTTCCTGGTCGGCCTTCACTGAATAGTTAATTAGAATACCACCAGGAGGCGTCTTCTTGGGTCATAGATGGAATATATTTGTGGGCAAAAAATATTTTTCCTTAAGGAATTTGTAGACTAATCTAAGGAAATAAAAATCAATTTTAACTTCAAATTTCAGCCTAATTAGAAGACAGTAGATCACTCACACATTCATTCATTCATTCAATTAATATTTATTGAACTCCTTCTCTGTGAAAATTATTGGACTAGATGATTTGAGATGTACAATGACAAAATATGACTTCTATCCTCAGATCTTATCGTTAATAGGGAAGTGAAGAAATATATTTTAAAAACTCTATTAAGGCTTTTTTAGTGGGTGTTGAAACAAAGGCAGGGAAAGCAGTTATGAATATTTCTAACCAGATATAAAGGCAGTGGCAATGAGAATTGAAGGAAATGAATGAATTAAAATAATTTTCGGTGAAAAAGGGGATTGTTTGTCAGCTGGATATGGAATGTTGGGAGAAGGTGAGAAGTCAAGGACAGGGATTTCTTTTTTTTCTTTTGCTTTTTTTTTTTTTTTTTTTTTGAGACAGTCTAGCCCTGTCGCCCAGGCTGGAGTGCAGTGGCGCAATCTTGGCTCACTGCAAGCTCCACCTCCTGGGTTCACGCCATTCTCCTGCCTCAGCCTTCCGAGTAGCTGGGACTACAGGCGCCAGCCATCACGCCTGGCTAATTTTTCTGTTTTTAGTAGAGATGGGGTTTCACCGTGTTAGCCAGGATGGTCTCGATCTCCTGTGATCGAGATCCCCCCTCCTCGGCCTCCCGAAGTGCGTTTTGAGACGGAGTCTCGCTCTGCCACGCAGGCTGGAGTGCAGTGGTGCAATTTTGGCTCACTGCAACACTGTAACCTCTGCCTCCCTGGTTCAAGTAATTCCCCTGCCTCAGCCTCCCGAGTAGCTAGGATTACGGGCATAGGGCACCATGCCTGGCTAATTTTTCTATTTTTAGTAGAGATGGGGTTTCACCGTATTGGCCAGGCTGGGGGATTTCTGGTTTCTTCTCTAAAAGCTAAAAAGCTTGGAAGGCATTACTCCTTCCAAGCTTATTTATTCCTTAAAATAAGAAAAAATTGAACAAACTGAAAGTCAACAATATTTCTTGGGTTCATCAGATAAATTAGGACATAAAACAAACTGCTACTCCCAAATCTAGAAAGGCAGGCGATTATAGAGAAAAGCAGCTAAGATCCGTTTAACTGCAGCAGAAGTCACTGAAACCATAAACTGGTAGGGACACTTAAATGGTAATTCCGATGAAGATCTGACTGAATGCTGAGTGTGGACTAGCTTGAGAGTAAGAAACTCCTGGGGATCACATTCTTAGGGAATCCCGCACACTTTGATGACTCTCACCTCTAGGGATCCCATCAGGTTCTTAAGGTAAGGAACTAAGAAAAAGCACCTTTTGTCTTTGTCAGGGTTGGGGAAAAGTAACCATCTGAAATATGCCTAGAGAATTCTCTATACATAAGCCTCTTCCAAGGAGAAAAAACTTTACCAGTCAAATATTTATCTCACCAAGGAGAAAGAATTCTTACTGAATTCCAGGCCTCTCTAACCTTTCTGTCCACATTACATAGAAGAAATAAAACTGTGATGGTTAATTTTATAATATGTGCCAATTTAATACACTAAGAAAGACACAGCCCAGGGATACAGGCCCACTTAAGACCAGCTGTAATTGTAAGATTATAGAATGTTTTCCCTCCCCAACTCCTTTAACACCACATCAACAGGACTCCAGTATAATAAGTGAATTATAGCTGAGACAGCTGGAAAGCACACGCTGCAACTTAGAAAAAAAAAGAAAAAAAACTCATTAATACAAGAATGAGAGTCAGGAATAGTAGTCAGAATCACAGAATTTTTGTTGCTATTTGTTGTCATTACATTTATTTATTGAAAGGTAAAATATTAAGCCAGTTTAAAGACTGAGATAAATAGGAGAGAGTAAATAAGCTAAAAGTTACTTCAAATTAGAGGACTTTCCTTATATAGTAGCATTCTGAGTGAAGAAGTGCTCAACCTTGCCCATACTGTTCCTCATTTCATATGCACGTGACTGGCTGAATAATTCTTGAAAAACCTGTCTTTTCCCCATCATCCTGGATAATGGAAAGTGTTCTCTATATGAAGACAATTTATAGCACACTGTGATTATAATAACAAATAGCATACCAGTTATCATAAATGCATATGCTGATTTTATATATTTTGGTAATCATTCCTTTATTCGACTGATTTTCAATAACAGTGTGTTCCAAAAGTGAGGTTACAAGGATGAAAATGATGTGTTCTAATTCACATCTCTAGTTGGTTTTGATAAGCCTGGAGCTGTGGAATGAGAAGGAGTGGGAGGGGACTATAAATCTTTGAAATGCTTCCCAGATGATTTAGAAAAAATTTACTTCCACACCCTACTGAAAACTACCTATCTAGTTTGTTATGCATATACCTCAGTATCCATATATTTCACTACATTTGACCCTTGAACAACAAGGGAGATAGAGGCACCAACCCCCATGCAGTTGAAAATCCATGTATAACTTTTGATCCCCCTCAACCTTAACTACTAACAGTCTACTGTTGACTAGAAGTCTTACTGATAACATAAACACGGTTGATTAACATGTATTTTGTTTATGTATTATATACTGTATTCTTAAAGTAAGCTAGAGAAAAGAAAATGTTTTTTAAGGAAATCATAAGAAAGAGAAAATATATACTATTCATTAAGTGGAAGTAGATTATCATAAGCATCTTTATCTTCATCCTCGTCACATTGAGTGGGCTGAGGAGGAACAGGAAGATGAAGGGTTGGCCTTGCTTTCTCAGGGGTGGAAGAGGCAGAAGAATATTCACTTATAAGTGGATCTACGCAGTTCAAACCTGTATATTATTATTTTTGAGATGGAGTCTCACTCTCTCACTTAAGCTGGAGTGCAGTGGCATGATCTCAGCTCACTGCAACCTCTGCCTCCAGGGCTCAAGGGATCCTCCCACCTCAGCCTCCCAAGTATATGGGACTGCAGGGATGTACCACCATGCCCAGCTAATTTTTGTATTTTTTTATGGAGATGGGGTTTCACCATGTTGTCCAGGCTGGTCTGGAACTCCTGGGCTCAAGCAATCCACCCTCCTTCGCCTCCCAAATTACAGGCATGAGCCACCACGCCCAGCCCAAACCTGTATGTACATTAAGGGTCAACTGTATATAGTTTTCCTGTTATTATGTTATAATCCTGTGACTTGACTGGCTCTCTTTTTAAGATGCTAGATGTTGTGCAGCTGGATAAAGTTCAAGTGGCAATGGAAGAACAGGAATCATATTTACATTGATAATCAAAGTGAATAGAAAAGTCTATTACTTTCAAGATAATATAATACCATTTAAGTGCAAATCTCTCAATGTGACAGGCTCTGAAAAATACAGTTTCTATGTTCGTGCAAAATAATTTGACAATTATTGACAGAAATAAGGTACCATTTACCTTTATGAAATGTTAGTTTCTAAATAAATCTCAATCCAATGCCAATTAAAACTATACATTTAATTTGTATGTTTTAATAAGTTGTAAAATTTTTTTTACAATGTTAACATTTTAGTAGATTTACAGTAACATCTTTTTGAACTGTGGCTGTATTTTTTAACTTAATGAACAAAATGTGTATTGCTTTTCTACTTGTAAAGTGTTATTAATATCCAAAGGATTAACAAATGCCATTTTTTTCTGCAATTGCTTGTTATTTAGGCTTTTTCATCAACATTTGTTATGTAGCAAATACTCATATAGTTTGCATTTTGTGGAGCTGAGAGGTACTTATGTAAAATTGTTTCCAAACTTTACCTTCTCCCTATTCTCTAAAACAAATTTCTGGCCTGGTCGACTTCAATTCTTTTACTCCGTAGCTACAGTCTGAATGGGGCTGAGGGGGATTCTTCTTTGTCAGATACTTTCTCAAGGGCTTTCATAATGCAGAATCAAAAGGAAAGCTGGGCAGATAGAAAGACGATGGCTCCTAAGCAATGTTCTGTAGGGCACGTGGAAGCGCAACTGAAGTGATTCAAGGAAACTGATAGAGCAGAAAAGGGCAATATTAGAAACTACTGTGGTGAACTATGTGTTCTAATAATGATGTTCAAGATATACAAATGAAGATCTTCAGTTGTTGTGAATTTTCTTTTTTGGTCTGAATATTTTCTTTGGAACACAGTATTACTCAGAAACTATAACATGGCTCCAATAGGTTATATGATTACTAAATATCTCTTAATAAATATCTTATTTCCCAGATAATGTATTTTTTCTAGTACTTAGAGCCTTTAATACTGTAATCATTTTACTCAAAGTTTAGAAATTAAAAAAATTAAATCACACATAAATCTAAAACTCTAGTAAAATAATTGTCATAATTTTGCATATTTTCAGGTTTTTCATTTAAAATTCCATTTACAAACAAAGTGTATTTTCCATTTACCACATGGACTTTTGTGTACAGAAAATCTCTCTGTTTTTCCTCTACTCTCATACCACAGCGATCAACAATGAAGACATCTGTGATCAAATGTGTCTGTATGGTGGGAGGGTTCCCCACACAGAGCAGCAGACACCAGCTGGGTGTCCTCTAATGCAATTCTGATGCTATCTTCCTGAAGATACTGTCAGATCCAATAGATTGGGGGCTCATTCCCCAAGAGTCCTCTTCAGACATCAGTTGCAAGTCTGGCCCTCTGAACATCTGAGTGACCAGCTTCAAGCTGAGGTTTCTATAACCCCCTTTTTGTGTTGGATTAACTTTCTGGAGTGGCTCACAGAACTCAGGGAATCACTAACTTAATTTACCAGTTTATTATAAAGAATATTCCAAAGGATACAGATGAAGTGACCATAGAGTGAGGTATGGGGGAAGGGACACAGAGCTTCCTTGCCCACCCTGGGCACGCCTCCTTCTAGGAACTCTACACCTTCATTCAGATATCCTAAAGCTCTTAGAACTTAGTTCTCTTGGATTTTTATGGAAGCATTCCTTCCTCCAGGATATGAGGTGGGACCCTCTCAGGGGAAGGACTTAACACAATTAGAAAAGCAGGGGAAGATTAGAGTCCTGCCCCAAGAAAGAAAGGAGAGAGATTCTGTTTCCTGAGGCCTTTCCCTGAGATCTAATGCACCCATTATAACAAAAGACTGTAGCAAAGGCCACGGAGTTGTGAGCCAGGAACTGTGGATGAAAACCAATATATATTCAATCATAACACTACAACTTTGTGACTATTTTTTTGAATGCATAATTTTCAGTGAAAACATTTACTATCATTGAACAACAATTTTTTAATTGTTGTTTACTTAGGTTGCTTTCAACATTTAGACATTACAATGCTGGGTATCTGTCATGTGGCCTCTAGTTTTCAGTCTTCAAAGATGTTTTCTTTTAATTAATACGGCACAGATGGAATGGAGATCGAGTATGTGTAGCAGGGTATTTATTCAAATTTTTTCCCATGTCTGGAGGTGATACTTCTCTTACAACTTGATTATGTGTGAAAAGGAATTTGAACAATTTTATGTCTCCATGAACTTCATCATGTACTGATTAGAGGTCAGAGTGACCTTGACCTTGATGAGATTGTCTAGACATTTTGACTGGCATTTTGACTGGCATTGTCTAGATATTTTCACTAGAAAGTGGTGATGCTTCCTAAATGTGGTTGGTGGCTGCTCAACTGTCTACAAGAAGTAGGGTCCACCACAGTAAGTTTTGCAGTTTATTTGAATGATTAGATGAGTATAGTGTGAAGGTTAAACTACTGCTACATACACTGACTTAAGTAGGCAGCTGCTTATGAATCAAGTTGTGACTAAAATATGCACAGATAAGGGTACTTTACTTTTATAACTTAAAGAAATAAAAAACCTATTACTATTATATTAGAAATCCTGATAAGCCCATCAATTTCTAATATTATCCTATGTTAGAAATAAGAATAAGCACTTGGAGAGCTTTGAGGTGAAAGACTAAGGTAGAAAATGATCATGGGTTATGTACTCTATTTTTTTACATCCATTCTTCTTTTTCTTTTTTCATTTATCAGTTATTGAAAAATCAGATATCAACTCAATTACTTATATATGATCTATAAAGTGTAGCCATTGAAAATTATGGGTGTGTCTATGTATTAGTTTCCTAAGGCTGTCAAAAAAAGTACTACAAACAAACTGAGTGGCTTAGACAATGGAAATCTATTGTCACAGTTCTAGAGGCTAGAATTCTGAGATGAAGGTGTTGGTAGGACCAAGCATCCTTTAAAGGTGCTAGGGAAGGATCTATTCTGGACCTCAAGCCTGGTATCTGGTAGTTTCTTGGTTTGTGATGGCATAACTCCAATCTTCACATGGTGGTTCCCTGTAGGTGCCCTTTGTGTCCAAATTTCCCCTTTTTAATAAGGAAACTAGTCATTGTAAAAAGGCTCACTTCCCCCCAGTATTTTCTCTTTTTAACTAATGATGTCTGCAAAGACCTTATTTCCAAATAATATATCCTGACTTACCAGGAGTTAGGACTTCAACATAGGAATTGGACAGGGGGCCGGGGAGAAACAATTCAATCATTAACAATCAATTACATAGTTAAAGTTCATTAGAAAGGGGATCCTTTATCATTGACTCACTGTCAATAAAAGATTAGTTTATTTCCTTGGTTTACAGATAGTTCTCTGCCTAGTTATGTACTGAATCTCATTCTTTCTTAACACCCGAAAGATTTTCCTCCCCCAGGCATTCCTCTTTCCCTGGTATTTTTAAATCACTGGATCATTTTCATCAGTGTTTAAACTTGATTAAGCTTTTCTATCTAACACATACACACACACACACACACACACACACACACACCATCTCAATCTTGTTAACAACTATTCTGTTCACAAGTTTATTGAAAGAAGCTTGCCTTCTGATAATTATGTAGTTGGTAGCTCACTACTTTTTGCTTTCAGTTTATTTCTGAACTCTCTGTAATCTGGACTCTGCTTCCAAAACACCATCCAGAGCAGCTTTGATAATGTCAACAGTGACTTACTTTTTTAATAAGCCTGGTGAAAACTATTCAGTCTATTTCCTCTCTGTTATGTCTAACATAATTGATCTCACTCTCCTTCTTAAATTTGTTTGCTCCCAAAGCTATTGTGACACCATAATTTATTTTTTCTCTTTTGTTTGTTTTCATTTTTCTTCACAATCACTTTTTTGTTTTTCCACTGTTTATTTTCTACTACATGAATATCCTAGTGATTCTCAAATCTCCATTTTCTGATCAGATATTTCTCTTTTGAGCTCATACTCACGTAGCCAATGTCTACTGATATGGTTTGGCTCTGTCCCCACCCAAATCTCATCTTGAATTGTAACTCCCATAATTCCCACTTCCCACATGTCTTTGGAAGAACTCGGTGGGAGGTAATTGAATCATGGGGGCACATCTTTCCTGTGCTGTTCTTGTAATAGTGAATAAGTCTCCTGAAATCTGACAGTTTTAAAAAGGGGAGTTCACCTGCACAAGCTCTTTCTTCTTGCCTGCTGCCATTCATGTAAGATGTGACTTGCTCCTCCTTGCCTTCTACCATGATTATGAGGCCTCCCCAGCCATGTGGAACTGTAAGCCCATTAAACTTCTTTTACTTCCTAGTCTTGAGTATGTCTTTATCAGCAGCGTGAAAATGGACTAATACACCTACTATATTTCTTCGGCTGGATTTTATAAGGAACATTTCAATTGAACTCATTATATATTTTACCTTAAAATTCCACCTGAAATTTTATTTGCTCTCAACAGGAGTGAGCAGTACTTCCATTCCACTAGTATACATGCCAAAACATAAAGTTATTCTTGACTCTCCCTTCTCATTTGCCTCTCTCTACTCCACCCATATCTGTAGAGTCCATCTTCTAAGTAGCTTTCAAATTCACCTCCATAACCCATCTTAGTTTAAATCTTAATTATTTCTATGTGAATTATTAAAATAACCTTTTTAACAGTCTTTAGCCTTGGTCCTATGCAGCCTTTTCTTTATAATATCCTCAGCAAACTACTGCAGGAGTAATTTATACTGTACCAGAGTAAACTGCATAAATTTAAATATGATTATAATTTTCCGTGATTAAAATTTATTATTGATATACCATAGCCTTCTGAATAAAACATAATTTATTGTTATGGAATAAATGACTATGATTTGGTTTCTTTTGTTTTCTCTTTGCCAAGGTATACCTCTCCACATAAGTATACTAAAATACTTGTTCCCCAAACTCTTGCCTCCAGGAATTTTAATGTTCCTACCTTTGCTTAGAAAATACTTGGCTTTCTTTTATCTTTTACTAATTCCTTCTGACCATTGGGATTCTGGATACATTTTTTTTCCCCCCAGAATGCTTTCTCTGACTCTACTACCTTGGTCTATGTGTTTGTTTTCTTTTGCTGTGAGGCAAATTACTACAAACTGGAACTTCCCAACAAGTTTCTCATCTCCATCTGAGACCACTTCAGCTTGCACTTCATTGTCCAGATCACTATCAGCATTTTGGTCAAAGTCATTCAACAAGTCTCTAGGAAGTCTCAAACTTTCCCACATCCTCCTGTCTTCTGAGCCCTCCAAGTCTCTAGGAAATTCCAAGCTTTCCCACATTTTCCTGTCTTCTTCTGAGGCCTCCAAACTGTTCTGACCTCTGCCTGTTACCCAGTTCCAAAGTCACTTCCACATTTTCAGGTATCTTAATAGCAGCACCCCACTCTCTGCAGTACGAATGTACTGTATTAGTCTGCTCTCATGCTGCTATGAAGAAGTACTCAAGATTGAGTGATTTATAAAGAAAAGAGATTTAATTGATCCACAGTTCTGCATTGCTGTGGGGGGCTTAGGGAACTTACAGGCATGGCAGAAAGCACCTCTTCACAGGGCAGCGGGAAAGAGAATGAGTGTTGAGTGAAGGAGGATGCCCCTTATAAAACCATGAAATCTCATGAGGACTTACTATCATGAGGCTACCATGGGGGGAAACTGTCCCAATGATTCAATTACCTCCCACTGGGTCTTTCCCATGACATGTGGGGATTAAGGGAACTACAATTCAAGATGAGATTTGGGTGGGGACACAGCTAAACCACAGCAGTGGGTAAAATGCCATCAAACCACATTGCATGCTGCAGAGTAATCTTTTGTGGAAAGAAGAGTCAACAAATGTGGTAAACTTCATTCTCTTACTTTAAGAAATTGCCACAGCCACCCCAGCCTTCAATAACCATCACCCTGATCAGTCAACAGCCATCAACATTGAGGCAAGACCCTCCACCAACAGAAAGAGTACAACTCTTTGAAGGTTCAGATGATTATTATTTTTAATAACATATTTTTAAATAAAGATACCCACTTTTAGCTGGGTGCAGTGGCTCACACCTGTAATCCCAGCACTTTGGGAGGCCAAGGCGGGCGGATCACGAGGTCAGGAGATCAAGACCATCCTGGCTAACACAGTGAAACCCCATCTCTACTAAAAATACAAAAAATTAGCCAGTTACTTGGGAGCCTGAGGCAGGAGAATGGCTTGAACCTGGGAGTTGGAGCTTGTAGTGAGCCGAGATCGCGCCACTGCACTGCAGCCTGGGCTACACAGCGAGACTCTGTCTCAAAAAAAAAAAAAAAAACACACACACACACACGTTTATAAGATGTAATGCTATTGAACACCTAATAGGCTAAAGTATAGGCTAAATGTAAGTTTTATATGCACTGGGAAACCCAAAAATTCATCAAAATAAAACAGTTTATTGTGATATTTACTTTATTGCAGTTGCCTTGAACCAGTCCCGCAGTATCTCAGAGGTATGCCCATATATAGTATTGGTTTATGTTGTGTAACTATAATCTGTAGCTTCAGCTAATGTTCATTGCCTTCTTGCAGTTCAGTTTTTTGACTTTGCAGAATCCCTGATACCAGTGTTTAAGGTGAGTCATATTATCTGTAATTCCTGCACAGCACAATGTTGACATCTCTGCTTTTTTTTCTCTTGGAAATTTTATATTGATGCTCGAGTCCATGAAACATTTCTGAAGCATTACTTATTTTTGTATTCTTCTTCATTGTCACAATTCAGCACCCCATAAAATAGGGTACTATGTATATTTTAGGATCTGCCAGTATTAGGAAAGTCTTTTCTCTCTAGTTTTTACTCTCCTTTGTTATCATATAAAACCTGAAGGGCTTTACTCTCTCTTTTTTATCTAAAAACTGCATATGTATTCCCAAGCACTGCCCAATGTTATTCACACTGTCCTTTCCCTGTGTCTGAAATGTACAGGGCCCCAGAGATGGCTCAGCTTCTTTCTTCCAGGAGGATGGCAGAAGGGTGCCTACTACCTATAGCCAAGCCCTTGTCAGCGCTGTGTCCTATGAGATTTAGTGATTCTTTTGATGATGTGACAGAATACATGGACACTCAGACAGATAAAAGGCAGAACTCTTTGTTACTTACTGCTCAAAGGAAAGAAGGCTGCCCTGCAGGACCATGCAATAGGTTGCACGTCGGGGCAGGATAGCAGCAAGCTGGAGCTGAGGGTGGCAGCTTGTGCCAGGCAGGCAAGGTGGGCAATGCCTAGTTGAACAGATTTCCTGTGGCTAGACTAATTTAGATACTTCCAAGGGCTCTGGGGAATAGGGGCTGTCCCTAGTTGCCTGGTACTTGGCCTGGTGGATGGAGTAAAGGGGAGTGCTGATAGGGCTGGTACCTGGAGTGTGAGAGCCTGATAAGGGAAGTGTTTGGAGTGCAGATGTTTCAGTTGATAAAGAAGGGGTAATAACTGGACTCTGGCCAGGCCTCAAAACTGGGTCAAGGCAGCATTTAAAAAATAAAAACAAAACAAAACAAAAACTGTGTTACACACTTCTAGAAGGTAATGGAGATGTGTTTGATGTCTTTGAATACCTTTTTTCTACCAAGAAAGTAAGTTCATAGTGATGTTCAAACATAATTTCTTACTTTTTTTTTCTTTTTTAAATTTAACTTTCATTTAAGTTCAAGGATACATGTGCAGGTTTGTTATGTAGGTAAACTTGTGTCATGGGCATTTATGGTACAGATTATTTTGTCACCCAGGTATTAAGCCTAGTATTCATTAGTTATTTTTCCTGATCCTTTCCCTCCTCCCACTCTGCAGCCTCCAGTAGGCCCCAGTGTGTGTTGTTCCCCACTATGTGTCCATGTGTTCTTATCATTTAGCTCCCACTTATAAGTGAGAACATGCAGTATTTGGTTTTCTTTTCCTTTTTTGTTGAGGATAATGGCCTCCATCCATGTTACTGCAAAGGACGTGATCTTATTCTTTTCTATTGCCGCATGGTATTTCATGATGTTTATATACCACATTTTTTCTATCCAGTCTGCCATTGATGGACATTTAGGTTGATTCCATGCCTTTGCCATTGTGAATAGTGCTGCAATGAACATATGAGTGCATGTGTCTTTATAATAGATTTATATTTGTTTGAATATATACCCAGGAATGGGATTGCTGTGACAAATGATATTTCTGTTTTTAGGTCTTTGAAGAATCACCACACTGTCTTCCACAATGGTTGAACTAATTTACACTCCCACCAACAGCATATAAGCATTTCGTGTCCTCTGCAACTTTGCCAGAAGCTGTTATTTTTTGACTTCTTAATAACACATACCATTCTGTGAGATGGTGTCTCATTGTGGTTTTGATTTGCATTTCTCTAATGATCAGTGATGTTGAGCTTTTTTGATATGATTGTTGGCTGAATGTATGTCTTCTTTTTGAGAAGTGTCTGCTCATGTCCTTTGTACACTTTTTAATGGGGTTGTTTTTGTCTTGTAAGTTTGTTTTAGTTCCTTACAGATGCTGGGTATTAGACCTTTATCAGATGCATAGTTTGCAAAAATATTCTCTCATTCTGTAGGTTGTCTGTTTACTCTGTTGATACTTTCTTTTACTATGCAGAAGGTCTTTTGTTTAATTAGATGCCATTTGTCCATCTTTGCTTTTGTTGTAATTGCTTTTGGTGTTTTCATAATGAAATATTTGCCCATGCCTATGTCCTGAATGGTATTGCCTAAGTTGTCTTCCATGGCTTTTATAGTTTTAAGTTTTACATTTAAGTCTTTAATCCATCTTGAGTAGATTTTTGTATATGATGTAAGGAAGAGGTCCAGCTTCAATCTTCTGCATATAGCTATCCAGTTATCCCAGCACCATTTATTGAATAAGGAATCCTTTCACCATTGCTTGTTTTTGTCAGGGTTGTTGAAGATCATATATTTGTAGCTGTGTGGCCTTATTACTGGGTTCTCTGTTTTGTTCCATTGGTCTAAGTGTCTGTTTTGTACCAGTACCATGCTGTGTTGGTTACTGTAGCCTGTATCATAGTTTGAAGTTGGGTAGCTTGATGCCTCCAGCTTTGTTCTTTTTGCTTACAATTGCCTTTGATATTCAGGCGTTCTTTTTTTTCGTTGTTCCATTTGAATTTTAAAATAGCATTTTCTGGTTCTGTGAAGAATGTCAGTGGTAGATTAATAGGAATAGCATTGAATCAGTAAATTGCTTTGGGCACTATGGCTATTTTAATGATATTAATTATTCCTATCTATGAGCATGGAATGTTTTCCCATTTGTTTGTGTCATCTGTGATTTCTTCGAGAAGCGTTTTGTAGTTCTCTTTGTAGAGGTCTTTCACTTCCCTTGTTAGCTGTATTTCTAAGTATATTTTTGTGTGTGTGTGGCAACTGTAAATTGAATTGCATTCCTGATTTGGCTCTCAGCTTGACTTTTATTGGTGTATAGAAATGTTACTGATTTCTGGCTGGGTGCGGTGGCTCACACCTGTAATCCCAGCACTTTGGGAGGCAGAGGGTGGGCTGATCACAAGGTCAGGAGGTCGAGACCAGCCTGGCCAACATGGTGAAACCCCGTCTCTACTAAAAATACAACTTAGCTAGGCGTGGTTGCGGGCACCTGTAATCCCAACTACTCGGGAGACTGAGGCAGAAGAATCGCTTGAAACCAGAAAGCAGAGGTTGCAGTGAGCCGAGATCGCGCCACTGCCCTGCAGCATGGGCAACAAGGGCAAAACTCTGTCTCAAAAAAAAAAAAAAAAAAGAAAACAAAGAAATGTTCGTGATTTCTGCACATTGATTTTGCATCCTGAGACTTTGCTGAAGTTGTTTATCAGCTTAAGGAGCTTTTGGGCTGAGATTATGGGGTTTTCTAGATATAGGATCATGTTTTCTGCAAACAGGGATAGTTTGACATCCTATCTTCCTATTCGGATGTCCTTTATTTCTTTCTCTTGCCTGATTATCCTGGCCAGGACTTTCAATACTATGTTGAATAGGAGTGGTGAGAGAAGGCATCCTTGTCTTTTGCTGGTTTTTCAGGAGAATGCTTCCAGCTTTTGCCCATTCAGTGTAGCGTTGGCTGTGGGTTTGTCATAGATGGCTACTATTATTTTTAGGTATGTTCCTTCAATACCTAGTTTATCGAAAGTTTTTAACATGAAAGAGTGTTGAGTTTTATTGAATGCCTTTTCTGCATCTATTGAAATAATTATGTGGGTTTTGTCTTTAGTTCTGTTTATGTGATGAATCACATTTATTTATTTGTGTATGTTGAACCAACCTTACATCTCATGGATAAAGCCTACTTGATAATGGTGGATAAGCATTTTGATGTGCTGCTGGATTTGTTTTGTCAGTATTTTTTTGAGAATTTGTGCATCAATGTTCATAAAAAATATTGGCCTGAAGTTTTTTGTTGTTGTGTCTCTGCCAAGTTTTGGTGTCAGGATGATGCTGGCTTCATAGAATGAGTTAGGGAGGAGTCTCTCCTTCTCAGTTATGTGGGATAGTTTCAGGAAGAAACATACTGGCTCTTCCAGTACATCTAGTGGAATTCAGCTGTGAATCCATCTGGTCCTGGGCTTTTATTGTTTTGAAGGCTATTTGTTATTGATTCAATTTCAGAGCTTATTATTGGTCTGTTCAGGGATACCATTTCTTCCCGTGCTCAGTATTGGGAGGGTGTATGTGTCCAGGAATTTATTCATTTTTTCTAGATTTTCTAGTTTATGTTCATAGAGGTATTAATAATATTTTGATTTTTTTTGTGTATTCTGTGGGGTCAGTGGTAATACCTTCTTTGTTGTTTCTGTTTATTTGGATATTATCTCTTTTCTTCATTAGTCTAGCTAGTGGTATATCTATTGTACTAAATTTTTCAAAAAAAAAAAAAAACAGCTCTTGGATTTGTGGATCTTTTGAAGGGTTTTTCTTGTCCCCATCTCCTTCAGCTTTGATTTTAGTTATTTCTTGTCTTCTGCTAGCTTTGTGATTTGTTTCCTCTTGATTTTCTAGTTCTTTTAGTTGTGATGTTAGGTTGTTAACTTGAGATCTTTCTAACTTTTTGATGTGGGCATTTAGTGCTATAATTTTCCCTCTTAACACCACCTTATCTGTGTCCCAGGGATTCTGGTACATTGTGTCTTTTTTCTCATTTATTTCAAAGAACTTTCTGATTTCTTCCTGAATTTTATTATTTACCAAAAAGTCATTCAGGAGAAAGTTTTTCAATTTTAATGTAATTATATGGTTTTGAGTTAATTTCTTAGTTTTGACTACTAATTTGATTGTACTGTGGTTCAAGACATTGTTTTTTATGATTTCAGTTCTTTTGCATTTGCTAAGGAGTGTTTTACTGCTACTGATTTTGTTATCAATTTTAGAGTATGTGCCATGTGACAATGAAAAGCATGTATATTCTGTTCTTTTGGGGTGGAAAGTTCTGTAGATGTCTATTAGATCCATTTGATCCAGTGCTGAGTTCGTGTCTTGAAGATCTTTGCTTATTTTCTGTCTTGGTGATCTAATATTGTCAGTGGGATGTTAAAGTCTCCCATGATTATTATGTGAGAGTCAAAGTCTCTTTGAAGGTCTCCAATAACTTGATTTATGAATCTGGGTACTCCTATGTTGGGTGCATATATATTTAGGATAGTTAGATCTTATTGTTGTATTGAACTCTTTACCATTATGTATTGTCCTTGTCTTTTATTTTTATATTTGTTGGTTTAAAGTCTGTTTTGGCTGAAACTAGGATTGCAACCCTACTTTTATCTGTTTTCCATTTGCTTGGTAGATTTTTCTGCATCCCTTTATTTTGAACCTACGTCATTGCATGTGAGATTAGTCTCTTGAAGACAGCATACCAATGGGTCTTCTGATTCCTTATCCAGCTTGCCACTCGGTGCCTTTTAATTGGGGAATTTAGCCCATTTACATTCAAGGTTAATATGGATATTTATGGATTTGATTCTGTTATGATGTTAACTGTTTATTTTGCTACTTGTTTATGTGGTTGCTTCATAGTGTCACTGATCTGTAATTTAGTTTATTTTTGTAGTAGCTGCTAATGGTTTTTCCTTTCTGTATTTAGTGCTTCCTTCAGGAGCTCTTGTAAGGCAGGTCTGATGGTAACAAATTCCCTCAGCATTTGCTTGTCTGAGAAAGATATTATTTCTCCTCCTCTTATGAAGCTTAGTTTGACGAGGTATGAAATTCTGGGTTGGAATTCTTTTCTTTAAGAATATTGAATATAGGCCGCCAATGTCTTTTGGCTCATAGGGTTTCTGCTGAGATGTCTGCTGTTAGCCTGATGGGCTTCCCTTTGTAGGTGACTTGGCCTTTCTCTCTAGCTCCCTTTAACATTTTGTTCTTTCATTTCAACCTTGGAAAATCTGAAGATTATGTCTGTTGGGGATGATCTTCTTATAAAGTGTGTTATTATGGTTCTCTGCATTTTATGAATTTGAATGTTGGCCTCTCTAGGTAGGTTGGTGAAGTTCTCATGGATAATACTGTGATTTATGTTTTCTAAGTTGGCTCTATTCTCCTGATATCTTTCAGGTACACCAAAGAGTTGTAAGTTTGGTCTCTTTACGTAATGCCGTATTTCTCAGAGGTTTTGTTTGCTCATTTTCATTCTTTTTTCTCTATATTTGTCTGACTGCCTTATTTCAGAAAGCCAGTCCTCAATTCATGAGATTCTTTCCTTTTCTTGGTATATTCTGCTATTGATACTTGTGATTGCATTATGAAATTCCTGTAGTGTGTTTTTCAGGTCTATCATGTTGGTTACATTATTTTCTATATTGGCTATTTTGTCTGTCAGCACCTGCATTATTTATCAGGATTTTTAGCTTCCTTGTACTGGATTTTAATATACTCTTGTAGCTCAGTGATCTTCATTCATATCCATATTCTGAATTCTATTTCTGTCATTTCAGCCATCTCACCCTGGTTTAGAACCTTTGCTGGAGAGGTGATGCAATCATTTGGTGGAAAAAAAAGGCCTTCTGGCTTTTTGGGTTGACACAGTTCTTGCACTGATTCTATTTCATCTTTGTGGGCTTATCTACCTTCAGTGTTTGATATTGCTGACATTTGCATGGGTTTTTAAAAATTCTTTTATCCTATTTGAGGACCTTCAGGGTTTGATTGTGACATTATGTGGATTCAACTGACTGGCTTTGTTTCTGGAAGATTTTAGGGGGTCATTGCTCAGCCCCCAACTCCTGGACTATGTGCTCTCACTCTGGGGGCTTGTATTAAGCCCTGACTTTGTTCTCTTGGCTCCTTGATGTTAGGAACCCACTGCACTGAGGTGGGGGGAGGCAGTGGGTGGTGGCGGAAGGTGCTTTCAGACCACAGGTCACTACACTCTGATGGGTGGTGCCAGCCAAAGCATTTTTTAGTGCAGTAACAGTAGGATCAGTCCTCGTTCTCACGTGCTAGCAGCAAGAGTAGTGGCAGCTGCAGCAGAGTGCCAGCAGGTGCCATGGTTCCTGCCTCCCTTCAGGCATTCACCACAGTGGTGAAGGCAACACAGCTTGGCGGTGAGGGGGGTCTCTGTTGGCAACTCTGTGTATGGTCACACTGGAGGTGATGTTGGCTCAGGGGTGGGGTGCTGGTAGGCACAGGTCTGGGTGTCTTCTCTGTGTCCCGGAAGGTGGAGTGGTCACTCAGTACGAGGGAGGATCTGCTGTTCACTGTGCAGTATTAGCACAAGGGCAGGGTGCTGGCAGGGGAGAGGTTGGCTGGTTCTGTGCCTGTCAAGGCTGTGTCTGCTCTGCAGTGGCAGTTGGCGGAGGGTGGGGGACAGACAGTCTGTGAGGTAAGCAAATAAAAATCCATCTGGGCAGACACACACCAGCCAAGTGATGTGGGACCCTGGGGAAGCTACAGTATGGGGAGACAGTGTGCAGGCTGGTGTGTGGCCGTAGGCGTCGTGCCACTGGAGCTCTCTGCAGCTCAGGCACAATCCACCAGTGCAGAAGCTATGGGCTCCCAAGTAACCCGAGACTGCCCTGCAAGCAGTCATGGCCAGTCTGGGGCCCCAGGAGAAGCCAGAAGACTAAGGGGTGCTCAGGTCGCACAGGCCCCATATGATGGGCAAAACTGCCTGACAGAGTTCAGGTCCAGCAGTTCCTCATGACTAACGTCTCCTATGGGAGCAAGTCAAACCAAGGGGGTGGCTATCCCTGGCCATATTCTGTTACACATGCTCCCACATAAAAACCTCTGGACTCCACATCAGCTGGCTTGCTGTCCTTAACACTTCTTTAAGCATCTCTCCCTGCCAACACAAGTGTCTGTAGTGGTCAACGGGGCTCCTCCTGCCAGTGATTCAGAGGCCCGTGGTGAGAGCAGACTGCCCCTTGCCAGTTCAACTGACCCGTTCCCTGGGAGCCATTGGGGGCCAGGAACAAGTCCTGTTGCATTCTGGACCCATGCAGAGTTCCCAGCTTTCTCCTGCTTCAGCCCAGCTTCTGTGTCTTCCTTCTGTCCACTCTTGGTGCCTTCCCTCTGAAGGCCTGTTAGGAGCAGGCCAGTCATCTTGGTCCCTTGGTGGTGCTGTTTCCCATAATTTCTTACTTAATTTAGGAGGTTTAGGTAGATAAATAGATAAAATTTCCTTTATTCCTATGTAAAACACAAAAAGCCAGTAAGCATGCTTCATAACAGAAAGGAACTTTTAATATAATGTTTTAAACCATTTTTTCTTTTCTTCTTCTTATCATTATTATTTTTTGTAGAGACGAGGTCTTACCATGTTGCCCAGGCTGGTCTCATACTCTTGGGCTCAGGAAATCTTCCGCCTTGTCTTCCCAAAATGTTGTGATTACACACATAAGCTCTGTGACTGGCTTTTTATTTTTTATTTTTTTCATGTGTAGTTTACATTGTGGGAGGAGACATGTAAACAATTTCTTACCTTGCTTAAGAAATACAGGTAGAATATGGCATTTCCTAGCTTTCTCCTCTGGGAAACAAAAATGCTGGAATCAAGAGACTCTCACAACCTCTTAAATGCATTACTTTCTCCTAAAATGTCTTATCAAGCAATGCCAGTGAGACAGTGTAAGTTATCGCTTTATCACTTGTTGACTGTTTCTGTTAAGAAGCTCATTGTTGATAAGTTTGTAAAGCGACTTATGTCTTAAATATAGTTCCAAATCGATTTTAATGAAACCCATGGGTTTTAGGAGATCAGAAAACTAATTTATGTTGCGTAGTAACTCATTCTATGACCCTGAGAAATTTGGTTCTCATTCTTCTACATGCAAAATACTGTCATTTTAAGATAGCTTTAGAAAAGTAAATACCAATGTTTATTTTTAAATTTTAAATTTTATGAAAGAATTGGATCAAACAAAAAAATAAGGAAAGACTTGAGTAGTGTTTTTATAAAGATAGGTTGAAATGCTCTGTTCTCTTACTGTATAATCAGAAAAAAATCAGTAAGATGGGCTACATTACATTAGAAAAGTTGTACAACCTCATTATTTTTTATTGTTAGTTCAAAAAAATGAAACAAAGAGGACACTAACAAATTGGAGATGACAAGAACATAGTCTCATGGAACTTTTTTGACATCTTAACAAATTTATCATTGTAAGCTCATGTTTTTAACTTTTCCAAAAAATGTAGGACTTCAGTGAATTTTGTTGAGAGGTTGATGAACACTTTCTTGGTATTATGATATATGTTTTTCTTTTATTTCATCTTTGCTACAATTACTTTCTCTGCTTACTTTTTATGTCTGAAACCCTACTTATTCTAGAAATGTAATATGTTTTCAATAACAAATTAAGAAAGATTGTGATAGTAAAACATAGTTTTGTACAAAGGAGTGTTTTTTAAATGATAAAGCCTCTATACAAATGTAAGGTGGTATTATTATTTTTTGAAAGACTTATATCGGTAAGAATTTTTAAGATATTCTAAGAGTACCATTCATTGTTGAAAAGATTATGCTGATATCCAAACATTCTTCCTCAATTGCTTGAAAATCTTAGGAGATATGCCACTGTATCAAGAGATAATGCTATTTCCTTATTTGACTAATATGCTAAAAAAAATACATTTCTAACATACTGGCTTTGAACAACTGTTTTCTCTTGACCATCCCGTAAAAGATAAATTATTAATAATTTCAATAGTAAATTAATAAATGCCATCTACTTTGATCATGGATATATTTTTAAATTACATTATAGTTTGTGTTTTATTTGTAAACTTCATCAACATTTCATATAAATACCAGAGAAAATCAGAGTAAATATAATGTCTAAGAATCATTTGTTTAGTTTTATTTCAAAACTGTAAAAAAGACTTAGAATATACAATCGATGCTATTGTTTGGTAATATATTTTTTAGTTCTTTAGAATATATATATATATATATATATATATATATATATATATATATAATTCTAGGCTGGGGGCAGTGTCTCACGCCTGTAATCCCAGTACTTTGGGAGGCCAAGAGGGGTGGATCACGAGGTCAGTAGTTCAAGACCAGCCTGGCAATATGGTGAAACCCTGCCTCTACTAAAAACACAAAAATTAGCCAGGCATGGTGGTGGGTGCCTGTAGTCTCAGCTACTTGGGAGGCTGAGGCACGAGAATCGCTTGAACCCGGGAGGCGGAGTTTGCAGTGAGTCAAGATCATGCCATTCCACTCCAGCCTGGGCAACAGAGTGAGACTCCACCTAAAAAATATTAATTAATTACAAATATATAAATATAAATATATATAATATATATTATATGTAAATATATTTATATGTATATATAAAATTCTGTGGGTAAACTATGTGAATTTTACCTCTAGTAAATGTAGTTGTATAATCAGTAAAGATATCCTAAAAATATTATGCTTTTAAAATTTTTAAATAGTATTTCAGTAGTATTCATTTAATAGTATTTAAATAGTACTCATTTAAAAAGTACACTTACTGTAAATCAATGGAATGTTAATCTCTTAAGTGAGCATATAAAGATAGATCTACAACGAATTTTTAGTTAATGTTTATAAAAAAATTTATAGCATCAAGTAGTAATTATTAATGCTGAAATGATATATAAAATATTTTTTAATTGTTTTGCGCTAACTAATAAAGAAACAAAATTGTGCTTTTCTTAACCTTGTTTTCAGTATTTGAGAAGCAGTGCCTCCCATGGACCTATTTGGATGAGTATATACCTCCACTGATTTGTTTCACTAGCTACCCAGGTGTTGCAGACAGCATGCTACTTTGAAACTAAGTCAACATAAGAATTATATGAGGTCACTTATTTAGGTAGAGCAGAATATATTGTCAATGATTACACATCGTTGTGTTTTCTAATCTCTGACCTCTGTCCTTGGCCATATTCCTTTTTTCTTTCTTCTTTTTTTTTCACTTGTTCATAAAATTCTGTCCTTGTTTGCCCTGATAAAGTTGTCTGTTTTCTTTGTTTTTTAATCTTTTGAATTTTTTGTTTATAAGAATAAGGAAACAGCTTGTAAATCTTACAGTAAAGCCTCCAGAGAGAAGACCAGCAGTCTACAAATACAAAGAAAGTCATGATGACTCAATGTCAAACTTGATGTGTTTGAGAAGCCAAAAATTATGTTCATAATTTTACTGGAGGAATTATTGGGAGGTTTGTGAGAATTAGAAATTATTATTTGTTTTTTATTTGCATTTTTTAATGTTTTTGTCTTTTTTTAAATTATACGTTAAGTTCTGGGGTATATGTGCAGAACATGCAGTTTTCTTACACAGGTATACATGTGCCATGGTGGTTTGCTGCACCCATCAACCTGTCAGGTACTTTAGGTATTTCTCTAATGTTATCCCTCCCTTAGTCCCCCACCCCCTGACAGGCCTTGCTGTGTGATGTTCCCCTCCCTATGTCCATGTGTTCTCATTGTTAAACTCCCACTTATTAGTGAGAACATGCGGTGTTTGGTTTTCTGTCCTTGTGATAGTTTGCTGAGAATGATGGTTTCCAGCTTGTTCTATGTCCCTGCAAAGGACATGAACTCATCCTTTTTTATGGCTGCATAGTATTCCATGGTGTATATCTGCCACATTTTCTTTATCCAGTCTGTTATTGATGGACATTTGGGTTGGTTCCAAGTCTTTGCTATTGTGAATAGTGCTGCAATAAACATATGTGTGCATGTGTCTTTATACTAGAATGATTTATAATCCTTTGGGTATATATCTGGTAATGGGATTGCTGGGTCAAATGATATTTCTAGTCCTAGATCCTTGAGGAATCACCACACTGTCTTCCACAATGGTTGAACTAATTTATACTCCCACCAACAGTGTAAAAGTTTTCCTATTTCTCCACATCCTCTCCAGCATCTGTTGTCTTCTGACTTCTTAATGATCACCATTCTAACTGGTGTGAGATGGTGTCTCATTGTGGTTTTGATTTGCATTTCTCTGATGACCAGTGATGATGATTATTTTTTCTTATGTCTGTTGGCTGCATAAATGTCTTCTTTTGAGAAGTGTCTGTTCATATACTTTGCCCACTTTTTGATGGGGTTGTTTGTTTTTTTCTTGTAAATTTGTTTAAGTTCTTTGTAGATTCTGGTTATTAGTCCTTTGTCAGATGGATAGACTGCAAAAATTTTCTCCCATTCTGTAGGCTGCCTGTTCACTCTGATGATAGCTTCTTTTGCTATGCAGAAACTCTTTAGTTTAATTAGATCCCATTTGTCAGTTTTGGCTTTTTTTGCTATTGCTTTTGGTGTTTTAGACATGAAGTCTTTGTCCATGCCTATGTCCTGAATGGTATTGCCCAAGTTTTCTTCTAGAATTTTTATGGTCCTAGGTTTTACGTTTAAGTCTTTGATATATCTTGAGTTGATTTTTGTATAAGGTGTAAGGAAGGGGTCCAGTTTCACTTTTCTGCATACGTCTAGCCAGTTTTCCCAACAATATTTATTAAATAGGGAATATTTTCCATATTGCTTGTTTGTGTCAGGTTTGTCAAAGATCAGATTGTTGTAGATGTATGGTGTTATTTCTGAGGCCTCTGTTCTGTTCCATTGGTCTATGTATCTGTTTTGATACCAGTACCATGCTGTTTTGGTTACTGCAGCATTTCAGCATAATATTATTGTTCAAAATAATTTACGGATTCTACTTGCTTTTAGTTTTTGACATTTGATTTCTATTTAGTTAATAGTCTTAAACAATGAGATAATTCCAAATACAGGCAAAATGCATTATAAAATGTATAAGACTGGAGTCAGGAAACTGAACCTGGGACAAACTACCCAAATTTCTGAGTATGTGGCTGTAACTTTCTGAATTTATAAAATAGAAGTATAGGAATGAAATCACTTGTATGTTATTTTTTATCTGTATTTCAGATTCTTTAGTAGGTTATATCATAAGAACATAAATATTGCTGATATACTTGAAATGAGCTATTTGAAAATCATTGCAAATATAATTTAAATCACAAAAATAAAAAATTAAATCTCAAAATATTTACTTTAAAAAATTTACTGTATGCATTTTTACACAACTATAATGACATAATTTACACTAATCTGAACTATAATAATTTAGAGTTTGTCTCTATGTTTAGATGATCTTGTAACAAGTTATTTCAAAATTTAGTGGCTTAAAACTATAATTTTATTTAGTTCACAATTTTCTATGTCAAGAACTTGGGAATGATTCAACTGGGCAGTTCTAGCCTTGTGTTTCTCAGGCAGTTAGAGTGAGATGTTAGCTGAGACTTTAGTCACCTGAAGACTCCACCAGCCTAGATGTCCAAGGTAGCTCATACTCACAGTATTCAACACCCAGCATTCAACACCGGTTGATGCTGGGTGTCCTTTGGGAGCTCAGTGAAGCTATCAGTGGAAGCGCCATGTGGTTTCTGCTTCTCAGCATGGCTACTGGGTTCTTTCTGCAAAGGAGTAACCTCAGAAGGAGCATTATAACTGACCATGATGGAAGGCCTTTCCTGATCTAATCCTGAAAGTCATGCAGAGTCATCATATTCTATTAATCATTGCAAGTCAATAAGACTAGCCAAGATGCAAGGACAGGAACATTAGACTCCACTTTTCAATAGGAATACTAGCAAAGGGTTTATAGCTGTCTTTAATCTACCACACTGAGTTCCATATTTATGGATAATTATTGAATTAAGAAATAATAGAATTGAATTTTAGTCCAAAAATTAATTACACTTGAATGAGAAAGAGAATATCATAATTATTAAATTATATTTTTCCTATCAATGAATAATATGCATTTTTACAAGCACAAGGTCAAATTGGTTACATTAGCCTACAGGTTAATGGAATAACTTCATTTTGAATGCTAAGAATATTAAAATCCTGTTCATTCTACACATCAATATGATTTCTAACTCAATAGATCATCCTTACAAATATGTTCTAGAATTTTGCAAATACAATGAGAATTTTGATGGGTTATTGCTATCAACCCTCATTTGAGAGTAAGTGTTGTTTAAAGGCTTTCATTTTGCCTGCTAGATAGATATTTTAGGTTGGTGCAGAAGTAATTGCGGTTTTTGTCATAATAGTAATGGCAAAAGCCTAAATTACTTTTGCACCAAGCTAATATTTATGTGAATGTTGCCACTGTATATATACAACTAAAGACAAAATGCTGCGTAGCAAAAATTCATTTGCAAAGCCATTCATAGAGAAGACTTTTATAAATTGTCTTCTTATGGCATATAATAAATATTTTATATGTGTTATTCCATAAATGAATGTAAATGATATATTAGCATCTATCCAGTTTAATGCGGTGAGATTGTGAACTCCTTCAAAAATTTTCCCGGGAATAAAACCTAAGAATTTTTTAAATGAGCATAATTTTGGAAAACTGAGTTTCTTTGCAGTTCCTAGTAGCCACAATATAGGGAAATGTTCCATTTTAAACTATTTAATTAACAAAATGTTAATTAATACAAAAATACTGTTGTTAATTGTTCAACAAAAACAACTGTAGTAGATATAGGCCAAATCTCAGATCCCATCTCAGTAAAGGACTCACTGACCAGCTTCCAGGAGTGTGGCTAGCCCACTACAGCATTAGCTTTTTCAAGGGTCAGCCTCAGCTCTCCAGATGAAGTTCAAGCTCATCACTGGGTGATCTGAAGCAAAGGCTGAGATCTAGCTGTTTGTGAGGCACTCCCCACGAACCAATGACTGAACAAGGGAGTAGTATAAGAGCCAACCCACTTTTGCTCAACATGGGGATTTCTGTAACAGGAAATCTTAGCTATGAGCCCCTCATTTGGCTCATAGAGAATTTGTTAGTAGGAATCAAGATTTGACTGTCCCCTACTCAATCCTGAATCCTCTTCTTTTTTTTTTTTTTTCTTCACATTTCCTTTCCTTTCCCTTCCTTAATAAACTTTATGTATCCTTAACTCCATTTGATTCCTGGAGAACCAACTTGTGACATTTTATTTTATGAATAAAATTAACTTTTCTTAAGTGACATATTATGCAAGACTTTGGTAATATAAGTAGTAATACAATAGAGTTTTTGTCATAAGGTGGTTATAGTTTGGTGTCATCATCAACCTCCACAGAAATTTCCATGGGACTAAAGAAGTTAAGTAACTAGCACAGAACTACCTGGCTAGTTACTTGTAGCATTCAGGATTTGATCCTGTATCTCTCTGATTGTAAGAATCATGATTATTATCTTACCTGCATCCTACTATGCTAATATTAATATTTCCTTTGCAATATAGAGCAGGTAAAACCTTTTACCATTAACAGTAATATTTAGAGTCTAGGAGTATAAGTATTAAAAATGAGTATAATCCCTGTCCATAATACCCAAGATTTGGGGAAGAAATTGGACTACTGTAAAAGAGGTGAAACAGAAAGAGTTAATAAGCATCTTCCTCATAGTCAAGCTGGTTGTCAGCAAATGAAAAGATATATTAATAAATTACAACTAAGCTAGGTGTGGTGGCTCACACTTGTAGTCCTACCTCTTCAAGGGGCCAAGGTAGGAAGTTGGAGGCCAGCATGGACAACATAAAACAACCCCATCTCAACAAAATATTTTAAAAGTTTCTGGGTAAAATAATGACCATGGTGAAAATCAAATCAAGAACTCAGTCTCATTTACATTTGCAAAAAAAAAAAAACTTATGAATATACTCAACCAAGGAGATGAAAGAGCTCTGTAAGGACTATAAAACACTGATGAAAAAAATCATATATGACATAAAAAATGGAAATACATCCTATGCTTAAGCTCATGGACTGTTAGAATCAAAATTGTGAAAATGACCATATTGCCTAAAGCAATCCAAAGATTCAATGCAATTCCTATAAAAATACCCCAACGTCATTTTTTGCAGAATTAGGAAAAAAACAATTTTAAAACTTATGTGGAACCAAAAAAGAGTGCTAATAGCCAAAGTAATCCTAAGCAAAAAGAATAAATCTGGAGGCATCATATTACTTCAAATTTTACTACAAGGCTATGGTAACCAAAACAACATGGTACCTGTATAAAAGTAGATACATAGACCATTGGAACAGCATAGAGAACCCAGAAATAAAAGCAAATGCAACAGCCAGCTGATCTTTGACAAAGCCAACAAAAACATACACTGAGCAAAGAACACCCTATTCAATAAATGATGCTGGAAAAATTGGATAGCCAGATATAGAAGAATGAAACTGGATCCCTATTCTCACCATGTACAAAAATTAACCGAAGATGGATTAAAGACTTAAATCTAAGCCCTAAAACCATAAAAATTATATTAGAAAACCTAAGAGAAATGATTCTGGACATTGGCTTAGGCAAAGAATTTTTGACTATGACCCCAAAAACAAATGTAACAAAAAGGAAAATAAATAAATGAGACCTAATTAAACTTAAAAGCTTCTATACAACAAAAGAAATAATCAACCGAGTAAACAGACAACTTATAGAATGAGAGAAAATATTTGCCACCTGTACATCGACAAAGAACTAATATCCAGAATCTACAAGCAACTCAAATCAGCAAGAAAAAAAATAAATAATCCCATTAAAAAGTGGGTAAATGACATAAGCAGACATTCCTCAAAACAAGATATACAAATGGCCAACAAACCATATGAAAAAATGCTCAACATCACTAACCACCAGGGAAATGTCCATTAAAACCACAATGAGATGTCACTTTATCCAGAATAACCATTATTTAAAAATCAAAAGACAATAGATGTTACCATGGATGTGGTAAATGGTGAAAATGGAATACTTATGCACTGCTGATGAGACTGTAAATTAGTACAACCTCTATGGAAAGTATTATGGAGATTTCTCAAAGAACTAAAAGTACCTCTATTATTAAATTCAGCAATCTCACTACTGGGTATCTACCCAAAGGAAAAGAAATCATTATATCAAAAAGACATGTGCATGCATATGTTTATCACAGCACAATTCACAATTACAAAGATATGGAATCAATTTAAGTGCCCATCAACTGATAAATGTATAAAGAAAATATGGTATTATAAGTCAGGCATGGTGGCTGATGTCCGTAATCCCAACATTTTGGGATGCTGGGGTAGGAGGATCACTTGAGCCCAGGAATTTAAGAACAGTCTGAGCAACAAAGTGAGACCCCATTTCCACACACACACACACAATTAGCTAGGCATGGTAGCATATCCTGTAGTCTTAGCTACTCAAGAGGCTGAGGCAGGAGGATCCTTTAAGCATAGGAGGTTGAGGTTACAGTAAGCTGATCATACTACTGTACTCCAGCCTTGGTGAAGAACAAGATCATACACACACACACACACACACACACACACACACACACACACACACAGCACACACTGTGGAATACTATTTAGCCATAAAAATAACAAACTAGTGAAAGTATTTTGCAGCAACTTGGAAGTAATTCAGGAATGGAAAACTAAATACCCCATGTTCTCATTTATAAGTGGGAGCTAAGCTGTGGATATGCAAAGCCAGAGTGATATAATAGACACTGGAGACTTAGAAGCAGGGAAGTGTGAAGGGAGTGAGGGATGAAAAATTACCTATTGGGTACAATGTACACTATTTAGGTGATAAGTACACTAAAATCCTAGACTTCACCACTGTACAATTCATCCATGTAACCAAAAACCACTTGTACCCCTAAAGCTGTTGAAATAATAATAACAAACCAATGAAAATAAAATTAAAAAAAAAATAAGGTAAAAAAAAAAGTTAGTTGGATGTGGTGGTACATGCCTGCAGTCCTAGCTACTTGGGAGGCCGAGGCAGGAAGATTACTTGAGCCCAGGACTTTGAGGTTACAGTGAGCCTTGATTGAGCCATTGCACTCCAGACTACTAGACAGAGTGATACCCTGTCTCTAAATAAATAAATAAGAACTATACATTCTTTGTCGCTCAGTATGGAAGAAGTAGAAATTCTACCATGAGAACTAGAATAAACAGGTATTATGTTTTCTGTAGTCCTTTAGATGTTTTTTTTTGTTGTTGTTCTTTGTCAGCTCAGATAAGGGTGCCAGATTTCAGAGAAAATGGGTACACTGCTGTTTATACTGCTTATTTGGTAATTGTATTGGAAAAAAACATGAATTCGAGCATCTTCTTTTTTTCAAATAGAGATGGTGTTGCACTGTGTTACCCAAGCTAGTCTTGAAGTCCTGGGCTCAAGTGATCCTCCTTCCTTGGCCTCCCAAAGTGCTGGGATTACAAGCGAGAGCCACCATGGCCAGCCAAATTTGATCACCTTATATGTGTCAGTTATTATGTTTGGTGCTAGTAATATGGTAATGCAATAGAAGCTATATGCTCAAATAGGGAATAAAACTAGTTCAGTGAGGCTGGGAACGGTGGCTCATGCCTGTAATCCCAGCACTTTGAGAGGTCAAGGTGGGCAGATCACCTGAGGTCTGGAGTTTGAGACCAGCCTGACCAACATGGTGAAACCCCGTTTCTACTAAAAATACAAAAAATTAGCCAGGTGTGGTGGCACATGCCTGTAATCCCCGCTACTAGGGGGGCTGAGGCAGGAGAATTGCTTGAACTCGGGAGGCAGAGGTTGCGGTGAGCCGAGATTGTGCCATTGCACTCCAGCCTGGGCAACAAGAGTGAGACTCCCTCTCAACAACAACAACAACAACCAAAACTAGTTCAGTGAGGTTGGAGAACAAGCAAACAACACTTTAAGTATTGCATGAAATGATGTATGGTATGGATGCTATGGAGCATTCCCAAAGGGGTGTGCCACTTGGCCAAAAAGGAAAATCTTTCTAGTGAAATAAAGAGTAATTCTTTTTTTTTTTTTTTTTTTTGAGACGGAGTCTCGCTCTGTCGCCCAGGCTGGAGTGCAGTGGCGCGATCTCGGCTCACTATAAGGCCCGCCTCCCGGGTTCACGCCATTCTCCTGCCTCAGCCTCCTGAGTAGCTGGGACTACAGGCGCCCACCACCGCGCCCAACTAATTTTTTGTATTTTTAGTAGAGACGGGGTTTCACTGTGTTAGCCAGGATGGTCTCGATCTCCTGTCTCCTGACATCGTGATCTGCCCATGTCGGCGTTCCAAAGTGCTGGGATTATAGGCGTGAGCCACCACGTCCGGCAGGAGTAATTCTTGAGATGTGTCTTGGAGCATGAGGTATTATGAGGGAGAGAAGGATACGACGGGTAGAAGGCAATAAAATCCAGAAATTTGCATGTGTAAAGTGAGGAGATGTGAAACAACATTGCATTTCAGTGCTGTAGGAATGAACAAAGTGAGGAGGTTGAAAGTCAAAAACTTGCAGCTCCAGAAATAAGCAAGTAACAGATAATGAAGGGTACAATACACTATGCTGAAGAGTTTTGATTTTCTTCCTGAAGGAGGAGATGATTAGCTGTTAAATTAGGAAGTGACGAAATTAATTCCTGCTTAGAAAAATCTCTCTGGCAAATAAGGAAAGTGATAGAGATAAAGGAAAAATCACTTTAGAGACAATTACAGAAATTTGGGTAAGAAGCAACAAGTACTTAGACTGTCAATGCGGAATAGAGAGGAGTAAGTCCAAGAAATAGTGAAGAAGTAGAGATTAAATTTAGTTCCAGATTTGGTTCAAAGTGAGTAGCAGCTGAGCATATATGATGGCTTCCTGATTATTAATTTAGGAAATAGGAAGATAATGGGGAAATCAGCAGAAGTGAAGTCTCAAGGTGGCGGAAGAGGATGTTGAATTGGAGTGTCTGTGGAACAATATTGAGTATATGTTTAGTGAGTAGTTGTACTTAAGAGCTGGAGCTTGGAATACAGATAATTCTGGATTAGCTAGTTGTATCTTGTAGTTACTAGCTGTATTAGTCAGGGTTCTGTAGAGAGACAGAACTGATGGAATATATATATATACACACACACACACACACACACATATATATATACACTTAATAAACTCACATATATATACACGTATATATATATATAAACACACATATATATATATATGAGTTTATGAAGTATTAACTCACATGATTACAAGGTCCGCAATAGGCCATCTGCAGGCTGAGAAGCAAGGAGAGCCAGTCCAAATTCCAAAACTGAAGAACCTGGAGTCCAATGTTCAAGGGCAGGAAGCATCCAGCACAGGAGAAATATGTAGGCTGGGAGGCTAGGCCACTCTCTCTTTTCACATTTTTCTGCCTGCTTATATTCTAGCCATTCTGGCAGCTGATTAGATTGTGCCCCCCCAGATTAAGGGTGGGTCTGCCTTTCCCAGCTCACTGACTCAAATGTTAATCTCCATTGGCAACAGCCTCACAGACACACCCTGGATCAATACCCTGTATCCTTCAATCCAATGAATTTGATACTCAGTATTAACCATCATACCAGCATACAGTAGTAGAGGCCATGGATGTGGATATATTGTGTACATTGAGGTCGTGGTTGGGTGTACATGCAGAGTGAGAAGATTAAATGCCCAAAGATTGAGCTCTAGTGAAAGGCACAATTGTTACAGGGACATCACTAAAGATGAGCACTGTAACTTGGATATTGGTTTGAGAATTAATATTTAATTATAGCCAGGGACCAAATGGTAGATATAGTATCTATACTAGTCCATTTTCACACCACTATAAAGAACAACCTCAGACTGCATAATACATAAAACAAAGAGATTTAATTGACTCACAATTCTGTGTGGCTGGGGAGGCCTAAGGAAACTTAAAATCATGGCGGAAGGCTGAGGGGAAGCAAGGTACTTCTTCACAAAGCAGCAGGAGAGAGAGAGAGCTTAAGGGAAACTGCCACTTTTAAGCCATCAGATCTCATGAGAACTCCCTCACTATCACCAGAACAGCATAGGGGAAACCACCCCCATGATCCAATCACCTCCCACCAGGTCTCTCCTGTGACACATGGGAATTACAATTTAAGATGAGATTTGGGTGGGATCACAGAGACAAACCATTTCATTCTGTCCCTGGCCCCTCCCAAATCTCACATTCTTGTCACATTTGAAAACCAATCTTGCCTTCACAACAGTCCCCCGAAGTCTAACTCATTACAGCATTAACTCAAAAGTCCAAGTCCAAAGTCTCATCTGAGACAAGGCAAATCTCTTTCATCTATGAGCCTGTAAAATCAAAAGCAAGTTACTTAACTTCCAAGCTACAATGGAGGTACAGGCAATGGGTAAATGTTCTTATTCCAAATGAAAGGAATTGGCCAAAACAAAAGGGCCACAGGCCTCATGCAATTCTGAAACCTGGTGGGCCAGTCATTAAATCTTAAAGCTCCAAAATCTCCTTTGACTCTGTGTCTTACATCCAGGGAATGCCGATGCAAGGGATGGACTCCCATGGCCTTGGGCAGCTCCACCCCTGTGGCTCTGTGGGGTATATCCCCTGCGGCTCCTTTCACAGCCTGGTGGTGAGTGCCTGATATAGTTTGGCTGTGTCCCCACCCAAATCTCAACTTGAATTGTATCTCCCAGAATTCCCACATGTTGTGGGAGGAATCCTGGGGGAGGTAATTGAATCATGGGGGCTGTTCTTTCCTATGCTATTCTCATGATTGTGAATAAGTCTCACAGATCTGATGGGTTCATCAGGGCTTTCCACTTTTGCTTCTTCCTCATTTTCTCTTGCCACTGCCATGTAAGTAGTATCTTTCACCTCCTGCCATGATTCTGAGGCCTCCCCATCCATGTGAAACTATAAGTCCAATTAAACCTCTTTTTCTTTCCATTCTCAGGTATGTCTTTATCAGCAGTATGAAAATGGACTAATACAGTGCCTGTGGCTTTTCCAGGCACATGGTGCAAGCTGTTGGTGGATCTATGATTCTGGGGTCTGGAGGACAGTGACCCTCTTCTCACAGTTCCCCTAAGCAGTGCCCCAGTGGGGATTCTGTGTGGGTGGCTCCAACCCCACATGTCCCTTCTGCACTGCCCTAGCAGAGGTTCTCCTTAAGGGCTCTACCCCTGCAGCAGACTTCTGCCTGAACATCCAGGCATTTCCATACATTCTCTGAAACCTAGACAGAGGTTCCCAAACCTCAACTCTTATCCTCTGTGTGCCCACAGGCCCAACACCACATGTAAGCCACCAATGCTTGGGGCTTGTACACTCTGAAGAAAGACCTGGGCTGTACGTTGGCCCCTATTAGCCATGGCTGGAGCTAGAGCAGCTGGGATGCAGGCTGCCATGGCTCAAGGCTACACAGAGCAGCAGGGCCCTGGACACAGCCCACAAAACCATTTTTCTCTCCTAAGCCTCCTGGCCTGTAATGGGAGAGGCTGCTTCCCTTGTTGGGAGAGGCTCCTGTACGGTGATGGGAGGCTGCGGTGAAGATCTCTGAAATGACCTGGAGACATTTTCCCCATTGTCTTGGCTATAACATTTGGCTCTTCATTACTTATGCAATTTTCTGCAGTCATCTTGAATTTTTCCCGAGAAAATGGGTTTTTCTTTTCTACCTCAAGGTCAGGCTGCAAATTTTTCAAACTTTTATGCTCTGCTTCTCTTTTAAATAAAAGTGCCTGTTTCCAATAATCTGTTTTTGAATGCATATGACTGAATGCATTTGGAATCAGCCAGGTCACCTCTTGAATGCTTTGCTGCTTCGAAATTTCTTCCACCAGGTACCTTAAATCATGTCTCTCTAGTTCAAAGTTTCACAGATCTGTAGGGCAGTGGCAAAATGGCATCAGGCTCTTTGCTAAAGCATAGCAATAGTGAACTTTACTCCAGTTCCCAATAAGTTCCTTATCTTCATTTGAGACTACCTCAGCCTGGACTTTATTGACCAAATCACCATAACATTTTAATCAAAACCACTTTAGTTTCTAGGAAGCTCCAAACTTTCTCACATCTTCCTGTCTTCTGAGCCCTCCAAACTGTTCCAACCTCTGCCCATTACCCAGTTTCAAAGGTGCTTCCACATTTTCAGTTTATCTTTATAGCAGTGCCCCACTCCAATCACCAATTTTCTGTATTATCCATTTTCACATTGCAATAAAGAATGATCTAAGACTGGGTAATTTATACAGGAAAAAGGTTTAATTGATTCACAGTTTCTCATGGCTGGGGAAGCCTCAGGAAACTTACAATCATGGTGGAAAGCTAATGGGAAGTAAGGCATGTCCTCCCAAGGTGGCAGGAGTCAGAGAGTGCTCAGGGAAAACTGCCACTTTTAAACCATCAGATATCATGAGAACTTTCTCACTATCATGAGACTATCATGGGAGAAACCACCCCCATGATCCAACCACCTCCCACCAGGTCCCTCCCTCCACATGTGGGGATTACAATTCACGATGAGATTTGGGTGGGGACACTGAGCCAAGCCATATCAGTATCTTTTTAAATGTAGAGTTATTTCTGTTCTACTTACTATGTATGCACAAACATGAGAGGGAATAATTTAGGAAGGTTTCCTGGTTTCTGTCATAGGCAAATAAATTGATAGAGGAATACCAAAAGCAAAACAAAAAACTAAGCAAAAACATATGTGTGTGTGGATGTGTGTGTGTGTGTGTGTGTGTGTGTCTACATGATTATGTGTAGCATAAAAGCATTTTTTGGATACATTAACTTATTTTTTGCAACTAAGAATATATTATGAAAAATATCATACTATAGAGGGAATTTGAGTTTCATTAGTCAGATGCAATTATCTCCCACTGTGTGAAGCTGACTTTCCTTATCAAGAGCAAAGTAAAAGGGCTAAGCCTATTATGCTGTCTCTTTGATGTTTTCATAGGATATAATGAAAGATGAATGCTCGATGCTCAAGCTGCAGCTGAAAGAGAAGGATGAACTCATTTCCCAACTTCAGGAAGAGCTGGTAAGTGATAACAATGCTTGGCTCACGAGTGTACTTTACTTTCAAGGTTATTTGTTCCACACCCTTATTTATTAACACCAATGGCATTAGTTATTTGTAAATCCTTCCAGTGGTTCAATCCAATGATCAGTTTTTATAATTCTGTCATGAAAACTATAGATCTTTGACAAGCTGAGGAATAGAAAGGATGTTTTATAATATATGTGGAAATGTATATGATTCCAGAAACTTATCACTGAACCAGGATTAAACATTTCAGTTGTATCTATCAGAAATCTTGAAGGCTTAGGCCACATTGTTTTTGTAAAGTGCATGATTTAACTCCATAAAGCTATACCTAAAGATACAGATCTATAATATAAAGCAAAATACTTGATCTAGCAAACAAAACCAGATTTTACATTTTACTTTTATAAAGCCATCAAAAATACATTAACCTAATGAGACTTCTTGTTAATTTATTATATAGTTCCCAAATTATGTAAAAATTGTACAAAAATATGAAGTGTGTGTGGTTCAGGTTTTGGAGTATGGTTTTTAATGTAATATCATGAAAGAAAGTAAGGAATTACACTTTCATAATATAAAAATACATTTGGTAGATAGCAGACAGAGCAGTGGGCATTATTTTTTCTAAGTATGTGTTTTCTATTTATCTATGAATATTAACAGTATTTTGCAATAAAATGTGCACTCGATATAAATTTTAAAAGATAGTACTCTAAAACAATAATTAAATAGAAAGAAATAAGAAGAGATATTTTTAATTCATCATTCATTTTTACACTAAGAATAGATTAAAGAAATAACCATGCAATAAGAGAGACCCTGACTCATTATCAAGATGAAGAAACAAATCCTTCTCAACGTATTTTTAATGATTATTTTAGACTCACAATAGTGTATTATGTAATTATTGAACACAACTAAATTACAAAACAGACTTTGTAGACCATCGAACTTCTGAGGACTCCTGACATATTAGTGAGATATTGGAGAAATTCAGAGCATAATTTATAGACTCTTCACAACTGACAATGTTTTCCCTGAAACTTGACCTTTATTTAAACAGTGTTCTAGGATTGGATTGATGCTGATCCTTGGTCCCATTAACATGTTACTGTGGCTTTAGAAGACTTATAAACTAGTACTTAGGATAAGAATAGTATCACAGACAAAAGGAACATGTGTTACATTACCTAAATAACCTTTTATAAACCTGTAAGTAACATATTGTAGTGTCAATTTTATGTATTACATAATGAAAACATTTCTTTATTTAAATATAGCCCTCTAGGTACATATTATCTAATAATGCTTTTTTACATTGCATACAAAAATATGTTTGAGTTGACTAAATATCACATATAGATATTTATTGCATAATGGTTAAAATAATCAATTTTAACATAGCAGAGTATTTATTACTTTGTCAGAGAGTGCTTATTTTGAATTTGGGTAATTAACTCAGAAAAGAGTATTCTTTCTTTCTCAGCATTAGTTATGATCAGTTTTAAAACATTCATATATAAGAAATCGGACCTTCATTTGCTGAATTAAATGAAAAAGAAAATGATTACTTTCGAAGACAGTACTACATAGTTATAATTTAAAAAATTTAGTACACCTCCATCTAAAAAAGTCCTATATATATTTTTTTCTTTTCTTTATACTTGAATTACTCAAATTGGCTACTTAGTTTCTAAAATTTCTCAGGGAACAATAAAGGAGCATTTTAATTTTGTGCTATTGTAGTTTGCATAATCATCTTGAATAAACAGGAAAAGTGTTAACTTTTAAAAATATAGTTTATTTTATTAATTAAAAAGGACTGCAGCTAAGGGGGAAGTATGTAATTGGTGATTCAAGAATTTTACTTAGAGGAAACATGGTTGGAAAAAAAATTGTCATTCCATCTGGATTTGGAGCATGGATAAGAAATGCCAATCATGTAGGCCAATGCAAACCCCTTGCATCCATGGAAAATTTTGGTCCTCCTATTTCTGGTCCTGGTAATAAATAACTTGTGACATTTTGTTATGGTGGAGGTTAAATTTTACACTTATGCTTTACTTACATTGAAAATTTCAAAAAATTTTAGAAACCAGTTGAGTTATACCCTACTATATACTACAGGTTCATAATCTTTAATAATTTAGAACTGATTCAGTTTTCTATTCTTTCTCATGGGTTTCTGATTTCTTGACCACTGTTATTATCACAAGCAATTGTATCTGCATATACACTGTAGAATGAAATTAGATGTAATTGTACCAAGAAAGGCTTTATTCCCAATTAGTAATTAAGAAAGTTTTAAATTTTTTGATTATTTATATTTTTTAGTTAGCCTCATCAATAGTGGGAAGAGTTGTAAAAAGTTAGGGACAGAATGGGTCTAGAAAAAAAGAAATGTTTTTCTTTTCTTTTTTTTTTTTTAAGATAGAATCTTGCTCTGTCACCAGGCTGGAGTGAAGTGGCATGATCTCAGCTCACTGTGCAACCTCCACCTCCTGGGTTCAAGCGATTCTCTTGCCTCAGCCTCCCAAGAAGCTGGGACCACAGGCACACGCCACAATGCCCGGCTAATTTTTGTATTTTTAGTAGAGACGAGGTTTTGCCATGTTGGCTAGGCTGGTCTTGAACTCCTTACCTCAAATTATCTGCCCACCTCGGTTTCCCAAAGTGCTGGGATTACAGATGTGAGCCACCACTCTGGGCCATAACAAGTTTTTTAGTCATTTAAATGCAAGTGTTTCAGTCATTTGTTTTTAGGGCATGGTTTCTCAACAATAGTGCTGGTGGCACTTTGTTGTGTCTGTGCTATGAATTGTAGGATGTTTAGCAGCATCCCTAGCCTCTCTCCTCTAGATGCCAGTAGCACCTCTACACATTGCCAAATGTCCCATGGGGGCAAAGTTGCCTCCAGGTGAGAACCACTGCTATAGGGATATTCGATTAAATGTGTAGTCCCCAATGAAATGGTATGTTATAGAAAAAACATCTATTTATAGATACCCAGGAAAAAAACAAAAAACTCCAGCACAAGAGATGCACCTTCCTTGGGCTATTAAATATGTAACTGTTTGTACACTATATTTAGCTGCTAAGGCTACCAAAACAAAATGCCGTAGATGGGGTGGCTTAAACAACTAAAGTTTATTTGTCAGATTTCTGGAGGATAGAAGTCTGAGATCCGGTGCCAGAGTGTTGGGATTGTGGTGAGGGCTGTCTTCCTGGCTTGCAGATGGCCATCTTTTCAGTATGTGCTCACATGGTCTTTCCTTGGTGCATGCACATAGGGAGAGAGAGAGAAGAGGGAGAAAGAGAGATCATGTAAGCCCTCTGATGTCTCGTCTTCTAAAGACACTAATCCTATCATAAGGACCCCACCTCATGGCCTCACCAAACCTCCCATCATCTCCCAAAGGTCCTATCTCCAAATATTATCACGCCGGGAGTCAGGGCTTCAATACATGAATTGTGGAGCAGGGGGAACAATTCAGTACATAGCACATACTCTTTGTGCTCATGACTGTTTAATATTAGCAAGTTCAGTTGTGGAAAATTAGAGAGTTCTACTATATATTTTTTTTCCAGCATTAAATGCACGTTTCAAAAATTATTCTTTTCTACCATATGATTTCAAAATTATTACATTGGCTTAATTCTTTTTTATTGCTGGGTGGGTAGATTTCACAAAGCATAAATACACTAACAAACTGAAAATAATAATTTTGATTTAGGATTATGTATTGATGTTGTTTGGGTAAACTATTCAGATTATTAATTGCATTTCTAATGTGAATGTATTTTTGTATTTTATAGCCACACTTCCAATTTATTCCTTCTTTTTAAAAAGAAAACAATAAGCTGTTTGTACTCTTAGGAACAATTTTAAAAAGTCAAGACTTATTATCCCTGAAATATTTATGCATTACTTACCTTGGTGAGATTTACTGTTTTCAACAGATCGAGATAAAAATAATCACTTGTAATTGTTTTATTATGTCCAAAGGGATATTAAGTGTTAGAATATTAGAGTGTCCTGGGATTATGTGCTAGGGCAACTAATTGGAGAAAACGAGACATACATTCTGTAGCCAGAAGTTTGTAGTATGGTAAACAGAGAGGAAACTAGTTCACAGCATGAAACATCTACTCCCAACTGTTCTATAATAGAACAAAATCTCCTCTGCATTAAATAAGAAATAGAGCAAAGGAAAAATGTCTTCTCTTCATCTTCCTGGGGCCTTAGCTTTCTTTACTTGAGGAGAAGAGTGAGTCAATATGGTGATATGGAAAATTGGGATATGAGTTTCTTGTCCTACCTCTAATCTTAATTGCCTATGTGACCAGATTTAGGTATTTTTCTCTATTTGGGCATTGGTTTCTTCAACTGTCAAATAATACCACCGTATGTTTTGGTCTGTTTTGTGCTGTTCTAACAAAATATCACAGACTGGATAATTTATGGTAATTTATAGAAACAGAAATATATTTCTCACAGTTCTAGAGGCTGCTAAGTTCAAGATCAAGGAGCTAGCAGGTTAGGGCCCATCTCTCTGCTTCCAAGATGGTGCCTTGAAAGCTGAGGGAAGGAATGCTTGTCCTCACATGATAGAAAGGCAGAAGAGTATGAATCTGCTCCTGCAAGCCCGTTTTATAGCAGCTTTAGTATATACATAAGATGGAAGCCTTCACGAGCTAAACATCTCTCCATAGGTGGCACTTCCCAACACTGTTTGGGATTAAGTTTTCAATGACAGAATTTGGGGTGACATACTCAGACCATAGGACCATAACATTAAAAATATTACATATTTATCAATAGTGAATTTGATAGATTATAGCATATTTATATTTATATAACTGTATTATATATTATATATATTTTTATAGCTATGTTGCTTATAAAATTATTAAGTGGAGGGAAAAGCAGATTTTAGAACAGCATATTGTATAACACGATGTGAAAAACGTATATTGTATAGAAAATCTAGAATAATTAATAGTATTTAACTTTGAGAAATTAGACTGCTCAATTTCTGCTTTAATTTGGTAATGTATCATTTTTAATAACAAATATATTACTTGTATAATCAGAAAAACACCAGACTACTTCTTTGGAAAATAAATGAAGAATTTCAATGTGTTTAATGGTTTTCATTCCGTGATCAGTGTGTGTTGGGGGAAATAAGGGCAGCAGAGGGATCCTGTGGATTTCCATTCCCCACCCACTTAATGATAGTAGCCCTCATTTCATTGTTTTTTGCATGTCATTACTTATTACATTATCATTTCAATCAATAAGCAGTTTTTATTTAATGCATATCATTATACTCCTAAGATTTTATTTGGTGAAAAACCACAGCTGAGAACAAAATCAAGCAAACAAACCAAAACCCTGAACAAGATGATTGCTAAGAACTACTGCGAACTATTAAACAGGGTGGGAAATGAGAACAAAAGCTATGACATACACCTCAGTGAGAATTATTACACATCATGGTGATTGGAGAGAATATTAGCTAATTGAGGGCATGGAAAAGAACCAATGTTCAGAATCAAAAATAAAAGGAGGACTTTTTTGATAATTAAATGTTTGGATATACAGTTTAAAATATAGGTTCTATTTATGTTGTAGAATATATTGGACTTTTTGAATATTAGAAATACATCGCTCTTATCCAACAGAAAGATTTAGGGATTTTATTAATTTAATTTATTAAGATATTTAAAGCATAGCTATAGATTTAGATCAAAAGTCTAAACATAATAGCTAAACGTATGCATACTTAATCATAATTAATTATAATAAAAGGTATTTTAAATATTTGCATCATAAGTTTAATTTATTACACTTAATGATATAAAACAGAAAAATATTTTTCTCACTTCTGAGAAAGTTTCAGTGTCTTTCCCTCAGCTATTTAGTGAAGGTTATGTTGAAGAATGCTATGTAATTTTATTGCTTATATGATACTGAAGGGCACTGTAAATATTATCCTCAGGTGACTAAAATAAATTTGAGATATTTGTCATAAATGTTGATGGTGAAGTGTAGTCTTGTGTTTTGGGGGGATGGATATGTTCTTGTAAATGATTATTAATCTTATCAGTGGTTTCAAAAATCTTATAAATGGTTTTACACTATGGATGAAGAGTGTGTACTATACGACATCAGAAATTGAAGAAAGTATATTTGGTATTTATTAATAAATTAATTCAAAATATTTTTTAAGTAAGTTAGAGTTAAATTACAAATGAAAACATAATAAATTTAGTTAGTTCTGTGACCGTGAAGAGAAGAATTTAATTGTCCTAATTAAGGTTAGTAGACGGTGCTGTGAATTTACTGTTTTAACTTGGATGACAATTTACATATACACTTTCAAAAATGTTAAACAGATTTGTATGGATAATCACACTACTAAATGTAAGTTGTCAGCAGTTTATATTTCTGAACTTTTGGGGTTTCTACCATTCGGAATTTTCCCGTTGGACACTTTTATTTGTTTTCTAGCGGATCTGGGTAAAATGTATCAGATACAGCTTTCTATGTCTATTTCTGTAAAAACATATGTGTTTTGGCTGGGCCTGGTGGCTCACGCCTGTAATCCCAGCACGTTGGGAGGCCAAGGTGGGCGAATCACGAGGTCAGGAGTTTGAGACCAGCATGGCCAACATGGTGAAACCTCATCTCTACTAAAAATACAAAACATTAGCTGGGCGTGGTGGGCACCTGTAATCCCAGCTACTCCCAAGGCTGAGACAGGAGAATCGTTTGAACCTGGGAGGCGGAGGTTGCAGTGAGCTGAGAACTTGCCATTGCACTCCAGCCTGGGGGACAGAGTGAAACTCCATCTCAAAACAAACAAACAAACAAACAAACAAACAAACAAAAACTTTCTATTTAAAAGTCCAATTCAAATGGGTCACCGGAAAAACAAAATAGATTTTCTGAAAAAGTAAGTTTATTAGCCCTCTGTAAAATAAACACTTTAATAACAGCCCTTAATAACATGATTTAAACAAAAAAGCAAAACAAAAATACTTATTATGTTTTCCTTCATAATCTTCCTCTGTTTACTAACATTACAACAACTATACTTTTCAATGCTAGTGAAATTTAACAGTTACCTCTGTTTACTAACATTACAACATCTATACTTTTCAATGCTAGTGAAATTTAAGTTACCTTCACCACCACATCTTTTTAAGCAGTAAGGGAATACATTGACTGTAGGAATAATGTATGACTATTATCAGAGGAAAAAATTTAAAACATGTCGGTAATGAGAGACTCTTTCCTAAGAAGATTTTTTTGTGGGTCTGAATTCTAAATGTAGGTTATGATTAAGTTTTAAACTTCACACACACACATACATACACACACACACATTTTTCCCCACACACTTTAAAATTTTTTTCAATTATCACATTTTTTAATTACCTGTCCTTTAATAAACAATGCATTTTTAAATGGAAGTTTAACTAGGAGATCTTTCAGTTATGGAGCTGAAACACTCAACGATTCCACCACACATTTTTTTTTTTTTTTTTTTTTTGAGACGGAGTCTCGCTCTGTCGCCCAGGCTGGAGTGCAGTGGCGCGATCTCGGCTCACTGCAAGCTCCGCCTCCCAGGTTCACGCCATTCTCCTGCCTCAGCCTCCCGAGTAGCTGGGACTACAGGCGCCCGCTACCACGCCCGGCTAATTTTTTGTATTTTTAGTAGAGACGGGGTTTCACCGTGTTAGCCAGGATGGTCTCGATCTCCTGACCTCGTGATCCGCCCGCTTCGGCCTCCCAAAGTGCTGGGATTACAGGCGTGAGCCACCGCGCCCGGCCTCCACCACACATTTTTATTTTGAGAGTTAAGTTTGTGATCTTAAGTCAGAACCTTCCAACTAGCTGTAAACTGTTTGTGTTTCTAAAATTTGAGGTACTACTTATTAATGTATTCAAATATAGATTTCAAAATAAGCAATGAGAGCATAGTTATTGTAAAGACAAAGACATGGAACTTGAGATACTTAAATTATATCAGTTAATAGTAACCATTTGGAGTATTTATTTGTATTTAAGATTCAAAACAAAAGAATAGTGTGTGAACCGTGAGCTCTCTATTTTGGGGGGGGATGTTTGGACATTTTAGTTTATAATTAAATATTTTACTGAATTTTAATAATATCTTCAAAACTGAACTTTATTTTTTATTTTAAAATGTTAATTTTACTTTTAAAATTAAAGCACAATTAAAAAATGAATGTTACATCAAGAGCGTGATTTAGTAATTACCTATACTGTATCTTCTGCAGACTCTTTTTTAATTAAACAAATATTACATTTATTAAAATTTACTTTTTACTTTTTGACATATAGTTTACACAAAGTTAAATAAAAGTTTTAACTAGCTTCATTTCTTTTCTGGCCATTATTAATATTAATTTATTGCCATATTATTTAATCCTATGTTTTTCTTTTAGAAGAGGACGGTTAAAAATAAGCTTTTCAGGCATCCATTATAATAGATACATCATTGAGTTGAACACTTTTTCCTCCCGTAATGTAAATATGAACTCAAGAAAGCCAGGCCTCATTAAAAAAAATGTTTAAAAAGGTATATCCCTTTTCGTGTTATTCAACCTACTTTGTTCTCACTCAAAGCAAATATTGAAAATTATATTCTTACTTGAGTGTAAGTAAGCATGTAAACAATCATGTTTCTCCAACCTTTTCAAATGTAATTTACTTTATTAACTGTAAGGCAAGTTCTCGGCTCATTTGTTAACAATTGAATAGCAAAACATGGGACTGAATAAAGGCACTTGTAGAAATGATGATTTTTGAAAAAAATTGAAGGCAGTTGAAAAACTGAAAGTGTATCATTATGTGTAATCAGGTTACTATGCATAATAAAAAGGGTGAGCTAAAAATAAAAGACTAAGAAATACATATGGCTAACTAGCACTTTATCAGAAATCTAGAGAGGAGTAATTTTGATACTTTCAGAATTCAAATTGAATGAAATGGTATGCCCTTGATACTTTAATAACAGAATAATTCCTGCATGATAAGAGAAACATTCTTTGTGCATGAAAATCATATCATGAATTTATCTTAAAAGTAATTCCCCACTTGCTCTACATTCTATTATAATTTATGGTATTATTTCATGCTAGTCATTTTAGAATAGAATATTACAGCTCCATGGATGATTTACATAGAAATGGACAGCTGTAAGTACTTTCAAATCCTCTTTCTTTTTCATATTTAGGAAACATTACGAACAGAAAAGTAATAGATTAGGTATACTTAAACATTATTAAAGTGTCAGGCTACTTTCCTTCTTTTTTCAGGAGAATTAATTGCATATATTCCAGAAAAGGCTTATCTCAGCAGTAATTACTCTCCTAGTCAGCTCTGTGAGACAGATGTAGAGTGTGAATGTGACAGTATCCTATGATACATAATGGGGATTGCCTCCAGTTTCTTACACACTCCAGTACCCTGATGAAGAGCTGCCAAAAAGATACAATCTTTAATATTCAATGGAATTTGCTGTAGCAATAGTACATATTTGTTAAAGTCTTTATCACAAAGGGTTGTTATATTGCAGTACAGCATGGATATAAGAAAATAATTGCTCTATGATTTAAATGCCAATAGGAAGGTGTTTTACCTTTAAGGCATAAATTGAGTTAAAAATATTCCACCATATTGTGATCAAATTAGGCATGTAGTTGAAATTAATTTATACGTAAAGTTAAATAGTTGAATATTTTGGATATTTTAAATTTATTGTATAAGCTATGTCATTCAATTTACAAACTATCTTCTTTATTTTATACTTCTTTTGTTACACTAATCAAGATTCCAGTACTTAGAGTAATTTAACAGACGCAACAATTTAAGTAGTCAGTGGGACATAACGATAGCCAAAGACTTAGAAAAAAATATATAACGCATGTTCCTGAATTATCATGGAAATTAATAATATGCAGAAGGGGAAATATGTGTTTTTTGTGTGTGTAACTGGGCCGTCAAAAACAAAATTACAGCAAATTTAGTTTAAAGATGTAATTGGCTTTTATTAACAATTTATGAATTGGTGGCATCTCATATAAAGATTTACAAAAGTTCCTCCTCTGGGCATGGCAAAACAATTGGTATTTTTTTGTTTGTTTTGTTTTTGTTGTTGCTTTTTTTTTTTTTTTTTTTGAGATGGAGTCTCGCTCTGTCACCAGACTGGAGTGTAGGGGTGCAATCTCGGATCACTGCAACCTCCACTTCCCAGGTTCAAGCAATTCTCCTGCCTCAGACTCCCGAGTTTTTTGTATTTTTAGTAGAGACGGGGTTTCGCCATATTAGCTAAGATGGTCTCAATCTCCTGACCTCGTGATCCACCTGCCTCGTCCTCCCAAAGTGCTGGGATTACAGGCGTGAGTCACCGCACTCAGCACAACAATTGTTTTTTATAAGGTACTTTGAATAGGAACAAGGAAACAAGCTAATACAAAAAGTGGATTGTTTAACATCAGGTTACTTCATGTTACTTTCCTTGTAAGAGTTAAAGTGGAGGAAACTTCCTTATTATGCCCAATAAAAACTAGCTTGTTTGGGATTTGGCTATCACCTCTACATGATTTCTTGGAAGGCCAGAAAAGTAAGTTACCTTGAGTTTGGTGACGTGGAATCTTAACATGAATGACTCCATTTTGGTTCAGTCTTTTGGACTCTAGTACAGAAGCTCAGTCCAAAACAATGGCCTCCTCCTTTATTTAACTGTATGTATATAAATAAACATGTAATGTTCTACTTCACAATAAAGTATGTTTAAAAATTTGAAAGTCAGTCTGAGCCGGGGACTTTGACTGGAGCAAGTGTTAACATGATGAAGGAGTAGAGTGGTATCTGTCCTCAAGGAAGCAAAGGGAGATAGGCTTACATAATTTTAATAACAATAGCCACTAGCTACTGAGCTCCTAACCTTTGACAGGTACTGTGAATGCTTTAGGTTTATTATTGCCTTTACTTTTTATAATACAATTGAGAAATAAGTATTATTACTCCCAGTTCATTCATAATAAACTAAATTCAGGGGGATTATGTGATTCATTTAATTCTGCATAATACATGACAGTTAAGATTGAGAGGAAAATCTGTCTGACTCCACGCACATGTTATTTTCCCTGTTACATCAAACAGATTTATAAATTACAGAGAGATTATAAACATATTAGTGGTATAAAATAGGGTAACACAGTTCACTTTTGCTACATATCAATACCAAAATAAAAATAATAGCTACTATTTATGGATTGGTTACCATTCATCTGGTAGTAGCAGTCAGACTTGGGTGGTCAGGGCAGAAACTCTTGTGATAGTGTTACTGGCAAAGCCGGTCCCCCAGAAGTGGGGGTTCTTTCCCCGTTCAGTGTTACAAAGCCATTATGTGAAACTGAAAATGAGCATCAAGCAGTTCAGACTTTATTTGATGGCCATGGAATTGAGAAGTGGGAGCACAGCTCACAAATCAACTTCTCAGCTCCTGAGAGCTGGAAAGTCACAGATAGAAGGCTACTTGAATTAAGGTGTTGAGCATTAAAAGCAAGGGGAGGAATATCCGTGCAGTTTCTGGGAATAGGCAGAGAAAATCTCAGAACCAGAGTGCTGCCTTCTTTTTATGGTTTCTTCTGGTCATTGTCATGATGATTAACTGTCATGGCACTGATGGGACTTTCATTTAGCATGGAAATTAGATTACAATAAAGTTAGAGTTTCTTCAGAGGTCAAGTGAGCTGCCATCTTGGATACCACTGGTTTCAACTGGTCTGATCAGGTTGGGAACTTCAGACCACAGACATCCTGTTCTTACAAATTAGGAGAGTCAAGGTGGGGTAGCAATTTAGCTATGCTATACAGGCATTACACTGGGTAATGATAACAAAACAGAAAAATTTATTTTAGAGGAATCACCTACAGCCACTTCTTCCAGCCTTGGAAGTGAGAATGGTGGGTTTCATCAAAAAGCGCATAGGGCATCACAGACACATTTAATGTCATTTTAGTAATCATGTCCTATTTCATGGACACTCTTTATATTTGAGTTAAACACATTATTGCTTGTAAAATCATGACAGCATTATCAGAGACATGAAAAGAGAACAATTTGAGTATCTTATCTAAAAGCTGTGTAGGGGAGGGAAGAATTTTCTTTTGCCCTCTGAGAGTTTAATAATTGAATCTGTTAAATAATCTGACAACGGGCAGATTAATAGGAGAATAGTTACACAAATTTATCATGTGCACCAGAACATTGCAGGAAAGACAACTGAATACCCTAAAACCAAGTGAGATTTATCATTCTTATATACCCTGGTTATAGAGCCGAGGGGGAAGGGGATGTAGGCAATTTATAGGAGAGTAAATGGTTTTGGAAAAAGTGAATGGGCCCTCAGAAGAATACATGGTGGTTTGTGACAAAGTTGGTCTGTGTGTGGTGCCGACTTCTTGTCTTCCTCTCCTGTGATAAGAGTTAATCTTCCCTGGTTGATGCAGCCCTCGGGGAGAGGATTGGCAATAGCTGTATTACTTTCGGAGGAGCTGTCTTTAGCCAGATAAGGGGAGCTCTGAGAAAATGTCCACCTATATCCAACATACCTCAAGTGCTCTCAATTTGAAGTAATTAGCATACCAAAGTGGCATATTTTGAAGTTGCATTTTTTGAACTCTTTCAGCTGAGAAAGCAAATTTTTTAGTGACTTAAAATGTATCTTTATATTTTTATAACATGTGTGAATGCAGTATCTACATACTTATCCATAAGTCTATTTATATCACTAAGAAATCTCCCATAGTCAGCCAAATACAGAGTGAGAGAATGGTCAAAAGTGAGAAGCACTAAATCCAAACAGCATGATTTCATCATGTCTTCTGATTAAATATTTTACTCAGTGGATGAACAAAACAAGAATGAATGGGCTGGAGATTGTTTTTAAAAATTTAGTTTTGTATCACTTTACAACTCTTTGAGCTATTCTAGGACTAGTATAGTTTCTGTAAGGAATACAAAGGAGGAATTTACCAGTTGTAATCCCCACTAAAGGCTTGAGCTTAAGTGTTTTTCCTGTGTGTTCCCTTTTTACTGTCAAATGTGGCTTTATCATTACTTGTTTTTCCCTCTCATTGGTGGGCTCCTTAATGATAGGGTCTTTGTTCTCCTATAGCCTCAATATCTAACAAAGCAGGCAATTAGTAAATATTTGAAGGAATGAATAAAATTTATATCGTATTTTTTGCTCTTACATTTGTTAGGAGAACTTTTAGAGAATAAAGCAAGACAATGTCACATTATTAAATTATATAGATGAAAGATAGAAATGAAAGGGGAAAGAAAGACTGTGAGTTTAGGTATATAATTTCCTGGAGGAACCACTAGATGCCAAACAAGCATGTGGGGATGTCACCTAGGAAACTTAAATGCAAAATGGGTATCACCAGAAATAACAGCAAGAAAATAAGTGGAGGAAAACAGAGCTATGAAATGATGCAAAGACAAGTAGTCAAGAGAAATTATAGAAGTAAAAAGATAGGGTAAAGTTAAAATTGATTCTAATCTAAAATATTCTAGAAAACAAAGAAAAACTAAGGAAACAACGTTCAACAAAACCATGAAAACTTTTCAGAAATTTAGGAAGTGCTAAGATCATCTGCTTCTCTTCATTTCACCAGAAAAACATCTTAGTGAAATAATACAATTTGAAGCCTCTCTTAAAAAACTGATTTTTTAGATAGAATGGTTTATAATGTGAACAATTCATAATAGAAAATGGCTATGGGTAGGAAGTTAATGAGACTGGAGAAAAAAACAGCTACGCTAAAACATAAGTACAAATGAAAGAGTAAAAATAAATTTAAAATGCCAAACATGTTCATAACCTATATTGATGAAAGTATTGTTAGTGGTGGTAGAGATCCAAGTTACCATGAGTTAACAGCAGCCTGTCTGTATGGGTCCATAGTAACTTCAGTCCTTGCCGCCTCAGAAAGAATTTGACTGAGGGGCATAGAGCAGAAAAAGAGACCGAGGCAAGTTTCAGAGCAGGAGTGGAAGTTTCTTTAAAAAGTCTTTAGAACATGAAAGAAAGGAAAATTTGCTTGGAAGGGACCCAAGTGCACACCTGAAGGTCTGCGAGAGAGTAGATGACAGCAAAAAAAAGAGATCTTTAACCTTGATCCTAGAACTTTATAGGCTGGTCTGTTTCCCGTAATTCTTTCCTTAGGGTGGGCTTCCTGCATGTGCAGTGCTTTCCTTACCTTTTGGAATTGAGCACATTCAGTGTGTTTAGGGAGTTATATGCATGCCTATCTGAAGCTTCCTTCCTTTTTCTAGTAGCATGTGTTCTTGAAACATCACACTTCGCCATTTTGACTGTTAACACTCATGCCCAAGAAGCTGCTTCTCCCTGAGGCCTACATTCAATTAACACTTCTAATGTTAGCCTGTGTGGACCATCAGGAGATTCTCTCCCTGACAGCCAAATTATCGTTTCTGGAGAGGCAATGCGATAATTGCCAAACCATCACCGGACATTTCTAGTGAGTTGGGGAGAGACCTCTCCTGCTCCGCTCATGCTTAACTACAGCATAAAATGTTGAGAAGTATATGAAGCAAATAATTGTTCATACTATGTGTCAATATTATGCTATGCCATTTAGTTGTGTATCTTACCTCACCCTTGGCCATACTTTTTTCTTTTATATTGAGGAAACCAAGGCTCAAAGATGTTAAATAAATTTCTCAAAGCTGCAGAATGTCATTTAAAGAATCTAAGCATATGCAAATTAAATTTTACTATGTTTGCTATGGAGAAGCAAAAAGTGCTTCAGTGTAAGGTTCCTTCACTCAAATTATTTCCCACTGCTAATAGCATACACAGACTTGTGGAGTGTGACACTGAGAGGAACAAAGCAAATAGAGACCAGTCAATTTGATGGTTATGGGGATTTCTGAGCTATTTAAGTTCATGGAACTTTGTTGCTTTGGAATGAGAGATCCTTAAAATTCTTCTAATTGACACAGACACAACTGCCCATTTTTCTGTTTTACTAAATTCACAATCCCTACTCTATTTTGCAGTTTTTGGTTTATTACACAGCCAGACAAGATGAACTTGAATCAGTAAAGTCCCCAAAGATTTGAGGCAGCCAAACACACCCTTCCTTTTTTCTCTATTGTATAACTTTTGTTAATTGTCCTTGGACTATGAACAAACAACTTTGGTAGTAACACTAAATTACTATTTAAAAAGTGACATGTGTATTTTAATAATGAATGCTGAGGAGTGAATCATATCTAACACTAATATAACAGATATCCCATCCATATAAACTCCCTTCCCATTGTCCTTTTTCATGTTAATCTGTAATCTTTTCACTCAGCCTGTATTCCACTTACTGTTCCCAACCATTCTGGGCATTATGTTGGTTTTACTGTCAGTCTCAATATATTACAAACAGGGGAACTGAGGTTCAGCACAATTAATGAACTATCTCATTAGCTAACAAGCAGTAGGAAGGTATGCACATACTAAGATATGCGTCAGTGTGGTTCTACACTACCTTTGCTGAAGACTGACTTCTTTATGTGTGATATGCGAAGAGATGCCATTATGGAGAAAGGAAGGTAGGGTTGAATACTGAAAAAGGTATTTGATTATTGATTTTTATTTCTTAGTGGATTTGACTTTTTCAGTGAAGAATAATAGGTACTGTATTCATTGTTTTCTATCATTTTGCACACTGAGATATTGGATTGCATAGCCTATCTTGTTATAATCTGTCATTTAAGAAAACTGTATCATTATATAATTTCTATTGATGAGCATTTATATATTTTTTCCTCCTCTGAACTTTGCCACAAAAGGCATATTTGTTTTAGCAAACATTGATAACCTGCTAGGAAGATGAGAATATGCCTATTACACTGTTGAAGATTGGCTACATAATTTGAGTTATCTACAATATGTTGCAAAAGGCAGATACTTGGCAAGTTTAATGCCATCCATCTGATGTAATTTAACTTAAGGTTGGATGAATAGCACTTTATTTCATCCTTGAAACTTTACGAACATGACTGTTATTATCTCAACAACTAATGCTGCTTAAAGAATGTTCATTACTTGCATATCATTTTTTTTCCACAAAAGAATAACCTTGACTAAATATTAGGTAAAATTTAGTTTAGACTATATTTTTGAAAACTTTTTAAATGAAAGTTATCTAATAAGAGAAGAGGAAAGAATTATGTTACCTAATATTCCACTACCCCAATATAGCCTTTTTGATATATTCATATGTCTCTCCCTCCTCCAATTTTTATATAGCAGAAATGATAATGGCTATATGTTTTGTATCTTGCTTTCTAATAATTGTATATCACATATATCTTATATGTGTAAGTAATTTCTTAAAATAAATGTTCAAAACTCTGATTAGTGGAGTAAAGGGCAAGACAGTCTTTTTACAAGCATCAGGTATTACTATGTGACTCTTTTTTTTCCCTAGTTCAGTGTTATAAGTAACAATTTACTAGTAATGTTATCTTTTGTCATTTGTCTATTAAAACAAGCATATATTAAATGGATTGCCTTCTTGAAATAAAATAAAAGTTTAATAGATTTATTTTTCAAGTTTTCTTTCCATAGTAGAAATGTCTGCAAATGAAGAGAAAATTCTTCATTTCAGTTGTATATATTCAACTACAGCTATAGGTGTAGATACAGATAGAACATGTGATGATAGAAGCAAATATCTGAAAATATTTTTCTGAGCTGCAGTGAATGAGCAAGCTACATAAATAATGAAGCTTTTGTTTTCTAGTATGTGAAAAAGTGTCTACTTCTTAAAAAACTAAAGAACTTAAGCATCTTCATTGCTTTGAGTTGACTTTTTTTAATGTTTGATGATTCCTCTTTTGTGATGTATACTGAACTAAGGTTACCAATGTGCACCATCTTTGAGATCCATAAAAAAATAAAATAGTGTTTTTTGGAAACATTTTTTATCAGTCATTAAGCAAATGATCATTATTTCTTTTGTCAGTTTAAAATCTGCAGAAATTTTCCATATTCTTATTTTAATTAGAAATGTTTGACAATTAAAAATCCACACCAAAGGATGCTGACAAGGCCAGTCTTTGTCAACACTTTATAGATTTGTCCTTCTAGAACCAAATGGTGTGTACTTCTTAAAGAGAATATTATGGAACAATAAAATTGCAACATTATTTATAGTGTTCTTCCATAGAAAAATTATTAAGCTTACTTTTGTAAAGAATATATTTTCTATGTATAAATGGGAAGAACCAAATCTACTGATAATCAATATATGTTATCCTATTTATAATCATCTGTGAGAGAGCAGGAAGATATTAAGCAATTGGTGTTACTTTAAAGGCAATGGTCTTTCATTATTCACAGCTTTTCAAATAACCTAATGGGCTTATCCTAATTTTCTGTGCGGCCATAACAAAAGACTTGAGACTGGGTAATTTATAAATAATAGAAATTTAATTCTCACAGTTTTGGAAGCTGGGAAGTCCAAGATCAAGGAACTGGCAGGTTCAGTGTTTGGTGAGGGCTTTTACCCTGCTTCCAAGATGACACCTTGTTGCTGCGCTGTGTCCTCAAATGGAAGAAAGGACGAAGAGGGGCCTAACTCATTTTCTCCAGCCCTTTTATAAGTGACTAGTCTTGTCCATGATGGCAGATCCTTCATGGCCTGATCACATCCTAAATGCCTCACCTCTTAATAGAGTTGCATTGAAGATTAAGTTTCAACATAAATTTTGGAGGAGACACAGACATTCAAACCATAGCAGGGCTACTTCCCTTTCTCTAATAGGACAGTGCCAAATAGCCTCTGAAGTTATGGAGCCTACAGATGGCCATCTTATTATGCCTATTCCTTGTGTGTTTCTTTTTTTGGCAATAATAAAAGACTTATGATGAGCTATTTGTGCATACCTATAAATACATTTCGTTTGTTCACTACCAGCCAGTCTCCTAAGAACCAGAGTATAAAATGGTTCATGACCCACTAGCACTCAAATATTTAATGAATAAATTAATGCATTATTCTTAGTAGACAAAATACATTTGTAATCTCTCAATTAAACAAACAAACCCTTTTCCTGTGGCTTGAATGTGTCCCTCAAAAGTTGGTTGTGTTGAAAACTTAATCCCCAATGCAACTTTGTTGGGAGCTGAGGCCTACCCTCCTCCCAACAGTTGGTCTTCACCCTCAAGAATGGATTAATGTCATTACTGGGAATGGGTTATTCAATTGGAGAGTGGGTTATTATAAAGCTAATTCAGCCCCTGGTGCCTCTCTTTGTCTACTCTGTTTGCTTCTGCTTTCTGGCCTTCCACCATGGGGTGATGCATACCAGATGCCAGTGCCATACTCTGGGACTTTTCAGTCTCCAAGACCGTGAGCTACATAAACTTCCTTATGAATTACCCAGTCTGCAGTATTCTCTTATAGCAACAGAAAATGGACTAAGAGAAGTTTGATGTGTGCAACTTTAAATGAATTTTTGTGTATTTTTACAGTTTAAAGGCAGTCCTCTGTAAGATTCCAGCAATCAGCCCTCATGGAAGCCTCAAGCCTATTTTCCTTCCTAGTACTCACAAGGTGATTTTTAATAATCAGGATAAAATCCAAAGTGAATAATTTATTTCTTGCTAAAAAAACTTTTTAAAAGTTATTAGGATTCCACACATCATTCTCAAAGGGTAAATCAAATACTAGCACCTCAGTAAGTTGAATAAAGAATTGATAATGAACACCACATTGATGCTAGATGCTACTTGATTTAATAGTTTCAATACAATCTCCCTCTTCCTGTTGAAATTCCTTAGCTATTTACAGTGCAGAGAGAAAAAAATAATAATTCTATTCTAAGAGTAGTAGTGAACAGTTTTCAGGTGTTTATCACTGATACAAATTAAGAACTGTGTCTATATTTTGTATAATTGCATCATACAGCTGTATTAAATCTTATAGTATCAAATATTAGATCTGATTTAATAGTATTAATAAATTTAAACCCATTTTAATCAATTTTCAAAAAAATACCATGTTCAGTTACAGAAAATGGTGCTTAGTTGCAGACTGTATCGTACCTTTTAACACCTGATGTGTACATCCCATGTAACGGAAAGGGCGACAATAAAATGGGGATTCAAAGGAAATAATATGGCAGAATAAGATGTGTAAGCACGATCTTATTTTCTTTTTTCGTACAGAATACTTACAGTTATTGAGCCTTCCAGAAATTGGAAGTTACCTGAAGCCACTCAAGTTTCCTTAAAAAACAAAACAAAACTGTCTATAGTTAACTTGATATGCCACTTTTCAAATGTTTCTAATATTTATTTTATTTTATTTTAAAGTATGTTTTTCATCTGCATCTACCAACATTTATTCTTGGGCTTTTAATTTTACCTTTTTCTCGCTGGCCTGGTGGCTCACGCCTTAATCCCAGCACTTTGGGAGGCTGAGGCGGATGGATCACGAGGTCAGGAGATTAAGACCACCCTGGCTAACACGGTGAAAAGCCGTCTCTACTAAAAATACAAAAAATTAGCCGGGCGTGGTGGTGGACGCCTGTAGTCCCAGCTACTCAGGAGGCTGAGGCAAGAGAATGGCGTGAACCCGGGACGGGGGAGCTTGCAGTGAGCCGAGATGACGCCACTGCACTCTAGCCTGGGCGACAGAGCCAAACTCCGTCTTAAAATTAAAATAAAATGAAATAAAATAAAATAATTTTACCTTTTTCCAAACTAATGTAATTGCTTACAGCTCATATTTGAGCTTCTAAATGCAATGCTATTAGACGTATTTGCCACTTCATATTTAAGGCCTCTTCTACTGTGTACAGTATTTATTACCATGGAGCCATGAGACCTAACTGCAAGGCTCTAATCTCAGTTCAGCTATATGTTTAGAATCACTGTGTGCTGTTCATACATGGGATTTGCCCCCTGAGCATATTTTATTTAAATCTGGTTGCAAGACATTTTTTTTTTCTTTCTTCATACATCATTGATAACATCTAATGCTTTGTTCAATAGCACCTGGAATTTTCATCCAAGATGACAGCTTAGGGAAATTGAATTTTCCCAGAGAGGTATCTCCAACTAGAATATAGTTTTAATTTTGGCAAGCTGAAATAAATCGTACCAGATTGTTTTATTCTATGCAAGACATCTGGGAGACTTTTGCTGCAGTCTACAGAATCTCATGCCATTGTGAAATGTTTGCCTTATGGACAACACAAGGTCTGGGGCATAATACTGCGTGTTTGCTCATTTCCAGTGACTCTATTTAATTAAGTCTAGAATACAAGCATAGAGACTCTGCTTTGTGAATCTGATGCTCTTGTATATGACTTAAGTTTATGTCAGGATTTAGGGAAAACATTCTCATTTTGGTAGCATTCCCAACATTTTGAGATAGTTTGACTTCTGTTCAGACCTGGCATGAGATTTTTGATATATGTGCAAATTGTGTGACACTGTTGGGTAAAAAATTCTTAGGTACAAATAAAGTTGACAGGTAGGACTTCTGTCCATCCACATCCATGCCCCACATTCCCTGATCTTTTTAATAATAACGACAAAAACATGATCAGTGTGCACACAGAACAGAAATTTAGATCAAACTAACCTTTGGGTCTGGCATCCTAATGAATGTATTAGTCAAATGTCACAAACTGCACAAAAGCTTTTGTATTAGAAAAACAAAAAAAACAAGCTTAGAATGGATGAGCAGATGCATATTCTTCTGAGCTTCCTTGACTCACAAGCTTTGCTTTGAGAGTCACCTTTCCCCCCACTGCCCTCTCTGACTCACTCTTGGAGTTTCTGGTACATAATTAAGACATATGGACAAATTCCCAAATTCTAGGGCTAAGAATACCAGCAAAGGTGAATTTACTATGAAAATAAATGAAGTTTAAGTTCATGAAGCTTCACCTATACCCATCCCTTCCAAGACTTGATTTTCTTCTAGGAAGTTGTGGTATGAAGCAGCAGCCACAGCCACACACTAGAGTGTGTGGGCCACAGAAGTCCTGATTTGAACCCTGGACTGGGTGGAGTCTTGGAAGCCCACACTACCTTCATGTCCCTCAGAACCCTCAGAGGTAACATTCCTCTGGTGGACTTCATCAAGTGTTCATCCCCTAACTTTGACCCCAAGGAGAATGATCTAAATCACATGTTGCTCTGTTCCCTGGTCTAGACCATCGCAACAAAACTGCTTGGCCACTTGGCCCCTGTTTTTCTCAAGAAACAAGTAACTTCACTGAGCAAAAATGTACCAGTGTGGCATTTGCAATGATCAGTTGAAGCTGAAAATAACTTTATCTACCACTAATAATAAAAATAAAATTTAATCAACCAAATCAGAGGCCACACTGAATCATCTTTCTACTATCTTTATAAAAAATATTGTAAAAATTGCTGTCATATTAAGAAGCAATCAAAGCATATGAAGCCAAAAATAAGGAAAAACAGTATTATAGATGACTCACATTCAGTTAACCATAAAAATGAAATAATATGTTTTTCTAATTATAATTTTTATTTCTGGAATTTGTCACTTTTAAATAATCTGTGATTATTTTTCTTCTAAGTATATATCTTTTTAACAAAGTTAACAAAAAACAAAATATATGGGCACTAAGAGGCACTCTAGAGAAAGACTGAAATTTTTTTTGAGTATTTGAATTACCCATAATTACAAATTTTAGTTTCTCACTATTCACAATACATTTTATGTCCCGTTGTTTTGCTTAGTTAGATAGGATGGAAATCTTGGCTTTCTGTCATTTCCTGTGCAGCCCTCTGCAAATTCTTTTCCTAACCTATTTCTTTATCTGTAAAATGGAGATTATAATACCTATTTCATCATATTACTATGTTAAACAAAATGTTTTTGAAGTACTTAGTACGATGACTGAATACAAACAAATAATAAATAGTAGGAAAGTCTATGTTGATTATACTATGTAAAATAAGTATAAAAAAGTCATGAGACAGCAGTGTAATATTCTAAGACATTGGAAGAGTTTAAAAGAACAGTTTTGGAAAACTGATTTCATACTTGTATGTACTAAAATTGAGATGCCCATGGGACATCTTAGTTGAGATAGCTGTTAGATATTTGGATTGCAGGTCTGGAACTTAGCAGAGAATTACAGTTATAAATTTTTAATTATTAACGTATCAGAAGTAGTTGTAACCATGAGTAAGGATGATATTATATGGGACAGTGTTTAAAGCAATGATAGGATAGATTTGAGGATAAATCCCAGTAATGATATTTGGTGCTTAGTTTTTTTAGAATTATCAAGGAATATAGAAATTGCATATTAAAATGCCCTGCATAATTTCTAGCACATAGTAGCTATTCTGTACACTTTATTGTTTATTTTGATTAATTTAAGCAATTCAGTATAAAAAAGAAAAAAACCCAATCTTTTTAGTCTATCAAAATTTAAAGGAAGACTTCTAAACATTAACATAGTAATTTTGTATATCCCACATAAATCTATATAAGAAAATAAATCCTATAAACTAAGATACTTTTAAAATATAAGAATATGAGTACTTTTTTTTTTAATGAATGTGATCTTCATGGAATTTTTTTATTATTAGAATGGAAGTGACCCTGGAAGCTTTCTTATTGTATTTATTTAAAACATTTCAGTTGTACAATTTAATTCAGTTGTCTAATAATTAAAATAAATTGTGTAAATATGTAAATTGAATGAACTGTTTTCTACTATTATGTACATATTTGAATTCAATTTATATGATCTGCTCGATCATTTTTAATAATTTAATATGTATTTAAATATAAATATTTCATATTTTTATTTTTTTAAGTTTTTAAACTTTTTATTTGCATATTAAAAAAATTGTGCACTCCAATAATTAAAATCATTTGAACAAAAAAAAATGGCACTCTGATTAAACTGCATTACAGCCTGCAGGACACCTTGGGCCAGCTTGGTTTTACTCTAGATTTCACTGTCGTCCCACCCCACTTCTTCCTTCACCAACATGCAAGTTCTTTCCTTCCCTGCCAGCCAGATAGACAGATGGGAAAGGCAGGCGCGGCCTTCGTTGTCAGTAGTTCTTTGATGTGAAAGGGGCAGCACAGTCATTTAAACTTGATTCAACCTCTTTGCATCTTACAAAGTTAAGCAGCTAAAAGAAGTAAAATAAGAAGGCAATGCTTGTGGAATGTACAGTGCATATTGGCGGCGCATGCCTCATTACGATTCGCCTGCTTGCTTCTCCTGTTCAATCGTTTCTTTGGAAGGCAGTGGATTTTTCTCTTGCGTCTCTGTCTTCTTCAGTTTCGACTTATCGAATTTCTCGATCTCAGCCATATCGGGTTTGTCAGACATGGTTGCGGAGGAAAAGCGGAGCCAGGCGCGCGAGTACGAGCGAAGTCTGGTCTGCGCAGTGGCCACCACCGAGTTGTCGCCATAATATTTTTAATAATGTTTGCATTTCTTCTATATTGCTAACTTCTTTGAGAAATATTATTATGATCTTTGTCTAAGAAGCCTATTATCTAGATTGAGAATCTAAACAAATACAAAGGTAAGCAATTAGTATCATCTAATAAATGTCTCAGTTAATTCTATCACACACTTAGATAAGTTTATCAAACGTGTAAGAACATAATTTAATTAAGCAGAGCATGTTTCAGTAAACAAATGTGAGTGAGCTTTTTATAAAGTTTCAGATTCAACTACAGGTTATGAAACAAGTGAAAACTAAATATGGGATAGGGCATGGAACTGTGCCTTCCCCATGTGTTACATCTATAGAGCATATGCCAACTGAACTTGCTACAGCTTCATTGTTGCATCGTACCCATCAAGACCCAACAGTGGAACTACAAAGACAGGTGACTTGTTTCTAGAAAGCAGGTCCTAAGCCCTGCTTTAAGTGTGTTTATCTGGAGGGAGGAGCAAGAAGAGAAAGCCCACATCTACAGATCAAATTACCCTAAAAGAGAGACTATTGGAAAGGCTGAGCTTTCATATGTCATCCTTTTGCCCAATCTTACCAAGTAGTTAAGGCACTTCTGTTGTTGAAGTAAAGGTGCAGAAGATAGAACAAAGTCTAAAAATTCTTCTCCCATTCTTCTAAAAGGGTAGAAGTTCATACTTTAAAATTTAAGATGGGGACACTAGAAGAGAAAGAAAATGGTTCCCCCAAAGGGAAGTATAAAGGATTGATACATGAATTGTATCTTTATTCTCTCATCTTTTAGTCATTAGTCAATATTCTGGTCTCTAAGTTAGTAGATGGGATTGAAGTTATTGTAATAAATTAATATAATAATGTGACTGTGTAATTATATAAATATAATCAAGTAAATATAATACAATATATGTTATATAATCCATATAACGTAGCATTTATTTTATAGCATTCTTTTGATATCTGCTGCTTTAGTAACTTGCAATTTATTGTTTTATTACATCTGCTATTCAAATGAACATCACCTATTTATTTTCGTAAATAAGAGAATCCTTTATTTTAGTAGAGAGAAAAATTTTAAATAGTTCTACCAATATCTAATATTAAATGTGTGTGGGTGGAGAAGAATGAGGAGAAAGGTTGTATCTTAATTCAGAATTAGAAAGGCGACAAAATAACCATTTTCTATTACAAAAGACGTTAACTCTATGACATTAATTTCACCATGGGAAATCTGTAATCTTCATTTTAGAGAAATTAATTGGCAGCAGTACTATTTATGAAGTGCTGTGTGCTCAAATCCTTGAAGAACTTTCCTACATTGTGATTAGCCTAAGATGTCTAGCCTGGAGTGTTTCACATTTTTCTAGCTTTGTGATTACATCCTCCCACTAGGTATCTAATGAACTGAAGTAGACCGCCCTGCATTTCAGCAAATTCAGGAGTAAGGTTTTATGAGTATTAAAAAATAATTGAAAATGTCAATATTCAAAATGTTTCATAGTTCATATATTTTATGTCCTCACTACAGTGCCTATGCATATAGCTTAAAGCATATCAACAGAGGGAAAACACTATATTGCAGCAAGAAGCACCCTCATCCATGAAAGCTGTAAAGCTCCTTACTCTTTTTTTTTTTTTAATAGTTATAACCTTGTATGCAAGTCACTGTGAATTTTGCTGGCAATTGTGGCATTTCTCATCAGAGAGTAAATTCTTCTTCAGGCTGGTAAAATGACATCTGAATAAGAAGGCAGAAAAAAATTTTCAACCTCTTAAAACAACTTCTAAAAATTGCAAGTAGACAGTATCATGTATTGCATAATAGTTACATAAAGCAGATTACCTAAGATTCCCTGCAGCTCTAAAACACCATGCCCTGACATGTCCTGATTGAGATTTTTACCTGTATTCTAGAGATACTGAGTCAGCAGCTAGAGTAAGTTGTCACTAAATGATGCTTTTCCTGCACTTTGGCAGATAAGATCAGTATCTGAAAACCTCAGTAGCCAATGTAGAAGCTTGAGAATGGCATGTCTCCTGAAAAACAAAGTTTATTAAAATAATAGTTTGTGACTTAGATAACTCATTCTTAAGAAAGCAGAAATGTGGCAGCAAGAGTAGAAACAAACATAGAAGACAATGCTTAATAAAGAAGAAAATATTTGGCCAGGCACAGTGGCTCACGCCTGTCATCCCAGCACTTTGGGAGGCCGAGGCGGGTGGATCACGAGGTGAGGAGATCGAGACCCTCCTGGCTAACACAATGAAACCCCGTCTCTACTAAAAATACAAAAAATTAGCCGGGCGTGGTGGCAGATGCCTGTAGTCCCAGCTACTCGGGAGGCTGAGGCAGGAGAATGGCGTGAACCCTGGAGGCAGAGCTTGCAGTGAGCCGAGATCGCTCCACTGTACTCCAGCCTGGGCGACAGACCGAGACTCTGTCTCAAAAGAAAAAAAAAAAAAAAAAAAAAAAAGAAGAAGAAGAAGAAAATATTTTGCATGTTTTCCCTGACATAGTCTGGGTCAGGAAACATTTTCTATTAGAACTGTTTATTAGGGCAGTTTTCTTCTTTACCTGTGCTTCTCTCTATTCTGTAGACTTTCAAAAGCTAGGTTGAATCTTTTCACATTATAAATCAAGGTGAAGCTGTATTATTCCTCTTCTGAGTGTTGTCCTGGTACTCTGGAAGTGTGTCTGACTCTCATTCATTATTTCTAACAATAAGCCAAACTCCAAAGTAAAAAATTGTGGTTTCTCTTCTCAGTTAATTCTTATAAGTTGCCCAATGAATGAGAATTTGGGCATGACTCACAAATAGGAACTTATTGTGTTTAATCTACATTCTGCCGTCTGTCTTTTCATATTTCCCTTTTCCTGCATATTGACGTATTTACTGATTTCTCTGGTTTTTTTTCCCCATTAAAAAACAAAGCTTGGCATTAGTTTATGCTCAGTAAATGTTAATTACTCCACCTCATTAGCCTTGACTGGACTAATTTGTTAGTCAACATAGCTTATTCTCACTAGTTTCTTATTCAAAACATCTTTAAACAAAGCAAAATTATTTTGAAAGCAAAAACATATATTTTCTTCTGTCTTTTAAAATGACAATTGTTTATTACATTAATAATCTCATTAAAATTCTTGTTATTTTTTCTTTGTCAAGAACAAGTTAGACAGAAAGTGGTTTTTGTATGCTCAAATTTTAATTTCTTGATTGGTTGAGTTCTATGGCTATCTCTTGCTGTTGAAATTTGATAGAACTTCTCAGGGAGAGAGTAAATAGGAAAGTAGCGGGAATGTAGATGCAAAAATGGGTACAGAAATGATTGGTCCAGGGATGAAGCAACATCTGGATTATACAGGAAACTGGTCTAATTTAGTCAGCACTGGAGTCAGAAAGGGAAGGAGGAGGAAATTTGGGAATGTTCAATAGGGCATGGGTTTGGATGTGCAGAAAAGAGACTGTAGTAATTGACCTGACGTGTCTGATCATTGAAGAGAACCATCAGAAAATGAAGCAGGAAATAGTAAGAAATGGGCTCAATGTTAGGAAAAATAGCTCCCTCAGGAAAGAGATGTGTAAGAAGGATGCAGTTCACTGGTAAGGTATAGGCAGGGATTCTCAGGGAACTAATGCAAAGGGAGTGGGTCATTCAAAGAACCCTCATGGTTAGAGTAACCGTATTCTGGTTTGTCCAAGACAATGCCAGTTCACAAGGTCATTCTTGCATTACTAATGGTTCCCTTTCTCCCAAAAATTTACAGTTTTTATCATGCTTGTAGTCAATACTCAAAAAACATGTGTGAGGAGGCTTTTGCTTATTAGAACTATGAAATTGCTTTTAGGTTGGCAGAGCATATGAAAGCCATTTCTAGACTTAGTTTGAAGGGGATGACATCTCTTGAAAAGAGTCAGCACAGGTTAATAAATAAGTGCAGGCCCTTAAGAGGTGCACTGGATGCTTTAAGGCCCAACTTTTCACCACGGATTATTTGCATGACCTTGGGTAAGTTACAAGTTACATAACCTCTCATTTCTTCAGTTTTCTCATCTGCAGTGCAAAGGTAATAATAGTATCTACTTCATGTAATGTGGTAAGGCTTAAATGAGTCAGTGAAAAAAAAAAAGTGTGTGTAACATTGTGGCTATTTACTGCTAAACTGGTTCCATTCTGCATCCAGTAAATGTAATTCCTACGGATTTTCAGGTGGCTCTTTGATCTGCTGCATTGAAGTGTGGTTACAGGAGAAACTGGTAATAAACTAAGAGTTAGGCGTCAAATAGTTTAAAGCACTTTTCAAATGCAAAATATTCTTAACCTGCATTAATTTATGAGTTTGGGTATCATTTTGCTCTTAATGCTTTAGAAAATGATTTAAAATTTTTAAGATTTGACTCATTCTTCAGATTAATTTTTTTCCTATCTCAACATCCAAGTATTTTCTAGAGGATTATATTTTTGGTGTATTGTGGAACTTTTCTGATTTTGCAACACACAACATAAACAGAATCATTCTCTCATACCTATTTGTCCCTTCCTTCAACTTTTGCTGGATTTTCCGTATGCCTTGTTATTGTATATCTGGTCAAGCCATTTGGTACAAAACATTTTTTAAAAACAAATCTTTTATATTTCTTGGTCATGTTAATCTATTCCAAGAGAGTGCTAGTTATATTCCCTCCTTGGGCGTAAAATCTATGTGTTGTTGTCAGTTTCTTTGTTCTGTAATTATTACTGCCCTCCTTTAAGAAAATTTAACTATCTGATGAGTCTAATAACATTACTTAGTCACTAGAAGCTTAAAGGTAACAATATAAAATGTATATTTTTTATATTTTCAGTACTCTTGAGACTCAGCCAAATCTTTCAAGATTTTGTGAATTTGTCAAGCACTCTATGACCTCGTATATTATTACACACTATACATTCTCCAATATATTATTATAAATTGTATCACCATTCAAATCTCCTTCCTCTGTGTGTGTGTGTGTATATATATATATGTCTTCCAGTGTGTGTGTGTGTTGTGTATATATAGATAGATAGATAGAGAATATATACATAGATATAGATTGAGAATATATATATATATATATGTATAGAGAGAGAGAGAAAGAGAGGAAGACAGATATGTAGTAACTGGGTATTACTAAACTTCAGAGTTCTTAAATTATACTTGCTTTACTGTGCATGTTAAAAAATAATATCTAAGCCTAAGGCATTGATTCACATTTTTACAGCAATTACTGGCAGTAGCAAATTCTATTACCACTAAAGAATGAAGACATTCCTCATAAGGACTACTTTCCCCTCCCTCATTCCACTCCAGCCACATTGGCCTTCTTATTGTTCCTTGAACACACAGAGCATGCTTCTTCCTTAGGGTATTTTGCCTTAGCTCATTTCTTAGACTAGAACATTCTTCCCCCAATTAATTTTACATATGGTTACTAACCCCCTTCCTTCAAAAATTTGCTCAAATGTTACCTTCCTCAACTTCACTACGCTACACTATTTAAAGTTGCAACCTGTCCCCCACACCACTTGTTTCATTCCTATTATCCTGCTTTTTTTTTTCCCTGCATAGCATTTTCATACCTTCTAATACATGATACTATCTAATTATTTATATGCCTATGGTTAATATCTGTCCACCCCAGCCAATATGTATGTGACAGAAGACAGAGGTTTGCATTGCTCAGCAACATATTTGTAGTTGCTAGACAAGGGGTTAGCAAAGAGCCAGACAGTAAGTATTTTAGGATTTATAAGCCATATAGTCTCTGTCTCAATTAAACTTTGGCATTGTAGCCTGAAAGCTGGTATAGACAATATGTAAATGAATTGGTGTGGAGCTATTTCAATAAAACATTATTTATGAAAACTAACTATAAGCTGGATTTGACTTGTGGACTTTTGAGACAATATCTGGCACATAGAAGCTCTTAAAGAATATTTGTTAGGCCGGGTGTGGTGGCTCACTCCTGTAATCCCAACACTCTGGGGGGCCGAGGCAGGCAGATCATGAGGTCAGGAGATCGAGACCATCCTGGCCAACAAGGTGAAACGCCATCTCTACTAAAAATACAAAAAATTAGCCTGGCGTGGTAACACGCGCCTGTAATCCCAGCTACTAGGGCGGCTAAGACAGAAGAATCGCTAGAACCTGGGAGGCAGAGGTTGCAGTGAACCTAGATGGTGCCACTGTACTCCAGCCTGGTGACAGAGTGAGACGCCATCTAAAAAAAAAAAAAAGAATATTTGTTGAGTGAATGAAATAGATTTATTGAAACCTGACATATTTAGGATGTGAGCATAAATTACTAATAAATTTGCCCCTTCTCCCAATCCAAAATTGACAATCATTTTTTTCATTTAAAATATTGACACTGGCCTTACTGCCCATCATAATCAAAAGAGTTCCCTGTCCTGTTAAAACTATAGTGCCTGCTTGCATATGACAGAGGAACTGTGGTAGAGTAGTTATCAGAATCAGAACTAGGAGTGAAAGGCTATCCTAGGCCAGAAGGCAACAAAACCTTGAATTCAGGATTCATATTAAATATATTTGTTAGTTAGTGCTTTTTTTTAAATTTAATTCCTGAACAACAAAAGTATATTTTCAGTATGTGAACATATCAGGATTTATACAGCCTATAATGTTTTTCTTATTTCAACTATGAAAAAAAAAAACCAGATTTTCTTATTTCTTGAGTTAATTGTAAACTTGAAGTGATGGCAATGGACTTGTAACTTATTTTCTCATTCTGCAGTACATTTCCAAGCCACTATACAAATGCTGAGTCATTAGTGTCATAGTGCTGTGTCTATTTATAGATTTTTTAATGAGTGTTATTAACCATAAATGCTCAATATGAAAAAAATGAAGGAAAGTAGCTTTGTCTAATCACAGTAGAACACTGGATTTATTCTATAACAAACTGAAGGGTGACTTAATCACCTCAAATTAAAACTTGTTCTTTATCTCATATATAAATTGAAATTCATTGCATTCTTATGTTTCCGATAAATGGCAGATTTCTCCATTGCCCAGTAACTTTAAGGTGATTGTTTGCTCACTATAAATAGAGATATGTGTGTTTATGTATAGAAATCCTTCAGTGTGAGAGTTAAATTACTCCATCTTAAAGAAAGAAATGCATTAATGTACAACCATGGAAGGTGTGATAAGTTTAGGTATATCATCCATCCTCACAGAATCTGTTTGCAGTTATTGGAATAAAATTATTTCCTTTATAGAGATCTATTTAATATTGTTATAGACATCTGCCCATCATAATAATTAAATTTTTATTGATAAAAACAATTATAAATATGTATAGGTACATGTGATATTTTGATACATGCAGATAATGTTTAATGATCAAATCAAGGCATTTTGGATATTCATTGCCTCAAACATTTATTATTACTTTGTGTTGAGAATATTCTAAATCTTTTCTTCTACTTATTTTGAAATATACAATAAATTACTGATAACTGTAGTCACTCTTCTGTGCTATTGAACACCAGAATTTATTCCTTCTAACTAACTGTATTTTTGTACCCATTAACCAACCCGTCTTCATCTCTCCTGCCATTCTTCCCAGCCTCTGATAATCATCATTCTCCTGCCTCAGCCTCCCGAGTAGCTGGGATTACAGGCACGCCAGCACACCCAGCTAATTTTTGTATTTTTGGTAGAGATGGGGTTTCACCATGTTGGCCAGGATGGTCTTGATCTCTTGACCTGGTGATACACCTGCCTTGGCCTCCCAAAGTGCTGGGATTACAGGTGTGAGCCACTGCACCCAGCCTATTTTGTGAAATATTATGTTTATTATGTGTTAGTCTTAATTTGATTTAATTCTTTACAACGGGGTGTCTTCGTTCCCTCTGAAACTATTCCCCCATTTGTAGCATACTTTTACATTCAAGTAAATTATTTACCAATATGTTCTTAGCTGATATTACAAAGGCTTTATTCATTCATTCGTTTAATTATTAATGTATTAACCAACACTTACTGAATGTTTATCTTATGTCACAACTTGGTGATCAAAGGAAGATTCTTAAACCATCATACTTTTCTGGGACATATATATTAGTAAAAAAATGATTTCCATTCCATTTAAAGAACACTGGGACAGATGTATGCATGGGCTGTGTGTGCATGCTGTCAGTGGAGCACCCCATTGGGCCTGCGGCAGTGTCCCCTTGGTTCTGATCAGGAGACCTTGAGCTTTGCCACTTAGCATCTCAGAAGTCTCCCTCAGGATCTCGACCTTGCTTCTTACTACATGTTCTTTCTGAAGATTTCCTCTATGAAGTCCAGAACTTTTATGATTTCATTTCCATTTCTCACGTATCAGTTTTTTTATTGAATTCTCTCCATCTTTTACATTAAAATCTTTCTTTAGTTCATCAGCTATCTAATAACAGATACTTACTTCACCAGACTCATCTTTGTTATCAATATTTCGTTTAACTTTCTTAGGTTGTCAGATTTTAAACGTCGACTTAGGTATACTTTAAAAAATAAGAGAAAAAAAGGAAAAAGTCGCAAGTAATCCAGAAAACAATATAAAAATAATGTTGTAATTCAAATCAAATACGTACTGTGAGCATTCAGTGTTTCCATGGATCTTCTAATAATTTTTTTTTGTTGCTTTCAGATTTTTTGTTTTGATTTGATTGCTGTTTTACTTTTTGCTATAGATATGCAGTTTTTATTTTGGTGATGTTTTTCTTTTTCTCTTGTTCTTTTTACTCAAAGACCTCCAGTGATAAATGATATATGTAAGCATACATATCCTAACATATATATATTTGTTTTTCAAACTTAGTATGTGGTAGTCATCATAATTAGATAAGACTGATGTTTCTCATTTTGATTATCAGGAAGGTTTGTTTGAAGCAAATTATTGTGGATTTTTTTATGTTTGCTGCATTTGTACTTCTTACACAATCACTTTTAATTAACAATGCATAGTTGTATATTTGCTAAATGTAAACACTATGTAAGGGGGTAGGAATTTATTGTTCAGAAGATGAGTGCATAGTAGCAATGAAGCACATATATCATATTTGATTTGTACCCTGGTTTTGTGGATCACAACTATGAGACAGTGGAAAAACCATCGATTCCATGTAAAATTGGTGCCCAAATGTTAAGTGATATTTATAGAAATTATAACTGGAAGCTAAGGGCAGAAAATGGCTCTAAGATATAAGTGGCAATAGCAGAAATATAGTATTAAAAGATATAAAAGGGTAGTATAAATATCTTATAAGTAAATTCTTTCTTTCCCTAGGAAAAGGACATAGTGAATGAAGTCTTTTTTTTCTCCAAGTCTGACAGTGCCTCAAACATTCTAAAATAATCTTTTCTCCCCTATTAGTCATCACTTAAGTGTGAGTTTATTTGAAGTGATTTTGATTTACGGATAACTCATTTTAGTTACTCAGAATTAACTCCCTGCGGAAGACCTAATAACAATCAGTTTTATGGTCATGTGCATTACCTTTCCCCATGATATGGTTTGGCTTTGTATCCACACCCAAATCTCACTTTGAAGTGTAATAATCCCCACGTATCAAGGACAGGACCAGGTGGAGATAATTGAATCTTGGAGGTGGTTTCCCCCATGCTGTGCTCGTGTTAGTGAGTTCTCACGAGATCTGATGGTTTTATTTATTATATATATATGTTAGGATATGTATACTTACATATATCATTTATCACCTTTGCTCAACACTCATTTTCTCTCCTGCCACCCTGTGGAGAGGTGCCTTCTGCCATGTTTGTAAGTTTTCTGGGGCTTCGCCTCCCATGCAGAACTGTGAGTCAATTAAGCCTCATTTCTTTATAAATTACCCAGTCTCAGGTATTTTTTTATAGCAGCGTGAGAACGGACTAATACAGTAAATTGGTACTGCAGAAAGTGGGGTGCTGCTGTAAAGATACCTGAAAATGTGGAATTAACTTTGGAACTGGGTAACAGGCAGAGGTAGGAACTGTTTGGAGGGCTCAGAAGACAAGGAAATGGGGGAAAGTTTGGAACTTCCTAGAGACTTGTTGAATGGCTGTGACCAAAATGCTGATAGTGATATGGATAACGAAGTCTGGGCCGAGGTGGTCTCAGATGGAGATGAGGAACTTGTTGGGAAGTGAAGTAACGGTCACTCTTGCTGTACAAAGGGACTGGTGGCATTTTGCCCCTGCCCTAGAGATCTGTGGAACTTTAAACTTGAGAGAGATGACTTAGGGTATCTGGTGGCAGAAATTTCTAAGCAGTAAAGCTTTCAAGAGAAAGGAGAGCATAAATGTTGGGAAAATTTGCAGGCTGAAGATGCAATAGAAAAGAAAAACCCGGCCAGGTGTGGTGACTCATGCCTGCAATCCCAGCACTTTGGGAGGCTGAGGTGGGTGGATCATGAGGTCAGGAGATCCAGACCATCCTGGCTAACACGGTGAAACTCCGTCTCTACTAAAAATACAAAAAATTAGCCAGACGTGGTGGCAGGCGCCTGTAGTCCCAGCTACTTGGGAGGCTGAGGCAGGAGAATGGTGTGAACCCAGGAGGCAGAGCTTGCAGTGAGCCGTGATCGTGCCACTGCACTCCAGCCTGGGCAACAGTGCAAAACTCCATCTCATAAAAAAAAAAAAAAAAAGAAAACCCATTTTCTGAGGAGAAATTCAAGCCCTATGCAGAAATTTGCATAAGGAGGTGAATGTTAATCACCAAGACAGTGGGGAAAATGTCCCCAGGGCATGTCAGAGACCTTCACAATAGCCCCTCCCATCCAAGGCCTGGAGGCCTAGGAAGGAAAAATGGTTTCATGGGCTGGGCCCAGGGACACCCTGCTCTGTGCAGCCTTGGGACATGGTGCCCTGCATCCCAGCTGCCTCAGCTCTAGCCGTGGCTAAAAGGGGCCAAGGTACTCCTCAGACCATTGTTTCAGAGGGTTCAAGCCCCAAACCTTGGTGACCTTCACATAGTGTTGGGCCTGTGGGTGTACAGGAGTCAAGAATTGAGGTTTGGGTACCTCTGCCTAGATTTCAGAGGATGTATGGAAACACCTGGATGTCTAGGCAGAGTCTGCTTCAGGGGTGGAGCCCTCATGGCTCACTAGGCAATGGCCCAGTGGGGACTCTATATGGGGCTTCAACTCCACATTTCCCTTCCAAATGGGAAGATGGCCACCATATTCTGGATCCCAGAATCATAGATCCACCAACAGCTTGCACCGTGCACCTGGAAAAGCTGCAAACACTCAACCCCAGCTGTGAAACCAGCTGGGAGCTGGCCTTTATCCTGCAAATCTACAGGGGCGGAGCTGCCCAAGGCCATGGGAGCCCACTTCCTGCACCAGCGTGCCCTGAATGTGAGACACAGAGTCAAAAGAGATCATTTTGGAACTTTAAGGTTTAATGACTGCCCTATTGGATTTTGGACTTGCATGGGGCCTATAGCCCCTTTGTTTTGGCCGATTTCTCTCATTTGGAATGGATGCATTTACCCAATTCCTGTACCCCCACTGTGTCTTGGAAGTAACTAATATGCCTTTGATTTTACAGGCTTATAGGTGGAAAGGACTTGCCTTATCTCAAATGAGACTTTGGACTTGGACTTTTGGGTTAATGCTGGAATGAGTTAAGACTTTGGGGGACTGTTAGAAGGGCACAATTGTGTTTTTAAATGTGAGGACACGATATTTGGTAGGGGCTGGGACAGAATGATATGGTTTGGCTTTGTATCCCCACCCAAATCTCACCTTGAATTGTCATATTCCCCACATTTCAAGGGTGGAACCAGGTGGAGATAATTGAATCATGGACGCAGTTTCCCCCTGTGCTCTTCTCAGGTTGGTGAGTTCTCATGAGATGTGATGGTTTTAAAAGGGGCTTCCCCCTTCACTCCACATTCATTCTTTCTCCTACTGCCCTGTGAAGAGGTGCCTTCCACCACGATTGTTAAGTTTTCTGGGGCCTCCCTAGGCATGTGAAACTGTGAGTAAATTAAATCTTTTTTCTTTATAAATTACCCAGTCTCGTATTTCTTCATAACATCATGAGAACAGACTAATACACCCCAGTCCGATGAATAATTTCAGAAAACATTTCAGAGGAGCAAACCAAAATAACTACAAAGCCAAAACACAAAAGAACTCTACAGGCACATATTTTAACCCTTGAGAATCTGCCTTAATTGTGAACAGAGAATCAAAATTCAAGGTTCTTACTAGGGATGATAACCTTTCCTACACTTTGCCAATCATTGTATTAATTCTGTGACAGAGGCTGCCTGAAGTACATGGGGAGGGGTGGTGGGGGGTGCTGTCCAGTTTTTAAATGGTTGAGATTTTACCCTTGTTCCAATGCAGCCCTTGGAGACTATGCACTTGAACCACATTTTATTGGCTACTTATAGAGCTTTTTTTTTTTTTTCTGATCCGACCTTTACCATCATGTGTTTTACCCACTCAAACAAGTATTCTAAAGAAGAGGTGTACGGAATGTGCTATTTGGCTTGTTTTAACAATGTTCACAAGGTTGTTCTGAAATTAAACAGTATGTTTCTAGATAGCTGGATTGATCTTTAACTTTGGACACTGTAAATCTTAAAGTTGAACATGTTTCTTTTTAAATTTTGACCACTAGCTTAAATGTACAGCCATTTAGTAATTGTACATAACTGTGTGGCATGTTATCTGTGCGTTAATATTACTCCTCAGTTTTTTAATTTGCCTAACCACTACTTTCTTTCTTCAAAATATTCAAATCTTAATTTTGACCTTTAACATATATGTAAATTTCTTCCAACGCTTTGTGGAAGACTAGCAATCATGGTCCTGTCAAAACAGAAATTATACCTTAATTTGAACAGGAAAATTTAATATAAAATTATTAACTATAACAGTAGTTTTAGATAATCCAGCATTAGCAAGTACATAATAAAGAGAAGTCAAAAAAATATAGGAATAGCAGATATAAGGAACAAACTTTACTCAAACTTTACTCATAGGACTGAGATAAAACAACTACAGAAGAGCCCACTCACCCTAAAGCTGAGATCTAGATCTTGCTGAATAGAGTATAATTATGGCTCATTGAATGGCAAAGAAGTCACTGTGGTAGTGCATTGGCGGAATTTACTGGAATTCTCTCCTCTGGTACTTGCTGGAAATCTACACTGTACAGTGTTGAGGAATGGTGTTTATGTCAATATATCTTGGAAGGGACACTCTTCTACAAGACTACTTAAGCAGATTCCTAGGGGAAGCTTCTGGCCACTGAGTGCTGCAGGCAGTCATGCACTGCAAGCCATGGTGCTGCAGAAGCCAGATACTGCAGAAGCTGCTCACACTCTGAGTGCTTAGTGCCAGAGAAGCTGCTCACATTGCAGGAGACTGTTTAGAGAACACATGAGAACTAGGAAAGAAAACCTTCATCTCTGGCAACGGCTCTAACCCTTTACTGACAAAGCTTAACATCATGCTAGCTAGGAAGAACATTTAATGTTCCCAGCTCCTTTTTTGTTGTTGTTGTTTTTTCCAGAAGAGGAAAGGAAGGGTAAATGAAGTAGGACAATTAATTGACAAGTGGCACAAAATCCTTGTTACAAGCAAATAATTAATTGTATCTTTGCTTTAATTTGACAATATATGATTTTCAGAAACATATAAAAGTTTTTGTATATTAAAAAGAAACTGATATCTTACTATAGAGCGATTTATACTTATGGTTCAAAACTGTCTTTAGGTTCTGGCAGGTGTATTCATTTTCCTCAAGGCTAGTGATTTGAGAGAGACCCTAAGCTGCTTGCATGATTAGACAACTGTATTTATACAGTGATTTGGGATGACTTTGAGGAGGAGCGAGAGATAAAGTACGGAATAAAGAAGTACAAGGTTTAAATATATATAGTATCAAAACAACAGCAAGAACAACCACAAAAAAAAAAAACAAACATATAAAGATGTAGAGTCCTTCTTCTACCTCTGTTCATACCCTACTAATTTACTGGCTTTGTATTCTCTGTAAGGATAAGCTGTTTTTATGGACAGAGCAGAGAATGAAAGTTTATACATAGTATGGGCAATTTTCTTCTGGCACAATACCCTTTAGAGATGTTCATTTTTTTCTAGTATTTTCTTCATTTTCAAGAATTTGTAAATAAAAACAAAAATCTTTGGAAAAAGAGGAACTCAATGAACCAAAGCATTGAAGCATTGCTCCTATAATTCGTTTTAGTAATTAATAAAAGTACAAGAAAATCAGACAAGATGTAAATATAAGCAGAATCATGATTAAAAATCCAATTTAACATTTAAGCTACAAATTAATTGTTATTTTTGATCAATATGTTATTGATTCTTTTCACTGGGTCATCTTGTGTTTTCTCTGTGCTCGTGTTTTAACCTTTGTATTTGGAAAACACATTTAAACTATGTAAGCCAATACTTTTAAAGACCAGTATTTTTTATTTATTACAATTAAAACAACTTCAAAATGAACATGTTGGTTTAAACAAAAAGACTTTGAAAAAGTCTATATACACTTTGGAAAGTTCTGAGGAATAATACATAGTGTTTCTGATCTCTTGTGTTTTATTTCACATTTCATAAACAGCAATCTCCATAGTAGTACAACTTTTATGGTTGTCCAGGAGGTAAAACTAATTCAGATGAGTTATGTAAAATATATTTACACAATAAAGTCAGTAAAGGTGTAACAATAAACCATGGGAAGAGGGGGATGCAGCCCACCTACCCCAATTATAAAAGCCAATAAACCCATTCATCTATGATATATATTTTAGGACATACTATATGCATGTCAAAAGGAAAGTTCAGAGAAGTATATAGTATGGCTCCTGATTACAGTGAATTTGAATTATCATTTATTTCAGTCTACCAAATGTACAATGAACTCCTGAAATATTCCAACCATTCTTCAAGAAGCTAGAGATACAAAAATGAACATGATATGGTCCAAATTTCTGCAGAAATAGTAGTGAATTTTCAAATATGATGGTAATGCAATATTTCATGGATATTGTTGAGTTCTAATTTAGATCTTGAGGAAAGGGTAGTCTTTAGTTACAAGGTAAACCAGTTTGGCTGGAATGCAAATCCTGGATAAGGATAGTGAGCTGGAAGGTACAGTATCCATGCTGGAATTAATAGTATAGATTTACTCCAAGTAGGTGTTTCATGCAAATTCTAAAACCATATATTTCAAGTGATTGTTGCTTTGTTATTGCTCAGATAATGTCTTATAAACAATTATCCACTCTATGCCTAAAGTCATTTTTTGCATTGCTATTTTATTTTAGGAACTCATGTGCAACTGCTTTCAGGAAATGATTTTTTAATGTCTACTACAAATTGTTTCGGCTAAGACACTTCCCTGAGTTCTCTGTTGCTGAAATTTGGCCTGAATACTCCACTTTTCCATCCTCCAAGACCTCTATCATTTGAGATATTTCCTTTTTCTTACTTAATGGTATAGGTGGATACAGCCTCCTTACCTTACCTCTTTTTTTCCTAGCCTGAAGAAGAGTACTCAGAACTTTTTTTTTTTAATTTAGAATTTATTGATCTTCATTATAAGATTGCTCCTATGATCTCTAGGCTACTACATTACTGTATAAAGCATTCTCACACTGCTATAAAAACTACTGGAGACTGGGTAATTTATAAAGAAAAGAGGTTTAATTGACTCACAGTTCCACTGGCTCTACAGAAAGTATGGCTGGGAGGCCTTAGGAAACTTATAATCATGGCTGAAGGGTTAAAGGGAAGCAAGCACCTTCTTCACATAGTGGCACGAGAGAGTGTGTGTGTGTGTGTGTGCGAGAGAGCAAAGGGGGAAGTGCTACACGCTTTCAAATAACCAGATCTCGTGAGAACTCACTCACGAGAACAGCAAGAGGAAGTCTGCCCCCATGATCCAGTCCAGTCACCTCCCACCAGGTCCCTCCACCAACATTGGAAATTACAATTCAACATGAGATTTGGCTGGGGACACAGAGACAAACCATATGAATGACCAGTCAGAATCCAAATAGATGACTACATTTGTTTTCATTCTCTGAAGATCTCATACCACCACTTTGCTTGTACCACCACCACTGCTCACACTACCATTAGTGGAGACTAGGGATCTAGAAAACAGAGGTAGGGAGCCTCAGTACTATTTGCTCAATCTATTTCTTTATTTTTAGTTTTGGAATAAGTCTAGCTTTGGAAACTATTAAACATAGAACTACTGTAGAATTATTAAATAAATATTTTGTTTATTATATCATTTCCTCTTGCAAGAATTAAAGCTAAAGAAAAAATGAAAAATGTTTGGAGTTTAGATATTAAATCTTAGCTGGTTTCCACTAGTAACATATTTTGCATTTTTATGTAGTGCAATCATTATTCATAGAGTTCTTCAATAATATTTACTTAAAATTATTTTTTCACCAGCCTTTTAACTCTAAAATGTGTTAGGAAAATACTTTTTTTCTTGGAGATAAGTGATATTTATTAATTGATTAATATCTTTATGTTCTGGCTTCACTATTAGATGACTATTTACTAACTCTATATCTTAACATGATAAGAAATAATTATTTGAAATCACTTCATATAAATGAAGAGGCTATGTCTTTGGAATAAGTAGTTAGAGTTTAGCATTATTCACAGTGGCATTTTAAATATTTATCTACTTGTACCTCATTGCCTTCATCTATTACATGTGAATGACACTCATTCATTTCACACATTCACTCATTCATTGAACATTTTTTTTCAGCAACTAATTTATATATTAATATGAACTAGGTTAGCAACAGCCAATGCAGAGGAAAGACAAGGCATGGTCAATATATTTATAGCACTCATATTTCTACTTTCAAATTAAATTACATAACCTATGCAAAATATTAATTTAATACACATTCAACTCAATTTGGTTATTCCCTCTGTCTTCCTTTCTTCTTTCTCCAATGCTAATTATAAATGACAGCTTCTTGCTGATTGGGCTCAACACATGAGTCATACACCAATGGAGCAGATGTAGTAGCTTCCTTGTTCTGTTTTGTTTAAGCTGATGTTGATTTCTAATTTCTAAGGTACTTCATTTACTTATAAATTGTTATTGCTGCAGTTATTATTTTGCAAGACTAATTTATAAGATAATATATAGAAAGTAACATTCGATGTATCAAATTTTTAAAGCTAATTTTAAAAATTAACTTGACATCTTGACTTTATATTCTTGATAGTTTCACTTAAAGAATATATAAAGTGATTTTGAAATTTCAAAAACAAGTATGGGAATTAAGATGGGTTTTGTGGAGAATAAAGTGGGTCTGATAAATTAATCCATTCCCCTGGGTTCAGATGCTATGTTTTATAATGTGGTAGAATTATGGAAATAACCATCTTCCCCGAGGTAAAAGAAGTATGGCATAATAACAGAATTCTAGACTAAAAACAGAGTATTAAGATCTATTCCCATTTATAACTCGTAACTCATTAGCTTGTGACTTTAGGAAATTTGCATTATTTCATTTTCCACAGTTTCTGTCTATAAAATAGAAATAACAATATCTTTGGATGCTTCAAAGGGTTATTGTAAGAATAAATGAAATATATATCAAAATGTATTCTGATATGTATAAAATGCCATAATATTTTATCAGTGTGAACTTCCAAATCTCTATGTAGGGGAGGCTTAGAGGTTGCAATCTGGTTGGAAGTAGACTCTGGCAGGGACTCATTCGGAGCTGGATTTTTTTTTTTTTTTAAGACTACAATGTTTTGGTCTTAGACTTTTTTTGTTTTTCCTTAAAACTACCGTGATAGGCATGCTATCTTTTACTTCAATTGCATATTAATTTTGAGGGAGTTAGAGTGAGGCTGGAATTCTGGGGCTTAAACTGTGTTAGTTATCTCTATCTTTGTGATAGATTATCCTAAATTACAAAATTTATTATCTCCCAATTTCTGTGAATCAGGTATCTGGAAGTAGCTTAGCTGAGTCCTTTGGCTCAGCATCTCTCATAAAGCTGCATTCAAGCTGGCCTGCAGTTGTCTCAGGACTTGACTGGGGAATGACCCACTTTGAACCTCAGTCACATGGTCTTTGGCAGGATTTAGTTTCTTGCTGGTTATTGAATGGAGGCCACAGTTCCTCAGTAGCTGTTAACCTCCTTGCCACATTGATCTCTCCATATGTAACGGACAAAATGGCAGCTTATTTCCTCTAAGGGAGCACATGAGACGAGTCCAGAGAATGAGAGCAGGACAGAAATCACAGTATTTTATGACCTAACCTCAGAAATGTTATCCCATCACTTTTGCTGTATTCTATTCATTAGAAGCAGATTACCAAATCCATCGCATACATGAGAAAGGAAAATTACATAAAGTGCATGAACACCAGGGAGCCCTTTTAGTAGCTACCTACCACATCAGCCACATGACATAGATTATGGGTTTTTCTTGCTCCTTCTCAACCTCCAACTGTCATACCAACCATGGAATATATATTTTTCTTTATATTTCTATGCTGGGTCTAACATGAAGAACAACAGGAGAAATGGGGAAATGTAGGTCAAGGGATACAAGGTAGTAAATATGCAGGATTAACAAGTGGAGAGATCTAATGCACAACATATGGACTATAGTTAATAATAGTGTATTTTATTCAGGATTTTTGCTAAATGAGTAGATTGCAGCTGCTCTTGCCATAGGGAGAAAATGGGTAACTATGTGAGATGATGTATAAGTTAATTTGTTCCACATTTGTAACCACTTTACTATATCTACATATATGTATCTTATAACATCATGTTATATGCCTTAAATATACCCAATAAAAGTTATTTTTTAAAAAAGAACAGAGATAGCCATTTCCCACATCTAAATGCAGTGAAGTACAGTAACAGAATTCTAGACTAGAAATGGAATGTTAAGATTGAGCCCCATTTCTAGCTTATTAGATTGTGATTCTAGAGAACTCACTTTATCTCTTTTTCCTATATTTCCATCCTGAAATGGGAAAAAATGGTATTTCTTATTGCTTCAAATAGTAGTTATTCCTAAGAACATAGTTGCCCACATTATGATTTGAACAAAGATGAAAGAAATATTCACCTCAGTAAAATTTCATCACAAATGGCTTAAGTAAAAATGGATGTCCCACATGACAGAGCGTACCAGGTTTTCTCAGTTTCCCAGACATGCAGACTCTAATTGCTTTTTAGATCAAATAAGACAATTGCACACATAGAACCTTCAACCTCAGTGGTAATATATAAAAGTTAATTAAACCTTTTCTATTTGTTTTCTTCAAAGTTCAAATTCTTTATGTTAAGGAATCTAAATACATTTGATTTGGAGATAGTATTGCCTGTGGTATTTCAATTATTAATATGGAGAATAAATATTGTTATTCATGTGCTGAAGTGACTTTTCCACTTCAAAGTGGTGTCTGTAAAGGAAAATAATGAATAAAATCTGCATTTCTTACCTTTACCACGTCTATGGTCACAGACGCAACAAAGCCTAATCTGATACCATAATATAATTTAGAAGTATTTTATTATGGCATTTGATATATGCAAGTACTCTACAGAATTGATAAATTTATACTTTTTACTTAGGAAATGATTCTGCCCTCCATATTTGCTTATCATTTACTGCCAAAGAAGGGAGGAAGGAAGAGAGGGAGGGAGGGAGAAAGGGAAGAAGGAAGAGAGGGAAGCGGAAGCGCTGTAAGAAATAGTGACTTATCAGATTGGGAGTAAAAGACAAATACATATGGCTCTTGAAAAATGACCTAGAGGTCAAAAGATATTTTGCAGTGCATTTATGATTTTCACAAGTTTTTGGCACCTACTTGACATTTATGTCTTGAAAGAGAAAGATCAAAATGAAATGTGAATGCCTAATTTCACTAGTCTAATGTTTGAAGTGACAGAAGTGAACAGTGACCAGGACAAATTCATATGTAGCACACAGAAACTGATCCCATTCTAGTCTTATTTCTGACACACATTGTTGTTTGGCACAATGGAATTAACTAATTTCTCTTTCCCTGAATCTCATCTGTCATGTCAGGCTAAAGGAATAATAGGGGAAACATAATTTTAGTTACTGTAAATAAAGTTTATGAATTTCACATTGTGGAAAAAATGTTATTGTCCACTCAATATATGTATTTTGAAGGAATATTGACTGCATATTTAATTAATTTCTCTTTCAAAATCATGATACAACTACAGTAATTGCTCTCTTTATGGGAAAAAGGCTCTTTCTCTAGCGAAGCTTTATGATCCACAAACACTGACAAAAGATTCAAGGAATTCTGGCTTATGTAATTACTGGGCATGTATTTAATTGTTTTCCTTGGAATACTTGTTTATAGGATGATAGAATTAAAAAATAATTGAATCCTAAAATCTGAACTTCAAATTTCTATTTCTCTCTGATATTATGATTAATATAGCTATTTATTTGCAACAGTTCTCAGATCATTGTTTTTCTTTATAAGACAATTTTGTGGTGCAAGTATTACTTAATACAAAATACATTAATAAATAAAGTTAAGTGTACAAAAGCAGATGCTGCTACTAAACACATGTTTCTTTGCTAGAATCAAGATATATTTAAGGACTGTTATGAGATTAGGAATCAAAGTGAATAATTTTGGATCTTTGCCGTTGTTGAATGAATTTATTGTTTTTTAACACAGACTTTATTTCATATGTATGGCTTAGTCCTCAAATAAGACTTCACTGAGACAGTTGTATTTAAAAATTTGATATAATTTTTATGAAACAGATTTGAATTTGAACAATAAGTACTAGATTTGAGGTACGAAAATGTGAGCCTTTGTGTCAAAATTAAAAACTTTTTGGCATTAAAGATGACTATCAAGAAAGTGAAGACAACCAATACAATGAAACTGTTTGAAAATCATGTATCTGATAAGAGACTTATATCCAGAATACATAAAAAATTTGTATAATTCAACAATAAAAAGAAAAATAACCTAGTTTTCAAATGGGCATACCATTTGAATAGACATTTCTCACTGTAAGATATATGAATGTCCAATAAGCACATGAAAAATGTGATCAATATAATTATTCATTAGGAAAATGCAAACCCAAACCAAAATGAGATACCACTTGACACCCACTAGGATGGCTTTCATCAAAAAGACAGAAAATAAAAAATATTAGCAAGGATATGCAGAAATTACAACACTATACTTTGCTGTTGGGGATGAAAATGATGTGACTCCTTTGGAAAAAGTTTTAATTTTTAAAAATGTTAAATATAGAGTTAACATTTTTTAACATGGTAATAGTTTCTACTTCTAGATGTGATGCAATATTTACTCCTCGGTCTATACCCAAGATAAGTAAAAATATATGTTCACTTAAACCTGTACCTGATTTTCATAGCAATGGTATTCATAATAGCCCAATGTGGAAATAATGCAAATGTTCATCAATTGATTAATGGATTTAAAAATATGGTATATTCATACGGTAAAACATTATTCATCCATGAAAAATAAAACACTAGAACATGAAGTAAACTTGAAAATATGCAAAGTCAAAGAAGGCAGAGAGAAAAGGCCATATATGGTATTATTCCATTTATATAAAATGTCCACAATAGGCAAGTCTATACAGACAGAAAGTAGATTAGTGCTTGTCAGGGAATGGAGGAGTGGGGAATGGGGAATGATAGTTAGTGGGTATGGAGTATTTTTTTAAGGTGAGGAAAAATGTCCTGGAATTACATAGTGGTGATGGTTGAACAACTCTGACTATACTAAAAACCACTGAAGTGTACACTTTGAAAGGGTAAATTTTATTGTATATGAATTATAACTCGATAAAACAATTATACAAATGATAATAAAAAATCAACAAGTAAGTATTTATGAATTAGGATATGTGCCATTCAGGAAACAAACAAGATCCAAGGATAGTAATGCACAGGGATATATTTTAGAAAGTAGTTTATGTTGGATTTTTCAAAAGCAGAAAAAGATGCAAACCTCTGAGTTTTCTGGATTTAAAATTGAATGCAGAATTGTCTACTAATGATATGAGAGTTACAAAACTTGAACTAAATCAAAAAGCCAGTGCTAAGCACTGAGAGATGTAATGTGTATTTAAATTAGTCCCTGCAGGGTTTGTAGCTTATGATTCTAATAAATAAATTCCAAAAGCAATAACACAGTATTATGTATAATGATTGATGTCCCAGTGATATAAACATGCAGCTATAGGATTATACTTATTTTGCTTATTTAAATAACTGAGAGGTTACATTTTAGGAGAAATAAGTAATCTCTAAGTACACATTCAAGAAGCTTTGGAGTTGGCATATTTTTAAAATTTGCCCTTGTAATAGAAAAGGCTGTTGATTACTTGCTTTTAACGAATTAGTAATTTTTGCTTGATGAAGTAAAAAAGGTACAAAAAGTTAACTAATTAAGCAAGTGACAAAGAAAAAGCATACAAAATTCTTGTAGAGTTATCACAACTTAATTAACTCAGAATATCCAATAATAATCACTTTAAACTTTTAATGTACTTTGTGAATACTATGTCTCATTTGAGCCTTACAAAATCTGTGAGATAGGGCATCAGCTTATATTTCCAGATGAGAAAATAGAGAAAATGAGATTAAATGTAATATTTTATAGTTGGATGATTTCTTAGAAAGCCATGATGAAAACCATGGATCTCCTGATATGATGACTCATATATATATATATATTTTTTTCTGTGAGACTAGTGTTGATTGCTCAGTGATATTGGTGGGATTGGAGTGGTAGGAGTGGTAGTGATGAAAGACTAAAAGGAACAATGTTTTGATAAAGAAATATATTAGAGTCCATTTTTCACAGACTAAGAATAGGTAGTTCAAAATCTGAGAAGTAAAAAATTAAAAACATAAAAACTTTGTAGAACAATTAGAAGATACATTTCTGAGCACAATTTATTATAAGATTATTGTGAAGTAGGATTTAGTTATTTATTTTAAAAAACTCAGAAGGTTCTCAGCATAAAAATATATGTTAGCAATTAGATTGTGTTTTCATATGCACTTAAAAAGTGTCTGGGCTGGTACTATGTCCCCAAGACTAGTAAATAATTATGTACGTTAGAAACAACCTACCATATGGTCCCTCTTCTCAAATGAAAGTCAATTACTCTCTAATGAAGCATTTCAAAAGCATTTTGGCCATTTTCCAAATAAATCACTATTCAACATTTCTTTTTAGTAATGACAACTGACTTAATGGTGGCCCTGGTTTTTTATGCTTCCTCTCTTGCCTTATGTGAATGTAAATCTAATCCTACATTTAAAGACAACAGGATGTCACAATACAGCACCCTTAGCTAGTTCAAGGCATGAAACAACTCTATCACTTAAGGATTTTGTGATGGCAGCTTTACATTAGTCCAGCAATTCAAGATGGAAATAGGACAATGTAACAGAGGACACAAAAGCTGTTGCTTTATGACTGAAGTTGCAGGATAGAGGTGAGCCTTGATTCTGTGTTATGTAGCTGGACTCCACAAAAACGCTACTACTACTCAGCATATTATGCACTCAGTAGACTGGCCTGGTTTGGAAATGATGCCACAGTTTGCCCCATCATTACGTCTTCTCTCTCTTTTATTAATAAACTTTAGGTTCAGAAAACCCGTATTACAGAAGCACACTACAGGAGCACACTATTTTTTGTCTTTTTTTTTTTTTTTTTGAGAAACAATTTCTTTTTATTATTATTATTATTTAAGTTTTAGGGTACATGTGCACAATGTGCAGGTTAGTTACATATGTATACATGTGCCATGCTGGTGTGCTGCACCCATTAACTCATCATTTAGCATTAGGTATATCTCCTAATGCTATCCCTCCCCCCTCCCCCCACCCCACAACAGTCCCCAGAGTGTGATGTTCCCCTTCCTGTGTCCATGTGTTCTCATTGTTCAATTCCCATCTATGAGTGAGAACATGCGGTGTTTGGTTTTTTGTCCTTGTGATAGTTTCCTGAGAATGATGATTTCCAATTTCATCCATGTCCCCGGATTACCTGATGTAACATTTTTCCTTCTTTTATTTTTCACAGAAATTATTTTATTAACATCTTTTTCTTTTGAGATGTAGAATAGTGAGTTCCTGTAATATTCAAACAAACATTATTCACAGGAATCATTATTTTCCTCTGCCTCCAGTTCAATAACCATTTTCTTTTTCAATCAGATGATAGATACTTTTACATATCACATCTCACTAACTCCTAAATAAGTGTGATCATATATGTTTCTATTATACACCCTTTTCGTTTCCTTTATCCCTCATTTTTCTTTGCATTTCTTTTCTTTTTACAGCAAACAAAGCTCTTTATTTAGCTATCTTTAACAATGTAGTAAAATTGTAATTTTTGTTAGATATTTAATATTGTTATTATCCAAAATAACATTTGAAGATTGTCACTTACCCAAGCAGAAAAAAAGAAAGAAGGAAGAAAAAAGCAAAAAGGCAAAGAAAGAAAGGAGACAAAGAAAGCAAGGGAGGAAGGAAAGGAAAAAAGATTGTTAAGCCTTTATTTCTTAAAACTTGAAACATATTTGCTTACTCTAAGTGGCAGCATGGTAGTTCTATGTAAAAACTCTTTGTCATTAAAACACCAACAAAAGCCCTTTAGCACTTTGTTGAACCAGAGAATCTCATCTGGATCAGATTTTTTTCTACTTTATTCAATTCTACCTATCACATTTTTATTTTATTTTATTTTATTTTATTTTATTATTTTACCACCATGAGCTGTGCTCTAATATCACTTTCTTATATCAGGGCTCTTCATTTCCATCTTTTCCATGTCAACTTGCTCACTAATGTTTTCATGGGCTAGGATCCTCCCATATTTTCCATGAACCTGCTGTTTGCTTGCTTCAGCATGCTTGCTTGACAACGCACATCCTTTTTCTAACCTGAGTGCTCTATGCTTGCTTTCTACATGCCTCTGTGATAAACAGATTCTTTTATTCTGCAATGTTTGTCAGAAAAGAAAGAAGTTGGATTTAGGTTATGCTATGGTTTGAAAGTGTCCCCCAAAGTTCATGTGTTGGAAACAATCTCCAATGCAACAGTGTTGACAGGTGGGACCTCTAAGAGGTGGTTAGGTCATGAGGGCTCTGCTTTCCTGAATGGATTCATGTTGTTACCCTAGGAGTAAGTTCGCTATCTCAAGAGTAGTTTTCTTATACTATCTCTGGCAAGCTCTCTCTCCATGTGATACCTCCTACTATGTGATGACACATCAAAAAGATCATCATAAGGTGTGGCCCCCCCAATCTTGGACTTCCTAGCCTTCAGTACCATTCAGCCAAGTAAACTTCCATTGCTTATAAATTACCCAGTTTGTGGTATTCTCTTATAGCAGCACAAAACAGAGTAAAACTGATTCTCAGTGAAAAATAGATCTATAGATGCAAAACATCCCTTGACAATCTATGGGAAGAGTGGTTATTTCGTTTTTGATTATTGATGTTCCCAGCAATCTAGGCACAATCTCTGGTCCAATAAATATTTGGGACTAGTCTACTGCAAGTCGATATCTGTTGAACTATGCTATGTCTAGCATTCTTGTAGGCTAAAATATCACCAATATCTTTTCTTTGTGTTTCCAATGACTTGTAATTAATAACATTTCTATGACTGCTGGTAGGTGTTCTCGAGAGGTTTTGACTATTAAATATTAAATATCAAGAGATAACTTTTCCATATGTCTGAAAATTTCAATGTTATAAGACCCTTAGGTTTTTGTTTTCTTTATTCATCTAGGCAGCACTTTTTCATTTTGGTGAATCCAACATATTCTTTTCCCTGTCAGTTGACTATTTTAGCTTTAAGAAATTGTAAAATCATGTAAAATTGATGTTATTTTATAGACAGAGTAATTGTAATATGGCTTGCTCAGTTGCCTAAAGATATAGACATATATTGACAGGAACAGGCTAGAAATTGTCTTCAGATGATCGATCTCTCACAAAACCAAGTGCTTTTGCTATAATCATGAATAAGGATCAAGAATGAGGAAGATAATAACACAAATTCTCTCTAGAATTTCTTGTAGAGCTATTTCATTTCAGTTTGCCATAGTTTTGTTTAGTCAGAGGTGACCTTTTGAGCAATGAAAAGACAATTTTGCCTTCAATTGAACACTAATCCCTACTAATTAGAATTTAGAAAGTCATGTTTTTTTAAATGTCTACCTTCCGGCTGTCATGTCTCTGATATGTGTTTGCCTTTATTCTTGTTGGTTTCCTATTGATTATGGAAACATTAGACTTAGTATCTCATACACTAATTCAGGCAACTGGTAGGTGTACATACATCAGTAAAGTAATTCATTTTATCCTTCTAGCATTATATCCTCCTATTTTTTTGCCCATTTACACAAATAATCATTTCAGTATGAAAGATGTTATAAATCATTTAACACCTAGGGGACAGTTACAACAACAACAATGCAACTTTATCTTCTCAATTTTTTTTATTTCCTTATCCCTCTCCATACACACTTTTTACTGCCTGTATTAGTCCATGCTTGCACTGCTATATAGAAATACCTGAGACTGGATAATTTGTAAAGAAAAGAAGTTTAATTGGCTCATGGTTCCACAGGCTGTACAGGAAGCATGATGGCTTATGGGGAGGCCTCAGGATACTTTCAATCATGCCGAAAGGTGAAGGGGAAGCAGGCATGTCTTACATGGTCAGAGCAGGAGGAAGAGGGAAGCCAGATTTTGCAGTAACTCACTCTTGAGCCAGGACAACACCCAGAGGAATGGTTTAAACCATGAGAAACCACCCTCATGATTCGATTACCTCCCAGGAGTCCCCACCTCTGAAATTGGGTATTACAATTCAACATGAGATTTGAGTGGCAACACAGATGCAAACCATATCACTCCCCCATGCTTGTTCCCTCAGCCCTCTCTCTTCTCCTTGACAATGGCTAGCACTGTGAATTTTACAAAACTATGGAAAATTAGAAATAAATTACTAATTTGCTTTGAGGAAATATTTGAACATGTTATAAATGAGTGAGTAGCCGAAGTAATGAAGCAAATTACAAAGGCAAAGAAGCATTAATCTTATTTTACAAAGGGTCTTTATAATCACTTCCCAGAACAGAATGTCTGCTAGTGAAAGAAAATTAACATAGAAGAGCAATGAGATAGTTTGTATAGGCATTAGCCAAAATCTTCAATACAATTTGGAAACTAATTATTGATCTTCTTCTACTTGTTTCACATATCCTTTATTTTTCTTAAGAAAACCCATTAAATTTAGACTTACATTTTAGGCTATAAGTTGAATCCATAACATAAGAAATTTTCTTGTGTGTAGCAAGGCTATGGATATGAAATTTCTTAAGATGCCACAAAACTAATCAGAGATTACGTAGAATAAAAACCACTTCCACTTCACTATTTTTTCTCATCTGCAGCAGCAGTTCCCAAACTTTTTGGCACCAGGGACTGGTTTTGTGGAAGACAGTTTTTTCATGTATCGGGGGTGGAGCAGGGTGGGGATGAAACTGTGCCACCTCAGATCATCAGGCATTAGATTCTCATAAGGAGCCTGCAACCTAAATCCCTTGTATATCCAGTTCACAGTAGGATTCACACCCCCATGAGACTCTAATGCCACCACTGATTTGACAGGAAGCAGAGCTCAGGCAGTAATAACCCCTTGCCAGCTGCTCACCTCCTGTTGTGTGGCCCAGTTCCTTATAGGCCACGGACTGGTACAGGTCAGTGGCCTGGGGATTGAGGATCGCTAATCTAGGACATTTAATTAGCTGAATTACTTCTATTCGCACTTGCCCTCCCCAGCTCTCCCCTCCTTTGTAGAATACAGTGTGCTGTATGCCATCCAGAAGGCTTTAGATGGCTCACTGTTGCCAGTTTTGAGAGACTTGACAGGCTCTTCATAACCAAGCCTCAGAAGACCTGAGTAAACTTATTTCTATCCACTCACTGTCAGGCACAGTACACTCTTAAAACAACAGCTCCACACAGCTTCTCAGAAGGGAATAAAGAAGCCAAATTAAAGCTAAATCATCTTTCAAATATTTATAAATATTTAACCACATTCAATTTAATAGAGAAACATGCTTACAGTTTTTTAAAAATTTCTGGATACGTAGTTGCTATATATGTTTACAGGATACGTAAGATATTTTGTTGCAGGCATACAATGAGTAATAATCACATCAGGGTAAATGAGTTATCCATCACTTCAAGTATTTATCATTTCTTTGTGTTACAGACATTCCAATTATATTCTTTTAGTTATTTTTAAGTGGACAATAAATTATTATTGATTGCACTCACCCTGTTGTGCTGTCAAATACTAGATCATATTCATCCTATCTAAGTATATTTTTTTACTCATTAACCATTACCCTGTTCCCCCAATACCTCCACTAGCCTTTCCAGCCTTTGGTAACCATCATTCCACTCTTTGGCTCCATGAGCTTAATTATCTTAATTTTTGGCTCCCACAAATGAATGAGAACATGCAAAATTTGACTTTCTGTACCTGGCTTATTTCACTTAACATAATGTCCTCCAGTTCCATTCATGTTGTTCCGAAGGACAGGATCTCATTCTTCTCTGTGGCTGAGTAGTACTCATTGTGTATATGCACAACATTGTTTTTAATCTATTTGTCTGTTCATGGACAATTAGATTGCTTCCAAATATTGACTATTGTGAACAGTGCTGCAGTAAACATGGGAGTGCAGAGTTGTTCAATACACTTATTTTCTTTTTAAAAAATTTTTAATTCTTGTGGATACAGAGTAGTTGAATATTATTTATGGGGTCGATGAGATACTTTGATATAGGCATGCAGTGTATAATAATCACATCATGCTAAATAGTATATCCATCTTCTCATGTGTTTATCTTTTGTGTTGCAAATAGTCCAGTTATACTCTTTAAGTTATTTTTAAATGTGTAGCCAAATTATTAGTAACTATAGTCACCCTGTTATGTCATCAAACACTTGGCCTTATTCTTTCTAACTACTTTTTGTACTTACTAAACATCCCTTTTTCCCCCACCACTCCCACCTTACTACCCTCTCCAGCCTTTGGTTACCATCTTCCTACTCTCTATCTCGATGAGGTCAATTGTGTTAATTTGTAGCTCTCACAAATAGGTGGGAACATGCAAAGTTTGTCTTTACATGCCTGGCTAATTTCATTTAACATGATGACCTCCAGTTCCATCCATGTTGTTGCAAATTACAGGACCTCATTCTTTCTTCATGGTTGATTAGTACTCATTGTGTGTGTGTACCACCTTTTCTTTATCTGTTCCTCTGTTGATAAACACTTCAGTCGCTTCCAAATACTGGCTATTATGAACAGTGCTGCAACAAACATAAAAATGGAGATATACCTTTAATATACTGATTTCCTTTCTTTTGGGTATATACCCAGCAGTGGGATTGCTAGATCATATGGTAGCTGAATCAATTTTAGATTTTTGAGGAGCCTCCAAACTGTTCTTCAAAGTGGCTGTACTAATTTACATTCTCACCAATAGTGTACGAGGGTTCCCTTTTCTCCACATCCTTGCCGGCATTTGTTATTGCCTGTCTTTTGAATGAAAGCCATTTTAAATAGGATGAGATGATATCCCACTGGAGTTTTGATTTGCATTTCTCTGATGATCAATGATGTTGAGCACCTTTTCATATGCCTGTTTGCTGTTTGTATGACTTATTTTGAGAAGTGAATATTCACATCCTTTGCCCATGTTTAATTGGATTATTAAGTTTTTTCCTATAGAGTAGTTTAAGCTTCTTATATATTCTAGTTATTAATCCCTTGTCAGTTAGGTAGTTTGCAAATATTTTCTCCCATTCTGTAGTTGTCTGTTCATTTTGTTGTTTGTTTACTGTGCAGAAGCTTTTTAGCATGATGTGATCCCATTTGTCTATTTTTGCTTTAGTTACCTGTGCTTTGGGGTATATTACTCAAGAAATCTTTACCCAGACCAAAGTCCTAGAGAGTTTCCCCAATGCATTCTTTTAGCAGTTTCATAGTTTGAGGACTTAGATTTAAGTATTATTTCCACTTTGACTTGATTTTTGCATATGGGTAGCAATAGGGGTCTAGTTTTAGTTTTCTGCATAGAGATATCCAGTTTTCCCACCACCATTTGTTGAAGAGACTGTCCTTTCCCTAATTTATGTTCTTGTCACCTCTGTTGAAAATGAATTTACTGTAGATGTATGAATTTATTTATGGATTTTCTATTTTGTTCCATTGCTTTATGTGGCTTTTTTTTTTCGGCCAGTACCATGCCGTTTTGGTTACTATAGCTTTGTAGAGTTAAGTTGAGGTCAGGTAATGTGATTCCTCCAGTTTCGCTCTTTTTGCTCAGGACGGCTTTGGCTATTCTGGGTCTTTTGTGACTCCATCTAAATTTTAGGATTTTTTCTTCTATTTCAGTGGAAGGTCATCGGTATTTTGCTCAGGACTACATTGAATCTATAGATTGCTTTAGCTAGTATGGACATTTTAACAATATTGGGTCTTCTAATCCATGGACATGGAATATCTTTTCATTTTTTTGTTTCTTCTTTGATTTCTTTCAAGAATGTTTCATAGTTTTTATTGTAGAGATATTTTACTTCTCTTGTTAATTCCTAGTATTTTCCTTTATTTGTAGCTATTGTAAATGGGAACACTTTCTAGATTTCTTTTTCAGATTGTTCACTCTTAGCATCAAGAAATGCACAGATTCTTGTATGTTGATTTTTGTATCCTAGAAGTTTACTGAGTTTATCAGTTTGATTGTTTTTAGTGGAATCTTCAGGATCTTTCAAATATGAGATCATATTATCTGCAAACAAGGATAATTTGACTTCTTCATTTCCAATTTGGATGTACTTTATTTCTTTCTCTTGTCTGATTGCTCTAGCTAGGACTTCCAGTACTATGTTGAATAACAGTGGTGAAAGTGTACTCTTGTTGTGTTCCAGATCTTAGAGGAAAGGCTTTTAGTTTTTCTCTGTTCACTATGATAACTAGCTGTGGGTCTGTTATATATAGCTTAAATTGTATTGAAGTATGTTTCTTATTTACCCAGTTTTTTGAGGACTTTTTAATCATGAAATGATATTGAGTTTTATTAAATTCTTTTTCCGTGTCAGTTGAAATGATCACGATTTTGTCCTTCATTTTGTTTTTATGATGTATCACATCGATTTGCATTTGATGAACCATTTTTGCCTCCTGGAGATAAACCCACTTGCTCATGATGAATGATCTTTTTAATGTGTTGTTGTGTTCTGTTTGCCAGCATTTTGTTGAGGTTTTTTACATCAATGTTTTTCAGAGATATTGGCCTGTAGTTTTCTTTTTTGATGTGTCTTTGTCTGGTTTGGTATCAGGGTAATACTGGCTTCACTGAATGCATGTAGAAGTACTTCCTCCTCCTCTATTTTTCTTAGTTGTTTAAGAAGGATTGGTGTTAGCTCTTTAAATGTCTGATAAAATTTAGCAGTAAAGCCACCAGGTCCTTGGCTTTTTTTTTTTTCTTTTTTTTACCGGGAGACTGTTTATTATGGCTTAAAACTCATTACTTGTTATGGTCTATTCAGATTTTGGTTTTCTTTATGGCTAAATTTTTTGGGTTGAATATCCTCAAAATATATTTATTTTTTCTATTTTTTCCTTTTTTTAATGTATGTTTGCTCGTTTCTAATGATCTTTTGAATTTCTCCACTATCTGTTGTAATGTCTCCTTTTTTTGTCTTTTATTTCATTTATTTGGGTCTTCTCTCTTTTTTTCTTAGACTTTTTAAAGGTTCATCAAATGTATCTTTTCAAAAAATTAACTTTTCATTTTGTTGATCTTTTGTATTCTGTATGTTTTCATTTCAATGTCATTTATTTCTGCTCTGTTCTTTATTAATTTCTTCAGCTAATTTTACATTTGCGATTTGCTCATGCTTTTGTAGTTCTTTAAGATGTATTGTTAGCTTGTTCAAGTTTTAAAAAAAAATATTTAGGATCATATAGCTATAAATTTTTCTCTTAGTACTTCTTGCGCTGTATCCCATAGATGTTGGTATGTTGATCCATGTTCATCTGTTTCAAGAAATTTTAAAATTTCCTTAAGCTTCTCATTGACCCAGTGGTCATTCAGAGCATACTGTTTAATTTCCATGGGCTTGTGTAGTTTTCAGAGATCCTCTTGTTATTGATTTTCAGTTTTATTCCATTGTAGTTAGAAAGGATAATCGATATTATTTAAAATTTTTTTGTTTTTGAAGACCCTTTTGTGGCCTAACATGCAGTCTATCATTGAGAATTATCCATGTGCCAAGGAAAATAATGTGTATTCTGCAACCATTGGATGAAACATTCTGTGAACATCTATTAGGCCCATTTGGTCTATAGTCCAGATTAAGTCTGATGTTTCTGTGTGGATTTTCTATCTGTGTGATCTCTCTAATGCTGAAAGTGGGGTGTTGATGTGTCCAGTTATTTCTGCATTGGAGTCTATCTCTCTTTAATTCAAATAATATTTGCTTGTTTATCTGGGTGCTCTAGTGTTGGGTGCATATATATATTTATAATTGTTAATATCCTCATGTTGTATTGACCCCTTTATCATTAAATAATGACCATCTCTGTTTCTTTTTATGGTTTTTGTCTTAAAATTTATTTTGTCTGATGTACATAGAGCTACTCCTGCCATTTTCTGCTTTTCATTTTCATGGAATATCTTTTCTCATCTCTTTATTTTCAGTGTGTGTGTGTGTTTATGGGTGAAGTTTGTATCCTGTAGACAGCAGATAGTTGGGGCTTTAAAAAAAAATCCATTCAGCTACTTTATGTCTTTTGATTGGAGAGTTTAGTCCATTTGGATTCAATGTTATTAATAAGTAATGATTTACTACTGCCATTTTGTTTCTCGTTTTCCAGTTATTTTGTATTTTTTCCTTCCTTCTCCTTCCTTCCTTCCTTTTATCCTTCTTCCCACCTTCTATCCTGGCATACTTTTTGTGAAAGTGATTTTCTCTGGTGGTATGATTACATTTCTTGCTTTTTATTATTTGTGTATCGATTGCAGTTTTTTGCATTTGAGGTTACCATGAGGCTTGCAAATAACATCTTATAACAAATTACTTTAAACTGTTCAAAACTTAACACTGATTGCATAAACAACAAAAATAGCAAGCAAGTCAATATAAAATGAATAAAAATTATACTGTAACTTCATTCCATCAGTTTTCTTACTTTTTGTTGCTTTTATTTATATCTTGCTATACTGCCTATGTCTTGAATAGTTGTAGTTATTACTTTTGATTGGTTCATCTTTTAGTCTTTCTACTCAAGCTATCAGTAGTATACATCCCAGAATTACAGTGTTATAATACTCTGTATTTGTCTGTCAACTTACTATTACCAGTGAGCTTTGTACCTTCAGATGATTTCTTATTGCTTGTTAACATCCTTTACTTTCAGATTGAAGAACTCTATTTAGCATTTATTGTAGAACATGTCTAGTGTTGAAAAAAATCCGTCAAATTTTGTTTGTCTGGGAAAGACTTTGTATCTCCTTCATGTTTGAAAGATATTTTCTTTAAATATATCATGCCACCCTCTCCTGGCATATCAGGTTTCTACTAAGTCCCCTGCCAAACATATTGGAGCTTCTTTGTATGTTACTTGTTTCTTTTCCCTTGCTGCTTTTAGGACCCCTTTTAAAAAAATACTTGATTTGGGGAGTTTGATTATTAAATATCTTAGGTAGTCTTATGCGGGTTAAATCTGCTTGGTTTTCTTTAACCTTTTTGTACTTGAATATTGATATCTTTCTCTACATTTCAAAAGTTCTTTGTTATTATCTTTTGTAATAAACTTTCTACCCCGATCTCTCTGTCTCTACCTCTTCTTTAGGGCCAATGACTTTTAGATTTTCTCTTTTGAGGTTGTTTTCTAAATCTTACAGACTGCTTCATTCTTTTTAATTCTTTTTTCTTTTGCCTCCTCTGACTGTGTATTTTCAAATAGAGTGTGTTCAGGTTTACTAATTCTTTCTTTTTCTGAATCAATTCTGTTGGTGAGAGACTGATGCATTCTTCAGTGTGTCAGTTGCACTTCTTAGCTTCAGAGTTTCTGCTTTGGTGTTCCTGTTGCAGGAACCATCATTGGAGGGTTCTATTTTACTATCTTGTTCCACCTCCCCAGTTCTTGTAAATACGAAACCAAAATCTTTACAATGGTATTGACCTTTAAAACTCCTTGCAGATCTCTAATTGTAAACAAATAATATTTTGAAGCTCAGGTCATTATTTTTTATCTTATGAGGCACATGATTGGTTATGACCTTTGAACAATAATCTTATTGAATATGCACAGATCATCTTAAGTGTTAAGAGTGTCTAAGGAAATATACATTACCTGCCAGATTTATGTATATGTATGTACCTTTTTGAGAGGAAAAAGGCAATTTTTAAAGCTAACATTTGGGGACAAACAACTAATATTAAGCTAAAAGTAAAAATGCCTTGACCTTCTTATACTGGTTCTATTTTTCTCTTTGTCCCTAATAGTGACAGATGACATTCATAGTCCCAATGAGCTTTTCTCATATTTTTGATTTATCAAAATGCATGATTTAATAACTGTCTTTAATTTTATTTTCAAAATATAAGCAAACAGTTGCATATGGTATGGTACTAAATGTGTTAAAGAACCTTTTGTTCCCTACTCTATTTCGAGGTGAAAGAGAATGCTAATGTAATGATAAGTAAATGATTCTTTCACATTTGGCTTTCCTTCCATCTTCAATTTAAAAAGTTAGCTAGGTACCCACTCAGAATAATTGAATAATGCTTCTTTCTACCTAACACTGCTGTAGAAGCATTTATTTCCTCTCATATTTCCAGTTATCTCTAGGCACAGCTTTAGGTAATATCTTAAAAGTTACAAAAATATTTTCTTATGGTATGATTTCATAAATCCTTTATCAACAAACGCAAATCATTCAAAGGTTTGTATTTGAAGTTTTTTAAATAAGCACATAAAGCTAGTGGCCATGTAGCAAACCTCTAAATTTTTAAAAAATGTTTCTTTTGTTCTTATTTTTGTGAAAATTTGTTATGTCTTTCAACTTTAGAAGAAGTTTTTTTTCCCATAAAAAAAAAATCTCACCATGGGGTTTCTATTTTGATGCTATCTTGTGGATGGGACATTTGGCTAGGTCATCAAATGGTCTGCACCTCACCAGCTGCTGTTTTTCTCTCCCTCCCAAGACCTTGAGAAAGTAACGTAACATTCCTAAGTATCTATTTCTAACTTTGTCTAAGTATTTCACAAAAAACGAATTCAACAAATGCTTATAGATGACTTTTGTATTCATATGTTGATTTTCTTTAAAGGAAATACTAATCCCTTGTTTTCTTCTCCTTGCTCATCTTGTTTAATAATTTAGAAAACCCAATGCCTATATTAAAAAACAAAATTGGCTGGGTGTGGTGTCTCACACTTGTAATCCCAGCACTTTGGGAGGCTAAGGCAGGCGGATCACAAGGTCAAGAGATCGAGACCATCCTGGCCAACATGGTGAAACCCCGTCTCTACTAAAAATACAAAAATTAGCTGGGCGTAGTGATGCATTCCTATAGTCCCAGCTACTCAGAAGGCTGTGGCAGGAGAATCACTTGAATCTGGGAGGCGGAGGTTGCAGTGAGCCGAGATTGCACCATTGCACACCAGCCTGGGCTACAGAGCGAGACTCCATCTCAAAAAACAAAAACAACAACAACAACAGCAAGAACAACAAAAACTGCATCATCTCTCTGTATCCATCTCTTTATTTCTCTCTCTAGTATGTTCCCGAGTGCTTGAGTTCTCTAATGATCTATGGCATGGAGCAGCCTTTATCAGCTTGGCCACTTGAACAATTACGTGTTGCACATCACATCAAAGAAAAGGGGGATGATAAATGAATATCATCTTGTTTTGGTGGCTATTAAATGCCTTCACTTTCATACAATGAGAAATTTGATTAACTGAGTTGAGCCTCATGGTTAATGACATTTCCAAATTTTAGAATATCCATAAATAATGGAGGAACTTATTATAAACAATAGCGGATAAAACAAAGAACCTCTCTTCTGACACATGAGAACAAATGACTTCACATCTCATCTATATTTAGAGAATGATGTTGAAGTCTATTCATTTATCCTCTGTTATTCATTTTTGGATAAATAATGATGCTCTTTTAAAACCTGAAGTCCAAATGCCTTAATACAATAAAATATGTGACATTTTATAGGCATTTTGTAACAAGTCTTGCATGTCACTATAGTGCGGTTACATACAATATCAATTATTCCCTAAGGTATTATATAGTTGTAGATCATAAACTTATAGCTTAAATTAAACATCACAGCTGGTTGCTTTAATTTGATGCATTATGCCACAAATGTTTCAACAGCTTGACTAAAATGAGCCATACTGCCGATTCAAAAGAAGAGCGAAGGTCAATGCACAGGAAGCCTAGTCATTTGCAGATTTTCTTTGAGAATATTAAAAAGCATTCTGCAGAATATAGTTAAATGGAATATAACCAAACCAAATTAAAGAAAACAGAGCAGACTATTGCGATGGTGTTTCACTTATAAAAAGCAGCCTGTAAATTCTTAATTTCATGTCAGTGTTTACGATAGCACATTTTAAAAATCATGAATAGGGTGCTTTGAGAATGTTGTTTACTTCTTTCATTGTGATAGCCTTGCCTGCTTCTTTTCAAACTTAAAACTTCATTAAATCTGCAAAGGAAGGCAATTATGAGAAGAAAGATTAAAAATGATTGCCCCCTTTTTCCCCTCTCTCCAGGAAAGTTTTTCCCCCTCAATTAGAAGACCAGAAAAACTGTCTTTTCACTCATTCCATTCTTCACTCCAAAAGTCTTTAGCTAAGAATACTGATAATAATTCCACCAAGATTATCATTCATTATAATGAAAACCCAATTTTTATTCTAACTCCAAGGGTATTCTAACCCATAATAATTAGCCCTAAATATTATTTTTGAAGCAATTCACAAGCTAAAATAATCTGTTAGTTAAGATCAGAAAATAAAACTCCCTCAAATCATGTGCTGGCAACACAACAGAGATGGAAGCAATCATGTGTGAAAGGTTAATAACATGATATTTTAAGATTAAAAAGATGAAACTAAGCTTTTCCGTATTTGTCATAAAGACATAAAATTTCAAAAACAAAATGAGAACCCAAATATCTCTGAGAGTTTGCTCTCACAACATCTAACTAATCGTCATCTCTTAGTTCAGAAACACTTAGTTGTTCATAAACCGCAAATCCCTTAGTATGACATTTGGAGCCCCATTCAATCCCATTCATATATCATTAAACCATACTTAATTACACACTCTAGCCATTGCCTGTGTGTGTGAGTTTTTCTTTAGCCACTATTTTAAACACTCTTCCTCCTTTCAATACAGTTCAATTATTGTCTCCTATTAAAGTAATGCTAATACTTTCAAGCAAAATTAACCCTTCCTTTATCGATGTATCTATAAAACGTAATTATTATGGGATTTCCGTTATGGAATTCTTTTTGTCTCAGAGTTATTTTAACAGGCAAAATATAAATTTCTTTGTTTCATGTATGACTCATCTTTTCTTTAGCTCTTCATTCTTCTGTGTAGGTAATTAATGTCTGTTGAGTTAAATTACATCATCATTCTAATCCAACACTTTTTTTTCTTTATAGTGAAGGAAACTAAGTTTCAGAGAGTTTAAGTATGTTTTCTGAACAAGATAAACTAGTATTGTTTCCAGGATCAAAGACTTATTTCTTGCTCACCATACATAAGTGCCTTATAAGGTGCAGGTTAAAAGCTTGATCTGCTTAAAGTTACTGATATAGTCAGAGTTTGGAGCTACTACAAGTTTCTAGGTGCTCAGTTCAGGCTTAACTGGAGCAGAAAACATGCCCTGACCTCCTTATCTTGTTTTTTCTTAACTCTCTTGTGTACCAGTATTTTTGGAGTCGATTTGAATAACAATAGTAATCTGCTTTACCTCACTTTGCCTATACATGGAAAAAGTATAATCCTGGAGGAAAGTATAATCAATTGAAAAGAATATGGCATTTACAGTAGAGAAAGCTGAATATGGAACCTGGCTGTAGTATTGGTTGTCTTCCCTAACTTTACATTCAGTATTCCTATTTGCCAGTCGAGGGAACAATACTTACCTCAAAAAAGTTATTGAAAGGAATAAATTGAGTTCATTTTTAAATGTTGACTAAGAAAGACTCTGACACAGATAATTTGCTGAATAAAAACAAATCTATTTTCCCCCACTCCGCTGCTAAATATACCCAGATGCATTTGATTGAAGATATATTAAGGAATGGAGAATAGAAGGAAAAAAAAAGAAAAAAAAAAAAAAAAACAGAAGTAAACGGGACAAAACAAACCCACTAAGATTTGGAGATCTTGCATGATACCACTACATCAGTGGCACTAAACCCAGTAAGATTTGGTTCTAAGCTTTGCTCAATTTAGTCTCTTTCAAGTAGTCTTTCTTTAGCTATTTTAGTCCCTTAGTCCCATTAGTCCCTTTAGCTTTAGTGGAAAAAAACATCAGTTACTATCCAAATTATACATTCTAATGGGAGGAACTTTGGCATGTCCAGCAAGCTTCCATTTTCTCAGATGTAATGTGTGCATTATCATGGGAAATAAGCCAAGGCAGTTGCTGGCTTTTTGTGTTCCCTTCCATTCTCCCTTTTGCTATCATCCTAGAAAATCACAGTGATCCATTGTGAAACTGAAACTAAGTCTCACTTTTATGGACTATTTATCCTTAATGACCTTCCCTTTTATTCAGCCACAGCTCTATGTTCCAAAAGTCTAGGTGTTACCATAACATAGACCATGCTATCTAGCTATCTTACACACCAAAATCCTACTCCATAACCATGAGCCCCTGTCCTTGTAATTCTTCTAAAGCCATCTGCAATGCCTTGAAGTCCCTGTCCTTTCAGATTCTCTCAGTCTATGTCTTATTTTGGCCTTTTAAAATTTCCTGCTAAGTCTTATTATTTTCATCTATATTCTTAATTCATTTGTACCTCTATTTGGGTACAGAGTGCAAGCACATTCAGAAAATCTCACTTTTAGATTAATAGGTCTTTTCACTTCCCCTGTTCTACTCTCGGGTGTTGAGAAATGCTAAATGAATAATATATCTGGGAATATAGGCTTGTCTAAAGTGCATGGTCTAAAATATCAAAATGAGAGCTCCATGTTGCTATATGTTCTCATACCCCTACCGTGAAAATCTTTACACTATAGTTACTTTGATCTCAGCTCTGTGTCCCTGCACAAATTGAAAACTCACTTAAGATATTAATCTTTCCTCAATGGAGATGCAAATGTACTCTAGAAGTGGATGTTCTGTGTCTGAATCTCAACTATGCCACTGACTAGTTTTGTGACCTTAGATCAAATATTTATGTCTGTACCTCTGATTTCCTATGTGATAATTAGAAAAGTACATAATAGTTTTGTGAGAATTAAGTGACTTAATAATTGTGAAACATTTAGAATAGCTCTGGTCATATAGTAATTACCAAACGGGTGTCCACTATTATTGGCATTTTTTTGAACAGAAATGTCCATTTCATTTCCTTCTTAATGTAACCAAAAATGATGCTTTAAGAAAAGTACTCTTCCAAATATCCTCAATGGCATTACCTCCAGAGGTTTTGCTCCCTGTCTAGCAATTTTCTTGTTTGAGCATTCAGTGTGTTTGAACAGTTGTCCCATCACATAACTTCACTGCCTTTATTTTTGTCTGTCTTATTTCAGTTAACCAGTCTTTAAGTTCTGAGATTCTTTTATCAGCTTGGTTTATTCTGCTGTTAATACTTGTGATTGCATTGTGAAATTCTTGTTTTGTGTTATTCAGCTCTGTCAGACCTATTAGATTCCTTTTTATATTGGCTATTTTGTCCTTCACCTCATGTATTCCTTTATTGTGATTCTTATTTTCCTTAGATTGGGTTTTGCCTTCCTGTTGAAACTTGATGATCTTTGTTCCTAGCCATATTCCAAATTCTATTCCTGTCATTGCAGCCAGCTTGGCCTGGTTAAGTTGTGCACATATACCCTAGAACTTGAAGTATAATAATAATAATAAAAGAAGAAGAAGAAGAAGAAGAAGAAGAAGAAGAAGAAGAAGAAGAAGAAGAAGAAGAAGAAGAAGAAGAAGGGGAGGAGGAGGAGGAGGAGGGGGAAGGAGGAGGAGGAAAGAAGAAGAAAGAGGAAGAAGAAGAGGAAAGAAGAAGAAAGAAGAAGAGGAAGAAGAAGAGGAAGAAGAAGAAAGAAGAAGAAAGAAGAAGAGGAAGAAGAAAAAGAAGAAAGAAGAAAGAAGAAAGAAGAACTCTTATTGGAGAACTGGTGCAGTTGTTTGGAGGACATATACCACTCTAGACATTTGAGTTATTGGAGTTCTTGCATTGGTTCTTTCTCATCTCTGTGTATGGGTGTTCCTTTAACTGCAATATAGATTGAGTCAATAGATACAGTATAGATGCAGTATAGATACAGTCAATAGACTTATTTTCTGGATGTTTTCACCAGGCCGAGGCTTTGTGCAAGGTTTTTATTTGAAGCTGATTTTTTGTCTCTGGTTTTGGAAGGAAGTATGCTAGCAAGGTATTTTTTGTGTTGAAGCTTTGGGGTGTGATCCAGTAGGTGGCACTTAGGCATACTGGTCAGCTGGTAGACTCTTGTCCAGCTATGTGGCTCCCCTGTTTCCTCTCAGTTGTAACTGTTTTCTTTCTCAATGCTCTCTGAAAGTGTGGGTTCCTCTCCCATTGAGTGCTGGCTGTAGAAGGTGGCTTGGCACTCCTGGGCTGCCCACTGTATCTCTCCGGTGATCTCAGTCCTTATGTTTCTTCCCCAACCTGGAAACACCAGAGGAAGGAACCTTAGTAGTAGTTATGGCTAAGGGACTTTTGCTTGTCTCCTGGGGGCTCCACACCAGAGATATGGGTCAGTAATCACTCAGTGCAGTCAGCCCAGGATGGAGGGGCTATGCTGTGGGTCCAAGCCAGAGGTTCCCTGTCTGGTGATGAGCAGTCGGAGGTGTGTGGGATCCATGGGACACTAACTACCTCCTCTCTTTGGGTCAACTGCAGCTTATTGGAGGTGTAGGTAAAGCACTTGGGGTCTTTGCTACTTCATTACTCCAAGGGAAGCAAGAGCAGTTCCACTGCAGAGGCAGTGGCAGAGAGGCTTTCAGTTGCCCTTGGAGGCTCTGTCCAGGGAGTTGCCAAGTTTCTACTCACTCAGTTCTGGCAAGAGGTGGCTGGAAGCCCAGTCCCAGAGGAACTGCCTGGTGAAGAAATGTGGGCACCAATGTACATCTGGCCACTTTTCTGTAGGGCTGCTGAGGTATGCTGGGGGCCCACTTCAGTCTCTAGTCACCTCAGATTTTCGTGTACCTGGAGGTATCACCATTGAAGGCACTTCGCTGGGCTGGGGAGGTTACTTTGTCTCTGTGTCATGCCTGCGTGGGCCGTCATCCTGCCTGGCTTTTCTCCATTCTCCATGGGTTGAGTTGTTTCCTCTATTAGTCCCAATGCAAGTACTTAGATGTTTCAGTTGAAGGTGCTGAATTTACCTGCCCCTTTCGCCCCTCTCCAAGAGAGCCACGCACACTAGCTGCTTCTAGTCGACCGTCTTGGCCACCTCACTAAAAATTAAAAAAAAAAAATGCTTAAGTGTTTTTAGTAAACATAAGTATGATTTCTTATATGAGTTTTTAAAAATTTTTAAAAAGAAAAAGAAAACATCATGTTTCTTAAAAACCTAAAGTTTATACTTTCACTATACAATTTTACACTCTTAAATATCAACCTCAAACTCGTTTCCACAATGCCATCTTTCTCATCTTAAAATACTTTGAAAGTATAAACATACACACACATGCAGGAGAGGAGAGAGGCAGAGACTGAGACAGACAGACAGACAGACAGAGAGAGAGAGAGGGGGGAAAGAGATTTTAAAAGTGAACTAGAAAATAGTAATTCACATTTAGTTTGGGGAATAGAAAGAAAACTCCCAAACAGATTACTTTGAGATAACTCCAAGACCTTTTGGTCCTTATGATTATCCTCAATTTAAAGAAAAACATATGTACACATACTGCCAGATGTGGTGGCTCGCACCTGTAATCCCAGCACTTTAGGAGGCCAAGGCGGGTGGACTGTCTGAGCTCAGGAGTTTGAAACCAGCCTGGGCAATGTGGTGAAACCCCATCTCTACCAAAAATGCAACAACAACAACAAAAAAAATTGGCCAGGCTTGGTGGCACACGCCTGTGGTCCTGGCTACTGAGGAGGCCGAGGTGGGAGGATTGCTTGAGCCTGGGAGGCAGAGGTTTCAGTGAGCCAAGATCATACTACTGCACTCCAAGCTGGGTGACAGAGTAAGACCATGTCTCAAAAAGAAAAAGAAAAACATACACAAAAAACACCTATAGATGAATCCCACTTCATCTCCCTACTCTTCCCCTGTCTATTCCACTCTCAAAATTCAACTCCCTGCAGCTGAACTGCAGGAGAAGTAGCAATGCGAATATGTTTTATGATGATACCTTTGCAATATAAAGTTTTCAAATTCTAGACAGTTGCTCTTGGCCTGAAAAAATAAGTACTACATTAAACCCTTAGAATCTAGTAATTTCAAAGAATAGAAAATTAGAAATTTCATCAATTGTGTTATAATAAAGTTGGATATTTTCAATATTTAATGCTTTTCTTCAAAATATGAAGACAACATTTGTTATATAATATCAGCTAGTCACATTATCCTCTTTCACAGTCCTTTATTTTTCTTCCAACATCAAAGCAAAATGTGAATGAAAATACATCACATATATACCTAGTCATAATAAAGAGCTAAAGTCATTGACACAAATTTACGAAGGGACATGAATGGATACATCTGCCTGTGTAAACTAGCTCACAAATGAATACAACACATATGCACAGCATTGAGAAACCCTAAACAAAGCACAAAATTGTGAATACAAAGATTGGTTTGCAAGCAGAACATAGAGAGTCAAGACACACTTAGTATTTACTAAGTATTTTATACTGGGCATTTTTTTCTGAAACTTTTATATTTTTCATTTATATGCTGTGAATATAATGCCTGAACTGTCTATATCATAAGGCTGCTGTGAGGCTCAAATGAGTTAATACGTGTGAAAATGCTTTTAAAACTTGAAAATAAATTGGAAAGGTTCTTAACTAATTATAGTTAAAAGAGCCAATACTTTTATAACTGAGCTCTATCTAATCATTAAAGAATAATGAGTAGCTCTTATTTTGCTCATTTACTTTTATATTGTAGAAAACACTGAATAGCTTTTTCTAATTCATTCTATGATTTGAATCTAACTTTAACACCGAAAAAAAACAAAGCCAGGCTTCCCCCCTCAAATATATGCAACTTCACTTAGGAATAGGTTACATAATTTCTCGGTCAAATATTTGTAAATTAAATCTAGTGATGAATTAAAAAGTATCACAGAAATAGTAGGCCGTATTTATCAAGCGCTTCATGTTTAGAACAATATTTATGTTCATGTTTAGAGCAATATTTATCAAGTACTTTATGTTTAGAACATTTTATGTTTAGAAAAATTCTATACAGTAGTTTCTAATATTATCCCAGTTAGACTGATGAGAAAAGCTAGGTCTAGAGAGGTAAGTAACCTTTCTATCAACGCACATGTAGTAAGTGGTAAAGCTACAATTTAAACCCCTCCAGTATGACTCCTGAACTCATGGTCATAGCACCATATTATGCTGTTTCACTGAATTTTAGTCAATAATAAAGTTTGAATAAACCTGTCACTATAATTCATGGCAATAGTAAACTAAAGATAACAACTACAGGTTGTTTCCATAGACCTAGTAGAGATGATGTTATCATCGATGACAAACCATTAACTTTATATGAAATGGCCCACAAAACTTTGTTTTATTTTCCAAATATGCATATTTACTAAAAATGGTACATTTAAATTCAGTTAAATTCTCACTAATATTTATATTGACACTACAGTGTGCCAGGAATAGTGTGTTTGGGACACATAAAGAATGACAATATGGAGTAAAAAAGAAATTCTGTCCACTCTCAAAGCAAGAGATCCCTAAAGGATGAAAAAGACAAGTGAAGAAAGTCTGAGATTTTTTTTTTTAGGTCGAATGAATGGCAAGTGTACATAGTCCTAAAATAGCCAGATATACATCAAGAACTAACAATAATTCAGTGTTAATCGAGAGAATTATAAAGTGGAGAGTGGCAGAGATGTAGCTTAGGAAAAGGCAGGTGCCAGTTAGCAGAGAGCCTTCTGTCATTCTGTCACCGTGAGGTGCTTTGGCTTCATGCTGTGGAAGCTATTTGAAGCCACTTCCTCTTTCAGATGGAATATATCTGAAGGCTATAGGGTGAAATTAAACATAACAAAATTGAAATAATACAGAAAGTTGGCAAGGACCTTATAAGGACAATTGGAGAGAAAGAAAGAAGGAGAGAGGGAAATGCATTTAGAAATTGTTGAAGAGCTAAAATCATCAGAGATTGGTGACTAATTAGAGAGGGATGCAAGGTGACCTCTAATATAAGGTAACTGAGTGACATGTGAAGCCATTTCTGATATTCATAAATTAGGAAGAAGAGTCAGTGAGGGGTAGAGGAGGCTGACTGATGAGTTAATCATGTTCAATTTTAAGTATCTAAGAGACCTCTGGATAGCTATATCCAAATGCAGATAGGCACAGATGACTAGCTCTCAATGGAGAGGTCACTACAATGAATTTGGGACTTGTAGACCCACAAGTGATACTGAAATCATGCCAAGATGAACAAAAAAGATTTTGCATGCATAATATTTGGCATATGGTACATTCTACAAAAGTATTTATTTTAAAATTAAATAAAGCAAGTTGTAATGAATTAAGAAAAATGTGTAAAAGTAGCCCCATTTAGGGGCAACAGGAAGCACCCATGGAGAAGGGATACATGTATATACACACACGCACATACACATGTTGATATCAATATATATAATCAATTTATATACATATTGTCTGTGGTCATATACATATGAAGTAAAATTATTAAAATCTCCAGGAAAGTAAGCATCAAATTATCTATTAATTCTAGCTAGAGAAAGTGGTAAATTGGATAGCTCTATACAGAAGACTTGAAAAATGTCTCTTTTTATTTCTGTTTTATAAAAAAATTCTGAAGGAGCAGAAAAAAATGTTAAAATTTGACAAACCTGCTTAGTGAGTCCATATCTATTTTAAAATGTGTTTCTATAAGCTTGAAATATTTTCTGATAATTTTATTAAAGAGTACCTACAAAATGTGGAGCAGACTTAGTGTAAACTACAATTTGTAAAATTCGGCTGGAAGGTGAAAAACAAACAAATGAGGATTCCAGAAGAGGAGTGATTTTTCCTTTTAAAAGATAGGAAAGATTTCAGCATTTTATAGATTGAAGCAATTGACAGATAAAGAAGGATGATTTTTGAAATATAGGCAATAGAAGATTGCACAACAATACTGTTGTGAAATAAAAAATGAGAACATTTGTATGATCTTTGTCCTTTACAATAGAGTTAGAACTTTTATATTTTAATATATGACTTCTCCTACTAAAAGCATAAACTCATTTTGTCTCATTCTGCATTATAATAAAGAACTAAAGGTAAAATGTTGTACCTCTTAGGTGACATCATTGAAAAACATAGTAAGACAAAGTCACATAATTTTTTTTCTCAGAGGAAATCAATAACCATGAGACTCCTTCACAAACTGCAGTGCATTTATATATTTCAAAGCATCATCACACAGTTGCAGTATTCCCAGTAATACATTACCAACACCAAAACAAGCCAGAAAGAGCATACCTGCTGAAAGAAAAAGGAAGGAAAATGTGTTACCCAACATGTATGATTTTATATTTCTGAATATTGAAGGCTGTTGAAAAGATGATATAATTGAATTTATTGAAATGTACAAGATGGCAATAGAGAATTTACAATTTATGATACAGAATTTCTGACCTGCCCTATATAGTAACAACTATTGTGATTCTGTGAGTTAGAAATTCTTTTAAAATTTTGGGCAATTTATTTGGAAGTACCTTTTTAATTTTGTGAGCTCAAGAGGGATGTTTCTCCTTTTGCCCCTTAGAGAATAGAGAATATTTTTCTGAGATATATTTTTAGCCATAAGGTCATTATTTGGTGTGCTGGAACAATGATGGAGTTGAGGAAAAGATGACAATGATAGGAGATGGCATTTGTGAAAAAATATGATCAGTGCTAAAAGAAGGCATTACAACCACCTCTTGAGTGACAGAAAGTCTCTTAATGAAATGCTGAATTTATCAGATACATAAATCAAATCATCAACTGTTACAGCAAATCTGCCAAATTAGGAAGAATTCAGCTACCATCATTACTAATCCCATTACTACAAATTCCTTGTTTCTTACTCTATTCATTCCAAATGTTCTCTTCCTGATCCTTTTGCTCATTTTTTTTCTCAATCCTGTCACTGACACTTCTGCATCTTGGTGTCAGTTCATTGTCTGAGGTAAGTCAGTCACCTTGCAGTCCCTCACCTCCTGCCCCCAAGAGCTGCTCCTCATTGGTGTTCTCCAGTGACCTCCAGTCCCTGAGGTCTCATATCAGGGCAAGTCTTCCTAGTCAGATGATCAAAGTCTCAAAGGTGTTGGCTGCTGGTACAACAGGATTGGGATTCATATTCTGAGGTTAGGCATGCCTCTCACCTTTTAAGTAACTTAGTTGAAGCTCTCCTTGAGAAAATTATGAACTAGACAAAAATAACTCATGGTACCTCCCAACTTGCAGAGGTAGGCTCCTTTAACCCTCCTACCATCTTTTCTGGCCCTCAGCCTCGTTTAAATTCCATCTTTCAGGCATCAGGTTTCTGATTCAGCTTCAGTCTTTTCTTATCATGGAAAAAAAAAATCATCTTCTTGTTCTTAAACACAATAATTATCAGCCTAAGTGAGCTACCTCCCCCAGAAATGCCTGTCACTGTTTCAGTGAATTTTAAACACCATTGGGGGAGAAAATTTCTCTTTGGCAGACGTTAAGATATTTCTGAAATAATACAGTTGTATATGTTAACTTGTAAGAAGATCTTTATCTCTAAATTGTAAACTCTAAGATAGGTAATAATCACTGTTAGTAAAAATTGTAATAAAAATACATACAGAATATTTATAATGTACTAGATTTTCTTGTTTAATCCTCAGAACAGTCCTATATGTGATTATCCTCGTTTTACTGATCAGAAAGTTGAAACGCAAAGAGGTTTGTAAACTTGCCTGAGGTTGCCTGACAAAGAAAGAACTATAGAGACCTCAGTCTTATGAAGCTACCATTATAAAGAATATTTCTTAAAAAATTCTGTGTCTACTGAATTGAAAAAAGAAAATCAGTTCTGTACTGAACTCATTGTAATCCTCATGGGGTCAGAAATGTCTAAGCATTCTCCAGCCAAATTATTTCTCCTGTTTTTCAGTATCCAACAAGTATTACACACATTGAAACTACTTAGAAGAAGACCAATAGACCTACCAAATGAAAACATTTTAATGAGGAGATTTAAAAGGGAAGGAGAGTTATACACACACAGATATAAACCTTCGTTAATGATGAAGTATATAAAACCTACCCTCAGCTTCTTTTTAATTCCATTTTTTAGGCATCAGGTTTCTGGTTATGTGATACAGAATGCAATAAAGACAATCTTAGGTAGAATTAAGATTTTCCAGATTCAGGCCACCACGAAGAATTATACTGGCTGAGGATACTACCAGTAGGGAATAAAGATTCCATAAATAACAAAACTCGCCTTTTCCTTTTTTTTTTTTTTTTTTTTTTTTTTTTGAGCGGGGTCTTGCTCCGTCGCCCAGGCGGGAGTGCAGTGGCGCAATCTCGGCTCACTGCAAGCTCCGCCTGCCGGTTCACGCCATTCTCCTGCCTCAGCCTCCCGAGTAGCTGGGACTACAGGCGCCCGCCACTACGCGCGGCTAATATTTTTGTATTTTTAGTAGAGACGGGGTTTCACCGTGTTAGCCAGGATGGTCTCGATCTCCTGACCTCGTGATCCACCCGCCTCGGCCTCCCAAAGTGCTGGGATTACAAGCGTGAGCCACCGCGCCCGGCCAAAACTCGCCTTTTCTATTTTTGAGAAGAGTGTGGGGAGAGAGAAAGATGCTATATCTTTTTTATTTACCCCTGCTTGACTTTCAACAGACCCTGGTTCCTTGCCTACCTTCTCACCATGTGCAAGAAGTTGTGCAAAATGACTCCAGTGCATTCTTGTTACTGGGTAAATTGAAGGTTAACTTCTTGGGCAATTTGTTACAGAAATCAGACAAGCTTCAAGTCTATTCTTGCACCATTTCCCTCTATTCTAAATGAAATTATAAATTCATACATTCAGGAACCTCAGAAATTCCAATTTCCAGAATATCTAGAAGAGATGTTAAATCTAATTTTTAAAAAAATCACACTAGCCAGGCACGTTGGCTCACGCCTGTAATCCCAGCACTTTGGGAAGCCAAGGCAGGCAGATCACGAGGTCAAGAGCTCGAGAGCATCCTGGCCAACATGGTGAAACCCTGTCTTTACAAAAAATACAAGAATTAGTTAGGTGTGGTGGTGCGCACCTGTAGTCTCTGCTACCTGGGAGGCTGAGGCAGGAGAATTGCTTGAATCTGGGAGGCGGAGGTTGCAGTGAGCTGAGATCACGCCACTGCACTCCAGCCTGTCGACAGAGCAAGACTCCATCTCAAAAAAACAAAACAAAACAACAACAACAACAAAAACACATTAATTAGAAATCAACAATGACAGAGAGATCAACACATCTGGAATTTAGTTATGAGAAAAGCAAAAATGTAGTGGGTGCAATGGAGAAAAAGTTGTAAAAAGCCTATGTAAAAATAAAATGACAAAATAAGTTATAATTAAATTGAGGTAATATACTTACAGACTTTGGAAGAATTCAGAATACATAATTATACTGATGATAGTAAATACACAACTACATTTTTATGTATTTTCTTTATTGTCTTGAAAATAACTAATGCTACTGTGCATTAAATACTTCTTCATTACAGTTGAATTCAAAAAATTCAGCTATAATGCCAGTGAGAAACAGCACATGGGGATATATAAAAAGTAGATTAAAGAGGAAAACAGTTTTATATTCCTAATTCATCACACTATTTTATTACTGATTTATTCTACTCTTTATGCTTTAATATCGAGTACCCTTCCTTGATTTAAATATACTTCGAAAGGGCAAGAGTAGAAAGAGTAGTGAACAAGAAGGCAATAAAATAAATTCAGAGAAACAATCCTTTCTATTTTCTGAAAATATAATGGAGACTTAGCCCTGACTTACAGTTTTGTTTTTATATATTACAATTTGATAACCTCTGTTGCTTGCCACAGAAAAAACTCTGGTTACAATTTAAAATGAATAAAATAAAACAATACCAGTATTTTAACTAATTAAATGGGAAAATAATCACCTGTAACTTTGAGGAAATGCGTTAACATTTCTGCATGTCTTTTCATTCAAAATCAAGTTAAGTCCTTTGAAAGTGGGCCTAGAGATACACGTGAAAAAAAAAATGTTTTGAGATGTGAGTAACATAAAGAGCGAGAAACAGAACAGATGTTTTCAATTTTCTATCCAGTACAGGGTCACTTGATGTTACTATAGCATTAGTAAAGCTTTTTAACTCTATATTGAGCAATTGTTTAGTCCTCCTTTTCAGGGTCAGTAGATAGCTATCAAAATTTGTATTTTCATTTTCATTTGACTAGAAATTTCATGCATGAAATATCAGAAATATTTCTAAAAGTCAAATTGCATTTAGTGTCACATAGCAATGTCATAGTTTGTCAGATAGTCCAATTTTACTGTTAAAAATAATACGTGATCAATATTCTACAAAGGTAAAAGAACGGAAGAAATCAAGATATACAAAAAAGTTGTATCAACATCACTTGAGAAAAACTGTCAACTGCGTGAAAGAATCAGTATATTGTTATGAATAAGAATTCCATTTACAAATGATTTCAATTCATACACTGAATTCCACAGACGTTTCCTGCTATTGTTTTACTTTTACTCTCAAAATACAGAGAATCTCGGAACCTGCCAAGTTATAGAATTAAAAAGCCTTAATTATCTACTGGGTGTAATAAATTTATGTAATGGTAACAACACATAATGATGATGAATTCTGCTTCTCTTACTGACTCACTCTCTCCTACCCCTCCTTCTCCCCACGCAAGTTAAGTAATGTTAGACAAACCTGACTATTGTTTCTTCACAGCAGTTAGTCCTTACTCAGATGATTAATTTCTGTGAATCTAGAACTGTTTTCAATACTTTGGGAAATACTATACACAAAAACAGGAATGGAGAAGGATAAGCCCATTAGGGAAACTGCTAGAGCAAATTTTTTTTTATGAATAAATGTTGCAGTATTATTGACAGTAACCAAGATACAGAAACAGCTTAAATATCCATCAACAGATAACTGGACAAAGGAACTGTGGTATATACATTAAATGGAATATTATTCAGCCTTAAGAAAGGAGATGTGCCGTTTTCCATAGCATGGATGATCCTTGATGACATTATGCTAGCAGTGTCATACATTCTAACAAGATATATGTGTATATATTTGCACAAATATAATCTTTTTATGTTTTCTTTAAAAACTCAGTTCCTCAAAATCAGCTCTTCTTTATTTGAAATAGTAGCTGACAGTATGGGTAGCACAATAAAGTATGAAAAGTAGATAGGCTCAAAAAATACTTGAAAATAGCTTAAACTTATTAGTGATGCCTGAAAGTAAATATTGCAGGCATAAAGAGCATATTTTCTTTTATGCTCAATAGAAAACTCTGTTGAATCACAATTTCTTTTGTTGAATAGCAAAAATCTTTCTAGATTTTAAAAAAAGTCAAAATTGCCTCCGTGTACTCTAGGAAAAAATATGGTGTTTAATAATGCACAAAAACAGTGATTATAAGAAACAACAAAAATTGAGTTACTATTGTAGACAGAACATTGTCATTGAATGTGACATGACATAAAGTAGGGGGGACCTGGATTCCGATATTTGGTTTGTCGCTTCCTAGATATGTGTCTATGAGAAATGTATTTTATTTCCCTGGGCTTCAGACTCCTCATCTCACACTTTAAGGATTAGACTCTAAACTCCTATCCGGATAAATTGTAGCAGATGCTACTGGTGCTGTGTTCATATCCCCTTACATTATTTTACCTTTTTGTGTGTGGGTGTGTGCACATGTGCTCCAGGTGAATGCTCACTCTAAGCAGCCAGCACTGGACTGTCTTTGTCAGTGAGCTGTCCTTAGCTTTAGGAAACTAAGGCCTACATTGCCTGCAGACACTGAGAGCCTGAAAAACATGGGCATGCCCAGCTTTGCTCTCTTCACCAATGACTTGGCCTGGACTGGGACAATTCTGAAATGAGATTTCCCTTTCTCCAGAGCTTTCCTGTGGGATGAAGCCAAAGCCACCCTCTGAGATCTTGAAGCAGTCCTTTGGATGTACTTCTGTTTTCCTGACTTCCTCACTCTACTGCTGTTAGTTCTCCTCAGAGTACTTCCTAATAAATCACTTTCACAGGAATTCTCATCTCAGAGTCATCTGTTTCTGAGGATTCCAAGCAATAATATTTTGATTTATTTTGTTTTGGTTTGACATTGGTTTGTGTGAACTCTAATGACTAGCATTAGATAACGCAAATAACTTCAGAAAAAATTGTAAAAAACTACTCTACTATAATCTGTATGAGTAAAACAAGTCAATGTAAATATCATTTTAAATAAGACCCATAAGAGACTATAGTTACATTACATAGCAAAGTAACAATGATATCCTGATGGAGATTCTTGGCATCTGTGAACTACTAACATAGATTCATGTAAATTAGATAATTTCCAAATAAAGTTAGGAAACTTACCAAAAATGTAATCTATTTTGAGAGTGAAACAGAAAAAGCAAATAATAAAAATATATAAATAATCAAACTAAAATAAATAAAAAACAAGTGAATTGGTCAGTCTTATGAATGTATTTTAAAATGTAAAATTAATATAGTATACTAAGAGTAAGGTTTATTCTATATACAAAGGGATATTATTAATAAGTGGCTAATCAAATATATTTATATAATGTCAATGTCAAGTAAACACAAAGATTAACTCAATTTTGTGTTTTCATTTACTTTTAAATTAAAACAATGTTTTAAAAATACTATTTTTATAGTACTGGTAATATATATTATATACATATCTAATTTTTAAATTATTTACAAGGATTTAAAAATACTTGCCTGTGGAAGTACATATTATTTTACAATACAAGAAATTACCTTGATAAATACTAGTTGTGGGTTTAGTCAGATCAGCTGAATGATATAAATTTACCTTAAGACTAAAATATTTCTGAGGGTGAGGACTCCTTTGATATATGCCAATGTATCAAAATACTTTTTTCTTCTGGCAAGTGAAATAAGAAGAAATATCAGCACAACCACTATATCTGGCATTTATTTTCTCTCTTTTACCAACTGGTTTCCTTAAATTCAACCTAAGAGTGAGGTTTTCATTTATGTGAAAAAAGTGTAAGGTTAACAGTACATTCACTCCTATTTTGCAAGGTATTTTTCTTTTGCTGATCAATAATTTCAAATATTGCTCTAAAGTTTTACCGTTTGACATACATCATTTTGACAGTTCCTTAAAGAACTTAAATGCTACCTACAAATGTAATAGCAACAAGATCTATACTGGAGAGTAGTCTACACTGCTAAACCAACTTCATTCTTGCTGTAGCGGCAAACTGAAAAAGAAAATTCTCTTCCCCACCTTCTTCATTTTAATCCATGTAACTCATTTTATTAATGTGCATCATCCAGCAAAGTAAAATAAAAATTTGTTTTTTATCTTGTTAAACGTAGTGTTAGATTTTAAATACATTTATCTAAAGTGTATTTAATTACTGGCTTCACAAAATCTGAAGTTGAGAATTGCTACACATGGGTAGAGTTTTTTTGATAATTAAGAAAGGCTTATTTTTATACTATTATATCTTTACTGGCGGTAGACCTTTAATTTTACATTTCTCATCCTGCTTTTATTTTCTAGCCCCTCTCCTTGCATTATTCCTTTTTAAAACTTTGACTACATTAGGATTACGTATACAAAGAATATGTAAAGTCACATAAAGCTGTAAACCATCCGAAGAAGGATTTTGCTTATTTGCCTGCTTTTCAGAAATTAGCATTACTACTCCAGCTTTCCTTTGATTTATATTTATTAGGTATATATTGTCAATTATTTTATTTTCCATATTTCTGTGGAACATTATACATACAGCATATTGTTGGATTTTGTTCTCACGTCTTCAATTTAGTATCTTTGTCTTGTATTTGATTAGCTTAATCCATCTTCATTTATTTTAATTTCTAATTTTTTCCCATATCCTGGACTTTCTAATTCAATTCTAGAAAATTTTCTTGTGGTGTTTAACAGTTATGTAGGCTGATTTTATTATTGATTTCTTAACTTAAAAAACACATATATAATCACTTCTATTTCTTAAATGCGTAAATGACTTTATCTTCCATAATACAAAAGGAACACATTAGTATACCACATTTATTTCGCCTTGTGTTCTCTTCACCTCCCATTGCATTACTAATGCCTGGAATATTACTTCTAGTACTATGAATTTTTCTTTTCTTTGTTTATTCATTTATTGTAGTATATCACATTTATATAAAATGATTAGATTGCTGTATTAATACTGTGATTACAGAGGGCATTTATTTTGTTCAGTTAGTTGTATATCTTTTGGACTAAACTTCTGAGTACTACTATTCTCAGGCACCTACTTCGTTTGGCCTGTGAGCTCATATTATCTGTGCAATATTGGCTTTTTGGTGTTGGAGAAAGACCAAAGGCCAGACCATAGTCACTGTCAGTCTAGAGTAGTCCAAGGTGTATATATGTGGGAGTTAGGGCATAGGACATGGGCTTTCTAACAGAAAGTCCCACACACCACCAACCAGAGTTATTACTTGATTTTACAATGACCAAGCAAGAAACGACTCTACTCAGAATTTCACTCCTAAATCCTTTGGGAAGAGAATGTAAGGAAAGGACAGTTTTACAAAGCTGTAATCTGTAAAGCTTGGAAACTGGATTTCAGAAGTAAAGGACTGAATGTCTCTGGCATGTCAGCCCCCACATACTTTCACCTCACCCAGAAAAACCCCTGCCCATATAAATATTCACAACTGTAGTTTGAGGAAAAGAAGATAGGCATTGATTGTCCAAAAACAAGGAGATGGGAGGGTGGGATGGAAAGAGGTAAAGGATAATTTAAACTGTCCTTCCGATGCTGTCTCTGGCTTCTCTTTGCCCTAAGCTGTGGCCACCCATTCACTCTTCACACAGAAACATTTAAAATAGACTTATTTCTGTTATTCTTCTTGTTAGATCTTGGATTCTGTCTTTCTCTCCTTATTTTGTTCTCAGCATTACTTTTACAAATATTAACCAGCAATCCATGCAAGTTGGACATCTTGTTGAACACCTGAATTCTTGTGTGTGTGTGGGGGGGGGTGGGGTGAATTTTTATCTCTATATAATATGTGTTATTTATATAAATAATTTCTATTTAGCAGTCTATAATTTTTCCTGAAACTCATTTCCCGTTTTAAATTATTCACATATTTTCATTTTATGTTATTTTATTGTTTTACATACACTGACTTTATAGCTAGATAATATTGTTGTAGAGTTGAAAATCTATGTTTAACTTACAATAAAAAACGTTATCCATGTAAAATGAAAATAGATGTTCTGAAATAGGGCCTTATAAATATTCCTTTGAAAGGACACTTCATGAAGTGTGAAAATGCCAAGCATCAGCTAATAAATCTTTGTGACAATTTCTGTTTAAATGCAATTTTTAAATAATGCACCAATTTAAAACGTAGAATAAATAACATAGTGAGACAAGAAATCTTATCCAAAAGTTTATTCTGTTATGAATAAAATTGAATACTGCTAGATATTACTTACTTTATAGCTTAAGAAATCTCCATGCATTATTTTAATGGCTCAAACCACCCTATCACATTTTTTTAAACTAAAACAATACAGCAGTCAAAGGAAATAGTTGATCTATGTTTGATACTATGCACATACTTATTTACACGAAAGCATCAACATGAGCGCATGGCCCTGTGTTGAAAATGCCGAGGCAACAAATGCTGTAAGACAACTAATACTTGTTTAAATTTCAGTTCTTTTTGTTGATTCTTTTTACTCCCCAAAACAACTTGTTTGTTCCGGGAAACATTGACTACATAGTCTATTAGCTGCATCTCTCCCTATCCTCTCTCTACTCTGCCTCCCCTTTTTTGTCTTCTTCTCAACTTGCTTCTCCTGTTCATTTTTGCCTTATTCTTTCACCATTTCTTTCCTCCTCCTTCCTCATATTTTCTCCTCTTTTCCCTTCTCTTCTTCCTCCATTATCAAGTAGTAATGGTACCATTTCTCATACTTACAAGTGCCAATGATGGTTCTACTCATCATTCACCAGACCCTTTCCATTTGCTGGACACTGTGCTTAGCCTTTTACTATATGAGTGATTACAGTTGGCAGTGCTTGGAATTCAATGGGAAGTTCAATTTAATTGGCATGTGGTTTGATTAAAATTATGCTCTGACAATTTTAAAATTAGATTAAAATAAATAGACTAATTAATTTAGATTAATCAAGATAAATTTTAAAACTCTAAAATTGTGTGTATACACTTTTAATAAAATATATAGCTTCTTAATGTATACTTTGTCCTTAGGTTGATTTAAACATGGAGCAAAATATAATGCTTCAGGTGTAAATATTTAAGACAGTTCAAAATGAAATAACACTAAAATGAAATTAAATTGCTCATAAATTTATTATATAAGATTGTTATTCTTTAAAATATCCTGGCTGTATTCTTTCTTTTGCATTAGGACACCAGCCAAAAACCATATGGCACATAACATCAGTAAATGTTATCATATAACAATAATATTTAAGGGTGCCTGAAAATGGTCCTCTTGGAGAAAATTAGTTAATAATATAAGCAGATGCAAAATTGCCTCTAGGTAGGCATATATTTTTATCAGCAAAATATTTGATGATTGGCTTCCAAGGATAAATTCACTATAATTAACTTCTGTATTAAAATTGTTTACAAGAGATTGGTAACATTAGACAACTCAAACTGGGTTGTTCTCTGTAAGAATAAATGGAAGTCACAAGATTTGCCTTAAGCACCTCTTTCAAAAAGAATAAAAATACAGAAAACCATTTGTACTGTAATTGCAGGAATCAAACTAGTTTTACTTTATAGATTCACAATGAAGTAAAATGTATAAAATCATTTACATTTTAAATACCAAGGATCAAGATCCCTAGCCCAGTGAAGAAGGTAGAGTAAACATAGTTGAGGCTTTGGGTGAAGTATAATAAAAAATAAACCTATGTTAGAGAGCTTATCAGAATCTTTGAACAGAAAGTTGTATATATTATATATATATTTCCCCCCTGGGGCTTATAGTGTCCTGGAGAGTAGTATATCATACAAATAGCCAGTGACCAGACCATGAAGAACCAAATGAATAATGCTAAAGTATTTCAAACGTATGTTGAATTTATAAGGGACCAGTGAAACATGATCTGATTTTATTTTAGAAAGGTGAGTTTAGCTGCAGTATGGAGCATATATTAAGTGATACAAAACTGGAAGAGAGAACACTGTTAAATGGTTACTGCAGTGATTCTGGAGGAAAAAAATGAAGGGCTATACTAAACACTGGTAGATAAAGCAGAGAGGAAGGAACAGCTCTAAAAGTTATTTAGGAAAAAGAATTATTTGAACTTATAACCAGAAAAATGTGAGAAGCTAAGTATCAGGATGACTCCTAGGGTCTATAACGGGAGATTCTTTGATAGCAATGCCTTTCACTGGTACAAGGAATCTGCAGGAAGAAAAAATTAGAAGATGATGCAGTTTGTTTATCCTATGCTGATATTATGACATATCTAAGTGGATATGCCTAGTAGGCAAACTGACATATGGGATGGGCATTGTTAAAAAGAAGTTGTATAGATTTTAGTAATAAAATGAGTGTAAGGAGAGAGGTGATCTTTCATAATTTTGGTTCACCAAGTTTCAGCTTTCTACTATTACTCATAGTTCTAATTCAAGTAAATTATTCTTAAGTGACTGGCATCACGAATATTTTGGTAATATTCTGAAAATAATTATTTAAAATTAATGGTTGTGAAGGGAAATTGGTATAATAGACAAATCAGATAAGGTAAAGTTAGTGTACATACAGCTGGTAATATTCATTTTCTCTTGCTAGTAAGCCAATATGAACCTGAAATAATATAGTATGTTTACTAATCTAGCCAATATTTTTAAATATAAATCCAATACTTGGAGCACTGGTGAAAAACTGGTACACACATTTTATTTCTAGTGACATTTTTGCTTGTTAACAATATTTTGGGACACAATTTAACAAATATTTAGAATGAGCCATGAAGATATTCTTAAAATACTATTTGATTAATTATATTCTTACAATTTAATTTAAGGAATAATTGAAAGTAAAAATAGAGATATGCAAAAAATGTTTAATGTGGTTCAAAAATTAGTCTAAATATCTTCAAGGTTTATCAAATAACATAACAACAGCAAAATGCAATGGTACATAACCATTACAGATTCACATGTAAAGAAAGGAGAGTGAAATTAAAAGAATTTCTATGAGACATTGAATCTTAGAAATTTTTCCTTTTTTCTCTGAAAATTGTATTTCAATTGAATTTTGTTTTATTTTTGGGGACCAATTACACTTTTTTTTACTCTAAATAATATATACATATAAAATCATAACATTTTTATTTATTATGGATTCCTGGGTTCTTTTGCAGGTTTGTTACATGGGTATATTGTGTAATGCTAGTGTTTGGGTTTCAAGGGAACCCATCACCCAAATAGTGAAGAGAGTATCCAATAGGTGGTTTATCAACCCTCAACTCCCTCTCATAACTTCCCCTCTTTTGAAGTCCCCAATGTCTCTTATTTCCATCTTTATATCCATGTGTACCCCTTATTTCCAATTCCCACTTATAAGTGAGAACATATGGTGTTTGATTTTCTGTTTCTGAGTTACTTCACTTAGGATAATGGCCTCAAGCTCTATCCATGTTGCTGTGAAGAACATAATTTCATTCTTCTGTATGGCTCTGTAGAATTCCATGGTTTATAGACACCACATTTTCTTATCCAATTCTTGTTTGATAAACACTAAGGTTGGTTTCATGTCTTTACCATTGTGAATAGTGCTGCAGTAAATGTAAGAGTGCAAGTGTCTTTTTGATAAAAAGGTCTTCCTTTGGGTAAATACCCAGTAGTGGGATTGAAAGGTAGTGCTATTTTTAGTTCTTTGAGAAATCTTCTACCATTTTCCGTAGGAGTTGAACTAATTTACATTGTCCATGAACAGTATATAAGTATTCCCTTTTCTCCATATGTATACCAACATTTGTTATTTTTCAACTTTTTAATAAAAGCCATTCTGACTGGTTTGACATGGTATCTCATTTGCATTTCTCTGATGATTGGTGATGTTGAAGGTTTTTTCATATGTTTGTTGGCAACTTGTATGTTTTCTTTAGAGAAGTGTCTGATGACCTTTGCCCACTTTTTGATGGAGTTATTTATTTTTTCTTGTTGATTGTTTAAGGTCCTTATAAATTTTGAATATTAGTCCTTTATCAGAATCATAGTATGCAAATATTTTCTCACATTCTGTAGGATGTATGTTTACTCTGTTTATGGTTTCTTTTGCTGTGCATAGCCCTTTAGTTTAAGTAAGTCCCATTTGTCTACTTTTCTTTTTGTTCCATATGCTTTTGAGTTCTTTATCATAAATTATTTACTTAGGTGAATACACAGAAGAGTTTTTCCTAGATTTTCTTCTAGGATTCTTATAGTTTGAGGCCTTACTTTTAAATCTTTAATACATCTTTTTTTTTTTTTTTTTTTTTTTTTTTTTGAGACAGAGTCTTGCTCTTGTCACCCAGCCTGGAGTGTAATAGCACGATCTCAGCTCACTGCAGACTCTAAGTTTCCAAGCAACTCTCCTGCCTCAGCCTCCTGAGTAGCTGGGATTGCAGGTGCCTGACACCATGCCTGGCTAACTTTTTTTTGTGTGTGTGTTTTTAGTAGAGACGGGGTTTCACTATGTTGGCCAGGCTGGTCTTGAACTCTTGACCTCAGGTGATTCCCCCACCTTGGCCTCCCAAAGTGGTGGAATTACAGGTGTGAGCCACCATCCCTGGCCTTAAATCTTTAATCTGTCTTGAGTTAATTTTTGTAGTACATTGAGAGGTAAGGGTCCAGTTTAATTCTTCTGTATATAGCTAGTTAGTTCTCTCAGCACCATTTATTGAATAAGGAGTACTTTCCCCATTGTTTATTTTTGTAGACTTGGTTGAAGATTAGTTCATTGTAGATTTGTGGCTTTTTTCTGGGTTCTCTATTCTGTTCCACTGTTCTATGTGTCTGTTTATGTATTGGTACCATACTGTCTTGGTTATTAGAGCCTTTTGTATAGTTTGAAGTTGGATAATGTACTGTCTCTGGTTTTGTTTTTAATGCTTATGATTGCTTTGGGTATTTAGGCATTTTTTGGTTCCATGTTATTTTTAGCATTGATTTTTCTAATTCTGTATAAAATGACATTGGTCATTTGATAGGAATTTATTTGAATCTGTAGATTTTTTTGGGATGTGTAGTCATTTTAACAACATTGGTTTGTTCTATCTATGAGCATATCATGTTTTTCTATTTGTTTGTGTCATTGATTATTTCTTTCACCAGTGTATTGTAGTTCTTGTTGTAGAGATGCTTCACCTTCTTGGTTAAATGAAATATATTTTTAGGTATTTTATTTTATTTTTTGTGGCAATTGTAAATGGAAGTGAATTCTTTATTTGGTTGTCAGCTTGAATATTGTTGATGTATAGAAATACAATTGATTTTGGGTACATTAATTTATGTCCTGCAACTTTATTTAATTCATTGATCAGGTCTAGGCATTTTTTGGAGGAATCTTTAGGGCTTTCTATGTATAAAATCATTTAATCAGAAAAGAGAGATAGTTTGACTTCCTCTCTTTTATTTACATGCCTTTTCTTTGTTTTGCTTGCCTGATTGCTCTGGCAAGGACTTCCAGTATTATGCTGTATAAGAGTGGTAAGAGTGGATATTCTTGTCTTGTTATAGGTCTTAGAAAGAATGCTTTCAACTTTTGCCCATTCAGTGTGACGTTGGTTGTGGGTTTGTGATATATGGATTTTATTATTTTCAGATATGTTTATTTGATGCCTAGATTGTTGAAGGTTTTTATCATGAAAGGATGTTGGATTTTATGTAAAACTTTTTTCTGCCTCTACTGAGATAATGATAGGGTTTTTTTAAAATTTTGTTTATGTGATAAATCACGATGATTGATTTGCATATGTTGAACCATTGTTTCATCCTAGTAACAAAATTCACTTGATTGTGATGGATTATCTTTTGATGTGCTGTTTGATTTGGTTTGCTAGCATTGTACTAAGGATTTTTGCATCTGTATTCATCAGGGATGTTGACTTATAGTTTTCTTTTTCTGTTGTGTCCTTGCCAGGTTTTCATATCAAGGTGATATTCGTTTCCTAGAATGAATTAGGAAGCATTCCCCCCTCCTTGTTTGTTTTTAATAATTTCAGTAAGATTGGTACCAGATCTTCTTTGCAGATCTTCTTTGCCTATCTGATAGAATTCTGCTGTGAAACCCTCTGGTCCCAGAGTTTTTTTTTTTTTTGTAGATATTTTTATTACTGATTCAATTTTGGAACTCATTATTGGTAGGCTCAGAGTTTCAGTTTCTTCCTGGTTCAATTTTTAGAGGTGGTGCAGTTCCAGGAATTTATCCATTACCTTTGGGTTTTCTTGATTGTCTGCATAGAGATGTTCATAGCAGTCTCTGAGAACGTATTGTATTTCTGTGGTATCAGTTGTAATGTCACTTTTGTCATTTCTGATGATGCTTACTGAAATCTATTTTTCTTGGTTAATGTAGCTAGTGGTCTATCAATTTTGTTTATCCTTTTAAAGAATCAACATTTTATTTCATTTGATTTTTATTTCATTTGAAATTTAGTAATATAAACTTTCCTCTTAACACTGCTTTTTCTATGTCACAGAAGTTTTTGTATGTTGTGTCTCTATTTTCATTTGTTTCAACTTTTTAAATTTCTGCTTTAGTTATTTGTGCAAAAGTCATTCAGGAGCAAGTTGGGTTTTTACTCTGTTTGTTGTTTTTTTCATTTTCTTGTGTAGTTCTGGTATTGATTTCTAATTTTATTGCACTGTGGTCTGAGAAGCTGCTTGATATGACTTTGATTTCTTTGAATGTGTTGAGAATCTCTTTATGATCAAGAATGTGGTCAATTTTAGAGAATGTTCCATGAGCAGATAAGAAAAATGTATATTCTGCAATTTTTGGGTTGAGTGTTCTATAGATTTTTTTAGGTCATTTGGTCAAGTCTAATTTAAGTTCAGAGTTTCTTTGTTAGTTTTCTGCTTTGATTATTGGTTTAGTGCTGTTAGTGGGGTGTTGCAGTTCCCCACTACTATTGGATGACTGTCTATCTCTTGGTCTAGTAGTATTTGTTCTATAAATCTGTGTGCTTTGATGTTACATGTGTGTATATTTAGGATAGTTAAATCTTCTTAAATTGAATCCTTTAGCATCACATAATGCTCTAATTTGACTTTTTAAAAAAACTGTTGTTTATTTAAAGCCTGTTTTATCTGATACTAAAATAGCACCCCCTGCTCTTTCTGGTTTTTCATTTGCATGATACATCTTTCTTTATATTTTTACTTTGAGCCTAGGGCTGTCATTTTGCGTGAGATATGTCTCTTGAACGCGGTAGATGGTTGGGTCTCTCTTTTTTTTAATCCGATTTTCCATTTTTGTCTTTTAAGTGGAGTATTTAGGCTGTTTACCTTCAAGGTTAATATTGATATGTGAGGTTTTGTTCCCATCATAGTATTGTTAGCTAGTTGCTTTGTAGTCTCAATTGTATAATTGCTTTACAGGATCTGTGAATTTTGTACTTATGGGTGCTTTTATGGTAGCAAGTATTGTCCTTTCATTTCCATGTTTAGAATTCCTTTGAACATTTATTATAGGGCCATTCTAGAAATCTCTTAGCATTTGTTTGTCTACGAAAGACTTCGTTATTCATTTGATTATGAAGCTTCCTTTTGAAGGATATAAATTCTTGGCTGGCATGTTTTTTTCTTTAAGAGGGTAAAAATAGGCCCCCAATCTCTTCTAGCTGATAAGGTTTTTGCTGAGAAGTCGGCTGTTAGTCTAATGGGATTTTCTTTATGGGTAACTTGTCCCTTTTCTCAAGCTGCCCTTAAGATTTTTTTCTCCCCCTTCCTGTTGACCTTGGATAATCTCATGACTATGTGCTTTGGTGATGGTCTTGTGTAGTATCTTACAGGTGGTCTCTGATTTTCTTTCTTGTATTTGGATGTCAACCTCTCTAGAAAGGTTAGGGAAATTTTCCTAAATTATTTCTTCCAGTGCTTTCCAGGTTGTCTTTTTCTTCTTCCTCATGAATGCCAATATGTCATAGGTTTGGTTGTTTTTCATAATCCCATATTTCTTAAAGACTTTCTTCATTTTTTAAAGTTCTTTTTGCTTTATTTTTTTCTGAGTTAATTCAAAAACTGGCTTCCAATATCTAAAATTCTTTCTTCTGCTTGATCTAGGCTACTGTTAAAGCTTTCAATTGTATTTTGAAATTCCTTTCATGAATTTTTCAATACTATAAGTTCTATTTTTTTATTTTGTTTTGTTTTGTTTTAGTATAGTTATGTCATGTTTTATATCTTGCATTTTTTTTCTGGTTTCTTTGTGCTGAATTTTAACTTTCTCTTGGATCACACTGAATTTCCTGGAAATACATATTTTGAATTATTCATATGTCATTTTAGATTTTTAATTTTGGTTAGGATCCATTGCTAGATAGCTAGTATGATCCTTTGGAAGATATCAAGATACTCTGGCTTTTTGTACTGCTCAAGTTGTGCTGATTCCTTCTCATCTAAGGGAGTTGTAACTTTTTATTTTTGTTTTTGCTATCATTTGGATGGAAGATTTTTTTTGTATTCCTTTCTCCCTTGAATGCTTGAATGTGTGAGATTGTGTTGTATGTTTTCTATGATATTTTGGCTTTATTTCTGGGTGCTTTGAGGGGCCCAGTGCTCTGTTTGGGTTCCTTGTTTGGGGCTAGCTTCTGGCTTTTTCAGATGCTGCTTGTTGTAGTGATGTGTTAGACATATGCCTCCTGCAAGGCTTAGGGTGAGGAGGAAGGACTCAGGAAGCTTATTTTATGTACTAGCAGTGAGCCCTTCTGGCAGCAGGTTTTTAATTTGGTTGTACAGTTCAGGACCAGTCCAGTAGATGGTGATTAAGAGTAACATCTGTCTTGCCCTCAAGTAGGTTGATGATGAGTGGAAGCACCTGCCCTGACCAAGTGGGATATGGCAGGCAGGGATCCTGTTGGGTGTATTGAGATCTCAGGGGAGGGGACAAGGGGATGGTGCACTAGCTCCTTGTCCTAAGCAGGCAGGGACATGATCCACTTCCCTATCATGCCCCTCTCACAGGGCACATGTTCATTTATATAGACTTTAAGCTTTTGTTCCTGAATGCAGCACAGCTGCAGCGGGCAGGTACACCCTTTGGCAGCTACCACCGCACATTGACCATTCTCTAAAATTGACTACATTCTTGATCATAAACAGTGTCTCAATAAATTCAAAGAAATCAAAATCATATTGATATGGTTTGGCTGTGTCCCCCTCCAAATCTCAACTTGAATTGTATCTCCCAGAATTCCCATGTGTTGTTGGAGGGACCCAGGAGGAGGTCATCAAAACATGGTGACCAGCCTTTCCCATGCTATTCTCGTGGTAGTGAATAAGTTTCACAAGATCTGATGGGTTTATCAGGGGTTTCCACTTTTGCATCTTCTTCATTTTCTCTTGCCACCACTATGTAAGGAGTGCCTTTCACCTCCTGCCATGATTCTGAGGCCTCCTCAGCCGTCTGGATCTGTAAGTCCAATTGAACCTCTTTTTCTTCCCAGTCTCGGGTATGTCTTTATCAGCAGCATGAAAACAGACTAATATACATATCAAGCAACTTCTCAGACCACAGTGCAATAAAATTAGAAATCAATACCAAAACCACCAAGTAAATGGAAAGTAAACACCTTCCTCCACTCAAGGCACATGGCTACTGCCAGAGCTTTCAGGCACCACAATATGATTAGACTGTCATGGTTCATTGATTTTCAGGGAACAGATCTACTTCAATACAAAAATTAGCCAGACGCATTGGCAGGTGCCTGTAATCCCAGCTACTCAGGAGACTGAGGCAGGATAATCACTTGAACCCAGGGGTGGAGGTTTCAGTGAGCTGAGATCACACCACTGCACTCCAGCCTGGGTGACAGAGTGATACTCTGTCTCAAAAAAAAAAAAAAAAAAAATAGGTAAGACAGGTAAACATAGTAACCAACCTGAAAGTAATAAACATAGACATACATGAAATTTTACCTTTTATAGTTAAAATTTTACTATTGATTTTAAAATTCCTAATAATTTATTTAAATGAAAAATTAATAATTTTTTTTGACAGGAAACAAAACTGTACATGAAGATGGCAACTTATGATTCTAACACCATTTACTGAGATCTTTTTATATGTTTATTTCTTTTGAATTGGTTTTGTTTCTTTGACTCTTGGTCTTGGTTTTATCTTTTCCTTGACTGGTTCTCTTTTGATTGTAATTGTCAGAAGGACAATTTGATCTATCTTAAACTAAACGGAAATTTATCAAAAGACCATGGGGGTGACTCATCAAACAGGACTGAGAGCCAGTGCCAATACCAACTGTAATTAACAACACAATTGATACTTTCACTCTCTGCACTCATTTGTGCTGTTCTTTAATTTTGTCTTCTTTGCTTCCTGTTTTCTTTCTTTTTCTTTGTAGAAGCAAACCTCTGCTATTTCTCTGTTCTACTTGAGCATAAACTTAACCATTGTTTGCTCTCAAGCTTTTTTACTTTTGACTTAAGTACCACAAAAATATTAACTTATTTTCTTTTTATTCCTTATACTGTAATTGCCAGAAAAGTTTCCTATTCTAGCTTGGAAAGAGGATCTATTCCCTAAAAATCAATGAATCATGACAGTGTGATCATATTATAATGCCTGAAAGCTCTGGCATTAGCCATGTGTCATGAGTGGAGGAAGGTAAAGTTCCCGGGAAAGTATGTATGTGTGACGGGAGCAATAAGGGGGGGCCTGGTCAGAAAAGTAGCATGTTTGCAACCATCTGAAATAACGAATGCATTCATGTAAAGATTCCTTGTGTTCTTAGCCCAGATACTAGCAGTATTTATAGCTTTCATCAGCTAAACCCTCTTATATCATGTGTATCACTACATACCTGCTTGGATGTTTCACAGTTATCTCACTTTTCATTATGCTCAGTATCTCCCATTCACCCTTATTTTCAGTTCATCCTGCTTCTTCTTCGCCCATTCATCCCATCTCCAATTGAACCTGCTTCTCCTGAAGTGTTTCTCGTATCAGGAATATCACCATCAACCAGCCTCCCATTTGCTCAGAACAGAAACTTGGGAGTTGTTCTTGACTGTTCCCTTTTGCTAAACCTACCAATTACAATTAATTATTCACTTTTAAATCTAACTCTTATTTTGAGTCTGGAAAACAGATAGGACTCTATCCCTTTTGCAAAAAGCATTTCCTCTAGACAATTGCATTATCCTCTAAATTTCCTTTCTCCAATATCATCCCTACCTCTAATTTCTTCTGCATGCAACAGACAGAATGATGTTGGTTAAATACAATTGAATTGTGCTAGAAACACTTCTATGATTTCCCACTGATCTAAACATAAAATTGAGCATTTTGTAGAGCCTACAATTGTGCCAATATTCTCCTTGCTCACTACGTTCTAGTCACACTACACACACACACACACACACACATATATTAGTTTCTTAAGAAAAAATGCATATACTCTTCCCCCACGCCTCTTGAACTTTATCCAGTTTTTCTCTCTGAAACAATCCCTTGCTTACTGCCTGGCTGTGTCCTTGTCCTATAACCTTAAATGTCATTTCTTCACTAAGGCCCACCATGAGTGTCAAATAGAAATGGCATCTTTATGTTATTCTCTCTCCTAACTTCCCTTTATATCACTTACCAAAATTTGTCGTTTTTTACCTGGTAAAACATTTGCTTATTGGAAGTCTATCTCTCCTTTGAAGTAGAAGCAGTGAAATAGCGAGAACAATGACCCTTTGCTTACCACTCTCTATGTCATGAGAGTATTGTGTGCTGCTCTGTATACATCCCACTCCTTTTGCTCGGGGCCTGCGCCTCTTCTGCTAGCTGTATAGTGGAGTTGTGTCCTACTCAGGAGTTGGACTCTAAAAGGGCTCACTGTGAACAATTAGCCAAAATGTCACATAACTAGTTTTGTTTATAAATATAAATATGCAAAATAATACAATGTATATTTAAATATATAATTTTATTTTGGTTCTAATTACACAGAGAGAAAAAGTGAGCACTGTTTAATTTGCATAATTAAATGTGCTATTACTGATGGCTGAATTAATAAATTACAGATACTCATTAAATATTTGTTGGAATCAATTAAGTCCAGCTTTAAATGTCTTTGCTACCATTTCTATTTGAAAGATGAATAAACAGACATCTAAAGCAACTGAGTAATTCCTCTAGTCACATGTAATCTCTTTAGGTTTTCTGTCTTCTTATATTTTGCTATTCAGATAATACATATACGGATTTGACTTTATTTTTAATTTTTGCTCATGACTATGCTGAAGGAAACTTGAAGGATAATGAATTTCATGGCACTCAGAATTTCTTGAGTTTGTCAGTGAAGTTTGGTCTGTGTATACAGTTTGTCTGGTGAAGTTTGATTCGTGACATCAATTGTTTTCTAGCTGATCATCAACCTGTAATGCCATGCTGACTCTGCAAGTGTCTAGTGATCTTATTCTTGTCTCCCTTATGCTTGTGTTTCTGGAATGCTGTCATCAGCATATTACTGTTAATGAATGACTGTCTTGGAGACTTTTGTGTCACTTCACAGCTTACTATAAGAATTTTTATAAACATTGAAATTAAATCAATACCATAAAATAAAATGCTCACAATCTCCTAAAATACCGAATATTTTCTTTAAAATAGGAATCTTATTTTTAAACCATAGTGATTAAGTGGGCAGGGTATTATATCCTGATCTTCCTCAATAAAAATATCAAGCAAGTTAAAGCTGGAGAAATCTTTGTCATATATTCAAGATCTCAGTCTCAATATTGTTGGCAGGTTTCTGTTTTTAGTGATGCAAGGGTTTTGGTTTTTTTTAATGAGAATAATTTTCAAGGTTGAATTAAGGACTTATGGTTGTTGTATTAGTCAATGCCATTTTAACTCTCCTAAATCTTCGCAATGCCTATATTCAAACCCTATTACTCCAAATTCATTGTGTGTGTGAATGTATTTGTATGTGTGCATGTGCACATCTTGAGGCTTAAAGGGGGGCAATACATTGCAAAATAGAAAATTCAGACAAATTGAACTATAATGCAATGCTATCCTAACTTGTATTGGAATGCAGCCATATAAGCTTCTAGTACATTCTTCTCTGAACTGAAGTGACCTACTGGAGTTGCTGACATAAAGGGAAAATTGCAGACCTTTACCACAGGGCAAGAGCCTATAAACTTATGCCTAGACAAGTTGAAATTTCATCCTGTAGACAGATCATGTCAATAAGAAGCAGAGTATGTTTCTTTATCCCAAGGTCACCTACCAGTTTATAGATGAATAAAAGTGAGAGAGATGTAGAGCAGAAATTCCCTAATGCAAATATGGGCCAAGGGAATGGAGAGCCCCTGACAAATAGAATGTATCTGTTTACACCAGGATGCTGCTAGTGAGGGAATGTTTGGGACTTGATGTGTCGAAAAATTCTTCTGGACCTATTTCCTGTAGAAGATATGTCTGTATTCATCATTTTTTGGATGATGATTCAAAAAATCGTCATTCTTTGGATGAATCACCTCATTAATTTTCATTAATTTTCATCATTAATTGGATGAATCACCTCATTAATCTTTCACTCACAATGTAAAATTCAGGCAATAGTGAAAATGGAGTATATAAGATTCTCTTTTAATAAAAGAAATTCTAATCTGCGTATGAAAGTAAACGTTTGTCATGTGATGTTACAGTATCAATTTCTCAGACATATATTTGATTTTTACCCGTTGTTTAATATCCTCACTTTTCTCTTTGTACTGTTTTTTTTTTTCTTACTTTCTTTTGTCTTATCATAAAGTATCTTTGCAGACCAGAATTACTGGAATAAACCCTTAGTTCAGATTTCATTTCCAATCTTTCCCTACTTAAATTTATATATGATACAAATGCCAGAAATTTTGCTGGACTTGTCATGTCATCAATATTAACTTCCAATAGCAAATGTGTCTGCAAATGTCAAGTTCAAAAGCTGATCTCTGATGCCACTCCAGCCTTATGCATATTCTCTCATCCACCCAATTCTTCATTTATTAAAAACAGTAGAGTATCTAGAGTGTGCCTAAAAGTATATAAGGAAGTGTGGAGTCAATATAGTACTAAATAAACATGGTCCCTGCTCTAAGGAACTTAAATACTAGTGCAGAAGGCAGACCAAACATAGGCAAACCACAAATAAAAGAAATAATTGTCAGTCAAAATGACATTTAGCAAAAAAGATATTAAGACAGAGAATCACTTGGAGATAAGAATCTACTTTAAAAAGAATATCTGTAAGGCAGTGGCACCTAATATGCAGAAGATTCCAGATGAAGGAATAGTAGGTTAAAACTTCCTCAAGTGGTGAAGATCTTGATCCATTCAAGAAACTGAAAGAAAATGAGTGTGAGGAGAGTCATGTTTGCAAGTGAAAGAGTTGTGTTAATATGAGATGAAGGTGGTAAAATAGATAAGGTGATGTAAGGCAGGGGCTGGCTGTACATCATGGTAAAAAGTTTAATTTTTATTATATAAACCAGAATGCTGCAATAACAGTATAAAACAAGAAGCAAATGGTAGTCATGTGTGTAATTTAGTATGCTAAATATGTTATACTTAAATGAATATATCCAAAATCGTATGATTTTAAGATGCAATAAATATATAGTTATTCATGAAATATTTTGTGAGTGAAACTTTTTTGTACTGATTCTTTTAAAATCCAGTGTGTATTTGACACAAACATCTCAGTTTACAGCAGCTGCATTTCAGGTGCTCATTTGTCACCTGTGCCTCATGACTACTCTATTGGAATGGAAAACTGTTAATGTGTTCAAGCAGGAGACTGATGTGATCCAAATTACATTTTCATGTTACTCTGCTATTATTTACAGAAACTATGGAGTGGAGAAGGTATGGATGAAGACAGGAAAATGAGTTCGGAGGCTGTATTTGTTTCCTGTGGCTTCCGTAACAAAGTACCACAAACTGGCTGACTTAAAACAATTGAAATTTATTTTCTCAGAAGTCTTTCTTGAGACCATAAATCTGAAATCAAGATGTGGGCAGAGCCATATTTCCTCTGAGGGCTCTAGAAAAGGAGTCTTCTTGACCTCTTTTAGCTTCAAATGGTTGCTGGCAATTTTTGAAGTTGCTTGGCTTGTAGATGGATCTACACTTTCTAGTTTCTACCTCTGTCTTCACATGACCCTCTCTTCTGTGTGTCTGTGTAGCTGTGTCCAAATGTCCCTCTTCTTATAAAGAACACTTGTCATATTTGATTTGTGGCCAATCCTTATCAAGTATAATCTCTTTTTAATGTGATTATATCTGCAAAGGCCCTATTTCCAAGTAAGGTCACATTCACAGGCTCCAAGTAGACATGAATTTTGGAGGTACACAGTTCCAGACAGTGCAGAGGCCATTGGAATAAAAGGTGGTGGTGGCTTGTACACACCCAGCACACATCTATACTTCACTCCCCTCTGTACCCTAGGTAGTGGGCTGGGGTGGAGGCAGTAGATATAAAAAGAAGTGATTGTGAAATACATTTTAGAGATGTAATTAACTGATGTCTTGAATGTGGAGGGGCAGAGCCAAAACAATTTGGATGATATTTCCAATCAGAGTTTCTATCATGCCTTTCCTGATCAGTCACTAAATGTCCAGTTTTTATCCTGGAAATTTGTGTTTCTAGTTTCTAAAGGATCTAACTCAAAGCCATCTCTTTTATGTCCCTCTTTACGAGGCCTTTCTTAATTAGCTTTACCTTATTGGTAAGAGTATTAAACTAGAAGAAATGGATTAGCCTGTCTTAAGTACTAAAGAAATCAAATATATATTTGTATAATCCATTATTAGTGAAACTTTGCCAGTGTTTAAATATACTGCAATGTACTCTTTGAAAAAATCTAGAAATTGGAAATTTTAGAATTGAAATAGAAATCATAATTCAACTCACATTGTATTAGTTCATTTTCACACTGCTATAAAGAACTACCTGAGACTGGGTAATTTGTAAAGAATAGAGGTTTAATTGACTCACAGTACCACAGGCCCTAACAGGAAGCATGACTGGGAGTCCTCAGGAAACTTATGCTCATGATGGAAGGAGAAGGGGAAGTAAGCACCTTCTTCACATGGTGGCAGGAGAGACAGAGAGAGAGAAAGAGAGAGAAAGAGAGAGCAGAGTGGGAAGGGCCATCCTTTTAAACAACCACATCTCGTGAGAACTCACTATCAAGGGAACAGCAAGGGGGAAATCTGCCTCCATGATTTAATCATCTCCCACCAGGGCCCTCCCCTGATACAAAGAGATTGTAATTCACATGGGATTTGTGTGGGGACACAGAATCAAACCATATTACTCATTAAAAACAAAAAGCAAAACAAAACTACATATCCTTTACATCTAGAATATTGACACACACTTATCTGAGTACAAGTATTCCTAATGATTTCGATCTCTAAATATACTAAGTTTTCCAATTCATATTTTTTATCAGTCTATCTCATTCATAAATGAAATCACCCAAGTTCTTAAATCTAGTCATATTTTTAGTTTGTACAATCTCTTATAGGTGTTCAATTCCATAAATATAAAGTATACTGTTTAATTTTGTAAGCCCTATTATTTCTTGTAAAAATCACCTGCAATCTGCTCTCAGAGTGGTCACAGTGAAGGATGTCAGGCAGTTTTCTAGTTCAGGTAGCATAAGGCTGAATAAAAATAAATATGTTATCCAGATGTTGTATTATTGATTTACTGACGTTCCTTCGTTTCTGTTTGTGTTTAGAGTCTTGACCCATTTTTTAAACATACAAACCTGAAATAAGTTTCCTATCTCTTTGTCCTTTTCTGCAATTTTTTAAAACCTCACATTGCTTTTCCTGAGGTATGGGGACCCAAAAACTGAAAGCATCTCAGTAACAGGCCAACTATTAACACTTGTGGGTCCCAGGACAAGAATATGAATGAAGGCTTACAGAATGTAAGTCTAAATATTGAAGTTATAAATAAAGCTTTAAAAACCATGGAATAAAATATGTTCTAACCTCTTATCTTGGAAAGTATACTTTGATAATTACTTAAAAAGCACATTCCAAATCCAGATTTCTAAGGACTTCCTAGCATTCTCTGCAGGAACTTAGCAACGTGGAGAGAGCCAGCCTGTGTTCTTATTTAATTCCAATATCCATTGTTAAATCTGGGTAATGATTGCATAAGAGTTCTTTTTATAAGTCTCCCTTTTTTTCAAGTTAGCAATTTTCTACAACAAAAAAATTATATTAATAAAGTTTAGTGTCTCCTTGATAGCTCCCCAAAATTTTGTGTTCCATGAGAGGAGGTTTTATTTGCTTGGCTGTGTTTCTTGAAGATTCTACTGATGTCTTCAGTGGTATGCCCCCATTAAAGGTGGGTGACAATGATCAATGTGATCTGTATAATGTTGCATTTTCATTCCTGAGCTCATCTTTGGCCTTGGCATCATTAAGCAATCCCTATGATTCTCTCTCTGTCTCTCTTGCTTTTGTTTTATTTAAATAATCTTGGGGGCGGTTCCAAGATGGCCAAATAGGAACAGCTTCAGTCTACGGCTCCCAGTGTGAGCAATGCAGAAGATGGTTAATTTCTGCATTTCCAACTGAGGTACCGGGTTCATCTCACTGGGGATTGTTGGACAGTGGGTACAGGACAGTGGGTGTAGCGCACCAAGCATGAGCTGAAGCAGGGCGAGGCATCGCCTCACCCAGGAAGCTCAAGGTGTCTGGGAATTCCCTTTCCTAGCCAAGGAAAGGGGTGACAGACGGCACCTGGAAAATTGGGTCACTCCCAACCTAATACTGCGCTTTTCCGATGGTCTTAGCAAACGGCACACCAGGAGATTATATTCCACGCATCGCTCAGAGGGTCCTACACCCATAGAGCCTCGCTCATTGCTAGCACAGCAGTCTGAGATCAAACTGCAAGGCAGCAGTGAGGCTGGGGGAGGGGCGCCCACCATTGCTGAAGCTTGAGTAGGTAAACAAAGCAGCCTGGAAGCTGGAATTGGGTGGAGCCCACCATAGCTCAAGGAGGCCTGCCTGCCTCTGTAGACTCCACCTCTGGTGGCAGGGCATAGCTGAACAAAAGGCAGCAGAAACCTCTGCAGACTTAAATGTCCCTGTCTGACAGCTTGGAAGACAGTAGTGTTTCTTCCAGCACGGAGCTTGAGATCTGAGAACGGACAGACTGCTTCCTCAAGTGGGTCCCTGACCTGTGAGTAGCCTAACTGGGAGGCTAATTATGTGTCTGCCCAGTAGGGGCAGACTGACACCTCACAAGAACGGGTACCACTCTGAGATGAAACTTCCAGAGGAACAATCAGGCAGCAACATTTGCTGTTCACCAATATTCGCTGTTCTGCAGCCTCCACTGCTGATACCAAGGCAAACAGGGTCTGGAGTGGACCTCCAACAAACTCAACAGACCTGCAGCTGAGGGTGCTGACTGTTAGAAGGAAAACTAACAAACAGAAAGGACATCCACACCAAAATCCCATCTGTACGTCACCATCATCAAAGACAAAAGGTATACAAAACCACAAAGATGGGAAAAAACAGAGAAGAAAAACTGAAAATTCTAAAAATCAGAGCACTTCTCCTCCTCCAAAGGAATGCAGCCCCTTGCCAGCAATGGAACAAAGCTGGACGGAGAACGACTTTGATGAGCTGAGAGAAGAAGGCTTCAGAGGATCAAACTTTTCCAAGCTAAAGGAGGAAGTTCGAACCCATGGCGAAGAAGTTAAAAACCTTGAAAAAAGATTAGACGAATGGCTAACTAGAATAACCAGTGTAGAGAAGTCCTTAAAGGACCTGATGGAGATGAAAACCATGGCACGAGAACTACGTGACGAATGCCCAAGCTTCAGTAGCTGATTCGATCAACTGGAAGAAAGGGTATCAGTGATGGAAGATCAAATGAACGAAATGAAGTGAGAAGAGAAATTTAGAGAAAAAGGAATGAAAAGAAACGAACAAAGCCTCCAAGAAATATGGGACTATGTGAAAAGACCAAATCTGCATCTGATTGGTGTACCTGAAAGTGACGGGGAGAATGGAACCAAGTTGGAAAACACTCTGCAGGATATTATCCAGGAGAACTTCCCCAATCTAGCAAGGCAGGCCAACAATCAAATTCAGGAAACACAGAGAACACCACAAAGATACTCCTCGAGAAGAGCTACTCCAAGACACATAGTTGTCAGATTCACCAAAGTTAAAATGAAGGAAAAAATGTTGATGTTAAGGGCAGCCAGAGAGAAAGGTCAGGTTACCCACAAAGGGAAGCCCATCAGACTAACAGCTGATCTCTCAGCAGACACTCTGCAAGCCAGAAGAGAGAGGGGGCCAATATTCAACATTCTTAAAGAAAAGAATTTTCAACTCAGAATTTCATATCCAGCCAAACTAAGCTTCATATGTGAAGGAGAAATAAAATCCTTTACAGACAAGCAAATGCTGAGAGATTTTGTCACCACCAGGCCTGCCCTACAAGAGCTCCTCAAGGAAGCACTAAATATGGAAAGGAACAACCAGTACCAGCCACTGCAAAAACATGCCAAAATGTGAAGACAATCGAGGCTAGGCAGAAACTGCATGAACTAACAAGCAAAATAACCATCTAACATCATAATGACAGGATCAAATTCACACATAACAATATTAACCTTAAATGTAAATGGGCTAAATGCTCCAACTGAAAGACACAGCCTGGCAAATTGGATAAAGAGTCAACACCGATAAGTATGCTGTAGTCAGGAAACCCATCTCAGGTGCAGAGACACAGATAGGCCCAAAATAAAGGGATGGAGGAAGAGCTACCAAGCAAATGGAAAACAAAAAAAAGGCAAGGGTTGCAATCCTAGTCTCTGATAAAACAGACTTTAAACCAACAAAGATCAAAAGAGACAAAGAAGGCCATTACATAATGGTAAAGGGATCAATTCAACAAGAAGAGGTAATTATCCTAAATATGCATGCACCCATTACAGGAGCACCCAGATTCATAAAGGAAGTCCTTGGAGACCTACAAAGAGACTTAGACTCCCACACAATAATAATGGGAGACTTTAACACCCCACTGTCAACATTAGACAGATCAATGAGACAGAAAGTTAACAAGTATATCCAGGAATTGAATTCAGCTGTGCACCAAGTGGACCTGATAGACATCTACAGAACTCTCCACCCCAAATCAACAGAATATACATTATTCTCAGCCCCACACTGCACTTATTCCAAAATTGACCACATAGTTGGAGGTAAAGCACTCCTCAGCAAATGTAAAAGAACAGAAATTATAACAAACTATCTCTCAAACCACAGTGCAATCAAACTAGAACTCAGGATTAAGAAGATCACTCAAAACCACTCAAATACATGGAAACTGAACAACCTGCTCCTGAATGACTACTGGGTACATAACGAAATGCAGGCAGAAATAAAGATGTTCTTTGAAACCAATGAGAACAAAGACACAACAAACTAGAATCTCTGGGACACATTTAAAGCAGTGCGTTGAGGGAAATTTATAGCACTAAATGCCCACAAGAGAAAGCAGGAAAGATCTAAAACTGACACCCTAACATCACAATTAAAAGAACCAGAGAAGCAAGAGCAAACACATTCAAAGCGAGCAGAAGGCAAGAAATAACTAAGATCAGAGCAGAATTGAAGGAAATAGAGACACAAAAAACCCTTCAAAAAATCAATGAATCCAGGAGCTTTTTTTTGAAAAAAAAAAAAAAAAAACTTTTTTGAAAAGATCAGCAAAATTGATAGACCACTAGCAATACTAATAAAGAAGAAAAGAGAGAAGAATCAAATAGACGCAATAAAAAAAGATAAAGGGGATATCACCACCAATCCCACAGAAATACAAACTACCATCAGAGAATACCATAAACACCTCTACACAAATAAACTAGAAAATCTAGAAGAAATGGAAAAATTCCAGGACACATACAGCCTCCCAAGACTAAACGAGGAAGAAGGTGAATCTCTGAATAGACCAATAACAGGCTCTGAAATTAAGGCAATAATTAATAGCATACTAACCAAAAAAAGTCCTGGACCAGACGGATTCACAGCTGAATTCTACAAGAGGTACAAAGAGGAGCTGGTACCGTTCCTTCTGGAACTATTCCAATCAATAGAAAAAGAGGGAATCCTCCCTAACTCATTTTGTGAGGACAGCATCATCCTGATACCAAAGCCTGGCAGAGACACAACAAAAAAAGAGAATATTAGACCAATATCCATGATGAACATTGATGCAAAAATCCTCAATAAAATACTGGCAAACTGAATCCAGCAACACATCAAAAAGCTTATCCACCATGATCAAGTAGGCTTCATCCCTGGGATGTGAGGCTGGTTCAACATACGCAAACCAATAAACGTAACCCAGCATATAAACAGAACCAAAGACAAAAACCACATGATTATCTCAATAGATGCAGAAAAGGCCTTTGACAAAATTCAACAGCCCTTCATGCTAACAACTCTCAATAAGTTAGGTATTGATGGGATGTATCTCAAAATAATAAGAGCTATCTATGACAAACCCACAGCCAATATCATACTGAATGGGCAAAAACTGGAAGCATTCCCTTTGAAAACTGGCGCAAGACAGGGATGCTGTCTCTCACCACTCCTATTCAACATAGTGTTGGAAGTTCTGGCCAGGGCAATCAGGCAGGAGAAAGAAATAAAGGGTATTCAATTAGGAAAGGAGGAAGTCATCTTGTCCCTGTTTGCAGATGACATGATTGTATATCTAGAAAACCCCATCGTCTCAGCCCAAAATTTCCTTAAGCTGATAAGCAACTTCAGCAAAGTCTCAGGATACAAAATCAATGTGCAAAAATCACAAGCATTCTTATACACCAATAACAGACAAACAGAGAGCCAAATCATGAGTGAACTCCCATTCACAATTGCTACAAAGAGAATAAAATACCTAGGAATCCAACTTACAAGGGATGTGAAGGACCTCTTCAAGGAGAACTTCAAACCACTGCTCAATGAAATAAAAGAGGACACAAACAAATGGAAGAACATTCCATGCTCATGGATAGGAAGAATCAATATCATGAAAATGGCCATACTACCCAAGGTAATTTATAGATTCAATGCCATCCCCATCAAGCTAGCAATGACTTTCTTCACAGAACTGGAAAAAACTACTTTAAAGTTCATATGGAACCAAAAAAGAGCCCACATTGCCAAGTCAATCCTAAACCAAAAGAACAAAGCTGGAGGCATCACGCTACCTGACTTAAACTATACTACAAGGCTACAGTAACCAAAGCAGCATGGTACTGGTACCAAAACAGAGATATAGACCAATGGAACAGAACAGAGCCCTCAGATATAATGCCACATATCTACAACTATCTGATCTTTGACAAACCTGACAAAAACAAGAAATGGGGAAAGGATTCCCTATTTAACAAATGGTGCTGGGAAAACTGGCTCGCCATATGGAGAAAGCTGAAACTGGATCCCTTCCTTACACCTTATACAAAAATTAATTCAAGATGGATTAAAGACTTCAACGTTAAACCTAAAACCATAAAAACCCTAGAAGAAAACCTAAGCAATACCATTCAGGACATAGGCATGGGCAAGGACTTCATGTCTAAAACACTGAAAGCAATGGCAACAAAAGCAAAATTAAGAAATGGGATCTAATTAAACTAAAGAGCTTCTGCATAGCAAAAGCAAATACCATCAGAGTGAACAGGCAACCTACAGAATGGGAGAAAATTTTTGCAATCTACTCATCTAACAAAGGGCTATTATCCAGAATCTACAAAGAACTCAAACAAATTTACAAGAAAAAAACAAACAACCCCATCAAAAAGTGGCCAAAGGATATGAACAGACACTTCTCAAAAGAAGACGTCTATACAGTCAAGAGACACATGAAAAAATGCTCATCATCACTGGCCATCATAGAAATGCAAATCAAAACCACAATGAGATACCATCTCACACCAGTTAGAATGGTGATCATTAAAAAGTCAGGAAACAATGGGTGCTGGAGAGGATGTGGAGAAATAACACTTTTACACTGTTGGTGGGACTGTAAACTAGTTCAACCATTGTGGAAGTCAGTGTGGCAATTCCTCAGGGATCTAGAACTAGAAATACCATTTGACCCAGCCATCCCATTACTGGGTATATACCCAAAGGATTATAAATCATGCTGCTATAAAGACACATGCACAGATATGTTTTTTGTGGCACTGTTCACAGTAGCAAAGACTTGGAACCAAGCCAAATGTCCAACAATGATGGACTGGATTAAGAAAATGTGGCACATATACACCATGGAATACTATGCAGCCACAAAAAATGATGAGTTCATATCCTTTGTAGGGACATGGATGAAGCTGGAAACCATCATTCTCAGCAAACTATTGCAAGGACAAAAAAACAAACACCGCATGTTCTCACTCATAGGTGGGAATTGAACAATGAGAACACTTGGACCCAGGAAGGGGACATCACACACTGGGGCCTGTTGTGGGGTAGAAGGAGGGGGGAGGGATAGCATTAGGAGATATACCTAATGTTAAATGACCAGTTAATGGGTGCAGCACACCAACGTGGCACATGTATACATATGTAACAAACCTGCACTTTGTGCACATGTACCCTAGAACTTAAAGTATAATTTTTAAAAAAAGATCAAAAAAATTACATCAGGATTTTATTTCAGTGATTAAAGAAAATAAACACCTAAAAAAAATCTTTTATTATTGACATTGAAGTCCCTTACAAGATGATGGTCAAATTCTCTTTGTCCCACCTAATTTTTAGTTTAAACTTGTCTCAGAAGGCTGTGAATTTTCTCATGTTGGATTATATTACTTTTCCATTTGAAAAGTTAGCTTTTCCCCTCTTTTACAGTGTCAGTTTTTCTAGAATATTTCTCTTTCCATAAGCTTTACCTTTAGATTCATGACTTAGGATCTAAATTTAGGATTATACTATTTTAAGCAGACTTTGTGTTCCTTTTACATTAAAAAAAAATCTTTTTCTAGCTTTTACCTATCTTTTGCCAAACTTTCTTTTGCAAATTTTGGATAGCAACCAAATGTTTTCTCTTTCCTTCAGCCTCAAGGTACATATTCAGTAAGTATGTAATCACTATTATATACTAGTGTCTGTTAATTGTATTAATTAATGGTGTACATTTCTTTTTATTATAGATTCTAAAGCAAACTACTACACGTAGGCCATCATGTTCCAAGTTTTTGAAAGTTCATATTTTTCATCTTGTTGATAAATTTCATCAACTTTTATGTAGGTAATTCAAATAGAAATTTGGGATAAATTGGACTGATTTTTTGGGATTATTGAGTATTTTTATTTCAGCTCGTTTTACAGCACTGAATAGCTAGAGTAAAAGACATTAGATATCCCTAGTCACTTGAGACTTCATTTTAAAAGCCAGTTGTACTGGCTTTGCCATGGCTTTGTCTTGGTTTTGATTTCTACCACGTTTCCTCCTCTTCAGTGCTTCCTCAGCGGCGTGTACTTGAGTATGCACACGTGCAAATGAAAAAACATGGATATATTTGTGGTACCTATTAGATCTTTCATGCTCATTCAAGAGATATATATATATATATTAGTAATAAAACTAAATTTTAAAAGCCTAAAAATTAGGACCCAGCCTTTTTATATAGACAAGATATGTCATGGAGTCAGATTCTATGAATATCCAGTGTGTAAAATACACACACACACACACACACACACGCAAACACACACACACAGAGTTCACATATCAAAGAAATGATTTCAATAGTTTAAACGGAATATATTTTTAGATTACTCTGCTTGAACTGATAATATCATTGCTATCAAAAGGATTTCATGCCTTTTCAACATTTAGTTTTTATTTGTTTGACATCTTCCAATTTTGTGTTTAACTCTATGTTGACTTTATCATTTTATTCCAAACTTATGCTCCAAAATGCATTGCTGATGATATTTATATTAGTAGGCATTCTGTGGAATTGTGCTTTTACAGGAAATACATTGGTAAATCTTAAGTAATCTTAAATTGTTTCCACAGTAAAAAAAAAAAAAAAAGGACTTAGTATTGAATCTGCAAGAAAATATAGACAAGGTGAACACCAAAAATAGTTTTATTTCCATCTGTAATTACTAGCTATGCAGCAAGTATAAAAATATATATTTGATATGTTTCCTTGAATATGTGATGTGGAGGCAGCAACACTATTTGTAAGCTTTTTAAAAGAGTTATAGTATCTTTGTAGAGATACTGTACTAGGGTCTAGAGACCAATAAAAAAGGTTTTCATCTGGGCTGCTCCACTTACTGTCTTGTGTGATATTTAGCAACTGATATTAACAAAGTATCAGTTTGCTGTTTTTTATAAAAGGAACAAAAATACAGCTTTTGTATGTTCTGGAGAGGATTCATATAGATATATATTACTTGATACAGTGCCTGGCATATAACCTACATTCTACTAATGGCATCTATTATTAGTAGTAATAATTAAAGTGGTAATGCTTACAGAAGGAAAGGGAATGTGAGTACAGTTAAGTACCCTTAATAAGTTTATATATTTTATTAGGTTCATATATATTTATTTGTGTTACTGACTTTTATTATACAAATATTATTGATTACTTTTAATCTCAGATGAAATAACTTGGAAACTTAGAGAAGAAAAACATTTTTATTCATATAGCAATATTATATAACTCAAAACCTCCACATATTCAGGACTCAGATTACATGGAAATTTAACAATCAATGTAAATCACAAAATCTGTCACTTTCATCTCATTTTAGTTTTACTTTTTTACATAATATGCTAGCCTTTTTTGCTTTTTCTAAGCACACGTTTTATTAATCATAAATGTGAAAAAATAAGGGGTGTATTTTGTCATTGCTTGGAAAGGAAACTTAAAGACAATTAGGTATTTTGTCAGGGGCATAGATTTATTTATAAAATTTATCTACTACAAATTGAGTTGTTTTAATTCTTCACTATCCTTCTGAGAGAGATTAGAAGAAGGAATGACAATGTCTGCTTACATGGGAGAATACTGAAAGAGGGCCACCTTAAATCACATGGTGTAAACTCATTGGTGATCAAAGCTCAGCACACTTCCGCGGTTTGTCTTCTCCATATTGCTTCCTTCTGTATGGATGCATATATATATATATCCATTTTTATGTACAATGTAAAGTGAAGGATGTATTTAAATAAGTTCCATCCTCAGTTAAAATATTTTATGGTCTTTAATTATAAAATCGTATTTTGAAAATTGAGCTGACTCTCAAATCTTTTGGCATAGCATTCTATCCTTTCTGGCATAAACTTGAGTTACCACTCTAATCTCAGTCCTCACATTGTCCCTTTAATTGACTCCCTTTAGGCAATTTTGAAGTAGTAGTTGTTTATGCATATCTTTGTCATAGTCTCTCTGACTTCTAAATATTTGCAATTACTGTTGCCTTCTTAGATTCCATATCACTCAGTTCCACTTCAAATTGGCTAATAGTAATTCGTTTTTCTGGTCTTAGCTGGGATGTCAGTAGCTTCTACATTCCAAATTATTTAACTCTTGTACGTCCCCTCTCCAACATACCGTTTCCATACACACACACCTCGGGCTTTCTCCGTGGTAACTGTATTTTACCTACAGAATGCGAATTGTCTTATTTTTCTGACTCACACTGGAAGTGTCTTCATAGAAAGAGATATATTTTCTTTTTTTCCCTTAGTGTCCCCTCCCCTCTAAGCACTAACCATAATATGCATTTAATAAAAAGTTATAAAATACAAATATATTCCTATCATGAAGGTGAAATTTCTGTATATTGAAATAAACTGATAATAATTTTAGTCAAGACTTTAATCATTATATCAAATCAATGTGAAACTGAAAATACATGATGATACTTTGTTTCTATATCTCTGATAAAATATATTTATGAAATTAATGTATAGATTTATTGTATAAGAAATCAAAATTATCTGCAATTCTACCCTCTAGTAATAGCTACTTTTGTGGTACATTTTCTGTTTAATTATCTATAAAACTCTTTTTATACATATTAAATTTATCAATCTATAAATTTCCATCTACCATTTAGAAATGCAAGAGCTCCATCAAGAATCATCTCCTGAAAGCTATGTATTCTTTCTTTAATCTTCTAATTGTATGTGATAGACATTTGTCATAAACTTTCATATGTTTACGGCCTTCTATTAAGCTAAAAATATTTAATTCTTAATTTTTTGTACCTAAATCTATAGGAAACTTAGATTTTATTCTCTACATCTGAATATGGCACACGTGCATACGTAATACCATAATAAATAATTCAAATACATCATTTGTTGTGATTAATGCCTGCAAGAGGGAGTAACAATGACATTCCCTTGAAATGTCTGTGTTTTATTTAATTTCCAAAGATAACTGTTCTTTATTTAAAGTTTTTATTGGTTTGTTTGCTCTTGTTTTGGTTAGTATATTGGTTAATAAAGTTGTTTGGAATTTTATTTATCATTATTTGAATTTTCTAAGTCTTATAACTCAGAGCAGTAATCCAGAAGTTACTAACAATTTCCAACTCCTATTGTCAGGATGAAAGCCCTTGAAATAGAAATGTGAGCTGTGGCATAATGGCAGCATTTGGTAGCTATTTTCCCCTGCTCTGTACATGAGTGCATAGACTCTAATTCATACAAAAAAGTTTATATAATTACAGATTTGCAACAAAATTTACTTTTCATGTACTTATGATTCTAATCTATCTCAAAAGTAGATAATCAAACTTTTGTAAATAACCTTTCAGTGATGGACAATGTTATTGCTCCTTTACCTATTACTACCTCTCCCTGTTCTTTTCTTCATCCCAATCAATATGTCTAGATAAATACATTTTTTTTCTCATTTGAAATTTAGTTTGGAAAATGCAGCCACATTTTTACTTATGTTTTTCAAATAATTAAAAACTTCTAACTCACCCATGTAACATCTTCCTGCATGATCTAATCTGCATCTAATTTTTCTCTGACTAGCAGCACTAGATGTTTTGTGATTAGGGAAGTCAGAAGTGATGAGACATTAATAGAACATAAAATATTTCTTTTCTATATTTCAGTAAGTTAAACTAAATTATATTTACCTAAATTATGTGCGTACTTTGATAAACATCTCAGATAATCTTGAAAATACCAAGCAGCAATGAAGGAAAGTGTGAGGGAATAGGGAGGGAGGGGAAAAGGAGAAGAGGGAAGGGGAAGGAACAGGAAAGGAAAGGAGGTGAGGATGGAAGAGTTTTGTGTAACTGGAATTCTTGAGAGTGAGGTTCTTGATAACCATTGTCAATCCTGGGAAAGGAAGAATTAAATCACAGTCCTTTATCGTTTGGGTATTATATAACTATCTTATTAACCATTCAAAAGAAAAGAAAATGATAGACATTCTGCTTTAAAGCAAGTGGAAAGCACAGTCTCATGGAATCCCATGAATTTCTTTGAAAACTGTCTCAAGTTACTTAAACTTCCTAAATTGTATTGTTTTTATTTAACATGAGTGGTATTTAGAGTAAATATTTGAAGATAAAATGTGATCAAGTGAGTACAACACTCTCAGCTGTGAGAGGCATTTAGTAAATACATTACATAATAATTAAACTGAAGATCTCATTTTAAGTGACACATTTAGGAATGAGAAGGGAAGTTCCCAGAAAAAAGCACAGTCAGATTAGTTTACTCAGAAATCGTAGTTTCGCATTTGAAATATGAAATCCCAACCTCGTTCGTGTATTACTTCCCTTCCCTAGTTATCACAGGGTCGGATTTGTGTCAGTCTTTTAAGGTAAACATTCCTAAATGTGTAGAGGTTTTTGGAAAGAAGAAGCATAACAGAACAAACTGAATGGAATCCATTGGGTCTTTTATTAAGAATATTTTTTATTTCAAATGTAAGTGTTCTGAAACTGGATCAGCAAAATAATAGCAACTAAGTTATTTAAAAAGATAACAGGAAACAAAGCGTAGACATTTGGTCTTGGATTTAAGCACATTATGACTCTACTGTTGAACTGTGGTTCTGACTCAGTGACGCCTACAGTAGAAGAAAAGATGCTTAAGGTGGGACAGTTGTGACCTAAAAATTAAAGCTCTAAATATTTAAGATTATTTTAAGAGCACTAACACAGCAAAGCATATGCACAGAGAAGAACGTGAATTATACACTAATCAAATTTTAATAAGTGGAGAATATTAGTGTAGAAGTACACACTTCACCAACAATGTGTTGTTGCTGTTTTTTCATTTTGCAGGGAAAAGTCCGGCATTTACAGAAGGCTTTTGCTTCAAGAGTAGATAAATCCACACAGACTGAACTACTAGGCTATGATGTAAGTAGCTCTGTAAAACCATTTTTAACTTCATTATTGGTATTCAGACCTCCACAGCTTATTTACCTCTGTGGCTGCTGTGTCCATGCATTGATTTAACAGGATTTAGCGGTGCACCATTCATCTTTTGCTCTTAAACAATCCCCAAATACCTTCTGGAACTTAAAAAGATGATTACAGGCACCAGCTAGCATACCAATGCCTTATTAATTTTTTTACATCAACAATTTTGGTACAGTCTTTTGAATTAGTGTATTTGCAGACATGTAGAAGATATGCATTGGAAGACTAAGGCAATTTATTTTTTAAGAAAATATTTATTTATTAACAGTTTAATAAAGTTACTATGTTTGTAATCACCAAAGGTGAAGCACATCATTTTTATATGCAGACACTTAAAAGCAAATCAACTTTGAAGAAAAATTTAAAATAATGTTTTAGCTCTTGGGCTTCAGTGCAGGCAGCAGAAAGTAATTTAATTGAAAGTATTTTTCTGTTAGTGCGAAATACTTGTTGAACTGTCAAAATAGGATTGTAAAACATGTTTTAATACAGTATTACATCTAGTAACACTGGATGATTTGGGAAAACATTGATATAAATACCCATTTTTTTCTTAAACACAGCTAAGAAATTTGCATTTTGCCTAAGTTCATGACTTTCAACTTCCTCTTGATGAAAAAATAAAGGAATTAATTTGATCTTGTAGCTAACATGTATGAGGACCCCCTCTTCTATTTAAAAACATTTATTCTTATTTTTAGCACTTTGCTGATAAGTAGAAATAAAATAGAAATAATTTTAAGTTTTATGATGATGAATAATGATAAATTATATGTTTATCTGCATGGTCTCATTATGTTAAATAACAAACTTGGATGCTACTTTTGTGTTGCTGTGCAAATTACATTAATTTATTTAATATAAAACTACTTTTCTTTTAGGAAATAAACCAAAGCTTTGAATCACTGCACAAATTGTTTTCAAGTGTTTATATACCTTATTTTCTTAATTAAAAACAACACTAAAAAATATGAATTAAAAATTATTCAATTATGTTTATTTTAAGGTTTATTTACTCTAGATATCTAAATTCTAGATCTCAATTTTGTAACTGAAATGCTTCTAGCAGTGTTGTATGTTACTTAAATTATGTTGACATCTATTTTTAAAAAGAAATAATTTTATGGTCCTTAAAGAGTATTTACCACAAGTAGTTCAATATTGGTCTTTTGTGAGGGATTTTTTTCCTGTCGAAAAACTTGGTTTTTTGTTGTTGTTGTTTGTTTGTTTGTTTGTTATTTGAGATGGAGTCTCACTCTGTTGCCCAGGCTGGAGTGCACTGGCGCGATCTCGGCTCACTGCAACCTCCGCCTCCTGGGTTCAAGTGATTCTCCTGCCTCACCATCCCAGGTAACTGGGATTGCAAGCACCCGTCACCACTGCCGGCTACTGTTTGTATTTGTAGTAGAGACAGGGTTTCATCATGTTGGTCAGGTTAGTCTCGAACTCCTTACCTCAAATGATCCACGTGCCTTAGCCTCCAAAAGTTCTGGGATTACAGGCGTGAGCCACCACCCCCTGCCTAAAAATTTTTTAATGAAAATATTTATATGCTAGTCCTTAGGATATAAACCCAATATGTGTTTTACAAATAACAACCTTTGTATCTATAAATCTGCAAGACAGAGAGTTTGTTCAATATGAGTAATAAAATCATAATTTTCATTAAATCTTATTCTAATATAACATCATACAACACAGGGACTACAAGTTAAATTAGAATCCACTTACTTCAAGGCCCCAAATTTTTAAATAAGTTAACTGAATTTCAGAAAAATGAAGTCACTTTTTTACTACTACATGACGTTTGTCGGGAGTCTAGTCTTTTATTTAAGGTAATGTGCTTGGAAAAGAGAAAACAAATATACATTTGGATTCAAATTTTCAATTTTATTTAAAGAAACAATGTTTGGGAGACAGAATTCTAACTTTTTAAATGACAATATAAATATAAAATGTCAGACTTTTATGTAATACCATCAATTTTATGTGACACTATTAGTGATTGCTTGTGAGAATTGGTTACTGAGGAATGAACGACACCTCTGGGGAAATGACTTATCTGTGGATAGTTATTCTAACACCATAGTTACCAGCAGCCTCTTACGTATTTGCCTATCCATGCCTCATAATTTTCTAATTTCTATGATATTTCTTATATCAATGTCATTTAGTTCTCTAAGCATGAAAATAAAAATGTAAAATGAAGCCATGGTAATTGTTAATCCTCATTAAATCTTCAATGTTCCTAGCTTGTTTCGTATGTTACAGTGATAGTTTAATGCATCTTACTGTATTGAATTAAGGTTAAAGAATAATACTTTTTTTGACAATGAGTCCCTAAAGAATCCCCTTCATATGAGCAAATTAAATTTCTAAAATATGCATGTAAAAACTTATGAAAGTAACTAGATGTAACTGTAATACTAAACTTTAGGGCATCTTGCATGTGAAAAACTGGGGATGGAAATACTTAAACAAATCAAAAATAAGTAAAACACTTTCAGTATGATAAACTACATAACTGGAAATATATGATTCATAAACTGTACAATTTCTCCCATGACCAGGATATATTTTCAATATTTATTTGTAAATATTTTTAAATATTTTATATGCAATAATAATAATTTATTCTTCAATTTATAGTATTTTGTTCTGTTTCACCCTCAGGAAATATAGTTTCACCTTATTTTAACTTTCAAAAATATTTTATACACACATGTATCTATTTATAACTTGCAAATTGTGTTTATTCAAAAACAAGAAACATCTCGTGGAAATCTTGTACATTATGGATGTTTCTTATACTCTTTTGTTTTCTTCTTAAAGCTGCCAACATTAGCCACAAATTGTTCTTTACAGATTATTATGGATCATGTTTTATTGATATGAGTATCAGAATATATGATACTACATGTCATCATTAATATAATTTCTGTGGGAAAATAGCTGTTGCTACACATTTTGCTTAAGATAAGAAATAGAATTCCCAGAAAACATTAATTATAATAAAATCTATTAAAAATTCACTGCCATGAATAAGTTTAAAGATTTGTACAATAAACTACTTTTATCCTGCCCCAGATTTGTCAGGAGACATGAAACTAATGTTAGTTTACAATGTGCTCTGACTTCTAATGCACATGGCAAGACTTAAAAAAAAAATTCAGAGTGTCTCAGCACAGGCCTATAAACACCATAGTTTTTGTGATGAGGGAGATTGTTAAATAAATGATGAATGTGTCTTAAATAATCAATGCCAATTTAACCTCTTCCACGTTCCTCTGTCTGCACAGGCTTAGTTTATTGAAAGATCAAAGAATAATTTCTTAGGTGTCACTGTGTTATTAAAACAGGATAGAAGATGAATAGATGTAGTTAAGTAGCATTGCTGCCCATTTCAAGATTACATTGAGGGGTAGGGAAGTTTTTTATCTAATTACATCAAATGTATAAACAGATGTTTCAATGTAGTATATATGCTGTCTGTAAATATTTTATAGCTTGAACTACTACAAATAGCATTTTGATTACAATATTTGAGAATGCATAATCAAAACATTCTAAAGATCTTATATTCTGACAGTGAGAAATTCAGATACTTTCATTAATTTGACATCTTTATGGACAGCTTATGTCCTGAAGAAGATTGTTTTTGAAAATGTGACAGGTTGATTGACTTTAAGTTCAAGTTTTCTTTTCAGATAATGCCTGAAATTGACACAGAATAGTCAGAGGATTTAAAAATTTCTCTGAGCCACAAATGCACTAAAGTTTTAAGTAAAGCAGTTTCTTCCTTCATTAGCATGTGATTTACACTAACATTTAATAAGAAGCCATTTTTAGTCTTGAACTTGGCAGTGTTTTCTTTAAGACTTCTGATGTTATCAGGTATTTCATTAAATATTAAATTATTATTAATTACTGTTAGTTTAAATATCATTAGGGGTTTCAATTTGGCTACTTAAAATGGACTGGACTGTGGCATCACGTATTTTGTCTCATTCATGTATGAATAGAGCATAAATCAGTTTGTTAATGGATGCTCATACCACTGTTTATTTTTTCAAATATTTTAACACACTTTCCAAATGGTGGGATTTGCTTTATAAATACAGTTTTCTACTTACACATGAGGAAAATAATATTATTTGCATTATGGATGTACACTTTGAAAAACTTTTCAATGCAATTATCTGTGTATTTCACAATCTCTGGTACTTTTCTCAGATTTAATTTTGGTGGTGCTCCTGGCGCAGTTTGCAGACAGTCCTAAAAAATATGAAAATAGTTCATCATGCTGTATTCATGTTAGGAATAAGAATGATTAGTTTTTACTGTAATTGTTTTATTAGATAGAGCAGAAGTGTTTTTTGTGCTTGTGCTAATGTATTATGTCTGCCTGTGGATTAAGCCCCGTTCTAAGAATTGAATAACTATCAATTAGGCTTTCTCATCATGCTGCTAATATACTGTAGTTTATTAAAGTTTCTGTTTTGCTTTTATTTATTACTTCTATCTTCTTAAATTCAGTACTTCTCCTGATCATGTATGAATGTGCTCTGGCATTTATTAGAAAAAAGTGACTCCCCCGCACATGCTTCATGTATTTATATTTACTTATCTCAAATATTTCTGTTTATTTTTACAAATTAAAAAACATTTAGTTTTAAAAATTGAGTTATATATTCCAGGTTTGCTTATGGACTATAATTTTTCCCATTACATTAAAGATAACTTTTAGATAAGAACATTGTTTAAAAACATCTATCATGTTTAAAAACATGATTATCTGCCACGGGTGCTTATTAACATGTAATGGAGTCACATCTTATCCAGTGGTAATGTTCTAAGGGCATCACTTTTGAAAATGTATTCATGCTTTCATTCAACAAATATGACTAAGTCCCCTCTAGCAACCAGGCTCCATTCTAGGTCCTTGGAATATATCCTTTAACCAAACAAAAAATATTCCTGCATGGAGCTTGCAACTGGTGAGGGCATACTTAAAAATCAATAAGCTAAGTAAATAAGCAAATTATATAATGCATTTGAAGGGGCTGAAAGCAATGTGAAAAATAAAAATAGCACAGAGAAAGAATAATTCTAAGTGTATAGTGGAAGGGTCAAGACTATGATCAGAAATTTTAAATAGGGTGATCTAGGGAGGTCTGAGTTTGAGATTTGAGACTTAAAGAAGGTGAGGTGAAAATCGTGTTTAATCAAAAATTCCTTTGTGATGTGCTTCTTGAAAATTCCTTGACGTCCCTTCAGTCAGTAAGAACTAAGCACTTTGTCGTTGCTGGAGCCCTAGATAAGAATAGCTTCATTTAGACGTCATGTAGTATAAAAATTATATTCTAGATTATAAAACCTAGATTCAGGCTCAGTACATCAAGAGACTCACACTAGAGGAATACGGTCTACCTGAGGGAACAGCTGACGCAACTCTTCTATATCATATTCATCTAGCATAAGCACTGAGAAGAAATCTGAGTAAAATCAACCACACAGTATTAATTACATTTGCTTCTCCTCTTTCTGTTTGTTGCTTGCATTCACCCTACACTCTTTTTACCCTGAACACTATTCTTCTTCCAGAGCAGAGTTGGATTTATATGCTTTAAATGTATAATTAGACTTCATTGTATATCAGCGTATCCGATTTATCAGAGGTGTGCTGGTGAAACTAAACAAATATAGAAAGCACTCAATGATTACTTGGTGAAAAAAAATTAACTAAAAGCCACTAATTTTTTATAATTCTAAAAATTTATAACAAATTAATATGCATTGTTTCATTCACAAAACATACAGGTATGGATATTGCTATATACTATATGATTTTCTATATTACTTTTTTATATCCAACAAGTATTTAAAAATTACTGCGTTATGCCTTTTAGAATGAAGTATTAAACTCAAATCAGCATAGACAACTAGCAATGTCTAAACATAAGTGCCAACATGCAGTTGTTTTTATAGTGTTGCACTGAATGATTCTTTTTAAAATCTTGAATCTTTGCTTAGGAGCCAGATCCCCCTGGACTGCCACCAGGTCTTTAATTCTGCAGTGACTACATAGAATTAGTATCAGTGAACCAAAAGCCCTTTTGTTAAGAGAATGTGTGGTTGAGATCGTTATGAGGAAAACAGCAAGGCTAGATGTCATCTATGAAAGTTCTTATAATTATAAAAATATTCATTAAGATGAAACAGCACACGAGGATGGGGAGAGAATGAGTTGTTGCTGGTCCAAGGTTATAAAGCTTGAGTTGCAGACGAAATAAATTTTGAGATCTGCTGTACGCAGGGTGACTATAATTAATGATAATGTATTATGTATTTCAAAATAACTAAATTTCAAATGTCTCACTACAAAAAAAGATAAGTAATGGGATGGTTGATGTGTTAATTTGTTTGATTTAATCATTCCACATTGTATACATATATCAATATCAAAATATCACATTGTATGCCATAAATGTATACAATTTGTCAGTTAAAAATAATGTTAACTTAAAAAAAATTGAAAAGAGTACACACGCAGGAGGTTTTATATAGTTTAAAATAGTAATAATAGATATCATATTTGCTGAAAATTATGTTGTGGTAGTGTTGATAAAAGAGAAGAAAAATACATATTTGTTGAATGGAAAATTTCTCCCTGTCCACTTCTACTTCCAACTCATAGATTGCTACCTTTATAGGAAATCTAAATTTAATTTCAAATTTTTCTAATATTTTTCCTAGACTGCCTTAGGAGTCTCTTAGAGTATCTAGTGTACTAAGTGAGATTATATAAGAAGAAGTCCTGGCTGGGCAGGGTGGCTCACGCCTGTAATCCCAGCACTTTGGGAGGCTGAGGCAGGCGGATCACGAGGTCAGGAGATCGAGGCCATCCTGGCTAACACGGTGAAACCCCGTCTCTACTAAAAATTTTAAAAAAAAATTAGCCAGGCATAGGTGGTGCACGCCTGTAGTCCCAGCTACTCGCTACTCGGAGACTGAGGCAGGAGAATGGCGTAAAACCAGGGAGGCGTAGCTTGCAGTGAGCCGAGATCGCGCCACTGCACTCCAGCCTGGGAGACAGAGAGAGACTCTGTCTCAAAAAAAAGAAAAAGGAAAAGAAAAAAAAAGTCCTTACAGAAAGAATTTTTACCACCCTTTGGAAGGAAACACCAAGTATAAGCTTGAAGTATCTCTCATTATCTGTTTACAAAGCATCAATCAATTGCAGCTAATTATTATAATCTGTATGAAGCTAAGTTCTATGACTTAGTTCAGGTACTTGTTTAAAGTAAATTTTTGTGGACTTATATTAATTTATTTCTATCAAAAACATTGCTTTCCTTTGATGTGGTCTACAATCAGGAAAAATTTGCAAAAGGAAATTTATCCTTATTTTATATATATATATATACACATGACATATATATACATACATGATATATATGTACATATATTGACATACACACATAAATATCCTTGAAATATATATATATCTTTGACATATATTTGAAATATATATATTCTTGGAATATATATTATATCCTTGAAATAGATGTATCTCCTTGAAATATGTCATTGAAATATATATCTGTACATACGCACACACCAAAACATCGTCTATTAATACACACACACATGCACATATATACACACACACACACAAATAAGACATAGGTACAAAAAGTTTGCTTTTATTTGATGTATTATTCCTATTATAGAAGTTAGAATTAGATGCATTCTTTAATTTTTCCGTGTATATAATAAGAATTACTGGGAATCATCTCTTACATTAACACAATGTTTAAAATGCTTATTTGAATTTTAATATGATTAAATTGAATTTATATAACTATTAGCTAGGAATATTTGCTGTCCATTTTATTATACTTGGTACATATTAATATAAAGATGATTTCTTTTTAAGGTGGTAATCAAATTAACTCTCAGAAACACTAATTTTTTAATCGCAGAAATCATAAACCCATATAGCTTCTAATGAAATAGTGATAACAATTTTTTCCGTAACATAGAAGATGGTATTTTGTTTTTCACAGTACACTAGCTCATGGCTTTTCTGTTTTGTCATGGTAGAGCTTTTGTTTCACTAGGCTATCAGATTTCATTAAGTTACTTAATTTTTCCCTCAGTTTTCTCATGAGATCTGCTATTCCCTTTGACAACTCTACTTGTACTTGATTTAGATGCACAAAAAGGGATAATATGTACCAAGAACATTGGTCCTCAGTGTGGTCTTTGTCCATCAAAATGTTTTTCAGCTACTTGATTAATGCTTTGGGATTTGAGAATAGCTAGCTTCTACCTTTTGCCAGTGAAATAACTGATATTGATTTGAGAGGAAAAAAGTCATTGAAATGTTTACATTAATAGTGTTTCAAAATAAAACTGTAAAGGGATTTTTAACTTATAAAAATCCATAGAGAGCTAAAAGGAAAATATTCCATAAATGTTTGGCTTAATAACAAGCCAACAAAAGAACATGGATTTTCAGAATATTATATTAGAAAGTTTCCTAAAAGAAAGCCACATGTATCATTAACCTTATGCTCTGTAAAATAAGAATACCAGGAATTTTTACTCTTTTTTCATGCCACATTGTTAAGATGGTAATTAGAATTTTAAATTTATAAAGTTGATCTATTATAGAGAAAATTTATACCAAAAAGAATGTAATTTGCATTTCGGAGTACTTAAAGAATCAAAGTTCTATACATACCAGAATTATTTCAGGTTTGCCATTATTTTATGAGTTCTCTGTTTATAAATGGCTTTATAGATTTGAATTTAAACTATCACATTAGAAGATATTTATTTAAAGTGTGGTCTAATATAGAGTAACTTTCTGAGAGAAAAGTACTTAAACAGGTTTAGCATTTTGTTGTATTGGAAAAGTATACCCTAAATATGAATGAATTATTCATAAGCCAAAGAAAGTGCTAATATAGAATGAAAAGTATTATGTTTTTAAGTTTTGGGGGTTATAAGAAACACTTAGAGCCCAGCGCGGTGCCTCACACCTTTAATTGCAGCACTTTGGTGGCCCAGGCGGGCGAATCACCCGAGGTCAGGAGTTCGAGACCAGCCTGGCTAACATGGTGAAATCCCTTCTCTACTAAAATTATAAAAATTAGCCTGGCGTTGTTGCGGACAACTGTAATTCCAGCTACTCAAGAGGCTAAGGCAGGAGAATCGCTTGAACCCGAGAGGCAGAGGTTGCAGTGAGCCGAGATTGTGCCACTGTACTCCAGGCTGGGTGACAGAGCAAGACTCCGTCTCCAAAAAAAAAAAAAAAGAAACAATGTTGTTCCGTCTCAAGAAAGAAAGGAAGGAAGGAAGGAAAGAAGGAAGGAAGGAAGGAGAAAGAAGGAGAAAGAAAGAAAGAAAGAAAAAGAAAGAAGGAAGGAAGGAAGGAACGAAGGAAAGAAAAGAAAGAAAGAAAAAGAAAGAAAGAAACAATGTTGTTCCAAAAATGTTACCTAGAAGTGTGTGTGTGTGTGTGTGTGTGTGTGTGTGTGTGATTTTATTTTATTTTTTTTTGAGACGGAGTCTCGCTCTGTCGCCGAGGCTGGAGTGCGGAGGGGCGATCTCAGCTCACTGCAAGCTCCACCTCCCGGGTTCACCGCATTCTCCTGCCTCAGCCTCCTGAGTAGCTGGGACTACAGGCGCCCGCCACCACGCCCGGCTAATTTTTTGTATTTTTAGTAGAGACGGGGTTTCACCATGTTAGCCAGGATGGTCTCAATCTCCTGACCTCATGATCTGCCCACCTCGGCCTCCCCAAGTGCTGGGATTACAGGCGTGAGCCACCGTGCCAGGACGAAGTGTTTTTTTTTTTTAATTTATGAAAAAGATGCTACAGACCCTAATTGAGTCTGAAAAGATTAACTTTTCTTTGCAGGAGTATCAGTAATATGACACAATTATATGTCATAAAAGTACAAAACTAAAAATTTATGTAATTCATAAAAATGTAAAAAAATACTTGGTGTGAGTGTATTATTTTCTATACTTTTGGAAGATTTTTTTTTCTCCACTTTGGTTTTAGTATGTTAAAATAATCATATAAATGCTGGATTATGTATAAATATATTACAAGTACATAAACATACATGTCTTCATATATGTTTTTGACATGTCAAATAGATGAATATTATTTTACTGTAATGTTAATGAATGCATTTTACTATTCATAATTTAAAGGACTGAATATCATTCAATCACGTGAATATTTTAAACATTTTTTACATTTTGTTTTAAATTTTCTCCTACTAAATAATAACAATGGCACATATCCTTTAGAAGAGAATTTTGAAAACTCTAATATAATTATAGTCTTATCCTACACCTAGCAATGCTATCTCTAGAAGTTTAACCTGAACATACACTTTCATATGTACCAAATAATATTTTCATAAGGTTTTCTTTATGATCATTTTTTGTAACAGTTAAAGAAGAAAAACAACACAAATAACAATAGGGGGCTATTTGATAATGGCTCATTATCAAATGAGTTACAGTATAAGGACAAAGACAAATGCAAAAAACATCTAAAACTTCAATCAGAAACAAAATTATATTACTATTGTTATAATAATTGTGACGTTATTTGTGTGTTATAACATTTCACAACCAAATCTAATGTTTCTAGCATCCAAGTTATTTCAGGATAAGAGAAAATAAACATAACTATGAAAATACAAGTTAAAGGAAAGAACCTGATAATGTTATATTCAAATGTAAAGTGTCAACATGAACTTATTATTTGCTAATTGAAGAATATTTTCTTCTTTTGCCCACTGAAAAAGTATAAACCTTTCAAGCTTATAGGCTTAACTTTCAGTAGTCAGGAAACAGGAAGTAGGTGGATAAGTTAAACAATACCATGAATCAAAAATCAGACAAAATCCAAATGGGCAGTATTCTACAAGACAACTCATGGTATCCCTAAAAAAGAAGATGCTATTAAAAATTGGGGGACTATCTGCTGGGCATGGTGGCTCATGCCTGTAATCCCAGCACTTTGGGAGGCCAAGGCGGGTGGATCAGGTGAGGTTGGGAGTTCGAGACCAGCCTGACCAACATGGAGAAACCCTGTCTCTACTAATAATACAAAATTAGCTGGACATGGTGGCACATGCCTGTAATCCCAGCAACTCAGGAGACTGAGGCAAGAAAATCGCTTGAACCCGGGAGGCAGAGGTTGCAGTGAGCCTAGATTGTGCCATTGCACTCCAGCCTGGGCAACAAGAGTGAAACTCCATCACACACACACACGCACACACACAGACACACACAAAATAGGGGACTGTCTTGATTAAAGAAACTAAACAGACATAACGACATATGAAATGCATATATATGTATATATATGTGTGTGTGTATATATATTATATATATATGATGAATAACTAGAGAGAGGGAGAGAGGACCAAAAGCAGCTATGGCAACTCTTAATTACTGAATCTAGGTGCTATGATTTCAATGTTCATCTCCTCCAACTCTCATGCTGAAATTTGATTCCCAATTGGAGATGGGGTTTAATGGGAGAATGGGGGGTGTTTGGATCATGAGAGAGATCTTTCATTAATAGATTAATGCCCACCCTGGGGGTGAGTGAGTTCTCACTCTATGAGTTCCTGAGAGAGCAGTCACCTCCCTGCTGTCTCTCCTACTTCCTCTCGGGTAGTGAGTGTCCTGTCTTTACGTACCGGCTCCCCTTCCATTTTTGCCACAAGTGGAAGTAGGTTGAGACTTTCACCAGATGCCCAATCTTACAGCTTGCATAATCCTGAGCCAAATAAACCTTTTTTAAAAATAAATAAACTACCCAGTCTCAGGTGTTAGAGCAATGCAAAATGGACTAAGATATGAGGTGAAGGCTACACAGGTGTTAATACTACAAGTCTGTTTTTCTGTATCTTAAAAGTTTTCTCAATAAAGGGAATGGTTTCCCAACTTAAAAATATGCAAAAATATTTAAATGGCATTATAGTAAGATGTAATATATGGCCAGGACTAAATTGGGTTGGGAAGTCCAGCAGTAACATGTATTTGAGGGACATCTGAAGAAATTTGAACAAGGATTGCTATTAGATGTAATGAAAACTTATTTACATGAACAGTTTAGAGGTTACTACTGGGGAAAAAAAGGCAAGTAAAGTGAAAAACACAATGTACTATGTGGTTCTCTTTTTAGTTAAAAAAAATAAGTGCAAATGAATCCAGAAAGCTTGGTATAGTGACGATCTCTGGTTTGTAGGAATGTACCATTTTATTTCCTTATTTTTGTTTATCTCTTTTTGTCACTTTTTGCAATTAACATATGTATTTTTATAATAATAAAATATACTTTCAAAGTAGAAATATATTATTTAAAAAAGAAAGCTCATCACTGCTAACATGAATATGAAATTATTTGCACAATGTATTTACTTTCTATTCAAATCTACTTTCTTACAAAATAAAATAACTTGGAAAATTTTGTGGAAACAGAGAATTTAATGACAATTTTGTTTCTAAAATGTAATTATTAAAAATAAATGTTAAATATTGTAGAATTTTTCTTTCTAATTTGACAATATATTGAATGCATTATACCTTAAAGCCCAAGAAGATTAATCTATTTTGTAACTGATTTTCCTAGTTTATAATATCCCCAGAGTGGTAAATCATAAAAAAGAATCTTTCAAATTATTATTTTCACTACAATGTAGTCACAGGAAGCCATTTGTTCTCATTAGGTGAACTTTACTATTTCCTTGCAGTTGTCTTCATGTTCTACTTGCTTAAAATGACACAGATGGATTAAGTTTTTTTTGTCCACTTCACATCACAAATACTAAAGTATTAAAACTTTTATGGAAAGAGAAGTGTTAGTATCATATATTCTCATTACATGTGTGTCTCTGAACATATTCAGGCTATTATGGTATTTTTCCCTTCATTTTACTATTTTAAAATTAAAAAGTGGATCTGGGTTAGACTTTCATTAAGTATATGAATGTTGGGAACCTTAAAATACACAGAAAAACAGAATTCCAGATTTCTAAAATGTATAATATAACATATAAAATATATTCTCTCTGTCTTTCACATTCACTCAACTAGTATTTGTGTAATAAATACTGAAAGGCAGGCATCTTCTTAATGTTTAATTCTTAGTCTTAAAGATTTTGCAGACCTTTTTTAAAGAAAATGGTTAGTAATAACGTATCTGCATCTGTGTGTAACATATAGTTATAGTCCTGGTGTTCCTTTTATTACCTCTATTCATTTATAAAGTTATGTAAAAGAAAAAAAAAGAGTAAGAGATATTCCAGACACTGAGATTGTAGCAGTGAACACCAAGCATACACAACCAGACAAGTTTTTTTGTCTTCGTAAACCTCATATTCTAGTCAATGAAGACAGGCAGTAAACTAAAAACCAAAGAAGTAAAAAAGAGAATTTCACACCGTATTAAGGGCATAAAGGAGATGAACAGAAAGATGACATTAAGAGAAACCACGTGAAGGGAAGGAGCTACTGTCTAGAAAAGAGCCATCAGGGAAGATGGTTCTGCCAATGTTGCATTTGAGCTGGAACTCGAGTGATGGGTCACTGTTCACAGAACCAGAACAAGCATGGTGACAGGGAAAATCATACTACCAAGAACATTCAACTCTCAATCCTGCTGGGTGCTTCAGGATTTCCTCATATTGCTTTTGGTCTTGTCATGTTACACATTCTAATCTATATAACACACAGATAAATTTGCCGAAAATAAAAAATAAATGCAAACACACAGCTTACGTTGTGTTGTATTTCTAATTTGAAACACACACACACACACACACACACACACACACACACCACACACACACTGAATGGCTCAATAAGGCATATAGGGTAGAATCCACACTCCCCAAGCCAGCATCCATAGCTGCTAAAATTATACCCTCCCCTATTTATGCAATTAGAACACCTACTGTTTTCAAACTAAAACCTTTTATTCCATCAACACTGATTCATTACAAACTGTTAATCATTTTCTAAGTTTTTAGGTTTCATTTTGGTTTCTTTTTAACCATTTCACTTGGAATACCTCTGCCCCACAATATATCTGTATTTTAAGCCAAGCTCCAATTTCATATCCTTGATTGGGCAACGCAAACAAGGAGTGATTTCTCTTTCTGTAGAACTCCGTCAGCAGTTATCAGTTCTATTTAACCTACCTTTACAGTTACCAGTCCTATATAATATTGCCAGTTTCCTATATTAACATGTATCTGTCCTATTGATTATAACTTACCGTCTTTGTAGTATGGCTCATCCTTTCATATATTCATTTATATCACTCTAACTAAACTTTTACATTCCTGGGAGCAGATATCATATTCTATGCTTCTTGCAAATTATACTTCTTTTCATATATATTACCAGCACAAAATGAAGTCTCTTTTTGTAAAAAGGGTGACATATTTTGAAATGTCTTGTATTTCTTATTACTTAAAATTGCAATAAAGTTTAGAGACTAAAATATAATTATAAGATAATAATTGTTGCAGATTAACAAAATTCTGTTGAAGCTTTGTGTTTATTTAGTACTTTGGATGGTGACTACGGGTTGCAAAAATACTAGGACAGCCACGTGAGACTTATGTAGTGCTTAATTATTTAATTTTCTTGCAGTTTTCTTTAAGATGGAAGAATACATAAAGGAAAAAAGTTTATTAAAACTTGTTTTTGTACTCTAATTATAAAACCAAGGGAATGAAAATATTCGCTAATTAATCTTCCCTCTTTAATCTCATGTTTGGTAATAGAGCATGTTTAATTGGAAGTTGGGAGCCTATAAGCATTACTAATATATTTGTTATAAATGTTAAGAGCAATTTTTGATTGAGAAAATCATAAATAGAACCGTTTTATGTTGGTCTGTGTTTGTTAAAAGTGTGTGAACATTTAAAATATTCATATTAAGTAAAATTTCATTTTATTTTATTGACTTCATTCATTTCTTTTTGTTTTCTTCTTTTCAAGGCCCTGTGGAATCCTACATGCACTGAAGGTTTATTTAAACCAGTACTTATTTCAACTTAGGTTAAATCATTATCTGACAATAAGAAATGCATCACTAATCTGTGACATGTAAAATATTGAGTAAAATCAATTTTTTCATTTCATATTTTAAGTATGTAATATAGAAAAATTTTCAGTTCAATTACTTCACAATTTTTGCATTTGCAAAAATCATATAAAATATTGATGAATTAAGATTCAACTAACATATTTCTGCTTTATTCTCATTGTATTTTTAAAACAAAAATAGATTTTGTTTAAAAAATTCTTTCTATATGTAAATATTCTAAAATGTAATATTCCACTTGGCACTAAGTATTTTTGTTCACTCTTCTCATCCATGTCATTGGTCTCCCTTGTTATAGTCTTAATTTAATTTCATCACATATCTTTGTAGATTAGATCAGTTTGAAAACAATGCCTTTAGTGTCTTCCATCTTAGTAGGACATTTCCTACTGAAGAACAAAATTATCTACAGTCTTTTTTCCCTCGCATCAAGACCAAAATATGAAAGCAGTATGTCTTTAATTAGAATAAATAATGAAGAGTCTTACTCTAACTACAGAAAATATAACACCTGTTTAGATTCCTAAATAGTTGAAGATGGTTTATTGGAAATTAACCTCATATTAAAGGGAGTCTCCTGAATGTATCCTAAAAGGATATCTGTGGCCTGGACTTGAATTGCTTCCTGATTTCTGTGTGTCTCTGTCTGTTGCCTTTGCATAACAGGTCACTTTAATTATCAAGTGACCCGGTGGCTACAAGGCACTCATGAATGTTGCAGTTTACTGCAAGGATAGGTGACAGAGATAGACAGCCCAAAAGAATGGCTCAATGTTGTGGTCAGGGTTCAGGGCAATAGAAATGCCATAGAGCCAAGAAGAAGAAAGCAGGTTTTACTGAGAGTTCTACCTGTTGGGCAAACAGACAAGGAAGTAATCATGGTTAGTGGTGGTAACCTTTATAAATATGTTATAAAATTAATTAAATTATTTCAATCATTATGTAACATGTATTATGAATCGTAAATGCTGGGTGCAAAACATGGTATTAAAATAAAAACTATAAATATATTTATTTACACAAAATGGTGTATTTGCCCTTGTTGATTTTGCCTCTTAAAACACCCTCCGTGATCTAAAATACAAAAACATTTTTTGTTTTTCTAACAGTTTTCTAGAGTTCCTTCCTTATCCTATTCTTATCTCTTTCTTTTTATTGTCTTATTTTATACTTAAAACCTTTAAATGTAGATAATGCAAAACTCCATCCCCTTAAATTAAAGCACTCCCCTGATAAAGGTTTTTATCTACATGAATGGTCAATACCGTATTATCTTGAAGAAGCAAGAATTCAATTGAATATCTTTTACCAGGCTACCAAGACAAAATAATTTGTATTAGCAACTGAAGTAAGTCAATAAAGAAAGGTACATTTTTTCCTCAAAAGCAATTTAGCAGAAGCTTTAACTGCAGACAAGAAAAGGTCACCTAACTAGGTACAATTTTATGATTTCTTTTTAATACCAGCAAAACATTATTTTTCTTCCCTCCCTCCCTTCCTCCCTTCCTTCCTTCTTTCCTTCCTTCCTTACCCCTCCCTTCTCCTCCTTTCTCCTTTTATTCTTTCCTTGTAAGTGAATCAATTCTAAATATACATCAGTAAACATGTTTACATATCAATAATTTTATTTTCAAGGGGAAATATTTTCAGACTTTCTCACAGTGTTCATTATATAATTTGTCCATTAGACTCTTAAAGTGTTTTATAAATATTTATTTGATTACATTAAAAGTGAAATTAAAATAGGGATTAATGGGGATGTTGTTTTTGTTTTTAGAAAAATGCGTGAGAACTGTTGTAATTTTTGTGCTATATTCCAACGTGTAAAAAAATTATGGTTGATAATTATTTCCCAAAGGGGGGACAAGAGACATCAGTATTTATTGATCAAAGGAACATTATTTTCTGCTGTTATGCCAGCATGTTTGTCCAAAATGTTCTCACAGTTATTAATTCAAAATATAAGATTGAGCAAACTTGTCGTCATCTTTCAAATAAAGAAACTAAAATTTGAAGAAGTCGAGTAACTTTCTCAAATTCATATAGCTTTTCTAACAAAAGACAAAGACATAGATTGTTCTCATATGCCCCAGACCAAAAGTCAGCGTTTTGTTTTGTTTTCCTGATTCCAAAATGCTGGTGGGTTGTAGAATAGCAGAATTAAATATGATGTATGCATTGATTACATATGCACATATATAATTGTGTATTATGTATACATAATATTACTAAGCTTGAATTTTGAAGTACTCTTTATGAACTAGGGATAATTGCAATGGTAAACACTTACTATGTGAATGCTACCTACTATGCCTAAGGTGTGAAATGTATGAGTTAAGGGAATTATTTTATAAGAGTGAGAATTATTTATACAAATATAGAGAAATGCATGGAAGGAAAGCCATGGACCCTTTTGCTAGGTACTTCAATGACTATGAACATATTTTATTTATGTTTTAAATCATTCTGACAATTTAATTTGAATCACCAAGTTTTAGAATGTAGGCACTTATCATTATCTGTTAAGTTTATTACATATAGCTATGTTTTAAATGATTTTTTAATGAAGACCCTAAAGTAATATGTTATTATATGTAGATGTTACTATATGATATACATATGATTTTATTGTGACACACATAAAAACTTCCTTGCTAAAGTTATCCAAATTGTATCATTTTCCTTAGTTACCTAAATTTAATATTGTTTTAAATATTTATTTCTTTATAAAACAAAATGCAATTTCTTTTTCATATTTAACTTGCAACTAGAAGTAGAAATGTCCAAATTAACAAGGAGATGCTTTTCAGGTTGTATTTTGAGCTTACTTCTCCTTATAGTACTCTCCAAATACAGTTATATACTATTTTCAATTTTTAATATATAATCACTCTCTCTAAAACAAATCTCTGTCTTGTTGGTGATTTTTTAGGTAATCACCAATATTATATGCTGGCACTTTGAAAAACAAACAGTAACACTAACTCATTTTCAAACACATCAATTTCATTTGCTGTATTTACTTGAAACAAGTCTACATGTCAATGAATAGATCGATGTATATATCCCTCATTGGGGGAAAGAAAAACTATTCTTTCTTGGTGTTAATAAGCATTAAGAGTTGTTAGAATATCCTGTCTTCTATTTTTTTTTGTTTGTTTGTTTTGTTTTGTTTTTTTTGAGACAAGTTCTGGCTCTCTCTCCCAGGCTGCAGTGCAAGTGGTGCGATCTTGACCCTGCAACCTCTGCCTCTCGGGCTCAAGCCATCCTCTGACCTCAGCCTTCCAAGTAGCTTGGGCTAGAGGCACACACCATCATACTCAGCTCATTTTTTTGTATTTTTTGTAGAGATGGGGTTTCACCATGTTGCCCAGGCTGGTCTTAAACTTGTGAGCTCAAGCGATCCACCCACCTCGGCCTCCCAAAGTGCTGGGATTACAGGTGTGAGCCACTACGCCCAGCAGGGAAATATCCTGTCTTTTAAATGACATCTGTTGGTATCTGAATTTGCATAATGGAGAAGATTATGATAGGCTATAAAATGGGGGGAAGAAGAGATATGTAAGCATGTTATCTTATCTCTTACACCAAATCGTACTTTTTGAATCTATGCATTGGTGTGCTCTTGCCTCTCTTGTGTGAAGCCTTTTTTAAAATTATTTTTCTATTTTCCTCTTTGATTTTTGTATGGGGATACACATACAAGAAATTGATGAACAAAAGTCTCAAATGATAATAAAATATTTTCTGGCTACTTTCTTACTATCTGAAAGCTGTTTGCCTCCTTAATTTGTAAACTTGTGGTCACGTTATATATGGGCACACACACACTTTTATAGGAAATGAGGGTTTCCTCATTTAAAAGCTATCTTTGTTAAAAAAAAGAAAGAAACTTGATACAGAGGAGAAAATATGTAGGTAGCATAAGTATTCTTTGGGAAGAAAGGGCAAGTTTCCTGACTCTCAGAAATAAAAATGGCAGGTGAATGCTAATTTTATCCTGATGGAGAAAAGCAATTATTGCAGCAGGGGTAAAAAGATTGCTTCTTCCCTCTAAGATATAGTTTAGATTTTTTAACTTACCTAAAAAAATTATATATATTTAATTAAATATGTATGATATATAGAATTAAATATATAATATATAAAATGTATATATTATATAATTTTTAAATTATTTTTCATATATATTTATTAAAGGAAGTATTCCCTCACCCCTGCAAGGAAGAATAAGCAGTAACTGAAACTTTGATGAACAGCCTGGAAGGTATATGTGCTAATAAATTTTGAATATAATGGTCGGGGAGAGTGAATGAACCTCATGCCTTCATGCTCAGGCTCTTCAGAAAACTTTCTTCCTAATGAGGCTGGCAAGATTTCTGACCTGAGAAGAAATTTCTGTGTACATTTTCACTAAAGATAACAACAGTAAGCTTGAAAGAACAAGTAACTTTGGCAAGAAATATGCTACACAGATTTTAATTTTGTTTACCTCGTGGTTCATATATTCCTTAAAAAGTTATTGTGTTCATATAGATTTAGGGTTCAATTTATATTTCTAGTACAATTTTTATAGAACGTTATTTTGTGAGTTATCCATTTTGAGATAGTGATCATCTTACAGCCTTTCGGTTGTAGCTACATGAATTTTAAGAATAAGATCCTGAAAAGTAATGACTAACCTCTTGAGAACTACCTGATCCATTTCAGTAATGCCTATGCAACATGAGTAAAACTTTACGCAGTATACTAATAAACATGTACTCTAAAAGGGAGAGAGACAGGAGGCGGAGACAGAAAGAGAGAGAGAGAAAGAGGGTCTTGTTCTATCACCCAGGCTGGAGTGCAGTGGTGCGATCATGGCTCACTGCAGCCTCAACCTCCTGGGCTCAAGCAATCCTCCTGCCTCAGCCTCCCGAGTAGCTGGGACTACAAACATGAGCCACTGTGCCAGGCTAATTTTTTTTTTTTTTTTTTTTTTTTTTTTTTTTTTTTGGAGATGGGGTCTCACTATGTTGCCTAGGCTGGTCTCAAACTACTGGCCTCAAAACATCCGCCTGCCTCAGTCTCCCAAAGTGCTGGGATTACAGGCATGAGCCACTGCCCCCAGCCTGTTACTTTTGTATCGGAAGGTAAACTTTAGAAAACAAGTAAGCAATTTGTATTGATTTAAAAAGTGAAAAATATCAGGCCGGCGTTGTGGCTCACGCCTGTAATCCCAGCACTCTGGGAGGCCGAGGTGGGCGGATTGCCTGAGCTCAGGAGTTTGCAACCAGCCTGGGCAAAACGGTGAAACCCCGTCGCTACTAAAATACAAAACATGAGCTGGGCGAGCGGCTTGAGCCTGCAATCCCAGCTACTCGGGAGGCTGAGGCAGAGAATTGCTTGAATCCCGGAAGCGGAGGTTGCAGTGAGCCGAGATGACGCCACTGCACTCCAGCCTGGGTGACAGAGCGAGACAACGCCTCAAAAAAAAAAAAAAAAATTGAAAAATACCTAGTAGAATGCTATGTATCCATTGGAAATTTATTGTTGGTTATTAATGAAAAAAATCAATGGTGAGCTAATACAAAAGACCGCATTGTCAAATTAGACTCATACCAATCAGATATCTTACCCCAATATCAAGGCTTATTATTCATTTCACTTAAGGAACATATTATTCATGGCACTTAAGGAGCTCAGATGAAGCAGGAACAGGTCTGGGGTGTGGAAGGCAGCTCTCCAAGGTCTTTCATTCTACATTGAACATCCACTTTCAGATCCACAGTCATAGCTCAGATCTTTAGGAGAAGTTTTTTGGAATTACCTCACACAGCAGAGAGAGTGTTTCATTCATGAAATATCTCTATTTTATATCCCAACATTGTGGCATTTTCCAGAGTGCCGTGCTCATAAATCCATAGATTCTAAGTTCATTTAGTCAAATAAGTCCTTAACCTGGGACATGCTGTGAACATTTCCATATGTAAGGACCCTCCTTCTACCAAATACTATTAGTCTATTGACCTGCAGGACTAATTTTCTTGTTGACAGAGATTAGAAGTTACTTGTTTTCTTTCTCGTGAAGACAAATCAGTTGCTATAACTCCTTCTTCCCCACCTGCTCTGTCTCCACCATTCACTCTGAGCATGATATACACCATTGACATGAATGGTAAATCATGTCTTGGATTTTTCATGTCTCTATTATTGTGAAGAAAATGCTTTATAGAAAATGTTTATCTGATCGAGACCACAGTTATTTTGGTTTCTCTTCCGTGTTTTGAATGTTTTAAAACAAGTTGAAGTGAGAGATAGGAGAGATTGCTTTTCTTGATGATTATCTTTATGTTTCCCTTCATTTTTCACTTTCAGCAAACTCAGAAATTTTGAAGGACAAAGAATTTAGTGATTTAACTAGGAAAAAAACTAATATTCAATTTTTTTTCTGGATGTGTGTCATAATATACTACAGAAAGAGAAGAGCCAATAATTTAAATTTATATATCATATTTTAAATTAGAGGTATTTTTTAAAATTATTTTTTCATTTGCTATTTATGCAGAATTAGCCCTGATAGAATAATAACACATTCAACTAAATGGAATGGATCATGTTCCTTCTTTATTATGTCTTTCTTTCAGTTATACTATAGACTTCATTACATATTTTATTGAATATAATTGCCTTTCTCAAAATACTTCAGATGTTGTTTTATTTAATGAGTTATAAAATCTGTGTTGTTTTATATTCCATTTTCTTTTACTTGGTGTGTATCAGAAATACATGACAATTCCCATAAGAGAAAACACATAAGAAAACCCGAATACAATATTTGCAGCCTGATTTCTCTGTTCTCCTGCTTTTCCACAAGCAGACTGTGTTATTTCTACCCTCAAGTCTCAGCACCTTTAGTGCCCGAACCGCTAATGCTATTTCTTCTCGCTTAGCTTGTTCGTATGAAAAGAAAACCAAGTTCCATATGCCTCTCCCTACCCCAATATATTTCATAACTTCTCCAGGCATCATTGAACTCTATCTTCTCTAAATCACTCTACAGTTCAATAATGGCTAACATTTTTTTTTAAATCTATGTCAGGGGTTGTTCTAAAAGTTTTACATATTTTAAATATTTTGATCCTCACGAAAGCTATAAAGTAATTACTCTATATGATTTCCTTTTACAAGAAAGAAAACTGAAATATAGAGGAGTTAAGTAACTTGCTCACAATTACATGACTAGTATTATTAGCAATCAAGTATTCTGCTCAATAGGGAAATATCACATATACATCACATTGGTATGCCACTTTTCAAAAAATAAACTAAAATTTTAATAAGATAACTTTTTGCCTTTGATTTTTATAATTACAATTAAGAGTGACACTAATAATTATAATGATTGATTTAATGCTAATATTATAAGCATGAGCAAATACAAGATACTTTAATTTTAAGTCCTCGAAGAGAATAATGACTAATATTTATTAGGTGCTGCTGTGACAATGTTCTAAGTGCTTTATTATGTATCTTGACTTATGTAATCTTAAAAACAACAGCAAACTCAAGAAAGATTGTAATATTATTCTCAATTTATAGAGGAGGCTGGGTGCGGTGGCCCATGCCTGTAATCCCAACACTTTGGGAGGCCAAGGTGGGTGGATCACTCGAGATTAGGAGTTCAAGACCAGCCTGGCCAACGTGGTGAAAACTTGTCTCTACTAAAAATACGAAAATTAGCCAGGCGTGGTTCCAGGCGCCTCTAATCCCAACTATTCTGGAGGCGGAGGTAGGAGACTCTGTTGAACCTGGGAGGCTGAGGTTACAGTGAGCCTAGATCATGCCACTGCACTCCAGCCTGGAGGCAAGACTGCACCTCAAAAAAAAAAAAAAAAAAGAGAGAGATTATAGAGGAGTAAATTATGACCTAGAAAGGTGACATGAAATTCTTAAGGCTGTTCATGTCAAACAAGTGGTGACATAACTAGAATGTAAATATAAGCAGTCTTGATTTCAGATTTTAACACCCTTTACCACTATACTGTATCCAAACCTCACCCATAGCACAGAATATACTATATCCATTATCAGTCAGAGTAAGCTAGATGGCACTGGAGAAACAACAATTCCCAAATATTGGAAGTGACTCATAACATCAATTATCGATTTCTTGCTTGTGCTATGTATCTATTGCTGTTCAGCAAGCAACGCTTCTCCAGGCTCCCTCACTCTAAGACTCAGACTGGTGGAACAATCCTCCTCTGTTATGTTGCAGTCTCAGCGGGAAAGAGAAGAATGTCTTAGATTGTACAACAGATCTTAAATTTCCACCCAGAAGTGACATATAATACTTCTACTCATATTTCATTGATCAAAACATAGCAAGTCACATGATCACAGGTAACTCACTCCAGGGAGCAAGGAGGAGCAAATCAACATATGCCTACAAGTGGGGAAATGAAGTTTAACCAGCAAACAGCACTAATGCCTACTATTTTATCTGTTTTTCCATGGATTAATCTGGTCTTAATGAAAATATGGAAAGTATCATTTGGTAAATATGCTATGTTACTGACACGAAATATCTTGGATTCCATCATATTTTTCAGAAAAATGTAATTAAATTTTTTAACCTGTAATTGAATATTTATCCTTAATATATCACATGTACATAAAGCTATCTCAATTTTTAACATATGACATAAACATTATTTACACCATATTCTCCAGCTATGTTTCAGCAGCTCAACTAGATTTTTCAAATATTTCAACATTTTAAAAAATATTTCTACCTGCAATCAATGCATTATCTACTGAATTGCCTGGAACTTGTTGATGTTACCACAGTCCTATTCCAGCTTATTTTGACTATTAAAGCAGTCATACTTGCTGATATATAATCTAAGCATTATTATACTTGTCAGAATTAATTCACGATGACAGTGTTATTTCAACAACACTTTTTAGTCATTTATCTCCTTACAACCTATCATGAAGCACATTTTTTCCTTTGCAAGTATCTCTAGAGACTGTAAGTGACAAGTATAATATCTTAAATGTGTGAACAAAAATGACTTTCCTGTTCCCAAACAATATGCTTTGCTTGATCCAGAAATAGATAATTTGCATCAACTGAAAAAATAGGTATCATGTAATTTTTTCTCTGTGCTAACTTAATGGTAAACCTTCCCATAGCATCTCCTAAATCATGTGTTGTATTTTCAACCTTTAAGATATAAAAATATGACCACCTTTAATTCCCACATTACCCAATTTACATTTGTACTTAATTAGAAAATTGTCTACTGTAATTTTAGTTCATAAACAAAGTAAACTGCATCTTTCTGCCCTTTTTTCAGTGTTGAGTGTAAAGTGAAATCCTTGGTACTATTTTTTTTTCCAGTCTGTAATTAATTTGCGAATTCCTACTATAGTAATTGATTCAAATGATTTTCATTGTACAACAATAGTTAGGTAAACATTCATTATATCAAGATGGTGGTTAGCATTACCCAAAATCTGTTGTTTTACTTTAACTATAATCCAAATATAAATGTAAATGTAAATAAATATATATATGAAATTAGTGTCTTCACTTTTCAGGCAATCTTTTCCAATTCATTTTCAGGATTTAAAAAATAATTATTGAAGTTGGAAGAGAACATTAATCAGAGTTTTAGAGATACATATTTTCTTGTTCTCAATTTTTTTCATTTATTCTTTTTCTATATTTACAACACATAGGATGAAAACAAAGATTTATAAATACGAGAAGTATTATGAGGCCATGTTTTATTGTAACAATTTAAAATCTTGTCAATAGAATTTTTAAATTAATACACAGATTATGAGAATATATCAATTCTCACTGTTTGGCAATAATTTTCCAAGTTTTGTAGATTCTGAAATTTTAAGCATTTATATGCATCATAAAATTGCATATTTACATGCATTCTTATGCTTTGTAAAAAATAGAATTAGGTAAAATATCAGACTATTAAGTTCAGCATAATTTTATTTCTCAGTCAGACTTTTCTAGGAATTCATGATTCACATGAATTCACATGATTTTTTGTTTAATTATTTATTCAAGAAATGTTTACTAAAAACTTACAGTGTGTTGGGTCCTTAGGCTATGAACCATATAACACCACGTACTGACCAACCACAGATGAATAGAGTCTAGCAGGATATGTAGGCATAATCACAATACTTTTTAATGTTATTATAATTAGCGTAACAAGAATATGTCTGACGTGGAATGTGATAATTTTATGAGCATAATGTATTTTACCACAATTAGAGATCACCTTTCAACTTATTAAATTTTAGGATTTTCTTATAAATTTGTATAGAGAAAGAGATGCTAACATATTTAGTACCTCATGAGTATCAGACACAGACCTCCTTGGTGCTTTTTGATATGTTCTGTTTACTCTTCTGCTTCCTTTTATTAATTTTTATATGAAAAAGACACATTTGATGTCTGTTTATGTGAGCAATCTGCTGCATAGCAACCCAATTTAATCTTTTCAGTTCCATCAAATATTTAAGAATTTCTTTACCCTTAAGAAGAATAAAACCATAATAGAGTAGATGATATAAAAACACATAACACATAACAAAATAAATACCTAACTTGCAAGAATATTATAATATCAGACTGGTAAAACATATTAAACTGCTAAAAAAAATCAGAACATAATACGGTAAATAGGAGTGTGTAGGGTGTGTCACAATGATTTTGTTGTCACTACAGTGAGTCAGGGGGCAACACCATCTAAGAATTCATTTGTTAACTAAATTCCTAGCTGGAGTTATAGGTTTTGTTTTCATGTGATATATGAGGAAAACGAATGCAAGTAAAATAAGTGCCATGTCCTTCATGCATTCATTCATTTGACAAACTATGTACTGAGCAACTGTTTTGTGCCAGGTATTTCTGTTGTTGTTGGGCATACACAGTAGGCAAAATAACTATTATTCCTAACCTATGGCATTTACATCTCATTTAATAGCCATAATGATTCTAAGTAGCAGACTCTAGAATTATCCCTACTGTACTGATGAACATATAGAGCATTTATATCTCATTTAATACCCATGATGACTCTAAGTAGCAGACTCTAGAATTATCCCTACTGTACGGATGAACATATAGAGCATTTATATCTCATTTAATACCCATAACGACTCTAAGTAGCAGACTCTAGAATTATCCCTACTGTACAGATGAACAAATAGAGGCCTAAAAAGGATAAAAAACTTGCCTGCTGTCACAATAAGTGCTATGTGTCCCTTACGTTAGTCTGACAATAAAGACCAAGCCCTCTGCTATCATACCACACCCCTCCACCAGGTATGGTGATAGGAGTGATTATCTGTATCTGAAAAGTGCAAAAAGGGAGGAATGCTTTTGTTACATTGCCAGGCAAATGAGGATGGAGATGTGCAAGAAGAACCACAGTTAGCTAACCTGGACTACCTGCTAAATCCCAATTAAAACAACATGTTAATAAAAAGAGAAAGTAAAATTAAAAAGTCAGTAGACATCCTTGGTAACATTTTGATGGCTATATATTATAGATATCTGTAAAAAAATTAATGAGTTTGATTTTTATTTGATCATATAGCTTCTACATTTCTGAGCCATTACACTGAGGTCTTTTAATTTTTTTTTCCCTGAGACTAAATAAACGTGATGGAAACTGAGATATATTTTTATTACTGAGTACGTCTGCTGTTGAAGACCTGAATAAACAAAGAACAAAACTGAATTATGGTGCTGCAGCCTAATATCATCACCTACTAATCAAATATAGAAACTCTTAAAACATACACATACACACACACGTGCACGCGTGCACACACACACATACACACACGTTGAATTCCCACAGCTCTAGCTGTCTGATTCAGAAAGAGAGAAAGGAAGTCATCTCTGTTTTCGGTACAGGCTTTTGTATAACTGTAGAGCCAAGAGGCATACAGTGATAGACTTTTTAACAAGCGTATATGGCCATTAAAAACAGCAAGGTTTCAGCCTGGTTATCTTGGGTATAGAGATAACCACTTTTGCTGACTCCAGGGTATTCTTGAAAACAATATGATTGTACTGTGGAGTCTGTATTTGTTTATCCTACATGTAATTGGAGCAGAGCTAACATGCTATTCCCGTGCTCTCTTTTGTCCCATACTTTTAGAGACCTATATGTTACATTTCTAAGTTTCATAAATATCTTTAGCATAGCTAATCACAAACTAGTGTGATATCTTTTATCATTGATTTTCACTGAAAAATTGTTTATTGGGCACTAGGTGCCTGGTATATGCACTTTTATAAGCAAAGTTAAAGAGAGTATTAGCCTAGAAATTTTACTTAGCATTGGTAGAGATTAGGAGAATAAATAAAATTTATCTCACTAACAAATACCTCTGTGTGATTTCTCAGGAGCGTTAACGTCATGAATCCTGTGGTTCACCACTTCATGTCTGAAGGTTAGTGAGCCAATGACTCATCCCTCAAGGCTCTAGATTTGTTTACTTATTCAGCAAGGTATAGCAGAAAATGACGGCATGCCCTTAACACAAAGCTTTTCCTCTAGTACTCTTGTCCAAGAAAAGGTAATAAAATTTACTTTAAAAAACTACTCAGTAACTGAATAGTTTATCAAGGCATTCCATTGAGAAGAGAAATCTTTGGGGTATAAAAAGGAAGGAAAATGTTGTGAAGGGCATCACTCCCTTTTTCAATAGAGAATGTGTGAAAAAGTAAGGAAACTTTTTTCCGTTACTTTTCTTCCTTTCATAAATGTCTCATGAGGCGGAAAGAATACTGCAAGGGGAGATATTCTTCTTTATACATTTCCATAAATTCTACTATTTGCAGTATATTCTGTAGAAGGCTCACAAGGTTTTGTCAGAAGTCCAACATGATAAAAAATGTACGAAGTACATTTGTAAATATTAATGAAGAGATGTTATCAAAAACTACATTTTGTTAATGCTTTGCGTATACTGCAAAGAGAAATAGAATTTGATGTCCAGCTTCCTAAAGACACATTTTAAACACTTTCAGTGAGCATAGGTAATTGTGATTTATTCTGAATGCTTCTAAATTCTTTAAGTCTGGCTTTCATAATTGCAAGTAGAAAGTTGTATTTTCTAAGGAGAGGATACTGAGGGGATTAGGTAATTGTCACACATGAACACTCATATTTTAGGTTAACAGACCTAGTAGGCTAATTCTCTAGGGATTTTCTGAATGTTAATTTCACACACACACACACACATACACACACACACACACACAGACACACCTTGCTTTTCCAACTTTTACTATCATGAATAGGGATAAAATACTAACTGTCAATTTGGGGTGGAATATTAAGAAAAACTAAAACTTAAATCACATTATGAGAAAAATTCACCAGTAAAGTCACCTTTAATGGAGGCATACATGCATACATCAACAGAGACAATTAAATACTTTTTCTGTTGATATATTAGGAAAATATTTATTAGAAGGGAGCAAAGCAAATATATAAAAAGAAAATATCAAGTCAAACTATATGAGAGGAAAGGTAAAAAAATAATATTTGGGTAACACATGTTAATTCTTTTTGTTACCATCTTTAGAGCAGCAATACTCAATCAGAGGCATTTTTGCCCCCCAGTGAACACTGAGCAATACCTAGAGATAGTTTTGGATGCTACACTTCAGAGATGCTACTAAAAAGCAATGGGAAGAGGCCAGGTGTGCTACTTAATATCCCACAATGCACAAGGCAGCTCACTTCAGCCAAGAATTATCCTTCCCACCAGGTTAATATTGCCAAGGAGAAACCCTGCTCTAGGTGGTCATTGTTAACAATGTTGAAATCTTGATTGGTAACATAAAAATATTTTGTAGCACTTTTCAGGTAAATAAAAACGGGACTTGTTTACTATCTCATAGAATTCCTTTTTTGCCTGAGGAAGCATCATAATGTCATAGTCCTAGACACTTGATTTCCTACAACTGGCCTGGGACTGAGTCTCTATTATTCAAGGTGATAGCCTATCATATTTGCCAAGGTTAGCTCTGTATAGTTCTGTTTTCAGTCCCTCACTTTCCTGTGACAAGTTTTGACCAAGATATCTAGGAAAATAAATTTAAATCATAGACTCTTTTTCCAGGTGCTTCTGCCCACTCCCACTAGGTTCCAGAAGATTCTATTTCCTGTATTCTAGAAACACCCTTGAGACTCACACAGAAATCTAATAATGATCCTGTGTTATAAATTTTTCCAAGTTCTAAATTTAAAGACCATAGAAAAATTATCTAAATAGTTTCTGCTTTAATATTGTCCGTCTTTACCTTTAATATTTTGCTTTAATATTGTCCTTATCTTTACCTTTAATATTTTGGGGCATATTTATATTATTTTCTTTATAAAGGATTTTCAGATGCAACTTCAGTGAAATATGAGTTTTGACATCCATGTGTTATGTTCATATGCAATTTTGTCATCTAGTTAACTTTTATTGTTATAGTTACTAAACAAAACAGAAAGTGATTGGTACATTAGTGGCAAAGTTCTGATATAAATTAGAAAATTATAACAGAACTGAAGGTGATCATCTTAGAACATCAAGGAAAAAATTTTTTCAACTTTAATTTTAGGAAAGCAATTCTCATTTAAAGTAGTATTTCATTGATTTTTTTATTTTAACAAACATAAATTTAGCAAAATAAAAATGTTCTATTTTACAATGAAACTTTTCTTACTAGCAATGTTAATTCAGTAAATATTTATTGAACATTTACTATTGTCAAGGCAATTAGATAAATTATTTATCCTAGAAATATTTTAGATATACAATTATTTTTAAATAATTGAAAGCTAAATAAATATGAAGAGGATCAAACTTTATTTCACCTGCATTCATTACAATATATAAATATACCTATACATTCCTATATCTATATATGTTTAATATAGTTAAATATAAATATTCTTTACTTATTTATCCTTTGGATATATGTGTATATTTACATCTATGTGTATATACTTTTTACAAGTAAATGTGCAGATGTGTATAGAGAATTTTGTATTGACTCACATTTTTTGATAATTGACTGAATAATTTCATCCATAGTATAGGTTTTGGTGAGTGATTTGTATCTGTAAACACTCAAATAAGAAGCAACAAACTGTTTTTTAAAATCCCTTATCATATTATAAATCTACATAGCTTTTCCAATAGTCTTTTTAGCAATAAGAGAAAATTACAAAGCTCAATAGAGTTGTCATAAAAAAAGAGGTTCATAAATTTTTCTTCAATTGCACTCCGTGTTGCCTCTCATAAAAGTAGCACACAGCTTCTACTATCGGACTGAATGCTTACCAATTTGGAAAATGTTTGTTGATTTTTACTGATAAATACTTTCATTTAAGAAACTAATGATTTTTATAACATTTCTCTTTAAAGAAATAATTTATAGGCTGCATTGGAAAGCAAATACATTCTACAGTATTTTATTTGTTATCGGTTCCTTCATATGTGACTACATGAAACAAAATTTGTATGCTATATTTGCAGAATAAAGTAGAAAATATATTTTGCATGCCTCAAAGTAAAAAGATTCCGTAATACAATTTCTATATGTATTCCTTCTCTCCAAAACATATTTTATTATAACACGAACATTTTAGTAGTTAACATTTTTATTTGTATTGAATTTTGCCAATTAATTAGCCAATTTTATAATTCATTTCAGTTTTTGTTTATATTTAAATTACAGTTTGCTTAATATTTCACTAGGTATTTATTTCATGAAAGATGATTATATTAGTGAATCACAAGGATCTGAAGGAATTCTTCACATAGTTCTCATCCCAAGTAGCTGATAAAATAGATGAATTTAGTTTAATATTATTCCATGGTAGTTCACACACGAACTAACACATTAAATAGTGCTTTCAGCTTCCACTTAGTGTAGGATTGAATAAAACATGTGCTGAATGAAAACAAATGATGCATAGGAGGTATCAATCTCTGTGAATATTTCTCTATAATAAATTCTATTGAAGTAAATTTCAACTAGGGAAACTATGATGGCTTTGAAATAAGTTTTTATGTGTTGAGGGTACGCAGTACATTTACTAAAAAAAAATGATTATCAAGTGATAAAATTGGTTGATTTTGGTTAAAACAACTTCTCTAACTTCTCTCTTCATACATACCCACTTAGCTATTGCCACACTAGCTTTGATTCTTCTATATACATGTATGCCCTAGCTTTAGGGCTCTGATCTTTCTGCCTGGAACTATCTTCCACCAGACACTTTTATGCTTAGTGTTTCACCTCCTCAAGTCTTTCATGGCCAAAATGAGATTGTAAATATTTATCTACATTATCTATTTCCCTTCCTTGGTTAATATTTCTCATTAGCACTTGTTACCATCGAACGTGTTCGTGTTCTATGTATTTATTCTGTTTCCCCATTTGAATATAAGCTCAAGGAAGGCAGATTTTATTCTATGTTTTTTCATTGCTATACCCCTGCACTTAGAAGACCCTGCTGGTCCCAAAAAGACACTCAGTAAACACCCTATGAATGAAGGATATCAGATGCTTGTAATGCACAAGGCCCATGTCACTTTTCGGGAGTGCTACACTTGTGTTGATTTTAATCCTTCTGTAAGAGCTGGAAAATTAGTCCTAAGAGGCTGCAGCAGGCAAGCATTAGCTCACAAAAATAAGGCAAATCAACTGAAGGAAATTGGACCAATGAGTATAAATATCCTACAACTTCAAGTCACATTAAATCAAACTCCCAATAGTAAACACTCCCTCACACTGCTTCCCAGCCTTTTCATGTTGTACTACAGATAGATAATGATAATATTTAAGTAGCATATTGCGGTAAACTGACAAAGCTGTGGCCAGAGGATTCTGCCTCAGGACATTCCACTCCAAGCATTTAATCACACTTAAAATCTAAAACCCTTACTCTGATTTACTATTTATATTATCTGACTCCTGATTGCCTTTCCAACTTCAAAAGATGGTCTTATTCTTCTTGCCCTCCTGCACATGCCTCATTTCTATTACTGAAACAAATTAAGTCCTGTCTTGGGGTATTTGTACTAGCTGTTTCCTCCCTCTGAAAGGCTTCTCCATCTTACCACCATTCTACTTATTCGTAATTCAGATCATAACTTAAATATGTCCTGCTTCGAAAGACTATTCCTTACCATTCAATCTAAAGAAGCCAATCTAAAATAGATACTGTTTCCCACATCACACAGATGTAATGTTCTGCACAAGATTTACTAACATCTAATGTTTTTCTTGTGTATTATATATATATATCAATGCATTTGTTTATTCTGTGTCTCTCTGGGCCAAGAATCTCTCACTTCCTCACTGCAAGATGGGTGTAGGACCGAGAACAGTGCTGGACACATCATAAGTGTTTAGTAAATATTTAAAGTGGGTAAAATTAATTTCCATAAATAAAAACGTGTATTGATATTGCCAAGTGCCTTAGAACTTTGTCAAAAGATAAAAATGATTTTTATATAATTTCAATAAAATAAAAAGCTACAGGAACATTATTATACAGTGGTTTCAGGTCAGATTTTGGCTTAAGAAAGACCTACTAACTATTTTCTGGGACATCTTACTTAACTTGCAAATCCTTCATTTCTTCGTATAGAAAAAATAGGGCAGGATAGCTAAGGCATAGGATTTTCCTAAGAATAAAATTAAATACTATATATGAAATACTATGTGGGTGGCATAGGTAGGTAAGAAAATCTCTTGAACATGTCACTAGAGATGGAGGGACACTATTCAGACAGGCATCTAAAATCATTCCTTTTTAAATTCATTTACCTATTCATTAATCCATTTAATAAAAGTTGAGAAACTTCTGTTTCCTGGAAGGATGCTGTATATGAGACATAGAGAAAAGAATTTGTATTAATTTTCAAAATTAGATTTCTTATGGAGAGAAATATGTAAATAAGCAATTAACAGACACTTTAAGAAGTGCTATGTTACTGGTTTATACAAGGATTTCCCAGGAAGTATGAAGGCAGAACTCCATCTGATATTCTTTTCTTTTCTTCCTCTTCTTTTTTTTTTTTTTTCTTTAAAAGACAGTATTTTAACTCTGTCACCCAGGCTGGAGTGCAGTGGCCTGATCACAGTTCACTGAAGCTTTGAACTCCTGAGCTCAAGCATTCCTCCTGCATCAGCCCCCTGAGTAGCTGAGTAGCTGGGACTACAGGTGTGTGCCACCACAATCAGCCTTTTTTTTTTTTTTTTTTTTTTTTGTAGAGACAGGATCTCACTATGTTGCCCAGGCTGGTCTTGAACTCCTGACCTCAGCAATCTTCCTTCCTTGGCCTACCAAAGTGCTAGGATTACAGGCATGAATCAGCAGCAGATCCAGCCTGATATTTCTTTCTTTCCATTTTTTTTTTTTTTTTTTTTGAGACAGAGTCTCGCTCTGTCACCCAGGCTGGAGTGCAGTGGCGCGATCTCAGCTCACTGCAACCTCTGCCTCCCGGGTTCAAGCAATTCTCTGCCTCAGCCTCCCGACTACCTGGGATTACAGGCCCCCCCCACCACGTCCAGCTAATTTTTTTGTTTTTAATAGAGATGGGGTTTCACCATCTTGGCCAGGCTGGTCTTCAACTCTTGACCTTGTGATCTGCCTGCCTTGGCCTCCCAAAATGCTGGGATTACAGGCATGAGCCACCGTGCCTAGCCCCAGCCTGATATTTCTAATTGAGGTGACTCTAAAAACGAACAGCAATTTCATGGTATATAAATAATATATATATAATTTATATCATAATATTATTATTATATATATTATATAATATACATAATAGATATAATATATTATATATAATTATATTATACATATTATATAATTATATTATACATATATAATTATATTATATAATATATTATTATTTATATTATATTATATATAATATATATTATATTATATAATATATAATTCTATATAATATATAATATATAATTATATATATAACTATATAATTTCATGGTATATGTATAATTTCATGGTGTGTATATATATATATATATATATACACACACACACACACACATACACACACAGCTAACAAAAGGTAAGATTTGGATTTTTAAACTGAAATTTGCCCTGATGGAGAACGCTTGTTTATGTCTTGTTAAATATTTAGGCAATACTCAGCCTAACAGATTATCACATATTGACATAAAATGATGAAAGGACTAGGGCCTCTGTCTTGGCTCTTAAAAATAACATCCTAATTCAAACTTACACCTGCAGCAAGCTTGAAAAGGCATATTTAATAAATTGAAAAAAATAGTGAATAATGTGTTACAGTTTGAAGGAGTTACTTGAGAGAGCTTCTAGGTTAGCTGGGGGATCTTCCAAACTCCAGCACATAATTAAGAGCATTCTATTAGAAGTGTGTGGAATCCTCTTGGAGATATTTTGAAAATTTATTTATGGGATGCATCAAGTTTTATTTAATGTTTAAGACCTCTGAATTTTCTCTGAATTAGAAATAATCCTTCTTTTTTTCAGAAAACTATGATCTTATACAATCCAAATGGTCAAGGGCAATGTAACTAGGTCGTGAAATAACTGAGTTTCTACTATACCAACTGTGATAAAGTTTATAATAAGTAACTAGTTGTCTGCTGGTTTTCCTGTCTTCTTTTTAAATTATGCAAGAGGCTAATAAAACAGTAAAGTAATAGCTCTCAGGTTTCAAACTGTTGTAGTTATTGGCTATATCCCTTGTGGTCTCCCTGCATACCTCTTGGGTAAGTTTTCCTGTCTAGGGCTGTCAGCCAACATGGCTTTGCTTGAGTTTATGGTAAAACATTTTTTTTTTCTGCACTGACATTCTGGAGCAGGCTGTGTGTTTTGGGTCGAGAAGGCTGCATGCAGTCCAGTGTGATGGCTGCAGCCCACTTGCTAACCTTAGAGACAGGTCTTGTAGTCTCGTGTCCCTCCCTTGGGAGATAATTAGGATCAGATAAGCTCATGAGGGTGGAATTCTCGTGAACAGGATTCATGTCCTTATAAGGGTCCAGAGTGACTGCCACATGAGAACCCAGTGAAAAGACAGCCATTTATGAAGCAAATCCTCAGCAGACACTGATCTTGGACTTCCCACCCTCCAGAATTGTGAGAAATAAATACTTGTTGTTTAAGCCACCCAGACTATGGTATTTTGCTCTAGTAGCCTGAGCAGATTAAGACAGATACCATCCTTCTTCTGTCTCTACTTGTGTTTAGATTATTAGAGTATAATTTTCAAAAAGTTAAAAACAGGAGTCTCATGCAAATTTAAAATGAATCTTGGTCAAAGATTTTATATAACAAAGTAATTAGGTTACCAGTAACACGTTAAAATCATTTCAAATTGCATTTGAGGAATTAGATATTTATAAGGAACAGAGAATGTTAGAATAAGATTACAGGAGTTATCTGTTGAACAGATGTAAATAATTTGCATCTCTGCTGTAAATTTTCTATAAGGGAACATCTGCTCTTACAGAATTATAAAACAGCCTCATTAAAAGGAAGTCAGTGCATCCTGCTGTAGCACAGTGCTCCACTGGAAGAACATGCAGTATTCTTTGCCTATTTCCAATATCTATATTATATTTCTAAAATACGTGTCAATAATACGGGTTAATCATTGTGATTATTCTATTTCTTGGCCACCTACTCTATGCCAGGCACTTGGTCAGATGTTGGAATCCATTTTATCTAATGCCAAAAATAACTGCCCAGTAAATTCTTATATAAACAAACTGAGACTCAGGGAAGATACATTTTCCAAAGTCCAAACCATTAGTAAGTGGCACACCTGAGTTTTCTTTTTTCTTTTATTTAAAACTTACTATATATGCTATGCACTACTTTAAGGGATTTATAAGTCTTATACCATTTAATCCTAAAAATAACTTAAAAATAAAGTGCCCTCACTTTATTTATGAGAAAACTAGGCAACATAGAATTGAATAATGTGCCAAAGATAAATTTGACACCATTACCTGGGACTTCCTAATATATGATCAGATAAAGAGACCTCTGCATCCTGTGGAAGTTCTGCCTCGGGTTTTCTTTTTTTTTTTTTTTTCGTTTGTTTTCTCTGATAGCAATTTGCCTTCTTTGCCTATCTCAGTCAACCTTGACCTTTAATCCAGCACCTCTCTTCTTGCCTGTGACCTCTGAACTCTTGACTCTGAGTCTGTCATTTAATACACATGCTTTATATTCTGGAGCTTCTTTCCACGTTGCTGCGTCTGCTTCAATCTAATACCCAAATCCAGAAGTTTAATTATGCCTTTTGCTTTGACATTAGATTTGTCTATGTCTGTCTCTTAATTGTGCTCCAGCATGACAGTTTGGCAAGAATCGCTTAAATTCCATTTTTCAAAAATAAGGAAATAGCTTTCCTTTGTAATAATTGGACATTTAATGCCATGAGTTAGAATGGAAAGATACCTGAAATCGTCTTTCACAGAGATAGCCTGTTCACATTGTTTTCATTAATCATTCATTTTTTTAAAAAAAAAGATTTTACATAATGCTTTTATATGCAAAACATCATGAAGCGTAGTTCAAGAATACAGAGATTAAAAATTAGACATTATTCTGAAATGGATTCAGCCGTTAAGAACATTATACTCACTAGAAAAACTACACAGAAACATGAAATGCCTTGTTTCTAATCTTTGCACCACTCCTTTCCCTGCAGTAGAAATATTTGACTCCTCACCTATGTTCTAGTATCTTGTCAGTCTTTACTCATTGCTCCTATTTATTCTACCCAGTCTACATCATTAGGTTCAGGCTTCTTACCTGAAACCTCAACTGCACCTCAATTCGTAAGCCAAGTGAGACAGAAGTGAGAAGCAGATTTATCTGATCTGCACCCCTCTCAGCCTATCCCCAACTCAGATAGATTTAGTTGTGTCTTCTTCCAGTCTCACTTCTCTGTGAACTAAATGCCTCACTGCTGACCAATGGGCTTTCATTTTCAGTGTGAAAGCTACACTTGCCTTCACCTCAGAGCTCTTATTCTGTTTATGGAACCGCTGTATGTGGAATCCTGATTCTCGACTCCTTGCTGCATTAGCTGGAATTATGTTCTTATTCTTAGCTACAAGACTAGAGTGGGTCTAGAAGTTTCTATGAAGTTATGAAATATTTATTTAGCACCTTAATATATGTTAAGACACTGCTACAAGTGTTTCACAAATACTATAAGGGAGGTACTATTTTTATCCCCATTTAATATGTGAGGTAAATAAAGGATAGGAAAGTGAAGTAACACAGGCAGTTTGGCTCAGAGTTCATGCTCATAATGACTATGCAACCCGTCTCCCCAATTATATCTTGCATTTACAGCTGTGCTGTCATTCCCAGCCACTGTAGCACCAGAATTGCCCTAATGTTGACAAACTCTTACATTCCCCATTAGCACCTGCTCTAAAGATGCTACTTTATCCTATTCTTTGTGTTATATTCCCAGACCTCCCAGGTTCAAATTGCTTACCTGTCATCATTCGTTCCTTATTTAGAGTTCACTTTCCCAGTAGTTACATCCAGATCCCCTTCTTTTCCCTATCCAGCATTCATCAAATGTTTCTTCCCAGTTGCAGTATAGACCTTCTAGCTTGCCTCTTTCTCCTATTCATAGGTAAAATCCTTAAATATATATGAGATAATAACTGTGGCTCAATTCGAGGACCAAAAATGGTCAACCATTAGATCACCTGATCCATCTTTTAGCTTTTAACCTTATGAATCTGATCTTGTAGGTACATGTCTATACCTATATTAAATGTATGAATAACACATATACATGAAACTTAGAGAAAATAGAATAATATGTTGAAAGCAAAAGAAAGTCTGTTTCATATGAATATTTGAATGTTAATATAAAGTTTCATTCGTAAAGTACTGACACCTTAAGAATGGATTAGAGATCAGTGATAGATTTTACAAATTTGGCTTACAAATGTAATGTTTATAATGATATTATTTTAATTTTAAGTAAATATATTCATATTCATAAATATAAAAATCAAACATATACACTTTTAATTACTATTCAGCATGGTAGAAAAATATTGCAATTACTAAAGACTAGAATATAATATTCTTAATAGGTTTAAGTGTCAATATAATATAGAATTGTTTTAAACAGTTCCTTTGTCTGATCTGAAAGTTGACAATAGATTCTTGAAATTAATTAATTTGGATTGACCTTTTTCTCATTTAGCCTGATGGCACCAACAGAAAATGAGAAAAGATTGAATACTCAGAATGCTTAGATAATCACATTTCAGGAAAACAAAAACAAAAACAAAAAACATTGTTTAAAGTCCCCCATTGAGCACTTTTTCTATGTTAATGAGAATTCCCATTTAATTCTCATAACACTTTGAGAAAATATTTATCCCCATTTGAGAAGAACTGAGATTTAGAAGTTCAGTAACTTGTCTATGATAATACATGTTAATAGTGGATCCAAGAATAAGACTCAGATCTTGCCAACTCACAGAACATTCTGTACCATTCACATCCCCTCAAACATTATGATGCCAATGTAAAAAAAAATCTCTTAGTAAAGATAAGCATACTAAGATGTAAATGGGTATGAGAAATGGAAAATGGCAAGATTGTTGATTTCTTCGTTATAAAATAGGAATGATGGCTTTTTGCAATATCACAGTCAAAACCATAAAAAATATTTTATACTTCTGTATTTAATATACTATTTAAACATAGCAATGAAAGAATATTATTTTGACTACATTAGCTTAATTTTTAAAAAGGAATATTTTAATCTAAATTCAATTTGACAGTAAAATAAAAGAGTATTTGAAATTCTGGATACTTACATGCCCTGTAAACTTGCTCCTCAGAATGTGCTTCAGTGGCCCCCATAGGTAATATTTTTAACTGAATATAACCATATTACATGTGGAAAAGTTTAGAGCTTGGTAAAAAAAACATTTGAAATGTGTAATGTTTAAGCAATAAATATTTAGTAGGGTACTGTACATTAGGGATGACAGAATATTTACTAATGGCAAAAGACAAGCTATGTCTTGGGTTCTTACCTTTCACCTTCTAGCTAGTATCACAGGCACAACAGGATTGTTTTTTTCTACACTGTAGCCAGAGTGTGCGTGTTTTTCATACAGGGCTATTTTAATATTCATTTATTCACTTTTGGATAATGAAAAATTCTACTAGTCACTCTAGGCAATTTATCAGCATTAATGATAATGCAGCCAGAGTAGCATGAAAGGAACAAATTAGAACATGGATTTAGGTAATTATATATTGTTCTAGTTTAGCAAAAAAAAAAAAAAAATCATGTTTTAAATACGAATACCATTATTCTTTAGTAAAATAAATCATATTGGATTTCAATACATTGCTAATTGTTCAGGTTTCTTTTTAAGGTAGAATCGTATTTTAACAAAATTTGTTATTGGATATTTATAGTTGTACTGAACAGCTCTTATTATATAGTTCCCTAGATTAGTCTATTTAAAGGCGTTTGAGGAAACTAAGCTTTAATTTAAAATTCTGAAGCAAATTTGATCAGTACATCTATTGAATAGCATCTTGAATCTCTGAGGATGTGATCTAACAGAATCCCAAAACTAGGTTCCTTAACAGCAGAGTCTGTGAATTATGAAAATGGATGACAGATAGATCTGTAGATGATAGAGATGCAAATATGGAGATATATATAAACATATATTATGAAATACATATATGCGTTTTTTTGTTATGGACTGATTTGTGTCCCCAAAATTCATATTTGAAGTCATAACCCACAGTAGCTTAGAATGTGAATACTTAGAGATAGGGCCTTAGGGAAGTATTTAACATTAAATTAAGTCATTTAAATGAAAGTACGCCCTAATCCAACATGACTGGTGTCCTTGTAAGAAGACGGAAAACATGCACCGAGAAAAGGCCATTTGAGGGCACAGTGAGAAGTCAGCCATCTGCATCCAGTGGAGAGGACAGAGGCCTCAAGAGAAACCAGACCTGCTGACACCTTGATTTTAGAATCCCAGCCTCCATAATTGTGTGAAAATAAATTTCTCAGTTTCTCACATGGCATTTAAGCCACCCAGTCTGTGGTATTTTGTTGTGGCTGCCTTTAGCAAACTAACGTATTGCCTTATGATCTATTGAAAGGTTCAAGTAAAAAAAAATAAAGAAAATTTAATAGGGCTTCAAGAAGTTAGGAGTTGTCAAATATTCTTTTTATTTTCTTCTTCTCTTGCTTTTGTTGATAAAGAATTTCTGGGGTAGAAAAACAACATTTTTTCTCACTAATTTGTGTGATTTCCAGCAGTTCATTATTAGAAACCAATTATTTTAATGCAAGAAGAACTCTTTTTTACACTATTTTTGGAGAGCAAATTATATAAAATTGACATACCTCCCTAAAAGTGGCCTTAAAAATGTTCATGTATTTTTACTGAATTCTTCTTTTAGAAATTATTTTAAGTAAACAATGCAGTTGCTTAGTTTTCTGTAAATAGGTGCTGATCACACCATAGTTCATAGAAGTGAACAACTAAAAATAACATTGTTTCCAAATTGAAGTATTCCCATAAATTGTGATTTTTTTTGTATGTATAAATATAATAACAGATATGTATTTTTAACATGGAACTGCCTGATAATAGAGAAAATAAAAATTCTTTAAGAGACATGTAATAAAAAGCAGCAGTTCTAGAATAACACAGTAAAGGCATCTGAAAATCTGCTATTCCATAAAAGCAACAAGGATAGGCCAGGCGTGGTGGCTCACACTTGTAATCCCACACTTTGGGAGGCCAAGGTGGGCAGATCACGAGGTCAGGAGATCGGGACCATCCTGGCTAACATGGTGGAACCCGTCTCTACTAAAAATACAAAAAACTTAGCTGGGTGTGGTGGCGGGCGCCTCTTGTCCCAGCTACTCGGGAGGCTGATCCAGGAGAATGGCATGAACCCGGGAGGCAGAGCTTGCAGTGAGCCGAGATTGTGCCACTGCATTCCAGCCTGGGTGACAGACCAAGACTCTGTCTCCAAAAAAAAAAAAAAAAAAAAGCAACAAGAATATGGGGAAAAATTGTCCAAATCAACTTTTTAAATTCTGGAAATCCACCAAAGGCTTTCGATAACCACGGAGTGTTTATTAGAGGTAAATGGTTGAATCTCGGTTCTAACAGCAAACATTGTGGTATTTTAACTTGCCCACTTTCTCTACCTCATGTGCAGTTGCCTTGCTATCCGGTGACCTTGCAACAAAGACATCTGTGTAAAAGATCACCTTTATAGCCACTAAGGGGGCCTTATCTATGTGGAGCTACCCCCAAAAGCCTCATTCCCAGAGTTTTATCAATATTTGAATTGTCTACCAGCTCCCTAGAACAGGGCCATTTACAAGACTTGTTTTTATTTGAACTCAGGGCTTACTCATTGCAAAAAGCCCTATCCTAGCCACAGGACATTTGACAGAAACAATCAATTGTTTAATATTTCAGTTGCTTGAGGCAGTGATACAAGTTGGGGAAAATGAGTCTGACCAAAATCTTAAATGGAAAATCTGGGAGATGATATGTCTACAGAGGCCTTTAAAAAGGCTTCTTATAAATTCTCTGGAACCTAGAAAGCCACAACAAGTGCAGGGGTGTGCCCATATTCAAGGCTGTGTGTATGCCCAAGAAAGACCTGACAAGGCCCTGTTTTCTCACCTCTGGGTGACCTTGAGTTTCTGCATAGGTAGGAAGGAAAAGCTAAGGCTGACCGCAAACCATCAGATCGTTGAAGACATGCCCCCAATACATACACAAAACCAACTGGCAAAAGCCGGGAGACTTATTGGCCAATACATTCAAGATAATCTTTGTTTAATTGTAAGTTGATCACTATTGTAATCCACCAGGGACTTCAGTGAACTACAGATGACAAGAATAAAGACTTTTCAGAATATTTCATTAAAAAAAGATGACACCAAAATCAATGAACTGCAACAACAAGCCATGTGAAAGAGAATAATCTGATTTTTAGAGTTTCTACATTATATGAAAATGTCCAATTGCCAACAAAATGTAAAAGACGTGAGAAGACACAAGAAAGTGTGACTCATAAGAGAGGGAAAAAATAGTCAAAAGAACCTATTTTATGTATTTAAGAAGTGATGGAAGCCATGTCTAAAGAACTAAACAAAAGTGCTTTTTTTCCTGAATAAAGAAATCAGCAAAGAGATTGGAAATATTTTTAAGTACCAAATAGAAATTCTGGAGTTGAAAAGTATAGTAACTGAAATGAAAGTACCTTCATGGACTCAACAGTATATTTGAGCAGGCAAATAAATAATCAGTTAAATTTAAGATAGATTCATAGAGATTATCCAATCTGATAAAGAGAAAAATAAAAGAATGAATAAAAATGAACAGAGACTCAGAAACCTGTAAAAACGCTGTGAAGTGTATCAACATACACATGAGATTTAAGAAGGAGTGAAGAGAAAGTGGCGGAAAGACTATTTGAAGATATGATGGCCAGAATTTTCTTAAATGTTATGAAAAACATTGATCTGCCTAAGAAACTTAAAGTCCATGTGGTATAATTTAAAGAGATGCATATTTCAACACATAGTAGTTGAACTATTGAAAGACAAAGAAAAAAAATGTGAAGACAGCAAGAGAAGAGCCACTCATCACACAAAAGTCTCCTCAAAAAGATGGCTGACTTCTTATCAAAAGCAGGGAGGCCAGAAGAAAGTGGGATGATATATTCAGTGCTGAAACAAAGGAAAAAAGCTGCCAATATTTCTTATTCAACCAAACTGTCTTTCAAAAATGAAAGAGAAATTGAGATGTTCCCAGATAAACAAAAACTGCGTGAATTCATTGCTAGGAAACCTGCCTTATAAGAAATTTTAAAGAAAGTCCTTCAGACTGAAAGAGAAGGACAATAAATCGCCAATTGAATCCGTGGAAGGGATAAAGAGCAACTGTATAACTACATAGGAAAATATGAAAACTTATACTTTTATTTTTATTTATAACTCTTACTCTGATATCAAATACAACTGCAGAAAGCAATAGTTGTAAAACTATATTGATGTATGTTCATGGGTCAATAGGCTTAATATTGTTAAGATGATAATATCATCCAGATTGATCTACAGATTCATCACAATTCCTATCAAAATCCCAGGTAGCTTCTCTGAAGAAATTGACAAGTTGATCCTAAATTTCACATGGAAATACAAAGTACATAAAATATCCAAAACAATCTTGAAAATGAAAAACAAAATTGGATTACCTACACTTTTCAATTTCAAAATTTATTATGAAGTTAAAATAATCAAGGGAGTGTGGTACTGGCATAAGGTCAGAGATATTGATACATTAAATAGAATTGAGAATCCAAAACTAAACCCTAATATTTATGACCAATTGATTTTCAACAAGTGTGCCAATACATTTCAATGGTAAAAGGAAAGTCTTTTTGGGCTGGGTGTGGTGGCTCATGCTTGTAATCACAGCCCTCTGGGAGGCCGAGGTAGGAAGATCAGCTGAGGTCAGGAATTCGAGACCAGCCTGGCGACAATGATGAAACCCTATCTCCATTAAAAATACAAAAAATTAGCTGGGCGTGGTGGAGTGCACCTGTGGTCCCAGCTACCCGGGAGGCTGAGGCAGGAGAATCACTTGAACCCAAGAGGTGCAGGTTGCAGTGAGCTGAGATCACAGCAGTTCACTCCAGCCTGGGCGACAGAGCAAGACTTTGTCTCAAAGGAAAAAAAAAGTATTTTCAACATATGGTGCTGGGACAACAATATATCCACAAGCAAAAGAAAGAAGTTGGACACCTACCTCACAACATATACAAAAATAACTTAAACTGGATTATAGACCTAAATATAATAGCTAATACTACAAAATTTTTAGAAAAAAACAAATGAGTAAATCCAATAATGGTTAGTGATGGTTTCTTAGATACAACACCTAAAGCACAATAAACAACTATAACAATATAAATTGGACTTCAACAAAATTAAGAATTTGTTCTTCGAGGTGATGCCAGCAAGATGATAAAATAGAAGTTTTCAGCCCTTATTCCACCCTAAGAAACATATTTTTTCACAATCTCCCATGGACAAAAGCACTGTTATGAGAACCTGGGAGTCCACTGGAAAAGTGCCAGCAGCCCAATGGGATAAATAATCCAAAAATAGACACACTGAAAAAAGTAAGAAGAACAGTTTTACTTTATCAGCATCAGCCCTTTTCCAAGGCAGTAAAGCTCAGTGCCAAGAGAGACCCTCTTAATCCATGATTTCTCTAATGGAGAAAACTGAAAGCGTAGTGAATTCCTACCTTCCTTAATCATGTGGAATGCTGTCTAAGAGGCATGCCCCTTCCAAACCTCACAGATAACATGGGAACAGTAGGCGTAAGTATCCTGCAGATATTTAAGAGTAGAAAAAAGAAGGATAGGCTCACAGAAACCAGAGAACAGAACTTAAAATAATATGTTAAAATATTAACATAAAATAATAATAATAATAATAATAAAAGAACCAAAATAGTATGTCGAAAGAACTTTAAGAAAGAGCCAAGAACTCCACGAAAAGGTTCACTTATGAAGCTTGTGATATGCATCCCTTGCAGATTTCCTCAACTAACCCATACATGCCCCCAGCATTCATCCCCTCCTTAGCAGGTGCTCCATGTGTGCCCCCACAGGTGGCACATGCAAACCTCTGAAGACTGTACTTTAGCACATATAGTCACCTTGACAGACTGCTGGACTGGGAGAAAGCACAGAACCTAAGCACTTCAGAGCAAACTGCCCTAGGGAGAAAATAAACAGGGGGCTCTCAGCACCCAACATGGCTTTGTAGAATTGAGAGAAGACATACAATACTTAAACTTTTCCTCAAGAGGGAACAGGAGGAGTGGAACAGGTACATCCATAGAAAAGGTCTGGGAGACCCCAAGAATCCATATCCAGGCTGATTGGTGAAGGTATTTCTCTCCAGAGATGATAAATTCTACAGGAAGTTACATCTTCACCAAATGAAAAGACTGTAATGAAAGACTGCATTGAACACAAAAACTCAAGGAAACATAACACTATGACAGAACATAATAGTTTTCCACTAACCAACCTGAAAATATTAGAGATCTATGAAATATCTAAAAAAAATCAAAATAATTGTTTTAAGGAAGCTCAAGATGCTACAGAAACACAGAAAAATGAACAAAAAGAAGAAAACCAATATATGAACAAAATGTAAAGTTCAACAAAGAGACAGAAATTATTTAAAAAAACAAATACAGAACTGAAGACAATAAATGGAATAAAAATTGAAATAGTCTTTCATGAGCAGACTCAAGCAGAAGAAAGCATCTGTGGATGTAAAGACAGGTCATTTGAAATCATCCAGTCAGAGGATATAAAAAAAGAACACAAAAGAGTTAAGTAAGCCAGTGAGATCTATGGGACACAATTAAATGAAACAGTATACACATTATGTAAGTGTCTGAAGATAACAAAAGGAAAAGAGAGCTTATTTAAACATATAATAGCTGAAAATGTGCCAAATCTTGAGAGGGATATGAACATCCACGTTCATGAAGTTAAAAGATTTCTAAGACAGAATAACTTCAAAAAGAATATACCAAGACACACGATAAAAATATTATGAAAAGTAAAGGACAAAGAAAGAATTTTGAAAATAGCAAGACAAAAGCCACTTGTTATAAGCAAGGAAACCCCATTAAGCTATTAGATGATTTCTCAGCAGAAAGCTTCCAGTCTAGGAGAGTGAGATAATATATTCAAAATTCTGAAAGAAAAAGACTGCCAACCAAGATACTACACCCACAAAAACTGTCCTTAAGAAATAAAGAAGAGATAAACACTTTCCCAGATGAACAAAATGACAATCTATAAAATGTCTAACAAAAATTTAGAGGGAATTTATTAACATTAGACATGCCTTAAAAAATGGTAAAGGGAGTTCTTCAAGATGAAGCAAAATATGCTGTTTGGTAAGAGGAACATATGAAAGCATAAAACTCACTGGCAAAGGTAAATATATAGTTAATGTCATAATTCTCTGATGCAGCAGTGGTAGTGTGTAAACTACTTGTAATTCTAATCTAAAGGTAAAAGACAAAAGTGTTTAAAATGATTAGAACGAAAAAATATGTTGAAAGTTATGCAATATAAAAAGAAGAACCTCTAGCAGATACACATAAGAAATTAAAAAAACCTCTAGTAAATATACATAGATAAAGATAAAGAAATCAAATTATACCACCGCAAAAAAAAAAAATCATAAAATTACAAAGGAATATGACAAGAGAAAAAGAAAGAAACAAAGAAACTGCAAAATGTTCAGAACAACAAGATGGTAATTTTCCAAATCTAGTCATTACCTATATAATTATTGAAAATATAAATGGATTAAGCTTTCCAGTAAAAATAGATAGAGTGGGTGAATGGATTAAAACACATGATCAAACAGTGTGCTTCCTACAAGAGACTTGCTTTAGCTTTAACAACAGACATAGACAGGAAATGAAGGAATACAAAAAATATGCCATGCAAATGGTAACCAAAAGAGAGTAAGGGTGAGTATAATTATATTAGACAAAATGAACATCAAGTGAGAAATTGTCACAAAAAACCAAGAATGTCATTATGTAATGAGAAAAGGTCATTTCATTAAGTGGATATAGCAAGTGAAAAAAATATATGCATCTAACATACAGCACCCAAATATATAAAGCAAACATTAACAAAACTGAAAGAAGAAATAGACAGAAATACAATAGTAGAAGATAGATACTATGTTATCAACATTGAATATATCATCTCTATAGAAAATTAAATAAGGAAACAACAGACATGAATAACATTATAGACCACATGGGCTCGACAGACATTTTATCCAACAGCAGCAGAATGCACATTTTTCTCAAGCACACCTATAACATCTTTCAAGATAGATTATATGTTTAGTCATAAAACAGGTCTTAACAAATTTAAGAAGGCTGAAATCATAGAATTATTTCTGACCACAATGGTATTAAACTAGAAATCAATAAGAGGAAGAAAAATCACAAAATTTAAAATGTGTGGAAATTAAACACACTCCTAAATAATGAGTTGAATCTAAAGGGAAATAACTTGAGAGAAAGGAAAATGGTAACACTACATACCAACATTTAGGACATGAATACAGTGAAAAAAAATTACTAAAAGAAATTTTATATCAATAAATGCCCATGTTAAGAGAAAAAGGCCTCAAATAAACCACCTAACTATATACCTCAAAGAATTAGAAAAAGAAGAACAAACTAAGCTCAAAGTTAGCAGAAGGAAGGAAATAGTAAATATTACAGCAGAAGTAAAGTAGAGGCTAGAAAAATAATAAAAAAGATCAACAAAATGGTATTTGTTCTCATACTATGATAAAGACATACTTGAGACCGCATTATTTATGGGGAAAAGAAGTTTAATTGACTCACGGTTCCACAGGCTGTACAGGAGGCATGGCTAGGGAGGCCTCAGGAAACTTAGAATCATGGTGGAAGGTGAAGAGGAAGCATGCACCATCTTCACATGGCAGAGCAGGAGAGAGAGAGCAAAGTTGGAAGTGCTACACACTTTTAAACAACCAGATCTCTTGAGAACTCACTCACTATCACAAGAATAGCAAGGGAGAAATCCACCCCCATGGTCCAATCATCTTCCACCAAGCCCCTCTTCCAACCTTGGGGATTACAATTGAACATGAGATTTGGGTGGGGAAAGAAAAGCAAACCATATCAGAGATTGAATCAATAATCCAAAGCCTTTCAGCAAAGAAAAGCCTGCAACCAGATGGTTTTACTAGTGAATTCCACAAACATTTAAAAAATAATAAATGCCAATACTTTTCAACCTCCTCCAAAAAAATTGAAAAGGACAGTATGCTTCAAAACTCATATTACAGGGCCCAAATTACCCTGAATATCAAGCCTTACAAGTATTCTACGAGAAAAGACAACCACAGGCGAATATCCCTGATGAACATAGATGTAAAAGTCCTTTCCAAAATAACAGTATACAGTACATGAAAGGATTACACTCCATGGTAAAGTGGGATTTAACCGTGGGATGTAAGGATGATTCAACATATCAAAAATAATGTCATACAACACATGAACAGAATGAAGAATAAAAACATATAATCTCAATAAATGCAGAAAAAGAAATTGATGAAATTCAACACCTTCTCATGATAAATACTATCAATATATTGGATAGAGAAAGAATGTACCTCAACATAACAAAGGCTGTATGTGAAACACCCACAGAAAACATTAAACAGTGAAAAGCTCTATGCTTTTCCTCTAAGATCAGCAACAAGACAAAGGTTTCTACTCTTACCACTTCTATTCAACATAATGCTGTATGTCCTATCCAGAGCAATTAAACAAGAAAAAGAAAGAAAGACAACCAAATTAGGAAGAAGAAAAATTGTCTCTGTTTGCAGATCACATGATATTATATGAAGAAAACCCTAAAGATGCCACCCAAAACTATTAGAACTAATAAATAAATTCAATAAAGTAACAGGATATAAAATCAACATTAAAAATCAATATTATACATATATCAAATTACTTTGTTGTACACCTTAAGTTTATACAATTTTTATACATTAGCAATTAGATATCCAAAATGAAATTAAGACAGCAACACCATTTAAAATATCATAAGAAATAAAAAAAACTTAAGAATAAATTTAACCAACAAAGTGAAAGATCTGTGCACTTGAAACTATAAAACGCTGATGAAAGAAATTGAAGATGACATAAATAAATGAAGATATCCCATGTTAATGGATTGGAAAAAATAATATTCTTAAAATACCTGTAGTACACAAGGTGATAAAATTCAACTCATTCTTTATCAAAATCTCTTATTTTTTGCAGAAACAGAAAAAAAATTCTGAAATTCATATGGAATCATAACAGGTACAGAATACCCAAAGCAATCTTGAGTAAGAAGAAAGATGGAGGCATCACAATTCCTGATCTCAAAATATATTATTAAAATAAACTAATCAAAACTGTATAGTACTGTGGAAACAGATGTGTAAAAGAATGTAACAGAATAGAGAGTGCAGAGGCAATTCTCCACATTTGTGGTCAACTGATCTTTGACAAAAGTCCCAAAAGCATACAATGGGGGGACGAAGGAATAGTCTCTTCAATAAATAATGTTGAGAGAACTGGATATCCATATGTAGAAGAAAGAAACTGGACCATTATCTCACACTATATATAAAAGTCAACTCAAAGTGGATTAAATAGTTAGACATAATACCTGAAACTATAAAACTGCTAGAAGAAAATATAGAGGAATGCTGCTTGACATTTGGCTGGGCAATGATTTTGGGACATGACCCCTAAAGTACAGACAATAAAAACAGAAATAGACAAGTAGCTTTTTTCATCACAGCAAAAAAGTTTGTGTACTAGCAAAGAAAACAATCAACAAAGTAAAATAACAGCCTAAGGAATGGGAAGAAGAAAATGTTTGCAAGCTATCCATCCCATAAGGGGTGAATATCTACAATATATGATACTCAAGTAATTCAATAGAAGAAAACAAATAACCTGATTAAAAATTGGGCAAAAGGCTCAGTCATTTCTCCAAATAAGATGTATGAAAGGCCAACTGTTATATGAAAAGGTGCTCAACATCACTAATCACCAGGAAAATACAATCATAATCACAATGAGTTATCACTTAACACGTGTTAAGATAACTGCTGTCAAAATGACAAAACATGACAGGTGTTGAAGAAGTTGTAGAGAAAAAGCAACCCTTGTACAGTTGGTGGGAATGTAAGTTGTTACTGCCATTATGAAAAACAGTATGGAGATTCCTCCAAAAGTTAGACTAGAACTATCAAATAAACCAGCAATCTTACTTCTGGGTATATATCCAAAGGAAAGGAAATCAGTATGTCAAAGAGATATCTGCATTTCCATATTCATTGCAGCATTATTAGCAATAACCAAAGCATGGAAACAATGTAAATATCTGCCCGTGGATGAATGGATAAAGAAACTGTGAGATACAGAAACAGACAAACGCATACATACACACACCAACACACACACACTCCAGTGGAATATCATTCAGTCATAAAAAAGAAGAAAATCCTGTCATTGTAACAACATGAATGAACGAGAATGTGTTCCTGGTCCATTCATGCTAAGTAAAGTAAGCCAGACACAGAAAGATAAATACTGCATGATCTCACTCATATGGAAAATCTAAAAATCACGATCTCGTAAAAGCAGAAAGTAGAATGGTGGTTTTCAGGGGCTGGGATACGTAGGAAATGATGAGGCATTTGAATAAATGGTAGAAAGCTTTAGTTATGCAGGATAAATCAGTTCTAGAGATGTAATTTGCAGCAATGTGACAAGATTTAACAATACTGTATTGTATACTTGATATTTGCTAACAGTAGATTTTAAGTGTTCTCAATATCTACAAAAAAGTATGTGGGGTGATGTATATGTTAATTATCTTGATTGTGGTAACAATTTCACAATACATATATCAAAACATTACATTGTATACATATCTCAAAACATTACATTGTATACATATCTCAAAACTTACATTGTATACTAAAATTATGCAATTTTAATTTTTTCAATTACAACTCAATAAAGCTGGGAGAATTGTGCTTGAAAAAAAAGAAAAAGGCTTTCAAGAAAGTGAAAATACAGCCTCCAGAATGGAAGAACATATTTGTAAATCATGTGTTTGATAAAAGACTCATATTCAAAATAGATAAAACATATTTTTCTCTAAATAAGATACACAAATTGCCGATAAATGCATGACAAGAGTCTCAGCACCGTTACCCATTAGGGGTATGCAAGTCAGAACCACAGTGAAATACTTCATAACCATAGGATAGTTAAAATAATAATAAAAAAAGATAGGCAAGTACAACTTTTGGCAGGTATGTGGAGAAATCCCTCCTACTTCATTGATGTGATTATATAATAGTATAGTCACTTTAGAAAACAGTAAGATGCTTTCTTAATCTATTAAACATAGAATTACCAAATGACCTACCAGTTCCACACTTCAGTGTATACCCAATATATAAAAACTTATGTTCACACAAAAACTTGTATTCAAATGTACATAGCAGCATTATTAGTAGCCAAATGTGGAAATAATACAAAATATACATGAACTGATGAATCCATAAAGCAAAGTGTTATATCCACATGATGGAATATTATTCAGCCTTAACATGTAGTGAAATACTGATCTATTTTATAATATAGATCTACCTTGGAAAATATATGTTTAGTAAAAGAAGCTCATCACAAAAGATCACTTATTGTATGATTCAATTTATATGAAATGTTCAGAAAAGGCAAATTTATAGAGACAATATATTTGCATTTATCAGGGGTTAAGAGAAGGGAGAGTAGGAAATGAGTGCTGATGGGTATTGGGTTTATTTTTCAGATGAGGAAAATTTCTTAGAATTAGATAGCGGTTATGTTGAACAATTCTGCAAATATACTAAGGAAACACAGAATTGTATAATTTGAAATTGAGATATATGGATATGTTAATTTGCTTGTCTATGCTAACCATTTTACTATCTATTGTACATAAAAACTTCATATTGTGCACCTTAAATATATACAATAATTTTTTTCTAAATAATAAAAGAATGAAAGAACTGAAAGAGTGAATTTTATGGTATGTGATTTATATCTCAGTAAAGCTGTTATAAAAGAAACAGATACCTAATGAGTAATGAAACTGTCAAACACGGAAACAGAGTCTCTAAGTAATTTGCTCACTAGTTACTGCAACTTCTCTCTGCCAGGCCATTATATTAGTAGTAGTAGTATGGTTATCATTGTCATTGTTATTTTTGTTGCTAAACAGATGAAAATCCAGTTACTATGTAAGGATATTGCAACATCACATTATTACCAATGTGTTTTTACCTTATTAGCAATGTGTTTGTTTAAAACAAAGAGATATCCTATGTATATTTGTAACAATATTTGAAAGTAACCCATTTTTTCTAATACAAAATACTCATTATATTAATTATTATAAATTAGAATGATGTTATTTATTGTTATTATATTCCCAAAGCTCTAGAATGTTAAATGATGAAAAGAGACCTTTACTGGGAATTTAGAGTAGGTAACATGTCTAAATCTAATTTTGCCTTTTATTAATTGTGTGACCTTAACCTCTCATTTAACTCCCTTTGTACTGGTGACTTCATTTTAAAAAGTCAGAGGTTTATCTCCAAAACTGGTTCAGTTTGCTCTAATTTTTATTTTTTGTGTTACAAGCATAATTAGTATAGAAAAGCCAATTAACCTAAGGAAAATATTTGCCACAGATTTTGATAGGCAGAATTAAGATTTTTAATTTACATTAAAAGGCTAGACACATTATTAAGAAAAGTATTGTGAATCAAATTAACTAATAAGAAAAGGGAATGATTGTATAATTTACAAAAAACAAAATCAAAATACAACTCCTGAAGAAACAGGGAAAGTGGAAAAATGTTCACTTACCAAAATGCAAATAAAATAAGATTTCTTTTTTGTATATAAAATTTTAAAAGCTTTAGAATTATATCTAATTTAGTTATAGGTCAAATGACATATTTTGCTGTTATAAAGTAAGTAGCAATAATTTTAGGTCAAGCAGTTTGGCGGTAAGAATTAAGATTAAAAAAAATAGTCACAGCCTTCAACCCAGTAATCCTATTTCTGGAAATCCACCTTAAAATATAAACCAAGATTGTGTAAATATTTTAAGATTAAAATGATAATTGTAACATTATTTATAATATTGAAAGTCTAAAACTAATCCACAGGATCAACAATAAATGAGTATTTAAATAAAGTATGTTATATTTATACTGTAAATAAATAAAAATGAAGGAAATGTTGCCAAAGAAAATATTTCTGGAGACTTCATAGTACTAAATTATCAGCAAGTGTAGGTGACCAAAATATGGATAATTATTTTATCCATAATATTTTACAAAGTTTTCCAGTTTTCCATGACTATTCCTCTGTGGTACACACAGAAAATTTCCCATCCGAAACCGTTTGCCATTTCTTCTCTACTAGCAAAATTTTGAACTTCTTTTTAGACAAGCATTATTCTCAGCATTCATTCAGCAGCCTTTGAAAGTAAAGGTGACATGAGACACAGCTGTGCTTAATAAAAATATAAATAGAAAAAATTGAGTGAAGCTTCCAAAAAATTTGTTTAAAATGCTTTAGTTTTTATTGGTACCAACCTTTTGTTCTCTGCCTCTCCTTCTTCATATTTGGAATAAAAATACAATGCTGGAGGTAAAACAACCAACTTGTGACAACGAGAACACAATATAAACTAAAGCTTCATGCTAAGCAAGACTTCGCAGAAAGACAGAGGGCACAAGGATTCTTGATATCACTTTGGAGATTGTTCCAGCCCTGGCCACCTACCTCCAGCCTTCTTAAGAAACAAAACTAAATTCCTAACTTGTTTAAGCCATTGACTAATTATGCATTCTGATACTTGAGGCTAAAAGCAATCTTTGACTTATACATATATATATATGTATATATACACACACATATGTGTTTCTATTACATATATAAATGCATATATTATAATTATATGTGCTTGAATTGGTGGGGTTGTAATTTTCTACATAATTTCAAATTGCATATACTGGCATTATAAATTGAACATGTATATTTGCAATTATGTATGTATATATACACAGACATCATATATGTGAATGAATAGGAGTACACTAGACAGTTAATTTCCTATTCATTCTTCCATATTTAGCTCAAAGGAACTTTCTCTGTGAAGCATCTTCATTTTGCTTTCTTATAATTTGAATGAACCTCTAATACAACATACATAATCTTATATTGTAATCATTTGTTTGTATATCTGCCTTCCCACTCCCACTCTTTTTCATTGTCAGTTCTTGTTGGGCTGGGATATTGACTCCATCATCATTTACACATTTAATAGATGACGATAGATTAGCTCATAAGCAAACATTGTAATGATTCACTTAGATATTATTTTCATTTTGATGGTATCTGTTTAATTCTATAATATTCTCAATTCCTTTTCAATGCCCTATGTGCTATGATGTATGCAACAGGCATTCAATGATGTCATTAATTAACTGATAACAGTTGCAATACATGTATATTAGGGGTTTCTGATATCCTGCAAATTACATCTAATACAGGAAACATTTGGCTGGATATTCGTTGATCTACAGTCTAGATTCAAAATACGAGTGGATATTTTCAAATATTTTCATATAATGCTTTTTCAGGGACTGAACTAACAGCAAATGACCTAGCACACAGATTCCCCAACCAAACTGTGTGGGGACAGACCAAGTTACTACCTTGATATATTCAAATGCGTCACTTAATCATTTATATTTTGTGTTCCTCAATGGTAAAAAGAGGATAATAATATTTTTATTGGGTTTTGTGAGAATTCAAAGAATTAATGTACACAAAGCTCTTAGAACAATGTTGAATGTATGGAAAGCACTCAATAATACTTTCTATAAACAATGGTTTGCAGTAGGGATGCATAATTAGATCCTAATCTGCCACTTTAAAAATACCTCTCAAGAGTCTGTCTTTCCAAAATGTCTATTATTTTCTTTTCTTCTTCATTGCTTCATTAAATCTGCAGTTAATGTATTTATGTTACAATAATCTAATTTAGATTCAGGGAATGTGTTGAATGTCCTCACATAGCTTCTCAATATGAAAATAATAAATAATTCTGTAGACTGAATAAAAATGAATCAGAGTGAGATTGAAATTGCAGTCTCAAAATTAGCTTTTGTGATGAGGGATCTGCAGACTGTAATTCAATCTTTCTCTTTGCTTCAGTTAGGTTAGATGATGTTCCTTGGAAAATGTGAAGTTTATATGTTTTGTATGCATGGTTTGTGAAGAAGTCATTGATGGGAATTGTTTATGTGATAGTCTTTAGAAAGCTTGTGTGATGAAGCTCAGCTCCTACAAAATTTCACTTCAAAAACAGCCCTTTGAATACCAGTTTCCCATTTTGGAGATAATCTTTTATTGTCACAAAATATGTATTTAAATATTATGAAAACTAAAAACAAGGTAAAGTGTCTCCCTAAGTACAATAAATATTGAATAGAATTATAAATTTATTCTAGAAGAGGGAAAATGCAAACAACTACTTCCAAGCACCCTAAAACAAAACAGCAATTCCTTTCATAGTTCTAAGTTATACTTTCTGATGTGAAATGAGTAATTATGCACTGCTTTATTTTAATATATGTATATAAACATAAATATATATTTTTAATTATATTTAAGGTGTGTATATCTGTATGTATACAAAACATTTTAAATATTTTTTAAAGCAAAGCCAATTAGATACTAATACAGTCATCACATTACCTAAACATTTATTTATTCATTCATTCAGTCATTCATCAAAGATATGATGAATATCTTTGATATTGTAGACTTATCATGTATTGAGAATGGCTTTAGGGATCTGAATATAAGAGATAAGTTCCTATACTCATGGAACTTATAAAATATTTTATATTTTAAATGTTATATATTTACCTGTATTTCTGGATAGATGTTATGAAAAATGTCTTTAAATTTGTTTATATGGTGTGTGGCTTATTCAACCTGCCCATTTATTTTTTCATTATGCAAGTACGCACTGATGATCTAATATGAGCTAAGGACTTCTGGTAGTTATTAAGGCTGTTCCCAAGGGCACTTGAGAGAATTACACTTCTCCATCTGCCGCCATATGACTACTTTCTTTAGCCAGTGAAATGTGAGTAGGAGTCTTAACTTGTGTCACTTCTGATAGATTTAAATATCAAAGTGATTGTGGAAGGCATGGCCATTGGAGCCTATATTTGTCTGGTGATTAATCGACCGCGATGAATAGAGCTCCATTTCACGTTTACATTGGCTGTGTAGACTGAGATGAAAGATACTCTCCCTGTGTTAAGCCATAAAACATCAGAGTTATTTTGTTAATGAGGCATAACCTAGCATATGCTTACTGATATAGCACCATTGTAGGTGCTGAGGATATAATTTTAAGCAAAGCAGATAAAGTACCTGCCCACATGGAATTTGTGTTCAAGTGATGAAACTATAACTAAATAAAATATAATAAACTGATACAGGATATGATGATGAATAGCACTAAATGCTATAAAGTTTAGTAAGGAGATAAATAATCAGGGTGGATGCTATTTTGGATAGAATGCTCAGGAGAGTAATTTCTGGAAAGGTGATACTTCATCAGAGACCGTACTTAAAGGGCAAGACCCTTAGGAGCTGCACTAGCAACAGTGTTGCAAAAGGCCTGGCACACAGGTTCCAAAAATGCAAGCTATGTAGTCCTGAGCTCACCAGTTAGGAGCTCCAGCAAATAATCTGGAGAAATTATGGGGAAATATGATAGCTCTGAGGCAAGAGAGTGTGCCCTGTGAACAGCACAGAGCCCAATGTGTCTGCAGTGGACTGAGCAAGGGGGAGACCTGTAGGAGATAAGTCATCTAAGGTCGTGTGAGTACACAGAACAAGTGATGCCTCATAGACCTTCATGAAAGTAAGTTAGAGAAGAAAGTTTTGAACACAGGCATTATGTGATTTGACTTATGATTTTTAATAATCACTTTGAATTCTTGATGAACAATAAACTCTAGAAGGTAAAGAGTAGAAACTGGCAGACTAGTTAGGATGACATTGCAGTATTGGGTTGTTGTAATAGCGATGATACTAAGTGTAGACTGAGCTAACAGGATTTGCTCTTATTTTGTAATGGTGAGATGAAGGGAGTGTGGCAGGGGCCAGAGGAGAGGAGAGAGAGGGAAAGTAGGGATAGATTAGAGAGAAGGCATGGAAAGACGTACTCGAAGGAAGGAATGCCACGATGAAGGCCTGGACCACATAGAATGAGAAGTCAGATCCCATTTTGAATTCCAGAGCAGATTTTGCCCCCAGGCTATATTAAGAGGTGAATACTCGAACTACCACAGTTACTCTTTCATTATAATGAATGTTATCTAGAATTTCCGGTAGCGCATGCTATTGGTGCCCTGCCCATAGTCCTTGATTAATTATCATTTCTATGTTTGTGGGTGCAAATTGCAGTCAGCTATCACCTTTGCCAGGAGGGCTCTACAGGTAGACCTGAAGTAGAAGGGCATTAACTCTCTCTAGGGGAAGCCCTCAAACAATTACAGAAGTTGGTCGATAAATATTCATCTCCCTACCCCCTTGGGCAGACCCTAAGCTGTGAGTTCTGCAATGATACTTAGAGTTTCCCAGTGGGGTTAGGCTTCAATTGTCCAGATTGCTAACATATTTGACAATGCAAACTTTATTTCTTTTCTTCCCCTTTCCACTATGAAAAAGTTTAGATATTTCCTAGTATCAGCTCCTAACTAAACTATTTGTACTCAAATCTGTTTCTCAGGATCTGCTTCTAAAGAAACCCAAATAAAGACAGTTTATACATGGATGAAAATTTATTGAAGTTGAATATTATCTAAAGTAAAACCAAAGGTTTTCCATTCTGAAAGTGAATCAAAATCTGTTGATGGTTCATAGATACAATATTGCAAAGATAATTACGTTTAATCCCCAAAGCAACCATATGATGTTTGTAGGTGGGAGCTTCTTGAAAATGAAGTAGCTATTTAAATATAACTTTAAACATCACAAGGGAAAGGATCTGTTTGATTTACTCATGAACTCCAAAGACCTGGAGGAGTCCCTGTCACATACAGGCACTCAGTGAGTATTTCAAAGAATACTTAAACTAAAAATAGTTCACATCCATCTTGGAAGAATGTTTTTGATGGGGAACCCAAGTTCAAGAGGATAACTACGTGAGCTCTGAAGGAGAAAGGAACTTTCAAGCAAAGGAGGGACATCAAGTGAAGCAGTAATAGCAATTAGGATAGCTTATATGAGGTCTCCTCAATGGTGTGGATGCTATAAACATTTTTATAGGTGCCTTACCTAAGGCTAAGAGAAGTAAAGCATTTTTTTCTTAGTCCCAAAACTGATGCATGAGAGTAGCTACATTTGAGCTCAGGCTTGTCTCCATCTTCCTGCACCCTTGCATAATCTCGAATTCTTCCTGCTGACTGGCCTAAGTTAGGCAGTTAGATTTTGGAGAATGGATGTAAGTCCAAATATTTCTTAAAGCAAAGACTTTTTAAATAAAATGAATGCCATAGTCAGTTCAGGCTGCTATATTAAAATATCATAAACTGGGTGGCTTAACAAATGTTTCTTACAGTTTTAAAATCTGAGACATTCAAGATCAAGATGCTGGCAGACTGGTATCTTGTGAGGGCTCTTTTCCTGGTTTGCAGATGGCTACCTTCTTGCTGTAACATCACATGACAGAAAGTGAGCTCTGACATCTTCCTTTTCTTTGAATGGCAGTAATTTCATCATGGAGGCTACACCCTCATGACTTCACGTAAACCTCATTACTTCCCAAAGGCCCCACCTCTAAATATTGTTACATTGGGGTGTAGGGTTTCCACATATGAATTTGAATGGAGGGAACACAAATAGTCCATAGCAATGTGCATAAATTAGCAGGATTTTTTCAAACTTACTTCTCACTTGTAATTTGCAATTTTAACCAAGGTTTAATCTAGGACCAGAATGGGAAAGATATTATATAGAATGCTAGGTGAGATCCAATAGGGTGAGGGCAAAGGAAAGGCTGCTATTTATTATTCTATATTTCAACAAGTAAATGATAGCATCTAAACAAAAAAATTCCTGCAAAATGTCATAAATTATCACACACTAATATCAAAGTGCCTAAAATAAACAAACTCCTATCATGAAAGAAAGTAAAATTCAACTAACAGGTATTCCCACAAAGGAGAAAATGAGGTCATTCCTTTGAACCTAGGTGGCTGAAAAGAGTGAGAAAAGATATTCTCTAATAAGACTTCTATAATAGGTTCCTGAGGCTTGACAGCCTAAAGCCAAAACAAAACAAAGAAAAAAAAGATAGAGTCCTTAGAAGCAGACCAGTGAACCCATACTCACTTGCACCTTCAGGCCAAGAACACGATTGATAGTTATAGTAGTACATCTAAGTGCATTTCCTCAGGTTTCCATGACCTCAATCCATCTCCCTCTCCTTAGACCTTCTCATTTACCAGTCAGCAGCATGACTTACGCTATGCATATTCATTCTACCCTGCCTCCAGCACAGAGACTCAAACACATTCTTTCATGAATCACTATCACAACCTTTTAACAGTTTGGAGTATATTAAAATAAAAGCAATTCCATTTGAATCCCATTTTTTTTGTCCTTGGATAAATGTAATCAATAATTAAGTTGTCAGCTTTTTGTAGAGAATAGACATCTCATGTTGTTTTTAATGATTATTCATTTACACATAATTCTTTGCTTGCCTAAAAAATATTTCTACTACCTCAAATTCCCTGTCTAATTTAATTTTTTTCTCTTTATGTACTAAACATTTTTGAAATCAGCAACTCTGTTATTTTGTCAAATTTATTGTAAATAATTTGGGTAGAGAACTGGATATGTGACCTCCAGGGCATCTTCAGTCACTGAAACTCTGTGATCCTCTCCCTAAATCTTTTGTGGACTCTCTCCAGATGTTTGTATTACTAGAAATACCTGAGAGTCCTGTTTTAACAGTGTTTATTAATAATATAGAACCTTAAAGAACCTCATAAAGCAAGATTTTGGTGTTTTCAAGCAAGACTAACAATCCAAATTAAGGGAAAAAATAACTTACAAATATCAAAAAACAAAACAAAAAGCATCAAAGGGAAGGGAGTAGAAATTATGCATTTGGGCTATTAGACATCCTTTTCTCACACACTTAGTCTGTAATATGTTACCTAATAAAATTTAACACTCAGGCATTTTTCTAGTGAGAATATTTCATCTTTCTGTGCACTATTCTTTTCCTTTAGTGGAATATCTATTATACTCATTTGCCTGTATGCCATGCAGTTTGGCACATAATCACACACTGTTTATACGATTCTCTAAATGCTTGTCTCCTTGAGAGATTACAAGTAATTCAATTCACTAAAGTACTGTTTCTCTCTTTTTGTATCAGCAACAGTATTGAAGTAACCATTATGATACTTCTCAGTATAAGTGACAGTCCTGGGCACAATGCCTTCTTCATAATAAATTCCATTACTGGTTGGATTAATGCTCAAATGAATAAGTACTTGCTGAATTGAAGTAAGAGGAAATGCATACTGGACAAGAATGACTGTTGGTAGCAACCACTGAAACAATTTTTGTTGTCTAAGCTGTTCACACACCATTTGTCCTTAAATGTTCATTGTTGAGAAAGTGCAATGTACCGAGTACTGTGTTAACAACTTATATAATCTAACTTTATCCTCGCAATAACCTTAAAGAAAAACAGAGTCATAATTACTTCATTTTCAAGTAATAGAGAACTTGAATTGGCTTAAACAACAAATGGTATAACTTGATTCTAGTTGCAAGTAGGCAAGGATCTGTCTCTTGGCTGTACGTTAGCCAAGCAGGATCCTGGTAATGGCTGCCAGTAGCTTTCGTGTCTCCCCTCTTGGTTGCAAGATGGCTATAATTACAAAGAAGACAACTTCACACCTTGAAAGCATGGGAAATTCAGGGGAGTTTGTTTGGGAGAGTCTAAACAAATGTCTCTTAGTTGAGTTAGCCCCCCATGCCTGGATCAATAACTAACTTATTGACTTAAGCTAATCAGGATCTCTTTTAATGGAGTGGTGTCAAATTAGCACTAAGAGGGGGAAAAATTGAAAGAAATACTAAGCACTAGTTATTAAAGAGTGTGGAAATGTGCACTAGAATGCAAAAGTAAAATAAAACTATTATATCCATTGCATCTCTTTTAAAGATAAACATTGACACTCTTTCTACAGTCAGACTTAGTATCTTAGTCTGTACACAGTCAGACTTAGTATCTTAGTGAATTATTCTTTATTTCATTATGTCGTTTACCAAAATATCCCTATTGATGTGTTTTGTCTTAAATTCCACTGTCTGACTTATTTCCAGACACTGCCCCCAACTTCCATCTCCCTTGGCTAAGTGAAGCTGAAGGCTCTGGCCAGCAGGAAAGGCAAAGGCAGAATAATTGCCTGACAGGTTTTGGATTGGAAAGGAACTGGGGAGGGAATGGAGGAGGTAGCTTTCAACCTCTCTCTGTCATTTTATTTTAGGTGTATATCTGGTGAGTAATATAACACCAAAAAATTATTTTAAATATAATTTCATAAATTATCTGTTAATAAGTGAGTTTTTGTTTGTATTTTTTGTAATTGTAATTAATTATATTTGGACAGATCTACATCTTATTTTGTGTTGTTTCTTGCCTCTTTTCTCTGCCTCTTTTTATTCTTCTTTCTTACCTCTGTTGAAGTGATAGGCTTTTATTCCTTATTTTTACCTTTACTGTTTAGAAAGCCATCAGATTTTTTTTTCTTCTTTAGTGGTTACTCTTAAATATTTAATTAATTATTTGGCTAACTTTTTAAGATAAGAAAACAAAACTGTAAAGGGCTAATGTTACTTTCTTAAAATCACACAGTTAATATTGGCAAAAGTGAAATTCCAAATTAAGTCTGTCTTCAACACCAATATAATAATGCCTCCCTTAAATATTTGTTCATTGTCTTCAGCTCTGTTATCTGCCATACAATAGGTGCTTCTAATTTTTTTATTTTGGCAATGAAAGAGATTCCTGTGTACTCTCAGTATTAGTAATACATATATTTTCTTTTTATTATACGTCATCTGAATGGCATGTCTCTTTGCTGCCATTCATTTCTATTTAACTGATAAAATTTTAATTCGCTGGCTAATTTTCTCCCTGCAACTAATGACCGCCCACTTGTATTTTAGGAATGTGTTAATTGAAGAAAAAAAGAAAAGAAACAGAATGACTTGTTCAATTAATAAGTGACAAAATACTGTTAGGAGCCATATTTTTGACAGCAAAAATATTAGGCCAGTTAACTAATACATTCAGTGTAGGATTTGTTTTTTATTCAATAACTTTTGTGATTAGACATAATGCTAGTTAATAACATTAAGTAAATCAGTTAGTACATTTTGGGTGAATATTATTTTTGCATTCTGAGAACCCATAAATGAAAAACAGTTTACTAGGAGTTTAGCTGAACATATAAAATGAATTGATTAAACATGTAAAGAAAGTCATAACACTTCATCAGTTTGATTTTCGGCATGTTAAGTATATCTTAATCTGGTAAATCAAAGTATGTGCACCACTGTTCCAAGGAGAAATTTTGAATTAATTTTTGGTAACTTTTTGGAGTCCTGCTTTCTGTCTTTTTCTCTTAACTTATACTGGAAGAAAACTGTTTCACTGATGTTTCATATTCAAAACTAGCTTGACTAGTTTTAACCTTGATGTTTTTAATACACACTAATATTCGTGAATATTTCTATTTGAGTAGAAGTGAAGATTCATATGAGGTAGTCTGAAAGTTTGAATGTCCTCAATTTTATAAATGAATTTAAAACACCTGATTATTTCTGAAACAAAAATTGCTAAAGAAAAAATAGAGTGTATATATGAACCTGTATTTAAATATTTGATATGCCTGGATCAGTTAGAGAGATCTCTAAATCAAAGAAGCTGGCCAAGCCAAGTGAATTGGAGAGGAAAATACTGCGATCATCAGAATTAGAGAGTAGAGGCTAGTTAGACACCAAACCACATGCAATAACCCTCAGAATAAAATCTGAGGAACTGTGTCAATCATCAAGTTTGAGTTGGTCTTGGGTAAAAAAATGGCTGTAGAAACACTAGCAACTTTTTGACATGAGAAGGTAGTTAAATTTAAGTTGCAAGGGAAAAACCATAAATCATTGGCATGATTATATTTACAATTTCGATATTATTACAGAATATTTGCTAAACTCCCCATAACGACGCCTTCGGAGACCCTGTGTATCATGCAAAGGTAGATTTAGTCAACTTGCTAAATAAGGGAGAGCACCTGCTTAAGAGAGAGAGAATGAGGGAAGAGTCATGTAGGGTTTATGGACCTCGGGTTAGACACATACTGTACAAGGCAGATGGTCATAAGTGAAGTCTAGGGAGGGATTGATCAGAATTTGTAAATGAGGTCAGTTGCCAGAACTGTCGATGAGCCCATGCAATCAATGAATTTAACTGCTAAATCAGCTTGTGATTTTATCTAGAAAAATACACACGTGAACAAACTGGTGCTAAAGGAATTTAAGCTTAGTTTGTCTGTCAGGATATGGTCTTTACAGTTCATCTGTTTTTCAAGTCAAGTAGAATTTGTGGTTTGTGTTTCATTTCGTATCTAGTATTCAAAACAGTGTCTTCCCTTTTTTATTTACTCTTTACCCATAGCCCTTCCATGGCATTTTGACTGGGTCTTGTAGATTCATGTGACTATTTTACAATTCACCAAAAAATAAAACTAAACCATTATATTGCTTATGACATTTGCCTAGTGACTCTTTTGTCCTGTTCTAGACTTGCCTTCTCCTGTAGATCTTAATTCTAAGCATCCTTTCTCTCTGGTTCAAAACAAATCTTTCTGGAATATAACTTCCCTCAGTGTTTTGAGATTTTCAAATGTTGCCCAGTTTCTTAAATATATGCTACTTGTACCAAGGCACCCATTCATATTCAGGACTATTAAATTGCTAGATAATTTAGGAGGAAAAAAATGAATTTTTATTACTTTTTAATTCAACTTGTGTTTTTTCTTGTATAAAATTACCATGATTTTTGTTTTTATCTTTAGCACTAGACTTAAAAATGTGTTGTACACAGGTCATAGCAGCTTGCTTTGGACTTGTCCCATAGATCTCTGAGGTTGCAAACTCATTCACCTCTACTGTTCATTGTACCCAGAGGAAAAGCTTAAGAAGTACTGCTGTAACAAAATCATATTATTAAATAGAGTAAAATTTATTGACATAAACCCTATAAGGTTTAATATCCCCTAATGTTTGAAATATTCAGGTTTTATAATTTTCACAGATCTAGCCAATATTTTATTAGAAATTATGAGAAAGAGGATATGCTGCATAAAGTCAGAACTAAAATCTGCAATATTGTAAGTTGGAATAAAGAATGATAAACTACCAGGCATGGTGGCTCATGCCTGTAATCTCAACACTTTGGGAGGCTGACAGAGGAGAATCACTTGGGCCTAGGATTTTGAGACCAGCCTGGGTAACATAATGAGACACCATCTCTACAAAAAATAAAAATTAAAATTAAAAAATTAAAAATTATTCAGGTATAGTGGTATATGTTGTAGTCCCAGTTACTTGGGAGACTGAGGCAGGAGGATCCCTTGAGCCAGGAAGGTCAAGACTGCAGTTAACCATGATGGCAGCACTACACTCTAGCCTGGGAGACAGAGTGATATCTTGTCTCAAAAAAAAAAAAAAAAGAAAGAAAAGAACAAGCTTAAATGTCCTGGTCTTGACATTTTATTGGTTCATATAACATAATGTTGACTTTTTGTTCTTATCCTACCAATTTAACTTGCTCAATAGTCATATCTTTGTAAAATGTCAGCAGGAAATTTTGATTCCATTAAATCAAGCCAATTATTACTGGTGCTAATCATCATGTTTTTATCTGATAAGATAAAATAACAAAGTGATGTTTCTAAAATGTATGTGTCTGTGTTATGGGAGGGGTTCCAGTAATATTTACATTTAATTTTTGCCTTTTAGAAATGAAAACTATAAATACTTATAATGACATAATAGACTTGATGGCTGATTTGTTTCATTTTCATTATTGAAACTCTCACATATTTGTATTTGTTACTGATATTTTCACTACTTATTTTAAGCTTTGATAATACATGGAAAATTAGAAGCCATTACAAGAAGTAAACAATGAGATTCTCCAGCAAGATTTGGCACACATAAATGGTCTGTTTTGTGGGGTTTTTTATTGTATGTCATTGTTTTTATTTTACTTTCCCTTATTGAAAGTAAACTAATCAACAGACTTGGCTAGACACAGCATCTCCAAGTTGGAAAATGAAGTATTGAATGCTGGGATAAGCTACAGAATATATATTCTATACATTCACCAAGAATTCCATTTAGTAATCCATGACATGGGAACATAAAAGTTTCATACAGTTTGCTAAGGCTTTGATAAATTTTATGTTGAATATTTTGAGGCAGATCCTGAAATTCTGAGGATATTGAACCACCTTACAGCCAAGAGACATTTCCCTTTGGCTTCAAGAGAGATTTTACACCTTGTAACAGAGAAGAATCATGGAGCCTGCGTGTTTGGGCCTTTCAGTCTCCTCTTAAACATTACAGCAAAAATAAACCTAAGACTTGCTATTATGGAACAGCTTGAGTTGCTGGGAAATATAATCAGTGTAGATATTTGTGTATTATTGTTTACCATTTCTATGCCCTTTATCTGAGTTAATGAAACACATCTGGGGTATAACGTTTTGAAGGAAAATGAAAAAGATCTGCTTATCCTCACTTAAAATACATTCTGTTCATCTCCACCCAGAGCATTAGAAAAAATAGGTAAAGTAAGCTATCTGAGATAGCTTCTGAGAATAATGGTTTCATTTTAAATGGGATAATGCCTGAAGGGATTTCTACTGTAAGGGTAAAGAAAAGACTGACATGCAGAAATAATGTCTACAGTAAGATGAGTGACCTTCCTTTTGAAAGGTGGAAGGAAGAATGCCTAGAAATGTCAGATGCATAAGACTAAAAATGGAGATGTTTCCCATTCTGAAATTTATTTTTGATCTTTGGGTTAGAGCTTCAGATAGTATTGCAAAAGCTCCCTGAGTGACTCTAATCTTTAGCAGTGTTGAAAACCACTAAAAAAAAGCAAGTCTTATATTTGACAGAAAACAGGGAGATAGAATTAGAGATAGAGAAAGAAAGAAAGGAAGAGAGGAAGAGAGATGGGAGCAGGGATGATCCGGAAATATATAGAGCATTAATATCAGAAATTATATGGTTCTAGCACTTAGTTATTGTTTCTTCTGGGCTCTTAGTGACCTAGGGAACCCAGAAGATGTCTGGTCCATGAGATTTTTACAACCAGATGCGATCTTGAAATGTAAAAGGACTTTAAGAGATTGTGTGACATTATGAAGTGGGTCCTTATTTGCCACATAATGCCTATTGCATGTTAAATGCTTTAATTATTTATTTGTTTAAATTAAGCAACTCTCAACAATATAGTTCAAAGAGTGCTTTCAAGTGGAGAGTAGAGCATAATATCTCCCAAGTTTCTGGGAGACTGTTTCAGCTACAAGATATACGAATGTCACCCTATCAAAGGCCTGAACTCTGTATCCCCTTAGGCCTCAATGGTATGAATTCTACTCACCGGGGCAAAATGTACCATATAGTAAAGCCATGTTCTTCTTAAAATACGATGTACATAACCAAACACAGCATTTTGTGCTCAATTTTGCCATTGCAGAGAATAGACACTTATCTTCCTTGATCTGGATATTATAGTTCTTAACGCTGACAGCTCTTAATGCTGCCAAAGTTTCATCAGCACTCTGGCTGCTTTATCAGACTCTGCTTATCAGACTCTGCAATTGCTTTGAGCTTGCAGTGAATATTTGTCAGGGAGTGCTTCTGGAAAGCAGTTCTAGGTTGCCCTTCTCTCAGAATCAGATGGAGTGCTTCCTGCAGGTCTAGATTCTTGGGCCCAGATGCACTGAATCAGAATATCTGACAGTAGAGCCCACAAATCTGTAAGTACAATACATTCCCTGGGTCTTTCCAAAATACCCTAAAGTTGAGAACAGGTCTTCTGTTTATCTGTGAAAAATGAAAGGGGCTATTACCACCTATAAATATGTAGACTTGTGATGAATTGGGCATTTATGGGAACAACAAGAATATTAGTCAAAAACAGACCTGGGGTTGAGTCTGAGACTAGGAAGTGGCAGCAGAATTTTTAAATTTCTAATTCTGTATTTTCATGATTTAACTACCTATCCTCTAATTCAGTGTTTCTTAAACTTTAGTGTGATCAGATCGCAAGGAGCTGATAGAATCCAAGCTTACACTTTCAAAGACTAATTTTTAGGCAGGTGTTGGGGCCCAGGAATTGCCCTTTTAACACGCAGTCAGGTAGTATTGTGCGGAAATGATCCACAGGTTGAAGTCTCTTGATCCTGTTCTTTTGTCTCTTCCAAGATGTTCTTCCCTTCAGGTCTCTTTTTTTTTTATTGCCTCCTCATCTTCTCTATTTCTTTGGGTTCTTCTCCTTAGTTTGAGCAGACTTAAGCCACTCATATCCTAAGATTATTTTCTTATCAATTTGTATTAATTTTCTAGAGATGACATAACAAATTACCCACAAACTAGGTGGCTTAAAACAAGAGAAATTTATTGACTTGCAGTTTTGGAAGCTAGAATCCTGAAAGTTCTATTGGTATCATCAGGCCATGCTGTCTCTGAAGCCTTTAAAAAGAAATCCTTCTTTGTGTTTTGCAGCTTCTGGTACTTCCACGTATCCCTTGGCTTGCAGCACCATGATTCCAATTTCTGCCTCAGTCTTCAAAAGGCTGTCTTCTCTCTATGTCAGTATGTCTATGTCTTCACATGGCATTCTCCTCCCTGCGTTTACATTTTCCTCTTCTAAGGATCTCAGTCATATTGAACTAGGTCCCACTCTCATCAAGTATGACCTCTTTAAATTAATTACATCTGCAAACCCCGTTTCCAAATAAGGTCACGTCCATAGCTATGATTAGGACTTAGGACTTCAACATATCTTTTTAGGAAACACAATTCAATCCACAACAAAACTGTATGTTCCAGTCTAACTACTTCCCCATCTCTCTCCTTTTTTCAGCTACGATTCTGAAACAAATAGTTTATACTGATTGTTATCACTTATTTACCACCTACTTACTGCAGTCTGGCTTTGGATGTTGCTACCACTAACAGTTCTGGAGTAACCATTGAAGTTAATTGACAAATCTAAAGAATGCTTGTTAGTTCTTGCCTTACTTGTTACTTTTATTGTACTCCAGAGTATTGAATGTTCTCATCTTAAAGCTTTTCTTATTTGAACTGACCTAAGTCAACCTGGTTAAGTACAACTTTTAGTTTTACTTTGGTAAATTGCTATAGCTGTGAAAGTAAATTATTACAAAAGCAATCTCTGATAAAATTCTGCCAAACTTGTAGATAATTTTAACTACACTAGCACAAAACTTGAGCCATTGTGCCATTAACTAGGGGATCTTACTGTTCTTTGTCATTTAAATGTTTCAATCACACTTTGAATTTAAGGTTTACTAAAAGCAGATATATCGAGTGGGAATTCTATTATTTTGCATAACCTCATGCATGATATCACACTGCTCATACAAAAAATATTTAAAATTAAATTATAGATATCATTGTAATGTAACTCTCATCTTGATTTCTTGTCACATCTAGAAAGCCTATTGCCAAGTAATGATATTACAACAATTTTAGTGGATTAAGCAATATACATTTATTATCTCACAGTTTGTTTTGGGTTAGGAAATAAAATATGGCTTAGCTAGGTCTTCTGCTTAGGGTATCACAAGACTGAGATCAAGGTAATCTTCAAAACTGTGGTCTTATCTGAAGCTCAACTGGAAAAGGGTTATTATAAGATATTATGATTATTATAAGCTCATTCATGTTGTTGGCAGAATTCAATTCTTTGTGGTTGTAGGGCCGTTAGGTATTCAATTACTTGCTGGCTGTTCACTGGAGGCCACCCTCAGCTCCTAGAGGCCCCTTGCAATTCTTACTACATGGGGTTCCCTAGTATGACTCTTTGCTTTCCCAAAGTATGACTTACTTTGCTTACCCAAAGTAAGACAGGGAGACCACGGACGATAGGTGTTACAATCTTATGTAACCATCTAATCATATACCCAAATCATGTCCATTCTATTATTTAGAAGCAAGTCACAGATCCTTCCCATGCCCAAGGAATGGGGTTCACACACCGGCATGAACAACTGGAAGTGGGCATCATTGGAGCCACTTTAAGTGTCTTCTGTCCACAACCCTAAGTCTCCTCACTGTCAATATACTGCTTAGGTATTTGCATCTTCATATGTGACTTCAACTGCCAGTTATGTACTGTTGCTTCCAAAATCTATGTCCCAGCCTCTCTGTCTATCCTAAAATGTTAATCCAAATAGTCAACTTTCTTTTGATATTTTGATGTAAATGTAGTCATTTTTATGTGGACATCAATCTCAACACAATTCCTTTCTCTTCAGATTGCTCCTCTCTCTTTTTACCATTGTGAATAATGATGCATCCTATAGCCAGTGTGCATGGGACACAAACCTGAGATTGTGATTTAATTATTCTGGGGTGGAACTGAGTCATCACAGTTTTTAAAAAGCTTCCAGATGATTTAATTTGCAGCTATAATGGATAACTAATGATCTATAACATTACTCTATTTTGTCTGCTTGATATTATTATGCTTATTTCCTTATTTTTTTTCTGTCTCTCTTCTAGAATGTAAGCTTCTTGAAAGCTTCTTCATCAATATATTACTGTCTTAGATGGTTAGGTCTGCTATAAGAAATACATAGACTGGATGGCTTAAACAACAAACATTTAATTCTCATGGTTCTGGAGGCTAGGAAGTCTAAGATAAGGTATCAGCAAATTTGGTTCCTGATGAGGCCCTTATTTCTGGTTTGCAGATAGCTGCCTTGTGGCTGAGAAATCATCTATCTTGAGTCTCCTTATAAGGGTGCTAATTCTGTTATGAGAACCACACCCTCATTATTTAATTACTTCCTGGAAGTACCCCTTCCAAACTCTACCATATTGAGGTTTAGGTCTTCAACATATGAATTTTGAGAAGACATAAACATTCACTAATATACATTACAATATTTGGCATATAGTAGGTATTTAATAATTTGAGTAATTGATAAATACTACTTATTATATGTCAGCATTATGATAAGTGCTCTATACAGATGTTACTTGACTTATGATATGGCTACACTCATCCTGACAAACCCATCATAAGTTGAAAATATTATAAGTTAAAAATTTATTTAGCTGGGTGCACTGGCATGCTCACGTAGTCCTGGCTATTTGAGAGGCTGAGATGGAAGCATTGCTTGAACCCAGGAGTTCGAGGCTGTAGTGCGTTATCATCACATGAATAACCGCTGCACTCCAGCCTAAGCAACATAGGGAAACCCCATCTCTACAAAAAAAGGAAGAAAAAAGAAAATGCTTTCAATATACCTAAGCTACCAAACATCATAGCTTAATCTAGCCTAACTACAAATGTGCTCAGAACCCTTATATTAGCCTACAGTTGGACAAAATCATCTAACACAAAGCCTATTTTATAATAAAGTATTGGATGTCTTATACAATTTATTGAATACTGTACCAAAAGTGAAAAGCAGCATGGTTATATGGGTACTCAAAGTATGGTGTCTACTGAATGCATGATGCTTTCACACATGCTTCACATGGTAAAGTAAAAAAAAAAATCATAAGTTGGACCATCATAAATTGGAGACCATCTGTATACATTATTTTATTAATCCTCACAAAAACGTATGAGTCTATTTTCAATTCCATTTTTTAAAAAACTGATTAGGTAAATGTAGTAAAGCAATTTATCTGAGGTCACATATAAAGTAAAGCTGTGATTGAAACTAAGTCTGCCTAACATCAAAACTCATGGTTCTGACCAATATGCTAAACATATGCTTTCCAGCTACATGTATTTATTGCCGAAGTTGTTATACCTTTTAGTGTGTTGTTTCTTTTTTGGAAAAGCCTATTTCTTTGCTGATTCATTAATCCACTGGTAGGATTAAAAGTCAGATCATGTAGCTCCACCAGAATATAGTTATCTTTTCATGTTGTGCATGACCATATATATTCAGGTTTCTGCTTCTGGTGGTTATTCTAAATGCAGTTATTATCAAGTAATGCTTACCGCTTGCCAACAATGTGCTAGACACAGAGCAGAGCATAGCATCTGACATGCTTTCCATTCTGCACTCTGATCCATAACTTTCATCCATAAATCTTTTTGCAATTTTACAAACATGCATTCTCCAAACATTCCCATGAGGTAAATGAATATTTATTATATCCACTTTACAGATGCATAAAGTTAGATGTAGACTAATTAAATAAGTTCTTCAAGGGCAGAGAGTGAGTTGGTTGGAAAATCAAGGTTAGCATTGAACATTCTGGATGCCTGCTTCTAGAAGGAATGAATGGTGTGTTAAGTTGATTTCACTATACATAGTTGAAAATGTTTATTTTAAGCTTTCATGATATATTTTCCATTAGTTTTTGGACATTGCCCAGAAGAATTCACAGTAAATTAATATTCAGCCCTTAGATATGTATGCAGTTTGTGTCTGTTGGCTTCTGTGGGAGATGCAAAAATGAAACTGAAGAAAGAATTTAGCCTATAGTAATTACATCTTCCTGTAGAGATTCTGGTAATTATGTTTGAATATTTTTTTCACTATATAATTTAAAGTTTTTTATTTAGTAATGTAGCTCTAATTTAGCATATAGAAGTAAGCAGCTAATTAAACTGAGATTACTTTCTACTCACAGCCAACATTTAAAACATAGTTATTATTACAAAATTGTTTAAAGTTATATTACTCTTTATGAATATGAACTCAAACCAAAATGCATAGCACAATAACATAATTAAGAAAGACTGTATTAGTTCGGTGTGTTGCCATTTAAAGATCCAAATTAAAACTATATGCTTTTCATTCCACCAATTGGTAGATTTTTAGAACCATAAAAGATCCATAGTTGATTTGTGGACTCACATCTGGTCCTTAAACAACATGATACATCTTTCTGATTCTTTTGTTATTCTTATTTTTTAAATGATAATTTGATTTAACTATACAGATATGTAACTATATATGTATAAGCATCACCTCTGTGTATAATTTTCAATTTGTTCAGATTTTGAGATTTTGTCGAATCTATATTTAAATTTAGATGCATGGTTTATGCTCAAAATCATTTTGATGGAAATAATATTTTATTATAGTCCAACAATGCTATAAATAATAAAAGGAATAAATATACAAGGTTAAATAGGACTTTATTTTATCTGTATATACTGTTTGAATCACTGATGAGCACATGCACTAATATAAAATTTCCTGTTAATACATGCCAAATCTTGTTGTAGATGTGTGTCGTAGAAAGGTAGGCATTAGATATAAATCTCTATAATGAATGGTATTTTAATAAGGCAATCTTTAACTGTTTCACAAGCTTCTATTGAGAATTTGTTGGGACCGTTTTATGGTGTCTTAATAAATTTGCTGGGCTATACATTTTATAAATTGACTTCCTAAGACAGCTACCCCATTAATAGGTAAATAGATGATACTTCCATTTATTTATTATTTCTGAAGGCTTTCCACCTATTTGCAAGTATTAGTGGACCTGTCATGAAGAAGAAAATAAAAATAGATTGAAATAGTACAACTGGCAGTGTGATTATTTTGTATTCTAATTGATTAGCTGAGGGAGAATTATGTAACTTTCATCAGTTGGACTAAAACTTTAAATCATTCTACCAATAGAATTCCTTTTAATCATTTACCAAAGTTCTCACCACCAAAATTTCACACCAACTTTCACCTCCTTTACCATTCCCAAACCTAGAAAACATTATTTTGTTCTCCATTCTAAATTTTTTTCATTTCAAAAATGTTATTGAAATGAAATCATATATGATCTATTAAAACTGGCTTTTATTAACTCAGTATAATCCATTAAGAATAATCTAAGTTGATTGTATAAATAGTGTGCTGCTTTCTATTACTGAGAAACATGGTATATTTATACCATGGTTTGTTTAACCATTCACCCCTTGAAGGACATTTGGATTGCTTCTGGTTGTTAAGTATTATGAGTAAAGCCACTGTGAAATTTGTGTACAAGTTTTTGTGTGAGCAGGTTTCATTTCTCTGAAGTAAATACCCAAGAATACAATTGCTGGACTCTATGGTGTATTCACTTCCTGTTGCCACTGTAACAAAGAACCACAGTGATTTAAATAATACAAATTTTGTTATCTTACAGTTGTGGGAGTTAGAAATCTCAGTGGCCTAAAATCAAGGTGTGGGCAGGTTTGTGTTCCTTCTGGAGGTTGTAGGGGAGAGTCGGCTTCCTAGTTTTTTCCAGCTTCTAAAATGTGTCCACATTTCTTGATCATGGCACCGTCCTTCATCTTCAAAGCCAGCAGCACAGCATCTTCACATCCTTCCATCTCTCGCTTCTTTCTCTCACCTCTGCTTCTGTTGTCACATCTCCTCTGACTCTGACTGTCCTGCCTCCCCATTCCGTTATAAGTACTCTTGTGAACACTTTGGATCCACGTGGACAACCCAGATTAATATTCCTATCCTAGGGTTCTTAATTTGATCACTTACGCAGAGTCCCTTTTATAAGTAAAGTAACATATTTACAGCTTCTGGGGATTAGGGCATAGACATCTTTATTTGGGGGATAGGAGCAGAGAAGGGTGGCATCATTCTGCTTACTACATATAGTAGGTGCACATTTAGTTTTGTGAGAATTTATGATTGTCAGCTTCCTGGAATTCATCACACACATACATGCATACTCATACACAAATGTATATGGAGAATGTACATATAAGTTGCATAGTTCTTATTATTAATATTCAAATGAAGGAAGTGTTCCCATTCCTGAAGAGAAGTAAAGATTTCCTCTTACTAAATTGCTAAGGAAATTTCTCCCTTGGAAACTTTACAAAGGCTACACTGAGAGAAGATAACCTAGAGTTTTATAATGAACACATACATGATTTTTCATTTGTCAATTTCTTACAGTGACCTGATGAAAGCTGAGAGCATAATATTGAAGTCCAGCTCTGTAAAGGCATTTCTGCTAATGTGATCTTGGTATCCAGCTGAAAATAATAAAATATGCTCACTAGAATTTCCCAATTAAATATTTGCTTAATAATGAAATTTGCTTTAATTTTCCATTGAAAACTCACTTCTTTTTTATTTTATGTATTTCTTTTTTTGAGATACAGTTTCTCTCTTATTGCCCAGGCTTTAGTGCAATGGCGCGATCTTGGCTCACCGCAACCTCTGCCACCCGAGTTGAAGCAATTCTCTTGCCTCAGCCTCCCAAGTAGCTGGGATTACAGGCATGCATCACCACGTCCAGCTAATTTTGTATTTTTAGTAGAGACGGGGTTTCTCCATGTTGATCAAGCTCGTCTCAAACTCCGGACCTCAGGTGATCCACCCTCCTCGGCCTCCCAAAGAGCCGGGATTACAGGCGTGAGCCACTGCGCCCAGCCTAATTTTTAAAATAATCAGTTATTTATTTTCCGTGGATTTCCCCCTCTCAACAAAAAAAATTTTACACAACTTTTTCCCCATATTTTCTTTAAATCATCAGCAAAACATATGAAATTACATTTCGTTTTTAATATTCTATACTTTTCTATGGGGATGCATGCTTTATTTTACACCAATTTGCAAAGATAAAAATGATTATATGAAATACATAAAATTTATTCTTAATTGCTCTGGAAATAAACCTTAATATTTATAAGCAATGTGATTTGGGCATTATATTTTAAAAGCTTAAGTCAACTTGTCATAAATTTGCATCCATAAATCTAATTTAGCATTACACAGTTTTTTTTTTTTTACTTTTACGTTAGATTATGAGAGTACGTATGCAAGTTTGGTACCTGGGTTATATTGCGTGATGCTGAGGTTTGGGGTATGAATGATCCCATCACCCAGGTATGGAGAATAGTACCCAAACGTTAACTTTTCCCACTCTTGCCTCCCTCCCTCCCTCCATGCCCTAGTGGTCCCCATTGTCTATTGTTGCTATCTTTATGGCCATGAGTACCCAGTGTTTAGCTCCCACTTATAAGTGAGGACATGCAGTATTTAGTTTTATGTTCCTGTATTAATTTATTTAGAATAATGTTTTCCAGCTGAATCCATGTTGCTGCAAAGGACATGATTTCATTTTTCATGGCTCCATAGTATTCCGTGGTGTATATGTATCATATTTTCTTTATCCAGGCCATCGTTGTTGGGCATCTAAGTTGATTCCATATCTTTGCTATTGTGAATAGTATTGCGATGAACATGTGAGTGCTCTCCCTTTATGGTAGAACTATTTGTTTACTTTTGGATATATATCCAGTAATGGGAGTGTTGGGTTGAATGGTAGTTCTATTTTAAGTTCTTTGAGAAATCTCCAAATTGTTTTCCAAAGTGGCTGAATTAATTTACATTCCCACCAACAGTGTATAAGCATTCTCTTTTCTCCACAGCCTCATCAACATCTGTTGTTTTTTAGCTTTTTAATAATAGCCATTCTTACTGGTGTGAGGTGATATCTCAATGTGGTTTCAATTTGCATTCTCTAATGATTAGTGATGATGAACATTCTTTTATACATTTGTTGGCTACTGTATATCTTCTTTTGAGAAGTGTCTATTTATGTCTTCTGCCCGCTTTTTAATGGGGTTATTTGTTTTATGCTTGTTAAGTTGTTTAAGTTTCTTACAGATTCTGGATATTAGACCTTTGTTTGATGCATTGTTTGCAAATATTTTCTCCAATTCTCTAGGTTGTCTGCTTCTTCTGTTGATAGTTTCTTTTGCTGTGCAGAAGCTCTGTAGTTTAATTAGGTCCCACTTGTCAATTTTTTCTTTCATTGCAATTGTTTTTTTCTTGTTATTTGTTTTTGTTTTTGTTTTTGTTTTGTTTTGTTTTTTGAGAACCTAATCATAAATTTTTTCTCAAGGCCCATGTCCAGAATGGTGTTACTGAGGTTTTTTTTTTCCCTAGGATTCTTATAGTTTGAGGTCTTATATTTAAATCTTTAATCCACCTTGAGTTAGTGTTTGTGTATGGTGAAAGGAAAGGGTCCAGTTTCATTCTTCTGCATATGGCTAGACAGCTATCCCAGCACCATTTATCGAATACGGAGTTCTTTCCCCACTGTTTATTTTTGATGACTTTGTTTCAGATTAGATGACTGCAGGTGTGTGGCTTTATTTCTGAGTTATCTATTCTGTTCCATTGGTCTATGTGTCTGTTTTTGTACCAGTACCTTATAGTATAGGTTGTATAGGCTAATGCATAGTATAGTATGGTATAGTATAGTATAGTATAGTATAGTATAGTATAGTATAGTATAGTATGTATAGTTTAGGTTACATACTACATTATAATATAAGCTAATTTGTAGCCTTGTAGTACAGGTTGAAATTGGGTAATGTTATGCCTCCAGCTTTGCTCTTTTTCCTTAGGATTGCTTTGGCTATTCTTGGCTCTTTCTTTGTTCCATATGAATTTTAGTATAATGTTTTCCAATTCTATGAAAAATGACATTGGTGGTTTGATAGGAATAGCATTGATCTGTTGATTGCTTTGGGCAGTATGGCCTTTTTGACAATATAGATTCTTGAATTTCATGAGTATGGGATGTTTTTCCATTTGCCTGTGTCATCTATGATTTTTTTTTAGCAGTGTTTTGTAGTTCTCCTTGTAGAGAGCTTTCACTTCCTTGATTAGATGTATTCCTAGACACTTTATTTTATTTTTTTGTAGCATTTGTAAATGGGATTGTGTTCTTGATTTGGCCCTCAGCTAGAATGTTATCAGTTTATAGAAATGCTACTGATTTGAGTACATTGATTTTGTATCCTGAAACTCTGCTGAAGTTGTTTATCAGTTCCAGGAGTTTTCTGGCAGAGTCTTTTGAGTTTTCTAGGTATAGAGTCATATCATCCACAAAGATAAGTTGAATTCTTCCTTTCCTATTTGGATGCCTTTTATATCTTTATATTCCTTGATTGCTCTGGCTAGCACTTCCAGTACTATGTTTAATAGGGGTGCTGAGAGAGGGCATCCTTGTCTTGTTCCAGGGGAATGCTTTCAGTTTTTGCCCTTTCACTTGGCTGTGTGTTTAACATAGATAGCTCTTATTATTTTGAGGTATGTTCTTTTGATGCCTAGTTTATCGAGGGGCTTTAACATGAAGGGATGTTGGATTTTATCAAAAGCTTTTTATCAAAAGCATCTACTGAGATGATCATATGGTTTTTGTTTTTAATTTTGTTTATGTGGTGAATCAATTTATTGATTTGCATATATTGAACCAACCTTGCATCCCAGGAATGAAGCCTACTTGATCATGATAAATTAACTTTTTGATGTACTGTGGAATTTAGTTTCCTAATATTTCTTTTAGGATTTTTGCATCTGTGTTCAATGGGGATATTGACCTATAGTTTTCTTTTATCATTGTATCTTTGGCAGGTTTGGTATCAGGGTGATGCTGGCTTCATAGAATGAGTTGAGGAGGAGTCCCCACTACTAAAATTTTTGAAATAGTTTCATATAGAATGTTCTCATCTTTTCCTCTTCTTCTTTTCTTCTGACAATTTCTCACTTGTCTTCTGCACCTCATATTTGTTTTGTCTGATATAAGAATAGCTACTCCTGCTTACTTTTGGTGTCCATTTGCATGGGATGTCTTTTTCCACCCCTTTACCTTAAATTTATTTGAGTCCCTATGTGTTAGGTGAGTCTCTTGAGGGCAACAGATAGTTGGTTGGTGAATTTTTATGCATTCTGCAATTCTGCATCTTTTAAGTGGAGCATTTAGACCGTTTACATTCATTGTTAGTATTGATATGTGAGGTACTATTCCATTCACCATGCTATTTGTTGCCTGTATACCTTTTTTTTCTTTAATTGTATTTTTGTTTTATAGATATTGTGAGAATTATGGTTTAAAGAGGTTCTGTTTTGATGCGTCTCCAGGATTTGTTTCAAGATTTAGAGCTCCTTTTAGCAGTTCTCATAGTTCTGGCTTGGTAGTGGCAGATTCTCAGAGCATTTGTCTGGAAAAGATTGTATCTTTTTTTCATTTATGAAGCTTAGTTTTGCTGGATCCAAAATTCGTGCCTGATAATTGTCCTGTTTAAAGAGGCTGAAGATAGGGTCCCAATCCCTTCTAGCTTGTAGAATTTCTGCTGAGAAATCTGCTGTTAATCTGATAGGTTTTCCTTTGTAGGTTACCTGGTGCTTTTGCCTCAGCTCTCAATATTCTTTCCTTCACCTTGACTTTAGATAACCTGAAGACAATGTGCTGAGGCAATGATCTTTTTGTGATGAATTTCCCAGGTGTTCTTTGTGATTCTTGTATTTGGATGTCTAGGTCTCTGGCAAGGCCAGGGAAGTTTTCCTTTATTATTCCCCCAGATATGTTTTCCAAACTTTTACATTTCCCTTCTTCCTCAAGAATACCAGTTATTCTTAGGTTTGGTTGTTTAACGTAGTCCCAAACTTCTTGGAGGCTTTGTTCATTTTTTCTTATTCTTTTTTCTTTGTCAGATTGGGTTAATTGGAGACCTTGTCTTCAAGCTCAGAAGTTCTTTATTCTGCTTGCTCCAGTCTGTTGCTGAGAATTTCCAGAGCATTTTGCATTTCTATAAGTGCATCCATTCTTTCCTGAAGTTTTAATTTTTTTTAATTTATGCTATCTCTTTCATTGAATATTTTTCCCTTCACTTCTTGTATCTTTTTTAAAATTTTCTTAGATTGGGCTTTGCCTTTCTCTGGTGCCTTCCTGATTAACTTAGTAACTGATCTTCTGAATTCTTTTTCAGGTAAATCAGGGATTTCTTCTTGGTTTGAATCCATTGGTGGTGAGCTAGTATGGTATTTGGGGGATGTTAAAGAACCATGTTTTGTCATAGTACCAGAATTGTTTTTTCTGGTTCCTTCTCATTTGGGTGGCTATGTCAGAGGGAAGATCTGGGGCTGAAGGCTGCTGTTCAGATTCTTTTGTCCCACGGCATGTTCCCTTGATGTAGTACTCTCTGTCTCTTCCTAGGGATGTGGCTTCCTGTGATCCAAGCTGTAGTGATTGTTATCTCTCTCTGGATCTAGCCACCCAGTAGGTCTACCAGGCTCCAGGCTGGTACCAGGGGTTGTCTGCACAGAGTCCTGTGATGTGAACCATCTGCAGGTCTCATAGCCATGGATAGCAACACCTGCTCTGGTGGAGGTGGCAGGGGGGTGAAATGGACTCTGTGAGGGTCCTTGGCTTTGGTTGCTTAAGGTATTATTTTTGTACGAGTTGGCCTCCTGCCAGGAGCTGTAGTAGTATGGGGAGGAACAGGTGGTGGGCAAGGCCCTAGAACTCCCAAGAGTATATGCCCTTTGTCTTCAGTTACCAGGGTTGGTAGGGAGGGACCATTAGGTGAGGGCAAGGCTAGGCATGTCTGAGCTCAGCCTCTCCTTGGGTGGGTCTTACTGAGGCTGCTGTGGGGATGGCGGTGAGGTTCCCAGGTCAATGGAATTATGTTCCTAGGAGGATTATGCCTTCCTCTACTGTGTCATGAAGGTTGTCAGGGAAGTGGGGGAAAGCCAGCAGTCACAGGCCTCACCCAGCACCCACGCAACCCAAAAGTCTCACTCCCACTGTGCCCCCTCCAACAGAACCGAGTCTGTTTCCAAACATTGGGAGAGCAGGGCTGAGAACTTGTCCCAGACTACCTGCCTGCCAGCTATGAGAGCAATTAGGGCTTTTGTTCTTCCCCGGCCTGTGGAGTCAGTACACTGGATTTGCACACTCCCCCAAGCTCTGGCCAGGAGATTTCCTCAATGGGTTGAAATTGTTAAAAAAAAGTTCGACTGGAAATTTCCTTCCTTCTGTGGCCTTTTCCCAGTGCCTCTGGCTGCCCTCCCCAAGGGCCTCTGAGAGGCAGGGAAGAAATGGCCTGCTAGGGGACCCAGCAAGCCCACAGGGCTTTTCCTGCTTCTTCCTCTACTTCTGCATTTCACTTGGTTCTCTAATTTGTTTCAGCTCTAGGGAAGGTCAAAATCTTCTTCCATGATCTAGACCTTCAGGTTCCCCAGTGAGGGTGTGTGTTCAGGGGCAGACAATTCCCCTTTCTACTTCCACAGTTTGGGCACCCACATTATTTGGGGTGTCTCCCGGGTCCTACAGGAGCAATCCACTTCCTTCGGAGAGTCTGTGGGTTATCTCGGCTCTTCTGGTTTATTCCTGCCGAGGTTCTAGAGCAAAACGTCACAATGTGAGTCTCTACACACTGCTCTGTCTGCAAATGAGCTGCAATCTAGTCTTGCCTCCAGTCCACCATAATGTTCCCCTTTTCCCAAGTCTCATCTTAATGGAAAGACGATGGGCCAGGCTGCCACCTCCTAAGCCTTTCAGTGCCCAGGGAGTCATTGTCTCCCAACTGGGCCCTCAGTTTACAGTTTTAACATGAGATCATTGCAACTCTGATGCTGAACTAGTGTTTAGTGTTTAAAAATAGCCTTTTTAGTAAAATGGTAAAAGTTAATAAGTGATCATGAAATAATTTCATCTTTTCCTTAATGAAATCAAGTGTGCATTCACAAAATTCATTTGGTCAGTGTAATTACTTTCTTGAGTTCTACATGCATGGCAAATGAAAAATAATGTTGTACGAAACTTAAGAACCTTCCAAAAGGTGCCTGAGTATGTGATTTTGTGTTTAACACTGCACTGCAAGGCCCACAGGTATCAGACAAATATAATCTTAATGAAAAAATTTTGATAGGTGTTTTTAAACACTCAAAACCTCTGCTTATGAAAGCTTCTCTAATATTTCTCAATTCAATGTTTAAGCACTACCTTATTTGCTCATAAATAAAAATATTTTGTCTTTGATATTAACATTTTATGTATTTCTGGGTAATTTATTTATCTAGTGATAAGTGTGATTTCTAAGTTCTGTACAGCTTTATTCAGGTTGATGAAATACAGTCATAGAGACCTTATTTCAGGTCTTGCCTCTAAGACCTTGGGCTCTGTTCTGATTAGCACAAGGGGGAGTGGGAGCTTAGCAACTATAAGTAGGACTTTGAGAGAGAAGTATAAAATGAATAGGGACAGCATTGTCCTGGACATCCCTTTCCAAATTCAGTCTGAGCATCCCACATCTGACATCTTGGTATGTTTAAACTCTGGCATCACCCTAGGAAATAACATTTCTTGTCCACTGTTATCTACCTTTCAAATCAATAGCCCTGAAAGCCACTCTTCCTTGACTTGTGACAAGAGTTAACACAAGAGTCTTTTTCCACCAAACTATTTATCTGACACTAAGGACAAGTCCTTCTGTCAGATGAGACAATAAAATACTGGTAATGTTACAGTGTAAATTTGTGGTGATTTAGCCTTCAATAAAAACTATGGTTTTACAAAGCATATTTAGACCACTTCCAATTTTATTGTTTTATATATCATGAAGTAATTTTACACACACACACACACACGCACACACACAGAGACACACAATCAAAATAGAATTTTTTACAATTTCATGAGAAGGGAATCAATCTTCAGATTGTTAAACACTAAAAGCACTCCTATGCTTGCCTGTAAGCTGGAATCATTTTTTAAAATTTTTGGTAATAATCACATAATGTGAAAACCACCTTATTAAAAAATGTTTAAGTAAGTATACAGTATGGTATGGTTATCTGTATGCATATTGTTGTACAGCAGATCTCTAGATTTCATCTTGCATAACTGAAACTCTATAGCCATTGCTTGGATGAAGGAGAAACAGGAAATTGGTGTGCAATGGTAATAGAGCTTAATAACTTTGTGTTGATTTTTGTATATGTGATAGGGTTCTAGTTTCATTCTTATGAATGTGGATATCCAATTTTCCCAGCAACACTTATTGAAATGATAGTTCTTTTCCAATGTGTGTTCTTAGCCCCCTTGTTGAAAATCAATTGGCTGTAGATGTATGGATTTACTTCTGAGCTCTCTATTCTGTTCCACTGGTCTATATGTCTGTTTTTATGCCAGTATCATGTTGTTTTGGTTACTATAGCTTTATAAGTTTATTTTGAAATCAGATAGCATGATACCTCTAATATTTTTCTGTTTGCTCATGATTGCTTTGACTACTTGAGATCTTTTATGGTTCCATATGACTTTTAAGATTCTTTTTTCTATTTCTGTGAAGAACGTCATTAGTATTCTGATAAAGGTTGTATTGAATTTGAAGATTGCTTTGGGTAGTATAGGCATTTTAACAATGTTAATTCTTCCATTCCATAAACACAAGATAACTTTCTGCTTATTTGTCTTCTATTCCATTTTTTTTCACCAATGTTTTATAGTTTTCAGTGTAGAGATCATTCACCTTCTTGGTTAAATTTATTCCTGGCGATATTTTTTTTGTAGCTATTATAAATGAGATTTTTTTTGTGTGCTATCAGCATATAGATACACTACTAATTTCTGTAGGTTAATTTTGTATCCTGCAATTTTACTGAATTCACTAGTTCTAACAGTTATTTTTGATGCATTATTTAGGGATTTCTATATATAAAATGATGTCATCTGCAAAAAAAAGATAATTTGGCTCTCACCTTTTCTATTTGGATGCCTTTTATTTCTTTTTTTCTTTTTTTTTTCTTAGACGGAGTCTCGCTCTGTCACCCAGGATGGAGTGCAGTGGCGTGATCTCGGCTCACTGCAAGCTCTGCCTCCCAGGTTCACACCATTCTCCTGCCTCAGCCTCCCGAGTAGCTGGGACTACAGGTGCCCACCACCATGTCCGGCTAATTTTTTTTGTATTTTTAGTAGAGACGGGGTTTCATCATGTTAGCCAGGATGGTCTTGATCTCCTGACCTCGTGATCCACCTGCCTTGGCCTCCCAAAGTGCTGGGATTACAGGCGGCCTTTTATTTCTTTATCTTGTCTAATAGCTCTAGCTATGACTTCCAGTACTAAGATGAATAAAAGTGGTGAAAGTAGGCATCCTTGTCTTGTTCCAGATCTTTCAACTTTTTCCTGTTCTGTACTATGTCACCTGTGGATTTATAATATATGGTTTTTATTGGGTTGAGGTACATACTTGTTATCCCTAATTTGTTGAGAGTTTTTATCATGAGAAAACATTGAATTTTCTCAAATACTTTTCTGCATTTTTGAAATAATTGTATGTTTTTTGTCCTTTATTCTGTTAATGTGATGAGTCACACTTGATTTGCATGTAGAACCATTATTGTATCCCTAGTGTAAGTCCCACTTGTTGTGGGACTTTTTTTCTGTGAGTGACTGTGACTTTTTACTGTGCTATTTAATTCAGTTTGTTAGTATTTTGCTGAGGATTTTTGCATCTGTGTTCATCAGAAATAATGACCTATAATTTTCTTGCTTTGTTATGTCCTTGTCTGATTTTGGAATCAAAGTAATTCAAACCTCATAGAATGATTCAGGAAGAATTTCATCCCTTCAATTATCTGAAATAGTTTGGGAAGAATTGGTATTAGTTCTTTAATGGTTTGGTAGAATACAGCAGTGGAGGTGTCAGATTCTGGGCTTTTCATTGCTGGATGAATTAATTATTGATTCAGTCTTGTTACTTGTCATTAGTCTGTTCCAAAGTTCTGCTTCTTCATGCTTAAATCCCGGTAGCTTGTATGTGTCCAGGAATTTATCCATTTCTTGTCTCTTATGATCCTTTGTATTTCTATTGCATCAATGGTAATGTCTCCTTTTTAATCTCTGGTTCTATTTATTTGTCTTCTCTTTTTTCCTAGTTACTCTGGCTAAACATTTGTCAATTTTATCTTCTCAAAAAAAAAAACAAAAAACAACTCTTTTGTTGATCTTTTGTATTGTTTTTGTCATCTTTATTTCTTTTACTCTTGCTTTGATATTTACTATTTCTTTCCTTTTAGTAATTTTTGGTTTAGTTTGTTCTTGTTTTACTAGTTTCTTGAGGTGTAATGTTAAGTTGGTTGTTTAAGCTCTTTCTGGATTTTTTGACATTGATGCTTGTTGCCATATACTTCCCTTTGAGTACTGCTTTTGCTGTATCCCATAGCTTTTGATATGTTGTATTTTCATTTTAATTTGTCTCTAAAATTTTTAAATTTTGCTTTTAATTTCTTAGTTGACCCATTGGCCGCCAAGAGCGTGATGTTTAATTTCCATGTGTTTGTATAGTTTCCTGCTTTTACTGATTCTATTTTCATACACTGTGATTGGAAACAATACTTAATATACTTTTAATTTTTAAAAATTCATTAAGACTTGTTTAGTAGCCTGTCGTATGGTCTATTCTGGATAATGTTCCATGTATATGAGAGGAATATTCTGATATATCCCTCTCTGCTACTTTTGGAATTCTATTAGGTTCATTTTCTCTAGAGTGAAGTTTATTTCCAGTATTTTAAAATTAATTTTCTGTCTGGTTGACAGTGGAATACTGAAGTTTTCTACTATTATTGTATAGTTATCTTTCTTTATATCTATTGATATTTGCTTTATATATTTAGGTGCTTCAATGTTGAGAGCATATGTATTTAAAAGTGTTATGTCTTCTTGATTAATTATTCCCTTTATCATTAAGTAATATTCTTTCTGTCTCTTGTGACAGTTTTTAACTTGTAGTCTGTTTTATCTGACTTCAATATAGTCACCCGTGCTCTCTTTTGATTACCATTTGCATGGGTTGTCTTCTTCTATCCTTTTACTTTCAGCAAATATTTGTCCTTGAGGCTAAAATGGGTCTTTTGGAGGCATCATATAGTTTGATCTTGTTTTTTTAATCCATTCTGCTTTTCTGTGTCTTTGATTGGAGAATTTAATCCATTTATATTCAAAGTAATTATTGATATGTAAAGAGTTACTACTGACGTTACCGGGTGGTCCTTGCTCCCAGAGCTCCCAAGATGTTGGCAGGCTGATTCCAAAATGGCAGCAGGCTGCTTCCAAGATGGTGGCAAGCCTCGTGTTCTCTGACCTGGGGTTCTTGGCCTCATGGATTCCAAGGAATGGAATCTTGGGCCATGTGGTGAGTGTTGTAGCTCTATTAGAAGCTGTGGGTCACAGAAGAGAGCTGGGGAACCCAGTGACTAGTGTTCAGCTCGATTAGGATGAATCCGGGCACTTAGCCGTGCAGGAACAATGGTAAGCCTTTAGCCTGATCGGGAGCGGCAATGGGTGCCTCCCCGCATCAGGAGCACAGTGGACACCCTGGGACAACCTGCCAGATCTGGAGGGATGGAAGTCAGGGGCGGGTCTGAGATGTCAGCAAACAGCAGTGGTGGACAGCAAGGCAAAAGCTCAGCTCCAGCCTTAACAAACACAGAGCAGAAGAGAGTGCATTTGCAAGATTTAATAGAGTGAAAACAGAGCTCCCATACAAAGGGAGGGGACCCAAAGAGGGTAGCCGTTGCTGGCTCGAATGCCTAGGTTTATATCCCGATCATTGTCCCTCTCCCAGTGCTTTCAGGCAATAGATGATTGGCTATTTCTTTACCTCCTGTTTTTGCCTAATTAGCATTTTAATGAGCTCTCTTTACTACCTGATTGGTTGAGTGTGAGCTAAGTTGCAAGCCCCGTGTTTAAAGGTGGATGCGGTCACCTTCCCAGGTAGGCTTAGGGATTCTTAGTCAGCCTAAGAAATCCAGCTAGTCCTGTCTCTCACTGACGTTTTGTAATTTGTTTTCTGGTTGGTTTGTTGCTCTTTCCCCCCTTTCTTACTCTCTTGTTATTTATCTTTGTGATGTCCTGATTTTATGTAGTGCTAAGCTTTGATTCTTTCATATTTATCACTTTTGTATCTGCTATAGTTTTTGGCTTTGTGGTTGTTATGAGGCTTACATAAAATATTCTATTGTTTTAACAGACTATTTTACACTGATAACAACTTAACTTAATTTGCATACAAAACCTCTAGATTTTTACCCTCCCTCCCACAATTTATATTTTTGATGTCACAATTTACATCTTTTTATATTATGGAATTTTAAAAACTTATTGTAGCTATCATTATTTTTGAATCTTTTGACTTTTAACATTTATACTAAAGATATATATACTATTTATAGAGCACCATAACAGTCTTGGGGATTCTGAATTTGACTGTATATTTACCTTTACCTGAGAATTTTTTACTTTCTAAAATTTTTATGTTAGATCTAGTGTTCTTTTGTTTCTACTTGAAGAACTTCCTCAAGAATTTCTTCTAGGGAAAATCTAGTGGTGATGAATTATTTGACCTTTGCTTGTCTGGGAGAAAGACTATTTCTCCTTCATTTCTTAAGGATAGCTTTGCTGGATATAGTGTTCCCAAGTGGCAGGGTTTTTTTTGTTTTTGTTTTTGTTTCCAGAACAATGAATATGTAATCTCATTCTGTACTGGCCTGCAGTTTCTGCTGAAAAATCCACTGATAGTCTGATGGAGATTACCTTATGCATCCGACTTGATGTGTTTCTCTTGCTTCTTTTAAAATTCCCTGTTTGTCTTTACCTTTTGACAGTTTAATTACAAATGCCTTGTTGAGGACAATTTTTGGTTGAATCTGTTTGGCAACTTTTGTGTTTCATGTATCTGGAAATCCATATCTCTTTGAAGACTTGGGAAGTTTCTAGCAATTATAGCATTAACTAAGCTTACTGCCCCATTTTTGACGCTTTCCTTTCTGGAAATCCCATAATATTGTTTGTTTACTTAATGATGTCCCATAAGTCCCACAGGCTGTCTTAATTCTTTTTCATTCTTATTTCATTTTTATCCTCTGACTGGGTAATTTTACATGATGTATCTTCAAGTTCAGATATTCTTTCTTCTGATTCACCTAGTCTGCTGTTGAAGCTCTATATTGTATTTTTTCATTTCACTTGTTGAATTCTTCACCTCTTAATATTTCTGCTTGTTTCTTTTTTATATCCATCTCTTTGCTAAATTTATCATTCAGATAATGAATTGTTTTCTGGATTTCATTAAATTGTTTATCTGTACTCTCTTGTATCTCACTGAGTTTCCTTAAGATCATGATTTTGAATTCCCTTTCTGGAAATTTACCTAGATTTATTTTTCCTTGGGGTCTGTTGTTGGACAGTTACTGTGTTCCTTTGGGGTGTCATATTTTCTTTGTTTCTCATGTTTTTTGTGTCTCCATGTTGATGTCTGAATCAGGTCTGGAAATTACTTCTTCCAAATTTTACTGAGTGGCTTTTGAAGGGAAAGACTTTCACCTGCAGATGAGTCTAACTGTGCTGTTTGGGAAGAGTGTGGTGACTCTGGTTCTGAGTAAATGCAATGGTACAGCCTCCAGTGCAGCTTCTTCAGGTGCAATTCACTTCAGTGATGACTGTGGGTGCCTCTGTGGCCTAGGTTGTAGCAGTTTGTGGTGGCAGTGGGAGCATAGGTTATTAAGTTCCTTCGTGGCAAGGGCTTTTGGGGTCCTCCCATTCTCATTTCCTTCAAAATAGGGATACTTAGCTTAGGGGACCTCTCTTGATGCTGGATCTGACATGGCCTGCAAGCTGTGACATGGCCTACAATCTGTAGCAGTGCTGGGTTCCAGAATGCAGGTGCTCAGAACAGCTGTGGAGCCAAGGTCCTAGACTCAGGGTATCAAGAACCTATTGTGGCACCTGAGTCTTGGGCTGTAGATTCCCTCTCTGATGCAGAGTTGAATGTAGATTCTTCACAGAGCCAAAGTCTCTGACTCTAAGGCACCCCCTGGCAGCTTGGGCTCAGAGGACCAGGTTGTGTCTATGACACTGAACCCTGAGGAAGAGGGCAACAACTTTGGCTCAGTTCTGGGGAGGAAAGGGAGATTTGGGCCCAGGGAGCAAGGTGTAGCTGCAATTTGTGTACCAGAGCCAATAGGGCTCAGTGGCAACTCAGGTCTCAGGGAATGAGGCACTGTGTAGTGGTGACTCTGGACCCTAGGATGGTGGGACTGAGCATTATCCCAGACTGTATGAAGCCAGGTACAGGAACAGCCAAGGCATAGAATTGTGGAACACAATTGTGGCTTGGGCCCGGGTGGTAGGGAGCAGCACAATAATGACTTCACTCCCTCTCAGGAGGTGGGTGTTTCTGCAGCTTAGACTCTAGGGAGATAATACAGCTCCAGGGAAGCTAAGTACTAGAATTGTTTGACCTTTTGGGTAAGGTGTCTCAGCTCAGCCACTGCTCTTTTCCTGGGAAATAGGCTTCCCCAGTAGCTCAGCCTTGGGATGTGTGACTGCTTGGGTTGGCCAAGGCACCAGTTTTCTAAGAGGCAATGTGCCACTTCAGCCCAGGCTCAGGGGCTATGACTTCTCAGGGTAGCCAGGGTATTTTCCCCAGAGGTACAGTACAGCTTTACTCAGGCACAGGGTAGTGTGAATGCTCTTTGCAGCCAAAGCATTGTTTCCCCAGGATTCAGGATACCACTTCAGCTCTAGCAAAGGGGACAGGGCATAGCAGTGACTGGGAGGGGTACATGGAGCAGCTCTGCCAAGGCACTCTTTCCCCAGGCAGCACTGTGCAGCTTTACCTCTGGCCCCAAGGGACAGGGCACAGCAGTGACTGGGAAGGGCATAAAGAGGGGCTCCACAAAGGAATCATTTTTGCAAGAGGAAGTATGCAATTTCAACTCAGTCCTGAGGGAGCAGGACAAAGCTGTGTCTGGGTGGGGAGGGTGGGTGAAGTACCTCTAAGGCTGCTTGACCCCATGGATAGGGTGTAGTAGGAGCTGGAGGTTTGGCTGGGGGATGTCAGGCCACTGGGCCAGGGTAGTTCAGCAGTAGCTAAGCCTCAAGGGTAGAAGGGTACAAAGGCCATACACTGCTACAACAGAACACACTGCTACAACAGAACACACTCCAACAGTACTTCCAACTCTAAGATAATGTAGAATAGTAGCCACATGGGCTACAGGGACCAGGGGGATGGTGTTGGCTTATTTTCTGGGGGAGGATAGCTATTTGAACACTAGGAAGGGCTCTCAGCTCACCTTAGTGCCTGAAAGGACTGCAGGGGTCCCCAGTGGTTAGGACTGTAGGCGTCCAAGGTGTTAATGTGGGCTGACGGTGTCCTCTTGCTTACCATTTCCCCACAAGAAGAAGTTCCTTCTGGTTCCAAACTGACCCTGGCAGGGGGATGGGGTGGTTGAGGCCAAGTGTTTTATTTTATTTTATACATGGCTTTCCTTTCTCTCCAGGGTTTCTGATACTCCTTTGATGTACTCCAGTGCTCTTCTTTAGTTATTTTTATTAAAACATAGCTGTTTATTCATTGTTTTGACTGTATTTGTCAAGGGAACGAAAGATAAGGGCTTCTAATCAACCATTTTGCTAATGTCACACTCTCTTTTCCAGGAGTTTTTTTATTTCAAGTCTTATGTTTAAGTCTTTAATTCATTTTGACTTGATTTTTATGTATCGTGTTAAGATAAGGGTCCAATTTTTTCTTTTGTATGTAAATATTTAGTTTTCCAGACACTCTTTGTTGAAGACATTATTTTTCCACCTTTGTATAGTCTCGGCACTCTTGTTGAAGATCATTTGACTATATATGCCTAAGTCTATTTCAAGCTTCCCTATTCTGATCCATTGTTCTATATGTCTGTCTTTATGCCAGTACCACACTGATTAGATTACTTTAACATTGTAATATGATTTGAACCCAGGAATTGTAAAGCCTCCAGCTTTTTTGTTCTTTCTCAAGACATATATATATATTTTTTGCTAGTCTGTCTGTTTCCATTGTGGTTCCTGATGAGTTTTAAGATTTTCTTTTTTTTCTTTTGAGATGGAGTCTTGCTCTGTTAACCAGGCTGGAGTGCAGTGGCGCGATCTCGGCTCACTGCAAGCTCCGCCTCCCGGGTTCACGCCATTCTCCTGCCTCAGGCTCCCGAGCAGCTGGGACTCCAGGCACCCGTCACCACGCCCAGCTATTTTTTTTTGTATTTTTTTTTTTTTTATTTTTAGTAGAGATGGGGTTTTACTGTGTTAGCCAGGATGGTCTGAATCTCCTGACCTCGTGATCCGCCTCTCTTAGCCTCCCAAAGTGCTGGGATTACAGATGTGAGCCACCGCTCCGGGCACACTTTTTTGTTTTTGTTTTTGTTGTTGTTGTTGTTGTTTTGTATTTCTGAAAAAAATGCCAAGGGATTTTCATAGGAATTGTGAACCAAATAAGAAGGAACCAAACACATAACAAGAGTCCTTCATGTTATATCTTTCATGAATACATAAGCCTGGGCATCACTTAATGCTTGGAAGAGTGAGATTTTTAGGAAAAATATTCTTTAGCGGGATTTTACTTTATTTCTGCAGATTTTTCTCCTCCTTTATACCTGATAGACATGGGAAAAGATTTTGGCGACCATCATTTAGTATCCATGCTCTCTCTCAACACTCAGAAATCTATAGCTATCTTTTTAATGTAGATTAAAGCTTTCCAACATTGACATATGAAAATTAAAAAAGCAAAACTTATAAGGACCAATTCTGATTGGTTTGTTAAAAGCCTAAGGGCCATCAGCTTTTTATCTGTTATTAATTTATTGTTTCTCCTACCCTTAGAGTACCTCTGGTCACTTTTACTGCTTCTACTTCTCCACACCACGTCCTACTCCTAAATTTGTGCCATAAAATCTGCTACATTCTTTAAATATTATATTCTATAGTAGTTCTACTCTGGAAACATTGTTTTATTACCTAATGAATTCTTCTAAGAACTAACCAGCTAATCCTTTTATAATAACCTTATCTGAAGCAGTTATACTAACTGCATGATGCAAACATTTTCTTGCTGCTTTTTAACAAAGCCAGATTCTTATTTTTTGACAAAGTCTAAGCAAATGTAAACATACATTCAAAAATATTAATAGAAATCTACTTCACACATAATCTTAAATGAGAGATTATTAAGAATCAAATATTTCACTTGAATTTTGCTAAAAATAACAAATAGTGTAAAGGCATACTGTAATATTTTTTCTGTTCTGCAAAATTTGAGTTGCCATACAAAGATGATTAGATTCTGTCCACATAGGACTGGAAGGTGACATATTTGAAACAGAGAAACAGAAAAGTTCAAGTTTGGAGAGAATCAAACCCATAGTTTATTACAGTGGAAATTGTGCAGATAAATTACTCTTCAAAATTTTTTTTTTTAAGGAAAAAATACAATATCAATACAAACTTACTGTATAGTTCACTGGCCCAAAATAAAGCACTTGCTGAGGAAAATTAACAAGCTATACTTGAATCCATCCCATATTTATTAACTGATGTTAGTCTGTGAAATACTTCATCTTACCATTATGTAATGTGAGTATAATAACATTGCAGAAAGGATGTTTTCATTAAAAACATGTGGTTATCTTCAGCTGAAGTGGATTACATGCAAGGAAAGTTCTATGTGCTTTATTATATTAGTACAAGTAAGGTTATATCAAAAAAGTAATACATAATGAAAAATTTTAATTGGATCTACTGCTTTTCAAATATTCATTTTTTAATCAATTTGCTTTAACTAATAGGCTACCGTGATAAGCTGCTATTTCTGCTCATCACAAGGAGTTAGAGTCCTAATTATTTAAATAAACAGAAGGAAGAAAGGAAGGAAATTAATTTTGACAAAGGACCTGAATAATCCATAAACCAGATGCCTTTAGGTATGAAATTATAAAAGTTTTATTAATCCTTTAGTGTAAGTTATATTTTTATTTGTGTGGGTTGATTTTTCTCACATTCACTTTTTTATAGTTGCTTTATTATTATGTAAATTAATTTTTATGTTTGAAAAAATATAATATTTAAATATTTATAAACAGGTACCTATTATAAAATCTATAAACATATTAGCAATTTGCTATATAAAATATTTCTTTTACTCAGAAAAAAATATTAATCCTTAATTTTTAGATCAAATGTATTAAAAGCAATTCAGCAATAACTAGAGGAAAACATTCAACTTCAGTGCCTGAAAAGATTCATATTCAGTTCTTGTAAATTGTTGTTTTCCAGCTATTGAAATATTTTGAATTTTATATTTACAGGAACCTTAGAACTATTAAATATAAAACGTTAAGGACTAAGTTTAATAGCATTTTGTGTAAATGTGAAAAATTATGTAGGCTTGGTACTTGATTTATTAAGATTTCATTTAAAACAGCTCATGTTCATTCGTCTGAATACTTATTACTGAACAGATTTCTTGGATCACGAGTTCTCTGTCTACATTTATGCATTTTACACAAGCTGTTGGCTTTGAACACTAGGAAATGTTTATAAAAAACTAACAAAAATAATTATAGTTTTAATGTCACTGCATTTTTATTTGAAGTTGACTGGATGATGTTGAATAGCTCTAAGTTTTATAAACGTACTTTTTATCTTTTCAAAATTAATATTAACAAAATAAATTTAATCTCAGTGAAATGATTTATAAAGTTTTATACTATTTTATTTATTTAAAGGCTCCTGAAATTCATTCTGAATGTATCGGCAGAATAAATACAATTATATATGATTATTTTCATTGACTTTAGAAAGCAACAGAATAATTATTCCTTGCACATTTTAAATACGCTACAGACTTCAGACATATGTTTTAAATAATCATCAGTATTATCATTGTCAAAATTAACTTCCTTATTATTATCATCATTTTTTCTATCACCTTTGCCACAATTATGACTGTGGTAGTAGCTATTGCACATTTTAGACCATATAACAAAAAAATTAATTTCTTCCTAACACAATTATGTATCATTGCTAATAGCTGTTATGATGTTGATGTTCTTTATATATACACATATATATGCATTGTTAATAGTGTATGTACATACTCTTTAAAAATACAAAAGGAAATTTCTGCTCAAATACATAAAATGTACTGTCCTATGTTCTTTATATGCAGATATAAATTACATGTCTCTAACTTCAGCCACTTCCCGCTTAATTTCTAGCAGGGAAGATATGGTGTTAGAAAGATTTGTAGTTGTTGCTCTTTGATTTTCTTTAGTTAAATAGTTAGATTTTTATTTAAAGTGTGACTTAAGCATTTTCATGTATTAAAGTGGGAATAAGGGGAGGAGAGTTTGAATATAGGAGAGAAGAAAATGACGAGGAAAAATCCTGTAGAATACAGGAAGGAATAAAGTTCATAGAAGAGAAACTGGTCTAAGTCTGGAAAGTACCTGCCTCCCAAGGAGACTTAATATTGGAGTAACAGGAATAAATTAATAAACTGATAAGATAATTGAGGGAGAGCATAATCAGTATACAAGGGCAAAAAATTGATGACTTTCCATGTCATAGTCTTTATTTTCTTAGTGAAAACGAAGTAATATCAGCTCTGGATACCTCCTAACTCTTCCCCTCCTTCTCCTGATGAGGGAGAAGTGGAGGCCCGAGGAAAATGAGCAAGTTTTGTAACAACACCAATGGGGAAGGATGGGAAAGAGAATAGAATCGGTGGATGTAAAAGGTCTAGAAACTTCACTAAAGACATTGTACATTAAACCTTGATCTTCCATTGTATCCCTGTTAATTGAAAATTGAATTTATGCAGGAAAAGTATTCTTTTTTTAACTTCTATTTTAAGTTCAGGGGTACATGTTCAGGTTTGTTATATAGGTAAACTCGTGTAATGGGGGTTTGTGGTGCAGAGTATTTTGTCACCTAGGTGTTAAGTCTAGTAGTCCCCATTAGTTATCAGGAAATGTATTCTTAACCTGTCATTTGAATATGTCAGAGTTTATAGTATCCAGGTTGCCTTACCTACAGGGCTAAATGATATTTCTTATTTCCAGGATGTATGAGAAGGGGAAAAAGTAAAGGAAGGTGCAGGAAATTCAGTAAAGTACATTTTGAGGGCTTCAATGAAATAACTTAGAAATTTGTCTAAGTTTGTCACATATTCTGGAATCTGACATTTGCTGTGTCTTAAGGCCAGTACTGTCTTCGTATTAACATTATGGTTTTTAAATTGTGTGTGTGTGTGTGTGTATAAATTTTTTTAAGAGTCTCACTCTGTCACCCTAGGCTGAATAACAATCATAACTCACTGTAGTCTTGGATTCCTGCGTTCAAGCAATCCTCTTGCCTCAGCTTCCGGAGTGGTATTTAATAATCTTTTCTAGGAACATTTGAAGAATGATTATTATGGTGATTTGATTCTGAATGTGGATGGAAAGGAGATGAAATAATTCATCTTATTTAGAAAGTCTCCAGTATATTAAACATACAGAACTATCAAATAATTGTGTTTTTTTCTCTGGGAAATCTCACTCATGAGCATGTTTTTTTGTTTCAAATTAATACTTCGCACAATTCTTTCATCTATTTATTTAGCTCAGTACTCTACCACAAGCTTCAGACTTGCTTTTCTCACTCAAAGCATAGCTTTCCAAAACAAAACTACACTTTCTCTAGTATTTCTTTTCTTAATAAATGGTACCACTGAAGCTAGAAAGCCATTGCCCTCCGTCTTTTCTTACCCTGCTTTGAATCAACTATCAAATCGGGTTGAATTTATCTCCAAATATGTAGGTTTTCTTCATCTCTCATTTGTACTACTAAGCTTCCTGAATTATCTCTTTATCTGCAATCTGGATTATGACTTCAAATTACCATAATCCAACTTCCTTAGTAGGCAGAGTCATCTTAGCTAAAATTTATATTTGGCCATATTATTCCCTAGTTTATAGTCCTTAATTGCTTTCTACAACCCTTAGGGTAACATAACTTTTCTTAACATGGTTATCAAGCCCTGCATAATGTGGCATCTGCTTACCCTTTGGTTTTATTTCTTGTGACACTTCTAGTATGCTAAGCTCTTGCTCTACTGATGTGTAAATTCAATACCAATGTTTCAGACACCTGAGTCCTTTCTCATGCTGAACCCCCTCTGCTTGATATATTACTTCCTAATCTTTATTTTCACCTGGACCAACCCTTACTTTTTCGATAAATTTAAGTGTTGTAAATTCAAATGTTACTTCCATCAGAAGGTCTCCTTGACTGCTGATGTTGTTGGATGTCCCACTTTGCATTCTTACAGAGTACTGTACTTCCCCTATGACTTTGCTAATCAAATATTATTGTGATAATGTCCTACTTAATTGACTATTTCTTCTCCTATACTGCTCTGTATAAGAGGACAGATCAAGTATACCACCTTCATCTCTATCATTTATTGCTATGCCTGACAATGTCTCTCAATAAGTGGTCATTAAATGAATGTCTAGAATGCTGTGAATTCAAATATAATAAGATAATAGATATTTTTATTTTTACTATTTCAGATTTCAATTTTTTCTCGGTGTGCTGTTTCAAGATACTTCCTTTTAATATTCTCATTTTTAGAACAAGTTATTTTCTTATGCCTCCATAAACAAATATATTTATAAATTAATTTATAAAATCAATTTTGGACTGTCTCTCTCATTTAAAATATTCCACACTGGGCTACTTTCAAATTTCAAATCTTATATCCATGGGTTCTATGTAAAGCTATTTAGAATTTACTTTTGCTAATTTTTCATTACAAAAGACGTCATCATGACTTATTGATTCTAAAAACACGAATTATTTTAGCTTACTGCTTGAGTTTTTTATTAATTTAATAACAAATTTGGAATTTTGTTTGATATTGAGAGCATAGTAAACAACATTATCAACTTTGTGCTTGTTTTTCAAAATCCATATGATGATTTATAAGACAAATAAGGTAAAACCTGTGCTTCCAGTTATGTTTAATAATGCACACTCCCAGCTTTTCGTCTCTTTCATACGCAGATTTGTATCTTTTGCTTACTGCTGGAGACAGTAATCAATAATGATGAATAATAATGTATGTAACTCACTCAGAAGAGGCATATTACATGGACTTTAGAAGCGAATTACATGAAAATCCCCCCTGAAATGCCACAGGAGTCATTGATAAATGGGATCCTTAGAGCACAATATATGCCAGACTGGCTTTAGACAGCATAATGGTTTTGCCCATAAGTAAATAAGTAAATCTTTGTCATCACACATTGCTATTTTTTTTTAGACTTGCTCTTCAGTTATGGGCAACTGTGTACAAATATGCTATATTAATTTAATAGCCATTAAAGAAGAAAGAACGTATATATTTTCAAACTGATGATATGTGTCAAAAATAGAAATTGTCATGAACTTTAATTAAATGAGAGTTAATCAGAGCTCCCATTTATTGAGAGTAAGAATTATAATATACCTAAAATTTCTTGGGGGAAAACAATGAATAAAAATAGCCAAGACAAAAAATTAATAGAAAAGCTTCACTTTGAAAATAAATATGTACTTAAGATGGAATTTTTTCTGTACTTAGAGTTCAAATTTAAATGTTCATGTAAAACTGAAGTGATATAACCTCAATGTCATAGATGTTGCTACAGAACCACATCCCTTGCAAAGATATGTACACTTATTTCTTGAATGATATGTTGCCCTTTGATAAGTATTCTCTAATTATCGACATGTGACTTTAATAAACATTGAGCCAGTCTTTAAAAGTACATACCTTGGCCGGGTGCGGTGGCTCACGCCTGTCATCCCAGCACTTTGGGAGGCCGAGGCGGGTGGATCATGAAGTCAGCAGATTGAAACCATCCTGGCTAACAAGGTGAAACCCCGTCTCTACTGAAAATACAAAAAATTAGCCGGCTGTGGTGGCGGGTGCCTGTGGTCCCAGCTACTCGGGAGGCTGAGTCAGGAGAATGGCGTGAACCCAGAAGGCGGGGCTTGCAGTGAGCCGAGATCGCGCCACTGCACTCCAGCCTGGGTGACAGAGCGAGACTCCATCTCAAAAAAAAAAAAAAGTACATACCTTGACAACTTATAAGAACAAGAAATAAGAGCAAGAAAATATTAGAAAATCTGTAATTTGTGTATATATACAAAATATACTTCATCTTATATCATGCTTATTTCCCAACTTGGCATTAGAAATAAGTATCCAAGGTACTTCTGTTTTCTTCGTTTTGTTTTGTCTTGGTTTTTCTACTTGGAAACTAATACTCAAAGACCTTGAGCCTTATTTAAAGGCGATCTACTTACTATACACTATATCTAATGGAAAGGTTAAAACATTTGTGATGATAAATAACCCAAGCTACTAGCTACATTCCTTTAAATCGTTAAGAAAACGAGATACTTCAAAGTTAGTGTCTTAAAGAAAGGTTTTTTACAGGTAACTCCTTTCCATTATGAGATTATGCCAACTTATTTTTGAAATTAAATCCGTATATAGATACAAGGAAAAATTGGAAAGGTTGGATTTTAATATCATAGAGAAATTTTAAAATTTCTCATTGTTTATTTACGTAAATCTGTTTGACTATTTTCTTTTAGTCTCTTTCTTCCTGCCTTTCTTCTTCAGTGACTTCTAAGTCAGTATTAGAAGGAAAGGGAGATATTGTGCCAAGAGTCTGAAATGATACTTTCCATGAGATAATATATATGATAAAAAACAAGAACTATTGCTACAGATTGTTTTTATGCAAAAAAATTTAGAAATGACAGACTTTGTAAAAAATACAGACACTGACTTTAGGTGATTTATTTAAACCATAAATATTTCAAACTGATCTTTAGATATCAACTTTGATTTAAAAATAGTTTTTTAATTTGCAATGATAAACTGTAAATTTGCAATCTAATCTTCAGTGCATATATTTTTATAAAACAGAAGATGAGTCAGAGTATAATTATTTTTCAATTTTTATTCAAAAACATTGTTTTGTGTCTTTTTCAATAGAAATATTTTATGATTTTCCATTAACTTAGGCTGAACCATTCAGTTACTCAACACTTATGTATTGACCATCTACTATGTCCCAGAAACTGTAAAAGACATAGGAACAAATGATGTACAGTAAATTTCCTGTAAACCAGTAACCACGAATTAATCATACGACATCACAACTGGCAGGAACAGTGACAACATTCTAAAAGGGAAACTTGAAAGCAAAGCACACTTTTTAAAAAAAAGAATTAAGATGAATTATTAATTCAGTTTCAGTTAATATGTGTACATATCTATATGCATAAACAAATATATAGACCGAAATACAACATATATAGGTATGGTATATTTCAAATGATTAAATTTTTCTAAACCTTGTAATTGTGAATGTTCTCAAAATCAGTTTATATTGAAACTTTTTTTTATTATACTTTATGTTTTAGGGTACGTGTGCACAATGTGCAGGTTAGTTACATATGTATACATGTGCCATGTTGGTGTGCTGCACCCATTAACTCGTCATTTAACATTAGGTATATCTCCTAATGCTATCCCCCCACCCCACAACAGGCCCAGGTGTGTGATGTTCCCCTTCCTGTGTCCATGTTTTCTCATTGTTCAATTCCCACCTATGAGTGAGAACATGCGGTGTTTGGTTTTTTGTCCTTGCGATAGTTTGCTGAGAATGATGGTTTCCAGCTTTATCCATGTCCCTACAAAGGGCATGAACTCATCATTTTTTATGGCTGCATAGTATTCCATGGTGTATATGTGCCACATTTTCTTAATCCAGTCTATCATTGTTGGACATTTGGGATGGTTCCAAGTCTTTGCTATTGTGAATAGTGATGCAGTAAACATACATGTGCATGTGTCTTTATAGCAGCATGATTTATAATCCTTTGGGTATATACCCAGTAATGGGATTGCTAGGTCGAATGGTATTTCTAGTTCTAGATCCCCGAGCAATCGCCACACTGACTTCCATAGTGAATGAACTAGTTTACAGTCCCACCAACAGTGTCAAAGTGTTCCTATTTCTCCACATCCTCTCCAGCACCTGTTGTTTCCTGACTTTTTAATGATCGCCATTCTAACTGGTGTGAGATGATATCTCATTGTGGTTTTGATTTGCATTTCTCTGATGGCCAGTGATGATGTGCATTTTTTCACGTGTCTTTTGGCTGCATAAATGTCTTCTTTTAAGAAGTGTCTGTTCATATCCTTCGCCCACTTTTTGATGGGGTTGTTTATTTTTTTCTTGTAAATTTGTTTGAGTTCTTTGTAGATTCTGGATGTTAGCCCTTTGTCAGATGAGTAGATTGCAAAGATTTTCTCCCATTCCGTAGGTTGCCTGTTCACTCTGATGGTAGTTTCTTTTGCTATGCAGAAGCTCTTTAGTTTAATTAGATCCCATTTGTCAATTTTGGCTTTTGTTGCCATTGCTTTTGGTTCAAAGAGAATAAAATACCTAGGAATCCAACTTACAAGGGACGTGAAGGACCTCTTCAAGGAGAACTACAAACCACTGCTCAAAGAAATAAAAGAGGATACAAACAAATGGAAGAGCATTCCATGCTCATGGGTAGGAAGAATCAATATCGTGAAAATGGCCATACTGCCCAAGGTAATTTATAGATTCAATGCCATCCCCATAAAGCTACCAATGACTTTCTTCACAGAATTGGAAAAAACTACTCTAAAATTCATATGGAACCAAAAAAGAGCCCACATCGCCAATTCAATCCTAAGCCAAAAGAACAAAGCTGGAGGCATCACGCTACCTGACTTCAAACTATGCTACAAGGCTACAGTAACCGAAACAGCATGGTACTGGTACCGAAACAGAGATACAGATCAATGGAACAGAACAGAGCCCTCAGAAATAATGCCGCATATCTACAACCATCTGATCTTTGACAAACCTGACAAAAACAAGCAATGGGGAAAGGATTCCCTATTTAATAAACGGTGCTGGGAAAACTGGCTAGTCATATGTAGAAAGCTGAAACTGGATCTCTTCCTTACACCTTATACCAAAATTAATTCAAGTTGGATTAAAAGACTTAAATGTTAGACCTAAAACCATAAAAACCCTAGAAGAAATCCTAGGCAATACCATTCAGGGCATAGGCATGGGCAAGGACTTCATGTCTGAAACACCAAAAGCAATGGCAACAAAAGCCAAAATGGACAAATATATTGAAACATTTAATGCCATGTTTCTCAGAGTGTGACCCACAAAATGTTGCTGATACAAAATGATATAAGTATTTTCTTAGCTATCTTTCTTCTTTTTAAAACAGAACAGTTGAAACTGGGTAATTTATAAGAGACAAAATTTATTTATTATATTTCTGGTGTCTGGGAAGTCCAAGGTCAAGGGGGTGCATCTGGTGAGAGCTGAAGGCAGCACAGTGTATCCCATGGCAAGGAGACTGACAGTGCTAACATGCTAGCTCAGGTCTCTCTTCCTCTTATAAAGCCACGAGTTCCCTTCCCTTGATAACCCATTAATCCATTCATGAGGGCAGAGCCTTTATGATCCAATCAGCTCTTATACCCCCCACCTCTCAATACTGCTACATTGGAGATTAAGTTTCAACATGAGTTTTCAAGGGGACATTAAAACCATACCAAGTTTAGAAACTGAAAGTAAGGTGTTTACAAACTTTTACAAAAATTTAATAAAATCCTTTTATGTCTGTTGAAGCTAATAGCAAAAACAGAAAACTATTCTGTATGTTTTTGTTTTTAAATTTTATTTCTAGAATTTGTTTGTATTGTGCTTACCAAAAACATGGTTTGTAATAAATTTATTTTTTTTAAATTCTGAGAAAAACTGAGTTTTTAAAAAGTTTTAAATATGAATTCTAATGAGAAATTAAAGGAGGTTTTGCCTTTTATTAGTAGAACTCTGTAAAATCTGTGAATACTAAAATCCTTCATTAACTGGTGCCAACATTTTTCCAAAGGAGTTTCTAATTCTTAAATATTGTTCAGTGGATTGAGATAATCAATCTTAATCAACAGTAAAAAGAAAATAAGGTACTGATTTATTTCAGTTCTCTAATTCAAAATAAGGTTAATATATTCAAATTTTGTTCAATAAGAGTTTTATCTCTTATTTCTATTTATATTTATAGGAATGATGCAAACTTGTAGACATTTTAATATATATGAGATAGTCCATGAAGACTTTCAGAAATAAGCAGGTATGATTTAAAAAAATTGAAGGTTATGTGAGTTGATGAGAGACAGATAGAAGAATATAGCTTCTTCAACTATTAGTATATTATATACATATTAGTAATTCTCTTTTATTTAAATGACCTCACAATCATATAAAAAAGCTCATGTTAAAAGAGCACTATTGTACTTTTATTTGTCTGTGCAGTGGTTACAAAGGAGTCTGTCCTGTTCAATGTGTTTAAGAGTGAATAATTTTGTTTAAGGTGAAATGTTGCTATCCAGCTGTTACAGCTTTTTACAAAGCCTTTGTAGGAGCATGTGCATTCTGAAGATTGTAAAGATTTATCGAATAGACTCAAATATTTTTCAGAATATATTTGTCTCTTGTGATTTCTATTTTTTTATGGTGTCCAGCCTGGGAGTTTAAAAAATAGAAAGATAGGATAATAGTTTTAAAAGCAGTAAATATTCTTCCAGCTGTCTCTAATCAATTCACATACCTTCAATTCTTTAAAGTCACACTTTCTTATTTCTAAAAATCTTCAGGGACTATCTTATATATTCTTAGAAATACATATTGAATTTTTCATTTTCACTTCATTCATTCTTTCTCCAGTTTCTGCGCTGGCACTTTTAGATGATGTTATATGCTGGGGCTTCAGGAACCCTGAGAATTCAGAAATGCCTGTGAAGGTGTATTTTTGTTTCACTGTTGTTGCCACTACTATAACTGATAACAGTAGCAAATCCTGTGGATACTACCTGAAGTCATTTTGTGGCAAAGCTGAACCCCCTGAAACTTCTCTAATCAGTAAGAACTAGCACACTCTGCCAGGGACAGCAGGATGTTTTGCAGAGAGAAATACCCACTGCACTGAGCTAAGAAGGGAGAAATCCTTTCTCTGTGCCGCACTGTTGCAGTGGAACCCAAATTGTGTTTTCTGTTCCTGGTAGGTAATCATGTGTATTAAAGAATCTTATTCTGTTTTTAATTTTACTCTGTATAGGGGTGTGTGTGTGTGTGTGTGTGTGTGTGTGTGTGTTTGGTTTTGATTTTGTCTGCTTGTTTATTTTTAATTCACAAGCTTTCATTTTCCTGGGAACACAGCCTAAACTCACTGTGGATTGGGCTAGATGAAGAGGGATGAACAATCTGAATAACAAACACAAGACAGCCTTTTGCTGGGGCAGTTTCAGTGCACTGTGCTTGTGCTTTGACTTTCCACTGGTTTACTTGTTAGTATCCTGTAAATTGACCATGGAAGGCTAAACACATTCTGCATCTTAGGGTGTTCACACATTAGGTACAAGATGAAATTGTTAAACCTGCAAGCATTTCTTGGAATATCATTTGCTAAAAGGAACATGCATGACACCTAAAACTTGCTTTTATGCTTTACACTGCAGACATATAAATTATAGATGATAATAAACTTTGCCATTGTTCCTTTTCTCTCCTGTTTCTCTGTAGTTGTCCTTTTCCTCCTATGTCCATTGTTTAGGTCTCCTATTATGGTCTCTCCTCACTGAAGAATAATAAAGTAATCAGACGTATTTGGCCTTAATAAATTGAAGCACCAAAGGAGCTGGAATTGAAAAATCATGTTTTAAATCATTCCTTGAAGTTAACTTTACTGTTTTTCTAAGTGTCAGTGAATTTTCAACATTTCATGAAACTCTATTCTCTTGTTGTCTAGTAGTATTCATGGTCTTATGATTCCATCATTATACCAAACTACTTTGAAATATGTGACTAGAAACACATTTTAAATCATGAGATGTTCCAAATCCATGAGGACTTTTTTCTTGGAGGTAAGAAAATAAAATCTTTGGTTTTCTATACCCGGGATAGCAAGTTGAACTGATCTGATTATTCTTCAATTAAACTTCATTAGGTACCATTTTAGCACTTATTCCGTACGTACTTTTGAGTTAATAGCTTAGTGTAAAGTGTAAAAGGCTATTAAGCAGATTTAAACAGTTTTGTTTAAAGGAAGAAGCCATGTTTTTGCATCCCATTAGCTGAAAGGTATTAATAAAAGGTATGGCTTATTAGGCAGTGAAGATAAAAACTGGGTGCATTTACGTAAATGGGAAAGCTCCAGGCTTGGCATGAAGCCTGTAGACAAATTACAGTTTTAAATTCAATGTAAAATTTTCTATTTATTATTTTAAAAATAATTTTTAAAACGAAAAATTTTAAACAAAATTATGAATAAGAGCAGATTATTTTCTCTTCATGTTATTGCTAGAAGGGTAGTGTTTAAACAAGTGTTATTAGTAACTACCCGTGTAGAACTGGGCAAGATCAAAGAGGGCTGTCAGATAAAATGGAGGATGCTCCAAGTTAAGTTTTAATTTCAGATAAACAAATAATATTTTAATATAACTATGTCCCATAGAAGATAGTTATACTGAAAATATCCATTGGTTATCTACAATTCTAATTTAGTCACCACGTCTTCCATTTTTATTTACTAGACGCATAATCCTAAAATTAGGAATAAGGGAGATAATCACAGAAGTAATGACTAATGAACCTTGTTAGTTAACTTAGTTAATTGTTTTTTTTTTACTTTTTTCATTAAGAAAATTGCAATTATTTTCAAGATATCATAACAGGTCATGCATATGCAGAATAAAATGCATGTTAAATGTCTTTGTGCTCTAGTTTTTCCATCAATAAAGACAGTATATATGTTTTAAAAGACTACTTTTATATCTATACTGATGAAGTGAAATGTCTTTTTGGGGCACAGTAAATATAATTTGGGCTACCTGTCATTCTCACAGCCCTATTTTTACCCTGAAGGTGAGATAAGCTTCGGTAGCAATGTTATGGCATTTATAACTCTCCTTCCCACTCCAAACACAGCGTTCTCATTTAGCCACAGCTGGTGGATCAGGGTTTACTTCTAATTTTAGTGAGGCATATTGCCTTTGGAGTTTGCTATTGTATTAGAAGGAACCAGGCCCTGTTTTCTTTAGTGATTGGACCTGTGTTTAGTCCTGGAAAGAGTCAATATACATGTCAAACCACATACAAACCAAATTGTGCAGAGGGAGAAACAACTATATTGTCAGAAATAGCTTGAATACATTCTGTCCTTTATAACTCTGTTGCAATGTCATTCTGCTGAATATATTCTAATCATTGTAATTGCATCCATTATAGTTAGGACATGGAAAAGAAAAAAGAAGAGTGGGTAAGAGAAACTACAATATGTATAAATTCAGCAGCAACACACTAATGATGTATTAGAGTAAACTTTATAATTGAACAAACTTGTATTTGTCATAGCTAAAACCTTCAACTTCTGTACTTGTATATCCAAAATTTATATGTAGTATGTTTTATGTACATATAAAAATATAGATATGTATTTATGTTAAGATATACAATGTATATCTACAATAATCTTGTATTTAAAAAATTAACATTTCATATACTTCTCTGAATGGAGTGCTCTTCTCATCCATTATTTAGAAATAAAATATACTGCCCTTATATATTGGCATTCTAAGTTGGCTAGAGTTTGGAGCTGATGAGATCAAATCATATGTTAATGTGTTTATTAACCTTTGAAATGATCAAGTTTAAGGGGGGAATATTGCTGAATTAGCATGTTTTACTACTGGTGCAAAATAACTCAAAGGACACATCTTACTGCCGTTAGACCAGTTCTATTTGCTAACAAAAGAGAGAGTAATTTTATTATCTGTGGACATTGATATGTAATACTTACCAAGCATGCCAATAAATAATGTTTTGAATGAAATAGAGCATGACATAATGAATATTAGCAATACAATTTTTATTGAGTCAAATAATACTCCACTAATGAACAAAAGTAATCTACTTGTTTCTTTAGTGCTTGTTAACAGTTCCTTGATTATTCATGTGTCCAGAAAAAAAAAATTAACGCTTGAAGCCCTAAACCTGGTGAATATAATAAGCATGACTCCCCATGGATCTGAAAAAATTAAATTGTTGGTTTGAGACAGATGCAGTCATAACCAGAGGGAATGCTTTTGCATCCACATTACAATGTAGCAGAAACATAATTTAGAAGCTTTAATACATATTAATACTATGTTCAAGACAATTATAAGCTTCAGCAAATAAAAAGTAAAGATACAGGAGAAGAATGAAGTTACTTTGAACTAAAATCTCCACTAAAGACAGTCGTAGTCGTACAGTAATTCCACCATTAATTTTAGTATATGAACTAAAGCTAGAATAAAATTATATGTAAATGCATTGAATAAATTCAAAACAAGCTCAGGAAAAAGAGTATAGAGTGATCCTCTTCATAGAAATCAAATGAAATGACTGTGAATCTGCCAGTCATAGTTATCTGAGTTTTTTTCTCATTAAATAGATTCATATTTCTGCTCTCAAAAGTAATTATTTCCTTGGAATCTATTTGATACATAATAGGAATTCTAATGCAGTACTTATCGTTCGGTTTTTTTTTTTTTTTACATAAAAATACATGAACGTGTAAAAGATACTTTGTTGATGAAATTATATACTCAAGGCAAAACTATGCTACAAGAGAATTATTTCAAAACAAGTAAGCACATGTTAAATGCTAGATACTAGAAATAATCTACCCAAATACTTTTTGAAAAGCAGGGGGAATGAGATCTCCATTCAGTGAATTTACTACATGTTTTCTCTATGCTGGTAGTGTGTTCTAAGGGCCTTATAACAACCATGAAAGTTATCCTCATTTTAAAAACGGGTGTGTCCATGACCTGCCTAAGTCTTGTCATGATTTGGGATTACATGACCTGTTTTTCAAAGTCATAGAAGAACTAATAATTATAAAGGTCAGAGTTAGAACATCCCAGCCTGCTCCTTAATAGTTGTACATTCTTAAGTAGGTTACCTAATTTATATTTTGCCTCAGTTTTTCATTCTGTAAAGTAAAAATAATAATTATGTCTACATCAATGAGCTGTTCTGGTGATTAAATCAATTAATATATATATAAAGCCTTTAGAACAGTACTGTAAGTTCTATTTAAATGGATAAGTCTCTAGATCCATGTTTGTTTTACCACACTGCAAAAACATGGGCATTAAATTCACACTGCTAACAATGTACAAAATGTACCACTAAAATATTGTAGCTTTATATTGATTGATTCATTGCCTTCTGCAATTTTTACTGTATTTTTGAACTTGATATTTCTTATCTATTAATATCATTAATTAAAAATAATAAAAACAAGTCATAAAGGGTATAATAATTGTTATTATGGTACAATCATTATTACTGCTACCTGTTTTTTCACATAAAATGTAAGCCATTATTTGTTGTAAGCAACTCACCAGAGAACACATAGAAAATTGCAGAATTGGGAATTACAGTTTATGAATTTTTTTTTTAAAAAGCCAGAAAACCACATTATCAATATAATAGGGAAAACCAAAGATGAAAAATGTAAATTGGTTGAAGAAGTTAATCGAGATGCCAACATTGTCCAAATGAACACTGGCGATGATGGAAATATTCCATATTTACTGTATTCAATATAAAAACTGCAAGCACACATAGCTATTGAGCACTTGAAATGTGAATATTGTGACTAAGGGATTGCATTTTATGTCTTATTCTGTTTTAATTTAAATCTAACTAACTACCTGTGGCTATTGGACAGCACAGCTCTGGACAGACAGTAAAAGAGAGCTGATGCCGGTCTGGAGGATGAGAGAGCTGTGGAGGCAGGACTCATGAGAGAGGGTCTTTGGTCATTCATTTCTGTGGAAAATAAGTGACCTTTTCAATCTATGATGAAAAAGGGAACAGGAGTTTGGTAAACTAAAACTAAGAAGAATTTGCAGAGGTTTCAAACAAATTGGTTTTGGGCCATATTGGGTCCATTGTACAATGCAAAAATGTATATAGAAACCTCAATTTCTAGCTTCTCTGATTAAAAAAAAAAAAAAGAACCAAATGGAGCAAATTAATTCATCTCTTTTTTTCATCTGTAAATCCAAAAGCTGTATGAAAAGCTGTATAAATTAAATTTAAATTAATATTCCATTCTGAAAGTCTACTTTAGGGTTTATGATCACACATTATTCTGTTAGACCTCTTTTGGTATCTGGTTAGTCACAGTTTTTACAGCAGTGGTCTAATACCTTCATGGTCACACCTTCTGTCTTCAGAAAGTTCATTTAGTTTCAGACTGTTAGCCAGACATCTTACAAATATTTCCCATTGCTTACAGGGAAAATGAGAAGCAAAAGCATATTTCTATGTGAAAGTGTTTTTGTTTTGGGAAAAGTGAAGTTGCGGATATTTTTCACTGTGGCTCATTATATGATGTTCATGTTTAGGCAGTATACAAAATAAGTTGGACTATTACAGATGTCACTGCCTGGATGAGCTTGATTTTCATATAAAACCTGTAATTAATTTTTCACATAATTGTTCATAGCCTTAAGCTTACAAATTTATTAGGTTATCTTGGGATAAAGTCTTCTTCTGATACAATGCCTGGAATACTCCCTTTGTCCTACATGGATGAGTGCTTTACTCCTAAATAGTACTTTATGATCTGGGTCTACTGTAGCACAAGGAAACACATGTTTGAAAATAAACATTTAGTTAATGAATGGATTTTATTTTCAAGGTGTTTATTCCCTCTGGTGACTGATATATAACAAGGATTTACAAATGCTTATTCAATAAAAGCTCCCTAAAACTTAGACATAATGTTTGCAATAAGCATAGTAAATAGCAAACCTTTCATATAAAAATCGTCTAAGTTTCACTTTGGTTTGACTATATTTTTCTGTGGGGCGTTTAAAAATTTAGATCCATTGAAGTCTTTTAGGCCACTTCTCTCTTATGGATAATTTCAGCACTATTTTTTTTCTTCAGAATTACCTGGTTTTCTGAGAATTAAATTTTCTTTTGCAGTTACATAAATTCTGTAAGGATTTACAATACCACAGATTGTTTATAGCAGTATTTTGTAAATGACTACATTATAACATAGAGATATTTTGGTAGTACATAATATCAAATAAATGAATCATTAAAACATGTCTGCTGTAAAAATTTATCTTTCACCACAAATTCATTCATGTGTCATATAGACATTTTTTCCTAATATTTCCTAATGTTTTTTAATCTTGATTAATGTTGCATTCTAAGTAACAGTGATTACTTCTGAGTCATAAGTATTTTAAAAGCTATTTTGTCACTTCAACCAGCTCTGACTTCATACTCCCACCTCAATGCATTATATTCTAGAACAGTATTTGTTAAAGAACAATTGTCTAGAAAGGAAAAAAAAAATGTGCTTTTTTGCATAACTCTGCATATTGTTTTAATAATATACTTTCATTAATTCTCTTGCCTTTATATTACTTACATGTTATACATTTCTTCAAATAATTTTACTGTGGGGGTGAATATGTTAACATGCATTTTTTGGTATCAAAAGCATTTTTGATGAATCAGATAATCCTAGAATAATGTCTAACCCATCTACATTTTATCATGCTAGAATAAATAATTCAAGGAAAATTGAAGCATCATTTGTACTCTCAATAGCATTCTAGTAGTCTAGGAAAACTAAGTGAAAACTATAAAAAAGGAGAAAAAGGAAACGATGTACATCACAGTGTTACAATGCAGCACTAGCAACGTGTACGATTGCAGAAAAAGGACAGATTTATCCTGACTTTGAAAAGCAAGAAATAATTTAAGGGCAAGTGGCATTCTTGTCAGACTTCAATTAACAAATAGGATTTTGATAGATAGGAAGGAACACTGACCAAGAAGTTAAGTAGAGTCAACTGCTGAATGTTTAAAGTAATAACTGGATTTGATTGCAGGAAATAGGGAGATACTGAAGATTTTTACTCTATGGGGAATAGGGATTATATTTCTTAATTGTTATTAAGAGTTGTCGTTTCTAAGACTTTAATATGCAGCAGAATTGCCTGGAAGGCATTTTAAAATATAGATTACTTGGGCCCAACCCCAGAGTTTCTGATTCAGTAAGTCTTGAATGGGGCCTGAGAATTTGCTTTTCTAACTGGTTTCCAGATGATGCCAGTGTGGGTAGCTTGGGACCACACTTGGTGAACTACTGATCTAGAGCAAAACTTCTTTGGTAGTTCCTTCCACCTCCCTGGGAATGGTGTCAAATAATATTTAGCTTTCATTTTTTAGCAGTTAACTTGTATTTTGAAACACTCTGTGAGAGACGAACATAGGAGAAAATACATACCAATAAACAAAAAATAACTTTAAGTAAATGAGACAAATTAAGGTAATACTGGAAACTGTAAGTAATACTGTTCTACCTGTATCAGTCAGGGTCCTGGCAGGAAATAGAATACACACAGATGGTTTAAATAAAGATATTCTCATGAAGACATTGTTACAGAAATATGGACAGAGTTGGGGCAGCTGGAAGCCAGTGACACCCAGCGGGCACAGTGTAATCAGAGCCCATGTGGAGCTGGAATCATGGAGAGGCTGACCAGTGAAAAGGAGTTGGAATTTTCTTAGAGGGATGCAGTGACTTTCAGAGAAGTATTGCAGCAGGGAAAAAGGGTAGAAGGAAATATCCCACTTCTCTCTTCCTTTGCACTCCAGTCTCCTGCTGTTGCCTCCTTCTGTCTGAAACCAGCCTGAAGTCAGTGTATATGTGGGTGAGACAGCCAGCAGTGTGGTCAGTGTCTGGGGGCACAGATAACTTCTTGGAAAGATGAAGATTGTAAAGGATGGACCTCATTCTACTTTTTATCTTGTTCACTTTAAGCCCTGCTCCCAGTTTTCTACTCAAGCTATCATGACCTGTCATTTCTACTCTGTGCCACAGGATAGCAACAGGCTAAGCATCTAGCAGCACGGAGATGAGATGAGCAATCTGTTCTAATAGCTTACTTACTACGGACTCAGAAGTGTCTTTAAAGCTTCTTCATCAGTAGGTCAAAAAACTTCAAATATTTCTGCTACAGCAGCACCGTAAGGAGAAGTACTTGTAACTCAAAAGTGCTATTAAAAGCCTGATGTTTGCTCTAAATATAAGGAATATAATGATTGACCAATTCAAGCTGCACAGAGACAATTTGCTTTTTTTGAGTTGCCTCTAAGTCCCTGGTGATGTTATTGTATAAATACCAACAAGGCAATAAGAGCTCAATTGTCCCACCATCAAAGAGGAAGCACCCTTTGGAATTGGTTTTAAATAACTGTAGGTAGTTCAGTGCTATAAATACCAGCACTATTTTATAAATCTCAGTCACAAACATGAGATTGCCTTTACTGTCTCAATCATTTTAGGATCTCTTCCTGTAGTCTCTCCAGAATTTCTGAAGCAAGAGCAGAGGCTGTATTCATTGCCTGGCAATAGCAGTGAATGATGTCTTACATTCAAGATGATAGGAGGATCCTAAATGTCTTCCTAGCCTTAAGTCCTGTGACTTTTCAGTATGCACCGTCAGTTCAGGCTAACTAAGTAAATCACTTTTTACCCAAAATGCCACTTGTTTACTTCACGCTGCACTTTTGTTCATGTAATTTGTTTCATTGAGACTACCTTTTTAAATTGTTTGTTAAAATATGTAAAGCTTCATCTCAAATACTAATCTTTCCACAAATCCTAGCTTGATTCTTCCAATGAGAAGCTTGAATATCCAGAGCACAAGTTGTTACTTTTAAACCACTTTACACATCCTTAATTATATTTAAAAATAACTAAAAATTTCATACCCCCCCCCACTTGAAGCACTTTTTACTATTTATTGGAGCGAATTATGGAGAAATATTTGTATGAGCCTTGGCCATGGAATATCAGAATAGCTGTGTGTGTCTATAAGTTACTTAATTTAGAATCATTTATATCACTCTAGTTTCATCTGTAAAATGATTAGTATCTAACTTACATCAAGATGTTGATGTTCAAATGTATAAAGGATGAGGAAAACAAGTTGAAAAGCAGGCTAAAAATGTTAGTTACAATTCCTTATTATTTTTTGTGTCTTTTACATGGTAGGAAATCAAAAAGTTTGTATTATATTGAACTAAATTGGAAGTCCACAGAAATCTATACTGGGATTTAAAATCCTTAATTCTTTTAATTGCATGAAAAAGAGAGGGGAGAAATAGCTTGACATTTTCTTCATGATGACAAAGCCTGAGCAAAACACATGTATGTGCATGCATTTATGTATGTGAGGCTTGTTTCAAAAAGGGTTTTTTAAATGTTTTCTATGAGTGTATAAGAAATATCAAGGTATACTAACATAAGACTGAAGTGATGGGACACAGTGGTCAAAGAAAATAAGAAATAGAAGTGAGATAAAATAAGAATTTCAATTAATATACTTCAAATATGTCATAAGAATGTCATCATTTGCTAGAATTTGACCAAAAGATTAGTATTAAACATTCATGGAACTGAAATAAAGCTTTATTTCAGATCTAGGATCCCCCAAAATATTATGGGAGTCACATACAAGAAAGAAAAGATGAATTGGTCATGAGAAACACAAATATTTCTGGAACTGAGTCCAGAGAAAAAAAATCATCCTTTGGTCTCTTTAAGAAAATGATGTATCTTAATGTGGTGAACAGTGACATTCTTAGAGTAAATGCACAGTGTAGTTGAATATTTTCCTCCATAGAACTGAAGGGCACTGTGCCAAAGCACAGCTCTGAAAGCTTATGCCACTGGGGATTATTATCGCGGAAATCTCTGTGGTGTGGATTGTTGGGATGGAGGGGGTACAGGGTACTTCTCTTTTTATTTACAGATTTCATATTTTAAAAAATTTTTACAATATAAAACATGGCTTCTATCTTTTTTTTAAAAAAGCTAGCACCCCACATCAAATCAAAACAAAAAAGCAAAGTAGTAGGTAATTTTGGGTTTTCTAAACAGCCAACTCAATGTTTATACTTGATCTTAGCCAAAAGGCTGAGAAGCGATCCAACTCAATGTTTAATTGTGGGTTTCATATTTTCAGGTATAGATCACTGGTTCCCAAACTGCTGATTACAACTCACTCCTAAAACGCCACAAAATAAGGATTTAATAATAAAAACATTTCAGAAATGCAACCTTTGTATGTTTTCTTGGTAATTCTCATTGCAGAGACATCACCACTTGGCTGGCTATTCTAGTAGTTCTGGCACCTGTAAACTGTGGTGGTAAAAAGTCATTTGGGAGTTTAACTCACAGGAGTCGGATGTGGGCAGGATGCCCCTTCTAAGGGGTATCTGAAAATATGTTTGTGTGAAGCAGATGTTTCATTGTCAAAGATTCAATAATCACTGATATTTAGTGAGGTGAGGACAGAGATGCTAAAAGTGCTACAGTATATGAGACAATTTCAAGAAACAAAAGATCCAACTGCTTAAGATACCAACCTTCCCTCATTGAAAAACATTGTTCATAACAAACTTACTTGGCATGAAACAGTATTTTGTAACATTCTTATTTACATAGGAATGTAAGTAAGATTGTTTCAAAATTAATTTGATGATTAATTTTGTGATTATTTCAAAATTAATATTTTTCTTTAAATCTATAAATTCTAATGTTCATCTTTCTTTTTGATATTCTGCTCAATATCTTAAAGATATATTAAAGTCAATGTGTCCAAAATAGAACTCCAGACTCCTACTCCCTGCCAAACTGCTACTTCCCCAAATCAGAATATTGTACATTTTGGTAAATGGAACTACCAGCCATTCATTTGTTCAAGACAGAAACCACAATCCTAAATTTGTGTCATTCCACCTTCAAAATATAGTAGTCTCATTTTATTTCCCAAACTGTGAAAGGTAAAAACCTAAAGTGAGGGTATAATATAAACATAAAACCAGAAATATTAAAAATAGATACATTTTTCCTTTAAAGGAACAGAAAAATGTCTTAGAATGGAAATAAAAAATAAGGAGTTAGATAAATGGAGATCAAAATTTAAAGAAATGGAGGGTGAACTATAGTGGGAAAATAGGTCAGGTGCAATGGCTCATGCCTGTGATTCCAACACTTTGAGAGACCCAGGCAGGTGGGTCAGTTGAGGTCAGGAGTTCGAGACCAGTCTGGCCAACATGGTGAAACCCGTGTCTACTAAAAATACAAAAATTAGCCGGGGGTGGTGGTGGAGGCCTGTAATCTCGCTACTCAGGAGGCTCAGGTGGGAGAATCACTTGAACCCGGGAAGGGGGGTTTGCAGTGACTGGAGATCGTGTCACTGCACCCCAGCCTGGGCAACAGAGTGAGACTCTGTCTCAAAAATAAATAAATAAATAAATAAATAAATAAATAGTTGGAAAATAAACTGATGCCTGAACTGCTAGAATAGCCAGACAAGTGGTGGTGTCTCTGCATTGTCTTTTCATACTGCTCTTCCCTTCTGTCCCCCAACACACAATCTTTGTTTCTTTCTATCTCTGTCACACACACACACACGCAGACACACACACACACACACACACACACACACACACACACACACACACACACACACACACACACACACAGATGCTCCTTAGCTTAGAGTCAGGCTTCTGGCCCCACCTGGGATCTGTGACCCTGAAGAAAAGTAGCAGATACAAGGTTGTCTCTGGTGAGCAGGAGTCTCTCAGCAAAGCCTTTCCCCTATCCTCCTTCTCTAAGAAATCTCAGATGTAGCTGGAGCAAATTCAACTTTTGGGATTGGAGGACAAAGCAATCTATTTTCTGATAGATTGTATTTATTTTTAATTGTGTTCCACTTTAACCTTTGTTTTAGCACTAATCTTTTCTTATCGAGCACCTTGTTATAGATATTTCTACTTTTCCTTCTTCTCCCTCCTTCCTACTTTGTAATTCCCCTCTTATTTTAACCTATTTCAACATTTCTGTGATGTTTTTTGTATTTGCCATAAAAATGAAAGAAAGATAACTCCACGGAGAAAGATTTGTGTGCATATTTAAATATGTGTCTATATATCTTTTAATCTATTCATTTATTTTTAAAAAATATTTGATGGAAATAATTATAATTTATTTAATAAATAACTACAGAATATCTATATTTAGTAGGAAAATGGAAATTTTAGAATGATACTTTTATAATGAATCAATTTTTCTGAAACATATATATGCATATACAACAGACATATCTCTGGATAGTAAAAATATGAAAAATTTTTTTTCTTAAACTATTCTGTATACATATCATATTTACAATGAATATACATTGCTTTTGTAATTAAGAGACCAAATGAATATATTTCAATACTTCAGCTCTTAATTTGTGGGCCTGACAACTATATCATAGAGATAACGTCAATTGAAAGGTACCCTGTCCACAAGAGTTTCTTTACCATCCAGGCAGAGACCCAAATGCTAGCATTGACATAACAGAGGAATTAATTGCTTCTGTGTACATGAGCAGTAAGTACTGACTGTCCTTGTTAAACATCTGAAGTTTATTGCTGGTGTAATAAATTTTCATTACATTTCATTTATAGTAAAAAATATTAGTCAAGTATGAAACATTGCTCGTTTGAATCCTCTATAAATGAAAGATGACACAATGTTTCCTAAAGTGCTTGAAAAAAATATATTATTAAGTGAGGGGTTCAAAACCCTAGCTAATGTTCCTTAACCAAGGCTACAAATAAACAATTAGCAAAATATTTTAAAAATACAAGGAAATAAAAAGATCTCATGTGAAAACAGTAAAATTCTTAAAAATATACCCTTGATTTCAGAGGTGGTTGAAGTAATTTATTGTCCCCATTAAGTTGGATGAATAAAGAACAAAATATTGTAAACAACAATTAATTTTAATGACATGAAGATGATCATGGATCCTGGACTTGATATTCCAATCTAAGTATTTCTTTTAATCTTGGATTAGCACTTGATTTGGTTAAAACATTGTTGGATTACCTCACATAAAGTAAGACAGATTCATTCTTGCATATTTCCCCCCTTTTTATTCGAAGTTTATTGTATAAATTCTATGTTCTTCACTCAAATCATGATATGAAATGAAAATGAAGATGACATAGGAGTCATATTTTATTAAGGGAGTGAAGGGAAAGGTAGAATTTAAATATCTTGTAGTGGCCAGAAAGAGGACACAGTAAAACTACAAGTAGAACTGGCCAAAAGGCAACCCTGAAGAAATGTTAGGTTGATCAGTGAACCCTAAACAGGCTAATTTTAAGAATGTTTGCAGCCTAAAAAATTATGATTCTTAGTTTCTTTTGAGAATCATTTACATATTCCTTTTTTGAATTTTTTATCTTTTAAAACAGGGTCTCACTCTGCACCCAGGCTGGAGTGCAGTGGCACAATCATAGCTCACTGCAGCCTCAACCACTTGGCTCAAGCGATCCTCCCACCTAAGCCTCCTGAGTATCTGGGACTAAGGCATGTGCCACCATGTCCAACTGTTTCTTTCTTTCTTTCTTTCTTTTTTTTTTTTTGTGGAGACAGGGTCTCACTATGTTGCCCAGGCTGGTTTCAAACTCTTGTGCTCAAGTGATCCTCCCACCTCTGCCTCCCAAAGTGCTGAGATTGTAGTCATGAGCCACTGCACCCAGCTCATTTCCATATTCTTTAAGCCCAACATGGGATCATGTTCTATGAAAAAGTTATAGTAGTATACAACATTGTGGTTTTTTTCTTATTATGTGTTCTGGCTGTCTCTCCAATACCAGTAAATTATGGCTATCTTTCCAATATCAGTAAATTAAGCCTACCTTGTTCTTTCTAATAGCTGTGTAATAGATAATTGAATGGAAATGGTAAAATTGTATTTGACTGGTCCCTTATTTTTGACAATTTAGGTTGTTGCCATTTGGCTACTATATTTTAAATGCTGAAAAAATGTATGTGTGTTTATATACATACATACACATATATATTTATAATGAGTATATGTATGTATAGATCTAAAATGTGTATATATACGAGTATCTTTCTGTAAAAAATTTTTTAATGTAGAATTATATATGTATATATAATATCCACATATGTGATATATATACACATACACACATACACATAACATATTTGAGCAATTGTATCTATAAGGACAGTTATTAAAGGTGGAACTACTATGCTGAAGAGTATGCATACTTCAAAATTTGGAAAATATTTACATATTCAATTTAGTCACCTCTGTTTGTTGTCATGTGTAGAAAGGCCTGCTTTACTCCCAAAATTCAAAGAAATAAACAAAAAACTCTATTCTAATATTTAATGACTCCAATTTATATGTTTGATTCTTTGAAGCAGGTTGAATTTATTAGAGACAAAGGAATAAGGGAGTAATACAGATTTACAGTGAGAAAATCAAGGCTTAAATAGCTACATACTACTTTCTCATGGTCATGAGTCTCCAGATACCTATTAAGGTAACATAAATGCTGTGTCTGAGAATATCTTAAGCACAAATGACATATTTTTAAAAATAATAGCCTTAATATTTTCCATGAAATTTCTATGTTCTAGATATTTTGGTTGTTCATTTATCCTGGCCCTTTAATTTAAAAATGTGAAATAATTCATAAAAGAAACTTTATCTTTTTGGAATTAATGATTTTTGAGACATGGATAATAAAGTGATAGCCAAATAATAATATTCCTTAAAGGAGACAAAGATAACTGATGATTTGACTCACCAGAAACAGCTAATATTTTTGTACCAAACACTCTATACTGAGTGTATATTGTGGGAAAGGATATTATCCTAAATCATATTGAAAATATTGGCAGAGTCTAGAATCTAAAGAAGGAAAAGGCATCCTATGTAGAAGGGAGAGTCATAGATAATGTTTGAGACATTTGCACAAAAGATGTGCAAGCCAGGCTGTGTTGGGGCTCATCAGTGGGATGTTTAGAGCAGACAACTGATAGGCCAGTCCAGTAGAATAAAATAACCCAAGATTTTCAAACAGGAAACCAAACATATTCAGGAGAAACTGATTTACTGTCCTGGGAGAAACAGATAATTCACAGAAGGACATAAAACAAGGAACTCAGGATGGAGCCACATTCCTGAGAGTTTTCACTGATAGTTTTGCCCTTTCTACCTGGGAGCTCCTAAAAGTATTTAAAAGAGGTGAGAGACATATTTTTAAAAAGCTTTATCTGGAGGGGAATAAAGTGTTATCAATGAAGTTCAAATGTATAAAAGATGATGAAACTTAGCAAATGGAAAAATTGACTGTGTTTGTTACAGATCTTTATTATTATTTTTAGCATCTTTTACAGGGTAGGAAATAAAAGTTGTATTATATTAACTAAATTGGAAATTCACGGAAATCTATATTGGAATTTAAAATTCTTAATTTTAAAACACTAAAAATTAAGTATCAGGTGGACTAGGGGAGATGAGGGGGAGGAATCAGGAAAGCAATGGGCTTTGTTACACAATTTTTCTTTTGTGTGGCACCATCAGTCATGACATAAGTCCCAGGTTCTCATCCCTGACTTAGAAGGTTTTTACACTTACCATTTGAATTCTATTTAAAGAGCTGATTGATGCTTTGTCTGTACTGTTCTCTCACACATTATCCATTTTGGTCAGTGACAGTTCAACCGTCTTAGAAATGGCAAATTATGTAAGAAAATCTCCTGTGTTCTAGATTACTTTTTGTTTTTCCTCTATGAGCTAGCATTGCTTTGTGGGTTACATTAGAGAAAGAAACTCTGAAAAACATTTTCTTCATTTCTGATACTTTGTTTTAACTATGGAAAAGACATGCATCACTTGGAGATAATTAGAAGCAAAGAATCCCCATGACTGTACAACAGATCCCCAGGTATGGACAATGCCATTGCTTGCAGTATTTGAATTTGACATGACAGCTACCAGGTGTTACAGGCTTACCGGTTTTCTAAGTAAAAGAAAAAAAAAATGTAAGCACCTTCACAAATGAAGCAGAACAGATTCTGCCAGCATAAAATACCTGGCTTACATTTCAACAAAGTCAATTCCAGCCCTTTTAACTAAGGCACAACAACCTGTTTCAGTACACATGAATTATAACGCTGCCAAATCTTCTGTCCTCAGAAATAACTCACATGTGCTTCAGGTACTTGAAAAGCATTGTGGATTTTTGCCAAGCTCCTGAGGATGCGCAGACATTGTTTGACTGATCGCAATGTCACATCTGAGGTCCACTTGTTAGTTCTTAGTTTATCAGAAACTAAGCTTTTGAAACTATCCATGGTCTTCCTTTTGATGTGTTCATTAAGCTTTTTAGTCATTCAGTTATAAAATCTAACCTGGAAGAATGAACAAGATATTGTCTCATTTTTATGGTGGTTTTTGTTTGTGATATGGTTTGGCTGTGTCTCCACCCAAAATCTCATCTTGAATTATAATCCCCAAAAACCCCATGTGCCAAGGGAGAGACCAGGTGGAGGTAATTGAATCATTGGTGTGGTTTTCCCCATGATGTTCTTGTTATAGCAAGTGAGTTCTCACGGGGTCTGTTGGCTTTATAAGTGTTTGGTAGTGCATCCAGCGTTCATTTGCCTTCCTGCTGCCTTGTGAAGGAGGTGCCTTCATTCCCCTTCTACCAGGATTGTAAGGTTCCTGAGGACTCCCCAGCCACTCGGAGTTGAACTCTGTGAGTCAATTAAACTTCTTTCCTTAATAAATTACCCAGCCTCGGGCAGTTCTTTATAGCAGTATGAAAACAGACTAATATAGTTTGCTTTTACAAAGTATTTTTTAAGGGTAAAATTAATTGTATGTCTCCTTATTTAGTTTATCAAAGCAGGTCTGTGTATACATTAATGAAGGTATACAGGTAATTCTGGTTTTTCACTAATATTCAGTACATAATCTTCCATCTAAAATCTGCTTTTTTCTTCTGTGTTGCTACGTTAGTAAATGTTCCCATTTTCTAACCAGTTGTTCTGCAAGAAACAGGATTCTCAGGAATTTTTTGTTGATAATACAACTTTTTAAAATTTTTATCACCAATAGAAGAATGAATTTCCAGCAGTCAGGAATCTAACACACTACAGGGGGGAAAAAGTACGTGAAAAATGGTAGGGGGAAATTAACAAATGATCTTGAAAAATCTATGGCGGCTAGCAAAGTATTCTTGAAAACAAAGATCTCTGCATTCTGGCATTTTAGGGATCCTCAAAAACAAAATGAAAACCAAACCATCTGGTTTTGCCCAATCACCAAAAAGCAAAATAATCTTGCCTACATTCAGCCACCCCCATAATATTATACAGAGCTCTCAAGTAGCTTTCTGTGGCATAATCATTAAATGTGTTTTGGAGTATCATCCACTATTTGAGATCAGAAAGCAACATGAAAACAAAAGCCCAAAGAAATAACTTTAAAAACACCAAAACAAACAAAGAGAAAAAAACAAAGAAAATAAAAATAATAACTTAAAAACAACTTTTAGTTAGTATTTATCTAATTACAGTCCTGATGATAAGGCATTCACTAAAAAAAGAAATAAGTTATTATGAAAATAATTATAGAAAAAGAAAAAATATCTTAAAAATCAATAATAAAACTCCCCAAATTATTCTTTAGAAGGTTGAAAGTGAAAAACTCTCCTCCTAGAAAGAACAAAAGAGAAAGAAGCAATTAGAGATAATACAAATTAAGCAGAATATAATCCAGCAGGGTCCATTTCTTATCCATAGAATTTACAGTGTTCAGATTGATAGGCCCAACCAAATGCACAGTCCACATACAAATACATAATTTTAAATTTGCATAAAGTAAAACATATAGAGCGTCCATAAGAGGGAAAAATTATTCACCTGAAAAAAAACAAGGATAACGCTAACTAGCATCAGCCTTCTTTTTTTTTTTTTTTTTTTTTTTTGAGGCGGAGTCTTGCTGTGTCTCTGGAGGCTGGAGTGCAGTGGTGTGATCTCAGCTCACTGCAACCTCCACTTCCCGGGTTCATGCGATTCTCCTGCCTCAGCCTCCCGAGTAACTGGGATCACAGGCATGTGCCACCATGCCCAGCTAATTTTATTTTTAGTAGAGACGGGGTTTTGCCCTGTTGTCCAGGTTAGTCTCAAACCCCTGACCTCAGGTGATCTGCCCTCCTCAGCTTCCCAAAGTGCTGGGATGACAGTCGTGAGCAACCATGCCTGGCTCAGACTTCTTATGGAAAATCTGGATTCAAGAAGACAGTGGACAAGATGGTTAAAGTTCTGGGGAAATATTATAACTAATCTAGAATTCTATACCCATGTAAACTATCAATGTGAGAGTCAAATAAAGACTTTATACATACAAAGGCCCAGGTGTTTACCTCCAACACATGTTTACTAAAGAAACCACTAGTGAAATGAAGGATAAAACAAGGAAAAAGTGCGTGGGGTCTGGGCAAAAATGAAACTATTTGGTTATGCAATTCTATCTAAGGTAAAATCCCAGCAGTTGCCTTAAAAACCATCTAATTCATAATGGAGGCAGAGACTTCTGGAAAGGAGGACTCCTGGAAAGAAACATGAATGATAGAATTGCTACAATTCAAAGATATACAGAGAAAATAGGTGAAAGCATTTGAAATCTACTTTAGAAATATTATTCTTTGAATAGCATAGTAGTCATGACAGTGCCTACAGAGGAGGAAATATAATCCTACAGATTTTTGGCTTTGCAGCACACAAAATGTTCATAATTACACTTATCCAACTTTTATAATTCATGTATAGACAAATCAATAAAGACTTAACTATGATTTATCTTGACCTACATGATCCTGCAGTTTCAAGCCTTCCCTTCATCCAGCCTCATTTTGTGCAGACTGCTCCACTATCCCAATACATTTTAATTCAGGTTGGTCTGTCAATTTCTCATACACATCCATTTCATCCACATCAGTTTCTCATATCCTCCATCTCAGGGCCTTTCACACAAGTTTTTCTATTTGCCTGGAATTACTTTACCTCATCTCCCAACCTACTCCCAATCCCTGTCAGATTTTTCAGATAAACCTGCCCTACTTTACCTCACCAGATTAGATCCACCTGTACCTCTCATCAAAGCACCTGAGACATAATAAGTAATCAAGAAGTCTGTTCATCATATGAATAAGTGCTATTTTTCTTGCATATAATTCTCCCTGTCTGAAATGCTTGATATTTCTTTATTGAAGAGTTCAACATTTAATTTATAAACTTGCCTATGTGTCATGTCTGTTTTGTAATCTTTAGTATCTTGCTCAGAAAAGAACTCTACTCAGAAAAGAGGCTCTACCTCTTGATCTGTAGCATGTATTATATAACTCTTTATTGGACATGCCTAGGTTGTAGGCAGGGGAGACAGAGGGTTGTATCTTATGTATATAAACCTGGAACAGTGCCCTATAGCTAGAAAATAACCAGCTCTAGTTTTTGGTAAAATACCTATGTGGGTATTCACACTCATCTTGAAATTATTTTACCACTTGTAAATGCAGCAGTCACTGAGCCAGATCCTTTTTAACTTCTAAGTCTGTCAAGTAAAGTTCTTGAATAAATTTTAAAAATTTAGTTGTTAAAATAGATTTATTAATATGTGAAAATGTGCTCTTGATTTAATGTTATATACTTAATGAAATAAATAAAAATTGCTTTGTGTTTTATGTAATCTCAAGTGTCTTAGAAAAGATTTGGCATATTTTTGTAGATTTTATGCATTTTCACAATTAGGTTTCTGTTTTTACAATAAAGATATTGCCTGCATACACAATTTTTCATTATCCCTTAACAATAACTAGTGTTTATTCATATAAAATATCAAGTTAAAACTTCATTATTCTGCAGACATGGAGCACCTGGAAAAAAATCTGCATGACATAAAAATAAAAACAGATAAAACATTATTATTATGGAAATATTTGGTGTATCTCTATTCCATAATCCTCCATAGTATCTACAATTATAATGAGATTCTTTGATAGATATAATTCTTTTTAAAACTATAAAGTAGCTTTTAATATATTGGGTCTTTTCTATTTGTTTTCATTATATAGTTAGACAAGATAAAAATAATGCAAAATCTTGGGGTATAATTTTCACATGCATCCGTGTGAAGAGACCACCAAACAGGCTTTGTGTGAGCAATAAAGCTTTTTAATCACCTGGGTGCAGGCGGGCTGAGTCAGAAAAGAGAGTCAGCGAAGGGAGATAGGAGTGGGGCTGTTTTACAGGATTTGGGTAGATAATGGAAAATTACAGTCAAAGGGGGTTCTCTGGCGGGCAGGGGCAGGGGTCACAAGGTGCTCAATGGGGGAGCCTCTGAGCCAGGAGAAGAAATTTCACAAGGTAATGTCATCAGTTAAGGCAGGAACCAACCATTTTCACTTCTTTTGTGATTCTTCACTTGCTTTAGGCCATCTGGATGTATATATGCAGGCTTGGGCTCAGAGGCCTGACATTCCTGTCTTCTTATATTAATAAGAAAAATAAAATAGTGTTGAAGTGTTGGGGGTGGTATGGAGAGATAATGGGCGATGTTTCTCAGGGCTGGTTCCAGCGGGATTAGGGTTGGTGTGGGAACCTAGAGTGGGAGAGATTAAGCTGAAGGAAGATTTTGTGGTAAGGGGTGATATTGTGGGGTTGTTAGAAGAAACACTTGTGTAGAATGATTGGTGATGGCCTGGATGCAGTTTTGTATGAATTGAGAAACTAAATGGAAGACACAAGGTCCAAATAAGAGAAGAAGAAAAACAGGTATTAAAGGACTAAGAATTGGGAGGACCCAGGACATCCAATTAGAGAGTGCCCAAGGAGGTTCAGCATAGCCCTGCCAGCAAAGATTATTTACTTTAAGAGAGAGTTAAGAGTGGCAGTCTGGGGTTAGCACCAGGAGATCTCAGCTGTGATGGCTTGGAGAAACAGTGTAAACCAGCAGTGTAAACCAGCAGTGTAAACAAGAGCAGGGCATTTATGAGTAATTGAGAACGGTGAATGGGAGTATGACTAGACAGAAGATAGTAGGGATGACAAGTTTTTGGGGCACTGTCCAAGTTGGGCTGGTGTCTGAAATGAGGCTGGGGCCTAGTAAAAAGGAGTGTCCATACAGGAGCTCAAATGGGCTGTAGCCTGTAGCATTCTGAGGACAGGCCCGAATTCTGAGAAAGGAAAGTGGTAAAAATATTGTCCAGTTCTTTTTAAGTTTGTGGCTGAGCTTGGTCTTTTTTGAAGATTGAGGACAGTAAGGGGTATGAAGGTTTCATTGAATATCAAGAGCCTGAGAAACTGCTTGGGTGATTTGAATAGCAAAGGCCGGTCTGTTATTAGACTGTATAGAGGTGGGAATTATGTCTGACAGAAGGGAATAAATGATCACAGTGGCCTTCTCAGACCCTGCAGGAAAGCTCTCTACCCATCCAGTGAAAGTGTCTACCCAGACCAAGAGGTATTTTAGTTTCCTGACTTGGGGCATGTGAGTAAAGTCAATTTGCCAGTCCTGGGCAGAAGCAAATCCCCAAGCTTGATGTGTAGGGAAGGGAGGGGGGCCTGAGAAATTCCTGAGGAGTAGTAGAATAGCAGATGGAATACTGAGAAGTGATTTCCTTAAGGATAGATTTCCACGATGGAAAGGAAATGAGAGGTTCTAAGAGATGGGCTAGTGGCTTGTAACTGACATGGAAGAGTTTATGAAATGACAACACAATGCAATAGGCCTGTGAGGCTGGAAGGAGATATTTTCCTTGGTCCAAGAACCATTTGCCTTGTGTGGGAAGAGATTGATAGGTGGCAGTTTCAGCTGGGGAGTAGGTGAGAGTGAACGATGAGAAGAAGAAAAACTGGCCGTGAGGGACAGAAGTTGGAATGTTAGCTGCTTCTTTAGCTACCTTATCAGCATAAGCACTGCCTAGAGCAATGGGATATGACGCCTTTTGATGGCCCTTGCAGTGAATGACTCTAGCTTCCTTTGGAAGTAAAGAGACCTTGAGAAGAGTTTTTATTAAAGAGGCATTAATGATGGAGGACCTTTTGTGTAGTGAGGAAACCTCTTTCTACCCATATAACAGCATGGTGGTGCAGGATATGGAAGGCATATTTAGAGTCAGTATAAGTATTGATGTGTAGTCCCTTCGCAAGAGTGAGATCCCGAGTTAAGGCAATGAGTTCAGCTTGCTGAGAGGTAGTGGAGTGGGGCAGAGCAGTAGCCTCAATTATAGATGTGGAAGATACTATAGCATAGTCTGCCTTTGCTGGTGAGTGGTGATTAGGCCTGGTGGAACTGCCATCAGTAAACCAAATGTAATCAGGGTGAGGAACAGGAAAGAAGGAAATATGGGGAAATGGGACAAATGTCAGGTGGATCAGAGAGATACAGTCTTGGGGGTCAGGTGTGGTATCCAGAATAATGTGGGAGGCCGGATTGAAGTCCGGCCAATGATACCTGTTGGAGACTCAACAAAGAGTGAGTATAGCTGAAGGAGCCAGGAAGCAGAAAGTATATGTGTCAGATGTGAGGAAGAAAATAAATTTTGGAAGTTATGAGAGCTGTAGAGAGTGAGTTGAGCATAGTTTGTGAGTTTGAGGGCCTCTCAAAGTATTAGGATGGCGGCAGCCGCTGCACAGATACATGATGGCCAGCCTAAAACAGTAAGGTCAAGTTGTTTGGACAAAAAGGCTACAGGGCACAGTCCCAGTCCTTGTGTAAGAATTCTGACTGCAGTCCTGCACTTTGGCTGTGTGTAATGAAAAGGGTTGGGATGAGTCAGGGAGAGCTAGTGTGGGGGCAGTCTCTAAAGCTGTCTTCAAGGAACAGAAAAAGGAGTGGGAAAGGATTTAGGATCTATGGGGTCAGCTAGGTTTCCTTTTGTGAGTTTATATAATGGTTTTGTTAGGATGGTAAAACTAGGTATCCAAAGGTGGAAGTACCTAACCATGACTAGGAAGGAAAGAGTTGTTGTTTTGTAGAAGGTATTGGGGTTTGAGATATCAGTCAGACATGATCAGGAGGCAGAGCACATGTGTTTTCATGAAGAATTATGCCAAGATAGGTAATGGATGAGGAAGAAATTTGAGCTTGACTGAAGTAATGGGGGCTGTCCATGAAGCCTTGTGGCAGTACAGCCCAGGTAATTTGCTGAGGCTGATGGGTGTCAGGGTCAGTCCAAGTGAAAGTGAAGACAGGCTGGGATGAAGGCTGCAAAGGAATAGTAAAGAAAGCATGTTTGAGATCCAGAACAGAATAATGGGTTGTGGAGGGGTTGTCGGGGGAGGTATCGAGGATAGGAGAGTATATGGGTTTGGCACCATGGGGTGGATAGGCAAAACAATTTGGTTGATAAGGTGCAGATCCTGAACTAACCTGTAAGACTTGTCTCGTTTTTGGACAGGTAAAATGGGGGAATGTAAGGAGAGTTTATAGGCTTTAAAAGGCCATGCTGTAACAGGCAAGTGATAACAGGCTTTATTCCTTTTACAGCCTGCTGTGGGATGGGATATTGGTGTTGAGTGGGGGTAAGGGTGATTAGGTTTTAATGGGATGGTAAGGGGTGCATGATTGGTCGCCAAGGATGGAGTAGAGGTGTCCTATATTTGTGGATTAAGGTGGGGAGATACAAGGGGAGGATGTGAAGGAGGCTTTGAACTGGGGAAATGGGTGGCAATGAGGTGTGGCTGTAGCCTAGGAATGGTCAGGGAAGCAGATAATTTAGTTAAAATATCTTGGCCTAATAAGGGAACTGGGCAGGTGGGGATAACTAAAAAGGAGTGCATAAAAGAATACTGTCCAAGTTGGCACCAGAGTTGGGGAGTTTGAAGAGGTTTAGAAGCCTGGCCATCAATACCCACAACAGTTATGGAGGCAAGGGAAACAGGCCCTTGAAAAGAAGGTAATGTGGAGTGGGTAGCCTCTGTATTGATTAAGAAGGGGATGGACTTACCCTCCACTGTAAGAGTTACCCAAAGCATCTGTGATGGTCCAGGAGGCTTCCAAGGCAAACAGGCAGTGCCAGTCTTCAGCCACTAAGCTGAGAAGATCTGGGAAGAAGTAAGTCAGAGCCTTGGGCCAGTTGGACAGTTGAATTTCCAGTGGGGTCCCACACAGCTGGGACACAGCTTAGGAGGAATCCCAGGCTGCAGGCATTCCTTGGCCTGGTGGCCAGATTTCCGGCACTTGAAGCAAGATCCTGGGGGAGGAGGTCCTGAAGGAATGCCTCACCGCTGTGGCTTAGGCATTTTGAAGTTCTTGTGTGCTGGAGATGTGGCTGGGGTTTCTCTCACAGTGGAGGCAAGGAATTGCAACTCAGAAATACCTTGCTACTTGGCTGCCTCTACTCTACTATTATACAACTTGAAGTTGAGGTTAATTAAGTCCTATTGTGGGGTTTGAGGGTGGGAATTTAATTTTTGGAATTTTATTTAATGTTGGGAGTAGATTGGGTAATAAAATGTACATTGAGAATAAGACGGCCTTTTGACCTTTTAGGGCCTAGGGCCGTAAAGCGTCTCAGGGTTGCTGCCAAATGAGCCATGAACTGGGCTGGGTTTTTATATTTGATGAAAAAGAGCCTAAATGCTAACTGATTTGGGAGAGGTTGGTTAAAGAAAAAGGAGCAGTAACCTTGACTATGCCTTTAGCTCCAGACACCTTTTAAAAAGGAAATTGCTGGGCAGGTGGGGGAGGGCTAGTCGCAGAACAAAACTGTAAGCTGGACTGGATGGGAAGAGGGGAGGTGATAAAAGGATTATAGGGCGGGGGAGCGGAGGCTGAGGAAGAATTGGGACCTGGCTCGGGGCGAGGAGCAGCCTGGGAAGAGGGGAGAGGTCAGATGGGTCTGTAAAAAAGGAAGATTGGAAAGACTCAGCAACACTTGGGGTTGGGACTGAGGGGACAGGCAGAGGGGAAAGAAGGAAGATTTGGGATGAGTTGTATTGGGAACGAAGACTAGGGAGGGACCAATGTGTAAAAGAATGCCTGGATGTCAGGCACCTCAGACCATTTGCACATTTTACAACAAGAATTATCTAGATCTTGTAGGATGGATAAATCAAAAGTGCCATTTTCTGGCTATTTGGAACCATTGTCGAGTTTGTATTGGGGTTAAGCAGCATTGCAGAAGAAAATAAAGCATTTAGGTTTTAAGTTAGGTGTGAGTTGAAGAGGTTTTAAGTTCTTGAGAACACAGGCTAAGGGAGAAGGAAGAATGGAGGGTGGAAGTTTGCTTATAGCGAAGGAGGCAAGCCCAGAGAAAAGAGAGGGTAGAGACACAGAAGGGGTGGGAGGTGCTTGTCCCCCCAGGAAAGTGGAGAGAAAAGAGAGGGTAAAGACACAGAGAGAAGGGGTGGGGGGTGCTTGCCCCCCACGAAAGTGGAGAGAAAAGAGAGGGTAGAGACACAGAGTAGGGGTGGGGGGTGCTTGTCCCCCAGGAAAGTGGAGAGAACAGAGAGAGTAGAGACATGGAGAGAAGGGGTGGGTGGCGTTTGCCCCCCCAAAAATGGTGCTTGCCACTAAGGGTGAAGGACCAAGGCAGGCATCCCCATGGTGATCAGACACCTCTGAAACGTGGGTGAATAATCAAGCAGTCGTCCCCACAGTGATTAAACACCAAGGGAAGACTGTCTTCCCTAGTTCATGACTGGTGCCGGAGTTTTGGGTTCACAGATAAAACACGTCTCTTCTGTCTCTACCAGAAAAGGAAAGGAACTGAAATTAAGAGAAGGGAGAGATTGAAAGATCGTGCCAAGATTGAAAGGAGAAAGATGTTGAGGGATAGTGAGAGAGGTTGGAGAAGAGAGTAAAAAGAGGCCACTTACCCGATTTAAAATTGGTGAGATGTTCCTTGGGCTGGTCGGTCTGAGGACCTGAGGTCATAGGTGGATCTTTCTCACCGAGCAAACAGCAGGAGGACAGGGGATTGATCTCCCAAGGAGGTGCCCCGATCTGAGTCATGGCACCAAATTTCATGAGCTTCTGTGTGAAGAGACCACCAAACAGGCTTTGTGTGAGCAATAAAGCTTTTTAATCACCTGGATGCAGGCGGACTGAGTCTGAAAAGAGTCAGTGAAGGGAGATGGGGTGGGGCTGTTTTACAGGATTTGGGTAGGTAATGGAAAATTACAGTCAAAGGTGGGTGTTCTTTGGCGGGTCGGGGCGGGGGTCACAAGGTGCTCAGTGGAGGAGCTTCTGAGCCAGGAGAAGGAATTTCACAAGGTAACGTCATCAGTTAAGGCAAGAACCAGCCATTTTCACTTCTTTTGTAATTCTTCACTTGCTTCAGGCCATCTGGATGTATATGTGCAGGCTTGGGCTCAGAGGCCTGACAATAATAAAAACTGACACTTGCAAATGGATGAGAAGTCTAGCTAAAATTTTTTCAATTACTGTTTGATTATGTTTAATTACAATTCAAAGCTAATGTTGTCATCCTTTAATATTCAGCTACTATAGTCTATAATTAAGATGGAGGTCTTCTAAGTGTAACAATTAATTTTTCTATGTATGTATAGTTTTTCATTTTTAGAAAATTCTTACACTTTCTATGGCTTCATAATACTAAGAGCTTTCTTTTATTTTTAGTAATTATCAGAAGTTAAATTGAAACATTTTAAGTTTTAATTATTCAAATTGAACTACTTTCTGTTTTGGAGTTTCTTGAAACACCATTTACTTTCTTTTTTATTGTTTCTTTACTTAGATGATAACATTCAAATCTAAGTATTGTGTTCCTGAACTCACACAAGAAAGGATTTTTTCTCATTCACACTATGGATGAACCAGATCTCTTTCATATTGTAGTTATGACAATGGATATATAGCTTCCAAAGTTGGGTGATATAAGAGGGAGAGGATAATATGTTTTTGTTGTTGTTGTTGTTGTTGTTTTGTTTTGGGGGCGTTTTTTTTTAGATGGAGTCTTGCTCTGTCTCCAGGCTGGAGTGCAGTGGCACGATCTCAGCTCACTACAACCCGCACCTCCCAGGTTCAAGCAATTCCCCTGCCTCAGCCTCCCGAGTAGCTGGGACTACAGATGTAAACAAACATGCCCAGCTAATTTTTTGTATTTTAGTAGAGACAGGCTTTCAGCATGTTGGCCAAGATGGTCTCGATCTCCTGATCATGTGATCTACCCGCCTCAGCCTCCCAAAGTGCTGGGATTACAGGGTGATATGTTTTTAACTGTCAAGGCTAAGAGTTGTTTATATCATTTACATCCTAATTCCACTGACTAAAACTCAGTTACATTCCCCCCAACCCCCTCGCAACAAAGTGCAAGGAATGCTGGGAAATGGGGAAAAGCAGAGGCTTTAACAATCTTGGGGACCGTTAAGAAGTGAGAGTTGCAGTGAGCTGACTTACTTTTCAGTTTTATATTTCTCAAAGTTTGATATCCAAAGCATATATGTATACACACACACACACACACACACACACACACACACACATATATATTTCTCAAAAGCATATGTATAACACATACATATGTATTCACCACAGAATGATTTCCACCTAGCTTCTAGCTCACCATTTTCAATACCTATTTATTTAGATATGTATGTAAAAATAAATAATGTGAAACCCTGAAAAATAATGCTTCCATCTCTCCATCTCTCTACCACAATAAAGAAGCCATATATCTTGACTCAGCTTGATCACCACAACAAAGTTAAAGCAAAATTTATGACAAATTACCTATTTTCCCTCCCACTCACTTCTGACTTTCTACCAATTGGATTCCATTTCTGATTACTTGCAATTCTTGGCTCTGGTTTTTGTATGTGATTCTACTGCTGCTCCTTTATAATTGGTATTGTCATTTAGATTTCAGATTACCTCTATGAACTTGAATTTGATTCATTACTGACATTATGGGTGAGATTTCAGTTTTTGATGGAAAGTCACTAGTTCTTATTCTCAGAGGCCATTTTCAGATGTAGCAGGTGTCCAGTGAAAGAGGTATTTAGGCATATTTTGAGGAAGCAACCAAATTCTTTTTAAGCCATACATAAATATTCGCCAGAAAATAAGTTCAAATCCTCAAGAATCTTAAAGTTTCTTAAAGTAATGTATGATTTTTTCTTTTCAATTAATCTAAATCATACTTTTAGCAATAAACATGTATGTGTTAATTTTTATTAATAAATGGTAAGCTCTTATTCTGGTTCTTTGAGTATAAATTTATTGTCGTATAAACTCCTATCTCAAAAAAAGTCCTTACAAGTAAAAATTCTATTATTCACTCACCCCAACTGAAAAATCACTCATATAATACTTTATTAATGATATAATGCCAAATACTGTGTAGCTATTTAAGAGGTTTCATTATATTTCATGAATATTAATTTCCTTCCAAATAATTAAGGTAACTGCCAGAATTACTTAGCAAGATAGATGGCAGTGATTATACTATTTTATGTATGAAATAGGCATCATATAAGATTTATATATAGTTATATATACACACATATATTTACACATATATAAAATATCAATAACAACTAAACAAATTTCCTTCCCTTCATTTTTTTCCTCTGACATTTAAAAATATATTTTTCTTCTTTACTTTTTGTTCCTCAATTTGCTATAATTTTTAAAAAACCCTTCCAATTTAGTGAAAGAGACAGTATTCAATTTTTAAATAATGTGTTTTTGTTTATAAAAGTGTTTCAAAACGGGGACTTCAAATATGGTAATTGCACCTGAAATATGATTTCTATTATCTGATGGTAGAGAATCTATATTCCCATGGACAGGCTACAATAAGAGAGAAGGTTTATAATAAATTTCATACATACAATGTACATTATTTAATAATCTGATATCCTTCTGCAGAGTATGATTATACACACTCCTTCACTCATGATCGGCATATGGCTTCCAGAAACCCTACTCATGATGAAATCTTTCTGTGTTTCTACAATTAACTGGCAGTTCAAAATAAAATCATCTGTGAAATAAGCTTACATTGGTAGAGAAGCAAATCTTCATAGTTATCCATTCCAAACTCTCTGAATGAATCTCAAGTACACACTGCATTACAGTCATTGAAAGATCAAATAATGGGCTTCCTTATGATTCTCTGCGAGTTCATCCCATGCTTAATGATCCATTATTGGCATAACAAGGGATTAGATAAAAACTATTAATGATAAGACTCTAATATTAAACTAAAGTCTGGGATACTTAAGGCTTTTAACATACTTACAGGATGATTTTAAAAGACTAACAATTGACCTTAGGGGCACACAACAGTAAAGACATGAACACCATAATTGTTTTTCTTCATATTAACTAGGGGTGACTGTAATTAATATTTATCCATTTAATAAACTTTTAAATGAGAAGGCCAACAAAATAAGCAATGAAGATATGTTTTGTTTATTCTAGGGTATTAGTCAGTTTTCACAATTTAACCATGAATTTTTACAATGATAATAAATAGAGGTAGTACAGAAATTGGATCTGGGAATAATAATGCAACTAGTTGTATCAGTTCAATGCACCTATTTGAATCCTTTACATGTCACATGCTTGTGAATTTTTGCCAATGATGAAGCCAAAAATTAATTTACTGAGTGTCACACAACAAATGGTGATATCAGGAATTCAGCCATGGCCATTCAAGTCCAGAGCCTCAATTTAGTTGAAGCTAGTGGAGAAACAGGGCAACAAATATGAAAAGGAAGATTTTTCCATTTTCAAAAACACGTTTGGTGGTCATTCTTATTTTTTGTTTATTATTTTTAACTGAGTGAAGAGCTAAACAAAATAAAGATAATCTCAAAACTGAGGCAGATACATAAACTGGTGAGAGAACAGTAATCAAATTGTGTCATTCTTTGTGGGAAAATCTAAATGTAATCACATCTCTGCACAAATGACCCAAAGAACTCAGGAACTAGCACTGAATCATTGCAATGAGAAATGCCTACTCTGGGTAGATGATTAACAAGTATCAATTTTATGCAATTTTATGAAATACTTCTTTTAAAGAGGCAGCATTACTTCATTTGTAATTTTAGAAAGATTTTCCAATTTTACATTTCTATCATAACTTGATCATCTTTGACGGGTAGAACACAGAATCAGTTATCAGAAGTCTCGGGCACTGGCCCAGGCTACTACTTATTTGTTCCTTGACCCTAATCAGAATAGTTACTTCTCTAAACTTCAATATTTTCCTTCCACTGTGAAATTAGGCTTTTATCTTCTGCTTTCCCTACCTCATGGGGTTGTTTTCACAATCAATTAGAGTATTTCATATATACACATTTGTGAATAAATATACATATTTAGGATTGTATGTATACAATTGAAAATTAAAAATGCATACACTAGGCCAGGAGTGGTGGCTCCAGCCTGTAGTCTCAGCACTTTGGGACGCTGAGGTGGGCGGATCACCTGAGGTCAGGAGTTCGAAGCCAGCCTGGCCAATCTGGTGAAACCCTGTCTCTATTAAAAATACAAAAATGAACCGGGCATGGTGGCAGATGCCTGTAATCCCCGCTACTTGGGAGGCTGGGGCAGGAGACTCTCTTGAACCTGAGAGGCACAGGTTGCAGTGAGCAGAGATTGCGCCACTGCACTCCATTCTGGGCGATAGAGTGAGACTCTGTCTCAAAAAAAAAAAAAAAAATGCATAGACTAAACCATTTAATAAGCTTTCTTTGTGTAAATGGTTTAACTCCATTTAAAATAGTACTTACACTGAAATAATGCCTTTCCGTGTCACAAATCCATTGTATTGATAACATAAATTTTGTATTTATGCAAATTAAGATAACAAAGGAACAAAGACCCTGCTTAGCAAAGTCACTCTGCCAATGTAATTAGCTTTGTCTTGTTTCAACTAGTCGAGCAGGAGCAGTTGCTTCCTTTGGAAGGAAGCCTGAAGAACTATCATAGAAATTTAGAATAGAAGACAAAGCATCAGAGGCCAGTCCAGATAACACTGTATCTTGTGATTTATCTTCCCAGTCTCTATTAATTCCCTTTTGGTGTCATAGCACAGATGACTGTTACTCTCTTCTTTCAAGTTTCTTTGCCTAATTTTGAATAGCTATCTCGTTGAAAACAGACAAGAAATTTGGAATACCCTCTGTATTATTCTCATTTTATTCCCTTTTTATAATATTTTCAAACAGGAGGAAAAAGCATGGGGATTTTCCTTGACTGTTGATAATCTCTAGCTCTGTGCTTTTTTGGAATTTCATGCCATATATGAGTATTTTGTGTTGGGTATATATAGAGGGCAACATTCATAAATAGGAAAACTTCAAGATTTAGAGGTGTTACTTCATGTATTTCTGTTCTGAGAATGGAGGTTCTTGGACAAATGTATTTGAAGTACAGAGGACAGAGGGTTAATACATATAATATTCAAATAACTATTACCAAATATCAAGGAGACAATGAGCCCAATGCAAATTATATCAAAAAACAAATCAAATGCATTCAAGTGGAAAATGAATATGAAAAAATATCAGATTTACTAGTTGTCAGAATGTAAGTTATATTTACAATTAATTATTTTATAGCCACTAAATTTAACAGAATAATTTTAAAATCAGTAACATCAATTGCTATTGGGGATGCTTGAAAAATTCATATATTGCTGTTAGAAATGTGAGTTTTCACAAAATTTTAAAAACCATTGTAAATATCCACTAAAATTAAGATAAATAACACTCTTTGACTTTCAAACTGTTCCTAAAAATCCAAAACAACCAATGCTTAAAGATTTATGTACAGTTATTTATTTTCAGCATTGTTTAAAGGGGCAAAATACTAAAAATGGGTTGATGGTCCATTAATATTGTAATAGCTGGGTAAATTGTGCTAGGATAAAATGCACCCTAGAAAGGAAGGAAGCAGGCACACAGGCAGTTTGTTTTCTGAGGAATGGACATTTTTCAAAGAGATTCCTGTGCATTCACAAAGTAATATTGCCTGATTCATTCTATATCATTACTATAGAGTGAATATTTTAATTTGTGCATAATATCATAAATGTTGCTCATTGTGTACAAATATTCAAAGGCTAGTTTTTACAAATGTAAGACACGCAAAACAACTTACTGGCAGTAATATCTTATCATTCATCTTCTGCATTAATATTATAGTTGGATAGTCATACTTAAAAATCTACCACAGTAAGGGCAGTAAGCTCAAAGGAAAAGATATGCAATTGTATTTTCTTCATGCTTTATCTAAAATATTTTTTTAAAATTTATATGAGAAAATACAAGATAATTATTTGAAATAATTTTTTGATACAATTGTTATGGAACCCTAGTTTTTGTGGGAAAAAATGCCTTTTTTACATACATTGAATAGAACAGGAATGTACTCCTTAATTTTAATAATTTATTTGCTATCGTTATATAATCAGTGTCTAGAAAGATTAAAATGGCAGAATTGATTAAAACACTTTTTCCATTCTCTACTCAAGTTATTGGTTTATGTCTACAGGCTGAGTGCCTCGGATATCAGGATAGAAATTTTATACTGAAGGAAAATTACTATATGATAAAATTGAAAAACTTATTAGGTTCATGATCATTGTTTGATAACCTATACTTACTCTTTAATAGTAACTTACATAAAGCTTTTTAAAAATATATAATCTATTGTATTTATTACACTTATGTTTGGACATAAAGCTTTATGTCATCCCGTCTATGATCTGGAAGTTGAAACAAGGTGGTTTCAACTGAACACTTTGCATCCTGTTGTGGATCACTTGAGGACCTAAAATCTGTTTCTTAGACACTTTGATAGCAAAAGATGCAGGAGACTTCTAGAGATAATATTTAAAGGAAAGGAACTTTCGTACTGTTTCACATAAACCTGTATCTCTATCTGTCTGTCTATGGATAGAGATAGAGATCAATAACTAATATCATACTGTGAAAATAGCTATTAACATTTCTTCCTTTCCACATGAACATATACCATATTTTGATGTAATGGATTTACTCTATTCTAAACAGTATTTAAAAACATTATTTTGATAGGTAAGTCTTTAAGCTCCTTAAAAAACCTGAGATTACATCTTTATGTAGGGCATGATTTAAGAAACCTATGACGCTTAATAAGATAAGAATAGCCTGTTTACATAGCTTAAAGTATTTAAAGTATAGTAAATTGGTGGTTGAGCTATGTAGGTGTTCTCCTCTGGTAAGGTTGTTTAGCATATATAAACCACTAAAATGATGGAAAATACACCAAGCTGAAGTGGGATCAGGATGACTAAACACAATAGTTTTCAATTTCTGCAATGAGTTTGGACCAAAATTAGTTTGAGAATAAATTTAGGGGAAAATGTCCTTGAAAAAACCATAATCTTTCTTAAAAGTTTTTCCTAATTGTAAATGTCACTAAGACTTATGAAGTCCCATAGATTATAATGAACAAAATTTCTATATACACCTGCTGTCACTATGAGCAACAACAGGACAACTCTTTCCAGCTTGGATTTGTTTGAACTAGACATACCAAAATGAGTTGGAAACACTTCTCGAACCTTGCCCTCCCATTCTGAAATGAGAATTCCATGCAATGACTGTACAAGTTTTGTCAAGCTATGGTGGAACATGGTATCACAAATACAGATATTCCTTAAACCTAAGTATTCCTGGCTGGTCCTAGGCTGACTTAACCTTTTTTATTTTCTCTCCTAAGTCCCACAGATTTGGTTCATTTAGCTTTCTATTCTTGGCTGCCACCAACTACTTTGCAATCCTATGTTCACAGACCTCCAAAGGATAGAGTATTTTAAACTTCCCTTCATGCTTGGGAATTTATTAATTTATTTACATCTTACAAAATTCAAAAAGCACCCAGTTTCCATCCCCAGATGCAATCACTGTCCGGATTCCTGGGAAACATCCCGAGCTATTCTATGGATAAGTGAGCCTAAATGTAAATACATCTTCCCTCTTTCTATGCAATTTTAGCATTACTGTGCATCTTTGTTCACTTAATAGTGTATCTTATAAATTTTTATGCATTTACACATCTTGTACTGTCTTGTTCTTTTTCTGTTCATACTGTAATGTCTTGCTCATTTTAGCTGGACGTGTAGTTTCTTGCAGCATGAATGTGCTACCATGTATTAAGCCAGTCCCCTATGGAGGGACATGTGGATCAGTCCTTTGCCATTATAACATAGCGTTGCAATAAACATCTGTGTACATTCATCCTCTTGCATGTGTATGAGTGTACCTTGAATAAATTGCTACAAGTGGTATCACTGGGTTATAGGGGGGCTTGTAGGCTTGATTTTGAGATATACGAGAGGTTGCCCTCAGACTTGTAGGATGAGGGTCCTGGTCTTTCATCATATACTTGCCAGCTATACTCTGCCACTGCCTCTGGAGCTGTCCACAATCACAGCTTCACATAACGTGGGTGAGGTGAGGGAGCACCCTAGACCCAGGCCAGACACCAATTTAATCTCAGACATTGAGCAGAGAAATCAAATCGCTCAAATTCACCTTGAAGGCTCAGGTACTCTTTTGTTAAATCAACATCTTTTCAGCTTAGCACTTCTTCTATTATTTACCTAGTTTTCATTTAGATGGAATATTTTATTTATTTTTTGTTATATCCTCTTGGTTTATTGAGCCTTTTATTAATATAAGCTGTCCTTCTTTGTCTTTTTTAATCTTTTTTGATTTAAAGTCTGTTTGTTCAGCTATTAATATAGTCACCCTTGCTCTCTTTTGATTACTATTTGCATGGAATATCTTTTCCATTCTTTCACTTTCAACCTATTTCAACCTATTTGTGTTTTGGGATCTAAAGTGAGTCTCTTTTGGATGGCATGTGTAGGTTGGATATTCCATATCCAAAATGCTTGGGACAAGCAGCATCTCAGATTTGAGATTTTTTTTTTGGGCGGTGGGGTTGGTGGGGGTGGATTTGGAAGTGTTTGCATTGTATTTACTAATCCCTAATCTGAAATTTTGAAATCTAAAATTTGAATGCTCCAATTAGCATTCCCTTTGAACAGCATGTTGGTGCTCAAAGAGTTTCAGATTTTGGAGCATGTCAGATTTAGAATTTTCAAATTTGAGATACTTAACCTGTAGCTGGATTCTGTTTTTCAACCCATTTTGCCAATCTCTGTCATTCTATCTTGGAATTTAATCTATTTACATTTAAAGACTTTACTGATAAAAAAGAACTTACTTCTGTCATATCGTGATTTGTTTTCTATATTCCTTATAGCTTTTGTGTCCTTCCTTTCCTAGATTACTGTCTTCTTTGTGTTTAGCTGATTTTTTATAATGTTTTTATTCCTTTCTCATCCCTTTTGTGTTTATTTCTAAAGCAAAATTATATAGCTATTTGCTTTATGGGTACCATGGGGATTACACTTAGTATTTTAAACTTATAAAACTCTAATTTAAAATTATGCCATTTTAATTGCAATCATAAACAACTCTGCTCCCTTATATCTATATCTTGATCCTTTTTAGTTGTTGATATCACAAAGTAACATTTCAATACATGTGTATCCGAAACATGAACTAATTGTTGTTTATTTTTAATGCATTAGTCTCTTAAATTATGTAGGATAATTTTTCCAGATATAGGATTCTTGGCTTACAGGTCTTGTTTTTCTTTCAGTATTTTAGCTATATCATCCCACTGCTGCATGGCCTCCAAAGTTTCTCATGAGAGATCTCCAAATAAGCTTATTGAGTATCTCTCAGATGTGCCAAATTGTGTCTCTGTTTATGCTTGCCAAATTCCCTGTGTGTCTTTTGATAGTTTGATTATAATGTGTCTCAATGTGTGCTTGAGTTCATCTTACTTGGAGTCCATTGAGCTTCTTGAATGTTTATATTCATGTCTTTCATCTTATTTGGGAAATTTCTGGCCTTTATTTCTTTGAATATTCTCTTTTCCCTTCCCCTCTGCCCCTCTCCCCCTCTCCGCTTCTCCCTCTGTACCTCTCTCCCTCCCTCCCTCCCTCCCTTTCTTTTTGGAACTCCTCAGTGCATATGTTGGTCTGCATGATAGTATCCACAGGTCCCTTGTGCTCTGATCACTTTTCTTCAGTCTTTTTCCTTCTGTTCCTCATACTCAGTAATTTCAATGGTCCTGTCTTCACATTCATGCATCCTTTCTTTTAGCTGCTCATGTCTTTGGATACCTCTTATGAGTTTTTCATTTTTGTCATTGTACTTTTCAGCTCCAGATTTTCTCTTTGGTTACTTTTTAAGTTTTTATCTCCTTATTGATATTTCCATTTTGTTCACATGTAGTTTTCCTGAAATTCTTCATGTCTTTAGTTCTTTGAGCATCTTTAAGGTAATTGTTTTAAAGCAGTTTTTTAGTAGCTCTGTCATCAGCTTCCTCTCGGGGACCATTTTTGTTGGTTTGTTTTTTCCTTTGAGAGGCCATACTTTTACCATTTGTTATATGCTATCTTAGTCCATTTTGTGATTCTATGACAGAATACCTGAGACTGGGTAATTTATAAAAAAAAAGAAGATAATTTATCATAGTTCTGGAGGCTAAGAAATCCAAGAACAAATAGCTGGCATCTGGTGAGGGCTGCTCTCTGCTTCCAAGATGGCACCTTGAACACTGTGTCTTCCAGAATGGAGGAACCCCATTTCTTTCTTTGCCTTGTCCAAAGAGGGAAGGGCAAAAGAAACCAAATTCCCTCTGGCAAGACCTTTTATAACAGCATCAATCTATTCATGCTCTGTCTGTATGACCTAAACACCTCCTAGAAGGCCCTAATTCCCAACACTGTTGTCTTGGGTATTAAGTTTTCCACACATGAATTTGGGTGGAGACATTCAGATCATAGCATAAGCCTGTTGAATTTTTTGTGAAAACTGTGCATCTAAATCCAATAATGTGGTAACTCTGGAAATCAGATTAGGCTCCTTCCCTGGGGTTTGATATTTTGTTTTGTTTTATTGTTTTAGGCTGTCTTTGTGCTAAGGATCAGACTGAGGTGTAAAGTAAAACCTTTTTAGATTTCTTCCAAGCCTGTGTCTTTCTTTGGGCATGTGTAGTGACTTTCTAATTTCTTTCACATATGTAGTTGCTTTTGAATTTCTTTGTCTTTAGTGTGTGGTTCTCAAAAGGAGAAAGACAAAAATGAAGGGTGGAAAAAATGGGCCAGCCCTTTAAATCACCAAGAATTCCTTTGAGCCAGAGGAGGAAAGGATTGCAACTATGAGGGAGAGGTACAACAGCAATGGCTGTTCACCTCTGTGTCTGCACCTCCATGATAAGAAGCAGCAATCAGCAAGTAGAACAAAGATCCCTGATATTTGGAGGACAAGGTCCTTATTGCCCACCCTGGCTCCTGTAAGCTGTGTGCAAGCTGCTCCAGGAACACATGCATGGCTGCCTGTCTCAGGAATGGAGGGTGGGTAATGGGTAGCTATTGACTAGTTAAGAGCTGAAATTGATGAAAATTCACTGTTCAAGCTTTCCTCTTGAAGTAAAAGCCTTCAGTACACTCCAGAGTTCCAAAATAGCTACATCAGACAGATTCTCTCAGTGTAATTGTTGTCTGGGTGGGCTGAAAGATTCCTGGTGTTCCCCACCCCTTTGTCGTTCCAGAATCCTCCCTTCCCTGCTATTTTTAAATTGACAGTTTTTATTGCTAGAAGCATGAGAGAAACAGTAAGGAGGCTAACATAATTGGACGATAATTTGGAAGTTATAATGTTATAACCAAAGAAATCATAAGTAGCTGTTTCTAGTCTTCATTGAAAAGTAAATGGAGTTTGAAAAGCTCCTCTTTGCTCAAGGCTGCTCTTTCGTTAATGTTTGTGTAGACAATTGTTGAGTTTTGCTCTAAGAACAAGCTTACCCACTCTCTGGATTGTCATTTCATAGAGCTATTCCAAATTTAAACTTAGGTAGATTCAGGTTGAGAGCCAATATCAGTATGAGAGTGGTTATAAAATGATTATCATTTTATGCAATTAGAATGACTACTTTTTCACCATGCATGTGTGTGAATTTGTATGTTTCTCCTTTTTTCCAACTCCTCAAACAGTTCTGTGTGCATAATTTAGCAAGTAAATTGAGTGTCATAAAACCTATATAAGGTTACTATCATTACTCATTAAATAAATGGCCAAGGTAACACTTATGACAAATCTGTCTTATGGTAACATCTGCACCCTCTTTTCTGCTTTATGTCAAAACCCAGATTCTTTTTATTTAACTTTTATTTTTAGTTCAGAGGTACAAGTGTAGGCTTGTTACATAGGTAAACTTGTGTCATGGGGGTTTTACAGATTATTTCATCACCCAGGTGTTAAGCCTAGTACTTGTTAGTTATTTTTCCTGATCCTCTCCCTTCTCCCACCCTTCACCCTCTGAGAAGCTCCAGTGTGTGTTTTTTGCCTCTATGTGTCCATGTGTTCTCATCATTTGGCTCCCTAAAGAGAATGTGGTACATATTCTCTTTACATGGTGTATTACATACACCATGGAATACTATGCAGCCATAAAAAACAACAAGATCATGTTCTTTACAAGGACATGGGTAGAGCTGAAGGCCATTATCCTTAGCAAACTAAAACCCAGGTTCTTAAAATTTTCCTTCTCAATAGACCAACATATTCCCTCTTGTAATGTTTTCTGCTAAATAGCTACCATGGTCTGGCACTGAGGCAAGTATCTCTTATTTCTAAACAAGTTCTTAATTTAAAAAATAGTAATCATAATGGCATTTGTTTTTGGCCAGATTCCCAATCTTGTATTCTCATTATTATTTACTCAAAAATAACTTTGTCATCTTTATCCTCAGGAGTCTTATCCTCCTACTATTACTCATTCTCTGGTCTTCTAACCACAGAAAGCACATTTTTATGTTATCCTTTCTGGAACCCTCCTTGACTCCAGGCCTTAGAATCCCTAAACTTATATTATTTTATGAAAAACTTTAAAGTTTGATTTTTTTATGTAATAGATAAGAAAACTGAAATTTATAAAGTTTAAATAACTTGCTCAGGGTTATATAGCTCTTATGGAAGATCTGAGAAATGAGCTCAATTCTATATTTAACCAGTATGAATTATTGTCTTTCCCAAACCCACAAGCATCATTTGCACTGAAGACTTTAGAAGGCTGATCAATCATAATTTGCATCCTACTCTATAATTCTTACAGTCTTTTTCTCCCCAAAGCACAAGATACCAAATCTATTTCCCACGCAAAAATAAGAAATGTTGTACTACTGGTAAAAAGTAATATGCAGTTTTTAGGAAAAAAATCATGACATTTGAAAGAATATTATGTCACTTTAGTATTATTTTCAGACTGCTAAACAACTACCCTTGATAACATATTTTTATTTTGTGTCACATTCTAATTTGGTTTATATTCTGTCTATATTATTCATAGCAGATTCCAAAATCTCCTTAGTTCTTGACTTGCTTGTATATAATAAAGTTTTTTTCTCAACCACATCATTAAGCTGAAATGTGTGTATATATATATACGTGTATATATATACACATATAGTGTATATATATGTGTATATATATATACGTGTATATATATACACATATAGTGTATATATATGTGTATATATACACGTGTGTATGTGTGTGTGTGCACATGCGCACCTGTGTTGGTTATTTTGTGGTTTTTGTTGTATTAATAAAAGATTTTATTTGTATGCTTTATTAAGGTTATATATATATATATATATAAGTCTCCAAAATACCAGTCCCGATTTTGAATACTAAATTTCTTTCTATCATGGTATTCTTTGTTTTTAAATCAAACCAGTAGAACAAAAATCTAAGCAAGATAGACAAGAGTAAACTTAGAAGTCAATAACTAAAAGGCCAACTCACACACAAACACACACACACAAACACCCTAGCAATCTGTAATTACAGCAATCTGTAAGCCCATCAGTCATATTTCCATTTTTTGTGACCATGTGACCACTTCCTAGTTTTTAGAAAAACTAATTCCACCTAGCATGAGTCTGTATTTGGCACATTTTTTTCCAAAAACATTTATGCAAGATATGAGCAGTACTATACTGCAACATGTTTGTATGCTTTGGGGCAATGATTTTCAAAAAGTCCTCTATTTCCAGCCTCTAAAAATCTCCTCATTAGTCTGAGTACTGACAGGTTCACACAAACCTCTCTATCACTGCTGAAATGCCAACAAAAATAGTAATTGCTTTTTTCTCTAGGATCAATTCTCTTGTCATAGTTCAGGCTGCTGAGCAATCATTCAATCAGTCTTTTAGTCATGGTCCTATAACAAACTCCTTTTCTCCCTGTTGGGATCAGTATCTGATTCAGGAGAATTTCCTAACATTTGTTTAGCTCTGAAAAATTTCTCCTCTTATTCAGTATCTTTAAAATTCCTCATGAACTATTGAAATGTTAATAAAAATATTCAACTAGCTATTATTATGATATTAAAACTGATAGCTTTTCGTGTAATTTGGTTGAAAAGCACTAGACATTATCAAGTGTAGCTAAGTAAATAAGAAATAAAACATTTATTAGGAAATACTGATAATTTTTAGCTTTAATAAACAGAAGAATTGGCTAGTCATTTCTGAAATCATAGTCATTTTTGAAAACATAATTATATTCTTTACCCAGAGCAAAACTGGGGTAATTTAATGAGCAATATAAATAAGATGCCCCTTAAAAGTGGAAGAATGCATTTGTAAAACTATGAGAATAAAAATGCAATCCTGACATTAGAATTATGTGTCCACTGGGAAATTCTCTGAAGCAAGTTCTTTCAAAATGTCATTGAATAAGTTTTTAACCTCTCCAGCTTTTTCCACTACCTAGCTGTTCTACTTCATTTATTCTTGTCTTTTATATTGCAGTTCTTCTTCAGGGTTAGTTAGTTGCTCTATTCTCTAAAGTTTGGTTTTCTGTACCCAAATCTGAATGCTAGGCCCTGTGTCCTCATCCAGATACTTAATGTATTTCCTAGTTCAACATTTTAAGTGGGGTTGATAATGGTGTAAATATTTATAAATGCTAACATCTGGTTCATTTTAACAGGAAAATGTTCAACTTTATTGACCATAGTTTTTCACATATTCTCTCAGGGACTTTGTTTTTCACTGGCCAAGTCATTGTGAAAATGTTTTGAAATGTCCAGTTTTCATAAAAGGGTTAGTGATATTGTTGGTTTTTGATACACGTATGTAAAATTGGTAATTTTTAATTTCTGAATTCTTCTACACAAAAAATAATACCTACATATATTTTTACCATTTTAGTTTGCACAGCCATGATTGTTAGTGAAAATGAACTTAAATCTTAATACTATTTTTATGCTCATACTCCTAAATAATGACTTTAAAATGTATTGCACTTTATAGGTTGCTATGCAATGACAAACATCTCATTAGATATTGATAATAAGCTTCTAATATCCTTAGGGATCATATAGTAAATTAAAAAAATATATTGTGATGATAAATGACTTATGTAATACTGTATCCGTTCAGATACTTTCAAATGCAAATTAAAAAAAAAGAACTGAAACTTACATAAATAATAAAGCAATGTATTAGTTAACATGAAAGAGGAGGAAAGCTTCAAACTGACTTAATCTGGTGGCTCCAGCTTTGGGTCCACTTCCCTAGGATTTTTCTCAGCCCTCTCCACCAGGTTTTTTGTCTAGTCATTAGGCTGGGAAGGAAATAACTATAGGAGATACTGGCTTTAGAGTTCTTTGAAGAAATATCCAGCTAGGAGAAAGGTGTTGTTTTTATTTTATTTTATTTTATTTTTTTCTGTCTAACTTAAGATTAAATTCAAATTTCCCTGAAGCTATAACAAGCTTCATTTCACTCGATTGCCCAAATTTAGTCTCATCCTCAGTTCTGATCTAATTCATGTTGATGGAGGTGTGTCACTGATTGATAGGTTCTTTTACTACTTCTGTTTCATAGCAATTATTATAATTTGAATAATAAGCAAATAAAGTTATGTGCAATTAATTTATTTTTTTTTCACCTGTGGTAGCGTAGAGGCTTTGCCTATTTTGTTCCTCAATGTAGCACAGCATAGACAAGTCCCTAGAACATGGTAAGTATTAGATAATTATTTAGTTATTAAGTAGAGACAAAGAAAATTCATGTAATTAGTTTCATATGGAAGTTGGTATTTAGGTGGGGTGGTAACTCCAATTCTTTCTGAGGACAGAATTTACTATGGGAAATATTTAAGCTATTATCCTTGACATCCACAATCTTAGTACATTTCTGCACACTCTCTCTCTCTCTCTAGTTTTCTACTGTCAGTGTAGCATACATAAATACTACATAAATACACCATATTTACTCATTAAAAAAACAAGACTGCAAACATTGTCTCATCTTTTTCCCAAATTAACTGCAGTTAGCAGAAAGTTTAGTAACTCTGGATTAGTTTGCCTTCCCATTAATTATTCCAGCTACTTCAGAGTTTATAGCCCTAAAAGGGATCAGTTTGATTCCCTCATCCATGCAGAGGGAACACTCAAATTCCCCCTTGCATCCCTGCTAATGATTCCTTCTATCCTGCAGCGTGTATCATTCATGCTTAGTTATGCGAATCCAACAGATCCTTGATGTTGCCTTGCTAATCTGACTCATTGTGCAGATTCACTCTGTCCCTGAAGGATGGTGATACCCAACTTCAGGGCTCATTTCAGACAATGGCTTCTCAGACTATGTCTGTTAATATTGCAACTTTTGGTCCTAACCTTCTTTAGTCCCTATACATTTTCCTGAAATGAAGTGGTCCCTGGAGTGCTGATTTGGACTAGCTCGTAGGTACACCACATTAAAACACTTTCCCCTTCTCTTGAGCTTACCCACACCTGCAAGTCAAGCAGATTAATATTGTCATTTTAGTCCTCAAAACACAAATAATTTATGTAAAGCTCTTTTCTGCCATTTGTTTATGGAAGACCAAACTTAAATTATTCTATTGGTCCTGGACTCTTCATTTGGAGATCTCTATCTTCAATAAAATGATTTTTTTGTCATCTCACTAAAGAAGAGAAAAAGAAAACAATCTACAAATATCATTTCTGGTATAGACTCTGAAATATTACATACCCCTTAATATTGTTGTATCTTGTTTTATTGTTGTTGTTTACATATACTAATGTATGTAGACATGGCAAGGGAATTCTGAAAAGCAAAATTCCTGGAATAACCAATGATTTATTTGAGCACAGTTTAGTACTCTATTAGACTATGTTGAGAAATCAAATAATATTCACATTCATATTATGAAAAATACACTATTTTAAAATGAAAAACAGATACCTAACTATGTCATGAAAAGTTACATTCAAGTAAAATAGAAAATCTTGAAGTTTCGTGTTCCCAACCAAAGACAAGAAGAAGAAAATGCTGTAGTATTAGTCAAGAATTTTGCTAAAACAGTGCCCCTCTACTTACTTTGCTTAATCCTTGCTTAGATAGAGACCAGTTGCAACTTTGCAAGGTTTCATTGCCTCATCTATAAATATGGGATAATAATAATATCTAATCTCTAACTTGACACATAGGATTAAATGACATAAGGCATGTGATGTAATTAGCAGCTTAGTGCCTGGCTCACGACACACACTTAATAGAGATTATTGCAATTACTATTGTCATCATCATTCTTTAACACATAAATTTGGGATGAAAAATAAAGAGATTCTTGCATGGTAATAATCAAATGTTTTAAGTTGAAGTAGATGCTCCCTAAAGAGGCTTACTGGTGCATTAAAAATATGTTTATGATTTATTTTCTTATTCTTAGGCAGTTGCTATTTATCTTGACTCATTTTCTTATTTGATTTTCCTTATGTTCCCCAAAGTGAGGGTGAAGGTTGGTATACTTCTAATTTTGCATGGAGATACAGGAATTTAATAGAACTACACTCCCTGATTCTTCCTTTGGGTTTCTTTAGGCTTAAGCCTAAAATCTACAATTAGAATGGAAATAAATCCTAAGTAAATATAATAACGTTCAGCTATATTTCACACAACTGAATTTACTTGATCTCAGCATCCTTACAAGAGTGGTGGAAAAGTTTTATTATTCCATTTTACATACTCCGAATTGGTTCTCAATGACATTAAATGATTTCCCTAAGGTCTCATGTCTGGGAAATGTCAGGATAGTAAGTTGATCATAAAATCCTGTAATATTTTCTTTCTACTACATTACCTCACATTATCTTTTGAAACATAACTTAATCTTTTTAAAAATAGTTTTCTTATCTTTTCTTTCACTCTCCCTTCTTTTAACTAGGCAAAACCTTGTTTAAACTATGCCATTACTGCGAACAAGTAGGAATTGCTGATAGAGGAATTAAATGTTAGAAGATACAGGGAAACATTAATTTTTTCTGTGTAACATTGGGTTATTCAGCTTTTGTGATAATGGTTTCCCAATGACTGGAAGAAGATTGCCAAAAGAAGTAGTAAGACAGAATCTAAGTAGTTTTCTCCCATATCATGAGTCCCAAGAATACCCACATGTTTGCAAAAAACCTGGTGGAGAGGGCCTCTGATAACTCAGAGGCATTGTACTGTCAGCCATGGCTTATTACAGTGAAAGGCTACACAACAAGCTCAGCAAGAGAAAAGACACATCCAGCAAAGTCTGGAGGAATTCATGCACAGCATTCAGAAAACCCTTTCTCTCAGGAGGGGCCACACAGAATGTGTTCTTTCTTCTGGCAGTTAAATACAGCAACACTTATGCAGTGTTTCTGCCCAGGAGAGTCTGCTGTTGACTGAGTTCAAGATTTTCCCTGGGGACTGGTCATGCAGGCACTCTCTGCCTATGTGATCAGCCACAATCATAGAAATTCCAGACTCCCAGAAGGAAAGCAGCTGTTTACTATAAATCAGGCTGATACAGCTAATTCAGTGCCTCAGGCAAACAAAACAGCTTTATCAGTGTAGGGGACTTCAAAAGCCACATTGCTGGAAACCAGCCAAGTAACAGCCCTGCAAGCAGGCCCTTCTAAAGAGTAGTTTAAGACCTCCTGTGGTAACTGCTCTATTTTCCAGGGACAATACGTAGGGGACAGAGGAACACAGCAGAATTTTGAAACAGGATATACAATCACAATAAGAGAAGGAGCACCAAGTATCTTCTGTTATCAGTAGAATAATCCTGATATTCTAAACCTAGGTTTTCAATTTTTTTTTTTCAGGATTTTGCTTATATTGTAAGTACAGTAAAAAATCAAGATGGTGAAATACAACTCAGGAACACACATGTATTAAGGCAGGTTTGACAGTTCCATCAGTATACTACAAAAAAAAAAAGTGCTTTGTAAACCTAAAGCCACAGTGGCCTTAGACCATGTTAAATGCTTTAATACATGTCCAAAGGATTAAGGAAGTATAAGGAAAGAGAATGTGAGTTCTTTTTAGGAAGATTTAAGAAAGCTCCAGGAAGAAGTGGCATTTGAGATCCTTCATCCTTAAAGATTTCAATTACAAAGGTGGTACAATGATATTCTTGTTATTGGGAACAAATACAGGAAGCTATGAATATAGAAAATATTGGGAAATATTGCGTAATTTGGTGTAATATTGTACAAAACAGTGATATACATTATTGTATAATTAATATAATGGTAAAAGTTATATTCATATCATACTATTACAATTAATTATTTTTGATATTCGATATATACAAGGTTAGAATTGGGAAATTCATATCAAAGGGATTTGTTCACCTATTTTCTATCAAAAAAAAATCCCATTGGATATTAAGCAGCAAATTATTTATACAATGTTGGGAAATAATGTGGTAACACTTGTTTATTTTTTAATGTTCCACATGGATTTAATTTTTGTGTTATTGTCTGTAGAATAAAGGACAATAAAAAAATTACCAAGACTTTATCTGGTTGTTCTGGTATGTTTAAACAAATTCCTTGGGGATTAGTATTTCATTTACTAATAAAAACTTTTCAACTTCAGTGGACAGCTATTAGTTGATACACATACAGGTATAGAAATTATAAATAATTTTTCACTGAATCATACTGAAAAATTTATAGTCATTGTTTTAGAAATCATATTTGAATATGACTTCTTTCAATAATATGACTGAATTAAAATGTTAGGAAAACACTGATTCAATATGTACTAATTTATTCTAAATGCCAAGTGCTAAGTGTACTTATATCTATAAAAACGAAATTATATGAAGTGTACGATTACTGTATCAAACATTCATCCATTTAATTAAAATTTTCTTTGCGTTTTATACCTAACTTGTAATATTTTGTATTTTCCCATCAAGTTTTTCTAATTCCTTTCAATTGGAATGAGATGTGCTTGAGATGGTATTAGAAATAATTAAGAAGTCAGACACAGGGAGATTGCTTTTTCCAGGACATTATTTAGGTAAACTATTTTCAAAAATATCAAACAGTCACCAAAATGGGTCACATTCTATAAATAATAGAATTAAGTTTTGAAACAAAGGTTGCATACTTTCCTTGTTAAAATCCAAGCCATTCTCAGAAAAAGCTAATTATCTTAAGGCTGTGAGTCAACTGTTGCCAAATGGTCGCACAGTTAGCGACAGAGGAGAAATGAAGCACAGAGCAGTAAACCTTGGGGATTCACCTGGCCTCCTTCGCAGCCAAGATTTTTCCTATGGTGTTAGACAACAATTAAAAAATTTGAAATGGAAGGTGACTCAGTAAAGGGCAAACTGAAAAGTGTAACTCTCAATCAGATCATCCATATCACAGTAAAAGAATAACCAGAGCATAGTGAAAAAATAAGGAGAAAGTAACATTTTCCAAAGCCGGTGTGAATAGATAATTATTCTTCTGCGTAACTGGAGAAGTAGAACAAATACTGACATCATATATAATAGGGACCTTTACCAACTAGCTGGGAAGTCTTTAGAAATCATATTCTCTATCTCTAGGTTTCAGTTTTTCACCAATAAAATAAAGTGGAGTGGACTAAATGATTTCTGAGGCTGTTTTTCCATACTAACATTCTATGTCTTTATATAAAAGGATCTATTTGTAGAATAGTTGAGTGTAAGCAGCAGGAGAAAGACCTTATCTGTTTTGACCCAGCACATAGAATAGGCCCTGTCCCGCTGGGCGTGGTGGCTCACACCTGTAATCCCAGTACTTCAGAAGGCTGAGGCGGGCAGATCACGAGGTCAGGAGATCAAAACCATCCTGGCTAACACGGTGAAACCCCGTCTTTACTAAAAATACAAAAAATTAGCTGGGCATGGTGGCAGGTGCCTGTAGTCCCAGCTATTTGGGAGGCTGAAGCAGGAAATGGCATGAACCCGGGAGGCGGAGCTTGCAGTGAGCAGAGATCGCGCCGCTGCACTACAGCCTGGGCGACAGAGCCAGACAACGTCTCAAAAAAAAAAAAAAAAAAAAAAAAAATTGGCCCTGTCCCACAGTCAGCACTCAAAACAACACTTGTTAAATGAGTGAATAAGCCAGAAAATAAAGGCTGGTGGATTCGTAAAATGACTTTTACTGGAAAGACTGTGTATGCTGACACATACACTGGTACAGTAAGACGTTCGTCCCATCCTTTTTTTTTCTTTTCTTTTTTTTTGCTGAGACAGGCTCTCACTTTGTTGCCCAAGCTGAAGTGCAGTGGTGCCATCATAGCTTACTGCAAGCTTGAAACTCCTGGGTTCAAACAGTCCTCCCTCCTCAGCCTCTTGAGTAGCTAGGACTACAGGCCTGCCCTACCACCCCTGGGTAATTTTTTATTTTTTGCAGAGGCTGAGTCTCACTATGTTGTCTAGGTTGGTCTCAAACTCCTGGGCTCAAGTGATGCTTCCACCTCAGTCTCCCACAGTGCTGGGATTACAGGTATGAGCCACTGCACCCACCCCATCCTTCTTCTTTAAGGTAAATTACACCCTTTGTGATGGTGGAGCAGGTAGATAAAAACGAAGTCCCTAAGGAGCCTCAGTGTTTCTCACAGGTTTCTGTGCTCCTGGTTGGAAAAGCTAAAAAGTGGTTTGAAGTTATGAATATTAGAGAATACCTTTTGTGATGAGTTATCTGCTATAGAGAGTAACTCTAGTCCTCTAAGCAGTGGTCAGATTGCTGTTTCATGAGAAACAGTGACTAGCTTTTCCATGTTGAATGAATCCAAGTAATATCATTTAAGTTAATATACAGATTTAATTTCAAAATCTATCTTCTCGACTGGTACATCCTGGCTAACTTGTTAGACATAGCCATGGAATTTATTTAATTAGCTTCTCCTTACTATAACAAATAAATGCTAGTTTGAATGAAAATCTAATGAGAGCCAATTATATATTTAAAGCATCACCTGACTTTTGAAAGGTGTTATTACCAGATAGGGAGAACTAAAATATACTCAATTAGTTATAACATTCTCTTCTCAATGTTCATGGATTTCCTAGTAGGATCCAATTCTCAGAAATTCATGATGCAAATGCAGTTAAATTGAAGTAGATATCATAGAGAAATAAAAATGGTCATTTTATTTTCAGTTAGTTCTTTGGGTTTGAGAGGATATTAAGTTACAGTATGAGACACTGATCTGTCAAAATTATGAAACATTGATCTGTGAGATAAAAATGTAAGCCACGGTGCATTTTCTGACTTGCAGTCTGAGACTGCACATTTATTTTTCTGTTATGTTTTGCTGTTCCTAGAAATTAATAATGACAGAAATAAACACATTTAATAAAGTAAGATTTCCAGCAGTGGATTTTAACACAATCTGATTTATTTGTTTAATATTGAGTCTTCAATAGAGTTTCTCAGATAGTATGTAGTTTTACGTTATGAATACTACATTTAAAAGTGGGAACTTAATATGGATATACTGAAAGCAATGCCAGTTTACAAGATAATAATTATTAAAAATGTAAAGTATCTACAGCACAGGTGAAATAATGCACGTGTAGACTAGCACTGGTTACTTGTTTAATATTTTGGGGTACTCTTAAAAGAATTGAGGGAAATTTTAAAAGCATTGAGACTCCAGTTTGATATAGGTAAAGGCCACAACTTTTATATACTGATACACTTACTTAGTTGAAATCGTTCAGGTAACAATGCTCAAATATTAAAATGGAGACATTTAAAAATTTTTGATTTTTGGCCAGGCATGGTGGCTCATGCCTGTAATCCCAGCACTTTGGGAGGCGGAAGCAGGTGGATCACCTGAGGTCAGGAGTTTGAGACCAGCCTGGCAAAATCCTGTCTTTACAAAAAATACAAAAATTAGCTGGGTGTGGTGGCATGCACCTGTAACCCCAGCTACTAGGGAGGCTGAGGCAGGAGAATCGCTTGAAACCAGGAGGCAGAGGTTGCAGTGAGCTGAGATCGCGCCACTGCACAGACAGAGTGAGACATCATCTCAAAAAAAATAAATAAAAAATAAAAATTTTGATTTTCTAAAAGACAAGAAAATCCTAGAATTTTATAGCCAATAGAGATATTCAAGATTACCTAGTTCAGTTTATTAATTTTCCTGAAAAATGTAGTCTCAGAGTTTTTGGTGATTTGCCCAAGGTTAGCGAGAGAAAGGAAACAATTTATTCATTTCACTTTTTTTTTTCTGAATTAATTTGAATGGTTAATATTATACTCAATATATTAATGGCATGTTTATGTTAAGGGTAAATAAATATCATTTTATAGTAATTATAGAGATTTATTCATTCAGTTCATTTAATTAATATTAGTTTATTATCTACTAAGTGCCAGACACTGTTCTAAGTACTGGGGATATAAAGTTTTACCAGACGGACATACTGTCATGGACTTTACGTTCTGGTGAGAAGAATAGTCAGTACACAAAATAATAAATACATTAATATGAAAAATATTTTCCAGTGTTAAATCCTGAGCAGAAAATTAAAATTGAGTGATATGACAATAAGCAAGTTGATGTCTATTTTAGAATCAATGCTCATGAAAGTCCTTTGACACAGGAAATTTAAACTGAGATTTGAAGGGCAAAGGGATAACCCTATGACCTTGGGAAGGTTGTGGGGAGAGATCATTAAAAGAAGGGAACAGCTGGTACAGAATCTCTTGAGTAGAAAAGATTCAGAAACCCATTGAATGCCATTTAGAATTTATTGTATATAATCATATATAATTTTACCATTTTAAATGTGTTGTTCTCAATTTATAATATAGAGTCAGGCTTTCTTAAGTAAACCTTTTTTAATTTTTTTTTTTTCCGAGAAATAGTCTTGCTCTGTCACCCAGGCTGGAGTGCAGTGGTGCCATCTCAGCTCACTACAAGCTCCGCCTCCCGAGTTCATGCCATTCTCCTGCCTCAGCCTCCCAAGTAGCTGGGATTACAGGTGCCTGCCACCACACCTGGCTAAATTTTTTGTATTTTTAGTAGAGATGGGGTTTCACCATGTTGACCAGACTGTTTAGAACTCTTAACCTTGTGATCCACCTGCCTTGGCCTCCCAAAGTGCTGGGATTACAGGCATGAGTGCCCAGGACCTTCTTTAATTTTAAAACATTATGTTAAAACTAAATCATTACTCTCGGTATTGTGCTACTTCTAATCCATCCTCTTTATTTTAGTTGAACTCAGTTTATATTTCTAAACATTGCAAGTTAGTTTAGTTTTCACCCTGAAATAACCATTATCTTGATAGAATGGGGACACTGTCCTGTCAAGAATTGTGCTCTTTGGCAGGGGTCCCTAACCCCCAGGCCACGGACCATGCTTGTCCATGACCTGTTAAGAACCAGGCTGCCCAACTGGAGATGACCAGTAGGCAAATGAGCATTACTGCCTGACATCTGCCTCCTGTGAGATCAGTGGCTGCATTAGATTCTTATGGGAGCACAAACCCTATTGTGAACTGTGCATGCAAGGGATCTTGGTTGGGCACTCCTTATGAGAATCTAATGCCTGATGATCTGAGGTTGAAAAATTTCATCCCAAAACCATCCTCACCCCCAGCGGTGGAAAAAATGCCTTCCACAAAACCAGTTCCAGGTGCCAAAAAGGTTGGGAACCGCCGCTCTACAAGAGAGTCTGGTATTAACAATTTTAAAAAATAAAGTCTTTGTCACTGATTATTGTTTAGCATTTAATAGAAAAACATGATGGCACACTCTCTGTGGTGTTGTAGATAGTGTGATAAGAAAATGCTGACTCTCTTAAAATTATAGAAGAAATACTAGATTTTTGTTGGCTTAACTTTAATAAGAATAAATAAATTTATATGATCTCCAAAGTGAACACTACTGATATTACTTATGGATCTAAATTAATATAGTACAAATTTGGTAAAACTATTTAGATACATGGATGATTAGAAAAGTAAATATTCCATTCATTTTGCAAATATTTAAGTACTTATTTAGAACCTAGCATCATGCACCAAGCACTGTTTGAGCAACTGGTATAATTTAGAAACGTAAAAACAAAGATCCCTGTCTTTGAGGTACTTTTATTCTAACATGGAAAGATGATAACACACAATAATAATAAATTGATACAGTGTGTTAAAATGTTTTAAGGGTGCCAGAAGTGAAGTAGGCAGAAGATGGTAATATTAAATAGAGTGGTAAAAGTAGTGCTCACTGAGAAGGTGAGATACAAACACAGACTTGATAAGCCATGGGAGTTGGCTATGCAGATATCTAGGTGAAGAGAGTTCCAGGCAGGATGAACATCTAGTCCAAAGGCCTATGGTGGAAGAATGCTTGGCATGTTAAGAACTATCAAGAGAGTCATAATGTTGCAATGGATTGATGGGTTTGGTGTATAGAGAGATGGGGACAGACATAATAGACAGATTCATATGCAAATAATGATAATCTAGCTATTAATACTCTCTTTTTACCTATTTGAGTGCATTCTCTCTTTTTATGATCTACGGTACAAATATGAAACGTAGCTTACTAGATAGATTGATTCAATAAGCTTAGTATCTCATCAAATAGTTTTTCAAATAGCAAAATAATTGCCTTATGATGTGACATGTCACACATTAAGTGCTAGTCCAGTTCTTACATATTTAAATTCACGGTTAGACTGTTTACCACCATGATTGCATGCTAAATCAACATGCCTTTCACTGATAATATTTAGAGTTACTTGTTTTCTGAAAGGGTGTCTTTGACTTCCTATTTAAGGATTAGATTACCAATCAGAATTGTTAGAAATAATACCCCATAAAGTTTATATTGGTGATTAGTCTCATATCTGAACTGGAAAACACCATCACAAACAACCACTCAGGTATGAGCATCAGACATGCTATAAGTAATCTAGTTTCAGGATAAACTCTACTGTATGAAACCTCATAAAATATGATGACCCAAGTCCCTGGAGCAAAAGGAATTTAACTTATGCAATGTACCAAGATGAGAACTGCTAGAAAACTGGGGGGCATGGAAGTGCTAATCTAGTTTAATATTTTAGTTAGCCTTAAGCAACAATAATCACAGACACACTCTATGAAATGTTATTTGTGCCCATACAGTAACATTAATTTTCTTTTAATCTTTGTCTGCCTCAGGAAATATTTCAATTGAATTTCACATTTTTTCCCAAGGAATCAGGGCTTCTGGAATTCAACGTCATTTACTTAACTTTTTTTCCCCACAGTTATTTTCAAATCTAAATGAATTCAAAACCAATCATTTATTATTTTGCATTTACTTCTTCAGTTGGTAAAAATGACATGGTTTAGATTGATCTCTTGAACATTAATATAGTTCTGGAATTAGGCTTACTCATTTAATAGGTTACTCAATCACTGATTTGCTAAACATGTATCCAATTCATGTCAGTTATCTCAACATACATAAAAATAAAGTATTAGTTACTTTTGGAGGTAGTATGTGTAATAGTTCCAAAAGTAGCTCTGTAATGAGATACTCTGGGCTCAGTATTCAACTCTGCTTTCTTTGATCTGTATATCCTTAGGAAAGTTAATTAACCTCTCCTTCCCTCAATTTTTCTATGGCAAAATGGGGATTAGTAATGGTAACATATTGTAATTGTGAGGTATAAAAAAAGTACATAAAATGATATAAAAATAATCCATGTAACATGTACTGCACAATGCCTGGCACCTAGTCAGACTCAAAATGTAAATATTTCTGTTACATACATATGTGTATATTTAGAAGTATCCTGTGGTATGGTTACAATATTGCTTAAGATAATAAGTGAGAATTTTCCATTTTTACAAAGACAGAACCTTAAAAGTGAAGAATGGTTAAGTGCCTGAAAATAATGACATATATTCTTTTTTTAAATGGGACGTGAACAACAATTCAAAGCTTCCAGTGAATGGCTTATTACAGTATAGACATTCAAAGATGAATAGGATTAATTTAGAAAGGAGGGAAGAAAAAATATAGTTTGATAAATTTTGACATTTGGCTGTTCTTTGTATTTCAATAGATTTTAGCCCAAATCATGATAAACTCCATAAAATTTTCAAACATGTGCTTTAGAAATCCCTCTGTGACTTAAATTTCAACATAGCCTAGGGGGAGAATATTTTTTCAATAAATGGCTAAAAAAGAGATAAAAGAATTACAAATCTTTAAACTATGTTTATTAACTTAAAAAGAAGACTGGATTTATGTATAAGAATGAATTAGTGCAGTTTTTAAGTAGGTTAAGTTGCCTTAGGAAACGTTCTGTGTTTCTAAGTCAATTCTGTAAACCTATGACACTCCTCGATATTATCACTTACAAAACGAATCCTAAGTAAGACTAACATTAGAAGTCCATATATGCAACAAAATATTTTTATCAACAATATAATTGGAAATTGAAACTGAATCAAAAATTTACACAACAAACTGATAGAGTAAAATACAGATATGTAAGTTAAAAAAATCAGAAATTACGGAACCTTAAATAAGGCTGACAATAGGTAAGCTGTGTTCAAAGTTTTTGGAATTTTTTAACTTCTTGAGTAGTTTAATTAGTTTCACTGAGAGGCCATACAAGACAGAAAGACACAGAGTAAGAACCTGTAAAAGGACCAATATACCTGTCTTAAAATTAAAACATAATACAGATACTAGATTTTACCACTCTGCAGAGATCATCCATTACAACTCTCTATATCCTCCTCCCGATAATCATCAATTTTTTTACCAGGCAAGCAAAGACCCAGAGACTTAAACAACATCCTTATCATCCAACAATGTGTTTCTGTCACTAATATGATGCTGCCATATAATAAATGTGGCAGTGAAAAGCAAGCAGGCCAGAAGTGTTTTACGACTCTTGTCGTTATTTGGGCCACATGCTGTAGCTGCAACGTGAAACTAACAATAGCAAGAACTAATAAGGAGTTGCATTTTATTTTGTCTAAAGAGATCAGTTCAAAAACAAAACAGAATAACTGGTAGATCATTTTCATTTCAGCCCAATGGGGGAAGAACTATTTTGCAATATAACATGTAATAAGGCTATGGTCAGAATTAAATTAATCCAGGTGAAACACTTGGAATGGTGCTTGGCACATAGAGAACACGCAACAAATATTAGTTATTTTTATAACTGAAATAGTAATGAGTCTTTTATTTAGATAATGCCAATAAGGGCAGCAACATCTTATGCCACTAACATCAGTGCATGTTGCAGTTAATGATGGAGTAGGCACTGTGCTGCGTTTTATAAAGATTCTTTCATTTATACTATAAATTATTTCAATTTTATAGCTGTGGAACCTGGCCCATGAAATGGTTAAGGAATGCTCTAGAAGTTATACAGTTTTTAAGACTATGATTTATGATAGAACTGCTGAAACAATTTGTTTAAACAAAGATAATTCTGGATTAGGGACCCAGTGGCCAGAGTTCGAGTCCCCACACTGACACTTATAAATTAAGTTCCCTGGCTGCAAGCCTCCTCATCTATAAAATGAAGAGGTTGAGCTACAGTTATTTAAAGTTCCTTCTAGCTCTTTCCTGTGCCTTCACGGCTAAAGCTAAATGTTGAAAAGTCACACAGTTACTTGAAGCCTTTTAAAAATTATTATTTTATTCAGTTAAATCATGGCTACTTTCTACATTTTAAGAAAAACTATCACAATGAAATCTCTGAAGTTCTAGAAATAAAATATTTATTCCATCTGTCCAATCTATATTTTTTCAATCAGAAAAAATAAATCAACCAAATCTAGGGATATTAGATAGTGATTTCTGCCTTTTTGTTTACAGGGAAGCAGGAGAAATCCTTATGACATGATAGAAGTTTTAGAAGGGTTTCTAATCATTATGAAGGGGTAGATCTCTTCCCTCACCTCCCTGTGTACCTCAGACAAAGTGGGTCTGTATGCCAGCGCAGTTACCAGGGGTGTTCATGCAGTTACTAGAATGCAAAAGAAATTAGGTAGGAAGTTCTATTTTTTTTTTTCCAGTTAATAGCCTTTCTCCCTTCCTGCCGTACTAAACCATCTTAATTTAGCACACCGCAGAACATTTGCTTTAGGGTAATTTTTTTCCTACCTACAATTTATAACATTTTGGTTTTGTCTCGTGATTAATTTTGATCAATGCAGAGATTTCATATTCTATAGTGAGAAATATGTATACTGAGGGAAATGAATTTTTTCCAACCACATCCCCCAGAGTATTTTTAAATATGCTTTGCTCAAGACATGCTAGGTAAATATTACATTTATATGGTTGAAGAATAACAAAGTGGATTTTAAATCAGTTAAAATTCTGTGAATCTTATATTAATATTAAGAATCAACCCATATGCATACATATATATGAATAATTTGACTGTTCGTGTGTACATCAAGTCTTTTGAAGAGTTGGACAAATTGTCTCAGTGAATAGAACTAAAACATATTCTTCTTTCTGAAGTATTTTAATATGTGTTTTAGTGGAAATTATATAAAAGTATAAAAATGCAAAGGATTTTTTTATTGTGTGGTATATATAAGTGAACACAAATAAAGGTGTTTGGGTTATTTTAGATTAATACTTATTTTGAAAGTATCCCTTGTGCTAAACGTTATTTCTTAGTTAGTTGGGGTGATATTACAGTATGATTTTTTTTAAAGCAAATCAACCAAATTACTGTCAATAAGAGTCAGTAAAAATCAAGATTGTGCATGTTTGCTAGCAGAGGTTGTAAGTCACAGTTGATACTTCCCTAACAGTTTTCCACATTCAAGCCACCTGACCTTCCAACTTGAAGATAGTCTTGCTCTAGTACTCAGAGTAATTTCTGCTATCAGTTAAGCCTTGTCATCTCCCAGATCATAGAATTAATGAAACTTACTATACCTTACTTCTCCTTTGAAACACAATCTTGTCTAAAGCCCTAGTATCATATGGAAAATCCTCTTAAGCCATTATTTTTTGCCCACACAGCTCTCAAATTCTTGTCATCAGATATACTGCTTCAGGTTTTCAACCTGAATCTTGGTCTGTCAATAATCTAGTGCCTAAATTACTACCAAGCTTTTTACATTGTTTATATGGTACCTCTTATCTACTCTGGCAAGCTTGCCTTTCAGTCCATATTCCAACCATGCAGTTTTTTTTTTTTTTCACTAAATGCTTATTCCCAGCTCCTTTTAATCACTGTGTTGCTTTGAAGAATCATGGTGATTCATACATGAGTTTCATGTTACAATAAATTTGTATTTAAAAGTATGTAATACATTAAACATTTTGACTGATGGAAGTTTAAAGCAATTTGACTAAGGATGAAAGGATGAACTTGGTATTGAGGCTCTTAAAATATTGGTTTAAGTTTTATTTTATGCTTACTAGATCTGGAACTTAGTCACATAATTTAAATTTTGTAAACTTTAATTTCCTCCTTTGAAAAAATAAGCTAAAATAATATTTACCTTGACTTCTGTTTCTATTCATGAAGGAGTTAGATCTGTAAGTCTTGTCTTCCAGCTTTCATTGCTAGAAAACTGGACTAAATACATAGAAAGGCTATGATCTTCAAGAGAAGGGAAACAAATGAAGAGATCATTCCAACACTGGAATTTCTGACTGGAGGCAATTTTTAGACTATGGTACATGGTACATGGAGGAACAGCCTAAACATAACTTCATGGTATTCAAATTTTGTAGTTGAGGAGATAAGATCTGAGTTTAGAGAGAACAAAGGAGCTAGAATTTGTGGGGCAGATTACCAGAAAGGAGGGAAATACACAAAGAGCTCTAGAAATCTGCATAGGGCCTCCCCAGAATATTTGTTTGAATAGCAATCTACACATACATAATGTGAAATTCCACATGACCAGGCAAAGAACAACTGCAAGAAAAGAAAAATTAGAGTGAACTGTCAGTAGAATTTCCAGGGGTCTCACAGGTCTTGTAATCTTTTGATTTCCCATCAGCCAGAATAGGGAACCCCCATTAAATACAGAGGGTATTTAGTAGAGAGCACAGAGGGACCAAGCCTTAGGAACAGGGATAAATTAACACTAAAATCTACTTCAGACTCACCCTAAAAAATGTTTAATGCAAGCCTCAGAGGAATCAGTATCAGTCACAGGTAACTTAACTGCCTGCCAGGAGAAATTCTACATCTGGAGAAATTCTACATCTAAATCAATACACCTAAATGTAACACTAAATAAAATAAAATTTATAATATCTGGCAACCAATAAAAAATTACTGGACATGAGAAAAAATAGTAAAATGTGACTCAGATCAGGAGAAAATTCAGTCAATAGAAACAGACCTGGAAATGACAGATAATGAAGTTAACAGAAAAAGTTTAAAACACTATTGCACAGTGTGAATGACACAGAAGACGGGTGATTTCTGCATTTCCAACTGAGGTACCAGGTTCATCTAACTGGGGCTTGCCGGACAAATGGGTGCAGCCCACAGAGCAGGGTGGGGCATCACCTCACCTGGGAAGCACAAGAGGTCAGGGAATTACCTTTCCTAGTAAAGGGAAGCCCTGGCAGAGGGCACCTGGAAAATTGGGACACTCCCACCCCAATACTGCGCTTTTCCAATGGTCTTAGCAAACAGCACACCAGGAGATTATATCCCACGCCTGGTTCAGAGGGCCCCATGGCCATGGAGCCTCACTAATTGCTAGCACAGCAGTCTGACATAGAACTGCAAGGTGGCAGCGAGGCTGGTGGAGGGGCATCTGCCATTGCTGAGGCTTGAGTAGGTAAACAAAGCAGCCAGGGAAGCTCGAACTGGGTGGAGCCCACCACAGCTCAAGGAGGCCTGCCTGCCTCTGTAGACTCCACCTGTAGGGGCAGGGCATAGCCTAACAAAAGGCAGCAGAAACTTCTGCAGACTTAAATGTCCCTGTCTGGCAGCTTTGAAGAGAATAGCGGTTCTTCCAGGACAGAGTTTGGGATCTGAGAACAGACAGACTGCCTCCTCAAGTGGGTTCCTGACCCCCAAGTAGCCTAAATAGGAGACACCTCCCAGTAGGGGCCTACTAACACCTCATAAGGCTGGTTGCCTCTCTGAGACGAAGCTTCCAGAGGAAGGATTAGGCAGCAACATTTGCTGTTCTGCAGCCTCCGCTGGTGATACCCAGGCAAACAGGGTCTGGAGTGGACTTCCAGCAAACTCCAACAGACCTGCAGCTGAAGGTCCTGACTGTTAGAAGGAAAAGTAACAAACAGAAAGGACATCCACACAAAAACCTCATCTGTATGTCACCATCATCAAAGACCAAAGGTAGATAAAACCACAAAGATGTGGAGAAACCAGAGCAGAAAAGCTGAAAATTCTAAAAATCAAAAGCCTCTTCTCCTCCAAAGGAATGCAACTCCTTGCCAGCAATGGAACAAAGCTGGACAGAGAATGACTTTGACGAGTCGAGAGAAGAAGGCTTCAGAAGACTGGTAATAACAAACTTCTCCGAGCTAAAGGAGGATGTACGAACCCATCGCAAGAAGCTAAAAACCTTGAAAACAGAGTAAACAAATGGCAAACTAGAAAAAACAGTGTAGAGAAGTCCTTAAATGACCTGATGGAGCTGAAAACCATGGCACGAGAACTACGTGATGAATGCACAAGCTTCAATAGCAGATTTGATCAAATGGAAGAAAGGGTATCAGTGATTGAAGATCAAATGAATGAAATGTAGTGAGAAGAGAAGTTTAGAGAAAAAAAGAGTAAAAAGAAATGAACAAACCCTCCAAGAAATATGGGACTATGTGAAAAGACCAAATCTACATCTGATTGATGTACCTGAAAGTGATGGGGAGAATGGAACCAAGTTGGAAAACACTCTTCAGGATATCATCCAGGAGAACTTCCCCAACATAGCGAGGCAGGCCAACATTCAAATTCAGGAAATACAGAGAATGCCACAAAGATACTCCTCGAGAAGAGCAAATCCAAGACACATAATTGTCAGAATCACCAAAGTTGAAACAAAGGAAAAAACGTTAAGGGCAGCCAGACAGGTCAGGTTACCCACAAAGGGAAGCCCATCAGACTAACAGCAGATCTCTCAGCAGAAACTCTACACACCAGAAGAGAGTGGGGGTCAATATTCAACATTCCTAAAGAAAAGAATTTTCAACCAAGAATTTCATATTCAGCCAAACTAAGCTTCATAAGGGAAGGAGAAATAAAATCTTTTACAGACAAGCAAATGCTGAGAGATTTTGTCACCATCAGGCCTGCCTTACAAGAGCTCCGGAAGGAAGTACTAAACATGCAAAGGAACATCTGGTACCAGCCACTGCAAAAACATGCCAAATAAGACCATCAATACTAGGAAGAAGTTGCATCAACTAATGAGCAAAATAACCAGCTAACATCATAATGACAGGATCAAATTCACACATAACAATATGAATCTTAAATGTAAATGGGCTAAGTGCTCCAATTAAAAGACACAGACTGGCAAATTGGATAGAGTCAAGACCCATCAGTGTGCTGTATTCAGGAGACCCATCTCACATGCAGAGACATATATGGGCTCAAAATGAAGGGATGCAGGAAGATCAACCAAGCAAATGGAGAACAAAACAAAGCAGGGGTTGCAATCCTAGTCTCTGATAAAACAGACTTTAAACCAACAAAGATCAAAAGAGACAAAGAAGACCATTACATAATGGTAAAGGGATCAATTCAACAAAAAGAGCTAACTATTCTAAATTTATAGGCACCCAATGCAGGAGCACCCAGATTCATAAAGCAAGTCTTGAGAGACCTAAAAAGAGACTTAGACTCCCACACAATAATAATGGCAGACTTTAACAACCCCCTATCAACATTAGACAGATCAACAAGACAGAAGGTTAATAAGGCTATCCAGGAATTGAACTCAGCTCTGCACCAAGCAGACCTCATAGACATCTACAGAACTCTCCACCCCAAAACAACAGAACATACATTGTTCTAAGCACCACCTCACACTTATTCCAAAATTGACCATATAGTCAGAAATAAAGCATTCCTCAGCAAATGTAAAAGAACAGAAATTGTAACAAACTGTCTCTCAGACAACAGGGCAATCAAACTAGAACTCAGGATTAAGAAACTCACTCAAAACCACTCAGCTACATGGAAACTGAACAACCTGCTCCTGAATGACTACTGGGTACATAAAGAAATGAAGGTAGAAATAAACATGCTCTTTGAAACCAATGAGAACAAAGACACAACACACCAGAATCTCTGGGACACATTCAAAGCAGTGTGTAGAGGGAAATTTATAGCACTAAATGCCCATAAGAGAAAGCAGGAGAGATCTAAAATTGACACCCTAACATCACAATTAAAAGAACTAGAAAGCAAGAGCAAACACATTCAAAAGCTAGCAGAAGGCAAGAAATAACTAAGATCAGAGCAGAACTGAAGGAGATAGAGACACAAAAAATCCTTCAAAAAATCAATGAATCCTGGAGCTGGTTTTCTGAAAAGATCAACAAAATTGATAGACCACTAGCAAGACTAATACGGAAGAAAAAAGAGAAGAATCAAATAGATACAATAAAAAATGATAAAGGGGATATCACCACCGATCCCACAGAAATACAAACTACCATCAGAGAATACTATAAACACCTCTACGCAAATAAACCAGAAAATCTAGAAGAAATGGATAAATTCCTGGACACATACACGCTCCCAAGACTAAAGCAGGAAGAAGTTGAATCCCAATAACAGGTTCTGAAATTGAGGCAATAATTAATAGCCTACCAACCAAAAAAAGTCCAGGACAAGATGGATTCACAGCCAAATTCTACCCAGAGGTACAAAGAGGAGCTGGTTCCATGCCTTGTGAAATTATTCCAATCAATAGAAAAAGAGGGAATCCTCCCTAACTCATTCTATGAGGCCAACATCATCCTGATACCAAAGCCTGGCAGAGACACAACAAAAAAAGGGAGTTTTAGACCAATATCCCAGATGAACATCGATGCAAAAATCCCCAATAAAATACTGGAAAACCGAATTAGGCAGCAAATCAAAAAGCTTATCCACCACGATCAGGTTGGCTTCATCCCTGGGATGCAAGGCTGGTTCAACATATGCAAATTGATAAACGTAATCCATCATGTAAACAGAACCAAAGACAAAAACCACATGATTATCTCAATAGATGCAGAAAAGGCCTTCGATGAATAAAATTCAACAGCCCTTCATGCTAAAAACTCTCAATAAATTAGGTATTCTGGGACATATCTCAAAATAATAAGAGCTATTTATGACAAACCCACAGCCAATATCATACTGAATGGACAAAAACTGGAAGCATTCCCTTTGAAAACTGGCACAAAACAGGGATGCCCTCTCTCACCACTCCTATTCAACATAGTGTTGGAAATTCTGGCCAGGGCAATCAGGCAAGAGAAAGAAATAAAGGGTATTCAATTAGGAAAAGAGGAAGTCAAATTGTCCCTGTTTGCAGATGACATGATTGTATATTTAGAAAACACCATCATCTGAGCCCAAAATCTCCTTAAGCTGATAAGCAACTTCAGCAAAGTCTCAGGGTACAAAATCAATATGCAAAAATCACAAGCATTCCTCTACACCAATAAGAGACAAACAGCCAAATCATGAGTAAACTCCCATTCAAAATTGCTACAAAGAGAATAAAATACCTAGGAATCCAACTTACAAGGGATGTGAAGGACATCTTCAAGGAGAACTACAAACTACTGCTCAGTGAAATAAAAGAGGACACAAACAAATGGAAGAACATTCCATGATCATGGATAGGAAGAATCAATATTGTGAAAATGGCCATACTGCCCAAGGTAATTTATAGATTCAATGCCATCCCCATCAAGCTACCAATGACTTTCTTCACAGAAGTGGAAAAAAACTACTTTAAAGTTCATATGGAACCAAAAAAGAGCCTGCATTGCCAAGACAATCCTAAGCCAAAAGAACAAAGTTGGAGGCATCATGCTACCTGACTTCAAACTATACTACAAGGCTACAGTAACCAAAACGGCATGGTACTGGTACCAAAACAGAGATATAAACCAATGGAACAGAAAAGAGCCCTCAGAAATAATACCACACATCTACAACCATCTGATCTTTGACAAACCTGACAAAAACAAGAAATGGGGAAAGGATTCCCTATTTAATAAATGGTGCTGCGAAAACTGGCTAGCCATATGGAGAAAGCTGAAACTGGATCCCTTCCTTACACCTATGCAAAAATTAATTCAAGATGGATTAAAGACTTAAATGTCAGACCTAAAACCATTAAAACCCTAGAAGAAAACCTAGGCAATACCATTCAGGCCATAGGCATGAGCAAGGACTTCGTGACTAAAACACCAAAAGCAATGGCAACAGAAGCCAAAATTGACAAATGGGATCTGATTAAACTAAAGAGCTTCTGCACAGCAAAAGAAACTACCATCAGAGTGAATAGGCAACCTACAGAATGGGAGAAAATTTTTACAATCTACCCATCTGACAAAGGGCTAATATCCAGAATCTACAAAGAACTTAAACAAATTTATGAGAAAAAATCAAACAACCCCATCAAAAAGTGGGCAAAGGATATGAACAGACACTTCTCAAAAGAAGACATTTATGCAGCCAAAAGACACATGAAAAAATGCTCATCATCACTGGTCATCAGAGAAATGCAAATCAAAACCACAATGAGATACCATCTCACACCAGTTAGAATGATGATCATTAAAAAGTCAGGAAACTACAGATGCTGGACAGGATGTGGAGAAATAGGAACACTTCTACACTATTGGTGGGACTGTAAACTAGTTCAACTATTGTGGAAGACAGTGTGGCGATTCCTCAAGCATCTAGAACTAGGAATAGCATTTGACCCAGCCATCCCATTACAGGGCATATACTCAAAATATTATAAATCATGCTGCTATAAAGACACATGAACACGTATGTTTATTGTGGCACTATTCACAATAGCAAAGACTTGGAACCAACCCAAATGTCCAGCAATGATAGACTGGATTAAGAAAATGTGGCACATATATACCATGGAATACTATGCAGCCATAAAAAATGATGAGTTCATGTCCTTTGTAGGGACATGGATGAAGCTGGAAACCATCCTTCTGAGCAAACTATGGCAAGGACAGAAAACCAAACACTCATGTTCTCACTCATAGGTGGGAATTGAACAATAAGAACACAAAGACACAGGGTGGGGAACATCACACACAGGAGACTGCCGGAGGGTTGGCGGGGGGAAGGATAGCATTAGGAGATATACCTAATGTAAATGATGAGTTAATGGGTGCAGCACACCAACATGGCACATGTATACATATGTAACAAATCTGCATGTTGTGCATATGTACCCTAGAACTTAATGTAAAATAAAGCAAAATGAAATAAAATAAAAACAAAAAAACTATTACAAATAAAAATGTCAAGGATTTAATGAGAAGTATAAAGAGAAGTATAATATGAGAGAAATAGTAAAATAATATCAAAATTAATCTTCTAGAAATGAAAACTAAGATAGCTGAAATAAAAATTTCACTGAATGGGATTAAAAGCAGATAAGACACTGCAGAAGAAAAGATCAATGAACTTGAAGGTGTAACAATAGAAAACATACAAAATACCAAGAGAAAAGGAGGTTTTACAAAAGTAAACAGTGTCAGTGATTTTGGTGACATTAACAAGTCATTTAATATATAATTTGAGTTCCAGAATTAGATGGTAGGAAAATTGAGGGTCAGAAAAACTGTTTAAAGATGTAAGGCCAATGTTTTCCCCATAAGCTTTATGAAAACAATACTCCCATGATCTCGACTCACTGTAACCTCTGCCTTCTGGGTTCAAGCTATTCTCCTGCCTCAGCCTCCCGAGTAGCTGGGATTATGGGCACCCGCCACCACACCCAGCTAATTTTTTTGTATTTTTAGTAGAGACAGCGTTTCCCTATTTGGCCAGGCTGGTCTTGAGCTCCTGACCTCAAGTGATCCACCTGCCTGTGCCTCCCAAAGTGTAGATATTACAGGCATGAGCCACCATACCCAGCCTCAAATTGATCTTATATTTAACTAATTATACATGTATAATAATGATAAAAATGAGAGGAGGCAGAAGAGAAGACAGTAGTTACTATTTTGGGATATGCTGTGCCTGGTCCTTTGCTAAATGCTGTTACATATAATATCTCATTTAATCTTCCTAGCAAATACATTTGATAGCTACTATATTTATTATCATTTTTCAATCACAAAAGATGAAATTGAGAGATATTATGTAATTTGTTAAAGGGCATAGAGAAGAAAGTGACAAACCAGGGATTTAGAATTATGTCAGTCTGAATTCAAAAGCATCCCATATACTATCTCCCAGATGCAAAAATCTATAAGCATGAATACTACTTCAGAATTTACTTTTAGCATAAACTTTACATTTAAGAAATGTTCTAATTTTTTGTTTTATATTCTTTGTCACATGTAATTTAGCCTCTTTAAACTGTTCTATAAATTTAGATAATTTTCTATAATCAGAAAACAGGCTACCACCTATATACAAAAATAAATGGTGTGCCATGTTGATCCTAGAACATTTTCTAGGGTCAAGAGAGTAGTAAAGCTACTGTTTAAAATAAAATGGTTTAGTTAATATGTATGTTCATGTGTTTTTATCTAAACAATCAAGAAATGATGATGAAGAGATAACGTTTGAAAAAACCCTGAAAATTTTTTAAACATAAATGCTGTAGCCAAATGAAAAAAAAGTTATCATGTAACTATGAAATACTTAACTACAATATTGCACTCCCAGCATTATTATTGTTGCTACTTAATGGAATAACAACAGTAATAGTATCTTCTTAAATTCAAATTCCTAAATATAAAGCTAGAAACATAATAGGTCTAGTGCATCTTTACTACAGGACACTTTTTTTTTTTTTTTACCTTATACATTGATAGTGCAATGTATGTGATAAATGCATTGGTAATGCAAATATATAATTATTATTATGTGCTATTCAAATTTTCATCAAAAATAGATAAATACTTTGACTTTAATCAAAATTCTTAATGACAGTGTGAACATTTTTAAATTTGTGTTCTCCAAAGCATTGTTAAATAATTTATCAGATTAGAGCAAAAGTAATTGAAGTTTTTGCCATTACTTTTAATGACAAAATTGACTTGCTAAGAAAAAGAATAACTCTTTCTTCTTTTAATTAAGTATAGTGCTTATTAGGAACTTAAAGTGGATCCTTCTTTTATATTGTGGAGATCAGGTATGCTAATAGAAGACAGAGAAAGCCCTTTGACAGGAAATAAAATCCTGAATATTTTATAGATAATCAGCAGTACTGCAAGGGCTTCTGCTGTCTTTTATCAATCTGACTTTGTTTGGGCACTGAGATCTGCCGGTAGGTGAACTAGAGTAGGAGCTTACCATCATAGAATATACTGTACATACTAGTTCAAGTTTAAACATCTTTGGTTTCAACAAAGGGTAGGCAATCATTGCTTAAAATAGATGTATTAACATTTTATTTTTACTTATGATATAGGGGTCAGCAGGAAACGCATTGGGACTACATTTGAAGACTTACTTAGCTACACACACATAGACACATACACACACATGAGATAGTCATCTATATTCAGATCTTCTTTGTTACGAATAAGTGAATTATTTCCTTTATTTCAAAATTATTGCACTAGTATGAATTATTATTTAATTCTTCATTGCCAATAATAATATACTTTGCTTTTCTTTTTCAGGGTTTAAACTTGAAAAGACTAGAGACAGTACAAGGAGGGAGAGAGGTAAGAATATTTAAAGAAGAGGGGTGGGAAAAAGAGGAAACATGGCTATGGTGTTGCAGTGATGTGGTGATGGTGATTGACGATAATTACGTTGATAATGGAAATGGAGATGCATTGAAGAGAATGTTGTCTGCATATGGCTCTGTTCATTCTGCTAAAGCATATTTTACATGTTTATGTAAATGTGTTATTTGTGCTTGTTCCTCTGAAGCTAAAGAAAATGTTGTTTCTCTGATTAGGCAAGCATTGTTTCTGTTATAATGGATTCCTGTAGCAGCAGGTCCTTTCACAGGGGGCAGAAACATTACAATGCAATTTTTAAAACTGACTTACTGAGAAGTTAGCAAAATTCTAACAATGCAAATATTTTATGACATTTGGGATTCTTCATTTTCCTGTCAAAGGCTTTTGGCGTATGCTACTAGGTTGGTATGCATTATTAGAGAGTATGAAGTTGCTCTGGTAAAGCTAGTAATTTTAAAACTAACTGAATGTGAAGACTTAACATCACTTAATTTTTTTTCCCTGCTAAATGTATAAATGCTGTACTTAACTCTGTGATTCAGTTGCTGGGAGGTGTGGGAAGGGTGGAATATTTAATTCAGTAAATCAAAACATTCTCACAGCACAAAAAAAATCATTTTTGATGATACTTATATTGCATTTTTTGTACAAAAGTGAAGATATTTTGTTCTATACAAATGAGGAAAAAAATCTTACTGTCCTCTCCATTTGTAGCTTCCTTTCTGTATAAACAGATTTCTTCCCTATAGTGGTGCTTGCCAGCTTTCCTTTATGTTTTAATTCCAGTTGCATGATTTTAGTATTTGACATTTTAGTTCCTAGTGAATTTGTCATTTAAGGTCTCTTTCCATTTTCTCAGATGTTTTCCATCCAGAAAAATCTATTTTTATTTAGGAACACATAAAGTTGGTTCACATTGATGGAAGAGCTAGATGAGGTGAAACATAGATAAATCTTCAGATATTTTTCATGTTGTAGGAGAGCAAGATGATAAGAATATGGTCATCAGTATGACTGGGGAAAAAGGGCACTTCATAAGGAAGATCTCAGAACCTTTTACAGCTTTGTGAGAATGACTGCTTTCATTCAGATGTAACCAAAACGGATATACTTATAGAAAGAACTAAACTGATCACCTCCTAAAGTGAAAGTTTTCATCCGAGCAGTACTGCTACAATTTATTTCTGCTGATTTAGTGCCTTTAGGGACATACTAAATGGAGTTACTCGGCTTCTCCTTGCTGCTTCCTGGTCTAATAGCAACTGTGTGTCAAAAGAAGGAAAACTGAAATCCATATATCCGTACAATGGCATTGCTAAATGGTGGCAAAATTCTGCATTTGTTTTACTAAGATTTTTATAGTTTTTATTGTTATTTTTAAATGCATAATGATTGGGTTTTATTGAAAGAGTGGCTCTTAAATCATATTGCTTATTTTTCTAATGTCCTTTGATTTTATTTTTATTATAAGTGTACTTATAAGTAAGGAACATGGTAAAAATGTGTTTAAATTAATTTTAGAAGTATATTGTTCTCAAAACTATTTTGTGATTTCTGTGAAGGTCAAAATTGTAATAATTTACAATTTAATGTATACATCTCCATAGAAGGGACAACACTGATTTTGGCCTTCTCCCTCAGGGTAGTGGAATAATTGTAAAAAACTAAGATCATCAAATTAACCATAATCCAGTAATGTCTTCTCCACTTGACATCTCTAATTCGTAACCAGAAAGTAAATGTCAACTATTAAAATTCAAAACAACTACTTAACTTCCACTTAGGGCAGCACTGGGTTACTTAGGCATATTTCTATTCAATGTAACTACTTACCTTAACTTTCCCTGTGACTAAGAGGCCTAGTATGTTCTAAGATAAGAAACTTCAGGGAGGTATAAGACAATTAGGTGTAGTGTGTTGTAAAAACTGTTCTTTTCAAGTCTCAATGGTAGATGACCTGTAAACAAAGAGTACAATTACTATGTTAAGGACCTTGTGATCTCACTTGCTTAAGAAATGGGACGTGTATGTATCTAATTTCCATTTGTTATGTTCTAGGATGTGTGTGCATAACAAGATGTACAATGTAATTCTGATTATGTTAAATTGAAATGTGAGGGTTTAGAAAACTCTTACTCCAAATGATTTCTTAGAATTTCTCATTGTAATTCTATTATGATTGATAAATGACAATAATTGCTTATTATGATGAATTAATTTCTTAGTTCAAATGACAGCTATTCCCCATAGGTGTTGATGGATGCAATATCAAGGGCTTGTTACCAAATATTTATAAGAAGATTTAAGAAGTGTCATTTAAAATGTTCTATTTACTTATTGAAGTAATGAAAACAGAGTATTCATAGAAAATGAAGTAGACAGTAATATGCTATTTAGCTAAGTGGTAAATACCATTAAAAAACGAATTGCCAGACAGGAAGGCTAGATTTGAAACTATATGCTGTATAAAAATATAAATTAAGGAGAAGTGATTAAAATGTAAATTACTTTTCTGAAGGAAATAGAGATAGGTAACACCTAAATTGCTAAATTGTGAAATATACGAAAATAGTGATTAGCTGTATGAAATAACTCCAGTTATATTGGTATTTTTACATTTTTATACATGCATATTGTGTATACAATTTGAGGGGGCTGATTATAATAGATAATAAAAAGCTTGTTTAAAAAGGGAGATTAGTAGAATGCTATACAAAATGTGATTGTTTAACAGATATTTCTAACTGATTTTAAACAATTTTCTTGCATTCAGTGGGATTTTGCAACTCATAGAAAAACCTCAGTGAAATTCACTGGGTAAGACACATAGATAAGTCATTTTTTTTTTTCATTAAGTGTGGATAATACTAAGTTACTGTAATTTTTCTTAAAAGACTTTAAAATACCTTTGTTATTTTAGGTAGTTTTTTTTAATTTTCCAAAGGCCAGTTTTTGTTTAAGTATTAAAGCTTCTGTGTGTGCCTATAGCAGGACGAGCCATGGACAAAACCCCACAGACACCAAGATAGTGAAGGAAGTAGCTTTTAATCAGCTGGAAGCATCAGCAGACTAGCATCTTAAAATCCGAGCTTGTTGAGTGCACAATTTCTGTCCCTTTTGAGGGCTCATAACACTAAAGATTTTACATGAAAGGGCCGTGATTGATTGAACAGTCTAGGCGGTATATGACAGGGGCTGCAAGCACCAGCAATCAGAGTGAAACAGAACAGAATGAGAAGCTTCAGAGTGTCCTTCCATACAATGTCTGGAATCTGTGGATAATATCGGTTGCTAGGTCATGGGTTGAATTTTAACTATCAGGCTAAGGTCAGGCAGGCCCAGGCCTGGTTTTGGGTCTGGTGCCTGGCTCTGGGCTGCCTGCCTTTGGTTTCACTTCCTTGTTTCTTCTTAAAGCAGGTACTGAGTATAAAACAATATAGAACAATATGGGGGGATCTCTTTCTCTCTTCTTTCATTTCCCCCCTTTGAGACTCTCACTCATTTTATTAGCGGGAGTTCTCACTTTCATTTTCACTACTTATGTCTTCCCGTGCAATAGATTGATAGTGATTCATATAATATACTTGTGCTGAAGCATTCTGGTGAACTAAGGTAATGATGAAGCTTTTTATCATTTGAAGAAGTACAGGTAGCAAACGAGGGAGTAGTAAGCAGGTTCCTATTACTATTATAACTCTGATGATAAGAGTTTTAAATCCTCCTATTGCTGGGAACCAATTTCCAAACATGGCCCCAGGATCAAATCCGTGCCACACTTGCATGGGTACATGTGCCAGTTTTGTTATATCTTTAAATATGTCTTCAACTACTTGCCCTTGATCATCTATGTGGAAACAGAAATTAGTAAGGTTAAATTTTCCACAAACTCCTCCTTCAGCTGCTAGCAAGTAGTTGAGAACTAGTCTATTTTGGTAGATAGTATTCCTTATCTGAGTCTCTTGCTGGGCAAGAACAGTCAAGACTTGACAGGTTTTATTAGTAATAATTTCTAAAACAGCTTGCAACTGTATGATTCAGTTGAGCATGAAGATGGGGGTCCGATATCCCCATGAGCCATCTTGTGCCCAAGTGGTGGGCCCACAGTATTGTATAATTCTTTCAGGGGGCCATTCATCATCTTTCCAGTTACCTATGGCTATGCTTCATTTTTCGCGGAAAGCATAGACAGGGAATCCTAGGAGTTTGTCTGTTTTTATGGGCAGTAGGAAGAAAGGTGGTTTAATAGTGCCAATTACACAGCTACCTGTCCACTGATCAGGTGGCTTAGCATAGGCTCTATGTCCACATATCCAGTATAACCTGTTGGGGGCAGTCCAGTCCCGGTGGAATTCTGGGTGGGCCCAAACAGTCTGTAATTTTGGAAATTTGCTGAATGGATTTCTTTCTGTGTAATTGGAACTCCACCATGTAACTGTTTTTGTGGTACCATTATACAGTTTTTGTCCAAGACACCTAAGCCATGCTACAGGATGAGTGAATTCTTTTCCTTCTCTAGCTATGCAATATTGTCCAATAATTGAGGCTTTTAGAACCCAGAAATTGTCAGGGTGGTTCTTTTGGGCTGGGAATTCATCAGGAACTGGGTCTGTAGGAACTAATTCTTGGGCTTCCCATGGTCATTGATCTCCTGTTACAGTTCCTCCACAAACATAACATTAAGTGACTTTTAGACACTGAGCTACATGCTCGGCTAATTGCAAAAACAAATTTCTAGTTTTTCCTGGAATTTCAGGTACTGCTACATTTAGTTTGTCATAGAAAGTCTGAAATACTGGCTCTGGAGAGCATTTTCGAATCTCTCCTTTTATTAAAATATTTACCTCAGGGTCTAGTCCTTTTCCATCAATGCCTGGAGATACATATTCTCCTTTTCTCCATTTTGGGTCCAAGGGGTTTGTGATTACTAATTCTTAAAGGTTGCAGCTTCCACTCATGCAGGAGAGGCTTCCTTTCCCTTTTTGGAGCCAAACAGGATCTTTTTCATCCTTTTCCCAAGTAGCCCAAATGACACATGACCAGTACCCACATTTTTTTCCACACAATCCTAATTCATGACAGATGTACTTATTTTCGATCATGTATCTTTTTTCCCAATTAAAAGAGCCACATCCTGCTCCTAGCTTATTGCTATTAATGACAGCACAAGCATCAAATTATAAGATTATGCGTTTGGGCACCCCTTTTTCTTCTGTTCTGGCTAATACTTTACTTGTATCATTTATGAGTCCTCACTAGTCTTCAGTCCTTAATCTGATTTCAAAAACTGTGGAAATGGGAGGTTCAGAGGGGTCATAGCACACATCAGGCTGGTCACTTCCTGGATTACAGACTTTGTACTGAGTGTTATTATACAAACATGTTCCTTTTGGAATTACTAGGCATTCATAATAACTATAGAACAAAAAAATTGTCTTAACGTGTTGTCCTACCTCAGTGACCTGATATATGCACTGAAAGCAGTCCTCTGTGTGGGAAGAAGCAGTGGAAGCTTTTACCACACAAGTCCATGTTATAAGGAAAATAAGTCCCACGACTATTTTCCTCATGCTTCAGCCATGCGTAGACCAGTCAGCTTCCGGGTGTGACTGGAGCAGGGCTTGTCGTCCTCCTCAGGGTTACTTTGCAGGGATTGTCTAGGCTTGGTTTGGCCTCCCGGGTTCCAGTGGCTGTGGGCTTTATGTGGCTGTGGTGAATCCAGGCTGGAATTCCTTCTACCTTCACAGCTGTGGGAGTGGTCAGGATAACGGTCTGGGGTCCCTTCCACGGTGGCCGTAAGGGAGCTACATTTCAGTCCTTGATCCACACACGGTCACCTGGAGGAAAAGGGTGAACTGGGGAGAATAAGCTGACTGGGCACCTCTCATTTACCCAAGTTGAGATTGTCTGGGTAATTTTCCCCAAGGCCTGTAACTGTCTCTGCAATTCAATTTCATCCAACTCTTGGGGAGTACCTGGAAGTCCTCGCAGTATAGGAGGAGGCCTATGATATAATGTTTCATAAGGGGAGTATCCTGTTTTCTTAGAGGGGGTGCACCTAATTTTAAATAATACCATAGGAAGGGCCTGTATCCATTTTAATCCTGTCTCTTGACATACTTTCCCTAAACTATTTTTGATAGTCTGATTCATTTGCTCCACCTTTCCGGAACTGTGAGGTTGGTAGGCGGCATGTAGCTTCCAAGTGAGTCCCAATACCTTTACTGTCCTCTGTACTAAGTCAGCCACAAATGCTGGCCCATTTTCTGAGCCAATCCGTAGAGGCAGTCCAAACCTAGGGATGAGATCTCAAAGAAGCACATGGGTTACTTCATGAGCTTTTTCAGTTCATGTTGGATAAGCCTCTACCCACCCAGAGTAAGTACACACTAGAACCAGTAAATACTTGTTACCTCTGCATTTGGACATCTCTGTGAAGTCCACTTGAAGATCTTCAAAGGGAGCTGCTCCATAGGCTTGTATGCCAGGAGGAACAGAGGGGCCTTGCTTTGCATTGTGCTGTCGACAGGTAACACATTGCTGTGCTACCGTTTTAGCAAGAGCTGGCAAGTGTGAGTTGTAGAAATACTGGCTGAACAGCTTTTCAAGTGACTCCTGGCCTAAATGGGTAGTTTCATGTACAGCCAGCATGACTGCAGCTCCTAGCAGCTGTGGCACAGCTATTCTTCCATCTGGTAACTTTATCCACCCTTCTTTTATTGTTTGTCCTCCCTCTGCCTGAAGAAAGTCTTTTTCCTCTTTAGAGTAAGTAGGCACCAGATCAGGTGTTTGAGGGAGTAGGGGGGCTGTGACTGATGCCCGGTAAGGAGTAGATGCTGCTTTTCCTGCCTCTGTGTCTGCTCAGGGGTTTCCTTGGCTCACTGAGGTGGAAGCTCACTGGTGTCCCTTGCAATGCATGACTGCCACCTTTTGGGGTTTCCATACTGCCTCTAATAATTGCAGAATTTCTTGTTGATATTTTATGTCCTTTCCCCCGAATTTAACAGGCCTTTTTCTTTATATAATGCTCCATATACTTGAATGGTTAGAAAGGCATATCAAGAGTCAGTATAAATGTTTACAGTCTTACCTTCACTAAGTTCTAGAGCCCGAGTTAAAGCAATGAGTTCTTCCTTCTGGGCTGAAGTGCCCTGAGGCAATGGTTTGGCTTCAATAACATCATCCAAAGTTACCACCGCATATCCTGCGCGTCTTTCTCCTCGTGGATTGATGAAGCTGCTCCCATCCACGTATAACTCCCAGTCCACTGATGCCCATGGCTGGTCTCGAAGATCAAGTCTGCTAGAATAGACTGAGTCCAACACTTCCACACAGTTATGTTCAACAGGGCTGTCTGATACTGGGAGTAAGGTTGCAGGATTCAGAGCGTTACAGACCTCAATGGTTATGTGGGGGTTTTCACATAGCAAGCTTTGGTACTTGGTTAATCTAGCATTTGTTAGCCCATGGTGTCCTTTGGTATTTGTTAAAGTCACCACCACATGGGGGACCTTTATACTTAAGTTTTGCCCAAGGGTTAGCTTGTCTGCTTCTTATGCTAACAGGACTGTAGCTGCCAGGGCTCTCAGACATGGAGGCCAGCCTTTTGAAGCTCCGTCTAGCTGTTTTGAGAGGTAGGCCACTGGTCTTGGCCAGGGCCCCACAGTTTGGGTTAAAATTCCAACTGCCATTTTTTCTCTTTCTGACACATAGAGTGTAAAGGGCTTTGTCAAATCTGGTAGTCCTAAGGCTGGGGCTGACATAAGTTTTTCCTTTAACTTGCAAAAGTCTTGCTGTTGCAGAGGTCCCCATTCAAAAGGCTCCCAGTCGCCCCCCTTTGTAACCCCATACAACGGTTTGGCTAGCACTGCAAAGTTTGGAATCCATAATCTGCAAAACCCCACAGATCCTAGAAATTCCCTTACTTGCCTTCTGGTTTTAGGTTTCGGTAAGCTGCAGATGACCTGCTTTCTTTCTGACCCCAGGCTGTGCTTCTCTTTCCGAATAGTGAATCCCAGGTAGCGTACCTGCTGTCTGCAGATCTGAGCTTTCTTCTTGGACATCTTATACTCACAGTCCTCCAGGTGTCGAAGCAGGGCATCCGTCCCTTTGGCATACCCATCTGCCATGGAGTGTCCTAGCAGAAGATTGTCCACGTATTGGAGCAAGACACAGCCTAGGTCTTTAGCAGGAAACTTCTGGAGGTCTTGAGCCAACACCTCCCCGAAGATGGTGGGGTAATTTTTAAACCCCTGGGGAAGCCGAGTCCAAGTGTACTGAGTAGTAACACCTGACCCCAGATCTTCCCACTGAAAGGCAAACAGCTTTTGGCTCTCAGGAGCTAGTCTGATGCTAAAGAAGGCATCCTTCAAGTCAAGACAAGTGAACCAGCTGTCCTCAGCTGGCAGCAATCCTAACAGTGTGTAAGGGTTAGGAACTGTTGGGTGCAGAGTCACTGTAGTTTGGTTAACCAAGCGTAAGTCCTGTACAGGTCGATAGTCCTTGGTCCCTGGCTTGGGGACAGGTAGGAGGGGGGTGTTCCATGGAGACTGGCAAGGAACTATAATTCCAAAAGCTTTCAAGCATGTAAGATGAACCTGTATTCCTTCAAGAGCTTCTCTGGAAACCGGATACTGCTTTTGTCTAATTGGCTGAGCCCCAGGCTTAACTTCTATGAGTACTGGGGCTTGATTGATCATCAGCCCTGGAGGATTGTCCTCCACCCATACTCAGGGCCATCGCTAAGCTAGAGCCGGTTTTATCTCCTGACCTGGCTCGGTTAGAAAAAGTCTCCATTCTTCTTCTCAGGGGACTGTAAGGGCCATGATAACTCCTGTTCCTGGTAACTTCAGTTGTAAAGAGCCCTGTTTTGTAAAGGAAATGGTGGCTCTCAGCTTACTAAGCAAGTCTCTCCCTAACAAAGGCAAGGGGCAGTCAGGTATATACAGAAATTGATGAGTCACTTTATGTCCTCCCACTGAGCAGGTCCACGGTAGGCAGAAAACCTGCTTGGCGGAGACTCCCATTGCTCCAATTATATCAATGGTTTTTTTGATAAGAGGGCCCCTGGGGTGGTTACTACTGAGTGTCCGGCACCAGTATCAACCGAAAACTTAATGTCCTTGCCCCCTATTGTCATCCTGACCATGGGCCCCTTGGGGGCATTTGAGCCCGGTCCCCTTCAGTCTAGTAGCCCTTCGACCAGATTGAACAAAGTCCCTTCGTCTTTATCTGTGGTCTTTTGCTCTGCGTCACTTTGCTTCTCCTTTAGTTGGAGACACTTATCTTTCCAATGTCCTATTTCTTTACAGTAGGCACACTGGTTACACTGCAGATGTGAGCGATTGGACTGGGCATTCCTCCTGGAACCCCCCTTTCCCTGCCCTTTGTGGGGGATCCCTCTAATTGCCACAGCCAGCAAATCAGTGTTCTGCCTGGCCTGGCCTTCACCCTCCTTATGGCTTTCTCGGCGGCTTGTTACATCTCTACAAATACTTGATCAGCTATCTCCCGTAACTGCGAGGTATTCATCTCTACAAAAACAGCCTGTTTTTGCGATTTCCTCTGGATATCTTCCATGCTTTGGCTAACTAAGGCCATGTTAATCATATGCTGATTTTCAGGACTATCCGGATCAAAAGGAGTGTACATACTGTCCTCACACTGTCTTTCATAGAATTGGTCTGGGCTTCCCTCCTTTACTCGGATGACTTCAGAAACTTCATTTACATTGGTGGCCTTCTGAGCCCCTTTTTTCAGCCCTTCAATTAATGCCTCCCGGTATCGTTTTAACCTCTCCATATCTGGTCCTTCATTTGGATCCCATTGAGGGTCCATTCCTGGCAGAACAATTCTTATGTATTCCTGAGGATTTTGGTAATCGGCTGGGACATGGTCCTCTAGCCATTTAGTTGCCACCCGGAGCATCCTTCACCTTTCATCTGTGTTAAAGATGTACATGAGTAGCTGGTGGTGATCAGCCCAAGTAGGATTATGAGTCTGTATAATAGTTTGGAGCAAGTCAATTAGAGCTTCAGGCTTTTCAGTGTAAGATGGAATATTATTTTTCCAATTGAGGAGGTCAGCAGAGGTGAAAGGGTAATATAAAAAGCACGCCTTTCCACTGTATGTCCATCCTCATCTATCCCAGCATATTGCTGCTTTCTCAGGGGCATTTGGATTCCAGTATTGGGCCGTAAATGGGCCGCCAAGGGAGGAGTTTCTCCTGCAGCTTCTCTTCCTTTCTTGTCTACTCTGTGTGGTCTAGGGGCTGTGGGCTCAGGAGTAGGGGGCCTTTCCACTTGGTAAAGGTGGGGCACTGTTGGTGCCATCTCCTGCCACGAGTCTTCAGGCTCCGAATCAGACAGAACTTTAGGGGCTGGCTTCCCTCGGCAGGTGGAGTGAGAACTTTCCTTAACTAACTGTGCCTTTGCTACTAGTACTGCTGCTGCCTGTCCCCTTAACCACTATGGGGGATCTAAAACTAGCTGTAACCAGGAATCTATATATGGGAACTGATCTGGGTGTCCTAGCTTGCCAGTTACTTTGTGCCATACCTTTGAAACCAGAGACCTGTCCAGGCTTCCTTCTGATGGCTAACTTACCTCTAATTCGGGCCAATCTATTTCACGTAAAGTTCTTAGTTTTCCTGGAGTCATAGTGACTCCATAGTCTCCTTTGAATCCTTTCTTGAAATTCTTTAACATAGTTCCCAATGGAGTGGGCTTACATTGTGCCTAGCCCACGTTTTCTGAAGACAAAATATCATGCTCACACCACACACTCACCACAAAACAAAGAACAGGTAAAGAGGGCACACACACACCTTTATCGTTTATACCAAAACAAAATCAGAGTACCAAGAAATTCAAGCCAAGTCAAAACCAAAACCAAAGTATCAGGCAATTCAAGTCAAGTCAAAACCAGAACAGAAGTGCCGACAGAGGCACGCCGTGGGTGATCAGGCCACGCTTCCACTCAAATGGAGTGGGCAAGTTTCAAAGACATGTCTTACCAAGTTTCAGATGTCTGGACTCCAAGTGCCAGGTCCTTCCCAGTGTCCAGCCGGTGCCTATGTGCACAGTTTTTTAATGGCGGATTGTCTTTATTTTTACCCTACCTCAAAAATGCCCAACCATTGGTATTCTGAATATTCTGTATCACAGGTCTAAAATCACATGATATGTGACTTTATATCATGATGAAGAGAACTAATAATTATGGTTGAATATCTAAATCAGGAATAAATATTTAGCTTCTGAAATTCTATTGAATGTGATAAGCTAATATGAAAGACACTGGCTATTGGAACTTTTGGATTAAGGCTGTTATTGGAAGTTACAGAAACTCAGGAACCATAGAGGCTATGCAAATGAAGTACAAATGTGTAGTGATCAAGGATCACTTTTATATAATTTGCATGACTCAGATCTCTTAAAGTGATGAATAATCTTGGCAGGGATAATGTTGATCTTATTAATCTGAAATTCTGAAAAAAGGTTAATATTGGTACACTTGAATATTTTAGATAGTTTATACTCTTATAAAACTGATTATAAAAATGCTTCTTAAACATCAGAAAGAGAATTAACACTTTAGATAATTTCTAGAAGTATTTAGAAATATGATCAATAACTTTATAGACATACTAATTCCATTACTGCAAAAATCCCCACTTGTGTTTTGGAAATTTTTTAGTTGATGATATTTGTGTGATCATGCCATTGATATTTAAAAATCCCACTTTTGTTTCTGGGATTGCAAGTACAGATAGATTCTTATAGACACTTAGGAAAAAAGTGTACATTTAAAATTATTAAAATAGATGATTTATGAATGTATCATTCTCAAGAAAATAATGAGCATATCTTATAACCTGTTATCTGTTTTGGAGTCCAGAATGCTTCACTAACTTTCTCTGCTGGATTACAGTGTGCTGATTCTCCATTTTCTTTGCTGAAAACCATAAATAGGAAATTACTGATGATACAAACCTCAGAGACTTAAAGAAACATAATTAGAGACAGTTGAAAAAGGCAGATTGAAAATCAATGTTTAGTTAAGTACTCTTTTCCCAGCCCTGTTTTATATTTACATTCATTAATCATTGAAAATAATACTTCAAGATTCTTTATTGATGTAAAGTATCATTTGAATATATAACATCCTAAAGAAAGGAATTATTTTATTCTGATAGTGGACTTTATGCCTTTGCTAATAGACTTGGATAGACTTTGCATTGTTTATCTTTTGAGGAATTAAATATTTCTACTTGAAATTGAAAATCATTTTAATTCTCTCCAAAAGAGAAAATTCTGAGAATCAGATAAATTATATTCTGAATTTCAAAGTAACTTGCCAACCTGCAACATTGGCACAAGAATGATTTCAACTGGAACAAAATAAAAATCACAAACAATTTCTCTTTCCATTTATAACTTAATTAGAATTATGAATCAGACTACTTTAGGACGAGGTTATTGCTTGAGTTAAGCAAAGTCACTCTTTTCTCTTGCCCAGAAGATCACTGGAGATAATTTTTTTTTTTTTTTGAGATGGAGTCTTGCTGTGTTGCCCAGGCTGGAGAGCAGTGGTGTGTTCTCTGCTCACTGCAAGCTCCGCCTCCCGGGTTCACGCCATTCTCCTGCCTCAGCCTTCTGAGTAGCTGGGACTACAGGCATGCACCACCACGCCCAGCTAATTTTTTGTATTTTTAGTAGAGATGGGGTTTCACCATGTTAGCCAGGGTGGTCTGGATCTCCTGATGTCGTGATCTGCCTGCCTCAGCCTCCCAAAGTGCTGGGATTACAGGCGTGAGCCACCACGCCCAGCTGAGAATTGTTTTTTTAAAGGGATAAAAGAAGAAAAATATGCAACCTCCAAGACTAGAACTAAAATTGAAGAAAATGTACTATTCTTGGAAATAAGAGTTAGCAAAAATCATTAAGCAATATTGTTCCCTTAAGGTCTAGTATTTTGTATAATTTGGAAATTATAGAAGATAACTATACTTATTTTATAGCCTTGTGCATTGAATAAAAAGAATCTTCCATAAGAAATCGATCATGATTACAAGTTTTCTTTGATAATTTTTGTGCAAAACTTGCTTCTACTTGTATGCTTTCTTTATGGTCTAATATGCAGAATACACTATCTTGAATTTTTCTACTTCAGTTCAACTTTAGAGATCCCATTCTTAGTTTCTGTATAGTTTAGTAGAATAAGAAAATCTTGTATAATATCAGTGATGACAATTTTTTGGGAAATATATAGAATTTTTCAGTGGTTTGGTGCCTATAGCCCGCCACTAAGATGTATCTGATGAACAGTGTGAATTTGAGATCAAGAGACCCTTTAAGGACTCAGTAAAAAATATCTCAAAACTCAGAATTGACAGGCAATAAGGAGAGTAAATGATCTTTATACTTATTGTCAACAAAAAGGGTCAAACTCTGTAAAATATTTGAAGAGATTTATTCTGAGCCACATGAGTGACCATGGTCTGTGACATAGCCCTCAGGAGGCCCTGAGAACACGTGCCCAAGGTAGTTGGGGTGCAGCTTGGTTTTTTGCATTTTAGAGAGGCATGAGACATCAATCAAATACATTTAAGAAATACATTGGTTTGGTCCAGAAAGGTGGGACAACTCAAAGCAGGGGGTGGGGTGGGGACTGCTTCCAGGCTATGGGTAAATTTAAACATTTTCTGTTTGACAATTGGTTGAGCTTATCTAAAGACCTGGGATGACAGAAAGGAAGTGTTCAGGTTAAGATGAAAGACTGTGGAGACCAAGGTTCTTTTGAGGTCTTATAGTGGCTGCTCTTAGAGACAATAGATGACAAGGGTTTCCTATTCAGATCTTTAAAAGGTGCAAGACTTAGTTAATCTCTTTAGGCTTGGGAGGGCCAGGAAGAAAAAAAACTAGCTATGTTAATAGAGATTCTTTACAGATGCTGATTTTCCTCCACAAAAGACAGCTTTGCAGGGCCATTTCAAGATATGGCAAAGAAACATGTTTTGGGGTAAAATATTTTGATTTTCTTCCTTGTCTTGTAATGTTATGCCAGAGTCAGGTTGGAAAGTAAGTCACAATATATAGAGTTAAATAAAACGCATCTGATGAGAATTTATGATTTGTAGGGCATGACTCCCCAGACCCTTTATATAGGAATTTGGGCAAGATAAAAAAAAAAATCAGTTTGGTCCTCATTATAAATCAACATTTAATTAAAAGAACTACACATTACAAGACCATAATAATTGTTCCTGTTTCAAAAGTTTGTTGAGAAAATGAGTTAATATGCATAAAGCTCTTTGAGTAGTGTCTGGCACATAGGAAGCACCCAATACATGGCAACAGTTACGATTATTATTATTATTATTATCATTATTTATATAATCAGGTCTTTCCTTCATATTTTCTTCTGTCAGAGAGGGTTTGAGTGTCATGCTATTCGGAGATTTTACTGTCTGCGTTGACGAGTCCACACCATGACAATCAATGATATCCTATGCTAGGTCTGATTTTTAAAGGATTTTACATTCCAAATCGGTTCTGAGGTAGCAAATCCCAAATATGGCAACAAATTCTACTTTGGAATCTTTATTTAACCTCAAATATTCTATTTCCACATGTTATATTACAGATGAGAGAAAAAATATTTACCTTTTCTACTTATGGCATTGTTTATTGAAGGCAGTGCTTAAGGACTATAGGTTTTGTAAGCTGTTTTTCACATCCTATATATGTTCTGGGTCATCTTCAGATTGGATTTTGAAGATCTCTTCTATGTTTGTAGATCACTGACCTTCCAAGAAATGACCTCAAAGAAACCTGTTGATCAAGCAAAACTAAGCTTAGTAGATCTACTTCAGTAAGAAAGATCACAGTAGTGTCTCAAATGGGGAAAAAAATAACAGTGCACTCAGTTTAACTTTTTTCTCCTTCTTTGGAAGTGTTTGACTGGTTATCTGGATCAGATATATGCCTAGAGTAGGCACATAGTGACAGAAAAATACTTTCCAAGACAAACAGGAAAAAAAAGAGAGAAAGAAAGGGGAACAAGTGAGGGGGAGCCAGCTTCTGACAGATACAAAATCACTGTGGGATGATAAAACAGCCTTAAATATAAGAAATCCATTACATACATAGACACACACATGCACAGAAAGCCACACAAAATAATACTTACAACAAGATTAAGCAGTAATTTGAGCACTAATCAATTACATGAAGAAACAGTTCAACCATCATGTTTCCAAGATAGAGTTCCCCAAAAGGGACACTAATTTAGATTGTACCTGGTAGGATTATGCCAGTTAGAGACATATACACATAAGTTAAACTTAAAAGTAAGCAGGAATTTGACCTGAAAGGTAAAAAGAACTGATAAGAGCACATGAAAATTTTGCTGGGGCAACCTCTTAAGAACCTGGTTTAAGACCAGGTTGAGCATGGTGAAACCCTGTCTCTCCTAAAATACAAAAATTAGCTGGGCATGGTGGCATGTGCCTGTAATCACAGCTACTTGGGAGGCTGAGGCAGGGGAATCACTTGAACTCGGGAGGCGGAGATTGCAGTGAGCTGAGATCGTGCCACTGCACTCCAGCCTGGGGACAGAGCAAGACTCCGTCTCAAAAGAAGAAAAGACCAGGTTGGGGGCCTGACAAACCCTCTACCTCCAAGCAAAATGAAACTAAGTGGAACAAATGAAGACAAGATTGAGAAAGGTTTTGAAAAGGTAATCAAAGTAATTTGTCTAAAGGACATCAAGAACTTCTGAACTCCTGAGTCTTTAGAACTATACCTCTTAGTGACTCAGAGAGTGACAAAAACAAACAGTAGTGTCCTAAGTAACAGAGCAGGTTTCTCATCACGGATAAGTGGTTTTGAAGTTGATTAAATAATCAAAGGATTACTTAAAAAGCATTCTCATTCCTAAGAGGCAGAAACTTTGTATTTGAGAGACTGACAAAAATAAATTTAGACCCAAAGCAGGATTTTCCTCACTTTTGCAGTCAGACAGACCCCTGAATGGGAGACTTATGAGACCTCAGAGAAACATGTTTCAGACAGAGGAGCTCGTGCAGATGGGTTTCAATTCACCCCGTGTTATAGCTCTACAATTTTTTCACTGTTGATGCCACAAAAGACCAGAATGAAAAAAAATCTGTTGATTGAACAAAGCTAGGTATGTTAGATCCCATGCAATAAAAAAAGAACACTACATTAACAAAGTTTCTGTAAGTCTAAATGGGAAAATTAAGGGAAGATATTTTGTAAGATGTTAAAATCCAGGCTGGGTTAGTTAAAGAGAGGTATTGCAAGGTTGAGAATAGGCAGGGATTAGGCAGATTTTATGACATTGTAGCTTCGTACAGCAAGGTTAGAGTTTGTGATTTCAGGGTTCTGAAATGAAGCATATTTTTCTTGTTTATGTCTTTTCTTTTTAATCTGGATATAAGTAAGGTTTTGTAGCCTTACAGCGGATTTTACAAAGAGATGAGGACCAAGAAGGATTACAGTAGAAGGATTTTGACTTCTGAATCAATATGCATTTAGATGTCGTTTTTATAAGGAACATAAGTTATTTTTAGAATCAGTTAAACCTTGGAGATATTTTTATTTGAAAAGGCAAAAAACAAATGATAATATTTATTTTGCTTCATCACATATTTATTTGAAAGTATATTCTTAAACAAACTTACAGTGTTTTTGTGTGTGCAACTGATCATGTAATTATTTCTTGCTCTTTAACTATGTCAATTAATATAAAAGAAAATACTACTCCAGATGGTTGAACTGATTCAGCCTGCTTTTATCAGAAAAGTATTTATTCATATCCAAATGAGGTTGAACTCTTATGATTCCCTTCTTAATTACAAATACAAGCTAATTGCCACCTCAAAAATATAGAGAAGAAAACAAACATTTTCATTATTTGATACTTATCATATCATAGTAAGATTTTTTTTCTGTTTTGGTTTATATTTTCATATTGAACAAATAATCCTTGTGTAAACTATCTAAATGTTTTAATTTTTGGCATTGCTGTGTAACGTATTTAGTTCCTGTAAACCCACAACGGAAAAACACTGCTCTTCTCTGGAGAACTTTGCTGCCCTTCTCTCAGCTTGGAAATAGATCTCCAAATTTCTTCCCATTCCTTAGTCATCTCTCCTTCGAGGTCATTTATTTGACATTAGGTCCATTCTCTGTTCACATCCTATCCTCCAAGCACTTTGAAACAATCTCCAGCCATTGGTCGTCACTCAGCCCCATGAAAGATGAGCACTTCTGATGAGTTTTTACCATTGTCCTTTAATCATACCAAAGGGGCCCCTCAGTTCCTTCCCAGTGATCACCACATCCTCACCTATATGTCATCTGAAGCTTTTAAATAAGATTACCTAATAATGAAAAAAATGCATTTCTAATTTTTTAGCTCCTAAGAAACATTGTGTTGTCAAACTATTATATAAACAATTGTCTCAATTAGATTAAAATCCAAGAATTAGAGACTGTTGCAGGAAGTCAGGGACCCCGAATGGAGGGACTGGCTGGAACTGTGGCAGAGGAACATAAATCATGATAATTTCATGGACATTTATCAGTTCCCAAATAATACTTTTATAATTTCTTATGCCTGTCTTTAATCTCTTAATCCTGTTATCTTCGTAAGCTGAGGATGTATGTCACCTCAGGACCACTGTGATAATTATGTTAACTGTACAAATTGATTGTAAAACGTGTGTTTGAACAATATGAAATCAGTGAACCTTGAAAAAGAAGAGAATAAGCGATTTTTAGGGAACAAGGAAAGACAACCATAAGGTGTGACTGCCTGCGGGGTCGGGCAAAAAGAGCCATATTTTTCTTGTTGCAGAGAGCCTATAAATGGATATGCAAGTAGGAGAGATATCACTAAATTATTTTCCTAGCAAGGAATATTAATATTAATACCCTGGGAAAGGAATGCATTCCTGGGGGGAGGTCTATAAATGGCCGCTCTGGGAATGTCTGTCTTATGCATTTGAGATAAGGACTGAGATAAGCCCTGGTCTCCTGCAGTACCCTTAGGCTTACTAGGGTTGGGAAACTCTGCCCTGGTAATTTTGTGGTCAGACCGGTTCTCTGCACTCGAACCCTGTTTTCTGTTGTTTAAAATGTTTATCCAGACAATATGTGCACCACTGAACATAGCCCTTTATCAGTAGTTCTGCTTTGCCCTTTGCTTTGTGGTTTTTGTTGGACCCTTATCGGTAGTTCTGCTTTTTGCCCTTTGAAGCATGTGATATTTGTACCTACTCCGTGGGCTTACACTGCCTCCCCTTTTCAAACCCTTAATAAAAACTTGCTGGTTTTGAGGCTCAGGTGGGCATCACGGTCCTACCGATATGTGATGTCACCCCTGGCAGCCCAGCTGTAAAATTCCTCTCTTTGTACTATCTCTCTTTATTTCCCAGCTGGCCAACACTTATGGAAAATAGACAGAACCTATGTTGAAATGTTAGGGGTGGGTTCCCCCAACAAGAGATTTTCAGTCTTATACAAGTCATAGTTGTGTTCAAAATAATAGCTTTAAGTAGAATTGCTACTATACACTACATTTGTCTGCTCAAGCTGCTATAACAAATTACCACCAAGTAGGTGACTTTAACAGCATCATTTTAATTTTTCACAGTTCTGGAGGCTAGAAATCTTTGATGCCAGCTCAAAATCAGCAGGTTTAGTTTCTCCTCAAGCCTCCCTTCTTGGCTTGCAGATGACCACCTTCTTGCTGTGTTCTCACATGCTCTTTACTCTGCTTATCCCTGGTGTCCCTTTGTGTGTCTAAATTTCCTAATAAGGGCAATAATCAGATAGGATTAGAGCCCAGCCTAACAGCCTCATTTTATTTTTCTTTTTGGTATAAATTCATGTGGTACAGGTGTAATTTTGTTACATGCATAGATTGTGTGGTGGTGAAGTCAGGGCTTTTAGGGTATCCTTCACCTGAATAATATACATTGTACCCATTAAGTAATTTCTCATCATCCACCCCCCTCCTACCCTCTTACCCTTCTGAATCTCCATTGTCTATCATTTCACTCTTTACCTTCATATAGAGTTTAGCTCCCACCTATATGATAGAACATGAAGTATTTCTTTTCTGTGTCAGATAATTATCCTTTAAAAGCCTTATCCCCAAATATAACCACATTAGGAGGTCCTGGGGGATAGGGCTTTAACGTATAAATTAGGGGAGGACATAACATACACTACAAGTAATATGACTACATCATCTGTTTCCCTCAAAAAAAGGGCTTCCTCTTTGCCCTCTGCTATTTACCCAAGAGCTTCTTGTTCTCTTCAATAACTTTGAAACTTGATCACATTCAAATTCCAACCACTAACAGTAACCAAAAAAAAAAAAAAAAAAAAAAAAATAGGCCAGGCACAGTGGCTCATGCCTGTAATCCCAGCACTTTGGGAGGCAGAGGTGGGCGGATCACAAGGTCAGGAGTTTGAGACCAGCCTAGCCAATATGGTGAAACCCCATCTGTACTAAAAATACAAACATTAGCCAGGTGTGGTGGTGGATGCCTATAGTCCCAGCTACTCAGGAGGCAGAGGCAGGGGAATCGCTTGAACCTGGGAGGAGGAGGTTGCAGTGAGATGAGATCACACCACTACACTCCAGCCTGGGTGACAGAGTGAGAATCCGTCTCAAAAAAATAAATAAAAATAAAAAAATAAAAATAAAATAACCCTTGTAAACAGTTCCCTGTCTGCAATTATGATATTCCAAGTGCTCTGAAAACTGGTTTATTTTTTCCTCAAAGGGAGGCTCAAGCTAGTTTGATGGTAAAAACCTGTCCTAAACTAAAAGACCTACTTACAGTTTTTGTTTTTTTTCACTTCACATGAACATTTATATGTTTTGCTGCAGAAACATCAAAGTGTTTTGTACAGCCTGCTGCTCCAAACCTTACTGGGGATATTTTTAAAATGTGGTAAATGCTCTGTATTATTATCTGATAATCAAAGTAATTCTGAATTACCAGATACATTTGACCTTCAGAATGTTAGATAAGGAATTGTAGGACTGTGGCAAGATACATTTCACTCTGAACACTAGAAAAACAGAGTCCTGTCTCTTCGCCATAAAAAATGAGTTAGCATTTACTATGTGCTTATCATGGGCCAGGTGTTGTTGTAAGCACTTTACACATATTCAATCATTTAATTCTCCAGTAAACTTTAGAAATAGTCACGATTATTCTCATTTTAATACAGAAGAAATGAAATCAGAAAGTGTTTGAATAACTTTCCCGAAGTCATAGTTAGTAAGCCCATGAAGCCAGAATTCAAAGCTAGAAAATATGTCTCCAGTGTAAAACTTAAACAATACACTATGACTTATAAGGAGAGAAATTAATAGACATACCACAACGGAATAATTCTGGACTAATGGCATTCCTTGAGAGCATTAACTAATCTCCACTTAACTAAACATTTCTATTCTCTCTCCCTCTTTTTCTACTCTTTCCCATGGTCTGTCTATCTTGCCTACCTATTCATTGCCTATAGGTGTTATCTCATCCAAGACATGACTATAACTACTATTTTGATGTGCTTTGGAATTGTTGGATTACAAAGAATAGAAACTTATGTGTCAGGTGCATCCATTTGGTCTTGGTCTCTGTCTTTTGGAAAATGGACAGTTATTTATTCTATTTCTCTTTTCTCAAATTCCACACCACTGTACTCTGTGCAAGCTAGATAGCCTCTTTACTTTTTTTGTTTGTACTTTGTCCTCCATGATAACCTCCAAATGATGGTATCAGCTATCTACTCTATAGATGAATTATAACTTCTAATTTTTGACAATGTGGTATAATTTTCCCAGGTTCACCTACATGATTCAATCAAATATAGCCGTGTGCCACAGAATGACATTTTGCCCAAGGATAGACTGCATAGATGACAGTGGTTTCATAAGACTGTAATGGAGCTACCCTATACTGGTGTATTTTTTTTATCTTTGATAACATATTTTCACTGTAGCTTTTCTCTGTTTAGATATGCTTAGATACACAAATATTTAACACTGTGTTACAGTTGTCTACAGTATTGAGTCTAATAACATGCTGTACATGTTTGTAGCCTGAGAACAATAGGCTATACCGCATAGCCTAGGTGTATAGTAGCCTATGCCATCTAGGTTTGTGTAAGTCGAATCTTTGATGTTCACACAATAATAAAATCACCTGACAATGCATTTCTTTTTTCATTTGAGACAGAGCCCCGCTCTGTCACCCAGGCTGGAGTGCAGTGGCGTGATCTTGGCTCACTGCAACCTCCACCTCCCAGGTTCAAGTGATTGTCCTGCCTTAGCCTCCTGAGTATTTGGGACTGCAGGCGCATGCTACCACGCCTGGCTAATTTTTTTGTATTTTTAGTAGAGATGGGGTTTCACCATGTGAGTCAGGATGGTCTGAATCTCCTGACCTCGTGATCCACCCGCCTTGGCCTCCCATAGTGCTGGGATTACAGGCATCAATGCATTTCTTAGAATGTATCCCCTTGGTTAAGCAATGCATGATGGTAATTATGCTTTAGTAACAGGAATTTGTTTAAGAAAAAGGCATTTTCTTTTTCTCTTTTTTTTTTTTTGATGTTTGAAAAGAAGAAAAAATTCGAATGATAAAAGCACCATTTAGCCTATCTTTTACATTTACCACCAGTAATATAATAGAAGATTCTCATGATCTGGAAATATTGTGTGTGGGAAAGACATTAAGGCACTGTGGGTAGGGAAGTTATGTCGGTAATAGCCCTTCTAGAATTAAGGTTGGGCAGTGCTGGGCTACCATTTCCATTTTCTTTTGTTATTTTTTTGATCAGTAGGGATTGAGTGAGGAAAATAAGAAATTTGCCTGAAACAAGCAGTTTGTAGACTCTACCGGCTTTTCCTTTTGATTTTCTCTTGATTTCTGCCATAGCGATGTCCTGACCATCATTGAAAAGTTAGCTTCTCAGTTATCCAAGTAGACATCCAAGTCTATTTCAGTGAAGTGAGGTGAAAGTCTTATCTTTCATTGATTAAAAGCAACTAACCCTATGAAGAGAGACAAATGTTAACAATATAGTAAATTAAAACAGTTCTCTATATATTACTGATCCAATGTATATCTAATCCATTGTATTTCTTAAATCAAATCATTGCCAATATGTGATTCCTGACTGTGGCCTGTAAATCTCTTTTGTAAGCTATAGAGACAGGGATCAGATAATATTCTGCAAATGAAAATTCACAATATATTTGCTTGTCCATTTCTATATGGCATTGGGGTAGATAGTCACAAATAGAACTTTGAAGAGTATCCTCTAAAATGGTTGAGAGAAAATATATGGCTTATTCGAATTTGTATTTTTATTTGTAATTACTCAGAATGTTAGATTAAAAATGAGCAAGTTAATGAAATACAGCAATTTTAACTCATCTGCCTATTAACTGATACCATTGTCAAACCAAATCATAAGTGTTCTCCTATGCTTTATATAAAAATAAATTGAAATGCAGATTTACTTTATACTCTGATGTATAGTACTTAAAAAATTTAACATATTTGTTGAAACACATGGAGTCAATTTTAAGGTTCTGTGCATACTGTATACAACCTGTTAGCCTCTTTTTTATCAAAAATAGACAAGTATTTCTTTATTCATTTCTTGCTTCCAATGGTGGCCTATCAAAACTGTTGCTTTCTCCTCTGACAAGTTATATTTAGTAACTGTGATAGTTAATTTTAGGTGTCAACTTGACTAGATCAAGGAATACGAAGATAGCTGGTAAAGTATTATTTTTGGGTATGTCTGCGAGGGTGTTTCTAGAGAAGATTGGCATTTGAATCAGTAGACTGAATAAGGAAGATCTGCCCTCACCCAATGTGGGTGGGCACCGTCAAATCAGCTGAGGACTCAGATAGAATGAAAAGGCAGAAGAAAGGCAGATTTGCTTTCTCTGTTCCGGAGCTGGGGCACCCTTCTTCTCCTGCCTTGGACATCAGAACTCCAGATTCTCTGGCCCTTGGACTCTGACTTGTAGCAACACCCCCACCCCATTCTTAGGCATTCAGCCTTGGACTGAGAGTTACAGCATCCATTTCCCTAGTCCTGAGGCCTTTGGACTAGGACTGAGCCATACTATTGGCTTCCCTTATTCTCCAGGTCACAGACAGACTAGCAAGGGACTTCTCAAGCTCGATGATTTCTTCAGCTAGTTCCCCTAATATATCCCCTCTCATCTATCTATCTATTGATTGATGTATCAATGTATCATCTATCTACCTACCTACCTATCTACCTACCCACCACCTTATCTAACCTGTCTCCTAAATGTTCCATCTCTCCAGAGAAACCTAACTAATACAGTAACTTATTAGCCCTAGTATATTTTCTGGAAGCAAAGGTCCCAAAGATTATTGAGGGTAGGTAGTCCTAAGTTAAAAAAAAAAAAAAGTGTCAAAAGTGTAGAGAGATCAAAAGCATTAAGTAAAGCAAATTATCTTCCAATTTTGCCTTGAAAAGAATATGACTTTTTTAATGAATGACTTTTGATGGAATAAAACAGGTGATAGTCATGTTGAAAATAATAGTTCAAGAGTTCGCAACAAGAAAATGAATGTGAAAAGTGTATTTAAGAATATGGCAAATAAAGGAATTTAAAACAACTAGATGCTACCTGGAGAATATAGTAACTTCAATATTCATTTCAGAGTAATTCATAAATGTTTTAATGTAGAACTCCAGTCAAAGAAAACTGCTAATGATTTAGGCATTAATGGAGCCCATGGTTTCACAAAGGGTCATAAAATAATTTATTAGAATTTTGTATATGTTGTATTGTTTTTCAGACAAAGACATCTATGACACAAAAATTCATTAAATTATCTCAAAACCAAAGAATAATTATATAATAGAAGGCAGGATAGCATATTAAACTTTTTATATAGCACGTATTTTGGAGCTTCTTATACAAGTTCTGCCCTTTGCTTAGATTAAAACTAAGCAAATTAAGGAACTTTAGCAATTTTAACTCATCTACCTGTTATCTGACACCATTGCCAAACCATATCATCAGTGTTGTCCTATGCTTGGTTATGTAAAAACTAAGTGAAATGTAGATTTACTTTATATTCTAGAAAAATGGAATTAAAAAAAAATTAACACATTTGTTGAGACACATGGAGTCAGTGAGCAATGTGATGTTGAACAAGTTGCCTATCTTTTCATATTTCAATTGTTTCTTCACTAGGAAAAAAAAATAAACTTAGTGGTTGCCCCTTATAGGATTGTTATGAATAGATAAAATAAAATTGCCTATAAAAATGATGATCTCAATATCTGGTACCAATAAAAATCCTCACTAGGAAAGTTTTAAATACTGTTGTTTCTGTTACTTCACTTTGAATTAATAAGACAGTAGACATTCTACTCACTAAGTGTAAAGCCACTTACTCAACACCACATCCCACACTGAATAGTGGCCTATTCACGGAGAAACTTCTCAGGAATTACTAGTTGCAAAAATAGTACTTGACACTTATTTCTGTAATATTGTGCTTATCACATTGTACTGTGACTCTTTTTGTTTATCTCTCTGTCAGTCTGTCAAATAGACTATGAGTTCCTAGAGAACAATGTTTTATTCAACTTATATTCATAAAACCTAGTATGGCTTCTAATATGTAGTAAGCACCCAATAAATGTTTGTTGAGTTGAATGTTGTTTCTTCTTTAAGATCATTAAGAGTTGGGTTTACAGCAAATGATACTGGTTTCTTTCTGCATACATAGATCATTCATTCTTCATTTATTTTCCTTTTGCCTTTCATATATTTAATTATATTTTGGGGTCATTTAGAAATAAATAGAGCAGTAAAAGTTGGTAAGTATATTTAATTTAATTTCTTCCCATAATATCCTACTTAAATATATAGATGATTATAATAGTTGGCACTTCTTAGGTGTATTTGAGTTATTAAAATTTGATATAGTGAGAAAAATAAGTATTTATATAGCCTGATTTTATGGGAAACATTTTGAAATGTGGTTGAATTTTTTTTAATTTGACAAGTTTCATAATTTTAAAGCTGGTGATTCAAGTGAATTTTAAAGCATGTTTATGCTGTTGCATGATGGGGCAAACTCAGCTGGTTAAATTACCCGTTATCCCTTGTCAAAATTAAATTATACAAGGTCTGCAGTCACTCATCACTTTTATCTAATGTGACCACCTTGAACTGTAATTCCCTTTTGAATAAATAAGGCTGATTCAGGTGGAAAGAAGATTAACTGATTGCCTAAAGTTATGTAATCCATGTGGATTTAGTACATAGGTTTTAAAATGACATTGTTAAATGGTATTTAAACTAATGTGTAATAAAGAAGGACACTCTTTAAAATGACACAAAAGTGATATATGAATATGAGGACCAAGAAACTGTGCATTGGCATATAGAAAATATTAGTCATTGGACAATACAATTAATTGATAGAACAAGTATTTTTCATAATTTCTGCTAACATAGGAGGTGACATAAAAGGGAGTAATTTGAATTTTAAAAATAAAATAAAGATTGTATATATTTTAGGAGGTCATAAATTTGTAGGTATTAAGTAGCATGCATAACTCTTCTTTTCCATCCTGAAAACTCTACCAATGTAGAGTTAATACTCTATAATTCATGAGGTAGTCTGTAATAATAAAACATTAAACCAACTGGGCTCTTTTCCCGGGAATCACTGAAGCAAGAAATACTGTATCAGGAGAAAGGAAAAGAGAAAGAGAGAGAAAGAAGAAGACAATAAAACAGAAAAAAAAAAAAAGGAAAGAAAACTAGATGGCCAAATTTAATAGGGTAAATGGAAAAGCTGTCCATTTTATATGCAGTCAAATGACATTTTCTTTCTAACCTTGGAAGGGCTACTCTTAAAGCATAAACCAGTTTTAGGTTATGAAAGGAAATTCAAATATGCCTTATTTCATGTAACTGTGGGGAAAGCACTTTATAGCTCTGCCTTTAAACCTTAAAGTCAGCTTTAACGTGTTTCTAAAAGTTATATTCTGGTATTGCTGAGATATTCCTATCACAAAGCTATTTCCAAAGCCATGTTTGTGGTCTAAGCATGTATCTGTAACTTACTAAGAGATCATCCTGAAAAATTGAGGACAAGTCCAGTTTTTATTTTTGCTCATTGAATAATGACGTTTCCTAAAGATCTTTGTCTTGTAGGCCTTCCTTTCTTGACACTTTTTTTTCTTTTTCTGAGTAATCTCATACCTTAAGTGATTATAAAGTTTGACTGTGTTCTGACGGTTCTTAAGTTTTTATCTAATACAGCTTTATCTCCAGACCTATGTATTTATTTACTTGTTGGATATTTTGACCTAACTATTCTGTAAGTTTTAAAAATATGTACAGAGACAGTGAATTGATAATCTTTATTATCTTTGTTCTTTCCTCCTTCATACACAAGTTCTTTCTGCTTAGTTTTCTATTTCATTTAATGTATTACTACTTACGGGTCACTCATTGCAGAAAACATTGAATCAACCATACTTCTTTCTCTCTTATACTCCCTGTTCTCAAGGTCATTATGCAGTCTCTACTTCAATCTCAGTTTTATTTCTTTCTGTTTATCCCAATTCGTGTTGAATGAGTTTGTGTCTTCATCATCTCTCAAGGAAATTATGATCATAACTTCTTAATTGTTTCTCCGTCCTCTGTCCTCTTCCATCTTCAGCCTCTCTTCTATATTGTTATTGGAATATAATTACAAGACATTTTCATGGAAGAATATTACTACCTTCCCATCACACAAAGATAAGGGCTAAACTTCATCAACTGAGACTTTAGCAAAGAGGCTTTAACTTACCATTTTAGAAATATCCAAATTTTCTCATCTCTTCTTCAGCTAAGACGTAATGAGGGAATTTTAGTTTTTCTTTAAGACCCAGTACAAATGGCATCTCATTCAGCAGAAGAAGTTACCTATTCTATGGCATATTTGCACTTGTTATAGCTGCTGCTATAGAAATTATTACATTTTTAAATATTAATTGCCTTACATGTGTCTGTTTTACTAAATCAAGAGATCTTCTAGGGTAGGGATTGTGTCTTTTATATCTTTACAATCTTCAGAACTTGATTTAAGAGGCTTAAGTACAGGAAGTGTTTATTAAACATTTGTTGATACAACAAATGCATGACATTGTGTTGGGAGGCTCTGAGTTGCAAGGGAGACCTTCTTGAGATTTGCAGGAATTACCACTAGATGTCACTAGCACATTTCTGATAGCAACTTCTCAATCAAGAACAAATAACCTTTACTGAGGACCTACTGTGTGCCAAGACTTTTTAAATAATTCTGCAAAGCAGGTATTATCATCACAAATCCACCCTGGAGACTTACGTTTTGAGTGATTAGTAGGTCATACAGCTAGTATGATGTAGAGGTGGGATTTACATTTCTGCCATCAAGGCCGTGGTTTTCCCACAATCCAAGCTACATTCTGTTTCTTTTGTGATAACTGAGCCTCTGGCCTCCGTATGATAAATAGCATATGCTACCTTTCCCAATGGATTAAATCTTTATTGACAAAATAAGCTATTATTGAGCTATCTAGGCACTCACACATACCCTTTGAGTTAAGAGTCAGTGACTTTGTTTCTATAAGCTTTTACTAAACATAAAGCAATTTATCATTCATAGAAATCTTTTAAATTAAACATATAAATATAGATTTTGAAAAGGAACAGATAGATTTTTATTCTCAGTTATTTATGTTTTTTGCAATTTAGCATTTGATATCTACAATTTTTTTTTTTTTTGATACGGAGTCTCGCCCTGTCGCTCAGGCTGGAGTGCAGTGGCGCGATCTCGGCTCACTGCAAGCTCCGCCTCCCGAGTTCACGCCATTCTCCTGCCTCAGCCTCCCGAGTAGTTGGGACCACAGGCGCCCACCACCACGCCCGGCTAATTTTTTGTATTTTTAGTAGAGACAGGGTTTCACCGTGTTAGCCAGGATGGTCTCGATCTCCTGACCTCGTGATCCGCCTGCCTCGGCCTCCCGAAGTGCTGGGATTACAGGCTTGAGCCACCATGCCCGGCCAATATCTACTATTAAGATAGAGTTGTTAATTAGTGATGGACATATCCATGAAATACAGACACTACCTCCAAGCAGCTTATAAGCTTCTGATGTTTCCTTGATTCAAAGTCAAGAAACATCATAATACTCTTACTGTAGGGTGTATTTACTCTGAGACTTTGGAATCCAAAGAGCATCTATAGATACCAATTATGTTGATAATGTGACTTCCATTATCAACACTTGGATCTTAAACACTTAGAAGCACATTCCTAAGTATGCTAAAGGCCCACTATGTTCCTGCCTGCTCAGTCAAGGTGTCATCGTATTTTTAGACCTAACTCTGCTTTTGGAGAGTCCCAATAAAGACCCAGAACTTGAGGAGAGGTATCACTGTAGAAACCCTTTCTAATCAGAAGAAAACACTGTCAGAAAGAATGATGAGAGGGTGCTTAGGCCTGAATGCGTGCATTTGAATGGACCTCATCCTGCTTCCTGCTCTTTGCAGTTGGTGGCACAAAAGCAGTTAGCAATTATACAAATGAAAGAAAGATGAGAGGGAGGGAGACGGCTCCCGCTTCTCCTTATATTTTACAGCTTCTCTTCAGTTTAGTCAATTTCAGTATCTCATCAGACTAACCTTTCTGCCAAACTCATTGGTTGTTAGTATTTTTGCTTCTGTTATTGTTAATTATTAAAAGGAGTTAAATCTCATTAACTGATTTAAAATTGTACACTTATATACAACATGATAATTTTCTCCACAGATTTTAAAATGTAAGAAATTAATGTAGTCATGGAAACAGTTTATCTCCTTCTCTTAATATTTTATACATGCCGTGAGTTTTTATTTTATGGGAAATTAAATTATATAAATTGGAAAGTTAGCAAAATAAAAGAATAATATATTTCCAGTTTATTTCAAAAATTAGAAATAGTTTTAACTTCTAATATTAAATATGTATAAATAATAGCATAATGTCAAAGTTGAAGGGCCAATTGAATAATAAATTATGTTATTTCTACAAAGGGATGTCTTTTTAGAAAGTAAGTGAAAATACTTACCAACTTTGTCAATATTTGCATTGAATTATGAGTTTTCAACTAAGTGAGATCATTAACAATACATTTCTCAAATAAAATGTACCCAGTTTGTACTCCTGTCTTATCAGAAAAGAACATCAAATCTTTTTTTCTTTCTTTTTTTTCTTTTTGAGATGGAGTCTTGCTCTGTTGCCCAGGCTGGAGTGCAGTGGCCTGATCTCGGCTCACCGCAACCTCCATCTCCCACATTCAAGCGATTTTCCTGCCTCAGACTACCAAGTAGTTGGGACTACAGGCGTGCGCCACCATGCCTGGCTAATTTTTGTATTTTTAGTAGAGATGGAGTTTCACTATGTTGTCCAGGCTGGTCTCCAACTCCTGACCTCGTGATCTGCCCGCCTTGGTCAACTCTTTTTTTATACTGATAAAGACTAGAGAAATGTTCTCTGTTATGTACGCCTTCCATCTTTTGCTTTCTACTTTTGCCTGGCTCAGGGTACATACTAAAAAAAATTTCATTGGAATGTTGAATGCATGAATAAATAAGTTGGATATATAACGAAAGTTGGAGAAAGATTTGGTAATCACTCAGTGGCTTCCTCCTCTTGCTCCCTGCCTATCCTAGCTTTTTCTTTTTTTTTTTTTTTTCAAATTTCCATTCTTTTATATATATATATATTTTTTTATTATACTTTAAGTTCTAGGGTACATGTGCACAAAGTGCAGGCTTATTACATATGTATACATGCGCCATCTTGGTGTGCTGCAGCCATTAACTTGTCATTTACATTAGGTATATCTCCTAATGCTATCCCTCCCCCCTGTCCCCACCCCACAACAGGCCCTGGTGTGTGATGTTCCCCTTCCTGTGTCCAAGTGTTCTCATTGTTCAGTTCCCACCTATGAGTGAGCATATGCAGTGTTTGGTTTTTTGTCCTTGCGACAGTTTGCTGAGAATGATTCACAATAGCAAAGACTTGGAACCAACCCAAATGTTCAACAATGATAGACTGGATTAAGAAAATGTGGCACATACACACCATGGAATACTATGCAGCCATAAAAAATGACGAGTTCATGTCCTTTGTAGGGACATGGATGAAGCTGGAAATCCCTGGCTTTTTCTAGTGAGAAGCCACCATGGAAAATCCAGAAACTCACTGTGTGCAGCTTGCAAGCTCTGATTTAGTAAAAGAGTAACAGGAGAGCCTAGTGATGAGAGGGCATGCTCTTTGGAACCAGAATGCCCGGGAACAAATCCCTGCTAGGTAATTTACTAGCTCTTGTAATAACAACAGCAAAGAATTAGAAACAGTAATGAGCCTCAGTTTTCTCCTCCTTAAAATGGGAGATAGTTGTGGTATCTACTTCATAGAGTTATTATGAGAATTAAATGGGCCAAAATATGCAAAGCCATTAGAACATACATAACATTTTGTAAATGCTTTGGAGATGGTGGTGGTTGTTGCTGCTGGTGGTGGTGCTACTGCTGTTTTTGTTGTTAAAGAAAATTGAAGTTTAGGAAGGATAGGAATAAACTATCTAACAGGCTGCCTTGTTTGGTCTCCAAGTGATAAACAAAAAACAGGGATCATTTTTTTTACTTCAACCTGCATGAAGAATTAGTTTTACTGAGTGGGAAGTTTGGGAATTATATATTTTTTCTTTCATAATTCTAAGAGGGAAGAATGAGTTTAAAAATTACTTAAATGAGAGACTGGTGATTTTTTATATGTTCATCATATTTAGTAGGCTACTTTACTAGTCAAATTTTTATATTTGTTTGCTAGAAATAAATTTGCATATAAAGCCTGCTTTTGAGCCTCTCAATGAATCGTACCTAAAGAAACCTCCATTCAGGTCTTGAGCCATAAAGAAGGCACCACCTAATGGCAGAATGTTTTAATTGCTAGTACAAAGCTAAACAGAAACAATCAGCCTTTCATGTTAAGCTTGCAAATGGAAATAAAAAGATAGCATTCATTACAGCAACATCCATTTATATATGTAAACCTTGGTTCCATGTAAATGAGCCTTGAGGCTTAGCAGGACTAGAAAACAATTGCAGATTATGAATATGATCATTGAATGTGAGGACCTTCCTGAGACATCATAGTGTTAATACCAGAATCCAGTCTGCCAGGGTTCAAATCTAGACTTTACCTCTTATTAGCTGTTGAGTTGGCCTTAAGCAAGCTATCTAACTTTATGCCGCACATTCCTTGTCTGGGACCTATGTCAGGGTTATTGTAGATTAAGTAGCTTATAACATTCTTAGAATAGTATCTGATGTAGAATAAGTACTATGTAAATGCTTATTAAGTGGATGAATAGAATTACTTTATGTACTTCAGTTCAATGAAGTTCATAAGAAGAAACCACGACCATCTTTTAAAAATGTATTAGTGATTTACTGTGTGTTTCAAAGTCAAGGCTTCGAAAGGTACCTCAGTTTTGTACCTTTGCATTGTAAGGTGTGACTTTATGTCACCCCAAAAGCCAATGCCATAGGCAGAAAAAAAAATGATTAAGAGCATCAGTTTTGTGGTGTCAACCACACTTTAAAAACCCTGGCTTTGCTACTCAACAGTTACATGACCATAGACATATTCTTATGTTTATATATTACTTATATTATTTAAACCTATTTTCTTATTTTCATTCATTTGTAAGCACTGGAAAATATTATCCCTTACTTTAATCATCCTTTTTTACTTTCTAGCAAATTCACTGTCTTCTTTTCCATTACCCAATTGACTAAGTGTTGCCATCTTTGATATTTTAAAATATATGCCCAAAATCTATTGTAAATTGTTTTGTATTAAATAGTTCTAAATTTTATTATGTATTAAACAGCAAAATGCTAACATTATGTATGTCTGATAAATATTTTATTTTCTTGTTTTTGTTATCCCTGATTCAATATTTTCTTCTAATCGTTGATACTATGTTAAGGAAAGATGCATGCAATTTTATGTAAAATGAGTGCTCTAAAAACAGAAGTACAACTTTGAGAAAATATTAAATAATAATCTAACTCTTTTTCACCTTCTTTGTGGTACTCTCTTTCTGGAAGAAGTAACAACTGTAGTTATGGAGACTTTTTTTTTTTTTTTTTTTTGAGACAAGGTCTCGTTTTGTTGCTCAGGCTAGAGCATAATGGCTCACTACAGCCACAAGGTCCTGGGCTCAAGCAATCTTCACACGTCAGCCTCCTGAGTACCTAGGACTACAGGTACACACCACGGCACTTGGCTAATTTTTAAATTTTCTGTGGAGACAGGGGCTCACTATGTTGCCCTGGTTGGTCTCTAACTCCTGGGCTCAAGCATTCCTCCTGCCCTGGCCTCCTAACGTGCTAGGATTACAAGAATGAGCCACTGTGCCTGGCTGAGCCTAGTCATGAAGTCTCATTTAGATTGGTTAACTTCATAGGAAATTAAAACACTGAAGAGAAAGTAAACTTTTATGAATAAACACTTATTTTATACATCCCAAAAGAATGCCTTCTGTTTATATGAACAAAAGCTTCATTCCTAATTATACTTCAGTGCTTTTTCTGTCTCTTTTGCATAATATCTAACTTGCAACTTTCTCAATGACATAAGTGTTAGACTGTGTCATTTTGAAAACGGGTACTATGATCAACTCTTACCAGTAGTTTTTGTAGAAGATGTTTCTGTGGTGAAATTTGGGTAAATTGTTCAAATTTAGAAACCTTGATAATATAGCCTCATTTCTTCCACAGGCAGTCTGGATAAGGAAAATCTGCTTTGGGATTCTCAGTGAATGTGCAAGTTAGTGTTCAAAAGACAACTTAAATTTCCTTCCTTAAAAGAGGTGTGAAGGAGTGAGTTATTGAAGTTGCAATCTGCAGTTTTGATATTCATGTATAAAAAGGGGCAGATGTTCTTTTCTGGTAAATCATTCCCATAATACATTTGCCCTGTATTCAGAGATGCATATGCTTACTGCTAAGTCATGGCAGAGATTTCAGGAAAACATTGATTAAACTCCACTGGTGAGCAAAGGAGAAAAAAGATTAGTCACTTAGAATAGAGTATTATTCTTTCAATCTTCTTTTAGCCTCTCTTCTTTTACAAACTGTGTTTAATTCATACTATTAAGCCTAAAATGAACTACCATTGTAATGTGTTTTCAGATATGCAAAATTATATATATATAAAATATATCTAGGAATGTTCTTAGGGATTTGATACAGACAAACCCCTGAGAACATTTGTAGACCACATTTTTAAAATTTAACTTCACTCATATTTTTAGATTCTCATAACTTCTGTATACAGTATATTTCTTTGAGATGTTAAAAAGAAAATAAATTAATAGTTAACAGATTCAAAATATGCTTTTATAACCAAAACACAGTTGAGTCAATTTTTTCAAACTGAAGGTAACTCTAGATGTAGTCTGAGAAGTCATTTGTACTGATTAGCTGTGTATAAATAGAAAAAATTGAAATGTAGGGATATTTACTATATATATAAGTATATAGGGAATTAACAGGACTGTCTTCAAAATGAATAGAGATTAGTATATTACTAAGTAGGCAAATGACAAGTATGTAGATAGATGAATAGATAATTGAAAAAATTATGCATATATTGTGTAGTGTGCATTTTATATGTATAAATATGTGTGTAAAGCATATTTTTTAAAAGAGAATTCTTATTTTGTATAGGATTTTAAAACGCAGTTAGGAAGATTTGCCATGGATGGGGACAGTTTGGAAAAGTGGAGGGTTTACAACCCTATGGAGTTTTATAAATTATCTAGTTCTACCTCCATAATTTTAAAGATAATAAAACTGACATGTACAATTGAGTTATATATGATGACTAAAATAGTTTAAGTTTGATTTTAATATAGAGCTATTAAGCCATAGAGAGTGGGGTATGGAGATTAGAATACTTGGATTGTTTAATAATTTGCATAATAGTGATTTGTATATCACATTCAAGAGTCAATGATCATACCAGTTCCCATTCATTAATTCAATATTAAGTTCTTGAAAAGAACTCTAAAAGAGTTAAATAAACTTTGAAACATGATACTTAACTAGAACAAAGCATAGTTGGAGCAAAGTGTGGCTGTGGTTTATGGAAGTAATTGCATGAGACAAAGAGACAGAGGTTCTGCTATATAATTACGTGGTCTTATATCAGCATCATGATGATGGATACTGAAAGACAATGAGGTCAGAGTTAATATAAAGGATGATTTTCCACCTCTTAGAGATTACTTCAATATTACTTGAAAGAAAAATCAAAGATTATTGCAAGGTTTAAATCTGAGTGGAAGGGCTAACTGTATAAGAATAAGGAATCTCAGAGGAAAGCTAAAACATGGGATGATACTTTAGCTTTAAACATTTTTTTGAAAGATTACAGGTTGAGTACTTGTGAAAATTCTTCCTACTTAATTCATGAGAGGAATCTATGTCATGAGGCATAAAAATTTGAGGGATTATTCTGGGAAGTCATCTACAGACAGAGGGTAGTTGAATCCAGGAGGGAAAATTATCTTCAAGGTGTAGAGAAAATGGGCCAGATTACTTTGGCTGGGGCCTGGGCTATGTTTATAAGTCCGAAGTGATCACGAAGAGGAATCTGAGATGGAGGTAGAAAAATGATATCCAGAAACTAACAAAATAAAACCAGGAAAATCAGGGGATGTGTTTCAAGAAAGAGGGGATGACAAGTTGTCTTACAAAGGAATGAATGAGTAATTCAAAAACACCTGCTCTTTTTCATATTCTAGATAAACACCTCTCTTCTCTCTCCCTCCTGCTTTCTATTCTGATTTGGAAAAGGGTCATATAGAAATGGATGTTTAATAAAAAACATTTTGACAGTTTCAATTGGAAAATTTAGGCTTTCTTGACTAAATTCTTTATATATGTTACATAAACTGTTTGCTGACATCTTTTTTTTTTCTCATGTGGGGATTTTAAATATTTATCCCTCCCCTGCTCCCCATTGGAGATTTATATTGTTGTTGAACTCAGTCATATAAAGTATTTCTTGTAACCTTTTCCTTCTCTTACCAATTTAATGATTAGTTTCATAATGGCAAAATAATAATGAAAACTGATTTATTTTTGTCCCTGATTCACAGTTTTGTATATTAATAATACTGTTAGTATACTTCAAGAGATTTGTCAAAGTTCTGACACTTACTGCAGTTTACCATTAAGAATCTATCTACTGTGTAAGGAAAAGAAGTTGTCTAAGAGGAAACTGTTCCTATTTTCTGTCTTTTATAGTAGAAGTGTATGGCCGTTAATTAGTGATATCATTTTAAAGAAAAATTACATTGAGGTAATGCCCAATGTAAATAAAGTGAAAAATTTTACTTCAGTTATGTGCTATGTTGTTGTTAATTGAATAAAATATCTCTTCCAGGTTTTTCAAATATGCACTATTAACTTAGTATCTAATCATAAATATGTATTTTGGGCCAAAATATTATTTATTTTTGACTTTTAGATAAATCTATACTGAGAAATAATTTTTAAAAATGTAATACTTTCCTTTAAAAAGAAAGTATTTTAAAATAGTTAATGTATGCTAGCACTATAGTTATCATTTATTTATTGAGAAACTTTTGGTTACAGTGTCTACCCCACCTAAAATAATTTCTACTTAATTTCTTTTGACATCCATAATTTCTATAGAAATATAGATAAATATTGATAAATTATCTATGGATGTCAAAAGAAATTAAGTAGAAATTATATATGTGTCACTCCATTTTAACATATAAAAAATCATTTTGGGCAGAAGATTCTGACTTATTTCAGAATGAATGAAGAAGAAATTACTTTTGTGGTTTGTTTCTCCTCCAAAAATAATTTTGAAGTTATTTGGTGACATTTTTGAAATATCCAGCTTTGGTACCTGACATGGAATATGGATTCTAAGGGACTAAGCTTGATTCAGGAAAAGATGCTTGTCTTTAAAAGTTATTTTAACAAGTGATCCCTGATTGGTCAAGATTTGCATTAAAAAATCAATAGTAAATAGTGATGGTTCCTTGATACTATCAATTATTCTTAGCCTACTATCTATTAACTTTGTAGACTCATAGATACAGAAATAATTCTTGGTCAAACCTAAGATAATTTACTATTGATACTCATTTGTTGAGCTTAATAGTCAATAATTCTTTGAAAGTATATCATTCATTACTCATGTATAACATGTTTCAGCAACTTGACATTTTTTTTCTGACCCTTACACATATTTTGTTGCCTCAGTAAATATACAACCTGAAAAACTATATGCAAATATCAAACATGTTTTCTCTTCAACATGATTCTCCCGCAAAATCCTATTTTTAAAATGATGCAAACAACCAAAACTAGAAAAAGGAAAAACCTATTAAATACTGATCCAAGGCAAACAATAACCCCAACTCATCACTATAAATATAGATCATATTCCGTTGGAAGTGTTTTTTGCTTTATCATTCCAAAGATATACTAGCACATTGAACTCATTATGAAGAAGGTCAAAAACAAAGAATACTTTTTCTAATGCCTGCCCTTGACTTAGCATGTTAGGAAAACGAGCCTATACAAAAGGGATGAGGAGCTGATCACAATGCCTACCTCTCTTGAAGGCATACAACCACCAAATACAAGAGTGGACGTGTGAAAAAACAAATTTCATGTTGAAGGAAGACGGTGTTAATTAACATCTTACAATGTATAATTTTCTGAATCAATTCTATTGCATTACTTCAAATGATTTTATTTAAATGTGAGCAGAAAATTCAGGGGACCTAACCAAATTTTCATATAGGGCAGAACACTATTTCATTGAATAAATATTAGGGGAACAGTGGGATAAAAATAGAGTTCGGCCTTTATTATGCTGCAATCATGCTTGTTCAATGATACCTTTTTTAAAGAAAGTGTATTTCATCTCAGCTATTTTATTATATCTGTTCCAAGGAGCATACCCATGAAGTTTATTAACAAATTGATTTTCTTTCAAATAGCATAGTTTTCATTTAATCTTTCTCATTTTGTCTCATTATTTGCAGTTTGATTAGTCAGATTCATTATAGCACTGTAACTTAGAAACATGTTTCATTCAAAGAAAAGCTTATGATAAGCAATACAAAAGAATCAGTAAAATATTTACCCAAATAGTCTACTTTTTTTCCATTCTAAGTGCTTTTCAGGGAATGAGAAAATTAGTGTAGTAGTTTCTAATATAGGAAATTATTTAATATTAAAAAAGATAGTCATCTTTGTATTTAATTGATTAAGATACTTAAAGTCTCCATGTTATAGCTGCTAAAGCATGGGGTCAGGAAACCTGGGCCTTAACTCAAAAGTCTGGAATTACAAAACATGATGAAATATTTCTCCATTTTGTAAATTCTGACTTTGATTCTGGGCAAATTGCTTAACCTCTCAGTGACGGTGGTTTCTTATCACTTACCGCATTTGTGTGAATAGAGACTTTCTTTTAGAACAACTATGTGATACCCATAATTCTAATTCTTTACACTTGGTTTTGCATTAGTTGAAGGGAGTTTAAGTTCAGTATTTAATTTTGTCACTATAACAATTTACCAAAAAAAGAATAATTTTTTTCTGTATGTAACTGAGTCAGATTTATATATTTATGAAATTAAAGTTGGTGTTTTGGAGCTAACAATGATATAGTGTCATCCTAATGTAATTAAACCAGTACTAGTCTGCTGGCATTCCATCAGTATTTTCTGCCATCCATTCTTTTGTTTATCTAATTATATGTCATTATTAAGAGCTCATATCCACTGTGAGCAGGACACACTAGCGCAAATTAAGTTCAGTGATAGAATTGCCTTATATGATTGTATGTTTTTTATGACCCCTGTGGATTTTATTGCTGGACTATGTGACTAAAGTATAAAACTTGTATTAAAATAAAATTAATGTATTTTTCCCTGATGCATAGCCTATATACTAATTGTTAATTATTTTTTCTTTTCTAAATATTGGTAAACTATACAAGAATATTACTGTCATAAAAATTTCAAATATTGTCATTAGTTCTCTTTAGAAGAGAGTTACATCTGTGCAACCAAACATAGTGTAAATAAAACAAGAGAAATTCTGCGTTATATTAAAAACTACATCTGATTTGAAAAACCAATGCACATCTTTGGTTGAGACTCTCTACAAACCTGAATATATAATTTCTCATACCTAATGCCTTTACATATTATTTTTTTTCCCAAAGTGCCGTGCATTTATCCTCATGAACAGTTTCCATCTAGCTAACTCTGAGGAAGACAGGACTTGATTCAAGCTTCCCCATCTCCCTCATCCCATTCAGACTGACTTAGCTGCTGCTTCTCTGTGTTCCCAACTCCTCTATACTCTTGTCTCAATTGTGGTACCTACTACGATATATGAATATACCTGTTTTAGTTTATTATCTTTTCATAATTTGATAAACTCTTTGAATATGGAACCATGTCTTATTCATTTTTATATTCCAGTGCCTAGAACAATGTTTGCTATAGAAGCAGACACTCATTAAATGTGCGTGAAAGGATGAATGAATAAATCAACAAAGATTTTTATGGTTGTTTTATTAAGTCTTAGTAATCAGAGTTTGGAAGTGTTAACATCATGAGCTGAGAGAGTCAAAGTCTTTTTCCTAGATGAATTTAAATTTTATGATATTGAAGCTTGATCTACTTTAATTTTTTTCACTGACTTCTCTTAAACAAGAGAGCAGCTTCTTTTGAACTTTCTTTCCCTACATGTTACTTGTGTAAGTGAAAGCAAGATTAATATACCTTTTAACTTCTTGGATGTAAGTCCTATAAGGATTGAAAATATACATAGAAATAAATTTATGATTTTATTTCTTTTATACTTTAAAACTATTACATGGGATTAAAACTTGCTTCTACTTCAATCAGTATATCAAATTTGTATATATATATTTAGGTATATTTTAAAAAATGAATTGCATCAGGATTTATGAAATAATTACTACTTGTATACAATTAGCAGGACACATGTTGTGTGATAATGTATATATGGGGAATAAATTCTCATTAAAACTGATTTATATAGAGAAGCTCACTTAACAGTAAAATCTAATATAATTGCTACTAAAAACATTGCATGGCAATTTTATTTTTAGTAGTATGGAAGACTTTTATAAACATTACATATCAAGAATTCCCACAGTGAATAGTAAAATTTATCCCTCATTAGAGATCCATATCTAGTCTGCATTAAAAATTGGCAGTATATGAACATTCATGTTTATAAGGCAGATTAATTAAGATGTGTTTGCTTTACAAGAGGATGTTTTGTGCTTTAGAAGATATTTCTCACCTATCTAAATTCCCTAATGGCTTTACAAAACACATGGATTTTGTTTTAAATACCACACACAAAAATTTCAGATATTCATCTGTTGTATCACAAAGATGCATGATTTAACATAGCCCAGGAGATTCATCCAAAATAGGCCTATTTTATTTCTTGAAAATAGATATGAAGTAGAAAAAGGGTATACATTTTCAACTTTAACACCGAAAAAAATGAGAATTATTGTACATAATTGTAAAATTTTAAAACTACCAACATAAACCAAAAAAAGTGTATTTAACACAGGCACAAGAATTAGCTTTTTAAAAAACTTACTTCAATTTCACAGGTTTAATAAATCACTACAAGCCTAGTGAAAGACTGGGTTTAATCCAAGAATATATTAAATATACATCTCCATTTAAAAAAATTTGCTTTCATAGAAATTTTATGTAGCAAATATACTGAATATATATTCCAATATACGGACTCTTGATTTATACTCATTGTTATTACTCACAGGGGAAAAAAGTTATAGATAAGTTAGTATGAGACTTATGTATGTATTTCTATCTAAGATATTTTTTGTATATAAAGTTTTAAGGCTGTCATTTTCTAATAAAGTAATGTAAATTTATCATTCATAAGTTTAGGAAATGCATAAGATTTAACAACTAAAGATGCCTCTGTTAACTCCCTGATGAGTAGGAGGCTACTTTCCAATTTTCTATTTTACTTACACAAGAAAATTAGAAAATTTAGAAGAGGAAACACAACCATAACCTCAACAAACAAGGCAAACTTAATGACTGTCTGCCTTTCAGAAACTTTTATGCTTTCTTCTGTCTCTCCATTTGTCTATGTATGTGTGTAATACAGGCTCATAATATATGGATTTTTATGATCCTCTAATGATAAGAATTTCCAAATATGTGTCAGTGTTCACATTAAATTAGAAAAAATATTTCTGCAGCTTATTTATCATAAAATAAATAATCATAGAAGTCAGAGAATGTTGCAAGAATGAAGTTATATGGTCTATAAATAAGATAAAATTCATGTCATTTGATTTGTTACAAGATAGTAATATTTTAGAATGACAGCATATAAATTATTTAAAGATGTTTTACATATTCTGTTAAAGAATAGAATAGACGAGAATAGACATTCTCATGTGAATTTTATTGAAGAAAAGCTTAGTCAATTGAGGTAAGAGCAACTATTCTGTCACAAGTTTGGGATGATCAGATATGCTACATTTGTTTACTATGTAACACTATGTACTTAACAGCAAGCACTCAACAAAAATCTATATTAAAATAAAGAAAAAAATAAACCTGGGATTGAAGATACAGGGCCTGGATGCAGAAACTTGAAGTGGACAGGATTGGTTTTTCAGGATTTTTTTTTCCACCCAGGAGGCAAGTAGACCACAAAAGCAACAATGTCTAAGAAAATGCCTTATGACAAAGACAATTTATTCTCTGTTGGGAAACAGCTCTTTGTATTTGACTCAGTCCCTGTTTCTATCATCATCCCTGGACAGCAACAAACAGAACTATGTATCATCGCATACAAAGTACAATCAGAGAAATATGGTTGGCCAAAGAGCTCTGTGCTTTAGAATTTGAATCTGTAAATACTCCACAAATCCCTGTGATAGTGGTGGAATTCTGAATGCCTACGATTCAGAAATTACCAAGGGCACTATATGGATAAAATAAGTCCAGGAAATATGTGAAAAAAATTGAGAGATCCTGAAAAATATAATCAGTTCTACTATTCAGGAGATTGTACTTCTACTTCAAAACAAGTTCCTGTAAGCGTAGAGACCATGTGCCAAATAATCACCTCCCCTCGTTTGTCATTCTGCTGCAGGTGCATTTCCTCAGAAAGGCCACAAGCTTAAGTATTATCATTCACACAGAGATCAATTTATTTTGACAGCAAAGTGTTGCAGGCACAAATTTGCATTTGCAGTATGGTAATTTTTTAAAAACTCTATAAATTGGAGATTTTGAGTGCACTCACTATTTTTACTACCTTTTATGCTTGTTGCTCCTGAAAAAATAAAAAAATAAAAGAGAAATGTACTCAATTCCTTTATTAAGTATTATACAATTGTATTTATTTTGCAAAATTGCTTTATAGTTAATACAATATTTTCCAACTCAGAATGTTTCTACCTCCTGGAAGGATAACCAAGAATGTACTGACTGGTCATGACTAATCGAAGAATTAGGCACATTTATTTGGTTCAATCTAGCAAATAGTTATTGCATGCCTACTGGGTGTAAGGCACTATTATAGATGAGTTGGAATATGGATGCATCTCAAATGGCAAAAATGCTATTGCTTCTGGGGACAAATAAGGTCACATTAGCATACATGCTCAAATTTCCATTGCACTGGGACACTCCCAGATGCTCAGTCCTTTTCAAAAGTCCCCTATAATGTATTTCTGGCATACTCAGGGGAGTCTAAAGTGTTCAACCATGAATCTTATCCTGTTAGTCCTGCTGCTGCTCCCCCACATGCCACTGTGGATGCCATGCCATGTCTGTTATCAGGAGTCTGCTGCAGGAATTTCACACTCTCATTGTTACTTTCCACTTAAATCTGCTTCTACCCAGGCCCACATGTTTTTTTTCTAATCTTTTCCTTCAGTTTCTGCCTCTAACTCCTCTCTCTGCAGCGTCAGCAAAGACAAAACAAACAAACTAAACCCATTACACCCTCCTTTTACAATCATTACAGCTTCCCTCATTCCAAGTGGTTATTACAATAAATTTCATTCTCTTCTTCAACTTTAAAAGGAAATAATTTGCACAGTTTTCAAAGACAGATAGGTGTAAACCCCTCATTTTTTATCAGTCACTTCTTGAATTTTCTTCCCTCTCAACTAAAACTACCCCCATTGAACAAAAAGAATTTATAATCTAGTGGTCTAATTGGAGAACACAACAGGTGTATGCATGATGTAATTGCTAAGATTATACATACATAGTTTGTTTTGGAAATTAATACAAAATAAGACAAAATCAGGAAATTATGATTGTTCCTAATCCTAATGGCAAAATCAGAGAATATGGGTTGGCCAAAGAGCTCGGAGTGAGGAAAGTGAGTTGGCAGGCATGGTTCACTCAGGTTACAATACAGAAGACACATAGAAGTGAAAGGGCCTATGACTCTGAGTTTCTGAGTGTTCTCTGTGACAGCAGGCTAAGGGGAAAGTGGTCATGTGAAAATACAGTTAGACTAGAGCAAGGCTGATCATTCAAGATGACTTACACTCTACGCCAAATATTGTGAATTTTCTCAGGTGGGTAACTAGGGACAACATCGGTAAATCTGAATAGTATAATTTATTTATGCATCAACTAACAGAAGACCTAACTGAAAGAAAAATTAGGACATCCATTATCTCACATAACAAGAAGGTATAGCGATAAGGTGGATTCAGGGATGGTGAATTCAATCACTCAGTGAAAGCATGGCTTTAACTCTATTTCTCTGCATTTGTTTCTCCTTATAATTTCTAGATGGCCGAATTTCAAGCATCACATTTTCAAACAGTACCCAAAGGAAGGATCAAAGCTTTTTTCCCGTGTTTTTTATTAAGAGCTTTGCCTAGAAATTTTACCCAGTAAAAAACTTCTGTCTGTGTTAGTTTGCTGAGGATACTGGCACATGTATTCCAAAACTTAAAAATAATAAGTAAATAAATAAGAAAATATATGTTTCAATGACCAAAATCCTTCCATAAACCCACTCAGAAATGAATCATGATTCCTAGAATCCCCCCAACATGAGGCTACCACCTGATACCTGAACAAAATTGGCGTTGTGTTAGAAAGAAGTTGGGGAAAGAGCTAGATAGCTAATTCTGACAGAAAGTAACAAGGTAAGATCTGAAATTTAGATATTTAACTATGGAAATAGGATTTGGCATAAGTTAGATGGCATAAGGTAGAGACTGGGAGCAAAGAAATAAGAAAAATTTAATGCAATAATATGTAAGATATAATGGAAACTTAAACTAAGCCATGGGACCAAAATAAGAATGTCTATAGAGAGAGATGAGTTAAAGAATTTGAAATGAAACACAGCCATTACCAAAGGACTCTTGGACACGAAGAGTGGGAAAAAGACAGAGATAACTACAGTGTTGGAAACAAATTTAGCAACACTATTAACTGAGCCAATAAATTATTCTATTCTGTAAAAATAGAAATTATTTCTATCAGCACAGTAATATGCTGGTGTTTACCTTGAGAAAATAAATGATTTTGTTTCATTCCATCCAGGTGGCAAAATGTACCCAGGCCCTGTATTGATTAGGAATTTTCAAGTTCTGGACATAAAGTTTTCTCTAAGAAGTGAATTTCTTCTGTATATGTTGTCTTTTTTTCAACATGTCTCCAAATTGGTTGAAGAAATATTTTATGAATTACTGTATTAAAGGCTGTGGATCACATAAATAGAGCTCTGTCTCTTCTTAGGTATATATTTTAATATACAATTTTAAATATGTATTATTTAAGAAAAACAAGCTCTAATATAAAGGGAATGTCTGCAGTAAGGGGTACTGTAGCTGTGTCCATTATATTTAAATTCAATTTCAATCAATTAAAATAATTATCAGACCCTATGTCAGCAGATTTGGAGAAAAAGTATTTAAAAAAGTAAACTCTAAATGACTTATTTTAATATATTATTTTAAAAACATTAATTAATGTTTCAGGAGCAAAGTATAGCTTATTTCAATGGACTATTTTTAAGTGTAATAACCAACATTTACATTATCTTTCAATTTGAATTTATAAACTCTCCAACTTACACCTAAATGTCATTGTATTCTCTATGTGTCTGGATAATGAAGGAAATTGTTTTTTACCTGACCAGGTCCTTCTCAGTTCTAAGTATATGTGATAGTGATCTGTCTTATTCACCACTATTCTTTGTAGTTTCTCTCCTTCTTCATCCTCATGGTCATCTTTTCCTCTCTTATATAGCCTTTCTTCTTTATATAGTAAAATATTTTATGTAATGCAAAGTTACATATATGGCATACTGGCCACAAAATATATTTGATATATTTGATGATCTCAATTAACTCATACGTCTCAGCTCCTTTTAAGGGCTTGTGTGGTTTATGACTAAGTATCTGATTTTTTAAAAAAAGTGTTGCATATAGTGAGAGAAGTAATTACCAACTGTTCCACTATCAGGAAGGAAATAACCAATTATCTTACATAAAATGCAATGTTAATAATAACGAGTTCAAGATCTGTACATAAGACAAATTTTGAATTACTTTCACTTATTTTTAATTAAATATATTATTTAGGTTAAAATATTTGTATATGTATTTTTTCCCATTACTACATCTAAAACTTTGATACCTAGTAAAAACAGCTATAGGAGTTCACATACTATATTTATAAAAAGAACAAAAACATATAATTCATGTGGATCTGTATATGTTTGCATGTATATTAGAGAAAACTTAAAAATATAATTCTGTGGATCTCAATATGTATACACAGATTTTAGAGAAAACAGTGTTCCAGAGACACTTATTATTTTTGTTCTAAAAAACAATTGTATAAATAATAGATGACTGATATCTAATATGCTACCCATATTTACATTTTCCCAACTGTTCTGAAAATGTCATTCATAGATGGTTTTATTTTATTTTATTCCTTCAATATAGGATCAAATTAAGGGTGATGTACTGTTTTTAGTTTTCAGGTAATTTTGTCTCCTTTAATCTAGAACAGTTCTCCCCTCTTTTTTTTTTTTTTTTTGATTCTATGATGTTAATATTTTGCAAGATTCCACACTGTTGTTGTATAGAACACACATTGACCTGGTTGTATCTGATAGTTTCCTCATTGCTTCAATCAGGCTAAACATTTGTAGCAAGACTGCTACATGGGTGATGTGTGTACAAGCAGTATATAATACCTTTGTGATCAGGAGACACATACTGCATTATTTAATTGTGAAGTGTCAAATGTGTAAAACTAATTTCAGATAGTTCATTAAAAGAAAAAATCTATGTGTATACATATTTATATATATTAATCTATTCATCAATCTGTTGATCTAGATAGGTAGGTAGATAGATAGATAGATAGATAGATCTTGCATTATAAAAAGAAACAGATAAAGCAAACAGTATCAACTGGTGAATCTAGATGAAGAATCTGTCAATACTCATTGGACTAGTCTTTCAACTTTTCTGATCTATTTCAAAGTAAAAAGCTGGGGAGAACAATGGGGTGCAATAGTGAAAGGCACGTGACATGGAGTTGATACACAGAGGTAGAGTAGCCATTCTACTGCTTGCTGGCTGTATGATTTTGGATGAATCATCGAAAATCTCTGAGCTTATACACCTTAACTTCAAAATGAAGATGATAATATCTAGATTATATATTGTTTTAAAGATTAGAAAAGATAAAAGTTACCTGAGGTTTTCAGACAGCATAGCTAGATTTAGAATAACAAAACAACTCCAGATTCCTCTCAAATTGAAGGCCCATTGCACTTTGATATCTTACACATAGACATGGAAAATGAATAAAGAATATATTCATCACTTTTGAAAATGACAGAAGTTTAAATTGGCTTGTTGTTCTATTAAAGAAATGAGTTTTTCATAGTTCAAATGACCTTGGAGACTATAAATAAGATAGAGTTCAAGGGTGACTAGTGCAGAGTTAATTAATTTAGGAAAGCAATAAAAACCCATACAAATATAAGATGAATAAGGACTGTGAAGGTGTACAAAAGGTCACAGAGGGCATTAATGTAAACACATGAAAAAATGCAGCACTGCATCTAAATTAGGAAATTGACACTGGGATATGCAAGTGCTAATATCACAGCATTGGAAAACTCTCTCTGGACCCCAGATTTATTTCACAATTGCCCTGCAATTAAAATGAGATCTGAAGAATATATTCGTTAATTCTGCAGATACAATTACCAAGCATGTTTTATTTTCCAAGCTCTCTGCTGGTTGCAATACAAAAATGAATGAGATGAACATCCCTCCCTTCAAGGAGTTCACAGTCAAGTGAAGCAGACATATATAAGCAATTACAGTCTGTCTTCCCTTGGGTTAACTACTAGATTTGGATGCTTATTTTAAAACAGCATCTAAATATTTATGAAGTATTAGAAAAGTTTTATAAAAGTAGTAACATTTAAGCTGAAACATAACTTTCAGTTTAGAAGAAACAATTTCAAATGTAAGAGAGGAATAAAAAACCTATCCTTGATCTTAAAATATATGACCTCTTAGAGACTTATGATTCCTTACTCTGCATTTTCATAACGTCAACAAGCAATATGAAATATTTACCACAATAATTTTTCTTCCTAACAGACTGTAGATCTGACTTCTTGGGGATATAATCCTTGCTACTTGATTTTGTCAGGGCTTTATTTATGTTTGAAACAAATTCATTAGCATAGGGAAGCTAAATGACACATTTTTGCTTAGTATTTAAAAGACTGAAGAGTCTTGAACGTTGTTTTCCAACTAAAACTTTGTTTTAGTGTGTTCTTTTCCTTGTCTTTTATTCTCACCTTCTCTTCTTTAAATAATATTCATTGGTTCCCTTCTCTTTTCTTCCCTTCCCTTCTTTTCCTACCCCCTCCTCTTCCCTTTCCTTTACTTTCTTTTGCTTTTTCTTCTGTTTTCTTTCCTTTTTCTTTCATTCCTTTGAAGTAGGGTCTGGCGAGGCAGGAACAGAAAGAATTCAGGTGTCAGAAAGTGCTAAGATTGTCTGTGGGACAGAGGAGTCATTCGGGTGAGGAAGCGGTTCATGAAGTCAGATATTGATCACATAGGAAGTCAGCGAATGAGTAAATAAATTTACCATAATGGGCATCTGATTACTCCCTGTTAGAGAAGAAATTTTAAAATATGGAAGTAGTGAAGGTAGATTGATACCTCTAGTATTGAATTGGACTTAGAGGCATTGGTATAAACTTTTGATTTTTGATAGATGATAGGTAGATAGATGAGATAATGTGTATGTGTGGGTGCTCATAACATATATGTTTCCTAACCATGTCTTTTGAGAGGGACAAGAAGCAATATCATCCCAGAAACAGTGATTCCACCAAGCACCCAAATTTTAAAGACCATTATTTACTAAAAAACAACAAGGCTCTTAGAATAATTTCTGGTTACAGGGATGGGGCAATGAAAGTTTAAGATAAGCCTGAAGTATTTTGTTTTATAAAGTAGTGCTTGCCGGGCATGCTGGCTCACTCCTGTAATCCCAGCCCTTTGGGAGGCCGAGGCGGGCGGATCACGAGGTCAGGAGTTCAAGACCAGCCTGACCAACATGGTGAAACCCCGTCTCTACTAAAAATACAAAAATTAGCCAGGCGAGGTGGCGCATACCTATAATCCCAGCTACTCTGGAGGCTGGGGCAGAAGAATTGCTTGAACCCGGGAGGCAGAGTTTGCAGTGAGCCGAGATCGTGCCACTGCACTCCAGCCTGGGTGACAGAGCAAGATTCTGTCTCAAAAAAAGAGTAGTGCTCAAAAAATTAAACTTGGAATCCAGCTTTCAGAATCTTCACCCAGAGTTAGGAGGATCCCTTGAAGCCAGGAGTTAGAGACCAGCCTGAGTAACATAGCCAGATGCTGTCTCTACAAAAGAAATTTAAAAAGATTATTGGGGTGTAGTGGCCCATGCCTGTAGTCCTAGCTACTTGGGAGGCTGAGGTGAAAGGATCACTTGAGACCAGGATTCTAGGTTACAGTGAGCTATGATCATGCCACTCACACCACTGCACTCCTGCAACATTTCACATTTCACTCCAGTCTGGGCAACACAGCAAGACCCTGTCTCTAAAAAACAAACAAACAAACAAACAAACAAAAAACAAAGAAAATAATCTTCAGATAATCTGGGATAATTTGAGCATCAAGTTAAATACTGGTAATAACAAATTAAACAGATTCTAACATACTGAATAAAATAGGAATTCTTGAGTTCCTACTGATACAAAGAGACAAATATTAGGCAAATAAATGGGGAGATTGGAAAATTATTCCTTATAGTAAAGTTCCAACTAATAAATGTAGAAACAAGAAAATCACCATTTAGCAGTCATCACAACAATAATTGATTCAGACAACAATCTTCAATGAATGTTAAAATTAGACACTGAAAATCTGTTGAGAAAGGAATATTTTCAGTCTTAAAATACTCCTCCTGGCCAGGCACGGTGGCTCACGCCTGTAATCCCAGCCCTTTGGGAGGCCAAGGCAGACAGATCACAAGGTCAAGAGATTGAGACCATCCTGGCCAACATGGTGAAACCCCATCTCTACTAAAAATACAAAATAGCTGGATGTGGTGGTGCATGCTTGTAGTCCCAGCTACTTGGGAGGCTGAGGCAGGAGAATCGTGTGAACCCAGGAGGCAGAGCTTGCACTGAGCTGAGATTGCACCACTCCACTCCAGCCTGGTGACAGAGAGAGACTCTGTCTCAAAGAAAAAAAAAAAAAAATTATTCTTACTTAATTTTCCCCCCACTTACTGACTACAAAAGAAAAAACAGTAACTTTACAGTGATGGTTGAAGCCATAATCTTAATGAAATATCACTAGTAATGGGACAAGTCAACATATTTTTAATATCTGTGATAAAGTACAGAATCTAAAACTAATTGTAAAGAAATATTAGATAAATCTAAACTGAAGGGCATTCTATAAACTAACTGGCCATACTCTTAAAAAAGTATTACAGTCACAAAGGAAAGGTAAGATTTAGGAACTGCTTACAGTTGAAAAAGGCTAAAAAGACATGACCAAAAAAGTGGATCCTAGACCAGAAGAAAAAACTGTCCACAAAGGGAATTATTGGAATAATTGTTAAAATTTGAATGGAGTCACTGTGATAAATGGTATTCAAGATGGTGGAATTGTTTTTGATGTTCATTTGCTGATTTAGATGATTTATTGCAGTATGGCAGAGTATCCTTTTAACTTAGGAAATTCACACAAATTTTTAGGGGTGGTACGAACTTATCTGCAACTTACATTCAACTGATTCATTAAGAAATATTAGATGCACAGACACCTACACACGCACACACATGAACACATGCACACACATGAACACATATACACAAAAGAAAAAGCAGAGAGACAGAAGAAGAAAAGTTGGGTGAGAGAAAGGGAAGGAAAGGAAAAGTGTTAAACATACATGGCTAAGATACTCACAAGTAGGGAACCTGGGTGCAGCATGAAGGGAGTTGGTTATATTATTTTCACAACTTTGCTGTAAGTTTATTTTTTAAAAATATCTTCTAACTAATCTATTTTTGATAGTCCTGTGAATCATGAGTATATTTGTATAAACCTGAATCATATATGCAAATAATTGAATGACTTAACTGCTGGGGTAATGACATACATACATTATATTGCCAGACATGAAAATTTTATTCTTATCACCTATATTTATTGACGTACAAAAGTATGTGGTGTTATACTGGTCACAGTAAAAAATTTTAGTTTCCAAATCCTTATTTTCTTGCATATCAAATCCAAATGTTTTATCATCCAAAATTCTTCATCTGATGTCCCTGAACCTTCCAGTCCAATCGCCTACCTCTATCTCACATCAACTTCTCACAGCAGCTACACCGAACATCTTGCAGTTCATCAATTAAAACACTACTCTTCACACCTCATACATTTGCCAGTGTTTTTTCCTTTATCTAAAATGTCCTCTCCTTCCTCATCCTCATCCTACCCTCTTTATTGGGGTTGTTTCCTTCAAAGATGTGTGGACTGACAGTTAATATTCTGTGTTTACCTCTGTTAGCAATCACAGTCATCTGTTTTAATTGCCTGTTTACTTTGCTGTGTTATCATCAACCTGTGAGCATCTTTAAATTCTTTTACCCAGAATTCTACTCTAATCTTTTCCATCTCCCATCCTGACCTACAATGGATACCCTAAAGTCTTTCTTTTCAATAGTATTTAATTTATAAGTATATATAAAAAGTAAGCTCCCCAACATTAGGAGAATTCTTTGTGTTTTCTGAATGTAATGGATATCTTATATTTAAACTGTGAGATAGTATTATAAGTTTTATGTAGAAAAAATGAAAAGTATGAATTTATTCAAACTTTACCCAATATGAAATATCACTGATAATTGATAAAGATAGCTTTTATCAAAATCTATTTATTCATTTTGAGTTATTTTATTTTTACGAAACTACTTGTGAATCACGGTTCTTATTTTTTTGTAACTGTGTCAACTTATACAATATGAGAAAAACTGAGGTTCCCTCTTCATTTTTACTGGCTATGACACACACATTTGGGCTGAAATAATTTGATTTTATAATATAAAAATTTAAACTTGGTAGCTTTCTCTAAAACTAAAAACCCTAACTTAATAGGGAATTCAAAAATTCACTTTAAATAGTGATTATACAAATGTTTATAAAAATTCTTTTTTTTATTATTATACTTTAAGTTTTAGGGTACATGTGCACATTGTGCAGGTTAGTTACATATGTATACATGTGCCATGCTGGTGCGCTGCACCCACTAACTCGTCATCTAGCCTTAGGTATATCTCCCAGTGCTATCCCTCCCCCCTCCCCCCACCCCCCCACAGTCCCCAGAGTGTGATATTCCCCTTCATGTGTCCATGTGATCTCATTGTTCAATTCCCACCTATGAGTGAGAATATGCGGTGTTTGGTTTTTTGTTCTTGCGATAGTTTACTGAGAATGATGATTTCCAGTTTCATCCATGTCCCTACAAAGGACATGAACTCATCATTTTTTATGGCTGCATAGTATTCCATGGTGTATATGTGCCACATTTTCTTAATCCAGTCTATCATTGTTGGACATTTGGGTTGGTTCCAAGTCTTTGCTATTGTGAATAATGCCGCAATAAACATACGTGTGCATGTGTCTTTATAGCAGCATTATTTATAGTCATTTGGGTATATACCCAGTAATGGGATGGCTGGGTCAAATGGTATTTCTAGTTCTAGATCCCTGAGGAATCGCCACACTGACTTCCACAATGGTTGAACTAGTTTACAGTCCCACCAACAGTGTAAAAGTGTTCCTATTTCTCCACATCCTCTCCAGCACCTGTTGTTTCCTGACGTTTTAATGATTGCCATTCTAAATGGTGTGAGATGACATCTCATAGTGGTTTTGATTTGCACAAAATCAATGTACAAAAATCACAAGCATTCTTATACACCAACAACAGACAAACAGAGAGCCAAATCATGAGTGAACTCCCATTCACAATTGCTTCCAAGAGAATAAAATACCTAGGAATCCAACTTACAAGGGATGTGAAGGACCTCTTCAAGGAGAACTACAAACCACTGCTCAAGGAAATAAAAGAGGATACAAACAAATGGAAGAACATTCCATGCTCATGGGTAGGAAGAATCAATATCGTGAAAATGGCCATACTGCCCAAGGTAATTTACAGATTCAATGCCATCCCCATCAAGCTACCAATGACTTTCTTCACAGAATTGGAAAAAAACTACTTTAAAGTTCATATGGAACCAAAAAAGAGCCCGCATCGCCAAGTCAATCCTAAGCCAAAAGAACAAAGCTGGAGGCATCACACTACCTGACTTCAAACTATACTACAAGGCTACAGTAACCAAAACAGCATGGTACTGGTGCCAAAACAGAGATATAGATCAATGGAACAGAACAGAGCCCTCAGAAATAACGTCGCATACCTACAACTATCTGATCTTTGACAAACCTGAGAAAAACAAGCAATGGGGAAAGGATTCCCTATTTAATAAATGGTGCTGGGAAAACTGGCTAGCCATATGTAGAAAGCTGAAACTGGATCCCTTCCTTACACCTTATACAAAAATCAATTCAAGATGGATTAAAGGTTTAAACATTAGACCTAAAACCATAAAAACCCTAGAAGAAAACCTAGGCATTACCATTCAGGACATAGGCATGGGCAAGGACTTCATGTCCAAAACACCAAAAGCAATGGCAACAAAAGCCAAAATTGACAAATGGGATCTAATTAAACTAAAGAGCTTCTGCACAGCAAAAGAAACTACCATCAGAGTGAACAGGCAACCTACAACATGGGAGAAAATTTTCGCAACCTACTCATCTGACAAAGGGCTAATATCCAGAATCTACAATGAACTCAAACAAATTTACAAGAAAAAAACAAACAACCCCATCAAAAAGTGGGCGAAGGACATGAACAGACACTTCTCAAAAGAAGACATTTATGCAGCCAAAAAACACATGAAAAAATGCTCATCATCACTGGCCATCAGAAAAATTCTTTTTAAAAAAATAAGTTCTACCTTTATTTTAGATTCTGGGGTTACATTGCAGGTTTGTTACGTGGGCATATGACATGATGCTGAGGTTTGGGCTATGAATGATCTGTCACCCAGGTGGTGAGCATAGTACATCATAGGTAGCTTTTCAAACCTTGCCCCTCTCCCTTCCTCTTTGCTCAAGCAGTCCCTAGTGTCTGTTGTTGCCATCTTTATGTCCCTGAGTACTCAGTGTTTAGCTCCTGCTTACAAGTAAAAACATGTGGTATTTGGTTTTCTGCTCTTGGGTTAATTCATTTAGAAGAATGAATTCCTGCTGAATCCATGTTGCTGTAAGGTACATGATGTTTTCATTCTTTTTTATGGCTTCATAGTATTCCAAGGTGTATATGTACCACATTTTTTTTTATCCAGTCTCCAGTCCACCATTGATGGGAAACTAGATTGGTTCCCTATCTTTACTATTTAAATACCACTTATCTTCTATTTTGTGCTGAGCATTGTGCTACATCCTTCTTCAGAACAACAATTTGAGGACTGATTTTTCTCAATTTATAAAAGAATCATATTAGAATAAGAGGCTTTATTATTTCTAAGTGCGCTGCGATTTGCATTTTTCTCTTAGTAGATATTGAACAAAAAGAAAAACGATACAAGAGGTAGTGTGATGCAGAGAAGGGGACAAATGTAGTCATTGTAGTTAGGAACTTTGCAGGAATAGAGTGTTGGAGTCCTGAAGTGTTCTGATTAATAAAAGCTATCTTTCAAGACCCATAGCAAAATGCATATAAAATATCATAAATATTTGTGGTAACATTTAAGAGTAGAGCTGATATGTGAAATCTAGAAAATTAAATTTTGGAAATTATGTTAAACACTTATCTAGTGTCTAATATACATTTGTAATCAACAAAAAGAACAGTGATTAAAAATAAGAGCAATACCAATTGCTTCTCTGAAAACCTTTTGTATAGATATGCCAAGTACTTTTTTTCAGCCAGTCCGTTGAGACTAGTTTGCTTTATAGCTTCTTATTTTGAAAAAGTACAAAGAAAGTACTTGTTCATGAGAAAAAGTTAACTGAGGAGAAATTACATGTACCTTGGGAGTAAGTAAAATATTTCTTGTTTAATTTTCTTAGATGATTCTTATTAAATAGTTCTTTTATAGATGCACAGAAATAATGAAAAATGATCTCATTGACATTGTGCTTTATTCCTAATGACTGGTTAGATAATTATTAGGAATAAAGGTAGAGTGTATGAAATTATTTTTAGATTTAAACTTCAGGCTCTTAATATATATTAGAAAAATTATTCCCTTCCTTGAACCACACCATTTATATTTGGTAATATAGTATAATGATGAGAAAAAGATAATAGAAAAGCAGAAAATAAAAGGATTTTAATTCATTTTGGTGTGATTATTATAGCTGCATAAATTATACTAAAATATTAAATATATTTTACTTTTAAGATATCAATTTATTGGTAATATTGCTTAATAATAGTCCTTTAAAACTCCAATTATAAAACTGTTTTCTAAGCTCTTGGTCTTCCAGATTTAGAATAACTTTTAAAAGCTGTTTTTTAAAAAATACTTAATATTTTGGCTATTAGAATATATTTACATTCTTCTTTTCTGAGTCTATAAAAAGTATAAAACACAATCTTTACCATTTGGAATTCAAGAAAGTATTAATTCATCATGTTTTATTAAAAAGGAAATTTTTTCCATACAACCTGTACATTTCTCCTAGTAAAAATTAACTACTCAGCTGGAGTGACATGATTTTTGCAATAAAAATTAGTAGTTGGAGATCATGTTTTTTCATTGATTGCTTTTGATGCCTAAATTCCATTCCCACATGGTATTTGAATATAGCCTGGTATTAAGGAAGACATCTGATTCAGTTTTCTTTTCTTTTCTTTTATTACTTTTTAAATTTCAACTTTATTTTAGCTTCAGGGGGTACTTGTCCAGTTTTGATGCAGGCATATATTGCACAATGCTGAGGTTTGTGATATGATTGGACCTGTCACCCAAGTAGTGAGAAGAGCCTCCAATAGGTAGTTTTTCAACCCTGGCATCCCTCCTTCTCTCCCAGTTTTTATAGTAGCCAGTGTCTACTGTTGCCATGTTTATGGTCATGTATGTCCAATGTTTAGCTCTCACTTAAAAGTGAAAATGTGGTATTTGGTTTTCTGTTTCTACATTATTTTACTTTTTACTTAGGATAATGGCCTCCAGCTCCATCCATGTTGCTGCAAAGGATATGATTTCATTCCTTTTTTTTTTTTTTCTTTTTGAGACAGAGTCTCACTCTGTCACCCAGGCTGGAGTGAAGTGGCACAATCTCAGCTCACTGCAACCTCTACCTCTTGAGTTCAAGTGATTCTCCTGCCTCAGCCTCCTGAGTAGTTGGAATTACAGGCACCTGCCAACACCTGACTAATTTTTGTATTTTTAATAGAGACTGGTTTTCACCATGTTGGCCAGGGTGGTCTCGAACTCCTGACCTCAGGTGATCTGCCTGCCTTGGCCTCCCAGAGTGCTGGGATTATAGGCATGAACCACCATGCCTGGCCCAATTTCATTCTTTTTTATGATGGTGTAGTGTCTCATGGTGTATATGTACCACATTTTCTTTATCCAATCCACTACTGATGAGCACCTACGTTGATTCCATGTCTTTGCTATTGTGAATAGTGCTGCAATGGACATATGAGTGCTTGTGTCTTTTTGGTAGAACAATTTTTTTTCCTTTGGGTAAATACTGAGTAATGTGACTGCTGGGTTGAGTGTTAGTTCTATTTTTAGTTCTTTGAGAAATCTCTAAACTGCTTTCTACAGTGACTGAATTAAGTTACATCCCAACCAACAGTGTATAAGCATTCCCATTTCTCTGCAGCCTCACCAACAGTTGTTTTTTGCCCTTTTAATAAAAGCCATTCTGACTCAGATGGTATTTCATTGTTGTTTTGATTTGCATTTATTTGATGATTAGAGATTTTGAGCATTTTTTCCTATGTTTGTTAGCTGCTTGCATGTCTTCTTTTGAGAAGTGTCTGTTCATATCTTTTAATGATGTTATTTGTTTTTTATTTGTTGATTTAAGTTCCTTATAGATTCTGGATATTAGACCTTTGTCAGATTCAAAATTTGTGAATATTTTCTCCAATTCTGCAGATTGTCTGCTTACCCTGTGATATGGTTTTGTTGTGTCCCCACCCATATTTCACCTTGAATTGTAATAATCCCCACGTGTCAAGGGTGGGGGACAGGTGGAGATAATTGAATCATGGGGGCAGTTTCCCCCATACTGTTCTTGTGGTAGTGAATAAGTGTCACAAGATCTCATGGCTTTATAAAGGAGAGTTCCCCTGAACAAGCTCTGTCTTGCCTGCCACCATGTAAGATGTGCCTTTGACTGTCTCTTGCTTTCTGCCATGATTGTGAGGTCTCCCTAGCCATGTGGAACTGTGAATCCATTAAACCTCTTTCCTTTATAAATTACCCAGTGTTGGGTATGTCTTTATTAGCAACATGAGAACAGACTAATATACTCTGTTAGTTTCTTTTGCTGTGCAAAAGCTCTATACTTTAATTAGATCCACTTGGTAATTTTTGTTTTTGTTGTGATTGCTTTTGAGGACTTAATCATCAATTATTTGCCAAGGCTGATGTCCAACATGGTGTTTCCTCAGTTTTCTTACAGGATTTTCATAGTTCAAGGTCTTACTTTTAAATCTTTAATCCACCTAGAGTTAATTCTTGTATATGTACAAGTATATGAGAATTGAAAAGTAGGAGTTTAGTTTCTTTCTTCTGCATGTAGTTAGCCAGTTATTGCAACATCATTTATTGAATCGAGAGTCCTTTCCTTATAGTGTATTTCTGTAGACTTTGTAAGAGATTAGGTAGCTGTAGTTGTGTGGCTTTTTTCTGCATTCTCTATTCTCTTCCATTGGACTTTATGTCTGTTTTTGTACCAGCACCATGCTATTTTGGTTACTGTAACTTTGTAGGGTAGTTTGAATTTGGGTAATGTAATCCCTCCTGCTTTGTTCTTTTTGCTTAGGGTTAATTTGGCTATTTGAACTCTTTTTTGGTTCTATCTGAATTTTAGAATAGTTTTTCTTAATACTGTGAAAAATGATGTCGCTAATTTTATAGGAACAGTGTTGAATCTGTAGATTGCTTTGGGCAGTAGGGCCATTTTAAGGATATTGATTCTTCCAATCCATGAACATGGAATATTTTTTTCATTTGTTTATGTCATCACTGATCTCTTTCAGCAGTTTTTTGTAGTTTTCCTTGTAGAGATCTTTCACCTCCTTGGTTAGATGTGTTTCTAGGTATTTTTTTGTGTGTGCGGCTATTGTGAATTTGATTGTTTTTTTTTAATTTGGCTCTCAACTTGAACATTATTGGCGTATAGAAATGTTAAAGATTTTTGTATATTTACTTTGTATCCTGAAACTTTACTGAAGTTGTTTATCAGCTCTGGGTACCTTTTGGCAGATTATGTAGCATTTTCTAGGTATAAGATTATGTCATCAGTGAAGAGAGATAATTTGACTTCTTTTTCTATTTGTATGCTTTTTATTTATTTATCTTGCCTGATTGCTCTAATTAGGACTTCCAGTACTATGTTGAATAGGAGTGATGAATGCCTCTAGCTTTTGCCCATTCAGTATAAAGTTGGGTAAGGGTTTGTCATAGATGGCTCTTATTATTTTAAAGTATGTTACTTCAATGCCTAGTTTCTTTAGTATTTTTTTAATCATGAAGTGGTGTTGTATTTCATTGAAAGCTCTTTCTTCATCTGTTGAGATTATCATATGGTTTTTGTTTTCAATTCTGTTTATGTGGTAAATCACACTTATTGATTTGTGCATGTTGAACCCACATTGCATCCCAGGAATAAAGCCTACTTGATTGTGTTGAATTAACTGCTTTATGTGCTGCTGGGTTTGGTTTGGCAGTATTTTATTGAGGCTTTTTGTATCTATGTTCATCAGGGATATTAGCCTATAGTTTCCTTTTTTTATTGTGTCTTTGTCAGGTTTTGGTATCAAGACAGTGCTAACTTTGTACAATGTGTTAGAGATAAGTCCCTCCTTTTTGGTTTTTTTGGAATAGTCTCAGTAGCTTTTGTACCAGCTCTTCTTTGTTTATCTGGCAGAATATACAAAGGGTTTTTATTCTTTGGTAGGTATTTTAAATCACTGACTCAATTTTAGAACTCATTATTGGTCTGTTCAGGGTTTTAATTTCTTCTTGATTCAATATTTGTTGGTCATGTGTTTCCAGGAATTTATCCATTTTTTTTCTAGATTTTCTAGTTGATGTGCATATAGGTGTTCATAATGGTCTCTGAGGATCTTTTGCATTTCTATGGGATTGATTATAATGTCATTTTTGTTGTTTCTGATTTGCATAGTTGGATCTCCTCTCTTTTTTTCTCTGTGAGTCTAGATAACATTCTATAGACCTCATTTATTCTTTCAAATTTTTATTTTTGTTGATCTTTTATATGAATTTTTGGGTCTCAATTTCATTTAGTTCTGTTTGGATTTTAGTTATTTATTTTCTTATGGTACCTTTGGGGTTAGTTTGTTGTCATTTTTTCTAGTTTCCAGGTTGATGTTATTTTCTTAATTTGACATCTTTCTATCTTCTTGATGTAAGCATTTAGCACTATAACCTGTCCTCTTAACGCTTTTTTTTTAATGCATTCTGGAGATTTTGGTGTATTGTGTCTTTGTTTTCTTTTATTTCCAACAAGTTTTGCACTTCTGCCTTAATTTCATTGTTTTTACAAAGGGCATTCAGAAACAAGTTATTTAGTTTCTGTGTAATTGCATGGTTTTTCAGATGCTCTTCGTATTGATTTCTGATTTTTATTCTACTGTGGTTCTAGAATATGCTTGATAGGATTTTGATTTTTAAAAAATTTGTTGAGACTTGCTTTATGGCCCAGACTGTTGTCAGTCTTAAAGTATGTACTGTGTGCAGATGAGAACATATATTGTTTGATTTTAGGTGGAATACTCTGTTGATGTCTATTAGGTCTAATTGGTCAAGTTTTGAATTTAAGTTCAGTATTTCTTTGTTAGTTTTCTGCCTTAATGATCTGTCTAACACTGTTAGTGGGGTGTCAAAATATCCCCTATTATTCTGTGTCTGTCTAAGTCTTTCTGTAGGTCTGGAAATACTTGTTTATGAATCTGGGTCCTCCAAAACTGGGTACATTTGTGTATAAAATAGTTCAGTCTTTTTGTTCAATTGAAACTAATATCGTTATGTAATGCTCTTCATTGTCTTTTGTTATTGCCATTGGTTTAAAGTATGTTTTATCTAATACATGAATAGTGTTCCCTACTCTTTTTTTGTTATCCATTTGCATAATAGTTCTTCTCTGTCCCTTTACTTTGAGCCTACTGGTGTCATAACATGTGAGATGTTCTCTTGAAGGCAGAAAAAGGTTAGGTCTTGTTTTCTTCCCAGCTTGTCACTCTGCCTTTTAAGTAGGGTGTTTAGACCATTTACATTTAAGCTTAATATTGATATGTGAGGTTTTGATCCTGCTGTGGTGTTGTTAGCTGGTTGCTTTGAAGTCTTGATAGTGTAGTTACATTTTAGGGTCTGTGGGCTATGCACTTAAGTGTGTTTCTGTGGTAGTGAGTATTTTTCTTTCATTTCTATCTTTAAATCTCTCTTCAGCGTCACTGTAATGCTTGTATAGTGGTAACAAACTCTCTTATTGCTTGCATGCCTGACAAATATTTTATTTCTCCTTTTCTTATGCAGCTTAGTTTGGCAGGATATGAAATTGTTTGGGATTTTTTTTCTTTAAGGATACTGGAAATGGACTCCTAATCTCTTCTGGCTTTTAAGGTTCAAGCCAAGGTGTCAACTGTTAGCCTAATATGTTTCCCTTTGAAAGTGATATGACCCTTTTGTTTAGCTGCCATTAACATTTTTTCTTGCACATTGACCTTCAAAAGTCTGATGACTGTGTCTTGGGGATATTCGTCTGATATAATATCTTGCAAATATTCTCTGAATTTCTTGAATTTGCATGCTATCCTCTCTAGAAAATATGTTTTCCAAGTGGCCTACTACTCTCTCCTCTTCTCTCTCAGGAATGCCAATGAATCATAGATTTGGTCTCTCTGTACAATCACGTATTTCTTGGAGGCTTTGTTCATTTTTTAAAATTATTATTTTTATGTTTATCTAACTGTACTGATTCAAAGAACTGGTCTTTGAGTTCTAAAATTCTTTCCTCAGCTTGGTCTATTCTGTTGCTAAGACTTCCAAATATATTTTGAGATTTCTGTAGGGAATTTTTCAATTCCAGAATTTCAGTGGGTTCCTTCTTAATATGGTGATATTGGCTTTCCAGTCTGGATTCATTTTTTGGCTTTCTTTGGATTTCAGCGTTTGGATTTCAACATTCTCTTGAATCTTGTTGAGCTTCTTTGTCACCCTGATTCTGAATTTTATGTCTGTCATTTCAGACATTTCAATCTGGTTAGGATCCACCGGGGAGCTAATGCAATTTTTTCAGGTAAGGAATCACTCAGGCTTTTTGAACTGTTGGCGTTTTTGTGCTGATTCTTTCTCATCTGAGGGTGCCAGTGTTTCTTTGTTTCTTTCTTTTTCTTCTTCTTCTTTTTTTTTTTTTTTTTTTTTGAAATTGCTGTTGTTTGTATAGGGCTTTTGTTTTTATATTCTTTTTTTCCCTTGAGATTTTCATTGTGGTGTATGTTGTGTATAGTCAATTGGCTTTATTTCTTCGTGCTTTCAGAGGGCCAAGGCTCTGTATGGGTTTTTTACGTTGATAGTTTCCTTCATGGGCTTTCACAGGTGTCGTAGGTGAAGGAATTTATTTTTGTTTGGTGGTGTAGTTTAGACTGTGACTTAGTAGATGGCACTTAAGAGTAAGGGTAGGCTGTTAGCTGCGTGCCTGTTTTGCATTTCAGTGTGTATGCAGCAATGCTCTGGGAAAGGGAGACAGAGGGCAGGAGACGACTCCTTCACCAAGTCTGTTCCTGAGCCTTGGTGGAGCCCCTTTCAATTACTGGCACTGTGCTTATGTTTCCTTAGCCTCAAGGCAGGCTTTGGCGGGCTGTGCTTTTCTCTCCATTAAGAACAGTTCAAGATGAAAGTCAGGTAACCAGGAGACCCATAATTCCCCAGGGTTCCACTGGTCCTTTGAGCTTGGCAGAATCAGTGAGTTTTGGGATATGTCTGCAGTTGGTCTGGTGATGCGGTAGGTCAAGAGTGAGGGAACACCAGGCAGGGTGGTGGTTCCATGGGTGTGCAACTGGTGTGGCACTAACAGCCTGGTATTTTTAGCCCAGTTGACAGCTGTGGGGCTTGCCCAACTCATTCTCCCCCTATCCAGTGAGTCTCTCCAGCACCTGCCCCAGGAGCAGGCCCAGCCAGCTAGGTTTTTCCACAGACTTCTCTTGCCAGATGGCTGTGCTCTTCCAGGTGTTCAGAGCCATGGGGCTGTCTGGGTAAAAAGCTGTTGCTGGCTAACATGCATACCCTCCTGCACCAGTCTTTCAGAGGGAGAGATTCCCCGCTCCCATGCCAGCACATGAACCCACTCCACATTCTTCTCAGTTTTCTGATAGTGGGGGCTCCTCCTCCAGTAGAGATCAGCTCAATACTCTTAGGCAGTGTGCTTGAATTCCCTGGGGGTTGGAGCCAGGTCTACAATTTTATTTTCTGGCCCCTTAGGGTGGAGCACCAGCTGTGCTGGGAGTGATGGGGGTGGGCTCTCTCCTGCTCCCAGGCAGCCAGCAAAACCCTATTTTAATTGTTCACCAAAAATTCAAATGAAAATTAGGTAATGTATCATGAAATAGTTAAATATATTCATGATAAAAATGTACTGTCTGCTAGGAGAGAAAAAATGATACACTTAAAACACTAAACACATTAATTGAAGGAATATTTTAAGATTTTACAGCTGCAGTAACTGCCTAGGCAGGAAATTCTCACATACAACTTCTTCATTTCTTAAGATATAATGTTTTTAATATGCTGTATATATTTATTTAGTAGATATAGGTTTTATTTGAGGATACAAACAAAAATGTATCTACCTAGAATTCAAGATTATTTTATTTGCTTGATTTTACCATAGATAGGTTAACTAGAGTAGTAACATGGAATAGAGAATCAAAATGGCTCCTATAGTGTCTTTCATAATTTAAGAAAATTTATGATAGTGCAATATATGTAGTGCAAAACCTTTGTCATAGCAACCCTTAAAGATAATTCTTACATTAGTGATGGGACATTGCATCTTACAATGCGGTCTAATCCATTTTTATATACCTTTAATTGTTCTAAATTACTCCCTTCAATTGAGACTCATTTATTCATTGAACAAAAGTTCATTGAGCTCTTAAGATATACCAGGCAGAGTCTTCGAAGCTGGAACTCTATTAATGAGACAAACGGACTTGATTCTTGTGGGAATAGATTAAAAAAATAAAATAAATTCCCTCCTTCCTTTAATTAGTATTTCTTGAAAGCTTACTAAGTGCCAGACATTCTTTTTTATTCATTTATTTATTTTTATTATTTAAGTTCCAGGGTTCATGTGCACAACGTGCAGGTTTGTTACATATGTATACATATGCCATGTTGGTGTGCTGCACCCATTAACTCATCGTTTATATTAGGTGTATCTCCTAATGCTATCCATCCCCCATCCCACCACCCCATGACAGGCTCCGGTGCGTGATGTTCCCCATCCTGTGTCCAAGTGTTCTCATTGTTCAAATCCCACCTATGAGTGAGAACATGCAGTGTTTGGTTTTCTATCCTTACGATAGTTTGCTGAGAATGATGGTTTCTAGCTTCATCCATGTCCCTACAAAGGACATGAACTCATCCTTTTTTATGGCTGCATAGTATTCCATGGTGCATATGTGCCACATTTTCTTAATCCAGTCTATCATTGATGGACATTTGGGTTGGTTCCAAATCTTTGCTATTGTGAATAGTGCTGCAATAAACATACGTGTGCATGTGTCTTTATAGCAGCATGATTTATAATCCTTTGGGTATATACCCAGCAGTGGGATGGCTGGGTCAAATGATATTTCTAGATCTAGATCCTTGAGGAATTGCCACACTGCCTTCCACAATGGTTGAACTAGTTTACAGTCCCACCAACAGTGCAAAAGTGTTCCTATTCCTCCACATCCTCTCCAGCACCTGTTGTTTCCTGACTTTTTAATGGTCATCATTCTAACTGGTGTGAGATGGTATCTCATTGTGGTTTTGATTTGCATTTCTCTGATGGCCAGTGATGATGAGCATTTGTTCATGTGTCTGTTGGCTGCATAAATGTCTTCTTTGGAGAAGTGTCTGTTCATATCCTTTGCTCACTTGTTGATGGGGTTGATTTTTTCTCATAAATTTGTTTAAGTTCTTTGTAGATTCTGGAAATTAGCCCTTTGTCAGATGGGTAGATTGCAAAAATTTTCTCCCATTCTGTAGGTTGCCTATTCACTCTGATGGTAGTTTGTTTTGCTGTGAAGAAGCTCTTTAGTACAATTAGATCCCATTTGTCAATTTTGGCTTTTGTTGCCATTGCTTTTGGTCAAGTTTTAGACATGAAGACCTTGCCCATGCCTATGTCCTGAATGGTATTGCCTAGGTTTTCTGCTAGAGTTTTTATCGTTTTAGGTCTGACATTGAAGTCTTTAATCCATCTTGAATTAATTTTTGTATAAGGTGTAAGGAAGGGATCCAGTTTCAGCTTTCTGCATATGACTAGCCAGTTTTCCCAGCAGCATTTTTAAAATAGGGAATCCTTGCCCCATTTCTTGTTTTTGTCAGATTTGTCAAAGATCAGGTGGTAGTAGATGTGTGATATGATTTCTGAGGGCTCTGTTCTGTTCCATTGGTCTATATCTCTGTTTTGGTACCAGTACCGTGCTGTTTTGGTTACTGTAGCCTTGTAGTATAGTTTGAAGTTAGGTAGTGTGATGCCTCCAACTTTGTTCTTTTGGCTTAGGATTGTCTTGGCAATGCAGGCTCTTTTTTGGTTCCATGTGAACTTTAAATTAGTTTTTTCCAATTCTGTGAAGAAAGTCATTGGTAGCTTGATGCGGATAGCATTGAATCTATAAATTACCTTGGGCAGTATGACCATTTTCATGATATTGATTCTTCCTATCCATGAGCATGGAATGTTCTTCCATTTGTTTGTATCCTCTTTTATTTCGTTGAGCAGTGGTTTGTAATTCTCCTTGAAGAAGTCCTTCACATCCCTTGTGAGTTGGATTCCTAAGTATTTTATTCTCTTTGAAGCAATTGTGAATGAGAGTTCACTTATGATTTGGCTCTCTGTTTGTCTGTTGTTGCCGTATAAAAATGCTTGTGATTTTTGCACATTGATTTTGTATCCTGAGACTTTGCTGAAGTTGCTTATCAGCTTAAGGAGACTTTGGGCTGAGATGATGGGGTTTTCTAAATATACAATCATGTCATCTGCAAACAGGGACAATTTGACTCCCTCTTTCCCTAATTGAATACCATTTATTTCTTTCTCCTGCCTGATTGCCCTGGCTAGAACATCCAACACTATGTTGAATAGGAGTGGTGAGAGAGGGCATCCCTGTCTTGTGTGCCAGTTTTCAAAGGGAGTGATTCCAGTTTTTGCCCATTCAGTGTGATAGTGGCTGTGGGTTTGTCATAAATAGCTCTTATTATTTTGAGACACGTCCCATCAATACCTAATTTATTGAGAGTTTTTAGCATGAAGGGTTGTTGAATTTTGTAGAAGGCCTTTTCTGCATCATGTGGTTTTTGTCTTTGGTTCTGTTTATATGATGGATTACATTTATATATGATTTGCATATGTTGAACCAGCCTTGCATCCCAGGGATGAAGCCCACTTGATCATGGTGGATAAGCTTTTTGATGTGCCGCTGGATTCGGTTTGCCAGTATTTTATTGAGGAATTTTGCATTGATGTTCATCAGGGATATTGGTCTAAAATTCTCTTTTTTTTGTTGTGTCTCTGCCAGGCTTTGGTATCAGGATGATGCTGGCTTCCCAAAATGAGTTAGGTAGGATTCCCTCTTTTTTTATTGATTGAATAGTTTCAGAAGGAATGGTAGCAGCTCCTCTTTGTACCTCTGGTAGAATTCAGCTGTGAATCCGTCTGGTCCTGGACTTTTTTTTGGTTGGTAGGCTATAAATTATTGCCTCAATTTCAGAGCCTGTTAGTGATCTACTCAGGGATTCAACTTCTTCCGGGTTTAGTCTTGGGAGGGTGCATATGTCAAGGAATTTATCCATTTCTTCTAGATTTTCTAGTTTATTTGCATAGAGGTGCTTATAGTATTCTCTGATGGTAGTTTGTATCTCTGTGGGATCAGTGGTGATATCCACTCTATCATTTTTTATTGCGTCTATTTCGTTCTTCTCTTTTTTCTTCTTTATTAGTCTTGCTAGTGGCCTATCAATTTTGTTGATCCTTTCAAAAAACCAGCTCCTGGCTTCATTGATTTTTTGAAGGGTTTCTTGTGTCTCTATTTCCTTCAGTTCTGCTCTGATCATAGTTATTTCTTACCTTCTTCTCGCTTTTGAATGTATTTGCTCTTGCTTCTCTAGTTCTTTCAATCGTGATGTTAGGGTGTCAATTTTAGATCTTTCCTGCTTTCTCTTGTGGGCATTTAGTGCTATAAATTTCCCTCTACACACTGCTTTAAATGTGTCCCAGAGATTCTGGTATGTTGTGTCTTTGTTCTCATTGGTTTCAAAGAATGTCTTTGTTTCTGCCTTAATTTCTTTATGTACCCAGTAGTCATTCAGGAGCAGGTTGTTCAGTTTGCATGTAGTTGAGGGGTTTTGAGTGAGTTTCTCAATCTTGAGTTCTAATTTGATTGCACTGTGGCCTGAGAAACAGTTTGTTATAATTTCTATTCTTTTCCATTTGCTGAGGAGTGCTTCACTTCCACCTATGTGGTCAATTTTGGAATAAGTGTGATGTGGTGCTGAGAAGAATGTATATTCTGTTGATTTGGGATGGAGAGTTCTGTAGATGTCTATTCGGTCCACTTGGTGCAGAGCTGAGTTCAATTCCTGGATATCCTTGTTAACTTTCTGTCTCGTTGATCTGTCTAATGTAGACAGTGGGGTGTTAAAGTCTCCCATTATTATTATGTGGGAATCTAAGTCCCTTTATAGGTCTCTAAGGACTTGCTTTATGAATCTGGGTGCTCCTGTGTTGGGTGCATATATATTTAGGATAGTTAGCTCTTCTTGTTGAATTGATCCCTTTACCATTATGTAATAGCCTTCCTTGTCTCTTTTGATCTTTGTTCTTTTAAATTCTGTTTTATCGGAGACTAGGATTGCAACCCCTGCCTTTTTTTGTTTTCCATTTGCTTGGCAGATCTTCCTCCATCCCCTGATTTTGAGCCTATGTGTGTCTCTGCACATGAGATAGGTCTCCTGAATACAGCACACTGATGGGTCTTGACTCTTTATCCAGTCTTTATCTTTACCTTTATCTTTATCTTTATATTTATCTTTAACTTTGCAAGTCTGTATCTTTTAATTGGAGCATTTAGCCCATTTACTTTTAAGGTTAATATTGTTATGTGTGAATTTGATCCTGTCATTACGATGTCAGCTGGTCATTTTGCTCATTAGTTGATGCAGTTTCTTCCTAGCATCGATGGTCTTCACAATTTGGCATGTTTTAGCAGTGGCTGGTACCAGTTGTTCCTTTCCATGTTTAGTGCTTCCTTCAGGAGCTCCTGTAAGGCAGGCCTTGTAGTGACAAAATCTCTCAGCATTTGCTTGTCTGTAAAGGATTTTGTTTCTCCTTCCCTTATGAAGCTTAGTTTGGCTGGATATGAAATTCTGGGTTGAAAATTCTTTTCTGTAAGAATGTTGAATATTAGCCCCCACTCTCTTCTGGCTTGTAGAGTTTCTGCTGAGAGATCCGCTGTTAGGCTTCCCTATGTGGGTAACCCATCCTTTCTCTCTTGCTGCCCTCAACACTTTTTCCTTCATTTCTACTTTGGTGAATCTAACAATTATGTGTCTTGGAGTTGCCCTTCTCAAGGAGTATCTTTGTGGCGTTCTCTGTATTTCCTGAATTTGAATGTTGGCCTGCCTTGCTAATTTGGGGAAGTTCTCCTGGATAATAGCCTGCAGAGTGTTTTCCAACTTGGTTCCATTCTCCCCATCACTTTCAGGTACACCAATCAGATGTAGATTTGGTCTTTTCACATAGTCCCATATTTCTTGGAGGGTTTGTTCATTTCTTTTTACTCTTTTTTTCTCTAAACCTCTCTTCTCACTTCATTTCATTCATTTGATCATCAATTACTGATACCCTTTCTTCCACTTGATTGAATCGGCTATTGAAGCTTGTGCATGCATCACGTAGTTCTCATGCCATGGTTTTCAGCTCCATCAGGTCATTTAAGGTCTTCTCTATGCTGTTTATTCTAGTTAGCCATCGTCTAATCTTTTTTCAAGGTTTTTAGCTTCTTTGCAATGGGTTCAAACATCTTCCTTTAGCTCAGAGAAGTTTGTTATTACCGATCTTCTGAAGCCTTCTTCTCTCAACTTGTCAAAGTCATTCTCCATCCAGCTTTGTTCTGTTGCTGGCGAGGAGCTGCGTTCCTTTGAAGGCGCTCTGATTTTTAGAGTTTTCAGCTTTTTTGCTCTGGTTTCTCCCCATCTTTGTGGTTTTATCTACCATTGGTCTTTGATGATTGTGACATACCGATGGTGTTTTGGTGTGGATGTCCTTTCTGTTTGTTGATTTTCCTTCTAACAGTCAAGACCATCAGCTGCAGGTCTGTTGGAGTTTCCTGGAGGTCCACTCCAGACCCTGTTTGCCTGGGTATCACCAGCTGAGGCTGCAGAACTGCAAATATTACAGAAAGGCATATATTGCTGCCTGATGCTTCCTCTGGAAGCTTTGTCTCAGAGGGGCACCCGGCTGTATGAGGTGTCAGCCCCTACTGGGAGATGCCTCCCAGTTAGGCTACTCATGGGTCAGGGACCCACTTGAGGAGGCAGTCTGTCCGTTCTCAGATCTCAAACTCTGTGCTGGGAGAACCACTACTCTCTTCAAAGCTGTCAGACAGGGACGTTTAAGTCTGCAGAAGTTTCTGCTACCTTTTGTTCAGCTATGCCCTGCCACCAGAGGTGGAGTCTACAGAGGCAGGCAGGCCTCCTTGAGCTGTGGTGGGCTCCACCCAGTTGAAGCTTCCCTGGCTGCTTTGTTTACCTACTCAAGCCTCAGGTATGGCAGACGCCCCTCCCCCAGCCTTGCTGCCACCTTGTAGTTTGATCTCAGACTGCTGTGCTAGCAGTGAGCAAGGCTACGTGGGTGTGGGACCCTCTGAGCCATGCATGGGATATAATCTCCTGGTGTGCCAGTTGCTAAGACCGTGGGAAAAGTGCAGTATTACTGTGGGAGTGACCCAATTTTCCTGGTGCCATCTGTTACGGCTTCCCTTGGTTTGGAAAGGGAATTCCCTGACCCCTTGCACTTCCTGGGTGAGGCAATGCGTTGCCCTGCTCCTGCTCCTGGTCCGTGGGCTGCACCCACTGTCCTGCACCCACTGTCCAACAAGCTCCAGTGAGATGAACCCGGCACCTCGGTTGCAAATGCAGGAATCACCCATCTTCTGCATCACTCACGCTGGGAGCTGTAGACTGGAGCTGTTCCTGTTCGGCCATCTTGGAACCTTTTTCCCAGACATTCTTTTTATAATGATAGAAAGAAGTAAACCAGTAACTATGCATATGAGATGAATACTGGATAATGATAAGAGCTTTCCAGAAAATTAAAATTGGGTCATATAAAAATATTGATGCCTGATTTTATGTTACTCTATGTCAGGCACAGTTTTAAGTGCTCATTTAATGTTTTGAACTGCTACAAGTACTATATTAAGGCAATCTCCCATTTACAGATGAGGAAGTAGGGGCACAGAGAAGGATGTCACCTTTCTAAAATCACATAGCTATTAAGTAGAAAAGTCAGAATTCAATCTCAAGCAATTTTCTTCCAAGGCCCATGTTTATTATTAAAGTAACATAGGCTTTTCTGGCCTTAAAAAAAAAGTCCTAAAACCTAGAGGCTTAAAAGAGTATCCCATAATTCTTTGGGCTTGTCATAATGATTTTGAGATGCCTATTAGATATCTATTTGGAAATGTGATATGGTTTGGCTCTGTGTCTCCACCCAAATCTCACCTTGAATTGTAATAATCCCCACATTTCATGGGAAGGACCTGCTAGGAGGTAATTGAATTATGGGGGTAGATTTTGCCCCTGCTGTTCTTGTGATATTGAATGGTTTTATAAGGGGGAGTTCCCCTGCATATGCCCTCTTCCCTGCTGCCATGTAAGATGGCTTTTTGCTCTTTCTTCATCTTCCTCCATGATTGTGAGCCCTCCCCAGCCATGTGGAACTGTGAGTCCATTAAACCTCTTTCCTTTATAAATTACCCAGTGTTGAGTATGTCTTTATTAGCAGCATGAGAACGGACTAATACAAGATATCAAGAAGAACTTTGGAAATAGGACCCTGTAGCTCTATTGAGATGTCAGAGATAAAATACAATTTGGGAGTCATGAACAAGTAGAGAGGGTCAACTTTCCGTATGACTTTCATCTAATGATTCTAATTTTGTCTTACGAATGATATAGAATGAATTACTTCTCTCTTTTACTTGCTATATCTTCACATATTTGAAAATACATGGTTAATTATATCTCCCTTTATTCTATTAATCTCTTGCAGAAACTATCAAAAAAATTGTAAGATAGAAAAGATAACAGGATATTGAAGGGGATGGAGAAACAGTAAAAATTAATGTAGCATCGATATATACAGTTTAGAATGGGTGACAGTTTTCCATTAAAGGGATTCAAGAACAAGACCATATTTGGTTAGAATCATAGAAACTTGTGTTTTATCACATCCTTAAAAACTGAACACTGATATTAAGAAATACTAAGTATTTTAATGTAATTTACATTATTATTATTTTAACTGTGGCAAGAAAAGTGTTATTAAGACCCTATGTTTTAGAAATAATGCTGAGATATTCATGGATGAGTGAATGTAATATCTGAGACTTGCTTCAAAATAGAGGGGGTAGATACTTGGGGACATAAGTATATAATATTGTTTATGTTGATAATATATGATATTGATAATTGTTGAAGGGAGGTGATGGCCAAATAGGGGTTCATTATATCTACTACTATATGTACTTGAAGTATCCCATTACAATAATTAGAGTATATTACAGATAAAACACTAACAAATAATAAATGAAATAATCCTTGGACTTTACCTAGTATGGTCAACCATTAGATGCTTATTTCTACTCCACAAAATCACTATTACACCATCATTTGCTCTGTCCTTCACTTTAATAATGAAAAACTCCCTACTTTTAAAAAAATTTTACAACTGTTCTGATCCTTAGAAATTTACTTTTTATGTTGTCATAAATGTTGTCTCCCCAGAATTTCTCATATTTATTCTCCTTGTTTTTCAAATAACTTTTAGGGTCATCAAAAGAATTAAATTATTAGAATTAAATTATTAAATTATTAAATTAAAAATTAAAATTATTAAGCTAAAAGAATTAAATTTTAATTTAAGAAAAGCTTTAAAATATTCAAAAATTTTGAGCAATGATGAGGGTCCAACTGAGATGACTAACCATAAATAAAAGCTGTAAAACAGGAACTTCTTCATCTTTCTGAAATCAAATCTGTAAATCTCTCTTCATTTGCATGTTTTCTGTCTTCTCTCCTTTTAAATGCCAGACACCTTCCTTCTCTTGTCACAACAGTTTCTTCATTTATGCCCTAGATTTCATTTGCTGCCACCTTTTCTGGGATGTATTTTGGGTTATCATTCCTTTTCCTGCATTTTCACCTTATTCCTGCTAATAATTTCTTCTCATTGGGACATACTCTTATAGCAGTGATACTTATAAAAAAAGAAATCCTTCCATCTCTATATTTTCTTCCATGTACGACGTTACTGATGGTCAATTTACTCTTCAATCTCATTGATCTGGCTTCAGTTTCAATTGTTTATTATAGTGGATTCTTTCAAGGACATTTAATCTGTGCTAGAGTCTTGTGCAGTTAACCTAACACTAGCTCAGATCTCTCTATAATTATTGTATAATTTGCCCTCTAGAAAAATAAACTACTCTAGATAGAATGATCCTAAATTCATCTGTTTGTGTTGATGTCTTTCAGCAGCCAAAACTTATGTTGTTGTTATTCGAAATCAGACTTATTTACCAGAACTTAAATACTAATAGTCATTTTAAGAAAATTTTGAGAAAGTGCTTAATACTGTAAGTTGAAATTAAGAAGTAACAACATAGGAGGAAAAGTATCAAGAAGAGGAAAATGGTTTTATTCTTCTTTTCAGATGAGTAAGACAGCCTTATAAGGCATTTCTCTTTATCTAATTATTTTGTTATTAGAGTCACAATTTTTCCAATAGTATCTTTCTTTTATTTTCTCTTAGGATTTAAATGTGTTATCTGATATATAATGATACTTTCTTTTTGTACTTTGATATTCAATGTGCGGAAATCTTAAACTGTCTGAACATCAAATACAATGTGATTCAACAAGTGATAGTATGCTTCATGTATATTTATATCTCCATCTATATGGTAATGCCAGGGACAGCACTTAGAGTACCTGCTCCTACTTGGCTGGATCTTGTCTTTCCAGCATTTGTAAGTTTTATTGCAAATGAAATGTCAAACCTGATGCCCTAAGTACAGCAGCCAATCTGGGAACCCTATCCCCCTGGCATATTCATGTTCTCCTTTACAGGTAGCATAATAAATGGCCAAACATCTTTTTGATTGTCCATGCTCCTTTTTCAAAGTCTTCTTATGTTTAGTAGAGAATAGGCAAAGGAGATCTCCTAAAGTTGTTAAATCATTTCTTCAGGCAATAAGAGGGTCTTATTCTTCATTTCTACATGGATTTGTACTAAATTACAGAGTAGGGGTTGAAAGCAGTATATTCTACTTCTCAGAAAGCCAAATTTGGTAAAACAAAATGTTGATTCTAATACTTATATCTAATGAACCTACTGTCTTTGTGATATGAAAGGATTTGTGCTACATCAGATGAAGTTTCAGTGTTAGATTTCATGGCATCAGTATTGAATGCTTCTCACTCAAAGCAGGAAAAGAACAGTATTTTGCACTTTCAGATCACTTGAATATCTCTCAGTTAGTATTAAATATGCTATTTGAAGGTTAAAATATACCAATAGCACTATTTTATGCTTTCTTTTTGCCTAATCATATAAATGTTTTTACTTCATGAGGGTTATTCTTGTTGGCATGGAGTGCCCTGCAAGGCAGCATCCTTTTGAGGCACAAGGGAAAAGGATTATAGCACTGGAATCCTTCTCAGAAAAATCAGCAACTATTGTCTTCAAATTTATTCACTTTATCCCTATTCCAAAAATGTTTTCCCTCTTTTGTCATTAAAGGAAATTTTGCTCTACTATCATAAAATCATATACTATATCCTCTCTACTGTATGGCGCATAGTATAATTTTGTGGTTAGTTTACAAAAACTTTTCTATGATATTCAATGGGAAAATTGGGAAATTTAAAACATTTCTCTCTCCCTCTCTTTCTGTGTGTGTGTGTGTGTGTGTCTCACTGGGATGGACACACACACATGCAGGCAAACGCACATGCACGCACACACACACGGCCTTGTAAGACTTTAGTTTTGTTCACTAAGGGTCTCAGTAAGTCTAGTTTGCACCTCAAAGTGGAACAGTGACTTCCTTATTTCTGGCTCAATCAGGTGAATCACACGAAATAACAAATACCATTGAAACAATGAATTGGAGAGTCAGAAGATAATTAGGATATAGGCATTACCAGAAGCGAATCCATATTGGCTTGCTATCTCAAAAACATCACTCCCTTTAAACATCTTACCAAAAGTACAGCTTTTAACTTTTCTTATTGCCTCCTTATTCTCTCACTCTAGGTCTTCCTGCAATTTAAGCTTTCTACAGTACAGCTCGGATCATATTTCTCCCCTCCTTAAGATTTCCAGTGATTTCCCATTGCTCATTAAATTAAGGACTTATCTGAATTTTAACATTTGAGATGTTACTAACATGCCCCTCACTGTCTTTAATTTTGTCTTTTTCCCCACATGTTCTCCGGGCTTCAGCAACTTATACTTTTCATACTTTGGATAATACTATTTCTTCTGATTAGAATGAGTCCTCTTATAACTCCGTCTGTCAAAATCTCAACCATTGTTAATGCCTATATTAAATCAATGCCATGCTGAAAACTTTTGACCCCAGTAGATTGGAAACCATATTAATTATTTCATTCTGTGTTCCATATTGACACTTGCCTTACTCTCCTATATTCTTGTCATAGTGTTTTCCGATAAAAAATGTCCAAAAATTAGATAAATGCCAGTATTAAAGACAAGATGGCATTATGTCTGTTAGTAGTATACATGTCCTTTTAAGATAAATTTGGAAACATAAATATTAATTATTAGTATACATTAGGTATTATTGGATCACAGTTGAGAAGCATTTTTGTCCTTTAAGAGTGGAAGGATTCTTCCCATTAATATTATTTTCTAATTGGGAATAAATATTTTCCTTACATTCTTCAGTAGTTTGTCAGAAAGAATGTGCAGCAGATAATTATTTTTAAAAATTAGAATCAGTGAATACATTCAGAAATTTACTGTTGTGTATGAATAAAAACAGAATTTCAAATGCAACTGAGAAAATTTTTGATGAACAAAAACATAATTTTAAATATAACTCAAAATTTTTGAGGATACCTAATCAAATTCTGAGATATTTTTAATACCATGAATAAATATATTATGAAATCATGATTTTTAGGCAATAACTAAAGCTAACTTTTTTTTATTATACTTTAAGTTCTAGGGTACAAGTGCACAATGTGCAGGTTTGTTACCTAGGTATACATGTGCCATGTTGGTTTGCTGCACCCATTAACTCATCATTTACATTACATATTTCTCCTAATGCTATCCCTCCCCCTGCCCCCCACCCCATGACAGGCCCCCATGTGTGATGTTTCCCACCCTGTGTCCAAGTGTTCTCATTGTACAATTCCCACCTATGAGTGAGAACATGTGGTGTTTGGTTTTCTGTCGTTGTGACAGTTTGCTCAGAATGATGGTTTCCAGCTTCATCCATGTCCCTACAAAGGACATGAACTCATCCTTTTTCATGGCTGCATAGTATTCCATGATGTATATGTGCCACATTTTCTTAATCCAGTCTGTAATTGATGGACATTTGAGTTGGTTCCAAGTTTTTGCTATTGTGAATAGTGCCGCAGTAAACATACTTGTACATGTGTCTTTATAGTAGCATGATTTATAATCCTTTGGGTATATACCAGGCAATGACATGGCTGGGTCAAATGGTATTTCTAGTTCTAGATCATTGAGGAATTGCCACACTGTCTTCTACAGTGGTTGAACTAGTTTACAGTCCCACCAACAGTGCAAAAGTGTTCCTATTTCTCCACATCCTCTCCAGCACCTGTTGTGTCCTGACTTTTTAATGATCTCCATTCTAACTGGTGTGAGATATTATCTCATTGTGGTTTTGATTTGCATTTCTCTGATGACCAGTGATGATGAGCATGTTTTCATATGTCGATTGGCTGCATAAATGTCTTCTTTTGAGAAGTGTCTGTACATATCCTTTGCCCACTTTTTGATGTTGTTGTTTTTTTGTTTTTTTGTAAATTTGTTTAAGTTCTTCGTAGATTCTGGATATTAGCCCTTTGTCAGATGGGTAGACTGCAAAAATATTTTCCAATTCTGTAGGTTGCCTATTCACTCTGATGATAGTTTCTTTTGCTGTGCAGAAGCTCTTTAGTTTAATTAAATCCCATTTATCTATTTTGGTTTCTGTTGCCATTGCTTTTGGTGTTTTAGTCATGAAGTTCTTGCCCATGCCTATGTCCTGAATGGTATTGCCTAGGTTTTTTTCTAGGGTTTTTATGATTTTAGGTTTAACATTTAACTCTTTAATCCATCTTGAATTAATTTTTGTATAAGGTGTAAGGAAGGGATCCAGTTTCAGCTTTCCACATATGGCTAACCAGTTTTCCCAGCACCATTTATTAAATAGGGAATCCTTTCCCCACTTCTTCTTTTTGTCAGATTTGTCAAAAATCAGATGGTACTAGATGTGTGGTGTTATTTCCAAGGCCTCTGTTTAGTTGCATTGGTCTATATCTCTGTTTTGGTACTAGTACCCTGCTGTTTTGATTACTGTAGCCTTGTAGTATAGTTTGAAGTCAGGTAGGGTGATGCTTCCAGCTTTGTTCTTTTTGCTTAGGGTTGTCTTGGCAATGTGGGCTCTTTTTTGGTTCCATATGAACTTTAAAGTAGTTTTTTCCAATTCTGTGAGGAAAGTCATTGGTAGCTTGGTGGGGATGGCATTGAATCAATAAATTACCTTGGGCAGTATGGCCATTTTCATGATATTGATTCTTGCTGTACATGAGCATGGAATATTCTTCCATTTGTTTGTGTCCTCTTTTATTTCGTTGAGCAGTAGTTTGTAGTTCTCTTTGAAGAGGCCCTTCACATCCCTTGTAAGTTGGATTCCTAGGTATTTTATTTTCTTTGTAGCAATTGTGAAAGGGAGTTCACTCATGATTTGGCTCTCTGTTTGTCTGTTATTGGTGTGTAGGAATGCCTGTGATTTTTGCACATTGATTTTCTATCCTGAGACATAATAAGCAACATGAAGCAATAAGACATAAGCAACATGAAGTTGCTTATCAGCTTAAGGAGATTTTGGGCTGAGATAATGGGGTTTTCTAAATACACAATCATGTCATCTGCAAACAGTGACAATTTGACTTCCTCTTTTGCTAATTGAATACCCTGTATTTTTTTCTTTTCCTGATTGCCCTGGCGAGAACTTCCAACACTATGTTGAATAGGAGTGGTGAGAGAGGCATCCTTGTCTTGTGCCAGATTTCAAAGGGAATGCTTGCAGTTTTTGCCCATTCAGTATATTATTGGCTGTGGGTTTGTCATAAATATCTCTTATTTTGAGATACATTCCATCAATACCTAGTTTATTGAGAGTTTTTAGCATGAAGCGCTGTTGAATTTTGTCAAAGGCCTTTTCTGCATCTACTGAGATAATCATGTGGTTTTTGTCTTTGGTTCTGTTTATGTGATGGATTATGTTTATTGATTTGCATATGTTGAAACAGCCTTGCATCCCAGGGATGAAGTCGACTTCATAGTGGTGGATAAGCTTTTAGATGTGCTGCCTGATTCGGTTTCCAGTATTTTATTGAAGATTTTTAGATCAATGTTCATCAGGGATACTCGTCTAAAATTCTCTTTTTTGGTTGTGGCTCCGTCAGGCTTTGGTATCAGGATGATGCTGGCCTCATAAAATGAGTTAGAGAGGAATCCCTCTTTTTCTATTGATTGGAATAGTTTCAGAAGGAATGGTACCAGCTCCTCTTTGTACCTCTGGTAGAATTTGGCTGTGAATCCGTCTGGTCCCGGACTTTTTTTGGTTGCTAGGCTCTTAATTATTGCCTCAATTTCAGAGCCTGTTACTGGTCTATTCAGATATTCAACTTCTTCCTGGTTTAGTCTTGGGAGGGTGTATGTGTCCAGGAATCTATCCATTTCTTCTAGGTTTTGTAGTTTATTTGCATAGAGGTGTTTATAGTATCCTCTGATGGTAGTTTGTATTTCTGCGGGATCGGTGGTCATATCCCCTTTATCATTTTTTATTGTGTCTATTTGATTATTCTCTTTTTTCTTCTTTATTAGTCTGGCTAGTGGACTATCAATTTTGTTGATCTTTTCAAAAAACCAGCTCCTTGGATTCATTGATTTTTTGAAGGGTTTTTTGTGTCTCTGTCTCCTTCAGTTCTGCTCTGATCTTAGTTATTTTTTGCCATCTGCTCACTTTTGAATGTGTTTGCTCTTGCTTCTCTACTTCTTTTTATTGTGATGTTAGGCTGTCGATTTTAGATATTCCCTGCTTTCTCTTGTGGGCATTTAGTGCTATAAATTTCCCTTTACACACTGTTTTAAATGTGTCCCAGAGATTCTGGTATGTTGTGTCTTTGTTCTCATTGGTTTCAAAGAACATCGTTATTTCTGCCTTCATTTTATTATTTAACCAATAGTCACTTCAAGAGCAGATTGTTCAGTTTCCATGTAGTTGAGTGGTTTTGAGTGAGTTTCTTAATCCTGTGTTCTAGTTTGAGTACACTGTGGTCTTAGAGACAGTTTGTTGTGATGTCTGTTCTTTTACATTTGCTGAGGAGTGCTTTACTTCCACCTATGTGGTCAATTTTGGAATAAATTTGATGTGGTGCTGACAAGAATGTATATTGTATTGATTTGGGGTGGAGAGTTCTGTAGATGTCTATTAGGTCTGCTTGGTGCAGAGCTGAGTTCAATTCCTGGATATCCTTGTTAACCTTCTGTCTTGTTGATCTGCCTAATAGTGACAGTGGGGTGTTAAAGTTTCCCATTATTATTGTTTGGGAGTCTAAGTCTCTTTGTAGGTCTCTAAGGACTTGGTTTATGAATCTAGATGCTTCTGTGTTGGGTGCATATATATTTAGGATAGTTAGCTCTTCTTGTTGAATTGATTCCTTTACCCTTATGTAATGGCCTTCCTTGTCTCTTTTGATCTTTGTTGGTTTAAAGTCTGTTTTTTCAGAGACTAGGATTGCAATCCCTGCTTTTTTTTGCTTTGCATTTGCTTGGTAGATCTTCCTCTATCCCTTTATTTTGAGCCTATGTGTGTCTCTGCAAGTGAGATGGGTTTCCTGAATACAGCACACTGATGGGTCTTGACTCTGTCCAATTTGGGAGTCTGTGTCTTTTAATCAGGGCATTTAGCCCATTTACATTTAAGGTTAATATTGTTATGTGTGAATTTGATCCTGTCATTATGATGTTAGCTGGTTATTTTGCTCGTTAGTTGATGCAGTTTCTTCCAAGCATCGATGGCCTTTACCTTTTGGCATGTTTTTGCAGTGGCTGTTACCAGTTGTTCCTTTCCATATTTAGTGCTTCCTTCAGGAGCTCTTGTAAGGCAGGCCTGGTGGTGACAAAATCTCTCAGCATTTGCTTGTCTGTAAAGAATTTTATTTCTCCTTCACTTATGAAGCTTAGTTTGGCTGGATATGAAATTCTGGGTTGAAAATTCTTTCCTTTAAGAATGTTGAATATTGACCCCCACTTTTTTCTGGCTTGCAGGGTTTCTGCTGAGGGATCTACTGTTAGTCTGATGGGCTTCCCTTTGTGGGTAACCCGACCTTTCTCTCTGGCTGCCCTTAATATTTTTTCCTTCATTTCAACCTTGGTGAATCTGACAATTATATGTCTTGGGGTTGCTCTTCTTGAGGAGGATCTTTGTGGTATTCTCTGTATTTCCTGAATTTGAATGTTGGCCTACCTTGCTAGGTTGGGGAAGTTCTCCTGGATAATATCCTGGAGAGTGTTTTTCAACTTGGTTCCATTCTCCCCGTCACTTTGAAGTATACCAATCAAATGTAGACTTGGTCTTTTCACATAGTCCCATATTTCTTGTAGGCTTTGTTCATTTCTTTTTATTCTTTTTTCTCTAAACTTCGCTTCTCACTTCATTTCATTCATTTGATCTTCCATCACTGATACCCTTTCTTCCACTTGATTGAATTGGCTATTGAAGGTTGTGCATGCATCATGTATTTCTTGCACCATGATTTTCAGCTCCATTAGGTCATTTAAGGTCTTCTCCACACTGTTCATTCTAGTTAGCCATTCGTCTAATTATTTTCAATGTTTTTAGCTTCTTTGCAATGGGTTCAAACGTCTTCCTTTAGCTCGGAGAAGTTTGTTATTACCAACCTTCTGAAGTCTACTTCTGTCAGCTCGTCAAAGTCATTCTCCGTCCAGCTTTGTTCCATTGCTGGCGAGGAGCTGTGATCCTTTGAAGGAGAAGAGGTGCTCTAATTTTTAGAATTTTCAGCTTTTCTGCTCTGGTTTCTCCCCATCTTTGTGGTTTTATCTACCTTTGGTCTTTGATGCTGGGGTCCTACAGATGTGGTTTTGGTTCGGATGTCCTTTTTGTTGATCTTGATGCTATTCCTTTCTGTTTGTTAGTTTTCCTTCTAAGAGTCAGGTCCCTCAGCTGCAGGTCTGTTGCAGTTTGCTGGAGGTCCACTCCAGACCCTGTTTGCCTGGGTATGACCAGCGGAGGTTGCAGAACAGCAAATATTTCAGAACAGCAAATATTGCTGCCTGATCCTTCCTCTGGAAGCTTTGTCCCAGAGGGGTGCCTGCCTGTATGAGGTGTCAGTTGGCCCCTACTGGGAAGTGTCAGGGACCCACTTGAGGAGTCAGTCTGTCCTTCTTAGAGCTCAAACACTGTGCTGGGTGAACTACTGCTCTCTTCAGAACTGTCAGACAGGGACGTTTAAGTCTGCAGAAGTTTCTGCTGCCTCTTGTTCAGCCATGCCCTGCTCCCCGTGGTGGGGGTCTACAGAGGCAGCAGGCCTTGCAGAGCTGAGGTGGGCTCCATCCAGTGTGAGCTTCCCAGGCTGCTTTGTTTACCTACTCAAACCTCAGCAATGGCAGACGCCCCTCCCCTGCCAGGCTGCTGCCTCGCAAGTCAATCTCAGACTGCTGCGCTAGCAGTCAGCAAGGCTCCATGGGCATGGTACCTGCCAAACCAGGCGTGGGATATAATCTCCTGGTATGTCATTTGCTAAGACCATTGGAAGAGTGCATTATTTGTGCAGGATTGTCCCAATTTTCCAGATATCATCTGTCATGGCTTCCCTTTTCCGAGAGGAAAGGGAAATCCCCCAACCCATTTTGCTTCCTGGGAGAGGCGGTATGCTTCCCAGCTTTGGCTCACCCTCCATGGGCTGCACCTACTGTCCAACCAGTCCCAGTGAGATGAACCAGGTACTTCAGCAGGAAATGCAGAAATCACCGTTTTCTGCGTTGATCATGCTGGGATCTGTAGATCGGATCTGTTCCTATTTGGCCATCTTGAAATGGAATGCAATTATAGCTAACATTTTAAGATTTTTTAAAAGTTACAGTTTTATGAGTTACATCAGATACAGAAGTGAGGCAATCTTTAATAACTAAATGTAATAATGAAATTTGGTTGTATCTAAGTGATAAATGATTTTTCAAGAGACATATTGGTTGACACAAGAATTACTAAATTTTTAAAAATCTAAATTTTGTCTTATAAGTTGTCATTTATTATTCCATTTGTTCATTAATTCAGCAAATATTTGTTGAACACCAACTATGTGTCAGTCACTGTACTATATACTGGTGATTAAAAAAAAGTGATCCAAATAGATGTGCTCTTTCCCATTACCCAAATGTTCATTTTAACCAATGTTAGTTGCTCTAATCAAGAAGATTGCCAAATAGAAAGTCTAATTACCTGTCAATGGGCCATGAGTAAATAAGTAATAATGACACCGTCTAAGCATCTACTTTTAAAAATGTTGTTTAAGATGAGGCTTATAAAACAATATACCAAGCAAACTTAATTGAGCATTCTGATTTATAAGTCAGTTTTTATATATCAGAATAATATGTTTAGATATTTTAACTTTTTCCTCTCTTTATTTTGTGGCAAGTCATTAGTAGTATAAAGTTAGATGAGAAAATATTTTTAGTGAAAATGTAGTAGTTGTTGTTTTTTTAACCACAAAACTAGCTCCAAGTAAAGAGAACTTTGAAAGATTTACGTGTAAACAATTAATGCTTTCATTTATTTGCTTTAATTTTTCATTTTTGTTCTCACTTCATTCTACTGGGCAGAAATAATTTTTTTTAAACCTGGAAAACCCTGTTTTGAATAGTTTTCTGATAGAATTTACAAAGATAAGCTAAAATGTTAAAGCAGAGGAAATTATAGATATTAAATGGTGCAAATAAAAAATGACAGATAATAAAATAGTGTTAAGAATACTTGTATGGTATGTTAAGATAGCTTTTACTCCCTAAAGTACAAAGACAAATATCTATAAAAATACATATTGTCCTCTAAGTAAATGTATTTTTGCCATTACTTTTTATTTACTAATATATTGTTTATTGTTTATCAGATTTGAATAAGTATAAAAATTAAATACATGACAAGAATTGCAATACTTTTTTTTTTTGAGACGGTTTCTCACTCTGTCACACAGACTAGAGTGCATTGGCGCGATCTCGGCTCACTGTAACCTTTGCCTCCTGGGTTCAAGCAATTCCCTGCCTCAGCCTCCCGAGTAGCTGGGATTACAAGTGCCTGCCACCATGCCCAGCTAATTTTTGTATTTTCAGTAGAGACAGCGTTTCACCATCTTGGCCAGGCTGGTCTTGAACTCCTGACCTAGTGATCCACCCGCCTCAGCCTCCCAAAGTGCTGGGATTACAGGCATGAGCCACTGCACCCGGCCAAGAATTGCAATACTTAAACTTAAGTGCAATATCTTATTTTTGTGTTATTAAACACAAAGCAATCTGTAATATAAAACTTACTTTATGTAAATACGTAAATTGAATTGTGATTACACATGCATTTTTTTGGACAGTTTGAGTGTGTTTTCAATTATGCAACTGTTTGCTTAATGTTTATAGGTAGAAGGGGTGACTTCTAGAACTGAGGAAACTGTGGCTCAGGGAATATATATGATTTACCTAAATTTACACAGCTGATTTACAGTGGAGCCTAGGTTAAAATTTGAGTCTCTTTCTACCTTGCCATGTTTATCATTATGTGTTTAATAACATAATATAACCTAACAAATAAATAATATGCTTTTACAAACAAATTATGGCTGCTCACCCCATCTGGGAACTGAGGAGTGCCTCTGCCTGGCCGCCACCCCGTCTGGGAAGTTGGGAGCACCTCTGCCCAGCCACCACCCCGTCTGGGAAGTGGGGAGCGCTTCTGCCCGGCTGCCCCGTCTGGGAAGTGGGGAGCGCCTCTGCCTGGCCGCCCCATCTGGGAAGTGAGGGGCACCTCTGCCCAGCCGCCCTGTCTGGGAGGAAGTGAGGAGCGCCTCTGCCCAGCCACCCCGTCTGGGAGGTGAGGAGCGTCTCTGCCCGGCTGCCCCATCTGGGAATTGAGGAGCGCCTCTGCCTGGCCGCCCATCATCTGGGAAGTGAGGAGCGCCTCTGCCCAGCCGCCCATCGTCTGGGAAGTGAGGAGCGCCTCTGCCTGGCCGCCCCGTCTGGGATGTGAGGAGCGCCTCTGCCCGGCCGCCCCATCTGGGAAGTGAGGAGCGCCTCTGCCCGGCCACCCCGTCTGGGATGTGAGGAGCGCTTCTGCCCGGCCGCCCCATCTGGGATGTGAGGAGCGCCTCTGCCCGGCCACCCATCATCTGTGAAGTGGGGAGCGCCTCTGCCCGGCCGCCCTGTCTGGAAAGTGGGGAGCACCTCTGCCCGGCAGCCGCCCCGTCTGGGAAGCGGGGAGCGCCTCTGCCTGGCCGCCCCATCTGGGAGGTGAGGAGTGCCTCTGCCTGGCTGCCCATCATCTGGGAATTGAGGAGCGCCTCTGCCCGGCCACCCCATCTGGGAAGTGAGGAGCATCTCTGCCCACCTGCCCATCTTCTGGGAAGTGAGGAGTGCCTCTGCCTGGCCGCCCCATCTGGGAGGTGTACCCAACAGCTCTGAAGAGACAGCGACTATCAAGAACGGGCCATGATGATGATGGCGGTTTTGTCGAAAAGAAAAGGGGGAAATGTGGGGAAAAGAAAGAGAGATCAGATTGTTACTGTGTCTGTGTAGAAAGAAGTAGACATAGGAGACTCCATTTTGTTCTGTAGTAAGAAAAATTCTTCTGCCTTGGGATGCTGTTAATCTATAACCTTACCCCCAACCCCGTGCTCTCTGAAACGTGCTGTGTCAACTCAGGGTTAGATGGATTAAGGGCGGTGCAAGATGTGCTTTGTTAAACAGATGCTTGAAGGCAGCATGCTCCTTAAGAGTCATCACCACTCCCTAATCTCAAGTACCTAGGGACACAAACACTGTGGAAGGCCACAGGGACCTCTGCCTAGGAAAACCAGAGACCTTTGTTCATGTGTTTATCTGCTGACCTTGTCTCCACTATTATCCTATGACCCTGCCACATCCCCCTCTCCAAGAAACACCCAAGAATGATCAATAAATACTAAAAAAAAAAAAAAAAAAGATTGGTCACTGAGATGAGTTGTTGCTAGCCCAATCCATATGTCCTCTAATTTCTCTTTTCACCTAGTTACTTCCTTCAGTTTTTGCTTTATATATTTTGAAGACTAAACTTGTATTTGGCCAGGCATGGTGTCTCACGCCTATAATCCCAGCACTTTGGGAGGCCAAGGCGGGTGGATCATTTGGGGTCAGGAGTTTGAGACCAGCCTGGCCACCCTGGCAAAGCCCATTCTGTACTAAAAATACAAAAATTAGCCAGGCATGGTGGCGGGTGCCTGTAATCCCAGCTACTCAGGAGGCTGAGGCACAAGAATTGCTTGAACCCAGGAGGCAGACATTGCAGTTAGTTGAGATCACACCACTGCACTCTAGCCTGGGGAATAGAATGAGTCTCCATTTCAAAAAATAAATAAGTAAACTTGTATTTAAATACAAGTATTCGAAACTTGTATTAGACAGTGTTAAGTTTAGAATTGTTAAAATGCTACATTTTCTTGGTGCATTAAGCTGTATATCAACAAGAAATAAAACTTTCTGGTAATTAAAAAAAAAAAATTATGGCTGCTCTTCTTGCAAACTTACCTGTTCATAGTTGGTCCTGTGGCAGAAACTACTAGTTGCCTATCCCATTTTCTTGCATGATAGAATTCATTTGTATTGATAAAGTCAATATGCTCAATGAAAAATTCCATATCTAGGCCTATTTTCAATTAGTGTTGGATTTGTCCCACTGTTGTAGTCACTATGGGTCAAATACAAGTTGAAACCTCTTTTAAAAAGAAAGCACATTTCACTGACTGACCTGTGTCCTTTTTGACTTTCATATATCCATCTGCTTCTGTAGGAAGCAGACATAATGTCTAAAGCTGCAGGAGCTGTCTTAAAAATATAAAAGCTGGGAGGAGCTAAAAGATCCTGACATCTTAAGTCATTACCTTAGACCTAAATGCCTACTTCCTGATGTAAGGTTATGTAAGAGAAAAAAATACCTCTATTATGTGTGATACCCTGTTATTTGAATATTTTGCTACATCAAGACAAACCCAATCCTTAAATTAATCCTTAAATTAAATATGCAGCTACTCATACTTATTACAGATGCATGGTAAATCATGCACTGTATACAAATCTAATAAAAAGGAGCAGGAAAAGCATATGCCAACGAAGCAAAAAATGACAGAGACAAAGAAATGCAGAAGTTGTACTTCTTCTGAAAACACGTGACTGTGTTATTTGTTACTAAAATGAGAAACATCATGAATAACCTCTCATAGAAAGGGAGATAAGTGTGACTGGGTGTGAAATTTTCTTGAGGGTAATAGAACCCGATTCAAGGCAGCTTTAGGCTTGAGCCACTTTTGACAGTTTATGTAAATTGATATTTTGAAGTTTATTATTCATGTTTTCTCCTTAAAAGTAGAAGAAACTCAAAAATCATTTTTAGTAGAAACTCATTGTATAAGATTACACACCCACTATATTATCCATAAATGACCTTTATTAGTGAGTTGGAGAAATTCATACCATTTAATTGTCCCCTGATTTTACAACACATGCCTGGAACCTACCAACCAGCAAGGAACCCCCCATATTATTATCTGGGAAATGATTAACCATTTCCTAAGGCAGCTGCTGATACTATACAGCTTATTGTACAAGGTAAAGTTATATGATCTTTATCTTCCTATGCACAAACCAGCCTCAGCACCCTTGGATGCCATGCCTGAGCAAAATGAGAAGCTGCTGGCCACATGTCCTCTCCTGATTCATAAATGATTTCTGAGTACTGCTACATAAACATGCACATGTTGTAGTCTTTGCAAGAGTGGATATCAAATCTATTTATGTCTGGGACAAACTTTTTTTTTCCATAATAGAATAGAAACATATTTGCAAAGTAATCAGTATAATAACATTATCACATTCAAAACAGGGCTCTAAAGCTAGAAAGAAACTCTAAATATGGACATATATTAAATATTTTTTCATCCCTAAGTAGTTCCTCTTTTCCTCTGACAGGAAAATAGGGCTGCATGTTTCAGCTATAAAATTATGCCTAGAAATCTAAAAGTCTAAGTTATTGTTTACACAAATTCAACTAATTGTTATAAATAATTACTTAGCAAACTATATCAGCAGACATCTGTTTGCTTAATTTTAGAGAGGTTTCTCTTGAGTAGTCTAGCTTCCTAAATTAATGCTGAAACTTGGCTGAGTCACAAAGTAAGCATTGAGTCAGAAGTCACAGAAATATTAAAAGTCACAGAAGTGTTTCTGAAATGGACTTTAATTATCAGCATAACTTATGTTTTACATACTCAACATATAAATACACAGTATCCTGCAATTTCCATTTCCATAGTTTTGTCTAAACTGTTATAGTACCCCAGGCCTCACATAATTTGATTCCATTGAGCTCCATTTTTCATTCCTAGGAATATGACACTTCTCTATACTATACTATTTTTTTACCTAAATTGTGTATCTCATATAAAAGAGTGGAATATCTAGGCAAAATTTGAATGTGATATTCACCTGACAATTTGATATAATAAAATAATCTAGTATACATAATTATTTTGTTAACCTATGATTCATAAAACTGTCACCATGAAAAATAATAATTTTGAATAGGACAGGTTTCATGCATGTTAATATTGTTTTTTATTATTTCAATCTATTTAAACTTTTATGATGTTCTCTTTTAAATATTCAGGGTCTAACTTTAGCTATTTGGTTTATTTTTCCCCAAAGATATTCTGATCTTCTTTATATTCAATAAAAAAAATTCCTATAATTCAATAACATTATACATTGCAAAGCACCTTGCATTGTTTTACCTTTTATAAAAGCCTATTGATATAAATGGATATTAATATAAAATCTCATATAAAATTATGATATAAGAAAACCTATGACCCTTGCAACGTCATATCACATATTACTAATAAGTGGGAGTTTAGAAATCAGAACTCTAGATTCTATCATCTTATTTCATTAGGTAATCTGTTAAAGTGTCAAAATAAACTGGAAGAGTAGGGATATACATATTGTTAAAAGAAATTTTGTTCAACCAGAGTGTTACAGAGAGAAAAAAGGAGAGCTTAATAATAAAACTGTGTGTTCATGGAATTTTTCATGTGGATGCCTTGATGGAAAGGCATTCTAGGAAAAGGCAACAACATGACTGAAGGCCCAGAAACCTGAAAGCTCTGGGAAATGTTGCTTAGTCCATGTCTAGAGGCTAGGTAGGTGAAAGGATGAAGACATGAGACTATGAAAGAAGGCTCTGGCTAGCTCTCCAAGGACTTTGGAAGCAATGATTAATATTCATTCTACATCATCTCACATGCCAGATGCTTTGCTGAGTGCTATATACATGATGCGTCATTTTGTCATCACACCACCCTAGTCAGACTCTTCTGATATCAACAGACACATAACACGCGAGGCAGAAGCAATATTTCTACACTTTCAGGCTACTTTATTTTCATCCAGGGGTTTTCCTCCTAGAAGAATAGTGGGGGATGAAGAAAATAAAATCTTTATGTGACACATCTTTCATTGGTTTGGGCTTAATGCAATCTACCATAATAAATAAACTGCGTTAATGTAAAAAAATACAAATATTGCTAATCTAAACTCATAGAAAAAACATATTAAACATACTGATATCTAAAAATATATTTAAAATACAAAAGTGGAAAAAAAGTTGTCTTATCTTTAAATCTCCAGAATGCACTTTGCATGTCATTAATAGCACATTTGATGTGCTATTCTAGTATTACATTTAGACTATTGAAAAACCATAGTGATTAAATCGAAAGAACATCTGATTTACATTTATCTTTTGGCTCTGTTGATCATCAAGATGAAATGTTTATGGAATCAACATATACTTATTGACTTTTGACTATGTTTAAGAGCTATGCTAAGTAATTACATGTGAGGTTAAGATGAAGATTTTGATAAATTTATTCAGAATGTCTTTAAAACAATAGAGCAAATGTTTGCCCAAATGATTTCAGTCTTGTAGGTCATAGAAATTAGTAAAGGAAAGATTCAGAAAGACATTAAGAAAAGTCATAAGAGGGGCCAGGCGCAGTGGTTCACGCCGGTAATCCCAGCACTTTGGGAGACCCAGGTGTGCGGATCACGAGGTCAGGAGATAGAGACCATCTTGGCTAACACGGTGAAACCCCGTCTCTACTGAAAATACAAAAAATTAGCTGGGCGTGGTGGCATGCGCCTATAGCCCCAGCTACTCAGGAGGCTGAGGCAGGAGAGTTGCTTGAACCCGGGAGGTGGAGGTTGAAGTGAGCCTAGATCATGCCACTGCACTCCAGCCTGGGCGACAGAGCGAGACTCCGTCTCAAAAAAAAAAAAACAAAAAGTGATAAGAGTCTCTCAGAGGCATTCAGAGATTTTGCTACATTCCAGGAAAAGATTGGAGTATGCATGTCACTACTCTCTCCAGGAAGCCTAGAATTAGCCATTTTAATGCTCTACTTCCTGAGTGTATGAGAGGCTACCTCTACTTTAACTTTTTATTTTGTTTCTTCACTAAAAAAGGATGAAAACAGAAGAACAAATGGGAGAAAATAACCCAATAGACCTATGTTATATTCACTATTCTCCAACAGACCTTTAATGAATTAGAGCCAATTAGCAAAACAAGGATAGCTAAATGTACGTTGGATTTTGTCAATTTTTCAATAGCCTTAAAAATTGTAGTTTATATATATATATATTTGAACAAACTTTACATAACTACACATATCTATTGAAGATAAATTAGAAGAATAAACAAGACAAAACTACCTTTAATGACAAATATATTTCCCATTAACTGAAGGGATCTTGAAGCTTAAGAATTTGAAAAGGGTAAGTACTATTGAGAATTCTGAACAACATTAACATCCCATCACTTGGAAAAACTGTTTAAAGAGTTAAATCAACTGACAGCTTAAATAACACATTCTATTTTGGATGGCAGTCTTTTCTTTCCTTCTTATTTTTTAAACATAGTTTGAAGGCTTTGCTCTTCATATTTTAAGACATTTATTTTGTATTATTATAATATTAATATACTGTACATTTTTAACACCTCAGTATGCTATTCCTGATTTGTGACATAGATTTCTTGATGGAAGTGTATAATTATAACTAATTTCCAAAAAACATGACAGAGATTTTGATGGACAAACATTTTTTAATATAAATTTTTATTTTTATTTTACTTTAAGTTCTGGGAAGCATGTGCAGGATGTGCAGGTTTGTTACATAGGTATACATGTGCCATGGTGCTTTGCTGCACCCATCAACCCATTATCTAGGTTTTCAGCCCCATGTGCATTAGGTATTTGGACAAACATTTTTACCAAGCTACTATACTTTAAAATTTGCATAATTTGTACTACTAAAAATAAATGTTTTAAAAAGATTATCCTACTATCTAATGTTTAATGTGTTATACCATTGATAAAAATCAGATCATCTGAGTTAATTTCTATGATGATTCTTCAAGTATATATTCATTTCAAATTATTTATTAAGCTCCTCCTAGGCCCCATGCTAGTTTTCTTTGTTTTTCTTTTCTTTTCTTTTCTTTTTTTTATTATACTTTAAGTTCTAGGGTACATGTGCATGATATGCAGATTTGTTACATATGTATACATGTGCCATGTTGGTGTGCCGTGCACATTAACTAGTCATTTACAATAGGTATATCTCCTAATGCTATCCCTCCCCGCTCCCCCCACCCCACAACAGGCCCCAGTGTGTGATGTTCCCCATCCTGTGTCCAAGTGTTCTCATTGGTCAATTCCCACCTATGAGTGAGAACATGTGGTGTTTGGTTTTCTGTCCTTGCGATAGTTTGCTGAGAATGGTTTCCAGCTTCATTCATGTCCCTATAAAGGACATGAACTCATCCTTTTTTATGGCTGTATAGTGTTCATGGTGTATATGTACCATATTTTCTTAATCCAGTCTATTGTTGATGGACATTTGGGTTGGTTCCAGGTCTTTGCTATTGTGAATAGTGCAGTAATAAACATATGTATGCATGTGACTTTATAGCAGCATGATTTATAATCCTTTGGGTGTATATCCAGTAATGGGATCACTGGCTCAAATGGTATTTCTAGTTCTAGATCCTTGAGGAATCGCCACACTGTCTTCCACAATGGTTTAACTAGTTTACAGTCCCACCAACAGTGCAAAAGTGTTTCTATTTCTCCACACCCTCTCCAGCACCTGTTGTTTCCTGACTTTTTAATGATCACCATTCTAACTGGTGTGAGATGGTATCTCATTGTGGTTTTGATTTGCACTTCTCTGATGGGCAGTGATGATGAGCATTTTTTCATGTGTCTGTTGGCTGCATAAATGTCTTCTTTTGAGAAGTGTCTGTTCATATCCTTTGCCTGCTTTTTGATGGCGTTGTTTCATTTTTTTACTTGTAAATTTGTTTAAGTTCTTTGTAGACTCTGGATATTAGCCCTTTGTCAGATGGGTAGATGGTAAAAATTTTCTCCCATTCTGTAGGTTGCCTATTCACTCTGATGGTGGTTTCTTTTGCTGTGCAGAAGCTCTTTATTTTAATTAGATCCCATTTGTCAATTTTGGCTTTTGTTGCCATTGCTTTTGGTGTTTTAGTCATGAAGTTCTTGCCCATGCCTATGTCCTGAATGTTATTGCCTAGATTTTCTTCTGGGGTTTTCATGGCTTAGGTCTAACATTTAAGTCTTTAATCCATCTTGAATTAATTTTTGTATAAGGTGTAAGGAAGGGATCCAGTTTCAGCTTTCTACATATGGCTAGCCAGTTTTCCCAGCACCATTTGTTTAAATAGGGAATCCTTTCCCCATTTCTGATTTTTGACAGGTTTGTCACAGATCAGATGGTTGTAGATGTGTGGTATTACTTATGAGGGCTCTGTTCTGTTCCATTGGTCTATATCTCTGTTTTGGTACCAGTACCATGCTGTTTTGGTTTCTGTAGTCTTGCAGTACAGTTTGAAGTCAGGTAGCATGATGCCTCCAGCTTTGTTCTTTTGGCTTAGGATTTTCTTGGCAATGTGGTCTCTTTTTTGGTTCCATATGTACTTTGAAGTATTTTTTTCCAATTCTGTGAAGAAAGTCATTGGTAGCTTGATGGAGATGGCATTTAATCTATAAATTACCTTGGGCAGTGTGGCCATTTTCACGATATTGATTCTTCCTATCCATAATTATGTAACATTCTTCCATTTGTTTGTGTCCTCTTTAATTTCATTGAGCAGTGGTTTGTAATTCTCCTTGAAGAGGTCCTTCACATCCCTTGTAAGTTGGATTCCTAGGTATTTTATTCTCTTTGAAGCAATTGTGAAAGGGAGTTCACTCATGATTTGGCTCTCTGTTTGTCTGTTATTGGTGTATAAGAATGCTTGTGATTTTTGCACACTGATTTTGTATCCTGAGACTTTGCTGAAGTTGCTTATCAGCTTAAGGAGATTTTGGGCTGAGACAATGGGATTTTCTAAATATACAATCATGTCATCTGCAAACAGGAACAATTTGACTTCCGCTTTTCCTAATTAAATACCCTTAATTTCTTTCTCCTGCCTGATTGCCCTGGCCAGAACTTCCAACACTATGTTGAATAGAAGTGGTGAGAGAGGGCATCCCGGTCTTGTGCCAGTTTTCAAAGGGAATCTTTCCAGTTTTGGCCTATTTATTATGATATTGGCTGTGGGTTTGTCATAAATAGCTCTTATTATTTTGAGATACGTCCCATCAATACTAGTTTATTGAGAGTTTTTAGCATGAAGGGCTGTTGAATTTTGTCGAAGGCCTTTTCTGCATCTATTGAGATAATCATGTGGTTTTTGTCTTTGGTTCTGTTTATATGATGGATTATGTTTATTGATTTGCATATGTTGAACCAGCCTTGCATCCCAGGGATGAAGCTAACTTGATCATGGTGGATAAGCTTTTTGATGTGCTGCTGGATTCGGTTTGCCAGTATTTTATTGAGGAATTTTGCATTGATGTTCATCAGGGATATTGGTCTAAAATTCTCTTTTTCTGCTGTGTCTCTGCCAGGCTTTGGTATCAGGATGATGCTGGCCTCATAAAATGAGTAATGGAGGATTCCCTCTTTTTCTGTTCATTGGAATAGTTTCAGAAGGAATGGCAGAAGCTCCTCTTTGTACCTCTGGTAGAATTTGGCTGTGAATCCATCTGGTCCTGGACTTTTTTTGGTTGGTAGGCTACCAATTGTTGCCTCAATTTCAGAGCCTGTTATTGGTCTATTCAGGGATTCAACTTCTTCCTGGTTTAGTCTTGGGAGGGTGTATGTGTCCAGGAATTTTTCCATTTCTTTTAGATTTTCTAGTTCATTTACGTAGAGGTGTTTCTAGTATTCTCTGATAGTAGTTTGTATTTCTGTCGGATCAGTGGTGATATCCCCTTTATCATTTTTAATACATCTATTTGATTCTTCTCTTTTCTTCTTTATTAGTCTTAGCAGTCTATCGATTTTGTTGATCTTTTCAAAAAACAATCTCCTGGATTCATTGATTTTTTGAAGTGTTTTTTACGTCTCTATCTCCTTCATCTCTGCTCTGATGTTATTTCTTGCCTTCTCCTAGCTTTTGAAGGTGTTTGCTCTTGCTTCTCTAGTTCTTTAATTGTGATGTTAGGGTGTCAATTTTAGATCTTTCCTGCCTTCTGTTGTGGGCATTTAGTGCTATACATTTCCCTCTACACACTGCTTTAAATGTGTCCCAGAGATTCTGGTATGTTGTGTCTTTGTTCTCATTGGTTTCAAAGAACATCTTTATATCTGCCTTCCTTTTGTTATGTACCCAGTAGTCATTCAGGAGCAGGTTGTTCAGTTTCCATGTAGTTGAGCGGTTTTGAGTGAGTTTCTTAATCTTGAGTTCTAGTTTGTTTGCCCTGTGGTCGCAGACAAAATTTGGTATAATTTCTGTTCTTTTACATTTGCTGAGGAGTGCTTTACCTCCAACTATGTGGTCGGTTTTGGAATAGGTGTGGTGTGGTGCTGAGAAGAATGTATATTCTGTTGATTTGGGGTGGAGAGTTCTGTAGATGTCTATTAGGTCTGCTTGGTGCAGAGCTGAGTTCAATTGCTGGATATCCTTGTTAACATTCTGTCTCGTTGATCTGTCTAATGTTGACAGTGGGGTGTTAAAGTCTCCCATTATTATTGTGTGGGAGTCTAAGTCTCTTTGTAGGTCACTAAGGACTTGCTTTATGAATCTGGGTGCTCCTGTATTGGGTGCATATATATTTAGGATAGTTAGCTCTTCTTGTTGAATTGATCCCTTTACCATTATGTAATGGCCTTCCTTCTCTCTTTTGATCTTTGTTGGTTTAAAGTCTGTTGTATCAGAGACTAGGATTGCAAACCCTACCTTTTTTTGTTTTCCATTTGCTTGGTTGATCTTCCTCCATCCCTTTATTTTGAGCCTATGTGTGTCTCTGCATGTGAGATGGGTTTCCTGAATACAGCTCACTGATGGTTCTTGACTCTTTATCTAATTTGCCAGTCTGTGTCTTTTAATGAGGGCATTTAGTCCATTTAAGGTTAATATTGTTATGTGTGAATTTGATCCTGTCATTATGATGTTAGCTGGATATTTTGCTCATTATTTGATGCAGTTTCTTCCTTGCATCGATGGTTTTTACAGTTTGTCATGTTTTTGCAGTGGCTGGTACCAGTTGTTCCTTTCCATTTTTAGTGCTTCCTTAAGGAGCTCTTGCAAGGCAGGCCTGGTGGTGACAAAATCTCTCAGCATTTGCTTGTCTGTAAAGAATTTTATTTCTCCTTCATTTATGAAGCTTAGTTTGGCTGGACATGAAATTCTGGGCTGAAAATTCTTTTCTTTAAGAATGGTGAATATTGGCCCCCACTCTCTTCTGGCTTTATAGAGTTTCTGCCAAGAGATCCCCTGTTGGTCTGATGGGCTTCCCTTTGTGGGTAACCCAACCTTTCTCTCTGGCTGCCCTTAAAATTTTTTCGTTCATTTCAACTTTGGTGAATCTCACAATTATGTGTCTTGGGGTTACTCTTCTTGAGGAGTATCTTTGTGGCATTCTCTGCATTTCCTGAATTTGAATGTTGGCCTGCCTTGCTAGGTTGGGGAATTTCTCATGGATAATATCCTGAAGAGTGTTTTCCAACTTGGTTCCATTCTCCCCACCACTTTCAGGTACACCAGTCAGACATAAGTTTGGTCTTTTCACATAGTCCCATATTTGTTGGAGGCTTTGTTCATTTCTTTTTACTGTTTTTTCTCTAAACTTCTCGCTTCATTTCATTCATTTGATCTTCAATCATTGATACACTGTCTTCCACTTGATCGAATCAGCTACTGAAGCTTGTGCATGCATCAGGTAATTCTCATGCCATGGCTTTCAGCTCCACGAGGTCATTTAATGTCTTCTCTATGCTTTTTATTCTAGTTAGCCATTCATCTAATCTTTTTCAAGGTTTTTAGCTGCTTTGCGATGGGTTCGAACATCCTCCTTTAGCATGGAGAAGTTTGTTATTACCGATTGTCTGAAGCCTTCTTCTCTGAACTCGTCAAAGTCATTCTCTGTCTAGCCTTGTTCCATTGCTGGCGAGGAGCTACATTCCTTTGGAGGAGAAGAGGTGCTCTGATTTTTAGAATTTTCAGCTTTTCTGCTCTGGTTTCTCCTCATCTTTTTGGTTTTATCTACCTTTGGTGTTTGATGATGGTGATGTACAGATGGGGTTTTGGTGTGGATGTCCTTTCTGTTTGTTAGTTTTCCTTCTAATAGTCAGGATCCCCAGCTGCAGGTCTGTTGGAGTTTGCTGGAGGTCCACTCTAGACCCTCTTTGCCTGAGTATCACCAGTGAAGGCTGCAGAACAGCGAATATTGCAGAACAGCAGGTGTTGCTGCCTCATCCTTCCTCTGAAAGCTTCGTCTCAGAGGGGCACCCGGCTGTATGAGGTGTCAGTCAGCTGCTACTGGGAGTTGTCTCCCAGTTAGGCTACTCAGGGGTCAGGGACTGACTTGAGGAGGCAATCTGTCCATTCTCAGATTTCAGACTCTGTGCTGGGAGAGCCACTACTCTCTTCAAAGCTGTCAGATCAGGACGTTGAAGTCTGCAGAAGTTTCTGCTGCCTTTTGTTCAGTTATGTCCTGCCCCCAGAGGTGGAGTCTACAGAGGCAGGCAGGCCTTCTTGAGCTGTAGTGGGCTCCACCTAGTTCGAGCTTCCTCGCCACTTTGTTTACCTACTCAAGCCTCAGCAATGGCAGACGCCCCTTCCCCAGCCTGGCTGCTGCCTTGCAGTTTGACCTCAGACTGCTGTGCTAGTAGTGAGTGAGGCTCTGTGGGCTTGGGACCCTCTGAGCCAGGCACAGGATTTAATCTCCTGGTGTGCCATTTGCTAAGACCATTGGAAAAGTGCAGTATTAGGGTGTTAGTGTGCTGAGAGGAGCTCGGTCAGGGAGACCCTAACTCAGCGGCACTAGAGGAATTAAAGACACACACATAGAAATATAGAGGTGTGAAATGGGAAATCAGGGGTCTCACAGCCTTCAGAGCTGAGAGCCCCTAACAGGGATTTACCCACATATTTATTAACAGCAAACCAGTCATTAGCATTGTTTCTATAGATATTAAATTAACTGAAAGTATCCCTTAAGGGAAACAAGAGATGGGCCAAATTAAAGCAATAGATTGGGCTAGTTAACTGCAGCAGGAGCATGTCCTTAAGGCACAGATCACTCATGCAATTGTTTGTGGCTTAAGAATGCCTTTAAGTGGTTTTCCGCCCTAGGCAGGCCAGGTGTTCCTTGCCCTCATTCCCATAAACCCACAGTCTTCCAGCGTGGGCATTAGGGCCATTATGAACATGTTACAGTGCTGCAGAGATTTTGTTTATGGTCAGTTTTGGGGCCAGTTTATGGCCAGATTTTGGGGGGCCTGCTCCCACCATGTCCTCCTTCTTTGATTTGCAAATCGATAAATGCAAAGGCAGCTTTGTCACAGTGAGCTACTTCTCGCAGGAATCAGGATCCACATCTGCAGACTACACAAAGATAATACAGATTAAAAGCACAATCATCATTGAAATCACAGAGCTTCCAGGTGTTTTTATCTATTTTAATGAGTTACTAGCTGCTAATCTGTCTGTAACTCCTTCAAGCACTCCAGTTCCTGGCATTAAGGTCAGGTGTGCCTGGGATGCTTTAAATATTTGTTCTTTTAATTTTAAATCCTTATGTCAAGCTCCTAGAGTAGGCCATATCATTTGAGGTTGAGGTGCCACTATACTGCAATGGTTCCAGATAATAGGAACTTTTGCCATACTTCTTATCATTTCTACCATCTGACTGTTTTTTTCAGATCATCTGAACATAGTGTGGCCATCGCACACAGACTGAGAGGGGCAAGTCAAGCTAAACATCCCCTTAGGGGACCAATTAATAATGATACCATAGGAATTGTTGTGCAGCACCTCTGTCTGTTCTGCAATGCGATCTTCCTAAACAAGTATGTTCATTTTTTCTAACTGGGTCCAAGCCTGTTTACAAATAGGTTTTTGAGGGTGATATGCCTCAATTATAGGAGCAGATTTATTTTTGTAAATACTGAGGTCAGAAAGCATGTGTAACTGTGTCATAGAGTGATTGCATCCAGGCATTATTGCCAGCCAAGATTGATCAATATGCCCGATAAGTATAATTGTTCTCTGTTTCAGCCCTTATTGAAGGAATACTCATGGCAGTGGTGATAACCGCTGTCATAGCTACCATTAAATTATTCATTGTGACTGGTTGTCCCACTTTTGTTAGGTTGTCTTTCACCATCTGTGACAGCTTCTTGATCTGTCCCCAGATGGGTGGCTGTGTTCGATGGGTGTTGCTCATGACAGTTGGGGTCCTTCTCAGTGTCAGTCTCAACATGCTGCAACTGAAGGGTCCTTGGGATCCTCCTGGAATCTCTTCCTCGGCATCTGGCTCATGATAAGTTTTCAGGTGTCTTGATGGTATCCAAATTGGCTGTTGATTTTGGCCTGGAGAAATACAAGCATAATCTCTACCCCAAGTTATTATTTTACCTATTTCCCAACTTTTTGTTAACGGATCTCTCCACCAAATCAGTTGTTCTGCTTCTGTCTTTGCAGTTGGTTTCTGTAGATGCTTTTCAGCTGCTGATAACATCTGGCCTTTGGGCAGGCTCAAAAAATTTAAAGTTAATAATGCTAGATTCAGTTGCATCTGCGGTCTTCCATATTCTATCTCCCCCTTCCTGCTTTTGCAACTGCTGTTTTAGGGAGAGATTCATTCTTTCCTCTATGGCTTGTCCTTGAGAATTGTATGGGATACCAGTAATGTGTTTAATATTCCACATAGAGAAAAATATAGCTAGAGCTTGGCTAGTATAGCCTGGGGCATTATCTGTTTTAATAGAAGCTGGAATGCCCATCACCACAAAACTGCAAAAGATGACATTTAACACAGGCGGAAGACTCTCCTATTTGATGTGTAGCCCAAAGTGAGAAAAGATGTCCACACATACGTGTACATAAACTAGTCTCCCAAATGAGGGAACATGTGTGACATCCATTTGCCAAAGTGTGTTAGGTTCCAGTCCTCGAGGATTAACTCCTCCTGTAAAAGATGAGGAGTGTACCATTTGGTAAGTTGGGCATCCCTGTATAATAGCTTTAGCTTCTTTCCAGGTAATGCTGTATCTGTGTTTGAGACCAGAGGCATTAACATGTGTTAAATTGTGAAAGTGTCTAGCATTAGATATTGCATTAGCAAGTAGGTGGTCAGTCTTTTGAATCCCTTTAGTCAAAGATCCTGGAAGAGATGTATGAGCCCTAATGTGAGTGATGTAAAATGGGTGCATTCTACTTCTAACTGCTGTTTGCAATTCGGTAAATAAAGTCATCAGTTGTTCATCTGTATGTAATAGTAACTGAGCATTTTCAATTAACTGTGTGGGATGAACCACATATGAAGAATCAGAAATCACATTAATAGGCATACCAAAAGAAGTCAATATCTCAATTACAGCTACAAGCTCTACTTTTTGAGCTGAAGGATAGGACATCTGGAAAACTTTACTTTTTGAGCCAGAATAAGAAGCTTTACCATTACTAGACATATCTGTAAAAACATTTTCAGCACCTTCAATTGGTTTAAATTTAGTTATTTTAGGGAGAATCCAATTAGTTAATTTCAAAAACAGAAACAGCTTCGTTTTAGGGAAATAATTATCAAGAATACCCACAAAGCTTTATAAAAGCTTTCTGTATTTATGCCTTCGTGAGAGGGACAATAATTTTTCCAGGATCATATCCATGTAATTTAACAATCTGAGTTCTCCCAATCCCTATCATAGTAGTGATTTGATATAAATAAGGAGTTAGAGTCCATTAATTAGTATGTGGGAGAAAAAGCCACTCTACTAAGTCCTGTTCTTGGACAATAACACCAGTAGGTGAATGCTGAGTTGAAAAAATTAGCAAATCTGGAGTCTGTTCTGGATCTATTCTATTTATTTGAGGCTTATGGACTTGCTTTTAAATTGGCTGTAACTTGACCTCAGCCTCCTTTGTTAATTGCTGAGGGCTAGTAAGGCTAGGATTTCCTCTAAGGATAGAAAGCAGATTACTCATGGCATACGCAGGAATGCCTAGAGCAGGTCATATCCAATTAATGTCCCCTACTAATTTCTGAAAGTCATTTAATGTTTTTAATTGATCTCTACATATGGTTACTTTCTGTGGCACAATGGTAGTGTCATTTACTAAGGTCCCCAAGTAGGAGTAAGGAGTGCAGCAGTCTGAATTTTGTCAGGAGCTATAATTAAACCAGCACAAGAAATCGAATTTTGCAAGTGATCATAACATTGGAGTAATATTTCTTGAGTGGGGCAGCACAAAATATATCATCCATATAGTGGATAATGTAACACTGTGAAAATTTTTTAGGAGTAGGTTCAATTGCTTGGCCCACATACGACTGGCAAATTGTGGGACTGTTTAACATGCCCTGTGGCAACACTTTCCAATGATAACACTTAGCAGGCTGCAGGTTGTTTACTGCAGGAATTGTAAATGCAAACCGTTCACAGTCTTGCTCAGCTAAAGGGATAGTAAAGAAACAGTCTTTTAAATCTGTGACTATTAAAGGCCAATTTTTTGGAATTATAGCAGGAGAAGGCAATCCTGGCTGTAATACTCCCATAGGTTGTATAACTGAATTGATAGCTCTTAAATCAGTTAGCATTCTCCGTTTACTTGATTTTTCTTAGTTAGGAAAACTGGAGAATTCCAAGGGAAAATGTTGGAGCTATGTGCCCATTTTCTAATTTTTCAGTAACTAATTTCTCTAAAGCCTCCAGTTTCTCTTTACTTAGCAGCCATTGTTCTATCCAAATTGGCTTATCTGTTAACCATTTTAAAGGTATAGGTTCTGGAGGCTTAACAATGGCCGCCATCAAAAATTATTTCCTAATCTTTGGCAGGAACTTTGTTTTTCCACTTGAATCGGTTTTTTTCAAATCTTGCAAATTTTTTTCTAGTTCCATACGAGGGACATACCTTATATCATGCATTGTATGTTGATTTTTAGGGCTATATAATTGTTCTGGAATTAGAACTTGTGCTCCTCATTGTTGTAATAAATCTCTTCCCTATAAATTTATAGGTACAGAAGTTATAATTGGTTGAATAGTCCCAGGTTGTCCATCGGGCCCTTCACAATGCAAAATATAACTACTCTGATATACTTCAGGGGCTTTACCAACTCCAACTATGTTAAATTGAGCAGGTTGAATTGTCCATGTGGACAGCCAGTGCTGTAGAGAAATGATTGAAATGTCCACTCCTGTATCTACCAAACCTCTAAATTTCTTTCCCTGAATAGTTATTGCACAGGTAGGGTGTTTATCAGTAATTTGATTTACCCAATAAGCTGCTTTGCCTTGTTTATTTGTGCTTCCAAATCCTCCTGTGTGTTTAATTTCACTTTTTCCCATTTCCACATATGGCACAATTAGGAGCTGTGCTATGTGCTCTCCTGGCTCTGCTTTCCAGGGAACAGAAGTAGATATAACAATTTGAATTTCCCCATTATAATCTGAATCAATGACTCCTGTATGTATTTGTACACTTTTTAAACTTAAACTAGACCTTCCTAAAAGTAATCCTATTGTCTCTGCTGGCAAGGTTCCTCCACAGACTCCTGTTAGGGACCTTTTGTGGGGGTTCCCCAGGCAGAAGGCTCACAGCTTTTGTGCAGCATAAATCTACTGCGGTGCTACCGGCTGTGGTGGGAGACAGACATTGTATGGGGGTGAGGGAATGGCCTGAGCTGGAAATGCCCAGGTTTAGAATGGGGCCCAGGACAGGCCCCTCATGGCATTTCCCAAAATCGGGTTCCCTTCTTTATCAAACTTAGGGTGACATTCATTAGCCCAATGTTTTCCTTTTCTACATTTTGGACATATTTCAGGATCAGCAGTTTTCTTTTTTCCCCTATCTGGTGGCCTGACTCTCTGAATTTTTCTACATTCTTTTTTAGTATGACCATGCTTCCCACAGTTAAAACAAGTTCCAGGAAATGGAGTATTTCCTTTATCCACTCTCAGTCCTGCCATTGCCTGTACTAGCCGAGTAGCTTTATGCAGATTACCTCCGATACCATCACAGGCCTTGATATAATAAACTAAATGTGCTTTCCCGAATTTAAAAGCAATAGGCTCAAATGTAGCCATAATATTTCCCTGTTGATCTGGGGGGTGTATTCTAACATGGACCTGCCAAGCCTCTAAATCACCCTCTCGTCTAGTTTGCTGAATTCCTGCCTGAATAGAACTAAGAGCGATCGCTCGAGGCACTGCTTGAACAGTCACTGGGGCAACTACTTTTCACCCAGTGTCCTCCAGAAAAGAAAGATCTGGAGGGTCTTTTTCTTCAAAATAATAAGGAGGGATTACAGAAGGGTAGGGATGAACCTCTCCTTCCTTTGCCGCTTTAGCTGGTAAATAAACATGCTCTGTAACCTCTTCTGTTACTTCACTATACTCTCCTTCCTCCTCCTCATCAGTGTGAAAAAGTTCCAAGGTAGAACGGACCAGACCCCACACTTGTCCCATAATTAACCTGATGCTTCCGAGCTCCCCTTCTTAGTCACCACAGGGATTGCTTTAAGAGTACTTGGGTGTCCTCCAGCTTAGTTTTCCATTCCAACCATCGCTCCGGCAATCCTTCGACCTGGATTCGAGCCCCCATGATGGACGCCACTTGCTGAGACCAGCTCAGTCAGGGAGACCCTAACTCAGCGGTGCTAGAGGAATTAAAGACACACACACAGAAATATAGAGGTGTGCAGTGGGAAATCAGGGGTCTCACAACCTTCAGAGCTGAGAGCCCCAAACAGAGATTTACCCACATATTTATTAACAACAAACCAGTCATTAGCATTGTTTCTATAGATATTAAATTAACTAAAAGTATCCCTTATGGGAAATGAAGGGATGGGCTGAATTAAAGGAATAGGTTGGGCTAGTTAACTGCAGCAGGAGCATGTCCTTAAGGCACAGATCGCTCATGCTATTGTTTGTGGCTTAAGAATGCCTTTAAGCAGTTTTCTGCCCTGGGCTGGCCAAGTGTTCCTTGCCCTCGTTCCCGTAAACCCACAATCTTCCAGCATGGGCATTAGGGCCATTATGAACATGTTACAGTGCTGCAGAGATTTTGTTTATGGCCAGTTTTGGGGCTAGTTTATGGCCAGATTTTGGGGGGCCTGCTCCCAACAGGAGTGTCCCGATTTTCCAGGTAGCATCTGTCACAGCTTCCCTTGGCTAGGAAAGGGAATTCCCTGACCCCTTATGCTTCCCAGGTGAGGTGATGCCCCACCTTGCTTTGGCTCACACTGTGTGGGCTGCACCCACTGTCCGACAAGCCCCAGTGAAATGAAACCCGTACCTCAGTTGGAAATGCAGAAATCACCCACTTCTGCGTTGCTCACACTGGAAGCTGTAGACTGGAGCTGTTCCTATTCAGCCATCTTGGCACCTCTCTCTGCTAGTTTTCTTACTGAATACATATCTGTCCATTTCTTTTTACCTGGGTAGTATTAATCATAGGATTTTAAGTCTGGAAGGGATTTTCAAAATTGCCATCCAAATAAAATTTCTCATTTTTTAAATAAACATAAGTAAGTAAATAAAAACAAAGTATGAAATAACTTAAGATGTTTCCCCAGAGGGTTGTTTGGTAATACAAACTCTGTGAAATAAAAGTAAATTATGAATGTAGAAATCAATAAATTTGTTTTTTTTTAATTTTTTATTTTTGAGACGGAGTTTTGCTCTTATCGCCCATGCTGGAGTGCAGTGATGAGATCTCGGCTCACTGCAACCTCTGCCTCTTGGGTTCAAGAGATTCTCCTTCCTCAGCCTCATGAGAAGCTGGTGTTACAAGCGTGCTGCTACTATGACCGGCTAATTTTTGTGTTTTTAGTAGAGCTGTGGTTTCACCACATTGGCCAGGCTGGTCTCAAACTCCTGACCTCAAGTGATGCACCCGCCTTGGCCTCCCAAAGTGCTGGGATTACAGGCGTGAGTCACCGTGCCCAGCTGAAATTTGGTTATTTTTATAAAGTTAAAATGAAATTTATCCAAGTAGGCAAAGGAAGGAAAATTTTATGTAATAGATGTTTTGAATCATGAGAAGTTTTTTTTGTTGTTGTTAAATGTTGCTATGATAGTAACCTTATGATTTCCCAATGCAGAATTATCTTAGTATATTTACAGCAGTTCCAGAGTCCAAGATTAAAAGAAAATTGTTTAGCTAAGCTTTAAAAAGGAACAATTATAAATAATATTTATAAAACATTTATTAAAAATATCTACCACGATTCTTCATCTGTAGCTACCAGCTAGGGTAAACTTTGCATAAAACTTATCACTTGTCTCCTATTTCAAGTGCTTTGTAAAACTTGAAAATGTTCTGTTTTAATACTTCAATTATAGGACTTACCAATGTTTATTCTCTTCTCAGTTTTCGGGAAACATTGTCTATAACAATACTATATCAGGTTCATAGTAGTAGTCATTTTTCAGTATTGATGTTATGGCGTTTTAATTTTCTTGGGCAATTGTATCCTAAATTTATTTTAAACTAAGTTATTCAAAACTTCTGCTACTGTTATTATTTTATTTTGTGAAAATTTTCAAAGCTGTAAGATCTTGTTTGTAAGCACTGAGGGCAAATATGATAAAGTTGACCTCTTACAATTATTACACATTTTCAGGAATAGCTAGTGCTCAGTAAATTGTTATTATTGTGCTTTTCATAATTAGTGATAAATATTTTTTAATGTCATTTAGTGTACCCTGGAACTTAATGTAGAATAGCAGCAGGTCTCAGTCATGTTCGCTGGTATGTCCTAGGTCATTAGCTGATGTTGAGTAGGTATTCTGGAAATACTCTATAAATATTACTTAACCAAATGAATGATCTGACTACTTGTATGCTTGATACTTTTGTGATTCAAGCATTATACTCATACTGAGAAAATGTAGACATAGCAAAATGTTAACTGGGCTATATGCCTGTCAGAAAAATCATAATATACCCATAATTATTAAGATTGTGATAGTTAGTGCTAGCATACCTATTTATATGTCCTCCAGAAAGAAAGATATGTTACTTAATCATGACAAAAAGAGTCTAGGAATTACCAGAGAAATAGAAAAAAAGAGTCATAAATAGAATTAATTCTAATCTGCTAGAATTCTAATATGTTAAAATTTCAATTTTCTAGGTCTCTGCAAACCTCCCAAACTGTATATATAATGATTTTAGATTTATAGGTAGGGTTTCTAAAGAGCCTAAATGTTAATGGATTTTTTTTTAAAGAAAGTAAACATTTTGGTAATTTGCAGGTAAAAGGTGGTTCCTAAAACTTACCATAGCCTTAGCTCAATATCAGGTCATTCATTACAATTTGTCTTCATGATCAAAAAATGTTTATGGTTATAACTGTTACCTTTTCTTTATTTGATTTAGGTAGAATCCAAGTATTCTAAGAGGTATTGTGCCCTGGATCTAAAAAATCAGGTTTAGAGTACATGAATGTACTTATTTTGATGCTGGTGTATTCATTTTTAATTAGGACAGGAGATGCTGAAAATTTACTTAGTGATAAAGCTAATAATTCTCCTCCTGTAGCATCTGGTCTCCAGTGGCCTGGAGTCATTGTCTAACCTGAATTTGGGAATAGTTGAGAAAGTTATTCTGTATGACCTCATTTGAATTAAAGTTGTTGGTGTAGGAAGTGTTTAAATTCAACTGAAAATTTTCTGAATATCCTGGTGTCCTTGGCCCATTATTTCTGTGAAACCAAATGAAATATCTGAGAACCATGGAGAAATACAATCTGGCTAGTACTGTTTTGTTTTTCTTTTTTCAACTTATAATTTGTTTCTTTCCAAAGGATTATATATATATTGTATATAAAGGCATATATATTACATATATAACCTTACAATTTATAGGTATATGGATTTTTTTAATGTATGTAAAACAAATTGAACATTTATTTGAATTTTAATTTTTGAATAATAATTTAACATTTGCATTTAATTGAGAGATTTGAGTTTATAAATTTAAATTATTTTGATTATTAAAACAAGTATTCCTTATAGCAGCAGAAGAGTCTGCTGCAAGGATTTTACTCTTCTGTCCTATGAGCAAGTCACTGAGTTGCTAATGCAGTCAGTGCATGTTGCAGTACCTGTCTAGTCTTGTGGATTTCTCTTTGGCACCACTGTTGAAATCTGTAGCCCTGGCTATAGCCTTAATTTACTAGATGCCTGCACTCCATGATTTCCTTATCCTAATCCAAATCCTCTTCCTGCCCATTGGTTCATGTAGAACATGTTTCCCTCACCAGGATCTCTTAGATGACTAGGATGGACAAGCGGTACAATCTCAGGGAAACTTTCTTAGTTAGATACAAAACCAGATACATGTTATTTGGTTTTATCTCCAATTATTAGGTTTCTTTTTTAGAATTTTAGTTACCCCAGAGAATCTAGCAGCATCTTATCCCTGCTCTAATGTCTTCCAATTCTCAGCAATCTCCTTCAAACACCAAAGTGGCTTTTCCTCTTCCCGTGTGGCAAAAACTTACTTATCTTCTTATATATCATATCCTCTATCCTTTCTATACTGTGTCTTATAATAAAACTGCAAATGCAGACATCTAAGCCTTGCTCTTGATATGTAAAGGAAATTTTTTGAATTTAAGAATTTTTTTTTCCACAAAGCCTGACTTTGTGGATGATGTATTTTAAGGACTTTAAAAAAGAATCAAATTTGGAGGAAGAATTCAAATTCAAAGCTAAGGAATGACCTCTCTGAGACTGTATGCATATGCCTTTCCTACAGAAATAAATGCCATTGTGTTAAAAGGTGAGAAAGTGTAGGTCAATATGATTTACAGAGAATAAAAAGTACATTGTCTTACGGTTTCAAAATATTATTCCCCCGAATTGTCTATTAGTAGCTTATTTTCACAGCTTCCATTTCCTCTAAATGTCTGTTAATTTACTTATTATTTTATACTTAAAAGAAATCTTGGAATTAGGTAAAACTTGGTTTGAACATAACTTCATGGATATGTAGGAAGACTTTACTACCTCAGTTTTCTCATCTGTAAAATGTCAATAACACTGCCCACCTGGTTGTTATCAGGATTAAATGAGTTAATCAGAATAATGTCTGAAACATAATGGATGCTTTATAACATATGCTATTAACATTTTAATTTGGATAGTATGTAATGTCTAATACTTAATAGTATTGTTTGATGAATAAATGTAAAAATATAGGTAAATGCCAAACATCATAGTTCATTTAGAAAGCTCTGTACAAAAGTTAATTACCCTTCTCTTGCTTTCCTTTCTTTTCAAAGATAACTGCCTTACCTGTGCTCTGAGTAGCATAATTTCCTGATTATACATAGGCCCAGTGTCATTAAGTATCTGCTATTTGTGTTGTATCTTCAATTTCTCCCTTTCCACTGACTGTTCTTATATTTAAACCTTCTCTGTTCTAAAGAAATTGTTGATTTCTGCATCAAGCTTTCTTCTTTCTGGGGCCAAACTGTTGGATGAATATTGAACATGTGTATACTTATAACTGCCCAACCTTCGAACCTGCTTATTAACTTTTCAGAATTACCTTACTTTATGAATCTTGATAAGTGATGCTCTATGTATTAGAGCATCTCCCATTTTCACTAGATAAATTGAAAATGCCAGATACTCACTTTCCTAGCCTCCTTTATTACTAGGGTGGGGACACATGACCCAGTCTCCATCAATCTGATGTACATTTTCCAGAGACACAGTCGGTTCCAAGGCAGGTTCCACAGTTTCAGGGAAATTGTGGGCTTGGGGCAGCTGTGACAATAGTAATAACAGTGCTATCCTTTGTTCAGAGCTGGCTGGCTTGAAAGTGCAAACTTTATTATCTGGTGCTGAAATGTGATGGCAGTGTGTCTTTGTTGCATCCGTACCATGGTGTGCGTGGCCCTGAACTGGTTACCCAGTCTTTTCAATTCTGATAACTACTCAATCTTCTTTTAGTAAATTCCTTTTCTACTTCAATCAGCTAGAGTTGCTTTCCATTGCTTGCAGCCTAGAACCTTGGCTGAAATAAGAAAAAGTAGCCTATTTTCACTGCTTCATCTCCTCTCCTTCTGCTCTGCCTTTAACTCGGTGCCATCTAGGTTTCTTCTGCACTTGAAGCTGTTTTCTTCTACAGTAAATTGACTTAACTATACCAAATAAAAAAGCTCACTGCTAATCTTGCTGAGACCCTTTGTGACACAGGACATTGGTCATTCTTTCCTGTGAGACATTATCTTTCTCTCCTGAATCTTTTCCTACCTCTGACTACTGCCTTCCAGTTTTATGCCCCCCTTTTTCCCCCCATGGACTTGCCTTTTACTTGTGGTTGTTTTCCTTGATTCTTCCTTTGGCTATTTTCTCACCATAATCTTACAATATTCCTTAAGAAAATTCCCCTACTTCCACATATTTAATTTCTTCAGATTTCCAACTTCAAATCTCAAGCCATGTTTGTTTGTTTTTTAAGTTTGATATCATGCTCAGATTTCAAAGTCCTTGCAGGATAACTCTGTCGATTGAATGTACCCTTCAGACTTAGTATGTAAATTGAGCTCGTCCACCCTACCTGCTCCACCTAGGAAATTATCTATTTTACTTGATGTTATGTTCTCATTTACTGAGAGTTGTCAAATGCTCTCTTTCCTTTTTTGCCCACACGTCTCATTAGTAACAAAACTTGTTTCTGTCTCTGAAATCTCCTATATCATTTCCTCTTTGCCCCTCTCCTTGGAAGAACCTTGATTTAGCCCTCATTATATTTGGATTGCTTCTGTTGACAATGATTCTGTCTTCTTTGAATCCATTAATTTTCTTTCTAAAGCAAAGCTGTGCTGATTTTTTTTTCCTAGTCAAAATTTTGGTTTTTACAAAATAAAATCCAGATTATTTATTTTTTAATTTCTAACCTTAATTTTTGTAATGTCTACAATAGACTCAGTGTCTCTGCTATATTGATAAAATTTATATCCTAAAAATGATATTGCTATCTAGCCCTCATCTTTTGATCAAGCTGTTTTTTCCTGACTGAAATGTCATTTCCCTCATGTCAACCTCCCACAGCCTTTACATTTCTAAAAGCTTAGCTAACTTCCTCCTTTGTCTACGATCCTTCCTCAAACTATACGTGCAAAACTCCCATTTTCTTTCCCTGTACTGACATGGGTTTTGTAATGAATATTTGTGTCTTTTTTTTCAACCCTACTGCATTTTATCCTTAGCTCATCTATAATACCTAAAACAGAGCCTTTTACCTCAGTGTTGCTTGGTTATTTGAATCTAAGTAAGTTTCTGTCCAGAGAGGCATATGCCTCTTTTCCTTGCTGCCCTATCTTTGCAAAAAGTTATAATCCACAGCAAAAGTTTCCCACAGTGATCTGGTTCCATGGTAACTACATTTTCCTTAAAATGTTGGAAGTAGGACCTATGTTGTATATCACTTATTCACAGGAAATTAAAAATAACTTCGTTCCTGTTCATAATATTGTGAACATCATAAAGGCTGGATGAAAAGGGAAAATGAAGAGTTCTACTTCCCAGTATTGAAAGAACCCTGGATTAGTCCTAGCTGTGCACTCTGTTATAATCTTAGATAAATTACATAATCTCCTCATACTAAATATATTTATAATAATAATGGGGGCATATTTATCAGCATTACTGTAAAGTACAAAAATACTAAAAGCAAAAGCAATATGAAAGCTATACAAATATTACATGAATATAAAATACAACACTTATTGTGGTTGTTATTATTGTTCGATCTTGTCATTGCCACCAGTCAAAGCTTGTAAAGATTCTTCTAAGTCCCTATTTTAAACTCTATGTCATTCTTTTCATGTCCTGACTCTTATATGGACACAATGAATGCCCATTGCTTATATGTCTTCACTTCTAATTCAAATCTTCCTGTTTGTTTTATTGATTTTTTTTTCAAATGCTATGGCCTGATGTCCCTTATGATTGCTATGTTTTGGGTAAGAGGGGTTTTAAAATTGTGTTTTAGTTTGAGACAATATTTCATTGACTCAACAAGAACCCACATATATGATTCCTATTCTTATTTATATTTATTTATTTATTTATTTATATTTATTGTTTTTGAGACGCAGTCTCACTCTGTTGCCCAGGCTGGAGTACAGTGGCATGATCTCAGCTCACTGCAACCCCTGTCTCCCGAATCCAAGCGATTCTCCTGCCTCAGCCTCTCAAGTAGCTGGGATTGCAGGCATGCACCACCACACCGAGCTAATTTTTGTATTTTTAGTAGAGACGGAGTTTCACCACATGGCTCAGGCTGGTCTCGAACTCCTGACCTCAGGTGATCTGCCTGCCTTGGCCTCCTAGAGTGCATGAGCCACTGCACCTGGACCCTATTCTTATTTTAAAGTAATGTTGACTCTAAATCAATTTATGCAGTACATATTAAAATTAACATCATGAAAGGTTTATTCTAGGCACTGTAGATGACAGTCCTTATAAAATGAAGGATAAGCCAAAATATAATTCTAGTTCAAAGGAGAATTTAGTAGATGCCAATAAGAAGTAAAAATAGATACAATAATGGTTCAGAGTAGAAGAATTTCAAATCTGAGTTAATAATAACATTCATAAAAGTTTTCATATGAAAGAGGTGGCATTTGGGATGGGAAAATTGAGAAAAAAAATTATTGATTGTCATAGCATTGCTCCACAGTCAATCATGTCACATAAATGTGAAACAGAAATAAATTTCACCAACATTCCAAGTTTCCTTTGTTTCATTATACCAAATGCACATGGCAGAGAACACACACACACACACAAATGCACGCAGAAAGAGAGAGAGAGGTTGTTTGCAAATGGACTAGAGTTTCATGGTGAAAAGTAATTTGTGATGCATCATATTATGAGGTTTCATCATATTTGTCAGGATAAGGTCAAATGTGCAATCCACACTGTAAAAAGCATAGCTTACTTCTATTTATGTAATTAATTGGAGTCTTTACCAGAGGAAAATCTTTAAGTGCTTTTGTTGCCTTAAGAAATAGCTCACATGCCCTATTTACAAAAAGTAATTGGGTTATCTGAGAACTTACAACACTTGAGTATCATTATATGAAGGAAGAAAGTGATCCTGAAGAAGCTATATTTATTTTCTTTATTATAAAACTTGAACTATTTTAAAATAAATTGTTAGCTGTTGAAGTCTGTGTTTTTGAGCATCAGTAAATGGCCAGTAGTAATAATGATTTTCACGAATAGAAATAGGTTGTCCATGCTGAGAGCTAGTAACACTTTACTTTGATGCAAATGTTTAAGTGATTCAAAACATTGAAATGCCAATTAGTAAAAATGGAGTTCAAATTTTTACAAAATGTGTGCATGGGGAGGCAGCTATCATTGGATGTGCTCTGCCGAAACTTGTAGTCAACATTAAAATGTTTCAAAAACATTTGAGAGCTCCTGTTGGTAAATTCTAATTTGTGTATAAGTCTAATGTATAAAGTATTGGTAATTTAGAAACCACAATGCTGGATTAAGAGACCTGTTAGGAGAAGGGAGGTAAGCAAATTTTGCTAACTTAATGGAAAATTTTGTGGAATAGTGTTATGACATTACAGAACCTTCCTCAGGGTCTACTTGAATCATACCAATATAATTCGCAATTAACTGATGGAAGGAATTGGTTTCATGAGACGCTGTATTCTGAAATCAGAAGAGGCTTAACCTTCTTGTAACTGCTTTTACTTGCCATGCGCCCTGCTACTCAAGATTTTCATAATGCTTCAATTTTAGTTATTCTTATTAGTTTTAAAAAACAAAACTACTTTTAATCTTCATACTTAATATAAGAAAAATATTCAAAGATTGTCTTTCTCATATCTATCTCTCACATCATTCTGCGTGGATTACTGAGGGCCACACGATCATGCAGTCTTCAGACGCCTTTGTTGCTCCACTGCAGACTTTTTTTCTTACTCTGCAGTGATTCACACCGTTCCCTTTCTTACAACTCTTCATGACTCCACCTTGCCGTTAAGACAAAGCCCCCGTGTTAGCCAGGATGGTCTCGATCTCCTGACCTCGTGATCCCACCTCGGCCTCCCTAAGTGCTAGGATTACAGGCGTGACACGGTGAAACCCCGTCTCTACTAAAAATAAAAAAATTAGTCGGGTGCGGTGGCGGGCGCCTGTAGTCCCAGCTACTCGGGAGGCTGAGGCAGGAGAATGGCGTGAACCCGGGAGGCGGAGCTTGCAGTGAGCAGAGATTGCTCCACGGCAGTCCGGCCTGGGCCAAACAGCGAGACAAAAAAAAAAAAAAAAAAAAGACAAAGCCCCATTTCTTTAAATGGATCCTCAAAGACTGCATTTCTCTTCTAGCCCAAGAAGGTCAATGCAGCTTCAGAATGAATGTTCCAATTTTCTAAATTCACCAAATTTGCCAATTTACTAAAAACTTAAGAGACACTCTTCTTGATTATAGTTGATGTATTCAATAAGGAAGAGTAAAAAAAAAAAATGCTCAATTTGTTAAACAAAACAGAACACCACAAGAGTCAGAAATTGAATTTGTTTCTTTAAAAACAGCATGTTCTTTTTATGAATATGTTCTTTGTAAAAAGAAAGGAAAGCAGGAAAAAGATAATTAAATTCTGTAAAGAAAAATCCGCAGAGTCATGACAACCCCCCTGCCCATACTCTGTTAATCCATGTATTAGGCATTACTGTAAGCTTTATAAATTACTACAAGAAACAGATGTTGGTAAGTATATAAATTTGATAAATTGACCATTTGGTGATTTGTTCCTTTCAGTGAATTGCTCATTTTGTGAGGTGGCTTTCAATGCATTGAGCTAGAGTCATCGAATTCAGGTTGATCTCACCATTTCCTTGCTATTCTAACCATACATAACTCTTTTGGCTCCTGTAACCAGCATTCACTCTTACTTAGCAGCATACCTAAATATTTCCTGTTATCTAAAATCTACTTCCTATCACTATTCTACGGACAACTATTACTCTTTAGATATAGGCTTAAAGTTAGTTATCTGAGAAGACTTCTTTAGTGCCTATATTGGTCAGGGATCTAGCTCCAAAAGAGAAATCTACTCCTACAATTTTACACAGAAACAGATTTATTAAAGTAGTAATAACCCTTTAAAATGTGGGATTTGCTGAAGTTGCTGACTCTAGACTGACCTTTTGAGGATACCTCCCAGAAACACACAAAAGAACTACAGTGCCAAGGGGGCAGTGTCGTTCAGCAATATTGAAAAATCTGTATTATCAGGAAACACCACCAAAGCTGCTGGCCTCAGAACCACACAACCTCTCCCATGATCCATGACAGCTAAACATCTGCCAGATGCCCTTGCTTTCTCCCCATATAAGGCTTTTCTCAATTGAAGCCTTATGTGAATACATCTAATTGGTAGGACCCATCCTAGCATCTTGGAAGACATGGAAATAGAATTTTAAGCTTTTTCACTTCTGCTTTACAGAAAGGCATTCTGGAACGGATTTAAGATATTTAATTCAAAGAATCCCCTGAACCTGCCCTATACGTTAGTAGTTTGGAGCCGCATGTGACTGTTGAGCACTTAAATGTAGCTCGTGTGCCTGAGAAACTGAATTTCTTACTTTATTTAGTTTTAGTTTGTTTAAATTTAAAAGCTGAAGTAGTGTAAAAATTTTTGTTAACTACAACTGCCTTGGAAGACTATATTTCATTTCAGCTGTTGCATTGTATAAGATGTTACTGCTTAATCCTAGTATGTATTTACATTTTACTTTTTAAAATTTGGCTACTATAAATTTAAAAATTACAAATATATTATATATTCTATTTCTATTGGACAGCAGCACTCTAACCCCTAGATTGGGCTAGACCTCACTATACGTGCCCCCATGGTATCTCATCTTTTCTTAGTCTTGACATTCACACAGCTTTTTGGTTATAATTGCTTCTGTATTTGACTTTTCTCCTAGCTTGTAAAATTAATGAATGGAAATGCTATATCTTTTTTTTTGTCACCATTGTTTTCCATAGCACAATGCTCACATATTATAGGCAATAAAATTATACTAAATAAATGAGTGAATAATTCTTAAAAATGGACGTTAAAGAGCTAATATTCCGTAAAGCTTAGTCTAAACTGTCCTTACAATTTCATTTTAAAAGATCAATTCAAGCCATTACTTTTAAATAAGTTATTGAGTTTTACCATTAATTTTCATAGTTCCTTAATTTACAAATGACAGATAATTGAACATATTTTTACTTTATACATTATTTCATTTTGCATTACTTTCCTTTCTTAAGCAGAGACAGTGAAAAGAAAAAGAGCTTCTTGGGATTTTTTATTAGAGATGACACACCAGAAATATAATTTTAAAAATAGATTTTCACATAGGTGCAACAATGTGACATAACTCACTGCCACACACTGTGTCTCAGTGAGTTTGAAATAAAATTTTCTGTTTCAATAAAAAAAAGTATGGTGTTAATTTTAGAACAAATGAGATTAAAGCAGTTATTTCATCCGTGTTGCAAAACATAAAGATTAAAAAATGATTTATTCAAATGGAAAGTTGCAATAAATGAGAGGGTTCTGTAGAATATAGTATTTCAGAGTTTTCATGTTTTACTGAAAATGAGGGAAGAGGCTATTTCTTAGAAACTTAGGAAAGAGTAGTAACAGGGGGATAGAATCTGTGATATATACATCACATAATCATAGAGCTGCATGATCCATAGGGATGAAAAAAGAAAGTAGGGATGTCAGAAGTCAGGGGATACATATAGTACTAAAAGATGTATCAATTTATTTTTCAAAGTTTTGAGGTCGTGGTGGAAAATTAGCCCCAGATATAAAATAAATCCACTTAAAATGAGATGCCAATTAAGACTTTTAGTTTACAAGAACTCTAGCCTGAGTTTAAGCAAAAGGGTTTTTATTTGCTGACGTAATAATGAAAAAGCCCAGAGATAATGCTGATTTCAGTTGTGAACGTGTATTTAAGTGTGCTAATGATCTTATCAAAAGTTTCTCTTTCCCTTTCTCTTTCTATTCTGTTTTCCATTGGCTCTATCTTCATACACACTCTTCCCTCCGAAGAGCAAGACGGCTGCAGCATCTCCAGTCTCACAGCCTACAAAGTTTAAGTTGACAAAGAATTGCCATGAAATTCTGAAATTCACTCTAATTAGATCCATTTGGTTGTAAGCCAAACCCTCAACCAATCACTGAGGCCAGAGGAATAACAAGTGTTTATTAGCTCTAGCCTATATCACATGTTCCACACTTGCAGGAAATGATAGCTTGTCACCCAAAGCACAGAAACTGAAAATGAAAGTCGCATAGATACTCCCTTCTCCTGAAAAAATAGTTGAAGCTGTTACTGGAAGCATGGTAATTAGAAGGTGGCCAGTTAAAAAGAAATGTCCGTTGCAAACAGGGAGCAAAATTTAAGTATAAAGATGTAAATATATTTGACTGTATTTTATCTTGAAAAGTGAATCTAATGTAGATGACTATATTTCTTAGTTTCTAATTTCAAGAATGTGTTAATTCTTAGAATAAGCAGTTAGTACGAATGATTTTTGACCTTGTATTTCTGACAAAACTGTAGGATTATATGATTGACATTAAAGGTAAAATTAAAATTAATATATAAAATAAAACTCAAAATTTTCAAGCCATTTGGAGCTTGTCTTGAACTAATGAGGTAAAGCTCATGTCCTCAAGAAAAATGTTTTACTCTGCTGTTTTTAAGGGTGCTTCTATAGAAAGAGTTTGAGAATCATTAATATGGATTATAGAAAATTAATCATGCTTCATTTAAAAATAAATGTATTTAATCCTAAAGATTAGCTTCACTTAAAATGTTTATTGTTGCAGACAAGAAATCTATCTTATTTGAAAAATCAGAAATTGGACATGTCAGTGATTATAGGTTTTTTTTTTAAATCTGAACATGAAAAAGTTTTCCCCAGTTTTAAGATAATTTACCATGCTATTCAAGTCAGCCTAAAATCTTAAAAAGCTGCTACATAATAAGGTAGGGATTGAAAAAAGAAATATTTCAGATTCAGAGAATTGTCTTTTTTTAGTACTAATTAAAACATTCAAAAAACTATATTTAATGATGTCATTCTAAATTGACTCAATAATATTAAGTGAGGAATTTATGTTCCAGCAAACAGTGGATGAATGTGTCTATGGAGAGCATTGTTTCAAAATGTTTTGACAAATATATCATTGAAGTTCTTGCTATTTTATTCAGTTTCAGCCACTATTCTTTTTAGTTGATTTTTTTTGTCAATCTTAAATTTTCAAAAGAAAGATTGTTTTCAAATTATTTTATATTTAACAAATAAAGTTATACGTTATTGATTATTTAAATTGACTGTTACTGCAAATTTTTTTTGGATGGATCATTTGGACAATATATCTTTGTGAAGTGAATAAAACACATTTCTACAGAAACAATTCAGAAGCCATTCCCTTTCCATTCAAAGTGGTATTCACCTTTCAACTTTACCCAGACCTAGGTGGCAGAAAAGAATGCATTTTGGAAAAACCAATAGCTGACTTGTAGTGGGGGGCCACATCTTAGAAGTCTTCAGCATTCACGTGGATTTGTAACTCAATACATAGAGGCCTTCAAAGCTAGAGTTTTAATTAAAAATTGTTACTGAAAACTTGATACTTTAATGTATTAAAATTGACCAATTAAAGAAAAGTTTATTTTTTGCAATCAGTAAGTAATCTATGATACGTAATTTTACTATCCTGATGTGAAACAAGTAGAGTGGATGATTTGTACGCGTTTGGAACAGAGGCAAGGAATAAGCATTTAACAGACTCCAATGCCAAATAAAAAGCCTCTATATAGATGTTAAATTCTCTTTAATACCAGATTCATATTGTGGTCATGTAGATACATTAATTATACTCATATCTATAATGTATTTGATTGTGTTTAATTGTGTAATAAATGATGCATATTTCATAAAGTTATGTTCAATGCCAAATAAAAAGCCTCTATATAGATGTTAAATTCTCTTTAATACCAGATTCATATTGTGGTCATGTAGATACATTAATTATACTCATATCTATAATGTATTTGATTGTGTTTAATTGTGTAATAAATGATGCATATTTCATAAAGTTATGTTGTTTATTAATCTATTATTGTAGTCTTTTACAAAATCTAGTTGAAAAATCTCTCAGGTATTTAGAAATATCTGGTTGGCTAAATGGAGAGGAAAAGTAATATCAAGAACAATTTACAACCAACATTTTCTGACAGTTTACTATGCATCTGACTCTGTTAAACCCTATAGGTACCAGTCTCATGGAATCTTTATCACAATTTCCTCTTGTGGCTGTTCTCCAGCATCCTCATATATAATGGTGCTCCCTAGATAACTATTTCTATTTGGACATGACACACATTGCAAGAATTCAACTTATTTGTATTTCTAGGGAAATGCTAAGCAAGTTACTATTTAATAGTACTGAAGCTGGCTGGCTTAGGCCTGCATCTTGATCACAACTGAGTGAGAATAGATCTTCCACTTTGTATGTAGAAATAACCTATAAGCTCAGTTTCCATGAATAAATGAATGAAAGAAGCCTATAAGCTCAACTTCTATGAATAAATGAATGAAAGATTCATGTTAACATGCTGAAGTATATGGGATTGAAGGCTGGGTCACACAACCTACAACTATTTCAGATGTAAATGAAGGAGATGAATTAAATGAATTAAATGAACATTTATACAGGTCTTAAATTCAGGTTTAAATTTACAGATTGCACTAGGGTGTCAAATCTTGGAGTACAATAAATACTAGAATTGTATTTTACACTGCAAAAATATATCCAGTGTTTACTATTAGTTGGACTATTGTTGTAAACCTCAGAAAGGCAATATCGTGGGATTACAGATGTGATTACGTCTGAATTTCTGATATTCTTAGTGTATTGGTTGGTGGCATATGTATGTAAGGGGAATGGTATTGTTGACTGGTATAAGTGCTATGATGCAAATAAGTATTTCTTTTCAAAATGACATCAGTAGAATAAGCACTTTCTTTAGGATAATGAAATTCCAGCATAGTTGTCATAATGACTCAAATATAAAAACAATAAGGAGCCAAATATGGTTATTAACAATAGGCCATTATGGTTTATCAAATCATGAATTTATAATTTTTAATGATACATTACACTCCGCTAAAGTTGCTGAAGTTGGTCTTCACAAGTTATACTTCATTTGGTTCATCAGGACACAGTTCCAATGCTATTCCAATATCACTTTTAGCACTTTTTTGTCTCATAAATGCAATCAATAGAAATATGCCTAATGTAGATATTAATCTTTATAGGTGCCTACTTACATTAATTAGGTTATTTGTTTGGCTGTTCTGACAGTGATCTAAAATAACTGTCAAAAAAAAAAAAAAAAGACCAAAGTGTTGGAGAGAATCTGCCCTATAAAATAATCAAGCTTCATATTTCTTATCTTGCTACTCTGCTGGGCTGAGGGATTGCCCCCTTTTGCATGGTGCAAGATGGCATTGTAACACACTCACACAAAAGGGAAGTTAAACACGTCCTTTCCACCTCCCTCTTTTAGTCCACATCTTAGAATCATGGCCACTCCTTGCTGCAATGGAAGCTAGGAAATGTAGTCTTTACTCTGTACCTCTAGGAACCTCTATGAAAAAGTATATATTCCATGACTCTAAGACAGGACAGTATGGCTAATGGGAAGCAACTAGTAGCCTTTGTCACAATGTCAAGGATTTTTATTGATTGCCGAAAGAGGCAGGATAGTATTTAAAGATTTTATGTTGTTGTTAAAGAATATCTTAAAATCTCAAAGCATTATTACCAGAAAGGGCAATGGACCTTGAATTTGATGTTGACCTTCATAAAAATGTAGTCACTGTCTGTAGACCAAGAAATCAAAGAAATTGAGAGTATGTTAAATAATACATACAAACACACACACATATATGCACGTACACATATACACACTCATATATATGTGTGCATATATATGTGTGTGTGTATAGATATACACACTGTCTTTTTATTCATTATAAATTCTGTTTTCATTGGCAATTAGCACTTGTGATGAAACATCCAACATTGTTTTTCAGGATTTATGATTTCTTTTTCATCTTATTAATATGTTGAAAGAAACATAAATGTTGACAATGGAGTTATCCTATTTAACCAAAAGTGAAGGGCCTGTTTTTGTTGGTTTTCCCCTCTCCCACGTCACTTGAGAGCATTAGGTATACTATAAATAAATGATAAATATATATTTGTCAAAATAGCATTATTGCCCCACTGTATTTCATATATATGTATGTTGTACTCCATAGTCTCAATTTACCTATGGAGAGAAAACATTTTACGGGGGGAACAGTGAACAAGAAAAATGGTTTGTTCCTTGGTGTTGGGACACTAACAGTAGGCTCTAATATTTTCATGAGAACTTTATAAAATACATAAGAACGTGAGGCAAATTCATAGAGCTTTTTGTATAATCATGGATTTGTTGAGACTTAAAGGTCTTTGATTCAGACTTTATATGAAAGATTATTTTTAGTAAACAGTGGTTCTCAACCAGGGGCAATTTGGCTCCCCTAGAAACATATGGCAATATCTGAAGATATTTTTGGTTGCCACAACTGAGAGAAGGATGTTATGGGCATCTAGTTGGTAAAGAACCAAGGATGCTGCCAAACATCCTACAATGCCCACGACAGCTCCCGTCAACTAAGAATATCCAGCTCGCAATAGCAATAATGCTATTTTTGGTAATCTTTATTGAAATCATAAACAATGTAAACTTGCTCTTAGCATGTAAAAATCTACATTCTTTAGGATGATGTAATCCATCTGGGTACTAGATCCATAAAATAATATCAATACATCCTTGTTAAAAATCATATTTTAAGAATTTCATGTTATTGGATTTAATGAGTTAATAAAAAAGCCATGTAATTACTTGAGACTAAATCCTTAAAATTTTTATTTTGGATTAACCATTTCAATATTAGTGAGTACCTACCAAATACATTGATTAGTTTTGATATAAATTAATTTTAGCACTTGGTCTTGGCAGTGACTCTCAAATATGTATAGCTTAAGCAGTATACATGCTTATGCTTATCTTTCTGTTTGCTACACTACTGCTGTTACTGCAGACTACTATCTTTTTTGTTGTTGTTGAGTTGCTGACTTTTATTTTTTTATTTTTATTTTTTAAATTATACTTAAGTTGTAGGGTACATGTGCACAACGTGCAGGTTTGTTACATATGTATACATGTGCCATGTTGGTGTGCTTCACCCATTAACTTGTCATTTACATTAGGTATTTCTCCTAATGCTATCCCTCCCCCATTCCCCCCACCCCATAACAGGCTCTGGTGTGTGATGTTCCCCATCCTGTGTCCAAGTGTTCTCATTGTTCAATTCCCACCTATGAGTGAGAACATGCAGTGTTTGGTTTTCTGTCCTTGTGACAGTTTGCTAAGAATGGTGGTTTCTAGCTTCGTCCATGTCCCTACAAAGGACAAGAACTCATCCTTTTTTATGGCTGCATAGTATTCCACAGTGTATATGTGCCACATTTTCTTAATCCAGTCTATCAATGATGGACATTTGGGTTGGTTCCAGGTCTTTGCTATTGTGAATAGTGCTGCAATAAACATACGTATGCATGTGTCTTTATAGTAGCATGATTTATAATCGTTTGGGTATATACCCAGTAATGGGATGGCTGGGTCAAATGGTATTTCTAGTTCTAGATCCTTGAGGAATCGCCACACTGTCTTCCACAATGGTTTAACTAGTTTACAGTCCCACCAACAGTGTAAAAGTGTTCCTATTTCTCCACATCCTCTCCAGCACCTGTTGTTTCCTGACTTTTTAATGATCCCCATTCTAACTGGTGTGAGATGGTATCTCAATGTGGTTTTGATTTCCATTTCTCTGATGGCCAGTGATGCTGAGCATTTTTTCATGTGGAAGACTACTATCTTTTATCAAATAAGGAAAGATTTTTTTTCAAAGAGTTTTAAAAATAAATGTTGCTAGGAAATATTACTGTTTGAAACAAATTTAAAAGTTTATTGTAACCAGTATTTATTTAACAAATGTGTATTGATTGCCTAATACTACTCTTCTGTTCCAGGTATTGGACTATAGCAAGAAAAAAAATGGCCTCATGGAGGTTATATTCTAGAGGAATTAGATAATAAACACACTCACACACATACATGTGTCTATATGTGTATATGTAAAACATAGATTAGTAAAATAGATCTGTATATACATGCATAAACACACATGTATACACACAGGAATGCTCTGCTAAAGCATGAATGCATATATACTATGTTAAAAAAAAACAGGGTAAAAGGAGAACCAAGTTTCTGGGTGGAAGAGTAAAGACCTTTGTGATAAAGTGATATCTGAGAAGAAACCTGATGAAAATGTAGATATTTTGAATCAAGTGGCATATTTGGTGAGATTCTGAAAAATCAGTACTAGTTTCTATAGTCTACAGTGTTTTGACCATACTGATTACTGTCTGTTGAATCTACAGTTCATTAGATCTGAGAGTTTAATAGTGATTAGTAGTAAAAGATTAGTGTCTAATCATAGAATATATGTTTATGAAGTAATAGTGTTTGATAACTTTAAACTGCATAGAAAGCCTTCTGGGCATTTTATAATATTTTAATATATAGTTAGTGACTCAGGACATTAAATGTTTCCTGAGATATAATTTTTATAACTATTGTTAGATAACTAAATATTTGAACCAGAAATAACATGGTTGCCAAGACAGGTTTATTATTACCACTCTCTACAACATAAGACAATTTAGTCATTTATTGTTTTTATAAAGCTTAGGAATGGTCTCTGTCCTCAACGGGGTGACTTAAAAAATAAGTGCAGTAAAGCAGTGCTACAATAACAATAGAAGGCTGTACAGGGCACAATGTAGACACAAATGTGGGGGAATGTAATTCTGTCTGGGAGAGGTGATCAGAGACCTTTTGGCTGACTTTTGACCTCATCAAGGAGCTTGCATAAATGGTGAATGAAATTGATTAAGCCATGAAAGAACATAAAGCCCTTAACTTCAGCATGCTTTGCTATATGTTCTGGAGTTTCATTTTGATGTGCTACTTTGGGGAAATCCCACCCCCCAAAATATGTATGTATTTGTTACTGTCTTTTCAACTGAAACCAAATATAACAATTTCAGTTAGTATCTCAAACATCTACTCTGGCTAATTTCCTCTTAATCAATCCTTTAAAACTATCTTGCAAGATATAAATGTTTTGCTTTATACAAGGTTTTTGTGCAAGTAAATAAACTGAAAAAAATATATCACTATTTTAATCATTAACATGTTCCCTTAAAATTAAGACATTATGCTGTTTGTAGAATTTACTTTTTCTTCAACTGAACATCATTTAACCATATACCTTCTCCTACAATATTTCTTATTATTAGTTGCCAGAAATATTTTCTTAATGAAAAAGGTTAGCATGGGTTGTCTTGATACAAATCATAACTAAAGAAAAATATTGAAATTACATATTAATATTTTCTTTGGAAATAACTTACTTGTGTGAATGAAATTAAACATTTTTATGATCTTTAAGTAACAATAAAATGCAGCACTTAAAAAGTTACATATGGATGTAACATTTCTTTATATTGCTTACTCTAGTATTATTAACTCATTAAATTTTCCACACAGATAAATTAAAACAATAGTTATTATTATACATAAACATGTTTCAAAATTAACTGTGATTTATAAGATCATTTACTTTGAAATCCAATATGCAAATATTTATTAATAATGAAATTTGAAGACTCTTAAATAGGTTATTGAGATATTCTGAATATACTTGACATGAGTTAGTAATTAAATTTTTCCTTCAATATTAAATCAATATCAAATTAAAATCTTTAGCTCACAGTTTTGGTCATTAAAAAGTATTTAAGCTGTGTACTGTCTAATGAACACACACATTGTTTCAGGACGAAATACGTGACCTCAATTATTGTTAATAAGTATCAGTTTCTTTGATATATTTCAAGTACCAGTAGAAATACTTATAAATATTATCTTTAATTACAGACAATTCATGTCTCTTTAACCTGGGGTCAGTAAAATTTAAGTTCATTTTATATGAGTGATGTTTAAAACAGCTAGTGACAAGAACCCTCATCATTACCATGTAAATTGATGATGGGACATTGAAGAGAGTCTGTTTTCTTCTTAAATTTTCACTAATACTTTTCCTTTACCAAAATCTATACCTTGACTGCTTTCTTTTCCTTCCTCCTTCCCTCCCTTCTTCCCTATATTCCTTGCTTTCCTCCCTCCCTCCCTCCTACCCTCCCTTCATTTTCTTTCCTCCCTCCCTTCCTCACTCCCACCTGGCCTCCCTTTCTACTGATTCATGTTGCATTCTCTATTTTTTGTCATTTTGAGGCTCTGGACATATAAAAATAAACATTTTTTAAAAGATCATTAGACATTTTACTATTCAATATTCAATAAATAACAAATATTTATTGAGCACAGCTCTGTACAAGACGCTGTGAAAAGTACTGAGAATAGAGCAAGAAACAAGATCAACAGGAGCCCTAGCAATAAAGACAGTCTTTAAATAAAGAATAAAAGTAAAGTAACATTTTACAATATGAGAAGTGCAGAGAGCTAAGGGAAAATAAAGCAAAGATGCGTAAGCTAATACAGACATCCAAGTAAAGTACCTTGTGGAAGTTATGTTTAAACTGAAACGTGAAAAAGTTGAATCCAGAATGTTCGGGGAAGTGAACAACATATGAAAATATGGAATGAAGAGAGAGCATTGTCCATTGAATAAATAAGATAATTTTTCTGTTGCTTTTTAACACTCCTTGAAGATTAAATGGTATATTTTTGTGTTTGCTCCATCAAGAGAAGAAAAGACTCACAAGTTTATAACCACATCCACCCAAGGGATTCAGTAGGCATTCTTGTATGCTTAACAACATCCTGACCTCTAATGAATAACTTGGTCTTTGTGTTTCTGAAATGCAATTAGCCTCCTCTGCCTTCAAGGCGCTGAAAAGCGAGGAAAATGTTCTTTGAAGATGGGGTTTTTGTAGAGTAAAAAGGTACAGCAGGTTAAGGCCAAATCTCACTCTCAAGGCCTTGGCCAGTGTAGAGATATTTGTTTATTTTTCAAAAAATATGTATTGAATACAATTACTACAATATAGAGAAGGCCTTGCCCTCTCGGAACTGAAATTCTAATAGTAAAACAGTGTAAGGAGCCAGAAGGGCTGGGGATTAACAGGTAACTTTGGCAGATTGAAAGGCACTCTGAAAGACTCTAGCTCCTGTTTCAGGAAGCCACCTGCACAGGTATATCTATCTGGTCACAATGATACCCCATGAGGCAAGAAATATTGGTAACAAAGGCCATAGTAGACAGCCAGACTCTGTCCTGTTTCACAAGAGATACGAGAAGTACCTCTACTTTACTCTGCATATACCTTGAGAGATTGCTGAATTATTTTTGATTTGGTATACGTTTTGTACATGAATCTCTGGAATCAACTATTTGGGCATTATTTATGTCCTATCTTAGACATTGTAGTACTCACCTTTAAGTTCCAAACAATTAATTGCTTGTAAGAAATTCTGGTCATTCAGCTGTCTCTGTCCAGAAAGGAAAATTAGGTAACTGCATGGATGCTTACTTGAAAGATATAAGATGGACCATGGAAAGGATGCTCTAAATAAAGGAAACAACGTTATGTAAAGCATGGTGGCATAATGAGTATTAGGAATGTAAATAGTTTGTTATATCATTGGATAGAAGAAGGTGAGACAGCATTGACTCTATTAATTATGAGAGAAGGAACAATTAAGAGTTTCTTTTAAAATATTTTAACTTTTATTTTATGTTCAGGTGTACATGTGCAGGTTTGTAAACTTGTGACTCGTGGACTTGGTGTACGAATTATTTCATCACCCAGGCATTAAGCATAATTAAGCATAGTACCCAACAGTTGCTTTTCTTTTCTTTTTTTTTGGAACATCTCCATCCTCCTAAATTCCTCTCTGAAGTAGGCCCCAGTGTCTGTTGTTCCCCTCTTTCTGTCCATGTGTTTTCGTTATTTAGCTCCCACTTTTAAATGAGAACACATGGTATTTGGTTTTCTCTTCCTGCATTACTTTGCTAAGGATAATGGCCTCCAGTTCCATACATGTTCTTGTAAATGACATGATCTCATTCTGCTTTACGGCTTCAGAGTATTCCATGGTGTATATGTACCATATTTTCTTTATCCAGTCTACTAATGATGGGCATTTAGGTTGATGACATGTCTTTGCTATTGTGAATAGTGCTGCAGTGAACATACATGTGCATGTGGCTTCATGGGAGAACAATTTCTATTCCTTTGGGTATATACCCAGTAGTGGTATTGCTGGGTCAAATGGTAGTTCTGCTTTTAATTCTTTGAAGAATTGCCACACTGCTTTCCCCAATGGTTGAACTAATTTCCACTCCCACCAGCAGTGCATAAGTGTTCCTTTTTCTCTGAAGTTTGCTAACATCTGATATTTTTGACTTTTTAATAACAGCCGTTCTGACTGGTGTGAGATGGTATGTCATTGTGGTTTTGATTTGCATTTTTCTAATGATCAGTGATGTTGTTTGTATTTCCATATGCTTGTTGACCACCTGTATGTCTTCTTTTTAAAAGTGTCTGTTCTTGTCCTCTGTTCACTATTTAATGGGGTTGTGTGTTTTTTGCTTATACATTTGTTTAAGTTTCTTGCAGATTCTGGGTATTAGACCTTTGTCAGATATAGAGTTCACAACAAATATTTTCTGCAATTCTGTAGGTTGCCTGTTTACTCTGTTAATAGTTTACTTTGCTGTGCAGAAGCGCTTTAGTTTAATTAGGCCCCATTTGTCAATTTTGCTTTTGTTGACGATTGCTTTTGATGGTTTTGTCATGAAATCTTTGCCAGTTCCTGTGTCCAAAATGGTATTTCCTAGATTATCTTCCAGGGTTTTTATACTTCTAGGTTTTACATTTAGGTTTTTAATCTATCCTGAGTTGATTTTTGTATTTGGTGTAAGGAAGGGGTCCTATTTTACTCTTCTACATATGATAGCCAGTTTTCTGAGCACCACTTATCGAATAGGGAGTCTTTTCCCTATTGCTTGTTTTTGCTAGTTTTGTCAAACATCAGATGGTTGTAGGTGTGTGGCTTTATTTCTGGGCTCTCTATTTTGTTCCATTCATCTGCGTGCCTGTTTTTGTACTAGTACCATGCTGTTTCGGTTACTGTAGTATAGTTTGAAGTCAGGTAATGTGATTCCTCCAGCTTTGTTCTTTTTGCTAAGGAGTTCCTTAGCTATTCAGGCTCTTTTTTGTTCTATACGAATTTTAGAATAGATTTCTTCTAGTTCTGTGAAGAATGGTAGTTTGATAGGCATAGCATGAAATCTATAAATTGCTTTGGGCAGTATGACCATTTTAATGATATTGATTCTTCCTATCAATGAGCATGGAATGTTTTTCCATTTGTTTGTGCCATCTCTGATTTCTTTGAGCAGTGTCTTGTAATTGTCATTGTAGATATTTTTCCCCTTATAGTTTGCTGTATTCCTAGGTATTTTATTCTTTTTGTGGCAATTGTAATGGAGTTGCGTTTCTCATTTGGCTCTTGCCTTGGGTGCTGTTAGTGTATAGGAAGGCTACTAATTTTTGTACATTAATTTTGTATCCCAAAACCTTGTTGAAGTTGTTTATCAGCTCACGGATCTTTTTGGCAGAGACTATGGGGTTTTCTAGACATAGAATCATGTCATCTGCAAACAGTGACAGTTTGACTTCCTTTATTTCTCTGTGGGTGCCTTTTATTTCTTTCGTTTGCCTGATTGCTCTGGCCAGGACTTCCAATACTACATTGATTAGGAGTGGTGAGACTGGGCATCCTTGTCTTGTGCCAGTTTTCAAGGGGATTCTTTCAGCCTTTTTCCATTCAGTATGATGTTGGCTGTGGGTTTTTCATAGATGGCTCTTATTATTTTGAGGTATGTTCCTTCAGTGCCTAGTTTATTGAAGACTTTTAACATGAAGGTATGTTGAATTTTATTGAAAGCCTTTCCTGCATTTATTGAGATAATTATGTGGTTTTTGTCTTTAATTCTGTTTATGCGATGAATCACATTTATTGATTTGCATATATTGAACCCACCTTGCATCCCAGGGATAAAGCCTACTTGATCATGGTGGATTAGCTTTTTGATGTGCAGCTGGATTTGGTTTTCTGACACTTTGTTAAGGATTTTCGCATCTACGTTAATCAAGAATATTAGCCTGAAGTTTTCTTTCTTTCTTGTGTCTCTCCCATAACTTCATATCAGGATGATGCTGGCCTCGTAGAATGAATTGGGGAGGAGTGAATTTCAGAGCTCATTATTGGTCTGTTCATGGATTCATTTTTTTTTCCCAATTCAGTCTAGGGAGGATGTATGCTTCCAAGCAAAATATTTATATAGATGTGTATTTGTACAAATACACATACCTACATTTATATACTCTATATTCTGCCTACTGAGAATGATTAGAAACAGAGTGCCTCGGTGCAATGAGCATACCTACCACCCAGGTCTTAGCTTCTAAATTCTATTCTCTACTAAAATAAACAAGGGCTTACTGAGGAAATGGGCTACTCTAGGGCTAGGGTAGGGAAAGTACGAGATGAATCTGGAATATCTTATTATGTCACCAAGTGAAGATGTGCTCAAAGGATGATGAAGACATATCAGATGACCTAAAAACCTGCTTGAAAAGATTCCCACTTGCCAAATACGGAATACGTTATGCACTTAAACAAATGCTATTTATAACATTATAAATTATATATCTTCAATGGGTTATAATGTTATATGTAAAGCCCTGTTATTATATTATATATAACATTATTTATATATATAACATTATAACCCATTGAAGATATGGGAAACCATGAATCTATGCTGCTATCAGTAAATAAAGGAATAAATTAAAAGTTTGATGGGGGATGTCATATTTCCATAGCTTTAAAATATCTCCCAATAAAATACTTATTAATTGGAAGGACAATTAATAAAAAAAGAGTTACAGTACCATGAAGAAGTTAATTAAATGATCAAACTGACACAATTGGAAGTGAGACAAATCAGAATTACCTGACTGGATGCAGGTGACAGTACACTGTGATTTTTTTTTTAATACTCCTTCCAAATAAGCATAATATGAATACAATAAAACATAATTCAAACCCAAATAAAGGGACATTCTACAAAATAATTTCAAAATCTTCAAAAATGTTAAGGATATAAAATTCAAGTAAAAACTGAGGATCTACTGTAGATCGAAGAAGATAAAAGACACATGACAATTATATGCACTGCAATTTCCTCAGCTGAATCCATTTGCTGTAAAGAACATTATTTAGACAGTCGGTATAACTTGAAGAGGTCTGAGGATTAGGTGATAGTAATGCCAATGTCACATAAGAAGTTGTTAATATTGATGATTTTATTGTAGTTACATAGGATAATGTCTTTTTTCTGCATTAGAAATACACACTAAGTATTCGGGTGTGATTGGGCATCAGGTTGACAACTTATTCTAAAATGGTTTAGGAAAAATATTATTCTTAGTATTGGACTTGAAGATTTTATATAAGTTTAAGTTTGTTTCAAAATGAATAAAAAACAAATTATATTGGGAAACGATTCATGATTTTGCTCAAGTGATTAAATGATCTCCCTTATGTTTGCAAACGAACACGGTGGCTGATATGTAGACAAGGTACTTGGAGTGAAGATAGAGAATGGGCGAAGGTAAAAAACCAAGAGCCAAATTGAGATGCCATAGCAATAATTCAGAGGAAGATGATGGTGGCTTGAACTAGGGATATAACGGAGCAAGTGGTGAGAATCTGTTGGATTTGAGTTATATTTTGAAATGATAACCCACAATACTTGCTGGATGTCGAGTGTGTAGGAAAGACAGTGTTTGGCTTGGGATGACTTTAAGCTTTGACAAAGGTTCTTAGACCTAGAGGCATTGATTAATATAGTTGTCTTTAACTTGTACATTTTCCTCTTTCTGGTATTACTGCTTTCATCTTAATGGCATGATAATACTGCAAAAGTGTTCCGAAAATAATCTAAATTATTGAGAAATAAACTATTCATGAGTTATAGGACTATGTCTTTTATAAAAACCTTGACAATTTTATTACAGTTTACATTCTGTCAATACGCATGTGGGAAGCAACATAGCATAGTGGTTGGAGTAAGTACTATGGTATTAGAAATGACTTTAGCTTTAGCTTGGGCAATGATAATTTTGGACAAGTTACTTTCTCAATATCCTCATATAAAATGAGGGATAATAATATCTACTTCATAGAATTGTGAAAGGATTAATTTAAAACAAAGTGATTAGCACTGAGCTAAATATTGTTGTAGTCACTATTATCAGTAGTGAATAGTGATAGAAAAAGCATTGTGTGATACCTCCAAAGACCTCTAACAAACTCTTAAAGAAATTATTAGTTTAAAAAAATTTGTGGAAGAGAAATGGAAGAAATATAAAAAATGCTGCCAAGGATGACCATTGAAATTTGTGGCAGTGGCTAACAGGTTTTTCAAATTTCATCAGTTATGCACATTTGACATAGTTTGCTTGCATTCAAAACATGAAAAAACAGTAAAAATTTTTAATACCTCCTTGGTCTGGGAAAATTGCCTTAAATTATGACAATGTTTCTAAAATTTTATATAAAAGCATTTGGTACAGTATTCACCCCAGAGAGGTGAGTGTTCTTGTTGCTTAGAACAGAACATACTTTTTCAATGCCTTTCTTCCTAATCCAACTTTATATTCCCTATTTAGTATGCCTAATCATTATGCTAGGGCTCGTTTGAAAACAGTTGTTCTTAATTGTAAAATTGAGCTGTGCTCCATTAAGCTCCTGCCGAGCTGCTTTTGAGATCCTTGGTGGTTTGGAATGCGGAGATGCATCCACATTCTCCCCCTGCCAGTCCTTTTCATCTTTCCTCTCTAATGCCATCCCTCAGTGTTTCACCTGCTAAGTGGTTCTAGCGTATGTCTGATATAATTTTCTGGTGACTGATGCACTGTTCTCACTACTGATATGTCAGCAGGAATGCCACCTGTGTCTGAGAATTCAAAACCAACAGGACAGTGTATTTTAATGGAGCAAGAGGGAAAAATGTAGAATTAAATGGAAAGAAGCATTCCAGTTCTAACTTCTAATATTTAATTTTGGAGAAACTATGAGGGTAAAAGAAAAAGTGAATGTTACATGAGCTTTTAAATTAACCCACAAAGAAACTGAAGTATTTTTTATGAAATTTTTATTCCTTTTTTAAATAATTTAAACTTCTACTTTAGATGCAGGAGGTACATGTGCAGGTTTGTTACATGGGTATATTGAATGATGCTGAGGTTTGGGGATATGAATGATCCCATAACACAGGTAGTAAGCATAGTACCCAATAGGTAGTTTTTCAGCCCTTGCCCACCTCCCTCTCTCCCTACTCTTACAGCCCCCAGTGTCTATTGTTGCTATCTTTATGTCCATGTGTATTCAATATTTAGCTCCCACTTATAAGTGAGAACACGTGGTAGTTTGTTTTCTGTTTCTGTGTTAATTTTCTTACTATAATGGCCTCCAGTTGCATCCATGTTATTGCAAATGACATGATTTCATTCTTTTTTATGGCTACATAGTATTACATGGCATATATGCACCACTTTTTAAAATCTAATCCACTGTTTATGGGCACCTTGGTTGATTCCATGTCTTTGAATGGAACTGGAGATCATTACGTCAAGTGAATTTTTTTTTAATGTAATGTCTCAACTTTTGATATGGATGTTTGTACATTTATTTATTCACTATTTGTGAATATCTAACTTTGTTTTGTTCTAGGGACTTGTCTGGGTACTGGGAAAAACAGAGATGTAGTGCTGCTTTCACAGAACCTAGAGTCTACTTTGGAGCATACAGTTTTACCAAAATAGGTCTCCCAGCTTCAAGTCTATAAAGTTGTTTTATGGTGATATAGTAAAAAAAGTTAATGGTAACATCCATTCATGTTAACATTCCAAATGAACTCCTTGCTAAATAATGAAGAATGCTTGTCCTCTGGCTAAATAATGAAGTATGTTTGTCCTCTGTAAAGTAGCCATTGCATTTAAGTGGCAGGCTTCTAGAAGTCCACAAGGCTTTTGTGGGGAGGAGAATGGACAAATTTGATTTAAGGATCAACTTTCAACTGCAAAATCAAAGTAGTATAAAAATTGTAGAATGAATTTACAACTTGGATTTACAAAATTAATTTGACAATAAAGTAATTGTAGCAATAGACATGGGATCCTTTAATAAAGTCAAGAAACTCAAGTTTCTAAACCTGATGTTGAGCTTCACCCCCATTCCCTATATCACTGGTGGGTTGGTATGTCATGTTTTCTCCACCCTCTGGACCACGACATTGTTGTGGATTCTTCCATGGAAAAGCCCTAACTGTTATTACTGTGCTTGTTATGTTGTCTCATGCAACAACATTCCTATATTTATGGAAATGCCAGACAAGTTTTGTCTGTTTGGGTTATAAATAAAACCTTTCCTCTACTTAGAGAACTAGACCTTATATGTGGGTTGAATAGGGGTCTTTTCTCTGGAATTAGAAAAGAGAACATAAATTTCACTCCTGTGCCTTTTGCCTCCCTGCTGTCACCAAAAAGATTGCCAGAGTTATTAAAGAAGAGCAGGTAACAAGGCAAGAGTCAGTGAGAAACCACACTTGAATTTCTTCTTATTCAAATTATTCTATCTGCCTAACCAATGTATGAAACAATAGTTATCTCCAGTTTGATAATCTTTACTCCACAGAGATTAAAGTGCCCACATAAATATGTAGGTATTTAATGAACTCACAATTTGTTTTTGTAATAGGTTACTTTTTGAGATATAATTTTAAAAACCCTAGACGAACACCCTATATGTGATCACTTAATTTCAGTACCTTTTGCCCATAAAGAGACCATCAACCAATTATTGTGATTCCTTCCCTACTTTATTATTCTCTAACATATTAGTCTGTTATATTACCTTGATATTCCCGAATGCTACTTAAAATTCTTTTATTTCTCTACCTATTCATAGTTCATATTTCCTGCTCTACTTTCACTAGACTAGAAACTACTTGTGAGCAGACTCTATTTTTCTTGTTCATGTTGAAACAACTCTGGTTAAAACAGAGCTTGGAAAATAGCATATTTACTATTCTTAATGAGTAAAAAAGTCAGTCTCCATAAATGGAACAAGATTATCTGTTCTAGAAGTAATCATTTTTAAAAGAAAATGAGACATTTCTTCACCTACCACTTGCTATAAGAAGGGCTTATTGGAAAGACTATTTATATATCAAAAGTAATTGTTTTTAAAATTGTTAATTAAATTTCAGATGTCATGTCAATTAAATCCTTTTACTTGAAATTTCATGAATTGAGATATTCAGTTAACTGGAACTCCATATGTATAATATGATGGAAATTTAAATTCACAATGGAAATATTGAGAAATTACAAGACTCTGAAATATCTTCTTGTCTACAGAAAATGAATATTGATTTAATAAAGTTTTAGAAGTTAAGGAATCTATTGTTTTTTCTTTAATTATCAACAACCCATTTATATATAAAGGGTATCCAGTGTACTTTAATTAGAATATTTAACTAATTAGTAGATGCCATTTATTATGATAAAATATACCTTTGTACCTATATATGGTGAGCCTTGATAAACATTACCGATTTTCTAAAGTTATTGTTATTCAGACACTTAAGAATAAGATTACTTTGAAAGAAATAATGATAGCTGATAAATAGTGTTTGTATTTGGATTTTTCCTTGAAAAAGTCCAGTGGAATTGATAAAGTACATATGCCTTTAAAAAAGATACTATACATATTTATTAATGTATTAGGGTTCCCTAGAGGGACAGAACTAATAGGATAGATGTATATATAAAGGGGAGTTTATTAAGGAGCATTGACTCACATGATCACAAGGTGATGTCCCACAATAGTCTGTCTGCAAGCTAAAGGGCATGATAGCCAGTCTGAGTCCCATAGCTGAAGAACTTGGAGTCCCATGTTCAAGGGTAGGAAGCAACCAGCACAGGAGAGAGATGGAGGCCAGAAGACTAAACCAGTCTAATCTTTCCATGTTCTACTGCCTGCTTTATTCTAGCTGTGCTGGCAGCTGATTAGATGGTGCCACCCAGATTGAGGGTGGGTCTGCCTTTCACAGTCCACTGACCCAAATGTTAATTTCCTTTGGCAACATCCTCAAAGACACACCCAGGAACAATACTTTGCATCCTTCAATCCAATCAAATTGACACTCAGTATCAACCATCACATTAAGTACATTAATTCTGAAGAACCCAATAATGATCTATGCTATTATTAAAATCCAATGATAAGTAAAAAACAGGATTGTTGTGTGTGTGCCTTGAGGATCTGCAAAGTGGCCAAACTCCCTGAGGACTTGAAAACTGCTTAATTTTCCCACCACCAAAATTTCAAATATGAATTCATCTGTTTTGATCCTCTCCCTCTTGTAACAAAAGCGGTCTGTGTTCTGAATCTCATATACTTTGTCCTCAAAACTTTTGCTTATTGGGTTACCAACCTTTATTTGACATCTCACCTCATTCCCAGATTTTCTGCTTGAATATTTCAAACAAGATGTCAACACTGAGCTTCCCAACTGATGTAATTTGTCAGACCTGCAGCTGGTCAAGAAGAACCTCCCATACCTGCCTCCTCCAGGCCTGCCTCTGGGAGCTGGCTCTCTTGTCAGTTTATCACAGTGCGCATAAAATGTTAATCACTTTCTTATGAGTAACATGATGCATTAAGTAGGGAAACACTGACTTTATAGCATATTTTTGTTTGTTTGAGACAGAGTCTCGCTCTGTCGCCCAGTCTGGAGTGCAGTGGCACGATTTCGGCTCACTGCAAGCTCTGCCTCCTGGGTTCACGCCTTTCTCCTGCCTCAGCCTCCCGAATAGCTGGGACTACAGGTGCGTGCCACCACACCCGGCTAATTTTTTTGTATTTTTAGTAGAGACGGGTTAGCCAGGATGGTCTCCATCTCCTGACTTCGTGATCCACCCGTCTCGGCCTCCCAAAGTGCTGGGATTACAGGCGTGAGCCACTGCGCCAGGCCTATAGCATCTTATTGTTATTTTTTTACGTTTAAGAGACTTTCCCTTAGCAGTCTTTCTTACACATAGGGTACATACTTTCCTTTATTATTTTACCCTGTTACATTTTCATAGTACTTTTTATACTTCGTAACTAAATCTTTACATGTTAATTTATGTTAATTTACCCACTTGTCCATTTTACCAGTGAGTGAAAGGGGCAAATAAAACTGATACGCTTGGATTTCATCTTATTATCTTCTTGCTATTGTTTGGAACACAAACAATATTGATATGAGAAAGGGAGGGAGAAGGAAATTGATTAAGCCAAGATTTAGGGGGTATTGTGTCCGGAATTGGTGGGTTCTTGGTCTCACTGACTTCAAGAATGAAGCCACAGACCCTCGCAGTGAGTGTTACAGCTCTTAAGGTGGCGCGTCTGGAGTCTGTCCCTTCTGATGTTCAGATGTGTTCGGAGTTTCTTCCTTCTGGTGGGTTCGTGGTCTCGCTGGCTCAGGAGTGAAGCTGCAGACCTTCACGGTGAGTGTTACAGCTCTTAAAAGCAGCGTGGACCCAAAGAGTAAGCAGCAGCAAGAGCGAAAGAACAAAGCTTCCACAGTGTGGAAGGGGACCCGAGCGGGTTGCCAATGCTGGCTTGGGCAGCCTGCTTTCATTCTCTTATCTGGCCCCACCCACATCCTGCTGATTGGTAGAGCCCAGTGGCCTGTTTTGTCAGGGCGCTGATTGGTGCGTTTACAATCCCTGAGCTAGATACAAAGGTTCTCCACCTCCCCATCAGATTAGTTAGATACAGAGTCTCAACACACGGGTTCTCCAAGGCCCACCAGAGCAGCTAGATACAGAGTGTGGATTGGTGCATTCACAAACCTTGAGCTAAACACAGGGTGCTGATTGTTGTGTTTACAAACCTTGAGCTAGATACAGAGTGCCGATTGGTGTATTTACAATCCCTGAGCTAGACATAAAGGTTCTCCAAGGCCCTACCAGAGCAGCTAGATACAGAGTGTCGATTGGTGCACTCACAAACCTTGAGCTAAACACAGGGTGCTGATTGGCATATTTACAAACCCTGAGCTAGATACAGAGTGCCGATTGGTGTATTTACAATCCCTGAGCTAGACATAAAGGTTCTCCACATCCTCACCAGAGCAGCTAGATACAGAGTGTCGATTGGTGCACTCACAAACCTTGAGCTAAACACAGGGTGCTGATTGGTGTATTTACAATCCCTGAACTAGATATAAAGACTCTCCACTCCCCACCAGACTCAGGAGCCCAGCTGGCTTCACCTAGTGGATCCCGCACCGGGGCTGCAGGTGGAGCTGCCTGTCAGTCCTGCGCTGTGAGCTCGCATTCCTCAGCCCTTGGGTGGTCGATGGGACTGGGCGCCATGGAGCATGGGGTGGTGCTCGTAGGGGATGCTCCGGCCGCACAGGAGCCCATGGAGTGGGTGGGAAGCTCAGGCATGGCGGGCTGCAGGTCCCGAGCCCTGCCCCGCGGGAAGGCACTAAGGCCCAGTGAGAAATCGAGCACAGCATGGTGGGCCAGCACTGCTGGGGGACTCAATACACCCTCTGCAGCCACTGGCCCGGGTGCTAAGTCCCCCATTGCCCGGGGCCAGCAGGGTTGGCTGGCTGCTACGAGTGCAGGGCCCACCAAGCCCACACACACCCGGAACTCCAGCTGGCCCACAAGTGCCGCATGCAGCCCCGGTTCCCGCTCGTGCCTCTCCCTCCACACCTCCCTGCAAGCTGAGGGAGTGGGCTCCAGCCTTGGCCAGCCCAGAAAGGGGCTCCCACAGTGCAGTGGGGGCGCTGAAGGGCTCCTCAAATGCCGCCAAAATGGGAGCCCAGGCAGGGGAGGTGCCGAGAGCAAGTGAGGGCTCTGAGGATTGCCAGCATGCTGTCACCTCTCAGTATGACTAAAAGTTGATGAAACTGATTTTTATAGAAGCTTACTATTTAGAACTTAATGATACATAACACTAGTGTACTTTGAGGAAATTTCATTGAATTGTTGGGCACAACTGTTGTTCTTGTATACTTAGCACTTTCCCCTTTGTTGTGAAGACAGAGCCCTTCTCTTGCTTTAGGACACTATACTTTGCATCGATCCTTCACCCCTAGTAAGGATATCGATAATGTTGCCTTGCTTATATTACCATAAGTGACCAACACTGGCCCATCTGTTTATCACCTACTCCTGGAAACTGATTGATTCAGAACTAACAGGTATACCAACCAGGGTGATTAGAATCCTATTCTTGGTAATTGACGTAATGTCAACACTAAATACAATACAAACCTAAAGCAACTGTGGCCATTTTGCTACCACAAAGAGAACACCGGATTAAGTATTAAACACACACAGAGAAAGACAAAAGACAGAACACGGAGGGAGAAAGAGTTCCAATAATCTCCTCCCCACACATAGATTCAGGCAAGCCTAAATATTCCTGAATTTTTCAGTAGTATAAATATTTTTGGTTTAAGCTAATTTGAATTGGTGGGCTATAATACAGAGTTTCTTAAATTTATTCTAATCATTGCTCAAAAACACATCTCAAAATTCATTTTCAAATATAATTGTTATAAAAGCCAGTATGTGTCCAATCTCACAGATGATTTTTACACTGGCCAATTTTCTTTGGGCAAATAAAAGTGAATAGTCAATATTTACAGTCTGGCTTTTTTTTTTTTTTTTTTTTTTTTTTAAACAGTCTCTCTCTGTCACCCCAGCTGAAGTGCAGTGGTGCGAACTCGGCTCACTGCAACTTCTGCCTCCTGGGATCAAATGATTCTCCTGCCTCAGCCTCCCAAATAGCTGGGTCTGCAGTCGCCTGCCACCACACCTGGCTATTTTTGTAGAGATGGGGTTTCACCATGTTGGCCAGGCTGGTCTCGAACTCCTGACCTCAAGTGATCTGACCACCTCGGCCTCCCAGAGTTCTGGGATTACAGGCATAAGCCACCATGCCCAGCCCAGTTTGAATTTAAATTGTAACATTTATGTATTTAAGCTTTTGGTAGAAGGAAGTTAGGAAGAGATTCGCAAGAACTTTCTCTGAGCTACATTCACTTAGGGCAAAAGATTCCTGTTGGTAACATGCTATTTTTATCAGGATTACTGCTTCTAAAATAGTACAATATATTTATAAAAATTATGGAGATATATATTTTTACCAACCTAAATCCATTAATTTTAATCACAAACCTATGATTGTTAGGATTAGTATCTGTCTCTCATATCTGTCTTAAAGAAACAAATTTATATAGATAGAAATTTCTGTGTAGAGTATTTCCCATACTTTCATTTGACCAGTGTTTTTAGAACCTCTCTTAAAATGTAAATTTACTCAAAACATCATATATAAATCAGTTAAGCCTAGAGTTCTTCTAGTTCAAGTGAGAATGGGAGATCCACAGTTTATCCCTTTTGACCACTTCCCTCCCGAGTCACTTTTGGGAAGAGCATAGGGTTTAATGAAACTGTTGAACTATACTGGGCATGTTAAAACGTAGGCCAAAGGTAAAAAGTGACAGATAGATTATTATTGTACACAGGTAGCGTATTTTTATCCCCATCACATTGTTTGGTAACTACTGTCTTTTTAAATGTCATAAATTGAGAAGAAGTTTTTGTTTTGTTATTCTAGTAAGAATTGCCCCTAGAAATGTATGCTAGTTTCTTGCATGCTGCTGTGCTCGTTGAAAAGGTGGCAATGACCTGACAGATGGGACAAGGAATTTATTTTGCCTGAACAATCATATAGTTAATGGAACATTTAAAAATTGACTTTTTATGATTATGTGATTAACAGGAATAATTCCTTTAAATACACTGTTTGCTAAGAGCTAGAATACAATGAAGGTTTGGAATAGCTGTCTTCTGTGTCAAAAAGAGTGATAATTCAGAAACAGCTGAAATAAGTGATATGGGTTAAAGGGAATTGGTACATGGAATTTTCTTTGTGTAAGTAGTTTACTGTTCAGTGAGCAATTTACTAGTTCAACAACGGTAGCAGTGTCTTTCTCTTTTTTTATTTTTGGCCTACTTCACATAACCCTGCAAGCAGTTGTGCTGAGGGATGTGCTGAAAATAGATTTGCCAAAAGAGTAGGTTTTAGGTACACTTACTGAAAAAAAAGGAAAGAAAAGAAAGAAAATTTAAAAAGATAACTATATGAGATGATACATATGTTAATTTGCTTGACTGTAATAAGCACTTCACTATATATACATATATATCAAAATACCATGTTTTACACCTTAAATACATACAATTTAAAAAACAAAATGTGAAAAAGTCATATGTACAGAATATGTAGGATAAATGGTGTAGTTGAAAAATTAACTGACATATTCAATACAGATATATTAATTTAGTTAAATAAACTAACATCTCTAGGGATTAAGCTACCTTTATGATAATTTAGAATCCTAAAATTCTGTGAGATAAAAATATATAACATTTTGGAAGGATAGCCTCATGTTATTTTACATAGCATCATATATAACCTTTCAAACTCATATCAGTCTTTAGTAATTACCTTACCAGTAGTTCTTATTTATATCTGTCTTGTATTTTTTCTATCATAACATAGTTGTTTTCCTCTAACATCTCACTATCCACAAAATGCAGTCAATTTCTTTGATTATGTGTAAGAAATAAGTGAATGCTTTACTATAAATATGATTTCTTTAAATAAGTTATCATGAATTTCCTTACTGAAAACAGTCTAATCCTCTGTTTGGCTGTGCATAGTTAGTAACTCAGATTTTCCTGTATTTCTATTATTATAGTACATAGATAGTATTGATCAAGATACACATTTATTAAAGAGTGTTATAATATTAAGAGCTTTAAAAGGTTATGCACATTTTCTGATAAAAATAATATTTGTGTATTTTCAATGGAATGAATAACCCATAGGCATGGATTGGAAAATAAAAATATGCTTATCTGTTAATAAAATTATAATAACTTCATCAGGTCAAACACATGTAGTTCGAACTGATCTTTAAAGTAATTAGTCCCTTTTAATAGGTATTTCAGTCATAAGTTTAAAATTGAGGTTAAAAGATGTTCAGGTTCACTGCCAAGCATTGTGGGTATAGAGATGAGCAAGTTGTACACAGTCCCGGCACTCATATATATGCTCTAATGCTGGAAACAGTCCATTAATAAACAGCTAGAGTCCAGTGTGATAAGGTTATGCTCAGAAAAATGGGGTATACTATGGATAATTACTTATAAGAGCAAATTATGGTAAAAACATATTGTCCGAAAGGGAAATTGTTAAATAAATAAATTATAATGAATAATTGTGTTTTACTATAACTGAATATTCTGAATCTATTAAATATATTTTCTAATGCATGTTCTATGAAGAAAATATGCACAATAATGTTGTTACAAAGAAAAGGAGGAAAAATACATTAATTCTGTGTTATCTCCATCACACATACACATATATAAAGAGAGAGAGAGAAAATGTGGGGGAGGGAAAGTGTGGCTGCTACTGTGAACTGATTTTCAGGGCTTGTGAGTGAAGAAGCACGGATTATGCTCTGCAAGACAAGCAGAAGGAGGCAGCATATGCAGGAAGGTGAGCGCAGCCGAGAGAGGTGTATTCCAGACTGAAACAAAGTCTGAGAGTGTAGTAGGCATCCAACAGCCATAATCGCCACCCTTGAGTTCTGTAAAACCTCTTTGAATCTTAAAATGCCCCCCTTTTACTTAGCTCAATTTATTTTCTATAATTTGTAGGCAAAAGAGCTTTAAGTAAGAGAGGTAAAAATGTTCAATAAATACAAGATTAGAAATTAGTATTCTATAAGAACTTATCTATTCCTCATACTATACCTTTTGGTGCCTGAGAATAGTGTGCAGATGAGCTTGCTTAACGATCTCAAATAAGCTTCCCATTATAATATTTATGCTTTCCCAGGTAAGGCCTCCCTTTCTATATTCAACTTTAAAGCCGAATTACTGGGTTTTTTTAGTATCTAAGATGGCTGAAGTAATAGGGGTTAGGGGAAATTGCCTTGCATTGCAGAACCATTCATTGAGCACTGCTGTCCAACAAAATTGTATGTGATAATGGAAATATTCATTCTGTGCTGTCCAGTATGATAGCCATTAGACATCAGTGACTATTGGGCACTGGAAATGTAGTTAGTACAACTTGGAAACTGACTTTAAATGTTAATTAATTTTAATGAATATAAAATAAATAGCCACATGTGGCTGGTGGCTACTATATCAGAGAGCATAGCCTTAGAGTGTACCTATGAAAAATAGAGATATTATCAATGTTATGTTGGTGTAAAAAAAATCACAACTATCTCTTATTTTCTTATGGACACTGGATATTTTCCTGATTTATAAGATATTAGTTGACATCACTAACTGAATCTTTAAAATAATGTTTTTTTCTTATTTTACTGAATACTCAAAAAAATGGAAAACTTAAAAGAATTCAAATTATGCCTTCAGTCTCAAATCTTATGAGTTTTGCTAAACAAAACAAAATGAAAGAAAAAGCAAGCAAACAGGAAAGAAAATGTAAAAATATATCAAGGAGCAGGCAATAGATAGTGAGTTCGTATTATTTCCTTAGAGAAATATTTGTTTAGAAATCAAATAAATTTTGAAGACATGTCTGAAAAGTGCATTGTAGACAATACACTATCATTGTCAAATAAAACACATAAACATGTAGACACTTTGAGCCAATGTATCTACAGAAAAAAAAATATGTAGGCAGTCTTTTTGGTCTCTAGAAGTTGGTTTAAAAGTTACATAAGTATAATAAAGAATTAATAATTTTAGCATATGATAGTAAGAAATCAGTAAGTGCTTAAAAAATGAGTAAGTGCTGTAATAATTCCAAAGGGGGAAAAATCACTCTGGCACAGATGGCCTCAGAATACATAACTGAAATTTAGGTAGGGCCCAGATAATTTGCAAGGTGAAAAAATAGTTTTTAGGAGGGAAAACATAGCTGAGGATGGGTAGTGAGAAGGTATATAGGTCTATACAAGGGCAAATGGTGGGAAGATTTGAGAAGGAAGATTGGAGACACATAATGGATTTACTGAGGATGTCCAAAGAGTTTGGATTTCATTATTAATAAAATAGGATAAATCTGACTGAGTTGTAGAGAAAATCCTTAAGAAACTCATAATATAGACACCAATCACGTCTGCATCTGTTAAATGAGCAACCACAGATGTATTGGCTAATTCAATCTATCATTTTCTGGAACGCACGTTGTCTATGCAATGAAGTTCATCCTTTCAAAAATATTTATTGAGTATAAAAATTAATAGTAAGGTACCTTTTTATAACTAAAAGATTATTTCCAAACAATATTCATATTTGGAAGGAAGGCTTAAATTCAGGCACTTCAGAAGTTGCTCAAAGTGGCTTTTTTTTGTGGCAGAAATAGTGCGGTGACTGAGCTGTTCTTGAAAATATTAATAACTCCCGCGCCCAATGTGAGAGGAAAAGCAAACCAAAACCTTACTTGGCTTAGAAAGCAAATTTGCTAAAGCATGCAAGTTAGCATTGCTGCAAATCCACTCGCATCGGTCTACCTTTATCTACTGTGCTGCTTACATATATTTAACGAAATGGTAATTTATACAAAAGTATGCAGCACTTTAACAAGAAGAAAGAAAACAAAATTGTAAGTAACCTGTGGGAGGCAAAGAGATGAGGTCCTTGTTTAATGTTCATTCTTTAAGTCTGTGACTAAAAGCAAAAACGAAAACATTTTTCCATATTCTTCTTAGATTTGTCCAATGTCTTTGTGTGACGATGGAAATATTTTATATCTGCACTTTTTGTATGTGCTATTAGTCATATGTGGTTACTGAGCACTTGAAATATGACTACGTGACTAACTGAAATTTTAATTTTATTGTTTGAATTAAATTTAATAAGGCAGGTTATTTAATCTTATCTATATGGACAGCTAATTCATATCACATAGGACAAAAATATCAATAATTAGGAAACCTAAAGGGTCAAGTGTAAGTTTTGAACATTACATTCCAAATATACACTAACATCTCCCTTTATAAATGTGTCCAGCCTACGCTAAAATAATTTGGGCATTAAACATGAGAATATTTCCTTTCCAAATTCCTATCATTTCTTCTCATTTTTACTATTTTTTTTAACCATGAATAAATTCCTTGTGAGAGACTACAGTGAGAAAACAAATTTAACAATAGATTTGATGTTGACTCACAGGGATTAAGAATGAAAAAATGTGTATTAGGTAAATGTTAGAAGAGGCAATATTAAATATCTGCAAATTTATCCATTGAATTCCAATTTAATAAGATGCTACCCTTGAAAATACTTTTTATATCAAATCAATATTTTAAACATATATAAAATTTCATAATTTTATTTATAAAAATAGCAATGTTTTAGAATTTCTTATCACAGTAAGGTAGAATTCTTGAAATAAAATGTTACTGTGATAGACTTTTACCTGGAAACAAGAAATATGATATATATATGTGTGTGTATATATATGTATATAATTATGTATAATATATATAATATATAATTATATACAGTTATATACATGTATAATTATATACATATACTTGTATATAATTATATACATTATATATAATATATATGTATATATTATATATGTAATATATATGATATAATATATATTCATATATATTATATATATGAAAATATACAGTATTTCTTAAATTTAAGACTGCAAATTATAAACTCAGGTGTAATTATGATGGATAGATACCTACATATTTTTTCCATAGGGATAAAAGGACAGGTAATATATTCCTGGATGTGAAAAGAGTAAACAGATTATTCAATTTTAAAAATATTTTTGATGTAGATTAAAACCTTTTAACTAAATATTGTTAAGAACCCACAAAGGAAGGCAGAATTTGTGTATTCTGTTTCTCTATGCCATTGACCTGCTGCATGTTTTGTTGCCATAACCTTAATTTTCAGTCTCTCATGTATTCATGCACAACCTTTATCCTCAGAGTTTGGTTTAAATCCTAATTTTGATGGTTTCAATCTGTGCGACATTGGGTAAATTGTCTTACATTGCATACTCAGAAAAAACCTTTAAAAGGGGTTAGAATGGGTTAGGAGCAGAGGTGATTCTTATGGTAGAATCTGAGTAACTAAACCTGAGCTCAGACTGCTATTGCAAGCATGCCACAAAAGGGAGGTAACATATGGTCTGAATAAGGGAAGTAGAAATAATTTGTAAGTTGACAGACAAAAACATTAGCAGAATTAAATTCCTTTTTTTTAAATTATACTTTAAGTTTTAGGGTACATGTACACAATGTGCAGGTTAGTTACATATGTATACAAGTGCGATGTTGGTGTGCTGCACCCATTAACTCGTCATTTAACATTAGGTATATCTCCTAAGCAGAATTAAATTCCTAAAATTAATGACTCAGAGAAAAGGACTAAAAGAAGAAGACAATGAAAGATATATTAAAGAAGTGGTCAAGGAAAAATGCAAGGCAGCAAATGATGGTGATTCAGAAAGAGATTTGATAAAACATATGGAAAGGTAGATCAGTTAATTTGGAAGAATATATTTATTGGTGTTTATTACATTTGAATTTCTAAGATACTTATTTGTGCAACACAGCTATGATAAATCATTGGAATTTGCAAGAAAAATAAGAGTCTGAAAATCTGAAAATGAGTAACAGAGAAAGTTTTATGCTAATGATTTAAATGAAAAGTTATCTTCTTAAATACAAATAGGGCAGAATTTTATAGTGTTTAATATATCTTTATGGGGGCATGTGAGGTGAATGGATAAATCTAAAGACATTTGGATTGGACTCTGGAAAGTGTCTCTTTAATGGAATTGTATATGCTAAATAATTTTGTAGTGATTAAAGATGTGGGTGTACTTTGAAGTAAGACGCTTAAATATTATTTCAGCACTTACGTATTATGAAACTTCAAGTAAAATTCTATGCATTTGTCTCTTTCTCTTTTTCTTAGGGTGGGGTTGTTGGATAAACTTGTACATTTCATTTGCACAATGGAGCTTGCTCTTTAAATACAGGAAATCATTGTGTGGTCCAATGGTTTAGAGCATTATATACTTTCAGTTGAGATTATTTCAGTTTGAATATCACTTCAATAGTTACTAGCCATGTGAGTTTAAGTAAATATATCACAGTCTCAGTTGCATCATCTGTAAAATGGTCATAAATTATCATAATATTTAGAGTTAAAGGATTATGAGGATTACATGAATTGATCCACATCTATTAGCACAGTGCCTGACATAACTGCACACTCAAAAGCTGTTCTCTATCATTATTACATAATATATAGCTAGTTACCCAATAGTTTATCTTTGTATTATTAGTTAGCTATGTCATTGCATAAGAAACCTTGACTTATTAATGAACTGTTTCCTACAATTTAATTTTAGTTAGTTATCTAAAACATATAATGCATTAATGCTAGTTTTATATAATTCATAAATATACCATAAAGGAGTTGAAAAATAGCTACAACTTAAAACAACAGACAATATTTAGTTAAAAAAAAAAGGAAACCAGCAAATAAAGGAGATCAGCAAGCATAAAATAGAGTACAAAAATGACACTCAGTGATTTCTCTTGGCTGGAATCTACACATTGACTCATAGAAACCGTCAAGAGCATTCTAATTTTAATAACATTATAATGTGTGTGTGTGTTTGTGTGTGTGTATGTGTATGAAGACAAAACTATTTTGCAATGATATTTAGCAAAGAAACAGTGTTTATTTTAATTTTTTTTTTAGATTCATGGGGTACATGTACTGGTTTTTTTTTACCCAAGTATATTGCATAATGCTGGGGTTTGGGTATCTAGTGAAACCATCACCCAAATATTGAACATAGTATACAATAAGATAGTTTTTCAATACTTTTCCCCTCCCTCCCTTCCCCTTTTGGAGTCCACAGTGTCCATTGTTTCCATCTTCATGTCCACGTGTACCCATTTAGGTCTCACTTATATGTGAAAACAGGAAAGGCATTTTGTAACATTTAAATTATGAATTACCAAATAGGGTCCATGAAATTTTGTGTTTGGTTCTTTAAGTTGAAATTTTGTCAGTTTTGAGAAAAAATATCTCAATTGCCTCTGTGTCAAAAAGTGCAGGCTGTTTGTAAGTGAAGAAAAAGAAATAAAAAGAGAATTTGTAGATTCATCATCTATTTGGTTTTTATTTTTTGCATGTAAATATTGAGCCAGTCAGAATTCTCCTCTCAGCATGCAGTTCTGTGACTTTATTTTATTTCATTGTTTTAACCACTCTTGTACTTGACCACATTTACTCACCTACCAAGGGAACTTTTCTGCTTCTTCTCCCATTATTAAAGAAATCCTAGATTGAGTGAGGAAAGGAACAGAAAATATTTTGAGAAGACCGACAATTGTCATGATTTGAGTAAACATATGTATCCTGCTACTCGTTTTCTTAAAGTACAATTTTGAATATAATAATTATTCAGTGTTCTTGAAAACTAACAAACACATTTTTCTAAAGAAGTACGTTTCTAGTTTTTAGAAGCAAACACCTGTTTCTTTGGTGAAGAAAACATATTTTCAAGATTGTTTATAAGGAAACACATACACATAAATACTAAAAAATTTAAATATAATTTTCAATTTCTTGCATAAGTTATACCAACATTAAATTTTACAGAAATGCAGAATGAGATTAGTTACATATATCAATCTGAAAATAAACAAAAAAATTTTAAAGAAATATACTCTTATTTTAAATATATTCTATTAGTGTTATATTTCCAGCATAAAACACATATATAATCCATTAAACAGCAGAAAGAATAAGATCATTTTGAAATTTAAATTTAAAGAAGTATTTTGATCTTAATCTATTTCATGAAATTAAAGCCTGGACTATAAACACTTTTGTATTGTTTGATTTCTGATTACAGATGGAATAAATGGAATCTGCCACCTTCACCTCATAGCAAAAAATAAGAACAAGAAAAAATATTTACAAATATGTATAAAATATAGTCTGTGTGTATCAATGAACCAGAACATACAAGGAAGGCTGAGAAATGCCTTGATTACACAGGGTTCTGGGGATAGCATTCAGCTGGCCCCAGGATACTGATCACAGATAAAACTACCAGAGCACAGTTATATAATATATGTTACATATCTTGTAACGGAAAGACAACAATCCTTTATTTGCAACATCAGTAATCTGAGCAAGATAGCTTTGGGAGCATTCTATAACCAGTTTGGCAACAGCAAGCTGTAGAGCGGGCCCAATGATAAATCACATTGAATCATCATTCGTGTGGCCAATGCAAGGAGTCTGCAGTATGAGCAGCATGCAGCTGCCAATTTGTGATGAATGAGGAAAGGTAAAGGTTAAAAGAACACATTCGCACACAAAACCTTGTGTTTTACATGCAACTTCAAAATAAATTAGGAAGATGGGCTGCTAATGGGCAATATGACTCTAACCTGAGACCTCTATCAAAAAAAACCCAAAAAACAAAAACCTGCAAAAAAAAAAAGGTACTCAAGTGAAGAAACATAAGTATATTACTTCTAGATATGTTTTGAATTTAAAAAAAAACAGAGTACTCTTTGGGGAATTTGCGGAGAATTCTCCAGTCATCTGAGGGATAAAAAATTATGTTAGTCTTAAACTTCTCCCAATGACATTAAATTCTAGAACTCAGAGGATTAATTCTTGCAAAGTTTAAAAAAATTGATTTCTCATTCTACTGTAAAGACACATGCACATGTATGTTTATTGCGGCACTATTCACAATAGCAAAGACTCAGAACCAACCCAAATGCCCATCAATGTTAGACTAGATAAAGAAAATGTGGCACATATACACCATGGAATACTATGCACCCGTAAAAAAGAATGAGTTCATGTCCTGTGCGGGGACATGGATGAAGCTGGAAGCCTCATTCTCAGCAAACTAACACAGGAACAGGAAACCAAACACCGCATGTTCTCACTCATTAGTGGGAGTTAAACAATGAGAACGCATGGACACAGGCAGGGGAACATCACACACTGGGGCTTGTCAGGGGTTGGGGGAAAAAGGGAGGGAGAGCATTAGACAAAATACCTAATGCACGCAGGGCTCAAAGCCTAGATGATTGGTTGACAGGCGCAGCAAACCACCATGGCATATGTATACCTATGTAACAAATTTGCCCATTCTGCACATGAATCCCGGAACTTAAAGTTAAAAAAAATTAATTTCTTTTGTACCCCACCAAATATTCATTCGAGTACTAAAGCAACAGATAAGAGTTTTTGAACATTAAAAATTCAAGGAATTATTTGCTATGAGATGAAACAAAAGTCCTCCAAAATAAACTTTAGCCATAAACTTTAGCCATAAACTTTTCTATATATAGAAAAACTATACCACATAACCAAATAAATGGCACAAAAGTTGAATCCATTTAACTGTAGAGTAAGGATTACAACAAATATGTAATTATAAAATACTCATAAATACACAGATACTTCAGTGAAAAAATTATACCACTAGCAAGAGTTTGGAAAGAAAGGGATGAGGAAAGTTGGAGGCAGCTCCTTCCTTTACAATCAAAATAAATAACTGCATAGATAAAATATAAGGGTTGATTGAGTTTGCTTACAGATGTAAGGTCGACACTAACAAAACTATATGCTCAACTAAAAACAAGTGTATGACGAGGTAGAACAGAATAGGATAGTTGGAAATAAATGAACACTAATTAGAGATTTTTAATTGCTCATTGTAGAAATTTTTAAAATTACTTTTTAAGAAATAGAAGTCATAATATATACATGATTTGTGCCTATCTATTTCTGTGTCATGGGTGTGGAGGAAAAAAAACACACAAAACAAAGCAAAGCCAGCACAGCCCATTAGGTAAAAGATAATACAATATTTTTTATATTATTCAAAATTGAAAATATAATATAGATTTAAGATCAAATTTCAAATATTAAATGAATAAAATCCTTAATCAGAAGACAATGAATCACAAGTTAAAACACAATTATAACTCTTTAAAATATACAAAATAATGATCAAATGACCAAAAATTATACTTAAAGTCATTAGGTTTCGAATAAAACACACAAACAATGAAATTTTACCACAAATCCATCAGATTGGCAGAAATTCAAAAGAATTTTAGAATAATGTTAGTAATATAATATTAATATGTCTGTTAGGGTACAAAGAAAATAAAACACTCACATATTCCTAGTAAGAATATAAGGTGTTTTAGCCTTTTTGGAAAAATTCTGGCAATATCTTATAAAATAAAGATTTGATTTAGCTATCATATTAATGAGAATCCTTACCAAAATTAAAAACACATATTCATAAGGATATATGTACAACGGTATTCATTGTGGCATTAATCACAATGGCATACATAAAATAAGGGGAAACAAAGTGAATGGTCGTTGAAAGGGATACAGTTGAATAAAAGATGGCTTAGCTTCACAATGGAATATAATTAACAGTATTTTAAAAATTAATTCATAGATACGTCCATTGACTCAAGGTCATGAGATATTTTGTGGGAAAATTAAAACATAAAAAATGTGAGTATAGGATGATTCCATTTGTAAAACAATGGTCAAAAATGAAACACCTACACACACATACACATATGTTTTTTCATATACATATGAAACACAGAGAGGTGCGGTGGGGGGGAATTAATATGTTTGAGTAATATGGAAGAAAATACATTATACGTATAGGTTGTTCACACAGGTGACTTAAGAGTAGAGAAGGTGTTGTAGATGAAATTTATTGTGAGGAAAAGATAGATGACAGGAGATTCAATTAAAAAGAAAAAAAGATAAAGACTCCTCTTTCAAAGACATTTTGCATGATACATCATTTATGAATTCATGTAAAGTTATATATGGATAGTTATATATATAAAGTTACATATATTTATGAATTCATGTAAAAGACATATGTATCTGTATTTAACATTAAAATCACAATAATATCCAGGTATCAAAGTCATACCAAGCAGATACAAACGAAACAGAAGGCAGGACTTCTAGTTCAATATACTTCAATAGGAGACCATGATGGTACTGAACTGGACTTTATGCAGGTAAAATCCAAATCAATATTCATAAATGTAAATAAATGCATCCTAAGTTGAGGTACTGTTGAATTTAGAGCAAAAACATTTGGGACTTTACAAATAGATCTTAAATATATCAGAAATTGCCAACTTCACATGCAATTAAAACAAATGACAAAAATATGGAGAGAAATAGCACTTTAGTTCAGGTTAGCAAAAACTGAAAAGTTGTATAATTTACTATTTTGGCAAGGATATAGAACACACTATAAAAGCTTAAATTGCTACAACTTATACAGAGGGCAAGTAAATAATATTTTTCAAAATTAAAAATGCCCCTGCCATTCAATTCAGCAATTACATTTCTAGGACTTTATACTTCAGGAATTGTTTCACACCTGTGAAATAATGTATATATAAGAATATTCAGTGTTGTGTTTATCTACAATAGCAAAAGCTTAAAAACAATCTCAATATCCACTGACAGGGGACTTTTTCAATAAATTGTGTTTATATCTATACAGTAGAATTCCCTGAGTTGTTAGAACAAATCAACAAATCAGATGACTCATATATATTGATGTGAAACTATCCATAAGATATATTAAGGGGAAAAGATACAGCATAGTATATATAATATACTATCATTTGGATAGAAAGTAAACAAACGGAAATACAACTATGCCTATAATAACTAGTTGCTCAGAATATGAAACTTTCGTGGCTGGAGAACAGGAATAGGAAAGAAACATATTTTTCACGGTATGTAAATTTATAACTGTTGAATTTTATATCACATATATACAATGTATAAATTATATAATCTGTATTTATATTGAATTACTTAGAACCCAAATAAAATACTTGTATAAAGACAAAATTTTAATGTTAAAATTAAAATGTATCTCTGTGTGTATTCCAATGTTTGGATATATCTGAGCACTAGTCCTTTTAAGAAAGGATTGCTTTTAAAGTGGAATTTTATTTGTTGTTAGAAAATTGAGATAGAACTCTATTATCGATATGGGGAAAAAATTAAGATGCAGAAGGGAAGGCAGGGTTTTGTGCTGTGTGAAAATGTAGACATATACATGGGTAGATATGTATAAAAGCTTCAAGAAGGGTACTCAAGAAAGTATTAACAATGGCAGTCTCTGGGGAGTGGAACTCTTAGCTACTTGGGATTGAGGGGATTGGAGAGATGCATTTATTGGTTACTTTATACGCTTCTCTGTTTGGAGTTTTAAAAAATGGGCCTTCTTATTTTATGAAAGAGAAAGAGAGAAAGAGAGGAAAGGAGGAAGGGAAAGGGGCAATAAATGATCCTGCTCCAAAACAATGAGAAAGCATTCTTCTCCAAGCGACTAGAGTTCTGAAAGAGATTAATTTGTACTCACTTATTGATTAAGCTCTCTCAGTAGTCTTTGTTAAAGAAAAAAATCATTTTATTTTAATAAAAATGTGCCATAGAGATAACACCTTTGGAAGGTGAAGTGAAAGTGAAAGACCTAATGAGGTAATAATTTGCAGATACGTACCTTCACTACAGGACATCTCCTTGGAATTCAAGAAGAGTCACTGAGCGTGAATTTTATTTAAGTTATTGAATAGAACATACTCCTCCAGTCTCTCAGGCACAAAACCTAATGCCTAATTTAAAAGATAAGTTTCTGTAAAATGCTGATTAGGTCATTAACAAGATAAACCATTAAATTGCTACTAAGGTTTTTCTGTTTGCTTACTTTCCCTTTTACTAATTTGAAACATCCAACAATATTGTCTTACAGAAAGGTTGATAATTTGAACTTCAGCTTTTTATTCAAGTAGTAAAATAAAAATCTATCCTACAAACTAAACAAAGGAAAAATTAGAAAATATATCTCTGCTCACAACAGATGGTCTATTTAGTATATAAATTCAGTTTAATGACCAGCATGCATTATTTAAAGTACATGTTAAGGATTTTTTTTAACCTTCCTTTATAGATGTGACATTTGGCAACTACAAACGAATAAAAAATATAAGTCTTCAACAACAGTGTATAATTTAGTAAAGCAATTACTAATATATTCAAAATAAACCATGTCAATTACCTGCATTTTGGGTTTATCATTTACTTCTGTCAGGCATTTAGTGAACTCTTCTAGAAATGCAAATATAGTATGTTTTCTCACTTATGTTACTAAAAAAGTATTTCCCAACAGTAGACAAAAAGTATTAAGATTAGAAGCATTATATAAGAAGATAATAGAATGAAAATCTAAACAAAAATGGAAAACACCTTGAATTTTCGATTGCGTAAAATCCATTTGTCAGAAGAGCCCTCAGAGTTTCAACTTTGCATTAGTTTTCCAGTCAGGTCTCCTTGTTCGCTTCAGTCTCATCTTTCTTCTTTCATTAGCTTTGATAAACAAGCATTGTAAACCTTTAAAATTCAATCTTGCCATTCAACATTTACTCTGATTCTAACGTAATTCTTTGAAGATACTCATCAATTTGCTTTTTTTCCCCTTCTTATTCCACCATGGCTCTAATAGATGTTTCAATTAAAATAAATCCTGGGGTCCGAGCAGATAGCTCAATTAGAGGTTAACTAACAAAACCGAACAATTTTAACCCCAGAGGAAAGATTGTAGAATGACCTAAAAGCCAGAAATATTTATATTTTGCAGAATGCAGGATAGAATTTATCTTGTTAGAAAGCATAAACTAAATTTGAATACCATAAAATAATACGTGGGATATGAGACTATACAGTTTTGTAGGTGTAACTTGCACTTTTTGCCATTTATAGTCCAGATGGAAATTTGAGAATTTATAGCAAGAAAATGAAAATATTTATTGTAGTGACATTTTACTTTGAGTAAATCTAATCTTTCTTCTACTATTCTTTCTTCAAATTTGTGAAAGCTTTAAATAATTTCTCCCTGGGGTTCTTCCTTTATAAATCTACATGTTCCCATTTCTTTGACTATGCAGTTGTCATGGTTTCTAGACTTTTTAGCACACATCTTTAGAAACTCACGTTATCATTGCCTCTTGTTAAATTATGGAACATGGAATTCAACAATCATTTGTGGTATGATTAGTTTCATCAAAGCAGTCTATTCCTTGAGAGGCAATATAGCCTAGAGGTTAAGAGTGCCAACTCTCCAGTCAGGCTTTGAATCTTGGTTCCATCCTATCTAGTTGTGCCTTATTAATGTGCAAAATGAAAAAAAAAAAGAACACTCTTGTGATTCAACATAAGTCAAGCACTTAGAACAATATATAGTACAGAGAAAGCACTATATAAATTCTTATTTTCCTCTTTTGTCTGAGATATTGTATTCCTAAAATCTAGGTTAACATAATGTTACTTGTTTCCCCCTGTTGGAAGAGAGGTATACATAGCAAATTCATATGGATTCATGAGACACTTGTAATAAGGAAGGTAAAATTGTTAGTATAGTTTTATGTAAGTTACTGGCAAACCAAGTATACTTTCTTCAACTGTATACAGGAGTTCTTGAAAATACACTAAAGTTATATTTTTTAATGCACTCAGAAGAAATAGAAAACCTTCAATTTATATTCACTTAGAGTGCCTGAGGCATTTTTACTCTAGCCTAAATTTGATAATTACGCATTTTTGAATTTTTATAAAATTGTGGACAAAGTAAATTTTATTTTGTTTGTTCTTATTTGTCTAGCACCATTCTATCTTTGTGATATATTAGATTTAAATTGGGACAAAAATCAACGTATCTTTTTATAGTTTAAAATCAAGTTTTATGTTCTGTACTTATCCAAAATAGGGCAGCCTCATTTTTTTTTAAATAGGAAACAGGCCTTGTGTAGGAGCTACATAAGGTCAATTAGAAGGAATCAGGCCAATTAGAAGGCGTTCTTTTGAATTCTGTGTGAATGTGTGTTCATTTGATGACTAGGTATGTTTTCCCTAAGTATAGAATGATCAGAAATATTAGAAAAGAGATTGTTTCAGGTGCTGCTGGATTAAAAAATAACTGAATTATATGGTGAGTGAATCATAATTACTATTAATAGGATGATTACTTCTGTTGCCATGACAGCAATTATCACCTTTAAGTGAGTTAGACACATTTTGATTGGCATTATTAAACCAAGGATCAAAACAATAAAAATGGGTTAAATTTTTTATTTTTCAAAAATCATATTTAGAGGTGTTGAGAACTGATGCAAGTACTCTTCAAGTAATGCACACATCTCTTACAAATATCACTTAGAATTAGCACATTTCATAGTAATTTCTACTTTGTCCAAATGGCTAATTGTCATCTATCCCAGCCGCATTGTACATATAAAAAAATACTTTCAGCCCGGCGCAGTGGCTCACGCCTGTAATCCCAGCACTTTGGGAGGCCGAGGCGGGTGGATCATGAGGTCAAGAGATCAAGACCATCCTGGCCAACATGGTGAAAGCCCGTCTCTACTAAAAATACAAAAATTAGCTGGGTGTGGCGGCCACTTGTAGTCTCAGCTACTCGGGAGGCTGAGGCAAAAGAATCGCTTGAACCCGGGAGGTGGAGGTTGCAGTGAGCCGAGATCACACCACTGCACTCCAGCCTGGGTGACAGAGCAAGACTCCGTCTCAGAAACAAAACAAAAAGAAAAAAAAATTGGTAACTTTGTGGGTAAATGTTAGCCTATGCAGTGTTCTATAATTTTGAGGTCAAGGAAATGGAATCCTGTATTTAAAATTTTATTTCCTACCTAATAAATGGTGGCTCCTTAATATATATTTGTATGATCAATGCATAAATAAAATATTAAGACATACTCTCTAATTTTCTAGTTTCCAAGAAACAAAGCATAGACAAATACTTAAATTTAAAAAGCTTATATATGGTTCTTATTTCAGAGGCAAGATAAAAACTGATATAGAAGTTCAAAGAATAGGAGAAGGCTTCTAAGTCAGTAGACATTGGGAAGGTTTTGTGAAAGCAGTGGATAGAAGCTAGATTGAAATCCAGGGTTGTATTTAAATAAAGGAGTGAATACTCCAGATAATCAGCTGTACCTTTTCAATGTCACTGACATGAGCAAGACCAGACATATTAGGCCCAATTTTGTAGGATATTGAATGTGGGGTTAAAGATTTTTAACTTTATTCTGGAATATTTTTATTTGGACCTAAACATAGTATTCAGTCTTTGTAAAGTTATCACTGAATCTGTTTTAAATTCAAGGTTTTTACTTTCTTTGTAGGTTATAAGCCCATTATATTTATACAATCAATCATCTTTTTTCATTGCAATAAAATCAATGAATATTATGTGTCCATTCTTTCTTTCCTGACTATTTTTATACCTGTCAATTCTTGTGCATGAACTAATTTATTTATATTTCAACATAAATTAGATGTTTTTTAGAGTTTAAGAAAGATACTTAGACATCTGTTATAATCAGTGAAAGAAGGGTTACTGATTTATTACTTATTTATCTCAAAAAAACAAAAACTTGAGAATGCATTACCAAAGATCAAATTTGCCTTTATATATATATATTAAGTTTATATATATTGTCATATATATAAACTTGGTTTACTCACCCCCATGCAAGTCCTGTCCTGCAGTCAGAAATTTTGTCAAAATCAGGCAAAAAGAGCCTAATTTTTTAACTTCTTTTTCTGTCAAAATTATTTCAACCTCTAAAAATATGTAGCATGTAATATCTCACTGATATCTACTTTATTTCACTTAACTCATTCGTCTCTATTCTTATTTGGGGTTTTGAAGGTAGAGACTAAGATAGAACAAATTTATTTGTCAGTAAAGGTATTTGAAGGTTCAGGGCAAACTCTAGGTTGGGGAGAGAGAGAGAGACAGAGACTGACAGAGGAGAGAGAAAGAGAGCACAAGTGCTAAGGGAAATGTAGAAAGAAATTTTAAGTGGTTCACTGTAAAGTGTGAAATAAAAATGGTCTCTTTCTTCTCTCCCCAGAATCTTTAGTAAATTCGAGTTTGCTGAGCAGTGCTTGTCTGTGAGTGAATTTATTTGAGAGCACTAAAAGTATTCCAAAAGGAACCAACTAACATTTGAGTGGATTTTAATATGATCAAAAATTCTCTTTTGAATTTATATTATGTGTCAGGAAGCCTCTGGGGATAGAGAGTCCATTAAAATGAGCAGTGTGCTCTTTTGCATAGTGGGGTAGGCAGAGTTTAAAGATGACCCCCAATGACCCATTCTTATATCATTCCGCTCTTCTTTAGTGTCGACAGGATTTCACTCCCTTGATTGGGTTACTAATCAGTTGACTTTGACGTTATCAAAAGAGACATAATTCTGGGTGGATCTTACCCAATCAGAAGAACGTTTAAAAGAGATGAAGCACTTCCTAAAAGAGATTCAAAGCATAACAAGGTCCATGGAGGAACCACATAGTAAGTGCCTGAGAGTGGCATGTCAGAGCTAAGAGCAGTTCTGGGACAATAGATAGAGAAGAAATGGGGACCTCAGTCATGTCACTGCAAAAAAAATGAATTTTCCCAAAGACATAAGGATGTAAATGCACTTGGCTGATATTTTGATTTCAGCTGTATGAAAACCTTAGCAGAGAACCCAATATACTATAGCCAGACTCTTGATCTATGGAAACTGTGAGATAATAACTTTTTTATTTTATAAGCCTCTAAAATGGTGGTAGTTTGTTCACAGAAATAAAAATCTAACACAAGGAGTCCACTGCCTTCTCTTAGTGTCTTTGTTTATCTGTGTTGTTACTCTTATTATTATTATTATTTTAATTTAAGGTCATCAATGAAGATAATCCAATTGGTTGGCCAGTAATTATCCAGTATTGAGTACCCATTAGTGGACCGCTGCAGCCATGCCATTTCAAAAGCTGGTGACCTATAGTTAGGTAGACCAGATAATTCATAAAAACAGTTTGCATTTACTCAGTATTACTAAGTGTTAGATACTATTTTAAGCATTTTTTTTTTTTTGAGACGGAGTCTCACATGGTCACCCAGGCTAGAGTGCAGTGGCAGGACATCAGCTCACCGCAACCTCTGCCTCCAGAGTTCAAGCAATTCTCCTGCCTCAGCCTCCCGAGTAGCTGGGACTACAGGTGCCCACCACCATGCCTGGCTAATTTTTTTGTATTTTTAGTAGAGACAGGTTTTCACCGCTTTAGCCAGGATGGTTTCGATCTTCTGACCACGTGATCCCCCCCCACCTCAGCCTCCCAAAGTGCTGGTATTACAAGCGTGAGCCACTGCGCCCAGCCTATTTTAAGCATTTGTAATGCATTAATTCATCTAATCATCACAACCATTATAATCAACTTCATCTTATGGATGGGATAACTCAAGTATAAGGAAGTTAAATAATTTCCCCTAGATCACACAGCTAGTAAGCAACAAAACTAGGGTTCGAATATCTAGGCAGTCTCATTTTAGAATGTGCGAATTTAACTACATACTGCCTCTTCTGACAGACCGTTGACGACTATTACCTGTGAAGGTCCCAGCCACATTTGCACATGTCATATTGTGAAGTCATAGCTTCCTTAGTTTTCTGATAAGTTGCAGAGGTTGCAGTGTGGGAGATTTTCTTGCTACTTAAGAAATACTTTGTAAATCTCACAATGATTAGGAAGTCTGAGAAGCTCTGACAGCTCTCAGCAAAATTTTAGAGATCCAGGTGAAAAATCAGTGTTTTTGAAAATGTATGTTTATATTACAGATGACTATAAAAAACTGCAAATCCTTAAATTATGAATGACCAACATCTAAAATTTCACATCAACAAGAAGAAATATATTAAACATTCAGATGGATTGGCTTTTTACAAGATTTTCAATATTTGGAATTTTTGTCATAAGTAAAATCTAATGTTAATACATATGTGATTCATGGTAGTTCCTATTTTAGAACTTTCTAATCTGTCATTATGAGATATTTTTATCTGTCTTGCTCCCATGCTTTTCTGTGCATGTCACTGACTAAAATAATTTACATAAGAAAAAATTCAATTTGTAAAGAAAGGACACATTCAGAGAATAATTTTTATTAATATTATCTTCATGATAACATATCAATTTGATTATAAATAAAGCCGTGTGGCCTCATTACTGACTTAGAAAATACTTGGCAGGTACTCATTTTTGTCTCTCTTGGCTACTGGTTAATGCAGTGCACCTGTTTTAGAACACTGAAATCTTACTCACTCATAAAATACTTTTTTTTTTTTTTTTTTTTTTTGAGACGGAGTCTTGCTCTGTCGCCCAGGCTGGAGTGCAGTGGCACAATCTTGGCTCACTGCAAGCTCCGCCTCCCAGGTTCACACCATTCTCTTGCCTCAGCCTCCCGAGTAGCTGGGACTACATACGCCAGCCACCACGCCCGGCTAATTTTTCTGTATTTTTAATAGAGACGGGGTTTCCCTGTGTTAGCCAGGATGGTCTCGATCTCCTGACCTCTTGATCCACCCGCCTCAGCCTCCCAAAGTGCTGGGATTACAGACATGAGGCACCGTGCCTGGCCAGCCATAAAATACTTTTTATATATTTTGGTATAATTACTATTATAACTATACATGTGTTTTCATATCCATTTAATATCCATAATCTGTCACCACATTTTACTTTTAAAATTTTATTTACACATTAATGTTCCATTTACATTTTGTAAAATAAGATGCAAATTAACTAAAGTATTATACCAAAATGAATTGCAGCTCTAGCATGTGTTAGATATTGTACTAAGGAGGGGATATATGGTAATAAAAATGCTTAATCCATAACACCATGCATATTTTAACTTAAAAACCCTAATATCTCTATATATTTTTGTTTCTGCATATATTACACACACAACTGTGTGTGTATATATATATATTTATGTGCATATATATGTATGCAATTTTACATTTTGGTAAATGACAAAAGAAAAACAACAAAGTTAATGAAAGATAGTAAGAGGAAAACCTCTTTAAACTAAAGGGTAGAAGGTTAGGGGAGATCTTTAAGCAGAGGTAAAAATTTAACATGAAACCAGATATTTGGGAAAAAAAAGGAAATGTGTTTGAGAAAGAAGATATGGAATATGCCGAGATTCTGAGGTGGGAAACTCCTGGAGCCTAGTAAAGTGGACAGTGTGATTGGAAGGGAGTAATGAACAAGGCAGAGAATACCAGGAAATAGACATGGAGAGGTAGGAAATCCCATTCATGGAGAATGCACTGTACCTGTTGTAGTACAGGTTTTAGAGGCTTTATTTTCATTATTGTAGAAAAGCAAACACTAAAATGACTCAAGTTTCTCTTCTATCTAATAATTACCTTCATCTGAGTTTACTTCTAAAATTGTGTTATAGTGTTCTGCACAGACCTTACATCTTTCATAAAAATTATCTCGAAATGGATTATAAGTATAAATGTAAAATGCAGAACTTTAAAAATTCTACAAGAAAACATATGAGAAAATATAGACCTTAAATTTGTTGATGAGTTTTAGATACAATACCAAATCCTTATTCATGAAAGAAAAATCTTGACAAGTTGGACTTCATTGAAATTAAAAATATCTACTCTGCAAAATAAAGTTAAATAATAAAAATATTAGCCATGGACTGGGATAAAATATTCATAAAATACATACTTGAAAAGCACTTATATCCAAACTACATAAAAGAACTCTTAAAACTCAAGAAAACAACCCAGTTGAAAAAGGGACAAAAGATCTAAAGGTTGGGGGTCAAAGCAAGACGGCGGAATAGAAGCCTACGTTGTTTGTCCCTGCCACTGGAACACCAAATTTTATAAATTATCTGCACACAGAGAAGCTCTACCACAAGAACAAAAAATCAGATAACCAATCACAGTACCTGATTTTAACTTCATATGGCTAAAAGAGGCAGTGAAGAGGGTCAGAGACAGTCTTGAATTCCCAGTGCCTCTCCCCTCTCCCAGTGGTAGCCATGTAGCATGGAGAGAGAATCTGTGCACTTTGGAGAGGGAGACTGTGGTGACCAGAGGACTTTACATTGAACTCAGTGCTGCCCTGTCACAGTGGAAAATAAAGCCAAGCTGGGCTTAGCCAGTGCCCGCACCTGGAGGGAGCATTTCAACCAGCCCTAACCAGAGGGGAATTTCCCACTCCAGCATTCAGAACTTGAGTTTGTTGGCAAGCCTCACCACTTTGGGCTGAAGTGCTCTGTGTTCCTAGATTAATTTGAAAGGCAGTCTAGCACACAAGAACTGCAATTTCTAGGCAACTTGTAGTGCTAGTCTGGGATTAGAGCCAGTGGACTAGGGTAGCACTGACCTAGGGAGACACCAGCTGCTGGCGCAGCTAAGGGAGTGCTTGTGCCATCCATCCATCAACTCCAGGCAGTCCAGCTCACAGCAATGAAAGTGACTCATTCCTTCTGATTAAGGAGAGGAGGTCAAAGAGTAAAGAGGACTTTGTCTTATGTGTTAGATACCAGCTCAGCGGTAGTAGGACGGGGCACTGGGCAGAATAGGGAGGCCCCCATTCCAAACCCTAGCTCCCAGATGACATTTCTAGACATTCCCTGGGCCAAAAGCAACCTCTGCTTTGAAGGGAAGAACCCATTCTCTCCAGGATTCATCATATACTGACTAAAGAGCCCTTGGTCCCTGAATAACCAGCAGTAATACCCACGGAGTATGTGGTGGGCCTTTGCCTCTGAGACATGCTGGCTTCAAGGGTGACCTAGCACGTTCCCACCTGTGGGCACTATGGTGAAAGACTCCTTCTGTTTAAGAAAAGCAGAGGGAAAAGTAAAGAGGACTTTGTCTTAAACCTTATGTACCAGCTTGGCTATAGTAGGGTAGAGCAATAAGCAAGCTCTTGGGGTCCCTAAGTCCAGGCCTAGGCTCTTAGAAAGCATTTCCTGACCTTCCCTGGGCTACAGGAGAGTCCACTGCCCTGAAGGGTGAGTCCCAGACATGGCTGCGTTCACCGCAAACTGATAGAAGAGTCCTTGAGTTTTAAATGAACATTTGTGGTGGCCTGGCAGAACCCCCATGGAGTGGTTTTGGTGATGGCCCCAAAGAGAGGCTCCTATGCCTGTGGAAAGGGGAAGGAAAAGTGGGAAGGACTTCGTATTGTAGTGTGAGTGCCAGCTTAGCCACTGTAGTCTAGAACATCAGGTATACTCTTAAGGTTACAGACTCTAAGCCCTGGTTCACAGACAGCATCTCTGGACATGCTCCAAGCCTGGGGGAACTTACTACCTTGAAGGGAAGGGCCTTGGGCAACACCCAGTGCTGTGTTGGCTTCAGGTCTGACCCAGCACAGTCCCAGTAGTGGTGGTCACAGGGGTGCTTGCATCACCACATCCCCAGGTCCAGGTGTCTAAGTGCAGAGAGAGAAAGTCTCTGCTTATTTGGGAGAAAGTCAGAGAAAAGAACAAAAGTCTCTGCCTGGTAATCCAGAGAATTATTCTGGATCTTATCCATGTCCACCAAGGTGGTACCTCTACAAGTCTGCAAAATTCACAGCATTATAGGGCTTGGTACCCAAGTCCCTTCAACTCCTGGAAAGCCTTCCCAAGGAGGGCAAGCCCAGAATGTGAAGACGATAATAAATATCTAACTCTTCAATGCCCAGATACCAATGAACATCTACAAGTATCAGCATCATCCAGGAAAATATGGCCTCACAAAAAGAATTAAATAAGGCACCAAGGACAAATGCTGGAGAAACAGAGATAAATGACCTTTAAGACAGGTAATTCAAAATGGCTGTTTTGAGGAAACTCAAGGAAATTCAAGATAACACAGAGAAAATTTCAGTATCCTATCAGATAAATTTAACAAGGAGATTGAAATAATTTAAAAGAATCAAGCATAAATTTTGGAGTTGAAAAATGCAATTGGCCTACTGCAGAATGCATTAGAGTCTCTTAATAGCAGAAATGATCAAGCAGAAGAAAGAATTAGTGAGCCTTGACCACAGGCCATTTGGAAATATACGGTCAGAGGAGGCAAAAGAAAAAAGAATAGAAAACAATAAAGCACACCTGCAAGATCTGGAAAATAGCCTCAAACAGGCAAATGTAAGAGTAATTGGTTTTAAAGAGGAGGTAGAGAAAGATACAGTGGTATAAAGCTTGTTCAAAGGGATAATAACAGAGAACTTTTGAAACCTAGAAAAAGATATCAACATTCAAGTATAAGAAGATTATAAAACACAAAGCAGGTTTAACTCGAAGAAGACTACCTCTAGGTATTGAATAATCAAACTCCCAAAGGTCAAGGATAAAGAAATGATACTAAAAACAGCAAGAGAAAATAAACAAATAACATACAATGAAACTCCAAAACATCTAATAGCAGACTTTTAGTGGAAACCTTACAGGCCAGGAGAGAGTGATATGACATGTTAAAATTGCTGAAGGAAAAAACTGTTACCCTAGAATGATATAACCAATGGAAATATACTCAAGAAGAAAGAGAAATAAAGGTCTTCCCAAGACAAACAAAAACTTAGGGATTTCATCAACAGGAGACCTGTCCTACAATAAATGCTAAAGGGAGTATTTCAATCTGAAAGAAAACTATATATACACGCGTATATATATATATTTTGTTTGTTTGTTTGTTTGAGATGGAGTTTCGCTCGTGTTGCCCAGGCTGGAGTGCAATGGCGTGATCTCAGCTCACTGTAACCTCTGCCTCCCAGGTTCAAACGATTCTCCTGCCTCAGCCTCCCGAGTAGCTGGGATTACAGGCATGTGCCACGACGTCCGGTTAGTTTTGTATTTTTAGTAGAGATGGGGTTTCTTCATGTTGGTCAGGCTGGTCTGGAACTCCCAACCTCAGGTGATCCACCCACCTCGGCCTCCCAAAGTGTTGGGATTACAGGTGTGAGCCACCATGCCTGGCCAGAAAATGATATTAATGAGCAAGAAGAAATCATCTGAAGGTACAAAACTAATTGGTAGTAGTAAGGACATAGAAAAGCACTGGACCAGTGGTGTGTAGGCTATTCTTGCCTGAAGTAGAAAAACTAACTGAATAATAAATCAAAAATAACCACAACATTTCAAGACATAAACAGTACAATTAAAATATAAAGAGAGAAAACATAAAGTTAAAAAGCAGGGTGACAAAGTTAAAGTGTAGAGTTTCAATTAGTTTTCTTTTTGCATGTCTGTTTGTATACAGAATCAGTGTTGTCATCAGTTTGAAATAATGGGTTATAAGGAGGTATTTGCAAGCCTCATTTTAGCCTCAAATTGAGAAACGTACAACAGATACACAAAAAATTAAAAAGCGAGAAATTAAAGCATATCACCTGAGAAAATAATCTTCACTGAAAGGAAGACAGGAAGGAAGGAAGGAAAGACAGGCAAGAAGACTGGAGATTCCTCAAAAAACTAAAAATTGAGCTACCATATGATCCAGCAATCCCAATGCTGGGTATATACCCAAAAGAAAGGAAATCAGTATATCAAACAGATATCTGCACTCCTATGTTTGTTGCAGCACTGTTTACAATAGCTAAGATCTGGAAGCAACCTAAGTGTCCATCAACAACAAATGAATGGATAAAGAAAATGTGGTACATATACAAAATGGAGTAGTATTCCATGATGCAGTTATTACATATTGCATGTCTATATTAAAATATCTCATGTACCCCATTAGTATATACAACTACTGTGTACTCAGAAAATTTAAAAAAAGGCATCTCATACACACATACACACACACACACACACACACACACGGATAGCAAGTAAGCATATGAAGAGACTCAACAATATTTGCATTAGGGCCATACAAATTCAACAATAATTACATATTTCTCAGCACCTATTAGAATGGCTAAAGTCCAAAACCTGATAGTACAATAGCTGACAAGAATATAGAGTTTAAAAATACTGGAATTGGCCCGGTGCAGTGGCTCACACCTGTAATCCCAGCACTTTGGGAGGCCGAGGCAGGTGGATCATGAGGTCAGGAGATCAAGACTATCCTGGCTAACACGGTGAAACTCTGTCTCTATTAAAAATACAAAAATATTAGCCAGGTGTGGTGGTGGGCGCCTGTAGTCCCAGCTACTCAGGAGGCTGAGGCAGGAGAATGGCATGAACCCGGGAGGCGGAGCTTGCAGTGAGCCGAGATTGTGCCACTGCACTCCAGCCTGGGCAACAGAGCAAGACTCCATCTCAAAAAAAAAAAAAACCTGGAATTAAAGAATTAAGTAGATGGTTGGTTAATGATGGAAGCCAGGATTGAAATGATAGGCCAGGGATGATCCTGGAACAATCCAGGTATTTACAGATTAGAGTTGGGACAGCACTATGAATTTATGTTTAGCTAAGTGGGTTGTTAGACACACATATATTTCCTCGGTCTCTCAACTGAGAGGACCTAGAGGCAATGACACACTAACAAGCACACTAGAGCTCAGGTCTTGGTTTTTAATATTATTCTCCAATGAAAGGAACCAGGGCCGGGCATGGTGGCTCATGCCTGTAATCCCAGCACTTTGGGAGGTTGAGGCCAGTGATCACTTGAGGCCAGGAGTTCGAGATCAGCATGGCCAACATGGCGAAACCCTGTCTCTACTGAAAATACAAAAAATTAGCCGGGTGTGGTGGTGCGTGTCTGCAGTCCCAGCTACTTGGGAGCTGAGACAGGAGAATCACTCAAACCTGGCAGTTGGAGGTTGCAGTGAGTTGAGATCACACAACTGTGCTCCAGCCTAGGCGACAGAGTGAGACTCTGTCTCAAAAAAAACAACAACAGAAAACAAAACAACAACAACAAAAAACACGAACCGGGACTCCTTGGATAAATGTCTGATTCTAAGACTTAGGCAGGAAGTATACAAGATAATCTTGGGGCATTATGTGTTATAGTGCCAGAAACTAAGGACGTGTTCTGAGAGACAACAGCAAGAAAAAAGAAAAGAAAACAAAACAACACACATATTGTAGTAAGTCAAAAAGGCAACTGAAAGAGCTCCAGTGTTCAATGCTAGAACAATTTAAACAACAAGATAAACAAAATAGTATTGGATTATAATCCAAAGTATAAGATAAATACCCACATATGCACTCATATATAAAGGAAAAAACAAATAAATGAGGCAAATCTCAGCATAAAATTCCAACTAATTTATTTAGGTATTTATCCCTCAAGGAGATACAACATAATCCCTACACCTTAGGTTTAAGTATAAGCTGCACACAGGGATTTTCTCCTAGAGTGTGGCAAGAGGAGAAAAACTAACTTTATAGCAGAGAATCTGGAAAACCACTACCTCAGTCAGGTGAGCAATGTCAACATAAACAACACTGAGTCATGTTGATAGTGTGAATCCTTGGATAAGATTGGCATTTCACCTCGATGGTTTTTCTCAGAAAAACTCATAACTTCAGAATCTAATCTTATAAAAACATCATATAAATCCCAAGTAAGCTACAATCTGCAAAATACCTCAACAGTACCCCTCAAAACTATCAAAGTCATTCAAAAACAAGGATTGTCTGAGAAACTGTCACAGCTTAAGAGGACCTTAGGAGACATGATGGTCAAATGTAATGTGGTATCCTGGATGGGTTTCTGAAACAGAAAAAGGATATTAGGTAAAAACTAAGAAAAATATGAAAAAAGATATCGACTTTAGTTAATAATGTATCAATATTAATTATTAATTATTACAAATGCACTATACAAATATAAGATATTATTGTGGATGCTGGAACTGGTATGCATGGGGATTCTATACTACCTTTACATTTTTTTGGTAACTCTATTCTAAAATAAAAATTATTAGAAAAAATTAAGTGCTTAATGAAAATGAAAAGGTTCCCTGACATTCTCTATAGAGGTGGGGACACACTTTGCCATAGAGCTCTTTATGATATCAATTTTCTCTTTTGCTCTTGCTTCTGTCTACTCTATAGAATTTTAAAAGCTGGGTTGAATTTAATCACTGTATAAATCACATAAATCAAGTAGAAATTATTACTAAAATTTTTCTGTGAATCAGAAACTATTCTAAAATAAAACATCTGAAAATTCGGGGTGTAGTTTTATATTTTTTCTAAAATTTGAAGGCTTGATTTGGTTCACATTTTAAGTCATTTCTACGTTTTTAGTTGTCACATGTTTTGAAAGACTGTGACAGTACTATTATTTTAACCAAGGGGGAGGAAAAAGTCCTTTTTCTTTTCCCAATAGTTTAAGTTTACTTACTAAGAAGGGCTATGAGAGATGTGACTACAAAAGAAAATACGTTTTCAGTTTAATCTTAGAAAGTTTCAAGAACAAAAGTTGGAGGAACCCTAGAGCTCTAGGATTCACTTTCGATTACCATTCCTAGAAGGTTCACTTTTTTGGATCACCTGACTTTCAATATTGCCTCACTTTCTGTCTCTAAAGGGATAACGGCTTTATTCTACCTCACACTTATCACTGTTAGCAGACCAATCAGCTTATTGTAGGTTTTCTGTTCTAGGCCTTTACTTAAGTTACTCCTTAAGTCTAGAAATCTCTTCTTTTCTTTAAAAATCAGTTTTCATCTTTTCCAGAAAGTCTTTTCTGAGTCCTAAAGTTTGTTTATAATACTTTCCGCTGTCTTGGTAGTTTCCATATAACCAACATTCATTAAGTAAGAAAATATCTATTAAGTTTCTCCTGGGTATCAGATACTCAATATGCTGGGCACCTATTCATGGTTTCTCAGCTGGAACTGTCAGCTCCTTGAGGGCAGAGATCATTTCCTATTAATCTTAACTCCAAGAACTTGGCAAATTCTTGACACATAGTAAGTGTTCTGGGGGAAAGAAAAGAGTGTAGTCCTGAATAAAAAAAAAAAAAAAAAAACAGCTTTCTCAGAATGCAAGATGTTCAAAACTAAAATGTCGTTCAGGGATTTATTCATTTCCATGATTTCATGACATGTAATTTTCTTTAGGACTATGATTTCCCTTAAACTCTTTCTGCTTAGAAATGTCCTTCACCGGCTCCTGAAGGACCTTTAGATGAATTTGACTTATGTGATAGAATAAGTGGTTGCCCACACCTTTCACACATCTGTGAACTGATCAAGAATTCAGATTATTTCTATCATCTGTCCAGATGGCTTGAAAAAAAAATGCAAATTTCTTTCTTATTGTTTTAAATGGATTGAATTTTTGTTTCTTAAAGGCAGTTTACAACAGATACTACTCTGTGTTTGATTATATGGAGCACTTATTTATGCAAGTATGTGTGTGTATATGTATGTTTATTGCTTTACTTAGCAGAGCTAAAAAAGAACATTAAATAAAATTAAAATGTAGTTAAGATATGATTTTCCTAACATTTCCTGTTTAATTTTACAGATATTATAATTGTGAGAGGTAGAGAAATGACTAGGCAAATAGGTATATTTCATTCATTTGGATTCCTCTAAATTTAGAGTTGTGTTTTAGGCATGCATGCAAATTAAAAAATATATATATATTTGTATTCTATAGTGTGGCTTTGTAAAGTTTCTTTCAATAGATGGCAAACTAGGCATTACTTGCATCCTAGATATTTAAATGATGCCTTTTTTTTGGTAGTTCTGTTCTCAGAGCATCTTCCAAAGTGATAAAATTGAACTTGAAGAATTTTTTTAAAAAACACAATGCAAACCTATGTTGGTGAGTGGTATTGGAAATTAATATTGCTTTTCTTCCCAAATCTCTAGCAATTCTAAACTATTGTGGTTTTAAAAAAAGAGAAGGAAGTATCAAGTAAACCACCAGCAGGATACTCCAAAATTCCATTTATAACTCAGAAAATCTAAATAAAAATATATAATATCTCATTAAAAATTACTACAATAGTGACATAGAGAATGAACTGTGTTGTGCATAATGCTGAGCATTTTACACATAGATTTGCTCCTTTTACTTTCCCAACAAACCTCTGAAGTAGGTATACCCATTGTCCTCACTATAGAGAGGAAGAACACTGAAACAATGAGAATCTGTCAAAGGTCACTGTCGTTGCTCAGGCTGTTATAACAAATACCATAGACTAGGTAGCTTAAAACCCAGAAATTTATTTTGTACAGTTTTTGAGGCTAGAAGTCCAAGATCAGGGTGCCAGCATGGTTGGGTTCTAGTGAGGGCCTTGCTCCTGGCTTGTTGATTGCCACTTTCTTGCTGTATCTTCACATGGTGGAAAGAAAGATCATTTCCCTTATTATGCAGGCACTAATTCTATTCATGAAGGCTCTACCCTCATGACCTAATTACCTCCCAAAGTCTCCACCTCCAAATACCAAAACACTAGGGATAAAGGACTTAATATTTAAATTTGTGGGGAGGGGACACAAGTATTCAGTCTATAGTAGTCACATAGCAGATAATGAGGGCAGAATTCAATCCTGGAAGTGCTATACTTCCTCAAGAGATAAAGTGAATCATGTAGTTATCTGGCATATATATATATGTAAAATAATCTGCATGTCCTATGCCTACACACATTTGTGGGTTCTCACATAACAGTTTAGTAATATTTGAAATTAGCGGTTATGTCCAATTATCTAATTTAAGCAAGCATATTTACGACATAAAAGTTTCTCAATTACATTTGTTCATTTATATCAAAATTATGGAATATTACATATGTACATAGAATAGGGCCATATGCACATATATGCCACATAATAATATGTTAAACATAATGGTCCTATTTTCAGTTGTAATTAATGAGAGTTTTTAATATAGTTGGCGTTGTCACTCAGCAGTTGCCATCAAATCTGTGTGAGTAACAGAAGAGGTATGGTTAGGGTAGAGAGAATATTTGAGGAAAGAATGGGTGAAAAATTCTCAAATTTGATGAAAGACGTGAATATAACCATCCAAGAAGCTCAATAAACTACAAGTAAGAAGAACTCAAAGACACATACACATTATAATCAAACTTTTCGAAGACAGACAAAATCTTGAAAGCATCAAGAGAAAAGCAATTTATTACATATGTGGGATCTTCAATAAAATTATCAACAGATTTCTCATCAGAATCTTTGGGAGACAGAGGACAGTGGGCCAATATATTCAAAGTGCTGAAAGGAAAAAAAAATTGTTGTCAACAAATAATTCTATATCTGGCAAAACTATCCTTCAAAAGTGAGGGGGGAAATTTAGACATTCCCAGATAAAAACTGAGGGAGTTTCTTATCACTATACCTACTTACTCTGTGAGAAATACTCAGTGAAGTCCTGCATAGTAAAATAGAAGGACACAAAATAATAACTTAAAAATAAGATGTGTGAAAAAATAAAGATTTAAATAAAGATAAGTACATGGACAATCATAAAAAGTGGTATTATTGTAACAATGGTTTGTAACTCCACTTTTGTTTGCTACATGATTTCAGAGACTACATAGATTCAGAAATACCAATGTGAAAACTAACATTATTGTAACTTTGGTTTGCAATTCCACGTTTTATTTCTACATAAGTTTAATGACTAATGGATTTAGAAGAATTATTTTTTAATATGTTGGTCACGTAATGCATAAAGACACAATTCTGTGACCTTGCCAACCAAAATGGATGTGAATGTAGCTGAAAAGAAGCAGGGTTTGTGTATGTTATTGAAATTTAGCTAGAATAAATTCAAATTGGAATGATATAACTTTAGGACATTAAATGTATACAAAAAAGGAAATGAGAAATTTCTTTCTCATTTAAAAAAAAATGTTTCACTACCAAAACCCAACTGAACACAAAGGAAGATAGTAATGCAGGAAATGAGGGACAAGTAAGCATAAGGCATATCAAAAGATACAAATAGTAAAATGACATAAAGAAATACCTCCTTATTGGTAACTATGTTAAGTGTAAATGAATTAAACACCTGAATCAAAGGAGAGATTGGCAGAATGGACTAAAAAAAAAAGAGGGTGATCGAGCTACAGTTGACCCTTGAACAGCATGGGCTTGAACTGCATGGGTTCACTTACATGCAGATTTTCTTCTACCTCTGCCACTTCAGAGACAGCAAGACCAACTGTTCCCCTTTCTCCTCCTGCTCAGCCTACTCAAAAGTGAAGACAATGAGGATAAAGACCTATATGATGATCTACTGCCACTCAAAGAGTGGTAAATGTTTTCTCTTCTTTATGATTTTCTGAATAACGTTTTCTTTTCTCTGGCTTACTTTAAGAATACATTATATAATTTATATAATATACAAAATATGTGTTAATCAATTGTCTGTGCTATTGGTAAACTTTTGTCAAAAGTAAGCTATTAGTTAAGTGTGTGGGGAGTCAAGATTCATATGCAGATTTTCAACTGTGTGGGGTTCAGCACCCCTATACCCTGCACTGTTCATGGGTAAAATGTATATGCTATCTATAAAGGAATCACTTTAGAACCAAAGACACAAATAGATACTTATGAAAGTCAAAGGATTAAAAATATATTCTAAGGATTTAGTAACCAAAAGGGAGCAGGGGTGGCTACTATACTAATATTAGACAAAATAGACTTAACAATAAGATATAAAAATGTAAACAAGATATAACAATTATAAGCATTTATGCACATAGTAACTGTATTAGTTCATTGTTTCATTGCTATAAAGAAATACACCTCATGGTTCTGCAGGCCTATAGGAAGCATAGCAGCTTCTGCTTCTGGGGAGGCCTCAGGAAACCTCCAGTCATGGCAGAAGGCAAAGTGGGAGTGAGACGTCTCACATGGTGGAAGAAGGAGCAAGAGAGGAGTGGGGGGAGGTGCTACACACTTTAAAATAACCAGATCTCATGAGAACTCACTATCACGAGGACAGTATTAAGGGGGACGGTGCTAAACCATTTGTGAGAAACTGCCCCCATGATCCAATCACCTCCCACCAGGCCCCACCTCCAACATTGGGGATTGCAATTCAACATGAGATTTGGTCAGGGACACAGATTGAAACCATATCAGTAACAGACTATCAAAATATATGAAGCAAAAACACAGAATTTAAGGGAGAAATAAATACTTCAGTGCTCTTCTCTCAATCAAGGATAGAACAACCAAACAGAAGATAAGCAGGGAAATATTAGAATCAACACAATAAACCAAATAGATCTAACAGACGTATACACAGAAGACTTTACTCGACAACAGCAAACACATTCTTCTCAATTGCACATGGGATATTTTCCAAGATAGACTACAAATCTATCTTTAGAATACAAATTAAGTCAAATTTTGGTGTATATATGTATACGATGGAATATTATTCAGATATATAGAGAAATTCTGATGTGCTTCAGCATGGATCAATCTAGACAACATCATGCTATGTGAAATAAGCCAATCATAAAATGACAAGTACTATCTGATTCTACTTATATTAGATACTTGGAGTAAAATTATAAAGGCTGGAAACAGAATGGTGGTTGTAAGAGACTGAATGAAAAGGGAAAAGAGGGAGTTGTTCTTCAATGGCTACAAATCTTCAGTTTTACAAGATTCATTATGGAGTTGGATGGGGGCAATAGTTGTACAACATTATGAATGTATTTAATAGCACTGAACTGCATACTCAAAAGTGGTCAAGATGCTAAATTTTATGTCATGTGTATCTTAACAGTATTTTTTTTAATTTTGGGGGAAAACATAGTTAACTTTTTGAGCTTTCTGCATTTTAAAATGTTATAGGTAATAATTCCAAGAATAATTTAAAAATCATTTCTATTTTCTAATAATTTCAATATTTGACTGGAAGTAGCATATTATAGCATTGCTAGAACACAGATACATTACTAAGTAATGTAAAAACAATATTTTCCTTCTTTCCCTCAGTCTCTGGCAACCACCATTCTATTATCTCTATGATTTTTACTACTCTGATTACTTCATATAAGTAGAATTTTACAGTATTTGTCATTTAGTGACCAGCCTATTCATATCTGCCTTGTTTTAAAGCAAACACTGTCAAGCAGAAAGATAAAATAGTCTGTAATATTAATGTTGATGTTAATAAGCATTGTGGAATATTAATGGTCATATTGATAAGTTCTCTGTAAGCATTCTGGCACATAGAGGTCAAGGGCATAGTTTCTGGGACAGAATACCTAGGCTTGATGACAGCCTTTACTATTTATTTTTCTGAGTCAATTTCTTCACCTGAAAAAAGAATATAATAAAAATATATAACTCACAGACCTCTTATAACCATAGAGTGTATTAAAAGTGCTTACAATAATGTCTCACATGTTAGATCTATATGTGTCTAATAACCTTATTACTATTATTATTGAGGGAATGTCACAGTTGATAGTTTTCAAAAGTGCAGTGTCTAACCATTAGCATTACAGAATGATAAACTACTTTTAGCATTTTAAGAGCAAATCCATCACCCTTGTGGGCAGACTCACAAAAACTGAGTTCATGAGACTGAGGTATAAATTCAAGATTCTGATTTATTCAAGTTATTAGAACAATACTACACCAGAGTGTTGCAGGAAGTCAGGGACACCGAAAGGAGGGACCTGCTGAAGCTGTGACAGAAGAACATAAATTGTGAAGATTTCATGGACATTTGTTAGTTCTCCAAATTAATACTTTTATAATTTCTTACGCCTGTCTTTACTGCAATCTCTGAACATAAATTGTGAAGATTTCATGGACATTTATCACTTCCCCAATCAATACTCTTATATTTCCTATGCCTGTCTTTACTTTAATCTCTTAATCCCATTATCTTCATAAACTGAGGATGTATGTCGCCTCAGGACCCTGTGATGATTGTGTTAACTGCACAAATTGTTCGTAAAGCATGTGTGTTTGAACAATATGAGATCTGGGCACCTTGAAAAAAGAACAGGATAACAGAGATGTTCAGGGAACAAGGGAGATAACCATTAAGTCTGACTGCCTGGGAGCAGTAACAAGAGTCATATTTCTCTTATTACCGAAAATGAGTAAGAGAAATATCGCTCAATTCTTTCCCCAGTAAGGAATATTAATAATTAACAGCCTTGGGAAAAGAATGCGTTCCTGGTTGGGTGGGGGGGCCCTCTAAAATGGCCGCTCTTGGAGTGTCTGCCTTATGCAGTTGCAGATAGGGATGAAAGAAGCCCTGGTCTCCTGCAGGGCCCCCAGCCTTGCTAGGATTAGGAAATTCCAGCCTGGCGAATTCTAGTCAGACCGGTTCTCTGCTCTCGAACCCTGTTAAGATGTTTATCAATGACAATGCATGCACAGTGGGACATGAAGCTTCATCAGCAATTCTAGTTTTGCCCTGGCCTAGTGACCTTGTCCTACCCATTTGCCTTGTGATATTTTATTGCCCTTGAAGCATGTGATCTCTGTGACCCACACCCTATTCATACACTCCCTCCCCTTTGAAAATCGCTAATAAAAACTTGCTGGTTTTGTGGCTCAGGGGGCATCACAGAACCTGCTGACATGTGATGTCTCCCCAGGCTTTAAAATTTCTCTCTTTTTTACTCTTTCCCTTTATTTCTCAGACCGGCCGACACTTAGGGAAATAGAAAAGAACCTGTGCTGAAATATTAGGGGCTGGTTCCCCCGATACCAGAGAAGCAGTTAAATTATTCAACTTTATCGCCATGTAGGTGGCACAAAGAAAGCCACATTATAATAAAATTGGCATAGCAAGCATGTTAATTAGTGAAATAATCAGTTGTTTCATTTTGATGTTAAGTAACATTATACTGAAAATAAACCTACAAGGCAATATTCTTGAAACAGAACCTCTTCTTCTTGGGAAGAAATCATATCTTTCCTCATGTTATGCTTCTTGGGTTAAACAAGCTCCCTTCTGGCTGACATATTCTTTCTTTAGTTATGCTAATAGTATAGTCATTCATAACATACTCCTAAAAGCCTAGAAATTATTCTGTCACTTTATGAAGACTTGTCATTATTTGTTTATACATTTTAAGAGATAAATCTTGTTTCACTCTTTCTAAATTCATGTGTGGGTAGAAAGCATCACTGTCACCCCCAAATACTAACAGAATTTACCTTAGATGAAATGAGGAGTGGCATTCTTAGTAAAAACATAGAATAAGAAAATGTATTAGCATATGTTTAGATATGTTACGTTAGAAAACAAACAATTTCTCATTGGCTTTTATTTTATTCTAATAAGTTATATCACGTCCCAAAGTAGTCCACTAACAAAGTAAAGTTCACAAGATACAATGAAATATTTGTTTTATTTTTCAAAAAGAAAGTTCAGACAGTAATTAATCCTAATTTTTTTAATATCAAGCTAAACTCAACATGAAAAAATACATTTTAATATTCATGGTTTGACTTGCATACTCTGTTTAAATTATGTGTATTCAGTAAAGTTGGAATACATACCTACACACACACACACACACACACACACACACACACACACACACACCCATTTCTGTATATCTAGAACCATATCCTAATGTAAAATGGGCAACTAACTATATTTATTCCAAAGCGTTTAAATGGCTTCTTAAAATTAAACAAAGGAACAAAAATTTTGTTAAAAATTATCTTAATTAAGAATGAAAAATACTAAGGGCACATAATGAAAATAAACTTGTTTATTGTTGTAACCACTCAATGAACTTAAATTTAGTTATTTGTGAAGAAAACATTCAGCATGTTCTGAATTAGAATGGTTCACCTTAGTATTAAATGCCCTCTGTGGAAAAGGATATGCAGATGTTTCTTCTACATGAGCTACAAATGTGCCAAGAGACCACAAGTTAAATATTTAATGTTAACATTAAGATGGAAATATGTCTTCCTTATTGAGCTATAACTTTACTCATAAATATTTGTGGGAAGAAAAGATTTACTTTAATACTTAAGCATTTAACTGGAGGCTGTTAACGATTAACGACTTCACTTTAGTAAGACATCATTCTCCACAAGTAAGAGAAAGAGCAAAGAAATAGATGAAATTTTCAGTGGGAAGTGAGACTTCATACCCAATATTTTAAATATATACATGTCAATAATCTAGTTATTTTATGCTGAACAAATGCTGTGGTTGTTTAATTAGTTTTACAAATTTAGATTTCACTAATTCAGAATTTGTGATCATTTCGAGTCAGCTGAGTAGAAATGTATTTTTTTCACAATGTGAGAATCAAAGGTAGACTACACACAAAATTTTAATGCACTAAAAATTACTTAAGGCAACCCTTTTAAAAACTGGATGGCTAATATTTTGTGTGCAGTAAGATACAATAGGATCCAATTTTTCAAATTATCAGCAATATTTTCAGAAATTTCCTTGGTACAGAACACCCTCTTCCTGGGAAGAGCTCATATCTTTCCCAAAGCTTTGCTTCCTGCATTAAGCAAACTCTTTTCTGCTTGACACATAAAAATACATTATCAGATAAGTTGAGTTAGTATCAATATTTCATAACCTGCATTAGTAAAGCACTTTAAACATCAGTTGACTGATTGTCACTGCAATTCTGTGACACAAACTAAGTATTATTATCTTTGTGTTTAAGGCTAAGTTATGAAGCTTAAAGATATTGTGATTATTTGAGTTTGTACAAATAATTAGTTGTGAATATAACTGAGTGATTTCAGATTTATTCATTTCCTACTTATTAGATGTCAAGTCCTATGCTAATATGCAAAAATAAATCCATTATGCTTATTTTTATAGACTTACTAAATACCAGACAATAATCTAAATGCTTTATAAATATTATTCATTTAATCAATTTGCAGGTGAAAAATGAAGCAGAGAGAATTTAAGTAACTTGTCCATGGTCATCAATGTACTGAAGGTGGGGCCAGAAAAATAGTACTTAATTACAGTACTATGTTTCTTCCTTTTCATACATCTATGAAGTAGGAACCTGAGAGCGATTGCTCAAAAATGACTTTAAATTCTGATAATAGTATAAAAATGAAATCTAAATTCAGCTTGCCACAAAAACAATTGCACACTGTAGGAAAGAGATTTGGAAAAATGAAGAAAAAACTTTTAAATAAATACAAACATAAGGATAATTAAAAAATAAAATGACATTGAAAAAGAGTCTAGATAGAAGCAAGATTTGAAAGCATCTTAATGGAAGTGAAATGCTCCATATGAAAGTTGCCTTAAAGATGCATATTCAGGGGATTTAGCAGATTTGTCGCTTCATTCCATTCTTTATAAACTAAAACATTGGTTTCATGAATTATTTTAACAAAATATTTTGTATGAAATGGGATGCATATTTGTTCTCAAAGCATTAGTGTGAACCTGTTTTCTGACATTCATTTTCCTTATAGTTCTAAAAGAAGCTGAAATAATCATGAAAGGATATCAACTCATACAAACATGAACAAGACCTTGGTAGTCATATATATATATATATACACACTTCTGGGGTACATGTGCAGAATATGCAGGTTTGTTACATAGATATACACGTGCCATGGTGGTTTGCTGCACCCATCAACCTGCCATCTTCATTAGGTATTTCTCCTAATGCTCTCCCTCCCCTAGCCCCCCACCCTCCAACAGGCCCCAATATGTGATGTTCCCCTCCCTGTGTCCATGTGTTCTCATTGTTCAACTCCCACTTATGAGTGAGAACATGCAGTGTTTGATTTTCTGTCCCTGTGTTAGTTTGCTGAGAATGAAGGCTTCCAGCTTCATCCATGTCCCTGCAGAGGACATTAACTCATCTTTTTTATGGCCGCATAGCATTCCATGGTGTATATGTGCCACATTTTCTTTATTCATCTCTCATTGATGGGCATTTGGGTTGGTTCCAAGTCTTTGCTATTGTGAATAGTGCTGCAATAAACATACATGTGCATGTAAGACCTTGGTATTCTTACAAAAGAAAGTTTGTTCAATTTGGGAAAGGAATCTGTTGCAATAAGATTAAAAACAAAGAACAATGATAGCTGAATGTTTGAGTATGTTTATACTTTCCTGTTATTATTGCCTGTTGGATTCACAGAGGGACAAAAGTCAAAATTAATTCAATTCACAGCAGTATTAACATTCGGGGTTACTGTGGATATATAGCTGGGTGCTTATAACCTTGGATTCTCTATACTATTAATTTTAATTACCTTGGTGAGCTTACACTTTCACCTTAAAAATAATAGCACACTGATTAAGCAATAGAAAGCTGAGGAGAAAAAGAAGACAGTAATTATCCAACAGCATGACACACTGTTCTTCCCATACACCACTTCCCCAATATACACATACACACCCATGCATGGGCTTGGAGATAGGGGAAAAAGTGCTCCACAGTACTTTCTACCTCACTGGAATTAATCATACAAGTAATAACTACTGTTTCATAGATGTTGTGCCTGATCTTTTATTAATCCTCTTAACTAGCCTGTAAGGGGAGAAATGTTAGTATCCCACTGTATAGATGAAGCAACCAAACCATAGACAGATTAGCTGGCAGACACAGAATTACATTGTTTGATCCCAAATATGTAAACTACTGTGTGATAGAAGATGGTCTTCTGTTAAACACCAATTTCCAAAACCGCTGTTGTTCGTGGTTCTATGAAATTTGAGTCTTCTTATGGCAAAAGACTCTAAAGGGTGATATACACTTTACAGGACTTATTGTCTTGTTGTCAAATTTTGCTAAATGTTAGAACCACTTACCTAGGAAGTTTTTTATTTATTTATTTATTTATTTTTTATTTTTTTTGAGACGGAGTCTCACTCAGTCGCCCAGCCTAGCGTGCAATGGCACGATCTCGGCTCACCGCAAGCTCCACCTCCCGTGTTCACGCCATTCTCCTGCCTCAGCCTCCTGAGTAGCTGGGACTACAGGCACCCGCTACCACGCCCGGCTAATTTCTTTTTGTATTTTTAGTAGAGACGGGGTTTCATCATGTTAGCCAGGATGGTCTCAATCTCCTGACCTGGTGATCCGCCCTCCTCAGCCTCCCAAAGTGCTGGGATTACAGGCGTGGGCCACCACGCCCGGCCTCCCTAGGAAGTTTTAAAATATCCTCTTGCCTTGGCTGCACCTTATACCAATTAAGTCAGAATAGATGGAAGTGGTACCAATACATGGCAATTTTTTTTCTAATTTTTCAGATGATATCCAAATATAGCCATGGTTGAGAGCCAGTGTTCTAAATGCCTTGCTCCTTACCATTAGTGCTTGTACAGTCTTTCCATCATCCCCAGTGGTGACTCAGTCTCTACCCAAACACACCTAGCATTAGCTTTGACTGTCGATCAAGTTCTTAGGTCAATTCCAAATCTGTCACTTTTCTCTTCAGAATAATCTCTTTATTTCTTTTAATTGCTTCTCTTATGACATGATTTTAAATCTCCTCATTATCCCAGTAGCATTCTTCTAACTAGACTAGTTGTCAATATGGTATCTTGGAAAGAATCTGGATTTTGGAGTCATAGTACCTTTCATTTACACTTCATATCTGCTATGTACGTAATAATCTTGTGAACTCGAGCAAACTATTCAATATTCTCAGCTTCCCTCCTTCCACAAATAATGCTACCTCTTGTAACTTTTGTGAATATTAAATGAGATATACAGAATAGGAGTAAGACTTTTAGAAGCTCTGAGCATGGAAAACTGTAGTGTCTTATCACTGCCACTTCACCCCTCCACATGTAACTCAAATGAAAACAACAGTGAACCAGATAAAAGGAACAAAGGAATACAATTATGTTATAGTTTTTGTCTTCACTATGTTGATTTTTAAAATTATTAAGCAGCAAATATACTATTTTTGAAGTACATATGTCCATTTTTTGTACCTTTATTTGGCTACTGTCCAAAATATATGCTTAATCTTCTCCTGAGTAATCTAGTAGTAAACAGCCTGAATATAACTGTGCATGGTAGATTTGAGAGTAAGACAGAAATGTATAACTTGAGACAAATTTTTAACCTCTTTCATAAGCTTCAATTTCCTGAATTATAAAATGAAGGTAATATTTGCCCCAGATGATTAAAGTAAAAATTGTAATAAATAATGTATAAAAAGTACTTATAAGTTATAAAAAAGTAGATACAGTGTGTGGTGAAGAACAAGGGTCTGCTACCAAACTATTTGGGTTCAAATCTTAGCTTACAGGTTGTGGCTCTGAAACCTTGGGCTCTCAAACCTTCTTGGAAGATGAGGATAAAAATAAATCTACCTCTTAAGTTTCTTGTGAGTTTACAATAATTAATGTTCTTTATACATTTAGGACAAAATAAACTCTCAATACATGTTAGTAACTATCATTATTATTGAAATAATAATTTTTATTAGACACGAAAATGTCTGGTACCTCACAGGCACTCAAGGTATGTGGTATAATTTTCTTTTCTTTTTAACTGAGTTGCCCATAGCTGAATATGTTACTGAAATATAGAATGGTGCCTGAAAATACTCATAGATACTCAATGAATATATATTGAATTAACAAATAAATGAATAAGTATGGTCTGATTACAAAGTATAGAAGGGGATTATAGCTTTATAACTTTCCTCAATATAGGTTTAGATTCATAGTAAAAACACATTTCTATTACATTCTTACCAAAGGACCTAAATTCCAATTAAATTTAGAATTTTTAAAAGATCACAAAGCTCTTTAATTATTTTTGATGAGTTTCTAGCCAGTCAGTGACATTTTTACCATACCTGAATAGGACAATACTGAAGGAGAAAATTTTCAAAAATATGTATAATCTAACTTAACATTATACGAGTATAATTACATTTCGATCTCTGTGATTTAAACATGAGGCTCTTATCATATGAAAAAAAACAAGCATATTCAGAAGCACTTAATTGCTCAGCTTAACTCAGGTTAGCACAGCCTGACTCACTTTACCTTTAGATTCCCTTGCTCTAGTAATTAACACTTAGGTCTTCTCCAAATTATGTAACCATTCTGGGCCTTAATATCATCATCTGTAAAATAGGAGTCATATTACTTAGCCCATGGGAATTTTGTAAGAAGCAAATAAAATGGGATATGTGAAAATATACTGAAACATGCATATATATGACAACTGTTTATGTGTGTATAGTTAAATTTGCTGCTTGCTCAAGCATATCCTACAAAAAAGCAATCAAAATAGCTATGCCTGGTGTTCAGAGATTTGCCTCAATAAACTCGACTAACCATCTAGCAGTGACTATTTTAAATGCTTATTTTGCTAGAAATGTAACAAGTATGAGAATAAAGTGCTTACATTTTCTACTTGATATGGTTCTGAAGAGGTTAATTTTAATCACGACATTCTGCACTTAAATTTTTGTAGCCTACTGCCAAATTTTAAAATTCAAGTTTATTCATTTTTCTTTATCTGTCTACAGAAAGATCTCAAATTATTGATTTTCCTAAATATATATCACTTGAAAGTTACATTACAAAATGAGCACACAGACTGCAAATTCAGAGGATGCTGAGTTCTATAAAATAACTGACCCACATTTTCCTAGCTATTACCCTAGCCTACATCTCTGACAGAGTCCTTTAGATATCTAAGGCAAAATTTGCTTCCAATTTTCTGCTTTATATGCCAAGATGATGACATTTGATATATATTGAAATTATTTTAAATATTGGGCATTAGGAGATTTCAAAGCCAGTATCCATAAAGAGAAAGTAAAAAACCTGGGATAGTGTGATCTATAGAGCAACATTTTATGGAAAAATAATAATAATTAAAATTGGAAAATCTTTTTTAAATAAATGGATGCTGGAAAAATTCTCCTACTTCAATATTAAGAGTTTCCAAAGATGTAAGCTACTTTTTTACTTTGCCATAATATGTATAAGATATGTAACCAATATTTAAAAATCTATGTGGTTTGTCAAAATAGACAACTTGAAGTTTCTTCCAAAACTACCCATTTCACAAGAATATTGCTTATTCACAATAAGATTATATTTTTATATTTTAAATGTTGACAAAAGAAGGAAACAGAGAAATAATTACACTACCATGTACCCGAACCATAAATATGTGTTCTGCTGACTTTTAACAAACCAGGATGAAAAATTTATGATGAATGAGGAAGAGACTGTTGTAATTTTTCTAAAGCACTTTTATATTGCATGAATGACTATCTTCCTCAGGAGAGCACAAATTAATTTTTATTAACAAAGAACTGTAAAGAAGTGCTGCCATCTTTGCTTGAGTTTAAATGTTTCCCACAATTTTATCATTTTAATGGATAATGGGAAAATAAATAGTTGCTTGCACAATAAAAAAATCATGGTTGTAGTTAGTATTAGATAGGTACTTCATAATCTTTCTCATTTCTAATATTTTAGATATAGGGCATTTTCTCCATAAGTGGCTTTGTATTGTTGTTTCCCTAAAGTCATTCCAAATTAGCTTGTTCTTTAATAAAACAGAGAATTTTTGGAAAAGAATTATCCAACTCTTCTCTGATGCTTAAAGCTTCCTTTATGTTTTCTTTTCAAGAGCACAATCCTGGATATTTTTCCCATGAAACACTCTTGCACTACAATTGTGAGACCTATATTTTATAAAGCATAATGAATTTTTAAAATTTTACATTACCACTGTTATGTGTGGAGAACACTAAAAACAGTTTTTAAGTTTAAGGCATTCCATCCAAGTACTAACCAAGTCTGACCCTGCTTAGCTTCTGAGATAGAGATCAGGTGCATTCAGGGTAGTATGGCTATAGACTAAAAAGATTTCTTAACTAGTTTTATCTCTGTCCTCATGATTGTGGTTTGTGAAAGAAAAATCTGATTATAAGTAGGAGGGTAAATCCCTGATTAAGAAAGAATTTTATTAAAATATTATGAAGATATTAAAATATTTATCTGATTATATATGACTAATGAATAGATTTCAAATATTATTTGTCTACATTTGTTTTTCTTTCTGTTGTTTGGCTAAAATGACTTAAGGCACAATTAGCATTCATTGTGTATAAATAATTTTTTATATTGATTTTATAAACCATAAGAAAGAAATATCTGAAGTAACTCAATTACATTTCCTTAGATATCTCACTAGAATTTTCAATAGCCAATGACTTCAACTTTTAGCCTATGAGAGAAATTATAGACTAATGTCCCTTACCAAATACTAAAATTTCAGTATTTGAAATCATTCTTTGGAACTTTGATTAATTTAGAACTGTTTCAGTAAACAATTTAATTAAAAATTAAGCTCCTGAATAAAGTATGATTTATACAATCATAAACTATTATATATTAATACAAAACCCCATTAAGTTACCAACATAAGGGTGTGAGCTATAGTGAATTAGGTTAATTTTCTGGATAACTGAAGATTATCATATAAATATAAAAAAATAATTTTTGATAACATATGTTCCTGTCAAACCTTAGGCCTATATTAAAAAAATAAGCTCTGAACAAAGTGTAACATTCATTGGATTATTACAGATTATAGGAAAACTCTAGTTAACCTTCTCACTGGATTAATTCAAATGCCAGTTGTATTCTATAGAGCCGTGATGCTGAAGGTGATAGGTACCACTTCCATTGGTCTGTTCACTTCTGTTCCATTAATTGTTTCCTTCATACTTTTTTAATTGTAGTTGTAATGGTTATTTTAAATTGTATTGTTATTAAGTGAACTAGTTCAATATTAGGTAAAGAGATAAAATAAGCAAGTGGAAAGAATGAGCAAAACTATGTTGAATACTTTAGGAAGTATTTTAAACACTGAAAAATTTTGGGAAAACGAGTAAATACAAAGAGTGTTTTAGTGCATTTTCACACTACTGATAAAGACATACCCAAGACTGGGAAGAAAAGTAGGTTTAATGGACTCACAGTTTCACGTGGCTGGGGAGGCCTTACAATCATGAGGGAAGGCAAAAGGCACTTCTTACATGGCAGCAGCAAGAGAGAAAGAGAAAGAAGAGAAAGCAGAAGCCCCTTGTAAAACCATGAGATCTTATGAGATTTATTCACTACCATGAGAACAGTATGGGGGAAACTGTCCTCATGATTCAATTATCTCCCACTGGGTCCCTGCTACAACACGTGGAAATTATGGAAACTACAATGCAAGATGAGATTTGGGTGGGGACACAGAGCAAAATCATGTAAGATTGTTTTGCAAGGAATTTTAAGCCCTAAGACCACTTTAACTTAAGCTGTTTTTTTTTTGTTGGTTTTTTTTTTTTTTTTTTTGAGACAGAGTCTCACTCTGTTGGCCCAGGTTGGAGTGCAGTGGCGTGATCTCGGCTCACTGCAAGATCCGCCTCCTGGGTTCACGCCGTTCTCCTGCCTCAGCCTCCGAGTAGCTGGGACTACAGGTGCCCGCCACCATGCCCTGCTAATTTTTTGTATTTTTAGTAGAGACGGGGTTTCACCATGTTAGCCAGGATGGTCTCGATCTCCTGATGTCGTGAGCTGCCCACCTCGGCCTCCCAAAGTGCTGGGATTACAGACGTGAGCCACGGCGCCCGGCCTTAAGCTGGAATTTGAGGAAGACGCTTTACTGTGTGACTATGCAAGAAAGAGGAAGAGAGGCAGAAGACACTAACTCAAAGAAAGGGGCTTGGTCTCATGTTAAAATACGCATGACTGAATGGATTTCCACTTATTTTAAGTTAAAATGAAATGCTTAACATATGGAAATATATTATTAAAAATTATTTCTGGTTTTGCATACTTTAGTAGCTGGCTGATCCTTATCTTACCGGATAAGTGGACACTGATTGAATATATTTTATTATATATCTGGCCTAAGGAAGGCTATATTCTATGACTATGGAATATTTGGTATTATCATTCTTACTACTTTTGAACCATTTCACTTTCAGGTTCACGTTTTTTTCCTGCTCCTGAATATTTTGCATGCCTGATTCCAGATAATTGGAAAATTGCTGCACCTTCAATATAAAACTTACTCAAATATAGTTGAGATTTAACCGGTCAAGACAAACTTTGCAGGTTTATCTCCTTCCTTCCCTCATCCCACATTCTACCTATTTTTCCATTTTCTATTTAACAACCAGTCTGAATGTTAATTGGAAAAGTGATAGGTAAAGTTAAAAAGTAGGTAAAGGCAGACTTGTAGCACACCTGTGGATCCAGCAAATCTTGAATTCTGCCATTTTTGGGGAATTATTGATGGATATTTCTATATGTCAGGTGTGTGTTTCAGAATGATTAAATTCATCTCTTAGTTCTTTGTTTTTTATTAGTTTTTTGGGGGGGGTTCTTTTCTCTGTGTTTTTTCTCTGAAAAGTATATCATCATTAATTTATCATAATTGGCATATCTATATCAAATAGGAAAAAAATAACTTTAAGGAAAATGTTTCTCTCTGCTTTTACAGAAAAAAGAGTCCTCAATAGACATTGCTTAGTATTAACTTATTTTCCCTGCTTCTGTAGTGTGGAGTACTGACATTTAAAAGACTTTAATTTCTATTGATAATAAATGAATGCACAGCCAGAGAAGAGAACTCTAAAATAATTAGAGGGATGCATGTCAAGTCTTTCAGGCCCTCATATTAATACACAGTGCATGCTGCTTCTTATTGTTGCAAATGTCAACCTTCTTTTAGATAAGTGTCTTTTGGGAAATGGTTTACTCCACTTCCAAGGGATATAATAAAAGAAAAGGGCTTGGGGCAATATTTAAGCAATGAAAGAAACACAGGACATTTATGACTAGCTGAGAGGAACTGATTGCCTTTGGCTGTGCCTTGGGAAATCCCCAGGAAACACAGTAAGTTGTGATTACTATTATAAGTTAAAATGATATAAAGCATGCAGAGGAATTTGTGTTTTTCTTATGGGTGATACTGCATTTCATATTCTCAGCATACCATCAGAGTTCATATCTACCTCTGTGTTTCTTACTGAAGTACTAGCAGGAGATGTATTATTGAAAATTGCCAAAGAATAACTTTCAAGAGGATCAATTTAAGAAAATGAAAAGAATGTAAAGCTAAGTCTATCTCAGAAAACATATGTTTTCGCATACCTCAATTAAATGTCTCTCATTAAACTAGAAACATTTTGAAATTAATCATACCAAAATTTGTACTGAGAATGTTTGTTAAAATATGCATGGTAAATTTCTACTATGTGTATAACTATGGCAAATAACATTAGAGGTAAATAAAAAAGAAGGGCGTACATTTAATTTTATCAGTGCATGTTCACAGTGGTTATTTCCTTAATAGACATAGAAATGTTTAGATCTGGCAGCATTATTGGGGGGATGTGAGGATGTGATTTATTATTACCCTTATAGGTTTTCACTTCTGAGTTTCTACCAGGCTGTTGAGAATATAAAGGAAATTATCTCACAAATCTGTTATTTTTTTCTTTATTCATTTCATGCAGTTTCCCTTTTCTGGTAGTTAAGAGATCTAACACCAAATTTTAATCAGTTTATGGTCTCAGTTTTCACTGCACTACCTTCAAATTCAAAACATTGCTGAAGAATTATGTCACATGCGTCCCAGTGAAGACACCACCAAACAGGCTTTGTGTGAGCAACAAGGCTGTTTATTTCACCTGGGTGCAGGCTGGCTGAGTCCATAAAGACAGTCAGCAAAGGGAGATAGGGGTGGGGCTGTTTTATAGGATTTGGGTGGGTAGTGGAAAATTACAGTCAAAGGGGGTTTTTCTCTTACAGGCAGGGGCGGGGTCACAAGGTGCTCAGCAGGGGAGGTTCTGAGCCAGGAGAAGGAATTTCACAAGGTTAATCAATCAGTTAAGGTGGGGCAGGAACAAATCACAATGGTGGAATGTCATCAGTTAAGGCAGGAACAAGCCATTTTCACTTCTTTTGTGATTCTTCACTTGCTTCAGGCCATCTGGACGTATACGTGCAGGCTTGGGCTCAGAGGCCTGACAAATTATTCTTGAAATGAGGTCTGAAATGCTAACAATAAAATTCAGCCTGATTATCACTATTTTTGGTCATGCAAAGATAACAAACTGGGTAAAAAATTGTAGTCTATTTAAAGGCACTTTGGCCTTGCAAATTCTGTACACTGTCTGGTTTGATTAATGAGCAAGTGACTTTATCACTGTATGTCAACCAAAGCAACAGATTGAAGGCATGCCTTGGGCAGGTCTATGCTCCAAAAGGGATTTTAAGAGAGCTAATACTTTAATGTGTTTAATTTGGATGCTTTAATTAAGGGTTAAAATAAATATCAAAGCAAAAATCTGAATAAGCACAAAACTAGTAGTCATTTCTTGTATAAGTACCTAAAGTGCACACATCTGAATACTTTCAAATTTTGGAGAATCGCCAAGCATTTTGCAGACTACGTGTTTCCTGAACTGTTAACCCATGTCTTCTAATTAACCCTTGAAGATAGTTCTGGGTGCTACATAAAAGCTTGAAGGATTACTCATATAAGCTTAAATAGAAATTCCACCAAAATGCATTAAAGAATATGAGAATACTGATATGTTTATCAGAAATATCTTATTATTTAAAATTTTGTCATTCTACAACATTTACAATGATTATATTAACTAAATCCTACATTTCCACATGTATATACCATGATGGGACCAAGGTCAAATTTTTATTTTACTTGTGAAGATAATTTCAGAAGTTGAGCATTCTTCTGTAAATGCTGCTCTTATATAACTCAGATATTTTCTTGAACGACTGCTTCTTAAACTATTTAAATATCAAGAGAACTTTAACTTCCAGAGGGTGTAAGATAATACAATTATAACTCTACTTAAAAAAAATTCATACCCCTTTAGATTCCAATTGTGTACTTTTAAAATAATATTACAGCTCTTTAGTCACACACTTATCTGCAATTCTGAGATCCAAAACACAAATAAGCAAACCAAATCCCCTGATAAGTGAAAGTTCTTGTATGAATTATATGGTAACAAAATCTTACCTGAATTGAAAAGAAGCTATTTACAGTTTTTAAAAATCAAAGTGTCGTTATACTTTTGCCTCAGAGATATTAATGTCTTTGATTACACCAGCTCCAGATGTAGCTAAGGGTGCTTTTTGTAAATTCTGAATAATTCTGAATTCTGAAAAATCACTTGGCCTCAAGCTTTTGGATAAAGAGTTACTTAAGAATTTTCTTATGTTTATATTTCCATTCCATGTCTAACACTGTTTTGCTTTTTGAAGTGTGTGCCTGAGGCCAGGGAATAAGTGCTGAATTCTTATTCAATTATAGTTCAGGTATTATTTTAACATTTTTCCTAGGTAAAAATGGTGTTGACTCTTACCCTAACAAGATGGTATATTACTCTTTTCTATACCTATGTTCTGAGCTACACCAACAATCTCTCTTTAGTAACCACTTCCAGAGGAGTAGGAAGGTATTAACAACGTTCATCACATTTTTTTTTTGTTCTTTTTAAGGCATTTCTTTTTCCTTTCTTTCATGGATTTCTGTTCTTTACATTCATTCTCTGTGACAGACTCGTGCTTATTACAGGTCTAATTTACAGTGAAGACAGTTTATAACAGAAATCACAATACTCATAATTCACAAAGCAGTCTCTAATTGGCTCTGTCCTCATACTTATCCTGATTATAGAGACTCAGAATCTGGTGGAGAAGCTCCTGGGATGCAGAGGCCAAAAGAATTCAGTTCAAGGCTGTCAGTACCACTTTCCAGCTTTGTAGCCATGGAAATTTACTTTGCTACTTCTCCCTCTTTCCTATTTGTGGTAATGGAAGGCTATTATATAGTATGGAGATAATATATGCTTCAGATAATTTTGTCATTGCTAATATAATAAAGCATTTTAAATAAGTACATGGTGTGCTATGAAACACTGAAAAAAATAGTTAAATAAATGTAATGATATTCATGAACTACAGGTTGTGTGTGGGGAAAAAAGCCCAGAAGTGCAGTAGTTCTCTACTGGATTTGTTAAGCTCCTATGGTTAAGCTGAACACTAACTTATTTTTAAATATGTCTTGCATGAATAAGTTCTATATCTGGATTTAGATGTATCAATATATTAAATATTGTTAATTGTTTTAATTCATCGTCTTAAGTAATAGATGGATTTTTTAAAATCAATATTTTAGAAAGAAAACAGTAGAAGGAAAATTATGTGGGTAAATTGAATAATCTAGGCTTTGTCATCATATCTCCTTAAATGTTTTCTTTTAACTGGTCATAAGTTACTTATGCTAAGCAGTTTTCTGTAGCATAGTACTTTTTTTTTCCCCATAGGTTATTGGGGAACAGGTGGTGTTTGGTTACAAGAATAAGTTCTTTAGTGGTGATTTGTGAGATTTTGGTGCATTCATCACCCAAGCAGTTTACACTGCACCCAGTTTGTAGTCTTTCATCTCTCACCCCCTTCCCACCCTTTCCTCCTGAGTCCCTGAGGTCCATTGTGTCATTCTTATGCCTTTGCATCCTCATAGCTTAGCTCCCACTTATGAGTGAGAACATATGAACATACAATGTTTGGTTTTCCATTCCTGAGTTACTTCACTTAGAATAGCAGTCTCCAATCTCATCCAGGTCGCTGCAAATGCCATTTACTAATTCCCTTTTATGGCTGAGTAGTATTCCATCATATATATGATATACATATATACACACATATATATATGATATATATATACACACATATATATGATATACGTATATACATACACATATACATATGATACACATATATATATCACAGTTTCCTTTTGTTTGTTTTTGAGATGGAGTTTCGCTCTTATTGCCCAGGCTTGAGTGCAATGGCACCATCTCAGCTAACTGCAACCTCTGCCTCCTGGGTTCAAGTGATTCTCCTGCCTCATCCTCCTGAGTAGCCAGGATTACAGGCACATGCCACCACTCCTGGCTAATTTTGTATTTTTAGTAAAGACAGGGTTTCACCATGTTGGCCAAGCTGGTCTCAAACTCCAGATACCACAGTTTCTTTATCTACCCATTGATTGATTGGCAGTTGGGTTGGTTCCACATTTTTGCAATTGCAAATTGTGCTGCTATAAACGTGTGTACAAGTATCTTTTTCATATAATGACTTATTTTTCTCTGGGTGAATAGCCAATACTGGGATCAAATGATAGTTGTACTTTTAGTTCTTTAAGGATTCTCCACACTGTTTTCCATAGTGGTTGTACTAGTTTACATTCCCACCAGCAGTGTAAAAATGTTTCCTGTTCACTGCATTCACACCAATATCTATTATGTTTTGATTTTTTGATTATGGCCATTCTTGCAGGATAAGGTGGTGTCCCATTGTGATTCTGATGTTCATTTCCCTGGTCATTAGTGATGAGCATTTTTTCATATATTTATTAGCCATTTGTATATCTTCTTTTGAGAATTGTCTATTCATGTCCTTAGCCCACTTTTTGATGGAATTGGTTTTTTTTCTTGCTAATATGTTTGAGTTTGTTGTAGATTCTGGATATTTGTCCTTTGTCAGATATATAGATTGTGAAGATTATCTCCCGCTCTGTGGGTTGCCTGTTTACTCTGCTGGCAGTTCCTTTTGCTGTGCAAAACCTCTTTAGTTTAATTAAGTCCCGGCTATTTATCTTTGTTTTTATTGCATTTGGTTTTGTGTCTTGGTCATGAACTCTTTGCCTAAGCCATGCCCGAAGGGTTTTTCCAATGTTATCTTCTAGAATTTTTATAGTTTCAGGTCTTAGATTTAAGTCCTTGATTCATCTTGAGTTTATTTTTGAATAAGGTGAAAGATGAGGATCCAGTTTCATTCTCCTACATGTGGCTTGCCGATTATCCCAACACCATTTTTTGAATAGTGTGTGCTTTGCCCACTTTATATTCTTGTTTGCTTTGTCAAGGATTGGTTGGCTGTAAGTATTTGGTTTTATTTCTGGGTTCTCTATTCTGTTCCTCCCATCTGTGTGCCTATTTTTATATCAGTATCATGCTGTTTTGGTGACTATGGCCTTATAGTATAGTTTGAAATCGGGTAATGTGATGCCTCCAGATATGTTCTTTTTGCTTAGTCTTGCTTTGGCTATGCTGGCTCTTTTTTTGGTTCTATATGAATTTTAGGATTTTTTTTTTTCTAATTCTGTGAAGACTGATTGTGGTATTTTTATGGGAATTGTGTTGAATTTGTAGATTGCTTTTGACAGTATAGTCATTTTCACAATATTGATTCTACCCATCCGTGAGCATAGGATGGGTTTCCATTTGTTTGGGTCATCTGTGATTTCTTTCAGCAGTGTTTTGTAGTTTTCCTTGTAGAGGTCTTTTGACTCCTTGGTTAGGTGTAATCCTAAGTGTTTGTTTGTTTGTTTGTTTTTTCAGCTGTTGTAAAAGGGGTTGAGTTCTTGATTTGATTCTCTGCTTGGTTGCTGTTTGTGTATAGAAGAGCTACTGATTTGTGTGCATTAATTTTGTATCCGGAAACTTTGCTGAATTCTTTTATCAGTTCTAGGAGTTTTCTGGAGGAGTCTTTAGGGTTTTCTAAGTAAACAATCATATCATCAGCAGACAGTGACAGTTTGACTTCCTCTTTACTGATTTGAATGCCCTTTATTTCATTTTCTTGTCTGATTGCTCTGGCTAGGACTTCCAGTACTGTATTGAAGAGGAGTGGTGAGAGCGGGCATCCTTGTCTTGCCAGCTCTCAGATGGAATGCTTTCAACTTTTCTCTATTCAGTATTATGTTGGCTGTGGGTTTGTCATAGATGGCTTTTATTACATTGAGGTATGTCCCTGTATGCCAATTTTGCTGAGAGTTTTAATCATAAAAGGATGCTAGATTTTGTTGAATGCCTTGTCTGCATCTATTGAGATGATCATGTGATTTTTGTTTTTGATTCTGTTTCTGTGGTGTATCAGCAAAGCACAGTACTTTTAAAAGCAATAATTAGGCTTCTTATGGTAATATCTGATTATTTGTCACTCCAACACAAGTATCACTTGGAAAAATATAGTTAGGTTAACACTCCTTTATTTTTAACTAACATACATATTATACAAATAAGAAAGTCTAAAATAAAGTTTATAAAGTCTGGGTTCAATAAATGAGCACTTGGGTAATACACTATCTTAGATTTGGCATTTTATTAAAAAATAAATTTGGCTATTTTGTCTTTATGCTGATGTGATGACTTTTTAAATTTTTTTATTTTTATTGATACATACTATTTTTACATATGTATGGGGTACATGTGATATTTTATTATATGCATAGAATGTGTAATGATCAAGCCAGAGTGTTTAAGGTATCCTTGCCTTAAGTATTTATCCTTTCCGTGTCAGAACATTTCAAGTCCTTTCTTTCAGCTATTTTAAAATATACAAAACACTGTTGTTAACTATAGTCACCCTACTCTGCTATTGAACATTAGGGCTTATTTCTTCTTTCTAACTGTATGTTTATACCCATTAACCACCCTCTGTTCATCACACCACCCACCCACCCATTTTTCCCAGGCCCTAGTATTTATCATTCTACTCTCTACCTCCATGAGATTAATGTTTTTAGCTCCCACATGAGTGAGAACACGCACTATTTGTTTTTCTGTGCTTGGCTTATTTCACCTGAAATAATGACCTCTAGTTCATCCGTCTTGCTGCAAATGACATGAGTTATTCTTTTTTATGGCCAAATAGTATTCTCTTGTGTATGTATACCACTTTTCTTTATTCGTTTGACCATTAATGGACACTGAGGTTCATTCCATATTTTTGCTATTGTGAATAATGCTGCAATAAACATATGGGTGCAAGTATCTTTTTGAAATACTAATTTATTGACCGGGCGCAGTGGCTCATGCCTGTAATCCCAGCACTTTGGGAGGCTGAGGCGGGCGGATCACGAGGTCAGGAGATCGAGACCATCCTGGCTAACACGGTGAAACCCCGTCTCTACTAAAAATACAAAAGAAATAGCCGGGAGTGGTGGCGGGCACTTGTAGTCCCAGCTACTTGGGAGGCTGAGGCAGGAGAATGGTGTGAGCCCGGGAGGCGGAGCTTGCAGTGAGCTGAGATCGCGCCACTGCACTCCAGCCTGGGTGACAGAGTGAGACTCCGTCTAAAAAAAAAAAAGAAATACTAATTTATTTTCCTCTGCATAAGCGCCCAGTAGGGGATTGCTGCATCATGTGGTAGTTCTATTTATCGTTTTTCAAGAAATATTCATACTGTTTTCCATAGTGCATGTATTAATTTACATTTCCACCCGCAATATATAAGAGTTCCCTTTTCTTTGCATCCTTGCCAGCATCTGTTTTTTGTTTGTTTGTTTTTGTTTTTTGTTTTTGTTTTTGTCTTTTTAATAATAGCTACTCTAACTGGGTTAAAATGATATTTCAATTTGGTTTTGATTTGCACCTCCCTGATGATTCGTGATGTTGAGCATTTTTTCAACTACCTGTTGGCCATTTTTATGTCTTCTTCTGACGAATATATATTAAGATAATTTGTCCAATTTTTAGTGGGTTTATTTAGCTTTTCTTTTCCGTTAAATTGTTTAGGTTCTTTGTATATTCTGCATATTAGTTTCTTGTTTGATGAATAGTTTGCAAATATTTTCTCACATTCTATAGGTTGTCTCTTCAGTCTGTTGAATGTTTCTTTTGCTGTGCAGAAGCTTTTTAGTGTAATAGAACCTCATTTGCCTACTTGTGTTTTTGAGGTCTTAGCCATAAAATCTTTGCCCAGAGCAATGTCCTGAATTGTTTCTTCTATGTTTTCTTTTAGCAGTTTTATAGTTTCAACTTTTAGATTTAAGTCTTTAAATCATCTTGAGTTGATTTTTGTAGATGGTGAGAGATACGGGTTCAGTTTCATTCTGTTGCATATAGATGTCCAGTTTACCCAGCACTATTTATTGAAGGGACTCCTTTACTCCAATTTATTTTTTTGGTGTTTTTGTCAAAATTAGTTAACTATAAAAACATGGATTTATCTGGGGTTCTCTATTCTATTCCATCAGTCTATGTGTCTTGTTTTTGTACCGATACCATTCTATTGTTATTACTCTAGGCTTGTAATAAATTTTGAAATCAGTTAGTATGTTGCCTCTGGTTTCATTCTTTTGGTTCAGAATTGCCTTGTCTATTCCAGCTCTTTTTTGGTTCCATACACATTTTGGGATTTTTTTTTTCTATTTCTGTGAAAAATGACATTGGTATTTTATTAAGGATTGCATTGAATTTGTAGATTTCTTTGGGTAGTATAGTTACATTAATGATGTTAATTCTGCTGGGATGTCTTTCCTTTTTTTTTTTTTTTTTTTGTCCTCAACTTCTTTCATCAGAATTTTGTAGTTTTCCTTGAGTAGGTCTTTCATCTCCTTGAATACATTTATTTCTAGGTATTTTTTGTAGCTATTAAAAAATGAGATTACCTTCTTCATTTCTTTTTCAACCAGTTTATGATTAGTATATAACACTACTGATTTTTGTATGTTGGTTTTTGTATCCTTCAACTTTACTGAATTTATTTATCAAATTTAAGAGTTTTTGGTGGAGTCTTTAGCTCTTTCTGTAATAGAAATAAGATCATGTCATCTCCAAACAGGGATAATTTTACTTCCATTTTTTCAATTTGGAATGCCTTTTCTTTCTTTCTCTTACCTGATTGTTCTGGCTATGTCTGCCAGTACTGTGTTGAGTAGGAGAGATAAAAGTGGATATCCTTGTTTTGTTCCAGTTCTTAGAGAAAAGATTTTCCAGTTTTTCCCATTGTGTCTGAGGTTAGCTGTAGGTTTATCATATATGGCATTTGTTATCTTAAGGTATGTTCCTTTTATGCCTATAAGGCAGTTTTTTTGAGTTTTTATCATAAAGGAATGTTGAATTTTTCCAAATGCTTTTTTACAACTATTGAGATGATCATATGGTTTCTATTCTTCATACTGTTGAGGTGATATATGACATTTATTGATTTGCATAGCTTGAACTAGTCTTGCACCGCTGGGATAAATGTCACTTGATCATGGTGTATTATATTTTTGTTATACTCTTAGATTGGATTTGCTGGTGTTTTGTTGAGGATTTTTGCATCTATGTTTATCAGGGATATTGGACTGTAGTTTTCTTGTTGCACTTTTTTCTGCCTTTGGTATCAGGGTAATACTGCCCTCATAGAATGAATTAGCAAGAATTCCCTTCTTTTAAATATTTTTGAATAGTTTCAGAAGAATTGGTATAAGTTCTTAGAAAGTTTCGTACATTTCACCAGTGAAGCTATTCGATCCTGACTTCATGAGACTGATGTATTCAATTCTGGACTTCTTTTGGCGAGCGTTGGCGGAGACTTTTTATTACTGCTTCAATCTTATTATGTGTTACTGATCTGTTCAGATTTTCTATTTCTTCCTGTTTCAGTCTTGTTAGGTTGTATGTGTCCTGGTATTTGTCCATTTTGTTTAAGTTTTCCAGTTTGTTAGTATATATTTGTCCATAATAGTCTCTGATTATTTTTTGTTATTGTGGTATCCATTTTGTCCTTTTTTTTTTTTTTTTTGGCTTCTGATTTTATTTGTTTTTTTCCTCTTTTTCTTGGTTAGTCTAGCTAGTGGTTTATCTATTTACTTATCTTTTTTAAAAAACAACTTTTTGTTTCATTGATCCTTTATATATATTTTTTGAGTCTCAATTTTGTTTAGTTCTGCTATGACTTTTATTATTTCATTTTTCTCTACTAATTTTGGGTTTGGTTTGTTCTTGCTTTTCTAATTTCTTGAGGTGCATCATTGCATGGTTTCTTAGAAATCTTTCTATTTTTTTGATCTAGGGTTTTGTTGTTACAAACTTGCATTTTAACATTGCTTTTGCTGTATTCCATAGGTTTTGATATGTTGTGTCTCAATTTTCATCTTTTCAATAAATTATTTTATTTCTTTCTTAATTGCTTCCTTGACCCAACGGTTATTCAGGAGCATGTTGTTTAATTTCCATTTATTTGTACAGCTTCTAAAGTTCCTATAGTTATTGATTTCTAGTTTTATTCTATGGTGGCCTGAGAGGATACTTGATATATTTCAATTTTAAAAAATTTGTTGGGGCTTGTTTTGTGTCCTAACATATGGCCTGGAGAATGTTCCATATGCCAAGGAGAAGAATGTTTATTCTGCTGTTCTCAGATGAAATAATCCGTAAATGTCTGCTAGGTCCATTTGGTCTAAAATGCAGTTTAAATCCAATGTTTCTTTGTTGATTTTCTGTGTAGATGATTGGTCTAATGCTGACAGTAGGGCGTTGAAGTCCCTAACTATTACTATTATTGTATTGGAATCTGTTCTTCCCTTTACATCTGGTAATGTTTGCTTTATGTATCTGGTGCTCCTCTATCAGGTGCATATATGTTTAGAAATGTAATACCCTCTCACTGAATTGATCCTTTAATCATTATATAATGAGCCTTTTTGTCTTGACTAAAAAGTCTGTTTTACCTGAAGTAAGTATAGCTACTCCTGCTCATTTTGGTTTCTGTTTGCATGGAGTATCTTTTTCCGTCTCTTTATTTTCTGTCTGTATGTGTCTTTGTAGATGCAGTGAGTTTCTTACAGGCATTGTATAGTTGGGTCCTGTTTGTGTTTTTTTTGTTTGTTTGTTTGTTTTGCCTTTAGCCAGTCTATATCTTTTAAGTGGAAAGTTTAATCCATTTACCTTCAAGGTTAATGTTGATATGTGAGGTTTTTTTCTTGTCATTTTATTAATTAGTTTCTCATTTCTCTATCCTTATTTATTTCTCCTTCTTATTGTTTATCATTCATGTTGGGTGGTTTTCTGTGGTGGTAATATTTGAGTCCTTTGTTTTTCTCATTTGTGTGTGTACTGTACCACTGAGTTTTATATTTTTGTGTGTTTGCCTGATGGTAGATATTATATTTTCATTCCCACGTGTAGAACTCCCTTAAGCATTTCCTGTATGACCAGTCTAGTGGTTATGAATTCCCTCAGCTTTTGCTGACCTGGGAAAGACTATCTCTTCTTCGTTTATGAAGGATAAATTTGCTGTATAGCATGTCCTTGGCTGCCAGGTTTATTTTTTTTTTTTTTCTTTCAGCACTGAATATATCACTCCATTCTCTCCTGGCCTGTGAGGTTTCTGTTAAGAAATCTGCTGTTAGTCTGATGGGATTGCCTTAGAAGTGAGTCGATGCTTTTCTGTTGCTGTTTTTAAAAATCCCTTTGTCTTTGACTTTTGACAGTTTGACTATGATGTCTTGGGAAGACCTTTTTGAGCTTCCTGTATCTGAATGTCTCAATCTCTTGCTAGAGTTGGAAAGTTTTCAGTTACTATTTCAATAAGTGTGTTTTGTATTCCTTTTATTTTCTCTCCACCTTTGAGAGACCCCCAAAATTAGAATATTTGGTGGACTTATGGTATCCTATATGTCTCATAGACTTTGTTCATTTATTTTTATTTTTTTTCCTTTATCTTTGTCTGAGTTATTTCAAAAGAACTGTCTTCAAGTTCTGAAACTTTTTCTTCTGCTTGATCTAGTCCTTTGTCAAAGCTTTGAGCATTTTGTATTTCATTCAAGGAATTCATCAGTTTAACAGTTTCTATTTGGTTCTTTTTTGTGATATCTATCTCTTTGGTAAATTGCTCATTCATATCCTGAATTGCTTTTCTGATTTCTTTGTATTGTTTTTCTGAATTATCTTGTTTCTAAGTGAGCTTCTTAAATAACACTACTTTGAATTATTTTTCTGGAATTTCACAGATTTCTTCATTGGAATTGTTGCTTGAGAATGATTGTGTTTTTTGGAAGGTGTCTTATTTCCTTGCTTTTTCATGTTTCTTGTGCCCTTATATTGATATTTGCACACCTGGTGTACTAGTCACTTCTTTCTATTTTTTGAATTTTTTTTAATAAGTAAGGACTTTTGTCCTGAAGATGTATCTGTGGTGTTCGTTGGATAAGGTGCTTTGGCTTTAATTCTGGGCATGTGTCATAGTATAGTCTCTATATGATTTATTGGCTGTAAACAGTGTCAGTAGTGTCTATGATTTCCACACCGGCTGAGGGTGTGTTTGTTTGTGCAGACTGTGGTAAAGTTTTACTGGAGATGAAGACATTAAACAGTCCAGTCATTTGGCCACAGTACAGGAGTGGCAGTCCAAGCATGCCTGTCCTTGAGCCCCAAAGCAGTAATGCTGGCACCAGTGTCAGTGGGTTTAGGCAGAGTGATTCTTGGACCTCCAGTCAGCTTGCTTGAGTGCTGGTAGTGACAACAATGGGTCAGGTAGGTGGGAAGTTTCTTGGGCCTCTGGAGACCACCCAAGTTGGTATTGCATGGGTGATAGCAGTAGCAGTGGTGAGACAATCATCTGGCCCCCAAGAAGTCCACTCCACTGTTAGTGGTGATTGCAGTGGACTGGATGGATTAGTTCCAATGCTCTCAAGTGGCACATACAGGTGGGTGCCAGCTGTGATGGTAGTTATCAGGTTGTGTTTGCCCATCCTCAGGCCTCTGGAATAAGTACACAGATGCTGAGAGAGGTGGATAGGACAGGGTGATCCCCAGAACCCTGGTGGAATGCTCGGGTGGGGGCAGCAGTGATTACACTGTGGCTCTGCTGCTGTAGAGAGTGGCGTTGTTTTCCTTGGCAGCAGACATAAACAAGTGGTTTAGGAGTGAGAGCATTGGCCACAGGTGGTGTCTATAAGTGGGGTATAATATTTCCTCAGGGCATTTTTAAATGAACAGAGACCCTGCTACTGAAGGAGACTGGGTTGCTGCCAATGGCTCACACTTGAGCTCTGACAGCAGCCAGCAGCAATACCTGGCTGTGAGAAGGGAATGTTAGTGGTGCTCCAGAGATGTGGAGATGCAGGGACTGTTGCTTCCCAGGGAAGGATGCAGTTGGTGGGGCGTTAGGCTCTCAAAATGGTGTGGTGCTATACCTGCTTAGGACTCAGGGCAAGTGTGGACCCAGTGTGAGCTCCCTCTATGAAGCAATGTCATTGGGTGGTCTCTGAAAATCTCCGTATGTTAGTCTTAGGGCTTGTGTGAGTTGAGGGGCTCTTCTGTGGCTAGAATTGCAGAAATCCACCATGGAAATGTAGACCACTGGTAGTCACTAACTTACCCTTCCCTTGTTTTGGGGAATCTCTCCAGGCTCCCAGCTGTTCCCAGTTGAGCTGGCTGCCTCACATTCCTTTCCTTCCATGTCTTAGGCATTTCTTGTCATTTTTCATTGCATTTCAGCATTTTCTTTTTTAGGGGATCTATTCAAAATGTGATTATCTATTCACTCTTTTGGTTCTTATCTGTGGAGAGATCAAGTATCACATGCCTCTAGTCAGCTATCTTGAAGCCCCTCCCTGATGGAATTTCTCATTGTAAAAGATTTCATTGAGCATAAACATATAACTAAATTAAATGACTCTGACAGTGTAATGAAAAAATACAAATACAAGGCAGCCACAAGTACAAAGTGCAATCAAAAAGAAACTTAATTGATACAGAAGTAGGTAACTGTAGGGGAGAACTGTGATCTGGAGAGACAACTCAGGATGTCGACCATATGACATCAGATTTTTCATTAGAATGAAAGAAGTATCATGTAGTAAATGCCTTGGAACCAGTTAGATAAAAATGTAAAGCCGAGGTCTTCTTCAGCAGAATTTTGTTTAGCTATTCTGGACTTACTTAATTGTGACTTTCCCGTGATTTATCTCAACAACTTGAAGTTTTTGATATTAGGAGACTAGCTTCTCCAGTCAGTGTATTATAAATATATTACTTTCTCATAGTTTACATTTTTCTTTGTAAGTTTGTTCCTTGTTTGTTATAGGAATGCATTGTAGTATTCCTCTTTCCCTAGTTAAATCTCTAATGAAGATCAGTCCTAACATATTACAGGCCTCAGAAATATTTTTCAAATAAATAGAAAACATGTGTTTTTAGTTTGTATTTTGATATTTAATAATAGAGCTTTTAAAAAATATTGGTTTTTGTTATTTTTAGCTTTTAATTACTTAGACTTGATGTAACTTACAAAGTTAAAAAAAACTTGAATGTTTTTGTCGCAAATATTGGTGAGTCTTTGCCTTAAATAATGATAACTTTTTTAAAAAATCAGCCTTGTATAGTGAATATTGTGCTGTAGATTCAAATAAACCTATGTGTGCATATCCCAGTTTAGAATCTTCCAGATTTAGGCAGATCTCCTTTCTGATCTAGATCTTTCTTGACTTCTAAATCATGAATTATACAGGTGTGACTTTATTCCATCTCAAATGCAATGCTGAAACAGTGCTTAGATAACCTGCCATGATTTCTGCCCTTAGACTCAAAGTAGTAAACATTAGTCTATTCAAGATTCTGTCTTATGTCATTCAATGCTTGTTAGGGGCGAATGACTGATGGGGTTGGTGCTAACAACCTATACTTGGGTCTATACAGCAATTTTATAGATTATTATGCTTTCTTCTATGTGGAGGTTGTAATCATTTCATCAAATTTACTCACAAGTCGCTCTTCAGAGCAAAATGCATTTAAAACTACCCCAGGCAAATTCCAATAGACCATAACCTCTCCCTAAATAGATTAGAGACAGAAACATATTCTTAGACAAAGGAAATTTAAGCATGGATTTGCATGTCTTATTTATCACCCTTTAATGCAATCGTGCAAATATTTTACAAGATAAGCTCCCTCTTTAGTATGTCTTTATAGGTCCAAGGCCTTAATATTAGGATTTGCTATTCTTTATTAGAAGTAAAGTTCATTAAAATTTGGCAACAGGGATCATTTTGTGGATCCGCCACTTTAACTATTTAGCTATCCTTAAAAACTTAATAGTTCTTTAACTGATTCTGAACCAAATCTAAAATTACTTAATCCTAAAAAGAATTTTTCTGTCAGCAAAAATGGAAATAATAATAAAAGAAAATAAAAACTGGTAACTACCTCAGGGACTGTTGTGGGAACTAAATGAGATCATACTTTTCGTGTGCTAAGCATAAGAGCTTTACAGAATAAATGTTCAATACATATTATTTAATCTTTTAAAGATATTCTTGTCATTTCTAAGTTATTATATTTATAATGAATTATTGATTCACTGAGATTTTTATTTACTTAATGTTTTAAAACATGTCCTTGAGTATATTATAATTCTGTGACAGAGGTCATTGCTAGGAATAAAAATATATAATTTAAATTGCAATATGTGTTTGTACAGCTCTCTTTTAACTGGAGGGATGTAGAAACTATTTAGATGTGTTCATTCTAACTTTTATGCCCTTCATACACAATTAATATTTTCATGTAATAACTTTTTTCCTTTTATTAAATAATGCTGCTTTTTCTATGCTTTTGTTTATGCATAGATTAGGGCCATTTTATTGAAGTCTTCATCTTTCCTTTCTATAGTATTTGAGGTAGAAAAAGAAAAGAGCAACTACTAATGCACTGCTTAGTTTAAAAGATTTTGAGAAAATGTTTGCATCAGCTAAGGAATTGGTGCAAGGGAACCTACTTTTTAAGGAGGCCACTTCATAAATATCATGTGTGTTCTACTTTTCACAAAACTTCCTGTCAAATTTAAATGTTCCCATCTTTTGCTGTAATTTTTATTTTACTTTCATGTTTTGGTGTGTTATATATATTTTTTACTTAATTTCCTACAAACATTAATATATATTTGTCTGCCAAAAATAGGAACTCATAGGACTTATTTGATAAAAGCAGCCTCTTAAGCCACCTTTATTTATTTTGATTTCTATTCATTTCTCCACCATTTTCTACTGTTACTAATGCTGACATCATTTGCTCCAAAAAAAAAAAAATTTGTTTTATTTACAGGGCACAGCTTATGGAAGTGCTCCTGTACCTTCTCGCAGGCAATTATGTGAGTCTCTTAAATTCAGCTCTGTGTTGTAAACATGACTGTGTTCCTGTGCTGTAGCATGGCATGCTGATTGAGACCAAATGCCCAAAGGTCAATATGCAATCCCCAGTGTTGTATATTACCTATAATGTGTTTGTAGTAAATGGTTCCCTTTGCCTCTTCCTTATCTGTTTGTCATTATCCAGCCCATTTAAGAAAACTGCATTGCAATGTGGCCAACTGCATTGAGACTAATGGCTCAAAGTCTGGGGCAAAGAAAGAAGTGACTCTTACTTAAGTTTATTTTCATTTAGCAACAATATTAGCACTCTCTCTCTCAACTCAGTAAGGTTTCTTAAGTTCTAACTCCTTTTACTTATTGGTTCAAAGACTTCTTATATCATGCACAGTTGTGTTTTTGCCACAGCTAATGAGAACTTTCCTAGAAAAGGAAATCCATTAAAAGAAATACTTCTTCTAGTGAATTTAAAGCAAACTTGACATTGTAACAATGTTGGTTTTTTTTCCCAAAGTCATCACATTTAGAAAATTGAAATTAATCTATAAATTTTTAGATAGAAAGCCCAGAGTTTACAACCTTGCTCAGCTGTGTTATAAATATATGCACCTCGGCAGGGTCAGATACCTGCATTTCAGTTCGGGAGATTTCTGTGACAGCTTGTCTGCTTTAACATGTACTTTTTGTCAATGAGAAATGTATATGTAAATTGAATATGTAGACTCTCCAAAGTGCCATCAGACTTTGAGAAAGAGCTATTTTCATTGCCCATTCCATCCATGTCTTTCCTCTTTTCCCACACCAGCATCCGTCAGATAATCATGGTTGTTTACCTCCATTATAGACTGCTACAGCAAGACATCCATGTGACTCTAATTGTCATGCCTAGCAATAAATGCCAAGTAAATCCATCTTAATATGATGTTAAAGGTGATTCAAAGGTACAGTCCTGTTTGCATAATGCTTTTCTTCACTATTGGCAGAAAAAAACATATGAGTTGATGACATTCACTGAGAAGGATCCGTGAATCACTTCAACAAAAAATGCAGGACTTTGCACCATGATAAAGCTGCCCCAACAATGAACAAAAAAATATGTACTTTACTATCTCCTTTCTAATGAAAAAATTTTGAAAGTTTGGGTTCTTATGAATATAGTTGCAGTAGACAGAACTGCTAATGTGAACAGAAGATGGGGTTTAGATATATTAAAAATCCACCTAAAGTTAAATCTCTCAAACATCTCAAATTGTCCTTTGCTCTTATTTCTTTTCATAGGTCTCTCTATCGTCTACATTTCTAATGTACACTAAAGATATGGCTTCTTAAATATAGGCATTACGGCAGTATTAATTAATGAAAATTGAAAACCATAGCAAAAACTTCAATGGGTTTGTTTTTTTTTTTAAGATGTGTCTCTTTTTAAAGAAAAAAGTCCTTGTGCTATATGTTATATTTCATTGAATATAGAAAATGCTGTTATGGAGATAGAGAAGATATTTTTACTAGAGATTTGGGGAACTGTGAATTTATTATATGTGCTATGAAGCCATAAGCGGAAATATAAAGGGTATGGAATTATTATCCTTAATTTGAATTAAACTTACCTTTTGCTTTCACGAAATCAAAATGTATTTATATGTAAATAAAAATACTGGATATTTGAGATTTTAGATCACTGGTTCCAGTTAAGTGAGTTAATCTTACTAAAAATAGAAAAACAAAAAGATGTATGATTTCTGTAAGTCTGAGGGTCTTAAGTTGCAATATTTACCAATATGTACCACGATAAAATGGATATTACCTTCCTAAATATGCGGACTCGGCAAAGATAAGCATGTAAGATTCATGAATGTGGAATGCTTATTATCACATTTTCTTTTAGTCAAATGCAAATTTTAGGATCTCTGCATTACACATTAGAAGAATCTCCTTGAGTATTTGTAATTGTGGTGCTTATCAAAGTTGTTATGTAGAAGGAATGAATGCTTTTTTTCTACACACAAATGTTAGAATATTAATAGTAAACATTTTTGTTTCTACCCTACTTCCTGTGAATACCTATCTAGAAATTTTATAGTTGGTTCTTGATTCTAGCGTGTTTGTTTTGTTTTTTTTCCATTTCTACCTACATCACAAGGTGTGATGAATACTTTCTTGAAGTTACAATTAAAGTTTAGTTTTTTTTTTTTAATTCAGTTTTAAGGACTTTGTTTTATGGTTGCCATTTTAACTATTTCAAAAATATAATCAGTCAAGAAATTTTCCTTAACAATAATTTGAAATGGAATTTAGCAACAGAGAGGGATTGCCTAGATGATGATATGATTAGAAAGGCTGTGAATCTACAATGACAGGATTCACTCTCTATCTTGGAAAGCACTGTATAGCTTTTAATTAACAGGCCCACACAAATATGCATTTATTTGTTGCTAATAATTTATCAATGTTAAATTGGAAATAGTATAGGTTTGGTTAGTATTTTCCACTTTCAGAGAAAACGCTTGATGAAGGTTCACTAAGTTGGATAATGTGGAGTCTTGGAAAGTTATTTGAATGCTACTAGTACATTTTTATTTAAATACCGAAATGATGCATCATTTATTCAGATACAGTTCTCTTCTCAATTTCCGATGGGTTTATGTTTTAAAATTGTAATCAGTATTGTTACATGAAACTCTACCATGTGTTGGTATAACCTTATCTACATGTGATATGAATGGAGATCTTTAACATTTGGATAAAATTTGGCAAAGATGTGACCCATAGATTACTGCCTCAACATTCAAAATACAAGAACTGATTTCAATTTGGTTATTGTTTTCCATTTTGTGACCATAATTACTACTTTAAGAGTTCCAAATTACAGAAGCATGTAACTCTAAAATTTAATAAACCATAAATGTGTGTTCTCTAGAAAAAAATAGTAAACATCAAGTTTCGTAATGTATTCAACAATTCAAAACCAATTTGGTTAAAAAAATTAAATGTAGGTCACATGCTTTCATATTTTATAACATCGCTTCTTTATTTCTCAGTATATGAATGAAAGGAGCACCAAATGTTTGTAAGTTGTCTATTCAGGAGTAGTTACCTAATTTAGCTGAATCATTCATCAGATAGTTCAATGTTAACCCAACTGAACTGAATATACATGAAAATAATACTGCCTTGCTATTCAGAATCAGATAGCAGTTATTTTATAGCACAAATGGGACTGAAATTATATATTTAAAGTGGGGTACCTTAAAAACATACCTACCCTAATTTCCAGTCAAGTTTTTTTCCTACTAAAGAGCAATTTTTAAATTCAGAATTCATGAACACAAAAAATTCAAGAAAAAAGTCAGGAAAACAATGTATTTACTGAAAATAATACTAACCTCAAAGTTAGAAAAAATAGTTCTAATAAGTGTCTGTAAGAACAGATGTTTCTGACTAGTTTTTGCACTGTGCCTTCTGATTTATTCCCTTTTCTTTTCAATTAATCAGTTTATTTCCTGTCATTTCCCTTTTTTCTGTATCTACTGTTCCACACAATGTATTTGCATTATTTATCATTCTATTTTAGATATAGCTTTGATTTTATTTGTTTTCTTCATTCTTTGCCAGGCTTATAAACAGGATAGGACCAAGCTTCCACAGTAGTGAGGACTAACATAACTTTTCCTGTAACTGTGTTTGAAATATATCTTCAGATAATCTGTCTGGTAAGGTTGCTTCAAACCTGAGTAAACCAATGCCTACTTGACTGTGCATTCTTAGGGAACAAAAGCAAGTGCATTGTGTCTATAACTTCACATTTAAGTGCACATATGTATTTAGGATTAAAGAAGCTCTAATCTTCAGAAGGTAGGCTTCAGTCAGAGAGTGAAGAGCAGGGAAAAGTTTTAAGTGGCATGATAAAATCATCCACATACCACAGGAAGAGGCTAAGCTAATACAATAGATAGCTAGAAAGAGGGAAATGCACAAAGGAAAAATGCAATATGTGTTATAATCCTGTGGAAGGCAAATTCTGAATATTACCTTTCTTTTGAGACCACAGTAATGATTTTACATGTAATTGAGCTGACCATTTTTGAGCTACTAAAGAGTAAAAGTTATGCTCTATTCTGGTAAAAGAAAAAAATAAATGACATTTTCTTTGATATATAAACAACAGTAATTACTATTCTAGGCTATTGAGTTTATTTAGGATATATATATATACACTCATATATATAGGATATATATATACACTCATATATATATAGGATATATATACATTCATGTATATATATATACACTCATGTATATATATATATATACACACACACACACATATACACATACATACACATACGTACACACACACCTTCTGGTTTTAGCGTAGGATGTAGAAAGCTGGAAAGAACATTGTTCATACCCTTATAATAACAACACAAAATCTGGAGAAAATTCAAATTCACAATTTTTCTTTAACCATCAGAGAGTTAAAGTCACACGGCAACCAACTAACCTGTACATAAGTAAAGATAGATACTGACAAGGTGAGACCAGTTGTAGCAGACACAGCCAGAACATAGAATTTTGCAAAAACAACAACAACAACAAAAAGGTTAATGAATCGATGAGTCAAGTGTGAGATAGGAAGGAAATATAAATATGGTGAGAATTTGCACCTGCTTACAGGCTCTTTATAGACCTCACTGAATGCTCACATAAAAATAATAGCAAGATTCCTGAGAAGCTGTCTCTTGTGCTAAAGGCTTGAAGAAGGGAACAACAGCTACTGCAAGAAAGGCACAAAACTCTATTCTGTTGCTTCCTTCCTTTATCCATACAAAACAAAAGCCTAAAATGCAGGGGAAAGAGCAACAACACAGTCACTCTTAGGACCCTGGTGAAAATCCATTGCAGCTAGGGGAAGGGAGCAGAAAAAGATCATTTATTCTTGGGACAGATACAAAAATACATGATGGGCCTAGAACCACAGGTGGAGGAGAGGCTGTAGTACTGAGGCCACAACAGTGACAGCCAGGAACATAGTGCCTGCTTTAAGACTTAGAGTTGATCAGAGAAAGAGAGAATGCCTCCCTTCTTGTTTTATAGACTAATAACGATTGAGTCATAAATAACAGTGGGATATGACTAGGAAAGTCACAAGAGTGTGGAAAGAGATTTTCTCTGAAACACAGTGCAAAGGAGAGACCTAAAGCCAAAGGAGGAACTTACATCAGGAAAAACCCTATGACAAACCAGTCACTATTCTAAATGCAAGGTACTGTTAGAGAAAATTTAAGCTTGGGGGTAACCATAGCAACAATAACAAACCCAGCTCAACACCTGCCTTTATTGACCTAGACTCCCACACTAAAGGCTTCATAGAAGGAAAAGCATGCTCATTTCTGGGCATACAGCTGATTTATTAAAGTCTATAATGTCCTACATAAGATGTCTGCTTTCCACAGAATTTCTGGGGCATTCAGAGAAGCAAGAGAAAGCAAAGCACTGCCTAGTGATAAAAGAATCAACAGAATCAGATTCAGATATTATGAAGATATTGGAACTATTAACAAGGGGAATTAAAATAATTACAATTATTGTGTTAAATATTTTAATGGAAGAGTTTGACAGCATGAGAGAACAGATGTCTAATTACTGAGTTAGAGCTGTAAGAATGAATTGAATGGAAATTCAATTCATTAAAAGCTCGGTAACAGAGATGAGGAATGCCTGTGATGGTCTCATCTGTAAACTCAACACAGCCAAGGAGAGAATTATGAACTTGAAGAGAGAGGTCAATAGAAATTGCCCAACTGAAACACAAAAGGAAAAAAATATGTGGTGGGATTATGGGATGGGGGAAGAACATTAAGGAGCTGTGGAAAAATATCAAGTCATCTAATTTATTTGTAATTGAAATCCCAATGGAAGAAGAGAGAAAACAATAAAGAAGAAATGTTTGAGAAAAATGGCCACAAATTTTCTAAAATAATGGCACATACCAAATTATAGATCCAAGAAGCTTAAAGAACAAACAGATAAAAAACAATAACAACAACAAAACACAATCAGGCATATTATATTCAAAATGTAGAAAATCAGACAAGAAAAAGTCTGAAGGTAATCTGAAGAGGGAGAAATACATGCTATCTACAAAGAAACAAAGACAGGATTATAGTAGACTTCTCATCAGGTACTCTGTAAGCTATGAAGTGGCATCTTTAAAGTTTTGAGAGGGATAAACTAACAAGCTAGCTACAAAACATTCTATAGTCAGTGACTATATCATCCAAAAATGGAAGGGAAATTGAAGTTTTTCTCAGACAAATAAATACTGAGAAACGTATTGCCAGCAAACCTGCACTATGAGAAATGTTAAGGGAAGAAATTAACACTGGGAGTGGAATGAATGAAATGAAAACTTTGCTTTAAAAATATTTACATAAATATCTGTGCTATATTTATATATAATTTATGACATGTTGTGATTTAATGTGTGGCCTTATTTAAATTATATTTGCTGCTAAGATATTATCAAAATGACCATATTCCCAGTGTTTTTGTAGTTTATGCCTCTTACCTCTATACTAGCTGTCTTGCAGACATTTCTTTTTATTTGTGTATATGTGTACATTTATCTGTCAATACAGTTTTATAATATATTAAAAGTTAATGATGAATTAGAAAATATGCACCCAGTATGGTACAGAGGAGAGGCAGGAACCAATACTGAACTATTAAAATATGAATGATCTAGTACTTCTTTTACTATCCCATACTTCTATACCTCAATGATTATAGTATGTATTTCATGTTGTTACAGTTTTGTCTTACCAAAATTAACATATTCTTTTTCTATAGAAAACATATTCAAATGTTTGAACTGTTTGAAACTCAACATTAATTTTACATTGTCATATGTGCTAACTAAACTTTTCATTACTCAAAGAACATTTGCCTATTATGAAATTATTCTAAAACAGAATGATAACATTTAAAGATTGAAAATTGAATAAATAAATTTAATAGATAAGACATGTTGTGGGCTAATCCTAAAACAAAATAAAAGAATGTCTTGATTTTATATTTTCCTTTTAAATAATTAATGAGCTAACTAGTAAATTAAGTTACCATTTTTAATAATTAGGAATAATCAGAATACTCTCTGAGAACTTTGACTTTTTGATTATTAAATTAGCACCTCTTATTAAAATCAATTTTTTCTTTTATATATATTATTTTATAATTATTTTACCTTCCACAGTATTAATAAATATCTGTAAGCACCCAAGACGGTGCTGGCGTTATTAAAGTGTTGGATCCTTCCTTATTAAAGCTTGCAGATAGGTAATAAGATCACTAATAACATAAATTAAAGTCAAGATTAAGGCAACATATTGAAGAAATATATTAGTAAATATAATTTAGATTTAGCAGTTAGGGCCCATTGATATCATGGAATTTGAGGGTAAATTTAATTTGATCTGTTATTACTTTTCTAGAATGTGTAAAATATTTCAAAGGCTCTGTATTTGTTAGTTCTCGCACTGCTATGAAGAAATACCCGAGACTGGGGAATTTATAAAGAAAAGAGGTTTAATTGGCTCATGGTTGTACAAACCGTACAGGAAGCATGATGCTAGCATCTGCTGGGCTTCTGGGGATTCCTCAGGAAACTTACAGTCACGACAGAAGCAAAGGGGGCGCACACATATCACATGGCTGGAGCAGGAGCAAGAGAGAGAAGGGAGGTGCCAAAGAGTTTTAAACAGCCAGATCTCATGAAGAACTCGCTTGCTATCACGAGAACAGCACCAAGGGGATGGTGCTAAACCATTCACTAGAAAGTGCCCCTATGATTCAGTCACCTCCCACCAGGCCCCACCTCCAACAGTGGGGATTACAATTTGACATGGGATTTGGCGGGGACACAGATTCAAAGCATGTGAGGCTCTGAGTAAAGAAAAGCATGAGAAATTGCCATGAGCTGACAATACATAATTGTAAATGTTCCTAGAGATTCTTGATTCCAGTCCATCCACATCACAGATAAATTATTGAAAGATTAATTGGTTTACCCAACATCCAAGACTTTGTGATAAACGCAGACTTCTAACTCATTTGTCCCATTTTTTTCTTCCAAGGTTGTTTTCTTTAATATTTCTGTTAAAGCATCATGTCCTCTTCCCCCTAAATTTGGAAAATTTTCCTCTATCAAACTAGCAAGCGATGCCCGAGTAACTCTTGAAAGGCGAATAGAAGTTAGTTGTTGAATGTGAACAAGAGCAAGTCCAGGAGCATGTGGAAGGCCTGGCAGAACCCAGAACACAGCTTGTTTGAGGAGCTGTACATGGTCCACAGAGCTAGAGAACTGGGTATTTGTACAACTGAAAGATTCCCTTGCAGTGTGTGAAAAAGACAGTGTCTGTTATAAATCAAACAAAATTCATGAGTATTGCTGTTATTTCTCTTGTTTGAATAAGCTTTGTATCATTTTAAGGCAAAAGACACTGAATTTTTATTAAAATTCAGGGTTGTTTTTTTTTTAAGTTGTCCAAAATTATGTTCAAATAATTTGAACTTAAAATTGCTTATGCTAGATTACTCAGACAACCCAAAATAAGCTATTTTAAGTCCATTCTTCAATTTGTTTGTGAAATGAGGTAAATATTACTTATGATCTAATCTTTATATCAAATAATTAGATATAATTGGAAATAAATATAGATAATTTTTGTTTTGTTTTGCTTTGCTTCTTAAAGAACAAACAGATCAGGGACTTCAACTCATTGCAAAAGTCTGATATGAATGGCAAGCCCTTAAATTGTAGCTGTATTAGGCCTCAATGTATTACAATATGTAAAGAAAGAAGGCATCCATCAGAAGTGGAGCATTTAAGAATCATTAAAACAGAGCAAAAATAAATTTTAAAAAAGTCAGGAGGTGAATCATTTTTATTTATTGTGGAAATGAAGGTATTGGTTAACTGAGCTCAATGCTTGAGTATCCACTTGTCTATACTATTCCATGCTCCATATGTACCCCTCTCATTATGATCTGTTATCTCCTCTCCCATATGACATCTACAGAGAGAATATAAGGCTGGGACCTGGGACCCTTAAGTATCCGGTTCCTTCAGCAGTGACAATTCAAATTAGAAACTGATAAATTAACATTGAATTTTAGACATCTTTCACATGAACTTGTTTAGATAAGCCTGTCTATAAAAAATAATTTGCCTGTTTTTAAATTTGAAAAGAATAAATGTAAAATCTGGAGACAAAAAAAATGCACTGAGATCAGATTTCATGGGAGACCCTCACAGGAACATTCCTTAGAGTTCCTTTCCCACTCAGCACCATCCACTACAACCCTTGTTGTACTGGCCAACTGTCATTTAGAATCACGTGTACATATATAAATAGATCTTTTATTTTCTTAATGTCTGTTGTTTGGGTATTTATAGCATTTGGAAACTCGGTACACATAGATGTACAGCAACCACTTAATTGAGGGTCTTTTGTTATTATCAATGTAGTAAAATTTAACTTGAACAGATTAAGGTAAGTCCTTCTATTAAGTCAAGAGTCTTTTTCTAATGTATTATTTTTATGCATAAAATGTAAATTAGTACACCAAATGAATAACATGTTATTTGTTTACCACTGCTTTTGTTTCAATTGACATGGGAAAGGAAAATAAATCATCCCTTATAAGTAAATATGCATTGAACATTGAGGTTATTCTATAAAAACTTGTTGGTGAGAATGCATTCAATGCACGTTTTGAAGTAGTTCTACATTTTATTCTGTATGTCTTTTTAAAATTTTGTTTTCTGCAAGATGTTGTTTAAGTTAGAAAGTGGGATCTATGGTGATGTTTTTTTAACTTTTATTTATTATAAACCAGAGAATGAGTTTCTTTGTTCTCATGTCAAGGAATAGCCAAAAGAGGCAAAACATTAAAAAGAATAGCAAAAGATATTATGTGGTCAGGCTGTCAAGTTTAAAAGCCTTTAAAAATTACATTATATTTGTTTGATCTGCAAAAATTTAAGGCTATAATTGCTTTTCAAGTTATGTACTCTGAAAGCTTTCCTCTGGCCTTTCAGGAGTTAAGAGCTTAGAGTCTTCCTTTTCCTCCTCCCCACCCCTCTTTTTTTTTATTCCTTCATTCTACATTTCATGTTGAGGTCACTCATTTATTGTGGGTAGCTGTAATGGAATGGTCAAGAAGTCAAGCATTCAGGGAAGAAAATGAAAATTGTGTGTCTGACTTCTTGATATTACAAGTAATTTAAATTTCTTAAAGAAACTATAGTTCCTTAATAATATTCACTGCATTTAGTTGAATTTTTATTATACTCATTTCTAAATCATCAGCAATATAGAAATATATGTGAAAATTTCCTTTTAATGGGTTATAGTTTGTGCAAACTTGTACAAATTATATGTGTACACCTTACTAACAGAAGCATGTTTTGGACAAGATCATTTGGGAAATTCTAGTGGAGACTTAATACGTTATTTAATCTTCCTGATAGATCCAAAAAATGAAACCTTGTCCCATTTTAAAATAATATGTCGAACTCTCTTATTGACTATCTGCTTGTCTTAGTTTCCTAGGCCTGCCTAACAAGTTACCACAAACTCTGTGGCTTAAAACAACACAAATACATTCTCTTCTGGAGGCCTGAAATACAAAATCAGGATGGCAACAGGGTTTGTTCCTTCTGGAGGTTCGAAGGAGAGTCTGTTTTGAGCCCATCTGTTAGCTCTAGAGGCTGTCAGGGGTTCCTGATGTTTCTTGGCTTGTGGACACTACTCTAGTCTCTCCCCCTATTTCCCCATGGCTCTTCCTGTGTATACCTCCAACTTCCCTTGTTTTTAATTTCATAAACTGATTGGATTTAGGATTCATCCAAGATAATCTCATCTTGTCTAAACATCCTTAGCCTAATTACATTGTACAGATCCTATTTTCAAATGAGTTCAACTAAGGTATCAAGGGCTCCATATATTTTGGGAGTGTGTATTCAGCATGCTACAGACAGAGTACAATGCCAGAGTCAGATTTCAAATTTTTTTTCCTGACTTTATTGCACAAATTATTTTCATTGTTCTACTCCAACTCAATAACAACAAATATGGTTCAGGTATCATATTAGGTAGAAGATGATACTCTTAACAAGATGACTAAAACACAGTTCTTGCCTTAGGTGCTTGCTTACACAGTAGTGGAATATGGCAAACCCTTTAATTTCCAAAAAGCTAGCAATGTTATCTCAATATAATGACAGTGAGAAAATATGATTTAAGCTGTCTAATGAAATATATGACCAATACTACCTTTTTGGTTAGAGATTTTTCTGTATTGTTTATAATTTTGAAAACGGCAAAATGAAATAATTCAAGTAAATGCAGTGGATCTTAGTTTTTATAGGATATAAATAGAATTACAAATTTCTTGTTGTATCAGAAAGTGAGATAGACAAAATATACAAGAAATTAATTTTTAAAGAAATACGGTATTGTTTGTAAAGAGGCAAAATTTTTACTACAGTTAGTCTCCAAAAATACCATAAAGATTTTGAGTACAAAATTTATTAGAAAGTAAGTCTGTTATCTAAATGGTTATATATTTTTTTCTGAAGAAACGTTAATATTTAATTACTGAAATATGGGAAAGTAAATATTTTGAAAAATTAAAATATCAATTTTATTATTTTACAAAGATCATGAACAATTATTTTAGAAAACATAGAAATCTGAGAGTTATAAAGATGTATTTATATTCATGCATATGTGATATTGCATAATGCATACAAAGAGAAACCTCTAGGTTTGTTTGTTCTGGTTGTTGCTCTTTTTGTCATTATTCTAGAGAAGAGTGGCTCATGATGATAGCACATCACAGTTTTCCTATTTGCTCTTTGGTGTTAAGCATCATACCATGAATCAGCCTCCTGTGTTTTTATGTATGTCTCAGTAATTTGATATAAATAGCTGTTTTAAAAGCCATTTGAGTATATTTTGTATTAGGATATTTTATGCACAAAAAAATACAAATTAAAACAAAAAATCTTTAACCTAGGGACTTTATAGTAACTAAATAAAGATGTATGCCTTCTATAAGTATAGCGGTCTATCAAAGTATTTCCATGATAATGTGGCTTTTTGAAATGAAATATTGAAGTCATTCCTCAAAATCTTAATTTGAAATCAGATTTGAAGTCACACAAATTTTCAGGTAGTTTGTCTCAAGTCTGAGTGTATAATGCCTTTCTAAAACAAAGTAATCATAAGTGAAGTGTATACAAATTACAAATGGTTTTGGGTAACTAAGATTAACAAAGAATGTGGCTTAAGTTTCTGGCAGCCAAAAAAAGAGAAAGCTCATTTTATTAGAAAAAGCTTTCTAAGTTTTTCCATAGAACACCACTCCCTTAGAAACATAACCTTAAAGGGAGGGAGAAGAGGTTAGAATCAAATCACTTTGGGGAATCCCATATACTATAATTTTTCCCTCCTAGAGACTTACAGTGTATAAGAGCATAGTAAAGTCTTCATATTTTTCTGGTGTAAACAGAAATGTCTAACATTATATATATATATTTTTTTAATTAAATATACAGTTATCTGTATAATTATAGATATAGATATAAAAATAACAATATAACTATAGATGCTTTATATGTTAATATATAGTTAACATATAGTTATGTGTGTAATAGTTGAATATATAGGTATATATAGTTGTGTGTATATATATAAGTATATATGATAAATATATATGTACTTCTTCCCAAATAGTATCATCTCTTTTATTTTAAGAACTTTAAATACTATCCCAGACAATTTCAATTCAATGTATTCTATACATTGTAAATCACTGACAAGGTTAGAGGGAATTTATTACCAGACTGGGATTTTTTAAAATCTACCAAAAACCACAAATAATGACACAGTATGCAAGTTTATTTACTGCACCCATCTTTTTTACTTAGCACAGTTTTTAAAAAGGGATTTTTATCTGGTTTCTTTTTCAAATTATAATGAATATTATATTTTTTAAAAAATACATCAAAATGTTGTGAAGATTTTGGATTAAAAAACAACAGGACAAGATATTGCCAGCAATCCTTAAAGAGGACTAGTGGTTGCTATAGAGATGAGTGTATCCCAGGCAGAAGGCAAAATTAAGCAAAGAATGTAAAGGAATGTTCAGGGTTAAATGAGGCTTGGAAAATAAGTTTTGGTTAGGCAGTGAAGAGTCTTGGCTAAAGAGTGTATATCCTCTGAGAAATTTCTTAGCATTTCATTTTACCTTTTTCTTCTCCTCTCTTTTAATAAACTTATGTTATGTTTGTAAAAAAGACAGATACATTTTAAAAACAGGCTGCAGAAACAGCAAGAGCAGGATAGCAGTAAACAGTTTCCCCAAAGAAAAAAGTAAAAAGCCAAGAATGTTCTGCTCACCTGAGGAGAATGGATGCTTGTGTGTGTGTGTGTGTGTGTGTGTGTGTGTGTGTGTGTGTGTGTGTTAGGGAGACAGATGTGGATAAGGAGGGAGAAAAAAATCTTCTAGTATGATGAGAGTAGGTGAGATAATTGTATATGAAGTAAAAGATTTAGATTTCTGAGTTTAATGTTTTGTAGAATAAGCAATTTCAGACAATGACAGGATCCAGGTTGCACCCATGGGCATGGAAGACTGAATGAAGTAGGGCCAAAAGTCACACAAGGGAAAAGTTCAAGGTTAGACTGGAAAATAGGAGGTAAAATCACCTAGATGACAGCAGGAATTGCCAAAGGATAGAAAACTTTTGATCATGTGGTGAAATTCTCAATAGAAATAAGGACAGTATGTAAGCAGACAGCCAAGCAACAAATGAAAAAAGGAAAATACCATGTATAAAGGAAAAACCATTTTAAAGGAGAATTGGGGTACTTGAGGAAAAGTGGTAAAAACAGTATTTTTTGAATAAGCAGTTTGTAGCCACAATGATGTTAAATCTAGAGCCTGACCTTGAAAGACGTGCATGAGAATTGCATGGATGTGGATAAAATAGATAAAAATTTGTTCACTTAATTAGGAAACTCAAGGAATTCACAAAGCATAATAATAGGTAGTGTTAAGAAGGAAAAAATCCTATATGGAGAAGCATAAGTAGGGAACTGATGAATTTGATGTTGAATGAAAATGGCTGGGATGACAAATAATAAAGAGTTTTACTATTAACTGTGATTATGAGATACAGTAAAGGGGCTATCAAGTAGAAATAAGTATTAGAAAAGTGGATCAGTCAGATTTCCGTGCAAGTATTAGATACTACTTAAATTGGAAATTACAAAATTGTTGGAAGTGCTGCTGAATTGGAAATCAGGACACCTGTCATTGTTCATTCTTGCCACCACAGGCAAGATGCAGTTGCTGGAAGCTGCAGAAAACCACTGTGAACATCACAGCTGCCCAGAGCTCAAATGACCACATAGCAGAATATGATGCCGTATGTGGGAGCCTATGTGTCAGCCACCATTCCTGCTAAAGGAGGCCTGCCCTTGGCCTTTTGCCTTCCTTTTACCTTCAAAATTTTATTTCATCCTTGGCAGAGTCTAAAACACATGCTGTACTCTGATGGCAAGGGAAAATGGTGAATGTGGTTTCCAGGATTCAGGCCAATTCAAAAAAGCACTTGGAACATACAAGAGCATAGGAATGGAGACTAACTAAGAAGGGCAAAATATTTATGAAAGTAAGAGTAAAAATATCATAGGAAAAAAACCTTCTTTACAGTTTTAAGTTAAACTTTGGCAAGTTCTTTTGTTGAGCATGGAGGCATCCTGGCCTGTAAGACTACAATATGTAGTCCTAATATACAGAACCAAATAAACAGAGAGATCACAGACAAACTTAATGCTCTCACATATTACCAGCTTTTACAAAATCCTCCACAAGTGCTGGGTAATAGCTGACTATATAGTTCCCAAAACCCAAAAGGGGGAAAATCAACCATATGTTTTAGCACAGTGGTTCTCTAAGTGTGGTGTCTAGACGAGCAGCAGCACCAGCAGCAGCAGCATCTGTGAACTGGTGAGAAAGGCAAATACTTTGGACCTCTACCCAGACCTACTAAATAAAAAATGTTGTGGGTGGGGTTCTGCATTCTATGTTTAACAGGCTATGTTAAACATTCTATGTTTATACATGCTAGAGTTTGTGAACCACTGCTTTAAATAAAAGAACAGTGGTTATAGGCCTATATTAAATATTAAATATTATGGTAAAATTTAAGCTCCATAATGCCCTTTTAAGAGTGAGGCAGACACAAATTTGATGAGATTACACTGAATTAAAGCATACTTGTTTTTCTTAATATGCTACATTTGTTAGGTACAAATGGTATATCTGTGGATTTTTAAGTTAAACTGTCTTTTAAAAAAATGCAAACATTATCTCACTTGAGAAATTATTGTTTGACTTCATTTACTAAAGGCCCAACTATACCTTTTTGGTAGTCAAAATAATAATAGCCGACATTCATCTAGTACTTGCAATATGTCAAGGACTTACCTGTGCATCATACTTACACTAATTTATTTAGTACTTACCTATGGGATAGTTGTCAGTATTATTGTCATCCCCTTTTTTTGCAGATGAAAAAGTAGAGGTAGTGACAACTGAGATTTAAAAGCTAACTAGTTTGATTCCAGTCTTTTATTTGGTACCAGCCATACAGCATAAATAAGAAAATAGTACTACAAGGATATTTCCATACTCTATGCATCTTTCTAACAAATAAAAACTGATTTTTATATGCATGTGCAAAATTGACAAATGGTACCTTTCTATAAAAGTCACAATAAAAAATTTTAGCAGGGACATTTTCTACCTGAAAGTTTTTTTTTTGATACATATATTAGTCCTCATAATGTTGTTAAATGCTGTTACTAAGTTAAAATTGGCTTTAAAATCATACTGCCATAAATAATTTTTGCTTTAAATGAACGACTTGCTACTCTGATATCTAATTTCTAGTGGAAGACACAGTGCGAGAAGTAAAAGAGAAACACACAAAAAAACAAAACATTGCCAAGTTAGCAGCTCGGAATTATGTTTTACCTTAGTGTGGCTTCCACCTCTTTTGAAGTAATGGGCCATTTTGTTGCCTTGACTTTGGAGTACTTTTCAGACTCAGGAAGTCAATAATCCTTTTGGAAGAGAGAATTAATGAGTCTTTCAGTGTAACCAATTTCAGGGATATCAGGGAGGCCTGTTATAAAATTATTACAAGCAATATTTATATGATCACATATATATGAACTATAATTATTTGCAATTTTATGTTTCTGTTATCTGCTGTGGGAACAGCTTTTTGATAATAGGAATTTTATAAAAATGGTTTATTAAAATGTCTAGTTTTGGTATCTACTCATTATTTTAGATGAATTACAACTCTGAATAAGACTCTAAGGCACCATTTCTTAGTGCCAAGGAAATAAAAGTAATGTGTGTTCATGGCAGTGAAAATGAAGCCACTATCAGTACTGTTAGGGAAATATATAAAAGAGTTAATTGCTTTCAGAGGCTGAGACATATGCCTCAGGTAGATACTAATTTAATGTTCTTCCTTAAAATATAGTCAATTATTCAAACACAACAAATAAATTACTCCAATATTTTAAAAATGATTTCCACCAGTCCATATTTGGAGGGGTACTATTTAAAGATACATTTTATTTCATATATCACAAAGAAAGGTGATATTTTTAGGATACTTCTGAAAGATTTTAACTAAGTACTGCTGGCAACTGAAAAAAAAATAAGAGAAGTTATAATCGGTGTTAAGAAGTAAAGTTGATTATTATGAGAAATGTTTATCACCAAAGAGAATTTTCAAAATTATATAACATGAATGATATATAATATATTTGATAACTAGGTTAGCATTAAGCCTCTTTGATTCAAACTGTGTTCCAACCAGTGTTTCAGATACATTCCAGAAGTTTACTTTTACCTTTGATTGTAAAGGTAGTTTTTAAAGGGTGAGTCATTAGGGAGGTTTTTAAAAATATACAGTTGCTACTCACTTTATCCTAAAAGGAAAGGAAGATTAAATTTAGCTGAGAGGAAATACTTTTACATTATATTCTCAGTAATACTAGGGCAAGATGGCTTTGCGTGGCATTTGTACATTATGCATACATAATATACACAATTTACAGATGGGTATTGATAAATATACTATTACTGGATAATGAAATGAAAAGTAAAAGTTATGCAGAGTATGGGAGAAGGTCATAATTGTCTGATTACCACACAGTTGCATGGGTTCTTTATAGATATTCTCCTTTTATATAAACAGTATGTGTATTTTAATTAATACATTGTCTACTGAAATAATAGAAAATCTACCTTTACTTCTGAATTTATAATCATAACTCAGCTTTAAAACAATTGCAATATTAAAAAGGAGAATTAATACATGGATTATCTACTATAACATGACTGTCATATATTCCAAGTGGAAAAAAATGTGTTCACCTAATAAGCATTTTGATGCTGAGTTTATACAAAATAAATTGTTTCTCATTATAGGTGTGTTTAGGTGGAGTCATTATTTGCCTCTCTGTCTATGTATATATAAAATATAGTATATATATATATATATATATATGTACAAAATAGAACAGAGGGATATATTAAGTAAGAATTTAGTGCTCACTTTTGGTTTAACAACTGATATGTTTTTCTCTATGCAAACCTATGTCCTTTAGTGGCAGTTATCTTCACTTTTCGGGTTGCTACTTTTTAGAGAAAGTCACATTCACCAATGGATAAGAATCATTTTAAAACAAAGCACCAAGGTTTAGATCGTAGCACATCCACCACCACAACAAAAAGAAATAGAAAGTAAATTAAGCCACCAACAATGATGAGGCAAACAGGGCTCTGTGAATGGTGAAAATCAATGAGGTCAAAATGGACCACTTTCTTCTCATTGATTTTTCTCTTTTGCTTGTTTCTTGGAGCTGGATTCAATTACTCAATTACTCTATGTTCTTCCTTCCTTTCTTCTTTCCTTCTTTCCTTCCTTCCTTCCTTCGTTTATTTCCTTTTTCCCTTGTTTATTTCTTTCTTAAATGGTGCTCTGACACATATTGCTTAATAATAACTCAGTTCCAACAAAGGACAATAATGTCCCTGTGAAAATCAAATTTGAATCACCAGTACTGACCTCTTCCCAAACTCTAGGCATATATTGAACTGCCAAACTGATATCTTCATTTGCATTTAGATGCAATCATCTAAAATGCATGGTGGTCAAAATAAAATCCTCACTTCTGACCTTTGAATATATTCCTCTGCATGGTTTGCCTTGGTAAATAGCTACCTGTTTTCACGCCAAGAGATCTAGGAAAACTCTCTGGTTCCTCTTTTTCTCTTCACTGCAACGTTGTTTTAAGCAGCAAATCTTGTTAGCTCTACTTTCAAAAGACATTCTCAGTCCTTCCACTTATGTTTATTTCTACTGCATCTACTTTAATCCAAGGCAAAACCATTTTTTTTCTATAATCACTTCTTGACTGATCATCTATTTTTGACTCTTGGTTTCCTCCAGATCAAATCTTCACAGGACAGGGGCATTATATTTTTAAAACATAAATCAGATCAGATAAGCCTTCTACATAAACTCTCTCTATTTGAAATTCTCCTATGGCTTATTTATTGTGATATAAATCCAAACTTCTCACCATGGCTTAAAAGGCCTTATTATTCTAGTGTGGTCTTTATTACTTCTCTGACTTCCAACCACTTTCCCTTTTCTCTGCCATCACATCCTTCCACACTAGACTGATTCCTAAACTTTCTTATCCCTTAAAACTTTATATCTGTTATTCTCTATGCCTGTAATTTTTTTCCCCTAGATCTTTTTTTTTGTCATTTGTAAATCGGTGCAAATTTTATACTTTATTTTTTCACAGCATTTATCAATATCGGAAATTATGTTATTAAATTATCTAATTTTTGACTTTTTGCCCTAACTAGGGTATAAACTCCATGACAACAAGGACTTTTTCTGGTTTACTCATCACCATATATTCAATGCCACAAGAGTGTCTAGCACTTAGCAATCACTCAATAATGGCCACTTGAATAAATAGCCATAAATTTATCAATAAAAAAGCTTGAAGTAAGTACTGTCAGTCATGCCAGATGTTGTGGGAGGACATAAAATGATCCCAATAATCTAGTTCATGTTAAGAATGATGCCCAGTCACCTGATGCATGACAAGATACAAGTCATTTATTAGGGACTTTCAAAATGCCTACCTGAAAGCAGTCTTATGAAGTTAAATTGATAAGTTCAGTCATTGCTATTGCCTCAGGGATACATGATGGTGGGTGTTAAGCCAATCTTATATTAAAGAATTTTCTAAAAAATCCATGTCACAGCCACAAAGAGCCTAAGGAAACCTGACAAGTAAATGTAATGTAGTATTTTGGATGGAATACTGGAACATAGGCAAAAAGTAAGAAAATCTAAATAAATTATGAACTTTAGTTACTAGTAATGAATCAATGTTGGTTCCTTACTTCTAAAAATTGTACCATATAGGCCAGGCACAGTTGTTCACACTTGTAATCCCAGCACTTTGGGAGGCTGAAGTGGGAGGATCACTTGAGTCCAGGAGTTCAAGACCAGCCTTGGCAACATAGCAAGACCCCATCTCTACAAAAAAAAAAATAATAATTAGCGAGGTGCAGTGATGCATGCCTGTAATCCAGGCTACTGGAGATGCTGAGGTGGGAGGATCACCTGAGTCTGGGAGGTCAAGGTTGCAGTGAGCTGTGATCCTGCCACTGCACTCCAACCTGGACAATGGACTGAGATCCTGTCTCCAAAAACAAACAAACAACAACAACAAAACAACAAAACTAAAACTAACTACCCGGGATAAAATAAAAATTGTATCATGTAAATATAAACAGTTAATAAGGGAAACTGTGGAGCAGGGTGGGAGGATATATAGAGTCTAATACAGATCTGAAAATATAGTCTGTTAATTAAATAATATATATTATTCACACATTTGTTGAGAAAAGCCTTAAGGGAAAGAAAAAATATTCCCTTATAAATATTGTGGTAGCACCCTTCCTGAGTCAATTGCATTCTATATTAAACCATCTTTTGCTATTTTAACTGAAGGAAAAATTTACTAATGATCTTGCCAACTAAATTGCATATTTCAAAATCCTTAATGTTCTAAAAAACTTTTATTGATGGCATCTCTCTGGAAATAGTGAATTAAAATGAAATTCAAAATTTTATTGAAAGCTAGTTGATTAAATAGAACTGTTTAAAAGATAACAAAACCACAAAAAAATCTATAATTTTAGTATTATGTTTATTTACATTTAAAGGAAAGGTTTAATTTGGTAAATATTAGGTTTAATAAGAATGCAAGGCAATTGCCTTAAATTTTCCTTTCTATTGAGTTGTTTTTTGATACATTAGTTAACTTTGTCAGGCTAATTTAAGTTATCTGCCATAATATGCATGTCTATAGTCTGTGAGGTTTATCCCTTGACTCATCATTTTATACACTGAGATCATCAAAAATATCTTACCTTAGCGACCCAATATTAGTTCCAGGACTTAGTAATCTACTTTAATTTGCACATTTTCACACATCACATACGTTCCTTTTTTATAATGGAGGGCAGCCAGAATTTAATTAGATCGCAGAGTTCACACCACAGGATATACTGTCCTTTAATTAGTAGCATATATTGTTTCAGATGCTTACTTGGACACACTGTTAACACTATGAATGAATCACAATACAATCCCCGAATGTTAATGGAAACATATGTATTTATTATTTTATTGTTTTCATTTATATAACTACGTATGCCTTCTAAGTGATTAGGGAGATATTAAAAGAATGTTACTTAAATTAAATACCTTCTAGAACTAATACTAAAGTAGACAATTCAATTATATGGTGAATCATATGTTTTTCTTATTTCCGTAGAAAGCAGGGCAAAATTTTCTCACCCTCTTCCTTTTAAACTAGATTATTTTTCTTTGTCACAGCCAGGCATCATGCTTGATTTACCTTTAATGCTATATAAAACATCTGAAACCTCAAACACATAGGAATAATTTGAATCTTTTCATTCTCCCTAAGAAAAAATTAACAGACAGCTCATATGATTTCTATCTCAGTGTATGTCTTATTTTTCATGATCAAATTACTTCTTTTCAAGTTATTAGATTGTTTATAGAATCATTCAAAAGTTTGTTTTTACTTGTAAAACAAGGCTATCACAATTTAACATTTCATTCATTTTATAAAATGCAAAAAAAAAGAATTTTATAATTGAAGCCCCTGAACATTCCTGTAACCAAAATAAAATGACTATAACAGTAAATGGGATCCATTTGGTATGCAAAATATTTGTAGAAAAGTTCAAAAGCCATTATTTGCAATTGTAAGATGCAGAAATTTTTTTATAAAATATGTATCTTTGCATGTCTCAACTTGGAATTAATTGTAAAGCATGAAAACACAAATAACTTGAGACAACATTACATAGGAAAGGCTATAAAATGTAATCAATATTTTGAACATTGTGTAAAATACTTCCCACACTGTAATTAATGATTGATTCATACATTTCATTTATTTTTGGTCTTCTGCTCATAAATTATTTGAAAGTAGACCAATTGAATTATTTTCTGTTTTTGTCAGTGTGTATGTATGTGTGTGTGTGTGTGTGCATGTGTGTATTAGTCTGTTCTCATGCTGCTAATAAATACCTATCCAAGAGTGGGTAATTTATAAAGAAAAAGAGGTTCAATGGACTCATAGTTCCACATGACTGGGGAGGCCTCACAATCATGGCAGAAGGTGAAGGAGGAGCAAGGCGCCTCTTACGCGGCGGCAGGCAAAAGAGCGTGTTCAGGGGAACTGCCATTTATAAAACCATCAGATCTTGTGAGACCCCCCTCACTATCACGAGAACAGCATGGGAGAACATGCCCCCATGATTCAGTTATCTCCCACCAGGTACCTCTCATAACACATGGGAATTATGGGAGCTACAATTCAAGATGAGATTTGTTTGGGTGGGGACACAACCAAACCATATCAGTGTGTTTGTGTGTGTGTGTGTGTGCGTGTGTATACGAAAAAAATCCATAACAGAAATTTTTTTCATGAACATCATTGCCAACCTTTCATATATAATTACTTTTTCTTTTCTTTGTTTCATAGAGAAGTCAAATTTAAGAGTTATCAGCTACATTAATACTTCCTTCCAGAGTAGTAGGAAAAAGTGAAGGCATGAGAAGAAAAAATCCTCATGTTTATTTGTTTCAAATGCTTGGATCATATTTGAAGACTTAAATTGCTTTAGCTTTTTGTTTTGGTTTGCTTTGGCTTTCTCTAAAACAGATTCTTCTTCTGAAAAAAATATAAAGAATTAATACATTCTGCTTGTTTTTAAGCATTTGCTTTTTGAAAGCATAAGAAAGTAAATAGCAAATGTTTTCCTCAGTGATTCTTTTTAAACCTCTATACTTGTCAGCTTCCCTTTTACTAGCATATACCAATAGTAAAAGTGTCATCTGTAAGCAGAAGCTCCTCATCTTAATACCTGAACACGTTAATTCTTTATTCATGAGTATATTCTTTAAGGAAGTCTGAAACTTGGTTCATTCAAAGCTGGAAAGAAAAAAATTAAGATGATTGTCTAATTCTAAAATATTTGTCAACATTTTACTATATTTCAATGTTTTAGAAATATTTTAATGTTCCACTGTTCTCACAATGAAGTGTAAGCATGCCATTTTCCAAGTAACAGAGATACAAATTGACCACAGCTATTAATTTAGGTTAACTGTTAAATCAACTTTTACGAAACTTTTAGTTAGGCAAGTCATTTTATTCCTTTTGTTTTTTTTCTGCTGCACTCTGAGGAAGGTGTCTGACTTTTTATTAAAGGCACATAATGACTGAGATGCTGGTGTCATCTAAAGAACATTCAGATAATTTGTAATAGTAATTAGAAGAGACTACAATTATTCTTGGTTGAAATACTTTAGGGCTAAAGATTTTTCTTTAGGGTATGATGTTTTATAAGATATCAAAATTTCATTCTTAAGTATCACAAAAATCTATGATTTTTCAAATGAACATGATTTTAGGTACCCAATGATTTTTGAAAGAGTTGTGGTTATATCCATTATGTATTAACTCTCAATAAAATATTTCTGTGTTTTCATAGAATATATCCCCATATAACCTCTCTGTGTAGTAATTTTTCATGAAGAAAAGTTATGAAACAATAAAAAAAGGATTCTGAACAGATCTAATATACAACTGTCTTTGTAATCCTCTCTAGTCTTATCTTGCTATTTCCTTTCAAGAACTTTTTCTATGATGCGTTTTTTTTCTTTAGTCCCTAGAGAATTATTTTCTAACTCATTATTTGAGTTTTTTAGCCCAATATCATTATACTATTAAATTTTAAGCAAATTGTTACAGCTGTAAGCAAATTTTTACAACTGTAAGCAAATTGTAAGCAAGTTTATTTTCCCTGCAACTTAGTATACTTATACCATGGCTGACGTTTTTTCAGATGAAACATTTTGCCAAGCAGGTTATATGTTGTGGTAAAAGAATGGCACAACTTACAATGATTAAGAAGAAAGTGAAACAATCTTGTGTCTACTGGAACCTGAAAGACCTTTTCCTTGAGAGAATAGAAAAGAACAGTTCCTTGCTGAAGGGAAACAAAGAAAACAGTATAACTGCTTAAATAGAAACCATAAGAAGTTCTTTTGGTACAATATCATTTGAATTGTAATTGTTGCTGACTTTAGTATTGTTCTGAACTTTAAATTCATCAAGAGTGCTATTAAAAATATTGGTCATTTATACCCGTTTTAATGGGTCCATGAAGCAATGATATGCTATAATGCTTTCTGTCTTTAAATGGCCCATTAGAGTACACTGTAATCTTACGTTTTCCTCATGATCTGAGAGCTACGAAATGCTTTTAGCCAAGGATATTTTATGCATCTGGGTGTTAAACATTCTACTTGTAGATATTAGTTCCCTTCACTGCTAAAATTTTGGAAAATAATCATCCCACCCCAAATCTAAGTTTATTTTATTCTTATTTCCAAAAAGGCATCTTCTTTGGATGGGTATGCACACATTTGAAAGTGTAGATGAACGCAAAGAGATTTTATACCACTGCACTGTTCATGTCCTGTATGGCTTGCTGTTTACTGAACTGTGGCCTCTTCATTTATATTTTGGTGAGTGTTTCATCTCATAATGATTGATAAAATATTTACAAGTGACAGGGCTGACTCTTCCCTGAAGGCACAAAGAAAAAGAGTATTATGCTAGACATTAAAATGTTTAGGTACCTGGATGTACTTTGAAGGAAATGTTCCACAAGTGGAAGCGTTTGGTGTTATAATGGACCTCATAAACAAATCACTAGGTAGGAGAGATTTACAAACATTTTTAAGGACATTGTCAGCAAGCGGTGTTGTCTGGGCTTACTAGGAACTCAGGACACAGAAAGTAGAAGAATCTTTGCTAAAGAACAATGCCTGTTATGCCACATATTTTCATAGAGGCTATCCTTTAACAACTTATTTGCACAGTGCATTCTCAGTTCTGAAAAATGTATCCTTGCTGTTGCACTAGCATGCACATATTTGGAAGTGTACATAAACAAAAAGTTTGGGAATTACTGGCCCAGGACATTCAAATCATCATTAGCCTATTTTTTCAAAGAATGTTAATCAACCATTTAGTGGAATGTAGTCAACAGTAATGTATTGCCAAGTTAATGACACCAAAAATATAAGGGAAATATTTGGGAGCCCTAGATTTTTTTTTAACACAGAAGCAACCAAATAAATGTATAAAACATAATTTGTAATTTTTTATGACTAGAAATGAATTAAGTTTACTTCTTAATAAAATGGAAAACAATTGAAATTATTTGAATATGGTCAAAAAGTGGTTACTTTTTAGGCTACTGGCCTAAACCCTATGGGAAAGTGAGCTGCCTACCTTTTTTAAGGACACTTTTTTTAGTTGTTCTCATTTTCATGCTGAGTTCTTTCCCTTGCATATTATTCTGAAGTATTTTCTCCTCCTCTTTTTTAAAAATAGCAACATATTTTCAAATACAAAAAGTGAGTATTTTAAATCTTGTCCGTCCTTTTTAGATGATTACTCTATTCTAATTTTACAACCACCTGTCCAGACATTGGAGCACATGCAGATACCTCATTGGCTTACTATTCTTTTCCTTCTAATGGCAAGGCTGATATTTGTTAATACAGCTATTTAAAATAAAACCACCAACAACAAATTCTTCAAGGAGGCCACTGATGATTCTGTAAAAATGTATGTGTGTGTGTTTGTGTGCATGTGCACGCGTGTGCTCACATGAATGAGCTCAAGTGGGTTCCTAGACAGATTTCATTAAATAGAAAGAAAGAGAGAAACATACAATCTGTTTGCTAGTATACTGATGTTTGCAGAAAACCCTTATCAAAATTTAATGACCCTAAAGGTGGTTATCGATTTTCCTTTTTCTTCAGACAATATTTCATTTGTGATATTGACTTGCCACAAATGAATGTTTGCTTAAGACAGTGTTACATGTTATAGAGCAATACTACATAAAAGGCTTGCAGCTCTTGTACTCTACAAGGAACAACCAAGGCACTCATAGATAGCAATGGAATGTAAAACCAAAGCCAACCTGTCTTTTTCATTCTTTTCATGTATATATAGGAATATATAAGAATTTAATTTTTTCCTTAGGTTTATGAGGAATATCTTGCCAATGTGAATCTGGATTTGGAAGAACGATACGTTAGTGCATTAGTTTCCCAGGCCTGCCATAACAGAGGGCCACAAACTGGGTGGCTTAACCAACAGCAATTTATTGTCTCAGATTTCTGAAGGCTAGAGGTCCAAGATCAAGGTATTGGCAGGGCCTTCCTGCCTCTGAAGGCTCTAGGGAATGATATATTCCAGGCCTCTCTCTTAACATCTCATAGTTACTTTGGCATGTGGCAGCAATTCCAATCCTCACAATCTCCTTATGTGGTTGTCTGTCTCCAAATTTACCTTTTTAATAAAAACACTAGTCATATTAGAGCCCACCTACTAAAGCTTAGAGTGGAAGCTTAGCTAGTTTTAGACACCCCTATGCCACATCCCATGTTCTGCATTCCACGATTGTGGCTTGAGTCCTTTTAATCGCAACATTGGCCTGATTGGCTGCCATTTTATTATCGTGCCTTGACCATTGTTATTCCCTGCTCTGCTGTGCTTTCTTGCATAATGACAATGTCTTCCCTGGGCCAGATTGGAAGAAGAATTGTCCTGGGCCAAACATAAAATACACGAACACTAACAATAGCTGATGAGCTAAAACCAATGCAAAAAAAAAAAAAAAAAATCTCATAATGTTTTAAGAAAGTTTACGAATTTTTGTTGGACCACATTCAAAATTGTCTTTGTCAAGAAGAAGACAAGGATATCTTCTCCTTGATGAACATGGTCTTCCCGATGAGCATGACCATTCCAGATTCTCTCATTTATAGCTCTGGTCTATCTCACTTCCCTCTGAATTCCAAGCTCTAATTCTGGTATTAGAATTAACACTGCTTTTTTGTTCTCTACCAAAATGGAGATAAATTCGCTAAGGGTACATGTTCTTTTGACTTAATGGACCCATGAACCCTTTTTTCCATCAGAAGGCTGACAGGAGGTAATAGTATTGCCTTGAAATAAAAGTCTAATCTGATCTTGTCCAATCTGTGGCCCAGGACAGCTTTGAATATGGCCCAATACAAATTCATAAACTTTCTTAAAACATTCTGAGACTTTTTTTGTGATTTTTTTTTAGCTCATCAAGTATTGTTAGTGTTAGTGTATTTTATGTGTGTTCCATGACAATTCTTCCAATGTGGCCTAGGGAAACCAAAAGATTGGATTCCCCTGGTCTAATCCATTATCATCTAGAAGAAATAACTTTTAAAATAGACCTGCTTATGTATAACTATTTCTGATTGATTAAACTATTTAATATAACTATTACTTTCTTTAATAGTACTACTGCTTTCATTTAACTATTACATGATTCTTTTGAAATGATGTATTTACAGAAGAAGATAGGGTTCATCTGACATATGTTAAAATCTTGTCTTAAGCATGTGGCAATATGTATCCCTGGCTAAAAATTCTTTAACCATTAGCTTTCAGGACTTTTAAGTACCTGCTAAAAAGCTGTGCATATGTCTGCTTTATTTAATAAAGTGGTCTGCAAACTTAGGTATCAAACTTTAAGTTATCTGCATTTAGTTATTCCTACTGCTATTGGCAAGAGCTATCAAAATTACAATGTTTTTCTCCTGCCAGAAAAGTACTAGAGACTTTTTGTTTTTGTTGCTAAATGAAGACACTTTGACATAGATTTTTTTCCTAATAGTAGACGCTAATAGAGACAATATTTTTCACAACAGCAGCAACGACAACAAGTTTACTTATTTCATTATTTCATTGAACATGCCTATTATCTTTGTGCAAATGTTATTAGAATTCTGTGGTGGAAGTAAATGTAACCTTAATGTATTTACCTTTCAGTTCTTTCACACTTAGTAGCTGTCTGTATTTCTAGTAATTTTTTTAAAAATATAATCTATAAATCATAAACTGACATTGAAACAGTGAGACTTGTCTATAGGTCTTAAAGCCAGTGCCACATGCTCATGTGATGAATTTAGCTTACATATTTGCAATACCATATAGGTAGAATTATTAGTTACTGTTTCATTACAATTAATCCAGGAATGCACATAGACATCTTTTCAATAAATTTTCCTTTTGACAATAATGCAGAGAACATGTTTATTTAATGAAAGCATGGGTTGTTACTCAAAACCACTATTCACTTTGTCTTCCATTGTTGACTGTTATAATTCTGATTAGTAACTCCTGTCTAACAGGACTAATGATTTAGTTTTGTAGGAATTAAAGTGAGGAGGAAATTATTCTGATTTTTAAAATATAGAAAAGCTAAAAAACATCAAACATGTGAAAACTTCCAAGATGGAAGGAACTCTGGCTTTAAGTAGTAGGTTCAGTTTATAACAAGTATACAAATTTATATTGTAGTGCATATTCTAGTTGCACAGTAAGTCATCTCTAAAAATAATAATAGTAATATAGGGCTAATCATTTAGTATTACTAAAAGAATGACTAGATTACAAGAGTTATAATATATAAGATAATATGAATTTCCACAGGCAGCACTGTTTTATTCAGCAGGACTTATAGGTATAAAAGAATATCAAGGAGAAAGAGGCAGAGATTTCAATGTGGTGGTAAGAGTGATGAGACATGCATTAATTTTGCCTGGAATTAAGCTGAGTAAATAATTTAAGCTGTAGACGTATACTATATATCTGTGATAGGCTAGACATTGCACAAGTTGCTAGGAATATACTGGTGAACAAAATTTAGCGTCATCCCTGCTTTCATGAAACATACAGACTAGTGGAAAATAGTGTTTTTCAAATAACATAAAAATGAACTCCAGAGTACAAACTAAAAAAGTGCTCTCAAGAAAAAAAGGCATAAAGCATGCAATACAGACCAGTGGACTTTAAACTTGGATTCCATACTCACTAAAAGAGTTTGGAAAATTATATACCTCTTCACCCATATTTAACTTGTCATCTAAATTTTTCATTGTAAGTTGAAATTTCTTAATGGGTCCAATGTACATTTTTCAGGTGATGGATGCTGTAAATTGCCTAATCTTACCACTATGCAATCTATGCATATAAAAAAATTGCACTTGTACCCTATAAATGTATATACAATTTTTAGAAGGAGATAAATAACTAAATAAATTTTATAGAGTTGTAAAGGCTGCTGATTCTAGCATGTGGTAACTCCTGTCTAGTAAAAATGTTATAGCATTCTGAAAATCATAATTATTTGATACCCCTTTCCAAGATTAAAAAATAAGCCTGCTCTTTTTTAACATTTGAAAAATGTATACCTTTCCTTTTTACTCTTTGAACTGATATTTGTTCCATGACATTCAAAGATTTTCATCCAAGTCTATACATAACACATTTTTATAATTATCATACCACAAATATGTATGTATGAACATTTTAAAATCTGTCTTCTCACATTCATAAGACATTAAGTACTTAAACATATTTTCTATGCTAACTTATAAATTCAATTAATATTTTTATATAATTAGTTATAACGTATTCTAATTATTTATTTTTTGGTCTTATTACTAGCTTTTTCTAAGATTTTTGATGTGTTAAATACTCTTGTCTTTTTGAAAGGCTTTTTACCCTTGGCTTCCTTGGCCCTTCTCTTTGTTTGCATTCTTTCTATCACTTATTTCTGAAGATCTTATTTGGCTCCTGATCCACTACTAAATTTGATTCGGTTCCTACTTACAAAGCTGATACTCTCAAGATTTCAAAACTCTTTTGGAGTTGTCTGTTATAATCATGGCATTGACTAAGTCACATCTTTCTCGGTTGATGCCTGTTTAAAATGTAATGTTGAGCCATCAGCCCCTTGACTCTTGTCTGGCCTTTTGACTTGCTTAAACCATTAAAACGTGGCAGTTGTGGCATTGCACATGGTCCTGAGCCTTGGCCTGAAGAGACATAGTGGCTTCTGCTTTTGCTTCTTGGGATTCTACCTTGAGTCCGAGTTCACCATATGAGGAAGCTAGTCTGGAAGATGCAAGGCCACATGGAAAAGATGTCCCAGTCCAAGCCCCCTGACCTATGATTGAGGCCATTTTATACTTCCCAGTTCTGCCAGGCTGGATAAAGCTACATAGATGAGTCCAAGTAAACAAGGGAAACAACTTCCTAGACACTTCATAGAATTGGAAAATCTTTGCTGTGTTAAACTACTAAGTTTAAAGTGGTTGTGTAGTAACAGATGATTGATATATACTTAAATTAGAAAACCTCCAGATCTCTATCTCTTTTTACCACGTTACTACTGAACAATTCCCTGATGTCCTAGAGATACTTCAAAGTCAACATCTTCAAAACGGAATTCCTTATCGTTTAGCTTCTCTTTCCTATTCCATAAATCAATGCCTATTTCATCTGCAGTTTCTGCCATGTTTGAGAATGGCACGTGTACATACCCAGTTATGAAAACAAGTGGTAAATAAGTTACCCAGGTTGTTTTCTTCTCCCTTACTGTATCTTCTCGCCAAGTGTCTATAGTCAGTGACCATACCTCAGTAACATATTTGTAATCACTATTCTTGCCTCCATTTTTGCTTTGACTTGGTTGCTGCTTTCCCCATATCTTCCTCATACTTTGCACTGTTCTTCTGATGGCCTGTCTTCATGTATCTAGGGAAACTTATAATCCTTCTTTTCTATTCCTGCAAATTTAACTTTTCTAAAATGCAAACTATATGTCATAATTTTACTCAGTTGATTAGAAAACCAATTAAGTTTAACTTAATAACTCACCATTGTCTACAAAATTAAGTGTAACCTCTTCATCAAGACAAGGAAGACTCTCTCTGATGTATCCCAGACTAGCTCTCTGGCTTCCTCCCTCTACTGCTTATTATGTTGCAGCCGTGCTGAAATTACTAACATACTAACAAAGGCTTTCTCCTCTGTATATACTCAAGCTCCCCACTTTTCCAAGAGTGCTCCCTCCCTTCTTCACTGCCTTCTAAGATTCTCAAGATAATTGACATTTCTGGGTTGTTATCTTTTTTAAGTCTCCATCATACCAAATATGGATATCCATTGTAGGAGCAATAGCTATGTCTGATTTTTTATTTATGTACATGCCTATTTCCCTCTATTGTAGTTAAGATTCCCTCAGAAGCAGGGCTCCCTAAAGGTAATGATTCAAATACAAGTAAGTAATTTTGTAGGTAAGCTAAGGATACTATTGTAGAGGAGTGGGAAAGTGAGAGAGTGAGAAAGTCAACAAAATGTGTAAAGCCAGATACTACTGTGGGCAACTAGAGTTTAGTCCTGCAGGAAAACTCTGAACAATAGTAGAATATAAGCCTCAGGATTCTCTCTACAAGGGGATGAGGAAACTGTAGTATTTATTTACCCACTTCAGCCATTAGATGAGGGCTACTTCTAGATAGAACCGTGTGTGCAAGTGTGTGTGTGTGTGTGTGTGTGTAATTATTCTGGCCTCTCAGGAGGCAGACAAAGAGTAATCTTTTATGGCTTCTGAATTGGCCCTCAGGGAACGAGATGCAAATGGAAGCCAGCCCCATACATTCAAATGGTATGGTCACAGAGATAAGAGCATGGTATTAATAGAAAGCAGTACACCTCCTTGTAATATGTTATGAACTTCTTTCAGGCAGAGACAGTGCTGTATTTTTCATTATATTTCCACTGCCAAACCCAGCGCCTGGCCATACATTGGAACCATAAACACAATTGTTGAATGGATAAGTTATAAAATGAAAAATCACTGATATCATAGTAGCTTAACACTAGCATTTACTGAGTATTTTCTATAGGCAAGGCACTGTTCTATGTTCTTTATTGGCATTAGTTCATTGAACTGAAGTGGAGCAAGAATAAACGAATTATTTATGCTAGTGGAAATCTGAGAAAAAGACACATCAATGAGCCAATCCACTTGATCAGTAATAATTTGTAAAGCATAAGGATAAAAAATTCATCTAATACTCTACATTTCTAGGCAATTTCAATTATTTACAATGAATAGTACAGCATAGCAGTTAAGACAGTAGGCTTCATACCAGACTGTCTTGGTTTAGTTGCTAGTTCCACAGCTTATAAGCCATGTGACCTTGGGCAAGTTATCTGAGTTCTCTGTGAAATTAGTATCATAATTGATATGGTTTGGCTGTGTCCCCACCCACATCTCATCTTGAATTGTACCTCCCATAATCACCACATGTCATGGGAAGGAGCTGGTGGGAGGTAATTTAATCATAAGGGTGGGTTTTTTCCCATGCTGTTCTCGTGATAATGAATAAGTCTCATGAGATCTGATGGTTTTACATAGGGCAGTTTCACTGCCCATGCCTTCTTGCCTGCCGCCATGTAGGACGTAACTTTGTTCCTGCTTTGCTTTCTGCCATAATTGTGAGGCCTCCCCAGCCATATGGAAGTGTGAGTGCATTAAATATCTTTTTATTTATAAATTACCCAGTCTTGAGTATGCCTTTATTAGCAGCGTGAGAATGAAATAACACAGTAATAGTTTTTATATTATAGGTTTATGAGGGTCATTTATATTAGTAAATTCAAAGAACATGGAACAATGCCTGGTACATCATGAGCACTCAATAAATATGATTACTATCAGTCTTTCTTAGAGGAGAATTAATTCATTTACAAAGACTCGAAGATTGTAGAACTGTATATCCAATAATAAGCAAGAACTGTGTTTGAAATGTGTGTTTCATTTGTAAAATTTCTCTGATAGAATTCATTCATTACTTATAATGGACTGCAATTGATTGTAAAGTAGGAATATACAATGTTTATTCTATGACACTAAATACGTACGTCCTCTTGGACATCTTGAAATTATTCTTGACCCCTCCATTTCTCTAACACCCAACCTGTCAGGAAATCCCTTGGTTCTAATTCTATTGCTACTTGCTGGGAAAAAGCCACCACCATCTCTTCAATTAGTAAAATATTCTTCTACTCCTGTCTCCTATAGTCTGTCCTTAACACAGTGTGATCTTTTAAAGTGTAAGTCATATCATGGAAAACCTCTGCTCAAAGCATTTCAAAGACTTCCTATCTCCTTCAGTGTAAAATATTTTAAAAATTCAAGCTCATAGAAGTAAAGAGTGGAATGGTGATTGCCAGAGGCTGGTGGCAGAAGATGGAGGTGAACGGGGATAAAAGGAGATGTCACTCAAAGGGTAAAATGTTTCAGTTGGGCAAGAGGCATAAATTGTCATGCTATCTTACACAGCATGGTGACTACAGTTAATAATAATGTATTGTAAATTTCAAAATTGCTAAAAGAGTAGATTTTAAATGTTCCCAACACAGAGAAATGATAAATGTGTGGTGACATGTTAATTAGATTGATTTAATCATTCCACAATTTATACATATATCACATTACATTATACTCCATAAATACATATAATTATTATTTGACAAACAAAAATTAAATTAAAAAAAGATAAAGAATGTGTAACCCAACCAGGCTTATCCTCTGAAATCTCTTCCTACCAGTCTCTCAGCAATACATTAGCCAGATTGGCCTGTTTGCTATTATTCCAACACGTCCCTATACTAGGGCCTTTGAATTTTTCCTCCAGATATCCCGAGGGCTAATTTTCTCACATCTTTGAGATCTTTATTCAAATGTCCCTTCTCAGTGAGGCAATTACCCTATTTAAAATTATAAGCTACACCCTCCCCATTCTCTTTCACCTTGCCCCACTCTTCATATATTATGGAAGGGTAGGGCTCTCTGTTTTCTTTACTGAAGTTTGTCAGCTTTGCCTGGAAAAGTACCTGAAACACATCTTCTAAGACTCAACAAACATTTAGGAAAAAAAGTATATAAGTGTGTGTGTGTGTGTGCGCGTGTGTGTGTGTGTGCGTGTGGGTGTGGGTGCATGCATAATCTAAGGTCTTACTGAAGCTCATAACTGAAGTGAACTTTATAATGGAAAGAAGCTTAGGAGAGACTTTTGAGAACATGTTGACCTTGGTACCTGGCAATCCTTTGAACTGCCCACTTGACACAATGCTTTCCCAGAATAGCACTGAAGAATAACAAGATTGAGAAGGTTTCAGTCAGGCAAGTGGAACAATTGGGGGCTTACTGAAAATTATAATATATACAAAGGTAGAGTGAAAGCTGCTAATGAAACCCTGGGTGAGAGCATCCAGTACACCCACTGTGCTTTGCTCCATTTGGATTGAAGAGGGATGTTTTGAACTTAATGAGATGGTCCTCATTTCATAGGAGAAGGGTTGTAGTGGTTTTGGAGAGGCAGATTTTTTTGTAGACAGAAAGTGAAACATACATTTGTCCTATTGGTGCCTTTAAAATACACTCTTGCTGGTCATTGTACATGGCCCATGCTCTGGGTGGGGAGGGATTTATGGAGTACTCTGTATGGATGTGAGGGGCACAACCTTAGCTGCAATATACTGAGTAAACAAAGAAAGGACTCCTGATACTTCAATAGGGAATTATTTTGCAATCAAACTGGCTGAGAAGTTTAGGCGGTCACTGATATTTATATTTTATATTCTAATTGCAGTATAAAGTAAATAATTTTTATAAGTCTGTAAAGTTTCATTATTTTCCAATCAGTTTTTCCATTAACAATTATTCAGAGCATCATCACAACATAACTTTTCCTATTACCTACCTACTGGGCCTGAATAAATAAGATATTGGAAAGAACTGAGTTTGAGTGAAATTCCTGGGTTTACATTATGATTCTGCCAGTTACCAATAGTACAACCTGGGAGAAAGAAAGTTTTTTATAGACTCAGTTGTCTCCATGAGCAAAACAAGGATAATATTAACCAAATAAGATTATTGTAAGGATCAAATGAGGACTTATGTGAAAACTTCAATATCTTATGGCAGCTCAGTAGCTAATTTTCTTTCTTAAAATTGTAAATGCTACTTTAAAGAATAGAATAAGGGAGATTATCTTTATTCTTCTCTATGTCATAACTTTTTATATGTTGTTTCTGTCCAAATGTCCAAATACAGTGAATATTGAAGTTATTGGTTTTCTTACATCATTTACTAAGTTATTGAGACTTTACTATGTTTTAGGCTCTACTCTAGATTTGGAATACACAGCTGCCTTTTTAATGTTCTGATTGTGCATACTGCCTCATTAGTTTTTCGTTTTTTGTTTTTGTTTTTAAAAATTTCATGGAGAGGAAAAAAAATGAGGTTCTGTCACGCATGGTCTTGACCAGAGGGAGTATGCCACACAGGTAGAAGATGATTTTGAGATGTTTCCTGACAATCAGGAAGATAACTTTAGGTTCCTCCAGTGTCCATTTTTAATCTCCAGAACTTGGTAAGGAAATTAACAGATGGTAATTAAGACAGACGGTATCAGCTTCTGGATAATTTTTTCTAAAGGGAAAAAATAAAATTAGATGATGCATAAGTTTACATGAAGAATGCTAAAAAGAATAGAGTATCACCTTCGAAGCAGAATAAGTTAAAAAGCAAAATAAGTTATTCTCAAAATGTATCATTATTCTCAAATAAGACGTGATTTGACCATGCTCCCCAGAGAATGAAGTGCCAATCTTCTAGTAGCAGGGTGTACTATTGACTTCCCGGATTTGGTGATAACTTTATGAAAGGAAATCTTTGTTCACCAAGAGTCTATCACCAATCCACATGTGCTATTGTTTCCAAACAAAAGGCAATGTTCATTATGTGTGAAGGTCTAGCCAGCCCTATAGAGTTTGACAAAATGACTTTGGCATTCCCTCATGGAACTTTGTTATGGATAAGAAATTGGCTAAAATATATGAAAAATTGCTATCCTGTGAAAGAAGTAAAGAATAAGTGTCACAAAGAAGCAATAGTTGGTGCAGAATTGCAGTTTTTGACATATTAAAAACATTAACCTACCTAATATAAAACCCAGTCTGTGATTCTCCCTTCTCCACTTAGTCTTCTGATTTCCCTGTGTGTCCCTCAGGTTTCTATAGCACTGGGAGGCAGAAGCACCATTTGTTTATCACCTGTCGGCTGCTTCTCTTATGCTCTAAAGTCCCTCTCGCAAGGCACAGCAGAATTGAACAGCCAGAAATACAGTAGTTCCCCCTCATCTGCATTTCACTATCCACCGTTTCACTTACTTGTGGTCACCCACAATCCAAAATATTAAATGGAAAATTCCAGAAACAAACCAATCCTGAGTTTTAAATTGCACTACATTCAGAGTAGCGCGATGAAATCCTGAGCTGTCCTGTTTCGTCTAGCCTGAGATGTGAATCATCCTTTTTGTCCAGGGTATTCATGCTGTCTGTGCTACCTGCCCTAGCCACTTAGCAGCTGTCTTGGTTATCAGATCAGCTGTCTCCGTATCACAGTGCTTGTATTCAGATCACTGTTATTTGACTTAATAATGGTCCCAAAGTGCAAGAGTAGTGAGGCTGGCTTTGTAAAGTGCTTCAAATGAAAAGGTGAAGGTTCTTGGCTCATAAGGAGGAAAAACATTCATATGTCAAGGTTGCTAAGATCTACTGTAAGAATGACTCTTCTATTTATGAGACCATGAAGAAGAAAAAATAAATTAGTGCCAGTTTTGCAGTCACATCTTAAACTGCCCCCCAGATAAAAGGCGACTACTGTATATGGCTGAGACCCACTGCTTTAATTAGGCATGATTGTGCATAATTATAGTAGACAAATACAGTGCAAATTAAAGAATTTTTCCTAATAAAAAGACTGCCTTTTGTTGTGTAGCTATTTATAGGAAACACCTCAGCAATTACCTTGCTGTTTTCATTATTCATGATAACATGTTCTGTTGGTTCTTAAACTTGAGTAAGAAGAGTGCTGTCATTTCCTTTCAAACAGTTTGTTGAGAAGACTGGTTTTTGTTTCTGGCTCACTAGAGTACAGTATTTAATATTTAAATGCACTGTAAATGGGTACTTTCTGTGCACCAGTTACAGGTGATGACTTATAAAATGGGAGGGATTTTCGCATTTACAAATGAATCACCTGTTTTAATAAAACCAGGAAAGCACAGTTTCCCATTCTTATCTCTGGTTCATCTTTCTGCCGCAATTGATTTTTATTGCTTAGTAAATCTGCCCTCTTGAAAGATAATAGGTTCAGTCTATACTATAATCAAGGTCAATTTTCCATTTTTAGTAATAGGAAAGTGAATGATTGAATTGTTAAGTCATGATTTTTGGAATCTTGAAAGACAAAGAAAACCAAAAATTAATTCAGTTTGAAATTTTAAAACAGGCTTTGGAATCATGATTGTTTTACCTTGTCTTATATTTCAGAATTACTTTCAGTTGTAACTTCTTCCTGTTATTTTATAGGTCAGCCCCAGGGAAGTTAATTAATTTGATTTGAGACCCAAAATTAGTTAGAATAAGAGGATAAACTTGATTCTTATTCCGTAAGTGTTTCTACGCTAAACAGTCTTTTTCAATTCAGGCTCAAATAGGAATGCTATGATAATAACAACTTAACACTTTCTCTTAGTAATTTTATTCTGATATCTGTTTTGGTGAATTACACCACTGTTAATGCTAACTATGAATGAGAGAGGACCTATAATTTGAAATCACTTAAGAATTTATAGCTTGAGCGGCCAAAATTTATTCCATGGCCTGCAATTGATAGAAGAAACATTTTTTTTAGAGGCTCAATGTCCAGACTAGTTGGGAAGTAGAAAATTCCAAAAAGGTGCCGATTGCAGCTTAACATAAGCAATCATTGATTTCTTCAAAAGCAGGAGTATTGAAAATAAACAGTTTTGCCTTATTATTTGTAGTTATGCTATTCGAAGTCAGTCCATTTAACTTATTTTTTTATTGTTCATGAAATACTTTTTTAAAAACTCTCTTTTTATTAGGAAATAGATTTATTTAGCTTTCAGCTTAAGCTTTTTTATTTTTAAAATGTTTTATAAATGAAATCATGCTCACACTTAGTTTTCCGAATGTACTATCTTCTCTGCAAGAGCAGACAGAAACTTTAAGCATGCCTGCCTTCCCATCCTCCCAGTCTTCAGTCATGAACATGTTCATCCTTTCCTCAAAGAAGCCTTCCAAGCTCCCTTCGATCATTTAAATTTATATTTTACTCTCTTATCACACCAAGAATTTCCATAGTAAAAGTTTTCCTTTTACAAGTACAATATTTGTGTTATTATTTGACTAACATCAGTCTTTCTCACAAAAATGGAATTCACTAAGGATAGGAAATGTTGATTTTTACCAACTGTTTTATCCTTAACATTTTAGGATAAATCAAGGAGGATTCAAAAGAGGCACTGAATGAATATCGGATGAATGAATGAATTATTTAAAATGCCACTGAAAACAGAAACATTTATAGGAAAAACAATGCTTTCTCCAAATTGTTTGTCTTTAGCAGGGTTAAAAATCCACTGAATTATATTGATATGAACAAAGCAAAATATACTTCACTTTTTATTTTTAATAAATATTTTTATATTCTTTAAGAATCTCTCCCCTCACTGATCTGTCCCTTGACAGAGAGAGGTGAGTGGCTCAATTTAATTTTTTCTTGTAAATTCATCCCAATTCAATAATGTAAACAATTGTAACTATCTGAGTCTCTGTAGATTTTAGCTCTTCCCCATATCCTCTTTAAGTTGATGTCCAAGTGTTTAAGTCAATATGATTTTGAAAGAGAATATATGAAAATTTGTGAAGAAATTGTTAATAAAACAACTACTTCTAAAAGTGATTTCAATACAGATTATACTCCAAACTCCTAAAGGGTGAATTCCAAGTCTTGTTTTTTTCACTTTTTTCCTTTTATTCAACACAATAACTAGCACATAGTAGTTGCTCAATAAAATTTGGTTAAATGAATGAATTAGAAATACATTATATTAATTAAATTAAGGGGAAACATGAACATTTAAAAGTTTCTGCTGAAAATTATGTGTCTAACCATTATTCACAATGTCTTTTCAGTGCATGACTTTGCTTCAGTTTAAAAAATAGATCTGAAAATCTGATAGCTTCGGTAGATATGAGGCCTAGCAAACATGCCAAATGAATAAAAGAAAACCCAGGTAGTGTGATCAAATTGCAAATCTGATTGTGTTATATAAGAAAAGGGGCTTTTTGATCAAATAAACTGTAAGGATAGAAGTAGAAATAGAGATAAAGATGTTGGAATCCAAAACAGTCTTTCAGTCTGATATCAGAAAAAGTAAAGCAGTAAAATGAGGTTCTGTTTTCTCTTTTAAGATACAGTAAGATCTGCTGAGAGAGGAAAGCCCAAAATTTAGTTGGAGAAGTGGGATTAAGTATGAATAATTAATAGCCAAACCAGTAAAAGAGGAATATCCATTAGACCTGAGCAGAAACATGCAGGCTGGACTCATTGTAGCCGACAGGAAGATACCCAACCAGGCTGGAAGGGCAAGATACCTGGCAATCCTGAGGACAGGTGTTTGGTGACAGTCCAGGTTGCCTTTTCAGTGCAGATAAACAGATGGTCTCTGCTCTCAATAGGCAAAGAGCAGTGGTTCTCAAGCTTTAGTGTGCAACACCCAGAAAGCTCATTTTAAATGCAGATTCATAGGACTCCTCCTTAGAGGTTCTAATTCCTTAGGTTTAGGTTATGCCTCAGAATCTATGTTTTTATCTAGCACCCATGGAAATTCTGATGCCCTATTACTTTTTCAAAAACACTGAAGTACGAAGAAACTTTAGTCTTTTTTCAAGTAAATTGAACTTTTGCTTATGAATGATTACCTAAAATGTACATCATGACATAAATAGAACTCTTGAATTATAGATATTTTAGGTCCTTCTACACTTAGGACACATTTAAGATACATAGGTTAAGATATTTACCTGAATTTCAATTTTGAACAATTTTTCTATAGCAAACAAAAAAGCAGTTTATCCCTCATTTAAACTTTGAACAATCTAAAAAGTCTAAGTTTTCTTTTTGTCAGAAACTCATTATGGTCAGTTTAACATAAGCTTTCTGAACATAACAAGGAAGACCTTGCTAGCGCAATGGCCTATGGATGCATAGTTCCATGGGGAATTTCTTGAGTGGAATTCAATTTTCCTTAGACTGGAACTACTTGCCACACTAAAATCCTGCATTAGAGGCTAGGAAATGTTCTTTCTGTTTCTGCATCTCTGAAATATTTCACTAGAAAGCCTAGATGAAGCACAATTTTGTCTTTTGTATTCTCCGTCATTATGTAGTGGACTTTTGGTAAACATTCTGAAGAAAGGCATGGATTTGACATACAGCGACATCTAATTTCACTTATGATAATTTTGACTTCTTACAGATTGTTGTTAAAGCTGGAGATCATCTTAAAGTAATTTAATCAAATCTTACTTTACAATGGAAACAATTTAGGTAGAGAGACATGCCTAACATAATTCTGTCTAAATCAGGACTCCTGATTTATACATATAAGGTTTTATTTTGCATTTAACTGTTCTATCTCCAAAATTATAGTATTTATTCTTATATTATTTAATAGGTTTACTTTTTTCATAATTTGGAAAACATCAGTCTTTCGGGTCTATTTTATGGTAATGTACTATTTGTCGGAGTGTCAAAATGACTTAATTTCTAACTGTGCTCAGCAAAGTGTTTAGAAGAGAATTCTCGAGTGTTGTCAACGTCAACGTGCAATACATTTGTTCACACGAGCAAAATGTTGGTGACAAGTTTGGAAAATGTTGGGTCTTTTAAATTTAAATTTCTAAAGAAGTTTTAAATTTTTAAGCTTAAAGAAAAATATTACATAGAGTAATATTCTATTATTTAAGAATACAGTAGTTTATATTTACATATATTAACAGATGAATAACAACTATAACCTCATAGGCAGTGTTATCAATTAGTGATGTCTTTGGCTCTGAGTAATAAACAAACAAAATATGACCCTAGAGTTGTTTGAATAAATACAGATTTTATTTCATTCTAGTACAGGAAATCTGGGAATATCAGTCTAGAGTTAATTGAGGGCCTTACTGAAATCAGCAAGGTGCCGGACTTTTTCTTAAGCCTTCAGTGTAGTATTGAGCATCTTTGGGGAACTGCTGGAAAGGCATGATTATGTTTTGAAATATGAGAAGGACGTGGAATTTGGGAGGGGCCAAGGGCAGAATAATATGATTTGGCTCTGTGTTCCCACCCAAATCACATGACGAATTGTAATCCCCTAGTGTTGAAGGTGGGGCCTGGTGGGAGGTGATTGGATCATGAAGGCAGATTTCCCCCTTACTGTTCTAGTGATAGTGAATGGAAATGCAAAAGGCCATCGGACCTGTGGGGCAAGGGGCTTGGGGCCCTAAATAGCTTGGGGCTACCCTTTACCAAGAGGGAGTACCTTATTTCTAATTCCACAGGTGTCAAATGGGTTAGCAGTGGTCCTCTTTTTCTGTCTTCTTGTTTCACCAGCATAGTAGGTGGCTCTTGCCATTATTGTAATTAGATATGGCTGTTGCACATCTAAGCCTGTGCACATGGGTCCTAGGCAGGAAGAAGAAAGAAGAGTTACAAAGGCTTTTTTCCCAAAGAAGCTTTACTTGGAAAATGAAGCCATTTGACAGAAACTATTGCCAATATCTTACTGTTCATAAGTATGCCATGTGTCATCTATAGATGAAAGGGAGCAAGGGGTAGGCAGAAGTATTTTTAGCTAGTACATTATGACTCTGAGAAAACAATCAAGAGAAGGAAGGGAGAATGGGTAACAGATAGGCAGCTAGAAGAAGCTGCCAAGGGAATAATTAGATGAAGAAAGAGACCAAATCAACATAAGCTTTGGGCCAAGGTTAATAGCACTGCAGATTTTCAGCACAAAGATCAAATCTCAGCAGCAAGATTCTGGTAAAATAAAAGTCTCTCCTTTCATCCATTGCTCCTTCCAATACTGCACAAAGCTTCCCAGACTCAGAATTTGGCTGCCTGCCATATGACTAATATGTGAACCAATTCACTTATCTTCACTTTTATACTATTTCAGTTCCAGTATCAATATGACTTCAGCCTTCTCCATCTTCACAACAGACAAAGAAAAAAAGAGTTTGGAAAGTATAATTAAATATTTATAACTTACACTGGTATTTTCTCAGAACAAAAGATTAGTTTTAGTTTGAGAAATGAAAATATTTATTCATCGATTAGAACTTTATGAATCAAATTAGAAATGAACGTCTATCTTCAAAATTCCTAGAGTTTTCTTTGAAAGAGTAGCTTTGGTTTTTTTTTTAAATTGTTAAATTTGCTTTTCTGAGTTTTGAATTCTCTAATTGCTAGACTGAGAATATGTCATAAATATGTACATTTGTGACATTTTAATAAAATCCTGCTCAGTAAAGTTACAAAACCTAGATTGATTAAATTAGCACATGTAGATCAAAATAAAAATGAGCTCTTCTTTTTATAACCACTGCATTAGTCTGTTCTCACATTGCTATAAAGAACTACCCGAGACTGGGTAATTTATGATGAAAGAGGTTTAATTGACTCACAGTTCTGCAGGCTGTACAGAAAGCATGACTGGGAGGCCTCAGGAAACTTACAATCATGGCAGAAGGTGAAGGGGAAGTGAGCATGTCTTCAGGCCAGAGCAGGAGAAAGAGAGTAAAAGGGGAAGTTCTACACAATTTTATACAACCAGATCTTGTGAGAACTCATTCACTATCACTAGAACAGTAAGGGGGAAATCTGCCTTCATGATCCAATCACCTCCCACCAGGCCCTACCTTCAACACTGGGGGATAACAATTCATCATGTGATTTGGGTGGGAACACAGAACCAAATCATATTATTCTGCCCTTGGCCCCTCCCAAATTCCATGTCCTTCTCTTATTTCAAAACACAATCATGCCTTTCCAGCAGTTCCCCACAGTCCTAACTCATTCCATCATTAAGTCAAAAGTCCACATCCAAAGTCTCATCTGAAACACAGCAAGTCCCTTCTGCCTATGAGCCTGTAAAACAAAAAACAAGCTAGTTACTTCCAAGATACAATGGGGGTACTGGCATTGGTTAAATGCTCCCATTCCAAAATAAAGGAATTGGCCAAAACCAAGGGTCTACAGGCCCCACCCAAGTCCAAAACCCAGCAGTGCAACCATTAAATCTTAAAGCTTCAAACTAACCTCCTCTGACTCTATGTCTCACATCCAGGCCACTCTGACACAAAGGATGGACTACCAAGGCCTTGGGCAGCTCTGCCTCTGTGGCTCTGGAAGGCACAGCCCATGCAGCTATTTTCATGGACTGGCATAGAGTGCCTGCAACGGTTCCAGGCACATGGTACAAGCTGTTGGTGGATCTATCACTCTGGGGTCTAGAATATGGTGGCCCTCTTCTCACAGCTTCACTAATCAGTGCCCCAGTGGGAACTCTATGTGGGGGCTCGAACCCCACATTTCCCCTCTGCACTTCCCTAGTAGAGTTTCTCTGTGAGGGTTCTACCCCTGGAGCAAACTTCTGCCTGGACATCTAGGTGTTTCCATAATCCTCTGAAATGTAGGTGGAGGCTCCCACTCCTCAACTCTTGTCTTCTGTGCACCCACAGGCCCAATACCACGTGGAAGCCACCAAGGCTTGGGGCTTACACCCTTTCAAGCAATGGTTGGAGCTGCACCTTGGTCCCTTTTAGCCATGGCTGGAGCTGGAGAGTCTGGGATGCCAGGCACCATGTCTCAAGGCAACACAGAGCAGCAGGGCCCTAAGCCTGGCCCATGAAACCATTTTTCCCTCCTAGGCCTCCAGGCCTGTGATGGGAGGGGCTGCCATGAAGGTCTCTGAAATGCCCTGGGGGCATTTTCCCTATTGTCTTGGCTTTTAACATTTGACTCCTCTTTTCTTATGCAAATTTCTGTAGTTGACTTGAATTTCTCCTGAGAAAATAGCTTTTTATTTTCTATCACATGGCCAGGCTGCAAATTTTCCAAGCTTTTATGCTCTACTTCCCCTTTAAATATAAGTTCCAAATTCAGGTCATTTCTTTGTTTCTGCAAATGAGCATAGGCTTTTAGAAGCAGCCAGGCCAAATCTTACATGCTTTTGCTCCTTTGAGATTTGTTCCAGCAGATACCCTAAATCATTTCTCTCAATTTCAAAGTTCCACAGATCTCTAGAGTGAGGCACAATGCCACCAGTCTCTTTGCTAAAGCATAACAAGAATGACCTTTACTCCAGTTCCCAATAAGTTCCTCATCTCCATCTGAGACCACCTCAGCCTGGACTTCATTGTCCATGTAACTATCAGAATTTTGGTCACAACCATTCAACAGGTCTCTAGAATGCTTCAATCTTCTCAATTTCCTGCCTTCTTCTGAGCCTTAAAAACTGTCCTAACTTCTGCCCATTACCCAGTTCCAAAGCTGCTTCCACATTTTTAGGTATCTTTATAGCAAGACCCAACTCCTGATTTCAATTTTCTGTATTAGTCCATTTTCACACTGCTATAAAGAACTACCTTAGACTGGGTAATTTATGAAGAAAAGAGGTTTAATTGACTCACAGTTACACAGTCTGTACAGGAAAGATGTCTGAGAGGCCTCAGGAAACTTACAATCATGGCCAAAGGTAAAGGGGAAGTAAGCACATCCTCACATCAGAGCAGGAAAGAAAGTGTAGGAGGAAGTAGTACACATTTTTAAACAACCAGACCTTGTGAAAACTCACTCACTATCACAAGAACAGCAAAGGAGAAGTCTGCCCCCATGATCCAATCACTTCCTACCAGGCCTCACCTTCAACATTGCAGATTACAATTCAACAGGAGAGTTGGGTGGGGACAGACAGCCAAACCATATCAACCACAGAAATATTTTCTGAACCACTTGGATTTTAGATTTCAGTAAAACTTACCTGAATTATTTGTACTCGTTAATTAACAGTGAAAGTTTAGTTAAATTATGTGATAAAGGGACCCTATAAAATAAAATAAAACAATTTTGGCACCTGGGAATGTAGACACAATGCATATTTATTTTATTTTATATGTTATTATTAAAGAGTTGATATGGTTTGGCTGTGTCCTCACCCAAATATCACCTTGAATTGTAATGATCCCCACATGTCAAGGATGGGACCAAGTGGAGATAGTTGAATCATGGTAGCAGTTTCCCCCCTACTGTTCTCATGGTAGTGAATAGGTCTCATGAGATCTGAGGGATTTATAAGTGGGAGTTCCCCTGCAAAAGCTCTCTTGACTGCCTCCATGTAAGATGTGACTTTGCTCCTCATTTGCCTTCTGACGTGATTGTGAGGCCTCCTCAGCCATGTGGAGATGTCAGTCAATTAAACCTCTTTCCTTTATAAATTACCCAGTCTCAGTTTTATCTTTATTAGCAGAATGAGAACAGATTAATACTCTTGTATTAGTATAATATCACATAGAACTCTAATTTATCTTCCACACAAAAAGAGTAGTTAAAATATCTGTGAAAAATAATACACTGAAATGTAAAGGAAAAATATTTTGAACATATTGATCTTATATCCAGCAATGCTGCTAAGCAATTTTTTAAAAATCATGTTCTCTACAAATAATGACAATTCTAATTTCTGATGCTGTGTGTTAATTTTCTTTTACAATTTACTAAGTAGAATTCACAATAAAATGTTAAACAGAAATAACACAGGTATATTTTTCCCATTTCTGATTTCAAGGGAAATGCTGTTAAAATATTATCATTAAATATGAGTTTCCCATATTATTTAGTTTTATGGGTGTGTTAGTCATGTTGGGATCCCATGACTGGGTGGCTTTAAACAGCATGTATTTGTCACAGTTTTGGAGAACGAAAACTCCAAGATCAAGGTGCCAGCAGATCAAGGTGCCACCAGTGTCTGGTGAGGACCCTCTTCCTGGTTGACAGATGGCTATGTTCTTGTTGTGTCTTCACATGGCAGTGTCTAAGTCATCTCTCTTGCATCTCTTCTCATTAGGGCACTAATCCCATTTATGAGGACTCTACCCTCATGATCTAATTACCTGCCATGAACCTCAACTTTAAATATTTCTTATGTAAAATTGTTGATGATTCTTTTGTATTTTTTTACTCCTTGCTAGAGTTATAATCATGTCCTCCTTTTAATTCCCAATGTTATTTATATTTGGCTTCTCTCTTTTGTTGTTAAATTTTTTTCCCAGACATTTGCTACTTTTATTAGTCATTTTGCTTTATTGCTCCTCCTTTATTTTTCCTTTCATTAACTTTTGCTCTTAAGAGTATGAGTTTTCCTCTGCTGTATTCTTTGGGTTTATTCTTCTGTTTTTTTTTTTTTTTTTTTTTCTTCTTATTTTGAGTTTCTACTTCATTAATTTTTTGCCTTTACTTTTTTCTAATGTAATTCTTCAAGTGTATTTTACTTCCCTGTAAGTACTGCTTTTACTCCACGTACAGGTTGATAAGCAGTAATTTCATTATCCCGAGCTAAGAATTTTATAATTGCAGAAATGTTATTTATTCAGAAATACATTTAATTTTTTCTCTTACTTATCTTTTATGGTTATTGATGCTTAGGAGGTAGCAGAAAAATGGGATGGAAATTACAGAGATAGATTAATATTGAAAGGAAAAAATTGAGACTAATACTCACTTAGCTGATACTTCAAGTCATGGTGCTTCAAGTCACCGATCACTATGGCAAACGTGGAGTGAGAAGAGAGCCAAGAATGTCTCTTACAGAGTCTTAGGAAATTTTCTATTTGTCTCTTTCTATTTTTTTCCAACTAACAGTAATTTCTCTTATTACCCCTCAAAAACATTAAGATAACCCTTTAGCTGAGCTAAGTGAGGGCTTGTCTTCCCCTTGCGGAAGCAACATCCAAATGCTGTAAAGGCTAACTTATCTGGAAATGGAAATAAAAACTCTTCATTATCTTTTCAGTTTTCCAATTTAAAATATCCCTGTTGCAAAACAATCAAGGAGACCAATTGCCCTGGAGAAGTAGTGGCTCAGCTTTTAGGTACTTTACTTTCTCTAACAAGTATCCTTCCCAATCAGTGCAGGTTTCACTTCCACATTACAGTAGTCTCCCCTTATCTGAGGTTTTGCTTTTCACGGTTTAAGTTATCTGTGGTCAGTTGCAGTCTGAAAATATTAAATGTAAAGTTCCACAAATAAATATTTAATAAGTTTTAAATTGCATGCAGTTTTGAGAAGCATGATAAATTCTTGTGCTGTCTGGCTTCGTTCAGCCTGGGACATGAATCATCCCTTTGTCCAGCTTATTCATAACTTATAGGCTAACCTGCTGTTATTATACAGGAAAAACCATAGTGTGTGTAGCGTTCAGTATTATCCTTGGTTTCAGACATCCACTGGGGGTCTTGAAATGTATCCTTCAAGATAAGGGGGAACTACTGTACATGATTCATAGAATGTTGGAAATGGAAAGTATCTTAGAAGGTATCCAGTCTAACTTCCTTATTTTATATTTAGGACAATGGCATACAGAGGAGTTGAATAACTCAATTTTTATTGCTATTTCTTTAATATCCTTGTCAGATATATTTTCCTCATGTGTTACATCCCACTATGGACACTTTAGTTTTCTTTAATTTTTCATTTTATTACTTAACATGCAAATCTGACCGTCCCATTGTAATTCTAGACCCACCCTTGCTCATGTAAGAAACCCCTAGGTATCTGCAAGGGCTTAAAAGATCTGGCTCCACATCATCTTTTAGCCTCATCTTGTTTCAAGCTTCTACTGGCTTGCTGCTCTGCCACAGTGACGTTTTCCTTCCTGACGCTTGCCTGCTTCAAGACATTTGACCTTACCCTCTTTACCTTTCTAGTTAATTCCTATTTATTTTTCAGATCTAGAAACTTTTGAATAAAATCTTCCTTAACCTCCCTGACTCTGTCAAGGGCTTTTTACAAATTTGCATAAAATAATAAACATAGAATCTCCATAAGATGTGTTTTGAGTGTTGATTTTTCACATTTAAAAAGATGTCAATTGGTAAATACAGTGCCCCACCCACTAGGCTTGTAAGCTCCATCAACACAGGATAACATGTCTTTATCACAAGCTGCATGTAACACAACATCTGACACAAGATATTTGTTCACTAAAGAGTACTGCTAGGCTAGACTTGAAACTAAGTAGGCCAACTACAAGACCTGTATCTTTCAATAGAGACTCTTTGCAATATATGAATACTTCTAAAACAAAGCTGTTTTCATCACCATCAAAATTAGGCTGATACATATACATATCACAATGAACTTCAGCAATTTGATGTCAATATAAATGAATGATAATAAGACATTAGACTCTCATTAGCTTATTGAAAACTTCCTAATTTCTAAAAATGTACTATATTGGTTTATTTGACATGCTTTTCTTGTGTTGAAATCATTTCGAATGCTCATTAAAAACGAATTTCAAATTATAATTAATCTTATTTTCAGATTCAATGTTGTTATTTTAGAAATAATATAATTATTTATAGCATAATTGAAAAATTCTTAAAACAAAATCATGTTTTCTTTGGTAATCAAAATATAATTTTCTTCTTTTAATCTGGAAAGCATTGCCTACATTGATAATATTATCCCTCTCATTATCAACATTACTGGAGTGCTTACAAACCCTGTGGGAAAATAGATCAAAGTGGAGAAATTTTAGATATAAATAATAAATTAACTTAAGTCCCTTAGGACTAGGATAAATATAATAATAAATACACTGGAATAATGGAAAATTGTCATTACCATCTAACAATGCTATAATTATCTAGGTACCAGAGTTTCTAGTTCTTTTTATTTTTTATATACAATAGATACATATAATAAATTCCATAACTTTCAAATAAAAAAAAGGGCCATTTAACTTACCTCAGTTGTAAGGATTTATTACAGTGCTACAAAAGGAGGTAGGAAATAAAAGGTAAGAATATTAACAGTTGTAACATCCATCAAGATCATTAGTAGCTCTAATAGGCAAACTACAGGTCTGTGGAACGTAAGGAGCTTTGTATACTGCTAATTCAGTTTATAGTAACATCACCTTTTTTTCTGCTGCTAAATATCCAAGTGAAATATGAACCTACTTTTTATATAAAAAGGCCTTGTCATTTTCCCTGTAAAGTTTTAAATAGCTTTATTTCTTCAGGGAGACATTCTGCCCCATTAAAAATGGCCACATAAGTAACATTATTTCTATTATGTATAAAAGTTTATTAAATTCACTGTCTCACATGTAACTTCAGTTTCAAAATTACTTGAGATGAACAAACTTAACTCTCATAGGAGAATGTTTCTCCTTGTTCTTGTGTTAGATTTTTATGCTTATGAGCATCTAAACATCCATTCTTGTCACAAAGGCAATCTTCGTGAAACATCTGCAGAAACATTTGGAATGCTATTGTTATGAGAGGAATTGTCCAAGTGTGCATGTTTTTATAACATACCATTATGGTTGGATTGATAGTCCTGAAAAAAAAGAATTCTGAATACAGTATAATGCACCGTCTTAATCATCTACCACTGTGTATCAGACAAAATGACTTGTTTATCATAGAATTCTTCAAAACTGAAATGTAAGTTGCTTCAAGATTTGCAAGTGTTATGTCACCTGAAACATTATTCATTTGCAGTCAACTTATTTGCTGAGAAAAGCATTGTAAACTCTGGCAAGGACTCTAGCTATCTGTAAAACACTCTTACATTTGTACTTTTAAGGCAAGAATCATGTTGCCCATCATATTCATTTGCTATCCCTTCCTCTCTCCATTATATAGGGCTAAAACATAATGACAGATTTTCATTTTATGATTTATCTGCATATTGTGTTGCACCTCCTACTTCTGTGGACCATGGCTTTCAGATATGGAAGCAGAATAAAGTAGAACACCTCTTCTGGCTGTAATATACAATCACAAATCAATAATATTAATAGTGGGACCATGTAAACAATACATAAATATAACTGTTTTCATAATTAAAAAATACAGTCTGTATTTGTATAATCCTGTTAAATATATTTATAGTTTTTAAAAAACCGATTAAAGTTAGTACTAAGTAGGAGCTGAAATCTGATAACATGAGGTAGAAGGACATACAAATAGCAAAAGAGCAAGACAATTACTTTTTTGGATTGACTTATGTCTGAGTGACATAAGTCAGTGTAATTCTTACATTCAAAACAGATTAACAGTCTCTCAGTTTTTCAAATAATTTTTTCTTACAATAGAAGCAAAAGTTACTGAGAAGTTATTAACGTGTTTTGGAAAATGGACATCATCTATGTATTTTACCAAAAAGCAGCTAAAGAGTTAAATTGAACAATTTAAACACTTTAAAAAGTTATACTAAAAAATTCAGTGTTATTTCAAAACATACAAGTGTTTACATAAACGGTGTAATGTATTGTTATTCCATGAGATTCTTGAGATCCTAATTATGTGATAATAGCGACAAAATCACAAGTTTTCTTTGTTATACAGCCAATCTGTTTTACCTCTCTACTTATTTCTTGTCTAACCAAAACTCTCTTGCTCATGCCTTCTTCAAAACCAGTGTTTTATTTAGCATCATGCACTTCTCTCAACCTCGTATGCTTCTTGAGGTATGTGTGTCTGGATCTCATTTTATATCCCTAACATTTTACCTAGGTGTTCCCTAATTCATTAAAAAGTTCATTAAAATATTCAGTAAATATCTACTCTGTATTTACTATGTGTCAATGTTTGACACAATTTGCAGCGACAGGTGAAAAGACATGAGAAAAGCAGTTGCTACCATTGTAATAAGGTAGAGAAAAGAAAACACACACTCACACACACACATTCACTCACACCCTAGAAAATCTGTAAAACATGGTGGTAGAGAACACTTTTTCCTGATCAGAGAAATCTAAATATGTATGCATCACTTAGCACATTTTGCAAAGGGCTGTATTTGTGCATTGTTTTCCACATTTAAGTGAGTAAGTGTCGTCACCTATGATGTCTTTTCTCATGGGTGTGGACGTCTAGTTGAGTGGGACAGTTTCCCTTTCCAATTGTATGTCTATCTGTGTTGGCCATTCTATATTGAAGCCATATCTGCTATGTGCTTCCTAAATCTGTAAAGCTCACTTGGTGAGGAAGATACATTTATTCAGGTCAGTAAAAACTAACATGGGCTGGGTTTTAAGAATGAAAAAAAAAAAAATCTTCAGTGTTTGTGTGTTGAATTCTGCCTGAAGGTTTTCTTACTGAAATGAAATAAAGCTTTTAAATGTTTTTTTTTTTAATTAAAAGACTACTGTTATTCTGAGTAAAATTAATATCTATTCTTTGTAATATTGCAGAAATGAGAATAGGCATTTCTGAGTGGGGATTTTTCAGCCTGGAGCCTGGATTCTCCAGGCTCTTTATAGATTGTTCGTGTTGTCAGCCAATGGTAAACCAGCATCTCAAGTAAGGGAGGAAAAGGTTAGCTAAAGCTGGAAAGGAGCCACAGCATGAAACTGAGGGCAAAATGTATTTTCTGTTTCCTACCCCAATCCCCAGTGAACTTGCCCACGCTATCACAGACTAAGCAGGATGGAGAAAGGCATACCTCCTACCCTGTCCCCACATCCAGACCTACTTTCTAACTCCCTAAAGCTTACCTGTTCCAGGAAGAGAAAACAGCGGGAAGGGTGGCTGTGAAGGAAAGGAGAGAGGACCGGAAAGACTGAGCAGGGTTTTACTGAGCTTTTTCTCAATGACATGAATTAAGTACTTCACTCATTTTACTTATTTTATTAGGAGAAATAAGGCAATGTTGGAGAAAGACTGTTTTTCTCACGGGGAGTGCAGAAGAAGTTCTTTCCCTTTTCTGGACATAGAAGGGGTATTATAATAATATCCAGAACATGAATAAGGAGAGAAAACAGAGACTTCTTTCAGTGGAGCTGATACCATGTTTTATAGGAAAAGTCAGGGAAATATTTCAGGTGAAGAAGATACAGCATTGGGGCAGTCAGATCAGTGTGTTATTGTGGAAAATGGTGGCCATTTCTTTAGCAGCATCATGAAAAGACAAATCATGTTGACTAGGATTTTTTTTAGAGTTAGAGACAAAAAAAATTGTTTATGTGTGCTCATCACTGTCAGTGTGGAAGAGTAATTTGAGTTTTGTATACATTTACGTTTTAACAACATGCCTTACATAAAGAATCACAAAACCATTTTTGGCCATAATTTACTCTTCATTTGCTGCACTTTATTTTTCTGCTTCTCTTATCATAGCTTTGATCATGAATTGTAAAGGGCAAATTCAGCAAAGCCTTACTTTTATATAACTGCTGAGAAGAAAGGAGGAGGGTATATGTACATAGTAAGAGGAAAAGTTATTTAAAATTCAATTGTAATGATATCTGTGTCTATGCACATTCGTTACCTGTTGTTGATAAGAGAATCTGCATCTCATCAAGCTACATTTCCATACATACTGCCCAGCATAGTTATATATCTGTGTTGTTTCTATGCACCGTGCATACATAATTACATTTACTCTACTTTGATTCAGAGTATATTTGAAAATTAGAATCCATTTTTAATTATTGTCAGAATTTTATGAGCTTCAAGTATTTAATATTCTATAAAGCTATAAATCCTACAGAACTGGTCAATAAAGTCCCTTGTCTTTAAGACTTAATTATTAATTCACAAGAAGGTATAAGCCTAGTATTTGCTACGCTATGCCTTTTCCCTTAATACATTGCTATACTTGGAGGAATAATGCATGCAAAACACATCTTTGATAAAATGTTCCTTCTATACAGTGAAGATTTCAAACTTCCACTTTAGGAAATGTAGAAAAACTAACTTTTCAGAACAAAATACATAAAGGGCTCCATGCCTAAAATGATTGAAATTGTCATATATACAAAAATAAAACAGTCTTTCAGTAGTAATTGGATAATAAATATATATTGATATTTATTCTAATTAGAGTTTATTCTAATAGACTTAAGAACTCTCTTTAATTATATTTTAACAAAAACATTACTTTTATCTGATTAAAATTATCTGCCTATAAAATTATAGAAACATAATGTTAAACTTTACTGACCTCCACATTTATGCCCTCAGGGAAAATAACTGTTAATTTGTTAATGGTTAGGTAATATGGTACTTTGTGTTGATTTGATTATGAAGTGATATGTATAAATACATCCCCTTATAATATGTGAATGCATCTTTTTGTTAAAGATGTAAATAAGTACAAATGCATATAGAATAAACTAAAATGGAGTCAGTATTAGACCTTTTTCATATAAACGGTTACATATTTACATTGATGACAGCTCCTCAAAAGATATAACAGATGTTAGTTTATCCAACAGCTGCTAACTATGCTAAAGTCTGCACATTTTCAGAAAGAGTCAAGTTTAGATTACTGATGCTATTGTAATGATTTCAGAAAGGGAAGTTAGTCTATCTTGAGAAATTTAGAGACATTTAATGAGTTTATTTGAACTGAATGCAGGTTAGAATGATAATGCTTACTTATAATGCATGAACATCCACCATAATTTTCTAATATACCATATACATTAGAACCAAGTATTATACAAGAGAACCATATTTTTCTGCATTGTGGTCAAGTCTTGCCTCATCATCTTCTGATACAATGGCTGTATCAGTGGAATAAATCCTGTTCAGTTAATCTAAATTGGAATACAGATTAGAACATCTGGCATTTTAAGAAGTGAGTCTGAATGTGTCACCTGGTTCTTTCCATATTGATATTCCATGCATTAGGCATCTTATAAACTTTGGACTGCAGCTTCTTTATGTAACCCTTAATGACTGTGACCTGTTTGTCTGCTGAGTCTTTGAACTCATCCTGTTCCTAGTTCCTCTTTTGGAGTATTTCTGGGCCTGATTCTGGAATCTGAGCTCTAGCCAAGTGAACATGGATAAAACATTCTCTCCTGTTCCCCAAGGCTTTTTCCTCTCAACTGTAGCTATAACACAGACCCTTTCAAGAACTAGGGATATTCTGTAGACACTCTCTGGGTGAAATTAACATTTTTATATTTATTAATATATCAGGGTTTAATAATAAAAGTATTTGAATTAGTCATAGTGGGACAATCAGGACATTTTAAAGATCTTATCACGTTTAAGTTTTGTTACTGTTACAATTTTAAATTACATAAGGAGAGAGGTATGTGTGGCAGTGGAAGTGGGGGAAAACAGTATTTTCAGTGTTTTGGCCCCAGCCTTGTAAGTTCCTGACTATAGCTAATGCCTTTGTCCTTCTCTTCTTATAAAATCCCTTGAGAATAGCCCTGATCAGATTCAGGATTACTTATCCCTCTTGTGTGTGAACACTGACTCTTTAGGTAGATAATCGTATAATCCTGATGAGCTTTTTAAATCCCCCTAGATTGTTTGTGCACTTTCTTTCTCTCCGGCCTAGACATTCCAAACAGCCTTGTAGCCATGGCTCTCCTGTCTGTCATTACATTATGACAGTTATTATAAAAGCTGAGAATATAAAAGTGGTTATTAATTATAAACCTGTAAATATATAGATGAATCCTCTGTAGGAGGCATCATGAGAAGAATATAGCAACATACTGTGTAAATCATTCTATTTCAGATTCTTAAGGCACATCACAAAAGTCCAAAGAATTGTCCCTTGGGGCGTGACTTCTGGAGTTAAGGAAACAACTCTGTAATTCTTGAAGAATCAAAGATCAAGTGCCATCATCTAATATTTATTAGGTGAGGGCAATGAAAAATGAAAATAATTTAATACATGGGTTACACAAACAAGTTGACCTGCAAACATTATAATGCATAGATACAACTTAGAAGAAAGCACAGATTTTTAAATCTCTTAAAATAAGATAAACAATATAGTTAACATACTAAAGTGCACTTAAAATGAAAATTTCCAAGTGACAACATTTTTCAGGTAGGAATTAGAAAACAAATTATGCACATTAAGTAATTTACTTCACATAGATGTGGAACTCACTTATATGGCATTTCAGTATCATGTGGGTTAAAATTTAATAGGATATTTCCCAAAATAAAGACTAGAAAACTGGAATCCATAAAATTTCCTGGTGATGCCCACATGCTGATGTAGTTTTCTCTTTAAATATATATATTTAAAAGCACAGAATTTTTTGTTTTAACACCACGTAGCAGTCTCTTGAAATGCAGGCAGTTTGGCCAAAGATACTGCATTCATTTGAAGACCACTGTTTCTTTACCATTCAATTTTTCTTCTGCCTTCCCTATCATATCAAGTCATGAGTTTTAAAACTATCTTTTTATTCTTCTGACTTTTGGTCCAACATCATTGATTTACTTGATGCTTATGAATAGTCTAGCATATAGAATTGTGTCTCAATGCTGAAGGAATTTTGGTATAGGAAACTCCACATTACATCAAGTAAGTATATCTTTGCTTTAAGAAGCCTTGATGTCCTGGGAAGGGAAAACTGAAATGAAAGATAAGACAATTAAGAATGGAGTCTAAGTGAATTCTTAGCACTTGCCATACTGCCAGACACTAAATGATTGTGTAATAAATATTATATTAAAATAATGAATACATTAATAAAGTTGAAAGATTCCTATATAGTTCCTCTTTTTATTTTTGATCACTTATGAATCTTTGTTTTTGAATCACTTTTTAAGTGAAAGAAAAAAAACCCTATAGTTACTTTATCCGAGTTAATATGGGGGGGTAGGGCTGACTTAAGGCTGTTGGATTTAGAAATAAATAGAGCTCTCAGTTTTTGACATCTCTTCATACTTGTAGCTTTGCTTTTCGCTGTGTTTGACTTCAGTCTCTGCTTTTGAATGGTAACAAGATGGCAGCATCAGTTGCAACATTCTACATCCTCTCAGATTTCAGTACCACTTTTTTCTTTACCAAAATCTTCCTCAGAATAATACTTATGATGTACTTTTGGTTCTGGTAGGGAAGATACAGCTCTCCCCCTCTTCTCTGTAGGGGATACATTCCAAGACCCCCAGTAGATGCCTGAAAGCATAGATAGTACTGAACCCTATGTATAATGTTTTTTTTCTCTACATGAATACCTATGACAAAGATTAATTTAGGCCAGGTGCCATGGCTTATGCCTGTAATCCCAGCACTTTGGGAGGCCGAAGCAGGCAGATCACGAGGTCAGGAGTTCAAGACCAGCCTGATCAACATGGTGAAACCCCATCTCTACTAAAAATACAAAAATTAGCCAGGAGTGGTGACACGCGCCTGTAATCCCAGCAATTCAGTAGGCTGAGGCAGGAGAATGGCTTGAACCCGGGAGGCAGAGGTTGCAGTGAGCCATGATCGCACCACTGTACTCCAGCCTGGGCTACAGAGAGAGACTGTCTCAAAAAAAACAAAAAAAGATTAATTTATAAGTTTGCCACAGTAAGAGATTAACAACCGTATCTAATAATAAAATAGGATAATTATAACATATATTGTATTAAAAGTTATGTGAATGTGGTCTAATTCTCTCAAAATTTCTTATTGTACTACATTGTAACTGAAACAGTAGAAAGTGAAACTACAGATAAGGAAGAATTACTGTCTACACCAACAAATCAATCACTGTCCTGAATTAAATACGTGATTTCCATCAAATGCATTTAGTAGAATGTAAAGAAGAATTTTTTTCCCCAGAGGGAAATTTGGATATAATTCCATGAAGAATGAATAGAGGCTAGTTGACAAAAACATTTGCTGTAGCCTTTGAGAAGACTATTTTGATTTATGGGCTTTTTATTTTTAAGTAATTAAGTCTTAATAGTGTCAGGAAATTGTGTTTTCATATGAAAAGAAGAATTGCATATTAAATGTCTTTAATTTGGTATGTGGTGAAGTTATACATGCTATCTTCTATCATACTTTGATAATGTATTATAGATAATTACAGCTTATAAATCTAATTTAATGAAGATTGTGTGGTGTATACATCTGTTTCATTGTTAGTTTGGACTTCTTTTTGTGATTTTGATTTTAGGTTATCTTTCCATTGCCTGCACAGGAATTTCTATATCAATTCACAGTGGGCACCACAATATGAAATTGTGGGAACTTCGTTAAAATAGAGCCAGTGTTTCTAAATTTCTTTAAGTATCTCTGCCTGGCTTTAATATTGCATGATTAATATAAAAAATCATTTAGCTTTTGTGAGTTAGTCAGGATCTATTGGCCTAGTTTCAAAAGTTGGTCTCCTGAGCATAATGGACATAATTGAAACTCCTGTTAAGTTTTTCCATTTTAATGAAAATATTAAATGACTTGTGGAGTAGCATGGCAAATTTGCTGCCCAGATCTCAGAGGGGCAGGCTATGATTTCATTCAGCTGTCTTCTGCTGTTTTATTCTCAACATTTAGAAACTTTATTAAAATGATTTCAGTCCTTTGACTTTGTTTTCAGATCATTGCTTTCTAAGGTGACTTAGGTTTTTATTTTATTTTCATAATTTTCTCTTTATAATTGAAAGCTACAAAAGGGCACCATAGAGAATGGAAAATAAAAATGCACTGATTAATTCTGTGGTTTTGCTTTTCTGAACTATGGATTGAGTAAGGCAGTGTAATAGGGTGATATGCTTGGAACTACAAAAAGCTTTGGTTTTAGAAAAAAGTTCTAATTATTAGTTTCAGAATATAACTAACTACAATTAACATTAAAAGTAGCTTTAATGGTTTTCTGATAGAGAAAAAAATTGAATACAATTGAAAATGCACTTTAACATTTAGCATGTGCATTTAGAATAAAATGATAGTTTTTTGGTTGTTTGTTTTGTTTTGTTTTTTGTTTTTGAGACAGGGTCTCACTCTGTCATCCAGGCTGGAGTGCAGTTGTGCCATGTAGGCTCACTGCCTCCAGGTTCAAGCTATTCTCCCACCTTAGCCTCCCAAATAGCTGGGGCTCCAGACATGCACTACCACCCCTGGCTAATTTTTGTATTTTTTGGTGGAAACGGGGTTTCACCATGTTGCCCAGTCTGGTCTCTTGACCTCAAGTGATCCGCCTGCCTCGGTCTTCCGAAGTGCTGGGATTATAGGCATGAACCACCGCACTTGGCCTAGAATAAAAATGATAGTTATTTAGTGCATTTCTTTTACTTGGAAAATATAAAGACTTTTACCAGGACTTTTGGCATTATGTATTTTATAAAATTATTGTTAATATTTTCATGCATCTACATTAATTGCTGTTATATATAAAGTAGGAAAGGGCACAGAGTAAGAGGAAAGGATGCAATTAAATCTAATCAGAGGGTAAAAGTTTAAATTCTGTATTTCTGTCACCTGTTTTGCTGCATAAAAGTGAATAGGCTAAAAATCTTAAAAAATAGGAAAGTTCACTACACTAAGCATTTGAAATATATTGACATTTGTAATTTTTACTACTGTCTATAAGATTGTTAAAATTATCATACCCATTTCTAGATGAAGAAGGCCAAAACCCAGAGAGGTTTACTAAGTTCACAGTGTCCCACAGTTAAATGAGTAATAGAGCTGGAATTCAAACCCAGATAGCCTGATCTAAAGCTAGACATATTAGCCATTACTTTATATCTTTAATATGGACATAGTAACCATTACTTTATAACCTTAGACTTTTTACTTAGTCTTTGGATACTTTGGTTTGTATGTAAAGACTAAGTGCTAATACCTTGGAAAGTCACAAAAATATAAGGATTGGCCTACTCTTTTTACCAAAGTGTTAAACATGTTGAAATTTCTCAGCATATTCCATGTGTATAATAAATTAGGTACTAATTTTTGTTTCTTTTATTTCTGGCATATCATGTTCTGTGTATTTTTTCCCATAAAAACAAAGTAAAACAAAAGATAGGGTTTTCAGTGTCTCATTTTGTGTTAGTAACTCAGTTCTATCATTGCCAACATCTAACAAGAAATTCCTGACTCCAGGAACAGTTTTACACATACAACAATAAAAGTGATTCCATATGTCCTTCTAAAATGTTTCAATTACATATAGGTTGTATGCCTATTGTCAGGCATAGGAATGTATACATTCCCTGGTCACTTTCCCCACTGATAAATGCAGCTTTCTTTTCATTTGTTTTATTTGGTTTCTTTACAGAATTATGTGATTCATCATTTTCCTTGAGAACATTCATGTTAAGTCATTCAAGCTTTGTGGTTAATTCACTCCTTTAAGCAAAAAATTTAAAGTTTATTATATTTTTATATGTAAGCAAATAAATGACATTCCCGTACTAGGAATATAAAAAATTCAGTGAAGATACTGATTTTTGAAGTGGTTGAAATCTGTGTTATATAATACATTATAAATACATGTTACAAATTTATAATAAAATATTTACTATTGCCTACATGGTAGTAACAAGGATCCCAAATAATAAAGATTAACAGTTTTTCCTTTTTGCCCAATTTCTTCTGAAATTTTTCTTATCCTCTATTTTAGAATCTGGAAGAACACTTGGTACATAGTATGTGATTAATAAAAAATTTTAAAAATACTTAAATTTTATTTAATTGTATGATGCAAAAATCTTTCCTCATTAACCTGAAATGAAATTCCACATTATATGCTTGACAGCTTTTTCTGCTTTAGCTGCATGTTTTCCCTTTGCTCAGAATTTTAACACAAATTGATTTGTACATCAGAAAATCCTTTGAGCAAAACAGTGAAAATAAACACACTAGACAATGACTTACCATTTAAAAAAATACATTTTCGAGAGATAAAAGTAAATCTTTCTTGCACTAATCTCTATGCTATTATTTCCAAAGTGTGAATTCACTAAGTTGGATTATACCAGAAATGATTGTGGGTGCTCTGAATTTAAGGAACGTTTATTTACAGAAGGAGAATTAAATTTCCTTTAACAGTACCTACTGTTTCTTGAGATAGACTTTTTAATCAAATTTTAGCGTGGAGATGATAGATCTTTAACACCTTAATATATTCAACCTCTTACTTTAAGAAAGAGAGAGGAGGTACTAGACTAAGCCCCTCATCAGACAGTACGATCTATGTAAAATTTAACAATATTGGTCTGTTTTCATGGTATTTATTTGTGATGATTATAGTCTATAGCAAGTGGTACTGGTTTTCCACATGATACTGAAATGAGATTTTCTCTACACATATATGTAAGTTAAAATTTGAGTTTAAGAAATGTAAAAATAAATAATAGGTAGTACACTGATATGGCATTTGAAGGTGATATGTGGAAGACTGAAATTTAGGTAACTGCCATTTATCATTGGAATTAGCAGCTACTATGGTTGGATGTTTGTGATCCCTCAATATTCATAAGTTGAAACCTAATCCCTAATGCGATAGTACTAAGAAGTGGGGCCTTTAGAAGGTGATTAAGTCTTAAGGGCTTCGCCAGCTGAATGTGATTAGTGTCCTTATAAAAGGGACCTGAGAGAGTTTGTTTGCCCCTTCCTCCATGTGAGAACACATAGAAGGCACCATCTCTGAAGAATAAGGCCCCCACTTGACACCAATTCTGCCAGTGCCTTGATTTAAGTTTCCCAAACTCCAGAACTGTGAGAAATTTTTATAAGTTACACAGTCTAAGTTATTTTGTTACATCAGCCCCAATGGACTAAGACATCGGCATAATAATTATGACAAAGAAATATCTACATTCTACATTTTAAAGCATAATAATGATTTCTTCCAATTTCTGATATGGAAAGAAAAAGTAACTGTAATGTAATGTGTAGTAATAGACATGGTTTATAAGTGTTTTAAAATAACAGAAAATATAGAATAATGCAGAGCTTCCTGTGGAAAAGTAACAAAATATTTAGGTACAGATAATTGTAGAGTTGTTTAATAAGTTTTTTGGTAGCTTTTTAACCTCAAACTTTGGAGTCTATAAAGGAAAAAAAAAAGGAATAAAAGATATTCTATTTGAAGAAATAGTGAATGGCATTAAAAGTTTCTTGAATGACGGGAAAGTTGCTATCTGGGAAAAACTACTTTAAAGTAAATGTAATCACAGAGACACTAGGGAAAAGCTAGATATTTATAAGCCTCTACATGAAATTCATACTGGGGCATAATATTACAGTACTCAAAATAAATGAATTATAAAGGTAAATATGTAAATATTTGAAATGATTATTCAAAGAGGTCGAGTATATCATTAGACAGATTTCATAAATGTTTATGAGCAATAAGTATGTGCCAACTTAAGTAGAAAATATTAATTAACAATATAATCTCTCTGAGCATTGAAAAGAAATTAACAGAAGCTGTTAAAATATTGTAAATGCTATGTTCCTTGAAGAAGGAAGCACTTTCCTAACTGTTCCCTGGAGTTGTTGAAAATCTTTATTAGTGGCCTGGCACGGTGGCTCACACCTGTAATCCCATCACTTTGGGAGGCCAAGGTGGGCAGATCACTTGAGGGTCAGGAGTTCGAGACTGGCCTGGCCAATGTGACGAAACCCTGTCTCTACTAAAAATGCAAAATTAGCCAGGAGTGAGGGTGGGCGCTTCTCCAGCTGCTCAGGAGGCTGAGGCAGGAGAATCGCTTGAACCTGGGAGGCAGAGGTTGCAGTGAGTCAAGATCCTGCCACTGCACTCCAGCCTGGGAGACAGAGTGAAACTCCATCTCAAAAATGAAGAAGAAGAAGAAAAAAAGAAACTCTTTATGAGCAATATGATCAATTTAAAGTAAAAATTATTTTCAATGAATAAGTATTTAAGTAAACCATTGCAACAAATTGGACTTTTCTTTTTTAATTAATAGATTTTATTTTTTGTGTAGTTATAGATTTATTTTTAAATGAGCAGAAAGTGCAGGTCTCCTGTATCTCCTTACTATGCCCCACTGTTTCCCTGATTATTGACATCTTGTATTAGTATAGTATTTTTGTTATATAATTGATGAACCAGTATCAATACATTGTTATAAACCAAACTCCATAATTTATATTAAGGTTTATTCTTTGTGTTGTGCCTTATATGAGTTTTGAAATGTATAATAATATGGATTTACTCTCATCAGAGTATTATGTAGGACAGTTTCACTTCCCTAAATTGCCCTGTGCTCTCCTATTCACCCTTTCCCCTCATGCCCCACAAACTCCTGGCAACCACTGATCTTTTTACTGTGTCCATAGTTGGCCTTTTCTAAAATGACATATTGTTGAAATCATAAGAGTATATATAGCCTTTTCAGATTGGATTACTTCACTTAGCAGTATGCATTTAAGATACTTGCATGATACTTGCATGTCATATTGGGGATTCACAGCTCTTTTTTTTTTTTTTTTTTTTAAGACAGTCTCACTCTGTCACCAGGCTGGAGTGCAGTGGTGTGGTCTTGGCTCACTGCAACCTCCGCGTCCCGGGTTCAAGCCATTTTCCTGCCTCAGTCTCCTTGGGACTACAGGCGCGCACCACCACACCCAGAGAATTTTTGTATTTTTAGTAGAGACAGGGTTTCACCATGTTGGCCAGGATGGTCTCGATCTCTTGACCTTGTGACCTGCCTACCTCAGCCTCCCAAAGTGCTGGGATTACAGGTGTGAGCCACGGCACCTGGTCTTATTTCTTTTTATCATTGGATGTATTATATTGTATGGATATACCACAGTTTGTTTATTCGTTAACCTATTCAAGGATATCTTGGATGGTTCCGAATTATGGCAATTGTGATTAAAACTGCGGTTAATACTCATGTGAAGGTTTTGATGCGGACATACAACAATTTTCAACTCATTTAGGTAAATACTAAGGAGCACAATTGCTGGATCCTATGATAAGAGTGTGTTTAATTTTATAAAAAATTGCAAAACTGTCTTCCAACATGGCTGGGCTATTTTGCGTATCCACCAGCAATGAATGAGGTCTCCTTTTGTTTCACATCTTCGTCAGTATTTGATGTCAGTGTTTTGGATTTTCATCATTCTCACAGGTTTAAAGTGGTATCTGTTTGTTTTAATTTGAAATTCCCTAATAACATACGATGTTGAGCATTTTTTCATGTGCTTATTTGCCATCTGTATATCTGTTTTAGTGAGGTGTCTATAGATAACTTTTGCCCATTTTAAATTATATTGTTTGTTTCTTATTTTTGAGTTATAAGATATTTTTGTATATTTTGGGTACCAGTCCATTATCAGATATGTGCTTTGAAAATACATTTTCCTAGTCTATAGTTTCTCCTTTCTTTCTCTTCACAGTGTCTTTTGCAGAGCAAAAGTTTTAGTTTTAATGAGCTTCAACTTATGAGTTTTTTTGTTTGTTTGTTTTGTGCATCAGGCTTTAGTGTTGTATCTAAAAATTCATCACCAAACTCAAGGTCACCAAGATTTTCTCCTGTGGTATCATTTAGAAGTTTTATATCTTTGTGTTTACATTTAGATGTATGGTTCATTTTGAGTTAATTTTGTGAAAGGTATAACGTCTGGGTGTAGATTTATTTTTCGCATGTGGATTTTGAGTTTCAGCACCATTTGTGAAAAGACTATTATATTTCCATTTATTTGACTTTGTTCCTTTGTCAAACATCACTTGACTATATTTGCTATTTTGTTCCATTAATCTATTTGTCTTTTACTTCATCAACCTCACACTGTCTTGATTACTGTAAATTTATAGTGTATCTTGAAGTTTAGTAGTGTCAGTCTTCCAACATTTTTACTTCTTCAATATTGTGTTAAATATTATGAGTCTTTTGCTTTTTCTTATGAAATTTAGAACACATTATTATTTTTTTTTTGCATCCACAAAATGACTCACTGAGATTTCGGCTGGGATTGTGTTTAATGTATTGATCAAGTTGGGAAGAATTGAAATCTTGACAATGTTAAGTATTCTTATACATGTAGATAGAATATATTTGTATTTATTTAGATCTTCTTTGATTTTTTTCATCAGAATATTGTAGTTTTTCTCATACAGATTTTATACTTATTTTGATATATTTATATCTAAGTATTCAATTTTTGAGATGTACTAATTTAAATGGTATTATGTTTTCCATTTCAAATTCCAGTTTTTCATGGCTAGTATTAAGAAAAAAATTGACTTTTGCTTATTAATTTTATATCCTCCAATATTGCTGTAATCACTTCTTAGTGCCTGTAGTTTTTTTTTGTCAATTCTCTGCAATTTTCTACATTAATAATCATGTCACCACCTTAAAAAGACAGTTTTATTTCTTCCTTCCCAATCTGTCTACTTTTTATTTCCTTTTTTGTTGTTCTTATTTCATTGGCTAGTACTCCCAGTATGACGTTGAGTAGAAGTGTAAGAACAGACTTCCTTGCCTTGTTCCTGATATTAGCAGGAAAAGCATATAGTTTTTCACTATTAAGTATGATGTTAGCTGTAAGTGTTTATAGATTTTTTATCAAATTGAGAAAGTTCCTATTTAATCTTAGATTGCTGGTGGTTTTACTTATGAATTATGAATGAGAATTGGGTTTTTTAGATGCTTTTGCTGCATCTATTAATATAATAATATAATTTTTCTTATTTAGCCCATTGATGTAGGGATTACAGTAATTGATTTTTGAATATTGAATCAGCCTTGCACACCTGTCATAAATTCCATTTGATCATGGTGTATAATTATTTATATACATTGTTGGATTTGATGTGCTTTCTTTTAGGATTTATGCATCTATGTTCCTGAGAGATATTGGTCTATAATGTTTTTGTCTTGTAACTGATTTGTCTGGTTCTGGATTAGGGTAATGATGGCCTGGAAGAATGAGTTAGGAAATATTCCCACTACTTCCATTTTTTGGAGGAAACTAGAGAATTGCTGTAATTTCATTTTTAAATTATTGGTAGAATTCATCTGAGCTTGGTGCTTTCATTTTGGAAGGTTATTATTTACTGATCCAATTTTTTAAATAGATGTTTAGATTAGTTCTTCTGATGTGAGTTTTGGTAGATTGTGTGTCTTTCAAGGAATTGCTCCATTTCATCCAGGTTATCAAATGTGTGGGCACATAGTTGTTCACGATATTTTTTTATAATCCTTTTAACATCCAGTGGTTCAGTAATGACAGTTGCTTTTTTATTTCTCATCATAGCAATTTGGGTCTCTCGTTATTTCTTAATTAACCTGGCTAGAGGTTGAACCAGATTTTGATTTTGTTGATTTTTTAAAATTAATTAATTAATTATTAATTAATTTTTGAGACGGAGTCTCACTCTGCCGCCCAGGCTGGAGTGCAGTGGTGAGATCTCGACTCACTGCAAGCTCCGCCTCCCGGATTCACGCCATTCTTCTGCCTCAGCCTCCCAAGTAGCTGGGACTACAGGCACCGCCACCATGCCCGGCTAACTTTTTGTATTTTTAGTAGAGACAGGGTTTCACCGTGTTAGCCAGGATGGTCTTTATCTCCTGACCTCGTGATCCGCCCGCCTCGGCCTCCCAAAGTGCTGGGATTACAGGCGTGAGCCACGGCGCCCGGCCAATTTTTTTATGTTGATTCTCTTTTTTCAATTTATGTTTTTGACTAAGGGTTGGGTGTTTTTTTTTACTGTTTGCTGTAGCTATAGGTGTCAGAGGTTAAATTTTTCTCTAATTTCCTTGGTTTTGTCTTCCCTGTTGGGATTGAGTTACCTAAGAGACAAATTCATCTTTAAATAAGGTCTGAGTCATGTACTTCTTTCAGTTGTATTCTCCTGATGTAATGATAAGTTGTAGTAGAAAGGCAAATGGTCTAAAGTCTTACATTAGGCCTCCTTCTATTACTGAGCCTGTGCACCTTATAGAAGTCAATAACCCTTAAAGGGCTTCCAAGTTCTGTTTTGAAGTCTGGAGGGGGCTAACGTTGTATATTTCTCATTTCCCAGTTTGTTTACTTTATGGTAAAACCCCAGTAGGTAAGGCTGTGCTACAATAGTTTGTCTTGAGGTCAGGCCTTTCAAAATGGTTACTTTTTCTCTTCCCCTGCTGGAAGCAAGAGAGTTTTTCTTTTTTTTTTTCCTCTCAGATTTTCACTGAGAGAACCCAACTGGGCTGTAGGAGGTACATTTCATGAAAGTTTGGGGGCCTGGTAAGATTGAGTTCCCCTAGAATTTTTTCCACACTGTGCCTTCAGCGATTTGTCAATTACAGTTTAGGGTTTCCTAACAGCATTGTTTCCCATGGAGGTTTCTGCTTCTAGGCTTCTGCTTCAGTAAATCGTGATTCTCTGTATCTTACCTGTGTGTCTCTCCATTTTAGGGAGCAATATATTGCCCTTTGACCTCACTTCTCTGATGTATCTAAGAAGAGTTATTGAGTTTCAGTTTGTTCAGTTTTTTCATTGTAGTGAGAATGGGAGTGATGATGCCCAAGGTTCTTACATGCCATATTGGAAACTGGAAGTCATGAATTAAACCTTTAATACATAAATTAACAGTATTATTTTTGTTTGTTTTGCTTCCCATGTAAACTTTTATTTAATCATTAAAAATGGCTTAACATTTCTGTATTAAATTGAATTTGCAAAACAAATTTAGATCTGTAATCTACCAGTTTGCATTTTGTGTTAATTCTTCTGATATGTTTCTATTCTCTGAAACTTTAAGGAAAGATTAATTATATAAAGCATATACTTATAAATTGGTTATTATACTTACCTTAAAAACCTGCTTTTTGGCAAAAATAGAGCTCATTTAAATTATTTTATTGTTATTAAAAATAGTTTGAAGACTAATATATCAAAGTTCCTCTTTTTAGTGTCATTTAAATGCATTTTCTGGCACAAGCAGGAAAGGAACATTAACTGATATATAACAATAGGGAACAACTATCACCAGAGGAAAATGATGTATAGATGGCATTCACAGATATTTTTCTTATATTGAAGAGATTAATTTGTTTATTGTCACATTAACTACATGTTACTTTGAATACTTTTGCAGTTTAAAAATTTGACTGCAGAACGTTGATAGTTTAACATTGACAAATACATAAGAATCAGTCTGAGATTTAGGAAAGGTAAAAAATATTAAGAATATTAATAAATGTATAATTTTTGGCAAATTCTAGACTTAATATTACTGTCATTTTTATATTTTATGGTATTAAGCACACAGTAGGCTATATTTTTAATGATGTTACAATGGTTAATTTCAACAACATCAAAAAATTTACTTTGACAGGAAACAAAAAAATTTAGTCTTAAAACATATTATTATTTTATACGGGGAGTAAATTAAGCCCAATAAAAAATTTATGTATGAAATTAAAAGTAATAGATTTTTGAGGGGCTTTAATTTGGGTCTTACATGCATGTATTTATTTGTACTCTACCTTGTTTTAAATATGATTTAAAGCAGCTTACTATGGTACTGACTAGGTTAGATGGGTTTGAGATGAAGTTTCCTCTGTTTGTTTAATTTCATGTGCTGAAATGAAGAAGGGAAACTATATTATGGGGAGAATATTTCCTTCATGACACTATCTACACATATTACTTTATTATAAAATAAAGCTATTTTATAAATACACATCAATGTTGCACAATACTCAATTGTCTTTACATATTCTTTTACTTGTAAATACGTAAGTAAAAAGTGTGACTGGAAGGTCACTAAATTGTAAGCTTAATTTGAATCCTTCAGAGATGAAATAATCCTAATTTCTTAATATTTGTTGATAAAAAATGAGATTCTTAATCTTTGAGTTTCTTCTCTGGGTATCACTTTTTTATATGGAGATGAATACAGATTTCTTGTTTTGTTTAAAATTATTTTCAGTACTAATTATTGGTTTTCTAAAGCATGAAACAGATTCTGGTATACAAAAATACTTACTTATAAAATAAATTTTACAGTATACTGGGACGAGAGTTATGCCAACATTAAATCATGTTTTTATTAAATCATTTAAGAATATAAAATATGGGGAATATTTTTGCCCTGTGGATCATTTTAGATATGTTCTTATTTAAAACAGTTTTTCAGATGCTCTTAAGAATGAGAGAGAATAATAGGCAGAAAACTATTTTAAATTAATTTTTACATTAATGTAAATGTTATGATTTTTTTTAAATTAAAGAATGTCTTCTACCATTTCAATTTTAAAGGGAAAATATTCATTTGTCCTATTTTGTTTTTCAAGTTGCATTCCTTTGTGTTCTCCAATCTGAAGTTTCATCTTTGGTGAACCCTCCAACATAGTCTACTGCAGTTATTAATTGCACATAATATAAATGATGACAACAGACTTCTGAGCAGCTGAAATGCAATGAGAAACACAGAAGTACCAATGGTCAAAAATCAACCAAAGGGGCATTTGATAACATTTATATTGTAAATTGCTGAGAATTGATTGCAAGTGATAAAATAAAAAGAGGCTGAAAATAGAAAACTAAAAATCAACCAAAGGCAATTTGTATGATTCAATAATAGCTATATACCAATTTATATACCTGACTACTTTAGATTATTCTCTAAAGATTGTCAAAACTTTTAACAACATTGCTCATTGTATAATAGGCTTAGGAAAATTTATTTTATTTTATTTTAGTTTAGTTTAGTTTTTTGAAACAGAGTCTCACTCTGTCACCCAGGAGTGCAGTGGCGCGATCTCCGCTCGCTACAACCTCCACCTCCTAGGTTCAAGCAATTCTCCTGCCTCAGCCTCCCAAGTAGCTGGAACTACAGGCGTGTGCCACCATGCCCAGCTAAGTTTTTGTAATTTTAGTAGAGACAGCGTTTCACTGTGTTAGCCAGGATGGTCTATCTCCTGACTTCGTGATCTGCCCGCCTCAGCATCCCAAAATGCTCAGATTACAGGCGTGAGCCACCGTGCCTGGCAGGAAGATTTATTTGAAAAAGCACACAGAATAATGGTTATACAGGGGTCATACAATTTTTCATATAAAGGTTAGAAATAAAAAGCATTCTTGCCTATACTGTATAAAACCTGATTTCTTAGACCAAATAATTTATGCTTACCATTAAAAGTGACATATGTAATTATGTTATAAGGAATATAATGTGGAATGAAGTTTTAACCATTTTAGAGACAATCCACCTAAGCTAACAAAATATATTAAGAATCTGCCATGTGCCAAACACTCTTCTGGCCATTGGAGACATAGAAGTGAACAAGCATATGTCATCCCTGTACTCAGGACTGGTGTCTAGTGGGAAGATGAGAGGGTAAACTATAAATGAACATAGTAATATACAATCAGGTAATATTCAGTGCAATGTTGAAAAAAATAGACAGTGTATGGGAAGAGGGTGAGAGAAAGCTGCATCAGATAGGGTGGCCAGGAAGTTCTTCCAACAGAGACAAGAATGGAGAGAAGGAATCGATGTGAAAACCTGGGGGAACTGTAATCCAGACAGCAGGACAGCAAATGCAAAGGACAATTTCAACATCTTGTAGCAGGATGAGCTGCAGACAAAACCTCTCAGACACTGAGTTGTAGAAGGAAGGGCTTTATTCAGCCAGGAGCGTCGGCAAGCTACTGCCTTAAAATCTGAGCTCCCCAAGTGCACAATTTCTGTCCCTTTTAAGGGCTCACAACACTAAAGATTTCACATGAAAGGGTCGTGATTGATTTGAGCAAGCAAGGTGTCCGTGACGGGCTGCATGCACCAGTGGTCAGAGAGAAACAGAACAGGGCAGGGAGTTTCACGATGTTCTTCTATACAATGTCTGTAATCTATGAATAACATCGGTTTCTAAGTTATGAGTTGATTTTTAACTACTGGGTTTAGGCCAGGCAGGCCCAGGCCTGGTTTTGGGCGTGGTGCTGGGCTGCCTGTCTTTCGTTTTACTTCCTTGTTGTTTTTTCTTAAAACAGGTACTGAGTATACAACAATATAAAACAATATGAGAGGGTCTCTCTCTTCCCTCATTTCCCCCCTTTGAGACTCTCACTTTTTATTAGTGGGAGTTCTCACTCTTATTTTTGCTACTTATGTCTTCTTATGCAATAGATTGATAGTGATTTATATAGTATGCTTGTGCTGAAGCATTTTGGTGAACTAAGGTAGCGATGAAGTTTTTTTATCATTTGGAGAAATACAGGTATCAGACAAGGGAGCAGTAAGCAGGTTCCTATTACTATGATTACTTTTATTATAAGAGTTTTAAATCCTCCTATTGCTGGGAACCAATTTCCAAACATGGCTCCAGGATTGCATCTGTGCCACACTTGCATGGGTACATGTGCCAGTTTTGTTATATCTTTAACTATATTTTCAACTACTTCCCCTCATCATCTATGTGTAGGCAACAATTAGTAAGGTTAATTTTTCACAAACTCCTCCTTCAGCTGTTAGCAAGTAGTAAGAGCTAGTCTATTTTGATAGATAGCATTTCTCATTAGAGTTTCTTGCTGGGCCAGAATAGTCAAGGCTTGACCAGTTTTATTAGCAATGATTTTTAAAACAGCTTGTAACCGTATGATTCAGTTGAGCATGTAGATGGGGGTTTGATATCCTCCTGAGCCATCTTGTGCCTAAGTGGCAGGTCTATAATATTGTATGATTCTTTCAGGGGGCCATTTATCATCTTTCCAATCACTTACAGCTATGCTTCATTTTTCGTGGGAAGCATAGACTGGGAAGCCCAGAAGTTTACCTGTTTTTATTGGCAGTAAGAAGAAAGATGGCTTAATGGTGCCAATTATACAGCTACCTGTCCACTGATCAGGCAGATTAGCATAAGCTCTGTGTCCACATATCCAGTTTAACCCTGTGGGGCCGTCCAGTCCTGGTGGAATTCTGGGTGGGCCCAAACAGTCTGCAACTTTGGAAATTTACTGAATGGATTTCTTTCTGTGTAATTGGAACTCCACCATGTAACTGTTTTTGTGGTACCATTATACAGCTTTTGCCTAAGACAACTAAACCGCCTTACAGGATGAGTGAATCCTTTTCCTTCTTTAGCTATGCAATACTGTCCAATAATTGAGACTTTTAGAACCAAAAATATGTCAGGGTGGTTCTTTTGGGCTGGGAATTCATCAGGAACTGGATCTGTAGGAACTAATTATTGGGCTTCCCATGGCCATTGATCTTCTATTACAGTTTTTCCACAAACATAACATGAAGTGACATTTAGAGACTGGGCTACATGCTCGGCTAATTGCAAAAACAAATTTCTGTTTTTTCCTAGAGTCTCTGGTACTGGCACATTTAGTTTATTACAGAAAGTCTGAAATACTGGTTCTGGAGAGCGTATTTGAACCTCCCATTTCATTAGGATGTTTACACTAGGATCTAGTCCTTTTCCATCAATGCCTAATGATACATATTTTTCTTTATTTTGTTTTGGGTCTGAGGGGTTTGTGATTACTAATTTTAAAGGGTTGCAGCTCCCACTCATGCAGGAGGGGCTGCCTTTGCCTTTGCAGAGCCAAAGAAGATCTTTTTTTAATCCTCTTTTCAAGTAGCCTAAATGACACAAGACCAGTATTGACACATCTCACAGAAATATGATTTTTGACAGATATACTTTTTTTTTAACTGTTTAACTTTTTTTTAGTTTAGAGAACGGCATCTTATTCCATGCTGCTTACATCAATAGCAGCACAAGTGTCAAATTTTAAGGTTACATTTTTGGGGGCCCCTCTTTCTTCTGTTCTAGCTATTACCTTACTTATGTCACCTAGAAAAGGACCAGTCCTTAATTTTATTTTAAAAACTGTGATCGTGGGAGGCTTAAAATGGGTCATAACACACATCAGGTTGGTTATTTCCTGGGCTACATACCTTGGATAGAATAGCATTATACAAACGAGTTTCTTTTAGAGTCCTGGTACACTTATAATAACCATAAAATAATAGGACTGTAGCAATTTTTTGTCCTACCTCAGTGACTTGATGTATATACTGGGAACAGTTCTCAGTCTGAGGAAGGTCAGTTGAAGTCCTTACTGAAAAAGTCCAAATTTTAAGGAAAATGAGTCCCACAATGAGTTTTCTGATGCATCGGCCATGCGTGGACCAGTCAGCTTCCGGGTGTGACTGGAGCAGGGCTTGTCATCTTCTTTAGAGTCACTTTGCAGGGGCTGGCGAAGCTGCTCCCATCCACGTACAGCTCCCAGTCTACTGATGTGTAAGGGTGGTCTCAGAGGTTGGGCCTACTAGAATAAACAGAGTCTAACACCTCTACACAGTTAATGTTTAACTGGGCTCCCTGATACCAGGAGTAAGGTGGTGGGGTTAGGGTGTTGCAAACTTCAATGGTTATGTGGGGATTTTCGCAGAGCAAGCTTTGGTATCTAGTTAGTCTAACATTCATTGGCTAATGGTGTCCTTTGGTATTTATTAAAATCATCACAGCATGGGGACACTTTATGTTTAGGTTTTGCCCAAGAGTTAGCTTATCTGTTTCTTGTGCTAACAGGTCTGTTGCTACCAGGGCCCTTGGACATGGGGGCCAGTCTTTGGAAACCCCTTCTAGTTGTTTTGAGAGATAGGCCACTGGCCTTGGCCAGGGCCCTACAGTCTGAGTTAAAACTCCAACTGCCATTTTTTCTCTTTCTGACACATAGAGTGTAAAGAGTTTTGTCAGTTCAGGTAGCCTCAGGGCTGGGGCCGACATGAGTTTTTCTTTTTAACTTACGAAAAGCTCGTTGCTGTTGGTTGTAATAGATGTAGTTTATCTAATTTACATTTTTATTGACTGTCATCTACCAAAATATTGACTTAAATCTTACAACTATTTGATTTCAAGCTTTAAATTGATCTGGTATTCCTTGTGGGGCTCCAATTGCATCTAAATAGATGTGAGAGTTGAAAGACCTATAAGGGGCTTCTCTTGCTTTACGATGTCTTATTATTTTTTTTTTCCTGTGGCTGATGAAATGCCAGGGTGAAATGGATAGCCAAATGGACTAAAGCACAAGTGCCACTCTAGTTATTTGGCAGAGTGCCCAGTAAAAGTCCACCACAGTACCACCACAAATCCACTCGGGGATGAACAAGGGCAGACTGATTGATAAGCTCTTGAAAATTCCTAAGATCACTGCATCCCTTCAGGTCTCCAAGGAATGCTAAGTCTCCTCCCCTGCCATGAGAGACAAGAAGTGAACTTAGTGTTGGGAGACGGAAGCTGGATGGCCCTCGGGGATGACCTGCAGGGACTTCAAGATACAGCAGAGAGAGCTTGGCATGACTTATTACTCCAGGCTGTAGAATCCTGGAAAACAGCTACCATACAGCCCACACCTGGTCGACTGAAGGACCACCTTAGTGGAAGGGGCACAATCAGGGTCTCTAACCTGCCATGTGCACAAGCATAACAGTTGCTTTGTTTAACGTGCGGATGGAATATTTGATCCATTTCATCCAGGCATTTGTATCTTGGTATGCTGTCTTAACTGCCGAAGTTTGTTTTAAGTCTTTAACTTTCTTGATCCTCTAGTAAAATGAATGTTTCCTTTAGCACCTATTTTTATTAGTTTTTAGACCAAAGAAAGCTAAACACCATTTTATATTTAATAATGCTTCCTGTGTGATTTTTATGCCAGATAAGTTAAATTTTACCTTTATATTAGTGTGTTATTAATGTTAAACTTAATTTTAATAAAACCTTGTAGACATATTTATCCAATTTTTCATGTTTGACCATAAGGTAAGATTTTATAGACTCTTTAACCTTTTATAATTTTTGTTAAAGAGCAGGTTGATGCTTTAAGAAAAACTTGTTGCATTTTTACCTTAATGTCCAGTTCACAGAAAAACTGGATGATATCTTTTTAACTTTAGCTAATACGTTTACACACAGAATTTTCTTTATAATTAACATTTTAAAACTTGCTTAAACTTTTAAAACAATAATTTTTTAACCTTTTAATGTAGGTAAAAATCTACATTATTATGCTCCTTTATAATCTTTTTACCAAAGGTATATTTTACTTTTCTTATACACTTTGCACATAAACTGTTTTTTTTTTAATGGTACTCAGGAGGCCTTATTACTTTTAAATTATACAATATTTTTTGCATAAAATTTTTATAACATTTTTTCTTTCATGACTTTCGTCGACAATTTTTCAACATGTCTCAACTTTCAGACTTATTACAAACATTTTTTTTTCTTTAAACAACCAGTTAATTTATTTCAGGACAAGAATTTACCATATAACACTCTTTTTACCTAAATTCTGCCTGCCCCCCCTTTTTTTTTTTTTTGAAGATAACCATTCCTTTTTTTAAAGCAAACTTTCTTTATGTCTTTGGGACTAAGGCCACAAGATTAGAAGTTACCATAATACATGTTACACTGTTAACTTTTAGCAAACTTCACTTTTGTTGAAAACCTTGTAAGTTTGGGATTTCAATTATCCTTTGCTATTAATAAGACCTTGTTTAGTCTAAATTAACTTACAATTGGTTTAGATGGCCTTTTTTTCTGTCTGCTGGTCTTTCCTTTTCTCTCTGCTGCCTCTGCCAGCTGCTTATACTGCTGTTCTTTTAACTACTCTGGGGAGGAAAGGGGGTCTAAAACCAGCTGTTACTGTCTGTGTATGGAAACTGGTCTGGGTGCTTTGGCTTACAGGTTACCTTGTGCCATACCTTTGAAACAAGGGACCTGTCCAGGCTTCCTCAATTCTTTCTTGAATTTTTTTTTTTTTTAACATAGTTCCCAGTGGGGTGGGCTTACTTTGTGCCTGACCCACGTTTTTTTTTTTTTTTTTCCAGAGACAAAATACCACACTCACACCACACATACCACAAGACAAAGAACAGGTAAAGAGGGCACACACACACTTCTACCGTTTATACCAAACCAAAATCATGAAATTCAAAATCCAAGTATCAAAAAATTCCAGCCAAGTCAAAACCAAAACCAAAGTATCCAGCAATTCAAGTCAAGTCAAAACCAGAACAAGAGTGCCAATGCAGGCACGCCATGGGTGATCAGGCCACGCTTCCACTCAGATGGAGTGAGGCAAGTTCCAAAGACTAGTCTTACTAAGTTTCAGATGTCCGGACTCCAAGTGCCAGTTCCTTCCTGGTGTTCAGCCACTGTGTTAATCCTCCTCGGGGGCCTGCTATGTGCGCTGCTCTGGCGAGGTGTTCCACTGGGGCAGTTTCCTACCCGGGAGCGCTCTTTGGATCACATCACTCAGGCTGGCTGGAGTCCCCCTCAGGGATGCTCCACAGGGCAGGCTTAAGTCACCTAAGGGGCTGCCTCAGCTATCCATCAGTCACCTCGCTTCCCAGTCAGGGAACCAAGAAATGTAGCAGGATGAACCGCAGACAAAACCTCTCAGACACCGAGTTGTAGAAGGAAGGGCTTTATTCAGCTGGGAGCATCGGCAAGCTACTGCCTTAAAATCTGAGTTCCCCAAATGCACAATTTCTGTCCCTTTTAAGGGCTCACAACAGTAAAGATTTCACATGAAAGGGTCGTGATTGATTTGAGCAAGCAGGTGGTATGTGACAGGGGCTGCATGCACCAGTGGTCAGAGAGAAACAGAACAGGACAGGGAGTTTCACAATGCTCTACTATACAATGTCTGTAATCTATGAATAACATTGGTTTCTAAGTTATGAGTTGATTTTTAACTACTGGGTTTAGGCCAGGCAGGCCCAGGCCTGGTTTCAGGCCTGGCGCCAGGCTGCCTGTCTTTGGTTTTACTTCCTTGTTGTTTTTTCTTAAAACAGGTACTGAGTATAAAGCAATATAAAACAATATGAGAGGGTCTCTCTCTTCCCTCAATCTCATGTGGAAAACAGTGACTGATAAACTTATGATGGCAAAAGCTGCTACCTATTAAAATTATATGAACACAATGTTATTTTAGAGTAGTTTAATTTTCATTTTTAGGTAAATTCAAACTAGCTTGTGAGGTATTGCTTCTTATTAACAGAAGATAACAACAATATCTCAAGCGATTAGTATCTCAGATCTCATAATTTGGTTGATAAAGGGGTTTCAGGAGAGAAAAGGATATTGAAAAAGGGCTAAGCAATCTTGCTTTGCTGTAGTGAAACAAAGGCAAACATAATTTTGATTTTTTTTAAGAAAATTACATGATGCTGAGTATTGGTGCATAATTTCATGTCCAGCAGTAATCGTTAACAAGAGCAGTTGTCATAGGAATACCAGCAGTGGTGTGGCAGAGGTGGTGGTGGTAATTTTAGTGCAGATAGAAAGCCTTAAAGGAACACCATCTATGTGACAGCAACAGTGCCAAGTGTGACTTGCATTATCTCTTTTATTTTGGCAAACAGATATTAAGGTGAGGGTCAATATTATCCCTGCAAGGTTAGGTTTACACAATTATAAAATTTCAAAGCTGAGATTCAAACTCAGTTGCGTCTCATCCCACAATCCAAGCTATTTTTAAGGGGGGAAATAACATTCATTATGATTAATGGTAGTGTGGAACCATATAGTTCAAAATTTGAAATTGAAAGAGTATTTAGAAATCCTGAGTTTTAGGGTTGACTCTGCTATGCTATAAAATTGATGTGTGGGAAAGATACTTCTGTTCCCTGAGTCTGCAGATGAGCATACCAATGCCATTTTTCTTCCAGATTTGTTCTGGTAAACAAATGATTGCATAAAAATAATATGAAAAAAAGATCTACTAAAAATTGATTTAAACTATGTAGACATTAAGAGAGCTCTTATAAAATGCTATTCACTACATTATGAACTGGGAATAAAACTAATAGTTAAGACACAAACCTTCAAATGTCAAAAAAAATTGGGGTCCATACAACTGTACAAGAAAAAATCTGAGTACATTATGCATCCATTCATGTTTAATGATTGTAGTAGACATCTGTAATTTTTACCCATTAAGCTAGCCTCCTAGTAAGAGACCCATCTCTTCCCCAATCCCAGATCCCTGTGTTTTGGATAGGTTGCCTTCCATCCTTTGTGTCCAAGGATAGACCCTATAGCTCGAGCTCAGCCAACAAGACGGCCATAACCACGGTAACTGATGTAGAAGAAGGTTTATGGCACAAGCCTAGGTGAAAAAACAGAGAGAGAGAGAAAGAGAGAGAGAGGATGCTACATTTGACACATTTTTTCCAACTTTTCTTCTTTATTGGATGTCTCATTTATATGAGCCAGCAAATTCCTGTCTATTGAAAGCTAGGTTGCACTGGTTTTCTCTTACCTGTAGTTAAGAATGCAAATCAGTAATAGGATGGAGGAGGTTATAAATGAGCCAGGATTTTGAATATGTCAGGAAGACTGATTTAGACAGTGTAGTTATGTGAACTCCTTTGAGATAAAAAGCTGAGCTTGGAGTCAATGAAATTCTTCAGCTTTCATAAGATGGTAGGTATTTAAATAAGGTCTTGAAGAGTTAAATCTAAATAGATGAAACCAAAGTTATCACAGAGGGGGAGGAAATGGCCTTTTTTTTTAGTCTAGCAGATGCTAGACCAGAAATAAATATTTCACATATATGTTTTATTAGCTAAAGGATGTGTTTTGTTATTATTATTCTTGGTCATTAATTTCACAGAAACATATATTAAGGTATTCATTAAATCTCGAAGGTTTAAGGAATTTTGGTTCCTTTTATGGTCCAGCACAAATTATGAAGAAAGGTGACATGATGTGAATTTTACTTTAGGAAGAAAATACCAACAGCAGAAAGATGGACTGGAGGCATGAGAAAGCAGAGAAAAAGAATCAGCTGGAAGCTTTTAAATTTAGTTAACTTAAATTTTTTTTGGACACAGAAAGACTTTCTGAAGTAGGAGATGATTAGAGTCTTAACTAATGTAATAATAATGGGAATGGATGAAAGTAAAACAATATGTGACAGGCATTGTGGAGGTAGAATAGACAGGATGTGAGAAATAAAAAGCTGTAAGTTATAATGGAGATGAAGTAGTCAACATGTTTCCATTGGGATTTCAAAGAGTGGAGGGAGAGACTTATTAACAGAGACTGCAAGTAGAGAATAATCATTATATTAGCAAGTAAGAGCGAAATCTATGAAGACACTAGTTAATTTAGTTTGAAGACATGTCTTTGAGATACGGAAGTGTTTTTGCTATGAAGACCATTAGATATTTATGCATTAGTTCAAAAAATATGTATTGAACACCTAACTATGGCCTAACTACTGTACTAGACAACTTTCCTGCTTTTGTGGACCCTATATTGTAAAAGTTGGCTGCAATTAAATGAATGTATACTCTATATGAGGTGGTACAAAAATATACAAAGAAAAATAAAATGGGGAGGGTATTTGGTGCTATTTTACAATCTTGGTTACAAAAAACCTCTCTGAGCAGATATCTGAAGAAACTGAGGGAGAAAACCATAAGGATATGTGGGCAGGTAAAAGAAAGCAATGAAGGCCCTGCATGGAAGGGACATATTTGAGAGACTGCAAGGGGTCAAGTGTGGCTGCAGAGAAGGAATCTAGGGAAGATAAGGTCAGAGAGATAGAATGCCTTGAAAATTCTAGACTGGTGGCCCAGAAAACGATCTTGAGATTATGGCAAAGATTGTAGTTGTTTTCCAGAAACAATTCTTCCCCTTTTTGGTAGTAGTAGATATTTTAGCTGAGCCTGTAGTGTCTCAGAATAAAGATTACCTTGAAGCCATGTGGCCATGTGAGTAGGAGTATGGGGCTGAAAGCTCACTTAAGTTATTGATGGTCTGTTTCATTTACCCTTCTATTCCTTGCTCTTTCCTCACACACATACACACACACAATGTAGGATCTCTGAGTCCAGATATTGGAAGACTTTTTTTGAGCACAGCCACCTTACTAGTTTATATATGTGTAAGAAAGAAACATATTTTATTTAAAGTCCAAAATATTTTGCTTTTTATATTACTCTTTCTACTACTCACAGTTTAATGCTAATTAATGCAGGAAGTATGGTTGTAAGGCTTGTAGGGGCTAAGGCTATCTGAGTTTATGTGATTGCTCACAGAGAGCATATAGATTGAGATGGCATCTAGAGTGGAAACTTTACAAGTATGCAGAGCCGTGAATACATTTTCCTCATCTTCCTCCTTTTTTTGTTTTTTCTAAGTAGGTAAAATCTGATTCTCTAAGACCTAGCTCAAATATAACTGTCTTTGTGAAACTACTAGAAATAAAAGCTCATCCCGTTTCTCTTCAAAAAGCAGAATTACTTGCTTTGCCATGTTCTTCCTCTGCTCTACCTCTTACTATTTTGTCTCATGTTGTATTTATGTACATGTACCACTCCTTGAATACAGGGTGAACTCCTGAAAAAGCCTGTTACCCTTAACATTTTAAACAAACAATCCAAGCTCAGTTTCAGACCCTCATTGTATCCGTCCTGGATTGCTGGCTTAGGCTCCCAAGGGATCTTCATTTGCCTCATTTTCTTTTTCTTTATTGTCCACAAGAAACTCTCTTACAAATTTTCATTCGTGAGTCATTTCCTCAAAAAACAAAAACAAAAACAAAACAAACAAAGAAACAAAAAAACAGGGTAGATAAAATACTGTCATCTGGACCCCATATTTCTAGTGTAATGCTTTTGAGTTACAAGTCTATAAAATCATTGAAGAAAAGACCTATAGTTTACGTCTAGCAGATTAATTCATAATAAATTTTTGTTAAATTGAATTGGAAGTAGAAGTAATCTAGATTGATTGAAGCATAGGATGGAGATATTGTGTGTGTGTGTGTGTGTGTGTGTGTGACAAAAATACAGGGAAAAGAAGACAAAATATGAAGATGCCAACAACAGCTAAGGAAAAAACTGTTGAAACAGCTGATTCAGTAACTAAACTGGCTTGTCAAGGAATAAATGAAACACAAGGAGAAGGCAGCTGTTTCTACTGTAGTGTCCTCTCTTTTCTCCCCTTTTCCTTCTGTCTGTCTCTAATGAAGTAAAGCTACATAAATATGGCACATAGCAGTGTATGTCAAATAGTGCTCAATAAAATATCTCCAGTTAGAGCTTTTGGTGAACAAGTCTTGAAAGATATTTGCATTATTTTCTTTGATTAAAGAGTCAGTGATTTTATTGAACACATTAATTTAGATATGTGTACCTATTCTTTGATCAAGATCTTATTACTATATTTATTTCTGTATCAGGAGTACTTTTTCAGTTCAGAAACAACCCTTTTTCATTTTCAATTTAGGGAACATTACTTTTAGTTTGAGGTTTATATGACTTTGGATGAAGACAGTGCTGTCACAAATGAGACTCTAACTGTAGCCCATTGATTTGGATCTTTAGTCTATTGTATTGATTATACTTTCCAGTCTCCTTGATGTCTCAGCACATTTTGGTAAAGTATTGACATAATTTAACTCCATGGATTCCAGGATACACATGACCTTTTCAGAAAGTATACATTATTGTAAGAATTTACAAGAACTGAATAATTCTGCAGAAATTATGAATGTTACAGTCAATGGCAACACAGCTATTAGTATTAAGTCTTTAAATAATTATACTTTGATTTATTGTTTGATTATATGTTCAACTTTGTTTTAAATAGCATAGTGCAGTAGCTCCTTGTCTTCAGTTCAAAATGCAAAGTTACTCTAATTTTTTTGAGGTACAAAAACTCTTCTATAAATATATAAAATTAGGCCTAGAAAAGACTAATTTTCATGATGGGAAATACACACTAGATTTTTAAATTTTAGTACTTTACATAAAAATATTGGTGTGGTACTATTTAATTACATCATAATTTAGTAGTTAAAAGAATTCTTCTCAATATCTGGTTATTGCTCGATTTATTAGCACATGAGCGTTTCTGAGATTGGCATTCAGAGAGATTTCCCATAATAAATGTTACTAGTTATCCAACAAGAAAAGAACATTAATGATTTCACCTAACATGCTCTCAACTGTATGATATTATATGAAGAGTTAATTCTCATATTTAGTCTAGAAAGATTTTTAACATGAGTTACTGAGTTAATATCTTTAAAATTTTATTAAGTCTTTCTCTTTCTGATACAGAAGATCCATAATTCAGGTTATTAATCTCTGGTTACCTGTCCTTTGTGGAAGGATTAATTATTTTCTATTATTCATTGCATTTCCACCAAATTTTGAAGATATTTATCATAAAGTTGTGGATCTGAGCTAAGTTTAAAGGCATCAAATAGTAAGTTTTAATTTTTCCAGCTATTACTATTAATTCTAAGTTTTTTTCTCTGATATGTCTTCTTTGATGTTTCTTAAAAATCAAGATTTATAAAGAGATAGAGAAGGCCATTAGTATATCTCTCAATGTCACAAAATTAACCTAGCCACTATAAAGTTAACCTGGTATCCACAGTATAAGTGACAAATGGCAGATAATATCTTTAGGAAAAGTATTAAATAGTGCACACTACTTCCGTCAAAGTATAGTGTTCGAGGCAAGTTTAGGTAATGGTGCATTTCTAATAAACAGTCTTTAAAAGATATTAGCATTTCTGTTATTTATGAGAGGCTTTCAGTGTATTTTTCACATATGTATTATTGGGGCAGTGTAGAAATATTATTGTGATGTATTAATGGGCTGACCTGAGGTAAACAATAACTACATCCATGTGTGCATCATACATGCATACAAACTTACTCATTTTCTTTTTAAGCAGACTAGTAGTTAAGTTCCAAGAGAGAAAGGATTCTATATCATGAAATGCCCTGTACGCTTTTGATTCTCTATCTGGAATGCCAACTTGAAATATTACTGTCAATAACACATTACATTTTGTATTTTTTAGAACATAATGTGCAAAGTAGGTGATATTATATTTTAAATTAAACAAAATTAGAGAGGATATAGAGAAACCAATGAAGTAATTAGTGTGTTTTATTTCAGTGGTACAGAATCAGACTCTTTATAGCTGAACTCATAATGTGTACATTTATTAAACAAATTGCCAATTTAGTAATTTATAAAGGAATATTAATTTGATAAAATATTTTTTAAAACAATTAAATTATTTTTTCCTTATTTAATTCATCTGGAAAACATTTAGGGAGTCAATACTAATTGTCAGTCACTTTGCATAGGGCCACTTTGTGACAGGGATGAAATGGCGTGGTCAGAGGGAGACCTGCATGAACCTAAGCCTACAACCAATAAAGGGAGTTAATGTTTTGAATAGGTAGGTCCATGTTTTGGACATGAATGCATTATCCAGTGTGGAGCGCAGTGCCTAGCCCATGAGAAGTTCCCTATGGCTTTGTCTCTGGTATCAAAGATTTCTGTAAAATTAGAGTACAATAAATCTTTATGTATGCATCACCTATCTCAACAGTTAACAATTCATAGCCAATAATATTTCTTCTGAACTCTCACCTTCTTTGGGGGGTAGGGGTGAGATGGAGTTTTGCTCTTGTTGCCCAGGCTGGAATGCAATGGCACGATCTTGGCTCACTGCAACCTCCGCCTCCCAGGTTCAAGTGATTCTCCTGACTCAGCTTCCTGAGTAGATGGGATTACAGGCGCACCACCTCCACGCACAGCTAATTTTTTGTATTTTTAGTAGAAATCGGGTTTCACCATGTTAGCTAGGCTGGGCTTGAACTCCTGACTTCAGGTGGTCCATCCGCCTCGGCCTCCCAAAGTGCTGGGATTACAGGCGTGAGCCACTGTGCCTGGCCCTCTCACCTATTCTTCCTGCTAGGACTTTGTCATATTTTTTGAGTGGGCTTTGGAAACAAATCCTGGCATTGTACCATTTATCTGTAAATATTTTACTGTGAATCTCTAAACAAAAATCACAATACTATTATCACACAAAAATAGTCATAATTTTTAATATCATCAAATATTCCATCAGGATTCATATTTCTCAAATATTCTTTTAAGAGTAAGTTTGACTCAGAGTCCATTTAAATTAGTTTATATGTCTCTTAATTCTCTTTCAGTAGATTGTCCTGTGTCTCCTGATTCTTGACCTTTTGAGTAAACGGAGCTATCATGCTACAGCATAAGTTCATACTGATCCATTCAATTCAAATTTAGAATTACAGGACTTATACATAATCTTATTGAACTTGCATTTGCATGTCCTTTCTCTCATGCTGGTAATCCTGGTTGTTAGTAACACTATACCATTTGCTTTATCCCACACTTTGTAATAATGCAGTTTCACTATACATCATCAACACCACAATAAGCAATATATATTTCTTCCTGGCAATGGGTTTGCACACAATGAACAGTATAATTACCAAATATAGTTTGTAAATTTTGTTTGCTGTTGTACTTTTTTTGAAATTGAAAATCACATATTAATTCAACAGGATAATTAGCAGCAATCAAAAATTTTTAAAAAGTCAAAATATTAAGAGCTGAGCACGGTGGCTCTTGCCTATAATCCTAGCATTTTGGGAGGCTGAGGCGGGTGGATTGCTTGAATTCAGGAGTTTGAGACCAGCCTGGGCAACATGGTGAAACACCATCTCTCCAAAAAAAAAAAAGAGAAAAAAATGCAAAGTTCGCTTGTTATGGTGGATTGAACCTGTAGCCGAAGCTACTTGGGGGGCTGAGGTGGGAGGATCACCTGAGCCCAGGAGGTGGAGGTTGCACTGAGCCAAGATTGCACCACTGCACTCCAGCATAGGTGACAGAGTGAGATCCTGTCTCCAAAGAAAAAAAAAAAAAGTTAAAATATTAAATATACATATTAATTGAATTCATGGTTGTAAGGATGAGATCCATGGAAGTTTCCTGGGAGGAAGGGCTTTCTTGATTTCTTTCTTTTTTTTTTTTTTTAACGCACAGATGTTCTGACCATGGAACTGGAGCATAGGCAATTCTTGAGATAGTTCTTTATCTGTATCTCTAGGTCTTTTCTGGACTCTCTGGAATTCTCTTTTTATGTTTGCCCTCTTTGCTCTTTACCAGTAGGCATGCCTAGTCATAGTTTCTATCCTTTTGTAATCTTGTCTCATACAGAGAACATCATGTCCACTCTCTACACATTACTATATCATGGATTTTCTTCTTTACCTTCCACTATTCAAGACTTTCCTCTCTCAATACTACCTGATTCTCATCTTCTGGTTCTTGGCTTTTTCATGTGATGAATATCCCTTTGATCACATGCCAACCAGCCATCCCATCTGTTTTTTGGTGGAATATCACCTGGAATTATTCCTTACATAGTTTTTCTGATTATTTTATGAGTAGCTCTGTGTATGTCAGTCATTCTCAAGAAATATCTGGCAAGTTTATTATACTTTCAGGGAATGTTTTGAATAATAAATGTGTCTTACTTTTTGAGTGGGCTTGGATAGCATTTATTCTTAGTTTCTGTTATTACATAAAATATATGGGAATAAATGTATACAATTTTCCTATGTGGATATTTGGTAAAAATATAATGATAGTATTTTTCCATGGGTGGATGAATTTTAAAGAAATAATTTCTTAGCTTGCATGAAGTATTTTTTTTTTATTTCTGCATTTCCCTTCTATTTTCTCCCTAGGATGTCAGAAGAGATAACTAAAACTTTTATGATAACCATGTGGTCAGATCCATAACTTACACTGAAGTCTGTTCTTGTTCAACAGAAGCTAATATTAAATTCAATGTTCTCAAATATTTACTCACAGTAATATGCTCCATTTGGTCTATTCTGTGATTTTTGGCTCCCACTTAATAATAGTTATATGCCCTTTAGCAAATATAACAGCAGGAAGACCATAATGTTCAAAACAACAGACTTGTTAAATGTGTAGCATATTTTTTCTTTCTTATTTGCCTTTACCAGCTGAATATTGTTTCTGTAATTCTTGGCAGAATTATGCATTTTTCTACTACTTAAAAGCATACATTTTAGTTGTTTCTCTTCTTCTAAAAACATATAAGAGATATGTTTTATGATAAATATTTTATCGTATTTTTCTATACTTTTATATTTCTTTGAGGGAGCTTATTTTAGCTCCTCTGTTGTCTCCTGGATTCATAATTGCCATACAATTTTATGGATCAAACATTTATAATTAACACATTTTAGTTTGGTAGCAATTTCATTTACCTTAATCAGTCTTTTATACTGGAAAAAATAACTATAAAGTTCACAAAATATTTCTCTGCATTACTATAAAGTTTACAAAAATTTCCCTGTAAATCAGTTTCTATATTTTCAGAACTAACAATGATTTTATTCTAGATAAGTTGCCAACATAATACAAATATGGAATTGCCTAATTCTTGAAATGAAAAGGAAGCATGAACAGGTACTATTGATGAGGAGACATCTCAATCCTGCTATGGTAGGAAAACACAGAATCCTTCTGTGGTAGATTGCTTTACTTATTCCCAACAGTCCTTATCATTTCTTGTAATGGTTTTCACACTCATCATGAAGTGACTTCCATGTGTTCTGTAGGCAGAGCTTTTATCCCTGTTCTTTTGATTTTTGGCTTTGGCTCTGTAACCCAGTTTGGACAATGGAATGTGAATGGATATGATTTATGTTACAGCTCAGCAGAGGAGTTAATGGGCATTGCTAGGTTGTTTCAGTACTTTTGTTCTTTCCCCTCTGCTTTGACCATGGACTACCCAAAGGGGATTGCTCCTTCAGCCTCGGTGATGAAACAAGGCAACATGTAGATCAGAGATCCAGCAGATGACTTCCATTTCTAACACATAATATCAGATAAATATTTGTTTTTGTAAGCTATCGAGATGTTGGGATGGTTTTTCACTTCAGGAAAGCTAAGTAATATAATTCTCATTTTTGCAATTTGCAGGAATTTTTGAGCAATTCTTGTTATCTTTGTCTCCAGAATTATAGTTCCAGATTTTAAGATTTTTCAAGTTCTTTACATTTCACTTTACTGTATGTTTTCCACAAAGTAGTCGTTTTCATGAATGTTTTGAGAGTTAATGATTTAATGAATAAATAGAAGATTGACTATCAATTAGACAAACCCTTCAAATACATTAACAAGGTCCCAGGTCCAAATTAATCTGTAGCTTTTTTTTTTTTTTTTTTTTTGACAGTGTCTCACTCTGTCACCAGGCTGGAGTGCAGTGGCACGATCTTGGCTCACTGCAACCTCTTCCTCCTGTGTTCAAGTGATTCTCCTGCCTCAGCCTCCCGAGTAGCTGGGACTTTGGGTGCACGCCCACCACGCCTAGCTAATTTTTTTTTTTGTATTTTTTTTAGGAGAGATGGGGTTTCACCATGTTGGCCAGGATGGTCTTGATCTCTTGACCTCATGATCCTCCCACCCCAGCCTCCCAAAGTGCTGGGATTACAGGCATGAGCCACTGTGCCCAGCCAGTCAGTAGCTTTTGAATTTTTGATTACTGAACCCTTACTTCTAAACTATATGATACTTATTGTGGTTTCTTAAAATTGATACTAGGCTATTTAACCATGTAGACCATGTGCTCAATCAATACCTGCTAACAAGTCTATTTAATTTGGGGATATAAGACTTTAAATATCCAAGTTAGTTCTGCTGCAGAGTTAAGTCTACACTTATAAAGAAAGACTGGGAAAAAATTGTCTCAGTTATTGAATGTTTTATTAAATAACATTTGATAGACACATAATACACAAATTGACAATATTCAAGGAACTATCATGAAATAAAACTCAAGCTTTACTGGATTAATATTTTAAGTAAACCAGAAAATATAATTGGGAAATATAGGAACCAAATCTGAAATCGTACAAAACCCAAATGTGTTATTTCTTTTAAAAAAATGTTTTGCCGGGCATGGTGGCTCACACCTGTAATCCCAGCACTTTGGGAGACTGAAGTGGGTGGATCATGAGGTCAGGAGTTCAAGACCATCTTGGCCAGTATGGTGAAACCCTGTTTCTACTAAAAATACAAAAATTAGCTGGGCATGGTGGCACGCATCTATAGTCCCAGATACCCAGGAGGCTGAGGCAGGAGAATTGCTTTAACCTGGGAGGCGGAGGTTGCAGTGAGCCGAGATCATGCCATTGCACTCCAGCCTGGGCAACAGAATGAGACTCTGCCTCAAAAAAAAGAAAATTGTTTTATTTTGAATTTGTATGGGTACATAGTGTTTATATTTATGCGGCACATGAGATATTTTGACAGAGACATAGAATGTGTAATAATCACATAAGGTTAAATGGGATGCTCATCACCTTAATTATCATTTCTTTGTGTTACAAGCATTCAAATTATACTCTTTTAGTTATTTTTATTTTTTACTCTGTCACCCAGGTTGGAGTGCTATGGTGTGATCTTGGCTCACTGCAACCTCCACCTCCTGGGTTCAAGTGATTCTCCTGCCTCAGCCTCCTGAGTAGCTGGGATTACAGGTGCACACCACCACACCCAGCTAATTTTTGTATTTTTAGTGGAGAAGGGGGTTTCATCATATTGGTCAGGCTTATCTCGAACTCCTGACCTCAGGTGATCCACCTGTCTTGGCCTCCCATAGTGCTGGGATTACAGGCATGAGCAACCACAACTGCCATCTTTTAGTTATTTTTTAATGTGCAATAATTTATTTATTGACTGTAATCACTCTGTTGTGCTATCTAATACTATATCACATTCATTCTAACTGTATTTTTGTACATCCCCACTTACCGTGCCCCCAACCCCAAGCCCCCACCACCACTCCAACACTACCTTTCTCAGCCTCTGCTAACCATCTTTCTACTCTCTGTCCCCATGAGCTCAGTTGTTTTAATTATTAGCTCCCATAAATGAATGCAAACATTTGAAGTTTTCTTTTTTTCTATTTTTCATGTACCTGGCTTACTTCACTTAACATAATGTCCTTCAGTTCCATTTATGTTGTTGCAAATGACAGGTTCTCTTATTTTTTAATTGCTAAATAGTATCCCATTGTGTATATGTGGCAAATTTTCTTTATTCATTCATCTGTTCATGGACACTTAGGTTGCTTCCAAATCTTAACTACTGTGGATAGTGCTTCAATAAACTTCAGAGTGCCGATATCTTTTTGATATACTGATTTCTGTTCTTGTCCTTGTGTAACAGAGTTAATAATTTTCATTCTTGACAATCTCTAGTAGCAAGTAATTTGGAGTCTCATAAATCAAAATACAATCACATATTATGCAATATCTTTTGTACCTAAAGAAGAAACCTATTCTACCTGTGACCATCACCGTAACAATTTCTACCCTAGGACCTAGGGCTGACCTTTCTGATCCCAAGACTTTATAAAAAGAAGAGTGACACAGGGGGCATAATAAGATCAGAAGAGACTTTACACATATTCAGAATTCTAGAATCTAAGGGCTAATTTTACTTTTACCTCAAAGATGTACTGACTTATTTATATCTACAGAGTTTCCTTCTATAAATAAAAATGTTTTGTAAAAATAGATAAATTCATTTAAAATTACCTTTGACACATTTCTAAAAGGATCTATGTATTTGTATGGCTTTTGATCAATTGAGTCATTGATTAAAAGTGTAATCATGCCTCTTTATATGCAAAGACTTTGGTGTTTCTACAAAACAAGCTTGAACTTCTTTTCTTGTCACACTGCTCCTACTTGGAGAGAGGATAACCAGCTTGTACTAGAGGTTTATTCTTCTAATCTTCTAAAATGCACAATATATACAAGTTTAACCATACATAGGATAATCTCATTCCACTGTATGTCAACAGAACAACCTGATTTGACTCCCTTTTCCAGTTACCCATATCCTGTGAAACAAAGTTAGAGGTAGCTCCAAGATCTAGGTAAATTGTGATTTAGTTTGTTTTACCTTTCTTAATAATACATTTTATATATATTGATTTTCTTCATATACCCTATTACCTATTTTCTTATTTTCTCAATTCTATTGTTCTTTCTTTTTTTGAAAAAAAAGCCCTCATTTTTGGCTCATTAATATTTGAATTCTCTAGATAGATATGCTATGGTATAAACAGAACAAAGTAATCACATAAAAACTTACAGAAGTTACCTCTGATATGGCTAATAACATTTCAAAACTATACTTAAATTCATTTAATTGGTGATTCATCATAAACTGATGGAATATAATAATACAAGATGAAGACGGTAGTTTATTATGTCTTCTGTGTAGAGGGTGCACATGAATAATAATATCTAAATTTGGACCATTAAACTCTGAGTAAGAGACAAACCACCACAATGATGACTGTGAAGCGCAACGTTAAAGTCATCTGTCAGTATGCAGTCATGGAGTGCTGAATCTGCATTCAGAAAATCTTTCTGTTATTAGAGTTCTAGTATCTTAATGAAGCAGCCTACATCAGGATGTGGATCCTCAGATAAAATAAGAATAATTATATTCAAGCTTGAAAAAAAACAATTGGGAAATGTATTGGTTTGTGTTTCTGACCTGCAGGCAGAAACACTGAAATCATTTCTACTTCCACTTTAAGACATCTACTATTTGCTATTTGGAACTTTATATTAATTCATGTTTAAACATACTTTTTTTTTTTTTTTGCAAATAGGAAACTATATATTATAGGCCACATTTCTTCCGGTGCCAACAATATTTAGCTCAGTTACAGACGATACAGGATATGCAATTATAGGCACATCTCATGTTATTGTGCTTTTCTTTGTTGCACTTTGCAGATATTGCACATTTTTACATATTGAAGGTTTGTATCAACCCCGCCTCGAGCAAGTCTATTAGCACCATTTTCCAACAGCATGTGATCACTTCATGTCTCTGTGTCACATTTTGGTAATTCTCCCAATATTTAAAACTCTTTCATTATTATTATATCTCTTATGGTGATTTGTGATCAGCAATCTTTGATGCTACTGTTTTAATTGTTTTGGGACACTGTGAAATATGTCTATAGAAGACAGCAAACTTAATACATAAATGTTCTGTGGGTTCTGACTGCTCCACGGACTTGCCTTTCCTTTAAATCTCTTTATATCCCTGAGTTTCATTATTTCCTGAGACACAACAATGTTGACATTATGTCAATTAATGACCCTACAATGGCCTCTAAATTTTCTGACAAGGGAAACAGTCACAGGTCTCTCACTTTCGATAAAAAACTAGTAATTATTAAGCTTAGTGAAGAAGGCATGTGAAAAGCTGAGTAGGCCAAAGGTGAGGTTTCTTGCACCAGCAATTAGCCACGTTGTGAATGCAAAGGAAACGTTCTTAGAGGACATTAAAAATGCTACTCCAGAGCACACATGAATGATAAGAAAGTGAAACAGCCTTATTGCTGATATGGAAAAAGTTTTAGTGGTCTGGATAAAAAATCAAATTAGCCACAACATTCTGTTAAGTGAAAGCCTAATTCAGAGCAAGGTTTTAACTGTCTTCAATTTTATGAAGGCTGAGAGAGGTGAAGAAGTCACAGAGAAAAGTTTGAAGCTAGCAGAGGTTGGTTCATGAGGTTTATGAAAAGACACCATCTTCACAACATAAAGGAGCAAGGTAAAGCAGTGATGAGGATGTAAAAGCTGCAGCAAGTTATCTAGTAGATGTAGCTAAGATTATTTTGATGAAGGTGGCCACATTTAAAATAGCATATTTACAATGTAGACATTCAGGTTTGTACTGGAAGAAGATGCCATCTAGGACTTTCATAGCTAGAGAGGAGAAATCAATGCCTGGCTCCAAGGCTTTTAAGGACAGACTGACTCCTGTTAGAGGCTAACGCAGCCGGTAACTATACATTGAAGCAAATGTTCATTTACCATTCTGAAAATCATAGGGCCATTAAGAATTATGCTATATCTATTCTCCCTGTGGCCTATAAATGAAATGTCAAAGACTGGATGACAGCACTTCTGTTTACAGCACAGATACTGAATGTTTTAAGCCCATTGTTGAGACCTGGTGCACAGCAAACAAGATTCCTTTCAAATTATTACTACTCATTGACAATGTACCTAGTCACCTAAGAGATATGATGGAAATGAACAAGGAGATTAATGTTTTTATGCCTGCTAACACAACATTCATTCTGCAACTCATGGATCAAGGAATAATTTTGACTTTCAAGTTTTGTTATTTTAGAAATACATTTAGGCCGGGCGTGATGGCTCATGCCTGTAATCCCAGAACTTTGGGAGGCCGAGGTGGGTGAATCTCTTGAGGTCAGGAGTTCGAGACCAGCCTGGCCAACATGGTGAAATCCCATCTCTACTAAAAATACAAAAATTAGCCGGGCATGGTGGTGCACACCTGTAGTACCAGCTACTTAGGAGGCTGATGCTGGAGAATTGCTTGAACCCAGTAGGCTGAGGTTGCAGTGAGCTGAGATCATCTCATCACTGCATTCCAGCCTGGGAGAGAGAGTCTTGCTCTGTCAAAAAAAAAAATTGTCATTTTGTAAGGCTATAGCTGCCATCGATAGTGATTGCTCTGTTAGACATGGTAAAAGTAAATTGAAAACCTTCTGGAAAGGACTAATTATTCTAGATGCCACCAAGAATGGTCATGATTCATGGGCAGAGGTAAAAATATCAACGTTAATAGGAGTTTGGAAGATGTTGATTCCAGCCTCCATGGATGATTTTGAGGGGTTCAAAAGTTCAGGGGAGGAAGTAATTGCAAATAGATTTGAAGTAGCAAGAGAACTAGAAGTGGATCCTGAAGATATGACTGAATTGTTACCATCTTGTGATGGCACCAAACATTGTTAAAATGACCAGAAATAAATTAGAACATTACATAAACTTAGTTGATAAAGCAGCAGCAAAATTTGAGAGGATTGATTCCAATTTTGAAAGAAGCTCTACTGTGGGTAAAATGTTATCAAACAGCATTACACACTACAGAGAAATTTTTCATGAAAGGAAGTGTCAACTGATGTGGGATACTTCACTGTTGTCTTTTTTTTTTTTTAAGAGAGTTGTTTATTTAGTAGAAATACGAGGTACATTTCTTGTAGAAATACTTTTTATAAACAAACTTAAGTTCAACTAAAGCCACTTAAACTCCCTTTAAGCACAACTTTTAGCATTTCAACTACAATGCTTTTCATGGGGAAAGTTCCACATCACCCTCTGGTTACATTTTTCTCACTTCAATGATAGAAACAACTTTAGTAAAAGAATCCCTTTTACTTTAGGCTTAACACCTTTACATTTGTGTTTAAAAGTGAAACAAATAGCTGATAAAAGAAAGACTTATTTCAACAAATAACAAATACAGTAGCCTAAACGACTTAATACTGGTACAAAACCAAAGGGATTACTCAAAAGTCTAGAAAGAGACCTATGTACTAATATAGAATTTTAGTATTTGATAAAATATTGCATTATACCTCAGTGGGGAAAATTAGTCTATTCAAAGTTCGATCCCTACTTTACAGGTAAAATCAGAATAAATTCCAAACAAATTATAAATTACAATTATATATATTAAAAAGATGGATTAATGTTTTTATAATCTGAAGGAGAGAAAGAACTTTCTAGATAAACTTAACTATGCGGAAAACATAAAACTATAGATCAGCAGAAAAGTCCAAACCAAACTTAAGGGAAGAGAAAAATAAAACACAAAAATTCCGATAAATAAGTATAAGATAAACATTATGACAATAGGTCAAAGACCCAACAGGAAATACAGTCGTGTGTCCCTTAATGACAGAGATATGTTCTAAGAGATGTATTGTTAGGTGATTGCATCATTGTACAAGCAACCTAAGAGTGTACACAAGCCTAGATGGAATAGCCTACTAGACACCTAGGCTATATGGCATAGCCTATTGCTCTTAGGCTATGAACCTTTGAGCATGTGATAGTGGAGACAACTGTAACACAATGGGAAGTATTCGTGTATCTAAACATATCTAAACACAGGAAAAGTACAGTAAAAAATATGGTTTTATAATCTAATAGGACCACTGTCACATATGTGGTCTATCATTGAATTAAAGGTTGTTATGTGGCACATGATTGTACATAAACCAGGAAATTTCAAAGGTCAATAAAAATATGAAATGACAAGCATCACCACTATCAGAATTATGCAAATTAAGCAACCAGAATTATGCAAATTAAAGAACAAAATTATTCAAATTAAACTAAGAGATGAAGTTTTTCCATTAATGGGCAAACATAAAAATAATAATTGTATTTGATGTTGTGAAGAAAAAGGCACTATCAAATATTTTTACAGAGTAAACGTTTAGGGTAGTTTTTCTTTTATTATTATACTTTAAGTTCTAGGGTACATGTGCACAATGTGCAGGTTTGTTACTTATGTATACATGTGCCATGTTGGTGTGCTGCACCTATTAACTCATCATTTACATTACGTATATCTCCCAATACTATCCCTCCCCCCTTCCCCCACCCCACGACAGGCCCCGGTGTGTGATGTTCCCCTTCCTGTGTCCAAGTGTCCTCATTGTTCAATTCCCACCTATGAGTGAGAACATGTGGTGTTTCGTTTTTTGTCCTTGCAATAGTTTGCTGAGAATGACGGTTTCCAGCTTCATCCATGTCCCTACAAAGGACATGAACTCATCCTTTTTTATGGCTGCATAGTATTCCATGGTATATATGTGCCACATTTTCTTAATCCAGTCTATCATTGATGGACATTTGGGTTGGTTCCAAGTCTTTGCTATTGTGAATAGTGCCGCAATAAACATACGTGTGCATGTGTCTTTATAGCAGGATGACTTATAATCCTTTGGGTATATACCCAGTAATGAGACGGCTGGGTCAAATGGTATTTCTAGTTCTAGATCTTTGAGGAATCGCCACACTGTCTTCCACAATGGTTGAACTAGTTTACAGTCCCACCAACAGTGTAAAAGTGTTCCTATTTCTCTACATCCTCTCCAGCACCTGTTGTTTCCTGACTTTTTAATGATCACCATTCTAACTGGTGTGAGATGGTATCTCATTGTGGTTTTGATTTGCATTTCTCTGATGGCCAGTGATGTGAGCATGTTTTCATGTGTTTGTTGGCTGCATAAGTGTCTTCTTTTGAGAAGTGTCTGTTCATATCCTTTGCCCACGTTTTGATGGGGTTGATGGGGTTGTTTGTTTTTTTCTTGTAAATTTGTTTGAGTTCTTTGTAGATTCTGGATATTAGCCCTTTGTTAGATGAGTAGATTGCAAGAAAGTTCTCCCACTCTGTAGGTTGCCTGTTCACTCTGATGGTAGTTTCTTTTGCTGTGCAGAAGCTCTTTAGTTTAATTAGATCCCATCTGCCTATTTTGGCTTTTGTTGCCATTGCTTTTGGTGTTTTAGACATGAAGTCCTTGCCAATGCCTATGTCCTGAATGGTATTGCCTAGGTTTTCTTCTAGGGTTTTTATGGTTTTAGGTCTAACATTTAAGTCTTTAATCCATCTTGAATTAATTTTTGTATAAGGTGTAAGGAAGGGATCCAGTTTCAACTTTCTACATATGGCTAGCCAGTTTTCCAAGCACCATTTATTAAATATAGAATTCTTTCCCCATTTCTTGTTTTTCTCAGGTTTGTCAAAGATCAGATGGTTGTAGATGTGTGGTATTATTTCTGAGGGCTCTGTTCTGTTCCATTGGTCTATATCTCTTTTGTGGTACCAGTGCCATGCTGTTTTGGTTACCGTAGCCTTGTAGTATAGTTTGAAGTCAGGTAGCGTGATGCCTCCAACTTTGTTCTTTTGGCTTAGGATTGTCTTGGCCATGCAGGCTCTTTTTTGGTTCCATATGAACTTTAAAGTAGATTTTTCCAATTCTGTGAAGAAAGTCATTGGTAGCTTGATGGGGATGGCATTGAATCTATAAATTACCTTGGGCAGTGTGGCCATTTTCACAATATTGATTCTTCCTACCCATGAGCATGGAATGTTCTTCCATTTGTTTGGGTCCTCTTTTATTTCATTGAGCAGTGGTTTGTAGTTCTCCTTGAAGAAGTCTTTCACATTCCTTGTAAGTTGGATTCCTAAGTATTTTATTCTCTTTGAAGCAATTGTAAATGGGAGTTCACTCATGATTTGGCTCTCTGTTTGTCTGTTATTTGTGTATAAGAATGCTTGTGACTTTTGCACATTGATTTTGTATCCTGAGGCTTTCCTGAAGTTGCTTATCAGCTGTAGGAGATTTTGGGCTGAGATGATGGGGTTTTCTAAATATACAATCTTGTCATCTGCAAACAGGGACAATTTGACTTCCTCTTTTCCTAGCTGAATACCCTTTAATTCTTTCTCCTGCCTTATTGCCCTGGCCAGAACGTCCAACCCTATGTTGAATAGGAGTGGTGAGAGAGGGCATCCCTGTTTTGTACCAGTTTTCAAAGGGAATGCTTCCAGTTTTTGCCCATTCAGTATGATATTGGCTGTGGGTTTGCCATAGACAGCTCTTATTATTTTGAGATACGTCCCATCAATACCTAATTTATTGAGAGTTTTTAGCATGAAGGGCTGTTGAATTTTGTCAAAGGCCTTTTCTGCATCTATTGAGATAATCAAGTGGTTTTTGTCTTTGGTTCTGTTTATATGCTGGATTATGTTTATTGATTTGCATATGTTGAACCAGCCTTGCATCCCAGGGATGAAGCCCACTTGATCATGGTAGATAAGCTTTTTGATGTGCTGCTGGATTCAGTTTGCCACGATTTTATTGAGGATTTTTGCATCGATCTTCATCAGGGATATTGGTCTAAAATTCTCTTTTTTTGTGGTGTCTCTGTCAGGCTTTTGTATCAGGATGATGCTGGCCTCATAAAATGAGTTAGGGAGGATTCCCTCTTTTTCTATTGATTGGAATAGTTTCAGAAGGAATGGTCCCAGCTCCTCCTTGTACCTCTGGTAGAATTCGGCTATGAATCCATCTGGTCCTGGACTTGTTTTTGGTTTGTAGGCTCTTAATTATTGCCTCAATTTCAGAGCCTGTTATTGGTCTATTCAGGGATTCAACTTCTTTCTGGTTTACCCTTGGGAGGGTGTATGTGTCCAGGAGTTTATCCATTTCTTCTAGATTTTCTAGTTTATTTGCATAGAGGTGTTTCTAGTACTCTTTGATGGTAGTTTGTATTTCTGTGGGATTGGTGGTGATATCCCCTTTATCATTTTTTATTGCATCTACTTGATTCTTCTCTCTTTTCTGCTTTATTCGTCTTGCTAGTGGTCTATCTTTTTTGTTGATCTTTTCAAAAAACCAGCTCCTGGATTCATTGATTTCTTGAAGGGTTTTTTGTGTCTCTATCTCTTTCAGTTCTGCTCTGATCTTAGTTATTTCTTGCCTTCTGCTAGCTTTTGAATGTGTTTGCTCTTGCTTTCTAGTTCTTTTAATTGTGATGTTAGGGTGTCAATTTTAGATCTTTCCTGCTTTCTCTTGTGGGCATTAAGTGCTATAAATTTCCCTCTACACACTGCTTTAAATGTGTCCCAGAGATTCTGGTATGTTGTGTGTTTGTTCTCGTTGGTTTCAAAGAACATCTTTATTTCTGCCTTCATTTCATTATGTACCCAGTAGTCATTTAGGAGCAGGTTGTTCCGTTTCCGTGTAGTTGAGCAGTTTTGAGTGAGTTTCTTAATCCTGAGTTCTAGTTTGATTGCACTGTGGTCTGAGAGACAGTTTGTTATAATTTCTGTTCTTTTACATTTGCTGAGGAGTGCTTTACTTCCAACTCTGTGGTCAATTTTGGAATAAGTGCGACGTGGTGCTGAGAATAATATATATTCTGTTGATTTGGGGTGGAGAGTTCTGTAGATGTCTATTAGGTCCACTTGGTGCAGAACTGACTTCAATTCCTGAATATGCTTTTTAAGTTTCTGTCTCATTGATCTGTCTAATGTTGACAGTGAGGTGTTAAAGTCTCCTATTATTATTGTGTGGGAGTCTAAGTCTCTTTGTAGGTCTCTAAGGACTTGCTTTATGAATATGGGTGTTCCTGTATTGGGTGCATATATATTTAGGATAGTTAGCTCTACTTGTTGAATTGATCCCTTTTCCATTATGTAATGGCCTTCTTTGTCTCTTTTGATCTTTGATGGTTTAAAGTCTGTTTTATCAGAGACTAGGATTGCAACCCTGCCTTTTTTTGTTTTCCGTTTGCTTGGTACATCTTCCTCCTTCCCTTTATTTTGAGCCTATGTGTGCCTCTGCATATGAGATGGATCTCCTGAATACAGCACACTGATGGGTCTTGACTCTTTATCCAATTTGCCAGTGTGTGTCTTTTAATTGGAGCATTTAGCCCATTTACATTTAAGGCTAATATTGTTATGTGTGAATTTGATCCTGTCATTATGATGTTAGCTGGTTATTTTGCTCCTTAGTTGATGCAGTTTCTTCCCAGCATCAATATCCTTTAAAATTTGTCATGTTTTTGCAGTGGCCAGTACTGGTTGTTCCTTTCCATGTTTAGTGCTTCCTTCAGGAGCTCTTATAGGACAGGCCTAGTGGTGACAAAATCTCTCAGCATTTGCTTGTCTATAAAGGATTTTATTTCTCCTTCACTGATGATGCGTAGTTTGGCTGGATATGAAATTCTGGGTTGAAAATTCTTTTCTTTAATAATGTTGAAGATTGGCCCACACTCTCTTCTGGATTGTAGAGCTTCTGCCATGAGATCTGCCGTTACTCTGATGGGCTTCCCTTTGTGGGTAACCCGACCTTTCTCTATGGCTGCCCTTAACATTTTTTCCTTCATTTCAACTTTGGTGAATCTGACAATTATGTGTCTTGGGGTTGCTCTTCTTGAGGAGTATCTTTGTGCCATTCTCTGGGTTTCCTGAATCTGAATGTTGGCCTGCCTTGCTAGATTGGGGAAGTTCTCCTGGATAATATCCTGCAGAATGTTTTCCAACTTGGTTCCATTCTCCCTGTCACTTTCAGGTGCACCAATCAGACCTAGATTTGGTCTTTTCACATAGTCCCATATTTCTTCGAGGCTTTGTTCATTTATTTTTACTCTTTTTTCTGTAAACTTTTCTCACTTCATTTCATTTATTTGATCTTCAATCACTGATACCCTTTCTTCCCGTTGATCAAATCGGCTACTAAAGCTTGTGCATTCATCAGGTAGTTCTCGTGCCATGGTTTTCAGCTCCATCAGGTCTTTAAGGACTTCTCTACACTGGTTATTCTAGTTAGCCATTCATCTAATCTTTTTTCAAGGTTTTTAGCTTCTTTGTGATGGGTTCAAGCTCCCTCCTTTGCTCGGAGAAGTTTGATTGTCTGAAGCCTTCTTCTCTCAACTCGTCAAAGTCATTCTCTGTCCAGCTTTGCTCCATTGCTGGTGAGGATCTGAGTTACTTTGGAGGGTGATTGGCACTCTGATTTTTAGAACTTTCAGCTTTTCTGCTCTGTTTTATCCCCATCTTCATGGTTTTATCTACCTTTGGTCTTTGATGATGGTGATGTACTGATGGGGTTTTGGTGTAGATGTCCTTTCTGTTTCTTAGTTTTCCTTCTAACAGTCAGGACCTTCAACTGCAACTGAAGGTTCCAACTCTGTTGGAGTTTGCTAGAGGCCCATTCCAGATCCTTTTTGCCTGGGTATCAGCAGTGGAGGCTGCCGAACAGTGGATATTGCTGAACAGCAAATGTTGCTGCCTGGTCGTTCCTCTGGAAGCTTTGTCTCAGAGGTGTACCCAGCTGTGTTCGGTGTCAGTCTGCCTCTACTGGGGGGTTCCTCCCAGTTAGGCCATGCTGGGAGAACCACTACTCTCTTCAAAGCTGTCAGACAGGGACATTTATGGAATGAGGAAACCTGCAGAGGTTTCTGCTGCCTTTTGTTCGGCTATGGCCTGCCCCCATGGGTAGAGTCTACAGAGGCAGGCAGACCTCCTTCAACTGCAGTGAGTTCCACCCAGTTTGAGCTTCCTGGCTGCTTTGTTTACCTACTCAAGCCTCAGCAATGGCGGGCACCCGGCCCTCAGCCTCGCTGCTGTCTTGCAGTTCGATCTCAGACTACTGTGCTAGCAATGAGTGAGGCTCCATGGGCATGGGACCCTCTGAGCCATGCACGGGATATAATCTCCTGGTGTGCCATTTGCTAAGACCGTTGGAAAAGTGCAGTATTAGGGTGGGAGTGACCTGATTTTCCAGGTGCCATCTGCCACAGCTTCCCTTGGCTAGGAAAGGGAATTCCCTGACCCATTGCACTTCTTGGGTGAGGCGATCCCTCACCCTCCTTTGGCTCACACTTGGTGGACTGCACCCACTGTCCTGCACCCACTGTCTGACAAGCCCCAGTGAGATGAACCTGGTACCTCAGTTAGAAATGCAGAAATCACCCGTCTTCTGTGTCGCTCATGCTGGGAGCTGTAGACTGGAGCTCTTCCTATTTGGCCATCTTGGAACTGCTCCCTTGTCTTATTTTAAGAATGGCCCACAGCCACCCAAACTAGCAGCAACCACAGCCCGGATTAAGTTAGCATCCATCAATATCGAGGCAGGACTGTCCACCAGAAAAAAGATTCTGACTCCCTGAAGACTCATGATCATGATCATTTTTTTTTTTTTTAGCAATAAAGGATTTTTAAATTAAGATATGTACATTTTTAACATAATGATATTACACATTCGGTGTTATCAGTGTAGCATAAACATAACTTTTACATTCACTAGAAAACAAAAAAAATTGTGTGATTCAGTTTATTGCAACATTCACTTCATTGCAGTCATCAGCTACCAAACCTGCATTATTGATGTATGCCTGTATTGTGCATTAAGTTCAAAGGCCAAAAAGATGGTAATTATATGATAAAAGTATTGAGCATTTTAAAGACATGTTCTTAATATGAAGTATCACAATCATTCATTCTTCAAGCTTCCCTAACCATTTTTTCTTCATGTTATCTCACTTTTTTTTTTCAAAAAGGAGATCAGAAGGTGAGAGTTAATAAATTAAAACAATATGATAACAAATATGAGATGCTGCTTGTAACTAGGGAAACATTACTCCTTTAAAGCCTCAACTTTGGGGCAAATTTTTTGAATTTATGCTTCTTAATAAATTTAACTGGAGTTATTCTAAGATGTAAATACTAGTGAAACTTTAAGAGTTTAGGATAAATAGTTCAATCATATTTTTTAGGACAAACTATAGCCACTTTTGTGCTATAGTTTCAAAGTTGAGTAATTACAACAGAAAACATTTGGCTTGCAAAGCCTGAAATATTTACTGTGTTGCTCTGTATAGAATAAATTTGCTAATCCCCATTATACTTTATTTGTTTCTTATTGAGGGTGGGAGGGACAAGATTAAAATATATTAAGTGAAGAAAAAGGAATATAGCCTGAATATTTATTTTTATTACATTACACAGAATTGTTGACATCTTGAGGGACAACCATTAGGTAGCAAGTAGAGTGTTGCATAAAGTGTTTTCACTTTTATAAACCACAAAAAAGACAAATTTTTTTAATGGATCTCAGCAATAGACTTAATTTTAAAATCCCAACACTGCTGTTGGAAGATTGTGGTGAAGGGCTGTGAGCAAACCTGCAGTTTTTGTTAAAGAATCAACTTTGGCTCCCAGTGGGTAATCTATTCCTATTCCAGTTGCTGTAGCTAAAGTGAATTTTTTTTGTGAATGTTTCCAACTACTATATAATGGATGTTTGCCCTAAATATTGCTGGTTAATTTAATCTTCTTTTGTGGAGTAGGATTCCAATGAGTCACTGTAAATGAATGATATTCAAGTGGATCTTTACTGGAAGATAGAAAACCTAACACCTAGATCTACAAAAACTTTGTAGTTTGGCTGAGTGAAGCCATGTTTGACAAAAATGTATTGCAGATAAATAAGTTTACATTTTAGAAAACTGTTAAAGTAACTGGGAAAACAATTCCAATATTTAAAGAAACACACTGATAAATGAGTGTTTCCATTATTTTTTATTATTATTTATGAGATTAAAATGCAACATGATATTAAGTTAGATTTTTCAAAAGCATTTTTGAAATGATTTTAAACAGTCAAAAATCTTTTTTTTAAAAAAATAAATGCTGTTAGGGTAACAAAATGTCATTTAGGATAAGATACAATTAGATATATTACTCACATTATGTGCAAGAATAATATAAAAATGGTTGAGAGAATTAAATGTAAACAATGAAACTTAAGTTCTGGGTGAATGTAAGGGTATATCTTATATAATATGACTATATAGAAATGCTTTCTGAATTGACTCAATATTCAGATGCAACAAAATTATAGATTGTTAAATTTCACTGACAGACACAAAAACTTTTCATGACAAAGTGCACCGTAGGCAAAGTCAAAGGACAAATAAAAATTTAGAGAAAATATTTACGGAAGATACAAATAGGCAGTAGACTGTTAAATAGCTGAAAAGAGATTCAACTTTAAATGATGAGAAAAACGGAAAAGCAAAACTACACTGAGATACCTATGATATTGACAAAATTTCAAAAATTTGAAAATGCACTGTTGGCAAGGCTGTGGGAAACAGTCATTCTCATGCATTGCATCTGGGAATGAAAACTAGTGAAACCCTATGGAAGAGAACTTGGCAATATATAAGAAAAACTATTTGTGCATTTATCTTTGACTCCAGGAATTGCACTTTCAGGAATTTATCCTGAAGATACAGGCCCAAAAGTACAAAAATACAAGGTTATTCATTGAAAAATGACTTACAGTTGTAAAATATTGGAAATTATGAAAATATCCAAACTTAGTTGAATGAACTATGGTAAAAACATACAATGGAATATTAAGCATCTGTAAAAAGAATGAGGAAGATATTTATGAAAGGTATGGGGTGATTTTTCAAAAGATGATAAGTAAAAAAACAAAGTGCAAAAAAGAACATGTAGTATGTTTCCTTTTGAGTAATAAAGAAGAGGAAATAACAATATGCATATACCAACTTATCTGAATAAAAAGAAACAGAAAAGCTAAGCTGGTACACATGGATGCAGCATGGAGCAGGAGGAACAGGGGAGCTTCTGGTGCTTCTCTGACTATGCTTTTCTGCATTGTTCTGACTTTTAGATGGAGGATAATGTTTATATATTTAAAAAATTTAAAGAGATAGGAAGTAAACAAAAAACTAAAACTGATAAGCCAGTGAACACAATTGTTTTCAAATGAATAGCATTAGTAAACTGAAAGGGGACATAGAAAAAGGAAAAAAAAAAGCTTAATTTTTGTGACTTTGGATTTTACTGCCTGCCCCCTTTGTTGCCACGGGGTAAGGGAAAAGTGGACAAAAAACTTCTAGGAGTAGTTTTCTTATTTTAGTGGTATTGGTAAAGCAATTCTGAAATTCTACGTATATTTTTGGAAGAAGGGAGATACAAATGTAGAATTTAGGAAGGCAAGGGAAAAGCCCATGAGATAGATTGGAATTAATGTTATCAGTAAGAAGTCATGATTTCTGATACATATGTGTATGTTTGTTTTTACATACATATAAATATACGTGTATATCCGTGTGTATTTATACATACACACACACACATACATATATATGTATATGTACACTCACACACACAAATGCATACATATATGCTTCTAGGCCCTCTTAGTAAACAGATATTCAAGCTCTGACACCCAAGAATAATGAGCACTTTTAGTGCCCTGAATCCTGTTTTTTTTTTTTAAATACCATTCCCCAGTGAATGGACCCAGGGTTCCACCAAGAAATGGCTGATTACAGAACTGGGGCAACAAGAGTCCAAGGTAAGCCTGGAGAAACTTTTGATGTCAGATAATAAATGTTGAAAAAATTATAGGAGTTTATCAAAAGGTCACAGGGGATATCTTGAAGGAGCTCTCACTGTAAAATCTGAGATAATTTAATCTCCAAATAATTAAGGATAGCAATGAATAATAAATTGTTTAACAACAGAATTCATGAGTCTATATTAGTATTAAAGAGATGGCAAATAGATGGATTATTTAATTGAATACATACATAACTGTGGAAGAAGAGAGGGCTTTCCCTTACAGTAGAATATCAATTGATAAATGTGTAGATGGTACTAGAGTTGGAAAATCATCACTTTGCAACCACCATAATAAAGGTTAGTCAAGAGTAAGGATCATCAATGGATGATAAGTCTATGGGAAATTATGATGCAGAGCATGGTTTAAAGTGTCCTCCTACAGACTGCCAATAAGTTGGAAAAGAAAAAATAGTAACTCTAGACTGGGGAAGCTGGACGGCACTTTATCCAGGTGATTGTAAATGAAAGCAATGAACTTTGTTTCTGCATGTGACAGCCTACAAAGCATACAGCGTCTCTTATGTATTAGCCTCCCCACATATATACATGTATATATAACCTGCATTTAATCATGAGCAAACACCAGACAAACTCAAAATGTGAAATATTATATTAAGGAAACAAAAAAGATGCATAAACCCTCATATTCTTCAAAAATGTAAATATCATGATAGAAAAAGAATGGATGAGGAAATGTTCCAGATTTATGGGGACTAAAAAGACATGGCAACCAAATGTAATACATAATCCTCGACAGGATCCTGTATAGGAGGAAAAACAGCAGTCTTATAAAGAATAAAATTAAGATCATTCATAAAATGTGAATATTGTTGATAGATTAAATGAAAATATTGTAGTAATGTTAAATTTTCTGAAGTTGATAATGAAACTGTGATTCTGCAAGAGGATGCCCTTGTTTACAAATATATACCAAAATATTTATTATTTAGGGATAAAAAATATATACATAGACATACACACAAACATACCTATATAAAGAGAGAGACAAATGATGCAAATAGGGCAAATATTAACAATGGGTGAATCTCAGTAAGACTACATATTTTTCCTTGATTTTGCAACTTTTCTGAAAGCTTGAAGAGATTTTCAGCTATAATGTTTTTAAAAATTAGATTTCTGTCATTTAGTCCCTGAAATCTTAATAAGGAGACAATTTAACTGTAAAATACTTAGGACACTGAGAAAAAAATGATTTGATCATCATTTATGTCTGAACATTTAAGAAGATATATCAAAATCTATGAAATATTATACTTTAGCTTATGAAGGAAGCCATATATATTAAATGCTCCTAAATGTTTAAGTATCTAACTAATTTTGTGAGTAAGATTTCCTTGAGGCTTTGGTCTCCATTTTCTTGTCTACAAGATGGGGCTACTAGGGCCTCTGTACCTTTCTGTGTATTACAAGGCAATGCATGATTTAGTAACTTATAGATTAAGGGGAACAAGGAGTTAACTAAATGATAAGAAAATGATAAGACAGATAAGAGAGATAAGAACATACTGTAAATGTTCAGAGGTGGAAGTGATTGCATCTGGATGGGAAAACAGTTAAAAGTTCTTGAAGGAGCATTTAAATTAAACTTAAAAGACAGGTAATTCTTTAATAACTTTTCTACATTTTGCCTATTGTTTTCTATAGGACTTTAGACTATTATTCATGAAATGTAGAAAAAAAATGTTACTTGCAGTATTGACAGCAATTCTAATAAAGTAACACTTTTTCATTTTATTGTAACAATTAGTTCACCCTATCAAAATAAACAATATGTTTTCTTAACTAGAGAAAAATATCATTATTGATCAATTGATAATGAAATGGCAAAAGCTGGTCTTGAATTCCTGACCTCAAGTGATCCACCTGCCTCAACCTCCCAAAGTGCTGAGATTACAGGCATGAATCACCACACCCAGCTTGATATGTTTCGTTTTGAACATTGGTATTTATTAAAGCACCAGGAAAAGCTGCCATAACCTCTGATCAGAGATCCCCTTTGTTAAAAATTTTTCTTGTCTTAATTTTATAAATAAGTCAATAGCTGTATAAATATATACACACCAAAATGGGATAATCAAATTATGGATATATAATAGATGTTTTAATAATTATACCATTATCTGAGTGAACATGATTTTCAATTCATTTGGGCAAAGACCAAGGAACACAATTGCTGGAACATAGGGAAACTATATGTTTAGTTTGTAAGAAACTGAAAAACTCTTCCAAAGTGGCTATATAATTTTACATTCCCATCACCAATGATTGAGGGTTCCTGTTATTCCAAATTTTTGCCAACATTTAGTGTTGTCAGTGATTTCAATTTTGGCCATTCTTATAGGTGTGTAGTGGTATCTGGTTGTTTTAATGTGCATTTCCTGATGACACATGATGTGGAGCATCTTTTCATGTGCTTATTTTCCAAAGACAGTTTTATTTCTTCCTTCCTAACCTACATATCAATCATTGTCTCTGATTACTGTAGCTTTATAATAGGTCTCAAAGTTAGGTAGTGTCTGTCTTCTAACTTTGTTTTTTTTCCCTTCAATATTGAGTTGGTTATTCTGGGTCTTTTGTTTCTCCATATAAACTTTAGAATCGGTTTGAAAATGCCTGTGTATCTTTTTTGGTGAGGTACGTGTTCAGGTCTTTGGTCCACGTTTTAATTGGATTGTTTTCTTATTGTTAAATTTTAAGTATTATTTATATATTTTGAATAACAATCTTTTATCAGATATGTCTTTTACAAATACTTCCTCACAGTTTGTGGCTTGGCTTCCAATTCTTTTAACATTGTCTTTTGCAGGGCAGAGGTTCTGAATTTTAATGAAGTCTGATGTATGAATTGGTGTTATATCTAAAAATTCAACATTATACCTAAGGTTATCTAGGTTTTGTCCTCGGTCATCTTCTAGGAAACTTATGGTTTTAAAATTTACATTTGGATCTATGATCTATTTTGAGTTAATTTTTGTGAAGAGTGTAAGATCAGTGCCTAGATTCATTTTTTTTGTTTTGTTTTTTGCATGTGGTTGTCCAGTTTTTCCAGCACCATTTGTTGAAAACACTATCTTTGTTCCATTGTATTGCCACTGCTCCTTTGTCAAAAATCAGTTGGCTATATGTATGTGGGTCTATTTCTGGGTTCTCTTTTCCATTCCATTACCTATTTGCTTATTCATTTGCCAATATCAAACATTGTCTCTGATTACTGTAGCTTTATAATAGGTCTCAAAGTTAGGTAGTGTCTGTCTTCTAACTTTGTTTTTTTTCCCTTCAATATTGAGTTGGTTATTCTGGGTCTTTTGTTTCTCCATATAAACTTTAGAATCAGTTTGTAAATATCGACAAAACAACTTGCTGAGATTTCGGTGGGGATTGTGTTGAATCTGTAGTTCAGGTTAATAATTGACATCTTGACAATATTGAGCCTTTCTGTTCAGGAACAGAGAATATCTGTTCATTGATTTAGTTTCTCTTTGATCTATTTCTCAAAGTTTATAGTTTGCCTCATGTAAATCTTGTTAGACATATTTTATTAGATTTTTACTTAAGTATTTTATTTTTGGGGTGCTAATACAAATGGTTATGTGGTTTTAATTTCAAATGCCACTTGTTAATAGCTGTGTATAGAAAAGCAGATGATTTTGTATATTATTTCCTGTGCATTGTTATAATCACTAGTTCCAGAAATTTTTTGTAGATTATTTGGGATTTTGTGAATATACAATCATGTATCTTCATATATCTGTGACAAAGACAGTTTTATTTCTTCCTTCCTAATCTACGTATGTTTTATTTCCTTTCCAGTGGTGGAAAGGGACATCCTTGCCTCATTTCTGATCTTACTGAGAAAATTTTGAATTTCTAACCATTAAGCCTGATGTTAGCTGTAGGTTTTTTGTAGATTTTTAAAAAACTCGATTTGAGGAAGTTTTCCTATTGCTTGTTTGATAAGAGTTTTTTTAAATTTTATTTTATCATGGTTGGCCATTGGATATTGTCAAATGCTTTTTCTGCATATATTTATATAATCTATAATGATGTGATTTTTCCTCTTTAGCCTGCTGATGTGATGGATGATAATAATTTATTTTCAAATGTTGAACCTGGGGTAAATCACACTTGATCATGCTGTATTATAATTCTTTTCATATATTGTTGGATTTTATTTGCTAATTATGTTAAAGAGTTTTGTGTATGTGTTAATGAAAGGTATCACTCTGTGGTTTTAGTTTTTTCAATGCATTTGTCTGATTTTGGTATTAGGGTAAAATGCTGATCTCATGGAATGAATCAAGTACCCTAGAACTTAAAGTATTTTATTTATATATATATATGAAGTATTCCTTATACTTTTATCTTCTGAATGATAGTGTAGAGAATTTGTATAATTTTCTCCTTAGATGTTTGGTAGAATTCACCAGTGAACCCATCTGGGCACTGTGGTTTCTGTTTTGGAAGGTTATTGGTTACCGATTCAACTTCTTTGATAAATGTAGGCCTAGTCAGATTGTTTATTTTTTCTTGAGTGAGTTTTGGCAGATTATGTTCTCCAAGGAATTAGTTCATTTTATTTAGCTTATCAAATACATGGGCCTAGAGCTGTTCATATTTATTATCCCTTCAGTTTCCATGAGGTCTGTAGTTATATCCCCTATCTCACTTCTGATTTTAGTAATTTGTGCCTTCTGTCTTTTTTTCTTAGTTAGCTTAGCTAGAGCCTTATTGATATTATTGATCTTTTCAAGGATCATCTTTTGGCTTTGTTGATTTTCTCTATTTCCTATTTTAAGTTATTTTCTACTCTAATTTTCATGTTTTTTTTAATTATGCTTACTTAGGATTTAATTTATTAAGGTGGAAACTTAGATGATTGATTTTAGATTGTTCTTCTTTTCTAATATATGAGTTTTGTGCTATAAATTCTCCTCTAACCACTGCTGCATTGCATTCTAAAAAATTTAATAAATTATATTTCACTCTCATCTAGTTCAAATATTTTTAAATTTCTCCAGAGATTTCACCTATCTGTTATTTTTATTTTTTGTTGAGACAGCATCTCACTCTGTCACCCAGGCTAGAATGCAGTGGCACGATCATGGCTCAGTGCAGCCTCTACCTCCTGGGCTCAAGTGATCCTTGAACCTCAGCCATCAGAGCAGCTGGGACTACAGGCGTGTGCCACCACGCCTCACTAATTTTTTATTTTTTTGTACAGATGGCGTGTCCCTATGTTGCCCAGGCTGGTCTTGAACTCCTGGGCTCAAGTGATCTACCCGCCATGTCCTCCCAAAGTGCTGAGATTATAGGCATAAGCCACCATGCTCAGCCTCATCCATTTGTTACCTAGAGATATGTTATTTAATCTCTAGAATTTTGGGATTTACCAGCAGTCTGTTGCTAACTTCTTGTTTAGTTCCATTGTGTCTGAAAGCAGATATTGTGTAATATATATTCTTTTAAATTTGTTAAGTTGTGTTTGGTGGCCCAGAACTTGGTCTGTTTTAGAAAATGTTCTATGTGAGGCTGAGAAGAATGTGTAATCTGCTATGTTGGCAGTGATCATTTTCATTAAATGTTTTTCAATTTAATTTTTCAACCTCTAAGATCATATTATATATGATCTTATATATTATATATAAGATTATATATAATATATAAATGTATACAAATTATTATATACATTTATGCACATATGTACATATACACATAAACATACATACATACAATACATATATACACACATATATAGACATATAGACATATTATTCATATGTGCCCATCAATACAGCAATTGTACTCTATTTGTAGTATTTGAAATAGATCCTGTCACATCATAGTATTGAGTTTATTAAATACCATCTGAGTATGCTAGGAATGAACTAATTTTTCAAAATTGTGCATTATTTTGCATCTCAGGGTAAAAGTATTTTAAAAATTGACATCTCGTAAAAGATATCTCTTGAAAAATATAAAGTTAGAACTGAAAATAGCAGGATATTTCTCTTTGCACATTTTTCTCTCTCTGAGATTAAGCAAAAAAGTAGCAGCCAAATAATAAAACTCTTATATTTTCTGGTGTAGACATACCAAAACTAGTTAGCAATATGAAACCTACACATGCACACACACACACACACACTTACACATTATAGAAATAAATGTATTTTCTTTTGTGATTTTTTTTCCTATTTGAACTAAAAAATGAGTAACTTCAAATTGTATTAAATCTTAGAATTTCATAAAGATTGTATAATCCAGCTAAAGATGAAATTTCTAGGGATAATATAAGCAGTTCATATATCTGTGTGTAGCAGTGATGTTTCTGATAATAATTGTATACTGGTTTGGGGGTTTTTCTTTAGAGTCATATATATTAGCTCATTTGCACAGTTACTATGTGTAAACCATGCACATTTTTTGAATAGTAGTTAAAATCTGGAAATTTTGAAATGATGCATTTATATTTAGATATTTAGTCATGTGTATGGATGTGGAAAATAGCAATGATCTGATAAGTTTTGATTTATTCCAAAAGTCACCATGGTATAAAGGGGGTTTTGCACATTTTTCTGATCTACTTCAAGGCAGAATTTGAATAGACAAGTGATTCTCAAGAGTGCCTCAGAATCACTTGAAGGGCTTGTGTAAAGTGATAAAGAGATGGCTAGGCCCCACCCCTCGAGTTTTTGATAAAGGAAGTCAGATATAGGGCTGAGGTGGTGTATTTTTAACAAGTTCTCAGATATAGCTGATGCTGGTAGTTTGGAATCACACCTTGCAAACCAATGGAGTAATAGATAATGGACAATTTTCTAATAAAATCAGCACATAATTATTTCTACTAAGCAAATCTGAATCATGAATAGGACTGACAGCCTTTCAGATCCACATTAAAGGAAACTAACTCTTCTGTCTTGGTACTGATATTATTGGTATTATAAATATGCAGTAAATAACACATAATGGAGACATACCTATTCTACTAGATCTCTCTAGGATCTTAAGTCTTGTTATTTAAATAATTGATAAAAATTAGAAAAGAATATGCCAAATAGTTGGGCTCTTTTCCTGAACAAAAAGAGTATTTTTTGAACCATGCATGAAATTCAAGGAATGTAAGTAAAAATTGAAATCTATATTGAGTGCCTCTGCTGAACTAAAATGGATATTTTAAAGTAAGTGCCCTTGATGGGATATTTAGATGAAAATCTATATTTTTTGTAGTATTATATTTTGCAATGAAATCCACTTTTATGAACCTGAATTCAGAAAACTCTCATTTCAAAGTAACCTGAAGACAAATGGATATTCGTTGTCAATCTTAAGATATATTAGATAAAGTTAATTTGTGTTGGTAAAATTTTGAGTGAGTGTGCTCTTGTAAACACCTGAGTGCTATTCAGCTTAATTGGGTTATAGCTCATGCTGATTGTGTTTTTCTCCTGCTGTATCTAATTTCTTTTTTTCAATATTTTATTGTTTGGTTTGATTTTGAAGGTGTATGGAAATTAAAGAACTCTAATTTTTTAAGAGCCCTAAAGGGAAGTATGCTTTCGTGTTAGTCATTCCTGTGAACACCTGTGCACTGTTGAATTTAATTGGGTTACAGCTGGTGCTGAGAGAGAGTCAACTAAATGAGGGTTTATAGACTGGCTAGAAACTTGACATTGCATGTCATTGCTTCTTCCCTCCCATTACTTTTCTTTCTATACATTTACAAGATGCTTGGATCTGAAAGATTTTGAAGGTAAATTGAATGAACTTATGATCGGTGATACTTGGTAGTGATTACTTCAGAAAAAGTGTACTTCCATTATACGTTTGTGCAGTACCTCAGAATAAGGTGATCCTAACCTCAGAAGCTAGATGGCCTGCTTGTTGCCAGTAATTCAGGAACACAATGTAATACTGTAGTTAGATTTTCAGAGACTGGTTATTCAATCATATGCGGGTTTTCAGAGGAAAAAACAATGCGTTGAAATTGAAAAAGTAGTAAAAAATTAAATATTATAGAAACTATAGATAACAAAGTAAATGAGGGTAGAATCTATCCACTGAGAGGTAATTATTTTTAATATCTCAATATCATCATTAGAATAAGTTCCTCAGTATGGCCAATAACAATAATTAAATAATTTCAAATAATTTGTTAAAAAGTAAATAGAACAATTTGGCAACTTCTTTAGAAAATTTAAGATGGCTCTGTGTTTTTCTCTTGAGCCAATATCATAGACTATTAATTAGTTCGGCAGATAAAATTGAATATACAAAGGGCATTTGGGAACTAGGAGTAGGTGGCAATAGAGTAATATTTAATGGCACTAAATATTAGAATCTTCAACTAGATCCCAGTTTTAGAAAACTGTATTCCTTTTTATTTCAAATAAGTTTGAAAATTTAATAGCATTGAATGTTTGTTTTGAATCTATTTTACATGACAGAAAGCAAAATTTAAAACACCAGCAAAAACTAATGAAGTATAAAACAGCAGTTAAAGTATTCACTTAGTAAAGCATTTCTAACATATAACAAAAAAGCTTCTAGATGTATTGCTATGCTACTTTAAATGTATAATAGAGAAAAAGAATTTGCTATCCCACTGCTTTTTTTTTGAAAATTAAACTCTGATGAGTGACCTACACTTTTTCACATCCTCTGTGATAAATTAAGAAAGCTATATATTAAGATAAATAAAATGTCTTTAAATTCAATAGAACTATTAAAAATCGGCATTATAATAGAATTAATGCATGTAAAGTACTAATATATCTTTCGTAATATTCTTGATCTTGTGATTAAGCCAGCATTTTCCCATTTTTGAAAGATGAAACTTTCAAAATATTATGGGTCATTCATTTTGGTCAAATTATTCAACCTGGTGTTCTTTGTGCACTTGTCTGATCAGTAAAGCTTTAGGAAGACAGCTTGCTCTCAGGCACTCTCCATAAGACTGAGCATATAACTGTGCTGGTCAGTTACAGGAGCAAAATGTTCCTTTGAACCTATATAGATTCAATGGCAAACATGCTGGAGGTCTCACTTTGTAGTACACCATCACCCGTGCCCAAATAGGGATGTGACTATATCAAGAGAGTGCAGCCATTATGTGAGGACAGATTCAGGGGACTTGTTAGTTTCTGGTAAAGAAGGAGTGTAAGTTTAACTACTTTCCAAATGCGGCCTGATGGAGCATGCAGAGCTGCCATCCCAGCAGAGTACCTTATCTTGGAAATGAGATGGATTTGTGGACTGAGGTGCGTCTGAGGAGATCTGATCACATTGGTGTCAACTGAAGGATGTGGGGAGTCCATAGGCTGAATTATATACAATAAGGGGGTCTACTTAATTTGTCCTAAATCACTGAGATTAGAACGTTTATCCAGGTTTCTAGGAGAAAAAGTGAAAATAGTGTGTTTTTTTATATCACAGGAATCTTATTAATTTTATGTTCATGAAGAGATGCTGGGTGCTTTAAGGAATGCCAGTTAAGTAATGGGTAAATGAGAAAGAAAAAAAAATTCCCTGCTTGCCTGGTTACTCTTTTCTAGAAGTAAGTAACCTGGTTTTATGGGGCTCAAGACTATGCCTCAAGTTACTACTTTTGTAAAACACAACTCACCTTACTCCAACTTCATAGAAACTAAGCTTTTGCAAATGTCATAAACAGCTATTGAATGTAGTCAGTTACTTTTGCACAGAATAAAATATGAAGAATATATGTTTGCCTGGCTCCTGCCATGATGCCTGCCCCTGCTTCTTCGTGCTCCCCATATCCGTGTATTCATTTCTAGATAGTAATTCAGCCATTGAGCCTCAGACCTAGCACTTGAAATAAACATAAGTTATTTAGAAAACCAGCTGCATTTTAACACATTGCCTGAGGCAACCAACTGGGTCCTGTGAACTTTATGCAGTTATTATTGACCTGTTTTCTCTGTTACTCCAAACTAAATGTGTATTATATTGAGGTAACCATTATGCAAGCAAATGTGGTTCTTAAATATATTTATGAAATGAAGAAAATGGTCAGATAAGCAGTAATAATTGTAGTTTAGCTGTGGATAAAGTTCTGGAATTACTTGATAGGAAACTTTTAAGTCTGATGATGATATCTCAAATGTTCAACTTCAGACTCTGGAACTTAGTAAGCTATTACTTATGTATTTATGAGATTTGCTATGATAGTAACATTTTAAATGCAAAGGTACATTTAATTGAGCTTTCTCTTTTTGGCAACTTGTACTAGAATGTACCTAAATTTTCAGTAAGCTGGTCAAATTAGGAGAGCATCTGTCTTAGCAATGTATTATTCATCTCTAAACAATAATGATGCGGGCAGTTGTATTGTATTGTCATAATTGAAGTTACCTAGCCATATGTTATACACCCTGAAGACACACAACCACATAAAAATTTTAAGTGATCATTTACTGATTCTGATATTTTACTTGAGAAGATAAGTATTTTCAAGTGCGCCAAGGGAAATAAAAATATTACAGAGATTTTCCTTTGATACCTAACCATTAAATTCAATAACTCATAAATCAAAAAATTTTGAAGCTTATTACGAGTCAAGAATTGTGGTAAATGAGCAGCTGTGGAGACAAGTTAAAGCCTGATAAGATAGAAGCCATCTTTCCCAACACTGATAGGAATTGAAAAGGACAATTGACCCTCAACCTGGAAGCCCCACAAACACTTCAAACTCTAAAGCCCAAATGCAATTGCCCTTCACAATCACAATTCTGCCTAGCCAAGCAACCAAGCTAGAGAGAAGCATCTTTGATATCTGGCTCTGTATTGTTTATCCTCTATGTTAAAATCTGTCTACAAGCACTATCATTTCAAATTGCTAAATATTTCTTGAAATTACTCTCTTGTTTACATTTTGTCATTGATTTCTTCTTAGGCACCAATTAAATGATTTATTTCTGCATTTAAGAAATTCTAGACTGAGTACTACTATGTATCAATTCTGTGCCAGTTACATGATGACAAGAGAGAACATGGTCTTAGGTAGCTTCTTTTCAGTGGTGTGGGTAAGACAGATATAAGAAACAAACAACTTTGTATAAGGATACATTCCATAATAAATGGATTACATAAGAAGATGTACCTAACGTAGCCTTTATGCTGGACCTTTCATCCTTTATTCTTCATGTATTTTATGCCTGACTCAGATGCCAAAATCCCTATGCCTGGGCAACCCATGCATTCTTTATGTTTTTGTAGATTTTCTACATTTCATTTTCTTAAAAGTATACACAGCAGCACTGGATTAATTATATACTTATTTGTCTAGTTATCTAGTTATTCACTGTCAAGCCATAAGTTTTTAAAGAGCAGGTATCATGATTATTTATTGAATTCCTAGGTGATGAGAAAACATTGTTTGTATGAGATAGTGCAAACTCTCCCTGGGTATTGGATGGAAGGCTTCGTTGAGGAAGTGAACTTGAGTTGACTTTTAATATAAATTAAATTAGAAATAAATTCTTAAAGGAAATTAAAATTTTAATAGAATTAGACACTTTCCAGACAGAAAGGATTTCAGTGGCAATGTGAAAGCAAATGTGATGGTGTGAAATAACAGAATAACATGAAATGATCCAAGAGCTGTCAGTAGTTTGGTGTGGCTGGGGCATACTGTTTTGGGAAGGAGATACCAGAAATCAGGACGGGCATGGGTAGAGAGGCTAGAAATGGAAGCACCTTGTACATTTTGCAGAGAAATGTAATCATTATATGCTGAAATCTCAGAAGTAGACTGAGTTTTATTTTTGCATATTACCTAGGTAGCAATGAGTAATTATTTTTTTAAAAACTTTTTGGGTCTCATACTCCTCATCTGTAAAATCATGATTATAATAATTATTTTGAGGATCAAATGTATGTCTATAAGTGCTTAGAAAAATGTGTGGTCCATGGTAAACATTCAATATAAGCTGGCTGGTTTTACTGTCATTATGACTTTTGTCTTCATTATTATTAAATATTTGAGAGCCATGAGATAATCTTAAAGCAATTAAGTAACATCATAATTACATTTTAGAAGGGAAACTGTGTTATATAGGGAGAGGAAGGACTGAAAATGAAAACTGAATTAAAAAAGATAATTTAAGAGGCTTTATGACAGATTTTTTGCTTAAACAGCATTGTTTAAATATTATATTTAAAATACTTTAAATTAAAAGTTAAATAGTTTTAAGCTGTGAAAAGCATCCAGAAGCAATGGTGATGGTTACTTATTTAAAAGATAATAAAAAATAGATGAGACAAAAGCACAGAATTAATTCATTAATGTACAAGATAACTTTTATTATTGGGGTGTTCGTATTCATTAATAAGAGAGCATAGTGTAGGGGAAATTAAATGCTTTAATTAAAAAATTGAGATATTTGGAGATACCTGGTGGACAATTACATGATATGATAGCAGTGCTAAACGAAGTTCTGGTCTCTAAAGAGAGGAATCAGCAACAGAAAGTAAATGAGCACAGTATATCCTTCATCAAGCCTATTTTACTACCAAGAAAAAAAAAAGTCAGCTGATCTAAACCATGTTTAGGTGCTTAAGGACAGAAGAGCTTATATACATTTTGATGCAAGTTTCTTAGCTCAGAGTAGATCAGAATTATTCTTGGACCAGTGTGCAGACCAGTGTTTGAGGAGCACTAGTCCAGAGCTTAAGAAAATTAAGAGAATTCTGAATTATAAATATTGAGTTAGGACTATACACTAGTAATAGATAAAATTTTTGGAATGTAGGAAAACATTAAAAGAAATAGTGAGATGTGTAAAAAAAATTAAACCACTTAATTTTAAAAGTGGGCAGAGAGGAACACCAAAAAGTAATACTCATGGAATTAGACCATGAACAATAAGAGCATGGCGCACTGACAAGAGGATAGGCAGCAATTCTCAAAGGGAGGAAGGCTCCCCAAGGGAATGATCATGCAAGACATGATAATTAACTTACTCCTTCAGAAAATGCTGGATACTTATAAATTCACTCTAGTCTTGACTTTTCCCTATCAGATAGCTAAGATACTAGATCTATAGTTTAAAGATGGCTATATAACTTAAGATTGACAAAGAAGTTTATCTGTTTTATGTGCCAAGGTGTCCTAATGGAGGGAAAAACATTATAGGAAGTAGGAGGAAATTTTAAAATGTTCATAATTGTAATTTATGCCTATAAAACACTTCAATTTTTATCCCTATATTTTACACCTGTCTTCAGAGGGGTAATCGATTCCTCTAACCACTGAACAGGGATTCTGAAGAGACTTTCATATAGCTGCTGCTGTTTCTTAGTTTCCTGCTCCCGGGGTTTTAGTTTTAGCTTGCTTTGACCTGCTAAGTCAGTTAACATGTACTCATCAGCTTTCAGGTCCAAGACTTTTTAACATCTCTTTGTGGTGTTTCTTCTCCAATTCTCTCTTCTTTTGTAGCCTTAGTTTTATTTTTCCTGTCATTTGGTAGGAATTGGGGAAAGAGCAAATATAAACTTGTGCTAACACTACCCACTTCCCTGGGAGTCCAAATTTGTAATATGTGAGGTAAATATATAGTCATGCTGAAATAACAATCCTTTCTTTTTTAGTGATTCATTTACCTTTCCTCTGAACGTTTTCTGTTCTAAAGTATGTTTTCATCATTTTCCTATTTTTATAAATTATATAGGTAGAACTCATGTAGAATAGTTCTAAAGTCTGTATCATTTCCATTCTTCTCTCAGTCTGATTCTAATTGATGTGACTTGAGCACAACAAATTATTGCCTTGAGCAAAACACTGATTTAAGCCACTCCCTCTCTTTTACATCATGCTAGGCCTATAATTTCTGTTTCACTAAGACGCAAATGTGCAATTGCTATCACTTATTGCCTATGCAATTTGTTTTGTCTTTTTAAAAACTAGATCTCTTACATATAGAACTTACTTTCTTGCTTGGTTTTTCAGATTTAATAAATGCATCTATCAGCTTTTCCTTAAACCTTTTATTCCATTATATAAATCATTTTGTTGATCTCACTAATTTCTATATCTCTACCTTTAAAAAGTAAATAGTATTAAGTGCTGAAGTTAAGTAGTACTAAGAAGGGCTCAGATTCAACACATCACATTTCTTTACATAAGTATCTTTCAAAAAGTAAAATAAAATTATGTAATAGACTTTTAAGCAATATATGCTTTTCAATGCCTTCATATCCCTTCTTCTTTGCTATTACTTATAGAATACCTAATTTGTCAGTATATTATTGATCATTTATTATCTAGGATGCATCATTTTGAGTAACTATTTGCCCTTAAAATCACAAGCCATTTATTAACAATAGTTAAAATATTTATAATTGTACTCATCTTTGGAACACTATTTGTAGTGTTTCTATGTCTCCCTTCTGAAAGCATAACTGCAAGGCATGTGATTATATCATTTTTATAATTATCATCTGTATAGCATCCCTAAATATCTAGAAAAATAAAGTATCAACTGCTTGTAAAATGTATATTATGAACATGTTCCAATAATTCAATTACACTGTGTTTAATTTTCAATTGAGTCTATGGTTGTACCATTTTATCCCCCTGAATTGGTCTTTTGGCTTCCTTGTTACCTAAGAAAAAAGGGCAAAGTGGCACCTAATTAAGTGATTTAGATTGTTGACATTGATGCCATTAAAAATATTGGGTCATTCAATTTGATACACTTGTGGAATAAACCCAGTTCAAAGCTAAGAACTATTTATAGTTATTTACATTTCTAATTCAATCATCTGTTTTTCTTTGAGATAAAGAAAATGTGAAGAATGAGGGAAATAAGTAATACTTAGTGATTACTATGATCCAGATATTGTGCTGTTTTATTTATTTAATCTTCATTACCTCACGTGCCCATCTAAATAGATACCCATTTTTTGACTTTCAAAGACATTAAAATAACTAATAATATAAAATATCTAATGCAGTTTAATATGGTGAATTATATATGTGTATTCTAAGACATATATAGTTATATACTATGCTACATAGATATACTATATAGTATATACTATACTATATAGATATACTGTATATATATTACATATAATATACTATATTGATATACTATATATTATATATAGTATAACATATCAATATAATATATATATTCTTTTTTTATTATACTTTAAGTTCTAGGGTACATGTGCACAATGTGCAGGTTTGTTACGTATGTATACATGTGCCATGTTGGTGTGCTGCACCCATTAACTCATCATTTAAATTAGGTATATCTCCTAATTCTACCCATCCCCCCTCCCCCCACCCCACAACAGACCCTGGTGTGTGATGTTCCCCACCATGTGTCCAAGTGTTCTCATTGTTCAATTCCCACCTATGAGTTGAGAACATGTGGTGTTTGGTTTTCTGTCCTCGCGATAGTTTGTTCAGAATGATGGTTTCCAGCTTCATCCATATCCCTACACAGGACATGAACTCATCCTTTTTTATGGCTGCATAGTATTCCATGGTGTATATGTGCCACATTTTCTTAATCCAGTCTATCATTGATGGACATTTGGGTTGGTTCCAAGTCTTTGCTATTGTGAATAGTGCCACAATAAACATACGTGTGCATGTGTCTTTATAGCAGCATGATTTATAATCCTTTGGGTATATACCCAGTAATGGGATGGCTGGATCAAATGATATTTCAAGTTCTAGATCCTTGAGGAATTTCCACACTGTCTTCCACAATGGTTGAACTAGTTTACAGTCCCACCAACAGTGTAAAAGTGTTCCTATTTCTCCACATCCTTTCCAGCACCTGTTGTTTCCTGACTCTTTAATGACTACCATTCTAACTGGCGTGAGATGGTATCTCATTGTGGTTTTGATTTGCATTTCTCTGATGGCCAGTGATCATGAGCATTTTTTCATGTGTCTGTTGGCTGCATAAATGTCTTCTTTTGAGAAGTGTCTGTTCATATCCTTTGCCCAGTTTTTGATGGGATTGATTTTTTCTTGTAAATTTGTTTAAGTTCTTTGTAGATTCTGGAAATTAGTCTTTTGTCAGATGGGTAGATTGTAAAAATTTTCTCCCATTCTGTAGGTGGCCTGTTCACTCTGATGGTAGTTTCTTTGCTGTGCAGAAGCTCTTTAGTTTAATTAGATCCCATTTGTCTATTTTGGCTTTTGTTGCTGTTGCTTTTGGTATTTTAGACATGAAGTCCTTGCCCATGCCTATGTCCTGAATGGTATTGCCTAGGTTTTCTTCTAGAGTTTTTATGGTTTTAGGTCTAACATTTAAGTCTTTAATCCATCTTGAGTTAATTTTTGTATAAGGTGTAAGGAAGGGATCCAGTTTCAGCTTTCTACATATGGCTAGCCAGTTTTCCCAGCACCATTTGTTAAATAGGGAATCCTTTCCCCATTTCTTGTTTTTCTCAGGTTTGTCAAAGATCAGATGTTTGTAGATGTGTGGTATTATTTCTGAGGACTCTGTTCTGTTCTATTGGTCTATCTCTCTGTTTTGATACCAGTACCATGCTGTTTTGGTTACTGTAGCCTTGTAGTATAGTTTGAAGTCAGGTAGCATGATGCCTCCAGCTTTGTTCCTTTTGCTTAGGATTGTCTTGGCAATGAGTGCTCTTTTTTGGTTCCATATGAACTTTAAAGTAGATTTTTCCAATTCTGTGAAGAAAGTCATTGGTAGCTTGATGCGGATGGCGTTGAATCTATAAATTACCTTGGGCAGTATGGCCATTTTCACGATATTGATTCTTCCTATCCATGAGCATGGAATGTTCTTCCATTTGTTTGTGTCTTCTTTTATTTCATTGAGCAGTGGTTTGTAGTTTTCCTTGAAGAGGTCCTTCACATCTCTTATAAGTTGGATTCCTAGGTATTTTATTCTCTTTGTAGCAATTGTGAATGGGAGTTCACTCATGGTTTGGATCTCTGTCTGTCTGTTATTGGTGTATAGGAATGCTTGTGATTTTTGTACGTTGATTTTGTATCCTGAGACTTTGCTGAAGTCGCTTATCAGCTGTAGGAGATTTTGGGCTGAGATGATGGGGTTTTCTAAATATACAATCTTGTCATCTGCAAACAGCGACAATTTCACTTCCTCATTGCTAATGGAATACCTATTATTTCTTTCTTCTGCCTGATTGCCCTGGCCAGAACTTGCAACATTATGTTCAGTAGGAGTAGTGAGAGAAGGCATCCCTGTCTTGTGCCAGTTTTCAAAGGGAATGCTTCCAGTTTTTGCCCATTCAGTATGATATTGTCTGTGGGTTTGTCATAAATAGCTCTTGTTATTTTGAGATACGTCCCATCGATACCTAATTTATTGAGAGTTTTTAGCATGAAGGGCCGCTGAATATTGTTGAATGCCTTTTCTGCATCCATTGAGATAATCATGTGATTTTTGTCTTTGGTTATGTTTATATGATGGATTACATTTATTGATTTGTGTATGTTGAACCAGCCTTGCATATCAGGGAAGAAGCCAACTTCATCGTCGTGGATAAGCTTTTTGATGGGCTGCTGGATTCAGTTTGCCATTATTTTATTGAGGATTTTTTGCATCGATGTTCATCAGGGATATTGGTCTAAAATTCTCTTTTTTTGTTGTGTCTCTGCAAGACATTGATATCAGGATGATGCTGGCCTCATAAAATGAGTTAGGGAGGATTCCCTGTTTTCCTATTCATTGGAATAGTTTCAGAAGGAATGGTACCAGCTCCTCTTTGTACCTCTGGTAGAATTTTGCTGTGAATCCATCTGGTCCTGGACTTTTTTTGGTTGGTAGGCTATTAATTATTGCCTCAATTTCAGAGCCTGTTATTGCTCTACTCAGGGATTCAACTTCTTCCTGGTTTAATCTTGGGAGGGTGTATGTGTCCAGGAATGTATCCATTTCTTATAGATTTTCTAGTTTCTTTGCATAGAGGTGTTTATAGTATTCTCTGATGGTAGTTTGTATTTCTGTGTGATCGGTGGTCATATCCCTTTTCTTTTTTTATTGTATCGATTTGATTCTTCTCTCTTTGCTTCTTTATTAGTCTTGCTAGCAGTCTATCAATTTTGTTGATGTTTTCAAAAAAACAGATCCTGGATTCCTTGATTTCTTGAAGGGTTTTTTTCTGTCTCTGTCTCCTCCAGTTCTGCTCTGATCTTAGTTATTTCTTGCCTTCTGCTAGCTTTTGAATGTGTTTGCTCTTGCTTCTCTAGTTCTTTTAATTGTGATGTTAGGGTGTCAATTTTAGATCTTTCCTGCTTCTCTTGTGGGCATTAAGTGCTATAAATTTCCCTCTACACACTGCTTTAAATGTGTCCCAGAGATTCTGGTATGTTGTGTCTTTGTTCTCATTGGTTTCAAAGAACCTCTTTATTTCTGCCTTCCTTTCATTATGTACCCAGTAGTCATTCAGGAGCAGGTTGTTCAGTTTCCATGTTGTTGAGGGGTTTTGAGTGAGTTTCTTAGTCCTGAGCTCTAGTTTGATTGCACCGTTGTCTGAGAGACAGTTTGTTATAATTTCTGTTCTTTTACATTTGCTGAGGAGTGCTTTACTTCCGACTACGTGGTCAATTTTGGAATAAGTGCAATGAGATGATGAGAAGAATGTATATTCTGTTGATTTGGAGTGGAGAGTTCTGTAGATGTCTATTAGGTCCACTTGGTGCAGAGCTGAGTTCAATTCCTGGATATCTTTGTTAACTTTCTGTCTTGTTGATCTGTCTAATGTTGACAGTGGGGTGTTAAAGTCACTCATTATTATCGTGTGGGAGTGTAAGTCTCTTTGTAGGTCTCTAAGGACTTGGTTTATGAATCTGGGTGCTTCTGTATTGTGTGCATATATATTTAGGATAGTTGGCTCTTCTTGTTGAATTGATCCCTTTACCATTATGTAATGGCTATCTTTGTCTCTTTTGATCTTTGTTGGTTTAATGTCTGTTTTATCAGAGACTAGGATTGCAACCCCTGCTTTTTTTTTTTGTTTTCCATTTGCTTGGCCATATGTAGAAAGCGGAAACCGGATCCCTTCCTTACACCTTATACAAAAATTAATTCAAGATGGATTAAAGACTTAAATGTTAGACCTAAAACCATAAAAACCCTAGAAGAAAACCTAGGCAATACCATTCAAGACACAGGCATGGGCAAGGACTTCATGTCTAAAATACCAAAAGCAACAGTAACAAAAGCGAAAATAGACAAATGGGATCTAATTATACTAAAGAGCTTCTGCACAGCGAAAGAAACTACCATCAGAGTGAATAGGCAACCTACAGAATGGGAGAAAATTTTTACAATCTACCTACTGAAGCCTCAGCAATGGCGGGCGCCCTTCCCCCTGCCTCGCAGCTGCCTTGCAGTTCAATATCAGACTGCTGTGCTAGCAGTGAGCCTGGCTCCGTGGCATGGGACCCTCCAATCTAAGCACAGGATATAATCTCCTGGTGTGCCGTTTGCTAAGACCATTGGAAAAGCACAGTATTAGGGTAAGAGTGTCCAAATTTTCCAGGTACCATCTGTCATGGCTTCCCTTGGCTAGGAAAGGGAATTCTCCGACCCCTTGCACTTCCCAGGTAAGGCAGTGCCCCACCCTGCTTTGGCTTAAACTCCTTAGGCTGCACCCACTGTCCAACAAGGCCCAGTGAGATGAACCCGGTACCTCAATTGGAAATGCAGAAATCACCCGTCTTCTGCATTGCTCATGCTGGGAGCTGTAGACTGGAGCTGTTCCTATTCAGCCATCTTGGAACTGCCTCCCAATATATGTATATTCTTATCCATACAACAAACCTATGAGAGGTAGGTGAAATTATTAACATAGATAATAATGAAGAAAGTGCAAAACAGATAAATTTGTTAACTTGTACAATAAGTAACATGAAATTGCATAATGAGTCAAGACCCATAAGTGTGCTGCATTCAGGAGAACCATGAAATTGCATAATTTGTTAACTTGTACAATAAGTAACATGAAATTGCATAATAGACTTCTAAGCAATTCATGCTTTGCATCACCTTCAAACCCCTTCTTCTTTCCTATGTTGTTCAAGTTAATAAATTTAAGAAGTCAAACAGCAGGGTCTCTTTTACTCCAAAGCTTATACTGTTTCCATTATACTATATTGTTTTATCACATTCTAGTTAACATATCTTTTAATTTGTTTCTTAGGATTCAATGTGGTTCTTTATTTAGTAATAGCCATCTTGCCAATTGTGTCAATAATATGTCGACTCTTTAAAGTTGCTAAATGTTTATTCCTTACCACTGGGACTCATCTGTTTGTAAATAAGCAGTTCCACAAATACACTCTAGTAAATTCTAGAGCTGATAGAAACAGTAGTGCTAGTTATCGTGTGTTATGTAAGAATGTGTCATTTGTTTTGTTTTTAATATAGCTGACAATGTATTCATGATTTTTCCTGGTAAGTAAATAAATGACTTTCAATTTATAGTTAAAATGATAATATCTTCATGACTGTACAACATTTTGTATAAATAAAATATTCTGCTTTTATTATATTGTTATCCATGTTTAATGAATTTGAGCTATGTAGATAAAACTTGAGGCACTAGACAGAATAAGTAAGTTTCTAAGTCCTCAATTTTTTTATTCATAGTATTGTTAGCCACAGAATTATTAATGAAAAAAACAACCTTTGTTTATTTGAATATTCTCACAACATGGCACATTGAAGATGTGTTTTATTTTAAACTCACATTTCATACCTAATATTGCAAAGCAGACAATCCTCACTGTAAGTATTATTTATTGATGCTTAAAACTTCAATGAATTATTCAGCCCCTTTACCCTTCTTGCTTTGCTGCACACCTATTGAGTTTTCAGAGCAGTTTCATATCAATAAATTTGTTCTTGCTTTGCTGCTCCAATTTCATGCTTGGCCTTTCTAAGTGACATACAAGAAAAATAAATAGCTAGAAGGAATGAAATAAGTATACAAATTACTTTAAACAACTCGAGATCCAAATCATTAAAGCTCTCAAAGATTTTAAAAATTAAGATGTGAAAGCAAGTCTACAAAAACAGGCTACATGCAAAAATAATAGGCAAAAACCTTGTCTTGTTAACATGCAATCTGTGGAGAGTGACCATGTATTTATACGCATCTTGTACCCGGGGTTGAAATGAACTCTTTACAAATAAGTTCCTAAGAGTTCAAGGACTTACTGCCACTTTTTAACTCATGTTGTCATGCACATTAGAGAGGTAGACAAGAAGAGAATGAATGGCCTTTTTAGTATGTTTGTGTTACTATAAAGAAACACTTGAAGCCAAGTAATTTATAAAGAAAAGAGGTTTATTTGGCTCACAGTTGTACAGGCTATACAAGAAGCATCATGTAGCTACTGCTTCTGATGTGGGGGCTTCAGGTTGCTTCCACTCATGGTAGAAGGGAAACAGGAGCAGGCTTCTCTATACAGAGATCACATGGTGAGAGAAGGGACAAGAGAGATGGGGAACCAGCTCTACAGGGAACTAGTAGAGTGAGAACTCACTCACAGGAGCTGGCTTCTATAGAGAGATCACATGGTGAGAGAAGGGACAAGAGAGATGGGGAACCAGCTCTACAGGGAACTAGTAGAGTGAGAACTCACTCATTACTTTGTGGTCAACACCACCCATGAGGGATCCATTCCATGACTCAAATATGTCCCAGTAGGCACCACTTCCAACACTGGGGATGAAATTTCAACATGAGGTGTGGAGAGTCAAATATTCAAACTGTAGTCATCTCTTCTGTGGAGCTAGAGGGTTGGGAAATTTACCCACTAACTCCATTTGTCAGTGGTCTATTGCTGTTTCAGTGAGGGCTGTTGATGCTCCTGCACTTCCGGCTTGCTCAGCCTAGGAGCTGATAGTGCTCCAGGCCAGTAAAAAAAAAAGCCCTCAGGCCAAAAGTGAGTACTAATCCTTTAGCACAGAGATGAATGTCTAGAGTACAACAGCCTCAGTTGTATTAAGATAAAGAGAGATGTTCATGATGTTTAAAATCAGATGATGACATCAAAATTGAAATGGAAAACAAAAAGTAAATATTTCTTTTCACTTCCTCATTCTTCTGACTTTGAAAACCTCTTACCTTTTATGGAGACAGAGACAAATATGTCTCTGTCTATGGAAATAGTAAAATAAAATTAAGAACAATTTTCACATAACAGTATAATTTAGTATAATTCTCTACTATCAATTATACAAGAATGCTTTATCTCATGATGCAAGATTAAATTGTTATCCAGTTCCAAACCAGGTGGTTATATCAGCCAGCCTTTTTATGTTGACTTATTTGCCTTTAAGCAAATATATTACATCCAACCTTTTAAAATATTTTTATCATTTCCTATTTTTAATACTGAATCCTCAGACTGAAAATTCAACAGTTTTTGCTTTAAAGTTTTACATCTCTTCCTAAATTTTATTTGCCTGCAATCTGATATAGGTGTTCATAGTCATCTAAACATTTCTCTTGTTGTTGTTGGCTTTGCTGCTGGGGCATTCAGTAATTTTCATGACCTGTCTCTAGGTGCTTTATAATTTCCACATGCCTTGTATTTATGAACACCAGCTTATATAACATTCAGATAGAAACAAAGGAAAATGTTATATGTCACAATGGCAGGATGATACAGCTGTGAAGGTAGCAGACATATACAGTGCTTTATATTTTTTAAATCATTGCTTTAAGATTAGATATGATGAATTTCAGATGAGTAAACCAACCATAGTGTACTCCTGTATTTTATCTAGAAAAGTAATGATAATGGATACCCTCAGGTCAGACCTGGGTGTTCACGATCACAACCTCTGTGTCTTTTCTTGGCACCTTATTTGCTGTGGGGAAAAACAATTTCCATTCATGTATCATACTCCATTTGGACAAAGCAATCACCTGAAACTTAGACAAATGTTATTCACATGGCATCCTCTAGATTTCTGAGGCAAAGACATTGGCAAAAACAAAAAAAGAATCATTTACAATAGTGAATCTCAGTAGACCTTTTCCCCTATCTCAGTAAAGATTAAACAATCTTCTTAACCAACTTTGCATTAGGAACAATTAAATGGTTCATTTTTGATGCAGACATTTATTTGAATGATTTTAATTACCACTTAATATGCCCTTATATTGTCCAATTTATTCATTTTAGTATCTTATAACCTTGGTTTACATATTTTTGCTGTTCTATTTATCACCATTCATTGTAGGTTATTAGTGAGATTTAATTTACACTGACATTTCCAGTGACACTTAATTTTATATTCTTTTTCCAGATTTAAATGTTTCTGTAGTTTTCAAATTTTATTTTTAAGCCAACAAAGTTTCCTTCCCATCTCCATGTGTTCTATTTTAAAAGATTTTCAAAAGTAATTTCAAAAACTTTTAGTTCAGTTATAAATATAGATTTTTATTCTTCCCAAGCAATACTGTTTATACATTCAAAATCTTATAGCTACCCAAAGTATAATGTGATCAGTGAATATTACTCTCAAAGTAAAAAATACTAATTTCTTTGTCTTTTTCTTTTTTCTTTTTTTCTTTTGCAGAGTCTCGCTGGGTCACCCAGGCTGGAATGCAGTGGCACTCAGCTCACTGAAATCTCTGCCTCCTGGGTTCAAGCGATTCTCCTGCCTCAGCCTCCTGAGTAGCTGGGATCACAGGCGCCCGCCACCATGACTGGCTAATTTTTGTATTTTTAGTAGAGACAGGTTTTCACCATTTGGCCAGGCTGGTCTCGAACTCCCGACCTCAGGTGATCTGCCCACCTTGGCCTCAGGCCCTTTACCACATATTCTCTAGATTCATGCAAAATAAACACATTGACAGTAAGTTCCTTAACTTTAAAGAAATTTCCATATCCTTGTCAGAATCAGTGTATTAATGTGACTGGGAAAAGGAGAAAATACAGCAAAATGACCCACCATTATACTCAGTCCTGGTTTTCTTTGTTTTTCTTGAACTGGGGAATTTATCAATATCACTTCTATTTCTAAAAAATTACCTAGTCAAAAGCTTTGTAAGCAATTTCACTGTTATTCCTACTGGATAATTGAGTAAAATTTTGGAGGAGGAAAACATTTTAAATTTCACTTCTTATATTCAAATCCAAGATTTTTTCAATTTAAAATACTAAATACTGTCTTTCCATCATTTTTTTTTACCATAGATGAAATAACTTAAAGGGTAGTATGAGCTGAGAAGGGAATACAGAATGTAATTTACTCACATCTTTGTTTGATCTACTATGAAAATTTTTAAAGGCTTCTTTTATGTTTGCTGCCTTGAAACATTTGAATGAACTTCATGAAAGATGTACTGAGCATGTATACCTTTATGTTCTGGTTGCTTGAGTCCTTCGAAAGCTGAAGAACCTATTTTTACAAAAGAATTTTCTCAGGTACCAAGCAGCCAACCATATCAATGATAATCACTAGTTTCTTTAGAAAACTTAAATATTCTCTGCCTTATTTTATTATGGCAAAACATCTTATTATGGCAAATGAAATAAAGGAAAGTATTAGGAAGAATAAAGAGAAAAAGAATGTATAATTTTATGTTACCTTTATGTAATTTATCTGGTCTATTTCCCTTGGTTTTGATTCAATGAAATGTCAATTTAGGAATTATTTATTTTAATACAGCTTTTTTTCTAAATGTTTTATAAGCATGTATCCAACAAACATGATTTATGATAATGTTTAATCACTAAACAAAATCAATAACACAATGTATTTGGAAAATACAGCACATTTTGAAGCTAGATTTTTAGTGATCTTAGCATCATATACTAAAAAGTACATTGTCTTCTGTACGAAGTCACTTCATCCCCAACTGAAATGATTATAGTTATGTGAAGTTAATAATCTGTTATTAGATTGAAGATTCACAATATTTATATAATTTTATGTAATTTTATAAATTTTCCTATAATATAGATTTTAGAAATTACTGTCTGATTACTATCTTTTGGGACTCTTCTAAATTTCTTAAAATATTCCTCTCATAATATTTTGACATGAGAGGATAAGAGCTGCATCTGGAGAAAAGAGGCTTGGGTGTTATTAAGTCCTCACTGTTATACCAATTACTTGCAAGAAATTAAGTCCAACTGAAATGGCTGTATTAGAAGATTACTTAAGCCATCCTCATAGACAGTATTTTTGATAAGAATTTAGTGTCCTTTCCAAGAATCTTCAGTATTTTTCCTCTGTTGCTCAGTATTTCTAACCTATTCTGCCAGGGTTTTGAATGCCTTAATTTATCTGATACCACCTTCCAGATAAAACTATCTGGAACTACTTAACCACTAAATTTCTGCATATATACATATACATATATATATATATATATATATATATATATATAAAATCTTGACTAGTTAATATATTTAATATTTTGCTTCCCATTTTCTGTGACCTAATTTGTGTGCTTAGTTGTATAATTTATACACCTGTATGGTGTTTATTTTAGTACCAAACACATAATTATGATTTTTTCTCTCATAAGGCTGTGAGTCCTTTGAGAGTTTGAGAAAGGGTTTTCATTTTTTTTTTCATCCAACTACTGATATTGGAGCTACTGGCACAAAAATAAATGTTTTGGATGAACAAGATAGCCAGGATTTTGACCCCCAGGATCTTTGCCTCTGGTGTTATGCCTATAAACATGACTAGTGTTATGTTGTTACACAGTAAAAAAAAAAAAAGACTTTGCATATGGAATCAGTGGGCCTTAAAATAAATAGATTATCATGGTTATCCAGATGGGCCCAGTGTAATCCTTGGACCCTGAAAGGCAGATGAGGGGGAAGTGACTTCAGCAAGAAGCAGGGTTAGGAGGTTCTCCACTTTATCTCTTCACAGCAACAATAATTTTGCAGCCATCTGTAGGAAAAGAAAAGTGACTTTGTAGGGGTATTGGGATTCAGGAAACTCCAGTGGAGCCTAAGCCCTGGAAGAATTGTTTTGAGAGGGCAGACCCATGCCCAGGTGGCCAGATCTCTAATCATGGTCCCAACTCCAGAGCCTATCCCCCTGTAAATATATCTGTATTCCTGTTTGGCTTTTGTCATGCCACCAGAACCATCCACCAAGGAATCAGGGAAGAGTCACACCCACTCAAGCCTTGAGTGACAGATCCACCAACTCAGATCCAGCTGTGAGCCATGAAACAGCTGTAAGACACAGCTCCAACCTCCCTCAACTATATTCTTAGGCCAGTACTGCTTGTCCAGAGACCCACTTGGTTACCAAGTGGAATCTCTTCCAGAAACCTGGAAGAAGGCACACACATCTGTGAAATTGGTAACAAGCTCTCCATCTGTGGACATGAAAGCAGGTATTCATCCTGGTGCCAGTGCTACTGACTGAGGTCCTTATGGAAGTCCAACCCACCCAGGGACCAGACAAATCCATAATCACTGGAGTCTCCAGTAACAGGCCCACCAACCATAGACTCTGCTGCAGATTCAACAGTAGGCAGATGTCCTGGCTCAAACCCCACCAGACAATTATCTTTTAAGCAACTTTATCATCCCAGATACCAAACAGGAGAAGGTCTTTACATTCTGAGACCAATCTGTAAAGAATGAAAGTGGTATTTATTCCTTCAAATGCACAGACACCTACACAAGGCTACACAGATAATGAAATATCTTGGAAACATGATACCACCAAATGAAACTAATAAAGCTCCAGGAGCTAACCCTAAAGAAGAGGGGATCTATGAATTGCCTAAAAATAATTCAAAATAATGATTGTAAAGAAGGTCAATGAGATGCATAAAGAAACAAACAAAAAAACAGATAACTAAATGATATTAGGAAAAAATGCACGAACAAAGTAAGGAGTTTAATGAAGAATTAGAAGCCATAAAAAAAGAAACCCAAACAGAAATCCTGGAGCTAAAAAATACAATGATAGAAATTTAAAAAATTAATGGAGAGCTTCAGCAGCAGACCTGATCATACAGAAGAATTAGTAAACTCAAAGATAGGTTGGCCAGGCATGGTAGCTCTCTCCTGTAACCCTGGCAATTTGGGAGACATAGGCATGAAGATAGCTTAAGGCCAGGAGTTTGAGACCAGCCTGGGAAACATAGCAAGACCTTATCTCTACAAAAATGTTAAAATTAAATATTAGCTAGACAAGTACCAGGTTTGGTGGCACACACCTGTAGTCCTAGCTACTCAGGAGGTGGTAGTGGGAGGATCACTGGAGCCCAGAAATTCAAGGTGACAGTGAACTATAATCCTTCCACTGCATTCAAGCCTGGGTGACAGAGTGAGACCATGTCTCTCAAAAAAAGAAAATATAGGCCAATCAGAACAACAACAACAACAATAAAAAAAAAAACCAAAAAGAATGAAAAAAATTAAAACAAGCATAAGGGACCTATGGGACACCATCAAGTGTGTGAATATATGAATTAAGAGCATCCTAGAAGGAGAAAAGAGAAAAAGCCAGAAAGCTTTTTTAAAGAAGTACTTACTGAAAACTTCTACCATCTTAAGAAGCACATGGACATACAGAATAATAAAGCTCTGGGGATCTAAACAAGATAAATTAAAAAAATCATCTAAGACACATTATAATCAAATTGTCAGCAGTCAAGAACAAAGAGAGAATTTTAAAAGCAACAAGACTTGTCACAGAAAAGGGAACCTACAAAAGGCTATCAGCAGACTTCTCAGCAAAAACCTTACAAGCCAGGAGAGAGTGGGATAATATACTAAAATTGCTGAAAGAAAAAAAAACTATCAACCAGAAATACTATACCAAGAAAAGTGGTCTTTCATACGTGAAGAAAAGATAAAGACATTATCAGATAAACAAATGCCAAGAGAGTTCATCGCCAAAAAAACTGTCACAAGAAATTCTAAAAGGAATTCTTTAAGTTGAAACAAAATGCTGCTAAGTAACAATGTGAACACTTAAGAAAATATAAAACTCACTGCTAAAGGTAAATATATGGTCAAATCAGAATGCTCTAATACTGTAATGGCATATAAATTACTTTTAACTTTAACAGAAATGTTAAAAGACAAAAATACTAAACATAACTATCACTACAATAATTTATTAATCCTTACACAATATAAAATATGGAAAGTGTGACATCAATAGCATTAAATTTGAGGGGTCAGTAAAAATGTAGAGTTCTTCCATGCAATTGAAGTTAAGTTGTTATTTGCTTAAAATAAAATTCTATAACACTAAGATGTTTTATGTAAACCCAATGGTGACGGTAAGGAAAAAAACCTGTAGTAGATACATAAAAGAGAAGCGTATCATTTCAAAAAAATTCACAAATTTAAAGGAAGGCAGCAAGAGAGGAAGAAAGGAACAGGAGATCTATGAGACAGCCAGAAAACAATGAACAAAATGGCAATAGTAAGACTATGCCTGTTTATTATCTCTTTAAATGCAAATGGATTAAATTCTCCAATCAAAAGATGTAGAGTGGCCAAAAGAATTTTACAATAGAAATTCAACATATGCTACCTATGAGAGACCAAGTTTAGCCATAAAGACAAACATAGGTTGAAAGCAAAATGACTGAAAAACAAAACCCATCTAAATTGTAAACAGAGCAAAGGTGACTATATTTATACTAAACAAAATACACTTACAATTAAAAATATCACATGAGAAACAAAGAAAGTCATTATATAAAATCATTATATAATGGGTTGATTGATTCATCAAGAGAACATAACAAATGTAAGTATAAGTAAGTGCACGATATGCACCCAAAATTGACACACCTAAGTATATAAAGCAAATGTTAGTAGAACTGAAGTAGATATAGACAGCAATACAATAATAGTAGGAGACTTTAATACCCCACTTTCAACATGAATAGATCATCCAGACACAAAATCTATAAGGAAGCAGTGGACTTGAATAGTGCTATATGGCAAGTAGACCTAACAGATGTATACAGAACATTCCATCTAACAGCATCAGAATACACATTCTTAAGTTTATTCAGAATATTCTCCAAGAGAGCAATTGTGAATGGGAGTTCATTCATGATTTGGCTGTCTGCTTGCCTCTTGTTGATGTGTAGGAATGCTAGCAGTTTTTGCAGATCTATTTTGTATCTGAGGCTTTGCTGAAGTGGCTAATCAGCTTAACAAACTTTTGGGCCGAGTTGATGATGGGGTTTTCTAGACATGGAATCATGACATCTGCAATAAAAGATAATGTGACTTCCTCTGTTCCTGTTTGAATATCCTTTATTTCTTTCTCTTGCCTGATTGCCTTGGCCAGAAATTCCAATACTATGTTGATTAAGCATGGTAAGGGAGGGCATCCTTGTCTTGTGCTGGTTTTCAAGGGAAATGCTTCCAGCTTTTGCCCATTCTGTATGATGTGGCTATGGGTTTGTCATATATGGCTCTTATTATTTTGAGATATGTTCCTTCAATACCAGTTTATTGAGAGTTTTTACCATGAAGCGATGTTGAATATTATCGAAGGCCTTTTCTATGTCTATAGGAATAATCATATGGTTTCTGTATTTATTTTGTTTATATGATGAATTACATTTATTGCTTTGCATATGTTGAACCAACCTTGCATTCCAGGAAGAAGCCAATTTGATTGTGTTATATAAGCTTTCTGATGTGCTGCTGGATTCGGTTTGCCAGTATTTTAATAGAGGATTTTTGCATTGATGTTCATCAGGGATATTGGCCTGAAGTTTTATTATTTTTTTGTTGTATCTCTGCCAGGTTTTGGTATCAGGATGATGCTAACTGCATCATCAGGAGTCCCTCATTTTCAATTGTTTGGAATAGTTTCACCAGGAATGGTACTCTTATTTTATGTCTGGTAGAATTCAGCTGTAAATCCATCTTGTCCTGGTCTTTTTAAATTGATAGGCTATTTATTACTGCCTCAGTTTCAGAACTTGTTATTGGTCTATTCAGGGATTCAGTTTCTTCCTGGTTCAGTCTTGGGTAGGAAAACAGGTAACAAGGGAAGTGAAGGACCTCTTCAAGGAGAACTACAAACTACTCCTCAAGGAAATCAGAGAGAACACATACAAATGGAAGAACATTCCATGCTCATGGATAGGAAGAATCAATATTGTGAAAATGGCCATACTGCCCAGATGAATTTATACATTCAATGCTATTCCCATTAAACTACCATTGACATTCTTCACAGAATTAGAAAAAAAAAACTATTTGAAAAATCAGATGGAACCAAAAAAGAACCTGAATAGCAAAGACAATCCTAAGCAAAAAGAACAAAACTGGAGTCCTCACACTGCCTGACTTCAAACTATATCACAAGGCTATAGTAGCTAAAACAGCATGACACTGACAAAAACAGACACATAGGCCAATGTAACAGAATAGAGAAAACAGAAATAAGACTGCATACCTGCAACCATCTTATCTTCGACAAACCTGACAAAAACAAGCACTGGGAAAAGGATTCCCTATTTAATAAGTGGTGCCAGGAGAACTGGCTAGCCATATGCAGGAAATTGAAACTGGACCCCTTCCTTATATCTTATACAAAAATTAACTCAAAATGGAGTAAAGACTTGATTGCAAAACCAAAAACTATGAAAACCTTCAAAGAAAATCTAGGCAATACCATTCAGGACATAGGCACTGGCAAAGATTTCATGAGGAACACATCAAAAGGAATTGCAACAAAAGCCAAAATTGACAAATAGGATCTACTTAAACTTAAGAGTTTCTGCACAGCAAAAGAAATTATCATCAGAGTGAACAGACAACCTACAAAATGGGAGAACATTTTCACAATCTATCCATCTGACAAAGGTCTAATATCCAGAGTCTACAAGGAGCTTAAACAAATTTACAAGAAAAAAACCAAACAACCCCATTAAAAAATGAGCAAAGGACATAAATGGACACTTCTCAAAGAAGACATTCATGCAGCAAACAAACATATGAAAAAAAGTCTCAACATCATTGATCATTAGAGAAATGCCAATCAAAACCACAACGAGATACCATATCATGCCAGTGAGTATGATGATTATTAAAAAATCAAGAAACAACAGATGCTGGCACAGCTGTGTAGGAAAAGATTGGTGGAAGTGTAAATTAGTTCAACGATTGTGGATACAGTGTGGTGATTTCTCACTGATCTAGAAGCAGAGATATCATTTGACCCAGCAATCCCATTACTGGGTACATAGCTAAAGGAATATAAATCATTCTATTATAAAGATACATGCATGCATATGTTTATTGCAGCACTATTTATGATAGCAAAGATATTGAATCAACCCAAATGTTCATCAATGATAGACTGGATGAAGGAAATGTGGTACATATATACCATGGAATACTATGCAGCTATAAAAAGGAATGAGATCCTGTTCTTTGCAGGGACATGGATGGAGTTGGAAGCCATTATCCTCATGAAACTAATGCAGGAACAGAAAGCCAAACACTGCCTGTTCTTACTTATAAGTGGGAGCTGAATGATAAGAACACATGGATACATGTTTAGGAACAACACACACTGGGGCCTGTCATTGGGGGTCAAGGGGAGGGAGAGCATCAGGAAGAATAGCTAATGGATGCTGGGCTTAATCCTAGGTGTTGGGCTGATCTATGCTGCAGACCACCGTGGCACATGTTTACCTGCGTAACAAACCTGCACATCGTCCACGTGTACCCTGGAACTTAAAATAAATGTTGAAGAGAATTTTAAAAATATTCTCTAGGATAGAGCATATGTTGAGCCACAAAACAAATCCTAACAAATTTAAGAAGCTTGAAATCATATCAAGTATCTTTTCTGACCACATTGTTATAAAACTAAAAATCAACAACAGGAAGAAAAATCGAAAATTGGTAAACAGTGACTTGACACAAAAGAATATTGAAACATAACTTACCAGAATTTATGGGATGCAAACAAAACAGCAGTTCTAGAAGGGAAGCTGTGACCAATGCCTACATTTAGAGAAAAGAAAGATACTAGATAAACAACTTAAATTCACACCTGAAGGAAATAGAATAAAAGAACAAATTAAGCCCAAAGTCAGCATCAGGAAAGAAATAATACAGATTAGAACTGAAATAAATGAAATAGAGACTAGAAACACAATATACAAATCAACAAAATTAAGAGATTTTTAATTAAAAAAAAAATTGACAAAACTTCAGATAGGCTAACCAAGAAAAAGAGTGAGGACTCAAATAAATAAAATGTTAAATGAAAGAAGATAAATTACAAATTATACCACAGAAATACAAAAGATCATAATACTATGAACAAATATACACTATTAAATTGTGTAACCAAAAGAAATGAATAAATTTGTAGAAACATGAAACCTGCCGAGACTAAATCATAAAGAAATAGAAAATCTGAACTGATCAATAATGGGTAAGGAGATTGAATCAGTAATCAAAGAAACACCCAACAAAGAAAACCTAGAATTTGATGGTTTTACAGGTTAACTCTACCAAGCCTTTAAAGAAGAAATACAACCTTCTCAACCTTTCCAAAAAATTAAAGAAGAAACACCTCCCAAACTCGTTTACTATGCTAGCCTTACATTGATACTTTGTTATCTAGTATTAAAGACAAAAGCTTTGCCAGAGAAGGACATTATAAGAAAAGAAAATTACAGGCCAATATCCCTGATAAACATATATGCAAAAATCCTCAAGAAAATGCTAGCAAACCAAACTCAACAGCACATTAAAAGAGTCATAAACCATGATCAAGTAGGATTTATCCATGGGGTACAAGTATGGTTCAACATACACAAATCAGTAAGTGTAATATATCACATTTACAATATGAACAGTAAAAATCATATGATCATCTCAATAGATGCATAAAAATTTTTCAACACTTTTTCATGATAACAACTGTCAACAAATTAGGTATAAAACAATGTATCTCAGCATAATGAGTGGTCATATAAAACAAGCCCACAGCTAACATACTCAGTAGTGAAAAGCTGAAGCTTTTCCTCTAATATCAGGAGAAAGACAAAAAAAAAGTCCATTTTTGCCACTTGCATTCAAGATAATACTGGAAGTCTTAGCCAGAGCAATTAGGCAAAAATAAATGAATAAAAGGCATTCAAATTGGAAAGGAAGAAGTTAAGTTGTCTCTGCAAATGACATGATCTAATATATAGCAAACCCTGAAAATTCAGTAAAAACTGTCAAGCTAATAAATGAATTTGGTAAAATTGTAGATTCAATATTAAAATTTGATTTCTGAAAAGTTACAATGAGCCACCTGAAAAAGAAATTAAGAAAACAATTTCAGTTACAGTAGCATCAACGATAACAAAATATTTAGGAATAATTTGAAGGAGACAAAACATCTGTACACCTAAAATTATGAGATTTTGATGAAAGAAATTGAAGAAGGCACAAATGCAAAGGTATCTCATGCTCATGGATTGAAAGAATTAATCTTGTTAAAATATCCATACTATCCAAAGTAATCTATAAATTCATTGCAATCCTTATCAGAATTCCAATGGCATTTTTCAGAGCAATAGAAAAAAATCTAAAATTTATATGGAGCCACAAAAGTCCAATAATAGCCAAAGCAATCCTCAGAAAGAAGAAAAATCTGGAGACATCACATGTACTAATTCCAAACTATATTACAAAGCTATGGTAATCAAAACATGATGGTACTGGCATAAAAACAAACTCATGGACAGATGGTATAGAATAGTGAGCCTGTAAATAAACCCACACATATATAGTCAAAAAAGCTTTGACAAGAGCACCAAGAATACACGTTAGGAAAGATGAGTTTCTTCAATAAATAATGTTGGGAAAACTGGATAACCACATGCAAAAGAGTGAAACTGGACCCTTGTCTTACAACATATACAAATATTAACACAAAGTGGATTAAATACTTACATGAAAGATCTGAAAGTCTAAAAGTCCTAGAAGAAAACATAGGGTAAACTCTTCTTGATATTGGTCTTGGCAATGGTTTCTTGGATATGACTCCCAAAGCACAAGCAACAAAAGCAAAAATAAACAAATGGGACAACAGCCAACTGAAAATCTTCAGCACAGCAAAGAAAACAAAGTGAAAATGCAACCTACAGAACAGGAGAAAATATCTGCAAACTATATGTCTGATAATTGGTTGAAATATATAAGGAATTCATCTAACTCAATAGTGAAAAGAAAACAAATTACCTGATTTAAAAATGGGCAAAGGACCTGAATAGACAGTTTTCCAAAGAAGACATAAAAATATCCAACAGATACATAAAAAGGTACTCAACATCATTAATTGTCAGAGAAATGCAAATGAAAATCACAATGAGATATTACTTCACGTCTCTTAGGATGGCTTTTGTTAAAAAAAACAGGAGATAACAATTGTTGGCAAGTCTCTGGAGAAGCAGGGAACCCTTGTATGATGTTGGCAGAAATGTAAGTTTGTAGAGCCCTGTGGAAAACAATGCAGTTTCTTCAAAGATGAAAAATAGAATTACCATAGGATCCAGAAATTCTACTTCTGGTTATATGTCCAAAGGAAATTAAATTAATATTTCAAAGATATATCTTCATCATCAGGTTGACTGCAATATTATTCACATAGGCACAATATGGAAACAACTTAAGTGTCAGCTGACAGATGAATGGATAGAAAATGTGATAGAGATAGATAGAGATGTATAGATGGAGAATTTTTTTAGTCATTAAAGCAAAAAGGGAAATCCTGCCATTTGTGACAACATGGATAAACCTGGAGGGTATTATGCTAAGTGAAATAGCCAGAGACAGAAAAACAAATCCTGTGTGATCTCACTTACGTGTAGAATCTAAAAAAGTCTAACTTACAGAAGCAGAGAGTAGAATTGTGGTTCCCAGTGGCTGGGGGTTGGAAGAAATGGGGAAAGTTGGTCAGGGGTACAAACGGTCAATTATAAGATGAATAAGTTCTGGGGATCACAGCTAATGTGAATTAGCATGGGTGGTGTGTTAGTCAGAGATGTCCTGTGAAACAGAACAGAAGGGTATACATAGATATATAAAAGGAGATCTATTACAGGAATTGGCTTAGGTGGTTATGGAGGATGAAAAGTCTCATGATATGTAGTATGCAAACTGGAGAACCAGGAAAGCCTATGGTGTAATTCAGTTGGAGTCTGAAAGCCTGAGAACCAGGAAAACAGCATAACTTTTGTCCAAGGCTGAAGGCCTGAGAACCTTGTGGAGTCGTGGGTGTAAGTCCTGAAATACAGTGGCCAGAGTATGTGTAACTCTGATATCCCAGGCAGAAGAAGATGGATGTCCCAACTTTGGAAAAGATGGATAATTTGTCCTTTTACTAATTTTTTGTTATATGGAGGCGTATCTTCTTTATTCAGTCTGTTGATTCAAATGCTAATCTCTTCCAGAAATATATCATAGACACACCCAGATATAACATTTTACCACCTGTCTGTATATCTTGTAACCCACTCAAGTTGACGCATAAAATAAACAATGACAGGTAGTGATGAGCATGTTAATTTGATTGTAGTAATCATTACACAGTGTAAATATGTATCAAATGGTCGCACTGTACACCTTCAATATACATAATTTACACTTATCAATTAAATATTTTAAAATTAAAAATTAAAAAAAGTTAAAAAAAAAAACCACAATGAGAAAGGAATGATAAAAGGAAAGGCAGGTGAGCTGAGGCAACTGAAGGATTTTGATTATAAAGGGCTTTATATTTCAGCTGCCTTTGAAGATAAAGGAAGCCAGGATCGAAGAAATGCAGGCAAGCTTTAGAAGCTTAGATTACCCTTGGCAAAAGCCAGCAAGAAAAGGGGACCTCAGTTCTACAACTACCAGAAACTGAATTTTGTTAACAACCTGCAAGTGCCTGGAAGTAAATTCTCTTCCAGAGCCTCCAGGAAAGAATGTAGCCCTGTCCACACCTTGATTTTAGCTTAGTAATACTCATGATGGACTCCTGACATTCAGAACTGTGAGATAATAAAACTTTTGTTGTTTTAACCATGATGTTTCTGGTAATTTGTTACATCAGCAAAAAAAACCCCCAGTACATTAAGTTACTGATTGTATGGTTGAATATCTTTGCTGCTCCCTTTGCCTTTACATTCCTTTCTCGTTACATACTCACATTCACCTTTCCAGGCTCAGCCTAGTCACACCACAGCACAGGGATCTTCTCTGATGATTCCGGCTTAGACTGATCATTTTCTTCTCTGAATTTTCTTATGTGTACAACACACTTACTGCATTTTGTGTTGCCTTATTGCCTAATTGTGTGTTATACTTAATTACCCTGTTAATAATAATTTTGTATGCATATATTTTGTTTTCCATGTGGATTTGCAAACAGAGAATTAGGAGGACATTGGTGCTTATGAAATACTCATTGATTGATTCATGTTTTCTAATTTTCAAAATATTTCTAACTAATCAAGTAATTCTTAGGTGATTTTTTAAAAAGAATTCCAGTATATTTTGAAACAGATTTCTGGCCTTAATTTTGTATAAAAAAGAAAAAAACAGATGCATTAAGATAAAAGGATCCTGCACATTGCCTTTAGGACATCCAGTAAATCACCAAAAAGAAGCAAAGCATATAAAATCAAAACATACACAACCTTTTTAAAACAGCAGGTATAGCTCAAGTTCTATAACAGTAAAGCAGCTGGTGTTAGCAATGGGTAAATAATTTATATAGGACTGAGAGGAAGTTGGAAAGACATTTCAATGTCAACTTTTTAACATATAAGATTTTCAAATTAATAAATATAGCGTATTTGTGGTTGTGGCTACTAAAAATAAAGTTCACTGAAAATTAAGACATAATTCTACTAATGAGTTTATTCTAGAAAACCTGACAGTTTTATTTGGCATGAAAATGCGTATCTTCTTTTTATTTCATTAGAAAAACATGCTGAAATATAGTATTGTTTTTTTCTTTTAAAAAAAGTAGGTCTGGCCTGGCGCTGTGGCTCACGCCTGTAGTCCCAACACTTTGGGAGGCTGAGGCAGGCAGATCACCTGAGGTCAGGAGTTCAAGACCAGCCTGGCCAACATGGTGAAAACCCGTCTCTACTTAAAAAAAAAAAAAATTAGCCAGGCATGATGGCAAGTGCCTGTAATCCCAGATGCTAAGGAGACTGAGGCAGGAGAATTGCTTGAACCCAGGAGGTGGAGATTGCAGTAGGTTGAGATCATGCCATTGCAATTCAGCCTGGGTGACAAGTGTGAAACTCCGTCTAAAAAAAAAAAGTAGTTCTGGTTAACGGTAGAAAAAGAATATAAGCATAATTAGGAACCTGATAATCAGAGGTTTGCTTAGCAAAAATAGGTGAAAGAAATACTTAATGTTCCTTATTTTATAAAGAACAGGCTTGAAACTAATTTCTAACATATAGCTTATGAAACCAAGAAACTTATTTTATAGGTAATGCACAAATAAGACACTTAGCCTCTAGAATTGAAAGCAATTACTGGAACTTTATTCAGAAGAGTTTCCCCCTATCTACTTATCTTACTAGCATCTCCTAATATAAATTTTAGCCTATAAAAATACTTGTCATCTCCTTCAAAGAAGTTCTAAGAAAACAAAAGATAATATATACAAATCAACCAAGCAGTGTTCACTGAGTCTCTGTATTGTGCACTGTTCCCGTCAGCTTCAGAGGAGACAGCAGGCAGAGAAAGGTCATATATAAGAGAATGAGTTATGATCTGGTCACCAGAAAGCCTGCAAAATAGCTGAAGAATGAGGAAACCTATGTAAGGAAATAAAGGCAAAGAGTACATAACACTGTAAGAACTCAGCAGATCTTAAGAAAACTCTTAGATCTGTGGAATTTGGGTAGATTTTTGAAATGCCCTCTCACACTTTACCTTTCTCATCCTACTCAAACCTTCAATATCTGGGTCAACAGTTATCTCAGCTCTGTGGAGTAATTTTGTTATGTTCCCACACAAAATTATTCCACTGTTTTACAACCACTCTAGCTATTTCACATTTATCCACATTTCTAGCTATATGCACTTGGATAGTTACTTAAGCACTCTATGCCTCAATGTTCTCATCAGTAACATAACAGTTTCTATCTCATAGGATTATTGTATTATATGAGTTTCTATAAATTAGTTAGAACAGTGTTTGGCACATAGTAAGTGCTTGAGAACTGTTAGCTTTTAGTATAATAATGTTTTATTTTTAGGAGCTGATATTATAAAATGCAAGGTCATTAAGAGTAAAATATGCCTTATTTTTACAGAAGTAAATGTAATATCTTTCCGAGTATAGGTGATTAATAGCTATTGTTGAATTGGTGTGAGTATGTAGAAAAAGAAAATGTTTTAGGTAAGAGAAACAAGAAATTATATGTGTGGTTGTGATTAAGCTTTCATACCATAGTTCTTGTTTAATTGAATTAGCTTTTAATATTATTCCTCTCAGTAAAATGACTTTTATACACATTAATTTGACTTGAATTGGACATGTATGTTTAAATATGCCTATTTTTATAAAACTATCCTATGAATATATATGAACTAGGTGTAAGCAATGTATGGTTTATATATTTAAGAAATTAATTTGTTTCTAATAACTATATTTTGAGTTAGAAACACTAAAAGCGACAGCATGAATTTTTAGTATCCTGGCTTAAGAGAAAGAAGATAATTGACATGTTTGGGTGAACATCTTTTACCTCGTATTTTCATTTTTGCTCAATTTTAGAACTAATGGGAACTTTAAACTTTTTTATCTTGAAAAACAAAATTGAAGGAAATACTTTTGAGAAACTTTGCTGTTAGAAAGATTTTGATTTTATTTCCATCAGAATGTCATATAAATTACACAAATCAAATCTGTTGACATCCCAAGAATATTATAATTACACGTTCTTATGAATTACATGGGAATTGCACATACTGTGAAAAGCATTGTAATTGTAATTATTATGTAATATGTATTATAATTTATCCTATAGAAGTAACAAAGTCTTGTAATTAAATAAAGTAATAAATGTGTTGCTATATTACCATAATTGACAAGTAATTGATAAGTTATCTTCTTTAGGACAAAATGGTCACTAGTAAGAATGGACCCAATTCAACTTTTATCTTAAGTTAAAATACTCATTAAATTTAAGATGAGCATTGGGTATCTAAAATAATCAGTCATAGAAATAGAGTCAAAAGTTGGTTTCCATAGACTGGTAGAGAGGGAAATGTGGAGTTGCTGCTCAACAAGTATAAAGTTTCATTTATGCAAGATCAATACGTTCTAAAGATCTGCTCTACAACATTATGTTTATAGTTAACAACACTGTATTGTATACCTTACATTTTGTTGAGGATAGATCTTATGTTCAGGGTTCCTACCACCATTTTTAAAATTATACTTTAAGACTGGGATACATGTGCAGAATGTGCAGTTTTGTTACATAGGTATACACGTGCCATGGTGGTTTGCTGCACACATCAACCCATCACCTACATTAGGTATTCCTCCTAATGTTATCCCCTCCCTAGCCCCCCACATCCCAATAGGCCCCGATGTGTGATGTTCCCCTTCCTATATCCATGTGTTCTCATTGTTCAACTCCCACTTATGAGTGAGAACATGCGGTGTTTGGTTTTCTGTTCTTGTGATAGTTTGCTGAGAATGATGGTTTCTGACTTCATCCATGTCCCTGCAAAGGACATGAACTCATCCTTTTTTATGGCTGCATAGTATTCCATGGTGTTTATGTGCCACATTTTCTTTAACCAAGCTATTATTGATGGACATTTTGGTTGGTTCCAAGTCTTCGTTATTGTGAATAGTGCTGCAATAAACATACGTGCACATATGTCTTTATAGTAGATTGATTTATAATCCTTTGAGTATACACCCAGCAATGGGATTGCTGGATCAAATGGTATTTCTAGTTCTAGATCCTTGAGGAATCTCCACACTGTCTTCCACAATGGTTGAACTGATTTACATGACCACGATTTAAAAAAAAAAAGAAAAGTAGTGGATTGAGTCATGAAAGGTCAAGAAACTTCAGAATGAAATTTTACACAGAAATATTCAGAATTTTTAAAAAACTTAGTCTATTGTATTTAATAGAATTTCAATTTGAAACCTATATGATAAAATGTGTGCAATTTTAAGAGTATTTTTAATTGAATCCTAAATGTTTCTTGTTGACTTTTAATTTCTGATTTGTGTGTTTGCATATTTGTATGTAAATTTTGGATACTTAATAGTCTTCTGAAAACAATTTTGAAAAGTAAAACAGACTTTAAATTTATATAAAAAAATGATTCCAACTTTTAGAATGCTTACTATATGCTGGGTACTAAGCATTTATTGAACCCTATGAGTCAGACACTCATATAAGTGATTCAGATAACTCATTTAAAGCTCACTATAATCCTATAAGTAGATGCTGTTACCATCCCCATTTTCTAGGTGAGGAGCTAGGGCACAGTATAGTAAGGTGTCTGTCCTAACATCATAGAATAATGATGGATTAATGGTATTCAACTCTAGCAGCTAGTTCCAGAATCCAGGCTCTTAATCACCATGCTAACCATCTTCATTCAAATGGAAAACAGATAAGGAAGATAGAAGTTTAAGGTTGTTTTTCTGTGAATGAAGAACATCACCACCACCACATTTATTTAACATCCTTACACACTTTAAAGTAGCACTTTTCAGATGGGACATATTTATTGCTCCAAGGGGATAGGTACAAAGTAAATAAAATTTCCCCACGGCCCATCCTGCTGTCTTATCCTGGAAAGTATTAGTCACTTTTCTCAAAGTGTGATTCATGTAATATGTAACATCATGTTAGGTGCTCTTTTCAAAAGCTTACCTTTCAGTGGGATTGTATGTCAAGAATTACAAACTTGTACGATCATGAGTAAGTTACCCAGCCATTCAAGGATTCAGTTTTTCTATCTGTAAACAATCCCATTAGACTGAATAAGTTCTAAGCATATTTTAGATGAGTTTAGGATATACAATGGAGAAAAAAATGCAGGCTTTGTAGGCAGAGGGCCAGCTTCACTGATGAAGTTACCAATTTACTGAATCTCTACTTTTACCACTGTGAAATTGAGATGAAAATAATCTATTTTACAGAATGGTTGTGAGGATTAACTTAACTAGCTAGTGCACATTCAAGAAATATTAGCTGTTATTCTTATAAAATAATGTAATAATTGTATTTACTATAAAATTTGACCCAATTGCAAATGACTGTTTGTCATGGAGTTTATTACTAAGGGAACTTAATTTAAAATAACTGACATGGAATTTTAAATGATCTGGTGAGATTTAAATGATTCTGTTAGTTTGCTTTTAATATGCTTGATTAAATGTCTTTGTGTATAAATATAAATACCATGCTTAGTCAGGGATATAGCTTTTATTTAGCTCCTAATACAAAGTCCCAATTGCTCTGCAGGTGATTCACATCTTGAAAGGGTATAAAAGTGATTCTACACTCATTTTCAATCCAACTTGAATTTCTGTTTCATTATTTTCTAATGAAATTGAATTTGGTAATACTTGACACCTGATAAGATTTTGTTTATCTTGCTATAAAAAATAGACTAATAAAATAGATTTCCACAGCGCTCAATCTTGGCTATAGCATTTTACAGCCACATAAAAATTATCATCCATCCACTTACAATATTCTATCTTTATGGCTTTTCATAAGCAATATTGCTTTCAGTTTGGTATTGAATTTTAAGAAACTAAAATATAATTGTACACATTGTATATTTCTGTAATGAAATTGAGTTAAACACAATTGTCTAGATTCCTTTGTCACTTTTTATGGACAACATTTATTCAAAATGCAGTGGACATGTGAACAAATTTGAGTCTTTATAATATGGCAAATGCAGTTGCCTTGCTTTTGGAAAATAAAGCATCCTAAAATTGGCATCAATTACTAATTAGAATGTTAGAGTTTAAAATAAGACTATGATCTTCAGAGAGTGATTGGACTACTGAGATCGTAGTACATCATCACTTGATGGTCTAGGTGCAGTCCCAACTTGATTTTCTTTCTCTACTCCCATTTTCAGATTTTTCATCAGACTCTCTAGTTGTTTATTTCCAACCACCTTTCATGCCCTGTGTGTAATTATGAATAATATATTCTTTTAAGTATTCATAGGTACAGTTTCTGTTCCTTACTGTTTTCACTTGTTTCTTAGATTTATAGGTATTGATAATGTGTAATTCTCTCCTTTTGATACATTATTGCATTTTAGTATTGTTTGAAATTCAATCGAATGAAAAGTACTTTATTAATCATCACTCTATTGTCTATTATTTTTCAAAATCTTTAGAAATGCAAACAATGCTGCAATCAACATCTTCCTGTTTATATCTATTTATATGTGCCAAGTTTCCTGCAGGTTTCTGAAGTCTTCCTTATGCTTATCAATTATGAAAAGATTAAAGGCAAAAGGATAGTTCTGAGGGAAACATATTACCCCTCCAAGGCAGGAATAAATAGAGCATTGATTTATCTTGTATCAAATTAAAGAGTTTTTGATAATATTAGTTCTTCTATTATCATAATACTTTTTCTTTTCAAGCTATTATTTCATTTTTATGCCATCACAGAATAAAATGTCAATATTATGTACTAATCCTACCTTATTTCTCCCTTAAGAATTTTAGATTCTGTTTTGGTCTTTCAGAGACATAATTTCAGATGTTCTTGACTGATCGTTTTCGATATCTATATCTATTTCTCTTTCAATTTAAGTACGTTCAAATGAATCTTGCAGAATAATATATGATGGAACAATAATCTTTTTTAAAGAAAACAGGTACTACACTATAATATTTAGCTATTAACCTTATTTGTTTTTAAAAGTACATAAAAAGTCACCTGACACCAAAATAAATATTTGTTAAGAACCCATTATGTGCCAAATTCTGTTACCATTTTATTATTTATTCACCTAAATATACTATTTATTTAGATCAATACAGTATCACATTGTAGATTAAGAAAGCAAGAGTGAGAAAATAAAAATTTGTAAACATGTTGAAGCAGACATATGAAAGCAAAATTCTTAATTACTAGGTTTTTGTTGATTTTTGTTAATAAGGCCACAAACTTTACTGATATTTATGCACATGATAAATATACTTAAATTAACCTGTCTTATACTCATGTTGTCATGAGTAAAATCTCAAGCGTAAGAATTTTATTATATTTTCATCTGAAAATATATTAAGTACTATTGAATGTAATTCTATTGTCTATAATCTCAGTTACGTGTTTTTTTCCTTTAGCATGCTTTAAAAGTTAATTAAGTATATTCTATACTAGAAAATTTTTATCATTATAAAACTATCTATATTAAACAGACTAGATAGATCTGAGACATACAACCTATGCCTCATTTCTATATTTTCACTTCACTAGCAATGTGTTTATAACATTGTGTAACACTTTAAAAAATTTTTAGCTTTCATTGTTTATATCTCATGTATTTTACAAATACATGTTATGTTGGAAAATAATTGAGACTAGAAAGACATAATTTATCATTCAAATCCTCTTAAAATATCTTGGTTGGGATACTTGGTATATATGTTCAGAACATAAGTATTTTCACATAAAATTATATACAATAAGCATTCAAAAGAATAGGGGGAGAAAAGCTATTACAATGGTATACCATAGTATTTCAGGCATTGTGTTTAAACTTGTGCCTGTGTGTGAATATAGTGGACATTTTTCTCCTAGAAATATTGTAAAAACAGTTTTTATTGCATAGGGTATGTGTATTATTTGAAACGTATTAGATTTTAAATTTACTTTACTACAGACTATGTGAAATCTGAATATTGACTTCATTCTAACCTGTGCTGACTTCCCAGTTAAACTATTGATTATTTTGCTTACAATGCACCAGTATGCACATGTGTGCACGTGCACAACTATTTTTACTTTGTTAAGATTTTATTTGCTGATACATAAAGGTAACAAGCACCCAATTTATTGCTGAAAGAATATTAAAGGTGTTATTTATTCCTCAATTGACTTACCTTTGAAATATGATTGTTTTCCAAAAAAAGAAAACATTATGAAATGGACACATGGCAAAACAAAGAATATCATTCAGCTAAGTTGAAAACCATTTTCGAAATGTTCTATTATATGAATGTACTACATATTTCTTTTCCTACTTCTTTAGCTTCTCAAATGAATGCAAACTCTGATTCTTTTCTACACTTTTATGAGTGTGCTTTTGTACATCTACATACCATGACTTTTTAGTCAAGTGCTAAACCTATTAATGATGGAAATCCTCTAGCGTTTTATTGGTTCTTTCATTCATGTAAACAATCTGTTTTATTGTATATAAGCCTTTTGTAAATAAAAATTTGGCTAGCTTGGCCGGGCGTGGTGGCTCACGCCTGTAATCCCAGCATTTTGGGAGGCGGAGGTGGGCGGATAACGAGGTCAGGAGTTCAAGACCATCCTGGGTAACACGGTGAAACCCCGTCTCTACTAAAAATACAAAAAGTTAGCTGGGCGTGGTGGCGGGCACCTGTAGTCTCAGCTACTCGGGAGGCTGAGGCAGGAGAATGGCGTGAACCCGGGAGGCGGAACTTAAGAGTGAGCGGAGATGGCGCCAATGCACTCCAGTCTGGGCAACAGAGCGAGACTCCATCTCAAAAACAGCAACAACAACAACAACAAAAACAAACATAAAAAATTGGCTAGCTAATACATTCACAGAGCTCAAATTTGGAAATATAAAACTATAAAATGTGAAATGCTTTTCTTTCACTATTTTTTCCCAGCTACCCAGTTAATTCAATTTTAGAAACTATTGTTATTAGTTTTCTAGGTATACTTCTAAAGAGAGTGTTTTCACACATATACATACACAGCATTTCTTCCCTTTTCTTGCGGGGGGCGGTGGATGGGGTTTCGCTCTTGTTGCCCAGGCTGGAGTGCAATGGTGCGATCTTGGCTCACGGCAACCTCTGCCTCCCAGGTTCAAGCGATTCTCCTGCCTCAGCCTCCCGAGTAGCTGGGATTACAGGCATGCACCACCACGCCAGGCTAATTTTGTATTTTTAGTAGAAATGGGGTTTCCCCATGTTGGTCAGGCTGTTCTCAAACTCCCGACCTCAGGTGATCTGTCTGCCTCGGCTTCCCAAAGTGCTGGAATTACAGGCATGAGTCACCAAGCCCGGCCTCTTCCCATTTTTATCTAAATCGAAGCATTCTACACAATTGTCTAACACCTTGTTATTTTAATTAAGGATATATGTTTTAGATTTTTCTAAATTAGTTCACAGGTTTTTTTTTTCTTTATTGTTGGTTCACTGCTGCATACTTTTTCCATTGTATAGATGCAGCATAATTGATATGGTTTGGCTCTGTGTCCCCACCAAATCTCATCTCGAATTATAATCCTCACTTGTCAAGGGAGGGACCTGGTGGGAGGTGATTGGATCACCCGGGCAGTTCCCCCTATGCTGTTCTCATGATAGTGAGGGAGTTCTGGTGAGATCTGGTGGTTTCAAAGTTTGTAGCAGTTCCCCATCCACCCCCTCTTGCTGCCTTGTAAAGAAGGTTCTTGCTTCTTCTTTGCCTTCCTCCGTGATTGTAAGTTTCCTGAGGCCTCCCTAGCTGTGTGGAACTGTGAGTCAATTAAACCTCTTTTCTCTATAGATTATCCAGTCTCAATTAGTTCTTTATAGCAGTGTGATAATGGACTACTATAATAATTAATTTAATTAAACACCTATTTATAGACATCTGTGAATAGAATTATAGTACAAATAATATTATAATGAATAACTCTCGATGTGTGTATGTATTTCTATAGAATAAATTCCATGAAGAGGATTTGCATATTCAATAAATATATAGATTTATTTCAATAGATACAGACAACGTTTTCTGTATCAGGCTTAAAACAATTTACAATGTACTAGCATTTTATGAGAGTGTCTGTTTCCTATACCCTCATCTAGAGAATATGCTATCAAACTTCCGTACTTTTATTAACTGATAGGTGAAAAAATTATCTCTATGTAGATTTATTTGCACCTCTCTAATAATAAATGAAATTGAGCTTATTTTATAATCATAAAAGGGACATATATTCCTTTATGTGAACTTTTCTTTTTTACTACTGGATTTTTGTATTGTGTTTCTGATTTTTAGGAGATTTCTACATTAGGGAAATTAGCTCTTTGTAGTAATAGAACTTCTATATTTCCCGTTTTAAAAAAGTTGATTGTAGTCATTTTTAATTTTTATGTTATTCAAGTTATATTTTGTTTTATTAAGTTTTGGTTTTGGAAAGGCTTCTCCCACTCTGATAGTGTGAAAGTAAAGAAATGTGTATTATGGATCTAATACGAGTAGGTATGAGGTACTATATCAGTTGCTATTATCAATACCTCCCTGCCCAGAGAGGTATTTGGGGGTAATCAATGTGAAAATGACTGAGAAATACTAGGTTGAATAAAATAAGTGATATAATAATATATAAGCCACATTAATTTACTCTTTATTATATTGATACCAGTTATAATTTTTAGTTATATGAATGAAAATTTGATTAGCAATTCTTCTCTTTCAGACCCCATTAAGCTCCGTGAGATTTAGAAAGTATAGTCGTGAGCCATGTTACAACATTTCAGTCAATGACAAACTATATATTGTCTGTGGGTGGTCCTGTAAAATTATAATGGGGCTGAAAAATTCTTATCACCTAGTGACATTGTGGCCATCATAACGTCATAGCACAACTGCTTTATTTCTTAATAAAGTGTAGCCTAAGTGTACAGTGTTTATAAAGTCTACAGTAGTGTACAGTAATTTCCTAGGCCTTCACCGTCACTCAGCACTCATTCACTGACTTGCCCAAGGCAGCTTCCAGTACTGCAACCTCCAAACAAGGCAAATGCCCTCCCTACACAGGTGTACCATTTTTTATCTTTCATTCTCTCATTTTTAGTTTCCTTTTTAAAATATAGACATATGTTTGGATACATAAACATTTACCATGTGTTACAGTATTCTGTTAAAATTGCCTGCAGTATTCAGTACAATAACTGCTGTACAGGTTTGTAGCCTAGAAGCAATGGGCTGTACCATAGAGCATAGGTATGCCACAGTCCATCTAGGTTTGTGTAAGTACATCTTATGATATGGGCACAACCATGAAATCACCTAACCACGTGTCTGTGTTGTTAGATGATGCATGACTGTATGTCTGTCTTGTTTATCAAAGTGTCCCAAGAGTCTAGCTCAGAGCCTAGAAAATGGTAGACACTTAAACATCTACTTACTAAATAATAAATCAGTGTTTATCACAGTACCTCACACTGTAAACTAAGTCTACCTGGAAAGACACATGTTTAAGCAAATAATCATAGTATAGGTTCTGAGAAGTAACACTAATAGGGACAAGGCATTGAGACCGCTTGAGGAAGGAGCTCCTGACTCTGTCTGAGGGCGACTTCTGGAGGGAGACTTATCAACTGAGCACACAGTCTTGAATTATGGTACTCTGGCTGCACAAAATATTCAGAAGGAATAAAAGTCATAGCAGAAAAAGGGAAGCAAACTATTGTAATGGTTTGTTTTAACTGCTACAGACTTTTTGTTTGTTTTTTTGTTTATTTGTGGAATTGCTGGTATTTTTGGTAGTAGGGGAATGTTAAAATAGGGGTACTTAATTTAGGAATATCTTGTGGAATAGGTTATGTTCGTAATTAGAATATGGAAAAACGGCGTAGCAACTCAATAGGCAGAAAATCGATGGGAAGGATCCAGGTCTAAAAGAACACGTTCAAAGTTACAGAGAAGCCATAAAATACTTTGTTGTTTTTTCAAAAAAACAGATATTATTTAGAACAGCAGAAGCCTAACAAAAGCAATAAGGGTAAAAAATGAGATAGGGTGTCCTCTTAGAGAAGTTTAAAAATGAAAGGGTGTAAGCTTACCAATTCAATATCTTAATAAAATAATTTTTTGTTTGTTTTTCACTCCTGAATGTAATTATGCACAGTAAGAATATCCACAGCTTTCCATAACTGGTATGAAGATTGATGGCAGTTTTTTCTGTTTTATCTATTTTATCTCATAAATATTTCTCAATAGCAGTTATTTTACAGAATATAATAGAGACTAAGAGTATTGACCTAAATCTGAACTTGCCACACATATTCCTATGACACAAATGAGCCAAGGATTTTCTTTAAAACTTGTCCTCTTAGGTCGGGAGCCATTCCAAGATTCCCCTTGGCTCAGGGTCCTGGTGAAAGACATAGTCCAATGATGATGACATCAGATAGTTTCATGAGTCTATATTCTTTACTTTTTAGTTTGAAATTTATTTAGAGCACTTTTCAAAATAGTTTCTTCTTAACATGGCCGTAGAGTTCTGTTGTTGTTGTTGTTGTTGTTGTTGTTGTTTGTTTGTTTTGTCTATGTTCCATGATGTTTAATGAATTTACCTGCTGGCATGTACATGGGCAATATCAAGGTTTGGTGGTAGCAGCCGCACATTTTCTTGTTAGTGCGACAGTGCTTATCTAACACTTTCCATGGTATTTCATGTATAACAAAAGTGTCTAGGCTGGGTGTAGTGGCCCATGCCTGTGATCCCAAGCACTTTGGGAGGCTGAGGTGGGAGAATGACTTGAGTCCTGGAGTTTGAGACCAGCGTAGACAAGATGATGAAACTCTGTCTCTACAAAAAATATGTAAAAGTTAGCTGGGAGTGGTGGCTGTGTCTGTACTCTCAGCTACTCTGGAGGCTGAGGTGGGAGGATAACCTGAGCCCATGAGATCACGGCTGCAGAGATTCGTGATCATGCCACTGCACTCCAGCCTGAGTGACAGAGTGAGACCCTGTCTCAAAAAAAAAAAAAATGTATCTAAACATTTAGAAAATTCAAAATGCAAACTTGCTTTAAATACTCAAAAATAAATTGCTTTCTCTTATTTTTCATCGTCTGAGAGTTAGAAGATTGTTAGAAAAGATTTCGGCACCATCTATCTCTCATGCTTCTTAAAGCATGTGTAGTATTAAATTACAGGAATTTATATGTAGTTCTTTTATATATTTTTTGAAAACTTATGAACTACTGGGAAGTATTTATGCTAACAATTTTAATTAGACACAAGAAAGTAAATTAAGGTATTTATACCATTTAAAGCTTTATTTGAGATATCTCCACTAATTATTTTGGCATGCTTTCATGTAAAACAATTCAACTTTCATTTGGAGTTCATAGTTTTGAGCCCAACCTATAATTTGCTTTTTGTCTTACTTTAATTTGAATCAAACCACTATGTTGTACAAAACTGTGCTTATGTGATTACAAGTGGAACGCAACATCATAAGTAACTGACATAAACATGCCAAAGCAGTAGGAGAAAGCTCCTTGGATTAGCTGTATTTAAGCAATACTCTTTCTTCTGGTCTCTGCCCATCCATTTGTGGCTCCCTGCAATCAATTTTCATCATTGAAGGTAGATTAATTATATCACTGTAGTTACATTATATTATTAGGTTGGTTCAAACATTATTGTGGTTTTTGCTGTTACTTTCGATGTCAAGAACCACAATTACTTTTGCACCAACCTAATAAGACTTTCTATTTTATGCCATCTTCCCTCTTACTTTCTGTGATCTAGGCACATTGGATTTATTTCAGTTCCTCAAAGTTTTGTTTCTGTTTGGTAGGATTTTAAATTAAGGTAATATATATAAATCACACAGAGTACTACATGGCATATAGCAAGCTTTCAATAAATGTACTGCTATTTATGATGTTTTGCCTAAGAACTTATGAAGAAAGGAAATAGGAATCACTTAAACACCAAGATCAAGTACATTTTTCTCCAAAAATTTTCTCTAATCAATCTTGCCTCAATGAGAGTTAATTTTTGAAGGTAATAGAAAGTATGAGAAAGTCAATGACTTCAGTTTTGAATTATTAGAGATTCTGCTTCAAGACATAGAAATGGAGATTTATTTAGGCAGCTACATAGATTTACAATATACATAATGCTGCCAATGTTAATAATCGTGTGGGGAGGTAAATGAGAAAATGAGACTTAGAAAGGTTAAATTATTTCTTTAAGATCAAGGCTATTTCTGCTACACCATGTTGTCTTCCAATAGTGAAACCATGAGTGGAGCTCAGCTAGGGAAACAGAGAGATAGCCAAGCCACAGATGGATCTAAATTAGGAAAAGAAGTCAAAGCCACAGAGAAAGTCTAGTCAGAGACAGAGCAGGACAAAAAGCACAATGTCTCAAACATCCAGAAAAGAATTTCCAAAAGTATTTATTGAAAATAACCAAAAGCCAATTAAGATAAAGTTGTATGAAAATGTCCTTGGTGCCTAGGGACTTCCTACTTTCATGTGTTACCTGTCTTCCTGGCAATTGCACATAAGGTGTGAGTGAAGGCCTGCTGAGATCATATTTGCCTGCTAAGTCAGGTGGGTAACACATGAATTATCAAAGCCCTGGAACTAAAGAAACTGAAGAGGCCATGCTTAGTGTCCTTGCCTTAGCATTTAAATTAAGATTCAGACTTTCAGAGAGAAAGGAAAATATGAGAAATAAATGTCAGATTAACTGGGCCAAAAATAAAACTTGTATTTTTGGTGCATATCTAAAGATATCAGAATACTAGGGTATTGAGTAGGGATTAAGTATATCTCATACCCTGGGGGAAGCATGTTTGTTCAGAAGGCAGTTTATTTGACCATAAAGGAATTTGAACTGTTGTGGGAGGAAAACATGTATGGACTACACATAATGTCATAAAACAAGAAAAATATTGAGGCACTATTCTGCAATTTGCAGCTACGTAATTATAGATCAAACAGCTCTAATAATAAATGGACTTCCAGAGCCTCATGATCTCAGAATGGATGTTTAAAATAATTAATATGAGGGCAGCCAAGATGGCCGAATAGGAACAGCTCCGGTCTACAGCTCCCAGCGTGAGCGATGCAGAAGACGGGTGATTTCTGCATTTCCATCTGAGGTACTGGGTTCATCTCACTAGGGAGTGCCAGACAGTGGGTGCAGGACAGTGGGTGCAGCACACCCTGCGCCAGCCGAAGCAGGGCGAGGCATTGCCTCACCCAGGAAGCGCAAGGGGTCAGGGAGTTCCCTTCCCTAGTCAAAGAAAGGGGTGACAGACGGCACCTGGAAAATCGGGTCACTCCCACCCTAATACTGTGCTTTTACAAAGGGCTTAAAAAATGGCACACCAGGAGATTATATCTCGCACCTGGTTTGGAGGGTCCTACGCCCACAGAGTCTCGCTGATTGCTAGCACAGCAGTCTGAGATCCAACTGCAAGGCAGCAGCGAGGATGGGGGAGGGGCGCCCGCCATTGCCCAGGCTTGCTTAGGTAAACAAAGCAGCCAGGAAGCTCGAACTGGGTGGAGCCCACCACAGCTCAAGGAGGCCTGCCTGCCTCTGTAGGCTCCACCTCTGGGGGCAGGGCACAGACAAACAAAAAGACAGCAGTAACCTCTGCAGACTTAAATGTCCCTGTCTGACAGCTTTGAAGAGAGCAGTTGTTCTCCCAGCACACAGCCGGAGATCTGAGAATGGGCAGACTACCTCCTCAAGTGGGTCCCTGAGCCCTGACCCCTGAGCAGCCTAACTGGGAGGCACCCCCCAGTAGGGGCAGACTGACACCTCACACGGCCGGGTACTCTTCTGAGACAAAACTTCCAGAGGAATGATCAGACAGCAGCATTCGCGGTTCATGAAAATCTGCGGTTCTGCAGCCACCGCTGCTGTCACCCAGGCAAACAGGGTCTGGAGTGGACCTCTAGCAAACTCCAACAGACCTGCAGCTGAGGGTCCTGTCTGTTAGAAGGAAAACTAACAAACAGAAAGGACATCCACACCAAAAACCCATCACCATCATCAAAGACCAAAAGTAGATAAAACCACAAAGATGGGGAAAAAACAGAGCAGAAAAACTGGATACTCTAAAAAGCAGAGCGCCTCTCCTCCTCCAAAGGAACATAATTCCTCACCAGCAACGGAACAAAGCTGGACAGAGAATGACTTTGACAACTTGAGAGAAGAAGGCTTCAGATGATCAAACTACTCTGAACTACAGGAGGAAATTCAAACCAAAGACAAAGAAGTTAAAAACTTTGAAAAAAATTTAGACAAATGTATAACTAAAATAACCAATACAGAGAAGTGCTTAAAGGAGCTGATGGAGCTGAACACCAAGGCTCGAGAACTACGTGAAGAATGCAGAAGGCTCAGGAGCCAATGCGATCAACTGGAAGAAAGGGTATCAGTGATGGAAGATGAAATGAATGAAATGAAGCAAGAAGGGAAGTTTAGAGAAAAAAGAATAAAAAGAAATGAACAAATCCTCCAAGAAATATGGGACTATGTGAAAAGACCAAACCTATGTCTGATTGGTGTACCTGAAAGTGACGGGGAGAATGGAACCAAGTTGGAAAACGCTCTGCAGGATATTATCCAGGAGAACTTCGCCAATCTAGCAAGGCACGCCAACATTCAAATTCAGGAAATACAGAGAACGCCACAAAGATACTCCTCGAGAAGAGCAACTCCAAGACATATAATTGTCAGATTCACCAAAGTTGAAATGAAGGAAAAAATGTTAAGGGCAGCCAGAGAGAAAGGTCGGGTTACCCCCAAAGGGAAGCCCATCAGACTAACAGCGGATCTCTCAGCAGAAACTCTACAAGCCAGAAGAGAGTGGGGGCCAATATTCAACATTCTTAAAGAAAAGAATTTTCAATCCAGAATTTCATATCCAGCCAAACTAAGCTTCATAAGTGCAAGAGAAATAAAATCCTTTACAGACAAGCAAATGCTGAGAGACTTTGTCACCACCAGGCCTGCCCTAAAAGAGCTCCTGAAGGAAGCACCAAACATGGAAAGGAACAACCGGTACCAGCCACTGCAAAATCATGCCAAATTGTAAAGACCATCGAGACTAGGAAGAAACTGCATCAACTAACAAGCAAAATAACCAGCTAACATCATAATGACAGGATCAAATTCACACATAACAATATTAACTTTAAATGTAAAGGGACTAAATGCTCCAATTAAAAGACACAGACTGGCAAATTGGATAGAGTCAAGACCCATCAGTGTGCTGTATTCAGGAAACCCATCTCACGTGCAGAGACACACATAGGCTCAAAATAAAAGGATGGAGGAAGATCTACAAAGCAAATGGAAAACAAAAAAAAGGCAGGGGTTGCAATCCTAGTCTTGGATAAAACAGACCTTAAACCAACAAAGATCAAAAGAGACAAAGAAGGCCATTACATAATGGTAAAGGGATCAATACAACAAGAAGAACTAACTATCCTAAATATATATGCACCCAATACAGGAGCACCCAGATTCATAAAGCAAGTCCTGAGTGACCTACAGAGAGACTTAGACTCCCACGCAATAATAATGGGAGACTTTAACACCCCACTGTCAACATTAGACAGATCAACGAGACAGAAAGTTAACAAGGATACCCAGGAATTGAACTCAGCTCTGCACCAAGTGGACCTAATAGACATCTACAGAACTCTCCACCCCAAATCAACAGAATATCCATTTTTTTCAGCAGCACACCATGCCTATTCCAAAATAGACCACATAGTTGGAAGTAAAACTCTCCTCAGCAAACATAAAAGAACAGAAATTAGAACAAACTGTCTCTCAGACCACAGTGCAATCAAACTAGAACTCAGGATTAAGAAACTCACTCAAAACCGCTCAACTACATGGAAACTGAACAATCTGCTCCTGAATGACTACTGGGTACGTAACGAAATGAAGGCAGAAAAAAGATGTTCTTTGAAACCAATGAGAACAAAGAAAGATACAACATACCAGAATCTCTGGGACACGTTCAAAGCAGTGTGTAGAGGGAAATTTATAGCACTAAATGCCCACAAGAGAAAGCAGGAAATATCTAAAATCGACAGCCTAACATCACAATTAAAAGAACTAGAGAAGCAAGAGCAAACACAATCAAAAGCTAGGAGAAGACAAGAAATAACTAAAATCAGAGCAGAACTGAAGGAAATGGAGACACAAAAAACCCTTCAAAAAATTAATGAATCCAGGAGCTGGTTTTTTGAAAGGATCAACAAAATTGATAGACCACTAGCAAGACTAACAAAGAAGAAAAGAGAGAAGAATCAAATAGATGCAATAAAAAATGATAAAGGGCATATCACCACCAATCCCACAGAAATACAAACTACCATCAGAGAATACTACAAACACCTCTATGCAAGTAAACTAGAAAATCTAGAAGAAATGGATAAATTCCTCGACACATACACCCTCCCAAGACTAAACCAGGAAGAAGTTGACTCTCTGAATAGACCAATAACAGGATCTGAAATTGTGGCAATAATCAATAACTTACCAACCAAAAGGAGTCCAGGACCAGATGGATTCACAGCCAAATTCTACCAGAGGTACAAGGAGGAACTGGTACCATTCCTTCTGAAACTATTCCAATCAATAGAAAAAGAGGGAATCCTCCCTAACTCATTTTATGAGGCCAGGATCATCCTTATACCAAAGCCAGGCAGAGACACAACCAAAAAAGAGAATTTTAGACCAATATCCTTGATGAACATCGATACAAAAATCCTCAATAAAATACTGGCAAACCGAATCCAGCAGCACATCAAAAAGCTTATCCACCATGATCAAGTGGGCTTCATCCCTGGGATGCAAGGCTGGTTCAATATACACAAATCAATAAATGTAACCCAGCATATAAACAGAACCAAAGACAAAAACCACATGATTATCTCAATAGATGCAGAAAAGGCCTTTGACAAAATTCAACAACCCTTCATGCTAAAAACTCTCAATAAATTAGGTATTAATGGGACATAACTCAAAATAATAAGAGCTATCTATGACAAACCTACAGCCAATATCATACTGAATGGGCAAAAACTGGAAGCATTCCCTTTGAAAACTGGCACAAGACAGGGCTGCCTTCTCTCACCACTCCTATTCCACATAGTGTTGGAAGTTCTGGTCAGGGCAGTTAGGCAGGAGAAGGAAATAAAGGGTATTCAATTAGGAAAAGAGGAAGTCAAATTGTCCCTGTTTGCAGATGACATGACTGTATATCTAGAAAACCCCATTGTCTCAGCCCAAAATCTCCTTAAGCTGATAAGCAACTTCAGCAAAGTCTCAGGATACAAAATCAATGTGCAAAAATCACAAGCATTCTTATACACCAATAACAGACAAACAGAGTGCCAAATTATGAGTGAACTCCCATTCACAATTGCTTCAAAGAGAATAAAATACCTAGGAATCCAACTTACAAGGGATGTGAAGGACCTCTTCAAGGAGAACTACAAACCACTGCTCGATGAAATAAAAGAGAATACAAACAAATGGAAGAACATTCCATGCTCATGGAGAGGAGGAATCAATATCATGAAAATGGCCATATTGCCCAAGGTAATTTATAGATTCAATGCCATCCCCATCAAGCTACCAATGACTTTCTTCACAGAATTGGAAAAAACTACTTTAAAGTTCATATGGAACCAAAAAAGAGCCCACATCGCCAAGTCAATCCTAAGCCAAAAGAACAAAGCTGGAGGCATCACGCTACCTGACTTCAAACTATTCTACAAGGCTACGGTAACCAAAACAGCATGGTACTGGTACCAAAACAGAGATATAGATCAATGGAACAGAACAGAGCCCTCAGAAATAATGCCACATATCTACCACCATCTGATCTTTGACAAACCTGACAAAAACAAGCAATGGGGAAAGGATTCCCTAGTTAGTAAATGGTGCTGGGAAAACTGGCTAGCCATATGTAGAAAGCTGAAACTGGATCCCTTCCTTACACCTTATACAAAAATTAATTCAAGATGGATTAAAGACTTAAACGTTAGACCTAAAACCATAAAAACCCTAGAAGAAAACCTAGGCATTACCATTCAGGACATAGGCATGGGCAAGGACTTCATGTCTAAAACACCAAAAGCAATGGCAACCAAAGCCAAAATTGACAAATGGGATCTAATTAAACTAAAGAGCTTCTGCACAGCAAAAGAAACTACCATCAGAGTGAACAGGCAACCTACAAAATGGGAGAAAATTTTCGCAACCTACTCATCTGACAAACGGCTAATATCCAGAATCTACAATGAACTCAAACAAATTTACAAGAAAAAAACAACCCCATCAAAAAGTGGGCAAAGGACATGAACAGACATTTCTCAAAAGAAGACATTTATGCAGCCAAAAAACACATGAAAAAATGCTCACCATCACTGGCCATCAGAGAAATGCAAATCAAAACCACAATGAGATACCATCTCACACCAGTTAGAATGGCAATCATTAAAAAGTCAGGAAACAACAGGTGCTGAAGAGGATGTGGAGAAACAGGAACACTTTTACACTGTTGGTGGGACTGTAAACTAGTTCGACCATTGTGGAAGTCAGTGTGGTGATTCCTCAGGGATCTAGAACTAGAAATACCATTTGACCCAGCCATCCCATTACTGGGTATATACCCAAAGGACTATAAATCATGCTGCTATAAAGACACATGCACACGTATGTTTATTGTGGCACTATTCATAATAGCAAAGACTTGGAACCAACCCAAATGTCCAACAGTGATAGACTGGATTAAGACAATGTGGCACATATACACCATGGAATACTATGCAGCCATAAAAAATGATGAGTTCATGTGCTTTGTAGGGACATGATGAAACTGGAAATCATCATTCTCAGTAAACTATCTCAAGGACAAAAAACCAAACACTGCATGTTCTTACTCATATGTGGGAATTGAACAATGAGAACACATGGACACAGGAAGGGGAACATCACACTCTGGGGACTGTTGTGGGGTGGGGGGAGGGGGAGGGGTAGCATTAGGAGATATACGTAATGCTAAATGATGAGTTAATGGGTGCAGCACACCAGCATGGCATATGTATACATATGTAACTAACCTTCACATTGTGCACGTGTACCCTAAAACTTAAAGTATAATAATAATAAAATAAATAATAAAATAAAATAATATTAGCAATCAGGAAAAAATTAAGTATAGAGAAAACTATATGTATATATATATATAAATATGTATTATATAATATAATTCATTTCAGATAAGAAGAAAAATGGGATTTTTATTCACACTTGATTAGATAACCATCCAATTATATAGATATTTAACAATTCAGAATAATTTATTTGCTCTAATACTTGAAGAAGTGTATAGTGGAATTCTTCCTAAAATTAGTAAGAATAAACTTAATAATAGCCTTATTGAATCTGAGGAGAGCTACTTACTGAAATTATATGTCCTGGCTTCAGAATGGGTTTCCAAGGAGAAGAAAACAAAAGAATTGCTTGTGATATATTTTGTCTCATTCAACTTTTATTAGGTTTTTTCAATTAATGTATACATATAATACACAGGAATATTATTTAATGGTATGATTTATTGATGGGGTGCGATCACATATACTTAGATATTTTCCTTAGTCTTCAAGTGGCATCTTTTCTGTCACTAGAGTTAAAAATAAAAACCTGAGAACATGAGAATCTGAGTATCCAACAATGTGAAAAGCTTGGTACCCACTTAGAACAAGGAGCATAAGCTAAATTATTTAATTGTCCAGTAGAGCATATTCTTTGATATAAACTTACTACTGCATATTTTGTACAAGTTTTCTAAAATAAAATGTCTAATGATGTAATCATCAATAATAGGAAAGCAAAGTGATGCAAGATTCACGAACACACTGAGCACAAATCATTTTTTTTAAAGTGCCAATTCTTTTGCTTTTTTTTGAGACAGAGTCTTGCTCTATCACCCAGGCTGGAGTGCAATGGCACCATCTCGGCTCACTGCAACTTCCACCTCCTGGGTTCAAGCGATCCTCCTGCCTCGGCCTCCTGAGTAGCTGGGATTACAGGCGCCCACTACCACACCTGGTTAATTTTTTCATTTTTAGTAGAGATGAAGTTTCACCATGTTGGCCAGGCTGGTCTCAAACTCCTGACCTCAGGTGACCTGCCCACCTTGGCCTCCCAAAGTGCTGGGATTACAGGTGTTAACCACCACACCCGGCCTCTTGCTTCTTCAAGCTAATGGACCACTGCGAGTGAAATGTCACATGATGGAGAAAACGTTTATATATTTGTAGTTTGTTGTCCTTGTTTGCTTTAATCAGTAGTAGCTCTCAATTTATCGGTGAGGTCAATTACTAAAATTCAGTGGCCTTCCTCACACTGTGGCTAAACATTCCATTCACTTCAGTGTGCTGTGCTTCAGGATGTACTTTGGTATAAATCCTGCTATTACAGGAAAGAGAGTGTGTTGTTAAAAGCAAAGATACAAATGTGTCTACATTATACTGTAAAGATGTTCCTGAAAATGTGAGTATAAATTCTTTAAAAGCTATTTTTTCCCTCATTTGCTTCATACTTGGTCAAGGGCTTTTCTGCCTCTGAGGTAACTTTTAGAAGATAGTAACAATCTCCCCTTTGCTTCAACACAAAATAATTCCTGTAGGGCTTTTCTTGCCTGCTGCTGTGCAAAACCCTTTCAAGAATTATTTTATGACTTGAAAATTTTAAGATATTTCATCTATTTTTATTATTTCATTATATGGTGGTATTGCTATGAATTTTACTTGTATTTTGCAACAGTTTTTGTATTGGGAGATAAAAAGAAAGTGAGATATTTGGCCAACTATAGTAAGAAATAGTAATTCCTTTTTTTTTTTTTTCTCATGTGTAGCCATCTTTTCCTCTCTCTCTGCCACTCAAGAGCAAAGACACTTTCTCCCAAGCGGTCACAGTGGACTGGCATGGGAGTTATGATGAATAAGAGAAATGTTGACAGTAGAGATTATATATTTTTGATTTTATGAAAATGTAGAGACCAAATACTGATGTATTCGTTATCATTCTCTCTCACTTTCTCACCCCCACCATTTCTTTCACTTTACATCCAATCTACTTGTTTTTATCTCTCTATTTATATCCCTGTCATCTATCCATAGCTTCTCTCTATCATTTATCTTTCAATCTAACTATCCACCGTCCATTTAACATATATTACCCCCAAATTTGCAAAGGTACCTTCTATTAACAAAAAAATTGGCCCAAGTTGGAGAAGAATAAAGCACAGTGATGTCATAATAACACTCTACTGTCTTTGATTGGATACCTCTTCAAAAATAGTGGGTTTTTTTTCTTTATCTGGTCTGTGTAAATTCTGCATCTGCCACCCTGCATTTCCATAAAAGATTTAGAATAGAATTGATTCTTAATACTGATAATTACACTTAAGAAATGACTATTATTTTTGAAGTGCTTAGAATATATATTATAAATAAGAAAAACAAGTGAATAATTGTTGTATAGTTTGAGTGGGAAGAAGTGTTTCATTCTGACTTTGTTTTGCTTTTGTAATGTTTTATTGTGTATTGTTTTAATGCCTAGTAAGAACAGTGTGAAGGTCGTGCTTTCATTGTTTGCTTTTTTGTTTTTGAGGGAAAGTATAATTTTAATAAGTTTTATTCCTCATACTTTTTTACCAGATGATAAGGATAGGATTTTAGCAGACTAAGTCACATCAAGCAGTGGCCAAAAGCAAGAATACATTGGTTATAAGAAAACAATTATTTATTCATAAATTAAGTAAAAGTTCATCGCTTTAGACATTTTGAACTACCAAGTTTTCTATACAGTGAGAATTAACCATTTACATGTCAGAAGATTTACGTATTGGCAGAGTGTGCTCTAGAAATACTATATTGTTTTCCTGTTACAAATATTATGCATATTCATTATGGAAACTTTCAAAATTCAATAAATTTTAAAAAGACATTTTTAAAAGTCTGTAACCCCAGATGAATACTTAACAACTGATATTCTGCTATTTTTCTTTCTATTCTTTGTGTGTGTGTGTGTGTGTGTGTGTGTGTGTGTGCATCTTTGTATGTAGTAATGAATATGTAATGTCTATGTAATGAATATTTTATACAAATATATATTTTAAATAAATATATATATATATATATAATAGTCCTGCATCCTTTTTACTTGATATTATTTTTAAATATTTTTATATTCTGGAAAATATTTGACAATACAATTTTATGATGAATATCTGTATAAAATATTTTCTTATTAGATATTTAGGTTATTTCAGCTTTGTGGTTATGATGTCTACAGCAGGTATTTATTATAAAACATATTTGGCAATATATAGAATTTCTTCTTGAACTCAGGGGTAATTTTTCTTGATTTGGTTTAGTTAAAACTGTGAATGGAGATGGAGTGTTATAGGAAGTAAATGTCTCCTTTCCCTAAGTTAAGGGTAGCTGGACCATATCACTTGGTGCGGCTTTAGCACAGGGACATGGGGTGTCAACAAATGCTTGACATGTGGTATCAGGGGCTTTCTTAGCTCTTCCTAACTTCCATTCATTTTCCTGAGTTTAGATGTCTTAAGCTTGCTAAGGAAATCTCCTAAGGCTCCAAAGAGAGAGTTAGAGTGTTAAGAAGTCCAGTGACTTTTAAGGTTACACATAATATTGCAGTGCCAGAGGTTGTCTGCTTCGTGTCATAGAACATAATGTCTTTTCTCTCCTTTTACTCTTTATAGTTGATTCTCCCCTTTTCTTCTGTCAATGACTAGTGCTCCTTGTCTTTTGTTCCTTGTCCTGTCACCCTTTATAGTGTTGGCTTTGTCACTTATTATCTTACACTCCCCCCTAAACCTGCTATTTCTCCTTTATTCCTCATCTTGATTGGTGGTTCAAATGTCTCCCTCCTGTGGAGCTGCTCCCAAAATTGAACAAATCACTTCCTTCTCCATGTACCTATCACACTACTATTATAGCAATGTTGCTGAAAACAATGATGTGTCAGTTTGTACTGAAATTTGAATTATTTAAAAAATAAGGACAGAAAAATTAGTTTTCCATGAAGTTAAATAAATTTAATAAGATATTTTACTTAATGATGATACTGTTTTTCTACTATGATTGATGGTCTAATAGTATATACTTTATGCAGTAATGCTAGAAAGCAAGTTGACAGCCCCATTTTTGTTTAATTTTTTTGAAAATAAGATTGCACTGGCCCATGACATTTAAAGTCTAGAAAGTACAGTAATACAGTACTTATCATAGTGAAATATACTTATTTGTCTACATGTGTGAATCTTTCAGATTTTGAGCCTTTTGACAGCATGCTTGTGTCTTTAATTTTTTTCTCCTATTGTCTCATAAAGAGTGGTCCATAAAAAGCGGTGCTTATTAAGTGTATATTATGTTTTATTTGCATTATTTTAGATGTTTATGTGAGTGTTCATATTACTTTCAGTGTAAGAGATGAGTAATGTAATTTAGCAAAGTTTTACTTAGGCAAGTTGCTACTTCATAAGGCAATGATCTCTACCTGAGGATAAAAGCATGAATTGAAATTGGATCATTCTCTGCATTCTGGTCCAAATTAATCGGTCTCATTTTGTATTAATGCTCTACCTTTCCTTTTAGTATTATCAACTTATATTAATGTTTGTCTTTCAAATTTTCAAATATTTCTATTTGACAGACTAATTTCTCTGTTCTTGCTTTTCTATAAATTTAATTTTCAGCACACACACATTATTCTTCACACTTTCTGTAAATTCTCCTGTTCTTCTTTAAATGTATGAAGCTTGATTGTGTAACTCAGGGAATTTCATTCAATAAAATATCTTAGCTCAATAAACCATTAAATTACTTAAATAATAGTTCAAATTGCTTAAAACATATTTATCAAAAACAACCAATTACATATTTGGATAGCTAATGTTACCTGAAGGTGTTATTTGAAATAATCCTAACTCATTCAGTGTGTGGTCTTAGATAGAGTTGCTTATTTTGAGTGTTAAGAGTGTTTCTATATTTTTATCTGATATCCATGTATCCATGCAAAAATTCAGGGTCCTTGGAATAATTTGGCGTTTTACCATAATAAAATAAAGCTAATAATGATTATTATGATGATAAAAAGTTGTTCACAATTTTACTGAACATTTATGGTATGCCATATATTATGTGCCAAGATTAATTAATCTTGTGTGCTTAATTAATTTATTCATTCAACAAATGTTTATGTATCATTGTAGGAACTGGTAATACAACAGGGGAAAAAAATGCATGAAGTTACTGCCCTTGCAGAACTTGCATTCTAGTAGGGAGAGGCAGACAACAAAGGAATTAAAAGTGAATATACAGAACTATAGACAGTGATAAGAATTTTGAAACAAATAAGAGGGAATAAGAATAGCGATGGCGTAGGGGGTAGGTATGGTTTACTGTTTTACATGGGGTGGTCAGGGAAAGACTCACTACTAATGTCACATACATGTAGAGACTTGTAAGATGGAAGGGAGTGGGCCATGTGGAAACCTGTAGAAAGAATTCAGAAAGAGAAAAGCAAATACAAAACCCTCGAGAGGTCAGGATGATTTGCTTTATGTAAATTATTCCTCATGCCAGAGAGATAGATGTTACTCTCCTGAGAAGCTGCTCTCACCACAGAATGAGTCACTCACTCCTCTATGCTCCTGAAGCAGATGTGGTAATATTTTTCAAAACATTAGTCCACTAATTAGGGTTGGTCTATGATAAAGATTACATTGAGTAAAAAAAATGAGAAAAGTGGTGGTAATTGAGAGTCCCAGGTTGACACCTAATTTTGAAGTTAAAAATTTGATATATGAAATCCAAATGAATCTGAATCATTTGGCATCATAAGACATTTAGACAGTTTAAATTGTGTCTTTTTTTTTGGTGCTCAGTAGACACCTCTCTCTCCAGTAAAATAAAAATTTAAAATGATTACAAATTTGTAATAATACAGGAAGATAACTGAGCTCTGTTTAGGTTCCTTCTCTCTGAACTTCACCATGGAAATTCTGCAGACAGCAAGCCAGGGCAATTGTAGGGCGGACCTCATTTGGTTCTCCTCACTCCAAGATTATGATACTGTGAAATTTTAATCACTTTTCAGTCCCTAATATGCTTAAAATTATTTATTTAAATGAATTATTTTTCGTTAATTGTTTTGTGTTTAGGGACTAAAAAGTGATTAAAATTTTAAGTTTGTTGAAATTTTATGAATTCTTGAAAAGATTCATCTGCCTTTTTGGAAAAAGATAGAATTGGTCACTGTTAACTGAATAAAGCTGAATAAAGTATATAACTTTTTAATGTTCTCAAATCTTTCTCATTTTGAGGAGTTGAATTGAAAGTAGTTTCAATATGGCAGTGTTACATTTAGAGATCATGAGTTAACTATTTTTTATTTCATTTTATGTTTTGTTCTTCTCAGACTGAGTAACCAAGTTCTAATCTGCATATGTGATTTATTTATTTGCTACATTGCTATGAACTGGGTACTACACAGGGCAAGTTATGCTGAAACAAAGCCTTACAATGGCTGGAGATTGTTTGTTTTTATACAGGATGGGTCGTCATGCTGTGCAAGAGAATTGTCTTACTTCCCAGTCCTACTAGGGAGAGACTCTTCTACTCAAAACGTCCTATATTTCCTCCTCACATACCGACGATCATGAATTTCTTAGAAAGCATTGTTTAGAAACACAGACCAGAGAATTATTCATTCATGGGGAAAAAAACCATCAAAACAAGCATGACTTAATGAGACATCTGATTATAAAACCTCAGGAAGTACTTACCTTTATCAAGTATAAAACCTTAGGAAGGACTTCCATTTATCTGGAATCATGGCTTCCAAATTTACTCTGTAGCCCTAAACAACTAAAAATCTTGATACAATATATAAAACAACAGGTTTCACACATTGGACTATAGGTGTCACAGTATAGTAATCTTGGAGTGAGGAGAAACAAACGAGATGGGCCCTACAATTGTCCTGGCTTGCTGTCTGCAGAGTTTCCAGGCTGAGGTTCAGAGAGAAGGAACCTAAACAGAGCTCAGTTATCTCCTTCATTGAGGAGACAGAGTATTTGGGGAGTTAGTTAAGGTGGCTGTAATTGATGAGGCAGTGCAAGTGAGATGAGAGAATTGCACAAGAGAGCTCAGAGGTCTGCTGAGGACTTCACTCCGGTCTTCAGTTCGGTACTAATCAGCATTTCTGTGAGAAACTACTCAATGCTAAAAAAAGTGTCATGGGAAAGAAATGGGTGACACAATTATCAGAGCTCAGACAGGGCTAGGAGTAATTCACAATCCAAAAAGCCAGGATGGGAAAAAAGTTGTAATACATGAAACATCAGGCAAAAGGGTCATTTCTTAGTCTGTTAGGGATACTATAAGAAATACAATAGACTGAGTGACCTATGAACAACAGAATTTGTTTCTCACATTTCTGGAGGCTGGGAAGCCAAAATCAAAGCACTGGCAGATTCAGTGTCCGGTGAATGTCAGTTTTCTAGTTCAAAGATGGTACCTTCTAGCTGTATCCTCACATAGAAGAAAAGGGGAACCCCAGCTTGTTTGGGCTTACTTTATAAAATCAAAAATCCCATTCATGAGGCCTTATGCTCATGACCTAATTAATCAGCTTCCAAAACATCCCACCTCCTGATACCATTACCTTGGGGGTTATAATTTCAACATATGAAAATTTAAGGGCTTCAAACATTAAGACTGTGGCATGGGACCAAATTAGTCCTAGAAGTAAAGGCTGCTATGGGCCTAATGAATTTTAAAAGCTCATTTTAAAAGCATCATACTATTTCCAACTAGCTTAGTTGCAAACCAAAGTAAATTTGAAAAATATTTAAAGGATTACTCTCTTAAAAAAGTCCAGCACCCAGACACACTTCAATAAAAAATTGTTGAACATTCAAAGAAGTAGAAGACCAGGAATAATAATAAGGAGAATAACCAATCAATAGAAACATCCAGAAATGACAAATAATAGAATAAGCAAACAAGAGCATTAAAAGAGCCACTGTATTCTCCAAATAACCAAAAAGAAGGAGGAAATCATGAGCATGTTGAAAAATTCTGCATGTAACATAAAATATGCACCCAAATTTAATTTCTAAAGCTGAAAAATACAATGTTTGAGATAAAAAATACTTGGGTGGAATTAATAGCAGATTAGACACTGCAGAACAAAATATTACAGAACTTAAAAATAAAACTTTAGTAGTAGTAATTTAAGTAAAAATGCAAAGTCCCAGTTTCATATTAAGTATTAGTAATAAGCATTACCATTATCGAGAAGTAAACATTTCTGATTAGCCTGGGTTGAGCTGGCCCAATGTGATCCAAAAAGGTACTCTGGACTGGGCCAACAATATCTTAGTTGTGTTCCTGAAGACTTATCTCTATTTCATTTTTAAGGGTTTGCATCAGAACATGCTCTATATACACTATGATGTCTGGATAGTAAGTATTTACATCTCATTATGAAGTGTAGGCTTAGATGTTTTCAACAAATCCTGGAAAGTAACTTCTATGGCAGGAGTCTCAGAAATGATAATCCATAGTCATAGGGCAAAATTGACACATAGACATCCTCTCTTTTGCCAGTACAATTGAAGTTAAATTTAAATGCCTTCAAGTAGAGCATATCATCATCTTGTCACAGATCCCATGAACCTAGCCTGTGAAATAATTTGAACTTGTAACTCAAGCCTTTTGAAAACATTTTACAAAATTTTCTGAACTCCATGGACTCCACGTGACTGTAAGAGTCAGAGGCAATGGCAGGTAAGCATTGCCTTTTATGTGGTTTTGTCTTAATAAGGCTAATTTGTATTGGATACACTACTTGTCATTTGTAGAGTACCAGAAATACTAAAAAACACTCATATTGGTGTTGACTGGCAAAGCACATATGTCAAGCAAATCTAAATGTATGTCTTTGTCACTCCTTTGAGAACATTTCCAGAAATGATACAGCCAAAGTGATAACAGAAAAGGGTAAATAACTGCACATTGTCTTCCAAATGTGCTGAGATACTATAGAAGCTAAAGATGGAAAATGAAATTCATACATCTTAAAACAACTGAATGAATTCCTTAATTTCTTAGTCACAGCAAGTTCAATGTTTGACCTGTAAAGCTAATAAAGACTGGAGACCTCACTTTGTTCTTGACAAGCACTGTTGAGCTCTTTGGTTGCAGTTGAAGCTGAAGAGCATTCCTAATAAGATTTTTTTCTAGCTCATTTTCCTGCAAATGAAATCTCTGCCTTACATTGTCCTTAGTTATGGAAAATAAGATCACTAAACCTTGGTAACTGTTGCCAAATGGCAGTAAAGATTTCATTGTTCAAATAATCCTCAAGACTTCGCATATCAAGTATACTCTATATTTTGAGAAATATTTGTATTACTCTCTTTTAAATGAAGTTACCTCATTTTATTACCTGTCACTTCACTGGGTTTCAAATTGTCTAATTTATTTAACTAGCAAAGTAAGGGATTTGAGCCCACTATAGGTTATGATTTATACATTATCATTTGGTCATTTAGAGTTTTGTTTGGTAGTATTTCATGGTGATTCTGTAAATTTTGTAAATAACTATCCTTATACTTTCTAGCATTTGGAGTTTTATGTCTTTTCTTGGTGAAATTAGTGTTCTGCAAATTAGGAAAGGCAGAAACAAGTCAATCAACCTTATAACACTGTCTACTTGAGAAAGTCACCATGTTCATTTTATAGGTGATTTGTTTTGCCCCATTGTATTTTGAATTCTCCCGTCAGCCAGGTCATTTGTATCTGAGGCCACAGAGGGTCTCTCAAGACTGCTTCCTGTGAAATTGAGTGGCCCCTTTTTATTTCTCTGTTACAAATTTTTACTTTTTCCAGAGCACTTTTCTCCTAAAGAAAATTTTACATCCATTTAAATGTCTTGCCACCTCTTCCTTGCCAGGCATACTGACTTTTAAACCTAAGCCTTTGGAGCATGTAAAATCAATGATGTGTACTGAGTTTTCTATCTATTCCCGATAAATTGCAGTCACTACTTCACCTTTGCCTACCTGCTCAGCAATATCCTCCGAAGAACCCAAGCATATCTAGCAGGTGTTATATATCTTGGCTGAATCTATAGCTGATTTTCTAGCATAGTGAGGTGAGTCTATACTAGGCTTGGAAGAAACAGAAGACATTATATAAAGGAAAATATATGTGGCTTTATCATTATATCACATATTTTCTTCTGGTGATAGGCCATTTATGAAAGGAATAACTCCTGGATACACAAGTGGATGTGTGAATGGAAGAAAATAATCAAATAATTAATGAGCACATTCTTTGTGTCTAGTATTGTAATGAGGTATGTTTACAGTGTCTCACAGATGTCAATAGGAATAAATATCACTAGAACAGCATTCTATATTAAGTGTTTCTTAACCTGACATCTATGAGCTCCAGAACTTTAATATACATGGTTTAATGTTCAGAGGTAATCAAGAACATGGAACTATTTTTAATAGTGTTTGTATTGGTTTTCTATGGCTGTTGTAAAACATTGTCACACACTTTCTGGCTTAAAACAATACACGTTTATTCTCTTACAGTTCTGGAAATCAGAAGTCTGAAATCAGTTTCATTGGGGAAAAATCAGTATGACTGCAGGGCTGGTCGCCCTACAAAGGCTCTGAGGAGAGAATCAGTTCCCTTGGCTTCTCCAGCTCCTAGATCTGCATTCTTTGCATTTTGTGCTCATGACCCCTTCCCCCATCTTTAAAGCCAGCAGTATCTCATTTTTATTTAGTAGTCACATTGTTTTCTGCCTCTGCGGTCAAATTTCCCTCCACCTTCTACTTATAAGGACACACACAGATTACATTTAGGACCCACCTGGATAATCCAGGATAATCTCCCCATCTCCAGATCTTTAACTTAATCTAATCTTTTTGGCAAACTTCCTTTTGCCAAAAAGTTAACATTTACAGGTGTTAGGGATTAAGTTCTGGATATTTTGAGGGGACATTTTATTCAGCCTATTATAATGTCTGAAACAGCTTGTTAACTCAGGATCTTATTTAATTTTTTAAAAGGAAGCTATTAATTGTAAATTACTAAGTTGGCACTGTAACGGTTTATTCAAGAGTCTATCTAAGTATATTTATATATGTGTCAACTAACAACATCTAATTAAGGTGTTCTGTCTGGTGTTAATTTCCCAAAATCTACTCCCTGAGAAGCTGATGAAATCTTAGCCATAGTAGACACAGAAAATTCCCTTGTTCTAACCCTTTTAGCATCTTGATTTTGAAATGTTCACAGTTATATTTGTCACCAGTGGCAGTTTCAACTGGAATAGTAATTTTCTGAATTTCTTCATTTGTTTAAATTCTAATTTTAAGGAGACTATTTGCCAGTGATTTCTATTTTTTCCAACTTCTAAAAAAAGTAAAATGTAATTGCTGGATCATGTTTTGTATATAAAAGGAAGCAAATATATCTAGGTTACTCACAAAATATTTGAGTTTAATAAAATTTCATGGAGGGAAAGAGAGAAAACATTCCAAGTGAAAATAACACAATGAGTGGAGGTAATAGAAAGTTCCTGTGTCACCTATCCTGGGATCTGACTTATGGAAAACTGAATTAGGTGTCCCCTCATTCTGTCAGGGTATGTACTGTGCTGTAGTCATTTATGTTTCTCCTTGCTATGGTCTGAGTATTCTTTTCTCTCAAAAATTCATATTTTTGGAACTCAGTATACAATATGATAGCATTAACAGGTGGGGTCTTTTGGAAAATGATTAAATCATGAGGGCCCTAGCATCAGGAATAGGATTGGGATTAGTGCTGTTATAAAAGAGATTGAATGGAGTGTTCTTGCTGCTTCTGACATGTGAGAATGCAGCAATAAGGCACCATCTAGGAAACAGACAGCAAGGCCTCATTAGACACCGTATATACTGGAACCTCCTTCTTGGACTTCCCAGCCTCCAGAATTATGAGAAATAGATTTCTGTTTTTCATATATTACCCAGTCTAAGGAATTTGTTAAAGCAGGCTGGATGGACTAAGACGCCCCCAACCAGACTGAAGGCGTGATTATGCCTTTTCTTTGGAGTTGAAACTCCCAGCACTATGCCTAAAATATAATTGCAGAACAAATATTTGGAAGCAATTGGATTGGGTAGAATATTAGGATATTAGACAGGAATTTGGTGAGAGTAAAGATGTGTGTATGTGGAGGAATGGGGGAAAGTTGTATATGCACAGGAATGGCTCACGTTATTGAGATCTTTAAAGTCGAGGGAAAATTTTGTCTGCAAACCTTATTAAGAATGCATAGTGAAGGGGAATTCAGAGACAAGGAGGTAAACTGGAAAAGTCATCTCTGTAATTCTGACCTAAGATAATGAGAATCTGAATCATGATTGTCTTAGTCAGTTTGGGCTGCTACCACAGAATTTTATGAACTAGGTGTCTTGTAAACCTGTGAGAAATTTATTTCTCCCAGTTCTGGAGGTTAGAAGTCTGAGTTCCAGCCTGGTCAGTTCCTGGAGAGGGTTCTCTTGTGGGTTGCAGATTGCTGACCTCATCTTGTGTCCTTGCATGGTGAAAAGACAGATAACTCTTTCTTGGGCCTCATTTCATAAGGACAGTATTCCCTTTCATGAGGTCTCTGCCCTCATGACCTAATTACCTCCCAAAGGTCTCATTTCCAAATACTATCACAGAGGGGCTAGGGTTTCAACATCTAAATTTTGGAGGGACTCAAATGCTCAGTCCCTTGCAAGGGTTAAATGAATAAATGAAAAAGAGGTAGGCAGATGGAACAGAAAAGGGACATTTCAAAGGAGAAATGGCTAGAGTAATATTGCCAACTATATCTTTTAATGCACTTTCTTAAATGCTTGTTATGCACTTTCTAACTGTATTTTTCAACTTGAAAGCCATATTTGCCATTCTGTTCTCTTTTTTTAAGTTTTTTTCATGTATTGAAGTAGTCATTCTGAAAATAGAATTTAAAAAAAATCCTATTTCACCACTTCGAGCAGTATTTCTATCATTTTACTTATTCCAAGTCAAACAATTCCAAGTTACCAGGTTAAAGTTACCACTCATACTTTCTGTTTTTATAAATTGTAGCTCTGATATTATTTACCTTTGTTGTTTCAGGAATATACTTAAGTTGGTCAGGAACCAGACCCACTAAAATACTAATACTGATATTTTTATTGAATCTAATAAATGTTATCTTGTTTGCCAATCTGGATAAATTAAATTTTCCATTGCTGTCCATTTACTTTATAAAAATGCCATTTTATTAATTGAATTATTTATTGGCCTGAGTAATTCTTTCGTGTCATATACCTGTATCATAATCCCTGTGCTAAAATTAAAATAAGAATTATTTAATTTAGGAAGTATTCGTTGAGTAGCTACTATGTGCATAGCATTGAAAGGAACATACAATCCGTGTGTTTTAATATTTTTATCTTTATCTGATATTTGCAGTTTCCCAAATTTACCTTTTCCTAAAGAATGGCTACACGTCTCCCATTTTTATCCCACCACATCTAAATATCAACTGATATTCATATTATTTCTCTAGTTTACTGTAAAGAACATGAGTAAATTATACACATATATTTAATCAGTACTATAGTTTATTTTGCCTGAAAATACATGTTTTAACATTGTACAATTTTTTTCTAACTTGATTATCCTAGTTCAAGAATATCTTCAACTCCTATTTTTGTTTAGTTTCAACCCAGAAAACATTTTCTTTAAAATTTTAATTGGCTAGGTTTGGTGGCTCATGCCTGTACTCCCTACACTTTGGGACCCCAAGACAGGAGATCACTTGAGCCAGGAATTTGAGATCAGCCCGGGCAACATAGCAAGACCCCATCTCTACAAAAAAAATAAAAAAAATAATTAGTCATGTGTGGTGGCGCATGCCTTTAGTCTCAGCTACTTGGGAGGGTGAAGCTGGAAGATTGCTTGAGACCAGGAGGTCGAGGCTGAAGTGAGCTGTGATTGTGCCACTGCACTCAATCTTGGGCAATAGAGTGAGATCCTATTGAAAAAAAACATAAAATAAAATAATTGTTTTACTTGAGATTTTTTTGTATTACAATTTTTAACATGTTAATTTTAAAATAATCATTGATTACTTTTTTACCTCTCTTCCAATCAAAAAGTGTAATTTTTTCTGTAGGCAAGCTTTATCATCTAAAATGTACTGATATTAAAGAATGGTAACACATTAATTCATAAGTTCTTTGAAATAGCTAAACTGAAATTTGATATGAAATTATATTAGATACAAGTGTATGATATATGATGTCAGACTATGAACTGATGTGTTATTTTCAATGAATATTTAAGTATATAATGCAATAATGGCTTTATATAGTTATGTATATTCTAGGATGCCATGCTTTAGCTTTAGTAGCCATGCTTTTGAGGTCTTTCTCAAGAAATCTTTGCCTGGACCAATGTCCTGAAGTAGTTCTCCAATTTTTTTCTTTTAGAAGTTTTATAGTTTTGAGTCTAAGTCTTTAATCCATCTTGAGTTTGTTTTTGTATATATAGAGAGATAGGGGTGTACTTTCATCCTTCTGCATATGGATGTCTAATTTTACCAGCACTACTTATTAAAGAGACTCTTCCCCAATGTCCTTTCCCCCCATACAAGAGCAATGTATGTTCTTGGTTCCTTTGTTGAAAATGAGTTGGCTGTAAATATGTGGATTTCTCTCTGGGTTCTCTCTTCTCTTCCATTGGTCTATGTGTCTATCTTTATACAGTACCATGCATGCTGTTTTGGGAACTATAGCTTTGTAGTATATTTTGAAGTCAGGTAGTGAGATGCCTCCAGCTTTGTTCTTTTTGCTCAGGATTCATTTGGCTATGTGGGTCTTTTGTGGTTCCGCAGAAATTTTACAATTATTTTTCTTTTTCTGTGAAGAATGTCATTGGTATTTTGATAAGAGTTGTACTGAATCTGTAGATCACTTTGGGTGGTATGGGCAATATTAATTCTTTTAGCCCATGAACGTGGAATATCTTTCCATTTCTTGTCCTCTTCAATTTCTTTCATCTGTGCTTTACAGTTTTAGTTGCATAGATCTTGCACTTATTTGCTTAAATTTATTTCTAGTTATTTTTATAGCTACTGTAAATGGAATTGTTTTTTATTTTTCCAGTTGTTCACTGTTAACATATAGAAATGCTATTGACTTTTGTACAATGATTTTGTATCCTGTAACTTAACTGAATTTGTTTTGAGATTTTTCTCACAGTGATAGTGGCATTTTAAAAATATATGACCTCCTCTCCCTATTTTTGATGAATCCTTTAGGTTATCATAAATATTTGTTGAACAAATGTAGGAACAAAATATTATGATAATGGAACTTATGGGTTTTTTTTCCCTAAGAGTTCTTATGGGACACAATATGTAATGTTTCCTTCATATTAAAAATCAATTTTAAATAATCAAAAAATTCTGTGCATAAAATGTGACTTATAACAATTTGTTTACAAAGTCTTTTTTTAAAAACAGAAATTCTATAGTGAAAAAGAAGCACTGGGGATAATGAGCTGTTAGAATTGTATTTATTTTTATTATTTAGTTATTTGTTGATAAGTGTTGTATGAAATGGAGGCTTAAGAGGTTATAGAGCATAATTATTATTGAAGCATTAGGAATATGCACACTAGGAATGTGAGTGTGTATGTGTTATGTGTTTGTATACATGCATATATATATGTATATAGGCATGAGTGTTTCTGGGAGCAGATGGATACAAATAAAATTGTTTGATTCCTAAGCCAGCATCCTACCACCTAGCAAGAGGACAGAGGAAAGTAATTTCAGGTATGTGAAGACTGCCAAGTAACACAGGATAACAAGACCGAAGAGCTGTGATATACATGGCTTTCCAAGGTAGGGAGATGAAATAACAGATACAAAGATGAATATTTAGAGATTTAGAGAAGCATATTTGATTGGCTGCCAGGCTCCAGGAATGATCAGAAGTTCTTGGGGAAAAAAAATGGTGACTTACTTCTGCTACCTCTGTCTTTAAGACCAGTGTACAATTTCTAATTTCACTATACCAGAGAGTAAATCTTGCTCAAATGTCTGTGGCCTTAACATTGAATTCTACTTCAAGGACTACTCTTTCCTCCATCAGTATTTTTAACTTTGCAAAAACTGCAGTTATTCCAGTTTATAAAATTCTGTTGTTCACTTGCTTACTAGATTATTTTACACCTGAATATAATAACTTTCCTGTGATGAGAAACAGCTCCTCACCTTGCTTGTTATTTGAGATAGCCATTGACTAAGAAAAAAGCCTAAGAGATAGAAATATCATAGCAACTCAGCCACTGGCAGTGGCAAGCAGAGCATTTTGAAGGGAAATATGTAGCCCTTCTTCACATAATCTCAAAGGTAGAGTAAGCATCAGGCAATGCAAGATCACATTGCAGGAGCATTTGACTGAGTGGTAAATATCAAGGCCAGCTTCCATGGAGAGTTGCAAGTAAAATCAGTAATTTGTCTTTAATTTGCAAACAAAAAAATTTACATGCGTTCTAAATAAACAAAGCTGTTTATTTCCTTCGTCTAAGAATATTGATAATTCGTAGGGATGGGTTAGGGTACGGCTCCTTCTATCTAGTGACTCCATTAACATCTCAGATTTCAAAGTCTCTTGTTGGATTTTCGGCATCCAGCCAGCAGAAGAAGTAAGAGAAAATAATGCAGAGAATTGAAGAGTAGCTTTTAAGGTCCAGGAGGTGACATTCCCTTTGCCCTCGTTCTACTGGTCAAAATTCAGTCCGATGGCTCTAATGATATGCCACAAAGATTAGAAAATATAGTCTAGCCCTGTACCCAGGAAGAAGAGAAACAATTTTTGTGTATCTACCAGCTAGAGTCTAGCTAGTCTGAGTCTTGGTGATGATGGTGATGATGATGATAATTGTTGGGTTTGGAATAATCATCTGTATTAACCTTATCCTTAATTTGCACTGGATCAGAGACAAGTTAATCATTAATATTTATATATCAACAACTGTGTTGATCCCTTCCACCCCAGTGTTTACTCTTTGAGCACACCGTGAAAGCCAGGTGGTAAAATCTCTTATTGTGAGTGGCCTTACACTTTCATCCATAAATGTGAGGATGAAAGAAAATACATTATATCTACTTGTATGCTACAGAGAAGGATGGTTGCTTTCACCACAAATCCCAAAAGGAGGGAGAAAAATTTCTATTCCTTGGGGATGGAAAGAAAAGGAAAATTTATTCTTACTCTAACCTTTGGAATGAAAATCCCCTCAAAGGATAAAAAAAATCCCATTTTCCCTGGCTTCTATGACTTTTATGACTTTTAGAGATGTCTCCAAGACCATGAGTCTCAGTTTCTCTTGAAATGGAAACACATACCACTCTGAGGTAGGTAAATCTCTTTTGAGTTCTCTCACTATCTAGATGGTTGTAAATTTACTTCCAAAGACTTGCTCATAGCCCAGGATCTCAAGTTTTTGGCATAATTTATTTAGCCAGTCTATGGCTAAAACACAGAAATACTTTCTTAGCACTCCACAATGACAATGATGATAATAACAGCTAAAATTTATTAAGCACTTGCCATGTTTCAAAAATTATTCTCCATGTTTTACTTAGAATTTGTAGTATCTCATTAATCTCCACAAACTAGTGAGGATATTACTGATTGAATTCCATTTTACATGTGAGAAAATTGAGACACAAAGAAGTTAGTAGAGTACCTAAGACCACACAGGTACAAAGTGGCACAGATGGAATTTGCACACATGTAGTTTAGTCTAGAGTGTGTAACATATATCCTTTATTAAGAAAAAAAAAAAGTATAGTTGTGGGACAACAAATGACCCCTGTGCATTGTCAAACCCCTTACCAGGACGTCCCTTTATCACTGTGGTATTAAGGTTCCTGACCACCAGCCCTCATTTGGATTAGCTATACTTGTATGGATTTCGGTGGAGCTCTTTATTAGTAAAATGGCTGTTTTATCTTCAAACAATGTAGCATACCTATTGGATTGATTTATGAATAGAAAAGTAGCTTTGAGTCAGAGATTTTAGTTTGTTTATTCCTGGGTTCCCTAAAGCCTAGCATAGTAATGTTCAAAAGAGTATCTCTCAATAACTATTTTTGTACAAATGATTAAGAACATATTCTAAGCATGCATGTAGCAGATCCATACTAAGCAGTAGGAGTCTATCCTTCTTTCTGACTAAGGACCATAGCCCATTTATGGAATAAACCAAGTGAGAAGTAAGTAACTGGTGAAAATACATTCATTATGGGCAAATTAAGAGCTCTTTTACTATCTATTTAATGTGTTTCATCATAAATTATAATTCCAGGGACCTATTGCTGCTCACTCAAACAAAAGTACACTCTTATTAAGGGATAAAAAGATGTAAGGGGAAATGTTTAAGAGTGAAACTTTTCAGAGATTATATAAATGTAATCTTCAATTAGTTATTGCCTTAATAATCATGAATTCTGAAGTAACAGAAATCCTGAATAAATGAGATTTTCACCCTGAGATTGAAAGAAAATTTTCAACTGAAATAATTTCCTCCTTATCATACAGTTTAAATCCCTTTTTATTCATATTTTAGGCAAATATGTCATTATATTTTGTATGTATCAGATATTGAAGCTCTCTTCTAAAACTTTATATTTTTGATAAATATTTCTGTGAAATAAAAGAAAATATGGGAAGGGTGGTTCCAAGATGGCCGAATAGGAACAGCTCTAGTCTACAGCTCCTAGCGTCAGCCACGCAGAAGACGGGTGATTTCTGCATTTCCAACTGAGGTACCAGTTTCATCTCACTGGGGCTTGTTGGACAGTGGGTGAAGGACAGTGGGGGCAGCCCACCGAGTGTGAGCCAAAGCAGGGCACGGCATCGCCTCACCCGGCAAGTGCAAGGGGTCAAGGAATTCCCTTTCCTAGCCAAGGGAAGCGGTGCCAGATGGCACTTGGAAAATTGGGTCACTCCCACCCTAATACTGTGCTTTTCCAATGGTCTTAGCAAATGGCACACCAGGAGATTATATCTTGTGCCTGGCTCGGAGGGTCCCACACCCACGGAGCCTTGCTCATTGCTAGCACAGCAGTCAGAGATCGAACTGCAAGACAGCAGTGAGGCTTGGGGAGGGGCGCCCGCAATTGCTGAGGCTTGAGTAGGTAAACAAAGTGGCCAGGAAGCTTGAACTGGGTAGAGCCCACCTCTGCTCAAGGAGGCCTGCCTACCTCTGAGACTCCACCTCTGGGGGCAGGGCATAGCCAAACAAAAGGCAGCAGAAACTTCTGCAGACTTAAATGTCCCGGTCTGACAGCTTTGAAGAGAGTAGTGGTTCTCCCAGCATGCAGCTGGAGATCTGAGAATGGACAGACTGCCTCCTCAAGTGGGTCCCTGACCCCCTGAGTAGCCTAACTGGGAGGCACCCCCCAGTAGAGGCAGACTGACTCCCCACATGGCCAAGTAACCCTCTGAGACAAAGCTTCCAGAGGAATGATCAGGCAGCAACATTTGCTGTTCAGCAATAATCGCTGTTCTGCAGCTTCCGCTGCTGATACCCAGGCAAACAGGGTCTGGAGTGGACCTCCAGCAAACTCAACAGACCTGCAGCTGAGGGTGCTGACTGTTAGAAGGAAAACTAACAAACAGAAAGGACATCCGAACCAAAACCCCATCTGGACGTCACCATCATCAAAGACCAAAGGTAGATAAAACCACAAAGATGGGGAAAAAACAGAGCAAAAAAGCTGAAAATTCTAAAAGTCAGAGCACCTCTCCTCCTCCAAAGGAATGCAGCTCCTCACCAGCAACAGAACAAAGCAGGATGGAGAATGACTTTGACGAGTTGAGAGAAGGCTTCAGACGATCAAACTTCTCTGAGCTAAAGGAGGAAGTTCGAACCCATCGCAAAGAAGCTACAAACCTTCAAAAAAGATTAGACGAATGGCTAACTAGAATAACCAGTGTAGAGAAGGCCTTAAATGATCTGATGGAGCTGAAAACCATGGCATGAGAGCTATGTGATTAATGCACAAGCTTCAGAAGCTGATTCGATCAATGGGAAGAAAGAGTATCAGAGATTGAAGATCAAATGAATGAAATGAAGTGGGAAGAGAAGTTTAGAGAAAAAAGAGTAAAAAGAAATGAACAAAGCCTCCAAGAAATATGGGACTATGTGAAAAGACCAAATCTAGGTCTGATTGGTGTACCTGAAAGTAACAGGGAGAATGGAACCAAGTTGGCAAACACTCTGCAGGATATTATCCAGGAGAACTTCCCCAACCTAGCAAGGCAGGCCAACATTCAAATTCAGGAAATACAGAGAATGCCACAAAGATATTCCTCGAGAAGAGCAACTCCAAGACACATAATTGTCCGATTTACTGAAGTTGAAATAAAGGAAAAAACGTTAAGGGCAGCCAGTGAGAAAGGTCACGTTACCCACATAGGGAAGCCCATCAAACTAACAGCGGATCTCTCAGCAGAAACTCTACAAGCCAGAAGAGAGTGGGGGCCAATATTCAACATTCTTAAAGAAAAGTATTTTCAAACCAGAATTTCATATCCAGCCAAACTAAGCTTCATAAGTGAAGGAGAAGTAAAATCCTTTACAGACAAGCAAATGCTGAGAGATTTTGTAACAAAAAGGCCTGCCCTACAAGAGCTCCTAAAGGAAGCACTAAACATGGAAAGGAACAACCAGTACCAGCCACTGCAAAAATATGCCAAAATATAAAGACCATCGATGCTAGGAAGAAACTGCATCAACTGACAAGCAAAATAACCAGCTAACATCATAATGACAGGATCAAATTCACACATAACAATATAAACCTTAAATGTAAATGGGCTAAATGCTCCAATTAAAAGACACACACTGGCAAATCAGATAAAGAATCAAGACCCATCAGTGTGCTGTATTCAGGAGATCCATCTCACATGCAGAGACACGCATAGGCTCAAAATAAAAGGATGGAGGAAGATCTCCCAAGCAAATGGAAAACAAAAAAATGGCAGGACTTGCAATCCTAGTCCCTGGTAAAACAGACTTTAAACCAACAAAGATCAAAAGAGACAAAGAAGGCCATTACATAATGGTAAAGGGATCAATTCAACAAAAAGAGCTAACTATCCTAAATATATATGCACCCAATACAGGAACACCCAGATTCATAAAGCAAGTTGTTAGAGACCTACAAAAAGACTTAGACTCCCACACAACAGTAATGGGAGACTTTAACATCCCACTGTCAATATTAGACAGATCAATGAGACAGAAAGTGAACAAGGATATCCAGGAATTGAACTCAGCTCTGCACCAAGTGGACCGAATAGACATCTACAGAACTCTCCACCCCAAATCAACAGAATATACATTTTTCTCAGCACCACATCACATTTATTCCAAAATTGACCACATAGTCGGAAGTAAAGCACTCCTCAGCAAATGGAAAAGAACAGAAATTATAACAAACTGTCTCTCAGATGACAGTGCAAAGAAACTAGAACTCAGGATTAAGAAACTCACTCAAAACCCCTCAACAACATGGAAACTGAACCACCTGCTCCTGAATGACTACTGGGTATATAACAAAATGAAGTCAGAAATAAAGATGTTCTTTGAAACCAATGGGAACAAGGACACAACATATCAGAATCTCTGGGACACATTTAAAGCAGTGTGTAGAGGGAAATTTATAGCACTAAATGCCCACAAGAGAAAGCAGGAGGGATCTAAAATCACCCTAACATCACAATTAAAAGAACTAGAGAAGCAAGAGCAAACATATTCAAAAGCTAGCAGAAGGCAAGAAATAACTAAGATCAGAGCAGAACTGAAGGAGATAGAGACACAAAAAACCCTTCAAAAAATCAATGAATCCAGGAGCTGGTTTTTTGAAAAGATCAACAAAATTGATAGACCACTACCAAGACTAGTAAAGGAGAAAAGAGAGAAGAATCAAATAGATGCAATAAAAAATGATAAAGGGGATATCACCACCAATCCCACAGAAATAGAAACTACCATCAGAGAATACTATAAATACCTCTATACAAATAAACTAGAAAATCTAGAAGAAATGGACAAATTCCTGGACACATACACCCTCCCAAGACTAAACCAGGAAGAAGCTGAATCCCTGAATAGACCACTAACAGGCTCTGAAATTTAGGCAATAATTAAGAGCCTACCAACCAAAAAAAGTCCAGGACCAGACAGATTCACAGCCGAATTCTACCAGAGGTACAAGGAGGAGCTGGGACCATTCCTTCTGAAACTATTCCAATCCACAGAAAAAGACGGGATCCTCCCTAACTCATTTTATGAGGCCAGCATCATCCTGATACCAAAGCCTGGCAGAGCCACAACAAAAAAAGAGAATTTTAGACCAATACCCCTGATGAACATTGATGCAAAAATCCTCAATAAAATACTGGCAAACTGAATCAGGGAGCACGTCAAAAAGCTTATCCATTATGATCAAATGGGCTTCATCCCTGGGATGCAAGCCTGGTTCAACATATGCAAATCAGTAAACGTAATCCATCATATAAACAGAACCAAAGACAAAAACCACATAATTATCTCAATAGATGAAGAAAAGGCCTTTGACAAAATTCAACAGCCCTTCATGCTAAAAACTCTCAATAAATTAGGTATTGATGAGACGTAACTCAAAATAATAAGAGCTATTTGTGACAAACCCACAGCCAATATCATATTGAATGGGCAGAAACTGGAAGCATTCCCTTTGAAAACTGGCACAAGACAGGGATGCCCTCTCTCACCACTCCTATTCAACATAGGGTTGGAAGTTCTGGCCAGGGCAATCAGGCAAGAGAAAGAAATAATAGGTATTCAACTAGGAAAAGAGGAAGTCAAATTGTCCCTGTTTGCAGATGACATGACTGTATATCTAGAAAACCCCATTGTCTCAGCCCAAAATCTCCTTAAGCTGATAAGCAACTTCAGCAAAGTCTCAGGATACAAAATCAATGTGCAAAAATCACAAGCATTCCTATACACCAATAAGAGACAAACAGAGAGCCAAATCATAAGTGAACTCCCATTCACAGTTGCTTCAAAGAGAATAAAATACCTAGGAATCCAACTTACAAGGGATGTGAAGGACCTCTTCAAGGAGAACTACAAACCACTGCTCAAGGAAATAAAAGAGGACACAAACAAATGGAAGAACATTCCATGCTCATGGAGAGGAGGAATCAATATCATGAAAATGGCCATACTGCCCAAGGTAATTTATAGATTCAATGCCATTGCCATCAAGCTACCAATGACTTTCTTCACAGAATTAGAAAAAAACTACTTTAAAGTTCATATGGAACCAAAGAAGAGCCCACATTGCCAAGACAATCCTAAGCCAAAAGAACAAAGCTGAGGCATCGTGCTACCTGACTTCAAACTATACTACAAGGCTACAGTAACCAAAACAGCATGGTACTGGTACCAAAACAGAGATATAGACCAATGGAACAGAACAGAGCCCTCAGAAATAATACCACACATCTACAACCATCTTTGACAAACCTGAGAAAAACAAGCAATGGGGAAAGGATTCCCTATTTAATAAATGGTACTGGGAAAACTGGCTAGCCATATGTAGAAAGCTGAAACTGGATCCCTTCCTTACACCTTATACAAAAATTAATTCAAGATGGATTAAAGACTTCAATGTTAGACCTAAAACCATAAAAACCCTAGAAGAAATCCTAGGCAATACCATTCAGGCCATAGGCATGGGCAAGAACTTCATGTCTAAAAAACCAAAAGCAATGGCAACAAAAGCCAAAATAGACAAATGGGATCTAATTAAACTAAAGAGCTTCTGCACAGCAAAAGAAACTACCATCAGAGTGAACAGGCAACCTACAGAATGGGAGAAAATTTTTGCAATCTACTCATCTGACAAAGGGCTAATATCCAGAATCTACAAAGAACTCAGACAAACTTACAAGAAAAAAACAAACAACCCCATCAAAAATTGGGCAAAGGATATGAACAGACACTTCTCAAAAGAAGACATGTATGCAGCCAACAGTCACATGAAAACATGCTCATCATCACTGGCCATCAGAGAAATGCAAATCAAAACCACAATGAGATACCATCTCACACCAGTTAGAATGGTGATCATTAAAAAGTCAGGAAACAATAGATGCTGGAGAGGATGTGGAGAAATAGGAATGCTTTTACACTTTTGGTGGGACTGTAAACTATTTCAACCATTGTGGAAGACAGTGTGGCAATTCCTCAGGGATCTAGAACTAGAAGTGCCATTTGACCCAGCCATCCCATTACTGGGTATATACCCAAAGGATTATAAATCATGCTGCTATAAAGACACATACACACGTATGTTTATTGCAGCACTATTCACAATAGCAAAGACTTGGAACCAACCCAAATGTCCAACAGTGATAGACTAGATTAAGAATATGTGGCACATATACGCCATGGAATACTATGCAGCCATAAAAAAGGAAGAGTTCATGTCCTTTTTAGGGACATGGATGAAGCTGGAAACCATCATTCTTGGCAAACTATCGCAAGGACAAAAAAACCAAACACCACATGTTCTCACTCATAGGTGGGAATTGAACAATGAGAACACTTGGACACAGGAAGAGGAACATGACACACCTGGGCCTGTCATGGTGTGCGGGGAGGGGAGAGGGATAGCATTAGGAGATATACCTAATATAAATGATGAGTTAATGGGTGCAGCACACCAACATGGCACATGTATACATATGTAATAAGCCTGCACTTTGTGCACATGTACCCTAGAACTTAACATATAATTTAAAAAAAAAGTAAAAATATGGAGGTAATAAAATATTTATAACCATAGGAATAGTTTTTTTGATAAAAAGAAGCAATCACAATGTTATGTTTTATTAGTAATCCAACAAATAAGGATGATTTTTTTGCAAATTTTGGTTGTATATGTTTATATTTTTATATTTAAGTTTTCCATTTAGAGTTAACATTAATCATAAAAATTATTAAAATATATTATTTTAAATATAGATTTGATCCTATAACTGAAAAAGAATTAATCAGTTTACTTGGGAGAAGTGCAATAATGCTCTGGATGCTGGAAATATCAGAAATATAAATGGTTGTGCTGAGGTATAAATACATCTCAAGATGTAAGCCATTGACTCATGTCTCATTGGTGATACTAAGGCTATCATAAATATGTCCATATAATTTTAAAGGATATTAGGCCAAAATTCAATCTCATATCTAAACTAATTATCCAATTTCAGAAGCTTTGCCTTCCAGATCTTACAGTCCACTGTTCAAAATAGTTTGTTAGTTTATTAGAAAAGTGAAAAGAAAAAATAAGTAGTGGAAAATTAATTGATAATATGAAAGATTCGATGCAGATTTATCTAATATACCAAATCTACATTGGATCTTTCATTTTATCAATTAATTTTCTTGTGTATTACTGATTTCAAATTTTTGACAAGCTGCTCATATCTTTAGGCAAGTTAAACTTCATATCTTGGGAATTCTGTTTGTAAACCTGACATTTTAGCTGAAAAATCCTTCTGGCCTGCTATGATATAAGATAACAATGAGACATGAAGTGCTTTAAGAATCACTTCAGTAGAACATAGTTTTTAAAAAAGTTCTGACTCTAAGAAAAGGTGGACTACATGTATTTCTACATATAATATTTTCCCTAATAATGCTTTTAAGGCAGATTTTTCGTTCAGCTTAGTTTTTAGGAAACCTATCAACCACTGTGTGTTCACTCTGTTTCCTCTCTTGGGGCACCCCAAAACCAGCAAGTAGTTTTCCCCCTGTTATCCTTCACATTGACTTGAATGTCTCAGTTTGCTTAAAAGATTAGGGTGAAAGAGAGTCATACCAGTCTAGACTAACCTAAGCCCTGGAGAACTTCCCTAGGTTGAGTTAGGTCAAATACTCAATGCTCTGTGTACAAATGCTTAACTAGATATGACTACCTTACATGAAGTGGCTCAACCATAATTCTGCATATTGTTTAAACAATTCTACATTGGATCTATGATACTTATTAATAAGTGTCTAGACATCACATTAAAAGAGGAAATAAGATGAATTTTGTATGTTTTGGAAGATAATTAATAGTGATTTCCCAGTGCCCTCTACTAAGTGGTGCAATCATAGAAGAAGTTTAGCAAGTAAACTTGCTAAACTTAAAATTTGCTTTGCTCATTCATAAGCTATGAAACTCCATTTGCTTTGCTCATTCATAAGCTATGAAACCCATTCCTACACATTCTAATGTTTATGATGCAAATATACGTCTCTGGAAAATTTCAAATTACCTTCATGGACTTTCAGATTGAAAGTCCGACTGTTAAATCTGTAGATGCAAAAAGCCTACTTATATAACCAGTGCTGAAATGACATCTGCAGTGCCATGGGCTAATCGTATCTTTATTTTAATATTTTGTAAACTTGCTAAACTGAATGTTGTTAAACTGAATGTTGAATTTGAAGTGAAGTTATAGACACTTAGGTGCTAGGGTATTGTACAGATTGTAGACATTTAACATTTTATTTCACATTTAAAGTTTCAAATATGTTTTTAAAGCTAATATGCTAATGGAGAAGGTATCTAAATCCTTTGTAGTTGGAAGTAATTCTATTCCTCCTTCTTCTTCCTAAATATACTAGCTTTCTTCTACTGCAACTAACCTTTTCATTTTATTAATAATATCTATATTATGGAAGACTAAAATGGTAAAAAAATAAAAATAAATGAGATCCAGTGTGTGCTGCTTTATACGTAGCAGACTGGGGATGACACGTATACTTTGTTCTTTTTTGCTGTTGTTGTTAGAGACAGGCTCTCCCAAAGTGCTGGGATTACAGACATGAGCCACACCACCTAGCCAGCATATAGACTTTTATCTCTCATGCCTATTCTGATAGAATAGTAGTGGTTACCTGGAGGGCTGTGTACAGAGGAATTTTAGGTTGAATATGGTATCAGAACAGAAAATAATTAATAAGCCATATCTGCTATGAGTTCTTGTAATCTACCATCTGCCAGTAAATCCTTGATTTTTGGAAGGGATAGTCATAAGACCTCTGAAAATTTCCATATTCAAATAAGAACATATAATTCCCTCTTCCCCCCACAAAATTATGTATGCACAGACAAATGAATAATAAATAGGATATATTCATACCAATCCATTTGCTTTGCTCATTCATAAGCTATGAAACTCATTCCTGCATATTCTAATGTATATGATGCAAATATATGTCTCTGGAAAATTTCAAATTACCTTCATGGACTTTCAGATTGAAAGTCCGACTGTTAAATCTGTAGATGCAAAAAGCCTACTTATATAACTAGTGCTGAAATGACATCTACAGTGCCATGGGCTAATCGTATCTTTATTTTAATATTTTGTCCAGTTCAACAATATTTGCTTCAGAGATAATCATGCATCTAATTAGGCCAAAATATAAGGTTTTAGGGGTGAATGTTAAGATGTAATGCATCAGAGAAGACTTTCAGTAGCCTCATCATTGAATTTGAAGGATAAGAACACTATGGAGAAATTAGGAGAAAACACTATGCTATGGAAAATACTATGCTGTGGAAACCCTATCCAGTAACTTTACCATGAGTGTAATCTACCCAAATGAATTGCTGGACCCAGACTGTGTGCACAGATGGCTGAAACAGTCAGACCTACACCTAGGAGATGAGATCATTCAGGTTCACCGTGACCCAGCCGCGCTGGATGGATCTGGATGTGCTGCTCTCACAGTTGTCATGAGGTAATATGGATAGGCTATTAAGAAAGCCGTGACGACGCACTCCCCTGAGACACGGTCTGCTTGTTTTGCTGCATGTAGTAAACAGCTCTCTCACTAGATCTGACAGCACTTGGTGGTGATATTCTTTTCCCTTCAGACTGACTGAGGAGGATTTCAGAGGTACCTACAGCATTAAGCCTTTGCCTGTAGGATGTTATTATTTTTTGTGTGTGTTGCATAAGGATAAATTTTTGCCATGGTCAGGAGATAGAGACCATCCTGGCTAACACAGGGAAACCCCGTCTCTATTAAAAATACAGAAAAATTAGCCGGGCGTGGTGGCTGGCGTATGTAGTCCTAGCTACTCATGAGACTGAGGCAGGAGAATGGCGTGAACCCGGGAGGCGGAGCTTTCAGTGAGCTGAGATCGTGCCACTGCACTCCAGCCTGGGCGACAGAGCGACACTCCGTCTCAAAAAAGAAAAAAAAAAAAGAAAAAAAAACTAAAGATTTTATTTAACTAAGTTATTAGTAAAAAAAATCATTAGGTCTCATTTTAGAATTCACTTGGCACACATGAAAAGCGGTGACCTGTTTTTCATTGTTTTTTTTAATGACTTAGAGCTTTCATTTACCTAGTGAATTTCCGATTCACTTGTACTTTATCAATTTGTGACTTTGCCAACTGGTGAGCTTTCATTTTAGGGCTTCGCTGAAGTTTTCTTGAGACAGGCTGTTATGATAGCATCTCTAAGTGCTGCAATATGACAAGCTTCCAAGACAGTTGTAAAACAATTAAAATTGTCACTAAAATGTCTTGGCTGGAATTCATATTAACATGAACAAAAGGAACTCAAGAGTCTATAATGTTCTTACTTGAGTCTGTAGTGTTACTTGGTAAAGATTTTACGTTTTTTCCCCATCATATCAATCAATAGTAAACCCCAATCCTTTCTTTTTGGACTGAGAAGTATGCAAGCATTTTCATACCACATGATATTATCTTTCCAAAAGCTACTTGTAGATGTAAAATAAAATCTGAATTGTTTTATTTTGCTCATAGTTAGTAAATGACACATTCTGTGTCTGGGTGAAAATCTTTCTCTATAATAACCACTGATATCTTGAGATTGTAATATTTGTTACTAGTACCAAGACAGTTTCATAGGCACAATCTCTTCGACTGGCTCTTTTGCAGCTCTTTGGGACCCTTGAATAATATAGAGACAGAATCTTAGGAGATGTTAGCAGTATCACAGGTCATACCTTATGACAAGCCTTAACAATAGTGTGTCAGGAGACTCTCATAAAAAATCATTAGATGGATACTTTAGCTGCAAATTATTTCCTCTGGACACTGTTCTGTCCTCTTTATCCATCATCATAACAGTTTATATCACATAATGGTCAGCAAGAACTGTCAAAGGAGCAGATAGGTAGATTACTGATGAATGCCTTTCCTGATATTCTCGTTTTTCCTATGACAATCTGTGATCTGTGTTATCCCTGGTTAAGTTTTGGTTACTACCAACTCCAAATTCCAAATGATATTTCATATTCTGTGTGTTCCGCCAATGCCCAGTATTACATGGTATTAGGGGGAACATAATCCTTTGCTCAGCCAAATCCAGACAAAGTCTGCAGAGCTTCTCCTTGAGATGAGCAAACTTGGAATGTAAGGAAAGTTACTGTTCATCATAAACATTTTTAACTACTGGAAAAAGATAACATAAAAGTCCATATGCTTTCAGAAAGTAATTTTCATTGTGGAAGCTTCTGAGTAGGGCATACAAAGGAACATAAAACCTGGTGATGCCATGAAGCAGCTCTTTGCACAGTTGACATCATTTCTCATAAAGTATTCCCTTTTAAGTCATCCACAGTAGAAATCACAAAAGAACAGAGATCAAGTACTGGTCTCGTTAGTCAGAGATTGTGGGTTCGTACCTCATTTGGTCTGAGATTTCTTAGTCACAGGGGTGTTTTAGAAGGACCCTGGAAGAACAGCGTTTTTGGATTCAACAGACTTAGATTAAAATCACAACCCTAGCTAGCTCTTTTATCTCAGACAATTTAGTTAATATTTTGATTTCAGTTTTCTTATTTATAAAATTAAGATCATGATATATACTTCTTAGGTTTGTTGTGAGGAAAAATTAAAAGAGTGTTGAAGAGCCTAGCCCACACCTGGCATACTGTCAGCACTCAGAAAATCATGGCTATTATTTTTACTATTAGCATGAGACTCAGAAACTATGGGCCTGTTATCTCATTTGCCTGGTTTTATTTCATATGTGGATCTTATGCTGAGATAGCTGACTAGGCATCCAGGCTTGGCCACATCTTCTAAGTATATTTTAATCAACTCTGTAGTGTCTGTTTCTTTGTTAACCTCAAAGAGACTATTCTGAAAAACAAGTATTATTCCCTCAAATTAACTTCCCAAATCATTTTTCAAGAATATAATTCATATATTAATGTTAAAAGTAGTGTTGTGTATTCTTTAAGTTTCTTTGATGTTCTAGATTTTCAGAGTCATGAGTAACAAATGCTCTATTGCTGTATTTTGCATGTTCTATCTAATTTCCTTGACTAGCCTCATCAAAATTTTGGTGATTTTTACACAGTAAAACTGGGATCAGAAGTTAAACACTGGGTGGGATTAAGATTCAATTCACAGTAAGAAAAACAAAACCTTTGTATGTAACATAAGTGTTTTCATTATTCCCTATATAACACCACAAAATGGATAAAAATCTTTGTACAACAGTTTAAAATAATTTAAACATCCAGACTAGGAAATAAAAATGAAATAATAATGGATAATAAATTTTTCTTATATTGTGTTACAATTATATAATTACGTATATAATCACACATTTAATAAATATGTATAATATCTTATTCTGATATGGATATAGAATTTTACAGTTGATAAATCTTTTTAATTCAAATCATTCTATTCTATTCTTAAAACAAAATTCTCTGGGATAATGATTACATCAATTTTTTAAATGGAAGACTAATGCCAATGAGGAATACAAGTCGCAAACCAAGATTTGATAGTAGGTCTCATTTACATTTTACCACATCAGGCTGCCTCATGATGGGATATGTTGCAATCTATGAACCCACTCTCCATTTTGGGGAGTTTCTTCACAGCATCCTTTTCTTCTCTCAGTCTTCTTGTGGCTAAATTTAGGCACACATGTATACATACATGCACACACACACACATATGTGTGTATATATATATTTGTGTATATATATATATATATATACATATATATATATATATATACACACACACACACACACACATTGCCTTCCAAATTTGAGGGATAAAAAGTAGAATGTAATAATATGACTCAGTGTAAAACTGCACCTTCAGTTTTATCCTTGTGTATTTATCATTGCATGTTTATTTATAAATTTTGTATAACATGTAGCTAATTTTGAGCATTGGGTAATAAAGGTGGGTTAGGGTCACTTTTTTTGGTGGAAGTTGATGTTGGAAGGAAGGTGAGACAGCCTCATATAAGAAACTATGAATCATAGAGTCTCTACTGTTACGCATTGCTGCTGATGAGAATTTTGTTGTCCAGGACAATTGTCATTCCTTTGTAAGTGACTATGTTTTAAAGGATGTTGTGTGTGTGTGTTTGTGTGTGTGTTTAATGTGGATTAATTTTACTTTTATATTCCTGCATATGGTTAGGCCTTCTCCTTCAGACCCTGAACATCACTATCTTTTGTAAAATAGATACAGTAAAATAGATATAGGGATAGTAAATAAGAAATGCTCTTACTTCACTTGAAAATTGTAATGTGATTTCAGAGCAGATATGAGGTTGACATGGTACGAAGGCACACATTTAATATTGGAGTCAACTAAGGTCCTATTCATTTTATTACCAATATCCCAAACTTGTTATATAAACTCTTACCTTATATTCTAAAAGGGGGGTAATAATACCTTCTATTGTAATTTTAAAACACAGAGTTTTGAGATGTGTTAAGAATCACAGTGCCTTGCACTTAATTTAGTAAAAGTTGACCCCCTGCCACCTTTTCTTTCTCTTCTGATTAATAGAGGAGTCTACTACCTCAAACATTTATTACTGATTTGTGTGGGGAACATTACAAATCTTCTAGTTATTTTGAAATATACTATAAATTCTTGTTATCTGTAATCATCCTACTGTGCTACCAGACACTATAACTTATTCATTCCATCTGAATTTTTATACCTATTAACTAACATCTCCTCCTTCCCTGCTACTCTTCCCAGCCTCTGGTAACCACTATTCTACTCACTGTATTCATGAGATTAATTTTTTTAGCTCCCACATATGAGTGAGAATATGTGATATTTGTCTCTCTGTATCAGGCATATTTCATGTGACATAATATCCTCCAGTTCCATCCATGTTGCTGCAAATGACAGGATTTCATTCTTTTTTATGATTGAATAATATATTATCATGTATGACAATATTTTCTTAAGTACTCATACGTCGATGGACATTTAGGTTGTTTCCTTATCTTGGCTATTGTGAATAGCACTGCAATAAATATGGAAGTGCAGGTATTGCTTCAATATACTGATTTCCTTTCTTTTGGATACATATTCATCAGTGGGATGGGTAGATTATATGGTAGTTCTATTTTTAATTTTTTGAGAAACTGCCATATTGTTTTCCATAGTTGCCATGCTAATTTACATTCCCACCAACAGTATATGAGTCTCTCCTTTCTCCACATCCTTGCAAGCATTATTTTCTGTCTTTTTGGTAAGAAATAGACATTTTAACTGGGATGATATATCTTTTTATGGTTTTGATTTGCATTTCCTTTATGATTAGTGATGTTGAGCATTTTTTCATATTCCTGTTGGCAATTTGTGTGTCTTGGAAGACTTAGTATTGTTAAGATGTCCATACCGCCCAAAGTGATCTACAGGTTCAGTGCAATCCCTACAAAAATACCAATGACATTCTTCACAGAAATTTTAAAAATGAAATGATCCTAAAATTTATATGGAACAACAAAATACCTCAAATAGCCAAAGCAATTTTGAGGAAAAAGAACAAAGCTGGAGACATCACATTACCTGACTTCAAAATATACCACAAAGTTATAGTAACTAAAATAGCATGACACTGGCAAAAAAACAAAAAAACCCCACAGACAAATAGAACAGAATAATAGAATAGAGAACTCAGAAATAAATCTTACTCATTTATAGCCAACTCATTTTCAACAAAGGTACCAAAAACATACATTGAAGAAAGGACAATCTCTTCAATAGATCATGCTGGGATGTCTGGATATTCATATGCAGAAGAATGAAACTAGATTACTCTCTCTCAATTAATACATAATAAAATCAAAATGGATTAAAGACTTACAAATAGGATGTGAAAGTATGAAACTACTAGAAGAAAACATTGGGGAAATGCTCCAGGACAGTGGTCTAGGCAAGGTCTTACTTTTCAGTAAGACCTCAAAAAACACTAACAACAAAAGCAAAAATTGACAAATGGATTACATCATGCTAAAAGGTTTCTTCACAGAAAAGGATACAATCAACAAAGTGAAGAGACAACCCACAGAATGGGAGAAAATATTTACAAATTATTCACTCTACAAAGGATTAATACCCAGAATAGATAAGGAACTCAAATAACTTAATAGTAAAAAATAATAATAATCCAATTTAAAAATGAGCCAATGTTCTTAAGACAATTCTCAAAAGAAGACATGTCACATTGTTTTCAGATAATTTTTAAATTGGTTTTCCTTCTGAAGATACTAAAGTTTTGGTGGCAAGAGCACTGAATTTTGGTTCTAGACCATGGGTTCTAGAATCTACTGTAATACTAGGCTTACATAATTTCAGCTATGAAATGCAGGGTTTGGATTTAATGCTTTGTAAAATTATTTATAGCTCCAATTTTTTTTATTAATACTTCTCTATTTTCTGAGGAAAGATTTAACATGATATCCTTTACAGTGTCCTATAGGTTTAATAACATTATAGCCTATAATCTAATTTTCAAAAGTAGTTTTCAAGTACTTTTTCACATGTATGTCAAGTTATGGTTATAATGCTAAATAAATAATCAAAAGGTTGAAAAAATAAAGCAATTAAAATTTATTATAATAACTTCCAAAGTGTACTGAAAACTAAGGATTTTATCTTTCACTTGTGGCTTTCCAAAGGTGAAAGAGAAATCAATAAAAATTTTTACATTATTAATGCCATTTAAAACAACACACCAAATCAACAATGGCTTGGGTAATATATATGCATCAAATTCTTCTTGTTGATAAACATAAAGATATCTTTGAGCTAGAGGGCATATGGTTCCTACTGTCATTTTACAAATAGAAAAGAAATCAAAAGCCCAGATAGTAAATGACTGATTCAAGGTCATAGAATGAAGTATTACGACTATATTCCAGTCTTCTTGACCACTAGACAATAATCTTAATTCATCACGTGGCAAATACCCAAATCATATTTATTGGTTTATAAGTTTGTAGCCATTGCTTACGATCATTAAAAGGAATATAGAAGTCATTGTTCAATGTTTCCTGAAAAGTCTTTCAACAAAATCTTACTGATCCCAAGCTTTTCTAAAGTATTAATAATTTGCTGGACTAACTGATTTCAATTATTTCTATAAAATATAATTACTGGTTATTCCTGCTGACTGTAAATTAGAACTATTCAACTACATTTTAGCTGCTGGGCAATTACATTATTTCTACAAGTAAATTATTTTATTTTCAAGAGTCTGTTTTTATTAATCTTAAATATGAATTATTACCCAATTGTTCTTGTTATAGAAACAATATGTCATTTAGTTAAATATTGTAGAAAATTGTTTAAAATATAATTACGTGATTTTTATTTAAAAACTAAGTTGAATACTTGAGACAGTCTCAATAAGGATCAGTCACTAAAAAAGATGAAAAAATCGTAACAGTCTCAGAGATTCTGCATTCAGATTGATAGGCAAATGTATTAAATTCTAGTGGTGCTTTAAAAATGCCAAAGCTAGACATCAGAAACAATTGGTGGATATATAGTATGACATCTGCAAAAAAGTGTAGTTAAACATGATTTTGTTTAAAATGTCAAAGTTCGAAATGGTATAACTATGGGCAGACTTTGAAGCTATAAATAGTTCCGTTGATCATATAGATGACATTACTTATATTTCTATACCTACTTTATATATACCACAAGAGACCTACTTATTCAGTCAAATAAGACATTGTGTTTAATATAGAATTTAAGAAATATATAAAAATACTCATTATAATTAAATCTTCTATATTTAGCATTGCAGATTTTTAATTTACTCTGTAAAATAATGTTATATAAACTGTTACTAGTATTAGCCTAAACACACTTTAGTAATATATGTTTGTGACTTTATTTTTTTATAATTAAGCAAATATACATACGTTTAATGTAGTAGCACAATTGCAAATAGTATGTTTCACTATTTATTAGAGGGATAAGTTATTATGCACAAAAGTTAAAATAAAATGAAAATAAGACTACAACTTAAGGATCTATTTTGAAATTATGAAATTGACATCAGCAAAATAAAAACATTTTGTTGAATATTTTCTTTTTTTTTTTTTAGAATAAAATTAACTTTTATTATGTTGAAAATTGTGACAAAGAACGTTTAGTTTACTCTGGTCTTAGGGAACTATTTAAATATAAAAAGCGATGGGATTACATGGATTCCATGAAAAGTTAAAGCTTCTATACATTAAAAATTCCTAAAATTAAAAGATAAACGTCAAATTGGCATAAAATATTTACAACTGATATGATAGAGAATTAGGATCCTCATTTTGAAAATAATATTAATGAAAAAACTGGATAGAAAACGTCACTAGAAGAATCACACACAAAAAGATTGTATATAGTGAATAAACATGAAAATTAGTCAAATAATTACAATAAAATAATGAAAAGTAAATCAAATCACCACCAAAGATAAATAATACTGAAATACTATTGGTTGAGTCTCAATTTTTTAGTGACAATAATGCTGTTCAGGGTATGGTAAGATGGAGATACTTCCTAATGGGACTAAGAATTGGTACAACATTTATGGAAAGCAGTTTATTCTTATTCTTTTTTTTTTCTTTTTTTTCTTTTTTATTTATTTATTATTATTATTTTTTTATTATACTTTAAGTTTTAGGGTACATGTGCACATTGTGCAGGTTAGTTACATATGTATACATGTGCCACGCTGGTGCGCTGCACCCACTAACTCGTCATCTAGCATTAGGTATATCTCCCAATGCTATCCCTACCCCCTCCCTCCACCCCACCACAGTCCCCAGAGTGTGATATTCCCCTTCCTGTGTCCATGTGATCTCATTGTTCAATTCCCACCTATGAGTGAGAATATGCGTGTTTGGTTTTTTGTTCTTGCGATAGTTTACTGAGAATGATGATTTCCAGTTTCATCCATGTCCCTACAAAGGACATGAACTCATCATTTTTTATGACTGCATAGTATTCCATGGTGTATACGTGCCACATTTTCTTAATCCAGTCTATCATTGTTGGACATTTGGGTTGGTTCCAAGTCTTTGCTATTGTGAATAATGCCGCAATGAACATACGTGTGCATGTGTCTTTATAGCAGCATGATTTATAGTCCTTTGGGTATATACCCAGTAATGGGATGGCTGGGTCAAATGGAATTTCTAATTCTAGATCCCTGAGGAATCACCACACTGACTTCCAGAATGGTTGAACTAGTTTACAGTCCCACCAACAGTGTAAAACTGTTCCTATTTCTCCACATCCTCTCCAGCACCTGTTGTTTCCTGACATTTTAATGATCACCATTCTAACTGGTGTGAGATGGTATCTCATTGTGGTTTTGATTTGCATTTCTCTGATGGCCTAACACTACTTGCTCCACTATGGCAAACCTGAATGTCATTGAGATTGACACCAATCTTTGTTTTTGTCTGTTTCTGTTCTGTGTACTGTAACAGAAAAGTTTCATGTTTATGCACTTTGTTTTGCAAGAGCACTTCACAAATCTCTGCCCAGTTCCAAAGTATAACCGAGTAGCAGAAGACTACAGTCATTTCCTTATCTTTTTAAATGTCTCCTAACTCCAGGAGATGTTTTTGCCATGTTGGAAACAGCAGTCTAGAGCACAACTGTTTTAAAATCCCATCTCCTAATTTTAAATGATAGAACGTGACACTTCTTACTTCTAAAGAAACTGTTAATATGTAACAAGTGTCTTCTCAATCACTATTGAATTCAAAAACAGGTACTCAATCTATAAATCATTGTTCTACTGGGAGTACATTTTTGTTGGGTGACATTTTTCTTAGGTTGTGTGTGTATGTGTGAGTGAGAGAGAGGAAGAGGGAGAGAGAGTCAGTCTTAGCCTTGATCTCTGATTTTATATCTGTTTTCCTCCCTACCATTTCCCTCCCCTCCCCACCCCTGCCCTCCCTTCCCCTCCCCTCCCCACCCCTGCCTTCCCTTCCCTTCCCCTCCCCTACAGCCTCTCCTTTCCTTTATGTCAACCATTGTGACATGCAGTGTTTGAATGACTTCATAATCAGAAATGATATGCTGTATTAGTTTGCCAGGGCTGCCATAACAAAGTACCACAAATTGGGTGGCTCAACAACAGAAACATATTTTCTTATAGTTCTGGAGATTATAAGTCCAAGATCAAAGCGTTGGCAGTTTTGGTTTATCCTTAAGCTTTTCTCCTTAGCTTGTAGATGGCTATCTTCTCTCTGTGTTCTCACGTGATCTTTCCTCTGTAGTTGCGCATACTTAGTGACTCTTTTTGTGTCCACATTGCCTCTTTTTGTAAGACACAAATCAGGTTGGTTGAGGACCTACCCTAATGGCCTGTTTAAGCTAATCACCCCCTTAAAGGCCCTATCTCCAAATACTGTCACATTCTGACATGCTGGTGGTTAAAGCTGCAACATACACATTTTAGTGAGACACAATTTAGCCCCTAACATGAGGATTGCAAGCTATTCCACAAAATAAGATTGGGCAACACTCTACAAATGAAACTATTGGAAAAATAGTTATAATGGGAGAGTTTAGCCATTGCTACAATCAGCCACATCCAAAACCCTAAATGTGTAGGAAACTAAATAATTTGAGGTTTCCTCAAAAGCATATCATAGTGGCCCAGGTGGAGGATCTAATTAAACCAAAAAGCTTCTGAACAGCAAAAGAAACTACCATCAGAGTGAACAGGCAACCTACAGAATGGGAGAAAATTTTTGCAATCTACTCATCTGACAAAGGGCTAATATCTAGAATTTACAAAGAACTCAAACAAATTTACAAGAAAAAAACAAACAACCCCATCAAAAAGTGGGCGAAGGATATGAACAGACACTTCTCAAAAGAAGACATTTATGCAGCCAGCAGACACATGAAAAAATGCTCATCATCACTGGCGATCAGAGAGATGCAAATCAAAACCATGATGAGATACCATCTCACACCAGTTAGAATGGTGATCATTAAAAAGTCAGGAAACAACAGGTGCTGGAGAGGATGTGTAGAAATACGAATGCTTTTACACTTTTGGTTGGACTGTAAACTAGTTCAACCATTCTGGAAGACAGTGTGGTGATTCCTCAAGGATCTAGAACTAGAAATACCATTTGACCCAGCCATCCCATTACTGGGTATATACCCAAAGGATTATAAATCATGCTGCTATAAAGACACATGCACACGTATATATATTGTGGCACTATTCACAATAGCAAAGACTTGGAACCAACCCAAATGTCCATCAATGATAGGCTGGATTAAGAAAATGTGGCACATATACACCATGGAATACTATGCCGCCATAAAAAATGATGAGTTCATATCCTTTGTAGGGACACGGATGAAGCTGGAAACCGTCATTCTCAGCAAACTATCGCAAGAACAAAAAACCAAACACCGCATGTTCTCACTCATAGGTGGGAATTGAACAATGAGAACACTTGGACACAGGAAGGGGAACATCACACACCGGGGCCTGTTGTGGGGTGGGGGGAGGGCGGAGGGATAGCATTAGGAGATATACCTAATGTAAATGAGGAGTTAATGGGTGCAGCACACCAACATGGCACATGTATACATATGTAACAAACCTGCACGTTGTGCACATGTACCCTAGAACTTAAAGTATAATAATTAAAAAAAGGAAAGAAAGAAAAAATTTAAACGACTTCCCAGAAAAAAAAAAGAATTAGTAAATGTAAATTCGTAGACTAGTAAATAGTGTCATACTCTATCTGATAAAATAGAAGAATGTGTTGGCAAAGATGCTGATGGTACATACAGAAGCTAGAGAAAAACAGCCAAAAGGGTAAGAATTTGTTGTTACATTTCTAGCAATGTAATGGTCTGAGGTCAGAATGAAGGGATTATTAAGCTTTCTGGCTACTAGAAAAATATGTCCTCTCTTATGGGCCTGACTTAAAGGCCTTGCTGAAGTCAGCTGGGTTGTAGTATGTCCCTGTTATTATACTTTTTTACTTTTTTTTTTTTTTTGGAGATGGAGTCTTGCTCTGTCACCCAGGTTGGAGTGCAATGGGGTGATCTTGGCTCACTGCAACCTCTGCCTCCTGAGTTCAAGTGATTCTCCTGCCTCAGCCTCCCGAGTAGCTTGGATTACAGGCACCTGCCACCATTCCCAGCTAATTTTTGTATTTTTAATAGAGACGGGATTTCACCATGTTGGTCAGGCTGGTCTCGAACTCCTGACCTTAGGTGACCCACCCGCCTTGGCCTCCCAAAGTGCTGGGATTACAGGCATAAGCCACTGCACCTGGCCTGTACTGTTTCATTATATTCCATTTTTATTATATCTTATTTTTGTCAAGAGTAATTTATTCTGAAATTCAACTTCTCATGCGTTCTAACAATGCGAACTTCATGAAGAACAAACATAAATATTCTAGTTCTAGGGAACGATAACCCCAAATTTTAAATGAATAGAGTTGCTTTCTGGTTTAACTATCTACCATGAGCTCCAAGATAGTCTTGCCTAAGTAGGCAGCCATTTTCTTTGGAATGTTCCTTATAGTGCTTACAACTTTAACTTCAGCACACTCATATAATAAGCACTGTTGAGTCTTATTCTGCCTATTCTCTAAAAAAAAAAAAAAGAAAAACAAAAAATAGTATACATGATTCAGTTCTCAAATTCCACCAGCTGTTTTAAATTTTTTTTGAAACCTCTAGTCCAGTCTTAATATTTAATCACATAGCATTTTGTATGGCATTTTGAAACAAACTGAAAAACACTAAATTCAGCTTATTTGAGCTTTTTGTTACTCTAGAACCTTGAACTACTGCTCACTCTATTCTTATATCTTTTCAAATCTCACTTCTTTACATATTCCATGTCAAATGTCAACTCCTCCAAGGATTTCTTGACTACACTTGTTAAATGACCACTCATTCCCATCCCCAGTCACTACTGCATAGACAAATGACTGACACTAATTGGGGTCAGGGAATATTTATTTACTAAACAAAATCAACAAATCAATGAATCCATTCTGGCTTCTATAGCATATTTGAAGAATGATAGTTAACAACACAATTTCTATATAATATTTATAAATGTTCATGTTTTAGGTAAACATTGCCTAAAAGTTGTAGATAATCCCTAAATATTTTCCTATGATTTATATAATTTATGAAATTCATACTATCTTCTATTGGAAGACAAGTGATTTTTAGCTTCTAAAGAGTTCACTTGTCAATGAATTCTTCAGTGATTCTCAAAGTGTGATCCCCAAAACAGTAGCATTAGCATCACCTACAAATCTATTAAAAATAAAAATTTGAGGCCCCACACAGGAACCACTGAATCAGAAACTCTTAGACTGGGGTCCAGTTATCTGTGTTTTAACAGACTTTCCCAGTAACTCTTGTCAACCACTCTTACCTAATCAAAAGTCTAAATCGATACCTGCGGCTATTACAGTTAAAATGGTAGCATTGTCATTGGAATATATTTGAATTTCTTTAGTGATTTTAGAAATTTTTGATATAATTGTAGAAAATCAATCTTAGATCACTACTGATTTACAATTCCATTCATAGGCTTGACATCTCAGACTGATCCAAGAGCCCTATACCTAATTTCTCAGCTAAAAGTCAATGTAGACTTGGATTCATTTCCTACTACATGGATAAAAAGCTATTTCCCATAACATTTCTTTGGTATGAAACAGTAAAAAAAAAAAAATGAATAGGAAATGACAATAACCCAGCACCAATTTATCAACCTTGCTGTCATTTCTTAAATATCATTTTCACAAATATGTTATTACAGAGCTCTGGTAGAGGACAAAGCGATGATTTGGCAAGCTCCAAAAAGACTCAAATGTCGGGGAAAATATTTTAATTCCAGAATTATGACAGATTTATGCTAAAATAAATGTTTGAAATTCAGATAATATATGTCACCTTTCTTTTGTGGCACAAAGATAATAGAATTATAAGAGAGAAACTTCATTGTTTTTACACTATGACAAAAATATGGGCCTGTATTAAGAAGGGGAAAAGTAGCATGTATTATTGAAGAAACAGGAGCCAGCGGTTGAATACTCTCCTGCCTTTTATCTCCACCTGTAGTGAACTCACTTGTACTCTTCTTGCCCTACAAATAGAACTGCAATCTGCCATGCAATTATTACCTAACCTTTGCAAGCTGCCTGTGTTGTCAAAACATTTCTGCTCAGTAACATACTATACTTAAAGAAGATAGTTACTAATGCACTTGGACACATTTTCTAGTACAGGCAGAAATTCTTGACTCTTAAAATGGCATTATTTTCATTTCTTCATATACTTGGATTGTATCTTCTAATAGAAATGATGAAGCAAAAAATCAAAACAACAATGATTTAAATCATTTGGGAATAAATATGAAGATCATTGCATACAAATAGACAAAAAAGACTAATAATTTTTTGAATAGGAATATCTACATGAATATATTTTAAATGATGAAGTGAAGGTCCTCAGTATGTAGGAAAATATAGTTCATGAAAATTGGAACTTAAGTTTTCTCTTTAATGTAGAATATAAGCTCATCCTTTTACACCACTTTATGTATATTTCAATTCAATGAACTATAATTTTATTGAGAATTGCATTTTCCACTGGACTTTCCTAGCAATTTCTTATTAAAATTTTAAGAATGTATGTTGAAAGCATATTTACTATTATGAAAATATATTGTATATATTTAAAAATATATTTGTTATTTTGTAATATCAATTGTATCAAAATGTATTTCTTAGAAATTGCTTTTAAATTATAGGGCCTTCAGCTAGAAAGAGGGCATAATTTGATGATCTTTCTCCTGAAAAAAAATTAGCATGTAGTCCTCTTGGTAAAAGCATAAATTTAATATGGCTTGAAATAATGCCTTTGTGGCAGATTAGAGACACTTTTTTGAAATATTACAATGCCTTTTAAAACTTTTAGCCTTCAAAAAAGGAACTATTTCAGATACTAATTACTACCAAAATTTATTTAGTCATTTTTAACTGCTCAAACAGGAAAATACACAAAAGTAAAATAATTTTAAAGTTGTAATCACGGCTGTTGCCCTTTGTGCCCATGGGTTCTGCATCCACAGATTCACTCAATCATGGACTAAAGTATTTTGAAAAATAAAAATAAAAAACACAAATTTAAAAATACAGCATAACAACTGTTTACATAGCATTTACATTGTATTATAAATAATCTAAAGAGATTTAAAGTGTTTGAGAGGTTGTGGATAGATTTTATGCAACTACTATGCCATTTTATATAAGGGACTTGAACATCAATGGATTTTGGTATGGGATGGGGGATTTCTGGAACCAGTTGCCCTGGGATCCCAAGGTATTTCAACTGTATTTCATGCTAGTTATAGATATTTTTAGATCTGCTCTTAGATTTTTTCCTATAGGGATTGATTACCATTGTATAATGTTAGTATAAAAATTTTAATCATGTTGTAGTAACTGCTGAAATATATGTAACTAAAATATAATGTGATTGTGAAGTCTTGATATACATAAACCAAATATACATGTGCTTAAAGAGGTTATTTGTATTTTTAATGGCATATAGGCCGTTATTAAAGAAACTATTAATTTACAAATAGAATCAGCACAGCTTCTTACAAAATAAATACAGGATATATTTTTTGCCTTGGAATAGTAATAGAAAAAGTAGGATTTGTTACATTGTGAGAAACTTAGGTAGCATTATGGTTTCAATTATAGTAGAAATTTAAGTTCTTCCTTTCAACTTTTTTTGGTATTTTATGTTTAGAATACCTTCAACTTTGGGAAGCATAAGTCAAGAGGCAGCAGGAAGGGTCTACTCACTCAGTAAATACACAAGGCATGCTTTGAACTCAGGGGAAACTAATTTGCACAATTCTTACTGCTATTTTGTTGTGGAGAAAGTTTTATGTGTGGAAACAAATATGTTCAAAGAGTCATGTTACAGAATAATAGAGAAAACTAAGTAATTTGTATGTTATCAGATAAAGTAAAAGTTCTAATGGAACAGGTAGTAAGTCAGGAAATGGGTACTTTACTACCAACTATTTACATTAACCAGATGGTTATTTGCCTAATTTTATTTAGATTATTATTTTTCAATAGTTTGTAGTTGCACAAGCAAAAGAACAGAGCCATATAGTTGCTTAATATAATATTATGTAACTCTCAAATTTTCTATAATTTTAATTTCCTTTAAATGGAATTCATTCATATCAATTCATTCACTTGAATATCACTAAATTTTGTATCCGGTACAGTATAAATTCTATATGTATGTCTGTTGACATTATACATTATACATAACATTCAACTATATATCATAATTAAAACAACATGACTATTTTTAGAGTAAAAATAGTTTCAAATTGTATATTTGTTTCAAATATGCACAGATATGACATGGTATACATACCTGAAATGTTATATTTTTATTCTGTTGTAAAATTACTTTTAAGTTAAATTATATAAGACAAAATATAAAATTAATAAAAAATTAAATACGATCATTTGAAATGATTGTGATTTAAGAAATATTTTATAGAAAGCATTTGAAAATAACTAAATTTTTCACATGCTTACCATCTCAATATGTGCTTCTTTCTCGTGATTTTAATAGTATACTTCAAAAGGAAAAAAACGCAGGGTGTTCAATCAATATTTTCTATTTATTTGTTCGCATAAGCGGTTATCCAAAAATTAAGAGTTAAATGGACATTTGCCTATCACCAAATAAAATTGTTTATATTTTCCACTCTATTCTTTTTCATTTTATATGGCAATTATTTTATGTGATTTTTAAAATCAATTTCAATTATTCATGGATCCCTAAATATGAATTTTCTATAGCCAATCCAACTACCAAATAATGATAGAAATTAATTAATTCAATAAACATTTACTGAGAAACTACCATGTGTCAGACACTATTCTAAGCCTTAGAGATTGATATGGTTTGGATTTGTACCCCCACCCAAATCTCACATCGAATTTTAATCCCCAGCATTGGAGGAGGGGCCTGGTGGGAGGTGATCAGATCATGAAAGCAGATTTCCCCCTTGCTGTTCTCAGGATAGTGAGTGAGTTAGCACGAGAACTGGTTGTTTAAAAGTGTGTAACACCTTGCCCAGCTCTTTCTTCCTCCTGCTCCAGCCATGCAGTATGTGCCTGCTTCGCCTTCACCTTCCACCATGATTCTAAGTTTCCTGAGGCCTCCTCAGCCATGCTTCCTATACAGGCTGCAAAACCATGAGTCAATTAAACCTCTTTTCTTTATAAATTACCCATTCTCAGGTAGTTCTTTATAGCAGTGCTAGAATGAACTAATATGGAGATACAACAGTGAAATAAACAAAGCCCCTGCAGTCATAGACTGTACTGCATTGTAGTAAGGGTCAGGAGATTATAGGTAGAAAAACTAAACAAACATACAATTTGTTAGGAAGTCATAAGTTTCAAGCATCAAAAAACACAAATGAAAAGAGAGAGGTCTAAAATGGAAGAAAGCATTATTTTGTAATCAGGAAAGATTCCTTTCAGATGGTTACATTTACACAGCGAGTCCTAGAAAAAAAGTGATTGAGTAAGCCTTGTGGATACATGGGGAAATGATGTTTAAGTGAGAATAAATAGCAAGTGCTAATACCCTGAGTCATATGCTTGAAAGTCCTTTTGGAAGAAAAGAAATGAAGGAACATGACTAGAATTAAGTGACCAAAGCAGAGAGGGGTAGAAGAGGTATTGGGGTAGAATATGAGGTCAGAAATGTAGATGAGTAAGAGCAGCAGATTATGCCAATCTTGCAGGCCCCCACACAGATTTTCCATTTTATTCTGAGTAATATGGAAAGTAATTAGACAGTTCTTTTTTTGTTTCTTACAATGTTTTATCTCTGGGGCAACCTGCCTTCATTTATCCCTTACTATCTTGCTTATGCATTATTTATGTAGTCCCTGGAACAGTTAGATAGATAGTCTTTGACATCAGTCTCTACCCAATCTCCACTTTTCCCTTCACTGCAAGATTAAGCTTCCTAGGCTGGGCACGGTGGCTCATGCCTGTAATAGCAACACTGTGGGAGGTCGAGGCTGACTGATCACCTGAGGTCAGGAGTTAGAGACCAGCCTGACCAACAGGACAGAACCCTGTCTCTTAGCTGGGTGTGGTGGCACGCACTTGTAATCCCAGCTACTTGGGAGGCTGAGGTAGGAGAATCACTTGAACCCAGGAGGCAGAGGTTGCAGTGAGCCGAGATCGCGCCACTGCACTGCAGCCTGGGAGACAGAGCGAGACTCCATCTTAAAATAAAATAATAAAAATAAATAAATAAAAGATTGAGCTTCCTAAAGGACTTCTTGGATGATGATATTCTCTGATCAAAACTTAAAAACAACCCGAATATATATGAACCTGAAACAACTCTATAGCAAAAAACTCTTATAATCCAGTTAAAAACTAGGCAAAAGATATGAATAGATATTTCTCAAAAAAGAGATACAAACAGCAAACAAGTGTACAAAAAGGTGTTCAACATCATTGATCCTCAGAGAATTGCAAATCAAAAGTACAATGAGGTATGTCACCCCAGTTAAAATGGCTTATATACAAAAGACAGGCAATAATGAATGCGGGTGAAAATGTGGAGAAAAGGGAGCCTTCCTCAACTATTGGTAGGAAAGTAAATTAGTACAGCCACTATGGAGAACAGTGTGAAGCTTCCTCAAACAACTAAAAATAGAAGTAACATATGATCTAGCAATCCCACTGCTAGGTACATACCCCAAAGAAAGAAAAACAGTATATGGAAGAGATATCTGCACTGTCATGTTTATTGCTGCACTATTCACAGTAGTCAAGATTTGGAAGCAGCTGAAATGTTCAACAGATGGATGAATAAAGGAAACATGGTATATATACATGATGGAGTAGTATTTAGCCATAAAGAAGAAAGAGATCCTGTCATTTGTAGCAACACAGATGGGACTGGAGGACATTATGTTAATTGGAATACACCAGGCCCAGAAAGATAAACTTCACATGTTATCATTCATTTGTGGGAGCTAAAAATTAAAATAATTGAACTCATGAAGATTGAAAGTAGAATGATGGTTACCAGAGGCTGGGAAAGGGTATTGGGGTGGGAGGAAGTAGATTTAATGGTACAAAAATATAGTTAGGTAGAACGAATATGATCAAGTATTTGATAGCACAACAGTTGTGCTACAGTTAACAGTGTGACTACGGTTAACAGTAATCTAGTATATGTTTTAAAATAACCAAAAGAGTATAATTGGAATGTTTGCAACACGAAGAAATGATAAATGCTTGAGGTAATAGATACCCCATTTACCCTGATATGATGATTACACATTGTATGCCTGTATCAAAATATCTCAGGCACTCCATATATATATATGTATATATATATATATGCATCTACTATGTACCCATAAAAATTAAAAATTAAAAAAATAAGAAGCAAAAAGGCCAATAGTGATTTTTATAGTGTTATATCCATTATCTAATTTAAATTATTATTCACGTGAACCCTCTGAAACAAATACTACTGTTATACCCACTTTACAAATGAAGGAAACATGGCTTAATAAAGTTAAGTAATTTGCTTGAGTGTATATATCTAGACAATGATGGAGACATGATTTTATCTCCACTGCTAATCAAATGAAATGAAATTTTCTCAACCAAAAAGTTAAGTCCTTCCCCATGGTGCTTAAGTGTAATCTAGACTGGCCAAGCTTCTTGTGCCCTCTCCATCGCCTATTAAATTTGGGGTCAGAGGCAAGTTATCAAACCTAGCGACTCAGTAAACCTCTGTAAAATTAATATCTTCCTCAAAATTAAATGAGAAAATGCACACAAAATACTTTAAACAGAGCTTAGTATATGATGGGAAATTAGATGTCAGCTATACTCATTACCTCGGTATTATCATATACATCAAATAATGCATCAAAATGAAGAAAAATATACATGTAAATCATATTATTGTTAAATTGTAGGAATATATGCTCAAGATATTGGTTGGCCACAGCATAGGTAAAACTATACCATATTATCAATATACCAAAACCATATGTGAGCATTTAAAAAACTTATTTACCTTATCTCTTTTTCTAAAATGCACGTTTCTTTACAGTTATAGCTTTAAAAAGTTTAACTAAAGCCATGAGTGTTCTTCTTTGGCCAGTAGGAGCTGAAGAATATTTTTTCCTATTATTAAAGAATAAAACTTTTACTCATGTGACTATCCTACCAGATGGATCAATAGATGGAAATGTTTACAATGACAATGATGAATGGTAAAAAATATTATAATTATTTACAATTCTTCATGTTATTCAAATGTTCTACTCATCAGAAAAAAATTCAATTTATGGCTATTAACAAGTAATAGAGGAGTAGAATAAGTCATTGCTAATAGTTTTTTTTTTTTTTTGCAATGTGGCAATGTATCTAATGATAGCAGCTTCTATTAAGAAAAATAAAGTGGTATTTATGAATTTTGTAAATAATGTTCTCTGGCCAGGTTTTTACCATACTCCTGATGTGTACCACTATTTAATTAGCATAATTTTTATTTCTCTCTGTCAGCCTGCTCTTGGCTTATCTCCTACAGGAAGTAGGATGGCTTTTATTTTAGGACTACATTATAATGGCTGGATTTTTACAAAAGCCTGTCAACACCACCTCGACCCCACTGTCTGTAGGAATATAAATACAGTGTAACTGACAACATAGAATGGCTGGAAGCATAATCTCCAATTTACTACTGCCTCAAATCTGTGAAAAGCCCAAAAGGGAGTTGCTGAATCTCTTCTTCAAATAAAATCCTATAAAGAGCCAAATTTACCAAAAAAACTACAATTGTATAAAGTGCTCTTGGAGATCTGGGTAAATAAGCACTGCTGTCTCTTCCCAGGGATTCTCCAGGACAATTCCAGGTCTCTGAAGAGCAACCTCTGCATTTGATACTCTGCAGTATATCCCCCGGATAAGTCCAACTGTCAGAGACCTATGTGTTTTGACTATAAACTGTTGACTCCATGTAGCTCCATGCTTTGAGTTGATGTCATGGCATGAACTTAACATTATAAGAAGCAGCTCATTATTAAATCTGTAACAAAGATGTTGTTGAAAATGTTTATGGATTTACAGAGAATCCTCAGGGGGCAATTTCTCTCTGGTCTAAGGCTTTTCATGAATAATTTTCTGACTGAGGGAGGAGAGGACAGTCTTCATAGAGGTAGTAGTCTTTGAACTTGGCCGTTTTCTGATGGATTATTTTATAGGATCATTCCAGAAAGGGGAAATTTATAGATTTGAGAAAGTACGTGATTAGTTTAGGGAATAAGTGATTTTGTGTTCTGGTAGCATTGCATGTGTGAAATAATGTTTTATGAAGTATGACTAGACACATGAGTTCTCATTTTACATAGTGTAGATTATTTTGTGTGTTCTATTAAAAGCCTGTGAGAAGCAAACTCATAATGATAGGAGATCTCTGAAAGCAATATGAAATACTCATAAATATTGCCCTCAAGGAGTATAGTTTGTGTGCAAGATAAGTTTTCCATAGAAGTAAACGTAATTAAATACGGAAAGCCTGAAGGATGTGAGTCTTATTTGAGTATTTTTATTCATCTTAACAGAGAACTATATCCTTATATCATTTATATTAGATTTATACACACATATTCTCTCTATATATTAAACATAATATTTTCCTATGTTACCTTCTGAGACTATAACTCATCTCGTTTATCACATGATAAAGAATACAAGGGTAGATAATTAAATCTAAAATAGAAAGTCAATAAATATTTATGTGTATTATTAATGGCTAGTGAGGCATAAGTTATTTTTCAAGATACCTAATTTCTACATGTTCAAGTTTCAAAATGTGTTTATTATGAAACAAAATATGAAAGTATTCTTTTAAATGAAATATTTATTACAATGAAACCATTACTATTTTTTCAATTACAATTAAAAAGGCAATAATTATGGAATTCTTATTATTTTGTTTTTCTTAGGAATTAAGAATCATTGTTATGCAAGCACATCATTCTCATAGCCAAATTATACAGTCTTTCTAAATTTTTTGCTAGTCTGTTTACTGTCACTTGCATGTTAGCATGTCCTTCTTTGACTCATAGTGAATTCTAGTTGTTATTTCTAATCACCTATGAATTGGATGCCCAAATCAACACATGGAGTAAAGGTTTAACAACTGTCCAAAGGAAAACAGAACCTCCTAAGAAGACTATCAATGACTTTAAAATATTATAATTTCATTTAAAATATTATAATTTCATCAACTCATGAGTTGATTCCTTATCAATAAAATGATAATGTCATTAATTTCTTTTCTAGATACCACAAATATCTAATTTTTTAAAAAAGTTTGAGCCAAATAAGTAATTTTCAGAAATATGGAAAGTTAGCAAGGCATGATAACTTTCACTCTGTAGTTCAATATTATTATATTATCTTTCCACAGGGGAGCACATTTCAGAGTTTGACGATACTATGGTCTGAATATGTCCTCTAAAATTCATATGTCAAAACTTAATTGCCAATGCAATAGTATTGAGGTGGGGACTTTACAAAATGAAATGGGGGACTTTATAAAAGAGACTGAAGAGAGCACGTTAGATAAGCAACAAGGTGCCATCTTCTAAGTAAAGAGTAGCCAGTACTAAATACCAAATCTTCTGGCCTTTTGATCTTGGACTCCCTAGCCTCCAGACTGTAAGAAATATATATCTGTTATTTATAATTACCAGTGTCAGGTATTTTGTTATAGCAGCACAAACAGACTGCGACAATGTGCAAATGTGAACTACTAGCAGTGGGCAACCCAGGAGAATAGCAAAATCACATTTTATCTATATTTTAAATCATACAATATCTCTCCATGCAATTTCTGCTCATTAAGTTCAAATACGGTTCATAATGAGTATGATGTAATACACACGCAAAGTTTCCATGAATCTTTAATTCATGTAATTGGGAATTTTACCCAGAATTTCCTTAAAATATTATCTGTTCTTTATTTTGCATATGAGGACTAGTAATTACCAGTATGTTTTGTTACAAAAAGAGTACTAAGAAATATAATCCTTAGAAATATGCATACAGTTTATCTGGATAAACATTCAATAGAATATCATATAGTTTACAAATTATCAATAAGTCTGTTCCCACACTTAAAAAATTACTTTTCAATGCTGAAACTTCCAATAACATGGAGGAGGTTTATTTTCTTTTGTAGTAATGCTTAATCATTTATTTCATTTTTTTCAAACTTAAAAATCAGTTTGAATTTGAAGAGAACATCTCTCAATCTAATCTTTATAAAACAGATTAAAGCTAATTGTATGATATTTATTTCATCAAAATGGTTGGTTTTCAAAGGAAGAGGTTATTTTTAAAATGTCATTAATTTTATTTTATGTCATTAATTTTATTTTATTATACTTCTACGCAGCATTCCATAGGAGGATTCCTTACTCAAAGTGTTTGAGGCTCAAATATCCAAATGCCTGTACCACATTGCTACGTGGCATTTTGACTGACTCAACTCCTGTGTTTCAGTTTTCTCTCTAGCAAAATGTGGGGAGTTAAATTAATGAGTTTGCATGTATGTTGGTTAGTGTGTAATAATTTTTGAAGAAAAAATATTTTAACTTGTGTACTTTAAGTTCTGTAATTATGATTAGAATAGTAGTCAGATACATATAACACTACTTGAATGAATTTGTTCATGGTATTAAATGAGGAAAGACAGTCATTAAGTATGTCATTAGGTATATATATTTACATATATAATGCAAACTATACATGTTTTCTGTATATTGTTGAGGCATATAAATACTTAAGTTTGACAAACTGTTAAAAACCATTATTCTAAAAGAATTATCTCTGTTTTGGTTCAGATATTGCTTCTTTGATGCTTCTAGTTCTAGTAACCTTATTTTGTATCTCATACCTTTCTTGTCCTGCAATTTTAGAGCTTGAATCTTATTTTATTTTATTAGGACCATTTTACCAGTGAAGAATTATTTTTTACTTGTTCCTTAAAATTTAAACTTAAAAAAAAAAAGCAATATGATATCAGTAAAATAGCTGAAAGAATGGTATAAATATTCTTTTTTGGTTCATTTACTTCAATTCCATGAGTCATTCCTTCAGTTATTATTCAAGCATCAATTTCATAATTTTGGTTTACAAGCAGAAATATTTAGAAATATTTTTCCCCAAAACATATTGTCTGATTTTGTGTCAGGATGAACGAAATGTAAATAATAAAGTAAGATATTAATTTTATCAGTATTGGTCTATTATCTTTCCCTCCTTTTTACACGAAATAGAAGAAATTTTAACTTTATTATAAATTTAAATATAGCTCAGAGTTTTTTCTGATGTCCAATGAGTACTGGGTAAAATTAAGTCAAAATACTATAGGTTTATGCATGATAACGTTTTGAATAAAAGCATAAACATTTAAATCCTGGAACAGTTTAACATAGGTGATAGTAAAGAAGTAGATTTTTATAAAACTTTTACCATAAAGAAAGTGCATTAAGTTGTGCTTTCTGCTATGATAATTGTTCACAAGTCACTCTAATCTCCCACCATTGGACAAATAACAGAGAGCAGAGTTCCTGAGAATCTCTAAGTGTCAACAGATGATAATTTTATTTTCTTTTGGAAACAATCCTAAATGCAGTACCTCAGACATTTTTATTCATGGGCATGAAGTAAGAGATGAAACAAAATACAGTAAAAACAGAATCATTAAACTTATTGAAATATGAGGCTTTGGTTGGTCATTGAGAGCAAAGGCTTGTTTTTCTGTGCTTGTATCACCAGTTCAGCAGATTAGAATAAATTAAGTTAAACAAACACATCTTGCAATTCAAAAGCCTTATGGTATAAAATGCTATATTACAACAGTTACTAAACATATGCTTCTTTTCATTTTGAGCACCAAAACTACAATTTAATTATATTTTTCGTTGAAATGAGTTTTATAAACACTGTGATCTACTGTATGTTTTATGTATTTGCCTGGTGTAAATGCTTTCTACAAAAAATATATGAACATGAGTGGTATAGTTGGCATAAATTTTGTGTGTGTATATATATATATATATATATATATATACACAAATATATATATTGAATATATATATATTCAATTCAAATATATATTCCAAACTAAATTTGCAGGAAAGCCTATTTGAAGTATGCACTTTTGGGAATGAAATTATAAAACAGAAGGTTGCATAGACTTATCGATGTTCTTCTCCATCCTGACCATTCTTACTGCTATTCTTTTCTGTATTAGACTCAAACTTGATCTCTCCACAGATGGTCTTAGGGATAGCATATTATGCTAATTAAAGATACACACTCTGAAGTTAAGTTGCCTGGGCTTAAATCCCAGATTTCCATTTACTCACTATTTGTGCTTGATCAAGTCTCTTAACCTCTTGGAGGCCTTAGGTTCCTCCTATAAATTATGATTAAAATAAGAATAGTTACCTCATGAAGCGGTTTTGAAAATCAAATGATGTAAAAAAAGTGTTTAGAACAGTATGAACACTTCTGCTAAGTCTATATGCTGATCACAAGTCTTAGTACAGTTCTAATATTGCTGGTTTACATTTTTAAAAAAAATATTGGTGCTAAGATGTCCATATTTTTATTTTTAGGGAAGAGAAATCAATATCTAGCATTGGCAAATACTGAAAATAGAGAAATGAAATGTTAATAAAACAAAAATTCCTGTGATATAGATTATTTAATCTGTAATGTTTAACATTTCATATAAAAGAGCTAAATTTGATTCTTCTGATTATGAAATGATAACTATGGCTTTACAAGAGTTTTTGAAGCATGCTATAATAAACAATATTTTAAAGGAGTTACCGTGTTCAGTAATCTATGCTAATTTTTAAGAGATTTTAAAGCTAGAGATAAGGAACACGTGTATTAAAATCGAAATTAGGATAGGATAGGTTTTCTTCAGTTTGACTTTGTTTTTTAAAAAGACAAAACAGATGTATAGTATTCACTATTATATCAATCTTTAAAAAGTTATTAGTGGCAGGACCAGTAAGACTAAATGAACTGATATTTAATGTTTTATGATGTATTATTTAAAGAAAAACTGTGTGAATTTTTCTTTAACCTCTAGAAGTATCTTTGCCCCACAATCCTCCCCAACCCTAACATGTGAAAGAGGTAATTTAAGTATTGAGCATTACACTTTATTGTGTGGATTACTGCAATTAACTGTGCATCTCCAAGCAACATATAGCCATTGTGCAAAACCACTGTGAACAGATGATACATTAAGAAGCACAGCTTCGCTGTGCATCCGGCCCTTGATATTGAGAAATACAGCGGTTCAGATGGAATATGCAAATAGAAAATCGACCCAAGGTCAGAGTGAGAAAGGCAAAATGACAATCTTTGCTGGTTTCAGAATGAGAAATCCATTTCTGCTGCAAAATAAAGGTTGAAGAAAATCAGTAAAAGAAAATTTAGATATTTCACTTCTCCTTTCTTCTTTAGCTGGAAAGTAATTCAGTAATTTTTGCCAGTACAGAGAAAAGGAAGAATGAGTTACACTGTATATTATCCCTCCGGGATAACTTTACACTTTTATTTCCTAACATTTTTCCCTTTATATTTACTCTAATAAGAGAAAATGGTGTGTAGTTGATAGAAAATCACTCCTGAGTTTATCCATCGTCTTTGTTCTATTTATGCTTTTTTTTTAATTTTCAGGGTGACCTTGAGAATGTACATTTTTCTGCACTTCTCTTTCTCCATCTTAAATAAGTGTAATAATAATTGATAAATATTATGTTCTTAATTTTCCTGGAGGATTAAAAATAGTAATAATTAATAGATTTATTTATCTAAATAAACTTTATAATTTTATTTCTCTTTTTTATTTTGTAGTCACCTTAGGTGCAGAGGAATTATCTGATCATATTTCTGTTGATGGCACATGGCACACTATCCTCATGTCATTCTTTTTCTTATCATGTTTATTATAATATCCACTTCTCTTTTTATGCACTTTTCTCATAAGTTTGATAAATGTGTTATGATGAGTATGTATCACATAAAATATATCCCATTAAATAAGTTCTGAGTGCTTAATTTATATAACTACAATAGTTATACATTTCATATTGCTTATACATGCAACCATGTACAATATCCATTGTACATATCCAGCATAATTTACTTATTATGTTAATAATGTTGTCTTCACTCTCCTAGATCACCTGCAATTGTCTGTTACTGCAAACAATGCCAAGATAACATCCTGGTATATGTGCCCTTCTATACTTATGCAGGAATTTCTCTAGGCTTAAACCCATGAATGGAAAGGCTGGGTCAAATGTTTCATTTCATTTTGTTGCATTTTATTTAATTTCAAGATATATTTTATTTAATTTAATGCACTACATTTTCATTTAGGGAATTGATGTTTTTATTCACAAATTTAGATAATTAGTATTTTGGGGTTTTGTTTTCTTCTGATTACTATGTAGTTACTATGTATTTTGAAGTTTCCAGGTATGTGGAGATTTATTCACTTTAAGCAACTTTATTTTTAAAGCACTTTTTAGTTTACAGCAAAATTAGGCAGAAGGTGCAGAGATTTCCCATATAATCCCTGCCCCTACACATGCACAGCCACCCCACTGTGGACATCCTGTAACACAGTGGTACATTTGTTACCATCAATAAACCCACTCTGATACATCATCATTATCCAAAATACATAGTTTACACTAGCATTCATTCTTGGTGGTGCAGATTCTGTGGGTTTAGACAAACGTATGACAATTATCCACCATTTTAATATCATACAGAATAGGTTTACTGCTCTAAGAGTCCTCTGTGGTCTGCCTATTCATCTCTCCTTTCCCCCTAATCTTTGACAGCCACTGATCCTTTTACTGTTTCTATAGTTTTTACTTTTCCAAAATGTCATATAATTGAAATAATATACTATGTAGTCTTTTCAGATTGGCTTCTTTCACTTGGTAATGAGCATTTAAATTTCCTCCATGTTTCTTCATGGCTTGGTGGCTCATTTGTGTTTAGTGATGAATAATGTTCCCTTTCTGGATGTGCTACAGTTTATCTGTTCATCTACTGAAGAACATCCTGATTACTTCCTAGTTTGGCAGTTATGAATAAAGCAGTTATAAATATCAATGTATAGGTTTCTGAGTGCATATATATTTCAATTAATTTGGTAAAAATCAATGAGTGCAATTCCTAAATCTTATCGTAAGAGTATATTTAGTTTTTTAAGAAATTGCCAAATTGTCTTCCAAAGTGGCAGTGCCATTTTGTATTTACACCAGCATTGAATAAGAGGTCCTGTTATTCCATATCCTCATCAACATTTTGTGTTGTAAGCGTTTTGGATTTGGCCACTCTATTAAGTGTGTAGTAGTATCTCATTGTTGTTTCAACTTGCAATGCCCTAATGACATAATATTGAACATCATGTCATATGCTTACTTGCCATCTCTAGATCCTCTTTTATGAGTTATCTCCTCAGGTCTTTTCCCCATCTTTAAAATCAGGTTATTTGATTTCTTATTGTTGAGTTTTAAGAGTTATTTATATATTTTGGATAAGTCCTTTACCAGATACATCTTCTGCAAATATTTTCTCCTGGTATATGACTTGGCTTCTCATTTTCTTGTTGTGAAGTCTTAAGCTATATTCTTCATAATTTCATTTATTTTGACCAGAGACCATAGTAAATAATATAGTTCTTTTTCATTTTATTGATTCTTCTTTTGTAGCTTTGACTACAGTCAATTTTTGTGAATGTTTCATGGGTGCTTGAAAATATCTATTGCTTTGAACAGGAATGTAAAGGATAGCATAGGCTCTGAAATTCAGAATAACTGATTATAAAACTATTTTGCCTTTTCTTTTGAGCAACCTTGGGAAACTTACTCAAACATTTTGTGCTTAGATTTTCCACATGAAAAATGTAGATAACAATAAAACACTCCATCAGTTATTTTTTATTATTATTTCAAAAGCTTTTTGGGGAACAGGTGGTGTTTGGTTACATGAATAACTTATTTAGTGGTGATTTCTAAGATTTGAACTGATAATTAAATGAATTAATGTATGTTAGGTACTTACCCAGTGCCTGAGAAAAAGTGTTAGATACTTAACAATTATTATTTGTTAGTTTGAAGTAATTGTGAAATTCATTACATTTCTATACCTTTTATGTTTTTTCTACTGGACTATCAGTTTCTGATAATGATATATTAAATGCCCTTAATAATTATAGATTAGTTGTTCTATTTATATTAATATAGTCTGACCCTATATTATTAGATGTATATCAAGCTGAAAATATTATATTAATCAATTTTTATTTTACTAGGATGTAACATACCACATTGTCAAGACACTTGGATAGTTTTTGCTTGTTTTCTTTTGCATTAAATAATTATTTGATTAGAAAATTAACATCTAGAATTTCTTTTTATTTATGATCCCATTCCTTTTTGTTGTTGTTGATTTAAGCCTCCTTCTGATTTAAATGTTGCTTATGTTCACAACATTAATCTTATTTTTTCCAGTTAGAAAATCTGTAATTGTAATTGGTTTAACCATTTACATTTATTGTAGTAACTAATATATTAGGATAGTTTCTGCCATCTTATTATCTATTTATTCACATTTCTTGTCTTCCATTTGACATTTTACATTTACTTCTGCTAATTTAAAGAGTTACATAATCCATTCATATTCTTTTAATTATTACCCCTAATATAATAGGACAGGTATTTATTTGTATCTTTTCACTTATTCCTTGCGTTTATCAATACCTTTAATTTCTCCTTGCATAAAAATTGTAGTTTCACATACTTCTCTGCCCTATTCTCCTTTTTTCTGTACCTATACTTCTGCTTTTAACATGTTATTTTTTCCTAGAATTATTTTTATCTTTTATCTTTCATCATTTGTGTTAGATAACAACATCAACAAGAAACTACTAACTAAATTATATATTAGTAAGAGAACTCAATTTGGGCATGTCATAAAAGAAACATGAAATGAAAAATTAAAACATGAGAATTTCCCACTTTTAGGTAGCCAAGTAAACCCATTACTTACATATATTCAAAATAAATAATAACTAGTTCTTAAGTAAGCACAATTGACAGCATCACTTATCATACACAGTTCATCTTAGATTTACCTGGGTTGTCCATTTGTGATAGTTAATTGGCTTTAGACAAAGGAAAAATAAAACTTACTAATGATAAAAGATTGTATTGCGACTTAGAACAAGGTGTCCACCAAAGTTAGGCTCCTGTCCTCCCACAGAAACTGGTATACAGGAGTGCTAACTCCTTGGATGTTTACAGTTCAAGGAGAGGACTGCCAGGGCTTTGAGGAAAGCATTCCTGGAACATGAAGTTGACAAAAGGACTACCTAGTTTTAAAAAGATTTCTTCTTAAAGAGAGGAGAAAGTACTTACAAGTTTCCTAAAGTAAATACTCTGAGAAAAGGGAAGGACAACTCTCTTCCTTTGTTTTATCAGGAAGAATTAAGCCTCTCATTTTTAATTATTATTTATCCTTACAATACGTAGTGTAGAGCATGCTCATTTCATCCTATATTAAGTGAAAAAAAATTGAAAATTAATGAAATTAAATCAAACATCTTCTTGGCATATAATAATAATATCATCAACAACAAGAAGCAGCAGCAGCATTTCTTGTTTTCCAAGCGTCAGGTATTTTAACTCATTTAATCACACCACAATCCTATGAAGTACTCCATTACCACCCCCTGGTGGAGATGATGAAGTTGAAGCACTAAAAGACCTCTTCTAACTACAGCAGGTCTCATTTGCCAATTATTCATCATTAAGCCATCCTTAATTATTGCCATCACAGACCTAATGTGAATCTGTTTCATCATTGTTAAAGAATGAAATAATTTCTCAGTTTTATTTTTCTTTTTTGTTTGTGGTAAAATGAATATAGAAAACATATCTACTCTTGTTTTTCACTGACACACAAGTGTTCCAAACAGTGCCTGACTTGTAGTAGGAGTTTAATAAGTATTTGAGAAATGAATGAGATGACTTAATGTAGTCTTAACATATATTCAAATTGCAGATCGTCATTGGCCATGCTTTTAAAATCAAAATATATGTATAGCCTGCATTTTCATTTGGGTGTTCTGAAATAAATTATAATATTTTGAATTAATATGCTATTGAATTCCACTAAAAAAATTTTACTTTTAAATCTTTGTTTGTGGGAAACTTGTATAAGAAAGATTTGCAGCCAGGCACGGTGGCTCACGCCTGTAATCCCAGCACTTTGGGAGGCCGAGGCGGGCGGATCATGAGGTCAGGAGATCGAGACCATCCTGGCTAACATGGTGAAACCCCGTCTCTATTAAAAATAGAAAAAAATAAGCTGGGCGTGGTGGCGGGTGCCTGTAGTCCCAGCTACTCGGGAGGCTGAGGCAGGAGAATGGAGTGAACCCGGGAGGCGGAGCTTGCAGTGAGCCAAGATGGTGCCACTGCAGTCCAACCTGGGAGAAAGAGCGATACTCCATCTCAAAAAAAAAAAAAAAGAAAAAAAAAGAAAAAAAGAAAGATTTCCATATTTTCAATGGCTATATGTGCTGTAGAAAGGGAAATTTGAGAAAATATTAGAAATAAAGTAAATTATTGAACTGTGGTTCAATCTGTGTATTTTTAGAATAAATGTGAGAAATGTCAGTGAAGAAAATGCTGTTAATTTTGATGAATTTAAAGCATGTTAAATCACTGGCTTGTGGATATGTGTTCCTGTCTGGGGTCTTTTGGAAATTATTTGTTTTGAGCTAAAAAATGTTAAAAGGAGCAGTATCTAAACTTTTACTCATAAGCCCGGAACACAAAGGCTATGGGGAATCAATCAAACATGTTTACTCTTAAAATATTATTAAGATTAATATGTGTGTAAAAAAACTTTTAATAAAGTTTACAGTTTAGACCAGAACTTGAGAATAATTATATCCAGATGACTTAAAAGTCACAGAAAAGGTTGCTATAACATAAACTTCAGTAGTTTTTCTCTAGCTCCTTAGTGGTTAAATATGGAGACATGATTATATTAACTATTTTCAAAAGTTTCTTGAATCCTTGTCATTGGCGGGGTATAATGGAGTTTGATAAGTACCACTAAATTGCATGAACACATTGGATTTATCTCAGAGAGGATTCTTATATTCTTTTATTACTGTCTACTCTGCATACATAAGTCCTTTTTATTTACCTATCAATTGAAATTAAATCACATTGAAGTGTTGGATTATAAATGCACAGGATCACAACTGAAGGACTACATGTCACAGAAAAATTGTAAGTATGGTTTCAAGAAATATGAAAGTACAACAGACACAATAATGTATGGCAGATTACTATTAAACTTTTAGCCTAGGATGATACATGATTTATTTTTGGGAAAAAGGGGTATACATTTGAGAGTCAAAAGAATTGTTGTATCTAAGTGAAACTTTATTAACTATGCTGTAAAATGTGGAAGCACCAGGTACTAATTGTTTTCCCTAATCTGATTTTTTTCCACCTATTGACCATTTTCCAAAAAATTGTAAAATTTCCTAAGTTGACAGAATGAAATGAAAGCATAATAGGGGGTATAGGACTTATCCCAGACAAGATTAGTCTTATGTTGCCTACAAACAACATTTGAGTGTCTTAATTGTTATGCTGGCCTTTAATTTGTAAGAAACAGAAAGCACTTGTAGATGAACAATATTATAGAAATTTCATTATATCATCACATATCACATATGGTTTTATTAAAATAATACTAGATAATAATTTTATTGTACTTTATCATTGACATCATTAAGGATAAATTGCAAAACTATCATAATTTTTAAATTTGACACATTTTTATTTCAAAAGTCAGATTCTTATGTTTCTTATTACCTATTTTAATAGTTATTTAGCCAATAGACCATTATGAATACAACCAAACATGACTAAATATGAATATATTTTAAAATGCTAACAGTCAAAATAATTATGGTGAGAAGGAGTGTTCACTTGAGTGATAAACCAAGTGAATAAATTATTAGCATGCCCATCCGATTTTTGACATTTATTTCCTTGGTTCACTTTGTCTTTTTACCTCTCAAATTATTTTATTCTTTAAAAAAATTATTTTATTTTAAGTTCCTGGGTACATGTGCAGGATGTACAGGTTTGCTATATGGGTAAACATGTGCCATGGTGATTTGCTGCACCTATCAACCCATCACCTATGTATTAAGCCCTGCATGCATTAGCTATTTATCCTGATGCTCTCCCTTCCCCTACCCCACTGACAGGCCCCAGTGTGTGGTGTTCCCCTCCCTGTGTCCATGTGTTCTCATCGTTCAGCTTCTCCCACTTTTAAGTGAGAACATACAGTGTTTGGTTTTCTGTTCCTCTGTTTGCTGAGGATAACGACTTCCAGCTCTATCCACATCCCTGCAAAGGAAATGATCTCATTGCTTTTTATGGCTGCATAGTATTCATGGTGTATATGTACCACATTTTCTTTAATCAGTCTATCATCTATTGATGGGCATTTGGGTTGATTCCATCTCTTTGCTAATGTGAATAGTGCTGCAATGAACATATGCGTGCATGTATCTGTATAATACAATGAATTATATTCCTTTGGGTATATACCCAGTAATGGGATTGCTAGGTCAAATGATATTTCTGGTTCTAGTTCTTTGAGGAATTACCACACTGTCTTTCAAAATGGATGAACTAATTTACATTCCCACTGACAGTGTAAAAACATTCCTATTTCTCCACAGCCTCGCCAACATTTGTTGTTTCATAACTTTTTAGTAATCACCATTCTGACTGACATGAGATGATATCTCATTGTGGTTTTGATTTGCAGTTATCTAATGATCAGTGATGCTGAGCTTATTTTCATGTTTGTTGGTGCATGAATGTGTTCTTTTGAGAAGTGTCTCTTCATGTCCTTTGCTCACTTTTTAATGGGGTTGTTTTGTTTCTTGTAAATTTAAGTTCTGTATAGATTCTAGATATTAGAACTTTGTCAGATGGATAGATTGCAAAAAGTTTCTCCCATTCTGTGGGTTGTCTGTTCACTCTGATGATAGTTCCTTTTGCTGTGCAGAAGCTCTTTAATTAGATCCCATTTGTCAATTTTTGCTTTTGTTGCAATTGCTTTTGATGTTTTTGTCATGAAATCTTTGCCCATGCCTATGTCCTGAATGGTATTGCCTAGATTTTCTTCTAGGGTTTTATAGCTTTGGGTTTTACACTTAAGTCTTTAATTCATCTTGAGTTAATTTTTGTATAAGGTGTAAGGAAGGGGTCCAGTTTCAGTTTTCTGCATATGGCTAGCCAGTTTTCCTAGCACCATTTATTAAATGGGAATTCTTTCCTCATTGTTTGTTTTTGTCAGGTTTGTCAAAGATCAGATGGTTGTAGATGTGCCATCTTATTCCTGAGATCTCTGTTCTGTTCCATTGGTCTATGTGTCTGTTTTTGTACCAGTACCATGTTGTTTTGGCTACTGTAGCCTTGTATTATAGTTTGAAGTCAGGTAGCATGATGACTCCAGCTTTGTTTTTTTGTTTGTTTGTTTTTTGCTTAGGATTGTTTTAGCTATATGGGCTATTTTCTGGTTCCATATGAAATTTAAAGTAGTTTTTTTTCTAATTATGTGAAGAATGTCAATGGCAGTTTGAAGGAAATAGCATTTAATCTATAAATTAGCCATTTTTATGATGTTGATTCTTCCTATCCATGAGCATGGAATCTTTTCCCATTTGTTTAAATGCTTATTCTTATCAATTTTAGTGGAAATTAAAATAGGAATAATGTGCTTTTTATAACATTAAAATATTCTTTATTGAGAAGTAATTAACATATAGTAAACTTCATTTTTTAAAATTACAATTAAGTTGTTTTCAGTATGTGCATAGAGTTGAGCGACCATTACCATTGCCTAATTTATAATATATCAGTACTCCTTTGCTAATCCTGTTAGCAGTCGGTCTCCCAAACCCTGGCGAATTTACTTTCTGTCTCAATGAATTTGCCTATTTTGGACGTTCATGTATATGGAAACATAGAGTCTGTAGTTTTTGTGACCATCACTTAGCATATTATTTTTATGGTTCATTCATATTGTAGCATGTATCAATGCCTCATTTCTTATAATTGATAATAAAAATCAATTGTATGGATATAACATTTTATGTATCATTACTCAGTTGATGAAAATATGAATTATTTTCACTTTTTACTGTTATGAACGAAACTTTTAATTACATTTATGTACAAATTTTTGTGTGGATATATGTCTTCTTATGTCTTGGCTAGATGACAGTAGAAATCCATGATAACATGGTAACTTTATATTTAACATTCTGATGAACTGCCAAGCTGTTTTCCAAGGTGACTGCCACATTTTAAAATCCCAACGGCAACATATGAGGATTTCAATTTCTCCACATCATATCCAACATTTGTTGTTGTCTGGTTTCTCTAGTTTAGCCATTCTAGTGGGTGTGAAGTGGTACCTCATTGTGATTTTGATTTTCATTTCTTCAATTCATGATGTTGTACATCTTTCATATGCTTTTGACCATTTGCATATCTTTTATTTATTTATTTATTTATTTTTTAGACAGAGTCTTGCTCTGTTGCCCTGGCTGGAGTGCAGTGACGCGATCTCGGCTCACTGCAAGCTCTGCCTCTGGGGTTCACGCTATTCTCCTGCCTCTACATATCATTTTTGAGGAAACATCTATTCACATCTTTTGCCCATCTTTTTAAATTAGGTTGTCTTTTTTTTGTTAAGTGGTGGGTGTACTTAGTATATTCTGAATACACGTCCTTTACATATATGTAACTTATTTTTTTTTCTCTCATTCTGAAGGTAGTCACACTTTCTTGATGATGTCCTTAAAAGCAATTTAAAACAATTTTAATAACCTTCAATTTATTTTCTTCTTTTATCAAGGATGCTTTTGGTGTCTTATCTAAGACATCAAATACTTCAAGATTATGAAGGCATTCTTTTATTGTGTTTTCCAATTTCATTTTTAGATTATTCATTGCTACTGTATAGAGATAAAATTAATTTTGTATATTCATCTTGTATCCCACAACATATCTGAGCTGGTTTATTAGTTCTAATAAGCTCTTCATCAATTTCTTAGGATTTTCTATATATATATATATATATATATATATATATATATATATATATATAATTATGTCATCTCTCAATAAAGAAAGTTTTACTATTTTCTTTACATCTGTGCCTTTTTTTTTCTTGCCCAAGTTTTCTGTGTAGAAACTCCAGTATGATATTGGATAGAAGTGTCTAGGACAGAGATCCTTTTTTTTTTTTTTCTGATCTTGGAAGAAGAATTTAGTCTTTTACCATTAAGCATGTTGTTAACTGGGTTTTTTCATTGATCTTCACATATGAAATTTGAAGAAGTTCCTTTCATTTCTACCTTCTTGAGTACACCCAACATAAAAACATGGTGGCATTTATCCAATATCTTATAGCATCTATTGAGATGATCATGTGGTTTACCTCCTTTCATCCATTAATATGGTATTACATGAATGGAATTTTGTATTTTAGAAAATTTTTACATCCCTAAGAGAAATCCCACCTGTTCTTGATGTGTAATTGTTTCTATATGCTGCTGGATTTGATTTGCTAATACTTTGATGAAGGTGTTTGCATCTGAATCCAATAAAAGTTACTGGTCTGTAGTTTTTTTTTTTTTTTCACATGAAGTCTTTGGTTTAGGTATCAGTGAAATATTGACCATATAGAATCATTTTTGAAGGATTTATTCCTATTCTATTTTTCGAAAGAGTTTATGAAAAATTGCTATTATTTCTTCTTAGAATATTTCAATGAATTCACCAGTGAAGGCTTTTCATGGGAGTTTTTACTATTATTATTATTTAATTCAGTTTCTTCACTTTTTTAGGTCTGTACAGATTTTCTTGTTCTTCATTCGGTTTTGGTAATTTGTATCTTTTGGGTAGTTTGTCCATTTTAGCTATATTACCTAATATTGGTATATGGTGATTCATAATATTTCCCCTTGATCCCTTTGATCAATTTTATTTCTGTAAGATTTATTGTTATGCCCCCGTTTTCACTTATGATTTTAGTAATTTGTGTGTTCTCTCTTTCTAGTCATTCTAGCTAAAAGTTAGTCAATTTTATTAATCTTTTCAAAAAACAAATTTCGGATTTGCTTATTTTTACTGTTGCTTTTCTCTTTCTATTTTATTTATTTCCTCTGTAGTTTTCGTTATTTTCTTCCTTCTGCTTGCTTTGGGTTTAGTTTTATGTTCTTTTTTTTAGCTTCTTAATGTGAATTGTTATGTATTGATCCAAATATATTTTCCTCTTTAGGATAGACATTTACAGCTGCAGATATCTCTGTAAACACTGTTTCAGCTGTAACAAATCCATTTTGGTTCATTGTATTTTCATTTAGATTAATCTCAAACTGCCTCGCATATAATCTCTTCCACCAATTCGTTATTTAGAACTGTGTTATTTAATTTCCACGCATTTGTAAATTCCTCAATTTTTCTCTTATTACATTCTAATTTAACTTTGTTCTGCTTGAAGAATATATTTTATATGGCTTTAATCATTTAAATTTATTGAGGTTCATTTTATGGCCTAACACATGGTATATTCTGGAGAACCCTTTGGAACTTGAGGATAATATATCTACTATTGCTGAGTGGAGTGTTATATAGCTGTCTGTTGAATGTAGTTTAAATGTAGTGTTCACATCTTCCATGTGTTCACCTTCTGCCTAGTTGTTCTATCCTTTATTGAAAGTGAAACCTCCAGCTATTTCTAATAACATTTTCTGTTTTTCCCTTAAATTCTTTCAGTTTTTTTGTCTAATATTAACATAATCATTCCAGCTTTTTTGGTTGTTTGTGTTGGTCAGGATTCTCTAGAGAAACATAATTAATAGAATATAGATGATAGATATAGATACAGATGAAGATATATAGATTTTTTTTACATAATTTCAACTTTTATTTTAGATTCAAGTGGTACATGTGCAGTTTGTTCCATTAGGTACATTGTGTGATGCTGAAGTTTGGGGTACGATTGATCCTGTCACCGAGGTACTAAGCATAGTACCCAGTTGTTAGTTTTTCAACCCATTGCCCCCTCTCTCCACCCTCCCATCCCATATAGCCTTGTGTCTATTGTTGAATCTTCTTATGCCCATGAGTACCCATTGTTTAGCTCCCACTTATAAGTGAAAACATGCAGTATTTGGTTTTCTGTTCCTGCATTATTTCGCTTGGGACAATGGCCCCCAGCTGCATCCATGTTGCTGCAAAGGATACAATTTTGATTTTTGTGGCTATGTAGTATTCCATGGTGTATATGTATTACATTTTATTTTCCAATCCACTGCCGATGGGCCCTTAGCTCGATTTCCTATCTTTGCTATTGTGAATAGTGTTGTGATAAACATATGAGTGTAGGTGTCTTTTTGGTTGAATGATTTATTTTATTTTGATTGTTGGGTTGAGTGGCAGTTCTATTTTTAGTTCTTTGAGAAATCTTCAAATTGCTTTCCACGGTGGCCTAACTAACTTAAATTCTCACCAGTATAAAAGCATTCATTTTTCTCCACAGCCTTACCAACAGCTGTTATTTTTTGACTTTTTAATAATAACAATTCTGACTGACAAAAGATGGTGTCTTATTGTGGTTTTTATTTGCATTCTCTGATGACGAGTGATGTTGAGAATTTTCCACGTTTGTTGGCCATTTGTATGTCTACTGTTGAGAAGTGTCTGTCCATGTCATTTGTTCACTTTTTAATAGGGTTTGTTTTTACTTGTTGATTTCTTTAAGTTCCTTATAGATCTGGATATCGTACCTTTTTTGGATACATCGTTTGCAAATATTTTCTCCCATTCTATAGGTTGTATACTCTGTACTTTTTGCTATGCAAAAGCTCTTCAGTTTAATTAGGTCCCACAGGTCAATTTTTGTTTTTCTTGTAAATGCTTTAGAACAATTGCTTTTGAGCAACTTATTCATGATTTGTTTTCCAAGGCCAATTTCCAGAATGGTGTGTTCTAGGTTTTCTTCTAGGATTTTCATAGTTTGAGGTCTTATATTTAAGTCTTTAATCCATCTTAAGCTAATTTTTGTATATGGTGATAAAAAAGGGATCCAGCCTCATTCTTCTGCATATGGTTGGTCAGTTATTGCAGCAATATTTATTGAATAGGGAGCCTTTCCACTTTGCTTAATTTTTTTTTTATTTTGTTGAAGAGCAGTTGGTATGTGTGGCTTTATTTCTAGTTTCTCTATTCTGTTTCATTGGTTGATGTCTCTGTTTCAGTACTAGTACCATGCTGTTTTGTTATTGTAGCTTTATAGTATAGTCTGAAGTTGAGTAATATGATGCCTCTGGCCTTCTTATTTTTCTTAGACTTGCCTTGGCTATTTTGGCTCTTTTGTTGTTCTATGTGAATTTTAGAATAGCTCATTCTAGTTCTGTGATAAATGACATTCATAGCTTGACAGGAATAGTGTTGAATAGGTAGATTGCTCTGGGTAGTATGGCCATTTTAATGACAATGCTTCCAGGCCATAGTAATGGAATATTTTTTCCCATTTGTTTGTGTCATGTATAACAGGGGGTCCCTAAACCCTGGGCCATGGACTAGTACCACACAGCAGGAGGTGAGCAAGGGAAGATTCATCTGTTTTTACAGCCACTACGCATCACTCATATTACTGCCTGAGCTCCACCTCCTGTCAGATCAGTGGTGGCATTAGATTCTTTTGGGAACATGAACCCTATTGTGAACTGCACATGTGAGGAATCTAGGTTGCATGCTCCTTATGAGAATCTAACGCCTGATGATCTGTCACTGTCTCCTATCACTCCCAGATGGGACCTCCTAGTTGCAGGAAAACAAGCTCAGGACTCCCACTGATTCTACATTATGGTGAGTTGTATAATTATTTTATTATATATTGCAAAGTAATATATAATAGAAATAAAGTACACAATAAATGTAATGTGCTTGAATCATCCCAAAACTCTCCTTCCCCAGTGGTCTGTGGAAAAATTGTCTGCCATGAAACCAGTCCCTGGTGTGAAAAAGGTTGGGGATTACTGATCTATAATTACTTTTGGCAGTATTTTGTAGTTATCCTTGTAGAGATCTGTGATGGTTAATATTGAGTTAACTATCTGCGATGGTTCACACTTTTGGTGATGTTTTGTAGTTCTCCTTGTAGAGATCTGTGATGGTTGATACTGTCAACTTGATTGGATTGAAGGATGCAATGTACCGTTTTTGGGTGTGTCTATTAGGGTGTTGCCAAAGAAGATTAACATTTGAATCAGTGCACTGGGAGACACGGACCCACCCTCAATCTGGATGGGTACCATCTAATCAACTGCCAGTGTGATCAGAATAAAGCAGGCAGAAGTTGGAAGGACTTGATTTGCTGAGTCTTCCAGCCTTCATCTTTCTCCCATCCCGGATGCTTTCTATCCTGGGACATCAGACTCCAAGTTCTTCAGCTTTTGGACTCTTGGACTTACACCAGTGGTTTGCCAAGGGCTCTCAGGCCTTTGGCCACAGACTGAAGGCTGCACTGTCGGCTTCCCTACTTTTGAGGTTTTGTGACTCGGACTGATCCACCACTGACTTTCTCGCCCTCAACTTGCAGACAGCCTATTGTGAGACTTTACCTTGTGATCATATGAGTCAATTAACTTGATAAACTTAATAAACTCCCTTTTATATATACATCTATCCTATTAGTTCTGTCCCTCTAGGGAACACTGACTAATACAAGATCTTTCATCTCCTTGATTAGATGTATTCCTAGGTATTTTATTTTTATGGCTATTGTAAATAGGATTGTATTCTTGATTTTGCTCTTAGCTTGAATGTTATTGATGTATAGATATACTACCTATTTTTGTACATTGATTTTATATTCTGAAACTTTACTGAAGTTGTTTATCAATTCCAGGAGCCTTTTGGTGGAGTCTTTGGGAGTGTTCTAGGTATAGAATCATATCTTGAATGAAGAGAGACAGTTTGACTTCTTCTTTTCTTATTTGGATACCTTTTATTTTTTTTATCTTGCCTGATTTTTCTGACAAGGATTTCCAGTATTGTGTTAAATAGGAGTGGTGAGAGTGGGCATCCTTGTTTTGTTCCAGTTCTCAAGGGAAATGCTACCAGCTTATGCCCATTAAATATACTGGCTGTGCATTTGTCACAGATGGCTCTTATTATTAATATTTTGAGGTATGTTCTTTCAATGCCTAGTTTCTTTAGGGTTTTTATCATGGAGGGATTTTGGATTTTAATGAGAGCTTTTTATGCATCTATGGAGATGATAATTTTTAATCTTAGTTTTTAATTCTGCTTATATGGTGAATCACGATTTTTTATTTGCATCCCAACCTTATATTCCAGGAATGAAGCCATGTTATTATGGTGAATTAACTTTTTGACATGCTACTGGATTTGGTTTGCTAGTATATTGTTGAGAATTTTTACATCTATGTTCATCAGGGATATTAGCCTGTGGTTTTCCTTTTCCCTTGAGTCTTTGCCAGGTTTTGATATCATAGTGATGCTGGCTTTGTAGAATGAGTTAGGGAGAAGCCCCTCCTCATCAGTTTTTTTGAATCATTTCAGTAGGATCAGTAACAGCTCTTATTTGGACTTCTGGTAGAATTCAGCTGTGAATCCATCTGGTCCAGGGCTTTTTTTGGTTGGTAGGTTTTTTATCACTGATTCAGTTTTGGAACATGATATTGGTGTATTCAGGGTTTCAATTTCTTTCTGATTCAATTTTGTGAGATAGTGTGTTTCCAGGAATTTATTCATTTCCTCTAGATTTTCTAGTTTGTACACAGAGAAGTGTTTCTAATAGTCTCTGAAGATCTTTTGTATTTCTGTGGGATTGTTTGTAATGTTACCATTTTTTTTATTGTGCTTATTTTTATCTTCTCTCCCTTTTACTTCAAGTAGCTAGCAGTCTATCAATGTTGTTTATCCTCTCAAATGATAAATTTTTGGTTTCATTGATTCTTTTTATGGATTTTTGGGTCTCAATTTCATTCAATTCTGCTCTGATTTCAGTTATTTATTTTCTTCTGCTGGCTTTGTGGTTAGTTTGTTCTTGTTTTTCCATTTCCTCTATATGTGTTGTTAGATTGTTAATTTGAGATCTTTTTGACTTTTTAATTAGGCATTTAGTGCTATAAACTTTCCTGTCAACACTACTTTTGCTGCATCCCCTAGATTTTGGTATGTTGTATCTCTGTTTTCACTTATTTCAAATAATTTTTTTATTTCTGCCTTAATTTTATTGTTAACCCAAAAATAATTCAGAAGCAAGTTGTTTAATTTCTATGTACTTGTGTGGTTTTGGGAAATTTTCTGGGTATTGATTTCTATTTTAATTCCGCTGCAATCCCAGAATATGGTTGGTATGATTTTGATTTTTTGTTTTATTGAGACTTGCTCTATGGTTATGTATGTGGTTGATGTTGGAGTATGTTCCATGTGCAGATGAGAAGAATGAATATTCTGTGATTGATATGAGGAGTATTCTATAGATGTCTGTTAGGTTCATCAAGTGGCATATTTAAGTGCATAATTTCTTTGTTAGTTTCTTGCCTTGATGATCTGTCTAATGCTGTCAGTGGGGTTTTTAATTCCCCGATTATTGTTGTCCAGGTAAGCCTTTTTATACATCTAGGAGTATTTGTTTTATGAATCTGGGTTCAAAAAGAGATTTTTATTTGGATTAGCTTATGTGATTATGGAGACTGACAAGTTCCACAATGTGCAGGGTGAGTCAGCAAGCTAGGCACCATGGAGCACCAATGGTTTAGTTCCAGTCAAAGTCTGAAAACCTGAGAACCATGAGAGCTGATGGCATAGTTCCAGTCTGAAAGACAGCAGGCTCACAATACAGGACGACAAAGTCTCTCAGTTAAAAGGCAATTAAGCAGGAAGAATTCTCTTTTAAGCAGAGGAGAAACATCCTTTTTATTTTTTGTTTTTCAGGTTTTCAACTTAATAGTTGGATGATGCCTGCCTACATTAGGAAGAACAAACTGCTTAACTTATTCTACTGATTTACAGGTTAAGCTTATCAAAAAACACCCTCACAAAAACACCCGGAATGATGTTTTACCACATATTGAGTACTATGTGACCCAGTCACATTGTCAAATATATTTAACTATCACATATGGTATTATGGTATTATTTTTCACCCTATTATTTTAAAACTGTTTGTATCTTTGAATCTAAGGGGGATTTCTTATAGTTAACATATAGTTGGATTTTGCTTTTTTTTCTTGTAACTTTTATCTTAGGCTCAGGGGTACATGAGCAGGTTTGTTAATATAGGTAAAGTCAAGTCACGGGGGATTGGTGTACAGACTGTCTCATCACGCAGGTATGAGGCATAGTACCTTGTAGGTATTTTTTCTGATCCTTTCTCACCTCCTAACCTCCATCCTCAAGTAGATCCCAGTGTCTGTCATTTCCTTCTAAGTGTCCATGTGTTCTTGTTATTTAGCTCCCACTTATAAGGACAACAGGCAGTATTTGGTTCTGTTCCTGCATTAGTTCACTTAAGATAATGGCTTCCACCTCCATCCATGTTGCTGCAAAGTACATAATCTTGTTCTTTTTATGGCTGCATAATATTCCATGGTGTATATATACCACATTTTCTTTATCTAGTCTACCACTGATGGTCATTTAGGTTGATTCCATGTCTTTGCTATTGTGAACATGCTGCAGTAAATATATACACACATGTGTCTTTTTGGTAGAATGATGATATTCTTTTGGATATATACCCACTAATGGGATTGTTGGGTTGAAGGGTAATTCTCTTTTTAGTTCTTTGAGGAATCACCACATTGCCTTCCATGCTGGTTGAACTAATTTACTCTCCTACCAGCAGTGATAAGCATTCCTTTTTCTCTGCAATCTTGCCAGCATCTCTTTTTTTTTTTTTTTTTGACTTCTTAATAATAGCCATTCTAACTCATTTGAGAAGGTATCTCATTATCGTTTTATTGCATTTCTCAAATGATTAGTGATGTTGAGCATTTTTTTTACATGCTTGTTGGCTTCATGTATGTCTTCTTTTAAAAAGTGTCTGTTCAAGTATTTGTCCCACTTTTTAATGGGGTTGTATGTTTTTTGCTTGTAAATTTATATACATTCCATATAGATTCTGGCTATTATATGTAGTTAGAAGCATAGTTTGTAAATATTTTTTCCCTTTCTGTAAGTTGTCTGTTTACTCAGTTGACAGTTTCTTTTGCTGTGCAGAAGCTCTTAAGTTTAATTAGATCTCATTTGTCAATTTTTGCCTTTGTTGCAATTGCTTTTGGCATCTTTGTCATGAAATCATTGCCAGTTTCTATATCCAGATGGTATTTCCTAGGTTATTTTCCAGAGTTTTTATAGGTTTAGGTTTTACATTCAAGTTCTTAATTCATCTTGAGTTGATTTTTGTATACGGTTCAAGGAGGCATCTGGTTTCAATCTTCTGCATATGGCTAGACAGCTATCCCAGCACCATTTATTGAATAGGAATACCTTTCTCCATTGCTTGTTTTTGTCAGTTTTGTCAAAGATGAGATGGTTGTAAGTGTGCAGCCTTATTTCAGGGTTTTTGATTCTGTTCCATTGGTCTATATGTCTGTTTTTTGTATTGGTACCATACTGTTTTGGTTACTGTAGCCTTGTAGTATATTTTGAAGTGAGCTAGTATGATGCTTCCAGCTTTGTTCTTTTTGCTTAGGACGTCTTGTTTCTTCGGGTTCTTTTTCTTCCAAATGAATTTTAAAATAGTTTTTTCTAGTTCTGTGAAGAATGCCATTGGTAGTTTGATAAGTGTAGCATTGAATCTGTAAATTTTGGGGAGAAGTATGGCCATTTTACAATATTGATTCTTCCTATTTATGAGCATGGAGTGTTTTCCCATTTGTTTGTGTCATCTCTGATTTCTCAGAAGAGTATTTTGTAATTCTCATTGCAGAGATTTTTCATTTCCCTATGTAGCTGTATTCCTAGGTATTCTTTTTGTGGCAGTTATAAATGGCATTGCCCTCCTTGTTTGGTTCTTGGCTTGCAGGTTGTTGATATATTGGAATGGTACTGATTTTTGTACATTGATTTCTTATCCTGAAACTTTGCTGAAGTTGTTTATCAGTTCAAGGAACTTTTGGTCAGACAATATGGAGTTTCAAGTTATAGAATCCTGTTGTTGAAAAATGAGATAGTTTGACTTCTTCTTTTCCTATTTGGATGCCTTTTATTTCTTTTTCTTGCCTGATTGCTCTGGCTAGAAATTCCATACCATGTTTATAGGAGTAGTGAGAGAGGGCACATTTGTGTTGTGCAAGTTTTCAAAAAGAATGCTTCCAGCTATTGCCCCTTCCATATGATGTTGGGTGGGGGTTTTAAAAGATAACTCTTTATTTTAAAGTATGTTCCTTCAATGCCTAGTCATTTGAGAGTTTTTAACATGAAGGATGTTGAATTTTATTGAAAACTTTTTCTGCATCTATTTAGATAATCATGTGTATTTTGTCTTTAGTCAGTTTGGTTCATTTGTACACTCAGCTGTTTTGTCTATCAGCTCCTGTATTGTTTTCTTATAATCCATAACTTCTTTCTTTGGATTGTGTTTCAATATTCACCTGAATCTCGATGATCTTCATTCCTGTCCATATTCTTAATTCTATGTCTGTCATTTCAGGAACCTCAGCCCATTTAAGAATCATTTCTGGGAAACTAGTGCATTCATTTGGAAGAAAGAATATACTCTGCCATTTGAGTTACCAGAATTCTTACGCTGGTTCTTTCAGTTCTTCCTCGTGTGTGTGTGTGTGTGTGTGTGTGTGTGTGTGTTTAACTTTGATATAAATTGAGTACAGTCAGTAAACTTATATTCTGGATGTTTTCAGAGGGCTGATGCTTTGTGCAAGACCTTTATTTGTAGCTGAATTTTTGCTTTTGGTTTCACAGGGGGGTATGATAGCAAAACATTTTTGATGTTGAAGTTTGGGATGTGAACTAGTAGGTGGTGCTCAAGCATAATGATCAGTAGGTAGTCTCTTCCTCAGTCATGTAGCTCCTCTGTATTTCCTCATGTTTGCAGTCATGCTCCCTCTGAGGGCTCTGAAATTGTGGACTCCTCTTTCTCTTGAGTGCTGGCTGCAGATCTTGGCTTGGCACTCCCGGGCTGCATGCAGCAGCTCTGGGGTGATCTTAGTCTTTATGTTTCCTCCCCAGCTTGGTGGCAGCAAAGGAAGCGACCTTAGCAGTGGTTGTGTTCAAGAGTTTTTCACTTTTCTCTTGGGGCTCTACCCCAGAGATATATGGAGCGGCAATCAATTAGTGCTATTGGCTCATGATGGAGCAGCCGCTCTGTGGGCCCAAGCTGGGGAGGAGGTGTCTGGTTATGAGCAGGGGGTTTGGGTGGGACCCATGGGAGACAGATTGGCCTTCTCTCCTTAGGGCAACTGCAGCTTTCTGGAGGTGTGGATAAATACTCAGTATCTTTACTCCTTCTATAGTCCAAGGGAAGCTAGGGAAGTACCACTGCAAAGGTGTTTTTGGTTGCCCTGGTAGCTCCACCTCCAAGAAACATGGAGCTGCTCCTACTGAGACTGTTCAGCCAGAGGGTGGGGCAGCTGTACTGCTAGCCTGAGCTAGTGGGTCTGTTTGTTGGGTGTTGGGGCATCAAGGGCTCACATGGAGGAGAGACTGGGCTCCTCTCTATATAGTGGCTATTATGTGCTGTAAGTTCAGGTGAAGACCTCAGACTCTTTGTTATTTCCTTAGACCAAGAGAAACAGGAGCAGAATCATTTCTGTGGCAGTGGCAGAAGGGTTGTCACTTGCCTTTGAGAGACTCTTCCCAGGGAAACTGAGAGCCACCACCAGTGGGTATGCTCAGCCATGGGTTGGGCAACTATTCTGTGGTCCTGAACCAGGGGACCAGATTGGTGAAGAGTGGGGGTTAGGCTTTCCCAGGGAAGATGGACTGGACTCCGATCCATGCAGTGGCTGCAGTGTGTGGGAGGTTCCAGCGTATTGACTAGGTCCTTTATTCTTTCCCTAGCCTGATGGTAGTTAGAGCGGTACCACTGCATCTGCAATGGCAAAGGGGTTGTGGGTTGAGTGGGATTTTCTCCTTGGAGAAATGCTGAGCCACTTCTGAAGTATCCAGGTTGGGGCAGGGTAGATGTGCTGGAGACCTAGGTCAGGAGGCTGCGCCCAATGAGGAGATGTAAGGACAGGGACCTGTATGGAGAACAGTCCTGCCACTTTTCCATAGGGCGGCCACACTGTACTGGGGGTCCGCTCTAGACAGTAGTCACTCGGGACTCTTCAGAGCCTCAAAGCAGCAAAGGTGAGGGCTTCAAAACAGCAAAGATGGCAGCCCACCCCACCCTCTGGAAACTCCAGTCCGGGAGGTACAGAGCTGCTACTGTCCTGAGAGCCCCAGTGAGGGTTGGCTGGTGTCCCAGACCAGTGGGTATTATCCTGCGAGGTGCAGTGGAATCAAGTCATGCAGACAATCACTGCTCAGGTTCCTGGATCTAGCCCCCTTCCTCGGGGCCTATAGGGAGCCTAGGCACCCCTTTTGCTGGAGCTGCAGCCATGTGTGCCTGAGCAGTGGCTCTGCCCAGACTCTATATAGCTCTGCATGTCAGTCTGAAGGCCTTGGTGGAGTGGACTCACAAGGGGATCTCCTGATCCCAGGGTTGCAAAGATCTATTGAAGAAATGTGGGTCCTTGGCATCTCCCACTCACTCACTATTTCCCTGTGGAGGGGGTGTCTCCCCTGGCCCTGTGCCACTCCTGGGTGTGTGGTTGTCCTGTCTTGCTCTTCCCTGTCTTCCATGGGTTGAGTTGTCAAGTTGTTTCCTTGATGAATCCCAATATGTTCTCCTGGATGTTTCAGTTGAAGATTTAGAATTTACTTGCCACCTCCTTTTCTATCTCTGAAAACAATGTGTACTAGTTCCCTCTAGTCAGCCATCTTGTCCCTTCCCCCAATTTGTTTTTTTTAGAATCATTATGCCAGTATCTGCCTTTTGATTAAAGTATTTTGTCAATTTACATTTAAAGTACTTATCGATAAGGTGCGATTTATTTCTGCCATTTACTATTGTTTTCTACATGTCTTATGTCTTTTCTGTTCCTTGTGTTCATCCATTACTACCTTCTTCTGTGATAAATACATATTGTCTGGTGCACTGTACTAATTTATTTCCTTTGTTTATTTTAATATACATGGATATATGTTTTTGAGGTTTTTTTTCTTAGTGGTTGTTCTAGGGATTACAATTAATGTCTTTACTTCAATCTATCTTCTTTAGATTAATTCCAAATTAACTTCAATAGTATACAAAACTGTTTTTTTTTTTTAAATCAGTGTTGACCAGATTGGCCTTGAACGTGTAGGCTCGCCTCCCTGAGTGCCAGGGCAACTGGCCTGAGACACTGTGGCTCCCAAAACTGTTTCAATATAGTTTTTTCCCTACCCTCCTTAGTGGTCTTTGTTGTCATAACAATTACATCTTTATGTATCACAATCTATCAACTTGGTTTTATAATAATTGCTTTTTGCAATGATCTTTTAACTTACATATGAAAAGAAAAGGTTTTAAGCAAAAACACATTTTTTACTGTGTTTTCTATTTACCTGTGTAGTTTCCTTTACTTTTGCTCTTTGTTTCTTCATATGGATTCAAGTTACTGTCTGATGTCTGTTTTTTCAGCTTAATGACTCCATTTAGTACTTCTTGTAAGATAGGTCTGCTGGCAACAAATTCCCTTAGTTTCCTTTTTTCTTTTTAATATGAAATATCCTAATTTGTACTTTTGTTTTTGCTGTCCTGTTATTTTTAAGAGTCCTGTGTAACAATTTTATGAAGTTCTGACAACTGTGAATTATCAGTTGGAAAATCCTGCTCTAAGTTCATTTTATTTTTCATTTATTCTTTTTTTATTATACTTTAAGTTCGAGGGTACATGTGCACAATGTGCAGGTTTGTTACATAGGTATACATGTGTCATGTTGGTTTGCTGCACCCATCAACTCGTCATTTACATTAGGTATTTCTTCTAGCTATCCGTCCCCCAGACCCCCGCCCCTGACAGGCCCCGGTGTGTGATGTTCCCCGCAATGTGTCCAAGTGTTCTCATTGTTCAGTTCCCACTTATGAGTGAGAACATGCAGTGTTTGGTTTTCTGTCCTTGTGATAGTTTGCTGAGAATGATGGTTTCCAGCTTCATGCATGTCCCTGCAAAGGACATGAACTCATCATTTTTTATGGCTGCATGGTATTCCATGTTGTATATGTGCCACATTAATCCAGTCTATCATTGATGGACATTTGGGTTGGTCCCAAATCTTTGCTATTGTGAATAGTGCCGCAATAAACATGCATGTGCATGTGTCTTTATAGTAGCATGATTTATAACCCTTTGAGTATATACCCAGTAATGGGATCACTGGGTCAAATGGTATTTCTAGTTCTAGATCCTTGAGGAAATGGCACACTGTCTTCCACAATGGTTGAACTAATTTACACTCCCACCAACAGCGTAAAAGCATTCCTGTTTCTCCAAATCCTCTCCACCATCTGTTGTTTCCTGACTTTTTAATGATTACCATGCTAACTGGTGCAAGATGGTATCTCATTGTAGTTTTGATTTGCATTTCTCTGATGACCAGTGATGATGAGCATTCTTTCATGTGTCTGTTGGCTGCATAAATGTCTTCTTTTGAGAAATGCCTGTTCATATTCTTTGCCCACTTTTTGATGGGGTTGTTTGATATTTTCTTGTAAATTTGTTTAAGTTCTTTGTAGATTCTGGATATTAGCCCTTCATCAGATGGGCAGATTGCAAAAATTTTCTCCCATTCTGTAGGTTGCCTGTTCACTCTGATGGCAGTTCCTTTTGCCGTGCAGAAGCTCTTTAGTTTAATTAGATCTCATTTGTTAATTTTGGCTTTTGTTGCCATTGCTTTTGGTGTTTTAGTCATGAAGTCCTTGCCCATGCCTATGTCCTGAATGGTATTGCCTAGGTTTTCTTCTAGGGTTTTTATGGTTTTAGGTCTAACATTGAAGTCTTTAATCCATCTTGAATTAATTTTTGTATAAGGTGAAAGGAAGGGATCCAGTTTCAGCTTTCTACATATGGCTAGCCCATTTTCCCAGCACCATTTATTATAGGGAATCCTTTCACCATTTCTTGTTTTTGACATGTTTGTCAAAGATCAGATGGTTGTAGATGTGTGGTGTTACTTCCGAGGACTCTGTTCTGTTCCATTGGTCTGTATATCTGTTTTGGTACCAGTACCACACTGTTTTAGTTACTGTAGCCTTGTAGTATAGTTTGAAGTCAGGTAGCACGATGCCTCAGCTTTGTTCTTTTTGCTTAGGATTGTCTTGGCTATGTGAGCTCTATTTTGGTTCCATATGAACGTTAGTTTTTTCTAATTCTGTGAAGAAAGTCATTGGTAGCTTGATGGGGATGGCACTGAATCTATAAATTACCTTGGGCAGTATGGCCATTTTCACGATATTGATTCTTCCTATCCATGAGCATGGAATGTTCTTCCATTTGTTTGTGTCCTCTTTTATTTCGTTGAGCAGTGGTTTGCAGTTTTCCTTGAAGAAGTCCTTCACATCCCTTGTAAGTTGGATTCCTAGGTATTTTATTCTCTTTGTAGCAATTGTGAATGGGAATGCACTCATGATTTGGCTCTCTGTTTGTCTGTTATTGGTGTATAGGAATGTTTGTCATTTTTGCGCATTGATTTTGTATCCTGAGACTTTGCTGAAGTTGCTTATCAGCTTAAGGAGATTTTGGGCTGAGCTGATGGGGTTTTCTAAATATACAATCATGTCATCTGCAAACAGGGACAATTTGACTTCCTTTTTTCCTAGTTGAATACCTTTTATTTCTTTATTTTGCCTGATTGCCCTGGCCAGAACTTCCAATACTATGTTGAATAAGAGTGGTGAGAGAGGGCATCCCTGTCTTGTGCCAGTTTTCAAAGGGAATGCTTCCAGTTTTTGCCCATTCAGTATGATATTGGCTGTGGGTTTGTCATAAATAGCTCTTATGATTTTGAGATATGTTCCATCAATATCTAGTTTATTGAGATTTTTTAGCATGAAGGGCTGTTGAGTTTTGTCAAAGGCCTTTTCTTCATCTATTGAGATAATAATGTGGTTTTGTTGTTTAGTTCTGTTTATGTGATGGATTATGTTTATTGATTTGCATATGTTGAACCAGCCTTGCATCCCAGAAATGAAGCTGACTTGATCATGGTGGATGAGCTTTTTGATGTGCTGCTGTATTTGGTTTGCCAGTATTTTATTGAGGATTTTCGCATTGATGTTTATCAGGGATATTGGTCTGAAATTCTCTTTTATTGTTGTGTCTCTGCCAGGCTTTGGTATCAGGATGATGTTGGCCTCATAAAATGAGTTAGGGAGGATTCCCTCTTTTTCTGTTGATTTGCATAGTTTCAGAAGGAATGGTACCAGCTCCTCTTTGTACCTCTGGTAGAATTCGGCTGGGAATCCATCTGGTTCTGGACTTCTTTTTGTTGGTAGGCTATTAATTATTGCCTCGATTTCAGAGCCTGTTATTGGTCTATTCAAGGATGCAACTTCTTCCTGGTTTAGTCTTGGGAGGGTATATGTGTCCAGGAATTTATCCTTTTCTTTTAGATTTTCTAGTTTATTTGCGTAGAGGTGTTTCTAGTATTCTCTGATGGTAGTTTGTATGTCTGTGGGATCGATGGTGATATCCCCTTTATTATTTTTATTGCGTCCATTTGATTCTTCTCTCTTTTCTTCTTTATTAGTCTTGCTAGCAGTCTATCAATTTTGTTAATCTTTACAAAAAACCAGCTCCTGGTTTCACTGATTTTTTGAAGGGTTTTTTGGGTCTCTATGTCCTTCAGTTCTGCTCTGATCTTAGTTATTTCTTGCCTTCTGCTAGCCTTTGAATTTGTTTGTGTTTTCCATGTTAGAATGACAAAATCACCTATATAAAGTCACTGCCATATTGAACAACAACAAATCTAACATTGGAGGAATGCCTATGTTTTACAAACTGCCTTTTCATTACTCTATTTCATCTTTAAGAACACCCATGTGAAGAAACAGGACATGTGAAATAACTTTCCCTGTCATCCACTTGGTAATTTGTTTAAATTGAGTTTCACCTCAAGGTCATATGTCTCTTAAATTGTGAAATGTTTCCACTACATTGAAGGATATCATTTTAGAAATTTTAAGTATTTCTGTGAAGGCCCTTCATTTTGTGACATTGTTAACAACAGAGGTTATAACATCTCTTTTTTTGAAGGAGTATTTGAAGTCACTATGCTCATTTTGTTTTTATGAATGCTGTAAGTTAGTCATAAGTAAAAACAAGTGAAGCTATTTCAGTTCTTTTGAATAAAAAGGAAAGCAGATTTTTCAGTTCAGAAGGATAAAGACACAAGTCTGCTCAATGAGATGTAGTTACAAGATGCTCTGGCTTACTCCTAGCATGTACTGAACATCTATTTGTAACATACTTGGAGATTTCTCCACTGGTTTTTGTGAGTAAAAACCTGGTGGTTATCTCAATTTGATATTAATTGCTAGGAATTTGCTTGTAATAACCTAATAATCGTGCCTACTGGAGGAAGATAACAAAAGAGAATGAGAGAAGGGAACCTTGCAGTAGTAGCTCTTAGATTCTGTGAATGAAGAAATCCTAAGGGGAAACCATAGTTATTTACAACAATTAGCCAAGAGTGATTACACCGCAGAAAACAAGTATCCCACTTGTATTCTATCACTAACTAAAAGGCAAGAAAAAATATTAAGGTAATGCAGTCTTAAACAAAGGGCATGGTTATATTGTCTTCATAATAAGAATAACAAAGAGATCTGTTCTTATCACATAGGACATAGTATTTCCAGGGCTCTTCTGCAGATTGGGGAGGATAAAGTGTTTCTTGACAGAATACATAAATTATTTTCATTAGGAAATCAGGCAGCTTAAGACTCCATTAAGGCAGAAAAAAATAAGTGCAGAACCTGGAGAGTGGATCAAAAGAGAAAGAAGGAATGGGGAATTTTAAAAATGGTCTGTGCTAGAGATCTCTAACTAATATGAGAATCTCCACAGTGAGGGAGATTCTAGGGCTGGTGGAGAAGTTCCAGGTTTAAGATAGTTGAGGCTAATTGAAATATAATAAGAAATGTACAGGAGAGTATATAAATATGACAAAGGAAGTCTAGGAGGGGAGGCAGTATATTTTTGGAGATACAAGAAAGGCTTCTCTTACAAAAGGAGAGGTCAAGAAATGTGGGTTGGAATTGCTGGAAGGAAGATCCTTAAGATTGATTATGTGATTGTCTGCAATATGAAGACAATGGTATGTAGACTAGATGCAGACATTAAGGAGGTCAAGTGTTTTCTAAGATTATTTTTTGGGCTAACAGACTTTCTATACCTGATGTCTGATTGATGTCTACACTGGTATTAATTCACTCTGATTATGAACCGTATAAAGGAAATTGTAATCCACTGTGATTATAAACTATGTATGGGAAATTGTTTTATAATGGAGAGAGTGTACACTATGTCTCAGTATATAATCATCTACTTTTCCTCTAACGCTTTAAGCTAGTCATATCACTTATTATCAGCCTCCTGCTCACCCCTCAGATACCCCTCCTGTCATTAGTGTCAGACCTTCACATCATATTTGTCTCCATCTGTCTCAGAACTCTTTTCTCTTACTCCAAATACACTCTACCGTCTTACCTATGCTTCTTCTTATTTGTATATACGTAGCCTCAACCTATGGACTTTGATACTGTAAACCAACACTAAATTTTAAGCCCCACCCTGCCAACCACCTAAGTGGAATTCCTCCTCAGCTAGGGATATTTTAAAATTTAACCCAAGAGACTGTTTCAGGCCACAAGGGGAAGTGGGGGTCAGACATGTCTCATTATAGTTCTCTGGCCATCACATAACAAATAAATAAATCAAAATATTTTAATCCCAAATATATTTACTTTTCCTATCTTGAAATAGCCCTGCAAAGTTTGTTCTTTGGGAAAAATCTACATTCTATAGAGAATCTCCTTTTCCCTTTTTCTTCTTTCCAAATCCAGGAGATAATCAACTAAGAGACAGGCACCCTTTTAAGTCCCATAAGAAAATATTTTACAACATGTTCTCTCTGAAGCCTGCTAGCTAAAAGCTTCCTCTACACAATAAAACTTTGGTCTCCATGATCCTTTATCTTAACTCAAACATTCCTTTCTGTGGATTCCAGATCTTTGGATAAACTCAACCAATTGTCAACCAGAAAAAATTTTAAATCTACCTACAAGCTGGAAGCCCCCTACTTCAAGTCATTCTGCCTTTCTGGACCAAACAAGTATTTTTCTTAAATGTATTTGATTAAAGTCGTATGCCTCCCTAAAACAAGCTGCACCCTGACCACCCTGGGGACATGTTCTCAGGACCTCCTGAGGGCTGTGTCATGGGCCATGAATAAATCTCTGGCTCAGAATAAATATTTGGCTCAGAATAAATCTCTTTAAATATATTACAGAGATTGACTCTGTTTGTTGGCAATAATATCCACCCTTTTCTTCAGATCATATAGTCTATTATTTACTTATTTATTGAGATGGAGTTTGCTCCTATTGCCCAGGCTGGAGTGCAATGATGCGATCTCGGCTCGCTGCAACCTCTGCCTCCTCGGTTCAAGCGATTCTCCTGCCAAGTAGCTGGGATTACAGGTGCCCGCCACCACACCCAGCTAATTTTTTGTATTTTTAGTAGAGACACGGTTTCACCATGTTGGCCAGGGTGATCTCGAACTCCTGATGTCAGGTGATCCACCTGCCTTAGCCTCCCAAAGTGCTGAGATTACAGGCGTGGGCCACTGTGCCTGGCCCAGATCATATACTCTCTTGAATAGGAGTTGTCCTATTCTCATTTCAACTTCAGGAAAACTATCCTTTGATGCACAGTCATTAGGCCAGCTCTGAGACTGGCCAGCCCCAACCTTAATCTCATCAAAAGAAGTAATGACAATGGACACAATAGAATTAAATAAAGTATAATAAGAACACAGAAGAAGGAAGCAATGTGTTAATGCATGAGCTAATCTTTATGAGTAGGACATTAACAGATCTTTAAAGAGAAAATGATATTTTGGGAAGATGGATTTATTTTAATAAAGTCGTCTGGGTCTTGAAGGGCATAGCATTTTAAGAACAATGAGTCATCTATTGTAAGGGAAATATATTGAACATGTGCCAAAGAACTTGCTCTGAGATTAAGTTGAAAATACAGATTAGTGTCAGAATCTGAAGTGTCTTGAATGCTATGCTAAAACAATTTTACTTTCACTACTGATAGTAGAAGTCTCTAGAGGTCACTGAGCATGACCAATATGATCACATCTGTATTTGGACGAAGCAATTTTGTTACCAATGCACAATATAGTATTTGAAAAGAAAGAGATCAATAAAGGCTATTGTGATAGCCAAATAAGAAATGAAAGTATCTTGGGCATTAATGTGGCAATAGAAATAGAAAGGAGAAAAAAATGGGAATATTTTGGAAATAAAATAGAATTAAGATGTTATTTCAGATTATGGAGACAGATATAGCAGTGACATAGGTTTCTATATTCAATAAATGGTTCATACCTTCTACTGTGATAGAATATTAAAGAACTGGAGATATGTCATTTCAAGTATGTTTAGTATGAGGTATATATTTAGTATGAGGTATAGATTTAGTATGAGGATTAGCATATATAAATATCTAAAGGCAAATAGAAATTCATTACTGCAGGTAATACAAGAGGGAAGTCATCTAGCGCTATTGATATGGACATGTAAATCTAGAAGGATCCTTGCTTCCATAGTACAGAAGCAGCTTATTTTACAAGTGCTAATATATTTATTTTGTTTTGTTTTGTTTTGTTTTTGAGACAGTCTCACTTTGTCACCCAGGCTGGAGTGCAGTGTCGCGATCTCGGCTCCCTGCAACCTCTACTTTCCAGGATCGAACGATTCTCATGCCTCAACCACCTGAGTAGCTGGAATTACAGGCACACGCTACCACTTCCAGCTAACTTTTTTTGTAGTATTATTAGTAGAGAAAGGGTTTCACCATGTTGGCCAGGAAGGTCTCAAACTCCTGACCTCAAGGAATGCACTTGCTTTGGCCTCTCAAAGTTCTGGGATTACAGGTGTGAGCCACTGCGCCCAGCCTAAGTGCTAATATATTTGCTATATTTTCATATAGTGTATTTGCCCATAGTGGTTGCCTTGTTAATGTCTAAATTATCAACCAATAATAATTAAGAAAGTGATGGTATATAAAGTGTCAAATGCAGTTTTGTTATTTATTCTAACTTCTAACCTCCTATAAACAAATGTATTATCAACATACAGTTAATAACCAACACACAAATAAACAGCATGTTATTTAAAAAGGTAAATACTTTGGCAAATTCCTTTTTCCAAAAAAAGAGACATATTTCCAAAAACAGAGCAATGTTGCTATACATTTCCTCGGGACTACATGTTAGGTTAAGGTGGTTCTATTGATGACAGATATGGCATACAGATATATATTTTACATTTCTATATCCAGCACAATAATGAGCACATATTAGAGACAATATGTTTTTGTTGAATGAAGAAACTAAAATAATAAACATTAGATGTAAAAGACTAGTCCTTTATTGTGTAGTAACCCACTCCATGCTTATTGAATACTCCCTTCTGTGTAAAGTCTGCTTTTTCTTCAGTGCTGTTTACTTTGCTCAGGATTTAGAAGTTTCCCATAAAAATAATACAATGTTAATACATACATCATTCAGAGAAAGTTATGCAGAGTGGAAATTTATCTGGGTATAAAATACTACATACATCCCAGGACTTCTGGGACACAGAGAAAAACCACATCAGAATTGAAGGTTTTAATTAATCGATCATAATAGGACAACCAATCCAAAGTGCATTTTTTTCCAAAATTCTGAAACAGAAATATTGTTACTAATTAAAATGTGACCAATTTTGTTTCTCAATGCTTCTGTTTCTCAGTGCTTTGCTAATATCACAGGTTTTGATCAAATCATTCCCTTGAATGACCCCCTTGGCAGTGAATTGTATTTAATGACATTGGCATACCCATAGATTAAATTAGTTTCAGATGTATGAAGGAAAATTCTAAATGAATCCTTTCAATAGCAGTGAAATTAAAATAGACTGCACTTATCTTTTTAGTCAGAGAATTATAGAGGGGAATTTATTTATGTGTGTATTTTTTGTTTGCTTGTTTTTAATATTTTGATTTGTTTCTGTAGCCATGAGAGTAATTTTGTTTACTGCAAGACCCACGTAGGGCAAGAAGGAATTCTAAATTAAATGTTAATTCTAAGTTATCAGTTGTTTTTCAATCATATTTTGGGAGATTTACATTAAATGGAAATTAATTGGTTTGCTTTCACATGTTTAAATGATTGATTTATGACTTATCAAATTTTCCTTATACTGTCTTCACCTTATTTGTTGTAACAGCTTGGGAATCATGTAAAAGCCATGAGAAAACATTGTCATTATTTATTGTATAAATACTAGGATGAAATCAAGTTGCTTTTTCTTTTTCCTTTTTACATGTATCTGAGACTACCTTTTATGGCAAGCTACTTAACAGCTCATTAGATTGAGTAGCTGCAGGATAGATCTAAGCTATTCTCTTCCCTTCTCAGGAAGTCTTTGATTTGTTTTGACCATCTAAGGAAAGTTAATAGATTTTTGTCTGTATATGTTCTCTCCTTTATTTCATCTCTGAAAAATGTTCTGATCATTAGCATTGACAGAACAAGTTGTAGATATTAACTAAAATCCACGTCAGAGGGAAGACACAGGGAATTTATTTACTTTCTGAATGTATATTACATATTTTCCCTGAAGCAATTTCATATCCCAGGAGTATTTCTTCTCGTTATGAACTATATCCATATGTGCTGAACACTGAAATTTGTGCAGATTTTTCAGAAATGGAAAGCATCTGAAGAAGCAAATGCTTTTTAACAAATATTATTGAGGTACCATACTTGAATATTATTATTCTTACTCAAAATTAATCAATGAAACAGTTTATCTCTCAATGGTAATGAAGAAGGAAAATGATTAATAAAAGGGCCTTGAGCCTCAAAAGAGGCATGTGCTTTTATTAAAAACATATATTCAATAATATAAAAACTAGTGAATATGTGACAGGATTTGCCTATCAATAAGTTAATACATTTTAATTTTTAATATTTAGATTACATTTATATAGTATATGAATGCTATAAACAATTTATGAATATTATTGGAAAATAAATTTTAGTTTTAGCCTAATAACTAATGCATGATTTAAGATTTTACAGATAATTTATTAGTCAATCCCCATCTGTTATATTATCAAAAATAACAAAACATTAACAATGAATAAATGGACCAATTGTATGTTTCATGCCAGACAAGTTGTACTGCTCTGGCATTAATAAAAATATTAAAAATTATGTAAAAAGTACATTATTCACTTTCTACACAAGCTGATTGTTAAACATTGAATCATTACATATTTTGTCTCACTTCTGGACTGTTGACCTATACAACTATGTATTTATGCTGAAAAAAAAATTCTGTTATAAAGAATTGTATTTTTCTTTCTTTTTTTTTTTTTTTTTTTTTTTTGAGACAGAGTTTTGCTTTGGTTGCCCAGGGCGGACAGAGTGCATTGGTGTGATCTCGGCTAACCACAACCTCCGCCTCCCAGGTTCAAGCGATTCTCCTGTCTCAGTCTCCTGAGTAGCTGGGATCACAGGCATGTGCCACCACACCCAGCTAATTTTGTATTTTTAGCAGAGACGGGATTTCTCCATGTTGATCAGGCTGGTCTCGAACTCCTGACCTCAGGTGATCCACCTGCCTCGGCCTCCCAAAGTGCTAGTATTACAGGCATGAGCCACTGCACCCAGCAAAAATTGTGTATTTCTTAAAAATCCTTTATTCAATAAAAATGTATACTTATTTATTGAAGATGTACTGGGTACTTTATGAGGCCCCCAGAATATTAAAAAGATGACTATTTTCTATTTAATGTATATAGGTAGTAATTAGACAGAGACATTGGCAGAAATAATTTCAATATTGTAAGAGGTATTTAAAATTTAAGTAAATTCTGCCTTAATCCAAAGACTGAGCATGTATTTCATTATGTACATTGTTTAAAATTTAATAATTGGAGGATTTCTCCATTCAGAAGATCTATGTGATTGTATTCATCATATAAAATGTTAATTTTCCTTATGCCTAAAATATGCCAAGCATGTTATAGGAATATAGTAGTTGAAGTTTTTATAAACCACTGGAAGTGGCCTATCTTGTAGTTTCAATGTGGCGAGTTCTTAATTTTATTTGTCTTTGGAGTTTAAAGTTTAAGAAACAAAGATAATAATGTAAGAAAATACCAAATTACAACACAAACTTACTAAAGCTTAGAAATGTAAGTATTCAATGAAAAGGGAAAGTGTTTAACTTACAGATAGTAAATTGTTAGTTACTCCATGTTTTAGTCCATTCCTGCTGCTGTAACACAATACCTTAGACTGGGTAATTTAAAAGCAGTAGAATTCATTGCTCACAGTTCTGGAGACTGGGAAGTCCAAGATCAAAACAATTCAATGTTGGGAAAGGACTTGCTCTCTGCTTCTAAGATGACACCTTCTTGCTGCATTCTCACATGGCAGAAGAGGGTAATGAGCCCACACACCTCTTGCATAAGGACACTAATCCCAGCAATGAAATCTCTGCTCTCATAATCTAATCACCTCTTTAATGACCCACCTCTTATTACTATTGCATTTGGATAACTGTTTTGATTTTTAATAGAGATAAGGTCTCACTATATTGCCCAGGCTGATCTCAAACTCTTGTGCTCAAGGGAAATTTCTACCTCGGTCTCCCAATGTACTGGAATTACAGGTGTGAGCCACTGCTCCAGGCCTACAAACAATGACATATTATAGCCAATCAGAGTTTCTTGTCACTATGCTATAATTAATGTTTTTATGCAGAATGGAGAATGTCAAGACAAAAATGAATAAACCAACTTTTCAGTTGCCTATTATGCTGAAATAAAAACTTAGGGAATCAGGTGAAGATATCACTGGTCTTCATATTGAAGGAGAGTTTGGATTTTTACCTGTATTGGTAGATTATAAAATGAAGGCTTAAACTATTGTTTTCTGACCATCTTTAACAATAAAATTTTAGGTGCATTTCTAACTAGAAAAAGACGCATTATAAATGATACCATGTAAATGGATAATTCTGTAATTCTCTAATGGTTTGGAATTATTCATCTAGCTATAAATATAGTCTGAGTAGTTACTATATAGAGACCAAACCTAATTGATTATTATCCCATCTGCACTATCATTAGGTAATTATTGTATATACTTAAACTAACTGGAATATTTTCTAGATTGAGAATAAGTAAGTAAAGTTAGATAAAAGGCAAAGTAATTTGCAGAACAAAAATATGTGCAAACTATAATATGTCATTGTTTGTAGGCCTGGAGCAGTGGCTCACACCTGTAATTCCAGTACATTGGGAGACCGAGGTAGAAATTTCCCTTGAGCACAAGAGTTTGAGATCAGCCTGGGCAATATAGTGAGACCTTATCTCTATTAAAAATCAAAACAGTTATCCAAATGCAATAGTAATAAGAGGTGGGTCATTAAAGAGGTGATTAGATTATGAGAGCAGAGATTTCATTGCTGGGATTAGTGTCCTTATGCAAGAGGTGTGTGGGCTCATTACCCTCTTCTGCCATGTGAGAATGCAGCAAGAAGGTGTCATCTTAGAAGCAGAGAGCAAGTCCTTTCCCAACATTGAATTGTTTTGATCTTGGACTTCCCAGTCTCCAGAACTGTGAGCAATGAATTCTACTGCTTTTAAATTACCCAGTCTAAGGTATTGTGTTACAGCAGCAGGAATGGACTAAAACATGGAGTAACTAACAATTTACTATCTGTAAGTTAAACACTTTCCCTTTTCATTGAATACTTACATTTCTAAGCTTTAGTAAGTTTGTGTTGTAATTTGGTATTTTCTTACATTATTATCTTTGTTTCTTAAACTTTAAACTCCAAAGACAAATAAAATTAAGAACTCGCCACATTGAAACTACAGGATAGTTCAACCAAAATAGACATATTTATGGTTAGCATGTCTTCAATTAAAAGTTACACTTTTCTACTGGGCGTGGTCGCTCATGTCTGTAATCCCAGCACTTTGGGAGGCAGAAGCAGAAGGATTGCCTGGGTAACATGATGAAACCCATTCTCTACAAAAAATATGAAAATTAGATGGGTGTGGTAGCATGCACCTATAGTCCCCCAGCTACCCGAGAGGCTGAGGTGGGAGGATCACTTGAGTCTAGGAGGAGGAGGTTGCAGTGAGCCAAGATCACACCACTGCACTGCAGCCTGGATGACAGAATGAAACCCTGTCTCATAAAAAAAAAAAAAAAGTTATGCTTTCCAAGAGGATTAATCTTACTCTATTTTTATAGCCATTTGTGGAGGTATCCCATAAAGAAATCATTGCTAAAATACCAAAGCATAATCTTTGCAGTGTTGATTTTTCATCATTCATTCACTGAAGAAGCATTGTTATCTACCTATTACATGCTGTACATTAGGCACTAGGAATACAAAGATTAATGCATTTAAATATATTATTGTAAATGCACAGGCTATAAGTTATTATTTAGATTATTTAATCAATGTACAACAGAAACCTGAATAATTCTACCTCACTATTTTTTCAGAGGGATTATTTTATACCATTTTATATACTTATTTCAACTTTTCACCTAATTTTAGTGGCAAAAGGTTGAAAATATGATTAATGTGTATGAGTTAAACAAATGTCTTCCGACCTTACAGTTACTAGACTCTCAAACTCTACAATATAAAACAAGCCATAAGTTTTCCTATGATTACAGAATCTCATATATATTTTGGAAGGAGCTTTGGAATGTGTTTTATCCAACCTCCTGAAAAATGTTGGAGTTTCTTCTTTATCCTTCCCAAAGGGGAGGGGAATAGGGTATGGAAGTTGATTACGGTAGTTGAAATATGGATAAAAGAAGAGCAAGAAGAGTGAATGACAATAGGTTTAGAAGACAAATAGCTCTTTCTCTCAATTTTGCAGAAGGCTGGCTATGATTATTGGTATAAGCCAGGATAAGTCAAATAATCAAATATAAAAATTGCAGTGACTTTAGAATAAATTGCTGGGGACTTAAATTTGAAAACCCCTTTTGTTTGATTTAATGCAGTTGAGTTCTGTGTGTATATCAGGAAAAATGAAAAAAAAAATCTTAAGCTTCTTTGTAAGCTCATTATTTCTACATTTCCCAATCGTAATTTTTAGGTGACTAAAATAATGAGTTTAAACATTATTCATTCACCTGGTTCTCAATTATATCATGGTTGTTTTTATTGTAATATTGAAATTTTAAAGGGGTTCTTAGTATAAGATATGTAGCTTCTTTCTCTGCTTCTTGCAGGAATATGCCTAAACAAAACTGAAAAAAAAAATTGCAAGTAGATATATGAATCATTTTCCCCTTGAGACTCTGCTTCATATAAAGAATGCTTCTTTCAAGCTACTTTCCTATTCAAAATCCTCTGGCAACTGTAGATTATCTCTAGGATTAAGACTAAATTTGTGAGGCTAATATTCCATTCAAGGTAGCCACAATCTATACTCCGTCATTTTTTATAACTTATTTATTTAAATTTGAAATAAATTCTCATTAGCCACTACTATTGGCCTATTTATACCTTTTTCCAAATTGCCAGGCACACTCTGTAATCAGTTATAGTCTCTTAAATCTGCTATGTGCATTTCTGTCTCTATCATTTTGCTCACATTAATTTTGCTAATTAAATTCTTTCCGCTCTCTTCCTTTCCAACCTAAGTTATAATGGTTCTAAGTGTGTATCTAAATTTAATGTTCTTGGAATTTTTCAGGCAGACTCTGTTGCACAGTCCTTAAAAATCAAGTCCTATCAATGAGAAACCACACTATGATGCTTACTTGCTTTCTATCATGGGCAATTCATGAAAAATCTTTGTGCTATGTATTTAGTTATCATAATTGGAAATACTACTAGCAATATCACATGGGTTTGTTGTGAATATTAAATGAACTAATATTTGGAAAATGTAAACATTCTATAAGTGTTGCTACTGTTGCTGATATTATTGCTATTGTTGCTATTATTAAGCTGTGTGACAACATGTTATTGCCTTATATGATTTCTTAGCTATATTAATTCAATTTTTATGTGTGATTGACATATCTCTTTAAATTTTAAGCTCTTTAAGACTGAATAAAACATGTAGGATAATTTCTAAATATCCTAATTACTTTGGACATTTTATAGTAAAAGTTCAAGAAAATGTGCTCAATCAATAAGTGAAATTATGAATGAAAGACTGAAATAATGAATCCTTGTATTCAACATCCAACAATCCAACATTCTTCTATTCCCATTTGTCCATTGATTTAAGATCAATACTATTATCTTAAATCACATTTTCTTCAGATAAATTTAGCCTTTTATAGACATTTTGTTTTATAAATTTTGTTGATTGTTATAAACTCTACTACAGATAATTTTATTTTGTGTTACATGTGTAAGTATAAATTAAGTGAACAATAAATATTTCATAAAAATATAAACTAGAGGATTTTAGCATCATTATTGGATAAATTCTCCCAAATGTTAATAACTAATTTATAACCAAAACAATTTGTATCTGAAATAAGTTATTGTATGTTACATAGGTTGAGTAGAAATTTTATTTTTAATAATGTAAGCTCTGAATATTGATTTAGCCAATTTATGACATTAATAAAGTATGATATTTGGTGAAATTTTTATTAATTTAACCAAAAAAACTTTCAGTAATATTTTGAGAGTTTCCTACCAAGTTATTTGTACTGGGAAGCAGGTAGTCATAGAACCAGATGTGCTGAAAGAACTAGGGTTATTTTGGAGGGTGAGAATGATGAGGTGAGGAGGACGGAATAAAATCTCACAAAATGAAAAATAAAAAACAACAAGAATAACCAAATCTTCTTCCACTAGGAGGTATTCTCATTCTGCTCAATGTCATTATTAGCAGTTGGATGTCTTTTGGGAACATGTGGTTATAAGCATTGCCTCCTGATTTATGAAACAATTTCTGTTTATTCCTATATATTTATCAGTTTTAAAATCAGGAAATAAAATTTTAAGAATAAACAGAAATGTGGAAACAAATATGAAAAGAAACAGTGAAAACATGTGATAGTGCTTGTCTTCTGAGAAGTGAATGTTCAAAAGGAAAATTGAGTCAACAGACAAGTGTTTCTCATTTGAATCCTTGTAATGAAGCTTGAATTTTAACTTAATAAGACATAAACGTAATGACTCTAAAAGCAAAACATGGGATGAAGCAATGCTTACAGGGTACTTATAAAGTAAGCAAGACCACATTAATCTAAAAGCATACTTGGCACCTCCTTAACCTTGGCCTTTCCCTTTTGTCCTCTCTTCTCTTTATCCCTTCACAAAACCAATCCTCCCACTCTTCCATATTTTAGTCACAATTTGGAATATTAACTCATACCAACGTAAATGTATCTTTTTCCAGGAATACTCTAGTTTTCAGAAGGATCACAGTTTTCAACATAAAACGTTTGTGAAATTTAAGTTATCAACTAGCAGAGGATGTTTAAGATTTCAGTGTGAAAGAATGAACAGTTGTCAGAATAAACACTTCCATGAGAAATGTATACCTACTCATGCATAACACAAAACTTTAATATTTGCCTAAGCAAACTTTATGGCAACTTTTGAATACAAGAAATATTTATTGACTTCCAATAATTTTGGAATGGGTATACATATTCATAACTTCCAGAAGTTCAATTTGTATTTAGATTATGTTTAGCTGCCAAACATTCACCAGTACATGATAGAGAGAGATAGGCAGACAAATATAAGAAACGCAAAGTTGGATTCTATCTGTTTGCCACTGTAGATCCAGTCTCTACCTTTTTCTACCCTGCTTTGCTCCCTAGGAATTTGAATTATATTGACTGATAAATGAACTCCCTTCCCCTCCAACTTCTAATTGATTTCCACTAAGAAGAAAAAGGGCAGGAGATTTAAAGGATCAAGGAGAGTGACTTTGGATAATTTATTGCTCTGGCACTCAGTCTGAGACTCAGCATTCTGTTATTTCCTTGACCAAAGGTCTCAGTTCCTGTCATGTAGCCCTACCCTATCAACAAAATTTGTCTTGTCACCAACTCCAGTAAACCTCTCGCTCACTTCTCTTCAAAGAATATTAAACAATCCCCACTGTTATTAGCCTTGGGATTCTTCATTATCCCTTATAGTTCCCTATGTTTTTTTAATATCTATTTGTAAATAGTCCTTTTTCATCCTGTCTTAAAAATATCTTGCTCTGAGCCCTAGAACTCCTAAGATTTCAGGATTTTGTCCTGGAATCTTAAGTGCAGTAGATGGAGAGACAGTTCTTAATCACTGGAATCCCTGGGATTAGTGGGATTTTATTTTTTATTCCTAATTATGTCTACCTTTTGTGATGTCTCCATTTTTAAATACATTTATCTTCCATTTGATTACTGCATATGTTAATAATTGTAGCACTAAAAATGGTTAATAGTCATTATGTGTTTATTAGCGGTCAGGCATTGTAATAAAAGGCTCGAACACATTAGTTTACAGCATCCCTGTGAAAGAATTACTAAAATTATCCCCTACTAAAGATGAAGACATTGAGACTTGCTTAGGTCAAGTGACTGTTCCAAAGTCACACAGCTAGTATAATAAGTGAGATTTAAACCAAGGCAGCAGGGCTCCATGCTTTTAACCACCGTACGGTGTTGTATAGTACTTCACTATATACATTTGAACCTAGACAGAATAAAATTAATTTTAAAAAAGTATTTAGCACATTGTAGTTGCCTGCTATAGATGCCATTTAGACATTAAAATTTTCATGTGAATTGAATTCCAGTGATAGTTACAAAAAAGTGCTTTGACAATTTTTTAAATAGGAAACAGCATGTTACTCAGTGATAAAGCACACAAAAATGGTATGAAACTTTTAAAACCTAAAGGACCTGACACTTTAAATGATCTTCTGTATTTTTTCGAGAAATCATTAAAGTCATATATATTTAGGGACCATAGCAAAACTAAATAACACATCAGAATTTTGTACAAAATTATTTTTTGAGTACTTAGTAATATGCTATCATATAAAGTGTGACAACTTTTTCTAAATAATGACTTAAAAAATGAATCATAAAGCTTTACATCCCATAGCAATCAACAATAAACCTATATGGGAGTACAGAGTATATATATTCCATGTAAAACCACATGTTTTTTTCTTTATATTCATCCTATCAAATTAAAAAAATCAAAGGCAAAATTTTGATGAACTGATATCTTTCCTCATAAAATAAAAACAGGATGTGCCCTGGTTCTATATTCTTTAATTTTACTTTTTGAATGCAAGAATGAGAGAAAGCATTAAATCACAATACTGTTAGGATGAATTGGTTATATTCAGATAGACACTAATTATGTTTGACTGTTCTTAAAGGGACTGAACAAAATTTGCATCAGTAAAATTAATTCATACAACCACTATTCAATCATGCAGGAAAGATAATAGTCTGAAGTAAATGTTTAAATTTTCTTGTTTACTCTAATGAAAGAAATTCTTTCCTTGTTAATAACATTCGTATGTATGAGGAATGAGCAAAAAGATGAACTTCATAGATACTCCAAACTAAATAATTTTGTTACTTAACTATAATATTAAAATAATTGAAGAAGGGAAAGCAAATGTTCTTCTCAGCTTTTTGGATAATTGAAAAAAAGTTAAGCTGCTTTTGAAGTTAGACTGCATCTATAAGCTTTTCACATTTACAGGCACCAGTTATGAATAAGTTTGTTCTGAAACAGTTAAAAATAAAAGATTTTCTTCACGACCAAAAAAATAAAAAACAGCATTAATAATAATAAAACTCCTCAGCACTGGAAGAAGTTGGAGAGGCTCTCTCTCAGGCTTAGAAATAATGAGGAAGCCATCAAAAATTCAAGACCACAGACATAGAGAGGTACACCTGCTTCAAACAGCAGGACTGCTGTGCCTCCATTCTCCACTTTCTCCTTCTCCCTGCCCCAAACAATCCCTATACAAACATAAGTTTTAGTTATATATATGTGTATATATAATATATATTATATATAATATATATGTTATATATTATATATATATATAATATCTCAGTGCCATCTGAGTTGTAGATTCTATCATCATTTTTTCCTCTGTGGAACTGTTGTGGAGACAAATTGAGAAGTTAGCAAGTGCATTATTCTGGTTCTAAGCAACAGCAACTTTAATCGGGGAAGGCTGATGCAAACCCTCTAGGAATAGTATATAAATTGTTAGTGTAGTCTATTCTAATGCTTAAACAACCTTTACTGTATTGACAGTCTCCTACTGCTACACTCTCCATAGTGAAGCCTAAGCCCATTTACCCTTGTTCTGTCAGCCCAGCTGAATGACAGCAGATCAATTTTCTTTCTAAAGGTCCTTCCAGTTTAGTTTATATTTGTAGAATTATTTTTTCTCACTTTTGCCTTCTCTGGATTGAACCATCCAATTGTTTTAGTTAACTTTGACATTTTCACTTCTTTATCTCTAGCTGTTAACTCTTTATCTTATTCATATTCTTTTTTGTTTGGGTAACATGAATAATCGAGTCCATGTGCTATGCTTTTCCTTATATATTAAGTGTGTTCTTTAACTTGTGTTTGATTAATAGCTTGTGTTTTCAGATTATCTTCTTATCAAAACCAAGATCTTTCTGAAATGCTTTAATACTGATCTTTATCCATGATATAGTTGTTATTTTTCCCTTCTGACGCTTAAACTTATCTTTGACTTGTTACCTCAGTTACCAAATTTTCTGAAGTTAATATTCTTCAATGTTCTAGCTAATGTTTTCTAATATATACTCTCTTTTCTGTAGAAGAGTTTTTAAGTGCTGCTATTTTACTGGGATTTCAATAAAATTTATCTCAAACATCCTACATATGGTAAAGCTCAATAAATATTTGCTGAATTTGGTCATCCATGGTATTGCTAGTGGTTTCCTAAATCAGCATGTGGAAATAGATTTTATGAATATGTCAGACTTCTCAGGAAATTATGACAGAATTAAATAATAGTGTCTGTAGTATGTTGCCTTCTTTCTCAGAAAGATGTTTGCTGAATTATATGAATCAATTTTAAGCTTTATTCTTTCTGTAATCAGTCTATCTATCACCACCTACTTCTGTACCACCTTCTCTTTACTTACTACATCTTTAATTTCCAACTTATTCATTCTATCATTAGAGGTTTGATTAGTGCACAGCTTATTGAATCATTAGAGCTGTTACTTAGAATCCTGATCATTTAAGGCCATTCACAGATTGACAATGTGCAAAATTTTGTTTACTTTGATGTGATTCGATAAAAGAAAATGTCTGGGATTGCTTATTTTTAATCTATGCATGATGGAACATAAGTCTCTAAAAATTATTTTAATAAGAGCTTACAAATTTCTAGGTGTTTTGTTTCACATTTTTAAAAATTGATATACTTCTTTAAGAGCTTTTTTATGCTCATAGAAAACTGAATGAAAACTATGAAGTTCCCATGTATCATTGGTTCCTCTACTAGCACAGCCTTCCCCACTCTCTACATCCCACATCACAGTGGTACATTTGTAGAGTCAAACCTACATTGATGCATCCTTATCACTCAAAGTTCATAGTTTACATTAGGGTTCGCACTTGGTCTTGTATATCCTACTGTAGATTTTAACAAATGTACAGTGCAAAGTATTCACCACTGTAATATCATGTAGAATTATTTCAATGTCATTAAAATCTTCTGTGCTTTGTGTACTCTTTGCCTATTTTAATTGAGTTGTTTTCTTATTGTTTAATGCTAAGAGCTCTTTTTATGCTTTGAAAAACAGCCCTTTATCAGATGCGTATTGAATATTTTTTCCCAATTGAGGCTTCTCTTTTATTCTCTTGATATTGTCTTTTGCAAAGCAAAAGTTTTTAATTTTAATGAAGACTAGTTTATCAATTATTTCTTTTATAGATTGTGCCTTTGGTGTATCTAAAAAGTCCTTGCCATACCCAATCTAGGTTTTCTTCTGTTATCTTCAAGAGGTTTATAGCTTTGTGTTTTACATTGAGATCTCTGATGCATTTTGAGTTGACTTTTGTGAAGGATGTAAGATCTGTATCTAAATTTATTTGTTTTTGCATGTGGATGTCCAGTTATTCCAGCACCATTCCTTGAAAAGTCTATTTTTGGTTCACTGTATTGCCTTTGCTTCTTTTCAAAAGATCAGTTGATTATATTTAAGTGGATCTACTTAGGTGGGCTCTCGGTTACACGCCATTTATCAGTTTGTTCTTTCCCCAATACCACACTGTCTTGATTACTATAGCTTCCTAGTAAGTCTTGAAGTTGAATAATGTCAGTCTTCCAACTTTGTTCATTTTCAATATTGAATTGGCTTTTCTGTATATTTCACCTTACTATGTAAATTTTATAATTGATTTGTCAATATTGGCAAAATAGCTTACTGTTATTTCTATTGAGATTGCATTAAATCTACAGAACAAGTTGCGGCAAAGTGAGTTCTTGAAAGTTTTGAGCCTTCATATTCTATGAAACATAGAATTAGTCTCTACTTATTTAGTTCTTCATTGCTATCATTCACTACAGTTTTTCTTTTTTAATTATACTTTTAAATTCTAGGGTACATGTGCACAACGTGCAGGTTTGTTACATATGTATACATGTGCCATGTTGGTGCGCTGCACCCATTAACTCGTCATTTATATTAGGTATATCTCCTAATGCTATCCCTCTCCCCTCCCCGCACACCATGACAGGCCCAGGTGTGTGATGTTCCCCTTCCTGTGTCCAAGTGTTCTCATGTTCAATTCCCACCTATGAGTGAGAACATGCGGTGTTTGGTTTTCTGTCCTTGCAATAGTTTGCTCAGAATGATGGTTTCCAGCTTCATCCATGTCCCTACAAAGGACATGAACTCATCCTTTTTTATGGCTGCATAGTATTCCATGGTGTATATCTGCCACATTTTCTTAATCCAGTCTATCACTGATGGACATTTGAGTTGGTTCCAAATCTTTGCTATTGTGAATAGTGCCACAATAAACATACGTGTGCATGTGTCTTTATAGCAGCATGATTTATAACCCTTTGGGTATATACCCCGTGATGGGATGGTTGGGTCAAATGGTATTTCTAGTTCTAGATCCTTGAGGAATTTCCACACTGTCTTCCACAATGGTTGAACTAGTTTACAGTCCCACCAACAGTGTAAAAGCATTCCTATTGCTCCACACCCTCTCCAGCACCTGTTGTTTCCTGACTTTTTAATGACTGACATTCTAAATGGTGTGAGATGTTATCTCATTGTGGTTTTGATTTGCATTTCTCTGATGGCCAGTGATGATGAGCATTTTTTCATGTGTCTGTTGGCTGCATAAATGTCTTCTTTTGAGAAGTGTCTGTTAATACGCTTCATCCAATTTTTGATGGGGTTGTTTGATTTTTTCTTGTAAATTTGTTTAAGTTCTTTGTAGATTCTGGATATTAGCCCTTTGCCAGATGGGTAGATTGTAAAAATTTTCTCCCATTCTGTAGGTTGCCTGTTCACTCTGATGGCAGTTTCTTTTGTTGTGCAGAAGCTATTTAGTTTAATTAGATCTCATTTGTTAATTTTGGCTTTTGTTGCCATTGCTTTTGGTGTTTTAGTCATGAAGTCCTTGTCCATGCCTATGTCCTGAATGGTATTGCCTAGGTTTTCTTCCAGGGTTTTTATGGTTTTAGGTCTAATATTGAAGTCTTTAATCCATCTAGAATTAATTTTTGTATAAGGTGTAAGGAAGGGATCCAGTTTCAGCTTTCTACATATGGCTAGCTCATTTTCCCAGCACCATTTATTAAATAGGAGATTCTGTTATGTTGTGTGTTTGTTCTCACTGGTTTCAAAGAACATCTTTATTTCTGCCTTCATTTTGTTATGTACCCAGTAGTCATTTAAGAGCAGGTTGTTCAGTTTCCATGTAGTTGAGTGGTTTTGAGTGAGTTTCTTAATCTTGAGTTCTAGCTTCATTGCACTGTGGTCTGAGAGACAGTTTGTTATAATTTCTGTTCTTTTACATTTGCTGAGGAGTGCTTTACTTCCAACTATGTGGTCAATTTTGGAATAAGTGTGATGTGGTGCTGAGAAGAATGTGTATTCTGTTGATTTGGGGTGGAGAGTTCTGTAGATGTCTATCACGCCTGCTTTGTGCAGAGCTGAGTTCAATTCCTGGATATCCTTGTTACTTTTTTTCTCTTTGATCTGTCTAATGTTGACAGTGTGGTGTTAAAGTCTCCCATTATTATTGTGTGGGAGTCTAAGTCTCTTTCTAGGTCTCTAAGAACTTGTTTTATGAATCTGGGTGCTCCTGTATTGGATGCATATATATTTAGCATAACTAGCTCTTCTTGTTGAATTGAGCCCTTTACCATTATGTAATGGCCTTCTTTGTCTCTTTTGATCTTTGTTGGTTTAAAGTCCATTTTATCAGAGACTAGGATTACAACCCCTGCCTTTTTTTGTTTTCCATTTGCTTGGTAGATCTTCCTCCATCCCCTTATTTTGAACCTATGTGTGTCTCTGCACATGAGATGGGTCTCCTGAATACAGCACACTGATGGGTCTTGACTCTTTATCCAATTTGCCAGTCTGTGTCTTTTAATTGGAGCATTTATCCCATTTACATTTAAGGTTAATATTGTTATGTGTGAATTTGTTCCTGTCATTATGATGTTAGCTGGTTATTTTGCTTGTTAGTTGATGCAGTTTCTTCCTAGCCTCAATGGTCTTTACAATTTGGTATGTTTTTGCAGTGGCTGGTACCGGTTGTTCCTTTCCATGTTTAGTGCTTCCTTCAGGAGCTCTTGTAAGGCAGGCCTGGTGGTGACAAAATCTCTCAGCATTTGCTTGGCTGTAAAGGATTTTCTTTCTCTTTCCCTTATGAAGCTTAATTTGGCTGGATATGAAATCTGAGTTGAAAATTCTTTTCTTTAAGAATGTTGAATATTGGCCCCCTCTCTTCCAGCTTGTAGAGTTTCTACCCAGAGATCCGCTGTTAGTCTGATGGGCTTCCCTTTGAGGGTAACCCGACCTTTCTCTCTGGCTGCCCTTAATATTTTTTCCTTCATTTCAACTTTGGTGAATCTGACAATTATGTGTCTTGGAGTTGCTCTTCTCGAGGAGTATCTTTGTGGCGTTCTCTGTATTTCCTGAATTTGAATGTTGGCCTACCTTGCTTGGTTGGGGAAGTTCTCCTGGATAATATCCGGCAGATTGTTTTCCAACTTGGTTCCATTCTTTCCATCACTTTCAGGTATGCCAGTCAGACCTAGATTTGGTCTTTTCACATAGTCTCATATTTCTTGGAGGCTTTGTTGGTTTCTTTTTACTGTTTTTTTCTCTAAACTTCTCTTCTCGCTCCATTTCATTCATTTGATCTTCAATCACTGATACCCTTTCTTCCACTTGATGGAATTGACTACTGAAGCTTGTGCACGCGTCATGTAGTTCTCGTGCCATGGTTTTCAGCTCCATCAGGTCATTTAAGGTCTTCTCTATGCTGTTTATTCTAGTTAGCCATTCACCTAATCTTTTTTCCAGTTTTTTAGCTTCTTAGCAATGGGTTCGAACATCCTCCTTTAGCTCGGAGAAGTTTGTTATTACCAATCGTCTGAAGCCTTCTTCTCTCAACTCGTCAAAGTCATTCTCCATCCTGCTTTGTTCTGTTGCTGGCAAGGAACTGCGTTCCTTTGGAAGAGAAGAGATGCTCTGATTTTTAGAATTTTCAGCTTTTCTGCTCTGGTTTCTCCCTGTCTTTTTGGTTTTTATCTACCTTTGGTCTTTGATGATGGTGATGTACAGATGGGGTTTTGGTGTGGATGTCCTTTCTGTTTGTTAGTTTTCCTTCTAACAGTCAGCACCCTCAGCTGCAGGTCTGTTGGAGTTTGCTGGAGGTCCACTCCAGACCCTGTTTGCCTGGGCATCACCAGTGGAGGCTGCAGAACAGCAAATATTGTAGAAAGGCAAGTGTTGCTGCCTGATTATTCCTCTGGAACTTTGTCTCAGAGGGGCACCCTGCCATGTGAGGTGTCAGTCTGCCCCTACTCGGGGGTGCCTCCCAGTTAGGCTACTCGGGGGTCAGGGATCCACTTGAGGAGGCAGTCTGTCAGTTCTCAAAGTCTGTGCTGGGAGAACCACTACTCTCTTCAAAGCTGTCAGACAGGGACATTTAAGTCTGCAGAAGTTTCTGCTGCCTTTATTTCAGCTATGCCCTGTCCCCAGAGTTGGAGTCTACAGAGGCAGGCAGGCCTCCTTGAGATGCGGTGGGCTCCATCCAGTTCGAGCTTCCTAGCCGCTTTGTTTACCTACTCAAGCCTCAGCAATGGTGGATAAGCCTCAGCAATGGTGGATGCCCCTCCCCCAGCCTCACTGCTGCCTTACAGTTGGATTTCAGACTGCTGTGCTAACACTGAGGGAGGCTCCGTGAGCTTGGGACCCTCCAAGCCATGTGTGGGATATAATCTCCTGGTGTGCCATTTGCTAAGACCGTTGGAAAAGCACAGTATTAGGGTGGGAGTGTCCCGATTTTCCAGGTACCATCTGTCATGGCTTCCCTGTGCTAGCAAAGGGAATTCCCTGACCCCTTGCACTTCCTGGGTGAGGCGATGCCCCGCCCTGCTTCACCTCATGGTCTGTGTGCTGCACCCACTGTCCGACAAGCCCCAGTGAGATGAAACAGGTACCTCAGTTGGAAATGCAGAAATCACCCATCTTCTGTGTCGTTTACACTGGGAGCTGTAGACTGGAGGTGTTCCTATTTGGCCATCTTGGAACCTCCCTCCATTCACTACAGTTTTGTTTTCTTCCCATGGATTTTGTATATAAATTGGTAGATATATATCTAAGTATCTAATTTTTGTGGATGCTAATATAAATAGTAATGTGTTCTTAATTTAAAATTCCACTCGTTCATTGCCTGTTTATAAAAACAATTGACTTGTATAATAACTTTATCTTACAACCTTGCTATCTTTACATATTAGATCCAGAAGGGCTTCTTTTGTTTATTTTTTTAGATTTACTCCGTAGATAATCATGTTATCTGTGAACAAAAGCAGTTTTGTTTCTTCCCTCCCAGTCTATATGACTTTCATTTTATTTTCTTATTTTGTTGCATTAGTAGGACTTCTAGTAAAATGTTGAAAACAGTGGTGGTGTGGAGATTCTAAGCTTGTTCTTTATCTTGGAAAGAAAACTTAAAGTTTATTACCATTAAGTATGGTTTTAGTTGTAGGTTTTATTCTAGGTGTTCTTTATTAAGTTCAAGAAGTTCCCCTATTCCTAGTTTGCTGAGTGTTGGTATCATGACTGGGTTTTTAATATTGTCAAATGTTTTTTCTGCATCTGTTGGTATAATTTTGTAATTTTTATTCTTTTGCCTGCTGGTATGATGGATTATCTGAATTGAATATGAAAAGTTGAACAAATCTGGCATGACTGGGTTAAATCCCACTTGATATGGTGTATATTTTTATATATCGGGTTTGATTTACTAATAGCTTGTTAAGGAGGTTTGCATTGATGTTTATGAGAGATGTAGGTCTACAGTTTACTTGGACTGGATTTGACAGTAGAGTAATGCTGACCTTATATAGAGAATGAGTTTGGAACCTTTCCTTCTGCTTCCCTCTTCTGGAAGAAAGTATAGATAATTGGTATAATTTCTACCTTAAAAGTTTGATAGAATTAGCCAGTTAACCCATGTCTTTTTTTGGAAGTTTATTTATTATTGATTCTTTAATAGATTTATGCCTTTTCAGATTATCTATTTTTGTGTGAGGTTTGACAAATTGTTTTTCGATTAATTGATCCATTTCATCCAGGTTATCAAATATGTAGGCACAGAATTTGCCTATTATTTCTTTATTATCATTGTAATGTTTATGTGTTCTGTAATTATGCCACCTCTTCTATTTCTAATTTTGGTAATTTGTGATTCTCCCTTTTATTCTCAGCCTAGCTAGAGGGTTATTAATTTTATTGATTTTACATAAAATCAGCTTTTCGTTTCATTGCTCTCTATTGATTTCCTGTTTTAAATTTCATTGATTTGGGCTCTAATTTTATTTCTTTATTCTACCTACTTTGGATTTAATTTGCTCTTCTTTTTCTAGTTTCTTGTGGATATTTACATGATTGATTTTAGATTTTTCCTTTTTTCTAATATATGCATTAAATGCTATAAATGTCCTACTAAGCAATGTTTTCTCTGCATCCCACAAATTTTGATGAGTAGTATTTTTGTTTTTATTTAGTCCAAAATATTTTTTAAATTTCTCTTGAGTTTTCTTTTTTTTTTTTTTCTCCCATGTGCTATTTAGGAGTGTGTTGTTTAAATTCCAAGTATTTTGGGATTTTTAAGCTATCCTTCTGTTACTAATTTCTAGTTTAATTCTAGAACTTAGTCTGGGAGTAGACATTGCATGATTTATATTATTTTTAATTTGTTAAGGTGTGTTTTATGGCCCCGAATATGGCTTATCTTGGAGAATGTTCCATATGAGCTTTAGTGTATAGATTCAATTACATGTAATTGACTGGTGATGCTACTAAGTTTAGTAATGTCCTTACTAATTTTCTACCTGCTGGATTTGCATATTTCTGTTAGATGGATATTACAATCAGCTATGATAATGGATTCATCTATTTTGTCCTGTAGTTCTATCAGGTTTTGTTTCACATATTTTGATGCTTTGTTGTTAGGCACATACACGTTAAGGATTGTTACATTTTCTTGGAGAATTGGCCCCTTTATCTTTATGTAGTGCTCCTTTTGTCCTGAAGTCTGCTGTATCTGAAACTACAGCTAACTTCACTTTCTCTTGATCAGTATTGGCATAGTATACCTTCTTCCTTCTGTTTACTTTTAATCTACATGTGCCTTCATATTTAAAATGGGTTTCTTATAGACAACATGTAGTTGGGTCTTATTTTATGATCCATTCTGACAATCTGTCTTATAATTGTTATATTTCTATGATTGAATTTTAAATTGATGAATGGTACAGTCATACTAATATGTATCATATTTGTTTCTATTTTATATTTGTTGCTCTTATATTTTTTTCCAATAATCCACAGTTTTTCTGAGTTTTATGTTTTTTTGTTTGTTTTTTGAGACAGAGTCTGGCTCTGTTGCCCAGACTGGAGTGCAGTGGTGTGATCTTGGCTCACTGCAACCTCTGCCTCCTGGGTTCTAGCAATTCTCCTGCCTCAGTCTCCCACGTAGCTGGGATTATAGGTGCATGCCACCATGCCCAGCTAACTTTTTGTATTTTTAGTAGAGATGGGGTTTCACCATGTTGCCCAGGCTGGTTTCAAACTCCCGAGCTCAGGCAATCCACCTGCCTTGGCCTCCTAAAGTCCAAGTGCTAAGATTACAGGCATGAGCCACTGCGCCTGGCCCTTTTATGGTTTTGAGTGTTATATATTGCACTATTTTCTCTCCTTTCTTAGAATATCAGTGATACTTTTTTATTATCTTACTGGTTGCCCTAAAGTTTGCAATTTACATGTAAAACTAAGCAAAATCCATTTTCAAATAACACCATACAACTTCACAGGTAATGCAATTACCTTATAATAACAAAATATTCTTTATCCCTCCAAACTGTCCCTTGTATCATTGCTGCCATTCATTTTATTTATACACAGTCATACATGCACATAAATTATACCTATTATTTTGAAGAAATATATTTCTGTTAACTAAAAATATGCAAAATAAGTTTTTATTTTACACTCACATTTTCCTTCTTTAATGTTCTTTCTTTACATAGACTCAAGTTTCTACTCTGTATTGTTTTTCTTCTCTTTGGGCAACTTATTTTAACATTTTTTTGCTAGGTAAGTCTAATGGCAACAAATTCCTTCAATTTTTTTTTTTTTGAGAGAAAGTCTTTATTTCTCCTTCAGTTTTGAAGAATAATTTCTCATGGTATGTAATTCTAGGTTTGTGAGTTTTTCTCTCTCAATATTTTAAATATTCTATTCAACTCTCTTCTATCTGGCATGGTTTCTGTGGAGAAATTGGATGTGATTCTTTTTTCTTTGCTTCTCTGTAGGTAAAGTGTCTCCCCCACACCATCCCCCTGGCTTCTTTTGTGACTTCATTATTTATTTTCTGAAGTTTAAATATGTTATGCCTAAGCATCAGTTTCTCAACAATTATCCTGCTTGGTATTCTCTGAGATTCCTGGATATGTGATGTATATTACATTAATTGGGGAAAATTCTTCATCATTATTCCTTAAAATATTGCTTCTGTTTTTTTCTCTCATGCTTCTCCTTCTGATATTCCCATTATGCATGTTATATCTTTTGTATTTATCCCACAGTTCTTGGACATTCTTTTCTGTTTGTTTGTTTTTCAGCCTTTTTTTCTGTTTGCTTTTTAATTTTGGAAGTTCTTATTCTCATATTCACATGCTCAGAGATTCTTTTCTTAGCCATGTATTGTCTACTAATAAGTCCATCAAAGTCATTCTTTATGTTATACTGTTTTTGGTCTCTAGTATTTCTTTTTTATTCTTTCTTTAGAATTTTTATCCCTTTTTACATTGTCATCTGTGCTTGCATGTTGTCTACTTTTTCTAATAAAGATCTTAGCATATTAATCATAGTTTTATGAAATTCATTATTTGTAATTTTAACATTTCTGCCTTATCTGACTCTGGTTCTGATGCTCATTCATTCTCTTCCAGCTGTGTTTATTTCCTTTTAGTGTGCTTTGTAATTTTTTTGTTGAAAGGTGGATATGATGTGCTGAGTAAAATAAACTGTGGAAAATAGGTCTTTCATAATGCAATTGTAAACTGTGGGGAGATGCGATGCATTCAATCATACTATTATTAAGTCTTAGTCCTTTGGGGGCCAGGCAAGGTGGCTCAAGCGTGTAATCCCAGCACTTTAGGAGGCAGAGGCAAGCGGATCACTTGACCTCAGGAGTTCGAGACCAGCTTGGGCAACATGGCACAATCCCGTCTCCACTAAAAATACAAAAATTAGACGGCCGTGCTGGTGCGCCTGTAATCCCAGCTACTTGGGGGACTGAGGCAGAAGGATCGCTTGAGCCTGGGAGGTGGAGGTTGCAGTGAGCCAAGATTGCATCACTGCACTTCAACCTGGGCAACAGAGCCAGACCCTGTCTCAAAAAAATAAATGAGCCTTAGTCCTTCGGTGAGCCAGTGTCTACACTGTGAACTTCACTGCCGCTTCTCAGTTTTGTTTTGTGGTTGCTGCTTTTTTTTTTTTTTGCCTTCCTGCATTAAGTGGGACAACAAGATAGTATGTGTTGGAGTTGGTATTTCTCTTTACCCATGTGGAAGGGTATAGGGAACTGTCACTGGGTCTTCCCTAACATGGGAGGCTAGCACTGGCTACAGTTGGGTATTTTCCTTCCTCCAGGTATGTCAGGCTCTGATAAAACTTTTGCAGGTTAGGCTCTGGGAAAATAGTTTCTCCCAAGGAAAGGACTTGTTAAAAACAGAATGCTCTGATATATTTCCAAACTTTCCTTTTTCCCTCCTCTTGCTGGAAGCAAGATGGAATGTTTTCTGGTATTTATTGTAAGGACTTTGTAGGGCTTTTGCAGGTAAAACACAAAATTGTGGCACCGTATGTCACTCCACACCATGCCCCATGACTGGGCCCCTTTGGAGCTTTTAACTCAAGGACTTGTCCTCAATGGGTCTCTAGCAATTCATCACAGTTTAGATTTTCCTATTGCTTCCCATGGAAGTTTCTGCTCTGATAAGTTGTGGCTCTCTGTATCTGCCTATCTGTCTTTCAAATTTGGAGAATGCGATTTGTGCTGTAACATGACTTATTTTATGAATCTAAGAAGAGTTGTTGATTTGTTCAGCTTTTCGTTTATTGTTAGAATGGAGTGGTTATTTCTGGTTCAGAAAACAGAAGTTTGTTTTTTAATATTTTAAGAAGAGAATTATATTTAAAATTGAGAGCTTCTTGGGCTATACTATACTATATCATACTATATCTTACTCATAATTTTGTTTTAGTGCCTGGAGCAGAATTGGTGTTAATGAATGCACAGGGGATGAAAGAATAACTGAATGAAATGCTAATATATTATTGATATTAGAATTTTCCAATATTGTTTTCAGTAATAAATTCTCTGAATATGCACAAAGCAAACTTCCATCTCCAGTTCTATGATTTTACATAGAAGTGTCCAAATTCACTGTTTAAAACAAAGCTAACTTGAGCATTTGAAACTATTATTTTAAATAATATTGAAAGTTTATGTTCATGACTTACTTTAAGAACATAAAGTATTTTCTGCTTGATATAGCCATTAGCTCCAGATATACTCTACAATAATAAAAAAGAGCAGTCAAATATAATTCAAACTACTATATTTCTAGGGGCATGGGCAGGATTTTTGTTACATTATTTTACTTATATACTACATATTTAGGGAAGCAATAAGTAAAACAAAAGCTTATATATATATTTGAGGTAAAAATAATATACTCTTCAAATACCTTTATATATGCAGATTTTTGAAAGGCAATACTTACGTTATTGTGTTAATTGCTTAAAATATAGTTTTGCTATACAGTGCCTTTATAGATTAAAGGAAAATTTCTTTAAATGTTTACAGTTTATCTCAATAAAAACAGTGAGCTATGAATTACTCTGAAATGTAAAGCTTATGATTCTTTGCTTGATAAAAAATAATGAGCATATTAAACCCAACACCTAACCTGCTGCAAAACCTCATTGAAGAGCCGTATTCAATAGCTGTTTGATATTTCTATTAGGGTTTTATTGTAGGTAAAGTTGAAAACCACTGGATACAGTCCAATAGAGACCTCCAAAGACCTATGTAGGGATTTTATTAACACCAATTTATGATGAAAGCTGAGCTTGTATAGGCTCTAAATGTTCCTTAAAATATTTCTCTTGAGTAGTTCCTGAAGCAGCAGGCAAAAAACAAACACACACACACACACACACACACACACACACACACACACACAATCAGTCAAGGCCGAAGCACTCAAGATGGAGGACTTTGCAATGTACTACCAGGAAATTATTCTTTTATTAATTTATATTTCCAAAGAAGAGATCATTTACACACAAAAGGTCACTTTTTTGCATGTTTTATTAAGATTTTGTTCCTGAAAATGAACTTCTTTCCTTTTAGTGTGCTGACAAATATCAGAACTGTCAAACATCAACATTTGTAATTATAACTTGAGCTTAAAGTAGAGGCAAAAGGGAGGGGAAAAATGCTGTGGCAGTTTGAATTTTGACAAATTTCAATGTAGTAGGAAATTCTGATATTGAAATCAAAATTAGTATTGTCTTTTCATTTTATGGTATATAGAAGAAATAAGTTCATTTTTTAAGATAAAAATTTGAATATAATTTTTAACGTATGACATAAAATCTCTAATTCAAGTATGTGCTCAGATGGCTAAACAACCCTCAAATTTGCATAGACAAGAGATTTTAGCATATTACAGCCCAATAACATTTTATTCAATGGTGCTGAGTTAGAATCCAATGTGCTTAAGCTGATAAATGTAATGAATAATTAGAGACCCTCAAATATTCTTATTAATCAATCTATTATTTAATTTAGCAAGTATTTCCAAACATAAATTATTTTCCAGGCACCATTCTGAGGCCTGAGGATACAGAAAAGAATGAGACACTGTCTTGAAGGAACTTACATTCTTGGGGCTAGAAATTAATAATCAATAACCAATCAAGTAATTAACAAGATCATTATACAGAGTCATAATTTGGGTTGATGTGATAAAGAATGAGAGGATGGGTGGTATACTTCTTTATATTTAGAGCTCAGAGGTCCCTCTAAGACAGTGTATTTGGACAGTGACCTTATATATGACAAAAGGAACTACAGTAGTTCATTTTATACACTGGAAGATGTATAAGTGGAATGCTCAAAAGAGTGGAAGCAACAAGGCTGACTGTGGATTTAGCTTGTCGTGCTAAAACAGAAGAAATGCAACTGAGTTTTGCATGTTGGTTTTATATCTTGCAACTTTACTGAATTTCTTTTTTAATTCTAATAGTTTTCTTGGTGGAGGTCTTAGGATTTTCTATATATTAGATTCTATCATCTAAAAAAAGATAATTTTTTTCTTCCTTTTTTATTTGGAGGTCTTTAATTTCTTTTTCTTGCTTAATTGCTCTACATAGGATGTCCAATACTATATCAAATAGAACTGGCAAGTGTGGACATCCTTGTCTTTTTGCTGATCTTAGAGGACAAGATTTCGGATTCTCACAATTGAATATAACGTTAGCTGTGATTTGTTTTGTATTATATATAAGACAGGCCTAGTAAGAGGCCTTTATTATGTTGAGAGACATATATTCTACACTTAATTTTTTGAGTATTTTTATCATGAAAGGATGTTGAATTTTGTGAAATGCTTTTCTGCATCTATTGAGATGATTATATGATTTCTATTCTTCATTTTGTTAATGTGTTAGATCACATTTTTTGACTTGCAGATGTTGAACATCCTTGCATCTCAGTGATGAATCCCACTTGATCATAGTGTATGATCCTTTTCAATGGCCTGTTAAGCTCTACTTGCCGGTATTTTATTGAAGGATTTTTGCATCTATGTTCATCAAGGTTATTGGCCTATAATTTTTATTCTTACAATGTTCTTGTCTGGCTATGGTATCAGGGTCATTCTAGCCTCATAAAATGAGTTTGAAAGCATTCCCTCTTCTTTAATATTTTAAGAAAGATAGATATTAATTGTGTTTTAAATGTTTGGTAGATTTCAGGAATGAATCCATGAAGTCCTGGGCTTCTCTTCGTCGGGAGATATTTTACTGATTCAATCTCCTTACTTATGGGAATTTTTTTTATCTTCAGTCTCCTTACTTATTATTAGCTTTTACAAGTTTTTGTATTTCTGCATGAATTAGCTTTGGTAGGTTGCATTTTTCTATAAATTTATCCATTTCTACTAAATTATTCAATTTGTTGTTGCTCAATTACTTACTTATAGTAGCCTCATAATCTTTCTAATTCTGCAGTATCAGTTGTAGAGTCTTCTTCTCTTTCATGTATAATTTTATTGATTTATATATCCACTCTTTTTTCTTTTAGTCTAGCTAAAGGTTTATCAATTTTTTTAAAAAAACAATATATTTGATATTTTCTATTATAATTCTTGTGTCTCATATATTCTCTAATCTTCATTATTTTTTCTTCTAATTTTCAGCTTGGTTTTTTCTTTTTACTTAATGTGTATAGCTTATTGTTTACTTGAGATCTTGCTTATTTTCTTAATGTAAGCATTTATCATTATAAACTTCCTTCTTAGAAATGCTTTCACTGCCTTCTGTAAGTTTTGGTATATTGTGCTCTCATTTTCCTTAGTCTCAAGATACTTATCGATTTTCCTTTTGATTTATCCTCTGACATTGTTTATTCACAGGCATGTTGTTTAATTTCCACACATTTGTGAATTTCCCATTTGTCTTCTATTATTGATTTCTAATTTCATATCATTGTGGTCAAAAAAGATTCTAGATATGGTCTCAATATTATTAAACTTGTTAAAGCTTTTCCTGTGGCCTAACATATGATCTATCCTGGAGAGTGCTCACTACATGCTTGAAAAGAACGTATTTTCTGCTGCTGTTGTATGGAATGTTCTGTATGTTCATTATATCCTTTTGATCTAACAATAAACTGTCAAAAAAGAAACTAATGAAACGACCACATACACAATAGCACAAAAAAATCTTAAGAACTTGGAATAAATTTAACCAGAAAGAGGAAAATCTGTACACTGAACACTGAAAAACATTGATAAACAAAATTTAAGAAGATGTAAATAAATGGAAAAATATCCTGTGTTGAAGGACTACAAGAAATAATAATGTAAAAATGTCCATACTACCCAAAGCAGTCTATAGATTCAATGCAGTCTCTATAAAAATCCCAATGGTATTTTTTATTAAAATGCAAAAAAATCCTAAATTTATATAGAGCTACAAAAGACCCAGAATAGCCAAAGAAGAGCAAAGCTGCAAAGACATCACACTACTGATTTTAGAATATATCCTAAAGCTCTCTACAGTCATCAAAAAAGATGGCAGTGCCATAAAAACACATATAGAACAATGAAACAAACTAGAGGGCTCAGGATTACATCTATGCACTTAGTATTATTTGATATTTGACAAAGGTGCCAAGAACATACAATAGGGAAAAAGACAGTTTCTTCAATAAATGTTTTGGGGAGAACTGGATATTTACTTGCAGAAGAATAAAATTGGACCCTTATCTCATGCCATATGTAAAAATTGACTCAAATTGGATTAAAAACTCAAATACAAGATCTGAAACTCTAAAATTGCTAAAAGAAAATATATGAGGAAAGCTTCTTGCCATTGGTCTGCAAAATGATTTTTTTCAATATGACCCAGAGCACAGCCAACAAAGAGCGATGCCGATTTGCTGGTTGACCTCAAATTCACTATTTTTCTCTTTGTAAATTGGCCCAGACTCACACTACCAAATTCAGCTTCTTCAAGTCACATTTTTCTACATGCATTCATTTCTGTTTATTACTGTAGTTCAAAAATATTAATATCACTGATCAGCTAGGGTAAGTTACTGTATAGTTTATTTTCTTCCATTATATATTGTATGACTTGAACTAAATATACTGTGACTAGTATCAACTAAATATACCAAATATACTAAGACTAGTTTAAAGCCCAATGCCCGGCACATAGTAATCAATCAACTAGCAGTACTCTGATTAGTTGTATTAATTATGGTCTTATATACTGTCTAAAGAGGAATACAGTGAGGATATATAATTTATACTAACATTAATGTTATCCATTTTCAAAGAAATGACTAAATACATACACTAGATACAAAAACAAATCTAACAAAAGAATGAATATTTGGAGCAAGAACAAACTTAAAAGCTAAGACAAAGCCTTATTTGAGAAAATTTTTATTCATAATGTACCTGTGTTATCAATCTACCTCAATTTCATCTTATTTTATGTTTTTACTTTTTTGCAATGTATCTTTCTTATTTGGAGTACAGTAAAATAACATTTTGTACTTACAGAGCATGTTTCATCAGAAAGGTCAATGTGCTTTTCAAACTCATTAATCCTTACAGCATCCCCAGGGGTGTGTAATTGTACAGGTAAAGAAATAGAAAGCTGAGATGTATAAACAATTTTATCCTGTCACATTGAAATGAAACAGTCAAACCCTTAATTACTCCATTGTAGATGCAAAAATAGAAGTTTCAATGGCATTAATATGATGATAAATACTGGTAAAAGAAAAACTTAAATGAGTTAAGTAAATGAAACGTGCCTTAGCACATAACACATATGTGTTTCATTGAGGAAAATGTTGTATTTGTAGTTATTTTAACGTAATATTTTTAGAAGAAATGAAGGTCAGGCCCAAGAAATGAGTGAATGCTAATTTTGACTTTGATCTAATTTGGGACAGCTCATTGGCAGTTAAATACTTTAGCTTTAAGGTTATGATTACTTTCATTTAAAGTGAAATATTACCCAACTTATCTGTAAACTTTCTGTTAAAAAATTTGGTCTATTCAAAACTGATGGCTCTAACCTTCTTTTTTTTAAAGTGGATTATTAATAAACTTAAACTTAAAGAACACAGTGGAAATTCTGGTCCAAGCATTCACAGGCAATCAGTAATAGTAGAATAATTTTTTAAATGACGAGTTAATGGGTGCAGCACACCAACATGGCACATGTATACATATGTAACAAACCTGCACATTGTGCATATGTACTCTAAAACAAAGTATAATTAAAAAAAACCTTTGAATGAAAAAAGGCAAAAAATGAGTGTTCAAAACTATCTAGACAGATTATAAATTAATAATTACTAGATGAAATATGTTATATAAAGAGCAATCCTGCCGACTCCATGATCTTAGGGTAGTTATGGGATGAATGGGCTTTCCTATGAGAATATTTTCTAATATTTCAGCAACTTTCATTTATTTTTAGCAGAGAAAAATTTACAGACAGTAGGCACAAATAATTTATATAATTGGTGTAAATGCATTATATTAAAAGATATTTTAAGGAAAATTATTGATTTCTTTGAATGTAAGAATTATATGAAATGATTAGAATGTTTTTGTTTTTCTTCTGACCAATATGTCAAAACAACAAAGTCACAGCCATTTTTTAGAGAGGCCATTTTTTAGTTTTTGGTGAATCTTCTTATACATATTTTCAACATTTTTATAAATAGTTTTCTTTATCCCTACTGGCTCTATTAAATGGCAAGAAAATAAATGTTTTCTGTGACACTTTGCTTAAAATATTTAGAATAATGTAGGGAAAGGAGGTTACACTTTGAAATTCTTTCTTGACTCAGAGTGTACCACAGAATGTATGGAGTGTACAACTCTTAAGAATATTGTTCAAGGATACATCAGAGCTCCTGCACGTTGTGATCTGTCCTTAGGAGCTCTTGGTGTCCACGTATACAAGCCAATTATTTGTTTCTGTAAAATTCCAGGAATTTGTTATTTTATATAATAGCTGCTGGAATTGAATACCTTGTGCTATTGACTTAAAGTTATAAGATAGCCCTGAAGAGTCTTGGCAACATCATATTTACTCTTATTTTTTAAATTCATTTTTAAAATTCATTCAGAATTTACTGAATATCTTCTATGTGGCAGGCACCTACTGAACTTGGGAAGGTAAGATAATCTAGACTCTGATCCTACTTTCAGAGAATTGATACATAAATAAATAAACAATATTTATTAATGTAGTAAATACTATGATAACAATTAGAACAGAGTAATATTGGAGTATAGATGAGGAATGGGATTAATTTTGGTTAGGGATATTAGAGAAACTCACTGAAGAAGAGATAATTGAGCTATGTTTTAAAGGTTGGATGAGTTCGTAATGGAGTACAAGAAGATAAGGGCATTCATGAAGAAAATATAGTTTTTACAGGAGCCCAGAGTGAAAGTAATGTGTTCAAGGAGTTGCAAGTAATATGGTGAAAAGGTTTTGTAAAGATATATTAAGGTTGCAGACAGTCATTGACAGTTGTTATATTAATATTTTCCTATAGGCAAGTAGTCTCCAAAGTTTTTAGATTTCATATTTGTATCAATGAAGACATTTTGTAAGCAAAATGTAAGCATTTACATATTTATTTATACTAAATCATGATATACTAGGACCATGATAAAAATACACAAAAAAAGATATCAATGGGGTAAATTAAAATACAATTAATAGTACTTTAAATATTTCTTAAACATTTTATTTAATGTATATTACAAAGAATTTTTACTCTTAATATGGTATTTTAATATATTAATAATTACCTTTTAATAAAAAAATATATATTTCATTATTTTTGAAGCCTGGTATTGAAAAGCTATATTTACTTTTTTCTTATATTTGATTTTAAAAGTTGTCTTATCCAAAGGATATATTCTCTTCCAAAACTTCATTGATCCAAAAAACAAAATATGTGTATTATTGGTTCCCATGTTATTTCCAGGAATTATTCCAGCCATTTTAAAAAGCAGGTGGAGATAAATGTACTTCCTCAACATAGCTAGCTTATTGTCTTTTGATAATTATTAAGAACCATCAATGAATTTAGAGTATTTTAGCACTGTATTTAAATATTGCTGTAACAATGTGAGTTTTTTTTGTTTGTTTATAAATGTCTTGCTAATTGTAATGGTTCCATGTTGTTATTTGCTGATGTCTGAAATCACAATACATACTTTGAGTAAAGTTCACAATTTGTATTAGTCTGTTTTCACACTACTGATAAAGGCATACCTGAGACTGGGAAGAAAAAGAGGTTTAATTGGACTTACCGTTCCACATGGCTGGGGAGGACTCAGAATTATGGCAGGAAGTGAAAGACATTTCTTACATGGTGGTGGCAAGAGAAAAATGAGAAAGAAGCAAAGGTGGAAACCCCTGAAAAACCCATCAGATCTTGTGAGACTTATTCACTATACGAGAGTAGCAGGGAAAGACTGGCCCCCATGGTTCAATTACATCCCCCTGGGTCCCTCCCACAACACATGAGAATTCTGGGAGATACAATTCAAGGTGAGATTTGGGTGAGGACACAGCCAAACCATATCACCATTAATAATACTGGATGTAAGTATTTCAAATAGCAATTTCTAATTATTTTGGTAATTTCTCATCAGCTATGGGGAGATTCTTGTTGATTTCAAATTATATATCTACAGAATGGTTCATGGTTCATTCTAGGAGCAGAAGTGTAAACTCCACATTGCTTCCTTTGCTTTCAGTGTACTACTATATGTTTACCTTACATATGTCTAGTTAAGTATGTGTCATCTAATATTAACTAACAAAGTTTGGATATGGACCCCTGTCAACTATTCTGTGCTGGAAATCCCTTTTTTTTTTTTTTTTTTTTTTGAGAATCCTAGAGCATACTACATAGAGTTAAAGTCAGTGTGTTAAGCACTAATTTTCCAAGTTAATTTATTTCTTATTTAAAATAATATAACAATAATTTAAAATTCTAATACTTTATTCTCATGCTGGTCCACTATGAACATCTTCAAGAATTCTCCAAATAAAATCAAAGCCTGTATAATTGGCTCCACACCTTCAGCTGTTCTCTAAGCTCATTGTAATGTGTGGTAAAACAAGGTCACATATTCTGCAAGATTATTCTATTAAGATGTAGGAATATTTTTCCCCCTGGGATATTTCAGCTCTCCTAGCACTGGGCTTGACACCTTCACTAACCAAAAGGGGTTTACTAATCCATCTGCCCATTTTTTTTGAATCCAGAAGAGTAGGGATGACAATTCTGGATTACTTTATATTTATGAATTTATATTTTTCATAAAACCCGAATATTGCACTTTTCGGACTGGCTTAAAAAATGGCGCATCATGAGATTATATCCCGCACCTGGCTTAGAGGGTCCTACGCCCACGGAGTCTTGCTGATTGCTAGCACAGCAGTCTGAGATCAACCTGCAAGGCGGCAGCGAGGCTGGGGGAGGGGCCCCCGCCATTGCCCAGTCTTGCTTATGTAAACAAAGCAGCCGGGAAGCTCGAACTGGGTGGAGCCCACCACAGCTCAAGGAGGCCTGCCTGCCTCTGTAGGCTCCACCTCTGGGGGCAGGGCACACACAAACAAAAAGACAGCAGTAATGTCTGCAGACTTAAATGTCCCTGTCTGACAGCTTTGAAGAGAGCAGTGGTTCTCCCAGCACGCAGCTGGCGATCTGAGAACGGGCAGACTGCCTCCTCAAGTGGGTCCCTGAGCCCTGACCCCCGAGCAGCCTAACTGGGAGGCACCCCCCAGCAGGGGCACACTGACACCTCACAAAGCAGGGTATTCCAACAGACCTGCAGCTGAGGGTCCTGTCTGTTAGAAGGAAAACTAACAAACAGAAAGGACATCCACACCAAAAACCCATCTGTACATCACCATCATCAAAGACCAAAAGTAGATAAAACCACAAAGATGGGGAAAAAACAGAACAGAGAAACTGGAAACTCTAAAACGCAGAGCGCCTCTCCTCCTCCAAAGGAACGCAGTTCCTCACCAGCAACAGAACAAAGCTGGATGGAGAATGACTTTGACGAGCTGAGAGAAGAAGGCTTCAGACGATCAAATTACTCTGAGCTATGGGAGGACATTCAAACCAAAGGCAAAGAAGTTGAAAACTTTGAAAAAAATTTAGAAGAATGTATAACCAGAATAACCAATACAGAGAAGTGCTTAAAGGAGCTGATGGAGCTGAAAACCAAGGCTCGAGAACTACGTGAAGAATGCAGAAGCCTCAGGAGCCGATGCGATCAACTGGAAGAAAGGGTATCAGCAATGGAAGATGAAATGAATGAAATGAAGCAAGAAGGGAAGTTTAGAGAAAAAAGAATAAAAAGAAATGAGCAAAGCCTCCAAGAATTATGGGACTATGTGAAAAGACAAAATCTACGTCTGATTGGTGTACCTGAAAGTGATGGGGAGAATGGAACCAAGTTGGAAAACACTCTGCAGGATATTATCCAGGAGAAATTCCCCAATCTAGCAAGGCAGGCCAACATTCAGATTCAGGAAATACAGAGAACGCCACAAAGATACTCCTCGAGAAGAGCAACACCAAGACACATAATTGTCAGATTCACCAAAGTTGAAATGAAGGAAAAAATGTTAAGGGAAGCCAGAGAGAAAGGTCGGGTTACCCTCAAAGGGAAGCCCATCAGACTAACAGCGGATCTCTCGGCAGAAACCCTACAAGCCAGAAGAGAGTGGGGGCCAATATTCAACATTCCTAAAGAAAAGAATTTTCAACCCAGAATTTCATATCCAGCCAAACTAAGCTTCATAAGTGAAGGAGAAATAAAATACTTTACAGATAAGCAAATGCTGAGAGATTTTGTCACCACCAGGCCTGCCCTAAAAGAGCTGCTGAAGGAAGCACTAAACATGGAAAGCAACAACCGGTACCAGCCGCTGCAAAATCATGCCAAAATGCAAAGACCATCGAGACTAGGAAGAAACTGCATCAACAAACGAGCAAAATCACCAGCTAACATCATCATGACAGAATCAAATTCACACATAACAATATTAACTTTAAATGTAAAGGGACTAAATGCTCCAATTAAAAGACACAGACTGGCAAATTGGATAAACAGTCAAGACCCATCAGTGTGCTGTATTCAGGAAACCCATCTCACGTGCAGAGACACACATAGGCTCAAAATAAAAGGATGGAGGAAGATCTATCAAGCCAATGGAAAACAAAAAAAGGCAGGGGTTGCAATCCTAGTCTCTGATAAAACAGACTTTAAACCAACAAAGATCAAAAGAGACAAAGAAGGCCATTACATAATGGTAAAGGGATCAATTCAACAAGTAGAGCTAACTATCCTAAATATATATGCACCCAATACAGGAGCACCCAGATTCATAAAGCAAGTCCTCAGTGACCTACAAAGAGACTTAGACTCCCACACATTAATAATGGGAGACTTTAACACCCCACTGTCAACATTAGACAGATCAACGAGACAGAAAGTCAACAAGGATACCCAGGAATTGAACTCAGCTCTGCACCAAGTGGACCTAATTGACATCTACAGAACTCTCCACCCCAAATCAACAGAATATACATTTTTTTCACCACCACACCACACCTATTCCAAAATTGACCACATACTTGGAAGTAAAGCTCTCCTCAGCAAATGTAAAAGAACAGACATTATAACAAACTATCTCTCAGACCACAGTGCAGTCAAACTAGAACTCAGGATTAAGAACCTCACTCAAAACCGCTCAACTACATGGAAACTGAACAACCTGCTCCTAAATGACTACTGGGTACATAAAGAAATGAAGGCAGAAATAAAGATGTTCTTTGAAACCAATGAGAACAAAGACACAACATACCAGAATCTCTGGGACACATTCAAAGCAGTGTAGAGGGAAATTTATAGCACTAAATGCCCACAAGAGAAAGCAGGAAAGATCCAAAATTGACACCCTAACATCACAATTAAAAGAACTAGAAAAGCAAGAGCAAACACATTCAAAAGCTAGGAGAAGGCAAGAAATAACTAAAATCAGAGCAGAACTGAAGGAAATAGAGACACAAAAAACCCTTCAAAAAATAAATGAATCCAGGAGCTGGTTTTTTGAAAGGATCAACAAAATTGATAGACCGCTAGCAAGACTAATAAAGAAAAAAAGAGAGAAGAGTCAAATAGATGCAATAAAAAATGATAAAGGGGATATCACCACCAATCCCACAGAAATACAAACTACCATCAGAGAATACTACAAACACCTCTACGCAAATAAATTAGAAAATCTAGAAGAAATGGATAAATTCCTCGACACATACACTCTCCCAAGACTAAACCAGGAAGAAGTTGAATCTCTGAATAGACCAATAACAGGAGCTGAAATTGTGGCAATAATCAATAGTTTACCAACCAAAAAGAGTCTAGGACCAGATGGATTCACAGCCGAATTCTATCAGAGGTACAAGGAGGAACTGGTACCATTCCTTCTGAAACTATTCCAATCAATAGAAAAAGAGGGAATCCTCCCTAACTCATTTTATGAGGACAGCATCATTCTGATACCAAAGCCTGGCAGAGACACAACCAAAAAAGAGAATTTTAGACCAATATCCTTGATGAACATTGATGCAAAAATCCTCAATAAAATACTGGGAAACCGAAACCAGCAGCACATCAAAAAGCTTATCCACCATGATCAAGTGGGCTTCATCCCTGGGATGCAAGGCTGGTTCAATATATGCAAATCAATAAATGTAATCCAGCATATAAACAGAGCCAAAGACAAAAACCACATGATTATCTCAATAGATGCAGAAAAAGCCTTTGACAAAATTCAACAACACTTCATGCTAAAAACTCTCAATAAATTAGGTATTGATGGGACATATTTCAAAATAATAAGAGCTATCTATGACAAACCCACAGCCAATATCATACTGAATGGGCAAAAACTGGAAGCATTCCCTTTGAAAACTGGCACAAGACAGGGATGCCCTCTCTCACCACTCCTATTCAACATAGCGTTGGAAGTTCTGGCCAGGGCAATTAGGCAGGAGAAGGAAATAAAGGGTATTCAATTAGGAAAAGAGGAAGTCAAATTGTCCCTGTTTGCAGATGACATGATTGTATATCTAGAAAACCCTATTGTCTCAGCCCAAAATCTCCTTAAGCTGATAAGCAACTTCAGCAAAGTCTCAGAATACAAAATCAATGTACAAAAATCACAAGCCTTCTTATACACCAACAACAGACAGAGAGCCAAATCATGAGTGAACTCCCATTCACAATTGCCTCAAAGAGAATAAAATACCTAGGAATCTAACTTACAAGGGATGGGAAGGACCTCTTCAAGGAGAACTACAAACCACTGCTCAAGGAAATAAAAGAGGATACAAACAAATGGAAGAACATTCCATGCTCATGGGTAGGAAGAATCAATATCGTGAAAATGGCCATACTGCCCAAGGTAATTTACAGATTCAATGCCATCCCCATCAAGCTACCAATGACTTTCTTCACAGAATTGGAAAAAACTACTCTAAAGTTCATATGGAACCAAAAAAGAGCCCACATCACCAAGTCAATCCTAAGCCAAAAGAACAAAGCTGGAGGCATCACACTACCTGACTTCAAACTATACTAGAAGGCTACAGTAACCAAAACAGCATGGTACTGGTACCAAAACAGAGATATAGATCAATGGAACAGAACAGAGCCCTCAGAAATAACACCGCATATCTACAACTACCTGATCTTTGACAAACCTGAGAAAAACAAGCAATGGGGAAAGGATTCCCTATTTAATAAATGGTGCTGGGAAAACTGGCTAGCCATATGTAGAAAGCTGAAACTGGATCCCTTCCTTACACCTTATACAAAAATCCATTCAAGATGGATTAAAGACTTAAACGTTAGACCTAAAACCATAAAAACCCTAGAAGAAAACCTAGGCATTACCATTCAGGACATAGGCATGGGCAAGGACTTCATGTCCAAAACACCAAAAGCAATGGCAACAAAAGACAAAATTGACAAATGGGATCTCATTAAACTAAAGAGATTCTGCACAGCAAAAGAAACTACCATCAGAGTGAACAGGCAACCTACAAAATGGGAGAAAATTTTTGCAACCTACTCATCTGACAAAGGGCTAATATCCAGAATCTACAATGAACTCAAACAAATTTACAAGAAAAAAACAACCCCATCAAAAAGTGGGCGAAGGACAGGAACAGACACTTCTCAAAAGAAGACATTTATGCAGCCAAAAAACACATGAAAAAATGCTCATGATCAGTGGCCATCAGAGAAATGCAAATCAAAACCACAATGAGATACCATCTCACACCAGTTAGAATGGTGATCATTAAAATGTCAGGAAACAACAGGTGCTGGAGAGGATGTGGAGAAATAGGAACACTTTTACACTGTTGGTGGGACTGTAAACTAGTTCAACCATTGTGGAAGTCAGTGTGGCGATTCCTCAGGGATCTAGAACTAGAAATACCATTTGACCCAGCCATCCCATTACTGGGTATATACCCAAAGGACTATAAATCATGCTGCTATAAAGACACATGCACAGGTATGTTTATTGTGGCATTATTCACAATAGCAAAGACTTGGAACCAACCCAAATGTCCAACAATGATAGACTGGATTAAGAAAATGTGGCACATATACACCATGGAATACTATGCAGCCATAAAAAATGATGAGTTCATGTCCTTTGTAGGGACATGGATGAAATTGGAAATCATCATTCTCAGTAAACTATCGCAAGAACAGAAAACCAAACACCGCATATTCTCACTCATAGGTGGGAATTGAACAATGAGATCACATGGACACAGGAAGGGGGATATCACACTCTGGGGACTGTGGTGGGGTGGGGGGAGGGGGGAGGGATAGCATTGGGAGATATACCTAATGCTAGATGACGAGTTAGTGGGTGCAGCGCACCAGCATGGCACATGTATACATATGTAACTAACCTGCACAATGTGCACATGTACCCTAAAACTTAAAGTATAAAAAAAAAAAAAAAAATAGAAACATGAAAATCAAACTCCGGTTATTCCCAAGAGATATCTTAATTGCCTTAAGAAAATTTGTGAGTAAATTATTAAAATAATAATTAAAATAATAATTTCCAATTACAAAGAGGTATATCATATTATTCTCATCCGTGTTGCTTTATAAGTCATTATTAGAAAAATTATATTTATTTTTCTAATGTAAGTTGTACATATTTTAAATAGTATCATATTGTAATATCTTAATCATTAGTGATCTAAATAAAAATGGTCTTATTCTATTTATGTTTTGGCCAGTGGCTGTCATTGGTAAATGTAATGAAAAAAGGAAAAACTGAAAATTTAAAAGAGTAGGAAAAATATAAGAAATCAAATTTTGACAATATTACTTTTTGACAAGGCTTTTTATTACATGTGTCATCAATTGACAGATAAGTAGGTAAACTGATAGGATAATGAATAAAAAGATAAATAGATATTGTTTTAAATGCTAGATACGTATACTCTAGTCACTCAAGGTAATAAAATATGTTGCTTTATTGAAAAAAAAAGTCCCATTTTCATCACTGTTACCAAGGCAAAATCAATTACATAATGTGGTAGTTAGATTGATGTTGCTAATATATAATTTCCAATTCTTTCTCAGTTTACCTGACAGAACAACATTATTTAGTTTGTGCACTATTGTTGAAGCAGTTAAAAGGAAACACTTTTCAGCAATGTTATCAAATATATACTTTGTTTTTCCTTTTGAAGCTTGATTATTTGGCATTGATATTTTGTCTGAAACGTAGTAGGTGATTAGTAATTAAATGTTGACTAAATGGATTATCCCACTGATATATGAACATACAGTAATATTATTCTTATTTAAAACAAAACAATTTTCTCCCCATGGATGGAACATTTGTTCATTAATAGCTGGCAGGCTATTAATTTAACTATATATTTTAAAAATTCAAAAGCTTTATGAGGTCAAGTTGCAGGTCAATTTTTATTTCTTGCTGTATGCTCAATCATTTAATAACAAACACAGTGCCTGGTAAAGAGCACCCATCAGTATATATTTACTGAATTAACAATTGCTTAACCTCAAATAGTAATTGATTTCTTTATGGCAAATTATTCAGTCACTCATATCTAGCCTACTTTTCCTGTGAATTTGACCAGAGTTTTAAGCTTCTCAAGTGCTTTTTTTTCCCAGTAGTTTATTATGCTCAGATTACTTCACATGATACCTAATTCTAAAGAACAACATACTGTTCTTTAGAATTAAAGAAACAGTAACATCAAGAGTGTTCTATCCAGTAGACATCATAGATACAGAGCTAGTGCTTACACATTTCCAAGGACCCATACAAAGATTTAACAACTGAAAGCAAACTACTGACTCCAAAACATGAAAGTAAAACTATATGAAAAACCCAAACTTGTACTTTAAAAACATGTATTTGTAAAGCTTTAAAATTCCAAGTCATCTCTCTCCTAACCTATAACAATAGCCTACTATTCTCACTCCAACCTGGAATATCCTCTGTATATACAGAAGCCAAAATTGTGTTCTCAAAGTGTTGTGTCTTACCCATCACTCCTCTGCTTAAAACTTCCTGTACTGTAATATATCTAAAATGGAAAATGGTCCTTATCATGAGGCTACATAATGTGATTCCTGACAACTTTTCTGACCTTGTTTTATACAGTTTTCATTCACTTCCCCCTCTGCAAATACACTTGGGTGTCACATTTGATTCTGAAGTCTTTTACAAATATTGTTAGTTTTTCCTGGGGTTCTCTATTCTGAGACCTTTATCTGGCTGCCTCTACTCATGATTAAAGTTTCAAGTCAAAATTTACTTCCTTTGAGAGGATTTTTCTCACTAGTCCATGAGATTATCCCCTGATCCCTCATGTAGTCATTCTTTAGCTCATTATACTTAGTAATTACAGCCTTTAGCAATACATGATATATGTATTTATGGGTGATTTTCAGTCCCTTTTACATAGAAATTTAAGCCCCATGAGGGGAAAATGTTGATCTTGTTCACAGTTACATCACCAATGGCTAGAATGGTGCCTGGAATTTAGTAGGAAATCAATAAATGTTTTTATTTCTAAAAAGCAGACAAATCAAAAATGGATTTAAACTCTTGCATAGGATGAAAGCTGTTTCTGCTGCTGAATTTTTTTTTCAGTTTCTTTACAGCTGTCACATATCTACTCCTAAAATTCTCAAAAGGAGCACTCTTATGAACATATAATTCTTAGATTTCTTCTATGGGTATATCATGGGTAAAATTTAACTATATATTAAGTAAAATTCTTTTCAGGGCAATATTTATTTTTATGTGATTATATAGCTCTACATCTTATTTTATCTGACCTCATAAGAGCAGTTTCATAGTTTATTCAGGACTTGGATGAACTGGATCTCATATACATAAGGGAAATGGTGATTTCAGTGAGAATTCTACTCCACTGATAATGTGTCAGACATCTAGAAAATAGGGTTAAGGTTAATGTAACTTCAATCACATTTTACCAAAGTTATTTTCTTTTGTCAATCACTGAGATTCAAAATATCTTGCTATTATAACAGTTTAAGATATTGAAAAGTTAAGAACCACTGTTTTCATGAGACATATTGAAGTAGTGTTTTTTTTAAAATTGTGAACTTTTATGTCTTTAAAATTGGATTATTGTAATGTCACCCTTAAAAATTCTTAAAGTAGACTTTATATAACTTTTTTCTGTAGTCTGTACTAAGTATCTTTATATAACTTTTTCTATAGTCTGTACTAAGTATCATTGTTTTCAGAATATTCTCCTTCAAGCTGTTGTGTGTGCCTTGGATGGAATAAGGGTTTATCTTCTTTCCATGTTCTACCTCTTGCAAACAGAGCAGCTGTTGTCCTGTGTAAACATGCCAAATTTAAATTTTAAATAGATGGAGGCAGCACAAGACCTACTGAAGGTCCTAATTTCTAGAATTCTATACCAAAACTGAGCTAGAAAATATCTAGTTAATGTTAGGGGTGCCATCAGTCTTGCGTCACATTTATCTTGCTTGGATAGTATAATAACCATTTGCTCAGAAGCACACATGGATAACTGAAACTCTCTGTTAATTGCACTGCATTTCATATGGATAAGTCATGCAAAAAGGCTTGATTTAGAGGTTTCAGGGAGACCAGAGTTCAGAGCTATCCTCTGAATAAGTGTGGGGCATACTAAGTGCGGAGGCAAAGCATACGAAATCCTGATGTCTCCATGTGCTTCTCCACACAAAAATACACAGTTGCTTGCAACTAGAAGGATTTACTTGTAAATATATGTACTTATCATTGTTGCATGCAGGCATGTCTTTTTTTATTTGTAGAATTTTCTCTCTGCTGTTCAAGGACATTTCTTTTTTTTTTTTTTTTTTTTTTTTGGCGGAGTCTGGCTCTGTCACCCAGGTTGGAGTGCATCTCGGCTCACTGCATGCTCCGCCTCCCAGGTTCACACCATTCTCCTGCCTCAGCCTCCCGAGTAGCTGGGACTACAGGTGCCCACCACCACGCCCGGCTAATTTTTTTTTTTTTTTTTTTTTTGTATTTTTAGTAGAGATGGGGTTTCACCGTGTTAGCTAGGATGGTCTCAATCTGCTGACCTCGTGATCTGCCCGCCTCGGCCTCCCAAAGTGCTGGGATTACAGGCATGAGCCACTGCGCCCAGCTGGACATTTCAAACTCTTGAGCATAATATAGATTTACTGATATTAGAAATAAGGTCATAGTTTCATTGATGTATCAAGTTAATACCTGTAGTACACTCTCTGATAATTGGCACTTTATATAGGTCACTTAATCTTTTTATTTTGAGAAATAAGAATTAGCCATAATTAATAGGTAAGAAAACACAATATGAGACATTTTACCTAATTTTAAGTGATTTATCCAGAATTACATAGAAGTACTATCCATTTTAAGTAATTTATCCCGAGTTATAAAGTAGAAGTAGTCTACAGCCAAAGTTTCAATCCAGGACTATCTCATGCCAAGTGTATGCTGTTTCTACTAAGTTAAACTGCTAGTCAATAAGTGATTATAATTTGATGTGAGGTAATATATATAAATTACATAGTTTCTTACCCCCAATAGAAGCCACAAATCAATCAATATTTCTTAGATTGACAGGTTTCTATAAACTATAAGATTTTTAAAGTACAGGATGTTATATTTCATAGTTTTTATAAACATGATTCTAATTATAAATAACCAACATTATATATAATATATTATTACAATAGTCTATATCAAGTTTATATAAAAATTGTATGTTCTTTGTGTATATTTATATATTTAAATATATATATATATATACACCATATATACTTACAAAATAAAGTCTATATAAAAACAGGCACACAATAAATAGGAATATAAAATTCCAAAATGCTTTGAAAGAAAATTTAGGACCTGTCCCCTTAAAGAAAAATATAAATTAAAATTCTAACTAGTAAGAGTTTTCAAATTCAGATTTCTGAATTATGAAATCAACATACAATGAAAAAACTCCATGATGGCTCCAAAATGTAGTAGCTCTCTGTACTGTGTTCATAAGCCTTTGAAAAAATCTAATTTAGAGACTTCAAAGTAGGAATTCTTTTTTTTTGTTTGTTTTTATTGGAGACGGAGGGTTGCTCTGTCGCCAGGCTGGAGTGCAGTGGCGCAATCTCAGCTCACTGCAACCCCAGCCTCCCGGGTTCAAGCGATTCCCCTGCCTCAGCCTTCTAAGTAGCTGGGATTACAGGCAGGCGCCACCACACCCAGCTAATTTTTTGTACAGACGGGTTTTCACCAAGGAATTCTTTATTAGGAAATAAAAAGAGCTAATCTGGAGCATATTTTCATTTAAATAATATATTTTATTATGTAATATACACAGTCCGAGACTTGAAAACTTGCTGTGTGTTTAATCCAATCCATATGTCATTACTGTACTTTCAAAAGATTCTTTATATTCAAACACAAAACATGTTAAATATTCTGCTAAGAAATGAATACTAAAGAGCATGTAATTTACTTCCCCATAAAGATTATTTCAAGCTTATTTCCTGTTATCTATATGCCTACTTCAAAGAAAGAAAAAGTGACAATTATGTGCCTGCCATTTATTCAAATGCTGAATTACGCATGTTTTCAATTACACTTTGTAATGTAATCAGTTAATATGTTGTGTCCTTTATGTCCTTTATTTTCTCGTTAGCTGATTTGCAGAAGTGGAAAACTGGAAACTACTCAGTCTAAGAAAATGAATATTATTGTATCAGAGACATACTCAGATTTCAAATATAGTTAGTGTGACAGAGATATTTTATATAATTTTATGAAGATCATGAACTGAGTTGTAGTCAAGGAAAATGAAAAGGTTGAAGAATTACATATTATTTTCTTCCCTCTTCTCACTTCATACGTGTAGTTAAAAAACAATGGCTAATTCTTTCATGTGAATATGGCATAAGGAGAATGGGAAAAAGTAAACACCAGAAATAATTTATTAAAGATACGATAACAGTTATGCTTTTCAACATATCTCTCAAACAAAAAGTGAAATTTCTTGTTCCTGAAATCTACATATCATACAATCAAAAATTCACTTCAGCAAAAGCTGCATCTTCATTAGCATTTCAATGATGGTTTATTTTCATTGTGCTATTCAAATCACTTTATCTTCCTCTTTATTTCAGAAGGGGCAGTAGCAAATTATGTGGGATTGACACTTTCTACAAACTTTATACAGCTTAAAAAGAATGTCAAGATACAGTCAACATAAACAGTTTATCTTTTTTTCTTTCCTAAATGACTACACTAGTTAGAAACCTTAAATAAATCCCTGTTCCCTACTGACCAAAGTCCTTATTAATATTGCACTCATTTCCTTTCATTAACAACTCTACTTTACCACAGCCCTGTCCTTCCAGTTCAACATAGACTGCACCTGTATTCATACTTGATGTTTCTCGAACAGGCCTTGCATTCTTCGTTTTATTCTGACATTTTAATCACAGTTCTACTAGCTCTCCATGGAAATCCTCTCTCCATTCACCCTTTACCCAAGTTCTAGCTATTATTAAGGCCTCATGTGATACCTTCCATAAACATTGTTAGACTCCATCCCTAAGCCTGTTCCAAGCAACTACCTGCCCCTATATCTTCATAACACCTCTTATTATTATTACACTCATTGCTAGTGTAATAATAGTTATTGTTAGTCTTCCTTAAATTCCTTATATTTTTTCCCTCACAAACACTCATCTCCTAACTGTGGACTCCTTGAAGGCAGTCTTTGCCTCTGCCATCTCTGTATTCCTTCAGCCCGTAGAATGTTGCAGAATGTGTAGCTTCTAAAAAATTAATTTACCATTTAAATAATTTTCCTCAAAAAGCCAAGATTGGACTACCTTTGTTATTCTGTATAATTCTAACATCATAAAGCAAGTAAAACACTGCTTTCTGAATACGTGTCCAGATATTGAGCATCTGGAACCTCTATGGTCTAAAAGTTGAAATAAACCAATGTCCTGCCAACTTGAATAATATGTATGAAACACTTCCCATTGGCATCATCCTTGGTGTATTTTTGCCAAGTTTAGTGGATAAAAATAGTTACTTTATGTTGTGACAATTCTTCTCATAGTCAGAATTAGTGACTGTGGTCTAGTTGAAAAAAAGTAGGCATAAAATTACATACAGTAAGATGGTTTCTATATTTTTTATAAGCTTCCTTAGCCAGGACACATAACCTGAATATGTGGGGTTAGATAAGTCTTCCTGGAAGAAATGATGTTTATGCTACAACTTGAAGAATAAGTGGATGTTAGTTACTGAAGAAAGAACTAAAGAAAGTCACTAGCAGACAAAAATCAGAGGTAAGAGAACATCCTGTGGCCTAGAAAATAGAAAATACCAATATGACTAGAAGGTAGAATACAAAAATAGTAAACATGACAAAGGAGCCCATAAAGATGTTGAAGAGCATTACAACTATTTGAAGAAGTTAGATCTTTAATCTGAGAATAGGAGACACTGCAGCTTCCAAGGGAATGACATGATTAAAATTTTTTTCCAAAAATCACCTTAGGTGGCACTGTGGATAACTGAGCAGATCAAGCAGGGCAAGGATGAAGCAGAAAATGCCTTTTGTAGTTTTCTCTGATCATGGTCTAGGTAGTGGAAGAGACCAGGAGATGGAAAGTGTTAGAGTAATTGATATACCTGAATCAATGTATTGGATAGGAATGGGAAGTTACTGATGGCTCCCAACAGTGTGACTTTTGCAGCTGGGAAGATGATATTGCCATCCAGTTGATAAAGCCAGAAATGCAAAAATACAGCAGTTTATGGGGGAAGAAAATTAATTCAGTTTTTGACTTGTGTAGGTTTTTGTAGATTTTTAAAAAGCAAAAATATATTGGTCTGAAACTTAGGTAAGAGGTTTATGACTAGCCATTTTGACATCAGATTTATGCATATATAAAAGTTATTATAAATAAGCCTTGAGAAGCCCTTATATGGAAAGGCTGAGAAGGAGAAGCAGCCCCAGAGGACAAGGGCTTGGAAGAATACTAGGAGGAATACCAGGGGAGTGCTGTTTCATGGAAGCCAGGAAGAAAAATCAGTTGAAGAAGGGTGGTATGCTCATCAGGATCAAATATTTCTGAGAAGTCTTGGGCCATTGTGAGTTTAGTTTAATAGATGGTGAAGATAAATTCAGATTGACATGATTTGAGGGATGAATAGAAGGTAGGAAGTACATGTAGATTTTTGACTCATTCATTAATTTGCACTATTTATATTTCAGTGACTTCTTTTCCTGAGTGAATTATGATTCAGAACCCTTGTTCCAGAGTCAAGAATTGTAGACCCACTTAGACTCTATATGCTGATGGCCAAAAAGAAATTGAATGAAAGTGTTCATTGTTTAGCATAGCCATTTTCAGAGTAGGATCTTCCATGCAGAGAGTTTTAGATTGTACTTATAGTGATAGCTAATAATAAAATTACTTTGAAATGGCAAAAACTTCTCATTCAATATGATATTGTGACGTATTATATTTAAATAGTTTAAAGAGGAAATATTTGATGTGAAGACTTTTCAGGAAATGAAATAATGTCATCAACATTGTTATGAGACAAATTACATAAAGACGTTTGAGAGTCTAACAAGTTGTAGAACAGGAGTGAGTTTTCAAAATAAGTTTGCTGAATTGATAATGTTCATGCCAAACTCAATATATGTGCAATTAAAAAGTCATAATTTTAAACCTGAGTGGGCCAATAACAAGTAAGGAAATATTGAATTAGTAATAAAAAAATCTCCCATCAAAGCAAAGCAGACATGATGGCTTTATTTGTACGTTCTACCAAACATTTATGCCAGTCCTTCTCAAATGGTTCCAAAATAAAGAAGGAAATACTTCCAAGCTCATTTTACAAGGCCAGCATTACCCTAATACTAAAGTCAGGCCGGGACACCACAAGAAAAGAAAATTACATGCCAATATCTCTGATAAAATAGATGCAAGTATTCTCAACAATATACTAGGTAACTGAATTCAATAGCATATCAAAAAGGATGATTCACCATGATGAAGTGGAATTTATCCATGAGATGCAAAGATGGTTCAACATACACAAATCAATAAATGTAATCTACCCCATTAACAGAATGAAGGATGAAAATCATATGATCCTTTCAACAGATGCAGAAAAAGCATTTGAAAAAAAGTCAACATCCTTTCATGATCAAAACTCTCTGCAAATTAGATATAGTGTTCCATATCTACACACATAGTGTTCCATATCTACAACACAATGAAGGCTACATGAGACCATCCCACAGTTAACATAATACTCAGTGGTGAAAAGCTGAGAGTTTTCCCACTAAGATTAGAGAAACAAGACAAAAATGCCTACTCTTGTCACTTCTGTCCAACATAGTACTTGACATCGCAACCAGAGCAGTTATATAAGAAAGAGAAATAAAAGACATCCAAATCAGAAGCAAGTAAAATTGTCTCTTTCGGCAAAGGACATGCTCTCATACGGAGAAAATTCTAAAGATTTCACCAAAAACCTGTTGGAACTAATAAGCAAATTCAGTAGGATGCTGGATGCAAAATAAGCATACAAAGTTAGTTCTGCTTTTTAAACTTTAAATTTTAGATTTGGTGATACATGTGAAGGTTTGTTTCATAGGTAAACACGTGTCATGATAGTTTGTTATAAATATAATTTCATCACTCAGGTCTTAAGCCCAGTACCCAGTAGTTATCTTTTCTGCTCCTTTCCCTACTCCCAGCCTCCCCCATTAATAGACCCCAGTGTCTGTTGTTTTCTACTCTGTGTTTATAAGTTCTTATTATTTAGCTCCCACTTATGAGTAAGAAGATGAGGTATTTGGTTTTCTGTTCCTGCATTAGTTTGCTAAGAATAATTGTCTCCAGCTTCATCCATGTTACTGCAAAAGACATAATCTCATTCTTTTTTTTATGAAGACATAGTATTCTATGGTGTATATAGGCCACATTTTTTAAATCCGATCTGTCATTGATGGGCATTTAGGTTGATTCCATGTCTTTGGTATTGTGAATAGTGCCACAATGAACATCCACGTACATGTGTCATTACAGTAGAATGATTTATATTCCTCTGGGTATACACCCAGTAATGGGATTGCTAGGTCAAATGGCAGTTCTGCTTTTAGCTCTTTGAGGAATTACCATACTGCTTTCCACAATGGTTGAACTAATTTACACTCCCACCAACAGTGTATAAGGGTTCCTTTTCTCTGCAACCTTGTTGGAATCTGTTCTTTTTTGACTTTTTCATAATTAGCCCTTCTAACTGGTGTGAGATGGTGTCTTATTGTGGTTTTGATTTGCATTTCTCTAATCAGTGCTACTGAGCTTTTTTTTAATGTTGTTGGCCACATGTGTGCCTTCTTTAGAGAAGTGTTTGTTCATTTTCCCACTTTTTAATGCTATTGTTTCTCTCTTGTTAATTTGTTTAGGTTCCTTATCAATGCTGGATATTAGACCTTCTTCAGAAGCATAGTTTGCAAATATTTTCTCCCATTCTGTTGTCTGTTTACACTGCTGATAGTTTTGTTTGCTGTGCAGAAGATCCCACTTGTCGATTTTTGCTTTTTTTGTGATTATTTTTGGTAGGTTTATCATAAAATCCTTGCCTGTTCCTGTGTCCAGGATGGTATTGCTGTGGTTGTCTTTCAGGGTTTTTATCATCTTGGGTTTTAAATTTAAGTCTTTAATGCACCTTGAGTTGTGTGTGTGTGTGTGTGTGTGTGCGTGTGTGTGTGTGTGTGTGTGTATGATGTGAAGAAGGGGTCCAGCTTCAATCTTCTGCATATGGCTAGCCAGTTATCTCAGCACCATTTATTGAATAGAGAGTCTTTTCCCCATTGCTTGGTTTTGTCAGCTTTGTTGAAGATCAGATGGTTGCCAATGTGCAGCCTTATTTCTGGGTTCTCTGTTCTGCTCCACTGGTCTATGTGTCTGGTTTTGTACCAGTACCATGCTGTTTTGTTTACTGTATCCTTGTAGTGTAGTTTGAAGTCAGGTAACATGTTGCCTCCAGCTTTGTTCTTTTTGTTCATGATTGCCTTGGCTGTTCAGGCTCTTTTATGGTTCCATATGAAATTAAAATTATTTTTTCTAGTTTTATGAAGAATATCATTGATAGTTTGATAAGAATAGTATTGAATCTGTAAATTGATTTAGGCAGCAAAGCCATTTTCAATATATTGATTCTTCCTATTTATGACCATGGGATTTTTTTTTCCATTTGTTTGTATCTTCTCTGATTTCTGTGAGCAGTTTTTTATTATTTCATTGTAGAGATCTTTCACCTCTTTGGTTAGCTGTAGTCCTAGGTGTTTTATTCTTTTTGTGGCAATTGTGAATGGGATTGCCTTTCTGATATGGCTCTCAGTTTGGCTGTTATTGAAGTATCAAAATGCTAGTGAGGTTCGTACATTGATTTTGTATCCTGCAAATTTGCTGAAGTTGTTTATCTGCTGGAGCAGCTATTGGGCTAGGGTTTTCTAGATATAGAATTATGTTATCTAAAAACAGAGATAGTTTGACTTCCTGTCTTCCCATTTGGATGCCCTTTATTCCTTTTTCTTGCCTGATTGCTCTGTGTAGGACTTCCAATACTATGTTGAATAGGAGTGGTGGGAGAAGGCATGCTTGTCTTATGCCTGATTTCAAGGGGAATGCTTCTTGCTTTTGCCTGTCCAGTATAATGCTGGCTGTGGGACTGTCATAGATAGCTCTTATTATTTTGAGTTATGTTCCTTCAATACCTAGTTTACTGAGAGTTTTTGACATGAAGGAGTGTTGAATTTTATCAAAGGCCTTTTCTGTGTCTATTGAGATAATCATGTGGTTTTTGTCTTTAGTTCTGTTGATGTGATGAATCACATTTATTGATTTGCATATATTGAACCAACCCTGCATTCCAGGGATGAAGCCAACTTGTGCATGGTGGATTGGCTTTTTGATGTGCTGCTGGATTTGATTTGCAAGTATTTTGATAAGGATTTTGCATTGATGTTGATCCAGGATATTGGACCAAGTTTTCTTTGTTTTGTCTCTGCCAGGTTTTGGTATCAAGATGATGCTGGCCTCATAGACTGAGTTGGGGAGGAGCCCCTCCTCCTCAATTTTTTGGAATAGTTTCTGTAGGAATGACACTACCTCTTCTTTGCGCATCTGGTAGAATTCAGCTGTTAATCCATCAGGTCCTAGGCTTTATTTGTCTGGTAGGCTGTTTATTACTGATTCAATTTGGGAGCTTTTTATTGATCTGTTCAGGGAATCAATTTCTTCCTGACTCAGTCTTGAGAGGATGTATATGTCCAGGAATTTGTCCGTCTCTTCTAGATTTTCTAGTTTGTGTGTGTAGAGGTGTTCTTAATAGTTTCTGATGGTTGTTTTTATTTCTGTGGGGTCAGTTGTAACATTTTCTTTATCATTTCTAATTGTGTTTATTTGGATCTTCTCTCTATTCTTCTTTATTAGTATAGCTAGTAACCTATCTATTTTATTAACTTTTCAAAAAACCAACTCCTGAATTCATTGATCTTTTGAGTGGTTTTTCATGTCTTTGTTTCCTTCAGTTCAGCTCTGATTTTTATTATTTCTCATCTTCTGCTAGCATTGGGGTTGATTTGTTCTTGCTTCTCTACTTCTTTCAGTTGTGATGTTAGGTTGTTCACTGAGATCTTTCTAACTTACTTTTGCTGTGGACATTTAGTGCTATGAATTTCCCTGCCTTAGCTGTGTCCCAGAGATTCTGGTATATTGTATATTTGTTCCCATTATTTTCAAAGAACTTCTTTATATCTGCCTTAATATCATTAGTTACCCAAAAGTCATTCAGGAGCATGTTGTTTAATTTCCATGTAATCACATGGTATTGAGCAATTTTCATAGTCTTGACTTCTATTTTTATTGCACTATGATCTGAGAGTATGTTTGGTGTGATTACATTTCTTTTACATTTGTTGAGGATTGTTTTATGTTCAATTATGTGGTTGATTTTAAAGTATGTGCCATGTGGTGATGAGAAGAATGTATATTTTGTTGTTTTAAGGTGGAGAGTTATGTAAAGGTCTATCCAATCCATTTGGTCCAATGTTGAATTCAGGTCTTGAATATGTTTATTAATTTTCTGCTTCAGTTATCTAATACTGTCAGTGAAGTGCTGAAGTCTCCCACTATTATTGTGTGGGAGTCTGTTTCTCTTTGTAGATCTCTAAGAACTTGCTTTATGAATCTGGGTGCTCTTGTGTTGTGTGCATATATATTTAGTATAGTTAGGTCTTTTGTTGAATTGAATTCTTTGCCATTATGTAATGCCCTTTGTGTTTTTTGATCTTCGTTGGTTTGAAATTTTTTTGTCTGAAATTAGGATTACTACCCCTGTTTTTTTTCTATTTTCCATTTTCTTGATTCCTCCATCCCTTTGAGCCTCTGACTGTTATTACATGTGAGATGGGACTCTTGAAGACAGCTACCCACTGAGTCTTGCTTTCATACACAGCTTGCCACTCTGCATTTTAAATGGGGCATTTAGCCCATTTACACTCAAGGTTAGTATTGATATGTATGGATTTCATCCTATCATTGTGATGTTAGCTGGTTATTATCTTGGCTTGTTTTTGTGGTTGCTTTACAGTGACACTGGTCTCTGTGTTTAATTGTGTTTCTGTATTAGCTAGTAGAGGTCTTTTCTTTCTATATTTAGTTCTCCTTTCAAGTCTGGTGGTAATGAATTCCTTCAAGATTTGCTTATCTGAAAGGGATATTATTTATCTTTCACTTAGGAAGCTTAGTTTGGCTGAGTATAAAATTTTTGGTTGAAGATTTTCTTCTTTAAGAATGTTGAATATGAGTATCAATCTCTTCTGGCTTGTAGGGTTTTAGCTGAGAGGTTCGCTGTTAGCCTGCTGGAATTTCTTTTGTAGGTGACCTGCCCTTTCTTTCTAAGCTGCCTTTAACATTCTTGCTTTCATTGTGACCTTAGAAAATCTGATGATTATGTGTCTTGGGGATAATCTTCTTGTGTAGAATCTTGCAGAGATTCTCTGTATTTCCTGAATTTGACTGTTGGCCTCTCTAACAAGGTTTGGATATTTTTCATGGACGATATCCTGAATTATGTTTTCCAAGTTGTTTGCTTTCTACCCTTTCCTTTCTGGGAAGCCAGTGATTCATTGATTTGGCCTCTTCATATAATCTCATACTTCTTGGAAGTTTTGTTCATTCATTTTTATTTTTGTTTATTTTTGTCAGCTGTCTTATTTCAGAAAACCAGTCTTAAAGTTCTGAGATTCTTTCCTCAGCTTAGTTTATTCTGCTGTTAATACTTGGGATTGCATTGTGAAATTCTTGTATGGTGTTATTCAGCTCTGTCAGACCCATTAAGTCCTTTTTATACTGGCTATTTCATCATTCAGCTCCTATATTCTTAGTTCTGATTCTTATTTTCCTTAGATTGGGTTTAGCCATCTCCTGAATCTTGATGATTTTTTTTTCTATCCATATTATGAATTCTATTTCTATCATCTCAGCCAGTTCAGCCTGGTTAAAAAATCTTGTTGGAGAAATGGTGAGGTCATTTGGAGGACATGTGACACCCTGGCCATTTGAGTTACAGGACTTCTTGCACTGGTTCTTTCTCATCTCTGCATGTGGTTGTTCCTTTAACTGCAGTGTGGATTGAGTGGAATCAACAGACTTCTTTTCTGGATGTTCTCGCCAGGCCAAGGCTTTATGTAGGGCCTTTATTTGAAGCTGTCTTCTTGTCTCTGGTTTCAGAAGGTGGTACATTAGTGAGGTATTTTTGGTGTTGGATCTTTGGGGCATGATACAGCAGTTGGCACATGGGCTTATTGTTGAGTTGGTAGACCCTTGTTTGGTTGTGTGGCTCCCTTGTGCTTCCTCACAGTTGCAGCCGTGTTCCTTCTCATTGCTCTGAAAGTGTGGGTTCCTCTCCCCTTGAGTGCTGGCTGTAGATTGCAACTTGGCACTCCTGGGCTGCCTGGGGCAATCTCAGTGTTTTTGTTCCTGCCCCAACTTGGAGGTAGAAGAGGAAAGGATCTTAGTAGTGGTTGGAGCTGAGGGTTGTTTGGTTGTCTCCTGGGGGCTTGTATTAGGCTGTTCTCATGCTTGTGTGAAGAAATACCAGAGACTGAGTACTTTATTTAAAAAAGTTTAATTGATTCACAATTCCACATGGCTGGGGAGGCCTCAGGAAACTTAACAATCATGGCAGAAAGCACCTCTTCACAAAATGGCAGGAGAGAGAATGAGTGCCAGCAGGGTAAATGCCAGATGCTTATAAAATCATCAGATCTCATGAGAACTCACTCACTTTCATGAGAACAGCATGGGGGTAACTGCCATATCATTCAATTATCTCCCACCAGGTCCCCCCCACAAAACATGGGGATTATGGGAACAACAGTTCAAGATGAGATGTTGGCTGGAACACAGCCGAACCATATCATTCTGCCCCTGGCTCCTCCCAAATCTCATGTCCTCACATTTAAAAGCATAATAATGCCTTTCTAACAGTCCCTTGCAGTCTTAGAACATTCCAGAAATTCAAGTCCAACGTCTCATGGGAGACAAGGAAAGTCCCTTCTGTCTATTAGCCTGTAAAATCCAAAGCAAGTTAGTTACTTCCTAGATATGATGGGGGAAAAGGCATTGGGTAAATACACCCATTCCAAATGGGAGAAATTGGCCTAAACAAAGGGACTCCAGGCCCCATACAAGTCCAAAATCCAATAGGGTAGTCATTAAACCTTAAAGCTGCAAAATGATCTCCTTTGACTCCAAGTCTCACTTCCAGGTCATGCTGATGCAAGAGGTGGGCTTCCAAGGCCTTGAGCAGCTCTGCCCCTGTGGCTTTTCAGGGTCTAGCCCCAGTTCTGGTTGCTTTCATGGGTTGGCATGAGTGCCTTTGGCTTTTCCAGGTACACAGTGGAAGCTGTCAGTGGGTCTACCATTCTGGGGCCTGGAGGATGGTGGCCTTCTTCTCATAGCACCACTAGACAGTGCCCCAGTGGGGACTCTATGTGGGGGCTCTAACCCCACAGTTCACTTCTGCACTGCCCTAGCAGAGGTTCTCCGTGAAGGCTCCTCCCCTGCAGCAAATTTCTGCCTGGACATCCAGGTGTTTTTATACATCTTTTGAAATCTAGTTGGAGGTTCCCAAACCTCAGTTCTTGACTTCTATGTACCTGCAGGCCAAACAACATGTGTAAGCCACCAAGGCTTGGGGCTTGCACCCTCTGAAGCCACAACCCAAGCTGTACCTTGGCCCCCTTTAGCCAAGGCTGAAGCTGAAGCAGCTGGTATGCAGGGCACCATGTCTCAAGGCTGCATAGAGCAGAGGGGCTTTGGGCCTGGCCCAGGAAACCATTTTTCCCTCCTAGGCCTTTGGGTCTGTGATGGGAGGGGCTGCCATGAAGGTCTCTGACATGCCCTGGAGACATTTTCCCCATTGTCTTGCTGATTAACATTTGGCTCCTCATTACTTATGCAAATTTCTCCAGGGGTATTGAATTTCTCCTCAGAAAATGGGTTTTTCTTTTCTATTGCATCATCAGGCTGCATATTTTCCAAACTTTTTTGCTTCCTCTTGAACACTTTCCTGCTTAGAAATTCCTTCCATCAGATACTCTAAATCGAAATCATCTCTCTCAAGTTCAAAGTTCCACAGATCTCTAGGGCAGGGGCAAAATTCCACCAGTCTCTTTAATAAAGTGTAGCAAGAGTGACCTTTACTCCAGTTCCCAACAAGTTTCTCATCTCCATCTGAGACCACCTCAGCCTGGACTTCATTGTCCATATCACCATCAGCATTTTGGCCAAAGCCATTCAACAAGTCTCTAGGAAGATCCAAACTTTGCCACATTTTCTCGTCTTCTGAGCCCTCCAACTTTCTAGGACATTCCAAACTTTCTCACATTTTCCTGTCTTCTTCTGAGCTCTCCAAACTGTTCCAACCTCTGCCTATTACCCAGTTCCAAAGTTGCTTCCACAATTTTTGGTATCTTTATAGCAGCACCCCACACTCTGTGGTAGCAATTTACTCTATTAGATTGTTCTCAGGCTGCTATCAAGAAATATCTGAGACTGGGTAATTTATAAAGAAAAGAGATTTAATTGACTTACAGTTTTACATGGCTGGGGAGGCCTTGGGAAACTTACAATCATGTCAGAAGGCACCTCTTCACAGGGCAGCAGGAGTGAGAATGAATGCCAGCAGGGTAAATGCCAGACACTTATAGAACCATAAGATCTTATGAGAACTCACTATCATGAGATCAGCATGGGGGAAAACTGCCCCTATGATTCAGTTGCCTCCCACTGGGTCCCTATGACATGTGGGGATAATAGAAACTATTATAGAATTCAAGATGGGATTTGAGTGGGGACACAGCTAAGCTATATCAGGGGTCCATCCCACAGAGATGTAGGCCATCAGTTGCTCAGTGCAATCAGCCTAGGATGGAGGGTCTGTGTTGTGGGCCCAGGCCAGAGGTTCCTTGTCTGGTGATGAGCAGTGGTGGGGTGTGTATAGACTCGTGGTGTGTGACCCATGGGATATGGACTGGCCTCCTCTCCTTGGGTCTACTGTAACTTGTTGGAGGTATAGATAAACATTTAGGATCATTTCTCCTTCATTAGTTCGAGGGTGGCAAGCGCAGTTCCGAAGCAGAGGCAGTGGCAGAGAGGCTTTCAATTGCCCGTTAAGGCTCTGTTCAGGGAGTTGCCAAGTTGCTACTGGCTCGATAACTCTGGTGGGGTGACTGGGGACACAGAGCTGGAGGATCTGTCCAGTGAGAAAATACGGGAATGGTTACCCATTTAATAATCTGGCCACTTTTTTGTAGGACTGTTGCAATATACTTGGGCCAGCTCCAGTCTCTAGTCACTTCAAATTTTCCCATACCTGGTGGTATCACCAGAGAAGGCTGTGAAACAGCGAAGATAGCAGCCTGTCCCTCCCTCTGGGAGCTTCATCCTAGGGAGGTACAGGCCTGTTGCTGACCAAAAGACACCTGTAGGAGGTGGCTGGCTACCCTGGTTGGTAGGTCCAGCCCAGTGAGGAGGAATGGGATCAGGGACCCACTTAAAAAATCAGTCTGGCCACTGCCAGACTGATTCAGTTCAATTCCTGGTTGCCTCAAACACTTCGATGACCAAAGGTTGGAACAGTGATGTCAGGCAAACGGCAAAGACGGTAGCCTGGTGCTTCCTCTGAGATTGCTATCCCAGGGAGAATTCAACTCTCTTTCTGCCAGAGAACACCTGCAGGTATAGCCAGAGGCCCCAGTTGGGAGGTCCCACACAGTGAGAAGTGGGACTGGGGACCTGGCTTAAAGAAGCAGTCTGGGCTGGGCATGATGGCTCATATCTGTAATCCCAGCATCTTGGGAGGCCAAGGTGGGTGGATAGCTTGAGCTCAGGAGTTCAAGACCAGCCTGGGCAACATGTCAAAACCCTGTCTCTACTAAAAATCTATTAAAAAAAAAAAAAAAGAAGAAGCCTGTCCATTTCTTGGTAGAGCAGCTGTGCTGTACTTAGGCATCCCCTCCACCCCTAGTCAGCTGGGACTCTTCAAAGCCTAGAGGTTGGATCAGCTAAGTCACTCAAACAGCAAAGATGGTGGCCTGCCCCTCCCTCTGGGAGCTCCATCTCAGGGAGAATTCAAATCTTTGTCTGCTGGAAAACACGGAGGTGAGAGGCTGGAGGCCCAATTTGGGAGGTCCTGCCCAGTGAGGTGGAACGGGATTGAGAACCCTCTTAAAGTGGCAGTCTGACCACATTGTGGTAGAGCAGTTGTGCTGTGCTGGGGGGAACCCCTCCAACCCTGGTTGGCTTGTACTCCAAAACCTGAAGGCTGGATTGGCTAAGGCACCCAAACAGTAAGGATGGTGTTCCACCCCCTCCCAACAGGAGCTCTTTCTTAGGGAGATACAATGCTGCCATTGGTGGCTGGCTGGAATTCTAAGTCAGTGGGTCTTATCTTGTGAGACACCAAGGAAGTAAAGCCTGCAGGCTGTCACTGCTCAGCCCCCTGGATTCACCCTCTTTCCTAGGAGTATACACAGGGGTCTAACCTCCTACTTTGCTGGAAAGTCCAAGGACCTAAGGCTCCAGGGTCTCCATGCATGCCTGAGTGGCTTCTCTGCCAAGAGTCTGCATAGCTCTGTCAGATTGAAGGCCCTGGTGGAGTGCAGTGGGTTCACAAGGAGATCTCCTGACCCAAGGATTGCAAAGATCCATAGGAGAAGTGTAGTTCCCAATTCACACATTCACTCAGTGCTTCCCAGAGTTGGGGAGGTTTCCCTGGCTTCGTGATGCTACCAGGTGGACCGTTGCCCTGCTTTGCTTTTCTTTGTTTTCCATGGATCAAGTTGTTTCCTTGATTAGTCCCAGTGCAAGTACCTGGATGTTTCAGTTGAAGGTGTTGTATTTACTTGCCCCTTCCATTCCTCTTTGTGAGAACCATGCACACTAGCTGCTTCTAGTTGGCCATCTTGGGCACTCCCCACCCAGTTCTGTTTTTATACACTAACAATGAACTATTCAAAAAAGAAATTAAGAAAGCAATCCCACTTAAAATTGCATCAAAAAGAATAAAATACTTTAGCATAAATTTAACCAAGGAGGTGAAAGATCTGCACATTGAAAACCATAAAACATTGATGAAAGAAATCGAGGACATAAATAAATGGAACAATATCTATTGTTCCATTGATTGGAATAATTAATATTTTTTAAATATTCCTACTACCCAAAGTGATCTACCAAATCTCTATCAAAATTTCAAGAGAAATTTTCACAGACATTGAAAAAAAGCAATTCAACAATTTGCAAGGAAACATATAAGGTACTGAAGAACTAAAATAATTTTGAGGAAATTACTATTATTAAAAAGTCAAAAAACAGATGCTAGTGAGGTTCTGGAAAACAAAAATGAATGCTTATACGTACATTCAGTGTTGGTGGAAATTTAAATTGGTTTAGCCACTGTGGAAAACAGTGTGTACATTTCTCAAGAACTTAAAACAGAACTACCATTTGACCCAGCAATCCCATTACTGGATATGTATCTAAAAAGAAAATCATTCTACCAAAAAAACACATGCACTCGTATGTTAATCACAGCACTATTCACAATAGCAAAGACATGGAATCTATCTAGGTGCCCATTAACACTGAATTGGATAAAGAAAATTTGGTACATATACACCATGGAGTATACACAGATGTAAAAAAGAATGAGATTATGTCATTTGCAGCAACATGGATGCAGCTGGAGTCCATTATCCTAAGCAAATTATTGCAGGAATAGAAAACTAAATACCTCATGTTCTCACTTATAAGTAGGAGCTAAACATCATGGGCATAAAACTGACAACAATAGACATTAGGGACTACCAGGGACATTAGGGAGGGAGGGGGGGAAAGAGTTTAAAAACAAACTGTTTGTTACTATGCTCATTACGCGGATTATGGGATCATTTGAATCCCAAACCTTAGCATCACACAATATACCCATGTAACAAACCTGCACATGTACCCCCAGAATCTAAAATAAAAGTTGAAATTTATAAAAAGAATCTTGAAAAAGTAGAGCAAAGCTGGAGGCATTGCACTTCTGATTTCAAATTATATTATAATGGTATAGTAATCAAGACAGTATTGTAGGCATAAAAAGAGGTACACAGGTCAATGAAAGAGAATAGAAATCCCAGAAATAAACTCATGTATATAGGGTCAACTAATCTTCAACAAAGAAAACCAAGAATACACAATGAGGAAAGGACAATCTCTTCAATAAATACTGTTGGGAAAACTGAATATCCATGTGCAAGTAAAAAGTGAAATGAGATCCATATCTATACCATATACAAAGATCAATTTAAAATGGATTAAAGATTTAAACATAAGACCTAAAACCATAAACCTCCTAAAAGAAAACCCAGGAGAAAAACTCATTGACATTGATCATGGCAATATTTCTTGGATAAGACACCAAAAACACAGGCAACAAAAGCAAAATATGATCAAGCAGAATGTCATCAAACTAAAATATCTGCACAAGAAAGGGAGCAATTAAAAAATGAAAAGATAACCCATTGAATAAGAGAAAACATTTGCAAATCATATATCTAATAAGGGAGTTCATACCCAAAATGCATATAGAACTCAAATAACTCAATAGCAAGAAAACGAATAACCTGGTTAAAATGGGTAAAGGATATGAATAGTTATTTCCAAAAGTGATCTACCAAATATCGATCAAAATTCCAAAAGTATTTTTCACAGAAAAGCAAATCCTAAAATATGTATGGAATTACAAAAGATGAAAAATAGCTAAAATAATTTTGAGGAAGTAGAACCAAGCTGGAGGCTTCAAAAGGAGGCATACAATTTGTCAAAAAAGTGTATGAAAAAAATGTTCACCATCACTAATAATCAGGGAATTGCAAATTAAAACAACAGTAAAATACCTCGAACATTTTAGAATGACTATTATAAAAAAGACAAAATATAAAAAGGGTTGGAAGGGGTGTAGAGAAAAGGGAACCTTTATATATGGTTCACGAAAATATAAATTGGTTCAGCCATTATGAAAAAACTGTATGAAGCTTCTTCAAAAAATTAAAAATAAAACTACCATATAATGCAGCAATCCCACTTCTGGATATATACCCAAAGGAAATGAAATCAGTATGTCAAAGAGATATTTACACTTACTCGTTCATTGCAGCATTATTCACAATAGACAAGATATGGAAATAACCTAAATGTCCACTGATGGACTAATGGATACAGAAATGTGATCTATCTATCTATCAATCATCTATCTATCTGTCAATTATCTATGTCTAAGTCAATATCTATATAATAGAACTTTATTCAGCCTTTAAAAAGAAGGGTATTTTGTCATTTGTAACAATGTAGGTTTACCTGGAGGGCATTATGCTAAGTGAAGTAAGACACAGAAGACAAATACTACATAATATCATCTATATGTAAAATCTAAAAAAAGTCCAACTCATAAAAACAGAGAGTAGAATGATGGTTACCAGGGACTTGCATTTCAGGAGCAGGTAAAATGAGATGTTGGTTACAAGGACCAAACTTTCAGTTATGAGTAAATTCTGGAGACCTAATGCATACCCTAGTGACTATGTTTAATAATGTATTTTTGAAATTTTTCAAGATAGTAGGTCTTAGATACAGGTTGAGTATCCCTTATCTGAAATGTTTGGGACCAGAAGCATTTTAGAGTTGGAGTTTTTCAGATTTTGGAATGTTTGCATATACATAATGATATATTTTATGGATATATCTTGGGAGGTAACTGAAGTCTAAACATGAAATTCATTTGTGTTTTTTATACACTTTATACACACAGGCTGAAGGTAATTTTTAAAAGTATTTTAAATAATTTTGAGATCGGGGTGAAATTTTTCACTTGTAACACCACATCAGTGCTCAAAAAGTTTCGGATTTTGAGCATTTTGGATTTTAAATTTTTGGATTAGGAATACTTAACCTATATTTTCAGCACACAAAGGTAACTATGTGAGGTGATGGATATAATCATTGATTGCATTGTGGCAATCATTTCATAGTGTGCATGTATATCAAAACATCACATTGTATACCTCATATATATTTAATTTTTGTTTTCAATTATACTACAGTAAAGCTAAAAAAGTCGTAATTTTGCTGCATGGAGCAAACCTTCCAAATAACATTGGTGCATAGCTTACTGAACACACTTTAAGAGATTTGGAAAAGTACGTTAAAATGATCTATAGAGACCTGATATTATCACAGGCCTTTATATCTTTTTTTTAAATGTGGTTTCCTCTGAGATTATCTGCTTAGCTCAAAGTTCAGACAGTTTATGAGCATCTCACTTGTGAGACTCTGGTTATTGTGTCTATGCTAAGCCACAAGTTAGACCTTGGGGGGCACAGAAAACGATATATGATACTTGAAAGTGCTCAGAAGAAGAAGGGGAGAGAAGATCAGTGTTTCCAGAGATACCAGGAAAACTGCCAGGAAGTCTAAATCACACTAAAATTACATTTCAAAGAGAACTCCTTGTGGATTCAATAACTTTTCCAAGAAAGCAGCAAAAAATAAAATAAAAAAAAATACCTTGCAATTCACAATTCTTTCTAGCATATTATATTTTTATCACCAGGAGGAAGCAAATTAATTACAATGAATAGTATTGGATTAATGAACATCGTAAAAGATGCCATATCTAACCATGTTTAAGGACCTTGAAAGGGTCTTGTAGAAACACCTTCAATGTAATCTGATGTAACACTCCGTTAAGTGATACTTGAGAATATTTGAATATTGCATTTCATTCAAAATGCTAAGAGTCCCTAAGCTCTTGAACTAGCAGATTCTGCTGCCTTTTATTTCAGGATATATTGGTTTCAATCGTTGTGTCATAAAAATTAAACTTCAAATGACTTAAGCAATAATTAGTATTTTATCTCTTATTATGTGCATACATTTTTGCTTTTTGGTAAACACATTCATTTGTCTAAGACAAAACTATATGTTGAAAATTGTGGATGATTCTTCTGATTAAACAAAAAAGTTCTTGGACATTTTATGTCAATGTTTAAAATGCCACTTACCCTAAAGACTGCAAGTTCAGCAAGTTTGCTAGAAGTTTCCTTTAAAAGATTGAGGCTCCCCAATTTTGATGCAAATCTAATGTGTGTGAAGCATCCACCTAGGCTGCTTTGCATAGCCCCATGGGTCTTGGGAGCATTGGGAACTAATGCACGCATAAAGCTTATGCTGCTTGCTTTGCCATGGTAATAAAGTTCCTTGGTCCCTACCCCGGAATATCTTGTCTTCTGTCAATATCCATAAAACTATGGTAGGCCAAAGGTAGTATATATGTATACGTGTATATAGTTCCCAATTTTTCAGTTTGTAAGCAGGGTATTATCTCAAAACTGTCACAGTTTCTAACATATACTATTCTTTTCAATAAGATTTTTGAAAAAATATTTAAAACCATTTTATTATATATAAGAATACTCAGAATATATGTACTTAATAAATGTATCAGATTGCTGGGAAATGTGTTAAAATGCTGAATCTATGTCACAATATAGCAGATTTCTGATTCAAATTTTCTGAGGGTAAAAGTGTTCCATTTTAGCAACACCTTACATAATACTTAGACCTGCTGAAATTTGAAACCATTCATCTGAGGAAATTGATGGCTAGCATGCTTCTTAGGTTATAACATAAATTTAATTTTTTAAAATGAGTCAAGTGAATGATAGAATAGCTTTACTTTTCTGAGAAACACTGCATGCTGATGGTTAAAATGTGCTTAATATACTTTGGAATATTATTTCTCCCAGTTTTGGAAATATTTTTTATTTCTTCATATTTTCTGAGGAATACTTTTTTCCCATTGTATTAACAATATTGATTATTCTGCAGCTGGCAGTAGAATATGGTTCAGGTGTTTGTTATTAGGTTGATATGCAAATGAGTTATGTTTACAGAAGTACCCACTAGTGGTGATAGAATATACATATATGTGTGTATGGCTATTTGTCTATTCATCCATCCATATCTGCTTGATTTGAATAATACACATCAGAGAAATCACAAATACCTCATAGTTAAAATCTGAGTTATGAAGATATGGCTAAAATGTTTCCTGCAGCCCGGTTAGCTGCCTTAATACACACCATCCTTGCATCATCCTTTATTTTCCTGATCTTTTCTTCCTTGCATCATCCTTTACTATTATTATTATTACTATTATTATTATTATTATTATTATTGTTTTTAAACCTTTCTTTCTGAGCACATGAGGATGGATAGCTTTCTATTAGGGTTTTGGAATACATATTTTTGTTTGTTTATCATTTATTTCCTTTTTTAAATTTTATTTCACATTCAGGGGGTACATGTGCATGTTTGTTGTATGGACCAATTCCATAATGGTGGGGATAGGACTCCTAGTGTACCCATCACCCAAATAGTGAACATTGTACTCAACTGGTCATTTTTCAATCCCCCCTCCCCTCCCACTCAGTACATATTCGAAAAGAAGAATGACTCTCTCCCTTAGTTAACTCACCATAGGAAATGGCATCTATGTGATGAAAACATTACCAATAGCAAAATTTAACTGCAACATTGTGAATAAATGTTAATTTTTATATAAATGTTTCCATGAGAAAGGGTCTCTCAGAGAATAAGTTAGAATTGACAAAGTGGCTGATGGAAAGAAAGGGTGAGTAAAACTATTCTGTGGTATAAGGCTAGTCATTACATCAAGAGCAGGTAAATAATATTCATTTTCCTAAACCCTAAATAGCCTTACTGAATGAAAGAAAAATCAAAATACCTTTTCTGCAATGACTAATACCACATGTGCAAAGATGAAGGAATGTAGCATGAATAGGGGATTAACCATGACAAGTGAATACCATGGTCATGAAAAGCCGAACTCCAAAAGCAGTCTTTACTTTTCCTTTGTAAATTATAACACAAAATAACAAATTTTAGCACATAATAAATGGCAAGAATAAATATCTATGTTCCTGAAAAGTCCTCATTTTAATGAAGGAATGACCCTAGCTCTAAAGTAGCGTGATGCATTCCAAGCTTCATGTGACACAATCATGAGGGATAAATGTAATAACTTTGGCCAAATTTGCTGGATGTATTTGCACATTGGGAATAATGGAAAAAGCTTCTTATTGCAGGAAGACAGTTACCAGCTTAAGGATAGAAATGATTTACTGCCAGTTACTGCAGAGCAAGCTGAAGAAAACTTCAATAATATTCTTTATAATGCAGCATATTCAATCTTTCAGAATTTGACATAGTTGTACTTTATTAATGACAAAATTTAACATATCCATGGAAATTTTATTTTGGTGACATATTAGATATCCTTATTTTTGTTATAGACATCATGTCCCTGCTCACTATGTTGACATTCTTCTATACAGTAACCATCAGCCTAGTATTTCCTGTGTGCCAGGTATTGTGCTAAGCACATTCCATACAGTAGCTCATTTGATTCTTTAATCTTTCTTTTCTAACAATAATTTTTTTTTGGCTTACACTTTTATATATGTAGAAATGGGCCTAAGGAAAGCCAGATGTTGGAGCGTGATGAGAGATGATATGGTTGGAAAACTGACCTGTAATATACCCAGACTCATTGTAGAAACTCAGAATTAGTCTGAAATGTTTTGCATCAATTGATGGTACCTGGTGAACAGGCAGGCATTTAGCCTGATCCTTCAAAATTGTGAATTAAGGGACCATTTTAAAACCCCTGTGATGATGGCAAAGCTGAGATTCTAATGAAGCTGATATTCTAGACCCTCATTTAGGGGACTTGGGGACTGGGAAATCTGCAACTCTCTGGTAGAATACAGTGTTGTTTCTCACTTTAAACAATTGCCTCCTTGACAATTTGGCTTTCATGTCCTTGCCATTACAGATGCTTCATTTTTATTTTTTCACATCTTTTTATCATTCACATAATCATTCTTTTTTGACAATCATACATCTTCATTTTACAGATGAGGAAAATAAAGATCAAAGATGTTAAAGAATTTAGCCAAAATTATATAACCTTTAAGTGACTAAGATAGGATACAAACCAAAAACTATCTGTCTTGGAGCACAAGTTCTTAACTATTATGCTTCACTACCTAAAATTATTTTTAGCTAGAGGCAGACCTTCCACAGATAAGGACTTCACCAACAGACCTCCTGGACAATTGTATAAAAAGAAAATAGAAAGTTGCTATTTAAACACATCTAACCACATAATCATATAGAAGTTAATTAGTAAGTAAAGAGTAAAAGGAAACATAAAATGGCTAGTCCTTCTAATTTTTGTTCCTTTTATGTCTATTTCCTCACCAGCGATATTAGATAAGCAAGCACCAGTTGCTGGCCTCTTCCCATAGCAGTGTTTTATTTTATATACACGTTTTTCTTGCTCAGTGTTTTTGGTATAGCAAATTTTGCCAGAAGGGCAGCATTAGTTGATCAATAGGAGCAGATTCAGGTTGTTGGGGAAAAAAATTGTAGTCATGCTTCAGGTGCAGCCCAAAATCAATAAGAAAGAGTGCTTCTTAACAGAGTGAAATGAAGAGCAATTACTTACTGCAGCTAAATGACATCCTGTGTGGGATCATTGTCTATACTGGAGGCTGATAGGCACCAAACTGAGGGGCTGCAGGATAAGCAGCTGACAGGGTTACAAACGGAGTATTCCAAATGATGATTTAACCTGAATTGTGAATTAAATCTCTAGTTACATACACTGTCAGAGTCAGGAAAATGTTTCATTCTTAAGCTCTTGAGTAAATTCAAAAATAAGTATTAGCAGGACTTATAGTTTTAATTTACTGCAGAGTTTCTCAACATTAGCACTATTGACATATTGGACTGGATAAATCTTTGTTGTGAGGGCCTACCTTATGCAGAGAAGAATTTCTGACTTCCACCTCCTAAATACTAATAGTCCACCCCCCTCATTAATAACATTAAAAAATGTTCCCTAAGAGGCAACTTTGCCCTAGTTGAGAACCACTGATTTACCGCATTAATTATTTTTACTTGACTCATAACATGCTCATACATTATTTCTTTCTTGTTATGATTCTTGGGTAGATGGAAATAAATGTTTATGTATATGCACCTCAAGGGCAAAAGTAAGTTTTGTCATGAATAGAATCTAATTTGAAAGTAAACCTCAAAATATTCAGGATCTCTTTCTACTTGTCTTATTGTATTTGAGTAGATGTGTTTGTTTCATTTGACTACTGCATGGCAGTTATTGGAGGTCTTGCTATTTTTTGAAAATGATTGCTACATGTAGGCAAGAAGAAGTTTGTGCAGAAAACACTTTCTATAAGGAACAGGCAGAAGATAACTGTACCTGACCTACCATTCTGGACATTCAAATCTTGTCTGAACTGTTAGTTAAGATTCTGTGAGTCCAAACCTCTATATAAAACAATTTCTGAAGGAAATCTTGTAATGCCGGATTTATACATAATTAAAATGATTTTTTTGCCTGATTGAAATGACACTTGAAGTATACAGTCTTTCACAGCTCTATATTAATCACTCTAGCTACCCACATTTGGGATTTACTATTGCACAGATTTGTATAATAAACTCAAGGAGATATGTCCTTTGATTGATGTGCATCATGTAGTCCGATTATGGAATGCTACCTCTTTTGTGTGTAGGAGTCAGATTTAACTATTATCCACTAGGGATAGGTTATATTGACTATCTATTTAGGTTGGTGCAAAAGTAATTGTGGTTTCTTCATTACTTTTCATGGCAAAAATGCAGTTACTTTTGCACCAACCTAATATCTATCTTTTATCTGTCTATCAATCAATCAATCTATCATCTCTGATGGGATTATTTACCTTAGGGAAACATTCATCTTACAGTATACTGCTTGTCTTAGGAACATATGACATGCATGTTATAAATCAAGAATTCTGAGCCCAACTGCAAAACTATTGAGTCACTTCTATGGTCCCATAAATATTTATTTCAACTGATCATAAGGTAATTTTTACTTATGAGAAAATTTTAGAACTAATTTCTTAGAGCTAAAGATAGCAAACTGAATGCTCCAGAATGACTAATCCCATACTGTATATCATTGTATAGTCCACTTAAGCCTAAACTATATATGAAAGCCATGACTAACATACAGTTGGAGCCACTGATAAATTTCTCACTTTTATTGAGGAATTTGTAAATATTTGGAGTCAAGTGTGGCTATGAGAATAAATCCTTTTTAATGTGCTCTTTTGTAACACAATCTCGGATTATATTTATTGTGTTCTTATATCCCTAGCACACATTTTTTCTATTTGAACATATTCAAATAGAAAGTTTTTATATAGCAACTTTAAATCAATTTAATAAAATAATCAGTATTTCTCTCTAATGTGCTATGCAAATAATTGTTCCTAAGTATGTATTATCTAGAAATAGCTTCGTTCTTTTTAAAATTCTTCTTGTCCAGCATTTATAAATTGCATCTATCTCCTTATGGTTCTGTGTGAATTATATGTGAGCTGTCTTCATTCAAGGGTTGTTTCCTTCCACTCCTGAGTAGATGGTGCTAATTATGATATGTTCTGAGTTAAAACAAGGTGTACTACTCTAAGGACACACGCAGATTTTCTATAGAGTTCCTTGACATTTGAAAATAAAAGTTTAAAGCATCTTGATTATTGGGATATGCAATAATTCACTTCTAAGCTTCTTGCTTGAATAGACTAGTGGAGTTTTGGTTTTTCATGATGTCTTGCCTTCTTCTTGTGCATTACACTAGTACAAATATTATGCATGTTTTTATATAAGAACTATACAAAGTTTTAGACATTAATTATTTTGATAGATCAGATGTCTCCTGTGAGATAGAAGAGATGGAAAAAGTGTCATATGCCCTCTGCTTTAAAGGATGGCTGCAACTTTATACAGCTCTTTAGATTTTAGGGATGAACTTGAAAAGGACATATTGTTGGCCAGATGAAGTGAGGACTAAGGAGGATTCTACAAAATGATGTTTTGAAACATTCTGGGTACTGGAATGCTGTACAGCTTTGTTTGTTTCCTTACAAAATGTTCACAGCATGCTTTGTTAGCAATCTGCATTCTTTTAAAATTGTCTGAGATATTATATAGTAAATTAAAATTATTTTTAAAAAGTAGGTACTGGGAAAGCTGGTGACCTCTTTATTCATTTTTTGTTCAACAGATACAAGTTCAACAAATAACTACTAAATGCCAGAACCAGAGCTACCATGATCCGCTTTCACCTACGTAGTTGCATTTGAGGGTCTGGAGGCATAATTCTCTATCACTCATCCCCATGCCCAGTCAGTAGATTCTCAGTTTTCAGAGAAAAAATAAATTTCAAGAGAAAATGTTTAAGGCTCTTTGGACTAGATGTATTAGATTGTCTATGAAGAGGCATGGTTTCTCAGACTCATTTGGATGGGTACAGGAAAATCACTCTCACTGAGGTAGTATAAATTGTTTTTGGAGGCATTTATTTCATATTGGTGAGACCCTGAGCATAGGATCCAGTAAAAAAACACCCTGATGCTGTGCAGTAGATAACTTTTATATCAATAGACTTTTCTAAATAAAAATATCCTAGGGAAAATTTAGAAACAGTATTAACCTCAAAATGTTTCATCATTTGTTCATATTTTAGGGAAATACTAGTAAAAGTTTTGTTTTACATAAATCCTGTGAAAAAAATTAAATACATTTTGATTGGTCCTAAAATATGTCAATTATAAATTCAACATGTTAATATTTTTACTATATAAAATTAAAATTGATTTGAAGTCTATGTATTTTTCTTCAGGTTTTATTTGTATTTTAACTATATAAACATTGTTATTAAAAATTATTGTTTTGCATTTTTTTCAGAGCCTTAAAAATTTTCTTCTTGCCTATTATGTGAGACATCTGAATTACTAATAATATGGAACTTTAATTATAACCACTGTTTGTGACACGTCTTCCTTCATTCTTAACAAGTGTATGCATTCTGAATTGCCTTTTATTATGTATTTTTACCTTGAACTGATTAATTCCCAATTATGTAACCTTTCTAAAATACTGCTTTGTCATGTCACTTACCTCATCATAAACCTTTAATTGACCTTCATTTGATTTAAAATTTCACTCTTTAAATTAGCAGCCAAAAACTTAAACAATGTAGACAACTTACATACACAAAATTTTCTTGCTCCATTTATTTCTACGTAAACATCTTACTTCACCTTAGCAAGTAAGTTTAATACTAGTAGTTCTCAGAGTAGGTCTCATAAATATATACTTACTCCTTATTCATGATGCCCAGGATGCCTTTCTGACTTTTCAGTAATCCAAGATATAGTCACTCTGAAGGATTTAGTTGAGATAGCCCCATATATGATCCTTCTCTCTTTTCCCCATTTCACTCAATCCCTTCCTTTTTTCACTCATCTTCAACAAATGTTTGTCAAACACTTACTTTATATCAGAAACTAAGGTAAATGCTGGGAGAAAAATTTGACACAATTCTTGCTTTCACAGAGCATACTGTCTAAATTAGTGATAGGCATTAAACAAATAAATGCATTATATGTATGTATATACATACATATGTATAGGACAATTGCTATAAAGAAAATGTATAGGTTGTGTTTGCATTTGGAAGGTTTAAAATAGTATAATTTGAATTAAATTCTGGGTTGTGAAAAGGCTTAAAATTTTCTAGGGACTGAGTTACCTGTCAGGTAAAAATGAAGGGAAGAACATTCCAGATAGAGGCTAAAAGCGTAAAGGACCTAAAAGACCTAAGGAAGGAGAAAGTTTTTCATGTTTAAGAAACTCAAAGATGACTAATGTTGCTAGAAACTCAATGATTAAAGAAAAAATTGTCCTAGGAAGGAATTAAAGAGGTAAGTGGAGCTAGATCATTCAGGGTGATGTAGGCCATTACAAGAATATTTATCTTCTTGAAATTCAGTAGGAAGGTATTGAAAGAAAATAAGAAGGTCAATGGCATGATTAAATTTGCATTAAAAAATTATCCCTCTTTTGTGGTATATGTGTGAAGGCATAAAATAGTGGATAAAGTAGTACAAGATAATGGTGTTGAACTAGAGGGATGGAGGTGGAGAGTAGTGGGCAGAATATAAATAGAATCACTGTCAACTAGTGATAGAGTGTAGAGGTGGAAGGAGAATGTATCAACTACAATTTCAGAGTTTCTTTGTGGTCTCCACTCATTTATTTGTTCAACAAATGTTACTGAAGTATTAAGATGAAAGCCAGACATGATGCAATTATTATGAGTTTAGTTAGAAAAAAATAAGATTGAGATACCAGTAAAAAAGTCATGGAGGTAGATACATGAATGAAAATTAAAAGAAGTTTAGATTAAAGCAAATAAGTTTAAGAGTTGTTCACATGAAGTTGGTATGTTTAAAGTTATGTGAATGGATGAGATTTCCTTAGGAGAGTGAAATGAATCTGGACCATGCCATCAAGACCCAAGCGTTTAGTTGGAAAAGTGCCCAGCAAAGGATATTGAGTAGTTGTGACCAGAGAAACAGGAGAGGCACCAGGAGCGTGAAATGTCACAAATACCAACTGATAATGGAATTCAAAATGAAAGTGCTGAACTCCATTAAAATGCCTCTTAATGTGTAAAGAAAATGTGTAAACTGACAAGTATCCATTTTACTTGACAACTTAGAGATTTTCAAGAGCAAAAGCCAAATTGCAGTGGGATGATGAACAAGGTAGGGGTGGTGGTGAGAAACTGAAGCAACCAAAGAAGGCAATTCTTTTAAAAGCTCTGTTTCATGCTTAGAAATTATGTTGTACCACACATTTTTCACTAAATCTGGTCATGACTTAAGATACAATATTGTTGTTTTAGTGGCTTAATTTTGCTCTTTTGATTTTTATTTATAGTAGTCTAGTTCCTTAAGTAAAAGTAAGTTCTTGGGGGTAATATTGCATAGTTTATTTGAATCACTCATTGTATTTATATTTTGTGGGTACTCCATAATAATGAATAGATATGAATCAATGAAATAATAAATAGTGAAGAAAGAACCACAGATAATGAAAAATATTAATAAACTTAGCATGGGAGATGCAATCTCTTTTATTAGGACTAGTTTTAGATTTTGACACTCCTCAGATACCTCTTCTCTCACAGTTATTTGTGGGAAATTGCCCAGTATACTCAACATAACACACAATCTATAGAGTTGATTTCTTAGAGAATTCATTTGGTACCTATGTTAGTATCTGCCGATTTGTCTTGATGTTAGAGAGATAACTACCACCTCTGTGACCATCATTTGGATTCACCTTAGCCTTATAATTCCAACATCAGGACCTTTCAACATAGTCTCTGTTGAAAATACAGAAGACATCACCTGTGTAGACAGGGAAGACTTATTCCTTCTGCTTTTAGAAAACTTCAATCTGGGGAATACAGATCTATCCTAAGCCAATATCTTATTACCATGTCTTTCCTTTTAACTGCAGCCTATTGTAGCACAGCATACCTAGCAAAGATCAGACATATATATGTTGACTTTATCATCAAATGCTTACTTCTTGATCTTCATTTCTCATTAACACAGCACAAAATATCTTCCACATTCTACTCTAAGAATTTTTCTATTTATCCATCCTTTTTATTCCGTAAACTTAACAAATATAATTTCTGCATATCCATCGTTCATGAGATTTGCCGAAATATAACAAAATGGCTGGCATGTACAATTAAATATTCCAGCAAAAATCTTTTGGATGTTGTTTTTCTTACATCAAATGCAGATCTTGTGTCTATGCATGAAAATGAAAGGTGATAGGTTCTGTATGGAAATATTAAACAGTGCTTTAGAAAATCTTGAATTGGTTGTTGCCTTTACCATTAACAATCTTTATAATCTAGGGCAAGTCACACAGTCTCTCTAGTCAGTTTCCTTATAAAATCAAGGTATTAAAATACATTAACTTTAAAGCCTCTCTTGAATCTTGAATTAATATTATATCAAAAAATAAAAATATTTATATTTTCAGTGAGCAAGAAGTTAAGATATTAATAAAATGAAAATTGACAATAAAATGAAAATAATTGACAATTATTTTAGATCTTTGCAATTGTAAGCTTCATCTGACTCTCATTATATTTTGTGCTGTGTTGATTTTTTTTCTATTTAAAAATCAATTTTAGATCTTTTTAAGGATGACTAACTTTGAAGCTGGTGGCCCATCTGTTTTCTCTTTGTTAGCAGACTTTTTGCGACTACTCTGAGTTTGCAAAGAAAATGATTTGCTTTGATAAAGCAGCTTTTCAAAAAGAAAAAAAAATAGCCTTAGATTTTTTTTTCACTCCATAGTAAGTGTTTCTAACACTCATAAACTCATCCTAAGTAGGAAAAAAGTGGTTGGCTATTTGAAAAATTGCTATTATTAAATAAGCCTCTTATCTCTAAGGCTCAACTCTTTATACAGCAAAAGAATGTATTTTTGAAATTCTATGCTTCTTTAAAAATTGGTTCTAACTTGTATGTAATGATATTCTGACCATAACTTTTTGTACTATAATTAATTCCCTGCTGTGTCTTATTCCTTATTTATACTATGTGAAAGGATTTCAAAAAATTAGGTGGATATTACTTCATTTCAATTCCCAGCTATTCTGTATGTTTATATTTCTATATATGTTAGCAGTATTCTTTTCTATATATGTTAGCAGTATTCTTTTGATGTTTTAAATTCTTTGAAGGACGTTCAAGTAGTATTATGTTCACCAAACCATCGTGCAGAAAATGTAGGTTCTTATTATTTGTCACATCATTGCCTTGTGTATGTCCCCTGAATTTCCTTAAATGACATTTGTTCAACCCAGAATTGTGCATGTTGCTGAAGGAAAACATAACTTATGTCAATTATTAAATCAATTATTAGTAAGAGCCTCAGCTTTCCATGTATAAAAATGCCTTTGAAGTAAGGCATCCAAAACTAATCTATCTTAATGTACATTTACAAGAATAAATTGGGATAGTTTGTATGAAAGCCATTTATAATATTTTACAGTATATGACAGATGGAATTCTGAAATTACTTGTATTGTTTGTACTATCCTCCAAAATGTGCTATGTATTTAGTAATATATTGACTTTATCAGTGGGTCAAGCTTATTCCTAAAAGTAGTTGGCATTATATTATACTGATATAAAACAACACATTGATATTATGAAATTACTGTATTTTTATTTCACTTCCTTGCTCATATTATCTCTTAGATTAGGTAAATATGTTACTTTTAGAAGTTTCCAAGGAGAGCATACAGAGTAAAATTACTTGTAAGATAGAATCATTTAAGCAAGAAATTTAGGGCTCACATTATTTAATCATGCTAATAAGGACTAAAAAAGGATGAAAAATAAGTTTGATTCTTAATTTAATGATATACAATATATTTGTTTATGCATTTATTGGACTCCAGAATTTCTACCACATAAAGCCACAGCGATTGGCTATAAAGTCTATGAATTATTCACACGAGACATTATGTGAATCTAAAGATTTTTTTAAGATTATTAAATACTATTCTCATTCAAGAAGCATTTTATTACATAATATGTGCTAGGTGTTGGGCAGCAGGGTGTCTAGACAAGAGGTTCTTTTTTTTTTTTATGTTTTGCTATACTAAGCCACTACAATTGTTCACTATTCTGCATTCCTATGCAAATACAGAAAATTATTCTCCACTCCTTTCCCTCAGGCATATAAATTTAACTTAAATATTTAACTCATTCTTTTATTTAGAAATCACATATTTCTGGAATACCAGTTGTGCAGAATTATATTTTCATAGATGTCTTCTGAATTGAGTCCTTAATCATACTCCTGTTATTGCTTTTATAAGCAATGATTGTCTGAAATTCTCATTTAAATCACCTTTTAACTAAGGAGAATTACTGACACAGAGTGGGTGATCACACATACACACACACACACTCTCTCACACATACATTAGTGTTAAAGACAACTTACTGTTCTACAAGATTTGGTTCTGCCTAGAGTTCATTTACTCTAATTATAAACAGAACAGTCAAAACATATGCCTAGTGGCTTCTGGGAAAACTGTTGTATGTTTTCACTTGTCCTTTGAAGAGAGAGAGGTGCTGTGATTTTACTCTCTTGGGAGCTCTGCTGGCCTTATTAGCATTCACCTTGCTTATCTCATGCATGTCTTCTAACCCTGTTTGTGTCCTAAATGCCCACCAGTAGAATTTAGTATACCCTAAAGAATTTAGAAGCGAGGTTGAACCAGAAGTAATTTAACTCTGGACAATGTGCACCATTCCACACCTCTTGGTAATTTGTGCAATCTGAAAAAAAATCAGGTCCTGTCTGCCAGAACCTTTGGATGTTTCTTTTCGGTTATTACATCAACTTATTACAGGGCTTCCTGCTTGCAAAGCAGTAACTACTTCTTTACACAGTCTCTCTGTAGTAGAGTGTTTCCTAGACCTTTAACAGAACTCTTTATCACTGAAAACAGATTCCACATCTAAGGCTACAAACAGACACAGCAATGGTGCCAAAACCTTTTGAAGAGAACTTCTATTTCTCAGTGATGACAGGAAAAGGGCAGCCTGTTATTTTTAATTTTGGTTTGAGTCTACATTGGCCCTTTAATGATTGTACTTGAGAAAGACGCACATTTTAGGAGTGCCTGTTTACTTTACATCAACACATTGTGTCGTGATATATCAAAAGGAGCATTTACTTTTTAAGTAGTTTTTAAATGCTTTCATTGTGTATTACTACATTGGATTGATTTAGTAAAGGAGATGATATTTTTTAAAATTAATAATTATAAGGGCCCAGAAGAATGCCTGGTATATAATAAGGATTATATGTGTTTGCAAACTAAGTAACATAAAAATTATAAAGGCTTAATTTCACTCTCATAATGGCTATAAATGATAAAAGGATAGAAATGTATGTATAATGGTTTTCTTTCTTGATATGTATATCACTGATCATTTTTATCTGTTTAATTTAAGGAAGCATTGTAGTTTAGGGCAGTGGTTCTCAACTGGGGGCAATTTTGCTGCCATCCCCCACCCCTTGGGGACATTTGGCAATGTATGGAGACATTTTTAGTTGTCACAACTGGGTGACAGAGAGGTACCCTGGCTTCTGTAGGTACAGGACAAGGATGCTACTAACATCCTGCAATGTACATGATGGTCCCAAAAACAAGGCAATAAGTAATACATACTTAAACATACAGTACATAAAATGAAAATGCTTATTTACATTTAAGATTTATTTATAAATTTCAATATTTTATTCAGTGAGTAATAATATTCGTACGTGCTTTTATTCAAAGCACTTTTCTTACATGTAATTATATTTACCAGTATAGGGATAATGGCTTCTTGATATCACAGCATTGCATGTTTCTATTATTCTGCCTGTAGGTTTCTATGTTGATGTATTTGTAATTAATTAAATTAATATATGTATTATAGAGTGTATTCTGTCATTTGTTTATAAGGCCTCAGCTTATACATTCATCATTTATTTTCTGAAATAATAAAGTGATCTACTCAATCAGTCTCCAAGCAACTAGACCAGTGTCAAATGGGTCAGTCAGTTGCTGAGTTTTTATTCTAAGGAATATCTTGCTACTACTACTAAATTATCAAAATTTATTATTTTTATAAATTAGATAATATTATGACCACTGTCATTTGTATTTCAGAAGTTGAAATATTTACATAAATAGAAGATAAAGGAGTTGAGTGAAACATATTTTAATGCGAGTGTTTTTATAGCTCTGGATTTTACCCAAAGATGTATGTACCCACCATTTATGTTTACACAATGGGGCCGGGCAGCAGTTAAAAATCGCAGCCATACAGTATCTCCCTTTCAATTCATTTTCTACAGTATTGACAAAATACACTGAAATTGATTTTTTTTCATTTGCTTTGATATCTAATGCTGTAGATATAATGTCATATTGCTTTGGTGGTTTTGAAAGATCTGTTAAATAAGCCATTTTAATAAGGAAAGTCCAGTAGATTATTTTCCAGACTGTATAAATATTAATGGAGTTCTTAGTAAATGCCAGGTACTGGTAGGACATGTGTATTCAGCATTGAACAAGACAGGCAGAGTCCCTGCCCTTATGCAACTTACATTCTATTTGACCTGGTGTGTTAGTCCACTCTCACATTGCTAATGAAGACATACTTGACTTAGGAAACTTACAATCATGGTGGAAGGGGAAGCAAATACGTCCTTCTTCATATGATGGCAGGAAGAATTGCTGAGCAAAGGGGAGAAACCTCTTATAAAACTATCTGATCTCGTGAGAACTCATTCACTGCCATGAGAATAGCAGCATGGGGGTAACTGCCAGAGTCTCTCCCATGACATGTGGGGATTACGGGAACTACAACTCAAGATGAGATTTGGCTGGGGACACAGACAAACCATATCACCTGGGTACCGTAATGGGCAGAGGTAAACGTGTCTATTCTTGGAAATAAAATATATGGTATTCTCATTGTGTATCTTAACCTGCAGGTCTCATTAATAGGAAACCATGAACTTATTCAGAAGACACATTTCTCAGTGTGAATTATCCATACAAAAGTTACTACTTAGCTTCTACTACAAGAACTGTAACCAAGAATAATTCTGATTCACTTTAACATAATTTAATATTTATCTACTCTTTCAATTGAATTCACATTATAATGTTGATATTTTCATTAATCTTTCAAATATTTTTAAATTCTGTTTAACATTAGTTATTTTTCTAAGTATAATACCAGTTTTCCTAGATGGCTATTGGGGATTGTTTCAAGTTTCTCTATTCCTTTAAGAACAATTCTTGTTGTAAAGCAATATATATATATTTTTTTTGTTAAGTGGAGAACATTTGCAGGAAAAATATATTTTAAAGTCAATGAAAATAATCATGTGCAGAGTTCTTATGTATGCAAGCAATTATAACAGAATAATTTTGCCTGATAACATTCATGGCAACTACCAATAATTTTTACAAAACAAGGAAAAGAACTTCAGAAAAAATAAAACATTATTAAACGTTCATTAATCAGTGATTGAAGTATTTCTCCCCTCCCCCATAAAATCTATCATCACATCATCCAGCCTTAACAAATTTTGGCTTTGCACATTGGCATGATTATTGTATTTCTGTTTTTCACCAAGAGACAAGTTTTTAATATAATAGAATCCCTGAATATCAGGTTTCATTTTACAATCAATGCTTTTAACCAGGTTGCAGTTGTAATGGAGTTTAAATTGCCCGTGCAATGTGTATTGTATCATAGCTTCATATTTGCCTTTCTTTAATTGAGTTACATGCAATGTTGGTGCTACATTTGTTACTAAAGAATGTTTTCTAACAGCTTACTGTACTTGATGTTATAAGAAAAATAATTTTGTATACAGAAAGCCAAGGAAAAAAACAGGGTATAATTTTAATATTAATGAAATAAATATTTTTAACTGTCTTGTTTTCAACCCCGTGCTTTTTTTTTTTTTTTTTTTTTTTTAAGTACAGACAGGGTTTCACCATGTTGGCCAGGATGGTCTTGATCTCTTGACCTCGTGATCCGCCCACCTCGGCCTCCCAAAGTGCTGGGATTACAGGCGTGAGCCACAGCGCCCAGCCCCCATGCTTTTTTCTTAAGTAAAAACCCAATGCTTTATAAAATCTAGAGAGGGAATATACCTATGTGTGGATGACACTGAATCATTGAGAAAAATGCAAAAGGACTGTCTGTCAAATGCCAAACAAGGCAACTGAACACAAAATAAATTGCAATGAGAGGCTGGTGTGACTTACTAATGGATCACACAGGCTGAAATAAGTGAATGTGGTTTATTTGTTTTAAATCAGCATCAGGTGTTTTGTTTTTCATTTCTTAGTGGTGTATTAAATAATAATATGTTTTAAAATTCGTATTTTCTTGCATTTGATGAAATACAGGCTATATGCTATTGTAAAGAAATGAGAGGAAGACAATTAAAAGGTAACAATGAACTTATTATAATGTGCACAGTCGACTGATTAATCACTAGATTTTCCATCCTTTCATCCTCATTAGGAATTCTATGGATAGGTAATAAGCTAGCTGCATGACAACTAAATTGCGCAGAATCTGACATAATTACATGAGTTTCAGGAGGCTTAATTCTGATTTTGAGAAAGATGTGGCTAGACACATGCATTAAAATTACCTTCAGGGATCTCAAATTCTTCAGAGGTAATAAACATTGATTAACATCATAATATGGAAATTATTTTCCTCTGGGCCAATGCAACCAAATCCATATATATATATATATATATATATATATATATATATACACACACACACACACATACATATACATATATATACACACACACATATGTATATACACACACATATATATACACATATATATACATATATACATATACATATATACACACATATACACATATATATACACATATATATATACCCAAATCAGATCTATCTATATCTATCTATTTATCTTAGATTCCCATCCTTCCGATCCACATGCATATGCCAAAATGTATTTTAATATTTTGTGTTAAGAGGATGTTTCCTATGTACTTCTAAACATATTCCAAAACATGTAGCATAAAATAAACCTAGAATTTTAGAATTGGAAAGCAACTGAATGATTGTTAGAGTTTCTTCAAGATCTAAATTCTATTGTCTTACATTTTATTCATTTCATTCAGTGAGTGGACTTAGAAACTGAAGCCCAGAATAATTAATTTATTCATTCCATGTTACACAGTTCAATGGTAGCACAACCAGAGTCTTTTGGCTTGAGGTTCAGTGTTCTTTCTATTAGCTCAAATTGTCATATGATATACTAAACACACAATAGGGTAATTAGTGTAGTGTATGGTATGATATGCCTCCTACTTTTCCCTTTCTCTGCCTCAAACAAATACACTTTCAAGACTGAAGTCTTAATTTTTCCTGTTGCTGAGAGTGTTGGCAACTGATAGCTCTCAAGTAAATTTCTCTCCAATAATTTCCCTGCTTAAAAAAAAAAAGCAAAACCAAAAAAACCTACTCATCCAATACTATAGCCCTTCCCAGAGCCTGCCAATGTCCAATAATTGGATGATGGGATATAAGACTCCCACCGACTTGCCTGAATTGGAGACCACTATTAAGAACCATCCCAAATTCAGACCTCCCTATGTGATCAGTCGAGATAGTGTAATTGCACAGAATTTAATTTCTCACTGCCTGACTCTGCTTTCTTCATTCTCTATAGTTGTTGGCCTAAGAACACTCCCCAATACATTTCACAAACATCTGTCTCAGAGTCTGTGTTCTGTGGAACCAAACTACAACAATAAATATAAAATTACTTGAATTTTCTAGAGAAAGTGACTTTCTTTTTAAAATAGAGATAAAAGTGTTCCAAGTGATTAGGTTCTAAAAGATGAAATAAATACCTCTCAAAGTAGTTTCAAGGTCTGTTAGTTACATTATATTGTTATTGTGATGATGATGATTATTGTTGTGATTAAGGTAATACATTCCAGGTAATTAGGCATTTTATAATCAAGGAGGTCATTAAATATTTGTAATAATCCTTTATGAAGATATGGATATAAATATAAAACTTCATTTCTCAGATGAGGAAATTGGCAGCTTAGGAAGCTTAGGTAACTTGCCATGTTCACTAAACTAGAAAGTGTCTGACTTGAAGCTGACTTAAGGTAGCATTTGGGTCTTATATGAACAGCCCTATTTCACATGATGTATGCAGCACCTTGTCCTCAGTGTGGCCAATAAATATTTATCACAAGAATAAATGAATTCATATATATCTGACCCTACCCATATGATTAACCCCTGCACAATGCAATCTCCTATGTCCACTATGAGCTTTGGAGATAATAGTAAACATCACAGAGAACTTAAAAAAAAAAAAAAACCAAGGGCAAAAAAACTAACATGTCAAAAACAAACTATGCTAAATAAACATAAATGGTTGATTTAAATGTGTATTTTCCTATAAAAATTGAGAGTAAGAATCCCCATCTTGCTTCTTTTGATAGTAGATCCACATGTGCCTTCTAAGTACCAGATACTGTACCAGAGAAGGGGTGCTGAGGCTGCCTGTGTGACTGAATTATTTGATCCTTTTCAATATGTCTTTTTAAAACTGTATATTCAATTTAATATAATATGCCAGGAGAATTAAAATGATCACATAAAGAAAACAATGAATATTCCCTCAAAGGTAATATTAAAATAGTGGAAATGAAGTCTACTCCTACCATTTCTACTTTCCTAGGCAGCATCTGTTGAAATAGAAATGAAAAAGAAATGTAACCACTGGTATTATCATTATGGACTTATTAATGTTGCATTCATCCCCAATTTTTTCCACAATATTTCATAAGCAGCACCCATGATATGTCTAACATTTGGCCACACATATTGAGCACAAGGTTGATTTGGGGGTTGGTTGGTAACAATTAAATAAACATATAAGTTTACAGGGATGGAGGAAAAAGAAAAGATCACATTTCTAATAGGTCCATAGCCTAGAGTATTGGGAAAGAGCCAAGAAGAAGAAAGTGAGCTAGACAAGTTCCCAAATGACGAAAATGGAATCAAAATAGTTTATTCCTTTTACTCCTAAAAAGTCTGAGGCATCTCTTGTGAGTCTTACAATGTTTCCTTTCTACACCAAATTACCAACCTACCTATGTCTACTCCAAATCTAAGGAAAAGTTAAAACAGCATATTAGAATTCACAGAGGGGGGTCTGCTGTTAAGTAGCTTATCACAAAAATATAAATAAGTAAAGATGACATCACAAACATCAAGACAATAAAAAGGAAAGATGACATCACAGACATCAAGACAATAAAAAGGAAAGGCCTGAGTAGCAAAATCCTTCCCTCTGAAATCGCTGAGTTTAAGGACGCCTAGTGGGTCTTTGTTTTGTAGAAAAGAAAAGGAGGGAGACTTATTTCAATAATAATCATTTTGAGGCATCAGCTCATATTACAATGTTTTTCTGCATGTAATTAATTTTAGAAAAATGTGATGAAGTTTTGAAAAATTCCTATGGAAATACTCGAGGAAGAAGGAACTGGTAGATAATCAAGCAGACGGCCTGTCCTACACTAGCTTAGGATAAAATCAAACTCTGTGCTACAATTTTCCAGTCTGTATAATGGGAATAAAAGAAGCTACCTCAAAAGACTCTTGTGAAGAGTGAATATATGAGAGCAATAGCAGAGTGTTGGAAATATAATACACACCCAATAAATATTATGTATTATCTCAAATAAACTTTATTCAGCAAATATTTATTAAATGGTTAATATGTGCCAGGCAATTGTGTCAGGAAGAAAGAGTAGAAATGAAGAGAAATGGATGACTTGAGATTATATTTTGTAAATAGCAAGGACCTGATTTTAAGGTGTATGAAGAAAAGAGAAAAGAATAATTTTCAGGTGTTGGCCTGAATGTGGTGCCATTTACTGAGAAGGGAAATTCTTGGGGAAGAATGAGTTTCACAGTTGAGAATCAAGTTTTATTTTGTTTGGTTTGATATTATGCCAAATTAGTAATATTAATATAAGTAATATTAATCAAACAAAAAGTGATGATGGCTAAATAAGCAAATGAGCCTGCAGCTATCTATAGTGCTCTTCTCTCTTCTCCCTTGTCTGTTTCTCTTCATTTTTATCCTCTTTCTTTGTAGCAACAATAAATCCTTCATTTTTTGCACGCAGAACAATTAAGCCAGCCAGTCTCAGTTTTTACCTCAATGTGTTTTTCTACACAAACATAGTGCTCTCTTCAGGAGGAATATGGGTGCTAGCTTGTAATCTTTGCTTCTTCACAGCATGATTCAATGAGCTATGCCTTGTTATTACTAGAGTATACAATTCTTATGAGCAAGAAGATGGTATGTACTTGTGGACCTGATTCTGATTAATAAATTGCATCCAAAAGTCTAAATGAAACATGTATTGAAATTTCTAATAAGTGGTCTATTGGTCTTCTTAGATTATTGTAGTTACTTGAGTGTTTTTAGTTCCTTTAATTTCTTGCTTACCACTTTGGTGATACAAATCATGATACTGATAATTCTATAAACTCTCTGGACATATATTTAAGTAACTATAGCATATTAAGCCAACAAAAGCTAATGGCCTCATATGTCTTTATTCATCACTTATTAAAATAATCTGTATTTTCATACTCTGGTATCGCTTCAGATCATATAAATCACCTTTTACTTAATAAAATAATCTGTATTTTCTGTGAAGCTATATAATTCAAATTTAGTAAATTAGATGAACAAATATCAAAATGCCTTTTAGAGTAAATTAACCATTTAATCACTATCTGTAATAGTATTGCACCGGAAAATTTAATCCCATGGATAATTGTATTGATAATTTTATAAACCTCATTGAAAATTTACGGGTTCAGGCACAAATGTATAAATATCACTCTGTATTGTATGTATGCTATGAAAGTGTTTTTTTAAGACATCTTTTTCTTTCTGTGTCTTACCATAGGCTACATATCGAAATCGAATTGTGAGCCAAAATCTCAGCACAAGGGACAGAAAAGCAATACATACTCCCACCGAGGACCGTTTTAGGTATTCGGCAGCGGACCAGACAAGCCCCTACAAAAACAAGACCTGTCAACTCCCAAGTCTCTGTTTAAGTAATTTCCTGAAGGACAAGGAACTAGCAGAAGTTATCAAACATTCAAGAGGAACTTATGAAACCCTCACTTCAGACGTTACACAGAACTTACGGGCCACCGTTGGGCAGAGCTCTCTGAAGCCAACAGCTAAGACAGAAGGGCTCTCCACGTTCTTAGAGAAACCAAAGGACCAAGTTGCTACGGCCCGACAGCATTCGACCTTTACAGGCAGGTTTGGACAGCCACCCAGAGGGCCAATCTCTTTACACATGTACAGCAGGAAGAATGTGTTTCTCCACCACAATTTACACAGCACTGAGCTGCAGACTCTAGGCCAGCAGGATGGGTAATTAAATCACCCTATTCCTGTCTTTGGGTAGGATAAAGATGGTTAGTGTTTCTCGTGCATAGTTCATATTAAAATTGTCATGTACTTTTTCTTACATTTTAGTTATAAACAGAGTTGTGTTGTTGGGTTTTTTTTCTTAGTCATAAACAAAGACTTGTGGTTTTTTTTTTTCCAAGAGTGAAAGTTTGAGCATGTTAATTGAACTAGGTTGAATTGCCTTGAAGACTTTACTATATATGTGTATAATAAATGGGACCATCATGATCATTTATATAGTCCATAATTTATTTATTTTTTATCTCTATCACTTACTGATATGCATTAAGGTTTCAGAAGATAATATCAAATAGCAATCTGTTCGCTGTTAATGGTGTTACTATAAAAGTAGACCTGATGAAAAATAGATAAAGGAATTATAAAGAATTTTAAATTATATAGTTAATAGAAGGAGGAAAAAAGAGAAATGTTAACGTCTTATATTTGGTGGTATATTTATTTGAAGAATGTGGCTTGCTTGCATGTAACCTAGAGATGTGTTTGTCTCTATTACATACATTCAAGCTCATCTTGTGATACTAGTAAGGGGGAAATGGCTGTATTTTTTTTCCTTTAAACGTTTAGTTCATACTAGTTCACAAAGGATTTCAGACAGAGTAATTGCTAGCCAAATAGAGAATGACAGCTCTGATCTTTGAAAAATTTTGCTTTTAGTTTTTGTTATTGATGTTGAAGTACCGTGACATAACACAAGGTGATAAAGTTGGTTGAATTTTGTCAGATGATACATAAAGACTGACATGCTATATTCTTTGAGCCACTGTCATGGCAATATAAGCATTTTTTCAAAATTTCAAGGATGAAACATCCTAAGAAAATTATTCTTTTTCTTTACTTTCCTTATTTTTTAAAATGTTCTTTTTTATGTAAATCCAATTTGGTTTATATACATCAGCCCATATCTATAATTTTATGAACTGAGGAACAGAAAGTCGGTATTTTAGTAGCCAGCATACAATTTTCTGACTATGCAGAAATCTTGATTTAGAACAAAAAGTAAATGTGAACATTGGCAATTTAATATTAGAAATAAGCTTCTAACAGGAATATTTAAAACCCATTTGATGGCAAATATTTCTCTTTGACAAATAAGGCCCAAATATGTTATAATATGTTATATACTTATGTGCACTTTAGATCAATATATGAATTGATCTATGGATAATTCCATCATGTTCAATTAGTAGCAGAGCAGAATCAAAGAGTACAATTAAATACATAAATAAATAATTTTTAAAAGACTAATAGGAATCAAGGCTGCAGTTTTCTTATACACATCAGAGCTGTTAAGTACATCCACATTAGCCATAGTCCATGCAAATTGAAACTGTCATACCTACTGCATGATCTGTTTCCCTTGCATTTTCTAACAGAATCTGTCAGCGTGCACAAGCAAGATGAATAAAGGGAAATTGAGATAGCAGTTTTAGCATGGCATCTGACAACTTGCTTAAATTAAAGCTGTGTGCAAAATGTATCTCCTATTATAAAAATGTATTTGTGCCCTGTGCTTTGGGGAAAAGCCATTAGACACTCCACCCCTGAGCTTTAACTACTGAACTTTGATACATTTGCAAACTTAGATTGGAACTGATAAAGTAAGGAGTCGAGTGGATATGTTGTACTTGTAATTTTGGTTTTCCAAAGGAACACACATGTGCATCAAGGCAGACATTTGCCAAATGTTTTCTTTCTTTGCGTGTTTGTAATTCTGCCAAAAGAGAACAATATACACTGCAAATTGCTTGACTTAATGAGATTGCTATCTAAAGTTCCCACCATACTTTGGAAGCTATAATGATCATGCAGATATACACTTTGGGCTGGGCAATATTTAAGAAATGATAGGAAAAGAGAAAAATCATAATTATTAATTGTGGAATTCAGCTTGATTTGTCCTAAATGTTGGTGTCTGTTGCTAGAGTATTTTAAATCTGTAAATAAATAAGCATGATAAAATAATCAAGGATTTTTTCCCAGGATATGGAAGAACTATGTATCACAAATAATGTTTTTGATTTGGACTTTTGGAGTTGATAGTTTTGTTTTCCTGGAAGATAGACTTTTGAATCATACTTTATAAAAATAATCTATTTAAAGAAGATCTGTCATTTAATAGACATTTTAAGAGATGTTTTAAACACTAGTATTTTCTTGAAAAATCTTTTTTAAAGCTGAATCATTCAAAAGAAAACCTGGATTAAACAGTTCGATTTTAAAAGGAAGGGTATTTTTTGGAAATATCATCTTAAAGCTGTTTTGTATCAGTATTTTCAGCATTGTTATAATATTATTTGTAATACTAAGTGTAACTCAGGCCTGGAGAAGGTGTAAGCCCACTATGCTAATAATGTACATCAGTAACTGTAAAACAGGGGTTCTTTGTAAGTTCCTCTTGTGTATATATAGTAACTTATAACAATGGCATGTGGGCATTCTTTCAGTGAATTGCTTTCTTTGTACTAAAATCTCTAGTTTTCTAAGACAGTTCCATGTATAAAAATGATTTATGCATTTCTCCAAGGCGGTACATATCCAAAGACATGACACCAGGGGGAAAAAGTGCTTGTTTTTCTGATGGAAGCAGTGGTCTTTTCTTTCCTCTTTCTTTTGTGCATGTGTATGTGTAGCTAAGCCTAAATAACCCTGTAAAATTTCTGCTGCAAATTGTCTCTTCTGAATTTAGAATGTGTTTTAAAGGAACACTTAGGAAGAGAAATACCTTGAAGAAAAGCTGTTTCCACCTGAAATAAACTGTTCCCATTTTTATAATTATTGGAACATGAAACTGTATTTCTATGAACTCAATGATTTTTTTCCATAAAATTATATGCTAAGAGAGTCACCACAAAACTATGAGTTCTCTCTCGAATTATTTTTGCTTCTTTGGAGCACCATAGTCTTTGTTCAAATCACAACATGAAACTGTTGCTGCAATGCTAAAGATGTGAATCCACCACTATCAATACGGTCAGGGTAAAACCTGGAGCCACATGTTATTCAAGTTATTTTTGTTATCTAATGATTGACATGAAAATAAAATAGTAAGCCAATATTAATTTGTAGGCATAGTTGCCCAACTTAAAATGTTTACAAAGATTTTCATGATTAATCTGGGTTTATGATTTAATCCTAACTCATTGTCATTATTTCCTGAATGTTGAACTCCCATTATAGGAAATTCCACATTTTGTTTTGTTTTCTTTGTCTTGTTTAATAGAGATAATACCCATACACCCCTCTCCAGAAAAAAGTTTTTAAAAATTATTATGATATATTTAAGATTCACATGCCCAGGATAAATGATTACATTCCACTAGCCCTCTCAAAAAATTTCTTGGCAACTCATTTGTTGATTAAATAGTAGGAACAGTTTGCTGAATGGTTAGGATTATCTCTGCACATCATTCGTCATCATCAGCTTCTCATTATAAAGAAATAGTAACCCATAGCAGTGGATAATTTGGAATGCTTAGCATAATCTCATAATTATAATCTAAATTTTTACTACTTTTTCACTTTCAGAACTTAACATTCTAAACAGCTATAGAAGGAAGTGGTTCAAAATAACCCTAAGATTCCATTGAAACATTTACACACAGATGAAAGTAGAAAAGAAAGGGCAATACATGTGAAAATGATATCTATGATTGCTGTTCATGTTACTGAATCACATGCCCCATAATCAGAGGCTTTTCCCTTATTGATAATATTAGCTCAAATGTAGCACCCATTCATTTATACCAGGATTTTGATTGCTATCTAAGACTTGACTTTATTTAGGCATTATTATCAGATCCTGTTATGTATTTTCATATGCATATATATATTTTTGTATAAGAAATATTTCAATCACATGTAATATTCTTGGGAAATTTACCTCTCCTAGAGTTTAAGCTTTTTAAAACATGTCTTGTTTCTTTCTCATGTGGTAAATTTATCATGACAACTCTAGGCTGTAGAAGGCGTAATATAAAATACAAACTAGTTTTGGTTCTTATAAAAGGCTGATTTCAGTTAAGACTGGTCATTTTTTTAAAAAGCTGAATTACACTGTAGTATAAAAGCAAACAATCAACTAAGCAACCAAACAAAGAAGCTCTCTTCTTTAATAATATTCATCATTGCCAAATGTTTATTTTTGAAATCTTGTTCTGTGCCAACTTGTTTCACCATGTTAAACTGCATACATACCCATGAACTATTTATTTACAATACATTTGATCTCGTTAAGACCCCAGTTCTATTTCCAAGGCGTGCAGCCCAAAACCAAAAAGTTAAAAGATAACACCCTGTGGTTGAATTACCTATGGAAAAGAATGAAGGCAGTTCACTCTGTTTAAGATGTGGAGAATTTCCTACAAATAGTTAAGGTGAAATAAAATCATTAATAGAGAGTAGGTTCCTTCCATTTGAGTAAGTGATCTAGAATATGGGATACCACGGTTCTTTTTAGAGCATTTTCAGTGTAGCCTCATTAACTTCTCCAATTTAATACGACATACATACTTCTTCCACCTGAACATAAAATTCAAGAATAGGAGCATCCTACATCTTTCATTCTTTCCAAACATTACCTCTTTAGTAAATTTGGGTTGCTATAACAAAATACCATGGACTGGGTGACTAAACAACAGTCACTTGTGTCTCAAGTTCTGGAGGCTAGGAAGTCTAAGATTAGGGTGGGGCAGAATAAATTATTGGTGAGGATCTGCTTCCTGATTTGCATTTTGGAGAAAGAGCTCTGGCCTCTTCCTCTTCTAATAACTACAATAATTTCATGATGGGGGCCCCACCCTCATAATCTCATCTAAACCTAATTACTTCCCAAGGGCCCCAACTTCAAGCACCATCACACTGGGGATTAGGGCTTCAACATATGAATTTGGGGGGGGATATAAAAATTTAGTTTATAGCACTCATTTTCAGGTCAAAGAGCCCACTTCCCTAATCACATACTTCAATAACTAGTTAGGTAATTATTGTTTTACTCTTTTGTAGATTAGATCAGAGACATTAGGTAACTTGTCCAGGACACACAACATGCATTTTTAATTAAATTGGATTTAATAACCCTTGAACTTTCCATTTATATCATGCTTATCTCCAGAATAGGATCTCTCCTAAGGAGGCAGAGTGATTTAAACAAACATGTGCTGCTTCAATCTCCTTTACTCCTAAACTTCCATTGATATTGCTAGGGACAAAAAATTAAGCAATGATCTATTTTAGGAAATCAAAATACTGTTCATTGAAAAGCAGTTTTAAAACAATTATTGACATTTAATAAATACAGAATTTTGAGAGGGCATCTCTTCTATTTCAAGGTTACCTCCCAGAAAAACTGACCTTCTAATTTTCTTCTCTTGAAAGCAATTGGAAAAAATGCTAAGAAATGATTTTATATTTTTTAAAGTAGAGGGCCAATGAAGTGTCTAACAAAAGGAAAGCATACAGTAAATGAAAAATAAACTAGTTATCAGATTGTCTAATATCTTTCCTTCATAGGACATTGATATAGACATCATCAAATTCCTGTTTGTATTGCCTTATACATACTTAAAAAACAAGATATTTACAAAAATATTTTAGATATTCCTGTCTAGGAACTAAAATTACAGCTGATTTAGAATTTGCTTAATTATTCAGAAGGAATTGAAGTGAAATGAGGAATACAAATTTACTTGTCCTAAATTTTTAAATAAAATGTATTATATTTTGTAGTCAATTATATATACCAAAATAATGTCTGAATAAGATGTAATCCTGTCATGAGTTCTCTCTTCCAAAAAAGAATGCAAGAGAATTGAATATTATCTTAGTTAGACCCCATTTTTTAAGGAAAAAATACACCCTGTATGATACATTCTTAGATATATGGGTTTGAGATTATTAACATTGATAATAGGTTTTTTTATTCACCATCTCTAAAACTCTAAAACTTTAGTGAGAAAGATAATAAATAGAAAATTACCCTGGAAATTAAAATTTTTAGCAATATTGAATACAGTAGTATAATTTTTTGTGGCTCTTGATTTCCTAAGAAGAATAGTGATTTTTATTTAATGAAAATTTCTCAATTTGGTTAATATTCTAAGAAAAGATTGATATATTTAAGCATGGTGATTAGAAAAATATGCATATTTCCTGCTCATAATAAATTTTAAAACAACAAATTAGTTGTGTGGTACCTGATTGCTTTCAATATGACATTAATTTGTTTTGAACTTGTCTTGATGATAGATTGAGTTACACATGCATTCATATTGGGCATAAAGCATTGTGATTTACTTCTAGGTTCTTGAGGGTTGTGACAATTGGAAAATGACAAATCAGCCACTTATTTCATCAGCTAGTTGACACAATTTATATTTCTACTTTCCTCACCATCAGGCTTTTTAAAATTTCTGATATATAGCAATACTATGCAATGGTCCCCAGGGACCATTAGAAGAATATACTGCTATATTTAATGTCAATAGATCTATAATATAGTATAAAAATGCTATACTATTTTTATATTCATTTATTAAAACTCATTACAATTCAAAATTCAAAATATATTTCACAACATTTTGACTCTGTAGTTTAAGAAACCCTGTGACAGCACAAAAATGCAATTTTTTTTTCTAAGTTCCCTGTCTTTATCAACACGCACACACACCCTTAGAGTTTTAAAAACTGGTAGAAGATGGATGATTCAGTACAGTTACTGAAGCATTCGAAATGATACACATATATGTTTCCATTTGGCATCCAAACTGGCCAACAGGGAAGAACATACAGTTAAAATGCTCCTGCAATGCCTCGAAAATACACTCCAACATCTTGTGTTTACAGGGCCTCACAGCTTCACAGTAAATAGTGTTCTTCTGCAGTGTACTTTCATATAATGCAATTTAAATAAGCTGAAACAAAGCATTACGGTATATTTTATAATTTATAATTAATGTGATGTTATAGTTTAAGAATCAAGCCATTTTCCTGATGATAGGAAGAATTATTTTTAATTCTAAACTTTATTTTCTATAAAGCATGTCAATAAGCAATGTATATATTTTTTCTATTATATTACTGAAGGTGTTAAACTTTAGAGTTGTTTTGAAGACTTTATGAGAACTCATAAACTCTATTTCTGGAATTTATTGGTTTATTTTAAAAACCCTTAGATTATAATTATAATCAATCAACACTTTTGTAGATTAATTATGTAGATATTTCTCTCTTAAATTTCAGTCATGAAACAGTAGTTTTAAAATGTTTAAAATGAAATATTGATGTATCTAGTACTATTTATATATTCTTTCAAATATCCTCATTTTTTAACAGTAGTTTTAAAATGTTTAAAATGAAATATTGATGTATCTAGTACTATTTATATATTCTTTCAAATATCCTCATTTTTTATCTTAAGTGACTCTTGCGTATCTCATTCCCTTTTATGGTTCTTACTTCTGTAATATAGCAAATGCTTTGACATTTGTAGTGATATTATCAGTTGAACAGGTATCATAGCATTTTATGTACAGAAATGACACAAGTGAATATTACAGTTTAAGGGGGATTTAAAGTTCTAATCACTTTTCAGAAGATGTTTGTGAAAAGTGAGAACCAACTTTTAGATAGAAAGTTATTTGAGTTATTACTTTATCCAAGTGTAATGTTTGATTTAGTTTCATTTGTAGGGCTTTACCCAAAATTTAACAATAAGAAAGAATATTGCTTTATTTTAAAACACTACTTATATTACACTGGTAGTCATATGACCAAAATCTAAAAATATCAAAACAATAGGATGTTAAGAGGTGCTTCTGAATTCTGTGGATCCAACATTATATATTTTCCATTAAAGAAGAGCTGGAAAGAAAGGGAAATACACATGTAAACCCAGTCTTGAATTCTTCTGGTGAAGAATGAAATGCGACCATAACCTGTAAATTTGAGCTGCTATCATTTTTCAACTAAATGGCTGATTTTAAAGAGTCTATATTAGGTCAGATGCTGGCAAAAGTTTTATCTTCATACAAACAGACCAGATAGCTTAAGAGTGGACCTGACATCTTTAGACCGAAACAAATACCTCTCTTAGTCGATTTGATAAAGCTGTAGCACCATCTTACCAGCCATCATCACTGTTTTGTTTTTAAGTTCTATCATGAGAATATTATATTGGTAAAGAGAACATGACTGGGCCTGGGAAACATGGGGAAACCCCATCTCTATAAAGAAAAAAAAAAATTAGCCAAGTGTGGTGGCATACACCTGTAGTCCCAACAACTCGGGAGGCTGAGGCAGGAGCATTGCCGGAGACCAGGAAGTCCAGGTGGCAGTGAGCCGAGATGGCATGACTGCACTCCACCCTGGGCAACAGAGAGAGAGATCTGATCTCAAAAAAATGAAAAGAAAAGAAAATACGGCTCATTTGCAGAGGCTTTCATGTCTCCAAAAGCTGCAAATTTAAATATTTTAAGCCATATATTCAAGGGTTGTTGTTCATGTAGAAAGTAAAATGAAGAGTGGCATTTATAATCACCTAAGAATAGATGTTGTGCGGTGAGATTATAACACATGTTGTTGAAATTCAATTCCAAATTGTAATGTAAAAGTTGGAGAGCCAATTGAAAGTATTAGTAGAACACAGGAAGTTGATACAGGATATTTTCAGATCAACTGAGACAAATCAACATCTGATTATTCAGTGAGAATAATATCAACCCATGCTTTCAGACACAAGAGCTGAATGTGAAGGGTTTTGGAAGAATCTTTTCATAACGAAGCCCAGAAACTGATGAAGCCATTCACATAAACTCATTCATATGACAGGTAAGCTCATTACATAGCTCTAGGCAATCACGCTGTTGCATTTGAGGTAAAATTGGAGTTATTGTAAATATGCAATTTGGTTTCATCCTAAAGAGGCTTATACTAATCTTTCAAAGGATGTTGTACAAACACTTCTTAGAAAGGAACTGTCTACCTTATTGGAAATATGGATTCAAATGTATATACTGTGAATCACCCAACTGTAGAAGGTGATTATACACTTTCCCAAGATATCTGATGAATTGTAAGGGACTTGGAAATGTGGTTAGGAAAGGAGGAATTTGTATCATTGTTCTTAAAAGCAATAACATAAATTGTAGAATTATGGTCTAGTCAAACACTGTGCCCTTAAAGCAGTCACATATGTCCATTTGTGGTAGCTCTAAAACATGTTGGAGAAATGAATCTGAAAATATTCTGTGAATAGAGCAGTTGAAGACAGCTTAATGTCTGAGTTCAAACTCCATCTGACAATTTCTTGTCGTGTGCCCTTGGAGCATTTTTTATCTCCATTTTTCCTTCTGTGAAATGGGACAATAATGGGACACCTTATATGATTTTCATGAAGACTGAAAAATAGGGCCTATCACAGAATAAGAAGAATTTAGATGCTTCATCAATCACTTACCACTCGATCAATCATTTGCCTTTCCTAGTAGGTGGAAATCCTTTGAAGCATTTGGCTTTCTCCAAGTCTATCAACCCATGAGCATTGATGATGCTATCATAGAAAAAAACTAAGAGAAATCCCTAGAAAAATATCAAAAATTCTATAATCTCTGAAATTTTCAAATTTTTCATGAGTGTTTTTTTTTTAGTATTTCATGATTAAAACACTGTTTTGATAATGAATGGATTTGCACAAAGACTTCTGAAATTTCTGTATTCTTTTAAAAAATGAAAACTTACCTTTAGTATCAAGTTCTTTGGTTACCGTATAATGTTTCACTAATGTTTATCTTGCTGAAGACAGTGTTGCTTCCAAACATGGGGAGCCTACCACATGTTTAAAACAAAAATGTTTCAAGCTTTTACAGAGCTATTTATTTTTTACTATGTTTTGTTTCATACACACAGAAAAACGTTTCCTGTTCTGAAACTGCTTCATTATCTATTAAAAACAAAACTCATGAGAATGCTTGCTGAAGTGTTAATAACTTACTGACTTTAAAGAGTACCATAGTATATATAACAGTGACCAAAAACCACTGTCTCTTAACAGTATGTTGTGCTTTAGCTGACTACTAGAAAGGTAAAATGTAATGGCAAAGATTTTGGCCATTGTATTTATTATATTGCATTTTAAAGAGTCAGGGTATTCCAATTCTATTTCTCCAATAGTCCTTTAATGAGATAGCAGTCTTATAAATCACCTCTCATTAGGCTTTCTCTCAATGTGTGCATGGAATCCTTAAAGCTTACATTAGTAATAATAAATTCTGAAATTTCCACTAAAAGTTCTGATGTTGGAAGTCTTCCTAATCTATACTTTGAGTAGGCAAAATGACAATTGAACATAGGATTTAAAATTAATAGGGTTGCAGTCACTCAGAGGAATGATCTACACTATAAAAATCTATCCTTTTTTAAGAATTAAGGACAACTTTAGTATTCCTGAATAAAACCATTCTGTTAACTTTATTACATTACATGAATAATCAGCTTTGTTCATGCATTTATGCAACCCACGTTTATGCTGGTTACCTACCATCTGCCAAATACTGTGATCTGCACTTAGGGTGCAAAACAGAACAATAATTAACCTATATTTAAGTGTTTTACATATATACACATGTATATATATGTGTATAATCCACACACAGTGAATAGAAGCTTTGTCTAGTAGCTGAAATAAATTTTTATTAATTGTAATAATGCCTAACAATTACTGAGTGATGTTCTGTACAGGTAGGCACTATATTAGATACTTTACATAGGTTTTTTTAATCTAATCTCACAAGAAGGCTTTGGGTAAATATTCATATTATTATTCCTATTTTGCCTTTGGGAACAATAAAAATTAGGAAGTTGTCCCAAGTCACACAGCCAGTAGGAGGTACAGATGACTGTTATATCAAACTGTGCTATTCTATATTAACATAGAAGAGAGCAAAATTATTTCTTCCAGAGTTATTAAGAAAGGTTTGTAAATAATCTGTGCAGACATTTTACATTTGAAACAGAATTTTGAGATGGAAAAATAGGACAATTATGAGTTATCCTAAGATACTTTACCTACTAGCATAGAAAACTATGGACATTGAATATGGACTTTAGACTGAGAGAGCAGTGAATTCCAGCTGTATATATTACTGGTTATATAAACTTGGCAAAATTGTTGATTTGTATATATCTTAACTTTTCTGACACGTAAAATTGTGGCTAATAATTTCTACTACAAAAGTTTACTTTAAAGATTAATTTCGATAATATAGATGAAAGAACATCACAATAGCTTACAGGTCATTTATGATCCTTCTAATTCATTTTTTCCACTCTCTTTGTTCTACAAAATTAGCATGGGTTCTCAGGCAATTAGGAACGTATATGACTTTGGCAATTCTTATGAAGCAGCCTTAACCAAGCACTTTATTTCATTTATTTGGAATATCCCCCATTAGGTATAAATGTGCAAGAATTTTGTGGTATTCTCAAACTGACTCCTGGAAGCAATTAAGAAGTTTGCTGAAGATAAGGTTCACAGGAGTGATAGCAGGGAGAGTGTTAGGGCTATAATTGCTGGACCAATTCACTTATAATTAACTTAGTATTAAAAGGTTAGCTCTGTAGTCAGAATAATCTTATTGCAAGTTGTCCTAACTGTACAATAATTCTAGAAATTTTGAGAGAACTCAAGGTTACCAAGCACATCTCATAAGATTATTGCAAACTTGTTTCTAAAACTAGGGGTAGGAACAATATAAAAAGAGAAACTCATAGACCCATTTTCTTTCTTTCTTTTTCTCTTTCTCTCTTTCTCTCTTTCTTTCTCCCTCTCTCTCTCTTTTTTTTCTTTTTTGAGATGAAGTCTCACTCTGTCACCCAGGCTGGAGTGCAGTGGCATGATCTCGGATCTCAGCTCACTGCAACCTCTGCCTCCCAGGTTCAAGTGATTCTCCTGTCTCAGCCTCCTGAGTAGCTGGAACTACAGATGCGCACCACCACACCCAGCTAATTTTTGTATTATTAGTAGAGACAGGGTTTCACCATATTGGCCAGGCTGGTCTTGAACTCCTGACCTTGTGATCCACCCGCCTCAGCCTCCCAAAGTGCTGGGATTACAGGCAGGAGCCACTGCGCCCGGCCACCACAGACCCATTTTTAAATGAATATACAAAAATAATTCCAAAGAAAGTATTACACAACTGCACCAACATTAAACAGAATATATCATAATCATATAGGGCTCATACCAAGAGTTCATAGATGACTAACATAAAAAATAAATGTGATCCATAATAAAAACATTAAAGAAAAAACTCATAATTATTTCAATTGGTATCTTTAAAAGGCTTTGATAATGACTAACCCATATTTATCACAAAAACCATAACTAATTTAGAATTGATTTAATTTGTAAGGGTTATATACTAAAGTCCTACTTTAAAATATGATGGACTGTCTGTTCTAGCTCCAACTTATAAAGATCTTGGAAATAATCATTCCCATCCTTACAACAAGGGAAAGCTAAACAATCTGAAAATCAATGACTTTTCTTGGGCCGAGAGCAAGAGAACTAGGTTGCAAGTCAAACAACAACTCTGGAATATGGTAAGCCTCAAATCCGAAGAGTCATAGCCAAGATTCCCTTACCCGGCGAAGACACCACTGAAGATATAAACTGGTAGGATCACTTAGATAGTAATTTTAATGAACTGCTGGGGTTTGATACTGAACTAGAGTAAGAGTGAGAAACTCACAGGACCACAGTTTTGTGAGTATCCCACACTTTTGTGTATTTTTTATCCAGGAAACCCACAGGGCTCTTGTGACAAAGATCCAAGAATTACCTCCTCCTCTACGGCTAGAAGAGAGGAATAATAACCATCGTAAAATAGTCCCAGAGCATTCTACTTAACAAAAGCCTGCCCCTCCAGGGAAAAGACTTTACTGGAAACATCCCATCTGGGGGAAGGGCATTTCTCTCACTCCAGCTCATTCTGGCTTTTCTGTCTCACTAAAGAGGTGGAAGTTGAGACAAACTTGTGAAGGTCCTGATCCCGAAACAAAGGACGGAGATTTTATCGTAAGATTTTAGAAGGCTTCCTCACTCTCCCGATTTACTACTACACCAACAGGGCTCCAGTAGAACAATGGCTTATGGCTGAAATTGCTGCAAGATTTAGAGTCTCTGAAGGGAAGTGCTTAAGAAAATAAAAGTTAACAAATGAGACAAAAAAAGGAGACTAGAGGACTATTAAGCGTCTACCTCCTATAGCTACAGAAAACGATAAACACAGGCCAACTCCTAGATAAGTTAACATAAAACCTCACACTATTTACCTTAATTTTTATTATCGGATACATCATGTTTGGCTTTCAGCAAAAAAAATTAAGCATACTTAAAGGCAAGAGAAAAACATAGTCTGAAGAGACAAAGAAGGTATCAGAATGAGACTCAGATATAACACATATTTTGGAATTATTGGACAACAAATTTAAAATAACTTATCAATATGTTAAAGTCTCTAGTCGAGTAAGTAGATAACCTTCAAGGACAGATGGATAATGTAAGCAGAGATATGGAAACTAAAAAAAATAAAAATAAAAAGATTGAAAAGAAAATGCTAAAAATAAAACACATTGTAACAGAAATAGAGAATGTGTTGGGTGAGCTCATCAGTAGACTGGACATAGTCAAGGAGAACATCAGTGAGCATGACAGCAAGTCAACAGGAACTTCCCAAGCTGAAATGCAGAGAGACAAAAAATAGAATAAATAGAAACTGAGTACAACACCCAAGAACTGTGGGAAAATTTCAGAAGATATATGTAATATGTTCAAGGAGGAAAAAGAGAAATGAAACAGGTGAGAATGATGGCAAACTAGGAGACATTAGCCTTCATCTTCCTAGAAAAAAAAAAATAGAAAGCTATCCGAGAACAGAATTAGCCCCGAGAAGGCTCAAAAGTCTAATTAAGAATCTTCAGCAACACAATGGAGCAAAAAATGGACAATGGCCGCATAAAAAGGATCACTGGGAAGATAAGCATACCTGAGATGTCTAGTGACACCTAGAAACAAAGAAGGGAAGGGGTTATCCATAGCAGCCACATGGCAGCTGCCACCACAGTCCTTAGTAACCTGTTGTGCAGAGGATCCCAGCAGTCATTGCCACTAAGGATCTCAACAACAGCTATGGAAGCCACAGACTCCCACAGCTTTCACAACAGAGCTCTACTTCAGTGGAGTGCTCTGCAGAGGATACTGGGAGCTTTAGGAACTGAGGTAACCAACAATCATCACCAGCATAGGCCCCCTAAAAATGAAGATGTTGCTGCACCACCCAACAAAAATGAGCTGCTATTGCACCATCCAGGGACTAGGGCTACACTGCCCCTCCCAATGCACACTCTGAATTCTGAAGCCATGGTGGATCTGCACACACATACCCCAGACCCCAGCTCTGTATGGCACTCTATGAGTGCCTTTGCCTCAGACATCACAGCTACTGCCAGAGGGTACTAGCCTGCACTCTGATACCTGGAGCTCCTGTCTCTCTACATGTGCCCGAGCTCCAGACCCCAGTTCTGAGGTCACTCTGCACATGCCTGTGCCTCCAGTTCCTGACTCTGCAGCCACTGAGAGTCAGTCTGTGTCTAGGACACTGGAGCCATGGCTGCAGTGGGAACTTCTGTACTCTAGACCCTGGAGACATTGTACATATGCTTGTGCCCACAGTTTCAAACCCAGCTGCCTAGCTGTTCCACAAGCAACCCCACCTTGCACACCATTACCAATGACACAGTGGGAGTGCCTGCATGTTAAAATTAGTGTCACCACTGGCCTGAGCCCTAGAGCTGAAGTTCCTCCATGTGCATTCACACTCCAGACCCCAGTTCTGTGGCCACTCCACAGAGATCACATATCAGACACCAGTAACATCACCATTGCAAGTGTGTCTGAAAACCAGACTCAGCACCAAACGGGATCCCCTTAGCCACAACTTCCCTTGCGGAAGAAACAAAATACGCAGGACACCAGCAGCTGTAGATGCTGCTGCAGATATTCATAGCCTTGGCCACTGAGGACATCTGCAAATTTTTGTTGACACTGATGAAGCTTAACAAAAAGTGCACTATTGTGCCATTACTGAAGCAAGAACTGGTGCATCCCATTCAGTCGGCACCCTCACTTTCACTCATAAGCAGGTGAAAATTGTCCATTAAATCTGGAGAAGGTTACTGTTACATCAAATGTGCAGACATCAATGTAAGCAACAACAACAAAAAAAAAAAACATAAAAATCAAGGAACTATGACACCACCAAAGGAGGACAATAATTTTCTAGTAATTGACCCACAGAAATGAGTATCTGCAAATTGCTGGACAAAAAATTCAAAATATTTTAAAATAAAGTACAGAGAGCTGCAGGAGAGTGCAGATAGACAACTCAACTGTATCAGGAAAACAATACATGGAAAAAATAAGGCCAACAAAAGAGATAAGAAAAGAATCAAACAAATTCTGGAGCTAAAGAATAAATGAATTATATAAAATGCAATAGAAAACATCAACCATCAGAACAAAGAGTCTGTGAAGTTAAAGACAGACCACTTTAAATTAGTCAGAGAAAGAAAAAAAATGTAACAAACAAAAATAATAGAAAGGGAAAAGAATGTGAAAGAGTGAAGAAAGTCTATGGCATATATGGAACCTCATCATATGCCCCAGTATACAAATACTGGGAACAAGAAAAAAAGGAAAAGCAAAAAAAAAAAAAAAAAATGGCAGAAAGCTTACTTAATGAAATAATGGCTGAAAATTGTCCAAATCTGAGAAGACATATGGACATCTAGATATATTAAACACAAATATTTATAAACAAACTAAAGCCAAATATATCTTCTCTGAGACACACTATAATCAAACTGTCAAAAATTAAAGACCAAAGATAGAATTTTTGAAGCATAAAGAGATTTATCATATATAAAGGAAACTCCAGAATGCTTTCTGCCAATTTCTCAGCAGAAACCTTGCAGCTTGAAGCCTTCACCAGAAGCAGATCCTGAGGCCATTCTGTTTGTGTAGCTTGTAGAATCATTAGCCAAATAAATCTCTTTTCTTTATAAATTACTCAGCCTCAGGTATTTCTTTAAAGCAAAATAAAATGGACTAAGATAGGCATAAATTTAACCAAAAAGGTAAAATTCTGTACACTGAAAATTGTTACTGTTAGTTTATACTGACTTAATCTTCTTACTGATTATTGATTCTGTGATATCAGTTGTAATGTTTCCTCTTTCATTCAGATTTTATTTATTTGAGTCTTTTGGCAAGACCTAGACTCCAATAAGTCACTTTCCCAAATGCCTCATATCTTGATACTATCATCTTGGGGTTTAAGTTCCAAAATATGGATTTTAGAGTGCCACATACATTCAAACTGTAGAGTATGTGGAATTTAACAAAAAGGTGAACTCATAAAAACAGGGAGTAGAATGATGGTTATCTAAAATTAATGATACTATACTTCAGATTCAGGAGGCTCACAGAACACCAAGTAGCACAAATTTATTAAAAATTTTATAGCTAGACATATAATATTCTTAATAAATTTGAAAGATAACTTTTTTAAAAGAAGCAATAGTAACATTGTAAATGGTGATGTTTGACATGGCATTTATTGGTGAAATATATTGAATCATCAACCAGGATAGACAAGCTGTTAATTTTCAGCTTATTATCCAAATTTTCTTCAGCATCACATAATACGTCATGAGTATGTTGACTTATTATACGATTTGAGAAACAACTTTTCAACTTGTCATACTGCATCTCATTCAACATTTTAGTCAGTATAATTTTGTATGGTGACATTATTAGTTTCATACCAATGATATGCCTGTTTGTTATCTTGGTGATAAACTCTGCTACTAAATACCTTGTATTTTGTAGCTTTTTATTTAATTTGTGGGGGTTTTTTTCAAAAGTAAGGACTTCACTGTGCTTGTTTAAATAGTAAAATAGCCCCTTAAGAAAACATGAACAGACCAATAATGAGTAATGAGATCAAAGCAGTAATTAACTTTCCTTTCAAAGAAAAGCTCAGAATCTGATGGCTTCACAGCTGAAATCTACCAAATATTTTAAAAAGAATGAATACTATTTCTACTCACACTATTATTAAAAAATTAAAGAAGAGGCACTATTTTTAAACTCATTCTATGAAGCTAGCATCACCCTGATACCAAAATCAGACATGGATAAAACAAAGAAAGAGAGCTACAGGCCAATGTCCCTGATGAACATAGATGCAAACATCCCAACAAAATGCTAGAAAACTGAATTCAACAACATATTAAATTGAACAACACATTCACCATAATCAAGTGGATTCATCCCAAGGATGCAAGAATGTTTCAACAAATGCAAATCAATAAATACAACATTTTACATGAACAGAATCAAGGACAAAAACCATATAATCATTTCAATAAATACTGAGAGAGCATTTGACAAAATTCAACATCCATTTGTGATAAAAAAAAAAAAAAAAGTCTCAACAAACTGGGTACAGAAGGAAAAAACTCAAAGACAAAACAAAACAAATAAAGGCCATGAATGACAAATCCACAGCTAAGATCATATGGGGAAAATTGGAAACCTCTCTAAGATCTGGGACAAAACAAAGATGCTCACTTTTACTCAGCTTAGTACTGGAAGTCCTGACCAGATCAATCAGGAATAAGAAAAAAATAAAGGACATCCAGATTGGACAGGAAGAACTGAAACTATCCTTGTTAACAGATGGCATGATCTTATATTTAGAAAAACCTAAAGATTCCATCAACAAAAAAAACTCTGTTATAACTGATAGACAAATTCAGTAAAGTTGCAGGATACAAAATCAACATAACAGAATCAGCAGCATTTACATATGCCAACAGCTAACAATCTGAAAAAGTATTCAAGAAAGTAATCCAGTTTGTAAAAGCTACAGAAAAAATACCTAGAAATAAATTTAACAAAAGAAGTGAAAAATCCTTACAAGGAATATTCAAAACACTGATGAAAGAAAGTAAGGAGGACACACCAAAATGCAATGATATCCACGCTTATAAATTGGGAGCATTAATAGTTAAAATGACAGTAATACTCAAAGTTACTTACAAATCCAATACAAATCCTATCAAAACACTAATGATTCTTCACTGAAATAAAAAATCAATCATAAAATTCATATGGAACCACAAAAGACCCAGAATAACCAAAGTAATCTTCAGCAAAAAGAACAAAGCTGAAGGCATCATGCTACCTTCAAAATATGCTACAAAGCCATTGTAATTCAAGCAGCATGGTGCTGGAATAAAAACAGACATGTGGACCAATGGAACAGAATAGAGAACCTAGAGATAAATTCACACATTTTCAGCCAACTTATTTTTGACAAAGGCACCAAAAACATACATTGTAGAAAAGACAGTCCCTATGATAAACGGTGCTGGGAAAACTGGATAAATGTATGTAGATGTATATGAAGCTAGACCCTATGTCTCATCATATAAAAATCTAATCAAAATTTATTAAAGCCTTAATATAAGACTTGAAACTATGAAACTACCAGAATAAAACATTTAGGAAACACTAGGGCATTGGTCTAGGTAAAGATTTTTGGGTGAGACCTCAAAAGCACAGGCAACAAAAACAAAAATACACAAATGGGATTACATCAAGCTAATGTATTGCCAAGGATATAATCAACAAAGTGAACAGACAACTCAGAGTGGGAGAAAATATTTGTAAACTATCATCTGACAATGGTTTAATAACCAGAATATTTAACAACTCAACCGCAGAAAAATAAATAATCCAATTAAAAATGAACAAAAGATCTGAACATTCATTTCTCAAAAGAAGACATACCAATAGCTAAAAGTTATGTGAACAAATGCTCTATATCACTAATCACCAGGGAAATGCAAATCAAAACCACACTGACATATTATCTTACCTTTTTTAGAATAGCTAATATTAAAAAGATGAAAAACTAGCCGATGCTGGTGAGGATGTGGAGAAAATAGAACTCTTATACACCGTTGGTGGGAATCTAAGTTAGTGCATTAGTACATAGTGATCCTCATGGAAAACAGTATGGAGATTTCTTACAAAACTAAAAATAGAAGTTTTATATGATCTAGCAGTCCTGGTACTGGATATTTATCCAAAGGAAAAGAAATCAGTGCATCAAAAAGATACCTGCACCCACATGTTTATTGCATCACTATTGTGTTCATCAACAGATGAATGAACAAAGAAAATGTGTTGTATATACAAAACTGAATATAACTTAGCCATAAAAAAGAATAAAACTCTGTCATTTGCAGCAACATGAATGGAACTGGAAGTTATTACATTAACCAAAGTAAGCCTGGCACAGAAAGACACATACCACGTGTTCTTACTCATATGTGGAAGCTAAAAATGTATATCTTTGTAGAAAGTTGATTGGTGGTTACCAGGTTGAGAAGGGTGGGAGAAAAGGGAGAAGAAGAGTGGTTGGTCAATAGATACAAAGATACAATTACATAGAAGAAATAAAGTCTATTGTTTGATAGTATAGTAAACGGGCAATTATAGTTAACATACCTCCCCTCCAGCAAAAACAATTTGTTGCATAGTCAAAATGCTGGAGGCGGGGTATTGGAATGTTCGAAACATAAAGAAGCTGTGAATGTTTGGTGAGATGAATGTTTCAATTGCCCTGGTTTGATCATTACACATTGCATGCATATATCAAAATACCACGTGTCCCAGAAATATGTACAACTATTATGCATCAATTCTAAAAAAGAAATAAGCACTTTTAATTGTCAAATGCCTGTGACATGTGGTTGAGTGTGATTTCTAGTCTTCTAGAGTCATGTTGCATTTGTATGTTGTTTCTCACATACAGCGCATAATGGAATAGTATAATTTGGATTATCATCCCTTCTCATGCAATATCCACTCATAGGTTGCTTTCACTATGAACATGTTATTTTTAGTGTATGTCCCTTGTATCACTAGTGCAGCGAAATGACTCAGAAGATTTTAATTCTTCGTAATTAATTTTCTAAATAAGAACTTTATTGGGATATAATTCACATACCATAAAATTCAACACTTTAAAGTATACACATCAGTGATTTTTAGTATATTCAAGCAGTTGTTCAATTATTATTAAATTTATCATATTTGTCCTTATGGCAAAAATGAAATTTTTTTTTCATATGACAACATATATGTAAAAGTTACCTAATTGGACCATCAGACATATTTTAAAATACATGTTCTAATAAAATATAAAAAAGAATACTGTAAAAAAACAAAAATATTAACATATAATATTAATTTTATATTAAAATATAAAATCTTGACATAATAATTTACTTCTGACATCCACAAACTAAGTCTTGGAACATTGAGGACAGTAAAGTAGATGGGGGAAGATAATAATAAGCAGCACATACAACTTGCTACTTTAAAATGAGTATTTCCCATAACTTTTCACATACACTGAGACAACCTGTTTGTTTGCATAAGAGGAGATTAGGAAAGTAATTTATGAAAGAAAAACTGAGGCTACCAGCCTACCATACTCCCTTAGTGCATTACAGTGCTCACCTCCACATTATATCTATAATTACATCCATATTTCATTAAAATCTGAGAATAAACTCAACCAACTGACTGCTTTCTACTTTACACTGTCCTGGAGGACTGAAAAATCTCTAAAACACTGCTAATGTGGTTTCTCAGTAACCTCATCACTGTAAGTGCCAGTATCACACAACATGTGATGTTAAAAAAAAAATCTATATATTTTTGCAATTGCCACCTCTTGATGAACCATTACTGCCATCTCACTGAACTTTAGGGTTCCATGTAACCACAGTTGTGTGGCAAGCACTAGAGATGTAGCAATAAATTTGGTGTTCTTTGCCTAGATCTCTTTACATGTATAAAGGGTATTCTTTGCAGGCTTCTGTTTCTGATTGATTTTCTACACTCACTCTCTCCTTCCTCTGTCTCTATCAACTTCCTTGACATTTTTTTCCTCCATCCTTAAGCATTATCTTAAAAGTCTAAAATGATTACTTAAACAGTTAAGATGACTAACCAATGCTGGACTTGGTATAACCATTAAAATTCTTGATGATTAGTTACATTGATGGTATTGTAAATGTAACAATATTCACTGGAAATGGGATAACTTGTAAAGCATGATGACAGTTCTTTCATCAGATATCATATTAGAATGTGTTTATGGTCAATCAGTACCTGAAAATGATTAGGTTCAGAGGCTTTAAATATTGGAAATTTATATTTTCTCTTCGCAAATTTTATGAAATGTCTACTTAGTGGTCTGCACTATTTTAAGCCCTTGAATGTATAGTAATGACTAGAAGACTACTCTTGAGTTCCCTTCTCTCAAGGATATTTCATTCCAACAATGCAGGAAAATCCACATAGTATTTTCTTTTCTTGAGAAATGTCCCTTCTTAGGTCCTGAATCGAGGTGTTCATGTTTTACTTTCTTCATTATAGCAGGCAAAGGGATGCATCCTCTTTCCTTTTCTCTTTAGATATCACAGCAATTCTAGACCTTTTCATTAAATCTAACTGCAAAAAGGGATGCAATCGCTCTTCACTGGTCCTTTCCTTGTGACATTAATTTAAGTATTCAAGAGTCACTAAGTTTTGGAATTTTGATAGTATTCGGTATGGAATAGAAGACAGTACACTTGGATTTGTCGGGAAGATAACACTGGCTGCTTTAACAAATAAACTCCAAGACCTCTATTCCTTCAAGTAAGGAATAGAAGAGTAGCCCCTGAGGATGGATGCCTTTCTTCCAAGGGCTGAATCAGAGACCCAAACTCTTTTCACATACTGGCTTTACCATTTACAACATTTTGACTTCCAACATAAGTGTGTTTTTCTATACCAATCTGGCACAAAGGAAAACAATATGAAGCATCCTGTATAAGAGTTTTTTTTAGAAATCAGGTTTGTAAATGATGCACACAACTTCTGCTCATATTCCATCATCTAGGACTTAGTCTATGGCCATACCTACTAGGATGATTAATTTATGTGTCATCTTGAGTAGGACATGGCTGCTAGTTTAAACATCTCTGGATTTGTCTGTGAGAATGTTTCCAGGTGAGATTAGCATTTGAATCTATAAATTTAGTAAAAGTAGATTGCCCTCCCCAATGTCGGTGGGCATCATTCAATCCACTGAAGGCCTGAATGAAAGGAAAGGTGAAGGAAGGAGGAATTTGTGCCTTTTTTCCTGCCTCACTGCTTGATCTGGGACATTCATCTCATCTTCCTTGGACTAGGGCTTACATCATCAATTTTTAGACTGACAGTGAATTATACCACTAGATTTCCTGGGTCTCCTGCTTGCAGACAGTAGATTTTGGGACTTCTCAGCCTCTGTAATCATGTAAGCCAATTCTTCATAATAAATATCCTTTATTATATACATATCTCATTGGTTCTGTTTCTCTGAAGAACCCTGACTAATACATCTACTTTCAAGAGAGGCGAGATTCAGGAAATTTCTAAGACTATTCATAGTAGCAGACTGATGATTAATACTTACACATCTCTATAGCTATGAATCTTCTTAAATAATCTTTATGACATCAGTGATTTTGTCTGTTTATAACACTCAGCACATAAAGGTGCTCAGTAAATTAATGAATAAGCAAATTAAAAAAGAACAAATAGACAATTGATTACCTTTTGATTCAAGTGAACAACTGACCTTTCTGCTAGTTGACATTCAATAGAGCTATGAATCACACAAAGGTTAGATTTGTATTCTCCCACTTATTCTAAGAGAGAATAACATTTAAAGAAAGAAGTGAAAAATGAAATGAAAAATAAGCCTTAATTGTATATCTACCAGATACTTTTTTTTTTTTTTTTTTTTTTTTTAACACAGAGTCTCGCTCTTGTTGCCCAGTCTGGAGTGTAATGGTGCGATTTCGGCTCACTGCAACCTCTGCCTCCAAGGTTCAAGTGATTCTCCTGCCTCAGCCTCCCAAGTAGCTGGGATTACAGGCATGCACCGCCACACCCAGCTAATTTTGTATTTTTAGTAGAGACGGGTTTTCACCATGTTGGCCAGATTGGCTTCGAACCACTGACCTCAGGTGATCCAACCACCTCGGCCTCCCAAAGTGCTGAGATTACAGGTGTGAGCCACCGCGCCCAGCACATATTCCTATTTCTTTAACTTCTTCCACATAAGTGTTAAAGGAGAAAGAGGGAATCTAACAAAATCATTACACAGAAATTGGAAACTTATTATGTTCCAAGAGAATTAAAATATGATGAATATGATGCTGCCCATCAGCAAGGAGAAATTCCTATGATTGTTTGTTGCAGTGACTTTTTTCTTTTTTACCAAGATTAACCCTCTTTAAAAAAACACTTTGTTTGAAGACTTTTATAACCTCTGCTGTTTGCTGCAACCCCAAAACTGGAGAAACATCTTGGATCCAAATTTCCAGTCAGTGCATTGAAGTGAAACTTACAGTATTATACTCCTAACACTGTCAAGGTCAAGTTGCTAGTTGACCATGGACACAGCCCTTACTGCACCCAACAAACTAGAAGAAATGCTCTTATATCTAAAAGTTACATATTCTCTCAATTGCCAGTAATAAGGTAGATGGTTTAGAAGGGCCAAACTGAAAAAGCTGTTATGACACAGAGGATATTTTTACATGTAAAAATTTAAAAGACATTAACTTTATAACCAAATAATGTGTGCAACAAACATCACTGATTCCTCCTGTCATTCTGACTTTTATTACTAAGGTATGTTGAAAATGCAGTAAGCATTAGGGATGAGGCAGAGAAGGAGGTAAAATTTAAGAAGGGGGATCAGGAGAGGGTGAAATTCACAGATGATCTGCACATCACTTATGGGACCCACCACTACTACTGCCAAAGCCTGTGTGTGTCACCCGGTGGCAAAAGGAATGGCCTGCCTGAAGCCTATTGCTGCCATGGCTGATGAACCTGCCTGCTCCAGCAGCAGGGCCGTGGAATGCCAATGTGCTTCCCCTAGGTGCCTGAGGACCAGTTTGCATGGCATGCCTGGACCCAGCAAAGCCACTTTATAGCCTAGAAAAACAACTACAGCCTATGCAGATACCATTGACATTGATTACATTGGAAGAAGTCATACAAAGACTATAATAGCACACTCACCAGAAACAAAGCCAAAGCACACTGCCCTGCAGACACTATAAATGCATCTCCAGAAAAAAATATTTTTCCTAAGAAAGGAAAGAAGTGACTGTTAAACCAGAGGCACAGATATCAAAGTAGAAACACAGGACACGTAAAACAGCAAGGAAACATGACACCTCCAATGAAACACAATTCTTCACTAACAGACCTTAAAGAAAAGGAAACCTAAAAATAATCCTGAAAAGGAATTCAAAGTAAAGATTTTAAGAAAACTCAGTGAGACATAAGAGAACAGAGATACAAAATACAAATAAATCAGCAAAATTATTTATGATGTAAATCAGAAATTCAACAAAGAGATAGCTGTCAGGCCTCTGAGCCCAAGCCAAGCCATTGCATCCCCTGTGACCTGCATGTATATGCCCAGATGGCCTGAAGTATCTGAAGAATCACAAAAGAAGTGAATATGCCCTGCCCCACCTTAACTGATGACATTCCACCACAAAAGAAATGTAAATGGCCAGTCCTTGCCTTAAGTGATGACATTACCTTGTGAAAGTCCTTTTCCTGGCTCATCCTGGCTCAAAAAGCACCCCCACTGAGCACCTTGTGACCCCCACTCCTGCCCGCCAGAGAATAAATCCCCTTTGACTGTAATTTTCCTTTACCTACCCAAATCCTATAAAACGGCCCCACCCTTATCTCCCTTCCCTGACTCTCTTTTCGGACTCAGCCCGCCTGCACCCAGGTGAAATAAACAGCCATGTTGCTCACACAAAGCCTGTTTGGTGGTCTCTTCACACAGACACGCATGAAATTTGGTGCCTTGACTCGGATCGGGGGACCTCCCTTGGGAGATCAATCCCCTGTCCTCCTGTTCTGTGCTCCATGAGAAAGATCCACCTACGACCTCAGGTCCTCAGACCCACCAGCCCAAGGAACATCTCACCAATTTTAAATCAGGTAAGCGGCCTCTTCTTACTCTCTTCCCCAACCTCTCTCACTGTCCCTCAACCACTTTCTCCTTTCCACTCTTCAATCTCTCCCTTCTCTTAATTTCAATTCCTTTCATTTTCTGGGAGAGACAAAGGAGACACATTTTATCCGTGGACCCAAAACGCTGGCGCCAGTCACACTGGGAAGGCAGCCTTCCCTTGGTGTTCAATCCTTGCAGGGATGCCTCTCTGATTATACACCCACCTTTCAAGGGTGTCAGACCACGCAGGGACGCCTGCCTTGGTCCTTCACCCTTAGCGGCAAGTCCCGCTTTTCTGGGGAAGGGGCAAGTACCTCAACCCCTTTTCTCCTTGTCTCTACCCCTTCTCTGCTTTTCTGGGGACAGGGCTTAATTTCAATTTCTTTCATTTTCTGGGAGAGACAAAGGAGACACGTTTTATCCGTGGACCCAAAACTCCGGCGCTCGTCACGGAATGGGAAGGCAGCCTTCCCTTGGTGTTTAATCCTTGCAGGGACGCCTCTTTGATTATACACCCATGTTTCAAGGGTGTCAGACCACGCGGGGACGCCTGCCTTGGTCCTTCATCCTTAGCGGCAAGTCCCGATTTTCTGGGGAAGGGGCCAGTACCCCAACCCCTTCCCTCCTTGTCTCTACCCCTTCTCTGCTTTTCTGGGAGAGGAGCAAGTACGCCTCAACCCCTTCTCCTTCACCCTTAGCGGCAAGTCCCGCTTTTCTGGGAGAGGGGCAAGTACCCCTCAACCCCTTCTCCTTCATTATTAGCGGCAAGTCCCGCTTTTCCAGAGGAGGGGCAAGTACCCCAACCTCGTATCTCTGCACCTCAATCCCTTATTTCCACACCCCCTCTTATCTCTGCACCCCAATCCCTTATTTCCGTGCCCCGACCCCTTATTTATGCACCCCATCCCTTATTTCCATGCCCCGACCCTTATCTCTGAGCCGCAACCCCTTTTCCCACTTTTCTGGAAGGTAAGAACCCCCAAACCCCTTCCCTCCGTTTCTCTACTCTCTCTTTTCTCTAGGCTTGCTTCCTTCACTATGGGCAACCTTCAACCCTCCATTCCTCCTACTACTCCCTTGGCCTATGTTCTCAAAAACTTAAAACAAATTCAACTCACACCTGACCTACAACCTAAATGCCTTATTTTCTTCTGCAATGCTGCTTGACCCCAATACAAACTCGACAATAGTTCCAAATAGCCAGAAAATGGCACTTTGAATTTTTCCATCCTGCAAAATCTAAATAATTCTTGTCATAAAATAGGCAAACGGTCTGAGGTGCCTGATGTCCAGGCATTCTTTTACACATCAGTCCCTTCCTAGTCTCTGTGCCCAGTGCAACTCGTCCCAAATCTTCCTTCTTTCCCTCCCGCCTGTCCCCTCAGTACCAACCCCAAGCGTCTCTGAGTCTTTCTAATCTTCCTTTTCTACAGACCCATCTGACCTCTCCCTTCCTCCCCAGGCTGCTCCCCACCAGGCCGAGCTAGATCCCAATTCTTCCTCAGGCTCTGCTCCTCCACCCTATAATCTTTTTATCACCTCCCCTCCTCACACCTGGTCTGGCTTACAGTTTCGTTCCGTGACTAGCCCTCCCCCTCCTGCCCAGCAATTTACTCTTAAAAAGGTGGCTGGAGATAAAGGCATAGTCAAGGTTAATGCTCCTTTTTCTTTATCCCAAATCAGATAGCGTTTAGGCTCTTTTTCATCAAATATAAAAATCCAGCCCAGTTCATGACTTCTTTGGCAGCAACCCTGAGACACTTTACAGCCCTAGACCCTAAAACGTCAAACGGCCGTCTTATTCTCAAAATACATTTTATTACCCAATCTGCTCCCGACATTAAATGAAACTCCAAAAATTAAATTCCAGCCCTCAAACCCCACAACAGGATTTAATTAACCTCGCCTTCTAGGTGTACAATAATAGAAAAAAGTTGCAATTCCTTGCCTCCACTGTGAGACAAATCCCAGCCACATCTCCAGCACACAAGAACTTCCAAACGCCTGAACCGCAGTGGCCAGGCATTCCTCCAGAACCTCCTCCCCCAGGAGCTTGCTACAAGTGCCAGAAATCTGGCCACTGGGCCAAGGAATGCCCGCAGCCCGGAATTCCTCCTAAGCCGCGTCCCATCTTTGTGGGACCCCACTGAAAATCGGACTGTTCAACTCACCTGGCAGCCACTCCCAGAGCCCCTGGAACTCTGGCCCAAGGCTCTCTGACTGACTCCTTCCCAGATCTTCTCGGCTTAGCGGCTGAAGACTGACACTGCCCGATCGCCTGGGAAGCCCCCTAGACCATCACGGACGCCGAGCTTCCGGTAATTCTCATAGTGGAAGGTAAGTCCGTCCCCTTCTTAATCAATACAGAGGCTACCCACTCCACATTACCTTCTTTTTAAAGGCCTGTTTCCCTTGCCTCCATAACTGTTGTGGGTATTGACGGCCAGGCTTCTAAACCTCTTACAACTCCCCAACTCTGGTGCCAACTTAGACAATACTCTTTTAAGCATTCCTTTTTAGTTATCCCCACCTGCCCAGTTCCCTTATTAGGCTGAGACACTTTAACTAAATTATCTGCTTCCCTGACTATTCCTGGACTACAGCTGTATCTCATTACCTCCCTTCTTCCCAATCCAAAGCCTCCTTTGCATCCTCCTCTTATATCCCCCCACCTTAACCCACAAGTATAAGATACCTCTACTCCCTCCTTGGCAACCGATCATGCACCCCTTACCATCTCATTAAAACCTAATCACCCTTACCCCACTCAACACCAATATCCCATCCCGCAGCATGCTTTAAAAAGATTAAAGCCTGTTATCACTCCCCTGCTACAGCATGGCCTTTTAAAGCCTATAAACTCTCCTTACAATTCCCCCATTTTACCTGTCCTAAAACCAGACAAGCCTTACAAGTTAGTTCAGGATCTGCGCCTTATCAACCAAATTGTTTTGCCTATCCACCCCATGGTGCCAAACCCATATACTCTCCTATCCTCAATACCTGCCTCTACAACCCATTATTCTGTTCCAGATCTCAAACATGCTTTCTTTACTATTCCTTTGCACCCTTAATCCCAGCCTCTCTTCGCTTTCACTTGGACTGACCCTGACACCCATCAAGCTCAGCAAATTACCTAGGCTGTACTGCTGCAAAGCTTCACAGACAGCCCCCATTACTTCAATCAAGCCGAAATTTCTTCCTCATCTGTTACCTATCTCAGCATAATTCTCATAAAAACACACGTGCTCTCCCTGCCAATCGTGTCTGACTGGTCTCTCAACCCCAGCACCTTCTACAAAACAACAACTCCTTTGCTTCCTAGGCATGGTTAGTGCGGTCAGAATTCTTACACAAGAGCCAGGACCACACCCTGTAGCCTTTCTGTCCAAACAACTTGACCTTACTGTTTTAGCCTAGCCCTCAAGTCTGCGTGCAGCAGCTGCTGCTGCTTTAATACTTTTAGAGGCCCTCAAAATCACAAACTATGCTCAACTCACTCTCTACAGTTCTCATAACTTCCAAAATCTATTTTCTTCCTCACACCTGACACATATACTTTCTGCTCCCCAGCTCCTTCAGCTGTACTCACTCTTTAAGTCCCACAATTACATTGTTCCTGGCCCAGACTTCAATCTGGCCTCCCACATTATTCCTGATACCACACCTGACCCCCATGACTGTATCTCTCTGATCCACCTGATATTCACCCCATTTCCCCATATTTCCTTCTTCCCTGTTCCTCACCCTGATCACACCTGATGTATTGATGGTGGTTCCACCAGGCCTAATCACCACACACCAGCAAAGGCAGGTTATACTATAGTACAAGCCACTAGCCCGCCTCTCAGAACCTCTAATTTCCTTTCCATCGTGGAAATCTATCCTCAAGGAAATCACTTCTCAGTGTTCCATCTGCTATTCTACTACTCCTCAGGGATTATTCAGGCCCCCCTCCCTTCCCTACACATCAAGCTCGAGGATTTGCCCCACCCAGGACTGGCAAATTAGCTTTACTCAACATGCCCTGAGTCAGATAACTAAAATACCTCTTAGTCTAGGTAGATACTTTCACTTGATAGGTAGAGGACTTTCCTACAGGGTCTGAGAAGGCCACTGCAGTCATTTCTTCCCTTCTGTCAGACAAAATTCCTCAGTTTAGCCTTCCCACCTCAATACAGTCTGATAACAGATGAGCCTTTATTAGTCAAATCAGCCAAGCAGTTTTTCAGGCTCTTAGTATTCAGTGAAACCTTTATGTCCCTTACGGTCCTCCATCTTCAAGAAAAGTAGAACGGACTAAAGGTCTTTTAAAAACACACCTCAGCAAGCTCAGCCACCAACTTAAAAAGGACTGGACAATACTTTTACCACTTTCGCTTCTCAGAATTCAGGCCTGTCCTCAGAATGCTACAAGGTACAGCTCATTTAAGCTCCTGTATAGATGCTTCTTTTTATTAGGCCCCAGTCTCATTCGACAACAGACCAACTTAGACTATGCCCCAAAAAAACTTGTCATCCCTACTATCTTTTGTCCAGTCATACTCCTATTCACCGTTCTCAACTACTCATACATGTCCTGCTCTTGTTTTCACTGCTGGTTTACACTGTTTCTCCAAGCCATCACAGCTGATATCTACCTTTTATACCTGTTTTTCTCCTTCTCTTATTCCATTTAGTTTTTCAATTCATACAAAACCGTATCCAGGCCATCACCAATCATTCTATACGACAAATGTTTCTTCTAACAACCCCACAATATCAGCCCTTACCACAAGATCTCCCTTCAGCTTAATCTCTCCCACTCTAGGTTACCACGCCGCCCCTAATCCCGCTTGAAGCAGCCCTGAGTAACATCGCACATTCTCTCTCCATACCAACCCCCAAAAATTTTCGCCGCCCCAACACTTCAACAATATTTTGTTTTATTTTTCTTATTAATATAAGAAGACAGGAATGTCAGGCCTCTGAGCCCAAGCCAAGCCATTGCATCCCCTGTGACCTGCATGTATATGCCCAGATGGCCTGAAGTATCTGAAGAATCACAAAAGAAGTGAATATGCCCTGCCCCACCTTAACTGATGACATTCTACCACAAAAGAAGTGTAAATGGCAGGTCCTTGCCTTAAGTGATGACATTACGTTGTGAAAGTCCTTTTCCTGGCTCATCCTGGCTCAAAAAGCACCCCCACTGAGCACCTTGTGACCCCCCACTCCTGCCCGCCAGAGAACAAACCCCCTTTGACTGTAATTTTCCTTTACCTACCCAAATCCTATAAAATGGCCCCACCCTTATCTCCCTTCCCTGACTCTCTTTTCGGACTCAGCCCGCCTGCACCCAGGTGAAATAAACAGCCATGTTGCTCACACAAAGCCTGTTTGGTGGTCTCTTCACACGGACGCGCATGAAAATAGCTATCATAAAAAATTCAACAAAGAGACAGCTATCATACTAGCTATCTAGCATGTGGGGCGTTCTACGGGCTGTGTCCATGGTCAGCTAGCATCTTGAGACTGTTGAGAGTATAATGCTATAAATTTCACTTCAATGCACTGATTAGCAATTTGGATCAAGATGAGTCTCCAGTTTTGGGGTTGCAGCAACCTCTACCATTCTTTAGGAGAGACCATATTTAAGAAATCTTGCACTGAAGAGTTTAATGAATGAAATAAAAACACAATCTAAAGCTTCAACAATAGACTAGTCAAGCAGATGAAATAATATCTGAACTTGAAGACAGGTCTTTTGAAACAAACTCAGAAAAAAAACATAAAACCAAAAAGCCTATGTAGTATATGAGAAAATATTAAGTGAACCAATATTCACATTTCCTTAATTCTAAAAGGAGAAAAGATGAAAAAGAGCATAGAAAACCTATGTAATGAAATTGGAGCTACAAGTTTCCCAAGTTTGGGAAGATATAGGCATCTAGATACTTGAGGCCTAAATATCCCCAAATATAGTCAGCTCCAAAAGGTGCTGACCAAAATGCATTATAGTTTTATGGTCAAAAGTCAAAGACTCAAAAAGATAATTCTAAAAACAGCAAGAGAAAAGTGTCAAGTTACATGTAAGAGAATCACCATAGCACTAAAAATGGATTTCCCAGCAGAAATATTTCAGGCCAAGAAAGGATGAAATGGTATATTTATTGTGTTGAAAGAAAATAATTGTTATCTAATAATACTATACCAAGAAAAGTTATACTTAAGTAATGAAGGAATGATAAATTACTTTTCAGACAAACAAAAACTAAGGGAATTCATCACTTGACTCACTCTATAAGAAACATTTAAGAGAATCCTTCATTTGGAAGAGAAAGGACATATCTGGCATCATGAAAATGCTCAAAGTATAAAATTCACTAGTAGAACAGATAAAAAATGAGAAAGATAAAGGAATCAAACACTATCACTACAGAAAATCACCAAACCACAGAGATGAACAATAAGAAAGAAAGAAATAAAAGGTATACCAATCAGAAAACAATTAACAAAATGGCAAGAGTAAGTTCTAACCTATCAATAAGAAAATTGAATATAAGTGGTATAAATTCTCAAATTAAAAGATATAGACTGGCTGAATTTTTTTAAATCTACCTATAAATAATACCCAACAATACCCAAAAGTATGCAACACTGGAGCATCCAGATATAGCAAATGTCATTAGCACTAAAGAGAAAGATAAACCCTAACAGAACAATGATTGTGGACATTCACATCCCACTTACAGCATTTCACTAAACATATAGATTTAAAAAATCAACACAGAAACACTGGACCTAAACTGCACTATGGAAAAAATTGATTTAACAAACATAGAACATTTTATCCAACAGCTATAGAATTAACATTCTTCTCAGCAGAACATAGAATGTTATTTAGGAGAGACTATATTTTAGGTCATACTGTAAGTCTTGACACATTTAAAATCATCAGAATTATATTTAGTATCTTTTTAGATCACAATAAATTAAAACTAGAAATCAATAACAAAAGGAACTTTAGAAACCATGCAAATACATTGAAATTAAACAACATGCCCCTAAATGACCAACACGTCTATAAAGAAATTAACAAAAAATTTAAAAAATTTTCTTGAAACAAATTTAAATGGAAACAACATATCAAAACCAGTGGCATAAAACAGCAAGTTCTAAGGAGGAAAGTTATAGCAATAAATGCCTACATCATAAAAGTAGACATGTTTTGGCCAGGTACAGTTCCTGCCTGTAATCTCACTGCTTTTGGAGGCTGAAATTGGAGGATCACTTGAGGACAAGAGTTCGAGACCAGCCTGGACAATATAATGAAACCCCCATCTCGTAATTATTTGTATATATATATATATTAGTTGGGCATGGTGTTGTGGTGGTGTGTTCCTATAGTCCTAGCTTGTGAGGAGGCTGTGGTAGAAGTATGGCATAAGCTCAGGATTTAAAAGCTGTAGGGAGCTGTGATTGCACCATTGCTCTCCAGCCTGGGCAACAGAGCAAGATTCTGTCTCAAAAATAAAAGATCTTAGATAAAAAAAAAAAACCTAATGGTGTACCTCAAGGAACTAGATAAGCAAGAACAAACCAAACCAAAAATTAGTAGAAGGAAGGAAATAGGATCAGAGCAGAATTAAATGAAATAGAGACAAAAAGAATACAAGATATCAATGAAACAAAAAGTTGCTTTTTTTAGAAAGATAAACAAAAGTGATAAACCATTAACTAGATTAAAAAAAAGAGAGATTACCAAAATAAATAAAATCAGAAAAGAAAAAGGATATATAATAACTGACACCACAGCTATATAAAGGATAATTAGAGACTATTACAAACAACTGTACACCAAACAGATGTGAAAGCCTAGAGTAAATGGATAAATTCCTGGACACACATAATTTACCAAGAGTGAACCATAAAGAAATAGAAGACTTGAGCAAATTAATAATCAGTAATGAGACTGAATGAGTAATGAAAAGTTCCCCAATAAAGTAAACCATAGTACTGGATGGCTTTACTGCTGAATTCTATCAAACTTTAAAATGAAAACTAATACCAATTCTTATTAAAGTATCCAAAAAAACTGAAGAGGAGGAGGGAGTTTTCCCAAACCTAATCTACAAGGCCAGCATTACCCTGATACCAAAATCAGACAAAGAAACAACAAAACAAAACTACAGAACAGTATCCCTGATAAACATAGATCCTCAACAAAACACAAGCAAATCAAATCCAATAGCACATAAAAAAGATAACACACCATAATTAAGTGGGATTCATATGAAGGTGTAAGTATGGTTCAATATATACAAATCAATGAATGTGATATAATGTATCAATTAAATAAAGAATAAAAATCATGTAATTATCTCAGTAGATGTGGAAAAAGTATTTGATAAATTCAACATCCCTTCATGATAAAAACAGTCAACAAATTAGGCATAGAGGAAACATACCTCAACACAATAAAGGCCAAATATGACAAACCCACATATAACTCATAATGAATAATAAAATAGTGAAAGCCTTTGTTCTAAGAAATGTAACAAGAAAAGGATGCTCACTTTCACGACTTTTATTCAGCATATACTAGAAGTCTTAGCCAAAGCAATTAGGCAAGAGAAAAAGAATAAAGCACATACAAATTGGAAAAGAGGAAGTCAAATTTTCTTTGACTTGAGAAAGAAAATTTGAAAGAAATTGAAAAGGCAAAAAGAATGGAAAGACTTCTCATGCATGTGAATTGAGAACAGTAATATTGTTAAAATGATCTAACTGTCCACAGCAGTCTACAGGTTTAATGCAATCCTTACAAATCTACCAATAACGTTTTTCACAGGTATAGAAGAAAAAGGCAATTCTAAAATTTATGTGGAAACACAAAAGACCCCAAAAAGCCAATTAAACCCCAAAGAGCAAAAATAGCAATGCTAGAGGTATCACATCACATGTCTTCAAAATATACCACAAAGCTATAGTAAACAAATTAGCATGGTATTTGTGTTAAAACAGATGTGTAGACCAATAGAACAAAATCGAGAACCCAGAAATAAATCTACATATTTACAGCCAAGTGAAGTCAAGAACATACACTAGGGAAAGGACACCAAAGATGACCCCATAGAATGGTATTTTGCAGACTTACCATTTGCCTCTCTGTAAGTAACCTCATAAGTTATAGTCCATATGAAAGGAGCCGGGCACATTCCTCAGCCCCGGTCTCAAAACAAACAAGCCCAGTACAAACACATCCCATCCTCCCACCCCACCACATATCGCCATATATCTCTCAAACTTCCTGAGCCCAGTACAAACACCACCAGGAAAGTCTCCGATAAGGGGACAGCCGTTCAAAGTTTTACTGAAAGAGCGGGAACCAAAAGAATTCCTTTGTTCCCCTGTAACTTTCAGGCTATAAAAAGCAAACACTCGCATTGTTCAGGGCCCTCTTGTATGCTGTGGAATGGAGGGACCAGGTTCGAACTTGTAGTAAAGATCCTTGCCGCTTGACTTTGACTCTGGACTCTGGTGGTCTTCTTTGGGGAACTAACGGTCTGGGCATAACACATACAGCAAGAAAAACACAAGGCCCGGGTCAGAATGTAAGGCTGCCATACAAATTACACAAAGAAATATGGAGTTGGAGACCTGCTTATTATAACACGCAAACCTAATCATATTTCCCAATAATGTTCCTCTCTTCTGTCGTACTGGAAAAGTGCCTATGGATTAAAGTGTGTTCTGCGTGCAAAAGGATTGCTCCTGTTTTAACTTCTGCTGCTCGCCAGAGGTTATGAAAACCGTAAATCCTTCCACATTTGCACATACCACCCCTTCTCATTTTACTTCGACATCTACTTCTGCCAAGTCCCTACAGGCATATACTAAAGCTCCAGAACTTAAAACCATCATCTGGGTCCCAGATCACCAAAATAGCCCATTTTTTTAATCATATTCTAGGCTGAGATTTGTGTCCACTTCCTCAAATGCCTAAATTGTTGGGTCTTCCACATGACAGGAATTTATTACCACCTGGGTGACAGTCTACCACACTGATTTGGCATAGTTACCACTGTTACGAGACTTCAAACTTCTCATTCAGCTTTAAGATTAGGAGAGACATCTTATCTCTCACTCAGATCCACCCAATTCTTTACAATCCAATATCTTCTACCTTTGAACAAAGATAAAATAGTAGTCCTCAGAAATTGCCCTGCACTTATAGCGTCATGGCACAGCCATCCTTATGACCACATTGACTGGCCAGCTAGTATATTTGGATTCAGCAACCTTACCATAGGTATTTATTGCCTTGATAGTGACTATATTAAATTTCTTTTTTCCCCAAACCTAGTCTCTCTTAACCTTACTATGAGGAAGAGAGTGATGATAAAGACTGGTAGATTAAGCTAGATAGTAGCACTGTTTGGTGTCTGGGTTAATATATTGAAGGTAGCTCTTTCAGGAATTTTTCTTCTGGAAGTAATATGGAGCTGCAGGAAGGAAGGGAATTAAAAACAAATCCTGACCTTTTGGTCTGAAAAAATTGAAAAAAAGGTGGCAACATTTACTGAACTGTAAGACTATACAAAGAAGGTTTTTTGTTTGTTTGTGTGTTTATTTGGCAAATACAATATAATTAAGACTTATCTTTTGGATCTGTTAATTTTGAGAAGCGTTTTAGACATCCAAATGGAAATGTTGAGGAAGTAGTTAATGCTATTGCTCTGGATATCAGGAGATAAGTCAGAGCTGTAAATTTTAATTCTTTGCCATGCAGGTTCCTTTTAAACCACTGGACTTGGTAAGATTATCTAGAGCAGTAATTTGGGGGAAAAAAAGTAGAGAATGAAGAAGTAAATACTGTGGGAAGAAACATTAATAACATGTACTAGGAAGAAATGGCCAATGAGGTAAATGAAAAACAAGAAGACTATAATATCCTGAAAGCCAACTGAGGAGTTGAGTATTCACTATATCAAGTTATGCATAAATATCAAGAAGTATGATTAACCTTTCCAGCTAGACATCTCTCAACATGCTGGTCAGAAAACATTTATGTACAACTCAGCATGTTAACATTTTTTAACATTACAAAGGACTCTGTCTGCTGTCACAACAACTTGTGAATTATAGTGCCCATTTTTTCAAAGCTCTGGATATTACTAAGACATTTAACTGTCCAAAGTCCCTGATTTCACATATTTCCTAGGTACAAAATTCTTATAATTCACAAGTATTTTATCATATACATCTGTAAAGCTCTTCTCCTAGTTGTCTCCTTTCCAAAACATATTTGATTATGCTAAAAATAAACCAGTTCAAGGTATGTTCAAACACAAGGAATAAAATCTTCTACCAGATGTGATTCTACAATGAAATGTTTGAAAATCAGTTTGGGTAATATTATTAAGCATCTTGAATTTCAGGATGAGGTTTTGGAGATGTTTATTTTTTATAAATTCTGAGTTTCTGAGAAATGAGAGAAATAAGACATTAGAGGCAAGGGAGCTGGCTATTTGATTATTATACATTAAATAAACAAAAATCTAATGTGAGCTCAAAGAACACAAATGAAATACAGGGGAAGATATACAGCTAGGACTTGAAAATGCAGGACCAAGATTCAGTGGTGTGCTTGGAAATAGAGGAATATATTGGAGTTTCACAGGCAGACAGGAAGTGATTGAAATACTGAAGTTAGTAAAATGAAAGAAGAGAAATGAGAAAGGAAAGAATAAAAGATGAGTATCAGATTTCATAATGTCTATATTTATGGGTTAGAGGATAAAGAAGAGTTATTTAAAAGACTGAAAAGAATGGGATAAGAAATTGCACAGAGAGAAGATAATATTGTTAAAGGAAAATATATTTTCATATTTGACTGTTTTGGAGGCAAAGGAAGACATAGGTGTATTTGTAGCCTACAGCAGAATGACCTTATACACTTATTGTCCAAACTGGGACATTTTTGAGAGTGAAAAGAGATACCAAATAATAACCATGCTATTTGATTTACAACAGCCATAAAGTAGTACTTTCCCCAGAATGCTGGATATAACAGTCACTCTGAATAAGAAGAGACAGCTAGGGGACAATTGCAGACTATATCCTTGCTAACAGGAGAGTAAGCACTTGGTAAACTCAGACAAGAGAGGAGAAATGAAATCAAGTGCATAAGCAGAGTAGTTAGCTTTGATAAGAAGGGGGAGTGTTCTTCCTAAGCATCAATAGAAAAGTAAGAGTAGCAACACAATGGCCCAGAGGCATTTTTAAATGGAAAGAGGGCACTAAAGGATTTATCTTTAGAGCACCTCAGTCGTTTCAGTACGGTAAGCAGGAAGGTCACCCAATGAAAGTAAAAGGTACCGCTGGAGATATGAAGATTGCAGAAAGCTTTTCAAAGGCCCACTGTTGGAGATAGTGGAGGAAGTCAATATACACTAAATGCAAAGATCACCAAGCAGAATCAGGATCCCATGCACTTTTGTGACATTCCAAAAGGATAAACATATCTCATAATAATAGCTACCGTCTAGTGAATATTTACTATATGCTCTACTCTAACATGCCCACATTCCATTAGTGACCTTATTTTAATCTCAAAACAATCCTGTGAGAGAGGTGTTATCATTTCTCCATTTTACAAAAGAGGATACTGAGGCACAGAGTGACTAAGTAGTAAGCTATCCAAGGTCACACAGCTAAGATGTGAAGAGGTATGGCTTAAATGTAGCCAATCTGGCTTCAGAGATGAGGGTCTTGACCTCTAAGCACACTGCTTCTCAAGGTTAATGTTAATTGTGTTTTGAGTCATAATACAGATTTTAGAGTGGGATTCATCTTTAGAAGTAAGTAAAATGGTTTTGCAAGATCATTCACATATCCAGGGGAAGCCAAATAGAAAGCATTGCCCAGGGTGAGTGTTTCTTCCTGGCTACATTTGTTGAGGCTCCACCATGATCTGAAATGATGCTGTCATTTGATGCCAAAAGGGAGGTAGTCGATCTGTCACAAGAAGGTTTATACTATGTTGGCCTATCATTCTACAGACAGAAAGATGATTTGAGTCTGTAGGGTATCATTTACTAGTGTGGTATTTCAAAGAATATCAATCAGGAATCCCTGAAAGCTGAAATGTGTTTTCCTAAAGTGAGAAAGCTGTACAATAATTCTTAAATCCTCTGTTGTTGTGGAGGAAATTTCTATGGGTTTCATCATAAAAAATATTTTATACTACAGCTACCAAGAAACCCTATCAATCTAAGTTGTAACATTCGTTTTTTATGATTTGGTTGCTAGGTAATAAACACACACTGAAAAATGCAGTTTGAGGGGGAAAATGCCTCAATAAAGAGAATTCCCCTAAGGCTTGGGTGACAATCTCAACTAATATTGTACATCTAAAAAAATCAGGCACAGGGGTTTCTAAGAAAATTACAAATTGCACCACAGCTTTCCAGAGAAGGTAAGTTTTAGTATCTCTACATTTCTTTATTCCAATACTTTGTTCAGTATTTGGCGTATGGTATGTGTTCAATAATTATTCAATAAATCATTCTGTGATTGAATACTTTTTTTGTTTTTATTTTGTGAGTTCTATACTATATATGGAAGATACATGGACTACTTAAATGAACACACTTTTTGTAGTAAATGGTGTTCTGTTTTCAGAAATATTACTTTTTCCCCACTAAAATTTATAGGTTTATGAACAGCTGATGAGATTATATGTATTTATTTGGTATGTGCATATGAAAATGGTAGCTTTGCATATATAGATATTGCTACTCAGTCATCTAATGTTCAGGGTGACTTTGATACATCTTAATTACTTTCTAGAAAAATAATACCTATAGGCCAAATTAAAAAAAAAATACAAAAACCTATATCATTTATAGAAGAGATCATTGGTGAAATATGGCGTAAAGAACAGGGGTCACAGAATCAAATATCTAAAGGTTTTTGGAAGTAATATAGTAAGTGAAAGGGTTGGGTGAGGGATGGGGTAGGGGACCTTTAGTTTCAATGGCAAAGGCTGGTGAGGATGTGGAGTGACAAGGATGGTTATTCATTGGCATTGGGAATGAAAATGACACTTTGGAAAAGTTTAGTGGTTTCTTCCAAAGCTAAAAATAGACTTACCATATGATCCTATAATTGAGTTTCTTGGTATTTACCCAAGTGAGTTGAAAACTCACGTTCAGGAAAAAAAAAAAAAAAAAAAAACCCTGACATGAATGAACCCTAACAGTTTCCTTCATAATTGTCGAAACTTGGAAACAAACAAGATGTCTTCCAATAGGTGAGTGGATAAACAAAATATGGTACACCTATATACTGAAATATTATTCAGTGATGAAATGAGCTACAAATCACAAAAAGAGACTGGAGACACTTAAATACATATTGCTAAGTGAGAGAAGCCAATTCAAAAAGCCTATTTACTGTATGATTCCAACTATATAACAGTCTGGAAATGGTAAAACTATGAAGACAATAAAAGGATGAGTGACTTCGGGGAAGGGAGAGAGCAGTGAATAGGTGGAGCATAGGGCATTTTTAAGACAGTGAAACTATTCTGTGTGATGTTTAATTAACATTAATAATGTTAATGTGTAATGTCTATGTAATCTACTATAATGGCAAATACATGTCATTATACATTTATCAAAATCCATAAAATGCACAACACAAAGAGTGAACATGAATACGAGCTATGGACTGTAGTTAATAATAAGATACAGATAACAGTTAATCAGTTGTAACAAATGCACCACAGTAATGAAAAATGTTAGTAGCTGGAGAAGTCAGGAAGGGGATAGTTGAGGGAGGATAGGAAGTATATACTGTACTTTTTGCTCAATTTTTCTGTAAACCTTAAACTGCTTTAAAAAAGACTATTATTTTTTAAGGGTGACATTCAAGCAAAAATTTGCATCAGATTAAGGATGAAGCTCTACAAATATATACAATTGCTGTATTAAGAATAATTGTTTTCCAGGTAAAGAAAATTTCTTTCCTAAATCAAGAAAATATATTTCATGAAGCTGTGCCAAATTATCCAAATATATGAGGTAGACAATAAAATGTTCATGTCTTATATTGAAATAACATAGAATTTCTGAAGTAAAGGTATTTACTAATAATTTATTGAAGTATTTATTTTATAGCCTGGTATATTTGATTGGAAAAATATAATAGTAACTCATATACAAGTGATTTTATTGGTTAAACTTTATTATTCTTAAAAAAGTAAAACTCATTACCATTTTTACAGGAATGTTTCTGAGAGAAAAAAATCTTAATTGTGGATATCACATATAACATAATTTGCATTTTGCTTATAAAGATGGATAACATATTATAAGTGATTTCTTTTTAAATTGTAATTAATAAAAAGATACAGGCATTCTCATATTTGTTTATAATGTTATTTGGTTATATATAACTTGATAGATAATATACAATTTAACTATAGTTTACTAAATATAGTAATGTAAATAAATATAGTTTATTAAGTATATAACTTAAATATATATTTAACATATATGTGTATACACTATGGAAAACAATGTTCTATATAATGTGTACTAATTAATCTACAAAAGAGAGCTAATATTTATCTTCAATTATAAGACATGCTTATTTCATATTTTAATATCACCAAAATGAGAATGTGTCTTTAAGTTAACATCAACTTAAATTAGATAAATTTTAGTAATCATATCATTGAAAAGATTATATGATGTTTTGGCTCAAGCCTAGTTTATTTGGAACATTTCAAGAATGTAAGTTTCTAGTTCTATTTTAAGAGATGCAAGATCAATACGGAGGTAGAAAAGAATATTGTAATTCACTTATAAATTTCAGTGGTGCACTGGATGAGAATGGAAATAGGGAGTATGTAAGGACATGGGGAGAGTTTTCCCATTTTTTAGTTCATTTGGAAGATACCTGTTTTCTTTTAAGCATAATTGTGACATATAAGTGCTATACCAGTTCTTTGGTTAATTTTTAAAGGAAATAGGAGCCTGGATTCTTGTTTTAAAGTAGCTTAGAGGCTGGGCGTGGTGGCTCATGCCTGTAACCCCAGCACTTTGGGAGGCCTAGGTGGGAAGGTCACCTGAAGTTAGGAGTTTGATACCAGCCTGGCCAACATGGTGAAAATCCGTCTCTACTAAAAACACAAAAAAATTTAGCTGGGCATGGTGGTGTGCACCTGTAATCCCAGCTACTCTGAAGGCTGAGACAGGAGAACCGCTTCAACCAAGGAGGTGGAGGTTGCAGTGAGCCAAGATTGCACCATTGTAATCCAGCCTGGGCAACAAGAGTGAAACTTCATCTAAAAAAATAATGATAATGATAATAATAAAAAATAAAGTAGCTTAGAGTCTACTGACAAAGATAGATCATAGGACATGTTATATAACCTTTGACTACTACCATAGAATCTTGAGACTTTATGTACAGATGAGTGCTAATGTTTGTATTAATTTTTATTGTGAATCTTAGCAGTATTGATCTGGGGATATTTATGAGAGGAAAGGGAATGTAAAACAAAAATTCGAAGATTAGAGAGATTGAATTTTGACATTGAGGAGAGTATAAAGTGTTTCAGGTTGGAGAAATGGCTAGCATGCTTGAGATAGAGAGATTGGATTCCGTTTTTCAAATTATGATTTTAAAAATCTAGTTTTCAACAGTAAGACACTTTGTTAACCTTTTACTCAATGTCAACAAAATGAGGAATGTATGTTTAAGTCGTAGGCTAAATATTTGTACCTTCATAGCTTATCTTAATGGGAAATCAATGATTTCCTCCATAGAGTATTTTCATAAGCCCCTAAGCAAGCCGACTTATTCACAATGGAATACTTTCAGATTAGCAATATGATGCCTATATGTTTTTCATCTAGTACCAGCCATTCAAAGTATGTCACCAGGTTAAATTATTTGATTCTTTTCACAGCTTATAATGATTTGCTGATTAGCATGCAGCACTTAAAAAGTTTTATAAAAATATCTTCAAAAATACCATAGATTTATTTTTCCTAAGGAAATATTTTTGGAGTGTATAATATACAGTATGGCCATATTCAAAAGCAATACCAATTTTAATTTGCCAATGCATTTGATAGAGATTATCTTGTTTTTCCCAAACTCTTGAACCAACTTGTCTGGTTGAACTCTTGACTTCACTACTTACTTGCTTAGGCAGAAACACAGCTTATCTATACCTTGGTTTACCCTCTATAAAATGGAGATAGTAATGTGTAGTTTTAAGTGAGAAAATATCTAGAAGGTATGTAGGCAAGGCTACATTGGCAGAAACAAATGAAATTTTAAAACAAATCTAGGAAATAAACACTAATAATACACACAGACACGTGTAATGGAGATCAATATTTTAATGGTATTTAAATTAAATAAAATTAAAAAATAAAACTTCAATATTGATGCCCTATTTTGTTTAAATTTGATCACACCTTTTGGGAGAGGAATTTTCATGTATCTGTTTCCAAATGGAGTAATTTGATACTTTTCTATTTCAGTGATATAGACATTTTTCTTAAACTAATTAATGAAGATTGATAGGCTTTGCTCAGACTTTGAAATAACGTTTTTACTTATTTTAAGCAAGAGGGAGACAAAAATGGTTTTAATAAAATTAGCTTGCCTCCTAACAATCAGGCTTTCTCTAGAATGCACATTTCCATTCCCAGAGCAGGATTCTGCTAGAGCACAGAGGCCAGATACATCTTTAAGAAACATGAATTCAGATTCCTCTTCCCAGTGCTTGCTCAAGTGGGATTCTTAACACTTGGGAGCAAGTAGGTACTATGTAGATGTGCTTGGCATCCGTGTGGATTATGGAAAGCAGTCATCTCTTTTACAGCTGCATAAAACAGTACATGGATTTCATGATGCAGAAAAGCAGTAGTTTATTCCTCATTTTCCATCATGTAAATTTTTACTAAATGGACTTGCATGAAGAGTTACCCTCCCTTTAAAACACAAATAAAAAATGCCATCATTATTCACTTTCATCTTTCTAAGGTTTTTCTTGCAGGAAACAAACAAAGAAGGAGAAAAGACAGAAGAGCATTCTTTAGAGTAAAATTTCCAGGCTGCACTGCAGCTAATTTTAAATGCTGCAAGAGAAAAGTTTATAGCAGGGATAGAGAAAGCAGGCATAGTTTGAAAATGAATTTTATGTATTCATTCACTCAAAACTGAAGAGAGAATCAAAACTGAAGAGAGAATAAATATTTTTCCACCCTATAATCTAATAATCATGTATAAACAATGGTATGATCAAAGCTTACTTAGCCCATAAGAAAGCTTATATTTTCAAATCAATGTAAAATTTCACAAAAGAATTAGAAAATCCTTTCCTCATAAGCAACAATTAGAAATATATGCATTACACCAAAAAAGGAAAGCCAATTGTCAAATATATTAACTGAAATACTTTTTTTACTTTAATTATCAACACTGATTACTGTTTTGAATTTATTTATTTCCAACACTAGGGTTATTAATAGTAGTGTGTAAAAGAATCTGATTTTCAGAAGTATGTTAGAATTTCGCACTTACATTTTCTAGCAAGATAAAATCCTCAGAATACCTATAATCAAAATAAGGCATGTTTAAAAGTCTGTGACTTTGCTTAAAGTTTTTTGAACTGTATTTGGAAGATACATACTGCAAATATAAAAGCTGGACTTTTACATACCAACATAGTATATGATCAGTGCCAAATGGATCCAACAACAACAACAAAATGTGTGGTTACAGGATGCAGAAGACAGGGTCTACGTTTTCAAAGATGACTTCATAAAGAACTTGTGCTAAACCTTGAAGAGTAGATAAGATATGTAACAAATAAGACAGAGTCATTCAGAGAAAAAAAGCATGCTGGGACTTAAGCTCTACTAAATGTTTCTCAAACTTGGAACTATTAGCACTTATTATTAATTATTATTAACCACTAACAAAAACTCTTTGTTGTAGGTGGCTGTCCCATGCATTGTGGGATGTTTAGCTTCATCTTGTAATCTACCTACTTAGAAGCCAGTAGAACAACCCTTCCTTGTAGTGGAAAAAAACAATGTCTCTAAATATTGCCAATGTCCCTGTGGGGAGGAGGATGAAAATTACCCCTGGTTGAAAGCGCCTGAGCAATGGGAATGCAAGTTACATAATAGGACAAAAGACAGCGAAACCAATATTGATGCACTAACGTTAAGATAAAAGTTGTGGTGAGCCCAAAATGTCAGGCTAAGGAGTGTGCAAATCTTATAAACACTGAGGGAACTCTGAAGGTTTTAAAGTAATGGATTATCATAGTGAATGCTGAGCTTTAAGAATATGAAATTTGTACCTGTGTGCATAAATGGTATTTTGTAGGAAAAACAGAATAGGCAGAGAGAGTGATGAGCAGTCCAGCTCAGTTATCCTATTGTGGGATAACAAGCATAGGAACAGAGATGACAGCAAAGTAAAAAACAAAAAACAATAACAAAAATTAAAGGTCAGGGATGGGAGGAAGTTGTAATAAATACTGCAAGGAACAAGTGATATAGAATATGTGCTATTCACCTTATAGAACTAGGAGACCCTTGTTACCAAAAACCAATGTGATAGACTACAGAAAATCCTGGAATTATATTCCAGATATGTTTGCATTATCTAGGCAATGTGAAATGTTACAGCCACTTTTCACAGGTGTTCACCCCTCATATATGAAGTCATGAGATTTCTTGAAAATTTTCTGAAGGCTTTTTAAAAATCTTAAAAAGTCTTTAAAATCTTATGAAACACTAGTAGGCCCAAGTTGCAGTTTGGTACAGTGAGTCTAATTCATTATAGGTGTTTTGAAACTTCAAGGTCATTTATCATTTTGTGAGGAAATATATTTTAGGTTGGTGTGAAAGTAATTGTGGGTTTGCTATTACTTTCAATGGCCAAAACTGCAATTACTTTTGCACCAACCTGGTATTTTTATGTCCTTAAAACCTTGAGATTCCATCTAGAGGAGTCATAATGTGACTGAAAGTCAGCTAAGTAAGCAGAATTAGGGTTTTTGGCAGTAACCCAGTTTGATGTTTTTGTTTGCTTGATCTGCGATAACAAAAAATCACAGTCTGGGTGGATTAAGCAACAGAAATTTATTTTCTCACTGTCCTGGAGGCTAGAAGTCCAGGAAGATTTTCGCTAACTTAGTTTCTCATGAGGGCTCATTGTGGCTTGCAGACAGCCAACTTCTTGCTATATCCTCACATGGCCTTTCTTCAGTATTTATGCATAGAAAGAGAGGCAGTGAGCTCTCTGGTGTTTTTTTTCCTATGAGGATACTAACCCCACCAAAACCTCATTTAACCCTAATCACTGTGTTAGAGGGTTCCTCTGCAAATAACTGCCCCACTGGGGGATTTGACTTCAACATATAAATTTTGGGCTGACACAAACATTTAGTCCCTAACAGTTTCTATCATTGTATGTAGAGCTAAAGATTCTTCCATGCTATTACTGAAAAATAAAATTAAGATCTTTATAGGTAATACCCAAGAGAATTGAAAGCAGATGTCCACAAAAAAAAACGTACATTAATGTTTATAGCAGTATTACTTATAACAACCATATGATGAACCCCAGGTCTATCAACTGACACTGGATAAAGGGTATACCCATACAATTAAAAATAGTTACAGATAAAAAGGAATGAAGTACTGATATATGCCACATCATAGATGAACTTTGAAAATATTATGCTATGTGAATGAAGCCAGACACAAGAATGCACATATTGTAGAATTCCATTCATATGGAATGTCCTCAATAAGCAAATCGACAGAAAGAGGTAGTAGATTAGCGGCTTCCAGAGTCTGTGGGGAGGGGGCAATGGGAAGTTATTGCTAATGGCTAGAAAGGAGTTGAAAATATTCTGAAATAAGATAGTGGTGATGGTTGCCCAAGTTTGTGAATATACTAAAAAATACTTTAAAATGGTGAATTTAATAGCATGTGGTTTATATTTCAATAAAGATTGTATGAGTTAAAAAAGTAAAATAAAGATATTTTCAGAAAAACAGAAACAAGAAAAACATCATAAAACCTCCTAATGGAAAGAAAATGAATAAATAGGCAATGCTTTAAGCTATTTGCTTTTTCTTCTTTATATCAATATTAAAGAAATTCTAGATTCTTACTTGCGTGTTCCATTACCCCCATATATTTCCAATGCATAATACTAGTAAACCTTTTGAGATATAAAGAAGATTTATAGTCCACTGAGGTTGTAAAAGCCTAAATAGGCTGTATTTGTAGAAATAATTTAGTGCAAGAATATGATCCTTACTTATAATATATCACTGCTTATAAAACTTTTCAAATAGATTTACTGAATTATAATTCCTGAGATTGGCCATTGAATGTCATTTTTTGTTTTCAGTGTGAAGAAGGAATGTAAAATCTCTACATTTAATTTTAGCTTTCTGTTCACGATTTGTCTCATATTTTCCAACAATTCCTGCCAATTTATTCAATAAATAAAACATGAATTGATTTTACTGTTTGGATTCTCATTGCACTTGAAATCAACACTAAAAATGTTCTATAAAGCCAAATATGCCCTCCACTTCCCTCTTACATCTATCTTATGCTCAGTTCTCTTATGCCACTCCACTTCACTCACTTTTCATCAGCCATATGGTCCTTCAGTCTTGCCTATAAGAGATCCATGATTCTTACATCTTCATTGAGGTTCTGATATCAAGCTAGATGGATTAATCCATGGAACAAAACAATCTATGAATCAGTTACCCATGTATGTAATACTCTTTCTTCCAAGGAAAGTCAAACCGTTATTCTAATGGCCAAATCCATGAATTTATTTATCATCTTGGTTCCCTATTTCTCTGTACCTCTTATAAGCCTACTTCATCAGATTCCAAATGATGGTGATTGAGGTGTTGAATATGTTTAGAAGTTGGAAGAGAGCGAAAACAATACAGAACTCTCTCTGTAGAGAAGATATTTAAAGGTCAGCCACAGATAAATATGACACTTTGAAGGAATATATGTTTAGATCTAGAACATGTCCACGTTTGCATGTAACAGCATTTAACTTCTTCATTAAAACAAAGATAAAATATCTACCTCAAAAGGCTGTTGTGAGAAATAAATTAGATCATATATTAAACAAGAGGAACAAATTAGCATTCAAATGTGGATGCTGAATAATTAGATGGACCTTCACTGCCTGACTGTTTGAGCAAGCATACTAGTCTTAAAGGACAGGGTAATCTTCATTTATGAAGAACCTTATGGTGTAGATGTTCAGAATCACTCATAATTAGTGCAAATCACACAAGGTAAACACATACATACACAAGTTCTACTGAATATGTAATACATTAAAGTTCTGAAAAGGTATAAATGGGCCCATTTTCTGACAGCAGAATACTTAAAACAATGTTAAGTGTGGTTAATAACTAGTACTCTGAAAAGGGGAAAATTATTCCCAAGACTATGTCTGTTCCAGAGTACCCTGAGTGTCCTGTATGTATCATCAGTCACATCATCATCTGGGGATAATTTCCTCACTTGATTCTCATTCCTTCTCCTATATTCTGGTTTATCAGTAAAATAAGTATTAAAATATGTACAGAAAAAAATTATACAGTTAAATTAACTATGTGAAATTCTGATCTTGGTTCTGACAGATGGAATTGTTATAGTCAATATATCTTTTGCAGATTTAGTGTACCTGAGATCATGACTTACTTTTTTTAAAGTAGGATATATGAATCAAGTACCAAATGTAAGGTTTGGTGAAATATAAACTATTTTTATTATGTTGTTTTTACAGCTTATTAAATGCCAAGAAAAGTTATTTAATGCTAAGAAAACTGTCGTTGTATGATTTTATGTGTATGAGAAATCAAATGTTGCTCTTCAAGAACACTTGCGGAGATGTCAAGTAGTTAGATAGACGAGTCTTGAGACATTGAAAGAGGTCAGGACTATATATCAAAAATCAACTAAAATTTTTAGTATATAAATAATTTTCAACTTAAGCTCTATTATCTGATTTAAAAGACAATTTTGACATGTTATTTGCTTTTCCTTTTTCATACTGAAAATTTAAATAAGGCGAATACTGTTTTGATTTTATAAATCTGTGTTACTCAAACTCATCTTTGACACTTTCATGTTTTCTCAAAGAATTAGGAAGGAATGTTGTCTAGCAGTGCAGACATAAATATGCAGTATAAATATGGGGCAAATTTGCATTTTTGGATTCCAGCAAAATTTTGCAGAGGCACTTCTTTTAGGCCTTGGCTACAAACAATTCTCAATTCCTATCTTGAGAAACACTTTTCTGTTCTTTGTAGCTCCTTATAGAATAAGACTAGCAGTTTATACATTTTATCTAATTCATATTATCTTTGCATAAATCTCATATTCAATAAATGACTTAAATCTATTCACATTTTGGAATACTCAGCACGTATAATTGCAATTGAGAACTTTCTCTTAAAATTTTCCTGTCCCCATTCATGCTTTCATCCAACCATCAATTTACCCACCCACCCACACATCCACCCATCCATCTATCCAACAGTTACTGAGTGTCTACTATGCATCAGGCACTGTTACAGGTGCATGCAATATATCAGAGAATAACACAAAGATATTTGCCCTTGAGGAGTTCACATTGAGCTAAGGGGACAATAAAAATAAGTGTAAAAAAAGAAAATAACAAAATATACAGGTAATGATAAATTATACAGGAAAACAGTATAAGTAGAGGAGGGCAATTAGGTTTACAAGTTCAGGCAATAGTGTGAGTGGAACAGGTGCAATATTAAATGACATGGTAAGGGTAGGGTTCATTGAGGAGTTAAAATTTGAGCAAAGACTTGAAGGAGGTGTGAGTTGACCAAACAGCTATTTAGGACAAAAACATTGTAGGCAAAGAGGAGAGCTGGAGCTTAGTCCTGAGATAGTTTACTTTGTATATTCCAGAAAGTGTTTGGAGGCCAGTGTTGCTGCAGTGTAGAGATCCAGGATGAGAAAAGTAGGAGAAATCAGAGAAGCCATGGGAGCCTGGGTCATCTAGGCTAGTCCTCTAAGTCTAGTCATCTTGACTTACAGGACATTTTAAGGATTATGGATTTTACTGAGAGGAAATGGCCAGTTTTTGCCAGAGGACTATCATGAGCTTACTTACATTTCAAAAGGATTACTTTGGTTTTTCTTTTAAGAATAGATTGTACAAGTGGTAAGGATAGACTTATGAAGACAAATTAGAAGGCCATTAAATTTTTTTCTTTTTTTAAAGTATGAGATTATGTGGGTTCTACCAAACTAAAAGGAATAGAAAATGCATGAACTGGTCAAACTCTGGATGCATTTCAGTGTTGAAACCAACAGGATTTCTTGGTACTTCCTAATAGATGAAGGATGATTTTGAGGCCACCAGGCTGAGAAAATAGAAAGGAGGGAGTTATGATTTGTGAGATGTGGGAAGCTGCTGGAGAAACAGATTTTGGGGAGGGTGGTGGAAGAGGAAAAGCTGTGGCTTCCTTTTGAAATTTAGGTTTCAATAAATATCTAAGTGGAGATGTCAAGAAAGTAGATTGATAGATGAGTCTGGTGATAATGAAAGGAGTCAGGACTATAAATATGAAATTAGGAATTAATACATAAGGTGGTATACAAAGCTAAAAGACTAGATGAGATCAAGAAGTTGATGATTACAGATAAAAATGGTAAAAGACCATGGATTGACTTTTGAGGTATTCTACATCAGAATTTCTTGTCCATAAAGGGCAAGAGAAGGCAATGACCAAAACATATTAAGAAGGAGCAACCAGTGAGATGGAAGAAAAATAATGAAAATATGACATCTGCAGCTACTAGTGAAGTTTATCAACAAGGAGGAAGTGATTATCTGTGTCAAACGCTGCTTATAGGTCAAGTATGATGAATAAATTGACCATTGGATTTAGCATTGTGGTTACAGATGACTTCAATGACAGTGCTTCTAACAAAAAGCTGTTTGATAAACTCTTCCTTCCTTTTCTATCTCCTACCAGTCGATCTTCATATATCTTTTTCCAATTATGATTACCAGTCATTAATCTTTCCTCATGTTTTAAATGACAAAAGAGTATGTTTGTCATTGAATTAAATAGGAAAGTCAGATATATAAATAAAATAATCTCACATTTCTTCCCACACAAACATCTCCATAACTTTTAAGAACCTTATCTTAAAATCTTGGAGAGTTAACTTTCACTTCATTCTTCATCTCATCTGAAATAGAAAAACAAAAAATTACATTAATTTAAGGGTCAGGTTTTTTGTACTGACAAAAATGCATCCTAATTACCTTAACAGAAAGATAAATATAGATATGTCATTATTTTTCAATTTTATCTCTAAATTGACAAATAATAATTGCATATATTCATGGGGTACATAGTGATGTTTCAATACGTATAATTTACGGTAATGAGACCAGCATAATTAGCATATTCATCACCTCAAACTGTTATTACTTCTTCATGTTGGGTACTTTCAATATTCTTCTTTTGATTTTTTGAAGCTAAGTTATTTTTATCTATCATCATCCTACAGTGGCATAGAACACCAGAACTTATTCCTCCCATCTAGTTGTAATTTTGTCTCCTTTAACAAATCTCTCACTGTCTCTCCATTTCCCTTACCCGTCCCAATCTCTAGTATCATCTGTTCTACTTTTAGTTCTGTGAGATCAACGGTTTTTTTCTAGCTTCCATATGTGAGTGAGAACAAGTGGTATTTAGCTTTCTGTTCCTGGCTCATTTCACTTAGCATAATGCCCTCCAGCCCTATCCATGTTGCCTCAAATGACAGAATTTCATTATTTTAATTGTTGTACATTAAATTATATGTCTGAATAACAAGTTAATAAATCTTGTTTGAACTGATAGACATTCAACTATGTCCAGTTTTTGTTCTATAGATAACACTACAACAATAAATATTACTGTTCAAATATCTTGAGATATTAATGCTTTTGTTTCTTTTGTATAGTTTTTCAAAAGTAGAATTCAAAGTCAAAAATGATGTATATTTTATAATTTAATGTACACTGTTGCATTTCTATTTGTAATTAATAAAAGTGTTTCTTTGTCTTTACTAATGTTGGATGATATTAGTTTTAGTGTTTTCTTATCTGAAGGAAACCTTAATTGTTGCTATAGTTTGCATTTTCCTAAATAGCAATCAGGTCAATCACCATATAAGTTAATAATTAGGTTTTCGGTTTTGCTTTTCTCTGAAATACCTGTTGTCTCTCTTCTCCCACTTATTTTTTCTTGTATTATCCAGAAAATGCTTTTTTCTCATGTAATGTTCTACTATAATTCTTTTTGTCTCTTCCACGTATGTAGTTATGTCTTCCTGGTCAATCCTAGAATTGTATACTTTTGCTTTCTCTTTTTTTCTTAATCAGGCTTTCCAAGCAACGGTCTACTGTTAGTTGTTTCTGAGGAAGAGCTTTTTCTTTAATTTAGTGTTAGTTTGGTTGTCACAAGAGGATAGTACTGTGCTTGGCAGCAAAACAGGCATAGTTAAAGAAGTAATGTTTCTTTAATGGGAAAAGAAATGGAAACTTAGGAAGTACCTAAATAGGAGACAGCTGTGCATGCTCATACATAGTAGTACAAGCTTACCCGTTTTTTCAAAGTTTCCTCAAAGAGGCATATGACTGCTCATGAGGGAGGAAATACCTAAGAGAGAAACTCTGTTTGCCACCCTAAAGGAATTTTTAATCATCCTGTTGCCACGACCTTCAACTTAGCATACCAAACACTTCCAAAAATGAGCAACAAGCTACATAAGTTCCCGATGGTCAGATTCAACCCAGGTGTCAACGCATCCCCAAGTCTTTATTATATAAACGGACTAAGAATTTCTGTTTTCCCAAGTCTTTTATATATATATATTTTTTATATTTTTTTCTTTTCAATACTGATTTCAACTTTGATTCTCCTTTCCTGTTTAGGCATCCAATCTAAAGTGTTGAATATATTTGTACTAGTGACAAGTAACTTTCCCCCATTTATGTTTGTACTTTTTTTTCTATTAATTACAAAAGGATATTCCCAAAATTTTAGCATGCAATATGCCTATCAGTGTTTTTGTTCAGCTAGGTTATGACCATGTGACTTTTTGTCAGTGAAATGTGAGTGAAAGTAGTATGTGCACTCTCATATCATCTACTTAAAAGAAACATGCATACCCGTTCTTTCACTCTTTCTCCTACTCATGTGCTGAAATATGTGTGTGGTCTTGGTCAGCCAGCTTCGAGGATGATGAGGGCAATGCAGTCTACACTACCAGATAGCAAAGCATAAGAAAGTGAAATTTTGGTGACTGTAACAGAAATGTCTTTTTGGCCCTGAACTGCCTATCTACCACTACACAGTAAAATGAAAAGAAACAAAAACAAAAGATAAATAAAAAAACAAGAAATACTCATATCTTGTTTTGAGCCACTATACTTTGGAGTCTTTTCCTCACAATAAGTTAGTCAAAGATTTGGCAAATTTTGTCTGTAAAAGGCAAGATAGTAAATATTTTCAGCCTTTCAAGACATATAGTCTCTGTTGCAACTACCCAACTATGCTTCAACTCTTCCCTTTTAGTGTGAAAAGAGACATAGGCAATACATAAATGGATGCACACAAACGGATGTGTTCCAAATTTTATTTTAAAAAAACAGATGACTGTTTATATTTGGCCTATAGGCATAGTGTGGTGTTTCATGATACAGCCAGTAACATAACTAATACAATCTTCTTCATTATATACAATATATATATTTAAAAAATTATGTTGAATATACATTGTCTTTAATTTACATAAATTACGCTAGGCTAAACATATTTACTTTTCTGTTTAATACTGTATATTTAAGGTCAATAATGTTATAATTTACATATTCTGCTAATTACTTCTGATTGTTTCCTAGATTTCAATTGTAATAATCAATTTAGAGATAATTGATATGTTAGTATATTGAGTCTTCTCATATACAAAAATAGTATAACTGTTCATTTTTAGGTCCTTTTTAGTTTCTCTTGGAAATGTTTTATAGTTTTCAGTAAAGCAAATTCATACCCATGTTGTTAAATTTATGTCTAAGTAAGAGGGGTTTTCACACTATTGTGAATGGTTTTTTAAAACTTCTATCTCTAGTTGTTTAAGGTTAGTTATGAAAATGTACTTAAATTTACATATTAACCATGTAAAATGCAACTTTATTAAATTCATCTATTAGTTCAATTGTATACATATTATACATATTGTATATATAATTGTATACCTATATGTATATATAATTATGTATATACAAACACACATACACACACCACATTATCTTTATTCATTTGTCTGTTGATGGACATTGAGGTTGATTCCATATCTTAGCTATTGTAAATAGTGCTACAATAAACATGAACTTGGAGGAATCTTTTTGATCTACTGGTTTCCTTTTCTTTGGATAAATAGCCAGTAATGAGTATTTGTTGCTCGATCTTATGGTAGTTCTATTTCTAGTTTTTTGAGAAATCTCCACAATGTTTTCCATGGTTGCTGTACTAATTCACATGCCCACTGACTTTGTATCACAGTTTCCTTTTCTACACATTCTCACCATAACTGGGTTGAGATGATATCTCATTGTGGCTTTGATTTACATTTCTTGGAAGATTAGTCATGTTGAGCACTTTTTTCATGTATTTGTTATCCATTTGCTTGTCTTCTTCTGAGAAATGTCTATTCAGATCTTTTGCCTACTTTTTAATTGCATTATTTGGGGTTTTTTTGTTGAATTGTTTGAGTTCCTTGTGTATTCTGAATGTTAGGCTCTTTGCAGATGAATTGCTGGCAAATATTTTCTCCCATTCTACAGGTTATCTCTTCATTATGTTGATTGTTTCCTTTGCTGTGCAGAAGCTTTCTCATTCCATATAGTCTCTTTGTCTATTTTTAGTTTTGTTGTCTGCTCTTGTGAAATTTTAGGCATAAAATCTTTGCCTAGACCAATGCACTGAAGAGTTTTCCTTAAGTTTCTTATAGTAGTTCTATAATTTTGTGTCTTACATTTAAGTCTCTAACACATTCTAAGTTGTTGTTTTTTTTTTATATGAGAGACAGGGCTCTAGTTTCATCCTTCTGCATATGGATATCCAGTTTTCCCGGCATCATTTATTGAAGAGGATATTCTTTTTCCAATGTATGTTTTTGGTGACTTTGCCAAAAATCAACTGGAGGTAAATAGGCAGATTTACTTTGGGTAATATATTCTTTTCCATTGGTGTGTCAGTTTTTATAGCAATATCATGATGTTTGGTTATTGTGATGGTTAATATTAGGTGTCAACTCGACTAAATTGAGGGATGCCTAGATGTCTGATAAAGTATTATATCTGAGGGTGTCTGTGAGGGTGCTGCCAGAGGAGATTGACGTTTGAATCCATGGACTGGAAGAGGAAAACCCACCCTCATTGTGGGTGGGCCCCATCTAATCTGCTGCCAGCGAGACTAGAACAAAGCAGACCAATGAAGGGACAAGCAGCTTGCTGGGTCTCTCACTCCCTCTCTTCTGTGCTTGATGCTTGCTTCCTTTCTTTCTTCCCTTGGACATCAGACTCCAAGTATTTCGGCCTTTGGACTCGGGAACTTGTACCAGCAGCCTTTACAGTGCTCTTACATCTTCAGTCTCAGATTTAGGTTTGCACTATTGGATTCCCTGGTTTTCAGATTTGAAGTGAGCCACGCTACTAGCTTCTCTCTTTACCCAGCTTCCAGGCAGCCTATATTGGGTTTTCACCTTGTAATTGTGTGAGCCAATTCTCCCTAATAAACTCTCTTTCATATACACATATATCCTATTGGTTCTGTCCTTTTGGAGAACCCTGAATAAAATGCAGGGTTATTAGATATTTGTAGCACAGTGTCAAGTCAGGTAGTATAATACCTCCAGCTTTGTTCTATTTGCTTGCTGTTGTTTTGGCTATTCATTTTGTGGTTCCATACAAATTTTAGCAATGATATTTAGCATGTTATTAGTATTTTGATAGTGTTTGCATTAAATTTACAGATTGCATCACATTGTATGGTCATTTTAACAATATTTATTCTTCCAATCATTGAGTGTGTAATTTTTTTTATTTGTTTGTGTCCTTTTTTATTTCTTTTGCCAGAGCTTTGAGTTTTCTTTGTAGAAGTCATTCCCCTCCTTGGTTAAATTTATTCCCAGGCATTTTATTTTATTTATTTAGCTATTGTAAATGGGGTTACTTTTTTATTTCTTTTTCAACTAGATCATTATTGGTGCATAGAAATGATATTGATTTTTGTATGTTGATTTTTTTTATTTGTATACATTTATGGGATACAAGTGCAATTTTGTTACCTGCATGGATTGTGTAGTGGTCAAGTCAGGGCTTTTAAGGTACCCGTCACCTGAAAAACATACATCATATCCAGTAAGTAGCTTCTCTTTGTTCACCTTCTTGCCACTCCCTGATCCTTGTGAGTCTTCATTGTCTATCATTCCACTTTCTATGTTCATGTGTATTTCCATCCGTGCACGTCCGTGTGAAGAGACCACCAAACAGGCTTTGTGTGAGCAATATGGCTGTTTATTTCACCTGGGTGCAGGCGGGCTGAGTCCGAAAAGAGAGTCAGCGAAGGGAGATAAGGGTGGGGCCATTTTATAGGATTTGAGTAGGTAAAGGAAAATTACAGTCAAAGGGGGTTTGTTCTCTGGCGGGCAGGAGTGGGGGTCACAAGGTGTTCAGTGGGGGTGCTTTTTGAGCCAGGATGAGCCAGGAAAAGGACTTTCACAAGGTAATGTCATCACTTAAGGCAAGGACCTGCCATTTACACTTCTTTTGTGGTGGAATGTCATCAGTTAAGGTGGGGCAGGGCATATTCCCTTCTTTTGTGATTCTTCAGTTACTTCAGGCCATCTGGGCTTATATGTGCAAGTCACAGGGGATGCGATGGCTTGGCTTGGGCTCAGAGGCCTGACATTCCTGCCTTCTTATATTAATAAGAAAAATAAAACAAAATATTGTTGAAGTGTTGGGGTGGCGAAAATTTTTGGGGGGTGGTATGGAGAGAGAATGTGCGATGTTTCTCAGGGCTGCTTCAAGTGGGATTAGGGGCGGCGTGGGAACCTAGAGTGGGAGAGATTAAGCTGAAGGGAGGTCTTGTGGTAAGGGGTGATATTGTGGGGATGTTAGAAGAAACATTTGTAGTATAGAATGATTGGCGATGGGCTGGATACGGTTTTGGAAGAATTGAGAAACTAAATGGAATAACAGAAGGAGAAAAACAGATATAAAAGGTCTAAGAATTGGGACGACTCAGGATATCTGATTAGAGAGTGCCTAAGGAGATTCAGCATACTCCCGCCAGCAAAGATTATTTATTTCCTTCAAGAGTTAAGAGTGGCAGTTTGGGGATAGCACCAGGAGATATCAGCTGTGATGGCTTGGAAAAACAGTGTAAACCGGCAGTGTAAACAAGAGCAGGGCATGTATGAGTAGTTGAGAATGGTGAATAGGAGTATGACTAGACAGAAGATAGTAGGGATGACAAGTTTTTGGGGGCACAGTCTAAGTTGGTCTGGTGTCTGGAATGAGACTGGGGCCTAATAAAAAGGAGTGTCTATACAGGAGCTTAAACGGGCTGTACCTTGTAGCATTCCAAAGACAGGTCTGAATTCTGAGAAGGGAAAGTGGTAAAAGTATTGTCCAGTCCTTTTTAAGTTGGTGGCTGAGCTTGGTGAAGTGTGTTTTTAAAAGTCCTTTAGTCCATTCTACTTTTCTTGAAGACGGAGGACCGTAAGGGATATAAAGGTTTCACTGAATACTAAGAGCCTGAAAAACTGCTTGGCTGATTTGACTAATAAAGGCTCATCTGTTATCAGACTGTATTGAGGTGGGAAGGCTAAACTGAGGAATTATGTCTGACAGAAGGGAAGAAATGACTGCGGTGGCCTTCTCAGACCTTGCAGGAAAGGCTTCTACCTATGCAGTGAAAGTATCTACCTAGACTAAGAGGTATTTTAGTTATCTGACTCAGGGCATGTTGAGTAAAGCTAATTTGCCAGTCCTGGGTGGCGCAAATCCTCGAGCTTGATGTGTAGGGAAGGGAGGGGGCCAGAATAATCCCTGAGGGGTAGTAGAATAGCAGATGGAACACTAAGAAGTGATTTCCTTGAGGATAGATTTCCACGATGGAAAGGAAATTAGAGGTTCTGAGAGGCGGGCTAGTGGCTTGTACTATAGTATAACCTGCCTTTGCTGGTTTGTGGCGATTAGGCCTGGTGGAACCGACATCAATAAATCAAGTGTGATCAGGGTGAGGAACAGGAAAGAAGGAAATATGGGGAAATGGGGTGAATGTCAGGTGGATCAGAGAGATACAGTTATGGGGGTCAGGTGTGGTATCAGGAATAATGTGGGAGGCTGGACTGATGTCTGGGCCAGGAACAATGGTAATTGTGGGAGACTCAACAAAGAGTGAGTATAGCTGAAGGAGCTGGGAAGCAGAAAGTATATGCATCAGGTGTGAGGAAGAAAATAGATTTTGGAAGTTATGAGAACTGTAGAGAGTGAGTTGAGCATAGTTTGTGATGTTGAGGGCCTCTAAAAGTATTAATGCAGAGGCAGCCGCTAAACGCAGACATGAGGGCTAGGCTAAAACAGTAAGGTCAAGTTGTTTGGACAGAAAGGCTACAGGGTGTGGTCCTGGCTCTTGTGTAAGAATTCTGACCATGCTAACCATGCCTAGGAAGGAAAGGAGTTGTTGTTTTCCAGAAGGTGCTGGGGTTTGAGAGATCAGTTGGTCACGATTGGCAGGGAGAGCACGTGTGTTTTTATGAGAATTATGCCAAGATAGGTAACAGATGAGGATGAAATTTGGGCTTGATTGAAGTAATGGGGGCTGTCTGTGAAGCTTTGCAGCAGTACAGCCTAGGTAATTTGCTGAGCTTGATGGGTGTCAGGGTCAGTCCAAGTGAAAGTGAAAAGAGGCTGGGATTAAGGGTGCAAAGGAATAGTAAAGAAAGCATGTTTGAGATATAGAACAGAATAATGGGTTATAGAAGCAGGTATTGAGGATAGGAGAGTATATGGGTTTGGCACCATGGGGTGGATAGGCAAAACAATTTGGTTGATAAGGTGCAGATCCTGAACTAACTTGTAAGGCTTGTCTGGTTTTAGGACAGGTAAAATGGGGGAATTGTAAGGAGAGTTTATAGGCTTTAAAAGGCCATGCTGTAGCAGGTGAGTGATAACAAGCTTTACTCTTTTTAAAGCGTGCTGCGGGATGGGATATTGGCGTTGAGTGGGGTAAGGGTGATTAGGTTTTAATGAGATGGTAAGGGGTGCATGATCAGTTGCCAAGGAGGGAGTAGAGGTATCTTATACTTGTGGGTTAAGGTGGGGGGGATACAAGAGGAGGATGCAAAGGAGGCTTTGGGTTGGGAAGAAGGGAGGCAATGAGATACAGCTGTAGTCCAGGAATAGTCAGGGAAGCAGATAATTTAGTTAAAGTGTCTCAGCCTAATAAGGGAACTGGGCAGGTGGGGATAACTAAAAAGGAGTGCTTAAAAGAGTATTGTCTAAGTTGGCACCAGAGTTGGGGAGTTGTAAGAGGTTTAGAAGCCTGGCCGTCAATACCCACAACAGTTATGGAGGCGAGGGAAACAGGCCCTTGAAAAGAAGGTAATGTGGAGTGGGTAGCCTCCATATTGATTAAGAAGGGGTCGGGCTTACCTTCCACTGTGAGTTACCCGAAGCTCGGCGTCCGTGATGGTCTAGGGGGCTTCCGAGGCGATCGGGCGGTGTCAGTCTTCAGCCGCTAAGCCAAGAAGATCTGGGAAGGAGTCAGAGAGCCTTGGGCCAGAGTTCCAGGGGCTCTGGGAGTGGCTGCCCGGTGAGTTGAACAGTCTGATTTTCAGTGGGGTCCCACACAGATGGGACATGGCTTAGGAGGAATCCCAGGCTGTGCACATTCCTTGGCCCAGTGGCCAGATTTCTGGCACTTGTAGCAAGCTCCTGGGGGAGGAGGTTCTGGAGGAATGCCTGGCCATTGCGGTTCAGGCGTTTGGAAGTTCTTGTGTGCTGGAGATGTGGCTGGGGTTTGTCTCACAGTGGAGGCAAGGAATTGCAACTTTTTTCTATTATTGTACACCTTGAAGGCGAGGTTAATTAAATCCTGTTGTGGGGTTTGAGGGCTGGAATTTAATTTTTGGAGTTTTATTTAATGTCGGGAGCAGATTGGGTAATAAAATGTATTTTGAGAGTAAGACGGCCGTTTGACGTTTTAGGGTCTAGGGCTGTAAAGTGTCTCAGGGTTGCTGCCAAACAAGTCATGAACTGGGTTGGATTTTTATATTTGATGAAAAAGAGCCTAAACACTACCTGATTTGGGATAAAGAAAAAGGAACATTAACCTTGACTATGCCTTTAGCTCCAGCCACCTTTTTAAGAGTAAATGGCTGGGCAGGAGGGGGAGGGCTAGTCACGGAACGAAACTGTAAGCCAGACCAGGTGTGAGGAGGGGAGGTGATAAAAAGACTATAGAGTGGAGGAGCAGAGCCTGAGGAAGAATTGGGACCTAGCTCGGCCTGGTGAGGAGCAGCCTGGGGAGGAAGGGAGAGGTCAGATGGGTCTGTAGAAAAGGAAGATTAGAAAGACTCAGTGACGCTTGGAGTTGGTACTGAGGGGACAGGCGGGAGGGAAAGAAGGAAGATTTGGGACAAGTTGCACTGGGCACAGAGACTAGGAAGGGACTGATGTGTAAAAGAATGCCTGGACATCAGGCACCTCCGATCATTTGCCTATTTTATGACAAGAATTATTTAGATTTTGCAGGATGGAAAAATTCAAAGTGCCATTTTCTAGCTATTTGGAACTACTGTCGAGTTTGTATTGGGGTCAAGCGGCATTGCAGAAGAAAATAAGGCATTTAGGTTTTAGGTTAGGTGTGAGTTGAAGAGGTTTTAAGTTTTTGAGAACACAGGCCAAGGGAGTAGAAGGAGGAATGGCGGGTGGAAGGTTGCTCATAGTGAAGGAAGCAAGCCTAGAGAAAAGAGAGAGTAGAGAAACGGAGGGAAGGGGTTCGGGGGTTCTTACCTTCCAGAAAAGTGGGAAAAGGGGTTGGGGCACAGAGATAAGAGGTTGGGGTGCAGAAATAAGGGATTGGGGTGCAGAGATATGAGGTTGGGGTGTGGAAATAAGGGACTGGGGCGCAGAGATACGAGGTTGGGGCATGGAAAGAAGGGATTGGGACACAGAGATAAGAGGTCGGGGTGCGGAAATAAGGGATTGGGGCACAGAGATAAGAGGTTGGGGTGCAGAAATAAGGGATTGGGGCACAGAGATAAGGGGTTGGGGCATGGAAATAAGGGATTGGGGGTTCTTGACCCGTAGAAAAGCAGGACTTGCCACTAACAGTGAAGGAGAAGGGGTTGAGGGGTACTTGCCCCTGCCCCAGAAAAGCAGGACTTGCCACTAAGGGTGAAGGAGAAGGGGTTGAGGGGTACTTGCCCCTGCCCCAGGAAAGTGGGACTTGCCGCTGATGGTGAAGGAGAAGGGGTTGGGGGGTACTTGCCCCTGCCCCAGGAAAGCAGGACTTGCAGCTAAGGGTGAAGGAGAAGGGGTTGAGGGGTACTCGCCCCTCTCCCAGAAAAGCAGAGGAGGGGTAGAGACAAGGAGAGAAGGGGTTGGGGTACTTGCCACTTCCCCAGAAAAGCGGGACTTGCCGCTAAGGGTGAAGGACCAAGGCAGGCATCCCTGCGTGGTCTGACACCCTTGAAAGGTGGGTGTATAATCAGAGAGGTGTCCCTGCAATGATTAAACACCAAGGGAAGGCTGCCTTCCCAGTCCGTGACCGGCACCGGAGTTTTGTGTCCACGGATAAAACGTGTCTCTTTTGTCTCTCCCAGAAAATGAAAGGAATTGAAATTAAGAGAAAGGAGAGATTGAAGAGTGGAAAGGAGAAAGTGGTTGAGGGACAGAGAGAGAGGTTGGAGAAGAGAGTAAGAAGAGGCCGCTTACCTGATTTAAAATTGGTGAGACGTTCCTTGGGCTGGTCAGTCTGAGGACCTGAGGTCGTAGGTGGATCTTTCTCACGGAGCAAAGAACAGGAGGACAGGGGATTGATCTCCCAAGGGAGGTCCCCCGATCCGAGTCACAGCACCAAATTTCATGCATGTCCGTGTGAAGAGACCACCAAACAGGCTTTGTGTGAGCCACATGGCTGTTTATTTCACCTGGGTGCAGGTGGGCTGAGTCCGAAAAGAGTCAAGAAGGGAGATAAGGGTGGGGCCGTTTTATAGGATTTGGGTAGGTAAATGAAAATTACAGTCAAAGGGGGTTTGTTCTCTGGCGGGCAGGAGTGGGGGTCACAAGGTGTTCAGTGGGGGTGCTTTTTGAGCCAGGATGAGCCAGGGAAAGGACTTTCACAAGGTAATGTCATCACTTAAGGCAAGGACCTGCCATTTACACTTCTTTTGTGGTGGAATGTCATCAGTTAAGGTGGGGCAGGGCATATTCACTTCTTTTGTGATTCTTCAGTTACTTCAGGCCATCTGGGCTTATACGTGCAAGTCACAGGGGATGCGATGGCTTGGCTTGGGCTCAGAGGCCTGACAGTGTACACACTTTTTAGCACTGACTTCTGAGTGAGAACATGTGATATTCCATTTTCTATGTCTGGCTTGTTTCACTTAAGATGATGCCCTCCAGTTTTATCCATGTTGCTGCAAAAGATGTGATTTTATTCTCCTTATGAATGGAATACTAAACAGTATTCCATTGTGCATATATCCCACATTTGCTTTATCTAATCACCTGTTGATGGACACGTAGTTTGAGTCTATATTTTTGTTATCATGAATAATGCTGCAATAAACATACTAGTCTTGGTATCTTTTTGACAAAGATTCCTTTTCTTTTGAGTAGGTATCTACTGGTGAATTTGCTAGATTGAATGGTTGTTCTACTTTTAGTTCTTTGGGAAATCTTCATACTTATTTCCATAGAGGTTGGACTAATTTATATTCCCAAAAACAATGCATAAGAGCTCCCTTTTCTCCACATACTAATCAACATCTGTTATTTTTTGTCCTTTAATAATAGCCATTGTAACTGAGGTAAGATGATATCTCATTGTGGTTTTAATTTGCATTTCTCGGATGATTTATGATGATCATTTTTCATATACCTGTTGGTCATTTGTATGTCTTATTTTGAAAAATGTCTACTAGTGTTTTTTGCTCACTTTTTAATTGGATTATTTTTGTTGTTGAGTTGTTTTATTTCCTTGTATATTCTGCATATTAGTCCACTGTTAGATAAATAGTTTGCAAATATTATCTCCCATTCTGCAGGTTGTCTGTTCACACTGTTAATTATTTCTTTTGCTATGCAGTGGTATTTTTGTGTATTTTTTATTTTTATTGTCTGTACTTTTGAGGTTTTAGTCGTAAATTCTTTGCCCAGGCCAAAGTCCAGAAGAGTTTAACCTAGGTTTTCTTCTAGTGCTTTCAGTTTGGGGTCTTACCTTTAAGTCTCTAATCTATCTGGGGTTGATTTTTGTGAATGGTGAATGATAGGAGTTCTGTTTCATTCTTCTGCATATGGCAATCCAGTTATCCTAGCATCATTTATTGGAAAGGTTGTTCCTTCCTCAATGTATGTTCTTGTTGGTTTGTCAAAGATCAAATGGTTGTACATATATGGCTTTATTTCTGGTTTCTTCATTTGGTTCTATTGATCTATATGTCTATTTTTATACTAGTACCATGCTAGTACCAAGTCAGAACAAAGCTGGAGGCATCATATGTTCTGACTTCAAATTATACTACAAGGGTACTGCAATTATACTACAAGGATACATAGAATAATTTGAAGTCAGAACATGTGATGCCTCCAGCTTTGTTCTTTTATACTTAGGATTGCTTTGACTATTTGGGCTCCATTTTCATTCCACACCAATCTTAGGAATTTTTTTTTTTTAATTCTGTGAAAAGTGACATTTGTATTTTGATAGGGATCATACTGACTCTGTAAATTGCTTTGGGAAGTATGGTCATTTTTATGACATTAATTCTTCGGATTCATGTACATGGGATGTTTTTCCATATGCATCATCTACAATTTCTTTCATCTGTATTTTGTAGCTTTTCTAGTAGAGATCTTTCCCCTCCATGGTTAAGTTTATTCCTAGGTATTTTTTTTTCTAGCTATTGAAAATGGAATTGCCTTTTCAATTTCATTCTCAGGTAGATTGCTTTTAGTATAAAGATATGCTCCTGAGTTTTGTATATTCAATTTGCATCCTGTAACTTCACTAAATTTATTTATCAAATCCAAGAACTTTTTTGGTAGTGTCTTCAGGTTTTTCTAGATAGAAGATCAGCAAACATGGATAATTTGACTTCCTCTTTTACAATTTGGATGCCTTTTATTTCTTTCTCTTGCCTGGTTACTCCAGCTAGGACTTCTTTAACTCTCAGTTTTCCACAGAGAAATCTGCTGTTAGTCTGTTGGGTATTCTATTACATGTTACTTGACATTTATTTTTTGCTGTTTTTAAAATTCTTTGTCTTTGATTTTTGACAGTTTCACTGTAATATGCCTCAAAGAAGACCTATTTGAATTGTATCTATTTGAGAATCTTTAAATTTCCTGTAACTTATTACCTACATCTCTTGTAAGACTGAGAAATTTTTAGCTATTATTTCATTAGTTTTTCCATGCCTTTGGAAAAATCCCTGCTCCTTCTGAATCTCTCAGAATTCAAATATTTGTTCACTTGATCCTATCCCATATGTACATAGAGTTTTTCTTTTTCTTGTTTTCTTGTGTAATTGGGTTATCTTAAAAGACCTGTCTTCAAGTACAGAATTTTTTTCTTCTGCTTGATCTAGTCTATTATTGAAGCTCTTAATTATCTTTTTTGTTTCATTCATTGAATTCTTCAGTCCCGAGATTTCTGTTTGATTTGATTTCTGTTTTATAATATATATCTTTTTGTTCAGGTATTGCATAGATTTCCTTTACTTTGGAATGTGTTACTGGAGAATTATTTATTATTCGAAGGTGTCAGGTTTCCTTGCTCTTTCATGATTCTTGTGTCCTTAATTGATATAATTGATATCTACACATTTGGTGTAATGGTTGTTTCTTCTAATTTTATGTACTGACTTTCACAGGGACATACTTTCCTCTGTAGATGTATCTACAGTGCCAGTTTGGTGGGGGTCTTTTGGCTTTGATTCTGGATGTGTGCAGTAATGTGATTTCTGTCATTTCTTTGGCTGTAATAAACTTTAGTGGTATCCGCTGGGGACGGGGATGTTAGGTGGCCAGTCCTTGGGTCCCCAGGTGGCACTGTTGGGTTGGTATCAGTGGCAGCAGCAGCAGGCTGAGTGGTCTAGTTCCCAGGCTTCCCAAAGTTGTGTGCAGGCACTGGAGGTGGCAGCAAGAGTGGTGGGTCTATCCTTAGGTTCCTGAAGGTGCTACTGTTGGCCAATAGGGCCTGCTGAACCTTAGTGCCCAGGATCTTATGCCCACAGTATGTGGCCTATGTGCAGCATAGGCTGCATTGATGACACTTCTGTTCTCAGGTACTCAGGCAGTGTGCATGAGTATTGCTTGTGGTGGTGGGTAGGATGGGCCAGTCCTCAGGCCCCCAAAAGGCACATGCAGGTGCATGGTGGCCCTACCACTGGAGGAGACAGCGTTGTTATCGGTGACAGCATTTCCAGAGAGTTGGCTCCCATGCTCTTGGAAACATGTGTCACCTCCCTTTGTCCTACAGGCAGCATTCATGTTGCACTGAACCTCATGTTGCTCTGATTGTAGGACACTACATGGGCTAGATTGCTGGGTTCTTAGCTGTACCTCCACTAGGTCCAGCCAATATTGTGATGCTGCAACACTCTGGGTGGTTGTCAGTGCAGCTTCCAGAATGTGGAGTTGCAGGCGCTATTAGGATGTAATCTGGTGGGACCTGGGCTCTCAAAATGGCACCATGCTGCAGCAGTTTGGATCTCAGTCGCAGTGTGGGATGTAGAGTGAATTCTCTCTCAGGAACAATGTAGTCACATTTACTCTAAGCTACTTCTTATACTAGGTTTAGGGCCTATGGTAGCCAAGGTGCTCTCCTGTGGCTAAATTGCAGGCATTTGTGATACAAGTGTGGACTGCTGGGGAGCTCTTGCTTCCCTTTTCGCGAAAACAAGGAGACTCTCCTGGCTATAAACCCATCTCAGCTGGTCCAGCTTCTTAACTCTCCTATTTTTCTGTGCCTGTGATGGTCCCTGTCTCTCCTTGATGAATTCCAGCATTGTTTCTAATGCTCTAATTGATATATGGTTATCTACTCACCATTTTGGTCCTTCTTTGTGCACACACTGATTTTTTTTTAACACTTTTATTGAAATATTATTTTCAAAAATGATATTTACCATTTTAAGGTGTACGATTTGGTGGTTCATATAAATGAAATCCTGTAATATGTGGGTTTTTCTTACCTCTTTTACTAAGCATAACTTTTACAAGGTTTATTCATGATGTAGCAAGTATTAGTACTTCATTCCTTTTTGTGGGTGGATAACATTTCATAGTCTGGCTATGCCACATCTGTATATCAAGGGGTCAGCTGATGAAAATTTAAGTCCCACTTTGACTATTATGACTAATGCTGCTATGAATTTTCATGTACAAGTTTTTGTCTGGACAGATATTTTCATTTATCTTCTTTGGGTATGTAATTAGAAGTGGAATAGTTGGGTCATATGGAAATTCAATGTTTAGCTTTTTGACCAACTGCCAAACTGTTTTGTAAAGTGCCTGTACTATTTTACAATCTGACCAGCAATGAATAAGTGTTCTAATTTTCCCACATCCTTGTCAATACATGTTATTTTATATCTTTTTATTTTAGCCATTCTAGTGAGTGTGAAGTGGTATCTCATTGTAGTTTTGGTTTGTGGACCCCTAATATCTGATTATACTGAGCATTTTATCAATGCTTATTGGCTACTTTTATATCTCTTTTGGAGAAATATCTATTCTAATCCTTTGCCAATTAAAAAAATCAGGTTGTCTGCCTTTTTACATTTGAGTTGTGTCATTTATATATTCTAAACGTTAGTCCCATTTTTGACCAACTGCCAAACTGTTTTGTAAAGTGCCTGTACCATTTTACAGATATATGATTTAGAGATACATGATTTAAGATATGATAAGATATATGATTTAGACATATTTTCACCCATTCCATCATTTGTCTTTTTACTTTATTGATGATGATCTTTGTAGCACAAAATATTTTTATATTATGAAATCAAATTTATCTATTTTTTTCTTGATATGCTTTCTTGTCTTGTCTAAGAAAACATTGCCTAACCTAAGGTCATGATAATTTACACCTACATTTTTTTCTAAGAGTTATATCATTTTATATTTTAATTTTATAACTATAGTCCATTTTTAGTTAATCTTTGTGAATGGTGTGAGTTAGAGGTTTAACTTTATACTTTTGCACATGGACATCCAGTTGTTCCAGCACTACTTTTGAAAATAATATTTTTCCTCATTGAATTTTCCTGGACAATTTATCGAGTTTAATTTTAGCATAAAAGTCATGATTTGTTTCTAGAATGTCAGTTATAGTCCATTGATCTTCATGTCTGTCCTATGGCAGTACTATAGTGTGTCTTTTCTACTGAAGCTTTGTAGTAGGTTTTGAAATTGGGAAGTCCAATTCAATTGTGAGTCCCTCAAATTTGCTCTTCTTTGTCAGGATTATTTTGGCTATTCAGGGTCCCTTGAATTTTTATATAACTAATGAAATCAGCTTTTCAATTTTTGTAAGAAAGAAGTCTTAGAGTTTCATAATGATTAACTCGAAACTGTCTATGAATTTGAGGATCACTGTTATTTTAATATTAAGTATTTTATATGAATATGGGTTGCTATTCCTCTCATTCCATTAATTTTGTTTTTAAATTTATTTCTACATGATTTTATAGTTTTCAAAAATATTCAACAACATTTCAATAAATTTTATAGTTTTCATTATATAAAACTTCTAAATTTATTCTTAAGCATTAAATATTTTGAAAGTATTGTAAATTTAATTGTTTTCTTAATTTTATTTTTGGATTTTTATTGCTAAAGTGCATAAATAAGTTGATTTTTGCATACTGACCTAGTGTCCTACAACTTGCTGAACTTATTTATTAGTTCTAGTAGTCTCTTTTTTCCAGATTTTTAGGATTATCTATATGAAAGATCATGTCAATGTGACTAAAGGTGATTTTAATTCTTTCTTTCTGATGGTCTGCAGTACAATGTTGGATAAAAGTAATGAGAATAGATAACTTTGTCCTGTTCTTGATCTTGGAAGGAAAACATCCAATCTTTTACCATTAAATAAGTTGTTACCTGTAGGTTCTTTGTTGAAGCCCCTTATCAGGTTGGGGAAGTTCCTTTTTGTTCTTACTATTATGTATGTCCATCATAAAAGGGAAGCCATTATCCTTAGCAAACTAACACGGAACAGAAAACCAAATACTGCATGTATTAAGCCTATTAACCTAATGGATACCTAATGGGTACTAAGCTTAATACCTGGGTGATAAAATAATCTGTACACTAAACTCCCATGGCACAAGTTTACCTATGAGGCAAACCTACACTTGTAACCTTGAAGTTAAAATAAAAGTTAAAAAAAGAAAATATATCAAATGTATTTTCTGCATCTTTTAAGGCCATGATATAGTTTTTCTTTTTTATTCTATTAATATGGCTAATTACATTAAGTGAATTTTTTACCATCCTTGCATTCCTGACAGTTTTCTGTCATATATTTTGAAGTCAAGCACATAGATATTTAGGGTTACTCTGCCTTCCTTCTGTCCTTCTTGATTTCTATAAATGTTCTTTGTTCTGAAATTTATTTGGCTATATCAATATACAGGAAGATTTATTATGATGAGTGTTTGAATAGACTATTTTTTCCATGCTTTTCCTTTTAACTATATTTTTATGTTCATTATAAGTTGAGGTAAACATTTTTTAGTTTTCCAAAGAGGTGACAGAATTTATCTGGCTGTTCAGAGTAAGAAATGGCATTCTAGCTTGTAAAACTTTGTCTCTATGGTTTATAATTTTCATTGTTCTTGTAAATTTATGGCCTTAAAAACATCTTTACTATTATTTTAGCAAGATTTCAAGAAAGACTAGAAGTTAATACATGTGTAAAACTCAGAATCTTGCCAGCAATCCTCGTAGTTTTGGAAATCACTTAATCTTTAATGCCTTAAATTCCTCAGCTATGAAATGGTTAATAATAGTAGCTACTTCCCAAGACTGTTAGGATGAAATGGTAAATATATGCCCAGTACTCAGTGTCAGGCATGTAGTGTTATACAAATATTTCCATTAGCATCATTATAACAAAATTGCTTTTTTAAAAAGATATGTTTGTCTTCTTGAGCTAAGAAACCTCTTTCTGACATGTAAATATATTTAAATTTCAGACTTAAACACAGGTTTAGTATCTATTTATATGTTAATATAGGCATTTTTCTGTAAATCTATGTTTTCATATTTGTTTCTGTGGTAGGCTTTGAAGTATTTAAGGATGGGACGTTGGTTGTTGTTTCTGTAGTATCTGGTATAGTTCCTACCTTAGAGTAAGCTTTTAGAAAATAATTTTAAGGTGTATAATTACATACTTCTCAGTTGCTAGGGGGAACCATCTCCATGTCTACTTTGTCATTCTGGATAGGCTAAGTTTCCCCCAACAACAATGGCAAGTCACGTCTCATCCACTTAACAAGTCTACGTTACGCCTGGCTGTGGCTCTCCTCCTGTGTCATTCTCTCTGTGGTGAACTAGGTGAACGGAGCAACCGCGATCTGGAACATTGTTGGAAATTGAGGGAAAAGAGATCATCACTCCAAAGCACCTACTATCATTAAAGTTTCTTACTTGGAACTGAAACTTATCACTTCCACCAACACTTTATTTTCAAGGTTAGGTCACAAGGTCATTTCTGATATCAATGAGAAGGCATGTATAACTCTCCTGCAGGGAGAGGCAGAAAAAATATTCGAACAGATATACAGTCAGCCATTTCCACCAAACCCTGCTTTCTTACCATTGCTGGAAACTATGTATACTTTGTATTACTCCTAGCTATAACTAATCGCATTATACACAATGCTTTCTAAAGTGGTATATAATTTTGTCTTAAATATATTGTTTGAAATTTCAAATAGCAGTGGTAATACTAGTTCTACTATCTTTCATTTGATAGCACACCTAAATTCCTACAGACAAAATACTGCTTTATCAGTTTGCTCTTGTTTAGAGGCCCATTCATTTGTTTATCATTTTAGTTGCCTTCTTTAGACCTTTTCCTAGTTCTTGTAATTTGTCAGAGTTACAGCATGAGAATTGCATAAACATTGCAAATGCAAAGAAGGACATGCTATTTGCTCCAAGATAGCAGAGATTTCTCCTAGCATATCTGATAACCTCTATGATTATGTTTATTAATTTTTTTTTCCTGTGGTAAGACGACTTAATATGAGATGTTCCCTTTTAAGTAATTTTTAAGGGTATAATATGATATTGTTGACAACAGGTACAGTGTTGCATAGCAGATCTCTAGAGCTTATTCATCTTGCTTAACTGAATCTTTATGCCCATTAATTAATAACTCCCTTTTACTATAGCTCTGTTAATCACATAATTTTTCCACGTGGAACATAAATCAGAGATTCTTAGAGCCTTACCTGGATTCCTATAAGATAGCATTGAACAAAATATCCTATAATATTTGTTATTAGAAGAAAAATAAAAAGCTATCAAGTGAAGTGTCATGCATTTTTCTATTGTGAGGTTCATTTATGTTATGTTATTTATTTATTTTTGTGATTAATGCTTTCTATGATTGCGTGAGGCAGTACATTTTTGTCCCTCTAAGCTGCTTTTATTGGATGGCTGTTGTACAGAAATAATAATTACTATTGGAACTGCATCTGCAGTTCTTCATCTAAAGAGAATTTAGGCCGAAGGCTTTCCTCTTCGTTTTTTTTCTTAGTTTTTTATTCTATTTTATTTTGTATCCTAACCCTCAGAGCCTGTAATGCTCTTCATTTAAAAAAAACAAAACAAAACTTTTTTTCTTCTAGATAGCCTTATATTATTTTGGTTTACCTTCTGTATTGTAATCATGTTTCCATTGATTCCTTAAGTGGTTAAGGTAGTTTTATTCAGCATGTGACATTTTATAATATATTTTTCTCACATTAGCTGTAGACCTTAGGCAAACTACTTAATCTCTTTGTGCCTCAGTTTCTTCTTTTGAAAAATGAGGATAGATAATACCTCAGCATAAGTACAATGTTGAGTACATGGTAAATGCTCAATAAATGTTAGCCATTATTTGTATTACCATTGAAACTTTAATTATTATTCCCTAAGACATTTTTCTTTGTTCCTTCATGTATTAGTCCATTTTCATACAGCTGTGAAGAAACACCCAAGACTGGGTAATTTATAAAGGAAAGAGGATTAATGGACTCACAGTTCCACATGGCTAGGGAGGCTTCACAATCATGGCAGAAGGTAAAGGAGGAGCAAAGGTACATCTTACATGGCGGCAGGCAAGAGAGTGTGTGCAGAGGAGATGCCCTTTATAAAACCATTAGCTCTCATGAGACTTATTTACTATCATGAGAACACCATGGGAAAGAAACCTGCTCCTATGATTCAATTACCTCCCACTGGGTACTTCCCATGACATGTGGGGATTATGGGAGCTACAATTCAAGATGAGATTAGAGTGAGGATACAGCCAAACCATATCATTCCGCTCCTAGCCCCTCCCAAGTCTCATACTCTCACATTTCAAAACCAATCATGCCTTCCCAACAGTCCCCCAAAGTCTTAACTCACTCTGGCAATAACTCAAAAGTCCAAGTCCAAGTTCTCATCTGAGAAAAGGCAAGTCCATAATCCAGTAGGGCAGTCTTTAACCTTAAATTTCTAAAATTATCTCCTTGGACACTATGTCTCATGTACAAGTCATGCTGATGCAAGAGGTGAAAAATGAGGATAAATAATAATTATCTGAATATAAGTACCATATTGAGCACGGTTCCCACAGTCTAGAGCAGCTTCACCCCTATGGCTTTGCAGGGTACAGACCTTCTTCCAGCTGCTTTCACAGGCTGTTGTTGAGTGTCTGTAGCTTTTCCAGATGCACAGTGCAAGCTGTCAGTTGATCTACCATTCTGTGGTCTGAAGGACAGTGGCCCTCTTCTCACAGCTGAACTAGGCAGTGATCCAGTAGGGACTCTGTGTGGTGGCTTCAACCCCACATTTCTATTCTGCACTGCCCTAGCAGAGGTTCTCCATGATGGTTCCACCCCTGCAGCACACCTCTGCTTGGACATACAGGCATTTCTATACATCCTCTGAAATCTAGGTGAATGTTCTGAAACCTCAACTCTTGACTTCTGTACACCTACAGGCTCAACTCAAGGTGGAGCTGCCAAAGATTGGGGCTTACACTCTCTGAAGCCATGGCCAGGGCTGTTTCTTGGCCCCTTTTAGCCACAGCTGGAGTGACTGGGATGCAGGGCACATGGCAAGGGCAGCCCTGGACCTGGCCCAGGAAACCATTTTTCCCTCCTAGGCCTTTGGGTCTGTGATGAGAGGGGCTGCCGTGAAGGTCTCTGACATGCCCAGGAGACATTTTTCCCCATTGTCTTGGTGATTAGCATTTGATTCCTCGTTACTTATACAAATTTCTGCTGTGGGATTGAATTTCTCCCCAGAAAATAGGTTTTTCTTTTCTACTACATTGTCAGGCTACAGCTTTTTCAAGCTTTTATGCTTTGCTTCCTCTTGAACACTTTGCTGCTTAGAAATTTATTCTACCAGATATCCTAAATCATCTCTCTGAAGTTCAAATTTCCACAGATCTCTAGGGCAGGGACAAAATGCCAGCAGTCTCTTTGCATAGCAAGAGTGACTTTTACTCCAGTTCTCAACAAGTTCCTCATCTCCATCTGAAACCACCTCAGCCTGGACTTCATCATCCATATCACTATCAGCATTTTGGTCCAAGCATTCAACAAGTCTTTAGGAAGTTTCAAACTTTCCCAAATTTTCCTATCTTCTTCTGAGCCCTCCAAACTGCCCTAACCTATGCCTGTCACCCAGTTCCAAAGTTGCTTCCACATTTTGGGGTATCTTTACAGCAGCACCCCCACTTTACTGGTACCAATTTACTGTGTTAGTCCATTTTCATATTGCTATGAAGAAATATCTGAGACTTGGTAATCTAGAAAGGAAAGAGGCTTAACTGACTCCCAGTTCCACATGGCTGGAGAGGCCTCACAATCATGGTGTGAAGCAAAGGAGAAGCAAAGGCACATCTGGCATGGTGGCAGCCAAGACAGCATGTGTAGGGGAACTCCCCTTAATAAAACTATCAGACCTCATAAGACTTATTCAGTATTGTGAGAATAGTAGGGGAGAAACCCACCTCCATGATTCAATTACCTCCGACTGGGTCTCTCCTAAGACATGTGGGGATTATGGGAGCTATGGTTCAAGATGAGCTTAGGATGGGGACACAGCCAAACCATATCACTTCATTTCTGTAGTATATAAACTGTTGTCCTTGTGAGAATCTCAATTTTCATTTAAAGTATGCTTTTTATGCCATTATTATTTTTACTTTTATATCTATATGTTTATATGGATATTTTGTTTTTGGTTTAGACAGATACAGAAAAAAATCATCTCTATATATCAGATCTCATTTAAAATAAAAATCTCTCAATTTGCCAGATTAACTAACTACATTCACCATTCTCCCAGTAAACCATACTGGCTCATGCCATCTGTATGCTTGTAGTTATCGATTACTCTCCTATCTGACAGATCACTTATACTTTAACCAGTTAATTGTATCTTAACAATAGGCACTTGTGATTATGCAAATATTAGTTTTTTCTTTTTATACAGAAATCACTCAGTTTACTTAAATGTTATATCAACCAATAAAATAAGTGCAAATAATAAATTTATTTCCTCAAAACCTAAGTTGAATGCTTTGAAAAGACTTGGTAACAGCTAGTTGCTAAAAAAAAATGAAGATAAATTAAATATGGACGAGGCAATATAAAGGGTTAGAAAGAACATCATAAAATTATAAGAGGATTCTAAACTCAGATTACTTTGGAAATTTCTGGACATCTTTTTCCCTCTTAAAAAATAGTGAAAATTATAGTTGATGTTTTATAAGTATGAAAACAAAAGCAAAAAGCAAGACAAAATAATAGCTGTACTCAATGAACCTGTTTAGAAAAAATAACTTGCATCTACATGAAGATTGTCAGATGAATAAATATATATATATGTTAGGTTGACATAAAATGTTTACGTTTGTGTACATATATTTTATACTTCTATGGTTTTAATCAACCTTTTAAATTAGGGAATGAAATACATATATGAGAAATAATGGGCATTTAATACCTTTACATTGTACTTGATCTTAGAGAAGACATGTATTTTGTTACTTTTGTATTTTATTTTCTGAATGATAATAGTCATCAAAATGATGAAAGTCAAAAAATGGAATAATGAAAGAATGACTTGATCGATCATCAGATTGCATATATCCAAGGCACATTTTTACTAAATTTTCAAGTTATATATTGTTCTCTTTTTAAAAAGATTGGATTAGTGAGTAGAACAAAGAAAATAAAAGCTAGATTAAATTTCTTGTCTTTCTTTTGAAATTATAAACATTTATCAAGGTAGAAATATTGTATGAGAATTAGAACCTCTGTATTGATATTAAAAACTTGTTTCTGCTTGTAAAATTTATTCACTCACATATGAAAGACACTCCTCAGAATAACAAATTAACCATATTCAAAACCCTAAAGATATAAAGGCAAAAAAAAAAACCATATTGGAGAGGCTCTTTAAGGGGTGGAAAATAGAGTAAGATAGGAGTATGGCTCATATGGTAACATACAACTCTCTAGAATATATTTTAACACTCAGAAGTTTTTAAATACAATTTTTGCTTTTCAGTAAATAATGCATTGTATTTAGTTTTTATGTCTCTTTAAGTCATGAAAGCTTCCCAAGCTTTCCTGATCTTAAAGTTTTGATCAGGTGTTTTTTAGAATACTTCAAACTAGTCTGATATTTTCTCATGATTAGAATGTGGTTATCAGATTTTGTGAGGAAGACCACAGAGATAAAGTGTCATTCTCATCACATCACAAAAGGGTATATACTATCAACATGACTTATCACTGTTGATGTTAACCTATATCACCTGTAGGTAGTGTTTCTTAGATTTCTCCATTGTAAAGTTACACCACTCCCCTTCTTTACAAACTGTACTTTTTGGAAGAAAGCTACTATGTACAGCCCAGCTTGAAATGTGCAGTCTTCCTTCACTTCCTTCAGGGTGAAGTATCTGCACAGATTTGTCTCTCCTTCCATTATGATTTATATATTTAAACACATTTTAGACATTGTGTTATAATCCAATACTACTTTATTAACTTTTTTGTTCAAATTGTTTCAGTTTTAGACAATGGTTTTTTTTTCCGTTGGCTCATATATCTTTTTACATACCCCTGTCCCTCCCTTCTCCCTCCCTCCCCTCCTCCCTTCCTCCTTTCCTCCTTTTTCTTTTTCTCCTTCTTTTCTTTCTTTCTTTTCTTTTCTTTCTTTCTTTCTTTCTTTCTTTCTTTCTTTCTTTCTTTCTTTTCCTTTTCTTTCTTTCTCTTCTTTCTTCCTTTCTTCTTCTTTTCTTCTTTCTTTCTGTCTTTCTCTCTCTTTCTTTTTTTCTTCTCTTTTTCTTCTTTTCTGAGCATTTGATTGCTTTCTGGCACTACAAGATGCTATAGACTCATCCTGTATATTTCTTCACCCACTTCCAAAATCAGCCATTTCTTTAAAGAAATGGTTCCTTTTATTTGTAAATGGTATTAGAAACTAAGGTCTTGGCTCTAGATGTGCTCAAAGTTCCTGTGATGCTGCTGCTTCTAGACTCTCTCAGCTGACAGAGGAAGGAAATATATATGCATATAGTAACTTGTGTACCTATACATATCTATAAATATTTACATATTTATCCAAATGTATCTATATTCAGTCAACATAAATTCATACAAATGTCTTTAACTCTAGCCCATTATCACAAGAATCATTTTACTCCTCTCCTCTTGGTTACCTGTAACTGCCCCTCCCCCTCAGTGAGAAGCCACCATCCATTTCATCCATTTACTTAACTTGCAGTAACATGTCTAGTGGAAATAACTCATCAGTTAGGGTATAGTGTACATGTAGTTTCATTTGTCTTTAGTCCTTTAGTCTCTGTTCATCTCCAAGGTCAGTACCATTTTCTCACATCCATTTCAGTGTTTCACAAATTTCTATTGCCGTTAGATTCTCTTTTACAGTCTGCATTCCATTCTGGTATTCCCTAATACCTTAAATGGTTTTTAAAAATGTTTTATACATTAAAATTTACTCTTAGTGTTGTGAAGTTCCATGGGTCTTGACAAATGCATAGTGTCATATATTCACCATTTTTATAGCACATAGAATAGCTTTATTGCTCTAGATAATTTTTCATTTATTCGCTTCTCCCAAAGCACCTGGTAACCATTGATTTACAAACCATGTCTATAATTCTGCTTTTTCCAAAATGTCATATAACCTATAACCATACAGTTTTTAGTCTTTTCAGAATGACTTCTTTCACATTGCAATATGGGTTTAAGGTACATCACGTCTTTGTGTGGATTTTATACATACATTTTTATGTAAATACGGTAGTAAATGTGTTTTCCCCAACTTTTTTTCTTGGTTAAAAATCTATATTAGGGACTATTTCATGTCTCTAACACATGACCACTTCATTTTTGAAGCTATGGTATAGCATTCCAGAGAACAGATAATCTACTTTATTTAAGTATCACCTTATTGATGTTTCCAATTTTTTGTTATTACAAATAGGTCTTCACTAAGTTACTGCATACCTTTGAATTTGTATATGTGTACAATTATTTTATAGAATATATAACATGAAACATTGATTGGTTGGAGGTTATGTATGTTGTTAATTTTATTCAAATTTTTATTTTGAAATAATTGTAGTTTTACAGATGTTTTACAATGGTTATACAGGGTTTCTTCATTACCTGTCACTAGCTTCTTCAGTGTTAGCATCTTCCATTAACCATGGTTATGTAGTTAATATTTGATGTATAATACATTTTTCCTCCAAGGAAGCTATACAAATTTACAATATTTCCAATACTATATAAGAATGACTCTTTTTCTACAGTCTTTTTAAGAGTGGATATTACTTTTAAATTTTGTCAAGTTTATGTGTATGTACATTTTGTTGTTTAAGTAGCATTTTCCTGATTTTTCGTGAAGATAAATATCTTTTTATATAATTGTTGGCAATTTTTATAATACTTTCATGAATTTTCTGTTCATTTTACTTGATCATTTGTAACACATATTCCTCTTTATGTTTTCTCAGCCTCACCTGCCTCCAACATGCTCAACTATAAGACACAAGCAAGTCTATGAATATTTCCAATGTTCTATTTCCTGAGGCACACCTGCACTCAGAGTCTCCATATTTTCCCATCATTTCTATGGTGCCTTGAATGAGGCACCATAATAGAGGGAGAGGAACTGGCTTCCCAAAGAGGCCAATACACTCAACTAATAGGGGCAAATATTTAACTCCCTATTAGAGGAATCTTGACAAATAGGGCAGAGGAAGCAGGAAGGAACAGGCAGGTAAATTTATTTTTCCTTTTACTGGCCAGATGAACTTGGTTTTTGAATTGCTTGTCCCTGATTTTATTCTCTTCTCCCTGCCTTCTTTCTCTCAGTCTTTCTGCCTTGAGATTGCATCTTCCAGTAAACCATTGCCACATGAGACTGACTCTATCTCTGTTTTCTAGGCAGTTTGGGTTAAGATACCATTTTCCTCTAGAGCAGTGTTCTTCTTTGTTAATTTGTAATATACCATCATATATAATGTCAATTAATTCCTTTTTTATTTGTGCTAAATAATTCTGCCAGTTTACATTTGTCTATGAAGTTTATTGTACAGTACTTCTCACTGTATAAAAGACATATATTTTTAGATGTTTTGTTTTGTTACTCTTTTCATTTATGGCTCCTAGATATTCTTATGTTACTTAGGAAGGCTTTCTGTATTCCAGGATTATTTTTAAATTTCTACTGTGGCATCATATTTTAACTTTAATTCATTTAAAATGATGATGGGAGGCAGAAATTGATTTAGACTTCAAAAGTGATCCTCTAATTTACTTTATCCCCAATCCTTTTTGCTCAGCACTAAAAAGTCTCTGTTAAAACGTGTGTGAAAAAATCATAAAAGCTACACACAACTATCAAAAAAGAACGCTTTGCCTTTGTCCTGACATGACAAACCGAAGAACATAACTTAGATATACGTTGGGCAGGGTGGGAGAAAGGGGAAGCAAAAAAAAAATCCGTTGAACTTCTATTTCTGAAAATGTATTTTCTTCCTTAATTCCTAATTATAATATTAAGCAATATCTTGCTGACCTACGCTTATACAAAATTATCAATGTACATTTGGCAGAGAGGCAAGGTTAACTCAAGACCACAAAAATTCACCTGCCACTTTTGTGTCAAATAGAAAAAAAAAGTAAAGTTGTCCCCTGAAATGATTTGGCTGTGCCCCTACTTAAATCTCATCTTGAATTCCCACATGTTGAGAGAGGGACCTAGTGGGAGGTAATTGAATCATGGGATCAGGTCTTTCCCATGCTGTTCTCCTGATAGTGAATAATTCTCATGAGATCTGATGGCCTTATAAGGCAGAGTTTCCCTGCACAAGCCCTCTGTCTCTTTGCCTGCTTCCATCCATGTAAGACATGACTTGTTCCTCCTTGCCTTCTGCCATGAATGTAAGGTTTCCCAGCCATATGGAACTATAAGTTCATTAAGCCTATTTTTCTTCCCAGTCTTGGATATGTCTTTATCAGCAGCATGAAAATGGACTAATAGATTAAATTGGTACCAGTAGAGTGGGTTGCTGCTGAAACAATACCCAAAAACATGAAAAAGACTTTGCAACTGGGTAACATGCAGAGGTTGGAACTGTTTGAAGGGCTCAGAAGAAGATAACAAAATGAGGGAGAGTTTGGAACTCCCTAGAGGCTTGTTGAATGGCTTTGACCAAAGTGCTGATAATGATATGGACATTGAAATCCGGGTTGAGATGGTCTCAGATGGAGATGAGAAACTTGTTGGGAACTGGAGCAAAGGTGACTCTTGTTATGTTTTAGCAAAGAGACTGGTGGCATTTTGCCCTATCCTAGAAATTTGCGGAACTTTGAACTTGAGAGAGATGATTTAGGGTATCTGGCAGAAGAAATTTCTAAGCAGCAAAGCATTCAAGAAGTGACTTAGGTGCTTTTAAAGGCATTCAGTTTTGTAAGGGAAGCAGAGCATAAAAGTTTGGAAAATTTGCAGCCTGGCAATGAATAGAAAAGAAAATTCCATTTTCTGAGGAGAAATTCAAGTGAGCTGTGGAAATTAGCATACATAATGAGTTGCCGAACATTAATCCCCAAGACAATGGGAAAAATGTCTCCAGGACATATCAGAGTTCTTCACAGCAGCCCCTCCCATCACAGGCCCAGAGGCCTAGCAGGAAAAAGTGGTTTCCTGGGCCAGGCCCAGGGTGCCCATTGCTGTGTGCAGCCTAGGGACTTGGTGCCCTGCATTCCAGCTGCTCCAGCTGTGGATGAAAGGAGCCAACATAGAGCTTGGGCTGTGGCTTTAGAAGATGCGAGTCTCAAGCCTTGGCAGCTTCCACATGGCATTGAGCCTGTGGGTGCACAGAAGTCAAGAATTGAGGTTTAGGAACCTCTACCTAGATTTCAGAGGATGTATGGAAATGCCTGGATGTCCAGGTAGAAGTTTGCTGCAGAGGTAGGGCTCTCATGGAGAACCTCTGCTAGGGCAGTGTGGAAGGGAAATGTGGGGTGGGAGCCTCCACACAGAGTCCCTACTGAGGCACCACCTAGTGTTGCTGTGAGAAGAGAGCCATCTTCTTCCAGACCCCAGAATGGTAGATGCACTGACAGCTTTCACTGTGCTCCTGGAAGAGCTGTAGACAATACAAGCCATTGGAAACAGCTGGGAGTGAGGCTCCACCCTGCAAAGCCACAGGGGTGGAGCTCAAGACTATGGGAATCCACATCTTCCTTCAGTGTGACCTGGATGTGAGACATGGAGTCAAAGGAGATCATTTTGGAGCTTTAAGATTTGACTGTCCCACTGGATTTCAGACTTGCATGAGGCCTGTGGCCCCTTTGTTTTGGCCAATATCTCCCATTTTCAATGGATGTATTTACCCAATGCCTATACCCTCATTGTATCTAGAAAGTAACTAACTTGCTTTGGATTTTACAGGCTCCCAGCCAAAAGGGACTTGTCTTGTCTTGGATGAGACTTTGGACTGTGGACTTTTGAGTTAATGCTTAAATGAGTTAAGAATTTGGGGACTGTTGGGAAGGCATGATTGGTTTTGAAATGTGAGGACATGAGATTTGGGAGGGGCCAACAATGGAATGATATGGTTTGGCTGTGTCCCTACCCAAATCTCATCTTGAATTCCCACATGTTGTGGGAAAGACCTAGTTGGAGGTAAGTGAATCATGGGGGCAGGTCTTTCCCTTGGTGTTCTCATGATAGTGAACAAGTCTCATGAGATTTGATGGCTTTATAAAGTGGAGTTTCCCTGCACAAGCCCTCCCTGTCTTTGTCTGCTGCCATCCATGTAAGATGTGACTTGTTCCTCCTTGCCTTCTTCCATGATTGTGAGGCTTTCCCAGCCACATGGAACTGTAAGTCCATTAAACCTATTTTCCTTCCCAATCTTGGGTATGTCTTTATGAGCAGTTTGAAAATGGACTAATACATCCTCTCTGAATAGAATCAGCTCTGTAGGTAGGCAGCTTGGCAAGCTCTCATCATCATTGCTCATGTTAGAACAGGGCTTCACTTCGTGGCCAAGACAGCCCCACCTCAAACACGGAGCATGGAGAGCAGAGCTACGCAGCATTTCTATGCATACCAGCCTCCTTAGCCACGTGCATTAGCACAGAAAGCAACTTGTTCAGACCTAATAGGGGCTCTGTTTTAAGGCAAAGCTCTCTGTGCCCTCTTCCTCAAATAGGTATGGCAGGAATTATTTACTCCTTGAAGAAAAATGTAAGATAATTTGAGCACATTCAGAAAAGAAAAGAGGAGGAAAAAGACATGCGTATCAAAATTCTGAGGTCTTTTTCTGAGACCCTAAACTCCCTGGAGTCTCCTCAAAGGTTAGAGGGGCTTTCCTCAGGTGGACTCATCTCCTTGTTATCTTGTACTGAAGGTTAAATGCAGCACCCACTCCCTTTTCAATTCATGTGAGCACCCTTATTCCCTATGGTCTTTTATTATTGCCCACAGGAGACTGATATGGGACATTCCATTTTTGTTGAATTTTAATATTCAAAATACCTATAGAAATTACTTGCTTTTAAGGACAAAGTATGTGGTATTCTACCACGTACTGGTGAAGTATCATCTTCATGTACTTATTTCATTTACTTTATTGGTTTTCTAATTTTATACTCAATTCCTAACCCATTCCTATCTTCTCCCATCCAACTCCCATCATTTTATTTACACAAATGTATATCTGAAAATATATCTTGCTGGATTTATGTTGTAAATATTATTGCCTATATTACTTTTGCATTCAACATAATGTTTTTGAGCTCAATTAATTTGATTATATGTGAATCTAGTTCATTGTTTAAAAATGATACAGAAACAAATGTATATACATATATAATACATATCATTTGTGTATGACACAACCTTGCCAGTGAATAGTACTTTTACTTATCTGTTCTTTCATTATTGGGTTTCCTGTATGTTTGTTTCTACCCTGAGGAATATATTAATTCCCTGTAGTTTTCATCTCTTTATAGTCCATTGTTTAAAAGTGATACAGAGACAAATTTATATATATATAATTTGTATATGAAACAATTTTGCCAGTGCATAGTACTTTTAATTATATATTCTTTCAGTATTGGATTTCCTGTGTGTTTCTACCCTGAGGAGTATACTAATTCCCTGTAGTTTTAATCTCCTTATAGCCCTTCCTCTCCTGGGATGCCCTTTCTTAGCATGGTTAGATTTTTTTTTTACTCTAGAGATATTACTTCCTGAACTGAGAAATCACAACTATGCAGACATCCCTTGGGGATGTATGCATGAGGAAGAGAGAAAGCACACACTCTCCATAATAAACCATTCCCACCCAAAATCTCTGCCATCAGAAGCCATTTTTGAATCCACTTTTAAAGTATTCATAACTAGATGCCAAATCCTCTATATAAACTTTCAAATCCTTTAACCCCAGAAGTATTCATTTCTAGTTCTTTCAATAATACTGCCAGAATAACCCTTATGCCACTGAATCAACTCCATTTCATCATGTTATGTTTCTCCCTAAGAGACTGGCCACCCTTTTGTTTCAGGTCTATCACCCTTTCTGATAGTTCATTGCTGCATTTCAGCAGCTTACCATGGCAAATAGTAATACTGTTTTTTTCTGTCTTTACTGATGACAGTCATTCAGCCTGAATAATTATATTTTCTTTAATATATTTTTCTTAAGATAAGGTAGTGGGAGTCATTACTGGCTGTTGTCCCATACACACCCACTGTGGGCATCCAGCTTTAAATGCAGGTGTACTGCAATTGTATTACCTCAACAGCTGGCATATTTTAGGTAACATTAGGCACTAAGATCTACTCTGTGCACTCCTTAAATATGACAATTGTGTGATGATAATGAAATCATGGACTCAAGTCACTGAAGAGAATGTTTTGTAATATAAAATGCATTTTAAAATTTAAATAAAGACTTCTGTATTTCTAACTTTAGAATCCACAAGGAAATATTCTTGTAAATTTTTAAAGGAGATGAATATTCTTAAATGGAGATGAAGGATATTCTTAAAGGGAGGTGAAGATGTAAAAAATCCTACCTATTCAGTTTTCCAGTTAAGCATCAGAATAGGAGAACAGAAGATAAGGGATATACAAAATCAACAAGTAATTTAGCTCTTTCACCAGTTTCCATGGCAACTCTACTATATAAAACTAAGAAGAAAATGCATTCAAAAAACTCAGGCTTTGCTTTGGCCTTGATCATTGACATTTTCAACATTACTGTCTTCAATACAATGTGTAAGGCAATCAAATACATATACTGGATATAATTTTGACATTGCATACAAAGAATTTTATGAACTTTAATATGTTATAATTGGTGTGTAGTGGGAGGGAAAAAACAGAGTTTCTTTTTAAAACTAAAAAAATTATGAACCTTGTCTATTTGACAATGACTGAAATGAATTAGTTCATACATTCCCAGTTTAAAAGGGATTTACACAGGCTGAGTCTGTTTCCTCTGTTCTCAGACAAAATGTTTTTCATGCCATTCCCCTGGAATTTCTGTGCTGACTGAGTCACTTAAGATGAATGACTTGTCCAGGTTGTCCCAATACAGTCAATGTCAGCCTTAAAAGCCTTCTGAATGGATCTTCTGAGACTTTGATCTTTGAAACTAAAGATGCACTTTGAGTTGTGGAGTCCTTGTGGCTCTGAAAGAGGAATGGTAATCCTGTGACACTTAGGACTTGATTCTCAGATGGCAGAACCCTAATGCACACACATGAACACATACATCTCATTCCTTTGTCACAGAAATGTCCATAGTTCTACAGTATAATTCCATCTGAGAACAGTTTCTTCAAATGGTGTTTTCCTGCCAAGTGTGTTTTAGCAGGTAATATTTTTGACTGATTTCTGGGATCTTAATCCAGACCCCTGATAACATATGAAATGTTTAAATGGGAACTTTCTATATAGAATCATAGGATTTGATATTTTAAAAATGTTAATCTTTCTCACATGTTCTTATTACTTATTAAATTTGACTTTATCTTTCCATTTGAATTTATTCTCAATAATTATTTAATAATTCTCGAAAAAAGTGGTTGAACGCATTTATTGCCAGGCCCTAAAGAGGGGATTGTAGCTAACATAGGTTCCCTACTACTACTAATTGACTTATGTTCAGGGTTCTGGGAAAAAAAAAACACAATTTATATCAAGGATGCTAGAAAAAGCTTCTGGGAACTGTACCCTACTGAAACAAATATATATGCTCTGTGAAGAAAATTAACTGACTCTAACATGGGGGTAATAATTGCATTTCCTAAAATATCAGTAATACTTATGACACAATCTATACAAAGACTGCATTTCAGAAGAACCAAATATGTATCTTTTAATATATACATATGTATGATAAATTGTATTTGGATTCCTCATCCATGAATATGGGTTTATCTACAAACTGTTTAGGTTTTATCCTTACTTACATATTTAAAGATTATATTACTTTTTGTAGATGCTGTAACACATTATCACAAACTTAGTGACTTAAAACAATAAACAATGTACTATTAAACAGTTCTGAAGATTAAAAGTCTAAAATGTTCTAGCAAGGCTCCATTATTTCTGGAGGCTCCAGGGGAGATTCTATTTCCATGCCTTTCTTAACTTCTAGAAGCTGCCCACATTTATTGAGTTCTGGTCTTGCATCACTCCAACCTTCGTTTCCATATTCACATCTCCTTTGATTATACTACTCCTGCTTCCCTGTTATCAGGACACTTGTGATTGCATTGGGCCCATGCATTCGTCTATTCTTATATTGCTATAAGGAAAGACCTGCCACTGCATAATTTATATTTAAAAAAAGAGGTTCAATTGACTCACAGTTCTGCAGAACTGGGGAAGCCTCAGGAAACTTACAATTATGGTGGAAGGTACCTCTTCACAGGGATGCAGGAGAGAAAATGAGTGTGAGCAGGGGAAGTGCCAGATGCTTATAAAACCATTGGAGCTCATGAGAACTTACTCACTATTATGAGAACACCATGGAGGAATCTGCCCCCATGAGCCAATTAGCTCCACCTGGTCCTGACTTTGACGCATGGGGATTATGGGTATATTAGTCTGTACTTTTGATGCTAGTAAAGACATAACCAAGACTGGATAGTTTATAAAGGAAAGAGGTTTAAGGGACTCACAGTTCCACATGGCTGGGGAGCCTCACAATTATGGTGGAAGGCAAAGGAGAAGCAAAGGCACATCTACATGGCAGCAGGCAAGAGAGAGTGTACAGAGAAACTCCCCTTTATAAAACCATCAGGTCTTCTGAGACTTATTCACCATCCCCAGAACAGCATGGGAAAGACCCACCCCCTTGATTCAATTACGTCCCCCCGAATCCCTCCCAAGACTTGTGGGAATTATGGGAGCTATGATTCAAGATGAGATTTTGGGTGGAGACACAACAAAACCATTTCAGCTCACTTATATAATCCAGAATCATCTTCCCATTTTAAGACCCTAATTTATTCACATTTGGCTTCAAACAATAGAAATTTATTTCTTGCTTATGGGAAATACAAAGTTGATGCTTCTGATTGGTAGGCAATTCTCCAGGAAGAAGTGATTTAATGATGCAGGTTTCTTCTACATCATGGCTCCATCATCATCAAAAGAACATTTCCAAGTTCACCAGAGAAGGATCATGAAGGAAACAGCACATCCAGGAATGTTTTAGTGGACCAGGCGTTGATGTAATGTTTATCACTTCTGCCCACATGTAAGGGACATGAATAATTCAATCACATGCCTACATACAACAGTAAAATGCCAGGCATGGTGGCTCTGGCCTGTAATCTCAGAATTTTGGGAGGTTGAGAAAGGTGGAGTCCAGGAGTTCAAGATCAGCTTGGGCAACATGGTAAAACCCCATCTCTACAAAATACAAAAAAAAAAAAAAGAAAAAAGAAAAAAAAGAAACAAACAAAAAAACCAAAGTAATAAATTAGCATGGCATGGTGGAGTGCTCCTCTAGTCCCAGCTACTTGGGATGCTGAGATGGGAGGATCGCTTGAGCCCAGGAAGATCAAGGCTACAGTGAGCCATGATTGCACCACTGCACTCCAGCCTGGGCAACAACGTTAGACCCCATTTCAAAAAACAAAAAAGAATAAACTATAAAGCTAGGGCATATAGACTAGATATGTATCTAGCAGAAAGAGACAATCAATTTGGTAAACTGATATCTGGCTTGAGCTGGTCAACAGGTTGACCAGTAAAAGAAAAGAACATTTCAACAACTTTTAAATGAATGCTAGTTTAATTATATAATAAAAACATAAATAGAAAATAAGATGAATGAATTCAAAATTTCAGTGTTATGAGTTAAAGCGTTAGTTTAAGGCTAAAATAAATATCTTTAAAATCACCACAGGATAACCATATTTAGCCATTTAGTATTGAGTCCCAAGTGGTGTAAGCATGCCCAGGAATATAGATAGACATGGATAAAGAAAATATTTACTTCTTTAAAGGAAAGTTTCATAGAAGTTCAGAGTTTAAAGAAGTAATACAATTTTCAAAGATATTATATTACCATATAGGATTAAAATTTACCTGCTTATTTAATATAGAGAAACTGCTAACTAATTAACTCATTTTATGAGGAAATTTTTATGTGAGAATTATTTTTTTATTTTCCTGAAGAGGAATCATTTTTTTCCATTTGCAGATTCCAAATGGGCTCAATTAACACTCATTTACAATCTATCTAAACTGGGATATTTTTCAGCCACCTTGGAAATCAATGATGATTTTGTCTCCTAACTCATAATCTACTAGTCTAAGATTACTGCTCTGTTTAAATAATTTCTCCAACAGCAATGGATTGAGGAGACATCATGTAACTCATGAATAGTTGCTCTTCCTATTCATAATAATTTTGTAAGTTGCTTTGTAAATTACTTCCAGGAGAGAAAACACATGACTTCCTTTGACAGTGGTATCTCCATTGTTCAGAACAGTGGAACTAAACCTGAATGAACAGCATGACATGTTGTTTCTGCTGTCAGTCTTGTATACGTGTTCTTGGAATCTTCAAGATTTGCACAGGTTTACATGCAAGAGAAGAATATTTTGTAATCCAGTAGAATTAGGATACTGTAGGCATATATTTTTAAAATGTATGTAACAATTGTCTGTGACACCTTCTTTTCTCTACTAACACAGCAACATCTGACAGTTCATTAAAAAGAAAACCAGAAAATGAACCCCAGTAGTGAGGACTGTATTAATTTGGTATTTATATTCATTATATAATAATACTAATCCAATTATATGGAACAAAGTTTGAAAGAAAAAAATAACTGCAAGGATTGGCACAATGTATGAAAGATAAGAGAAACTGGTGTAAGTCTTTAAAGAGTATTTCCCTTTGCAATGATACTCAATGTAAGGAAAAATTTAAACATTAAATGATTATATAAAAGCATGAGGTTTCTATTTTCCTCTGGGTTTTGTAAAAGAAACATGAAGAACTGTTGTGAAAATTGTGACAATCTAGTAATTTTTTCTCATTTCAAGTAATACTCCATACTTTTCCTTCTCTTATTTTTACTACTTCTTCCTTATTATTTATGTGCATAATTCTCCTGATAAAACCTTTGCTGTTTTCACTATACATGGTGCTGGGGCAGTAAATGTTTTCTCTCCTAATGTGTCCCTATGTGTTATTTTAAAATCGCTATAATGAGCCAAAACATGAAATTTACTGGTCATTTTCTTTATTCTGAAATTATGAAATATTCCATGATGTGTATCAAATTTATATTGTAGTACAAAGAAAAAGAAAATGAGTCCAAAAAGGCAATTCTGACATTACATTTAGAAACTGGATTTAGAGTATTTCATCAGCAGTGATAAACATTCTAGTAGTATTTTGAGGCTTATTATTTAATATGAGGTAAGGCATATGAGAAGAGCATCCTTTTGCTGGCACAACTTTTAAAAAGCATTCAGAAACACTGCAATAAATTAAATAGGAGAAATAATATAGATGCATTGTTTTTACTCATTCATTTATTTTCAGCACATACCCAATCAACATTTTAGTTAATGAAACAGATTTTTCACCAATGAAGTCACAGCCTCAATAAATTCAGAGTTCAGCACTGCCACTGTGTAGAAATGAGGGAATCAACTTAGATACATTTCTACACATGGTCAAATTTATTGTCTGATGCTGTTTCCTGTTCTCCAGTTACATTCTATTAGTGGCATTCCAAGAAAGAAAAACTCTGATGTGGGTGTCAAATAATTGATACTAAATGGAAAGAGTTTCTCTGGGCTATGTAAAGTCTAACTTGGGAGAGGCAATTGATACGATATAATGTGTGGTAAACTCCAATAACAACCGGCAATACTCATGAAATTCTGTGCAAGAAGAATCTATTTGGCTGATATGTCTGTTATGGCATTAGAAGATGACTAATACTTGTCAGACACATAGATATAATTTGGCTAACTCTCCTTAATAATATATAGATTGAGTTCACCTGGATGAAAAAAAAAATGTTTTCACCACTAACAGTGTGGCCTTAGACAAATTGTTTAACCTCTCTGTAGCAGTCCATTCTCAAATTGCTATAAAGAAATACCAGAGACTGGGTAATTTATAAAGAAAAGAGGTTTAATTGGCTCGTGGTTCCACAGACTGTACAGGACTTCCTGACCTGGAATATTGGACTCCAAGTTCTTCAGTTTTGGGACTCTGACTTCCTTGCTCCTCAGCTTGCAAAAGGTTTATTGTGGGACCTAACCTTGTGATTGTGTGAGTCAACACTACTTAATAAACTCCCGTTTGTATATACGTCTCTCCTATTCTGTTCCTCTAGAGAACCCTGATTAATTGCAGATGCTATCTCATCATGGTTTTGATTTGCATTCCTCTGATGAGCAGTGATCTTGAGCATTTTGTCATATTATTGTTGGCTGTTTGTATTTTTCTGAGAAGTATTTTTTTATGTCCTTTGCCCACTTTTTAATGGGGTTATTTGTTTTTTCACTGGCTAAGTTCCTTATATATTCAGCATATTAGACTTGATGGATGCATAGTTTTCAAATATTTTCTCCCATTCTGTGGGTTGTTATAGTTTCTTTTGCTGTTCAAAAGCTCCTTAATTTAATAATGTCCTTTTTGTCAATTTTTGTTCTTGTTGCAATTGATTTTGAGGACTTACATATAAATTCTTTGCCAAAGCTAACAAAAATAATAGCATTTTCTAAGTTTTCTTTTAGCATTTATAGTTTGAGGTCTTATATTTGAATCTTGAAATAATCTTGAGTTATTTTTTTTTATGGTGAAAGGTAGGGGTCCAGTTAAGTTCTTCTGCCAGTTGTTTCAGGACCATTTATTGAATAGGGGATCCTTTCTCCATTGCTTATTTTTGTCAGCTTTGTCAATAAGATTAGATATTTTCAGGTGTATGGCTTTGTTTCTGGGTCTTCTATTCTGTTCTATTAGTCTATGTGTCTGTTTTCGTACCATTATCATGTTTTTTGGTTATCGTATAGTTTGACGTCAGGAAATGTGCTGCTTCCAGCTTTGTTCTTTTTGATTAGGATTGCTTTCTCTATTTGGGCTCCTTTTTGGTTCCATATGAATTTTAAAATAGTTTTTTTTATATATTTCTGTGAAAAAATACATTGATAGTTTAACAGGAATAGTATTGAATCTATAGATTGCTTTGGGAAGTATGGCCATTTTAATGATATCAGTTTTTCCAATCCATGAGCATTGAATATTTTTCCATTTATGTCATCTCTGGTTTCTTTCAGCAGTGTTCTGTAGTTCTCTTTGTAGAGATCACTCACCTCTTTGGTTAGATTTATGCCTAGGTATTTGTGTGTATTTGGGAGGAGTGCTGTTTTGTGGGACTGTGTTTTTGATTTGGCTCTCAACTTGAACATCATTTGTGTATTGAATTGCTGTTGATTTTGTATATTGGTTTTGTATCTTGAGATATTTCTGAAATCACTTTTAAGGTCCAGTAGAATTTTCTAGGTATAGAATTATATCTTCAGTGAAAAGAGATAGTTTGACTTCTTCTCTTTCTACTTGAATTCCTTTAATTTCTTTATCTTACCTGATTGTTCTGGCTGGGACTTCCATTACTATGTTGAATAGGAGTGGTAAGAGTGAACATCCTTGTCTTGTTCCAGTTTTATTGGAGAACACGTCCAGCTTTTTGATGTTCAGTATGATATTGGCTGTGGGTTTGTCATACAGGGCTCTTATTATTTTAAGGTATGTTCTTTCAATGACTAACTCAATCAGAGTTTTTAACTTGAAGGGATGTTGAGTATTATCAAAGGCTTTTTCTGCATCATTGAGATGATCATGTGGTTTAGTTTTTATTTCTGTTTATGTGATGAATCATATTTATTGATTTGTATATGTTGAACCAACCTTGCATCCTAGGGATAAAGTCTACTTGATTGTCAGGGATTAGCTTTTTGATGTGTTACTGGATTTTGTATTTATGTTTATGTGATGAATCATATTTATTGATTTGTGTATGTTGAACCAACCTTGCATCCCAGGGATAAAATCTACTTGACTGTGGGGGATTAGCTTTTTGATGTGCTACTGGATTTGGTTTGCTAGTATTTTGTTGAGGATTTTTGTGTCTATGTTCAGCAGCAATTTTAGCCTGATATCTTCTTTTTTGCATGTGTCTTTGCCAGGTTTTAGCATTAGGGTGATGCTGGCTTTGTAGAAAGAGTTAAGGAGTTCCTTCTCTTTGATTTTCTGGAATAATTTCAGTAGAATTGATACTAGCTCTTCTCTGTATGTCTGATAGAGTTCAGCTGTGAATCCATCTGGTCCAGGGCTTTTTATGGCTGTTAGATTTTTTATGACCAATTCCATTTCTGAATTAGTTATTAGTCTGTTAAAGGGTTGAATTTCTTCCTGATTCAATGTTGGGAGATTGTTTGTTTCCCAGAATTTATACATCTTTTCTGGATTTTCTAGTTTGTGTACATAGAGATGTTCACAATAGACTCTGAAGATCTTTTGTAATTCTATGGTATCGGTTGTAATGTCACCTTTGTCATTTTTTATTGTGCTTATTTGGATCTTCTCTCTCTTTTTCTTTGTTAATCTAAGAAGCAGGCTATCAATTTTGTTTATCCTTTCAAAAAATCAGCTTTTGTTTTCTTTAATCCTTTTTAAGTATTTTTGGGTCTAAATTTCATTTAGTTCTGTTCTGATTTTATTTATTTATTTTCTTCTGTTAGCTTTTGGGTTACTTTGTTCTTATTTTTCTAGTTCTTCTAGGTGGGATGTGAGATCATTAACTTAAGATTTTTATAACTTATTGATGTAGCTGCTTAGAGATATAAACTTTCCTCTTAAGATTTTTTTGGCTGAATTCAAGAGATTTGGGTATGTTGCTTCTTGATATGTTTTCATTTATTTCAAATATATATTTAAAAAATATTTCTGCCTTAATTTCATTGTTTACCAAAAAGGCATTCAGAAGCAAGTTGTCTAATTTCTATGCAATTGTGTGGTTTTGATAGATCTTCTTAGTATTGACTTCTATTTTTATTCCAATGTGGTCTGAGAGTATGGTTGGTATGATCTGATTTTTTTTTTGAATTTTGAGACTTGCTACATAGCTGAGCATATGGTTGATCTTATAGCATGTTTGGTGTGCAGATGAGAAAAATATATATTCTGTGGTTGCTGGAGGGAGTACTTTGTAAATGCCAATTAGTTCTAATTGGTCAAGTATCAAATTAAAATCCAGAATTTGTTAGCTTTCTGCCTCGACATTCTGTTTAATGCTGTGACTAGGGTGTTGAAGTCCACTTATATAATTGTTTGGCTTTCTAAATCTTTTCATAGCTCTAGAAAGAATCTTACGAATCTAGGTGCTCCAGTGTTGTGTGCATATATATTTGGGATGGTTAAGTCTTCTTGTTGAATTGAACCCCTTATCATATGTAGTGTCTTTGTTTGCCTGTTTTTAATGTTTTTCATTAATGTCTGTTTCATCTGCCATACAAACAGCAAGCTCTGCTTTTTTTGTTTGTTTGTTTGTTTTCTGTTTGCATGATAGAACTTTTTTCAAGCCTTTACTTTGAGCCTATGGATGTCATTACATGTGATGGATCTCTGAAAGATAGCAGAGAGATGGGTCTTGCTGTTCTTTCCAACTTGCCACTCTACCTTTTAAGTGTGTCACATATTCCATTTCAAGGTTAATATTGATATGTGAGATGTTGAACCTATCATGAAGTTGCTAGCATGTTGCTTTGTAGTTTTTATTGTGTACTTGCTTTATAGTATCTATGGACTATATACTTTGGTGTGTTTATGTGGTAGAGGTATCTCTTTTTGTTTTTCAATGTTTAGAACTCCCTTGAGAATCTCTTGTAAGTTTGGTCTAGTGGTAATGAATTCTCTTAGTAATTGCTTGTCTGGAAAATATTTTATTTCTCCTTTGCTTATGAAGCTTAGTTGAGTGGGACATGAAATTCTTTCCTGGAACTTCTTTTTCTTTCATTTTTTTTTTCAGAGTGCTGAAAATAGGCCTTCAATCTCTTCTGGCTTTTAATGTTTCTTCTTAGCAGTCTACTATTAACCTGACAGGGTTACCTCTGTATGTGATCTGACTCTTTTTTCTAGCTGCTTTTAAGATTTTTACCTTTGGCACTGACTTAGACACTCTGGTGACTATATGCCTTGGTGATGTTCATTTTGTATACTATCTTACAGGTGTTTTCTGGATTTCTTACACCTAGATGTGTACCCCTCTAGCAAGATTAGGAATTTTTTTGATTAATCCCTTAGATAAATTTTCTAGGTTGATACTTTTTCTTATTCTCTCCAAGGAATGCCAATAATTTGGTTGCTTTACATAATCCTTTTTCTCGAAAACTTTATTCATTTTTTTTTTCTTTCTGTGTGACTGGGCTAGTTCAAAAGATTGTCTTTCAAGCTCTAACATTATTTCCTCTCCTTTGTCTAGTCTATTGATAAAGCTTTCAGTTGTGTTTCAAAATTCCTTAAGTGAATTTTTCTATTCCAGAAGTTCCAATAGATTTCTCTTTAAAATGTTTATCTCTTTCTTCATTTCCTGGGTTGCTTTAAATGTTTCTTTGTGTTAATTTTCAACCTTGCCCTAGATCTCATTGAGCTTCCTAGTAATCCATGCTTTGAATTCTTCATCTGTTATTTTTGAGTTTCCATTTTCTTTAGGGAGCATTACTGGAGAGGTGATATGATTCTTGGTGGTATCACAACATTCAGATTTTACATAGTACCATAATTTATTTTCCTTTCTTCCTTTCCTTATAATAATATTGAAGTTTCCTTTGTTGTTGCTTTTTTGCCCCCTCCCAACCCCATATTAGTTCATTCTTACATTGCTATAAAGAAAAATCTCAGATTGGGTAATTTATAAAGATAAAAGTTTTAATTGGCTTATAGCTCCATAGTCTGTAAAGGAAGCATGATGTTGGCATCTGCTTGGCATCTGCTTTGCTTCTTCAGAGGCCTCAGGAAACTTACAATCATGAAGAAAGATGAAGGGGGAGCAGGAAAATCACATGGCTAAAGCCAGGGCAAGAGAGAGTGATGGGTGAGATGCCACACACTTTTAAATGACCAGATCTCACAATAACTCACTCAATATCACAAGAGCAGTACCAAGGAGATGGTGATGAATCATTCATGAGAAACTTCCATCATGATCCAATCACTCTCACCAGGCCCCACCTCCAATACTGGGAATTACAATTGAACACGAGCTCAAATATGTACCCATCTACCTTGGTTACAGCCAGCTCTTACCCACAAGTACCATCTATTAGCCTATGGGTCAAATTGTACATCCCAATATAAAACCAGTTGACTGATGTACACAGGGCTATAGAAGCAAAGCCAAAAAACTCTAAACAACATTCTGTACAATCCACATCCCCTAGCAAAGGGGTGATATGGTTTTGAATATTTGTCCCTGACAGAATCTCATGTTGAATTGTAGCCCCCAGTATTGAAGGTGAGACATGATGGGAGTGACTGCATTATGAAGGCAGTGTTTCATGAATGGTTCATTGCCATCTCCTTAGCACTATCCTCATAATAATTATTAAGTTCTCATGAAATCTGCTCATTTAAAAGTGTGTGGCTCCCTCCCCTCATTCTCGCTTGCTCCTGCTCTGTGCATGTGAAGTGCCTTCTCCCTTGTCCTCTTCCACAGTGATTGTAAGTTTTCTGAGGCCTACCCAGAAGCCAAGCAGATTCCAACGCTACAGTAACCACAACAGCATGTTACTGGTATAAGAGTAGACACATAGACCAATATAACAGAACAGAGAATGCAAAAATGAAGCTGCACACATCAGTTCAAATGGTTTTTGTTAAACAGTCAAAAAATAACAGATGTTGATGAGGCTACAGAGAAAAGGGAACACTTACACACTGTTGGTTGGAATGTAAATTATTTTGGCCACTGTATTAGTCTGTTTTCACACTGCTATAAAGAACTGCCCCAGACTGGGTAATTTATAAAAGAAAGAGGTTAAATTGACTCACAGTTCCACATGGCTAGGGAGGCCTCAGGAAACTTACAATCATGGCAGAAGTCAAAGGTGAAGCAAAGCACTTTCTTCACAAGACGGCAAGAGGGAGAATGAATGCAGGAGGCACTGCCAAACACTTAAAAAATGATTAGATCTTGGGAAGACTCACTCACAATTACAAGAACAGCATGGAAGAAACCGATCCCATGATTAAATTACCTCCACCTGGTCTCTCCCTTGACATGTGAAGATTACGGGGATTACAATTCAAGGTGAGATTTTAGGTGAGGAAACAGCCAAACCATATCATTCTGCCTCTGGCCCTGCTGAAATACCATGTCCTCAATACTTTTCCATCAATTCTCAAAAATCTTAATTTATTCAAGCATTAGCCCAAATTCCAAGTCTTAAGTCTCATCTGAGACAAGGCAAGTCCCTTCTGTCTATGAGCCAGTAAAATCAAAAGCAAGTTAGTCACATCCTAGATACAATGGGGATACAGGCATTGAGTAAACACACCCATTCCAAATGAGAGAAATTGCCCAAAACGAAGGGCCTACAGGCCCCATGCAAGTCTGAAATCCAGTGGTGTAGTCGAATCTTAAAACTGCAAAATGATCTCCTTTGACTCTAAGTCTCACATCCAGGTCATGCTGATGCAAGAGATGGGCTGACATGGCCTTGGGCATTTCTGCCCCTGTGGCTTTGCAGGGTACAGGCCCCCTCGGCTGATTTCATGGGCTGGCGTTCAGTGTCTGTGGATTTTTCAGGCATAGGGTGCAAGCTGTTGGTGGATCTACCATCTGGAGTCTGGAGAACCATGCCCCTCTTCTCACAGCTGTACTAGGCAGTGCCCCAGTGGGGACACTGTGTGGGGAATCCAACCCCCATCTCCTTTCCACACCATCCTAGCAGACGTTCTCCATGAGGGCTCCACCCCTGCAGCAAATGTCTGCCTAGGCATCCAAGTGTTTCCAAACATCCTCTGAAATCTAGGCAGAAGTTCCCAACCTCAATTCTTGATTTCTGCACACCTGCAGGCCTAACGCCATGTGTAAGCCACCAAGGCTTAGGGCTTGCACCCTCTGAAGCAATGACCTGAGCTGTACATTGGCCCCTTTTAGCCACAGCTGGGATGTGGGGCACCAAGTCCTGAGACTGCACAAAGCAGCAAGGGCCTGGGCCTGGCCACAACACCAATTTTTTCATAGATCTCTGGACCTATGATAGGCGGGGCTGCTGTGAAGACCTCTGACATATCCTGGAGACATTTTCCCCATTGTCTGGGTGATTAACATTTGGCTTCTCCTTTCTTATGCAAATTTATGCAGCCGGCTTGAATTTCTTCTCAGAAAATGGGTAATATGGTTTGGCTGTGTCCTCACCTAAACTCTCATCTCGAACTGTAATCAGAATTGTAATCCCACATGTGGGGGGAAGGACCTCATGGGAGGTGATTAGATAATGGGGGTGGCTCCCCCATACTGTTCTCATGATAGTGAATGAGTTCTCACAAGATCTGATTGTTTTTATAAGGGACTGTGCCCTTTCACTCTGCACTTCTCTCTCCTCGCGCCACGTAAAGAAGGACATATTTAGTTCCCCTTCTGCCATCATTGTAAATTTCCTGATGCCTCCCCAGCCATGCAGAACAGTGAGTCAATTAAACCTATTTTCTTTATAAATTACCCAGTGTCACATATGTCTTTATAGTCAGGTGAGAATGAACTAAAATAGTAAATTCGTGCCACAGCAGGTATAATGCTGCCATAGGATACCCCAAAATGTGAAAACAATTTTGGAATTGGTAACAGGCAGAGGCTGGAACAGTTTGGAGGGCTCAGAAGAAGACAGGAGGATGTGGGAAAGTATGGAACTTCCTAGAGACTTGTTGAATGGCTTTAACCAAAATGCTGATAGTGATTTGGACAATGAAGTCCAGGATGAAGTGGTCTTAGATGGAGATGAGGAACTTGTTGGGAACTGGAGTAAAGGTGACTCTTGCTATGCTTTAGCAAAGAGATTGGTGGCTTTTGCCCATGCCCTAAAAATCTGAGAAAGTTTGAACTTGAGAGAGATGATTTAGGGTATCTGGCAGATTTTGGGGGATTGTTGGAAAGGAATGATTGTGTTTTGAAATATGAGGACATGAGATTTGGGAGGGGCCATGGGCAGAATGATATGGTTTGACTGTGTCCCCACCCAAAATCTCAACTTGAATCGTAATCAGAATTGTAATCCTCACATGTGTGGGAGCTGATTAAATGATGGGGGCAGTCTCCCAAGCTCTTCACATGATAGTGAGCTCTCAAAATATCTCATGGTTTTATAAGGGGATTTTCCCTCTTTGCTCTGCTTTTCTCTCTCCTGATGCCATGTGAAAAAGGATGTGTTTGCTTTCCCTTTGCCATGATTGTAAGTTTCCTAATATCTCCTCAGCTGTGAAGAACTGTGAGTGAATTGAACTACTTTTTAAAAATAAATTATGCAATCTCAGGTATGTCTTTATAGCATCATGAGGACAGATTAACACAATGGGTTTTTCTTTTTCTATTGCACCAGCAGATTGCAAGTTTTTCAAACTTTTATGCTCTACTTCTCTTTTAAACATAAATTCCAATTCCAGATCATCTCTTTGTGAATGCAGAAAACTGAATGTTTTAAAGAGCACCCAAGTCATATCTTGAACACTTTGTTGCCTAGAAATTTCTTCTGCCAAATACCCCAAATCATCTCTTTCAAGTTCAAAGTTCCGCAGATCTAGGGCAAGGGCAAAATGCCACCAGCCTCTTTGCTAAAGCATAGCAAAAATCACCTTTATTCCAGTTCCCAACAAGTTCCTTATCTCCATCTGAGACCACCTCTGCCTAGACTTCATTGTCCTTATTACTATCAGCATTTTGGCTAAAACCATTTAACAAGTCTTTAGAAAATTCTAAACTTTCTCACATCTTTCTTTCTTCTTCTGAGCCTTCTAAACTGCTCCAACCTCTGCCTGTTACCCAGTTCCAAAGTCATTTCCACATTTTCATGTATCTTTATAGAAGTACCCCCACTCTACCAGTATCAATTTACTGTATTACTTCGTTCTCACACTGACATAAAGAATTGCCTGAGACTGGGTAATTTATAAAAGAAAAAGGTTTAATAGATTTACAGTTCTGCATGGCTGGGCAGGCCTCAGGAAACCTACAATTATGGCAGAAGGCAAAGAGGAAGCAGGGCACCTTCATTACATGGCAGTAGGAAGGAGAATAAATGCAGGAGGCACTACCACACACTTATAAAACACATCAGATCTTGTGAGAATTCACTCACTATCACAAGAACTGCATGGGGGAAACCATTCCCATGATTCAAATACCTCCACTTGATCTCTCCCTTGACACATGAGAATTATAGGGATTACAATTCAAGATGATATTTTGCACTGGGACACAGCCAAACCATATCAGCAAGTATAGAAAGTGCCGAGACCAGTTCAGTTGTGAAGACCGTAACACAGCGGTGCTAGAGGAATTAAAGACACACACACACAGAAATATAGAGCATGGAGTGGGAAATCAGGGGGCTGACAGCCTTTAGAGCTGAGAACCACGAACAGAGTTTTACCCATACATTTATTGACAGCAAGCCAGTGATAAGCATTTTTTCTATAGATTATAGATTAACTAAAATTATTCCTTATGGGAAATAAAGGGATGGGTCTGTCTAGTTATCTGCAGCAGGAGCATGTCCTTAAGGCACAGATCACTCATGCTATTTTTGTGGTTTAAGAACACCTTTAAGCGGTTTTCCACCCTGGGTGGACCAGATGTTCCTTGCCCTCATTCAGGTAAACCAACAACCTTCCAGTGTGGGTGACATGGTCATCACGAACATGTCACCTTGCTGCAGAGATTTTAAACAAAATTTATGGCCAGTCTTGTGGCTAGTTTATGGCCAGATTTGGGGGCCTATTCCCAACATGTCCACCTTCTTTGATTTGGAAAGCGATAAAAGCAAAGGCAGCTTTGTCATGGTGAGCTACTCCTTGCAGGAGTCAGGATCAGCATCTGCAGACTATACAAACACAAACGACACAGATTAAAAGCACAATCATCATTGAAATCACAGAGCTTCCAAGTGTTTTTATCCATTTTAATGGGTTATTAGCTGCTAATCTGTCTGCAGCTCCTTCAAACACTCCAGTTCATGGCATTAAGTTCAGGTGTGCCTGGGATGCTTTAAATTTTTTTCTTTTTATTTTGTAATATCCAAAGACAAGTTTGTAGAGTGTCCTTCTAGATGATTTTTTATTCTTTCCCAAATTTTTATCTTATTAATAGTTATTAATAGTTTCCACAAGTCCTTATGTTTAGCTCCTACAATGGGCCATATCATTTGAGGTTGAGGTGCCACTGTACCACCATGGTTCCAGATACTAGGAACTCTTGACATACTTCTTACCATTTCTACCATCTGACTGTTTTGTTCAGAACAGCTGAACATAGTGTGGCTGTGGCACACAGACTGAGAGGTGCAATTTAAGCTAAACATCCCCTTAGGGGACCAATCAATAATGATTCCATAGGAATCATTGCACAGCACCTCCACCTGTTCTGCAACGAAATCTTCCCAAACAACTGTTCATTTTTTCTGACTGGGTCCAATCCTGTTTACAAATAGGTTTTTGAGGGCGGTATGCCTTAATTATAGGAGCAGATTTATTACGGTAAATACTGAGATCAGAAAGCATGTGTAACTGTGTCATAGAGTGATTACATCCAGGCATTATCGCCAGCCAAGATTGATAAATATGTCCAATAAGTATAATTGTTCTCTGTGTCAGCCCTTTTTGAAGGAATACTCATGGGAATGGTGATCACCACTATTATAGCTACCATTAAATTACTCATTGTGACTAATTGTCCCACTTTCCTTAGGTTTTCTTCCACCATCTGTGACAGCTTCTTGATCTGTCCCCAGGTAGGTGGCTGTGTTCAACAGGTGTTACTTGTGACAGTTGGGGTCCTCCTCAGCATCAGTCTTGACATGGCTGCAAGCGGGGTGGTCCTTGGGATCCTTCCAGAATCTCTTTCTCGGCATCTGGCTCATGATAAGGTTTCAAGTGTCTTGATGGTATCCAAATCGGCTGTTGATTCAGTCCTGGAGAAACACAGGAGTAACCAATTCAAAAATTGACAGTTTCATTTTAGGAAAATGATTATTGAGAATACTCACAGTCAGCTAAATGGATTTGCCAAGTAAGACTATTTATAAAAGCCTGCTGTATTTTTGCCTTTGTGAGAGGGACAATAATTTTTCCAGGATCATATCTGTGTAATTTAACAATCCGAGTTCTCCCATTTCCTATCATAGTAGCGATTTGATCCAAATAACGAGTTAGAGTCTGTGAATTAGTATGTGGAAGAAAAAGCCATTCTACTAAGTCCTGCTCTTGGATAATAACATCAGTAGGTGAATCCTGAGTTGGAAAAATTAGCAAATCTAGAGTCTTCTCTGGATCTATTCTATTTATTTGAGCTTTATGGACTTGCTTTTTGATTAGCTGTAACTCTGCCTCCGCCTCCTTTGTTAATTGCCGAGGGAGAGTGAGAATAGGATCTCCTCTAAGGATAGAAAATAGATTACTCATGGCATAGGTAGGAATGCCTAGAGCAAGTTGTATCCAATTAATGCCCCCTAGTAATTTTTGAAAGTCATTTAAAAATTTTCAATTGATCCCTACTTATGGCTACTTTCTGTGGCACAATGGTAGTGTCATTTACTAAGGTCCCCAAGTAGGAGTAGGGAGTAGTAGTTTGAATTTTGTCAGGAGCTATAATTAAACCAGCACAAGAAATCAAATTTTGCAAGTGATCGTAACATTGGAGTAATATTTCTCAAGTGAGGGCAGCACAAAGTATATCATCCATATAATGAATAATGTAACACTGTGAAAAATTTTTAGGAGTAGGTTCAATTGCTTGCCCTACATAAGTCTGGCAAATTGTTGTACTGTTTAACATGCCTTGTGGCAACACTTCCAGTGAAAATGCTTAGCAGGCTGCAGGTTGTTTACTGCAGGAATTATAAATGCAAACCGTTCACAGTCTTGTCAGCTAAGGGGATAGTAAAGAAACAGTCTTTTAAAACTATGACTACTAAAGGCCAATTTTTTGGAATTATAGCAGGAGAAGGCAATCCTGGCTGTAATGCCCCCATAGGTTGTATAACTGAATTAATGACTCTTAAGTCAGTTAACATTCTCCATTTACCTGATTTTTTCTTAATTACAAAAACTGGAGAATTCCAAGGGGAAAATGTTGGAGCTATGTGCCCATTTTCTAATTGTTCAGTAATTCCTCTGAAGCCTCCAGTTTCTCTTTATTTAGTGGCCATCGTTCCATCCAAATTGGCTTATCTGTTAACCATTTTAAAGGTATAGGTTCTGGAGGTTTAACAATGGCCACCATCAACAATGATATCCTAAACCTTGGCAGGAAGTTTGTCTTTCTGCTTTAAGTGGTTTTTTCAAACCTTGCAAATTTTTTCCTAGTCCCATACCAGGGACATACCTCATTTCATGCATCACATGTTGACTCTGAGGACTATATAAGTGTTCTGAAATTAGAACTTGTGCTCTCCATTGTTGTAATAAATCTCTTCCCCATAAATTTATAGGTACAGAAGTTATAATTGGTTGAATAGTCCCAGGTTGTCCATCAGGCCCTTCACAAAGCAAAATATAACTACTTTGATAGACTTCAGGGGGGTTACCAACTCCAACTACATTAAATTGAGTGGGTTGAACTGGCCACTCAGACAGCCAGTACTGTAGAGAAATAATTGAAACATCCACTCCTGTATCTACCAAACCTTTAAATTTCTTTCCCTGAATAGTTATTTCAGACGTAGGTTGTTTATCAGTAATTGATTCACCCAATAAGCTGCTTTGCCTTATTTGTGCTTCCAAATCCTCCTGTTCATTTAATTTCACTTTTTTCCATTTCCACATACGGCACAATCAGGAGCTGTGCTATGTGCTCTCCTGGCTCTGCTTTCCAGGGAACAGAAGTAGATACAACAATTTGAATTTCCCCATTGTAATCTGAATCAATGATTCCTGTTTGTACTTGTACCCCTTTTAAATTTAAACTAGACTTCCTAGAAGTAATCCTATCATCCCTGCTGGCAAGGGTCCACAGACTCCTGTTGGGACCTTTTGCGTGGGTTCCCCAGACAGAAGACTCACAGCTTTTGTGCAGCATAAATCTACTGCAGCACTACCAGCTGTGGCGGGGGACAGACATTGTACAGGGGTGAGGGAATGGCCTGAGCTGGAAATGCCCTGGTTTCTAATGGGGCCTGAGACGGGCCCCTCATGGCATTTCCCGAAATCAGGGTCCCAACTTTATCAATTAGAGTGACATTGATTACCCAATGTTTTCCTTTTTTACATTTTGGACATACTTCAGGCTCAGCTGTTTTCTTTTTTTCCCTATCTGCCTGCCTGACTTGCTGATTTTTTCTACATTCTTTTTTACTAGGACCATGCTTCCAGCAGTTAAAATAAGCTCTAGGAAATGGAGTATTTCCTTTATCCACTCTCAGTCCTGCCTTTGCCTGTGCCAACAAAGTAGCTTTATGCAGATTACCTCCAATACCATCACAGACCTTGATATAATCAACTAAATGTGCTTTCCCTCTAATAGGTCCCAGAGCAGCCTGGCAATTGGGATTACCATTGTTGAAAACTAATAACTGCAACACTATATCCTGAGCAGCCAAATCTGCAATTACCTTTTTAAGAGACTCCTGTAACTGAGCCATAAAATCCATGTATGCTTCTTTTGGTCCCTGTTTCATAGCACTAAAGGAAGGGTATTGTTCTCCACCTGAAGTGATTTTTTCCCAAGCTCGAATGTACACTCCTCTAAGCTGCTCTATGGCATCATCCTGCATGACCACTCGTGCATCTAAACCAGCCCAGCCACTGACCCCCAAAAGTTGGTCTGCAGTTATATTAATTTAAGGTTGGGTCTGGGCAATGCGAGAAGGCTGAATGGAAGCTTCATCTGCCACCAAGTTTTAAATTGTAAGAACTGAGCAGGAGTTAAACAAGCTCGAGTAAGAGCATCCCAGTCAGTAGGAATAATCCAACTGGAAATAACAACTTTCTTTAACAGTCCCATTACAAAAGGAGAACCTGGTCCATATTCATTAATAGCTTTCTAAAATTCTTTAAGTAATTTAAAGGGAAAAGACTCAAATGTGGCTATATTTCCCTGTTGATCCGGGGGGTGTATTCTAACAGATAACTGCCAAGCATCTAAATCACCCTCTCATCTAGCTTGCTGAATTCCTGCCTGAATAGAACTGAGAGCAGTTGCTCAAGGTGCTGCTTGAACAGTCACTGGGGCAACTACTTTTTCCCAGTGTCCTCCAGAAAAGAAAGATCTGGAGGGTCAGGCCACTCTTTTTCTTCAAAATAATGAAGGGGTGCAGAAGCATAGAGATGAATCTCTTCCTCTTTTGCTGCTTTAGCTTTAGCTGGCAAACAAACCTGCTCTGTCATGTCTTCTGTTACTTTGTTATACTCTCCTTCCTCATCATGATCAGTGTGAAAAGGTTCCAAGGTGGAACAAACCAGAGCCCACACTTGTCCCATTGTTACCCTGATGCTTCTGAGCTCCCCTTCTTATTTACCACGGGGATTGCTTTAAAGAGTACTCAGATGTCCTACAGCTTAGTTTCACATTCTCCAACCGTCGCTCTGGTGACCCTTCGACCTGGGTTCGAGCCCCCACATATGGACACCACTTGCTGAGACCAACTTGGTCGTGGAGACCCTAACCCAGCAGCGCTAGAGGAATTAAAGACACACACACAGAAATATAGAGGGTGGAGTGGGAAATTAGGGGGCTGACAGCCTTCAGAGCTGACAGCTGCGAACAGAGTTTTACCCACATATTTATTGACAGCAAGCCAGTGATAGGCATTGTTTCTATAGATTGTAGATTAAAAGCATTCCTTACAAGAAACAAAGGGATGGGCCAAAGTAAAGGGATGGGTCTGTCTAGTTATCTGCAGCAGGAGCATGTCCTTAAGGCACAGATCGCTCATGCTATTGTTTGTGGTTTAAGAACACCTTTAAGCAGTTTTCTGCCCTGGGTAGGCCAGGTGTTCCTTGCCCTAATTCTGGTAAACCCACAACCTTCCAGGGTGGATGTCATGGTCATCACGAACATGTCACAGTGCTGCAGAGATTTTTTTTATGGCCAGTGTTGGGGCCATTTTATGGCCAGATTTGGGGGCCTATTCCCAACAGCAAAGCATTTTGGAGATTTCTCAAAGAACTGTGAGTTGAACCTACCATTTGACTGTGCAATGCCATTACTGGTTATATACCCAAAGGAAAATAATTTGTTCTGCTAAAAAGAGTCATGTACTCAAATGCTCATTGCTGCACTATTCACAATAGCAAAGACATGGAATGAACCCAGGTGCTCATCAGTGGTGGATTAGATAAGGAAAATGTGGTATATGTACACCATGGAGTACTATGCAGCCTTAAAGAAGAATGAAACCATGTCTTTTGCAGCTGGTAACCATTATCCTAAGTGAACTAACATAAAAACAGAAAAACAAATATTGCATGTTTTCACTTACGAGTGAGTACACATGGCATAAAAATGGGAACAATAAGCACTGGGGAATACAAGAGGTGGGAGAAAGGGAAGAGGATAAGTGGCAAAACATACCACCTATTGGATACTATGCTAACCACCTGGGTGACAGATTCATTCATACGTCAAACCTCAGCATCATGCAATATACTTATGTAAGAAACCTGCACATGTGCCCACTAATTCTAAAAGAAAATTTAAAAAATAGGTACGTAAATATGACATAAAAGTTATCAATTTAGATACATCCAGTTTGTTTATTTTTTTCTTTTGCTATTTGTGCTTTTGGTGTCATATCTAGGTAGGCTAATCAAGATCACAAGGATTTATTCCTATATTTTTCTTCTAAGCATTTCATACTTATAGCTGTTACATTTATGTATATGATCTCTTTTGAATTAGCTTTTATTTATAGTGTGAGGTTGAAGATTCAACTTCTTTCTTTTGCATGTGAGTGTCCACTGCTTTGGGCACTACTTGTTGAAGATAATACTCTTTCCCCCATTGAATGGTCTTAGCACTCTTGTCAAAAATCCGTTGACCATCAATGTATAGGTATTTTTCTGGATGCTCAATTATATTTTCTCAATCCATATATCTGTCTTTATGCCACTACCACACTCTGTCGGTTACTAGAGCTTTGTATAAACTTCCAAAATTTTGAAGCATGACTCTTCCAACTTTGTTCTTCCTTTCGCAAGATTGTTTTAGCTATTTTGACTTTTAATATAAAGTTTAACATAAGCTTGCCAATTTCAGAATAAACACCAGCTGAGCTTATGATAGAGATTGCATTTAATCTATATATCAATTTTGGAAATATTTCCATATTAACAACATTACATTTTCCTATTTATGAATATGGCAATTTAAAAATTTTGTCATCTTTTTAAATTTCCTTCAAAAATATTTATTTCACAGTAAAAGTTTTGTACCTTCTACATTAAGTTAAATTGAAGAGTTTTCTAAATTTCATTATAGAAATAATTTAGTTAAGATAAATAGAATTGTTTTCTAAATGTCCTTTAATTGTTCATCATTAGTCTAGAGAAATACAATTTTGTGTATTGATCTTATACACTGCAACATTGGTGAATTTACTTATTAGTTCTAGTAGTTTATTTTTCTGGATCCCTAAGAAACTCCATACCTAACCTCATATGATCTGTGAATAGATATAATTCTAATTCTACCTTTCTAATTTATATTATTTCATTTTATTTTCTTGCCTAATTGGCCTGGCTAGGATCTCTTATACAATGATGAGTAAAAGTGGCAAGATTGGGGGTTCTTATTCCTCATCTTGAAGTGAAAGCACTCAGTATTAATTAAATATGACATTAGCTGTAGGTTCCTTAGAGATGCCCTTTATCAAGTTGAGACAGTTTCTGTTTATTTTTTAATTTGTTTTTATCATAAAAGGATGTCAGATTTTGTTAAATGTTTTTCTATGTTTATTTAGAGGGTTAAGAGGCTTTTCTCCTTTGTCTATAGATACAAGGCATTCCATGCATTTATTCTGATTGCTAACCCAACCTTTTATTTCTAAAATATATCCTACTTGGTCATGGGACAGTATTTTTTTGTATGTTGCCCAATCTGGTGTGTTAGTATTTTGTTAATTTGTGCATATATATTCCTAAGAGTCATGGATCAGTAGTTATATTTTCTTGTAACTTGTAAGTTGTATTTTCTTTTTCCCTGGTTTTGGATCAAGGTAATACTATTCTCACAGAACTAGTTAGGTAGTTGTTTCCTTTTCTTCTATTTTTGGAAGACTTTGTACAAAAAATTGTATTAATTTATTCTTTAAATATTTGGTAGTATATACCAGTAAATCATTTTATATCTAAGCATCAGTTTATGGGAAGATTTTTTAAAATTAGTAATTCATCTTTTAATTAGTATTCATTTATTGAGATTTTATCTTTATTTTTTGAGTGAGTTTTGGGTTTTAGTTTCTTTCTAGGAGTTTGTCTTTCAAAATTTTTATTATGATGTGTTTGTGTATGAATATGTTTGCGTTTATAATTCTCTGAGCTTGTTGAACTCTTTGGATGTGTAAATTAATGTTTTTCATCAAACTTGTGGAGTTTTCAGGTATTATTAAAAAAAAATGTCTTTGCTGTTTTCTCCCCTCTCCTTCTATTACTCCCATTATGTGTATTTTGTTTTGCTTAATGTGTCCCACAGTTCTTTGAGTATCTGTTCATTTTTCTTTATTCTTTTTTCCACTCTTCTTTGGGTTGCACAACCTCTATTGATCTATTTTCACATTTGCTGATGTTTTTCTTCCGCCACCTTAAATCTACTCTTAGGCTATTCTGGTATATTTTTCACTGAGTTATTTTACTTTCAACTCAAGTTTTCATTTGATGGTTTTATAACTTTATATCTATTTATATTATCTATTTGATGCTTGATTATCATAAAACATTCTCTTTGTTTCTTTAGCATGGGATTCTTTAGTTCTTCAAAACTATTTATAATAGCTGTTTTGAGGTACTATGTTTGTTTGTTTAACCTGATATCCAAGTCTTCTTGCATGCAGCTTTTGTTGTTTGCTCCCTACTCTACCTGTAAGGGTCACACTTTCCTTTATATTTAGTAATTTTATATTGAAAACTAGGCATTTTAAATAATATATTGTAGACACATACCTCATGCCTTTCAGGGACTTGTTGTTTTTAATTTATCTATTTATTGATTTTGCTGAACAATTTTGTGGAAATCTATTTCATCAACAATGTGAAGCCTGCCCATATCAGAAAGATATTATAGATATTATAGTTCTTGACTGGGTGCTGGGGCACAGGGAGCCTTTTTTTTTTTTTTTTTGGCAATATCCAAAGTGGACCAACCATCATGCTGAGCTGGTTGGGGTACACAAGGAAGGAGAGGGTTGCGGCTCAATTACCGGAGATGCTTAATGATCTCATTGAGATTTAGTAGAATTTCCTGAGTAAATGTTACTTCATCTCTTGTAGACCCTTAGGACAATTTCCAGGTACATGAAATGGTTGTGTATGTTTTTTTTTTTTTAAACAATTTTCACCAGTTTTCCCAGCAACATTTATTCAATAGGGAATCATTTCCCCATTGCTTGTTTTTGTCAGTTTTGTCAAAGATCAGATGGTTGTAGATATGCAGCATTATTTCTGAGGGCTCCGTTCTGTTCCATTGGTCTATATCTCTGTTTTGGTACCAGTACCATGCTGTTTTGGTTACTGTAGCCTTGTAGCATAGGTTTGAAGTCAGGTAGCGTAATGCCTCCAGCTTTGTTCTTTTGGCTAAGGATTGACTTGGCAATGCGGGCTCTTTTTTGGTTTCATATGAACTTTAAAGTAGTTGTTTCCAGTTCTGTGAAGAAAGTCATTGGTAGCTTGATGGGGATGGCATTGAATCTATAAATTACCTTGGGCAGTATGGCCATTTTCACAATATTGATTCTTCCTACCCATGAGAATGGAATGTTGTTCCATTTGTTTCTATCCTCTTTTATTTCATTGATCAGTGGTTTGTAGTTCTCCTTGAAGACGTCCTTCACATCCCTTGCAAGTTGGATTCCTAGGTATTTTATTCTCTTTGAAGCAATTGTGAATGGGAGTTCACTCATGATTTGGCTCTCTGTTTGTCTGTTATTGGTGTATAAGAATGCTTGTGATTTTTGCACATTGATTTTGTATCCTGAGACTTTGCTGAAGTTGCCTATCAGCTTAAGGAGATTTTGGGCTGAGACGATGGGGTTTTCTAGAGATAAAATCATGTCATCTGCAAACAGGGACAATTTGACTTCCTCTTTTCCTAATTGAATACCCTCTATTTCCGTCTCCTGCCTGATTGCCCTGGCCAGAACTTCAAACACTATGTTGAATAGGACTGGTGAGAGAGGTTATCCCTGTCTTGCGCCAGTTTTCGAAGGGAATGCTTCCAGTTTTTGCCCATTGAGTATGATATTGGCTGTGGTTTGTCATAGATAGCTCTTATTATTTTGAGATACGTCCCATGAATACCTAATTTATTGAGAGTTTTTAGCATGAAGGTTGTTGAATTTTGTCAAAGGCCTTTTCTGCATCTATTGAGGTAATCATATGGTTTTTGTCATTGGTTCTGTTCACATGCTGGATTACGTTTATTGATTTGCATATGTTGAACCAGCCTTGCTCAAACAAATTTACAATAAAAAAACAACCCCATCAACAAGTGGGTGAAGGCTATGAACAGACAATTCTCAAAAGAAGACATTTATGCAGCCAAAAGACACATGAAAAAATGCTCATCACTGGCCATTAGAGAAATGCAAATCAAAACCACAATGACATACCATCTCACAACAGTTAGAATGGCAGTGATTAAACAGTCAGGAAACAACAGGTGCTGGAGAGTGTGTGGAGAAATAGGAACACTTTTACACTTTTGGTGGGACTGTAAACTAGTTCAACCATTGTGGAAGTCAGTGTGGTGATTCCTCAGGGATCTAGAACTAGAAATACCATTTGACTCAGCCATGCCATTACTGGGTATATACCCAAGGGATTATAATTCATGCTGCTATAAAGACACATGCACACGTATGTTTATTGCGGCACTATTCACAATAGCAAAGACTTGGAACCAACCCAAATGTCTATTAATGATAGACTGGATTAAGAAAATGTGGCACATATACACCATGGAATACTATGCAGCCATAAAAAAGGATGAGTTCATGTCCTTTGTAGGGACATGGATGAAGCTGGAAACCATCATTCTCAGCAAACTATCGCAAGGACAAAAAACCAAACACTGCATGTTCTCACTCACAGGTGGGAATTGAACAATGAGAACACATGGACACAGGAAGGGGGGAACATCACACACTGGGGCCTGTTGTGGGGTGGGGGGAGGAGGGAGGGATAGCGTTAGGAAATATACCTAATGTTAAATGATGAGTTAATGGGTGCAGCACACCAACATTGCACATGTATACATATGTAACTAACCTGCACGTTGTGCACATGTACCCTAAAACTTAAAGTATAATAAAAAAATACAAAAATACAAAACTAAAGTATGAGAACAAAATAAAGACATTTTACCAATGCAAAAAAATAAAAAATTAAAAATTAAAAAATTAAAAAACATTAAAAAATTGGATTTTAATCATCCTGAAATATTTTGTAATTATCTTGTTAAACTCTTTCACTGTGTTTTCCTAGTTCCACTGTGATATTCCTAGTTTTACATTTTCCTAACTCACTATTTCTCATACAGGGATAATTTTGTCCCTCTAGAGACATTGTCAATAACTGAAGGCATTGTTGATTGTCATGAGTCGGGTAGTTATAAACCTAAATAGACATTTCTCAAAAGAAAAAATACAAATGGCAAATAGGTAAATGACAAAGTGCTTTACATTTCTATTCATCAAGGAAATGTATATTTAAACCATAATGAAATATTACCTCACATCTGTTAGAATGGCTGTTTTCAGAAAGACAAAAGACAACAGTGTTGGTGAGAATGTAGAGAAAGGGGAATCCTTGTACACTGTTGTTAGGAATCTAAGCTAATACAGCCATTATGGAAAACAGTATGGAATTTCATCAGAAAACTAAAAATAGAATTACCATATGTCTTAATCCTTTTGTGCTGCAAGAACTGAATACCACAGACTAGCTAATTTATAATGAATAGAAACTTATTGGCTCACAGTTTTGGGGCCTGGCAAGTCCAATTTCAAGGTGTCAGTAGGTCTGGTGTCTGATAAGAGCCTCGTCTCTGCTTCCAGTCTGGTGCCTTGGATACTGCATCCTCTGGAGAGGTGAAACACTCTTCTTTACATAGCAGAAGAGCAGAAAAGCTAAGAGGGAATGAGATAAGGAGAAAGAGAGAGAAGGAGACAGAGAGAGAGCGAGAGAACCCATTCCTAAAATCCCCTTTCTAAAAGATATTAAACCCACTCATGATGGAAGGGCTCTCACGGGTTAATTACCTCTCAAAAGTTTTACTTCTTAATGCAATTACAATGACAATTAAATTTCAACATGCATTTTGGAGGGGACAAGCTTTCAAACAATTTCTCAGTATACTTCAAAAGGAAGTAGATTCAGTATGTCAAAGAGATCTCTGTATTTCTATTTCCATTGCAGTCTTTTTCACAATAGCTATGTTATGGAAGAAACTCAGTGTCCACCAGACAGAGGAGCCCCACCTGACATCCCTGCAAAGGCAATGGCCCAGTTAACTAGACCTACAATAAGCTCTGCCTGCTCAGAGTCATCACTAGCTGGCCCCTCCAGAGTCAAAGCCTAAAGAAAGAGTGAAAGTCTGTTTTTGCCAAAGAAAACCTGTATAGTCCAGAACAGGGAGCTGTGTCCTCAAATGCACAGACAACAATACAAGGACAGGAAGATTATGAAAAATTAGAAAATAATGACGCCTCCAAAAGGAACTGAAAATATTCCATCTATAGATTTTAAAAATGGTGATCTATGTGCTCACTAACAAATAATTCCGAATAATTCTCTTTAAAATGTTCAGTAAACTATAAGAATACATAAATAGATTCAATGAAATTGTTAAACAATACCCAAAGGGAAAAATTTGTCATGAAAATAGAAGCAATAAAGGAGAAGCAAATATAAATCCTAGAGATAAAATATACAATGATGGAACCAAAAAATTTAATAGAAATCTTCAATGGCAGACGTAACCAAGCAGAAGAAAGAATCAGTGAGCTGAAAGAATATTTAAAGTTAACCAGTCAGAGGAGTAAAAAGACAAAATGATTGCAAAGAATCAAGAAAGCCTACAGAAATTATGAGACACCATGAAGAGTCCAAACCTTCACATAATAAGAGGTATAGAGAAGAAGGAAGCAAAAAAGAGCACTAGAAAGTATATTTAAAGAAATAATGATTGAAAATTTTCTTAATTTGTTGTTAGACACCAACATACAGGTATAGGAAGTGCAGAGCTCTCTAAATTTAACCCAAAGAGAAGTTTACAAAGACACATAGTAATCAAAGTACCAATATCAAAGACAAAAAAATTCTGAAAGCAACAAGAGACAAATGCACATTACATATAAATTAGTGCCAATATAACTATTAGATCTCTCAGCAGAAACCCTACTGGCCAGGAGAGAGTGGGATGATATAGTTAAAGAGCTGAATGAAAAAAAAAATTACTAACCAAGAATATTCTATCTAGCAAAGCCGTTTTTCAGAAATAAGAGACAAAGAAAAACTTTTCCAGACAAACAAAAGCTAAGGGAGCTTTTCACTGCCAGAGCTGTTTTACGTGAATTGCTAAACGGAGTTATTTAAACTAAAACAGAAGTTTCTAATTAATAACATAAAGCATAAGAAATCACAAAATTCAATGGTATAAGTAAAACAGAGACATATTTAGAATACAGTAGGACTTTAATGATGGTAAAACAATTTTATTCCTAGAACAAGGGCTAATATAACAACTATTTTAAAAAAAACTACAGCTAATATTACCCAAGGATACATTTTATAAATGATGGAAATTCTGTCATCAAAAACACAAATGGAGGAGGGAATAAATGTTTGGAGTTGTATACATTCAAAGTTAGCTTGTTATTGGCTTTTAATAGACTGTTATAAGATGTTCTATGTAAGCTGCATGATAATGACAAGGCAAAACACTTAATAAAAGCACAAAATAAAAATAGAAATGATTCAAAGCATATCACTATAAAAACCCATCAGACCACAAAGGAAGACAGCAAGAATGAAAGGAATAAACAAAGTGTCTATAAAACGACCAGAAAACAGTGAACAAAATGGCAGTAAGTCCTTACCTATCAATAAGTACCTTTAATGTAAATGCATTTAATTATTCAATAAAAAAACATAGAGTGACAATGGCTAAAAGAATTGGCTGGGTGCGGTGGCTCACTCCTGTAATCCCAGCACTTTGGGAGGCCAAGGAAGAGGGATCACCTGAGGTCAGGAGCTCAAGACCAGCCTGGCCAACATGACAAAACACTGTCTCCACTAAAATTACAAAAATTATCCGGCCATGTTTTTGCAAGCCTGTAGTCCCAGCTACTCAGGAGGCTGAGGCACAAGAATTGCTTGAACCTGGGAGGCAGAGGTTACTGTGAGCCGATATTGCACCACTGCACTCCAGCCTGGGCAACAGAGTGAGATAACATCTCAAAAAAAGAAGAAAGAAAAGAATCAAGAGCTACTTATATATTGCCTATAAGAGATTCACTTCACTTTTAAGAACATACATACACTGAAAGTGAAGAAAGAAAAAAATATATTCCATGCTAATAAAAACTAAAAGAGAGCATGAATAGTCATACTTATATCAATGTAGACTGTAAGTCAGAACTGTAAAAAGAAACTTAGAAGCTTATTACATAATGATAAAAAACAAATTTATCAAATAAATATTACAATTGTAAATATATCTTCCTACAACATTGGAGCATCTAAATATATAAAACAAATTTTAAAGGATTTTAAGAGAGACGTAGATTGCAATACAATAGTAGGGGACTTCAATATTACTCTTTCAACAATGGACATATTATCCACAGAGTAAATCAAGGGGAAAATATTAGATGTAAACCATAATATTAAAAATAGACCTAACAAACATGTACAGAATATTCCATTTAACAACAACAAAGTACACATTCTTCTTAAGTGCACACACACAAAACATTTTCCAGGATAGACATGTTATGACACAAAACAAAATTTAGCAAATTTAAGAAGACTGAAATCACAACAAACATGTTTTGCAATAATAATGGTATAAAACTAGAAATAAAATACAGTAAAAATTATGGAAAAATCACAAATACATGAAAGTTAGACCACATGTCCATGAAAAACCAATGGGTCAATGAAGAAATTAGAAGGGAAATTTAGAAACATCTTCAGACAAATATAAAAACAACATGTTTCCAAACTTGGTGGAGATAGTTAGTGGACACAAAAAATAGAGTTAAAAAAATGAATAAGACCTATTCTTTGACAGCACAACAGGGTGACTATAGTCAATAATAACTTAATTGTATTTTTAAAATAAAGAGTGTAATTGGATTGTTTGTAGCTCAAAAGGTAAATGCTTGAAGGCATGGATATCCCATTTTCTATGATGTGCTTATTTCACATTACATGCCTATATCAAAACATCTCATGTACCTCATAAATACATACACCTACTATGTGCCCACTATTTAAAATTAAAAAAATAGAGAAAAACCCAATATGTTCCAAAACTTATGAAGTGCAGCAAAGAGAAAATTTTATACCAATAAATGCCTACATTAAAAATGATTCACAAATAAACTACTTAATGTTAGTTCTCAAGGAAATAGAAAAAGAAGAAAAAACTAAGCCCAAAGTTACCAGGCAGAAGTGAATAATAAAGATCAGAGCAGAAAAAAATGAAATCAAGACTAGAAAAATCATACCAAAGATCAACAAAAGTAAGAGTTAGTGTTTTTAAAAAATAAAATCAACAAACTTTTAACAAGATTAATAAGACAGAAGACACAAATAAGATCAGAAATGAAAGATAGGACATTACAACTAATATCATGGAAATACAAAAGATCACAAAATACTACTTGGACAATTACACTTCACAAATTAGATAACCTAAGGGAAATGAATACATTCCTAGACACATAAAACCTACCAAGATTAAATCATGAAGAAACAGAAAAGTTGAACAGACCAATAATGAATAAGAAGATTTGAATTATTAAAAAAGTTTCCCATCAAACAAAAGCCCAGTATCTGGTGGTTTCACTGCTGAATTCTACTGAACATTTCAGGAAAAACTAATACTAATCCTTCTCAAATTTTTCTAAAAATTGAAAAGGAGGGAATATTTACTGATTCATTTTACCATGCCAGCATTGCCCTGATACCACAGCCAGACAAGCACATCACAAAAAAAGAAAACTACAGGCCAATAGCCTTGATGAACATAAATGGAAAAATTCTCAGCAAAATACCAGCAAACCTAATTAAACAACACATGAAAAAAATAATCCATCATGATAAGTGGGATTTATCTCTGGGATGCAGGGAAGGTTCAACATATGCAAATCAAAAATGTGATACATCAATTTAACACAATGAAGAAAAAGCATATGATCATCTCATCAGATGGAGAAAAAACAGTTGGCAAAATTCATTATCTTTTCATGATAAAAACTGTGACCAAATTAGATATAGAAGGAATGTACCTCAACACAATAAAGACCATATATTAGAAGCCCACAGCTAATATACTCAATGATGAAAAATTGGAAGCATTTCCTCTGAAACCCAAAACAAGACAAGGATGCCTATACTATTGCTACTTCTGTTCAACGTAGTATTGGACATACTTGAAAGAGCCACAGTAAATCCCAAACAGCCAAGGCAAACACAAGCAAAAGGCAAAAAGCTGAAAGTATCACACTATGTGATTTCAAACAATGTCACAAATCTAGAGTAATCAAAACCACATGATACTGGCAAAATTTGACATTCTAACCAATGAAATAGAAAAGAGTCCAAAAATGAACCCATGCATATATAGTCAATTGCATTTTAATAATGGTGCCAAAATACATAATGGAAAAAGGATAGTATTTTTAATAAATGGTGTTGTGTATGTTGCATATCCACATGCAGAAGAAAGAAAATAAACCTTTATCTCACACCATATATAAACATAAGCTCAAAATGGACCAAAGACTTAAAGACCAGAAACATAAAACTGCTGTAAGAATACACAAAGATAAAATGACACGATATTGATCTGAGCAATATATTTTTTGTGTTTGACCCAAAAGCATGGGCAACAAAAGCAAAATAGACAAATGGGATTATAGCAAACTAAAAAGCTTATGCACAGCAAAAGAAACAACAGCATGAAGAGAGAACTTATTGATTGGAAGAAAATATTTTTCAAGTTATTCATACTATAAGGGGTTAATATCCAAAATATAGAAGGCACTCAGACCATTCAAGAGCAAGAAAACAAAAAAGAAAATTTAAAAATAGTCAAGGAACTTGAATAGACAGTCCTCAAAAAATGTACAAATGGACAAGACCTGTATAAAAAATGTTCGACACCAACTAGTCATTAAGGAAAGACAAACAATTTTAAAACCACAGTGAAATATCATCTCACACCTGTCAGAATGGCTATTATTAACAAGACGAATGATAACCAGTGTTGGTGAGAATGTAGAGAAATGGGAACCCTTGTACACAGTTGGTAGAAATGTAAATTAGTACAATCATTATGAAAAACCATACAGAGATTCATCAAAAAACTAAACATTGAATTATCATATGACTTAACAATCCCACTTCTGGGTATTTACCCAAAAAAACTGAAATCAGTTTGCTGGAGAGATGTCTGCACACCCATGTTCATTGCAGCACTATTCACAATAGCAAAGTTCTGGAAGCAACTGAATTGTTCATTAACAGATGAATGAATAAAGAAAATGTTACATGTATGCACAATGGAGTACTATTCATCCATAAAAAATGGTATATTTTTAAATGCTCAACATCACTAATTTTTTGGGAAATGCAAATCAAAGCCACAATGAGGTATCATCTCACACCTGTTAGAATGGCTATTACCAAAAAAGACAAAAGATAACAAGTATTGGCAAGGATGCGGAGAAAACACTTTTGGTGGAAATGTAAACTGCCATAGACGTATGGAAAACTGTATAGGTTTCTCACAAAACCAAAAATACTATGGTATGAGCCAGGAATCAATCTTCTGGATATTTACCCCAAATTTTTGAAATCAATTTGTCAAACTGATCTGAAATCAGATGTTTGCACACCCATATTCATTGCAGCATTATTCACAATAGCCAAAATATCAGATCATTGAAAATGTCTGCCAAAAGATGAATGGATGAAGAAAATATAGTAATGTTGTGTAATGGAGTACTATTCAACTTTAGAAAAGAAGGGAATATCATCATTTGCAACAACATGGATGGAATTGGAGAACATTATGCAAAGCAAAATCAGGCACAGAAAGACAAATTCCGCATGTTCTCACTCATATGAGGAATCTAAAACAAACTCACAAAAGCAGAGACTAGAATGATGGTTACTAGTGTAAGGGAACTGGGCGGGGGGAGTGGGGAGATGATGATCAAAGCACAGAATCTCAATAAGATTGAATAAATGTATTCTTTATTTAAGACTTATTGTACAACATGGTGAATATAGTTAATAACAGTGCATTGCACATTTCAAAATTGCTAAGAAAGTAAATTTCAAATGTTCCCACCACAAAAAGTAAATTTTTTGAGGTGATAAATATGTGAATTAGCTTGATTTAATTATTCCACATTGTATTCATAAATTGTAACATCACCTTGCAGTTTATGAATGTATACAATTATAAATTGTCAACTTACAATCAAAAAGTTAACTTCTGATGGATTGCGGGTTCTGAAAATATTACTCACATATTTACAGTAGTTGACATATATATAGTGAGAGGCAGGAGTCTCAGATGGCTTCAGAGATTCCCACTTACTGGCATACATACTCTGCTAAGTCCTTTCCCTTAAATGTGAGCAGGATTTGTGAGTACAATAGTATATCACTCCTGCAATTATTTTGTTACATGGTAGGAGAGATTTTGAAGATGATTTTAAGATCCATGATTACTTAAATTCATTAAAAAGGAAATTATCTCAGGTGAGGCTGACCTAATCAGCTGAGTCCTTAAAAGAGATCAGAAAGATTTGAAGCAAGAGAGATTTTCCTGCTGGCCTTGAAGAAGCATAGTCCATGTTGTGAGCTGCCTATAGAGGATTTATACTGCAAGGATCTTAACTTGGCTTCTAGTAACTGTGTGCATTTCCTGGTTGATGCCAGTGAGAAAACTAGGTCTCCAGTCTTATATCTAAAAATCACTGAACTTCATTAACAACCAATGATCTTGAAAGAGGATCCCAAGCCTCAGGTTACATTGCAGCCTAGTCAATATCTTGATTTTAGTCTGGTGAGACCCTGTGCAGAGCACCTAGCTAAGCCATGCTCAGATTCCTGCTCCACAGAAAGTGTGAGGTAATAAATTTGTGTTGTTTTAAGCTGCTAAATTTGTGTAATTTTTTTTATGAGGCAACATGTTCATTCATTAGGGACAAAGAAAATAAAAAAAAATAGTTGATCAGAGGTATCAATAAGTTTTGGAAAATTAAAATAAGCCAATAAAAATTGGTAACTAAGGACAAAAGAAAACAAATCTAATGTACCAACAGAAGCAGGAAATGATAAGAAGACCTTATTCACCCTGCAGAGTAACAGAAAAAGAGGCAAAGGACATGGAAATGAAGGTACTGAAGGGGACTAATTGAAAGGACCTACTTTCCCTCTCATCCCTACAGAAGACCAGAGATTTATTTTCTGAAGAAATTTAATTGGAATCCTTATACTTAGGCTATTGGGAACCGTAGATCTTGGGATGTGTTTTAGTACTGCATATTGGGGTTGCAGAACCATCTTCCCACTGCCACAGAGGTATACTTCAAAGACAGGTGAATGGTGGACTACATTGTTACAGAAATTGCTCAATCCCAAAAGGAAGGATATTGAAGTACTGACGTTTGGGGGTATTCCAAAGAAAAGGCCATTTTCCTGTTTCTCTATTAACATAAGTCGTGTGTTAATAATTCCTACTCATGTCCTCAGAACTTTTGACAATCTCCTCTGTGCTTCAGTCTTCATTTTTCATGTGAGACCAAAAATAGGAAGATATTGAAGAAAGTTTAGGGGTAATAGGACTCCAAAAACAAACAGGAAACATGATAACAAAACTCAGTAGTGAAACCGGATATAGAAGATACAGTAATGCTTTCAAAATTATGAAAAAATAATGACTTTTTAAATGAAAATTTTATACCCATTATAAACTTAAATTAATGGTAAGGGCAAAATAAGGTCATTTATCAACATTCAAGTTTTCAATCTATAGCTCTCATACACTGCTTTATGAGCTTCCTAGTGGGATAAGGTTGGAAAAAGAAAGAAGAAATATAGATAGCATTTATCCAAGAAAAAAATCAAATGCCCAGCATTTGAAACTCTATAAATTTAAAAATAAAATTCATAGTAGAAATATCATAAAGCTGTTGAAGATTAGAGGAAAATGATGATATACACATGGAAAATTAGAGACACAAAAAATAAAAAAATTGTAAGAGAAAGGAAATATAACCAATGTAAATTACCTGACTTAACAATTTTCACTATTTATGTAGTCAAAATAATGTGAATACCTATAGTATTGATTCACTCACAGTTGTGCTAAAATTACATTGAGGAATAGGGAATAAGGAGTTGAGAAGTATAATGGTGTTAATTCCTGAACTATTATAATAGAAAACAAATATGTATCTAAAACTGATAAATAAAAATTTGACAATATCGTCATATTTACTTATGCTTATAGTGTTATCACATCAAACAGGTTTAAAAATCAAGGAAGAAAAGATGTGGAAAGCAAGAGTGATAGAACAAAGAATTGCTTCTTCCTGTAATAAACTTTATCATCTAGTTCATTTTCTTTAAATGTGTAATAGCATCATTTATAAATATGAAAATTATAAGAAAATGAGATTAAATACTCTTTATCATATTTAATACAATATTATCCCATGTTTGATGAAAAACTAAAGATATAACTTTTTCACACAGTTAATAAAAAGTAAAGTTGAGACACAAGTTTAAACTCATTGTTCTGCCTTTAAAGTCAGTCCTCAATTCCCTACACTATATTCCCAGTATAATAACAGACAAGTAACAATAATACCCATTAAATGTTATGAAAGATTGTTAGTTTGAGACAAACACATCTGTATTAGTTTTCTAGGGCTGGCACAATAAATAATCATAAATAACCTGTTTTAAAATAATAGAAAATGAATTTCTCATAGATCTGGAGGCCAGAAACAGGGTTGGTTCCTTTGAGATTCCCTGAGGCTCTGATTCCATGCCTTTCTCTTAGCTTCTGATTTCTGCTGGCAATAGTTGGGATTTGTAGACACATCACTCCCATCTTTGCCTCAATCTTCACATCACCTCCCACTCTATGTGTCTTTCTGTCTTCTCTTCCATCTTATACAAAGATTTAGGATTGGCCTGAGTAATCTAGGATGATCTCACCTAAAGATCATTAATTCAGTTACCTCTCAAAGACATGTCTTACATAAGGTCACATTGACACGTACCATGTGAACATATCTTTTGGGTAGCTACTATTCAACCCACTATAGTGTTTACATCTTATTTTTACATCCTTAGTATTGTTGAGTTGTCTGTCTTGATGGACACCGCCATTGAGGTAATTGAGTTTCCTTATATGTATTATTATACAGGATTTGCAGTTAGTATATTTTTCTCCAAGGTGTAGGATCCAGTATTATCTTTGAGAACAGCTAAAGTTAGAACCTGTATGGTGTCATCTCAGAGTACAAAAAAAGCCATGTGATTTTATTGTCAAAAGAACAGTTCCTCCTTTGAATTACTAAAGAGCTGATTACAAAAAAATAAAAATTTGTAAATGTTATTTACAATTCTCTCTTGTTTTCTAATGAAGGTGGGTCCTAGGTATTCAGAGGGACTTTTTTTTTATGAAAGAGGCAATGGTTCTGAATAAGTGTGTTTGGGAGAAATAAGACAGTAAAATTAGTTTGCTTTTTAAAAAAGGAGGCACAGCAAAGACTCAGAGAAAATAAAGAGTAAGGAAGGGTGAAAAAGCAAGACTGCATGTACAAAGAGACAGGTGAAGAATGCCATGATTGTGGACAGTTAGATGCTTAGTGTGGAATTACAACAGAGAATTAAGGAAGTTTTATGTCATGGAGGAAGTAGTGTAAGTCTGCATACTTTGAAATCTCTGTTCAATCTATATTAGCTGCTGTTGCTTTATAAGATGCATTATTTTAAAGGGGGTGCCATGAAGTCCTGCTTCAAAGTTGGTTTGGAAGAAAATAGAGGCTGCCAATGGGACGTGGATTGCACTTAAAGTTTATATTTCCCATAGATGGTTAAATAAATCAAACCAGTTGTTTTACACTTAAGATTTGATTTTGCTGACAATTGGAAGAGGGTGTCGAGGGCACTATTCATGCTCTCAATGGGGATAAAACAGAAGGAGGAAAGAGTTAAAAAGAATGAGTCATCTCATGGCATAACTGGATATTTTATTCAGAAATATACCTGGAAAATACCCCTTGTTACAAATATGAAACCAACATATTATATATTGCATCATTTGACTTCTCTAGTCAAATTCCTTCAACCGTGAGGATTAGTGTATACTCTGTGATCAAGTAACAGACATAATAGGAATAACTTCTATCTCTTGAAATTGCAATATTGTATGTATCAGTCCTCATGGAGTACTAAAATTTATCTTTTGATTAAAATAAACCATAAGGGAAATCTGTAAGTTCTAGGAAATGTATGTTGGGGATATTATGAAACTTTTGAAAAGCCTGAGACTTTGATTTAACAAAGCATTTTATTGTTTCCTATGGCTCTAAACTAATATAAAAATAATTATCTTAAGCATGGTATATAAGAATGTATAATAAGGAAAGTGTAATAAAGAAAAAATAGGTATGTTGGGGAAAAAGCATATTTGGGAATAATGGTTTCCAAGTTGTGACTTCTGGAATGTTTTATTGCAAAAAGCCTGTCTCTTTTAGGTAGCCAATCGTGATTGTGTTAAGGGCGACTTATTTGTTGTTACTTACAATAGTGAAAGTTCCATTCACTATTGGGTTTGATCCTGACCCTACTATTTACTAAAGTGTATGATCATGTGAGGTTATATAACAACTCTAGATCTCAATGTGCTTATCTGTATAAAAAGAGTAACTGTACCAATCATATAGGGTTTTGTAAGGAATAGATACAGCTGAGGTGAAAACAATATAATATGAAGTAGCAGACATTACAAACATACAAACAGGCAATAAAAATAGTATATGTGAATTACTCTGATAAAGAAGATACAAATACAAGCAAAGCCTAAAGAGGAACTTCTAATCAAGACTTGGGAATATCCTTAAAAGAAGAGAAACCAGAGAAAATTTTCTGAGGAATCTAGTACTTGAATGAGTAACAGGGAACTGAGTAGCTAGGTGAGAGGGCAGGAAGTCGCCCTGTAAAGTGATCAGAGATGGGGTAGTTCTGAGATGGAAGAAAACAAAATATTGATTATAATAATTATCTATATTTTTCTTTGGCATTCATAATGTGACTTAGCTATTTAATATCTGTGTTTCCTGGTGTATTGTGAGTTTCATTAGAAAAGTAACTCATATGTCTTGTCCATCACAGAAAAAAAAAATGGCACCCAGTAAATTTTTCTGGTGTATTTGGCAATCAAACACTATTTACATTGTCGTCAAATACCTTACTGTCTAGAATATATTTTGAGAAAAATGAATCTAATCTATTTTGATCACCTTTCATCACATAAAAATTTATAAGTGAAGTGGGTTTAAAATAAATTTGGTGCTTCAATTTTCAGTCTTTATATTTTGTCCAGTGACCTCCTTTCTTTTAGAGAAGAAATGTGATCTAACTAAACTAATATTCTGAAAAGTTTGTTAAATTTATTCCCATTAAAGAATATATGAAAGGTTGAAATTTTTAAGGGGTGTTATTTAGTGAAAAATAAAATATAATATTTTAAAATTCTATAATATCAGCTATAAACTGTTTTTTGATAAGGCAAGGAAAGCACACTCCTTTGCTTCTTATTGTAATAAAGTTTATTTGATTTTTTTCCTTTTATTAGAAGTTAAGTGTTCATAAAAGAGGGGGGAACTGTACAAAGAAAGGTTATATTGTGTTATCTTTGCAAATGAATAATCCATTAAAAAGTCATGTGTTTTATTTTATTTGTTAATATGTTATTGGTGCTAACTTACTTATGATCTTATACTATGGGAACTCCTGTAGTTTTGTGTTTTGTTTCATTTTAAAAAGGGCATACTAGTTTCCATAACTGTAAGAAACAGAGACTTCAGATTTTCCTAAAAACACTAGATTTAATAAGAAAAATTTAGAGATTTAAATTGGAACTTCGTGTTAAAAATAGTAACAATTCTTCACTATCTGTTTTAATTTTAAACTCTCTAAGTTTATTGCCCTAAGTTTGTGTTGTACATTTATTTTACTGACTCTATTTTTTATTGTAAAAATTACTCAGGGCTTTGGGAGGCTGAGGTGGAAGGATTGCTTGAGGCCACAAGTTTTAGACCAGCCTGTGCAACACAGCAAGACCTTGTCTCTACAAAAAATAAAAATTAAAATTAAAAAAAAAAACAATTAGCCAATGTGGTGGCACATGCTTGTAGCCCTAGCTCCTTGAGAGGCTAAGGTGGGAGGATTGCTTGAGCAGAGTTAGAGGTTATGATGAGCTCTGTTCTGGCTACTGCATATGAGTCTAGGTTGACAGAGCAAGACCCTGTCTTACAATAAATAAATAAATAAACAGATTATGGAATAGCTCAAAGTCTTAAAGACATTTAGGTATCAGGTGCCTTTGCTACTTCTGCTGGCTTGAGTTTCCTAGTGAGACTGCACAGTTGTTGCTGTGCGTACGTGCGTGCGTGTGTGTGTGTGCCTATGCGTATGTGATTTAGTAAGCAATTTCATCAAAATCTTAGAGAATAAAATATTAAGATTCATACTGTAGCAACAAATTTATCAGTGTAAATAAAACAGATGCATTTCTTTTAAAACACATCTTGTCAAAACTGACATAAGAAGAAATAAAAAATTTGATTAGATTCAAATTCATTTAAGTAATTTAATCTGTTACAAAACTGTCTTACAAAGAGAACTCTGGATTGGATTCAGATGGATTATAGGGTGAGTTTTATCAAAAAGTAAAGCTTGACATAGTAGATCTTACAAAACTTTCAGAAAATAAAGGAGAGAACACATGCTAACTTGTTCTATGAGGATGGAATGACCCTGGTACCAAAACTTGAGGATTATATCACAAGAAAAATACAGACCAATATCACTCTGAAAAATAGACACTGTTTTTGCAAAATATCAGAAAATCAAATGCAACTATACGTAAATATCATATAATAATACATAATTTATCATATATTTAAAAATTTATCATGACCAAGTTGAAATGTAATATTTTCTGTGTTTGTTTGCTGTTTTTGGTAACATTTGAAAAATTTTCTTACTACATTAGTAGTTTAAAGAAGAAAAACTACTAGATCATGTGAGTACATATAGATAAATTCACTTTAGTTTATGTTTAAAAATAGCATTATTCTATTCTTATGAAGTTTAAGTCAAAATAATAGTATTACAAATCAGAATAAGATTGCCTTAAGAAGAGGGAACTTACTGAAATAGTCATAATGGGCCATTCTGGTATGATGGAAATATTACTTATATTGATTAATGCAGTGGTTTATTAAAATGAAATTATAACCTTCAGGATGTGCATTTTATACAAATTTCACCTTAATTTAAAAATATAAAATGAATGAATACAAAATAATTACAAAAATTCTGCACTATTTTTAATCACCTTTCAAATTCTGATTTCCTATGTTGTAATAAAAATGACAATGTTTATAAAAGTTCTTTGTAAGTTATAAAGTATTCAAAGTTGTTTAGCATTTTATCTCATTGCTATGTTTTATCAAGGTAATCAAATTTTATTAAGGACTTTCAGCTTATTCAAATATTTGCATTCTTGATGCATTTGGTTCAATAACTTCAAACTTCTTTCCTATCTGTAACTGTGTGTATCATTAAAACTTTTCATATTCTTTAAATGTACAGTTGCTTTTAGAGTGTAACTTTAAGAGTTCTATATCTTGATCTTGGCACATACATTTATAAAAATTTCATAAATTGTATGAATTCATAAAAAATTAAATTTTTCCTTAGATGAAAGTTATCATTTCTTTTAAAATGATTATTACTTTCAAAATCTATTATACTGCCTGTCTGAACAGTGGGTTTTGTTGCTCTGAATATGGAGTTACATAAGCATTATAATAAAAATATTTTTCAGAATTTTTAAATGTGGATTTTCAGTAATTATTAAACCACAGATAATTGGGAGATACTGGGTTGTATATACTGGGGTTGGTATAAATTTGTAACAAAATTTATGGAATCAAGTATAATTGAATTTTTATCACTTTTTGAATAAATGTTAAAAACATTTATTCTCGCTTGTAATCCCAGCACTTTGGGAGGCCGAGGTGGGTGGATCACGAGGTCAGGAGATCGAGACCATCCTGGCTAACACGGTGAAACCCCGTCTCTACTAAAAATACAAAAAAAAAAATTAGCCTGGCGTGGTGGCGGGTGCCTGTAGTCCCAGCTACTCGGGAGGCTGAGGCAGGAGAATAGCATGAACCTGGGAGGTGGAGCTTGCAGTGAGCAGAGATCTCGCCACTGCACTCCAGCCCAGGCGACAGAACGAGACTCCGTCTCAAAAAAAGAAAAAGAAAAAAAACTAAATTTATTCTTTGAGTAGCTCTGGCTGTGAACAATATCCCCCGAATTGTTTTTCTCATCTCCTTTTCCACTCAATAGCATTACCTGCCTAAGTTAATTCTACTTAAGCTATTTAAGAACATTGTAAAATGTGAATATGAGAAGTCTCTGTTTCAGATGGAAGATAAACTATGTTTGTAATCTTAAGGCAAATCATTTACAGTAAAATATAATGTAATTCAATAAGCATATAATAATTTAAGAATGTCTATTGCAAACATAATTTTTTCACTCTATTTTAAAAGTTTTATTTATCTATTGCATTTTTAATTCATTGAGCTGGAAATACCATAGAACATTTGTCCTAACAGTTAAATTTATTTTCTTTTAATATCTTCTGTTCACAACAAGTAAATGCTTATTGAAATACCTTTTCCAAATGGAAACTTGAATATATTTTATTGAATTGTACATTTATATATGTTTTTAAAAGTCCATATTATTACCAAAATGTTCCTTATAAATATAGATTATTATTGATGTGTATTTCATATTGTACACCCAAGATAAATTTGATAGTTTATAACCAGATACATTCTATTAATGTGTTCTCTATAATCTTCTACTTTGGTTCTAATTAAATTCTACAAAAGCAAGAAGAGGATGTTAATAAGCAAATAGAGTAACACAGTGAAGATTTCTGAAAAAAAAGGTTGTCTTATTTTTCCCTGAATATATTATTAATGCATATAAATGTTGGAGAAAATTATATTACTACCTAATATTGAAAAGATAAAAGATATTTTACTTCTGAGAAACCTTTTTACTGTCATTTTCATTTACTTTCAATTAAAAGAAATTTAGTAGAGAAAACACTATGACCTGTGGTAGATTGATTTCAAAAATGGAATTTATTCTGCAGTCTTCTCTGATTCCTCATTTTGGGACATTTTTAGTCTTCTGCTCCATACATCATAAGGCAGATTCTATTTTCCTGCTCCTTGAATTTGATTTTTCCTGTGGCTTGCTATAGCTAATAGAGTGTGGAGGAAATAACATGGTGCCACTTACAATAATAGGCCTAAAAAGACTTCGGAACCCTTCCTCTCCCATGAGTACAAGTTGATGTAAATCTATAGGAGGATGACAGACCACAGGAAGCAGAGCTAGTCATCTCAACCTAGGCCGTCCTAAATTAGTGAGACGCGAGCAGAGCCATTATCTGTTAACGGAGGAATGAATGAGCCCAGCCAAATCAAGGAAGCCTGCCCATATTAGTTAAAATTTCCAGAGTATCTGTATCTCATGAGGGAAAATAAGTGGTTGTTATTTTAAGTTACTAATTTTATAGTAGTTTGTTAGGCAACAACAGGTAATTGATATACCATCATGTAATTAAATGTACTACAATAATTCTACTTCATTCAAAAAGTGAGTCACATAAATCTCTATCTTGAAGTTTTAAAAAAGATTGTATAGTTCTGTTTTTCATCTGCAACTGATTTTTTATACAAGCTATAGTAGGAATTAATTTCTTAATGCAACTATAAGTTTTCCAAGCATGAATTACTTTGGAATCCATTATTTTCTCCACTGAACTGCAATTTCTACAATACCCCCATCCCTTATTATAAACCAAGTTATCGTATATATATATACATACACACACACACACTCATATACATATATCATGAGTATTGATGTGTATTTCATGTTGTATACCCAAGATAAATTTGATAGTTTATAACCAGATACATTCTGTTAATGTGTTCTCTATAATCTTATACTTTGTCTTTTTGAACATTGAGTGTAATATTTTATACAGGTTTTTATGTAGATACATTTTATCAGATTTGGATAGTTTCCTTCCATTCCCAGCTTAAAAGTTTTGATCATGAATTTGATCATATATCATGAGTATATGTATATAAGTGTGTGTGTGTGTATATGTATAAAGTAAGAAGGACACACACTCATATACATATACTCATGATATATGTGTGTATATATATGTATATATATGTCTGGATTCTATAAAGTTTTTTATTGTCCTTTTTACTTACTTCTGTGCCACTACTACATACCTTAAATACTAGAGGTCTTTATAGATGTTGATATCTAGTAGGAGAAGTTCCCCAAAATTCGTTCTTTTTCTTTAGAATTATCTCAGTAATATTTAATCTTTTGCTCCTCCCTGTAAATTTTGGAATCCTATTATTGAATTTTGTGAAGGACCTTGTTGATACTTTAATTTGAAAATGTTAATTAATTTTGATAGTATGATAACTCCATGGAATTGGATATTTTTGTCCAGGAAATTTCCATTTCCATTTATTTAAATCATTTTTTATGTCTTTGAAAAAAAAGTTAGTTTACTGCTAAAACATAATGCATACTGTTACTGGAATTATTCTGAGATGCTATACATTTTAACTACTGAATTACAAGTATTTTTGTATTATATTTGCTAAGTGAGTATTATTGTGAAAGCATATTAGTCAGAGTTTATCAGAGAAACAGAACCAATAGAATATATAATAAATAAGAGATTTATTATAAGGAAATAGCCCATATAATTATGGAGACTGTAAAGTCAAACAATCTGCAAGCCAGAGATCCAACAAATCTAGTGATATAGTTCAAAAGCCTGAGAACAAGAGGGCTGATGGTATAAATTGCAGTCCAAGTCTAAAGGCCTAAGAATTAAGAACATCAAAGGCAGAAGATTGATGTCCCAACTAAAGCAGTCAATCAGAGAGTGTGTAAGTCTACTCTTCCTGCATAGTTTTGTTCTATTGAGGTCCTCAATGAATTGAATGATGCCCACCCACATTGGGGAGGTCAATATGTTTTACTCAAGTCCACCAATTCAAATGCCAGTCTCACCTGGAACTGTCCTCACAGATACTCCCAGAAATGATGCTTAATTAGATATCTAGCCATTCCATGGTCCAGTTAAGTTGATATATAAAGTTAACCATCACAGAAAAATCACAATTAAAACTTTTAAATTCAATTTTAAAATTTACACCAGCAAAATTGCCAGATTTTTTTTATTTCTGTAAATTCTTCTCTAGATTCTGTTCAAATATTTATTTAGATAATTGTGAAATCCATATAATAGCTGTTTTTCTTCTCATTGCACATATACATATTTATTCTCTTATATTTAAATATATAAAATACATATATAAGCCCATTCATATATGTGTATACATATGTATATATGGAATGAAAATATATCTATATATATTTGCTGTTACTGGTTATTACATCACTAGGTAGGACTTTCAAGAGTATGCTGAATAAGCATAGTGTTAGTAAACATCCTTGTCTTTTTCAACATTGAGTGTAAAATTTTATACAGGTTTTTATGTAGGTACATTTTATCAGATTTGGATAGTTTCCTTCCATTCCCAGCTTAAGAGTTTTGATCATGAAAACTGTTGAATTTTATTGTATGCTTATTCTGCAGTTACCAAAATAATTATATGTTGGCTTTGATTTGGGAACAGTTTCTTTACGATTTTTGCATCTATGTTTATGATTGAGATAGATTGTAATTTTTTCATAGGGCTCATTCAGATTGTGAAATTAAGATTAGCCTCATATAATGCATTTAAGATGGATTTTCCCTTTCACTTTTCTTGGGAAATAATGGTAAAAAGAAAAAAACTTTTTGACACTTGATTATTTAGTATTGGTCTCCTAAAAAGTCATATAGGACTGCTTTGTTTTGAGGACTAGATTTTTTAAATATTATTTAAATGTAGTGATTACAGATACCCTCATATTTCCTATTTCTTCTGAAGTAATATTTCTTAATATGTTCTAAAATTGTTCATTTTTAGTTTTCGATTTAGTTTTATATAGTTTTAATTTTATTTTTTCTAATTTATTATATTCCAGTATTAGTGATACCTCTATTACATTCCTAGTACTTTTAAAGTTTGCCTTCTTTCTTTTTCTTAGCATAATACAGAAGCTTGCCAATGTTATTACTGTTTCACATAATTTGTTTTTTTATCTCCTCGATTTGTTTTTCTGTTTATTCATTTATTTTCTTATATTTCTTCTTCTTCTTCCACTTTCTTTGAGGTTATTTTGTTGTTACATGTGTGTATACAATATATATTTATGCATGCATCTATACATGCATATATTTATACATGTATACATATAATATATATATTTAATGCATATATACACAAATATACATACATACAAGTGTATGCATACATATAGAGAGTATATGTACTTCCTAAAATGTATTTGTAATACCAAAATCCATACTTGTGGAACTTTTGTAGTGATTCAAGAGCATGCACAGAGCAGTGAAAAATTTCGATCACTCAACATACACATTCCTAGATGAAGTTAAAGAAGATACTCTGCCTTCTTGTTTAAATTTTCATACGGTAAGCAGGTGTCTTTTATGTGACCTATAGAATGCCATTTTTTTTTATATTTTTGTGCTTTTAATTGGTTAGTTCATCACTGTTTAAGTGGCCCCCAGGCATAGAGTTGAGTTGCTGTCTAGTGTTTGTAGGCACAAGAAGATTGTGATGTGCCTTGTAGGGAAAAATACTTGTGTTACATAAGGCTTGAATTATAGTGCTATTGGTTGTGAGTTCAATGTTAATCAATCAAAAATATATACTAAGTAAACAGAAGCACACATAAATAAAGCTCTCTACTAATCAGTAGATGAAAATATGACCAGAATCTCTCATCATGAACCTACCTCTGTACTTTTCCCAGGAGCAATGCTTCAGTATTTGCTAATTTAGTGATCACACCACCATGAAAATATTAGAATCAACTATACTCTTACATTTATGCACACATACATGTGTGTATTACATACATCTAATTTCTAGTTATCTCTATTGCCTTAATTTCCACATAATTAGGATTAACTTTGTATGTCTTTTGTAATACTCTAAGAATTTATTTTATTTTATATCTTATTTATTTTTTCACCTTATTATTGGTTTACTTAGACTTCACTTTGACTTAGAAAAGAGTGAAGGCAATTTACATAAATGTATACATAATAATATAAAACTAAAAATAAGGGAAACAACTCAGGGGTGTATAAATGCTGATCCTTTAATAGTATTCATGCCTTTTGACTTAATAACGTTGTCAGAAATGGAAAAATAACTAGTGAGTACTAGGTGTAATGACTAGGTGATGATAATTTATTACATAAAATATTTAACAAACATGTTAAGAATGTTAAGTTTTAAGCTAGCTAATTTGAATATCTTTTGCAAAGTATCATTTTGGCTAATTTTGATAGAAAAAAATAACAATTTTGAAGATGTCCTCATCCTTTATGAGCTTTTTTCACATTCTTTTATTTTTTTTTCAAGTTCTATATGTAATATCTATACTAAGTTTCTACTGAGAATTTTGGATTTAGATCAGACTTATGATTCTAACTATATTGCTTAGTGTAAGAAACCTTATTTAGTCTATCCATTTCTGAGTACCTTATTATAAATTGAACTATAAATTGATTATTAAATACTTACCATAAGAAACATTTATTTGTGGTTGTGATAAGATTTGGGGAAGTGGCACTAAATTCACACTTCTCTTCCTTAGTATATATGCATTTTTGCCTTGTCTTTCTGACCACAAACCTCAGAGTATTTGAATGTTGCTTTTTCATTTCAGTGATCCTGCAAGTCAGAACCAGTCTTATTTCATATCTTATACAACATCTTTGGGAGAACTGAGATACCAAATTACCTTCCAAATTATACTTTAGTGCAGGAGGTAAGAAGTGAAAAGGACTAATCTGGCATTACAGGAGGTGTGTGATGTAGCATTTTCTCCCTTAATTGTCACTCTGTTGCATTTCATCTTTTAGATATCGATGGCATTTGTTCACTTCATGTTATATCTTTTGTCATCAGGCTTTTGAGACAATTATGATGCCTGTGGATCAATCACCTAAGGTTTTCCAGTTTATTTTATAATTTATGGTGATATCTGAAAGGTGATAATTAAAAATCTAATCATATTCGATGTCTAAAATAGACTCTACAAAATAATGGCAAGTTGTTTTGCTAGTTTCCACTGTCTATACTTCAGGAGATAGTTTCAGGATTTCAGATCAGATTTGGTTTGTCAAAAAAATTGCAATATTGTTATTATCCCCATTGTTCTCTTTCCATTCATGATTTAAAGAAATACAGTAATATATTTTATTTTCATTTACCTAACATAATGGGTAGAAAGTAATTTTATACAGTATTAGTTAATTGTCATGGAAACAGATTTTCTTTAACCCATACATAAGGGCATTTAAAAGATGAAAAGAAGTGTAGAAAGCCTGAAAAACTGTTTTGTCAACTGATAATGCAGCAAGTTATAGCCTGAATGACATTTTCTTGGGTTATTTGGATATAGTGTTTGTATTCTTAGCAGATTGGAAATATGTTGTTAGGCACATCATGGAAGTGTTTTCCACGTCTATCCTTGTTATTGTTTTTAAGTATTTAAAAATGTTATTTTTAGTTAAGAGATTATTTTTGTTAGAGTTTCAACCTTTTTGTTCTGATTAAATTAATTAAGTTTTCATTTAGAAACTATACTGGAAAGTGGTCAGTTGTAAACAAAAGAATGCGTTATAGTCTGTTTAAGCTAAGAAATGACTTAATACAGGAAGTTGTGTGGTTAAATAGTTGTTGGAATGTCAAAAGTCAGTATCTAGGCTAAGGTTTTAGGAAAATTTTTAGCACCCAGATATATTCTGTCTCTGCCAAAATCAGTAAAACTGCTCCATCACTGCAGAAAATGATGAATCAAGAATCTGCTAGCTTCAGACCATTCCACCACAGCCATGATCTGTGTTAGCCAAATGGATATTCTATATTCTTAGCTTTCTTTTACCTGACCTAAATCTTGAAAATGCATCTGATTGCTATACAGTACATTATATTCAAAACTCTAGATGAAAAGAAATCTTTGGTATGCACTTTTTCCTGTCTGTAATCTGTTCCTGAGATATTGCAGGAATAGATGTTGGATGAGCCAATTCCCAGTATTTGCCACAGTCGACAGCTATTCAACAACCACACATAGCACGCATACTCTGCTTCTTGGGCTTACAAACTGAACAACAATTACAGCAACAGCCTACTACCAACTAAACTAACATCAGCAATTCACTGAATGTTCTTATCCTATTCTTCAGGGGAGACAACTCATCTGTCACATTTATATATCTGGGTGTTTTTAATTCTCCATTTATTTCAGTCACAATCTATCCTCAATTTTTTGCAATCTATGAAATAAAAGTTAAATTTAAATACCACTAGCCCATCCTATATAGAATAATACTGTAAAATGGGAAGGGAAAATAATTAGTAAAAATATATAATTATATACTAAAATTACAAAACAATGGGTAGTTCATATGGTCTTTGTTTTCACAACAACCATGAGACCATAATTTGCATGTATGATAATTTTTTTGCACATATTCCATGCATTTTTTTTGTCCCCACTCAGGATCTTTGCTGAACTGGGTTCTTTATCTGACTAAATGACCTAGGTTATTTTATATTGATATCATATTAATAGGTTTTACCATTAGGTAGAGAGCTAATAGTTCCCCCTCCATGCTCCCTTTGTGTAGGAGGAACCTCACTTTTCTGTGATGTTCTGAATAATTCTCCCCACGAACACATCAACTTTTTTTGTTTCTTGTTTGCTCTAATAGCCCCTATACCATAGTGCTGCATCAGGGGCTTAGCACTTGTCTGATCTGTAGGTTGGCACACTGAAAAATCAGTTTTGGCAGTAGTGTAACCTATCTTGATGAAGAGAAGGTTCTGTAAAGTCCAAGTATAAATCTCTACCCCTGCCAGCATGTCCTCTTTTTCTCTGAGCTCATTTAGTGACCTGGGAAGCTGTAGAGAGAAGAAGAAGAATTTCCACAGAGGTCTACTCAAATATCTTAAGTGTTTTTCTAAGGTGAGAATTCATACAAGACACAACTTCTCACACTCATCCTATTTGGAGAGTCCTATCAGCACAGCTTCTCCTTTTCACTCATCTTTCAGTCATGTTCTTTCCAGGTCTTTGTCTATAAAGCCTAATTATAAACATATGCTCATGAAATCAGAAAAGTTCCATACATCTAACCACTTATCTTTCTAGGAAAAGTGAATAATTGTATGTTCTGCTTGAAATTCTGCCCTTTGGAAATATTTCCTTTCCTCTCAGTTTCCCAGCATCACCTTCAGTGGGATTATAATGCTACCCAACCATGCTTTAGTATCTTCTTACACACTGTGGCAGGTTCCATTTTTAGCTTCAATTTTAATTCTTCACTGCTTCATGAACAAGATTCATGGCCATGTTACTTTTTAAATTACTCTCACTAAGGCATCAGAGTATGAGTCTTTACTCATTTTCTTAGATCTTTCTTTGTGTCTTTGCCCAATAGAATGCAGCTGAAGTGCTGATGTTCTAGTTCTGACCAAGGTCTTACATATTTCCATATACTTTCTCTCACCTTTGTCATTACCATGAGGAATATGATGAAGCTTCCCTGGACAGTGAAGCCTGAAGCTGAATGCCCCATCTAGCTGCAGTGAGAATAAAATTCACCTAACTGAGCATAGAAAACATCAGCTAAATCTCAAGACCCAAATATACAGATTTGTGTGCAATAATGAGTGATTATTATTGAAAACCACTTCATTTTAGAGTTAGATGCACAGCATTATTGTGGCAATAGCTGCACAATATACTCAGTAGCAAGATGGAAGGGAAGTCTTTATGAAATCATAATTGTGAGTTAAGGAAAGGGTGTTAGTGCAGCAGGACTGAGTGAAATAAGAGTTGGGTCACTGAGTAAAAACATAAGGATAAAGTTAGATAAAATGTCAAGATTAGCGGTCTTGAAGCATTCTTCTTCATTGAAACAGCATAGCCAAGAAAAAACTGTCAGAATCAACTTTGTCGAAACTCTGGAAAGCACTCAAAGATTTAGAGCAATGCAAATAATATCAAATCGAAACAAAAATAGGCAAATTTTAAATGTAGGAACACCTTATGGCGTTTTTATTTGACCTTTCTCTAATACTCCTTAGCTCAGTGATGGTCTTAAAGATGGCATCCTGTGTTCCCAGTATGAACCCTGTTCTCTGGATCTAGAGAGACAAGAGCAGACCTTACTTAAAAAGAGCTGTATTTCTTCATTCTAACCTGCTCGACGGCTATTTGAAGGATTCATGCAAGGTACTTGTCTGTGTTTTGCCTAACTAGCAATGATGGACATAAAGACTGTGCACATTCCTCCAAAAAAAATATTAAAACTGTAAAATTGACCCAAAAAACCCCATAACTACTTGTGACAAGAGACTGATTGAGGCATACAGTAGAGTACTTAAAGCTTGGAAGAAAAAGCTAGGTAAAGAGTTTCTTTGGGTTATCTTGTCATTTCAAAGTGCATATATGGACTAGAGTATTAGAAAGCTATGCACGTGGCCAGAATAGGACATAAGCTAAAAACAATGAGAAGACTTTATACTTTTATGTCTGGCTGATGTCTAGTCTCAAAGCAAACCTGGCTGATCATTGAAAGAATTCCCTAGCACAGAACCCATCTTCAAAGATTGGGTGAAATTTTTTCTTCTTCTTCTTCTTTTTTTTTCTTTCTTTCTATCCCACTCTTACTCTTGCTCGTGTTCTCAATCTTTCTCATGTTTTTAATCTCATTGTATCTTTTTTTGCTCCTTCTTGTCAAAGAAATATCTGTCAAAACATAGTCAAACAAAATCTAAAGAGACTTCAGAGAATACACATTGCAAATAATACATAATTTACAAAAAGGTCTTAGAAAAGTCACTAAACAAACAAATAATTACAGCCTATAGCAAACAATATGCCACTTCAGGAAAAAAAATTTCTAAGTAGGCAAAGAAAACAGAAATGATAGTTTACTTACCGGGTGAAAGAACAGAAACTTCCCCTAAGGAAGTAGAGACATTAGATTTACTAAGATACTTTAAATAAACTATCTAAATATACTCAAAGAGTTAAAGGAAATTATGGAAAAAGAGCTAAAGAAAAGCACGGTAATTATTTAGGAACCTAATGAGAATAAAAATGAAATGATATAAATTATAAAAACAAACTAGATGGCTAAAAAGTAGAATAACTAAAATTAATAATTCATTAAAAAAGGATTCAGCAGCAATTTTGAACAGGCAAAACAATGAATTAATGAACTTTAATATAGGTCATTTGAAATAATCTTATCTGAGGAACAATAAGAAATAAACAAATAAAAGTGACTGGAGCCTAATGGACCTGTTAGACATCACCAGAAGAATCAAAATATTCATATGGGAGCTCCAACAGGAGAACAGAGAAAGGGTCAGAAAGAATATATAAATAAATGTGATAAGAAATTTACCTATTAGATGAAAGAATAAATCTACACATCTAAGAGGCTCAACAAACTCCTAGTAAAGTAAATGCAAAGATATCTACACCAAGACACATTATAATTAGCCTATCAAAAGACATAGACAAATAGAATCTTGAAAGCAGCAAGAAAGAAGCAACTCGGCCGGGCATGGTGGCTCATGCCTGTAATCCCAGCATTTTGGGAGGCTGAGATTGGTGGATCTCGAGGTCAGGAGTTTGAGACCATCCTCACCAACATGGTGAAACCCCATCTCTACTAAAAATACAAAAATTAGCTGGGTGTGGTGGCACACGCCTATAGTCCCAGCTACTAGGAAGCTGAAGCAAGAGAATCACTTGAACCTGAAAGGCGGAGATTGCAGTGAGGCGAGATCACACCACTGCACTCCAGCCTGGCAACAGAGTGAGACTCTGCCTCAAAAAAAAAAAAAAAAAAAAAAAAGCACTCCTCATGTACAAAGAAGCTGCAATAAGATTAATGGCAGATTTATCCTGAGATTTATGAAGGCCAGAAGGTAATGAATGTATTTAAAGTGCTAAGAGAACAAAAAGAAGTCAAAAAACAATTCTACATCTTGAAAATCTGTCTTCCACAAATGAGGGGAAAAATAAGACATTTCTAGATAAAACAAAACCTAACAAAGTTTGTTAACTATAGGCTAGACAACTGGATGTTAACGTGAAAAATATGAAGCTGGACTCCTACTTTACACCCCACACAAAATTAACTCAAAATGGATCAGCAGCCTATATGTAAGAGCTAAATCTATAAAACTCCAAGATGAAGACATGGGGGTAAACCCTCATGGCCTAGAATTTGGGAATAAATTGTTAGATATAATACCAAATACATAAACAACAACAAAAAAACAGATTCTACAAAAATTAAAAATCTCTGGATATTAAAATACATTATCTACAAAGAAAAAAAGCAACCTGTAGAATGGAAGAAAATATTTGTACATTACTTATATAATAAAGGCCTAGTATCTAGAATATATAAATACATTTATAAGTCCAAACACAAAGGCAACACCATTAAAAAATGTGCCATTTTTTAGCCACAAAGGCAACACCATTAAAGTCCTTAAATAGACACTTCCCAAACAAGATATATAAATGGCCAAAAAGCACAAAGAAAGACTGTCACCATCATTAGTAATTAGAGAAAAGTGAATCAAAGCCACAATGAAGTATCACATTACACTGATTTGTATGACAGTAAAATTAAAGAAAAAAATAAACTAGTGTTGGTGAGGATGAGGAGAAATTGTAACCCTCATAAATTTCTGGAGGGAATATAAAATGGTTTCGTCAATGTGGAAAACAATTTGGTGGCTCCCCAAAAAGTTAAACATAAAACCACCAAGGTATCCTGTAGTTTTACTCCTAAGTGTATGCAATGAACATTTATAGAATGATTACTCCCAATAGCCACAAGGTGGAAGCAACCCAAGTGTCCATCAACAGATAAAGAAAATGAAGTATATACATACAATGCAACATTGTTAAGCAATAAAAAGGAATGAAATTCTGATATATGCTACAACGAAGATGTACCTAGAAAACACTGTGTTGAGTGAAAACAGCCAAACACAAGAAGACAGATATTATATTATTCCGCTTATATGAAATATCTAGAATTAGTTAAATTCATAAAGACAGAGAGTAGATTGGATGCTGCAAGAGGTTTAGAAGAGGATATCATAATGAGTTTTCACTTAATGTGCACAAAGTTTCCATTTTAAGTCATGAAATATTTTGACAAATAGATAGTGGTGACGTTTGCATAACATTGTGAATGTAATTAATGCCACTAAATTTTACCCTTAGTAATGAGGAAAATGGCAAATTTTATGTAAAATAAATAAATGAAGCAAACAAAAATATGTCTGAATATATGCTTACTGCAGATATCTGGTAATAAAGCTGTACTTGTAATGAAATTCTGATAACCTTTTTTGGAAAAAGCTACTAATCAAACTTTGGAATCTGTTGATATCAGGAAACATTTGAAGGCTAGTCTAATCCAAACTGTCTTCTTTTTGTTTTCCAAATAAGACTTCGGATTCGTGAGCATCCTTGTATTAAGAATTATTGTGTAGTTTTAGTAAAAATTACACTAAGAAGCTCATCATACATATTCCCAGTCTGATTATTCCAAATTAAGGTATCCTATACAATACTTAGCACCGATATTAAAGAGATAATTTAGGAGTTTGAAATTCCATCTCTATGACTTCTCTTAGTAAGCCAAAACTGGAACACTATTATCAACTTTATTGTAAATATTAAAATAGTTTTGATCAAAATATTTAAGAAATTATTTTTAGGTGGTCATAGAAACTCCCTGCTTTTTTGAACTGTCTTTCTTAGGATTGAAACATAAAGATATGACTTTCTTTCTTTAAGCTCTATAGCACAATCATAAGAAGCTTCCAAACACAGAGTCAGTATATTCATTGTCAATCTTATTCTATTTTGGTAGCCTCATGATCCATCAAAACCTTGACTTCAATAGGTATTTCATACCAACTAGCAGTTGTTACTGTAAGTAATTGATTCCCTGGTCTGTGATATGATATCATAAAATTATGTCCCATCTGCTAATATTAACTTGATTTTCATTAGTATCTAACCAATCAGATCAAAGAAGCAACCACAGATTCTTGTTTTTCTAAAGCTGAGTGGCCACAAACATTTTTCATACCACTGTGTGGTTTAGATTATGCAGAAAGTATTAATAGGAGGATATAAAATTATTGAAGGGGCTAGAGGAGCAAGTTCTAGACTGAACTTACTTGAAGCTAAGTTAAGCCAGTCCTTTTGCTACTGCCACATATGGGAAAGCTGCTGCTGCTACTTTAGGAACAACCTATGCAAGAGAGTGAGGCTATCACCATTGCAGCCAGACATGTGATCTAGAAAAATACTGTCATTGCTGTAGTAAGCTATGGATTCAGGAAGCTTCTAACTTCAGAACTATTCCATAACTGTTTGGACTAAATTTAGTAAAATAAATATTCTTCACCCTTTCTCTCTTTCACATACCTTAATTCTGAATTGGTAGAACTGGATTCAGAATTCAAATTTTAAGGAGATTGAAAAGAATATTGAGCAAATGCTATGGTTTGAATGTGTCCCACAAATTTTATGTGTTTGAAACTTAATCCCCAAATTCATATGTTGATGATATTTGGAGGTGGGGCCTTTGGGAGGTATTTAGAATTAGATAAGGTCATCAGGGTGGGGCTCCCACATGGGACTGGCAGCTTTATAAGAGGAGGAAGAATGACCTAGGCTAACATGTTCTTGTCCTCTTGTTATGTGATTCCCTGTATCATGTTATGTCACAGCAGGAAGGCCCTGACAAGATGCCAACACCATGCTCCTGGACATAGCCTCCAGAACTGTAAAAAATAAATTTATTTCTTTTATAAATTACCCAGTCTCAAGTATTCTGTACAAAATAAGACAACAAGTTTATACTCCACATAGGAAAAGAACACAAACATGTTTTGCATTTGTTTGCCATTTCTTTAAAAAGATGTAGGACCAACTGATTTTGATAAAAGAAATCCTAGTCAATGCTAAAGAAAGGTTTTCATGAACTGTCTGAATTTGAAATCAAAGGTCTACAGGAGGTAGAGCTATTACACATATTGAAGGGTAACTTCAACAGTTAGGAGATGCAAAATTTCTTTCCTTAAGTGGGTAGCACATTTAGCACATTTGATTTGGTGTTTTTGTTTGTTTGTTTTTAACATGGCCATAACCATTTGACTATATTAAATTCCACCCTAGAAATCCAATTCAACATAGAAATTTGAGCAATATTCTATAGTTAGATTTCTAAGCCCTGATTATATTTGGAGCATTGTCTACAGTTTAGATGCTCCCTCCAAAAATTCCTACTGCTGTTAAGGGAGAAGATTTATGAACGTCTAAGTTCAAATGCATTATCCTTATTTCTCATTAATTGGCCTTTCTACACATAGCTCCAGAAAATTCTGATCTGTACAATGCATTAGCACCAAAATTTTATCACCATGGTTTCTTCTGTCATGCAGTCTAAATCATTCATAGTCATTTTGATTATTATTAATTTGAGATAAAACTGGGATAATTAGAATAGTTACAATATTTTCTTACACAGATAATAAGAACCACTGAAATTCAATGGCATCAGGAAAAATATCTTAAGCTTCATTAATAGATGCAGTTCTGCCATTATTTTTGTTGATGTATTTTAAATGTGTTTTGAAGGAATGATGTTCTTAAATATCGTTGGTATTTGTATGTGCTGCAATGAAAACCATTTCATTTTTCATGGGTGACTATCTGAAAATTGATCATGTACATTCTCAGAGTACCTAAGGCCATTTATTTTCCTATTTTCTTTCTACATAAGGTTTAGAAACCTTGGTAAATTAGCATCATCATTAAATTGTGTCTCATCACAAATGGAATCCTTAGTATTAGTGTGTTAGCCATTGATCCTTAAGTTAAGCTGTATTTGCATTTTCAAAAAACAGAGTTAAACTATTATTTTGCCGTTTTAAGCTTTCAACAAGGAATGTAAAACTGTGGAAAAAAACTCTTTTTATGGTGTTCTTGCCACTGAAATCTCAATTGCAACAGACTGGTATTTATTTCAAAATATTTTCCTGCAAGATGGTTCAGAGAATTATCATGATAATATGATGTTGAATCCATATATCTTACTCTAAACTTTATCTATTAAAATTTTATTTTAAACTTACAAAAGGGAGAAAAGAAAAGAGAGGGGTGAGGATTGAGAGAAACAGAAAACATAAAAAGATAATGCTAAATCAAAGAATTTTCATATAATTTTAAATTAATATGGGAAATGAAAATGACAGTGATATTTAAAGAAAATTGCAGCTGGAGATAATGTACATGATAACCTACTTACGATTCCTTTGTTTCTACAAATCTTTTTTTAGAAGCTTACAGAAGATTATGTAAGAAAAGCATTCTCTTTTTTTTATCACATGGAATATTTTCTATGCTTTAAACCATCTCATTTACTTCATCAATCTTCATCTAAGGGAAAATTCTAAGTGTAATGTTTGTCATAGAATTTAAAATAATACTTTAAAAAGTGAAAGCATTTTTGACATGTGATGAAACACAACATGAGATTAAAGATAACATTTCAAAATATTTATTACTACCATAGATATATAGAATTTGAACATAATAGAAAATCAGTATAGGAATAATGAAATTAGGATCTGGTTGAATCCTTTCACACTGAAAAACCCCTGAAAGTGTTACATATGAACTTTCTTCTTTAGTTAGTAAACATTTATATAATAAATTATGGTTTTGGCCAGGTTCAGTGGTTCACGCCTGTAATTCCAGCACTTTAGGAGGCCAAGGCAGGCAGATCATGAGGTCAGGAGATCAAGACCATCCAGGCCAACATGGTGAAACCCTGCCTCTACTAAAATACAAAAAATTAGCCAGGCATGGTGCATGTGCATGTAGGCCCAGCTACTCGGGAGGCTGAAGCAGGGGAATTGCTTGAACCCAGGAGGAAGAAGTTGCAGTGAGCCGAGATCGCACAACAGCACTCCAGCCTGGTGACAGAGGAAGATCCATCTCAAAAACAAAAGCAAAAGCAAACAAACAAACAAACAAACAAAAATTATGTTTATACAGTAGAGAAAGAGTTGGAATTATACTGAAGGAAAGGTAAAATTAGATAGTTGTTCCATGATCCTAGAATTAGTTTCTTTTGGTCATTCTTTTTGTTTTGTTTGTTTCTTAGTGTGGCTACACCTTATTATGAAGTATTCACTATTAGATGCTCTATATGCAGTATGAAAAAAGCGGGAAATCAAAAAATATATACACTACATTATCCACATAGAGATATTTTTGATATATTTCATATCCATCAGAAGACAATGTTGTGGACAATTGTTGATTCATCAGGCAGCTTACTTCAAAAGATTTAGAAGGAAGGGGAACTGATACAGCCTCTTGGAGGACAACCTGTATCCGACTCATGACTGGCAATAAAAACTGGTAATTAAACTTAGGACAAAATAGATTGCCTTCAACAATTCTTAGTTTGAGTAGAAATAACTAGATGTAAAAAACTGACTTCTGATTAATTAAAGGCAAAAATGAAAGGTAAAACTACCAAATTAGTAGAAGAAACTTTAGAATATCTTTGTGACCTGGAGTGGAGAAGAACTTCAAAAATTAAATTTCAGAAATAAATAATAAGGCATTATAAAAAAAAGTTTAAATCAAAATATGGGAAATGAAAATGACAGAGCTATATAAAGAAAATTGCTACTGGAGATAATGTACATGTTAATCTACTTATGATTCCTTTGTGTCTACAAATTTTTTAGAAGCTTACAGAAGATTATGTAAGAAAAGATTTTATATTCAACACAGTATAGCATAGACTAATTTATTTGGCAGACGATCAACTGGGGATAATATTTGCAATGTCTAAAACAGAATATTTGTGTTGCTTCTACAAATTAAACAGAAAATTTCAACTGTCAGAAAAATTGGCAAATGTTATGAATAGCTAATTTATGGAAAAGGAAATCCTGAAGGCTAACATGCAGATGAATAAATGCTCAAATTAATTGTCAATTTCATCTATAATGAAATTTTACTTTTGTGTATTAGACACAAAATAGAGAGCTGGGTAATGCCAAGTATTGGTGAAAATACTAGAATATAGGAAGTCACGTGATGCTGGTAAGAGTGCGGATTGCTGCAGCCATTCTGCAGAACTATAAAACACAACTCACATGTAGTATTTACATATCTTATGGCACAGAAGTCTACTCTTGGGTATATATCCCAAGAAATGATCACATAGGGCCATAAAAGGCACATACCAGTAATAGAGACGGGGCAGAGAAATTCTAGTCAGACAGAGTGGGTCCCTGGCAAAGCCCCACCCCAAGCCAAAAAGCCTGACACCACTGCCCAAAGTGAAAACTTATCATCCCTGTTTTCCTGATCAAATGTTGTCTTTTCCAAAATCACCTATGGCTCTGCCCCTCCTTCCATCCTGTGACTATACAAACTCCAGACTCAGCCGGCAGAGACAGGAGAAGCAGCTGAACGTCGGAAACTATGGCTGGAAGTCGGAGAGAAGCAGCTTGACTTCAGAGGGACAGATTGATGGCGTAATTTCGGAGAAGAATCCAGCTGGAGATGGCCGGACTTCAGGGGAAGACTACCTTCTTGTCCCGTTTTCTTTTCAGCTCCCATTCTCGCTGAGAGCCACTTTCATTGGCAATAACATCTCCTGCACTTACCATCCTTCAATTCATTAGTGTAACCTCATTTCTCCTGGACACCGGACAAGAGCTCAGGAGCCACGGCTGTGGATACAAAAGGCTATCACATTGGCCTTTTACACTTGCTGGCGGAAGACAGTCGCCTCACACGAACAGGCAGAGGGTCCACTGAGCTGTTAACACTTAAGTCATCTGTGGACACCAGAGCTAAAAGAGCACTGTAACACCACCTCTGGGGCTTCAGGGGTTACAGGCACTCCCCTAGACGCTTCCATGGGGCCCAAAAGGAGTTTGCTCCTGCTGGTGCCCAAAAGCGCTTGCCCTGGCTCCTGCACCCGCTCACCTGCACACTTCCTCCAGCAAGGGGTAGAATGCAGTGGGTCCGAAGCAGCTGGCTGATTCCTGCATTCATGCACTCCAGTTCCTGCCTTGTTCACTTGCATGCTCCGTCCTTTGAAGAGTTGAAAGCTGCAGGCTGGGTAAACAAGGCACCCTTGTTGCAATTCTAACGAAGGGGTCAGGGAAATATCCTGCTTCACTAGGATGCACATTTTATCATTGTGATGGCGACACAACCAATCAATGTGGCCATCCGTGGGAGAGAGGTGAGATAAAATGTGAGAGTGAAAAGTTTGAAGTTTTTAATAGATGTACACATGGCTCCAATTATTACTATTAAAACATTTTTGTTTATTCAAAGTAGCAAATAGCAATGTGATACATAACTAATTCAATTTACATAAATAAATATATATTTGTACCAAACAACATTGTCTGGTTTCTATAGACATAAAACAAATATTATGTGGCAACAGATGAGATTAGTTGGGTTTATCTATTGGTGTGAGTTTTTGAACATATTTCTATTAGCTGAAATAATGTTCCTGCCTCCTAATCTGATTTAAACCTCCAACTTCTTTGATAACAATAAATATAAAGGTTTGTTTCTAATAGCAGCATATTCTTTCTATTCTCAGTCACATTTTATAATTTCTTTCATAACTAATTTTTTTTTTTTTTTTTTTTTTTTTTTTTTTTTTGAGACCGAATCTCGCTCTGTCTCCCAGGCTGGAGTGCAGTGGCGCAATCTTGGTTTACTGCAAGCTCCACCTCCAGGGTTCACGCCATTCTCCTGCCTCAGCCTCAGGAGTAGCTGGGACTACAGGTGCTCGCCACCACGCCTGGCTAATTTTTGTATTTTTAGTAGAGACGGGGTTTCACCGCATTAGCTAGGATGGTCTCGATCTCCTGACCTCGTGATCCGCCCACCTCGGCCTCTGCATGGTATACTGGACATTGTGGAAGATATATTGTAGAGGCTGGATTTTCTTATCCTCCTCTGAAAAGTATTAATTTTTGTTGTAAGAGGCAATTACCTTCAGTGGGCTTATATTCTAAACTGTCTCTCCATGATGGGGGGGCAGCAGCCAAAATCTCCACTGACTTATTTCAGCCAATCAGCTGAAACAACAGGCCTCTGGTGAAAAGCTTTGTAGAATATGCCTAATTCATACATCAGCCAAATATTTGGATAGAAATTTGTACTCAGTTATTTGGGGTCACCGTCTCATAGCGCTTTCATTTCTAATACATTTTTACTCACATGCTAGCTACCCAGGCAACACTAACCTTCATTCATTGTCTCCAAATCAATAATACTGTGGCTTTTTTCTTGAGTTCCAGCTAATACTAGAAAAAATATTTAGTCCTGATTTTACAATTTCTTTTTTAAATTAATGAATGAATTAAGTTTGTTTTCATAAGTTATTTGGGGTTTGGTTTAAATGGGGTAGCATTTGGTTACATGAGTAAGTTCTTTAGTGGTGATTTGTGAGATTTTGGTGCACTCATCACCTGAGCAGTATACACTGCACCATATTTGTAGTCTTTTATCCCTCGCCCCTCTTCCGCTCTTCCGCCCAAGTCCCCAAATCCTTTGTATCATTCTTATGCCTTTGCATCCTCATAGCTTTGTTCCCACATATCAGTGAGAACATATGATGTTTGGTTTTCCATTCCTGAGCTAATTCACTTAGAATTATAGTCTCCAATCTCATCCTGGTCACTGAAAATGCTGTTAATTAATTCCTTTTTATTACTCCATAGTATTCCATCATACATATATACCACAGTTTCTTTATCCACTCATTGTATGATGGGCACGTGGGTTGGTTCCATGATTTTGCTGTTGTGAATTGTGCCACTGTAAACATGCATGTGCAAGTATTTTTTTGAATAATGATTTCTTTTCCTTTGGGTAGATACCCAGTAGTAGGGTTGCTGGATCAAATGGTAGTTCTACTTTTAGCATCGATGTTCATCAATGATATTGGTCTTTAGTTTTCTTTTTTGGTTATGTCCTTTCCTGGTTTTGGTATTAGGGTGATGCTGGCTTTATAAAATGAATTAGGGAGGGTTCCTTCTTTCTCTGTCTTGTGAAATAGTGTCAAATGGATTGGTACCAATTCTTTGAATAACTGGTAGAATTCTGCTGTTAATCCATATGATCCTGGACTTTTTTTTGTTGGTAATTTTTTTTATTTTTATTTTTATTTTATTTTTTGAGGCAGAGTCTCGCTCTGTAGCCCAGGCTGGAGTGCAGTGGTGCAATCTTGGCTCACTGCAACCTCCGCTTCCCGGGTTCAAGTGATTCTCCTGCCTCAGCCTCCTGAGTAGCTGGGACTACAGGTGCCTGCCACCACCTCTGGCAAATTTTTTTGTATTTTTAATAGAGACGGGGTTTCACCATATTAGCCAGGATGGTCTTGATCTCCTGACCTCGTGATCTGCCTGCCTCAGCCTCTCAGAGTGCTGGGATTACAGGCGTGAGCCACTGCGCCCGGCCAGTAATTTTTAAATTAGCATTTCAATCTCGCTGCTTGTTATTGATGTGTTCAGGGTATCTAATTCTTCCTGAGTTATGCTAGAAGGGTTTTTTTTTTTTCCAGGAATTTATACATCTTTTCTAGGTTTTCTAGTTTATGTGTGTAAAGGTGTTCATAGCAGCTGTGAATGATCTTTTGTATTTCAGTGGTGTCAGCTGTAACATCTCCTGTTTCATTTCACAGTGAGGTTATTTGGATTTTCTCTCCTTTTCTTGGTTAATCTTGCTAATAGTCTATCAATTTTATTTATCTTTTCAAAGAAGCAGCATTTTGTTTCATTTATCTTTTGTATTTTTTGTTTGTTTGTTTGTTTCTATTTCATTTAGCTCTGCTCTGATCTTGGTTATTTCCTTTCTTCTGCTGGGTTTGGGTTTGGCTTGTTCTTGTTTCTCTAGTTCCTTAAGGTGTGACCTTAGAATGTCAGTTTGTGCCCTTTTGGTCTTTTTGATGTAGGCACTAAGGGTTATGAACTTTCCTCTTAGTACTGCCTTTGCTGTATCCCAGAGATTTTGATAGGTTGTGTCATTATTGTCATTCAGTTCGATTTAATTTCCATCTTGATTTTGTTTTTGGCCTGTTGCTCATTCAGGAGCAGGTTATGTAATTTCCATGTATTTGCATGGTTCTGAAGGTTTCCTGTGGAGTTGATTTTCCAGTTTTATTCCACTGTGGTCTCAGAGAGTGCTTGATATAATTTCAATTTTCTTAAATTTATTGAGGCTCATTTTATGGCCTATAATATGGCCTATCTTGGAGAAAGTTTCATGTGCTGTTGAATAGAATGTGTATTCTGTGGTTGTTGGATGAAATGTTCTCTACATACCTGTTAAGTCCATTTATTCCAAGGTATAGTTTAAATCCATTGTTTCTTTATTGACTTTCTGTCTTGATGGCCTGTCTAGCGCTGTCAGTGGAGTATTGAAGTCCCGCACTATTATTCTGTTGCTATCTCATTTCTTAAGTCTTTCAGTAATTGTTTTATAAATTTGGGAGCTCCAATGTTAGGTGTGTATATATTTAGGGTTGTGATTTTTTCCTGCTGGACAAGGCCTTTTACCATTATATAATGTCCCTCTTTGTCTCTCTTTTTTTTTGAGACGGAGTTTTGCTCTTGCTGCCCAGGCTGGAGTGCAATGGCACAATCTCGGCTCACCACAACCTCTGCCTCCCGGGTTCAAGCAATTCTCCTGCCTCCGCCTCCCGAGTAGCTGGGATTACAGGCATGCACCATCATGCCTGGCTAATTTTGTATCTTTAGTAGAGACAGGATTTCTCTATGTTGGTGAGGCTGGTCTCGAACTCCCGGTATCAGGTGATCTGCCCGCCTTGACCTCCCAAAGTGCTGGGATTACAGGCATGAGACATCGTGCCCAGCCCCTCTTTGTCTTTTTTAACTGCTGTTGCTTTAAAATTTGTTTTGTCTGATACAAGAATAGCTTCCCCTGCTCACTTTTGGTGTTCATTTGCATAAAATGCCTTTTTCCACTGCTTTACTTTAAGTTTGCTTGAATCCTTATGTGTAAGGTGAGCCTCCTGAAGACAGCAGGTAGTTGGTTGGTGAGTTCTTATCCGTTCTGCAGTTCTGTATCTTTTAAGTGGAGCATTTAGGCCATTTACCTTCAATGTTAGTATTGAAATGTGAGGTACTGTTGCATTCATTGTGCTTTTTGTTGCCTTGTACTTTTGTTTTTTGTTTTTGCTTTTTAACATGTAATTTTGTTTTATAGTCTTTTGTGGTTTATGCTTTAAAGAGGTTCTATTTTGATATGTTTCCAGGATTTGTTTCAAGATTTAGAGCTCCTTTTAGCAGTTCTTGTAGTGGTGGCTTGGTAATGGCAAATTCTCTCAGCATTTGTTTGTCTGAAAACGACTGTATCTTTCCTTCACATATGATGTTTAGTTTCGCTGGATACAAAATTCTTGGGTGATAATTGTTTTGTTGGAGGAGGCTGAAGAGAGGGCCCCAATCCCTTCTAGCTTGCAGGGTTTCTTCTGAGAAATCTGCTGTTAATCTGATAGGTTTTCCTTTATAGGTTACTTGGTGCTTCTGTCTCACAGCTCTTAAAATTCTTTCCTTCGTCCCAACTTTGGATAACCTGATGACAATGTGCCTAGGTGCAGAACTTATTGTGATGAATTTCCCAGGTGTTCTTTGTTCTTCTTGTATTTGGATGTCTAAGTCTCTAGCAAGGTTGAGGAAGTTTTCCTCAATTCTTCCCCAGAATATGTTTTCCAAGCTTTTAGAATTCTCTTCTTCCTCAGGAACACCAACTATTCTTAAGTTTTGTCATTTAACACAATCCCAGACTTCCTGGAGACTCTGTTCATATTTCCTTATTCTTTTTTCTTTGTCTTTGTTGGATTGGGTTAACTTGAAGACCTTGTCTTCAAACTCTGAATTTCTTTCTTCTGCTTGTTCAATTCTATTGCTGAGATTTTCCAGCGCATTTCTCATTTCTAAAAGTGTGTCCTAAGTTCCCTGAATTTTTTGTTTTTTCTTTAAGCTATCTGTTTCCTTGAATATTTCTCCCTTCACTTCTTGCATCATTTTTTGGATTTCCTTTCACTGGGCTTTGCCTTTCTCTGGTCCCTCCCTGATTAGCTTAATAACTAACCTCCTGACTTCTTTTTCAGTTAAATCAGGGATTTCTTCTTGGCTTGGATCCATTGCTGGTGATCTAGTGTGATTTTTGGGGTTGTTGAAGAGCTTTGTTGTGTCATATTACCAGGGTTGGTTTTCTGGTTCCCTCTCATTTGGGTAGGCTCTGTCAGAGGGAAGTTCTAGGGGTGAAGGCTGTTGTTCAGATTCTTTCATCCCACGGGCTGTTCCCTTGATGTAGTACTCTTCCCCTTTCCCTATGGATGTGGCTTCCTGTGAGCCAAACTGCACGATTATTGTCTCTCTTCTGGGTCTAGCCACTCAGCGAGTCTACCCAGCTCTGGGCTAGTACTGGGAATTGTCTGCACAGCGTCTTGTGATATGAATGGTCTATGGGTCTCTCAGCTGTGGATACCAGCACCTGTTCCAGTGGAGGTAGAAGGGGGTGGGTGCAATGGACTCTGTGAGAGTTTTTAGGTTTGGCGGTTTAATGCTTTATTTTTGTGTGTGCTGGTTTGCCTCCCACCAGGAGGTGGAGCTTTCCAGAAAGCATCGGCTGTAGTAGTATAGAGAGGGACCAGCAGTGGGTGGGGCCCAGAACTCCCAAGATTGTATGCCTTTTGTCTTCTGCTACCATGGTGGATAGGGAAGGACCATCAGGTGGGGATGGGCTATGTGTGTCTGAGTTCAGACTCTCCTTGGGCGGGTCTTGCTGCTGCTGCTGTGGGGGATGGAGTGAGATTCCCAGGTCACTGGAGTTGTGTATCTAGGAGGATTATGGCAGCCTCTGCTGAGTCATGTAGGTTGTCAGGGAAGTGGGGGAAAGTCAGCAGTCACAGGCCTCACACAGCTCCCACAGAAAATGAAGGGCCAGTCTCTCACAGAGCTCCCACACAAAATGAAGGGCCAGTCTCACTCCCCCCATGACACCCTCAACAGCCCCTAGTCTGTTTCCAGGTGGAGGGTGTGATGGGGTTGAAAACTTGCCCTGGGCTACCCGCCTCCCAGCTGTGAGAGAAAAGGGCTTGTTTCTTCCCCGGCCTGTGGAGACTGCACACCAGATTTGTCCCCTCCCTGGAGTTCTGGCCAGGAGGCTTCTTACCCCATTCAAATTGTTACAAAATTCAGCTAGAGATTTCTTTCTCCCTGTAGAGTTTTGCCCCTGCTCCTCTGGTCAGCCACCCAATGGATCCCTGTGGTGCCAGGCAGGAATGGCCTGCTAGGGGACACAGCAAGCTCCCAGGACCCTTCTGCTTCTTCCTCTATTCCTGTATTTCACTCAGCTCTCTTATTTGGTTCAGGTCCAAGTAAGGTCAGAAAGTTCTCCCACGAAAAACTTCAAACAACTTCAGCTTCTCCAGTTGGGTTGTGTGTTCTGGAGAGGAGGGTCTCCCTTTCCCACTTCCACAACTGGGGCACACACAGTATTTGGAGTGTGTTCTGGGTCCTGCAGGAGCAGTCCACTTCCTTCAGAGGGTCTGTGGGTCCTCTCGGGATTGCTGGTTTGTTCTTGCAGTCCATCTGGAGCTAAAATTCACAGTGCAAGCTACCGCATGCTGCTCTGTCTGGAGCTGCAGTCTAGTCCTGCCTCCCATCTGCCATGATGATTGATTTTACAATTTCTATTTATGGAAAGATCATTCCAATACAAACTACTCTGTCATTTGTGGCATAATACAGTATTTAATAGATAAATTAATTAATGTGAATATGAAGAAAAATTTCCAGAAAGTATTAAAAATAATTTTTCTCCTCAGGGATATATTTATCATAACTCCCCAAAATTTTCTACATCATGAAAAATTTTATTTTGTAATATTAAACACTGTGATAAGAATCTAAAGAGGTAAAATCTGAAAATAAATTATTAAATAATATGCATAAAATCTATGCTCGAATCTTAAACTGGCAAGGTCCCTTTTAATATGGCTCATGTCTTATTTTAACCTCAAATTCAGTTTTACACTCTACACTCCATCCACATGGACCGAATTGCTTTGTGTATTCCCCAAAGGCACCAAACTTCCTGTTCTTCAAAGGTATTATAACTTATCTAACTTCCCCTATTTATGTGCAGAAGCACACATAAGTTTGCCTTTTGAAACCCCAAGAAAGTTCAAAGAAATGTAATTAGTCTTCAATTCACTTATCAAACTTATTTTGTTTTTCAGCATTCTCCTGAAATTTCACATCTTATGGAAGGCTGTCCTAATATTTTCAGACAATATTAATGTTCCCATATTACTCATTTTTTGTCTGTCAAGTTAGCACACTTACAAGTTTATTATAATCATCTTCATTATCTTCAAAATGCAGCAAAGATTTCTCATTCAGTAATTTAGCCTCAGCAAACTTTACAAATGCTCAATAAATATTTATTGAGAGAATGAATAGATAAGTGAATGGATAAATAAATAAATGGCATTTTATATCTCTCCAAGAAAAACTCCTCTAGAAAGAGGGGTTATGTGGGAATTGTGGAGACAGTAGAAATATTTAGGAGTAATAAAACATTCCTAAAATTATGCTGTCTAGGTAGGCACTTCCTAACCTCACCCATAAAGATTACTCTAGTTTGAAAGACAGTATAGAAAAAGAAATAATCATTTATGCACTAGTTACAAGATACAATGAACTAATTATTTGATTTGATGATTCAAACATTTAAAAATACTAATCCAATGGGATAAAAGTTTTAAATGGTCTTTCATGGACCTAGAAATCTATAATAATTATTTAAAAAGTGATATGTATCTCACTAAGGTTTCTGAGCCATTATATCATCAATTCTCCAATATTAAAGATACTTGAATCTGAGAAACAAAGGACAAAGGACCTTTGAAGAACAAAATGAGGGATAGGAAATAGATTAACACTACTGTGAATGAAACAGATGATTTTTTTTCAAAGTAAATTTATTTTCACTACACGTAATTTATAATTCAAACTGATTTTCAAAAGACTTTAATGGCACCACAGAAGTAATATTAGAATTGAGTTAATACATAATAAACAGTGCTGCCTGATGTACATGATTTTGAAATTGATTTACTCAAATTCTAGAAAGATTTGAGTAAATATATACTCTATATTGTATATTGTATACAATTGTATATTGTAGTGCTTTTCTTATGAAATTATGTTTTATACTAGAATTTAAAAAATAAAAAACAATTTGAATTGACTTTATAAGGGCCATTTTATGTAATTTATCTGAGCTTAGAGGTAAAGTGGAAACCAGGGGTGACAAAATTAAAAACCTGAAGCTTTCAAAATGAAAAAGTTTCATTTTTAATATTTGTTAAAAGTTGAAACATGATGTTTTATAGCCACCACTCATATTACATTATTGCTTACTTTACACTTGATCAACACACATTAACATAATTATTGAAGGTCTACAAACTGAAATATCCTAGATATCTTAAGTAATGGATATTGTTTTAATTTGATAATATAGAGAAAATATTCATTACATTTATTCCAAAGGAAATTAATGAAAATTATGGCATTTTAGATAATTACATTAGATCTATAACAATTTCTAAGAAGGAATTCAATTCAAAATATCTTAGTATGAGTTATCTATTGCTGTGTGACAGTTGCTACAAAGTTAGCAGCTTAAGACAACACTCATTTATTTTCTCAACGTCCACTAGGGCAGAAGGCAGGGCAGACTCAACTGGGGGATCTTTGTTACTGGTCTCACATTGCTGATATCAGAGTGTTGGCAGGATGGACTCTTCTCTGGAGGCTCTAAGAAAGAATCCCTTTTCAGAGTCATCTAAGTTATTGGCAGGATTCAGCTCTATGACTTATAGGAGTAAAGTTCTTCTTTTCTTACTTACTGTCTGCCAGGGTATGCTCTTAGCTCGTAGAGGCCACTCTCCAGTCCTTGCTTTTGGTTCTCACTATCAGATGTCAAGAATAGCATTGTCAGTCTCAGGCTTCCAATTTCTCTGACTTTTCCTTTTCCAACTAGATGGAGAAAACTCTGTTTTTAAGTATTCATGCAATTTGATTAAGTCTGCTTGATAATCCAAAATAATTTCCTTATTTTAAAGTAAAAATGTAACATATTCACAAGACATAAAATATTATACTCACAGTTCCTAGTGTTATGCTGGGAAATCTTAGGGGTCTACTCCTACAGTCTTGTCTATGATCCTCACTTAGGAAAACAATTATTTAGATTTATGCTAATAAAATATGCAAATCCTATAAATTTCCCCTTAAAAATCTGAAAAGGACTTTTCTTTTGGCTCGATTTTCACTTTTAAAGTGCTATTTTTCATATCATTTGTCCTGCTAGGAGAATCATTTAGAAGGAATACTCATTCAGGTAAATGAATAGCTCATGGTTTTGAAGTTTTTTTACCTAAAGATAACAGTAGAAAAGCAATGATAAGGAAATTGTTGAGGCAGGAAATTTAGATCACCATTCCCATCTAAATCAAGGAATATGTCCAAATCAGTATATGTCATGTTTCTAGTCATCAGAGAAATCAAGGGAACCCACAACAATGTCAGATAATCTCACAGAGATTTGTCGTGCAAGATGTTTTCTGACGGATGGCATCCCTGGGAGCGTATTTGATTATGTTCCTAGTATTTCACTTGTAAACAAATGTGTGTGTTGTTATCTTTAATAAGCCTCTAAGAGAAATCATAGATAATTTGGAATAGCTTTTTTAAATGGGCCAAGTCTTCCTGATAATTTCAGACATTGATAAAGACAGTTTCTTCTTTCTGATAATTAGATGTTTCCTTAAACTTGAAAAACATGCAACAAAACTTAAGAGCTAATATGATTGAAATAATGGTGATAAAATGGTCTCATAATTTAGGTATCATTTCTGTAGATGAGAACTGCTAAGGTAGGGAGGGCTATCTATAAAATAATATGAAATGCAGCATTTAAACCAATATATATTCTGTGGTGTCAGTGTTCTTAACAGCAGGCTAATTATGTCTTAATACTGCATGAATCATAATTTCAAGGAATATGTTAATATAAAATCAAATTAGAGTAAGATTATTTCAAAATTTCAGTCTAGTGCCATTTGATACCATACTCCCTAGCTACAACTTTTCTACTATCCAGTTGAATTCTCCTTGTGAAAAAATATAATGGAAGCCCTAGCCATGTGCAACTGGAAGGATCTAAAGGTGAATTGTGCTGAGACAATACCTGTTACAAGCAGAGGGATTATCACAGGTGCCATCTCAAGGCAACTCCACCATGCCCATCCTGTTCTGAAGGAGGCCTTTAGAAACTAGAGTTTCTGTCTTTGATTCAGGACATCTCCAAGGCAGCATTACTTCCAAGGGAAACTAGTGATTTTTCAGAGGCCAGGTGGTCAAGGAATGTGAGGCTTTGAGGTACTCAGATTTATCCCTGCTTGATTCATTTCCAGAAGGTAGAAACAGCGACATAAACCTGTCTGAATTTCATACTGGATTTAACAAAGTGCAAGGCACACAATAGACATACAGTTAATGTTAGGTATTGATTGGCTGAGAATCAGGCCATATTTTTAACATAATATACTAAGGCAAAGTATAATTATCAGACTCCCCATATCCAATAAAATGTAAATCATTAAGGAGGGACCTACTGAAGTATCATTAGGATTAAAACTATTTGTGAGGGATGAGAAATATAAAACTTATTTACTTGAAGTTACTGCTTCAAAAAATTTAAAATCATGTATCCAGCTAGAATTGGGAGAAACAAATAAATATAAATGTAAACATTTTATCATTATGAGTAGACAAAATTAATATTGCTTTGTATTATTATATAAATTATTTGTGATGTTTAAAACTGACAAAATTGTCATAAATAATCGAATAATCAAAGTGTTTTCAGATTTTGGATTTCTGTCTTAAATTTGTTGGCTTGTGTCATTTCTTATGTACTAACTGTGATATAGGCACTTTAATATGGCAACATTTGTCTGAGAAGGGTCCTCCAGTAACATGGTTAAAAGCACCAATAAAGCACACACTTCATCCTGCTGTGTCTGCTGCTTCTGAGATGTTGAAAGCATGTGTGATTTTTGGCTTGCTATACAGCATTAAAGACCTTGAAGACTTTTAAAGGGGATTATAAATGGTGGACTGTGGTAATACCTTTTATTAGTTTCCATTTGTTGGATTCCCTGTTATCTGTAAATGTTATTAGTGGCTCAAATGTAACATAAGTGCCAATGGGTAAAACCTTTTAAGGGGACTGACTAACTTCTGGAAGACAGGGAAATAGTTCTATCTGTAACTTTTCTTCATAAGTTAAGGTTATATTTTGTTTTTATTATCAGCCTGGTTAGTATTAAGAATATTGACTTATAAAATATTTGACTTCTAGTAAAATATTTTTATTATTTGAAATAATTTGCAGCTATCAAAAGGTACTTTCCATGTTGAAAACTGAGTCTGGTATGAGGGTGAAAATTGGGAAGAATCTGGTTAAGATGTGAAAAGCTCTTGGCTTATAAACATTATCTATAGTTTCAGGTAAAAAGGCAATGGGTCAGACTAACAAGTCAAATGTCTAGGCTCTGAGCACAGCTGCTGAAGAGGAATTACTCCAGTTATTCAGTTTGGGTAATTTGGTAATGCATCTTTGGTTGTATATTTATTCATATCTTTATTCAAAAATATACAAGGTTATGTGGCAGGCAGTGAGGTTGCAGGGAGTGGGGAAAAAGTTTGTGCATTCTTAGTGACAATGGAAAAATGGACCAATAAATAAAGAATGCAATGGAGTGGGGTTTGCTATAATAGAGAACAACAAAATTGGGAGATTATTGGCTAAAACATATGTTGCTAGAAACAGAACTCACCTCTACCTAGCAAGAGAGAGTTATTCAGAAAATCCCGGTGAGGACGTGGTATTTAAGTTGAAAGTAAAGTCAGGCAGAGGAAGAGTAGGGAAATAAGCCTTCTCAAAGAGAACAGTGCATGTGTGGAGACCTTAAGGCATTACAAAATAGATGTGTTGCTATTGAACAAGTGAAAGAAGACTAGTGTGATTGGAACTTCAGGAAAAATGAGGCCAGAGAGAAGATACGATGTAAGACCTTGAAGGCCACCATAAAGAGTTTAGATGTTAATCTAAACACAATGAGAAGACACTGACAATTATTATCTATGTATGTCCCTTTGAAAGAATGACTTTTTCCTCAGTGAAGACTGAATTTGAGAGAAGAAAACTCATAAGCAAGGAGACAAAAGGCTGTTGCACAAGCTAGGGAAAGAATACTGATGGTACCATTCTTTCCCTAGCTTGTGCAGCAGCCTTTTTAGAGTTGGACTGATTGACAAAAGTAGATAGATATGTTACATCGTTTGGAGGTTGAATCAACAGAATTTGCTGATTAATTGGATGTAGAGAATGAGGAGAAAGCAGAAATTGAGAATGGCTTGCAGTACAGCTCGAGAAATTGCATGTATAAAGAGGCATTTACCAGCTGGGAACGGTGGCTCATGCCTGTAATCCCAGCACTTTGGGAGGCTGAGGCGGTGGATCACGAGGTCAGGAGATTGAGACCAGCCTGGCCAGCATGGTGAAACCCCGTTTCTACTGAAAATACAAAAATGAGCTGGGCATGGTGGTGGGCACCTGTAATCCCAGGTACTCAGGCCATTGCACTCCAGCCTGGGCAACAAGAGCAAAACTCCATCTCAAAAAAAAAAAAGAGGCATTTACCAAGATTTGGAAAAATGCTATCAAGTACTATAATAATTGAGGTTGACACACTGAAGTTACCTGACCATTATAAATCATAGAGGATAATCGCATGAAGAAAATATTTTCATCTGTTTTAAGTATTTCATTACTTAGATTGTTACTATCAGTCTAATATGCATTATCTGCTATGTACATTTGTCATTCATTTTCCAGTCTAGTATGCATTAATTCAAAAGTATTTTTATAGAGGGGTCTCACTATATTGTCCAGGCTGGAGGGCATTGCATAGTCTTAGGAGTGATCATTGCACACTACAGGTTCAAATTCCTGTGCTCAATTAATCCTCCTGCTTCAGCCTCCATCTCAGTAGCTGACTACAGGCATATGCCAGCACTCCTGGCCAAACTATTTTTTTTAAACATGAGAAAAAGCCTGATATAAAATAAATGTGTGAGCCCTGAGTGTCACAAGAGAAATTTATACCTACCTCTCACCTATTTCTCTCTCTATTTTTTTCACAAGTATGAACAAAACCTTCTTGATATTCATTGTTGTGGTTAGTATAAATTATTAAAACTGCTCAGAAACCTTGACAATGTCAAAACTCACAGCGTTAAAAATCCTGAGAAACAGGTTATATTGATAAAATATTTATGGTGAAAACTGAAGACTTTAGTAACTGGTGTCAAAATTTAATTAAACTATTTACTTTAGAATTCTCTATCTGTTTTAGCTAGCCTCCATGATGTTTGAAAAATCCTGACCTTCTGATATCCATACCTTGTACAATCAGTCTCCTCCCACTTTGTATCAGGACTGGTCGCTATGACCAAACAGAATGGCGTGTCACTTAGGGTGGGCCACTGAAGATGGTGTGGTCTTTTCCTCTCTGATTGGTTGGGAGCTCTGGGGAAATCTGGATGTCATGCAGTAAGAAGTTCATGTTTTGAAGAACTAAGGTTTCTGTAACGCAACTAATGAGAGAGAAAGGCATCTTACTAACAGCCATGTGAGTCAGGAAGTAGATCCTCCAGCCCTACATCAAACCTCTGGAAGACTGCAGCTTTGGCCAACAGCTGGCCTAAAACCTCATTAGAAACCTCGAACCCCACTCACCAACTAAGCTACTTTAAAATTCTTGTCTTCCAGGGCTATGTGATAATAAATGTTTGTGGTTTTAAGCCACAAAATGGTTTGGGTTCATTTGTAGCACTGCAACAGAAAACTAATGCACTATTTTTTTCCTAAAAAACAGAACATAAATAAATTTTACAAATCTGTGAGGATTTTTATATTTTGGATTAATTTATCAGAGAAAATATTAATATTAATTTTTATTATATTAATAATTCAGAGAAAATATTAATTGAATTCAACTATTGTTAAAATTATGTTCAATATGTCCTTTGTTTCTCTCTAAGGCTTCCTGTTAATTCTTGATTTTGTTTTGTTGCGTATTGAGGGGGAAATAAAGGTGCCATTAAATCATGCTCACAGTAATAAATCACTTTTGTGGAGCGGCTGATATAGAGATTGCCTGGGAAAAATGTTTTAGGACTTTCAATAGGATGTCTGTAGCTACAATTATGAAAAGATAAAAGAAATGGACAGTGCTGCTTGGGCTCAAGAGTCATAGTCCTAAATGTCTTATTAAGGAAATTGAAGGATATGGGGTAGAGGAAGAAAATGAGGAAATAAGCAAAAAGTGTAAGGCAGTATAATGGGCTGCATGCTTGTGCCCCCCCCCAAATTCATCTGTTGATACTCTAACCCCCTTGGGATGGTACCAGGAGGTGAAGCTTTGGGTAAATAATTAGGTCCTGAGGGTGAAGCTCTCATGATAGGATTAGTGACTTTAAGAGCACGAGGCGTGACAGCTTTTTTCCTCTGCCTCTTTCTCTCTCTGCAGTTCACCAAGTGAGGGCAACCCAGCCATGTTGGCACCCTGCTCTCAGATTTTTCAGCCTCCAGAACTATGAGAAATAAATTTCTTTTGTTTAAGCCATCCAGTTTATAGTATATTTGTTACAGCAGCCTGAACTAAGACTGGCAGCATTTAGAGAGTGTATCTGCTAACACCAGGTCTATGAAATGCATGGTGGGGAAATAAAAGAGAGGAGAATGAGCAATTCAGAAAAATTATGGCAAAATCTCATTGAAAAAAATCACAATGAACATTTGCACTGTAAAAGAAAATGAAAACCAATTTACCTTACTTTGACACACTGTGTTAGGCAGCTAGAGCTGCCATAATAGAATAACATACTGGGTGGCTTAAACAACAAACGTATTTTCTCACAATTCTGGCGGCTAATAGTCCAAGATCAAGGTGTTGGTGTACTTGGTTTTTCCTGAGGTCTTTCTTCTTGGCCTGCAGATAACCATCTCGCTGTGTCCTCACATGGCCTTTAGTTTGTGCTTGAGCCTCGCTGGTGCCTCTCTCTGTCCTCTTCTATAAAGACAACAGTTAGATTGGATTAGGGATTCATGTAACCCTAATTACCTTTGTAAAGGCCCTATATCCAAATACAGTCACATTCTGAGGTACTGGGAATTAGGGTTCCAATGTAGGGATTTTAGGGGGACATAATTTAGTCCATAACACCCACCCTTCTCAGAGATGTGACTGTGATCATCTTTACTCAGATTAAAGAGTATCCCTGATAGCTAAGATTTCATCACATTTGTTCCAAAAGTACCTGGCTGAGAGAGAAACAAAAGTGTTCCTTACACAAAAATATTCTCTAATAAACTGATTACTTAAAGATGAATGCTACTTCAACAGTTTACCATATGTAACATGAGAATGTATCCCCATCCATCTTAATCAACACTTTGGTCCCTCTTTAAGTGAGGCCACAGTCCAGAAAAGAGAGATCACTCTGCTAGTTTCAAATAGGTGGTGTTTAATCCAGAGAAATATTTCCAAAGTTGTTGAAAGGACTTCAAAAATAAAGGAACAAAGAGGGGTCATTACAGGAAGAAAAAGAAAGAAAACTTAATAATGAGGAACTGTCGCCACTCCTACTCTAGAATCTATAAGCCTACAACTGCTGCTCTATTGGGAGATATTGTTACACTTGGATTTGGAGCCAAAAAAAAACAAAAACAAAAAAAGAGCACAATGACCAGGGCTGGGAGTGTGAATAAGTGTGCCTCTGCCTGGGCTGCAAGAATTTGTAAGTATCTTACCCTTGTTGTCTCAAGACAACCTTCAGCAACTCATACTTAGACATGAGACGGAAGTTTCTTTCTCCTTTCTGCCTTGTGATTTCCTACCACTACTTCCTACTGGCAATGCCCAGAGGAAGCACCCAAGCAAGGGAGCCTGGGAAACATCTGAGACTCTCAGCTTAGCAGTTAGAAGTTGAGAGATAACCAGTAAATATCTAGTACAGTAGCAGCACAGTCTATGGCCAATTGTACTGTATAGTTAAACAATGCAAATACAGTGCAATCATTGCAAACAAAATAAAAATGTTGTGAGTAATACAATGACTGATTTGAATATCAGAAGATTAAGAAGACATTACAAATTAAATTAGTTTTCAGATACTTTTGTAAAATGATCCTCATAAATTTTATAAAATTCAAATATGATGTTTAGGATGTGATATGATTGTATTTGATAATATTGGTAGAAAAACTATGTAAAAAATTAAAATACTTTTAAATAAAATTAGCACGTTATAAAACTAACTTAATTTTTGTTAAATAGATAATGGTCTTCACTGATTTTTATTATTTTTCATTTTATTTTGTAAGATAAATGCAAATCAAGAAATTAAAAGTATTTACTGTGCAAATAAATTCCATTTTCTAAGTGGGGGATTTATTTTAATTGTACTTATCCTGCTGCCAATTTCATTCAGATAATGAGGAACTTCTGTAATGCCTATCAACATGCTACAAAAACATTTTTTACAGAACATGTTTTGTGGAAAATGAGTGTAAGAATAAGTCAGAGTTGTCAAAATGACTGCTTTTTTATGGGCTGAGGGAATTTGGTTTATTTTATGGCCAACGTGAATTTTCAGGATGGTGATTCAGGAGGGTGTGATTAGGTACAGTAGTTTTGTAGGGCTAAAATATGAACCAAAGAACTTGTATGTTACTCTTCTAGGCAGTGATTCTGATATATATGCTGTGGGTTTTGGGTCAATATTAGTATGTTTGTTGCTTATGAGTTCCTACAGTTTTGTACTCCCATGACTTAGAGTAGGGTTAGCCTAGAGTATATTTTTGAAGCAATAAAATAATGTTTTATTGAAAGTCTGTTCTTGTGTATTTCACTGATATCCACATGATTTCTTCTACCTTTTTTCTATATTGCTAAGGGAGGTAGGCAGATGGTAAAATAAATGTTTCAAGCATGTTAAATTTAAACCTGACATTTCTGATTACCTTGGCAGAGACTGCCATTGATTTACCACAATGTAATTTTGGGAGAAATGATTTTAATGTTTTTAATGTTTTATATAAAATTTAGTTTTAACACTAAAAATCAAATGAAAAAATACATTTGTATGATACATAGCTAATAGCTGTATATATGCTTAATTTAATATCATACTGTTAAAAATTATGAAACAATTTTATGAGTTATAATCAGGATTCTCAAACTAATACTTTCATAAACTTAATAATGTTATCAAGTTTATGAAATTATAAGTAAAAACTCACACAGAGACAGATTTCTGAGCTGTGACCTTTTTAATGCTCAAATATAAGAGAGGTCTCTTAGGGGTTTCATTTCTGAAACTATGACTAAGCCATGTTCGGTTGTGCCAAGTGACTCATTAATCATAAAAAGAATATTTAGGATGCATGTGGTGATCCATCTGGGCAAGTGACCTAGAGAGGAAAGAAATTTGCTTATCTCTACAGTGTCTACTTGAGAAGTCTAGTGTTTTATCTCTGCCTTCAAACACTCATTGTCTTCCTGGGAGGAAGAAATGGACAACTTAATTTTTAGACTAACTGCAAGAATACCATGGCCATTCTGAAACTTTGCTGAGAAGAGAAATAATGAGACATAGGATAATAATTTATATGTGCTTTATGTATAAGAGGATAAACTGTTCTCATCTTTGGATGAATAGTAGAGCTGGAGTTAACTGGATCAACTTTTAACAAGAAAATCCCTTTGCTTCCTTACTAGTGAGTCTTTCATAAGCATAGTAATGTTATCAAGTTTATGGAATTATTAGTAAAAATTCATGTGGAGCCAGATTTCTGAGCTATGACCTTTATAATGTTCATATAAGAAAGGTCTCTGAGGGGTTGTATTTCTGAAAGTATGACTATGAAACTATGAAAATATTCTTGGAATTGAAATATTCTTGGAAATATATTCTTGGAATTTTTAGACAAGATGGTGGCATTAACAGATTTTGAAACCTGAAAGTCTGCCTCAAGCATATTCAAGAGAGGTAAAATTTAGAAAAATACTATTAAAGTACATGTCTATGTGTAAAAAGAAGATAAATACTTTCATAAGCATATTAAAATGAAATTCAAACCTCTACATTTTCCCTGAAGTCACAATGTACTATAAAAGCTAGTATTAAAAGCTTGTGTTTTTGTCTAAGTGAATGCTGGGGTCAAATATATACCGTGAATATCAGAAAAATGACTCTGAGCTCTATGTTTGAGGTGGAGTGTGGTGTTATGCTTCTTAATCAAAAATAAGAAAGAAATGTCTCTATCCATCACCTATGAGTCTGTAGAAAATTTACGGTTGCTTATATCCAGAAAAAGAACCAAATGCATACACTAAAGATTCCAAACAGAGCCAGCCTCTGGCCTGAAGCTGTTAATACAAGGCTTACTTTAGAGATATGAACGTCAAATATCTTGCAATTAAGTAACTAATAAAAATTATTGAACAAAGAATAGAAACCTCTTCACAAAAGTTTGCATTTCAAACAGAAATTGCAAAATTCATTAAGAAATACTGTGTCATGTAATGTAAATCCAAGATGCAAAACAGGAAACAACACATTCAAGAAAATAAAGAGAATATAATAACTTAAAAAGAGGTTAAGTTGTGATTAAAGTTTTCAGATTATAAGTAGAAATGACATCTATTGAAGGTTTTGAGTTAAGAAGAGTTAAGTTTAAAACAAGTTATCTGGGAATAATAATGGAAATATGGTAAATGGAATAGTGAAATAAACAATGGTTTTAGCAAACTGAAAAGAGGATCCTGATTTAGATAAAAATTTTCAAATCCATCTGCATGCAAAGTGGATAAATGAAAGTAAGGAAAATATAGGAAAAAAGTTACAGACAAAAAAGATAATCTAAGTATTTTCAACCAATGGCTATAAAGATTTTCCAAAGGAAATTATGGAAAGACTGGAGAAGAAGAACAAGAATTAAGAAAAAAAATGACTGAAAATTTCCAGAACTAAGTAAAGAATCTAATTCTTAAAACCAAACAAGCAAACAAAAAACCTCAATGTTCAGTATGGTTACAAAATAACTTCAGAGGCTAACAGCAGGTTGGTGGTTATTGAATCTCATGATATTCTCCTGCCAAAACAGATAGAAGCAAGTGTACATAATAAAACTCACGGACAACCTCTGCAACAAAAATAAATGATACAACATTGTAATAAACACCAAAGGAGGAGGGGATAATCCCAAACCATCTACAGAAGCAAGATCTTAATAGTGTCCCCAATCACGTAGAAAGAAATGGAGAGAAGTCAAAGAGACTTCTGATGTCCCTGAAAACCAGAGACGCTGTTGTAGTTTGAAATGTGATTTCTCAAAAAGATACATGGAAGTCCTAACCCCAGTATGCCAAATGTGGTCTTATTTGGAATTGGGGTCTTTACAGAAATCAGATTAAAACCAGATAATTAGGGTGAGCTGTAATCTAACATAATGGCTGTCCTTATAAGAAGGGGAAATTTAGACACAGAGACAGACACACACAAGGGAGAAAGTCATGTAAATATGAAGGCAGAAATTGGGTTGATGAATTTACATGCCAAGGAAAACCATTGCCAGGAAACCACCAGAAGCTTAGGAAAATATATGGAACAGATTCTCCCTCATGTCCATCAGAAAGAACCAACCCTTTCCACACCTTGATCTCAGACTTCTAGTTTCTGAACTGTCAAACAATAAATTAAGGCACCCAGTCTGTGGTACTTTATTATGGCAGCAAAATAGCAAAAAAGATATCAAATTGCCAAAGAGTACACAGGCCAAACTTGAGGAATTTTCTACTTGGCATGGAATGCTCAAAGATTCAATATAAAAACAGCTTCTGAAAAAAGAGGGGGCTTTGAAGATTCCAGTTTGTGGGTGAGTACAAAGGGACTACTAAAATGTCATCTCAATCAAGTGATGTACGTTCTATGGAAAAGCTTTACCTTAAGAGAAACACTGGCCATATGGCTCATTCTTTTCATATTTCCATTCATGCAATTCTGCCAAAAATTCTGATAGTTTATCTGTTCTATAATAGCAGCTACGCCTGGTTATGCCTAGATTGTCAGCCTCTTGACTTGCTGTACCAGTCCATTCTCTCATTGCTATAACGGAATACCTGAGACTGGGTAATTTATAAAGAAAAGAGCTTTAATTGGCTTATAGTTCTGCAGACTGTACAGAAAGCATAGCAGCTTCTGCTTCTGTAGGGGTCTCAGGAAACTCCTAATCATGGCAGAAGGCAAAAGAGGAGTGAGGTGTCTCACATGGTGGGAGCAGGAGCAAGAGAGAGTGAGCAGGGAGGTGCCACACTTTAAATGACCAGATCTCATGAGAGCTCACACACTTCATGAGGACAGTACTGCGGGGGAATGGGGTTACACCATTCATGAGAAATCCATCCCCATGATCCAATCATCTCCCTCCAGGCCCCACCTCTAATATTGGAGATTATAATTCCACAGGAGATTTGGTGGGGACGCAGATCCAAACAATATCACTTCCACCCAGAATTGGCAAATGCCAATGCTCCCTGGAGAAAAACTAAATGCAGAATTGAATTTTGGATCCATACTTTGGCCCTCTCCTTTCAGTATTATTAGTCTTTCTTATTCTGGCATTATGATATATCTAAAAATGGATGTATATTTTTACATTAACAATTTTTTGAATTATTCATGATGGAGGTGTTTGTTTAAGTTTTTGTACTCAAAATTAGAAGTTAGTGTTGTCTTATGTTGCAACTGATAATATATATTCCAAAATGATTTCTAGACAGTGCTCCTCTCAGTCTCTCTTTCTTTTTCATATATATATATAAATATATATGATATATATGTTGCTTTTCATAGTTTTGATAAGAAGAATTAAATGTGACATTTGACCTGACCTATAAATTTGAATATAGACCTCTATAAAAATTAATTAATGCAATGAAACTAGATCCTATTTTTTGCTACTGTATCTTAAAAGGGCTTCAGGTCAGCCACACAATTTATACTTGTGTCATTTCCTCTTTATAAGATAAATGTATTTAATTCATAGTGCTAAATTTCCATCAAGAATCACGACTTCACACCACAACTCTCCTTAAAATAAATGAGGAAAATTTTTTCCTCAGCATTTATTCATTTAGATTTATCTTCGGGAGAAATAAGATAGAAGTCTGTAGGTCCTCATTAAAATTCAGGTAAGCCTGCTGATCTGCTGTTTTTGAAGTGATCCTAGATTCTGTGGTTAAGTTTGATATAATTTTACAAATTTATATCTGTTCCGTGTTAAATCTTTAATTAACATATTTTATGAGAGTAAGAACAGTGAACTTTCTTTAGGATATCTTGAGAACTAAATATCTTGCATTAGTTATTTGTGCTAATTTACAGTATTAGAAATATCTGAAGCAGTTCAATATACCCATGCCCTTCTATACAAAAATATGTGAAATGTATCAAGAGCTCATAATATATAAAACCAATTATTCACATCTCTTACTTTTTTCCAGAATTGAAAAACGTATACACAATGTTTTATCTTAATTTCTCTAAAGTTTGTATTCAAAAGATGAACCCATTTACATTATTAATGTTACCCTAAGTGAAAAGAAAAGCAAGAACCCAAATGTTTCCCCCACTCAAATCCTGTACCAAAATACACAAATATAAATTATTTTTTCCTAAAACGTCTTTCAGTGAACCGCAGTTCAGTTCAAGGTAAAGACTACCTAGCAATACAAAAATGAGCATATACAGTTTATTTCCTAATTCATCCTGTTACATGTTTTTTCTTTTTATCTATTAATAAAAAAGTCATTGCAGTACAACAACATTTACTGTTTACAAACAGTCATATAGCAATTCAGTTAAATGTTTTATAAATTGTTTGATTTTATAAATAGGATTATTTTCCACTTATTATACAAGGGGTTTAGTACATTATATTCATGAACACTAAAATGAGTTTGGTGACTAATTCCCTTTTCTGCTACCAGACTGGAAAATTTCCCATAAATTGTATTTGTGTTCTGTTTGTCACAACCATCTGCTTAGCCTTCACTCCACTTTTTGTTTCAGCCAAGATGAAATTAAAATTGACAGAAGTATCTACTATGAAAAAAAGCAACACAGATAATTGGGGAGTGGAATGAAGTGTGCAACATTGTTTTGCATCCAGCACCTTTCTTCTAATAGTGTTCTGAATTCAAAGGTTCTGAGAGTTGCCGAGAAGAATTAGTTTATAAAGAGCATGTTTAAATGTTTTAGAAGTGTTAAAGATGTATAAATATACATTTTATTTAATGAAAAAATTAGCAATTTAAAGTTTCATACTAAAAAATACTCATTCCTAATTGAGAACAACGGTTAACTCTCATATTTTCTCCTCCCTTGTACAGACATAAGATTCTGAAGCAATATTATTATTTAATGATAAACACTGAACTATACTTTTCTAACAAAGGTTTTAATGATCTCAATAGATTGTAGCTCTGGTTCATAGTCACAGGGAAAGCTGAGCTTATCAGTTCATTATAAGAGAGGAAATGACAAAGAAATAGTGACCTGTGAAGACCTAATTTAACTTTATATTAAATTATTTGAAGATAGAAGAAAAGTAATGCTATGACATCTATTGGAAGACATTTAAGGAAAATTGCAATTGTATCACTCTCTAGAATGAAATATATTTCTCATATTTCTCATCACCTGGCTTTAAGTAAGTGATATCACTCACAACTAAAAGAGATTAGTCCTTGTTCTGGCAGGACTTAAGGAAGATTAACTTTCCTTAAGGGAGGTTGCTTGATAATACTCACTTGAGATTAGTCATTTCAATATAGCTATCACCCACTGATATAGTTTGGCTGTATCCCCACCCAAATATCCTCTTGAATTTTAATAATCCCCATGTGTCAATGGTGGGGCCAGATGGAAATAATTTACTCATGAGTGTGTTTTCCCCCATACTGTTTTGAATAAGTCTAGTGAATATGTCTCAGGAGATCTGATGGAGTTCCCCTACCCAAGCTCTCTTGCCTGCTGCTATGTAAGACATAATTTTGCTCCACATTCGCCTTCTGCCATGATTGTGAGGCCTTCCCAGCCATGTGGAACTGTGAGTCAAATAAACCTCCTTCCTTTATAAATTACCCAGTCTTGGGTATGTCTTTATTAACAGGGTAAGAACAGACTAATACAGTAAATTGGTACCGGTAGAGTGGAGTGCTGCTGTAAGGATACCCAAAAATATGGAACTGACTTTGGAACTGGGTGAGAGGCAGAGATTGGAAGAGTTTGGAGGGCTCAGAAGACAGGAAAATGTAGGAAAGTTTGAACTTCCTAGAGGCTTGTTGAACGGCTTTGACCAAAAGGCTCATAGTGATATGGACAATAAAGCTCAGACTGAGGCAGTCTCAGATCAAGATAAGGAATTTGCTGGGAACTGGAACAAAGGTGACTCTTGCCATGTTTTTTTTTTGTTATGATTTTTGTTTTTATTGTTATACTTTAAGTTCTAGGGTACATGTGCACAACGTGCAGGTTTGTTACATATGTATACATGTTCTCAAGGACAGAAAACCAAACACTGCATGTTCTCACTCATAGGTGGGAATTAAACAATGAGAACACTTGGACACAGGGTGGGGAACATCACACACTGGGGACTCTTGCCATGTTTTAGCAAAGGGACTGGTGGCATTTTGCCCCTGCCCTAGGGATTTGTGAAACTTTGAACTCGAGAGAGATGATTTAGGGTATCTGGTGGAAGAAATTTCTAAGCAGCAAAGTGTTCAAGAGGAAGCAGAGCATAAAATTTGGAAATATTTGCCACATAATGATGCAATAGAAAAGAAAAACCCATTTCTGGGGGGAAATTCAAGCCAGCTGCAGACATTTGCATAAGTAATGAGAAACCTAATGTTAATCACCAAGACAATGGGGAAAATATCTTCAGGGCATGTCAAAGACCTTCACAGAAGCCCCACTCATCATAGGCCTCTCCAGGCCTAGAAGGGAAAAATAATTTTGTGGGCCAGGCCCAAGGCCCCCCTGCTCTACGCAGTCTCAGGATATGGTTTCCTGTGTCATAGTTGCTTCAGCTCCAGCTGCTCTGGTTAAAAGGGGCCATTACTTCAGAGGGTGCAAGCCCCAAGCCTTGGTGGTTTATACATGGTATTGGGGCTGTGGGTGCACAGAAGTAAAGAACTGCGGTTTGGGAACCTCCACTTAAATATCAGAGGATGTGTGGAAATGCCTGGATGTCTGGAAGAAATTTGCTGCAGGAGTGAAGCTCTCATGGAGAACCACTGCCAGGACAGTGCAAAAGGGAAATGTGGAGTTGGAACTTCCACACAAAGTCCCCATCTGGGGCTTCTCATTTGCCTTCTGCTATGATTGTGAGGCCTCCCCAGCCATGTTGAACTGTAAATCGAACCTGTTAACTTTATAAATTACCTAGTCTCAGGGTTGTCTTTATTAGCAGTGTGAGAACATATTAATACACCTATTTCATACAGTTTAAGTAATTCAACTATCATTAAATAGTAAATGGTCACTCACATTTTATTTGACTTCATAGCTGTAAAACTATGTAAGAATCACCCCTTCATAATAATTGGTAGAGAAGGATCCAAAATTAACCATTAAATACATAGTTTTTAAATACAAAGGAAGGCAACTTTTAGTTTTGTTGTATACAATGAAAAAGATACTAAGATTTGTGATCAAAACAACACAATCATTGCATCAGAAAGCTTGAGGTTTTAGTTTTTGCAGAAATATATATATATGTTCATATATATATGTTCTCATATATATGAGTTTTTGCAGAAATATATATATATGTTCTCATATATATGTTCTCATATATACGTTCTCATATATATATGTTCTCATATATATACACACATACATATATATATGAATTTATAAGTCTAGGCATTTAAACTTTTATTTTCTTTAAACTGTAATAAGTCCTCACTTAATGTCATCCATGGGTTCTTAGAAATTATGACTTTAAGAGGAAGGAGGGGCTGGCATGGTGCCTCATGCTTTTAATCCCAGCACTTTGGGAGGCTTTGGGAGGCAGACCCAGCAGGATTGTTTGGGGTCAGAAGCTTGAGACCAGCATAGGCAATTTAGGGAGACCCTGTCTCTGCAAAAAATAAAAACAAAACAAAACAAAATAATTGGTTGGGTATGGTAGTGTGTACTTGTAGCTTCAGCCACTCCAGAGGCTCAGGTGGGAGGATCTCTTGAGCCCAGGAGTTTGAGGCTGCAATGAACCATTTTCATGCCACTACACTCTAGCCTGGGTAACTATGGATACCTTGTCTCTAAAAATGAAAACAAAAACAAATAAACAATAAAAAATAAACGACACACAGCAATCACTTTTACCATAATCTAACTGATATATAAGGAAAAGTTAATTCCCTATGGCATATTTATTGTCACAGAAAGTCACCAAAATTGTAAATAAAAACCCAAAACTACTGATTTTAAACATAGAAATAAATATGAACTCTGCATACATTTAAGAAAGGTTAATAAAAACAAGATAATTATTTACCCAATTGCTCTAGTTCGGAGACATGTGTGACTGGAGCCTATCCCTGCAGCTCTGGGCCTAAGGCAGAACTGAGCCTGGACAGAATACCATTCCATCACAGGAGCACTCACAGTTCACCGCCACACTTACTCTTCGGGACAATTTAGACACGCCAATTAATCCCATGTTCACTTCTCTGCAATGTGGGAGGAAACCGGAATACCCAGAGAAAACCCATGCTGATGTAGGGAGAACATACAAACCCCATAAAGACAGTGGCCCTGGCCTGGAATCGTTTTTTTTTTTTTTTCCTTATCAGCCTTATAAGAAAACTATTTAAACAAAACTATGTTATTCAAGGATCTGCATGCTATAATTTATTGAGGTACGATTAACATGAAAAAATGACACATATATAATATATATATCTCCGTAAGTGTGAATTAAGTATACATTTTTGATACTATTACTACTAAGACCATAAACATATTCATTACCTTCCAAAATTTCTTCCTATCCCCTTTATTACTATTTTTTGTTTGCAAGAACACTTAGAAGATTTAACCTCTAACCATCTTCAGTATAAACATAATATTGTTAGCTATAGGCATTATGCTGTGTAAAAATCTCCATAATTTATTTACCTTGCATAACTGAAACTTTACACCTTTTAAGCATCACTATCTCCACCTCCCTCCAGCCCTGACAACTACCATTACATCTTCTGCTTCTATGAGTTTGACTGTTTCAGATTCTACCTTGGTTATTTTGAATAATGCTGAGATAATCATGGGAGTGCTGATATCTCTTTGAGATTTTAAATATTTACTCAGAAGTAGGATTGTTGAATCATATGATGATTCTGATTTTAATTTTTTAAGGAAACTCAATACTATTTTTTATGAAGGCTGTACCAATTTACCTTGCCACCAAGAATGTACAAGGGGTCCCTTTTTCTTCACATCTGGCTAATACTTCTTAGCTTTTAGTGTTTTAAATAATAGCAGTCTTAATGGGTGTTTTCTTGAGGTGTTGATTTGTGTTTCTCTGATAATCACGTTGAGCAAATTTTCCCATGCCTCTTGGCATTTGTATGTCTTCTTTTGAAAAATGTCTATTTAGGTCCTTGGCCTATTTTTCCTTTGGGTTACTAGTATGTAAGAATAAAATTGATTTTTGCATGTTGATTTTTTATCCTGCACCTTCACTGAATTAATTTATTAATTCTAGCTTCTTTAGTGGACTATACAGGGCTTTTATTTATATAAGATTACACCATCAGCAAAAAAATAAAATTTTTCTTTTTTTCCAACTTTGATACTTTTATTCCTTTTTCTACTTAATGGTAGTGGCTAGAACATACAGTACTATGTTGAAATAGATGTGATGAGAGTAGGGATTCTTTTCATCTTCCTTTTCTTACAGAAAAAGCTTTCAATTTTTCACCATTGATTATGATATTTGGTGAGGGTTTATCATATACAGACTTTATTATGTTTAGGTACATTTCTTCTATGCCTAATTTATTTAGAACATCGTGAAAAAATATTGAAGTTTGTCAAGTACTTTCTCTTGTAGGGGCAACAGGCTGGGGCTGGTGATGTGGGTGGTAAAAGAATTTACCAAGGTAGTCATAGGTAAAGAAAGGCAGATTAATTAGCAAAACTACAAAGATAAGTTACAAGAGAGCAATGGCCAGCACAGCAGAGAAGGGGCTGTCTTCCAAGAGGTAGGGGATAAGAAGAAGCTTTAGAGGGTCATGCTGGAGGGGCCACATGCAGATAAGGTGTGCAGATAAAGTCATGCTGCTGGGGCTATGTGCAGAATGAGGTATTTGGGAAGAGGATGTTGTGCCAATGGGTTGTCTGTGATTAGTTGTCTCTCAAAACAATTTTTCTCCTCTACCTGGGACCCTTTCCTTGTTGTTGATTACTTATCAGGACTCTACAGTTTTTTGAGAGGACAATAATGACAAATCTTTGGCAATGGGGGGGAAGTCTCATCTTTCAACTAGTTCCTGCTAGCCTGTGGCATAGAGTTGGCCCTACTTCTGGTTGTTGGTCTGTCAGAAGATGCTGTGGGTCATCGTCCTGAACTGTGGGACTTGGGTTTGAATCTTGCTGGAGGGAGAGACTCATCAAAGAGGGGGAGCATGTCAAGGCAAAAGTGATGTCCAACTGAGTCCAAGGGAGATTTGTAAAGGTAACAGGCATCACTGGGGAGAGTCTGATATACCATTCACAGTATCATTTGAAGGTAAAATTACCGAATTTAAAAAGACACAAATTTAACAACCAAAAAAAAGGTGAATATGCAAGGGCTGAAGAGAAGGGATAATAAAATACCTGTCAGTGTCCCTAAGAATGGAAGCAACCAGGATTATCATCCCCAGGTGGATGTCCATGAAGATTATCCTTGTGATGCTTTTTCCTCAATTCCATCTGCTTGTTCCCTGAGCTTTTTGACATGATCCACCACTATTCCTGATTGATTAACATAAGCACAACATTCTTTCTGGAGGGCTAAACAAATGAGCCCTTGGGCTGCTGTAAGCAAATTTAGGCCACAGCGGTTTTGGAGAACAACTGCTGCTAGGGGGTCTCTCTGATCTTGGAGGACTTCCAAGGTGTCAGAGATGCTTTGACCTTGGTGGAGAGTTCAACTGAGAGAGTATGACAAGTATGGGCTGCGAGGCTCATACCTGTTATTCCCATACCTAATCCATAGCAATCCCTAGGCCAGTGAGTAAAGGGATCAGATAGATTGACCATTCTTCCCTGCTAGAACTGTAAAGTGTGATTGAGAGGGATTTATTGGAAGGAGCAATTTGGATGTCTGGGGCTAAGTAAACTAGTGTACAAATTGCTGTCCCATTGGTTGGAAGACAAATATATGCAATTGATCTGCAGAGGAAGAAAGCTTCCTCAGATTTAAGGCATGGAATTAGACTTAGAGTGAAGAAATGGAGTGTGTTTTGGTTTTCTGAAGTATTGAGTAGCTAGAGTAGTACTTGTAAGAGGATTCAAGGCTTGGATGTTAAAGTTAGCATTTGCATGGGTTTTGTTGTCACAGAATAAACGAAAGCATTCAGTGTCTAGAAACATTCAAGATTTTGGGTTGCTAAGTTTGAGAATTTGTGGGCAATTATTAGAGGAATTTGCAACCTTGCAATATTGCCATTAAGTTAAGTCAGGACAAGTGTCTGGAGAGGGGCATCCTGTGCAAAAGTGAGAGGTGACATTTTGGAGATTTGGGGCACTGAGGTCAGCTGGGCCTGATGTTCTAACTAGTATCAAATTATGTTTTCCCTCTGATATGTATTTTATATTGGTGCAATTTATAGTTATGATGTAGTTGCAAAGGGGGTTAAAAATGTTTCCCAAGGGGTTGGAGTTTCCAGGAGGTCTGCTTTAGCATTGCAGCTTAGATCTATGGTTATAAAACAAAATGTTCAAGTGGTCCCTCCACATTTGGATCTGGTAACAAGGTTGTAGAATTAAGTGTTTGGCAGTGGCTAATACACCAATTCTGGTGCATGTAGAAGGCGTGTTTGATACTTGCAAATAGTTATCTGAGATCCAGTGAAAGGCCTTCAAGTTTAGGAGTTTCATTGCCTAATGCGGGGTATGTACAGTTATTCCTTGAACCAGAGTTAAGGAATAAATGTATACACCCCACATCAGTCAGGAGAGCCACAGATGCTAGCACTTGGAGGCATGGAGGCTATCTCCATGCCACTGGGTTCAGGGTTTCTGATAAGTAAGCAATTGGTCATTGAAAGTGTCCCAGTGGCTGAGTTAGAACTCCAAGGGCAGTACTGCTTTTCTCATATTCTATGAAGTAAAAAGGCTTTCTAAAATCTAGCAAGGCCAGGGTTGGGTCAGTGGTGATTGCTTATTTGAGGGTTTTCACAGTATTGTCCATTTCAAGGCTTCAATATAGGGGTTCCTCCTCTGGTCCTTGTAGCACCTCATTAAGATGTTTTGCTAAAAGTCCAAACTGGGATATCCAAGTGTGACAGAAGCCTACCATTTCCAGAAAGGACTGCAGCTGCTGTTGAGTGGATGGAATGCAAATGTTTAAAATAAGATTTTTGTGGTGATCTAAGAGACTCTTGGACTCTAGGGTTAATGTTAGTCCCAAGAATCGAACCTCCTGAGAGGAGGTTTGAGCTTTAGAACGAGAAATTTTATAACCACAGGAGGCCAATCTCTGAAGAGTATTAATAGTATTTAGGTCTGAGGTATTTTCAGGTGGACAGCAAATAAGCAGGTCATATTAGTTCATTTTTACACTGCTGAAAAAGACATACTTGAGACTGGGAAGAAAAAGAGATTTAATCAGACTTACAGTTCCACATGGCTATGGAGGCCTCAGAATCATGGCAGGAGGTAAAAGGCACTTCTTACATGGTGGTGGCAAGAGAAAAATGGGGAAGATGCAAAAGTAGAAAACCTGATGAAAACATCAGATCTCATGAGACTTATGTACAACCATGAGAATAGTATGGGGGAAACCACCCCCATGATTCAAATTAGCTCCCACTGGGTCCCTCCCACAACACATGGGAATTATTGAAGTACAGTTCAAGATGAGATCTGTGTGGGGACACAGCCAAACCATAGAATTCTGCCCCTGGCCCCTTCAAATCTCATGTCCTCACATTTCAAAACCAATCATGCTTTCCCAACAGTCCTCCAAAGTCTTAATTCATTTCTGCATTAATCCAAAAGTTCACAGTCCAAGGTCTCACCTGAGACAAGGCAAGTCCTTCTGCCTCTGAGCCTCTAAAAACAAAAGCAAGATAGTTACTTCCTAGATGCAATGGAGGTACAGGTATTGGGTAAATACAACTGTTCCAAATGGGCAAAATTGGCCAAAACAAAGGGGATACAGGGCCCATGAAAGTTGGAAATCCAGTGGGGTGGTCAAATTTTAAAGCTCCAAAATGATCTCCTTTGACTCCAGGTCTCATATCCAGGTCATACTGATGCAAGAGGTGGGTTCCTATCATCTTGGGCAGCTTTGCCCCCATGGCCTACCAAGGTACAGCCTTCCTCCTGGCTGCTTTCATGGCCTGATGTTGAGTGTCTGTGGCTTTTCCAGGCACATGATGCAAGCTGTCAGTGGATCTACCATTCTAGATTCTGGAGGATGGTGGCCCTCTTCTCACAGCTCCACTAGGAATTATCCCTATAGGGACACTGTGTGGGGGCTCCAACCCCAGATTTCCTTTTGGCACTGCCCTAGCAGAGGCTCTCCATGAGAGCCATGCCCCTGCAGTAAAATTCTGCCTGGACATCCAGGCATTTCCATACATCTTCTGAAATCTAGTCTGAGGTTCCCAAACCCTAATTATTGACTTCTGTGCACCTGCAGGCTCAACACCATGTGGAAGCTGCCAAGGCTAGTGGTTTGCACCCTCTGAAGCCACAGCCCAAGCTATACATTGGCCCCTTTCAGCCATGACTAGAGTGGCTTGGATGAAGGGCACCAAGTCCCTAGACTATACACAGCATGGAGACCCTGGGCCCTGCCCATGGAACCATTTTTTTCTCTTAAACCTTTTGGTCTGTGGGAGAGTCTGCCTCAAAGGTCTCTGAGACATTTTCCCCATTGTCTTGGGGATTAACATTTAGCTCCTTTTTTTTTTTTTTTTTTTTTTTTTTTTTTTTTTTTTTGAGACGGAGTCTCACTCTGTCACCCAGGTTGGAGTGCAGTGGCATGATCTCGGCTCACTGCTAGATCCACCTCCTGGGTTCACACCATTCTCCTGCCTCAGCCTCCCAAGTAGCTGGGACTACAGGTGCCCACCACCGCGCCTGGCTAATTTTTGTATTTTTAGTAGAGATGGGGTTTCACTGTATTGGCCAGGATGGTCTCGATCTCCTGACCTCGTGATCTGCCTGCCTTGGCTTCCCAAAGTGCAGGGGTTACAGGTGTGAGCCACTGCACCCAGCCAGCTCCTTTCTACTTATGCAAATATCTGCAGCCAGCTTGAATTTCTCCTCAGAAAATGAGATTTTCTTTTCTTTCACATTATCAGGCTGCAAATTTTCCAAACTCTTATGCTCTGCTTCCCTTTTAAAACTGAATGCCTTTACAAGCACCCAAGTCACCTCTTGAATGCTTTGCTGCTAGAAATTTCTTTCACCAGATAACAAAAATCATGTCTGTCAAGTTCAAAGTTCCACAGATCTCTAGGGTGGGGCAAAATCTTATCAGTCTCTTTGCTAAAACATAACAAGAGTCATCTTTGCTCCAGTTCCCAAGTTCCTCATCTCCATCTGAGACCACCTCAGCTTGGATTTCATTGTTCATATCATTATCAGTATTTTTGTCAAAGCCATTCAACAAGTCTTTAGGAAGTTCCAAGCTTTCTCACATTCTCCTGTCTTCTTCTGTGGCCTCCAAACTGTTCCAACCTCTGCCTGTTACTCAGTTCCATAATCCCTTCCACATTTTCGGGTATCTTTTCAGCAATACCCCACTGCTGGTGCTAATTTATTGTATTGGTTCATTTTCACACTGCTGATAAAGACAAGCCTGAGACTGGAAAAAAAAAAGAGGTTTAATTGGATTTACAGTGCCACGTGGATGGGGAGGCCTCAGAATCATGGTGAGACACAAAAGGCACTTCTTACATGGCAGCAGCAAGAGAAAAATGAGGAAGATATGAAAGTGGAAACTCCTGATAAAACCATCAGATCTTGTGAGACTTATTCACTACCACAAGAACAGTATGGGGGAAACTGCCCCCATGATTCAAAGTAGCTCCCTCCAGGTCTCTCCCACAACATATGGGAATTATGGGACTACAATTAAAGATTAGATTTGGGTGGGACACTGAGCCAAACCATAGCACAAGTCATCAACCTATTGAAGCAAGGCACTATTAGGGGAAAGTTGAAGGGTGGACAGATCTTTGGCAAGAGCCTGTCAAAACAGGTGTGAGCTAGCTCTAATTCCCTGGGGTAGAACTTTTCAGGTTAATTGCTTGGCAGCATAAATGGAAGAGTCTCACCATTCAAAGGCAAATGAAAACTCAGAGTCCAGGTATACCAGAATGCAAAAGAATATATTTTTTACATCTTGAATGGTGAACAAAGAAGTGTAACGGAAGTTGCCCTAGTAGGGTGTAAGGATTGGGAACAATGGGATGTATTGGGATTACTGCTTTATTGATACCCTTCATATCTTACATCATTTTATAGGTACTGTTTGACTTTTTTGAGTGCCAAGATGGGCATGTTACATGGTGACTTACAAGGACACAGTAGCCCCATGGCCAAAATGTTTTGTATTAGGGGATGTAGGCCTATTTCAGCTTCAGACTTTAAAGGTTGTTGGGGCTCCCTAGGGAAAGAAGTGGGATTCTTAAGGTGGGTTTTTATAGGATCTGTGAACAAAGTACATCCGGGAGTGGAAGTATATCATACCCTTGGAGGAACTTGTTGTAGAAAGGAAGGTTGTATTACCTTTGGGCTCTTGAGGTCAAGGGCTAGTTAGGCTAATCATGGAAAAACAAACTCAGACAACTGATGGTTGGTTAGGAGCTTTGTCATTATCGACCCTCAAGTTGCAGGATTGAGCAACTTGGCAAGACAAGAAAGAATGAGTGAAAATGTTTTTCCCAAAGATACATGCCAAAGGAGAACTAAATCATTCCTGTTTTAGCTGGCTATCTATGCTAGTGATGAGGATCAAGGACCAAAATGTAGTTCCAGGAAAATTAATTAGGGCAGAATAAGTGGCTACTGTATCAACCAAGAACTCAGTTCTTCCTCCTACAACGTCTAGGGTTACCCAAGGCTCAACCATAGTGATGGAAAACACAGGAGCCTGGATGGCCTCTGGGCCCCATCAATCACTAGGACAGATAGGGAATGGCCCTCACTGGGATTCCTCCCTTCTTTCCTTTGTGTTCCCATCAGTTTTGTCATCATTGAGGAACAGAGTTAAGGGCATTTGCCTTTGCCATTCTCCCAAGTTGACCCACACTTAAGGCTGCCAGTAAAGGGATGACCCTCTCACACTAGGGATAGAGAGACAGTCCTGTTTCTAGTGCCCCACTTGTTTGCAGTGTGGGCAGGGGCTAGGTGGTGGTTGCTGGGGACTAGTTGACAGGTCTGGGGCTGGTTTCAGCCGTGTTGGCTAACAACCCTGACTGGTTATAGTGATAGCAAATGAATGATCCTTTGTTGGTCCCTGGACCATATCCCAGTGGTTTTTCTGGGCCCCTTTATATAGGTAGGGAATTAGCAATAGTGGGGACCATATAGTCACCTGCCACTTATCTTTCTCATTCCTTCCAATTCTGTTAGGTTTTCAAGACCTCCTCTTAGGTATTAAGGACCTTGAAGGCTGTGTTCAGCAATGTGAGGAAAGGAGCTTGTGGTCTCTGATCTAGCTTTTAAAGCTTGTGTCCAATGTCTGAAGAAGCCTGGCTGATAAAGTGAACAAACAAAATAGTGAGGCCCTCTGAGCATTCAGGGTTCATATTAGTATATTTTCTCATGGCTTCCACCAGCCTGGAATGAAATAAGGCTGAGTTGTCATTTTGCCCTTGTGTTATCTCTCTTAATTTTGCATAGTTTCCAGGTTTAAGTGCAGCTCTTTTAATGCTCTCAATTAAATATGCAAACATGTTTATGGAGTACCCTGTCAGCATCTCCTTCCTGGTAGCATCACCTAGGATCAACATCAGGCACTGCTATCCTACAAAAGCCAGATTCTCGAGGGTTCTAGTTGTTAAACTCATCTGCCAATTTTTCAGCTAGTACCCAAATGTGGTAATTTTTCTCATGAGTGCAATAGGAGGTAAACATAATATAGATGTGTTACCAAGTAGGATTGAAGGAACCAGTAAATCACTTGAACTCTTTTATGAAAAGGGAGGGACCTGGCTAAACGAACTAAGTTTGGTTTCTGTTTGAGAAAGGTCAGACATTAAGAAAGAGACATGGATTCTGATGGTTCCTAGATCCTTCATTGCCACATCCCAGAGTGGCAGAAGTTTTTCTGGGGCCATATTGGGATCATAAGTGGTCCAAGATCTAGATCAAGTATGTGAAGGGGAGAAGGTTCTCTGATAAGTGGGAAGGGTTGTGGGGTTGCAGATGTGAGGGGAAGGAGAGGGATTAGAGGCTGATGGTCTAGGGGAAGGAGGAGAGGAAGGAACAGATGCAGTAGATATACTTGAATGTGAAGGTGATTTGTCAACGGAAGAAGGCTCAGCCTCAACTAGTCTAGCCAGTTTGAGATAATGGGAGAGAGTAAAAGAAGGATAGTCTAGAATTTCAGAAGAGTCAATGGGGCCACAGAATTTGGCCAAGCACAATCAACAAGTTTGGCAGAGGTCAGGATCCTGGGAAAGTCATGAAATCCTGGACATAAGGAACTTCAGACCATTTAGAGGACTTATGGCAGAAAAAAAAGTCAAGCTTAAGAAAAGTGTTGGGGGAAATCTTCCCACCTGGAAGCCACGTGGATTCCTGATCCAGAAATTATAAAGTGGCCTTGCAGTATTACACAGGAAAATTAGATGCTTCTTTCTGAGAGTCTGAGAGTCAAATTTATCCCAATGCTTTAAATGCAGCCCAGGGGTAAATCTGAGGAAATGTAGGGTCTTTGTCCCACGGAGGGACTGGGAAAGAATGTCCACTGGGGATATGAACTGCGATTTCTCTTGGGGTGTCCTGATGAGGGAAAAGGGTTCCACTGACATCCTCTGAAAAACTCTGAGATGCACTTTCCAAAGGAGTGTCCCACCTATTGGAAAGGATCTCCCAGTGCTACAACCTTACACTGGATGAACACTGGGTTAGCAACCCCAGGTCAGTCCGGGTAAGAATTACACTGCATGGCCAGCCCAGTTATGCTGGGTGCTCAGTACAGGTACAAAAGAAAGAGGTTTATGGCAGACTCACTGTCCTGGTGCTGTTTAGGATTACCTGGCTTAAGATGTCCAGAGCAAAGAGGCTGGCTATCTACAGGCTATAATTTAGAGTGAGAAAGAGGGGTTCTGAGTTCCCCAAAACACATGTGAATTCACCATGGTCGAGCTTACTCTTCCAACTATGCCACACATAGGGATTGGAGACTTTTGATCAGAAAGAATAGAAGAGACCTTTCCTCCCTTCCAGACAAGGCAGCCAACCTGTTCAACCCTGGCCTTCAGCCTACATCAGGGAGTGGCCCTGACCAGTTGCCATCAGTTGCCAGAGGATACTAGAGAGTGTCCACTGGAATACTGAAAAGAAAAGCAAACTCTAAACTCTCATCCAGAGTAGTATACATAGGGAATTAGCAACAGTGGCGACCATACAGTGGGCCTGCCGCTTATCTCTCTCTCATTCTTTCCTATCCTGTTCAGTTTTCAAGATCTCCACTCAGATATTGAAGACCTTGAAGGGTGTGTCCAGCAATGTGATAATAGGGGTTTGTGGTCTCTGATCTAGCTTTTAAAGCTTGTGTCTACTGTCTGGAGAAGCCTGGCTGATTAAGTGAAGAGCCAAAACAGTGAGGTCCTCTGGGCTGTCAGGGCCCATGTTATGAATGGTGGTGGTCAGGCATCTTTCCATGTGAACCTTCTGGTCCACCTTGGAGTGCCCCTGGCCAGGGACTATCAGTTATCTCTGAGCTTGGATGCTGTCCACTGAGAGGTTGGAGTTGAAGAAGAGGACATAGGGAGAATGGGGTAATTTCCCTGTATGAGCCACCAAAATGTTGCAGGTGTGACTGACTGAGGCTGGTTGCGCAGTAAAAGAATATGCCAAGAAAGTTATAGGTTAAAAAAAAGGTCGATTTGTTAGAGAAACTATGAAGATACATTGCAAGAATGCAACGGGCAGCATGGCAGAGAAGGGGATGTCTATGAAGAGGCAGGAGCTGGAGGGAGGTTTTATAGAGTGTTGCTGGAGGGACTGTGTGCAGATAAGGTATAAAGGATATTGTCATGCTGTTGGGGCTACATGCAGAATGATGTATTTGGGAACAGGATATTGTGCCAGCAGTTTCTCTGTGATTCGCTGTCTGTCTGAATAATTGTTCTCCACATGGGACCCCTTCCTTGTTGCTTACTTATCTATCAAGACTCCATAGTTTTTCTCTCTATTGAGATAATCACATGATGTTTATCCTTCATTCTTTTTATGTTGTGTATCATATTTATTGAGTTTCATATGTCAGACTGTTCTTACATCTCAGGAATAAATCCCACTTTATCACGGTGTGTGATCCTTTTAATAGGCTGTTGAATTTGATTTGCCAGTATTTTAATGAAGATTTTTGCAGATATCTTCATCAGGAATCTTGATTTGTAATTTTTTTTCCTTCCTGCCTGATTTGGGTATCAAGGTAAAGTTGGCCTCATAGAATGAGTTTGGAAGTCTTTCTTCCTCCTCATATTTTTGAAAGAGTTGGTGAAAATTTGGCATTAATTATTCTTTAAATGTTTGGTAGCATTCACTCTTGAAGCCATCTTATTCTGGGCTTTTGTTTTTGTGGAAATTTTTGATTGCTGATTCAATGTCCCCATTCATATTTTTTCTGTTCAGATTTTCTATTTCTTCATGGTAGACAAACAGTAGTACACATGCTCATTTCAATGTATAATGTGATTAGTCTGTGGGAGTAAAGCAATAAAGGAAACTCTCCATGTGAATTGGAGAAGTCTACAATGAGAACTGGGCAATTTCATAAACTGTAAGGTGGACATATTGAACTACATATTTTTCATGGTTTATTTCAGATCTGAAGTTTGGTGAGTTTTTTTCTTTTTAAAATTTGTTTCTGAGTGGCCACTACATGTTATAGAAACCATCATCTTGTCACACAGCACAGTCTATGAATAAAAGGCTGAGTTATCACTAAGCAGGAGAAAAAGCATTAAAAAGTGTCCCATTAAAAGGGACTTTTAATCAACCTAATAAACTCTAATTCTGCTGACTTTTTAAAGATCTAAGGTCATTTTAATACATGCTGAAAAGGGTCACAATTAATTCTTTGATCTTTTTTACTCACTGTTAACTTATATAAATTCAGAACTACCCAGAAATGGCATATTATTTCCCTGTGATTCATATATTAACAAAACTACTAGAATGTCTATGAGGAATACTAAGTATCTCAGAAATTCTTTTCAGGTAGTACAATTTTAGAGAATAAATAGATCAAATCTATTTCCTCCTCTTGCTGACAAAGGTTGTTACCAGCATTTTCAGTGAGTGAAAATTATTGCTGTACTATCTGGAATGGGAACAATTTCTAGGAAGCTCCAAAAATTCTGGGCAGCTTGTATGAATTTAAGGAGAATTTCTTTTTCTTGATGCTAGGAAACTCTTGTCTTGATTTCTCTATAATCTTCAATCTATAAATCACCATGTCCAGATGATTAGAAGAAGGGAAATTAGATTCTTTCTTAAGTACTTCTGTTATGTTGAAAATTTCTTCTCTACTACTATTCAGTCATACCCAAAACGGGAATGATTTCTACAACCTCATGGGAATCATAAATAAATATAGATTCTGAATTCAAACTGCATATCATTGCTGTTTAAATATCAAGTGACTTTAAGCCAGAATATGCATTTAGTGATAACTTATTTATAATTGAATTATACCAAAAGATTTTTCATTCAGCATGTTTTTATATTTGCTTTCAATTGCATCTTAACTAAACATATATCTAAGCATTGTAATTATGTGTTAGAACATTTGTAGATCATACATGTAAACAATTTCTTCCTTTTATTGCATTGTCTACCAAAAGTAACAGAAAAAGAGGGGTTTATTTGTATATGTGAGTTTATATGGGAGTACATGAAAAAAAGTACATGAGTAAAAAAATAAAATTGAAGATCACTTCACTATGACATGGCAGTGGCATTTTCCTTCATGATTAGCCACTAATAGAATATTTTTATTTTATTTTTATACAGAAACATTTATTATTTTTATGTTAACTAATAATCTTGATTGACATTACAAAATATGTACTACTGGCTTTTTTACTTAAATAATAATATCTTTTTGCACCAATGAATTTCTTTCTTTCCTAACTGTTGGAAGAACATGTTGTATGTAATGGTATCAAATGTCATGAGAGCCATTTTCAATGTACCATAGTTAATACCATGCTTCCGGTCACTTAGGTAAAAATTCTCTAACGGCTTGGGGACTACATTGAGCCACGTGGAGTTTAGTGGAATTCAAAGAGTTTTGTAGTTGAAAGATCTGAGCATACGGTGAATAGTGGATGTCATTGTTTATTAGGGAGAGGTGTAAAATTCTCGTGACTCAGAATGCGATGTTGCAAAATGGTTAAGCTGTGTTTGTTTTATAAAAGCAAAAAAAACCCAAAAAGCATATACTATGAACAGCCATGTTTACATACAGATTATTAAAATGATCACAGTGAAACTAGAAATTATTTAATAATAAAATATAAATGAAAATCATTGGATTAATCAATCCATGATGTAAAGCATCATCAAAGTAATACATTAAATAATTGTTGATCTTGGTCTTAGTCCTTGTTAACATAAAGCCATAGCTGAAAAATCTTACTATCTTTTGGGTTATTTCTATGGTTTCAAACTTAAATGTTATGTTCTATCAATACTTGTGATGACATGACTGTGATAATTAACGGCAGTGGTACATTTCTAAATTAATTTGGCATTCCACTAATTAACTGAGGAAAATATCAATATTTCTTGTTAGGTTGTGTGTCTGTATCCAAAAGCTTATAATCACTTCTGGTTTTGACCATGATGGGCTAACAGAAATCAGATTAACCTTGACATCTTAACGAGGCAGAAAATTGGACAAATTGCTAAAACAATGGCTTTCAAATTCGGGGAAACAGACATTAATCTTTGAGAGAATGAAAACAAATGGGGAACCTTAGCCTGTTGCCTTGAGAGAGTTTCTAGTCAGCAGTGCAGAAAGGGGAAACCCAAACAGATCATAGCAACCTTCCTAGGGAGGAAACAGAGTTCAGAGTTAGGGAGGCCAAGGCAGGTAAATTTTGTAAAGTAATGGAGAGGAAAAATCTGGAGATAGAGAGAGAGAGGACTCAAGAACTTCAGAGGGTTTTCCTCAAGTCTTCAGTTGAGTGCTGATCAGCATGTTCATGTGGGACAATTCTCAAGTATAAATGTTAAAAGCAATTACCTAACTTCCCAAATTAAGAAATTAGAAAACAAAGAAAAGAAAATTAAAACCAAAGCAAGCGGAAGAAATTTAATAATAAAAATAATAGCAAACATTATTAAAAGAGACAATGCAGAAATAATAGGAAAAAATATAGGCAAATCTAGTTCTTAAAATAATCATAATGATAGCTCTCTATACACTCTGACCAAGAAATATGCAGAGAAGACAAAATTTACCAATGACAGAATGAGTGAGGGAATATCAGTGTAAATTCTACATTGTACAGATTTAAAAAGTTAATTCAAAAATATTACTAACAGGTTTATGGCAATAAATTTAATAACATAGATGCAACAGGCACATTTATTACTAAAGTGCATATGGTAGGCAATACACAATTTGAGTAGCCTTATATCTACTAAAGAAATTAAATTTGCAGTTAAAATATTTCCCTGAGGAAAACATCAACTTCTGCTGATTTCATAATTTACTGAGATATTTTACCAATTCTCTCTGTAATTTCATTTTTTCAGATGAACATTTCCCTGATACTAAAACTAGATAAAAAGGTATTTCAAGAAAACTACAGACTGATATTTCTTATGAATACAGACAAAAAATTATTAACAAAATTTTTGCAAGATGAAGTCAACATTATGTGAAAAGGTAGCATCAAGATCCTGTGGGGTATTTTCCTCCAAGGAATGCAAAATCAGTGTAACATTTGAAAATCAATATAATTCACCATAGTAAAATGCCAAAAAATGACCTTCTTAACCAATATAATAAAGTTGAGCAGAGGGGAGAAACAAAATATCATTAGACAGCAAAAAAAGAACTACAAGTGTTTTAGTTCACAGAAACATAACCAGCTATCTAGAATATCCTAAGGAATCTACATAAAAGCCTTTAGAAGTAATGAGAGAATTAAGTAAGTTTTCTGGGTACAAAGTCAATGCTATCTACAGCAATTGATTCTATTTATTAACGCTAGCAATGATCAGCCAAAAATAATATCTTAATTAGTATCATTTACAGCAGCATTAAAAACCTGCAATAAGGTAGAAATATATTTGACAAGTGCAGTATAATTTTAGTACATTAAAAAGTACAATAAATTCCTTAGAAAAATTAAAGAAGACCTAAGTAAATGACAAGATATACTATGTCCATGAGTCAGAATTATCTCTATTCTTCAAATGTCAATTCTTCCCATATTAATGTATACATTTTAACATAATACCTATAAAAACCTCAGCAGGCTGCTTTGTAGAAAATGATGAATTTATTCTATAGTACATATGGAAATGGAAAGAACCTAAGATAGTCAAAAACAATTTTGAAAAAGGACAAAATCAAAGGTCTTACACTATTTGATATCAATTTATATTACAAAGCTCTAGTAATGAAGACTGTATGATATTGTTGTAAAAGTGAACACATAGGTCAATATAACGGAATATAATGCCCAGAAATATGCTTATATATATATATATATATATAATGCTCAATTAACAGTCAGCAAAATGACCCTTTTCTTACATTACATACCTAAGTTAGTTGAAATGGATTATTGCCAAATGTAAAAGCTAAAATCCTAAAGCTTCTTGATAAAATAAAAATTGTAAAAGATTTTAAAATAACACAAAAAGCATCAAAAAGGAAGAAAATCACTATATTTGACTTTACACCATTTACAACTTTCATTATTTGAAAGATTCTTTTAGGAAAGTAAAAAGGCAAACCACAGGCTGGGAGAAATATTATCTCATGCCCAACAAATATATGCTATTATAATAAGAGCATATGTAAATTATCCTTACAATCTAAAATAACATATTTCAATAGACACTGTCAAAGACGGTGTGTTGATGGCAATAAGCATGTGAAAAGAAGCTCAACATCATCAGTCATTAGGAAAATGCCAATTGCTGCCAATTTATACCCACCGGAATGTCTAAAACTAAAAAGACTGACCATTTGAAATATTGTCAAGCATGAGGAACAACTGCTGCTCTCATCTCTCCTGGAGGGAATGTAAAATTTTACAAGCACTTTGGAATACTGTTTGGTAGTTTCTTAGAAAGTTACACTCAACATGTGACCCAGCTATTCCACATTTAGGTGTTTCCTTAAAAGAAATCAAAGCGTACGTTCATGTAAGCATTTTTTGCATAAATTTTCAGAGCATTGGTATTAGTAATAGTAAAAACAAAACAAAAAAACTCTAAATAATACAAACGTCTATCAGTAAGTAAATGGATAAATAAATTGTGGCATATTGATATAAGGGAATAATATTCAGATATTTTAAGTAAGTTAAAACATACAACATATAAATATTAAAATAATTATCCTGAGTGATAAAATGCAAACTAAATCAAACTACACAGTGTATGATTTCATTGATGAATAATTTTAGACAATGCAAACTAATCTATAGTGAAAACAGTGTAGTGATTGCCTGGGTAGGAGGTAGTGGATCAAAGGATCTATTACAAATGGGTGAATGGAAATGTTTATTATAATGATTGTAGTGATATAGAAATATAAATAAATACATAAATAAATAATAAATTTATATGTAAACTTAGCAAGTTGTACACTTTAAGCATTCGTAGTTTATTGTACTACAATTATACCTCAGTCAACTGTAAATATGAGAAGGTAGTAAACCTTTTCACACCAAATAGTAAAAGTTTCAAACTACTCCTTCTCAACCAGATAATAGCCCAATGGTCATGGTAAACAAATGAGAGTGAAAAATGAATCTCATAGCAGGAAGAACCTCCTGAGATGTTCTGTTTTCTCCCTGCTTTATACTGGTATAAAATATTATTATAATCCTTATTTCATAATGGAGGCCAAAAGAGCCAAGTGACTTGTGTAAGTCATTTATCAAAGTCTATAAAAGCCAAGACAGAAGTTAAGTCTTTAACTCCTTCTTATTCGTGCCCACAAGTTACATTTTCCATTAAGCCATGTAACTAGAAATATCATATTATATTATCTAAATTCACATATTATATAATATTATCTAAATTCACATATCACAAGAGAAAGTCTAAAACAGAAAGCCACTTTTAAAGAAATTAGTAATGTTACCAGAAAAAAAAAATGAATCTGATATATGCACACTTTCATTTGTTTTTTTAAAGTTCCAATAACAAAATAAAATCATTTTTTGGATGTCAATATGGTTTTTCCATTTAATAAAGGGAGGGTCCTTTGTTGAGGCAACATTTGAATAAAAAGGGAGAGAAAGACCTATTAAGGGAGAGTAACTTAACAGTAAAGTATTTCAGGGAGAAACAGACACACTGTGAAATAACTAAGTCCCAGAGGAGAAAGCCTGCTTGACATGTTCTGGAACAAAGGGACTGCTGCGACCAGAATAAACAGGGTAGCAGGAGTTGTAAATGGCTAGGATATTAAGTCTTACAGAGACAAGCAAGTGTCTAGATCATATCAAGTATGGTAAAATATTTGGAATTTTATAGAAAAATAAATTCCATTTGCATTCAAGTGGTCACTGGTCTAAATGTGACTAGAAAAAATATTCAACTAACGTGCATATGGGACAATGAGCTATCTTTCCTGAGAAGATGTGACTCTTGAGACTGTGACCTCATGTCTTAATGATCTCATAGTTCCAGGATAGTATGCGTCAGAATGATTGATAGTAGAAAATATCACCAACAAAATTTATGGTTTCCATTTTCTGACATTAGTAATAAGAATGTATTATTTAACAGTAGGCGATACTTCAAATTACAAAGTATGTGTATTAATTACCAGGATTAAGAATATAAGCTCTTGATCACAAATGACAACACATGCAGTTTGGAGAGATGCACACTTCTGTTTGATTGGCTTCAGGCTTTAAGCCAAATTTACTTAAAATCTTCATTAATAACAGTTAAAGAGTTTCCAAAAAATAAAAAAGAGCATCAGATAGTTTACTAAAAGGGATATGGGTGAAAACAACTTGAAAGCGATATAAATAGAGATACATGCATATAAGAAAAGGAACACAAGAATCTCCAAAAGCTTATGTTTGTTACTATATGTGAAATTTGTTTGTTACTATATGTGAAATTAATGGAGAGCTTGATGAATTATTTTTGGGTGGCATTAGTTATTTGCACGTATGCTAACATATTTCTGGGGTGACAAACCATTCCAGTTTGCCTATTGACTGTCCCATTTTTAGCACTGAAATGCCAGCATTTAGGGAGACTCTTCCATCCTTGGAAACCCAAGATGGCTGTCTACTCTATTTCTAGTAATCCTGAAAGTGAGTGTGCTACAAATGGTTGTGAATAATGTTTTTTTATTTTTGTTCAGAAATATTTTATACACAAAGTAATATGTAATCTATCAGTAGTGTATAATGAACGGCACTAGTAAACCCACAACCCGCTTAAAACATTTGAAATTACTGCTGTCTTTAAAGTCACTGTGTTTCCTGTTCCTTTCCCACCCTTCTGCTTCAAGAAGTTATTGCTTTGATTAAAATTGTAATTAACTGCTTCCTGCTTCTCTTTTTCTTTTAAATATTTTTATCACAAATTTAACCACATCCAAACAGTACATTGTATTGATTATCATTGTTTTGGAAATCCTTATGATTAGTAACATACTGTACATATTTTTCTGGCAAACATTTTTATGGTTCGACATTATACTAAATAACTTCATTTTACCATGTGATCATCCCAGAAACATATTTATTCATTTTCATCATTGTGCACAAATAATAAAATAAACAGTGCTTATCTGGTACTCATTATCTTCCAGAAACTGTTCTAAGCTCTTTGTGTATCCAAATTCTTTATTTTCTACAGAAAAAGTGGTAGAAATTATCATATCATTATTTTATACATGATCAACCTGAGATACAGAGATTAAAAATATAGAACAATTAGTGTAATATAGAAATACATTTGTAATATAATAAAAATTAGTAGCAGATGTGAAATTCAAATCCATGAAATCTGACTCCAGAGGTTGCATTCTTATTCACTAAAATAGGGCATCATATTTTACTGTGTAAATATATGACAGATATATTTATTATCTTGTCAATAGATATTTGGGTGGCTTATACATATTTTTCCTAATACAAACAATAACTCTATGAACAGTCTTATAACAATTCTCATTCAAACAAATAAAATGTTCTGTAGAGAAAAAAAGAGTCATGAAGTATGTATGCTTTTCAATGTGGATATACCAATTTATATTTCTACAAACAACAAATTAAATTTTTCTTTCCCTATATTCTTATCAACCTACTGTGTTGTCACTGTTTATTTATTTTTGCCAAATTGTTGAATGAATAATAATAACTTATTTTGGTTAAATTTGTGTTATCAGAAACTAAGACTGAACATATTTTTTATTGGCTAATTATGTGTAAGCTTTTGTAAAATTTTTATTTGTGTCTTTAGATTTTTTTATATTTTATTACAGTGATTTTTTTAATGACTTTAAATATTCCTTTTTTTTTTTTTCTGAGACAGAGTCTCGCTCTGTCGCCCAGGCTGGAGTGCAGTGGCACGATCTCGGCTCACTGCAAGCTCCACCTCCCGGGGTCACGCCATTCTCCTGCCTCAGCCTCCCCAGTATAAAAATTACTTTTTAAATTGACTACAATTATATGCATTTTTATAGTTTATCTGTTACATTATGTTTATGTGTGTCATATTTTATGTGACATATATGTTAAATATCTTGCAAAAAATAATCTAACACAAAAAAACCTTGTTTTTTCTTTTCATTTTTAAAATTTATGATGATTTAATTAACTAATATTTCCAATATCTGTCATTAATAAAATCTGAGCTAAGATGTCCTTTCCCACCCTAAAGTCATATTTAAAATTTTAATCCTCCTAGAATTGAGTTTTATTTATGGTCTGAAGAGACAATCAAATTTATTTTTTCTCCCCATGTGGGTAACCATTTTTTAAAAATTTACCTTTGGATAATTACTGCTTGCTCTCACATATATTAAGTTTCTATAAAAATATAGATAACTTTCTTGGCTCCCTAACCTGTCTATTTATCTATTTAGGCACCAGCTTAAATCCCTTTTGCTAAAGTTTTATGTGATAGAGAAACAACCTTGCCTAATTCTCCTTCACTTTGTTTTTCTTTTTGGCTAAACACCTGCAGAAGTGATACAGATAAGTCTAGAGAGCTAAGTATCTGAGCAAGAAGGCCTGGCAGCAGCAAATAAAGGACACAGATAGGAAGACCATATCTTAGACTGTGTCAATGGGCTCAGAAACCAGAGCTGGCTCAAAATGGTAAGGGTGACAAGGTTTGATCCAAACAGTAGTAGAACATGCTTATCACGATGAGATGATACTAGGCCTATTAGGAAAGAGAACCCTTAAGTATCTCAAACCTCTTTAGAGTCTAATAATGTTTTTTGTTACATATTTATTCTTAATCATGATATTGCTTAACTTTTAAAATATATGCCCCTTAAGGAAGTTCTGAAATCAAGGCTCTTGTCTTCATAACTCTTGAGCATTTAATATGGTTTAGTTTTTAGGTTTAAATTTTGCTATTTATTGGGTTTTATGATTATAAAAAATTGAGAACTTACTATCAAATAAATAAGTTTTAATTATATTTAACTATGCTTTTAACTTTCAAATATTTTTTTCTGTAAATTGAACTGGTAACCACTATTATTTGATCAAAAGACTCCATGGGGTCCTCTCCTGACTTAATGGATAAATATTTATGTCCTAATTTATACCCTTGAATATTACCATCTTTCAAACTTTCATCAGCCTGATGAGCCTTTCCAACTAGTCCAGCTTGCTTAGACACTTAGTACAATACCCTCATGTCAAATTGTGGGCAAAGTTAGGGAAGATGTACTGTCTTGGTTCTTACACATTAACCAGCTGAAGCTCATAATTATTAGATTATTTCCCCCATAGCTTGCAGTATTTGGGTTTATAACTAAGTGCTTATCTAATATAATGCACAATAATAGACTCTAGTAAGCTAAATAATGAGAAGCCTTGGGAAATAGTATAAACTTTTGGATTCATCTTGGAAGCAAATATCAAATTTGCTGTAGTATTTCACTTTTGCCTAGGTGTAAAAGAAAAAGTTTCAAATATGAAATAGAATGTTAGCTAATATTGTACTTTAATATGAATACAAAGAATTGCAAAAGAATGGGTGATATAAATGAAATTTATATTTTTTATAAAATACTGTTTATAAATTACGTGTTAATAAATTTTGCATGAAGTAGTAAGAGTCTAGAGTTCCGTAAAGTGAACTGTTCTTGTATCCTTCAACCATTTATAAAAGTGAATTTGTTTCCAATTTACCAGGAAAATATTCTTATTCTAAGAACTCAAGCTGCAAAAGAACAAATAGCATATTTTGGTAAATTTTCTCTTTTTTTTGTAGTAAATCTTTTCTTTTTTAAATTATACTTTAAGTTCTGGTATACATGTGCAGAATGTGCAGGTTTGTTACATAGGTATACACGTTCCATGGTGGTTTGCTGCACCCATCAACCCGTGATCTACATTAGGTATTTCTCCTAAGGCTATCCCTCCCCTATCCCCCCACCCCTCAACAGGCCCTGGTGTGTGATGTTCCCCTCCCTGTGTCCACGTGTTCTCATTGTTCAACTCCCACTTATGAGTGAGAACATGCAGTGTTTGGTTTTCTGTTTCAGTGCTAGTTTGCTGAAAATTATGGTTTCCAGCTTCATCCATGTCTCGCTCTTTAGTTTAATTAGATCCCATTTGTCAATTTTGGCTTTTGTTGCCATTGCTTTTGGTGTTTTAGTCATGAAGTCTTTGACCATGCCTATGTCTTAAATGGTATTGCCTAGGTTTTCTTCGAGGGTTTTTATGGTTTTAGGTCTTATGTTTAAGTCTTTATCTATCTTGAGTTAATTTTTGTTTAGGTGTAAGGAATGGGTCCAGTTTCAGTTTTCTGCATATGGCTAGCCAGTTTTCCCAACACCATTTATGAAATAGGGAATCCTTTCCCCATTGCTTGTTTTTGTCAGGTTTGTCAAAGATCAGATGGTTGTAGATGTGTGACATTATTTCTGAGGCCTCTGTTCTGTTCCATTGGTCTATATATCTCTTTTGGTACCAGTACCATGCTGTTTTGGTTACTGTAGCCTTGTAGTATAGTTTGAAGTCAGGTAGTGTGATGCCTCCAGCTTTGTTCTTTTTGCTTAGGATTGTCTTCGCTGTAAGGGATCTTTTTTGGTTCCATATGAAATTTAAAGTAGTTTTTTCTAATTCTGAAGAAAGTCAATGGTAGCTTGATGGGGATAGCATTGAATCTATAAATTATAATTTTACTATATGGAAACATACAATTTCATCATTTTAAGTCATTTTATTTAGGCATATATCATTAAAATCATACAAAATAAATTGTTTTAATATGACTTATAAAGGCAAGATTTCCTTGGAATATTGTCTGATTGAGTTGTGAAATAACTGAGGTGATGCTGGATAAATAAATTAAAAATAAGTAAAATATTTGTCTGAATTATTTTTGTTTTTATTATTTTGGCATGAATTTTCTAGAGTGATGAATGTAATTAATATGATTAATTTTTCATTTGTAAAACTTTACCTTAGATATGAACATTTTAAATATACACTGTAGCTTCCTCTTAGGAAAAATACCTTGTTACCATGCATAAATTAACCAAGATCCATATTATTCTTCCATTATCACACAAAATAATTTAGTCTTCTTCATTAACTAACATCTACTCAGAACTCTAGTAATCACTTACAAATTGGGAGCTTTAAGGTTAAACTATGATGCAATTCCCTTTTGTGCATGTTTCTGGATGACAACGATAATGCTGTTGCTTATGATGATAATTATAATTTTTTAAATGTCAGCATTTATTCAGTAATAAAGTAGTAGGCCTATTTCAGATAACTTGTTAACCTGATCTGATTTAATTTTTATAATAATCAAACTAAAGATCTATCTGAGTCCTGTATCTGAGAGATATGAGTACCTTAAATGATAAAATGTAATGAGAGTGTATGTGTTTTCACATTTGCTGCAGTACTTGTTATCTTCTTAGAGAACAAATTTTTTCACTTTATTGAGCAACTACTTACAACCAAATTAGTTTGACATATATTATTATCATAATGTATAAGCAAAAAGACAAGGCTCAGTGGAGTAAATTACTAGTTGTTTAGTTACACAAGCAAGTAATTACCCAGACAGATTTCAAATTCATTTCTGACTTTCTTTGAACTCACTATATACTGCATTCTGGAATCAAAAGGGTTCAAAAAATATTGTTGCAAAAATTTGAGACTTCATAAGTAAAAATAAGTGACTTGAGAAACCAAATGAAGACCTGTATCTCATATTAAAAAAATGTGGTGGGGCATGGTGGCTCAGGCCTGTAATCCCAGCACTTTGGAAGCCAAGGCAGGTGTCTCGCTTGGGCTCAGGAGTTCGAAAACAGCCTGGGCAACATGGTGAGACTCCATCTCTATAAAAAGTACAAAAATTAGCCATGCATGGTGGTGCATGCCTGTGGTCTGGCGGCTGAGGTGGGAGGATCACTTAAGCCTGGGCAACAAGGAGTGAGCCAAGATGTCGCCACTGCACTCCAGCCTGGGTGACAGAGTCAGACCCCATCCATCACCCCCCAAAAATCGTTTTAATATTATGGTCTTAATTTTTTGATACTGTGATCTCATTTTCATTTTCAATAAAGAATCTTCCATTGACTTATGCACACAACATTTACTAGAAATGTATTTTGAGAAAGGCAGTATTCGAAACTGTGCATAAGGTGCTTACTCTTGTCAAATATTGCTAAAATATCTTGTAAAATAACACAATACTGGTGATTTTGTTAAAAAGTGTTCTGCCTATATGTTTTTATATGTTAATGTAAAAACTGAAAATTCTCATTTTGAAAATACAATATACATCTGCCTTGAAGCAAATGATGCTGGTCCCTGATCAAACTGGAGCTTACAGTTTAGTTGGGAAGATAGCCATTAATAAATAAAACTTGAATATAAGCATTATAACACAAAGCAACAAATCCTGTAAAGTAGCCAAAGAGTACAGCATCAGGGAATTCCATGTAGAAAAGTGCCACCTAAGATGTGCTCTGAATGATAAGTAGAAGGAGTCAGTCATGGTAGAAGTATAATAAGAACATGCCTAGCACAAAGGAAGCCTATAAGGCAGAAAAGAGCCTGGTGCCTTTGGTGAAATAAAAGAATACAAAAGAGGATAAAGGCAAGTTAGTTCTGAAGAGACTCACATGAGTATTAGACTTTCATGGTCTTACAGGCTTTATTATTAAATTGAAATTTTATTCTATATACAAGGGAAAGCCATTGAAGTTTTTTAAGGAAGGAAGTGATTGAGTCATATTAAAATAAAGCTTAGAAATTTTATAGGATGATAAATGAAGACATGATTTAGGTAGCTGTTTCAATATTCCAAGCTTGAGACACTGGTGTTTTGAACAAAAATAGTGGTAGTGAAAATGGAAAAATGTAAATAGAATACAGTCGTATTTTGAATATAGAATCACAGGAATTGAGCGTGTAGGGAGAAATATTTTAAAGATGTGATTTCAGATTTGGGCATTATGAATTTCAGATGTCTGTGAGACACCCACATGGAATATCAAAAAAGTAATTGTCTGGGATAATCCAAAAAAGTAGCCTTGCCTGAAGAGAAAACTTTGGGACTCTGTAAGTGTAGAAATTAGTTTTTAAATCCCTAACAATAGATGGCATCACCAAAACCAAATTTGTGAAAAATGAGGAGTGGGACACAGCCCTGAGTAAACTTTTGATAAAGCTGAGCAGAAACCAGTAAAGAGAATTGGGGAAAATTTTTCTGAAATATAAGAAGAAAATTAGAAAAATGGGTTGTGTCATTATGAAATAAAATATCTAAAGTTAATGAGGGAAAGTTAACTAAAAGAACATGAAGAATAGATGTAAAGTAAGGATAAATAACTCCAGCGAAGAAGTAGTGATATCCAAGAAACAAAAAGGACCCAAAAATGTTATTAGATTGAAGAATATTTGTCTCAGTGTCAAGGAGGAGATTGTATCTATTATTCTAGTTACTTGTGCCTCCCTGCCTTGATATATATAGAAAGGTTATGGCTATTACAGAAAGCAGCTTGCTGCTACTGGAGATGATGAAAGCTTACAAGGACAGAGCACACCTACACTGCTACCTTGTGAGAGGTGAAGCCAGCTGGACTTCCCGGGTGGAGTGGGGACTTGGAGAACTTTTCTGTCTAGCTAAAGGAATGTAAATGCACCAATCAGTGCTCTGTGTCTAGTTAAAGGATTGTAAATGGACCAATCAGTGCTCTGTAAAATGGACCAATCAGCAGGACTTGGGCAGGACCAAATGAGGGAATAAAAGCTGGCCACCTGGTTGCCACTCTCCCCTTCCACGCTGTGGAAGCTTTGTTCTTTCACTTTTCACAGTAAATCTTGCTAATGCTCACTCTTTGGGTCCTCACTATCTTTATGAGCTGTAACACTCACTGCAAAAGTCTGCAGCTTCACTCCTGAAGTCCATGCGAGACCATGAATCCACCGAGACGAACAAACAATTCTGGACTAAGAGCTGTAACACTCACTGCAAAGTTCTGCAGGTTCATTCCTGGAGTCAGCAAGACCATGAACCCACTCCGGAAGAAAACTCCGGACACATCTGAACATCTGAAGGAACAAACTCCGGACACACCATCTTTAAGAACTGTAACACTCACCGCAAGGATCCGTGGCTTCATTCTTGAAGTCAGCGAGAACAAGAACCCACCGGAAGGAACCAATTCTGGACACAACTGGACTGCACATCCTAGGGAGAGCAAAAGATACAGACCTGGAAATACTTAATTTCCTTTTGTTTCCAGGATGCATTAGGTAACATATCATGTTGTGATAGAACTACCTGCTTTGATCCTATGAAAGCATTTATCAAAGCATATTGTAATAATCTACTATTGCCTTAGTCTTCTCCATTGTAATGTGCACAATTTAAGGAAAGGTATGTCTAAAAATCTGTATATCCAATATTTGACTCGTTGTGGTACATAGTAGCACACAAAAAATTTGTGAAATGAAGGATGCATGAGAGTGGAGCTGGGGATAATATAGTTTGTTTATTTTAGACCGATTGAGCAGGTCCAGAGGCAATAAGTGAAAATTCAAAGAACATGCTTTTTGTCATATATAAGACAGATATTTCAAGTATTCTAGAATAGTCTAAAAAGAAGGATCTATTTCCATGAAGGCACTTGAGTGGACAGCTGAATGACAACCTGTTGGAGGGATTGTAGAGAAGAATTAAGTAAAATTGTAACCACTATTAATTGATCAAAAGCCTTCGTTATCATTTATGTTGATTTATATCCTAACATTATGTAATATTATTTCTATCTTTAAGAAAACATTCTTAATATTGTATGATATAGCTCCTCATCTTCAAAGAATTAATACAGCTTAATAATATTAGTTTTATAAAGAGCACTAAGAACGTTGAAAATGAAGAGAAAGTATGTATGGGTTAGTCAATGTCTTATAAGGTGCTATTTAAAATTGTAGTTAAGAAATTATACATTATTACTAAAGATAACTAGCTACAAAATGTTGCGCTCCTTCTTTCTCTTCTCTCTCTCTCTCTTTCTCTGTCTCTCTAGAAACAGACAGAATGGCAAATGCAAATAGTGAAGCAAATGAATTAAATAAAAATATTTTTACAAATACTGTATTTGTGGTATGTCAATATGTTGTCAGAAAAGGAATTTATCATAGATAATTTTTATTGAAATGTAACCTTAAGTTTCTAGAGCCAAGGGAAGAGCAAAAAAGTGGTGAAGATAATAAAAAAAGAGTCAATTAATTAATGATTCATTCATAGTGACTGTAATTCAGAAAACATGACAAAAGACTATTTATGACATTTATAAGAATAATGTTATTTTTAAAAATATGGGTACAATAGCTTATTTCTAAATTGAAAATGTTATTTTTCAGTATTTTATTTTTCAAATATCCATATTTCATCCTATTTATAAATGCAAAAACAATAAAATGTTACTAGTCGACATTTGTATCTATTTAGCATTTTTGATGGGTCAAAATATTTACATATATTTTAAACATATTTATTGGCTGTCAAGTATATATTTGACTCTTTAAACATATATTTATTGGCTGTCAAGTGTATATTTGTCATGGTATTTACTCAGCTTGAGTGTCATACAGCATCATCTATTGACATATGAAATAATTCAGTTTTCAGTTGTTATTACTGATTGACACTAAATTTCTTTGTTGAAAAATTCAATACTTTGATATCTATTCTACACTTCATGATCTTTAATTTATCCATTTGAGAATGAATTTTTACCTAGAGAATGTTTTACACTTATTTTATATAGATGGATCTTATTCTTAAATAAATAAGATAAAAACATATAGAGTCTCATGTGTATATGCCAGATGATTGATTCCAATGGCCTGTAGATATGAAAATAATTATTTTAAAATGAAATATGAGCAAAGAAGTATTTTAAGATGCAGACTTCCTCAGAAGAGAACCAGAAACATGGGTTCATGTAAGAAATAATAAATGGCAATGTATGGAGTACTCTAGATACCTTCTTAATTAGAGATAAATGTGTTGTACAAATAATGAGACTGGCATGTGGGAAAAATATGTTTTCTCTTTAATTGTTTGCTTTACCTTTTAATTGGGTTATGAAATTGTTTAATAATACAAGCAAGACATTTCTAATACTGAACTCTTGAGACCAGACCCAGATTGCACTTTGCATATTCAATGAACATGATGAAGATTTCAGTTTTTCAAAGTAGAAATCAGGTTAGTCAAATACTGAAATAAAGTGAATCATCTCTCAAATTTATGCTGAGCTACTGTGAGGATTAAAAGAGATAAACTTTGAAAATTGCTTGACAGTGGATCTGACACATAGTAGGGGCTTAAAAAGAAAGACATTACTATAAATATAACTTAATCATTTAATAAAATGTATAATATTTTAATATACAGGATAATATCTTTCAAAAAAATAAATAATCCAAGGTTTTCTCACCTTAATATAGAGTAATTTTTGAGTGGGCCTTTGAAACACCTAGCACACATATTTTACTCCATTTCCTTTACCCAAACACTCATATTCCCATAATCCATCCCCACACCCTCAAGTCAAACTCATCTCATTTCTCTCCATTTCTTAGAACTATGTGCACTCTGTTTTATTACTGCAAATTTCTTTTCATTCTTTCTCAGTTTATTTCATTTTCAATCTTTTGTCTTGATCAAATATGGCTCTCCCCCAATTATGCCACAGTCAATGCTGTCTTTTCTTTATATTTCTTATTCTATATTCTATATAAAGCCACCTTAATCTCTGATTTGCCTACTTTTTTCTAACATCTTCAGTCAAATTTAATTCATTGACTGTGATACCTTATTTTATTGTGCTTTGCAGGTATTACACTCTTCACAAATTGAAGTTTTGGGGCAATCTCACATTTACCAAGTCTATCAGCAATCATTTTTCCAACAGCATGTGCTCACTTCATGTCTCCATGTTATATTTTGGTAAATCTAGCAATATGTCAAACTTTTCCATTATTATTGTATTTGTTATGGTGGATCCATGATCATGATCTTTGATATTACTACTGTGATAGTTTGGACATCATGAATATGTCCATTTAAATATAAGACAGCAAGCCTAATACATAAATGTTTTGTGTGTTCTGACTCTTCCACCATCCAGTTCTTTCCCCATCCCTCTCCTTCTCCTGAGGCCTATTCCCTGAGACACAACAATATTTAAATTAGGCTAAATAATAACCCTACAGTGTGCTGTAAGCATTCAAGTTAAAGGAAGTGTTACACTTCTCTCACTTTCAATGAAAAGCTAAAAATGATTAAGCATAGTGAGAATGACATGTCAAAAGCCAAAACAGGCTAAAAGCTAGACCTCTTGTGTCAAATAGTAAGCCATGTTGTCAATGTAAAGAAAAAGTCCTTGAAGGAAATTAAAAGTGCTATTCCAGTGAACACACAAATGGTAAGGGAGCAAAATAGACTTATTGCTGATATGGAAAAAGTTTTAGTGGTCAAACCAGCCACTACATTCCCTTAAACCAATGTGTAATTCAGATCAAGGTCCTAAATCTCTTCAATTCTCTGAAGGCTGGAAGAGGTAAGGAAGCTACTGAAGAAAAGGTAGAAGCTAGCAGTGGTTAGTTCATGAGATTTTTAAAAAGCCAAATCTATAAGATAAAAGCACAAAATGAAGCAGGAAGTGTTAATGTAGAGTTGTAACCAGTTTTCTGGAAGATCTAGCTAAAATAATTAATGAAGATAATTACAATAAACAACAGATTTTCAATGTAGATGAAATGGCCTAACATTGGAAGAAGATGCTATCTAGGACTTACATAGCTAAAGAGGAGAAGCCAATGCTTGGATTCAAAGCTTCCAAGGAAAGGCTGACTTTCTTGTTAGGGCCTAATGCAGCTGGTGACTTTACATTGAAGTCAGTGATTATTTACCATTCAAAAATGCTAGGGCCCCTAAGAATTATGCTAAATCTACTCTGCCTGTGTTCTATAAATGGAACAAAGCCTGGATGACAACACATCTGTTTGTAGCATGATACACTGAGTAGTTTAAGCCTACTGTTGAGAACTGTTGCTCAGAAAAAAAGATTCCTTTCAAAATATTACTGTTCAGTGACAATGCACTTAGTCACCCAAGAGCTCTGATGGAGCTGTGCAAAGAGATCAATGTCATTTTCATTCCTCCAACACAACATTCATTCTGCAGCCTATGGATCAAGAAGTAATTTCAACTTTCAAGTCTTATTATTTAAGAAATACATTCTGTAAGGCTGTTGTCACCACAGATCATGATTCCTTTGGTGGATCTGGACAAAGTACATTGAAAACCATCTGGAAGGGATTCACCATTCTAGATGCCAATAAGATCATTCATGACTCATTGGAAGTCAAAATCCCAATTTTAACCAGAGTTTGGAAAAAATTAATTCCAACCCTAATGGATAACTTTGACGGGTTCAATACGTCAGTGTAGAAAGTAAGTGAAAATGTAGTAGAAATAATAAGAGAACTATAATTAGAAGTGGAGACTGAAGATGTGACTGAATTGCTGCAATCTCATGACAAAAATTGAATAGATGAGGAATTGCTTCTTATGAATAAGCAAGGGAAGTGTTTTATTGAGCTGAAATCTATTCCTAGTGAAGATGAATAACATTGAAATGATAAAAGATTTAGAATATTACATAAAGTTAGTTAGTTAATAAAAGCAGTGGCAAGGCTTGAGAACTGTGACTCCAGTTTTGAAGGAAGTTTTACTGTGAGTAAAATGCTATCAAACAGCATTGCATGCTACAGAGAAATCTTTCATGAAAGGAAGTGTCAATTGACATGGCCAACTTCTTGTCCTATTTTAAGAAATTGCCATAGCCACCCCAACCTTTAGCAACCACCTCCTTGATCAGTCAGCAGCCGTTAGCATCAAGGATAAACCCTTGACCAGCAAAAAGATCATAACTTGCTGAAGGTTCAGTTGATTGTTATCATTTTTAATGTATTTTAAATTAAGGTATATATTATTTTTAAAGTTATAATGCAATTGCACTTAATAGACTATAATATAGTGTAAACATAACCTTTATAGGCACTGGGAAATAAAAAAAATTTGTGTGAATCACTTTATTGCAATATCTACTTTATTGCAGTAGTCTGGAACTGAACCCTTAATATCTTCAAAATATGCCTGTATTCAGTTTATGAATAGGTATTTATTAAGCGCCTTTTATGTGCCAGGTACCATTCTAGGACCTTACAATGTATCAGTAAACATAATGGACAGAAATACAGTACTGGAGTACCTTCCATTTAGTGGGGGTGTGGAATATAGACTATGAACAATAAACATGAAAAATAATTCACTTATAAATAATGCTAAAATTAATAAGTGCTATAAAAAGGAGAATAAAGGGGATAGGAGTGGATAAAGGGGAGTGTAGATTCAATTTGAAATAATATGGTCAGGATAGGACTCATTGAGTAAAGTGTAGTGGGGAAAAGATAAAGCATTAGCACCATGAATATTTCTGGGAAAAGTAGTTCATGTGAAAGAAAGAGACAAATCTATTGCATCCAAAATGAAATAACTAGGAAGTAGAGCAGTTGGAGAAGTCAGATATATGACATTGGCCAGACATTGCACATGAAGTCCACATTACATGTTGCTTTCACATGGAGTTAAGGAGAGTTGCTGGAGAATTTTGAGCAAAGCAGCATTAAGGTCTGAATTACATTTTGGAAGAATGATTCTGTTTGCTATGTTGAGAATAGAAAACATTGGTTGGCAGGGGTAGGGTGGCAAGGAAGAAAAAGAACATAAATTTCTGTTTCATTTATTTTCACTTTATGTCCATGTAATTTGTGTCATAATATAGTCAATCTGCAATTCATGTTTTATACTTTTTAGGTGATTTAAGGCTTAAGTTATATATATTTTTATGCCATAAACTGCTGCCAGTATTGGCAGCTCCAACATCTATCTCGATAATCTTTTAAATAGCTAAACATTAAGGATCCTTAACTGGTTTTGCTCCATTGATATATTAATACATCACATTCTACTTTGGCCATATCCTAATTACTGACAAAACAAAGCATATCCTGCCTCTGGGTTGATGAATTTGGTCCAGAAACTCTTTTTCTTAAAATTTCTTGTCTTTCAAAATTAATACAGTTGTTAGGTTAATGTATCAGACTGACATTGACCTACATTCAGTAATTTCTCTAAGATTGTTAACTTTCCCTAGCATTAAGAAATTATGACTTAGCATAAATGCCAGATTCATCCCCAACAAATACATTCTTAGTACCATATTTGTCAATTTATTAATGTTTTCCTGCTTGGAATCCTTTCCCTTCTGTACAACCTATCAATTCATCAAAGCCTATTACATGTTTTTTCTTCTTTATGAGGATTTCTTTAACCCTTCCAGTCAACATACATATATTTTCTTCTTCTGCCAAGAAAATTACTTAATCAACATATATTTAATAAGTAGCAACTAAGTTTCTGGAACTGTACCAAATCTGGGGGAGGAGTCTGATTTGAATCACTAATGAATGGATTATTAGACACTAAGAGCTCAGAAGGAAAGAGAATATAATAAAATAACATGTAGCTCAGGTACCTGACCCATCCTGAGGAGCTGGCAACTAACCTAAGATGAATTGGAGTTATTTAGACAAATGAGGGTGGAGATGAACAGGGCATCCTTATTTGGTCTTAACCATCAGTCCATCATACATCAGGCTTTTAATTTTTTTTATTCTTGTCTCATTTCATGTAATCCTGCTCTCAATTCTAATTTTTACAGTTGTCAAAATAAATTTTATAATTTAAAAAATACTAAAATATACCTTGAAAACCACTAGTATTTTAAATACATAATTTTTGTAATGTTTTGATTTTGATTTTTTTATAATTTCAACTTTTATATACAGGGGTTACAGGTGTAGGTTTGTTACATGCATATATTGCATGATGCTGAGGCATGGAGTATGAATGATCCTGTCACCCAGATAGTGAGCATAATACCCAACAAGTAGTTTTTCAGCCCTTGGCTCCCTCCTACTCTCCACCCTTATTAGTCCCCAGTGTCTATTGTTACCATCTTTATGTCCATGTCTTTATCAGAAGCATGAAAACAGATTAATAACCCATGTTGCTGCAAATGATAGATTTTCATTTTTTTAATAGTTTACTACTATTCTATTGTGTATACATACCACATTTTCTTGATCCATTCTTCTGTTGATGGGTACTTAGGTTGACTTCATGTCTTTGCTACTGTGAAAACTGCTGCAATAAACATGGGAGTATAGATATACCTTCAGTATCCTCATTTCTTTTATTTTGAATATAAATACTCAGCAGTAGGATTGCTGAAGCATATGGTAGTTTTATTCCTAGCATTTAAGGAACCTCCGTACTGTTTTCCATAATGGCTGTACTAATTCATATTCCCAAAAACAGTGTATGAGACTTCCTTTTTCTCTGCATCCTTGTCAGCATTAAATTAATAAAATTAACAGGTATAAAATGCTTTGCATCATCTTTTAAAAACGATTTTTATAAAGAAATTCTAAGAATTTAACATTCTGTCTCTTCAATATTTGTGAACTTGTAAAAAGTATGTATACAAGTGGCCAAAAACTAGAATGAAGAATGGAAAATAAAGCATGATTTTTAAAAGTGATCAGTTCAATAGTGATTTTTTCTGTAGTGTTTCTTTTTATAATACATGGGTAGCAATATTTAAGAATAATAAGAAAATGTCTTAGTTTACATATTTATACAATATTGATTAATCAAGGTATGAGTATGCACATTTGAATATACAGAATGGACTAGATCCAACATATGCCTCTCCCTGTCCATAAATCATATTTAGAATTTTAACTCTCATATATAGCATAAGTCCAAATCCCATCTTTCTAAATTTTATTTCTTTGCTTCTGCCATAAAGGATGCTTTCATCCAAAGATTATCTATTGCATTTCAACTACTCATAACCTACTAATCAGCTTTGGTGGCATTTTTTTTCATGTCATATGCAGATTATACAAATGTTTTACATATTATCAGCAAGTGCATTCTTTTTGACACTTCAGCCAGGTGTGGAAAAATTTCTAACACTGTTTTCCTTCTAACAGATTAAAATTACTGTTATTTTGAGAGTTTGGTATAATTTTAGAATCAGCAATGCTAGGTTTTTTTCATACACTATTTATGAAGAATAGTATGAAATCACCATACCAGCTGCAATATATTGTTAAACTCTCCAAAGAACACTTTCTATTATTTTGTCTGTCTGTGTCATTGTCTTTCTTTCCTCCTGTGTTTTTGTATCAGACAACACTTGTTTTCTGAAGGGAAAATGATGATCATATCTGTTGTAATTCTGAAGGTTCTTCAAATGCAAAAGGATTTATAACTCTTATATTATCTATGAATCTGTATGAATTAGAAATAAAATACTATTAGATTAAAATTGAAAAATAATTTTAAAAGCATCCTTTCGTTGTTTAGTTATATTTCTTTGGTATAAAACTACACGTTCATTTAAGTCTTTAATGTATCTTGAGTTATAATAATTTTTGTATAGGGTGAAAAATGGAGATCCTGGACTTCAATCTTCTGCATATAGCTCTTAGTTATCCCAGCACCATATATTGACTAGGGAGATTTTTCCCTATTGTTTGTTATTGTCAATATTGTTGCAGATCAGCTGGTTGCAGGTGTATGGCTTTACTTCTGGGTTCTCTATCCTGTTCCATTGGTCTATGTGTCTATTTTGTACCAGTACCATACTGCTTTGAATACTGTAGCCTGGGGTAGTGTGATGCCTCCAGGGTTGTTCTTTGCTTAGGATTTCTTTGGCCCTTTTGATTCCATGTGAATTATAGAATAGTTTTCTTTAATTCTGTGAAAAATGACATTGGTAGTTTGATAGGAATAGCATTAAATCTATAAATTGCTTTGGGCAGTATGGCCATTTTAACAATACTGATTCTTCCTGGCCTTGAGCATGAAACGTTTTTCTATTTGTTTGTGTCATCTCTAATTTCTTTCAACAGTGTTTTGTAATCCTCATTTTAGAGATCTTTCATCTCCTTGGTAAGCTATATTCCTAGATATTTTATTTTTGTGGCTGTTGCAAATGGCATTGCATTTTTGATTGGGCTTTCAACTTGAATGTTGTTGGTGTATGGAAATGCTACTGACTTTTGTGCATTGGCATTATATCCTGAAACTTTACTGAAGTCATTTATCAATTTTAGAAGCCTTCTGGCAGAGCCTCTGGGGCTTTTTAGGTATAGAATCAGATTGCCTGCAAAGAAAAATAGTTTGACTTGTTCTCTTTTTATCTGGATGCTTTTTTTTTCTTTCTCTTGCCTGATTGCTTTGGCTAGGACTTCCAGTACTATGTTGAATAGAAAGGCTGTGAGTGGACATGCTTATCGTGTTACAGTTCTCAAGGGGGAATGGTTCCAGCTTTTGTTCATTTAGAATGATGTTGGCCGTGGATTTGTCATATAGAGCTCTTATTATTTTGCGGTATGGTCCTTTGATGTCTAACTTGCAGAGGATTTTTAACATGAAGGGATGTTGCATTTTTTTGAAAAGGCTTTTCTCCATCTATTGAAATAATCACCAAGATATGACATTCTGGATATCAGCCTTAGCGAAGAGTTTATGACTATGTCCCCAAAATCAATTGCAACGAAAAAAAAAGTTGACAAGTTGAATCTAATTAGACTACAGAGGTTCTGCACAGGAAAATAAGCTATTGACAAAGTAAACAGACAACCTACAGAATGGGAGATAATATTCCCAAACTATGCATCTGACGAAGTTCTAATATTTAGAATCTATAAAAGATTTAAGCTATTGCATAAAGAATAAATAAACTCATTAAAAATGGGCAAATGACATGAACAGATACTTCTTAAAAGAAGACATACATGTGCCCAATAAATATATGAAAAAATGCTATCATCACAAATCATTAGAGAAATGCAAATTCAAACCACAAGGAGATACCATCTCACAACAGTCAGTATGGCTATTACTAAAAAAGTCAAAGAAAATACTGCAGGAAAAAGATAGGTATAAAAAAATAAAAAAAAAGTTAACAAAGGTCAAAGTACAATAGATGCTGGCAGGGTTGCATAGAAAAGGTGACACTTATACACTGCTAGTGGGATGTAAACCAATTCAGCCACTGTAGAAAGCAACTTAAAACACAACTATCATTTGATCCAGCAATTTAACTACTTGGTATTTACCCCAAAGCACAATAAATATTCTACCAAAAAGACACATGCACTCATATGTTCATTGCAGCACGATTCACAATAGCAAAGACATGGAACCAATCAAGATGCCCATCAGTGGTGGACTGGATAAAGAAAATGTGATACATAAACCGTGGAATACTATGCAGCCACAGAAAAGAACAAAATGATGTCCTTTGCAGCAACATGAATGCTAGAGGCCATTATCCTAAGCAAACTAATGCAGAAATGGAAAACCAAGTATATATATTATTACTTACAAGTGGGAGGTAAACACTGAATACACATGGACAAAAAGTGGAAACAATAAATACTGGGGACTGCTTTAGTGGGGAGAGAGCTAGAGTGGTGTACTGTGCTCATGACCTGGGTGATGGTATCATTTATACACCAAGCCTCAGTGGCACAATATTTGCCCATTTAACAAACATGCACATTATATTAGTCTGTTCTCACACTGCTAATAAAGACATACCCAAGACTGAGTAATTTATAAAGGAAAGAGGTTTAACTGATTCACAGTTCAGCATGGCTGGGGAGGCCTCAGGAAACCTACAATCATGGTGGAAGGGGAAGCAAACACATCCTTCTTCACATGGTGGCAGCAAGGAGAAGTGCAGAGCAAATCGGGGGAAAGCCCCATATAAAATCGCCAGATCTCATGATAAGTCACTCACTATCATGAGAACAACACAGAGGTAACCACCCCCATAATTCAATGACCTTCACCTGGTTCCTCCCACAACACATGGGGATTATGTGAACTACAATGCAAGATGAGATTTGGGTGGTGACACAACGAAACTATATCACACATGTACCCCTAGAACCTAAAATAAAAGTAGATGAAGAAAAAACAATTCCATTTTCTAATAAAATTTCTCAGAAACCACCCAATCTTTATAAAATTTAACTTGAACATATCTAAACTCTTACTCATCTGTAGTATTCCTTCTCTAATTATTACATGATTTGAAATTAAACCCTTTACTTTCATCTACCTTTCTTTAAAATATGCAAGTTACTTTATACACTGCCTTTTTAGTACATCAAAATGTTTTGTTGTTATTGGTGCAAAACTTCAACACAAGATAATACTGCATACCATTTTCTATCAGATTTGTTGGTTAAAATTATTGTAATCAAGATATCACAATATGTAAATATTACCCACTATTTAATGGTATAAGTATATAACTGTTAATTATTTATATTGGATTATTGGATTTATATTGGATAACATACAGAAATTATTATATTTCTGTATGTTAGAAATCCAACCAGGAATATACAACATTTCAGCAACAATATTAAGAATAATAAGGCTGGGTGCAGTGGCTCACGCTTGTAATCCCAGCACTTCGAGAGGCTGAGGCGGGTGGATCATGAGGTTAGGAGTTCAAGACCAGCCTGGCCAACATAGTGAAACCCTGTCTCTACCAAAAATTAAAAAAAATTAGCTGGGTGTGGTGGCGGGCACCTGTAATCCTAGCTACTTGGGAGGCTGAGGCAAGAGAATTGCTTGAGCCCAGTAGGTGGAGGTTGTGGTGAGTCAAGATTGCGCCATTGCACTCCAGCCCAGGAGACAGTGTGAGACTCTGTCTCAAAATAATAATAATAATAAGAATAAGAATAAGAAGAAGAAGAAGAAGAAGAAGAAGAAGAAGAAGAAGAAAAAAAAAACCCTACTAATTGATCCATCAAAAACTGGCTTTACAAAATGAGAATACAAAATTGTAACTATTTTCAAAAACACCTTATCTGTCAAAACATGTTTTGATTTTCTAGAGTGTATACAATTATTATTTCAATTGTAGTTGCAATGTATTTGGATTCTCTAGAAGCCTAATGTAATATTTGTGGCTTTTCAGAATAATCATTAGTGCTTTCAAAACCATTAAATGTCAAACCAGATGATATACACTGTGGAATCTGTATTGGGAAATGTAAAAGGAAGGACTGGACAGGATAAGGTTTGTAATGTCTCCCATTTCTAAAGCTTCCTCTAGGGCATTTTGGCCCATAGCTTCTTATGGCTCCAGCCATTTCTTAATGCACTGGTGGCCAAGCTGCCTAACATGATTTTGCTACCATAATCACAGCCACTTGGATCAAAGGAGACACCAGTCTCAAGGAATGATAATCCATATGTTGAATGGAGAACTTTATAAAGTGTATTAATGTATTTAAAAACTGCAAAAAGAGTAGATTTTAAATGGTCTCCCCACAAACATTAAGTAGGTGAGGTGAGAGTTTAATTAGATTATTAATTAGATTAATTATCCTGATTTAATCATTTTGCATTGTGTGTGTGTGTATATATATAAACATCATATTGTACTGCATAAATATATACAATTATTATTTTTCAGTTAAAACATTTACAAAAAGTCTTAATAATGACTGTTTTAGCTGACAGGGAAGAGATAACTAAATTAAAACTGTAATATTCTTTCAGTTGAGAACTTGAAATCCTTAAGTTATACAATGCCAGTGTTTACTAGTAGCTGCCTAAGCTGAAAGAAACAGGAAAAAAAGAGTATCAGAGGCAATATGGAGAAAAACAACAAAATTGATGATACTAATGCCTCTACCATTGCTACTACTAATAACAGTGAGTTGAAATAACTGGTGAATAACAACAGACATGTAGAGGGAGCAGGTAATTACTGAAATGAAGAAGCAGTTCTTACTGCTGATTTCTTATCAGAACCATATCATCATAAGGTATCCTGGTTCCTAGAGCAAACTTAGACCCTGAATGACTTCTTGGTCTCTATCATTCTAATTTACAAGGGCCATGACTATATTGCAGTTCTGAATTCTATTTGGGTGGTCCGGATTTTCACAGGACTGGTTATAACAAGATTCACTTTTTTCTTATTTCCTTGTATCTTTTCAACCAACTCCCTTTTTCTAATATAAATAAATTGATGTCTAAAAACCCATAATACATAATTCAGTTAATCTAAGAGGGAGAATTAACATGATTTTAAGTATTTCTTTTTTGGCCTTTAAAATATATAAATATAGATATCTGGTTTATTCATGATCATTGTTAAGTAGTATTTATTTGTTTGGACAGACCTATATTTTGTTATCCATTTTTGTGTTAATAATCTAATCCTTCACCTTATATTTCTTTTAAAATAATCCTGCTATGAACAAGAATACTTTAGTATATGCCTCAGAGTGATTATGAGGAAGATTATTTTAAGAATATAAGCACTGAAGTATGGAAATGCTGAATCATGGGTTTTGTACATTCTTAACTTAGATGTTGCTTTCCAAAGTGGTTGCATTAAGGTACATTCCTCCTCCATATCCAGCAGTACATAAAACTTCCCTTCCTCTGTATCCTTCTAATTTTCACACTTTCAACTGTTTATTGATATAAGAGATGTGAAATACTATGTGGATTTAATTTCCATCCTTGATTATTAGAGAAGTTGAGAGTCTATTACCCGTCTATGTTTCTTCATTTGTGAGTTGGCTTTTTCATTCAGTAGGCTTATTTTTTTGTCAGAGTACTTTTCCCAATCAAGGATTGCTTCAATTTAGTTTTTAAATTTGAGGGTAATGTGTTGGGCCATACTGTTAGTAAAAAGTTGAACTTTATACCTATGTATATTCAAGCCTACATTTAGAAAATTTTTAGGAAGCTGTCTTCATCTCCCATTCAGAGTCTAGTCTGAGACAGGCAAGTTTTCACCATCTCTGTTTATTGGAAGGTGGACTTGTCTTAGTTCACCTTAGTAAACCCTGAGGGTCCTAGCTTGTGTAAGGCATCCAAGTTCCAACCACCCAACTTGTGTGCTTGGGGACTTATCTCCTTTCCCTGACATGTCCTTATTGTTAAAACAATAACCTTATTGCTTTAACAGGTCACAGAATTTGGCAAATGCCTGAATGTTGTTTTAACTTTAGTACCAGCTTACTACTGTGATGTGCTGTGTGGCTGCTCATGTAAGAAATACAACCCCCCAAAAAAGAAGGAAAAGGGAAAAGAAGGGAAAGGGAAAAGCAGAAAAAGAAAAAACAAATTGGGGGCCCTGGTTATGTAGGTGAAGCCTGACAAAAACAAACAAACAAACAAAAAGATAGTAAAACACCTACAAAAAGAACTCTGCCAAAATGAAGACTTTGCTGTTTGGCATTACCACCCATGCTGTCTTTCTTAATGTCTTCCAAAAATTTTGCCTAGTCTACTGAGAAAACCCTTCTTAATTTTGACTGGGATGCAAAAACTGGCTTATGTGTATTCTGCACATGTGTTGATGATGAATTCCCTACAATTGTAAGTGAAAATCTGTAATTAAGTCTCTGTTGTTGCTATCTGATTTCATCCCACGTTTCCTATCTGGCATTTTAAAAACATAGGCCTCTAGGATTCCATGTGGAATGCTGTATCGTCCCTGACTGCAGACCCTGTGTAAGCTTCCATGTCCTCTGCTTTTCTTTAACAGTTACCATTGCCCTAATCTCTTCAAGTTTTCAGAAATTTTTTGAAAGACCTTTTATACCAATGCTTGCTCAACCTTCTTATTCTCCTCATTTTTTTTTCTATCAATTAAATGGAGGTTTTAGGGAAAGAATGCAGGTATATCCATGTGCTATGATCGGCATCTTAAAAGTTTCTGTTAACTAGTTTTGTACAAGTTGTTGGCTTTTTTATTTTTATTTTTTCAAAAACACGGTATTGCTCTGTTGCCCAGGCTGTAGTGCAATGGCACAGTCTTAGTTCACTGCAGCCTCCAACTCCCAGGTCCAAGCGATCTTGCCACTTCAACCTTCCTCCCAAGTAGCTGAAACTACAGGCACCCATCACCACACCCAGATAAATTTTTATTTTTTATTTTTTTAGAGATGGGGTTGCCCTATATTGCCCAGGGTGGTCCAGTTTGTTCACAAGTCTTAATATGTTCTTAGAGTTAGAAGGCAATGTCAATAAATCAGTGATCCAGGTGTATAATCAGTCAATTAGAAAGTTAATTTCTCTTCTAGATGGATATCTACTTTTTACATTTATGTAGGAATGCAGACCTGGCATAATCAGATTTTAATTTTTAGAAATATAACTGCCATCAGAATTTTACATCAGATCTCCCAGCTTATTAGTGTTGTCATATTATTCGACTTTACTTTTGTTGTCGTTGTGCAAGGTGAACAAAATATTTCTGCAGAAAGTCTCCAGAGTGCATGATACTAGTTCATGATCTCCGTTTTAGATAAGTGTTTCACATAATTATTAAAAAATCTTCAGAATTCATTATTGTTCTCCACATTTATAGACAAACTGAGGGGCTTCAATAAGGTTAATGAGTTTTCCAGATGCACCAGAGAGGGACTTGAAACATCTTTTAGGTCCAAATTATCTCACTAAATGGAAATGTTGTCCTATATATTCTTTGAAAATGCTGTGTATGTTTCTAAAACATATGTTGATTTGGGGGAGTTTAAAGATTATCTCCAGATCGTCAAATAACTTGAACGCAGAGCCAGTGCTAACTGCTTTCAGTGTTAACCTCCTCATTTTTCAGGGTCTTGAAATTTGATTTCACTTCTACCAACTCTACTCAAAAAAAGGCTAAGAGTAATATTTTAGGGAGCATTTTATTTTTATATGCAGCATATGAAAATTATTCTCATTAAACATTTCATGAACATGTTAATAATGAGTGCGCTGTTTGCCAAGTGAAATTGTGTTTGTGTATGTGTCACCTATTCCTACATGTGGGGTTTTAATGTGTTATGCTCAACAAATCAAGAACAATTTGAAATGCTTAATTGCAAATATTCTTTATTATTTTAAAGAGATATGGATTGTTAGCAAAATTTTTGCTGCTAATTTTCTATGACATTAAATACTTTGTTTAATGATTGTGTAAATGTAAAACCATGTTTCTATTTTTTATAAAACCAATTTGAATTCTGGATGAATAAATAGTGCATTATAACTCATTTCTTTTATATTTCAATCAGTTCAAATAATTATTTGACCAAAAGTTAGAAATTCGTTTATTCACTTAATATCAAATATTTCTATATATGTTTGTTTGTATTGTGTATACATACATACAGGTATGCACATATATATAATTAGAAATATATCAACTTTTCTTACAAAAAAAGTTACAGAAAATCAATCTATGAAAGCTAGATCAACTGTCTCTAGGATTACTGCCCAAGTGTCCCAACTAATCTTTCTAGTCCAATATTACTTTTCTTCCACTTATATTCCTGTTCCATACAGCAGAGTTTTAAAAAACATAACTCATATCTTGGCACTCCTCTGCTTGCCACCTTCCAATAGCTTTCCATCAAACTAAGCATAAAAGTACAAAGCCTGCACTGGCCTGCCTGGCCCTACATAAATCTTGCTTTTACCTTCTTTTCCAACTCATCTTTTAGTAATTTCCCTTTCCTCATGACATTCCCACCACCGTGACAATAATGCCATCATCCAAAAACCTACCTTAGAGTTTCAGCATTTGCTGTTCTCTCTAACTTAAATTTTTGCAACAAGGCCTGGTTACCAAAGCACCCTGTTTTATTTTTACCCTAATACATTACAGGTTTTAAAAAAATATATGCTGACTCTTCATCTCTATTTTTTTATTTTTATGAAATTATAGCATACTAAAGAAAGGCACACAAATCATAGTGCAGAGCTCAATTTACAAAGTGAATACATCCATCTAACCACCACCTAGATCAAGATAAGTGGACATTACCAGCACTCCAGAAATGCCGCTCATTCTCTCTCCCAGTCTGTTCCTCCTAAAAACAGCCACTGCCTCACTTTTATCTCTATAGATTATATTTTCCTATTTTAACTTCAGATCAATGAAAGCTGTAGTTTAGTGCCTGACATTTAAAATTTATGAGTTAAAAATATAATATGAAATCTACCTGCACAAATTTTTTAGTGTACAGTATAGAATTGTTCACAATATGCACACTGTTGTACAGCAGATCTCTAGAGCTTTTTTGTCTTGCATGATTGAAGGTCTATTCCAATTGCAATTCCTTATTTCCTCTCCTCTACCTCTTGGCAATCAGCATTCTACTTTCTGCGTCTGAGGCTTAAACTATTTTAGATATTTTATAAACTAGGAATCATGCAGTATTTGTCCTTTTGTGACTGGCCTATTTCACAGAACAAATTATCCTCAGGGTTCATTCACATTGCCAGATGTGCCAGGACTTCCTTCATGTTTAAGACTGAATCATATTCCATTGTATATGTATTCCACATTTTAAAAAATCCATTTATATGTGGGATGTACATTTAGGTTATTTCTACCTCTTGCTCATTGTGAATAAGGCTGCAATGAACATAGGAATGTAAAATATCAATTCAAGATCCTGATTTCAATTATTTTTAATAAATGCATAAGAGTGGAATTGCTGCACCATATGGTCATTCTATTTTTAATATTTTTGTGAAACCTCCATACTGTCTTCCATGGTTGCTGCATCATTTTAGATGCCCATCACAGTATACAAGGATCCAAATTTCTCCACATTCTTATCAACACATTGTTCATTTGGGTGGGGAGGGCAGTTGTGTTTTTTGTTTCTTATAATGAGCATCCTAACAGGTACAAGGTGATAGCTCATTTTGGTTTTGATTTGCATTTCCCCGATTATTTGTGATATTGAGCTTCTTTTCAAATACCTGTGGACCATTTGTATGTCTTCTTTGGAGAAATGTCTTTTCAAGTCCTTTGCCCTTTTATTAATTGGGGGTTTTTTTCAATTGTTGTTTTTGAGTTGCAGGAATTCCTTATATTTTTTTAATTCTGATGTCTTGACAGATATATGATTTGCAAATATTTTCTCCTCTTCCATGGCTTGCCCTTTCACACCGTTGATTGTACCTTTGCTGTGCAGTTGTGTCTTTGTTTTGTTTTGTTTTGTTTTATGGTTGATGTAGTCTCACTTGTCTATTTTTGCTTTTGTGGCCTAGGCTTTGGGGTCATATCCAAAAAACTTATGCAAGACCAGTATCGAGGAGCTTTTCCCCTTTGTTTTCTTCTTGTATTTTACAGTTTCAGGCCTTTTATTTTTAATTTTTTTGGACAAATGGGATCACATCAAGGTGAAAAGCTTCTGAACAGCAAAGGATACAATCAAGAAAGTGAAGAGACAACCCACAGAATGGGATAAAATATTTGCAAAGTACCCATCTGACAAGGGATTAATAACCAGAATATATAAGGAGTTCAAAACAACTCCATAGAAAAAAATAATAATACAATAAAAAATGGGCAAAAGATTTGAATAGACCTTTCTCAAAAGATGACATACAAATGGCAAAGAGGCATATGAAATGGTGCTCAGTATCATTTAATCATCGGAGAAATGCAAATCAAAACTACAATGAGATATTTTCTAACAACAGCTAAAATGGCTTATATCCAAAAGACAAACAATAACAAATGCTGGTAAGGATGTGGAGGAAAGGGAACCATCAGATACTGCTGGTGGGAATATAAATCAATTTCAGGTCTTAATTCAAGTCTTTAATTCATTTTCAGTTTATTTTTGTCTGTGGTATAAGATAAGGATCCTAGTTCACATTTTTCCTTGTAGATATCCAGTTTTTTTTAACATCATTTGTTAAAGAAAGCATGGTTTTCTCCTTATATATTCCTGGTACCTTAGTTGAAGATCAGTTAGCCATACATGCATGAGCTTATTTCTGGGCTCTATTCTGTGCATTGACCTATGTGTTGCTTTTTATGCCAGTACCATATTGTTTTGTAATGTCATTTGAAGATAGGAAGTGTGAGGCCTCCAGGTTTGTTCTTTTTGTTCAAGGCTACTTTACCTATTGTGTCTTTTGTGGTTCCACATGAATTTTAGAATTTTTTTCTACTTCTGTGGAAAATGCCATTGAACTTTTCATAGCGATTGCATTAAATCTGAAGATCACTTTGAGCAGCATGAACATTTTAACAATATTGATTCTTTTGATTCATGAACTTAGGATAGCTTTTGATTTACTTCTGACTTTTTTAGTTTCTTTCATCAGTATGTTGCAGTTTTAGTGTACAAGTCTTTTACCTCCTTGGTTAAATTTATTCCTAAGTATTTTATAATTTTTGATGCTATTGTAAATGGAATTGTTGTCTTAATTTATTTTTCAGATAGAGTGTTGTTAGTGTATAGAAATGCACCTGATTTTTTATGTTAATTTTTAAATATACAACTTTATTGAGTTCATTTATTAGTTCTAACAGTTTTTTGATGGAATCTTTAGAGTTTTCTGTATATATGATCATTACATCTGCAGAGACAATTTTAATTATTCCATTTCAACCTGGGAGTCTTTTATTTCTATTTCTGCATAATTGCTCTGACCAGGACTTCCAGTAATATGTTGAATAAAAGTGCTGAGAATGGACATCCTTATCTTGCTCCTGAGCTTAGAAGAAAAGCTTTCAACTTTTCATCATTGAATTTGGTGTTAGCTGTGTGCTTGACATATATGGCCTTGTTATGTTGTGATACATTTCTTCTATACTTAATTTTTAAAACCGGTTTTTGTTATGAAAAGATGTTTAATTTTGTCAAATGCTTTTCCAGCTTCTATTGAGATGATCATATGATTTTTATCATTCATTCTGTTAATATGTTAGATCACATTTATTTATTTTTTGGGGTATGTTCAAACACCCTTTCATTTAGGGATAAATCACACTTGGTCATAAAATAGGACCCTTTTAATATGCTACTGCTACTGAATTTGTCTTATTTATATATATCCATCAGAGATACTGGCCTACTGTGTTTTTTGTTATAGTCTTAGTCATTGTTTGGCATTAGGGTAACGCTGGCCTCAATGAGTTTGGAAGTGTTTCCTACTCATCAATTTTTTTTAAAGATTTTGAGAAGACTAGGCATTAATTCTTCATTAAATACTTGGTAGAATTTTCCAGTGAACCCATCTAGTCCTGGATTTTTCTTTGCTGGAAAGTTTATTATTACTTTCAAAGGTAAAGATTCAATCATTTTACTCGTTATTGGTATTTTTGGACTTTCTATTTCTTCATGATTCAGTCTTGCTAGGTTTTTATATTTCTAGGAATATATCCATTTTAGTTCAGAATTATCTTTTATGATCCAATTTATTGCTGTGTCACAAGTTGTAATGTCCCCCTTTTCATATGTGATTTTATCCATTTGAATCTTTTCTCTTTTTTGTTCTTCATATAGATAAATGTCTGTTAGTTTTGTTGATCTTTTCAAAAAACCTACCTTTAGCTTGGTTGATTTTTTAAAATTGTAATTTCTATTTCACTGCTTTTAATTCTAATCTTCATTATTCTCATCCTTCTGCTAGCTTTGGACATAGTTTGTCTTTTCCTTCTTTGTTTGAGGTGCAAATTTCTATCATACGAGATCTTTCTTCTTTTTTAAGTAGGCATTTATCACTATGAGCTTACCTCAATAACGACTTTGTTGCATCCCATAGGTTTGGGTAGGTTATGTTTCCGTTTTCTTTCTCTCAAGATTATCTTCGAATTTCCCTTTTGATATCTTTTTTAATTATTTTGTTTTATTTTCATTTTTGTGGGTACTCAGTAGGTGTGTATATTTATGGTGTGTTAGCCCATTTTCATGCTGCTGATAAGGACATTCCTGAGACTGGGAAAAGAAAAAAAAAAGAGGTTTAGTTGGATCTGCAGTTCCACATGGCTGGGGAAGCCTCAGAATCATGGTGGGAGGTGAAAGGTACTTCTTACAAGTACCCTGATAAACCCATCAGATCTCATGAGACTTATTAACTATCACAAGAATAGCACAGGAAAGACTGGCCCCCCATTATTCAATTACCTCCCCCTGGTTCCCTCTCACAACACCTGGGAATTTTGAGAGATACAATTCAAGTAAAGATTTGGGTGGGGACACAGCCAAACTATATCACTGTGTGGCTGCCCCCTCCAAATCTCATGTCCTCCCATTTCAAAATCAATTATGCCTTCTCAGCAGACTCCCAAAGCCTTAACTCATTTCAGCATTAACTCAAAAGTCCCCAGTCCAAAGTCTCATCTGAGACAAGGCAAGTCCCTTCTGCCTATGAGCCTGTAAAATCAAAAGCAAGCTAGTTACTTTCTAGATACAATGAAAGTATAGGTATTGGGTAAGTACAGCCATTCTAAATGGGAGAAATTGGCCAAAACAAAGGGGTAACAGGGTCCATGCAAGTCTGAAATCCCATGGAGCAGTAACATTTTAAAGCTCCCAAATGATCTCCTTTGACTCGAAGTCTCACATCCAGGTCACACTGATGTAAGAGGTGGGTTCCCATGGTCTTGGGCACCTCTACCCCTGTGGCTTTGCAGGGTACAGCCTCCCTCCTGGCTGCTTTCAGGGTATGGCATTGAGTGTCTGTGGCTTTTCCAGGTTCAGAGTGGAATCTGTCAGTGGATCTACCATTCTGGTGTCTGGAGGACAGTGGCCCTCTTATCACAGGTCCATTAGACTGTGCCCCAGTAAGGACTCTGTGGGAGGTCCGATCCCACATTTCTCTTCTACATTGGCTTCGTAGAGGTTTTCCATGAGGGCCTGTCCCTGTGGAAAGTTTTGCCTGGTTATACAGGTGTTTCCATACATCTTCTGAAATCTAGGCAGAGGTTGCTAAACCTCAATTCTCGACTTCTGTGCACCCAAGGCTCAACACCACATGGAAGCTGCTGAGGTTTGGGGCTTCCACCCTCTGAAGCCACTACCTGAGCTGTACATTGGCTCCTTTCAGCCACAGCTGGAGTGGCTAGAATACAGGGCACCAAGTCCCTAGGCTGCACACAGTGCAGGGACCCTGGTCCTGGCCCATTAAACCACTTTTTCCTCCTGGGTCTCTGAGCCTGTGATGGGAGGTGCTGCCCTTGAAGGTCTCTGACATGGCCTGGAGGCATTTACTCCATGGTCTTGGGGATGAATATTAGGCTCCTTGCTACTCATGCAAAGTTCTGCACCCAGCTTGAATTTCTCCCCAGAAAATAGGTTTTTCTTTTCTATCGCATAGTCAGGCTGCAAATCTTCCAAACTTTTATACCCCAGATTATCTCTCTCAAGTTCAAAGTTTCACAAATCTCTAGAGCAGAGGCAAAATGCTTCCAGTCTCTTTGCTAAAACATAACCAGAGTCACTTTGTTCCAGCTCCCAACAAGTTCCTTATCTCCATCTGAACCACCTCAGCCTGGACCTTATTGTCCATATCTCTATCAGTATTTTGGGCAAAGCCATTCAACAAGTCTCCAGGAAGTTCCAAAATTTCCCACATTTTCCTGTCTTCCTCTGAGTCCTCCAAACTGTTCCAATCTCTGCCTGTTACCCAGTTCCAAAGTCACTTCCACATTTTTGGTTATCTTTTCAACAGCACCCCACTCCTGTTACCAATTTACTGTATTAGTCCATTTTCGGACTAATATAGTAACAGGACTAATACAGTAACAGCAGACTAACTGCTGATAAAGACATAACCAAGACTGGGGGAAAAAAAAGATGTTTAAATGGACTTACAGTTGCACGTGACTGGGGAGGCCTCAGAATCATGGTGGGAGGTGAAAGACACTTCTTACATGGTGGCAGCAAGAGAAAATGAGGAAGAAGCAAAAGGAGAAATCCCTGATAAACCCATCTTAGTAACCATCACAAGACTTATTAACCATCACGAGAATAGCAAGGGAAAGACCAGCCCCCATGATTTAATTACCTCTCCCTGGTTCCCTCCCACAACACATGGGAATTCTGGGAGATACAATTCAAATTGAGATTTGGGTGGGGGTACAGCCAAACCATATCCTATGAGGTACAAGATGTTTTGATAACAGGTATGCAATGTGAAATAAATACATCATGGAGAAAATGGTATATCCATTCCCTCAAGCATTCATCCTGAGTTACAAACAATCCAATTATACAACTTACAATTCAAAATTTACAATTAAGTTATTATTGACTATAGCCCCCCTGTTGCACTATCAAATAATAGGTCTTATTCATTTTTTCCAACTATATTTTCAACCCATTAATCATTCACACATCTGCCACAGCCCCCACTACCTTTCCCAGCCTCTAATAATCATTTTTTTGCTCTATGTTTATAAGTTCAATTGATTTCTTCTTTGACTATTGGGATGCACTCAGGATGGTGGCAGAAGTATTAAAGGGAAATATTAGGGAAAGTTATAGGAAATAGTCACAAACATTTTGGAAAGCTGAAAGGTTACATAGCTTGTAATAACTGAACAGGCTGAAGGCAGCTGGTTCTTAACTTAGAGCATTAGGTCATAGGGTAAATACTAGGGACAACAGAGGCTTCCCCAGTTAAGTCTGTTTACCCTACCTCCATTAACTAACCTTTGAGCCAGATGGTCCTCTTGGTGGGGAGGTCGACTAGAGATATTGCCCCCTAATGGTATTTACTTTAGACTGGGGTACCTGAGCTTTAATCATTCATAGAACTGCTCTCTTAACCATGTTAATTATCCTCAAGTGTGTTTACTCAAAGCTTCTGTTGTTAATTCTGTTCTAAATAAATGCCTGGAGTGTGAGCTGCTCAGGGCTGGCTGGAGTGACAAACCTTTCTTGGTGTACAGGTAGTCGGACACTTAGCTGGATTGGCAAAGCAGAATATTTGTGCGTCAGTGTACGTTTTATTCATCCATCATTTGGGTCAGGGTCTGCGAGAAGACCCCCACAGCTAATGCCCTCTTGTGAGGAGCAATACCTCAATTGGTGCCCCGTGTGAGGAGCCGTACCACAATTTCTGACCCATTGATTGTTCAAGAATATGTTGTTTAGTTTTCACATAATTCTGAATCTTCTAGTTTTCCTTCTGCTATTGATTTCTAGTTTCATTCCGTTGTTATAAGGAAAGATAGTTTGTATGATTACGATCTTCTTAAATTTCTTCAGACTTGTTTTGTGGTCATACATGTGATCTATCCTGGTGTATTAGTTAGGGGTCTCTATCGGGGCAGAACTAATAGACTAGAAGTATATATAAAGGGGAATTTATTAGGAGAATTGACTCACACTATCACAAGGTGAAGTTCCATGAGAGGCCATCTGCAAGCTGAGGAGCAAGGAAGCTAGCCCTAGTCCCAAAACCTCAAAAGTAGGGAAGCCAACAATGCAGACTTTGGTCTGTGGTAGAAGGCCCAGTAGCCCCTGGAGAATCACTGGTGTAAGTCTAAGAGTACAAAAGTGGAAGAACTTAGAGTCTGATATTTGAGGGCAGGAAGCATCCAGCTTGGGAGAAAGATGGAGACTGGAAAACTCAGAAAATCAAGTCCTTCCAACTTCTACCTGCTCTATTCTAAACATAGTGGCAGCTGATTAGATGGTGTTCACCCAGATTAAGGGTGGGTCTGCCTCTCCCAGTCCACTGATTCAAATGTTAATCTCCTTTGGCAACACCCTCACAGACACACCCAGGAACAATACTTTACATTCTTCAATACAGTAAAGTTGACAATAATTAGCATCACACCTGCAGAATTTGTAGTATATTGCTGTTAGGTGAAATATTCTGAGTATTTCTGTTAGGTATTAGGAGTATAGTATTGTTCTATCCTCTGTTTCCTTATTGACCTTTTGCCTAGATGTTCTAACCATTAACAAAAGTGGCATTTTAAAATTGACAACTATTACTGCATTGCTATTTCTCCATTCAGTTCTATCAATGTTTGCTTTATATATTTGGGTATACATAATGTTGGGTGCATATGTAGTTATTATATCTTCCTGATAAATTATCATAATATAATATCCTTGTTTCTTATGGAAATTTTTGACTTAAACTGTATTTTGTCTGATATAAGTATGGCTGATCTTATTTGGTTGCCATCTGCATGGAATATCATTTTTCATAATTTTAGCCTGTTTTCTTAAATTATGGTGAATCTCTCGTAGACAACATATAGTTGGATCTTTTTTAAAATCCATTAGTCATTCAGCTACTCTATCACGGTTGGGGGTTTAATCATTTACATTTAAAATAATTATTGCTAGGGAAAGACTTACTATTACCATTTTGATGTTTTCTGTCTGTCGTGTAGATTCTTGTCTCTTTTTTTCTGTCTTGTCTTCCTTTGTGTTTATTGATTTTTCTTTTAGTAGCATACAATGACTCCTTTCTCATTTTCTTTAATGTATTATCTAAAGATTATTTTATGGTTACAATGGGGCTTACATAAGATGTCTTGTAACAACATGTTTTAAGCTGATAACAACTTAATTTCAATTTCATACAAAATCTACTCTTTTATCTCTCCTTCCCACACTTTGTATTATTGATGTCACAAATTACATCTTCTATATTAACATTCATTAAAATATTTTTCATTATAATTATGTTTCTACTTTTGTCTTTTAACTCCTATATCATAATTCAAAGTGGCTTATGCACCACCACTGCAATGTTATCTTATTCTTTATTTGTCTATATGTTTTCCTTTTCCAGCAAGTTTCATACTTTTATATGTATTTGTATTTCTGCCTGGTGTCCTTTTGTTTCAACTTGAAAGACTTTCTTTAGCATTTTTATAAAGGTGGTCCAGTGGTGATAAATTCCCTCAGGTTTGGTTTATCTGGGAAAGTGTTTATCTCTCCGTTTTTGAAAAGCAGCTTTGCTGCATAATTGTATTCTTAATTGTCAATTTTTTCATTTAGCACTGTGAATACATCTTTTTCACTCCCTCTGGCCTGCAAAGTTTCTGCTGAGAAATTCTCTGATGGTCTTATGAGGGCTCCCTTTTACATGATGAGTCATATTTCTCTTGCTGCTTTCAGCAAGAGAAATTCTCTTTTTCTGCATAATTTGATTATAATGTATTTTCATGGAAACTACTTTAGGTTCATACTAGTTGGAGTCCATGGGGCTGCTTACATTTTGATATCTGCTTCTTTTTCCATATTTAGTGTTCAGCCATTGCTTCTTCAAATAAGCTTTTTGTACTTTTCTCTCTCCTCTGTCTAGAACTCTTATAATACATATACTGGCCCACTTGATGGTATTCCATAGATCTCTTAACTCTGGACTCTTTTTCATTTCTTTTTGTTTTTGCTCCTATGACTGGAAATTTCAAATGATCTGTCTTCACGTTTACATATTCCTTATTCTGCTTGACCAAGTCTGCTACTGAAACACTAGTACATTTTTTACTTTAGTTATTGTGTTCTTCAGCTCCAAATTTTCATGATTTTTTTAAGTTTTCGACCTCATATTCTTGATATTCTCATTTTGTTTGTGCATCGTTTTTCTGAACTGATTGAGCATCTTTATTATGATCAGTTTGAATTCTTTGTCAGGTAATTTTTTGCCAGGTGAGACAGAATCAGCTTCCTCAAGCACCCATCCCATTTCCATTTCTTTGGTGTCAGTTTCTGGAGATTCATTTCTTTTCTTTCATTGGGCCATGTTTTCTTTTTTCTTGGTGTGTCTTGTAAATAAGTATTTGAATACATGCATTTGAGGAAAAATGCCACCTCTACAAAATCTTTATGAGCTAACTCTGTAAAAGGAAGGACCTTCACCAATCAGCCTGTCTAGAGGTTCTAGGGGCCTCTCAAACTTTTTCTTGGGATTCCTCTTCTCTGGGATTTTGCATGCAATTTCCCAATTAGATTTACCAATCTGATTTTTTGTTTTGTTTTGTTCCATGAGTTTCTTGTCTCTTGTTCCTTTGGTGTCTATATATAGTAAGACATGTTCTCTGGCATTGCCTCAAGCTGCTGAATTCTCTTTTGTCCTCTGTGATCTCTAGGTATTTAAGGTATACCTGTTTTGTCAGTCCTCTGAGTTAGGTGAGATAGAATATCATCACTCACTCACCCCTGCCCACAAAAATCCAGAACATTGGACACGCTTTCCAGTCTTCTCTTTCCCTCCCAAGGGAAAAGATATATGCTGGGTGCTACCTCCCAATAGTGATGAGCTACACCCATTTGTTTGCAGTATTACAAATTTTCTGGCACTTACATAAGATATTGAGCTCTCTTTCATTCTGGTAGGCCCACAGGCATTCAAAGTATGCTAGTTCCCTGACAGCACTCTGAGTCATGACAGATAGAAATCAATCCTTTGAGCAGCACCACAAAAAATACAGAACATTAGTTGTATGTTCCCATCTTCTCTTTTCCTCCCAAGGGAGAAATTGTGAGCTGGGCTTTTCTTCCCAATAACAAGCTATGTGAGTGTGGGTAAGGGGTTAATGCAGTTGAAATGAAATGCTTTTCTTATCCAAATTAATACAGTTATTTTGGGCTTTGAGCATGTTTGGTGTGCTGCTTGTTTCTTATTCATTTCTGAAGTTCTCACAAAGGCATTTAGACTATATAGTGTTGTCAAGTCATTGTTTCTCTGGGGCAATAAGGTCTAGGTCTTCTTATTTCACCGTCTTTCTGATATCCTCCCTGTGCCTGGCTCCATTTGTTAAGCATTTGTGTTTTGAGATTTATTCATTTATTGCATATAGCAGAAATTCCTTTCTACATCACTGAATTATATGCCATTGCGCAGTTTATAGATACTTGTGCCATTGATAGGTACTTGGGTTCTTTCCAGTTTTTGGATCTTATAAATAATGATGATATGAACATTTTTCTGCATGTCTTTTAATTTACTTGTATATTTATTTTTGTTGGGTGTTTACCTGGGAATTAAATCGCTGAATCACTGGGTGGACATATGTTTAATTTTAGTAAAGAATACCAAGAGTTTCCCAAAGTAGTAAAAAATGTATATTAATTATTACCCACATTATGTAAGTTTTCTTACATATAAGCCAGCATTTCATTTTGTTATTGTTTTAGTTTTTCAAAATATTTTAATATATTTTCATTATTTAAAATTGATATGCAGAGGTATGTCATTAGAACTATAAAGTCATTTCTCTATGACTTGATGACCAGTGTTGGTAAGCAACTTTTCATATGCTTGTTGGCCATTTGATTATCTTTGTTTCTAAAAGAAAATCTTTAAATCTCTTGCCCATTTTTCTTTTAAGTTTCTGTTTCTTCTTTTTAATTTATTGGCATTCTTCATACATTCTAGATATAAATCCTTGGCACTTTGTTTCACTGTAGATATTGAATCATCTATATCTAACATCATAATAAAATAATTTAATGCTGGGCTTTAGGTTCTAATGGTAAATTGGATGAACAGTAGAATCAAACAAAGAGAAGCAAGAATTCAGAAAGTTCAAAGAAAAATTAGGGTGTTCTTTTGTAACAGAATATACTTCAAAATAGGTGATAGTTTCAAATGATGTAAATAAATTATTGGCTGGGTGCAGTGGCTCACACCTGTAGTCTTAGCACTTTGGGAAGCTGAGGCAGGAGGATCACCTGAGGTCAGGAGTTCGAGACCAACCTGGCCAGCATGGTGAAACCCAGTCTCTACCAAAAATACAAAAACTAGCCAGGCATGGTGGCACACGCCTGTAATCTCAGCTACTTGGGAGGATGAGGCAGGAGAATCGCTTGAACCTGGGAGTCGGAGGTAACAGTGAGCCACGATCACGCCACTGAACTCTAGACTGGGCAACAGAGGGAGATTCCATCTTAAAAAAAATGTTATTTCTTTATATAATATGTCTCAATTTTTATAAAATTAATTAAATTTGGGGCTAATATTTAATTGGTTTTTACTAAAGTTTGGCTTAGATCTTATTTCTGTTTATTAATATCACATTCTGCCCTTTGAGACATGCAAACTCAGCACTTTTTCTGTCTTCATGTTTCTTACTTACTATACTAATTATACCAGTGTAACATGACAATAACCAAATGCTTTTCTTATCAATTTTATTAATGTAATCCTACACTAGTTATCTTTGAGGCTGTTTCTTTTATCAGTTTAAACTCATATCTTATGAAAGATAACACAGAATTATAAACTGTGAGCATGCAACTCTGCTTTTCATGTTCAATCTCTGAAGGGGTTACATGGATGATCCTGCCTTTGTTGTGCTAAATAATTTCTTAGCATCAATCTTTGCATATTTCATTCATGCAAACATACTGAGAAAACCTCTATTTTAACCTCAGTTTCTCTGGACTTTGTAGAATCCAAAGTACTAAATGATCATTTAGGAGATATTGACCATGAGAGGGAAATCTAGATAAAATCTATTAAACACATAGAAAGTACTTTAAATAATGTTTTTGCTATAGGAGTTCTTTGTAACTTCAAGACGTACTTATTAATTATAAATTAAGTAGAACTAATTTGGAAAAATGGAAATAATTTATCAGGAACAGTATGAATTTTTTCCAGAATTTTTTTTCTCAGAGAAGGAACATGCTAATACTATGTTTATGAAATTATTGATGATGTTGTAGGGCTGATTTTCATTTATCAAGAAGTATGATTTGTATAACATGAGACTGACTATTAACATAATGGGAATATAAAGGTCAAGAAGTAGCTCCTTTCATAACTCTAAATTTTCATAGGCAAAATATGGGTATGGAAGAATGAATGAATGATTCCTTATGCCCTCTAGTTAATCTATATACATTATATTATGAAACACAACTCACAGGGCTGCATCTAAATCATATATTGGTGCACAGAATTGGAGTTTGGAAATTATAATCTGTAAATTTAAAATGTATTACTTTCTAATCATTATATTAGAAACAAATATAACTAGGTCACTACCACATTTACATTGCTAGATTCTCCAAATATAGAAATAGAATAAAAATGCTGCTCCAGATCTATATTGTAAATATATCACTCCTCTTATAACAGTAGTAATATCTAAGATTTCACTATGTAACAGTGATACTGCCTCACCTCTTGATTATAGTTTGGGCTATAACTTGTTCACTCTTTCATCAAATGATGCATTATGAACTTTGTCATAGGTATAGAAAATTGTTTTTTCATTGCTTACAATGTAGTACAGTTTCCGGAATTCAAGAACAAAGTTGGAATTAGCACTCTTATCTATGTTGTAGTGCTCTTTTAAATAAAACACCGTTCTTCCTTATGCCATTAAAAAATTATATAAATTATTCGTTTACTTTGGCTGATGATATAAAGTTTTGGCAATTACTTTAATTTTGATTTCTTCAATATTGAATTACCACTAGCTAAACAAAATCATAAAATGCCATAATACTCATTTTGATTGGTTCAATTTAGCTTTTGTTTAAGTTTGATGGTTTTAACTTTGGTTATATTTCTTTAGCTTTGGACTGTTTATAGACTTTATCTCGATTAGGTAGCATATGTGAAATTCTTAGGCTTCATTCTGTGGTCACTGTGTTAGGTATAAAGCAATAAAAAGTGGTGCCAGACAGCATGACACAGTTTATATAAATTTTGGTATTGCGTTGTTTTCCCTTGGTGAAATAGTGAGATATATTCTTGTGGGGTACATACATGCACAAATGACTGCTGTAAATAAATGTCTAGTTAACTATTATTGTATATTCATATAGTGTACCAGATCCTTTACAAGGTTTACTAATTTAATCCACACAATAACTTTTTAAACAACTACTACTATTCTTTCCATTTTACAGATGAAAAAATTGATGTGTTGAGATATTAAATAACATGCCTCAGATCACACACCTAATAAATATTGGAACCAATATTTAAACTTGGTTTCTATGACTCAGAGCCAAATTTTTAAATCACAAAACTAATAACTTTATCTTTTGGATAACACTAAAGAAGGAATTTATTTATGAATATTAACTTCCAAGTCAAATAACTAATTTGAGAATAACTATTCACATTAAAAAAATTTGCTCAGCAGAAAAATCTCTTTATATTACTGAATATTAGCATTTAATATATTTACTTAATATATACATAGAATATATATGTTTAGTATATATAATAAATACATATAATATACTATGTATTTATTAATTGTAAACACACAGAGACACAGTTAGCATGACTACATACCTGGAAGTCAGAGAAATTTGGTAGACTGTTAGCAACTGGCAGACAGACTATTCTGAAATAAAAATATATAAAATGTATACATGATTTTAAGAAATTGTATTTAACAATTTTACATTGGATAATATGAGATTAGGTTTAAAAAATACTTAAATAGAGGAAGAAAGTGAGATTTCATTCTTGATGAAAACTAGAATTAGCAGGTGATGAATCCTGCCAGGACTGGGTGCTTTCCTTCAAAGCAACAGGTTTCCTTCTGGCCAAGGATGTGTCTAGAAATGTCTTCCTGGAGCTATGGCCTGGTGTGGGGGCCTAATGACTCTTGCCAGTGGCCTATTCTGCTGTGGCTGAGCTGGTATTCAAAATGCAAGACTAAGTCCTCCCTACTCTTCTTTTTCCTTTCCTCAAGTGGGAGGAAGGGCTTTTTAATTTTTTTTTGCCATAAGCTGTGCAGTCTTGGCTTAGGGCTAAGGTGATGCCAGCACTACCTTAGCTGCCCTAGCTAGTATCCCGGTCACATGCCCACTAAGTCCTCTGGTTCTGGGCCCAGTTCAGCCTTAGGACATGCCTAGGAGTTGCAGACTTTGTGGCCTGGACTGCCTTTTGACTATATTTTAGGCCCCAGAGCACCTTAGCCAATGGTGGTGAGGCATGCTGGAACTCAAATTCTGACTGCTGAGATTGGTGATTCCTCTCTATCTAGGTTTTGTTTAAATGCTCACTCCATAGGCGGATGTCAGCTGATTTTGGTCTGCTTTTTCTTTCTACTATAACAGGGCAGCAGTGAGTTTAATGCCTCACAATTGCTGCATTTTTTCTCTCCCCAGAGCACAGGAATGCTCTCTGTATCATGTGGCTACTGCCTGGGGATTGTAGAAGAGTGGTGTCAGCAGCTCAAGACTGTTTTTTTTTTTTTCACCTCTTCAGTGCCTCTTTTATGAATACAAAGTTAACTCTAGGTACCATGAATGCTCATCTGATTTTTGGTTTTTATGAAGGTTTTTCTGTGTGTGCGTATGTAGATATTTGTTAAATTGGTGTTCTTGCTGGGGGGGACAATTGTTGTAGCCCTCTACTCTGTTATCTTGCATTTCCCTCTCTATCTGGAATCATAGTTTATTTTCAAAGTTTTCTTGATTCTTTATTAGTCATTCTGTATATATGAAACTCTGATAATCCATGAGCCAAATAAAGGGAAGCATGTTAATGCTTATATTTAAGTCATTATCTCATTCAAAATTCCATAATGTTGCCCATGTGATTCAATAGTTTTCAGCCTGCATAGATCGAGAGGAAAATATTGACATTAAAAATCATTTCAGGAAAAAAACCATAATAATAGACATTGCTTTTAACAAAATACATGTCATTCTACTAAAAATTCTCAAATATATGGGGACTTTTAAAACTGGATAAAGAGAAGCTAGAAAGAATGTATAAATTTTCTTCTATAACATTCTTAATTATGAAAAAAATTATGATTTCCCAGTTAGCTTAGGAATAAGGAAAGGATGACTGCTCTCAAGGCTTCTACTCAACATTGTACTTGTACTTCTAAGCAGTTCAATAAGCAAGGAAAATAAAAAAAATCAATTTTTGTGAACAAAAATTATATTATTTGTAGATAGTGTGATCATTTATATAGAGAATTCTATGCACTTTACCAAAAACTATTAACAGTACTAAATATATTTTTAGCAATATTTCAAGGTACAAAATTAGCACACAAGAATCAAATTTTTAAAACAAATAATCAAAAATTAAAAATTGAAATTAAATCAACGTTTCTAAAAGGAGCATGATTTATGTTTGTGTGATAGATCATTCACCAATACCCCGCTTTTTTGAGACAGGGTGTCACTCTAACACCCAGGCTTGAATGCTGGAGTATAGTGGTACAATTACAGCTCATTGCAACCTCTGCTTCCTGGGCTGAAGCAATCCTCCCACCTCAGCTTCCTGAGTAGCTGGGACTACAGGCATGTGCTACCACGTCTGGCTAATTATTTTTATATTTTGTGTAGAGATGCCCTTTTTGCCCAGGCTGGTCTCAAACTCCTGGACGCAAGCAATCCACCCACCTCCACCTCCCAAAGTGCCAGGATTACAGGTGTGCACCACTCCTCCCAGCCCTCTCCAATCCTTTACTTTGAGTCTATGAGCGTCATTATGAGTGAGATGCGTCTCTTAAAGACAGCAGATGGAAGGGTCTTGTTTGTTATCCAACTTGCAATCCTGTACCTTTTACATGGGTCATTAGGACCATTTGCATTCAAGGTTAATATGAATATGTGAAGTTTTGATCTTATTGTAAATTTGTTAGCTGGTTGTTTTGTAGTTTTTACTGTGTAGTTGATTTAAAGGGTCTGTGGGCTATGTATTTAGGTGCTATTTTTGTGATAGCAGGTATTGTTCTTTCATTTTCATGTTTAAAACTCCTATAAGATCCCTTGTCAGGCTGGTCTAGTGGTAATAAATTCTCTTAGTGATTGCTTGTCTGAAAAATAATTTATTTCTCCTTTGCTTATAAATCTTAATTTGGTGAAACATGAAATTCTTGTTTGGAGTTTATTTTCTTTGATAATGCCAAAAATAGCCCCCCAGTTTCTTCTGGCTTGTGAGGATTCTGCTGAAAAGTTCAAGGTTAGCTTAAAGAGGTTCCCTCTGTAAGTGATCTAATGTTTTTCTCCAGCTGCCTTTAAGATTTTTTAATATTTATCTTAGACCAGCAGTCCCCAACCTTTTTGGCATCAGGGACAGGGTTTATGAAAGACAGTTTTCTCACAAACTGGGGAGTAGGGGATGGTTTTGAGATGAAACTGTTCCACCTCAGATCATCAGACATTAGTTAGATTCTCATAAGGAATGCCCAATCTAGATCCCTTGCATGAACCATTTATATTAGGGTTCATGCTCCTATGATAATCTATCTGATCTGAAAGCAGGTGGAACTCAGGTAGTAATGCTCACCTTCTGCTGTTCAGCCTGATTCCTAACAGGCCACAATCCAGTACTGGTTCACAGCATAGGGATTGGGGTCCCCTGCCTTAGACTGTCTGCTGCCCTAGTAATGTTCATTTTGTGTAGTATCTTGTAGAGTTTCTCTGGATTTTTTTGTATCTGGATGTCTATCTCTCTAGCAAGATTAGGAAAAAATTTTTTGACTTATTTTCTCAAATATGTTTTCCAGGTTGTTTGCTTTTTCTACTTCCCTCTCACAAATGCCAATAAATTATAGGTTTTGGTGCTTTACATAATCTCATATTTCCTGGAAAATATGTTTTTAAATTCCTTTTTCTTCATTCTTCCCTGACTGGGTTGGTTTGGGAGGCTTATCTTCAAGCTCTGAAATTGTTTCTTCAGATTGGTCTAGTTTATTGATAAAGGTTTCAGTTGTATTTGAAATTCCTTAAGTGAGTTTTTCAGTTCTAGTAGCTCTGATTGATTTTTTTAAAAAATATACTTATCTATTCTCTCATTTCCTAGATTACTTTAGAAGTTTCTTTGTGTTGACTTTCAATCTTGTCTTGGATCTTGTTGAGCTTCCTTGCAATGTACGTTTTGAATTATTTATCTGTCATTTCAGAGTTTCCACTGTGGTTTGGGACCATTGCTGGAGAGCTAGGGTGATCTTTTGGTGATGCCACCACATTCAAACATTTCATGGTGACAGAATTCTTATCCTGGTTCCTTCTCATCTGGAGAGGGCTGTGTTGGGTAGGGTCTTTTTGGCTTTGTTTCTATAGTCCTGTGCACTTCCATCAGTAGATTTTTATATAGGGCTGTGCAGTTTGACCTATACGTCAATAGGTGGTGTTTGCAGGTAAGAGCCAGCTGTCACTCAAGGAGATGGGTATGGACCTTATCTTTGTTTTCTGTGAGGTGCTGTCTGTTGTTTCAGGTGAAGGGCTGGACAAGTGGGATGCCTGGTGTCCTGCTTGCTGTCCTGCATGGGTGGGGAGAGACAGCTGGACAGTGCTAGAGCCCCTAGATTGTCCATAAATACCCCGGTGGTGAGCTCAGGAACCAGCCCTGATGAGGGTTCCTGGGAAGAGCTCCTAGTGAAGCATGCTGGGGTCTCTTCAGAGGCAGTGAGGGGAGTGTACTTGCTCCTTATCCTAGATACACAAGAATGTGATGCATTTCCCTATCATATGTCTCTTCCAGGGCTTGTGACTCCTAGTTCCACCTCCAGACCACGATGTGGTTGAATATCTCTTCCAGGGCTTGTGACTCCTAGTTCCATCTCCAGACCACAACGTGGTTAAGAGCCATGGGAATGCCTATTTTGCAACTCTCCAGGGGAGTGTTTTCAGGATGCAAGCTTGATACTCAGCCCAATGCAGATAGCTTTAAAACTCAACTGTTCTCCAATGTGGCAGTATTCTTGCTTCTTGTAAAGGGGGAGGGGTCTCTACCTTTGGACCCATGTGAGTAGGTGTTGGTTGTGGTGGTGTTGGCTGGTTGACTCAGTCCAACATAAGTCCTTGGGGGAAGTGTGGAGGTGTCAGGAGAATCGGAATGGGAGTAAGTAGTTCCTCAGTTCTTAGCACCTAGAAGGACTACTGGACAGTGTGTATGAGTCCTGAAGGGGCTGGACCAGGGTCAGGCTAACCCAAAGTTAAGGTGCTGGCAGTGATGGGAGAGGTAAGCTGGTCTCCGGGTCACAGGCCAAACTTTCAGGCAGGGGCAGGCAGAACACTTAGGTGGTGGGAGGCCAAGGGAACATCACAGGACTGTGGGGGTTTGATTTTTATCAGGGATCTGGGCTACAAGTGAAATTATCAGATGAGGGCAGGTCAGCTGTGCTGTGAGCCTTTCACTGGGGAGGGCAGGATCCCTCAGCTGGGGCAGTGGAGACCAGTGCCTACTAAACATTGAGTACACATGGACATAAAGATGAGAACAATAGACACCGGGGACTGCAAGAGGGGAGAGGGTGGGAGGAGGATGGGGGTTTAAAATCTACCTATCAGGTACTATGCTCACTACTTGGGTGACAGGATCATTTCTACCCCAAACTCAGTGACACACAATTTACCCATATAACAAACCTGCACATGTACTTCCTAAACTTGAAAGTTGACAAAGTAAAATAAACAGGCATGAAAACATTAGAAACGTGTAGCAGTAAACATGTAAAACTTGTGAAAGACATAGTCACTAAAATGTATAAATTGTTGCTTAATAAATTAAAGATTTAAATACTTGGAGATATAGCATTCATGAATTAAAAAACTCAATATAGTTAAAAGGACAATTCTCTCAATATTGATTTATTGATTCAGTGTAATTCCAATAAAAATTTCTGTGGTCTTTGTAAAGATACTGACAAACGGACTTATTGCAAAGCAATAGATAGCAACAAAGTGGGTACTATGCTAAAGACGGACAAATAAATCAGTGGAACACAATAGTGAGTTGTGAAATAGATCCATGCATGGGCGGTCAATTTATTTTTGATAAAGTACAAAGGCAACTTTTTGAAGAAAAAATAGCCAGTAAATGGTGTTGGAAGAATTGGAAATCACATGCAATAAACAAATAAACTTGAATGCATATACATCTTAAAATATACAAAAATTAACTCAAATGGATTATAGATTTATGTGTAAAATCTAAAACATAAACTTTCTAGAATAATACATAGCGGAATATCTTTATGACCTTGAGTTTGATAATTTTTTTAGATACCAAAATTACGATCCATGAATTTTTATAAAAATGGACATATAACCTTATCAATATTAAGATACTCTGCTATTTGAAAGACACTAAGAAAATAAAAACAAGTCTAAGTAATTCACTAGTCAACCCATAAATCATTAAACAAGTGCAAAATATTTGAATAGACACTTCATGAAAGAAGATGCATGAATTGCAAATAAGCACATAAGAGATACTCAACACCATTAGTCATCTAAAAGCAGGGTGAGATATCACTATACACATAGTTAAATTGGTAAAATTAAAAAGACCTCCACACAAGACTGTCCCACGAGTGGTTTAAATGTAAAACCATAATTTTTATAGTTTGTCTGTTTTCTAAAACTTTAAATATAGGTTCCAGTAATCCTAATCTGAAGTATTTATGCCAAGTAGTGAAAGCATATGTCTATACAAAGACTTTTTCATGCATATTCATAGAAGCCTTATTTGTAATAGCCCCACACTACCAACACAGTCAAAATATCCATGAGTAGGTGAATGGACAGGCAAATGGTGACACATCTATACTATGGAGTGCTGTTCAATGTTAAAACCAAATGGTTCATTATTGATACATTCAACAGCATAGATGAATCACATAAATAATTATGGTGAGTGAAAGTAGCCAAGCAAGAAAGAGTGTGTACTTTATGATTCCATGTATATAAAATTTTAGAATATTCAAACCAATCAATAGTGGGAGAGAGCAGGCCAATGGCTGTCTGGCAATGGTTATATTTTGGGGAAGGGAGGGAGGATGGGATTACAAAAGAGCACTTTAGAATGTGAAAGATATGCTCCTTATCTTGACTGTAGTGATGGGTCAAGGCATACATAAATATCAAAACTTAGCAAACTGTAAATGAAATAATAGCAGTGATTTGTGCATCAAGTATACCTCAAATTTTACTTTAGCTTTATTTAACATAATCCATAAATGGTATGCTGCTTATAGGACTTGTATGGCATAGTTTTTTAAAATATAGTATTTATATTTAATTATTATAGGATACAGAAATGAATAGGTACAAGTAAAACATGAGCCATTAATTATCTCTGTTGAACAGCATAATGAAACAGTAGGAAAAATTAGGTAACTTGATTGGCATGATTTATAGCAATTAAGAATTAGCATGCCATTTGCAGAAAATGTGTATCAAGTACTAAAATATATATTTCTATGTGATGCTAAACAAATGAAGTGTTTTGTGTATTTTAACTATGCATGTTGTTTGAGGTCACCAACTAATATCATCAGTAGAATATTAGAAACCAATATTTCATACAACTATGTGATATCTGAGTATGGATTAAATAAGCCTAGAAAAGTGGGCTGGTATCTGGTAGACACTTCATGAATATTTGTTGAATCAATATGGACTGAAACCTTTAAAAATAATTTCAAAATGTATTATTAGTTCTTAAAATGTGATACTTTTATCCCAATTAGAATTAACATTTTGCATAGGCTAACTATTCAAAAGCTGCATCTTGAGTTATCTATAGTAGATTATTTCTTCCTTGCCAAATAATATGATTTATTGTTCTCTCATCCAGAGCTGTCTAATTTTCCCTTGAGTCTGAATAGAGTTTGGTGATGATATCTTGACTACCTCCCTGGGTACCCTATTTGATTGCCTCATAGACCTCATGACTAAGAATTTCTTCATCTTATCTAGCTTAAGCATTCTTTCTTCATGTTTCAGGCCATTACTTCTTGTCTTACAATCTTTAACTATCTTCGGTAATTCATCCCCTCAGGAATTTAAGCTACCCATAAATATAAAAAGAAAAGGACATATCTCAGTGTCTGACAGTTTGTGAAAATTGAGACAACTATATTCTAGAGATAGCAGTAAGTACTCTAGGGCATGCAGAGAGAGCTGCGGGGAAGGAAATATTTCCTGGTTTGCTAAGTGAGGCAAGGTCACTGAACTTGTATGTGAATGGCTCCCTGAAGCTATTGTTCATTTACCAAACAGATAATGTTTTAATTTGTGATCTTGGCTCTTATTTCATCTATTTTCCTCTTTGAATTGTGTCCATATGTGTTGCTGCTTTTCTTTAAATGATGATAACAAAACAAGGAAAAGACAGTGAGAAGTGTCAAAAAGAATTTCTTGTCAAAATATTATTTTTTGTGACTATTTCTCTATCATTCCCATTTTTTATTTTTCAAAGAGTTGTTTTGTGTTGCCTTATGTTGTTTTGTTTGTAGATCTTAGTAAATTCAAGAGGCCATACTATTTCAAACAAATGACCCACTGGAAAATATTTTAGCTTGGGAAATTGTGTGATTCTCTCCAGAGTTTCTGTGAATGTCAGGCATTTTTGAGGCGTTTCCAAATATGAAAGTTTAAGAATATATTGTGTTAACTGAAATCAACGTATTTCTCAGTATAAAATACTTGTCCCTGGAAATCTGAACTTTAAACTGTTGTAACATTCTTGTTTATCAAGTTTCATTCACTTCTAAGCCCCTGCCACATGGTACAAATCAATGCAAATCTATTGTGTTAGAAACTCTGTCCAAGTTCAATCAGTTCCCCAGCTTGTAAGACCCACTTTCAAACCATCCAACCCAGGTCTGAAATCTCTATAAATACTATTATCTAAAATGATGAATGAGCACTGCTTAACATCATGTTATTAAGCAGTTGCAAACTAAACAGCAGTGAGATACCACTATGCATCTTTTAAAATGGCAAAAATTAAAAAATAAATTAAAACTGTAAATATGGCATGTTGATGAGGATGAGAAACCACAGAGAATTCTTTCATGGCTGTTGAGAATGCCAAATGGTTAAGACACATTGGAAGACAGTTTAGCAGTTTTTTACAAACCTAGGAAGTCTTACTATAAAATCCAGGTATTTTGCTCCTAGGTATTTATCCAAATGAGTTAAAAATTTATTACCACACAAAAAAACTGACATGAATGTTTAAGACATCTTTATTTATAATATTGCCCAAAACTGAATCAATAAAGACTTCCTTCAAAGCTTAGTGGAGAAACAAATGGTGGTACTTCCATAAAATGAAATATTACTCAGTAATAAAAAGTGAGCTTAAAGCCATGAAAAGATGGAGGAACCATAAATGAAAATTTCTAAGTGAAAGAAGCCAGTCTGAAAAGGCTACATACAGTATGATTCTAACTATATAAAATTCTGGAAAATGTAACACTATTGTATAGAGAAAGTAAAAAAAGACCAATGTTTGCCCAGGCAGCAGATGTTGGCCTTACTAGGTGAAAAACAGGGATTTTTAGGGCAAGCAGCAAAAATATTTTGTTTGATATTGTAACAGTTAATACCTGACATTATGCATTTCTCAAAACCCATAGAGCTTTACAACATGAAGGGTGAAACCATAAAATTTTGTTAATAATAATCAGTCAATATTTGTTCATTAATTATAGCAAACATACCACACTAATACCAGATTAATAATAGGGGAAACTGTGTAGGGGAGAGGTTCATATCAGAACTACCTGTACTATCTGCTCAATTTTTTTCTGCAAATTCTAAAATTATTCTAAAAATAAAGTTGATTAATTAAAAAAGTACAAGTGGTCGCATAGAATGACAAAATTGAAGTAACTCAATTTCTGTTCTTTGCCTTTACAATGATCATTTATTTTAAATGTCCTACTTGAAAGAAAACACATACACACAGATCTAGGTCTGGGAATGGGAGTGGAGGAGGAGTACTTAATTATCTAATATCTTCCATGTAGAATACAATGTTTTATTAAGAGATAAGTACTAATGCTGTGCTACTTTGAAATATATATGCATACCTAAATATGTATTACATACATTTAATATTAATATTATTAACATCTCTAATATAAATTATATAGAAATACAATATTAAATATATAATATACATATCTGTACAAGTATACAAGTACATATATATGCATATATCAACTTAGCAGTAAGTACAGCAATTATTTTAATTAGAACTTCGATCACAGATGTTTTTGTTTTTTGAAAATGAGTATTTTATCACTGAAATTATTTGGAATTGGTGGTGGTAATTTTAAAAGAGCAACTTTTAGTAGGGTATTTATTGGTTTTAAATGACTGTCCCTTCATTTTGGTATACAGCCGTTTTGGTTGAATCTCTATAATAGTCTCAAATTTTTCTGACACTGAAAAAATAATAATAATAATGGCAAATGAAGGAATTAGTCAATTTTAGCATTTTTAAAGAATACATTAAGACAGTCAGAGGAACTCTGGCCTAGCTTTCCAGTTTCATTAACTGATTGGCTAGTAGTTAGGACTAATTGATAGATTTAGCAGTGTAAACTTCATCACTAGAGGCAGCTCTCAGGGAATACATGACTGTGTAAACAGAGTACTTGATTAAGTTGTAGAGCCCCAGGGAACAGCCTGGACTCTGGTTATGTAAATATAACAGATGGCTAAGCAAATGCCGTGCTGTACTAAGAGTAGGTTTATTGTAGTTATCTAGGTTTATATAGAAGATTTAAGAGGGAGACGATCCAACTTTTCCAAGCCAAACCAGGTATTGACTATATCATACTGTCATGGAAATTATTTGAGAATGGGTTGGAAGTTTTTCAAGTCAACATCCTCTAGAGAACAGTACACTGTTTAACTGTTTACGATTGTTTTGTTATATTTTTAAAAGCAATTTTCCTTGAAGAAAATTGTGAGATAATGGCCCAGATCCTGTCATTTGATAAGGGTTATGCCACTTTGTAGAAGACAGAATTGGTAAGTAATTCTCATTGCAAAAACAGCTTATGAATGAATACTTTTTGAAGTTCACATACTATATATGCTCTTATTTGATCTTATTTAATCTTCATCTCAATGTTTAAATTAGGTGCAGGTACTTCTCACTTAAACTGAAGAAACTAAGTTGAGGATAGAAAAGAAAGAAATTATATAAAGGGAAAAACCTTGAGACAATACTGTACAATAAATATACATTGGTTTGAAATCACTAGCACACTTATACACCAATAACAGTCAAGCCAAGAGTCAAATCAGGAATGCAGTCCCATTCACAATTGCCACACACAAAAATAAAATACCTAGGAATACAGCTAACCAGGGAGGTTAACGATGTCTACAAATAGAACTACAAAACACTGCTCAAAGAAATCAGAGAGGACACAAACAAATGGAAAAACATTTCATACTCATGGATAGGAAAACTCAATATCATCAAAATGGCCATACTTCCCAGAGCAATTTATAGATTTAATGCTATTCCTATTAAACTATCAATGTGATTCTTCACAGAACTAGGAGAAAACTATTTTAAAATTCATATGGAACCCAAAAAGAGCCCAAATAGCCAAGGCAATCCTAAGCAAAAAGAACAAAGCTTTAGGCATCACACTATCTGACTTCTAACTATACTACAGGGCTACACTAACCAAAAGAGCATGGTGCTGGAGCAAAAACATGCACATAAGCCAATGGATCAGAATAGACAACTCAGAAATAAGACTACATACGTACAACTATCAGATTTTTGACAAAGCTGACAAAAACAAGCAATGGGAGTAAGACTCCATATTCAATAAACGATGCTGGCATAACTGGCTAGCCACATTCAGAAGATTGAAACTGGACTCCTTCCTTACACCATATACAGAAATTAACTCAAGATGGATTAAAGACTTAAATGTAAAACCCAAAACTATCAAAACCCTGGAAGATAACCTAGGCAATACCATTCTGGACATAGGCACAGGAAAAAATGTCATAAAAAAGATGCCAAAAGCAATTACAAAGAAAGTGAAAATAGACAAGTGTGATCTAATTAAATTAAGATTTTCTGCAAAGGAAACTATCAACAGAGTAAACAGACAACTGACAGAATGAAATAAAAATTTTGCAAACTATGCATCTGATAAAGATCTAATATTTAGAATCTGTAAGGAATGTAAACAATTTAATTTTCTGAGATAGAGTCTTGCTCTGTTGCCCAGGCTGGAGTGCAGTGGTATGATCTTGGCTCACTGCAAGCTCCGCCTCCTGGGTTCAAGCAATTCTCATGCCTCAGCCTCCCAAGTAGCTAAGATTACAGGTGCGTGTCACCACGCCTGGCTAATTTTCATATTTTTAGTAGAGATGGGGTTTCATCATGTTGGCCAGGCTGGTCTTGAACTCCTGACCTCAAGGGATCCACCCTTCTCGGTCTCCCAAAGTGCTGGGATTACAGACATGAGTCACTGCGCCCAGGGGAACTTAAACAAATCGACAAGTTAAAAAAAAAAAACAAAACATTAAAACGTGGGCAAAGGACATGAACAGATACTTTTCAAAAGAAGACATACATGCAGTCAACAATCATGTGTAAAAAAGCTCAACATCACTGGTCATTAGAGAAATACAAATCAAAATAGAGTACCACATGTTCTCCGTTATAAGTGGGAGCTGGAAGGTGAGAACAAATGAGGGAATCAGTGTGCACCAGGACGGAGGGTGGGAAGAGGGAGAGGATCAGGAAAAATAACCAATGGGTGTCAGGCTTAATGCCTGGGTGAAGAAATTGTCTGTACAACAAACCCCATGAAACAAGTTTACCTATATAACAAACCTGCACATGTACCCCTCAACTTAAAATAAAAGTTAAATTAAAGAAAAGATATATTGGAGGAGTCATGATAAAGACTAGAGCTTGGTGCCCAGGTGAATGTCCTTACAGAATCTAAATACCATCCAATAGACAGAGTAGAAGTCTTAAAAATTCAGAATTGTCCTACCGCAGCTTATAGTTGCCAGTCACTACTTATGTAGGTAATGTTTAATTAGAATCAGTATTAGCCTGGGAAAATAAACAATATGTCTTAGTATCATTCACTCTAAGGTACAATTGAGCACTTACTATGGGCAGAAAATGGTTTCTGGCCACTTGAACCACGTAGTCTAATGCAGTATTCTGCAAATTTACCTGATGACAAAGTATACCAAGTGCCCTTGTTAAAAATAGAGATTGCTAAATTTTCTCCTGGAGAGTATAATTCAGATTGTTGGAAAAGACACAGGAAATCACATTTTTAATAAGCACCTCATGTGACAGTTTTCAGGCATGTGTGAAAATCTTGGTCTACCAGACTTCTAAATAACATATAATGAGGACCCAAAGCATAATTACTTTAGCTAGAGTAATTGTGTCTTTAAAAATTATTGGAAAGAAAGCAAATTAAAAGGACACCATTGTTTCTTGTTAAGATTTTCTGTCATTTTGCTATCTATAAATGATTCTATTGTTGACTTTTAAATAATCAATTTAAGATTTTGAAAACTGTAGCATTCTCCTAATCTACAAATAAATTCCTGCTGAAACTATTGCCATCTGCTGCTTACATTTAAGAACATAGCCAAAGGCCCAGAATATTACCCAAGACTATGCATAAAAGGGTATTGGACCTAGGGCCTCCTCATAAAAAGTTTCTACTACTGCCAAGTCACACCATTTATCTTCTTGGATACATATGCAGGGGAGAGTGGGATAGTTCTGCATTACAATGATGGTAGTGGTAGTAAAATTGGGGTGGCAGACAGATGTATATGTGCAAATAAGTATGGGTATATACTCACACATGTATGTGTATATATATATATATATATATATATATATATATGGGACAATTTGTTTTTAATTGTAGCTGCATGGTCATCCAAAATATAATAATTTTTTATTAAGAAATTGATAAGTAATCATTATTATTATTATCATTATTATTATTATTATGCCACACAGGAAACTTGAATTTGCTGATGTTTTTCTCCTTTTACAAAAGAAAGGGTTGGGGGAACCATATTGCTAACTTTAACTGTTGTCTAGTTGCCAGATAGATCTCTAACAGACATTCAATGTCTTATATGGAGGAAATGACCAAAGGCAATATATCACTTACAATTTTATACTGCATTGTCAGCAACTAATATAGCTGTCTAAAAATAATTATTTTAATAGATGAGAGATATTGCCTCATACATAGTCTTATAACCTAGACTCATAGAAATTAGGACTCTGATTGTCTACTGTGAGGTTTAACATTATATTTGAAGTATGTTTAGTTTCTCCAGTAAAAGTGTTCTAAGCAAGGTCTTTATTTAATATACTATTCCAAAATATGTTCTAACACTTCTATTTAATAGAAAATCAGCAAATGTATTATTTTTAGGTAAAATAATGTATCAGTAAAATAAGTCAATGTCAAAAATTTTGCTTTATTATTATGCAAAGTAACAGAGTACAAAGAAAACAAGTTTTCTACTCATAACAAAGAAGATACACAGGTAAAATTTACCAAACAGAAATCCAACAATCTAAATAAAACAAAATTTAAACTCAAAATTTTGTTCTTAAAAAGAGTTAGAACTAAATTCATAAACTATAATTTCCTTAGGTTTCAATGGAGTACTGTTAAGACTCAATAAATCTTTTAAAAGACAAGGAATCTATTTTTTACCAGACTTTCTTAGCCATTGGCTTTGTCAGCAAGTGTTTGCAGCCATTAAAACAGTGAATCGCCAAGAGAATAAGTTTAGAAGAAGAGTAAATCATTATGTAATACCATATATATAGTTGAGATAACTGGGGAGAAGTTGAAGGCAAACATAAAAACAGGTAAAAAGAAGAAAAAGACTAATATATAGGATCAGTGATCAGGAAACATTTTTGAACACCTGAATCACACTGACTGGCTCTATCTTTTTCTTCCCTCTTCTTCCAAAAGTACATGAAAAATAATGATTTGGGTTTCCAACAGATCTTTCTATAATTTGGAAAGTATGTTGCCTTGATTACAATGTGAAATTACAATTAAGAATATTTGGCTTGCTGAAAACCTATTGTGGGTTTCTGGAGGAGGTATCATTTTTTTCTCCTACTTTTCTATGTTGCTAAATAGGTTTTTACTGCAGGGATCATTGCAGAAAGCCTGGAAACACCAGAATCTCTAACATGCTGAAAGCATTGTGTTGATCATGTAAGAATCTGGAAAAATAATTTTTTCTTGGTTTGCAGTTATTTTTTACAGTGTAGGCTTAAATCCATTTGAGCTGGCTAAATATACTGGAAAATGAATAACTCTTTGATGTTGTGGTTAAAATTTTTGGAAGAAAATGCCTAAACAGAACCTATAAAAATTCAGAAAAATGGAAATTTCAAACTGGCTTTGAATTAACTAAAAGCAGCAGCATTTTGAAATAAATATTCGTATCTTTTCCAAGTAACTAAAAGAAAGCTGACCATGTATACAGTTCTGGTCCCTAACCCCATCTTTAAGGGTCATCAAAAATGTTGTCACAAATATCTGAATGCTATTCTCTAGACTATTTTTATTTTGGACTTTAAGTTTGTAGAATTAGATCACATAGTTCTTCATTAATTACACAATGTCATCGGAATCCATGTGTAGCAATCACTGCAGGCACCCCACTTATATCCCTCAATACCTACCATTGTAGTTTTTGTAAATGGCTTGCCTCTGAAAGCATCAGTTACTCTCTGCATGATGGTGTTCTCTAGCTACAGGAGCATGTAACTAAGACAGTTGGTACTGGATGTAAGGCTTTAGGAAGTAGATGGGATGGAATTCTAGAATTGTATCAATCATCAGCCATATTCAACAAAGATAGTTTTCCTGAGGATTACTGGGGTGATAACAACCCTTGGGAGCTGCAGCTTCTTAATTACTAAGACTTACTAAGACTTCCATTTGTGTTTGATTTGGATAGGATGCTGGTGGAAGGGAATGCACTGGATTACTCAAGTAGCTCTAGCTGTTGAAAAAAATATGGAGGCAATTATATTTAGAAGGATTGAGTATAAACTGGCTATTGTTAGCTGCTATAGTAGAAGAAAAATGTAGGCTCAGATGAGTCAAATATCAATTCAGGGGACAGCATAAAAGCCAGAAGTTCTTTATGAAAGGATTCAAAAATAATTTGTAGTAGAAGGGTAGACTCTACTGAAACTCAGGCTGAAGATTTGATTGTAATAGTAGCAGACTTACAAAAGAAACTACAATCACGGCCCCAGATTTACAAGCCCAGGTCCTGTGGGAAATAATAGTATCCTGAGACCAGAATGGATATTAGAGTGCAAACACTTGACAATATTGAGCGTCCAGGTCCCTCTATAAGGAATCTGGTCTAGGAAAATAGGTCTTACTTTTGCAAGAAAATAGCCCATGCTTGATCTCCTCAATGTCTGCCAGCTCCCCCACTTCCTGCTTCAAGACAAATAGCTAAGGTCAGTTATCAACATGGTCTTGCTAAGAGAAGAAATAAATTACTCATAAAAAGATCTGCAGATTCTGACTAATATGTACCCACAGGATAGCACATATGGCAATGGTTATTGAGGGGACTGGAAGAAAGATGCAGAATACATTACTGCATAGGGAAAAGTTTAGTGATATAGAGGTACTGTTGTGACTGAGTGTACATTTACAGCAAGGATTCCTGGAGCTGTCCTAATACACTGGAAGATTGATCTACAAAAACTGGAAACAGTAATTTACAGGAAATTGAGACACTGTAACTGTCTAGGTAGCATATTGAGAAACAGGTCAAATAATTCCTAGGATAGGGAATGCTCAAATAGATCAGTTAAGTAAGACCAAAGAATGTATCAGCTGATTATGATTTTTGGGGGAATCTAAGAGACACACCTTTCACTAAATTAATAAGAAATGTTCTAGTGTGGGGTTCTAGCATCTCTGAGACATTCAGGATTGACTGTCTCTTAGAGAGCAATGTTGATATTAAGAGGTATCACTATCATATTGAGTTCTGTACCATCACTCACAGATAATAGGATTCTGAAATAACAGAGGCCATGTGGTAACATTTAACCATCACAAGTAAGGTTCATGTAATAACTGTGTGGGTAGCAATGATGTAATAGCAAGAAGGTGATCTTGATCCTCAGGGATTTGAGGCAATGGCTAACACACCATGCTGTTCCTAGGGATAATATATATGAATTATCAATGAAAGTATTGTATTACTTGGCTTATATAGCTAAAAATAATCAAAAGCATTTGAGCAGAAGACTGGTGGCGGTCAGAAAATCACTGTCCCTAAGAGAGTTTTCAGGCCTGAGCATGGTCTCAGATCCAGAGCCCTGTAATAGAAGAGGAGGTAAAAGCCACGGCGAGTATATAAAACAGCTGGTCCCTAAACTACCAGATTAGGAAAAGGAGAATACTCAGATCATTTAAAAGACATTGGATATGTATGGGTTGCATGCTGACACTGAAACCAGGAGACACAAGACACCATCATGACCTCAGGTAAGAGGTGAGGTGATAAATGGAGTTCCGGCAAAAGTCCATCTTACCCTGGATCCAATGGGTCCGTGGAAACACTCCGCAGTCATTTCCCAGTTTCTTGAGTGAATAATTATAATGGAAATAATTAATAGGTGGCATTATCAAACCAGTTCCCAAACCTGTGTATTTATAGACATTGTGATAGGAAAGAACAATCAGAGGTGTGTGAAAATGCCTGCCCATGCAACCCCCAGCCAAGATTGTAAATAACATGCAATATAGCATCCTGGGTAGAATGGCAGAAATTAGTACCACTTTCAAAGACTCCAATAATACAAAGTTAGTTATCTTCATCATATCCCCATTTAATTAATCAGACTAAGAAAAAAACAGATGTTTATGTACACCTATTCTATAAATTTAAACAAGTGGTAACCTTAATTGCCACTATAAAGCTGGACATGGTTTCTTTATTTGAATAATCAATATAGCACCTAGTTCTTGATACGAATCTACTTAGTACATGCTTTTTATTTTCAATTGATATTAGAAAGAGAACCAAATGCTGTTTGAATATTCCTAAGAAGAACAAGAGTATACAGCAATAGCTATGTTAATAAATCTATTAGCCTATGAAGTAAAAGTGGTCTCCTTTACTATCATTACTAGTGTAACATTTGGGAAAGTTGTGTTTTCAATCTGTAAAACTTTAGGTTTTTTAATGATTCAAATTCCTGGTTTCCAGTGATGGGAGCAGTACTTCTTCCAGGTAACATAAAAAGGGTTCTAAACCTAAAACCGTAACTCAGGGCTGGTCAATTTGAGCTCTTCATAAGGTAGATTGGTAAGAAAAGAAAAGATTTACTGTACTGGCATGATTAACTGACTATGGTGAAAGGATAGAGTGGTTGCTACATGATGGAAACAGGGAAGAGTCTGATGTAAACTCAGGAAATTAATTGGGGCCCGCTCCTCTTTATGCTTCCATCCCTGGTGATGGGAATACAAATGGGTAATTATAGTAATCAACCAGAGAGGGGCACAGTATCCAGAGGGCTCAGACACCTCAAGGATGGATTATTTCATTAGATGATGAACGTAAACTAGCACAAATGCTGTCCAAAGATGAGTGGACTCCAGAATGCATGATAGAGAACAGAGAGTATAGCTATGGATTATAAACTCAGAAACAAGCGCAATAGTGATGAATCCAGCTTGTCCTATTCACTGGACTCCAAAATGCATGATAGAGAACAGAGTGTTTATCTATCAATTATAACCTCAGAAACAAGTGCAACAGTGATGAATGCAGCTTGTCCAAATTCAAAATTTGGAAATTTTGACTAATCACAACCTTGAAAAATCAGGGAGAAATGAAGGAATTTAATGTGTAGCACATGTGTATTTGAGAGATGCAAGAAGTGAACCATAGCAGATGTTACTGCTATCTGACTCATATCTCTCCAATATTCAATGCTCACTGTTCCTTGGAAGCTGATGGTTTCTCACACCAAGGCCTTATAACTCTTTACCTGAGGGATTTCTCTAGACACATGAGGAAGATTTGCTACATGTGGTGCAGCTCAAATTTTGGAGTAAATGATATCAAATGCAATCCTCTGCCAATATTGGCTATACACACATTTGGACAGTTTGGAACAATTTTGGGATGTGTTCTACTCCATGAAATAGACAGTAGGACTAACATACAGCTTTCCATAGAGGTAATCTATTCATGAATATACCAGTTTTAGCTAATTTTTCTTCCCTATCCTACTGTCCCATTCCCATGCTGGTGCTTCTTGGGATTACCTCCTAAATAACAATGTCTTTTCAAATCTTACACTCGAGGTCTATTTTGGGGAGAACTCAACTTAAGAATCCATTTGTACCCTATTTTATTTTTATTCTATCAATATAATTAATATCCGTAAGCACACCACCCAGAAACTCCAGCCTGGTAAAATCTTAGAATAACCTCCGAAAGGTACAGCTAATGTGACACTTTGGAAATGATGCTCTACTTGAAAAAAAAAAACAGTGATAATAATTGAAAATAACTTCTTCTACCAACCCAAACTTTTACTTCTCCATGTCAGATATAATCCGAATTTGGAATTACCATTTATTTAATTTAAAAAATGTTTTACCTTATATTTAATGCCTACCTTTATATTCAAAGTATTTTAAAAGGTACCACATAGATGGACTCTTCCTGGTGTCAATACCATTGTTTTGAGTATTTTTGTTTGTGTTTCCTAGCATACAAGTGAAAGAATTTTATTGAATATATGCCTGGGAATCAATGTCAGTTAAGAGCGAATTTGATTGTTGAACCTTATAAGTAACTATTTCTCCAAAGTAATGTTATCAATTTATATTTGCAAACAGGAATTTATAGGAGATCTTGTTTATCCACATTTTTGAGAAAACTTAATGCTGTCATACTCCTTAATTGTGGCCAATCAACGGTGTTAAAGATGGTTTCTTAACCATGGTATTAATTTGTATTTTCTTGATTTTTTAATAAGTAAGAGTATCTGTTAATACATTAGTATGTCATGTGTATCTGTTCTATAAAAGTGGAAGACAATATATATTATTTACCAATTTTCCCATTGCATTATCATTTCTTTGTATATTTGCATGAGTTATTTATATATTATTAATACCAATTATTTGTAGATTATTTCAAACATATTTTCCCAGTTTGTAGATTCATTTTCATTTACTACAATTTATATTTTGAAGAAGAGCTATTGTTATTTACTAGTTTTAATATTATTATTCAATTTTATTTTAATAAACTCAAGTAGAAAATACTAGGTTTTAAAAAAAAAAATTCCTACGATGCCCCAGTAAACAGAAGAGTGTTGTTTATTAGGCATTTTACTAATTTGTTTCACGTTTAAACATAGATATTTTAGTCCTTCATCTATTTATATTTAAATCTTATGTGTAATATAATGTGGCGTTCCAATTTTATTTTCTTCCATCTCTACAAATATTTTCACCTTTATTTTAAATAGTTTGTTTTATACCAAGTCATGTCACCTGCACCACACATTTTAGTTCAACATACGTGAAGGTCTTTATCTGGTCAATGCATTCTATTGCTCTGGTCATTTTTTATATGTCCATATCAGTACTATACTATTCTAATTATTATTATTATTACAAAATATATCTTGATATTTGGCAAAAATCTCTAACCTTATTCTTATTCAAAAGGATAGTTATTGCTATACTCTTTTATATAAGATTCATAATTAGCTTGCAAATTTCCACAGAAAATATTTTGGCATACTTATTTAAATTGAAGGCATTTCTAAATAAATGAAGAATAAGAGAAGAAAACAAAGTGAGATTTAAAACACTTAGAACTAAAAGAGTATGAAACCATGATACATCAACTCTTGTGGGATGCAACTAAAGCAGATATATTTAGAAAAGAGAAGCTGAGATATTAATAAAATCAGTGGCTAATATGAGATGTTAGTTGAAGAAAATGTAGAAAGAGAAGATAATAAAAATGTAATTGCGAATAAATAAAACATATAAATAAGATCAATAAAGCCAAAAGCTTTTGTTTCTAAAATGTTAAAAAACTGAAAATTTACTTGAAATATTGGTCAAAAATGAAAGTAAAAATGGAGAAAAGTATTATGATTAAGAGTTATATGAGACAAGTTAAAAACACAAAATAATAAAACTTGATGACAAGAAAACTAGCAAACCTTTTTTGCTTATATTTCTAAATTATTTACTAGAATGTAAGTTAAAGAAACAAAGATCTCAAACAATTATAGATAGGAGTGGATAATAAATCTTTTTTTCTGTTCCCCAAATTTAAATGTTGACAAATGCTTTATGAGCATTGATAGAGTTGATCATAAGACTTTTCTTATATATGTATCGATATAATAAACTTTGGAATAACTTTTCTAAAATTGAACCATCTTTGCATTCCCAGAGTAAACTCATGTTGGAAATGGTGTATGTTTCAATTCATTGTTTAATTATTTTGCAAATGTTTTATTTAAGATCTTTGCATCAACATTAATAAAGCTATGCTTGACTGTAGTGTTTTTTTTTTTCTTGAATTCTTTCAAGCTTGACATCAGTGGAATATTCCCCAGTGTCCGTTACTGGCTACACCTGTTTGCAGCATAGCCTGAACTGCCCTGCTGGAGCACTTTCGCCCACAACTCTCCCACTGCCCCACCAGAATGCTGTTGCCAGTGGCCACTGCCAGAGCTCTTTCACTGGCAGCCCCCATCATCCTGCCAGAGCACTTTTGCGGACAGGCCCCTGCCAGAGCACTTTGGCCCGCAGCCTTCCAAAGACCCTGTTGGAGTGTATTCACCTGCCCCATGGAGCACTCTTGCCAGTGTCTCCTGATGGAGCACTATTTCCAGCAGACAGAAAGCACCTCAGCCCTTGTCCTTCAGCACAGCCAGTGCTCAATCTTGAGGGGTCAGAGAACAAAGCTGTGGGCCCACTACTAAGCCCTAGTGTTAGAGTACACAGCCCAGGAGTACCGAGCTGAGCCTCAGCTCCCTGTAAGCATCCAGAAATGAAGCCAATTAAGTAAACATAAATTATACTCCAGTCAAATCCTCAAGGGCAATAAAGAACATAAAATCTAAAAGCCCCATCCAAAGGACAGCAACTTCCAAAAAATTGAGGAGGAGGGACTTTATACTATAAGGCTACAAGTAACCAAAACACCATGGTCTTGGTACACACACACCAATGTAACAGGATGCAGAACACAGACATAATGCTGCATACCTACAACCACTTGATTTTTGACAAAGTTAACAGAAAACAAGCAATAGAAATAAGGACTCCACATTTAAAATATGATACTGTGACAACTGGATGGCCATATGCAGAAGAATGAAACTAGACCCCTACATTTCACTGTATATCAAAATTAACTCAAGATGGGTTAAAGATTTAATGTAAAACTTCAAACTAAAAAATGCCAGAAGAAAATCTACCATATGCCCTTCTTGACAGCAGCCTTGGTGAAGAATTTCTGGCTAAATTCCCAAAAGCAAAATGCTATAAAAACAAAAATCGACAAGTGAAACCTAACTAAAGAGCTTCTGCACAGCCAGATAAACTATCAACAGAATAAACAGATGACCTACAAAGTGGGAGTACATATTTGCACACTATGCTTCTGAGAGAGGTTTTATATCCAGAGTCTACAAGGAACTTAAACAAAGCAACAAGCAAAAACCAAATAACCTCGTTAAAAAATAGGAAAAGAATATGAACAGACACTTCTCAAAAGAAACATGTAAGTAGCCAACAAACATAAAAAAGATCTGTATTACTAAGCATCAGAGAAATGAAAATCTAAACTACACAGAGATACCATTTCACACCATTCAGAATAGCTACTATTAAAAAGTCAAAAAATAATAGATGCTGGTGAGGCTGTAGAGAAAAGGGAATGCTTATACGCTGTTGGTGGGTATGTAAGTTAGTTTAGACATTGTGGAAAGTAGTTTGGAGACTTCTCAAAGAACGTTTAAAACAGCTACCATTTGACACAGCAATTCTATTATTGGGTATATATTCAAAGGAAAAAAAAATTCTCCCAAAAAGACATGCAGTCCTATGTTCATCATAGTGCTACTCACAATGGCAAAAACATGGAATCAACCTAGACCTCCATCAATTGTGGACTGGATAAAGAAAATAGGGTACATATATACCATGGAATCCTATTCAGTCATAAAAATAAAGAAATCATGTCCTTTGCAGCAACATGGATGGAGATGGAGGCCATTTTCCTAAGAGATTTAATGCAGGAACATAAAACCAAATACTGAATGTTCTTACTTTTAAGTTGAAGCTAAATGCCCAGTACATATGGACATAAAGAAGAAAACAATAGACACAGGTGACTACTAGAGTCAGAGGGTAGTGGGGCATGGGATGATCCCATAACCCAGGTAGTGAGCACATTATCCCTGGACAGTTTGTTATCCCCAAACCTAGCATCACATAATATGCCCATGTAACAAACCTGCGCATGTACACCCTGAATCTAAAATAAGCTTGAAATTGCAAAAAAAAAAAAAAAAAGTCACTGCCCCCATTACCCCATTTACTGCTGTTTCTAATATGATTTTTTTTCTGAAATAGCCGTGTAGCTAGCTAAAGTTTTTTATTGATGAGATATTATTAATCTTTCTTGTTTTATTAGTATTCTGAATCTAGAAATAAGAAAAAATTTCATCAGAAAAAGGGGCACTGACATAAAAGCCTAGTATTCACTACATGTTTTTACCCATTTTTCCAAAGTTTTATTTGTAGATGTCCATTGAGGTGGGGAGAGTGGGAAATTTTCAAATTTATGGTTATTACATAGATTGTAAAAATTACTATCTGACTGTAAGACAATCTTGTATCACCTCCCAAAGTATCATGGGCTTTTGGGAAACTGGGCTCTACCACTTACTGTAACTTTGGGTAAATTATGTAGTGCATCTTCATTTTATTGTTCTCACTTAAAATAGGGATACTACTAATACAACTCAAATATAGTAATTAAGATTAAGTAAGAAAATACTTGCTAGATGCTTAATATAGATCTTGCCATATACTATGCACTCAGAAAATGTTAATTATATATGTAAACATATAACATATGTAATATATGAAATATAAATGTTAATTAGTAATCTCATCACTATTATCATTTGTCTTTTTATAATGCATAGGTCATAAACCTGGATCCTTGGCTTTGACTTAGCTCTTGTCAGCTGACATGGGCTTTCCCAGTAAATTTCTAAGAGGTGTTCTCTGAAAGTATTTCTCCAATTTAGCAGAGCCTCATAAAATGAAGGTCACTTGTATAGAAATTATTTATTTTACAGCTAACAAAATGGATGGTACTTTCTGGAATTCATACTACCGTCTTTGTAGGCATGGGATCCCCATAGTAAACAAATAAACTACCCACACATGTACATATACAAGCTAAGAAAAGTGGACCTCCCATTCCTTATAATTGTTCTCTTTTATTTTCACTTTAGATAAATGGAGATCAGATTGAAAGAAGGTACTTGAGGACAATGAGAGAAAATCTGGATTATTGTATGATGTGCTTCACTTTCAGTCTGCAAATTTGTATAGTTATTATCATAAAAACATGCTTTAAGGAAGGCAAATGCTAGATTAGAAATATCTTAGATGACATATTATATTTTGTGTATCATTTTCCAACCTACAAATTGTTATAATTTTCTTTTATAACTACCTTATCTACTAGGTAATCTCTTCTAAGAAAACAATGGCAGTAAAAGTATTACTATATCCTACGTATCTTCTACTTGAAGTGTACTAGTAATCAGATTCTAGTCCACAATATTTTAGCTCTCCAGAAGTATGACAGTCACAATCATGAATTTTAGGACAGGTTATAAAGAGATACGATATAAACTTCTCACTCGAAAATTGTTTCTTAGCAATATATATCTTTGGTGCAAGCACTTAAATAACACTTTCCCATGCCAGTTGTAAACTTCTCTTGGGGGTTCAGGGTCAAGTACTGAAATCTGTGGTGATAACAGCTTAATTCCTATTACTCTGTGAAAGGCTACTGTCATCAATTACATTTTAAACTTGCTGTTAACCCTAAATAAACTGAATTGTGCATCCAGAAAGAAATATGGTTCAATGTCAAATTTATTTGTTTAACCAACTCAAACTCACAAGAACATTTTTAGCTTTGGCTATATAAAATCCAGATAAGGAAAAACACTATCAATAATAGGTTATAGAATTACATCACTTACATCAAATAGGACCATAAAAATTTATATATATTATATTCGGGAGTGAAGCAATTCAGACTGACTACACTTTAGTGCTCTGAAAGTGTGACATATTTTTCTTATAACTAAAGGTAGGATTCCTTTTTCATTCTGTCTTTTGTTTTGATTTGGTTTGGTGTTTTGTATGATCCCATTTCTAATACAAATTTCTACATCATCAAGGGTCTCAGGATTCCACAGACAACATATGCTGTTGAAAGCATTGACAATTTAGAAGCCCTCTCCACACCCCTTGAACTCACTCCAAAGACTAGAAGCCTAGATAATAAACCACTAGGAGAAAAGCAGTATTTTGCAGTTTTGGAGTTGATTATAACCAAGTATTTGAACATTTTTAATACAATTTATGTAAATTAGGGCCAAGTTTTAGAGACAGTTATTGACAGAAGTTAATTACGGCAAATTCAATTACTTTCTTTCTGGTACTTTTAACTTACTCTTGTTCTGATATCATCATTACTCAAAAGCCTCTGTTTCTTAACTCCATGATTAGGACTTAAATCAACATGTTTCCATGATGTCTTACTGTGTTTTCTTCGTTCATCAATATTACTCACATCTATCTTACAAAATGGAAAGAAAATGCCATTAGAAATGGTTCATACATATAAACTGATGCTCAAAAAACTCACCATATTTACTTTATGAATGTTAATATTTTATAGCATAAATTACTAATAGGCTAAAAATTTTAACATGAATTTTACTCCACCCCACCTCTCACTAAACTTGGGGAAACAGAGGCTATTCATTAGATACGTGTTCTAGCTGACTTTCAAAATATTTCAATCTGTAGAGAACTTTTAAAGAGAAGTACATTTTTCTCACTAATCAATTTGTTAATATGAATATCTGGATTTTTGGTATTAAGCCAGCTTTTTGAAAATACTTTTAACTAATCTATCAAGACTATACTAGTACCTAAATTTGAAATTTATTATTTATTGCTCAACAGCTTTCATCTATTTGGAAATCAGCCCACAGGAACGCTCCTTAAAAGAAGAAGGATAATGAGTAAGTAGAGACTTTTTTGAATTTGTAATTTCTGGCATATCATTTGAAAGATTGATTCTATAAAGGCTCCATGATGCCAAGATATAATATTCAAAGTTAGTGAAGCACAGCTGAGTATCATAACCTGGAATTAACTCTTAATCTGTGTGTCAAGTTCTTTGTTTTTGTTTTGTTATATAGCAAATATGCATACTGTTAAACTGATACCTATCCACTAGAGTAATGAGATAACTAGTATACTACTTGTGGCTCAAGGTGAAAAATTTGGTTTAGTATCAAGATGGAACTCAAAAGGAGAACTTATGATGGCAGGTAGTCATGAACATCCTGAGCAAAAGTTTTATTCAAATGCTAACAGGAAGCTTAGAGTAGACAAAAAGAGAAAGTGACTAATATAGATGCTTTTATAAATAACATTATAATATTAACATTAGATCTTTGCATTATTTTCATTTTTCATTTTTTTTTAAATGGAGTCTCACTCTGTCATCCAGGCAGGGGTGTAGCGGCACGATCTTGGCTCACTGCAACCTCCACTTCCCGAATTCAAGAGAGTCTCCTGCCTCAGCCTCCCAAGTAGCTGGGGCTACAGGCACACGCCACTATGCCCGGCTATTTTTTTTTTTTTTTTTTTTAGTAGAGTTGGGGTTTCACCATGTTGGTCAGGCTGATCTTGAACTCCTGACTTCAAATGATCTGCCCACCTCAGCCTCCCAAAGTGCTGGGCAATGCATTATTTTCAATAGTCCTCTTTTATTTAGTGTTGTGTTAAACCAATTATCAAAATTTGGTAATTAGAGGTATAACAAAAACATGCAAAAAATTGAAAACCATTATCATAAAGCTACAAATGAGAAAAAAAAATTTCCCACTTGTGTTTATTGACTTCCCTAACCATTAAAATAATCATAAATATATATTTCTAAGTGTAATCTGGGCATTACACAGGAGTAATAATTTAGCATACTAACTATATAAAGCAGTTTGGAGGTTGTATAGTTTTACTTATTTATATGCTACAAAATGAAACAAAATATATTTCAAAAATATGTGTCCTGGTTGTTCTGGTTATTTGTATCTTACTAAAAACCAAACTTTGAGGCCGGGTGCCGTGGCTCACACCTGTAATCCAAGCACTTTGGGACGCTCAAGCGGGCAGATCATGAGATCAAGACCATCCTGGCTAACACGGTGAAACCTCATCTCTACTAAAAATACATAAAAATTATCTGGGTGTGGTGGTGGGCACCTATAGACCAGTCACTCAGGAGGCTGAGGCAGGAGAATGGTGTGAACCAGAAGGCAGAGCTTGTAGTGAGCGGAGATCGCGCCACTGCACTCCAGCCTGGGCGACAGAGTGAGACTCCGTCTCAAAAACAAACAAACAAAAAAACAAACTTTGAAACAATATATATTTGAATTAGTATGTGATATTGCATATTAGTTGTATCTCTGTAACTTTTCTCCCCATCGCCTAAAATTCACTCCATACCAGTTATAATCAAATTGATTTTAATAAAAAAATTATTCTCTCATTGAATATATCTTTCTCTATACAAAGAATATGATGTCACAAGCTGGTGAGTCAGGGAAAAATTGATGATTATAGATTCTTATTAGGATATAAAATTGCAATAATGGGAAAAAATGCAAATCACTTTCTGTCATTTCCTAATATTATAGATTATTTCTTAAGTTTTATAAAATGTAAATGTCTTGAAAAATAAAGTTTCAGTCAGCCAGAAAACTTACATACCGTTTTCTAAAGTAGATCCTGAGGCCAAGGTCTTAAGCCTGCTCTCAGGGGCACAGACAGGCATATCTCCCCAGGTCTCTATGAGCAGAACTGCTCTCAAACCACTCCTGACACGTGGCTGGTGATGGTTGTGTTAACTAATATCATTGTGGTTATCATTACCACGATGTGGATCCACAATGATATTAGCTAATTAATATATATATATATGTGTGTGTGTGTATGTGTGTTTACATATATGTGTGTCTATATGTGTGTATATATGTGTGTGTGTATATATCTGTATATGTTGTGCACCTTTTTTTATTATACTTTAAGTTTTAGGGTATATGTGCACAACGTGCAGGTTTGTTACATATGTATACGTGTGCCATGTTGGTGTGCTGCACCAATTAACTCGTCATTTAACATTACGTATATCTCCTAATGCTATCCCTCCCCCCTCCCGCCACCCCAAAACAGGCCCCGGTGTGTGATGTTCCCCTTCCTGTGTCCATGTGTTCTCATTGTTCAATTCCCACCTATGAGTGAGAACATGCGCTGTTTGGTTTTTCGTCCTTGCAATAGTTTGCTGAGAATGATGGTTTTCAGCTTCACCCATGTCACTACAAAGGACATGAACTCATCATTTTTTATGGCTGCATAGTATTCCATGGTGTATATGTGCCACATTTTCTTAATCCAGTCTATCATTGTTGGACATTTGGGTTGGTTCCAAGTCTTTGCTATTGTGAATAGTGCTGCAATAAACATACGTGTGCAAGTGTCTTTATAGCAGCACGATTTATAAACCTTTGGGTATATACCCAGTAATGGGATGGCTGGGTCAAATGGTATTTCTAGTTCTAGATCCCTGAGGAATCGCCATACTGACTTCCACAATGGTTGAACTAGTTTACAGTCCCACCAACAGTGTAAAAGTGTTCCTATTTCTCCACATCCTCTCCAGCACCTGTTGTTTCCTGACTTTTTAATGATCGCCATTCTAACTGGTGGGAGATGGTATCTCATTGTGGTTTTGATTTGCATTTCTCTGATGGCCAGTGATGGTGAGCATTTTTTCATGTGTCTTTTGGCTGCATAAATGTCTTCTTTTGAGAAGTGTCTGTTCATATCCTTTGCCCACTTTTTGATGAGGTTGTTTTGTTCTTGTAAATTTGTTTGAGTTCATTGTAGATTCTGGATATTAGCCCTTTGTCAGATGAGTAGATTGCAAAAATTTTCTCCCATTTTGTAGGTTGCCTGTTCACTCTGATGGTAGTTTCTTTTGCTGTGCAGAAGCTCTTTAGTTTAATTAGATCCCATTTGTCAATTGTGGCTTTTCTTGCCATTGCTTTTGGTGTTTTGGACATGAAGTCCTTGCCCATGCCTATGTCCTGAATGGTAATGCCTAGGTTTTCTTCTAGGGTTTTTGTGGTTTTAGGTCTAACATTCAAGTCTTTAATCCATCTTGAATTAATTTTTGTATGAGATGTAAGGAAGGGATCCAGTTTCAGCTTTCCACGTATGGCTGGCCAGTTTTCCCAGCACCATTTATTAAATAGGGAATCCTTTCCCCATTTCTTGTTTTTGTCAGGTTTGTCAAAGATCAGATGGTTGTAGATACGTGGCATTTTTTCTGAGGCCTCTGTTCTGTTCCATTGGTCTATATCTCTGTTTTGGTACCAGTACCATGCTGTTTTGGTTACTGTAGCCTTCTAGTATAGTTTGAAGTCAGGTAGCGTGATGCCTCCAGCTTGTTCTTTTGGTTTAGGATTGACTTGGTAATGCGGGCTCTTTTTTGGTTCCATATGAACTTTAAAGTAGTTTTTTCCAATTCTATGAAGAAAGTCATTGGTAGCTTGATGGAGATGGCATTGAATCTATAAATTACCTCGGGCAGTATGGCCATTTTCACGATATTGATTCTTCCTACCCATGAGCATGGAATGTTCTTCTATTTGTTTGTATCCTCTTTTATTTCATTGAGCAGTGGTTTGTAGTTCTCCTTGAAGAGGTCCTTCACATCCCTTGTAAGTTGGATTCCTAGGTATTTTATTCTCTGAAGCAATTTTGAATGGGAGTTCACTCATGATTTGGCTCTCTGTTTGTCTGTTATTGGTATATAAGAATGCTTGTGATTTTTGTACATTGATTTTGTATCCTGAGACTTTGCTGAAGTTGTTTATCAGCTTAAGGAGATTTTGGGCTGAGATGATGGGGTTTTCTAGATATACAATCATGTCATCTGCAAACAGAGCCAATTGGACTTCCTCTTTTCCTAATTGAATACCCTTTATTTCCTTGTCCTGCCTGATTGTCCTGGCCAGGACTTCCAATGCTATGCTGAATAGGAGTAGCGAGAGAGGGCATCCCTGTCTTGTGCCAATTTTCAAAGGGAATGCTTCCAGTTTTCGTCCATTCAGTATGTTATTGGCTGTGGGTTTGTCATAGATAGCTCTTATTATTTTGAGATAAGTCCCATCAATAGCTAATTTATTGAGAGTTTTCAGCATGAACAGTTGTTGAATTTTGACAAAGGCCTTTTCTGCCTCTATTGAGATAATCATGTGGTTTTTGTCATTGGTTCTGTTTATATGCTGGATTGCATTTATTGATTTGCATATGTTGAACCAGCCTTGCATCCCAGGGATGAAGCCCACTTGATCATGGTGGATAAGCTTTTTGATGTGCTGCTGGATTCAGTTTGCCAGTATTTTATTGAGGATTTTTGCATCGATGTTCATCAGGGATATTGGTCTAAAATTCTCTTTTTTTGTTTTGTCTCTGCCAGACTTTGGTATCAGGATGATGCTGGCCTCATAAAATGAGTTAGGGAGAATTCCCTCTTTTTCTATTGATTGGAATAGTTTCAGAAGGAATGGTACCAGCTCCTCCTTGTACCTCTGGTAGAATTCGGCTGTGAATCCATCTGGTCCTGGACTTTTTTTGGTTGGTAAGCTATTAATTATTGCCTCAATTTCAGAGCTGTTATTGGTCTATTCAGAGATTCAACTTCTTCCTGATTTAGTCTTGGGAGGGTGTATGTGTCGAGGTATTTATCCATTTCTTCTAGATTTTCGAGTTTATTTGCGTAGAGGTGTTTATAGTATTCTCTGATGGTAGTTTGTATTTCTGTGGGATTAGTGGTGATATCCCCTTTCTCATTTTTTATTGCGTCTGTTTGATTCTTCTCTCTTTTCTTCTTTATTAGTCTTGCTAGCAGTTTACCAATTTTGTTGATCTTTCAAAAAACCAGCTCCTGGATTCACTGATTTTTTGAAGGGTTTTTTGTGTCTCTATTTCCTTCAGTTCTGCTCTGATCTTAGTTATTTCTTGCCTTCTAATAGCTTTTGAATGTGTTTGCTCTTACTTCTCTAGTTCTTTTAATTGTGATGTTAGGGTGTCAATTTTAGATCTTTCCTGCTTTCTCTTGTGGGCATTTAGTGCTATAAATTTCCCTCTACACACTGCTTTGAATGTGTCCCAGAGATTCTGGTATGTTGTGTCTTTGTTCTCATTGGTTTCAAAGAACATCTTTATTTCTGCCTTCATTTTGTTATGTACCCAGTAGTCATTCAGGAGCAGGTTGTTCAGTTTCCATATAGTTGAGTGGTTTTGAGTGAGTTTCTTAATCCTGAGTTCCAGTTTGATTGCACTGTGGTCTGAGAGACAGTTTGTTATAATTTCTGTTCTTTTACATTTGCTGAGGAGTGCTTTACTTCCAAGTATGTGGTCAATTTTGGAATAGGTGTGGTGTGGTGCTGAAAAGAATGTATATTCTGTTGATTTGGGGTGGAGAGTTCTGCAGATGTCTATTAGGTCTACTTGGTGCAGAGCTGAGTTCAATTCCTGGATATCCTTGTTGACTTTCTGTCTCGTTGATCTGTCTAATGTTGACAGTGGGGTGTTAAAGTCTCCCATTATTATTGTGTAGGAGTCTAAGTCTCTTTGTAGGTCTCCAAGGACTTGCTTTGTGAATCTGGGTGCTCCTGTATTGGGTGCATATATATTTAGGATAGTTAGCTCTTCTTGTTGAAATGATCCCTTTACCATTATGTAATGGCCTTCTTTGTCTCTTTTGATCTTTGTTGGTTTAAAGTCTGTTTTATCAGAGACTAGGATTGCAACCCCTGCCTTTTTTGTTTTCCATTTGCTTGGTAGATCTTCCTCCATCCCTTTATTCTGAGCCTATGTGTGTCTCTGCACGTGAGATGGGTTTCCTGAATACAGCACACTGATGGGTCTTGATTATTTATCCAATTTGCCAGTCTGTGTCTTTTAATTGGAGAACTTAGCCCATTTACATTTAAGGTTAATATGGTTATATGTGAATTTGATCCTGTCATTATGATGTTAGCTGGTTATTTTGCATGTTAGTTGATGCAGTTCCTTCCTATCCTTGAAGGTCTTTACAATTTGGCATGTTTTTGCAGTAGCTGGTACCGGTTGTTCCTTTCCATGTTTAGTGCTTCCTTCAGGAGCTCTTTTAGGGTAGGCCTGGTGGTGACAAAATCTCTCAGCATTTGCTTGTCGGTAAAATATTTTATTTCTCTTTTACTTATGAAGCTTAGTTTGGCTGGATATGAAATTCTGGGTTGAAAAGGCTTTTCTTTGAGAATGTTGAATATTGGCCCCCACTCTCTTCTGGCTTGTAGAGTTTCTGCTGAGAGATCAGCTGTTAATCTGATGGGCTTCCCTTTGTGGGTAACCCGACCTTTCTCTCTGGCTGCCCTTAACATTTTTTCCTTCATCTCAACTTTGTTGAATCTGACAATTATGTATCTTGGAGTTGCCCTTCTCGAAGAGTATCTTTGTGGTGTTCTCTGTATTTCCTGAATTTGAATGTTGGCCTGCCTTGCTAGATTGGGGAAGTTCTCCTGGATAACATCCTGCAGAGTGTTTTCCAACTTGGTTCCATTCTCCCTGTCACTTTCAGGTACACCAATCAGATGTAGATTTGGTCTTTTCACATAGTCCCATATTTCTTGGAGGTTTTGTTTCTTTTTATTCTTTTGTCTCTAAACTTCTGGCTTCAGTGCATTCATTTGATCTTCCATCATTGATACCCTTTCTTCCAGTTGATTGAATCGGCTACTGAGGCTTGTGCATTCGTCATGTAGTTCTCGTGCCATGGTTTTCGGCTCCATCAGGTCCTTTAAGGACTTCTCTGCATTGGTTATCCTAGTTAGCCATTTGTCTAATCTTTTTTCAAGGTTTTTAACTTGTTTGCCATGGGTTTGAACTTCCTCCTTTAGCTCGGAGTAGTTTGATTGTCTGAAGCCTTCTTCTCTCAACTTGTCAAAGTCATTCTCTGTCCAGCTTTGTTTCATTGCTGGTGAGGAGCTACATTCCTTTGGAGCAGGAGAGGCACTCTGATTTTTAGAATTTACAGTTTTTCTGCTCTGTTTTTTTCCCCATCTTTGTGGTTTTATCTACCTTTGGTCTTTGATGATGGTGATGTACAGATGGGGTTTTGGTGTGGATGTCCTTTCTGTTTGTTAGTTTTCCTTCTAACAGTCAGGACCCTCAGCTGCAGGTCTGTTGGAGTTTGCTGGAGGTCCACTCCAGACCCTGTTTGCCTGGGTATCAGCAGTGGAGGCTGCAGAACAGCAGATATTGGTGAACAGCAAATGTTGCTGCCTGATCATTCCTCTGGAAGTTTTGTCTCAGAGGAGTACCCGGCTGTGTGAGGTGTCATTCTGCCCCTACTGGGGGGTGCCTCCCAGTTAGGCTACTCAGGGGTCAGGGACCCACTTGAGGAGGCATTCTGTCAGTTCTCAGATCTCAAGCTGCATGCTGGTAGAACCACTACTCTCTTCAAAGCTGTCAGACAGAGACATTTAAGTCTGCAGAGGTTTCTGCTGCCTTTTGTTTGGCTATGCCCTGCCCCCAGAGGTGGAGTCTACAGAGGCAGGCAGGCCTCCTTGAGCTTTGGTGGGCTCCACCCAGTTTGAGCTTCCCAGCCACTCTGTTTACCTACTCAAGCCTTGGCAATGGCAGGCACCCCGCCCCCAACCTGGCTGCTGCCTTACAGTTTGATCTCAGACTGCTGTGCTAGCAATGAGCGAGGCTCCTTGGGCGTAGGACCCTCTGAGCCAGGCGTGGGATTTAATCTCCTGGTGTGCCGTTTGCTAAGAGCTTTGGAAAAGCGCAGTATTAGGGTGGGAGTGACCCGATTTTCCAGGTGCCATCTGTCACCCCTTTCCTTGGCTAGGAAAGGGAATTCCATGACCCCTTGCACTTCCCAGGTGAGGCAATGCCTTGCCCTGCTTCGGCTCATGCTCGGTGCACGCACCCACTGTCCTGCACCCACTGTCCGACAATCCCCAGTGAGATGAACCTGGTACCTCAGTTGGAAATGGAGAAATTAGTCATCTTCTGCGTCGCTCATGCTGGGAGCTGTAGCCTGGAGCTGTTCCTATTCGGCCATCTTGGCTCCACCCCCTATGTTGTGCACCTTGAACAAAGTCCATCTTTGTCAATTAAATACTTAAAAATTTGAAAATGGAGAAAAAGAGCCCTGTCTCCATATTTGGTCTACATATTTCCTTATTATAAATAGTGCAACATATATCCACAAGAGATTTGGTACTCTATGAATTCTGTTGATGATAATTTTTATTATAACAGGAATTATCATGGTTATTGATACCATTTTATATGCATATTTCCTCTTAGAAATTCAAAACTGATTAAAAATTTTGGAATGGTTTAAAGTTTCTTGATTGCTTGCTAACCACTGAAAATCACAAATTATTATTTTTTAAATTGTGTTTATTTATTTATTTATTTGAGATAGAGTCTCACTCTGTAGCCCAGGCTGGAGTGCAGTGGTATAATCGCAACTCACTGCAACTTCTGCTTCCCTAGTTCAAGTGATTCTCATGCCTTAGTCTCCCGAGTAGCTGGGATTACAAATGTGCGCCACTACGCTTGGCTAATTTTTTTTATTTTCAATAGAGATGAGGTTTCACCATGTTGGCCAAGCTGGTTTCAAACTCCTGACCTCAGGTGATCCACCTGCCTCAGCCTCCCAAAATTCTAGGATTACAGGCATAAACTGCCATGCCCAGCCCACAAATTATTTTGAACAGAACATACACAGAAAGCAGTGCAAAATTCTAAGTTTGGACTTACGTAGAGTATATCTTTTAGTACTATTTTTTCTAATACAGATATCTTAAGATATATGTCATCAATGCATTAGGATGGATTTTACCTTTTTTAAAATTCAAACTTATTTTCTATTTTGTTGTCTATTAATGGAATTTTTGTGGTAAGAAACTATATCTTAGAAGTGACATAATAATTAATATTTGCATATACCTCTAAGTGTTTCAGAAGACATTTATATTTGTCTGTTGATAGTTTCATAAATCTTAAAAATCTGGGTTTAATTTTATCTAATTATTTAGAGGAGAAAACTGAAATAATAGAAAAGTAAAGTAAAACAGAGGAAGACTGGTAAAATTAGGGGTTGTGGCCTGCCCGGGTGTGCACTGCTCAGATCTTCCTTCTGTGAGAAGACTTGCTGTGAGGACTGTAGTGAGCCAACAGCCTCCACCTCCTCTGCCTTCTGGATTTGCTGCAGTGCTCATGCCAAGGCCATGCTGTCCTTCCCTGGATGGCTTTCAGCTACTGACTGAGCATGGTGGGCTTCCTAGAGCTAAGCCTTCCCTGCCCATCTTGAGACTCTTGTGATAGGTCATCTAGATCCTGGGACTGCCTATTGTTCTGGCTGAGACATTCTCAGAGCTGCACTGCAGTCTGAGGCACTTCTTATTCAATGTTCCTGCCTTCTCTGCTTTCACAAATGTCAGACCATTATTGCAGTGTGGGGCTCTCTCTATCTAGTTCTGTTCTAACCTACACAGGAATATTCCCGAATAAATGTCTTGCAGTCTTGTGCTGGTGTCTGCTACATGCAGGACCTGAGATGATGCAGTGGCTTAATTACATTCATAGATATTAGAGATAGGTTTCCACTGGTGGAATTAGAGGTAATTGAGGAATGTGGTCTGGCTAAAATATTAAATGCTTTTCCTATTGTATAAATAGAGTATAAGAGTTTTTGCTGCCAAGAAAGACAAAGAAGCTTGTTGCAGACCAACCAAATTACAGGGAACAGCTAGAAAAGATAGGCAAAATTTGAATTAAAAATTTGAAGATTTTAATCATCAAGGACTTTTAGGCAAGCAGCAGAGATAAAACAAGAACAAAGAGTTAAACCCAATATTCTGACTATTTTCCATTAGAGGCATTTCAGTTTTTTAACCAGAGGGACAACAAACTAAAGGTTTGGTTCACTACAAAATTTCATCAGTATAATAGTCTTCTGTAGAAGTACAAAAGTGGGTACTCTCATAATGTTCTGTGGCATATATTTGGGAAAAATTACTTGAATTTATTTTTCCTTTCCAATTTGTATTTTAAGTCCAGGAGGTACACATGCAGGTTTGTTACATGGGTAAATTGCATGTTGTAGGGATTTGATGTACAGATAATTTTGTGTTCTCTGAAATATTATTTTGTGTTCTCTGGGTCTGTACACCAGAAATTGTACTTAGTGATATGTAATAAAAACAAATATTTCAAATGGTTGCTTCTAAATTTATATATTTGAATATATAGCTTTAATAATGCAAATTTAGCTATAATATTATCAACTAATTATGGAATGGGACTTAATTATACTAAACACTTCTGTTGTTATTCAATTTGGAAACAGAATCTTCTGGAATCTTCTGAAAATCTGATTCTAGTTTGGATAAAAATGTCGTACCTTGCCACATAGGTATATTATGTGGATAGGTTTTATTCATTCTTTACTAAAGCAATGGGTGAAAAATTTCTAGAATGCCTATACATTATTTTCCTACTAAAACAATTGTATTATAATATTATTTGATAATGGAGATGGTTGCTTAAGAATGCACCAATCCAATTGCAGTGGAACAGAAGGTATGTGGTGTTTTCCAGTTTTAAAATGTCATAAAATATTCATTATGTATTTCTTGCAATTATCCAGTCAGTATTAATATTTCCATTACACAAATGATGCATAAAGAATTCAAATAACTTGAATAAATTGAAAAGTCTGAATCATTAAACAAAAAGGAGTGATTGTGTTATTTATTTGGTCTATGATGTACCATTCTCATATTTACTGTTTATTGAAAATAGTAGTGGTGTTGGGCTGGGGCAAAACTTTTCCTAATATAAAAAGTATTTATGACATTATTAATTAATTGTCTAAAAGTCATCTGGATACATGCTCCATTTCATTCTGAAACTATTTTTTTAATGTTTGCAGGATTTTCAGAAATCATAGCTTAGTTCTAGCTACATATCATGTCTCATCAGCTGGCTGTCATTTCCTAGCCTGTTGGCATTGATATTTTGGATTGGTTTGTACTTCAAATCACTTAGGCACTTAATAGCTTATAAATGTTTACACTGAGACCAAAATGTAGATGAAGACAATTTTTGAAGGAAAACATCAGTTTGTATGCTAGCCCTGGACAATACCCAGTAATACTGGCTTCATTTTTCATTATTAGTTTCACTCTCTGTCTAGTAAAATCAAGATCTCATTCAGCTTCACTTTTTATAACAGTCTAGTGACTTGAAAAAAAAAAAAACTTTGATATCAATCATACATCTTTGTGGGAGAAATCAAAATTAATTAAGGCATAAAATTTCTTATACATTGCTACAATTTAGTCACTTCCTGCTGTATCTATGCCCTCACAGAGTTCCCCTCCATACTGATTCTGAGCATAGAATCCATGTCTCTTGCTTTGGTAATTGGAAAGTAGTAAATGTGAAAAAAGCAGAGGCTTAAAAAGTGCTTATGCATTGAGATCGTCCCTTCTTGATGCCACTGAAATATTCTTCCCCAGGGTAGCTGTCACCTGATGAAAGACAATGATCATATTACTCCCATCACTCCAAATAATATATGTACCTCCAATTGCCAGACGTAAGACGTAAGAATGAGGCCATCCTAGATAAACCAGCTGCAGATTACATGGCAGCTGACTGCAGATGCATAGGTACACTCCGTTGAGATCAGCAGAGCATGGCTTACATCAGCAGAACTGTGTATCAACACAGAGAAACATGGAAAATAGTAAATGATGTTTGTTTTAAGAAACTGGATTTTAAAGTGTTTCATTAATGCAGCTAAAGATAACTGATGAATTCAGTTTGTGTGGTCAGCCATAAAAATGTTTCACTCATTGGGTCTATTTTCAAAGGTCCAAAGCAAATATTTACTAACAAATACTTTGAATAGTGGAGTCCAGGGAACAATTTTTTGATAAGAAAATATAATGGAACTCCATTTATAGTTTTTTGCTCAGAATTATGGAAGTAGGGAGGAAATTTTGAAATGATATATTCAATGGTCAATGTAATAAAATAAATGCATACACTAATGATGCTTCATATTCAAATCAAGTGTTTATATGCACTTCTGCATTCCTTCACCCAAAAAAATGTCTTAATTTTGCTGAAATTTGTAAGTAATTTAAAAATCTTTCTTCTACTTCTATGACAATTTCATTTCATAATGAACACTTCTGAAAATAGAATTTGGTAGAGGAAGAAATAATTAATTTCATTTTTATTAGTCAGATAACATGTAATTGTTAGTACATCTCCCATCCATCAGAGTTTTCACTACTTCTTCCTGCGTCTGAGAGAAGGGGAATTATCTATTCACAGAAAAATTTGAATGTGGTTTATTGACAGGAATTCACTTCACTTTTAAAATTACTTATGTGATAAATTTGTCATTTTTTTTCTAAAGGCAAAGAAAGAAGAACATATTTAGTGACGAGCACACAATTAAATGTGGCAATCTGATTGAATATTTGTAGTCTTAAATTGTATTTTACAAAAAAAGGGGTTATAGAAGATATCAAATAGCTTATGAATATATGCCTTTATTGGTAGACAGTAACAATATTATTATTTATTAATTGCTAAATTTTACTAACTTTAAAAAATAGAGTACTGGTAGAACTGAAAAAGTCTAACACAGTGAGGTAGTGGATATAAGCTGTAATATAAGTAGGTTCCTTATACAAGTACACATCCTAAGAATATGTTTCAAGTATATAACATAAAATTATCAAGCCATTTCTCTAAGGACTGAAATAATTAAAGGTTTTCACTACAACTTTTATAATGTTTTCATTTTCAAATGTTTACTTGTCACTTTCTAGCCAAGCAGGCAATAAATTTAGGAACTAATGCCCAAATTGAAAAAAAAAAGTGATAAACTGATAATCTGTGAATTACTTAAAAGGTGAAACTAAAATATTGGAGTAATTTGACCACCAGCAAATTATCATCTCTATTATTCTCCATTTTCCAAATTTTGTGAAACTCATTTACATACTTATTCAACAGAAAAATCCTATAGACAAAATTGCACATTTTCCAGGCTATTCTTTTATATATATTTGAGATTCAATTATCAAAACACAATCACCCTATATAGTCACTAAAATGGCTATAGGGGAAAGATATATTAATGAATTTAGAAACCAGGTCTTTCAAAATCATACATAATCTACAAAATAATTATGCTTGCCTTTGTATAGCAAATAATTTATTTTCAACATATAAATTTTCCACTGGTAATATAAATACATATAACCAAACTATATTATGTATATGGGAAAAAATTATTATTTAGAAACTTATAACCCAAGTTATCAACTATTTTACCTGTTGTCTTAAAAATTCATGTGGCTCATTTTCTGATTTGTCCTCTCACCACATATTTTCTATTTATTATACCATCTAGCATAATAATGCAATAATTTCAGTTAAAGTTTATGTCCTCTCTTTGACTGTGACCTTCTTGAGGGTCAGACCTGTTTCTTGTTTATTGTTTTATTCCTAATATCTGACACAGAAACTTAAAATCAATTGATGTTTTACAAATGGTTCTCAGAGAATAAGCATTTCCCTGTCAGTTTTTAAGAATTAAAAAAAAAAAATGCTCCATTTCCACCTTAAATCCGTAACTCATTTCCCAGAGGCCAAAGGCTCCCATTTCCACATGAGATAATTCATTTAGATTAAATTTCCCTGTTTAAGGTAGAAGGTGGCAATCTAGCTGAAAGGATCAGATAGAGGTTAAAAAATGAAGTAAATGGAAATTTAAAAATGGAAAGGTAGTCCAAATTATAAAATTGAGCTATAGCACCAGGATATTGTCTTATAGAAACAGAAAACTTTTTTTTAAGTATTTTGGGTTTTATGGACCTATTGATTGCATGGCATACATAGTAAGATAAGCAGGTTTTCTTGTCATTTTTACTGTAACATTGTTAACTAAAACAAAAAATAGTTCATAGAAGAAATTAATATTTTTAGATAAATGATACAATGCAAGTAAAATGGAGTCAGGACTTAAATAACTACAGTATTACTACATCTATTCTAAAATATTTTCAACACATAGTTCTCAAAATGTTGATATTATCCATGTAAATTATCATGAATAATTAATGAATATTCATGAAACATTCATTGACATAAGTTTATAAGTATTGATTAAAATTCACCAATTAGTGTGCTTATGGACAATTTAACAAATATGAAAACATAAAAGGCCATATTTTATGTACATATGTGTTGATGTGCTCTATTTGAAAAGTTAATTTGTATGAGCTTTAATGCTTTATCTATCCAAAATAAATTCATTCCTACTACGTTATGCCCATAAATCTTTGTGAATAATTTGGATGGAATTTATTTATGCCAAATAATATGCAACTTAATGAAAGAAAATGACATTTAGGTCATTTGCATTCTGTAGAATTACTCAGTTAACTAAGGCCATGTATTGAAAGAGGTCTTGACAGCATTGGATATCTGTTTACTAAAAAGTAGAAAGAACCAAGAAACATTTTGTAACCTAGGTTTATTTTGCTTTTTAGACTTTGCTTTATTTGTGTATTTAATGATTTCCCTTACCCGCTGATTACTTCCCCAATTGTATGCATTACTCTTCCAATCATTTTCTGATTTCTTGTCATATGCTCCAAAGAGCATTTAGAACCTTGCTATATTTCTTACTCTAGTTTCACACACTAGAATAAATAAAAACCACATAAGAAATCACCCCTTTTATCTTTGTTCCTAGTTCACATTTGATAACATATATTTAATATCCTTTTGGAAATTTATAAGCAGGTTCATCTAATTTGTTATTAAATAAAACAGGTAAACAAATTGAGTCCAATGAATAATTACGGAGGATCTACACTGGGTAAACTGTATCAGATTTTGAGCATACACAATGTCTCTGATTTTTTAGAGCTCCTTTGATAGTGTGGAAAAGAGACGATATTTCTTGGGAAATATGAAGTTGAAAACTTAAATTTTAGATGATGTGTCGTGTCTCAATAAATGTTAGGAGAGTGCTTCTTCCTTCAGAATAGATTGAGCAAAAATATTTCTTACTGACCCGTCTTTATACATGAGTAAAGAAGGAGAGAAACACTGTACTATGATGTTGACTCCAGTCAAAATGTCCTGAACCATCAGTGCTGGGCTGCTTAGGTTAGAGACAAAAGCCACTATCTTTTATGAATTTTGACATGTGCACTATAATGGACACATCCTATACTCATGTCCTTTCAGCGGGAAACAATTGTTTTTCTGACAAAATGCTTCAAAAAGATTCATTGTTTACTTTCCAGAGAAGACTGAAGCTTGACCTTGGGCTATCAGTTCCCAGACAGTTCTGCTACAAGGCTCACAAAATAAATGTCTCTGCAATAACCAAGTTCCAAAATCTAACGGATATCTCCTGCTTTTCAAGTTTCCTTTTAAAAATGAATTCAACAACATTGAAAGCATAAGGAAGCAAAACCAAGTGCTTATTTTGTAAAGTATCTTTGCTCATTATAAAAACCCAAACAGAAAATTCACATCTCATTATAAGGGACAAGTAGAACGATGTAACAAGACCAGTAGCATTAATGAAATTGCATGGCATGGACATATTTTTTCTTCTACTCAAACTTACAGTTAGGAATTAATTCACCAATTACTTAACCTAGTTCAGAGATTCCATGCATATAATTTTGTGGAAATTCAATGTAGAACAATGTATAGAATAAAATCTTTTGTTTAAATTTTTCAACTGGATGTTCAATTATATTTGTAAATGTTCTTTGCATCAGAAATCAATACTTTAATTTTATATTGATTTTACTTAAAAAAATCAACCATGTATTCTTACTTCAAAAAAAATGATGAGTGATATCAAGAGAAAACACAAAAATGGTCAATATTTTTGGTTATTATTCTAACATCTATTTAGGCTTCCATATATTTGTTTGTTAATTCAATACTGAGATTATTGAAAATTTATTTTTTAAAAAACAAAAGTGGGCTGGGTGCAGTGGCTCACACCTGTAATCCCAGCACTTTGGGAGGCTGAGGCGGAAAAATCGCTTGATCCCAGGAGTTTGAGACCAACCTGGGCAACACAGGAAGACCCCCAACTCTACAAAATTAAAAAAAAAAAATGACCACATGCCTGTGGTTACAGCTACTTGAGGAGCTGAGGCGAGAGTATCCTTTGAGCTCAGGAGGTTGAGGCGGCAATGAGAGGTGATGGCGTCATTGACCTCCAGCCTGGGTGACACAGAGAGACCCTGTATCAAAAAATAGAATAGAATAAATTAAAATAAAAATAAATTAAAAGGAGATTTATAAAGTCTATCATTTGCCAAATGTATATCTAGGATGAAGTTTAAAAAGTTTTCCATAGAAAAATTCATAGCATAGGAGAAAGTTAAGGATATGAGTAACAATCCCAGCTTATAAGAAGAAGGAAGCCTTTGAAGTACTGTGTACTTGATCTGAGGGAGATAGCTCAAGAAGAGAGAAAATAGAATAAAGGCAGGAGATGAGATTCGGATAGTCTGGATTCCTCATAGTTGGGACAAACTTCAGGAAACAGGAGTTGTAGAGTTATCCTGTTGTATATGAGGAATCCTGCTTTCTAGGGCATAAGAAAAGAAGTTGTGTATGCATAGTGCCCTGTCCAACATAGTGTTTGGGAAGTGTATTTGCAATGTATGTTGGAGGAGGCAGAGATGCTTACCTTATAGGAATAATTGGTCTGGAAGAGACCTGGACAAGTGGAAAGACATGCTAAAAATTCTAGAGGCTAAGTCAGAGCTCTTGAACATTAGCAACAGGTGCAATTATGATCCTAAAAGGACAAGTAAATCCATGGATATCACACACAATGATCAGGCCAGTGGAGCCATACCAGTTACACTCCAGCAAAGAGGAACAGGGACTTGAGGAGAGATCACAGATCTATAAACATTTTCTTGGGCTTCCCATACCTCTTTCTCATCCCTCATCACCCCACAAACCAGGATGAGAAACTTTTTATCCTAAACACAGTCATAAAGGAGGGAGGAGAAGTCAAACTTTAAGGCAGAGAAGAAAAGCCCTGATATCTAGGGCCTTTCCTTAATTAGTATTTACATGATTTTATATTTTTGTAATTTTTATTTATTTATTTATATTTCAATAGTTTTGGGTGTACAGGTGGTTTTTGGTTACATAGATAAGTTCTTTAGTGGTGATTTCTGAGATTTTTGGTGCACCTGTCACATGAGCAGTGTACACTGTGCCCAATATGTAACCTTTTATCCCTCATCACCCTCCCACTCTTCCCCAGCAAGTCCCCAAAGTCCATTGTACAATTATTATGCCATTGGAAGCAATTAAAATTAACTTACAAGTTTAAGTTACCTGTTTTCCTCCCTGCTTTGCTCCATGCAAATACAAATCCAAAGCCAGGACAAAGTGAGGATTCCAGAAGTGAACTACCTAAGTTACTGAATATAAAGTTATTCACTTTCTACACATCTAAATTTAGTGTGCAAATTTCAAACCTGTGACAAGTTTTAAAGTAAAATAAATGAATGCTCACTATTTAAAAATATAAACAATTTATTATTATTGTTTTAGGAAAGAAAAGTTATAGTTAACACACAAACACTGGATATCTTCTTTTTGCCCCTGCAGATCAGCTGTCTGTTCTTCTCCTCCCTGCTATGTGTCCAATATGCTGATGGTCATAAATGCACTTTTATTCTTCTGGCTTTCACCGGCTTCAGAAAATGTGGAGTACCAGCAGGACCCAGGAATCCTGCAGTTCTGGGCTCTGTCCCTATAGGGTAGTTGTGGGCTTGCTGTGTCTCTCAGGTGACAGTGACAGCTCTGTCCGGGTCCCTCCACGCAGTGCTGACTTCTTCCCAGAAACAGCTAATGCTACCAATGTCTTATGTGTCCTTCTAAAGTATTTTAAGTTTGCATAAATATCTGTGTATATGGGGATTTTTATAATAACAATTCCATATTTTTTCAAAATTACATTTAATAGAATATACTTTAAAGTTTATTTACCTTGTATTCTATTTCTGAATAGAATACAAAACTCTGTTTTGTATATCATACTTATTTACTTAGTTAATATATCTTATAAATTATTCCCTGTTAGTTCATGTAGAGTTGCCTCAGTATTTTATGCTGGCTGCAATTTAACATAATATGTAACATGGTTAGGCTGTGTCCTCACCTAAATCTCATCTTGAATTGTAGCTCCCATAATTCCCATGTGTTGTGAGATGGACCTGGGGAGAGATAATTGCATCGTGGGGGTGATTTCCCCCATACTATTCTAATGGTAGTGAATAAGTCTCACAAGATCTGGTGGTTTTATAAGGGGAAACACCTTTCACTTGGCTCTCATTCTCTCTCTTGCCTGCTACCATGTAAGATGTGCTTTTCACCTTCCACCATTACTGTGAGGCTTCCCAGCCATGTGGAACTGTGAGTCCATTTAACCTCTTTTTCTTTATAAATTACCCACTCTCAGTTATGTCTTCATTAGCAGTGTGAGAGCAAACCAGTACTGTATGAATGTTCTATAATTCTTTGAAATATTTTTCAACACAAATTTTTTCAATTGACTTGATATGGTTTGGCTGTGTCCCCACCCAAATCTCATACGGAATTGTAGCTCCCATAATCACCACATATCATTGGAGAGACATGGTGAGAGATAATTGAATCATGGGGGTCAGTTTTTCCCATGCTGTTCTCATGATAGTGAAGAAGTCTCACAAGATCTGAAATTTGCATAAGTAACAGGGAGCCAAATGTTAATTGCTAAGACAACGGGGAAAATGTCTCCAGGACATGTTAGAGGTCTTCATGGCAGCCTCTCTCATCACAAGCCAGGAAACCTAAGAGGAAAAAATAGTTTTATAAAGGGCTGTTTTCCTGCAAATGCTCTCTTGCCTGCCTCCATGTAAGATGTGTCTTTGCTCCTCCTTCACCTTTCACCATGATTGTGAGGCCTCCCCAGCCATGTGAACCTGTGAGCAAACTCTCTTGCTTTATAAATTACCCAGTCACAGGTATTTACTCATAGCAGTATGAAAACTGACTAATGCAGTAAATTGGTACTGGTAGAATGGGGTACTGCTATTAAGATAATAAACATGTGCAAGCAACTTTAGAACTGGGTAACAGGCAGAGGTTGGAACACTTTGGAGGGCTCAGAAGACAGGAAGATGTGGGAAAGTTTGGAGCTTTCTAGAGACTTGTTGAGTGGCTTTGACCAAAAAGTCCAGACTGAGGTTGTCTCAGATGGAGATGAGGAACTTACTGGGAATTGGAACAAAGGTGATACCCGCTATGCTTTAGCAAAGAGACTGGCAGCATTTTGTTCCTGCCCTAGAAATCCATGGAACTTTGAACTTGAGACAGATGGTTTATGGTATCTGGCAGAAGAAATTTCTAAGCAGCAAAAGATTCAAGATGTGACTTGGGTGCTCTTAAAAACATTGTTCTATTCATTCACAGAGATATGGTTTGGAATTGGAACTAATGTTTAAACAGAAGGCAGGGCATAAAAGTTAGGAAAATTGGCAGCTTTACAATGCAACAGAAAAGAAAAACCCATTTTCTGATGAGAAGTTCAAGCTAGCTGCAGAAATTTGCATAAGTAATGACAAGCCAAATGTTAATTGCCAAGACAATAAGGACAATGTCTCCAGGGCATGACAGAGGTCTTCACAGCAGCCCGTCCCATCACAAACCAGGAAACCTAGGAGGAAAAAATTGATTTTGTGGGCCAGGCCCAGGACCTTGCTGCATTGTGCAGTCATAGGACTAGGTGCCCTGCATCACAGCCATGGCTAAAAGGGGTCAACCTACAGCTCAGGCTGTTGCTTCAGAGGGTGGTAGCCCCAAGCCTTGATGGCTTTCACGTGGTGTTGGGCCTTTGGATACACAGAAGTCAAGAATTAGAGGCAGAGCTTGCAGTGAGCCAAGATTGTGCCACTGCACCTGGGCGACAGAGCGAGACTCCACCTCAAAAAAAAAAAAAAAAAAGAAAAAAGAATTAAGGTTAAGGAACCTCTGTCTAGATTTGAGAGGATGTATGGAAACACTTGGCTGTCCAGATAGCGGTGTGCTGCAGGGGGCAGAGCCCTCATGGAGAACTTCTGCTAGGGCAGTGCAGTAGGGAAATGTGAAGTGGGAGACCCCACACTCAGTTTCCACAGGGGCACTGCCTAGTGGAGCTGTGAGAAGAGGGCCACGGTCCTCCAGACTCTAGAATGGTAGAACCACCAGCAGCTTGCACAGTACACCTGGAAAAGCTGCAGGCACTCAATGCCAGCCTATAAAAGCAGCCAGGAGGGGGGATGTACCTTGCAAAGCCACAGGGGTGGAGCTGACGAAGACCATGGGAGCCCCCCTCTTCCATCAGTGTGACCTGGATGTGAGACATGGAGTCAAAGAAGATCATTTTGGAGCTTTAAGATTTTACTGCCCAGCTAGATTTTAGACTTGCATAGGCCTGTAGCTCCTTCATTTTGGCCAATTTTTACCATTTGGAACAGGTGTATTTACCTGATGCCTGTAACCCCATTGTGTGTAGGAAGTAACTAACTTGCTTTTGATTTTACAGGTTCATAGGCAGAAGAGACTTACCTTGTCTCTGAAGAGAATTTGGACTATGGACTTTTGAGCTAATGCTGAAAAGAGTTAATACTCTGAGGAACTGTTGGGAAGGTATGATTGGTTTTGAAATGTGAAAACATGAGATTTGAGAGGGGCCAGGTGTGGAACAATGTGGTTTGCCTGTGTCCCCACCCAAATCTCATTCTGAATTGTAACTCCCATAATCCCCAAGTGTCATGGGAGGGACCCAGTGAAAGGTGATTGAATCATGGGGGCGTTTTTCCCATGCTGTTCTCATGATAGTGAATAAGTCTCATGAAATCTGATGGTTTTATAATGGGCCTGCCGTCATATAAGATGTGCCTTTGCTCTTCCTTCACCTTCCAACATGATTGTGAGGCCTCCCGAGCCATGTGGAACTGTGAGGCCTCCCGAGCCATGTGGAACTGTGAGTCCATTAAATCTTTTTTTCTTTATAAATCACCCAGTCTCAGGTATTTGTTCATAGCAGTGTGAAAATGGACTGATACAGGACTTTTAGTTTTTTCTAACATTTTTCTGTTATAATAATCTTATTAATATTTTTGCCATATATTATTCCTCATGTCTAACCATGTACAGGGAATATTATTATTAATTGAATTTTTGATAAGTAGGATCAAATTTCCTTCATAGAGATTGTAACAGTTTATACTCTACCCAACAATATATGAGACCATGTTTCTTAACTCCCTTCTCTTCTACAAAGTTACTACATTCTTGATTTTCCTAACTTATAAAATTGTTTTTTTCTAAATAAGGTCGATAACTTTTCACACTTTTAACAACAATTTGTATTTGTTTCTCTATGTTCTTTCTATGTATATCCATGCCCAATTCTTGAAATGTGTTGGTCTTTTAATCATTTGAAAGTGCTCTTTATATAATGTGGAGATTAATGTTTTACTGTAAAAATAGGTAGCATATTTTAAAACTCAGCTTGTCATTTGTATTTGGATTTCTCCATTATTTTACCATTCAGAATGATTTTTAAATATGCTATTGAATTTATTATTTTCTTTTAGACTACAGAGTTTTGTGTCATCATTATCAAAAGCCCTGGTGAAGAGTCAGCCTTGAAAAGACCTAGGAAATGTATCACTGTTTGTATAATGGGTTTATTTGTGTGTCCTTACAAATAGAATTTTCAATGTATGTCATAAGAAAAGTCTGTGACACATTAATCTACAGCAGATTTATAGATGGCAAATGATAAAATAAGAATTCTTATTCCATAGTAGAGATGGAGTAAAATTCTTCATTTCCAGCAAAGTACAAGAAGTTGCCAATACAGTGCTCCAAAAACCACATTTAGAGTAACAAGGCTGGAGAGTATGTCCTTAGGAGTACAAATGCTAGGACCTGAGGTAGTCACAACTTTATTTCATTAGAAAAAGACAAATAGAATTCCAAATAAATGTACCAATTCACATTACCAAGAAATGCAGAAATGTTCAAATTACTTACCTATTGTTAACTGCTTTGTTGTTTCATGTTGTAAGTGTGTGAAATGGCATAATTTGATGTTTTAATATGTATTTATCATGATTATTAATGAGTGTGAATAAATACATTTGTTTTCTCTTTTTCTCAGTCTTTCAAGTTTTCCTTTTTTAAATAAATTTAACTTTTATTTTAGATCCAGTGGTACATGTGCAGGTTTGTTACATGCATATATTGTGTGATGCTGAAGTTTGAGGTATGAGTGATCCCATCACTGAGGTGGTGAGCATAGTACCCAACAGGTAGGTTTTCAGCCTTTTTCCCCTTCCCCCTCTAGTAGTCCCCAATGTCTATTGTTCCTATCTTTATGTCCATATATACCCAGTGTTTAGCTCCCACTTATAAATGAGAACATGTGGTATTTGGTTTTCCATGCCTGCATTAATTTGCTTGGATGAAAACTTCCAGCTGCATCCATGTTGTTGTGAAAGGATATTCTATCTTTTTTGTGGCAGCATAGTATTCCATGATATATATGTACCACATTTTTTTTTATTTAACCCACTGTCAATGGGAACCTACATTGACTACATGTCTTTGCTATGGTTAATAATGCTGCAATGAACATACAAGTGTATGTGTCTATTTTATAGAATAATTTATTTTTCTTTTCTTATATAACCAGTAATGGATTGCTGGGCCTAATGATATTTCCATTTTTACTTTTGAGAAATCTCCAGTTGGTTTCCACAGGGGCTGAACTAATTTATGTTTCCATTAACAGTTACATCCCCTTTTCTCCACAGCCTCCCAGCAGCTGTTATATTTTTCTTTTAAATAATAGCCAGAAATCATATGATCACCTCAGTAGGCACAGAGAAACATTTCTATAAAATCCAACATCCTTTCATGATAAAAACCATCAACAAACTAGTCATTGAAGAAAGATGCTCAAAATAATAAGAGCTGCTATGACAAAACCACAGCCTACATCATACTGAACAGGTAAAAGCTGGAGGCACTCCCCTTAAGAATAGAAACAAGGCAAGGATGCCTACTTGCAATACTCCTTTTGAACATGGTACTGGAAGTCCTAGCCACAGCAATCAGTCAAGAGGAGAAAAAAAAGGCATTCAAATAGAAAAAGAAGTCAAATTATCTCTGTTCACTGACAGTATGATTCTATATGTAGAAGACTCCCCAAAGAAAGGTTCCTATAAATGATAAACAACTTCAGTAAAGTTTCAGGATACAAAATCAATGTATAAAAATCTTTATCATTGCTATACACCAATAACATCCAAGCTGAAAGCCAAATCAAGAACACAATCCCACCTACAATAGACACAAAAAAACATAGAATACCTAGGAACACAGCTTAATGAGGAGGTGAAAGTTTTCTACAAGGAGAACTACAAAACATTGCTGAAAGAAATAAAAGATGACATTAACAAATGGAAAAACATTCAATACTCATGGATAGAAAGAATCAATATTGTCATTAATAAAATGGCCATACTGCCCAAAGCACTTTATAAATTTAATGCTATTCCTATCAAACTCCCAACATTTTTCCACAAAACTAGAAAAAACTATTCTAAGATTAATGTGGAACCAAAAAAGAGCCTGTATAGCCAAAGCAAATCTAAGCAAAAAGGAACAAAGCTGGAGGCACTGTAACACCCAACTTCAAACTATACTACTATTCTACAAGGCTACAGTAACCAAAATAGCATGGTACTGGCACAAAAACTGACTCATAAAATAGATATGATTCTATTATTTCTGTTCTCCTCCAGAATAACTCAGTACTTCATTTCTTCACAACTCTCTGTGGTTTTATTTAGTCTTTTTTCATCCCAAAGACATAATTATTGTTGCTGTTATACATATTTGAAGTTTGTTTAGATTTATCCATGTATTTTTAACTTTGTTTTCTTTTTCTCTTCTTAGAGTGACTTTATATCTGCCTAAATTATTCTTCAAACATTTCATTTAGTGAGGGTTTATATAGAGCAAACGTGTAATTTTTATTTTCTGACCATGTTTTTATTTCTTCCTCCCTCACTCCTTACAGACACTAATCTGTTCTTCATTTAATGATTGTGTCATTTCAAGAATGTTATATAAATGAAATCATGCAGTATGTAACCTTTTGACACTGGCTTTCTTTTTTAATGCAGGAGCATAATTCTCTTGTGAGCCAGCCAGATAGTCACATGTATAAATAATTTGCTCCTTTTTATGGCTGAATATTAATAGTATTCTATGGTATGGACATACCATCATTTGTTTAATATTTCACCATTTTAAGAACATCCAGTATTGTTTCAGTTTCTAACTAATGTGAATAGTTTAGAAGAGTCAAAAAGAGAAACAGTCTATTGTATGTACCAATATTTTTATATTTAAAGAGGTTTTCAGAAAAATTAAATAGCTGTAAAAAAGGATTCTTATATACCCCCCTCACCACCATCCGAAACACAATTTTCCATATTATTAACATCTTGCATTAGTGTGACTGATTTATTACAACTGATGAGCCAATATTGATACATTTTTAATTAACTAAAGTCCACAGTTCACATTAGGGTTTACTCTTTCTGTTGTACATTCTATAGGTGCTAGCAAAAGTATAATGACATATGTTCACCAATACAGTATGATACAGAATAGTTACACTACCCTACAAATCTCCTGTGCTCCAACCTATTATTTCTCTCCTCCTCCTTCCCAGCAAACATTGGTCATTTTACTGTCTCCATACTCGACTTTTTCAAAATGTCAAATTGTGGGAGTCATACAACATGTGGCATTTTCAGACTAACATTTTTCACTTAGCAATGTGCATTTATTCTTCCTTCATGTCTTTTTATTACCCGATAGGTCATTTCTATTTATCACTGAATATCATTCAATTTGATGTATGTACCAAAATTTATTTATTAATTTGCCTATAGAAAAACACATTGGTTGCTTCCAAGTTTGGGCAATTATGAATAAAGCTGCTGTAAATATTCATGTGCAGGTTTTTGTGAGGACATGTTTTCAATTCATTTGTGTAAATACCAAGGAGTGAAGTCTCTGAATCAGATGGTAAGACTATGTTTAGCTTTGGAAGAAACTGCCAAACTGTTTCCCAAAGTGGTTGTACAATTTTGCATTCCCACCAGCAATAAATAAGAGTTTCTGTCTTTCCACATTTACACCAACATTTGATATTACCAGTGTTTGGATTTTAGCTATTCTAAAAGGTGTGTAGTAGATTTACTCATATTTTTCTTACTGTGATTTTTCGTACTTCATGTTATTACTAGTCTCCTTTTCTTACCACCTCCTTACTGTTTAGAGAACTTCCTTCGGCTCTTCATTTAGGATAGCGCTATTGGTGGAAAACTTCCTTCATTTTCCTTCACCTGAGAAAGCCTTGATTTTGCCTTCCTTGTTAAAAGCTATTTTCATTAGAAATAAGATTATGGGTAAATAGCTCTTTTCTTTTAGCACTTAAAAAAATGTGTGCTACTTTTTTCTGGTCTCTGTAGTCCTGATGTGAAACCCACTATGATTCAAATTGTTTTCCCCTATAGATAAGGTATCATCTCTCTTACAGACTTCAAAAATTTTTCTTTGTCTTTAGTTTTCAGAAATTTGAGTATGATGTGTCTTGGTATGGATTTATTTGGGTATATTCTCTTTGGAGTTTGCTCAAGCATTGAATCTTCAGGTTCATTTTTTTTTTTTTTTTTTTTTTTTTTTTGCCAAATTTGAAATTTTCAGTCACTCTTCCTGCAAGTACTTTTTCTATTCCATTCTCTCTCTCCTTTCCTTCTGGGACATGACGACATGAATATTAAGCTGTTTGTTGTAGCCCCACGGGTTCTTTTAAAATTCAGTCTATTTTCTCTCTGTTGTTAAAACTGTATGATTTTAATAGTTCTATCTTCCAGTTCATTGATTCTGTTCTCTGTCCCTCCCATGCTGCTGCTGAATCAATCTACAGAGCTATATTTTCAGTTCTAAAATTTCCATTTAATTTATATTTTATTTCTTTGCTGAAACTTTATATTTCTCTGTGAGACTATTTTTTAATTTGTTTGAAGTATTTTTGTAATTGCTCCTTGAATCACTTCTATGATGGCTGCTTAAAAATCTTTGTTAGATAATCCTAATGTCTCTGTCATGTAGTGCTGGCATCTATTGACTGTTGTCTGTCTTTCAATTTGAGATCTTCCTGTTTCTTGCTATGATGCATTTCCTTTTTATTAAAACCTGAAGATTTGGGGCATTATATTTTAAGACTCTGGACCTTATTTAAATTTTATCTTTTAGCCAGCTTCTTCTGAAACTGCTCTGGCCTGAGATGAGGAGGCACTGGCTCATTACTTCCCATGGTGGATAGACACCTACCTTCTTTACTTAGCTTCGTTGACAACTGAAGGGGGAGGTTCTTCATTACTCCCAGGTAGGGGTGAGAGTCCTGGCTCCCCACTAGGCCTCCAATGATATGTCGCTTTATGGGAGGGATAAGAGTGCTTCATTACTGCTCCTCTGATGGTCTCTACTGACACCATGAGAAGAGCGGGTGATGGCCTTATTTATAGTGGCTGCTGGTAAAAGATCTGACTCTTTCTTAGGACTCTTCTGACAGTACCCCAGCAAGGAGGAGGAGGGAAAAGGATACCTCATTACTGTTGGATGGAGGTGGAAGTCCAGGATCCAGTGAGGTCTTCACTTTTGGCACAGCTCAGGCCTTATTACCCCCTGGAGGAGATGAAAGTCCTGGCTCCTTCCTTGTCCTCTAATATCACCCCAGCAAAGTTGGAAACACCTTGTTACAACTAGGCAAGATTGGAATTCTAGACTCCTCATCCAGCTTTTGCTGGCATGGGTGTAGGTGTGGCCACAATTTATGTTGTGGTATTGGCTGCCGTAGAGTAGGTATTTTCTAAAACTTTGCTGTCTTTCTAGCCATCTCCTTTCTTTTTATTCATCCCTACATCACAAACTGAGGGGAACAAAATCATGCTTTTAATTCTTTGATCACCAATAACCACCTCTCAGACAAATGGATTAATTGAATAAATGTTATGGGTATCAAGTAATTTTTCAATCTTCCTGTGGATTGCCAGAATCATGAGACAAAGAAAATATTTTTGTAGTTTTATAAGGAAGAAATCTTATCTTCAATGTCATCCATAATATCATAATATTTTCAGGTGAATCTTTGTGATATAAACATATAATCACTCTCTGTGAAAAACAACATGTCTTCCAGATTTGTGATATTTTCTGTCTGGCCTATTTTAACAGTAGACATGAATAATAATTATTAGGCAAAGATCTATGTTTTTGTATCTTGGTGAAAATAAACACACAAAATGTTTTAAAATGTTATTTACTTTCTGTAATAAAAAAGAGTTTTTAATATGTTTCTCCAAGAGTGATAAAATGAAAGATTTGCAATTTTTAGCTTTCTTCTGGACCCATAAAATCTGTACCTATATAAGTTTCACTCAATGTATGCTTTAAATATTTTGCCTAAAAGTAATATGTGAACTTTGGGTTTTGTCTGGAAATCTTGACAATTGAGAGAACATAAACAGAAAAAGAAAAGAAATTTTCTATAGTATGCATTGTCACCACTTCAAGTATGTATACCTTAAATACAACCTTAAAATATACTGTTAGTATCTATTTTTATTACTTCAAAGAAAATCTCAATAGGATACTTTTAAGATTTTAACATAATGTACCTGCTTAAGCTGATAGCAACATGAATCTAGAAACTAATCAAATTATTTTTAATGGGAAGATAATGCTCTTGCCTTAATTTTTAAAAGTAAGGTAATTCTAATCATACATTTTGAACATGTACAAGCATAATTATCTTCTGTTACTATCATGTGGACTAGCCAACTTAAAACTACAAATTATATTGAAAAGATAAGTGGAATGAATAAGAAAACCTTGTTTAATACATGCTGTGCTTTTTTTTTTACCTTGAACAAGTCCTTTAAATCTTCTTCTGAAAACTGAAAGATTTCTTTGTTCAATCAATAAATTTCTCTGATCACACATGTTTTTTGAACTCTAACTTCTAACTTTCTATGAAGAAGTAAAGCACACTCTGATATTAGCCATAACAAATATGTTCTAAATCAATCTAAACAATATTAATTTGTGCAAGCATTTATTTACATTAATTTACTTGTCATTGTCCAGAACACATGCTCAGCATGCAAAGATATTAATGAAATTGGACCCTAGATAAGAAGCAGGGTCGAAAAATAAAAAAAGTAGATATTAAAATAAAATGTTTATTGTATTTTATTTCATTTTATTATCTGATTATTTTTATTATTTTAATTTTTTTCCTTGGGCCATATTATTTTATTGGCAGGTCAGTGAAGAGCCAGAGGTAAGGGTCCTTCGATTCCTATTCCCCAGCCTAGGGACTCCCCCTGAAGGAGAGCAGAAACCCAGGAGCCTGCCACTCAGAGGACCTTGGAGTTGGGCAGGTTGTTGTAGCAATATTCCTGGCCTTCTAGCTGGCTGCGATACAGAGAGATCTCCTACTCCAGCTGTGAGGTGAAGTCCATAAGCCCCTGGTACTCCTTGTTCTGCCGCTCGCTGTCAACGCACATATGACCCAGCTGGGCTTCATAAATATTTTATTTCAAGAAAGAAATTAATGTACTATTGAGAATGATATTTGAAAATTATGATTAAACATATTTAAGGAAGTGCAAATGGAGGTGCAAGGTAATTAAGTCATATCTCAAACAAAGTCTCTTCATGTGGTGACATTAGTTACTGACCACATTATCAGAACATAACACATTTACAGTAATAGCAGTGCACCATTTATGATGAAACCTAAACTGTAGCTGATAGTGCCAAACAATATTAGAAATCAGAATGATTTTTTTAATGAAGCTTTATCTGGTGTAAAAAAGATACTTGTTTGTTCGACAAAATTGCCACAACCAAGGTTTATTTTCTTTTTTCTTCTGTTTTTTTTTTTGTTGTTGTTAAGGTGTCTTACTTTGGTAATTATCTTAAGTACGTTGCAATACACTACCTTTGAAAATATTTTTAATTAATTGTCTAAAAACCTTGCTGGAATAAATATATTAATAACTCAAGTCATAAGAAATTAATACATTCAGTGCCTCTGTAATACCTGCTGTACCTTAATAAGTGCTCCTTAGCAATTTATTGAAAATTAATTAAGTCTTGCCAAAGGAACACCAAAAAGTCAACTAGAAGACTAATTGAAATTATTATAACCTTTCTGTGTAAATATACAGCACATATGATTGGATAAGAAGAACATCTTGTAAATTTGATTATCAGATTAATTATTCTTAACATTTATATATGAAATATCAAATAAGATATCACTGGTAGTTATTATGCATTAAAATAGTTTTGTAAGTACTTAAAATAATGTTTTCTTAATATAATTTTCAGTTAATATTGTTTAGACATTCAAAATCCTATTAACATTATGTTGAATCAGGTAGAATTTTTTCCAGTGGACTACCTTTTCTCCATTTTCTGAAAACTTATCTCTCTTATAGCCCCACACTTACCAGATGTTCTTTCTCTCCTTTGTCCCGTTCAAAATGTATACAACTGCACCATATTCTCATCATTTTCTGAAAGGTAAATATTGCAGTTAGAGCAAATAATTTAGTTAATGCATTGGGTCTAACTTAATGCCTAAGTGAATTTTAAACATATCTTATTTAGACAGCCTAGATGGGTTAATGCTAAAATTGTTGATTGGTAATGCTGGCAGGCCTATTGGAGAGGTATTTTGAATGAGGATGTCCAAAAATGCAACACAATAAGTCTAAAAACTAGCCCTTAGTTAATCTACCTCTATATGAAAAGCATATGCTAAATGCTTTGGGAGAATAAGAATTGTATTTAATCTTTATGCACCCTACTATAACTATTTAACCTACTATAACTATTATTAAATATGAATAGATGCAGAAGAATTTATAGATAATTAATAGATACAGACATTCAGCCTCAGAATAGTTAAGTAAGTTACCCAGGGTCATGTGGTTATTAAGTGATAGACTTGGGATTTGAACCCATGTAGTCAAAGCACAAAGATCAAGTGCTTGACAATGATTCCTAATTCCTCAGGTAAAAGTAGATTGAAAGACACCTACTCTGCCTAAGTATAAGAGCAGACCCATGTCATAATAGATGTAGGACTATTAATAGATTAATAGCTGTTATTAATAGCTAGCTGATTAATAGCTAGTAGATTAATAGCTGTTAAGAAGTGAATTAATGATCAAGCTAAGACTACCTGTGGATAACATTTCAAATTTTGTCTTTGTAGACTCTTCCTTTCTTTCCAAAATTTGTCTACACTAAGTTAAGGAACAGCTGTAAACTTACACCAAGGATGGTCAACAGGAAGGCCTGGGAATAGAAATTCTTTACAAGTTGGTAAAAAAAATATATTTTGAAAACAGTAGACAAACATACAACGAAATCAGCTTGGTCACTTGTGCTTACATTTGCCAATTTAATCACAGCCTGAATGTTATTTTGACACCATGTAAATTTGTCATTGAACAATGCATATATTGTATAACATTTGCCTTCTTCAAAGGAATGTCTGTATACCTTTAATACTTCAAAGGCCAAGAGTTCACCTTTCATGTTTTCTCATAAAACTTTCACATTGAATGTTTAGCATGATTTTTCTTGCCATTTTTATATTCAACTAGAAGAGAATATTTGGAAACTTAAAAAATATTTATGTGCATATGATACTAAATTGTATATAGATTTATTTCTATTTATATATCTATATAATATTAAGAATTTCTATGTGCCTTGCATTTTATTAGATACAAGAAAAATGATATACTCAGAGAAGACACAAAATTAATGTGAAATATGTGTAATGGCTGATAAATAAATCCTGTTTTTGGTATTCGTCAGGGTTAAGCTATAGGAAACGGTATTCCATTCTAGCTAGCTTAAGAAAGAGGGAATTTGTTTAAGGATATTAAAAGATATTAATAGAATGTTTTTATATCCTATTATGGATATATTGATATGAATTATTGTTGAACATTAAAAAGGCTCAATAAATCAGTAGGGGTAGAGGGGGACTGAAGACTGAAGAAGGGATACTAGGTTAAGTTTCAGGAACAACTATCCAAATCATACCAAGAATGCTAAGAAACTTGCCTTTAACATCATAAACTTGTAGGTTCTAGAACTACACTAACACTGTCACAATCAATGAAACTGACAAAATAAAAACCCACCATAGTTAGGAAATCACACGCCTATAGACAATCAGGGCACTATTATGATAAAAATCAATTACAGTTTCTGCTCTTGTCTCTGGAACCACACTGTACCTACTAGAAGCTGCACCAGCAAAACCATTCTTTGTATCCTGTTTCTACACTCATGGAGCCAGTTATTGAACTATGGAACAGCTGTTGATTTCATTTCACCAAAAGCAAGTGCCTTAATGCCCACATTTGCCAGGTGAATAGCAAAAGAAGCTGCCATATGGCCTCCATATGTCTTCCAATATTTTGTGTGCACATATGATCAGCCAAACCTAAATCATATGTGGAAACCTGAATCTGGATGAGTTTGGAAAATGCAATTTCTATGTATCCAATCTCTTTATTACAGGAAGGTAAACTAAGGGAGAGTAGAATAGATATCACATTGATTAGACAAAACGTGTATTTATGATGTTAAATAATGTATTATATGGAATAATGTCTTTGTCATTTAGGTGCTAATGTATTTTAAATCTGTATTCTAACATATTCTGCTTTTCCAGGTGTCCAGCCTTTGTCTCTGTATCAGAAATTTTTTAGCAGCAAAGAAAGAAAATATCATATTAAAAGTAATGTAAATAACGTGGATAAGCATTACCCGACAGAAAAAAAGATGCCCAGAGCAATAGCAGTTTCAATGTTGGTAAAGTAATTCAAATACGTTATCAAAAACCAGAGGTCTTTCTTAATCTAAGAGTGTTGACTTTGATTCTCAGATTTGACCCTCATAACTTGAAAATCCAAGACTCGTGTTGACATAGGGTTGTTGCAAAGGGAGAAAGTTGAAGGCATCCATGATGGTTAATAATGAGTGTAAACTTGATGGGATTGAAGGATACAAAGTATTGATCCTGGGTGTGTCTATGAGGGTGTTGCTAAAGGAAATTGACATTTGAGTCAGTGGGCTGGGAAAGACAGACTTACTCTTAATCTGGATGGGGCACAATCTAATCAGCTGCCAGCAGGGCTAGAATATAAGCAGGCAGAAAAACATGAAAAGAGAGACTGGCCTAGCCTCTCAGCCTATCTTTCTCCTGTGCCAGATGCTTCCTGTTCTTGAACATCGGACTGTGAGTTCTTCAGTTTTGGAACTCAAACTGACTCTCCTTGCTCCTCAGCCTGCAGACCGACTATTGTGGGACCTCGTGATTGTGTGAGTTAATACTTAATAACTCTCATATACATATATATATACACACACATGCACACACATATACACGTGCACATATATACACACAAATATATATATTCTCATATATATCAATATTATGTATATATTTTTTATTTTTATATATATATATATTCCGTTAGTGTTGTACCTAATAGAGAACCCCAACTAATACAAATTTCGGTACCAGGAGTGGTTCTTGAGGAACAGAATATTAAGGACGAAGTTCTTTAGTTGGTTTTGGGGCTTCTGGAGTTGGCTGCTTAATATGATTAGACCCAAAAATGCTAAGGGCCCTACTTCTAATAGTATGGAGAGCACTGATAGTTCTTGGTGTGAATTGTTTAGAGAGTTATGCAAGATAAATGCATTTGACACTCCTGAATCATCACTTGTGAGAGGTGAGGAGTTTAGTCTGTCTATCCACAATAGCTTTGATAATATGTGGAGAAACAAGGAACATAATGAAGCTGGTTGGTTGCTCCCAAGTTCAGTAGAGAAAGTGATAAAAGAAAATTATGAACTCAGGGATTCTATCTGCCGGCTTCAGAAGCAGATACTCAGCCTCAAATCTGTTAAGATTGCCCCGATTGTCTTTTATTTTATTTTATTTTATTATTATTATACTTTAAGTTTTAGGGTACATGTGCACAATGTGCAGGTTAGTTACATATGTATACATGTGCCATGCTGGTGTGCTGCACCCATTAACTCGTCATTTAGCATTAGGTATATCTCTTAATGCTATCCCTCCCCCCTCCCCCCACCCCACAACAGTCCCCAGAGTGTGATGTTCCCCTTCCTGTGTCCATGTGTTCTCATTGTTCAATTCCCACCTATGAGTGAGAATATGCGGTGTTTGGTTTTTTGTCCTTGTGATAGTTTACTGAGAATGATGATTTCCAATTTCATCCATGTCCCTACAAAGGACATGAACTCATCATTTTTCATGGCTGCATAGTATTCCATGGTGTATATGTGCCACATTTTCTTAATCCAGTCTATCACTGTTGGACATTTGGGTTGGTTCCAAGTCTTTGCTATTGTGAATAGTGCCGCAATAAACATACGTGTGCATGTGTCTTTATAGCAGCATGATTTATAGTCCTTTGGGTATATACCCAGTAATGGGATGGCTGGGTCAAGTGGTATTTCTAGTTCTAGATCCCTGAGGAATCGCCACACTGACTTCCACAATGGTTGAACTAGTTTACAGTCCCACCAACAGTGTAAAAGTGTTCCTATCTCTCCACATACTCTCCAGCACCTGTTGTTTCCTGACTTTTAAATGATTGCCATTCTAACTGGTGTGAGATGGTATCTCATTGTGGTTTTGATTTGCATTTCTCTGATGGCCAGTGATGGTGAGCATTTTTTCATGTGTTTTTTGGCTGCATAAATGTCTTCTTTTGAGAAGTGTCTGTTCATGTCCTTCGCCCAAAATCTCCTTAAGCTGATAGGCAACTTCAGCAAAGTCTCCGGATACAAAATCAATGTGCAAAAATCACAACCATTCTTATACATCAACAAAAGACAAACAGAGAGCCAAATCATGAGTGAACTCCCATTCACAATTGCTTCAAAGAGAACAAAATACCTAGGAATCCAACTTACAAGGGATGTGAAGGACCTCTTCAAGGAGAACTACAAACCACTGCTCAAGGAAATAAAAGAGGATACAAACAAATGGAAGAACATTCCATGCTCATGGGTAGGAAGAATTAATATCGTGAAAATGGCCATACTGCCCGAGGTAATTTATAGATTCAATGCCATCTCCATCAAGCTACCAATGACTTTCTTCACAGAATTGGAAAAAACTACTTTCAAGTTCATATGGAACCAAAAAAGAGCCCACATTGCCAAGTCAATCCTAAGCCAAAAGAACAAAGCTGGAGGCATCATGCTACCTGACTTCAAACTATACTACAAGGCTATAGTAACCAAAAGAGCATGGTACTTGTACCAAAACAGAGATATAGATCAATGGAACAGAACAGAGCCCTCAGAAATAATGCCACATATCTACAACCATCTGATCTTTGACAAACCTGAGAAAAACAAGCAATGGGGAAAGGATTTCCTATTTAATAAATGGTGCTGGGAAAATTGGCTAGCCATATGTAGAAAGCTGAAACTGGATCCCTTCCTTACACCTCATACAAAAATTAATTCAAGATGGATTAAAGACTTAAACGTTAGACCTAAAACCATAAAAACCCTAGAAGAAAACCTGGGCATTACCATTCAGGACATAGGCATGGGCAAAGACTTCATGTCTAAAACACCAAAAGCAATGGCAAGAAAAGCCACAATTGACAAAGGGGATCTAATTAAACTAAAGAGCTTCTGCACAGCAAAAGAAACTACCATCAGAGTGAACAGGCAACCTACAGAATGGGAGAAAATTTTCGCAACCTACTCATCTGACAAAGGGCTAATATCCAGAATCTACAATGAACTCAAACAAATTTACAAGAAAAAAACAAAGATTGCTCTGACTGTCTTATCTCCTGTAGAGAAAGAGCTGAAATTGTGGAAAAACAGACACATTTCTTATCATGTGAGTGGCTGGTCTGCAATGAAAGATGCATACACAGCCTCGCCAGGTGTCTACTGTTAAAGTGAGGACATTGTTTGGAAAAGAATGAGACCCTGTGCCTTGGAATGGGTATGTGTGGGAGGACCCTGATGAAGCTGGGGACACTGAGCTTGTAAACTCTGATTAACCTTTTTTGCCAGAAGAAGCAGCGTCCCCATCGCCAGTAGGGGCAACATCCCCTCCCCGACCCATGCTGCCATCATCTTTTCCACCCTTTTCTGAGGAGATAAATCTTGTACTGCCTGAGGCAACAATGATGGCCTTCCCTGAGGCAGTTGCCAGGCAAGATAACGTTGATTCTCCTCAGAAGCCATCCCCAATACCCTTGTTTGCTTGTAGACCTATAACTAGACTGAAGTCCCAGCGGGCCCCTAGAGGTGATGTTGAGAGTGTGGCCCATAAGGAGGTTCACTACACTTGAAAAGAACTGCTTGAGTTTTCTAATTTATATATACAGAAATCTGGAGAGCAGGCATGGGAATAGATATTAAGGGTGTGGGATAATGATGGAAGGAACATAGTGTTGGATCAGGCTAAATTTATATTGATTTGGGCCCACTAAATAGGGACTCTGCATTTAATGTTTCAGCTTGAGAGTTAAAATAGATTCGAATAGTTTATTTGTTTGGCTAGCTGAAATATGGATTAAAAGATGGCCCATTATGAGCAAGCTGGAAATGCCTGATCTCCCTCAGTTTAATTTAGAGGAAGGGATCCACAGGCTTAGGGAGATTGGGATGGTGGAGTGAATTGGTCACTTTATACCTACTCATCCCAGCTGGGAGGGTCCAGAAGGTATACCCTTGACCAATGCCTTGGGAAATAGATTTGTGAGGGCAGCACCTGCATCTTTGAAGAGCCCTATAATTGCTCTTCACTGTATGTCAGATCTAATGGTGGGAACTGCAGTCACTCAACTACAAAATTTAAATACAATGAGAATAATTGGATCCTGAGGTGGCAGGGGCCAAGTGGCGGCACTCAATCGTCAAAGACAAGGTGGGCGTAACTACCGTAATGGACAGCAGAGGCAAAGCTGCAAACAGAATAGTCTGACTCATGCAGATATGTAGAGCTAATTGGTTGTACACGTCATTGGCTAATTTACCACAGTGTTCTTAGAAGTGAAAATGATAGGAAGTCTACTGCATTTCTACTTAATTTATGCAAGCAGAAAACTTCTAGGAATGGACAAAAGACTAATTTAAATTATAAAAACAGAGAATCATGGCCCCTCAATCAATTTCCAGACTTGAGCCAGTTCAGAGACCCAGAACCCCTTGAATGAAGGGGAGGCTGGGTCCCCTTGAGGAAGGACCCCACTACATAACCAACAATTTATGCAGTGAATCTTTCTCCCACCCTTCCCCAAGTATACCTCTGGCCTTTTACCAGGGTAACTGTGCACTGGGGAAAGGGAAATCATCAGACATTTTGGGGACTACTGGACACTGGCTCTGAGCTGCACGGGACCCAAAAAGTCATTGTGGTCCTCTAGTTAAAGCAGGGGCTTATGGAGGTCAGGTAATTCATGGAGTTTTAGCTCAGGTCTGACTTACAGTGGGTTCAATGGGTCTCCAGACTTATCCTGTGGTCATTTCCCCAGTGCCAGAATGCATAATTGGCATAGACATACTTAGCAGCTGGCAGAACCCTCACATTAGCTCCCTAACTGGTAGGGTGAGGGCCATTATGGTTGGAAGGGCCAAATGAAAGCCATTAGAGCTGCCTCTACCTAGAAAAATAGTAAATAAAAACAATATTGAATCCCTGGAGGGACTGAGGAGATTAGTGCCATCATCAAGGACTTGAAAGACACAGGAGTGTTAATTCCCACCATACGCCTGTTCAACCCTCCCATTTGGTCTGTGCAGATGACAGATGGATCTTGGAGAATGACAGTGGATTATCATAAGTTTAACTAAGTGGCGATTCCAATTACAGCTGCTGGACCAGATGTTGTTTCATTGCTTGAGCAAACTAACACATCTCTTGGTACCTGGTATGCAGCTGTTGACTTGGCAAATGCCTTTTTCTCCATTCCTGTCCATAAGGCCAACCAGAAGCAATTTGTCTTCAACTGGAAAGTCCAGCATTATACCTTTTCTATCCTACCTCAGGGGTATATCAACTCTCCGGCTTTTGTGTCATAATCTTATTCGGAGACAACTTGATCTCTTTTCACTTCTGCAAGATATCACATTGGTCCATTACACTGATGACATTATGCTGATTGGATCCAGTGAGTAAGAAGTAGAAAACACACTGGACTTATTGGTGAAACATTTGCATGCCAGAGGATGGGATATAAATCCAACTAAAATTCAGAGACCTTCTACCTCAGTAAAATTTCTAGTGGTCCAGTGGTGTGGGGCCTGTCAAGATATTCCTTCTAAGGTAAAAGATAAGTTGCTTCATTTGGCCCCTCCTACAACCAAGAAAGAGGCACAATGCCTAGTGGGCCTATTTGGATTTTGGAGGCAACACATTCGTCATTTGGGTGTGTTACTCTGGCCCATTTATCCAGTGACCCGAAAGCCTGCCAGTTTTGAGTGGGGTCCAGAACAGCAGAAGGCTCTGCAATAGGTCCAGGCTGCTGTGCAAGCTGCTCTGCCACTTGGGCCATATGATCGGCAGATTCAATGGTGCTTGAGATGTAAGTGGCAGATAGGGATGCTGTTTGGAGCATTTGGCAGGCTCCCATAAGTGAATCACAGTGGAGGCCTCTAGGATTTTGGAGCGAGGCCCTGCCATCTTCTGTAGATAACTATTCTCCCTTTGAGAGACAGCTCTTTTTCTGTTACTGGGCTTTGGTGGAAACTGAACGTTTGACTACGTGTCATAAAGTCACCATGTGACCTGAACTGCCTATCATGAACTGGGTGCTTTCTGACTCATCTAGCCATAAAGTGGGTCATGCACAGCAGCATTCCATCATCAAATGGAAGTGGTATATACATGATCAGGCTCAAGCAGGTCCTGAAGGCACAAGCAAGTTACATGAGGAAGTGGCTCAAGTGCCCATGGCCTCCACTCTGCCTTCTCCCCCAGCCTGCACCATGGCCTCATGGGGAGTTTCTTATGATCAGTTGACAGATAAAGAGAAGACTATGGCCTGGATCACAGATGGTTCTGCACGATATGCAGGCACTACCTAAAAGTGGACAGCTGCAGCATTACAGCCCCTTTCTCGTACATCCCTGAAGGACACTAGTGAAGGAAAATCTTCCCAGTTGTCAGAACTTCAAGCAGTGCACCAGGTTGTAAACTTTGCATGGAAAGAGAAATGGCCAGATGTGCGATTATATACTGATTAATGAGCTGCAGTCAATAGTTTAGCTGGATGACCAGGAACTTGGAAGAAGCATGATTGGAAAATTGGTGACAAAGAAATGTGGGAAAGAGGTATGCGGACGGACTTCTCTGAGTGGTCAAAAACTGTGAAGATATTTGTATCCCATGTGAGTGCTCACCAACAGGTTATGTGAGCAGAGGAGGATTTCAATAATCAAGTGGATAGGATGACACGTTCTGTGGACACCACTCAGCCTCTTTCCCCAGCCACCCTTGTCATTGTCCAATGGGTCCATGAATGAAGTGGCCATGATTGCAGGGGTGGAGGTTACTCATGGGCTCAGCAACATGGACTTCCACTCACCAAGGCTGACCTAGCTATGACCACTAATGAGTGCCCAATTTGCCAGCAGCAGAGCCCAACACTGAGCTCTCAGTATGGTACCATTCCTTGAGTTAATCAGCCAACTACCTGGCAGCAGGTTGATTATATTAGATTTCTTTCATCATGGAAAGGGCAGAGGTTTGTACTCACTGGAATAGACACTATTCCTATGGGTTTGCCTATTCTGCACACAGTGCTTCTGCCAAGACTACCATCCACAGACTCACGGAATGCCTTATCCACATATTGGTACTCCATACAGAATGGCCTCTGACCAAGGCACACACTTTACAGCTAAAGAAGTGTGGCAGTGGGCTCTTGCTCATGGAATTCACTAGTCTTACCATGTTCCCCATCATCCTGAAGCAACTGGATTGATAGAATGGTGGGAGGGCCTTTTCAAGTCACAATTACAATGCCAACTAGGTGACAATACTTTCCAGGGCTGGGCCAATGTTCTCCAGAAGGCTGTGCATGCTCTGAATCAGCGTCCAATATATGGCACTGTTTCTCCCATAGCCAGGATTCATGGGTCCTGGAATCAAGGGGTAGAAGTGGAAGTGGCACCACTCACCATCACCCCAGTGATCCACTAGCAAAATTTGTGCTTCCTATTCCCATGACATTATGTTCTGCTGGCCTAGAGGTCTTAGTTCCAGAGGGAGAAACACTGCCACCAGGAGACATAACAAGATTCCATTAAACTGGAAGATAAGATGGCCACTTGGACACTTTGGGCTCCTCATTCCTTTAAGTCAACAGGCTAAGAAGGAATTACAGTGTTGGCTGTGGTGATTGACTTGGACTATCAAGTTGAAATCGGTCTATAACTCCACAACAGAGGTAAGTGTATTAGTCTGCTTTCACACTGGTGATAAAGACATACCAGAGACTGAGAAGAAAAAGAGGTTTAATTGGACTTACAATTTCACATGGCTGAGAAGGCCTCAGAATCATGGCAGAAGGTGAAAAGCACTTCTTACACGTCGGTGGCAAGAGAAAATGAGGAAGAAGCAAAAGCGGAAACCCCTGATAAACCCATCGTTTCTCATGAGACTTGTTCACTATCATGAGACTAGCACGGGAAAGACTGGTCCCGATGATTCAATTACCTCTCCCTAGAACCCTCCCATAACATGTGGAAATTCGGGACATGCAATTCAAGTTGAGATTTAAATGGGGATGCAGACAAACAAGATCAGTAAGAAAGAGTATTCATGGAATACAGGAGATCCATTAGGGCATCTCTTAGTATTACCATGCCCTGTGATTAAGGTTAATGGGAAACTACAACAGCCAAATCCAGGAAGGACTACAAATGACCTAGACCCTTCAGGAATGAAGGTTTGCATCACTCCACCAGGAAAAAACAAAAAACAAACAAAAGACAAAAAACAAAAAACCACGGCCTGCTGAGGTGCTTGCTGAAGGCAAAGGGAATATGGAATGGGTAATAGAAGAGGTAGTCACTAATACCAGCTACAACCACCTGACCACTGCAGAAACAAGGATTGTAATTGTCATGAGTAGTTCCTCCTTCTTTTGTTAAATACATGTCTCTGCATGTATACACTTGTTCTAAGAAAATATCTTCATTTTATTTGCTTTCTCCTTTATCATGTGACATAAGATTTATTGACTTCACATCAGCATTTAAGTATTATTAACTTTATGTAATAGTATTTGTGTTGGAGATTGGTGCATTTCCGATTGTACGAAGGATAGTTGTGTTATGGTAGGCATAATTATGACCTTATTATTGTCTTTGTTTTAAGATTATGTATGATCTCAGGAGATGTGTCTGAGTTTGAGTTGACAAGGAGTAGACTTATGATCCTTAATACTGTGTGTCAACTTGATTGGATTGAAGTTTGCAGAGTATTGATCCTGGTGTATCTGTGAGGGTGTTGCTAAAGGAGATTAACATTTGAGTCAGTGCACTGGGAAAGACAGACCCACCCTTAATCTGGGTGTGCACAATCTAATCAGTTGCCAGAGCAGCTAGAATGTAAGCTAGAAGATAAGAAGGCAGAAAATGTGAAAAGAGAGATTGGCCTAGCCTCCCAGCCTACATATTTCTCCCATGCTGGATGCTTCCTTCCCTCGAACATCAGACCCCAAGTTCTTCAGTTTTGGAACCCCGACTGACTCTCCTTGCTCCTTAGCCTGCAGATAGCATGTTGTGGGACCTTTTGATCATGTGAGTTAATACTTAATAAACTCCCTCTCTCTCTGTCTCTCTCTCTCTCTATATATATATGTATGTGTGTGTGTGTGTAGTTTATTAAGTACATATATACACTTAATACATATGATATATTATATTAATACAACACATAATATTTTATATATTATATATTAATATAATATATAATATTTTATGTTATATTATATTTATATATTATATATTATATTACTATATAATATGTATTATAATATTGTATATAATATATGATATTAATATATTATATATAATATATTAATATAATAGAATATTAATGTATATGTTGATATAATATAATGTATAACATAATATATAAATATATTGTTATATATAATATACAATATATTATTATATAGTATATTGATATAATATATTAATATATTACACATAATATAGTTTATTAAATGTGTGTGTGTGTGTGTATATATATATATATATATATATATATATATATATAAAAAATCCCATTAATTGTGTCCCTCTACAGAACCCTGACTAATACAGCAATTTCTCCTCCATGATTCTTTATAGAGTGAGGGGAGTCTTCCTGTTAATCCCATAGCAGCTCCAATTGCTAGAACCCAGTGAAATGTCGGGATACTTCTATAGAAACACTTGTAAAGCTACTGTGTTTTGTCAGGAAAGAATATTTTACCAGCAAGTAAGAAGGGCTTAGGAGTTCCATGAAGGTAACTCTAAATCTACCAAGCAGGTCAGAATTGCTTGTCTTCCTTCCACAGCACCCTGCCCCTTTCCTTAGTGTCTGTTTCCATGAATGGTACCCTCTTCTATTTGGTCTCCTAAGCCATTTCTTCCTTTGCTCTACTATCCAAATTCAGTTTTTCACCAAATCCTGTCTATTTCTACTCTTATTACATTTCAATTCTATTTATTTCCTAATATTTACAATGCCTTAGCAGTCTGTTTATGTCTCATCACTGCACTACTACAAAAGCTTCCTACTTAATTCTCACACTAGGGTCTTAATCATTTTTAATTCCATAATAATATCACAAAATGTAAATTTTGTTATTTTATTCTCCTCCTTAAAGTTGTTACTGGTTCCTCAAAACTTTTAGGATGAATTATTAACATATAGACTAATATTTTAGCACATAGTTCTTTTTCTGACTACTGCTCCCTCCAAGGCTTCATATCATGTTGTTTCTCCAAATGCAATTAATACACTAGCCATATTAAATGTATTTCACCTCTATGGTTCTGAACACGTTAATCACCCTTTATAAAACATCTCTTCCTCACTCTCTTTCTTCTCCAATGCTTGTCTTTTAAGACTCAGCTCAATACTCCTCCAAAAATCATTTCTTGACCCAGAAATATAAATTAGGCACCCAGTTCTCCCATGCATCCTTGGCATGCATTAGTCATAGAATTTGTCATATTCTCTTATAATTTTTATCTATATATTTTTTCAATGTCATTGAGTAACCTTCTTGAGAAAAAGAATGTTTTTTATATATATACTTTTTTATTAATGTAGAATTGATGAATTAATTCAGCTCACTGCCATGAGAGAGTTTCTAGATCACAGTTAAGAAAAGGAGAACCAGGTAGAGTCCAGCAGAGTCCATGAGTTGAGGAGAGTTATGAGATTCCAGGTAAAACAAAGTGACTACAATTCAGAAGACAGAAAGCTGGTGAGGAGAGAACCGCAAACGCTGAAGATTGGCAGAGGCTCTCCATTGAATATTTTGCTGAATGCGATCAGCATGTGAATTTGAGAAAACTAAACAAAGCTGAGGATTGGAGGAACACTCAAAGAAAGCAGTGCCTGATACTCACACAAGATTGGAAAATCTCATAATTGGACAGATTATATAAAAATATCTTATCTCTGTAGTGGAGAATAATTAGCCCTAAATTGAACACTGTTCCTATCCCACCTAAAATATCTTAGAGACCATACTAGAAAGATCAAACTATTTTTAAGTATCTTAACTGCATTCCAAAACAACGCTCAAGAATATTTATTGGAATACAAACATATTCTACATCTAAGAAGGTGAAATACAGAATGTCTAGCGCCTGGCAAAAAATACCGACATGCAAAATGCAGGAAAATATAATACATGAGGAGAAAATAACTTCAAAATCAACCCAGAAGTGAAAACGAAATTCATGAATACCACAAATGGTGACTTAATGAGTAATATATAAGATTTTTTCTAAAGAATGCAGGAAAATGTAATACATAAAGAGGAGAAAATAAATCAATAAAAATGAACCCAGTAGTGAAAACAAAATTCATGAGAACCACAAATGGTGACTTAATGAGTAATATATAAGATTTTGTCTAGTTATTTAATCTTTTACAAAGTTTATTAACTGTTTAAATGAAAATAATAGAAATGCAGTCAGAGGCTTATAATTCACATAAAAGAAAAACATATTACAATAACAGCACAAAAGTTGGGAGGAGAGCAATGGAAATATGCATTTTTCATGTTCTTATATAGGCAAAGTAGTATACGTTCACTAGTAGATAGTGATAACTTAAAGATATATACTATAAACTTAAATATATACTATAAATCTATAAGCAACCACTTGAATAATAAAAGGTAGAGTTACAGTAATAAGAAAACAGCAAATAAAATAAAATAATCATAAAAAATCAATTAATCCAAAGGCAGGCAGAAAAACAGGAGAAAGTTAAAGAAAAAGAACAGATGAGTCAAATGTACGTCAATAGCTGGGTGATAAATTTAAACTAAACCATATCAAGAATCATGTAAACCATAAATGGTCTAAATATTCTCGATTAAAAGGCCGAGATATATTATATAACAAAGCAATACTCAATATATAGTCTACAAGAAATGTACTTCAAATATAAGGAAACAAACAATCTGAAAGTAAATTGATTGAAAAAGAAAAAATATGCTAATACTAAGGAAAAGAGGGCTGCAGTGGCTATATTAATATAAAAATTAAATTTCAGAGTAAAGGGTAGCATTAGGGATAAAGGAAGTCATTTCATATTGATAAAGTGATAAAATTCTACCTGATAACAGCAGGATACACTTTATAAACATTCACTGAACATTTACCAAATCTACCATATTCTGCATCATAAACTCATCAACAGCATACAAGGATGATAAATGAATATACATCCAAATAACAGAGCCTCAGAATATATTATATTAAACAAAAACTGTTCTAACTGCAATTAAAAATAGATAAGTCTAAAGCTTATCTATTTTATAATCAGATATCAATGCACCATATCAACATTCGATAAGGGAAGTCGACAGAAAATCAGTAAGTATATGGATGATGTCATCTACACTGCCAATAAGCCTGATGTAATTGACAATTGTGGAATATTCCACTAAACAAGAGCGGGATACAAGTACTCACTAAACATTTATCAATATCCCTCATATTTTCCATCATAAAAGAAGTCTCAATAAATTCAGAAGATTCAAGTCATACAAATTATGTTTTCTGATCACTGGTAGAATAAATTAGAAATCAATAGCAGGAAAAATTCTTGAAAATCTTTAAATGTTTAGAAACTAAATAATATAAATAGAGTCATAGAATGAATTTTAAAAAATAGAATGCATTTTTGAAGAAATGTAAATAAATTCATAATCTATCTGAAATTGTAGATTACTACTAAAAGAGTTATTGGGAGAAATATATACTAATAAAGGCCTATAAAGTAAGAAAGTTTAAATTAAAGACCTAGAATCTAGGAGAAAATGAAAAATTTTAAATCAAGCAAGTAGAAGAAAATAAATAATAAAGGTTTAAGCAAATATTAATGAAATAGAAAAAAATAGAGAAAAATCTATGAAACTAAAAACTTGTTCTTTGAGCAGATCAATAACAACTGACAAATATCAAATCAGACTGAAATGGGTAAAAAAGAAGATAATATACTTACTAATATCAGAAATAATAGAAATAATATAATTGCTGCTTCTATACAGATTAAAAAGATAATAAGAAAATGAACCATTTTAGGCTAATAAATTCCATAACTTGGATGAAAAGAACAAACTCTTTGAAAGACAGGAAACCAAAAAAAGAAATAAATTAATAGTCTAAATTAGTGCAATCAAATTATAGTTAAAAGCCTCTCAACAAAGAAAACTCTTGGCCAGGATGTCTTCATTCGTGAATTTTATGACATATTTAAGAAATAAATAATATTATTCTACACAAAGTTTTCTGGAAAACTGAAGAGTTAGAAATATTTCCCAACTTATTTCATGAAGCCATCATTATACACATATAAACATAGAATGATATTGCAAGTAAAACTGCATATCAGTATCTCTCATGAAGATAGATATAAAGATTCTGAATAAAATTTTGGCAGTTATAATCTAACATATATAAAGGAGATAATCATCATGAGCATGTGGGGATTATTCCATGAGGCAGAGTTTAACAATTAAAAATCAATCAATATAATTCACTGCAATAACAAAGGAGAGATATTGATATGAGCATTTGTCCAAATCTAGATTTTACTGATTTCTAACAAAATTTCAATAAACTAGAAATATAGGGGAACTTCCTAAATTCCCTTACGAAAAAAATCTCTACCACTAACTCTATACATAATGGTGAAAGAATATCTACAAAAACATCCCTACAGCTAACTCCATATATAATGGTGAAAGTCTGAATATTTTCTGCTAATATAAATAGCAAGTCAGGGATATCCGCCCTCACTACTTCTATTTAGCTTTATATTGGAGATCATAGACAGTGAAATAAGAAAATAAGATATTTTAAGAGCATATAGATTAGAAAGAGAGGAGTAAAATTTTCTCTTATTTGTGGGCTAGATAATTGATTGTGCAGGAAATTTGATAGAAACTACAAGATGTCCACTAGAACTAATGAGTTTAGTAACATTACAAGATACAAAAGTACAGAAATCAATTGTATTTTTAAATAATAACAAAGAACAATTGAAAATTCAGTAAAAACATAGTGTTTTCAGTAGCACCAATATCATGAAACACTCAAGGATAAATGTTATAATAGTTGTTATAGACGTGGATATGAAAATGAAAAAACATTGCTGAAAGATATTTTTAAAAGATCTAAATAAATGACGATACATATCATGTTCATATGTCAGAAGATAAAATATTTTTAAGATATCAAGTGTGACCAGATCCATCACCTCAAAATAATGCTATTTATATAAAATTCCAGAAAATGCAAAGGAATGTATTGTGATAGAAAATAAATCAGTTGTTCCCTTGGGCTAGGTGGGGGAAGAGGGAGGGGAAGGGTTGAAGGAAGAATTATGAAAACACATGAGGAAACTTTGGGATGATTTTTGTGCCCATTATTCTGACTGTGGTGATGGATCAATGAACATAAATATATATATAATTTAGCAAAATGTAGAGTTTAAAATGCAAGGTTTATTTTATGTCTATGAAAGCACAATTAAGGTGTCAAAAATAAATAGAATAAAATGAAAATATGCAAACACACACTTTTAATTCTGTTTTCTTTGAAAACATGTTCAGTTGATAGACACTATTAATTTCATGTTCACCTAAACTTTAAGGCTACGTAGATGTAATGAGACATTAAGTAATTTTTCTAATTTTTATGACAAAATCTACTTAAAAATCATTTCTTTTAAACTAAGATGGGATCCTTCGAAATAAAACTACTTAAAATATCTCTCAAAAAAACCTGTATATTTTTAGTCCTCTCTGACCTTGAATCCACTCAACAGATCATCGAACAACTGTCTAAATTCAAAAGCCAAAATTCTTATTTTCATTACTCTCATGTCATATATCCTCACTCAGTAACTAATGTAAAAGTAAAGCAGCCCTGATGGCTTCTGTGGACCTCCTGAGCCTCTCCCAAGGATTTAGGTCCTCAGGGAATTAGCAATATTTCTTATGGGATGCAGTTTTATAACAAATGTTTAAAAATATACATATTTACATTGTATGGATGATAGGACTCAATAATTCCTCTTATTCTGTTTTCCTAGCTCTTCTTTTTTTCTGGTAGTTGGCATTATGGGAATCGCTCAGACACAGGCCCTTTCTTCCACTCTTCCAACATCATTCTTGCTGCTGTGAGAAATGCATCCTCTAATATGACTTCGTTAACTTCTCTCTCATTAACTGACAAATCTGGAATCCTCAATATTCAATTCATGATGACACTCTCTGAAGTCATCTCCATTTCACTGGCCCATTCTAGGGTCCATTATTTGAAGGCTGCCCCCAGTCTCATTTTCTATTCAAACTTAATTTTCTGAATTATCCTACTTTTTATACTTCATTCTTTGCAGCATACTCCGCTACTGTATTTATTAATCTCACTGTTCACTCCATTATTAAATCTTTCTCTGATTTCAGAACATTGCATGTTTTTCTGTTTCCCATAGTATGACTTTGACTCAATATCCTCATGAACAGCTTTGAGGACTATCTCTCCTAGTTTATTTGGTAGACTCTTTTACAAAAATATTACCCCAAAGGGCAGTTCTTAAATATACACATCTTGGCCTTATTGATCCATCCATAGATTCTGCTTACCTTCTGCTTTCCTTAACACTGAAAATCTAGAAACTTGAAGTCACCGTTGCCTTTCCTTCTGCTCTATATTAAACCACAACCTAAAATCTGTCCATCTTTCCTTCTCAATATCTCTGGATTTAGTCCCTAAGCAAACTCTTCTTACCTAACACCTGTTGCTATTAGCAACACTTTTTGTCTTCAAAGTGATCTCATACAATCTCTATTCCAAAAACTGAAAACAAAACAAAAAGCTGCCAATTAAACACCACAACTGTCATGGTAAGCCCCTGCTGAAAATCATACATATTATTCTCTAATTTTGATTACAAAAAATATCAATTTTTTTGGATAATTATCAGGTTCCTTCACGATCTAGTGCCACATTACTTGTATAATTTTATTCTACTTCTAATGCCAGTTACCTCATTCCAATAAGTTTAGATCTTCACTATATTCTTCGTATCATGCATTATCAACACACACACAGACAGACATCTTTATTTTGCCTGCATATCTTTCTCTCTGCCTGAGTCATACGCATCCTTTGATGCCTAGCATCATATTCAAGCTCCTATTTCAAGTGTTTCTGGGTATAAATCTATTATCTGATATTGCCTGGTCATAGAAGTTGTTCAATCAACGATGAATTGTTCCTGGAGAAAGTAACTTTCCCTCTTTCAATTATTTGTATGTTTTCTTTATAACATGTGGCATGTTAATATTTATTGTTCTCTTTTCAACTTGTATTTACATAATATTTAGCACTTTATTATTACAGTATTAAAATAACACATAAATCTGTGTTGTTAATTGATTTATCTATATTTCATGTCTATATTTCCATGCACATAATTTAAAAACATGAGTATTGTAACTTTTAAAACCTTTATTCATAAGTACATTATCTTATATACATATATATATATTTTTTCCCCTGTGGAAAGAAAAGGGCTAATTTCAGCCAGTAATTCACCCTTTGCTACAAGGGAGACATTTGGATAGTCTTGACTAGATCTTCTTATAAACATGCAAATATGATTTGCTAGCAGGGGATGTGGAGGTTTCTTCTTAGAATGACATAACTTGTCTGTCTAGATCACTTATTATAAATAAACCTACACTTGTTTATGTTGCTTGGCTGGCTGGAAAATAGGGAGTAAAATGTATTCTTCTACATGTGTAACTAATGAATTATATAAAAAGGAGTTCTCAAAACAAAATAGCTTTCTTTATAAACAATGTTTCTGCATACATAGTTTAGAACTTATCTATCTGAATCCAAAAACAATCTATAATATGGGAGAAATGGTGTGTTTTGAAAACTATGTTTGATGGATTGACACTTCACATGAAATTGTTACAACTGTACTTGATTCTGTCTTGTGTCCTTGAAGTCATTAGTAAAGTTTGACATTGTATAACATATATAATTTTCAAAAATCAGCGTGGCAACTCAACCCTTTGTATTTACACACAACCTCACTGTGCCTAGCATAGTTTTGGTATACAGAATAAATTCAGAGACATTTCATTATTGATAGCTTATAATCTGATATAAAAGTAGAGCATTGACTTTTGTTCTCAATATTCCCTGCAATATATATTTATATATGTACAGATGTGTAACACCTATATTATAAAAGTATATAATATAACAGAGCAGGCATGATGGCACATGCCTGTAATCCCAGCACGTTGGGAGGCTGAGGCAGGTGGATTGCTTGAGGTCAGGAGTTCAATACTAGCCTGGCCAACATGGCGAAACCTCGTCTCTACTAAAAATGCAAAAATTAGCCCTTCATGGTGGTACAAGCTTGTAGTCCCAGCTACTGGAGAGGCTGAGGCACGAGAATCACTAGAACCTGGGAGGAAGAAGTTGCAGTGAGCCAATATTGGGCCACTGCACTCCAGCCTGGATGACAGAGCGAGATTCTGTCTCAAAAAAAAAAAATAAAGTATGTAATATAACATAAAACATTTTATAGTATTCTGCAAGTAATTGATGGCACAATTTTCAAACTGGGTGATGTTTTATACCCTGATATGTCATATGTGAGACAAACATATTTACTATGGTTAAAATTTTATAAATACCAAAATGTCTAACCTTAGCATTATTTCTAAAATAAGTAATTTATATTTAGTACACACTAGTTGAAGCTCAGTTTTTCTGTGGTACTTGTTTTAGTGTGTGAGAAGTTTTTGCTCTCCCTTTTTCTCATACTTTTTAATAGAAAGTTCCAAAACCTGGGATTCTAGGAATTTTATGTCATTTTGGTTCAATACTATTCCGGATTCTAATATAATGGTCTGAAGTTTGATGCTGTTTGAAGAAGCTGGGGTTCATCTTGTGTGATGCTTTGAAAATGAGAAGAAAGCCCTTTCTTATATTTGAAAGTGTCCTGGCAATGAGCAAAGGGTAAAGAAAATCACTGCAGAATGCTGTTTGCTCAATTCAAAAGGCAGTCTGCTATTTTATGGGCCATTTTTATTCTTTGACTGGCTTCCCTGGAGAGATTCAAATAAAGAGGTTTGAAATATACCAGGTTGAAAGGCTGAATATGTCAAGAGTATGGATCACTGAAGCAAGATCTTCATCTTGCAGCTTAATTTTCTGGCTGGAGCACTTTACAAATGAACGAAGACATTCACGGTTACTGCCGATGCCTCAGACTCCAGGAACATCAATGAGTCTCTAAGGGGCTCAAAATATTTCACCACATTGAACATCAATGGGGAAGCCTCTTTTTAGCAGAACAGATGTTACAAACTTTACCAAAATTATGAATTCCTCCTATCAATAGTATACTTTTTTTTTTTTACATCTACAGCATGCGCTAAGGCAAGCAAGTTGTAAATGCATTTTCTTGAACATTTTATGCAACAGAGAAACCAGCAGTTTTAGAGCACAAAATACACTTTAAAATTGGCAATATTGAGCTGTGTATCCTTTGAATACTTCTATATTTTTTAATGTTATTCATTTTCCTGTGACCTCTTGAGCAGAAAGCACAAGAGCTGAACTCTGTGGAGCTTAGCATTTGAATTGATTCAGTAAGTATAAACTATAGTTATTTGTAGAGATCCAAAGTACTTTTTATTCAGAATTTATTGATGAGTAATAAACACACTTTCCAACTCCACCAGCATGACTCTCTGGAATAGAGTAGATAATTTGAAGTTCAATGTAGGAAATTTAAAAGTCTTAGATTCACAGGAGAATTTAATCTCTCCTACACCAAAAACATTATTGCTCTGGAAAAGATGTAGGGCATGGGGAGTTCGACAGAAGGGTGGGTTTGAAGGACAGTTCCCCCAACCCACACACTAGAATGATGTCCTATTTACAAAGAAATCACCAGGCTTTGTAATGTAATTTACCAGGCTTTACCTGACAAGGCCCCTTTGAATTGTAAAAATTGGTTTAAATAAATCCATAAAAATAAATATAACCCCAAAGACAGAGACCTTCGAATGGATGATGAACCACCAAAGATGAGAAACTGTACACAGATATAATTTTGATAGAAGTATCACAAAATAATTTATGAGAGTCAAAGAGTAAGTCATCTAAAGAAATGAACACGACCACACAGCAAGCTCTTTGTGAGCTCAGATATGAAAATGACATGGGAAAATGTAGGAAGAGAGACCCAAAGCAAAAGATGAATCTTTAAACATTAAACAACGTCTAATAATGATGGCAGGAAGATTAAAGGTAAAACACGCGGTGACAACAGCAAAACAGGAAATGGTTAGAAGAAAAAGCATAAGAAAGGATGAGTCTGCTCATGTGAGGTCAATGTCAAATGTTGACGAGGACAAAATAAGAAAGTAGAAGCCATTCATATTTTTCTACTTTATGAATGATCATTTCATTTATATATTTAGATATAAATTTACATATTTTATTTTTTATTGTGCACACACTATATACTAGACAAGATACAGAGTTCTATCTGGGAAGGAAAATGTTCATCCAACTGAAAAAATAGAACAAACATAAATAAAATAACTACATTTTAACTTTAATGACTAAAAAGCACATAACAACTTTTCAAGATTATCATTTTTTTACATTATTATTAACTTTTTTTTTTTTTTTTAACTCTAAGTTCTGGGATACATGTGCAGAACATGCAGGTTTGTTACGTAGGTATACACATGCCATCGTGGTTTGCTGCACCCATCAACCTGTCATATACTTTAGGTATTTCTCCTAATGATATTTACAGCTAATATTTATTTAGCATATCCAAGAGCTCAAATGTTACCTTTAATCTTCATTCCAAATTATAATCCAAAGTTGACAAATGAGAAAAGCTGAGCTAAATTAAATTTCTAAAGGGACTTAAATTAAATTTCTAGAATTTATATTTTCTTTAAAGCAAGAATCTAACAACTCCTTTTTTATTTTCGGGGGCTCCTCCGATCTGCTGCTTTTTTATTTTTATTTATTTATTTATTTATTTTTTTGAGGCTTTCCTGTCACTATGGAAATATCAAGGCCCTTTTGGCAGCTGGAATGCAGACAGATCCAGCACAACCAAGTCACTTTTCCCACATGGAGATTCTGCAGTCTTCAGCAGAGACGCAAATTTGCAGATTTGGGTAATAAAGATCATAGCCTTAAACAAGACTTCCCTGATGTCTACCTTCTGCCCTGTACTTTTCACTTTTGTATCACACCATTTTTTAAATCACTTTAATGAAAAGTATTTGAACTTTTTTGTGTGTGTTTACTACATACAACTCTATAATGGAATCTCTATGACAAGAAGAGCTTTGTTTGTCTTTTTCTATGCTGTTTACCCAGTACCAAGAATAATGCCTATTATCTAGTGGCACTCCATATATATTTAGTGAATATATTTATGAATCATGAGAGAAAAGGCCATATTAAGAATTCCTTATTTGTATAAAAATAGTAAATTAAAAGCAACACCACAATCATGGAGAAATGTAAGATTACTGTCACCATAAAATTATTGAAAGATGCAGAAATGCTCATTCTAGCAGCAAAATATATTTTCTCTACAGTGGTTGATGAAATTTTTTTTAAAAATAAGTTTGATGTTACAGAAATAATTTTTGGCTTCTTATAGGGCCGCAGTGGAGAATGGGATACCAGAGGACCAGGTGACCTAAGCTGTCTCACTTGAATAAGGTATATCTGATATATCTAGCCAAAAGGTTGGGCTTGCCCAAAAAACTTTCATCATCATACATGGACAGGAATAGTTCCGAGCAGATACTAAAGGTACAAATAAAGTAAGATTCAACTTCATTCACACTCCCTATCTATCTATATCCTGCCACACTGTAGCCCCTCTTCAGGACATAAATATGACCTCACACTCCCTATCTATCTATATCCTGCCTCACTGTAGCCCCTCTTCAGGCCATAAATATGACCAGCCCAAATAAGAGGAAATAATTTAAGCTTGGCTTCCCAATGGCTCTGCATAATATGCTGTCACCATCTATAAATGAAATGCAGCATGACATTTCTTTTAGGACTTTCTCTTGAAGAAAGAGAGTCAATCTCCTGCATGGCCATTTTGTCCACTTAAGGATGTATGGCTTTGTTCACTTATAAGGATGGATGTCTTAACATAGGGATATATTATGGTTTATGCTTGATGTCTAAGGTTTTGAGATGATGCTGTAAGTGGTCAGGGACTTAGAAGACTGAAATTAGACATTTGGTGACAAAGAAATTTTAGAAAGAAGTTTGAAACTGGATTCCATGAATGATCCTTGCTCCTGGCCATCATACCTATGCTAGCAACACCATCCTGGGAACACTAAATGCCTGATACACCACATATTCTCCAACACAAAAAAATATAATTATCTAGAAAAAATAAGTAAAGCAGAAAACTGATGCCTTAAGGAATTTGGGGTCTCATAATATACTGTGTATCATCCAGAGAGCTAGTATTATAGACTAGTGAAATGACTTATTCATTGGTTAAAAATACATTTTAGATTGCATAGAAATATTTCTGTTCATAGTTACTTGAGTGTGATTATCAATAGTGTCCTCTTTCACTCATAAAACATAGTTATTTGGATGGCACATTATATCTGGCAAACCTATGTTTAGATGAACCTAGGAGACAACATTTTATATTACTCTGTAGAGTGGTACGTTTTACTGGAAGTCTACTGTGAACTCTTGCAGGCAAGAAAGGCCTATATAATGGCTTATTCTTTACTATTAAGATGCGGCTTGTTTTACTAGAGAAAGATGATCAACAATGTACTGCTAACAAATAAACAGGACATGTAATAAGCAATATCAAAATGAGAGAAAGGAAAGAGACAGAGAAAATGAGAGATATTTATTATGAGAAATTGGCTTATGCAATTATGGAGAGTGAGAAGTCCCACAGTCTGCCATCTGCAAGCTGAAAACTCAGAAAAGCAAGTGGTGCAATTCAGTCTGAGACCAAAGGTGTGAGAATCAGGGGAGCTGATGTTAATCCAAGTCCAAGGGCGAGAGAAGAGGAGATATATTTCAGCTCAAGCATGCAGGCAAGTATGCATTTTTCCTCTGACTATTTTACTCAAGCCCTCAAAAATTAGATGATGTCCTCTCATAATTGGGAAGTAAATAGACTTTATTGAGTCCACCAGTTCAAATACTAATCTCATCCAGAAACACTCTCACAGACACACCCAGAAATGTCTATTTGAGCACCCCATGGCTAGGCAAGTGGACATATAAAATTAACCAACATAGTGAATAAATGTTAGTCCTCCAGAAAGGTGGAAATTGACTTTTTATCTGAAATGTATTAATTCTCACTTTCTATACAGGGAAAAAATTCTATTAAGCCTTCTTTTCCCAGTACAAAAGATAATTAAAATGGGGTTATATACTACATTGGCACTTACAGAGCAGGCATCTGATCTAATTTGGCAATAGTTGCTCCAACTCAATATTATGAATCTTGAACAAGTTTTGCAATCATGTAAGAACAAACTGATGTTAACTTACAATTGTGAGGTGCACCCTACCAGTAGTATACGTCAACAGAATATTCAGTGGTAGCAACAATAGAAAATCATCATTCTAACAGGATATTCCTGGTGGCCTAAACTTGGCTGCCACTCCTGCTCCCATTCCACCTTCCCATGAATTCTTTGAACTACTAAATATTCCTTCAGTAAATCAATTTTCTTCTTAAAATAGCCAGAATCTACCAGGCGCCGTGGGTTACACCTGTAATCCCAGCACTAGGTCGAGGAGGGCGGGTCGCTTGAGATCAGGAGTTCGTGACCAGCCTGGCCAACATGGTGAAACCCTGTCTCTACTAAAAAATACAAAATTTAGCAGGGCATGGTGGCAGGCACCAGTAATTCCAGCTACTCAGGAGGCTGAGGCAGGAGAATCACTTGAACCTAGGAGGCAGAGGTTGCAATGAGCTGAGATCGCACCATTGCACTCCAGCCTGGGCCACAAGAGAGAAAACTCCATCAAAAAACAAACAAACAAACAAACAAAAAAAACAGAATCAGTTACTTTTTGTTTAGTCAAGAACTCTGACAGATATATCTGCATTTGAAAAATTGTAAAAATGTATACACAAAACTTTTCTAAGCAAAATGTTCACATAGTGTTTAAATAGTAGCTTACATGCAACAAGACCTAACAGTTTTGGCTGATCTAAGAATTAATACAAAGTAGAAATGTAATGTATCTTACAGAAAGTAGAGTAGAAGTACAATATGTGCTAATAAAAGGCAATGCTCAGAAAAAAATGTAAAAGCTATTCAGATTAGCATAAATTACTTCAAATAAGGGCATTGTATTTTTAGATGTACTGTGTGTAGTTGTAAGACAAAAAACCAGGATCAGAGATTAGAAGTTACAGTTCTGAAGATTTCAGCTAAATACCATACCGGATATTTAATAAGCTTTTCAAAAATTGAATTATCTCACTTGGGAGACTATAGTGAAATCAGACTTTGTCCTAGATCTTATTCCCATATGTAACACTTATTGCCTATATGATTTTCAGCAAATAACTTCTTTAAGATACAGCCCTTTCATTTATGTAATAAAAAACTATAAGACCAGAACCAGTCTTACCATTGTATTGATTTCCTCATTTATGACTTAAATAAATCTTTGACATATGCTCACTGTATTTATTTGTGTAGGAATTTTTAACTTTTTAAAAATGATCCCTTGACAGTAAGATGTCCAAGCGGACTCACCTTCTGGAGCCAGTTCAACTGCGTGGCCCCAAAAAGTACACTTCGTGGGCTGTTTGGGTCCAGGCATGTATATTCTTGGTTCTGAGAGTAAATTGCAAGGAGCAAAATAATTTTACTTCAGCTGTCTCTCTGATTCTCTGGGGTATTTTTCTTCCAATTCTGGGTTTTTATTTGTATTTCTTTTTTGGGGCCACGTTTAGCTTTGAGCCTGGACTGAACATGGTTTCCCCGTTGGTAGCAGCAGTGTTTGGGAATCAGATTTTTATTTTCTGATCATTTCATTTTGTTGTTTCTGTTGAGTAAAATCAGGGCTTTATTCTTTGTCAGATAAGAAATGACTGAAGATTTGGTTTGTTAATTGTGTTGTGGTCTGCCTCTCTGTGAAGCAGATCACCTCCAAAGATGGTCATCAATAATTTTCCTACTTCCTTCTTCAAGAAGTGGAGTCTTACTATTTCCTTTTTTTGAATCTGAGCTGGTCTCGTGACTTGCTTTAAACAATAGTAGGTGACAGATTAACTGTACACTAATTCCAGGCCAAGTCCACGTGACAACTTTCACTTTTGCTGTATTAGAGCTATAATACAACATTTAAGAAGTCAAATTATGCTGCTCGTGAGGGAGACACCAAGCCACATTTGTTCCAGCCATCTTGGCTTAGGCACCAGACATGCAAGCAAAGGCTTCTTGCACTTTCAAGCCTCAGACAAGTTCTTGGCTAAATGAGTGACCCCAGATAACAAAGACTGATGATATAAAGGGTAATAGGGCAATCATTAGTGACATTAACATCATAATATGTGTATGGACAATTTGTTATTATCAATATATTATTTCCTGCTGGTTTTCTCATAATGTTTTTTTTAATTATATTCTTAATGATTTCCATTAATTTATTTCCATTTGTATTGGAACAGCTGAATTAAATTCAGTGCAAGTATACAATACAAAACTTGACATAATGCCTCTCTTGGATTTTACAAAAAGTCTTTTTACATTTTTAATGAGAACTTAATTTTTGTTCTTTTAAGAAGAGAGGAAAATTTTTACTACATATCTTTGTTTTTAACATTAAAATTGATGTATTTTCATGACTTCACACATGGAAAAATTAGGCCTAAAACAATTGTATTAATTTACAAATGTTTCATTTGAAATCTTTAGTATCTTTTTTAATATTAATTTAGCCCTTAATTCAAGGAAGATATTAGAGGTATCAAATATATCTAATCAACACAGTTTCTACATAATAAGGTCATCAACTCTGCATGACTCTGGTACTAATAGTAGATGTTTTTATGCCTGTCAGTTTCTAATAAACCCTGCCTTTCTCCTGAGCTGTGGTGAGCATATTTAACAGTACAGTTAAGAAAGGTGCTTGTTTCCCATTGATTGTGGATTTCTTTCCTTTCCAAATAATATATCACAATTTCTTTATAATATTTAATTTTCATTACAGTTCATGTGATATATATAATTCTCTCTTTAATCAGAGCTCAATCATGAGCCCTTGTTTAGATCATAGAAACAGACAAGACATTTTTCTATGTGGGATACAATGGCATTTCCACAGAGAGGCATCAGTCTTCTGATCTGTTTATTTGATTGCTTTAGCCCTTAACCAGAAAACATCTGGCAAAGTAAACCATTGTTGCAGCACTAAATCTGGAAGTTTTTGTTTTTAAGTTTCTTTTCATTCTGTGAAAAATCATTACTTTCTCTGGAAAGAAAAGAAAAAGCTATTACTATTAGAAAAGCATGACTACACATCGTGAATTTTTAAAATATTGATCACAAATTTCAACATGAATGTAGATGCCTACACTATTAGAATGCTTTTACTTGGTTTCAGTTTTCTAGTTTTTGTTAAAATATCTCCACCATCCCCACTTTAATTTTAGGTTATTCCAACTAGACATTGAGAAAGGCTGAAATTCTCATTTGACTACATTTTACCCACTTTGAAAACAAACAGATAATTGACTAATGTTCTGCTGAAACAGCAAAGGCATATCCATATACCTAAATTAATAGTGTTTGGCATATTTATCTTTTGACATACCTAGTGCAAATGTATGGCCTTATATATAGTTCTCTTTATCCTGTATCTTTACACATACACAGACACACACACACACATATATACATATATATGCATAGTTGTATGTATAGACACACACAGATATAATCTCAGTATTCCTTTATATATATATAATTACTAAATATAATTTAGAAGGCATTCAATTGTACTGTAAAACCATGCTCTAGATTTCATTATTTAACATTATTTCATCATTAATTTAACAACCATTTCTTAAAATGTATTTATTTGTGTCTCACATGCTTACATACATACATATGCTAGATATATGTGTATGTGTGTACATAAGCATGTTACATACAAACAAGTTGCTTAGAATCACATTTATAGCCAAAGAATGATTTCTCTGTGTTTTGGTAACACATTCCCTAATGTCTCTATTATTAGCTCCATTGGGACCAATTTAAAACTATCCACCCATGTTCTCATGGATTGAATAAGGCTATATATCATTGTTTAAATGTACTACTCAAAAAATTGGAATCCATGGGGAAAACATAGAAACACTAGGTAAACAAAAATCATCTACTTCCCAACCAATACTCTTTTCACAAAGTTTTAGAAACAATTTCTTCCAATTTATTTATGATGTTTAAGGTATTAAGAAAGAGGAGTTGGAAATTTAATTTTTATTTTTTACATGTTTTCTCTTGGGAAAATACTCAATATTCACACCATGAGATATGTTCTACTATAGCAAACCCAGGAAAAAGGAAAGGGAGATTTTATTTACTAAGCAGGTACTATCTTATGCAAGTTACTGTGTTAATGTCTTTAGATACATATAACCCTTGGCTCATAACAATACTATGAATCTAGCTATACTCCTATTTTATCGAAGTAGTTGAAATTCCCATGTTATTTGAAACGCTTTCTATCTGGCTCCCAGAATTGCAATATCTTCATGAACAGAACTTGCTCATTCCTGCTTATTTACATCATTTCACAATCATGCCTTTTACAACTTATATGCATACGTTCCTTTACATATTTTACCCATTATTTAATTACTATTTCATATATGCAAAAATGTACTTCACTCAGAACTTTATGCAGCTGCCAACTTTGATACAGATACATTACTCCAATTTTATTCTCTTTTCCTTTAAATTTTACTCCTGTCACTTACTACTTTGTGGAGTTATCGTATGTATTCTTTTCATTTTATGCTTTCATTGTGTGTACTCCACAGTGGATTGTAAACAACCTTACAACAGGGACTATGTATAATTCACTGATGTGTATCAAGTGACTAAAACTATGCTTGTAACAAAGTAAGAATTAATGAAATATTTGTGATTGACAGGATAAATAAAAGAGTGTGTAAATGAGTCCTAGGAACTGTGATAAATGAAATTACATTGTCTTTAACTCTGTAATGGTGTCTTGCTACCAGCTGGTAGACAGAAATTTTCAGGAGCTCAAATTGCATAAACCCAGAAAGTTTTAAATTAAAGGTCACCATCTGGAATTATATCCACACATACTTAGTTCCAAAACACTGGTTTAGGGGAATTATTACTTTCCAGACTCATTCACTAATTCTCAAAATTGTTTATTTACCAAAAAGTAGAAGTTGTCACTGGAGAATTGTAAAAGGCCAATAGTTCCATCTTAATTGAAGACTGTGTCAAACTAAAATGATGCTCTGAGTATAAAAAACAAAATTATGCATTAATGTAATGTATAACACACTAATTTTTAAAAATCATAATAAAGAAAAAACCTATCTAGTTGTGTTGTTAAATGCTTATGATGAGCATAAAAATAAGCAAAATTAAATTATTTTATGAAATAAATAAAAACACGGAAGGCATAATCACCTAATAATGCGTGATGTGCAACAAAATTCATTGTTATATAATTTAACTATATTGTGTATATTTTATATTGATGTAGTTCTACACCATTATTAAAGTACCATAACATCTATTGACACAGTTAATTCTCACATGAACATTTTGAATTAGATATAGAAGATATTTTCTTGTCCCATTTGTAATAAAAAATCAGTTTTAAAAGTACAAAGTTATTTCTCTAATTCATTCTTTGACAAACGTTAATTGAAAAATTAACCAAGTTCCAGGCAGTGAGTAAAACAGAAATATTTTCTCTTGCCATAGCATGTTTTGGCTATAATAGATGCATATTAGACAAATAAATACACAAAGCTGTATTAAACAATATGACAAAAATAATAGCACAAAGTTCATATAATTGGGGGAACATCTCAACTGACAGTTCAGGGAAGGCTTTCTTGAGGAAGTAATATTTGAACTTAAACATAAAGAATCAGTAGAGATTACCTGGGAAGGAAAGACTGAAATGATTATTTACTCATTCCTGAAAAGGAATTAATAGATACAAATAGCCTAACATAGAAGGGAGCTGGCACTAAAATCTACATCTTTTAATTTATAATCCAATTTTGTTATACTATAATAAAGACAGTGGTTGCAATTCATTTATTGTGAGAAAATAAACAAACTAATTAACAAAGTAGATGATATTCTAAACTAAGCTACCTGTCTGGCCACTATAGCAAAGAACAAATAGCACTGGCAGAAAGCAGAGTATTGCAGAGGTCACGCCATGGGGCAATTACATGCCACTGATAGTGAAACCACTGAGCCTATTACTTCATCTATTGACTCAGCAGGTTATACAAACAGCATTTTCTAAGTGTGCCATAATGTGAAAAACAGTTGAATCACTGGATTAAACAAGATAGAGTTTTATTTCTTTCTTAAATAACAATCTAAGCACAATCTGACCAGGGCTATTATTGCAGCACCACTGCGTCAGGGGTCCAGGACCAATTCATGTTTTGACACTGAAATCTCTACAGCACTACCCCACAGGAATGGTCCAAGATGCTACATGACCATATCTGTTCTCTAAATTGTTTGAAGGCTCATGTCTTCCCAATAAAAGCATAGTAAAATAATTGAACACATCACTTCTGGCAATATCCCATTGGCCAGTAGATAACAAATGACCATGTTTAATTTCAAAAGAGTCTATAAAATATAGTCTTTCCTTTAGGTGTGCTTGTTCCCAGCTAAAATTAAAGGGTTTATATTGTTAATGGCCCATTCATTTGACAAGAATTGTTGAGTGACTTCTAGGTGTCAACACTTTTATAAATACAGATACATTGGAGAGATACATAAGTAAACCGAATTAAGATTTCTACACTTATATTTACATTCTAATAGGAGAGACAGGCAATAAGTAATAAATACTAAAATAAGTATATTAAGGTGTCTTTTCGTTCATAAATATTATGAAAATATAGAAAAAGGAAAGGGTATTGGTAGTAGTAAGCTGGTAAATATTTCAAAACTAGCTCTGTAAAAGAATTCCTTACTTGTAGTGTTTTCCAATTTCCATGCAGGAAATACTTCCAATACGATCAATTTTAAGCTACCAATGTGATGTCAACAAACTTGTGAAATTTCTAAAATATTTGCAATCAACTATCATGAGCCTAAACAACTTCGCTCCAGCGTATCACTGGAATATATGGAAGGCATGATTTGGAATTGTAATGTGGTGATCGGGAGAATACATAACACAATAACACCTGAGCTTTGTGGATATATGAGAGATGAGTGTCCAGGGATGGAAACAGCCATTGCTAAGAAATGAGGATCTGGCATTTTTGAGGAATAGTAAACAAGCCAACAGGGCTGGTGCCAAGTAAATAAAGAGGAATCATGTTGGAAATGAAGTGAAAGAGGAAACTGAGGCCAGATCATGTACAGTTTGTTTATGCTTGGAAGAGTTTTGACTTTTAATGTTATTGAAATGGATAGCCAGCCACTGAGGAGATTTGAGCAAAGAATGGCATTCTCTTATCTTACAAATATTTAAAATGATTCATTTTAATATATTTAACATATTTCACTATTTATATTTCATGGTTGATTCAATATTTAATATTTAATGGTTGATTCATTGAAAATAGACTATAGAGATCATGTAGAAGGAGGGAGGTAAGTTAAAAGGTTATTGAAATAATTCAAGCCAAAGATAAATTGGTCTAGGCTAGCGGAAGAGGATCAGGGTATATGAAAGAAAATCAGGACTCCATATATTTTGAAGGAAGAGGCAATAGGATGTCACAAATGATTCAAGTTTTTTATCTGACCAACTGCAAGGATGGACGTAGCTCTTTGTGGTTTGACACATAAAAACTAAAAAACAAAAATCAAACTCATAGAAACAGAGGGTAGAATGATGGCTAGCAGGGGCCAGGTTTGGGGGAAGCCAGGATGAAGAAATGTTGGAGTGTACAAAGTTCTACAGCATGGTGAATATAATTAATAATAATGTACTGTATACTGGAAAAATGCTGACAAATTTTAAATGTACTCATCACAGAAAATGTCAAGGATGTGAGGTGACTGATATGTTAATTAATTTGGTTTAATTATTCTATAATGTGTGCATATATCAAAACATCACATTGTATAACATGAGTATATAAAATTTTGTCAATTTAAAACATTTTATTGCAAAAAAAATTATTTTCTCTCCACTTACTTTTCATCCAACATACCATGGTAAAATAGGAATGTAACTACAGGAACAGCTCCCTTATGGGGTAGGGAATAATGGAAAACATATGGCAGGTTACTCATCTAAATCAGTTATCATATCTTTGGAGGAATTGCAGACATCTTTGGACAACAAAAGAACATTCCTGGGTTAGCTCATATCACAACCTCTGGTTCTGTTCATTGTAAAGCAAATAGAATCATCTGTCCATCATCCTTATTGCCCCCAACTTTGCCTGCTGGAGCTTCCTTCATTGGTTATTGTTCTCTATCTGCAAATCTGAATTGGCCAGTAAAGTGCATGCCCACCCTGAGACTTTATATCATTCCAAAACCTATCCAGTGAGTACAGTCTCTAGGCCATGGGAGTGATTTTAAGTGTCAAACAAGCAACGGCCTTTACAGGTTAGGCATACAATTTTATGGTGAATATAATCTTCTGGAAACATAGTGGACCTTGTAACCATTTCTATTCAGTGCAATGAATGAAACACAGACATGGATATATTCTAAATGTAAGTATTAATCATGAAAAGTTTTATCTTACACTGCGTTCTGTCCATTCCTTGTTACATACTCCTTCATGGAGGTTACCTTGAGGCTATCTGAAATAAAAGCTTAGGTGCGATGGTAATACCCATAATCCCAATTTTGTGGCTGAACTGCTTCCCATGGCCTGCCAAAGAGTTCTTCATGGTAGTTATTTAAATGCGTGAGGCCACAGTCTCTCCTGTTTCCAAAGGTGCTTCTTCAGTCACCTCTTATCACCACTTTAGTTTGGTATACAAAAACCATTGGATTTTTCATCATTGTCAAGGCTCAAATTACCAGAATTTGGGTAAAACAGATTGCAGACTGAGGCCAAAACAATCTCCTTTTTCAAAGCTGTATTCTCTGGTATCTCTTCTTTGAAACTCTAGGTTTTCTATGATGTTGTCTCTGCTGTCTTGCCGCAAATGTTAACAAGAAATCAACACTTTCAGTATTTTAATTTTTTCCTATTGGTTCCCCTTAAATTACAGGCTCCTTTGGCCTTTATTCTAACTTCTGAGATTCCCATTATTACAGAAAGTCTATTGGACAAATCTGGTAACAAATGGTTTGCTTTTACATAATCAGGGTAACTGACCTTCTAGTCTACAACATCTGTGTCCTTGAGACACAGAAACACCATGCTGATGATTCCTTTTGAGACTTTGTAACAGCAACTCTACTTCTGGATCAAATGTTGTTTAAGTTTGTTTATAATTTCAAGTGATACAACAATATCAAGCTAAAAGTGGCTTTAAAAAGTTGTATGTTTATATTTCTTACAAAATAGTACAAGTGAAAATACTCCAGAGATAGGGACCCTGTCTTCTAACTTCTTGTTCTGTCATCCCTAGGATATTGCAATTGTTTATATACATCCATGAAGATTCCTGAGCAAAATGTTTCAATGTTGAAAGTAGAGGTTATATCCATTTTATTTAGGAATGCAATCTGAAAGTTGCACTTGCATTTCATTGGCCTGAACTCAAGCATCTGAGTATTTAAGACAATCAAATGTGACTGAAAAGTACAGTCTCTATTTTTGATAGATAATTGTCTCTAATTTTAAGGTTATATTACTAAAATAATAATGTTAAAAACATAATCAATATTGGGTCATATCTCAAAATCTATGCTCAGCTTTCACATATTTTTCCTAGAGGCTAGGTAATTGTACATGTATTTTAAATATAATGCATGTAAAACCTAAGCCCTTAAAATAATGTTTTCACTTCAAGTTTAAGAGTTTAATCCAAAGTGTGAAATTGTTTACATTCTAAAACCCATTTCACCACTTTATACTATGTAACAATTATTGTATTATATTCTAAGCCTGATTTTCTTCATCTGGTAATGAAAGTCATATTTTTACTCACATTGGTTTATGAGAAGACTAAATAAAATAAAAATCGAATAATATTGAGTATGAATACTTATTATGTGCCAGACTTTAAGTGATTTCTATGCAGTAGTCGTTTAATCTTCTAAACAATTCTATATTTTAGACACAGCTGTTTTTCTTATTTTCCAAACAGATAAAGCAAGTCACAAATCCCGTGTTCACTTAAGGTTGCAGAGATAGTGGCTAAAGTGGCTAAACTTCTATAAATTCTGACTCCAGAACTCCCACTTTCATTTAATGCACTATGTAAACAATTTTGCACATTTCCTAAATATAATATGTGCCATGTATGGTATGCTGAACAATCTCTCCCACCTCACCAACATGTCCATATCCTAACCTCTAGAACCTGTGAATATGTTAGGTTACATGGCAAGAGCGAATAAAGGTTGTAGTTGGGATTGAGATTGCTAATCAGATGATCTAACATAAGAAGTTATCCTTTAACATTGAGGGGTGGGCACGGTAATCTCAAATGTCTTTTAAATGTCAAAGAGTGAGGCAGAAGAGTCACATTCAAGAATGATGCAATATAAGACTTGACCAGTCCATTTGCCTTTGAAGATGGAAGGAAGCTGTGAGCCAAGGAATGCAGGGAGCCTCTAGGAGCTGGAAAAAGATTGGAAACAAAAAGCATGGGGGCTTTTTGAGAGCTCCCAGAAAGAAGTGTGATCCTACCAACAAATTTGTGGTAACTGGTTACAGCAGCCAGGGGAACTAAAACAGCATCTAAATTCACACATAAAATTGAGTTACACATTTTACTTTTTATGCTGTTTTGTTTTGGACAGAATGAATCACAAAATATTTCATTTTATATATGCATCTGTAACATTTTAAATAGAAAGTAATCTTGGACTATTAAAATTGTGCAGAATTAACACATGAAAGAAATATATGATATCCTTCCAAGGGCGATTTTGCCTTATCTTTGTGTTTTTATTGGTCTGTTGTAGGTTGATACATTTTTTTTTAACATCTGGCCAATACCTTTGCTTTTTGTGGAGGCATGGTCTACATTTTTAAATTTTATTTTTCATTGAGGTAAAATATACATATGAAATTGACCATCTTTATAATTTTCAGTTTATATTTCAGTGGTAATAAATACATTAATATTTTTTTCTTCCCTATATCTCCCTCTCCCCACTACTCTTCCCAGTCTCTGGTAATCATCATGCTGCTCTCTATCTTTATGAATCCACTTTAAGCTGCCACATATGAGTGAGAATATGTGATATTTGACTTCTTGTGCTTGGTTTATTTCACTTAACATATGGCCTCCAGTTCCATCTATGTTGCTGCAAATGATAAGATTTTATTCTTTTATGTGACTGAATAATATTCCATTGTGTATGTATACCACATCTTCTCTATCCATTCATCTGTTGATGCTTAGGTTGTTTTCATATCTTGGCTATTCTGAATAGCACAGGAGTGCAGTTCTATCTTCAACGAACTGATTTTATTTTTTGATGTATACCCATTAGCAGAATTGCTGGATCATATGATAGTTCTAGTTTTAGGTTTTCGAGGAGCCTTCACACTGTTCTCCAAAGTGGCTGTACTAATTTACATTCCCACCAACAGTGTATGAGGATTCTCCTTTGTCCACATTCTTGCCAGTATCTATTATTGCCTGTGTCTTTCATTAATGGCATTTTGACTGGGTTTAGATGGTATCTCACTGTGGTTTTGATTTGCATTTCCATGATGATTAATGATGTTGAACATTTTAATATACACTTTATCCTTTTGTATGTCTTCTTTTGAGAAATATTTGTTCAGATGTTTTGTTCATTTTTTAATTAGTTTATTTTATTTTTTGCTATTAAGCTGTTTGTGCTTCTTACATATTCTGATTATTAATATCTTGTCAGATGGGTAGTTTGCAAATATTTTCTCCCATTCTCTTCTTTGTCTTTTCATTTTGTTGATGGTTTCTTCTGCTGTGAAGAAGCTTTTTAGCTTGGTGCGGTCACATTTGTCCATTTTTGCTTGGTTGCCTGTGTTTTTGAGTTCTTATACACACAAAAAAAATATTTACCAAGACCAATGTCCTGGAGCGTTTCCACAATATTTTCTTCTAGTAGTTTCATATTTTCAGGTGTTCAATTTAGTTTTAAATTTGCTTTGCTTTTGTTTTCGTGTGTGGTGAGAAATAGGGGATCTAGTTGTATTCTTCTGCATATGATTATCCAGTTTTCCCAGCACCATTTATTGAAAAGACTGCTCATTCCCCATTGTATGTTCTTGGTGCCTTTGTTGAAGATGAGCATGGCTATAAATTCTTAGATTTTTATTTGGGTTCTATATTCTGTTCCATTGGTCTATGTGTCTGTTTTTATATCAGTACTACGCTGTTTTGTTTATGGAGCTTTGTAGTAAACTTTGAAGTCAGATACTATGATGCCTCCAGCTTTGTTCTTTTTTTGTTTAGGATTGCTTTGGTTATTTGGGGTCTTTTGTGGTTTTATATAGACTTAGTACTTTTTATTTTTGTGAAGAATGTCATTCATTGGTGTTTTGAGAGGGATTGCACTGAATCCTTAAATTACCTTGGGTAGGATTGTCATTTTAACAATATTAATACTTCCAATATATGAGCAGGGAATATATATATATATTTTGTTTTTGTGTGTGTGTGTGTGTATGTTCCCTTTAATTTGTTTCGTCAGAATTTCATAGTTTTCCTTGTATAGATCTTTCACTTATTTGGTTAGATTGATTTCTTAGTACTTTATATTCTTGTAGCTATTGTAAATGTAATTGCTGTCTTGATTTTATTTACAGATTTTTCACTGTTGGCATACAAAAATGCTACAGATTTTTTAATGTTGATTTTGTATACTGCAACTTTACTGAATTTGTTTATCATTGCTAACAGTTTTTTAGTATAATCTTTAGGATTTTCTAAGTATAAGATCATTATCATCTGTGAACAAGGCTAATTTGACTTCTCCATTTCCTGTATTCTTATTTGCGTGCTCTTTATATTGTCTTCAGGTATGCTCCTTCTATACGCATTTGGATGAGAGTTTTTATCATAAAGTTATGTTTAATTTTTAACATATGCTTTTTTGTCATTGATTGAAATAATCATTCTTCTTGATTCTGCTTAATGTGATATATCACATTTTTTATTTGCATATGTTTAACCATCCTTGCATCCTGGGATGAATTCGACTTGTTTATGGTGAATGGTCTTTTTAATGTAATATTGAATTCAGTTTGCTAGTATTTTGTTAAAAAATTTTTTTGCATTTATATCAAGAGTGACATTGGCCTGTAGTATTTTGCTGTTGTTACTGTGTCCTTATCTAGGTTTGATATCATGGTAATGCTGACCTTGTAGAATGAATTTGAAACTATTCTCTCTTTTCAAGTTTTTTGAAAAGCTTAAGCGTGATTAGTATTACTTCTTTAAATATTTGGTAGAATTCAACAGTGAAATCTATTCAGTCCTGAGCTTTCCTTTGATTGGAGACTTTTTTTTATTACAGCTTCAATCTCATTACTTCTTATTGATTTGTTGAGGTTTTCTATTTCTTCATGGTTCAATCTTGGTACACTGTGTGTCCAGGAATGCATCCATTTCTTCTAGATTTTCCAATTTGTTGGCATATAATTGTTCAATATAGTCTCTGATGAATGAATCTTTTTATGTCTGAGGTCTCAGTTGTTAGGTCTCCTTTTTTGTTTCTAATTTTATTTATTGGGGTCGTCTTTGTCTCTTAGTGTAGCTCAAGGTTTATCAATTTTGTTTTTATTTTCAAATAAACAACTTATTATTTCCCTGATCTTCTGTAGTATTGTGATCTCAATTTCATTTATTTCTGTTTTGAACTGTATTTTTTTTCCTGTAACTAATTTTGGTTTAGTATGTTCTTGCTTTTCTAGTTCTTCAAAATACATTGTTAGGTTTTTTATTTGAAGTCTTGCTACTTTTTTGGTATAGGGTTTATTGTTATAAACTTTCCTCTTAGTAGTGCTTTTGCTGTATCACATAGAATTTTGGCATGTTTTGTCTTCACTTTCAGTCTGTGTCTCCAAGAAATTTGCTTCACCTATATTGACACACATAGACTAAAAGTGAGGGGGTAGAAAAAGTATTCCATGCAAATGAAAAAAAAAAAAAGAGCAGGAGTACCTATACTTACATAAGATAATATGGAATACAAATCTAAGATTGCCAAAAGAGACAGAAGATAAGTTTAGAGTGATGAAAGGGTCAATTCAGCAAGGGGATATAGCAATTATAAATATTTATGCACCTAACACCAGAGCTTCCAAGTATATAAAGCAAACATTAATAAGTCTAAAGAGAAAGAGAAACTGCAATACAATAGTAGTAGACAACTATAACACCCCACCATCAGTGATGGACAGATAGATCATTCGTAGAGAAATTCAACAAAGAAGCAGCAGAGTTAAGTTGCCGATACTCTCTTAAAACTTTTAGGATGTTTTTCATATGTTGTTTCATTCTTATACCCATCTATAATCACTTTAATTATACTTATGTTCATTTCCCCTTGTGAAGAATTTTCAAAAGTTTGTTTTTCCTATTTCATTAGTCAGTTCGAAGAAACAATTTTGGAATTTATTGATCATGTCTACTTTTCTTGGCTTCATTGTAAATTACTTTGAGCTTTCATCTTTATTAATTTCTTACTGCCACTGCCCTAGTTTATGAAGCTGTTATACTAACTTCTCCAATAAAATGTTTAGGTCATATATGACCAATATTTCCAGCTTTGACATAAACTTATTTAAGGCTATTAAATTTTGGGTCTTTGTTTTGGTTGTCTCTACAGGTGTATTGAAAGGAGTGCTTTCATTTTTAGATAAACTTTTAGTACAATTTTAGACACAGAAAATGTCTGAAGATGGTATAGAGTTCCATATAGATCAACCTAATTTCAGCCATTAAAATCTGTAGTATACTTGTTACAATTAATAAAAGTTATTGATAAATTATTATTACAATTTATACTTTATTCATTTTTTCTTTGTTTACTTCATGTTTTTGTTGTTGTTTTAGGATCCCATCCAGGATACCACATTATATTATTAGTCATGTTTCCTTAGGCTTCTTTTGACTATGGCAGTTTCTCCGACTTCTCTTGGTTTTGATGAGCTTGACAATTTTAAGGAGTATTGGTCCAATATTTTGTAGAAGGTCCCTCACTGGAAGTTTTCTGATGTCTTTATCATGAATAGCTATTTTCATCATAGCATATCAAGGGTGTATACTATCAGCATGGTTTATTATTGTTAATGTAAACTTTGGTCACCTGGCTGATGTAGTGTTTAAGTTTTTCCATGGTAAAATTACTGTTTTGTTTCTTTTTTTCATACTTAGCCCTTTGGAAGTAAGTCACGGTGCACAGTCTACACTCAAGGAGTGGAGAATTGTCTGCAAGATTCATGAGGGCAGAATAAGCAACATAAAGTAGTTAGAATTCTTCTGTATGAGAGATTTGTTTATTCTTCCCCATTTATTTATTCATTTATTTTTACCAATATGAACTCGTGGATATTTATTTTATACTTTGGATTATAATCCAATATTACATTTTGTTGTTCAAGTTTTGCCAACTGGAAGTTCTTTCAGTTGCCTTGTGTCCCTTTGGCACAGCACCATAATTGTCTTTTCTTTGGGGGGACATCTTCATTAATTTCTGTGACTACAGGCAGATGGTTATAATTCCTATCTGAGTACTAGAATCAGCTCATTCTCCAAGGAGCCTTGGTTTCATTTACTGGAGAATAAGAAACAAAGATCTGAGTGCTATGTGTACTCATTGATACTGGGATATTATTGCTTCTAGACCCCCTCAGTTGACAGAGGGAGGAAACATATGTGTGTATACTGTCATGTATATACACATATTTATAAATACTTCTGTATACAATAATCTATAGCCCTATTTAGCTAAACATGAGCTCATAATGATGTCCAACTCCAATACATTACCACACGAATCATTTTACCTTCTTCCTTTGCTTATCTGATACCTTCCCAACAGTGAGAAATCTAGCTTCCACTATCAGTTATCCCATTTACAAAATTATGCGATTCTAGAATGTGTATATAGCAATATCCAAACTTTTAACCTGTATTCTCTTGGGGATAACTTTACTAACATGATTAAATGCATATGTAGTTTATTTTGGTTTTCCTTTTTTTATGATTGACATAATAATTTATACATATATATGTGGTACAACATATTTCAATATATGTCTATATACATTGTTTAATGATTAAATCAAGATAATTGGCATATCTATCATCCTAAACATGTATGATTTATTTTTGATGAGAACATTCAAAAGCTTCTCTCCTAGCTGTTTTGAAATATGCAATACATTATTGTTAATTATAGTCATCATAGTGAGGCAGGAGGATGGGGAGAGAATGATCAATGGATACAAAGCTCTCACTGCCTGGCTTCTCAAGGGCACTTGCTTGGATTTCAGAGCAGGGATGGTGCTGAACCTGGGCGCTGTCACAGCCCTGCTGGGTGTGCACTCTTGGGGCACTACTGACATGCCAGCTGCCTACCGCCTGGGTCCCCTCTGGAATTTGAGCACTGAGGAGCTTGAGTGGGGAAGCTGAGGGGCAGGTGGAGGGTGGCTTTGTGATGGCCTAAAGGTACCCCTTGGTGCCAGCAGTGTGGGCATGATGAACGGCTGTAGGAGGTAGGCAGGCTTCTGGGTGGAAGTGGGTATGTCCCCACTGAAGCCCCACTTCAGGCCAGGGCAGCCCTGAAACCTGGGGGCTGTGCTGCTAGTCCTGCAGACTAGAGGGGGAACTCGTTGTGCTTTTTCCTGGCCCCACTCCATGGCTGCCCATGGAACAATTAGCACATGCTTCCTCCTCTGAAGACCACAACAGCCCCAGGCGCATCCCGAGCAGAGGAGAAGATGGTACAACCCGCTGCAGAGAAGAGCTACCCTCTCCAGGGCCTCCTCTTTACTGAGAGCTGAACACTTGACAGGACGAACTGCCTACACAGTGGAGCTACCCACTGTGGGTCCACTCTGAGCTGTTCTAACACTCAGTAAAGCTCCTCTTTGTCTTGTTCACCCTCCACTTGTCTGCTTACCTCATTCCTCCTGGATGCAAGACAAGAGCTTGGACAAAGGTGCCACCAGCCACAGAGGTTTGTGGCCAGAAAATCGATGCCCCAAAGATCCTGCAACACTTACTTGCTGTCTGTATACTTTCTTTGGTGAGGTGTGTGTTCAGATTTTTGCCTATTTTTTTAATGTGATTCTTTCTTACTGTTGTGTTATAACATTTTTTGCATTTTTTAGAGAAAAGTCTTTAATCAGATATGTTTTCTGCAAATATTTCCTCTCTGTGGCTTTTTGTTTTCTTAGTGGTGTCTTTTGCACAGTGACCTATGCAATTTTAATGAAATCCACTTACCAAATTATTTTTCATGGATTGTGCTTTCAGTATTATATCTGAAAACTCATCACCAAACCCCCAAAATTACATAGATTTTTCTCTTACATTTTATTCTAGAGGTTTCCATAGTTTTGTATTTTTCTTTCAGGTCTATGGGTCCAATTTGAATGGATTATTGTGAATGTTGTAAGTCCTGTGATATACTTTTTATTTATTTTTCCCTTTTTATATAGGCATCCAATTATTCTAGCATTATCTGTTGTAATATATATTCTTTCTTTTTTAATCACTTTTGCTTTTTATCAAAAATCCTTTGACTATGTTTGTGTGTTTCTGTTTCTATGCTCTCTATTCTGTACCATCGGTTTATATGTCTATTATTTCACCAATATAATGCCATCTTGATTATCTTTGGTAAGTAATTTTGGTAACATTATAGAAAGCCTTAAAATCATGTACAGTAGGTCCTCAAACTATTTTCTTCTGCAGTATTGTCTTGACTATTTTAGAACGTTTGTCTTTTCATATAAAATGTAGTTTGTTAATATCTAAAAAAAATAGCTTATTGTGATTTTTACTAAAATGGCATTGAATCTATCAGGTTAGGGGAACTTTTCATCTTAAAAACATTCCATCTTCCAAAACATGAGCATAGATTATAATATTTATAATTTTTATTTATTTTCCCCTAATTTTGTAGTTTTCTGCATTCTGTACATATTTTGTTAGATTTATATGTAGGCATTTTAATGCCATTGTAATTACTTATTAATTTTAAATTCCAATTGTTCATTGCAACTACATAACAAAGTAGTTGACTTTTGTATATTAACTATATCCCATGACCTTGCCATGCTCACTTAATAGTTCCATTTCCAGAAAGTGTTTTAGTATGTTTATTGGTCGGTTTTGTTTTGTTTTTGATTCTTTAAGATTTTATTCATGGAGAATCATACCATCTACAAATAAGGACAGGTTCATTTTTTTCCTTTGCAATCTGTCATTTTTATATTCTCATCATATTGTATCAGTTAGGGTTTCTAGTATAATACTGAACAGGAGCAGTGAGGAAGAAGAACATTGTCTTTCCAGACTAAGAAGCAAAGTATCCAGTTTCTAACCATTAAATGTGGTTTCTAGTTTCTCACCATTAAATAGGGTGATATTGCTGTAAGTTTTTTATGTTCTTTAAAATCTGAGGACATTCCTTTCTACTCCTATTTTTCTGAGTTTTTTGTCATTAATTGCTGTTGGATTTTGACAAATGCTTTTCCAATATAAGTTGTTATGATCACAAGATTCTTCATCTTTATCCACTTATATCATAAATTACATCAATTGATTTCTGAATGTTTAACCATCCTTACATACCTGGAATAAATACCCTTTAGGACATAATTTATATTTGCTATGTATTGTTGGATTTAATTTGCTAATATTTTGTGAGGGATTTTTGCATCTATCTTCCTGAGAGATTTTGCTGTGTATTTTCTGTCTTGTAATGTTTTTATCTGCTTTGAATGTGAGGATAATACTGGCCTTACAGAATGAGTTTCTACTTTATTGGATTGGTTGTGGATAATTTGTATCATTTAATCCTTGAATATTTGGCGGAATTCACCAGTGGCAACATCTGTGTCTTCATCCATTTGGGCTGCTATAACAAAGTATCATATACTGGATAGCTTATAAACAACAAAAATTTATTTCTCATAGTTCTCATAGAGGTGGGGAGTCCAAGATCAAGGAGGTTTCAGATTCTGTGTCTGATGATGGCCTGCCTCCTGGTTGGTAGATGGCTGTCTTTTTTACATGACCTAATCACTTCTCAATGGCCTTACGTCCTAATGTCATCACCTTGGGATGAGGATTTCAATATATGAATTTGGAAGGTGGTGAGGAGACAAAAATATCCAGACCATAGCAATGTGGGAAGGTGCTTTCCTTTTGGAAGTTTATTAATTATTGATTCAATTATTTTAACAGATACTGTCCTATTCACATTTTATATTTCTGCTTCTATAAACTTTGGCAATTGTGTCTTTCAATAAATTGGTTCATTTCATCTAAGTTATCAAATCTGTGGAAGTTGTTTATACTATTCCTTTATAATTCTTTTAATGTCTATGGGATAAGTAGTGATAAAGTTATTTCATGTTTTACATTGCTAAATTGTGTCCTTTTTTTTTCTTGCTTAGCTTGGCTACAGGCTTCATAATTTTAATGATCTTTCTGAAGAACTAGTTTTTGGGTTACTTGATTTTCCCTATTGTATCACTATTTTCTAATTTATTGACTTTCATTTTAATTTTCATTCTTTCTTTTCTTCTGCTTGTCCTAGGTTTAAATTTTTCTTCCTTCTTTAGTTTCCTAAGTTGTAAACTTGTTATTTATTTTAGCTTCTTATCGCATATACATATATATGTATACACACACACACACACACACACACACACACATTGATATGGTTTGGATCTATGTCCCCACCAAATTTCACGTTGCATTGTAATCCCATGTTGGAGGTAGGGTCTAGTGGGAGGTGACTGGCTCATGGAGGTGTTCTCACGATTGGGTTAGTACCATCCCCTTGGTGCTGCTTTTGTGATAGTGAATGAGTGAGTTATCCTGAGACTTGGTTGTTTATAAGTGTGTAGCACCCCCCACCCCCTTCCTCCTGCTCCAGCAATGTAAGACACCTGCTCCTGCTTTGCCTTTGGCCATGATTAAAATCTCCCTCAGCCTTCCCAGAAGCAGATGCTGCCATACTTCCTGTACAGCCTGCAGAACCATGAGTCAACTCAATCTACTTATAAATTACCAGTCTCAGGTATGTTTTTATAGCAGTGTGAGTATGGACTAATACATACATATGCTAAATGTTTCCTTTTTTATTGCACTGTTTTTGCTATATTCCTACAATTTTTGCTAAGTTGTATTTCCATTTTCATTTAGTCCAAAATATTTTTAAATTCCTCCTGACACTTCTTCTTGACACATGCACCCCTTAGAATTATAGTGTTTAATCTGCATATTTAGAAATTTTTTCAGATATCTTTACATTGCTCATTTTTAATTTAATTCCGTGGTGGGCTGAGAACATACTTTGCATGTTTTCTAATTTTTTTAAGTTTACTAAGGTGTATTTTGTAGCCCACGTAGCTGTCTATCTTGGTGAATGTCCCATATATGTATGAGGAAAATGTAGATTCTGTAGTGAATGGATAGGGAGTATCCTGTCAATTAAATCCTGTTGATTGATATTGGAATTGCTATTAAAGTTAACTATATCCTCATTGATATTCAGCATGTTTGATCTATCAATACCTGAAACAGAGATACCAGAAGTTTCCAACTTGGATAGTAGGTTTGTGCCCTTTTCCTGTCTATTCTATCAGTTTTTGCCTCACATGTTTTGACACTGTTGTTAACTGCAAACAAGTTTAAGATTGTTATGTCTTTGGAGAGAATTGACACCTTTATCATTTTGTAATGCCAGATTTTATCACTGATAATCTTCCTTACTCTAAAGTCTGTTTTATCTGAAATTAATATAGCTACTTCAGCTTGCTTTGATTAGTGTTAACATGATAAATATTTATTTACCCTTTTACTTTTAAGCTATTTAGGTTTTATACTGAACTTTTTTTATGTATACAATATATGATTTGGTCTTGGATTTTTTTTAAATCTGCTTTGACGATTTCCATCTTTTACCTTAAGTATTTAAATGCTTCACATTTAAAGGATTATTAATATAATTGGATTATTATCTACCATGTATGTAATTGCTTTTTATTCATTGCATTTTCTTGGTTTCTCTTCTCCTTCCCCCCCACCCTTCTATTCTCTGTGTTACTTTTCTTTTTTTTTTTTTTTTTAACAGAATCTCTCTGTGTCACCCAGGCTAGAGGGCAGTGGTTTAATCTTGGCACACTGCCACCTTGAACCCCCCGGGCTCAGGTGATCCTCCCACCTCAGCTGTAGTAGGCATATGCTAACATGCCTGGCTAATTTTTGTATTTTTTATAGAGACAGAGATTCATCATGTTGCCCCGGCTGGTCTGGGACTCCTGAAAGTTGCACCTGCCAGGGATTTCCAAAGTGCTGGGATTAAAAACATGAACCACCGCACTGAGCCTTCTCTGGTTTTAATTGAACATTTTGTATGTTTAATATTATCTCTATTTTGTATACCATTACTTCTTTGAAGCAATTTTTTAGTGTTGGCCCTGGAGTTTGCAATACAAAATTTTAAATAATCTATGCATAACTTAAAGTAACACTGGTCTGATCCATGTATAATGATAACTTTATAACATAGTATTCCCAGTTCCTCTATTTTGTATTTTTTTCTGCTATTTCCAGAAAATTTAATTTTATCTTTCTTGAATTTCTTGAAATTATATTGCTAGGTTTATAAAGATTTATCATTAATAGGTTTTTAGTGGATATTTCTCTATATAACATACCATTTTTGTACCATTTAATGTACTTGCATTTTACTATATTTAGTAAAGGGAAATTTATAGCATTTCAATATCAGAAATATATGCTTTAGTAGCATTATTGTGTTGTTTTGTGTTTTCTATTTATTTTTATTGTCTTGTCTTTCTCTTCTCATTGTCTTTATTGAGTTTATTCTGTTTTTTGTTTGTTTTCATTCTATGGCTTTGGAATCTAAATCTGTTTCTTTCATTTAATAGATAATATTAAATATGTAAGAGCTGTATTTAGCTTCCGCCTTTTTATTACAATAAGAAGGATATAGTGTCTACAGTGTCTTTACCCAGAACAAGACAGGACTTATAGCAATACAGAATATTTTGTTGAATATGAATATGAGAATATGAATTCTCAGTTTTCATCACTTTTATTTGACACATTGCATCTTTTTGGACGAGTTTCTTAATTACATTAAGCTTCACAGACACCTCATCAATATTTTAGGACTGATTATATGCTTTACTGATTCTTTTCTCATATTGATTATGTGTGTGTGTGTGTGTGTGTGTGTGTGATGTATATCTTATTCTTTTTATCTCAAGTGATCCTTTTAGGATATGGCTTATGTTCTTGAATGCTAACCATCCTCAATCTTTGTCTCAAATAGTCTTTATTTTGCCTTTGCACTTTAATGATCATTTTGCTAAACCTAGAATTCTAGGAGCAAAAGAATATTTTCTCAAAACTTTTGGGGTAGTCTTGACACAGTGTTTGAGGACAATATAATACTTTTTCCTGTTGTTGGTAGTCTTTTGTTTTTCTCTGAAACATCTAAAAAAATTTATCTGGGTATTATAATACTTCATCAGATGTTTCTGGGTATAGATGTTGTATATTTATTCTTCTTGAACAACTCTTTCATCCTAAAAACATGAACATGACCTTTTTCCTATTATTGCTTTGATCATTTCTTCCTTTTTTTTTTAATCTCTATTATTTCCTTTTTTTTTTTTTTTTTGAGACAGAGTCTTGCTCTGCCACCCAGGCTGGAGTGCAGTGGTGCGATCTCAGCTCACTGCAAGCTGCACCTCCTGGATTCACACCATTCTCCTGCCTCAGCCTCCTAAGTAGCTGGGACTACAGGCGTCCGCCACCATGCCTGGCTAATTTTTTGTATTTTTTAGTAGAGATGGGTTTTCACCTTGTTAGCCAGGATGGTCTTGATCTCCTGACCTCATGATCCACCCGCCTCAGCCTCCCAAGGTGCTGGGATCACAGGCATGAGCCACCACGCCCGGCCTGTTATTTGCTTTTAGAAGTTCTAGTACAGAAATTTTGTAACTTCACCTTCTACTCACAAAATATCTAACTTTTCTTTATAACTTAGCTTTCTTGTGTTTACTACATGATAGAGAATATATTTGACCTTTTAGTTCAGTAATTTATCCTTTTCTTAAATTTAGTTTTATTTTAGATTGAGGGGAACACGTGCAGGTTCATTACATGCATATATTGAGTAAAGGTGGACTTTGTGCTTCTCGTGTATCCACCACCCATATAGTGTCTATTGTGCCCAGTAGGTAATTTTTCTTTAATAACAGTAAAGTTTTGCTTATTTGTTGTATTATTATTATTGCAGTAGTTTTATTTATAATTGCAGAGAACTTTTGGTGCCTTCCTCAATTTTCAGTCTCAGAGTAGCAAATTAACTGGGGCATAGTCCAAACTTCTGAGATCCTTGGAGGGAAATATCACAGTGGCCTTGGAATATGTCTTTTGAGAAGATTAGCATGAGCACTGAACTATAACAAAAGCAAGCCACGACAGGTCATGTGCTGGTACATGAGCCAGGCATTGATATTTTAGTTTCTCGATCCTGGGATTGTTCAAGAAACTAATTAATCCTTTAGTTTCTTGACACATACAATGCTATGTGTGTATCAGTTAAATGGAAGCTTTGACTAACAGTTAATATAAATTCTATTAACTAAAGCCTTAATTTGGGGGTTAACATGTGGAGAGGGAGTATAATTAGAAGTAGAGCAAAAAGAAAATGGGCCAGGTGCGGTGGCTTATGCCTGTAATCCCAGCACATTGGGAGGCCAAGACGGATGGATTGCTTGAGGTCAGGAGTTCGAGGCCAGCCTGACCAACATGGTGAAACCCCATCTCTACTAAAAATACAAAAATTAGCTGGGCATGGTGGCATGCACCTGTAATCCCACCTGTAATCCTCAGCACAGGAGGCCGAGGCAGGAGAATCACTTGAACCCAGAAGGCAGAGGTTGCAGTGAGCCGAGATTGTGCCACTGCACTCCAGCCTGGGTGACAGAGCAAGGCTTTGTCTCGGGAAAAAAAAAAAAAAAAAAAAGGGATAAACAGGCTTTGTTAGTGGTGAAGTCTAAGCAAGGGATAAAGAGGCTTTGTTAGTGGTGAAGTCTAACTAGTTCTCTCTTTTGGGTCAGCTTTCATGACTTATTTGACCAATAGAATGGGCAGAAGTCCCTTCTGAGACATCCGCACCTAAATCCTAAGAAGTATTGCTGCTTCCCTCTGGTCCTCTGGAAAGTACACGCTGTCTATTCTAAGAACTTCGTACTGTGATAAAGCCATAATGAGTGGTTTTAAGATGGAGAAACGGAGATTCCTGAACAGCTTTTACTGTTCTAAACAAACCAGATCAGGTATAATACATGTGAGTACAAAAGCCTTTATACAAACCCAGTCTTGACAACTATCCAACTACAAGTACACACAAAACTCAGGGTGGGAACTTGATTTAGTTGCTTCTTTCTTGGTTAAGTTATTTATTTTTTTAAAGCATGGCCTAAAACAATTTCATAAAATAAGGCATAGCATTATGCTTCCCATGACAAATAGTCAATATTCTTCCTCAGAACTGTATAAGGTTTTGTTTATTGAATGTCTGTTATCCAGTTTACTGATGAAAAATCTGATGCTGGGCAGTTTCTCAGGCCTTCATGAGTGACCTCATTCAATAAATTTTTGGAAGCTTTTAGGGTCATCTTTGTATTTTTGATATTGTAAATTTTTACCATCTGTAGCCTTGCATGTTTTATTTTTTGGATTGTATATCTGATGATTCTTTTGTCCTAAATTTTTGTGTATTTTTCCTGTTAAATGATCTTGTATTACATTTTTGTAATATTTTCCTCATCATTATTCTGTTTCCTTTTAATGCTTAATCTTTTAGATTTATTTTCTCAGTCTCACCTTATCTTAGTTTTCATATCTTTGATATCATTCCACTTTTTCAGATTCCCCTCAAATGTCTGCCAATCCTTAACTCTTCATTCACATTTTAAATTATATGAACAAAATTCTGGTCTGGAGTCTGTGAGTACATAGGATAAGAGTTTTGTTAACTGGTGTGCCTCACAACTGTGGTGGTTGGAATGAGTGATTGGTATGTTGGAAGACATATAATGTGAAAATATGGAGCTATTTGCTTTAGGGGTCAAGGAGTATACAAACTTTTTTTCCAAGGTCGTTAATCCAATTTCTTTAGATACGTTTTTTAGCCTGGTGTTTAGATGCTTAGCCCTCAGACACACTACTCATAGAGATGTGACAATAAGGTTGGAATAATCAGTTCTCATACAGATTTTCAATAAATCCATTGGTTACTTGCTGCCCTCTCTTAGTCTTGGAGCTTCTGAGACCCTGACCTCTCTGAGGTTCTTCAGGAAAAATTGCAACTCCTTTAGTCACAGTTCCTTCCATGCACACCCCAGCTGTTGCCTCCTCTAACTTGGTGTAGTCAGGGAAGTTGCACATCTGACTGCAGAACCGGAGCATGACTGGAGGATGCTTGATCTGCTGACTGTCTCCTAAATATTCGACACAATCTCCCTCTTGTTGATGGTTCCCATGCTCCCCTTTGTTCTATGTTTAGCCTCCTTCTTTGTTTCTTTTTCTACTCTTTTAATGAGGACTTGAAATACAGAAGATATAAATGTATGTCATAATTCTTCTGTGTTTGACTTAAAGTATCTTATAATATTTTTCTTTTACCTTCATTTATTATTTTTCTTATGCTTTGCCTTTATCTTGATCCAAATTTCTGAGCTGTATCATTTTTCTTTTTGAATAATTTTTTTTAAAAGTATGTCATGCAGGGCAAGTTTACATCAGTTTTTTTTTTTTTTTTAAATACTTCATAGTATCACTGTATACAGATCTCTAGGTTGGTGGGTTTTACTTCTTTCCACAGCTAAAATATCCCACTCTACTCTCTCCTTGCTTTCATGGTTTCTGAGGACTGGCATATGTAATTCTTTTTTTTTTTTTTTTTTTCAGTTGGAGTCTCGCTCTGTTGCCAGGCTGGAGCACAGTGGCATATCCAGCTCACTGCAACCTCCACCTCCCAGGTTCAAGCAATTATCCTGCCTCAGCTTCCCGAGTAGCTGGGACTACAGGCATACACCACCACGCCCAGCTAATTTTTGTATTTTTAGTAGAGACGGGTTTCAGGGTTTCACCATGTTGGCCAGGATGGTCTCGATCTCTTGACCTTGTGATCCGCCCACCTTGGCCTCCCAAAGTGCTGGAATTACAGGCATGAGCCACTGTGCTCAGCCAGGCATACATAATTCTTATATTTTTTTTCCTCTGTAGGTAAGATCTCCCACAGTGTCTGGCATCCTTCAAGATTTTTGTCTTAGATTTGCTTTCCTGAAATTTGGATATGATATGCTTCGGAGTATATTTTGGGAAGTATTTATTCTGCTCTTTCTTGAGGTACCTGGATTTATTATTAAAATTATCAGTCAACATTACTTCAATTATTTCTTCTGTTCCTTTCTTTCTTTAATTCTCTTTACAGTACTCCTATAACACCTATGTTACACCTGTTGCAACTGACCCACAGTTGTTGGATGCACTTTACTGTATTGTATTGTTTTGTTGCATTATTCTTTAAATTAGCTTTGCATATTGTGAAGTTTCTATTGCCATATCATAGGTTTACTGATTCTTTCCTTGGCCATGTCCAGTCTCCTGTTGAGTGAATCACATCAAATGCAACCTTTTTTGTTTCAGTGTTTTCGATTCTAGCATTTGATTTTGACACTTTCTTACAATTTCCATCTTTCTACTTACATTACCTGCCAGGTCTGACCCACAGACACTGGCCGAACACGGATGAACAAATGCACTCTGACACCAATATCCAGTGAAAGAGCAGGCTAGGGGACCAGGCTGCCCACAGACACCAAGGAGGGTGCTGTTAAGAGTCAGCAGCCGCAACCCCAGCAAGCTGGCGCTGCAGGCATTTATTCAGTATAGCTTTAATGACAAAGGCTTTGAGTCACCACACTTGTGGATAATTAACATGGTCACCCTCCCCGGAGGGAGCAGTCCTACAAATGATCAAAGGTCAGTCTTAGGACCACATGAGTAAACAAGCTCTTTAGATAAACTCCCTTACATTCCTTTGTACCTATTCTAAGCTATTATCTCAAGGTAAGAGGATTAGGCTGCCTTCGGCCATAACCCTATCTGAGGCTTTTGCAAAAGCTTCCAGCCTTCCAAGAAAGTTGGTTTCTATTTTACAATTTCTCCCACCACCCTGACTGAACTCCTACAATTACCCATCTTTTCTTTGATGCTGTTCACTTTTTCCACGAGAGCCCTTGGCATATTCATTATAATTATTTTCAATTCCTGATTTGATAATACCAAATTCTCTGTCATATCTGAGTCTGCTTGTGATGCTTATTTTGTATCTCAGGTTGTGTTTTTTGCCTTTTAATATACCTCGTAATTTTTTGTTAAAAACCAGCTATGATATATCGAAATAAGGAACTAAGGTAAATTGGTTTTTTAATGTGGGGTTTTATGTTTAGCTGATTGGTAGCTCGGCTGTTTATTGTATGTTCTAGCTGTGGTGTCAGAAGCTAAAATTTTTCTCTAGTATCTTTGTATTTTTCTCCTCTGCTGTCTTTGGGTTTTCCTAGAATCTGGTTAATATAGTCTGAGTTCCAGTTATTTTTAAGCTACAGTCCCTTGTTAATACAAAAGAACCCTACTAATGTGTTGGTAAGGTGTGGGGGAAGTGGAAGCATTATGTAATCCTATGATTAGTTCTCAGTCTTTTAGTGAGTCTGTATCCCTGTGCTGTGGACTTTCACAAGTACTTAGCTTTTATTCCCCTTAGGTGAGACCAAAATGGTAAGGGAAATTGCAGTTGTGTATTTTCCTACCCCCACTTGGATTAGGCTCTAGTAAAGCCCAAATAAGTTGCCCTTTGGTTACATACTTTCATTTGAGGAGAAAAATTTGCTAAGGAAAACAGAGTACTCTGGATGTACTTCAGATAGTTACGTTTTCCCTTCATCAGGAGCATGAGAGAATTTTTCATGTATCTTCACCCAGAGAATCTGGCAGAATTCCCAGACTCATGAACATGTAGGGCTTCCCTAAAGCTGAGCTCCCGGGAGTTTTAATCTCAAGCTGGTCCATGCTCAGTCTTCTGTCATTTACCTTTTAAATAATTCAGTCAATTACCTTTTAAGTGTTCCTACCTCTCCAGCAGTGGTTTCTGTTTCCTGTGAGGTGTGATTCTTTGTGTTCACCCGTCTTTCCAATTTTCAGTTAGTAGTTTGCCTTGCAAACTTAATTCTGTGATGGATCTAATATGAGTTCTTGATTTTCAGTTTGTTCAAAAAAAATTTTTTTTATGTTATATGGATAGAAGAGACAACTTTTAAGTTCTTTACATGTGGGTCCAGAAACTGCAAATGTCCAGTAGTTTCTCTGTCTCTCTCTCTCTCTTTTGCATCTCAACTTCATTTAAATTGCATACATACACACATAAAACAACTACTAAAACATAAATGGACAGTATGACATGCAAATTTCAGAATAGTTTATGTGTATGGGAAGAAAACAATTAGAATGTAGGAAGCTTTGCTTATAATTGTAATGCCTCATTCTATTAAAATGACAAAAAGATCTGAAACAAACAAGGCAAAACATTAACTTTTGTTAGATCTTAGTGGTATAAACCCAAATGCTTGTTTCGTTTATCTACTTTTTTAGTATTTTCAAAATATTTTCAGTAAAAATATTTCAAAATCTAACCACTGAGATGAAACTAACAGTTATAGTTGTAACTAAGTATGTCTGTAGTACAAATAATGTTGCAAAAAATTGCTGAAGTTTGGAAAATTGATTTTTAAAAGAAAAGCCCTTATAAAGAATTGATAACTTAAAAATTAATTCTAAGAAGACAAAGACAAAAATAAGTGAATACATAAAATTTATGTTCTAATTTAATTTTTTTATGGAGAGATGCTAATTATGCATGTTTCTTAGGCAAGTTAGCTAAATCAATCCTGAAATTATGATGGTCTATTCATTCATTTCTGAAGACATGCAACTTCTGCTAGGAATGACTTTCTCTTCTTTTGTATGGTTAGCAGAGGAGGAAGCAAGAAAAAAAAGAAAAAAGAAAACCTTAAGTCTATTGTCATAGTTATCTCAATAACCAACAAGACGCAGTTTCTAGTCAAAATACATAAAGTGGACAAATATATTTTTAAAAAGTCCTAACATATGCTGTCTACAAGTGAGTAAATTTGGCTTTAGGGACACCCGTAGACTGGAAGTGGAGGTATGATAAAACATATTCCATGCAAACGAAAACCCAAAGAAAACAAGGGCAGCCATACCTATATCAGAAAAAAATAGACTTTAAATCAAAAACTACAATAAGAGACAAAGAACGTCATTATATAGTGATAAAGAGGTTGATTCATTAAGAGGATATAACAAGTACATATCTATCTATCTATATATGCACCCAACATCTGAACACCTAAATATGTAAAGCAAATATTAACAAATCTGAAGGGAAGAATAGATTACAATACAATAATAGTAGGGGACTTTGGTATCCCATTTCTAATAATGACTAGAATATCCAGACAGAATATCAATAAGGAAATGTTGGACTTGAACTGTACTTCAGACGAAATGTGACTGGGAGACATACACAGAATATGTTATTTAAGAGCAACAGAATATGCATTCTTCTCAAGTGCACAGGAAACATTATCCAGGGTAAATCATATGTAAGACCGCAAAACAACTCCTAGCTCTTAAAATATTTAAGAAGATTAAAATTGTATCAATCGTCTTTTCCAAAGAGAATGACAAGGAATCAATAATAGGAAAACTAGAAGATTCAAAACTATGAAAATTCAGCAACACCCTCCTGAACAATCTATGGGTCCATGAAGAAATCAAAAGGGAAATTTAAAAAACTATCTTGAGACAAACAAAAATGGAAAGACAGCACTACTAAAACTTATGGAATACTGCAAAAACTGCCCTAGGAGGGAAGCTTATAATGATAAATGCCTACATTAAGAAAAAAGAAAGATTTTACATAAGCAATCTAACTTTATATCTTAAGGAAATAAAAAAGAAGAACAAACTAAGTAAAAAATTAGTAGAATGGAAAAAAGATCAGAGCAGAAATAAATGAAATGGAGTTTAGAAAAACAATAGAAAAGAAAAATAAACTAAGCATTTTTTTGAAATCATAAAATTAATAAACTTCAGCTAGACTAAGAGAGAAAACTCATGTAAAATCACAAATGAAATAAGAGACTTATAACTGATACTACAGAAATAGAGAAGATCATAAGAGGCTATTATGAATAATTATACTCAAAAAAAATTCAATATTCTAGAAGAAATGGCTAATTCTGGAATCATATAACCTACCAAGACTGAATCATGAAAAAACAGAAAATCCAAAAAGACCAATAATTAGTAAAGAGATTGAATCAGTAATGAAAAATTCCCCCACCAAAAAAAAAAAAAAAAAAGCCATTACCAGGTGACTTCCCAAGTGAATTCTACCAAATATTTTTCTTAAAAATTAATATCAATTCTTCTCAAACTCTTCCAACAAATTAAAGAGGCAGGAACATTTCCAAAGTCATTTTATGAGGTCCACATTACCATGATACCAAAGTAAGACAAGGGCACTATAATGCCTCTCTAAAGTGGAAACTCTAGTTTAATTCTTTTTATCCTCATTTCTCATGTAGAAATTTAACAAAACTGTGGAAGTAAAGTATTTGCAAATATTGAAGAATCTATAGTATGGCATAGTTTTTTGAGAAATGGACTCCTTAAAGTTCTTTAGAGACAAGTTCTCGTCTTGTTTTTATTTAATATTTTCAGTCATGGTGCAATTATGGAATAAAGAATACTCTTATTTTTGTTTTGAATTTTCAAGTGAGTGGAATGTTTTTTCGATAGCTCGTAAATATGAATTAAAATTAAATTGTGAGTTCAATATGAGTTGAATTTATTAAATTTCAAAGGTTTCTTGTAGAGTGGTTCATTTAGATGAGTAAATAGAGAGAGTGGTATACTGGCAATATCACAATTGCGTTTGCTGTCAGGACAACCTAACCCAGATTCTCAGTCCATGACATGACATAGCATGCAAATGTCATGCTAACACTCAGATACGAACACATAGCCAATCCTACATCAATGCTATCCTATTCCTTGATAGCATCGTGCCATAAGGAACCAGTTTGCAGGACTCATCATTGAAGGTTAGCATTTCAGAAGAGAAAGATTAATGCCTTCCGTTTTTATATAAAACAACAGCCTTATAGATTTCCATCTAAAAATAATTTCTTCATCAAATATATTCTAAAAAAAATTTTGCTTACTGCTTATAGCTCCCTCTTGAGTATTCAAATATATACTAACATATTAATAGCTCTGAGAAGTCATATTGCAAAACCAACTCTTTAACTTTACTTAACCAGCATTGCCCAAATCTGTTTGACCACAGAGCATTTTCATGGTGTGTTTCAGTTATTAACTCTATGGTATACTATTTGGGAAATATTGTCTCTCAATTGTTTGTTTAAGTCATTTATGCAAGTGTATGGAATAGTATGATTTTCATTATAAGCCTACATTTAGAACAATGTTTTTGGATTGTAATATATTAATTTGAATAAAGGAACCAGTACAATTAAATTGTGTGATTTTTAATGGTATAACTATTCTGAATACAAAATCTTAATTTGCCTTTTGAGTATTATGTTTTACTAAGACATACCTATATGAAATTGATCAAAATTCCCCATACAGTAATTATAGAAATTTTGCATTGCACAGCTGTTGGGAGAAATTGAATCCTCCCCAAATAGTGATGAGGTAAGCTTGTTTTTTCTTAAACATATGACAAAGAAAGGTCCAGATTCAGCAATAGATACAACAAATAATTTGGCAACACAAACTATATGCCAAATGTGATATTAGTAGGTTCTTCCATACCTCCAATTATAAGAAATTATTACAACACAAACATAGCTGACAACATTGTTTCCAGAAGTAAGTCATGGCACATAACTGAATCTGACTTCCCAATTTATTAGTGTGTTCCAGAAAGAAAAGTATGCATTGCTTTCATTTCATTTTAACAATGCCATCTGAGATACCATATATATATCTATGGTGTTTTTCCCACCTCTTTCTAGGAAAAGCCAATACTTTATATTATGTCCATGTATTAGGCAGAGTTCGCTAGAGGGAGTGGACTAATAGCATAGATGTATATGTGAAAGGAAGTTATTAAGGAGTATTGACTCACACGATCACAAGTTGAAGTCCCACAGTAGTCCATCTGTAAAATGAGGAGCAAGGAAGCCAGTCCGAGTCCCAAAACCACAAAAGTAGAGAAGCCGAGAGTGCAGCCTTCAGTCTGTGGCCAAAGGCCCGAGAGCTCATGGCAAACAACTGATGTAGGTCCAAGAGTCCAAAAGCTGAAGAACTTGCAGTCCAATGTTTGAGGGCAGGAAGCATCCAGCATGAGACAAAGATGAAGCCTGGAAAACTCAGCCAATCTAGTCTTTCCATGTTCCTCTGCCTGCTTTTATCCTTGCTACCCTGGCAGCTGATTAGATAGTGCCCACCCAGTCCACTAACTCAAATGTTAATCTCCTTTGGCAACACCCTCACAGATACACCCAGCGACAATACTTTGCATCCTTCAATCCAATCGAGTTGACACTCACCATTAATCATTACAGTGCCCTTTCTTAGCTTATATAGGACACTAGTAGGAAGACCTCAATATGTACAAATATTTACATTGAAAGATTTATATACCAGCATCCATAAGCCAGGAATCATTTTTAAAAACAAGTTAAAAAAAATAAGGGATGCATGAGTTGTTTTGTTTAAATGGTCTTGATAAATATTTCCCCATAGAACATAGCGCCTCCTAGAACTGCATCCCCACAGAACAAAGAACAGGCATACACATTATGGTCATATCCTCAAAGCAGATAAAAAATAAAAACATATCTTACTTTCTGTAACTGTCACCAAGATACTCCTCAACATTTTATGACAAATTAATGAATCGGGTCCCATCAACTTTTTCAGATTCTTTTCTATCAAAATTATATTAAGGATACCAAGAGAACAGCTAATGATGACAAAATATATCTAAGCAATATGGTATAATTTATATTTAAACTAATTGCTCATCTAGATAATTTAATTAAACAAGCAAATTTCCATAATAAATTTGATGTGATCATTTTGCATTTTTTAAAAAAGAAAAACAATAGCCTCCTGTTGTAACAGCAAAAATGCGGAGAAATATTTATCTTTGTTTATCTGTTAGAGTAATCAAGTGTGAATTTCTTGAGGGTTTTCACATTTGCAAAATTGTAAAAATTTCACTAAAACAAGGTCCATCTTTTTCTTCTTCATAAGAAAACTGTTTGCATGGTTAACATTTGGAAGATGTTTGGAAGACCTTATGCATTGATAAAGAAGGTGACAAGCATATTAGACCAAGAAACAGTTTTAGGTCTAGGGAGAAGTAAAACACACAGGACAATTTGTTTTACACACTCTGACTGATATAGCACATATCCATCAGAGGGAGGAGAAAATGAAACCAAATAATACTTGTTAATTTTAGAATGATTTTATTCCTGCTACTCTTAAATAATGGAGAATTTCTATTGCTTTTCAAATCCTTGTTTTAGTTTGCAACAGAGAAAATCAAGAATAATATTTTTATTATAATTGTGTGAATAAAAAATATATCTAATATTTTGGATATTGCATTTAAAGTATTTTTTAAATTGTCTTAATATTGGAATATTTACAAATTAGGACTAATTCTTTATACATTAAAAGCATTAGGTTGAAAATAAGTGAGATCTATTTAGAACGAATGTATACATTTGTTGTATACTACTAAATTGAAACTAGTTTTTATTTACTGTTCAAATCCTTAGTACCTCTCTAATGGTTCAAGTGGGGATACAAATATCTCAATTATTTGAAAGTTAAATTAAGTTGGAAAGGCTCTCTTCTTATATTACTTTTTCTTGGTGATTCTCTTTCTCTCTAGCTCTTTTACACTCAAGATTGAGTCTATTGAGTATAAGAAGAAAACCTATAAGGCTAATTCTCAAAAGCAATAACAAAAACTACTTCAGTTGAGTGTGTTAGCAGATTGGATAAATATTGGTTTGCCTGAATGACATACCACATAATCTCCCTCTCTAAGTGACTGACATAGCAGTCTCTTCCTTCTTATGATATAGAACCATGGAAGCATCTTGCCAAATAAAATAGATAGCATGGAGATTCTGAAACTATGTTACAGCTATTCTTGTAAATTTCATAGAGCCAAACTTTGAGCCTATTTACTTCTAATTTTGTCTTAACAACAAGTAACAAGAGAGTAAGTCACATTTACATGTCACATCACTGTGAGAGATAATAAGATTATTCATTGAATGTTTACTAAATATCTACTCTGTGTTTTAAACACTTGGGACATAACATTGAAAAGATAAAGTTTCTACCCTTAATAATTTTACATTTTGAATTAGAAGGAAAGGGGCAGTGATAAGTGATAAACATTATAAAGAAAAATAAAGCTAAGTAGTGGCATGAAGGAGAGAATTAATTTTTTTTTTTTTTTTTTTGAGACAAAGTCTTACTCTGTCACCCAGGCTGGAGTGCAGTGGCACAATCTCGGCTCACTGCAAGCTTTGCCTCCTGGCTTCAAGCGATTCTCCTGCCTCAGCCTCCCGAGTAGCTGGGACTACAGGTGCGCGCCACCACGCCTAGCTAATTTTTTGTATTTGTAGTAGAGACAGGTTTCACCGTGTTAACCAGGATGGTCTCCAGCTCCTAACCTCGTGATCCGCCCGCCTCAGCCTCCCAAAGTGCTGGGATTACCGGCGTGAGCCACCGTGCCCGGCCGAGAATTAATATTTTAAGTAGGGTAGTAAGGGAATAACTGGCATAGACCCCAGAGAATGTTTGATATGTTCTAAAAGCAGCACGGCCTGTAGAGTTGAAGCTCAGTGAGCAAATGAGAAGGAGAAAGGAAGTAAGAAATGATGCATGAGTTAGAGCCAGGCATCTGCTATTTATCTTCCTCTAGTAGATCATGGCAATTATTTTAGAATTTATTTGGATTTCATACGGTTTTTAGCAGACAAGTGTTAAACCATACTCATGTTTTAAAAGTTGCATTCTATCTTCTACATAGCAAATAGAATGAAAGGAATTTAAGAATTAGAGTGGCACTCTCAATTAGGAAATTATTCCAGTGGTCCATGGAGTCCAGAAGCAGTAGGAGAGATGATAAGAAATGACCAGATTCTTGGTTAAGTTGTAAAAGTGGCTACAGCAGTACTATGCTAATAAATTAGGGTATAAGATTAAAGGACATATCAGAGACTACTCTGGAGTTTTTTGAGTTAAGCAATTGGAAGGATAAAATTGGCATCAACTGGCCGGGCGCGGTGGCTCACGCCTGTAATCCCAGCACTTTGGGAGGCCGAGGTGGGCGAATCATGAGGTCAAGAGATGGAGACCATCCTGGCCAACATGGTAAAACCCCGTCTCTACTAAAAATACAAAATTGCAAAACTTAGCTGGGCGTGGTGGCTGGCACCCATAGTTCCAGCTACTCGGAGGCTGAGGCAGGAGAATCGCTTGAACCCAGGAGGCAGAAGTTGGCAGTGAGCCAAGATGGCGCCACTGCACTCCAGAGCCTGGCAATAGAGCGAGACTCTGTCTCAAAAAAAAAAAAAAAAAAAAAAAAGATTGCCATCGATTGACTTAATTTACTTCAGGAAGGCAGTGGAAGAGTAGGTTTTGGGGGGATGTCCTAGAGTTCAGTTTTTAATGTCTATCAGTCATTCAAGTAGATATGTAGAGTGGGCAGTTAAATTTATAAATCTGAAGTTGATGAAAAAGGTCTGAGACATAGAGTGACATTTAAAACTTCTCAATTGTATTTAAACCTACAATCATCAATTAAAGAAGGGAGTATAGCACTGGGTCTTCAGCACTCTAACATCTGGACATGAGGAAAAATCAGAAAAGGACACTCAAAGTAAACTATCCATAATGTACACAGTGAACCAATGGAAGAGTTTCCCCTTGGAAATTTAAATGCAAAAAGTGTTTCAAGATAGAGCAAAGAATTGATGTGATAAAGGTTGCTGCCATAACATGAGATATGAGCAATAATGATCAATATTGCAAAATAGGGAAACTGACAGTAACAGTTTTCCTGGAATTATAGGGATAAAAATCTGGTGGAATAACTTCAAAAGAAAAGGGAAGAGAGAAACTGAAGATAGAGAGTGTACTCTTTCAGTTACAATTAGACTGACATACAAACATAATAGGAATAAGAATAAATTCACTGTCTTTCCAATTTTTAATTAGCTGTTAAGTAGGGCAATTTTACTTGTTTTCTCATTAAGCTCTTACCCATTATATTTTAGCATTTTATATTGTCAACCAGTAGCTCTGCTATGAGTAATTTTGATATTTATCTCTTACTTTTGTTTTGCAGTTTGCATAAAATACCTTGCCACCTGATTATATGTCTGTAAATTATTTTTCCTACTATATTTCACTTTTACACCTTTAAAATTAGTCTCAAGATGTTCAGTAAAATCTGTTGCCTACTCTCTTTCATGTGGATGCCTTGTCAAGTGAGGATTTCCTACTGGTATTTTTAAACATTTGTCTTCTCCTATCCCTTTATTCTTTTTCTCGTCTTCAGATCTGTTACTGATCCTCTTTATCTCCCTTCTTTAGGAAGTGTTACAGCTCCCTATGTTCCTTTACTAGAGAGAGAGATAGAGATGCAAGGGAGAGTATTCTGCATAATCCCAAAGTGTCGGAGGATATTAATTAATTTCACTATACATTTGTGTTATTCTTTGATTATGGTAGGTTTTTTCCCCAGTTATCTTCATTTGATTGTACCTTAAGATTCCAAATTCTTCTTTGCATCCTTTTTTTAAAAAAAACCTAATGTCTGGCAATTACATTAACTGAATTCCAACTGATTTCTGTTTCATCACTTTAACCAAGAATTTAAAATATTTACAAACTTAACCAAGATTAGCAAAACAGCTTCATAGTAGCTTCTTCTGCCCCTTTCCACTTTAAATTTCCTCTCTTATCTACTATCTTATGTATCAAATGAAAATTCCTAACTGTGTTAAAGGTAGCACTCTGAAATATTTTCTTAAAATTATTCCAACAGTGACATTCTATGAAATAAAATAAAACTCTTTTACCTTACACTATTTTATTATCATAGTTTAATTAAATTATTCTGATATACATTAAAATTGTACTAAAGGATTATAGTGAAAAGCAGAAGTCTTTTGCTTATCAAAAGAATCACCTTTAGTCCCCAAGTTATTCTTATGCTATTTACCTCCATATTTCAGATGAACATATTTATATTATTTTTTCATGTATTAACTTTAGACATTATCAATGTCTTGACAATGAAGTTGAGACCTTAATATTTTCACTCCAGAAGGATATCCTTTGCCTCTATCCTCACTCAGTACGAGTTATATTAAAAACTTGATTCATTGTTAATTTTATTAATATGATTATTTAATATTTACACCTGAAAAGACTTGTTATGCAAATTTTTTATGGAATTACCTTGTTTTTCTATATATTGTTTATTTTGTGTTGAGTATTCCAGTACCTCTGTCTTCTACTAAATATTATGTCATTATGCTTTGATCACATTCATTCCATTTTTTTCCCAGAAATTCCACTTCAGAAGCTCTCTTTATTCCCACTATAATTACTCTCAATTTCTGCCACCTCGATGTTCTGATATCTTTCTTCATTTCTTTCCTGAGGTAGATTCCACTTCTTAAATTTTATATTTTCTTGTTATTTGGTTTACTCTCTTGTTTTGCTAAATCACCTGAGAAAGTTTGCATGTGAAATACATATTTTGGAAAACATAGTGTCCGAAAAACTTTTTTTACACTCAATTTGATTGGTAGCTTGTTTTAGTATAGAAAAGGTGCAGATTTAGAATTAAGGGATGACTTAAAGGCTTTATGCTACTATTTTCTATATTATAATGTTGCTATCAGTGCCATTCTAACTCGACATTTTGTATATGATTATTCAATTCACTTTTATATTTTGATGTTCTGAAATTTTATAACATTGTTTCTTGCTGATCCTTTCTTATTAATTTTTCTGGAGACAAAGAGGACTTCAAATCTGCAGACATATGCTCTTAAATTCTGCTTTTATTCTGGCGTGAACCCGGGAGGCGGAGCTTGCAGTGAGCAGAGATCGCGCCACTGCACTCCAGCCAGGGCGACAGAGCGAGACTCCGTTTCAAAAAAATAAAAAAATTAAAAATTAAAATTAAAAAACATTCTACTTTTATTCTAGCACTATTTACACTCAACTGCCGCATAATGACATGTTGATCAATGGACCACATGTAGAAGGCTGGTCCCATAGGATTATGATACTGAATTTTATTGAATCTTTTCTACATTTAGATATATTTATATACACAAGTACTTAATATTGTGTTCCAGTGTCCTACAGTGTTCAGTGCAGTAACATGCTGTACAGGTTTGTCACCTAGGAGCAATAGGCTATACCATATATAATAGCTTAGGTGTATAGTAGACTGTACATCCACATTTGTGTAAATAAACTCTATGATGTTCTTATGATGACGAAATCATCTAACGACCTAGTCATCAGAACATACCCTGTCTTTAAGTGATGCAAGGCTGTATTTGATAATTTTCCTTCTCTGTTTTCTCTACTTCATTTCTAGTATAGCTAGTAAGAGATATTGGTTCCTGTTCTGATACTCTGATTTTCTTAACATTTACCTTCTATTTTCCATAACATTTAATTTTGTCATGCTTCAGTGAGACTTTATAAACTTTATTATTAAAATGTTCTACTGATTTTCTTTGCTATCACATGTCCAATTCCCAAGAACGTTTTCTAAGTAGACCGATCTAACTTTATGCTTGCATGACATTAAAAACATTTAAAATAAAGTACAGCATACATAAAGAAAAGCATACAAGTTAAGAGTCCACAGTTCAATAAATATTCAAAATTTGAACACATTTGTGTAGTCACCAAACAAATATTTAAAAGGAGCATCATTAGCACTTGCAGAACCCCTGCCCTTTGCATCTAGTAGCCAACCACCCACACACACTCCTGCCTCAATGGAAACCATTATCCTGGCTTCTAAAAACACTGAATGATTTTAACTCCTTTTACAGTTTATATATGTTGAAATATATTTATGTACCCTTTTGTGTTTGTTTAATTTTACTCAGTAGTATTTGTGTGAGGCTATAATTCGTTTGTTCTTATTGCTGTTATTTGTTAACCTGAATATACTACATTTATTTATCCATCCTAATACTAATAAGCATTTGGTTTCTTTCCAATTTTTAGCTATTATAAATAATGCTTCAAATAACAGTGTTGTACATGTCCTTTTACGAATGTATGTTCAAAAATATTTTAAATATATATACAACAGTGGAATCCCTGGGTTATAGGATAAACCATAATAGATACTTCCAAAACATTTTCCAAAGGAATTATTCTAATTTTCACTCCCACCAGGAATAAATATATAAAGGTTCCAGTTTCTCTATATTTTTTGTCATTACTTAGTGTTGTAATTAGTTTATTTTTAGCTGTGTTGGTGGGTGGATTCTCATTATTTAATTTATTGTCTGAAAAACTTTACCAAATAATATTGATATTCCTTATTTGAAAGGTGAATTTTTTTTTTCTGCCTGGACTTCATTTATTGAGGGTGTGTTGAATCTTTTCTCTTTTTGCTTTCAATTTGTTTTATCAGTAATTATTTTTAAGGTTAATTTTCTGGGTGTAGACATTAGGAAGACAACGTTCTGACTACTGCATTATTTCTGTTAAGTAACCTGCTGTCTTATTGCTGCTGCTTTAAAGAAATATGCCTATTCTTTTTAAACAGATTTTAGCAATTTATCTTTGTCTTTGATTTAAATAATTTCATCATGGTGCATCGGGTTTTGTTTGCATTTTACCTACTTGAGGTTCATGCTGTTTAATAAATTTGTGGCACAAAATTATGGTATTCATCAGTTTTGTAAAATTATCAATAATAATATTCTCAACAGTTGATTGATTTTAATGTTTACTGAGGTGTTATTAATATTCAATGAATTTATATTTAACATGTGAAATTAAAACATACATATATATAGTAATTGATCACCATCATCAAGATGTTTATTATTCCCCAAAATTTCCTAATGCTCAATTCTAACCTTTTACTCCTACCCTTCTCCCCAATCTATCCCAGATAAACCATTAATCTGCTTTTCATTATGTTAGATGTGTTTGCATTTTATAAAATTTTATAAATTGGAATCATAGGGTGTGTATTTTTTGTTTGACTTTTCAGTATAATTATTTTAATATTTATAGATGTTTTCACTTTTTCCTTTTTCATTGCTGAGAAGTATTCATTGTATGGATATATCACAATTTGTTTATTTAACAACTGATGGCCATTTGAGTTGATTTCAGATTTAGTTACTGCAAAAAAAAATTGCCATGAACATCTGTATACATATGCTTTGTACCGGCATATGATTTTATTCCTCTCGGATAAATACCCTGGAGTGTAATGGCTGGATCATGTAGAAGTTATTTATTCAACTTTTGAAGAAACTGCAAGTTTTTCAGAGTGGTTGTACCATTTAACATTCTCATCATCAGTGCATCACAGTGACAGTTCATATTCTTCAGTTGAAAGATGTATAGTTGTATCAAATTGTGGTTTTAACTGGCGTTTTCTTAATGACTAAAGGCGTTGCATATCATTTTATCTGATTATTTCCTATTTATATATCTTCTTTTGTGTAATGTCTGTCAAATATATTCCTGGAATTGTGGTGTGTGTTTCTTATCACTGAGTTCTGAGAGCTCTTTATATATTCCAGATAAAAAAATTCTAAGATTTAAAAACATATATTGTTACTATGTGACATGTCTTTTCATTGACTTAAAATGCCCTTAAAAACCAGATTTTTTGTGAAATTTAACATAACATTTTTCTCTATATAGACATATAGACTGTTTTTTTGGTGTCAAGTGATAAAATTTGTGCTGTGAAGATTACATATTGGAGATATAGTTTTCTACTCTTACATTTATACAATTCCTAGGGTTCTAATACACAATTTCTATATTGAGAAAATTTACTTCCTCAAATTATTCTTTTTATTCTACATTCCATAAGGTATATGGTGCTTTAAGCATGAGAGACTAAATGTATAATCTAACTTATAGTATATTTAAAAAGAAGAGACATGCTTTCCATGATACTTCATTTCTATTCCACTCCATGTCATATAAAGATATATTGTTTTGTTACCATATTATAAGCAGTATAAACCAAGAGAAGAAAGAAAGCATCAGTGTTCAATGCATAAAATTAGAGATAACATTCTTTTGCAAAACTTTGGTTTCATACATAGAAAGGCATGTACTCAAAAATTATATGTTACTGTTGCCAGGTGTGGTAGCTTATGCCTGTAATCCCAGCACTTTGGAAGGCTGAAGTGGGAGGATCACTTGAGCTCAGGAGATCTAGACCAAACTGAGCAACCTAGGAAGAACCTGTGTCTACAAAACGTAAAAATAAAAAATTAGCCAGGTGTAGTGGTACATGCCTGTAGCCCCAGCATGAGGTAGGAAAACCAATTGAGCCCAGGAGGTTGAGGTTGCAGTAAGCCATGATAGCACCACTGCACTCCAGCTTGGGCAACAGAGTGAGACCCTATCTAAAAAATTTGTTTAAATATGTATATATATATATGTACATACACATATTTATGACATACATATAGTTAGTATACTGTGTTATGATATAATAAGTATCTTAGTATAGATCTTAGATACACAAACACACATATGTATGTATGTATACATGTATATATGTGTGTGTATATGTACATTAAACACACACAATATTGAAAGCTGCAGTTCTAAAGAAAGATTCTGTAGCAGTAAAATGTTGCTTACAATAAAAGCAATATTTCACATTATTTCATAAAAAAACCACAAAATATTGGTTCCCACAGAACAATAGTTACTGTAAAATTCTGTTGCTTGTTTATTGATTATGATTCCATTTTATATTTATGATACTCAGTTTTCAAATTTTTGGTGGTTCTAGAACTAAGAAACCTTAAATGTTTGAGGGGATGGATACCCCATTCTTCATGATGTTCTTATTTCACATTGCATGCCTGAATCAAAACATCTCATGCACCTCATAAATATATGTATACCCACTGATATGGTTTGGCTCTGTCCCCACCCAAATCTCACATAGAATTGTAATAATAATCCCCACATGTCAAGGGCAGGGCCAGGTGGAGATAACTGAATCATGGGTGGCAGTTTCCCCCATATGGTTCTCATGGTAGGGAATAAGTCTCATGAGATCTGATGGTTTTATAAATGTGAGTTCTCCTGCACACGCTCTCTTGCCTGCTGCCATGTAAGATGTGCCTTTGCTTCTCCTTTGCCTTCTGCCATGATTGTGAGCTCTCCCTAGCCATGTGGAACTGTGAATCCATTAAACTTCTTTCCTTTATAAATAACCCAATCTTGATATGTCTTAATTATAAGTGTGAGAACAGACTAATACACCTACTATGTACCCACAAAATTAAAAATTAAAGTTAAATTTTGAAAAAGAACTAAAAAACCATGTGCTTTCAAATGCATTTTCTAGTTTTACACATTATTACAAATAAAATCTGTTTTTGGCTTTAAAATTACCATATTTTAATCTTTATTATTTTTCATAAACATCTCATATTCTTAATGCCATTTTTAATCATACCTCAAGTTCAAGATACTACTTTCAATTCTACTCCAACAGAGTATCCTATTCTTAAGGATATGTCATAGAAATGAGTCTAAAGGTATTTAAAAAATTGGAAGCTGTACTTATCCCTTCCACATTATTGTCCAGGAATACATGTATTTTCCTATATTTTCTCTTTTAACCGTATGACTAATGACTCCTTAGGTTCAGCTGCTAAACATGATAATATCAGTAAAAATAAGAGTGATTATATCCACAGCCTGTGCCCTCATGATGTTCACGGGTTTAGGAAAGACAAAAATAATATACAAAATTTGGGTATGGGGTAAAAATGATAAACTGTGTATCAAACTATCTTATAGGATAAATAAAATAGGAATCAGGAAAGGGAGAGAGAAGGCAGAGAATCTGAAAAGGAAATACAGAACAAAGCAACTAGTCTCATTATGAAAGAAAGATCATATTTTTAAATCATAAAAGAAGGATTAGAAGTACACAGAAAGAAGTAGACATGTTATAGAATGCCTAGTACATAATTAGCCTCATAAAAATACAATATGAATCTAAGTCCAGAACAGATAATGCTTAAGTGACTAGGTGAAAATAGCCTTTCTGGTCTTATAAGATGCCTGAATAATTTCCTGACATCACGTTTAATGCACTAACGATATTTTCTCCTTAGCTCCTTTGTTTGAAATTACCAGATAGAATCATTGTTACTGAGAATTCTTTAATATTTATCAATTATTGTTACTTTTGTCATTGTATGTGTTTTTCTTCTATCATAGCAACCTTTTAAAGTTCATGTCCTTTTTTTTTTTTTTTTGAGACGGAGTCCGGCTCTGTCGCCCAGGCTGGAGTGTGTGGTGCGATATTGGCTCAATGCAAGCTCCACCTCCCGGGTTCACGCCATTCTCCTGCCTCAGCCTCCCAAGTAGCTGGGACTACAGGCGCCCACCCCCACGCCCGGCTAATTTTTTTGTATTTTTAGTAGAGACGGGGTTTCACTGTATTAGCCAGGATGGTCTCGATCTCCTGACCTCGTGATCTGCCAGCCTCGGCCTCCCAAAGTGCTGGGATTACAGGCGCAAGCCACCACGCCAGCCTCATGTTCTTTTTTTGTTATTCAATTTTCTATTTCACTAGTCAGAATTAAGAATGTGCTTCTAACACTTATTGCACAAAGCAAAAGACTAAGATCTAAATAGGGCAGCCTTAAATTCAGTGAAAAATATGAAAAATATATAAGCATCACTATATTCATAAAAAGCTAATACATGCCACACTCATTCACTCTCTGCTACTATAAATGGCTGCTTTGACAACCGTATATTGTTTTGATGTTTTACGCAGTGAATATTATTGGACTCTGAACAAGTCCTTTGCAGTTTAAAGCCTATAAATTGGTTGTATGTTACAGAGAAATAAACTTTAAAATGTCTCCTGTGTGTACCTGTTCATTGGTCCAATACCTTGCCTTATGGTCATGCCCACATTCAATAATCATCATTATGGAAATAACAATGCTTGTCTGTTCCAACCAGTAGTATCAACAGATGCTAAGAGTACTAGAAATCACACAGGCTTTCATGCGTGCTTTTTTTTTAGACTGACTGCTTTTGACTAGGGAATATACTTATGAGGGTATTTTCATTCTTTTCCCCACCTGTTTTAATCTTCAAATAACTCAAACTCCTGTTCCATAATGTTAGTGCTTCAATATGGTCTCCTTTATGTCCTCTTCTTTTATCTACTGCTCAGAAGAACTTACCAAAAACTTCAGAAGAGGTATCAAAGAGTCATAAAAGCTCTGAAACACCCTGGGATGACACCATCCAATTACTATATAGTTGAAAAACATTTTTGAAAAAAAAAATTTTGCCAAATGGAGTTTAAAAGTATTGGCTAAACACATTTCGAAGTATTAATTGTATCCATAGTTATTCAGATATATGTGGTTATATATAAACAATGTTTTGGAAAACAGAAGTACTAAATGGCTATCAACTTTGAAGAAAATATTATGTGTCAAGTTTTTTTCTCTGTAAAGATTAGTTTGCATTTTATAGCATTTATATCAATGGAATCATACACATGTATTTTTTAGAGGAAGGGCTGCCTTCTGTCATTCAGCATACTTATTTTTAGATTCTGCATCCATTTTATCAATAGTTTATTTGTTTTATTTCTGATGAGAAATCAATTGCATGAATATATTCAAATTAATGTATCCATTTACCTGTTGATGGACAGCACATTTTCTTGCTTTGCATTATTACAAATAAAGCTGCTGTGAATATAATGCACATGCCTTGTATGAACATATGCTGTCATGTCTCATGAGCAAATATCTAGTATTGGAATGGCTGAATAGTACAACAGTTGTAGGTTTAACTTAAAAAAAAAAAAAAGCATTGTCAGTGTATTTTCCAAAGTGGTCATACCAACTTACCTTTTCATAAACAGTGTATGAGATTTCTAAATGTTCCACAATCTGACCAACACTTGACACAGTCAGTCTTTTAAAATTCTAGCCATTCTAATAGGTCTGTAGTGGTTTATAAGTGTGATTTAAATTTGTATTTTTATTATAACTAATAACGCTGAGCATCATTCTTGAGCTTCTTGGGTAAAGTGTTTGAATAGTTTGTCCATTTTTTAAATTTAGGTTCTTTGCTTTCTTATTACATTTTGAGAATTTTTTATATGTCATACATTTGTCCCAGTCTATGGCTTGTATTTTCATCCCTTTAACAAGCCCTTTCAAAAATCAGAAGTTTTAAATTTCAATAAAGTTAAATTTAACCATTTTTCTCTTTGGATTATACTTTTGGCATCATATCACTAAATTTTTGCCCAATACAAGGTCACAATTATTTTTTTCTAGATGTTTTACAGTTTTAGATTTTGCATTTGATCAATAATACATTTTAGGTTCATTTTTGTATTTGTTGCAAAGTAGAAAAATTTATTTGGTGGGAAGGAGTTGGATACCCAGCTCCTCCAGTCTCTTTTTTTTTTTTTTCCAAAGACAGGGTCTGGCTTTGTTACCCAGCCTGGAGTGCAGGGGCACAATCTTGGCTCACTGCAACCTCTGCCTCTTGGGCTCAGGTGATCCTCCCACCTCAGCCTCTGAACAGCTGGGACAACCGCTATGTACCACCACACCTGGCTCATTTTTTATTATTTTTTTGTAGAGATGGGGTTTCACTATGTTGGCCAGGCCGGTCTCAAACTCCCGGACTTAAGTGATCTGCCCACCTTGCCCTCCAAAAGGGCTGGGATTACAGGCCTGCTCCAATACTATTTGTTGAAAGTCTATCCTTTCCCCATGAATCTGTCTTTGCACTTTTTTCAAAAATCAATTTTCTATACATGTATAAGTCTATTTCTAAACACTGTATTCTGTTCCATTGATATTTTTGTCTATAGTTTGGCCAATGTCACAGTTTTATGATAAAGTTAAGCATTATAATAAATGGCTTTTTTTAAAGAGACAGGGTCTCAGGCTCTCTGTCACCCAGGCTGGAGTGCAGTGGTGCAATTTTGGCTCACTGAAGCCTCAACCTTCCAAGCTTCCCACCTCAGCTTCTCCAGTAGCTAGTACCAAAGGCATATGCCACCATGGCTAATTTTTGTATTTTTTGTGGAGACGGGGTTTTTTTGTGTTACCTAGGCTATACTTGAACTCCTTAGCTCAGGTGATCCACCCACCTCAGCCTCCCAAAGTTCTGGGATTACCAAAGGCATGAGCCACCATGCCAGGCCTATAATAAGTGTTGAAATCAGGTAGTTTTAGTTACCCATATTAGGTTTTCTTTTTCAAAATTGTTTGGGATTTTTGTTTGTTTGCTTTTTTCTTCTTTTTTTGCATATCCACATAAATTTTAGAATTGTACAGATGTTCCTTAACTTACAATGGGATTATGTCCTGATAAACCATTTGTAAGTTGAAAATATGTCAAAAATCTATTTAATACATCTAATCTATTGAACATCATAGCTTAGCCTAGCTTACATTAAATGTGCTCAGGACACTTACATAAAAATTAATTGTGGTAATGATTTGTGAATATACTAAAACCAACGAATTGTACTTAAATCAACAAGCAAAAAATAACTCCATTTAAAAATGAGCAAATGACATGAACAGGCATTTCTCAAAAGAAAACATACAAGTGACCAACAAAAATACGAAAAAATGCTCATCACTAATCATCAGAGAAATGAAAATCAAACCCACAATAAGATACCATCTCACATCAGTCAGAGTGTGTTTTGTTAAACAGTCAAAAATAACAGATGTTTGTGAGGCTGTGAAGAAAAGGAAACACTTATACACTGTCAATGAGAATGTGAATTAGTTCAGCAACTGTGGAGAGCATTTTGAAAATTTCCCAAGGAACTAAGAGTTGAACTACTATTCAATCCAGGAGTCCCCTTACTAAGCATATACCCAAAGGAAAATAACTTATTCTACCAAAAAAGACACGTGTCCATATGTTCATCACAGCACTATTTACAATAGCAAAGACATGGAATCAACCAAGGTACCCATCACCAGTGGATTGGATTGAGAAAATGTGGCACATATACATCATGGAATACTACACAGCCATAAAAAAGAATAAAATCCCTACTGGGAAGTGAGAAGCCCCTCTGCCCGGCCAGCCGCCCCGTCCGGGAGGGAGGTGGGGGGGTCAGCCCCCCGCCAGGCCAGCCGCCCCGTCCGGGAGGGAGGTGGGGGGGGGTCAGCACCCTGCCCGGCCAGCCGCCTCATCCGGGAGGGAGGTGGGGGGGTCAGCCCCCCGCCCGGCCAGCCGCCCTGTCCGGGAGGGAGGTGGGGGGGTCAGCCCCCCGCCCGGCCAGCCGCCCTGTCCGGGAGGTGAGGGGTGCCTCTGCCCGGCCGCCCCTACTAGGAAGTGAGGAGCCCCTCTGCCAGGCCAGCCGCCCCGTCTGGGAGGGAGGTGGGGGGGTCAGCCCCCCGCCCGGTCAGCCGCCCTGTCCGGGAGGGAGGTGGGGGGGTCAGCCCCCTGCCCGGCCAGCCGCCTCGTCCGGGAGGTGAGGGGCGCCTCTGCCCGGCCGCCCCTACTGGGAAGTGAGGAGCCCCTCTGCCCGGCCACCACCCCGTCTGGGAGGTGTGTCCAACAGCTCATTGAGAACGGGCCAGGATGACAATGGCGGCTTTGTGGAATAGAAAGGCGGGAAAGGTGGGGAAAAAATTGAGAAATCGGATGGTTGCCGTGTCTGTGTAGAAAGAAGTAGACATGGGAGACTTTTCATTTTGTTCTGTACTAAGAAAACTTCTTCTGCCTTGGGATCCTGTTGATCTGTGACATTACCCCCAACCCTGTGCTCTCTGAAACATGTGCTGTGTCCACTCAGGGTTAAATGGATTAAGGGCGGTGCAAGATGTGCTTTGTTAAACCGATGCTTGAAGGCAGCATGCTCGTAAAGAGTCATCACCACTCCCTAATCTCAAGTACCCAGGGACACAAACACTGCGGAAGGCCACAGGGTCCTCTGCCTAGGAAAACCAGAGACCTTTGTTCACTTGTTTATCTGCTGACCTTCCCTCCACTATTGTCCTATGACCCTGCCAAATCCCCCTCTGTGAGAAACACCCAAGAATTATCAATAAAAAATAAATTAATTAAAAAAAATTAAAAAGCACTAAAAGCTTTAAGGATACATGTCCAAATTACCCTGTAAAGAGTTGTTACCAAACAAAACAAACAAAACACCACGTTCACAGAGATTAATTACAGGGGACCTAAATTGAGAACTATATAGTATCATAAATGATCATGATAACCGACAAAACTGAATTAGCATCAGTTTGAGACCTCACAGTTAAAGAAGGAAATAGACAAAAAAAAGTCTACTGTTTGAAAAGTGTTTAAACATTGACTGCTGTGAAAAGGGGTATAAAAATAAAACCAAAGAGATGGAAAAAAAAAAAAAAAAAAAGAATAAAAACATGTCCTTTGCAGCAACATGGAGGTACCTGGAGGCTATTTCCTTAAGCAAAGTAATGTGGAAACAGGAAACCAAATATCTCATGTCCTCACTTACAAGTAGGACCAAAATTTTGGGTATACATGGACATAAAGATAGAATAAGAGATGTGAGGGAGAGAATGGGACAAGCACTGAAAAACTACATGCAGGGTACTATGCTTACTACCAAAGTGTTGGATTCATTTATACTCCAAGATTCACCATGCCACAATATAGTTTTGTAACAAGGCTGCACATGTACCCACTGATACTAAAATAAAAGCTGAAAAGAAAACAAAAATAAATAAATGGTAGTATTATATAGTCTGTAAATTATACCTCAACAAAGCTATTTGAAATATATATATGTACATATTTTTTAAAATGAGGATCATAGAATAAAATAAATCTTATAATGTAGAAAATGTATGGTACTACATAGATACTTGGTAATCAGTAGGCTTCCTAGAGGAAATGACAAGTAAATAAGAACGTGAATACTGGTTTTGAAATAGTTAGGTGAGGCTTCAGCACGGATATATTTTTATAAAGAAGGTAAGGTAAAAGAAAAAAGAACAATTCCAGTTAGAAAAAAATAGCAGGTTCTAAGACTCAGGAGTAATCAAATTTGTGGCAGATGAAGGAAACTGAAGACACCCAAATGTAGAATGTTTGCTGGCAGTTGGAAGGTAGAAAAAAGAAGAGTAGCCAATGAGGCTGGAGAATATCATGGAGACCATTATAAACCAGAATAAGATGTTGAGAATTCTTCTTAAGGTTACTTAGATATGATTAAAGACTCGATTAAGGGTTCACTTTATCAAATATACCTGGTCACAAGTAGGCTAGTTTTAAAATGGAGCTTATATATAGCAAACAAAGGAGAAAACTATATAAGAAAATTACATCTTTATTATCTATGACTGATTTTGGTCTTGACCTATCAAAATGGGAAAATATTAATTTCTTACATCTACACTATTATTTAAAGTACGTGATGGTTAATTTTAACTGCCAACTTGATTGAACAATGAGATGCCCAGGTATTTAATAAAACATTATTTCTGGGTGTATTTGTGAGGGTATTTCTGGATGAGAATAGCATTTAAATCGGTAGACTGAGTAAAGCAGATTGCCCTCCCCAATGTGGGGTCATCATCAAATCCCTGGATGGACTGAGTTGAACAAATCACTAGTTTCCCTGGGTCCCTAGCTTTCAGATACTCAATTATGGTACATCTCAGTTTCCATAATTGCATGAGCTAATTTCTTATAACAAACTTATTCATTTTGGTTCTGTCATTCCGGAGAACACTGATTAATACAGGTTTTGTAACAGAGAGTGATTCTAGAGGAACAGATTTTAAGGATGATTTTTCTGGATTAGTTCTGGGATTTCTGAAATTGAGTTAATAATCTAATTGCACTTATAGATGCTAATAATTCTATTTCTAATAGTAAAGAGAGCACCAATTTTCCATGGTGGAACCTGGCAATGGAGATACACAAAACATCTCTATTGGATCTCCTAATCAACCACTTATAAGAAGCAAGGAGCTGGGTGACTATGTATCTTATGCTTTAGAAATTTTTGAAAAACTAATGAATATAATGAGGTTATCATGGGCCCCTAATGTCACTGGACAAAGTGATGACAAAAAAGGATGAATTCAGGGATTCACATTCCCAGTGCAAGTACTTCATAAATGACCTAAAAGTTTCTATCTGTGCCCTGAAAGAGACATATATCTCTTTTAGCAACAGGGATGAGATTGCTGAAAATTCAACACAGACTCTTATCCTTCCACTGGCTGAATTTCAATACAGGTTAAAATCCTATCCTCACAGGGTATCTACTGTTAAAACGAGGGCATTGATTGGAAAGGAATAGGATGTAGTAAATTGAAATGGGGATGTGTGGAAAAGCCCTGATAGAACTGAGGACATTGAACCCCTAAATTCTGATGAGTCTTCTTTACCTAATGAGGACAAACTGTTGCACCTGAACCTTACTTTTGAAATAACCTCCCCACCCACAGTATAAGATGCCTCTCCATTTTCAGTGGTATTAGCCTCTCTACACTTGTCTGAGGAGTTTAACCCTGCATTACCGGAGAAAGCTATAATGGCCTTCCCCAAGGCTTTTGTTATGCCAGGCCGTGCTGATTCTTCTCAGGGCCCACCCCACTAGCCCTTTTTTCTTCTAAACATATAGCCAGACTCAAGTTCCACCAGGCCCCTAAAAGTGAGGCCCAAGCTGTGACAGATGAGGAGGTGCACTATACTCAAAAAGAGCTTTTTGAGTTTTCTAACTTATAGAGACAAAAATCTTGGGAACATGTGTGAGAACAGACAATAAAGATGTTGGATGATGATGGAAAGAACATAAAGCCAGGACAAATTTATTGATAAAGTTTCACTAAGCAGATATTCTGCATTTAATGTTACAGCTCAGGGACTTAGGAAGAGCTCTGTTTGGTTTGTTGGCTGGTTGAAACATGGACCAAAATGTGGCCTAAAGTGAGCAAATTAGAAATGCCAGACCTTCCTTGATTTGTGTATAGAGAAAGGGATTCAGAGGCTTAGGGAAATTAGAATGTTAGAGTGCATTTGTCATTTAAGACCTACTCATTAATCCTGAGAGGGCCCATAAAACATAAGTATAATGTAAAAAATAAATTTGTGAGGGAAACCGTGGCATTCCTGAAGAGCTGTGTAATCACACTTCTCTGCAAGCCAAATCTTACAGTGAGAACTGCAGCCGCAGAATTGGGAAGCCTAAATGCAATGAGAGTAATTGGTTACCATGGTGACAGCAGCCAATTGGTGCTACTAGACTGCCAAAAGCAAGGTGGGCGTGGTTACTGTAAGGAACAGCAGAATCAAAGCAGCAATCAGAATAATCTATCCTGTGCAGATCTGTGGCACTGACTAGTTAACCATGGTGTTGTTAGAAGTGAAATAGGGAGCCTACTAAATTCTTATTGGATCCATATCAGCAGAAAAGTTCTAGGTTAAGTGAACAAAATTTAACCTGAATCATAAAAGCAAATAGTAATGGACCTTTAATCAATTCCCAGACTTGAACCAGTTTATAGACCCAGACTTACTGAATGAAAGAGATGCTGGATCTCCTTGAAGAAGAACTCCATGGTACACTATCAAAAATGTATAGTGTTCATCTTAATCTTTACACAAAGGATCTATGGCTTTTTACCATGTAACTGTTCTTTGGGGAAAATAAGATAATCAGAACTTTCAGGGACTTCTGGACACTGGCTCTGAAGTGACGTTGATTTCAGGAGACCCAAAATGTCACTATGATTCATGTGTCAGAAAAAGGGCTTATGGAGATCAGGTGATCAATGGCATTTTAGCTGAGGTCTGTGTGCTAGTAAGCCCAGTGGGTCCCTCAACCCATCCTATGATTATTTCCCCAGCTCCAGAATGCAAAATCAGGATAAATATTCTCAGCCACTGGCAGATTCTCCATAATGCTTCTATTATGTGTGGAATGTGAACTATTGTGATGAGAAAGGCCAAATGGAAGCCACTAGAATTGCCTATATCTAGAAAAGTAGTAAGTCAAAAGTAATACAGACAGCCCTGATTTACAATGGTTTGACTTATGATTTTTCAACTTTATGATGGGTTTATCAAGATGTAATCCCATAATAAATTGAGAAACATATGTACTGCATTATTGGAGTAATTGCAAAGACTAGTGTCACCATCAAGAATTTGAAGGATGCAGGGTGATGACTCCTAACACATCTCCATTCAACTTGCCTATTTGGTCTGTGGAGAAGACAGACAGATCTTGAAAAATGACAGTGGATTACTGTAAACTTAATAAAGTGGTGACTCCAATTGCAGCTGCTGCTCCAATAGCTTCATTGCTTGAATAGATTAACACATTCCCTGCTACTTGGTGCATAGCTATTGATCTGACAAATATTTTTTACTCGATCACTTTTTCTGCATTCCTGTCCATAAGGTCCGACATAAACAGTTTACTTCTCAGCTGACAAAACTAACAATACACTTTCATTCTCCTACCTCAGGGACATATCAACTCTCCAGCCCTATGTCATAATTTAATTTGGAGGTATTTTGATTGCTTTTTCCTTCTCCACAGGATATCACTTTGGTCTATTACATTGATGAAACTGAGCTGATTGAATCTAGGGATCAAGAGGTAACAAATACTCTAAACTTATTGGTAAGATTTTTGAAGTCAGAAGGTGGGAAAGAGACCTGACAAATATTTAAGGACCTACTACTGTAGTAAAATGTCTAGGGATCCAGGGATATGGGGCATGTCAAATTAGCCCTTCTAAGGTGAAGGATAAGCTAATGCACCTGGACCTTCCTCCAACCAAAAACGAGGCACTATGCTTAGTAAGCCGCCTTGGATTTTGGAAGCAACATATCCCTTATTAGGGTATGTCACTCCATGAATTTGGTGACTGGGTAAATGAGTATGTTGTGCCATTTATCAAGTGACCTGAAAGGCAGCTAGTATTGTATGGTGTCCAGAACAAGGGAAAGATCTACAGCAGGTCCAGGCTATTTGAAAACAGCTCTGCCACTTGGACCGTATGATCCAGTAGATCTAATGGTATTTGAAGTAGCAAATAGGGTTGCATTTAGAGGCCTTTGGCAGGACTTATAGGTGAATCATATTGATGACTCTTCATATTATGAAGCAAACCCCTCTCATCTTCAAAAGATAACTGTTCTCTTTTTGAGAAATAGTTCTTGACCAGCTGTTGGAGCTTATTAGAGACTGAATGCTGAATCAAAGGCCACCAAGTTACCATGTGACCTGAAATTCTCACTTTGACCTTGGTGTTAACTGACACACAAGAACCTGTAGGTAAGGAAGACTATGTCTGAAATACAGGATATCTCTTGTGGTGTCTATATGTATATACAGATATAGATATAGTTTTTATATCCTTTTGGGAAGAAGCCTGACTAATAGAAAACCTGAACAATTTCCATGGTGGATTACTTTCTAGTTCACAGAAAGACATCTAACCAACTCAAAGCTCCAGGGAGTTTTTTCAATTAGTCTGAACATCTAAAACATAAGGGGGAGAGTGACATTGGAATTTGAAAAAATATTAATTTTATTTTGCTGTATAATGTTCCTGATGTTTCTCAGGAAAATTAAAGATAAATAAGTCTACCTTTAATTTTGTTTGAATTTGGTAATACTATTTTTTAATATTAATTGACAATCAATTGATTGGCAACCAATAAAAGGTAGCTATCATTGAGTATGATACAAATGTAGCACGATAATATTTTGAGGTGTTGATTTGGTTTTTACTTTTTCCCATTCTTTTGGAGGCTTTATATATTTATTTGTTTATGTATTTATTTAAATAGTCACAGCAAAAGGCAATAAATCATTTTTATTTCAAAACTAAAACTTTTGAGATTCAAAAGCCTAAATCTTGAACAATTTTGAAATTAAAATATTTGCTACAAGTGGCTTAGAAAACTAAATGAATGGTCAGAATTAATTTTTATGGGGTCTTCTGATGCCTAACTTCTACAACTATCCTTGAAACTAGATAAAGCTAATCTTGAAAAGTGAAAGAGAAAGACTCTTTCACTCTGCTTTAGTTTAGATAAAGGAAGAGTTTAGAGGCTGATGACTCATAGGAGAGACCTTTTTCTCATTTGGACAAATCCTGGAGTGAGGATAGGAATTACAGATAGATTTTAGTTTGAGAAATTCAAAAGTAGATGAAAACCTGAACCACCTTTTTCAGTTAGGGCTCACAAAGCATTAAGAGTCAGAGTTTGCCCCTTCCTAGTCTAGTGTGAGAACATAAGAAATTTCTGCATAAGCCCTATAGGCAGTCAGATCTGAGGCAACTTGGTAGAATCCCTGGTTTCTGCCATCATGAATCGGCAGCCTAAAAAAGTTTTCCTCTGCAGCCAAAACCAGCATAAATGTGGCACTTTAGTCTGGCAGGTGTGGAAGGGTCTTGTGGCAAGATGAAGCAATGTGTCCAACTGAATCAATTATGTTTGTGGACCCACCATCAATGAGCTGAGTAAATGAAGACTTCATGATAGAAACCACAGTAAACATGTAGCATCACCTTTGTTAGATACATCTCGCCTCCCAAGCACCTTAATTAAGGCCTCGGTCTTGGCCTTAATTAAGTCCCCAAGAGAAACAACTTCATGAATTGAGGTGAAGAATAACTTGCTAAAATTTAATTTTTGCCGCCTGGTAGAACAAAGTTTCAAAATGAAGTTTAATCATAAAAAATCAAATTCCTTATTCAAGAGAGCTATCATCTGAGAATTTGGGCCCTTACTCTGATAAAAAGCACCACTGTTTACTGAGTGCTTACCAGGTGACAAGCACTACACTGGTTACTTTACAAAGATTAGCTCAGCTTTATTAACAGTAAGGCATATTCTAAAAATGTTCCCCTTTAAGCAAGTGTTTTTAATTACAGACCCAGTTAACTCTGATAATAAATGTTCATACACCCTCTTATAGTTGCTTAACACCATACAACTTAGATTAACATTGGGCTAATTGTTCTTATACCTGGCAGTTGTAGATCCAGCAATATAAGGTATCTGTTCACACCATGATAACTTAATATTCATGTTCTCTACCTTTTAAAGCTGTTTCCCATTAGCTAGACTTTTATGATTTCCCAGCACAGTTGGCAACAATTTTATTTCTATCAAGCAAAAGACAATAATATGTTAGAGGTATTCACTATAAATTTTTTTTTAAAAACTGTTAAAGGGTTTATCATGTCTTGGGCTGTCTCAGCCTTCAAAAAAATTAATTGGCCCCACAGGCTTAGATGGATTTAAAATTTTTGAAGAGAAAAGATGTTAAAATGATCACTTCTTTCCCTAAGGCATCCCTGAAAATGCTGGTCAGAATGGAAAATGTGTGCTTGAGGCCGGGCCCAGTAACAACGTACAGGAACCATGCCATATTCATCTGTGACCTTTACAGTATAGTTCTAGAAAATGAATTCAGCCTCCAGTCTTGCCAAAAGGTATAAATAAGCTTTACAGTTTTGACCTTAGCTAACTGGGGAGCAACCAGATAAGCTAGCATCAAAGAAAATTTGCTTTTATTTTAGAAACATTTCCTTCACGCTTGCAAAATCTAAAGGTAGGCTGAGGGAGGGTAGGGATGAGGCAGCCCAAAGACAAACTGGGTAGGTCAAGGATTTCTTTTCTCACCATAAACTTGTAAAACTGCTAAGGAAAAATCATACACTGAAAAACAGGAAAAAAATTGTTTCCGTGCATCTTATCATTTGTGTACATTTTTCTGCCTCTCAAGTGTGTGTGCTTGTGTGTGTGTGTGTTAGTGTGCGTATGAATGTTTAAATAACTGCATTTAGATTAAGATTACAAATAAGAAATGTTAAATCTCTCAGATAGAAGAATAATCTTAAGGTATTTTTCTCGACCCTGAAAAGTAAAAAAGCATGAAATAGTTTTGCCAAGAGGAACAGATGTTTCTGTTGTATATTTCTTACTCCCTGGGCATGTTTGAGAATTCTAAATATAAACGTTCAAACAGACAGGGTGCAAACACGCAGGAAGTTTGGGGGAGTGTGATGATTCATTTAGATGATTCAATCTGATTCACAACTTTGCACATGAATCAAAAATCAGGAAAATTGAAAAAAGGATGGTTTAGTCATACTAACATGTGTATGGCATACATCTTAAAAAGAAAGCAAATTCAGAATGCTAGCCACTTTCAAGAGTAACTTAAACCACATAAGCAATAAATAGGCAAAAGTTTCAAAGACTTACACATACTAACTTAATTTTTCATGATCATTTCAATCCCCTATAAGGGTTTCATCTGAACCCATTACAGATTTAAGGGGTTCACATATATATATATTATATATATATGTGATATATATTATATATATAATATATTACATATATTACATATATTATATATTATATATATTACATATATTATATATATTATATACATACTAACTTAATTTTTCATGATCATTTCAATCCCCTATAAGGGTTTCATCTGAACCCATTACAGATTTAAGGGGTTCACATATATATATATTATATATATATGTGATATATATTATATATATAATATAATACATATATTACATATATTATATATTATATATATTACATATATTATATATATTATATATATACACACACATATATATATAAATTTTACTCATATATAGTATAATTTTCTATATTACAAAACAAAAATCTCACAAAGTGGTAGGGGGATTTAGAATAAGTAGTCTGACTAACACATTACTTAGCACACAGTCATCTAATATTCAAGACGGAGTAATAATCTGAGCTTTCTGGTCAGGATGCTGTAAGAATCAAACTAAGCTCTGAATCTCTGAGGAGTAGTGACTATAACTGTCATCCTCATAAAAGTTGATATTGATCTCCCTGATACATAGAATAAACAGTCTCCATTACAGTGGTAATATAGTTTATCACAAAATAATATGTTTTTGAAAAGTACAAATAAGACAAAAATGTGTTAAGGTCAACTCCTTTAAAACCAAAGGTCTTTTTTGTGGCAAACAAGTATGCCAAATTTGATAATTATATATTTAACAACATTCTACAACAAAACAGATAGATACTTTGGGGTATATTTTGTGACTCTTTTTGTGGTATATTCCTCATAGACTAGTATACTTTATATCATACTATATGGAACCTTAAGGCCCTAATAACTAATTTGTTTACTGGTTAGATTAAACCTAGAAAAGTTTTTAAGTTAAAAAAAAAAAACTTTTGGTTTTAAGTATTTTTTAGCCTTTGTAGTAGATGTTATTGATGCCTACATACATAACCATCTTCCAGACACTGTTAAGCTATTGGTTGAAAATGGCTATCTACTGTCTTCCCTGGAGAATTGCATTTGGCTGAAAAGGAGCCACTTTTGCAAGAGAGTTGATGCTCTTCCTGAGCTGTCTTCCACTGTCAATGACTGACTCAAGAACACAAAATGTTCTTCCATTTGTTTGTATCCTCTTTTATTTCCTTGAGCAGTGGTTTGTAGTTCTCCTTGAAGAGGTGCTTCACATCCCTTGTAAGTTGGATTCCTAGGTATTTTATTCTCTTTGAAGCAATTGTGAATGGGAGTTCACTCATGATTTGGCTCTCTGTTTGTCTGTTGTTGGTGTATAAGAATGCTTGTGATTTTTGTACATTGATTTTGTATCCTGAGACTTTGCTGAAGTTGCTTATCAGCTTAAGGAGATTTTGGGCTGAGACGATGGGGTTTTCTAGATAAACAATCATGTCGTCTGCAAACAGGGACAATTTGACTTCCTCTTTTCCTAATTGAATACCCTCATGGGTAGGAAGAATCAATATCGTGAAAATGGCCATACTGCCCAAGGCAATTTACAGATTCAATGCCATCCCCATCAAGCTACCAATGACTTTCTTCACAGAATTGGAAAAAACTACTTTAAAGTTCATATGGAATCAAAAGAGAGCCTGCATCGCCAAGTCAATCCTAAGCCAAAAGAACAAAGCTGGAGGCATCACACTACCTGACTTCAAACTATACTACAAGGCTACAGTAACCAAAACAGCATGGTACTGGTGCCAAAACAGAGATATAGATCAATGGAACAGAACAGAGCCCTCAGAAATAACACCGCATATCTACAACTACCTGATCTTTGACAAACCTGAGAAAAACAAGCAATGGGGAAAGGATTCCCTATTTAATAAATGGTGCTGGGAAAACTGGCTAGCCATATGTAGAAAGCTGAAACTGGATCCCTTCCTTACACCTTATACAAAAATCCATTCAAGATGGATTAAAGACTTAAACGTTAGACCTAAAACCATAAAAACCCTAGAAGAAAACCTAGGCATTACCATTCAGGACACAGGCGTGGGCAAGGACTTCATGTCCAAAACACCAAAAGCAATGGCAACAAAAGCCAAAATTGACAAATGGGATCTAATTAAACTAAAGAGCTTCTGCACAGCAAAAGAAACTACCATCAGAGTGAATAGGCAACCTACAACATGGGAGAAAATTTTCGCAACCTACTCATCTGACAAAGGGCTAATATCCAGAATCTACAGTGAACTCAAACAAATTTACAAGAAAAAAACAAACAACCCCATCAAAAAGTGGGCGAAGGACATGAACAGGCACTTCTCAAAAGAAGACATTTATGCAGCCAAAAAACACATGAAAAAATGCTCATCATCACTGGCCATCAGAGAAATGCAAATCAAAACCACTATGAGATATCATCTCACACCAGTTAGAATGGCAATCATTCAAAAGTCAGGAAACAACAGGTGCTGGAGAGGATGTGGAGAAATAGGAACACTTTTACACTGTTGGTGGGACTGTCAACTAGTTCAACCATTGTGGAAGTCAGTGTGGCGATTCCTCAGGGATCTAGAACTAGAAATACCATTTGACCCAGCCATCCCATTACTGGGTATATACCCAAATGACTATAAATCATGCTGCTATAAAGACACATGCACACGTATGTTTATTGCGGCATTATTCACAATAGCAAAGACTTGGAACCAACCCAAATGTCCAACAATGATAGACTGGATTAAGAAAATGTGGCACATATACACCATGGAATACTATGCAGCCATAAAAAATGATGAGTTCATATCCTTTGTAGGGACATGGATGAAATTGGAAACCATCATTCTCAGTAAACTATCGCAAGAACAAAAAACCAAACACCGCATATTCTCACTCATAGGTGGGAATTGAACAATGAGATCACATGGACACAGGAAGGGGAATATCATACTCTGGGGACTGTGGTGGGGAGGGGGGAGGGGGGAGGGATAGCATTGGGAGATATACATAATGCTAGATGACGAGTTAGTGGGTGCAGCGCACCAACATGGCACATGTATACATATGTAACTAACCTGCACATTGTGCACATGTACCCTAAAACTTAAAGTATAATTAAAAAAAAAAAAAAAAAAAAAAGGAACACAAAATGTCACCATGGTTTCTTCTTAGAGGAGGGGATTGTCAGATATTAAAAGTAAGCCATCTCACAGTTGATCCAGCACATCCATGAATCTTCCTAGTGATCATGTTCCTGGTTTCTGAATATAAAATCAAATGAATATATTTAGCAGTTACCAGAATCCTTACTTTGGTTTCCTAACCTATAGAACCATAGTGAAAAAGACAAAGTAGAATTCCCTGAAATGTCTCCATTTTTTTAGAAGCAATACTACATCTTGTGGGAAAGAGTAAATATTAGTGTCAGCCTCAAAGACTTAAAGAATGGGATACTTTACTTGGGAAGCTTCCCATTCAGTTCACCAGTCTGTCCCCTACAGATTGGAGATGGAATATAGTGGATGACAGTAGAATTACCAAAAATGTAACCAAGAAATAGAATTGTAATTGCTGTTCCAGATGTGTTATCTTCCAGTTTTGTTGTCATATCTAAAATAGATTAACCAAACCTCTGGGATGCACAGTAATTGGTTTGGCCAATGCTTATTTTTACCCAATAGGCTTGAGAAAGGAGAAACTGAAGCAAGTCATATTCACAAGGGATTAACAAGGCTATGAATGTACTGTTTTAGCCTAAGACCATGTTCATTCTTCTGCTCCTGATCTGTCATCTGGACTTTCTACAGAATATCACATTAGCCCAGAATGTCATGTTAATTGGACCCAAATGGCAAAATATTTGTATATGCTCTGGATTAATTAAACCCATATTTTCACTGGTGAGTGAGACCTATATTCAGTAAAGTTTTGGAGGCTTGTCACATAAGGAAACTTTTTAATATTATTGTTTTTTTTATTTTTAAGTTCTGGGATACATGTGCAGAATGTGCAGGTTTGTTACACAGATATACATGTGCCATGGTGGTTTGCTGCACCTGTCAACCTGTCATCTAGGTTTTAAGCCCCACATGCATTAGGTATTTGTCCTAATGCTCTCCCTCCCCTTGACCCCCACCCTCTGTGTTGTTCCCCTCTCTGTGTCCTGGTAGGGAACTTTTTAGGGGGTCTATTGTACAGGAATATGCCAGGGAATCCTATTCAATGAAAAGGGTAACATCTTTTACCTCTTACCATCTACCACTCAAAAAAAACAAAAAAACAAAAAACACTATGCTTCATAGTTTTCTTCAGATATTGAATTACATATTCCACACTTTGGAATACTGTTCCAACATATATATAGTAGATAATTGTATTTTTGTTTGTTTGTTTTTTATGTTGTCATAGACTCACTGGTCTACGAGTCTGTTTTTATGCCAGTACCATGTTGTTTTGGTTACTATAACATTGTAGTATAATTTGAAGTCAGGTAATGTGATGTCTCCATATATGTTACATATATATTACAATTACAATATAGTAGATCCTTATAATATACTATTAGATAATTGTAATCTACTAGTTTGAGTGGGCTGCAAAGGAGGGGGAATAAAAGGTGTTCTATATCAAGGCCAAGCTGTGAACAAGCAGCATTGACACTAGGGCAACAGAATATGGCAGAACACATACCCTAGAGGTGTGTTTGGCAGAGACAAAAATGCCACAGTGACATGTAGACTTTCGGGAAAATCCGAATATGAAAACTGCAAGTCAGAGAACAGACCCATCTGATTCTTGAGAAAGAATTTACTTTCTGCAGCAAAGAACTATAGCCTGTTTGAGAAGCAGCCTCTGAGGGGGGAAGGCTAGAATAATTCACGTTGTAATGCATTAGAGTATGACACATAAGAATGAGCTAAACTTTAGTGTAGCTAGACATACATTTGGAAATATTTGTAGATATTTGGAAATATTTGTATATATGTATATATTTATGAATATTTTATACAAATATTTATAGATATGGATATATATAAATTTATCTACAAATACATATGTGTGTGTGTATATATATACACACACACACACACACAATCTTACTGCTGGGTAGATATCCAAACAAAAGGAAATTGGTATATTGAAGCGATATCTGCACTCCCACGTTTATTGCAGCACTGTTCACAATAGCCGAGATATGAAATCAACCTATGTGTCCATTAACGAATGAATGGATAAGTGCTACATATGCACAATGTACATATACATATACATATACGTGTGTGTATATACATACATGTATATGATATGTATATATATACATGTGTGTATATATACACACACGTATATGTATGTGTGTGTGTGTATATATATAATATATATATATATCCTAGTTAGTATATACACATATGTTCTCTCATTTTGTCAGACAAGAGAGCCTACAAGCAATGACTCCCCAGTAGTAATTGGCATACCTAGGGCACAGATCTTGGCTTCTAATACCAGTCTCCAATGAAAGTAACTAGAGCTCCTTGGAGAAATGATTGATTTTAGGACTATGGCAAGAAATATACAATATGATATTAGAGCATCCTGTGTCCATACTCAAAACAAAACAAAACCCACAATGATTGGGATATGCCAAAGGGACACAGGGGCTGAATGAAAAAACCACCAATGGACAAAGCTGAAATAATTTTAGCAATAAAATAAAATAATTATAACCGCAAATATAAAATACATATACAGAAGTATATACAGATATAAATAAATTAGGGAAAAGAGACAAATTGACCATACAGAAAAGCTCAATCTAAGTAGATACTCCACCCTGAAAGAGATGTAATATGTTTCTCTACTCCTTAAGTGTGGAATGCACATAGTGCTTTGCTTCCAAAGAGTAAAAAGTGAAAAGAAGAGTTACAAGTAAGTTTAAAGTGGAAAAATCTGACAAACCCTACCTCAGCCAAGTGATCAGGATTAACATCAGCAATGGTAAATCATATTGATAATATATATCTCTGACACAATGTGATGAAAACAGCATTTTACTTCTCTGGTTTTCCTTCAAACAATACTTACGTTCTATCTAATCATAATAAAAATATTGAACAAATCCCAATTGAGAGAGATTTAATAAAATATCTAACCAGCACTCCTCAAACTGTCAAGGCCATCAAAAACAAAGAATATCTGAGAAACTGTCACAGTCAATATGAGCCTAGAGAGACATAACAACTAAATATAATGTAGATCCTGGAACAGAAAAAAAAAAAAGAGTGTTTGATAAAAACTAAAGAAATCCAGATAAATTATGAACTTTAGGTAATAATAATGCATCAATGTTGGTGCATTAATTGTAATAAATCTATCATACCAATGTAAGATGCTAACAGGAGAAGCTGAATCCAGGGTATCTGAGAATCTCCTGTGCTATTTTTGCAATTTTTCTGTAAATCTAAAACATTTCTAAAATAAAAAGAAGTGTTTTTTTTGCTTTTTTAAAAAGCAGTTTCTGATATGCTACTGATCCTGAATTGAGATTGAACATCAGACTATTGCACATCAAATAAATGTGTAGACAGACATGCCCATTAAGATGTAAGTATTGTTGTTCCCAAAGAAGACTAAGGCCAGGTGTTCTCGCAGCAAAACACCCTAAAATGGAAGCAGCACATTTTCAAATGACCCAGACAAACCTAGAGGGAATGTGAAAGTTGGCCGAGCAGGTAGCCAAAACCCCCATCTCACCTACACTTTTCCTCATATGGGTTTCGTATGACCTGTCTATAAGGTAAGTGCCAACTGGGTTTGGGAATGCAAGCAAATAAGCACATGGCACTGTAAAGGACACATATACCCTATATATTTTTAATTTTTTATATTTGATTATTATTCCTACATAACAGTTGTACATATTTATGGGGGAATGTGATATTTTGATACAAGCATACAATGTATAATGATCAAATCAGGGTAATTTGGATATCCATCACCTCAAGCATTTATCATTTCTTTGTAATAGGAACATTCCAATTGTACACTTTTACTTATTTTGAAATATACAATATATTTATATTGTATACAATATACATACCTTACTGTGCTACCAATGACTAAATCTTATTTCTTCTATCTACCTGTATTTTGTACCCATTAACCACTCCCCCGTTTTCCCCCCACCCCTACTACTATCCACCACAGTCCCTGGTAACCTTTATTCTAATCTCTATCTCCATGAGTGTACTTTTATTTTTATTTTTGGTAGATTTTAACATATGAGTGAGAAAGTGATATTTGTCTTTCTGTGCCTAGCTTGTTTTATTTACTATAACGACTTCCAGTCCGTCCATGTTGTTGCAAATGACAAGCTTTCATTCTCTTTTATGGCTAAATAATATTCCATTGTGTATGTGTAGCACTTATCCATTCATTTGTTAATGGATACATAGGTTGATTTCATATCTCGGCTATTGTGAACAGTGCTGCAATAAACATGGGAGTGCAGATATCTCTTCAATATACTAATTTCCTTTTGTTTGGATATCTACCCAGCAGTAAGATTGCTGGGGCATATGATAGTTCTCTTTTCAGTTTCTTGAGGAACCTCTGTACTGTTCTCCATAGTGGCTGTACTAATTTACATTCCTGCCAACAGTGTGCAAAGCTTTCCTTTTCTCTGCATACTTGCCGGTATCTATTATTGCTTTTTTTTTTTAATAAAAGCCATTTTTTAACTGGTAGAGATGATAACTTCTTGTGGTTTTGATTCACATTTCTGTAATGATTAGTGATGTTGAGCAGTTTTTCATAGACGTTTTGGCCATTTGTATTTCTCATTTTGAGAAATGTCTATTTAGATCTTTTGCCCATTTGTTGATTAGATTATTTCTTTTTTCTATTGAGTTTTATGAGTTGCTTATATATTCTGCTTAATAATCCCTGACAGGTTTTTAGTTCGCAGATATTTTCTCCCATTCTGTGGGTTATCTCTTTAGTTTATCGATTGCTTCCTTCGCTGTACAGGAGTTTTTTAAATTGATAGGATCCCATTTGTGCATTTCTGGTTTGGTTGCTTGTGCTTTTAGGAACTTAATAAATCTTTGCCCAGACAAATGTTTTCAGGTGTTTTTCTGTTCTCTTCTAGTAGTTCCATAGTTTTACATCTTTGATTTAAGTATTTTATCCATTTTTATTTGAGTTTGTATATGTTTAAAGATAGGGGTCTAGATTTATTCTTCTGCATATGAATATCCAATTTTCCCAGCACCATTTATGAAGAATCTCCTTTTCCCAATGTATGTTCTTGGTACCTTTGTAAAAAATGAATTGGCTGTGAAAATGTGGATATTTTTGTTGTTGTTTTCTATGTTGTCATAGACTCATTGGTCTTTGAGTCTGTTTTTATGCCAGTACCATGTTGTTTCGGTTACTATAACATTGTCTCCAGCTTTGTTCCTCTTGCTCAGGCATGCTGGGGCTATTCTGGCTCATTTGTGCTCCCATATGAATTTTAAGATTATTGGCCAGATGTGGTGGCTTATGCTTGTAATCCCAGCACTTTGGGAGGACAAGGAGGGAGGATCACCTGAGGTCAGAAGTTTGAGACCAGCCTGGCCAACATGGTGAAACCTGGTCTCTACTAAAAATACAAAAATTATTTTTTCAATTTTTTTGAATAATGTTTTTGATATTTTAATGGGAATCACATTGAATCTGTAGATTATCTTAGGTACTACGGACATTTTAGCAGTATTTATTCCTTCAATCCATAAATATGAAATAGATTTCCATTTATTTATTGTCCTCTTCAATTTCTTTTATCAATGTTTTATAGTTATCATCATAGAGATCTTATACTTTTTGGTTGAGTTTATCTCTAGATATTTTATTTTATTTGTAACTACTCTAAATGGTATTATTTTATTGGTTTCTTTTTCAGATTTTTTGCTATTGGCATATGGAAATGCTACTGATTTGGGTATGTTGGTTTTGTATCCTGCAATTTTAGTGGGTTTTACTGTCAATTCTAATAGTTTTTTTGTGGAATATTTAGATTTTTCTAAGTATAAGATCATATCATCTGCAAAAAAAAAAAAAAAAAAAAAAAAAAAAAGATAATTGACTTCTCCCTTTCCCATATTCCTATTTGGATGTCCTTTATTTCTTTCACTTGCCCGACTGCTCTGGCTAGGATATCCAGTACTATGTTAAAGAAAAGCGGTGAAAGTGGGCTTCCAGGCCTTGTTCCAGGCTTTAGAGAAAAGGATTGCAGTTTTCCCTGTTCAGTATGACACTATCTGTGAGTTTGTTGCATATGACTTTTGTCATGTTGAAGTATGTTCCTTCTATACCCACTGTATTGAGAGTTTTTATTATGAAGCAATGTTGAATTTTATTAGATGTTTTTTGGCATCTATTGAAATGATCATATGGTTTTTGTCTTTCATTCTATTGATGTGATGTATCAAATTCATTGATTTGTGTATGGTGAACCATCCTTGCCTCCCTGGGATGAAGACCACTTAGTCATGATGAATTATCTTTTTAATGTATTGTTTGAGTTGCTAGTATTTTGTTGAAGATGTTTACATTTATGTTCATCAAAAATATTGGCCTGTAGAATTTTTTTATGTTGTGCCTTTGTCTGGTTATGCTATCAGGGTAATACTGTCTTCATGGAATATATTTGGAAGTGTTTACTCCTACTTGATTTTTTTTAATCGTTTCAGTAGGATTATTATTAGTTCTTTTTTAGTTGCATTGCAGAATTCATCTACACCAGGTTCTGAGATTTTCCTTGATGGGAGACTTTTATTACTGTTCTATCTTGCCACTTGTTATTGGTCTATTCAGGTTTTGGATTTCTTCCTGCTTTAATCATGATAGGTTTTATGTGTCTAGGAATTTAGCCATTTCTTCTAGATTTTCCAATTTATTGGATCATAATAGTCTTTAATAATTTTTTGAATTTCTGCGGTATGAGTGTTGTCTCCTTTTTTTGTAATTGATTTTATTTATTTGGGCCTTCTCTTTTTTTTTCAGTTTGCCTGGTTAAAGATTTGTCTATTTTATCTTTTCAAAAAAAATCAACTTTTCATTTTGTTGATATTTTATATGCTTCTTTAGTCCACTTTCTCTTATTTCTGCAGAGTTCTTTATTATTTCTTCTACTAATTTTGGGTTTGGTTTGCTCTTATTGTTCTAATTCTCTAAGATGCATTGTTAGGTTATTTAAAAATTTTACTTTTTTGATGAAAGTGTTCATTAGTATGAACTTCTTGTTTTCCTTTCCTGTATCCCATAGGTTTGTTTCCATTTTATTTGTTTCAAGAATTTTAAAATTTTTCTTCTTAATGTCTTCATTTACTTAATGGTCATTCAGAAGATATTGTTTAATTTTCATGTGTTTGTGTAATTTTTAAAGTTTATCTCATTACTGATTCCATTGTGGTCAGAAAATATACTTGATATGATTTTAATTTCTTTGAATTTGCAAGAAAGCAAAGTCATTTATTTCATTTTTAAATAGATAAACAGTAAAATTCACTCTTCTTCGTGTACAGTTCTATGAGCTTTGACAACTGTACACACACAGTCTTATAACCTTGTTCTATTACTCCCCAAATTCCCTTGCGTTTTTCCTTGTCAACTTCTCTTGACCTCCAGCCCTGGCAACTAATCTGCTCTAGGTCACTATAGTTTTGCCTTTTCCAGAATGTTATATCAATAAAACACACAGAACACAATCTTTTGCATCTGACCTTTTTCATAAGGTATTGAGATTCATTCACATTGTTGCCTGTATCAATAATTTGTTCCTTATTATTGCTAAATGGTATTTCTTTGTATGAATGAGCCAGTTTTTAATCCATCTATCCACTGAAGGATATTTTGGTTGTTTAGCATTTGGGGTTTTAATAAAGTTGCTATAAATATCCATGTAGAATTATTTAAGACTGATTTTACCAGCCTGGGCAATATAATGAGTCTCTATCTCAAAAAAAAAAAAAAAAAAAGGGAAAGAAAGAAAGGTAAAGAAAAAGAAAAAATATTAGCCAGGCATGGTGGTGGGCACTTGTAGTCCCAGCTAGTTGAGAGGCTTACGGTGGGAGAATGACTTGAGCCCTGTAGGTTGAGGCTGTAATGAGCCATGATCACCCACTGCACTCCAGCCTGGGCAACACAGCAAGACCTTGTCTCAAAGAAAGAAAAAAGACTGGTTTTGTGGCCTACCATAAGTTTTATCCTTGAGAACATTCTATGTGCTGAGGAGAAGAATGTATATTCTGCAGCTGTTGGGTGACATGTTCTATAAATATCTATTAGGTGCATTTGTTCGACAGTGCAGATTAAGTCTGATTGTTTCTTAGCCGATTTTTTTATCTAGATGATCTATTTAATGCTAAAAGTGGAGTGTTGAAGTCTCTGACTATTATTTTTGGAGGTCTCTCTTTAGCTCTAAAAATATTCACTTTATACATCTGGGTGCTCCAGTGTTGGGTGCATATACATTTATAATTATTATATCTTTTTGTTGAATTGATCCTTTGATCATTATATAAGATCGTCTTTGTCTCTGTTTATTGTTTTTGTCTTGAAATATATTTTGTTGGATATAAGTATAGCCACTCCTATTCTTTTCTGGTTTTCCTTTGCCTGGGTTATCTTTTTCAATGCCTTCATTTTCAGTCAACGTGTGTCTTTACAGGTGAAGTGATTTTCTTGTAAACAACATATACTTGGATTTTTAAAAATTCATTCAACCATTCAATGTCTCTTGACAGGAGAACTTTGTTAACTTACATTTAATGTTATTATTGATATATAATGATTTACTACTGCCATTTTGTTAATTGTTTTCTGATTGGTTGGTTTGTTTTTCTTTCCTTCCTTCCTTCCTTCCTTCCTTGCTTGCTTCCTTCCTTCCTTCCTTCCTCCCTCCCTCCCTTCCTTCGTTGCTGTCTTCCTCTGTGTGTAAGTTATTTTCCCTGGTATTATTATTTAATTTCTTGCTTTTATTTTTTGTGTATTTCTTATAGGTTTTGCTTTGTGGTTATCATGGGTTCAGAACTAACATTTTATAACCAATTATTTTAAACTGATGACAACTCAAATCACAAAGATAAAAAAAACAAGCAGAAAGAATATTTAAAAACTACACTTCTTCTGCTTTTTGACTTTTTGTTTTCTCTATTTTTATCTTTTTATATAATTTATCTCTTTACAAATTGTTGTAGTTGACAGATTTGTCTTAGCCTTTCTACTAAAGATATGAGTGGTTTACACACAATTTCAGTGTTAAAGAGTATTCTTTGTCTGTGTAGTTACTTTTACCAGTAAGTTATTTACCTTCAGATGATCTCTTACTGTTCACTACCGTTTGCTTCTTTCATGTTAAAGAACTCTCTAGCATTTCCTGTAAGACAAAACTGATGTTACTAAAATTCCTTTGGTTTTCTTTTTTTGGGGGAAAGTCTTTATTTCTCCTTCATGTTCGAATGAGAATTTCGCTGAATACACTTTTCTAAGTTGAAAGTTAGTTCCTTCAGCACTTTGAACATGTCATCCTATCCCCTTGTGGCCTGTAAAGTTTCCACCAAGCAGTATGCTACAGACATATCAGGGCTCTTATATGTTATATGCTTCTTTTTGGATACTTTCCTCATTCCTGACCTTTGAGAGTTTGATTGTTATATATCTTGAGGCAGTAATACTTGGGTTGAATTTGCTTGGTTTTCTTTTACCTCCTGGTACCTTCTTGTAGGCCTCCAGCATTCTTTCTCATTCTTTTTTCTTTGTTTTCCTCTGACTGTATACTTTTACACAGATCATCTTCTAGTTCACTATTTTTTCCTTCTGCTTGATCAATTATATGGCTGAGAGGCTCTGATACAGTTTTCAGTTTGTCAACTAAATTTTTCAGCTCCAGAATTTTGGCTTGATCTTTTAAATTTCAAATGTCTATTGAATTTCTCTGACAGAATTCTGAACTCCTTTTCTGTGCTCTTTTGAAGTTCACTGAGCTTCCTCAAGACAGCTATTTTGAACTCTTTGTCTGAGAGGTCACATATCTCTACCACTCCAGAATTGGTCACTGGTACCTTATTTAGTCTATTTGGTGAGGTCATCTTTTCTTGAATATTCTTGATGCTTGTAGTTGTTCGTTAATGTCTGGGCATTGAAAGCTAGGTATTCATTCTAATCTTCACAGTTGGGATTTGTTGTATCTGTCTTTCTTGAGTGGGATTTCCAAGAATTAAAAAGGGTATTGAGTGTTGTGACCTAACCCTGTGGTCACTGAGTCCTTTCAGCACAATGTGGCTCCATAAGCCCAGGAATGCTGTGACTCTTAAGACTCCTAGATATACAGCCTTGGTGGACTTGGAGACAATAAGGGAGAATTCCCTCGGTTACCAGGCAAAAGTGTCTTATTTTCTTCTCTTTCTTTCCCCCAATCAGGAGGAGTTCCTCTTTGCATTGCGGGAGGGGTGACATGGGAACTCTCATGGCCACCACAGCTAGAACTACACTGGATCTGAAAGACCAACAGCCTTTCAGGCAAGGATAGTACTGGGGTTTACCTGCAGCCCATAGGCACTACTGTCTGCCTAGTGCTGATGTTTACTCAAGGTCAAAGCACTTTAGTCAGAAGTTGGTGAATTCTTCCAGGACTAAGTCTGTCTCATCAGGAGATCAGATTTCCTTCTGGCCCAGGGTAGGTTTAGAAATGTCATTTAGAAGCAAAAGCCTGGAATTAGAGGCTTCAGAAATCTGCTTGGTGCTTTGTTTTACTGTGGCTGAGTTGGTACCCAAGTTGCAAGACAAAGTCCTTTGTACTCATCCCTCTCCTTTCCCCAAGTGAAAAGAGTCTTTCCCCAAGCTGCACTGCCTGGAGTTGGGGTAGGGGTGACATAGGCACTCTCATGGCCAGCTGCAGAGCTGTTGTTGCACTGGGTTGCACTCTAAGTCCTCTGCAACCAAGTTCAGTGCAGCACCAGGGCTTGCCCAAGGACTATAGTCCCTGCGGCCTGTCTCTCACTCAAATTTATTTAGGGTTCTCTGGCCATTTCAGTCTGTTGATACTGAAGCAAACCAAGACTCATGTTCCTTCCACTGAGGCAAAGTATTTCCCTCTGGCTTAGGGCTGTCTAAATTTTCCCTCCATGGGTGCCAGCAGAATTCTGCCTTGTATTGTATTTGACTGTGAGAGGGCAGAACTGACTTCCAGTGTAAAGTCTCAAACGCACTTCACTGTCCCTCCTCCAAGCATGCAAACTGTCCTCTTGCTGCACTGCCTGGGTTTGTAGGAGTGGTGTAGACAATGCAAGGCTGTCTTCCCCACCTCCTTTAAAGTGACTTTCCTTGCTATTATTTTAAAACCAGTTACTGTGATCACTCATCTGATTTTTTTGGTTCTTATGAAGATGTTTTCTTGCATGAATAGTTGTTCAATCTGGTGATTCTGCAGGGACACTATTGCTGAAGTGTTCCATTTGGCCTCTTTTCTCTTCTCTCCTCAGTCCATATACACTTTAAATCAATGTCTATTTTATGGTGCTCTGTCATTAATGATTAAAGGACAGGAATTGAAAAATGTAGAGGTAAAAACAGAGATGATACTTGATATTGCTGTGTCCTCACCCAAATCTCATCTTGAATTATAGCTCCCATAAACCCCACATGTTGTGGGAGGGAACCAGTGGGAGATAATTAAATAATGGGGTGGGTTTTCCCATGCCGACCTCATGATAGTGATTAATTCTCATAAAATCTGATGGTTTTAAAGGGCAGTTCCCCTGCACACACTCTCTTGCCTGATACCATGTAGGATGTGTCTTTGCTTCTCCTTCAACTTCCTCCATGATTGTGAGGCCTCCCTAGCCATGTGGAACTGAGTCCATAAAACCTCATTTTCTTTATAAATTATCCAGTCTCAGGCATTTCTTCATAGCAGTATGAAAATGGACAAATACAGTACTCCTTACTGTCATTCCTAGTAACACACTTAGGAAATATGTGTTTATTGTCTCAACAACTTTAGGTTTTGAGTGTTTAGATGTCTTCGTTTCCTAAAAGAAGAATGCTTCCACAAGAAGACACAGTTAGTGTCCCACTAAACTTAAAATTACAGCTACAAACTAGATAATTTGGGCTCTGTGTGACAGTTGACCAGCCGGTAGAGAAAAAGATTACCTTGTTGGCAAGTATAATTGATCTTGATCATTATGAAGAAATAGGGCTCTTATGCTACATAATGGGGACAAGGAGGAACGTTCCTTGTCAATTTGGCATTTCAATTGTATACTAGGTGTTTTGTATTTTTTTCCCACCCCCAGTTTTAAATGAAAATGGGTGAGTACAGAAAGCACATATTTCTACAGTGGTGTAAGATCACAGATCCTTTACAGATGAGAGTTTGAACCACACACCAGGCAAACCATCTAAACATACAGAAGCATTAGCCAAGTTGGAGGAGAGATTTTTGAAAAGAAAATGAAGGAGGGAGATAAGTGTCAGTTACAATCCCCCATAACACAAGTTTACCTATGTATCAAACCTATACGTGTATGTACCTCTGAAATTAAAATACAAGTTTAAAAAATCATTTTTAAGGATTAAAAAAAAAGTGTCAATTATAGCCATGGTACCAACCATAGTTGGTTGACCTTTAACTTTTCAAGCCAAAAAGACTATCTTTATACATCAAATAGTGCTGCCCTCTGGAGCAAAGGGCAAGCATGCTTACTATCCATTATACAATATATGTGTTCCCTAAGCTCAGTGATTCTCTCCTGAAAAGCATGATTTCTTTAGTAATTACCTTCATGACACTTAAGAGAAGCAGGGGCAAATGTTGAGAACATGGCTACTGCTATCATTATGAGTAATAGAACATCCTTTTTCTGTAACCCAGGAGTCTTGTGTTTTCTATCTGTTTCAATGAGACTTTGAGCTAATTTGTTAGATTGCAAGTTGAGTAAAATCTCGGATCTTTCATGGTTATTGACAATCCAAAATTTGTTTCTTTAGAACTTTAATATACTTAACAAACCCAGGCTAAAATAATTTTAAAAAGACCCAAAAACACAAATTATAAATATCAGTATGTAAATGGCAGATTCAACATACATTGAAAAAAAGAAATTAGGTGCCAAAACTTAAATGAAAATGAACCCATTCTTGAGAAGGGTGACTTATACAAGCTTACTTGAGAAGAAGTAATATATTCAGAAAATAAAGAAATTGAGTACATTATTTTAAAAGTCCCAGAAGGCTTCACCTGTAATTACTTCAAATGTTTAAGAATAAATAATACTCATCCAATACAAAGTCTTCCAGAGAAAATGTAAATAAATGCTTTCTATTTATTTTATGGGGCCTGCATCACCCTCAAACTAAGACATTATAAAAGCATCATCAGATAAGAAAACTACAAGATGTCCTAGAGCTTCTCCCCAAATAAGACCTTGAAATGAGAAATTAGGAGTTTGTGGTTTCTTTGGTTGGTTATCCCAATAGGCACAAGTGAGGGAGATGAACAGGTCAGACAGGGAAGGAGGGAAGCAGTCCAACTAGCTGAAAAGATCATGGTCTATTAAACTTTACCACAGATCTCAGTGGAACAAGGCAACTGGCAGTCACTCTGGCAGCACTATTAGGATAATTTTATATATATATATATATATATATATATATATATATAATATAGGTGCCAATTTTTCAAGATGTCATAACCAATATTGTGCTTTATTAGCATTTGTCTGGTTATTACAATGTTTTCCCATTCAAGTCCTGGGCATGATTTTTAATACAATTTTTTTCTCTAGCCATAGGAGATGAAAGTCTCTTTCATTTTCCCATAGAATTCTTCTGGACTTCACGATGAACATTTAGTTGGTAGTTAGAATTCGCTCGTCATTTTCTTCTATCATTGTATTGATAGCACTGAACAGAAAATATCCAAATCCACATTCGTTTCAATAATTAGTGCTATCATGTAACTCATACAGTGGCATAAGCCAGTGTTTTCCACCTGTATGCCATTCCAGTTCATCAGAGGTGTAATGATGGTCCATGCAAGGGACTATTACAAATAGGTATACCACCAGTTAATAGGTTCTTATTGCAGCCTTGTCTGAGACCACATATACTTCAGAACCCCATCCTGAGAATATGCGTCCTAGAACACTAGAAGCAGGTTCTGAGCAAAAGGATCATGGGCAATAGTTTATTTGGAAAATGCAGGATGCACAAAAGGGGGAATGGGAAACTCAGACGGAGAAGCAAAGACAGCCAATAAGGGGTATATTATCAAACCAGCTCACACTCTGGGTAACTGATGTTTAATTCCATGGGGAAGTTCTTAGAGTAAAAACATGTGCCTCAGTTTTATCCCATCTAGGACATAGGCTAATACTTTCAGTACAATGATAGATATGATGGTAGCAGGCATACCATGTCTCTTTCCGAACCCAGAAGAAAATCTTTCAACATTTCACAACTATGTATGATTATTAGGTTTTTATAGATGTATTTTATCAGTGTCAGGAGTTTTATTCTATTTCTAATTGGCTAAGAGTTTTGTTTTGTTTTTAAATGAATTCTAATCAGGAATTATTGTGAATGACATTTATAAACTGAATACAAAATTTCTAAAGAAAATATTATCAAACCAAATTTAGCAGTATATTTAAAACTTATGATAATCAAATAATAGTAGTCCAGAAATTTAAATTTAAAACCACAATCACTGGTCTGTAATATAAAAGAAAGGAATATAAAAGTAGACAGTTCTGCTATGTACATTTCTTATTTTCTAGTAACTACACATTCATATGTTTATAAATATATACTGTATATATTTACTAGTACATATTTTCAAAAACACTATATTCTACACTGTATATTTTAGACACTAGACACTATTCTTTTTTTCTTTTGAGACAGAATTTCACTCTTGTTGCCCAGGTTGGAGTGCAATGGAGCGATCTCAGCTCACCGCAGCCTCCGCCTGAGATTCTCCTGACTCAGCCGCCCGAGTAGCTGGGATTACAGGCATATGCCACCACACTTGACTAATTTTGTATTTTTAGTAGAGACAGGGTTTCTCCATGTTGGTCAGGCTGGTCTTGAACTCCTGACCTCAGGAGAACCACCCACCTCGGCCTCCCAAAGTGCTGGATTACAGGCGTGAGCTGCCGTGCCCGGCCGACACTATTCTAAATGCTTTGCATATATATATATATATGTTCAGTTATCTCTCAAAAGTAGCTATGAACCATTAGCATCAATTTATCTACAAATAAGGACTATAAAGCCCAGAGAGTTTATTCATACTAGTTAACAAATTAACATGATTTTAAATTCCCAAAATTTGACTCCAAGGATTTTTTTATTATGACTATACTATACTGCTTTAACTGAACAATGCCAGAAAAACTTGCTGTGATTTGTTACATTAATAGCCTAAAGAGGATACTTGCATAATTACTTCAATATCCAGAAATAATACTTTAATTTAAAAATCAATAATCAATTCTAAAAAACAATTCATGCAAGTCTGCTTTCTCTAACCTGAAAATGCTCTTTCAAAAAAACCCACATTAAACATCGTACCTAATCATGAAAGGGGAAGAGGGAAAGAGGTGCCTATTATAATCACTTCTATTTGACTTTTTACCAGGAATCCTAGCCCATTTACTAAGATGAGAAAATGGATATCAGTATGTGGATTTCAAAGGAAGCATAGTGATTATTTGAAGACAGGAAAGTTCCAAGAAAATATATAGACAAATTACTGAAATTATTTAAAACTCCATGAGCTATCTAGGTGTCTTAGTCTATCTGGATTGCTACAATAAGACACCATGAACTGGGTAGCTGACAAACAACAGAAATGTATCTCTTACAGTTCTAGATGTTGGGAAGTCCAAGACCAAGTAACTAGCAGAATCAGTATCTGGTGAAGGCACACTTTCTAATTCATAGATTGTTCCTTCTCATTGTGTCCTCACATGGTAGAATTGGGATATAATCTCCCTTGGGCCTACTTTGTAAGGGCACAAATCCCATTTATAAGAGCTCTGCCTTCATGATCTAATCACCTACTGAAGAGTCCCACCTACTAATACTACTACTTTGAGGGAGAGGATTTTAACATATGAAAGTTGGGGGAACATAAATATTTGATCCATAGCACTAGGTATACAGACGACAATCAACATTTTAAAAATTTGACCAAAATAAAAAATTAGAAAATAAATAAAAATAAAAGTAGAAGTATCTATTCATAATATGATAAAAATTATAAGGCACTTGGGATTAAATCTGATGAGATATTTAAGACCATTTGAAAAAATCAAAAACATTTTGTAAAAATACTATATAAATGTCTCATATGAGAAGACTCAAAAAGGATGCAGGACTTTTTGGTAAATATGATGGAATTAAACAGAATTACAGAGTAATAAGCAAACATATGATTTTTACATTATTTGAAATAGAGCTAGAAGTATTGAATTTTTGCCATATTCAGTATTGGAAACCATTATGCTTAGTTAAGAAAAAAGTAAATTTGCTAACATGTGGAAAAGCTCAGCAAAATTTAAGAAAGTGAGAAAAGAAATTTTACCATATAAGTTATCAAAATAAAATAGATTACTGAGGATGTTCCAAGACCAGCAGAATAGTTGATAATTATTTGGCATGTAGAACATGATTATTATTCTGTAAATTGGCTGAATCTATACTGCTAGGGTGGTATTAAGATTGGTAGAAAACATTACTCAATATGTCAACTCTAAATGGAAATACTGAATGGCCCTTTTACTTTACTGCTACTTCTGTTTTACCAGCTAACAGAAATTTCTGTTTTCTCCAAGGAGATCTTTTTAAATAAAATCTATGTTATATCGGGGAAAAAATATTTTCTGCCCAGGAATCAAATCTGTCTTTTTAATTCACCTCACAAAACCCAAATACTGTTTCAGTGTTTAAGCTTGTACCCATGCATCCCTTGAACTTCCGAGGAAGCTTACAAAATCCATCTTTTGGACTAATGTAAATTTATACATAAATAGGCTGGGATTTTTCAGAGATGCTCACACTCAAGAGAAAGCAAATATGAAACATGACCTCCATTGTGTTCTGGACCTCGTGGTGTAAGATCTGAAGACAGCAAACAAAAAGAACATATGTAAGAGTATCACAGTAAAATGGAACCACTTAAATATGCTGATCCTGAGTCCTCTAATCCTATGGATTCCTACTTGCAAGCTAAAGAGTCTTTAGTCTTTAATCCAGAATGAGTCAATATTTTAATTTCTTCCAGCAAAAGTCATCTTAACTGATATTTGTAGTTTGACTCAATGTTATCTTTCTAGAGATGAACAAGTTTTATCGATCATAATTAAAGTCAGGAGGAAAATAATAGAACATTTCACATTAGACATTAAGAATTATTTATCTAATATTTAATGTGGTGATTAACAAATTCACGTTTCCAAAATAAATCCTGAAATGGGGTCAAATTCCTACTGTTCTATGAATTCTTTTCTGATATTTTACTCATCCCAGACATAAGTATATTAAGTTGAACCACCTGATATTCCATTTTTGAAAAGCAAAATGATCAAATATTAATAATTTTATCTGAGTTTTTAATACTGGCAGAATGATAGAAACTAGGCAAAGTAAAGTGACTACAATATAATCTCTTTCTTCAAAGAGCTTCCAACTGATATCTGGTAGTTAGGGAATAAATAGTATTCAAGTGGCTGATACTTGCTAGAGAAAAAATATAAATAAAACCTGAAAACTGAAAAGGAGAGGATTGTGGGAAATGTGTAAATCTGCCATTCATTACCTAAAAATTATGAAGTAATTTTTTTGTCATTAAGAAGAGTGATAATCTATCTTTAGAATATTATTCACTACCTTATAATTAGAATCACATAAGTTCAGAAAAGTAAATTTTTGTATCTTTCTTCGTAAATAATGTAGGACTTTTTCTTTTAATTTGGTACTTGAAAAAGATAAAACATGGTGTCAAAGAGATATATAGCAGTACATCTTGGTTAAGAGGCATTGTAACAGTTTACTTTTATGTAGAACACATAGACTGTTTTTTCCAGATAGAAGTTAAGAAGATAATGTTTAGATGCAGACATTTTATAAGCAGGAGCATCTGGAAGTTCTGTAATGTGGTAGTTACATAAAGAAAATATATAACCCACAGTGCTGAGTATCAGTTTACATATAAGAGTTCAGCTACAACATTTGTTCACAACAGAGTACACATTATTCTTTTATTGAGGAAAGTGGAAATTAAACTGTGAAGAAATGTTCTGAACAAGTTCCAGATCTAGAAAGGAATTTAAGGTACAATTCAAACTAAGAAACATGCTGTTCATTTTGTTTTCACAAAATGTGATATACATTCATTTTGTTCCAGAATGAAAAAAAAAGAAAAGAAAAAAAGGAGCCTCCTGTTAAAATCACAGCCACTGCAAATTCACCTTTAAATTTAGCAAGCCAGAACCATGTGGCATATTTGATTTGGATATCTCCGTCTTTAGGTATTTGTTTACTTAAGAACTTGAGTACTAAGCATATTGAGGAAAACATCAGCCATGCAGACTGAAAGTATATTTGTAGATGCAGCCCTTTAGAAAGAGCAAGAACTCCGGAAAGCTGCTCCTCCATAAAAGCAAAAGGAATATTGACAAAATCCTACAAATCAACTTTTTCTTAACTCTGGAAATCGATCAAAGTCATGGAACAATCTAAGTAAACATTATTCAAGAAAGAAATAATGAATCTCAGTAAGAACAGTGAGGTTTGATGGGTTATATACAAAAGGCCCTATGCCCATCCCTTGGTCCCAGCTGCACAGAAGCCTTGAAAATTAACAGAATGGCTAGTAGAAGCTGTGAAATCCAGCAGCCTAGTCACCACTAGGGGTGAGGAGGAATGAGTTTGGAACTCTCTATAAATCTAAACACCAGAGAATTGTCACTATATACCTGTTTGTACTATTCCCCAAAAGCTCAATTCCTAGGATTTGTCTTTAGTTTACTTAATTCAGATCTTGTTCTGGGCAAAAGGCCCTTGCCATGGGACTTTGTCTGAAACAATCCCTGACAGTTTAAATCTCACCTGCCTGAGATGACAATAACTGGGAGTAAGAAGAAGCGATAGGGTTTGGCTGTGTCCCCACCCAAATCTCATCTTGAATTGTAGCTCTCATGATTCTCACATGTCATGGGAAGGACCCAGTGAGAGGTAATTGAATTATGAGTCGGGTCTTTCCCAAGCTGTTCTCTTGATAGTGAATAAGTCTCATGAAATCTGATGGTTTTATAAAGGGGAGTTCACCTGCACAAGCTCTCTTGCCAGCTGCCATGTAAGATGTCCCTTTGCTCTTCCTTAGTCTTCTACCAAGATTGTGAGGCCCCCAGGCATGTGTATCTGTAAGTCCATTAAACCTCTTTCCTTTATAAATTACCTAGTCTCGGGTATATCTTTATTAGCAGCATGAGAACAGACTAATAGAGAGGCTAACAAAAAAACGTAAAAGTAAGGGAGTTAATACAGGCCTTTGAAAGCTCTAACATATTCCTGGAAATCAAGAAGAAAATACTCACATGCAGGACTGTGTACGTGCCAAGGAAAGATGAAAAAAGGTTTAAACTCTCGGCTCAAACATTGAGAACCTGACAAGAAGGAAGTGAAAGCAAAGGCAGATTTTTAAACTACCTGTCAGGGCACTGAAAGCAAAACCCAATACAAGCACAGAGCCCTTCCACTAAAGCTGAGACTGGGTGACTTATTGGTTCAAGGTACTTAAGAAAACCTCTTTTCAAATATTAGCTGACAATGAAACTAACAAAGCAGAGACTTCAGTGTCTCCACAAGACAAAGAATATAAACTTTATAGAATTAGTACAGAAAAATCACAAAGTAAAAAATAGAAACAACAACAAAAACAATACAACAGTCAGCAATCACATGAAACCCCAGGGAAGGGGAATATCTGATTTTCACATGAAACCCCAGGGAAGGGGATCTGCACAGTTGCCTTATATTATATACAATGTCTACTTTTTAAGAAAACATTATAACATATCCACAACAAAACAACAACAACAAAAAAGTGACTGGCTCATGCATGAGGGAAAAAGGAGTCAATAGAAGCTCTCCCTAAGAAAGCTCAGACATTAGACTTAGTAGTCAGAGTTTAATTTCATTCTATAAATATGTTCAAACAGCTAAAAGAAACCATGCCTAAAGAATGAAAGAACAAATGAAGGAAACATGTCTCACAAAATAGGGAACAGTAATTAATAGAAATGAATTCTTAAAAGACAACATAAAATAATTCTATAATTAAAACTTACTATGACTGAAATTTTAAACATTCACTAGAGAGGATAAACAGCAGACTTGAACTTATTTTTTTCTTAAAAAAAAAAATCATTGAACTTGAAGGCTGGTCCGTTGAAATTATCCAGTCTGAGGAGCAGGGGAAGAAAAAGAATAAAGTAAAATGAACAGAACACCAGAATCCTATGATATACCATCAAGCATATTAACATGTACATAATTGAAGTCTCAAGAGGTGAGTGAGAAAGGGACAGAAAGAATATTTTAAAAAATATTTTTATTTTTAAAAATCTTTTCATATTTAATGAAGATATGAATCTGTTCATCTGAGAAGTCAATTAATTCCAGAACAATAAACCTGAGCGATCCACACCCAGACACATCAAAGCGAAACTGATAAAAGACAAAGATTTTGAAATGAACAAGAGTTTAGCAACTCATCACATATGAGGAATACTCAAAAAGATTAAAAGTTGATTATCAGACAAAGGAGAACAAATGTCTGTGGGACAATATATTCAAAGTAGTAGGAGGAAAAAACAATTTCAACAAAGAAGTCTGTAGTCAGAAAAACTATTCTTTTAATTTTAATGAGACATTAAGACTAACTAAATAAACAAAAAATAGACTTTATCACTAGGAAACTTGTCCTATAAGAAACACTAAAGTGAATTCCTTAGCAAAAGCTATCAAAGAGCAATTCAAATCCACAGGAAGAAATAAAGAACACTGTTGTGCAGATAAATATGAAATACTTTATAAATTTATTTTTCTTTGTAATAATTTGTTTCTGAACAAACAAATAAATTAAAACTGTGTTGATGGGTTTATAATATATAAAGATGTTCATTTGTAAGAAAACAGGACAAAGAAGTGGGGAATGGAGCTATATTATGACAAAGTTTTTTATACTATATAAATTGCTGGCCTTCATGGAAACCACATTGTTTTAGCTAAGATGTCATCTGTAATCCTCAGGGAATCTTCCAAGAAAATAACTTTCAGCACATGGTAAAGAAAACAAAAGGGAAGTAAAGTAACACTATAGAAAATATGTATTTTGCACAAAAGAAGCAGTAAAAAAAGAAATAACTGAACAAAAATATCAAATTTAAGTTTTATACTTTATCACTACTTAAATTTAACTTAAACACATTAAACACTCAAAAAAAAAAAAAAACTCACACGGCAGACTGGCAGAAGTGATTAGAAAACATGATCCAACTCTATATTGTCAGTAAGTGATGTACTTTAGAGTCAAAGACATACATAGATTGAAAGTAAAAGGAAGGAAATAAATACATAATACAAAGATATGCAGCTGCTATATTATTATCAAACAAAATAGACTTTAAAACAAAAAGTATAACTGGAGACAAAGAAGAGCATTTTGTGATAATGAAAGTGTTCAACCATCAAAAATATGTAACAACTATAAACATGTATGCACCTAAAACACCGCTCTAAAATACATCAAGCAAAGGCTGATGTAACTGAAGGGAAAATAACAAGTCAACAATAATAACTGGAGACTTAATATCCTATTTTAAATAATAGAACAACTAGACAGAAGATGAACACAAAAATAAAAGACAACATGAAAAAATCAAGTAGTCTTAGACAACTAGGGAACAATCTATACAACAAAAGCTGAATATACGTTATCCTGAAGTGTGCGTGAAACATTTATCAGGATAGACCAAATCATATGTTAGACCATAAAATAAGTGTCAATAAATTTTAAAAGATTTAGATGACCCAAATTACAATTTCCAAACACAATAGAATCAAATTAGTAGTCTATACTAGAAAGAAATTTGGGCATTTTATAAATACGTGAAAATTAAGCAATATATTCTTAAATAACCAGTAGGTCAAAATATATGTAGAAAAAGGGGCCAGGTGCGGTGGCTCATGCCTGTAATCCCAGCACTTTGGGAGGCTGAGGCGGGTGGATCACAAGGTCAGGAGATCGAGACCATCCTGGCTAACACGGTGAAACCCCGTCTCTACTAAAAATGTAAAAAACAATTAGCCGGGCGTGGTGGCAGGTGCCTGTAGTCCCAGCTATTCAGGAGGCTGAGGCAGGAGGATGGCATGAACCTGGGAGGCAGAGCTTCCAGTGAGCCGAGATCACGCCACTGCACTCCAGCCTGGGCGACAGAGCAAGACTCCGTCTCAAAAGAAAAAAAAGAAAAAGCATTTGACAAAATCCAATATCCTTCTAATTTTAAACTATCTAACAAGTAGGAACAGAAGGGAATTTCTTAAATCTGATAAAGAGTAGCAAAAAAAAAATCCGTAGTTAATATTATACTTAATGGTGAAAGACTGAAAGCTTTTACCTAAAATCAGGACCAATACAAGAAGGATGTTATTCTCACCACTTTTATTTAATACTAAAATAGGGGTCCTAGCCTGAGAACTTAGGCAAATAAAAGAAATAGAAAGTATTTGCAGATGGCCTAGGCTTACATATAAAGAATTTTAAAGAATCAATTTATAAAACTATAGAGCTAATAAATGAGTCTAGCAAAGTTGCTATATATAAGACTAGTCAACAAAAATCAATTTATTTTTATAGACAAGCAATGAACAATCTGAAAATGAAACTAATAAAACTATTTATGATAGTAACAATAAGAATAAAACGAATAAATATTACAAAGGAAGTGGAAGATTTATACACTTAAAATTATAAAACATGGCAAAAGAAATTCAAGAAATACTAAATAAACGTCAAAAATCCCATATTTGTAGAAAGGAGTTTATTATATTGAGACAAAATTCCTCAAATTAATCTGCAGATTTAGCATAATCCCAATCAAAATACCAGATATCTTTCTTGCACAAACTAAGAAGCGGATCTGGGCCAGGTGCAGTGGTTCACGCCCATAATTCCAGCACTTTTGGAGGCCAAGGTTGGTGGATCACTTGAGGTCAAGAATTCAAGACCAGCCTGGCCAACATGGTGAAACTTTGTCTCTACTAAAAATATAAAAATTAGCCAGATGTGGAGGCGGGTGCCTATAATCCTAGCTACTCAAGAGACTGAGGCAGGAGAATCACTTGAACCTAAGCAGCAGAAGTTGCAGTGAGCCAAGATGGCACCACAGCACTCCTGCCTGGGCAGCAGAGTCAGAATCTGTCTCAAAAAACAAAAACAAAAAGGTGATCTTAAAATTCATATAAAAATGCAAATGACACAGAACACCCATGTGTTAGTTCATTTTCACACTGCTGATAAAGATGGACCCAAGGCTGGGCAATTTACAAAAGAAAGAGGTTTCATGGACTCACAGCTCCACGTGGCTGGGGTAGCCTTACAATTATGGGGGAAGGTGAAAGGCTAGTCTCATATGGCGGCAGAAAAGAGAAGAGAACTTATGCAGGGAAACTCCCCTTTATAAAGCCATCATATCTTGTGAGACTTATTCACTATCACAAGAACAGCATGGGAAAGATCCACCCCCATGATTCAATTACGTCCCACCAAGTCCCCCTCATGACATGTAGGAATTGTAGGAACTACAATTCAAGATGACATTTGGGTGGGGACACAGCCAAACCATATCAACCCAGAACCAATTTGGAAAAAGAAAAACAAAATTTGAAGGCTCACATTTCTTGATTTCAAAACTTACTGTGAATCTACATTGATCCAGAAATGTGGTACTGGCAAAATGATAGACAAGTAAATAAATGGAATGGAATTGAGTGTCCAGAAATAAACTCCTTTATTATTTTCAATTGATTTTAGCATTACGAAGACAATTCAATGGGGAACTTAACAGCCATTTCAGCGAATCATGCTGGGACAGCTAGACACATACCTCACACCATGTACTAAAATTAACTTTAAATGGATAATAGACCTACATATTAGAACTAAAAAGATGGAAGTCTTAGAAAAAAATAGGAATAAATGTTTATGAACTTGAGCTGGCAATAGTTTCTTAGATCTTACACTAAAACACAATTGAGAAAAGAAACAGTTAAAATAAATTTCATTAAAATAAGAAAATACATTTGTGATTCAAAGAACATCAAGAAAATGAAAAGACAACTCAGTGTGAGAGAAAATGTTTGTAATCATATGTAAGTGTAGCGAATGCAGAATATGTAAAGAACTGTTAGAGCACAAAAAGAAAATGACAATCCAATTAAAAACAGGCAAGGATTTGAATGGACATTTCTTCAAATATACAAATGACTAATATGTATATGAAAAATTCTCAACATAATTAGTCATTAGGGAAATGCTAATCAAAACCACAATATGATACCACTTTACACCTATGAGAATGGCTAAAATAAAAGAGACAGACAACAATTGTTGACAAGGATGTGGAAAAACTGGAACATTCAAAAATTTCTGGTGGGAATACGAAAATGTAAAGCTACTTTTGAAGACAATTTGAAAGTTCCTCAAAAAGTTAAACATAGAGTAACCATATGCCTTAGCAATTCCATTCCTAAGTAAAAACTCAAGAAAGCTGAAAACATATGTCTGCACAAAAATGTCTACACAAATGTCCACAGCACTATTGTTCCTAATAGCTTAAAAGTGGAAGCCATTCAAGTATTCATTAACAAATGAATGTATTAACAAAAGTAATGCATTCACACAATAGAATATTATTTGGCCATAAAAAGGAACAATGTACTAATACATGCTACAACATGGATGAACTTCAAAAATATTGTGTTAAGGGAAAGAAATCAGTCACAAAATACGGCCTGTTGTATGATCTCATTTATATGGAGTGTTCAGAATAGTCCAAACCATGTAGACAGGAAGTAGATTCATGTTTACCAGGGGCTGGGGAAAAGAAGAAATAGGGTGTGAGATTTCTTTTTTTTTTTTTTTTGAGGGAATGAAAATGTTCAAAAATCAGATAGTGGTGATGATTGTACAACTCTGTGAATATTGTATAAACCACTGAATTGTACACATTAAAATGGTGAATTTTATGTCATGTGTATTATAGCTTAATAAATCTTTTATTACAAAAGAAAATACATTTTGGAATAAGAAGTCTATAAGAATATTTTTATATTTTAAAATATTGATTGCAGTGGGCTGAGATTGTGCCACTGCACTCCAGCCTGGGCAACAGAGTGAAACTTTGTCTAAAAAACAAAAAAAAAATGGAAATTTGTGGTGAAGTGTAGAGTTAGTGTTCACTGGAAAATAAATTGACTCTAGACTTCAAGATAGAGATGCAGAAAAATGTACATCAAGATGTCTTTTAGAGTATCTGAGGATATAATTGAGGAAAGACAGGTACTGTTTTATTCAAGAAAATCATAAAAATATCTCCCAAAGTTATTCATCTCGGTTCTGCTCCCACACTGTTGCTCCCAGGAATGTTACCTGTTTTCTACCTCCTGGCTACTGTTATGGCCAAGCCAGCAACCATGAAGAAAGTGAAAAGAATGCAGGACCACATGATGACTGTTGTGGGTAACTTCCCCCATAAAAACGTTAGAATTTTTATTTTATAACAGCGTTTATATAATGAAAAATGTATTACTATTATATATTTAAACACTTTCACTGACATAAAAGTTTATTTTTTTCTTCTGATTTAAAAAAAATGAAAAAGTTTCTTGGGACCCTAAAAGTAGGATGGGCCTAGGCACTGTGCCCAATGGATAAGTCAGTCTTAAAGATGAGATCAGCACTCATAGTTGGAAACTTAGCACAAGTCTAGGCTTGCCCAGAATTGCATAAAGAAGGCGTAAGATGGGGGGCATCAGAGGCATCTACTCTAGTCAGTCACATGAATAAATATTTTTACTTAGGCCTAATATTATATCTTCTTAATCTTCTTATAACACCTTCCATAAACACACTTTATAAAATACTTCACCACTACTCTAAATTGCCAGCTCTATTTTTATAACTAGGATGATATGTAATGCTATACAGTTACATTATAAGACAAAATGATGCCTGATATTATTTTTTGACAACACGTTTTATCTACTTATCCTTGAAAATTGCATAGAAAGTAATTTTTTTATCCAGTAACATGAATCAATGAAATAAAAGAGGGTACTGTAATAATACTGATGTCAGAAGATAACACCTATCTTATAGGCTTTTTTCTTGTTATATTAAGGGAGAAGTACAACGTACAGTGGTCATGGTTTGACCCAAGGTATAATCGAATCTGTGAAATAGCGAAGTGCTTTGTAATAGAGTTTTACTGTAATTGCTTTGTCAGGTTATCAGTCTTGTAGTTCTTCCCTAAATAGAAAAAGTTTGTCCTGTTGCTTGAAGGTATAGTGAATTTTGGAAGAATGAGTATATGTCAGCTAAGGTGGCATTGACCCAAAAGAGGCTTGAACACTGAGCAGATCAAGGAATAATACTTCTGATTACAGGCTAGTGCAGACAGAATAAGAAATAATCAGGTGAATGTGTTGATAGGGTGGGGATGAGGGTTAAAAGGACAAAAATAAATTCATAAAAAGTTCATCCTGTACTGGAAGTTTTAGACTGAAGGAAAATGAGCTAAAAATGCTTTGGTTAAATTTTCCACCAGTTGCTATAAAGTCATTAGAAGCCTCTGAGAGTAAAAGAGGTAACTCCCAGAAAGTATTTATAGATTTAGAAAGAGAATAAGGTTAAGTTTCCTTGGAGACATAGTTCTTTCAAGCCAGATCTAACCTGATCTCAAGTAACTCTAATATTAAGAGAATTTAACTGAATATTGTCTGCTTCTTTCTCCTAAATCAACAAAAATATTAGATTGTGTCATGTATCTTATGATGTTAATTATACAATGAATATAATTTACATTATAAGCAAGATAAGTAATTAAAATGTAATTCAATCTACCTTAGAAATAAAAGATAGTTTTTTAAAACTTGTTGTCATTCCCATTTAAACTCATTAAAATACCCGTAGAAAAGATCCTTAATTGCTGCTTTACTATAGAAACATGAAAAGAATCACAACTTTTAAGAATAAACTATAAAATTACTCTTATAAAATTATCATTTTGCTCTTTATGCCAAAATCTTTATTTAACTGTCTTTCACATTTTTGTAATGTGTTTTTAAATTATCTACTATTAGGTCTAAAGCCATTGTAGTAATTTTATTAATTTGATAAGTATCACTGAAAATTCAAGTGTATACTTATGTATAAGTACATATATGATTAGACTTTTGATTCCAGACTTCATTCCACATTTAGTTTTTCATTCGGAACCTGCAAGAATTTGATTCTTGTAGGGCAGTGGCTCTTAAAATTTAGTATGAGTAAAGATTACTTCAGGGTTTAGCAGTATAGCTCCTAACTAGAGATTCTTTGGTACTAGTGGGGATACACTATGAATATGCATTCTAAAAATCACCCCAGTCTCTTAATCCGGGAGAAGGAAGAACAGTACTATTATATTGTTATACTTATATATATATATAATATAATATATATAATATATATTTATATATATATAAAATATATATATATAAAATACCGTATAATATATACTGTTATATTATATACTGTTATATATAACATATATATAAAACATATTATATACTGTTATATATAACATATATATAACATATATAAAACATATTATATACTGTTATATATAATATATATAACATATATATAAAACATATTACATACTATATATACTATGTAGTATATATTATATACTATAGTATATAATATATATTATATATATTATATACTATAGTATATATTATATATTATATAATATATATTATATTATATATACTGCATATATACAGTATAATATATACTGTATATATAAATACAGTATATACACAGTGTATATACTGTATATATATATACAGTATTATATATACATATATAGTGTTTTTTATATATACTGTTATACTATTATACATATATATATGCTGTTACACTATTATATGGTTTAGACAATTAGGTAATATCTATTAATACTCATCAATGTATCCAACTCTAATTTGTCTCCTGTATCTCTGGGGCTGGAGTTCTAGAAATCACATTTTTCAGACTCACTTCCTAGCTGAGTTCTAATTTAGAGTCTGCCAAAGAGAGACACTGTCATAAGATTTTGGAGATAGAAGAGGACCAGAATTTATTTTTGTTCCACTAACAGTGGGCAGGCACATTGACTTCAGCTAAAAGTAAGGTTATGCTCTCTTCCAGATATTCTCCTATAAATGAATTAATTAGGTGCTGCAGGTAGCTGAAATTATAAGTGCTGATTTCCTGTAAGTTATGAAACTTGAAAATTTCCTGATACCATCACACATCTTCTCTGATATGTATTCTATCCTTCCTCCAAGGGTATTAACTCCTTCCTGCCTGAAATATATTCTTAGCAAGACTTTGAGATACATAGCATGTGAATAAAATAGAGGTTAACCATATGCCTAAATCCTGGTGACTCTTATACTCTACCTGCATGTATGCAAGACCTCATCTTCATTTCAAGCCCCCCACTTCATTTATTGGCTTCTCTGTGGGAATTAATATACTGTAGTCCAAGAGTACCTATCTACCCAGCTTCTGCTGCTTAGAACCTTCATTCTCAGGCACAGAAACTATTCTTGTAACTGTATCAGTTACACTCCAAAGCCAGGGCAGGGGTGAGAGGCTATATAACTGGCTTTCTGAGTTAGAACACAGAGGACATACATCCTTAGTCAAAATGTTATAAATGATGGTGAAATAAAATTCAGCCAGTACTATAGCTACTTTTGTCACACTATAGATAATACAGAGGCATCTGAGTCTTATAGGAAAACATATATATCATTTTTGTGCAGTCAATTTGGGAGGCCAGTAGTTTATAAAAGAATAGTTCTCTAATATTAGTACTAGAAATAAGCACTCCAAATTTGTGTTAGCAGTAAAAATCATGCCTTGTGCCCTCCTGTTGAAGATTGTTAGGTTGGATTCAGGAATATGCATTTCTTATAAACATCATAAAATTTCTGATGAATATCTTTCCAGAGAGATACTTTCAGAGAAATTACCTTAAACCATTTATGGAATAAACTAATTTTTATTTCAAAAGTCTAATTTTTTCTTAACTAAAGAAAGAGCTTTGGGAAGAACAGATTGATAGAAAACATCCATTTTTCCCTATAGAGAATCAAAATTTAATCTAATGAGCAGAAATATGGAAGATTATAACCCAAATAAGTTATCTTAAAAAGGTTAAATTTGGCTAGATATGGTGGCTCATGCCTATAATCCAAGCACTTTGGGAGGCTGAGTTGGGCAGATCGCTTGAGCCTAGGAGTTCGGGACCAGCCTGGGCAACATGGCAAAATCCCATCTCTATAGAAAATACAAAAATTAGCTGGCCATGGTGGCATACACCTGTGGTCCCAGCTACTCAGAGGCCTGAGGCTGGAAGATGATTTGAGCCCAGGAGGTCAAGGCTGCAATGAGCACTGATTATACCACTGTACTCCAGCCTGAGTGACAGAGTGAGAACTTGTCTCAAAAAAATAAAAAAGTAAAAAGGTTGTGTATCATGATGATAATGGCTTCCAATGAATTATATTCCTTATATCCAAATTCCTTTGCAATGTGATGTCTCTACTCTTCTCATCAACAGTGGAGTATATTTCTTCATTGTCTTCAATATGAGCTTCTTCTGTCAGTCTCTTTGACCAATAGAATGCTGCCATTTTAGAGGTGAGGAAGCAAAAGAGGTAAAGTAGCTTACCCAAAATTACACAGCCAATAAGTGGTAGGGCTATCATTAAATATGAGGCAGTCAAATTTCAAAATTTATGCACTTAATAAGTATGTTGTATTGACTTTCATAAATTGAATCCTCATACAAAGCAACCAAGGGGAAGAGGCCAAAATGACTGACTAGAAGCAGCTGCCCACTGGGGGCTCCCACAGAGAAGAACAAAATGGTGAGTGAATCCTACACCTTCCACTGAGGTATCCAGGTTCTCTCATTGGGACAGACTAGGCAGCTGGTGAGACCCACAGAGAGCAAGAAGAAGCAGGGTGGAGTGACGGCCCACCCAGGAGGTGCATAAGGCAAGGGAAGCTCCTACCCCCAGCCAAGGGAGGTGGTGAGTGATTGTGCCACCTGCCCAGAAAACCATGCTTTCTCCATATATCTTTGCAACCCTCAGATCAGGAGATCCCCTTGTGAGCCCATGCCACCGAGGCCTTGAGTCCCAAGCACAGAGCTGTGCAGCAGCTCAGTGGCCACTCATGTTGCAGCCAGCAGCAACAGGCTGAAAACTACCTAAGACTACTACCAAGTTTACTGGGGGAGGGGGCCACCATCACTGCAGCTCCAGTCTGCCATTTTTCCCTGATAGTGTTGGGGAGACTGAGTGGTTTGGACTGGGAGGAATTTCCCACAGTGCAGCACAGCAGCTGTGGTAGGTCATGGCCAAAATTCTTCTTTAAATGAGACCCAGATTCATTCCCTCTCACTGGGTAGGGACATTTCTATGAGAATTTCAGCAACTCCAGCCAGGGATTTATGGACAGAACTCCAATCTCCCTGGAACAAGGCCCTGGGTGAGAGGTGGCCATGGTCTCCAGTTCAGCAGACTTAGTCCTTCCTGCCCTGCTGGCTCTAGAGAGGCTGGGCAGTCCAGAAAAGGGGGATTTTCCCCAGCGCAGTGCACCCACTCCACCAAGGAGAAGACAGAATGCTTTGTTAAGTGGGTCCCTGACTGTATGATTCCTGACTAGGTGAGACTCCCTTAACAACAGGGGTTGCCATACACCTTATACAAGGGCATTCCCATGGCCATCAGGTCAGTGCTCCTCTGGGACAGAGCTCCCAGAGGAAGGAGCAGGCAACCATCTTTGATGTTCTGCAGCATCCAATGGTGAAACCTCAAGGTGTAGGAGGGACCCAGGGGAATAGGAGAATAGGGTCTGGAGTGGACCCCCAGCAAAATGCAGCAGTCCCACGGAAGAGGGGCCTGACTGCTAAAAGAAAATCAAACAGAAAGCAACAACAACATCAACAAAAGAGACTTCACAAAAACCTCATTCAAAGGACAGCAGCCTCAAAGATTGAAGGTACATAAGCTCATGAAGATGAAAAAAAGATCAATGCAAAAACATTGAAAATTCAAAAATCTAGAGTGCCTCTTCTCCTCCAAATGATTGCAACACCTCTCCAGCAAGGGCACAGAACTGGGCTGAGGCTGAGATGAATGAACTGACAGAAGTAGGCTTCAGAAGGTAAGCAGTAATAAACTTTGCTGAGTTAAAGGAGTATGTTCTAACACAATGCAAAGAAGATAAGAACAATAATAAAACATTACAGGAGCTGTTAATCAGAATAACCAGTTTAGAGAGGAACATAAATGACCTGATAGAGCTGAAGAATACAAGACGAGAACTTCACAATGTAATCACAAGTATCAATAGCTGAATAGATCAAGTGGAGGAAATAATTTCAGAGCTGGAAGGCTATCTTACTGAAATAAGACAGGATGCCAAGATTAGAGAAAAAAGAATGAAAATAAATGAACAAATCTTCTAAGAACTATGGGATTAAAAAGACCAGGGAAAATGGTCTCTTTCCAAGATGGAAAACATACTTGGGATATTGTCCAAGAGAACTTCCCCAATCTAGCAAGATAGGCCAATATTCAAATTTAAGAAATCCAGAGGACCCCAGTAAAATATTTCATGAGAAGATCAACCCCAAGATACATAATCATCAGATTCTCCAAGGTCAAAATAAAGGAAAAAAATGTTATGGGTAGCCAGAGAGAGAGAGAGAGAGGCCAGGTCGCCTACAAAGGGAAGCCCATCAGTCTAACAGTGGACTGCTTAGCAGAAACCCTACAAACCAGAAGAGATAGGGGGCCAATAGTCAACATTCTAAAAGAAAAGAATTTCCACCCCAGAATTTCATATCTGGCCAAACTAAGCTTCATAAGCAAAGGAGAAATAAAATCTTTTTCAGACAAGCGAATGCTGAGGGAATTCATTACCACCAGGCCTGCCTTGCAAGAGCCTTTATGGAAGCAGTGAATATGGAAAGAAAAAACCATTACCAGCCAGTAAAATAACACGCTAAAGTACAGAGACCAATGGCATTATGAAGCAACTACATTCACAAGTCTGCAAAATAAGCAGCTAGCATCATGATGACAGGATCAATTCACACATAACAATATTAACCTTAAATGTAAGAGACTAAATGCCCTAATCAAAAGACACAGAATGGCAAGCTGGATAGAGTCAAGACCCATTAGTATGCTGTATTCAAGAGACCCATCTTATGTGCAAAGACACACATGGTCTCAAAATAAAGGGATGGAGGAAAATCTACCAAGCAAATGGAAAGCAGAAAAAGGGAGGGGTTGCAATCCTAGCTTCTGACAAAACAGACTTGAAACCAACAAAGATCAAAAAAGACAAAGAAGGACATTACTTCATGGAAAAGGGTTCAATTCAACAAGAAGAACTAACTATCCTAAATATAATGCACCAACACAGAAGCACCAAGATTCGTAAAACAAGTTATTAGAGACCTACAAACAGACAGATTCCCACACAATAACAGTGGGAGACTTTAACATCCCACTGTGAATTTTAGACAGATCATTGAGAGAGAAAGTTAACAAATATATTCAAGACTTGAACTCAGCTCCGGATCAAGTGAAACTGATAGATATCTACAGAACGATCTACCCAAAAACAATAGAATATACATTCTTCTCAGTGCCACATGGCACTTACTCTAAAATTGATCACACAATTGGAAGTAAAACACTCTTCAGCAAATGAAAAAGAACTGAAATCTTAACAAACAGTATCTCAGACCACAGCACAATCAAATTCAAACTCAAGATTAAGAAACTCACTCAAAACCACAAAACTACGTGGAAATTTAACAACCTCCTGAATGACTCCTGGGTAAATAATGCGATTAAGGCAAGAATCAAGAAGTTCTTTGAAACTAATGAGACCAAAGAGAAAACATCCAGAATCTCTAGGATGCAGCTGAAGTAGTGTTATGGGGGAAATTTATAGCACTAAATGCTCACATTAAAAAGCTAGAAAGATCTCAAATTGACATCCTAACATCCCAACTGAAAGAAATGAAGAACCAAGAGCAAACAAACACCAAAGCCAGCAGAAGATAAGAAATAACCAAGATCAGAGTGGAACTGAAGGAGATAGAGACATGAAAAACCCTTCAAAAAATCAATGAGTCCAAGAGCTTGTTTTTTTTTTTGAAAAAAGATTCATTCATATAATAGATAAACTGCTAGCTAGACTAATATAGAAGAAAAGGGAGAAGATTCAAATAAACACAAACAGAAATGATAAGGGAGCTATCACCACTGACCCCAGAAATACAAACAACCATCAGAGAATAGTATAAACACCTGTATGCAAATAAACTAGAACATCCAGAAGAAATGGATAAATTCTGAAACACATAGACCCTCCCTAAACTGAACAAAGAGGAAGCTGAATCCCTGAGTAGACTAGTAATGAGTACTGAAATTGAGGCAGTAATAAATAGCATACCAACAAAAAAAGCCCCAGACCAGAAGGATTTGCAGGTGAATTCTACCAGAGGTACAAAGAGAAGCTGGTACAATTTCTTCTGAAACTATTTCAAACAACTGAAAAAGAGGGACTCCTCCCTAACTCATTTTATGAGGCCAGCATCATCTTGATACCAAAACCTGACAGGGATACGACAACAATATTAATAAAAAAAACTTCAGGCCAATATCACTGATGAACACTGAAAGCAACCAAAACTAGGTGATAAAAGTTTTCAGTAAGAAAGGTTAAAGGAAAAACAACATGCCATTTTTTCAGGTCTATTTCAAAGGTGTTAAAATGTTATTACCACCGTCTAATAGGAAGATTTTCAAGGACTTTTGTCATTGGTTTTCTGTTATTCTCTCTACTGTTAAGACATTGTCAATTGTATAAATGGAATCAAACACTGGTAATCAAGTTGATGAAAATGAAGTATCAGCATAAGACAACCAAATGTCTAGGACAGGATTAGATGTCATCTAAATATCGCTGAGAAACAACTCAGGGGAAATTTAATAGGTAAAATGTATCAAAAGATAACAAAGATAGGATAATGTAATAATGACAAAATCTGAGAGTCAATGAATAGAATGAAGCAGGTTATTTTTCAGGGAAAGTGTTAAGTAGGAAGACTAAAATTAATGAGAGAAAGATCTACATTCAAAGGAATTATTACCAGTTATATAATTTTATCCCGGGAATTATTCTTAAAGTGAATTTTTAAAAGGCACATTATTATAAAATCATTACTCACCATCTTTGTAACTACAATAGCTATATGCATGATGATCCTAAGCAAGATGCTGAATAAGACCTCCTTGTTGCACAATCCTTGTGATAAATAGCACAAATATAAATACTGAGAAGAAAACAAATCTCTATAATGTGCTACTATCTCTCTGTTATTGAAAAATTTTCCCTAGTATCATTTACTAAAATTCGTTGGCCAGTAACTGTACTTCACTGTATATAGTCTATGCAAGGGTTAACAAAATACATGATATCTGGTTGTTTGTATTGGTTTACAATTTACAATGAGAATAAAAATCAGACTTTCCCATGTTATCACAATGGTTTCAAATGATTCACAGTGTCACTAAAATACACTCAGAAGAGATTTCTAAAGATTTGTTACAACTGACAGAGCTGGACCTTCTAGATTTCTCTTTCCTAGCAACAATATATGAGTTGTAAATGCAGCAAGCATCCTTGAGTATTTTAGTCTAAGTACTAAGTTTAGAATGAAAACAAAGAATACTTTCCAATCTATGTTAGGCATTTTAATCTTTCTTTCTTTCTTTCTTTCTTTCTTTCTTTCTTTCTTTCTTTCTTTCTTTCTTTCTTTCTTTTCTTTCTTTCTCTTTCTTTCTTTTCTTTCCTTCCTTCCTTCCTTCCTTCTTTTCTTTTTTCTCTCTCTCTCTCTCTCTCTTTCTTTCTTTTATTTTTTCTTGAGACGCAGGCTTGTTCTGTCACCCAGGCTGAAGTCCAGTGGCACAATCTCGGCTCACTGCAAGCTCTGCCTCCCAGGTTCACGCCATTCTCCTGCCTCAGCCCTCAGACTCCAAAGTAGCTGGGACTACAGGCGTCCGCCACCATGCCCAGCTAATTTTTTGCATTTTTAGTAGAGACAGGGTTCTTGCATTATCAGAAATAAAACTTGTAATAAAAGAGGAAATTAATCAAAACAAAAATAGGAAGTTCTGATTTCTTATTGACTGGCAGTAGTCTGAGCAGCTAAGTCTAAAGAAGACCTCAAGTCTTCAAGTACTTTTCTCTCTCAGGAGTAGTCTTATTCCATTGCTGGATGGCAACACTGATTAATATGATGTGATTTAGATGAAAAAAGAAAAACCAAAATAAAATTGATAAAAAAAAATTAGGTGCTAGAGCCAATTTCTGATGAACTTGCTTGTTCATCAAGTTCAGTCACCAGTGAAAAATCAATGACATGAAAATGGACTACTAAGTCACACTGTGATCATTTCAAAATGTCTCTAACAACATTTGGAATCCCTAATCTGTCCAGAAAATCTCTCTTTTTCCCTACCAACTTAGTGCTACAATACAGTATTTTAAAGTGTCTAAAGACCTACAAAAGTTTTATGGCTCATGTTCCTACATTCGACTTGGATGGATTCTAGACTACCTCTCAAATGTTCCATTATTCCTCCTTTCTCTCTCTCTCTCACACACACACAAAATTATACAAAGCCACTCTCAAGTAATATTTGACTTCTTGACATTTTCCTGAGTATATAATGCTGAAACATCCCCAAATTCACAAGCAGAAAATTATTGCTTCTAAATTTCACCAGAGATTTTAAGCCATATTTTGTGCCATGGATTACTTTGGTAGTCTAGTGAAGCCTTTGGACTTCATTTTAATTTAAATAAAGCCAATTATATTGCAATATAGTTTTGAAAATGTTTTTTTAAAATATATGTTAGTGTTTAAGATAATAAGTTCCAGATGTATGCTTAATAATGACAATATTGAAGTTTTCATGAGCTTTATTTCAAAATATCTATAATAAATGTTTCTTGTCATATAAAATTTATTATTTCTATTAGGAACAAAGTTACATGTACTACCTGACACTAATCTGGTATTCCACTTGTATTCATAATGGAGACTGCTAATTTTTACCTAGTGGTTTACATTTATATATATAATTTTCCCTCTCAAAATGCATGTATATGAACCCCAAATCTTAACCACAGATTCTTGGGCATCCATGGACTCCAGTTTAAGAACCACTGCCCTATAAGTGAAACATAAATTATCACCTTAAAGAGATACTCTGCAAATTCTTTTTTTGGATTGCTTACAGTGATGAGCATTATCTGATATTACTCTGCAAATTAATATCCAAATACTCCCATAAGCTACCTCTTCTCTATAAATATTAAAACCATATTCTATTTATAGTATCTTTGAAAAAGTCTGGGAAGGGAGGTTATCACTGTTGGGTTCCTGCTTTCACTTTGTTTGGAACCTGGCCTAATATACATTGTTTTATGTACTCAAAGTATGCTTTTAATAGGAATATGTGTTTGTTCATTTCTATTCCTTCTCTCAAAAGCCACATATATAGAGTTTGATTGGCATTGTGTTATTAGTAACAAGAGGGAGACTAGCAGTTCTTATGACCTACAACTTACACCTATTATGTAAAAGCATTACAATAATTGACACTGGCAATTTTCTCCCTTTCTGCATCCTAAAAGTGTCTTTGTAGAAAAAAAATACCTAAAATATTTAAATTTGTGAAGCAGAGATGCTATAAAATGTAGTTCACTGCAGGTAGACAACTGCCAGGAATATAATAACGATAGAAATCTGTGCATACGTAAGTATACCCCAATGTATATCCCTATTATTCATGTAGCAATTTCTTTTTGCAAAGTGATAAGTAGAAACCAAGTAATGGAAATACCAGTAAGAAGCAGTTAGGTAGGGTTATATTAGAGGATGCTGGCTAGATCAGAAACAAAATGTGGGCAGTCAAGAAAGGCATCAATGCCTACTCTAAGGAATTTCTTCAGTCATTCACTAGATGATCAGTAATGATCACTTGATTATTGAAAAGAAAATGGAAAATGCTTTTATGACATTGCTGCAGTGAGATGTCCATAACTAAATTGCTCTCAGTTTTGGCCTTTTATGTACTTCAAGGTCCCTCATTGTGATGGTTAACACTGAGTGTCAACTTGATTGGATAGAAGGATACAAAGTATCAATCCTGGGTGTGTCTGTGAGGGTGTTGCCAAAAGAGATTAACATTTGAATCAGTGGGTTGGTGAAGGCAGATCCACCCTTAATCTGGTGGGAACAATCTAATCAGTTGCTAGCAAATATAAAGCTGGCAGAAAAATGTGAAAAGGAGAGATTGGCCTAGGCTTCCAGCCTACGTCTTTCTCCTGTGCTGGATGCTTCCTGTCCTGGAATATTGGACTCCAAGTTCTTCAGTTTTGGGACTTGGACTGGCTCTCCTTGCTCCTCAGCTTTCAGACAGCCTATTGTGGGACCTTGTGATCATGTAAGTTAATACTTACTAAACTCTCCTATATATGTATGTGTGTGTGTGTGTGTGTATATATATGTGTATATATGTATACATATATACATATATACACACATATACATACATGTATGTATACATATATCATGTAAGTTAACACTTAATAAACTCCCATATATACATATATACATATATAAAATACATATACATTATATATATAAATTTATATATACTTTATATATATGTATATGTATACACATATACATATATATATATATAGATAAAGCTGAGGAGCAAGGAGAGCCAATCTGAGTCCCAAAAGTGAAGAACTTGGAGTCTGATATATATACATATATATATGTATATATACACGTATATATACATACATATGTGTATATATACATATATATGTGTATATATGTGTATATATATACACATATATATGTATATATATCCTATTAGTTCTTTCCCTCTAGAGAACCCTGACTAAAACACGCATAGAGGAACAGAAAGGCATGATCTGGAAAAGCAGTTGCTACTCATTCCTCCTTTGCGCCTTTTACCACTTTGTTTTGGATGGGAGAAGTAAATGAACAATATATTTTGCTATGGTTGTTTTAAAATGTATTCGGCTTTAAATTAAATTAATACATGTCGGTGTTCCCTGAATTAGGTTTATAATCTTTTTAAAAACCCACAGTAATTGTATACCCCATTCTTCCTTCACTTACCTTAGTTATCAATCTCATGAAAGAGTTTACAATTCTAAGTTGTTTCCCCTTTGTATGCTTTTTCATTTATATCTACTATACATTTGCGGCCATTTTCTGATATTTGAATATTTAATACAACATTCTCACAATTGGAGGATAAAGATTTAAGTCTCTCATACATATAATCTACCCACACTTCACTTTCCTTCTTAATTTCTTCTAATGTAGAATTCATCTTGTAATGAATTACCAGAATTGGTATTCAGGATAAATAGTAGTGTAATTTGTGACAACTGAGGATTTACTATTCAATTAATAAATTTCTATGGCTATATAACTTTACATTTTTCTGGAACAATTGAATTTTGGGGGGAGTGGTGTGCCTGGTTTTCCCTTTTTTTATTCACTGCCAACAGAAACATAAAACTTCTTCCCGTGTTGAGATGTGTGAGTATGTGTTTATATGTGTGCACTGATTTATTGATTACATTTTTTTCCCTGAGAAAATTTCTTCCAGATTAATTTTTCTGATTCCCCTCTTCAAATCTAGCTAGTTGTTCTCTAGGTGGGCTGCTTACCTGTCCTCTTTGGATTTTTCTTCATGTTATCTAGAGTATTCCCTTCACTTAGAAGGTGCTTTTTATCTTCTGTTTCATGGATTCTATGTTATCCTGCTTCTGGTTTAGTCATTTTGTGGAGCTTATCCTCTAGTAGCTTATGGAGAAATGGTGAATTCAGGAGAATTTTAAAGATACATCATGACTGAAAACAGCATTATTCTTTCCCTTATACTCATAGTTTGCCTGAGTATAGAATTCTGTATTGGAAATTTGGAGCCAGAAATTTTGAAGACATGACACTAGCATCTAATGCTGATGTTTAGAAATAATGTCAATCCTTTTAGTAACCTGTTTTTCTTTCTCAATAATTTTTAAGAATCTCTTTATCTTCACTCCTCTGAAATTTAATGATGATTCAACTTCATATGGCTATATTTTTCTGTAATTATACTGACAATTTGATGAGACCTTTAATTCTGGAAGTTTGTGTTTTATATTTTCTGGATTAGTGTTCATGTCTTTTTAAAATTCCTTATTCACACAGTTACTTTCAGGGGACTTCCTAGACAGACTCCAATTTTATATAACTTTGTCTTTTGCTCTACCTTTTGAGATGTTACTCAAAATATTTCCTATGATTTTTCTGACAATTTTAATACATTTCTCATGTGTTAAATTTCAAAGAAAATTCTTATTTAAAATTTTCTATAATTTCTTAATTTTCACCAATTTAATTATGTTATAGGTACTTTTTTATTTAATCTTACCATAAAACATACTCATTTAATACTTAGCTATGTACATTTTGCACATAAACAACACAAAAACATAATTTTTTCTCATTAATACACTTTATTTTTTTATTTCAATATTTTAGATTCAGGGAGTACATGTGCAGATTTGTTACATGGGAATATTGCACAATGATGAAGTTTGAAGTATGGATCCAGTCACCCGGGTAGTGAGTATAGTACTTATCTGACAGGTAGTTTTTTAAACAGCTCCCCTCCCTCCACTCTCTAGTAGTCCACAGTATCTATTACTTACATATTTATGTCCATGTGTGCTCAATGCTTTGCTCCACATATAAGTGAGAACATGTGGTATTTGGTTTTCTGTTCCTGCATTAATTTGCTTAGGATGACCTCCAGCATTATCCATGCTGCTGCAAAGGACATGATTTTGTTCTTTTTTATGGTTGCATAGTATTCCATGGTGTAACAAATTTTCATTGATGGGTACCTGGGTTGATTCCATGTCTTTATTATTGTGAATAGTGTTGCAATGAACAAACAAGTGCATGTGATGTTTTGGTAGGATAATTTATTTCCTTTTATGTATATACTCAGTAATGGGAATGCTGGGATAAATAGTAGTTCTGTTTTAATAACTACCTTTGAGAAATTTTCAGACTGCTTTCCACAGTGGCTGGACTAACTTACATTTCTACCAATGGTGTATAAGCATTCCTTTTTCTCTGCAGCCGCCAGCGGAATCTATTATTTCTGGTTTTATCGTAATAGCCATTCTGACGAGTATAAGATGGTATTTCATTGGTTTTTCATTTGCATTTCTCTGATGATTAGTGATGTTGAGCATTTTTTCATGTTTGTTGATCACATGTATGTTTTCTTTTGAGAAGTGTCTGTTCATGTTCTTTGCCCAGTATTTAATGGGGTTATTTGTTTTTTGCTTGTTGTTTAAGTTGCCTATAGACTCTGGATATTAGGCCTTTGTCAGAAGCATAGTTTGTGAATATCTTCTCCCACTCTGTAGGTTGTCTGTTTTCTCTGTTAATAGTTTCTTTTGCTGTGCAGAAGCTGTTTAGTTTAATTAGGGCCCACTTGTCTATTTTTGGTTTTGCTGCAATTGCTTTTGAGGACTTAGCCAAAAATTCTCTGTGAAGGCTGATATTGAGAATAGTATCTCTTAGGTTGTTTTCCAGAATGTTTATAGTCTGCAGCCTTATATTTAAACCTTTAATCCATTCTGAGTTAATTTTTGTATATGGTGAAAGGTAGGAGTCCACGTTCAATCTTCTGCATATGGCTAGCCAGTTATCCCAATATCATTTGTTGAAAAGGGGGTCTTTTCCCAATTACTTGTTTTTGTTGTCCTCTGAAATCCGGCAGAGACACAATGAAAAAAGGAAAACTTCAGACCAATATCCCTCATGAACATAGATGCAAAAATCCTCAAAATACACTAGCAAATCAAATCCAGCAGCACGTCAAAAAGTTAATATACAATGATCAAGTAGGCTTTATTCCTGGGATGCCAGGCTGGTTCACCAAATTCAAATCAGTAAGTGTGATTCACCACGTAAACAGAATCAAAAGCAGAAACCATATGATCATCTCAATATACACAGAGAAAAGCTTTCGATAAAATCCAACATCCCTTCATGATAAAAACCCTCAACAGAGTAAGAATTGAAGGAACATACCATAAAATAATAAGACATATCTATGAAAATTCCACAGCCAGCATCATAGTGAATGGGCAAGTGCTTACACCATTCCCCTTGAGAAGTGGAACAAGACAAGGATGCCCACTCTCACTACTATTCAATGTGGTACTCGAAGTCCTAGCCAGAGCAATCAGGCAAGAGAAATAAATGAAAAGCCTCCAAATAAGGAAAAGAAGTAGTCAAACTATCTCTCTTTGCTGATGACATGATTCTATTCCTGGAAAATCCTAGACTCTGCCAAAAGGCTCCTAGAATTGATAAACAACTCTAGTAAAGTTTCAGGATAGGAAATCAATGTACAAAAATCAGTGGTATTTTTTATACACCAATAACGTCCAGGCTGAGAGTTAAATTAGGAACACAATCCCAGTTATAACAGCCACAAAGAAAATGAAATGAGGCAGCGCTCCTTTCACGGGGGCACTAGCTGCAGGGGATCTGTTCCGCAGAGCCCTGACTCAGCGAGAGATGAATAAAGTACACTGACACGCAGATACTCTGCACTGCCAGTCCAGCTGAGGGTCCGAGCCGCTTACAGGCTCCAAGCTGAGTTCTGTAAACAGTTGCGACACGGCCATGATCAGCTAGTGAGGCTCACATTTATTCAGTAAGACTAATTAACAAAAGTTGTGAGTAAACACCACTAGAGGGTAAAGATTAAAGGCCAGGTTCCCAGGCCTAAAGCAAACACCATTTGCGGGTGATAAACTTCTGCCAATCCCCACCCGCTCCCAGTAGGAGGCAGTAAAGTACCCGCGGTAGGACAAAGGTCAGTCTTAAGCCCATATAAGTAAACAGGTTAGTAAGATAAACTTCCCACATTCCTTTGTACTTGCACCCTAATCTTTCTGGCTCCTGAAGAGAGACCCTGGCTGCCTTCCACCAAGCAATCTGAAGCTATGCAAACTCTCACGGCCTTCCAAGAGAGTTTTTGACTATTACTATAACTATATTTAATATTTTTCCCATCAGCTTGATTGAACCCCAACAATGAAATACCTAGGAATACAGCTAACCAAGAAGTAAAAGATCTGTACAAGAAAAACTAAAAAATACTGCTGAATATAACCGTAGATGACACAAACAAATGGAAAAATATTCCATGCTCATGGATTGGAAGAATCAATATCATTTTTCTAATTCTTGTTTTGTGGAAGATTTTTATAAAAGGAAGATAATATTCACAAATATATTTTCATAATTAAAATTAATATTTTGAATTACATGAGTATGACCATAAATGATGGGTCTATTACATTTTTAAAACTTCCATTAACTAAGGTAGGCATTTTTGAGAACTTTACGAGATGACATTGCGTTGCTCTCATGCCTATTGCCAGGGTGATTGCACAATAACTATATTATCTATTGCGTGAACAAAGCTTCCTCACTGGTCTCCCTAGCACCTAATTTGTTGCCATGTGATACATTTTACAGGCTGCAGCAGAACTAGTTTAAACACACATGTCACATTTCTTTTTAGAGAATTCAGTTATAGTTTTGCATTACTCTACAGCTAAAATCTAAATTAATTAATGTGTATGAACAGGCTCTGGCCATTATTCATATCTTTTGTCCACCTCTCTTCTCTCTTCAGTGTACTCTGACTAAACTGTACTAAATTTCTGTCATCTCTATTATCTATTTTTCCTCATATTCCATACTGTTTTCACTGTCTAGAACAACATTTTATCCATGCCAGTTTTGGGGGTGTTAGCTCATTCATTCTTAGAGAAATCCTTCAAAAATGGTTACTATCTGATACTTCCACTCTCATTTAAAAAACCACACTTTGGTCTAATCATTCTTTTTTTGTTTTTTGTTTTTTTGTCTTCTACTATTCTGAAAAACTTAATTTTAATAGTAGTTAGGTGTTCTAAGATGTCAGCTTGACAATAGTGTGCAAGGTATTTAGTTAACTTAACCTTGAACTGATACTAACTTCAGTTAATTAATTGATATTCATTAGCTATCTAGATCATTTCTAAGTAAGAAAATGTTAAAACATTGTTACTGATGCCTCATTGTGAAGGTTTACTTCTGGGTTAACTTCTTGAGATTAGTTTATATTCCTTTTTTACTTACTTTTGGAGAAAAATGTTTTGTTTATTATACCCATAGAAATAGTTCTTGCATAGTCATATATGCTATTACATACAATTATAAAAAATATATTCAAGTTTTCATTTTAGTAATTAATACTGCTCTTCTTTTTTCACATTTGAGGAGTATATCTTGTTTTCCAGAACAAATAAGACAATATGGCTTAGCAACTCTTATATTTTAACAATGTTGAACTTTATCTGAATTTTGTGTTCCTAGGAAGTAGCAGCATTTAAGAAACCACCACTACTTCTGCCATTCGTTTATGTTCCAAGAAATGACTAACCATAAAAGACCACTTTACTCTTGTATATTACAAGAAAAGAGCTGTCACAATCTTTTCTCATGACTTCCATAAACCTTGTAATTATTTACCTGCCTTTGTAAAAATCCTCTTCCTTTCCTTTTCCTTACTTAACATTCTCTTTCTTAGAATAAATAGCATAAATAAAATTATCTCTTTAATTGTCCAGTGCATTTTGTCTTTCAAAGCTTTGATGCCAAGACTCAAAGAAAATTGAAACTACCATGGATCCATATTTATTCTACCCAGGTAATGAGGTCTGTTCGTAATAAGGTCTCTTGGTGTACCTTGTGCACTGTTCCTGATTAGCAACCTTCTCACTTTTGAAAGAAATGCAATCATGTAATCTCATAGGTTTACTTTCAAAGTATTTTTTTGTCATTTTGGTTAAATAGGCAACCAAATAATTTTCCCCTATAATCTATTATCTTGTCTTTATCAACTATTCAAATCTCTTGAAATATTTTGTTATTTTGCTTTCCAAAAATAGTATTATGTCACAAAAGACCCAAACAAATGAAAAAACATTCCATATTCATGAATAAGAAAACTCAAACTTGTTAAAATGTCAGTTCTTGCCAATTTGATCTATAGATTCAATATAATCACAATCAAAATCCCAGCAAGTTGCTTGTCAACATAGTAAACTAATTCTAAGGTTTATATAAAAAGTCAAAAGACCAGAATACCTGACACAATATTGAAGAAGAAGAATCAAGTCAGAGGACACTACCTGATTTCAAATCTTACTATGAAGCTACAGTAATCCAGACACATAGATTGGCAAAGTAACAGACAGATGGATCAATGAAACAGAGTAGAAAACCCAGAAATAGACCCTAACAAATATACTCAACTGATTTTTGACAAAGGAGAAAAGAACTAACAAATGAAAAAAAGATTGTCTTTTCAACAAATGGTGCTGAAACAACCAGGTAGCTAGTTGCAAAACAGTGAATCTAGACACTGACCTTACTTAATATAAATTAACTAAAAAATTAACCTAAATATAAAAGTAACTAAAAATCAATCTAAATATAATGCAATATGAAATGCAAAATTTCTAGAATGTAACATAGGATAAACTCCATGGTAACTTAGGTTTGCAAATGAGTTTTTAGATACAACAACAAAAGCATGATCTATGAAAAAAATTAAAATGTTAGACTTAATTAAAATTAAAAACGTCTGCTCTGTGAAAGATAATGTTAAGAGAATGGAAAGACAAACAACAGACTTGGAGAAAATATTTGCAAACACATATCTAATAAAAGACTTGTATCCAAAATATACAAAGAACTCTTAAAACTCAACAATTTTTTTTAAAAGTCCAATGAAAAAATAGGCAGATGATCTGAACAGCCACCTCAACAACAACAACAAATATATATATATGGCAAATAAGAATATAAAACAATGTTCAACATTATAAGTAATTATAATCGAAATGTAGGAAAATCCAAAACATGGACGGAATTAAATATTGAAGAGAATGTGGATTGACAGGAAATGTCATTACTGGTGGAAATGCAAAATGGTACAGCCACTTTGGAAGATAGTTTTAATTTTTTATTTATTTATTTATTTATTTATTTATTGAGATGGAGTCTCGCTCTGTAGCCCAGGCTGCAGTGCAGTGGCGCGATCTCAGCCCACTGCAAGCTCCGCCTCCCAGGTTCAAGCCATTCTCCTGCCTCACCCTCCGGAGTAGCTGGGACTACAGGCGCCCGCCACCACACCCGGAATAATTTTTTTTTTTTTTTTTTTTTTTTTTGTATTTTTACTAGAGACGAGGTTTCACTGTGTTAGCCAGGATGGTCTCGATCTCCTGACCTCGTGATCCACCCACCTCAGCCTCCCAAAATGCTGGGATTACAGGCGTGAGCCACTGTGCCCAGCCGGAAGATAGTTTTTAAAGTTATTACAAAACTAAGCATACTCTCATACTTTTATACTTTTACCATATGATTCAGCTACCACAGTCCTTAGTATTTGCCCAAGTAAGTTGAAACTTCATGTCTACACAAAAATCTTCATATGAATGTTTATAGCATCTTGTTTTATAATTGCCAAAAATTGGAGAAAACTAAGATGTCCTTAAATAGGTGAATGAATTATTTTTTTAAAAAACCGTGGAACATCCATCTGAATAGTGGAATAACATCTGAATAATAGAATGTTATTCAGCAATAAAAGAAATGAGCTATCAAGCCACCAAAAGACATGCAGGAACCTTAAATGCATATTGCTAGGTGAAAAAAAGCCAGTCTTAAAAACTATGTACTGTATGATTCCAATTGTGTGACATTCTAGAAAAGGCAAAACTGTAGAGACATTAAAAAAATCAGCTCTTGCCAGGGCATTAAGGGTGAGGAGGAGGAATGAATAGGTAGAATAGGAGGAATTTTTAAGGCAGTGAAACTATTCTATATGATACTGTAATGGTGGATACACGAGCTTATGCATTTGGCAAAACCTGTAGAATGCACAATACAAAGAAAGAACCCTTATATAAACTATGGCACTAGTCAATAATAACATACTAGCATTTGTCTGTCACTTGTAAGAAATATACCACACGAATGAAGATGTCAGTAATAGGGAAAACTGACAGGTAGAGAAAGGAAGTATATGAGAACACTGTAATTTCTGTTCAACTTTTGTATCACCCTAAATGACTCTAAAAGGTATATTAATTAAGATAAAAATTATAAATGATACCTTTTGAGCTTAAAACTGTATTTTTGATTTCCCAGAAGGCTTCTGGAAAATCACAAATGATTTCTTTCACTTCGAAAAGAAGGGGTGGCAGAAATAATTAGGTTCATTTAATATGTTACTGTTGATGCAATGTATATGAAGAATGGTCAAATCAGAAGAGATTCTTAGACTTTCTAGAGTTAAATTGTATTGCTAAAATGTTCTTAATGTATGGATTACAGAACATGTATGTGAAGTTCGTATGATTTGCCTTTGTCCTCACAGTCCATGGCATGTTTCTATCATTGTTCTTTGGCTGCTTTGCTGATATTAGACAATAGTATAGTATTTTCAGTAATAATTTCAGTTATTTGTAAGACATCAACTTGTTTGTAAATCTAGTTCTTTAATATAAACAGGGCATCTCTCTTAGGCCATTGGTTTTGAACTGGGGATTCATATCATTTAACTGTAGAGTTTTATTAATATACAGATATTCCAGATTTACATAATTTATTTTTATTCTTGATATATTCTGACTGTATGTTTGATATCTGGAGTATTTTCTTTGTAAATAATATGTTCCTTTCAGCTTTGTAAGTTAAATGTACTAACTGTATCTACTATTTTTGCAAATAGTTTTATTATGCTTATAAATTTTTGTCTAATATAATTTTGGATTGACTTTTATCTTATTTTGCATGCCACAGGAAATAAACAAATTTTCTTTTTCACTCGTATTATTCTTGTAATGAACTCTCATCAGATATTTCAGTTTTTTAAATTACTAATATTAAGTTACCCACAGCCTTTTTAAGTCTTTGTCATCTGTGCATAGTTTTTGTTTTATTCTAATGCTACCCTGAAAGCACTTGTGATCAGCTGTAAGCCAGTATGCTTCATATTTAACAACAACAACAACAACAACAACAACAGAAACTGTGTTAGAGATCCATAGGAAAGGACTATACAAGGTACTTTTGGGTACAGGTTTCTGACAGCAGTATTTAAACAGCTTTTGGATCACTTCTTTGTATTTCCAAAACTCTAAGTAAGAGGTGGACAGGTTCACAATATGTTCACCAAAGATAGATCACGAAAAGAATTAATTATATAAGACTGAGTGTATTGATGAGAGATTATTGTGGATTTTGTTTCAAATTATTCTGATTTTTTATTGTTCTGTTTTTTAGACATACAAAGCGTCTCCTAATCTTTTCTTTTAAGCTATGTATAACTTATAACAATTTAGTAAACTATGGTTTTGCAAACTAAAATTATACATTTGTAAATGATATGTTTTTCACTCTGCCTGACCATTCCTGAATTCAAAAAAATCTTATTGAGTATCATTATTTTTGTGGAAATATAAGTCTTTTAATATATTCAGTAGAGCATGTTTTCTTTGTTAGCAGGACATAATTGGAAATATATGTACCCAAAGCCTTGTCTGGGCTATCACATTTGAGGATGATGCTCACATAGTCAGATATGACCAGATAATTTTAAGGAACTAAGGTTGGCTTATCGAGACAATAATCACAAAGCCCTCTTGGGAAAACTACCCTCATACATGGCTTACAGGATTTCCAACATTACAGATGCGTAAAGAAGGCCACTTCCTATCAAGACCACAAAACTCAGAATGTTTTGGGGGCTTTAAGAAAAAAAAAGTAACACTGAAATTTAAAGGTTTTCAGGTGATGACCCGTTTGTTAGTTTCCTATTGTTGCTATAACAAAATACCACAAACTTGTAGACAAAACAAAATATTTTATTATCTTAAAGTTTTGTAATTCAGAAGTTTGAAATGGGTATCACTGGGCTAAATTCAAGATACGAGAATGTCTACATTCCTTTCTGTAGACTGTAGGAAATAATTCAATTTCTTTCCCCTTCCAGCTTTTAGAAGCCACCCCTATTCTTTAATTCCTTGGCTTGTGACTACCTTTCTTCATTTTCAAAGCCAGCAAGTACAAGTTGATTTCATCACAACTCATAATTTGGATTCTCTTTTTCTGCTTCCTTCTTCCCCATTTAAGAACAGTAAACTTTATATAGGTACCATCTGTATAATCCAGGATAATCTCTCTGTTTTATGATCAGTTGAATAGCAACCAATTCGATCTTGAATTGTAATTTCCCCTTCTCATATAAAGTTGTATATTCGTAGGTTCCAGGGACTAGGATGTGGACATCTTTGTGGAGGGCATTGGTCTGACACCACACCAGCTCTTGGCTTGACTTCTAGTTTTAAGAGATTTTTAAAAGTACAATCTTGGATTTTCTTTTTAATGAAAACTTCCAGCAAATCAAAATTTAAAAATCCAATATGGTAATTTACTACTCTTGCCCCTCCTATGTAATAATCCAGCCAAATCTAACGGTACTACTATCTAATAATAATACTATTTTGTGATCAAGAATAATCTTTCTTTGAAATTAGTTTTTATCAAAAAAGGGGTCACTCTAAAGAGAAATTTTGTGAATCAGTGACAAACAATGTGTCATCTATAGCATATCCTTTTGGTTTATCAAATTCTAGCCCTATTCATTCTGAGCTATCTGGAGCCCACATTCATCTTGAGCTATTTTTCACCACTATGTAATTTGCCAATAGCTGATGAATATGCAAATTGTTTTGCCTGATGGACATTTAATTGACTTCCTAACCTTCCATATAAAACCAGTTTTGGTACCTACTTACAGATCAGACAGATATTATTACCTTGTCCAAGTTGTCAATCCTTGACAAAATTTCAATTCTCCAAGTTTTCTTTAATATCTGTCAATAGCCCTCCAAACTAAGTTTTCCAATCTTTCTCCTTCCTCAGTGTCACCAAGAAGTAAAACTTGACTTTGCATATCTTTATCTTGACTCTGATTGTGTTGGGGCTGGCCATTTTACCAGGATCTGAAGAAGTTCTGCAAGTGGAACCTTGGCTACTTGATATAAATCTTGAAGGACTAACCACTGCAAGAGACCATCCATGGGCCCAAATTCTTCCTGGACAAGGTCCTATCTGGATCATTAAGGAAGTCTAGCAAAATATCCATGTCATGATACAAGAGGTAACCAGACTATGGTCAGCATCCACCAAGGCATCAATTTTCTAGCTTGAGAGTTTTGAGAACTCAATTAGTAGTGCTGCATAACCTCCTGGAATCCCCTAGACTGGTTAATCTCAGGGTCCAAACCTGGATTCTTTATTTTAATACAATATTTTATATCAATATTTCTCTTTTTCATTATTTTAGGCTTCCCTCTTTTAAGATTCCTAAACTCCAGGACAAGAACAGTCATAACAAGGGTTCTCAACTCTGCTGAGCCATTCAACAGATGGTTCAACCACTTTTACAGAAAAAAAAAAAAAAAGAATCTTCCAGTGACTATTTCTGACATGCTTCTTTGCCTCACTCAGAAAGTTAATGATCAACTCAAGTTATTTAGCAATGAAGACATTTGTCTTGTACAAAAAGAGGGATTGACCAACTCCAAGCATATATGTGCTATCTAGTGAGATAACAAATGGAAAACACTACTTGGAACATAAAAAGCACTTAATCACTATCATTTTTTTAACTCTACATTTCACTGTAATCTCTTTAAGTTCAGCAGTGAGTTTATACTTCTTTTTATATTTCATTTGTAAGACACCAACTTCAACCCACTATATGCTCAATAGTTTTTTATAAACATAATTTATGTCCATTAGACCGACAGCACAGAGGTAATTTCCTTATGATTTATACTTAAACATAGTATTTCTACCATTGTTTAGTATGGTCACATAACCATGTAAAATATTCTGCTGTTGATTACTTACTTAATTACTTGAAAGACCTCAGTTTTTTTCTAAAAATTTGATAGCTATAATATGTACACTATTATAAATTAAATAGATATTCATATACTTATATATATTATATATGTACATATCAGGACAATCTTACTCCAGGTAACTCCTTCTCTCTGTATTTCATAGGCTTATTACCAGAAATAAATTTGATAATGCAAATGAAAATATTTGTAAAGTACTGCACAAAAATTTAATAAACTATGATATTTATATGATTAATATCTAAAAATGGGGAAGAGAATAAGGTCATATGGAATTGATCTACATCTGGTTATCTTCAACTAGATGCCTAATATCCTAAAGATTTCAAAAAATTGGAATTATTTTCTCCCCAATGAAGCAATTTATATCTAGCTTAAAGTATAATGTAAGTAATGAAAAAATAGCTCTTCTCAATCAGTTCTGACCTAAATCCAAGTCCTATAACAATCTTTCAAATGTATCCATTCTTTTTCTTATTCCTTGTTTCTAAAACTCATGTTTATCCTGTTATTTCTTGATTTTTAATTTTGAGTCTATATGTACTGTGGCAGTGTTTACTTCTCTCTTGTACTTTCCCAGTTCTGACATAGTCACCCTTTCCCATCTCCCAGTGAATCTTGTATTAGTTCATTTTCACACCACTAATAAGACATACCTGAGTCTGGGTAATTTATAAAGGAAAGAGGTTTAAATGATTCACAGTTCAGCATGGCTGGGGAGGACCCACAACCATGGTGAAAGGCTAAGGAGGAACAAAGGCATGTCTTACATGGTGGCAGGCAAGAGATTGTGTGCAGAGGAACTGCCCTTTGTAAAACCATCAGATCTATTGAGACTTACTCACTATCATGAGAATAGCATGGGAAAAACCCGCCCCTATGATTCAATTACCTCCCACTGAATCCCTCCTATGACACGTGGTGATTATGAGAGCTACAATTCAAGATGAGATTTGGGTGCAGACACAGCCAAACAATATCATTCTGCCCCTGGCCCCACCCAAATCTCATGTCCTCACCTTTCAAAACCAATCATTCCTTCCCAGCAGCTCTCCAAAGTCTTAACTCACTTCAGCATTAACTCAAACGTCCACAGCCCAAAGTCTCATCTGAGACAAAGCAAGTCCCTTCTGCCTAAGACCCTATAAAATTAAAAGCAAGTTACTTACTTCCTAGATACAATAGGGGTCCAGGTAAATACATTCCAAATGGGAGAAATTGGCCAAAATGAAGGGGCTCCAGGCCCAACACAAGTCCAAAATTTAATAGAGCAGTAATTAAGCCTTAAATTACCAAAATAATATCCTTTGACACTATGTCTCAAATTCAAGTTATGTTAATGCAAGACGTGGGCTCCCAAGCCTTGGGCAGCTTTGCCCCTGTAGCTTTGCAGGATACAGTCCCCCTCCTGGCTGCTTTCACAGGCTGGTGTTGAGTGTCTGCAGCTTTTTCAGGCACACAGTGAAAGCTGTCTACAGATCTACCATTCTGGAGTCTGGAGAATGATGGCCCTCTTCTCATGGCTCCACTAGGCAGAGCCCCACTGGGGATCCTGTGTGGGGGCTCCTACCCACATTTTCCTTCTGCACTGCCCTAGCAGAACTTCTCCACAAGGACGCTGCCCCTGTAGCAAACTTTTGCCTGAACATCAGGGCTTTTCTACATATCCTCTGAAATCGAGGTGAAGGTTCCCAAACCTCAATTCTTGACTTCTGTGCAACCACAGGCTCAACACCACGTGGAAGCTGCCAAGCTCGGGGCTTGCACTCTCTGAAGCCATGACCCAAGCTGTGCCTTGGCCCCTTTTAGCCATGATTGGAGTGGCTGAGACACAGAGCACCAATTTCCTAGGCTGCACACAGCAGGGGGATCCTGGGCCTGGCCCACAAAACCACTTTTCTCTTTATAGGCCTCTGGACCTGTGATGGGAGGGACTGCCACGGAGGTCTCTGACATTCCCTGGAGACATTTTCCCCATTGTCTTGGTGACTAACATTTGGCTTCTCATTATTCATGCAAATTTCTGCAGCTGGCTTGATTTCTCCTGAGGAAGCAGGGTTTTCTTATCTACTCCATAATCAGCCTACATATTTTTCAAACTTTTATGCTCTGCTTTCTCTTGAATGCTTTGCTGCTTAGAAATTTATTCTGCCAGATACCCTACATCATCTCTCTAAAGTTCAAAGTTCCACAGATCTCTAGGACAGGGGCAAAATGCTGACAGTCTCTTTGCATAGCAAGAGTGAACTTTACTGCAGTTCCCAACGACTTCCTCATCTCCATCTGAGACCACCATATCATTATCAATATTTTGGTCAAAGCTGTTTAACAAGTCTCTAGGAAGTTCCAAGGTTTCCCACATCTTGTCTTCTGAGCCCTCCAAGTTTCTAGGAAGTTACAAACTTTCCCACATTTTCCTGTCTTCTTGTGAGGCCTCTGAACTGTTCCAACTTCTGCCTGTTACCCAGTTTCAAAGTTGCTTCCACATTTTTGGGTATCTTTACAGGAGCACCCCACTACCCAGTACCAATTTACTATATTAGTTTATTTTCATGTTGCTAATAAAGCCATACCCATATGAACACCAACAACTGAGACAGGTCTTAGTAAATTTAGAAAGTTTATTTTGCCAAGGTTGAGGACATGCACCTCCTGAGGACACGGCCTCAGGAGGTCCTGACCACATGTGCCCAAGGTGGTGAGAGCACAGCTTGGTTTTATACATTGTAGGGAGACATGAGACATCAATCAATATATGTAAAGTGAACATTGGTTCAGTCCAGAAAGGTGAGGCAAATCCAGGTGGGGAGGGGGCTTCCAGGTCACAGGTAGGTGAGAGACAAATGTTTGCATTCTTTTTAGGTTCTGATTAGCCTCTTCAAAGGAGGCAATCAGATATGCATTTATCTAAGTGAACAGTGGGATTATTTTGAATAGAATGGGAGGCATGTTTGCCCTACGAAATTGCAAGATTGAATTTTTCTTTTAGCTTAGTGATTTTGGGGCCTGTCAGGCCTCTGAGCCCAGGCCAGGCCATCGCATCCCCTGTGACTTGCACGTATATATCCAGATGGCCTGAAGTAACTGAAGATCCACAAAAGAAGTAAAAACAGCCTTAACTGATGACATTCCACCATTGTGATTTGTTCCTGCCCCACCCTAACTGATCAATGTACTTTGTAATCTCCCCCACCCTTAAGAAGGGACTTTGTAGTCTCCTCCACCCTTAAGAAGGCTCTTTGTAATTCTCCCCACCCTTGAGAATGTACTTTGTGAGATCCACCCCTGCCCACCAGAGAACAACCCCCTTTGACTGTAATTTTCCATTACCTTCCCAAATCCTATAAAATGGCCCCACCCCTATCTCCCTTCGCTGACTGTCTTTTCGGACTCAGCCCACCTGCACCCAGGTGAAATAAACAGCTTTATTGCTCACACAAAGCCTGTTTGGTGGTCTCTTCACATGGACGGGTATGAAATTTGGTGCCATGACTCGGATCGGGGGACCTCCCTTGGGAGATCAATCCCCCGTCCTCCTGCTCTTTGCTCCGTGAGAAAGATCCACCTACGACCTCAGGTCCTTAGACCGACCAGCCCAAGAAACATCTCACCAATTTCAAATCCGGTAAGCGGCCTCTTTTTACTCTCTTCTCCAACTTCCCTCACTATCCCTCAACCTCTTTCTTCTTTCAATCTTGGCGCTACACTTCAATCTCTCCCTTCTCTTAATTTCAATTCCTTTCATTTTCTGGTAGAGACAAAAGAGACACGTTTTATCTGTGGACCCAAAACTCCGGCGCCAGTCACGGACTGGGAAGGCAGCCTTCCCTTGGTGTTTAATCCTTGCAGGGACGCCTCTCTGATGATACACCCACGTTTCAAGGGTGTCAGACCACGCAGGGACGCCTGCCTTGGTCCTTCACCCTTAGCAGCAAGTCCCGCTTTTCTGGGGAAGGGGCAAGTACCCCAACCCCTTCTCTCCTTGTCTCTACCCCTTCTCTGCTTTTCTGGGGAAGGGGAAAGTACCCCAACCCCTTCTCTCCTTGTCTCTACTCCTTCTCTGCTTTTCTGGGGAAGGGGCAAGTACCCCAACTCCTTCTCTCCTTGTCTCTACCCCTTCTCTGCTTTCCTGGGGCAGGGGCAAGTACCCCTCAACCCCTTCTCCTTCACCCTTAGCGGCAAGTCCCGCTTTCCTGGGGCAGGGGCAAGTGCCCCTCAACCCCTTCTCCTTCACCCTTAGCGGCAAGTCCTGCTTTCCTGGGGCAGGGGCAAGTACCCCTCAACCCCTTCTCCTTCACCCTTAGCGGCAAGTCCCACTTTCCTGGGGCAGGGGCAAGTATCCCTCAACCCCTTCTCCTTCACCCTTAGCAGCAAGTCCTGCTTTTCTAGGGGGCAAGAACCCCGAAACCCCTTCCCTCCGTGTCTCTATGTTCTCTTTTCTCTGAGTTTGCTTCCTTCACTATGGGCAACCTTCTACCCTCCATTCCTCCTTCTTCTCCCTTAGCCTGTGTGCTCAAGAACTTAAAACCTCTTCAACTCACACCTGACCTAAAACCTAAATGCCTTATTTTCTTCTGCAACACTGCTTGGCCCCAATACAAACTTGACAATGGCTCTAAATGGCCAGAAAACAGCACTTTCGATTTCTCCATCCTACAAGACCTAAATAATTTTTGTCGAAAAATGGGCAAATGGTCTGAGGTGCCTTACGTCCAGGCATTTTTCACACTTCATTCCCTCCCTAGCCTCTGTTCCCAATGTGATTCCTCCCAGATCCTCCTTCTTTCCCTCCTGCCTGTCCCGTCAGTCCCAACCCAAGCATCGCTGAGTCTTCCCAGTCTTCCTTTTCTACAGACCCATCTGACCTTTCCCCTCCTCCCCAAGCTGCTCGTCACCAGACCGAGCTAACTCCCAATACTTCCTCAGCCTCCACTCCTCCACCCTATAATCCTTCTATCACCTCCCCTCCTCACACCTGGTCCGGCTTACAGTTTAGTTCTGCGACTAGCTCTTCCCCACCTGCCCAACAATTTCCTCTTAGAGAGGTGGCTGGAGCTGAAGGCATAGTCAGGGTACATGTACCTTTTTCTCTATCAGACCTCTCTCAGATCAGTCAACGTTTAGGCTCTTTCTCATCAGACCCCACTAAATATATACAGGAATTCCAATATCTAACTCTGTCCTACAATTTAACCTGGAGTGACTTAAATGTCATCCTGACTTCTACCCTCTCCCCAGATGAACAGGAAAGAGTTTTTTCTCTAGCCCAATCTCATGCTGATAACCGCCGGCTTCATAAGCCAGACCTCCAGGAAGGCATTAGAGCAGTTCCCCGAGAGGATCCCCAATGGAACCACCAGGCAAATTCCCCAGGGACCCACTGGAAATCAGACTGCCCAGCTCGCCCGGGAGCCACTCCTAGAGCCCCTAAAGCTCTAGCCCAAGGCTCTCTGACTGACTCCTTCCCAGATCTGCTTGGCTTAGTGACTGAAGATTGATGCTGCCCAATCGCCTTGGAAGCCCCCTGGACCATCACAGATGCCGAGCTTTGGGTAACTCTCACAATGGAGGATCCCCAGCCATATGAAGACACCCTAGCTGTACGATCAGTTCTTGTTAAGAATCTGACCCCTCAAACTCTACAACCTCGATGAGCCGGACCCTACTTAGTCATCTATAGTACCCCGACTGCCGTCCGCCTGCAGGATCCTCCCCACTTGGTTCACCGTTCCAGAATAAAGCTGTGTCCATCGGACAGCCAGCCTAATCCCTCCTCTTCCTCCTGGAAGTCGCAAGTACTCTCCCCTACTTCCCTTAAACTCACTCGTATTTCTGAAGAACAGTAATAACTCTTATGAGCCTAATACATCCCTTCATTCTATTAGGTCTTTTCGTCCTTACCCTACTTTTTGCAACAGGGCTTTATGAAGCCACCTCCACCACTTAGGCTGAGCCCCAAAAAACTAGTCATCCCTACTATCTTCTGTCCGGTCATACTCCTATTCTCCATTCTCAACTACTTATAAATTCCCTGCTCCTGTTTACACTGCTGGTTTACACTGTTTCTTCAAACCATCACAGCTGATATCTCTTGGTGCTAGCCCCAAACTGCCACTCTTAACTCCCTCTTAGAGTGGGTAGATGATCTTTGCTGGCAAGGCACCCTCCAATACTTCCATCCTGATGAAGTTCTATTCTTTACTTTTTACTCACTCTTATTCTCATTCCCATTCTTATGCCACCCTCCACCTCTCCCCAGCTATCTCCACCACACTATCAACCTTACCCATTCTCTCCTAGCCGCTTCTAATCCCTCCTTAGTGAACAACTGCTGGCTTTGCATTTCTCTTTCTTCCAGTGCCTACACAGCTGTCCCCACCTTACAGACAGACTGGGCAACATCTCCCGTCTCCCTACACTTCTGAACTTCCTTTAACAGCCCTCACCTTTACCCTCCTGAATAACTCATTTACTTTCTAGACAGGTCCAGCAAGACTTCCCCAGACATTTCACATCAGCAAGCTGCCGCCCTCCTTCGCACTTATTTAAAAAACCTTTCTCCTTATATTAACTCTACTCCCCCCATATTTGGACCTCTCACAACAAAAACTACTATTCCTGTGGCTGCTCCTTTATGTATCTCTCGGCAAAGACCCACTGGAATTCCCCTAGGTAATTTTTCACCTTCTCGATGTTCCTTTACTCTTCATCTCCGAAGTCCAACTACACACATCACTGAAATAATTGGAGCCTTCCAGCTCCATATTACAGACAAGCCCTCTATCAATACTGACAAACTTAAAAACATTAACAGTAATTATTGCCTAGGAAGACACTTGCCCTGTATTTCGCTCCATCCTTGGCTACCTTCCCCTTGCTCATCAGACTCTCCTCCCAGGCCCTCTTCTTGTTTACTTATACCCAGCCCCAAAAATAACAGTGAAAGGTTGCTCAAAGATACTCAACGTTTTCTCATACACCATGAAAAACGAACCTCACCCTCTACGCAGTTACCCCATCAGTCCCCATTACAATCTCTGACAGCTGCTGCCTTAGCTGGATCCCTAGGAGTCTGGGCACAAGACACCCCTTTCAGCACTCCTTCTCATCTTTTTACTTTACATCTCCAGTTTTGCCTCGCACAAGGTCTGTTCTTCCTCTGTGGATCCTCTACCTACATGTGCCTACCTGCTAATTGGACAGGCACATGCACACTAGTCTTCCTTACCCCCAAAATTCAATTTGCAATTGGGACCGAAGAGCTCCCTGTTCCCCTCATGACAGTGACATGACAAAAAAGAGTTATTCCACTAATTCCCTTGCTGGTCGGTTTAGGACTTTCTGCCTCCACTATTGCTCTCGGTACTGGAATAGCAGGCATTTCAACCTCTGTCACGACCTTCCGTAGCCTCTCTAATGACTTCTCTGCTAGCATCACAGACATATCACAAACTTTATCAGTCCTCTAGGCCCAAGTTGACTCTTTAGCTGCAGTTGTCCTCCAAAACCACCGAGGCCTTGACTTACTTACTGCTTAAAAAGGAGGACTCTGCATATTCTTTTTTTTTTTTTTTTTTTTATACTTTAAGTTTTAGGGTACATGTGCACATTGTGCAGGTTAGTTACATATATATACATGTGCCATGCTGGTGTGCTGCACCCACTAACTCGTCATCTAGCATTAGGTATATCTCCCAATGCTATCCCTCCCCCCTCCCCCTTCCCCACCACAGTCCCCAGAGTGTGATATTACCCTTCCTGTGTCCATGTGATCTCATTGTTCAATTCCCACCTATGAGTGAGAATATGCGGTGTTTGGTTTTTTGTTCTTGCGATAGAGGAGTGTTGTTTTTACCTAAATCAATCTGGCCTGGTGTATGACAACATAAAAAAACTCAAGGATAGAGCCCAAAAACTTACCAACCAAGCAAGTAATTTCACTGAACCCCCTTGGGCACTCTCTAATTGGGTGTCCTGGGTCCTCCCAATTCTTAGTCCTTTAATACCCATTTTTCTCCTCCTTTTATTCAGACCTTGTATCTTCTGTTTAGCTTCTCAATTCATCCAAAACCATATCCAGGCCATCACCAATCATTCTATACAACAAATGTTTCTTCTAACATCCCCACAATATCACCCCTTACCACAAGACCTCCCTTCAACTTAATCTCTCCCACTCTAGGTTCCCATGCCGCCCCAATCCCGCTTGAAGCAGCCCTGAGAAACATCGCCCATTCTCTCTCCATACCAACCCCCAAAAATTTTCGCCGCTCCAACACTTCAATGCTATTTTGTTTTATTTGTCTTATTAATATAAGAAGGCAGGAATGTCAGGCCTCTGAGCCCAGGCCAGGCCATCGCATCCCGTGACTTGCACGTATACATCCAGATGGCCTGAAGTAACTGAAGATCCACAAAAGAAGTAAAAACAGCCTTAACTGATGACATTCCATGACTGTGATTTGTTCCTGCCCCACCCTAACTGATCAATGTACTTTGTAATCTCCCTCACCCTTAAGAAGGGACTTTGTAGTCTCCCCCACCCTTAAGAAGGTTCTTTGTAATTCTCCCCACCCTTGAGAATGTACTTTGTGAGATCCACCCCTGCCCACCAGAGAACAACCCCCTTTGACTGTAATTTTCCATTACCTTCCCAAATCCTATAAAATGGCCCCACCCCTATCTCCCTTCGCTGACTGTCTTTTCGGACTCAGCCCACCTGCACCCAGGTGAAATAAACAGCTTTATTGCTCACACAAAGCCTGTTTGGTGGTCTCTTCACACGGATGCGTATGAAAGGGCCCAAGATGTTTTCCTTTCACATTTCACCCCTTTTATTTTTTAAAATCTTCTGGAGAAAGAATTTTAGAAGAAAATGAGTATTTGGACCCAGGTTTCATCTGATCTCTTATGGTTAGGATGGTTTATTCCTAGTCAGGTAGGTCCTAAGTTATTAGGAAGGCTCATTTTTAGAAGGCTGTGAAGTCTCATGCCTTATGAAGAGAAAATAGGAGGAAGAAAGGAGAAAAAACAACAAGAAACAAAAGAAAAATCCTAGAAAAGTGATATAGGCCACATTACTTTGAAGTTCACATATCAATATGCAGGTATGAAAGTGGCTTGTGTGTGTAAATAGGTTGCTGTTATATCCTTCTGAAGTTTAAGTTGTCTAGCTTCAGTTCACAGGGATTTACAAAAGTACAGCTTAATTTTCAATTATTTACAATCAGAAAAAATGGGGGGAAAGGAAAAGAAAGAAGAAAAACCATTTTTTATACTTTGTAAATTATATATATAATTTTAGAGAACTGTAGCCAGGATAAATTAGAATTCAGCCCAAACTGTAGAAAGTAATAAAAATTGGAAAACATTAGGCAAGAATAAAGTCTGACAACAGGTATACTATAGTTTTTGAAACAATTTTTCTCTCTCCATTTTTCCATTTTTACTAAAGACAAATCATGTTAGGACTGATTTGCTTTATTATACTTTGCCAGATTATTTATATAAAGTTCAGCAAGAATAATAATTTTTCACATAGGCTTTTAAAATTGGCCTTGATGGAACTTTGTTCTGTAGAAGAACTCTCAGATAAGACTTTTTTAAAGCCCAGCCCAGCCATGGATTTGTGCCATGAAATACCTATGAGTTGGAAGGATTTCCTCTCCTCTTGAGGTTCCAAGATAAACCTGGGGCTCCTGGACCTGTCAGAAAGTGACAATCTTTACCTAGCACAGGTCAGAAACCCTGTATAGGAATTGTATAAACTATGTGGCCAGTTTTCCCAAATGATTTATTGGCTCCATAAGTGAAGTTTGATTCCTAAAGGAAAGCACACCAATCCAGTAAAAGCCTTAGTAAAATAACCAGTTTCTCCAACTGTGTCCTGTTACAAATGAAAACAGATTCTTATTGCACTTACACAAATAACTGTATTGCTGTAAGTTAAGAATACTCACAAATAGTTTCCAAATTCTGAAAAAAATCAGATAAAGAGAAACAAATATGCTCCAAATTTTGTTCATAGGAGTATACTAAATTGTTAAAAAGCTGTCAGTAGCTCAAAAGAAAAGTTTCAAGACCCTGAAAAACAAAACAAAGGATCAGCAATGGTTTACACAAAAAGTCAAAAAGATTAGTTCAGACCATGCAGTTAATTCCTGTTCTGCTTGATATTTATGACCATTTTAGCTCTACATGAGTCCTGAAAGTTTTTCCTCTATTCTGATGTCACAATCTCCAAAGTTATGAGAAACCTGCATTCAAGAGCACATGTTAGAGTTTTATGGCTGATTATAAAACCACCTTCTAAAGAGGACCAAAACAAGACAACTATTGTCCATGGAAGAAAAAAGTCAAAGACACAATTGATAAAGGAAATTTTTTTATGTCTGTGTCAGACAAATATTTTAACACATCAATTATGATTATTACTGATAATGTATATTAAGTCATGTCAGAATTACAGGAGTTTTTCATAATTTTGGAACACATATCAATAACATATTTATACAAATATAGCTCAAAGAAAACCAAACACCATTTTATATTTGACAGTGCTTCCTATATCATTTTTATGTCAAATAAGCCAAATTGTGTCATTTTGGGGGCTTTAGGGAACCTAATATCTCAAAGGATTAATTAGGTCAGAAAAAGACATAATTCATAATTTGATTTTTGAAAGTTTGTCAAATATCAAAGGTTTAAAAGACTCGATATCACAAAATAGGATCACAAGTCATTGTAAAATATGTCATTCATTTAACCAAAGTGATAACTCAAGGATTTCAAAAACAAGTGAGAACCTTCATTCTTTGAGATAGAAGACTAATTTTCCCAACAATATGCCCTAATAAAAACAGCATAAAGTCAATTAAATTTGTTTTTCAAAATATTATAAACAATCTATAAGATTTTAATATTGATCATAAAATATAACTTCCATAAGCCTTTTTAATAAACTTTATACCTTTATTAAGGAGCTGATTAATGCTTCAAGAAAAACTTGTTATTCTGACACAGGGATGCATATGTTGGTCTTGCATCAGTGTCACTTTGACACTAATGATTAATTTATAAAGAAACTAAACTTACTTTATCTTTCAAAATTGGCCCTTACAATCTCATGCACCCACCACTTCCATGATAGTCTCTGGACCTTGAGGAGTTCAATAGCTTTAATTTATTGCCCTGTGTCTCAGGAATGCAGTTTATTTTGATTGGTATCTTCTATGGAGCCTGAAGATGAGGCTTTAATTAATGTCAGTGTTTAAGATTTACCAGGGCTTTGTATCCTTTTTAGACCCAGGAGTCAAAGCCCTGTAACTAAATGCCACAAAGACTTTAAAAGCAAATACAGAGAGATACACGGATGTAATAACATTTATTTTAAAAAAATAAATAAATCTCAGTTTTTTCCTATGCAAACCAAAATTAATAATGGCATAAGAATTATTTCATAAAATGTAAAATCGGTTAGGCCAGTTACCAAAAGGCAAAAGAAAAAGACTTTCTGCAGTGCACCAAATATTAAATTGGAAGAAAACATTTCCTTTAGACTTTAAGAAAACATGCTTTTAAAAGGGGAGAGAAAGTCAAAAAAAGGCAAGATGCAATAAAAGTTGAACTTTGGCTAACAAAAATTGAAATATCTCATAATTTATTAAGAATAAATCAACCCCTTAAGAAAATGTCATTGTTCTAACCAATAATTTAGTGTACAAGTGTGTTTTCTTTACATCAAGCCCAATCTCTGGAAAGAGCATTGTAATTTCCTTTAATTATAAACAACTTGATCATTTATAAGTTTTTTTTAAATAAATAAATCCCCTTCTTGTGATTTACACAGATCCTTCATGACATATTTGAATTTGTAATGTGTCCTGAACATCATTTTTTCTTAAACAACCAGTTATTTTATTTTAGGACTAAATTTACCATACAAGATTCCTTCTCTTATGAAATTATTTCTCTTCAAGTTTTCTTACCACACACACACAAAAAAACTGTTTATTTTTATAACCTTCTTTACATCTCTCTTATTTCCTGGTTCCTTTACCTTGTTTTATACATAACCTTTAAAAAAGTTTTCAATTAGACAAAACTTGTTCACCTTTTTTAAAAAGGACATTTTCTTTTTTGAGATGGAGTTTCGCTCCTGTTGCCCAGGCTGGAGTACACTAGCACGATCTCAGCTCACTGCAACCTCCACCTCCCGGGTTCAAGTGATTCTTCTGCCTCAGCCTCCCAAGTAGTTGGGATTACAGGCACCCACCACCAAACCCAGCTAATTTTTATATTTTTAGTAGAGACAGGGTTTCACCACATTGGCCAGGCTGGTGTTGAACTCCTTACCTCAGGTGATCCACCCGCCTGGGCCTCCCAAAGTGCTGGGATTACAGACATAAGCCACTGAACCCAGGTGAAAAGGACACTTTTTTTTTTAAGCAAGAATGTTTTCCTACAATATATTTTTATTGGAAAATATACAAATGATGAAATATCTATTATTTAATATAAATTTATATTCCAAATTGTGACTTTTGTCTACAAGTATTTATCCAATTACATTTACCTAATTATTTTATTTTAATTGCTTACCTAGATTATTTATGAAAACTGAGATAGGCATCATTTAAAGTTATGGAACCACCATTAATCTAGTACATTAATTAGAGCTCTTTATATATTTTTAACAGTGAAACATGGTGTACACAACACATAAATACATAGATATATTAGGCATGCCAATAGCAGTACATCTTATAGATTCCTAAGACCTCCTTTTTTTTTTTTTTCCTCTCTTAGACTTGCAGACTCTTGATAACCTGCTTCCTTACTGTGGCAGTTGTCAGCTAAATAGCCCTAAATCTGCATATTAGAGGAAACTACTCAGGTGAAAATCAGATAGAAAAATTTACATTATAAGGTACAAAGAGAAAGTCTGGTGAGCTAGAGGGAAATTAAAACAGATATAATTGCCAATTGAACATAAAATTGTAGAAGTCTATTATAAAGGCCTTTAAATATATATATACACACACATACACATACACACATACAGACACACAAAGATTCTATAGCTTTTAGTTCAGTACTTTAGCCATGAGATAAATACAAATTCACAAGTTTGGAAAAAAATAAAACCTGTTAGATCCAAACAGTGGTTTTTTATCTTAATAGAAAAGTAACAGCAGATTTAAAGTAGGTAGAAAAGAAAATAGAGGAAAAGGGGACCTAGGAACATTACAGTTTGCAGGTCAACCTTAGGGTTCTCTTTCCTTAACGTAAATGTGCACAAAGACCACATGACTTCCATTTTACTCTGGCAAGTAGAGATGCCACAAAACCCACAGAGTGCTTGAAAGGGGGTCGTTCTCCTTGTTTTCACCTCATTCTTAGATTATGTGTTTCCCGCTGTTTTTTTTTGTTTTGTCTTTTGGGGGGTCTTTTTTGGTTAAAAAGAGGAACTGAGCTGTGGCACAGGGTTTTTATGCAGTGGATCAATATGTGCTGCTTGTGGGCAGGACTCCACAGAGTGTCAGCACTGAGTCATTTCCGCCCTCTTACGTATCTCAGTTTCTCTCTCCAGAGGTCTATGACTGCTGAGAGGGCTCAAAAGCACTGGGTGATCAGCCTTTATATGCATTTTCTGGATGAACCATATTTAAAATTAATTTTAGGTGGGGATTTCCCTGCAGGACCACTGCATGTTGTGGGGGCTCAACACCCCAGACACTCCCATGAGGCCCCCGGTTACCCAGGGCACATTTTAGCTGGGAGGAGCAAATGTTCTTTCTCTTTGAAGCTGAGAAAACTCAGTTTTTCATTAGCATAAGAAAACAACAGTTCAATTCCTCATTCAAATGCACATAGACAAACCAAATTAAGATGAATTTTGGGAGAAGACCCTTTAGAATGCATCTACCAACTAGAATTAAGATCCTTAAACAACAACTTACTGGGAGAGAAAAGAATAAAACACAAAACAAAATAAAAAAAAAAACAGCCAAGACCACTTCCTGTAAACTGTGCTCAGCCACTCATAACTTTGTAGCTCTCATTCGCCATTATACATGCCAATGTCAAATCCTTTCACAATGCAAAGTCATCTCTGGTACCCCAAAGCCAAAAAGGTCAGGTCATGTAACACAGAAAAACAGAGATTTAGACCTAAAAAGAATCTGCCCATGACTCTTGAAACTCCACAAAGAAAACAGAATATCCCAAAATGGGGTGAATGGCACCTTTGTTCTGAATTATTTAAAGGGGTTCAAGTCATTAAAAGCTTCTCTAAATTTTTTGATACCGCAGATGACAAAGGAGAAAGGAAATATGGGATGGAAGAGAAGTAAATGAAAGAACAATTTTTAAGACAGGAAGAAAACACAGAAACCAAAAACATGGTTTTTCCCTTTCTCTTTTTTTTTTCTTCTGCAGCTATGAGGAATTTTAGCCAAATTACAGAGGCCTTGTTACCCATAATTTGGAATTCTCACTCAGATTTGGCCAAGTCGGGTAGAGTAGGTCAAATCCAATGGGAGAAAGACGAGAACAAACAACAAAGAAAACGCAACAATACTGTCACTGAGTGCTCTAATGGCAAGGAGAAATTAAGATCAGCTGGTTGTTAATCTTAACCTTAGCCAAGACAAAATTCAACTCAGTTACTTATCTAAGGATGGGTCTCAGGCTAAAGGCTGCTCTCTACCATCCTAGAAGCAGGGAAGGAAAAAAAAACAAAACAAAACTCATCTTCCCAGTTGGAAATGAACTCAAACTCCATAAAGGAGTTTATTATGGAGTTCCATACCCGCCTTCCTTCATCACAGAAGCAGGAAAAAACTTGCTGTTCTTGTGTTGGAAACAAGTAAAACTCTAAACAAAAGAGGAGTTGTACAGCAAAATAAACTTTAGATCATGTCCAAGTTTTGGGAGATCAGGGATTCTCTGGAGGAGGTGCTCTCAGACCTCGGCAAACTGTCCTATTGGTTTGAGCCATAAAGTTAGCTCATGATGGTAGCAAGCACTGATAGGAGATTTGTTAAAGGTCAGGGGCATCTCCACTCAGAATCCCTTCATGGTTACCAAATGCAAACCCCCCAAAAATTGAAACAGGTCTCAGTTAATTTAGAAAGTTTATTTGCCAAGATTGAGATGCACACCCATGACAAAGCCACAGGAGGTCCTGACAACATGCGCCCAAGGTGGTCAGAGCACAGCTTGATTTTATATATTTTAGGGAGACATAAGACATCAATCAATACATGTAAAATGAACATTGGTTTAGTCTGGAAAGGCAGGACAACTCAAAGCAGGGAGGGGATTCCAGGTCACAGGTAGGTGAGAGACAAATGGCTGCATTCTTTTGAGGTTCTGATGAGCCTTTCAAAAGGAGACAATCATATATGCATTGATCCCAGTGAGCAGATGGATGGCTTTGAATAGAATGGGATGCAGGTTTGCCCTAAGCAGTTCCCAGCTTAAATTTTCCTTTTAGCTTAGTGATTTTAGGGACCTATATATTTTCCTTTCACACCCAAGGCTGGTTAATTTATAAAGAAAAGAGGTTTAATTGACTCACAGTTCAGCATGACTGCGGAGGCCCCCAGTCATGGCAGAAAGTGAAGGAGGAACAAAGTCATGTCTTACATGGTGGCAGGCAAGAGAGTGTCTGCAGGGGAACTGCCCTTTATAAAACCATCATGTTTCATGAGACTTACAATCACAAGAACATCACGGGAAAAACCCACCCCCATGATTCAATTACCGCCCACCAGTTCCCTCTCACAACATGTGGGAATTATGGTAGTTACAATTCAATATGAAATTTGGGTGGGGACACAGCCAAACCATGTCAAATATATGTAATTTTTTATTAAATCAATATTTGTGTTTTTATTATCAATGATAAATATTTTTTTACAGTTCAGATCCAGAGTGTGTTATAATTATATTTATTTTAAAGATATTTCTCTTTATTTATTTTTAAAAGATTGTTATGCTTTTTTATTGTACAAAGTTTTGGGGTACATGTGATAATTTAATACATTCATATAATTTATAGAGATCAAACTGTGGCAGGATGAGCTGCAGACAAAAGCCCTCAGACACCGAGTTAAAGAAGGAAGGACTTTATTCGGTCAGGAGCATTGGCAAGACTCACATCTCAAAAACTGAGCTCCCCGAGTGAGCAATTCCTGTCCCTCTTAAGGGCTTACAACTCCAAGGGGGTCTGCATGAGAGGGTCGTGATCGATTGAGCAAGCAGGGGGTACATGACTGGCTGATGCATGCACCAGTAATTAGAACAGAACAGAACAGAACAGAACAGAACAGAACAGAACAGAGATTTTCACAGTGCTTTTCCATATAATGTCTGTAATCTATAGATAACATAACTGATTAGGTCAGGGGTTGATCTTTAACTACCAGGCCCAGGGTGTGGCGCCGGGCTGTCTGCCTGTGGATTTTATTTCTGCCTTTTAGTTTTTATTTCTTCTTTCTTTGGAGGCAGAAATTAGGCATAAGACAATATGAGGGGTGGTCTCCTCCTTTATTCCCCCTCTTTGAGAACTTCACTCATTAGTGGGAGTTCTCACTTTCATTCTCACTACCCATGTCTTCTTGCAAGACAGATTGATAGTGATTCATATAGTACACTTGTGCTAAAGCATTTTGGTGAACTAAGGTAGCAATGAAGCTTTTTATCAATTGAGGAAGTACAGGTAGCAAACAAGGGAGCAGTAAGCAGGTTCCTATTATGATTATGACTCCTATTATAAAAGTTTTAAATCCTCCTAGTGCTGGGAATCATTTTCCAAACATGGGCCCAGGATCAAATCCATGCCACATTTGCACAGGCACATGTGCCAGTTTTGTCATATCTTTAACTATGTCTTCAACTACTTGCCCTTGATCAACTATGTGTAGACAGCAATTAGTAAGGTTAAATTTCCTACAGACCCCTCCTTCAGCTGCTAGCAAGTAGTTGAGAGCCAATCTATTTTGATAGATAGCATTTCTTGTCTGAGTTTCTTGCTGGGCCAGAATAGTCAAGGCTTTGCCAGTCTTATTAGTGATTATTTCTAAGACAGCTTGTAACTGTATGATTCAGTTGAGCATGTAAATGGGGGTGCAGTATCCCCATGAGCCATCTTGTGCCCAAGTACCAGGCCCGTAATATTGTATGATTCTTTCAGAGGGCCATTCATCATCTTTCCAATTTCCTATAGCTATGCTTCTCTTTTCACAGGAAGCACAGACAGGGAAGCCCAGGAGTTCACCTGTCTCTATGGGCAGTAGGAAGAAAGATGGTTTAATAGTGCCAATAACACAACTACCTGCCCACTGGTCAGGTAATCTGGTGTAAGCTCTATGCCCACATATCCAGTATAATCCAGTGGGGGCTGTCCAGTCCCAGTGGGACTCTGAGTGCGTCCACATGATTTGCAACTTTGGGAATTTACTAAATGGATTTTTCTTAGTGTGGTTTGAACTCCACTAGGTGGCTGTTTTTGTGGTACTATTATGCAGTTTTTGCCCAAGGCAGCTGAATCTTCTCACAGGAAGGGTGAAGTCCTTCCCCACTCTTGCTATACAATATTGTCTAATGATTGAGGCTTTTAGGACCCAGAAGTTATCAGGGTGATTCTTTTGAGCTCGGAATTCATCAGGAACTGGGTCTGTAGGTACTAATTCTCAGGCTTCCCATGGCCATTGATCTCCCATTACAGTTCCTCCACATACATAACATGCGGTGACATTGAGAGACTGAGCTACATGTTCACCTTAAAACAAATTTCTTGTTTTTCCTGGAATTTCTGGTACAGGCACATTCAGTTCATCATAGAAGATTTGAAATACTGGTTCAGGAGAGTGTTTATAAACTTCTCCTCAAACCACAATATTTACTTGAGGATCCATTCCAGCCCCATTGATTCCTAGGGTTACACGCTCCTCTTTTTTTCCGGTGAGGATCAAGGGGGTTGGTTATTACTAGTTCTAAGGGGTTACACTGACCACTGGTACCAGAAGGGCCACTTTTCACTTTCTGAAGGTGGACAGGATCCTTTTCATTTGTTATTCAAGTAGCCTAAATGACACAAGACCAGTATCCACATTGATTTCCACACAGTCCTAATTCATAACAAATGTACTTATTTTCTGCCATATAACCTCTTTCCTAATTAAGAGAACCACATCCTATTCCTAACTTATTACTATTAATGACAGCACAGGCATCAAACTTCAAGGTGACTTGTTTGGGCACACCTTTTTCTCTTGTTTTGGCTAACACTTTACTCATATTGTTTATGAGCCCCCACCAGTCCTCAGTCCTTAATCTTATTTCAAAAACTGTGGTCATGGGAGGTTCAGATGGGTCATAACACACATCGGATTGGTCATTTCCTGGGCTACATACCTTGTATAGAATAGCATTATACAAACAAGTTCTTTTTAGAGTCCCGGTACACTTATAATAACCATAAAATAATAGGACTGCAGCAATTTTTTGTCCTACCTCAGTGACTTGATGTATACACTGGGGACAGTCCTCAGTCTGAGGAAGGTCAGTTGACGTCCTTATTGTACAAGTTCAAATTTTAAGGAAAATGAGTCCCGTGATGAGTTTTCTCATGCTTTGGCCATGTGTGGACCAGTCAGCTTCCGGGTGTGACCAGAGCAGGGCTTGTCATCTTCAGAGTCACAATGCAGGGGTTGGCAAAGCTGCTCCTGCCCACATACAGCTCACAGTCTACTGATGTTCAAGGATGGTCTTGAAGGTTGGGCCCACTAGAATAAACTGAGTCCAATACCTCTACACAGTTATGTTCAACTGGGCTCTCTGATACCGGGAGCAAGGCGGCGGGGTTTAGGGTGTTGCAAACTTCACACATAGCAAGCTTTGGTACTTGGTTAATCTAGCATTTGTTAACCAATGATGTCCTTCGGTATTCATCAAAGTTACCATAGCATGGGGGGCTTTTATATTTAGGTTTTGCCCAAGGGCTAGTTTATCTGCTTCTTATGCTAACAGGGCCATTGCTGCCAGGGCCCTTAGACATGGGGGCCAGACTTTGGAAACCCCATCTAGTTGTTTTGAGAGATAGGCCACTGGCCTTGGCCAGGGCCCCACAGTCTGGGTTAAAACTCCAACTGCCTTTTTTTTTCTTTTTGACACAAAGAGTGTAAAGGGTTTTTTCAGGTCAGGTAGTCCCAGGGCTGGGGCCGACATGAGTTTTTCTTTTAACTTATGAAAAGCTTGTTGCTGTTGGTTGTAATAGATGTAGTTTAACCAATTTACATTTTTATTAACTGTCACCAACCAAAATATTGACTCAAATCCTGTAGCTATTTGATTTCAAGCTTTAAATTGATCTGGTATTCCCCGTGGGACTCCAATCGCGTCTAAATAGAAGTGAGAGTCAAAAGACCCATAAGGGGCTTCTCTCACTTTATGATGTCTTATTTTTCCTCCCTCTGGTTGATGAAATGCCAGGGTGAAAGGGATAGCCAATTGGACTAAAGTACAAGTGCCACTCCAGTTATTCAGCAGGGTGCCCAGGAAAGGTCCACCACAATACCACCACACATCCGCTCCGGGATGAACAAGGGCTGACTGATTGATAAGCTCTTGAAAATTCTTAAGCTCACTGCATCCCTTCAGGTCTCCAAGGACCACTAAGTTTCCTCCCTGTCATAAGAGTCACGAAGTGAACTTAGTGTTGAGAGTCAGAGGCTGGATGGCCCTCGGGGGCTGACCTGCAGGGTGCCGGACTTTGGGATATAGCAGAGCTTGGCACGACTTATTACTCCAGGCTGTAGAATCCTGGAAAAGAGCTACCATGCAGCCCATGCCTGGTCGACTGGAGGACCACCTTAGTGGAAAGGGGACAATCTGGGCCTCTGGCCTGCTATGTGCACAAGCATAACAATTGCTTTTGTTTAATGTGTGGATGGAATATTTGATCCATTCCAACCAGGCATTTGCATCTTGGTATCCTGTTTTAATCGCCAAAGTTTGTTTTAAGTCTTTAACTTCTATGATTCTCTAGTAAAATGAATGTATGATTTTAGGAAATTACAAAAACCGGTTGGGGCAGTCCATCCTTGCTCTTAAGTGGTCCACAGAATGTTGGACCAACTACGGCATAAGAGCTCTACATCAGGGAGCAAGACTCCTGGTTGACGCTGGAGTCTTTTTTGAAATTTCCCTGGATTAAATGGTCCTAATTTACTAATGCCCAGTCTGAGGAGAGTCAGGAGGGACAGAGGTACTTTTCTGAAGTAGAGAGCTGTCTTTGACTTGGTAAGTCCCCACAGGGTATAACAAGGCAAGCATTAAATGCAATAGTTTGAGGCAAAATTGACTTGGTTATGTTAATAACTAGAAGGTCAGCAATAGAGTGAGGAAAGAAGAAAGAGTAATAGAATAGATGAAAGAGTTAAATTTTTCTCAGCTTTAGTTTGGTAGCGTTTTCCCCTGGGACTGTGGCCCACAACTCTGGAGGGGGTGGCACTTTCTTGACTCAGGTGTGATGAGCCCATCCTTTTTTGCTGTATGAACAGCAGTCTCAGTGGTTAGCAGCACAAGGTAGGGTCCATCCTAGGCTGGCTCGAGTTTTCTCTCTTTTCACCCTTTGATGAGAACATGATCTTCAGGCTGGTGTTGGTTTACTAGAAATTCTAGGGGTGGTACATGTGCTAAAAGACTTTTAGTTTTGAGGGAAAGGAAAGTGGAAGATAAACCAAGTATATAATTTTTAAGAAACTGACCTTTTGTTTTAAATGCAGGGCCATCAGCAGTGGACTTTATAGTCCCTGGTGCCTTTCTACTGAGAAATTTCCTTTAGCACCTATTTTTATTAGTTTTTGGACCAAAGAAGCCAAACACCATTTTACATTTAACAATGCTTCCTGTATGATTTTTATACCAGATAAGCTAAATTTCACCTTTATATCAGTGTGTTATTAATGTTAAACTTAGTTTTAATAAAACTTTGTAGACATATTTATTCAATTTTTAATGTTGGAACATAAGGTAAGATTTTTATAGACTCTTTTTAACCTTTTATAATCTTTGTTAAAGAGCAGGTTAGTGCTTTAAGAAAAACCCGTTGTGTTTTTACTTTAATGTCCAGTTCACAGAAAAACTGGATGATACCCCTCTAACTTTAGCTAATATGTTTACACACAGAATTTTCTTTGCAATTAACGTTTTAAAACTTGCTTAAACCTTTAGAACAATAATTTTTTTAACCTTTTAATGTAGGTAAAAATTTATATTCTTATGCCTCCTTATAATCCTTTTACCAAAGTCATATTTTACTTTTCTTATTCACCTTGCACATAAACTGTTTTTTTTCAAGTTTTACATTCAGGGAGCCTAGTTACTTTTAAATTATACTACATTTCTTGCATAAATTCTTTTTTTATGACATTTTTCTCTTTCACGACTTTTGCAGACAGTTCTTTGACATGCCTCAACTTTCTGACTTATTACAAACATTTCTTTCTTTAAACAACCAGTTAATTTATTTCAGGAAAAGAATTTACCATATAACACTATTTTTACATAAATTATGCCCCCCATTTTTTTCCCTTTTTTTCGAAGATGATAACCATTCTTTTCCAAAGTGAACTTCCTTTATGTCTGTGCAATAGACTGTCTAAGGCCACAAGATTAGAAGTTACTATAATACATGTTACCATGTTAAGTCTTAGCAAATTTTACTTTTGTTGAAAACCTTGTAAGTTTGGGATTTTAATTATCCTTTGCTATTAATAAGACCTTGTTTTGTCCAAATTAACTTAGAAGTGGTATAGATGGCTTTTATTTTTTTACTTCAATTACTCGGGAGGAACCATCGATTGTCCAGTCCTGAAGGGAGTTCCTCCTAGGTCTGGTCGGAACTTTGTATGGTAATTAAGATTTAGATGCCCTGTTAGGAAAGCTTCTGGGTTAAGGGAATTTTCAGAGGCTAATGTTAAATCATCTTCTGAACTGGTGAGGTGTGCTCACAATGAGGTTTCCTCTAAAAGTTATTTTTTTTTACTTTCTTCTGTTAGCAAAGCAGTTCCGCTACAGATTGAATGCATCTGGGCCATCCACGGGTTACTGGGTTAAGGATTTTTTATAGGAAGGGTGCAGGTTATCAGCGGCCTCAGTGCTTTTGGGATACATCCTTGTTTACACTGACAACAAAGTGGTATTGGAGTGTTATAGGGTTACGGATAATACTTTCCATTATCAATTATAGGTTTTAAATTTACCCTGGCTTTTAAAGGAATAGGGTACACTTTTTTTTTTAACCACTTGTATATTTCTCTTTTTCTTTCTTTCTTTCTTGGACTTTCTGTCTCTCTCTCTTTTTGACTTTCCTTTTGCCTCTGTCTTTTCCTCTTTCTTTCTCTCTCTTTTTCCTTGACTCCCTCTTTGTCTTTCTGTCTCTTCCTTTCTGTCTCTTCCTCTCTCTCTCTCTTTGCCTCTTTTCCTCTCTGTCTCTTTCCTCTCTCTCTCTCTCTCTGCTGGTCTTTCCTTGCCTCTGCCAGCTGCTTATGCTGCTGTTCTCTTAACCACTGTTGGGGCAGGGGTGTGGGTGACTAAAACCAGCTATAACCAAGTGTCTATGTACAGGAACTGGTCTGGGTGCCCTGACTTACAGGTTACCTTGTGCCATACGTTTGAAACAAGGGACCTGTCCAGGCTTCCTTCTGATGGCCAACCCACCTCTAATGCTGGCCAGTCTCTTTTTTACACAAAGTGCTAAGTTTTCCTGGTGTCATAGTAACATCGTAATCTCCCTTAAATTATTTCTTGAAATTTTTCAGCATAGTTCCTAGTAGGGTGGGCTTACTCTGTGCCTGACTCATGCTTTCTTGAGACAAAACACCACGCTCACACCAGACACACACCACAAAACAAAGAACGGGTAAAAAGGGCACACACACACTTTTTTTTTTTTTTTTTTTTTTTTTGAGATTGAGTCTTGCCTTGTCACCCAGGCTGGAGTGCAGTGGTGCGATCTCGGCTCACTGCAACCTCTGCCTCCCGGGTTCATGCCATTCTCCTGCCTCAGCCTCCTGAGCAGCTGGGACTACAGGCACCCACCACCATGCCCGGCTAATTTTTTGTATTTTTAGTAGAGATGGTGTTTCACCGTGTTAGCCAGGATGGTCTCGATCTCCTGACCTCATGATCTGCTTGCCTCGGCTTCCCAAAGTGCTGGGATTACAGGTGTGAGCCACCGCGCCTGGCCACACACTTTTACAGTTTACACCAAACCAGAATCAAAACCAAAATCAAAGTATCAAGAAATCCAAGCCAAAACCAAAACCAAAGTATCAAGCAATCCAAGTCAAGTCAAAAACAAAAACCAAAGGCCGGTACAGTCACATCATGGGTGGTCAGGCCATGCTTCCACTCAAATGGAGTGGATAAGTTCCAAAGACCAGTCTTACCAAGTTTCAGATGTCTGGACTCCAAGTGCCAGTTTATTCCCGGTGTTCAGCCACTGTGTTGATCCTCCGCGGGGGCCGGACACACTGCTCTGGTGAGGTGTTCCACCAAGGCAAATGCCTACCTGGGAGCGCTCTCAGGATCCACTTCACTCAAGCTGGCCAGAATGCCCCACAGGGATGCTCCACAGGGCAGGCCTCAGCCGCCTAAGGGGCTGCCTCGACCATAGGTTAATCACCTCACTTCCTGGTCAGGGAACCAAGAAATGTAGCAGGACGAGTCGCAGACAAAACCCCTCAGACACCGAGTTAAAGAAGGAAGGGCATTACTCGGCCGGGAGCATCGGCAAGACTCACTTCTCAAAAACAGAGAAGTTTTCTGTCCCTCTTAAGGGCTTACAACTCTAAGGGGGTCCACATGAGAGGATCATGATCGATTGAGCAAGCAAGAGGTACCTGACTGGGGACTGCACGCACCGATAATTAGAATGAAACAGAACAGGACAGGGATTTTCACAGTGCTTTTCCATACAATGTCTGTAATCTATAGACAACATAACCAATTAGGTCAGGGGTCGATCTTTAACTACCAGGCACAGGGTATGGCGTCGGGCTGTCTGCCTGTGGATTTCATTTCTGCCTTTTAGTTTTTATTTCTTCTTTCTTTGGAGACAGAAATTGGGCATAAGACAATATGAGGGGTGGTCTCTTCCCTTAAAACCAGTGTACTTGGAAAATCCATCACCTTAAATATTTATCCTTTCTATATGCTAGAAACATTCCAGTTATTCTCTTCTAGCTATTTTGGAATATACAATAGATTACTGTAAATTATTGTGACCCTATTGATCTATCAAACACTAGGTCTTTTTTATTCTATTAAACCATATTTTATACCCATGTTTATTATATTTCTTTATTTTTACATTTCCTTAGAGTTAATAATTACCTTTTTCCTTAATATTCTATGTGCCTATCATTAATTCTTACCTCAGCCCTACTACTAAATTTCAATAACTCTTCTTAATACAATTTAAACACAGAAGTCAATCCCCAATTTTGTTTTTGTTGTTGTTTGAATATTGCTTCTAGAACCATGTGTCTTGTTTCTCTAGACTGGTTGTTCTCTTGGCTTCCTTTGGATTTATTTGAGAATTTTCCTTTATGTTTTTTCTGAAAATTTCCTTCCTCTTGCCTCTGCGTTAGATCCACTATTTCCTGAACTGCATGTTTTCCTTTGCCTTGGTTTAATTCCTCATTTATATATTTAGAAGCTTCTGGTATACAGGTTTGCATCTGAGGGTTTTTGGAGTTTTGAAAGGCTGAATATGCTTTTATTTTATCCTCACTCTTGATTACTAGTCCTATTAGGAGAAAGAAACTACAGATATATAGAATTAATAAATTGGCAAAGATATAAAGGAACTGTATATGGTGCTATGACTGAAGGAGAGTGCCTAAAAAGAAGGAACTTAAAAAGGATTTAGACTTCCTTAGGGAAGTGATAGTTCAGGTCAGGGGATAGCAGAGAGGTATGTGGGTTTGCGCAGGCTGTTTCCAGTCTGCATTCACTGGGCAAGGAGCAGCTAACCTGTCAGAGTTCAGGTGGGAGCAATGAGTAATAGGTGATCAGCACTGGAGTATGTAAAGAGGTGCAGGAATATGCAAAGGGAGTCAAGGCACCAGTTTTCATGTTGAGAAGGCCACAGAAATGTTATCATCAGGCTGATGCTGCACCATTACAGAGAGACTGTTCTGGGCAGAGCTCCACCAGACGCATACACACACACACACACACTCTCTCTCACTCTCTCTCTCTCTCCCCCTCTCATATACACACACACACATCCCTAAGGCCTCCCCTTGCCACAGCAGGAAAAGGCATGAGAGTTTCTCCTTGCAATATTCCTCCACTGCCCTCAACAGGAGAACCTTAACATTGTGTTCACTGAAAAGCAGAAATTCCATTGTTTATCAGGGGAATAAAGAGATCTGAGCACTAATAAACTGATAACTGACATAGCTGAATACAGAACCTGATATTTTAAAACATTCAGATTTTTGGGAGCATTTCTTCACTGTTTTCTAGGTTTCAGTGTTGCTGTTAAAAGTTTGGTGGCATTCTGATTTTCAACTCTTTATTGTGGGAGGACTTTCCCCCCACTTTAGATTATTAGACCTTTTTTATTTACACTCAAGAAATATTTGCTGAGTATCTAATAAGTGTGTTCTGGGCAAAATTATCCCTCTCCTTTAGTGTTCTGATATTTTATGTGATATTACAGTATCTATTAGTGTGGGTCAGTTTTCATTCACTGTGCTCAGTAATCAATGCCCCTTCCAATCTATAAATACAATTTCTTTAATTTTAGGAAATGTCCAGTTATGATTATTTGATATATTTCTCCATTCCTTACTATGTTTGCTTCTTTCTGGAATGTCTGTTACATATATACTGAAACTTCTAGATTGATTCTTTAATTTTCTTATCACTTCTCTCCCATATTCCAATTGACTTTGTTGCTATAGCAATATTTTCTAGAATATACCATCAAATGCATTTCATATTCTAATTTTGCTTGCCAAAATTTAAGTTCCATGAAGTTAGGGATTTTAATTAGTTTTGTTTATTCATATATCTCAATTTTTGAGAACAGAATCTATGCCACAGTATGTGTACAAATATTTGAGGTATAATTGTTGAATGAATATTAAATCTTATATGTTCATTTTTTTCATTTTCTGTTCACAATACTTCTTTTTTAATCTCTGAATTTTCTTTTAATAATATCCTGTCCTTGTTGCTTGAACACACTATTTCCCATTTCTTTGGGATCATTAGTGATATATTTTAAGTTATTTTCTGCCCTCTGCATTGACTGTTTGCTCTAAATCCTTTCTTTTTATGACTTTTTGGTTTCTCTGTGGCATATTTGATGTTTCCTCAAATAACAATGATCTCTGGCTTTAAAAAGCTTATTGTAAGTTCTATGGTCATAAGATGGGCTTGCAGGCAAGTAGAATTCACTCTAAATCAGTTAAGGAGCTTGAGGGAAAAGGAGAAAAATATTGCAGTAGAAAAAGGGACTTTGTTGAGGTTTGCTCTGTAAAACACATCCTCTAATTTAATTTTTACAATTCACATGGCCAGGCTTACTCTTAATAATAATGTGGTCTTTAACTTGATTTCTGCCTGTGTTCTTTGTATCTCAATTCCTAAGCAGGGAAAACTGGTAGAACTGATTTCTAAAAGCATTCTCAGCTTCTGACCCTAATGTCCTGAAATTATTAAAACATTTCCTAACAACATTTAGTAAAATTCAATAAGAACCAGAAGACAGAATGAATGCAGATTTGATAGCTGTGTTACTGAAGGTGAGTGACTAGGCAATCTAAGGGTGATATTTGGAAGATATATAATATGTGTCTGAAGGTCAGACAAAAATTCTGCATTGGGATACTGATTTTCATGCTATAAACATGGATAGTATATCATGTCATTAAAACCAAGTATGGTTTCCGGATTTAGTGCCCGGGAAAATGGGTGAATGTAGGTACCATTAAAAGAGAGAGAAAGTGCAGTTGGAGAAGCAGGGTTCTTTCAACAGAGGATGAGTTCAGATTTGCAAAAGATAAACTAGAGGCCTTTTTGGAACATTAAAGTACATATGTCTAAAAGGTAGATAGAAATAGGAGAAAAACAATAAACTAGAGACACCCAATTTAGTTTTGTTAACATAGGTACAAGGGCATTACCTCCTTCAGTAAATCATTATGGGCCTCTTTGAGAAAATTCTCTTTTCCCATTTAACTTATTTATACATCTGTCATTGATGATATCACATGATGTCATTATTTATATATTTTTAAGTTTAGAATTTCTAATGAGAATATAGTTTTTTCTAAAATTGCCACATTTTTATGTTTCTGAAAAATATTTTTGTTGTCTCATGCAACACTGAATTAAATGAAAGACTTAAAATAAAAGCGGTGTAATTCTCTATAGGTTATTTAATATGTAATTTGTTAAAATAGCATGAGCAATATTTCTTTCTGAAATTTCTAGGAAATTTCCTTATTCCAGTGATTTGAAAACTGTAATTTAATTTTTTTTACCTTATGGGTTGGCATTTCTATTATTATAAAATGCTAATAACCATAAAATTACCATTACATATTGGTGTCATTTTAGTACCCTGAAGTAAATAACAATGTTGTTTTGCACAGTTCAGGGTATTAAATAGTAGTAACTATAAAACAACACTTAGGACTTATGTCATCGATTATTCAGTTACTAGTTTCCTATTGTTGCTATAAGGATCTGCCACACACTTACTGACTTAAAATACCTGGAGGTCAGAGCAAGATGGCAGAATAGAAAGTTCCACTGGTTGCCACCCCTACCACCCCCTACAGGGACACCAAGTAAACAGTTATCTACACAGGAAAAAAAAAAAAAAAAAAAAACAACCTTCGTAAGAACCAAAAATTAGGTGAGCACTCATAGTACCTAGTTTTAACTTCATATTGCTGAAAGAGGCACTGAAGAGATTAAAAAACAGTCCTGAATCACCAAGCCACCCCGCCTCCACTCGCAGCAATAATGGTTTGGTGCAGAGAGCATCTCTGGGTGCTGGGGGAAGGAGAAAACAGCAATTGTGAGGCAGAAAACTCAGTGCTACCCTGTTCGAGCAGAAAACCAGATCAAACTCATCTGATGCCCATCCAGAGAGGGAGCATTTAAATCAGCCCTAGCCAGACAGGAACCACTGATCCCAGCCGTCTGAACTTGAGTGTCTGCAAACCTTGCCACTGAGGGCTATGGCACTCCGTGTCTCCACGTAAACTTAAAAGGCAGTCTAGGCCACAAGGACTACAACTCTTAGGTGAGTCCTAGAGCTGAATTAGGCTCAGGAACAATGGACTGGGGGACATGTCACAGACTGAGACACCATCAGAGGCAGCCAAAGGAGTGCTGGCATCTGCAGTACTGCACAGCTCTGGGCTCCAAAAGAGACCCCTTCCTTCTGCTTGAGAAGTGGAGAGGAAAGAGGAGAGGGAGGAATGTGTCTGCATCTAGAACACCAGTCCAGCCACAGCAGGATAGGGCACCAGTCAGACTCGTGAGGTCCCCATTCCAGGCCCTAGATTCTAGATGGCATTTATAGACACACCCTGTGCCAAAAGGGAACCCACTGCCTTGAAGGAAAAGACACAGTCCTGTCAACATTCATAACCTGCTAACTGAAGAGCCCTTGGGCCCCAAATAACCAGCACTCAGGTACAACATTGAGGGCCTTGTTGAAACTCTGAGACTTGCAGGCTTCAGGTGTGACTCAGCACATAACTAGCTATGGTGGCTAAGGGGTAAAACTTCTGCCTGAGAAAAGCAGAAGAAAAAGAAAAGGAGACTTCGTCTTGCACCTTAGATACCAGCATAGCTACAGGGTAGCAGAGCACCAAGTAGGCTCTTGAGGTCCCAGACTCAGGGCTTGACTCTTTGGTGTCATTTCTGGATCTTCCATGGGCCAGAGCAGAGCCCATTGCCCTGAAAGATGAGTCCTTGGTCAGGCAGAATTTACAAGCTGACTTAAGAGACCTTGGGCCTTAAGGGAATATTGGAGTTCATCTGGCAGTACTCCTCATGGCCTGGGTTGGTAGTGGTTGTGGGGTGAAGGTCCTCTTCCTTTGGAAAGGGGAGAGAAGAGTGAGAAAGACTGCTTCATGTGGTTTGAGTGCCAGCTCAGCCACAATACAGTAGGACACCAGGTAGACATCTAAGGTTTTGACTCAGTCCCTGACTTCTGGACTCACTGGGGGGCTTGGGGGACCTCTCTGCCCTGAAGGGAAGAACACAGGCCTGACTGGCTTTGCCACCTGCTGATTATAGATTTTCAGGACCTTAAGCAAACATAGGCAATAGCTAGAGAGTGGTTATAACAGGCCTTAGGCAAGACCAAGCACTATGCTAGCTTCAAGTTTGACCCAGTGCAGTCACAGTGGTGGTAACCACAGTGGTTACTCCACCCAGCCTAAGGTGGCTCAGAAGAGAGAGACATACTCTGTATGTTTGGAACAAGGTAAGGGAAGGGAGCAAGAATCTCTGCCTGGTAATCTAGAGAATTCTAGATTTTGTCCAAAACCATCAACGTACCTCTATGAATCTACAAAAAACCACAGCACTATTATGCTTCTGGTGCCCCCTAAAGTACATACAGCTTAGATCAAAAGATCCAAGTCCTTTTGGATATCTAAAAAGCCATCCCAAGGAGGATGGCTACAAATAAGCCCAGAGAGTGAAGACTAAAATAAATACCTAGCCCTTCAATGCCCAGACACTAAAGAACATCTACTAGCATCAACAAAATCCAGCATAACATGATCTTATCAAATGAACTAAATATGATACCAGAGACAAATCCTGAGAAACAGAGATATGTGACATTTTAGACAGATAATTCAAAATGGCTCTGTTGAGGAAATTCAAAGAAATTGAAGATAACACAGAGAAGGAATTCTGAATTTTATCAGACAAACTTAACAAAGATATTGAAATAATTGAAAAGAATCAGGTAGAAATTCTGGAGCTAAAAAATGCACTTGGCATACTGAAGAATGCATCAGAGTCCTTTAATAGCAGAGATAATCAAGCAGAAGAAAGAATTAGTGAGCCTGAAGACAGGCTATTTGAAAATTCACTGTCAGAAGAGACAAAAGACATAAGAATAAAAATGAAGCATGCCTACAGGATCTAGAAAATAGCCTCAAAATCACAAATATAATGGTTATTAGCCTTAAAGAGGAGTTAAAGAAAGAGATGGGGTAGAAATTTTATGCAAAGAGGCCAGGTGCGGTGGCTCATGCCTGTAATCCCAGCACTTTGGGAGGCCAAGTGGGCAGATCTGGCGGAATGGGCAGATCAGGAGTTCGAGACCATCCTGGCCAGCATAATGAAACCCCGTCTCTACTAAAAATACAAAAAAACCCCAGCTGGGCATGGTGGTGCATGCCTGTAGTCCCAGCTACTCAGGAGGCTGAGGCAGGAGAGTTGCTTGAACCCAGCAGGTGGAGGTTGCAGTGAGCTGAGATCACGCCACTGCACTCCAGCCTGGGCAACAGAGAGAGACTCCATCCAAAAAAAAAAAGAAAAGAAAGAAAGAAAAAGAAACTTTACAGAGAACTTCCTAAACCTAGACAAAGATATTAATATCCAAGTACAAAAAGGTTATAGAACACCAAGCAGATTTAACCCAAAGAAGACTGCCTCAAAGCATTTTCTAATCAAACTTCCAAAGGTGAAGGATAAAGGATCCTAAAATCAGCAAGAGAAAAGAAAGAAAAAAAAAAAACATACAATGGAGCTACAATAATATGGCAGCAGACTTCTCAGGGGAATCCTTACAGGCCAGGAGAGAGTGACATGACATATTTAAAGTGCTCATGTGGAAAAAAAAAAATTTTACCCTAGAATAGAAATCTGGTGAAAATGTCCCTCAAACATGAAGGAAAAGTAAAGACTTTCCCAGACAAACAAGAGCTGAGGAATTTTACCAATACCAGTCTTGTCCCACAGGAAATGTTAAAGGAAGTACTTCAATCAGAAAGAAAAGAACATTAATGAGCAATAAATAATCATCTGAAGGAACAAAACTCACTGATAATAGTTAAGTACAGAAAAACACAGAATATCATACACTGCAACTGTGTGTATAAACCACTATTATCCTAAGTAGAAAGACCAAATGATGAATCTATTAAACCTAATAACTTCAACAATGTTTCAAGACAGTCAGTACAATAACATGTAAATAAAAACAACAAAAAGTTACAAAGTGCGGGGATGAAGTTAAGGCATGGAGTTTTTATTAGTTATCATTTTGTGCATTTGTTTATGCAGTAGTGTTAAGTTGTTATCAAGTTAATATAATTGGTTACAAGATAGTATTTGGAAATCTCATGGTAACCCAAAATGAAAAAACATATAATAGACACAAAAAAATAAAAAGGAAGAAACTAAATTATAGCACCAGAGAAAATCATCATCACTAGAAGGGAACAGGAAGGAAAGAAAGAAAGAATAGAAGACCACAAAACAACCAGAAAAAAAACTGGGAGAAATCATTACTTATCAATAATAACATTGAACATAAATGGACTAAACTCTCCAAACAAAAGACATAGACTGGTTGAATAGATGTAAAAACAAGACCCATTGATCTGTTGCCCACAAGAAACACATTTCACCTATAAAGACACACATAGACTGAAAATAAAGGGATGGAAAAAGATATTCCATGCCAATGGAAACAAAACAAAACAAAAAGAGCAGGAGTCACTATACTTGTATCAGAAAAAGTAGATGTCAAGAAGAAAACTATAAGAAGAGATGAAAACAAAGAAGTCGGTATATAATAATAAAGGGGTTAATTCAGCAAGAAGACTTAACAATTAAATGTATATGCACCCAACAATGGAGAACCCAGATATATAAAGGAAATATTATTAGAGCTAAAGAGAGAGATAAGCCCCAGTACAATAATAATTGGAGACTTCAACACACCACTGTCAGGATTGGAAAGATCTTCCAGACAGAAAATAAACAAACATCAGATTTAATCTGCAATATGCACCAAACGGATCCAATAGATATTTACAGAACATTTCATCCAAAAGCTGCAGAATACACATTCTTTTCTTCAGCACATGGATCATTCTCAAGGACAGACCATATGTTAGGTCACAAAACAAGTCTTTAAACATTCAAAAAAAAAATCACATCAAGCGTCTTCTTGGACCAAAATGGAAAGAAACCAAAAAGTAATGAAAAGAGGAATTTTGCAGACTATACACAGAAATTAAACAATATGCTCCTAAATGGCCAGTGGGTTAATGAAGAACTTAAGAAGAAAACTGAAAATTTTTTGAAACAAATAATAATGGAAACACAACATATCAAAGCCTATGGGATACAGCAAACGCAGTACTCAAAGGGAAATTTATAGCTATGAAGTGCCTACATCCAAAAACAGGGAAAACTTCAAATGAACAACCTAATGACACATCTTAAAGAACTAGAAAAGAAAAGAGCAAACCAAATCCCAAATTAGTAGAAGAAAATAAATAATGAAGATCAGAGCAGAAATACATGAAATTGAAATGAGAAAAATACAAAAGATCAATGAAACAAAAGTTGGTTTTTTGAAAAGTTAAATAAAATTGGTAAACCTTTAACCAGACTAATTACAAAAAACAGGGAGAAAATAAAAATAAGTAAAATTAGAAATGTAAAAGGAGACATTACAACTGATACTGCAGAAATGCTAAGGCTCGTTAGTGGCTACCATGAATAACTATATGTTAATAAATTGGAAAATCTAGAAAAAAAAATAGACAAATTCCTAGATACATACAACCTACCAAGATTGAGCCAGGAAGAAATCCAAAACCTGAACAGACCTATCACAAGCAATGAGATGGAAGGCATAATAAAAAGTCTCCTAGGAAAGAAAAGCCCTGGAACCAATGACTTCACTGTTTAATTCTACCAAACACTTAAAGAAAAACTAACACCAACCCTACTCAAACTCTTCCAAAAATAGAGAAGAAAGGAATACTTTAGAACTTATTCTATGAGGACAATATTACCCCGATACCCAAAGCAGACAAAAACACATCAAACAAACAACAGGCCAGTATCTCTGACGAATATTGATGCAAAAATCCTCAATAAAATACTAGTGAACCAAATTCAACAATACATTAAAAAGATCATTCATCATGACCAAATGAGATTTATCCCTGGGATGCAAGAATGGTTCAACATATGCAAATCAATCAATGTGATACATCATATCAACAGAATGAATGATGCTGAAAAAGCAATTGATAAAATTCAAGATCCCTTCTTAATTATAACCCTCAAAAAACTGGGTATAGAAGGAACATACTTCAACATAACAAAAGCCATATACAACAGACAGACAGCTAATACCATACTGAATGGGGAAAAACTGAAAGGCTTTCCTCTAAGATCCGGAATGTGATAAGAACGCCCACTGTCACCACTGTTATTCAGTATACTACTGAATGTCCTAGCTAGAACAATCAGACAAGAGAAAAAAATATATGAACTGGGTGTGGTGGCTCATGCCTGTAATCTCAACACTGTAGGAGGCCAAGGTGGACGGGCTGCTTGAGGTCAGGAGTTCAAGACCAGCCTGGCCAACATGATAAAACCCTATCCCTACTAAAAATACAAAAAAAAAAAAAAAAAAAAATAGAGAGGTGTGGTGGCGGGAACCTATAATCCCAGCTACTCAGGAGGCTGAGGCAGGAGAATCACTTGAACCTGGGAGGTGGAGGCTGCAGTGAGCTGAGATCATGCCACTGCACTCCAGCCTGAGCAACAGAGCGAGACTCTGTCTCAAAACAGAAAATTAAAAAAACTAAAAGGCATCCACATTGAAAGGAAAAAAGTCAAATTATGGTTGTTTGCCGATAATATGTTATCTTATTTGGAAAAAAAATAAAGACTCCACAAAAAAACTATTAGAACTGGTAAACAAATTCAGTAAAGTTGCAGGATACAAAATCAACATACAAAAGTCAGTGGCATTTCTATATGCCAATAGTGAATAATCTGAAAAAGAAATAAAATGTAAACCCATTCACAATAGCCACAGATAAAATTAAATACCTAGAAATTAACTTAACCAAAGAAGTGAAAGCTCTCCATAATAAAAACTATAAAACACTGATGAAGAACATTGAAAAGAACACTAAAAAAATGAAAAAAATATTTCATGTTCATGAATTGGAAGAATCAATACTGTTAAAATATACATACTATCAAAAACAATTTACAGATTCAATGCAATTTATATCAAACTACCAATGATATTATTCCAAGAAATAGAAAAAAAATCCTGAAATTTACATAGAACCACAAAAGACCCTTTATAGCATAAGATATTCTAAACAATAGAAAAAACTAGAGGAATGACATTACTTGACTTCAAATTATACTACAGATCTATACTAACTAAAACAGCATAGCACTGGCATAAAAACAGACACATAGACCAATGGAACAGAATAGAGAATCCAGAAACAATTCTACACACCTACAGTGAACTCATTTTTGACAAAGGTGCCAAGAACATACACTGGGGAAAAGACAGTCTCTTCAATAAATGGTGTTAGGAAAACTAAATAACCATATGTAAAAGAATGAAACTAGACCCCTGTCGCTCGCCATATACAAAATTCAAATGAAAGCGGAGTAAACATTCAAATCTAAAGCCTGAAACTACAAAACTACTGCCAGAAAACTTTAGGGAAAATCTCCAGGACATTGTTCTCAGGAAAGATTTCTTGAGCAATACCCCACAAGCACAGACAACCAAAGCAAACATGGACAAATGAGATGACATCAAGCTAAAAAGCTTCTGCACAGCAAAGGATACAAACAACAAAGTAAAGAGACAACTCACAGAATAGGAGAAAATATTTGAAAACTTCCCATCTGACAAGGGGTTAATAACCAGAATACATAAGAAACTCAAAGGACTCTACGGGAAAAAAAAAAAAAAAAACTAATAATCCAATCCAAAAAATGGGCAAAAAATTTGAGTAGACATTTCTCAAAAGAAAACAGGCCTAGGAAAAGGCACACAACATCACTGATCATCAGAGAAATGCAAATCAAAATTACTATGAGATATTATCTCACCCTAGTTAAAATGCCTTATATCTAAAAGACAGGCATGACAAATGCTGGCAATGATATGGAGAAAAGGGAACCCTTGTACACTGTTGGTGGGTATGTATATTAGTATAACCACTGTGGAGAACATTTTGGAGCTCGTCAAAAAACTACAAATTGAGCTACATTTTGTTCAGCAATCTCACTGCTGGATATATACTCAAAAGAAAAGAAATCAGAAAATCTAATAGATATCTGCACCCTGTGTTTGTTACAGCACCTTTTACAATAGCTAAGATTTGGAAGCAACCTATATGTCCATCAACAAATAAATCGATAAAGAAAATGTGATACATATACACAACAGAGTACTATTCAGTCACAAAAAAGAATGAGATCTAATCATTTGCAATAACTGGAATGCAACTGGAGATCATTATGTTAAGTGCAAAAAGCCAGGCACAGAAAGATAAACATTGCATATTCTGACTTATTTATGGGATCTAAAAATCAAATCCATTGTACTCACAGACACAGAAAGTAGGATAGTTACCAGTGGCTAAGAAGGGAGTAGGGGTTTTGAAGGGTGATGGGGATGATTAATGGGTACAAAAATAATAGAATAAATAAGACCTACTATTTGATAGCATAATAGGTGACTATAGTCATTAATAATTGTATATTTTAAAATAACTTAAAGAATGTAATTGGATTGTTTGTAACTCAAGGGATAAATGCTTGAGAGGATGAAAAAATGTATTATTCAGATATTCTGGAAGTCAGATATGCAAAAACGAATTTTATGTGGCCAAGACCTTAGTGTCAGAAGGGCTGCATTCCTTTTGGAGGCTCCAGAGAGAAATTTGATTTTCCAGCTCCTAGAATTTCATGAATTCTGATTTCTTCCTACATTACTCCAAACTCTGCGTCTCTTATCCCCTTATCACTCCTTTTTTTTTTTTTTTTTTTTTTTTTTTTTTTTTTTTTGCCTCTCCAACATTCTTGCCTCCTTGTTACAAGGACTTTTGTGATTACATACAGCCCACCAGGGGAATCCAGGATAATATTCCACCCTGGTATTCTTAAATTAATCACATCTGCAAAGTCCCTTTTGTAAGGCAATGTAGTCCTATGATAGTGTTTGGATGCATACATATTTGTATTACCATGTATTACTCAGCTCACCTTTTTTTTCTGAGATTGGGGTCTCACTCTGTTGCCCAAGCTGGAGAGAGGTGGTATGATCATAGCTCACTGCAGCCACAAACTTCTGGGCTCAAGCAACCCTTCCATCCAGCCTCCCAAGAAGCTAGAACTACAGGCACTTGCCACCATACCTGGCTAATTTTTAAACATTTTTTAGAAGTGAGGTCTTGCCTCATTGCCCAGGCTAGCCTGAGGAGATCCTCTCACTTCAGCCTCCTAAGTATCTGGGATTGCAGATGCAAGCCACCATGCCTGGTTAGCTTACCAAAAATTTTAAATTGCATTTAAATTAAGTAATTTGAGAAAAAATCTATTTAAGATAAATTATCTCCATACCTTTCTATCTTCTTATCTTTATAATTCTTAGAAGCTGACACTTAAGAGACCTAGACCAGATATGAAACAAAGGTTTAATACTGTAATCTTTACTGACCCTCATTCTTAGCACTTTGTACCAACAATCTTGTTTTTTTTTTAAATAAAGTACAAAGGCAGTAGTGAGTCGAGTACCTTTTCTTTAGTTTGTAGTTTTGATAATTATCAATTAGTATTATTCCATTATCTTTTCCTTAAAACTGTACTATAAAGTTATTGTATGTCAGGCTCAGTGTGAGGTGTTGAGGATGCAAATATAAAGATATATTCCTGCACTTAAGACACATGATTAAATGAAGAATGCAGTTCTACAAGCAAAAGTTATGTTGTACTGTAACTAATACTGTAGGCATGAAGAAGATCAATTGTCAGCCAATTAGTCGTGTTTTGGCTTCTTTTCATTTTGAATCTTTCTTTTTAGTTAGCTATATATTCTTCTTTGATATTAACATTAGTTTAAATGTTTTATATAGCATATCTTCTTTATGTGAAAATAATATGTACAAACTAATAGGAACTATTGATTTACCCTAGAATAAAACTTATCTCTACCTCTTATTTAAATACTCAGTAGATCTATGTTTGAGTTATTGCAACCAACTTCCATAGTGTGTCATCAGTACTACCCTTGAGATAACAGTGGCTCATAGAGTCAAATATCTAGGACATATTAAGAAAGTAGGGGAACTCCTACAGGGAAAGTTAACAGCTTATGTGTACCTAACTCTCACAATCAACCCAGATGATTGTTGTGTTCCAACCAACTGTACATTTGGCTGAACTGCTGAACACCTGTCCTAGTTTCAGTCACCCCTGCTGAGTGTGCCCATGCTTGAATCACTTCACAAATTAATTATTACAATCCCTTAATGTTTAGTATCTAAAAACAAGCTTTAAGAACATTGCAAATTTATGCATATTCAAATGTTATAGTGCAACAACCAAAATATGGAAAACAAATGCACTGGAAAACTAAACTTTCATTTATAATAAAATAAACCAGAAAGCAGCATCTTATATGATAATTATCATTTTTTTCAGATAATTATCAGATTATTTGACTGCAATCAGGAGAAACTCATTCTACCCAAGCCAAACAAAATGGATACTATAGAAAGGATATTTGAAACACAAAATCCACTGGATACTAGAAAATCAAACCCAAAATTATAAAAACTAAGATATCTATAAGGTCCAGAAAACAAATAAAATAACACTGTCCTAGAGGGATGATTATGATCAGTTATATCTTTGTGATAACTGAAAATCCAATGATTTACCATTTCATTGTCATTCTGCTCACTATCCAATTTTCAGAAGTTACAACATCTAGCATAGAAAATGTGCCATTGAAATAGGAAAAGTTCTCTTATCCCCCTTGTAGGGTGTTCAATGGAGTGTGGCTCACTTCTTTGGTGCCCCACAGCTCAAACCCCTAGGGGGAGCATGCAGAAAGGCAGGTCACGGGGAGCCTGAGGAGACAAAGGCAGTGTCTAGTGTTGAGTGTTTACAGGCCCTAAAGCCCCAGTGGGTATGTGTTACAGTTAATCAGCTCAATTAGACCCTCTGCCTTATCACAAGGACAGAGGGCTTTCTGTATCCTGAGCTCTTGCTTTAGTGTACCAGAAAAATTGGAATCACACATGGACTGGGAGGATGGGTGCAAGGTTTTTTATGGAGTAGTGAAAGTGGCTCTCAGAAGATGTATAGGAAGGCAGAAGGAGGATGCAGTGAGAAGGTGGTTTTCCCTTGGAGTTAGGCCGCTCAGCAGCCAGGTTCTCCCCGACCACCCTCAGCTAAATGTCCCTTAGTGTCCACGTTATTCCACCATCAATGGCCTGCCTGTGTCTGTCAGTGTGTTCTTCTACCAGTGTGTTCCTCTTGATGTCCAGCCGCCTGTGTCTGTGCCCGCTAAGGTCTCAGGGTTTTTATAGGCACAGGATGCAGTAGTGGTGGGTAAGAGTAGTCTTGGAAAATTCAACATTTGGGTGCAAAAACAGGAGTGCCTTTCCTCACTTAGGTCCATGGGCACAAGCCCAAGGGTGGAGCCCTCACCAGGGACCCCACCTTTCTCTACCCAGCACTTTCCTGTCCCGCTCCCATATCAGCATTGCTTAGTGACAATAGAGGGAAGAAGAAATTTTTCTAAATGAAACTGGGTGTGGTATGTAAGTAGATTTTAGACATTGAAAAAATATAAAATATTCACTACATAAAATGTGTACTCCTATTTTTAATATTGCACTCTGCTTAGACAAAGGAAGATTATATTTGTCTTTGTGAGTAAGCAATGCTTAATTACTTATGTAGTGTTAATAATGTTTTAAGATAGTCTAGTAAGACTTCCAGTTTAAGTATAAAGAAGTAGCTAAAAAAAGGAAAGCTTCCGTTCCTATATTAGAAAAAAGCTGAACATGCAGCAAATTAATGACTTTTTGTGAAACTATCAAATAATAGATATTATAAGACAAATGGCCTTCCCAAAGTAAGAAAGACACCTTCAGGGAGAGACAGGAGCTAAGCATTTGCTATCTGAGGAACAAAATCTCTTGGTACCTGTGATGGTTAATATTGAGTGTCAATTTGATGGGATTGAAGGATGCAAAGTATTGTTCCTGGGTGTGTCTGTTAGGGTGTTGCCAAAGGAGATTAACATTTGAGTCAGTGGATTGGGAAAGACAGACTCATCCTCAATCTGGGCACAAGCTAATCAGCTGCCAATGCAGCCAGAATTAAAGCAGGCAGAAGAACATGGAAAGACTAGACTGGTTTAGTCTTCTGGCTTCCATCTTTCTCCCATGCTGGATGCTTCCTGCCCTCAAACGTCAGACTCCAAGTTCTTCAGCTTTGGCACTTGGACTGGCTTCCTTGCTCCTCAACTTGCAGACAGCCTATTGTGGGACCTTACCTTGTGATTGTGTGAGTCAATACTCCTTAATAAACTCTCCTTTATATATACATCTATCCTATTTTTTTTTCCGTCTAGAGAACCCTAATACAATATCATATCATCTTAAAGTGACAATAAACTAAAAATTTTGATAAATTTCAGAGGATAAGTGTGGGCTGGTATGAGAATGAGAATCTCTTGGAGGATGCAATCATAGGGTTAGTTCCCACTCTTTTAGAGGCTTTTGCTCTGAGAAACTCCAGGCTGTCACAAAGAGAATGAAGAAGGTTGCTGATAAAGGTCACCTATTGAGAATGGCCATCCAGATCCATCTCCCTCACTAATCTGTGGAGGGAAGAGAACAACCTGAGGATACATGTCAAGTCCCATCTCAGTTGGAAGAAGGGAACTTGAGCAAACTCCAGTTACCCTGTCTGTATTGGTTTGCTATGGCTGCCATAAAATATATCACAGACTGGGTGGTTATAACAATATAAATTTATTTTCTAACAGGTCTGAAAACTAAAAGTTCAAGATCAGGCCGTCTACAGGTTTTGTTTCTTCTGCAGCCTCTTCCCTTGGCTTGTAGATGGCTGCCTTCTTGCTGTGTCCTCACATGGACTTTTCTCTGTGTGTTTACAGTCTTGATGGTGCCTCTTTGGGTGTCCTAATATTCTTTTCTTATAGACACCAGTCAGATTGAATTAGGGCCCACCCTAACACTTCATTTTAACCTAAACATGTCTTTAAAGGCTCTGGTTTCAAATACAGTCACTTGCAGAGATACTAGGGCTTAAGGTGTCAACATTTGAATTGTGTGTGATACGATTCAGCTACAACACTATATCACCTAAAAGTAAAAGGCACAAGTATTAGTTTGCAAAGAAGGACACCTCAAACACATAGACTGAGAACACTGGAAGACGTCATCAGAGCTGAGAACAAAATAGGGGAAGGATTAAAAAAGCTATACCTATGAAGGTAGAACAGAAACATTTGTGAATGTCATACTAAGATACAGGCTCACTGTGTACATTAGTGACTGAGACTTACTCATAACCTTATCATATGCTCCCCTCCCCTACATCTACTACCACATTAATAGGCCTCTAGCAATAATGCCAAGAGTTTTTAGCTAGGTGATCTGTAAAACGCACACTTTTTCTGGGGAGTGGTAGAAAGGGAAGATTCAGAATCAGGAGTAGAGAAACAAATAAGGTCACTATATGAGTCTGGGGTCTCTAGTACGCATAGCAACACCATACTTTAAAAATAGCGCAGCCTCTGACTAGGTTAGCATAAATCCCCACTTTAGAGGCCTATTCCTCAGTATTCACTGACCCATACAACATACCCAGCTTTCAACAACAACAACAACAAAAAGGCAAAGAATGCCAAAAAGTAAAGAAAAAATAGAAAAAATAAAGGAATTGTTACCATCAGACTATGACACAAATATTGATATTATCACACAGATTTTAAAATAACTATGATTAATGTGTTGAAGTTCTATGGAAAAGATAGTAAAACATGCTAGATGAGATAGGTGATTTTAGCACAAAGATGGAATCTATAAGAAATAATCAGAAATATTAGAAATCGAAAATGCTGTAACAGGCTTAAAAATGCTCAGTGAGCTCATCAGTAGACTCAAACAGACAAGGAAAGAGTAAGTAAACTTGAAAATAGGGCTATAGAAATTAGACAAATTGAGATGTAAAGCAAAAAATTGTTTTAAAAAAGCAAAGCATATATTCTGCAATATAACCTCCAATGATGCAGCATATATAGTTGAAAACCAAATGGAAAAGAAAGTGAGAACACAGAAATCGTCTTTGAAGAAATAATGGCTTTAAAATTTCCAAAATAAGTAACAGACAGCAACCTAGAACTTCAAGCTCAGAGAACATCAAAGAAAATAAATACCAAAAAAACAAGCAAATGACCTAGGCATATTATTTCCAAACTGCAAAAATAAATAAACAAATAAATAAATAAATAAAAGACAAAATCTTGAAGGCGATTGAGGGGTGGACTGGGGGATAGTGGGGGCACTGTACCAACAAGGGAAAAATATAAGAATTATGGCAGACTTCTCATTAGAAACCAGGCAAACAAGAAGAAAATGAAGTAAGGTCTTCAAAGTTAAAAAAAAAAAAAAAAAGAAAGAAAAAGAAGTGTTCAGTTTAGACATCTATATCCAGAAAAATTATCTTCAAAGGTGAAAGATAAATAAATACTTTCTTAGGCAAAGAAAATCTGATTTCATTGACAACAGACATATCCTCCAAGATAGTTTATAAGAAGATGTTCAGACTGCTATCAGCAAGATGGCAGAATAGGAAGTTCCTAGCTAGTATAGTCCAACACAAACAATAATCTAACAGCCACCGATGGAAAAAAGTACCTTTCTGGGAGCTTTCAGATCCAGGAAGGATATTATAAAATCTCAGTGAAGCAAAATTCCAAGGAGAGCTGCTTTAAGAAGGCAGGCCCAACCTTCATGGTAGGCTCACCAAACATGGGGCCAGCTGTAGACCAAGAACAGCCCATCCCTCTGTGGACTTTGCTTGAGCCCTACTTGGCTGCAGTCCTGCAGCTAGCCCCGTCGATGAAGGAAACCAGGAGAAGTCATGCTTGTCTATACCCCAGTAACAGGTCCACTAGTAATGGACTTGACCATGGATTCTAAAGCAGCCCTGTGATATGGCTCAAGGCCTACTCTGCTGGTCCAGAGTGAATCCTTCCTTCACTGGTATCTGGTAGGATACACACTGTTTACAAGCCTGACAACTGGTCCTGACTGCAAATACGGAAGTGATACTGTAACCCGGCTCCAGCCTTGCTCTCCTCCCACCCAGGGATCCAGCAATGCCTCTACAAGTCCCTGGGAGCAACCTTGTTGACCTCAGTCCTAGTTGTAAACCCCAAAGTCAGTCTCAGCTCTGGAGCTTGAAGCAGCACTGATAATACTAGCCCCATTTGGCTGTGATCTGGGGTAGCACTAACCCTCCACACAAGGAAATTGACAGGCAATATGCTCATCTGAGCCCCTGGTATAGATCCACTGACCAGTTTCTGACTACAGACTCTAAAATAGCCTTGTAACTTTATTGCTGGTCTAGTCAGTCTTGCCAACTCAGGAACCGGATAGGTGCCACACTTGTTCTCACACCTGGTAACAGGCTCACTACCTGTGGACTCAACTGCAGACACAAAAGAGACCCAGTCACATAGTTCCAGCCCTACTGAATAGTGGTTCCAAACGCAGTTCAATTCAATTGAATCAGGAAAATAATTCATTATCCAAATGAGAAATTCAACAAAGAGAGATATGCCATTAAAATAAAAACAACAAAACAGAAAACTTGGAGTTGAATAACTAAATGAATAAAATAGATATACAATTGAGAGATTCAAACTCAGATTAGATCAATCAGAAGAATACATTTCTCAACTTGAAGACAAGTCTTTTAAAATAACCCACTCAGAGGAAATAAAAAATTAAAAAAAGTATTAGTCCATTCTCACACTGCTATAAAGAATACCTGAGACTGGGTAATTTATAAAGGAAATGGGTTTGATTGACTCACAGTTCCACATGGCATGGAAGCCTCAGGAAACTTACAATCATGGTAGAAGATGAAGGAGAAGCAAGTACCTTCTTCACAAGGCGACAGGAGAGAAAGTGAAGGGAGAAAGAGCTCCTTCTAAAACCATCAGATCTCATGAGAACTCACTCACTGTCACAAGAAAAGCATGGGGGATACCACCGCCATGATCCAATCACCACCCAGCAGGTTCCTCCCCTGACATGTGGGGATTATAACTTGGATTACAATTTGAGATGATATTTGGGTGGGGACACAGCCAAACCATATCATTATTTCTCATTCATTTGTGAAAAATAGCTTTTCTGGATGCAGTATTATTGACTGCGGTTTTTTTCTCTCAGCACTTTGAATAAATCATCCCAGTCTTTCCTGGCCTGCAAGAATTCTGTTGAGCAATCTGCTGATAGTTTTATAGGGATTCCTTTATATACATGACCTGATGCTTTTCTCTTGCAGCTTTTAGAATTCTGTTTGTTTTTGACTTTTGGCCATTTGATTATAATGTGCCTCAGAGAGGATCACTTTGGGTAAAATTTCACTGGGAACATTTGAGCCTCCTGAATTTGGAAGAATATCTCTTCCAATGCTTGGAAAGTTTTCAGCTATTATTTTGTTAAATAGATGTTTTGTGCCTTTCTTAATCTTATTTTCTTTCAGCATTTCTATAATACAAATATTTGTTTACTTAATGTTGTACCATAAGTTCTGCAGCCTTTTGTATTCATTTTTTTAAATTTTTTTTCCTCTGAATGAGTTATTTTAAAAGATTTGTCTTCAAGTTCAGAAATTTATTCTTCTGATTGATCTAATCTGAGTTTGAATCTCTCAATTGTATATCTATTTTATTCATTGAGTTATTCAACTCCAAGATTTCTGTTTTGTTGTTGTTTTATTTTTAATAGCATATCTTTGTTGAATTTCTCATTTGGATAATGAATTATTTCCCTGATTCAATTAAATTGAACTGCCTTTGGAACCACTATTCAGCAGGGCTGGAACTATGTGACTGGGTCTCTTTTGTATCTGCAGTTGAGTCCACAGACAGTGAGCCTGCTACCAGGTGTGAGAACAAGCAGGCATCTATCCGGTTCCTGAGTTGGCAAGACTGACTAGACCAGCACTAAAGTTACAAGGCTGTTTCAGAGTCTGTAGTCAGATCACTCTTGCTATGCTTTAGCAAAGAGACTGGAGGCATTGTGCCCCTGCCCTATAGAGGGCAGAAAATAGAGGCTAGAAAAATAAGAAATGATCAATAAAATTCAGAGCCAGTTTTTTTAAAAGATAAAATTAACAAAACTTTAGAATAACTAAGAGAAAAAGAGAAACAAATAAAATCCGAAATAAAAGAAAAGATATAACTGATACCGCAGTGATATAAAGGATCCCCTTCAGTGATCTTATGAATGGATAACTTCAAATAAGTGGATAAATTCCTAGAAACATACAACCTAACAACACCAAATCATGAAGAAATAGAAAGACTGAACATAGCAATAATGAGTAAGGATATTAAATCAGTAATCAAAAATCTCCCAAAAACAACAATAACAAAAACAGAACTACATGGCTTCATTGGGTAATTTTATGAAACAATTAAAGTTGAATTAATACCAATTCCAATAATTCCAAAATCTCCACCAAAAAAACAATAAATAAATAAATAAAGAGGAGGGAATACTTCAAAAGTCAGTTTACAAGGCCAGCATTACCTTGACAGAAAAACTATACAAAGATACTACAAGAAAAAAAACTCTTAGTCCTGATAAATATAGATGCAATACTGCACAACAAAAATACAAGCAGACTGAGTTCAACAACATTATCCCTTATACGTTATATATTGTGATCAATTGGGGATCATTCCAGGGATGCAAAAATGATTCTGCATACACAAATCAATCAAGGTGACATATCAAATTAACATAATTAAGGAAAAAAATGTTTGTCTCAATAGATGCATAAAAACATTTAACAGAATACAACATTCTTTCATCTCTCATCAAATTAGGTACAAAAGGAATGTACCTCAACACAATATACACCATATATGACAAGCCAACTGCTAACATTAGACTTAAAGATGAAAAGATTAATGCTTTACTTCTAACATCGGGAGCACAAGAATGTCCCCACTGGCTCCTTTAATCAATATAGTACTGGAAGTTCTAATCAGAGCAATTAGAAAAGGAATAGAAATAAAATACATCCAAATTGGGGGAAAAAAGTAATATTGTTCCTGCAGAAAACATCATCTTATATATAGAAAAAACCCAAGACTATGGAATAAACTGTTAGAATTAATAAACCAATAGATAAATATAGTAAAGTTATAGGATACTAAATGAACATATTCATTAAGTTAAATTTTTATCCCCTATTAACAAGCACTTAAAAAAATAGAGAACAATCCCATTTACAATAACATCAAAAGGAATTGAGTACTTAGGAATAAATTTAACCAGGAATATAAATTATTTGTACCATGATAACTATTAAATGTTGAAAGAAATTGAAGAAGACCCAAATAAGTGGAAAGTTATCCTGTGTTTCTGGATCAGAAGGGCTAATATTGTTAAAACATTCATGCTATCCAGAACAGTCTGCAGATTCAATTCTATTCCTATCAAAATTCCAATAATATTTTTCAAAGAAATAGAAAAAAAATACTAAAATTCACATGAAACCAGAAAGGGTGCTGTAGCCACAGCAATCTTTAGTGAAAAGAACAAAACTGAAAATATCACACTACCTGGCTTCAAATACACTACAAAGCTACTGCAATCAAAACAGAATGGTACTGTCAGAAAAACAGACAGAGTCCTGTGGAACATAATAGAGAACCCAGGAGTGCACTTACTGTCCTTTGACCTTTGTCAAATGTGCTGAGAAAACAAGATGGAGAAAGGACAGTCTCTTTAACAAAAGATTTTGAAACAACTGGATAGCCACTGGCAGAAGAATAACATTGTACTCATATTTCACATCATATAAAATATCAACTTAAAAGTGAATTTAAAAAATTAAATATAAACTTGAAACTGTAAAACTATTAGAAGAATAAATAGCAGAAAGATCCTTGACACTGGTGTGGTCAATGATGTTTTGGAAATGGCTCCAAAAGTATAGGCAACAAAAACAAAATAGACAAATTGGATTCCTCCAAACTAAAAAGCTTATGCACAGCAAAGGAAACAATCAGTAACCTATGGAATAAGAAAAAAAATTATAAACCATACATCTGACTAGGGGTGGATCCTTCATAAATAGTTTAGCAAGAAAATAAATAACCTTGTTTTTAAATAAACAAAAGAGATGAATAAACATTTGTGAGAAGAAAGCACATCCATGACCAAAAGTATATGAAAAATTGCTCAGCATCACTAATTATCAGGAAAACACAAATTCAAACCATAATGGCTAATACGGTTTGTATCTATGTCCCCACCCAAATCTCATGTTCAATTGCAATCTTCAGTGTTGGAGGTGGGGCCTGGTGGAAGGTGATTGGATCATAGGGGTGGATCCTTAATGAATAGTTTAGCATCATCCTTTTGGTGCTGTTCTCATTATAGCGATCTCAGCAGATCTAGTGGTTTAAAAGTATATAGCATACCTCCCACCCCCAATTCTCTGTTGCTCCTGCTCCAGACATGTAAGATACACCTGCTTTCCCTTCATTTCCTGCCCTGATTGTAACTTTCCTGAGGCCACCCAAGAAGCCAAGCAGATGCCAGAATCATGTTTCCTGTACAATCTGAAGAAACCATGAGCTGATGAAATCTCTTTTCTTTATAAATTATCCAGTCTCAGACATTTCTTTATAGAAGTGTGAGAAAAAACTAATACAGAAAATTTGCACAAGAATTGGGGTATTGCTATAAAGATACCTGAAAATGTGGATGCAGCTTTGGAACTGGGTGAAGGACAGAGGTAACATTTTTGAGGGCTCAGAAAAAGACAGGAAGATGAGAGAAAGTATGGAACTTCCTAGAGACTTGTTGAATTGTTGTGACCAAAATGCTAAGAGTGATGTGGACAATGAAGTAGAAGCTGATGAGATCTCAGAAAAAAAAAACAAGGAATTTATTGGGAACTAGAGCAAAGGTCACTTTTGTTGTACATCAGCAAACAACCTGGCAGCATTGTGCTCCTGCTCTAGGGAACATGAAACTTCCAACTTCAGAGTAATGATTTAGGGTAACTGGTGTAAGAAATTTCTAAGCAGCAAAATGTTCAAGATGTTGCCTGTTTCTAACAACCTATGCTCATAGTGTGAGCAAAGAAATGACATAAAACAGGAACTTAATTTAAAGGGAAACCAGAGTGTTAAAGTTTGAAAAACTTGCAGTCCAGTTATGTGGTAAAATAGAAAAGTCCATTTTCAGGGGAGAAATTCAAGCAGGCTGCAAAAATTTGCATAAGTTAAAAGGAGCCAACTGGGGAAATGGCCTTGAAAGCATTTTAGAGACCTTCATGGCAACCCCTACCATGACAGGCTTGGAGGCCTGGGAAGGAAGAATGGTGTTTTGAAACAGGCCCTGGGTCCTGCTGCCCTGTGCAGCCTTGGGACACTGCTCCTGGTATCCCAGCTGCTCCAGCTCCAGCCATGTTTCAATGGGACCCTGGTGCAGGTTGTGCTGCTGCTTCAGATGGTGCAAATCATAAGCCTTGGTGGCTTTTACTTGGTGTGAAGCCTGCAGTTCACACAGTACAAGTGTTCAGGCTTGGGGGCCTCCATCTAGATTTCAGAGGAGGTATGGAAAAATCTGGATGTCCAGGCAGAAGCCTGCTATAGGGGGAGAGCCCTCAAGGAGAACCACTACTAGGGTGATGTGGAGGGGAAATGTGGGGTTGGAGCCACCACACAAAGTCTCCACTTGGACACTGCCTAGAGGAGCTGTGAGAAGAGGACCATCATTCTCCAGACTCCAGAATAATAGAACCACTAGCAGCTTCTGCCTTGTATTTCCTGAGACTGGGTAATTTATAAAGAAAAACGTTTAATTGACTCACAGTTTCACATGGCTGGGGAGGCCTCAAGAAACATACAATCATGGCAGAAGGCACCTCTTCTCAGGGTGGCCGGAAAGAAAATGAGCGCAACTAGGGGAAATGCCAGACACTTATAAAACCATCAGACCTCATGGGACTCACTCACTATTATGGGAACAGCATGGAGGAAACTGCTTCCATGATCCGATTACCTCCACCTGGTCCCACCCTTGACATGTAGGGATAATGAGGATTAAAAATCAAGAGGAGATTTGGGTGGGGACACAGCCAGACCATGTCCTTCCACTCCTGGCTCCTCCAAAATCTCATGTCCTCACATTTCAAAACACAATCATGTCTTTCCAACAGTCCCCCAAGACTTAGCTCATTCTAGTATTAACCCAAATTTCAAGTCCAAAGTTTCATCTGAGATAAGACAAGTCCCTTCTGCCTATAATCCTGCAAAATCAAAAGCAAGTTAAGTACTTCCTAAATACAGTGGGGTTACACACATTGGGTAAATACACCACTCCAAATTGGAGAAATTAGCCCAAACAATGGGGCTATAGGCCCAATGCATGTCCAAAATTCAATAGGGCAGACATTAAACCTTAAAGCTCTAAAATGATCTTTGACTCCATGTCTCACATCAGGTCATGCTGATACAAGAGGTGGGTTCCCACAGCCTTGAACAGCTTTGCTGAAGTGGCTTTGCAGGGTAACTCCCCCATCCTGGCTTCTTTCACAGGCTGGCATTGAGTGTCTGTGGCTTTTCCAGAGGCACTGTGCAAGCTGTTGGTGGATCTAACGTTCTGGAGTCTGGAGCATGGTGGCCCTCTTCTGCACTAGCTCCATGAGGCAGTGCCCCAGTGGGGACTCTTTGTGGGGGCACATCCCCACATTTCCCTTCTGAACTGCCCTAGCAGAACTTCTCCATGAGGGCTCTGCCCCCACGGGAGACTTCTGCCTGGATATCCAGGCATTTTCATATATCCTCTGAAATCTAAGCGGAGGCTCCCAAACTTCAATTCTTAACATCTGTGCACCCACAGGCCCAACACCATGTGAAAGCCACCAAGACTAGGAGCATGCACCCTCTGAAGCAATGGCCTGAGTTGTACATTGGCTCCATTAGCCACAGCTAGAAGGCAGGGCACCAATTCCCAAGACTGCACAAAGTGGCAAGGCTCTGGCACCAGCACACAAAACCATTTTTTCCTCCTAGGCCTCCAGGCCTGTGATGGAGTGGCTGCCCTGAAGTTTTCTGACATGCCCTGGAGACATTTTTCCCACTGTCTTGGTGATTAACATTCCACTCCTTGTTACTTATGCACATTTCTATGGCAGGAATAAATTTCTGCCCAGGAAATGGGGTTTTATTTTCTATTGCATTGTGAAGCTGCAAATTTTCCAAAGTTTTATGCCCTGCTTTTTTTGATGCTTTGCCTCTTAGAAATTTCTTCTACCAGATATTCTAAATTATCTCTCTTGGGTTCAAAGTTCCACAAATCTCTAGGGCAGGGGCAAAATGCTTCCAGTCTCTTTGCTAAAGCATAACGAGAGTCACCTTTGCACCAGTTCCCAAGAAGTTCCTTATCTCTATCTGAGACCACCTCAGCCTGGACTTTACTGTCCATATCACTATCAGCATTTTGGTCAAAATCATTCAACAAGTCTCTAGGATGTTCCAAACATTCCCACATCTTTCTGTTTTCTCCTGAGTCCTCCAAACTGTTCCAACCTCTGACTGTTACCCAGTTCCAAAGTCACATCCACATTTTTGGGTATCTTTACAGCAACACCCCACTACCTTGGTACCAATTTATTGTATTTGGCTGTTCTCACATTGCTTGAAGAAATACCCAAGACTGGGTAATTTATAACAAAAAGAGATTTAATTGACTCACAGGTCCATGAAGCTGGGGAGGCCTCAGGAAACTTACAATCATGAAGGAAGGCACCTCTTCACAGGGCAGCAGGAGAGAGAATGAGTGCAAACAGTGTAAATGCCAGATACTTATAAAATGATCAGATCTCATGAGACTCACTCAATATCATGAGAACAGCATGGGGCAAAATGCCTCCATTATCTGATTACCTCTACCTGGTCCTACCCTTGACATGTTGGGATTATGGAGATTATAATTCAAGGTGAGATTTTGGATGGGGACACATCCAAACCATACCACACCCACAGACCGGAAGAGCCATAGACACACAACACTCATCCAAGGAGCAGTTGCAGACACTGTACCCTGCAAAGCCACAGCGACAGAGCTTCCCAAGGCCTTGGGAGCCAACCCTTTGCATCAGTGTGTCCTGGATGGGAGGCATGGAGTCAAAGTATATTATTTCAGAGCTTTAATGTTTAATGGCTGCCCTTCTGGGTTCCAGACTCGCATGGGGCCTGTAGTCCCTTTCTTTTGTCCAATTTCTGGGTTTTTGTTTGTTTGTTTGTTTGTTTTTTGAATGTCAGTATTTACCCAATGCCTATACCTCCATTGTATTTTGGAAGTAGCTAACTTGTTTTTTTGATTTTACAGGCTCATAGGCAGAAGGGACTACCCTTTCATCAGATAAAATTTTGGACTTTGGACTTTTGAGTTAATGCTGGGATGAGTAAAGATTCTGGGGACTGCTGTGAAAGGATAATTTTATGTTGTAATGTGAGGAAATGAGATTTGGAAATAGCCAGGTGCAGAATGTTATGGTTTAAATCTATGTCCACACTCAAGTGTCATGTTCAATTCTAATCTTCATCATTGGTGGTGGTGCCTGGTGGGAGATGATTGGATGACATGGGTGGATGCATCTTGAATGGTTTACCACCATCCCTTTTTGTGGGATATCTCTTTGTGATAGAGTTCTCATGAGATCTGGTTGTTTTAAAGTGTGTAGCACCTCCCCACAACAACTTTGCTCCTGCTCCAGCCATGTAAGACATGCCTGGTTGCCCTTTGCCTTCTTCCATGATTGTACGTTCCTAAGGCCTCCCTAGAAACTGAGCAGATGCCAGGATGCCAGAATCATGCTTCCTATACAGCCTGTGGAACCATGAGCCAATTAAACCTCTTTTCTTTATAAATTATCAGTCTCAGGTATTTTTCCTAGCAGTGAGAGAACAGACTAATACAATGGTTTATCACCTCACTCTGTTGGAATGTGTATTATTAAAAAAAAGGCAGCAAGTATTGTTGAGGATGTAGAGAATAGAAAATACTTATATACTATTGGTTATGATGTAAATTGGTATACACATTATAGAAAACAATATAAAGAATGCTGAAAAAGTTAAAAATGGAACTACCTTATGAGTCAGCAATCCCACTTCTGAATATATATTCAAAAGAAATAAAATAACGTTCTGAAAGAGAGATATGCAATTTGTAATCCCATATTTATTGAGGCATTATTCACAGTAGCCAAGCTATGGACACAACCTAAGTGTCTACTGGTAGATGAATGGCTAAAAATTGTAATACGTGTGTGTGTGTGTGTGTGTGTGTGTGTGTGTGTGTGTGTGTGGCAGTGGGGGTCAGCAGTGTACATATATAAATATGTATATGATGGAATCATATTCAATCTAAAAAGAAGAAGAAAATTCTGCTATTTGCAATGATGTATATGAATCTGGAGCACATAATGGCTAAGTGAAATAAACCAGACAGGAAGAAAAATACTGTATGATCTCACTTACATGTGGAATCTAAACAATTGGAAGTCATAGAAACATAGGGTAGAAGTGTGGTTACCAGGGGCTGAGGAAATAGAGAGACATTGGTCAAATGATACAAATTTTCACTTATCAAATGAGTAAGTTCTGGAGACCTAATAAATAGCATGGTGACTATAGATAACGATAATGTATTGTATGCTTGAAAGTTCCTAAGAAAAATCTTAACTTTTCTCACTACAGTAACATACACAGAAAACAGGAAAGGTAATTATGTGAGGTGATTAATATGTTAATTAGCTTGATTGTGATAATTATTTCACAATGCATATATCTCAAAACATCACATTGTATACCTTATATATATTTATTAATTATATCTCAATAAAGATGGATAAAAATGAAGTTATTAAGGCAGAAGTAATAGAATCCAATCAGAAACAGATTACACAAAGATATGAAGATATAAAATATTGATTGAATATAAAATGCATTTTTCTTACATTAATTGCTCTAAAAGGTAGCTGACCATTTAAAGCAATAACAATATGTTGGTTGTTTTATAGCATATATAAAAATGTGAAGAGAAAGACTTTTTAACTATGCTCCAAATTCTTATGCAGCAACTAGCTACTGGTATTCCTAAAATGCAAACAATGAGAACATATTTCCTTGACTTGATTAGTTAATATAATTTATAATTTGGTTGACTTGATTTTGAAAGCTTTATCCCATTAGTTCCTTCCCATAGCATGTTCTTATTTTAATTAGATCTTTCACAATGTGCTTATACAAGTGTGACTCTTCTTGAAACAACACATTCCCACTTGCACAGAGTCAACATTCTTTGACATGCCACAATTCACAGAGGGTTCCTAAAGAAGCCACTCCTTGAATCCCTATGTCATTTCTAGTAAGAGTAGTTTAGCCATTTCTTTCAATCAAATACATAGAGCACTTTATTTATAATACATAAGCAAGTCAGGTTCACTAAAATTATTTAAAAAGAGTATTATACAATACAGATTTTAAACATAGTTTAATTGTTATATTGATCATTTAAAACTGGTTGCATTCCTTTCTTTCCCCCATTCAGTTAGCACACATCTTGATTAATTTGTGCTTTATTGAGAATATAATTATAAAGTAATTATGAAAACTTAAAATGTCATTAACTTCGTCCTCCATGGATTTAGCAACCTAATAAGACTCATCTAAATTCTTGAACTTTCCTTTAAAATCAGCCAACACATAAAAGAAACTAAAACTTGTACACACAAGTTTTAGTTGTCAGACATTCATTCTTCTCTTAAAATCATTTCCTCAAAATTACCCTATTGGTTTATTAGTTTGTCACATTATATGTTTCTACAATCTGCAGTTTCATTAGACAAAAAACTGAATATTTTTATTACATTTCTATAAGTTTTCTCTGTATAGGTATTTATTGTATATGCCTACATTTATAGTGTACACACACACACACCATCCCCTCCCTCACAACACACACACACACAAACACACACACACATCATTAAAGTACTGAAGGTAATACAATATGTTCATGACTGGAGGGAGAAAATTTTAATCAATAGAAAAATTTGCAGAATATGCTTATTCCTCATAGATAATATTGGTTCTAATTTCAAGTTTTGGACCCTCTTGCTTTTTCGTCTTTGATGTTTATTTTGCCTTCTGCATCTTTTGCAGAATGGAAACAGAATCCTGAATGAAATAAGTTATGCAACTTTAAGGCAAAAATTAAGCAATTTTTTTTGCTACGGTTTTAATTAGTAGAAATTAATAGTGAGAGAGTTCAATTTAATTATGGGTACTAAGGCATATTACTATTCATCTAGTTTTCAAAAATCATGAAATCTAGGCCAAAATATGAAAAACAGGAGAAAAGAAAACTGTCTTTGTTGAAATATGTAAGTAGTCATGACACACAAACCAGGATCTAAGAAATTATCTGCCGAATAATTTAAATGTGAACACAAGCAAGGGACCTCCTGAGAAAAGAGAAAAAATATATACAACAAATTATGGTGATTTGTTTGTTTGTTTTTATAAGTGTAATATTTTAAAAAGCCAAGAGTGACAAGATTAACGTCTGGAAACATACTAGGTGCTTGCATATACACAAACACCACACAACAAAACATGTCCACAAATTTTATACACAGAAAAAGATGTAGGTTTTCATCCACAGTTCCTGGCTCATGACTCCCATTGCCTTGTTACATCCTTTTTGTTATGATGTTGGGCGTCTTATGTCTCAGGAGCAGGCCTTAGGAAACAGAATCTCTCTGACCTTCTCCTGCCCTCATTTAACCTACCACAAGGCAAGACTCTAATTTTCCCTGCCTTTCTGATTGTGGGTCTTAAGACCCTCACTCCAAAGAGGGTCTTCCCCCATATCCTAGGGAGGAAGGGCAATCATGAAGCTTCCATAAAAGTCCAAGAGGACTGGGTCCAGAGAGCTTCTGGATAGCTGAACACTTGGAGGTTTTTGGAGGGAGGTGGACCCAGGAAGGGCTTAGAAGCTCTGCACCCTTTCCCCCATGCCACACCGTACGCATCTCTTCATATGTATTCTTAAGTAATATTCTGTATAATAAACTGGTAAATGTAAGTAAGTGTTTCCTTGAATTCTGTGAGCTCCTTCAACAAATTAATTGAACCGAAAGAGAGTGTGGGAACCCCAAAGTGAAGTTAATCAATCAGAAGTTCTGGACTTGTGACTGGTGTCTGAAGTGGGTGAGGGTTAATCTTGGGGACTGAGCCCTCAACCTGTGGGATGTGATACTATCTCCAAATAGATAGTGTCAGAATTAAATTCAAAGGTACCCAGCTGGTGTTCACTGCTTGTTAGTGGGGAAAGCTTCCTAACACAGTTGGTCACAGAAGTCTGTGCTTATTGTTGTGGTGTGAAAACAAATAAGAACATAATTTGAGAGTTTTTCCAAAACAAGCTATAACATTCATGCATTGTAGTTGTATATTTGTGGCAAATTTTACTGAAGTTATGGAGAGATAGAGAAGAATTATTTTGTCAAAATCAAAACATCTTTTAAAAATGTATATATTTATGGATGAAACATTCTTTATCTTCTTGTGTAGCTTTGTGCTCCCTCTCTGCTTCCTCCCCATTTTATTTACTCTTTCCTTACTATATTTAGCAGTATTTTTTTTGTCACAGGTTCCCCTTATATGTAAAGACTCCCCAATGTGTTTCTCAAACATGAGCCATTTACTTCAAGCCCTCTTCTTTTTGCCCTCGTTGACAGTGTCTGCATTAATTTCAATAACTTTTAATTGTATATCCTGTCATGATAAAAGAGTTACTAACATTTTTTAATGCCCACCATATTCTAATAATTTATAAATGTCTTAATATTTTGATCCTCACAATACATTACAAAGTATATACTTTAATCTCCAATTATAGTTAGAGATCAGAGAGCAAATATCCAAGATAATAGTAACTTATTCAAATTTAGTAACTGGTGAACCCAGTTTAAAATTCATCTAAATATCAAACCCTTTTTCCATTACATCTATCTCCCTGACCCTAGGTCATCAAAGAATGATTATCTCATATGCAATACCTCATGTTTAATAAGGCATAGAAGTATGTAATTCACTTTAGGATAATATCCATTAAAATGGTTAAAACAGAAAATAATTGTGGCACTTAATGGGGCAAATGTCAATTTTCTGAATAATTCATTTAAGTGGAAAAGCTCTTCCTCTGACAATGCCAGATAAATGAGATGTCTCTACATGTTACTGTCTGTTTTGTTTCTGCTTCTGTGCATGTTTCTGATCTCCAACTAGCACTTCATTATTGGATTCATTTTCATTTACTAATGAAGCTTTTAGTACATTTAAGGACCTCAGGCATTTTAAAACTCAGTCATTTTGCTTCGTGCCAACTTATCTCCAAGTTTCCATTTCAAAGTGGCATCATTACAATTACTAATACTACAGCATAGTCTGTGTTTGGACTGGCATTAATTCTGGCACAAGCTCAGAAAGTTTTGTTTCTGACTGATCCTGAAAGGTACATTGATTTTGGCTTTATGTAGCCCCTCCTGGCATACCTTTTGTTTTTCTAATAACATTAATCTCAGCTGGGCTTGCAAGCAAACTTAAATTCTTCTGGGAAGTTTTGCACTAACCCACAATTTAAACTATGTTTTATTTTTTAAAACTAAGTCTACGGATGCTTTGTAAGATGACATAAAAGTTGTTTTTCCTTCAAAACCACCTTTTTCTGACAATATTTGAAATGGTTAGTTTTTTTTTTTTTCATCATGGTGGTTAAACATAATGACCTTGTTTGTGGATTCTCTTATTTTCTTTCTTTCCCATATTTTTTATTGCTCTGTCTTCTGTACACTTTAGTATTAAGAGAGTTGTATACTGATTTAATCAACCTATATCAAAGATGATAATACACTGGAAAAGTAACTTCTAAAGTTAAGAAAAAAATTGAAAGGGGTGGCGGGCAAGAGTGCTGAATAGGAACCGCTACTACCTACAGCTCCCAGTGAGATCAATGCAGAAAAGGGTGATTTCTGCATTTCCAACTGTACCTGGCTCATCTCATCTGGACTGGTCAGACAGTGGGTGCAGCCCATAGAGGGTGAGCCAAAGCAGAGTAGCGCATCACCTCACTTGGGAAGCGCAAGGGGTTGGGGAACTCCCTCCTCTAGACAAGGGAAGCCGTGACGGACTGTGCCATGAGGAATGGTGCTTTCTGGCCCAGATACTATGCTTTTCACATGGTCTTCACAACCCGCAAACCAGGCGATTCCCTTGGGTGCCTAAACCACCAGGGCCCTGAGTTTGAAGCACAAAACTGGGCAGCCATTTGGGCAGGCACTGAGCTAGCTGCAGGAGTCTGTTTTTCATACCCCAGTGGCACCTGGAATGCCAGTGAGTCAGAACTGCTCACTTCCCTGGAAAGGGGGCTGAAGCCAGGGAGCCAAGTGGTCTAGTTCAGTAGATCCCATCCCCACAGAGTCCAGCAAGCTAAGATTCACTAGTGTGAAATTCTCACTGCCAACACAGCAGTCTGAAGTCAACCTGGGATACTCGAGTTTGGTGGGGGGTGGGGAATCCGCCATTACTGAGGCTTGAGTAGGTGGTTTACCACTCACAGTGTAAACAAAGTCACAGGGAAGTTCGAAATGGGTGTAGCCCACCACAGTTCAGCAAAGCCGCTGTAGCCAAGCTGCCTCTCTAAATTCCTCCTCTCTGAGCAGGGCATCTCTGAAAGAAAGGCAGCAGCCCCAGTCAGAGGCTTATAATTAAAACTCCCATCTCCCTGGGACAGAGCATCTGGGGGAAGGGGCAGCAGTGGATGCAGCTGCAGCAGACTTAAACATTCCTGCCTATTAGCTCTGAAGAGAGCAGTGGATCTCCCAACACAGCACTAAAGTTCTTCTTAGGGACAGACTGCCTCCTCAAGTGGGTCCCTGACCCCCATACCTCCTGACTGGGAGACACCTCCCAGCAGAAGTTGACAGACACCTCATACAGGAGAGCTCCAGCTGGCATCTGGCCAGTGCCACTCCGGGACAAAGCTTCCAGAGGAAGAAACAGGCAGAAATCTTTGCTGTTCTACAGCATCTTCTGGTGATACTAAGGCAAATGAGGTCTGGAGTGGACCTCCAGCAAACTTCAGCAGACCTGCAACAGAGGGGCCTGACTGTTAAAAGGAAAACTAACAAACAGAAAGGAATAGCATCAACATCAACAGAAAGGATGTCAGCACAAAAACCCCATCTGAAGGTAACCAACATCAGAGACCAAAAAGATAAATCCACGAAGATGAGGGAAAACCAGCACAAAAATGCTAAAAATTCCAAAAACCAGAATGCCTCTTTTTTTCCCAAGGATGACAACTCCTCACCAGCAAGGGAACAAAACTGGATGGAGAATGAGTTGATGAAATGACAGAAGTAGGCTTCAGAAGGTGGGTAATAACAAACTCCTCCGAGCTAAAGGAGCATGTTCTAACCCAACGCAAGGAAGCTAAGAACCTTAAAAAAAGTTAGACGAATTGCTAACTAGAATAACCAGTTTAGAGAAGAATATAAATGACTTGATGGAGCTGAAATACACAGCACAAGAACTTTGTGAAGCATATAAAAGTATCAATAGCCGAATCGATCAGGCAGAATAAAGCATATCAGAGATTGAAGATCAACTTAATGAAATAAAGCATGAAGACAAGATTAGAGAAAAAAGAATAAAAAGGAATGAGCAAAGCCTCCAAGAAATATGGGACTATGTGAAAAGACCAAACCTACATTTGATTGGTGTACCTAAAAGTGACAGGAAGAATGGAACCAAGTTGGAAAACGCTCTTCAGGATGTTATCTAGAACTTCCCCAACCTAGCAAGACAGGCCAACATTCAAATACAGGGAATACGGAGAACACACAAAGATACTCCTCTAGAAGAGCAACCCCAAGACACATAATCATCAGATTTGCCAAGGTTGTGATGAAGGCAGCCAGAGAGAAAGGTCAGGTTACCCACAAAGGGAAGCCCATCAGACTAACAGTGGATCTCCCTGCAGAAACCCTACAAGCCGGAAGATAGTGGGGGCCAATATTCAAGAGTCTTAAAGAAAATAATTTTCAACCCAGGATTTCATATCCAGCAAAACTAAGTTTCATAAGTGAAGAAGAAATAAGATTTTTCACAGACAAGCAAATGCTGAGAGATTTTGTCACCACCAGGCCTGCCTTACAAGAGATCCTGAAGGAAGCACTAACTATAGAAAGGAAAAACTGGTACCAGCCACTGTAAAAACACACCAAATTGTACAGACCATCAACACTATGAAGAAATTCCATCAACTAACAGGCAAAATAACCAGCTAGCATCATAATGACAGGATCAAATTCACACACGACAATATTAACCTTAAATGTAAATGGGCTAAATGCCCCAATTAAAAGACACACACTGGCAAATTGGATAAAGAGTCAAGACCCACCAGTGTGCTGTATTCAGGAGACCCATCTCATGTGCAAAGACACACATAGGCTCAAAATATAGGGATGGAGGAATATTTACCAAGAAAATGGAAATTAAAAAAAAAGCAGGGGTTGCGATCCTAGTCTCTGATAAGACAGTCTTTGAACCAACAAAGATCAAAAAAGGCAAAAAAGGGCATTACATAATGGTAAAGGGATCAATGCAACAAGAAGAGTTAACTATGTTAACTATCCTAAATATATATACACCTGATACAGAAGAACCCAGATTCATAAAGCAAGTTCTTAGAGACCTACAAAGAGACTAAGACTCCCACACAATAATACTGGGAGACTGTAACACCCACTGTCAATATTAGATCAATGAGACAGAAAATTAACAAAGATATTCAGGACTTGAACTCAGTTGTGGACCAAGCAGACCTAATAGACATCTACAGAACTCTCCACACCAAATAACAGAATATAGATTCTTCTTAGCACCACGTCGCACTTATTCTAAAATTGACCATATAATTAGAAGTTAAAACACTTCTCAGCAAATGCAAAAAAACGGACATCCTAACAGCCTCTCAGACCACAGTGCAATCAAATTAGAACTCAAGATTAAGAAACTCACTCAAAACTGCACAACTACATGGAAACTGAACTAACTGTTCCTGAATGACTACTGGGTGAATAATGAAATTAAGGCAGTAATAAATAAGTTATTTGAAACCAATAAGAACAAAGATACAACATACCAAAATCTCTGGGACACAGCTAAAGCAGTGATTAGAGGGAAATTTATAGCACCAAATGCCCACAGAAGAAAGTGGGAAAGATCTAAAATTGACACCCTAACGTCACAATTAAAAGAACTAGAGAAGCAAGAGCAAACAAATTCAAAAGCTAGCAGAAGACCAGAAATAACTAAGATCAGAGGAGAACCAAAGGAGATAGAGACACAGAAAACTCTTCAAAAAATCAATGAATCCAGGAGCTGTTTTTTTTTTTTTTGAAAAGATCAACAAAATAGATAGACTGCTAGCCTGACTAATAAAGAAGAAAGAGAGAAGAATCAAATAGACACAATAAAAAAAGATAAAGGGGATATCACCACTGATACCACAGAAATACAAACTACCATCAGAGTATATACCTCTATAAACACCTCTATGCAAATAAACTAGAAAATCTAGAAGAAATGGATGAATTTCTGGACACATAGACCCTTCCAAGACTAAACTAGGAAAAAGTCGAATCCCTGAATAGACCAATAACAAGTTCTGAAATTGAGGCAGTAATTAATAGCCTACCAACCTAAAAAAGTCCAGGACCAGACGGATTCACAGCTGAATTCTACCAGAGTTACAAAGAGGAGCCAATACCATTCCTTCCGAAACTATTCCAAACAATAGAAAAAGAGGGACTCCTCCCTAACTCATTTTCAGAGGCCTGCAACATCCTGATATCAAAACCTGGCAGAGACACAACAAAATAGAAAATTTCAGGCCAATATCCCTGATGAACATTGATGAGAAAATCCTCAATAAAATACTGGCAAACAGAATCCAGCAGCACATTAAAAAGCTTATCCACTACGATCAAGTCAGCTTCATTCCCAGGATGGAAGGCTGGTTCAACATACACAATAATGTAATCTATCACATAAACAGAACCAATGACAAAAACTACATGATTATCTCAATAGATGCAGAAAAGGCCTTTGATAAAATTCAATACCATTCATGCTAAAAAGTCTCAATAAACTAGATATTGATGGAACGTATCTCAAAATAATAAGAGCTAATTATGAGAAACCTACAGCCAATATCATACTGAATGGCCAAAAGCTGGAAGCATTCCCTTTGAAAACCAGCACAAAACAAGGATGCCCTCTCTCACCACTGCTATTCAACATAGCATTGGTAGTTCTGGCCAGGTCCATCAGGCAAGAGAAAGAAATAAAGTGTATTCAAATAGAAAGAGAGAAGTCAAATTGTCTCTGTCTGCAGATGACATGATTGTATATTTAGAAAACCCCATCATCACAGCCCAAAATCTCCTTAAGCTTATAAGTAACTTCAGCAAAGTTTCAGGATTCAGAATCAATGTGCAAAAATCACAAGCATTCCTATACACCTATAATAGACAAACAGAGAACCAAATCATGAGATAACTCCCATTGACAATTGCTACAAAGAGAATAAAGTACCTAGGAATACAACTTACAAGGAATGTGAAGGACCTCTTCAAGGAGAACTACAAACCACTGCTCAAAGAAATAAGACAGGACACAAACAAACAGAAAAACATTCCATGCTCACGGATAGAAAGAATAAATATGGTGAAAATGGCCATACTGCCCAAAGTAATTTATAGATTCAATGTTATCCCCATCAAGATACCATTGACTTTCTTCACAGAATTAGGAAAAACAACTTTAAATTTCATATAGAATGAAAAAAGAGCCCATATAGCCAAGACAATCCTAAACAAAAACAACAAAGCTGGAGGCATCCTGCTACCTGACTTCAAACTATACTACAAGGCTACAGCAACCAAAACAGCATGGTCCTGGTACCAAAACAGATACTTAGAACAATGGAACAGAACAGAGGCCTCAGAAATAACACCCCACATCTACAATCATCTGATCTTTGACAAACCTGACAAAAACAAGAAATGGGGAAAGGATTCCCTATTTAATACATGGTGTTAGGAAAACTGGCTAGCCATATGCTGAAAACTAAAACTGGACCCCTTCTTTACACCTTATACAAAAATTAACTCAAGATGGATTAAAGACTTTAATGTAAGTCTTAAAACCACAAAAACCCAGAAGAAAAGCTAGGCAATACCATTCAGGACATAGGCACGGGCAAAGACTTCATGACAAAAACACAAAAAGCAATGACAACAAAAGCCAAAATTGATAAATGGGATCTAATTAAATTAGAGAGCTTCTGTACAGCAAAAGAAACTATCATCAGAGTGAACAGGCAACCTACAGAATGGGAGAAAATTTTTGCAATCTATCCATCTGACAAAGGTCTAATATCCAGAATCTAGCAGGAACTTAAACAAATTTACAAGAAAAAAGCAAACAACCCCATCAAAAAGTGGGCAAAGGATAATAACAGACACTTCTCAAAAGAAGACATTTATGTGGCCAACAAACATATGAAAAAAAGCTCATAATTACTGATCATTAGAGAACTGCAAATCAAAACCACAATAAGATACCATCTCATGCCAGTCAGAATGGCAATCATTAAAACGTCAGGAAACAACAGATGCTAGAGAGGATGTGGAGAAATAGGAATGCTTTTACACTGTTGCTGGGAGTGTAAATTAGTTCAACCATTGTGGAAGATAGTGTGGCAATTCCTTAAGGATCTAGATCCAGAAATACCATTTGACCCAGCAATCCCATTACTGGGTATTTACCCAAAGGATTATAAATCATTCTACTATAAAGACACATGCACACATATGTTTATTGTAGGAGTGTTCACAATAGCAAAGGCTTGGAACCAACCCAAATGCCCATCAATGATAGACTGAATAAAGAAAATGTGGCACATATACACCATGGAATACTATCTAGCCATAGAAAAGGATGAGTTCATGTCCTTTGCAGGGACATGGATAAAGCTGGAAACCATCATTCTCAGCAAACTAACAAAGGACAGAAAACCAAACACTGCATGTTCTCACTCGTAAGTGGGAGTTGAACAACGGGAACACATGAACACAGGGAGGGGAACATCACACACTGGGGGCTGTTGTGGGGTGGGTGTCTAGGGGACGGACAGCATTAGGAGAAATACCTAATGTAGATGATGGGTTGATGGGTGCAGCAAACCACCATGGCACAGGTATACCTATATAACAAATCTGCATGTTCTGTACATGTATCCCAGAACTTAAAGTATAATTTAAAAAAAAGAAAAGAATGAAAATTGCTAGACAGTTTGAAACAGGCATTCAAGCTAAATAAATAAGTATATAGTTTCATTTCTAGCAATTTTTTCAACATTTTCCTAGCTGAATTTTTTTGCAAGCTGACATTAGCATCTACAAATATTTTCAGGGAAAACAATGACTAACAATTGTTTAGGGAACACCTTGAGTAAATTTTATCTACTAATCATACAACCAAGATTCTCATTTGCAATGTTTAAGGGATATACTAATTTACAGCATTAGTGCTGTTGTTACTAATTTTCTGAAAGATTACTCATATTCTTGAGTTAAGTATGATTTTAAAATGTAAGTGCCTATCTATAATTTGGGCCATATGAGGCATCTGGAGATAGTGAAATGTTCATAAACTTTGATGACATATATTTCTGCCTTCAAATCATGCCTAGCCATCCATTTCACCTTGATGACACTATACAAACTCTACAATCCTGTTTTTTCACCTGTAAGAAAATACCTATTTTGAGGAATCACTTTAACAATTTAATGAGGTTTTTAAAAGCACTAAGTAGATTAACTAGTCAAATTTAGCACATGACAAATGGAAGCTGCCACCCTTATAAGTTGCTTAGACAACAATATCTGCATTTCTATTAAAGGAAAAGAAAAGAAAGGAAAGAGAGAAAGGAAAGGAAGTGAAGAAAAAATAAGGGAAGAGAAGATATTTCCAAAATGCAAGGATCTTTAAATTTTAAGGTTATTCCAATTTCATTACTTTGAAATAATTTCATAAAATAATTACTAGAAACTATTGTATAAATATTAATTGTTTCAGAGAAAATATACATTATTTTCTGGAGAATAACAAAAATGAAAAAAAAAAAACACCAAGTGCAAATCAAAGAATAAAATCTGTAGGCACAAAGATAAGCATGTGCATAACCAAATATTCAGAAAACTACTGAATGTGTGTTTTTAATTAGTAAAACATAGAACCCTAATGTATACATAAAATTTACAAGGATGATAAATTTAGATTTTGATATAAATTCTACTTTCAGTATAAAATATCTGGCATAATCTACATCTATACACAGCAAATATTTCTTGAGGGCCTACTATGTTCAGGCACTCCACTCTCTGGGATTATATGACAGTGCATGAGGCAGACTTGCTTTTTACCCTGTTCTAGAGTAACAGAACATTGTACTCCACTGAATAATGTAGAAGACATCAGCTTCAACAATTCCACATCCTGGCACAATGTCACACCAGTGTCAAATAAATTTCTCCCATGTTAACAACATTCCTTAAAGAGTATATAAATAAATAATGGTCAAAGCAACGTGGCACTGAGAATGACCTACTAAATCATAAATAGGTATGAGTAAATATTGTTATAAACTATGATAGTTATTGATTTGTGATTTAAGGCTGATTTGGGGTTTTGTTTTGAATTTTTAATCTCTTCAAGTCAAGAATATAGCACAAAAATTTCTCAAATCACAAGTTGAAAGTTAAGAACTTTCATAAATATGAACAGTGCTCCAGAGCAAAGCCCTGTCCCACTTTGCAGGCACATGGCAGAAGTTCTATCAGAATGACTTGGCTGTGACATTTTACTGAATATGTTTGCTCTTTTTCATACTTAGCACTAATGTATTTGTTAACATTAAATATATTGCACTTGTGTTACGTGCTAAGTAACATAAGTGTGACAGATTTTGCGTGAAAATTTTGAAAGTGTCTCATAAGATGATGAGTAGATTGTGATGGGAAGTGGAAACTAATATGAGTTCTTATTGAGTTCTTAGAGCAATTTTCAACTTGACCTGTCTAACCCGACTTCGATCTATAGGCAATTTTTCCTTCTATGTCAAAGGCACCCAAGATGCTCATTCATCTCCCTTGTTACTATGAGATGGTGGGTTATCACATGCTTTGAAGAGAAGGAGATAGGCTTTGAAGAGAAGAATTTGATCAAGATGGCCTTAATGTTCCCCTCAGCTTGACCAAACTTTAGACAGATTTCTTCCTGTCTATAGGCTCCCGGCCTTTTTTTTCTTTAAAAAACTTCCAATGCAAATTATTTCCTGTTCCTTGAGATATAAATGTTCTTTCAGACTCCTGCCAGTTTTTCAAACCAGGAATGTCTTTCTCAAGTACATGGAAGCTATCCCTTTGAAATGTAATCATCAAGAAAGATGGTGCCCCTATGTCTCATATTCTGTGAGAGGACAGGAGTTTAACTACACTAATCACTAATTAGCAAACACAGATGGCCTAAAGACACTGACCAACCTCCCACCTAACATCTTCCAGTATTTTTCCACTAGCTCCCCCAACAGAGTTGAGCTTAATAGTCTTCATCCCTATTGCCGTCATCCTGAATAAAATATTTGTTGCTCATCTAAGTTGTCCTGTACAATTTTCTTTGACAGGCTAAATATTCTCTAGGGTACTGATGGTCCACACTTCAAACTTCATGTTCTACAAGTGTAGTAGTTGACAGTTGATAGTCTTTTCTCGCCTGTAATCAGAGGCAGAGCCTAAAGCTGAGGTATTCTCCACACAGCTTTTACTTTTAACCAAAATCTTTTCATTCAAACTTTCTCTATTCTGAGTAGTCAGTCTTTTTCTCTTTTGTCCCCAACCAACATCTGGTCTAGCTTCAGAAAGTTATCATAGTTTTTTCAGGTATGCATCCAGTCTTTTTAATGGCCTTTGATAATGAAGCTGCTTTTGCAAAAGTTATATCAGTGAGAAAAGTATGACAGTCAGCTAAGCTAACCCAACCCCCATCTTGCCTTTCCTTTAATTATTCCTGGGCTACTGGGCCAAGATAATTTTGGAAGACATTCAGGCTACAGTTTAAATGATAATAGGTCTTGCCCAAAACTCAACCACTTTTGTAAAGCTAATAGGAGGTCATCAGGCTGAGTGGGGGGAGAGGAGCCTGAGACCTGCTAAGGTGCAGACATTATTCCAGAGGTTGTAAGATATGCAATGTCTTCAATTGCTCCTGCAAATAATACTACTATTGTAGGTTGGCCTTTTAAGATATCTTTCCAGGTTTTTTGCATGTCTGACACCCAGGGCACCACCTGGACTAACAACCCCACACAGATTTGGCTGGCAGCAGGACAGCTTCAACCCCCTATGATTTCATCTGTACCCTAACCATTCAGCAGCAAGCACCTGTTACCTGGCAACCCCCACCCCTTTCCCCAAACTGCTCTTGAACAACCCCTAATCTACGAGCTCTGAATGAGATGATTTGAGTATGAACTCCATCTCCCATATGGCGTGGCCAGCCTCATGTCTATTAAACTCTTTCTCTAGTACAATGCTGCGCTCTTTCTTTATGCAGTGGGCAGGAGGAACCCCTTGGGTGGTTACAATAAGTAGTTGCTTCTTTTGAGCTCTTGCTCTCCAAGAGATTGAGGTCGCTGTGTTTCTATGAGTGTGTGTATGTGCTGGGAACTGCTATACTAGGGGTACAGGTGAAAAAGTCAAGAAGTGGCAGAGAAAACACTTTGAGATATAACCCTATAATTAAGGGGAAAAATAGACTCAGGGTAGTAGGAAAATGAGTAATGTTCAGCTTAGGAGAAATGAATTTAAAAGAAAAATAGAAAGTTAAGCAATCTTGTAAAATGCCACTCTTAGCAATCAATTATAATTAAGAAGAGATGAGGAAAATATTTCCAGTTCATTCCATGTAGTACCACAACTCCAACAGTACTTTAACTTCCCCCAGGCTAGAAACCACAACATCTTTGTTACAGAACAGGCGTCCAGATCCATACCCCAAGTGAGGGTTCTTGGATCTTGTGCAAAAAAGAATTCAGGGCAAGTCTGCAGTGCAAAGTAAAAGCAAGTTTATTAAGAAAGTAAAGTAGTAAAAGTGCAACAACACCATAGACAGAGTAGGGCATTCCAGAAAGATGTTACAGGAAAGGGGTCCTGATCCAGACCCCAAAAGAGGGCTCTTTTTGTTCTTTTCTATAAAAGTTTTTATAGAAAAACTGAATACCCCTTTAACTTTAGCTAATATGTTCACACATAGATTTTTTTACAATTAATTTTTCACAAACCTTTCATAACTTGCTCAAAGCTTTAGCTTTATTCTATTTAACTGAAAACATTCTTTAACCCCTGAAACTTAGGCAAGAAATCCACATTCCCATGCCTTCTTATAATCTTTCACCAAAAACACATTTCACTTCACTTACACGCCTTGCATGTAGAACTGTTTCTTCAGCAGTCTCAAATACATGTTACACTGTTAACTCTTAGCGACTTACTTTTGGTGAAAAGTGTGGTTAGTAATCGATTTTGATTATGTACTAGGTGTGGAGCCTAGCCTAGGACATACCACACAGAAGTGCAGATAAGGTCTGACATTTTCTAGCACAGATAGGGGGCATGGCTAACTCCACATGTTCCCAGGCCTTACCTAGTTGTAAAGTAGGCAAGTCATACAGTTATGAGTCGTAGTGGCATTTTATGAGGAACCTTCTTTGCATAGCTAGGGGGCATGGCTAATTCCACATGTCCCTAGGCCTTATCTAGAATCTAATGCTCCAAAGTAGGTACATTGAACAATTTTCAAAAGTCAAAGAAACAGCTTATGACCTTAAAGCTTTTGTACAACTTAATATCTGACCTGCATAATTTAGACCAACTGTCTTTATTTTACCAATAATCTTTAAAGCTGTCTTTATTTCCCAGAGATTACTTAAGTCATGTGAACAAAAAGACATTACACTTTTTACTTTTCTGACAAAATATTTGATTTAAGCTCTTGTTATTGAACCAATTAATTAAAGCTCTTTTATATTACACACACATAATACATATAAATACATAGACAGACAGAAGGTAAGTGATCATCCCCCAAGCCGGGAATTTAATCCTGAACCCCAGCCACCACTGTGATGGTGGAGACCAAGAGTAGGTACTGCCACATGGCTACAAGGTCAAGGTCCCAAGGACATGACTCACCAGAAAGAAACCTCATATAGTTTACACACCCATCCCCCCCACCCCCTCCCCCCCCACACACACACAGAAAGAGACAGAGAGAGGCTAGAATTCTGACTAGTAAGAAATTCTTACCCTTTTGCTGGCACGTGAGACTTTTGTGTTCCCTTTCTTTGAGTGGCCCTAGTGACCTGGCGGCTGGACCCTAGCCCTGGGGGCCAAGCTGAAATACAAAGGAGAATTATCTCTTTTCATCCTGGCCAGAATAAAATATCTGTGACAAAACATAGACATTAACCACTCTGCTTAGTACCCAGTATCAAACTGGCAAGGCTCAAACTTGCCCCATCATCGTTAACTCAACCTCCGACCAGGAGTTTCAATATGTGGTCTCTGGGCAAGATGGTAGCCCTGAGTAAAAGAAAAGATAGAAAAGAGAGAGGAAAGCATTGCATGCAGCGGGGTAGGGAATGTGAAATGCTCAGGGAGGCCAGAGAGGGACACACCCATTGCAGCGACACTGAAAAGTTCAGGCGGCTGCTGTCGTGAAGGGATTTTTTTTTCAGGGAGTCCCATCAGCTCTCAAGTTTCCCCTTTTCAGGGAGGAAAAAGCTCCCCATGTCCCACGATCCTGTATATACCTAATCCTGTCACCCACAGCTGTTAGCAAAGAGTGCAAGGCAGATTATTCCAAAGAGAATAGCAGTTAAAATCCTGTAGTGCCAAACACATTCCTAGCCAAAAGGGACTTTACTGAGAAGGGCTTTTAACACCCTAAATCTTAGACTGGATTCTAACACTCCTAAGTCAGACCCCTAACCCAGGATTCGTCCGGCGTCCTTGCCTTTTATTAAGAGGATCCTTTAACCCTCTCTGTCTTAGGAGAGACTCTAACTCCCCCAAGTTAGGCTGCTACCTCAACCCCATTCTTTACCCAGATATATGCACCCCACTTAAGCAGTCAGCCAATTGGTGCTCGCAGATTATTTCCCTTTGGATCTCGGGTCTCTTCAGTATAGTCCCTTCTGTGGTTCACCAGAAAGATGTTACCGGACCCCACCACTTACCCAAAGGTAGCCTTTGTGTCCCTTCTGTGGTTGCCAGAAAGATGTTACAGGAAGGTGGTCCTCATCCAGACCCCAAGAGAGGGTTCTTAGATCTCGCGCAAGAAAGAATTCAGGGCAAGTCTGTAAAGTGAAAGCAAGTTTATTAGGAAAGCAAAGGAATAAAAGAATGGCCACTCCATAGACAGAGCAGCCCCAAGGGCTGCTGGTTGCACATTCTTACGGTTATTTCTTGATTATATGCTAAACAAGGGGTGCATTATTCATGCCTTCTGTTTTTAGACCACCACATAGGCTAACTTCCTGACATTGCCAGGGCATTTATAAACTGTCATGGCGCTGGTGGGAGTGTAGCAGTGAGGACGACCAGAGGTCCCTCTTGTGGCCATCTTGGGTTTAGTGGGTTTCAGCCGGCTTCTTTATGACAACCCGTTTTATCAGCAATGTCTTTTTGACCGGTATCTTGTGCCGACCTCCTATCTCATCCTGTAACTTAGAATGCCTTAACCATCCAGGAATGCAGCCCAGTAGGTCTCAGCCTTATTTTAACCAGCTCCTGTTCAACATGGAGTTACTCTGGTTCACATGCCTCTGACACCTTGACCTTCCCATTTCGCTCTATCCTGTTCTCATTTTCTACATCACCCCACTTTAAATCCCCAGACCTCTTAATCATAACTTCCTTAAAATTACTGTAAACTCTTGCTTATTTATCACTCTGTCCTCTTCAGACAAAATTTAACTCTTGTTAAAGCAACTGTCTGGTAATCTTCAACCTGGACCCACATATTTTAACTGTTTGTATAAAACCTCATAACTATGCTCATTGGTTATGCGATAATTAACCTCCAGCGGGCCGTTAATGCTTGTCAGCTAGCCTACCATATTTCCCTAATCCTTTAACTTTTCCACTCCTTTTTTCTAGATCAGTGCCTCTCAAACTTGAATCTGCATATAAATCACCTGAGGATCTTATATTAAAAACACAGATTCTGATTCAATAGGTCTCTTGTGGGAGCAGTAATTCTGGAGTTTTAACGAGCTCCCAGGTGATGAGTATGCTGCTGATTTGGGGACCCCACCCTGAGTGGCCTTCCTTTTTATTACATTAACTTGATGACCTTGTTCATATTTCACTGAGAATCAGGTAGAGCTTCCATATGCTTTTCTTCTCTAAATCTACCAATGTACTTGCATCTGTAGTCACATGCCCCTAATTTCCCTCCTCCAGGAATAGAATTTTATGCTTCTGTTTTTAAGGCCAAATCTACCATTTCTTCACTGGCTTCAACTCATCTTCTACTCAGAGCCACTGCTTCAGTAATTCGCTTCTTTCATTCATGTGTACACAATTTTTCATTACACATACAGACTCATTCTCGAATACATAATAAACCAGTACTTTATTTGAAAAAAAAATCTTTCTTAATCTCACAGCCTCATTATTTGCCTGCATTCCTCTGGTCTCCCCTTTAGAGAAAAATTCCTTGAAAGAGTTGTCTATATATTATTTTTCTACCTCTTATCCCTCTCTTTTCTTTGAAATCTACTGAACTATGTTTTATAAATTTACTAAGGACAGCCACATTGCCAAATTCAATGACCAAGTTTTATTACTTATTTTATTGGTCTATCAGTAGTGCTTGATATATTGATTTTTCCCTCCTTCAGTATTTTTACTTGACTCTAGGGCCAATTCTCTCTCACCATTTCTTCTTGGTCTTCCTTTCTTGTTTCTTATTATCTCTGCAACCTCTACATCAATGATTTTTACCACTTTTTTGGCTACACACTAGAATTAACTGAGGACTTTTGGAAACAGATACCTGAGGTTTACCTCCAAAGAATCATAAATAATTGGTTTGGCATGGAACCTGGGCAAAGGTAGCTTTTCAATATCCCCAGGTGTTTCTAACATGAGTCCAGGTTTGACAGCTACTGCCCAGCCTCAACTGGACCTCTTCATCATTTAGATTTACTCCTAGGTGATGCCACTTTGAAAAAGGAAACACATTTCTTATCAAGTGTGTGAGACAGTCAGATATCAGGAGTACTGACTTACCAAATAAAGAACACAGGGCATATCTGAAGGGTGGAAAATCTACAAATCGATCGAAGTTACTAAATTTTCATTAGTCTATTCACAGTGGGAAGACAACTTTCTGAAATGATTATTATATTCATAAAGGCCATGACATATATTTAGATATCAATATATCATAACTCAGGGATTACTTCTTTGTGTTACAAATTCCAGATTTGTAAACAATATCCAAGGTTTTATTATTTCGAGTACCAGAACCAGTTAAAGAAATCCTATTAGTTTTGTTTCAACCTCAGAATGTACAGGTTTTTGTTTTGTTTTGTTTGCTTGTTTTCAAACTATGGTGTATGAAGTGCTCAATTATAGTGGAAACAGGGGGAAGTGTCAGTTTTGGTTTCCTGAAGTATGGCTTTAAATATTATCTATGTGTAAAATTCCCAGTCTGTACCTTTAACATAGACAATGTCTCTAAATTCCTGATTTGCATGTCATATTACCTGCTCAGCATCTACTACTGATTATCTGTCATTTCAAATTCAATATGTTCAAAACTGATATGTGCCCCCACCCTATTTTTCTAAGGTTGTCACTAGGTCAATAAACACATCTCTATTTTACCATGTGCTTAGGCTAAAAATGTGAGGGTTGTCTTTAGCTTCTCTCCTTTTCTCATATTCTACATCTAATCCACCGGAAAATTTTTTTCACTCAATCTTTCAAAAATGAGAAAAATCTCACATGCTTTATCTCCTCCACTGTCAGCACCTCACTCAATGCTGCATTGTGTCTCTTCTGAATTAATCATTCATTTGCTTCCTAGTGTTTCTCTTTATTTCTGTTACTGCTTCCTATGAAGTATTAGACAGTATTTTCAATAGAATACTTTAATTATTTTAACACGTAAGCCAGATCACATCTTTCTTCTGCTCATGTTGCTTAAATAACTTCCTATATCAGAGCCATCCTTATGGTTATTCCCTACTCATCTTCTCTACCCTACTTTGCCCACTTCAGTGGTGTCTTCTTCCCATTCCTCACTCTGAGCACACTGCTGCCTGTAAGCCTTTGTACTTTCATACTTACTCTTCTCTCCAACTTGAATACACAAGATATACACAAGCTTGACTTCTCAATTCCTTCAAATCTTTGTTCAAACGTCATCTTCTATGAAAAGTCCCTTTTGAGAACTATATTTCAAATCACAGCATTTCCTCCACCCCTCTTCTGTTTATCCTTCTTTTTTACTTTGCTTAATACTGTGCATCACCATTTGATAGGCCATGTTAAAACTTGTTTGTTTCCTCCTCTCATACCCCACACTGAAATGTAAGCTCCATTGAAAGCAGGGACGTTTCTTTTTGATGGCAGAATAGTACCTAAATTAGTACCTGGCACACAGTATGGTCTTAGTAAATGTTTATTAAATGAATGGGTACCGTAGCCTATGGAGAGAACATGAGCACCAATCTCAGTTGCTATGGGCCCCATATTAATTCAAAAGAAGGCTGCAAGAGACTTTCTACTTGTTTTGATTTGTTTTGTATTACTAAATTAAACAGCCATATGCAAGGAAATATGAGGAGTCCTTACATCAGGGCCTCCCTGATTCCCCGATTCAAATCATAGCGTTAATACTACAGGCAACTTATTTATCTTTTGTAAATTACACAAACATGCAAATCCCCTTCTTCATGCCCAGTTCCCAGCACATACACACACTCATAGAAACACAGCGACCTCAATATTTTTGGCAGAGACCCACACTGAATTTTCAGATGTAGAAGAGAATAATGCAGAGAGGAACGAACACCAATTTCTGGGCTTTCTTTCCCTTTAGAGTTCTTTTCATTTACTAACCTCCAATATGCTAATTCTGAGAGGCATCATATTTTATCCCCTTCGACATAGTCCAAAAATCTTTTCCCTTAATACACATTGTAAAATGCTCCTATAGCACACGAGGTTTAAAAAATACTGTAGTGCATCCTGGCTGGTTCTCTTCAGTATTTTCTAGGACTCCCATTTTGGTGGTATGTTGCTGCTGTGTTGTGCTCTGCTTGAATTAAATTGTAAAACACCCCTGCTGGATGGGAATGTTTGTCTGGCCATACAGCTGAAGAGAATGTAATTCTTACATTAAAACAGTGGAGGCAAAACCATGGAGAAACATTCAGGTTTATGTTGAGGCCAAGCATTTGAATGGTCTCCCAGATTTAAACTTGTCTTCACAGATGTGGTAGCAGCACTGACACCATCATACATGCCAGGGTCGTGTGGTGACTCAAAGAAAAATTGTCCCTCTTGGCAAAATGCTCTTCTCAGGGAGCATGGCAGCAGCTGGCTCCACTGATGGTGGAGTTTCCAACTATGAAGCCAAGGGTCAACCTGGGCAGCACTGATTCTAGCTCATTTAGTGCTCTGGGGCCTGGGGTTGGGAAAAAGGGGCAAAGGTGAACCACTTTCTTCCCAATAGGATGATTCATTTTAGTGGCTAACAGCCTGCTCCACTTTCCTAAGGTGAGAAAAAGCAAGCACATTGACATTCCTGCCCACAATACCTTCTGTTATGTCCATGTGGTTAGCTGGCATCAAGTTGCCTCCTAGAGGAAATAAAAAACTAAAGTGGTTGTTCTGCTAAAGTTAACTGTTTTCTTTTCTACTTTATTTAGCTTTTTAGGCATTTTATTTCACCCTTATTTCTCATGCATATAGATGTATTAATTTATTTGAGAGAGATTTCAGGGTCATTAAAATTCATCTTTTGAAGGTCACAAACCTGCACTGTTGAATCCATAGTTATGAAGGAGTCTGCCTTTAACCTTTCTAATACATAGTCCATAAACTCTATAATGGCATATCGTATGGAGAAAATGCTTTACTCAGTTATATCTTTGAAAAGTAATAATCACTGCTAGCACTGTTGGTAGTCCATCAATAGAGATAGTTTTCTAAGAGTGACTAATTCTACCTAGTAATTTAAATAAGGCTTATGTTCAGAATGACTGATAAAGATTAAGTAAATGCTATGTAATATTTTGTACAATATTGATGTTTTGTTCTAATCACACAGTTTAAGTGTGCATTTGCCAAAGGGGAAGAAAGCACATTACCATTTTTGGATATGGATCTATCTAAATTTTTATAAGCATTTTAATGCAGACATAAATATATATGTATACCAAAAGCAAATGCAACTGAATATCATTCTGGCTGCCAAAAAAGCTGTAGGCATGTACTATTGAAATTAAAAATTAGACTTTAACCTCTAATGTATTTTTAAACATAATTAAAACATAAGAAACCAGCTGGGCTTATTATAGGTCCAGAACCTTCTGAGTTAAACAGCATGTGTTAAACAAAAGAATTCAATCATGCAGATTTTTTTTATTTTTCTGTAACCTTATTCAGTAATATTTAATTTCCAACAAATACAGATTGCCAGCTGTTAACATCCTTTTACTGCAAGATAAGGGTAAGAAATTTAATGCTGGTTGTTTTGTGTTTATGACTGTTGACCATAAATTGCACACTGGTTACAGTGAGTATTTGTTAGCATTTTTCTTCTATTTGAAAATTTATTCCAAATATGATAAACTGCCTAATTCCCTGTGAAACAGCATTAGTTGTTATTTTGAGAAGCTACTTAGTTTGCTCAAACATTCTCTAGAATCTCCATAAGCAACTAAGTAAAACTAGAATTGGGACACCAAGAAAGGATGTACAATTCTTCAAACGTACGATCTTATCCCATTCTGGTCAAATCTAAAACAGGAAATTTTGAGACATAAAGGGGAACCAATTTTTTGAAATAATGATAAGAGTCTGGTATGCTTTAAACAATTTAGATAAATAAAGAAGTAACGCTATCTAGAGAAGAAGAGTGGGAATGTTCCCAACGTAAAGAAAAGATAAAGGTTTGAGGTGATGGATATCCCAATTACTTCTGATTTTATAATTACACATTGCATGCATGTATCAAAATATCACATGTGCCCCAAAAATATGTACAGCTATTATGTTTCAATTTTAAAAAGATACAAAAAAATGTTAGAGTAATGCTATCATTAGTTAATTTGAGACAGCAGTTTAAAACAAGAACAGACTTGGGGCAGAAGAAAATGAATCAACCTTAAACTAAGTCAAAGCTACTTCAATAGAACTTTGTTATATTTTGTATAGAATTTCCTAATGAATACTGTTAATTGCAATCTCATATATTACTAGACTAACCATTCTAATTAAAATAAACAATTGAACAGATAGGATCAAGTGCTCACTTCTCTGAATGGACTTTAAGAAAAAGAAAGTGATATAAAGTATAGAAGATATAACTTCTGATGTCTCCTTTAGGAGTAGAAAGTTGGAACAATGGAGAACTGAGTTTAATCTGAAGAAGGAGGTAGAATATTGTTAGGTGGTGAAGGTACTAGTAAGTTCTTAGTTGCATAATCCATTTTTTTCTGATGTAAGATCAAAACAACCTAATTCGTGTATATTAATGAGAAAATGTAACAGTATAATGTAAAAAACAGCATGGTAGTCTAAGGAAGTGGATTATAATATATACCAGAATTAGAAATATAGCAAAGCATTTAGGGAGAACAGCATTCATTCAGAACTACTAGAAATGTTGTAGAATGATAGATGTGTAGAGCAATGCAACCTTACATGATTGTAGAAGCTGCTAAAACAATCTTGGTTTGGCTATTTCTTCATCTGGTGCTAAGTGTGAAGTCACTGGATTGGCAGTCAGAGGGAAAGTGGGGAAGAGCAGTGACAACCAGGGCACCCAAGGAACAACCTGGAACTTGCTGTTTATCTCTCATTGGAATGAATCCATGATGTTCTCTGACTATCCCCTTGCCCTTCTCACACAATAATTTGGAGGTTATAATGGAAGAAATTTCAAGAGAACTGGCCTTTGGAATCATTTGTTGCCCAAATCAACAAGATGATCTAGCAGCTCTACAAAGACATGCACAATCTAATTCAACCTCCCAAGAATAAATATGGCCATTGCTTCCTTTCTGCCTTCCAAATCTCACACACACTTGTCTTGTGACCAGTCTTAACCAGAAACATTCTTGGAAATGTAGTTCAGCTTCACCAGTTTGACAAACCACAGTGTCATAGAAATCTCAACAGGAGATTTTTGGCTGCATAAGTGTCTTCTTTTGAGAAGTGTCTGGTCATATCCTTCGCCCACTTGTTGACGGGGTTGGTTTTTTTTCTGTAAATTTGTTTGAGTTCTTTGTAGATTCTGGATATTAGCCCTCACACCAGTTAGAATGGCGATCATTAAAAAGTCAGGGAACAACAGATGCTGGAGAGGATGTGGAGAAATAGGAATACTTCTACACTGTTGGTGGGACTGTAAACTAGTTCAACCATTGTGGAAGTCAGTGTGGCGATTCCTCAGGGATCTAGAACCAGAAATACCATTTGACCCAGCAATCCCATTACTGGGTATATACCCAAAGGATTATAAATCATGCTGCTATAAAGACACATGCACACATATGTTTATTGCGGCACTATTCACAATAGCAAAGATTTGAACCAACCCAAATGTCCAACAATGATAGACTGGATTAAGAAAATGTGGCACATATACACCATGGAATCCTATGCAGCCATAAAAAATGATGAGTTCATGTCCTTTGTAGGGACATGGATGAAGCTGGAAACCATCATTCTCAGCAAACTGTCACAAGGACAAAAATCAAACACCGCATGTTCTCACTCATAGGTGGGAATTGAACAATGAGAACACATGGACACAGGAAGGAGAACATCACACACCAGGGCCTGTTGTGGGGTGGGGGAAGGGGGGAGGGATAGCATTAGGAGATATACCTAATGTAAATGATGAGTTAATGGGTACAGCACACCAACATGGCACATGTATGCATATGTAACAAACCTGCACGTTGTGCACATGTACCCTAAAACTTAAAGTATAATTAAAAAAAAAAAAACTCAACAGGAGTTACAGTACCGTAAACAAACTTCCACTTTAAAAGTTCTTATGCCCTATATGGATTATTTTCTTACAGAATCAAAATGTATTATAAGTTACAGATCATGATTCTGGGCTCAAATTAGCCCTAGGGTCACTAGCAGATTTAATATAAATGAATTTAAAGGTTTTATTTACTCTGAGGTGTTTAGAATCACCAGTTGAGAAGGTTCAGCATTATGGGCTGCATTCTCTACTGAAAAGTCCCTTGTTTTCTGTTACTTTTCTCAAAGAATCAAAATTCAAATAAACGACTTTGCTTCTATTTTTTATCAGAAAATTTTAATAAGCAGAGAACCTCATTTGTTAGATGACAAATACATTATCTTTAGCCTTTTGCTTTTCTTTTGGCCACTAGCTTCTCTTGTTGTTTTCCCATTGGCATCTTATTTTTTATTTCCTTCCACAAAGAAAAGAAAAATAAGAAAAAATAAGAAAAAGCTACAGGGCCTTTCTACCATATAGTCTTCATTGATCTGGTCTAACTGTATCATAGTTTTCTCTCATAAGCACCCAAATTTATCTCCATTCCTAAAGAGATCAACAAATTTTAGCAAATGCATTCTCATCCCTTCCTAATTGTACAGTAAGCTCTTCATTGCAAGTCTGCTATTTTAGAAAACTCCAGTTTAGATTGCTTCACTGATTGAACTTGCTTCTTTAACCTATATAAGACTTCTAAACAAATTAAATGAAGACAGATTTTACTCAGAGGAAATCAGTGTCAGGAGAGAGAGTGATTTTCACTTTCCTTCCCTCCTCTTAGGAGCCAGCACTTGGGGCTATAAACCAGGAATGTTCATCTGGGCAGCATGTGTCCAAGATAGCAGGTCTGTGGCAAATGGGCAGGATGAGCTGATCCACTACTCGATTAGGGCCAAATGGCTTTCTACCAAGACACTATTATGTATGAGCCAAGATCCTCTCCAAGGTCACTTCATGCTATTGACACACTTGGAAAAGGAATTTGGAATACTTAAATTCATTCAATCACATTGCCTCATTAAAAAGACAAGGAAGCTAAGGTGAATTCACATCAAAGTTGCTAACTAAACTTAACTCATAGTGAGGTATGAAAATCCCACTTTTTTCTCTGATAAGAAATTAGTCCTAAAGAGCTCTGCTTTTAATATAAGTGAAAAATAGTATAGAGATCCTAAACAAATTTTAGGGACTAAACTAATTTTAGTCAAGGGACTAATGTATAGCCCTCTGCCTCAAGAAATTTGTGGTAATACTATCCTATAGACACACAAATGTATGTGCATTCTGCAGAAGCTGCATTAAGTTAAAGGGGCAAGAAATGTTTCACAGACTTTTTGTTTTGAATGAGTAGAAATGTCTATGCCAGTATACAATTCAGAAATTAATTTTCCTTCAGTGCTAATAATTGATTCCAATAAAATAAGATAGTTACATGGAAACTTTAAAAAACAGAAAGAATTAGAGAGCAACTTTATAAAAATATATTCCTGGTGATGATTGATTTTTATATCATTTTGTGTGCATTACAAAGGAAGCCATTTTTCTAGAATCTTTTGTATTTTTCTTACAACTTCCATTGAGCATTTTTCTTATTCTCAGTATTTTCTTTTTTATACATCTTTTTATTTCTCTCTTATATGTACCAATATATCTTTATTTCATTTTAGAGCTCTGTAGATGAATTTTAACTCTTAGAATACATTTTTTTTTCTTTTTCCTTTTTCTTCCAGTACAGAAGGTATTCTCTATCTTAGTACACTTCAAGGTCTACTATTATGTGACTTTCCTTTCCCTCCTGTTTCCTATTCCCAACATAAAAGACAGCCATTCTGGCACAGTTATAAAATTAGTTTTGCTCAATGGATTTCTTGTCATGCATGTGCACAAAGCTTCATTTACCTTCAATTTAGGTTTTTGTTTTCCTCTGGTGACTCGTTTTGCTGCATCTGTGTTTGTTCTATAACCTGTAGATAAGGCATGTTTCTCTGGCAGGGAGCTGGCTGAGCACTTGCTGTAGGCTGCCATGTGTTAGCAATTTTTGAATGCAGTTCAGGGGTACCCCATCCTCTGCATCAGATATTACTGCTCTTTACATAATTCCTATGTGGTTGTCAGCTTAGATCTTGTTTGTTTATCTCAGGGATTTGTTGTCATTTTTATTGTTGTTAATTCATTTAGTATACCACAGATGCTTTTGTTATATTCCCAGTGGTAAATAGATACAAGTTTTACTGATTGTGGTAAAACAGATCAGATATTTAGTTATGGTTACCAGTTTGCCCCTTTTCCAATGCTAAATGCAGCCATAAAGCTTTATTCCCTTTTTTTTTTTTTTTTCTGATCTTTTGTAAAATTTACTCTGTACATTTCGGTCTTTCTTACGTAACGGTGGAAACCATTCCAGCCACAAGCTTTTCATAAACAGTTCACAGCCTACTGTTTTCAAATGGATTGCTACTTAAATGTCTTTGAGATATTTTTCCTTCTGAATAACTGCATTACATCGCCTATTTTAGAAATTAGTGTTTTTTAAATACTTCTTAAGACATGAGTCTTAGTTTCAGAGTTTACGTGGTTAAGGTGTAGGGTTAGTAGCCAGAGAGGAAAGCAGCTTATGCAATAAGAATTGGCACAGAAAAAATTTATTGAGCAATTTTGGAGCTTGCTTAAATCTTGTGTTTTTGATATTTGGGGCAGCAAAGAAATTTCAAAATAATTAGATTTAATTTTTGTATTTAAGCATAGATGGTTACCAAACAAGACTTTTCACATACTTAAAGAGAGAATTGCTAACCAGTCATGGGGATTGTTTAATAACTCCCTTTCTTGGCAAGGCTATTTGATTCTGAGAGAAAATGACTAATCACAAATTATTCATTGCTTGGAAATACCTCAAAACAACTATAGGGAAGTAGAATTGCTTCAACTGTGAAACTGGGGAATTGCTTTTGTCTCACTGTGACCTCTGTTCCAATTTCAAAGCTTGTTCATCCCGTCACACGAACAATAATTTTTTAAAATCCCAGTGTCAAAACCATGGCTCTTCCTTGTGTATTAAGTGATGTTAATTGCTATACTGAATAAACCCAAAAAAGTCCACAATGACTTAAAAATTGTATCACTTTCCTAGGGATGCTGAGACAAAGTGCCACAAACTGGGTGGCTTAAAACAACACAAATTTATTCTTTCACTGTTCTAGATGCTAGAAGTTTCAAATCAAATAGGGTCATGCTTCCTCCAAAGCTGCTAGACAGGAGAATCCTTTCTTGCCTCTTTCAGCTTCGGGTAGCCAGGTATTCCTTGGTTTGTGGAAGTGTTACTCCAGTCTCTGGTTCCATATTTATGGCTGTCTTCCCACTGTGTCTGTCTTCATGTCTTTACATGATGTTCTCTTTGTGTGTCTATGTCTGTACCCAAACTTCCCACTTCTTATAAGGACATCAATCATATTGGATTAATGGCCTACCATACTCCAATATAACCACATCTTAACTAATCACATTTCTAACAGCCCTATATCCAAATAGATCACATTCTGATCTATTGGGGATTATGATTTCAACATGTCATTTTGGGGGGAAACAATTTAACCCAAAACAAACACTAAGAAGTTTACTTCTTGCTAAGGTAAACTGCTGTATAGGTAAAACAGGTTGACAGGGTTATTCTCCATACACTCAATCAAGAACAGACTAACAGAAGCTCTGACATCATCAAAACATGGTTTCCAATGTTACCTTGGAATGTATAGCCATATCAGACTTCCAGAAGGGATAAAGAACATAGAGGCAGGCCGGGCGCAGTGGCTCACGCCTGTAATCCCAGCACTTTGGGAGGCCGAGGTGGGTGGATCACCTGAGATCCGGAGTTCGAGACCAGCCTGACCAACATGGTGAAACCTGCCTCTACTAAAAATTCAAAATTAGCTGGGCATGGTTGCGTGTGCCTGTGATCCCAGCTACTCGGGAGGCTGAGGCAGGACAATCTCTTGAACACGGGAGGTGGAGGTTGCAGTGAGCTGAGATCACGCCATTGCACTCCAGCCTGGGCAACAAGAGCGAAACTCCGTCTCAACAAAACAAACAAACAAAAGAACATAGAGGGCAAAGAGTGAAAGATTTTTACAGGACATAGCACCTGATGTGGAAATAGCACCTGAAACTCCTGTTCACAATGAATTAGCTGGAAAGATAAGGAAGCCTGGGAAATGTGGTTTAGCTGTGTGTCCTTGATGAAAAGAAGAATATGGGTCTTTTTTTGAGCAGAAAGGAATCTCTCATTCTTCTGTACAATTGCATTCTAGGGCATTTTATGAGAGAAAATGAACATTATCCTATATGATTGGGGTAACCACACTTCCTGGATTCCCTAGGACTACGTTGATTTACGCTTATTGTCTCTGAACAATTATTAATAGCACTTCCACTTTTTCTATAAACTGACCTGATTTGATGATTTGGTTAATAATTTATATGTTCATCATATCAGATGAGAAGCCAAGGAGGAGAATTCTCCATTTTGTAAAAGAATATATCAAATGTGCCTATTGAAAACAAGAAATCAACCTGCTGGGCTCCTCAAGGAAAAACATTTTGTTTAGTATGTTTCCAATTCTACTAAAATGAGATTTGGCAAGATTTTGGACCATATGTCTTTAGCATTCTCTAAACTGGAATGACTAAAAAGGTGTTTAAAAATTTTAACAAAGTACAAATATATACCTGTCTAGAAAATGTGTCCTTTAAAATGAATTTCTAAGTCATCTGAAAAATAGTAGTGGCCCCTATATTACTTTCTTATCTATACTCAAAATAAATATATCTTGGTGCTTTGTTAATAAAAGTTATTGTTATCATTTTGTTTTGTTTTTGAGACAGGGTCTTGCTCTGTTGCCCAGGATAGAGTGTAGTGGTGCTCTTATAGCTCACTGCAGCCTTGCCTTCCCAGACTCAAGCCACCCTCTCACCTCAGCCTCCTAAGTAGCTGGGACCACAGGTGTGTATGCACACCACCATGCCTGGCTATTTTTTTCTAAATTTATTTTTTAATTAATTAATTAATTTATTATTATTATTTCTTTTTTGGTAGAGATGGGGTCTCCCTGGGCATAGGCTGGTCTTAAACTCCTGGCTCAAGTGATCCTCCCACCTTGGCCTCCCAAAGTGCTAGGTTTACAGGGATGAGCCACTGTGCCAAGCCTAATAAAGTTTTTGATAGGTCATCGTTTTATTGAATATTAAGGCACAAAAAGACTTCCTAAGAGAAATCTGGTATCAAGCCCCTAAATTGTTGCAATTCTGCTTACATGAATTGAGTCTGGCTTTACTTTGTAAAAGCATATATTGAAGTGTTCTTAAGATTGTCTGTCCTTCTTTGGGCTGCTATAACAAAATACCATAGAATGGACAGAATATAAACAACAAATGTATTTCTCACACTTTTGGAGGCTGTGAGGTGGCAGATCAAGTTTCAGTGCCTGGTGGAAGTCCAACTTCCTTTTTCTTGTAACCTCATATGGTGGGGAGTAGGGTTGGGATTATTTCCCTTGGGTCTCTTTCATAAAGGCACTAATTCCATTAATGAAGGCTTTGCCCTCATGATTTAATCACGTACTGAAGGTCCCACCACCTAATAAGATCACATTAAGAATTTTAATTTTAAACTATGAATTTTAGGATACACAAGCATTCAGACCATAGCTTCATCCTTGGAATTTCTTCAATCCTTCTGAGATTCCTCATCATCATGAAATGTTCTATATACTATATTTAAGAAACAAAGTATCCCCCTTCATTTTAAAAATAAATCCAAGTATAAAAAGACCTTGAAAGAACTCATTTATCTTTTGCTACACCTCTATAGAGTACTTTCATAGCTCTGTCACCAATCCCTTGGTAAAAAAGAAGTCGAAACCTCTGGAATTTGAGCTTAAATTCTCCTGTAGATGATTCAGGAAAGCATGCTACAAACCTTATAATAGATAATAAGATTTAAGTTAGTTTTCATAACACAGCTGCATAATAAAGTATATACATATATATATATGTATGCACTTGCTTTTATATAAATAATTCACATAAGAATTCAAGCATATGTGTCAAAGGCGTGATTGGGAATATGTTTCCCATTAAGCATTTTGCTGGGTTCAATGAATTCAGGGACTTCATGGGAAGGTTCACAGTCATTGTGCATCCTTGCCAATATCTCTCAGTTGACAATAAAACACAACTGAAAGGCTTTGGTTTATTCACTGGCTGCCAACAAAAATTTTCTGAATGTCCTCTGGAGTCTTACACAAGTCTCCTCTGGTATTATGCTGGAAAAAAAAATCTGACTCCATTTATTTTACTGTTGCTTGAAAATCTGAAATAATTTTTCCTTGACAGCTATCCAAGAAAATAGGGACAGTATTTTGCACAATAACAGTAATGCCACCAGTGGTTTCAAATGTAGTAGACTCAAAAATCCCTCTCTCATTACAATTATAGATACATCATCCAGTTAGTATCCTATAAATTTGGACCATAAAAATATGCTCAATACACATGCCAAAATACTTTCTTTAGAAGGTATTTAGACAAGTTCTTGATTACAAAAAAGAAAAAAGAAGAAAAGGAAGGAAGGAAGAATAAAAGCAAGCAAGGAAGGAAAGAGAAAAAAATCAAATAATTGAAGGGGAAGGGAAGAAGAAATTAAATAATTGATGATAACACTAGGTTTTATGCTTTTGCTCTTAGCACCATGAAAAAAAGGTAGAATATTGAACCAGAAAACACCGAATTTATATCTACAATTTCATTGACATGTATTCCATATCTACTGTAATAGCAATTAACATATTTTTCACTGATATAATTTTCAAGAGATTTTGACTCATTAAGATGGGTAATTAGCACTCGATATTAATAAGTATATTTGTAATCCAGGTATAAGTAATTGCAACAGTCAGTTAACTTAATAATCACTCCATTCTGCACAAGTCTCCAGATTTTCTGAGCACATAACTTTGGAAGAGCACTTTAGAAAATAAATTTCTCATTTCTAGTAGCCTAAGTGACTCTCACAGAGGTGCAATTTTTAAAGAGTGTACATAGAATCAATTAAGACTTGCAGAATTAGTAAGGTGTATGATTTGAGTTCTAACGATGCATGAAAATAATTTTGGGCATTTGTTTGATAAATGTTTCACAAATGGATTTAAATGCCTTATATACTTTTTAAAAACACATTATTAAGCAAAGACTAAAAAAAGGTTTTCACAAACTTTTAAAGAGGAAAGTGTCACCTTCCAAACCTTATTTTTAGATACTCTGAGTATGAGTCACTGCTGAATTTTGCATCCAAAACCTCATGAGCAAAATTGGCTATAAATTTCATCTTATTTTTCTTATCTTTTCTCTTTCAGAAATATTTTTGAATGGTTCCCAAGTTATTCTTGTCTAAATCCACCATTCTCCTGTACATATTCTGCCTCACAAAATAAATTATAAATATGGTTGACAAATAATGGCATCCATTTTTAACTCAGCCCTAATCAATACTGAAATTGTGTTACCATCACTGAATGGGCACCTGCTTACTAGTATTGTGGTGTCAGTGGCATTGCTTATATTTATTAAGCACCACTACTGTCTAGGAACTCTGCTGGGGGCACAGAGGCGGGGTGGAAAAATCCTAGGATATAGACTAGTCAGATAGACTTGGATTCTGAAGTTAGCTTCTTCATTTACTAGCTGTGAGCATGTTAAGTCACTGGGGTTTTCTTGAGATTTTTTGAAACTTAGTTTCCTCATCTTTAACATGTTTTAAATTCTACACAGATAGGAGAGTCTGAAGATAAATAAAATGTACTACTTAAAGTGTTTTCCATGAAGTAAATATTCAAATATTAGTTATAGCTCATTCCTGCTTTCTACTTTTTCTCGATTTTATCAATTTCTTTCTTTTTCGTGATTATATTGCAGAGGTTTATAGATTTTCTCACTTTCTACTTATATACTTTTTATGAACTCAAGAAAAGCCAGGGAATGCTCATTCTATTTCAAGGACTTTTCTCTTAAAGAGATTTCTACTTTTCCTCCTGAATTGTCACTACTGTGGTTCTGTGGTCTACATTGAATGTTTGTTTGTTTTAATTTTGCACTTTCCACACTCCATGTGTTTCTTTGCAGCATGAAGTTTTCCTCTATTCCACTTTTTTTCTGTGCTCCACATTTATGCTGAATAAAGTACCTTTTTGGAATTCATCTTCTACTTATCAAAGTGTTTTAGGCCATATAATCTAAGGAAAATCCCATGGCTTCCTAGTCAATGGAATTGACTAGCATTGCTTTCTTGTTCTAGTGATTCCCCTGACTACATAGAAAAACTATGTTTGGCTTTTTCCTATTCCCTTCTGTGGGATGCGAGTTGTAGCTAATTTTTAGAACATGTTTTCCCCAATGGAACAATACAGTAAACATTTTTAAGGGTTGTAAAATGTGCCTTAACATTTTTAATGGCTATGTATATATGATGAGTTATAATTAAGACCATCTTGATCTATACAATTTTCTATTATTTGCTATTACAAACATCACTAAATGTCTGTTAAGCTTATGCTAAATGTTTGCACATATTTAAGAATGTTAGTTGTCAATTGAGAAAATTCTCCTTTATTAAGGATATTTATCTTATTTAATATATTTTCAAATTTTTTTCCAGATTGTCTTTTGTCTCCTTGGTTGATTTTGTCTTTGCTGTTTTTGTGATTTGTTTTATTTCATGTACTCCTGTGGCAAATGCTTTTTATTCCTGTCTGTCAATATTTTCTGTAATATTCAATTTTGGAATACCGTTAATATCCTCCTTAATTAGGATTATTTAAATTTTTATCACATATAGAGTTCTAGTAATATCATAGTTTAATTTTTAAAAATTATTTAAATATTAAGTCTACCCAAATTAATTACATTGTATAGTATTAAGTGGAATCCTAAGTCTCCATGTATTAAGAAAAGCATTTACTATTTTAAATTATCACACTGATTTCAAATGTAGCTTTGAGCAAGTGTGCATGTATGTGTGTATATATGTGTTTGTGTTCACATAAATATATTTCTCCTTTCAAATTGCTATGTTCTATTTATCTATTTATTTTTATGCTAATTCTATATCACTTAATTATTATACTTTTTAAATAATTGTTATATATAAACACACTTTACCTCATTAGTATTCATTTTCAACTTTGTCTTCACTATATTCTTGTGTTTTTATTTAGCTATTATATTCGAGAAAATTGATATTTTCACAGTAGTTATACTGTATCTTTCCATTTCCTCAAGTTCTCAGTATTCTTATGTTTTTCTTCATTTAGAGTTTTAAGTTAATTTAATTTTTTCCTATGGCGACTTTTAAAATTTCCTTCTTAGTACTTATTGTTATTATATGGAAAACTATGAACTGTGAACACATGCAGTTGTTTTACATCTATCAGGAGTCTGAATCCACAGTCAAATTTGTAATAGCTATGACAAATGTATTATACTGCCTTTCTTCACCCTTGCATAACATTGCAGACCAGCTTCCTCTAAACAGGGAAAACCTGACCCAAAACAACATCTATGTTTTCGCTACAGTTTCAACTCAAATATAAAAACAAAAAAACAAAACTTTAAACCTAAACACATTTTGATTTTGAGCAAATTATATGATCTTTCCATGCTTCAGACGCTTCATCTGGAAAAGAACTTAAGGAAAGTACCGAATTCTTAGTTTATTTTGTTGCAAAGATTAAAAGGGTCGTAAAGCAAAGCACATACATTTAAATGTCAATCATTGTTAATTTTGACATTGATATTATTATTAATATTGTTAAGAAAGTCAGAGGTCATTTTTATTTTGTTTAATTGTCCATTTGAATTCATTAAAACTTTTAATTTCAGGAGACAGAAACCTAACTCTCATAACCTCCACTCGAAAAAGCCATGGGGAATGAGATCAATAGCTTTAGTAAGATGCTCATCAATTATGTACAGAGGACAATGATCATAAAACAAGTTGGTAGCTTTTATTGGAACAATATTTTATTCATTTTTAAAATTATATAAAAATATACTTAATTGTATATAAATATAAAATTATGTATTATATAAATAACTTATTTCAGATATTTATCTTTTACAACTTTCTACTTGTCTTCTGGTATGCAATGTGCTTTTTTTCTAATCTGCTGAATTGAATTCTTAATTCACTTATTTTAATTATTTTCGAGATTAAAGATATTTAAAACTACAATTTGAATTTTTTGAATACGGATATTATGGCAACTCATATGTTTAGATATGAAGAGTTCTCTACACCATTATCACCATAATAAGCTGAAATTGTAGTCATAATTTTCAGTTTGAAGGAAGAAATGTTTAGGAGCCTAACTTTTTAAAATTTTTAGTCATTTAAAATGTAATAAGCTGTTATTTCCAAATTTTGTTGAATTCCTATCATAAATTTTGTCTACAACATCAATCTCTGGAAATATATTGGGGTATTGTGGCATGCCAAATTATTACCCAATGTTCCATCTGTAAACATATATTTAGTATTTTTAAAATACATTTTTTAAATTAAAAATTTTAAAATATCAAATTTGTTCAGAATTCTAGTTATTCTGTAGCTTTCTGGGAATTATTTGAATTTGAGCCTTGCAAGCTTATGACAAGTCAAATAAACTTCCTTATCTTTGTGTCATCCCTCTTTGAAGGAAAGTTCTTTTGATATGATAATATCTGCTTTAAATGGCCACTCACCAGCCTACCCAGAAAATAGTCATTACAAACTGCATTACCTCCACATCACGACAACTAAAACTCTAAACTCCTTATAATTGCGTAAAAGATAATAAATAGCTATAAGTTTTCTGTCTCAAGAATTGTCAGTCTTCATGTTAATCTCTACATGTGTTTTTCCTAACACTCTGAAATCCATATTATATAGTCAACATTTTACAAGTGGGATAAATACTCTTATAAGTATTGTGTCATAATATGTGCTAATTCCATATGATTAATCAGGTTGCTTATATTCATCCTCAGTCTAGCAATACAATTTGTGACTCAGAAACAAAACAACAACAAAAAAAGTAGCTGCTAATTATGTAAAATTGAAACTAGAAAATGTTAAATAGATAAACTCAAAACATGTTGTTGATATCCTGGGCTAAGCAATTTTAGTATTAATTATTTACCTTAAGTTATTATTACTATAAAACATATAAATCTAAAATAATAAAATCAGTGGTGAACAATTCAGCCTTCTGCTTTATTTTAACAAGTCATCAATCACATTTCTTCTTTCTTAAAAATGATAGTTTTCCTATTGGTGTTTGTGGATAATTACTATAAATGACTTAATATTACATGATTTAATAGTTTCATGATTTTTGATTTAATATTTTGAGTAGTTAGGAAGTTATAGATAGTAGTTAACCAAGTAATATACCATCAAAGGGCTTTAAGTAGACATTGGCATTCTAAAGCTGACTGTCCAGATATAAATACTTGTCTAGCTTACTGTCTCTATTCTACTACATGTATTTTTTGGTTTATGTATTTACTTTCTTCCCTTCCTCTCATTTTTCTTTTTCTGTCATCAGTTCTTTCTCCTTCATTCTTCCCTATGGAGTCAAACTTTGATGTATTTACTGAGGAAATTGTTATATTTTTCATTATTTTTAAAAATAGGTGAGTGGAAAGAAGTTGATATTTTCTTTTATAAAGAGGACCCAAAAAAGAGTTATCATTAGATGTCATTTTCTGTAAATCATTGATTCTCTACAATCTCTATTAAGGAGTAAGTAATTAATATTCACTTTGCTATACCACCCCTTTTTGCATTTAAGTCCATTTTGATGGAAATTCTTTCAAACTCGGCTAAATTTTAGCAAAGTATTTTTGTGCTCTCCAAAATTCTTACAGTTGTTTTTCCTGTGCTATATAGTTAAGAATCATATTTTTCCCATTGTATTCATCAAATTATTCTCCCTTTTGTGCAGATACTTTCCAGCTAGACTTAGGTAACAGTTGACAAGAAGCACAGCCTATAAAATTCTTTTATACAAGGCTTGAGTTGCTGTTACAATTGCTTCTTTGTTTCAAGACCTCCATGATTCCAGGTTTGCTCCTCCCCTTTTTCTGTATCATTAAACATTACCTCTCTTTGTAAAAATTGTTTACAGTTACCCTCAGGAGGTACTCTAATAATTTTTAATACTAAAGGTTACTGTCTGGAGACATTGTTTCATAGGTAATAAAATATATGCTAAGCTCCCATTGTTATGTGAAAAATATTCCTTTTTATTGTCCTCATATTTTTTCCTCAAATGCACTACAAATTTCCTTTATATCATATCATTATAGAGCAGCTTCTTTGATGCAGTTGACAGAATGAAATAAAAATCTTTTATATCTACAGATAGTTTTTGCCTAAATTCAACTAAAGTAGTATTTCTTTATTAAATAATGCTTAAGATATTTTAATAAAAATATTTTAATATAATATGCTTCTATGTTTTGTGTAATTGCAACTGTATCACTCATTTCAGGAATCATAGTAAAATATCAAAATTATAGAACTATAGTTCCTTAATATAGAATACAGTATATTAAAACTCTTTTTTAATATACTTCTTAAAGTATGCCTTTATTGTAATGCCATTCATGCATCTAGAAATTTTGCTTTTTAGAAATGATTTTATATTCATTACTAAAGCTTAATCTAGACATACTGGGAAACCTATGTAAATGCGATTTAAGTTTAATAATTGATTGGATAACTTTATTAGGTATATCCCTAAGGATCAAAGGCAAGATGTATAAGGTAATTTTTTAAAACTTAATTATTATTCCTATTTTTTCCAATTGAATTTTTTTGTATCAGGTAGTGTGTCAAATTTTCCAGTAGTATATGCTGTATAAATATCTAACATAAAGCTGTCAGTCTTGTTTTTTGCTTCTATGATAGACTCTATTATCTGTGAGACATTCTCATGGGCTACTATAAAGATAAGGTAAATTTCGGATTGAGTGTAATTTCTCTTCACTATCTGTAACTTTTTCTCATAACTGAGTTACAATTCACCATAATATGTGGTTATGCATATGCAGTTGAGTTGTCCTAGGATATCTCATAAATTCTTCTAGAGTATCCTAAGTACTCAGTTACGTATTCTAAAGTTCCTTTCAGAACTGAGTCTCTTCACTACAACCAACTGAACAGGTATATTGGAAACTACTTGAAAATCCTCCTACAAAATTGGACAAATTGGATCTATTTGTGGTTTTGCTTGCTGATGTACAAATTGACAGTGGCAGATGCCTAGGGATTCATTGAGGTGGGAGTGTACCACGGCAGAAATAGATTGCTCATTTGCTTGATGGATAGACATAGAAAAGCAAGCAGTGTATGAAGATTTCCCTAAAGGTGACTGTTGTTTATGGCTGTGGGTGTGAATGGAGGAATCACTTTGTCTGGCTTAGTGACTTGGCTGCTGAATTGGAAGCAATAACTGCTATGCTGGGCAGAAGATTTAGAGATGCCATGTACCCTCTGCTTCTGCTCTTTTAACCAAGAAAGAATCCATTGAACCCAGAACAAAATACAAATTTACATTTCTATAGTGACAATATGGCATAAATTAGGTCACCTGAAAAATGGAACGTTTTCTATTAAATGTGTAATAATAAATATCTTCGTGCCATAATGATAGTTTCCTATCCTTCTATTAAGTTTGGCTTCACCTTGAAGGCTTTCAAGGCATTTCTCCATGAAAGTTCTGCCACAAATCTATGAGTATTATAAATAGCTAATCTTAAGGAATCAATGTTTCTCATAAGGGCTACTTAATGGCTTAGAAATCATAGTAGTGCTATCACGTGACTCAGATATGATTGCTTACAAGATATAGACTCCATTTGGATTCAACTGGACTAATTTTAATATAGATCTGTTCTACCAGTTCCTAGTTACTCAGGAAATGTAGTAATGTGTGCTTTATACTGCATACAAGGAGCTATCACTCCATCTGTCTTTTTAAAATTTGGAACATTAGAAAAATAAATTCTATCTCATCCTCTCATAAAATTCTAGCCAACTCTTGATTTAGCAGTTTTAGATCTCTTGAGATGAAAAGATTTTCAAGACTTCATTAAATGTACAAAATAATTGATAAAATTTTACTATTTCAAATGTTATTTTTCCAAAAGTATTTCAAATTTTGTTGTTATTACATACCATTCCCTTTTTCCACTGATGATTCGGTTAATTCATTTCTACTACCACCCTCTAAAAATGAATAATTGCTTGATAGATGCCCTGAAGCAATTTGTGCACGCCTTTTAATACCATATATTTTATTGAATACATGGTCCCTGAATTTTCTATTATTCAAATTATGTACATACATACCTTTTAGGCACTAAAGTGCTGATAATTTATAGGTATAATTTTAAGTTAGATCTTATATATGACAACTCTATATGTGAAAGTGGGAAATGCATTGAGTTACAAAATTTACAGTTAACTTGTTCCAGTCAGGCTAGTAATGGAAGTAAGGAATATTTCATTTATATATATCAAAAATGAGATAATTATATGTTTTATATTAAATAATAGACTAATAAAATAGTATCCTATAAAAAGAGATAAAACACTATTCTTTTCTTGAAAAATGTGCTTTGTGAAGGTTTCAGATAAGCTCTTCTTTGCATAGCTATAGATGTTAATAAAAATGTTTTTAGTATAAGAAAACTAATGCCTTTTTCTTTAGGGTTTATATATATTATGATATATGTATATATGAGATATGCATATATTCTTGTGTATATGTTTCCAAATAACGAGAAAATTAGCCAGGTGCATACCTATTGTCTAAACATTTTACTATTGAATTAAAAATCCTATTGTTAAACTATGAGAATACATGTTTTCACTTTGTGTTTTACTGCAAACTATTCTATAGAACTTCAAATTATGAAACTATAATCCAGTGCATGAAACCAATGTCATCTGTATTGACAGAATTACATCAAGTGTAGAATTCAACTTAAATTAAGGTGAACTGTAAACTGTTGAGTGGTGAGGAAGGTGCCTGTGATATCACTGTATTCCTCAAAATGTGGTTATACACAATAAGCATGTAATACATATTTTTATGAACATATTGAATTTGGGATGATATTATGCATCTTTTCTTCTGCAATAACCCATGTGATAGTAAATCTAAAGGGAAAGGTTAAAACAATTCACCAAATATGCCATGAAAATAAACTATGTTTGAATAAGACACTTCAAGTAGCATGTAAGCCATTGGTATAAATATCTAATACGGTTTGGCTCTGTGTCCCCACCCACATCTCAGCTGGAATTATAATCCCCATGTGTCAGAGGAGGGGCATGGTGGGAGATTCATTTATAATATCTATATAATATTTAATATATATTTATATTTTATTTATTTATTTGATTTATTTAAATTTAATTTATTTAATGTTATATATCTCATATACATATTTATAATTATGGGAATGGATTTTTCCCTTGTTTTTCTTGTGATGGTGAGTAAGTTCTCATGAGAGCTGATGGTTTTAAAGTGTGGCAGCTCCCCTCTCACTCTCCTTCCCCTGCCCCCATGTAAGATGTGCCTTGCTTCCCCTTTGCCTTCTGCCATGATTGTAAGTTTCCTGAAGCCTCTCCAGCCATATGGAACTGTAAGTCAATTAAATCTCTTTCCCTTACTAATTACCCAGTCTAAGGTACTCTTTTATAGCAGTGTGAAAATAGACTAATAGAGAAAATTGGTACTGGAATTTGGGGGCACTGCTATGAAGATACCTGAAAATGAGGAAGTGACTTTGAAACTGGGTAACGGGCAGAGGCTGGAACAGTTTGGAGGGCTCACAAGAAGACAGGAAGATGTGAGAAAGTCTGGAACTTCCTAGAGACTTGTTGAATGATTTTGACCAAAATGCTCATAGTGATATAGACAATGAGGTCCAGGCTGGGGTGGTCTCAGATGGAGATGAGGAACTTATTGGGAACTAGAGCAAAGGTCACTCTTGCAATGCTTTAGCAAAGAGACTGGCAGCATTGTTCCCCTGCCCTAGAGATCTGTGGAACTTTGAACTTGAGAGAGTTGATTTAGGGTATCTGGCAGAAGAAGCTTCTAAGCCGCAAAACATTCAAGATGCGACCTGGCTTTTTCCTAAAGCATACAGTCATATGCTTTCATAAGTATGCCAACTCAAAAAGAGATGGTCTGAAATTGGAATGTATGTTTAAAAGGGAAGCGGAGCATAAAAGTTTATAAAAATTTACAGCCTGACCATGTGGAAGAAAAGAAAAACTGATTTTCTTCCTTTTAAAAATTTAATTTAATTTTAAATTCTGGGATACATGAGTAGGACATGCAGGTTTGTTATATAGGTAAATGTGTGCCATGGTGGTTTGCTGCACCTATCAATGCATCACCTAGGTATTAAGCCTCATGTGCATTAGCTAATTTTCCTGATGCTCTCCCTCCCTCCACCCCCCAACAGGCCCCAGTGTGTGTTGTTTCCCTCCTTGTGTCCATGTGTTCTCATTGTTCAGCTCCCAATTATAAGTGAGAACATGTGGTGTTTGGCTTTCTCTTCCTGTGTTAGTTTGCTTAGGATATGGCTTCCAGCTCCATCTCTGTTGCTGCAAAAGACATGATCTCATTCCAGTTTTTTGGCTGCATAGTATTCCATGGTTTTTACGTACCACATTTTCTTTATCCAGTTTATCACTGATGGGCATTTGGGTTGATTCCATGTCTTTGCTATTGTGAATTGTGCTGCAATGAACATATGCATGCATGTGTTTTTATACTAGAATGGTTTATATACCATTGGGTATATGCCCAGTAATGGGATTGGTGGGTCAAATGGTATTTCTGGTTCTAGGTCTTCGAGGAATCACCACACTGTCTTCCATAGTGTTTGAACTAATTTACATTCCCACCAACAGTGTAAAAGCATTCCTATTTCTCCATAGCCTCACCAGCATCTGTTGTTTCTTGACTTTTTAATAATCACCATTCTGACTGGTGTGAGATGGTATCTCATTGTGGTTTTGATTGGCAATTCTTTAATGATCAGTGATGTTGAGCTTTTATTCATGTTTTTTGGCCAGATAAAAGTTTTCTTTTGACAAGCTTCTCTTCATATCGTTTACCCAGTTTTTAATGGGGTTGTTTGTATTTTTCTTGTAAGTTCGTTTAGGTTCCTTGTAGATTCTGGATATTAGACCTTTTTCAGATGGATAGATTGCAAAAATTTTCTCCCATTCTGTAGGTTGTCTGTTCACTCTGATGATAGTTTCTTTTGCTGTGCAGAAACTCTTCAGTTTGATTAGATACCATTTGTCAGTTTTTGTTTTTGTTGCAATTGCTTTTGATGTTTTTGTCATAAAAATCTTTACCTGTGCCTAAGTCCTGGATAGTATTGCCTAGATTTTCTTCTAGAATTTTTATAGTTTGGGGTTTTACATTTAAGTCTTTAATCCATCTTGAGTTAATTTTTGTATAGGTGTAAGAAAGGGGTCCAGTTTCAATTTTCTCATATGGCTAGCCAGTTTTCTCAGCACCATTTACTATATAGGGAATCCTTTCCCCATTGCTTGTTTTTGTCAGGTTTGTTGATGATCAGATGGTCATAGATGTGTGGTCTTGTGGTCTTATATCTGAGTTCTCTATTCTGTTCCATTGGTCTATGTGTGTGTGTTTATGCCAGTACTATGCTGTTTTGGTTACTGTAGCCTTGAAGTATAGTTTGAAGTCAAGTATCACGATGCCACCATCTTTGTTCTTTTTGCTTAGGATTATCTTGGCTATATGGGCTCTTTTTTGGTTCCATAGCAATTTTAAAGTAGTTTTTTTCTAATTCTGTGAAGAATGTTAAGGTAGTTTAATGAGAATAGATTGGATCTATAAATTACTTTGGACAGCATGGCTATTTTCATGATATTTATTCTTCCTATCCATGAGTGTGGAATGGTTTTTCATTTGTTTGTGTCCTCTCTTATTTCCTTGAGCAGTGGTTTGTAGTTCTTCTTGAAGAGGTCCTTCACTTCCCTTGTTCACTGTATTCCTAGGTATTGTATTCTCGCTGTAGCAATTGTGAATGTGAATTCATTCTTACTTTGTCTCTCCGCTTGTCTGTTGCTGGTGTATAGGTATGCTTGTGGTTTTTGCACATTGATTTTGTATCCTGTGACACTGCTGAAGTTGCTTATCAGCTTAAGGACCTTATGGGCTCAGATGATGGGGTTTTGTAGATATAGGATCATGTCATCTGTAAACAGAGACGGTTTGACTTCCTGTCTTCCTATTTAAATATGCTTTACTTATTTCTCTTGCCTAATTGCCCTGGCCAGAACTTCCAATATTATGTTGAATAGGAGTGGTGAGAGAGGGCATCCTTGTCTTGTGCTGGCTTTCAAGGGGAATGCTTCCAGCTTTTGCCCATTTAGTATGATATTGGTTGTGGGTGTGTCATAAATGGCTGATTATTTTGAGGTATGTTCTATCAATACCTAGTTTATTGAGAGTTTTTAATATGAAGGGATGTTGAATTTTATCGAAGGCATTTTCCACATCTCTTGAGATAATTATGTGCTCTTTGTCTTTAGATCTGCTTATGTGATGAATTACATTTATTGATTTGCATATGTTGAACCAGCTTTGCATCCCAGGGATGAAGTCAGCTTGTTCATGGTGCATAAGCTTTTTGATGTGCTGCTGGATTCAGTTTGCCAGTAATTTACTGAGGAGTTTTACATCAATGTTCATCAGGGATATTGGTCTGAAGTTTTCTTTCCCTGTTGTATCTCTGCCAGGTTTTGGTATCAGGATGATGCTGGTCTCATAAAATGAGTTAGAGATTAGAACTTTTCATCCTTTTCCATTGTTTGGGACAGTTTTAGAAGAAATGGCACCAGCTCCTCTTTGAACCTCTGGTAGAATTCGGCTGTAAATTTACCTGGTCCTGAGATTTTTTTTGGTTGATAGACTATTTATTACTGCCTCAATTTGAGAACTTGTTATTGGTCTATTCAGAGATTCAACTTCTTGCTGGTTTAGTCTTGGGAGGGTGAATGTGTCCAGGAATTTATCCATTTCTTCTAGGTTTTCTGGTTTGTTTGCATGAGGTGTTTATAATATTCTCTGATGGCTGTTTGTATTTCTGTGGGGTCAGTGGTGACATTCCCTTTATCATTTTTATTGTTGTATTTGATTCTTCTCTCTTCTTTATTAGTCTAGCTAGCGGTCTATCTATTTTGTTATGTTTTTCAAAAAACCAGCTCCTGGATTCATTGTTTTTTGTTTTATTTTTGTTTTTGTTTTTGTTTTGAACCATGAAAAACTGATTTTCTAGGGAGAAAATAAAGCTACCTGCTGAAGAAATTTGAGTAAGAGAAGCTGAGTGTAAATAGTCAAGACAATGGGGAGAATTTCTCCAGAGCATTTCAGAGATCTTCACGGCAGCTCCTCCCATCATAGTCCTGGAAGCCTAGTAGGAAAAAATGGTTTATTGGGCCAGGCCCCACTGCTCTATGCAGCCTTGAGACATGGTACCCTGCATCCCAGGTGCTCCAGCTCCAGCCATCGCTAAAAGGGTCCCAGGTACAGCTTGGGCCATTGTTTTGGAGGGTGTAAGCCCTAAGCCTTGGCAGCTTCCATGAGGTGTTTGGCCTGCAGGTTGCCAGAAGACAAGAGTTGAACTTTGGGAGCCTCTGCCTAGATTTCAGAGGATATATGGAAATGTCTGGATGCTGAAGTCTGCTGCAGAAGCAGAACTCTCATGGTGAACCTCTACTAGGGCAATGCAGATGGGAAATGTGGGGTTGGGACCCTCACACAGAGTTCACAACTGGGCACTGCCTAGTGGAGCTGTGAGAAGAGGACCACTGTCCCCCAGATTCCAGAATGGTAGATCCACTGACAGCTTGCACTGTGTGCCTGGAAAAGCTGCAGGTACTGAATGTCAGCCTGTGAAAGCAGCTGAGGGGGCTGTACCCTGCAGAGCCACATGAGTGGAGCTGCCTAAGGCTTCATGAGCTGACCTTTTGCATCAGCATGCCTTGAATGTGAGACATGGAGTCAAAGGAGATTATTTCCAGACTTTAAGATTTTATGACTACCCCATTGGGTTTTGGACTTGCATGGGGCCTGTGGCCCCTTTGTTTTGATAAATTTCTCCCATTTAGAATGTAAACATTTCCCCAATACCTGTATCCCCACTGTATCTTAGAAGTAACTAACTTGTTTTTTATTTTACAGGCTTATAGATTGAAGGGACTTTCCTTGTCTCAGGTGAGACTTTGGACTTGGACTTTCAAATTAATGCTGAAATGAGTTAAGACTTTGGAGGACCGTTGGAAGGAATGATTGGTTTTGAAATGTGAAAATGACAGGAGATTTGGGAATGGCCAAGAGTGGAATAATATGGGTTGGCTCTGTGTCCCCACACAAATCTCATCTCTAATTATAATCCCCACGTGTCAGGGGATGGACTTGGTGGGAGATTACTGAATCATGAGAGTAGATTTCTCCCTTGCTATTCTTGTGATAGTGAGTGAGCTCTCACGAGAGCTGATGGTTTTAAAATGTGTCACTTACCCCCTCACTCTCTCTCTCTCCTGCCACTATGTAAGATATGCCTTGCTTCCCCTTCACCTCTGCCATGATTATAAGTTTTCTCAAAGCTTTCCAGCCACGCAGAACTGTGAGTCAGTTAAATCTCTTTCCTCTATAAATTACCCATTCTCAGGTAATTCTTTATAGCAGTGTGAAAACAGATAAATACAATATCTCATACAGGAAACAGAAGCAGAGCTTTCTACTGCAATCCCTTTTCCCAAAGCAGGAAGTAAGTCTATTCAGCCTGAGGAGTCAAGTCTGTCAATTACTTAGCTATTGTTCCAAATGTATATTCTCTACTTCTTTTCATCTTGTTGAATTATTGTATAGCATTAATATGAGTTGATTCATTATTTTAAAAAGGAGACATTCTCAAGGAAGTAAAAGATCTTCCCAAATGTGTAAAATTTCTGATACATAACTGTAAAGCAAGTGATGTCCACCTGGATTACTTTTCAAATGCATGTAGAAGGACAGAGAATAAATCAGATTGAATCTTTTCAATTAAATCTTTTAGCCACAGCAGAACTCAGGTCTATGAGTGATAGAAGGCCAATTCCAATTAGTACCTAAAGCAGATTTTTCCAAAATCTCTTCAGCAACCTTACTTGTAAAGGAGAGTCATTTAAGGGAAATAATTTACCATATTTTCACCATTAAGAGAAAGAAAGAAAGTATCTAGTGTCTGGGCCAAATGTTTTCTTTGAGTTTTGGTAACTTGCCACCCCATAAGGTAGGAAAAGTTGTCTTTGCCAAGAAATGGTCACAGCATTATGTTACAAACCACTCATTGGAAAGAGGCTAGCATCAGTGAAGGTTTGGCCTTAGGGCTAAGGCTTATTCTCATCCTTTATAGTAACGTAACTCAACTGCAGAACCACTTTTTATTTAGCTCTGTATGACATTAAACATAGATCTTAGATAACTTTCATCTTTAGACATGATAAGAAGGGGCAGTCAAATAAATGTTTAGACTGACTAATGCATTTGACAGACTCGGAGACTTCATAGTCAGCAGGGGAGTTACTCTGCCAAAAATCAAATGAATCAAAGAACTTGCCAAGGAACCAGCTAGCAGGGAGGGGGTTTGTGGGCAGCCGCCATAGAGCCCAAGTCTGCTCCTAGAAAATCTGTTCAAGAGCTTGGCATCTGGGTGTTAGCTTGCCAGCTGCCAAGTGTGTGGCCACAGCTGTTAGTTTGGAGGGAGAAGCTGAAAGTACACAAGGGCAAAAGGGAAGTGTGGTCAAGAACACAAGAGACAACAATGCCAAATAGATCTTAAATGCAAAGAGGTTTGTTTTCTTGCTGTCTTAATATTTGACAACTTTTGAGAAGAGGTGGTCAGGCTTTTTCAAGTTTTTATAATGTACCATAGAGAAAAAAGCACACAATTGAAACGAATTCTCCAATAGTCTTTGAAAATAACATCCGTGGTATTTTAGCCAATCCAAAACTGTGTAGCAGGCAAAGATAGTTTGGCTGCTCTTTCTCTTTTTCTATAATCACAAAGGCTCTGGCTAATGTAATGTAAACCTATAGCAGTTCAATGATCCCTTCCAGTGCTGTGCTTATACTTTTCCTCTGAGGTTAAGCCCTAGAAGATAAGCCTTTTTCCTTATGTCATTCATACAATCAAAATCAATCCTTCAGAAGCTTCATTTTTACATATCTATTTTCTGTTCTAGAATTGTTACACAATAAGGTATATTATTATTATTGTTAAGGGGTTTATATTAACAAAAGCATCTGCCTATTTCTGGGTCTGTCAATACCCTTGAGTTTTGAAGGAAAATATAATAAAATGTGGATTACTAAATCCAAAGTAGCCCCCTCTGTAATGTTTAAGGCAATAAAGATCAGAATCGGACTCCCTTTGGAAACCCTTAATGATGTGTAGGAGCTTAAAATGTGTAGCAGATTTATCAGATTCTATCGCCAGACTTTCCTTCATTAGGTACCATGTCATCTGAAAATAATCTGAATATCTTGGAGACATTCACACTTTGGGCTCTCCTCTTAAAATGTGGTGAAGGTAACTATTCATCTAAAGAGTTCAGAAAAATCTAAGTTCACTTGAGAAAGACAAGATCCAAAGGCAGATAATCCTGTCTAGCTTAATCAAGGACTGCCCACCTCGGCCATTCAGGAACACCATGATCAAAAACTTTCCCATAATGCCTTAGGAGACAACACACTCTCTTCTTTATAATGTTCTTTGTGAATATTTAAGCTAATATTTAAGGGCAATGTTTATTTTTAATAAAAGTACATTTAGTTACTACTTGCTACTTTAGGCCCATCATTTTTTCAACTTGCTAAAGATTTTTTTCCAGATGGATGTCTGTACTTTTAGTTATTTTAAAAAGCAAATTTACCTCTGAGAACAAAGAAAAATTAAATTAATAGAGTATTTGGGGAAGTTCAGATAGTCTAGAGAGTGAGGTAAGGGTACAAGTCTCATAGGAAGATTAAAATAGTTTTGTTCTTCATCTGCTTAAGTAAAAAATAACAACAATAATTTACTGTGTACCTAGAATGCACAAAGCACTACGGTTATCAAAATGGATAAGGCACTTCCTTTCCTTGATGTAATAAGTACTATTTATGCAAAAATTATAATAATAAGCTAGACTTGTATAGACACATGCAAAGCTTTTTTTTTTTTTTCTTTGACAGAATCTCACTCTGTTGCCCAGTTGGAGTGCAGTGGTGCAATCTTGGCTCACTGCAATCTCTGCCTCCAGGGTTCATGCCATTCTCGTGCCTCAGCCTCCCAACTAGCTAGGATTACATGCGTGCACCACCACACCTGGCTAATTTTTGTGTTTTAGTAGAGATAAGTTTTCACCATGTTGTCCAGGCTGGTCTGGCATTCCTGTCCTCAAGCCATCCGCCCACCTCAGCCTCCCAAAGTGCTGGAATTACAAGTGTGAATCACCACACAGGCAGGAGCCACTGCACCTGGCCACACAAAGCATGTTTAAGTGAGGTTCTCATTTGAGGCTTAGAGTTATCCAGCAATCTGGATACTAATTCCATTTAGCCTGACATCAAATTTCATAAATCTATTTTATTGATGAAAATGAATTATAATTTTAAATCAGCCTTAATACAGTAATACCATACATATCATACATCTTATGCCCATAAAGTGGTTTCATGGTGATAATTTAGGTGTGTTATTCTCAATTTGTTTGTAGCCCTGCATCAAATATCATTTCTTTTTATGCCATATTAATGTTCAGATCCCAATTTACTCAGCATTTTGAATGCAACAATATTTTAAGAAAAACATTGTGTATATTCTCTTTCCCCACCCGCTGCCCCCAACTCTACTTTTAAACTATGCATTAGCCCATTAAGCATTAAAAATATTTATTTGTCAAAGGGGAGATTAGGAGTTGTTAAAGAATGAAGGCATAGAGAAAGATGAGGTAATAGTTCACTTCTGGAATATGAAAACAGAAATTTGAAATAAGAAAACAGATTATTATCTTGACAAAGGAATGCCTAACAAAATTATTTTTCTTTTTTTTTTTTTTTTAGTTTGCCAAGGTCCAAGTCTAAAAGATAAGGTTTATTGAATTCCTCTATTAAAAACAACCCATTTTGCTTCTAATAGCAAATTAAGGAAACACACTGCTCAATGCTAGAGGCAGATAGCAAATATTATATAGGCAGTGATAATTACAGATATCTAACAGTGGTTACAGCACAGTCTTTGCTTATTCAGAGTAGACACTGGCCATTCCAGGCAGCCCTAGACTGTACTTGCTAAGTCAGAATTAATTCTTTTGTTTCTGGATGACAAGTAAATCCAATGGGTGTCAAAGAGAGGACGGGATGTTTGGGTGGCTTATGGGCTTTGGGAATATCACAGAAATGGCTATTTGTCAAACTGTATGGAAGTATTTCAATATTTTATCAACTGCTTGATCATACTGTTGCGTGCCATTTGAAGGGAAGAAATGTTATACATATTAAATAAATGAATAAGATAATCTACTGCTTTGATGAAAATAAAACATAGAAATGGCATAAGAGACACTAATCATGAGCTTTAGATTTGAGTCTCTAAATTGGTGACATTTAAATTGAAATCTGGATGACAAGAAGGAAAGAACACTGCAAAACTGTTGGGAAGAACACTTTAGGGGATGTGGCCAGCAGGTATACTATGAAATTTTTTTGTTAATTTAAAAATTAAAATGAAAATCAGCATTAGAGCAGATATAGTCGTAAGTTCCTTACCACTTAGCAATTAATATGAAAAGAATATATAATGACAATGCTGGGGTAAAAGAAATGGAAAAAAGAACTGAAGCAGAAGGAAAGCTGTCAACATGGGAAAGCTTAGAGAATTATGGTTATAAGTATAACATACTATAGAAATTTGAAGTCAATCTAACTTCTCTATGATAGGTCATTAATTATAATTGTTTAATTATATATATAATTTTAAATTTTTTAAAAAGCCTTTGATAGAAGAATTGTATGTGAATCAGATGCCTAATTTCCAAGGTGCCAAGTATGAGCCTTTTGACTCATGAGTGTGTTCAAGTATGAGGTTGTTAATGTAATTGCAACCCCTTGGTTCATAGTCTCTTGAATTCATGCTCTTGACAATGAATCCTCTAACAACAAACCTGGGCTTGGCCATGCAGTCTGCTTTGGCCAAGCAAATACAATGCAACAAAGACTGTAAAAGTTTTTGCAGATTGGGACTTTCTTTTGCTGCTTTAATTCTGAGATCATCATGTGAAGAAATCCAGCTAGCCTGCTAAAGAATAAGGGGCCGCTTGGAGCAAAGAAGCTCTCTGAGACAACCAGATTAAGCAGCCAGCCTACCACAGGTTTTTCTGAGCCAGCCACGAAGAAAGAGAGAGAGAGAGTGAGTCTCCCTCTATCACCCAGGATGGAGTGCATTGGTGAGACCTCAGCTCACTGTAACCTCTGCCTCCCTGGTTCAAGCAATTATCCCACCTCAGCTTCCTAAGTAGCTGGCATTACAGGTGCCCACCACCACACCTAGCTAATTTTTGTATTTCTAGTAGAGATGGGTTTTTGCCATGTTGGCCAGGCTTGCCTCGAACTCCTGGTCTCAAGTGATCCACCCACCTCGACCTCCCAAAATGCTGGGATTACAGGCATGAGCCACCGCGTTCGTACCAGTGCTTGTTATTTCAAGTCACTAAGTTTTGTGGTGGTTTCTTGCACAGCAAAAGCTGACAGCTACATGGACAAAGGAGAAAAAAGTGTGAGTAGCAAGTATCTCATATAAAAATGAAGCAGATAGTAACAAAACAAAAAATCTCTAGAAGCCTGGATCCTGAGGTAGTAACTACATCACTAACAAGAAAAACTGCTGATACATATAATGCACTTCAATTATAATTCAAGAAAAATTATATAAGTAGTATAAGTTTTGTGCCAGGCATTGTGCTAGGTATAAAAATAAATGCCCCTTCTGTCAAGGAGCTCAGGGGTTAGGGATGAAACTCACACAGATGCAGGGGGTAGGGAGGGTGGTGAGGGCTTTACTGTTAATAAATTATTTCAACTTCATGTCAGTTTCCACAGACCAGGATCCACCAACTGTGGGTTTTTAAAAATTGTGAATTAAACCACATTTCTTTTTTCTCCTTTGAAAATAGTTCTTTGTCTCCCAAATTAATTATACTATTATTAGCATATATGTAAATATTTGAAATGCTTACAAATTAGTCCTCTTCACAGAGTTTAGAAAAAGACAGCTTTTAGGAATGACTATGAGTGATTTTAGAGGCTAATGACTGAAAATATCGTACCCATGATTTACCAGGTATCTTTAACTCTCCTACTCCTTTCACCCTTTCTTACCTTCTACAATGGGAGACTGGCTAAAAGAATGAGTACACCTTCCTCACCTACTCTGCCCTCTCAAAGTGGACATTGGAACAGAATAAGAATGGCTGTAAACAACAACAACAACAATAACAACCTTTATAAGGAATATAAACTGGCAATCTTCTTCTTTGTAATATGGCTATATATATATATATATTTTACCATTTTCTTTCTCAAAAACAATAAACTACGATCCTTCCTGGTCATGGTATTCTCTACCCAAAAACACACACAGATTCTTCTTTGCAGTTCTACAAAGGCATGTGAGGATATGGGGTCACTTAAAAGCACAAGTAGGAAACCAAAAAGTTACTGTTTTCCACAGATTTTTGACCTTTGTCTCCTGTAGTTGCAGCTACTCCAATGGTACCAGGAACCATTTAGAGTCCATAACAGCATTTCTTCCCCATTATCTGGCATTCCCATCTTATGCTCTAGATCACCTCCCCAAGTTATTGTTTGCAGATTGTTTACATTATTTAAGGTCTATTTTTTCAAAGGTCTCATTTATTTTATAAATGTAACACTAGGTTTTTATTTTGATGGATTAAATACACTGTAATAATTTGAGTTTCTCATGGAATTCAATCAGAAGAAATTAGGCTCGTCACTTGCTTTTCTATTTTTTTAGCTGTATTTCTCTGAAGGAATATAGGTGTTTTTGTCTTCTTTTTATCTTTATAGGCTTATAGCAATTCATGATCTGTTCCAAAAATTGGGTAAAAAATCAAAACTTAAGTAAAATATTAGGAAATGGAATATTTTTAAATATGCATACTTATAGGATGAAGACAAAATATACTGCTAATAAGGACTAACTGCAGGCATAATTATAAATAAATGAATTTTAAATGTTCATCCCCTTTGTCCTATTTGCCCTATCTCACTGGGCACTTCTCAGTTTCACAGGATCAGAATTATGCCCCCAATTTGCTTTGGGCTCCTCAGTGTGATGACTTCTTGGATCCTACATTTTAATTTCATTATAAACATTAAAATCATTTCCATATAATTTTCCCACTAATTCCCATTTTTGCAGGATCATTTCATGAAAAATATGCATGAGGTAATTTGAGGCAAGACACAATTATTATTATCTATACTAGTCACTACTTTTCACCCAGTGCCTAACAGTATACCCTGAATATATATGGCCACTAATAAACACTTGTTGAATAATCATCTGATTCTTTTTGCATTTTAAATTTCCTACTCCCAGAAACAAAAGAAAGTTATATAAATTCCTATGTGAAAAAGATTTTCAGTTGTAAGGAGCAAGGCTATTTACAATAGTTGCCCCAGCATACATGTCCAGAGGTCACTCTCCACACTGTGATCTATGGCTCCTCCATCTGTGGAGTCATCATGGTCAATCTGAAATTACTCTATTGCAGTTTAAAGTCCCTTAAACTTAAATTTGAAAAGTTGAAATGTATGAAAGAATACTTATCTCACACAAGTGTAGGAAGAAAAGTAGGTCCTCACCAATGTCTGGGATTGAGAACTAGGAGTTCAGAGAGGGGCTTCAAGATGGCTGACTAGAGGCACCCATTACTCACCTCCTCCACAAGGAGACACAAAAATGGTGAGTAGATAATCACACATTGAATACAATGTCTATGAGAAAATACTGGAATTCATCAGGGAAGTGACAAGGAACTGTTGAGGCACTGAAGGAGAATAAAGCAAAGCAACCAGCCTTGCCAGAATTAGCTGAGAGCCAGGAAAAACTGCCCAGTCTGAGGAAACAGTAAGACCAGAATGTAGACCAGTGGACCACATTCCCATCATGGACTCCTGCAATCCTAGCCATGGGAGAGCCCCTCAGCCATTAAAGGCCCTAAGATTAGTATAGGAAGCTGCTTGGCGTTTTCCCAAGACATTGTGCTAGAGGGGGATTTTGTGCTGGGTCCCACACACTCTACCCCAAGACCCAAGCAGTTGTAGCACAGCACCAGTTTGAGTGCCCAGTTACTACCAGATGTCATCCTCCCATACTGTCCAACAGCCCCTGCATCTCCACATTCCTAGAGTCCCACTTACATCCGCTCACACCCACCCAGAGGGCCTCAGCATCATGATGCTGGCTATTCTCAGTGGTGTGACTGAGTACCCAGCACCAGCCCATGAAGTGTCCTAAATCCCCTAAAAAGGATGATGCAGCATTCCAGGGAGGCTGCCCTAGGGATAAAAGGTGCCAAAGCCTCCCCAGAATGTGAAAGCCACCTACCTAGGGCTGTTGCCACTGACAGCAGTATACCCCGCAGCAGCAGAGCCAGTGAGCACTTGCACCAGCACCTTCAGTGGGCCTGGGGATCACCCCACCCTCCCCACTGTTATAGAACCAACAGGTTTATATTCCCACTGTGCAGTAACAGACATATTACACTAAGACAGCAGAGTTGGTAGCAGAGAAAGAATTTAAGGATCACAGGGCACTGAGTGAGAGGGCTGGGGGAGTCCCTCAAATCTGCCTCTCTAAGGAGTCCTAGGATAGAGTTTTTAAAGGGATTTTGGAGAGCAAGGGGCTGGAAAATTGGGTTGTTGATTGATTGGGACAAGGGGCATAAAGTCATCAGGATAGGAAAACTGCATTCTTTGGTGAGTCAGCTTATTATGGGGTCCCTCAGACCAGCTGAGCCAGTGAAGTCCTCTAGACCAGCTGATGTAATAGTTTCATTTGTACATACAACTTGAAGGAATGTCTCAAAGGGAAAACTTAACGCTTCATACTGTTCAAGTTGTTTTCTATGGGGAAATTAAGGGGAACTATAATCTTGTAACATGATCTACATGATTCTAGGAAAATAGGCACCAAGTAACTATGAGGAAGCAGGTCAGAGAGTAAGCTGATCTAATGATTAATATGAAATGAGCTGCAAGCTTGGTTTCTTTTTGTTCCCCCTCCCTTCTTCCCTGATTAATTTCATAAAGTTTGTAGGGGTGGTTTTGCCACCACAGCTTGTACCTGTATGCCCAATCATGGGACCTGACAATAGGCCCAGCTACCTGGCACCACCCTGCCAGAGCCCAGATATGCTGTCTGGGGGCCTAAGGATCATCCCACCCTGTCTGCCACTTCTGGCACATGCTTGAACTATAAAGGGCCTTAAAAACAAACCCAACCCACTTGCCACAATCACCCAAGCCTACTCTCTGGGGACTAGAAATTGCCCAACTCTTGCCCATCACAGCCTGACCCATGCACAGCATTGGGGGGCCTAAAGACAAACTCACCTTACTCAAAGCCACTCCTGCAAGGGCCAGCATGTTGTCCAGAGACCAGATGATCAATCTGTACTGCTCGTTGCCACCAGAACTCATGCACACCTTGCCGGAGCCTACACCACTCACCAGCACTGGTGTCTGACATATGCACACACCTCCTGGGACCGTGAAGAAGGAACAGCTCAGCCTGCCACCACCACTGCCACCAGCACTCAGCCATACAAGGCATATGGGGGCCTAAGGGTCTGGGGACTGGCCAGCCCAACCCACCACTGGCACTTGCACATGTTGCCTGAGGCCCAAGGGTTGGCCCATCACCACTACAGCTACTGCATGCTCACCACCCAGGGGCTTAAAGAAAAGCCCACCTACCTGACCCATCACTGTCACTGCTGGCACCTGAGCAAGCTCCCTGGAAGCCCAAAGATAGACCTGCCTAGACCTAGGAACACCAGTGCCTGTGTACACCACTTGGGGTTCCAAGGATGGGCATGCTCAGCCTGTGGCTATCACCACCAGCCCACTTGGCAGTCCCATCCCCAACAAAACCTCCCCAGAGCCTCCATTAACAACTGCAGTCTATGCCATCGAGGGACTCACAGACATCACTGACAATTTTCATAGCCCAAAATACCATATAGAGACTACACTAATGCATGCACTCAAAATCAAAGCTAAAGCACCCTACCCAACCAACACTAATGGTACCTCTAGAGGAAAAAGTCTTTTCCCACAAAAGCCTATCCAAAAAAGTGAAGGTTATACCCGATGTGCAAATACCAATGTAAGGACACACACACACACACACCACAAAAAAGCAAAGAAACATATTACCTCCAAATTAACATGATAGTTCTCCAGCAACAGATTTAAACAGAAAAGAAATCTATGTAATGCCTGAAAAAAGAATTCAAAATAATGATATTAAAAGAAGCTTAACAAGATACAAGAGAACATTGAAAAACAATACAAAGAAATCAGAAAAACAATATATGATCTGAATGAGAAATTCAACAAATTGGTAGACATCATAAAAAATGACCAAATAGAAATCCTGGACTCAATGAAATAAAAAATACAACTGAGAGTTTAAAAAATAGAATAGATCAAGCAGAAGAATTTCTGAACTTAAAGACAAGTCTTTTGAAATAACTCACTCAGACAAAAAAAAAAAAAGAGAAAAAATGAAGAAAGCCTACATGACATATGGGACAACAATATAATGCAAGAAAATATTTGAATTTTGGGTTTTCCTGGAAGAGGATGGCAAAGGCATAGAAAACCTATTTAACAAAATGATTCCTGAAAATTCCCAAGTCTTGCAAGAGATACAGAAATTTATATACAGGAATCTCACAGAACTGTAAATATATTTAATCCAAAAAGATCTTCTCCAAGTTATATTATAGTCAAACTATCAAAAGTCCAAGAGAATTCTAAAAACATCAACAGAAAAACCATCAAGTCAAATATAAAGAAAATCAGACGAACACCAGATTTCTCACAAAAACCTTACAGGCCAGGAGAGAATGAGATAATATGTTTAAAATGCTGAAAGAAAAACTTTCAATCAAGAATGCAATACCCAGCAAAGTTTTCCTTCATAGGCAAAAGATAAATAAACTATTCCCCAGACAAGCAAAAGCAAAGGCAATTTATGACCACTAGAATGTTCCTACAAGAATTGCTTAAGGGAATTCTACACCTGGAAGTGAAAGGACAATATCCACCTTTATGAAAGCACATAATAATATAAAGCTCACAGGTAGAGCAGACACACAAACAGGAAGAAGAAAGAACTCAAATGTGAACACTACAGAAAACCATCAAATTGCAATTTGACAAATAATAAGAGAGAAAGGAGGGAACAAAGAAAATACAAAACAACCAGAAAACAATAATACAACAGAAACAAAACCTCACATATTGATAGTAACCTGGAATGTAAACAGAATAAATTGCCCACTTAAAATATATAAACTGCCTGAGGCCAGGCACGGTGGCTCATGCCTGTAATCCCAGCACTTTGGGAGGCCATGGTGGGCAGATCACAAGGTCAAGAGATCGAGACCATCCTGGCTAACACGGTGAAACCCCGTCTCTACTAAAAATACAAAAAAAAAAAAAAAAAAAAAGCCAGGCATGGTGGCAAGTGCCTGTAGTCCCAGCTACTCGGGAGGATGAGGCAGGAGAATGGCATGAACCCGGGAGGCAGAGCGTGCAGTGAGAAGAGATTGCGCCACTGCACTCCAGCCTGGGCAACAGAGTGAGACTCCGTCTCACAAAAAAAAAAAAAAAAAAAAAAAATATATATATATATATATACATACACACACACACACACACACACATATATATATACACACACACATATATATATACACACACACACACACACACATATATATATATATATATATATATACTGCCTGAATGGATTTTTTTTCATGACCCAACAATATGGTACCTACAAGAAGCTACTTCACTTGTAAAAGCACATATAGACTGCAAATGAAGAGATAAAAAAATGTTTCCAGGCAAACAGAAACCAAAAGAGAGGATAATTAATTATACTTACGTAAGATAAAACAGACTTTAAGTCAAAAACAGTAAAAAAAGAGGTAAAGGTCATTATATAAGAATAAGGAGACCAATTCAGTCTGAGGATATAACAATTCTATGTATACAGGCACCCAACACCAAAGCACCCAGATTCATAAAACAAATAGGACTAAATATAAAGGAAGAGATAGATTCCAATACATTAATACTTGGGGACTTTAACACCCCATTCTTAGCATTGGACAGATTGTCTAGACAAAAATTAACAAAGAAACATTAGATTTTACTTGATTTTAGACCAAATGGACCTAACAGTTATAGAACATTTTATCGAACAGCTGCAAATACACATTATTTGCATCAGCACATGGAACATTCTCCAAGATAGACCACAAGTTAGGCTACAAAACAAATTTTAACAAAATTTTGAAAATGGAAAGCATATCAAGTATCTTCTCAGACCACAAAGAAATAAAATTAGAAATCAATAACAAGAGGAACTTTGAAAACTATACAACTATATGAAAATTAAACATGCTCCTGAAAGACCAATGGTTCTATGAAGATTTCAAGAAGAAAATAAAAAAATTTGTTGAAAGAAATAAAAATCAAAATATAATGTACTAAAACCTATGGGACACAGGAAAATCTGTGCTAAGAGGGAAGTTTATAGCAATAAATGCCTATATCAAAGAAGTAGAAAGATTTCAAATGAATAACCTGAAGATACACCTCAAAGAACTAAAAAATCAAGAACAAACAAAACCAAAAATTAGTAGTAGGAAAGAAATAATAAGGATCAGAGCAGAATTAAACAAAATAGAAACTAAACAAATACAAAAACAGAAGCAAAAATAACAAAAAAGGTTTTTAAAAAGATAGACAAAATTCATAAACCACTAGCTAAACTGACCAAAAAAGAGAGAGAAGACTCAAATAAACATAAGCAGAAACAAAAAATGAAACATTAAAACTGTTACCACAGAAATACATAGGATCTTCAGAGACTATTATAAACAACTATCATCTAGCAAATTATGACACCTAGAGGAAATGCCTACTTTTCTGGACACATGCAACCTACTAAGATTGAACAAAGAAAGCATAGAAAATCTGAACAGGCCAATAGTGAGTAATGACACTGAATCAATAATAAAATTTCCCAACAAAGAAAAGCCCAGGCCTAGATGGCTTTACTGCTCAATTCTTTCAAAGTTTAAAAAAGAACTAATTTTTCTCAAGAACACCAATTCTTCTTAAACTATTTCGAAAAAAAAAAAGGAGGAGGAGGGAATTATGCCTAACTATTCAAAGAGGTCTGTATTAACCAGATACCAAAATAAGACAAGGACACAACAACAAAATCTACAGGCCACTATTCCTAGTTAACATAAACACAAAAATCCTCAAAAAATACTAGCAAATTGAATCCCATAACACATCAAAAAGATAATACACCATGATCAAGTGGGGTTTATCCAACAGATGCAAAGAAGTTTCAACAAATGCAAATCAATAAATGTGGTACATCACATGAATAGTACGAAAGACAAAAACTATATGGTCATGTCAATAGAAGCCAAAAAAGCATTTGATAAAATTCAACTTCCCTTCATGATAAAAACTCTCAACAAACTAGGGTAGAGGGAACATACCTCAACATAACAAAGGCCATAGATGACAAACCCACAGCTAATATCATACTGAAAAGGAAAAACGTGAAATGCTTTCCTTTAAGAACTGGATCAAGACAAGGATGCCCATTCTCACCACTCCTAGTAAACATAGTTCTGGAAATCCTATCCAGAGCAATGAGGCAAAAGAAAGAAATAAAAGGCACCCAAAGCAGAAAAGACAAATTCTAACTTTTTTTCTTTGTAGACAAGATCTTACATACTAAAAAACCTAAAGAGTCCACAAAAATCTTTGGAACTGATCATTTATTTCACTAAAGTTGCAGAATACAAAGTCAACATACAAAAATCTATAGTGTTTCTATGCAACAATAACAAGCTAGATTAAAAAGAAATCAAGAAAACAATCCTGTTTGAAATAGCTACAAAAAATAAAATACTCGTGAATAAATTTAACCAAGAATATTAGAGACATCTACAAAAACATTGATGAAGGAAAATGAAGAGGACACAAACAAATGGAAAGACATCCCATGCTCATGGATTAAACAGATTAACATTGCTGAAATGACCATACTACCCAAAGCAGTCTACATATTCAATGCAATCTGTATCAAAATACCAATGATATTCCTCAGAAAAAAGGAAAAGCAATCCCAAAACTTGTATGAAATAAAAAGTCCAGATAGCCAAAGCAATACTGAAAATATTAAAATAACCAAGCTGAAGGTATACTACCTGACTTAATCTACAAAGCTATAGTAGTGCAAAGAGCATGTGATTTGCTATAAAAACAGACACATGGACTAATGGAACAGAATAGAAAATTCATAAATAAATCCATGTGTTTATAGCCAACTGACTTTTGACAAAGGCACCAAGAACATACATTGGGAAAAGGACACCCTCTTCAATAACTGGTGCTGGGAAAATCAGATATGCATATGCTGAAGAATGAAAGTGAACCCTTTCCCCTCACCATATATAAAAATCAACTGAAAGTGGATAAAAGACAAACATAAAACAGTAAACTATAAAACTACTAGAAGAAAACATAGAAGAAATTTTACAGGACATTAGTCTAGGCAAAGGTTTTGTGGCTAAGACCTCAACAGTATAGGCAACAGAAACAATCAACAGAGTTTAAGAGACAACCTGCTGAATGGGAGAAAATAATTGTAAACTATTCACCCAACAAGAGACCAGTTTTTGGAATATTCATGGAACTTAAAAAATTCAACAGCAAATAAAATAATCCCATTAAATGGTGGGTGAAGGATCTGAAAACATTTCTCAAACAGAGACATACAAATGGCCAACAGGTATTTAAAAAAAAATGTTTAACATCACTATTCATCTGGGAAATGCAAATAAAAACTATGGTAAGTTATCGTTTTATCCCAGTTAGAATGGCTATTTCAAAAAGACAAAATATAACAAACACTGGTAAGGATGCATAGAAAAAGGAACTCTTATACACTGTTGGTGGGAATGTAAATTAGTACAGCCATTATGGGAAAAAGTATGGAGGTTTCTCAGAAAAATGAAAATAGAGCTATTATCCAATCTAGCAATCTCACTGTTGCATATTTTTCCAAAGGAAAGGAAATCAAATGAATATTTGCATCCCAATTTTTACTGTAGCACTATCACAATAGCTAAGTAAAGCTGTTGTAAAAATGGAAGAAACCTGAGTGTCCACAAATGGATGAATGGATAAAGAAAATGTGGTATCTATATGCAATGGAATATTATTCAGCCATTAAAAAGAATGAAATTCTGTCATTTTCAACAACATGTGGATGGAACTGGAAGTCACTATGTTAATTGAAATAAGCCAGGCACAGAAAAACAAATATTATATGTTTTCACTCATATGTGGGAGTTTAAAATGTTAGTCTTATGGAGGTAGAGTAGAACGGCAGTTACCAGAGGTTAGGAAGGGTATGTGTCCAGGGTGGGGAAGGAGATGTAGAAAGGTTGATTAACGGGAACAAACATATATTTACATATAAGAACTAAGTTTTAGTATTTGATAGCACAGTAGAGTGACTATAGCTAATATGTTGTATTTTTTTAATTTTTTTAAACTTTTATATTAAATTCAGGGGTATAAGAGCGTGTTTTTTACATAGGTAAACTTGTGTCATAGGGGTTTGTTGTACAGATCATTTCATCACCCAGGTATTAAGCCTAGTACCCCTCAGTTATTTTTCCTGACCCTTCTCCTCCTCCCACCCTCCACCCTCTAAAAGGCTCCAGTTTGTATTGGTCACTATTTGTCCACATGTTCTCATCATTTAGCTCCTACTTATAAGTGAGAACATGCAGTATTTGGTTTCCTGTTCCTGTGTTACTTTCCAAAGGATAATGGCCCCCATGTTTCTGCACGGGACATAATCTTGTTCTTTTTCATGGCTGCATAGTATTCCATAGTATATTTATGCCACATTTTCTTTATTTAGTCTATCATTGATGGGCATTTAGGTTTATTCCATGTCTTTGCCATCATGAATAGTGCTGCAATAAACAAATGCGTGCATGTGTTTTTATAATAGAATGATTTACTTTCCTTTGGGTAAGGATTTCTGGGTCGAATGGTATTTGTGTCTTTAGATCTTTAATATTTTAAAATAACTAGAAAAGAATATTTGAAATGTTCCCAACACAAATAAATGATAAATGTTTGAGGTGATGGTATCCTAAATACCCTGATTTGATCATTACACATTGTTTGCAGGTATCAAAATACCACTTGTGTTCCATTAATACGTACAAATATGTACTAATAAAAACATTTTTATAAAACTGGAAGTTCAGAAACCAAGAATACTCTCTCTGATCTCTAATGCTCAATGGTTTCTCATTTCTTTCTCTCCACACACTGGATTTGTTATTAATTCTCTCTGGAGACGCTTTTTCTGGTTTTCTCTAGTTCTGTTTCTCCAGGCATTCCAGCTTGAGTGTCAAAACTCACTCAAACATATTTAATATAATTTCAAATTTTTGGAAGAAGAAATTGGGTCAGGCATCCACATCAACTGTGCCACAAAGCAGGGTTAATTATACCTCTGTTTTCTCAGCCAGAATTCTAGGAATTAAAACAGCAATTTCAATGAGAAGAAGCATGAGATAGAAACGAAATTCTAGGTATTAATAGGACATAAGATAACGCCAAATTTGTTCTCATTATCTTCCCCGATTATAAACCAGCAACTTTTTTTTTTTTTTTTTTTGTGAGATGGAATCTCGCTCTGTCACCCAGGCTGGAGTGCAGTGGCCTGATCTCTGCTCACTGCAAGCTCCGCCTCCCGGGTTCATGCCGTTCTCCTGCCTCAGCCTGGTGAGTAGCTGAGACTACAGGCGCCCGCCACCACGCCCAGCTAATTTTTTTTTTTTTTTTTTTTTTTTGTATTTTTAGTAGAGATGGGGTTTCACCGTGTTAGCCAGGATGGCCTTGATGTCCTGACCTCATGATCTGCCCGCCTCGGCCTCCCAAAGTGCTGGGATTACAGGCGTGAGCCACCGCACCCGGCCTTCTTATAACATGTCTATTTTGGAAAATAGAACCATTTATAAACAGAGTTTAGAAACATCCTTAACTCTTCTCAGAAATCTATAACTAATTATTCTTTACAGATTATACTTCTGAAAGCCATTTCTTCCTTTCCATTGCCATTAGACCTGTTCTTATTATCTTATCTGAACTTTTAAAATAGCTTTCTAAAATGTACTCCACACTACAATAATTTGCTTCATCTCATTCTTGTCAACACTTTAATAAGAAATACCATACCTACATTTATGTCATTCCCCTGATAAAAATGTTCAATGAACACTTCTTTCCTTTAAAATAAAAAACCTACAAACTTCACCCTTTAAAGTTTTCCACAATGTGAACCAAAGTTACCTTTCTTGGTTTGCCTTATTCTACATACTAACAAATACCTCATGCTCCAATCAAACTGGACTATGCTATTTCCAAATATATCCTGTATATTCAGCTCCATCGCTCGATTCATAGCAGATTTTCTTTTTAAAATGCCCTGTTTTCCTATTTGTATTAGTCTGTTCTCATGCCGCTAATAAAGACACACCTGAGACTGGGTAATTTCTAAAGGAAAGAGTTTTAATTGACTCACAGTTCCACTGGCTGGGGAGGTCTCACAATCATGGCAGAAGGCCAGGGAGGAGCAATGTCATGTCTTTCATGGCAGTAGGCAAGAGAGAATGAGAACCAAGCGAAAGCAGAAACCCCTTATACAACCATCATATGTCTTGAGACTTGTTCACTACCATGAGAACAGTATCGGGGAAACTGTCCCTGTGATTCCCTTATCTCCCACTGGGTCCCTCCCACAACAAGTGGAAATTATGGGAGCTACAATTCAAGATGAGATTTGAGTGGAGACACAACCAAACCATGTCGTTATTCAAATCTAAATATCTGCTATAAAAATTATTTTCATCATCTAAAGTCCAAACCAAAGACCTTTGCTAAAGATGCTCCTGATTGGTTGTGATCTCTTACTACTTTGGTCTTCATATCAATTGCTCGCACTTTGTGTGTGACATATATATTAACAGTATGCTAATAACACAAGAGCTTTCTATATTCCAAGTGTTAGTCTAAATACCTTTTTAATACATTTTCTCATCTAATGCTTATATCAAATAAACAATTTACATACTATAATTATACTCATTTTAAGGATGGGAAATTGTGGTTTAGAATGTTTAATTAATTGTCCCAAAGTCACCTAGCTAGGAAGTAGCTATATTTTCTAGTTACTCTATGTCTTTCCTTTTATCAATCTTAAATGAAAACTTGAGATCAGCTTTTTATCTCTTCAAGTACCTAGCCCAGTATTGTGAGTAAGTGGGTAAGCAGATAGATTAGATTAACTGGATTAAATAATATCATGAAGAAAATGTCAACAGGGAACTTCAGTCTTTAATTTGTAAACATGGGTTGGTACAAGGTTTACTGGGAGATATTAGAAACTAGGTTTATATTTAGTTTGGCCTTTTGTGACTATGTTAAAACAACTATACTCATGAGTTGTGAGATTACCCTGCTATACAAATGAGCAGTTTTTCATATGTGAGCTGCAGTAGATAAACCAATTCATTTCTTTTCCAAAGCACTACAAATAACAATACTCCAGCACATCCCTGTAAAAGAGAACATTTTTGGTTTGCCCTTACATGTGTTGTCTCACTATTTTGAGATGTATTCATTAAGACTAGTTTCAATTTTTGTTGAAAAAACATTTTCTATTAAATTGGATTTGAATCATAGAGACTAATAAATCTTTAGAAAGAGTATTTTCAAAACTAATTAGATATTTCAAGTCTGTCCAATCATACAATTTAAGGGACAAATTTTCTTCTTGTTTGCTTTAATGCCAGTAGAATTTACTAAGGATTTACTATAATATTTGCTAAGATTAGATGAGCAGGTGTGGCCTATATTTCATTAATATTAGTGACCACCTGCAGCCTAAGAAAATGCATTTTAACTTAAATGTCATTCAGCTGTATTTTTCAAACTTTTATTCCACCCAAATTCTCCATAGACCATCAGGGAAAGGTGCTTACCATTAACCAAGAAGGGAATTACTGCACACAATATGTATAGGAACTGACTGGGGTAGTATCCTGATGTTCAGTTTGCTTGACTATATCCAGAGCAGTACAAATCAAATTTAATTCCTAAATATTTGATCGGATCTACTTACGCAGGCAACCATTTTTTTTAAAGTAGACTGTGAGTATCCATCTGATTGATGGCCTATGTTCAACTTCTATGATAGTGAGCAAAAGTCAATCTGATCACCTAAATAAATATTCTGAGAGATATTAATCACACATTATTAAGGCTAGAAGACTTTAGAGATCATCTGGTTAATCTGGTGAATGCCTTCTCTTAATTTAGCAAACTCAGTCTCAGACAGATTGCATTTTACTCAAGTTTTTACTTGGAGTTAGTGGAAAAGCCAAGTTGAAACTTCATATTTCCTACCTCCAAAGAACTACACTTTCCAGTTAGCAATTTTTGTGACCCAGGGTTAGGGCATCAAAGGGATGATTCTGAGGAAGGGATGGAGCAGTAGAGAGAAAGAAGAAATGCTTCTGTAAGGATATTGATGTCCTGTGATGTTTTAATGGAAACTTGGCATTCTACCACCCATGATAAGCTACCTAAATATTTACGTACAAGAGCCTAGAAAACTATCACAGGATATTATAAATTAGTTCCATTTTCTCAAGGGTCATTTGCATTTCCATTCAGGTAATTTCCTCATCATAATGTGGTTATTATATTTGCTGAGGTAAAACTAGATCATCTTTTTTGCATTAATATAAAACCATCATTTATTCAGTGATATGTTTGAGAAGGCTTATACCTGGATGAAGCAATTATTGAATTTTTAAAAAATTTTGTGTAGTTGATGTTAAATACAGCTATTACTAAATATTAAATTTTATAAATGTATAGTGAAGTAGATTATAATATCATAGGGAATCAATACTTAAAACTAATCAGTTTCCATTTATTTTACTTGGAATTTATTATTTAGCATTTACTATTACCTATTTTACTATTATTTTGAGATTATTTATGTCTATTGTACTGTATGGTAGAAATACCATACAACAAACTGCTCTACAAAAATCGCTTTCCAACTTTTCATTTAGTAAGTACATTTGGTAGCTTGGAATCAGTCACAGAATGAGTATTTACACCATGAAAATTAGAAAACACTACAAAGCAAGGTTTGGTATGTTGATTTTTCTTCTCACAAAAACCAACTTTTAAATATTTCCCAGCATACCACTGCTTAAAATCCACTTATGATTCACCTCATGCCTTAACAGGTACATGAAACCTCAAATCTACAACGATTTGACCACTGCTACATTGACCACTAATAGGCATGCTGTGTATTCTTGCATAGGGTGTCATGGTATTCTGAACAGCATTGTTTCAGATCAAGAAACTCACTTTACAGACAAAGTGTAGCAGTGGGTCCACATTCACGGAATTCACTGTTCTCCTCATGTTTCCAGCCATGCTAAAAATGCTGGCTTGATAGAACAGTGGAATGGCCTTTTGAATAGTCAGTTACAGCATCAATTAGGTAAGTTACAGCAACTTACATAATTGGGGCAAGGTTTTCTAGAATGCTGTATACGCTCTAACTCAGTGTCCAAATATATGGTGCTATGTTTCCTGTTGCCAGAATCCACAGGTCTAGGAATCAAATAGTGGAAATGGGAGTGGCACTACTCACTGTTACCCCTGGTTACCCACAAGCAGATTTTTGATTCCTGTTCCCATGACCTTATGCTCTGATGGTCTAGAGGTCTTAGTTTTAAGGCAAGGAATCCTTCGTCCACAAGACAATGATTCTCCTGAACTCGAATTTAACACGGCCTCCTGGCCACTATGAAGTCCTCATGCTCTAAATCAACAGAAAAGGTGGGAGTTTCTATGCTGGCTGAGGCAATTGATGTTGACTACGAAAAAGAAATAGACAACCACTCCACAATGGAGGTAAAGAAGAGTATGTACAAAATATATGAGATCCTTTATGCATCTCTTAGTATTACCATCAATGATTAAGGTCAATGGAAAATTACAACAACCAAATCCAAACAGGAGTACTAATGGCCTGGATCCTTCAGAAATGAAAGTTGGGGTCATATCTTCAAGTAAAGAACACAATCAGCTGAGGTACTTGCTGGACACAAAAGAATATAGAATAGGTAGTGGAAGAAGGTAGTTATAAATTCCAGCTATGACCATATGACAACTTATGCAAACAAGTGCAGTAATTATCATGAGTATCTTCCTATTTTGTTAAAATATGTGTGTGTTTGTGTGTATATACATATGCAATCTTTGTTTTTTTGCCCTCTCTTATTCCTTTATCATGTAGCCTGAGCTACATGATATTTATATATTTATATCACAATATTTATTGATTTTTATTTCAGTTACAAGATATCAAAAAGAAGAGTAAATGTCACTCAAGAACTTTACCTACTGTCCTGAGGAAAGGGTTATTGCACTTTCAGTGGTATGCAGGATATTTATAACATGTAGGAGAAATTAGGACTTTGTTTTTTTATTTGGACATTAAGTATGGTTTAAGGACATGCTTATGGGTGCCAGCTAGATAAAGAAAGGACTTGTGATATTTAATTTTGTATGTCAGGTTGACTGGGTCACCTGGTGCCCAGATATTTGGTTAAACATTATTGTGTGTGTATCTATGACGGTAATTCTGATTCTGGATAAGATAAACAATTGGTAGACCAAGTAAAGCAGCTTACCCTTCCCCAAGTGGGTCGATCTCATCTAATTAGTTGAAGGCCTGATTAGAAGAAAATAAAAAAAAAGGCTGAGGAAGGAAAAATCCTTTCTTTCTGCCTCATTGTGTTGGAACATGGACATTAGTCTTTTGCCTTCAGACTTAAACTTGAACTGGAACTATACCACCAGCTCTCTGGGGTCTCCGGCTTGCCAAGTGTAGATCTTGGGATTTTCTCAGTCTCCATAATTGCATGAGCCAGTTCCTTGTAATAAATATCTTTATGGATATATCTACTACTGGTTCTGTTTCTCTAGATAACCCAAACGAATTCAAATAGCTTAATACAATGGCAGGAAACTGGATTATAGAGGTAGATAGACCAAAGTCCCAGTTCTATGCCTATTCTTGTCAACTTGCAACCTGTTTTTCTTAACTTCCCCGAAGTAACTCCCACATTTCCTGTTGATTCCGAGCATTGGTATATAATTAATAAACACTAGGACATCCTTCTCCCAAAACAACAATAACAATAAAACACCTCAGTGTAACCCAGTCTGATGTTTACAAATTTAGATTTGAAGCCAGCCTTGTGTAAGTGCCAATAGGATTGAATTTGACTATATATTGCCACAAATGTTACAACCATGCAAGGTGCAGTGACTAGTAAACCTAAGTTTACCTAAGTACTACAATGTGGATACCTCATAAAAACAAAAAGTGGATCAGACCCACAGAGTCTTTGAATCCATCTTGCATATAGAGGCATAGCTTTAGATTAGCTTAATCGAAGTAAAAACACACTGCCAGCCTACTTCCCAAACATCATTCCTCCCACAAGTATGTTAAAGTGTTTGCCCTCTAAATCCTCATGATGTTCTACCTCCATAGAGTCATCTATTTACAGAAGCCTACACACCAAAACAACAGATTTATGAAAATGTCATTGAAATATTTTTTCACCAAAATAGTTACCATGGAAGTTCTCGTGCAGCTCTTAAGCCAGCCGTTATTCAAGTGTAATATTGTATGTGTTTTTTAAAAAATAGGCCAGGTGATAAGGATGCAAATATTGAGTTTTTCTTCAGAAAAAGTAGACCGCCACAGAAACACGCTGTAGATGATATTATATTTGAAAGGGTCTCTACACATCCAGCCAGAGAAGGTCTGATTTTACTAACTTACGTGGTCACCAGAATTATACTGACAATGAAAACGCTATGTACACTCATGGGTAGGCCTGGCTCTAGCAATGTGATGTGGTGATTTTCAGAATGAATGTATCAAGGCCTGGAAGAAAATGGGTAGAATTCTTTTAGGGCTCAACCTCACCCTGAAAAAGAGAGAACAAAATGTCAGTAGAGGGAGGATGCAAGTGGCAATAAAATGGTTACAGAAATAAGTTTTGTAATGGATACGCATGCTAAGTTACTACTCATTTTTAATTCTTCAATCCTTGTAAAACTGAAAATATATCGGTGATTTCTCTGAAAAATTGTATCTCTTCTCTTTTCTCCTAAAGCAGCTTCCCATTTAGAGAGAGTCCTTATGTTTGAATTTTAGGCTGTTGACCTAGAGCTCCCTCCTGCCAGAGTATTCCTGCTGAATAACCTAATCTGAATCACTCAAGCAGCCAGGCAAATAAGCCCATGTTAGTTCTCACAGTCCATTTCAATTCAGGCCATGTAAGCAATCAATACAGAGTGTAAAATAACAAGAGCACACTTGGATACTTATCTCTGTATGCCTGAGTTACCATCTCCCAAACAACCTCAATTGGTGAGTACACAATTACAAAATCACGACTTCTTACTATGCCTATTTAGAAAATCGTCTTTAGCTTTCATGGCTCACGGTCCTATAGAGATCCACTAATAACCTGTATAAAGCATAATCGCCGGTTTGCAGAACTGGTATGCATTATTATAATTTCTTTTCTTATTGATTATTGAATATCGATATATTTCTTAGAAATATTTATAAAATAAAAACATACTAATTTAGTAACACATACATTTATTTAAAATATATTTGTAAATATGTATGCATTAATTTTTATTAAAACTAAGAATTTTATCTTAAGCATTAGATGGTTTCCTGTTTAGAATCAGTCTAATGTAGTGGTTTTTGAGACATGCAAAAAGTGTTGTAAGGAGTCTTCCTGATTCTAGCTTGTTTTAACTGCAGTGTGGGCAATCATCTTTTGATCTTTTGTTTTTATCTAAGACATGAACTCTTTGAATTATAGTGTAAACTTGAGATAATATGCCAGCAATAAAACCACTTGAAATATCTTATAGAATGAAAGAATCCTATAAATACCCATCTACTCCAAAATCACTCATTGGATTTTCCTTGGTAAACAAAAGCTGGAGTTGGAGTATACAGAATAAGATAAAAGAACTGCTCTATGTCAATTTAAAGCTCTTAGGAGATTGCTGTATGTGGAAACTTCTGCACAGTGTTAAAATTCTGTGTGGATGTGTGTTTATCTCAATACCCAGTAAATGGTTTGTATGGAAATATTACAGCATGACAACTATATTGTGGTATTAAGTGTTCAGTTCTTATCTTTACTTTGTATTTATCAATTTTGATATATTAGACAAAACATTTAGCACTTAGTGTCTTCATCAGTAAAATTACAATTTTTTTCTTTCCATTTTGATATCTCTAAAAATTATCTATGTTAATGAATTAAATTGCAAATTCAAAGCTCTCAAACTACTATACAAATGCCAACTCAAATTCTTCATTTACCGAGATGTTTACATATCTACATTGATTGAGATCCCCACCATTTGTAGGAAAATTGTATTTAAATGTCTATCAGGACACTTACTCTAGTTAAAAATTTCAGTTCTCACGCTTTTTCTCCTTTTCAGCTCTGAATTTGATGAATAAAGCAAAACCCCATGTAGGAGGTATTGTTTAACTCTATGTTCAGTAGATCATCTTTTAATAGATTTTTTTCTAACAAAGTATGTGAGTGTAAGTTAAGAAGAGATATAGAAAAAGTTAACATATGAATGTTCTGAGCACCTACACATTTTAATAGAGACAAGAATTATCATAACAGTAGGTAAATTCAATTTTTTAACTACTAGATTTTCATAAACAATGCTATTTACAAGAAATATGTAAACATATTCATGACTTTTTCAAACTACCCTCATATTTGAAACTCATAAATGAGTTGCTATATTCTAAAGTTTGTAAGTTAATGCATTTTAAAATGGCTTGCATTTTTTAGGATTGGTGAAAACTTATACTGATACTGATCAATTCTGGTGCTGGAGATGGTAGATAAATAAGTCACAGGCCATTACACTAGTGAATACAATATCAATGCTAACCTTAAATGTAAATGGGTTAAATGCTCCCATTTAAATGGCATAGAATGGTAATCTGGATAAAAAGACAAGACCCAGCCATCTGCTGTCTTCAAGAGACTCATCTTACATTTAACAACACCAACAGGCTCAAAGTAAAGGGATAGAGTAATATCTACCATCCAAATGGAAAGCCAAAAAGAGCAGGAGTCAATATTCTTCTATCAGCTAAAACAGATCTCAAACCAATAAAAATGAAGAAAGACAAAGAAGAACATTAAATAATGATAGAGAGTACAATCCAAGAAGAAGAATTAACTATCCCAAATATATATGCACCCAACACTGGAGCACCCAGATTCATAAAGCAAGTTCTTCTTGGCCTACAAAAAGACGTACACAATCACAAAATAACAGTGGGACACTTCAACACCTCAATGACAGCTGTAAACAGATCATCAAGGCAGAAAACTATTAAATAAATTTTGGACTTAAACTTGACACTTGACCAACTGGATCCATTGGACATCTACAGAACACTCCACTAAACAACTACAGAATATACATTCTTCTCATCTGCACATGGAACATATTCCAGGTTTGTCCATATGGTCAATCATAAAGCAAGTCTCAATGAATTCAAAAAAATTGAAATCACACCAAGCACACTCTCAGACCACAGTGAAATTAAAACAGATATCAGTATCAAGAAGATCTATCAAAACTACACCAATTCATGGAAATCAAACAACTTGCTCCTGAATAACTCGGGTAAACATCGAAAATAAGGGAAAAAACAAAAATTATTTGAAATTAATAAAAATTGAAATACAATATACAAAAAAATCACTGAGATGCAGCTAAAGCAGTGTTAAAAGTTTGTAGTGCTAAATCTCTTCATAAACAAGGTAGAGAAATCTAAAATTACAATCTGACTTTGAACATAGAGAAATTACAAAAAAAAAAAAAAACAAACCGTCCCTTAAGTTAGCAGAAAAAAATAACTAAAATACAGAAGAACTGAATGAAATTGAGATACAAATATTCATTGAAAAGTCAATGAAATTGAGTTGGTTCCTCAAAAAGTAAACAAGAGTGATACACTGATAGCTAGATTAACAAAGAAAAAAAAGACAATACCCAAACAAGTAAAATCAAAAATAATAAACATAACATTACAACTGATTTCACAGACATACAAAAGATTCTCAGAGAACAATATGAACAACTCTATGCATGCAAATGTCAAAATCTAGAGGAAATGGATAAATTCCTGAAAACTTACAATCCCCCAAGATTGAATCATGAAGAGATTGAAATTCTGAATCAGCCAATATTAAGCTCTGAAATTCAATCAGTAATACAAAACCTACCAACCAATAAAAGTCCTGGATCAGATGGATTCACAGCCGAATTCTACCAGTAGTACAAAGAAGAGATTGTACTGATTCTATTGAAATTACTCCAGAAAATCAAGAAGGAGGGGATCCTACCAAACTCATTCTATGAAACCTGCAATAGCCTAATACCAAAACCTGGCAAAGACACGACAAAAATTAAAACTTCAGGCCAATACCCCGATGAACAAAGACACAAAAATCCTCAACAATGTACAAGCAAACTGAATCCTTCAGCACATCGAAAAGTTAATACATCATAATCAAGCAGGTTTTATTCCTGGGATGCAAGTCTCATTCAACATACAAAAATCAATTAAGTACGATTCACCACATAAAGAGAATTAAAAACAAAAACCATATGATCATCTCAATAGATGCAGAAAAAATGTGATAAAATCCAAAATCCCTTCATGACAAAAATTATCAACAGATGAGGCAATGAAGTAGCATACCACAAAACAATAACAGCCAATTATAAAAAACCCATGGCCATATCCCTGATGATCATCGATGCAAAAATCCTCAATAAAATATGGGCAAATTGAATCCAGAAGCACATTAAAAAGCTTACCCACCACGATCAAGTCAGCTTTATCTCTGGGATGCAAGGCTGGTTCAACATACGGAAATCAATAAACATAATCCATCACATAAACAGAACCAATGACAAAAACCATATGATTATCTCAATAGATGCAGAAAAGGCCTTCGACAAAATTCAACAGCCTCTCATGCTAAAATCTCTCAATAAACTAGGTGTCAGTGGAACATATCTCAACATAGTAGGAGCTATTTATGATAAACCCAAAGCCAGTATCATACTGAATGGGCAAAAACTGGAAGCATTCCCTTTGAAAACCAGTACAAGAAAAGGATGCCCTCTCTCACCACTCCTATTCAACATAGTATTGGAAGTTCTGGCCAGGGCAATCAAGCAAGAGAAAGCAATAAAGGGTATTCAAACAGGAAGGGAGGAAGTCAAATTTGTCTCTGTTTGCAGAGGATATAATTGTATATTTAGAAAACCCCATCGTCTCAGCCCAAAATCTCCTTAAGCTGATAAGCAACTTCAGCAGAGTCTCAGGATTCAAAATCAATGTGCAAAAATCACAAGCATTCCTATACACCAATGACAAACAGAGAGCCAAATCATGCGTGAACTCCCATTCAAAATTGCTACTCAGAAAATAAAATACCTAGGAATCCAACTTACAAGGGATGTGAAGGACCTCTTCAAGGAGAACTACAAACCACTGCTCAAGGAAATAAGAGAGGACACAAACAAATGGAAAACATTCCATGCTCAGGGATAGGAAGAATCAATATCATGAAAATGGCCTTACTGCCCAAAGTAATTTATAGATTCAATGCTATCCCCATCAAGCTACCACTGACTTTCTTCACATAATTGGAAAAAACTAATTTAAACTTCATATGGAATCAAAAAACAGCCCACATAGCCAAGACAATCCTGAGCAAGAAGAACAAAGCTGGAGGCATCACGCTACCTGACTTCAAATATTACAAGGCTACAGTAACCAAAACAGCATGTTACTGGTACCAAAACAGATATATAGACCAACAGAACAGAATGGAGGCCTCAGAAATAACACTACACAACTACCAACATCTGATCTTTGACAAACCTGACACACACAAGCAATGGAGAAAAGATTCCCTATTTAATAAATGGTGTTGGAAAAACTGCCTAGCCATATGCAGAAAACTGAAACTGGATCCCTTCTTTACAACTTATACAAAAATTAATTCAAGATGGATTAAAGACTTAAACGTAAGACCTAGGACCATAAAAATCGTAGAAGAAAACCTGGGCAATGCCATTCAGGACATAGGCATGGGCAAAGACTTTACATCTAAAACACCGAAAGCAATGGTAACAAAAGCCAAAATTGATAAGTGGTGTGTAAGTAAACTAAAGAGCTTCTGCACAGCAAAAGAAACTATCATCAGAGTGAACAGGCAACCTACAGAATGGGAGAAAATTTTTGCAATCTATCCATCTGATAAAGGGCTAATATCCAGAATCTACAAAGAACTTAAGCAAATTTACAAGAAAAAAGCAAACGACCCCCTCTAAAATGGGCAAAGGATATGAACAGACCCTTCTCAAAAGAAGACATTTATGCAGCCAACAGACATATGAAAATAATGCCCATCATCACTGGCCATTAGAGAAATGCAAATCAAAACCACAATGAGATACCATCTCATGCCAGTTAGAATGGTGATCATTAAAAAGTCAGGAAACGACAGATGCTGGAGAGGTTGTGGAAAAGTAGGAACGCTTTTACACTTTGGTGGGAGTGTAAATTAGTTCAACCATTGTGGAAGACAGTGTGGTGATTCCTCAATGATCTAGAACTAGAAACAACATTTGACCCAGCAATTCCATCACTGGGCATATACTCAAAGGATTATAAATCATTCTATGATAAAGACACATGCACACGTATGTTTACTGTGGCAGTATTCACAATAGCAAAGACTTGGAACCAACCCAAATGTCCATCAATGATAGACTGCATTAAGAAAATGTAGCACATATACAGCACAGAATACTATGCAGCCATAAAAAGTATGAGTTTATGTCGTTTGCAGGGACATGGATGAAGCTGGAAACCATCATTCTCAGCCAACTATCATAAGAACAGAAAACCAAACAAGTGGGAGTTGAACAATGGAAGACATGGCCACAGGGAGGGGAACATCACACTCTGGGGCCTGTGGGGGGGTGAGGGGCTAGGGGAGGGATAACATTAGGGGAAATAGCTAATGTAGGTGATGGGTTGATGGGTGCAGCTAACCACCATTGCACATGTATACCTATGTAACAAAACTGCACGTTCTGCACATGTAACCCAGAACTTAAAGTATAATAATAAAATAAATAAATAACACATAGCCAACATCATACTGAATGGGGAATAGCTTGTAACATTCCACTTGAGAACTGGAACAAGACAAGGATGCCCACTTTCATCACTCCTATTCAACATAGTACTGAATGTCCTAGCCAGAGCAACAGGCAAGAGAAAGAAAAAAAAGACATCCAAACAGAAAAAGAAGAAGTCAAACTATTTCTCTTTGCTGACAATATTCTTTACTTAGAAAACACTACACTCTGCCAAAAGGTTCCTAGAACTGACAAACATGATTTTTGTAAGGTTTCAGGATGCAACATCCATGTACAAAAATTAGTTGCATTTCCATACACCAATAACATTAGATCAAAAACACAGTTCCGTTTACAATAGTTAGATCGAGAACATAATTCCATTTGAAATACCTAAGAATACATCTAACCAATGAGAAAAAATGTCTCTATAAAGAGAACTACAAAACACTGCTGAAAGAAATTGGAGATAACAAACAAATGGAAAAAAATGAAAAAACATCTCATGCTCATGGATTGGAAGAATTAACATCATTAAATGACCATACTGCCCAAAGCAGTTTTCAGATTCGATTTTCCTAACAAACTACCAAAATCATTTTTCACAGAAGTAGGCAAAACAATCCTAAAATTAATATAGAACTAAAAAAGAGCCCAAATAGCCAATGCAATCCTAAACCAAAAGAACAAAGCTGGAGGCATCACACTACCTGACTTCAAATTGCACTACAACACTATAGTAAATAAACAGGATGATACTGGTATAAAAGCAGACACATAGATTAATGGATCTGAATAGGGAACCCAGAAATAAAGTCACATATCTACAGCCAAGTAATCTTTAACAGTCAAATATAACATACACGGTGGAAAGCACACTGTTTTCAGTAAATGGTACTGGAAAAATTGGGTTGCCATATTCAGAAGAATGAAATGAAACTTGACTCCATTTCTCTCCATATAAAAAGATCAACTCAAAGTGGATTAAAACTTAAATGTAACACTTAAAACTGTAAAACTATTAGAAGAAAACACAGAGAAAACTCTTCTGGATACTGGTCTTTGCAAAGAATTCATGATTAAGACCTTAAAAGCACAACCAACAAAACAAAACAAAAAAAGTAAACAAGTGGGATTTAAACTAAAAAGCTTCTGCAAAAGCTAAAATCAACAGAGGGAACAGACAATCTGCGGAATGGGAGAAAATATTTGTAAACTATCTATCTGACAGGGGAGTAATATGCAGAACATACAAGAAACTCAAACAATTCAACAACAACCACAACCACCACCACAACAAAAATAATCCCATTAAAGGGTGGGCAAAGGACATGAATTGACATTTTTCAAAAGACACACAAATGTCCAAGTATATGAAAAAATGTTCAACATCACTAATTATCAGAGAAATACAAATTAAAACCATAATGAGGTATCATCTTACACCAGTCAAAATGGCTATTATTAAAAAGACAAAAAAAAAAAAACAGATGTTGTTGAAGATGTGGAGAAAAGGGAACACTTATACATTATTGGTGGGAATGTAAATTAGTACAACCTCTATGGAAAATCGTACAGAAATTTATCAAAGATCTGGAAATAGAACTACCATTCAATTCAGCAATCTCACTATTGGATATCTACATAAAGAAAAGAATAATTATACCAAAAATATTTCTGTATTCTTTTGCAAAGCAATGTCTTTGCAATATCTTACTTTGTTTATCCATTCTACTATTGACACTAGCTCCATCTCTAATTTTTTTATTTCAATAGTTTTTGGGGTACAGGTGTTTTTTACTTACATCCATAAATTATTCAGTGGTGATTTCTGGGATTTTGGTGCACCTGTCACACAAACAGTGTAAACTGTACCTGATATGTAGTATTTTTTTCCTCACCCACCTTCTACCCTTTCCCCTTCCCTGAGTCCCAAAGTCCATTATATCATTCTTATGCTTTTGCATCCTCATAGCTTAGCTCCCACTTACAAGTGAGAACACAGGATATTTGAATTTTTATTCCTGAGTTACTTCACTTAGAATAATGGCCTTCAGCTCCATCCAAGTTGCTACAAGGGACATTATTTCAATTCTTTTTATGGTTAAGTAGCATTCCGTGGTGTATATATACCATCTTTTCTTTATCCACTCGTTGGTTGATGGGCACTTATGTTGGCTCCATATTTTTGCAATTGTGAATTGTGCTGCTATAAACATCCCTGTGCATGTGTCTTTCATATAATGATTTCTTTCCTCTTTAGGTAAATACCCAGTCGTGGGATTGCTGGATCAAATGGTAGTTCTATTTTTAGTTCTTTAAGGAATCTCCATACTATTTTCTATAGTGGTTGTACTAGTTTACATTCCCAACAGCAGTGTAAAAGTGTTCCCTTTTCACCACGTCTATGCCAACATCTATAATTTTTTGACTTTTTAATTTCTGACTGCTATGAATAAAACTGCTATGAATAGTCTTACGCAAGTATTTTGTCAACATGTTTTTATTTCTATTTGGTAAACACCTAGAAACGGGAATGGTAGGTTACAGGGAAGGTATACAGTTGCCTCCCAGTATACATGGAATTCATTCCCGGACCCTTGTATATACCAAAATCCCCACATATTCAAGTCCCACAGTTGGCCCTGCATATATTGCCCCTCCATATACACGGGTTTCACATCCTGTTAATATTGTATTTTCAATCCACTTGGTTGAAAAACATTCACATGTAAGTGGATCCTCGCACTTAAAACTCATGTTGTTCAAGGGTAAACTGTGTAATTACTTTTGTTATGAGCCTTCAGACCTTTTCTAAAATGGTTGTATCATTTTACCATTCTACCAAACATGTATACAAATTCCAATTATTTCACATTTTTCTCCACATTTGGTTTTATCAGCTTTTAAAATTTTAGTCATTCTGATGAATGGGTGGTAGAAACATATTTTTTTAAAATTGTATTTTCTGGCCAGTGTGGTGGCTCACACCTGTAATCCCAGCACTTTGGGAGGCCGAGGTGGGTGGATCACCAGAGATCAGGAGTTCAAGACCAGCCTGGCCAACATGGTGAAACCCCATCTCTACTAAAAATACGAAAAAGTTAGCCAACTATGGTGGCAGGCGCCTGTAGTCCCAGCTACTCCGGAGGCTGAGGCAGAAGAATGGCGTGAACCCAGGAAGTGGAGCTTGCAGTGAGCCGAGATTGCACCACTGCACTCCAGCCTGGGCGACAGAGCGAGACTCTGTCTCAAAAAAAAAAAAAAATATATATATATATATATATATTTCTTGATGACTAATACATTGAACACTTTTTTATATAAAATAATCACTTGCCTTTATGGACATATTTGTTTATATTGTATCATACAAATTATATACAAGCACCTTTCTGTCCGTGAGAATAAATCATTAAAATGGAAATAGCAAGAAAAAAAAATGCAATATTTTTTTCCCTTTTACCTCATGTATACATAGAAGTAAATATATGGTAAATTAATCATTTTAATACAGAAAAATAAAATGAAAAATATAATCATAATTCTATTTTTATTTAACATACAAACAAAAATTATTTATGGTATGATTTGGGACAAGAGACAATCTTGTAAATCTTCTAGCTTTCTTTTTCTTTTTATTCTTAAAATTTTAGTTTATTTAAAATTTAAAGTTTTCTTAGTAAACTTCATGTCAGCTTCATTTACGTTGTTTGGTAAATCTGTTTGAAAAAGTAAAAAAAAGATTTCAAAATTCCTCTCCAACTTTAAAATGTTGGTACAGAAAAGTTTAATCAGAATATATTTCTATGCATTTGTGGTAATGAGTAAAAATATTTTCATTTTTGTGTTCATTTGATTTTTATTCATTCATAAAAAGTAAACAGATGAATTTCTTTAAAAATATCAAATATAATTTTACCTCATATATCTTTTTTTTTTTTTTTTTTTTGAGACAAGGTCTTGCTCTGTCACAGCTTGGAGTACAGTGGCTCATCTGCAGCCTCAACCTCCCAGGCCCAAGTGATCCTCCCATATCAGCCTTCTGAGTTGCTGGACCACAGGTGCATGCCACTATACCCGTCTTATTTATTTATTTATTTATTTATTTATTTATTTATTTATTTATTTATTTGTAGAGATGGGATCTTTCTATGTTGCCCAGGCTGGTCTGGAACTCCTGGGCTCAAGTTATCATCCCTTGCTTGGTGTCCTTTAGTGCTGGGATTACAGGTGTGAGCCACGTGCCCAGTCTTTGATAATTTTTCTACCACTTCAATCATTCATCTTTTATTTATTAAGTATAGTTCTGGTAATCTGGTAAGTAACAGAGTGCTAAAAAGCTAATGGATGTTAGGATTATTGAAATATAAAAAATTCAGCGGTCTTCTTTAAAGATAGTATTTAAGGGCATTTTTTGACTGAATTTTCCATGTGATTCAATTTTCCTTTTTCTATTTTATATGTAGATAATTAAAAAGAATTAACCAGCAAAACAAAACAGCTGGGTTATTCTTTTCCCCTGCAAATTAGAAGTAAAGTTCATTTTATGGTTTTCATTTTATGTTACTAATATCTCTCCATATACTGATTACACTGATTATCAATTCATAGAACTTCAGAACTTGGAAATAGCCTCAGGCATCACCTAATTCAGTATTATTCAACATGGTTCACAAAAAACATCTACTTTAGAATCAGATCACTCAAATGTTTGTTAAAAATGAAGATACCTTTGCTGTGCATAAGCTTTTTAATTTGACGTAATCTCATTTGTTGGTTTTTGTTTTTGTTGCCTGTGCTTTAAAATTCTTATCCAAAAAAAAATTATTCCCTATGCTGATGTCATCGAGCATTTCCCATATGTTTTCAGTTTCTGGTTACATATTTAAGTCTTTAATTCATTTTGAGTTGATTTTTGTATATGTTTAGAAATAAGAGTCCAATTTTATTCTTCTGCATGTGAATATTTAGTTTTCCCAATCACATGTACTGAAAAGACTGTCCTTTCCCCAGTGTATGTTGTGGCACCTTTGCCAAAAATCAATCAGCTGTAAATGTGTGGACGTATTTCAGGGATCTCTGCTCTGTTCCATTGGTCTATGTGTCTGTTTTCATGCCAGTATTATGCTGTTTTGGTTACTAATGCTTTATAGAATGTTTTAAAGTCAGGTTATGCTTATGCCTCCAGCTTTATTCTTTTTGCTTAAGATTGATATAGCTATTTGTGGATTTTTGTTGTTCCATACAAATTTTAGAATTTGTTTTCCTATTTCAATGAAGAATGTCATTGGTATTTTGATATGGATTAGAGTGAATCTGTAGATCACTTTGGGTAGTACAGACATTTTAACAATACTAATTTTTCCACCCATGAAGACAGTGTATCTTCCCATTTATTTGTGTCCTCTTTCATTTCTTTCATCAGTGTTTTATAGTTTTCATTGCAGAGATCTCTCATATTTTTGGTTAAATGTATTCCTAGAGGTTTTATTTTTTAAAGATATTGTAAATGGGATTGTTTTCATAGTTTCTTTTTCAAATAGTTCCCCATTAGCTTATAGAAATTCCACAGCTTTTTGTATGTTGAGTTTGTACCCTGCTACTTCACTGAATTTTTTAGTTCTAACAGTTTTTTGGTGGAGTCATTAGGGTTTTCTGTATATAAGATTATGTCATCTGCAATAATGACAGAGACAATTTAACTTCCTCCTTTCAATTGGGATGCCTTTTATTTCTTTCTCTTGCCTCATTGCCCTGTTGCTCTGATGAGGACTACTAGTCCTATGTTGAACAGAATTGATAGAAGTCGGTGTTCTTGTCTTATGCCAAATCTTAGAGGGAAGTCTTTTAATATTTTCCTGTTCAGTATGACATTATCTTTGGGATGATCTTATATGGCTTTTATTGTGTTGAGGTACATTCCTTCTGCACAACAAAGGGCAAAATCAACAGAATTCATTGAAAGTCTACAGAATGGGAGAAAATATTTGTGAATTATACATCTGACAAGGAGTTAATATCCAAAACATATAAGGAACTCAAACAACAATAACAGAAAAATCAAATAACTTAATTTCAAAATAGACAAAGGACCTGAATAGACATTTCTCAAAAGAAGATGTACAAATGACCAACAAATATAGGGAAAACATGCTCAACTTCACTAAACATCCGGGAACTGCAAATCAAAGCCACAATGAGAAATCATCTCACCCCAGTTAAAATGGCTATTATTGAAAAGACAAAAGATAAGAGTTTTTGAAGATGTGGAGGAAAGGGAACACTTACACAGTGTTCTGTGGTGGGAATGTAAGTTAGTATAGCCATTAAGGAAAACAGCATGGAGGTTCCTTATTTTATTTTTTATTTTTGGAGAACATGTCTTACTCTGTCACCCAGGGTGAAGTGCAATGATGCAATCTCGGCTCACTGCAACCTCCGCCTCCCAGGTTCAAGTGATTCTCCTGTCTCAGCCTCCCGAGTAGCTGGGATTACAGGCTTGCACCACCACGTCCAGCTAATTTTTGTATTTTTAGTAAAGACAAGGTTTCACCATGTTGACCAGGCTGGTCTTGAACTCCTGACCTCAAGTGATCTGCCACCTCAGAAAGGTTCCTTAAAATATTAAAAATAGAACTATCATACAATCCAGCAATCCCATTTCTATCCAAGGAAATAAAATGAATATACCACAGAGATATTTATGGTTTAATGTTTATTGTAGTACCTTTCACAGTAGCCAATATATAGAATTAACCTAAGTGTTCATCAAAAGATAAACGGATAAAGAAAATGTGGTATAAATACACAGTGGGATACCATTCAGCCACACACACACACAAAAGAAATCCTGTCATTTGTGACAACATAGATGAACCTGGAAGACATCGTGTTAACTGAAATAAGCCGGGCACAGAAAGTCAAATACTGTATGATCTTACTTATATGTGGGAGCCAAAAAAGTAGAAGAAGGAGAATGTAATAGTAGTTACCAGAGACTGGTGGTTAGGGGGAAGAGGCTGACGGGGAGATGTTGGTTAAAGGATACATAATTACAGTTTATAGGAGGAATTGATTTCAAGAGATACACTGTAAAGCAAGGTGACTATAGTAAAGGAATATATATATTATATTCTTGAAAAATGTAAAAAAGTAGATGTTACATGCTGTCACCACAAAAATGATAACTATGTGAGGTAATGCATTTGTTAATTAGCTAGATATAAGTATTTCACTGTACACATATATATTTAAAGTATATATTTATATATATATAAAGCATGTATATGTGTATATATATTTAAAGTATATATATATATACACATTAAAACATGTTGTACTCCATTGAAATGTACAATGTTATTTGTCAACTTTTAAAAAATTAAAATGAAAAGGTAATTAAATCATTTATTGAATTGTAAAAATGAAAGTATATAATCTATACTTCAGGCATGATAAATCAGAATCTTATAAAACATATTAGTGGCAAAGCTAGGAAAAAAATAGGTTTTCTAACTTCTGTCACTATTTTTTTTCCCTTTACACTCTTCTTCTACTACAAATAATGTATCCATATTTTGTGATATAAAATTTTTAAGTTGTCAATTTTATTTTTTTATCAAAATAAAGACATGGTATTGTGTAGATAGGATCAAAATATTTCTGAAACTATGTATGTCAATTGAATCTTTTTCACACTCTTAGATGTAACATAATTCCTCTAAGTGGCAAGATTTGAGTACAAGGGTATCTGAGCTACCCATATCCAACCTTTTTAATATTTAATTTATTGCGATTTTTACTAAGCTTTTCCTTCTAGTTTATACCTAGGTCAAAATGAAAGCATTTGGTTAAATTATTTATATTATTTAAGTGCATTTAATCTATCAGAACTCCTAATTAAATATTTCAGTATCACTGGGATAAAACTGGTAACCAAATACATTTTCTAGACAAAGAAAAATATTTCCAGCAAACAAGAAACCCAGGGGAAGTTACGTTTTAAAATCATCTCGTTTTTTAAATAAGCATTGATATTAATAATTTTATCTTCAAAAATATGAATCCTTGACAGTCTAATTAAGCATCATACAGCATCTTTAAAGAGCAAACATCAAGTGCTTGAGAGATAAAGACTTTATTTTTATTCAATTTAAATTAAATTTATTATTTTTTTCTTTTTTTGAGACAGAGTCTTCCTCTGTCATTCAGGCTGGAGTCCAGTGGTGCAATCACAGCTCACTGCAGCCCCAACCTCCCATGCTCATGCAATCCTCCCACCTCAGACTCCCGAGTGGCTGGGACTGCAGACACGTATCCCCACATCTGGCTAATTTTTCTATTTTTTTGTGGAGATAGGGTCCCACTATGTTGCACAGGCTAGTCTTGAACTCCTGGGCTCAAGTGATCTGCCCTCCTCAGCCTTCCAAAGTGCTGGGATTACAGGCGTGAACTACTGGCTAAGACTTTTTAAAGAAACACTGAAAACTCTGTCATTAACAAATAAATTAATCAAAATTTAAAGATTTCAAAGTTGGAATGGTATACAAAAAGTATTAAAAATTCAAATATATATTTAAATGATTTATACAGAACACATATTTTCTCCCGACTTGTAAATATTTATAAGTAGATAGACGACTAAAATATTGTTTTCTGCTTTGATCATGTAATGTTTACTAAACTATTCTGATTCATATCATTTGTTCAGTTTGTTTCCTAATGGGTTTAATCTTGCTGCACAAATTGTTCAAAGAAATGTAAGTTCTCAAATCCTCTGTGTCTTTTTGAACTATACCCTCATTGAATCTTCATAATTATTTTATAAATTCCTCTGTCCCAAGGAGATGAGTAATGCGGATGTTAAATTACTGTACTGTAAATACTCCAGGATTCAAAATGTGTTATGAAGTCATAATGAATTTCTTTCAGGAGAAATGAACACAAAACTGATACAAAAAATAAAGTAGCTCAAAACCTACCAGTGTTTAAAATAAGTTCTGGGACATAGAAGTGCTCAATAAATATTTCTTTAACTGATTTAAACTATATTATGCAGCATACTATGGGAATATTTGAATCCAGAAATATTGTTAAAGTATAATTTTAACTATATAGTACTATAACTGAGTGAGAGGAAACTGAAGTCAGTATTGATAAAGATTCCAGAGCTAATAGCAAAAGAAGGACTCAAATCCAAGTCTGTGGATTCCAAAGACCATTCTTTATCCACTGTCTACACTCCCTCTCTTTAAGGATAGGATAATGCACAAGGCATTTGAAACACTTATAAAATAAAACTGTGTAGAACTCCATCACAGAAAATTTTAAGCCCTAAATATGTAGAACAATCAGCATCCAGAATCAATCTTTTCCCAAATGCTTCAGAAATAACCATTCTAAATATGTATTTGAAAGCAATGAATATTACACATGGATCAATTTCAGTATGCCCATATGTGTAACACTACCTTTCCTGTGGTTGGCCCTTTAAATTATTTTCTCTATTGAGTTGTAAAAAGAAATTTTAAAGGTAGCTAATATCCAGAACTCAGAACAATTGGCCTTCCAATATCGATCTTGATATTGGATCTATTTCCTTTGGTTTGAAAATCTTTCTTCAACATCCTTCAGGCCCTTGGTAGAGACTACACTACTTTCTGATCTAGCCTCTGCATTATCATTTCTTGATCAGCTCTATACTCCAAGCTTAGCATCTTCCCTTGTGGGTGAGGCTCTAATACTCTAGTCCTGCGTGACCTAACTCTAGCCACGTTTTATCTGTTGAAAACTCTATCGCTAATCTCTACTCTCTTTAAGAGAAACCATACTGATAATATATCATCCATAAGGTATGTCAGTACATAGAGATATTAGCTTTATTTAGCTACAGAAGTAACTTTGCAAGTACTTTCCTGGTGTTTACACATTGACCCCAGAACTACAAGCAATTATAAATTACTTCATTGCCAATGACATTATGATAATAGTTTATCCAATATGGTAGTCATAGTAATTTTAATTTTAATATAACATCTTAGAGATCAGAAAATATATTATCACCCTTCTTTACTTTTACCATCACCTATGCAGTTTGGATCGTGTAGTAGAAATTGATGACAATGGAAATTCTTATTTTATGGCTTTCATAAGAAATTGATATGAGATCCACAAACACAGATTACTGAAAATCACTGAACTATAAAAATGAAATATGGAAATAAATATTTAAAATAAAGATAGCATATTAAATTAAGTTTATGTGCTAAGCAGGTATTTATCATAATTTTTATGATTGATATTAGGTAACAGTCTCTTCCATGTTCATTTAATTTTGGCTAATGAGCTACATTTCCTAAACAATTTCAATGTAACGGATTTATATCCTGGTGTTATTATCATGTTAGTGCTATGGAGTTCATAAAAGGTACTATAAAAATGGCACATAATATACACTAAAATTAATTATGACATGAGTCTTTGTTGTTGTTTTTCTTTGGAAAATTGACATATTTATTTCAAAAACTTATCTTTCTCATTACTATTGGTAGTGTATTTGAGGTCTATATTACAAAAATATAGACTATCCCATATTATATTTTAATTGTGTCAGAGCTTTGGAATCTATCTATCTATCTATCTATCTATCTATCTATATTAGAGAGACAGAGAGAGACATATATACTTATATTTTTAACATTTAAGTTTTTATTTACTCCTTAGGGCATTTCCCAATATTTTCATATAATTTAATATTATGAGAAGCACTATCAATCTTTTGATAATATATTTAACAATTAGGTGATCAAAATCCTATCCTGAGTAACACAGACACTTCATTCATTTCTTTAACAAATACTATGGAGATGTGGCTATGGAGCACTGTAACAAGTAAGGAGATAAACAAAATACTGCACAAAATGTTTTTCATTACAATGGTGGTAAGCGCCATAAAGGAAAACTTTCTATTGTTACGATTTGTGGAAAAGGGAACAATACCTGGTTGTATTAGTCTGTTCTCACTCTGCTAATAAAGACATACCTGAGACTGGGTAACTTATAATGAAAAGAGGTTTAATTGACTTACAGTTCCACACAGCTGGGGAGGCCTCACAATCATGGTGGAAGGTGAATGAGGAGCAAAGTCACATCTTACATGGTGGCAGGCAAGAGAGCATGTGTAGGGGAACTCCACTTTATAAAACCATCAGATCTCATGACACTTATTCACTATCATGAGAACAGCATGGGAAAGGCCTGCTCCCCTGATTTGATTACCTCCCACTGTGTCCCTCCCATGACACATGGGAATTATGGGAACTACATTTCAAGATGAGATTTGGGTGGGGAGACAGCTGAACCATATCACTGCTTTAGGAGATTGTGTGTGAGAAAATGTTCCCTGAGCTTAGTCCTGAAGGATTTACATGCAAGACACTGACAAAAACTGGGGATAAATCATTGCAGGCAGAGGGACTGACAGGTATACATTTGTATAACATGATGTGACAAAATTTTTATCTTGCAGAAGAAACCGAATTAAGTTCAGGTTGTCTGGAGTATTTTTGTATTGAAGAGAGATTCAAAACAAGATTATAGATGTCGTTAGTGAATTCCATTTATCCACTCTTATAATACATATAAAAGATTTTCTACAATATCCAAAAAACATGGGAAGCCACTGAAGGATTTTAAGCAAAAGAGTGACATATTCAGGTTTGTAAAGTTATCTCTGGCTGTACTATAAAGAATAGATTTGAGGTGAAAACTGAAGAAGAGAGGAAGCCCTTGCAATAGTTCACATGTGAATTGATGGTGATTACATTAAGAGTTATGGTGGAGATGGAACAAAGAGGAAAAATTAAAGAAATATTTTATAGCTGCCATTTGGTAATCAATATATTCATCTTTGGTCTATAGGATCTTTAAAGACAAGATTCACTGTATGTATTATTCCATTTCTACAAATATTCCAATATTTTTGTTTCTTTCCACTATCTGAAAAGACCAATTATCCAGTCTTTTTATTTTTTTTAAATTATCTTATTTTTCAAGATGGCTGACTAGGAACATTACAAGCCCATTTTCCTCAGAAAGAAGATCAAATTTACCAGTGAATAGTCAAGTTTTAAAAGAAAAATGGTGGGAAGTTAGCCAGGACCTATTGGACCACCCATGGGAAGATGTTGGGGCACATAAAACAAAAACAGCAAGAGTCTGGCTTAGACTCCTGAGGAACTCAGAGCACAGTGAAAAGGATAGATGGGAAGGCTTTTCTGCTCCCCTGAGCCTTCTGGCAATCTGCTAACCACTTGCTGGAGAGCCCTTCTGCCCTCACAACCTGGGGCAACACCATAGGTGGCAGGTAGAGAACTTCCTAGGAACAGAGAACTGAGTGGCCAGCTCACATAGCCATGCCACAACCCTAACACCCAAAATGAGATGGCATGCACCATACTGGTGGTGCACTCATGGTGTCACTCCCGTCTGGGTATCCTCTGCTCTTTAACCACTGCACCACCAGAACACCCACAGACATATCCCACAACCCACTCTGACTTTGGCAAGCACAGGGAAATGGCAGGTCCCCAGGGAGTTGTGGGCCCTCTGGAAATCTCACCCTTGGCATGAGCCATTCCTAAGGGAAGAGAGAGTACAACCCACCCAAACCCTCTTTGATACAAAGGAAATGTGAGCATGGTATAAACCAATGAAGGAGGCACCACTAATGCCTGGCAATGGATGTGGAGAGGCGGTCATCTTTTACCCTCCTTCTGCCCACACACCCCCAATACACTGTTACAGATGCAACAGCAGTTCTTCCCATCGAGCCTCTGAGTACTCATGGAAAGAAAGAACTTTTCCCACTTTCCTAGAGCCTCCACTCCACTGAAAGTAAACTGGCATCTACTCAGGCTTCCATGAAAAGTGAGGCCCAACTTCCTTTCCCTTCACCGAACAGCAGTGCCCCAGAAACTAAGGAGAGACTGTGGAGTTTCCTGCTCTGGTACTGGGGAAGAGGTTCCGCTCCAAGCCCTATTCTAGCTATAGTCTTCAGAGAGGTGGATCTGCAGTCCACAGCTGCACTAAGGCCAGGAATCAAAGGAGAAAGCCTTTATAAAAACAGAAGATTGTTAGACTCAAAACAGGGGCATGATAGGGAAATGGATCACATTTCTGCTAACTCAGGTCAAGGAACTGGTGTACTCACTCTTCTCCCAATATTTCAGCACACTCCATCATGATTTCTAGGTGCCAACCTCATTAGGGCAGTTTGTGCCCACTAGGCACCAGGCCACTTGCCCGCTCTTAATGTTAAGTGCCATCTACTGGAGTGTAGTCTGAACTGCATCACCAAACAAAAATATATCACTACATCAAGAAGCATCTGAGAAAGCACCACACAGAACCTATTTGCAACCAAGACACGCATACAGAGACTTGGCCTGCTCAAAATAATTGAAACGAAGCCAATGGATCATATACAACATACACCACAGTCCAACCCTCAAGGGGAAAATGAATTAAAAATTTAAAAGCCCCATCCAAACCAAAGAAAAACAAACAAACAAACAAAAAAATAGAAGCAACAGCTGCTCCCTCAGGTGAGAGTAAATCAGCACAGAAGCTCTGGCAGTACAAAAAAACAGTGTTCTGTCACCTCCAAAAATTGCATTAGATCCCTGGCAATAGATCCTAACCACATTGAAATGGCTGAAATGAAAGATAAAGAATTCAAAGTATGTATTGCTGGAAACTCAATGAGATCCAAGATAAAGTTGAAATCCATCACAAAGATAACAATAACATGATCCAGGATTTGAAAGAAGACATCACTATATTAAAAGAATCAAAGAGTGCTTATGGGATTAAAAATGTCGCTACAGGAATTTCAAAATACAATTGGAGACTGTATTAGTCCATCTTCACACTGCTGATAAAGACATACCCACAACTGGGCAATTTACAAAAAAAAAAGAGGTTATTGGACTTAAAGTTCCGTGTGGCTGGGGAGGCCTCACAATCATAATGGAAGGTGAAAGGCATGTCTTACATGGCAGCAGACAAGAGAAGAGAGTTTCTGCAGGGAGACTCACATTTTTAAAACCATCAGATCTCATGAGTCTTATTCACTATCACGAGGACAACAAGGGAAAGACCTGCCCCCATGATTCAGTTACCTCATACTGGGTCCCTCCCACAACACATGGAAACTAAAGATGAGATTTGGGTGGGGACACAGCCAAACCATATCAAAGTCCTTAGTAACAGACTAGATCAAGCATAAGAAAAAATTGCAGAGCTCAAAAATCAGTCTTTTTGAATTAACCAAACCAGACAAAAATAAAGGAAAAAGATTTTTTAATGAAAACTTTTGAGAATTAGAAAATAATGTAAAGCCACTGAACATATAATTTATTGGCATTTCTGAAAGAGAAGATGAAGATGAAAAAGTAAGCAACTTGGAAAAGGGATTTCAGAGTATAATCCAGGAATTGCTAAAAAGGTTGACATGCAGCAGATACAAAAAAAAATCCAGAGCACTTCAGTGAGACAATGCACATGACAACCTTCCCCAAGGTACATAGTCATTAGACTATCCTAGGTCAATGTGAAAGAAAAAATCTTAAAGACAGATAGAGAAAACTGCAAAATTACCTATAAAGGGAATTCCATAAGACTAATAGCAGACTTCTCAGCAGATACCATACAAGCCAAAAAAGATTGGGGACCTATTTTTAGCCTTCATTATGAAACAAAATGCCAAATGAGAATTTAGTATCCTTTTAAACTGAGCTTCATACATAAAGTCTTCCTCAGACGAGTAAATGTTAAGAGAATTCGTCACCACCAGGCTGAACCTACAAAAAAAAGCTCAGTGGAATTCTAAACAAAAAACAAAATGATGATACTTGCTACCACAAAGGCACACATAAGTACAAAGTCCACAGACCCTATAAAGCAAATATACTACTGAGATTACAAAGCAACTAGCTATCAACCATATGAGAGGAAGGAAACCTCACATATCAATATTAGCCTTTACCATAAATGGTGTAAATGTTCCACGTAAAAGCCAGCATGGCAAATTGGATAAAATAAATGATCTTCTGCTGTCTTCAAGAAACCCATCTCACATGTAATAACAATCACAGACTCAAACTAAAGAGATGGAGAAAGATCTATCATGCAAACTGAAAACAAACAAAAGGCAGGGTTGCTATTGTTATATTACATAAAACTTACTTTAAACCAACAATAGTGAAAACGTACAAAAAAGGGCATTATAAAATTCAACAAGAAGATATAATCATTATATATATATATATGCACCAAACATCAAAGCATCCTAATTTATGAAACAATTACTATTAGTCCTAAGAAAAAAGATGGAAAGCTACACAATAATTATGGGGATTTTAACACCCCAGTGATAATGTTAGAGGGACCATTGATGTAGAAAACTGACACAGAAATTGTAGACTTAAGTGGAATACTTGACCAAATGGATTTAATGGACAGCTACAGCATACTCCACCCAACAACTACAGAATATACATTCTTCTCATCCACATATGGAACATTCTCTAGGACTGACTACATGCTTGGCCATAAACCAAGTCTCAATAAATTCAGAAAAGTCAAAATTATACCAACCATCTTCTTTGAACACAGTGGAGTAAAATTAGAACTCAATACCAAGAGGAATTCTCAAAACCACACAAATACATGGAAACTAAACAACTTGTTCCTGAATGACTTTTGAATACACAAAGAAATTAAGGCAGAAATAAATAAATTATTGGAAACAAATGAAAATAGAGAAACAACATGCCTAAAACTCCGAGATTCAGCAAGAGTAATGGTTAAGAGGAAAGTTTAGAGCACTATATGCCTACATCAAGAAAATAGAAAGATTTCAAATTAACAACCTAAAGTCACACATAAGGGAAATAGAAAAACAAGAACAAAGTAGACCCAAAGCTATCAGAAGAAAATAAATAACTAAAATTAGAGCAGAACTAAATAAAATTGAGACCAAAGAATGAACTTAAACAAAGGATCAACAAAATAAGAAGTTAGCTTTCAAAAGGGTAAACAGGACTGATAGACTACTAGTTAGATTAACAAAGAAAATAAAGAGAAGACCCAAATAAGCACCATCAAAAATGACAAAGGGACGTTAACAACTGATCTCACAGAAATACAAAAATCCTCAGAGATTACTATGAAGATCTCTATGTGAACACACAAAAAAACCTGTAGGATATGGATAAATTCTTGGAAACACACAAACCGCTCTTCATTGAACCAAAAAGAAACTGAAACCCTGAACAGACCAATAGTAAATTATAAAATTAAATTGGCAACAAAAAACTAACCAACCAAAAACACTTCTGGACCAGTTAGATTTACAGATGAATTCTACCAGATGTACAAAGAGAGCTGGTATCAATCTTACTGAAATTATTACCCCAAAATTGTGGAGATGTGTTTCTTCCTAACTCACTCTATAAAACTTGAATCATCTTATACCAAAATTTGGCAAAAACACAAGAAAACCACAGGCCGTTATCCCTGGTAAACATAGGCACAAAAATCCCCAACAAAAGGATTAGCAAAATGAATACAGTAGCATATCAAAAAGATATTTTACCATGACCAAGTGGGCTTTAGTCCTGGGATGCAAGGATAGATAAATATCAGCATATCAATAAACACGATCCACCACGTAAACAGAATTAAAAGCAAAAACCATGTGATAATCTCAATGGAAGCAAAAAAGGCATTCAATAAAATCCAATATCCCTTCATGTTAAAAACCTTCAATAAAGTAGGTGTCAAGGGAGCATACTTCAAAATAATAACAGCCATTTATGACAAACTCACAGCAAACATCATATTGAACTGACAAAACTTGAAAACATTTTCCCAAAGAACTGGACAAAAACAAGGACATCTACTCTCACCACTTCTATTCAATACAGTATGGTAGTTACTTGCCAGAGCAATCAGACAAGAGAAAGAAATAAAAGGCATCCAAATAGGAAAGAGGACATTCAATTATCTCTATTTACTTACAGTATGATTCTATACCTAGAAAACTCTAAACCTCCCTCCAAAAGACTCCTAGATCTGATAAACTACTTTAGTGAAGTTTCAGGATACAAAATCAGCATACAGAAATAACTAGCATTTCTATACATCAATACAGTTCAAGCTGAGAACCAAATAAAGGGTGCAATCCTACTTACAATTGCCATCAAAGAAAAAATACCTAGGAATACATCTAACCAAGGAGGTGAAAGAGCTCTACAAGGAGAATAACAAAACACTGCTGAAATAAATTATTTATGACACAAATGGAAAAACATTCCATGCTCATGGATTGCAAGAAGCAATATTGTTTAAATGCCCACACTGCCCAAAGCAACCTGCAGATTCAATGCAATTCCCATAAAATTACTAACATAATTTTTCACAGAATTTGTCAAATTAATTGTAAAATCCATATGGGACCAAAAACATGTCCAATAGTCAAGGCAAAGCAAAGGGAGCAAAGGAGCAGGTTTCACACTACTCCATTTCAAACTATACTACTAGTTTCTAATAACCAAAACAGCATGGTATTGTACAAAAATAGGCATATAGAACAATAGAACAGGATGGAGAACTCAGAAATAAAACCACACACCCACAACCAAGTGATGTTTGACAGAGTCAATGAAAATAAACAATGAGGAAAGGACACCTTTTCAATAAACTGTACTGGGAAAACTGGCCAGTCATATAGAACAAAACTGGATCCCCACCTGTCACTATATACAAAAATTAACTCAAGATGTAGTAAAGATTTCAATCTAAGATCTCAATCTATAAAAATCCTAGAAGAAAACCCAGGAAAAATTATTCTGGACATTTGCCTAGGCAAATAATTCATTACTAAGAACACAAAGGCAAATGCAACAAAAACAAAAATTGACAAATGGGAATTAATTACACTAAAAAGCTCTCTATACAACAAAAGAAACCATTAACAGAGTAAACAGACAAAGTACAAAAAAGGAAGAAAATATTTGCAAACTATGCATCTGACAATGGATTAGCATCCAGAATCTGTAAGCAACTTAAACAAATAAAAACTAAATAACACCATTAAAAAGTGGTCAAATAACACTAACACTCCTTTTTCAAAAGAAGACAAAAAAGCAGCCAAGAAATTTATGAAAAAATAATATCACTAATCTTCAGAAAAATGAAATTTAATCACAATAAGATACCATCTCACATCAGTCAGAACGGCTATTAATAAATAGTCAAAAAATAAGAGATTGGCAAAAATGCAGAGAAAAGGGAATGCTTACACACTGGTGGTGGGAATATAAATTAGTTCAGCCTCTGTGGAAAGTAGATTGGAGATTCCTCAGCCCACCAAAAATAGAACTACCTGTTACTGATATCTAACTAATGGAAGAGATGTTATTCTACCAAAAGACATCTGAACTCATCTTTATTGCAGAACTATTCACAACAGCAAAGTCATGGAATCCACCTGTGTGCCCAACCATGGTGGATTGGATAAATAAAATTGGTACATATACACCATGGAATACTACACAGTCATAAGAAAGAATGAGATCATGTCCTTTGCAGGAACATGGAGGCAACTGGAGGTCATTATCACAATTGAATTAATGAAGAAACAGAAAATCAAATACTGCATGTTCTCCCTTATAAGTGAGAGCTACAAAATGGGTACACACAGACACAAAGACAGAAACAATAGACACTGTGGTCTCCAAAAGTGGGAAACAAGGGAGGGAGGGGACCAAGGTTGAAAAACTACCTATTAACTACTATATTCACTATTTGGGTGATGAGTTCAATAGCAACCCAAATCCTAGTAGTGTCCAATATATCCACGTAACAAACTTGCACATGTACCCTCTTGAAACTAAAATTTAAAAATTAGAATAAATTATCTTATTTTCACATTGATGTCATCTACAACAATAGGCACATTAAATGGGTTTACCTTACATTATTTTAAAATTCTTCTCATAACATTTTGATCAATACACTGGTATTTACAACCATGGTTCCTTTCATTACATGTCAGTCATCAACATATCAATTTGGCTTATCTTTCAGCAAATACAAGGTAATATTTTTGCTGCTTAATAAAACAATAATTCTGAAGTCTCCTGCATTGTCTTCTAATTACCACTAGGAAAATATATGCAACCTCTTTTTTCTTTACATATTCTTTATTTCTATGTCAATTTTCAGATTCTTCTTGTCTAGGTCATGTTCAGCTTTTCACTTCCTAAGATGCATGCAGTCCATTGTCTTGTGCCTACTTCATGATTGTATCTTACTGTTCGTTATCAGGTATATTTCAATCAGATAAGCAGAGTTACTGTTAATAATATGAATAGAGTGTGCTTTTATAGGATTTTGAACGTGCTCAATTGTGAGGGCAAGTTAAGCAGCCGATTTAAGGCTGTTGATTCTGCTTTTGGTGCTGGATTTTGTCATCAGGTCGAACAGCAGGAAAAAAATTGGATGTGAAATATGGAGAGCAAGGACAAACTAGCAGCTCTGATGATGTGGTGGAACCTCTGGGACAAATTAAAATCATTGTCTGTTTCTCAACGCCTCCAGCCACCAAATTCACATGAGGAAAACGTTAGCAACTTTCCCATGAAACCACACAGGTATGAGGCACAGGAATTAGAGAAAATGAAGGAGGAAAATTTGTATATACTACATACACAAGCTTCAGGCACAGCTGTTGGCCCACACCAACAAAGTGACCCAGCAGACCAGAGACAATGTGCATGAATTGCAGCAGCACTTTATCCAACTTTAACTAGCTAAGCCTACGGGTGGCTGCTGCTTCACTTCTGCCTTCCAAATATTGCAGAGAATTCTCCTGTGGAAAATCCTAACCTGGAATTGCATAGGGAACAGACTTCTAGGGAACATAGTTTCACTTTAGCCTTGTTAACATAGTACACATTCATTACATTATTCCTATATATGTACATATTTCTGGTTCTCATAATCTATTGAGTTAAAAAGAACCACGTCCATTTTAATCTTAAGAGCTACACAATATATAAAGATAACAGAACAGGCTGAATAAAAATAGGGGGGCTATAATTTATTATATTTTCTTAATTGCTTTAGGAAATATAGTATACATAGGATGGCTTCATCATTATAATTAGTATTAGCAAGAGTAAAATCTGCATGAGTCATCAATTACTACTGCATTGAATGTTAAATAAGATTGTTAAAAAATTATAGTGTATACTGCTTTCTATATAATGATGATGAAACTCATTGTTTTCAGTAAGGACATATAATAAATCATTCTCAATTATATAACATTTCAAAGTTTAACTGCTGAGTTTCATGTGTTAGATTAATATGCCTTAGGTCCTTATGTTTTATATTAATTTAACTCAGAGTTATTATGTACTTGTTCAAGGTCAACCATTTGGTATATGGCTGTAAAGAAACTTAAATTCAGATTTATATATCTTTTGACTCTAACTACAGTGCTCTTTCAGCTGTTAACACCCACACAAACATAAACACTCATGTTTAAATATGTATCTATATGCCTTGTGATTCAAGGTTACAAATTAAGTCTATACATTGATCTACTTTATGCAAAGATACTAATAAGATGATAATGAAAGGTTTTTAAAGGTATAAACCCATGACAATGAAGATCATGGGATACAGATAATCATAAAATGAAATATTTCAAATATTTTCTGGAAGGTGAATATAAATGGAAGTGACTAAAGAAGGAAATTAAATTTTCACAAATGAGAATGCGTGCAGAAAGGTTTTAACCAAAGAGGGAATTCCTCTCCTTGGAAGAATTCTAGACAAGTTCAAGGATGCAGGACAGGAGGGGATGCAAGCATAAGATGTAGGACTAAAAATTAGGGATTCAATTGCAACAGTATTTAAGAATCCCTTGTCTACATGCTCTATATCCAGACATGGAACCAACATTCAATATCAACTGTAGCAGAAAACAGTCAGTCTCCAAGCATTAATGTTGGACAAACACAAAAACAAAATTAGTTATTTTCAACATAAATTCAACATACTATTTTAGGAGAAACAGAGCAACTCATGTAAGTGAAGCTTTCTTAATTGTGTTCTTTAAAGAAACAGCAGCATAATGGCTTGTTAGCTGCTCAGTTGCCCTAGACCAATGTTGCAGGTAAGTAAGCTTTGCCTTGCATTGAGTGAATTACTGTTCTTCTCAATGATTCATTTTAGGTAGAAATAGAAACAACGAAATCAATACATATCTGATATATCTTCTGAAAAAAGGAATTATAACGATAAATTTTAAAAACCAAGAAAAAAAGAAAATCCTAAGATGATCTGATAATTTAAATATCTTAAAATTTCACTTTGAAAAGATAAAGAAAAATGTATATCTATAAAAAAATTAATATGAGAAATAAAAGAAAGCATTTAAAAAGACATTGAAAATTTATGCAATATTTTCATGAAATATACATACAAAATGGGCTTAAATCAAGTCATACAGCTCTATGATTTTAACAAAGTGAATATATCCTTGTAATGAGATAAAGATCAAAACACAGTATAATATCAACACCACAGATGCTTTTGTTATCATCATTTCCAGCCTCTTTCCCTCTTGTCAGCAAATAAAATTACTATACTGGTTAGTTTTGCTTATTAAAAAAAAAAGTTACATGTATTTATACAGTAGGAACTCTTTTGTGATTGGCTTCTTTTGCTCAACACTTTTTGTGATTATACCCTGCTATGTTGCTCAGTGATAATTTTGCTCACTTTCACTCTCAGTAATAGGTGTATTTATTAATGCTACTTATGTCTGCATTGTTTCCAGTTTGGGACTATTATGAATAGTGTTATTATAAACATCATTGAACTTGTCTTTCAGTGTACATGGGTCCACATTTCTGTTACATTTACACCTGGGAGGAGATGTGCTGCTTCAAACAGTACGCAGATGCTAAACAGTATGCAGATGCTAAAGATTAGCAGATACTGCCAAATTATTTTCCAAAATGATTCCAATCATTTATACTCCCACCATTAGTTGCTCCACACCGTTGTCAACACTTGGTGTCAGTCTTTTTCATTTTTGCAATATGAATGGGTGTACAATAGTATTATACTGGGATTTAAATTTGCACCTTCTTAGTGATTAATTAAATTTAGCATAAGTCGATATGTTTATTGGACATTTAAATGCTGTATATTGTAATGTATCTAGTCAAGATTTTTGCCATATTTCTTTGGAGTTTTCTCTTTTTTTAGTAATTCATAGGAGTCTTATCAGTAAGTACACAGGATATGAGTTCTTTGTCAGATAGAAGTATTGTAAATATCTTCTCCCAAAGTGTGGCTTGAATTTCTATTCTTTCAGTAATGTTTTTGGAGGAACAGAAGCACTTGGTGTTTAATGTTGATAAATCTCATCTCCTATTTGTATTTTTTTGTGTGCTTGTAAAGAAATCATTACATAATCTAATGCCATTAAGATATTTTTCTTGGTTTTCTAATAAAAACTGTAAGAATTAAAGAAAGAGGAGAGAAACACGAAGACTGGCTTTACAGTTAACAGGGACAGGTTTATTTTAAACAAATCTGAGAGGGGTTGCTGGCCAAGTTAGATTCTAGCCACACTTTTTTTACAGACTAAGAGTTTTTAAGGATTTAGGGTACGAGAGTTTATTAGAGGATTGGACTGCTTTTGTGTCTCTTTGTTGTGTTTATCTGAGAGGGAGAGTTGTGTGTTTGTTCCCATACATCCTTCTGCAGCTGCAGGCATATCCCCCGGAGTTTGCTTTTAGCTTCCCTACCTTACTGCACCTCAAGGGAAAGGAATGTTCTTATTAAGGCCCACTGTTTCACTGGGGCCCACTGTATGAGGGTGAAATTTGGCAGTAACCCAAGAGACTTTCCCCCTACTTTTCTCTGTGCCCGAGCTGTCTTATCTGTGTTTTACTGTCTGCTCTTTCTGTCTGGTTGTAGTTAGAAGAGAAGTGATTTCCTTGAAATGCATGAAGCTAGAAAGGGAGCTGGAACTCAAAGTGGCAGTGTTTGTCCAAGATGACGGTGCTCCTGCTCTGTCATTAAACATTATAGTTTACTTGTTACATTTTGATTTGCAATATTTCTGTAACTGTTTTTGCGTGTGGTATTAAGTAGGTCAAGATTTTTTTTTCACATAAATAGCTAATATTTTCAGCAATAATTATCGGCAAAACTGTTATTCTTCCATCACACTTTAGTGTTACCTTTGTCATAAGTCAAGAGACAGATATGTATGAGGGTCTTTTTTTGACTCTCAGTTATGATTTATTGGTCTTTCCTATGTTGGTACATACACTATATTCATTACTGTATCTTTATACTAGGTTTTAATCTCCAACGCTATGAATACACTGGATTTGCTATTCTACAAGATTGACTATTCAGATTTTACAAATTTAAAATATAACTTCCATAATAATTTTTTAAATCAGTAGAAGTCTTGGAAGATAAAAGCAAAGGAATATGGTAGAATGGATAACTTAAAAATAAAACCTAAAAAGTGAAAAGAAATATACCAAATAAGCTGGTACAAATTTCCTAAAATATAAATTTATGGAAAAATAAGAGATGGGGGAGGCAGTTGGCAATCATAGAATAATTTTTTTAGAACAATTAATGGTATTTTAATGGAAATTCTAGGGAGCTCTACTTCCAACTCAAATTCTATTCCCATCTTTAGTACTTTGAATTAAGACCAGCGGAACCACTACTCATCTTGCTAGTCTAAGTATCTGAGATTGAAAACATTTTTTAAAGCTAAAGTAATAGCTCATTCTCCCATGGATTAAGTGAGGACATATACGGCAAAAAGTATTTGATTTAGGATAAAGATATATCTTTATTCAAAGACTTAAGTATCTCAACACTTTAAAAATCAGGGTTTTAAAGTTTTGCAGTATTTTAACACATGAGATTTCACTTCACTTAAAAACTGTGCTTCTTATCATGTACTAAATTGCTCTCCTGAAATATAGACATAATATGAAGAAACGAGTTGCTAAAGTGTGTATTCAAAATGCGCAGAAAATTAAATGCATTTTACGAGTGAATACTTTGCCAAAATTCTTAATATACAATTTTATATAATTTAAAGTAAGTCAGCTTCAGTGTAGCAAGCAAGTAAAGGTAATATTTTTGAAATCTTTATTGTTTTTGTGGTTTGTATGTTTATTATATTTCTCTTAATAATAAGCCTCATGTGACATAGACAATGCTTCAGTAAAATCTGTTTGAAAGTTCAAATTAACTTTCACATACTTATGTTAACAAATTAATGAATCTGTGAAAACTTTTAAGGTTCATTGCAGTGCCTCTTGATGCCATGGGGCTTCACATTTGAATTATGCCCTTGTCAAGGAGTCTGGACTATTTGATTTGGGGTGTGATTACAATGTAGTTTTTAAATTAATGTGTACTGGTTTCATGGCATAACTCTCTCTTCCAATGTTAGATAATACTTCAAACTCATTAAGATATAATGATATATAAGTAACTATTGTTAGTCCTAATATTAATTCTCTGTTCTCAAGTAATTGAACCTAATAGCAGTGGCACAGGAAGAATTACTGATTTAATTTAGACTATTTCTTAGTGAACATTTTATGCTAAGTACAATATAAACTACCTTGAATTGACCTAAGATGAATACAAATAATATTATATTAAAATAAGGAATCACTTATTTGGAAAATGTTGGTATTATAATTGTTCAAATTATACGGGTGGTGCTAATGTGCTTTTTCACAATTACTACCACTACACTCTATATTCAGACTGCTTTAAGTATGAAATCTTTGAGGTCAGCATTTGTACTTCATCTTGTTGCAGAACTTTCTCCTTAGTTCAGCTATAACTGGGTTCTTGTCACATGACCAAAAAAGACTAGGCTCATGGACACAGAGAAGGGTGGGGAACAAAATTTATTGGGTGAAAAGAAAAAAGGAAAAAAAAAAAAAACTCAGCAAAGTGAGATGCAGTCCTGCTAACAGGCCCTCCACCTCACAGATTGAATCCCGGTCACCACACAGGAACTGAACAGGCCAGGCTCCTCCCGGCTGCAAATGGCATGAACTGCCTGAGGCTCCACCCTGTTCTCCCAGGGGGCAGGTGGACATTAGTCAGAGAGAATCAGTCAGGAAAGGGGAAAGGGTGGGCTTCATCCAGGAGCAGCTGTTTGATTTTTCAGCCTTCATGCTGTTTTAGGCTAGAAGGCAGGGTTTTGCCATGGACCCTTGGCTGTCTCCTGTCTGTATCAGTCCTACTTGCTCTAGACTGCAGATGTTATGAAGGACTATGGAGAAGAGAAGTCTAAAAAGGAGAAATTCTAACAGATTTATCCAAATTTTAAAAGATTCTTATGTTTTGGATAAAATATAACTATACTGTGCATTTGATATTGGTTAAGAGAGCAAGGAGTCAGAGGAGGTATAGATGAAAAGAAAACAGTATTATTTGTTGAGAACTTATTATATATGTAATTATGCCAAAGTTATATAGATTGCCTATCTCATTTAATGGTCATGAAAACCCTGGAAGATAGATATTATTACTCCTGATTTATAGTTAGAGAAACTGACAGCCACAGTGTTAAGTAACTTGTTCAAGGGCACACAGATAGCAATTGGGCTGTATGTTGATTTTTGCCAGTCTTGCATCTTTTCCTTCTATTTTTTTTAGTAACTATTAACTAGTTTTCTTCTAGTGACCATGGCATGCTGGCTTCAATTCAGAGGATCTCAGTGAACTTCAGGGAGACCTGACACCTATCCCTGATGGTTTTGGAGGTATATATATGAATTGAGTTTGGCCAATTTCAAACCCTGGCCAAAGTAATTGGTTCAGAAATAGGGCCATGACCTAAGACAAAAGAATTCGTCTTTAATTTGCTATGTCAAAAAATATGTTCTTTCTAACTCTAGTGAACTTGAAAATTAACTGGGATCTGTTAGCTCTTATCTAATGTAGCTTGCCAAAGAATTGCACCCAATGGATGAAAAGTAAGTTATCATAAGGAGAGAAACAGTATTTAAATATAGCACTTGATTTCCTAGGTTGATGTGTCTAAAGTTTGACCACTAATAAAGTTCCCTGTCATTTTATTTTTTATATTTCTGCTTAAGCCAATTTGGGTTAGATTTTCTGTAAATGACAAGCAAAAGAGTCCTTATTAGTTGACAAAGTTAGGATTCAAACCCAACTCTGTGTACTCTTTGTGCGTACTTGCTACAATTGTCCATGTTAAGTAACTTTAATTCCCACACACTAAGTAGATCTAATTATTATAAGTTGAATTAAAAGCAGGTGAACATTTTCAGTAAAAAAGTTATAATGTTCTAATTCAGTAAATATCACAAAAAAAGTTTAGAGAGACATTTCACAATAAATAGAAAGCATAGTTCGTATTTTAGAGCTTTGAGCTTACCGTCTACTTAAAAGGATATAAAATTTCTTAGGTTCATGGATCACTGTTAAGAGATCTCTAGCTCTCCTGAAATTATATGCCAAAAATTATGTGTGTGTGTGTGTGTGTGTGTGTGCATTTCCCTGGGCTGAAATTAGTAGCTATTGTTTAAACAATTCTTAAAAGTGTCCATGCTCCTCAACAAATTTAAAGACTATTAAATGAAAGCCTAGCTCATAATGGTGATAATCAAGGAAGAGCTACTGATTACCTGAACTGCTGATGTTTGCCTAGTTCCAGAGAAAGAATGGAGTAGCTTTTGCACCTACTACTGCTTACTGAGACATTACTGATATCCACATTAGCAAAAGTGCAAAAAAAGAAAACAAAAAGTTACCGAAATATTTTAATAGATAGCAATAATTTAAAAAACTATATCTAGATATTATACATGGAAATAAAAACTTTTATTGTATAAAATATATGTTTATCCATGTTACTCATGGGGCTGACGATACAGACACCTTCCTCTCTTGAACTGCCAAAGCCTCAGCCATGTGCAGTTATATAGAACCAACGTCAGACTCTAACTCTGCCAGGTTTTCAGCCATGGTCTTTGTTCCCTGGCCTCACTGGGGCCCATTAGTGTAAATTCTGCAGCTTGCCAATAGCACATGCTTAGTCAGGAATGGGGAAATAATTTTCATTTTTATTCCTGAGTCTTAACCATTTAATCCCATCATCTTTCATCACATTTTCTGTAGAAAACAAAATCATCTCTACCTCTCTCCCAACCTCTCATTCTTCCATCTCCATTATTGCTACTATTGAAAGATGTATCAGAATCTTTTTCCTGGAGAAACTGAGCACAAAATTTGGCATTATTAACTAGTTTTATTTGGCATAATTTATTGGTCTAGCTTCCTGATTCATTTAATTAAAGACCACAATAGGCACATTGAAATCCTAGCAATGAACATACATTGAATAAATATTTATGAGGTGAAAGGGTTATAATAATAGAATGCCATGAAAGTGTTTCATTTTCATTCATCTATATATCACTTCATTTAGTTTTTACAAATATTTATGTATTCATTCATTCAAGAAAATTTATATTGACTGCTTACTATGTGTTAAGCAGTGCTCTAGGCATGACACATAAAACATTAAAGTTAAACAGACTTCTAGCCATCATGCTGTTTGTATTCTAGGAAACACAAAAGGAAATTAGACATGTAAAACACATACGATGCAAATTCTGGTAATAAACAGGGAAAATAAACCTAGAACGAAAAACTTGTGGAAGAAATTCCAACTAAACAGAAAGGCTAAAGCCAAAGATCTGAGGCAGGAACAATCTCAGCCTATTCAGGAATTATCTACTATTCTAGCAGTCATGCATATTTTTCACAAAGAAAAAAAGTGAGACTCATATAAATTGTATGACCTTTCTCAAGACCACACATTTTGTTGGTAAGTCTCCTAGAACCAGAGCTAAGATTGGTAACTGGTAACTCATAGCTCATGCAATGAAGATGGTTCTTTCTAATAATAAGGTTACCCAGTGAGGTTCTGTGAAGGAAAATGTGGCATTGACACAGTGGATAAGTACAGATTAGGGATACACACTGTCTCTCTAATATCCCCTTAAGACAAAAGGCTTAATTTTATGCATTTTTGTATTCATATGCATTAGTGTTATGTCTACTAAAAAACAGTTAATATAAATCAAGATTGCATTTAATTCTGAGATTTGGAGTTTGGCATCCTGTGTTCAAGGATATATCACTTAATAACAAAATACTCTTGGTAAATCACATTGTTATCCTGAATATTTCCTTACTTTAAAAAAATACAAAAACTTATACTTGTAATAAATAATAGTGTGCATATGAAAAGTTTTTATTAAATATCATATTCAGGGTATATATCATAGCTACTAAACTATTATATTTTCACAGATGACGTTGGCTGAGAGCATAGGAAAAACACCCATATTGTCAATGCTAAAGTATAATCCCAACTCGGCATGGTGAATATAGTCCCTAAGTAGCCAATATTTTAAAGCACTTGGGGATAATGCAGGCTGTGCCTTTGAGAATCTTAAGGAATTCTCCTGTTAAATATATGTGGTAACATCAGCGTAAAGAATAACAGAAAAGACAATAAAAACCAAAAGTAGAAAATCTAGAAAATTCACAAGTTCCTACATACATACAACATACCAAGACTGAACAAGAAGAAATCCAAAACCTGGACAGACCAATAACATGTAATGAGCTTGAAGTCATAATAAAAAAAAGTCTTCCAGTAAAGACAAGCCCACGACCTGATGACTTCAGTGTTGAATTCTATCAAACATTTAAGGAAGAACTAATACCAATTCTACTCAAACTCTTCTGAAAAATAGAGGAGGACATACTTCTAAACTCATTGTATGAGGCCAGTATCTAATACCAAAACCAAAAACACATTTAAAAAGAAAACTACGGGCCATAACTGTGATGAATATTGTTGCAAAAATTGTCAACAAAATACTAGCAAACCAAATTCAACAATACGTTAGAAAGATCATTCACCATGACCCTGGGAGATTTATCCCTGGGATACAAGGATGATTCAACATATGCAAATCAATGAATGTGATACATCATATCAACAGAATGAAGGACAAAAATCATATGATCATTTCAATTGCTGCTGAAAAAGCATTCGATAAAATTTAACGTCCCTTCATTATAAGAAAGACATTCAAAAAACTGGGTATAGAAGAAACACAACTCAAGATAATAAAAGCCATAGGTGACAGACCCACAACTAGCATCATACTGAATAGAGAAAAACTCAAATTCTTTCCTCTAAGATCTGGAACAGGACAAGGATGCCCACTTTCACCGCTGCTATTCAACACAATACTGGGAGTCACAGCATTCAGATCAGAGAAGGAAATAAAGGGCAATCAAACTGGAATGGAAGAAGTCAAATTATCCTTGTTTGCAGCTGATATAATCTTATATTTAGAAAAGCCCAAAGACTCCACAAAAAAACTGTTAGAGCTGATAAACAAATTCAGTAAAGTTGCAGGATACAAAATCAACATACAAAAGTCAGTAGCAATTCTATATGCCCATAGTAAACAATATGAAAAAGACGTTTAAAGGGCAATCCTATTTAGAATAGCCACACATAAAATTAAATACCTAGGAATTCACTTAGCCAAAAAAGAGAAAGAGCTCTACAGTGAAAACTATAACACACTGATGAAATAAATTGAAGAGGACACACAAAAAAATGGAAAGATATTTCGTACTGATAGATTGGAAAAAACAATATTGTTAAAATGTCCATACTACCCATAGCAGTCTACAGATTCAAAGCAATCCCTATTAATATACCAATGACATTCTTCACAGAAATACAAAGGAACAGTCCTTAAACTTACATGGAACTACAAAAACCCAGAACAGCCAAAGTCATTCTAAGCAAAAGGAACAAAACTGGAGAAATCACAATACCTGACTTTAAATTATTATATAGAACTATTGTAACAAAAACAGTATGGTACTGGCATAAAAACAGACGCATTAACTAATGGAACAGAATAGAGAACACAGAAACAAATACACAAATCTACAGTGAAATCATTTTTGACAAAGGTGCCAAGAACATATACTGTGGAGAAGACAGTCTCTTCAATAAATGGTGCTAGGAAAACTGTATATCCGTATGCTGAAGAATAAATCTAGACCCCTAACTCTCTCTATATATAAAAATCAAATCAAAATGGATTAAAGACTTAAATCTAGGACCTCAAGCAATGAAACTACTACAAGAAAATATTAGAGAAAATCTCTAGGACATTGGTTGGGGCAAAACTTCCTTGAGCAATACCCCACAAGCATAGGCAACCAAAACAAAATGGACAAATGGGATTACATCAAGTTAAAAAGCTTCTGCACAACAAAGGATATGATCACAAAGTGAAGAGACAATACACAGAATGGGAAAAAAATATTTGCAAATTATTCCTCTGACAAAGGATTAATATCCAGGATATATATGGAGTTCAGACAACTGTACGGGAAAAAAAAATCTAATAATCTAATTAAAAATGGGAAAACTTGCCACGTACGGTGGCTCACACCTGTAATCCCAGCACTTTGGGAGGCTGAGGCAGGTGGATCACGAGGTCAGGAGTTCGAGACCAGCCTGGCCAACATGGTGAAACCTCATTTGTGCTAAAAATACAAAAATAAGCCAGGTATGGTGGCACGCACCTGTAATCCCAGCTACTTGGAAGGCTGAGGCAGGAGAATTGCTTGAATTGGGGAGGCAGAGGTTGCAGTGAGCCGAGATCGCACCATTGCACTCCAGCCTCGGTGGCAAGGCGAGACTCTGTCTCAAAAAAAAAAAAAAAAAAAAAAAAGGCACAATTTTAAATATAAATTTCTCTAAAGAGGACAAACAGGCAAACAGGCATATGAAAAGGTGCTCAACATCATTGATCATCAGAGAAATGCAAGTCAAAACTACAATGAGATATCATCTCACCCCAGCTAAAATGACTTTTATCTAAAATACAGGCAATAACAATTGCTAGCAAGGATGTGGAGAAAAGAAAACCCTTGTACACTGTTAGCGGGATTGTAAATTAGTACAACCAGTATGAAGCAGTTTGGAGGTTTCTCAAAAAAAACAACCATAGAGATAGCGTATGAGCCAGCAAAATCATTATATTTAACAGATATCCATACACTCATGTTTGTTGGAGCACTGTTAATGGACAAGATTTGGAAGCAACCTAAGGGTCCCTCAACAGATAAATGAAGAAAATATGGTACATATACAAAACATAGTACTATTTAGCCATAAAAACAGAATGAGATTCTGTCATTTGCAACAACATGGTTGGAACTAGAGATCATTATGCTAAGTGAAATAAGCCAGGCACAGAAAGGCAAACACTGCGTGTTCTCAATTATTCCTAGTACCTGAAAATCAGAACATTTGAATTCCTGGACATAGAGAGTAGAATGATGGTTACCAAAGGCTGGGAAGGGTAGTTGCAGGGCTGGGGCAAAGGAGGTGCAGACAGTTAATGGGTGCAAAAATAATAGAAACATTGAATAATACCTTTTTTTTTTTTTTAAGAAAGATGCCAGCTCTTTATTACCAGGGAAGCGGGCGTGCACACGCGTGGACTGCCCTCCTCGGAGTAGACCAGGCCCTTGCCTTCTCCCGTTTGTCAGAGGTGAGTCCTGGTACCTGACACAGGAACTTGGTGGCCTCTGGGGAGGCTCTGATAGTTTGGCCTCTGCTGCTTCCCGGCTCAGGGCTTGCTCCTCTCAAGGAACCTGCGGGACACCATGTGCCTTGAGAGCCCCTGAGGAGGGGGAGCGCTGACCCAGCCTCCTCATGGCACGCTGCCCTCCAGCGCTCGGCACTTCACCTGCTTCCTGGCTTGCCGTAGTGAGGGTCAGTATTTACTCCACTGATTGGCACATTAAGGTTCTGAAGGAATGCAAACTGCGTGGGTGCTCTGGTGACATTAGTTTGGACACGAATATAAATTCGTGTCCAAACTAACACGCACGGGAACAGGCTCCAGCTGCAACTCCTGGGTCTATCAGGCCAGGGAGCGGCTCTACCGGAAGTTCCGGTAAGTCCTGAGCAGGCGCCCGTCCTTGCTCCACAGGGCGGTCTGGATGTGCTCGTCAGTGGGCAGGTCGGTCAATTTGCCCAGGGCGGCCTCTGCCGGCTTCCCCTGGAGTATCTTAGAAGCAACTCTCTTCACGTCTTCCGGCTTCTCGTTGCGGATGAACGTGCACAGCTCCTGCGGCAGCTTTCTGGAGCGAGTGGCCAGCACCTGCCTCCCCACATCCTCGAAGATCACAGGCCTGGACTCCAGGTTCATCATGAGCATGGACGTCAGCTGCGTCTTGGCTCGTTCCCGCTCCACCGCGTCCACGGTTCCGCCCATTAAAATAAACTCCTTTGTGATGATTTCTACCATTTCTGGAACCTGCCTTGGGTCGGCGATGGCAAGGATGCACAGGAGGCCAGTGTCCTCGTAGCTGAGGTAGTAGGAGGTCGCGTTATATATCCAGTGGTGCCTGCTGAGCACATCGAGGTAGAGCCTGGAGAATATGCCCTTGCCGGGCCCGCCAGCCGAGAAGGAGCCGCCTCCGCCCATCATCATGTTCAACAAAGCGAAGGGGATGAAGTCCTCCTCCAGGAAGGAGCAGCTCTCCAGTCCGATCCCCCATCGGGGATGGGGGTCGGGCCCAGGCTGACGTCTCTTTCTAGCTTGGCAATCCCCCCAGTGTACTGGGCCACTGTCAACATCCACGGCCTCCGCGCTCCCTCAGGCCGCCTGGACCCCCAGGAGGTACTTCCGGGCACATTCCACCAGGTGCTCGTCCTCCACACTCACGCCAGCCAGTACCACGCAGTCGGGGGTGTAGTAGTTCCGCAGGTAGGAATGCAGCACTTCCCGATTGATCTTTGCTATGTTTTCTGTGGGACAGAAACGGTGGAGGCCAACTGTGGTGCCTGTTGAGCACGTTGAGGTAGAGCCTGTAAGCCGCTTCATGAATCATCTTGGTGAGGAGTGGCTCTGGGTCAGGCTGCATGTTCAGGTCCTCCAGCTCAAACTGGACCGCCATTCGCATCATCTCGACTTCTTCATCTGTTAGCTGGGGCTGCAGAACCGCATCAGCCAGTAAGCCGAACACCGTGTCCAAGCCTTTACTATCAGCAGACACAGCATACATGGTGGTGTCACTTGATGTCTGGCAGTCACAAATACCTCCATGCTTTTCCAACGTAAGCAGTATTTCATCTTTGCTGTTAAATCGAGCAGTAGAAGAAAATGCCAATTTTTCCAAAAAGTGAGCAATTCCACTAAGGTATGTTGCTTCATATCTTGATCCTGAATTAATAAGAATTCCTACTATACAAAACTGTCCAAACTTGTTTTGAGAGGCCAAGCGAAACCGGTTATCCAATGTGGTTTGAAACTTTGGATTCAAACTTTTCCTGTCCATCAACTGTAGCAAAAACATGCTTGGGTACTCCAGGTAAGGGAGAAGAGAGGGGGATGTTGGGATAGGTGCCACCACTACTAAACCGTCTGTACGCAGGAGGTCCAAACCTCAGCCGCTAGCGGCCCCGAGAACCTGAGCCCCTCAGCGACCACGTAGCCGCCAGCACCATAGCCGCCATCTTGAGTCTCCGCCCATTGCTTCTGTCCGAGACCTACTTTTTGATAGCAAAACAGAGTTACTACAGTCAATAATAACTTAATTATACATTTTAAAATAACTAAAAGGGTATGATAGGATTGTTTGTAACACAAAGGATAAATGTTTGAGGGGATGGATGCCCCATTCTCCATGATGTGGTTATTACGCATTGCACGTCTGTATTCAAATGTCCCAGGTACCCCATAAATACATATGCACTTACTATGTACCACAAAAGTTAAAAATTTAAAAAAACCTAAAATTATAAAATAAAAAATACTGTAAGTAAACAACGATTATAAAGATCTCAGGCTACAGAAACCCAGATTTATCTTTAAAATGTTGTTTTAATAAACCACCTGCTGCATGCTTCGGTTATCCTGGATAAAAATATCAGAGTAGTCTTAGGCACATAAAGAAGGTAATATGAGCCTATTGGTGACTGTTAATTTAAAACAATGATTGCAGTATCATATAACCATAGAACCTGATGATTTTAAAAATACTATTGCAGAAATTCAATAGTAAACTATGAAACCAAATCCACAGCTATTTTTTTTTTTAACAGATAAAAGCTGTATGACTTGTGTGGAGTAGCCTATAGAAATTAGCTTGGCTGAAGCACTACAGTGAGAATCTATGTTTGGCTGAGAATAACCTTGGATTATATCCTATGTGCAAGCTAACTTGTTTAGTCATGGATGCTGGCAAAAGATATGAGGCTTGGGTCAGAAACAAAGGAACTTCTTACTCTCATGACATAGCAAGCAGTTTAAGCTTTGTACTTACTTTGGATTGCTCTGTTTATCTCCAAGCACCACTAACATAATTAGAATGGCCCAATGCAGGAAATTTGTGTTATACAGTCAACGAACCCTGAATCTGAGAAACCTCAACTTTGCCCGAGAGAGAGACATTGTCCTTACTATTCTCAACAACAGACAAACCTGCCTCTCCTCCAAATGGAAATACAATCTTTATTATGTTTCAAGGCTGTTTGCTATACAAATATCTTTGAAAAGATAGTCTGGAACGAAAGCTGTCAATGCTTCTGCTCAGAAAACATATGGAAACCCAACATTCATAAAGAGTTGTCTCCAACAGGTAAGCTAAGAAAAATTCATGCAGGTCCTTCAGGGGTTTTGAAGGTTAGGCCTAATTAATGATCTATAACAATTTAAGATTTTAAGCTGATTTTATTTGACATAAAAAGGGGGAAGAATGTTTTATTTTAGCATTATGCTAATAGAAAGACCAGTTATAAAATAAAGAATGGGAAATGTTAGGGTCTGTACTTAAATGTTATCAGTAAGAAATAGTTTATTGGAAAATTCAATGGAAATTGTGCAGTATTTCTAATGGGACCTAATAACACTATAGGAAATAAAAGATAAGGAATATTTTTAAGTGACATCATCCCTACATGTAAAATTTAATATATGAAAAAGGTGCATCTTAAATTAATTAACAAAAAAGTATATTTACCAGGGGTGTCCAATCTTTTGGCTTCCCTGGGCCACATTGGAAGAAGAAGAATTGTCTTGGGCCACACATAAAATACACTAATAGTAGCTGATGAGCTAAAAAAAAAAATCACACAAAAATCTCGTAATGTTTTAAGAAAGTTTATGAACTTGTGTTGGGCCACATTCAAAACTGTCCTGGGCCACATGCAGCCTACGGGCTGTGGTTAGATAAGCTTGTTTTAAAAGATATTAGAGCAATTGGTTAGTTATTTGGGGAAAAAATAACTTAGACTTTCACCCTTTAACACTTTACAACCACATGTAGATAATTTTAAAAATTATTGAGTTTTTAAATTTAAAAATGTATAAAATGGATGTATTAGAAGAAAATATCATTGTGTGTGTATGGATGTGTGTAGAGGAAATGAACGTGAAGACATTATAGCTATTTCTCCATAATATTATAGATAAATAACCAAGCCATAAAAACAAATATTTGTGTCATTGTGAGAAAAACCTTCCTAAATACACAAACAAATATGGAATTCATAAAGGCAAGTATCTTATAACACTTGCTTTTATTTACACTGTCACTTTTACACTAGTTTTTATCTTACTCTAATTGAGATACATTTTCAACACCACAAAATATTATTAGTTTTATTTTATGCAGTGAAAAATAATTTGTATTTACTCATAGATTTATCTTTTCCAGGACTCTCCATCCTTTCCTGAATTTTCTTACTTCTGTCTTTGATTATTTAGCTTTTGATATGAAACAGACAATTCCACATTTTATTAGTCTCAAGTTTCCATGTATCAGCTTGGTTGTGACCTGGCTCAACTGATAGCTAGGTTCTCTCATGCTTTTGTGGTCAGTTGGCAGTCCAACTGATTGCAGCATGATCTAGAATGGCCCGCCACATGTATGAGATAGTTGACAAGCCATTGGTCTAGGATGTGTCTGAGTTGGGAAGACACAGCTATAAGACTTTAGGAGTATTTCATCTTCCACTATGTTAGCCCACTATTTTTCACATAGTGGTTTCAGAGTTCTAAAGAATGATAAGAAAGCAGTTCCCATAAGCTTTTCCATAATTTCCAAAAGGCGTAATCTCTTTTCAAGCTTCTGATTATGTCCTGTTTGCCAATTTCCACTGTCTAAAGCAGTATGCCTGTGTATTAGTTTGCTAGATTTGGTATAACAAAGTACCACAGTCTGAGTGGCTTAAACAACAGAAATACATTTTCTCAATGTTCTAGATACTAGATGTCCAAAATCAAGTTGTCAGTAGGGTGGATTTTTTCTGAGGGCTGTGAAAGAAGAAGGTTTCAGGTCCTTCTCCATAGATTGTACATGACCATCTTTCCAGAACGTCTCATCACATAGTCTTCCCACTATACATTTCTATCTGTGCCCAAATTTCCCCTTTTTATAAGAACAACAGTCATATTGGATTAGGACCTAATGACCTCCCTTTAACTTGATACATATATAAAACTCTATCTCCAAATAAAGTCACATTCTGAAGTACTTGGTGGTTAGAACTTCAACGTATGAATTTTGGGAGTACACAATGCAATCAATAACAACCTAGGAAACGGGTTCAATTGATGGTTTCATAGACTCCAAATCCTGATGGGAGGATCAGGGACAACAAGGAGCTAGGTGGAGGGGGGGTAAAAAAATTGGCCACTTTTACAATCCACAACAATCCAAAATCATCTTCTTTCCTGAAAAATTATTTAATATCTCTTCTGGTGGCATGTCATTAATAACAAAATCCTTCTTTTTTATTCCTGAAAATGTATTTATTTCACCTAATTTTTGTCACCACGGCTGGAGTGCAGTGGTGCGATCTTGGTTCACTACAACCTCTGCCTTCCAGGTTCCAGCGATTCTTCAGCCTCAGCCCCCCGAGTAGCTGAGACTACAGGCGCGCTCCACTGTGTCTAACTAATTTTTGTATTTTTAGTAGAGATGGTGTTTCACCATGTTGGCCAGGCTGGACTCAAACTCCTGACCTCAGGTGATCTGCCCACCTCAGCCTCCCAAAGTGCTGGAATTACAGGTGTGAGCCACCATGACCGGACTGAAATATATTTTAAGTGAATATAGAATTATAGTTTGCCAGTTCTTTCAGCACTGTAAGGGTGTCTGTCATTGTGCTCTCTGGCTTCCATGGCTTATGATGAAAAGTTGGCCATTATCTTTATTATTATTCCTTGAAGGTAATGAGTCGTTTATCTATAGTTGATTTTATAATTTTTCTTTGGCATCAGTTTTTCATAAGTTTACTTTTGGAAAATGCATAGACTATGAAAAGATCATCATGAATAAGTTCTAGCTCAACTTCTTGTTGTGTGGGGTCTGGCATTATTCTAATTTCTCTTATCTTCAGGGCAAAACCAAAATTGAATCTCAAACTGAAAGTTTTACAAGTGCCTCTACTATTTGGTAATCCCTGAGTTCCAGTTTTTGTCTTTCCAGCCAAATGAGTCTTTTGCTCTCTTTACTTAACATTTTATCCTCTAATTAACTGTGTTTTGCTTATATTCACAATAACTTGCCCTGGGCATATGCAGTTCGAGAATCAGTAAATGCCTCAAAAGGAAATTGCAGGAAGACTATCAGGCTCCCTTCTCTATACAGTATTTTTCTTTCCTCCAAGATTTTGACTCCTCAAATCATGGTTGCTTTGGCAGCCTTGAGTTCCAATTTTTGTCTACAAAGCCCACAGAGACTGCCACAGGCTCTAGAATGTTGTTTTCTGTTTGACGTTTATGTCCAGTGTAGTGAATGAGCAAATGCACCCAGAAGAAATGTAATCTCACCTCAATGTGTTTCTTCTCTGCAGAAACTGTGCCCATCAAGACCTGGCTGCCTTGATTGCTTTATAATATATAATATATATATATATATAATGTATATTATATATTATATAAAACATATAATATATCTATATATTATGTATATTATATATTATATAAAATATATATCTATATAATATATAATATATAATATATCTATATTATATATAATATATAAATATGTATTATATATTATATAAATATATAAATAAACAAAAATATAATATAAAAAATATATAATTTTTTTTTTGATGGAGTCTCTGGCTCTGTCGCCCAGGCAGGAATGCAGTGGCACAGCATGATCTCGGCTCACTGCAACCTCCGCCTCCCGGGTTCAAGAGATTCTCCTGCCTCAGCCTCCTGAGTAGCTGGGATTACAGGTGCCTGCCACCACACCCGGCTAATTTTGTATTTTTAGTAGAGATAGGGTTTCTCCATGTTGGTCAGGCTGGTCTTGAACTCCTGACCTCAGGTGATCTGCCTGCCTCGGCCTCCCAAAGTGCTGGGATTACAGGCATGAGCCACCATGCCCGGCTTGCAAACAGGTTTTTAAAACATTTTTTTAGTCTTATTTTTACAGCTCCTGTTAGTAGGATGGTTAGTCTGATATATTCAGTCATAGAAGCAGAAATACCCGTAACAAAATTTAAAGGCCAAACAACATTTGGCCTTTAGAGAGAGTGTGGCCTTTAGATAGTGTGTGTGGACACACACACCCTCTCCCTACATGAGTTAATTATGAAACATATGATATCATGGAATAGAATTTAAGGCAAATTTGCTCATATTTAGATGGATACTTGGGACTTTTATGGAACTTAATTGCTAAATGTGAAGTGTAGAACTGAGAATGTCATGTCAAAGTCATCTATTAGAGGAGTTGTGTGCTCTACTTTTTAAAAATATTTGTTATTCCTCCATGTGAATTTGCTTCATTCTTCCACTTTTTAATGCAAGCCATCAGTCTTAGTTTGTTTGTGTTTCTATAAAGTAATACATGAGACTGGCTGATTTATGAAAAAAGAAAAAAGCTTCATTTGGCTTATTGTTCTTCCAGCTGGAAAGTTCTTCCAGCTGGGCACTGGTGAGGGCCTCAGCTCCTTCCACTCATGGTGGCAGAAGTCAAAGGGAAGCCAGCATATGCAAGTATCACATGGTGAGAGAGGAACAAGAGGTAGAGGAGGGAGGTGCCAGGATCTTTTTAACAACCAGCTTTCAGGAGAACTAATAGAGCAACAACTCACTCACTACAGAAGGATAACAAGAACTAATTGAGCAAGAACTTGCTCATTACCAAGAGGATGGCACCAAGACATTCATGAGGGATATGTCCCTATGACCCAAACACCTTGCATTAGGACATACCTTCAACATTAGGGCTCAAACTTCAACATGAGGTTTGGTAGGACAAACATCCAAACTATAGCACCATCTAATTTCTGATTACTTATACATTTACTGGCCAAAATTTGGAGGCAGATTTCAAGTCCATTGACCTTATATCTACAATACCTATCTCCAGCTAATTGAATTGAGATTTGTATTCATTTTTAAATAATGTTAATTCTTAATGTTGACAAGATGAACCAAGCAAGCTTGCTTACACTCCTAATTTAATTAGCATCCATATTCTCTTCATTGCTCTCTTGTTTCAATGGATGGATTGTGTCTGCCCCTGCCTGATCGCCAGTTCCTCCATCCCTTCTCAGGTACTTAACTACAGTACTTCAACAGTTTTCTTTTTTTCTGCTTCATCAATTTTCCATGTCAATTGAATCATTTAAATGGAATATTTAACCTTATTTATGTGGTTAATAATTAATAATAACCTTATTATTTTCTCATCTCAAATAATAAGTAATACACAAATTTAAGAAACTTCAAACATTTCTATTTCTCTCTCTAGATACTGTCTCCATTTATCTTGCAGCCTTTACTGCAATACTTCTGAAAGTATTGTCTATACATACATTCTCTCATTTTCTCTAGAATCTACCTCATTTAGAATTTGCCCTGTCCAATTCACTGAAACTGCCCATGTCAAGGTCACCAATGATAGTCTCCAATTATTAATAAATGTGGTGGTCATTTAATTTAATCTATCAGCTGAACTTGATCATTCCTATTTGGAACCCTTTTTCACTTGCTTCCAAGACATTTCATTCACTAGTATCTCTCCTATGATAATCCTGGCCTTTTTTTCTTAGTCTTTTTGCTTCTTCTTTCTCAACTCCCAACCCTGAAATATTGGTGTACACTGGAGCTAATCAGTGGAATATTTTTATCTTCACTCTCACCATATGTGATCCCCAATCTCATAGCTTCAGATTTGTATCCTGAAGATCTCTACCTTCTTCCTCTCCCTAATTCCCAGACTCACATATCCAACTGCCAACTGACATTTCTACTGAAACATCTAATAAGCATCTCAAATTTGACACATCCAAAAACCTGCTTTTTACTTCTCCTCCAAAATGTTCTCTGTAGTTTTCCGTAATTCCCTACTGAGTTAATAATTCTATTCTTGCACTTTATCAAGCCAAAACCTTGGTGTTATTTATATTTCACTATCTGCCACCATATCCAATCTAAAATAAAATCTTATTACATCTATTTTTGAAATATATTCAAAATTTGACTAGTTATTGCTACTCATGCTATCCATAATCTGGTCCAAACCACTACCATGTGTCTAAAGTACTGCAATAGTCTCCTAAGTAGTATCCCTATTATACCCTTGCAGTTCTCCAGTACATTCTCAGCAGAAAAACTGGGTGAGCTTATTAAAATATATGTCATATCATGTCATAATTGTATTGTCAACTTGGCTAGATTAAGGGATGCCTAGATAGCTAGCAAAACATTATTTCTGGATATTTCTGTGATGGAGTTTCTAGAAGAGATTAGCATTTGAATCAGTAGACTGAGCAAGAAAGATAGATCCTAACCAATGTATGTGGGCAAAATCCCCTCTGTTGAGGGCCTGAATGGAACAAAAAAACTAAGAAAGGGTGAACTCTCTCTCATTTTTTGAGCTATGAAATCCATCTTCTCTTGCCCTTGGGCCTCGAGACTCAGGACTTACATCAGCATCCCCCACCTCTACCTCTCTTCAACCTCAGACTGGGAGTCACACCAGCTCCCCTGTTTCCTGTTACATAGGCCTTTGGACTTTAACTGAATTATACTACCAACTTTCTTATTTTATAAGCTTACAGACAGCATATTATGGGACTTCTCTGCCTTCATAATCATGAAAGCTGATTCTCTTAATAAGTCTCCTCTTAGATAGATAGATAGATAGATAGATACATAGATAGATAGATACATAGATACATAGATACATGGATACATAGATGAAAAAAGAAAGAAGAAAGAAAGAAAGAGAAAGAAAGAAAGGAAGAAAGAAAGAAAGAAAGGAAGAAAGAGAAGGAAAGAAAGGAAGGTTCTATTGGAGACTTTTGACTATTTTGCATAGAATTAGATTAAAGCCCATCTTTACTACGTTTTGTATCGTCTTGCTCCGAAAATATCTCTTCAACCTCATCAGCAACTATTCTTCCACTTATTTGGTGTACTATAGTAGCAGTGCCTTCTTTGTTGTCTCTTGATTACATAACAAATATATTAACCCTAGGGCCTTTACACTTCTGTTCCTTCTGCCTAGAAATGCTCTTATCCAAATATCTGCATACTGGCTTCCTTATTATCTTAATATATTTATTGACATCTTGTCAGTGAGACTCTCTCTAAATGCTCTGTAAAACTTCAGCACCCTTGACAACTTTCTCAGGCCAGAACCTTGGTGTTATTTATATTTCACTATCTGCCACCATATCCAATCAAAAATAAAATCTTATTACATCTATTTTAGAAATATATTCAAAATTTGACTAGTTATTGCTACTCATGCTATCAATAATCTGGTCCAAACCACTACCATGTGTCTAAAGTACTGCAATAGTCTCTTAAGTGGTATCCCTATTATACCCTTGCAGTTCTCCAGTACATTCTCAGCAGAAAAACTGGGATGAGTTTATTAAAATTTCTTTCTTTCATCTATGTATCTATGCATCCAGGTGTCTTATCTATCTAAGAGGTATTGCTCTTTCTATTGATTTATTATTTCTGTGACTATTAACTACAAAAACTTATATTCTCACAGTTGCTGGAAGTCTGCCATCAGGGTTCCAGCATGGATGTGTGGTTCGGTTCTGGTGTAGGTTTCTTCCTGGCTTACAGATAGTCCCTTTTTTGCTGTATGCTCACATGGCCATTTCTTGGTTGATGCCTGTAGAAAGTGAGAAAGAGCTTTCCCTCTTCCCTTCTTATAAGGCCGTAAGTCCTATAGGAGTGGGATCTGATCCTTATGACCTCCTTAAACCTTGATTATCTCTTCAAAGTTCTTTCTTAAAATATAATAATATTGGAAGTTTGGGCTTTGACATATGAATTCAGTATACACTTCAGTTCATAATGATGATATAAAGTGTATGTATAAATAAATCTATTTATCTTGATGATTTTTGCTTTCTTTCTATAATGTAAGCTCCATGAAGTCTTAGATGTTTGTCTGTTTAATTCACTGCTGCATTCTCATGACTAAAAATTGGTCTGGCACATAGAGTTCAAACGTATGTATGCAAATGTGAACCGATACCAAATTATCAGAGCACAGTTTGGCAATATACATTCAAATCACAAAAAAAACTATATTCTCTATTGGTAATTTCAGTATTAGGTACTGATACTAAGGAAGTAAGCATTTGCTTAGATTCAGCACTTTTTCTGAGAACCAAGATTGAAAATAACCTAGTAAGCCACATATAATGGATTAGTTCAATATATTCTAACATTATATAGTAGGATATTATGTATCACTTAAAAAGATTATGCTGAAGTATGTTTAACATTTTGGAATTATTATATATTATTATATAATGTATATATAATGAACTATATACTTCAAACATTATTCCATGATATTAAATACTTCAGTATAATCTTTTTGTATTATGAGTATTTGGGAAAGTATCTTATAAAAGTTTTAAAATACCTACTTTGTTATTTTTATATTAAAATAATAGAGAAATACTTAAACCTGTAGACAGTGGTTTCTCAGGTTTGCTATTAATTGCAAAATATAATTGGGGAAGGGTTATTTATATTTTCCAAATTGTTCACAAAAATATGTTGATTGTATAATCATAAAGTATATTAAATAATTTGATATAAGAATCACACTATAAATTATTACAAAGAAATAATGAGAAATTATTAACCTTTGCATTTGGAATGACTTCTATAAAAATGAAAGGCAATATACTTTATAGGTAAAAGTTAAAAAATTACTTTTATGAAAAAGTAAAATCTGAGAACTTTGTCACAGAAAACAAATCTTGGTCTCAGATCAACTATTATGTTGGTCTGGTTTTTTTTTTTTTAAGTTAGTGAATGCCCTTCCTTTGAGAGAAGATGCTAAAATACTGCTGCACACAAAAATATTACATAAAATGTAGACAAAAAGGAACTTAAAAAAGATTGTACTGTGGGATGCTTGAAGTTTATACAAACATTCAAATGTACAGATTTTATAGTCTGGAAATTTAGACAGAAACAGACTGCCAACATTCTAGGTCATCCTGACCCAAACTCTTCCTAGAATCGATTGATACAGATATTCCATTCTATTTCTTATCTATGCTTGAACCAAATACCAAATCACCTGAAAAAAATACTGTGACAACATAAAAGAAGATGTCAGTAAATGAAATAGATTCACATGCTTGGAGGAAAAGAGTACTGTAAAGATGCTAGTTCTTTCAAAATTAATACATAAGTTCAATAAAAATCCATCCTAAATCTCTTTTTGATTTGTTTGCTTTTTTGTGGTTGTGGTTGTTTTATAACTTGACATACTGATTCTAAATTTCATCTTGGAGATTAAATGTATGAAATAGCTAAGGAAATAATGAGAAAAAAAGAAGTATGGAAAGAGGTTTTCATCATAAATCTTTATTAATGGAAAGTGTGGTGCTGATGAAGGAATAGTCAAATAGATCAATGGAAAGCATGGAGAATATGTGTATATGATAATTTACTATGTAATAAAGGTGGCACTTCAAATCAATGAGGAAAGATTTGATTATTCATGAAATGACTATGTGTTTGGAAACAGAAAAAGTTTATTTCCTATATAATGTTAAATATAAAAATAAATTTCTGCAAGATTATATATGGAAATAAACTACACATTAAGAAGCCAAATATAATAGAATATTTTTCTAATTTTGAGATAAGAAACATATTTAAACATTTCATAAAATCTAAGTAAAATTAAATATACAAGTAAGACCAGATAATATTTTTTAAAGTTTATGTAGTGAGGTATTTCATGAACAAACTAAACAGAAAAAGAATTTATTATGTGAACTGTTTTAAAGCAACTTTTAGCTGTTAATACGTCAGCACTAATTGCAATTATACAACAGTTTTGGAGAGATATTTGCTAGAATATATAAAGAGGCTTGAAAATTGTGACAGCCTTTATATTAGATGCCGTGGTGTGCCAGACCATCAGGAAAGAACTTATTCCTTCACTTTTTCTTGGGAATGTCGGCAGCAGAAAACCCTCTTTGGGAATAGCTATGCTGTGTAAATCCTTCTTACCTGAAGTCTTGCTCCCTTCCCTTAACCACCTCACAACCAGTAACTAGTAAATGCATTGGTAAAAAGATTTAGCCCTTCTACCTCAACTCAGGATAAATCTGAAGGAGTATTTCAGCTTACAGTTTCACATGAAGTTATCTGAGATCACTTTGATCATGCATCAAAGCCCAAATTCTCCCTCTACCCAATTCAGCGCTCTTCCCTGCCACCTTCCTTGAAGAAATCCATCCATCTCAAAGTTAAATATCTGGGAAATTGACCTACAAGTAGAAAATGAACCCAGATACAGGGGAAAATATACAGGGTCATCGAGGGATTGTTTACAATAAGAAAAAGCTTGAAAACACTTAAATATTCATATATTCACATATGAATATTTGAATATAATATACACATATATAATATGTATATATACACATACGCATATGACATTGTAATATAATGCAGCAATTAGATTTACTTGCAAATAATTTGTGATAGCATCAGAAATTTTACTGTTACAATGTTAAATGAAAAAAAAGTAACTTTTAGACCAGTGAAACTACTCTGTATCTTGCTATAATGGAATGTACATATTATTATCTATGTCCAAGCCCGCAGAGTGTACAACATCAAGAATGAACCCTAATGTAATCTATGGACTCTGAGTGATGAGGATGTGTCAATGTATATTCATCAATTATTTTTAAAAAATGTACCACTCTGGTGGAGAATGTTGATAATAGGGGAGTATATATCTGAGGAGGTATTTGGGATATCTTTGTACCTTCTGCAAAATTTTGCTATGTATCTAAAACTGCTCTAGAAAATAGTCTAAATAAACAAACTAATTAATTAACTACATTTTTAAAGTTAAGTAACAAAACAATTTATGTAATGTGATTCCTATTATGTAAACACATGCATAGGAATGAAGAGAAGAAATAAATATACAGTGAGTAATTCTTTTTCTCCCTATGCTTCTAAATTTTCTGTTTCCCTAAATGTCATATATAAATTAGAAAAATAATTTATATTTTTAATAAATCTGTTAAAATGGTGATCCAGAAAGATAATTATTACCTTCAATTTATACAGAGTTTTTAACTGCAAATTTGAGACTTGTTAAAGCAAATCATATCCCATTCACATAATACTATTAGCAGCAGATTTGAGAGTCAAACTTAAGTGTTTCAAGTGCAGTAGTCTTTCACTTGATCTTCATACGCTGTGAAAGAATCATAGTATATGCTAAATAATCTATTTTATAGATATATATGTGTGTATATATATATATACACACACACACACACACACATACACACACTCGGAATGGCTTAGTCAACATAAACATGGCCTGAGTTATATAAAATATTGTTATTATGATTAAAAAGTTAAAAACATTACATTGAGTTAAAGATTTTTCTTAGATTCATGATCTTTTAGCAGAAGAACATGTATATCTTGTATTTAATATAGAATACCTTTTGCAGAGGACTCCCATATACCAGGCTCTGAAAGATACTCACTTAAAAAAGTAAATTCTAACACTGAGAAATTTAACTCTTTATCTTTTTATTTTAAAATCATGTTGGAGTTAAAGAAGTGTTTCAAAGACAGTAAAGAGACTTCCTTATTCCTTTCTCCAAGTTCCCCATGTTACATAATCATCTTACATCAATCAAAGCTAAGAAATTAATGTTGATACAATATTATTAACAAAACTATAGGCTTATTCAGATTCCACCAGTTTTTCCACTGACATCTTTTTATCTGTCCAAGGATCTAATCTAGAGTCCTACATTGCATTTCTTTGTCTTGTCTTCTTACTCTTTTCTAATATGTTACAGTTCCTAAGTCTGTCTTTGTTTTTTTATGACCTTGGCATTTTTGAAAAACTCTGGTTAATGGTTTTATAGAAGGTGCATCAGTTTGGTTTTTTCTAATGTCTTCTCTAGTTAGATTGAAGTTATGGATTTGAGCAAAGAACACCACAATGGTGAGGTGCCCCTTAGTGCTTTATGTAAGGTGTGTGTGACTGTAAGTCTCAATACTGATAATATTAACTTTGATCACTTGGTGAAAATGGTGTCTTCCAGGTGTCTCTCTAGTAAAGTTACACTTTTATACTTTGTAAATAATATTTATTTGGGGAGATATTTTGAGACTATGCACATATACTGTTTTAATTAAACACATCCTCTTCTTAATTTGCACAATAATCTCTATTTTATGCTTACAGTAATTATGATTACAGTGTTCTAACAATGATATTCTATTTCTTTCTTCAAAATTGATTAATTAAAACTCTTCTGTAAGAAGGAATTGTCCCTTCTCTTTATGATTTCTTTATATCAGTTTGGCATATGAGTATTTATTTTATTTTATGAGCAATTATTTTATTATGCTACAATTCAACATTATCATTTTTTTTGCTGATCAAATTGTTCCAGCTTTGGAGATTGGGACCTCTTTCAGGTTAATTCTTAGGTCTTTCAAAAGGCCCCACTCTTTTTAATTGAAACTTCCTTCTAGGAACATAAAATGACCCACGTTTAATTTATATTTTTCTTGCATATCCCTAGAATCAATCACATCTTTAAAGAGTCCTGGTTCCTTGTACAGGAGAATACTATTTAAAAATAAATATATGTTGGGAGGCATCAAGTTTGTTCACTGCTACTAGGGTATCACTGCCTATAGGCTGCTCAGAAGACAAAGCTAGAAAACTTATATATGTATATATACTAACCCATGTTTACACCCACCTATATCCATCTCTCTCTGTGTGTGTATCTACATGTATATATATATTTTATACAGATATCTTTGACTGCACTCCAGGAGCACAGGGTTTTTTTCCATTCTCTCTTTGCTTAATTATGACTTCTATCTTTAATAATTCTCTTTATCTATATTTGCCCATTTATTCAGTCCAACTATAGCTATAAAATAGTTTCAGAATCTGACCGGTTTCCTTGTGAGAAGTAGCCATTTTAATCAGAGTACAGAGTTTGTGTACAGTTATTTTGTTTTTAGCTTCACAATATCCAGTCAAAACACTGTTTTCTAAAGTTACTTCGGTAAGAGCTTTTCTTCTCCACTCCCTATATTTAGAGATGTCATTCATGTGTAATAAGGTTGAATTCATTTGTCACAGTCTATGGTCCTTCTTGTTTCCTATATATTCTGGTGAAATTTTTATTTGCATACAGTAAAATTGTCTCTTTTTTTGTACAGTTCTATGGGCTTTGGCAAATGCATAGATTTTTGTCTACTATCGTAATGTCATACAGAAGAGTTTCATCACCCCCAAAGTTGCTCTATGCTCCACCCACCCCCAAACCCTGGGAACCAGCAACTAATCCTTATAATTTTGCCTTTTCCAGAATGTCATATAAATGGAAACATCATAAAACATGTACTCTTAGGGTTTTGTTTCTCTCACTTATCAAAACGCATAAGATTTATTTATGTTGTTGTATAAAACACTACATCGTGCTCTTTTTGGTTGCTGAGTTGTATTCTATTGTATGAGTATACTACCATATATTAATTCACCCATTTAAGAACATCTGGGTTCTTTCAAGTTTTTTGTTGTTATAATAAAGCTGCTTATGCAAAAATTGGTGTCCAAGTTTTTGTGTGAAGGTAAGTTTTGAATTCACGTGGTCAAAAAACAGAGTAAGATTGATGGGTTTGGATGGTAAGTGTACATTTAACTTTATAAAACACAACCGTGTGCAAGTTTGTTACATAAGTAAACTTGTGTCATGGGAGTTTGTTGTGCAGATTATTTCATCACCCAGGTATTAGGCTTAGTACCTAATAGTTATTTTTCCTGAACCTCTCCCTGTTACCCTCTACCCCCCAATAGGCCTCAGCAAGTGTGTGTTGTTACTTAAAATAAAAGTTAAAAAAAACTGGAAAATCTGAGTCACAAGTATAATAATGCTCTCTGAACATTTTGGCCGTGATGAAGCAGGAGAAATAAACCATTTAAGAGAATTTTTAAAAAATAATTCAAGCAGTTTTCTCAAAGTGGCCATAAGTTCGTACCATCAATGTAGGGCAGTTTCAGTTGCTCTGCATACTCGCTGATTCTTAGTATTGTCAGGTTTTGTTACTGTTTGTTTTGTTTTGCCATTTTGATAGCTTTGTAATGGCATCACACTATAGTTTGACCTTACATTTTCCTAATGAAGAATAATATTGTGCATGTTTTAAAATACTCATATGTCATATGTATGGGTCTGTTCTCTTGCTGCTAGCAAAGACATGCTCGAGGCTGGGTAATTTTTATTTTTTATTTATTTTTATTTTTATTTTTATTTTTTTTTACAATTTTCTTTTTCTTTTTTTTTACATTTTATTTTTTTTTATTTTTATTTTTTTAATTTATTATTATTATACTGTAAGTTTTAGGGTACATGTGCACAATGTGCAGGTTAGTTACATATGTTTACATGTGCCATGCTGGTGTGCTGCACCCGCTAACTCCTCATCTAGCATTAGGTATATCTCCCAGTGCTTAACCTCCCCCCTCCCCCCACCCCACAACAGTCCCCAGAGTGTGATGTTCCCCTTCCTGTGTCCATCTGTTCTCATTGTTCAATTCCCACCTATGAGTGAGAACATGCGGTGTTTGGTTTTTTGTTCTTGCGATAGTTTACTGAGAATGATGATTTCCAATTTCATCCATGTCCCTACAAAGGATGCGAACTCATCATTTTTTATGGCTGCATAGTATTCCATGGTGTATATGTGCCACATTTTCTTAATCCAGTCTATCATTGTTGGACATTTGGGTTGGTTCCAAGTCTTTGCTATTGTGAATAATGCCGCAATAAACATACGTGTGCATGTGTCTTTATAGCAGCATCATTTATAATCCTTTGGGTATATACCCAGTAATGGGATGGCTGGGTCAAATGGTATTTCTAGTTCTAGATCACTGAGGAATCGCCACACTGACTTCCACAATGGTTGAACTAGTTGACAGTCCCACCAACAGTGTAAAAGTGTTCCTATTTCTCCACATCCTCTCCAGCACCTGTTGTTTCCTGACTTTTTAATGATTGCCATTCTAACTGGTGTGAGATGGTATCTCATTGTGGTTTTGATTTGCATTTCTCTGATGGCCAGTGATGGTGAGCATTTTTTCATGTGTGTTTTGGCTGCATAAATGTCTTCTTTTGAGAAGGGTCTGTTCATGTCCTTCACCCACTTTTTGATGGGGTTGTTTGTTTTTTTCTTGTTAATTTGTTTGAGTTCATTGTAGATTCTGGATATTAGCCCTTTGTCAGATGAGTAGGTTGCGAAAATTTTCTCCCATTTTGTAGGTTGCCTGTTCACTCTGATTGTAGTTTCTTTTGCTATGCAGAAGCTCTTTAGTTTAATTAGATCCCCTTTGTCAATTTTGGCTTTTGTTGCCATTGCTTTTGGTGTTTTAGACATGAAGTCCTTGCCCATGCCTATGTCCTGAATGGTAATGCCTAGGTTTTCTTCTAGAGTTTTTATGGTTTTAGGTCTAACGTTTAAGTCTTTAATCCATCTTGAATTGATTTTTGTATAAGGTGTAAGGAAGGGATCCAGTTTCAGCTTTCTACATATGGCTAGCCAGTTTTCCCAGCACCATTATTAAACAGGGAATCCTTTCTCCATTGCTTATTTTTCTCAGGTTTGTCAAAGATCAGATAGTTGTAGATATGCGGCGTTATTTCTGAGGGCTCTGTTCTGTTCCATTGATCTATATCTCTGTTTTGGTACCAGTACCATGCTGTTTTGGTTACTATAGCCTTGTAGTATAGTTTGAAGTCAGGTAGTGTGATGCCTCCAGCTTTGTTCTTTTGGCTTAGGATTGACTTGGTGATGCAGGCTCTTTTTTGGTTCCATATGAACTTTAAAGTAGTTTTTTCCAGTTCTGTGAAGAAAGTCATTGGTAGCTTGATGGGGATGGCATTGAATCTGTAAATTACCTTGGGCAGTATGGCCATTTTCACGATATTGATTCTTCCCACCCATGAGCATGGAAAGTTCTTCCATTTGTTTGTATCCTCTTCTATTTCCTTGAGCAGTGGTTTGTAGTTCTCCTTGAAGAGGTCCTTCACATCCCTTGTAAGTTGGATTCCTAGGTATTTTATTCTCTTTGAAGCAATTGTGAATGGGAGTTCACTCATGATTTGGCTCTCTGTTTGTCTTTTGTTGGTGTATAAGACTGCTTGTGATTTTTGTACATTGATTTTGTATCCTGAGACTTTGCTGAAGTTGCTTATCAGCTTAAGGAGATTTTGGGCTGAGACGATGGGGTTTTCTAGATATACAATCATGTCATCTGCAAACAGGGACAATTTGACTTCCTCTTTTCCTAATTGAATACCCTTTATTTCCTTCTCCTGCCTAATTGCCCTGGCCAGAACTTCCAACACTATGTTGAATAGGAGTGGTGGGAGAGGGCATCCCTGTCTTGTGCCAGTTTTCAAAGGGAATGCTTCCAGTTTTTGCCCATTCAGTATGATGTTGGCTGTGGGTTTGTCATAGATAGCTCTTATTATTTTGAGATACGTCCCATCAATACCTAATTTATTGAGAATTTTTAGCCTGAAGGGTTGTTGAACTTTGTCAAAGGCCTTTTCTGCATCTATTGAGATAATCATGTGGTTTTTGTCTTTGGTTCTGTTTATATGCTGGATTACATTTATTGATTTGCGTATATTGAACCAGCCTTGCATCCCAGGGATGACGCCCACTTGATCATGGTGGATAAGCTTTTTGATGTGCTGCTGGATTTGCTTTGCGAGTATTTTATTGAGTCAATGTTCATCATGAATATTGGTCTAAAATTCTCTTTTTTCGTTGTGTCTCTGCCAGGCTTTGGTATCAGGATGATGCTGGCCTCATAAAATGCATTAGGGAGGATTCCCTCTTTTTCTATTGATTGGAATAGTTTCAGAAGGAATGGTACCAGTTCCTCCTTGTACCTCTGGTAGAATTCAGCTGTGAATCCATCTGGTCCTGGACTCTTTTTAGTTGGTAAGCTATTGATTATTGCCACAATTTCAGCTCCTGTTATTGGCCTATTCAGAGATTCAACTTCTTCCTGGTTTAGTCTTGGGAGAGTGTATGTGTCGAGGAATTTATCCATTTCTTCTAGATTTTCTAGTTTATTTTCATAGAGGTGTTTGTAGTATCCTCTGATGGTAGTTTGTATTTCTGTGGGATCGGTGATGATATCCCCTTTATCATTTTTTATTACATCTATTTGATTCTTCTCCCTTTTTTTCTTTATTAGTCTTGCTAGCGGTCTATCAATTTTGTTGATCCTTTCAAAAAACCAGCTCCTGGATTCATTAATTTTTTTGAAGGGTTTTTTTTGGTCTCTATTTCCTTCAGTTCTGCTCTGATTTTAGTTATTTCTTGCCTTCTGCTAGCTTTTGAATGTGTTTGCTCTTGCTTCTGTAGTTCTTTTAATTGTGATGTTAGGGTGTCAATTTTGGATCTTTCCTGCTTTCTCTTGTGGGCATTTAGTGCTATAAATTTCCCTCTACACACTGCTTTGAATGCGTCCCAGAGATTCTGGTATGTTGTGTCTTTGTTCTCGTTGGTTTCAAAGAACATCTTTATTTCTGCCTTCATTTCATTATGTACCCAGTAGTCATTCAGGAGCAGGTTGTTCAGTTTCCATGTAGTTGAGCAGTTTTGAGTGAGATTCTTAATCCTGAGTTCTAGTTTGATTGCACTGTGGTCTGAGAGACAGTTTGTTATAATTTCTGTTGTTTTACATTTGCTGAGGAGAGCTTTACTTCCAAGTATGTGGTCAATTTTGGAATAGGTGTGGTGTGGTGCTGAAAAGAATGTATATTCTGTTGATTTGGGGTGGAGAGTTCTGTAGATGTCTATTAGGTCCACTTGGTGCAGAGCTGAGTTCAATTCCTGGGTATCCTTGTTGACTTTCTGTCTCGTTGATCTGTCTAATGTTGACAGTGGGGTGTTAAAGTCTCCCATTATTAATGTGTGGGAGTCTAAGTCTCTTTGTACGTCACTCAGGACTTGCTTTATGAATCTGGGTGCTCCTGTATTGGGTGCATATATATTTAGGGTAGTTAACTCTTCTTGTTGAATTGATCCCTTTACCATTATGTAATGGCCTTCTTTGTCTCTTTTGATCTTTGTTGGTTTAAAGTCTGTTTTATCAGAGACTAGGATTGCAACCCCTGCCTTTTTTTGTTTTCCATTTGCTTGGTAGATCTTCCTCCATCCTTTTATTTTGAGCCTATGTGTGTCTCTGCACGTGCGATGGGTTTCCTGGATACAGCACACTGATGGGTCTTGAGTCTTTATCCACTTTGCCAGTCTGTGTCTTTTAATTGGAGCATTTAGTCCATTTACATTTAAAGTTAATATTGTTATGTGTGAATTTGGCTGGGTAGTTTTTAAAGGAAAGAAGTTTAACTGACTCTAAGTTCCGCATGTCTGGGGAGGCCTCACAATCATGGCAGAAGGCAAAGGGGAAGCAAGACATGTCTTACATGGCAGCAGGCAAGAAGAAGTGCTGAGCAAAAGGGGGAAAAGCCGCTTGTAAAACCATCAGATCTAGTGAGAACTCACTCACTATCACAAGAAGAGCATGAGGGTAACTGCCCCCATGATTAAACTCCCTCCCACCAGGTCCCTTCCATGACACATGGGGATTATGGGAACTACAATTCAAGATGAGATTTGGGTGGGGATGCAGCCAAACCATATCATCATATTTACAATTTCTTTAGTAAAATGTCTTTTCAAATTCTTGACCATTTTTTATCTGCTGTTTATTTTCCTATTGTGAAGCTTTGGGAGTTTTTCTGAATAGAAGTCCTTTATCAGATATATAATTTTCAAAAATTTTCTATTGTGGCTTGTCTTTTCATTCTCTTAAAAGTATCATTAATAGGACAAATATTTTTAATTTGGTTATCATTCAATTTTTTTTTCTGTTATAGGTTGTTCTTTTGCTACACTATATAAAAACCCTTCACCAAAACCAAGATCACACAGATATTCTATGAATTTTTTGAGAAGTTTTATAGTGTATAAACCATTTTTTTAATTCATTCTAAGAACAATTTGAATTCTTTTAAAGAAACTATAAAGCAACTTAAAGGTTTTCCTTCATTTTGCTTTGTTTTGCATATAGATTTCCAACTGTTTCATTGGTGTGTGTTGAAAGACCATCCTTTGTCTCTGACTCTTGCTCTCTTCTGCCAGGATTCACGAAACTGTGACAAATTAACTTGTTAGCCTGCAAACAGGGCTAAAACTCAAACACTCATCATTTTTTGACAACAAAGAGTTCTTATGCCTTGAAATGGACATGTATTTCCTTGTGCTAAGCCTCCAGTAAGTTGGATTTAGTTGATCTAATTAAGACTTGAACTGGGTTTTAGGTTTATTGTTGCTATTGTTAGTTTTAGTACAACACAGGCATTAAAATCTTTTAGGGATTATTTTGTTTAGTGTAGGTGTTGATTTGCCAGAATTTTCCCCCCATTATTTACTCTACTGTGAGGTTTAGGTTTTCCCTTTGTACTGCACCTCAGAAATGCTTTGTTTCCTGCAAGTAATTCTTTCTTTATTGAACATTTGTTAACTTGATGGTAAAGGTGGGGAATTCAATGTTGTTCTGATAAAATTTAACTACAAGGTAGATAGGGTGTCCCTGGGTCTCTGGGATATTACTGTAACTACCCAGTGAGTTCTCCTTGCCCAGTGCCCAGACAGCAGATTTATCAAGACAGGGGAATTGCAGTAGGGAAAGAGTTTAATTCACACAGACATCTGGAGTTTTATTATTACTCAAATTAGTCTTCCTGAAAACCAGGGGATGTGGGTTTTTAAGGATAATTTGGTGGGTAAGGGGTCGGAAAGTGAGGAATACTGATTGATAGAATCAGAGATAAAATCGTGGTCAGTAGAAGCTGTCTTCTTGCACTGAGTCCGTTCCTGGGTGGAGACCACAAGACTAGATGAGCCAGTTTATTGATCTGGGTGTTTCCAGCTGATCCATGGTGTACAGGATCTGCAAAATATCTCAAGCACTAATCTTAGGTTTTATATTAAGGATGTTATCCCCAGGAGCAATTTGGGGAGGTTCAGTATCCTGCAGCCTCCAGCTGCGTGACTCCTAAACCATAATTTCTAATCTTGTGGCTAATTTCTTAGTCCTGCAAAGACAGTCTAGTCCCCAGGCAGGAAGGGAGTTTGTTTTGGGAAAGGGCTGTTATCATCTTGGTCTAAAAATTAAACTATAAGTTCCACCTCCCACCTCTCCACAAAGTTATCTTGGCCTATGCCCAGGAATGAACAAGGACAGCTTGGAGGTTAGAAGCAAGATTTAGTCAGTTACATCAGATATTTTTCACTGTCAAAATTTTCTCAGTTATAATTTTTGCAAAGGTGGATTCATTACCTCTTTAATGATTCTCTCTCCAGCACAGTTTTGAGCCCAGTCCTTATTTGCCAGGGGTATATGGTTCATGGCCTGTCCCTTTCTCCCAGCGGTAGTGGGTTTTCACCAGTGCCTGAGGACAATTAGTTTCCTTTGTGTCAGAGATTATTGCATTTCTTCCTTAGTGGAGATGAGGGAGAATGCCCCCAGAGTTCCTTACTGCTTTTGCACTGGTTTCTATTCTCCTCTCCTTTGGTTCTGTCTCCCTACACTGCAGAGTTTTTCTGTACTCTCTCGATCTTATTTGGTGGGGTATGTGCACACTAAGACTTCAGAAATTTGCCAATCATCTTGCTTGAACTCTACAGGAATCCAGGAGCAGCCTGCCCAGATAAGCCAGTGTTCTGGTTTTATGCCATACTCACAGGTGCCTGCCTCTCCTTAGATTTTGGGCCCTGCAACCTCCATGCTCTGATGCGTTTAAAAAATATACAGACTTCTGGCAAATCAACACCTACACTAAAACAAACTTCTTGTTTACTTGACTTTTGTTGTTTTTGTTGTAAGGTTGAGAATGATAATCCTTCTGGCTCTCTATATACCTGAGCAGAAATTGAGTGTCAATTTAATTCTTTTCTAAAATTTAATTTCAAAAAGCAACTGACTGAAAATTTGTACCTTTTTATTTTGAGAGACTCTCCATAATAATTTAGAGTTCTAAATTATGATGATTTTTCTTAATAATTCATTAATTAGGTACAGCTCTGCTGATTTAATGAAACAAGTAAATTCATGAGTCCTTGGAGCATCACAGCCTTGAGAAATTTCCTTAATACTTCTGTGACTCTGTGACTGAATTAGTAAAGCAATAATAACAAATTTTCCATCTAGTTCCAGCAATATAATGAAGATTTAAGAACTAAAAGTGTTTTGCTATTTTCAAAAGGTAATTTTTTTAAACAAAAATATTTGTTCTTATGGATTATTAACTGCACTGCCATGGAAATTTTATCTAGTATAAGTAACGTCATGACTAACCAAAGTAGAACAGAAAAATTGAGGGCAAAGAATAGATTCTTTACAACAAATGACATAAAATAACAGTCCTTAAAAAGTTAAATCACTGTATTTTTACAAAATAAAATTATTTTCTGACCTTTTAAAGTACATTTACATTTGAAAAATACAGAAATAATTCTAAAATTAAGGGGGAAAATTTCTGACTATGGAATATAAACTGTAATCAAAATTAAGCTACAAAAATTTGGGAGCGATTACCTATCCCCTAAAATTTTGTGTGAAATTTCACTGGAAAAACTCCAAAATTTTCTTCATCACCCTGCATATCTGCTTTATAGGCCCCATTCTTATTAGAAGAAATATCACATATTAAGGACAGTTATAAGATGAAGAAGGGTGCTCAAAGTTATAAAGAAGCTGACTAAACAACAAACTTGAAAATTGTTTCACAGCAAATGATAAGAGGGCTTAAGGAGTCTTTAAAAGAGAGACTTAAGAATAAGTAGGAGGATAATGATGATTACCATTTAATCCTGGATAATAATGCAAAGGTTAGAAGTCATATACAGTAACTTGCAGTGTATTATTTTAATGTTTTATTACTGTGATGGAAAGTATCTGACATAAAGATTGATTGGATGCAGGTCACCCCATCAACTCTTCTGTCGAAGTGGGTAAATCTCTTTGAGAAGATATGTCTGCAGACTGCCTGACTCTGACCTACTGTGTTGAGAACAACTGGCCTGTGCCAGATGTGTTTCATTCTGCTTATTATTGTGACTCAGAAATGCTTTGATCTTACAAAACTTTAACTTTGAAGATTAGGCCTGATGTGAAACAAGGAGCCATTATAAGGAATAAATTCCAAAAGCCTAGATACTCACACCTTTAACATACAGATTTAGTAGGAGGAATTATATTTATAGAAACATGAAAATTAATTTGTTCCCCGTAATTGAAGCAATGAACTATTTTTTAATGAATTCAGACTAATAATCTTAAATTATTTTCTGACTGCAAAGAATTTCTTTTTTAAAAGGCATATTTGAATAACAAAATTTTTTTCACCTCTGAAATAAAGTCCCAATCCTTTTATACAAGGTGCATAAAAAATCTCGGTACAATGTTTTCTCCAAGTTCAACTTTGCCTGATTTTCTTCAACAAAAGTCTACTGCTAAAAAAAATCTGAATACTACTAACCATTCTACTTATTTTTTTTATATTATGCTTTATTTTTGTAACACAATGTATGAATAAATTAATAATCCAAGAGAATTAATATGCTTAAAATGAAATACAACAGTTTCTGCTTTATTTTCAAACATTTCAAATCAGCAACCAATGATAGTTTTAAATTTTTCTTTTGATGTTTATCAACATATGCCACAAAGCCTAACCTATTATTTGGCTATAACCCTTGTTTGGTACTTAAATGTGCTGGCATTAATTATTTATTATTTCTCAATTGTTCATATTTATTAAAGAAACTCCAAAAAAGGGCCATGCACTTGCTATGACAATTTCCCTAGTCCCGTAAATGGCGTACTAATTGACTAATTTGAAGTTGTGTCTCTGAGTGTATCTGGTTTACCATGATTCATACTTCTATTGTTACAAAAAGTTCCTCCAAATGCTTTTAAGATTCTTATTTACAACATAAGTAGTCATTTGCAAAATATCATGATAATCTACATAAAGCTATAAATATAAATAAATAGTTGAAGATATTGTTGGACAATTTTTTAAATAATAAATGGAAAATGGAATAAACTTTTAGATATGTTCAAAAAGCTGAAAGAGAATTTGTATGTTTGACAAAGAAAACATACAATTTAAGTATTTCCCTATAGAACTGTTAATAAAGAATTATTAACAAAGAGTTGAGATGTTGGTATTTGTGACATGATTTTTCCCATTTGTAGCTTTCATCTTGGCTTATTTAATGCTGTATTTTTTTCTTGCAGAAATAGCTACCTTAGTCTTTGAACACTGGAATTATCCATACATTGTGTTTTCATTTAAATAAGAGCACATTAAGATTCTAGATGATTAATTTTTTTATAAAAAGAGATATAAATCAATGAAAATCCCCTATTTTTACGCTAGATACATGATGAAAAGTGCAACCATTGCATATCAGTTTCAATAGTGGCTTCTGTTTACATATTGTTATGTTTTAACTGGATGATAGACCTTGTACAACCAATATTATAAAGTCTATTTTAATTACATCAGAATTGGTTTATTCTGAGATGTTTGCTCTAAATCTAAAATTTTAGTGGATCTGTAATAATCCTGACTTTGTGTAAGTCTGCATATATCTAAGTTTCATCTTGTAAATTAAAGTGAAAACACTAGGGTAATTTATGTATATGTTGACTTAGCATCATACATATGTGTATGTTTACATAGATTTATGTGTGTGTATAATTTTACTCATAAATTAAATATATGAAACTCTTACAACACACAAGACACTATCTTTAGTAATCCTCTCAGAAACCCTATAGGTAGGATTATATATATTAACCTCCATACCAGCACAATTCAGACAGAGAAAAGTAACACTATTAATAATTTTCCTGGGGCAATAGGCAAAATTCAGGATGAATAGTCACCCCACCTAGAGAGTAAACATTTTCCAGACTAACTCATATGAGAATGATTTCTGCAATTACAAATGAGGACACCAAAGTTTAGAGAGACAAAGGAATTTATTCAAGTCACACATCTATTAAGCACATTAGGTAAAATTCAAATTTAGGATATATAATGAGAGAGACTCCTATTATATAAAATATAAAAATATAGTAGTTTCAGAACAGAAATTGTTGCATATTAGCAATTGATTAAATGTACATGTGGGTTTTTTTGGAATTCTGAGAGACATATATCTGGAAAGACATACAAGCAAACTGTTAACGGTGGTTACCCATGAAGAATGAGTGGTTGGATATAGGGAAATTTTCACTTTGGTATGTATAAATTTCTCCATTTTCAATTACCATACAATCCATCCCCCTATGATCTCCTGACATAGCCAAAGAGCATGTGTTATTTTACTGAAAGAAAATATGTCAACATTATTTATATTTTAACTTTTTAAATAAAAGACACACAAAAGTTAACTTCACAAACATCCTGTAAACATAAATGACATCCTGCTTTGAAAGTAATAGTTAGGATTACACTAATTTCAAGTTTATCATAACTGGAGCTAATATTTTGTATTTTAATAAAAAAGCTTTAAAACATTTTAATTGTCTAAAACATTGAAAGTTTGAAAGTATATTCATGTTTCAGTGAGAATAAAATAGGTTATATTAAATAATTTTAAAATGCAATTAAATAATGGACTCTACTTTTCAAATCTAATTGAGATTGTATCCTATTATTTTCTTGCTTTAAAAGTTTTTGGTTTAGATATATAAAATAATTAGTTTAATAAATTATTAAGCTCATATGTTTGTATAGAAACACAGAAAAATATTCACAATGATAAGATCTTATATTACAGTAAATGAAGTAAATCAAAGTCCTTTTTAAGTCAATCTTGGTTTTCATAAATTTCATACCTCAGAGGCTCATCTAAATTATGAGTGACTTTGTTGCAAGTATACTGGAAACTTTATAGTCTTAGAAGGGAAGATTATTTGCTTAAAGAAAAAATTTACATAAAATTTTGTTCCATAAAATACAAATCCCAAATAACCAAAGTAGCCACACAATTTTAGTGTACTTTTCTATGCAAGGAGAAGAAAGAAACAATCCTGAAGTGGACAATTGCTTGAAAAGAATCACTGGCAACTCACTAGAGAGTTACAGCTACTTGTGGTACTCTATAGGATTAAGGTCAGTTACTCTTTCCCTTATACCCAGTAGCTATGCAGTAAAAAGTTTGGTAACTGGAAGCTATCAATTTTGAAGTGAGGAATTGATAGAAATTTTATATACATTTGTGCTTGACTGATAAAAGTTAGGATGTGAGAATTGTTTTTTAACAAGCATGGGCCTTATCCTGTCCATTCTTACCCAAACAAGACTGATGACTCAGGAGGCTGAACTTCTGTTTTATCCATCTGTAAAAGGGAGATAAAATAGCATAAACATCAAAGGGTTGTTGTAAGTGTTGAAGACACAAAGGATGTAAATAGCATGTATTATATGTAAATAAAAGGAGATATGTGGTATAATTAACTTTTTTACTAGTATTATTTAAAAATAACAGAATAGGCTTAAGGAATGAATATGAACTAATATATTTTACTTATAAAAAATGTCTGAATTTCAGTTACTTTAAAAACCGAACAGCTATTTATGACCTTTCATATGTATAGCATAATGAAACAAGTTCTATCATTTTGGAAAAACAGAGGATATCTGATTAAAAATAATATTTTGTGGAGAGATTGTTCCAAGATGGCCGAATAGGAACAGCTGTGGTCTGCAGCTCCCAGCATGATCAACACAGAAGATGGGTGATTTCTGCATTTCCGACTGAGGTACCTGGTTCATCTCATTGGGACTACTTGGACAGTGCATGCAGCCCACAGAGGGTGAGCTGAAGCAGGGCGGGGCACCTCCTCACCTGGCAAGGACAAGGGGTCAGGAGATTTCCCTTTCCTAGCTAAGGGAAGCCTTAACAGATGGTACCTGGAAAATCGGGACACTCCTGCCCTAATACTGCACTTTTACAACAGTCTTAGCATATGGCACACCAGGATATTATATCCCATGCATGGCTTGGCAGATCTCATGCCCATGGAGCCTTGCTCACTGCTAGCACAGCAGACCGAGAGCAAATTGCAAGGTGGCAGCCAGGCTGGAGTAGGGGCATCCACCATTGCTGAGGCTTGAGTGGGTAAACAAAGTGGCCAGGAAGCTCGAACTGGGTGGAGCCCACCACAGCTTAACCAGGCCTGCCTGCCTCTGTAGACTCCACCTATGGGGGCAGGGCATAGCTAAACAAAAGGCAGTAGAAACTTCTGCAGACTCCTAGTCTCTGATAAAACAGACTTTAAACCAACAAAGATCAAGAGAGACAAAGAAGGCCATTACATAATGGTAAAGGGATAATTCAACAAGAAGAGCTGACTATCCTAAATATATACGCACCAAATACAGGAGCAACCAGACTCATAAAGCAAGTCCTTAGAGACCTACAAAGAGACTTAGACTCCCACACAATAATAATGGGAGATTTTAACACCCCACTGTCAAAATTAGACAGATCAACGAGACAGAAGGTTAGCAAGGATATCCAGGACTTGAACTCAGCTCTGCACCAAGTGGACCTAATAGACATCTACAGAACTCTCCACCCCAAATCAACAGAATATACGTTCTTCTCAGCACCGCATCTCACTTATTCCAAAATTGACCTCATAGTTGGAAGTGAAGCAATCCTCAGCAAATGTGAAAGAAGAGAAATCACAATAAACTGTCTCTCAGTCCACAGTGCAATCAAATTAGAACTCAGGATTAAGAAACTCACTCAAAACTGCACAACTACATGGAAGCTGAACAACCTGCTCCTGAATGACTACTGGATAAATAACGAAATGCAGGCAGAAATAAAGATGTTCTTTGAAACCAATGAGAACAAACACACAACACACCAGAATCTCTGGGACACATTTAAAGCAATGTGTAGAGGGATATTTATAGCACTAAATTCCCACAAAAGAAAGCAGGAAAGATCTAAAATCGACACCCAAACATCACAATTAAAATAACTAGAGAAGTGAGAGCAAACACATTCAAAAGCTAGGAGAAGGCAAGAAATAACTAAGATCAGAGCAGAACTGAAGGAGATAGAAACACAAAAAACTCTTCAAAAAATCAATGAATCCAGGAGCTGGTTTTTTGAAAAGATCAACAAAATTGATAGACCACTAGCAAGACTAATAAAGAAGAAAAGAGAGAAGAATCAAATAGATGCAATAAAAATGATAAAAGGGAGATCACAACCAATTCCACAGAAATACAAACTACCATCAGAGAATACTATAAACACCTCTATGCAAATAAACTAGAAAATCTAGAAGAAATGGATAAATTCCTGGACACATACATCCTCCCAAGACTAAACCAGGAAGAAGTTGAATCCCTGAATAGACCAATAACAGGCTCTGAAATTGAGGCAATAATTAATAGCCTACCAACCAAAAAAAGTCCAGGACCAGATGGATTCACAGCCGAATTCTACCAGAAGTACAAGGAGGAGCTAGTATCATTCCTTCTGAAACTATTCCAATCAATAGAAAAAGAGGGAATCCTCCCTAACTCATTTTATGAGGCCAGCATCATCCTGATACCAAAGCCTGGCAGAGACACAACAAAAAAAGAGAATTTTAGACCAATATACCTGATGAACATCGATGCAAAAATCCTCAATAAAATACCACCATGATAAAGGGGGCTTCATCCCTAGAATGCAAGCCTGCTTCAACATATGCAAATCAATAAATGTAATCCATCACATAAACAGAACCAAAGACAAAAATCAAATGATTATCTCAATAGATGCAGAAAAGTCCTTTGATAAAATTCAACAGTCCTTCATGCTAAAAACTCTGAATAAACTGAGTTTTGATGGAACATATCTCAAAATAATAAGAGCTATTTATGACAAACCCACAGCCAATATCTTACTGAATGGTCAAAAACTGGAAGCATTCCCTTTGAAAACTGGTACAAGACAGGGATGGCCTCTCTCACCACTCCTATTCAGCGTAGTGTTGGAAGTTCTGGCCAGGGCAATCAGGCAGGAGAAAGAAATAAAGGGTATTCAATTAGGAAAAGAGGAAGTCAAATTGTCCCTGTTAGCAGATGACATGATTGTATATTTAGAAAACCCCATGGTCTCAGCCCAAAATCTCCTTAAGCTCATAAGCAATTTCAGCAAAGTCTCAGGATACAAAATCAATGTGCAAAAATCACCAGCATTCTTATACACCAATAACAGACAAACAGAGAGCAAAATCATGAGTGAACTCCCATTCACAATTGCTTCAAAGAGAATAAAATACCTGGGAATCCAACTTACAAGGGTTGTGAAGGACCTCTTCAAGGAGAACTACAAAACACTGCTCAAAGAAATAAGAGAGGACACAAACAAATGGAAGAACATTCCATGCTCAGGGATAGGCAGAATCAACATCATGAAAATTGCCATACTGCGCAGGGTAATTTATAGATTCAATGCCATCCATCAAGCTACCAATGACTTTCTTCACAGAATTGGAAAAAACTACTTTAAAGTTCATATCGAACGAAAAAAGAGCCTGCATAGCCAAGACAATCCTGAGCAAGAAGAACAAAGCTGGTAGCATCATGCTACCTGACTTCAAACTATACTACAAGGCTACAGTAACCAAAACAGCATGACACTGGTACCAAAACAGAGATATAGACCAACGGAACACAACAGAGGCCTCAGAAATAATACCACACATCTACAACCATCTGATCCTTGACAAACCTGACAAAAACAAGAAATGGGGAAAGGATTCCTTATTTAATAAATGGTGCTTGTAAAAATGGCTAGCCATATGTAGACAGCTGAAACTGGATCCCTTCCTTACACCTTATACAAAAATTAATTCAAGATGGATTAAAGACTTCAATGTTAGGCCTAAAATCATAAAAACCCTAGAAGAAAACCTAGGCAATACCATTCAGGACATTGTCATGGACAAGGACTTCATGACTAAAACACCAAAAGCAATGGCAACAAAAGCCAAAATAGACAAAGGGGATCTAATTAAACTAAAGAGCTTCTGCATAGCAAAAGAAACTACCATCAGAGTGAACAGGCAACCTACAGAATGGGAGAAAATTTTTGCAATCTACCCATCTGACAAAGGGCTAATATCCAGAATCTACAAAGAACTTAAAAAAATTTACAAGAAAAAATCATACAACCCCATCAACAAGTGGGCGAAGGATCTGAACGGACACTTCTCAAAAGAAGACATTTATGCAGTCAATAGACACATGAAAAAATGCTCATGATCACTGGTTATCAGAGAAATGCAAATCAAAACCACAATGAGATACCATCTCATACCAGTTAGAATGGCAATCATTAAAAAGGAAACAACAGGTGCTGGAGAGGATGTGGAGAAATAGGAACAATTTTACACTGTTGATGGGATTGTAAACTAGTTCAACCATTGTGGAAGACAGTGTGGTGATTTCTCAAGGATCTAGAAATAGAAATACCATTTGACTCAGCCATCCCATTACTGGGTATATACCCAAAGGATTATAAATGATGCTGCTATAAAGACACATGCACACGTATGTTTATTGCGGCATTATTCACAATAGCCAGTGATCCCATTACTGTGTATATACCCAAAGGATTATAAATCATGCTACTATAAGGACACATGCACATGTATGTTTACTGCAGCACTATTTACAATAGCAAAGACTTGGAACCAACCCAAATGCCCACCAATGATAGAATGGATTAAGAAAATGTGGCATATATACACTATGGAATACTATGCAGCCATAAAAAAGGATGAGTTCATGTCCTTTGTAGGGACATGGATGAAACTGGAAACCATCATTCTCTGCAAACTATCGCAAGGACAGAAAACCAAACACCACATGTTCTCACTCATAGGGGGGAATTGAACAATGAGAACACTTGGATACAGGGTGGGGAACATCACACACTGGGGGCTGTCATGGAGTGGGGGGCTGTGGGTGGGATAGCATTAGGAGAAATACCTAATGTAAATAACAAGTTATTGGGTGCAGCACAACAACATGGTACATATATACATATGTAACAAACCTGCACGTTGTGCACATATACCCTAGAACTTAAAGTATAATAATAAAATAAAATAATATAATGTAATTATTTGCCCTTAGTATTCTACTTTAAGCATGAAAATGCATGTTCTTTGAATATGGTGTTTTTTTCTGGCCCCCTTCACTATAGAATCTACCACTTAGTACTGTGTCAACTAGATATTGACCTTTAATTATTACTGATTATTGCTGATGTTGGTGATTAAAGAATGACTAAAAAGTGATGCTCATGTGATAAAATTGGAGAGAAAGAAATAAAGAAGGAATTTTGGTAAGAATGAAAAAAGGAAAGTAAGAGAACTGTTTTGTATGTGATTTACTGCAACTGATTACGTGGAAGTTGAAAGTGGTTCTACTATCCGGCCTTTAATCTTTTTTAAAAGAGCCTATACTGACTTGGAAATGGGTGAACTGATACAGAGAAAAACTGAGGGGAGGATACTGGTGTCAAAGGACTCACTTTCCTTCCATCTGTAATTGCAGCATTATCTGCCATGCTTCCAGAAATGGGAGCAAGTGAAAGGGGAAGACAGATTGCTTCTTGGTCTCCCTGCTGTGCCTAGATGATTGTACATTTTAGAGGAAAAAAAATTAATAATCTGATTTTTTAAATCCTCACCCACACTTGATCCTCAGCTAAATATTTTTTAAAGTGACACTTTTAGGTTAACTTTCATTTCTTTCGATTACACTACCCTCTGCTCCAGTTTTTAGTTGAGATTTCAAAGGTCATGCTCCAAAAAAAGCACTTTATTGTGATATTCTGAGTCAAAATTAAAGAGAAAAATTGTGACTAGTCTCATAGGAACTCCTAAGGGAGTAAGGCTTTGTCTTCTTTTAAACACAGTATGTTTGAGGGAACTTCAAAGGTTGTAGAATAAAAATTAATTTTGAAATCACATAAAATTCTTATCTCTACCCTAAGTTATCTGAAGAGTTTTCTACTTCTACTCAAAAGTCCTATAATTGTTGGAAAATTAAGGCTACAATGCAATTTAAGGTAATTTGGAAACAAATACGTTCATATAACTGAGGGGAAAAATGATGGTGCTGAAGTGGTTTTCGTGATTTTCTCATTTACCCTCACACAGTATATAGTAGCATGTTGTTATAGTGAGCAGGTGGGCAGGTAAAGAAATGATACCAGTTAAGTAATACATTTTCCAGTTGTCATTCTGCTGTTGCCAATAATTACTTGATTTTTTTTAAAGAAGCCTATTTAACATTTTGAGTTTGGGGATTACAATCATGTACTTAAAGTTAAAACTCATTTTAGTCAAGTAACAGGGAAGAAACATTATGATTAAATTATGTTTAACCCTGGCTTTCATAAACTCATCAATATTATTTGTTCAATTTGAGTTAAATTGTACATGTAAACTCATATTTCTACACAAATATAGAGTGAAAGCAGTTGTCACCTCCCCTAGTTTCATTAACACTCTCATAGTTAAATGGAAATCAAATATTTACAACTATCATCTCCATCTCTCACTGGTCTGTCTCTTATTTTTGGTCATCATTGGCAATTAAGATTTCCCTTACTGTCAGCATCAACTTTTTCCTATAGCTAAATTCAGCATTCTTCTTAGATGCTTAGCTCTGTGCTAAGAGCAGATGACCACTTTGGGTTTTTCTGCTATCCCACTTCTAAAATTAAAACTAAAACTAAAACAAAAAACAATGTCTCATTTTGGTGTTAATAATTGGATATGTATATTTTAAAAGGCTTGGGGACTAGGCCAACTCCCACCTCCTCTTCACCCTGAGAAGTGCCTCTACTACAGAACCACAGATACTAGCCAGCGAGGTTTGTGACTTTTCTATGAGGACATGACCTTGTCCCTCAGTCCAGCTTACCTAACAGGGGCTGTCAGTCAACTGCTTAGAAACATCACTATTGTGTCTGCTGTATTCTCATTGCTGATTTGATGGGATTTAAGGTGATAAGCCTAATCCTTAACAGGAGCAGTCAGTGCTATACACTCAGTGTATCGCAAATATTCCCATCACCAAAATAAGCCTCCAAGGGAGCTCATCGATCAACTTTCTGTTATTCTCTACTGCCTCTGAACTGGTGGGCCCTTGAGACATCCTGTATACCTGGATCTCCTATCTTCTATATTCAGATTGTGGGGAGCCAGGAGTATATTTCACATTTTTGCTACTCTATTGGACCAAGGTTCGAACGTCCTTTGCCTATTTTTTTTCACTTAAGCCAACTACTACTCCTTAGTCTTGCTGCCTTTTGGGATCTGAAACTCAAAAGCAGTTCTTCTCAATGTGTAATATCCCTGTTTTATTCCTTGACACTTCTTTCCAGTGCCTGAAGAGCTTCCCCTTCCCATGTTATGGGAACTCATCCTATTTTATATATTTTATCTTTCTAGATAGTATTTGCTCTTCCAATATCTAATGCAATAATGAGATAGTGCTGAATGAAATGGAACAAGTTACCAAGAAAAGAAAAAAAAACATATGGGAGAGGCAATGGAGATGGAGTGGGGAAATCAATTGTATTATCCCATTAATACGAATGCCAAGTTTTATATATCATTCTATGTAGGGAGACCCCCTGAAACTATTGCTACAGAATAAAAGATGAATTGCTCCTGATTATTGTAAATACAAAATTGCATGCAGGATTGTGTAAAGACAATGCCAGGTTGGACTGCCAGAATGAGCCAATAATGCATGATGTGCTTCCCCCTGCAGAGAGCCTATGAATGGATGTGCAGTCAAGGAGGTTTCACATCACCAAGATTCCTATCCCAGAAAAGCAGATGTTCATAGCTCTGGGAATGGAATGCAACCCTTGTGGAGAGCCTATAAACGGATGCATGGGGGGTGCCTGTCCATATGGATAAGATAGGGCTACAAATGCCCTCATCTTGCCAGGGCTCTTCTAGGCCTCTTTAGGGTTAAGGCATACTCCCTTCTGAGAATTTCTGGTCTAACTGGTTGTGTAGCTTCACATCCTGTTTCTATGGATTGTTTGTAACCAGCTTTTGCTGCAACTGTTACTGCTTATTAATATCTTGCTAATCATAGGTTGTGGAAAGACTGTGTTTCTGTTTTAAGGCTCTGTTAGAAATTACTGATGCACACATTATATTGTAAATTCTTATCTCTGTATACTGTACTTCCGCATACAGATGTTATGTTAAAGAATTACTTCATCCCCATGTGACCATCTCACCTCATAATCAAATGACCCTAAATCCCTCACTAACCTATCCCCACCCTCACTAAACTTAATAGTAAATGCTGGTATATCCAGTGCATTGGTGGCACCATGGGACCAGAAGGCAGTGACCCCCCTGGACCCAGCTTTCAGTATCTTGTGTGTGTCTATTATTTCTCGACCTGTCAATCCACCTGGGAACAAAGAGAGAGCCCCGTTTCATTGCGGGCTGCTGGTCAGAGCCCGCAATAATTCTAAAGAAGATAGGAAAGTACAGAGACCAAAATGCCAAGAAACTTATTTTCCACCCCAGACATTCTTTTTATAGGAAGGCCTTTACATCTGTCTGATAGGAACCCTCCCTATGTCAAATATGCCTTCTTCCCTAAAAGCACTTACCCTTTACCAGTATGTGCTATTGTTACCTTCAGGTAATAATAGCTGAAATGCTGCTTAGAAAGAAATCAGATTACTAAAATGGGGGAAAAGTCTTGTGGTGGAGTAGAAAAATGCATTCTTATCACATTTGGAAGCATATGAACCCTACTGAAGAATAAAAGAAGAGAAATAAGAATATTGATTAAGGGTCATAAATGTGGGAAAGTAGTGCTGCAGATGAAATAATATAGAGATTTTGATAAAGAAGCTAGAGTGTCAGAACAGAAGTATAAGCATATTGTTAGGCAAACTTTCTTAAGTTGAAAGCAATCTGAGCTTACAACCAAAAATAAAGCATAGTATTTATCAATAAGACATTAGTAAAAAGAGAAATGTCTTGACAATAATGTTGAATGAAATGCAAGTTCTATAAGCATACTAGCAAAAAAAAAAAAAAAAAAGACAGGTTACCCATCTGATATGGTTGAATGTGTTCCATCCAAAATTCAGATGTCGAAACTTGATGGTCAATGTGATAGTGTTAAGAGATGGGGCCTTTAAGAGGTGATTAGGCTGCTCCCTCATGAATGGGATTAAGGCCCTTATAAAAAGAAGCTTTGTGCAGTGTTCAGATCTCTTGCCCTTTGACCTTATGACATATGAAGACACAGCATTTCTCTCCTCTGGAGGATGCAGCCCTCATAACTGAACCTGCCAGTACAGTGATCTTCGACTTCCCAGATTCCAGAACTCTGAGAAATAAATTTCTGTTCTTTATAAATTACCCAGTCCCAAGTATTTTGTTACAGAAGCAAGACCAGACTAGAAACTACACAAGTGCACAATTCATGATAAGCTCAGATTTTTCCACAATATTAAATGTCAGAATTATTTAAACAAACAAAGAAACTAACTTGAATCAACTCTTTTTCATGTGCCACAGACTGAAGAACCTCATGAGAATGATCTCACATAACCCCCATTAGAACTCTGTGCATAGTTAAAACTGTGTACCCGTTAACCTACAACTCCCCGTTTAAGGTTCCAGTTATGTAGGGTGAATACTTCCCAAAGATCTTATATACTGCATGGTGATTATAGTCAATGATACGGTATTGTACACTTGTAATTTGCAAGAGAGTAGATATTAAATGTCTTACCACACAGACACACAAAATGTAACTATGTGAGGTGATGGATATGTTAATTTGCTTTATTGGGGAAATCATTTTACAGTGTATAGGTATATCAAAATATCACATCGTATACCTTAAATATGTATAATTTTGTATGCCAATTATGTCTCAATAAAGCTGGGGGGAAAAGAGCCCTATGCAGTATTTACTGTTAAAATCACATTTCACAACAGGGAGAAACAGAAGTTCAGGAAGCTCTCTGATTGGCCCTTAATCATAGAGTGTGTACCCAGCAAGTTAGGATTGAAGGTTATATCTGTCAATTATTGAATTAGGTCTACATATATGTATAATTAAAAGATAGATTAACAAATATTCACTAAGCCTTGTATGCCACAAAGAATACATTGGATTTTACAGCATAACATTTAACAGAATTGAAGTCTACAGAAAAAAGTCACCAAATTAAAAGAGCAAAAATTTTACAAATTTGGTTTTATTTCCACAATGCTAAAGACACAATATAGAAAGTAGTAATAAAAACTTTCCAATCATTTGGAAAATGTGCTTTAACAGTCCACTTAAATTATGACAATTTTTCCAACAAATTTTACTATATGCGGTGGATAAGGTTTGAATTCTTTCTAGGGAGGCGTCTCGGCCTCTAAGAAAATATGCTTTAGGAGACTTGGAGTACCTGGTCACTAGACAAATCCACTCCTCTGCAAATCTTTCTTAGACTCAAGCTGAGGCCTTTGCTATATTTTCTTCCTCCCAAATATTTACAACTTCCTGCCAAGTTACAGGTTCTTGCTAGAATTTCTCACCATTCCCACAACTTCCTCTCTATGGAAAACCAGTCGGCTAAGCTTTCAGGGCACTCAGGTAAAATCTGCCAGGTCTGCTTTGAGGGAATGATTCCAGTATCATCAACATTTTTGATCTGTCTTTGTCAGACCTTTCCACTCATCTCAAGACCATTAAGGCAGCCTAATTTTCAGTCAACAATCTTTCTAAAAAAAATAAAACCTGAAAAACTTTATTAGCCCAATAGCTATTCCTGGAGGAAGAGGAGAAAAAGGAAGGAAGAAAGGAATTGTTGCTAGTCCTATATAGAATTGCCAGCATTTTATTTTCCCAAAATTACTAATTTAGGAAAAAAATTTTACTACAATTTATATGTATTATGAATACTTTTTTCATAGAAGAAATATAATACTAAAAATAAGTTAAATGAATTTAGCCTTAGAAAAACTTTTTTCTTATTTTGCTAAAAATTATCAAAATCTTATATAAACCAGTATTCTTGGATCACAGTTTGGGAAATACTAATTTCTTTTGTAGATCTAATGAGAAGAGGGCTGAAAGTTCAAAAATAAGAGGCACTGCAAAAACCATGCATCAGGTTAAAAACTGCATATATATATATATATGGAAATTACAAAATATCAATATCGAAGACATGTGGAATAAAGGTTATCTAGTAAAATGTGCACTTGGGTATAATTTATTAATGATAGCTAAATGGCTCACTGAATGTAATAGAAAGTAGCAACCCTCATTGTATTCTATTTAAAAATAAGCTATGATATTAGAAACTTAAACTTCATGAGGCTGGTAATACCAATAGAGGCGTGCTGAGCTACATAGATTGTGAAGTAGAAAAGTTGAACAACAGTAAAGAATGTGTTTCTCCAGCATTGTCCTAATTAGAGTTAGCTGTGACTAATGGACACAAAATAAAGCAGGAATAAGTCTTTATTTTCTGTTTTAGGATAAATATGAACATTTAAGTTGCTTGCTATGATTCCACAAACTTGATTCTCATTTCAAGACAAATAGGAAAAATTAAGATATTATAGAAAATGAAAAAGTGGTTTCCTGAATTCAGGTTAATAAATTTTGTTGTGAAATTTGTTTAGCATAATATACACTAATAAACCCTAAGACAATAGATAAAGTAAAATTTTTAATTATGCAAGATCAGAGGCACCTCAGCCATATCGCATCTTAATGCACAAAATCATATCCTATTTCAAGAGGTTTTAACCCAAAGTTTAGAAAAGAAATTCCGTATTTTATCTCATAAATCATGTGATCTCACTTAGAGAATGAAATCAAGGGCTTTTTGCTCTTAGTCTTAAAATAGACACAAGAAAATAAACATATTCTTCAATTTCAATCATTCATTTGCCTAAAATTTATATCACATTATTTTTAACTTTAATATGTGAAACTATTTCATCCAGGATACAGAACTTAGTACATAGGTATAAATAAACAAGTTAGCTTTTTCAATTAAACTTACCGACAGGTAAGAATGTAAATGCTTTTTCCTATTTATCAAATACTAATTCAAATGCAAAATGTAAAAGATTTTCTTTTAGCCAAATAATAGACAATCTTATTGTAATATAAATTAGATTATAAATCTAAATACCAGTTGACACTCAACTTCTGATATTTACAATAATCATGGTTAAGTCATTCCGGAGCATAAAAGTTAAGTGCATGCAATAAAAAGCTGTGGAATTACATATATATAGAAATTGTACAAAACTCAGTGAAGTGCTACTAACCACTCTTATTTCAATAAAATAAGGAAAGATTAAGGCTTTGATGCTTTTTAAAAAGTGACATCTTATGAAGAAAATCTGCTTTTAAGTATTCTTTCAAAAACCAATTTTTGACATCTCCAAAGTAGTATAATTTCTCATAATCACTTTATTTCTACATAGAAAAGTAGACTTTTATGTAGACAAAGTTGACATAAATACTCAGATTTCTTTTAAATTAAAATGCCATTCACATGAGATTCTAAATTTTTATATACATGAGAATAGTTTCTGCCAAAATATTATTTTTATGGAAATAAGCTAACGCTTCCATTTGATTGGCACTACGTGTGTTGACAAAGCTGAGCCAATATTTTCCAATTGGGAAATGGAAAAGGTTAACTTATTAGATAACCAGAAAGGCAGATTAGAACTTTCTCTAGGCAATTTAGTCAATAGTCACAATTTATGATGCAAACCTAAGTGTCTTTAGTTTTGCCTTGTTAATTCCACATTTACAGAATACACTTTGATGATTTCCTCCCACTAGACTATTTAAAGACATGGAACAGCAAACAAAAACGTTTCTGTTCTTATCCCCAAATCGATTAAAAACCTAAGCCTGATTAAATGGGAACATTTTCTATTCTTTGGGTTTTAAAAATCCTCTACTGAATTCTAATCCTCATTCCATCCCATTCTCCATGGCAGTCCAGGAAGCCCAAAGTTCTTGATCACTTTTGTAACAAGGAAAAGGCACAATTCTTCCTGTGATGTATAGAAATATTTCAGGAATAATTTTACATGAAAATAAAGGAAAAACAAAAACATGGAGAGCTCTACTAGTTAGAAAGGATGGCTTTATATTTTTTTCTAATCATATATGGTTTCCTGACATCACAATGTATCTCAAGCTTCCAGTTTAAACTAATCATTGGTTCATATAATCTGATTGTCAATAAAGTGATAAAATTTACAATGATGTAACTAATTTCATATAAAAATTATAAAAAATATTGCAATGCTGGTTCTTCTTTTGAATCCCATTATCTTTTCTCCTTGTTTTTTTATAAGATCGTTTCCTATACATACTTTTTCTGAAACTGCATGTACATAGGTATATCTGAACTACAATTTAAAATCACTTTCATTTGATAATATATAATGTTTCTAGTATTATACTATATCTTATTTTTCTCATATTTATCTTCACACATTTTGTTTTCTAATTTTACCTAATTGGTTTCATATCCTGCCCCCTTTTAAATTATAATAAGCTATCTTTAAAATTATGAATGACTCATCTAAAAATGAAAGGCTATATCATAATTGAAGCGAGGCCATGGTAAAAGATATATTTAATAGTCTTACGATATCACAATAGCAGAGATTAAATAATTTTCTTCAGTGAAGATTTTAAATTTCCAACAGATTATTTTTCATACCTTTTATTTTTATTTTATTTATTTATTGTTTTGAGACGGAGTCTCACTCTGTTGCCCAGGCTGGTGTGCAGTGGCGCAATCTCGGCTCACTGCAACCTTCGCCTCCCAGGTTCAAGCGATTCTCCTGACTCGGTCTACCGAGTAGCTGGGATTACAGGAGCATGTCACCACGCCTGGCTAATTTTTGTATTTTTAGTAGAGACGGGTTTCACCATGTTGGCCAGGTTGGTCTCTAATTCCTGACTTCAGTTGATCCACCCATCTCGGCCTCCCAAAGTGGTGGGATTACAGGCGTGAGCCATCACGCCCGACAATTTTTCTTATCTTTTAAAATCCATTTAAACAAATGAAATATACAGTATTTTTACTCTACATATAAACAAATGGAAATTTGATTAATTATGTACCTTTTTCAGTATTTTTTAAGTGGACATTTTTAGATCATCGGTTTTTTGTTTTACTTAATGACCAAATTCAAATAATTATTTTGCTCTGAACTTCAATTAATTCTAACAAATATCCACTATGTTAATATATAACTCTGTTTTCATTTTTGTCATGTCAAATTTTTTGTCTGTTCTGACCCAAATAGTCAAAATGTTCAATTGACAACAAACCTATTTTGACCAATTCTAACTAATTGAACTAATTGCTTATTTACCTCACTGAGTTTATTAATTTTGTTGTGGTTGAGATACTTCACATGTTGAATATAGATTTCCCTTCATGTTCAACATTCAGTCCCACCATAGTTACACAGGGATTCAAGGAGACTTTTGTGAGTGATGGACAGAATTCTTCATATATGGCAAGCTATCCTGACTAGGTTCTAACAGTCCTCTCATTGTTATCCCCTGGCTTTCTTAACTTCCATCCCTCTTTGAGTAAATCTAACTGCATGCCTTTTGGTTTTGAATGCAATTGCTCCAAACTATGTGAGTCAGACTGCTTTGACTGACAAAGTTTCCCATTTGTTGCCCATTTGGCCTCAAACTATCAAAGAAAAATTGAAATACCCATAGTCATATGGATATTCTAAAATTTTTCATGAGGTGGAATCCCAAATTACTGAAATAGAAGTTAAATTTACAGCAGAACTTGTAGCATATTTATAAATGTAATTCAGGTACTACAATTCTTGTCTTTGGTCAATAGAATGTGTGTATATATCACTGCTAAGTAATGGAGAATTTTGTCTGAGGAATCAAAGTTATTATTTTTCTGATCAAGTTATCTCCTAAGTTACTCTCTTCACTCCCTATCCCCAGCTGTTGAATAGGAAGGAGGGAGGAAGAACACCAAGGCAGTCTTGTACTCTGGGTGGTAGCTTGCTATTTTTTCCCGTTTTATTCTTTCCTTATTACCAAATAGATATTTGAGATTCAGACATCTTACACTAAAAATTGACTATAAGACTGAGTATTCTCCTGATGCTTGAAATCTTTGGAACATCTGTCTCCTTCACAATCTTGAATTACAATATAAAGCATGTTCTATTTACTTAGCTTTGGAGGCAGTATGTTCATCAACCTCTTCTTAATACTTGGGTTTTCCCTTATTTGCAGCAAAATGAGAGAAAACTGATCTTGTTTCAATGCTGCAGCTCATCATGTTCCCTAAGTCTGTGTGTGAGTGCGCACATGTGCCAGCACAAGGGCACACTGCCTGAAAATGTTATCTGTGCATTCACTATAAACACGTTAAAGAACTTCAGACTATTTTTGTTTTTAATCCAAAATATTAATCAGTTTTATAATGCTAGATATCTGTAAGTCACATAAACATAGCACTTACCACTCAATCAGTGTCAGCTGTTATCATTACTAGCATAATCATAATTTTTTAATTTATTTTTTCTTGACACATGTTTGTTGAGCACTTACTAAATGACAAACACTAAACTAGGTACTAAATGAACAAAACAGATATATGAATTCTCTTTATGGAATTCAGTACTATATTGTTACTTCTTACTCAGCTATGAAATTTTCACTTTAGTCCACATCTGAAAAATAGGGATAATAATAGCTCAAAATATTTGTAAGAATGAAAAGAATGAAATGAGGTATACAAAATAAGTGTGTCTCATAGCAGTGGGCACAAAATAAATACTCAATAATTTGCAGTTATGTTACTATTAACAATGTTTCTATTTTGAAAATGTTGTTCCATGTGGTAGAAGACTGAATATTACAATAGGTGCTTGTCTTAAATTTAAAAATACCATACATGTATTAATTCAATTGAATAATTATATGTTATTATAACAAAGATCTTATACAAGGTAATATTTATCATTGTTACTGTTTTTATTAGCTTTGTTTCTTATACATAGTGTAGAAGTTATTGCTATTCCTCATATCTCAGTTACCAGGCAAAAAACTTGTAGTTTTCTTTCACTTCTCTTTCTCCATGTACTCATATATCCAGTGAGTTACAGGTCATCCATTTTGAGCAGTTGTAATAGTATTTCTTTAAGTCTGTTACCTTCTATTATTCATTGATGTAAGCACAAGTTGGCTTCTCACTCCTAGACTATCCAATAGTCTTAATACTGTTCTTCAGCCTGGAATTTCATGTTCCGTGTAGTTTTATGGCAAACTACTTTTCTAGACTATTACTCATACAACTTCATCTTTGGAACCCTCATCTCTGGCCAAATTATTATAAACATGATCTTCACCACCTTTTCTGAACATTTTAACACTCATTCTTTGTAATATTTTTCTAGACTCCTGAAATAATATCCCTTCAATATCTACCACTCAAACTGCCCTTTTCTTTTGACACGCTTCAATTTCTTCCTTGATTACAAATCTTCAGGCAAGAGTCGTAACTCATATTGCTAATAAACATCTGACCCTTTCTTTTGCTGGTTAATCATGTACAGGCATTATACTTCAAATTTATTAGTGTTCAATTTTTATGAATCAATCATATTACTATTTAGCATTTTTTGGTGTGTTTGTCTTTTTTTTTTTTTCTCTGAAACGGAGTCTTGGTCTGTCATCCAGGCTGGAGTGCAATGGCGTCATCTCAGCTCACTGCAACCTCTGACTCCCAAGTTCAAGCGACTCTCCTGCTTCAGCCTCCTGAGTAGCTGGGATTACAGGAGCATGTCACCACACCCAGCAAATTTTTGTATTTTTAGTAGAGACGGGGTTTCACCATGTTGGTCAGGATAATCTCAAACTCCTGACCTCGTGATCTGCCCGCCTTGGCCTCCCCAAGTGCTGGGATTACAGGTGTGAGCCACTGTGCCTAGCCTGTGTTTGTCTTAAATTCACATGTATACTGAAAATTTCTTGAGAAAGGCTCCTTTTTGAATCCCCAGGAAGAAAGATTTCAGACATTGTTATTGGTTCATATAATTTTTATCTCTATTTATTAATATATTTAATTTAAAATTCGTGTTGCTACTACGTTTAGAAGTACTAATACTGATAAAATTGCATAAGCAGTGTGTGATAGTAAACCACTTACACTTCTGTAGCATTTTGTTAATATCGTTTAATTCCAAAGTGTCCCCCCCTTCTAGTCAATGGTTGAAAAGTATGAATTACATCTGAATGCCAGAGTAAAGCTGACAGTGTAACCATAACAAAATAGAACTTTTGATTCAAACATGATAGGACAGTTATGTCAAAATGAGCCCAAAAGTAAGTGTTTAAAAGAAATATTTTCATGAAAGCTTTCCTTGGGGGAGATCAGTGACCTATCTTTTCAAAGATGCTGCTTTGGATGACAATCCATATTTGTGTTTGTGTATACAGGTGAAAAACTAAAACACGATCAGCAGTTTTTCTACATGATGAATGTAGGAAGCCAGCTGCCAAGTAACTGCTGCCCATGGCCTTATGCATCAATCTATTACTTGCCAGGATGTATTGTGTAGAAACAACATCATGTATTTAAAGCCTGTACTCTATATCCAGCCTAAATTTTCATATTAAGATAATCCGAAAACTGTCCTCTAACTAACATTTTATTCTCTTTTTGACAGTTCAGCAGCGGACACCAATGAGCAATTTATATTATTTTCTGGTCAATTTATTAAGTAATTATTGGTAATGCAATTTATAGTATTTTTATCTTATGGCTTATTTGATCTCCTCTTAAAGTTCACATGTAAATTGCCCCATTAATTTAATGTTCAATGTCATATTATTTGACATTAAATCTACTTACAATAAATGTAGCCACCCAACCTAATTAGGCAAAATGCATATTATAAAGTAAAAAATAAGTTTTAGAATTTAACTAGAACTGTGACATTCTCTGTATATTCATATGGAGACATTTATTTTACAAAAATAATATATAATAAGACATGCTTTGATTTGTATCATAATAAATTCTAATATACACACAATCATATAAGATAGAAATAATATATAAAGTATATAACATATATAATATTTATGTAATATATGCATGTTATATGCATATATCTGTAATCAAATCATTACCAAAATGACTTTTACGTTTTGAAAACTGGTGAAGACTAAAGATTATACAGCCAATGTTGTTTCTGCCATGAATATGATGCACAAATAAATGATATGCCTGCTGGAGTTCATATTGTACCATGAAAGGGATTTAGAATAATAAAATATATACAAAGCAAGGCTAAACTTTCAATTTAAAAATGTTGATGATTTATAAGAGAAATCTAACACTAGATTACTCTCAGAAGTATAGCAAAATATAAATTGTAGAAACAACACTTTCACATTTACTAAGGACATGTAATTGAATTAATAGCACACATTAGCTACCATTATCTAAAACTTCAGAAAGTGGATTTAAAAATACAATTCTCTAGAAAACCCTATACCTCTCTGAATCTAAAATATTACAGTTGTAATGGTTTCTGTTTATTTTTATTATTCATTGTTGATTTATTCAATTATTACAGAAACCCCAAAACCACACAGGTATGAAGTAACTTTTTGGGACAGGATGTGTCCTAGATGTTGGTAATCATTAAAACAGTAAATTTACACACATGGTCCCTTGTAAAACTTATCTTCTAGTACAAATATCATACAGGGAAATTTTCATTTGGAACTTTCTATCAAAAAGACATATGCACTTTTATTCTCTTCACAGCACCATTAACAATAGCAAAGACATGGAATCAACCAAGATACCCACCAATGGTGGACTGGAAAGAGAATATGTGGTATGTATACACCATGGTATACTGCATAGCCATGAAAAATAATAAAGTCATGTTCTTTGCAACACCATGGATGTAGCTGGAGGCCATTATCCTAAGTGAACTAACGCAGGAACAGAAAATCAAATACTTCATGTTCTCACTTATAAGTGGGAGCTAAATATTGAATACACATGGAAATAAAAATGGAAACAAAACAATAGACACTAGGACTGCTTGAGAGGGGAAGGTGGGAGGGGGGCATGGGTTGGAGGTTACCTATGGAGTACTATGCTTACTATATTGGTGACAGAATCATTTGTAAACCAAGCCTCAGCAACACGCAGTTTACCCATGTAACAAACCTGCACATGTAGCCCCGAACCAAAAATAAAAGTAGAAAGAAAAGAAGAGAAGGAAGTGAAAATTGTGGGATGAAAGAGAATGAAAATGTTATTACAAGCAGAAATTCAAAGTTTGCTATTTTGGTGGCTGCCTCGTTCACACATGAATATCATCTCTATACAAATTCTGCTGAATAAAACAGTCCTTTCTTGTGCATTTGTGTAAGTAAATCTTTAGACTAAACTTGCTTTAAGTTATTGCACATGTCAAAGTGCTAATAAATTAGCAGCTGCATCTATCTCTGTAATCCAGTAGTAATAAACAAGATGCTTTAAATCTCTTTCTAGGAGTAATCTACATAGTACACATTAAGTTAACCCACTAACATCTTAACAGGTTGCACTGTTCCAAGTCAATATAATAAGAAGAGAAAAGCAAGAAAGAGGCCCAATGCCCTGTTTATGCCAATTATCAGTAATTAGTAAGCATTTATTTGAATTTAAGACATAGTTTTAAATATATTAAACATTCCTTATATGCATTTAAATTTTATGCTAAATGCTAAGCAGGATTAGGACATTGTCATTCAGAAGAACAAAAGGAGAAAAGACAAAGGATAATGAAGAGAAGATGAAGAAATGAAAAAATTAAAAATTAACAGTTGTCATTCAATTTATAAAATTTATCTATGAGTCACATTTTTGTTCTTACATTCATTTAGTGAGGAATAGCAGCTAATTTCAGTTAAATAAACTTCTCTTCGAATCTATCAAAAAGTAATTAAAGCAAAGCATAACAAATTCTAGGGTAGAAGTTTGTATAGTTACAAATTTAGTTTTATTTGTAACATTTGTAATGCTATGTAGAGAGTCAAACAGAAAATCTAAATTATCCTCGTTGCATAGAAGTAACAAATAAAAGCAAATACAGAGATATATTCTCTAGATAGGGAAATTTTAAGGAAAATGACTTAAAAATATCTTCTTCTTAATAACATATAATTTCTATTTGATTCAGTTTATCAAAAATATTTTAAGCAACCTACAGAGAACTGAGATAGGCATAATAACAACATTCCACTTATCATGTGTTCATTCCTTCAAAATTGTATTTGAGATTTTTCCACATTTATGTATAGAGTGGTTCAACTCCAATCTTAACATGCACAAAGCATAAGACTCCCAACCATAGCTGTATGGCATAAAATTAATTTGTAGAATTTTCCCATAACATACTAAATAGTAAAAAAAACAAAAATCTAAAAAAAAAATTGAGCAAACACAGTCTAATATGGAACAAGGTGTAGAGAGAATAGGATGAAAAAGTATTGTAAGAAATGAGAAGTTAAGTACAAGGGAAAAAGAAAACAAAATAAAGTAAATCAAAATTCAAAAATGCCAACAAGAATTTTGTATGACCACATTATGTGTGGTTGCTTTGTACCAATGGATGGCAATATTATGGTAAAAGAAACTGCTTGTAGGAAGGAAAGAGTCCCTCTAAAGGGGCAGATGAGTCAAAAATGCGATGTTTAAGAAGATAGTAAACCATCTATAAAATGTAATTCTAAAAGTTCAAAAATAACCTTTGTTTTTATGTACTCAAACATAAGTGCATTTCTTTAGGTAATGAAATTTTCTCTTATCTAGAAGTGCAGGTGGCATATAACATTTGCTCTTCTATTTCAGCTTTTTTTCACACACATGGAAGTGAACACAAGAACAGTATTTAAATGTGGTAGCATGGTTTTCTGTATCTCCTTCAAATATTTTGGAGGAAATGTTAATTTTTACTTTAAATGTTTTGCTATTGCAGGAATTTGAAGCCAACAAGACATTTAATTTTTGTCTTCTCAATTGCATGAGTGAGTTTTTAAAGTGTCTGGCCTACATGACCCGAATTTCATCCAATTTTTTTATATTAAAGGAAAAAAAAGAATGTTATTATATTATTTACCTTTAAGTCTTAAAATTATGGGAAAATATATAGATGATCAATTATTCTAAATTAGTTAAGCAGACAAAAAATATTTGAGAAATTTGAAAGTTCTTTATGAGAGTGAAAATCTGTAAAAAAAAAAATAGTAATCAGTAAATTGCAAAGTTCTTTTTTCAGCTATAGTTTTCAAAAAGCTAAAATGATCATGACTCCCATACAAATATAAAAAGAACATGTGTCAAAGTTTTATTTAATGTACTAACTAATAAAATAACTAGTAACTTGTATAAAACCAAAGAGCATTTGAAAGGGTAGGTATTTATAGGCAATGTTAGAAAAACAAACATGATTCAAGTCCAACAGTGACACTGATCTTTGCAATCTTTGAGGTTTTTTTCCTATTACACAGAAATTACTTGCATTTTCATGTTAAAAAGTCTACAATTTAACTTCTTTTCCTTGTTCAATGGATATAATGTTTCAGTTGTGCAAGATGAATAAATTCTAGTGATTTAGACAACATAGGGCCTATATTTAATGGTACTCTACTGTGCACTTAACAATTGTATTAAGGGCTAATCTCATGTAGTCTTAAGATATTTGAAAAAGAAAATAAAATGAAATTTAAGCTAAGCATAAATTCAAAAAAATCCAGTAATTTTGTTTGTCTGCTTCTAAGTTTAGGGCAATTTTTTTTGATGCTATAAAATGTAAGTGTAATGAAAAACTCTTTAAAGATTGATGATGATGAAGCCCAAACAGGTACACTTTGTGAAAGCTGGTCAGGAGATTCTGATACCCGCTTAGAGTTAAGAGCCACAACAAAGCCGAAAATTGTTGTTTTACCCATGGGGAAAAAAAAGTTTAAAGTGTTAGTCTTTTCTTATTATTTACAAGGCTATTCAAATGTTCAATTGAGAGGTCTCAAAAGGAATCATATTTTTCAAGGTTTTTTTTTTAATTCCCCATAATTCCTTGAAATAGCAAGAACAACTGCCTCTACTGCTCCACATAATATTATTTTATTTTCTTCCCTTGGTAAGATAATTATGTGAGAGGTCATGGAAAATTTTCGTGATGTATTTATACAGTCCATTAAAAATTTAAAGTTTGAATCAGGTTTCATTACTTTCTGTGATGACTGAGAAGAGATTTCCTCAATGTGAAATTGTAAAACCTTATTAGGTGAGATATAAAAATGATCAATTTTAGTTAGCATAGTGTTTGTTGGTCCAGCATCCATTGACTCGCTTTTGTTGTAGCACATTCTGATTTTCCTTAGAGAAACCATCCTTCCACCCTTCTGAGTATATGTGTTTTGCGTGGAGCTATTCCCAACCACTCTCTGGCTCCAGGGGTAGCCCTAAGGCCTGTACCAGCCAATCTGAGTCACTACAATTGGTTCAGGAGTAGTCACTTGACACATATCAACCCACTGAGAGTCATTGCAGTAATTATGAAAGAGACAATTGCTGATGTTGCTAACTGTATAATAACATAGTTGCTCTGGCCATCTTTGCCACCACAGGCTGCCTAGGAAAGATACCCATACACAGTAAGTCAGACCCCACAGGAAAAAGTGCCACCTCACTGATGAGGGCATTTCAGCACTCAGATTTATCTGTTCTGGAACCCAGATCTATTCTTGGACTTTGAATTCAATGAACCAATACATCTACTCAGTTTTTTTATTTTTTCCTCTGAAGCAGGCACTTGGATTTGTTTTCTGTCACTTAAATAAATAGTCATATGCTTCCAAAACTGCCATGGAAACAATTGAACGTATAAGATCAAAACCCAAGCCAAATTCCAGAGCAGGATATTTAGACTTAAGGGCTTAGAGATCATAGTGTTGAAGATTTGAGAAAATAAGATAGGATATTGATGAGTACTGGATGCCTATGGCATACTTACTCAAAACTCATTCAGTTGAAAATTACAGAAATCGATGCAATCTGGTTAAGAAAGGCTTTTTTTAAAAAATAGGCAGTTTACCATAAGATTACTGAAATATATGGGAGAAACTGGTCATGTCACTCGGGATCAGGAACCGAGGCAGTACTCTCGTTCCTACTTTCCCTGTCTGCACCTCTGCACCTTCCCTACTTCGTATAGTTGAACAAGTTGAAAAGTAGAGTTTGCTAAAAAAAAAAAAAAAAAAAATTCTACTAAGCAAAAAGTAATCAAACTTGGGAGTTATTTATCCAGGAAAGAGCAATGTGCCTGGAAAATGATTAGGGTGACCAAAAATATTAATTTTTTTTACAACCCTCGACACATTCCCCAGGTCACATCTTGTCAATTCCTGAGCAAGTAGACATTGTCCTTGTCTCCGGATCCTAATCCCCAATTCATGGAAGAGAGAATCCTATTCAATCACCTAGGTATGGTTTGGCTGCCAGAATCTCACTCCAGTTAATAAGACAAATAGGGTGGAGGGGAGGGACAGGGGGAGATGGCAGTTGTCAGAGAAAAGTTGTCATTGAGAGTTGGGAAGATATCCAAAAAGTGTCCAATATACATTTTATGGTCTCAAACTGGTTTGAGCATTTTTCCATTTCCTACAATTGACAAGGCTGGCACATTTTGCTACACTAAAGACCATTATAATGAAACTCTACATTGAATAACTGTCAAATGGCAAAACAAATTTTAGTGAGAATTGTTTATGATTTTTCTCTTTCCTTATTGTTTTTCTTTTATATTTTTTGTTCCTTTTAGCCACAGATGCTGAAACTTGAGTTAATAATTTTCCTCATTTACTGTCACTTGGCCATGCAAGTCTCTCTTTCATATTTATTATTTGCCCCCTTTCTCTCTTCTTTTTCCCATCCTTGTCCTCCTCCCATTGCCCATAAAGCCAATAATTCTAATTTATTTGTCTTAAATCCTTTGAATTATCTGTATTATTGCACAAATGTAAGGTACATAGAATTGTTTTTCATGCATGTATTTCTGTTTGAGTAAATTTTATTGTGCTATAGACTTTTATCTATTTATTTCTGTCTTTTTTCTACTCAGTGCTGCTTTTATGGCATTCATTTTTCTGTTTGTCTCACCAGCCACTTACTTCTCTTCCTTACATAGTGATCCCCTGAAATGTACATATATTGCATACAATTGCCTACTACCGCAAAGCTGTGACGAAGTCTTCTTGAATGTCCTGTCATGTTATCTGAGGAAACCTCTGGGATATTTTCCAAGAAGTGAAATTGCATAACCATTCAACTGCATAGCCACAGGAATTTCAAACACTTAATGTAGACTTTATACATTTAATATAACTGAGAGTTGCCAGATAGCTCTACAATGCCTCCTTTATTCCAGAGTCTCATTCACTAGGGTTTCTACATGTCAAATAACACTTGTGTTTACTCCTTATTCAATTATTAGCCATTATATTGGGGTAAGTGGTATTTTTTCCTTTAATCTAGCGCATCTCCTAAGGTACTTCCTAGCTATTTGTTCTTCCAGTCTATGAATTATTTGTCAAATAATATGCCCATCGTTAGTGATTTCCTGTCTTATGTTATTGATTTGCAGGAGATCTTTGTATCTGGTCACTGTATCTAGTGCCTCTTTTGTGAAATACAAACCACTAACTTTGTTATAATGAAATCCACCTATTTTTCTTCTTGTGGTTTGTGCTGCTTGCATCTGGTTTAAGCATATTTTTCTTATGACATATTCATAAATATACAACCTATACAACTATGGGCTTCCTATTACTTTCCTTATTTATATCTTTCTTGGCTATTTTCTACCTTGATATATATTTCAAAAAACACTTTTTAAGCATTGAACACCTTTTAAGCATTTAAAATGTTGGCATCAGTGCCAACGTTTTAAATGAATAATTAATAAAAGGATAAATTTAAGCATTCATTGATGTGGTCCACTAAATACAATTTTTAGACCTGAAATCCTACTCTTTTTTTGTGGAAGTAATACATTTTAAGAAAATTTTAAAGCAATTTGTTGTCTACCCAGTCATGAGGCTTGTTTCTTGTAAGTAAGAAGGATGATAATGACTACAGAAAAGTAATTCAAGCAAATAATTAAGGCGCCACTGCAGATTCAAAAAATGTTTGATCCTGGTCTCAGCCACTTATTTCAGTTAGGTGTACCTTTAAGTGATGCTTGCTATGAATGTTTTCTTATTGCTATGAGATCACGAATCTATAGTTACCTCTGCCTTACCTGAGGAAAATATTCCATAGCTCTAAATTGACCTCTATTATTTTGCTAATTATTTCAAACTTTAGTTCCTAGATTGACTGATTAGTAAACTTTATACTGTTTTAGTAGAGACTATCAAGCCGTATCTTATCAAAATTAAATGTGATTAACACAAGCACATTCTCCTAAGTGAAATTTTACTTTTTATTTTGCTTTACTTAGTAGAAAGATTTTTATGGGGTTCTGATGGATTTTGCCATTGAGAAAGATTTTCTGCCAAACAGATGGTTCCCACTTAACAATTAGATTTGCCTCCAGAATGCAAATGAATGGCTAAGGGAAGAGGAAACGGAAAGTGCTGAGGGAAAAAAGGGAGTTTGTTCTGGTGGCTGATCACATTACCATGTGTGTTCACTGCTTATAACTCCTCTCCCTCTAAGCACCATTTCCCAGCACACTCATTTCAAAGATGACAATTCATTGCACACTATCAGCTACTGTGTGGAGCACTTCGCATGTATTATCTTATGGAATTTAATAGTCACACGAACCCTCCAGTTTATGTGTTCTCATTTTATAGAAAGGGTATTGGGATACAGGGAAGTTATATCCAAGGATACATAGCAGGTGCTGGAGTAGGGATTCAAACCTAGGTCCCTCCGACTCTAAATCTACTCTCTTAACTTCAGTGCTATACTTTCTCTCCATTTGCTAAACTTTCCCTGAGTTTTATTCCAGAAAGTATCCCTCTTTTAAAACAACTAATTAAATTTTATTGTACCTTATCTACCTTGTATGGTATATAGCACAGTTCAATAATTTTCCTTGAACATCTTTCAAAGTGTCTGCTTGTAGTTTTTACATAGTAGTAAATCTGTGCTTACTACTATGTTTTCGATAAGGTTAAATTTTTTGCTGATATGTCTCTCGAAAATGCCTATATTTTTCCATTTATTTAGGCGATTTGTCTGTGTGTTTATTTTTTTTCACTTGCAAGTGGAAATTGTCATACTGGTTAATTTTCAGATTAAAGTGGTTTCAGATTAAAGTGGTTTCAGAAATGTGAATAAATTTACCAATTAAACAAGGATGTATATTTTCTGAAAGACTGTTCAGTCTCTCAGATAATTATGTTATAGTACAAAAGTATTTTATTCACATTGTGCTAACAGGAGAAAGCCACTTTTCATATGGTGCTCCTAATATCTAACCTATATTTTGCTTTCTTTAACTTCCAGTCTTTGCTCTTTGTCCTCGTGTCTTCTGAGACTATGAATAATTCCCTTCTTTCATTATGTTGTTACCCAGGAGGTATTATTTATAGGTTGTGAACATGGCTCACTTCACTCTGCTCTTTTCTGGAATACATAAGTTAATTTTGTATTTCTGTTTCACTTATCCTTCTCCATTTTTTGAACCCTTTCTGTTCTCTTTTGGGTTTTCACAAATTATCCTCAATACTTCTTAAACTTTGCAGAACAGAAATATACAGAAGATCAAAGGAGCAGTTTCAGCCTGATTCAACTGGGCAATTACCCTTTTTTTCCAGTGTTACATCACTAGCTGAGATATGCAGATTGAATTTAACTGTTTCTGGCATTAGCCACCGCTGGGTAAATAAGCTTATTCTGCAAATGTAGCCAGTCATTATATGGCCATTTTAATACTCTCAGGTCTAAGTTTCTACTAGAATCTGATTTACTAAATTATTATCTTTGTGGCAATAAGTTCTAAAATTTTCAGTTTGGTTAGAAATTATAAGCTCGAAATAGAATTAGTAGTTTTGATCACCCTAATTATATTCCAAGCATAACGCTATTTATTAGGAGTTTTAAAACTCCAATTTTTTGTTAAGTTTTGCTTAGTAGAACTTCCTAACAAATTGTATTTTAAACTTGTTCAACTATATCATTTGCTTTTGGAATTTAGAAATTTGTTCATTTATAGAGAGCCATCATTTACTTGGTAACACTGACTAACAGACAGCATATTCCAAACTATAAGAACCAAAAAATATATATTAGGAACTAAGATCAGTCTGGAAAACCTATTTGTGTGAAGTTTACAGAGATTCAGGGGGAAAGAGTTCAATTATTGTTCTGTTCTAGGGTAGGTCAAACACCCTATATCTGAAAATACACGGAGATTTTTTTTTAAATCAAATGCATTATGAAAAACAGGCCAAAAGAACAACTGGTATTTTGGAAGGGTGAAAAGAGGGCAGGAGAGGGAAAGTTTGGCAGCTAGTGTACAAAGTTCTCAGCTTCTAAACACAAGGGGAGATGAGTTTTAAGTGACTTTTCTTTTACTTTTCCACTAATATTGAACTTTATTTAGTAAACTATTCTGCTTCTTAACCCAATTCATATCTGGTACTTCTTTTTTTTTTTTTTTTTATTTTCATGAAGGTGAGCAATAGGAATAGAAGTGCTGACCTAGAAATGTGGGACAGTGTGCTCATTTCCCTTTTAGCAAAGGTTTTCTGATAATGATAAATGCTACACTTAAGAAATTGGAACACTGAAATTCTCCATCTAGCCACAACCTTTGACTCTTTCTCCTCTCTTAATTCTTTACTCCCAATAAACCTACTGTTTCACCTCACTGAACCTCTGGTCACTCAACCCCTCTTTGTTCTCTAACTTCATCAGTCCCTCCTGGCAGACCTCCCCTCGTTACTCACACTGGACCCCATCATCCATCATCTCAAATATACTGTTAGTAGCACCTTCTCATTCATCACCCCCTTGACTATCCGCCTCACCTGTATCACCAGTCTCCAACCTGAAAATCCATTTTCTCTGCATTTGCTCTTACTTTGCCAATTGCTATGAAGGAAAATCCCATAACTGAGCTTATCGTCTCCAACGCAAGTTTAATTTTTAACCTCTGCTGGCCCCTCAATTCTGTTTGGCAATCCTTTTACTTAATACTAATCAACAACCTTTTTTAATTTCTCTTAGTGTCTATTCCAAATCTTGCCCATATTCCTCAAGCCCTATGCCCCCACCCTGCCCACTTCTTTTTGGCAGGCTGCCAGCTCACTACTTTACCAGGAAGTTACAAGCCAATCTGTATGAACTCTCCAAACTTTCATCTTTCTGCCTTCAGAATTATATCTGTACTTCACCTGCTCATGCTTCTTTCCCTCATGTGTCAGAGAAGAAATATCCTGATACATTTCTGAAGCTAACTAGTCTACTTGGCTTTTGCTTCTAGCTGCTTTTGTCTATACCCCCACTTGGCTTGTTAATTATATTTTGTCATTTGCAAGTATAATTTCTTTCTCTACATAGGTTCCTTTCTTTCATGAATAAATACACCCAACTTTCAACCACTCCTAATATTAAAATAAAACCTGTCTTAGCATTTTCTATTTGCCAACTTTTAATTCAACGTAAGTATTGAGTATCTCCCAATTGCAGGCATTGTTATAGCCTATGAAGATGTACCAATAAATGAGACCCAAGCTCCAGCCCTCATGTAGCTACCAGATTTCTCAAAAGAGTAGTCTCTACTTACTTCATCACACTTCTTAAACACTGTAATTGGTCACCTACCTACCATTCTATAGAAGAACACTGCTTTTATTTACAAGTCTGAGACAAATGTTTTGCATCCTCATGATCATAAAATAGTCTCTATAAACTTTATATAATTAATCAAGGAAGAAGGGTGTGAGAGAAACAAAAATAAAGCTTGTAGCACATTCCACACTGATCATTAGGTCAGCTTGTTCTCTACCTGCTTCCTCATTGTTGTTGGTGCCTATTGTACTAAAATCAAATAGACCCTAGATTAGTTTCCTTTAACCACTCTATAGATAACAATGTGAACATTATGAAACATTAAGTTTTCTCTTTGATATATTCTTTCCAATGAAACTACTGATGTCAACTGGTCTGATGAACCTCACAAGAAGCTGACCCACCAAAGAATGTTGTTTCCGGATGATTTCATCTCTCTTACTCCAGTGAATCCATGACCCCAATTTTCTAGTCCCTTGCCTTCCATGATCCCCTTGTAAACTCCACCCCTGAACTCCAGGAGATGGATTTAAGAATCTCCCCTCATCTCCTTGCTTGGCACCCTGTGACCATTAAACTCCTTCTCTCTTGCAAACCCTGCTGTCTCTGTGTATTTGTCTCTTACTGCACATGAACCTATTGGTCCTGTAACAATTATATGCTTTGTTGATTCAGTGGCCTTGGACCATGAGGAAAGAATGCTATATTGGTTTCCTAAGATTACCGTAACAAAGTGCTAGAAATTGGGGGACTTAAAGCAACAAAAATTTGTTTTCTCACAGTACTGGACAGTAGAAATCCGAATGAAGGAGTCAGGAGGTTCATGCTCTCTCTAACTCTTCTGGGTGGGAATTCTCATTTTTGCATCTTCTACCTTCTGATGTTCTCTGGTGATCCCTGATGTTCTTTTGCCTTGTAGATGCATCATTGTAGTCACATGATAATCTTGTCCCTGGGTTATTTCACATTGACTTTTCTCTGTGTCAAAATTTCACCTTTTTAGGCTGGGCTCAGTGGCTCACACCTGTAATCCCAGCACTTTGGGAGGCCAAGACAGTCAGATCCCTTGAGGTCAGGAGCTCAAGACCACCCTGGCCAACATGGCAAAACTTCTTCTGTACTAAAAATACAAAAGTTACCTGGGCATGTGGTGGATGCCTGTAATCCCAGCTTCTTGGGTGGCTGAGGCAGGCGAATCACTTGAACCCAGGAGGTGGAGGTTGCAGTGAGCTGAGATCGTGTCACAGCACTCCAGCCTGGGTGACAAAGTGTGTCTCTAAAAAAATAATAATAATAATAATAATAAAATGAAATAATAAATTTCACCTTTTTAAAAAGACAGAGATCATATTGGAGTTGGACTCATTCTAACCGCATAATTTTAACTTGATTACCTCTGAAAAGACTCTATTTACAAATAAGATTACATTTGGAGGTACTTGGGGTTTGAACTCTAAATATATCTTTCTTGGGAGATGTTAGTCAACTCATAAGACATGCTTTACTCAGCAGTGAAGCCCCTGCTGTGTCTGAATGAACAGGAAATTAAGATGTTTGGTCTGATGAGTCAGGAATAATTTGAATCAGGAATGATTAATCCTGATTATTAAGGTATGTATTGCATGAGGTGTGCCCTAAAACCTGCCTGGCGTATTAATAAAAGTAAATAGAAAAGTGCAGGCAGGACTCGTAGGGTATCACACACCTAAACAGAGAAGTTTTGGGTCACAATAAAGGTATTCTTCATTTAGGATATTAGCTGAGCACCAAAGTAACTTGAGATTGCTTCAGTCCAAAATGGAGGATAAACAGATTAGATTGGAGACCAATCTGATTAGCTCAAAATCTAATTTCCAAGATTCTCTTGCAGCTAGAGCTTTCTTGGTACCTCCCTTCTATCCGTAAGATTTATTCTCACATCAGGCTTGGAGAAGGAATAAAGCATCTGTAAGTGGTGGCCATGTGGAAGAAATCAAATTTACCAAGCAAGGGGCAAAAGCAACTAACTGGTTCTTCTGAGACATCTGCAGGGAAGTGCCTGGGTGTTGGTGCCTAGTGTTAGAGATGCCAAGCAACAGTTGGAAGCAGCAGTCCTTTGTTTTGTTGGAAATTGCTTTTCCTGAATGCATCATAACTTGTTGCTTTGTTCTTGGCTCTGATACAACCACACCCAGGTCTCTGGATCTCCTGGAGATTCCACAAGCTTCCCACGTTCTGATAAAAAATAAATAAATAAATAAATAAAAATTCTGGTGCTTCCAGCAAGTACTGCTACTGATAAAATGTATTGGGAACTCTTCCACGTTTTTACTCAGTATCATATTTGGATCTAACTTAATTAAGGGAATCGGCCTGTTGTTTCTTAACTGACTTTCATGGAGTAACTCAGGCAGAAAAAAATAGCATTTTCTATTGAAGGGTTTCTTAACCTAGGCACTAGAGATATTTTAGGTGTATAACTCTTTGTTGTGGCAGACTGTTCTGTGTATTGTAGGTTGTTTAGAAGCATCCCTAGCCTCTACCCACTTGAATATATAGTAGCACCTCTCCCTCCCAGTTGTGGCAATCTAAAATAAAATGTCTCCAGACGTTACCAAGCGTCCCCTGTGGAATAAAATTGCCCCAGGCATAAACCACTGTTCTAGTGGAATAATTACAGCTAGAATTATTGAGAACCAAGTGCCTGGTAATTATCTAAGCATTTCACATGTAATAACGCATTTAATCTTCAAAACAGCCGTTTGGAGAAAATACAATTTTCCCCATTTTACATACAAGAATTCATGCACGGAGAATTTAATTCACTTTCACAAGTAATAGAAGTAGGAGTATATCTAGAAATATATCTAATCTAGAGTAGATGCTCTTATTTACCACTGTATCCCCCCCAATGCTGTAATGTGTTGGTATTCATGACTGTCTATAAGTCTTAAAGCTCTTGCTGATCTTGAGATGCAGGATCACCATTTGATTCTGAAATGAAACTTAAAATAATTTATTTTGTCTTTATACTATATAATTTGACAATCTAACAGTAAGATTTCATCTTACTTTTCAGAGCATCCTCTATTTTGCCTCTAGGTGTTTATCTAAAACATAATTCTTATCTTGCAACTCTCCCAAATTCTCTTAATGTTTTCCTTCAACTACAGACAAAGTCTCCATTCTTTAGCATTTTGTAAATGGAATTTTACAATAACTTATATATCCAAGCCAATATTCTGCTACTTTTGTGTCATGAGCATAAGCTAAGCACCAGCCATACAAAATTTCCCACTATTTTGGAGAATACCCCAAGCTGTGCCAATATATAAGTAATTCTCTCTGTCTAGAATAGCTTCTTTTGTCTTCTGTTCCTGGAGATATATTCATCCTACAGGCTTTGCTCTAATGCTATCTACTTGTTAAGACCTATGCATCTCCATTACTTAGCTGCAAAATTAATCTCCTGGTTTCCATGGCATGTTTATATACCTCTGTAAGATTATTTGTTATATTAAACTGTAAATATTGGACTTTACATATTTCTTTCCACCTGGATATTATGAGCTAATTGAGGGCTACACTCTACCTTATTCTGTGTGCTCCCATCACTGGGCATAGTGCATGACCCATAGCAGGTAAAAAAAAATTAGATTAATAAATGAAGTCCCCACAAGTTCTGTATAGCCATAACAGTGCAAATGGAAGTAATCCTTATGACTCCAGCTTTTATGATGTGTTCAAAGGGATGATTGACCCCTCATAACTTGTCTGTCTCTCATACCTGCCTTTTTGCCCCTGAACACTTAAAAAGCTTCAGGATTTCCTGTGTTTTACCTGCCCATTGATAGGGTTTCACCCAGGTTCCAAGCTAGCTTGATAATGTAATCAACAGGTGTTAGGGTTTTTCCAATTTAATAGCTTGAAGTAATGAATTACATAAAATTCTAAATGTATTTATCTATCCAAATCTATGAAATGATACCTCTACTATTAAAATTATTTGGATTATGTGTATATGATCATTCAATTGAAGTCTAGCGTACTTATATAAATTAATACTCTCTTAAAATTACATATAAAAATATTAGTTTACTACTATGTCATTAAAACAAACAGAATTGATGATGCTTTGTGGGAAAAAAAAATGTCCTGGACTAGAAATTTGAAGACTGACTCCTAGTGCCAGCTGCCTCGGAAACTATTTGTGAGAGGCATCTTGAGAATGACACAAAGTTTATCTGACTCTTTATGTCCTTATATAAAAATTAGAAATAGTTGTCCTGGTCACTAAACATCGTGGTTAAGAGACTAAATTATTTATGAAACATGAAAGTGCTTAAAAGTGCAAACAATACAAATACGAGGTATTTTTATTAAAAGCATTTATTTCAAAAAACATAACTTCTTACACTCATGACAATGTTTGTGGCTTATTATCTTTGGTGTCAATTGCTAAAACAATCACTGATGTGTGATAAAGTGTTTATATATTATCAGTGATGTCACCTTAAAAGGGTGACATTGAAGTTTAAAGAAACCACCACATACATTACTCAAGGGAGGAATTGCTAATTAGCTAAGCTAAAGAGGGATTTCTTTCAACTTTGATTTTAGAAGTGCATTTTAGTAATCATTTCCATTTCAAAGTTACCAACTTTCCTTTGCAGTGCTTTTTTTTTTTTTTTGGTGATTACAAAATTTAAAATATAATTGGGTTGTGTTAAAATACTTGCTCTGTCTTCCTTTTTCCACTGTGCATGACAATTTCATTGTGCTTTGCTTTTGTTTTTGCTCAATTATCTAATAAAACAAAAATGAAAAGAAGTGATTGTTATCACCTACACATCTGAAGGTGCTTTTAGAAGATTGGACTGGTTCTTGCAAAAAGAATGGGTGAGCTGTGGCCCTGAAGCGTTTCCAAGGGCGGGGGTAGATTTTGGAAGTTATGCATCATTCATTCATTCACTCACTCATTCAACGTGTATTTATTGTGAATGTTCTAAATATATCACTGCTTGTTTATATAAGGAATTAAAAAACATTATCAACATTTTTTATATTAAATTTCAGGAAGTCAATATTATGTGTAATTTTCCAAGTAATCTTGCATTAAGCTCCCTTCCCATTAACTCTGGATTTTTGAAGATTAAAAAAATCTTAAAAGATTAAAAAGTTTTCATACGAAAATCCTTATATATATGGAATTTATTAATAAAACTGCTTCATATGGATAACTCCCCTGTTCAAATAGTTCACATGAGTGTATTAAAGATACTGAAATTATTCACTGTTTCCTCCAATTTTTTTTTAAAGATGCTACATATTTGTATCCTCATTATTAAGAACTCATTTCTTTACACACTTCCCAGGAGCACACAGGAATTTAAACCATGCTCTGGGGATAGGGCCATTGCAGCCCAATATGGAAGCTAGTCCATAGGTGGCCCTGGCCTCCTGCCACTCTCATTCCCAAAAGCTCTATGTTGCATGGGCAAATCCCAGGGTGTCAAGGATTGTAGGTACAAAACAAAACAAGACAGACATCAGTGGTCATTTCTGAGTAATATTTCTGCCATATTCTATTATTGGCTTCTGTTTGTCTAGTCATTCAAAATAAGATATTTCTTCAATTTCTAGAAACCTATCTTGTACTCTGTGTATCTTTTTATAAAGTGATTTTTATAAATATTTAGAGTGATCAGTTAGACATAGCAGTTTATAATTTATCAAAAAGGATGTGCTTCCTTCTTACATGATGCTATTCAGAAGAATCAATTTAAAATTTTTAATAAAAATAATGAACAAACTATAAGTGCACAGCTTTGTGAATTTTCAGAAAGTGATCACACCAGAATAGCCATCCCCCAGAGGAGTTATCAGTCCCATTAAATGCACCCAGTGCCCCATCCATTCCAGACACTATTTGATCTCTTCTCCCCAAATATGATGTTTCCTCCTCCCATAAATTGCATTTACCTGGCTTTGTACTTTGTTAATGGAATCACACTGTATATTTTACTATGTGTGATTTATTTGCTCAACTTTATAATTATGTTTGATCCAAGGTATTGCAAATAGCAGTAGTTCATTCATTTCCATTGCTATAGGCAGCATTCCATTGTAAGAATATTTGACCATTATTTTTATCCATTTGGTTTGTTTTCAAATGTTTGCTATTATGCACAATGCTGCTATAAACATCTTTGTACTCATGTGTTAGTACGTATTTGTACAAATATCTGTGGTAGAATACACTTAAGTATGAAATGCTGGGTAATTGGGTATCATATGTTCAGCTTTAGAAGATACTGAGAGTTTCCCAAAGTAATTGTACAAATAGGCTCCCCACCAGCAATTTAAAAAATTTTCGGCTGTTCCAGAGAACTTCTGTTTGCTCCACTTGTTATTGTGTATATATTAGCAATTCTTTTGGTTGTGTAGTCATATCACATTGTTGTTTTAATTTGCATTTTCTAAATGAATTATTAGGCTAAGAATGTCAATATATTTTTGTCTTTTGAAGTATTTGAAAATCTTTTTTTTGAAAAGTGCCTATTCAAATAGTTTCCTCATGTTTTCTATTAGATTATATGAATCTGTCATATTTTATTGATTTACATCTTCCTTATATATCAGTAGTTCTCAATTGTGATTGATTTTATCCCCCAGACCACATTTGTCAACGTCTAAAGATAATTTTGTTTGTCAGGACTGGAAGGGTGTTATGAGCATCCAATGAGCAGGGACCAGGGATGCTGGGATCCTAAACACACAAGGTAGCCTACAAACTACAAAGAACATCTGGTTCAAAATGTCCATAGTGCCAAGGTGGAGAAACTCTGAAATTCGTGTGTGTGTATAATTAAAATATAACATATATTGTATTATATTTAGCAAAATATATCAAATCTTCCACTTAGGGATTTACTTTTCACTTTAATTGTTTGTTTATTGGATAGAAGTTCTTAAATTTAAGGTAATATTTTGTTGTTAATAGTTAATATTCTCAGTGTTTATTGAAAAGATCTTTGCCTACTACAAGATCATGAAGATACTGTCCTTTGTATCTCCTAGTGTTGCACTGTCTAATACAGTAGCAACTAGTCACATGTGCTTTTTAAGCACTTGAAATAAGGCTATTCAAAACTGAGAAGTGATGTAAGTGGAAAATATACACCAGATTTCAAAGAATTGGTTTGAAAACAAGAATGTAACATATTTCAATATTTTTTATATTGACTAAATGTTGAAATGATAATATCATGTATATATGACATTAAATAAATTATATGATAAAATCAATTGCATGTGTGGGCCACATTATATTTCTATTGGACAGTGCTTTCTAGAAGGTGTATTGATTTACATTTTACATTTAATCAACAATATGCTTTTAACTAATTTTTTATATGGTGTTAAGCAGGAGTCAATATCCATTTTATACCATATGATTATTCAGTTGACCCATATATTAAAAGGTACATCCTTTCTCTACAGTGCTTCTATGGATCCTTTATACTTACTCAAGTGATCTAATATGAGATGGACATTTTTGAGCTCTTTATTCTGTTCCAAGAACCTATATCGTATTATTCCACCAATAATACACTGACCTTTTACTATCTCTTTTAGCATCTTTTGATATGTGGTGATCAGAGCCCTCAATTCTGTTAGTTTGGGCCAGTTCCATTTCCACTTTATTTATTTATTTATTTATCTTTTAAAGACAGAGTTTTGCTCTGTCACCCAGGCTGGAGTGCAGTGGCATGATCATGGCTCACTGCAGTCTTAACCTCTTGGGCTCAAGTGATCCTCCTCTCTCAGCTTCCTGAGTAGTTGGAACTATAGGCACATGCCACAACACCTGGCTAATTTTTAAAAAGTTGTTTTAGAGACAGGGTATCACTTTGTTGCCTAGGCTGGTCTTGAACTCCTTGCCTCAAGTGATCCTCCCACCTTGGCCTCCCAAAGTGCTGGGATTACAGGCATAAACCACCAAGACCAGCCTTCACATAAAATTTTCAAAATTTCAAAAACAGTCTTGCTGAGGTTCTAATTGGAATGAATTTAATATATGATATATATGGAGATAATTATCAACATAGTAATCATATTGAATCTTCTATGTCAAACATTGTATACCCCCTCCCACTTATTTAGTTCATTAATTTCTTATTGTAATGTGATTGGTGTAAAGTGCTTGAAATTTCCTGGTAAATACAGTCCTAGGTTATTGATGATTTATTTCACTAAAGACAATTGTATTATTTTTTGAAATTAATTTTCAAAGTGTTATCAATATATAATTAATCACTGACCTTTTATCAGGTAATCTTGCTAAATTAGCTTATTAGTTAAAAAATTACCTTTTATCAGGTAATCTTGCTAAATTAGCTTATTAGTTACAAAAAATAGCTTATCTGTTGATTCTTTGTGATTTTTCCAAGTAAACATAGTTTCTGCAAATAATCACAGTTGAATTTTCTTGTTTTCTATATATTTCTTATTATCCTTTCTTGAGTTGTTGCTCAGAGTCAGAAACTCAATACAATGTTGAAAATGAATGATAGTAACTATTCTTGTCTCATTTTTTATCTCATTACATAGGCTTTCAATATTTTATGGATATCTACAATGTTTTCTGTAGTTTTTGTTATTTTTTTGTTTTTGACTTTTTGTTACCCTTTACAAATAATGTTTCTACTATTCATAATTTGTTATAGTTTTTATGAAGGAGGGAGTACATGCATCTGTTAAAGTGAGCATAATATTGTGTTTTTAATCTCCTAATGTGGTGAAATAAATTGGTTTTTGAATATCTATGCATCCTTGGATTACCTATATGAATCCAAATTAATAATGATGTATTTCCCTTGTGTAGCTCTATAGGTTAAATATTTTACTTCTTTTTAATATATTTTTTACATCTAATATTTATGAGGAACATAACAGGTCTATAGTTTCCCTTTCTTTAATATTTAATATTCTGATGGGCAATATATTTCCAGATATAAGATCTTGACATCTGCGAAGTGGCAATATAGTTTTATCTTTTCCAATTTTGATGTCTTTTATTTCATTTTCTGTTCTGATTGCTCTGGCTAGTACTTCCAGTACTATGTTGAATTGGAGTGGTGAAAGAAGAACCCAAGTCTTATTCCAGTTCTGAAAAAAAAAGGCTTTCAATTTTTCCCTATTCACTATGACCTTTATTATTTTGAGGTATCATCTTTCTCCACCTAGTTTGGCAGGAGTTTTGTGTTTTTTGTCATGAAGGTGTTAGATTTTATCAAATGTTTCCTCTGCATCTATTAAGATAATCATATTTTTGTCCTTTATTCTGTTGATGTAATGCACCACGTATATTGATTTTTGTATGTTGAACTATTCTTGCACCTCTTATGTAAAACCCACTTGATTATGGTATATTACCTTTCTGATGTGCTGTTGGATTGAGTTTGCTAGTATTTTGTTGAGGATTTTTGCATCTATGTTCATCAGGGATATTGGCCTTCAGTTTTCTGCTGTGTTTTTCATTGCCTGGTTCTGATATCAAGGTAATGCTGACCTTGTATTATGTTGGTGCAAAAGCAACTACGGTTTTAAAAGTAATGCCAAAAACTGCTATTATTTTTGCACAAACTTAATAGAAAGAGTTAGAGAAGATTCTCTCCTCTTCAATATTTTGGAAAAGTTTGAGGAGAATTAGTAGCAGTTCTTCTTTATACAGTTGGTACTATTCAACCATGAACCTATCCAATTCTGCACTTTCCTTTGTTGTGAGACATTATTACTGAATCAATTTCACTATTCGTTATTGGACTCTTCAGGTTTTCTATTACTTTCTGATCCAATCTTGGTAGGTTGTAACATTCCCAGAATTCACTCATTTCCTCTAGATTTTCCAGTGTACTAGCATATAGTTGTTCATAATAATCTGTGATAATGTATTGTATTTCTGTGGTATCACTTGTAATGCCTCTTTTTTTTTTTTCATTTCAGATTTTGTGTATTTGCATCTTCTTTCTTCTTTTCTTGGTTGGTCTAGTTAGTGGTTCACCAATTCGTTTATCTTTTAGAGGAACTAATATTTCATTTTGTTGATTATTTGTACTGTTTTGTCTCCATTTTTTATTTCTGCTCTGATATTATTATTATTTTTTGCTAATTTGAGGTTTGGTTTGTAGCTCTTCTAGTTTCTGGAGGTATATTGTTAGATTGTTTACTTTAAAACTTTCTGGATTTTCTTGATGTAGGACTTTATTGCTGTTGAAGGAGCACAGGAAATTTACTCCAAAATATGTCTGCCTGGTAAAATTAATATGGATATCTACCCTTAGAGATTGACAGGCCTTAGAACAGACTTTTCTCTTATCTACATAAAGGCTGGAAAGATCAATCAAGAAAAACAATGGTTTTTCTTTCCTCTTCATGTTGTCTCATTTTCTATTGTAGGAAAGAATATCAAGAATGTAACCAGATAAGGTCCATTGGTTTTTACCAAATAATGAGTCTCTCAGGCTCATTTAGTTGCCAAAGAGAACCACATACAAGCAAATCTCTGTTCTCCCCACTCATTTATTCTCCCTGGTAATCATTTGTTGACTCTCTACAGATTTGGTGATATTTCCTATTTCCCTCCTACCCTCTGAAATGGGGTTGCGTAACTACTTATGAAAGATAATTTTGTTGGAATAGTATCTTTGGGTGACAAATTTTTGTCTCTAGCACTTTGAATATATCCTCGCATTCACTCTGGGCCTGTAAGATTTCTACTGAGAAATCTGCTGTCAGTCAGATGAGGGCTCCTTTATATCTGACTAGATGCTTTGTTCTTGCTGTTTTTAGAATTTTCTCTTTTCCATTGACTTCAGACTGTTGGACTATAATGTGGCATGAAGAAGATTTTTTTGCTTTCTATCTGTTTGGGAATGGATGACTGAACTTCCAATATCTGAATGTTTAAATTATTTTCGTAGACTTAGAAAATTTTCATTGATTATATTATTACATAGATTTTTTAAAAACTGTTTCATTATCTTTTTGCCTTCTGGAATATTGAGAAATGGTGTTCCATATATCATGAAGACTTTGTTTATAATTAAATTTTTTTCTTTCTGTTCAGTTTTATTTTATTTTATTTTAAGTTCTGGAATACACATGCAGGGCATTCAGGTTTGTTACATAGGTAGAGTTGTGCCATGGTGGTTTGCTGCACCTATCAACCCATCATCTAGGTATTAAGCCCCACATTCATTAGCTATTTAACCTGATGCTTTTCCTCCCACCACCACTGTGACAGGCCCCAGTGTGTGTTGTTTCCTTCTTTGTGTCCATGTGTTGTCATTTTCAGCTCCTGATTATAAGTGAGAATATGTGCTGTTTGGTTTTCTGTTCCTGTGTTAGTTTGCTGAGAATAATGGCTTCCAGCTCTAAACATGTACCTACAAAGGACATGGTCTCATTTTTTTATGACTGCATAGTATTTCATAGGTTATATATGCCACATTTTTTTATCCAGTCTATAATTGATGGGCATTTGGGTTGATTCCATGTCTTTGCTATTGTGAATAGTGCTGCAATGAACATATGAGTATATGTATCTTTATAATAGAAGGATTTATATTCCTTTGGGTATATACCCAGTAATGGGATTGCTGGGTCAAATGGTATTTCTGGTTCTGGATCTTTGAGGAATTGCCACACAGCCTTCCACAATGGTTGAACTAATTTATATTCCCACCAACAGTGTAAAAGAGTTTTTATTTCTCCACAACCAAACCAGCATCTGCTGTTTGTTGACTTACTAATAATTGCCATTCTGACTGGCATGAGATGGTATCTCATTGTGGTTTTGATTTGTATTTCTCTAATGATCAGTGATGTTGAGCTCTTTTTTCATGTTTGTTGGCCACATGAATGTCTTCTTTTGAGAAGTGTCTATTCGTGTCCTTTGCCCACTTTTTTATGGGTTTTCTTTTCTTATAAATTTGTTTAAGTTCCTTGTAGATTCTGGATATTAGACCTTTGTCGAATGGAAAGATTGCGAAAATTTTCTCCCATTCTGTAGGTTGTCTGTTCACTCTGATGATAGTTTTTTCTGCTGTGCAGAAGCTCTTTAGTGTAACTAGGTGCCATTTGTTAATTTTAGCTTTTGGTGCCATTGCTTTTGAGGCTTTTGTCATGAAATCTTTGCCTGTGACTATGTCCTCAATGATATTGCCTAGATTTTCTTCTAGGGTTTTTTTAGTTTGGGTTTTACATTTAAGCCTTTAATCCATCTTGAGTTAATATTTGTATAAGGTGTAAGGAAGGGGTCCAATTTCAATTTTCTGCATGTGGCTAGCCATTTTACCAGAAATATTTATTAAATAGGGAATCCTTTCCTCACTGCTTGTTTTTGTCAGGTTTCTCAAAAATCAGATGGTTGCAGATGTTTGAGCTTACTTCTGAGATCTTTATTCTGTTCCATTGGTCTATGTGTCTGGTTTTGTACCAGTACCATGCTGTTTTGGTTACTGTAGGCTTACAGTATAGTTTGAAGTCAGATAGCATGATGCCTCCAGCTTTGTTCTTTTTGCATAGGATTGTTTTGGCTATATGGGCTCTTTTATGGTTCCATATGAATTTTAAAGTAGTTTTTTTTCCAATACTGTGAAGAATGTCAATGGTAGTTTAGTGGGAATAGCATTGAATCTATAAATTACTTTGGGCAGTATGGCCATTTTTCACAATATTTGTTCTTCCTATCCACGAGCGTGGAATGTTTTTCCATTTGTGTCCTCTCTTATGTCCTTAAGAAGTGGTTTGTAGTTCTCCTTGAAGAGGTCCGTCACATCCCTTGTTAGCTGTATTACTAGATATTTTATTCTCTTTGTAGCATTTGTGAATGGGAGTTCATTCATGATTTGGTTATCTGCTTGTCTATTGTTGATGTATAGGAATGCTTGTGGTTTTTGCATGTTGATTTTGTATCCTGAGACACTGCTGAAGTTGCTTATAGCTTAAGGAGCTTTTGGACTTAGACAATGGGTTTTCTAGATATAGAATTGTGTTGTCTGCAAAGAGAGACAGTTTCATTTCCTCTCTTCTTATTTGAATATCCTTTATTTCTTTATCTTGCCCTGGCCTAAACTTCTAATACTATTTTGAATTACAGTGGTGACAGAGGGCCTCCTCATCTTGTGCTGGTTTTCAAGGGGAATGCTTCCAGCTGTTGCCCATTCAGTATGATGTTGGCTGTGTGTTTGTCATAACTGGCTGTTATATTTTGAGTTATGTTCCATCAACACCTAGTTCATTGAGAGTTTTTAACATGAAGGGATGTTGAATTTTATCAAAGCTTTTTCTGTTTTTATTGAGATAATCATGTGGTTTTTGTCTTTAGTTCTGTTTATGTGATAAATTATATTTATTGATTTGTGTATTTTGAGCCAGCCTTGTATCCCAGGGATGAAGCCTACTTGTTCATGGTGAATAAGCTTTTTGATGTGCTGCTGAATTTGGTTTGTCAGTATTTCACTGAGGATTTTTGCATTTATGTTCATCATCAGGAAGCCTGGCCTGAAGATTTCTTTTTCTGCTGAATCTCCACCAAGTTTTGGTATCAGGATGATGCTGGCCTCATAAAATGAGTTAGGAAGAAGTCCCTCCTTTCCAATTGTTTGGAATAGTTTCAAAAGGAATGGTACCAGTTCCTCTTTGTACCTCTGGTAGAATTCAGCTGTAAATCTCTCTGGTCCTGGGCTTTTTTTTATTGGTAGGCTATTTATTACTGCCTCAATTTGAGAACTTGTTATTGGTCTATTCAAAAATTTGACTTTTTTGTGGTTTAGTCTTGAAAGGATGTATGTGTACAGGAATTTATCCATTTCTTCTAAATTTTCTAGTTTATTTGCATAGAGGTGATTTGTATTAGTCTGTTTTCACACTGCTAATAAAGATATACATGAGACTGGTCAATTTACAAAAGAAAGAAGTTTATTGGACTTACAGTTCTACATGGCTGAGGAGGTCCCACAATCATGGCAGAAGGCAAGGAGGGGCAAGTCATATCTTACGTAGATGACAGCAAGCAATGAGAGAGTTGTGCAGGGAGACTCCCATTTTTAAAGCCATCAGATCACGAGACTTATTCACTATCGTGAGTATAGCATGGGAAACACTTGTCCCCATGATTCAATTACCTCCCACCCGGTCCTCCCACAACATGTGGGAATTCAAGATGAGATTTGGGTGGGGACACAGCCAAACCATATCATTCCTCCCCTGTCCCCTTCCAAATCTCATGTACTCACATTTCAAAACCTATCATGTCTTCCCAACAGTCCCCCAAAGTTTTAACTCATTTCAGCATTAACTCAAAAGTCCACAGTCCAAAGTCTCATCCTAGATAAGGCAAGTCCCTTCCATCTATGAGCCTGTAAAATCACAAGCAGGTTAGTTACTTCCTAGATACAATAGGGGTACAGGCATTGGGTAAATACAGCCATTCCAAATGGGAGAAATTTGCCAGAACTAAAGAGTTACAGCCCCATGCAAGTAAAAAATCCAGCAGGGCACTCAAATCTTAAAGTTCCAAAGTGATCTACTTGATTCCATGTCTCAAATCCAGATGATGCCGATGCAAGAGGTGGATTCCCATGGTGTGGGATAGCTCTGTCCCTGTGGCTTTGCAGGGTACACCCTCCCTTCTGGCTGCTTTCACAGACTGGCATTGAGTGTCCACGTCTTTTCCAGATGCACAGTACAAGCTGTCAGTGGCTCTACCATTCTCGGGTCTGGAGGATGGTGGCCCTCTTCTCACAGCTCCGCCAGGAGGTGCCCCAGTATGGACTCTGTGTAGGGGCTCTGACCCCACATTTCCCTTCTGCACTGCACTAGCAGTAGTTCTCCACCAGAGCCCCACCCCTCCAGCAAATTCTGCCTGGACATCCAGGCATTTCCATACATCTTCTGAAATATAGAAGGAGGTTCCCAAACCCCAATTCTTGACTTCTGTTTACTGGCAAGCTCAATATCAAGTGGACACTGCCAAGGCTTGAGGCTTGCACTCTCTGAAGCCACAGCCTGAGCTCTAGATTGGCCCCTTTCAGCCATGACTGGAGTGGCTGGGACACAGGGCACCAAGTCCCTAGGCTGCACATAGCATGGGGACCCTGGGCCCAGCCCACAAAACCACTTTTTCCTCCTAGTCTTCCAGGCCTGTGACGAGAGTGGCTGCCATGAAGAACTTTGATATGTGCTGGAGACATTTTCCCCATTGTCTTGGTCTTTGAGGCTGCTGATCTTCGGATGGGGTTTTTGTGGGGACATTTTTGTTAATGCTGTTGTGGTAGCTTTCTGTGTGTTTGTTTTCCTTTTAACAGTCAGGCTACTCTTCTGTAGGGCTGCTGTGATTTGCTGATGGTTCACTTCAGGCCCTATTCACCTGGGTCCCTCCCACGCCTGTAGATGTCACTTGAAGAGGCTGAAGAACAGCAAAGGTGGTGGCTGCTTCTTCCTCTGAGAGCTCTGTCTTTGAGGAGCACCAACCTGATGTCAGCAGGAATGCTCCTGTATAAGGTGTCTGGTGACTCCTGTTGGGGTATCTCACCCGTCAGGGGCACAGGATCTGGGACCAACTTAACAAAGCACTCTGGCTGTCCCTTTGTGGAGGGGGTGTTCTGCACTTGGGGGAAACCCACTGGTCTGGGCTGCCTGGATTCCTCAGAACTAGCAGGGGGAAAGACTAAGTCTGTTGGTCCTCAGAGACCACATCCACCCCACTCCCTAGGGCTCAGGTCCATGGAGATCAGAGTTTTGTCCCTAAGCCTCTGGCTGGAGTTGCTGAAGTTCCTGGAGGGATGGCCTGCCCAGGAGGCATGGGGAAGAGTTTGGCCTAAAGATGCAGTATGTCTACGATCTGCCACAGCCAGTGTGCTATCCTGTGGGGAATACCTCTTAAGTCCAAACCATTCAGTCTCCCTGGCATTGCAGGGGAAAAACAGCGGACTGAAGCTGCAGGGGTGGCTGCTGCCCTACCCCCACCGCCAGGAGTTCAGTCATCTTAGGCAGCAGGCAGCTGCAGTGATGGCTGCCGTCCCTCACCTGGGGTGCTCAGTTTTCTAAGGCAGCAGGCAGCAGCAGTGATGATGGCCTCCCCTTCCCCTGGGAGCTCAGTAGTCTTAGGCAGTCTCCAGCCAAGTGGCTATTGAGAATCTGTGTGACTCTGTGGTTGGGACCGAATGCCCTGGTGGGATGGGTTCATGAGTATGATCTCCCTATCCACGGGTTGCACAGATCCATTGAAAAAGCAGGGTTTACCAAGCTGGGTAGCACAATCACTCACTGCCTCCCTTGGCTGGCGGTTGCGGCTCCCCTTGCCAGGTGTGGCTCTCAGGTGAGCCATCACATCACCTCTCTTTTCTTTGCTCTCCATGGGTCATGTCAACCTACTAGTCAGTCCTGATAATAGAACATGGATACCTCAGTTCCCAGTGCAGGATTCACATGCTATTTTGGTTCTTCTTGGTGGGAACCTGTAACGGCAGCTGTTTATAGTAAGCCATTTGGCCCACTATTTATACTTTTAAAATTATTTTTTTTGATTGTTGTCTGACTTATACTTTTTATACTTTTAAAACTCTTTTTTTCTTTATTGTTTTCAGACTGGGTTATTTCAAGAGACATGTCTTTAAGTTCTGATATTCTTCTGCTTCATCTAGCCTGTCTTTGAAGCTTTCAAATATATTTTGTATTTCATTCATGGAGTTCTTTATTCTAGAATTTCTGCTTGGTTCTTTGTTATGATATCTATCTCTTTGGTAAATTTATCATTTATGTCTTGGATTGTTTTTCTGATTTCCTCGTATTGTTTTTCAGAATTCTTTTGTATTTCACTGAGCTTCTTTTATATCATAATTTTGAATTCTTTTTTTGGAATTTCATGAATTTCTTTTATATTGTGATCTGTTGCTGGACTTATTATGTCCTTTTGTAGGTATCACATTTTCTTGCTTTTTAATTTTTTTTTCAAATTTTCTTTTGGAGGGGGGTACTTTTTCCTGAAAATATATCAATAGTGTTGGTTGGGTAAGACCTTTTAGCTTTTATTCTGGGTGCATGAGACAGTGTAATCCCTGAATGATTTTTCAGCTGTGACAGCCTGAGTGGTATCTGTTATTTCCTCAGGTTGTTCAGGGTGCAGTTATTAGTGGAGGCTATGGTAAAATTTTGTGGCAAACAAGGATGCCAGGTAGGCCAGTTTTCAGACCCCCATGGTGGCAGCAGTGGGTAAACATGCCTGTTTTTGTGCTCCAGGGTAGCATACACTGTCATCAATGTTAATGGAATCAGATGGACTGATTCTTGAGCCTCCAGATAGCTTGCTCAGATGGCCTGAGTGGCAACATTCATCTAGGTAGGTGAGCGGATTCTTGGGTCCTGAGCAGTTTGCATGGTATATGGGTGACAGAAGCATGGTATATAGGTGATAGATAGCAGCAGCAGGATGACTCTCTTGGTCCTGAGTGGTGTACACTGGTGTTGGTGGTGACGTGGTAAGGGGTTGACAGCCACAGTCTCAGACATGCAGCTCCCAGCCTTGCCACTCTCAGTAGCAGCAGCACTGCACAGGGTGAGGACACCCATCTTTCATGGGACAGTCCATGCATGGAGGCCACACCACATGTGGGGGTACACTCACAACTAACAGCCCCAAAAAGGCAGCCATTCAGCTCTACTGCCCCAGCCTCCTGCGGTAGCAACAGCAGCTGTGCCTACAGAAGTGCAAGGGGCAGGAGAAGGGATTCCATTTTCTATGTGTCGGTCCAAGCGTAGAAGCCACTCTGCCAGTGGGAAGGGATATCACTCTGTTTGCAAGGCTGAGCACAGTTTGTGCCACTGCTTGGAGCAGGGTCACTTCTCACATCCCCAAACAGAAAGCTCTCAGCCCAGAAAGCATGTGCTTTTGTTTCCTTTGTCCTAAGTGGTGCTGCCTTTTTGGTGATCTGAACTATCCTTTTTTTCTGGAGAGTAGTAATCCCTGTGGGCTAGAATACTGGGGATTCCACAACACCTTTCGGTCCAGACAGCACGATGACACTGTAGCTCTTTGGGTAGGCACTAGGGGATGTCAGTGGGGGCTCCCAAGTTGTGGAGATATGGGAGCTATGGTTCCCAGGGCAGGAAGCAGTCTTGTCATGGCTGTGTTCTCACATTGGTACCTTGCTGTAGCCACTTAGGTCTCAATGCGGTGAGTGACCCAGTTTGAGTTCCCTGTCTGGTTCAGTGCCCTCATGGGTTCTCCAAATCACTAGTGTTTGGAGCCTACACTAGTGTTTGTGTGAGTACAGGACTTCTCCCATGGTTAGGATTGCAGCAGTCCATGCTGGAGATGTGGACTGCTGAAGTTCTCTCCCTTACCTTTTCCTTACAACACTGAGCACCCCTGGGCTCCCAGTTGATCCCGATCTCAACTGAGCTGACCACTCACTTTCTTCTTCTATGCCCCAGGTGTTTCTTGTGGCTTTTCTGTTGGACTCTAGTGTTCTCTCCTAGATGTTCTGTTCCAGGTACAATTATCTATTCATAATTTTGATTCTTCCTTTTGGACAGGGTGGGTATTCAATGTCCCTAGTCACTCATCTTTAATATTTATTATATACAATATTATATAAAAATATAATATTTTTATGCACTTAAATTATCTGATGAAATTTTAATGCTATTCACTGCTAGCGGCCATACTTCTGCTTTTTCCAGTCTATCTTCAAATAATATTACTCTGCTTCATGTATCATCAAAGGACCTTGCAACATTTAATTTTATTTCCTCCGAACTGATTTTTGTGCTTTGTTGTTATACATTTTACTTACATCAGGGTTATAGACCTCAAAATAATTCATTTTACTTAATTATATTTTAAAGGTATTAAAAATTAAAATTTCAAAGTGTTTTATATTCATGCACATATTTACCATTCTAGACACTGTCATTCCTTGTGTAAATTCAATTTTCCATCTGGCTTCATTTTTCTTCATCTTCAGGGAGGAACTTCTTTTAACATTTCCTGTTATGTTCGTCTGCTGACAACAAATTCTATCAGATTTTGTCACATTTTGTCTGGAGAAAAGGTTTCAGTAAACCTGGATATAGAATTATAAGTGAACAAGTTTTTTTGTGTTTTTTTCCCTTTCATCTTAGTTTAAGTGACTTTCCATTGTATCCTTCACATGTACATTGTTTTTTTTCTGATGAGTAGTCTGTGATAATTCACATTTTTTTAATACTGTACACATAAATTTATTTTTTTTCTCTAAGGTATATACATCCTGTTGGATCAAAACCCATGTCTTTGTCCAATCTCTGAAAACAGCTCTGCCATATATTTAATCCTGTTTTCTAATTGTTTATCAGTGGAAGGGTATATTAGGCTGTTCCTGTATTGCTATCAAAAATATATAGACTGGGTAATTTACAAAGAAAATATGTTTAATTGGCTCACAGTTCTGTAAGCTATACAGGAAGCGTGGTGGTGGCATTTGCTCAGCTTCTGGGGAGGCCTCAGGGAACTTCTACACATGGCAAAAGGTGAAGTGGGAGCAGGTACTTCACATGGTGAAAACAGGAACAAGAGAGGGAGTAGGGGGAAAGTGTCACACACTTTTAAATGACCAGATTTTCCAAGAACTCTCTATCACAAAGACAGTGCTAATCCATGAGACCCACCCTCATGATCCAAACACCTCCCACCAGGATACACTTCCAGCATTGGGGATTACAATTCAACATGAGATTTGGGCTGAGACAACTATCCAAAGTACATCAAAAGCTGAACTTAGGCCCAGTATATGGCATCATGGTATAAAATGAAAGTTTTGCCTTATTACTTTTAATTGGATGACAGAAACTGCATGAGGAAAGGTATGGAATCTTTTGATGTGATCTTCCTCAAGAAACAATTGTTTTGCTGGTCTTGGTAGTCACTGAGAGTAGGAGAAAATAACCTTAATCTTGTCAGGAACTAAAGTAATTTGCAGATCAGCTTTAGATTTTTGGGAGACCATCTAATTTCTGATTATCTGGTACTTTTAGAATTTGGAATTTCAGAAGTTTAGAATAAATTTATGGGCTGTTTAATAAGACCATTCACTATCAGCCTCTAAATGGCAGTTTTTCCTTCCCAGAACTATAGCACCACCAATAATTTTTGTTAGATATTTAGAATTTTATCAACAGCTTTCTGTTTGCCTTCTCTACCTCCCAGCTTGATCTGCCTATAAAAGGAAGTCTTTTTTTTAAATATACTTTAAGTTCTAAGGTACATGTGCACAACGTGCACGTTTGTTACATATGTATACATGTGCCATGTTTGTGTGCTGCACCCGTTAACTCGTCATTTACATTAGTTATATCTCCTAATGCTATCCCTCCCCCAGCTCCCCACCCCACAACAGGCCCCAGTGTGTGATGTTCCCCACTCTGTGTCCAAGTGTTCTCATTGTTCAATTCCCACCTATGCATGAGAACATGCGGTGTTTGGTTTTCTGTCCTTGTGATAGTTTGCTCAGAATGATGGTTTCCAGCTTCATCCATGTCCCTACAAAGGACATGAACTCATCCTGTTTTATGGCTGCATAGTATTCCATGGTGTATATGTGCCACATTTTCTTAATCCAGTCTATCATTGTTGGACATTTGGGTTGGTTCCAAGTCTTTGCTATTGTGAATAGTGCCGCAATAAACATACGTGTGCATGTGTCTTTACAGCAGCATGATTTATAATCCTTTGGGTATATACCCAGTAATGGGATGGCTGGGTCAAATGGCATTTCTAGTTTTAGATCCTTGAGGAATCACCACACTGTCTTGCACAATGGTTGAATTAGTTTACAGTCCCACCAACGTGTAAAAGTGTTCCTATTTCTCCACATCCTCTCCAACACCTGTTGTTTCCTGACTTTTTAATGATCGCCATTAAAGAAACAATAAATTCTGTATGCTGGGCTTCATTATTCTACTCTCATCTCCAAACTATAGTCCTGCAAGTCTGCTTACAGTGGTAGATAACTTTTCAAGTTTGTCCCCCCAGTCCAGTGTGACTTTGAAAAGCTTCTCTGCCTCTTAGCAGCTACTGTCTCTTTGACTTCTTACCTCTCTGCACATGTTACTTTTGAATTGAAAATTGTGCTGGAAGAAAATCAGTGTAAAGTGATAGAATCACCAGAACACTGCAAGATGTTCAAACACTTTGGGTGGAAGGGTATATTTTAGCCCTCTTTGTTCTTATTCTCAGCAGAAGTCCCAGAATTTCATTCATTTTAAATGTTCAAATTTAAAAGGTAAGTGGGATGCTATGGCAAACCACCATTGGCCTAAATTAAGGAATATTACAAGATATAGCCATATTAAATTGACACTATATCTGTTGTAGGGACTCTCATAAAGATAGATTATATTAACTATAATAAGAATTTGCTTTCCAATAGGAGAGAGCGTTATGCATGAGTACACTGTTGAATTTAAGAATAACCATCCAATATATTAATGATTGAGATATAAAAATTAAAACCTTCTCATTAGTTAATTTAACTCAATGCAGTTATCTCAAATATTTTTTAAAATAAAATAAGTAGTTAGAAGTAAAGGAGGGAGGAAAGAAAGGCAGGGTAGTACAAAGTGAAAAAAAGGAGGGAAGTTAGAGTTCTTATGTGTGCATTTTTCTTCTGTTACATTTTTCTAAATTGCATTATTTTATTGTTTCATTCTGTTTTTGCTTACTACATATATAGACTCTTCTCTGGAATATATATGTATCAGTTAAACTCTGTTTCTCTCATTAATCAGGAGACGCTTTGGTCTGAAATTGTATACATATTTGTTTTAAAATATGTATAAAGCAATATGCAATATATCTATGCTTTAAAATATTTTATATATGTGCTATATATTGTGTTTGCTTTAAAATATCTTAAAAAGAATAATAATTTACTAGTTAATTTTGATTCTATTTAATTTTCATTTTGTGTTTTCATCAACAAAATTCTTCCTTGGATTCAGTCTCACCCTTTAGAATGTTAATCCTGCTGAGAAAAGAGATGCCTTCTTTCTTTTTCCTTTGTATTTCTAGCACCTATACAGTGCTTGGCACATAGCAAAAACTGAAAAAATATCTATTAAGGAAAAAAATGGAATAACACTGAGTTCCACAATTTTACCAAATGCCTGAATTGTAGGACAGAAAAACATATACCTCAGGCTGATATTGCCAGAATGAATCAGTGAAGGACCTAGAGAAAGAAAGAGAAAAAGGCAAACAATACTTTCTCAAAATTAGGCAAAAGTATCAAGCCCTACACCAGAGAATAACGTTAATTATCCAGAATTGTCTCTTTAAGTTCTACTTTGTTTTAAGTTGGAAACAGAGAAACTGATAAGCATTACATTGTAAACTAATCTTAGTTTCTGAGAATAGAGTCTTAAGAGAGCAGTTACACACACTGGCTTTTCTTCACTTGTGCTGGTGATGGCAAGAGAAAAAGCTACCATACTACCACTCAAGCACCTCTCTTCACTTTTTCCCCCCAAGGATAGGTGAAAGATATCACTCTTACACATTTTTTTAAAAAATGGTCTCCATCCTTCATTCACTCATGCACTTTGTACTTACTTCACTCCATCTCTGTATTCTTTATTCTAGAAAAGAAATTCTATTTACTTCTGATATTTCTTTACAATAAATATTCTAAATTTAAGGGAGGCTACGCTTATGTGAAAGGATATATATTTTACCTGGCTGAGTTTACATTTACAGAGATTAAGCCAAAATATACAATCATCTTTAGGTTATCAAAATTCTGAATGAGAAAGAATTCACATGAAATAAAAGAACTATTGTAAAATTTTTATCATCCTTCCTCAAAAATACTATTTTGTAACTTTTATAAATGCTTCCGTGCTTTTCCCTTATAACATTATTTTATATTGCATGAAATCCCAGGAGTACTTGGTGAGGATGTAAGGTCTGTTATTTTTTGTTCTTTTTACCCCTTTTTCACTTCTCATAAACTTCTAAAAAATTCTCCTGTATTACTAGTCACAGCCCAAAGGCAAACTTTAAGATTTTTTTCAAAATTGGTTTATAGTTCAGAAAGAAATTTTGAGAGGAAACATGATATTAAAAAGAAGAAAAAGAAAGCAGAGGAAAAAGGAAAAACTGAAAATATCAGAAATATATTTAGAAATTAACAATAATTTATGAGCTAAGTATTTGCTTTAAAATATCTTGTGAAATGACAAAAACATATACCCAGTAAGTAACCAAGTTTACCATGTGTTTTTTTGCTGTTGTTTGCTTGCTATAACAAAAGTATTTGCTTTTCATTTTTATCTCCCATTCTCTTTGGATTGTCACTACTCAAATTCAAGTCCATATCATGGAGGAGTCATATCTAGAAGTCATACCAAATTATAGAATTCATCTAATGTAAATGCTTTTACTTAATAGTCAAAGAAACTAAAGTCTTGAGAGACCAATCATTGTCAAAAATACACTAAGAGCTAACACTTGCAATCCAGTGCTGCATTTACCACAATAATAGCTTCCTAATTGAACTGCTACCTCCATTAGGAGTTTTTTCTCCTTTCTAACATGCATATTGCTTCCAGTTAAATCAATCATTTTATGTCTCAAGAAGTCTAGTAGCCAGTTAGACTCCTGTAGATCCCAATCTGTATGAAGCACTCCACAATCTGCCCCAAAGCTCACTTTTAACACTTATTTTCCTTTTATAAGCCCTCTACTTCAATCAAACTTGTATTTTCTCTTTCTGTGCCTTTATATAACATCATTTTTTCATCTCAAATATCTTCTTATGTTTGTCAAACATTACATGTGACTCAACTGGAAAAACAAATCCTTCCACCACAGAAACTATTTATATCTAAAAACTCTATCAAGAGCACTGTGTAGAGGGTAGTTTTACTACCATACCATAAATAAGTTAATTGAAACTCAGAGATTACATTATCTGTCTAACACAAAGCTACTAAAGTTTAAAAAAAATCAGTTCAAAATTAGGTGAATTTTTTTTCTGACTACCCCAGTATCATTGCTGAGGTAATTTAAGTTACAATAAAATATTTTGAAGCTTATTAATACAAGACTCTCTTACCTGTGTCAGTCCTAAAGCATGGTTCAAATTCCATCATTGTCTTAAAGGTTACACATACTAGAACACATATATGCTCATGAACACATAACAGGAGATGTCTGCAATGGAGCACAGTTTCTTACATTTTAATCAGTGACTGGGCAGCTTCTTCCATTATAACATTCCTCTCCAAGTGTGCTGCTGGCATAGTGAGGAGTTAAAAAGTAGATTACATGAATTGTCCTGTGCCTTTTCTCTCAGACATTGACGACACTCTTGCTGTAATCTTGATGCCATTAAATCCTACTCTGGATAAAGAGGAAAAATAGAAATTTCATATTCAAAACAATATACAGGAATTAAAGAAAAAAATTTCGTGAGACCGTGAGACATTAAGGATTTGTCCAATGGCTTCTCTTTTACTTGTATTTTAATTTGGTAATAATGATTTTACAAATGTTTCTTGAACTCATCAAGTTGAATGATGGCATAAGCCCCATCAGATACAGTGGAATGTTTTCTGTAGATAAGTATCTCATATTATGATCAATTTTTAAACAATAAAGGCATTAATTTTTCCAAATGTAAATCACCCATAAGGAACAATATTTCTTTGGCCTACCATTTTGGCATACAGTACAACTATAGCAACAGGAAAATACTCTGATGTTGAAGGAAGTAAGAAGCCTTCTTTCTAGGACCTCACACTTCCTGGTAGGATCATGTTGTAAATCTATCTGGTGGAGTAGAAATTTTCAGAGTTGATGGTCTAGTCCCATTATTCTATACCTCAGCCTCTTTTTATAAAAAATACCTCTCAACCTGATAGGTATAAATAGGTAGATGTTAGTGCCTGTCCTTATTTAGAAACTTTGCTTCTATTCATTCACTGAGTTTTCTGTATTCTTTTCAAACTTCTCTACCACAATATTAAAAAAAATACAGTCCAGCCCTGCAATTTGTGGGCTAATGACAGTGTATGCTTAAAGAATTATTGAGTGAAGGGTGACATATTTTTATAAACAAAAATGTTATTTTTGCATAATTGTATTATTCATGCAAATTCTTTATCAATTAGGACAATTGAAATTGTTAGTTAAGAATATCTATAAGCTCAGTTTTACTGTGGAGATCTAAAAGAGACACAAATGATTTAATTATTGAATGTCGAATTGGCAAAAAAAAAGTCTACAGTAATGAAATATGTTTATGTTGCCCTCATGAAATTTTTATGATAGACCAGTATTTCTGCAGGCTTCCTCCTAAGAGAATACTGGACCCTTCTATAAGTAAGCAAGTTAATCCCACTTCTCTCTGGAATAGCTACCAGTTTACCTTCTTGTTAAAATGAATCACTAGCAAATAAGAATAATCCCTCACTTGATGTTTAGCCTGCTGGATGCTGCTCTGAGTGATTTATGATCATACCTTTAAATAATTATATTGGTCCTGTTATAATATTTCATCACAGCTAACAAGAAGATACATGCAGATAAATGTATTACAACCTCCCCTCTCTTCAAGTATTTTCCTCTATTAGAAATTAAACACCTCTAAAATATTAAACCAAAAACCTCTCCCCAGTGGAACTTAAAGAATAAGCCTACATTATTATAATTTTATTTTATAATTTACAAGAATCAAAACATTCATAGCTAATGTTTCCACAGCTACCTTCTACTAAATATAGATTGGAGTGTATTTCACATGAGAGAAAAAATTAAACTTTGCCTCTTTGTAGAAGAAAATGTAAGTAAAAGATCAGGAGAAATTGCTTTAGAAATCAAAATCATAAAATGGGTACTTAAAGAGGAAATTATATATTCAGCACTTCATATAAATTTTAGTAAAGTGGAAAATATTTTAAATAATTGAGATGGTAATGGTGATGATGATGATGATGATGATGACAATAATAAACCATTCTGTGGGGAGAGAAGACTATCCTTGCTTTAGAACAAAGTGCTGGAGTGCTGTCACATTTCAGAAACTACACATGAGAGAATTATTCTTTTGATAAGAGAACATTAAATAAGCATCCAGAAACCACAACAACTATACTGATTACAAGCCATCCCTGGCACTTAGAATCAATGCTCTACAACTTGCTCAGTCTCAATTTTCTCCTTCCCTTTTTTCCTAGGGTTCTATTTTTTCCAGTAAATAAAATCATGGCCATGGAAAGAAAAAACAATGCTGTATTTAGAAACAGAGGTTAAGGTCAAGTCTCCACTTAACAAAGAGAAATAAATAATTAAGCTCAGGCCAAGGTCTCAAGTTTCTCAACTGCTTACATGGAAAAAAATGCAACAAAAGTAACATTGAACAATGATCTGGTTCATGCAAAAAGAATAATGTGCCAACATTTAATTAAATAATAAATGAGATTTATAGATAAGATTTATCCAGATTACATGATGATAACTCCAAATAGTAACTTCCATCTGCATTACATTTATTCAGCAGATGTGGCCAAGTAACTGCCTTTATTTTGGGGAAAATAATTAAGTGGAGTTAAGAATTGTATGCTACAATTATTTTTCTAAATATTTGTTTTATTAAATACCAATATCTCATATTATTATTTATACTCATATACTGTTTAAAAATATTAACATCAATTTGAATACTAATATTTGCAAATAACAGAACACTAAATTGACGTAAACAAGAAATATTATTTTCATAAAACAAAGTTGGAAGGTTAGCACAATTATTTCATGAAAACTCAGATTCTTACAACTTTCTGTTCTGCCATCCTGAGCATGCTGGTTTTTATCCTGATGCTCTTCTGCCTTATGGCCAAAGGATTGCTATTCAAGTATCACAGATCACAAAGTAATGTGGAAGACAAAAATGTTATTTTTGCTTTAGCATTTCTTTCATTTGGGGGAGGAACTTTTCAAACAATTCATTTCACACATCTTCCTGGCCACTCCTACAGCAATCATTAGCAAAAAGAAATGGGAATACCATTTAAGACTCTGACCAATTCTTCATTATTTTCCTGGGCCTGAGAAGGAACTGAAATGCCCTGACCACAGTATCTTTGAATTCTTCAACCAAATTACAGACTTGACAGGGAAAAAGAGGGAGTGGCTGATGGGAAAGAATATTAGGGTCTGCCCCATTCACATGATTTAAGTCCAATGATATTTAAATAAATATCTCAATCAACTTTTATATTTTTTATTTTAAATTTTTAGTTTATGTTGGAAGTTTTTTTTCCACAGGATGTGTAATCATGTCATTTTCTTTCAAGCAAGGCTCTAATTTTCTATGATTAATTTATCCACAAACACTGTTTCTCTCAAATTCAAATATCAAAAATCAGGTATTTTTTATACTCCCACATAAATAAATACACACACAAATCTATACACATAAGATTTTTAATTTAATCACATTTTAAAGTTTGGTTTAGAAATTAGTATTAAGAAATTATCTAAAACTTAGAAATGTTATTATAAGATATTTCAGCATTTCATTTCATTATCATACTGAAAAGCTGTTTAACAGGATCACCCAAAGAATACTTAATTTTCCAAAGGAATTTACTTTCATGTGACTTTGAAATTTACTAAAAAGTTAAGACCTCGGACACTTCAAATTTACATACTAATTTGTAGAACTTGTCTGAATTTTTTCTCCTGCTAAATACCATCACAAAAGTTATGGTTTTATTGCCCTGTAGGACACTAACTATCTTGTTGAACTTATGTAAAGTCTGTACTATATAATCTTTGTTTTTCTAATTCTCGTTTGGATCAGATTTTTCATCTCACTGGCTTCCTCCTTTATGTGTTGAACAAAATCTTTGAAATGTGATCACTGTATATTTGTATGACAGTCATGCTTTACGTTTTTGATAATTATACTTTGACATTAAAGAGTAAACTAATGAGAATCACTGATAATGACTTTTATCTTTGTCATATGCTTCAAATATTTAGAATCACTAAACTTAGAGATGTACTAACATATACAGGCAATCAGGTGTGACCCAGGAAGCCACTTAATTCAATCAGGAAGTTTTTTTTTACTGTGCTAAGACATAAAACAAATATTTCTAATTCTTTTGTGCAAGAGTTGAATCTTATTTAGGATCTTATCAAAATTTCAAATAATACCTCAGAATTTTTTAAATTCAGAGATGAAGAAATAATATAAATAACCATTTTTAACTATAAATTAATTTTTAAGATGTTAACCTGCTCCACTGAAATGTAGAGTAGAAAAATTAAAATTACCAAAGGGCAGAGAGGGAGGGGAGCAAACTACTTGTCATTCTTCTGTCCCTGTCAAAGGATTTTGCTGGGCAAAATAATTTAAGGATATTTTCACTGAAAGGTGGTAAGATAATTTCATTACACATTTCCGTTAAGTTTCTTAAACAGAAATTTTCTCCCAGTACAGAGCTGTTCATTAAAGAAGTAACTCACTTCTCAATTTCTATTTTTTTAAATAAATGTAAAAACAATTTGGCTCATTTTTTACTTATTTATGCCCTTAATTTCAAGGATTATTTGTGAGAAAATGAATTGGAAACATAAAATTGGTTCAGCTGTTTCATCAAGTGGTGCTCAATTTTCTAATTTCTCTATCAAAGACAATCAAAGCTTTGAAGCAACCTGTTATCTCTTTCAGAGGTGCCAAATTGTCTGTGAAAAACTTCAGGATCTTTAACCACCAGAATCTGCATTGCCAACCTAAAAAATGCAATCTCATAATCATGTTACTTGTATATGTTTGCTTTAAGACTTTCAAAGTTCAATTCTTATTTGACATCACTCTCCTAAAGGCAATCAGGCCGAATAAGTAAAGAAAATGACATCAAATGTTCTTGGGAGTGCTTATTTATTCTGTGTTTTAATCAGGATTATAAAATAAGAAAAACAAATTCAAATTTTGATGAGATTTCAAAATTCATAGTCATAGAGCAAAAGTAGCAAGACATCTGCATTGTAATGCACAAAATATTTGTATTTTGCTTTCTCATTAACATATAAAATATAACTAAAAAGTTAAGGAAGAGTAGTAAGGAATAATTTGCAGATAAGAAATAGTGACCATGAATAAATTAAAATATTTATTTTGTCTTATAGGCTATACTTCTGGGTGTAAAATCATTGAAACAAGTCAAAATTCTAATAAATTGGGAAGGTGGAAAATTGGAAAAATGCCCTTTGATAATTACTAACAAGTATTAAGAAGAACCTATTAATAATATCTTCTAAAAATAGTAATTTACATACACAGTAACATGTGTTTCTTTTTACTTAGTTTGTTAAGCGCCCTCAATCTTTACCTACAAACCCTTGCGTACATAGGAGGGAATGCCAGAGTAGACTCTAATGGAATTCAAAAGAGAAAATTTATGCTTCTAGTCTTAAATCAACTATGACCATGTAATCTGCTTCAGATTAGTATAGTTACATATTCAGATAAAAAGAGAAAAAAGACAGTATATTTTTTCTAACTTTGTGTCTTATACTTAATATATATCCATGTCTCACCTAATTTTTCTTCATTTAACTGGTTGTACCAACAACCTCAACTACAAGGTTGTTAATCTGAATACTGTCAAGGATTGTTGTTTGTTATGCTTTCCTTCTCACGGTATAATCCAGATTGTCTCCTTACATCAGCAATAGATATAAGAGCTCTACTTTGCAGCAGTGAATTAAAATTTGATGCCCCTTTTTTTACTTTGCCGTAAACACTCCCTTCGTTTTATTCATCTTGATTTTCATAGCGATCCCCTTCTAATTTCTTTATCGTGCCTCACCTTGTTTGGTCCTCAATCCCAAATAATTATAAATTTCCAAGCTAGTTGTTTAACCAAAAATTAACCCTGAAATTAGTTTCCACCTATACAGGACATTGAACAGAAATAAACTACACTGTTTTAACTTCTTTTTCTAACTTGGCACCTGGATCAAAAGTCTGAGATCATTGTTTTCATTTGTGTCTTTAGCTGTGGCATACTATTGAATATATTGTTGATTATATTTGCCTGGCAAAGTTGAAACCCATAATTTAAATTGAAAGTATGATATTTAAATGGATATATTTCATGCACAATAATCCACAAAATATTAAGCTAGTTAGTGTCATAATATCACAGACCCAGGCTTCTGATTCAAACTGATAGTTTTTTTCAATATGCTACACTATCTGCTTACATACCCCATCTGTTGAATTTTTAGCATCTGGCAACTCAAAGTATGGCCTCCAAATAGCAGCACCTTCATCACCTTGGAGCTTTTTAGAAGTGCTGAATCTCAGGTACCACTTGAAAAACTGGAATAGAGTACACATTTTAGCAAGATTGCCTTGTAAGTGCAATGAAGTTTTAAAAGCACTGTCTTAGTATATTTCACATATAAGCAAGAGTGAAGAAAGAAACTCATCTTTCTTACTTAAATTCCAGATCAGGGTACAGTAATCCTTTTTCTTAGAAAAATAAATTTCACTTTACTTCAGTAAAAAGGCTGGCTTCTGTTATATAACTCTCTTATCTAAACTCTTTTGAAATTCGTTTATTCATTCATATTCATTTATTCTCATGAAATTATTAAGAACCAAATATGAGCCAGATATTATTCCAGGTTCTGGGAATTTCATAGTGATATAAAGAGAAAACCTTGCCCTTTTTGAAACTACATTATAGATGAGGTAGACAAAAAATATACAAGATTAATAACTAAAATATACAATAGGTTACATGGTAAAAAGTACAAAATATGATAACAAAGCAGTAAGGAAAAGTGAAGAATGTCAGAGCAAGTTTAGGGTTGCAAATGTAGAGAAGGTTGTCAGAAATTTAGAACTAAGTATTTTCTTTCAAAGCATATTTTCCTTTTTATGGCCTCAACTCCAATCTCCAAGTAGAAAATATCCAAGCCTAAACTTTAGCCTTAATTTCCCAGTGGTGTTCTGGCTCCAAACACATAACAATATTTCGATAGATCCCCTAACAATTTAACATAATAGATTTATTATCATAAAATTATTATAGTCTGATGTCTTTTGAGGACTCCTTTGACCATAATATTCTTTCCTCAACCCCTTCCAAAGCCTATGACTGGGGAAACCCTAAGCTTCATCAATTTGTGCAAATTCACAAACACTAATTCTCAAAGGATCTTTTTCTCTTCAGGGCTCCTTTAGGGCTTTGTCTGTGTGGCCTAAACACAAATCTGAAGTTCAACGCTTTTTCAAATTTTGAAAAAAAAAATCATCTTAAAAGCATTCATGAGCAATGTCAATTTAATAAAAGATTCTATAACAAAGGTAGAAAAGAATGTTTGCATTGCAGTCATAGGTTGGGTTTCCCAGAATGAGATTGCCTTACAGGGGGTTGATTGGAAAGTGCTATCAGGAACTACACCAGAAAGGCCATAACACTGCAGAACTGAAAAAAGGAAGAAGTTGAATTGTGATGATTAGGTTGCAAAAAGGACCTCAAAAAACTGGAGCAGTGGGAGTTCTGAAGTTCAGATGGCCTTCTGGAGATGCTCATAAGTGCAGCAAGTGTTCAATACTGCTGCTTTAAACAGTCACCCTCCTCTATCTTTGCTATGGAATCTTCTATAAAGTTTGCTGTCATAGTATCACTTATGTTTTGTCAGGTCCTCCAAGAAAAAGACACCAAGAGAGGATTAGCCATTTGCCATATATTTAAAATCACCATAATTGTGAGGGAAATTGGGAAAGAGTAAGAAGGAAGTTGGCAATGCTATGACACTTTGATGAAGATCTAATCCTAGTTAAAGGAGAGAGAAGATTGGGTAGAAGCATCTCAGATTCAACACAATTATAATAGAGATTGGCAAGGCTGTTAGGGAGTCCTTGAATCAAATTTGCTTGTCAGAGGAGTCCTCTACCTCCTATGACTAGATTTACCTTAGTATTCTTTACTTGGTAAATTATTGGCTGGGAATAGTCCATGGGAAGCATGGACTTAATTTCAGAGCTCAGACAATTAAATGCACCTGCAGAGATCTGCAACTCTGCAGATCTCTGCAACTCTGCAACTCATAACTGCCACAATGAGGTGCTAGAGTTGCTGTTCCTGAATCAGGGCATGGAGGGCATGAGTCTGGAATGTGAGAAATTCACTGGGATATCCCCTAGTGCTTCTTTCTCTGTGATGAGAGTAAGTGAGCATTTTTAGCAATCATGGACTGAGAACACCAAAGTATTGAGAGGCGTAGAAACCTCAGGAACGAAGATCTGCGCCCACGAGGAAATGGACCTAGACAGTAACAATCCCCACTAAGATGAATGGTCTCCGAAATGGGAAGTAGAGAAAGAAGACGTTGAATATAGGTTGAATATAGATTATGGCATCTAATCTGTAGCAGCAGATACATTTCACTAACAATCTTAATTTAAGCTCTTATTTTAGATACTGAGTACAGCCACTATTTTGAAATGCCAGCGACAGAGTGGAATCTTTATGCGCGTCCGTGTGAAGAGACCACCAAACAGGCTTTGTGCGAGCAACATGGCTGTTTATTTCACCTGGGTGCAGGCAGGCTGAGTCCGAAAAGAGAGTCAGCAAAGGGAAATAAGGGTGGGGCCGTTTTACAGGATTTGGGTAGGTAAAGGAAAATTACAGTCAAAGGGGGTTTGTTCTCTGGCGGGCAGGAGTGGGGGTTGCAAGGTGCTCAGTGGGGGTGCTTTTTGAGCCAGGATGAGCCAGGAAAAGGACTTTCGCACGGTAATGTCATCACTTAAGGCAAGGACCGGCCATTTACACTTCTTTTGTGGTGGAATGTCACCAGTTAAGGTGGGGCAGGGCATATACACTTTTGTGATTCTTCAGTTACTTCAGGCCATCTGGGCGTATACATGCAAGTCACAGGGGATGTGATGGCTTGGCTTGGGCTCAGAGGCCTGACATTCCTGCCTTCTTATATTAATAAGAAAAATAAAACAAAATAGTGTTGAAGTGTTGGGGCGGCGAAAATTTTTGGGGGGTGGTATGGAGAGAGAATGGGCGATGTTTCTCAGGGCTGCTTCAAGTGGGATTAGGGGTGGCGTGGGAACCTAGAGTGGGAGAGATTAAGCTGAAGGGAGATCTTGTGGTAAGGGGTGATATTGTGGGGATGTTAGAAGACACATTTGTCGTATAGAATGATTGGTGATGGCCTGGATATGGTTTTGTATGAATTGAAAAACAAAATGGAATAACAGAAGGAGAAAAACAGGTATAAAAGGTTTAAGAATTGGGATGACTCAGGATATCTGATTAGAGAGTGCCTAAGGAGATTCAGCATAGTCCTGCCAGCAAAGATTATTTATTTACTTCAAGAGTTAAGAGTGGCAGTTTGGGGATAGCACCAGGAGATATCAGCAGTGATGGCTTGGAGAAACAGTGTAAACCAGCAGTGAAAACAAGAGCAGGGCATGTATGAGTAGTTGAGAACGGTGAATAGGAGTATGACTAGACAAAAGATAGTAGGGATGACAAGTTTTTTTGGGGCACAGTCTAAGTTGGTCTGGTGTCAAATGAGACTGGGGCCTAATAAAAAGGAGCATCTATACAGGAGATAAATGGGCTGTACCTTGTAGCATTCTGAGGACAGGCCTGAATTCTGAGAAACAAAAGTGGTAAAAGTATTGTCCAGTCCTTTTTAAGTTGGTGGCTGAGCTTAGTGAGATGTGTTTTTAAAAGACCTTTAGTCCGTTCTACTTTTCTTGAAGACAGAGGACCGTAAGGGATATAAAGGTTTCAATGAACACTAAGAGCCTGAAAAACTAATTGGCTGATTTGACTAATAAAGGCTCGTCTGTTATCAGACTGTATAGAGGTGGGAAGGCTAAACTGAGGAATTATGTCTGACAGAAGGGAAGAAATGACTGTGGTGGCCTTCTCAGACCCTGTAGGAAAGGCCTTTACTTATTCAGTGAAAGTGTTTATTTAGACTAAGAGGTATTTTAGTTTCCTGACTTGGGCATGTTGAGTAAAGCTAATTTGCCAGTCCTGGGTGAGGGCAAATCCTCGAGCTTGACGTGTAGGGAAGGGAGGGGGGGGGGGGTCTGAATAATCCCTGAGGAGTAGTAGAATAGCAGATGGAACACTGAGAAGTTATTTCCTTGGGGATAGATTTCCACGATGGAAAGGAAATGAGAGGTTCTAAGAGGCGGGCTAGTGGCTTGTACTATAGCATAGCCTGCCTTTGCTGGTATGTGGCAATTAGGCCTGGTGGAACTGCCATCAATAAATCAAGCGTGATCAGGGTGAGGAACAGGAAAGAAGGAAATATGGGGAAATGGGGTGAATATCAGGTGGATCAGAGAGATACAGTCATGGGGGTCAGGTGTGGTATCAGGAATAATGTGGGAGGCCAGATTGAAGTCCCGGCCAGGAACAATTGTGGGACTTAAAGAGTGAGTACAGCTGAAGGAGCCGGGAAGCAGAAAGTATATGCATCAGATATGAGGAAGAAAATATATTTTGGAAGTTATGAGAAATGTAGAGAGTGAGTTGAGCATAGTTTGTGATTTTTAGGGCCTCTAAAAGTATTAAAGCAGCGGCAGCCTCTGCACGCAGACATGAGGGCTAGGCTAAAACAGTAAGGACAAATTGTTTGGACAGAAAGGCTACAGGGTGCGGTCCTGGCTCTTGTGTAAGAATTCTGACCACACTAACCATGCCTAGGAAGGAAAGGAGTTGTTGTTTTGTAAGGGATTGAGGTTTGGGAGATTAATCAGACACAATCAGCAGGGAAAGCACATGTGTTTTTATGAGAATTATGCCGAGATAGGTAACAGATGAGGATGAAATTTGGGCTTGATTGAAGTAATGGGGGCTGTCTGTGAAGCCTTGTGGCAGTACAGCCCAGCTAATTTGCTGAGCCTAATGGGTGTCAGGGTCAGTCTAAGTGAAAGCAAAGAGAGGCTGGGATGAAGGGTGCAAAGGAATAGTAAAGAAAGCATGTTTGAGATCTAGAACAGAATAATGGGTAGTAGAGGGAGGTATTGAGGATAGGAGAGTATATGGGTTTGGCACCACGGGGTGGATAGGCAAAACAATTTGGTTGATAAGGCGCAGATTCTGAACTAACTTGTAAACCTTGTCTGGTTTTAGGACAGGTAAAATGGGGGAAAGGTAAGGAGAGTTTATAGGCTTTAAAAGGCCATGCTGTAGCAGGCGAGTGTTAACAGGCTTTAATCCTTTCAAAGCGTGCTGTGGGATGGGATATTGGCATTGAGTGGGGTAAGGGTGATTAGGTTTTAATGGGATGGTAATGGGCCTGTGATCAGTTGCCAGGGAAGGAGTAGAGATATCCTATACTTGCGGGTTAAGGTGGGGGGATATGAGAGGAAGACTCGAAGGAGGCTTTGGGTTGTGGAGAAGGGCGGCAATGAGATGTGGCTGTAGTCCAGGGGTAGTCAGGGAAGCAGATAATTTGGTTAAAATATCTCGGCCTAATAAGGGAACTGGGCAGGTGGAGATAACTAAAAAAGAGTGCATAAAAGGGTGTTGTGTAAGTTGGCACCAGAGTGGGGGAGTTTTAAGAGGTTTAGAAGCCTGGCTGTCAATACCCACAACAGTTATGGGGGCAAGGGAACAGGCCCTTGAAAAGAAGGTAATGTGGAGTGGGTAGCCTCCGTATTGATTAAGAAGGGGACGGACTTATCCTCCACTGTGAGTTACCTAAAGCTCGGCGTCCGTGATGGTCTACAGGGCTTCTGAGGTGATCAGGCAGCATCGGTCTTCAGCCGGCAAGCCAAGAAGGAGTCAGTCAGAGAGCCTTGGGCCAGAGTTCCAGGGGCTCTGGGAGTGGCTGCCAGGTGAGTTGAACAGTCCGATTTCCAGTGGGGTCCCACACAGATGGGACACGGCTTAGGAGGAATCCTGGGCTGCAGGCATTCCTTGGCCTGGTGATCAGATTTCTGGCACTTGTAGCAAGCTCCTGGGGGAGGAGGTTCTGGAGGAACGCCTGGCTGCTATGGTTCAGGCGTTTGGAAATTCTTGTGTGCTGGAGATGTGGCTGGGGTTTGTCTCACAGTGGAGGCAAGGAATTGCAACTTTTTTCTGTTATTGCACACCTTGAAGGTGAGGTTAATTAAGTCCTGTTGTGGGGTTTGAGGGCCAAATTCCAGTTTTTAGAGTTTTATTTAATGTCGGGAGCAGATTGGGTAATAAAATGTATATTGAGAATAAGACGGCCTTTTGACCTTTTAGGGTCTAGGGCTGTAAAGCGTCTCAGGGTTGCTGCCGAACGAGCCATGAACTGGGCTGGGTTTTTATATTTGATGAAAAAGAGCCTAAACGCTATCTGATTTGGGATAAAGAAAAAGGAGCATTAACCTTGACTATGCCTTTAGCTCTAGCCACCTTTTTAAGAGTAAATTGCTGGGCAGGTGGGGGAGGGCTAGTCACGGAACGAAATTGTAAGCCAGACCAGGTGTGAGGAGGGGAGGTGATAAAAAGATTATAGGGTGGAGGAGCAGAGGCTGAGGAAGAATTGGGACCTAGCTCGGCCTGGCGAGGAGCAGCCTGGGGAGGAAGGGAGAGGTCAGATGGGTCTGTAGAAAAGGAAGATTAGAAAGACTCAGCGACGCTTGGTGTTGGTACTGGGGGGACAGGCAGGAGGGAAAGAAGGAAGATTTGGGACGAGTTGCACTGGGTACAGAGACTAGGAAGGGACTGATGTGTAAAAGAATGCCTGGACGTCAGGCACCTCAGACCGTTTGCCTATTTTACGACAAGAATTATTTAGATCTTGCAGGATGGAAAAATTCAAAGTGCCATTTTCTGGCTATTTGGAACTACTGTTGAGTTTGTATTGGGGTCAGGCAGCATTGCAGAAGAAAATAAGGCATTTAGGTTTTAGGTCAGGTGTGAGTTGAAGAGGTTTTAAGTTTTTGAGAACACAGGCCAAGGGAGTAGAAGGAGGAATGGAGGGTGGAAGGTTGCCCATGGTGAAGGAAGGAAGCCTAGAGAAAAGAGAGAGTAGAAAAACGGAGGGAAGGGGTTTGGGGGTTCTTACCTTCCAGAAAAGTGGGAAAAGGGGTTGGGGTGCAGAAATAAGGGATTGGGGCACAGAGATATAAAAGGTTGGGGCGCAGAAATAGGGTTGGGGTGCAGAGATATGAGGTTGGGGCTCGGAAATAAGGGATTGGGACACAGAGATAAGAGGTCTGGGTGCGGAAATAAGGGATTGGGGCACAGAGAAAAGAGGTTGGGGTGCAGAAATAAGGGATTGGGGCACAGAGAAAAGAGGTTGGGGTGCAGAAATAAGGGATTGGGGCACAGAGATAAGAGGTCGGGGTGCAGAAATAAGGGATTGGGGCACAGAGAAAAGAGGTTGGGGTGCAGAAATAAGGGATTGGGGCACAGAGAAAAGAGGTTGGGGTGCAGAAATAAGGGATTGGGGCACAGAGATGAGAGGTTGGGGTGCAGAAATAAGGGATTGGGGCACAGAGATAAGAGGTTGGGGTGTGGAAATAAGGGATTGGGGGTTCTTGCCCTGTAGAAAAGCGGGACTTGCCGCTAAGGGTGAAGGAGAAGGGGTTGAGGGATACTTGCCCCTCTCCCAGAAAAGCAGGACTTGCCGCTAAGGGTGCAGGAGAAGGGGTTGAGGGGTAGTTGCCCCTCTCTCAGAAAAGCAGAGAAGGGGTAGAGACAAGGAGAGAAGGGGTTGGGGTACTTGCCCCTTCCCCAGAAAAGTGGGACTTGCCGCTAAGGGTGAAGGACCAAGGCAGGCGTTCCTGCGTGGTCTGACACCCTTGAAACGGGGGTGTATAATCAGAGACGTGTCCCTGCAATGATTAAACACCAAGGGAAGGCTGCCTTCCCAGTCTGTGACCGGCGCTGGAGTTTTGTGTCCACGGATAAAATGTGTCTCCTTTGTCTCTCCCAGAAAAATGAAAGGAATTGAAATTAAGGGAGGGATTGAAGAGTGAAAAGGAGAAAGTGGTTGAGGGACAGTGAGAGAGGTTGGAGAAGAGAGTAAGAAGAGGCCGCTTACCTGATTTAAAATTGGTGAGATGTTCCTTGGGCTGGTTGGTCTGAGGACCTGAGGTCATAGGTGGATCTTTCTCATGGAGCAAAGAACAGGAGTATAGGGGATTGATCTCCCAAAGGAGGTCTCCCGATCCGAGTCAGGGCACCAAATTTCATGCACGTCTGTGTGAAGAGACCACCAAACAGGCTTTGTGTGAGCAACATGGCTGTTTATTTCACCTGGGTTCAGGCTGGCTGAGTCTGAAAAGAGAGTCAGCAAAGAGAGATAAGGGTGGGGCTGTTTTATAGGATTTGGGTAGGTAAAGGAAAATTACAGTCAAAGGGGGTTTGTTCTCTGGCGGGCAGGAATGGGGGTTGCAAGGTGCTCAGTGGGGGTGCTTTTTGAGCCAGGATGAGCCAGGAAAAGGACTTTCGCACGGTAATGTCATCACTTAAGGCAAGGACCGGCCATTTACACTTCTTTTGTGGTAGTATGTCATCAGTTAAGGTGGGGCAGGGCATATTCACTTCTTTTGTGATTCTTCAGTTACTTCAGGCCATCTGGGTGTATACATGCAAGTCACAGGGGATATGATGGCTTGGCTTGGGCTCAGAGGCCTGACAGAATCTGTATTGGATGTAAGCATATCTGAGCAGTGCGAGAGGTAGACGGTAGCCAACACAATGGATAAAGCACTCAATATTTCCTTGGCTTACTTGTGTCTTCACTTGCAATTGTGGAGAAAAAAATGCCCATCTCTCAGTAGTACTGTCCAGAAGCATATTCATCACAGTTTGTCAGAGGATACTCAGCAGAAGTGAGTCCCAACAATCCACTCATTAACACATTCTATGCTGGCTTTTTCTTTCTTCCACTCTCACTTTTCCTATTCTCTGGCTTTTATTTTTTTTTTTTTTAATCATCTACTAAATAAAGTACTGGTATCCAAGTTTTTATATCATGGTATTTTGAGGGGACTACAAACTAAGATGATAAGAAAACTAGGCTTTGTTCTTAACTGTCAGGAAGCTTTTTAGATAGCATTTACTATTTTGGTTCCAGTCCTAAAAATTGTTTATAACCTTCCAGCAATATAGCTGGAAAACTGCAATTGTTCATTACTGATGGTCTCAGAATGTTAGTAACAAAATCATCTCCTATAGAGAGGAAAACATTTTAACCTCATGATTTTAGTTGGAAACTGATGGCCTATGTTATTTTTCATTCTTAATGTAATAACTGTTTTGGTAGTTTTGAAGAAACTTCGCTCACACACCACAAATCATTTTAATTTATTCTCTTCTGGTCAAAACAGGTTAAATAGATTCAAAGAGCATGTACAGTTGTTTTTTTAGTTCAAAAAAGTTTCTATAATAATTATCTCGAAATATGCTTATGAAACAAGGTAGTGATTGCAAAATGCATCATTTAGTGAAATAAATTATTTTTGTAGATTATTCAGTTATTCGCATGCTAACTAGAAGGTAGGTGTCACAAATATTTAGGTGAAGAAGAGAAAAGCAAGATATTTCTCCTTTTTTTCTCTTCTAATATAAAGTATAAAGATTGAGGAATAGAATATTGAAATGTGGTTTATTACATGGAAAGCTTTAGTGAGGAGACATGCATCAAACAAAGAAAAGATCTTTTCACCAATGCCTTTTCATAAAGTCAGTAATGGTGTTTATAATGGTGCCTATCTCTGGTTAAACAAACAGCTAGTTTTGTTTTGTTTTCTTTCTAAAAGAAATAAAAATAAAAATCTGAGTGACCACCAAAATTTCAGAATCAACATTGTAAGTTCAAAACTCCACATTTCACTAAATATCATCAATAATGGTTTAAATTTCAAGCATCATGAAACCTTGCTAACATTTTCCCTTATCATTTCTTTATGTTTCATAAATATTTGAAAAATATCATTGATTAAAAATCCCATCATTTTAATAGTAAGTTAATTTTTATAGTAAATTAGTACAAAAGTGCATGTTCTGAAACTCAACTGGCCAGAAATGAAGGAAGAACCTACTTACGTCTATTGTACCCAGAAGAACACCATTACTGGAAGACAAACTATAAATACGATCTTGTAGGAAAAATTAACTAGACAAGGAAATGCCTTAAAATTCCTATTTTATTTCAGAGAAATCAAACATTAAAGTCTCCACAATATAAAAGTTTAAATATTTAATATTTTTCATGTAACAAGTTTTGGAATTGTATTTCATCATTTTGAATAAACATTTATGGTAGGAAAATAATGCTTCTATGCTTTAATAATGATTCTAATAATTTTACTTTTTACAGAAATTTAATATGGTGGGACTAAGGAAAATGCTAATTTACATTCTTTATTTTTCCTTTCTAAAGACAATGATGCGTTTACATTTCTATGGTAATGATGCAGTTCTGAAATAGATTCTTTTGCATGCACAGCTTTCAAGAAATTGTATGCATGCCACATTCTTAAGAATCAGCAACTATGTGAAATGAATATTCAAAGAAGGTACAAATCTCTAAACTACTTCTGCAGGGCTAGTTGAGTCCCTTGTTAAAGTAGGTAGAGTTCTCAGTGCTAGAGTATAAATTCAAGCCATCTAAGAAATCTTACACAGATAAGACTCACTCACTGCAGGAAAATCTAGGCAAAGTAAGATTCAAGGCAGTAAAACATTAAAATAGTTAGATTACAACAGCATTTCTCCCATGATTGAGTGGTTCTTTTAAACGGAAATATTTCTAGACATTCTGAGTTAGAGAAAAGTGCAGCTTAAGACAATATTCTACTGAGGCTTAGGAAGATATTTTTGATTCCCTATTAGATGGTATAAAGAAAAGTAGTAGACAAAAATGAAAGACTGGTGTGAATCTGATAGATCTCATAGATCAGGTATTTGAGCACTCTGTATTAAAACAGAACTTTAGGTCACATCACAAAAATATATTTCTTTCCCAAGCCTTTTTTTAAGAAAAAGGAAAAGCTTAGGGAATTTAAAACTAAGACTTCTTGATGGAAATATGAAAGTTACTAAAAAAAGAACTTACATAATGTGGGTAAATGAATAAAAGCATTTGACAATATGTTTTCATAGATGAGTCGGTCTTTACTTCTGCAAAATGAATTGCCAAATGTATCTTAAGTTTAGCAGAGTTATTTCTTTCTTTTCTTTTCCTTTCTTTTCTTTTCTTTCTTTCTCTTTCTTTTTTTTTTTTTTTTTTTTAACAGAGTGTTGCTCTGTCATTCAGGCTGGAGTACAGTGGCGCAATCTTGGCTCACTGCAACTTCAGCCTCCCAGGTTCAAGCAATTCTCTTCCCTCAGCCTCCCAAGTAGCTGAGATTACAGGCACAGGCCACCACATCCAGCTAATTTTTGTATTTTTACTAGAGACGGGGGTTTCACCATGTTGGCCAGGCTGGTCTTGAACTCATGACTTCGTGATCCACCTGCCTTGGCCTCCCAAAGTGCTCGGATTACAGGTGTGAGCTGCCATGCCAGGCCCTACCAGAGTTATTTCTATATTTTAAAAGTTATTTTTTTTTCATCTTCATAGGTAAGCTATTGACTAGTCTTAGGATGGGAGATTGCCAGAAGAAATACACAGCATGAAAATGAAGAAGTGGTAGATGTATTTTCTCAAATGCTTTATTAAAATATGAAACCAAATATAGACATGGCCATATGTCTATCCTGCAAAAGAAAAGAACAATATATGTCATAAAGTAACAATATATCTCTTGCATAATGGGGTTTTATTTCCTCAATAATGAATAGCACAGAAAGCCAAAGCATCGATTTGGGAGAGTTTTCTTTGATGTCTGCCAATCATATGCATATTGTTTTAGGAATGTTATGGTTTTCACCACCAGTTTTTTTGATTTGACTTTACAAAGCTAGAAAGCATTAGATTGTTATCTAGGCCTGTTCCTTCCATCCTGGTAAGCTCTCACCACATGCATTGCTATCAACATTTAAAAATGTACTTTAAAAATTACTTAACATTTAATCTTTGGCCATAATATCAGATTGCGCTCACTCGTATTTTCAAAAGAAAAAAACATTAGTTAATAATTTTTTTTTTCCAAAACCTGTAAGGTTTCACATGGTGTTTTGTTTCTCTCCAGACTTCAAAGCATAACAATCTTTAAAATTATTTTTCTGCAGTTAAACTTGAATTCTGAGTATTAGGATACATATGCATTAGAATAAAAGCTCCTTGAAGGCAGGGGTCTTTATGGCTATATCCTCAATGCTCGGCACCCTGCTTGGCACATAGTGACATGAATAGAATAAAGAAATTACTCACCACTGGGTGCTTTAAAAAAACTAGAGTATTCAGGCCAGGCGTGGTGGCTCATGCCTGTAATCCCAGCACTTTGGGAGGCCGAGGTGGGCGGAACACGAGTTCAAGAGATTAAGACCAGTCCTGGCCAACATGGTCAAACCCCGTCTCTACTAAAAATACAAAAAATTAGCTGGGCATGGTGGCGCCCACGCTTGTAGACTCAGCTACTCAGGAGGCTGAGGCAGGAGGATTGCTTGAACCTAGGAGGCGGAGGTTGCAGTGAGCCGAGATCGTGCCACTGCACTCTAGCCTGGCGACAGAGTGAGACTCCATCTCAAAAACAAAACAAAATCTAGGGTATTCAGTGGAGGGGGGAACAAAGATTACTGGAATAGTGCAATGATATTTCCAAGAAAACAAAATGTAAAGAACAATCCTGAACCAAAAGAAGACACATAAATTTCACCTGCCTATCAAAGAGATCATTCACTTTCTGCAAAGAAATCTCTACTCTAGCCTGCTTTCACTTTTTTTCTCATCAAAGATTCCTTCCTACTTTTATAATCCCAAAGCAGAAATGTAATATCATACTGAATTCTGAATTTAGGTGAGCATAGTAAAACTGTCTTTAAGTTATGACATGAAACCAGATATTTTATAGGTAGCATATACTTTCCTTTTGTGGTGTACTTGGTCTCAGATCAGGAAAAATTAATATTTTATGTACCTTACAGACAAATTCTTTTTTGTTTATGGATGGGAGCCATGATTTTATGTTTTTCTCTCAAAGTCACACATACTGAATTTCATAGAACCATTTTACCAGCTTATTTGGAACTATTCCTCCATTTATAAATAGAGATTACTAATCAGAATAATTTTCCTGTTTTTCTGACTTTCAAAATCCATGTAAGCAATAATTTTTCTAAAATCATTATAAAAGTTTAAACTTTACTGTAGCATATTTTGCTTACCTATAATCCTCCTAAAGATGTAGTAAAGTATTTGATCACAGATAATATCTATTTTCTAGACTTCTAGAAAAGTAAGAATAGATGTATCAATCTGATAAGGAATATCTATATAATCTCAAAACAAATGACATCTTTATGGCGAATTGGTAAATTATTGAAAAATTAGATAAAGTATGCCCACTATTAGCATGTTTAATGTACATTATCTTGGCCATATTATCCAGTAGAACAATAATAATAACAATGAATTAAGCTAATTATGGTGTATTTGCATAGTAGGATAGTATTTATAGCATTGAAAATGAACGAGCGAATGCTACATGCAACAACATAGATGAAACATAAACAAAATGTAAACCAAATGAAGCCAGTCACAAAAGAAAACTGTTTTCATTTATATAAAGTTCAAAAATAGACATCAAGATACAGAATAGGAAGTCTCAAATTCTACTACCTATCTCTCCCTGAAAGAAAGTTCAACCAGCAATTATCCTCAGAATAGAATATACTTTGGAAAAGCTCAACACTTGGAAACAAGTCTGAGACACCTGTGTAGTCCATAGAACCAAATGAAGTTTGAATTAGAAGGATAAGAATAATGGTCTCACTCTGACCATACTACACAACCCCTTTCCCTAATTTGGTATAATGCCAGATGAAGAGAATTTCCCTGGGCCCACCATTTCTACATGGGGAAGAGAACACCAAAAGTATTTGTGCAGCTTTTCTAGCATTATGAGACACTTCCCAGGAAGCCCACTGTGGTCTCACCAAGAGTGCAACACCAGGGAAAACAGCACAGCTAGACTTCTCAGGATCAGATAGAAACAAAGAAAGGAAACAGAGATCATATTGACCAACATGTGGATCTTCTTGGTGCCTCTATTTTCCTGCCAGCTGTGGTGCTTGATAACCGATACCAGCCAACCTCATGGCTCACCTGCAAAGCTGAGGTGATTACCTTCAGAAGCATGGTGGGCAGTTCAACCTAGCTTGAATTCCTAGATTGCTAGCCTACCTGCTCAGCCTCAGAGCCCATTCTAACCACTCTGGGAGATAACTGTCTTCACCCATTTTGGAGAAGCTAATGGGCTAGATCAGTTTGACCTAGGAAGCCAAGAGGCAGCTCCATTCAGCTGAGAAGCACTCCCAGTGACCCTACTATCACAGAGATGTTCATCTTCATGTATTTCTGGGAAGTGTAGGGACTAAATCAAGTTGATCTGGAAAGTCAAGAAGCAGTTCCTCTCAACCAAATTGACCAAAATTACAATAGTGATAGATAACACATGCATATTTTAGCTAATACATAGCATGCTTAAAGGGTACACTAAATGTTTTATACATGTTTTTGTATTTAATTATAAAAATCATACTATAACTCTATTATAAATAATACAGTAAATGTGTATAATAATACAGAGAAAACATAATGATACCTAACATGTCATGCTTAATGTGTACACTGTCTTAAGTGCTTTATATGTTCATATACTTAATTGTATAAAATATTACATGAACCTATTATTATCTTCAACTTTCACATGGGATAGCAGGGGTACAGGGAAAACAGGAGACCAGATATGTGCTTTGTCCAATGTCACACAGCTCCTTCATGGCAGAATGTATTATAAAGACAGCTATGTAAAAGGAAGGAAGAGAATTCTCCATCAGCATCAGGTACACATTTGAGATGTGCCTTTACTGTCTCATCATACAGGCATAGACACTATTTTGGTGTAAACGAGAGATATTCCTGCTCCTGGTCAGTACTGACTTCTATTTGTAAATTAATTTTTATTCTTTCATCAACTTGTTCCTGCAATCTTTCCTCGTTGTCTCCAACAGTAGTGTTCATGTTGTGGTAAAATCACCATTCAACAAGTAATCTCTTAGTGAGAAATCACCTACAAAAACTGGAGCTAAATTCTGCAGGTAAAGTTTTACCCCCATGCCTACCACCCCCTACTTCTCCATGAAAATAGTGCAGGAGGATAAATGCATTACAAAAATATCTGAAATAATAAATTCTGTGATCTTCCATTACAAAAATATCTGGAATAATAAATTCTGTGATCTTCCAATTTAATTCTGCCATCATGAGATGAAACATACTATACCCTAGCTGCATTTTCTTTTTCTTTTATCTTTTTTTTTTTTTTTTTTTTTTTGAGATGGAGTCTTGCTCTGTTGCCCAGACTAGAGTGCAGTGGCCCATCTCGGCTCACTGTAACCTCTGCCTCCCAGGTTCAAGCAATTCCCCTGCCTCAGCCTCCCGAGTAGCTGGGATTACAGGCATGTGCCACCATACCTGGCTAATTTTTGTATTTGTAGTAGAGTTCGGGGTTTCACCATATTGGCCAGGCTGGTCTCGAACTCCTGAACTCAAATAATCCACCTGCCTCGGTCTCCTAAAGTGTTGGGATTACAGGCATGAGCCACTGCATCTGGCCCCTAGCTGCATTTTCTATTCATTTTGAATTGGGTTTTTGATAAGACAAAATTAAATCCATTATTTGAATATATTATTTTACTTAAATGAGTCTTTACTTCCCCAGTTAATATAGAGGTCATGATGTAAAAAACAACAAAAGAGGAGATGGATTGGACAGAGTCAATATGCATTTTTCAGGCTACATAATACTACCACCATAACTATTTGTGCCCCTAAGTGGTAGACTTGTTAATATTTTTGTACCTGCCTCTTTAGTACACAGTATTCAGTAAGTCTTTAAGCTGCACTTTTTCTTCTCAAGCCTCCTACATGTAATAAGTAAGGGATAGATTCATACAGTATTGTGCTATTTCATGTGATTTCCCTTTATCTTGAGTTTACTTCCATTGCAAATTGTTCACATCTTAAAATTGGATAGTATCTGTGACAATTTATGCAACTATAAAAGGTGGAAAACTCTCTCTTAATCTTTTTTCATTTTTTAAAAAAGTTTTATTTTTAAGTTTCCCTTAAATCTTTCAAGTAGATTTTTAGTTTGGCTCTACTGCGTATGTACGGTGAATTGAAGAAAGAAAACAATAATCTTCACTGATTTGGTCTAAGCATACCAGTTATTTGTGGTTTTGTGCGTATGCTTCAAGTGCTGTTTTTAATCACCTCATTGGTGTACCATGCAAAACAAACTTGATTTTTCAGAGGTCCCAATAATGCAGTTGGAAATTATCTATTCAAATCCACATTTTATAAATAAAGATAGGAAAACAAGTATTGAGTGGTTTGTTGAAGCCCACAATATCTGTCACTGATACATCCAATTAAAATTTCTAGGCTGCCCAAAAGTGGAAAATGCATTATTTTTCTAATGTACCATATTTTTTTTTTCTTGGAAATGCTATCATCAAAGCAAGGACAGTAGAATAAGAGGCTATAACTTCTGTATAAGAGTGCAGTATTTAAATTTGTATTATTGCCTTATTAATTAGTTACATTTGAGCTAGATGGATTTAAGATGAAGGTAATATCTTTAAGTCAATAAGGTTTATACTTTTATTCAGCATGCTGATTAATATAAATTATTTCCCCAATCTTCTTAGCTTAATTGAATACAATGATTATATCTTTTTTGAGTTTTTAAAAATTATTTTTAATAGACATGATAATTAGACATAGGTATGGGGTACAGAGTGATATTTCAATACATGTATACAGTATGAAATGATCCAAATAGGGTAATTAGCACATGGATCACCTCAAACATTGATCATTTCTTTGTATTGAAAACATTCAAAATCCTGTCTTCTACTTTTTGAGATTATACAAGAAATTATTATTTACTATATCACCTTACAATGCTATAGAACACTACAATTTGTTCCTTCTATCTAGCTTTAATTTTGTATACATTAACCAACCTCTCCCTATCTCTACCTCCCCTACCCTTCCTTGTCAGCCTCTAGAGTAGCAACTATTCTAATCTTTACTTCTATGAGATCAACATTTTTAGCTTCTACATATGAGTGAAAACATGTCATTTTCATCTTTCTGTGCCTGGCTGATTTCACTTAATATAATGTCCTCCAGGCTAATTTGTGTTACCATTAATGACAGAATTTCATTCTTTTTTATGGCTGAATAGTATGACATTGTGTTCATGGGTAACATTTACTTATCTATGCATCTGTTGATGGACATTTAGATTGATTACGTATCTTGGCTATTGTGAAGAATCTGTAATAGACATAGGAGTTCAGGTTTCTATTTGACATATTATTTCCTTTGGATATATACCCAGTAGGGTGATTGCTTGATCATATGGTAGCTCTAGTTTTAACATTTAGAGGAACCTCCATACTGTTTTCCATAACGAACTAACTTATATTCCCACTAACCATGTATAAGTATTTCCCTTTTATGCTGCATCACCACCAGCATTTGTTATTTTTTGTCTTTTTTATAATAGCCCTTCTAAGGTGAGATAATATCTTATCCAGATTTGCCTTTCTCTGATGATTAGTGATGCTGACCATTTTTTTCATATATTTCTTTTTGTATGGCCATTTGTATGGCTTCTTTGGAGAATTGTCTATTCAAATCAATTGCCCAATTTGAACTGTATTATTATATTTAGTCTTTTGCTGTTGAGTTGTTTAAGATTTTGGATATTCTGGATATTATTTCCTTGTCAGATGAATATTTTGCAAATATTTTATCCCATTCACAGGTTGTCTCTTCATTTCATTGATTATTTCCTTTACTATGTAGAAGCTCCTTAGTTTGATTCAATTCCATTTGCCTGTTTTTCCTATTGTTTCCTGTGATTTTGAGGTCTTATTTTTAAAATCTTTGTGCAGGCATATGGCCTAAACCATTTCCACTATGTTTTCTTCTGGTAGTTTCATAGTTTTGAGTCTGATATTTAAGTCTTGAATACATTTTGAATTGATTTTTTTTTTGTATTGTGGCATATGAGAGTCTATTTTCATTCTTCTGCATATGGATGTTTAGTTTTTGCAGCAACATTTATTTATTATCTTTTACCCAGGGTATTAGTCCATTTTCACAGTGCTGATAAAGACATACTCGAGATTGGGTAATTTATAAAGGAAAGAGGTTCAGTTTACTCACAGTTCCACATGGCTGATGAGACCTCACATTCATGGCAGAAGGCAGGTAAGAGCAAGTCACATCTTACATGGTGGCAGGGAAGAAAGAAAGAGGGCCAAGAGAAATGGGGTTCCCCTTATAAAACCATCAGATCTTGTGAGAATTATTCACTATGATGAGAACAGTATCAGGGAAACTGCCCACATGATTCAGTTATCTTCCACCAGATCCCTCTCACAACATATGGGAATTATGGGAGTACAATTCAAGATGAGATTTGGTTAGGGACACAGCCAAACCATATCATTTCATGCCTGGCCCCTCCCAAATCTCATGTCCTCACATTTCAAAACCAATCATGCCTTCCCAACAGTCCCCCAAAGTCAACTCATTTCAGTATTAATTCAAAAGTTCACAGTCCAGAGTCTTATTTGAGACAAGGCAAGTCCCTTCTGCCTATGAGCCTGTAAAGTCAAAAGCAAGTTAGTTACTTCCTAGATGCAATGGAAGTACAGGCATTGGATAAATAGACCCATTCCAAATGGAAGAAATGGGCCAAAACAAAGGGGCTAAAGGCCCCATGAAAGTCCAAAATCCAGCGGGGCAGTCAAATCTTAAAGTTTCAAAATGACCTCCTTTGACTACATGTCTCACATCCAGGTCACACTGATGCAGGAGGTGGGTTCCCATGGTCTTGTGCAGCTCCACCCATGTGGCCTTGCAGGGTTTAGCCTCTACTCCTGGCTGCTTTCATGGGCTAGCATTGAGCGTCTGCAGCTTTTCCAGGTGCACGGTCCAAGCTATCAGTGGATCTACCATTCTGGGGTCTGGAAGACAGTGGCCCTTTTCACACAGCTCCACTAGGCTGTGCCCCAGTGGGGACTCTGTGTGGGGTTTCCACCCCACATTTCTCTTCTACACTGCCCTGGCAGGGGTTCTAGTTTGCTTCAGGGGGCCCTGACTGCAGAAAATGTCTGCCTGGGCATCTAGACATTTCCATACATCCTCTGAAATCCAGGCAGAAGTTCCCAAACCTCAATTCTTGACTTCTGTGAATTCACAGGCTCAACACCACATGGAAGCTGCCAAGGCTTGGGGTTTGCATCTTCTGAAGCTATGGCCCAAGTTGTACCTTGGCCCCTTTTAGCCATGGCTAGAGTGGCTGGGAAGCAGGGCACCAAGTCCCAAGGTTGCACAAAGTAGGAGGTCCTTAAGTCTGGCCTACAAAACCATTTTTCCTCTTAGGCCTCCAGGCCTGTGATGGGAGGGCCTGCCACAAATGTCTCTGACATGCCCTGGAGACATTTTCCCATGGTCTTGGAGATCAACATTTGGCTCCTTGTTACTTATGCAAATTTCTGCAACAGGCTTGAATTTCTCCCCTGAAAATGGTTTTTTCTTTTCTTTCTATTGCATCATCAGTCTGCAGATTTTCCAAACTTTTATGCTCTTCTTCCTCTTGAATGCTTCACTACTTAGAAATTTCTTCCACCAGACACCACCTTTAATCATCTCTCTCAAGTTAAAAGTTCTGCAGATCTCTAACGAAGGGGCAAACTGCTACTAGTTCTCAACAAGTTCTACATCTCCAACTGACACCATGTCAGCCTGGACTTTATTGTCCATATCACTATCAGCATTTTGGTCAAAGCCATTCGACAGCATTTTGGTCAAAGCCATTCGACAAGTCTCTAGGAAGTTCCTAACTTTCCCACATCTTCCTGTCTTTTGAGCACTACAAGTCTCTAGGAAGTTTCAAACATTCCCACATTTTTCTATCTTCTCCTGAGCCCTCAAAACTGTTCCAGCCTCTGCCTGTTACCCAATTCCAAAGTCGCTTCCATATTTTTGGGTATCTTTGCAGCAGCCCCCCCACTCTACCAGTACCAATTTACTGTACAAGTCTGTTTTTACACTGTTGAGGAAGCTGTACCCAAGTCTAGGTACTTTATAAAGGAAAGAGGTTTAATTGACTCACAGTTCCACATGGCTGGGGAGGTCTCAAAATTATGACAGATGACAAGGAAGAGCAAATTACATTTTACATAGCAGAGGGAAGAGAGAAAGAGAACCAAGTGAAAGGGCATTTCCCTTATAAAATCATCAGATCTTGTGTGTTATTCACTATCACAAGAAAAGTGTGGAGGAAACCACCCTCATGACTGAATTATCTCCCACCAGATGGGAATTATGGGAGATACAATTCAAGAAGAGATTTGGGTGGGGACATATCCCAACCATATCACCCAGTGTACTTTTTTGTCACCTTTGTTGAAAATCAGTTGGCTGGAAATATGTAAATTTACTACTGGATTCTCTATTCTGATGCCTTGGTTTATGTGTTGGTTTTTATCCCAGTACCATGCTTTAATGGATACTATAGCTTTGTAGCCTATTTGAAGTTAAGTAGTTTGATGCCCCCAGCTTTGGTGTTTTTTTGCCCAGGATTGCATTGGCTACTTGGAGTTTTTTGTTATTCCATACACATTTTAGGATTTTTATTTTCTATTTTTCTAAAGTATGGCATTGATAATTTAATAAGATTGCATTGGGTAGTATGGTAAGTTTAACAATATTAATTTTTCCCATTCATAAACATGGTATGTGTGTCCATTTTTTGTGTATTAAAATAACGTGATAAATCCAACTTGCTCTTAGTGAATGAGCTTTTTAATATGTTGCTGTATTCAGTTTGCCTGGTTTTTGTTTTGTTTTGGTTTGGTTTTTTTAGATTTTTGTGTCTGTGTTCATTAGGGACATTGGCCTATACCCTTCTTTTTTGTTGTGTCCTCATCTGGTTTCAGTGTCATGGTAATTCTGGCCTTGTAAAAGAAGTTTGGAAGAATTCTCTCCTCTTCAATTTTTTTTTTTTTTTTTTTTTTTTTTGCAATAAATAGAGAACTGGTGTTAGTTCATTAAAAGTTTGATAAAATTCAGCAGTGAAATCTTTGGGTTTTAGGTTTTCCTTTGTTATGATAATTTTTATTACTGATTGAATCTCATTACTTGTCATTGGCCTGTTCATGTTTTATATTTCTTCTTGGTTCAATCTTGGTAGGTAATATGTGTCTAGGAACGTATCCATTTCCTCTGGGTTTTCCATGATCCTTTGTATTTCTGTGTATCAATTGTCATGTATTTTTTTTGGTTCCTTATTTTATTTATTTGAACCTTCTCTTTTTTTTGTCAGTCTAGCTAACTACTAACACTTTGTCAATTTTATCATTTTTAAAAAAAAACTTTGTTTCATTGTTCTGTTGTATTTTTTAGTCTCTATTTTATTTCTGCTCTCATCTTTATTGTTTCTTGCTTTCTACTAATTTGGAGCTTGGTTTGTTCTTGCTTTTCTAGTTTCTTGAGGTGTTTGTTAGGTTGTTTATTTGAAAATTTTCTTTTTTTGATGTAGATATTTATTGTTACAAACTTTCCTCTTAGTATGGCTTTTGCTGCTGTCTCATAGGTTTTGATATATTGTTATTCTATTTTCATTTGTTTCAAAAACTTTTTAAATTTTCTTTTTATTTCTTTTTCTTTGGGGTCTGTTGCTGAAAAATTTTGCAGGTGTCATGTTTTCTTGCTTCTTTATTTATCTCATGTCCCTATCTTGATATCTGCACATCTGGTGGAACAGTCACCTCTTCCAATTTTACGGAATAGCTTTTGTAGGAAAAGACTTTTTCTTGTAGATATGACATGGTTAGGCTTTGTATCTCTACCCAAATCTCATCTTGAATTGTAATCCCTATAATCCCCATGTGTCAAGGGAGAGACCAGGTGGAGGTCATTAAATCATGGGGGCAGTTTTTTCCATGCTGTTCTCCTGATAGTAAGTGAGTTCTCAGAAGATATAAAATGGTTTTATAAGGGTGGCCTCTTCCCTTTTTGCTTGGCACTTCTTCCTGCCGCTTTGTGAAGAAGGTGCCTTGCTTCCCCTTTGCCTTCTGACATGATTGCACGTTTGCTGAGGCCTCCCTGGCCATGCTGAACTGTGAGTCAGTTAAACCTCTTTCTTTTATAAATTACCCAGACTTGAGCAGTTTTCTATAGCAGTATGAAAATGGACTAATACAAGATGTGACTTGTGATGTTGCTTGAGTAGAGTGCTTTGGCTTTTGTTTCTGTGTAAGAGCAGTAATGTAGTCTTTGTATAATATTTCTGGTGTAATCAACATCAGCAATGTCTTTGAGTACCCCTGTGCCTTAAATTGCAGGCTTTTGTGGAGGCAATGGCACAGCTTTGCTGGAGGTGGGTTCACCAGCAGCAGTAGGCACCAAATGTGCCTGTCCTCAAGCCTTGGGGGAGATATGCACAGCTCTTAGTAATCACCAGTCAAGAGAATGAGGTCACTGTCAACTGGCACTAGCTAGCTGGCTCTGAGGCCCTGAGGTACACTCATGTAAACTCCTCTGAACATTGGGCACCTCTAGTCAGCCATCATGATGATATCCACATTTTTTAAAACTCAAATGACATCTTTGACTCTCAAATTTTCATATGTGAAAAATATTGTCTTTTTTTAATAGAGCATGTGAATTCAAATCACTAGAATTATAAATAACCACTGCCATTCCAAAGCAGGACAAAATAAGCATTAATGATGCCTTTAAAAGTAGCCATGAAAATATACTATGCCTATGTTGGTTGATTTTTATACCTGTTTTTACTCAATCAGTCATTCTAAGCTCTAGTGATTGTTTCTATGGTACCATTCACTGAATAATAGCTATAACATCTTTAAATGAAGATTACTTAGTCTTTGCTTATTTTTTGATCTCCTTATAATTTTGTCATTCTAACTTTTACTGTAAGTGGTGAAAACAAAATAAAAAGTTCTCATATGATCTTGTTTTATTTTGTTACTATTTATGGTAAATTACCATGGGCTAATTAAGGAAAATTCAAAAAAATAGAAACACCAAAACCAAGAAATCACCTATATTTATTTCAAGCAGTGGCAACATGCTAAGCAATAACACTTCTTTGTTTTACTCTATGTAGCTGTGTGTGTGTGTGTGTGTGTGAACGTGGTAGTAAATTATTCTGTATCTGAAATTATATTAAAGGATTTTCCATCATTGTTATTAAATGTTACTCATTGCTTTCATAGAAAACTTTAATACAATTTAGATAAATTTATTTCCCTGAATTTTTTTTTTAATAAGTATAACACTATACCTAGAGTATAAGGGTATTTCATTTTTCCAGGTAGGTAACATCATTTTTATATGTGCTTAGATGTTCATCATTATTCTCCTTTAGGTAATCATACTATAGTCAACAACAATATTTGTCATTGTATTAGTAATCAGTCTTCTTTTTTCCTTTGAAAATGACTTTTATGAATCAATTGCCATTCTAAACATATTTATTCATTCCACATTTATTTATTAATATTTGTGAATTTACCCTTATATGCTAAGAAACACCTAAACAGTGGAGTTTTGTTTCAATTGGAGGGGGGAGAAGAAAAATGTACCTCTCCAAACAGGGAATCTATTAATTGCACATTAAAACAATTTACCTTGATTATTAATCAGTCTCAACTGTGGATGCCAATTCTTTGATCTACAGCACCTGGTCAAAAATACGTCAGACCCACTTAGAGTTCTTGCAGATTTTGGTCATTATTATTTATTGGCCTGAAAAAACCAGGAGAGGCTGGGCGCGGTGGCTCACGCCTGTGATCCCAGCACTTTGGGAGGCTGAGGCGGGCGGATCACGAGGTCAGAAAATAGAGACCATCCTGTCTCTACTAAAAATACAAGAAAAATTAGCCAGGCATGGTGGCGGGCACCTGTAGTCCCAGCTACTCAGGAGGCTGAGGCAGGAGAATGGCATGAATGGGACGGGGTTGCGCGGGGGTGGGCGGCGGAGCTTGCAGTGAGCCGAGATCGTGCCACTGCACTCCAGCCTGGGCGACAGAGCGAGACTCCATCTCAAAAAAAAAAAAAAAAAAAAAAAAAAAAGTATATATATAATATATATATTATATATATGTTTATGTCGCAATTTGAAGGATAACAAAATAGTCATCCAATTTTGTTTATGTTTATGTAGCAACTTGAAGGATAACAACAACAACAAAAAAGACCAGGAGAAAGCACAAGTGTTATAAACTAAATAGCCACATCTCCAAACGTTTGAGAAAGATTCTTTCCCTCTTCAGTAAAAACCTTAATTCAAAATCACCTGAATCAAAATGAAAAAGTTTCAAATTTTACTAATGAAATGAAAATTTCTCTAAGCAAAGTAGACATAAAGGTCATAATTAGGATATCTTTAAGGAGATCATTTTTTAATCTGAATAATTTTTCTCATTTTAAAAATATATGTTTAAAAATGTATTTAATTATATTAAATCAGTACAAGTCATTAAAAGATATTATTTTATAATACTATAGAAACATTTCTCTGGGGGATTTGAGAATGTTATTTTGAAAATTTAATTGTTTCAACAGGGAAAATATTGCTTTTTTACTATGGTTACTGCATAAACAATATCATCCTTATTGAATTTATCTTTAAAACCATCACAAATAATTTATCATGTTAGTTGTTTCCTCCTAGTCATATAATCAGATCTAATACTTCTGTCTTAATTTATGATGGAAATATTGTACAATAAAGAAAATGTCAACCATAATGATGCTGTTTGTTATGATAAAAAAACTATGGATCCAAATTCTGAGAAGAGAAAATTATGTTTAATGCATCAAATCATGATATTTCAGAGACGTTATAACATTTACATTTATTCTGTATTTTGATATGGGGGTTAGTCAACTGAAGCATGGAAAGCACTCAAGCCTATGCAACTATGAGGAAATAAATGAATAATCATAATCATAGCTGAAAAAATATATATGGTAATAGTTTAATATGTTATAAGTCATTTCCAAGTTGCCATTTCAGAAATTCAGTAATTTCTGTGGGTTGTAATTGTGATTAGGGAAGAAAGGGACATTTTAGCCCAACATTTATTTCCACAGGCCTGAAATCTTTGGCAAAATTTATTATTTCAAAATGTGTGTGGAGGATTGATGACTTGATCTGGAGTAAAATTAGATGGCTAATTTTGATTTTATTTTTTTCTGATGACTCTTGGGACTGGTGCAAAATTAAAGGAAAAGAAATGTAAAAGATTGATATGTTGAGAATGTATTAAAATATTCAACAAAGTTGTGACAGTTTTTAAGCCTATTTAATTAGTGAAGGGCTTTATTGAGTTGTTTGGTTAAATGTTTCATTTCTTTTTCTGTAGCTTTGCATTGGGGAAAATGGGGCGAATAGTGAATTGAAATTCAGACTTCAATAGGTTTTGTAAAAGTGCCCTTTCTGGTAAATGAAAAATAGAAAATTAGATCAAATTAGCTATTTAAATATGGAAGATACATTAATCAAAATTAATGAAAGAGAAAAATCAGTCAAACTTATATCAGAAGCAGTGTTGATCTGGTTAGAATATGCAAATTGCTTACTGAATTAACTTGGCATTTTATTTACTCTCAAGTTTTTGGAATATTACAGTAAAAATAAGGCATGAGTTTTCATGCACTGTACTTCACTTTTAAAGTTAGGCTTATTATATATAAGTTACATGGAAAAACTCACTCTGGACAATTGATGAGTTCTTTTAAATGTATTCAGTTTTATAACTGCTCTATTAAGGAAGAACAGTTTCATTGCCCTCCAAAGATTTCTCATGCCCCTTGTAGATAATCTCTTCTATTACTCTTAGTGTCTAGAAACCACTGATCTAATTTCTGTTCATATCTATAATTTCACCTTCTCCTGAATGTTAACAGAGCATATAGTATATAGTAAGCACTCTATGTGTCTAGCTTCTTTCTTTTTGAATATGCTTTGCTTTTGAGATTCAGCCGTATTGTTGCATGTATTGAGAGTTCGTTACTTTTTATTGCTGAGTAATATTGACTTATATGAATGTAAAATAATTTGTATAGCTCTTCATTGATGCTGGATATTTGGGTCATTTTCAATTTTAAGCAACTGCAAATAAGGGAGTTGTAAATATTCATATACAGGTCTAATTTTGGACAAGTACTTTCATTTGTCTAGGGTACATATAGGAATAGGAATGCTACATCTAATGGTAATTGCATGTTTAACTTTATAAGGAATTGCTAAATTCTTGCAAAGTGGTGGCACCCACTTTGCCTTCCCGCCAACAGTATATGGCATTACCGCTTCTTCCACATCCTCGCCAGTGCTTTTTATGGTCTTTTTTCTTTTAACTTGAACCATTCTCATAGGTGTGGAGAAATATACAATTCTTGTTTTGCATTTCCTTAAAGAAATCATAATGAACATCTTTTCAGGTGTTTATTTGCGATTCATCTCTATGGTAAAGCATCTTTAAGTATTTTGCCCTTTTAATATATTATATTTTAGAGCAGTTTTAGGTTCCTATCAAAATTGAGAAGAAGGTGCAGAAAGTTCCTATAAGCCCCCTATTCCACAAAGGCACAGCCTCCCCTACTGCCAAAATCCCATACCACGGTAGTAAGTTTGTCAATTGATGATCCTACCTTTACATATCATTATCACCAAAGTTCATAGTTTACAACAGAGTCCACTCTTGGTTTTATACATTCCATAGTTTTGGACAAATGTATAATGACATGGACCCACCATTTATAGTGTCATATAGAACAGTTTCACTGTCCTAAAAGTCCTCTGTACTCTTCCTATTCATCACTGTCATCCCTTAATCCTTGGTAACCACTGATCTTTTTACTATCTCCACAGTTTTGCATTTTCCAGAAAGTTACATAGTTGAACATTCTATATAGCCTTTTCAGATTGGCTTCTTTCATTTAATAATATGCATTTAGGTTCTTCCAAGAATTTTCATATCTTGATATCTTGTTTCTGTTTAGCACATTCATAACATTCCATTGTCCAGGCATACAACTGGTATGTATTCATTTATCTACTAATGGAAATCTTAGTTGCTTCCAAGTTATGTCAATTATGAATAGAGCTGCTATAAACATCACTGTGCAGGTTTGGGCAGACAAAAATTTTTAACTGCCCAAAATGCCCCCAAATTTTTTTAACTGTCCAGTGATATTTATATAATACAAGGTACATATGATAAAATGATGTTTCATATGAAAAGATGATGTTTCAAAATTTTTGTCTACCCAAACCTGCACAGTGATGTTTATATGATACAAGGTTCATATGATAAGAGGATGCTGGTTTGTTTGATAAAAAGGATGTTTGGTTTTGTAGAAAATTACAGAATTGTCTTTCAGCATGGCTAGACCGTCTTAAATCCCCACCAGCAACAAATGAGAGCTCCTGTTGCTTTATATCGTCACCACCACTTGATGTTAGCCAGTGTTTAGTATTTTTGCCATTCTAATAGGTATGTGATAATATTTCACTGTTGTTGTAATTTACACATGATGTTTAAAATCTTTTTAAGTGCTTACTTGGCATTTCTTCATCTTTTTGGTAAAGTGTCTGTTCAGATCTTTTGCCAATTTTACCATAGGATAGTACATCTTCTTATCGATGAATTTAGGAATTTTTTTGTATATTTTGGATAACATTTATTTAGCAGTTGCGTCTTTTGCAAATACTTTTTCTTCACTCGTTGCTTGTCTTCTTAGTCTCTTGATGGTATACTTAATTTTAATTATGTTTATAAGTTTGTCTTGTTTTTCAAATTTTTTTATGGATCTTGCCTTTAGTGCAATCTACCCATCTGACAAAGGTCTAATATCCAGAATCTACAAGGAACTTCAACAATTGTACAAGAAAAAAACAAACAACCCCATCACAAAGTGGGCAAAGGATATGAACAGACACTTCTCAAAAGAAGACATTTATGCAGCCAACAAATATAAGAAAATAGCTCAACATCACTGATCACTAGAGAAATGCAAATCAAAACAACAATGAGATACCATCTCATGTCAGTCAATTATTGGCAATTATTAAATTATTGCCAATTATTATTGGCAATTAATGGCAATTATTAAAAAGCCAAGAAACAACAGATGCTGGTGAGGCTGCAGAGAAATAAGGACACTTTTACATTGTTAGTGGGAATGTAAAATTAGTTCAACCATTGTGGAAGACAGTGTGGCGATTCCTCAAAGATCTAGAACCAGAAATACCATTTGACTCAGCAATCTCATTACTGGGTATATGCCCAGAGGAATATGAATTATTCTACTATAAAGATATATGCACATGCATGTTTATTGCAGCACTATTTACCATAGCAAAGACTTGGAACCAACACAAATGCCCATCAATGATGGAATGGATAAAGAAAATGTCATACATGCAGCCATAGAAAAATGAGATCATGTCCTTTCCAAGGACATGGATGAAGGTGGAAACCATCATCCTCAGCAAACTAACACAGGAACAGAAAACCAAGCACTGCATGTTCTCCCTCATGAATGGGAGTTGAAAAATGAGAACACATGAACATAGAGAGAGGAACAACACACACAGAGGCCTGTTGGTTGGGGGAGGTGAGGGAGAGCATCAGGACCAATAGCTATTGCACATAGGGCTTAAAACCTAGATGACAGGTTGAAAGGTGCAGCAAACCACTAAGGCATGCATAAACCTATGTAACAAACTTGCAAGTTCTGCACATGTAACCTGGAACTTAAAGAAAAATAAAAATTAAAAATAGACCTTAAAATTTACAAAAATACAAGTGACACAATATTACAAAAAATAAATAAACAGAAAAAAATAATTTCGTCAATATCCATGAAATAACTTGTTTGGTTACTGACTGGAATCGCATTTAATCTATAGATCAAATTGGGTAGAAATGACATCTTGATAATATTGAATCTTTCTATCCATGAGCATGAAATATCTCTCAATGTATTTATTCTTTGATTTCTTTCATCAGAGTTTTTATTTTCTCTCAGATGGATCTTGCACATATTTTCTTAGATTAATACCTATGTATTTCATCTTGGGGTCATGCTAATGTAAATGGTATTGTGTTTTTAATTTCAATTTCCATGTGTCCATTACTGGTATATAGGAAAGAATCGATTGTGGTATATGAATCAGGTATCCTGCAATGTTGCTGTAATTGCTTAGCAGTTCTAGGAGGTTTTTTATTGATTCTTTCAGATTTTCTACATAAAAAAAAGTTACCTGTGAACAAAATTTTATTTCTTCCTTCTCAATTTGTATAACATTTCTTTTCTTGTCATAGTGCACTTAGGACTTCTAGTATGAAGCTGAAAAGAAGTGGTAAAGCAAACTATTAAACATGATGCTAACTATAGGTTTTTGGTAGGCATTCATTATCAAGTTAAAGAAGTTCTCTTCTTTTCCTACTTTGCTGATAGTTCTTATCATAAATGTGAGCTGGATTTTGCCATATTTTGTAATTTGTAAAATTGAGGGGTTTTTTTTGTCTTTAATTAGACAAGCTCATTCTACATGTAGAATACAAGTTCTTTATTAGTTGTTGTTTTATAAATATTTTCTCCAGATGTAGCTTGCCTTTCCATTTGTCTTTTAATTTTAAAATGTTTTTTAAAGAGAAAATTTTAATTTCAATGCAGTCAGATTTATCAAGGTTTCATTTTAAAGTTTGTGAATTTTGTGTCCTATCTAAGAATGTTTGCCAAACTCATGATCACAGATATATTTTCTGTTTTCTTCTGAAAGTATTATGGTTTAGGTTTTACATTTAGGCATATAACTTATTTGGGACAGCTTTTGTTTTAAAGATAAGGGTTTAAAGATAAGAGTTGTCTTTATTTTTGGAGTATGGATGTCCAAATTTTCCAGAATTATTTTTTGAAAAGACTATTTTTTTCTCCATTGAATTAGCATCTTTTCAAATAAATTGTAACATTATGTAGGAGTTGAATTCTAGACTCCAATCTGTTCCATTGATGAATGCATCTATTCTTACTCCAACAACATAGCATCTTGCTCACTGGAGTGCCATAGTAAATCTGGCAATCAAGCAAAGTGAGAGTTTTAAAATTTATTTTCTTTCCTTCTTTTTTTTGTTTTCTTTCCTTTTTTTTTTTTTTTTTTTACAATTCTTTTTTAAAACTTTTAATTTAGGTTCAGGGGTACATCTACAGGTTGTTAAACAGATAAATTGCATGTTGCATGGGTTTGGTGTATGCATTACTTTGTCACTCAAGTAATAGGCATAGTACCTCATAGGTAGTTTTTTTATCCTCTCCCTCCTCCCACCTCCACACTCAAGTAGGCCCCAGTGTCTGTTATTCCCTTCTTTGTGTCCATATGTACTCAGTGTTTAGCTCCAGTTCATAAGTGAGAACTAAGCATAAATATTTTCATCAGCTTATCAATGTATAAGAATGTCTACCTTGATTTTATTTGGGATAATCGTGATTTTATTAATCAATTTTGGGAGAAGTGAGATCTTAAGAATACTGAGTCGTTTGATCCGTGAATTCAAGATGACTCTATTTAATTAGTTCTTTAATTGCTCTCATTAAACTTTTGTAATTTTCATAGTAAAAGATTTGCATGGATTTGTTAGACTTATATCTAAAAACTTCATGTTTTCAATTCTATTGTAAATTGTATATTTAATTTCACTTTTCAAATGGCAGTTTATGGAAATACAATTGATTTTTGTGTCTTGACCTTATGTCCAGTAACCTTACTTACTCCTCCTTTTAGCTCTAGTATCTATTCTTGTAGATACATCAGTGATTTCCTACAGAAATAATCATTATATTTATGAATTAAGCCAATTTTCTTTCTTTCTTTCCAATCTGTATACATCTTATATCTTTCGCTTGCTCTATTGCACAAACCACATCCTCCAGACCACTGTAGAATACAAGTGGGAAGAGGGAATATCCTTGTCTCTTTGCAATATTTGGAAAAAAGCATTCAGTCTTTCACCACCAAGAATAATTTTAGGTGTAGGGCTTTTAATGGTGACTTTGATAAGAATAAAGATTTATTAGTCTAGTCTTCTTTGCTGAGCGGTTGTTTTTGTGTGTGAAGACTGAATGTTGATTTCTGTCAAATGAAATAATTAATTGAAATAATCATATGTGTTTTCCTTTTTTAAAAATCTGCTTATAGGTATGTTATAGTGGTTGATTTTGACTGTTGAGCTGACTTTTCATTTCATGGATAAACCCCACTTGGATGGAACGTACAATCCTTTTCTTTGTATTACTGGATTGATTTGCTACTATTTTGTTAAAGATTTTTGTATATATTTTAATAGGTAGTACTGCTATGTAGTTTTTTTCTTATTGTATTATTTTCCTTTGTTTTGGTATTGGGATAATGCTGGCCTCATAAATTGAGTGGTACAGTGTTATGTCCTGCTTTGTGTCATGGTAGATTTATGAAAAATTGGTCTTGTTAAATCTTTAGTATAATTGACCATTTTCTGCTTTAGTTTTCTTTGTGGGAAGAATAAAATATGAATTCCACTTCTATAATAAATATGAGCTATGCAGGTTACTTAATATTTAGACAGCTTTGGCAGTTCGTTTCTTTAAAGAAATTTGTGCATTGCATCTATATTTGACTAAATTAATTGGCATGTAGATATACAATTTTCCCATTTATTGAAGAGACCTTCCTTTCTGCATTATGTCTTCTTGACAGGCTTGTTAAAAATTAATTGACTGCATATGGTTGGGTTTATTTCCTGGGCTTTTTATATTTTCCCATTACTTTGTGGTTTTCTTATGCCATTACCATACTGTTTTGATTACTATACCTGTAAAATATATTTTGAAACAAGGAAATGTGATGTCTCCAACATTTTTTCTTCCAGATTATTTAGCTATTTGGGGTCTTTTGTAGTTCCATAAGAATGTTAACATTATTTTTTTCTGGCAGTCGCAGTGGCTCACACCTGTAATCCCAGCACTTTGGGAGGCCAAGGCGGGTGGATCACCTGAGGTCAGGAGTTGGAGACCAGCCTGGCCAACATGATGAAAACCCATCTCTACTAAAAATACAAAAAATTAGCTGGGCGTGGTGGCAGGCACCTGTAATCCTAGCTACTCTGGAGACCGGGGCAGGAGAATTACTTGAACCCAGGAGGCAGAGGTTGCAGTGAGCCAGGATCACACCACTGCACTCCAGGCTGGGCAGCAAGAGCGAAACTCTGTCTCAAAAAATATATATATTTTTTTCTATTTCTGTGAAAATTCCATTGGAATTTTGATAGGGTTTTCACTAAGTCTATTTATCACATTTGATAGCATACTTTAACAAAATTAATACTTCCAATTTATTAACATGGGATATATTTCCCTTTATTTGTGCTTTCTCCAATTTTTTAAATCATGTTTTATAATTTTCACTGTACAGACCTTTTAATTCCTTGGTTATTTTTTTCCTAAATATTTTATTATGTTTGATGTTATCATAAATGGAATTGTTTTCTTGATTTCTTTTTCAGATACATTGTTATTGCTGTAAAATATGCTACTGATTTTGTATATTGATTTTTATCCTGCTACCTCACCAAATTTATTTATTATTTCTAACAGTTTTTTTTGGTGGGATCTTTAGTGTTCTCTTCATATGGAGTCATGTCTTCTGCAAACAGCTATTTTTACTTATTCCTTTCCAATTTGGAGGCCATTTTTTTTCTTTTTCTTGTCTGATTGCTTTTGCTAATACTTCTGGTACTATGTTGAATACAGGTGATGAATATGGGATTTTTGCCTTATACTGAAGCTTAGAGGAAAATCTTTCGGTGTTTCTCCTTTGATTTTGATATTATCTGTGAACTTTTCATAAATGGCCTTTATTATGTTAAGAAAATTTCCTTCAATACCTATTTTTAAAAATTTTTACCATGAAATAATGTTGAATGCTGTCAATTGCTTTTTCTGCTTCTCTTAAGATGATTATGTGGTTTCTATCTTTAATTTTTTAATATGGTGTATCATATTGGTTGTATTGCCTGTGTTAAACCAACCTAGCATCCTTGGAAGAAATCCCACTTGGTCATACATGGTGTATAATCTTTTTCATGTATTGTTGAATTCAGTTTACTAGTATTTTACTGAGGCCTTTTGCATCAATGTTCATCACAAATTTTAGCCTGTAAATTTATTTGGTAGCATTTTTGTTCAGCTTTGGGATCCGGGTGATGCTGGCTTCATTAAATGAGTTTAGAAGTATTCCCACTACTTCTATTTTTTATAAGAGTTCAAGAAATATTGGAATCATTTTTTCTTAGAAACTTTGGCAGAATTTAGTTGTAAAGTCATCTGATCCCAGTCTTTGTTGGTGGGACGGGGGGTGGTTTGATTACTACTTAATTTTTAAAAAGTAATTGGTCTTTTCAGGCTTTTCATTCTTCTTGATTCAGTCATAGTAGCTTGTATATTTCTTGGAATTTATCCATTTCCTTTAGGTTACCCAATTTGTTAATATATAATTGTTTATAATAGTCCCCTGTACTACTTTTTATTTCTGAGGCATCCATTGTACAATGTATATTTATTTTAGTTTCTTTATTTTTTTGGTAGTCTATCCAAATACCTGTCTATTTTGTTTTTATTTTCAAAAAAGCAACTCTTGATTTTGTTGATTTATTCTATACCTTTTCTATTCTGTAGTTGACTTATGTCTACTTTCATCTTTATTATTTTATTACTTTTGCTAAAGTAGGGTTTGGTCTGTTTATCCTTTTGAGTTCCTTGAGATGTAAATTTAGATTGTTTGGGTTAAACTCCCATTACTGCTTTTCCAATATCCCGTAAGTGAGCAATTGACATTAGACCACCTAACCATATAAAACAAATATTGACAGATTTGAAAGGAGAAATTGATAGCAATATAATTGCTATGTAGATGTAGATTTCAATATCCTACCTTCAATAATAGATAGAACATACAGACAAAAACCAGTAAAATAAAAACAGCAGACTTGCACAAAACTTTAGACCTAATGGACTCTGCAGAACTATACATAACTTCTCCACCAATAGCTGAAGAATATACATTCTTCTCATGTGCACATGGAACATTTCCAGGATAGATTACATGTTAGGCCACAAACAAGTCTTACCAAATTTAAGATCACAACTATACAAATAGCTTTTCTGACCCCTATGGAATGAATCTAGAAATCAATAACAGTAAGACAATGGGACAATTAATGCATGCATAAAAATTACATAATACACTCTTGAACAACCACTAGGTCAAAGAGGAAATCAAAAAGGAATTTAGGCCGGGTGCCATGGCTCATGCCTGTAATCCCAGCACCTTGGGAGACTGGGGCAGGTGGATCACCTGGGGTCAGGAGTTCGAGACCAGCCTGGCCAACATGGCAAAACCCATCTCTACTAAAAATACAAAAAATAAAAATAAAAATAAAATTAGCGTGGTGGCGCATGCCCGTAACCCCAGCTACTCAGGAGGATGAGGCTGGAGAATCGCTTGAACCCGGGAGGCAGAGGTTGCAGTGAGCCGAGAACTCATCACTGCACTCCACCCTGGGTGACAGAGCAAGACTCTGTATCCCACATAAATAAATATTGAAATTTTAAAAAATCTCAAAATGAAAGGAAACAAAAACAACATATCAAAACATATGGAACTTTATAGTAATATCACTTTCTGTTTATGTATTATAATGTCTTGTGAGATTCATACAAATTTATATTTGCTGTGTCTTTTTAAAGAATGAATCCTTTATTTTCCTATAGTGTTATTTATCACTAGTAAACAAGTTTGTTCTGAAGTCTACTTTCTTGTATTAGTATAGTCACGCCAGCATTCTTTTGATTCATCTTTGCATGATATGTATTTTTTGATCCTTTTAACATATTCATATTTATACATCTAAAGTGGATTTCACATATACAGCATACAGTTGAGTCTTGCATTTTTATCCAATCTGACAATTTCAGATGTTTTATTAAAATGTTCAGATCATTTATGTTTAATGTAATTATTGATGTGATTAGATTAAGATGTTGTTTTTTTTCCACACTGCCACATCAGCTCATTTGTTGTTTTTCTCTGTTTTCTTACATTTTTTTAAATGAATATTTTTATTCTATTTTATCTCCATATTAGATTATTCATGGTATATACTTTTGTTTGCTCTTGGTTTATAATATACACCTTAATTTATCACAATATACCCTGGAATAATATTGTACTATTTAGTTTATAGTGTAATTACCTTACATATTATGCTTTCATTTTCTCTCTCGTATCTTTTGTGCTGTTTTTGTCACACATTTCACTTCGACAATGGTTATAGATCTTCAATGCCTTGCATTTCTTTTTTACTTTAAGCAATCAATTGTATTCTAAAATGATCACAAAAGAGAAAATATGTCTAATTTATATTCACCTTCTATTTTACTATCTCTGGTGCTTTTTGTTTCTTTCTGTAAATCCAAATTTTCATTTGGTATTATACATCTTTGATGGATAGATCTACCTTTCATATTTTTTATAGTGGCAGTTTTTTGGACATACATTCTGTTAGCTTTTGAATTTCTGAAAAGCCTTCATGTTACCTTCTTCTATGAAAGACTTTTTTGCTGGGTTTAATGTTATAATTGATGAATTTATTTTTCCTTTTAGCACCTTATAGATGTCACTCCACTGCCTTCTGCCTTGCATAGTTTTTCATCGTAAATATTCTCTAATTCTTATCTTTATGCCTGTAATGCAGCATTTCATTTTTTCTCTGGTTGCTCTCAAAATTGGCTCTTCATTTTTGTTTTTTTCAAAGTTTATGATGTGTTTAGGTGCTTTTTGTTTGTTTTTTTGTATTCTTAAAAATTCCTGCTTGAAATTATCTGGGCTTTGTGGATTTCTGGTGTATTATTCCATTATCATACTGCTAATAAAGACATATCCAAGACTGGGTAACTTATAAAGGAAAGAGAGGTTTAATGTTCTCACAGTTTCACATGGCTGGGGAGGCCTCACAATCAAGGCAGAAGGCAAAAGAGGAGCAAAGGCATCCTCAGGTCTTGTGAGACTCAATCTCTATCACAAGAACAGCACGGGAAAAACCTGACCCATGATTCAATTACCTTCAACCAGGCTCCTCCCATGACATGTGAGGATTATGGGAGCTACCATCCTAATGAGAGTTGGGTAGGGACAAGCCAAACCATATCATTCTGTCCCGGTCCCTCCCAAGTATCATGTCCTCACATTTCAAAACCAATCATGCCTTCCCACACAATCTCCCAAAGTCTTTTTGTTTATTTTCGTATTTTTCAAAAATCCTGCTTGAAATGATTTGAGCTTTGTGGATCTCTGGTTTCTTCTTTATAAATTTGGAAACTTATCCTCCATTATAATGTTTCTGGTATTTCTTCTCTCTCATTCTCTTCTTTACTCTATGAATCAAATTACACACACATGTCTGGCTATTTGATATTGTCTCAAAGCTCTTATATACTCTGGGGAGCTTTTTAATAAAATTATATTTAGGTTTTATTTTGGATAGTTTATATCAACCCACTTTAAATTTCACAAATTTCTTCCTCAGGAATGACAAGCCCCTCAAAGTAATTCTTCAATTTAGATATCATGATTTGTTGTTGTTTTAAATTTCAGGGATTTTTGTTTGATTCATTTGAATAGATTTCATCTTTTTGTTGAAATCTCTGTCTTTTCATTTATGTTCTTAACCTTTACCACTATATCATTTAACATATATATTTTTTTGTTATTATACTTTAAGTTTCAGAGTATATGTGCACAACATGCAGGTTAGTTACATATGTATAAATGTGCCATGTTGGTGTGCTGCACCCATTAACTCATCATTTAACATTAGGTGTATCTCCTAATGCTATCCCTCCCCCCTTCCCCCACCCCACAACAGGCCCCGGTGTGTGATGTTCCCCTTCCTGTGTCCATGTGTTCGCATTGTTCAATTCCCACCTATGAGTGAGAACATGCGGTGTTTGGTTTTTTGTCCTTGTGATAGTTTGCTGAGAATGATGATTTCCAGCTTCATCCATGTCCCTACAAAGGACATGAATTCATCATTTTTTATGGCTGCATAGTATTCCATGGTGTATATGTGCCACATTTTCTTAATCCAGTCTATCATTGCTGGACATTTGGGCTGGTTCCAAGTCTTTGCTGTTGTGAATAGTGCCACAATAAACATATGTGTGCATGTGTCTTTATAGCAGCATGTTTTATAATCCTTTGGGTATATACCCAGTAATGGGATGGCTGGGTCAAATGGTATTTCTAGTTCTAGATCTCTGAGGAATCACCACACCAACTTCCACAATGGTTGAACTAGTTTACAGTCCCACCAACAGTGTAAAGATGTTCCTATTTCTCCACATCCTCTCCAGCACCTGACTTTTTAATGATCGCCATTCTAACTGGTGTGAGATGGTATCTCATTGTAGTTTTGATTTGCATTTCTCTGATGGCCAGTGATGATGAGCATTTTTTCATGTGTTTTTTGGCTGCATAAATGTCTTCTTTTGAGAAGTGTCTGTTCATATCCTTCGCCCACTTCTTGATGGGGTTGTTTTTTTCTTGTAAATTTGTTTGAGTTCATTGTAGATTCTGGATGTTAGCCCTTTGTCAGATGAGTAGATTGAAAAAATTTTCTCCCATTCTGTAGGTTGCCTGTTCACTCTGATGGTAGTTTCTTTTGCTGTGCAGAAGCTCTTTAGTTTAATTAGATCCCATTTGTCAATTTTGGCTTTTGTTGCCATTGCTTTAGGTGTTTTAGACATGAAGTCCTTGCTCATGCCTATGTCCTGAATGGTAATGCCTAGGTTTTCTTCTAGGGTGTTTATGGTTTTAGGTCTAACATGTAAGTCTTTAATCCATGTTGAATTAATTTTTGTATAAGGTGTAAGGAAGGGATCCAGTTTGAGCTTTCTACATATGGCTAGCCAGTTTTCCCAGCACCATTTATTAAATAGGGAATCCTTTCCCCATTTATTGTTTTTGTCAGGTTTGTCAAAGATCAGATAGTAGTAGATATGCAAATCATAGTTTTTATAAATCCCCTGACTGATAGTTTTAACATCTGACTAACAGCTCAAACTCCTTCTATTGATTGTTTTAGCTCTGGAAAATGGCTTGTTTGTTTCTTGCTATTTTGTTTGTCTTATAATTTTTGAGTGATGTTAAACATTGTGAATTCAAGAACAATAAAGACCGAGGTGAGGAACATTCATAGCCAGAAATGTATACAACTCTTCCTCTCTTAGGGTGGTAGTAAATAATTGAGTTGTGTTTGGGCTTTGTTTTCATATATTCACCCTCATTGCCAGCCAGTCTTCTAATTTTTTCAGTGTGGGCTGGTTGAACCACATGACTGAGTGAGGACTGTGGTGTTGGTGGCTTCTATCAGTTTTTGTGCTCCCTCCCTTTCAGAATCCATTGCAGGACTGTGTCAAATAGAGGGTCTCTATATCCATACTCTTTCCTCTCTAAGTAGACTGCTGTTGCTTTTTATTCAATCCTAAACTCATTACGGAGGCAGGAAGCAAACTTTTGGTTCTTCAGGTGCAGGTTCAGTCTTAGACAACATCTATGTGCCTGAGTATCAGGAATAGGGTTTTATTATTATTCTTGTCTCTCTCCTCCCCAAGAGGACTATATTCAGACTTGTATCTCTGAAGGATCTGAAACAGGAGAGATACTTTTTTCCCCTCTTTGCCTCCAGCAAGAGTACACCTCTGCTTTATATCATCATAGTATCCTGACCCATAAAAGTTTTCATAAGGTAAGACAATTTTGATTCATTCCCTCTCCCCCAAACAGTGATCTTTGCTTGATGTCAGAAAGAAAGGTTCACTAACGCTTCTGCAGAAGCTGATGAGTTTTGCTTTGATCCACAGAGCACTGGATCTTTGCCTGGGATCTGGGGATAAGACAGTTTGTTGCTCCTCCCTAATCAGCTTAAAGCTTTTTTCTACCTACAGTGAAGGGTGCAGGAAAGTGGACTATAGTTTGAAGCTATTCTACCCCCATCATACCTTTAGCATTTAGCGATCCTCCCTGGTCCTCATTCTTTCCCATGAACTCCTGTGAAGATCTATAGACTAGTTTATAATTGAATGAAAATGTCCTGTGTTTGTGTTCCCAGGTGTTTTAATTTTTTTGTAATCCACATTAAGCTTTTAGGAATTCATTAAAATTTGGGTTGCTTTTTTCTTATGTGCTTCTACAGCAGCCCCTTCTGTGCCCTGATAAAATGAAACAATTTTAATGTCCTGTCTCACATCCAAGGTGCTTTCTACTTCTTGGAACTCAGTTTACTTTGTTGTCTCATTACATCAGCTGTCTGATGGGTTTAAGAAAAATAATATTTTTATATATCATCCAGTATTTTCTAACTGTTAGGATCACAACAATGTTTTTAAATTTTTATATCCTAATCATAAGCAAAAATCTATAAAGCATTTTAAAATGAAAACATGTTTATTGCTTAGTGATAGATCTTTCTTCCATCACAGAAGTTCAAAACGGAGATTAGAAATTTCTATTACAGCACAAACCAGAATTTCTCTCCAGATATGATATTCCAGCATACAGATTTGTGATCTGGCTAATAGAAATATCAAAAAACAGAAGAGAAATCAACAACAACAACAAAAATAATAATTTTACTTTTGGAATTTAGAAAATGCATTGCAACAGTGTAACAAAGAGTGTTCAGTATGTATTATAAAAAGGGAAATTGAGGGCTAAAAACATTTGGGATATACTAGGTTAAATACAGGTTAATGATTTGTTTCCTAGTAGACTTCTCTTGACTTTTAATATATTAATTTGCACTGTAGATCTGTAAGAGAAGAAAATATCTATTTAGCACTTTACAATCTTATGTGACCACGAAGCCTCCTTTATTTTTTTTTATTTTTCCCATGAACAGTATTCCATAGAGCTCAATGTGGGAAATGCTAGTTTAGATATTTTTTAAACACACTGGCATTTAAAAATGTTTAAATATTGTCTTATTTTCACAATTTTGATTTTGTTGTGTCTAATTATAGTTAAACTCTCTTGATGAAATAAAAAATGTGAAAAAGCAGCAAAGTTTAGAAAAAGGAGAGCAAACAAAATGTTGACAATGTAATTTTATATTAACAAACTTCAGGTAAATTCTGTGAAATCTAACCCTAAATTTAGTGTCCAACCACCCCCAACTCAGCATTCTCTTTAGTCACATAAACCATACTACAAATAGTTCAAGTTAAATTTGGGCAGAGATTCATATTTTGGCTTCTATTGCTGAGATAATTTTTATTGACATATTCCAAAGAACCCTTTGAAAATATCTTCCATCTGTTCTAGACCAAATGAATAACCACTATTTGTGTTGTAAACTACGGGACTGATAAATAGGCAAAATAATCTTATGAACAGAAAACTTTGATACCTCAGTTATCTGTTTATTTTGGAATTAAGATGATTTTGTATTAATGCCGCATGGGTAATATTCCACAATATTAAAAAATTTTTATTTTATCCTTTTCTTCACTCCTTAATTCATTCATCTATTCATAATCTGTTAAATGCTTAAATTCACCACCAATTTGCAGAACCAATGAGGAATAAGGAATCTATTGTATTTAATTCTAAATAAATTATGTAGCTATCCACTAAGAAATGAAATGTTTTCTATGACTCCTTTAAAATCTTCAAAGTCAATATATATATATTATACATATGTATATAAATCAAGCTTTTGTTTCTCTATTTACACTTTCTTCATGACTTGTGCTACTATAAAATACAATATATTTTGTACCAAAATGTACAGTTTATCTGTGGCATATTCCATAAGTATACTCTATATGGAGCCACTTATGTGTCTAGACAAGTATGTTACAAAAAATGTTGTAAATAAAAGTTAATTATGAGAAAGTAAAATTTGATTTTTTTAGGATTTAAAATGCTAATGTACACTATAGTTGACATAATACAATTGTTTTTGGCTTTTGATATACTCAGTCATTTGCCTCAACTAATATGCCACATGAAAAAGATCAGTGAAATAATTGACAGAAAATTTCTTTCCCATGGCAAAGTGTAATTTCTTATTTCAAGATATATAAGATATGTATTCTTTAAAAAGCAAATAGTTATATTAACTCATTTTTGAAACTTTAATATTTATACCAGAAATTTGAATCACAAAATAATGTCTCAGTTTTCTAACCATCCTTTAACTCAGGAGTGAGTGGCATATTATTAAAGATCGTTCTATTGGTCTTTAATTCCTAAGCAAGTGATCAAACTAGAGAAAATATGAATAAAACAGATATTTATTGGAGCCTTCTAATAGAAACCTATTACTTCTATGTGAAAGGTTTAGGAGAACCAGAAGAAATAAAACTTCAGAAATTCAAGTTAACAAAAAAAACCTTAAAATATAAAGTTTGCTTCATTATAGCTATTTGATTAGTATGAGTTAATAATATCCTTGTAAATTGTTAAAAGTAGAGACATTCAAAAAGTAAGCTGATTAAATCTACATCAAGCATGGCTGCCATCTTGTGGGGACAGGATATAATGTATTGAGGGGCCAATCTCAATAATGTGCCCCTTTTGGGTTAAAGTCATCATTTGTTCTCCATCAATCAGTTGTTTGATGCTTATCAACATTTCTCTTGAAATGCCACATCAACATTTGGACAGAAAAGATAAGGTACCTAAAAGGACTATTAATGAATCCCTGTTTCTAAAAGTTCAGTATCATTGCCAATGTATAGACAGTAAGAAAACTTTAAAATTAGAAGTTTTTCACTTGAATCAACCTTAATAACAGATAAGTTTGGTAAAGCATTCATATTTATTAATCATTTAAATTGCAAAATTGTATTAGAATTTATATCTAATTGAGTTAGAAGATAATATGGCATTGTCTGATAGGGCATATAGATTTACAGTTTCATAGATTTACAGAAAGCTTTGAAAAGAAGAAAGAGATTATGAGTTTATTTTAGAAGGGAGGGAAGAGGGAAGGAAAAGGAAAGGAAGGGAAGGGAAGAAGAAAGGGAGAGATGAAGAGAGGAAGGAAGGAAGGAAAGAAGGAAGGGAGGGGAGGGGAGGGGGGAGGGAAGGCGAATGAAGGGAAGGGAGAGATATAAGCTATTACTGAGGATAAGATTTCCACTAGTGTCACAGACAAAATAGTTTGACAGAGTGGTAAGTGGTAAGTCAGTGTGAAGTTGACCTGAAAAAAATGAGGTCAAGATAAGGCCAGTGTAAATATGTTATACAGGAATATGTAATTTAAGTATTTTTTCAAAGCTTATTTAAAAGTCAAAACATGTGCTTTCTAAGTTTAAGCCTTCCAACAAATATTAGTACAACTTCTGGAACTCAATTTTCCCATCATTGTCTAGAAAACCAAGACACTGAATGAGAAAGCCCCTGAAGCCTCAATGAGCTCTGAACTTCTTTGATGTGCTGAGTACAAAAGTTACTCTTTCAGTCCCTCAACCAAAGGGAATTTATGTTTTCACATCTGCAAATAAATATCCCAATTACAATTTTACAGCCATTTATCACAACTACTTGCATCTATAGATATCAGTCTTTGCCTTTTAACAGTTTTCCTTTCATGCTCATATTAAGGTTGAAATGTACTTGGAATCTTTTGTGTGACTAGCCATATTTGTAATATGAATAATATAATCATAAAGAATTAGAAATAATGATCAGAATTTATTGTGTCCCATTTTGATGATATTATTTTAAAAACCAACTCTTTTAAGTTTCAAATAAGTTGACTCATAAATGCATAGATCTTTATACTAAAACAAAATAAAACTCATGAGTCATTAAAATATAATTGAACAGTTCGTTAAAATTGACCAATGTAAGTTGATTTACTGCTGTTATAACAATGAGCAGCTGATTTTTAAAATTTAAGCATTGGTATTCTTAGCAGTTTTAACAGTGAAAATGAAATAATTATATGTTCCAAGAATTTCTATTCTATTACCTTGCTTTCTTTCCACAATTGTGCATGATTGAAGCAGTCAGCATTTGTAGTTCCCCCACCAATGCAAATCAGTTTTTCTCAAAAATTCTGTTTTTCAAAGAAAAATAGGCATATTAGTTTAAATCTTGGGGTAGTTCAGATAATCTATCATTTCTTCAAATAATTGATGTTCAAATCATGATCAATGCCTGAATGAAGTAACAGTCTCCACCTTGGAAGAATAAACTCAACAAACATGATTTACTTACATTTTATTTTAAATAGTTAATCATTTGTTATAAAACTTTAGTTAATGAGGGTATTTTCCTGCCAATACATGCCAGAATTTCACAAGGTTTGAATTTAAGTACAGTGGGCCAGGTACATCACTTATTTCCATATAATAAGGCTTGAATTAAAGTTAAGCAGCCTTAATGAGACCAACAGATAGCTGTCATTAAAACATTTAATATGCACAGCTAGTGAATTCATATTTTTTCTTCTGGAATTTAACATCTAACTCACACATTATAAATATTTGTATCCAGCTAACTACATATTACATTATGACAGACAATTTTCTAAAATAGTAGAAAATATAGTTAATATATATTTATTATATATTTATTAATTAGGAATCATTGAATGTAGAAATTATTTCAACAGTAAAAAGACTGATTGTTATTCTTGAAAAATCAAACAGCCAATGTTAAATTTATACTAACTTTCTTGTGTAACTTTTGGAAAGCCAAAACTTGTTGTTCTACTGTTTCTTCTGATTGGCAGGAGTGGTCATTATACCTTAAGGGCTTTTTGTGATGTGTCACCCAGACTCATTTAAATGTCTGAGTATTAGAACAGTGATTCTGAACTATGGCTGCATAGCAGAGCCCTCTATAGAGGCTTTTAGAATGTATTACAGGCTGTGTCCCAAACTCCAGAGATTCTGATTAAATTAGCCTTAAGTGACCATTTTAAAAAGCTTCTCAGATTATTTCAAAGTGAATCTACATTTGAAAACTACTAAACTGGAGGATTTGGGAATAATGAAAATGCTTTGCTCACAGTACACTAAAACATTTCCAAGAGGGGAAATAGTATGAATATGACTATACAATATTTGACTTTCTCCAGGACAGATACTCATTAGCCAGGACTGGACTAGTTAATGCTCTGAAGTTCTTCCTAGTTATCTTATTCTAAGATATCATGGTGTTCTTTCCATGTTAAATGGTTATAATTTTTCTTGATAGAATACATAATGACTTACCAATTTTTAGAATGTCACTGTAAATAATATTTGAAGGAAGCTATGGGGAGTGCATCTCTTCTTTCAATTCATTATCTGAATAAGCAAAGTATAATCTATGGAATTGCATCAAAACACTTTATAAAGTAAAATGACATTAACACCAACATTAATATAATCAATATTGAGTCAATGTCTACTAATGGAAACAAAAGATAAGAGAATGATCAAAATTGAGAGTAATTAATCAGTGAATGCTTCTTGGAAGCACTGGTTTGTTCCAGATTCAGAAGGAAGTGATGAAATTCAAGTCAACAAAGGGGTTCTCTGTAAAATGCTGTGTTGAATAAAATGTGAATGAGCTTTGGTTTTCACTCTCAAGGCATTTATGATCTAACTTAGTAGTAGTTCTGTCTAACTCTAATACAAAATAGGGTGTGTTACGACAGCATAGAAGATAGATGGATTTATTCCACATTAAAGGACTGGACACTACTTCATGGGCAAAAGGAATTTGAACTAGCCCTTGAGATGGTGAAGGAGAGTGGTTGGGAGGACAAATACGTGCTTTCCAAGCAGAAATATTAACATAAGTAAAAATATGGCAGCAAAACATTTTCTGGAATGTTCAGGAAAAAGTGTACAAGATGAATGAAAACAGCCAGAAGTGAGAATGTACAACTGTGTCTGGAAAAATAGTAACCCAATTCAGAAGGCTAGAGAGAAGGGCTCAAGTGAGGGAACGGGAGGAAAAGAGGTTTGCCAAACTTGGAGGTAAGGCTTTGAAAGGTTGTGTAATGAGCTTGACATCCACACATCCAACATTCCTAAAGAATTCCAATTATAACTGAAACAATATTATGATATTAATACCTGACCTCGACTAGTCACTCGATTGTGTTAACAAATCTTCAGTTTGCAATGAGGCCAGATTGACATAAGTCAATCATTATAAGAAAAGAAGTCACAATGATCAGGATTTTATCTTAAGGAATAAGCTTGCAGAAAATCCTTTCACTGGAGACTGAGAGGCTGTCATTCAGGACTTCCTCAGCTTTTTCCATGGAAGAGAGTACCCAACTTCCTCATTCGGAATTTATCTACATAGGTTATTAAGCTACTCAATGAAATATTTTGACCAAATGTTTATGAAACATTTTTCTGTTTTATTTAATTATTCTGCTTTTTTATTTTAATTTCAAGATCTTTTCTATCCTGATAGAGAAGAATTTCTATCAATAGAAAGGATTTCAGGAACCTTTCTCTATCCTGATTGCCTAAAAAATACACTGGAGACAGAAAAAAAAATCATTGTATAAAAGGTAATTAGCACGTTCTCTCCTTTTTATAACTTTATAATTGAAATCTCATTAAAAGCTTTCTAGGTCTGTATTTCCCTAAGTGACCAGGTGTCCCTAATTTGTTTTCAACCAATGTGACTAATTCCAGGCAAAGACTAGAAAAAGTCTGATACCTCTTAGAGAATAGCAAGGTTAAATAAGTGGGGTGGCTTTTTTAGGTTGCATTTAACCTCGTAAAAGAAAGAAAGGGAAAAAAAAGCTTCAATGTCTTTTTACAGTCCTGCCTTTTTCTCAGTCCCGGTTGAAGATTCCATGGGAAATGAGAGCACTATTTTGTTTCTCCCTTGTATTGCAGATAGGGGGAGGAGGTGGTTATTAGAGAGAAGCTCTTCCTCTCTTGGTTTCCCCCTCTCTCCGCCTGACAGCACCGCTCTCTCGCAGGCTCGCTCCTTCTCCTAGGTGATCCATTTCTAGGCAACGTGGGGCTGGTGCTGAAGCTGCCAGGCTCGCTCCTTGCTTCCTGCATCCCGCCAGGCGAAACGCTCCAAAAGCATCCTGCAGCCCGCGGCGGCTTCCCTCCTCTGGCCCGGCCCCGCTGCTCGCGCCCGGCGCAACTCCCCCGCCACCGCGCCCCAGCAAACCGGCTCCCCGGGCCCGCCTCGCCAAGCTGCGTTCCGCGCCTCACGCAGAAAGGGAATTTTCTCTGCATTACTATCTGCATTACCTTGAAGTTCACTTTTTCTACCCCTCTTGGAGAGGGCTTTTTCCCCCCTCCCTGGTGGAATCTGGCTGCTCCGTTTGGAATCTCCTAATCTTTCCTTTCCACTTAGATTCTGGCAGCGAAGACCAGTGATTCTCTGCGGGCTGTAGGGGCGGGGGCGGGGGTCTTTTTTGGTCCGGGAGGGTGCGGGGAAGGGGGCACATCCGGCGTGAGGGGGGTGTTGGAAGTTGCAGCGGAGCTGGGACCGGAGACCCGCGGCCCCCGCGCAGCGATGGGTCTGATCTGAGCCCCAGCCTCTCCCCCTGCCCAAGAGCAGTAGAGGCTGGATATATTTTTCAAAAGCCAAACTGCAAACAACTCTGGCGATGCCAAAATTCCCCTCCAAGTGACACGGCTTTGCGAAGGAGGTTTCCTCAGGCTGGGCTCTTTCTGTCATTCCCTTCTGCCTTTCTCGGCGACGATAAAAGGCTTTGCTCTGGCAATAGGAATTTAGAAAAAAAGAAAAAGCTGCGCTAAACTCCACCGTGACCTCAAACTCTTTGGACTGTTTGAAAAAAAAAATTGGAAGAAAATCCATCCTCCAAGAGAATCGGCATAGGAGGAGATGGAAGTTTTCCCCTTTCTCTTGGTTTTGTTCGTCTGGTGGTCTCGAACCTGGGACTCGGCGAATGCGGATTCGATCATTCACATCGGTAAGAAAGGGTTGGTGCAGCTCGTGGTTACTTTTACCGTTTCAGTTCTCAAATGTTTCCCCTTCGCTTTCCCCCTCTCCGCCCTCTGTGTGTCTTGTTGGAGGTGGCTTCAGTTCATTGCCCCTTCCCGCTACCCTTCCCTCACACTTGCTCAGTTTTCTGAAAGGATGTGGATGCTCGAACCTCGACTGACTTGTGCTGTTGTTTTGCGGTGATTCGTGGAATGTGGCTGGATGCGTGGGGGTCTCGAGTTGACCTGAGTGTGAGTGTGTGCTGGGAACTGCAGGGGGATTCTAAGTGTGTGGGGAAAGGGAGTTTAATTGACTCTTATCTTCCATATTTTTTTTCCCGGATGTACATTTGCTCCATTTAAAAATTTATCTTTGGGGGAGCAGAGAAGCTGTCACCTGTGAGATGAAAAGAACTGGGCTGGGGGGTAGGGGGAGCTCCCTTCGGATCGAACAGGTGGTTTTGCAACGTGAGTCGGCTGAGTTCGCCGCAGCTTAGTGCGATGGTGACGGGGGTGCCGGATGCGCCCCCAGCCACCCTCTCTTCTCACTTCTTCTTGGCTTTATGATCCTTGCGTGTAGTCTTTGAGACGGTGGCGGGAGGGGCTGGCGGCAGTGTCGCCAAGGACTGATTGTCGCGTGCCTCGCCTCCTCGGACACGCTCCCGGGGCCTGGCGCGGCGGCGAAACTGACCCCGGGGCGCTTGGGAAACGCGGGGAAGCGAATGCGCTCAGGCTGCTCCCGAGGTCTGCTTAGCAGATATCCGCCTTGCCTCGCCTCGCCTCGCAGTCAACTCCGAGTAGCCGCGCAAGGCAGACAGCGAAGGCGCCGGGACTACTGCGGGCCGCGACTCTGAGAAGGACTGCCGAGCGGGCTCCGAGATGCTGGTGGCCCCACCTATTGGCAACCAGACGGGCCGGGACTGGCCGCGGCGAGCAGGGGCGGGCGGGGGGCTGCGCGTCATTATCATGCACAGCGCTCGCAGCTTCAGGCTCCAACTCTACTCACTTGCTAATCCGTGAGAGCTGAGCGGGAGACAGGCTCTTGCAGCCTTTTCTGCGTTAATGCGACGATTTCTTTTTCGGAAATTCGCTTACCGAGCCAGCAAGGTTTCTTTGCTGGGCTGCAGAGAGGTCCCTTTGGGGGAATTTTTCTGGGCACAGGACTTTTATCTGTACGCATGGCTTGGTGTTCTGCAAATTGAGGCGACAGATGGGTCACAGCTTCTCCCCTTTCTGTACCCCTGCTTCTCCACCGCACAACACACATACACATACACACACGCACGTACACATACTCCTGGTAGGGGAACCTGCTGCAGGTGGCGATTGTGCCCGCCCAAGCGAGGGATTTCTGTCTAGCGTGCGCGCCCACAGTGGCCAGCCCCTCCGCTCCAGGGGGCTCCCTCTCTTGGTCTCAGAGGCTGTCTTTGTAAACATGTCTGCCATTCTCTATCATTTATATCAGTAGAACTGTCTGTCTCTGTGCAAGGGGTAATGAGGTCAGGATTCAGAAAACCTAGCGTTTGTGCATTAAGTAAATCAAGCCCTAATAGCTTGCCTGCTGGATCCCGTTTTGCCTGGGGGCTAACAGTGCCTACAGATTCAGAACTTTTCAGCAAGAAATTATGGTCTCATTGAGTGGTTCAGCAATGTTCTGATAGAGTTCAGAAATGAACTATGCTCCTTTTAGAGAAATGGCATACATTTATATCTAGTTGTAAATTATTGGAGCAGGAATGCAGATATATAATCATAATACCTTTATATTCATTGTATGATTAGGGATTTCTGATGTAGGCTCCTCATCTCTCAGGAGGGAAAGCCTGTGGAAGAATGCTTTTTTTAAATCGCTTATTCTGTGGTCTGCATGATAAATACATTATTTACAAATACCTACAGCTTTTGCTATCCCTTACTAGTTAAATATTATTTTGCAATGCAGTCTGGACATCTGTTTCAAAATAGAACAAAACTGTTGTATTTTTTAGTTTGTATACTGTTGTCTGTCAGAGTGGCTATAATCACATTAAAAAAGTAACTGTGTACAAATTACAGATTTCTTTAGAAAGTTGGTTGTATACATTAACTGTGTATATCCTACTAGCAGATATAGTTACTTCTGAGACAATTAATTTGACTTGAATATAATTAGTACATTAGGTGAGATAATTAGCTGTTTTATAGACTACCTAATATTGTCATGAGGCTAGCAAATTGTTTCAAAAACTTTATCTTTTATAATATATCGAAAAACATTAACTCCTAAATTAAAAAAATAAAAAATGATGACGGGTAGTATGTGTGTAATTCAGTGCCTCCACCCCTACTCTCAGCAAAAGTATAGTAAATTCAAAACCGAATGTCCATATTAAAATTGTAAAGCACCAGTTAACATGAATTGGATTAGTTTCCTTACTTGTTTGAATAGGAAAATAATTAATTTTCTTTAGGAGGTGATTGCCTTCATTTAAATATTTAATGTGAGAAATATGTTTCTGGGGAAATATATTAGTTCAGGACTGAAGGAATGAATGTGATGAAACTGGAGGGAAAGGGAATATTTTACCTCTAGCGATGGAAGGAGATATGCAGAAATTAAAGGTTTTCCCAGCCTCATGTGATGTGTTCAAGCAGAAAGTAGCTGCAATATGTAGTTCAGGCAAACTGGAAAGATGAAAAGACACTGCTCTAAGAGGCTTTTTATATATTGAATTATTTTGGTATTGAACCAACTTATATATACATGAAAATCATCTCCTTCTTTCTCTCTTTCTCTTCAGTTTTTACCTCATGCCGGTAGTTTAATAAGGTCAATTACACATTTTAAACTCTAATATGTTTTGTTAAACCTATTGATTCACTACAGTGATGAAACATAATGGTTAAACCATAATGATTGAAATGAAAATGTATTTATTTTAGTCAAAAATGCACAATTTTATGATTACTTTGAGTTTCAAATATTTAAAAATATTTAATCATTACGTATATTTTTAATACACATCCACACACAGATACACAACCATATAGTATTTAAAAATGAATCACTTCCATTGTGATCTTCTTTGCCCCAATTAAAGAAAGGTCTTCTGACATATAAAAACTATGCAATTTTGAATTATGCCTCTACTTTGAGCCTATGCATTGATTGAGTAATTTCATCAGACCCACATTACTTGATTGCTTAGAAGTTTCCTAATGATCTGCATGCTGTAGGAAGAACCAAAAAGTCGTGAGTGGAATGGCAATGATATTGTGTTTTATGAGGCTATTCAGAAGTCGCTCTGATTTATGTAGCTAGAAAGCTCCAAAGTCTTTGAGATTAGCCACGCTGACTGCTATTTTCTTCATACATCAGTCGTCCCACACTCTTTACTCCCTAAACACAACAGGAGTTTAGAGCACTGCTTTAATTAAGCAGGGATTAGGTGGCATTTCCAGTCAACTGCACAGTTTGTGTTTTGCTTCATATCAACTATGGAAGATCTCATGTTTATATGCTCCTTTCTTTATCTGGTTCCTGTCCTCACAGAACTGATTGTAAATTAGCTGTCCTCAGTTATACATCTCTACAAGGGAACACTCAAACAGTGTACTTATTCATATATTATACAAATCACTAGCATATTTTTGTTGTTTTCAGTCATAGTAAAATACCTTATGTCAACATGGAGTAGAAAAGATGCATTTATTCATGTTTTTCTCACAAACAGATGATACTTTATCCTCTGAAATCATAATCAGCTGTGATATTATATTTGAGAAACCTAAGACAATCCACAGAATATTTTCACTATGAGAATGTTCAAATTAAAGTACAAAATCGGGTAAATAAAAGGTGTCAACACATTAAAAACAATAATAGATTGTAAATGTAAAATACCAGTTATTCTTACTTCTGCACTAAGGATTATTTTGACAATTACAGCATATAAAAGCATTCCCAGAAGATGTGCTGTTCTTTTACCATTTTTTTTTTTCAGTTGACTACATGATTTGCATTGGTTAATGATAACCCCCAGGACTCCTCAAGGATTTTTTGGATTGTGTAAGATGTCTCAATGATATTTTATCCTTTTTCTACTTATAGTAGTTGTTTGTTCCTGAAGTTCTTGATAACTGTGTAAACGTCTAGAATGTACTAAGGGACTTGGCTTTACTATTCTTCTCTGTATCATTAATACAGTTATTTGAAGCACAATTCAAGTGTGTATTAAGTTAGACAATGTGGTTATTAATCAAAGATACCAACTATGACATGACTAATAAGCCATTACACTAAGGGCCTTTGCTTTCTATGCCAGGTGAAATGTACATCCACTAAATATCTGTTATAAATTTTAAGCCAAATAGGAATAAAAATCCAGGTGATTAACTTTTGATTTATTCAAAAATAAAAGCCAATTGAAATTGTTAGGAGTGATGGAAGATACATTTTATTCCATTCTGATATCTCAGGCTAATTTTATCATATGGTAATTTTATCTTAAAGGGCCATTGCAATTTCAAAAGCACACTTTTTAATCTAGAAGTTTTTTTTCTTCACCTACACCTACGTATATGACTTTATTTTAAAAAGTAAGATATTCACATTTCTATTGGATCATCATGATATTTTAGATTACAGACAGCATATTGGTGAGTAGCAATACTTAGAAAGTATTACTATAGTATAATGTTTATTAGAAAATACATTTATGGCCTATAAAGATATCTTTGCCATTAGGTGTCACTGCATTCTGAGCTGTATTTTTTTTTTAGTACTACTTGAAAACCACATGAAATATTTTTAAAATTCTCAGAAAAAAATGTCATTTTAATGAGGTTTGTGATGCTGTAAGAAAATAGGTAGTTTTTATTTTCAAACTAGAAAAATAAATATGATCCCTGTCTCTTATTCTTGTAAGAATTTAATGCTAGGACATATCAACACACCTGATACCCTCTAAACAAATTAGATTGCTAGACCTAGTGATACAATTTTTTTCTCATATTTAAAATAGGAGAGAAATATCTTCTTAAACGAATACTTATTCTCTATGAATAAAATCTAAGACACCTGGAAGGATGCAAGTGTGTTTAATACTGCTGGAGTAAACACACATTAGTGAATAAAGTAGTTTGTTAAGCAGCTTCTAACGGTGGTAGCTCTGCTTACCTATGGGATACTTGAGGTCCCAAACTGATTGTTGTTTTTGAGACAAAACATATGAAAATAGAGTTGTGGGGAAAAAAAAACACATGGACACAAATACATCTAAAAATAATGTCAACCATTGAGTTTTATGAATGACCATATATGTTTTCAGATAATTTTTGCCTGGTTAATTGTATGCATTGTATCAATTCCTTGCATAGTTGCACCTCCACCACTACTATCACTACAAGTACCACAATTATAGGGTTTATTTGTTCATGTAAAACTCATAACTATTCTCACATAGTAATTTATTTGTTTTGTAAAAAGGCACTATCTTCCTTCTAGCATATTTCATTATAAGAATAATGGAGGATGAAATTTAGGGCAACTTTTAATCTGATAATTTAGTTTTAACATTGGCAAACTCACATTATTAGAGCATGCAACACTAGTTTAACTGAATGAATGGTTTGTCTTATGTTAGATTTTGCCCTATGCCAAAGTTCATTAATTATTGGAAAATTAAATGATTAGACAGATGTCTAAAAGATAAGAAAAAATACTAAACAGTTCTGGAATTGATTATTAGAACATCTATGGATTCATGTCATTAAATTGGCAAATTTTAGCATATTGATGTGGACACACATTTCAGAGAATTTGACAAACATATGGGCAATGTTAAGGTATAATAAAAAAAGTATTCTGGATTAGAATTTAGAAGGTATTGGACTAAATCTCAATTTATAAATAGCTAATTGAATACATTGGAAAGTTATTTAATTTTTAGTCTTCATTTTTATCAACCCTAAAATAAGATTTAGACTAATGTTCATTTAATCTCTAAGATTATATGAACTAAATGGAGAACAATTGCTATATTTAAGGAGGAACAGAAAGGAATTGGGAGAAGAGATACAGTCAAGTGTGGCTATATTTAATAGCTGCCTTAGAGTGACCTTCAAAAAAGGAAATACAAGGGGAAATAAGGAACATGAAATCTTAATTACACAAGTTAAGAACTCTTTAAATTGAAGATGTCTTTGTTGCAAACAAGAATTATGTACATTTCTTCATCAGGTATTCTGGATAACTAGTATCTGATTGAGAGAGCTGGATTTGTTTTTTGTTTTCGATTTTGTTTTCGTTTTGTCTATTATTAGTACCAAGGTGTTACCTACAGCATCACTCCTATAGAACACTGCAAAATTAGTGTTTAACACTAATTGGAGGGATGAATAGTCTTATGTATCAACTATCATTGTGTATGTACACTTGCCTTTAGAATTTGCAAACTGGGAGTGCATCAGGAATATTAACATATGCTTTATATCACTACAAACAAAAGTAGAGTATAAAGAAAGCAACCAATTCAAAGTTTTTCACTATCCTGGACTCCTGCTTCAGGTTTTTATGCTTTTATCCTACTGTTGTTCACCAAGTAGTCATCAATGTGAAGCTGAGGCTGAGTTGACCCCGAAAGCTTCTTGAGTAGATATAGGGAAGCCAAGTGAACACCAGAAGCTAAACACCAAAGGCCTACTTATGGTCTTAAATATTCTTAAATCACTCTGTAGTCAAGTTCCTTATTAACAGATTTTTAAAATGAAAAACATTAGGTAATAAATTATATTACAATAGCAATTCGCATATGTTTTTCTTTAAACTAAAATAATTAAAAGTACTATTTAAAAAAATAATCTCATTTTATTGAGCAGAGTACCTGATTTTTTTCATAAGTAAGCTTAAATAAGATATTTGCTTCATTAATAAGGTCATTATAATTCTAGAAGTTAATATTCCTGAAAGTGTATGGTAATATAAGCATTACTACCAACATGTAGTATGTGTGCTAATTGGGAGAATATTCTTTTATTCAGCAAACATTTTATTCTGAATTTACTCTGTATGAAGCATTGCTTTTAGTCTCTAAAATTAAAATGTTGAACCAACAAGCTATGTTTTTGTATTTAAGGAACTTACATTCTCATGGAAGAGGCAACCAGATAAGAAAATATATGATGTAATGTCAAATATTGATAAATGCTATGAAGCAAAATGAGGGAATGAAGGGTGACAAAGTATGTTTTCACTGGAACAGAGACTTGATCCAAAGAAAGGATGTGAACCATGTGGATATCTGATGAAGAATAATTCAGTCAGAGGATATAGCAAGAATGACGGCCATGAGATAAGACACTAAGAAAATCTGCTTAGTTTACTTAAGAAATATATTCAAAGGCAATTGGAGTATAGTTCAGTGAGAAAAGCAGGAAGTGGAAGTAAATGGGGTCTGAGAGGGCACTGAGGAAGATTCTGTAGGGACTTACAGGCCATGGTAAGGTATTTAAATCTTCTAGGTATATTTGGGTTAAGATAAAATGTGTGATATGAAATAGTTTATATTTTAGAAAGATAACATTCTTTGCTTAAGTGCACTGGATAGAGTAGAAGTATAAATTAACAATAGCAAATTGGATCAAGGTGGTAGCTTAGCTAAATGTACAGTTATCAGATTGTGGACATAATGTGAAGATAGGAAAAACAGGATTTTCTGATAGATGAGCCAGGTGGGAGAGATCCAGAGAAAGTAAAGAGGCTTCCAAGGTATTTTACCCAGATACATGGAGTAAATGTGTTACTGTTGACTAATATTCGGAATATGGGGGCATGAGCAAGTTTAGGGTACAAATCAAAATGTGCATTTATTAAATTTTGTATTTCTATTAGACATCAAACTTGAGAGTTTAAATTGGAAGTTTATTATATGATCCTGAAATTGAGAGGTGAGTTTGGGATTTGAGCGGTACATTTGGGGAATATATCATTGTAAATATAGACTCCTGTAAGAATAGTCATAATCAAAGAATCAAAAAACAGTAGATGTTGGCATGGATGTGGCAGTCAGGGAACACTTCTACACTACTGGTGGGAATGTAAGCTAGTATAGCCACTTTGGAAAACAGTGTGGAGATTTCTTAAAGAACTAAAAGTAGAACTATCATTTGATGCAGCAGCAACCCCACTACTGGATATCTACCCAGAGGAAAAGAAGTCATTATTCAAAAAAGATACTTGAACATGCATGTTTATAGCAGCACAATTCACAATAGCAAAATCATGGAACCAACTCAAATGCCTGTCAAAGAATGAGTGGATAAAGAAACTCTGATATGTGTATGTGTGTGTGTGTATGTGTATATGTGTGTGTGTGTGTGTGTGTGTGTGTATATATATACACACACACGATGGACTACTACTCAGCCATAAAAAAGAACGAATTAACAGCATTTGCAATGACTTGGATGAGATTAGAGACTATTATTCTAAGTGAAGTAATTCAGGAATGGAAAACTAAACATTGTATGTTCTCACTGATATGTGGGAGCTAAGCTATGAGGACACAAAGGCATAATAATAATACAGTGGACTTTGGGGACTTGCGAAGAAGGGTTGGTGGGGATAAAAGACAACAAATATGGTGCAGTGTATACTGCTTTGGTGATGAGTGCACCAGGTTCTCACGAATCTCCCCTAAAGAAACTTACTTATGTAACCAAATACCACCTGTACCCCAATAACTTAGGGAAAAGTAAAATTAAAAGAAAGAAAATAATAATAAAATAAATAAATAAATAAAAATAAAGGAATGGAGGGGAAGACATGAAGAGAGAGAAGAGTTCCAAGACTAGGTCATTTAGCATTCCAAAAGTTTGAGTCCAAGGAGAGCAGCGGATGCAGGAAAAGAGAAATATGAGTAGCCTGGGAGACAGGAGGAAAACCAGGAGTACATGGTATTCTGGAAGCCATGTGAGAAAAGTAATTCTAGAAGGAGAAGTGAGAAACCCTGTTGAATTGTATGTATGCAAATGGAGATTTGATTGCTGGGCTTGAAAATGTTGAGGACAAAGATGACTTTAAAGAAAGTGCTCTTAGTGGACTACAAGTGACAAAATACTGATTGTAGAGAACCCGAAGATTTAATAGAAAATGAGGAATTCTATGAGTTTTGTCATAAGAAAGTGGTAAGGAAGGGAATATTAGGTTAAGGGAAGGATTTCCTTTTACAGCTGGGCATTGGTATATATATGTAATTTTCTGAATATTCAGTCCTAAGAGAATTATCAGTAAAATGATTTAAAATTGATACACCTTTTTCTTTCAACTTATATAATTCCTGAGTTTGGATAGAAAACGTTCAAATAGAAAGGAAATCTGTTTTGTTTTCTTTTTCTTTTGTAATTTGGATCAAGTGACACCAGGCCAAACACACTGAAATTAACCTGAGAGACAAGTTTAGAGTTTAGATTTCATTTAGTTTCCCAGATTGCCATTCAAATTTCATGGAAATTTTTTATCTGAACTTAAGAGAAGATTACATTTTACATAGTATTGCTATAACATTCCAAATGTCATAAATATTTAGTCATTTGGTAATGTACTAATTCCAGGAACACACAATATTTTTATTCTGTTAGTGGTATTAAAATGCATAAAATTATTGTTATAATAGACAAATTTAAATCCATTGTAAATTTCCTCTGAGTACATTCTGTTATGAATTTGATTTGCTTCAAACATCACTTTGGAAACATTTTTTAAAAAAGTTTTTAATGTGTAGAGGGACAAAAAGGATATATGTGTTGAGGATCCCTAATCCAGAAATCTAAAATCCAAATGCCCCAACATTTGACACTTTTCAACACTGACATGATACCACAAATAGAAAATTCCACACCTGACCTCATGTGATGGATGCACAAAATTATAGAAAAAAGTTGTATGAAATTATCTTACCTTCTGGCTATGTGTGTAAGGTATATATGAAGCATAAATGAACTTAATGTTTACATTTAGTACTATCCCCAAGATATCTCATTGTTTATACGCAACTATTCCAAAATCTGAAAAAATTCTGAAATCCAAAGCACTTCAAGTCCCAAGCATTTCAGATAAAGGATACTCAACCTGTAGTAATTACAGGGCAAAGTTTATCGCAGCATAGAAATTAAATAGATACAATAAATTCACTTGGCATATCATATTCATATGATTTCTGTGACACATTTAAATATTTCCTTTTATGGATCTTTTACTTATTTGTGCTAAACAATTGATGATAGATTTTCAGTCATAGGTGGACATGAGGAAAGGAAATGTTCTAAATTTAGTAACCTCAGAATTCAGCCTTTTGAATATGAATCTTAGTTCTTTCATTAGTATTAATATACCCATAAGTTGTGTATTTTGATTTTGCACCTAAAATAATAATATCTGTACTAAAATAAGCATGCTAATAGCAGGTGAATTATATTTTTTGTGTTCTTTGTTGTTGTAAGTGTTATGTCCTCTATAAAAACATTTCATCTTGTGGAAACAATGTGATATGGATGTCACATGGTTGTTTCTGCTCTGATACATCTGTTAATTGATATGTAAATATGGAATATTTGAACAATGAGAGGGTAGGAGTCTTATAGTTTGAGAATAGCAATGACTCACAAAAAAAGCAAATTGTGTTCTGGCTGGAGCCTAGGAACTTAATTAATGAAATACAGAACATTGAAAGATATTTTCTATTTACTAGTTCATAGCTTCTTGGGGTGGTGAAATATTTGAAGGAAATGCTGCGTGGACTTAAATCCAAACTTAAGTTGGAGTGAACCCCTAAAACTGGTGAAGTGCTTACTATATGTAACTTCAACATCATTAAAATGTCATGTCATTGATTGACTTAGTATCTTAAAATCCAAAGACCAGGCAATACCTTAGTAGCTTTGGTGAGACAAGAGAACTTAGTCCTGGCCATGCACGGTGGCTCACGCCTGTAATCCCAACACTTCGGGAGGCTGAGGCGGGTGGATCACCTGAGGTCAGGAGTTCAAGATCAGCCTGGCCAACATGGTGAAACCCCGTCTCTACTAAAAATACAAAAATTAACTGGGCATGGTGGTGTGCGCCTGTAATCCCAGCTACTCAGGGGCTGAGGCAGGAGAATTGCTTGAACCCAGGAAGTGGAGGTTGCAGTGAGCTGAGATCGCACCATTGCACTCCAGCCTGGGCAACAAGAGTGAAACTCCAACTCAAAAAAAACAAAAAAAAAAAAAAAAAAAAGAAAAGAGAACCCGTTCTGTTGTTCTGTTGTATGACATTTAAAGTGAATTAAAATCCAGAAGACTGATTCCTGCTTCTGATAATCTCTGCAATCTGACAACCAACAAAATTGCGTTAGTGGTTTAGTGGCAGTTGCTATCTTGCTACTCAGAATCCAGATATTCTTTGCTGCTTCTGTGAATGGAAATAACAGAAACCATTGAATTTTCTTTTTAGATATACCAACAACTCTCAGCATAGCCTAGTGGAAGCATGGCCTATATAAGAACCATTATACATTTCTTCTTAAATTGTTTTTCAATTGTTAACACCTTATTAACGTGGGTGATGCTTTATCCACAGATGTAAGAGGGACTGCTCTTCTGTTCTCTTGTGGTGTAGTCATGGTGAGTTTTGGACATTTTCTATAATCCATTAATTTCAAGCTGAGAAATTATGACTCAAATCTCATATTCCATTTGCAGAACATATCAATTTAGGGTTACATGAAACCATAACGTGACATTTTTGGGTGTTTCACCAGATTTTTTTTAGACCTATTGTGTGGTTATAAGAATACAGATCATTGAAACAAGACACGTTTCATATCCTTAGAACTTTCAGGAGTATCTGCCTTCTAAGAAAATATTATAACATTAGGAAGCTGAAGGTAGAACAATTCAGAACTCCCAGCTGAACGACTGTGGTCTACTATGGCACTGGAGATGGTGATAATTCAATAAATGCCATTTTTATGGTAGCCTAAAGGTGCCATAAAAACATATATTTCAGAAAAAGACATAGAAATGGGATCAGGAGGTTATCACATACAAATGGTCTTTATAGCAGAAATCTCATTTCTCAGCTTTCTGATGGTTCACCTTATTGCAGTTATAGGCTACAAAGTAAATACAATCATGCCAATTTCAGATCTAAGGAAGAATTTTTTATTATTTTAATTCTTTTATTTTTTAAAAATAGATGCCAGTAATTCTCATGCAAGCTTAAGTAATGAAGGAGGAGGCGTTAAGATGTGGTTATTTGGTAATTAATTAAGCTAATGAGATCTTTTCTAAATTTAATACCGTATATCAGATATTCCATTAAGCATGATTTCTTGGGTATAGAAAAATTAAATTGCCTTTTTTACTCTCACTTCTGAAGTTAATAGTACACTGTTCTTTCATATTACCAATCTATCCTCACTGCTGTATGTATAAAACATCAGTGAAAATGACAGTTTTATGACATTTGACATTTATGACATTTGACATTTATGACTTTTGACCACGACAGAATAATCTACCCCATGGCAGAAGTAAAGTAAAGTTTCTTTACAAGTGGCATAACTATTATTAGGAAAACATATTTATATAAACTTTTAATTATATAGGTGTAATTGAAAACAGGAAAAACATTGAAAACTGAACATAACAGATTGTTCGCAAACTAACTGGCCAGTGCTTCTATTTTTCTCCGCAAGAGTTCATGCTGTGGTTAATAAACAGTTAATAAATAGCAAAACTGGCTGCTTTGATTTTTTCTTTTTCTTTTTCCTGTCTACCCTTCAGTGGCAATACTAATGAGCAGTGAAATGGCCAAAAGCAAGAAAAAAGGAGCAAAGGGTTTTAGATAATCTATAAACCAGAAAATCAGTCACTGACTACTCGTATGCACAGGCTTGCTGAGAAGAAATAGTTTTATTTTCTCAAAATATCACCCAGATTCTGAAGATAGAACTTGCTCTTGGCTGCTGAGTTAGTAAGACGAGTGAAGCTTTTGGGCCACCAAAGAAGAATAAGCTGAATGACACTGACTGGGAGCAAAGTGAAGAATATTATCACTGAAAAAAACTGCCCTCCAGGGGTAATGCTGCTGACAACCAGGGCCCCAGTGATTGGCTCAGTTGCTTGCATCATATTTATGGTGATTTTTAAAAATAAAATGCAATATAAATTGCAGCTATACTACTTAAAAACTTTAGATAATTATGTATAAACTGGGTTGTATTGATATTCCTGTCAATACACATTGAGTCGAGCATCTACATTGTATATACCCTGTTGACCTCCTGTTGATGGTATATTATAGACCATGAAGAGGAATTTGAATATTGCACTCTTAAAAAGGAACTGTGAAGCACATGACAATGATAAATGCAAAAATCTGACTAGCAATTAATAGAGGGAAAAGAGGGGAAAAAGGGAAGGTGATGTGATGGAGAGGTACATAGTTTCAACATTATTGATGGTGTTTTATTTATTAAGTTGGGTGGTTGTTTCACAAGTGTTGGATATATATGTGTGTATATATATATATTTTTTTGGTATGCAATATTATATCTGTTGTTACTCTGCTCACAGAAATCGACTGGTTCAGTTCACTTCCACTTTAGTTAGGGAATAAGTTATTTTCTTTTAGGCCCCTCCATCAGGTAGGGTGGCTAAGTTTACAACCCTCTTTGGAGGGAAAGAGAGTGCATACTATATGCCAGGACTATTTTTTTTTTTTTTTTTTGAGACAGAGTCTCACTCTGTCACCCAGGCTGGAGTGCAGTGGCACGCTCATGGCTTACTGCAGTGTTGATCTCCTGAGCTCAGGCGATGCTCCCACCTCAGCCTCCCTAATGTTTGTATTTTTTGCAGAGGGGATTTTCTCATGTTGCCCAAGCTGGTCTCAAACTCCTGAGCTCAAATGATCTGCCCACCTCAGCCTCCCAAAGTGCTGGGATTACAAGCGTAAGCACCATGCCCAGCCAGTAGGACTATTAAATAGCAAGTCAGAGAAGAATTCAGAAGTCTGTCTTCAAGCACAGTGATCCCTGTGATGGATTCAACAATCCAGTTGCCTTTCGCTACCATTTAGAACAGCATCTTTGAATCTTTGTTTCTTATTTGGTGTAGGCAGGGAGCTCCCTTAAATGTTCAAATCAAAGAGAAGAGAGGAAGGAATGTACAGAGGGAACAACTGGTTTGATGCTATGAGAAGTGGTTTGGCATATTTCGTGTTTTGAATATTTCATAATACATATTTTAAATGAGAATGTATAATATTTTTGTTAGTGATATACTACTATTATTACCTTCTATCTCACACTTGGATAAGAAAATATGAACAATTATTTTATAATGTATCCTTAGAGATACTTACTCCTAAGAAGTGAATTTTTCCTTTATCTTATATGGATGTTATTCTTGGTTTGATTAATCAAGAATAATTGATAATGAGTCTAATCTACCTAAATGATTTCTTGATATTTTAATATTATGTGTCATTCACTCCCAATTCAAAGTAAGATGTACTGTAATGATGAAAGAAAAAATACCTTCTTGCAGCCAATTGAGCTTCATGATGTGGCCCTTGATTGAATTTCCAATGGAATAGTTCATTTTAATCTGTACAAATTGGAAGCAATGAGAGGAAGAAAAGTTTCCATGAAACATCCTTAGAGGCAGCAAAGAGGTTCTTTTAGAATGTCAGGTCATTCAGGCCTCTGGCCTGAGGATTAGCAGGGGAGATGCCTAGGGAAGCTAATAGGTTCTCAACGCTGCCAGAATCTGCCTCTTGGAAAATAGTTATCTTTAATTTTTGGTGCCATTTAACAAAATGTTGTATCTTTTGTGCTTCCTGTCTGGACAAAGCAGAGAAGAAATAATACTGTCATATAAGAAGGGGACCTATGTTTGGGAAGTCAGAGACAATATTTTACATCCCTGAATTTCAAGGACTAATGCAGTGTCTGACAGAATACATACAGTTATGAAATTTTACATTGTTTGTCACATGTCCATATTTGCTTTCAAATCTTAGTTTTTCAGTTTTAATCAGGAATAATAACAATAGCTCCCACCTTGGCTGGGTCATTTTTAGGATAAAAAGTCATTATGTCTATAAATATGCTTATTGAACTCTCAAATATGCTGTAAATATAAGAGATGAAATATTGGAATACTGCATTTGTGGTGGAAGGTGTTGCTTAGGAGAGAGGTGAGAGAGGTTGCAGCCAGTGAACTGATCATTCTTTTGAAGTGGGAGTAAGTACAGAAAATTCAATACAGGAAACCAAGAAAGAGAAACCATTTCGGAAGAGAAATGGAGTTCAGTTTTGAACTCAAAATGATTTTGGCATAACTGTGAAGTGTATATCTCAGACAGTGGTTTCACAGTGATCCCCTTTCCTGCCTCAGATGGAGAAAATAAAGATTATTTTTCATAGTGCTCAATTCTATTTTGACCTAAAAAAGGAAACAGTGTTTTTCTAGTCATCTTTTTCTAGCTTTTCCTCAAATTCAACGTTAATAGTGTCATTTCCTATTTAAAATGTGAACCATTTAAGTATATTCAGGGTACTTATGTTCAGAAAATACTAATTCTACACCAGGAGGCTTATGATCTTTAGTTCCTGTGTCTACTTATTTCTCAGTTTAGAATTAATTTCGAATAATATTACCTACTTTTTTTTCCTCTTTTTTTTGAGACAGAGTCTCACTCTGTTGCCCAGGCTGGAGTGTAGTGTCGTGATCTCTGCTAACTGCAACCTCTACCTCCCAGGTTCCAGTGATTCTCTTGCCTCAGCCTCCCAAGTAACAGGGATTACAGGCACACGCCACCAACATGCCCAGCTAATTTTTGTGTTATTAGTAGAAAGAGTGTTTCACCATGGCCAGGCTGGTTTTGAACTCCTGACCTCAAGCGATCCACCTGCCTCGGCCTCCCAAAGTGCTGGGATTACAGGCATGAGCCACCACCCCCAGCTGATATTACCTACTTTTGAAAATATTTCTTTTTTCTTAGTATTTCTGTTTTTTCCTATAACTGTACATTTTAAAATCAAAGTCTGGTCCTAATTTTAAGAGAATGGCACCATTAATTTATTTGCTGTTGATTTCCAGTCAAAAGAGTTTTAAAACAGAATGATCTTTGATGGAATCTTAGGTTGTCAAATATAAAATAAAAAGATAATTTTTATTTCTTGTTCATAATTTCTTTTATAGTTTCATATTGAATGTATAATTCTCTTACATAAATTAATAGAATTACATAGAAGGATCGAAATATGTTTTATAGAATTTTGTGTTCTTTAGTTACATTTTCTCTGAAAACATAATTAGCTAGAGGAAAGGAAACTTGTGCTCCAAGGATGGCAGAAGTAAAGCCTGAAGTGGGACAGAGGTCCCATTTAGAACCAAACTAAAGGAATCTTGTTGGGACTTCGGGCCTCTTTTTTCCCCCTCCCTTAGAAGACTCCACCTTCATTGTTAAGGACCTGTGTTTTCTGATAAGAAAAGACATTTGCAAATACTGATCTGGAGATAGAAGAACGTGAAAGCAGAGGCAGTGTGCTTGTGTGTGCGCAAAAACACTGTTCAAACTGAGAAGTGGGATAGAGTGGATCCACGTAAGCCAAGTGTTCTTTCTGTCTCTTTGCATCTTTGTTTAGAGTCTAGCTTTTCAGCATGTTTTTTCTAATATGTAAAGTCAGTGATAACTTCAATAAAAACAATTTAGGTATGAAATTATTGGAACTTAATTTGATCATCTCATTCTATTTTGCTCTTAATAAGTCGGTCCATTGTAAAAGAGCCAAGAGTGGAAAATTGAGTGCTCCAATGGGAAGGAAGGGTCTCAGCATCTTTTTCTTGCTCCCAGGCAGTCTAATGAATATCAAGGTAGATTAAATATAAGAAATTTAGAATCAATGGAGCATAACTTGAATGAGTTGACCCAGTCAAAAATTGTGATGATTAGTCATTTTTATAAACAGTCAGAGTAGGATAGAGTAGGAACATATAAGCGTTGTATTTGATGTCAGGGTTATATGTTCAAATCTTGCCTTGGTCTTTTTGCTACTTCCTGGCTGTGAAGTCCTTGGATGAGTGATGGAATTTGCAAAGTCTCAAATTTACCTGCTCCACCTCATGTGTTATATGGATACATTGCAATAAAATTTAAAATATGGACTTATGGACTATTGCAAATAAGGTTCATATTTCAGGAAATTGAACTTGCAACTTACATGTACTGCTAATCAGGGTCCTAGATTAGGCATTAGAAAGTGACATGAGAAACATGAGATCAAATAGGGTTCCCTGTTTATCCCTGTTCCTGAAAGATTTAGATTTATAACTATGGCTTTTCTACAACATATAAATCAAAGTTGAAAGCCTTTCTGGTAAGTATGTGGATTTAAGGTTAACTGTTCTTTCAAAGATGATATTTCATTATGAATTTACATGAAGTAGATGGCTAAAATGTTTGCTAGGGCTGATTCTGATGTTTAGCTCTGTCTTGGTGGCGACACTCTTTTCTTAGCTTTGGTCTAATATAGGATGATCTCCTAAATGTATTGTCCAGTTTATTGTCCAAACCAGGACTCCTTTCGGAATAAAAGGGATAATATACTATTAAGATTGCTCTTGGCAAAGGAAAAATGCTTGAGGTGATAGATATCCCATTTACCCTGATGTGATTACTACACATTGCATGTGTGTATCAAAGTATCTCATGTAACCTATACATATGTACACCTACCGTATACCCACAAAAATTAAAAAGTGTTGCTGTTGGGGTGAAAAAGACACATTTGGACTGATTGGAGGCAAACTGGGGCAAATAAGCACCCTAGTATTAGAATACTGCCTATGGGCCTGTGATCAGCTTGAAGTTTGGCTCAGCCTCAATGTTCCCCTAGGTATATTCTCTTTCAATCGCCAATAATTCTGTCTTAGCAGCAGGTTATTCTTTCCTTTTATGCTGATTAAAGAAACAAATTATATTTTGTTTTGGCTATGTTTTATTTTTAATTACTTAGAGGACTTTTACTTTTTCCTTCACAGGCAGCAGAAAAAAGGACAAATAGCTAAGTATAAGTTGTCTTCCTTCATATAAACATATTTAACTGATTTTTAAAAATCAGAATCTAGTGCCTGTAATTGCTCCCTTTATTATTATTTTTTTGTCCTTTCTCCCTATCTGCTAATTGAGTGCAACTTCTAGCAGAACTGATTGGATATTGGCAATTGCATGAATTCATACCCAACCTCAAATGCTTTTACAAGTATTCTCACATGGAGTGTACTGTTTTTTAAAAATGTAAAGATAGTTTACCAAAAAGATGAAAATTTGCTTTACCTTGAGTCCCAAGAGGAGAAATCATCAAGTAACCAACAGTTTTGATCATTTTTATTTTTTACAGAACTCTATTATAAAGTAACAATGACTTCAAATAAGATGTTAGCCTTAACGGTTAAAGTTTCATAAGTGTATATACATTTTTAAAAGGCTATTTGTTATAGATAATAACTATGAGATATTGTCTTGCATTTTTGAATTAATTCTTCTATAGATACCTTGTTATCTAATTTATTCAACCTCTACAAACTTTTGTCTCAGGTGTGCCCTTTCTGTTTCATGTAGAAGTCATTAGATTCTCCTAAAAGTTTTTTTTCCTATCTCTGTTCCAAAGTCCAGTTTTACCTGAAGAAATGATCGTGTGGTAGCCTGCATTGGTCTCTTCCCCTCATTCTCTTGCTCTTTCATTGCTGGCCTACTTTATGTAAACCTTACTCCTTGTTTTACTTCTGGCATCCCAGGTTTTTGATGGTCTTATCACTTTCTATGTTTTCCACATGAAACTGGCTTTGAGAGCATCGTTCTCACACTGTGCTCTGAAGATTGCCACCTTCCTCCTTTCTTCTTCTCTGGTGATTTTGGCCTGATCCTTAAGTCACTTTCCTTTAGAAATTACATGATCATAGGCTCATTCATGGAAAGACTGTTAGAGATTGTCCAGAGCCTAGGACCCTCTTTTGCTGATGAGCACATTGAGAGGTTAAGTGGCTCAAATGCTTCACAGGTAGGAATTTTTTGAATACTCTATGAATTTTTGCTAAAAATAGGAATTATATTCATATCATCAAAGTAATATTAATGTGGCCTATTAATGTGGGCTATCTAGGAGATAGAAATAGCCCGATTATGTAGAATTCGTTAATTGTTTTCATTACATGGGATCCATTTTACCTGTGCTCTACTATATTGTATTAGAGTACAATAATTAATTCCTTTGAAGCCTACTGAATATAATGTAAGAGGTAACTAACCCAATGTTTGGAGAACTATTCCTACAACCTGCTAGGTGCAGTGAATATATCATCCTCTAGGTTTCTCACAGAATTTAGAACCCAGCAGAGTTTACTCCAGTTCCAAATCCTATTTCTTTTCATGCAGATCCAAACCCTTTTCCACAGCTTGCACTCTCCACTCTTCTTTCCTACTGTCTCTCCCGCCCATCCTTTCTCTCTGTCCCCAGGCTCAGATTGGAACTCTTTTCTTCCCAGATTAACTAAAATTAATTCAGTGTCTATCAGAAACATGTCACTATGTATACATGTATTTGCTTGAGAATAGTTTAAATTGGTGCTAAATGATAATTTTGTGTTGTAATCCTCTTATTTGCAAAGGCTACATAAAATATTCTTGATTATATTCTTGCATAGCCTATAACATGTTCTTAGGTTTCCTATGCTGTGTTTATCCTCAATAATAAACTTTTATATACACATACATACACACACACACACACACACACACTGACTTTGCACAGCATCTTCTGTATCACTGTAGGAAGCCTTAAAGTAATATTAAATTAACAAAAAGATGTGTATATTGCAAATGCAAATAAAATCTCTATGATTTATTCAAATTATAGTGAAAATCTATATATGCTGATATGGATATGCATTTGTCACCAGGACTGGTTTGTTGAAGGTTTTAATAGTCAAACATAGTTTGTAATTTATGTTAAAAAGACATGAGATAATTTTTCATAGTTTTCACATATCATTTATTGAACAAATACCATTGTAATAATATTAGTGGAAATCAGAGTTCAAAATTATCACACTATGTAAGAAAAATCTCTTCCAAAAATCCAACTGTACAAAAAATAAATCAGCTTTGCTTTTACATATTTCCTTCTGATTTCAGTCTTTGTGCATGCACAACTGAGCATGCTGTAATATATATACAGTATATGATTATATGTTATATTTAGGCACCCATCTCTATCATTATTTCAGTAGATATTACTAATCTTGGAGCTTTAATTGTTAATTCATTGAACTAAAAGTCATGGAGCTTGTCACATGTGTCTCAGCTCAAATGCCATTTTACCCAAATTTTAGCACTTACGGACAATTAATTTTAACCTTCTTTACCATAGCGTTTTTATATGTAAAATGTAGATATGACCACCTAGCTTGAAGGGTCAAATGAAAAATACATTAAGTAAATGAAACAGATTTTGAAAGAATGAAAGTGACTGGCCCACAATGAATTTTCAGTCAGTATTAGCTTTCCTTCCCCTTTCTTCTGTGCCTTCCCTCAAAACTTCATAAATATAATAAATGTAATAGGCTTTATTTAAATAATTGTACATTTTACTTCAGTCTGTTTTGTGCACATTTGCCAAATATCTTGAGGCTAGAGTTAATTGATTTTTGTAATTATGTCAAGTGAAGAAGAAAACTGCCTATGAATATATGAGTTATTTATATTCCCATTTTCAAACTCAAACAAAGAGATTTGCTATTAGTTTAACATGACAGAAAACACCTAGTACAAATTTTTGTTATTTTTTTTTTATTCTTTCTCCTTTTGGCTTCAGAACTTTCATAAAATAGGAATCTTTCCAGTTACTGATAAACCCATAATCTTTTTACTGCTTGGACTCATTTTAAGATATAACTCTTCTTTCATGACCATTTAACTTTATACTTTTATATCTTTAAAGTCATAATCTCTTCAATCTATATTGTTTTCGGATTTTTAATGTTCATGTTTCAGCAATCAATTCTTAATTTCTTAATTTCTTTTAACTTTATTTAAACAATTATCCACATTCCCGGGTCTACTCTTTTTCTAAAACTTCTAATATATACTGTACTGAAAAGTTTGTTTTCTCCCATGTTTATGTGAGATAATTCTACACATGAAAAGTATGCTTACATGAAAAAAAATAGAGGGAGATAGAAGTTACAGGGATTTAGGTAAGCATTTAATTCTCCTGGCAGTTTTACATACTGGAACTGATTTACTAACTGTTCTTTTATAAAATTAAACTAGACTTGTCTTTCAGAATTGAGCTATCACTGCAATTTTAATCAACAAAACTAGTTCCTAGATTTATAACTGATTAAAGGTCAGTAACTTATTGAGACATTTGGAGGCAAATCAGAACAATGAGCATAAGTACACTGAACATAAGTCCACAATACTAATTTAAAGGTATTTTAATGAAAAATGACTTTTATTGTATTGTAGATTTATAATTATTATTACTAAAATACAGCTAAAGTATTTCTATGGTGTATAAAGGATTACTGAACTAGTTTGCACACCTTTGGTGCCACTATCATGAATGTAATAAATAAATACAGTCTCCTTAACCCTACTTTATCTGTTAGTAAAAATACCCAGTGGGATTCTATAGAAGTATAGAATATATAGGAAGGATAAAGTGAAAATGACTACATCCATAATCTGTAATGAAAATGATTTATTACTTGTTATTCATGGTCACCTATAAAAACCAAATAATCAGAGTAACATTTATTAAGTACTCACAATATGCCAATCATTGTTGCAAGCACTTTCTAGGCATTATCTCATTAATGTGTAGCAATAATCTTAATAATGCTGGTGTTATACCCATTTTGCAGAGGAGATAAAGGAAGTTTAACAATGCTATATAATTTGCATAACTTCTCTGAGGCACAGAAGATAAATAATACTGTCCGATATCTGTGCTTATTTGTCCCCTTATTAACTGTGTCAAGAACAGTTTTCACTGGGTTTGTATCCTTTCCATGCATCCTCTGCACTTCTTTTTTCCTCAGGTAGTCCCCGTGCCAACAAGAAGCCACATTCTTTCCTAGAGCCCTCTCTGATTTTCTGATCACTGTGATCCAGGTTACTCCACACATTTCTACTACATTGCCACATTGTAGTGTTTGGCACCTCTTTGCTGCCAGCCGTAAAAAATAAAAAAAAAGGCGAAATATTTCTTCTACTGAGTGGTCATCAAAATATCCTAGTTTTTGTTTCTTTTTTGATGCTTTACAAATAGCTATAATTTTAAGGTAGCTTTTGCTGCATCACACAATGTCAGTGATTACTCTGAAATCACTAATAGGCTCAGTGTCTACCCCTTTAAGTATCTGTTCACTTCTCTCCAGTTTGTCAGTATCAAGTAGTTGAAGCTAGCATGCACTTTATTTCACATTATTCCTAGATGATTAAATATCAGTTTTTAACAACATTCCTGCCTGTAATCCTAGATTGTGTGTGTGTGTGTGTGTGTGTGTGTGTGTGCCTTCTCAATCTCTAGTCCCAAGTTAAACAATTTCACTCAGATCCCCATTTTAGAGTGTACCACATGGTAGGGAGTAACTACACATATGTCACATGTATTCTATGTTTTATCTTTCTTTCTAACTGAGAGAAAGAGTGCTTAGTTAGCCATGATTCCTTGGCCTAGTATTATGGAAATTTGCCAGATCTTTACAGTAAACTAGCCCAGTCCTACATAAAACATTTAACCAACATTCTTCCCTTATTATGAAAAAAAAGATTAAATTTAATTATTTCACAGAAATATTTCAACTGTTATAGTTTCACATTTTTAAAAAATAAAATTTTTAGAACATATATTTCAATGTGTTTCTTCCTGAAGTTTTGTTGTTCTCTAATCCACAAGACATTTCAACATTGTTTCTGAACATGTATTCTTTGGCTGTTCCCCTCACATAGAGAATAGAAAGAAACTAAAAAAGAAATTAACAATGATTAAAATAATACATGAAATAGGAAGTTAAGACTATAGTGCATTATTTACAGTAAGTCATTTTTATTTGGTAAGATGATGCACTGTGTTAAGGTCATCAGGAAAGGAGAAAAAGGAAAACATAAAAGATTATTTTTACCATTATATTTTCAGTTTGCTTCTAATATATGTTAATGTATAAAGTGATAAATGCTCATTCACTTGAAAAGGGGCTATATAAGATAGAGACAGGGAGAAATGTCAAATGTCAAATAATAGCAAAAACAAATAATACACACATTCAAGAGGGAGAATGACCTTTACAATGTCTAACAGCTGCATGTGGTCTAGGTCTCTGCTGGAACAGGATAAGGACTGCATCTTATGCCATGTTAAATGTTCTTCTCTGCAGGAGTACCAGTGCAGGGGAAAGGTGCAAGAGAGTAACAGGTCATTTCAGCTAATGTCAGCCAGATATGTGGACTTTATCACTAAAGATACCAGAGATTTATGGAATGGAACGCTTTGAAGTTCAGCCAGAGTGGTTGAAAATAAACATTCAAAAGTAATCACAGCATAACGGACTTGCGTTCATTAGGAAAATGATGACAACTTGTTTCTGTTATATGTGGTTATACTCCTACCATATTTGCATTAACCTCTGCTAGCTTCTCAAGTAATCATGCCAAGGACACTGGTATCTCTTTCACTAGAGATGATAGATTGAATTCTAAATTTACTGTAGCATTACACTTGTATTTTTCCCTGGATTGTTCTTGAATTTTCTTGTTTTGAAAGGTAATTTTATGCCCGTGATCACAAACAGCATAATAAAATGTAACCTGAGAAAAACCTTTGTTAGCTTAAGGAACTAAAAACAACATTATTTTGTTTTTGTTTTTGTTGGGTGTTCAGAATAAATTTAAAAAGCAGAAGTACCTGTAAGAAATGAATCTTTTAGGAGTGTGCTTTTCTAATGGCTACAGCTAAGGATTAGTTAATACCTACTGGGAAGTGTTTTCTCAATTTCAGTTTTCATGTTTCCTCTTTATGTCCTTGTAAATTATTTGTTCATTTTTATTTTTAGCAGAGAAGAGAAGATTGGACTTGAAGCTGGAATAAATTATTATTTCACATTATTTTTAAATAATTTACTCTCTGGATGTCCCTAGTCTCCTGGGTAGAGTTTGCTCTGTGTGCCTGTGTGTGTATATATATATATTTATATATATATATATATATGTGTGTGTGCGCACACGTGCATGCTAATTTTACTTCATAATAGTCATTTTTTCCATGTCTAGCTTTCACTATTCAAGGTTATTAACCCTAAATTGTTAATATTCCAAGAATAATAATTCCAAATGGTTAAGCATCACAAGTGGAATAGTACCAAAATTCTTAAACTTTTTTTTTCTGAGGTTCTGATCCTCTAGGAAGCTGATAGTACAGAACTGTGCTTTCTGGCTTCTTTTTAAGCCCTCTCTATTTAAACTTTGGAGTTTATTATAAAAGGAAAGAAAACCAAAGATGACATCTACATACTTTATTTCCCTATTTTAGCTTCCCCAGAATCATGCTGAATTGCATGAACTCAATTCAATCATATTGATGTTTCTCCCTGCTTGCTCACTTTTAATATTCATTTACTTAGTGTCTGTCCTGTTGGTCATTTGTAAGATAAAATTGGCAGAAAATTTTATGTAATTATTGTTTCATTGCATTTAAATCTCATCCTGTCTACTTTATAGGGTTGTTAGGAGGCCCAAATGAAAAATTGCAAAGCACAATGATATATATTGATTATTTTGATATTTAGCACATTTTGTAGAATATCTACATATGCCCTGGGTAAACAATGATAAACAAAATAGAAAAAACACTCAAAAATCTTGTCTTCCTGCAGCTTACCTCTAAAATGAAAGACAGGCAATAAAGAAATAATGACATATGGAGGTCTATGAAGAAAAAACAGGAGCAAAAAGGGGTAGAGAGTGATAGAGGATATGAATTTAGATTAGGGGGCCAATGACATTGTGTCTGAGGAAATGACATACAACAGAGACTAAAACTAAGTGATTATTCAGGAATAGATTATTCTAATGGGAAGAAAGAGTAAGGGAAAGGAGAAAAGAGAGAGAGGGAAGAGAAAGGAGAAAAAGGAAGAGGAGTATGGGAAGAGAGAGAGAGAGAGAGAGAGAGAGAGAGAAAGAAACATGCTAGACATTTTGAAGAACCAGCAAGAATGTTAGTGTAGCCAACAGTGAGGCAGGCAAAGGTGAGTAAGGTAGATTAGTTCAGGGAAGAAAACATAACATTATTTAATCCATTGTGGGCCACATTGCACTATGATAACACTATCATGTCATAGAGTCTCACCATTGTTTAAGATGTTTAAATTTTTTAATACGAATATATTCTCACACCCTCCATTTTTTAGTCAAAAACCTCTCCCTGAATATCCTGACAACATGATAGAGGATCAGCTGTTCCTCTTCAGAGTTAGTTTCCCTGCTTGGAAGGCTCCTTGACAGCAGTAACCAGAATCTTGCAGTGGTTTGGATGGCTGGTTTTAGTAGTAGTGACCTCTGTACAAGCGTGTCTCACTTTAAATTGAATGTCCACAAGGCACAGATTACAGATTACCTCTACATGTTAATTGGATCTATCATACTACTTGGGCAATATTTATAAAGAGAGTTGGTAAGATTTCAAGAATTCCTCCCCTCAAGAAAGAAGAATGCTTAGATAAATTTTTATTCATAGAGACAATAATTGGAAACGTCTTATTCATTATTCCAAAAAGAATCTTCTTGTGGTTTCTATCAACAAAGTAGCTAATATAATATAAACTTAAGTTTAAACTTGACTTTATATTATTTCTTTTGTGAAAAACCATTTTATATATATACACGTCATTATAAAATATATATATATATATCATATAGCCTGTGAATTACAGTGGAAATTCTAAGTTCTTGAAAAAAATTTCTAGCTAGTAACTAAAGAGAAATTAGAATGTGAAAAAGTTCTGATTTTTTTTCAAACTCATCTTCTCAAATGTATATGAAAATGATCTCAATTAGGATATTTACATTTCTAGGAAAATATGGTGTCCTTTAAAAGTATGCACTGGAATTTCTTTCACTTATCAAAATTCATTAAAAACTCTCTATTGAGCAATTACTACTCTGTTCAAGGCCATGTATTATTCACTGTGGAGGTACTACATTAAATAAAATTGTAGAGTTTGTCCTACTTGTAGTTCATAGGAGATTGAGATGTATAAAGAATTGTTGCAAGACACAGATCATGCAGTTTGAATCATTATTGCCAAATAATGTGTCAGACTGACCTTGATTTACTTTTTGAATAAAGTTTTAAATGGTTAAAATATATTTTAATTTCTATTAAAGTTAGCACAAACTCTATATATTATTTTTAAGTAGAAAGGCAAGAGAAACTATGTGCTAACCACAAAAAGTGCCAGTGGATAAGCAGTCTGAAATTTAGACATTAGAGGTGAAATTCAGGTTACAGCACTTAGCCCAATCTGTCTTACTTTAGTGAGCTGAGCATTGATCTGTCTTCTAGTATTTGTGTTACCCCAGAAGGAAAAGAATTTGCCTTACATATTTTGCTGCTCCCATGAGGAATGGCGCTTTGCTTTTCTTTTATTGAGGGTAAGCAAATACTTGTGAAATAATAGAAAGATAGGAAAGGAGGAAGGAAGAAAGGGAATACATGCAGACACACAGTATCTACTAGTTTTTCATTTGTTATTTCTTCTAAATTCAGAAAACTGGAATGACTCAATAGCTGACACAATTTATATAAAAAACAGTCAAATTGCTACTGTTTAGAGAGCAGACCCTATTGAGCCAGACAATTTTTTTAAAATCCTGGTTTACATAACACTGTAATCTTCTACATTTTAATTTATACAGTAGAGTTAATTCCTGTTTCATTGGACTTCTAGGCTTACTTTGAATAAGATGAGGTATTTACGAATCTAACACGCAATAGAGGCAGGAACACCTGCTGCATGATTTCCTAGCATTATTTTCCCCTACCTCTTTCCAGTATGTCCTGATTTCACTGTGGATATCTACAGATATTGCTGCACTAGGAGTAAAGCATGTGACCCAGGCTTCATTAAACCATTGCATATGATTCTCTTGTCAGTGGTAGTTGGTAAGGGGGTCACACATGTCCTAAACTGGCAGAGTTTCAGACAGTCTCAGAAATTATGCTTGAAGCTTAGAAACTTGAACACATGTTTACCCATTTTCAGTGATAGTACTTTTCTCAGTCCCTTTCTGCTGCTATAGGATAATATCACAGACTGGGTAGTTTATAAGGAAAAAAAAATTTACTTGGATCATGGTTTTGGTGGCTGAGAGGTCCACGATTGAGGGGCTGCATCTTGTGAGGGTCTTCTTGCAGCAGCATCTAATGGCACAAGGCAGAAGGGAAATAGGGCATTCGTGAGAGAACAACAGATTGAACTCACAGCCTCAAGCCCCCTCATAATCAGCATTAGATCATTCATGAGGGTGGAGCCCTCATGACCTAAACACTTCCTGTTAGACCCCAGCTCCCACCACTATTGCACTGGGGAATAAGTTTCCAACACATGCTTTCTGGGGAACACATTCAAACCACGGCGTTCCACCCCTGGTCCCCCAAATTCACATCCTTCTCAAATTGAAAAATGTATTCATTTCATCCTATAGTCCCCCAAATCTTAACCCATTCTAATATCACCTTAAAAGTACAAAGTTTAAAGTTTCATCTAAATCAAATATGAGTGAGACTTGAAGCATGATTTATTCTGAGGCAAATTATTTTCCATCTGTGAAATTAACAAGTTTATGTGCTTCCAAAATACAATGGTGGGATAGGCATAGGGTAGACATTTCCATTCCAAAGGGGAGAAGCAAGCAAGAAGAAAAGAATAACAATTCCCATGTGAGTCCAAAACCCAACAACGAAAACAAAATTCTTAAAGCTGTAGAATAATCTCCTTTGACTCCATGTTGCTCATCCTGGGAAAACTGGGGTGGGGTTGGCCCTTAAGGCCTCAGGCAGTCCTGTTTCTATTGCTGTCCTGGGCTCAGTCCACTCAGCAGCTCTCACAGATGGGAGTTTTGTTCCTGCAAGTCTACTTGGCTGGAATTGTACTCTGGGGGCTGTATAGTTCTGGGGTCTTGAAGGCAGCCCTGCCTCCCATGGCTCCACTAAGCATTACCCTAGTGGAGACTCTCTGTTGTGGCTCTATTCCTGTAACAAGTCTCTGCCTGTCCTCCCAGGCTGTCTGAGACATCCTTTGAAATCTGGATGAAGGCCAGAATGGCCCCACAGATATTGCATTCTGCTCATCTGCAGAGTCAGCACCATGTGTTGCTTGTGTGTACATGGTGACACAAGCTGCAGCTGAGCCCACTGGAGCCACGATTAGGGGTCAGTTGAGCCAATGTTCTGGTGGCCAAGGAACACTGCACTGGAATGTAGTGGGCAGAGTACCAAGCTGGCCATGGGCAGTGAATGCTGAGGCCCCACAGGTGCCTTTCTGGAAACTTTGTCCTCAAGATCTTAGTTTGCCTCTAAGATCTCAGAAATGCCTTTAGGGTCATTCTCCCATTATGTTGAATAGCACCTGACTGCCTTCTATTTGTACTAATCTCTTTAGCAGATGGTTGCTTGGACACTCTCGGTTTGCTCTCCTAAATAAGCCTTTTTCATCTTTACATGGCCAGGCTATGAATTTTCTAAATTTTTCCCTTGTGCTTCCCTTTTATTTTTAAATTATATCTTTAAATAATTTTTCTCCATTTGCATCTTACTATACATGGTTAAAACTAGACAAACAACTTCTTCCGTATTTTGTTTAGAAGTTTATCCCCCCAGATATCCTTTCTAAAAACATTTCATTTATTTAGTTAGATATGGGGTCTTGGTTTGTTACTCAGGCTGGAGTGCAGTGGCATGATCATTGATTAGCATCAAATTCCTGGTTTCAAGTGATCCTCCTGCCTCAGCCTCCTAAGTATCTTGGACTACAGGCATGTGCCACCACATGCAACTAATTTTCTTTTCATTTTTTAGAGATGAGGTCTCACTATGTTACCCGGGTTGGTCTCAATCTTCTGGGCCGTTGCAATTCTCCCATCTCAGTCTCCTGAGTAGCTGGGATTATAGGCACAAGCTACCTAGACTGGCTCCCACCAGGTATCCTGGTTCACTGCTCTTAAATTCTGCCTTGCATAAAATCCTAGGGCCTGGACACAATTCCTCCACATTCTTTGCTACTTTATAACAAGGATGGCCTTTACTCCGTTTTGCAATAACTTGTTCCTCATTTCTGTCTTAGACCTCATTGGAACTGCCTTTGCCATCCATATTTCCACCAACATTCTGATTATGACCACTTAAGTAATCCCTAAGAAGATTTAGGCTCTTGTTACAGCTCATGTTTTCTTAGCCCTTGCTGGAATTGCCCTTAATGTTCCATTTACAGCAATCTGTGCTTTTGTTAGCCTACTCCTTCAAATTCTTCCTGCCTCTATCCATTATCTAGTTCCAAAGTCACTTCCACATTTTCAGGTATTTGTTATTGCAAGAACAGAGATTTATTTCTTATAGTTCTTCAAGTTGGGATGCTCAAGAGCATGGTGGTGGTATTTGGTGAGGACTTTTGTACTGCATCATCCCACGGCAGAAGGCAGAAGGGCAAGAGCACATGAGAGGAAGAGAGCAAGAGGAGTCTCAACTCGTTTTTTTTTTTTTTAACAAGCCCACTCTGGCAATAATGAACCCACTGTCTTTATAATGACATTAATGCCCACAAGGTAGAGCTCTCGTGATGTAATCAGCTCTTAAAGGTCCCACCCCTCAACACTACTACATTGGGGACTAAGATTCCAACACATAAATTTTGGGGGACACATTCAAATCATAACAGTACTGTATGTGGATGAAAAACCTACACTTGCTCTCTCTATCTTGGCTTTCAGCCTGACAACAAAGCCAGCATGCAGAACAGAGCTGAGCCAAGAAAATCACAGAGAAACAGAGCCAAGTTTTGATAGTATTGTGAACCTCTGGATCAAATTGTGCCTGGAGCCTGCCCTCCCTCTAGAGTTTTCATTATACGAGCCAATAATTTTCTGTTCAAAGTTGATTTAGTTTTCTTTTTTATTCTACATTAAGAATTTCAACTGATACAATAGGTAGTCAATAAATCTCAGCTTCATGACCTCTTGAGCAGTTGACTACTATATTAGAAAGGGTCACATTCCTTGTGGCTTTTTATCTTGTTGTTTGAAAGAACTGTGGTCTAAGAAAAATTATGTTTAAAGTTTTAACTTCAGAGTTAGCATCAAGCTACACCCTTTGCAGAATAAGAGTGGTATATTACAAAGTTTGGCATGAAGTTACTCTCAGCCTGAGTGGGTTGGAATCCCAATCCTTTTAGACACTTGCTATGTGACCTACAGTGATTTACTCAACATATCAGAACTTGTTTTCTCATCACATAAAAGATCTTCGTATTCTTTTCTCACAGATTTATTGTCAAATAAGAGAATTGCTGCAAAGCACTGAGAGATTTGCCCAGCATGTAATGAACTCTCAGTAATCATTAATCATTATTATGATTTATTTTTCTTTCAGTCTGACTTTGGGGAAAAGTTATGTTAGGAAGCTGCTGAATCTCAATTATGATTTTCAGTATTAAGCAAAGAAATCACAGGTATCTTGTGTTATGAGTAAGTCAATGCATTTCCCAATTGATCTGAAGCACTTTTTCTTACTTATGCAATTAAAGGAAGTCTAAAGTATACCATAAGAAGTTATTTGTATTTTAAAGGTTATACCATTACTGGGGAATATTTTCTGCCAAATAAAAAATAATGAGTTACTCAGAGAGATGGTTGAATGACTAGACTTGAATGGTAATAAAAAGCCAAATGCCAAATTTGCACATAAAAATCATCTTAGAAGTGTACCCTGAGTGATTGATTCCAAGCATTGGTTTATCTGATGCTTGAGAAGTCAATAATTGAATAGTTTTTAAAGAGCTGTGTGGTGGTCCATGGAAGGAAAGTCACTGTTTTTTACTTTATTTTATGAGGACAAAATTTATGTGTATACACTGACAAACTTACAAATGCAAAAAAATTAAATTGCTGCATAATTTTATTATTTAGGGATAAGAATGGCTAACATTATAATGTATGGCCTTGATTTTCATTACATACACACAAATATTTGTGGTAATGTCTATGTTATACAAGTACATACATATGTGCATGTGTGTACACATTTATTTGTAAGTAACTTAGTGTTCTGGCTTCATGTATGCTTAGTAATTCTTAGATGCCATAAGGACACCATAATCTTCATATATTTAGAACTGATATCCTTTTCTAACCCCTTTTTCACTCAAAGCTTCATTATAATGTCTGTTTCAGTGACAGGCAACAACATCTAGCAGTCGGGAATGCCAGATCCCTATAAAAATGCTTGAAGCCTCCTTTATTCTCCAACCTCCTAACCAATTAAACATGAGTCCCATTGTTTCTGCTTCCTAAATATCTCAAATCTGTCCATTCCTCCACATTTCTACACTTGATCTTAGCCAAAAGGCCGAGAAGCAGTTGTTCCTCCACATTTCTGTACTATTCCATAGCCTGAGTTCCCATCATTTCTGACTTTGGCTGCTGCAGTAACCTCATAACTTGCATATTGGTGTCCACTACCCCTACTCACCTATTCTCCTCAGAGTAATTTGAGTAATATTTTAAAAATTAAAAATAACATCATGTCCCTACTGTGCTTAAAATCTGTATGTTACTATTTGGCCTCCATGGGTCTTAAGATAAAACATTAAACATTTTACATGACTTATAAGTCTCTAGATTTTTAGATCTCTACCTCCTCACCAACCATTGCTACTCTTATCTTTTGCTTTTTTAGTTTCTCAAAGGTGTCATGCTGCTTCTTCTTCAGGACCATTGATTTTTTTGCTTCCTATATCTAGATGACTCTTGAAACATCACACCCATCATGCCCCACGATTCTAATCAAATGTTATTTCCTCGCTGGAGTCTTTTTGGCTTTATGGACCAAGTCAGGTCTTTCGTTGTTTTTTTTTTTTTTTCATGAATTTTGCTTATACTTCCCAGCATTTACCTCAGTAGAAATTAAAATGTGGGGGTTCTTTGAAACTTCATATAATATGTCTCTCATGCTACTATATACTTCACAAGGTCAGGGACTGTATCTTAACTTGTCAGAGCCATATCTCCATTATTTAGCATAGACTTTGCTCGTAAGACTGCACATAATCTTTTGTCCTTTTATTGTTTCATAAACTCTGTCTTATCTTTTCTAAAATAATGTTTTTAATTTTGGATTGTTGTTTCACTGTTAAGATAGAAAACGGCTTATTTAACCAAGCCCCCTGTTATTGGACTTTTAAATTATTTTTGTCTACTTATTATAAATAATATTGCGATGAGTTCAGGAATTCATTGAATTAAAGGCATTGTAGCTTAAGTTCTCTACAAGCAGAGCCTGAGTTGGGGATTCTTGGGTAAGCAATTTATTGAGGAATGTGCCCAGAAGAAAAGTGAACTGAGTGAGGAAAGCAGAATAGGGCAGAGGTAGAAGCTAAGTGTATTAGTCTGTTCTGACACTGCTATGAAGAAATGGCTGAGACTGGGTCACCTCAGAAAACTTAACAATCATGGCCGAAGGCACTTCTTCACAAGGCTGCTGGAGAGAGAAGTGAGCAAGAGAGGAGCTACCAAACACTTATGAAACCATCAGATCTTGTAAGAACTCACTCACTATCAGAAGAACTGCTTGGGAGCAACCACTCCCGTGGTCCAGTCACCTCCCACCAGGTCTCTCCCTTGATACCTAGGGATTAAATTGCCCAAGGAGATTTGGGTGGGGACACAAAGCCTAACCTTATCACTAGGCAAATAAATGGTTCCAGAAGAAGTCTTTCCTGAGCCAGATTCCAACGAGGTCTCTGGAGTGAAAATAGCACCACAGTGGTTATCACTGTTAGAAACTAAGCATCTAGGCTGTTACATCCATTATTCTTTGGCCATGAACTGCCTGCGTGTGTGCATATGTGTGTGTCTGTGTATAAGTGCACAGGTGTAAACTTACAGTGTCTTGCCTGTACATGGGATCTAGAAGACGCACCAACAGTATCTGGTACAAAAAAGAACTAGGGATGCTGCATGGAAGAGATTTTTCTTAAGTATTAAGCCTTGGGACATGGTAGGATTTTGATATATACTTCAGAGGGAAAATATGTTCTGAAGAGAAAAAACAAAAGCACAATAAGGAAAGTGCTGAGCATGTTTTAGAGAAATTGAATAGTTTGTTATAGATAAAATAGAGGTAAAGTGAGGTGTGAGTATTTGGAGACAAAAATTATAAAGATGGATTGTACCTATACCATAAAATAACTTAAATTTTAAACTTTATAGAATATACATTGTGAACAGAAAAGTTTTTCAATGAAGAGTATTCACAGATACATTGCATTCGTATAATTTTGGGTTACTTTTAAAGGTCTAAATATTGTCTACTGACACATAGTTTCTTACAGTATTAATTGAGAAATTATGATAGTTTAAGTAAGCACAAAATTATATAACATTGTTCCTGGTGTTGAGACTCTTACAATATAGGAACATACACAAAAACATACACACATATTTGCATATATATAGTATCTCTCAGTTTTATGTGTATTAAATTCACGATACAAAAAAGAATTGTTCTGAAACATAGCTATCTATCTAAAACATCGTATTGTAAAAATTCATAAAACTTACGTCTATGTTCCTAAATGTCATAAAAACAATTGAAAATTCATTTTTAAAGGAAATGACATGCAAAATAGTGTAAAGAAAAGCATATTTTGTGTACACGTAGAAAATTTTGTGTTCATAAACATTATTTAAAATCTTAAATTATAATCTTGACTCCTAAAACATAAATCTAATATTTAGTTATTCTCAATTTAATTTTTCTCATTTGTAAAATGCTGTTGGACACTCTTTATTTTACAGGAGGTGTGGCAATTGAAGTTAATGAGTTAATGTTTATAGAGGCTTTTTGAGGCCTTTAGATGAAAGGTACAATATAAATCCAAAATATTAATCTTTAGGTGTGAAATACTCTAATTACTTCCCATTGCCATAGGGACATTATTGGAGATTTATACCTTCCTCTAAAATACCTGGAACAATTGTTATATGAGAAAGCATAATTTTAGGTGAACCATTATAATTCTGTATTCATTACCATGTATCAAAAAATAAAGTATATGTGTTATATATTCAGCACCTTCTTATTTCCCATTATTCATTTATTGATATACAAACATTAAGATGACTCGGAAAGCTGATCCATTATGCTGTTCTATCTATGTTGCTGCTATAATCTTTTTTATATACAGAAATAAGGGAAAAATATTTTTAAAAAGAGGTTGAGAGAGCAGCTACTGTACTCCATATATTGGTTTTAACACTAGACCAATTCGATATTCATTAACTATCCTATGATAGCAAAGGAAGAAAATTCGTCATTGTAGTAGTATTCTTATATTTAAGTAATGAAAGTGGTACCATTTATCGACTATATATATTTACCAGGCATGGTGCTTATCATATTTCATACATTATTATGATCCTCATAGTAACCCTATAAAATGGAGATGGAACTGTGGAATTTAAACATGAGCAAAGGAGACAAATAACAGGTAATTAATTAGCTCAAGGTCACAGAAGATTTAAACCCAGGCAATGTAGAATCCTGAGTTTTTTCTTTAACCCCTGAAGTATACTAATTTCCCCAAATGCTACCACTCTATTATTCTGTTTATTTCACTGTTATGGATCCTACTGAATCTAGACTGCACAAGATAATTTTAATAATGAAATAAAACTCGAAGAAGTTCTCACCAGAAGCAGAGGTTTCCTTTGCCAAGTTATTCTACATGAGCTGCTTATCTGGTTTCTTGCCAAACCAATATGCATAAACACTGAAATTGCAGAAAGAAGAATGCAAATCACAAAGCTCGTTTTTATTAGGCACATGTTGAAAACACATAACTGAGCTTAGCACGTGTAAACTGTGTTTAAGAATGGTTGTGGCATTTTCTTGAAAACTGGGAAAAAATATTGTATATTTATACTCCACAAAGTAAACCAAAAATATCCCTTTGAAGTATTTAAATGAGCAATAAAAAATAATACATTATTTAAGATAATTATAGAATAAAGCTATTACTTGTGAAAATTTGGAGAAATTATGATTCTAGTTTAAAAGTGGTATCTCCTTTCTCCTTTCTTTCTATTTCTCTCTCCCACCTCACCCCCATCATCTCCCATATACTTGTACAATCACAATCACCGTTCATGTAAATCAAATTTCTGAAACCAAAAACGAGGTCTTATTCCTGCCCAGTCCAATCTATTTGCCACATTTTCCCGCATGAATGCCCCAAAGTAAATTTGTATGATGTTATTTACAGCATCTCAGAGACTCCATCAGCATTAAATTCTGATCTTGGTGCACAAAGCCCTTCTTGATTTGGCACTTGCTTAATTTCCAGTTCACTCCTGCCACTCTCAGATGTGCTTCCTGATCTTTGACTTTCCCTGTAGAAATGCTACCTGCTTGTTCATGGCTTGGTGCCTTTCACCATGTTGTTCTCTCTAACTGGAATTCTACATGATGAACACCTACTCATTGCTCAAAATTCAATGTAAATAAATAGTTCTCTGAGAAGTGTTTCTGACCATCTCCAAACAGAAGGGTGATTACCCCTGTCTAGACGCTTGCATAGCACTCTGCATTTACTATATTGAATTATAATTTTTATTCAGCATATTGCATTGCAATTATTTATTCACTACCATATTTATTATCAGCCTATTAAAACCTGTGCCTGTGGCTTATTGGTCTTGTTTACCATGACTGGTACAGTGCAGAGTAATGTCTAGACAGTTAAAATGGGAACTTCTCTGTCTCTGAGTTTTTTTCTGAGACCACAAAGCAGACAACAGTATGGGTCAAGTATTTTTACATTTTAGACTGTCTATATGAGCTTGTAAAGGGGGTTCTTAAACCATTCCTGCATTTTGTGATAAGCAAATATTATAAATGAGTTAACTTCTAATACAATGTCACCTCAGTATTATATACAAAAGGGCAGTATATAGTATATAAAATATATAATGTGTATACTATACAGTATATGGTATACAGTAGATAGTATATATAAAAGCGCAGTAAGCTGCTGCCCTTTTTTATTTAATATATGTGGCTTATACATTTGATGGTGTTAATTTTTCAAATCAGGTTAGAAAGTCTTATCAGTCTGCTAGCACACTTCAGTTTTGCACCTTTATTACTTCTGTCACTGCCATGTTATGTTACTATTGAAAATAAGCCCTGTATGGTCCAATGTGTCCTACCTAATGTGGATCACTTGCTAGTTTAGATTCCTACAGCAAGAGATGGCAGTTCTCCACTGACTTTCTAAGGCTTCAGAGATTTTTTTCAGTTTATATTCATATGCTCAGCTATTTCACTGAAAAATGATGCCACTAAAGTCTAGAGCTGCTTCTACCCCCATCCACAGCCTACATTGCAATCCAGCTTCCCCAAGGCCACTCAATAATAAATGTGATGATAAATCTGTTACAAGCAGATAAACACTTGAGAATCAAGGTTCATCTATTGGACACCTATGGATAAATGAGTATTTGGGGTATTTAAAAAATTTATGTGGCCCAGCGTGGTGGCTCACGTCTGTAATCCCAGCACTTTGGGAGGCCGAGGCGGGCGGATCACGAGATTGAGACCATCCTGGCTAACGCACGGTGAAACCCCATCTCTACTAAAAATACAAAAAAATTAGCCAGGCGTGGTGGCGGGCGCCTGTAGTCCCAGCTACTTTGGAGGCTGAGGCGGGAGAATGGCATGAACTCGGGAGGCAGAGCTTGCAGTGAGCTGAGATCGCGCCATTGCACTCTAGCCTGGGCGACAGCGAGACTCCATCTCAAAAAAAAAAAAAAAAAAATGTTTATGTAGCAAGTTGAAGGATACCAAGATGGTCATCCATTGTACCTTGCTGGATAATTTTTAAATTGAGGAATAACAAACTTATTTAATATTTTATTCATTAATTAAAAAATATTTATTATTGTACTACTGCGCTGGGCACTGAGAATTCAGGAATGAACAAAATATTCCAAGTTGCTATGCTCAGGGAACTTACAATCTATTTGGGGAGACAAAAAATGCACTAAAATGTAAATATGTATGGGTGTATATATATATACACCCATAAATATTTATACACATATGTATGTATATGTCAATATCATCAGGAGACTTAACATCCAGTTGGAGAAAAATAAGTTATATGTTAAATAAAATTCAACAGTTAAATAATGCATAGAAATATAAAATAATAATTAAAAGTCCCAAGAGAGAATGGATTTTGGTGTATTTGTTTAAATAGTGAAACTATGAATTAAAAGGATGTGATCACTCTAGCTTGAAAGGGTTATTGAAGGAAAGGAGACTTGAGCCTGAAGAAGCCATATAATTAGAGAAGTCAGTGATCTCATCAATGGCACATTTTAGTTAAAGCATTTAGAAGCAACAGTCTTACATTAGAACTCTAGAATGTTTAGGAAGATTTACTCATAATCTATACATATCAATAGAAAGGTGTTCTTGGAAGGAAATTCATTAAACAAAATCTGATACATCAACTAAGACTCAATTCTGAGTGTTCCTTCATAGATTTCTGCCTAAACAATTTTGGTGGAGGGAATTTTCAGTAACACGATAAAGTGAGTATATTGATTGTCACTGTGAAGAAAAGCATACAGATTTTTAGGCAATCTGTTCATTGATAGATGTCTTAATAAACTTCAAAACTGGCAGCTGCTTCCCAATATCCTAATATTACTAATTGTGCTATATTCTCTTCGTCGCAAACTATATCCTGGGAATGAGTTGACAACCTATAGAAAGATAAGGATCTCGGTCCCGTGTGTTCACTGTGTACACCACGAATGAATGGGCAATTGTGGCATAGTGTAATAGGCATTCAGTGAATATATTTGTTAAGTGAATGAAATATATAATATGAACTGAAAGATATAAACTGAGTATTCCCTATAATCCTATAGGGAAATTTGACATATTTTGCTATAATGCAAAAATAAATTTAATTTATCATTTCTTATTTAAGCTTATTATATTCTCAATATTTTTCTCCTGCTTATCTATTGGAGTTCCTCTGTAAATTTAACTTTTTTGTAAAACTTCGATTTTCTTCTCTGTGTGTTTTTTTGCATGGTGGGTGATGTTACCAACTGCAAAAAAAAAGCTCAAATCAAATCAACATATATATGTTTGTAATTATACACATGTTTACTACTATTATTATATATGTAATATTTACATACTATACATAAACATACACTATACACATTATAAATGTACACTCTCTGTATTTACAATTAACCCTTGAACAATGTGGAGATTGTGGCACTGACCCCCTGTACAGTCAAAAATACTCATATAACTTTTTACTTCCTAGAAACTTAACTACTCATAGCCTACTGTAGACTGGAAGCCTAACTAATAGCATAAACAGTACATATAATGTGTTATATATAAAATATGTGTTTTTAAATATATGTGTTTATATTATATATATATTTGGAGATGGAGTTTTGCTCTTGTAGCCCAGGCTGGAGTGCAATGGTGTGATCTCGGCTCACTGGAACCTCTGCCTCCGAGGTTCAAGCAATTCTTCTGCCTCATCCTCCCGAGTAGTTGGGATTATAGGCACCCGCCACCATGCCTGGCTAAATTTTGTATTTTTAGTAGAGACAGGGTTTCACCATGTTGGCCAGTCTGGTCTTGAACTCCTGACCTCGGGTGATCCACCAGCCTTGGCCTCCCAAAGTGCTGGAATTATAGGCGTGAGCCAGTGCTCCCAGCTATATATGTATTATATACTGTTTCCTTACAAAAAGTAAGCCAAAGAAATCATAAGGAAGAAAAAGTATATTTTATATTAAGCAGAAGTGGATCATCATAAAGGTCTTCCTCCTTGTCTTCACATTAAATAGGTAGAGGAAAAACAGGAAGAGGAGGAGCTGGTCTTGCTGTCTCAGAGGTGGCAGAGGTATAAGAAAATCTGCATATAAGTGGATCTGTGCAGTTCAAACCTGTGTTACTCAAGGGTCAACTTATAATTTAATAATTATAATACAATATACAATTTTTTTAATGCTAAGATGAAGCCAGGCGACTGAGCTGATCTGAGACTACATTTTCTGTAGGCATGCCATGTGGGTTTCTTTAAGCACACCTATTCCCCTTCCTCAATTTTCAATAGAAATGTGTTATTTGCCCATTATTTGTAAATAAAAGTATTTAGAGTATAAAATTAATTGAGGACCACTGTGAAAGGACTTAGAAATTCTTAACTAACCACTTTCTTCCCTATGAGTTTTACATGTATTGCATTATTATATTTCCCTTTATTACCTAACATTTTTAAGATTCTTGGTTTCTATTCAAGTTATCTTTTGCTGCAAATATCTTTTTCCTTACAAACTTAGTGGCTGAAAACAAGAAGATTTATTTTGCTGAGGAATCTGTGATTTGGGCAGTGCTCGACAGGGACAACTATTCCTTTCTTCACTCGGATTCGAGTGGTGTAGCTCAAAGGCTACAGGCTAGAATTTTCTGCCAGCTTGCTCATTGGTGGTGAATGCTCAGATCAGTTGGAACCTCATCAGGGATGGGGCTAGAATACCTACCTGTGGCTTTTCTGTAATTCCACATAGTGTATTGTCTGAGTTCTCAGGTGAATGTCCCAAAGAGATAGAGGGAAGCTTTATTGCCCCTGAAGTCACATAGCCTTCCTTCTGCCATCTTCTGTTTATTAGAAGCAAGTCACTAAGGCTGGCCTTTTTTGAAATGTAGGGAGTTAGATACCACCTTTAAAAAAAAATTATCTCAATAGTTTTGTGGGTCCAGGTAGTTTTTGTTTACATGGATAAGTTCTTTAGCAGTGATTTCTGAGAGACTTTAGTCCACCTGTCACCCAAGTAGTGTACACTGTACCCAGTATGTAGTTGTTTATCCCTCACCCTCCTTTCAGCTTTCTCCCCTGAGTCCCAAAGTCCATTATATTATTCTTATACATTTACAACTTTATAGCTTATCTCCCTCTTATAAGAGAGAACATGTGATGTTTGGTTTTCCATACCCGAGCTACTTCACTTAGAATAATAGCTTCCAGCTCCATCCAAGTTGCTACAAAAGACATTATTTCATTCCATTTATGGCTGAGTAGTATTCCATAGTGTGTCTATACCATGTTTTCTTTATCCACTTTTTGGTCGATGGGCACTTAGATTAGTTCCATATCTTTGCAATTGCAAATTGTGCTGCTATAAACGTGTGTGCATCTGTCTTTTTCATATATTGACTTCTTTTCCTTTGGGTAGATACCCAGTAGTGGGATAGCTGGATGGACTGATAGTTCTACTTGGAAACTTCGTACTGTTTTCCATAGTGGTTGTTCTGATTTACATTTCTACCAGGAGTGTAAAAGTGTAGACACCACCTTTAATGGTTAAATATTGCAGAAAATCATCTCAGCTTTCTAAATCATAAATGATATTATGGTAAAGACAATTTTGAAATTTCACAGAGAATTTTTTTAAAATTATCTATAATGATTTCCTGCTATTGCCAGTTTCTGGATATCTTCTGCTTATTTAAAGATGAAAAAAGCCCCCAATACTTTTTTGACCATCACACAAACTATCTTGAGGTCTCTTGTAAGTTAAAACACAAAAGTTCTTGAAAGTAAGCATCATTAGCCTTCTCCTTTTGGTTTCTTAGTTAACCCCATAATCAGCATATTCAATCATCAATCTTTTTAGTATACAAATGATACAAAGTGACTTATCAAAAGTGTTGTTAATAATTTACAGGTAATAGAGTAAATTTATATGTTTATGTACCTCACTTTACTTCTTGGGAAAGACAATTCGAGTCAAAAAGCATAATCTGAACGAACAAGAAGCACCACTACTGATTGGGAAACTACTTACCTTAGTGCTACCTTATCAGCTCTTACCTATAAGCCATGTCAGCTCCTCACTGGTTTTCGTCCCTAAGTGACATCAGCAGCAGCAACAGCTATTGTGTTATTGATTTAAATCCTTCTGAGATCAATTCAAAGGAGGAGAGGTCTCATTTCCATTGGTTTGTCCTGTTTATCTTGTGTAGGGACACAAGTCTGAGAAATCAAAATTATATTCTCTTGTTTCTAACAAGCCTTACAACATTATATTTCATTCATGGTATAATTTGACTCATATTTTATTTTCTGAACTTTTTTTGTTTTGTTTTGTTTGCGACAGGGTCTTGCTCTGTTGCCCAGGCTGGAGTGCAGTGGTGCAGTCTCGGCTCACTGCAGCCTTGACCTGCCAGGCTCAACTGCTCTTCCCACCTCAGCCCCTACAAGTAGCTGGAACTGCAAGCAAGCACCACCATGCCTGGCCAATTTTTGTGTTTTTCGGTGGAAATGGAGCCTCACTGTGTTGCCCAGGCTGGTCTGGTACTTGAACTCAAGTAATCCACCTGCCTTGGCCTCTGGGATTACAGGCATGAGCCACCGTGCCCAGCCTATTTCCTGAACTTTAAATACAATATCAGGGAGAAAATCAACACTATTTTGCAGTAAAAGTTCGAATATTCATGTAAACATTTGTACTCTTTTCCCATTCCATTGGAATAGTTAATAAAATCAGAATATAAAAATTTCATATGCAATTAAAAAATTCATGATAAGTTAAAGGAGTTTCCATCTTTTAGTTTAATGATTTAAAGATTTTACTTCTAATTATTTTAGTTGCAAGTGATATGTATTTATGCATATATCTATCTCTCATTATGCATCTGTCTCTCTATCTATCTCATCATCTTTTGATACTTCTCCTAGGCTGAATGTTTCACATTTTTTCTCTTAGTCCAGAAAATATGTTCTGCTTTCCTGCTTATATGGGGAAAATGACCACTGCCAATAGCTTCAAGTTTATTTCTCTCTTATTCCAGAAGGCTGGCAGATTGAGATTAGAATCTCTCATCCAATTTTAGTTTCTGAGGAGCAACTGATTTGCCAAGCTGGTGTCAGCTTTTTAGCCCTGAACCAAAAAATTGTGGCCAAAGAATGATGAGTTCATTTTAAATAAATATATGACTAGAAATAGCATTCAATATTAGGATAGTTCAGTGTGGAATAGAGATAATTATTCCCTGAAATTATAAAGTGTGTGTGAGGCTATGCACATGCAATATGTGTGTGTGTAGATATGCTTCCATATTGTGGTATGGCAGTGGTGGCTTATTTGCTAGTGAGATAAACAATATGTGTCCACTTTGGGATGTTACATATATGCCTAATCAATATTTTGAGGATGACCCTATTTACTTCTCTGGTTGATTTAAGTACAGAAAAGTGTAATGAATAATACTTGGCTTGAAGATCTAGCTATACTTAGAATAGGTTGACAGAACCATTAATTTCAAATGAATATGGACCTTTATTTTGGGTAGAGGATTCTATTATATATTTGCCAACAATGCAGAATGTTGTTTCTTAATAATAGTATTGAGATCTAAAAACATTTACACTGTACTGTGTGCTCAGAAATTACATAAGATGAAACATTGGTATAACCTATAGGAAGGCGAGATTGAGGGATAGTTGTTATAAATAAGAGGCTTAGCTTGTTAAGAACAAAGAACACAGTTTTTCTGTTCTTTGAGATGATTTATGAAAAGAGACACCTTTCATACATTAGTGCATTAATATATGAATATAATATTATATTGTAATATTACGTAATTGTAATATTACGTTTTATGAAATAAGCTAATCATCTCTGAAAACAGCAGCAGCTTTATAAAATAAGTAATAGTAGCAGACTTTAACTGTTTTGTTGAGACCGATTATTTGCCCTATTGCCAAGGCAGGAGTACAGTGGCATAGTCATAGTTCACTGCAACCTCTAATTCTTGGGCTCAACTGATACTCCTTCCTCAGCCTCCCAAATAGCTGGGACCACAGTCATGTGCCACCATGCCTGGCTACTTGTTTTACTTTTTAAAATTTTTAGTGGAGATGAGGTCTCACTATGTTGCTCATGTTGGTCTCAAACTCCTGGGCTCAAGTGATCCTCCCTCCCTGGTCTCCCAAAGTGTAGGGATTAGTCATGAGCCACCATGCCTGACCAGACTTTAATATTTTTAGGCGAATCCTTCCAGTTCTTACCGTTTCAACCTTATAGATTTTATATTTCCAAGCATTTTACATAAACCATTTTCAGTGAAAGAGATTTTCAAATTATTTCCTTGACAGGGATGAAGAATTAGTATTCATTTCACAGAAAGAACAACGATATGATAACAGAAGTATTCACTGTTAGGGAAAAAAGTTGGAACTCAGAGTTCCTGAGGCATGTTTGAATTTATTCAGTTAAATTATATTTATTTCAGAAAGACTAAAGCGCTAAAAGAGCTAGTTTCAGCTTTCTTATAATTAAATCAGTGCTTTATACCTGTTAGGCTAGGTGTAAATGAAAGAGATAGGGGTGTAGAAATACAAGGTATGTTAATTACAGTTCATTCATAATGCATTGCAAAGGATCTTTCCTAATTGCAGAAGCATATTTTAAGAAAGTTTCAGGTATTAAGACATAGTTTATGAGATCTTGCACCCAAACACATAATGTCTCCAGGCCCTAAGCAAGGTAAAGATAACAACCAAAAGTTGTCCAGTTTAAATTAAGTAAACAGACTCTGTGGAATTATAGTAGAAAGAAATTTAATAGCAGAGGGTAGATAACAAAGAGATTGAAGATAACTAATTACAATATTAATTAGTACCTTTGTTGGCCTTAAATTGGTGGACCTAAGAGAGTACTCTGAAAATGCAACATGTATTAATTGAACATATGGGAAACTACCAATACTAGAGTGCTTTTTTTTTTGAGTGCCTATGATTAATTGTAATGGGAAGATGGAGAGGTTTTATTAATGACCACCACTGGCTAGCTGGCTAGTAAGATTCTTGATAAAGAAATGTTATTATTCTTGGCTTTTTAAACTACACACCAAGCTTTAATCTGAAGTATATTTCAAAAAGTTAATGTTAAACAATTTGAAAATGTGAAACATGGAAAATAACACAATTATATGTTTATAAGAGATAGGGTAGTTTTAATGACTTCCTAAGCAGAATGGACTAAAAATGACTAAAAGTTTGTCTAACTCTATACTATCACAAAATAATTGACTTGTCCATTTTTAATGAGTATGCACGTGATCAATTGTCAAGTTAATAATGCCAATTATCATCTCAGAGATGTCAGTCTATTATTAACCTGTGACAGATATTAACTATACATATTGGTAAATAATAAAGTGTGCAAGGGGAAATTAATTAAACTAATATATAAATGTGAGTAAAGGGGAGATGAGTGATATTTTTGTATATCAAGATTTTACTTTTATTTAAAATATATTTTATTTTTAAAATAAAATGAAATTTAAAATATTTTATAATAAGTAACTCAAATAAATATATGAAGAATACATTTTAGCACATTATTTTGAGAAATTTATCATCTGTTATTAAAGATTTTAATTAGGGAAATATTTTTAAAAATAGATGGTATTTTAATATTTTGTATTCCTATAAAAATACAATTGAGGATGTTTGGAATAATCTGCAGGGGAAAACATTTTTAATCTTTTATTAGAAAGTAAAACACAGATAATGAAAAGGAAACATGAAAAATGAAATAGTTTAAAAATTTCTTGTAAGCCAAACACTTTCATAACCACATCAAGGTAAATAAATAGAATTTTACCAGTAACCCTTAAGTTCTTCCACCTGCTTCTATCCCAATCACAAATTTCTCTCTGAAAAAGTAGCATTCTCCCTCTTTTTTATGGTTCTACTATATGCATTTTGGGAAGGCATATAACCATTACATATTACAATCCATTCTAATTTTCATTTTCCTTTAGTTCTATAAGTGACCATAGGTCAGTGCTCACAACCTTTTCATTTTTCTGTGTCTTGCTACTCATTTTGATTGTCTGAATGTCAGTTGTTGAAGTCATTTTTTTTAGTATCATGCATGTATTACCTCATTTTTTCATGGCATAAAGCATTGGTGCTGAAAAGTCTACTCATAATCTGCTATTCTTTCCCTTATAACTATATTGCTGTTTCCCCCAACAAATGCCCAAAGGATGTATTGTTATTCTTTAATATCCACTACTCTCTCTCTTTCTTTATAAAAGAATTTAACTTGATATCGGTCTTTCTGGATACTTATTTCAGATAGGTAGTGTGCTCTTCAATGTACAATTTCACATTTTTAAAATCCCTTCAGAAAAGTTTTCTTGAATTATAATTTTAAACATTTGTTCTGTCTCCTTACTTTCATTTTAGTCTCCAGGGTAACATAATATATGTATAATGAATCTTGCTTGCCTATCTTCAATATTTATCTATTTTGAATCTGTTACTTTTTATTTGTTTGTTGACGTTTAAAATTTCCTTCCTTCTTCCCTTCTATCTTTCTTAAAGCATAATATGTTGTGATAAAAATTACATTTTCTTAACAGCTTTATTGAGATATAATTTACATACCATGTAATTCACCCATTTAAAATGTATACTGCAATGGTTTTTAGTATATACATAGAGTTGTGTAACCATTACTTACAATTTTAGACTATGTATTCACTCCAAAAGGAACTCTATACTTAATAGTGGTCACTCCAATTTTCCCCAAATGCCCCAAGCCATAGGAAACCACTAATCGACTTTCTGTCTCAATAAATTGCCTGTTCTGGAGGTTTCATATAAATGGAATCATATAATACGTGGTCTTTTTTGACTGGCTTCTTTTACTTAGCATATTATTTTCAAAGTTCATCTGTTATGTAGCATGTATCAGTATTTCATACTTTTTTATGGCCAAATAATAATTTATCATATGGATATACCACATATTGTTATCCATTCATCAGTTGATGAAAATTTGGGTTGTTTCCACTTTTTGGCTATCATGATTAATGTTGCTATTAATATTTGTATACAAGATTTTGTGTGGACATATGTTTTAATTTCTCTTAGGTATATACCAAGGAGTAGAATTTCTGGTTCATATGGTAACTCTATTTTTAACATTTTGAGGAAGCGCCAAACTCTTTTCCAAAACAGCTGCATTATTTTATATTTCTGTAAGCAATGTATGAATGCTTCAATTTCTCCAGATTCTCAAAAAAACTTGATATTACAGTCCTTTAAAAGCTTTATTTAATTTGAATTGACATGTAATAATTGCACATATTAATGGGGTAGAGGTTGATATTTTGATACATGTATGCAATGTATAATGATCAGATCCAGGTAATTAGCATAACCATCACCTCAAATATTTATCATTTGTTTGTGTTGGGATCTTTCAACATCCTCTCTTCTAGCTACTTGAAAATATATAATAAATTATTCTTAACTATAGACACCCTACAGTGCTATGAAACACTAGAACTTTTTCCTCCTATTTAGCTGTAAGTTTGTAGCCATAAACCAACCTCTCCCTTCTCTTCCCTCCCATTTACTATTTCCACCCTCTAATAATCACAGTTCTGTTCCCTACTTCTGTGTCCTCAAGTATTTTGGCCTCCACATATGAATAAGATCATGCATTATTTATCTTTCAGTGCCTGATATATTTCATTAACATAATGTCCTCCAGGCTCATCTTTGTTGCTGCAGATGACAGAATTTCCTCTTGTAATGACTCAGTAGTATTCTAATGTGTATATATACCACATTTTCTTATCCGTTCATTTGTTCAAGGACACTTAGGTTGATTCCATCTCTTGACTGTTGTAAACAGTGCTACAATAAATATGGGGGGCAGATATCATTTCAATGTACTTATTTCCTTTCCTTCAGGTAAATAACAAGTAGTGGGATTGCTGGATCATATGGTAGTTTATTTTTAGATCTATGAGGAACCTCCACACTGTTTTCCACACTGGGTGTACTAATTCCCATCAACAGTGTATTAGATTTCCCTTTTCTCCACATCCTCGCCAGCATTTATTTTTTGTCTTTTGATAATAGCCATTCTAACTGGGGTGAGATGATATGGCATTGTGGTTTTGATTTACATTACTCTTATGATTAGTGGTGACTATTTTTTTCATTTACCTGTTGGCTATTTCTATGTCTTCTTTTAGAAATGTCTATTCAGATCCCTTGCCAAATGTTAAATTGGATTATTTTATTATTATTATTATTATATTTTTTGCTATTTAGTTGTTTGAGCTCCTTGTATCTTCTGGATATTAATCCCTTGTCAGGTGAATAGTTTGCAAATATTTTTCCCATTCTGCAGGTGGTCCTTTCACTTCGTTGATTGTTACGTTTTCTAGGCAGAGGATTTTTAGTTTTATCTAATCCCATCAGTCAATTTTCGCTTTCATTGCCAACACAAGTTATTTTCTGCTTTTTGTGTTTGTTGTTTCATTATACTAATCCACTTAGGTGTGAAGTGGCATTTCAAGTGGATTTAATTTGCATTTCCCTAATAACTAATGATGCTGAACATCCATTCATGTGCTTATTGGTCATTTGTAGGTTTATTAGGATAAATGCCTATCTAAGTCTTTTGCCTATACTTTAATTGGGTTGTTTTGTTGTTGTTGAGTAGCAGGTGTTCTTTGTCTGTTCTGGATGGTAAACACTTTTGCTTTTAACAGATTGATTATTAAGTGTCTTGGTTTGGATCTCTTCAAATTTGTTCTAGTAGGAGTTTTTTTCAGATTTCTAGATGCTTTTGTGTCTTCCATCAAGTTTGAGTTTTGGCTAAAGGTTTTTGTTATTATTTCTTTAAATATTATATCTTTCTCTTTCTCTTCTTCTGATACTCCCAGTAATCTCTATGTTTGTCCTACAGTTTCCTTAAGCTTTTAGTTTACTTTTTCTTTCTGCTCCTCAGGCATGATAGTTCATATTAACTTACCTTCAAGTTCACTAACTCTTGCCTACTCAATTCTGCTTTTGAACTCTTTCATCTCCAGAATTTCTTTTTGGTTATTTTTTATAATTTTTAACTCTTTACTTTTAGTTTTGTTTTGTTCATACATAGTTTTCCTGATTCTCTTTATTGCTTTATCAATTTTTTTTTTCATTTTTCAACTTAATTAAAGACAGTTGTTTTAAAGTCTTTGTCTAGTTTTTCCAGTGTTTGGGCTTCATTAGTATGGTTTCTGTCTATTTACTTTCTTCCTTTGAATGGCTGCACTTTCCTGTTTTTGTACACTATGAGGTTATTTTTGTTGAAAAATTGACTTTTAAATATTAAAATGTGGTAACTGTGGAGATTAAATTCTCCTCCTTCCTCAGGGTTTGTTGTTATTTTTGTTTTTGGAGTCTCTAATCATTTGTCTAGTGACTTTTCCAAACTATTTTTGCAGAGACCATATTTCTCGTCTTGTGTGCCTCCTTGAAGTCTCTGTTCCTTAGCTTGTGTTTAAACAGAAGTTTTCTTGAACACCAGTAATTAAAATCTAAAACAAATAAACAAACACACAAATAGCCATCTTTACCAGCCTTTCCAGATTGGCTGTGTGTGGGGCCCCTCCTTCAACGCTTAACCAGACTTGCACTGAACATATGGATCAGCCCAAGTTAAAAGCTTAACATCTTGTTTTGTCATTTCTCAACATGTGTCATGCCCTGGTCACACACATGACTTCCTAATTGCCCTTTCCATAACCTCCATATCGATTGCCCTAATTTCCCAAGAAAATTCCCTCTCAGATTTTCTGCCAAAGCCTTAAGCTGTCTATTATATTTCTCAACCATAAACTTTTGCCTCAGGCATCCGCAGAATGTTTTGCAGGCTTGCAGTGTTTTCAAGAAATGCCGAAACTTTTCCAATGTGAGTTCCGATTTAGGCAAAAAGAGAGACAAATGCCATGTGCTGGCTCTTCAGGTAGCTCCCAGACAGGTTAGAACATATCTACACAATAATTTGTGAAAAAGCTCTGCTCTGCTGCCTCCAGAACCAGGGATCAGGGTTCCTCACTGGGAACATGGGCTAATATCTTCAAGACTGCTACCCAACCATCAATGAGTGGGGGGGTGAGGACAGATAAATATGCCATAGAGCTTCCCTACTGTTTTTAAGTTGACTTTTTCTGGTTTCAGCATCTACTTGGTTGCTGTGAACCTTTGACTGTCTTATAGAGTTCTGACAAATTTGGTTTTGATAGTTTCTACTGGTTTTTTTATGTTTCTGTGGGGTACATGAGTTTGTAGCTGCCTACTCTGTAATTTTGCTGATATCACTGAAGTCTTCATTTCTGAAATGGTATCTTATTTTTTTCCAGAGTATTATTACATTGTTTCTGTTTTTGCAGTCAGAATTTCTGGTATTCTTTCATGCCTTTTACTTTTTCTTAATGTTTTAGCTAATTTTAAAAGAATATATTACTCTTCTCTGGGTATTATTTTGTTTTTCAGTAGTAAATATGAATTAGTTTTGTTGGAGACATAGATTTTATACATTATACAGATTGTGTCAGCAAGTCAATCAGAATTTATTATATGCCAACTGTATGTCAATTATATAGCATAGAAAGTAAAACAAACTTGGTTCAATTATTTATGATTAATGTTGCCCTAGACCTGTCTAGACAGTTAAAATTAGCAGATACTGCTGTGATGATTGCCTAACATAATACAGACAAAATGGAGATGAGAAATCTTAAGGGGACTTATAGGTCAATGAAACTTTTCTTCTGAACTTACCACCTCCCACCTTTATTACGCTATCATTTAGAAAATTGCTTATGAAGTTCTTCTGCACAAAGTTCATTTCTGAAAATTGTGCCCTGCTTGAAATCTTTTTTTTAAGATCTTTACATGCTGCCTTATTCTTGTCACTCAGGAATCAATTCAGATGTCACTCACTCATGGCGACTCCTCCTCATTATCCTAGCTCAAGCTGCCTTTTCTAATCTTCAATATATGATGCTGTTTTTTGAAATGTATTTGTTTTCATGCTTATCATCTGTATTTTCTCTCTAGAATGTAAGCTCCTTTAAGTTGGAGATGTTTTCAGCCATGGCCACATTACGTATGTAGTTTCTAAAAAGATACATAGCTCAGAATGGCTGTAGATTTTTCTCTTCTTTGAAATGCATTTTTTTTGCCTCTATTATTTCCTTGGACTAATTGATAATTTTACATAGGCACTGTCTACATAGGCATGCAAAATTTTACTACTTAAGTAGTAAGCTAGAGTTATATTGTGTGCTTGAGCAATTATTAGCATTTAGACTATAGATTTTTATGAAGTAAATATTTAAAATGTTACTACAACTATAATTAAATAATTGAATTTTAAATTTCTTTTAGGGTGACTTTCATACTATGAAGAAAAAAAGGTCATAAGGGTAATGTGTGCTAACAGAGCTGACTTATTCTCATACACTATTTAACTTTACGTTATGACATATAAGCCAAAACTCTACCCTTTTTCAAGCTGCTTTCCTAACAGAGTGTTTTTCAAAACAAACAACAAAAATACTTGGAACAAATTAATTCTCAGTTTCAATATTTATAATTATTCCCCAAATATAGAGAAGTTTTAAGATACGTAAAATAGAGATAAAAACTGTGAAGGGTTTGCCTGTTCTCTGGAATTTATTGAGGTCATTTGTACTTATAGGATATCAGGTATGTGACACAGATCAATTCTCTTATATGTATTTCAACTTTTTTTCACAAACTTCTCATTCAGCCCTATAGCCATGCCAGACAGTAAAATTTTTGTTAACTATATGCAAAAGTTGATCTCCATGTGCAGATTGTTGAAGAAGAAAAAAACACTGGTTATAATTTTCAAAAACTAAAATGCTAAATAAAATGGCATTTTATTCATCCATTCATTCATTCATAATATTTTGAAATCTAGATCTTATATTTATACTTGGTCATAATATTTTATTTCTTTTATTGAGGATATTTCTTTGTATTAAGTTGGGGAAATTTATTTGCTAACTTTCATATTTTTTAAAAATGTGTCTTTAAATAAAATTTTATATAAAATGACAGAGTAAAGAATTTTCCTCCAAATTTATTGGGGTTTTTTGGTTCTTCTGAAACAATAGTTTTATTGTATTTGATGCAAAATTTAAAATTCTGCTTTGTATATATATTTTCTGGTTTTCTTATGTTAGAGTTCACTATTTTAAGTGCAAAACAAACTGTTCTTTGCCTTTAGCTATATATTTATATATTTTTTAAAAATTAGAGGTTTAGGAAAACATTCTACTTTAATGATCTCTTTTACTAACTTATGCATTCCTTATATATTAAAAACATACATGCCCACTGATTTATGAGATTCTCAGCCATAAAAAATTTATATGCATATTACATATATGCTACATATATGTATTAACCATATTTATATGTAGATAAATACTCTGTACTTGTGTGTATGTGCAGTAAACACACTCAAGCACATACCGCATGTATCTATATATGTATAGATGTTTATGCATGTATATATATCATATAGCCAAACACACATACACCTATATGCATATTTAAATATATTGTCTACTGTGTTTTGCTGTGTCTACTATGCTTTTCATATTTCAGTGACATTGTTTCTATAGTAACTAATGCACTGAAAAAATCAATGCAAAAAGGATTGAAATTTTACAAAAAGCCAACCCAGAAACATGCTTAAAAATTGATGTGCAGGGGGAGGTATTTGTCTTGGGTCATACATTTTGGAAGTGAATAAAGCAAAATGAAATCATTACTCTGTAACAAAGTATGATCTAGCAAGGTTGGAATACCATATTCTTATCTTTAACCAGCAAATTACCAAATTATTATGGTTTCTAAGAGCAACATGCACGGATCCACAAAACCTATAGGCAGTGTGAATCTGTTTATATTAGACACAGTGTAAAGAGGATTAGGATAATGGTGCCAGGCTGAGACACTATTTCCAAACTTTGGATCAAGTGTCTGTTTAAAAATACTTCTATTTGGAAAAAAAAATGCCTTTCTGCTAAATTTTAAATGAATTATACCTAATGTAAATGGTAAGTGCCTGGGGAGAAGGTCAATTTGCAGTTATTTGCTGCAATTTTAATTCTAGACATTTAAATCATTAGGAAAAACTAGAACATTAATATTTCATATTTTGTTAAAACCATATTCAAGCTAGAGTTTAAGTATACTAATAGCCAAAATGTTTATGATAATAAAACAGATCTGAGTTAAACAAACAGAAACACAAAATAATATTTAAAATTTGAAAATAATTCAAAATCTGCTCTCTTAGCTTTCCCAGGTAGGTTACCTGTATTTCAAAGTACTTTCACTCTGTTGGTAAGGAAAAGGATATACAGTTGCTTTTGTAATAGCCATTCATACATATAATTTGATCATTTAGTATCAATGGTCATTTAGTATGTTACACTTGCCTGTTATATAATTTTCACATTATTAGTTAAATAAATACATAATACAAGCTTTTTCTGTATGATGACATGAACAGTTAGAATTATTTTCTATAATAAAAAGATTAATTAAAGGCTTATTTATAATATAAATACATTGAGTAGTTGACTGTTCTTTTTCTTGTTAGTTCTTTGAGTCACAGTATTTTAAAATATGATATTTTAAATACAGTTTTAAAATACATATTTATTTGACAAATCTATATTGAACAAGTCATTAAAACAGAGCTCCTTCTGGACCTCTATTAAGACAGGACTGATCACAAATAACATGATCACAAATAGTTATAAGACATATTTGACAAGTTTCATTACACAGTTATAGACAAAGTATTAGATGAAGGAAAATCTGATGTGATTAGAAATATTTCAGTGTATTTCATGGTGTAAGTAACATTCCAGCTTACTTCATGGTATAACTGGCATTTCAGACAGGACTTAAAGTGTGAGAAGGGATTTAATGAAGAGAAAAGAAGAAAATAACAGAAGGACCAGCACAAGTCAAAACAGAGGCATGATGGGTTCCAGGAAGGCTAAGCAGTCTGTCCGGGATGCCTAGAGCATAGAAGGCATATCAGACAAAGGCAAGAATGTGCAAAGCACTGAGAGCGGTAATGAGCTTTCATGTTGTTCACTGGAGAGGAATTACATGGTTGCATCTGTATTGTACATATCTGATCGGACATACTATATATAACATATTGTGGAGAGTTAGCTGGTAGAAGAAGAGATTGAATATATAGAAATTTGGGAAGAGTTAATAAAAGCTTAGCTATATGAGTATCTCTTGCAGTCCTGGGAGTGGATGAACTCACTTGGGAAAAGAATAAAAAGAACACAGAAACACTTGGGGAACAATATTTTAGAAATTCTTCAAGGAAGAGGAATTAGGGAAGTAGAAATGGGAAGAAAGTTTAGAGATAAAATTGGGAACTTAAAGGAAATATCAGTGGTACTTCATTAATACTATAACCTAAATAAAATTATAATATGGTTATTGTGAATTATATCAAAAGGGATAACTTTGTGCCAATTGCTAGATTTTTATGCAGATTTCATTAGTCTACTACTAACTTATTACCAATGATTTTGTGTTCCTTCAAACAGAAATGTGGTAAATGTAATGATGGGAAAAGGCTTTTCTATTTCATTTGATGATAAGAAAAATCATGAATGTTAGAATATATATTCTAATATACATATTAGAATGTAAGGCATATATGTGCCATTCTCATTAGTATAGAAGTCATATATGTATGCTGTATTCTAATATGCATACTTTTTTTGCATTATGTACTTGCATGTATCAACTAATTGCAATTTCATGTTTTGAACAATAGTAACATACGTCTAAATACACAGAAAGCCTTACATAGGCAACATTTTTCTGTATGGAAAACAATGAATAAGTCCCTTAAAATGTGTAGACAAATATTGTAGTTAAATTTTTTAGTAGAGGAAAGCTGATATCCTGTTTGGTTGGCCTTAACTAACTACCAAATTTTTAAGTAGTGAAGTTTTTGTTCTTTGTTCTTCTTTCACGATTTTATGGTCCCTCTTCCTTCAGTACTCACCAACATGTAGTGTTCTCATGTGACTTCTATTCTTTCTCTTACCAAAGCATGCTTCCTTCCATCTAATGATCAGTTGGAAAGCTTAGGACCACTGTGATCAAAAAGATTGAAAAAATAACTTTATAAATTAATAGCATGAAACTAGTTTTGAGTCATACAGTCCTAAAGTTAAATTCTAGCTCCATACTGAAATGATTGCATGAATGTTGGCAAGTTACTTATCTGACCTATAACTTTTTCATCTGTTAATCAGATAATTAGATATAATTTATAGGGCTGAGTTTAAGGATGTAATTCACAGGAAAAGCCCAGCACAATGCACAGGAAAAGCCCAGCACAATGCCTGGCAGTTTGCATTTACTAAACATGTGTTATGCTTACTCTTTCTCCCCTTCTTACAGAGGTTTGTGCATTTCAATAGAGCATAGCCCCTCAACACTAGGGAATGCATCTCTGCTCCAGAAACGTCAGGCGCTACTGAGAGGCAGGTTAGACGGATGTTTAGGAATTGGAAGCCTTTCTACCATCTCTGAAGTGGCACACCTGCTCTGCTTGCTTGGGAGGCCAGCATGGTCTGTCTAGTTGCCAACTCAATGAAAGGCTTTAAAAGCTTGCCAAAACATTTTTTCCTAGGCAATTTCCCTTAGGCTTCTAATTGCAAGTGAATTTTAAAATATGTGACCTATGATATTGACTATTTCTGAAAAAAAATCTTTATAGATGGGTACCAGAGGCAGCAGTCCTGTGATTCTAAATGCCTTACTGAGCAGAGAATTCTCATCAATCTGAATTGTATTTCTTTGTAAGCTACCTTTAATGGTTTGGTTTGGGCAGCCTAATCTCCCTCTGGAGATAAGAAAGAAATTCTATGAATACAGCAAGTATTTGAAGACAGGAAGGGAGAAAAGGAGAAATATTTAATTAAGCAGACAGCTTTACCTAGTTTTCCCTTACTGTTATTTATAAGCAATACATTGGCTCTAGATTTATACCTATGCAGTTCCACAATCTTTATTCTGGCTCAAGCTTCTCTTTTTAATCTCATACTATTCCAAGACAACTTGTTGGAGGTAACTGTGCCCTACCTCTCTCTTTTCTGCATCTTTATCCTTCAGCTGGGATACACCCCCACCACTCCTTGTCCTCTTTATAAAATTGTTTTGATTCTTCTAGGATTAGCCTGTGTGCTGCTGCCTCTGCCTGTTTATGCATTCATGAGTTCGAATAAAAACACAGGCAGATAAACAAAACCAAACCATTACTGAGTGCCATATGCCAGATTCTAGACATAGAATAATAAAAAAAAATGCAGTTCTTTTCCTAAAAAATTTCGTAGTCTGATGGGAACACCTGCATGCATATGAACAAATTAAAGCAATGAGAGACAAGTGAAAATAGAGTCACATTCCACAGCCACCCAGCATTGTTCAACGGTATCATGGAGGCTTCATAAGATTAGTGATGTTTGAATGGAGTCTTGAAAGATAAGAAGGAATATACTAGGTAGAGAGTGGAAGGGATTGGGGCAGAAGAGGCAGAGGTATGGAAGACCGTATTGAGTCTAGGGAATCATCAGGTCTTTCAGAGCCCATATCTCTTAAAAAATCACATTGGCAATCCTGATTCAAAGTGATCTCCACAGGAAACTTTTGTGGGGTTTTCCCCCTTTTATATCAACTGTAAGTCTTCATTTTTATAGATAAGATATAGATATTTTTCTAGGTTAAATATTTGTGTTCTATTTTAAATTGCTTGGTGACTGATAAGTTGCTTGAGGGTAAGGACTAGGTCTCTTCTACTTTTTTATTCTTTAACACACCCATAACTGGGTTTTGTAATTATTTTTATTTATTGTTTACTCTGTACCAAGGACTCTTAAGAAATGTGGTTTTATATTTCTTTAACTCCAACTAAAACTCCATTAGGTTAGGTACTATTATTACCCTCAATCACAGTTAAATAAGGCAATGCTTAGTGAGATCAAATGACCTTTCTAGGAGGCAAATTGAATTAAAAGATCTGATATCAGAGCCATAACTTAACAAATACTTTATTTAACCTTCGCAGAGAAGTCATTCTACATGTTCCTACTAAACTTTAAATGGACAAAGCAATTCTGAAATTAAAAATAATAGTTCAATTAAATAACTCTACGTGAAGACAGTGTATCAGTATATGGAAATATTCAATGTAAATTGTATATTAGAAAAAAATTGTGTATGTAAATTGTATATCAGAACAAAAGTTCTGGAAAGCCTTTATATAATTGAAACAGTAAAAATCTCAAGGATGATTTTCACAACCTTGTATTGCTGTATCTAGTACATATTTTTAGGATCCAGGTGTTCATACTCTGAAGGTGCCATCTGGCATGGTCATTTCTAGAAAACAGGGCTGCTGTAGCTAACTCTACCTGGACAATCTCAGAGGAAGTAGGTTGTGATGGGGGAAGGTTGGAAAGGTAGTCACGAGGGTCAGTGGATATAAAAAAGTTTGCCCATCTGTTGTAAATTTTTTTAAGTCTCCAAATTCCTTTGTTGCCAGTGTCCTGGTTATAGTGGAAGGGCCTCAAGTACGCATGATTCTTGTAATCTGGGCTTCTGGCTTCCATAAATGCCAGAGAATTTGCAACAGTAATGTGGTATACTGAGCATCTGCCTTTTAATGCAGCTTCCTCTTTCCATTCTAGGATCATCAACTCAGTTAATTAGAGGAGTGGCAGGGGTTAAAATGCTAGCAAATTCTGCAGTATTATGTTATTTGTAGAGAGTGCCCTGGAAATATAATGAGAAGAGAAAAATCCAAGTATTTCTGTTTCTCATTCAAACCCAGATGGAAACATATGAGGTGAGACACTTAGAAAATCAGAGTAATTGAACAACATACTCAGACTGGTTTATTGGCATGAATGATGTCCCCTTCACAGTAGTTATCATAGAAGCCAAACAATACAATAATGTCACCATTGCTCATGCTGTTTGGGCTCTTGTGTTGGTGTTATCTTTGGATTCTGTGGGCTGTACTATGAATAATTCTCAACAGTAACAAATCTTCAAACAGAAAGAGTCTGTTCTGTTTTTGCTATTAGCAGAAGTTAGAATGTGCCAAATTTGGTGAATAAAGTGGGTGATCAAAGTGGGAAGTATGATTTTTTTTGCCAAAAACAAAGTAGATTACAAAATAATGAAACATTTTTGTCTTAATGTGGCTTAAAACAAGCTCTGTTTATTCCAAAAATTTTTCTAAAATTATTTTGAAATACTGCAGAATGTCTGTAGTATGTATTTTCCAATTATTTAATTAAATTAAATCCACAGATTCTCATAAATATATATAAATTTCAGTTTTCTTTGTAAATGTATAGTTACACCTATTATTTTACATTTTTGTTGTTGAACAGCATTACAAATATTTTAAATCTTCTCATTTAAACAATCTTAAACTAACCAAAACAAACCTATTTCAAACTAAGTTGAAATATTTTCAGAAGTTAAAAAGGATATTTTTTGAGACCTAAGAAGTTTTAAATCAAAACAAGAAAAGATTCAGAAACCAAACACATTGTACTCATTTAGGATAAAATAATTTGAGGTAATTATGAAGTGAAGAGTCAGATTCGTATTTTCTGAATTTAATTGTGTCATTGTATATGTTATTTTTTACGTCGTATCACAGCCCTGTGTAGTAGATATTATTTTAACATTTGGTCGATTATCCAAGTTTACAGTCAATATTCAAAGTTTTGTCTGACTCCACAGCTTTTATCCAGCTCTAATACAAGACTTCATATATTCCCTTCTTCAGAAGAGAGAGAAGGAGAAAAAAAACTTTGAGTGACAATTATTTTTAATTTTTACACTGTTAAGTAAATATACCTGAGAGGACATTGCTTTCAAAATCTTACTACTCAGAGTATGGCCAGCAGACAACACTCTGTGTGGCAGCATCAGTGTCTCCTGGTAGCTGACTAGTGAAGTAGAGTATTAGGTGCCACACCAGATGTACCAAATCAGAAGCTATATTTTAACAAGTCCCCCCATGTGAATTGCTTAGAGCAGTGATCTTAAGCATATCTTTGGAAGTCTTTTAAACAATATTCTAGTGTCTTCTGCATTTTTTACAGGCTCTCAAACAGGACAAAATTTTTCAGCTATGAGGTGTGTCTAAAAGTGTGAGCTCATTTTGACTTCAGAACAATAAGAACTCTTGAAGGTCACCTTTAGCATTTTAGTTAAATAACATGAAACTTACTATTAAGGAGGACATGTTCGATAAGAGAAAAAAACCACTACTGCCTAAGTAGTCATACACTCTTCAAAATTGATACACAATGACTGAAAGGATTATTATACTATGGTCAATTACTGATGATTTATAACACACAATTTACGGTGATTCATTTTTTTTCTGGATACCTATCTTTGAATCTGCTATTTTTAAAAATTATTTTGTCATTTAGACTTCTATTTTATACTGAATTGAATACAACACACTATGTTTCTAAAATATCATATGGAAAAGGGTTTAGCTTAGTGTTCATTGATTGTGATTTTTTTAACAAAATTTTCAAACTAACACATTTTTAAAGTGAATTTTATTAATTACTGTGTCTGGAATTAAGTTTACTTTTTTTTTTTTTTTTTTTTTTTTTTTTGACAGGATCTCCCTTCATCACCCAGGCTGGAGTGCAGTGGCGTGATCTCATCTCACTGCAGCCTCCACCTCCTGGGTTGAAGCAATTCTTGTGTCTCAACTCCCCAGGTAGCTGGGATTACAGGCACCCACCACTATGCCCAGCTAAGTTTTGTATTTTTAGTAGAGATGGGGATTTCACCATGTTGCCCAGGCTGGTCTCAAACTCCTAGCCTCAAGTTATCCACCCACCTCTGCCTCCCAAAGTGCGGTATAATGTGTCTAAATATCAAATTATAAAAAAGTAAAAAGATTATCATCAAACTACATTTCTACACTCATGGTAAGACTTTTCATAATTTTTCTTATGAACATGCTTAAGCATTTTAAACGCTGCTTGTAGCCTCTGCAAAAGTTAGCATGCTAAATGTATGTTTAAAAGAACTAAGAAAGGAAGGGAGGAAGAAATAAATAGGTTTCTGTTATGCAAAGTTGAGTGAGTTCAAGATGTTTATGTTCATCACCAGAACACGCGTAAAAATAGCTGTAATTCATTCATAAAGTCAATTCTTACCTCTGTTAACTTTCTTAAAGCATAGTTGTTTTGATATAATTTCCCTTCAAATTTATTTATGTGGAATAATTATATCCAATACAGAATAGTATTATTCAATAACAAAAAATGAATGTTACAATAAGTCATGAAGGGTAGAGATTATTATTAGCTAAAATCAAAAGTTTTTTTTTCATTGAGGAGAGGTCTAGTATAGACTTTAAAGGGTGAATCACTATTGGCTATGTCTCTGTGGTTAAAGAGACTTACTGATGATACCACCTGTGTTCAGCAGAAGTAGAGAGTAGTTCTTTGTGGTAGTAACAGAGGGAAGTGCAGAGCTCCAAAAACAAAGGGAAAATATTTACTTATTTCGTGTGGATTTCTGCCGTAGGCTATGATTACTTACCTGTCAAGATTTTCTATCCTGTCCTAAATATGCATCAACTCTCTGAGTGAGACTCCCCCTGTAATCCCGGTTCAAAGTACTGATACACAGAATATATTTTAAAACGGATACATTCAAATCTGTATCTAAACTGGCTGTTGACCCACTGCCCTGTTTCCTACTACATTCCTTCATCAATTTTTAAGAGTAGTGGTTTCCCAGCAAAAAATAAGCAGCATAAAGAATATGGAGAGAATGGAAATCTAATACACTGTTGGTGGGAAAGTAAATTAGTATGGCAATTATGGAAAATGGAGGTTCCTCAAAAAACTGAAAACTGAACTACCGTATAATCCAGCAAATCCATCTCTTGGAATTCCATACCAAATCAGTATGTTGAAGGAATATCTTCACTCCCATGTTCATTATAGCATTATTCATAATGGCCAAGATATGAAATCAACCTAAGTGTCTGTCAGCAGGTGAAAGGGTAAAGAAAATATGGTACATATACATAGTGAAATATCATGTAGCTTTAGAAATGGGTGAAATTATTTCATTTGGGACAGCATGGATGAATCTAGAGAACATTATGCTAAGTGAAATAAGTCAGGCACTGAGAGACAAATACCATATGATCTCATTTATGTGTGGAATTTAAAAAACATTGATTTCATAAGAAGTAGAGAGTAGAATGAGAGTTAACAGAGACTGGGTGGTGGTGGTGGTGGTGGTGCTGGTGGTGGTGGTGGTGGTGGTGAGGGAATGGAAAGTTCCTGGTCTAAGGTAATATGTCTCAGCTAGACAAGAAGAATAAAATTTGAAATCTATTCCACAACAATTGAATCAATAATATTGTATTATATATTTCAAAGAAACTAAGAAGAAAGTAAATTTCAAATGTCTTACCACAAAAACTGAGTGATGCATGTTAATTTGCTTGATTTAATCATTCCACATTGTATACATACATCAAAAGATCACACTGTATTCCACAATGTAATACAATTATGACTCATTTATAAAATAATATTAACCAAAAATAAATAATCAGCATATAATAGTGCTTAAGATGGGTGATTCTGGTGTCAGCTGGATCAGAGTTGTAATCACTTCTCTGCCACTCACTGGTATTGCTACCTTTATTCAACCTCATTTACAAGAGCTGTTTCCTCATCTAAGAAATGAGAATAATAAAAAGATATATTTCAAAGAATTGCTGTAAAGATTAAATATGAAACACTTCATCTATATTAAGTTCATAACAAATGTTAGCTACTGTTATGTATTATTACTATGTACTTCCCTTGTACTTTGCTCTTATAGACACTGTCTTTTTTATATTAACTTATTTTAAAACTTGCTTATCATGTCAATAAAATAGTATAATACTTTCTTTTTTGTAGATGAAGAAACAGGCTCAGAAATGTTAAATTTATATCCCCACTATCAAGAAGCCAGCTAAGTGCCAATCTTGCACATTTAAATCCTCCATGTTTCTTAGTTTCCCATATTACATTCCTTATCTCAACTCCTTGGAATCAGATAGAATGGTGTAAGATCTCTAATTTCCTTAGTTCCCTTGAGAGCTAGAAAACATTTGACAAACTAAAAACAAAATTATCTAAGCCTATTTTGTGCTCTTCAAAAATAGGCATAATAGTATACATTTAACAGGGTTGTGAGGAATAAATGAGGTAATCCATATAACCAGCTTAGCAAAGTGCCTGCCATATATTACGTACTCAAGGAAAACTGACTACTATTAGTATCTACCACCTTGGGAATTAGTAGTTCCCGAAAATGTTGCTGTTGTCCCAAAATGTTTTGACATTATTATTATCTAGAATTACATCAAAATTTACTTTATAAGCTACATAAGAAATCAAATCACCACATACAAAAATCAACTCAGAAATGGATAAAAGACCTAAAGGTAAGACCTGAAACTATAAAACTGTGAGAAGAACATATGAGAGAAAAGCTCCTGGGCATTGGCCTTGGCAATGATTTTTGATATCGTAACAAAATCTCAGGCTACGATAACAGCAATGATAAATAAATGGGGGCATATCAAACTAAACATCTCTGCACAGCAAAAGAAACAATAAAATAAGACAGCAGCCTGTGTGCTGGGAAAAAATATTTGCAAACCACATACCTAAAAATGTCTTTTCTAGAAAAGTAAATAAAAGATCATGGGGATTCATTTTGTTGTCGTACCTCTATAGTCCTTCAATTTCGAATATTTCTTGAATTCTTTTTGTGGCTCCTGCCACTGACATTCTGCCATTAATTTTGTAGAATGTCCCTTAATTTGAGTTTGTCTGTTATTTCCTTCCTCATGATTAGATTCAAATTATGCACTGCTGGCACTGTGTAATTACCTATTACTCTTCAGACTTTTATCCATTAGTTTTAACCTCCATGGATGATTTCTACCTGAATTGGTTGATAGTTGGCAAATGGTGATCTTCTAATCCTATAAGCCTTGCTACACATGTTAGTTGAGACTTAATTTATAATGGGAAAGAGAACAATGATAAAATAATGTGCATGTACATCAATAAAATTGCAAAATTTTCGGTGTCAGGAAAAATCAATGGATGGATGTTGAGCATGGTTTGGGGGTGGTCTGATTCTGAGAGTAGTAGGCAAAGTGGGTTGATATTTCAGCTGAGAGTTTTAAGAATCAGAAGGAGCTTGCCATGGAAAGAATGAGAGGAAGAATGAGAGGAAGGGCAAACAAAGGGAAAGAGAATTGCTTTAGGTAAGAAAGATCTACATACGGGGTGACTAAAACACCAGTCTGGCAGCATATAGTGGGCATTGGGCAGGAAGGGCAAGTTTCCGTTAAAGGGAGATGTGTAGCTGCGATCACTTAGGATACATAAGCTATGGTATTTTCATCTAAGTGAAGTTGGAAGTCATTTAAAGATTTAAGCAGAGAAATGGCATGATAAGATTTTAAAAATGTGTCTCTTTGTAGAGAATAGGCCAGAAGGGGGCAGGTGAAAAATCTCTGTTTGATCTGTGTTAACTACTAGCATCATTACTTCAGCTACTCTGATCTCTCATTGGACTGCACATATATAACTTCTTAGACAGTTCTGTAAATTCCAAATGATCTGTTGAAAATGAAAATTGTAGCACCCTGGACCCCACTGACCAGGAGTGCTAGTTGACAGCAAGAGGATAGGAAGAGTGTAATATAATCACATGTTGTGAGCTCAAAGAGAAAGAAGCGATAGTAGCCTGGAATCAGCAATGAGACATAAGTAAGACTCAGAAGTGAAATGGGCTAGAACATGAGAAAGTGGGGTCTTGGGTAACTTTAGGCCCAAGTATGGGTGCGGGTCTCAGAGTATGGGTAATACCAGATGCTGAGGGACACATGCCTTTTGGTTGTCATGAAGTAGAGAATGAAGAGATAAGCTGTAATAGTCTCTTTTAAGAGGCTAACCAGCAGTCTAGAGCTGTATTCCTAAATGCTGTTCTCTAAGGCTCAGGACCTAGAGTTGTCCTTGAGAAGCATTAAGAGGTAGGGAGTGAAACAGGTGAGGCATTGGAAAGTTTTATGCTTGAGACTTTCCAAATATGATGGGCCTTTATTTTTAATAAATAAAAAGGATTTTTATTGGAGACTCCTTGTGCTGTCTCATGCTGTAATATTGACAATTAATGGCTCAACAATACAATAACAATATATTTAAAGTTTTAATAAATGCACTGTGATGTGAATCATTCACTTTTATTTTATTTATTACTTGCTTACAGCTTAGTTTTATATTCACTTTGGATTTTTTTAAATTCTGTGGTTTATAGGAAACCTAAGCTCATGAAGAGTTTATAATCTAATTATAATCCTATGAAGAGGCATTATGTGAGAGATTATTGTGTTTTGTTGGAGGTTGTATTAGATGACTTCTAAGGTCTTGTCCTACTCGGAGTCTATGATTTAATGTTTCTAGCATGACTTTGTATCAAAGAATGAGCCAGAAAATTGAAGGGTGTTTAATATGACCTGAAGGAAAAATCAAGAATTCTAATAAAGTCAAGACACGTATAATGTGAACAATTCCTAGGCTTTTGATCATTCAGTGGAACTGACACTTATGTAGCTACAGATTTATGCTGGTTTTAAAGGCATGTTTCAATTGAATGAGTAAGTTGTGAAAAAAAATAAAAAAGTATTAGGTAGCAGGATTTCAAAAGACCGTGTGAGATCTTAGTCCATCCAATTATTTTACTCTTGCTGATTAAATAAATCTGATATAATCACCCTAAAAATTTGATCAGATTACTAGCTGGTAAAAACCAGCTTTTGCTCATTGAAATAATGAGCCAGTAATATACTTCACAAAAATATAGCAAATGATAATAAATATATGAAATATATTATTTTTTCCTAGGTGCCAAGTTACATCTTTTGACTCAATGACCTAATAATAGACTTTCTATCATTTTAAAGAAAGAATTTCCCCTCATACATGTCCCCTTCACAGAGATTCCCCTAATGTTAGACTAATGGTCCTAACTTTAATAAAGTGTTAGTCTGAGTCTGTGGAAAAAGACATAGAAAGGTGACTTATCTGAGATCATAACCAATTCAATTGTTAAATATTGTAATCAAGCAAATACAAACCACCTACTCCTTAAATATTTGTAATTTTTCAAACACTTTTAATCAGATGCTCTGGGCCAAAGGACAGATGCTTGTTTACAAGGCTGATTTAGTTACTTTAAATGCTGCTGACTGAACTATGTACCTGTAACATGCTTCAGCTACAGGCCATGTTCAGAAAAATCCTTGCATATCACTACCAACACACTTCAGTATCCAGCTAGCTAATATATTGCAAAAACTAATTTATTCAAAGCATATGGTCTAGCAAATGTTGACTGCATTTTCAGATGATGATGTACATTTAGGATCTTGGAAAGTTGTAGATTCTTACATAGAACCACATAGAATTGAGGCACTTTGGGGAAAAAGGCCAAAAATCTTATTTCACAAATATGGGAAATATTTTTACTATAAGAGGTAGGAAATAACTAAACAAAATATTTACCAATTTAAAAAACCTCAATCAGAAATAGTAAATTGAAACATTTGTTCATAGGTTCTTTTTCGATATCTAATATGAATATATATTTATGTAGCAAACACTGGGGCTTTAAAAATAAATACAGGCATATCTTGTTTTATTACACTTCACTTTATTGCACTTTACAGTTATTGTGTTTTTTTCAAATTGAAAGTTTGTGGCAACCATATATCGAGCAAGACTATTGGCATAATTTTACCAACAACATGTGCTCACTTCATGTCTCTGTGTCACACACATTTTGGTAATTTTCTCAATATTTCAAACTTTTTTTATTATCATTATATCTGTTATGGTGATCTGTGATCAGTGATCTGTGATGTTATCATTGTAATTTATTTAGGGAGCCATGAATTTCACCCATGTAAGATGATAAACTTAATAAATGTTGTGAGTATTCTGACTGCTCCACATTCCAGACATTCCCCATCTCTCTCCCTCTTCTCGGTTCTCCTTATTCCTTGAGAGAAAACAATTTTGAAATTAGACCAATTGGCCGGGCACAGTGGCTCAAGCCTGTAATCCCAACACTTTGGGAGGCTGAGGCAGGTAGATCACGAGTTCAGGAGTTCAAGACCAGCCTGGCCAACATAGCAAAACCCCATCTCTACTAAAAATACAAAAACTAGCCAGGCGTGGTGGTGGGCGCCTGTAGACCCAGCTACTCAGGGAGGCTGAGGCAGAAGAATTGCTTGCGAGACTCCGTCTCAACAAAAAGAAAGAAAAGACATTAGACCAATTAATACCGCAATGGCCTCTAAGTGTTCAAGTGAAAGGATGAGTCACACATCTTTCATTTTCAATCAAAAGTTAAAAGAGAGTAAGCTTAGTGAGGAAGGCATATCAAAGCTGAGATAGTCTGAAATACATTTTGAGTTGATTTTTGTATGTGGTGAAAGATAAGTAGACTTCATGAAGGTAGAAAGTAGAGTGATGGTTACCAAAGGGTGGGCCTGGTAGTGAGTTAGCAAAGTTGTAAATGCAAATGAAAAGTTCTAGAAAGTTCTAGAAAACGGAACATTCTAGAAAGTGCTTCTTTTAAGAACACCTGAATGATAAGAAAGCAAAACAGCCTTACTGCTGAAATGAAGAAAGTTTTAGTGGTCTGGATAGAAAATAAAACCAGCCACAACATTCGCTTACACCACAATTTAATCCAAATAAAAGACCTAAATCTCTTTAATTCTCTGAAGTCTGAGAGAGATAAGGAAGCTGTAGATAAGGAAGCTGTAGAAGAAAACTTAGAAGCAGAGGTTGCTTCATGAAGATTAAAAATGAAAGCTGTAACCATAACAAAAAGTACAAGGTAAAGCATTGAGAACTGATGTAGAAGCTGCAGCAGGTTATCCAGAAGACCTAGCTAAAATAATTTGTGAAGGAGGCTACACTAAACAAGAGACTTTCCATGTACAGCAAACATCTTCCTATCGGAAGAAGATGCCATGTGGTACTTCCATTGCTAGAGAGAAGTCACTTCCTATCTTCCAAGCTTTAAGGGACAGGCTGACTCTCATGTTAGGGGCAAAGGTAGCTGGTAACTTTGAGTGGAAGTCAATGCTCATTCACCATTCTGAAAATCCTAGGGGTCTTAAGAATTATGGTAAAATCTACTCTGTCTGTGCTCTATAAATGGAACAACAAAACCTGGAAGACAATGTATGTGTTTCTAGCCAGGTTTACTGAATTTTTAAGCTCACTGTTGAAACCTACTGCTCAGAAGAAAAGATTCCTTTCAACATATCACTGCTCACTGGTAATGGACCTCATGACTTGACAGCTCTGATGGAGATGTCCAAGGAGGTTAATATTGTTTTTATGCCTGCTATTACAAAATTTATTTTGCAGCCCATAGATGAAGGAGTAATTTTAGTTTCAAGCCTTATTATTTAATAAAAACATTTCATAAGACTATAGCTGTCATAGATAATGATTCTCATGATAGACCTGGGCAAAGAAAGTTGAAAACCTTCTGGAAAGGATTTACCATTCAAGATGCCACTGAGAACATTCATTATTCATGGGAGAAGATCAAAATATCCACATTAACAGGGCTTTGGAAGAGGTTGATTCTAACCCTTATGGAAGCATTTGAAGAGGTCAAGACTTCAGTGGAGGCACTCACTACAAATGTGGTAGAATCAGCAAAAGAACTATAATTGAAAGTGGAGCCTAAAGATGTGAATGAATCGCTGCAATCTCATGACAAAACTTGAATAGATAAGGAGTTACTCATAGATAAGCAAAAAATGTCATTTCTTTGGATGAGATCTACTCCTGGTGAAGATGCTGTGAGCATTGTTGAAATGATAATAGATTTAGAGTATTTAATTAACCTAATTGATAAAGCTAGCATGGTTTAGAGCATGGACTCCAATTTTAAAAGAAGTTCTACTGTGAGTGAAATGCTATCAAATAGTATTGCATGCTACAGAGAAAACTTTTGTGAAAGGAAGTATCAATTGATGTGGCAAACTTCATTGTTATCTTGTTTTAAGAAATTGCCACAGCCACCCCAACCTTCAGCAACCGGCACCCTGATCAATCAGCAACCATTAACATTAAGGCCTGACCCTGCCCCAACAAAAGATTCTGACTCACAGAAGGTTCAGATGGTTGTCTGAAATTTTAAAATTAAGGTATGTAAATTATTGTTTTAGACATAATGCTATTGTACATGCAATAGAATATAGTTTAGTGTAAACGTAACTCTTGCATGTACTGGAAAACCTAAAACTTTGTGTGACTGACTTTATTGTGATATTTGTTCTCTTGTGGTGGTCTGGAACCAAACCTGCAATTCCTCCAGTTTCTCCAAGGTATGCCTGTTCTGTTGTTTTAAGTCACTTAACAAATACACATACTTTTTCCCCCACTATTTTTATGTGATAGTTACTATGCCCATTTGTACAAGAGAAATTCAGAGGAATTTATGATTTAGAAATTAATTGACTCTGACGCTGTATAAGTTATACTCCAGAAAATTTTAAATTATTAATAAGAACATCTGATTCCGAAAATTATTATTCTTAATGAAAAAATGCCAAAATGCATGACACTGCTCTCCTGCCGATGACTACCAGAAACTCATCTTTATTCAAACAAGTTGGTTTTATTGGCACATTGCAACAAAGGAAACTAACACAAATGAAGAATAGGTGCTTCAGCCAGGGAGTATTAGAAAGGACGTATTATAGGATACAGGTTCATGCTAGGTAATTTGGGGGCATATTCAAAGCAGTGGTGCTTTGTCTGCATTGGATAATGTCAGGAAGCAGGGGTAATTCTTTGTTTGCGAATCTAAACAATTCCTTTTAAAGCAGAAACTCTGATTGGTAAAGAATCAGCACTCATTGGTAATAGCCAAGATAGGGGAAGTGTGGTCATTTTCGTAGTTTGCACAATATTCTTGTTTTGTCTGTGCTCAAACATTTTTATGTAGTGGTCTGATGTTGTCCAGATCCATCATAGCAAGGAGTGGCTTTGTCTGATGATGGTGTTCTATGAAATTATCTGTGTGCAGTAAGAGAATACCATGGCCCAGCTGTGTCAGCCCAACTTCTAACAATGTTGTAGCCTGGCTGATAGTGCCAGGCCAGCTTCCAGCTGTGAGGGGCTTTTTCTCTTTCTCATGTGTAATGGCAAATACTTCTAACTACAAATGTCATGAGAAAATAATTTCATGCCAGATATGAATATTTTCTAGCTCCACATCTTGCTTTCAAAGTTCTTTAATATCAATCTTCATCACTGGATTGTAAACTCCACAAAGGCAGAGACCATGACCTTTTTTCAAGAGCTAAATACATCCCAATTGTTAGTACTACTCATACAAATTGAATTATAACTAATATTTATCAAACTTTTACTTATATGTCAGTTATACTTTTGTGGGTTTTACTTTGCTTATCACCCTAATATACACAGAAACTCTCTAGGATGAGTACATACTATTAATATCTCCATTTTATAAATGAGAAAATGAAGGAATAGGGAAATTAGGTGACATACAAAGGTCATACAGCTAGTAAGGAGCAAGTACAGGATTCTAACTCAGGAAGTCTGGCTGTAGATTCCCTATTTTTCATCACTGTAATGTGTTTGATACATATGTGTTGAATGCATGTGTAAACCGAAAATAAAATTCAAAGCCCCCCCGCCCCGCCACCCCAACCGTCTAAATGGACCTCCTCCTCAGCAAGGGCTCTTTTAAAATTTAATCTGAGAGACTGTTTCTTTCAGGCCATGATGGGAAGTGGGGGTTGAAAATGCCTCATTATGCTTCCCAAGCATTAATATCAACACAGACTTTAAGTCTGATAAGAAACATTTTACAACTTGTTCTCTTTAAAGCCTAGTACCTAAAGGCTTTCTCTGCAAAGAATAACTTGGGTCTCCATAATCCTTTATCTTAACCCAGGCATTCATTTCTATTAATCCCAGGTCTTTAGATAAACTTAACCAACTGTCAACCAGAAAAAATTTTAAATCTACTTATAAGCTTGAAGCCCCCACTTTGAGTTGTCCTGCCTTTCTGGACCAAGCCAGTGCATTTCTTAAATGGGTTTGATTGAAGTCTCATGTCTCCCTAAAATGTATAAAACCAAGGTGCACCCTGACCACCTTGGGCATATGTTCTCAGGACCTCCTGAGGGCTGTGTCATGGGCCGTGGTCACTATATGTGGCTCAGAATAAATCTCTTCATATAAGTTTCTTCAATTGTTTACAGAGTTTGACTCTTTTCATCAACACATTATGAATAGATGAGGAATAATTTTATGATTTTGAAAATTTTGGGTAAAACAGGTAACTTTTGAGATTGGGTATTAACCTGGGATAAGAGTAGTGCAAATCTTAACTTGGAGTTATTCTACAAGCACATTTTTAATAGGAATTCTTGAAGGGGATAGAGTCAAGTGTAGGGAATAGACCTGAATCTGGATCTCCATAAATAAAAGGTTAAATATAAAGTAGAAATAAGGATGAAACGTGGTAGGTTCAGATCTGTGGTTATCAATCTGAATATGTGGATATAATGAAAAGTGTAAACATACCATACCTGAGACAGACTTCTGTAAAATGAATAGCCACCTTACAAGAGAATAAACCAGACAGCAAGAGGGGTATATGTGAGTACTGCAATCTTTGACCCTAAAATAGGCAGCCATGACAGTGTAGAGTGCATCCTTAGAGTTTTAAATGTGTATCAGGAGAATGAACCTAAAGCAAGTTTTCCTTTAATATTTTAATCAAATCATGGGACTGTGGACCAGAAAGGATGTTGTTTAAGTATAACTTAAAATTGATATAATTTATAAACTTAAATTTATACCATTTAGTTTTCTATGTTCTGCTCAGAATCTATAAGAAAGACATAGAATCATGTTCATGAAACCATAGAATTTTTGCACAAACATTTGTACAAATTTGCAGGTGCTAAAAGAAGTGTGCTTAACATCTTTTTAGCCCTTGTAATTTGTTTGTTGCTATTATTCATTGCATCTTGTGACTAGGTATGTCTTGGTGAATTTAGTGTGTAAAGCTTTGAAAATTATGGTATCCTCTACAAAAACAAGGTTCAACTATTATCAGTATTCATTTTGTTAAGAGAAAAAGAGAGGTTACTGATTAATGCCATTCCATGCATGGGATCTCTTTTCATTTATTCTCACCTTAACTATCTGCATAAATAAGAAAGTGAGAGAAAAGGAGAAACTGTTTAATGCCAGTAAAGGTATCATGTTGAACACATTTTTTTTGTGCTCCTCATTTAGCTACATTGGAGATGTTGGAAATATCACAAATTAATAAATATTCAATCTTCTCTTCTTCCTGTACTCCCATTATTCACACACTGTATCAACTGTGAAATAGGCTGGACTTTGTTGGAAATCCAAAAGCATGAGGAAATGTGCTCAAAGTTGCATATTAGATTAGAAAAAATGCCTGATGAATATGCAATTTAATAGGTAATTGTATTATGTAAGAACATACAAAACTAATATAAGCACATTATTGTATTAAGGTTGTATTTTATTAAATTGCTTACTGATATTTTTTTGAAACAAGAAAGTAATGTAAATTGAGTAATTCTGAATAAGCGATTCAGGGCACATATATCATGTTTCTCCATAAAAGAATTTTTTTCATTTAATTAATTGTAAGGAAGTATTATTGGATTAGCCCTTCAGGAAAATACTAGGGCAAAATGGGGAAAAAATTATATATATATAAATTTCAACACAGTGAAACCCTGTATCTACTAAAAAATACAAAAAATTAGCCCGGTGTGTTGTCGGGCACCTGAAGTCCCAGCTACTCAGAAGTCTGAGGCAGGAGAATGGCATGAACCCGGGAGGCAGAGGTTGCAGTGAGCCAAAATTGCACCACTGCACTCCAGCCTGGGCAACACAGCAAGACTCCATCTCAAAAAAAAAAAAATATATTAAAACTCGAAAATGACCTCCTTCATATCTCACATCCAGGTCATGCTGATCCAAGAGATGGGTTCCTATGGTCTTAGGCAGCTCTGTCCCATGGCTTTGCAGGGTATAGCCTCCATCCTGGCTGATTTCATGGGCTGGCATTGAGTGTCTGTGGCTTTTCCAGGCATATGGTGCAAGCTGTCAGTGGATCTACCATTCTGGGGTCTGGAGGACAGTGGCCCTCTTCTCACAGCTCCACTAGGTGGTGCCCCATTAGGGACTCTGTGTGGGGGCTCTGACCCCACATTTCCCTTCCACACTGCCCTAGCAGAGGTTCTTCATGAGAGGCCTGCCCCTGCAACAAACTTCTGCCTGGATATCCAGGCATTTCCATACATCCTCTGAAATCTAGGCAGAGGTTCCCAAACTCCAAATCTTGACTTTTGTGCGCTTGCAGACTCAACACCACATGGAAGCTGCCAACGCTTGGGGCTTGCACCCTCTGAAGCCATGACCTGAGGTCTGAATTAGCCCCTTTCAGCCAAGGATGGAGTAGCTGGGACACAGGGCACCAAGTCCCTAGGCTACACACAGCATGGGGACCCTGGGTCTGGTCCACGAAACCACTTTTTCCTCCTAGGCCTCTGGGCCTGTGATGGGAGGGGCTGCTGTGACAACCTCTGAAAAGCCCTGGAAATATTTTTGCCATTGTCTTGGGGATTAACATTTGGCTCTTTGTTACTTATGCAAATTTCTGCAGCCTGCTTGACTTTCTCCTCAGAAAATGGAATTTTATTTTCTATCACATTGTCAGCCTGCAGGTTTTCTGAACTTTTATGCTCTGCTTCTCTTATAAAACTAAATGTCCTTAACAGCACCCAAGTCACCTCTTGAATGCTTTGCTGCTTAGAAATTTCTTCTGCCAGATACCCAAAATCATCTCTCTCAAGTTCAAAGTTCCACACATCTCTGGGATAGGGACAAAATGCTGCCAGTCTCTTTGCCAAAACATAACAAGAGTCACCTTTCCCCCAGTTCCCAACAAGTTCCTCACTTCCATCTGAGACCACCTCAGCCCAGACTTTATTGTCCCCATTGCTATCAGCATTTTGGGCGAAGCCATTCAACAAGTCTCTAGGAAGCTCCAAACTTGCCCACATTTTCCTGTCTTCTTCTGAGCCCTCCAAACTGTTCCAACCTCTGCCTGTTACCCAGTTCCAAACTTGCTTCCACATTGTCATGTATCTTTTCAGCAGCATCCCACTCTACTCATAGCAATTTACTGTTATTAGTCTGTTTTCACGCTGCTGATAAAGACATACCTGAGAATGTGAAGAAAAAGAAGTTTAATGGACTCACAGTTCCACATGGTTGGGGAGGCCTCACAATCATGGTGGAAGGCAAGGAGGAGCAAGTCATGTCATGTCAAGTGGATGGTGGCAGGCACAGAGAGAGCTTGTGCGAGGAAACCCCACCTTATAAAACCATCAGATCTCATGAGACTACTTTACTATTACAAGAATAGCATGGGAAAGACCTTTCCCTGTGATTCAATTACTTCCCACCAGGTCCCTTCCACAACATGTGTGACTTCAAGATGAGATTTGAGTGGGGACACAGCCAAACTATATCACTACCCAATATTTCAACGTATGTGGTTAGTAGAATTTTGTATTACTGTTTTGAGCTCATTAGTTTTTTTACTTAGATATCTAAAGTACAGCAAAAATTACTGTCTTTTTGTATCTTAGATCGTATAATTTTAGAGCTGAAAGAGGCTGTAGAGATCATTAAAAAAAAACTTAGATATTAGAAAAATGATGCCTGGAGAGATGTTGTATGACTTTTCCAAGGTAAAGTACTTAATTAAAAAAACTAAAAATTTAAGGGGATTTTAAGTGATCACCCCCAGCCCTGTAGATTAACTTAAATTTTATCAAAAGATTAGACATATTAAACTATTAAGTATTGCTTCAAACCACTCTCAGAGATTTATTTTAAAATTTGTGCACTGTATATGTGGTTGTCATATAAAGGATTGACAACACTTTTTTGTGTATGTAAATGAAAATTGTATTGGTTTAGTGCTGGATTTACAGTTTAAGGATTGTATTTAATGAAAGCCTCTCAATTGGTATGTCCTTGACATAATAAAAATTTTCATAATTTAGGTTTTAATTTTCACATTACGTTGAAAATTCAAATTATTTCCAAATATCCTGTGTTTATATTTACTATATTAATTCAATCAAAAATATACTAGTTGAAATTTGGACTATTCCCTATCTTGAGCACACACGCACACACCCCACACACTTTACCCATTAACATGGTGTACACAAAGAATCTTAGATATTTTATTCTTTTCAAAGTTGAGAAATGCTTGTTAATTTTTAATCAAGTTGAGCTATTATTCAACCATTTAAATTTACCATCAACATATTGTGGAATAGGATACCTTATGCCTAATTAACAACATAAGTAAGAATCAAAATATTTCATTTGCTACCTGTTAATGCTGTCTTATGATTTTGCTCATGTTTACTAATCTCAATTATAAAATATATTTTTATGTGCACAAACCAGTATATTTTATGTATTTTGCCTTCATCTACCTTAAATGTTAAAATTTTTACAATAAACCTTTATATATTTATTTACACATAATTTAATAATTAAGTTTATCAATATTTCTATTTTTGTAAAGGAAATTACTCCAGGACCCATTTATATGACTATTTAGGCTAAAATTGTATTTTCCATTTTTTTAAACAAATATTTGGTACCAGAATAACAAGGTATGCAAAATGACAACTAAATTTATTATTCAAATCAAATATTTAAACATGTACTTGTATGATTATTGGCATAATTATATATAAAATGATTATGTACATAAAGTTTAATTTTTTTACCTGTTGTCTTCAATTAATTTAGAGTGTTCTCCATTTATCTTGCGTCTTGATGAAGGGTATGGGGGAATCCAAGATGATGTCAATAGCTGTTTAGATGTTTTTGTTGCCATGAGTTTGGGCTTTGTGTAATTTCTTGGCAAAATATATGGAGATATGGAGAGTGCATTACTCCCTGATAGACAGTTATAATGATGGAAAAGAAGCAAAAAAGTTTATGTACTTTCAGCTGTTGTACATAGATGCTAAATATTACTATTTATTACAATGATAATTTTTAAAACAAATATCTTCTGTATACAAATTACATTCCAATAATTAAACCTCATGTTAATGGAGATATATGGCGGGGTTGAACAGTATATTTTATAATCTATTATTTTACAAGAAGAAAAACTAGATTAGTTGCAAAATATATTAAATACAGGCTCTGAAAAATGAAAGACTAAGGATGTTAGGCCCCAGAAAAGATACACTGGAGTTAACAAATCTTTATTAATGCATGAGCCCTCCCATGATGCTGGTTTCTGTTCTTTACCATTGAAAACTGATCATTGCTTCTGGAGAAGGTTGGAAAGATGGCTAGAGCTTATTTTAATAGCCTTACAGATAGCTAATAAAGTTTCATTTATTCAGTGTCTTTTAAATTATATATAGGTATTAAATTGTTTTTTAAGCCATTCCTGTGGTATAGCTGTAGAGGTGCCAGGCTGCACAAATAATAATCCTATACTTGTTGCTTTGGAGAAGAAAATATCGTTTGTTGTAAGCAAAATTGTCCAACAGGTTAAAAATGGTCTAATTATGTGAAAAAACTATTTTAGTTTAAAGTATACATTCGAAAGTGCTGATCTTTAATGTGGTATAATGGGCCCTTGATTTGTTAGCATCAGCAAAGCAAGGCTAACAATGAAGTTTGGAAAGCATTTTTACTTTTTTTTTGTATCACTTAGCCGTTTGTTTTAGATATGGTAGGTCCTTGTGTGTGTTGATTTTTTTATGTAATGATATAATTGAAAGATTATATCTTTTAGGAGAAAGAGTACATCTATTTGAAACATACCGTTTCTATTCCAAATGAAAAAAAAATCCTTTGCTTCCTTAGCATATGTATTTTTGAAGACATTGCTTACTAGCTCTTCAAAAAAAAGTTATTTAGCTTTGTTGATCCTCAGGTTGTTATCTGTGAAATTTGTAACACAGATCTTTTGTGAAGATTAAATGATATCAGGTATTTATAATACAAAATTTCTTTCCTCCCCCAACTCCACCTCTACATATTTGATTTGGCTCCATTTTTGTCTCATTTTTGTATGTATTTTGAGTATATTTTGTTGACTTATGTTGCATATATATTCGTTAGCTGCCTCAAGTATTTCTGGACAAAAATATGTATACTTATAGATTAATACAAATTAGTTCTTCGTTGAAATCCTTTTGTTTTTGTTTTGTTTTTCAGATTATCAAATTTGTTAAATGGATTAAAGTGTGGAGTCATATGATGTAGTTGCTTCTGGCTAACAGCGTTAGTTCACTCTTCAGGGTACAATTTTGCTTCTCTGAAAATTAGTTTGTCTTAGTTGTAAATTTGACTAATTAAATTATATAACCAAAATGGTACATATAATATATATCTCCTCTGTAAGTGTAAATTTGACTAATTAAATTATATAACCAAAATGGTACATATAATACTATATCTCCTCTGTGAGCCTTCAATAATTACTAAATAATATACTTTGCAATATCAGAAATATAAAGTTTTTAAGCAAAAAGCCCCTTTTCCCTCCAATATTATTTTTTCCAATATTAACCTGTTAGTGTCTCTAATGTGTCATGCAATCTTAAGCCTCTTTGAAATATAGTAGATACCATACATTATTTTAAGTGTTTTATATGTGTAATGTACTTTAATCATCATAATAACCTAATAAAATTGGTAACTATTATTATCCCCATGTGTAGATGAGAAAACAGAGGTACGAATCATTAATAAACTCAGCTAAGGTTGCCAGGTGACGGAGTGACTGAACCAAAATCTGAAGTTGGCAGTCTGGCCCCAAAATCAACATTCTTAACTGAAATTCTATATCACCTCGATCACTCGATCACTTCTAATATGTACTTTACATGTGGGGAAAAGTAGGCTGCTCCTGTGCTTTGGGTGACTTTCCTAGTACTTGTAATTTCACTGAATGATGACAAATTTCTTCCTGATCCCTTGAAGAGAGACTAGCAACTGAGTGATTATTTGTATGTAAACTCTATGGTAATATAAAAGAAGTGTTTTTTTTTTTTTCCAGCAATGCCAATAATCTAAAAGACGCTGGGACCCTACTAATGTCACTTGCTCAATTCCATCTCCACATCAGTTAATTCATTTGGGCAGCACACTTTTTCACGACAATGTAAAAGTTTCTCTTTTCTAATGCATTCTTTGCAAGGAATTAACCATCACCATATGGAAGTACTGTGGAGTTTAATTTCAATGTGTTAAATTTTGATGGTGGAACATCAGTGAATTGACTTTGAAATCTGAACTGAACTCTGGTTCATTTGTCAGCTGGTGTAAAGATTCATGTTCTCTTGTGCTTGTGGTCTTACATCTACCGTGTGGTTTTAATTTTGGCAATGATTATTTAGCATCCCACTTCATTTCATACTTAGTCATCCACAGGAAATGATAAAGACAATGAAGCTCAGATGTCTACAGACTAGATATTGATTTATTACTATTTTTTCAAGTTTTTCATGATTTTTCCTCCTAAGTGGAAATAGGATTTTTGAAAATGGATTTCTGGCTCTGTGTAATTGCTGTATGTCAGTGAGCATTCCATTAGTATTAAAAACATAGTAGATATGTCCACATGTTAGAGTTTTGAATATATTTATAGTTACACCGAGATTGATATTAAATATTTGAAATTTAGTAAAATTTTTATTACATTAAATGACTGTATTGAGCCCATAAAATTATATGTTCTCTTGAGGTGGTAGAAAATACTATATTTTTAAAGAGGAGCTGAAAAAAAATATAGATATAGCTGTATCCATGGCAACAGCATAGCACCCAAACAAAAGAAAGCCAGGGTGTGCTTGTTGGATAGCTGCATAGCAACAGCAGAGTTCAGTATGGGAGGAAGAAAGAAAGTTTAGAACCAAGACTATAGTGTGCTTTCTGAATGTATTGCATTGTGCTGTCAGTAAGCCTGATTAATGTCTTTTTGTTCTTGTTCGATATTTTACATATTATATTTGTGATTTTAATTTCAAAGAATAGTTGAAAAATGTAGGTGTATGGTGTAAAATCAGTAAATTTGCACTTAAGTTTTGCATTAATATGAGTATGTGCTATTGGAAATTAAAGCACATTGTTAAGAAATAAAGTTAATAGAATGAGTTATTGATTATATGCATTTGTGAGGAATTGGAATATGTACTCTATAATAAATTCACTTTCAAATTTAGAAAGGGATGACCCTTATTTTATAATTATTTTTGTTTTCAATATGAGTATGCTAGTGTTCAAATATATATTTTATGTGTAGAAAATAGCCATGCTACATACTTCCAGAAAGCCATTCCATTCAGTTAGTCATATGTTTTGGACACTGTACGAGATAGATCTAAGCATTTTGTATTAGTCCATTCTCACATTGCTATAAAGAAATACCTGAGACTGGGTAATTTATAAAGAAAAGAGGTTTAGTTGGGTCATGGTTCTGCAGGCTGTACAGGAAGCATGATGCTGACATCTGCTTGGCTCCTGGGAAGGTCTCAGGAAACTTTTACTCATGGAGGAAGATGGAGGAGTAGCCAGCACTTCACATGGCCAGAACATGAGGAAGAGAGAGAGAAGTTATCACAAGATCTGATTGTTTTAAAACAATCACTATCTCACTCACTATCCCAAGAACAGCATAAAGGAGACTGTGCTAAATCATTCATGAGGATTCCGCTCCCATGATCCAATCACCTCCTACCAGGCCCCACCTCCAACACTGAGTATTACAATTTGACATGAGATTTGGTGGGGACACAGCTCCAAAACATATCACATTGTTAGGGAGGACTACAGCAAAACTTGTCTAATAAACTAAATAGACATTTCTGAAAATTAAAATTCTTAGTTTCTAAGTATTGTAATTCCTTTGTAAATCTAAACCAAATCATTAAGAATCACATATAAGCTCCAAAGGCCTAAGACAGAAGTTGTTAAAACATACCTTTCAGCCCAATTCTACCTTACTCCTAATGTAAGAAACATCCCAGTATAGCCTTTTGTCTTCCATGTAAAAGGCTTTGGAATTTATCCTGGGGGTAAGGTATAGAAAGCCCCCTTAAAAGATAATGGGACTAGTTTTCCCAGTATTCTAAATAACATAGTATGTTTTCGGATCCTCTGTGTTGTATTCATCTATGTATTTGCTCTGTGTATGTTTTCTTTCTCTTTTTCTTCCTCTTCCTCTTCTTTCTTTTCCTCTACCTCTCCCTCCTCCAATGATGCTGGATTTACTACCTGAATTATTTCAAGCTTCACTATAAAATGTGTATATAATATTCAATAGTCAACAGTCAGTTGGCTCCCAAATAATATTTCTGCTTAAAATCAAAATTAGCTTCATGATATTTAATTATACTTTAAGTCTATACATTGTTCCTTGTTGCTGTTAAAGTTTATGAAATTTCTTATCCACTCTTTGCTCCCAAAGATAGTAAATTCTTGTCTCTTAATGGTATTTAAGATGGTAAAGTAGCCTTTAAGATATTTAATTGTCAAAACCTTTCTTAATGGAAATATCTTAAGCATTAAAAAACAGGAGAATAAGGATATATTCTAGTTTGGCTGACAATGTGTGAGTGAAGTAGCTATGAAGAATAAAGAAATATTCTAATTTGGCAGTGTGTGTATATGTGTGTGTATGTGTGGGTGTGTGTGTGTCTGCGTGTGAAGTGGCTGTCAAGTTGCAACCAGAATGTAACTCTACTAGGACTTTTGGTGATTTTTGTTTCTTTTGTTTACTGCTGTATTTCCAATGCATAGAAGAGCACTTCAAACAAAGTAGTCGAAGTTTTCCCTCAGCCACAAGAGCCCTTTATGTGGGGCTTTATGTGGAGTACAGTTTTAAAAGTATGTGTCTACATTCTGTGAATCAGCCATTGTGGATAATGTCATATATACTAACAGAGGAAAGAAGTGTACCTGTGTGTGTGTAGGAATATATATATATATATAATTTATATATAATAAAAAATATATAATATATATTATATTATATATAACATAATATATATTATATTATATATAACATAATATATATTATATTATATATAACAATATATATTATATATAACAATATATATTATATTATATATAACATAATATATATTATATTATATATAACAATATATATTATATTATATATAACATAATATATATTATATTATATATAACAATATATATTATATTATATATAACATAATATATATTATATTATATATAACATAATATATAATATATAACATATATAATATATAGACATATTATATACATATATATAATATATATGAGACATATGGATGTTTGGGAGCCATATAAATATTTTACTTGGTGAATTAGTAAAACTTCTGATAAACAAGAAGATACTTCAAGATAATAAGTGTTAGGTAGTTTTCATTCTCTGAAACAATGGAAAAACGCTTGAATTTTCAGATGGTATTGTCCATAAAGATTCACGGCGCATTCTAGGTGTTCCAGGATGGCCTTGGAAGCAGTCAAAAGGAGAATGTTTATGGAGCTGAATCAGAAAGGATAGATTGCATCACCAATATACACAATGGGCTTCTCACATTTACTGATGGTTCCCTATGTACTGGGAAATGTCAGGTGATTCACATATAATTTGTCTTTTAAAAATATAAAAATATATCTTCTGGAAAAATTGCACCAGGTCAAATGTATTTTAGAATATCTAGTGTTATAAAATAGATGTGTTAAGTTTCCTGCTATAAATGTTGATATTTATAATTTCATTTATTTTCATAAACATTTAGGATGCACCTATTCAAGCTATCCTTTATTATAATATAATTTAGATATAATTCAAAATTTAGATATAATTCCAAATTTTGCTCATTTCTAGACATGACTATATGACTGAATTGATGTTGAGGAGTTTCTACAAATTGTCAGTGTTTTGTTGTTAGTATTATTTGCTATTTTCAAAAACATTTTAAAATTTAGTCAATTTTGCATTAGATATTTTAATTGTGGCAACACAGAGTATCACCTGGAATTTATTTTAAAAATTATTAAAAATTGACTCATGCTTATATAGTCTAAGGTAAGGAAATCAAACCATTTTTTTTTTCCTACAACCATGTTAATGCTATGAAAACTCTCATGTCAAGATGTGCTATCTTTAGAACAGGAATGGAATTCATAAAACAGCTCTTTGCTACAGAGTTTTTCAGCTGCATTTTCAAAACCAAATAATATAATTTATTTTAAATTTAAATTTTAGGCATTTTACAGTAGAATTCATGAATTATTAGGTTTCTATACATTTGTTTAAAAAACAAATAGGTTAGAATACCTAAACATTTGTGTCCTACTCTTGTACATTTGTAATATACCTTTGTAGTTCTACTTTTCATGTATTGTTTTCAATTATGAAATAATTAAGTTATTTGGATTTAAATATAGAAAAAATATTTAACTTTTGTTGTGAAGAAATATATATAATATACGTGTGTTTGTGTGTGTGTGTGTGTGTGTGTATATATATATATATATATATATGAAATACGCAGTTCATTTGCCCTTGAAATACGTCCTCCAATAGGAAAAAAAATATGCCCTTTGTGAAATGTCGTCTCCTCACCACAGATAATGAAAGGATTGCTTTGTGATTTGACAATTAAAATTCACTTTTATTTGTCAGTATTTTGTATGATATTCTGTTCATTGACACCCTCCAGTTAAAACTCTACAATGTAGTAACATTGTATTCTGAATGGTAATGCCTGCATCTTTTTGTTGTTATTTTTAAAAAGTTTAAAGCTAATTAGGAGACACATCTATTATTTTGCTACTTTATCATGATTCCCTTCAGACCTATGAGCTAGATTTTATCAGGAATGCATACTGTATATTCACTCTCAGTTTATTCATGCTGAGGGCATTGCTAATTTGATCATCAAAGTGTATGTACCATGTATATCCTACAGTAGATTCCTTAAAGGAAAACTAGGGCTGTGCTATTAATTTTAAAGTCCTAATGTATGGCTGTTAAAAATTAAGCTGTCAATATTCTCCATTTCCAGTAGTAGCACAGTAATGACAAAGACATATTATGGAAATAAATAGTAATTAATTTTAATAAGTAGCATTGTACTTACAGCATTTTCAACAGGAAAAATAAAAAATCTTTTATGGAGAAAATAAAGTTGTAACATCAAAAAATATGAAAAAGCAGAATATATTTATGATTAAATTAAGGCAATTTTAGAAATTAAAACTCTCATTTAGCAATATTTGATAAAGACATCTGTATTGCTTCATAAGACAATATGGATTAAAAACAAACTTCTGGCTTCATGATACTTATTTATTGAGTAATTTGCAATTAATACAAAATATTTTTACTTTCTAGGGACAAGAGAAGAAAAACAGGCAATGCTATGGAGGATTAGAAAGCTGATTAACTTGAGATACATAGCCTCATGTTTATAAATTTGACAGAAAAAATGATTCACATTCTATATATCAGTCATTAATTTGGTACTGATGATAATGTGCAATGTATAATACATATCTGTGTTTACTCTGTTTCTTGATTGCATATGTAATGTGCTGAACAAAACCTAACAGAAAAGACGTTTTTGGTCAAATATATCAAATTAAAAGCACACTATTGCTGGTCCGAAGCTGTTTAAACAGTTAATAGAATTATCTGTTGATTTCACCTGATTTCAGTTATACTAATGTAATTCATGTAAAACCTTATATACTCAAAAAGTAAGGAATTTCCCATGGTTTTAAGAACATCTTAACTCTAGAAACACAGAAAAGGCAGAGAAAAAAAAGATTTGGAGTTGTTATCTAGAAAAATTTCAGTGGTAAATTCTGATATTTTTCTTCTTCCTTACATGACTGAATTATTTCACATACTTTTTATTGTGTCTAAGAGATGTTTTGAAAACCAAAATAACAAACAGCATCTATGCATAAAATAAGAGCCAGCAAGTTGTGTGGAGAATGTGAGGTACTCTGCAAAGTGTATTTTTATAAGCCCTGATTTTGCTTTCCAATATGTTCCTTAATGACCAACAAAGAGGGATATTTCTTGAGGATGACTTCCCTTGACCTTTCCTATGTGTCTAGAGTATTTGACCAGGATAGATGGGAGACTATGCTGTGCAGTGGTAACTGTACCCAGGAGCAGGAACATGAGTAAGAATGTACTTGATGGAGACAAGGGAGGAAGGAAGTGTAAGTGGCTCTGGAAAGCTCCCTCTGGTGGAGAATGTCTTAATAATAATTCAGAAGCCATTACTAGAACAAGGAGATGATAGATTACCTATTTAAAGGACTTTCTCAATGTAGAAGGGGCCTTCCTAAAATTTCTTGTTATCTGTTTTAAAGTCTGTGGTAGAAATAAAAATTCCATTCCCTAATTCAAAAATTCAGCATTCTTCCTTTGCCAGCCAAATTAGCTAAAGTTCAAACATAAAAAGAATCAAAGATCTTTGGGTTCCATATTTTCCTTATTCCGTTCCAAGTCTAGCTGAATTTCAGAGATACATTTATTACTGTAAAACAAATGCTCAATAATAAAATCGAATAACAGAAGACAACAAATCTTCCAACATTTTGTTTGATTTCTAAAATTTTTGTTACCGTTGTTGGACATAATATTTTACATTTCCTACCAGCACTGCCTGCTGCTTAAAAAGGTTGTTTGCTCATCTTCTGCTAGAGAACTCTAAAAGAGGTCAATTTTTCTCCGAAATCATTCTGCCAAGCGCAGTCGTTGATATTGCTGTCAGTAGAAAGAAAAGGACAATCTTATGTAGGTGGAGGGGTTTTAACCTTTTTAGGTCATTGGCTGTTTTAAAAATCAGAAAAAAGCTTTGGATTCTCTGGCTCAGCTATATACTCATAATATTTTGCATGCAGTTGCAGTATTTTCCTGAAGTCACAATAGTATTCCCAATACCACGGTTACAATAGTATCCCTGGCTCTCTCTCTGGTGAGCCACCACCTCATTTACCTTCCCACTGCCTCCTACACCTTGCCATGACTAGATCTTCTGAAGGTTAATGTAATTCCTCACCCCGAGGAAGGGTGAAAGTACAGTCTACATAATCACGCCCCACAACGGCTATCTTTAGCATTAAACACCCTGGCTCTAAGACTCTCATCTTTTATCACAGGAATTCTGCATTGTTTTCTGAGACTGGTTCCTACTAAGAAATTCCAGGTTATGGTACTCCAGTAATGAACACTAAATACTGAGAACTCCCTACTTCCGTAGCATTCATTTCTCACACCGCCAGTTAATCAGTTCCTGAATCCTTGCCTTCTATGATTGTGTTTGTGTATATATATGAAATAGACTTGACCCTCAGTCCTAATATCAGAGTTGAATCCCTGTTACAATTTTTTTGTTGATAAATAATATTATCTAATCACAATGACTACTATAAGTATACAATTGGGAAATGTTAATAAGTGCTATGAAATTAAAAAAAGGTTTTGTGGTCAATGAAATGTGGAAATATTATATACCGCATTCTCTTTGGGAGTTTACAACGCCTTTCAACATACACTTTAAGTAGCATCACAGTAATGGAAACCGGCCCTTAATACTGGTTAACCCAAAGTTTGTCAAACATATCTGCATACATAACAATTTCTATAGGACAGTAGTTAATAACATAATGTTGATAGTTTAGGAAGTTTGGTGTTTTAGGAAGAAACTCATAGCCAAGCCTTTAATAAGATATATTTCTGTAAAAATAACTTCCACAGTACTACTTTATGGCCACCAGTATCTGAGATCATTATATTGAAATTATGGTTTATTAAAAGTGATAATTTAGTTGATCCTACTGTATTCCTCATACATAGCAGAGATGTGGAAAGGGACAGTATGGGGTTTGAAATTTTACAACTTCAAAAACTATTTTCCTTAAATAATTTTCTCTTGTCTGATAGAAAATCAGTGACTCTGATATGACATGAATCTGATTCCCTTCACTAAATATTCATGTGACCACCTTTTCTGAAAGGAAATAATACTCTAAGAAGTAACCATTAAAACTTTTATTATGTTCAGCTCCACAGTTAAAAGGACCCATTTTAATATCTAATTGAGTCTACTTCCATTTTAGTAGATTACTATGAATGTCATGATTGTTTTCTAAGTAGGTGCTACAATCTTTATCACTGGAATTTCCTTCCATCTAAGAGAACAGAAACCGAGTTAATGTATCTGAATTTCAATAAGGCATTTACAAAGGTCTCTTTTAGTGTTCCTGTTGGCCAGATGGAAAAATATTCACTGATGATATGGAACTGGGTAGGCTTATTATTGGTTAAAAGTTTGTACTCAGATAACCCTGTGTTATGGATTTGTATTAACTGTAAGGAGATATCTAGTGATTTGTCATATAGTTTCATTCTTGCCCCTATATTATTCTAAAGTTTCATTATTAATGTGGGTAAGAACACTGGACTCAATCTTTTCAAAATTGCAGGTGCTATGAAACTGGAAGAAATATTAAATATGTTGAATTACAAAATAGAAATTCTGGGAAATGGAGAAATTTTAAGAATTAGGTAGAGGTTAGCAAATCATGTTTAACAGAGCCAATTTTAAGTCCTCTTTTAAAAAAATCTAGCATCAATTAAACAAAGAGCACAATTACAGATGAGGATAAATTTGATTTGACTACAGCATGACTGTTTAGCTAGATTCTGAATTTAACATGGAAGACAGATAGAAACAAACATTAATTAAGTGCATACTATATGCACACCTGGGGCTAGTTACCTTCATGTACTCACTTCATTTACCTTCAACAACAAACCAGTGAATAGAAATGACTATAAATAGTATAATGACAAATAAAATTAATTGAAAGAATAACCTCCCCAAGATCATTCAGCAAATAAGTGTCAGATCTAACTTTTATTCCCAAATTTATCTATTAGAATTTGCATTGTTAGTAATAAAATATAGAAATATAGAATTTAAAAAGAGTGAAAAGGGTGGCTCTCCCTTGGTCCAACCACATCTAAAGGCTGTGTTTAGTTCTGGCCCTGACTGCAGAGGGAGGTTAATAGAATGGATCAAGTCCAGGGAAGAACAAACAAAATAATTTCACATTATGTGCATTTAAATAAGTTTGAATCTATTTATTTTGAGTAGGAAAGTTTTCTGGTAGGATATGATAATGATTTAATATAATTGAAAGGCTATCGTTTTAAATAAAAATTAGATACTTTCCCCTCCACTTTGCTCCAGAGAGAAATTCCAGGATCGATGAGAGGAATCTGAAGAGTTTCAGGTTTTACTCAACATAAGAAAAACACTTCATATTTTGCTGCTTTACCTTTTATTCCTAGCTCTTATTATCTTATGGTATAATATACAATTTTATCGTATATATTTTCTGTTTTTCTCACTAAGATAAAAGTTCCATGATGTCAAGGATTTATGTCTGCTTAATCATGGCATTTTTGGCACCAAGCCTAGTACCCAGGATAAAATAGGTGCCTAATAAATATTTGCTGAATAAATGAAATCAAACCAGAGATTATTGGATTCAACTTGGTTCTAGCAAATAGTTTCCTTACTGACAAACAGTATTTTCCTTACTAATAGCCAAAGAAGTATTCATATAATTTGCGAATTCATAAAATTGTACATATTTGAAAGCCAAAGGAGCGCTGAATTCTCAAAAAGTCATTTTAGAAAGTGGCCCAGAATGATTGATTAACCTATCAATCTCTATATGTGAGTACACTTTGGAAGTTTTTAGTCATAATGATGTTACAAATTGTCATCAGACTGTTTCAAGGAGGTATGAGCTCTGTAGTTAAACTTCCAAGGCTCTTTACTTGCAAGCTGTCTGATCTTGAACAATTGATACGACTTCATGGTTACTTTCAGTACCTTCCTCCTGACATTATTTTGAGGATTAAAAGTCATAATATATGTAAAGTACTTACTGTTACCTTGTGCTTAGTGTGAATATAAATATTAAATAATATTAACAGTATTAGTAGGAAATTATGGCATTGCTCTTATTATAGCTACTTACCATTCATACTGTATATCATGAAAATGATAAATATTGAGATTGTAAAAAAAAACATTCAACATTTAGAAGCACTCCCAGGGTCTTTGCAAAACAAAACAAAAATGCATAGTTCTTCTATTGTCCAGAATAGATAAATAAAATGTTAAAATATGGAATAAATAGACCACTGTGTGGATTACACGTATAGGTAAAAATGTCATCCTCAAGGAATATAATGTCACTCTCTACTCATTTTGATCTTCTCACTAACTAGATCTTTTTAGGTCCAACCCCTCTTCTGAGCTTTCCCTTCCTTCTCTTGAAGGATTGAAACATAATAGCAAGTTGAGTAGCCACAGGCAGTTTTGCTATAAAAGACTAGCTCACTCTCTCCCATTACAGTGTTTTCTTTGCTTTTGTGAGAAGACTCCCACACTGGTGTCTGCTGCTAAAATCAATTCTGGAAAGGTATTTTAAAAAATGACCCTCCCTTAGGACATGACAGATCTCTGATGGTGTCTTTGTCTTCCTTCTGTTTTTGAAAAAATCCACAGTATTTTCTCCAAAACTTTATTATGTTTTATGAAAACATACCACTGACAGCTTCCAATAGGAATCAGAAGATTTACATTGATTGACCTAGGATGCACTTCAATTATCTAGCCTGAGCCTATATCATCTTTTTAAAACGTTTGCTTTTAAAAAATGATTTATATTGCCCTGATCCTTTGAAAAGTAAATTTGACACATGATAACCCTTTAATTCTACATAATTCAGTGTGCACCCCTTGAGAAGCATTTTCTTGGCTGGGCGCGGTGGCCTGTAATCCCAGCACTTTGGGAGGCCAAGGTCACAAGGTCAGGAGATCAAGACCATCCTGGCCATCATGGTGAAATCCCATCTCTACTGAAAATACAAAAATTATCTGGGTGTGGTGGTGTGTGCCTGTAATCTCAGCTACTTGGGAGGCTGAGGCAGGAGAATGGCTTGAACCCGGGAGGCGGAGATTGCAATGAGCCGGGATGGCACCACTGCACTCCAGCCTGGCAGCAGAGTGAGACTCTGTCTCAAAATATATATATTTATATTTCCCTGATTTTCTGAAAGTAAATTGGACACATGATAACCCTTTAATATTGCATAATTCAGTATGTACCCCCTGAAAAGTATTTTCTTATTCAGTTACATTACTGAAGTAATTATGAAAATTAGAAAAATAACACTGACTCAAAATTACTATTTAAACTTTAGACATCATTCAAATATTATTTTGTGTCCCAGTAATATCATTCATACCTAAAGACTATACTTTTTGAACATACTAATATTTTTCATAAATATTTCTTTATCGCCTTCCTTACCCTGCGTTACTGAAAACGGTGTGTTTTGGTCATGTTTATTTTGAACATAGTGCCAAACACATTCATCGATATTATATTAGGTTATTCTTGCATTGCTATAAAGAAATATGTGAGACTGGATAACTTATAAGAAAAGAGGTTTAATTGGCTGTCAGTTCTGCAGGCTATACAGGAAGCATGGCAACATCTGCTTCTGGAGAGCCCTCAGGGAGCTTTTACTCATGGGGGAAGGTTAAGTAGAAGCGGGCACTTCACATGGTGAAAACAGGAGCAAGAAAGAGGGATAGAGTGGGGAGGGCATTGCCACACACTTTAAAATGACTAGATCTAGTGAGAACTCACTATTATATAGGTAGGACCAATCCATGAGGGATCCACTCCTATGATTCAAAAACCTCCCACAAGACCCTACCTCCAGCTTTGGAGATTACAACTGAATATGAGATTTGGGTGGGGACAAATATTCAAGTTATATCAATTATTATCTTCCCATCTCCTTTACATATAGATACTCTATAGAATGATGCAGTGTAATCTTACATAATATCTCTATTCAAGTTTGAACAATCATTTTTTCTAGGTATGGAACAAATTACTTTTATGGAATTTTTATTTCCTAAACTTCCCTGCACTCAACCTACATATACTCTGAACAAATCTGAATATAGTTGGATTTAGAAATCTAGAATAGTCTTATATGTACTTATATGTGGCATACAGTTAATTATGTAAGGAAATATTTGCCCTATATAATTTTGTGCTTCATTTTCTGTTCACTCCATGTTTTATTTTCTTTCACCAACCAATTTTCATTGTTTTATTTGACTAATTCCTGGCTACAAACATGATCAAGTTGCTCTTTAGTTTTGGGGAAACTTACCAGTTTGTATGTATTGGTCCAGTCAAAGGGGGTAAAATATTATTAGCCAGAAATTTTCTGAATAAACATAATAAAGCTAACTCGATGTTCATTTTAATGGAATTTTTATGTTAAAGCCTAGTGATCTGATGAAATGCCTTCCCAGTTACATATATTTCTATGATATTAGTGTTGGTCATTTTGAATAAAAGTTGTCACTTTGCTGGATAGTGTCACAGAAATACTGGTACTGGTCACTGGTTACCACTTTTAACTGAAAGGAACTTGAGTGTCTCTGCTTCAGTGATCATATTTTCAATTATTAGGAAGCTAAGCAAAGGGTGATTTGGTTTGTATAAGGTTACTCACTGAGTCGGCAGAAATGCCACTGATCTCATTTTATCATATCTGCTAGGTTTTATGTGACATTGAAATGCCTCATTGTCCAACTCTTGTTTTTTGTTACAATGAAGATCATTAATATATTATTTGTATTTGTAGTAATATCAATAATCATCTGCAATTCCACTTTTTATATTGCATTATAATTTATCGACTATTTTTAATCAGTGTCTTCTACATTTGACTTTAGCCAAAAAGCTAAGAAATAATTATTTTCACTGATTTTATTTGAAATGGTTCATGGTGCACAGGGCACCATAATTTTAATAAAACTTTACTGTTCAATACAGTTTTGATTAATTCCAACAACTAATATCATTCATTAATCATAAATTCTAGAAAACTTTTTTTCACAGAAGCTAAACTTCCTGATCTGGCTGTGGCTAGTTTTGGAGTCTGTTGTTCACTGGTTACAATGCTTATATCATTCTCTACTTATATTTTAATTAGAAGAATGTAAGTAGTTGGGTCGCAGGCTGAAAAATGACTTAAAAATTAAAATAATTATAGACAAAGCCCAATTAAACATAAATTTCAAAACTCTGCAATAAATATTTTTTATTCTAAAAATTTATTCAGTTTCTATGAATTCCAACTTGAAAGAATTATTAGTTTTCTATAATTATATGTGCTGTCAGTAAACATTTATTTTGATGTGAAATAATTACTATTTACAAGCCTTAATTGAAATAAATTTGTTTATGTAAATCTGTATACTTTTTTCCTACATAAGTTATTTTTAACAGCTATACTAAAATTTAGTTTCCTCTTAGTGTGTAATTTTGTTATTTTATATTTGTGTAATATTACTTTTAGTCTTCCTACCAAAAGTTGACTTTTCAGTTGTTCATTCTTAGAGCACAGTGATAATAAAAAGGAATCTATACTTAATTCTATCCATAATATGCTTTGGCAGAATAAACAAAGTAACTAACACATTAAAATTACCAAGTAATTTTAAGTTCTAAATTAAATAAACAATGAACAACACATAAATATTTTCTTTAAAATATTTTGTGTAGAATATAGAGTTTGTTTCCACAATTATTCAAAAATTAGCTTAAATACCCACATATTTTGTTGATGTACTAATAATGGGGATATTTTTACAATAAAACATAGAATTAAAAATTATGATTTTGGAGAATTCATAATAAGGTAGGGATATAGTATGATTTATGTACCCTTTGATCTCACAATTAGGTGGGAAGACAATAAGTAATTCACTTGATAAAAAATATTGTTAAGAAATGCATATATAAAATAAAATATTATTTTTACAGCCTTTTAAAAAAGGTTTTCAAACATATTGACTGTTGATCTTGTGAAACCCTTCATTACTTAATATCTATTAAAATATTTTCACTTATCAGGAAATTTATAATTATCTGTAATGGTTTATATAAGAGCACCAAAATGTTAAGTAAGCACAACCAAAGCTCAACCCCAGGAATTCTAACTTAAAAATTTCATTCTGGTCTATAACGAGCTCTCTTGCCCCGATATATTTATTCTATGTAGCTGTTGGCACTATCTATCTATGTGTCTCATAGATAAAACCACATAATATCTAAAAAACACTAGTTATAATATAATAGCATAGGTAACATTTATTGTATACATATGTGTCATATTTTAAATATATTCTTTCCATTCCTTGCACTTAGAGAGTTGGGTGGGATTATTCCTATTTCAAAGATGAGAACACTGAAGTTTAGTAACTAATAAATGAGTAATTATTTTTGAGCTGATGTGCCCCTAAAGGCCAATATCTTTCTGCATCTTTGATTATTTATACTTATAGAAAACTACACTTTGTACTTAGTACTTGGTAAGTAGATTTTGAAATACGTAATAACCTATTAGTAGATTTTTCTTATGCATACACAGCTTTTTAAGTAATAGAAGAATTTTTATGAGACAGAGAAATAGTATGATAAGACATATTATTTATTTCACTTTTTAAAGCCAAACTGATTTAAAATAAAGTGATACCTTAAATGACTTGACATATGGTCTGAAATGTTTAGACTGATTATTGGTGAAATATTTTGGGGGAAATTTGCACTGTAAATTAAAGCATTATGTTTATTCAAGGTGACAAAGAAATGTACTTCAATGGCATGGTATTGTTTTATTTCATTACTAAAAACAATAGAACTAAAGTGCTAAAGGTAAAATAGAGAGCTTGTAGTGCATTATATTTTAAGAAAAATGAGACCCAGAATGTCTTGCATGTTATATTTGCCAAAATATTTGATAAATTCAGCGAAACAAATGTTTGCCGATTGCTTTTTGTAACTACCTCTGATATGTGCTTTTATATACATGGCCTAATGATCTTATTTATGAGAATGACTTATCATCATCATACACAGTCATCTTCAATAAGCAATTTTTAAGCTTATACCATTGGAGAGACACTTCACTAGAAGATGTGGCATATACAATGAAGATTATGTCATACCTAGGAGTGAGAGCCTAATTATGGAGATAAGCCTAGTGCATAAAATATAGTTAACAATAAAGATAGCATGTAAATGCCAACAGGTGTATAAATCGTAATTATTAAAGATGGTCAAAGCAAGACAATATCTTTTATGAAATTATTTTAATCCCTTACTCTTTATTATCATCCAGGAGAAGTCAAGATCTAAAACATAGTTCAGAGAAGCAGAAAAGTTTCAGCACATCAGGTGCTTCCAGTCCTGGATGAATTCTAAATAAGAAATTCCAATATAGTAGTGTTGACCTAGCAACAATTTAAATAAAATGATTTCCTTTTTATTTGCTTTTCTGAAGCATGGACAAACTGCTCATTAACAGTAGAACAAACTGCTGTCCACTTTTATAGTTATTTGAAATATAAAAATCAATTATTAGTCATGAGAATGAATCACGTTTTAAAACAAGGGTTGAGAAGTAAAGTATTTTAGTATTTTTTCAAGGCAAGTATTCTAAAATGCCAGCATTAGGTCCAATTACAAAAAGTTGAATCATTACATTCTTGAAATTCTTTAAAATAATCATGTAAAACTTTAAAAATCAGAACAATATTACAATTATTATAGATAATTTGAGAAGGATAATTTATTCCACAAATATTTTATATAAATTACTTAGCTTTGTAAGCTAAAATATCATGTAGGATTTTTTTTAGTCTCTCTGTTATTAACTATATTAAAAGGAAGAAAAAACAGCTGAGAGGAAAATTATAATAAAACTGTGTGTTTGTGTGTGTGTGTGTGTGTGTGTGTGTGTGTGTGTGTGTTTCTCCATTCAGAAGAAATAATGGAGGAGGAGTTAGGCTGTTAACCAAGCCTAGCACTGACATCATTCAAGAGTCAAAAAATATAATAGAAGGCATGCCTAATACATTGTTTACTATTGGAAAATTGAAGATCAAGAGAAAGAAAAAAGAAATTATGTCACCCGACATATGGAATAAACTGAAAGTGAAAAGAAATGCTCCTATTATAGCATAAAACAACTATGTTACTGTTGCAGCATAGAAGTGGCATGAAAATACATGGGGTAATAATATCAGAAGTAGTAGAGGAGAGTGGCCTGAAATCATAGCTCCCATCATGAGGGGAAGGGGACAAAATGTTACAATAGCAACCCAAAATACAGTAATGTCTGAGAAAGTGACAGAGGGTACATGGTTAATGAAGAGAACATATCAGTAATTAATAATGAACCATATGGAAGCGATTTTATTTCTTCCACACCTTTGAGTAAGGGTTGAATCAGAAAGAATGGTATTGATTACCATCACTATACCTACTCCAAGTTAATGTGGCCTGGGGAAACTAAAATCACTTGGAAATTATGTGTTCACACAGGTGCTTCAGACTGTAGGTGATGCTTTTAAATGTAAATAATGCTCTATATTCCTTTTGGAGAACTTACCTTACAAATATGCTGGCACACACACACAAAATAATATATGCAGAGACATTCATTTGCAGCGCTATTTGACATGGCAAATTTTGACTACTCCTAAAATGTTAAATACATTGTGGCAGATTAAACAATAAAATCATATGCAATTAAGAAGATGGAATATCTATATATAAAGATATGAAAGTATCGTTAAGATATACTTTAAGAGGAATAAAACAAGATGCCAAAGAGCAGCATGTATCATATACAATCATTTATTATTATTTCACTATTTATTATTATTATTATTATTATTATTTTGAGACAGGGTATTGCCCTGTTGCCCAGACTGGAGTGCAGTGGTGTAATCACGGCTCATTGCAGCCTTGATCTCCTGGGCTCAAGTGATCCTCCTGCCTCGGCCTCCAGAGTAGCTGGGACTACAGGGGTACACCACCACACTGGGCTAGCTTTTGAATTTTTGGTAGACAAGTTTTTGCCATGTTGCCCAAGCTGGTCTCAAACTCCTGGGCTCAAGTGATCTACCTGCCTTGGCCTTGCAAAGTGCTGGGATTACAGGCATGAGCCACTGCTCCCAATCACTTATTTTTAAAGGTGAGGTAGAGGATAAACTTCATTTGTGTTTCCTTGTACATTCATAACAATTCTGGAATTATTCTTAAGGAACTAAGAGTAGTCTTCATCGTTGAAGGAACTGGAAGTAAGAATTGGGCAGATGAAGGAAAAAAATGAAAGACTAGAAATGCATGATTGTACAACTATTTAGTATTTGCTACATTTTCAGTCATATTATTACAAAGTGAAAGTTAAAAAATGCATATAATTTAATAGGCATGTTATGAGCAGTGGGACTGAGTGAGCTGCCTCACACTATTAAACGTGATAACTACATGAATATAGTAAAAGGATCAGATAGTCTCATAAAGTCCATAACAACTCAAAAAATTATTATTTCTTGAATTGGTAATCTATTCATTTTTATTTTTTACATTTAAAGCTAGAGCTACAACTGGTTTAGTTAGAGACCAAACTACTCATCCAGTTTCTGTAAGCCATCCACATTTTACTTTCATGAAAACACAAATGTGGAGATATCAAAAAGGACCCTCGGGGTATGTCATTGAGAACTCTGTGAATGAGCTCAGGTTTCTGCATCCTACCATAATACAGGCCACCGTTTTATAATAATAACCCCGAGGACAGTTGCTCTTTCCAGAAGTGAGGTGAGTCACATTTGTGTTTGTGCTCCATTGACTGCCTTTTCCCTTCCTCCGTTGAGCTCATAGTCCGAGATTCCTCAAGCAGTTCCCGTCTTCCTTCAGGCCCACTCCTAATTGGAACCCATCTATCCCACTAACAGCTGTTGAGCTTTACCCCGTGAAACATTCTGGTTGTTGTCTTTTCAACTTGAAGTCATATCGAAAGATGATAATTGTAAGGCTAAATTCAATACTTGGGGTTAGATTATACTGTATTCTTATTCGCTGACAAAGATTATTTTTGTGATCTCTTAATTTAGTTTTGAAGCTTTATAAAGATACACAATTAAGACCCTCCAGTTACATATTTCACAATTTAACTTTATTGGATAGAATAAAAGCAGCTCTCTCTCTCTCTCTCTCTCTCTATATATATATATATATACGTACATGTGTGTTTGTGTGCATATGTATTTAATTATATAAAATTTTTCAGGTAGGCAAAACATTTTATTGTAATTAGAATTTCAGAGCTAGAAGATATTTTAAAGATATATCTCAACTATTCAATTTACAGAAGTGGAAACAAACTCACAATGAATAAATACATAGTTACAGATGTAGTTACTTTACGTATTGCATGTGTGTATAATTATATAATTTTTCAGTTGGGCAGAGCATATTATTTCATTGTGATTAGAATTTCAGAGCTGGAAAAGATTTTAAAGATAAGTCTTAACTATTTCATAGTAGTGGAAACTGAAACTCATAATGAATAAATACAGAGTCAAATGTAGTTACTGTAAGTATTGCAGCTATAACCTGTCTCATTCACATTTTAAATAAGAGATTCATTAAGGTATAATTCAAATACCATACAATTCTCTCTTTTAAAGTGTATAGTTCAGTCATTTTTAGTATATTCACAAAATTGTGCAACTACCACAGCTATTTAATGGTAAAACGTTTGTATCACTCCAAAAAAGAAAACCTCTATCCATTATCAGTCACTTCCCATTCACCTCTCCCTCCAGTTCCCAGAAACCACCAACATACATTCTTGTCTCTATGCATTTGCTTACTCTGGACATTTAACACAAATAGAATCATGCAATATGTGGCCTTTTGTCACGGCATCTTTCAGTTAGTAAAACGTTTTCAAGGTTCATTCATGCTGTAGCATGTACTAGTACTTTATTCCTTTTTATTGTCAAATAATATCCCATTATATGGCCATACCACTATTTGTTTATCTACTCATCAAGTGTTGGGCATTTGAGTTATTTCCCCTTAAGGGCTATTACAAATAATGCTACTAAGAATATTTGTGTGCAAGTGTTTGTGTGGCCCTATATTTTCAATTACCTTACCTTACACCTGGGAGTGAAATTGCTGGGTTCTATGATAACTTCATGTTTAACATTTTGATAAACCCCCAAATTGTTTTCCAAAATGACTGCGCCATTTTACATTACCACCGTTAACGCATGAAGGTTCTCATTTCTCTTTACCCTCACAAACACTTATTGCATGCCTTGAAAAAAAATTATCCTTGTGAGTGTGGTGTCCAATTGAAGTTTTGATTTACCTTGCCCTAAAGACTCATGATGTTGAACTTCCTTCATGTACTTACATGGCCACTTGTATATTTTTCTTGGAAAAATATCTACTGAAATTCTTTGCAAATTTTTAAATTTATCTTTTTATCGTTAACATGTAAGAGTTATTTAAATAACCTCAATATAAGTTGCTAATCAAATATGATTTGCAAAAACTTTCTCCCATTCTGTGGGCTGTCTTTTGACTTTCCTGATGAGATCCTTTCTTTCATAAAAGTTTTAATTTTGATGAAGTGCAATTTATCTATTTTGTTGTTGTTGCTGTGCTTTTGTTGTTATATATAAGGAACAATTTGCCTAATCCAAGGTCACAAGGTCACATTCCTCTATTTTCCTTTAGAAGTTCATTTACATTTTTAACATTTCTTTCCTCAAAGAAGTTTATTATATGCAATTTGGCAATAGTTTAAACAATAAACAAGTAAAGGAACTAGAAAGCAGATATTACATGTTTATATAGTAATTTCAACTTCATTCTTTCAATTGTTATTTATCAGATACCTATAGTGAACCAAGCATAATGTTAGGAGCTGGTTTTTTAATGTAATAATTTATTTAGTTTTAACACCAATTCTTTGTGGCAGGAATTATGTGCAGTCATACATCAGAGATATCATGGGTTTAGTTTTAGACCACTGCAATAAAGCAAATATCAAAAAAGCAAATATAATAATAAAGTGAGTCACACAAATTTTTCTGTTTCCCACTGCATATAAAAATTATGTCTACACTATACTGTATGTCTACAATATACTGTAGTATATTAAGTATGCAATAGCATTATGTCAAAACGTAATTAACATTTAAAAATAATTTATTGATAAAAATGCTGACTATCATCTGAGCATTCAGTGAGTCGTTAATATTTTTGCTACTGCAGGATCTTGCCTCACTGTTTATGGCTGCTGATTGAACAGAGTAGTGGTTGCTGATGGTTAGGGTGGCTGTGGCAATTTCTTAGCATAAGAAAACAATGAAGTTTGCCACATCAGTTGACACTATCTTGCCCATATCTTTTCTCTGTAGTATGCAATGCTGCTTGAAAGAATTTTACCCACAGTAGAATTTCTTTCAAAATTGGAGTTTGTTCTCTCACTGTGCAGCTGCTTTATCAACTAAGTTTATGAAATATTCTAAATCCTTTGTTGTCATTTCAACAATGTTTGCAGCATCTTCACTAGGAATTGTCTCTATCTCAATAAACCACTTTTTTTTTCCTCATTCGTAAGAAGCTACTTCTCATCTATTCAAGTTTTATAATAAGATTGCAGAACTCCAGGCATATCTTAAGTCTCCAATTCTAATTCTAGTTCTCTTGCTATTTATACCAAATCTGTAGCTACTTCCTTCACCGAATTCTTGAATCTCTCAAAGTCATTCATCAGGGTTGAAATCAACTTCTTTCACAGCCCTGTTGATCTGTGTACTTTGACCTCCTCCCATGAAACACAAGTTTTTATTGGTATCTAGAGTGGAGAATCCTTTCCTGAAGGTTTTCAACATATCTGCCCAAATCCATCAGAGGAACCACTACTTATGGCAGGTATCACCTTATGAAATGTATTTTTGAATAATAAGACTTGAAAGTTTGTATTACTATTTGATTCATGGGCTGAAGTATGGATATTGTGTTAGCAGGCATGAAAGCAACATTAATCTCCTTGTACATTTCCATCAGAGCTCTTGGATGACCAGATCCACTGCAAATGAGTAATAATATTTTTAAAGGAATCTTGTTTTATGAGCACCAGATCTCAGCAGTTCACTTAACATATTCAGTAAACCATGCTATAAACAAATGTACATTCATCCAGGCTTTGTTGTTCCATTTATAGAGCACAGGCAGAATAGATTTAGCATAATTCTTAAGGCCCCTAGGATGTTCAGAATGGTAAATGAGCATTGGCTTCCTCTTAAAGTGACCTGCTGCATTAGTCTCTAACAAGAGAGTCAGCATATCCTTTGAAACTTCGAAGGCAGCAATTACTTCCCTCCACCTGTGAAAGTCCTACATGGCATCTTCTTCCAATAGGAAGATGTTTTGTCTGCATGGAAAATCTCTTGTTTAGTGTAGCCTCCTTCTTTAAATGATCTTAACCTGATCTTCTGCATAACTTGCCGCAGCTTCTACATTAGCTCTTGCTGCTTCATCTTGTAGTTTTTCATATGAAGAAGGCTTCTATCTTAATGCTTATGAACCAGCCTCTACTGGTTTCCAACTTTTCTTCTGCAGTTTCTTCACTTCTCTCAGCCTTCAGAGAATTGAAGAGAGGTCCTTGTTCTGCTTTAGACTTTGGCTTAAGAGAATGTGTGGCTGGTTTTATTTTCTATCCAGACCACCCAAACTTTCTTCATATCAGGAAGAAGCTTTTTTGCTTTCTTATTATTGATGTTTTCACTTGAGTAGTACTTTTAATTTCTTTCTAGAACAGTTTTGTTGCACAACTCAGGTGTTTGGTGCAAGAGGCTTACCTTTCAGCCTATCTCAACTTTTGAAGTTCCTCTCTCAGTAAGCCTAAACATTTGTAACATTTCATTGAAAGTGAGAGACATGGCCAGGCATGGTGGCTCATGCTTGTATTTCCAGCACTTTGGGAGGCTGAAGCAGGCGGATTATGAGGTCAGGAGTTTGAGACCAGCCTGACCAACATGGTGGAACCCCATCTCTACTAAAAATACAAAAATTAGCTGGGCGTGGTAGTGCGCAACTGTAATCCCAGCTACTCAGGAGGCTGAGACAGGAGAATCGCTTGAACCCGGGAGGCAGAGGTTGCAGTGAGCAGAGATTACGCCACTGCACTCCAGCCTGGGGGACAGAGTGAGACTCCATCTCAAAAATAAATAAATAAATAAATAAATAAATGCATAAATAAATAAAGTGAGAGACATGTCACTCTTCCTATCACTTGAAAACTTCGAGGCTATTGTAGGGTTAACTGGCCTAATTTCAATATTGCTAAAATAGATAATAGGGAGGGTCAAAGACAGGGAGAGAGATAGGGAATGGCTGGAAAGTGGAGCAGTCTGAACACGCATAATATTTATCTATTAAGTTTACTGTCTTATGTGGGCATAGTTCATGGCTGACCAAAGCAATGATAATAAACATCAAAAATAACTAATCACAGATTAACATAATAATGAAAATATTTATGAAATAATCAAATATTGTGAGAATTACCAAAACGTGACACAGAGACATGAAGTGAACACAAGCTGTTGGAAAAATGGCATCGATAGATTTGCTCAATGAAGGATTGTCATAAACCTTCAATTTGTAGAAAATCAATTTCTGCAAAGAGCAGTAAAGTTTAACACAATAAATGTAGGTATGCCTATATTCATTTTTTTCCAAAAAGAAATTAAGAGTTAGGTAACTTTTCTAAAGTGATTGTATGAAAGAATGAAGATAGAGTTAAGAGAAAAACAATTCTGATTCTAGGGAAATGCAAATCAAACCACAATGAGATAACACCTCATACCAGTCAGAATGGGGATTATTAAAAAGTCAAGAAACAACAGATGCTGGCAAGGCTGTGGAGAAACAGGAATGCTTTTACACCGTTGGTGGGAATGTAAATTAGTTCAACCATTGTGGAAGACAGTGTGGCAATTCCTCAAAGACCTAGAACCAGAAATACCATTAGACCCAGCAATCCCATTACTGATTATACCCAAAGGAATATAAAACATTCTATTATAAAGAAACATGCACATGTATGTTCATTGCAGCACTATTCACAGTAGCAAAGAGAATCAACCCAAATGCCCATCAATGATAGATTGGATAAAGAAAATGTGGTACATACACACCATGGAATACTGTGCAGCCATAAAAAGGAAACAAGATCATGTCCTTTGCAGGGACATGGATGGAGCTGGAAGCCGTTATTTTCAGCAAACTAACACAGGAACAGAAAACCAAGCACCACATGTTCTCATTTAAAAGTGGAAGCTGAACAATGAGAATACATTGACACACAGAGGGGAACAACACACACTGGGGCCTGTTGGGGCTGGTGGGGAGGGAGAGCATCAGGATAAATAGCTAATGCATGAGAGGCTTAATATCTAGGTGATGGGTTGATAGGTGCAGCATACCACCTTGGGACACACTTGCCTATGTAACAAAGCTGCACATCCTGCAAATTTATCCTGGAACTTAACATTAAATTAAATTAAAAATAAAGTTGATTCTAAGCATTCTGTAACCATATCAGATATATGGTTGTGGTTGATAGCTCGAATGTCAGAGATGGAGAACTGCCTGGGTTTGAAGAATGGCGTCCAAACTCCCAGCAATTCGACTTTGGTCTAGTTAATTAACTGCTTTGCATTTCCATCCATGCAAAGTGCAAATAATAATATTTATATAGGACAGTTATGAGAATTAAACATGTTAATGCATTTAAAATACTTAAGCTTATGACTGACATGTTATTAATGCACACAAAATGTTAAAATGTTAGTTATATTTATTCATAAAATTTATTATGAATCTCTGCCATCTGGAACTGACATTCTATTAGCGGGGACAAACGCTGAACTAACAACCATGTAAATTTTTATGTAATTACCAATTTTGGTAAGTACTACATAGAAAAGAAAAAAGTAATATAAATTATAAAAGTGATTAGGTAGTTCAAGATATTCAAGTATTTCTTTTTCTGTTCCTTGCTGTGGGTGTTAAAATCTTTTTATATTTGTTTTCTTAAATTTTCATACAATAATTCATTTTTATATATGTATATGGTGTTTCCACATAGCAATACATAAGGAAAAAAAGTTGATTAGGATAAAAATATCCTGACTCTCAACTGAAAAGTAGGTAAAAGTTACATTCAGTAATACAAAAAAAAAAAAAAATATCAGCTTATACAACTATTTCATGAGGTCGTATTTCTAATGGAAATTTAGTATCATCACTTCAAAGTATTTTTAGAAATACGGTATAAATCATATATGAATTAGGGTTCTCTTAGAGGGACAGAACTAGTAGGATAGATGTATATATAAAGGGGAGTTTATTAAGTATTAAATTACACAATCACAAGGTCCCACAACAGGCCGTCTGCAAGCTGAGGAGAAAGGAGAGCCAGTCTGAGTCCCAAAACTGAAGAACTTGGAGTCCAATGTTCAAGGGCAGGAGGTATCCAGCATGGAAGAGAGATGTAGGTTGGGAGGCTAGGCCCATCTCTGCTCTTCACATTTTTCTTCCTGTTTTGTATTTGTTGGTGGCTGTTTAGATGGTGCACACCTGATTAAGTGTGGGTCCACATTCCCCAGCCCACTGACTCAAATGTTAATGTCCTTTGGCAACACCCTTACAGACACACCAAGGATCGACATTGCATTCTCCAATCCAATCAAGTTGACACTCCATATTAACCATCACAATACAATTAATAAAACTAATACATAATTTTAAAATTATAAAATCTCATTTATCCCTTAAATTTTAGGCCTTTAGTTTTAGAAGCACTCAAAAGTCAAAGTTAAAAAAGTTACTATCATTATAATGTTACAGTCAAATGCCCAGTAATGTACATTAATGATTTCATTTTAGAAAACATGTGCACAGTTCTTACTGGCCTAGAACAGAAAATGAGGACATTGTGTGCAAATCAATGGGGACATTGTGTCTCTGGAAGTGACTAGAGTTTTGGGTATTTTTCCTTTTTTTAAAAAAATGTCAACTTTTATTATAGATTAAGAGACATACATGCAAGTTTGTTACATGGGTAAATTGTATGACACTGAGGCTTAAGGTCCCAACAATCCTGTCACCCAGGATGTAAGGATAGTACCCAACAGGTGGCTCTTCAGCCCATGACCCCCTTCTTTTCCGCTCCATCTAGTGATGCCCAGTGTTTGTTATTCCCAACTTTACAATTAGGCATTTTCAATGTTTAGCTCCTACTTACAAGTAAGAACATGTGGTATTTGGTTTTCTGTTCTTAAGTTAGTTTGCTGAGGATAATGGCCCTCAGCTACATCCACGTTGCTGCAAAGGGCATGATTTTGTTCTTTCTTACGGCTGCATGTATTAATCCGTTCTCACACTGCTATAAAGATACTATCTGAAACTGGGTAATTTATATATAAAAAAGGAGGTTTAGTTGGCTCACAGTTCTGCATGGTTGGGGAGGCCACCAGAAACTTGCAATTATAGTGGAAAGCGAAGGGGAAGCAAGGCACCTCTTACATGGTGGCAGGAGATAGAGAGAGAGAGAGAGTGCGCATCAGATACTGCCACTCTTAAACCATCATATCTCATGATAACTCTATCACGAGAACAGCATGGGGGAAACTGCCCCCATAATCCGAACACTTCCCACCAGGTCCCTTCCTCAACACCTGGGGATTATAGTTCAAGGTGATATTTGGATGGGGAGACAGAGCCAAACAATATCACTACATAATATTCCATGATGTATATGTACCACATTTTCTTTATCCAGTCCACTGTTGATGGGCGCATAGGTTGATTCCATGTCCTTGCTATTGTGAATAGTGCTGCAGTGAACATATAGGTGCATAGGTCTTTTTGATAGAATGAATTATTTTTCTCTGGGTATATACCTAGTAGTGGGATTGCTGTGTCACATGGTAGTTATTTTTTAAGTTCTTTGGGAAATCTCCAAACTGCTTTTCACAGTGGTTGAATTAGTTTGCATTACCACCAAAAGTTTATAAGCATTGTATTTTCTCCCCAGCCTCGCCAACATCTGTTATTTTTTACTTTCTAATAATTGCTATTGTGACTGGTGTGAGATGGTATCTCCTTGTGGTTTGGATTTGCATTTCTCTGATGATAAGTGATACTAAGCATATTTTCATATGTTTATTGGTTGCTTGTATGTTTTCTTTTGAGAAGTGTTTGTTCAGGTACTTTTCCCATTTTTAAATTGGATTATGTGGTTTTTTGCTTGTTGATTTGTTTAAGTTCCTTACAGATTCTGGGTGTTAGATCTTTGTCAGCTGAATAACTTACAATTATTCTTTCCCATTCTGTAGGTTGTCTGTTTACTTTGTTGGTAATTTCTTTTCCTGTGCAGAAGCTCTTTTGTTTAGTTGGATCCTACTTGTCAATTTTTGTGTTTGTTGAAGTTGCATTTGGGCTTAGCCATAAATTCCTTGCCAAAGTCTACGTAGAAAAGGATATTTCCTAGGTTTTCTTTTAGGATTGTCATAGTTTCAGGTCTTGCATTTGAATCTTTAATCCATCTTGAATTAATTTTCATATATGGTGAGAGGTAGGGTTCTAGTTTCATAGACCTCATTCAATGGTTGCATATGGCTAGCCATTTATCCCAGAACCATTTATTGAATAGGGAATCCTTCCCCCATTGCTTATTTTTATTGATTTTGTTAAAGATCAGATGGTTTTAGGTATGTGGGTTTATTTCTAGATTCTCTATTCTGTTCCACTGGTCGATGTGTCTGTTTTTATACCATACCATGCTGTTATGGTTAATGTAGCCTTACATTAGTTTGAATTTAGGCAATGTGATGCCTTTGGCTTTGTGCTTTTTATGCTTACAATTATATTGCCTATTCAAGCTCTTTTTTTTTTTTTTTTTTTTTTTTGCTGTTGTTGATTTAAATGAACTTTAGAATAGATTTTTCTAATTCTGTGAGAATGACCTTGGTATTTTGATAGGGAGAGTGTTTAGTCTATAAATTGCTTTGGGCAGTATGGCCATTTTAACTATACTGATTCTTCCAATCCATAAGCATGGAATATTTATTATTTTTTTTTTGTCCCTGATTTCTTTCAACAGTATTTTGTAGTTCTCTTTGTAGACATTTTTCACCTCCTTGGTTAGATAAACTCCTAGGTATTTCATTTTGTTTGTGACTATGATAAATGCGATTGTGTTCTTGATTTGGTTCTCAGCTAGAATGTTATTGGTGTGCAGAAATGCTACTTTTCTTTTAACTGATTTTGTATTATGAAACGTTACTGTATTTGTTTATCAAGAGTGTTTAGGTGGAGTCTTTGGGGTTTTGTAGATATAGAATCATATCATTGAAAGAGACAGATTGACTTCTTCTTCTCCTATTTTGATGCTTTTTATTTTATTTTCTCTCTTGCCTGATTGCTCCTGCTAGGACTTCCAGTGCTATGTTAAATAGGAGTGGTGAGAGTGAGCGTACTTGTCTTGTTCCAGTTCTCAAGGGGAATGCCTGAGGTTTCTCCCATTCTGTATGATTTGGCTGTGGGTTTCTCATATATGGCTCTTATTATTTTGAATTATGTTCCTTCGATGCCTAGTTGGTCGAGGGTTTTTAACATGAAGGGATGTTGGATGTTATTGAAAGCTTTTCGCGTGTATTTTGGCTATAATACCAAAAATAAGAAGTGTGTCATAACAACAGAGGCATGAAGAGACAGCCTTCTTTTCCCTTATTTCCCTCATTACAGAGTTACCATTTTAGGTCCATTAAATGTATTTTCCTACTCTATAAGGTGTCCAGTTCAAAAAAATCACACAAGGGCCTAGAGACCTGAAGATGAACTCTAGAGAATGGTATAATATGTTTTGTGTGGATAGAGTATTTCATTTTTAAGTATTTATTACCTTCTGATAGATTATGTCACTCAATCATGGTGTCTAATATATAATATTACTTTTATAGGTAAATTTATAAGTCACCATTTCAGACATATATTTCTCAAAATTAGGACTATAGAACATTCAGGAACTTGGATTTGTAAAGGGATCGGCTGCTGGTATGACCGAACATACAATAATAAGTAAACTAATGTTAAAAATAAATTTTAAATACACATAATAAAATATTCTATACCTTCCTGGGTTATAAAATAAATACAGTTGATCCAATAATTTTTAAGTGAATATGAAATTCCCTTCTACATATTTAGTTTCAACATCCCTGCAGAAATTCTGGGAGAGAGGAAAGAGAGTTACAATGTACTTAGAGTTTGTTCATCAGGGTGTGGCCTGGGACAGACTGTGCTGGTCTTTTTCTTGTGGAACCTTTGCTGTATCACCTTGCCCTAGGATATTGCACTGGCTTTTCTCTGTCATCTACACTTCTAATAAAGAGAGAAGGATGAGGCTATAATAAAAGTTTTCCCTTGGAGTAGTCTCTCTAGTTTGTGAGACTTCTCAGATTTAATGAATAAGAAAATATAAATGCTATATCGAAGTTTGATGTATCTCTTCAGCCTGTTTCAAGGCTATGCTACTTGTTAGCATATCCTTCACATGCCATTAAACTTTTTGGGTTTCGGAGGACACCCAACATGACTTTCCGGGAAGCATCTTGTATCTGTCCTTGAACACGCTTCAACTTCTTTGTGTAGTGGGGCAAACTGAACTTCTATATGGGCACATGTTTTCATTAGGCTTCTTCCCATGACAGAGATGTTTCATGTTACACTACATTTGTTGACTGTTAAAGTAAGGCAGTACATTTAACTATCAACACAGATAGCTATTCTTGCTAAGAACTATATTTTGAACTCAGTGTCTAAGAATATGTACAAAAAACTTAGTTGAGAGATACAATTCATATATCCATGAACATTTATTGCACACGTATTTTGTATGCAGTGAATCCTCCAGATACCATTCTGTGCATTGGCAAGATAAGATTGAACAATTTGGACACGATCTCTGGCTTCACAGAGCTAACATTCTACTAGAGATACAGTTTTTATACAGAAGCAACATGCATGGTGGGCTAAGAGCTTGAATTCTGAAGTTGTACCTGAATTTAAATCCTACTTCAAGCACATTTTAGATGTGTGATCTTGAGCCTCTCTTACATCATTCATAAAGTGCACATAGCAATACAGATTAATAATCCTTTATCTGAAACTCTTGGGGGCAGATATTTTTCAGAATTCAGAAAAATTGTATATTTAGAAAGGTAATGTGGTACATATCTGTGTAATATTTAACAACCTAAGTAGGTCTGCAAAAGCATTTTTTTTTTTTTTTTGCAAAGAAACACATGAATAGTCACTCTCAGTGGAATAAGCAGAGATTATAAACAGTCTCACCTCAGTTCAGGTCAACAGTATTTGACAATAAAAGGGTTTTAATGTCAAACTTCTGATAAAAACAAACAGCAACAATGAAAGCAGCCTTTGGTTTTCATCATGTTTTTGGATTTCAGGATTATAGCTTAGTGTTTATGGATATGTAGCACTTGAAGAAGACAACTTATGTCTTGTCAGCACAGATTCTGGCATGTGGTGGGTTCTTATTTGTTATTAATATCAGAATTGGCCTGGCTATTTCTTTAGAAAGTAAAATAATTATTATTGACTCAACCATACCAGCAGATATTTATATACGTGAACTGCTTTCATTTGACACCTTACTTCTCCTCAAATTATTTTTACAGAATGGACCTTTAGAATTTTTATGTGGAAATATTATGAAACGGAGGCTTGTGAGACTGACTATATTATTTGCTTCATATTTACCTTAATGTTATAGATTATGTGTCTTTCTGTGCAATGACTGGTAGAAATCTTACAAAATAGAGATCAATCTCCAGCAAAGTACAAGGCTTCACTGTATAAACTAAATATGTTATTTTATTCTTAACGTTCTTTCATTTCCTACAATATTTAACCACCTTTTCTTGATTTTTAATAAATTCACTTTTTAAACTTTTCACCTGTATTTTCATATGCTGTCTCAAGCCTCTCTGTATCAAGACATAAAGAATAAATTTGTGCATTATATATAGATATACATATATATGCATGTATGTGTGTGTGTATATATATATATATATATATATAATATACCCACAGTGTATTTCTCTTTTTTTGTTTGTTTGTTTTTGAGATGGAGTCTCACTCTGTCGCCCAGGCTGGAGTGCAGTGGCGCGATCTCAGCTCACTGCAAGCTCCGCCTCCCCGGTTCATGCCATTCTCCTGCCTCAGCTTCCCGAGTAGCTGGGACTACAGGCGCCCGCCACCACGCCCGGCTAATTTTTTGTATTTTTAGTAGAGACGGGGTTTCACTGTGTTAGCCAGGATGGTCTCTATCTCCTGACATTGTGATCCGCCCGCCTCGGCCTCCCAAAGTGCTGGGATTACAGGCCACAGAGTGTATTTCTGCTTTTTCTATCTCCTTCATATTTTCAGATCCTAGACTAATCCAATAACCATCATCTATTTACTATACATTTTTATTTTCAATTTTAATTGCAATTATATATCATGTTTTTTGTGCATGTATGTGTGTGTGTGTGGTGTGTGTGTTCAATTGGCTCTTGTGAGTTAGCCTAGAAAAGTAATCATCGTTTATACTCTGATTTCTATCAAGAAATAAGCTACATGTTTCTATTACAGTTCCATATTGACATAAAAACTGTTTCTAAATTGGAAAGCAAGCTATGTGCCAACTTATTTATTGCATATTTTTAAAGAATATTTGTGTTTCACTATTAAGTCACTTTATTTCTTCGCAATATACATTGTAAAAATCTTCGAATAATTTTTTTTTTTCTGAATCACCTATTCCTAGAAATGTGGATACAAAGGAAAGAAAAAATAAGAGGACAACATTTATGTTTTTCTCTAGAAAACAATGTTTTCTACAATATTGATTTGTAATTTTTATATTTTCCCTCTTCTTTAACCTCTAAGGTTTTCATTTATCATGTAAAATAATTTTAAAATTAGAAACAAATCATTTTATATGAGTTTAGCACATCTCATTTTTTCCTACTTTCACATTAATTCATTACACTCAAATTTCATTAACTGAGAATTTGTAATAAAAATAACTATTCATCCCTGCCATGCTACTTAGCATTTCTATTAGCCCATCCACACATCCTGTTGCACTTTACAAGGCAGAAACTCTGAATTGCTTACAGGTCACCAAGCACACCCTGGCATTTCAGACTTTTATCTCTTTACAACTGTTTTTCCTCTGCCTGTAGCAAATGTCTTCTTCTCCTTTGTTCACTAGAATACATCCTATGTGACCTTCACATCCCAAATCAGAGGTCATTGCTTCCAGAAATTTTCTACTGACAGTCCAAGGGAGCATTCCTTTGTGTTACTTCTAGTGTTCCTCTGTATTTCTCTTTACCAGATACATGTGTGCATATTTGTGTTTATTACATTGTACTGTACGAAATTTCAGTGAGTTTCCTTTTTAGTATTTGTATAAATTTAAGGGCTACAAGTGCAGTTTTATTACATGGATATATTGCATAGTAGTGAAGTCTGGGCTTTCAGTGTAACCATCACCCAAATATTACCCATTAAACAATTTTTCATCTCTCATCCCCTCCCATCCTTAGTGAGTTTCTTGATAGGAGGCATGTAGCTTTTTCATTGCTCTACCCTTACCCAGTCATAGCATTTCCTATATTTTCATTGATTGTATACAGGCTTAAAATAAATTAGGTTGAAATTAAACTATGTATGTTAGATTTTTTTAAAAAATGATCCATTTCATAGAAGGACTTAAATAGTAGGCCAATACCCATTGGTAATGTGAGTGATGAAGAAGGTGGAAGAAGAATATTAGCAGTTTAGATTTACACCTTGAGTTTGAGTGCCAGTTAACTATCCAAGTCAGTAGTAAGATTAGATTGTGGGCCACTGGAGAAAGATTACACATAAGGAGAAAATCAAAAGGAAGAAAGGTGTCCAAAGTGATAAACTTGCAGCAATACCTATATCTTGAGAAATTTCATCATTTAATGCGTTTACATATGGAAAGTGCTTGGGAAGGATTCCAAAAGGATGGTATGAGAAATGCTGCAGGGAATACGGGAGAAGTTGTAATTCTGTAAAATGAAAGGGAAAGGGAATCTCAAAAAGAAATGACTGTTTATTGTGTTAAATATATGCATCTGGGAGACATTCTTGATGTTAGTGATAGTAATTTCATTGCTGTAATGTGAAGAAATTTTAGTATTTTGAAAGATAAATGGATTTTAAGAAAAGAGAGATGATCCCTACAAATTTTGAAGAGGAACACACTAGATTGTGCTAGAGAAGGATATGGGGTTGACAGAGGATTTTTTTAAATGTAGGAACAACTTAAAGAATATTACTTTAGATAAATAGTTTAGAATGAGGTTAACATAAAAGAACAAAAGGAAATATTGAAAATAACAAAATGGGAATAATATATTGTTTGATAAGTAGAAGTTGCAGATTTGCACTGACAATGGTGATACATAATAAAGTCTTGGCATCATAAGTAAGTTTGTAGACTGGAAATGATTAGCTTGAGAATCTTGCTGTACCTGGTATCTTACTGTCTGAGACAATAGCTAGTGGGAAGCTAACAATTTATCAGAATGGTAAAAGTTAAAAGCATCTTCTCTTACAGTGAGAAGAGAAAACATACTAGAGATAAATAGAAAGATGTTCAGATAGCCGTGCATCTTCAAAAATGAGGCTGGATACATAGAATCTGTGGGCACACAAATCTGCAAAACTTTCATGATTGTCTCCAGTGGCCCTCAGTAGACTGGCTATGGAAACAAGGAGAATACATGGTGATATTAATGCAAGTTTGGAGTTTTCAGAATTGATATTACATAAACAAAAAGAGAAGCAATAGAGTTAACATTTTTCAGATGATAGTCAAAGGGATGGAACACTAAATTGAATCTAAATTTGATTTAGGAGAGAAAGCAAAAAGGAGTCATTTGTTCTGGCTGATGGTGCCATTGACAGTGATGAGCTATCCTAGTAAATGGTACAAAGGCAAACATATGGTTGTGGACAGTGAGCCTAGAAAGTAACACCTCCTTGTAAATACTGTGACGTTGCCAGCAGTCATTTTCATCATAAATTCTATAGAATAACATGTGGATGCTGCATGAAGGTTTTTTAATATTTAGTTTCTACTGGGACTATGTTAGTCTAACATTAAATTTATTGTTTATTATAGGGTTAGATCCATTTATACAGCAGAAGACCTCACTAAGTAGTATATTTTCCAATAAAAACTAAAACCTGAATTTAAAATCTTAGGAGCTGATTATATTGCAGTGGAAATTTGTCTCGCTTCATTATTTCATGAAACTTTTCATTCATGTTGGTATCTAGATATACTAGACAAGATGTTACGGTAGTCAGAGCATGCTTTTCACCCTGCCTTATTATTATTATTTTGTTTTTGAAAAAGAACAAGATAAATTGTCATCTTAAACCCATAACATTAAGTATTTCATAACTTCTTAAAAATAAAAAGCAAATTTTATCTTGTAAAATTTTCATCTAATATTTTATTTTCATGAATAATTACTGATGTATCTTAACAGAAATTGTTGATAATATTAGCAATAATTCATATTCTTACCACAATTTACCACTGACAAATTACTTTTATATGTATTATCTTCTATAGAGATAATTACATTAAACTCTACAACAAATATAGATTTTTAAAATTTGGTTTATTTTTATTATTATTATTTTAATAGTTTTGGGAGAACAGGTGGTGTTTGGTTGCATGGAAAAGTTCTTTAGTGATGGTTTCTGAGATTTTGGTGCACTGATTACCCAAGCAGTGTACACTGTACCTGTGTAGTCTTTTATTCCTCACCCTCCTCCCACAGTTCCTCCCAAGTACCCAAAGACCATTATATCATTCTTTAGGTTTAGCATCCTCATACCTTAGCTCTTGCTTATAAGTGAGAACATATGATGTTTGGTTTTCCATTTCTGAGTTACTTCACTTAGAATAATGGTCTCCAGCTCCATCCAGGGTGCTGAAAATGTCACTATTTCATTCCATTTTATGGCTGAGTAGTATTCCATGGCGTGTGTATGTGTGTGTGCATGTGCACGTATGTGTGTGTGTGTGTGTATGTATATATATATATATATATATATATATATCACATTTTCTTTATTCACTCATTGGTTGATGGTCATAGGCTGGTTTCATATCTTTGCAATTGTGAATTGTGCTGCTATAAACATGCATGTGCAAGTGTCTTTTTCATATAGTGACTTCTTTTCCTCCAGGTAGATACTCAGTCGTGGGCTTGCTGGATCAAATGATAGTTCTACTTTTAGTTCTTTAAGGAATCTCCATACAGTTTTCCATGGTGGTTGTACTAGTTTACATTCCCACCAGCAGTTTAAAAGTGTTCTCTTTTCACCACATCCACGCCAATATCTGTTTATTTTTAAATTTTTACTTATGGCCATTCTTGCAGGAAAAAGTTGGTATCTCATTGCGGTTTTAATTTACATTTTCCTGATGATTACTGAGGAACAATTTTTTTCATATGTTTGTTGGCTATTTGTATATCTTCTTTTGAGAATCATCTGCTCATGTCATTTTCCCACTTTTTGATGGGATTATTTAGTTTTTCTTGCTGATTTGTTTGAGTTTTTTGTAGATTCTGGATATTCGTCCTTTGTCGGATGCATAGTTTGCAAATATTTTCTCCCACTCTGTGGGTTGTCTGTTTATTCTGCTAATTATTTCTTTTGCTGTACAGAAACTTTTTAGTTGATTAGGTCCCCCAAATTTATCTTTGTTTCTGCTGCGTTGGCTTTTGGATTCTTGGTCATGAGCTCTTTGCCTAAGCCAATGTCTAGAAGAGCTTTTCTGATGTTATCTTCTGGAATTTTTAAAATTTCAGGTCTTAGATTTAAGTTTGTGATCCATATTGAGTTTATTTATGTATAAGTTGAGAAATGAGGATCCAGCTCTATTCTCCTACATGTGGTTTGTCAATTATCCCAGCATCATTTGTTGAATAGGGTGTCCTTTTGCCACTTCATGTTTTTGTTTGCTTTGTTGAAGGTCAGTTGGCTGTAAATATTTGGCTTTATTTCTGGGTTCTCCATTCTGTTCCATTGGTCTAGGTGCCTATTTTTATACCAGTACCATGCTGTTTTGGTAACTATAGCTTGTAGTATAGTTTGATGTTGGGTAATGTGATGCCTCTGGATTTGTTCTTTTTGCTTAGTCTTGCTTTAGCTATGCATGGTATTTTTTGGCTGCATATAAATTTTAGGATTTTTTTTCTAGTTTTCTGAGGAATTATTATTGTATTTTAATGGGAATTACATTGAATTTGTAGGTTCCTTTTGGCAATATAGTCATTTTTACAATAGTGATTCTACCCATCCATGAGCATGAGATGTTTTCATTTGTGTCATCTATGACTTCTTTCATCAGTGTTTTCAAATATATATAATTTTAATGCTCAAAGAAGGTGCAAAAATAATTGTCTGCAAGTTTATACTGGCAATGTAATAGTTAATAAAAATAAATTTTTGTTTTTGAAAATGGGAAAATAATACACAATAATCATGCTACCATAAAGAACACATTTCAGATTTGACTTTAAAAGTCCTAGGTATAAATATAAGTAACGGAGAATTTAGAAGGGCTATGAAAATAAAATGAGAGCAAAATACTCTGAAAAGTAATCCCAAAGACAATTGTTATGGTTTGACTATGTTCCCCAAAATTCATGTGTTGGAAACTTAATTCTCAGTGCAACAGTGTTGTGAGATGAGGTCTTGAAGATGTGATTAGGTCATAAGGCTCGTAAGGATTCAGATAGGGAAAATATAAAGCAATTACCCCCCGAGGAACTAACGCTCCAGTAGAGTAATTAATTGTAACAAAAAGGTAAAGACACAATATCATCGCTATTCAACATTTTTAAAAAGTACCAGGTATGTACTAAGCACTATATATAATAGTGTTCAGAAATTATCATGTTACATGCCATTGTGGAGGTTGCAGTATAATGTGAGGAGGTGGATGTTAATCAAATAATTAACAAAAAATATAAAATCGTAATAGTTATTGATATGGTTTGGCTCTGTGTCCCCACCCAGATCTCACCTTGAATTGTAATAATTCCCACATGTCATGGGACGGACCCAGTAGGAAGTAATTGAATCATGAGGGCAAGCCTTTCCCATGCTGTTCTCGTGGTAGTGAATAAGTCTCACGCGATCTGACGGTTTTATAAATGGGATTTCCCCTGTGCAGGCTCTGTTGCCTGCCACTATGTAAGATGTGACTTTGCTCATCCTTTGCCTTCTGCCATGATTGTGAGGACTCCCCAGCCATGTGGAACTATGAGTCCATTAAACCTCTTTTATAAATTACCCAGTCGTGTGTATGTTTTTATTAGCAGTGTGAGAAGAGACTAATACAGTTATACATGAAGAAAAGGATCAATACATGGAGCTACTATGTTGTACCATGGAAGATTCTGAGGTAGATTTGGTGTTCATACATGCTTCTCTGAAGAAGCAGTGACTGAGTTGAAATCTGACGAATGAGTATAAATGAGAGCAATGAGCATGTCCCCACACTCTATGGCTGGAATGGGTTTGGTGAATCCAGTGAGCTGGGAGATGGCCAAAATGGCTCATGGAAAGACTGAAATGGAATACACTGCAAAATGAGGCTGAGTGGCAGATAAGGAGCAGACCATTGAAGACCTTAGCTCTGTAAAGGGAACAAACACCAAGGGTCAAGACAAGGATGGGGTGGGGGTAGTGGAATTGTGACCTGATTGCATTTGGGATTTTAAAATGTTACACTGGCTGTAGTGTGGAGGAAAGATAAGAGAGGGCTAATGGTGATAGAAGTAGATGAGTGGGCAAGGACAAGATAATGGTGGCATGGACAGAAAGAATTGGAGGCAGATCAGAGATTTAAATATGAGACAAGTAGAGATGAATTGCTAACAAATGAGTAAAAAGATAGAGGCGGGAAAGATGTCAAGGACAAAATCTAGGTTTCTGGCTAGCTTAATTAAATGATAATGATATCATTCATCAAGTTTGGGTCTCCTCCTTCCACACCCCCCTAAAAAGGACATTAGGTTAATGTCCTTTTTAGATACCATAAATGACATGTTTAGTAGGTCCTGTTAGTAAGAAATCTCCATTTCTCTGGCCTCATATTTCTATAGAGAAGAGCTTCAAAAAATAATAATAATAACATGTTGGCCTTTATTTTTACTTCTTACTCAGTGCTCTCCAGTGAAGATGGAAAAATTATCTGGTTAATAATTTGGAGGTTAATGTTGTACTCATATCTCTCTCCCTCTCTTTCCTTTCTCTTGTCTCTTTCTTTTGAAGGTTTGGGGTATTTCTACATATTTCCAGAAAGCTTAAAAGCTTAATTTGCCTCTGCTATAGTGGGATAGATTTTGAATTATCCTTCTTGCTTGTTAAAATGTAGACAAGTTTGTCATTTTCAGGTAGAGTATGTTGAAAGCTCATTTTGGTCACAGAGATAAACTGTACTCTAATCAGTCTACCAGTAATAAAGCTTACACTTCAATCTTCCATTTATGTTTCTCCTGTGACTGTCTCTTAATTGGCTTTTAACTTATGAGGGAAAGGGAATGTGATTTAAACCTCCTAAAACTCTTACATGTAGCTCACGAAATGAGTAATCTGCCTCTAGAAGTAATTGAAGCTGTGGATATGGATGAGACTGCCTTGGGATAGAATCGAGAGGTAGGTGAATAGCCTAAGACTGAGCATCTAATCACAACTGAGTGTCAGTTCTGGTAAATTAAGATGACGGATAAAATACATCAAATAAATTTAAACAACATGAACATTATATTTGTGATTTTAGAAAATGGTAAGAAGCCAGATTGAAGTCATATCTCGTGTTTCTGGTCTTGTTAGGTGATTGGGCAGGTTCAAGTGGGAAATAACTTTTTGGAAGAGATATTTCTTTAACTGCTTCTTAAAGTTGAGTAAAAGTTAGAAAAGGGAAGAGAATGAGCAAAGCTTGAGAGGAAAAAGATAGCAGGAAATTTCAAAATCACCTTCTTCCTTCCTTTTTTCCTTAAAAACCCATCTCTGAGAACTAACACTCATTTAGGTGCTGTAACTTGAGTAAAAAATTATTCACTAGAAAAATTCTAGGACATTTATTTCAATGGTTATTTATATAGTCAATAGTAATCATCGGAAAATATACTCTGAAAATTGGAAAATATACCTATTTTATTTACTTAAATATTTCAAATTTTACACTGTTATTCTCTGAAAATATAAAAATGAAATTTCATCAAAGTTTCTTAGTCATTATTATAAAGCATGATATTTTCAGCATGAATTAGAACAAATATATAGTCTTGACATATAGCTTATTATTGGGGATTATAGAGTTGTTTGCAGTGAAGGGATTTTAGCACTTCTTTTAAAAAATTGGTTTCACAAAATGTATCACTGGAAAATGTATTTCCCTTTGGAGAATTCTGCTGTGACTACAAATTCACTCTTGTCAATTCTTTGCTATAGCTTTGCTAGAGAGCATGTATAATACTAAACTATAATATAAACTTAATTGGATTGATCCATTTATGTATTTATTGCATTTGTCTGGAAATTATTACCATAAACTTTTAAATAGTAAGTTTTAACACCTAATATGGTGTTATGATGCACATAGAAACTATTTTTAAATTCATAGAATCAAATAACTTGATTACAATTTTATGATTATCCTATCTAAGCTCCAGCCTAGTACAGGAGTCTATTTATCACTGAAGACCATTTATTAGCATATTTTAAATATAATAAAACGGAGAGCACATGCTTGTGTTATAAGACAAATCATATTTTTGTTGTTTACAAGGTTTGTTTTCATATTTGATTTGTCTTCTCCTAATTTCAATCCCTAGTCTGTCCTTCACATAATACATCAATACAAAAATCAATTACCAATTTCAAATGATAACTTTTCAAATAGATGAAGCAGTCATGGACATCACCCACACTGAAATGTTTTTTGTTTTGTTTTGTTTGAGACAGAGTGTCTCTCTGTAGCCCAGGCTGCAGTGTAGTGGTGTGATCTCAGCTCACTGCAACATCCACCTTCTGGATTCAAGTGATTCTTATGCCTCAGCATCCTGAGTAGCTGGGATTACAGGCACGTGCCATCATGCCCAGCTAATTTTTGTATTTTCAGAAGAGATAGTGTTTTCACGTGTTGTCCAGGCTGATCTCAAACTCCTAGCCTCAAGTGATCTGCCTGCCTCAGCTTCCAAAAGTTCTGGGAATATAGGCATGAGCCAAGCTGCCTGGCCCTCACACTGAAGTTTTTTAAATGTAAATTCTCTGTCAGTTACTACACAACTTAAAAGGTAAATGAGAACATTTCTTTTTGTTTTTTTCAGTTCCATCATTTACTTTTTCATATGGCTAGTTTCCAAATGCTGCACCTTTTACATGATCAGCTCTGAGAGCTTTATCTTTTATTAATTTTATTTATATTTATTAATCATGGTTATTTAAATTATTTACCTGTTGAGTGCTCTGTATGTGTTAAGATCTGTACGGACTGTTTTATATTTATTAATTTAGTAAATACCTGCTGAGTTCATTCTATATATCTGGTACTTGAATTCAGTACAGTGGAACAATGGATGTATTATAGGAATTAGACCTTATACAATTGTGGGAGGAGCTGAGGAAATACAGATGGAAAAAGGAGAAAGTTTGAGAAAAGATCACCAGTCAGTCTTCCCAAAGCACTGTCACCTTTGGCGTAAGAATGCTGAGAACCCAAGCACATTTGGTTGCTGAAGTGGGACTGCAAATGAAAGTTTGTAGAAAAGTCAGTTAGAAGCTTTTGACCCTGTAAGATCTATCTGCTGTAGGCCCACTGCTAAGAGTCTGGTAGTGGGTCCAAGGCTGCTGTTATTCAAACAGGACTAATAGATGAGAATAAGAATTAGACACAAAGCAGAAGAGAGTAAAAACAAGCTAGAGTTTGCTGGGCGCTCTGTTTCAGTCACTCTCTGTGTCTGATGTAGGTTTAGAGAGTAATGCCCACTGCTTCACTTTCCTATCCCAAATCTTGCACAAGTTCCTTTTCTGTTCAACTCTAATCCAGAACTATACAGAGAAAAGAACACTGGGTAGTATAGTTAATAGCTTAACTATTAGAGAGCCAATAGTTCAAATCTGCAAGGGATGCTTGGGATTCAGTGGTGAAAAGACAGAAAAAGTTCCCGGCTTCTTGCAGTTACATTCTAGTGGTAGAGTCAGAAAATAATAAATATTTTATTTAATGTCAAGCAGTGGAAGTTCAGGAAAAATAATTAAGCAGAGAAAGGAATGGAGAATGATGCCTTGGAGCAGCATGAGTGGAGGATGAGATGAGGCTTCCCTTTTTGAGTAAGGTGGATGAGGAAGACTCATCTAAGGAAATGCAAATGAGCCTTAGAGACCTCAGTGATGTAATGTGAATCTTTCAGCTACCTAAAACAGATCAGTACTGGCAGAGGGTAGGCAGCAGGTGGGAAAAAGCTTGGTGATTTTTGGAAGAGCTGGGTAGTGTGTCTAAAGTTGAATGAGTGAAATGGAGAGTTCTAGGAGCAGATTTAGAGACCTTTCCAGGGATTCGTTCAAAGAGAACATTATAGGCAAGAAATGAGTTTGGACAGTGTATGATAGGAGTCCACTGGAGAGTTTTAAGCAGAGATGAGACAAGTTTGAATTTACATTTTATTTTATTTTATTTTTGTGGGAGACCAGAGTTTTATTATTATTCAAATCAGTCTCCCCAAGCATTCAGGAATCAGAGATTTTAAGGACAACTTGGTGGGGAAGGGGAAGCCAGTGAGCCAGCAGTGTTAATTAGTTAGGTAGGAGATGAAATCATAGGGAATTGAAGCTGTCCTCTTGTGTTGAGTCTGTTCCTGGGTGGGGGCCACAAGATCAGAGGAGCCAATTAACCCATCTGGGTGGTGCCAGCTAATCCATCAAGTGCAAGGTCTGCAAAATATCTCAAGCACTGATCTAGCAAGCAGTTCAGGGAGGGTCAGAATCTTGTAGTCTCCAGCTGCATTACTCCTAAACCATAATTTCTAATCTTGTGGCTAATTTGTTAGTCCCGCAAAAGCAGTCTAGTCCCCAGGCAAGAAAGAGGTTTGTTTTGGGAAAGGACTGTTAACATCTTTGTTTTAAACTATAAACTAAGTTCCCCCCAAAGTTAGTTCAGCATACGCCCAGGAATGAACAAGGACAGCTTGGAGAACAAGATAGAGTCTGTTAGGTTAGATCTCTTTCACTGTCTCAGTCATAATTTTGCAAAGGCAGTTTCAATCCCTCCCTTTGGGTTTTAAAACACCTCAGTCTTATGGTGTAGGCTATGAAGATGGGACAAATCCTGCCATCTTTGTAGAGAGTAGATTCTAGTGAGCCAACGCGAGAAAAATGGAGTCTACGTGAAAAATGATAGCTCAAACTGGGAATCTAGCTGATGTGGTAGAAAGAAATATATCCTGAATCTACCTTGTAGGTAGAGCTATATAGTAAGACTAGCTAATAGACCATTGTTAAAAAAGCAAATGGAGTTAAGGATCATCCTAATTTTTTTAGCAAATAAGTGAGTTTTGGCAGTATTTGCAGAGATGAGTAAGAATGGAACACCAGTGAGTTTAGGAGATAAATTATTCTCTATTAGAAGTTAGAGATTTTGTGTTGATTAGGCAGTTACAAAGAAAGGAATTGAGGTGAAGCGAGGAGAGATGGATCTTGAGGTGTACATTTTGTAGTTATTCAAGTCCATAATGTGTTTAGGGACACGATACTAGAAAATCAGTGGGGAAGATGGTATAGAGTTTAAAAAGTGAAGAGAAGTGATATTCTTGTGGCAGAGATTGTGTACAGCTTAATAAGAGAAGTGTTGTTACATTCTTATGGCATATGCTTACCTGGAGGGAGTAATACTTCTTATGCATAACCTGATTTATATCCTATTTTCCTTCACAACATATTTGAGCTGATATTCAATAGTACTTTCGGCACTCCAGAATAAAATGCAAACAGAGGGTATTTGGGTGCAAGAGAGAACCAGGGTAGTTAAATTTTGAAGCCGAAAGTAAGTTAGCACAGGTGTATTAAAAAGAAATGATGATGAAGATGAGCTGCAGATTTTTTTGCAGTGTCCAAAACAAGAGGAGCAACACAATTAGTCAAATTGTTAGAAGATTTATAATATTCATAAATTAAAAAATAAAAAAGAGAAATGGAAAAGGAAGAATTGCTCTGAAAATATTTGCGAAGGCTCTGGGCTTCTATGCGCTTCAAGTAGTGTTAAACCAATTTCCTTTGAATTGTCTGAGATGATATTACATAGTATGGCAAGTGATATTTGGAATTCTTGTGACATTATGTTACTGAAATGAAATTCAATAAAAACAGTCCTACAGGGACCCAAGCAGTTTTATACAAGTTCTTAATTCTCTAGTAGTCTGTCTTGATCCAAGATAAACTTCATTTATTTCAGGTAATCTTCCACAAAATTCTCTCAACTAGGAGTTTGATAATTATTGCGGAGGAAAGAGTTATTCTTTCTTCAAAGGAACTATACTTCTTTCTCTTCCTGTTCATATGTGGGAAACACATGATACCATGTATTATATTTTTCTATATTCCTTGGGATGTTAAACTTACAACTGGACAATACTCCAAGTTCCCTGTGATCGTAGTTGATATGACAGGATTACCAACTCCTTTGGATAAAATAAATTGGATTTTTAAATTAAGTTCCAAACTTTTGGGAGTGAGAAATATTTTGGTAGTCAAGAAATGCTCATGATGATGACTACAGTGATAAACTGGAAGTAATATTTTATGAACAATGACACATAAGCCACCAACATGTAGTAGTTAGGAATAACTATAAAACATCTATAAAAGAACTAAAATTTAAAAAACCCTCAGTGTAATGAATATGAGAAATAAAAATCTCAACATCAATAAGTGAGTCAATTTAACAATATTTCTCACTATTTCTATAGGGTAATAATAGGCTTTTGAACTGAAAAAAAAAACACAAGGACAAGCTTCTAGTTTCTTCTGATATTTCAATAAAAATTGTCTATTTACAACAGCAGTCCTAACAACAAAAAATACTACTTTTTGTACTCCTCTGATTAAACAAAAATTCAAAAGTTGCTGTAACCAGCGGAGCTAATAATCATTATTAAGTATTTACTAGGATAAAATAATTTAATGAATGGAAAAAACATAGTTCTCATGACTATCTAAATTATATTTCAAATGTTAAAATTAAGTCTTGTATTGTTATTAAACATTTTTAAGGCAGTTAAATTTTTAATTGTGTTGAATTCAGCAGAATCTTTTAGGTTATTATAATAATTATAAGATGAATTTTCTTGACTACCAAACCAAAAGAATTATTTCAAATAGTTTAAATACAATTTTCTGTAGAAAGAGAAGTAAGGAAGATGATTTTTTCCACATGAGTATCATTATTAAGTAGACGACAGCAAATACAACCAAGAAAATCCATCTTTGAAGTGTGCTAAAGGGTGGCTCGTTTAGATATGGCAATTAATCACTGCATTATTTATAGTACTTTAGGAACAGCTCATACTACATTAATCAGGGATAACTTCTGCTTAATTAACAAGACTGCCAAAAAATGTCAAACACAAGCACAAAAACACAATGGAATAAAAACAAGAAAACAAGTGTTAGCTAGCGACTGATCACCACAAAGTGAAATTTTAACTTGCATCACAATATTTTACTTGCTTGAACTTTTATACTTTAGCTGGATATTTCATGAAACAATGATTTCTTCTCAAGGTTGAAAAGGGTGCTGTTTAGGACACATAGTAGCAAAATAAGGTAATCCATATTATATAGTGTTTCACTTCTGACCACCTCTTCTGTAGTATGTTTGTGTAGCTTATTCTGTCTAGGCAACTGCCTACTTTCCCACATGGATTGGGCAGGCATTACTGAAGTGCCAAAATAGACTGTAGTTAGATTGCCTAGTTTAAATTCTGGCACCATTATGTCCCAGCTGTGTGATTTAAGATAAAGTAATCAACTTCTCTGTACCTTCATTTAATAATTTATGAAAGAGATGAAAAATGCCAACTAACTTACAAGGTGGTTATGCAAATTAATATATTTAAAGCATTGACCAATCTGTAACTACTCAATATGTATTAGGTGTTATTATTATTTGTATTTTTTAATCAGGAAAATTATCCTCTATCTTCTTTAGCTTTCTATAGCTCTCTCTTCCTTAGCCTCTGAAAGATACCCTAATCCCACCTACTTTCTTTCTCTTTAGCATCTCACTTGGACACCTGAGCAACTGCTGTATGCATAGTACAATGCAATGAATACTTTATGATTCAAACACACAGTTCAGGCTTTCTATGGATAACTTGTACTTCATACATCTCTGGCATGTAGTTTTCTCAGATATTTGATCAGTTTCATACGTCCAAAGTTATGTCACATTTAATGAAACTACAACTAATAATAAGACCTTGGGTCATTCTCTGACCACCAATACTGAAATACTTAGAATAACACAAATTCCTAGGACTTCTTGGTCCATGGAGTATATGGTAACATGATATACAAAGAACTTTCATGTGATGAGCTAAAGCAGGAAAATGGTATTCAGGGTAGAAAAGGTATATGCTTTGCTTAAGGATGTGATAAACAATGTAACACAGTTGGGAATAACCAATAATTGTAGATGTCTACCTGATCTAGTCTGTCCATTTTAAATGACAGCAGCAATCAGTATTAATGCTAAAACAAGGAATTACGAACATAGTGCAACCTTCAGATGCACAGAAATGATAGCTTCATCTAAATCCAGAAGATACTGCTTAAGTGAGGTTCTGTAGATACTCAAGTATATGAAGAGCAACAGTATGAAATGCTTCCCCTTTGGAAATACAATCACAAAGAACAAGAGCAAATATCTTTCCTTTGATTTGTTGAAAAACTTTATTATATATTATGTGAAATTATCACATACATTTTTTTCACCTTTTCTTTCCACTGATACAAGCATTTGTTCATGGACCTGAAGGGACCTTCTCTCTCTTTTATTACTATATAAACCCTAGACATGCAAAAAGCATAAGGTCACCTCCTAGAAGAAACCTTCCTAGATTATCTGACATGAAAATCATATTTAGTAGGTGAGCCATCCAAGGGCTCATGTTTTAAAATGGAGGAGGGTGAGCATACCTATGTGTGTTAGTGTCAGGACACAGGTTTTTGACCAATGGTATCAAAATCACTGGGTTAATGTCATTTCCCTTCAATCTCACCTACTAGGAACTCAGATCACATTGAATTATTAAATAGTGGACTTGAATTCAGTCTTTTATGTGTTTGTTCTATTTTTGGCTTAATGTCTTACTAACTTCCTATACTCTCATCCGGCTCAAAATATCAGAAGGATGCTCCAAATAATACATACATTTTCATTCTTGTATTAGTTAATCTTATATTCTTTCATATTGGGTTTGGCTTTAGTGGCTTCCAATTATGGGACCTTATCAGTATTTAGACCACATTCTTGATCTATTATGTTCCCTAAAACGTATTACAAATATATTTTGATGAATGAATGAATGAATAAATGAAGGGGTTGGGATAAACAGCCCCATGAAAATGAAAAAGATAGCATACAAACATAGGTTTGTTGAGTTATGGACTAAATTGCAACCCACATTATTGATAAAAAACTGTTTTCTTGTTGTTAAATGCTGTATTTTCAGTCCATCTCAGATGTTATATAGAAAAATATACTAGGAAAAGCTAGTACAATGAATGGTCCCTAGACCTTCTATTTTGCCTTATTATAATTGTTGATGGAAAATTCAATTTTTAAGAAAATGTAAATAAAGAGATCATGATAAGGAGATGACTTTTTAAAAGGTAGCAACTAGAACATTTTATCAAAATAGCAACAAAAAAAAGTTAACAAATAGAGCGAATAGACCAAGTTATCTTGGTTTCAGTTGATTAAGTTTAATTAAATGAATATAATAAGCCCAACACAGTACAAAGTTTTATTGTAAATAATTAAGTTTTATAGATTTTCTTATCTTAATGAATGCAAAGTTTTTGTTGTGTTTTCTACTCTAATTGAAAAATAGAAAATATTCGAAAGACTTACCAAAAATCAAGCTATTGCTAGGGAAACAGTCTACTCTGTGCTTCTTTGGAGATTAGAATTATTTTGTTTTCAATATTTGATTAATGCTAATAAAAATAATAGTTTTGGGCCAGGCACGGTGGCTCACGCCTGTAATCCCAGCACTTTGGGAGGCTGAGGCGGGCGGATCATGAGGTCAGGAGATCGAGACCATCCTGGCTAACATGGTGAAACCCCGTCTCTACCAAAAATACAAAAAATTAGCCAGGCGTGGTGAGGGGTGCCTGTAGTCCTAGTTACTCAGGAGGCTGAGGCAGGAGAATGGCATGAACCTGGGAGGCGGAGCTTGCAGTGAGCTGAGATCACGCCACTGCACTCCAGCCTGGGCAACAGAACGAGACTCCTCACAAAGTAATAATAATAATAATAATAATAGTTTTGAAAAACATTTTGTTTGGCATTTATTTTTCAAGTTTCTAAAGAATTTACTGGAGGCATTGTAAGAAATTCATCTTTAATTCTTATTCTTTTGTTTTCTTTTTTCTCTCTTAACTTCTGATATTTCCTTCGGTAATCCTGTTACAGTTTCTAAATTTTCAGTAAGGAAAACAAAAGAGAATAGAACTATAACAGGTTTATTTTTTCCTTGTGGACAATTGGTATATTCCCATATATTCTTTCCCTGTGATATTAAGAAGAGATAGCATTTATCATAATTTTCTTTTTATTGAACATTTTGCTTTGAGTATTAAGTTATAACTATTATGTTTTTTGCTAATAAGAACATGTAAGTAAACTAATTTACATTTTATTTACCATATTTTAGAAATTAAACACATGGATGTCAGAGACATTTTGTGAAGCTAAGACCTACATTTCCTATCTTTTAATGTTTATATTACTATGCCACTTCCATGATAGTTAAACTAGTATTTTTTATTTTTATGCATGCACAGTAGGTGTGTACATTTTTTTGAAAACATTATGAATTTATTTATATACATGTTCCACAAACTTTTTTTAAAATTATACTTTAAGTTCTGGGATACATGTGCAGAACGTGCAGGTTTGTTACTTAGGTATACATGTGCCATGGTGGTTTGCTGTACCCATCAACCCGTCATATACATTAGCTATTTCTTCTAATGCTATCCCTCCCTTACCCCCACCCCCCGACAGGCCCCAGTGTGTGATATTCCTCTTCCTGTGTCCATGTTCTCATTGTTCAACTCCCACTTATGAATGAGAACATGCTGTGTTTGGTTTTCTGTTCTTGTGTTAATTTGCTGAGAATGAAGGTGTATACATTGATGGGGTGCATGAGATATTTCGATGCAAGCCTACAATGCATAATAAGCACATCAGGGTAAATGCAGTATCCATTATTTCATTCAAATATCCAATATCCCAGCCTCTTGTAAATATTCTATTTTCTGTCTTCATAAGTTCAATTGTTTTAAGTTTTAGATCTCACATGAGTGAGAACATGTGAACTTTGTCTTTCTGCGCCTGGCTTATTTCACTTAACGTAATGTCCTTTCGTTCCATCCATGTCATTGCAAATGACAAGAACTTAATTCTCTTTTATGCCCGAATAGTACCCCATTCTGTATGTGTACTGCATTTTCTTTGTCCTTTCATCTGTTGATGAAGAGCTTAGGTTGCTTCCAAATCTTGGCTATTGTGAATAGTGTTACAATAAATGTAAGAGTGCAGATATCTCTTTGATATACTAATCTCCTTTCTTTTGGAAAGGAATCCAGTGGTGAGATTGCTAGATCATATGGTAGTCTATTTTTAGTTTTATGAGGAACCTCTAAATTGCTCTCTATAGTGGCTGTACTAATGTAATTTAGTCCCCAGCAGAAGTGCACAAGCATTCTGTGTTCTCCACACTCTCGCCAGCATTCATTATTGCCTGTCTTTTGGATATAAGCCATTTTAATTGGAGGGAGATGATAGATCATTGTAGTGTTGATTTGCATTTCCTTGATGATCAATGATATGGAGCACCTTTTCATGTACCTGTTTGTTGTTTGTATATCTTCTTTTGAGAAATGTCTATTCAGATCTTTTGCCTAGTTTTTTAAATCAGATTATTAGATTTTTTCCTATAGAGTTGTCTGAACTCCTTATATATCTGGTTATTAATCTCTTGTCAGATTGTTAGTTTGCAAATATTTTCTCCCATTGTGTGAGTTGTCTCTTCACTTTTTTGATTGTATCCTTTTCTGTGCAGATGCTTTTTAACTTGATGTGATGAAATTTGTTCATTCTTGCTTTGGTTGTCTGTGCTTGTGGGGTATTACTCAATAAATTTTTGCACAGACCAATGTCGTGGAAAGTTTCCCCCATGTTTTCTTGTGGTAATTTCAGAGGTTGAGGTCTTAGATTTAATCCTTCAATCCATTTTGATTTTATTTTTGTATGTGGTGAGAGATAGGGGTAGTTTCATTTTTCTGCATATGGATATCTAGTTTTCCCAGCACCATTTATTGAAGAGAATTTCTTTTCTCCAAAGTATATTTTTGGCATCTTTGTTGAAAATGAGTACACTGTAGATGTATGGATTTGTTTTGGTTCTTGGTTCTCTATTCTGTTCTATTGGTCTATGTGTCTGTTTTTATGCCAGTACCATGCTGTTCCAGTTACAATAGCTCTGTAGTATTATTTAAAGTCAGGTGTTGTGATCTTTAAAGTTTTTCTCTTTTTGCTTAGGATAGCTTTAGCTATCCTGTGTCTTGTGATTCTGTATACATTTCAGGATTATTTTTTCTATTTCTCTGATGAATGTCATTGGTATATTGATAGGGATTGCATTGAATATATGGATTAGTTTGGGTAGTATGGACTTTTAAACAATATTGATACTTCTAATCCATGAACATTGAATATCTCCGTTTTTTGTGTCTTCTTCAGTTACTTGCATCAATGTTTTACAGTTTTCCTTGTACAGATCTTTCACTTCTTTGGTTAAGTTTATTCTCAGTTATTTTATTTTATTTGTAGCTGTTGTAAATGGGATTACTTTCTTGATTCCTTTTTCAGATTGTTTGCTGTTGGTATATACATATGCTGCTGAATTTTGTATGTTGACTTTTTTGTCTTGCAACTTTACTGAATTTGTTTATCAGTTCTAATAGTTTTCTTGTGGACTCATTAGGTTTTTCCAAATATGAGATCATATAAGCTGAAAACAAGGATAATTTAACTAATTCCTTAGAATTTGGATGACCCTTTATATATTTCTCTTGTCTGATTGCTCTAGCTAGCACTTCCAGTACAATGTTGAATACAAGTGGTGAAAGTGGGCATCCTTGTCATATTCCAGATCTTAAAGGAAGGGCTTTAGATTTTTCCCATTCAATTTGATACTAGCTGTGGATTTGTCATATATGGCTTGTATTGTATTGCAGTATATTTTATCTATCCCCAGTTTTTTGATGGTTTTTGTCATGAAGGGATGTTGAATTTTATCAAACACTTTTTAGGCATCTATTGAAATGATCATATTGATTTTGCCCTTCATTCTGTTTATATGATGTATCACATCGATTTGCAAATGTTGAATCATCCTTGCATCTCTGGGATAAACCCATTTGGTCATGATAAATGATTTTTTAATATATTGTTGAATTTACTAGTATTTTATTGAGGATTTTTGCATCAGTGTTCAACAGGGATATTGGCCTGTAGTTTTATTTATTTATTGTTTGACATGTCTTTTCTTTTTTCATAACAGAGTAATATCCTTCAAACATGAATAAGAAAGACTTTCCAGAAAAAAAGACTTTCTGTCTCTATGTTATCTTGAATTTCATTTAGCTTCCTCAAAACAGCTAGTTTGAATTCTCTGTCTCCCCCAGATTGGTTTCTGATGCCTTATTTAGTTCATTTGGTGAAGTCATGTTTTACTCTTGATGCTCGTGGATGTTCACTGATTTCTGGGCATTGAAGAGTTAGGTATTTATTGTAGTGTTCACAGTTTATGCTTGTTTGTACCCATTCTTCTGGAAAAGGCTTTCCAAATATTCAAATAGAATTGCATGTTATAATCTAAGTCTTTGGTCATCACTGTAATTGTGTCTGCATTGGGGGAACCCCAAGCCCAGTAATGCTGTGACTCTTGCACACTTGTAGAGATACCACTTTGGTGGTCTTGAATGAAATCCAGGTGAACTGCCTGGTTTACCAGGCGGAGAATCTTGTTCTTTTCCCTTACTTTCCCCTCAACAAGCGGAGTCTCTCTTTTCATGCTGATTTGCCTGGAGCTGGGGGAGGAGTGACACAAGCATCTTTGTGGCCACCACCACTAGGACTGCTCTGGGTCATACCTAAAGCCAACACAGTATTGGGTCTCTCCTAAGGCCCATGGCGACCACTGCCTGGCTACTACTGATGGTCATTTAAGGCCCAAGGGTTCTTTAGTTAGCAGGTGGTGAATCCATGCAGGCTGGTGTCCTTCCCTTCAGGGTAGGGAGTTCCAGCTGGCCCAGGGTGGGTCCAGAAATGCCGTTTGGGGACCAAGGCCTGAGTCACAAACCTTAGGAATCTACTTGGTGCTTTATTCTGCTGCTTCTGAACTGACAGCCAACCTGAAAGACAATGGCTTTCCCACTCTTTCCTCTCCTTTCTTCAAGCAGGAGGAGTCTTTCCTCATGGCCACCACTACTCCAGGCCTGTGGGGTACTACTTGGCTACTGCTGATGTTCACTCAAGGCCCAGTGCTCTTCAGTCAGCTTGTAGTAAACACTGTCAGGCCTGAGTCTCTCTCTTCACTGAAGTGGGCTCCCCTGTGGCACAGTGCAAGTCCAGAAATGCCATTCAGTAGCTAAGGCCTGGAATCAGGAACCCCATGAGCCTGCTTAGTACTCTACACAACTGTGGCTGAGCTGCTACTCAAGCTTCAATATAAAGTCCCCTTTACTCTTCCCTCTTCTTTCCTCAAACAGAAGGAGCCTTTCCCCATAGCCACCACAGCTGGGAATGTGCTGGGTCACACCTGAAGCCAGCAGGGTACTAGGTCTTCCCCAAGGCCTGCAATGAGTATTGCCTTCATCTGCTGATGTTTACTCAAAGCCCAAGGGCTCTTTATTCAGCTGGTGATGAATCCTTCCAAAAATGGTCCTTCCCTTAGGAGTAGCAGCTTTCCTTTTTGTTCAGGGTGTGTCTAGAAGTATCATCCAGGCGCTGGGACCTGGGATGGGGGCCTCTGGACTCTGCCTGGTGTCCTATTCAAATGTGGCTGAGCTGGTATCCAAGTTCCAAGACGAAATCCTGTTTACTCTCCCCTATCCTCTCTTCAAGTAGAAGGAAGGAGACTCTCCCAGAGCTGCAAGCTGTACTGCATGGGGTTGGGGGAGGGTGACACAAGGACTCCCTCAGTCACCCAAGGCAGTGCCTCACTATGTCATGTATACCTCAAGTCCACTGGCTCTGGGCCCAGCACAGCACTAAGCTGTGCTCAGGAATTGCAGTCCTTGCGGCCTAGACCACCTTTCAGGTTTATGTAGGTTGCCAGAGTGCTTTAGCCTGCAATGGCGGGGCTTGCCAGAACTTAGGTTCCGACTGCTGGGATGGATGATTCCCCTCTGGCTAGGTCTCATCTAAGTGCTTCCTCTGTGGGTGCCAGCTGAATTTTGCCCTGTGTTGCTTTCTGCTGGAACAGACACACTGAGTTCCAATGCCAAGTCCCACAATCATTGCAAGCACACAGATTCTCTCCCCACCTGCTGCTGGGGAGTTGGGGAGGGGTGGCATTAGCAATTCAAGACTGTCTTTCCACCCGCTTCAGTGCCTGTGTCCTCATTATAATGTTACAACCAGGTACTGTGATTGATCACCTGATTTTTGCATCTTATGGAGGTGCTTTCTTATGTAGATAGGTGTTCCTGTGGGGAGGATGAATACTGAAGTGTTCTATTCAGCCATCTTGCTCCACCTACCTTTCCTAAAATCATATTTTAATTTATCAAATCAGTAATTAGTTTGTCACCTTCCTTAAAAGATAACATACACATATTTAATGAAAATTAAAAGACAGCAAGCAAGAACAGAAATAAGAATAAATAAAAAAGAACCTAGAATGAGGCCAATAATGCATATCATATACTTTACACAGTGGGATCATGGATTTAACTTTCAGTTTTCTATAAACCCACTTCAAAATTGTTACACAATTCACGATGTCCGTAAATTTAAAACAACCAGTTATTCTTTGAGATAATATGTTGTTCTCAGTTTTCTTCAGTAGTAATATCAGAGTAGAAATTTTCCAAGTGGAGTGGCTATTCCAGACACTGTGTGACATAATACAATTATTCTCAGCAACATCCTTTCAGGAGATTCCACAGTGGTTTTCATGGACTGTTTTTTTTGCGTGTAGTCTCTGATGGCAACACAGCAAAAGATGGTCCAGCCAAAGCAATTTTATAAGTTTGTAGAGTGTAACAGAGGCACTTCCTGACTGACTGGATCAAGGAGTATGTGTATATTTGGGATTTGAAGTAGCTTTTTTATTTCTGAAACAATGTTCTCTTAAATGGCATTAAACATAACCTAACAATGCATTCGGAATTCTGCTGTTTTCCTTGCGCCTATGGTAAATTCTAATGTCAGTTAAAGTCAGACCACAGGACTTAAAAGATAATCCAAATGAGATTGATAGGTGTCATATATTTAGGTCAAAAATGGAGAGCCTAGAAAGGACAACAGCTTAATTTGAAGCTATCCTGACCTCCTTTGGAGGTCAATTAAATAGAATACAGATAGGGTAATTTTATATTATTTAATTTTCACATATATCAGTTTTGGTGGTTTAAATAACTTCTAATATATTTGAAAAATGAATAGCAAATTAAATAAAGTATTTTCTAATAATACAAATTTTTCCAAAAGGGAAATTAATATAATATATAGATAGATAGATATAATTTGATAGGTCTCTCTGAAGTCAACTGTATTTCCTACTGGATATGTGAGAAAATACTCATATGAAAATTTAGCACCCCTTAATCCCTATAATGCTGTAGAAAATTTGAATATTTAAAAATAGAAGATTACTTGCTGTCGTTGATCACATGGGAATGGAATTCAACAATTCAAATGTTAGTATTCTTACTTTTATACTATGAAGACTAAATAGAGTAGGAAAATGCATATTTATATCCAAGATTATTATGTCTTTATGATAGCAGTATATCTTCTATGTTTTATTTACACAGGATTATGTACCTCTTCATTTTTAATATTTACTGAGCCCTATGTAAGTGGGCATCCCATCTGCAGTTTTCCTAGAGGTTTCTTTCTGTTCCTGGGCCACCAAACCGGATTTGTGTTTTCATTATCAGGGTTGATAAGATCCTTGGGACATTTCACAAATTTCCTTATAGGGTATGTAAATTATTTCAACCTGAGTGTAGCTTTGTGATCGAAGGAGTTTATGACAGAAAATAGTAAAATGTAACTATTCAAAACAGAAAGGGTCAAACTTAACTGGAAGCAGTAACCATGGAGATAATGGGGGAGATGTGAAGAAGATAGATGTGCCTTTTTACAGTGGAAGAATGTGCTACAAGTGTCATGAGTATTCATCTGTCTAGAACAGAGTAGATAATAGTTCCCTTCTTCATTTATGTCATACCCTACTTGAGTCTGTCTGGAATGAGACCCTGTCTGGAATACAACGAACCAGAGTGAGACTATGTGAATCACAACATACGATGACTGATTGAAGGTGCTAGCATGTTGAGCCTAGAGAAGAAAAGCTTTTCACTATTTTCTACAAGAACTTTCCGAGCTTTCATATAAAATGTACTTTAGGTTTTCCATGCCATTGCAGAGAAGAGTACTAGGGTCCATGGATGAAAGTGTAGTGAGGAAGACTAACTCATTGTGAGGAAGAACTCTCTGTGATTGATTCTGGAATTGTCTGCCTCAAGAAGTGGTTTGTTCTCCATCACTGGAAGTATCTAGACATAGGATATATTTGTCAGGAATATTGCATAGAGAGATTTTATCAGAGTAGCTTGACAGACTACGTTCTTTTTATCCTTGCATTTCCTTTGGACCTTATGATAGATTTTGTTGTTGTATCTGAGATTGTTTGGTATAGTTTTACAGACTGGAATTGGTGTGCCATGTGAGAAGATAATAGCAGGCATATGAGACTTCACAAGGAAGTTTTGTTGACTAATGGGAATTAAGGATTATATTCCATGTCTTCATAGTGAAAGGAATATTACTAATGGTGGATCCTACTTGCTATGAAAGTGTACCACAAAATTATTCTATTAAATTCTCAGTTTCCTTTAAATTAATAATTCTTGGAGGATAAATAATGGCAACGTGTACAGGTAACCATCATTATTTAAAACACCTTTTGTGTGTGGGCAACAAACATTTAACTAGGTAAATATGAAAACACTAAATGTTGACCTTACCAAAAATTCAGGGAATCCTATATCAATGAATTAAAAATTTCTCAAAATACTAAAGATGTGGGAATAAAAAAAGTCTTGACATTTTCCCATTTTCAATATTAAATTATAATCAATTTGTTATTATAGGGCTAAAGATTTCAGTACACATTTCTGGGCATCGGATTTTATTTTATTTATGAAATGCTACTACTATTTAAATTTTCTCAGCTTTTTTTTGGTTTGTTTACATTTTTGAATTTGTTTAACTGACATAAGTATCATGTTGTTTTTCTAACTGTGAAGTGTACAGATAGTCTTGAACAAGTGCTATCTACTAGAAGATTATTAAGAATAATACATTGCATCATAATGGTTATGGAATCTCTCTTAGGTTGCTTGTGTGTGTGAATGTATATATGTAGCTATAAATGTGTGTTAAATATGTATTAGACATATTAGACTTATTTCTACATACATTTAATATTGAAGACAAAGGAAAACAATCTCCTAAATGCCTGATACTTTCATAATTTATTAAGGAATGATTTATTTATGATATAAGAATAATGTCTGTTGGGCCAATAAGTGGCATATTTATTTAAAATTATGTGTATAATGTTTATCATATGAAATAATAGGTAATGAATGCTTTATGTACTAAATACAATAGTATAAAATATATTAGCAAGTTTGATTTAGCTGTAGATTTGGCTATAACAACTTTTAAACAACTCAAACAAATGTATAAATTCTTTAAATGTGAGTAAATTTTGAAGGACAGATTCTAGTTAATTTATAAGTTATGTGTCTATAATTGACTAAGATGTTCGTATTTGAATCATGTGGGTCTTATACCAATTAAAGAGAAATTTTACTTTAAATTGTAAGATTCTTTAAATTCAAAATAAATATTCGGTGCACTGAACTTGGGCTATTACTAGCATTTCACTGACAAATGATTGGAAAAAAAATGATTCATTTATATTTCTCTAGGAATGCTTATTTTTAGTTTTTGTTTTGAGACAGATTCTCGCCCTGTAGCCCAGCCTGGAGTGCAGTGGCACAATTTTGGCTCATTGCAACCTCCCCCACCCAGGTTCAAGCGATTCTCATGTCTTGGCCTCCCATGAAGCTGGGATTACAGGCATGCCTCAAATCGCCCAGCTAATTTTTGTAGACAGGGTTTTGCCTTGTTCCCCAGCCTGGTCTCAAACTCCTGGCCTCAAGTGATCTGCCTGCCTTGGCCTTCCAAAGTGCTGGGATTACAGGCGTGAGCTACTGGGCCCAGCTGACTGCTTAAAGGACTATTATTAAATGTTTGAGTGGTTCTGGAATCAACGTCTTTAATATGCTGATATTTGATTATTCATATGTCCTTTTCTGTTTAACCTCAAAGATTTCACTAACAAAATCAATATACAGAAGGTATTACTCAGACATGAAAACACATTTAACACTTCCTTCTTTCTATATTACATCTACATGGCAACTTGTGGATATTGAGGCTCCAATAAATTGGATTGCTTCGGCTCAAGGTAAACCACCACTTTAAGAATTAATACCTAATGAAAACAAAATTGCTTAGATGTTTTGTTGCTTATTAAAATGATTTATACCTCAGTATTAGTTTCAGATCCATACAGTCTTTCTTTGAACTCTTTTTACTAGCATTTTTTTCTTGAGCCAAGATTACATGCATTTTTTAAAGTTCATTTTTCTGATTTTATTCACTGGACTTTAGCTGGGCTTAGTGTGCCACAATAAATAATCTCCAAGAGTATTTAAGGCTGTTAAGTATTTCCTAAGACTATTTATGACTTTCCATCATTGGTATTGTAGTTATTTTATATGTACATATGCCAGAAATAACATAAAAATGTATGCCAATAAATTTCATGAATATCTCACCTTTTTTTTTCCTCTTAATATCAGGATACAATTTATCTGCTGGTTTGTGCTTCTAAACACTAAACCAACTATGTCACACAAAACTTACACTTACTTTAAAAAGGAAAGCAGAGGGACAGTATGATGTATTTGTCATTAAAAGAAAAATAGGCTGCCAGGAATCTTGGAGCACATATACTCAGATGCAATGATTGATTATCATCTTATTGCATATTTTTTTTGCGCTCCCATACTCCCTGTCCTTTATCTTAATATCTAACACCAATTTTCTTGTCATTTTCTTTGTTTTTATTTAATAGTGTATATGTGATGAGGCATCTAAAGTCAATATTGGCATTATACTGTAAGGATTCTATTAATTTTTATAAAATAATATTCATTTGGCAGTTTACCTTCTGTGTGTGTGTGTGTGTGTGTGTTTCTATACTAGTATTTTAGCCACGGGCACATGTTCGTGCTGTTTTTCCCAACTCTTTGTTGGCTACCATGGAATCTATTTAACTAGTGTCTTCTTTTAACTGAAGAATCCCAGTTGTTCTAGGAGAAAGTTGTATTTTTGAATTCTCTTATTTGATCTGATATAACCCTCAAGATGAAAGTCTGTAGATACATGAATGCTTATTCTTTTACCAATGTCCCCTGTGCATCTATTCATGTAATATCCCATGAAACAATATCAACATTTGGTTTTCTAGATTATTGCCAGCACTGTGAGATAGTTACAGTATATCCTGCCTTCTCTCCAACACTGGTGTCTTGCATTTCATGCGCGTCCGTGTGAAGAGACCACCAAACAGGCTTTGTGTGAGCAACATGTCTGCTTATTTCACCTGGGTGCAGGCAGGCTGAGTCCGAAAAGAGAGTCAGCGAAGGGAGATAAGGGTGGGGCCGTTTTATAGGATTTGGGTAGGTAAAGGAAAATTACAGTCAAAGGGGGCTTGTTCTCTGGCGGGCAGGAGTGGGGGTCGCAAGGTGCTCAGTGGGGGTGCTTTTTGAGCCAGGATGAGCCAGGAAAAGGACTTTCACAAGGTAATGTCATCACTTAAGGCAAGGACCGGCCATTTACACTTCTTTTGTGGTGGAATATCATCAGTTAAGGTGGGGCAGGGCATATTCACTTCTTTTGTGATTCTTCAGTTACTTCAGGCCATCTGGGCGTATAGGTGCAAGTCACAGGGGTTGCAATGGCTTGGCTTGGGCTCAGAGGCCTGACATTCCTGCCTTCTTATATTAATAAGAAAAACAAAACAAAATAATGTTAAAGTGTTGGGGCGGTGAAAATTTTTAGGGGGTGGTATGGAGAGAGAATGGGCGATGTTTCTCAGGGCTGCTTCAAGCGGGATTGGGGTGGCGTGGGAACCTAGAGTGGGAGAGATTTAGCTGAAGGGAGATCTTGTGGTAAGGGGTGATATTGTGGGGATGTTAGAAGAAACATTTGTCATATAGAATGATGGGTGATGGCCTGGATATGGTTTTGCATGAATTGAGAAACTAAATGGAATAACAGAGGAGAAAAACAGGTATAAAAGGTCTAAGAATTGGGACGACTCAGGATATCTGATTAGAGAGTGCCTAAGGAGATTCAGCATAGTCCTGCCAGCAAAGATTATTTATTTACTTCAAGAGTTAAGAGTGGCAGTTTGGGGATAGCATCAGGAGATATCAGCTGTGATGGCTTGGAGAAACAGTGTAAACCGGCAGTGTAAACAAGAGCAGGGCATGTATGAGTAGTTGAGAACGGTGAATAGGAGTATGACTAGACAGAAGGTAGTAGGGATGACAAGTTTTTTGGGGGCACAGTCTAAGTTGGTCTGGTGTCAAATGAGACTGGGGCCTAATAAAAAGGAGCATCTGTACAGGAGCTTAAATGGGCTGTACCCTGTAGCATTCCGAGGACAGGCCTGAATTCTGAGAAGGGAAAGTGGTAAAAGTATTGTCCAGTCCTTTTTAAGTTGGTGGCTGAGCTTGGTGAGGTGTGTTTTTAAAAGACCTTTAGTCCATTTTACTTTTCTTGAAGACGGAGGACAGTAAGGGATATAAAGGTTTCACTGAATACTAAGAGCCTGAAAAACTGCTCGGCTGATTTGACTAATAAAGGCTGGTCTGTTATCAGACTGTATTGAGGTGGGAAGGCTAAACTGAGGAATTATGTCTGACAGAAGGGAAGAAATGACTGCGGTGGCCTTCTCAGACCCTGTAGGAAAGGCCTCTACCTATCCAGTGAAAATGTCTACCTAGACTAAGAGGTACTTTAGTTATCTGACTCAGGGCATGTTGAGTAAAGCTAATTTGCCAGTCCTGGGTGGGGCAAATCCTCAAGCTTGATGTGTAGGGAAGGGAGGGGGCCTGAATAATCCCTGAGGAGTAGTAGAACAGAAGATGGAACACTGAGAAGTTATTTCCTTGAGGATAGATTTCCACGATGGAAAGGAAATGGAGGTTCTAAGAGGCGGGCTAGTGGCTTGTACTATAGCATAACCTGCCTTTGCTGGTGTGTGGTGATTAGGCCTGGTGGAACCGCCATCAATAAATCAAGCGTGATCAGGGTGAGGAACAGGAAAGAAGGAAATTTGGGGAAATGGGGTGAATGTCAGGTGGATCAGAGAGATAGAGTTATGGGGGTCAGGTGTGGTATCAGGAATAATGTGGGAGGCCGGATTGAAGTCTGGGCCAGGAACAACGGTAATTGTGGGAGACTCAACAAAGAGTGAGTATAGCTGAAGGAGCCGGGAAGCAGAAAGTATATGCCTCAGGTATGAGGAAGAAAATATATTTTGGAAGTTATGAGAAATGTAGAGAGTGAGTTGAGCATAGTTTGTGATTTTTAGGGCCTCTAAAAGTATTAAAGCAGCGGCAACCTCTGCACGCAGACATGAGGGCTGGGCTAAAACAGTAAGGTCAAGTTGTTTGGACAGAAAGGCTACAGGGTGCGGTCCTGGCTCTTGTGTAAGAATTCTGACCGCACTAACTATGCCTAGGAAGGAAAGGAGTTGTTGTTTTATAGAAGGTGTTTGGGTTTGAGAGATCGGTCAGACAAGATTGGCAGGGAGAGCACGTGTGTTTTTATGAGAATTATGCCGAGATAGGTAACAGATGAGGAAGAAATTTGGGCTTGATTGAAGTAACGGGGCTGTCTGTGAAGCTTTGCAGCAGTACAGCCTAGGTAATTTGCGGAGCTTGATGGGTGTCAGGGTTAGTCCAAGTGAAAGCGAAGAGAGGCTGGGATTAAGGGGCAAAGGAATAGTAAAGAAAGCATGTTTGAGATCTAGAACAGAATAATGGATAGTAGAGGCAGGTATTGAGGATAGGAGAGTATATGGGTTTGGCACCACGGGGTGGATAGGCAAAACAATTTTGTTGATAAGGTGCAGATCCTGAGCTAACTTGTAAGGCTCATCTGGTTTTAGGACAGGTAAAATGGGGGAATTGTAAGGAGATGCTGTAGCAGGCGAGTGATAACAGGCTTTAATCTTTTTAAAGCGTGCTGAGGGATGGGATATTGGCATTGAGTGGGGTAAGGGTGATTAGGTTTTAATGAGATGGTAAGGGGTGCATGATCAGTCGCCAAGGAGGGAGTAGAGGTATCTTATACTTGTGGGTTAAGGTAGGGGGATACAAGAGGAGGACGCAAAGGAGGCTTTGGATTGGGAAGAAGGGAGGCAATGAGATACAGCTGTAGTCCAGGAATAGTCAGGGAAGCAGATAATTTAGTTAAAGTGTCTCAGCCTAATAAGGGAACTGGGCAGGTGGGGATAACTAAAAAGGAGTGCTTAAAAGAGTATTGTCTAAGTTGGCACCAGAGTTGGGGAGTTGTAAGAGGTTTAGAAGCCTGGCCGTCAATACCCACAACAGTTATGGAGGCAAGGGAAACAGGCCCTTGAAAAGAAGGTAATGTGGAGTGGGTGCCTCCGTATTGATTAAGAAGGGGACGGGCTTACCTTCCACTGTGAGAGTTACCTGAAGCTCGGCGTCCATGATGGTCTAGGGGGCTTCCGAGGCGATCGGGCAGTGTCAGTTTTCAGCCACTAAGCCGAGAAGATCTGGGAAGGAGTCAGACAGCCTTGGGCCAGAGTTCCAGGGGCTCTGGGAGTGGCTCCCAGGTGAGTTGAACAGTCCGATTTTCAGTGGGGTCCTACACAGATGTGACGCGGCTTAGGAGGAATCCCAGGCTGCGGGCATTCTTTGGCCCAGTGGCCAGATTTCCGGCAAGTGTAGCAAGCTCCTGTGGGAGGAGGTTCTGGAGGAACGCCTGGCCGCTGCAGTTCAGGCGTTTGGAAGTTCTTGTGTGCTGGAGATGTGGCTGGGGTTTGTCTCACAGTGGAGGCAAGGAATTGCAACTTTTTTCTATTATTGTACACCTTGAAGGTGAGGTTAATTAAATCCTGTTGTGGGGTTTGAGGGCCGGAATTTAATTTTTGGAGTTTTATTTAATGTCGGGAGCAGATTGGGTAATAAAACATATATTGAGAATAAAATGGCCTTTTGACTTTTTAGGGTCTAGGGCTGTAAAGTGTCTCAGGGTTGCTGCCAAACAAGTCATGAAATGGGCTGGATTTTTATATTTGATGAAAAAGAGCCTAAACGCTATCTGATTTGGGATAAAGAAAAAGGAGCATTAACCTTGACTATGCCTTTAGCTCTAGCCACCTTTTTAAGAGTAAATTGCTGGGCAGGAGGGGGAGGGCTAGTAACGGAACGAAATTGTAAGCCAGACCAGGTGTGAGGAGGGGAGGTGATAAAAAGATTATAGGGTGGAGGAGCAGAGGCTGAGGAAGAATTGGGACCTAGCTCGGCCTGGCAAGGAGCAGTCTGGGGAGGAAGGGAGAGGTCAGATGGGTCTGTAGAAAAGGAAGATTAGAAAGATTCAGCGAGGCTTGGGGTTGGTACTGAGGGGACAGGCAGGAGGGAAAGAAGGAAGATTTGGGACGAGTTGCACTGGGCACAGAGACTAGGAAGGGACTGATGTGTAAAAGAATGCCTGGATGTCAGGCACCTCAGACCGTTTGCCTATTTTACGACAAGAATTATTTAGATCTTGCAGGATGGAAAAATTCAAAGTGCCATTTTCTGGCTATTTGGAACTACTGTGGAGTTTGTATTGGGGTCAAGTGGCATTGCAGAAGAAAATAAGGCATTTAGGTTTTAGGTCAGGTGTGAGTTGAATTGGTTTTAAGTTTTTGAGAACACAGGCCAAGGGAGTAGAAGGAGGAATAGAGGGTGGAAGGTTGCCCATAGTGAAGGAAGCAAGCCTAGAGAAAAGAGAGAGTAGAGAAATGGAGGGAAGGGGTTTGGGGGTTCTTACCTTCCAGAAAAGTGGGAAAAGGGGTTGGGGCACAGAGATAAGAGGTCGGGACGTGGAAATAAGTGATTGGGGCACAGAGATACGAGGTTGGGATACTTGCCCCTCCTCTAGAAAAGTGGGACTTGCCGCTAAGAGTGAAGGAGAAGGGGTTGGAGTACTTGCCCTGTGCCCGGAAAAGCAGAGAAGGGGTAGTAGAGACATGGAGAGAAGAGGTTGGGGTACTTGCCCCTTCCCCAGAAAAGCAGGACTTGCCACTAAGGGTGAAGGACCAAGGCAGGCGTCCCTGCGTGGTATGACACCTTTGAAACGTGGGTTGAATAATCAGAGAGGCATCCCTGCAATGATTAAACATCAAGGGAAGGCTGCCTTTCCAGTCTGTGACCGGCACCAGAGTTTTGGGTCCACAGATAAAATGTATCTCCTTTGTCTCTCCCAGAAAATGGAAGGAATTGAAATTAAGAGAAGGGAGAGATTGAAGAGTGGAAAGGAGAAAGTGGTTGAGGGACAGTGAGAGAGATTGGAGAAGAGAGTTACAAGAGGCCGCTTAACTGATTTAAAATTGGTGAGATGTTCCTTGGGCTGGTCAGTCGGAGGACCTGAGGTCATAGGTGGATCTTTCTCACGGAGCAAAGAACAGGAGGACAGGGGATTGATCTCCCAAGGGAGGTCCCCTTATCTGAGTCATGGCACCAAATTTCACGCGCGTCTGTGTGAAGAGACCACCAAACAGGCTTTGTGTGAGCGACACATCTGCTTATTTCACCTGGGTGCAGGCAGGCTGAGTCCGTAAAGAGAGTCAGCAAAGGGAGATAAGGGTGGGGCCGTTTTATAGGATTTGGGTAGGTAAAGGAAAATTACAGTCAAAGGGGGTTTGTTCTCTGGCGGGCAGGAGTGGGGGTCACAAGGTGCTCAGTGGGGGTGCTTTTTGTGCCAGGATGAGCTAGGAAAAGGACTTTCACAAGGTAATGTCATCACTTAAGGGAAGGACTGGCCATTTTCACTTCTTTTGTGGTGGAATGTCATCAGTTAAGGTGGGGCAGGGCATATTCACTTCTTTTGTGATTCTTCAGTTACTTTAGGCCATCTGGGAGTATAGGTGCAAGTCACAGGGGTTGCAATGGCTTGGCTTGGGCTCAGAGGCCTGACATTTCATACTATGGATATAATGTAAAAAGGGGGCGTTTGCCTTCTCTTTTTAAATATCCATTACAGAAGTCTCTGCTGCAACATAATAAATGACAAATGCCAGAATATATCCTAAAAATTTAGCACATGTGGACAGTGGGTTTACTTAGATGTTTATTTTTGCCCTTACGTATTTTTGGAGGATTGATACATTTTTGGTATCACTTTTGGTATTTAAACAAATAGGTAAATATTTTCTCAAAAAGTGAAGACTTTTTTTTCAGACAAATCTATGAGAAATTATTGGCTTAACAAATCACAAGTTTTGTCACGTATGCCATATTTGTTTGTTTGTTTGTGAAAGGATTTTGGGTATTAGGCAACTGTAGCAGACATCATGTATCTGGACTTTAGCGAGTCATGATCACTCATCATCTAGTAAAAATATTTAATATTTATATAAAGCTTATTATGTGCTAGATACTCTTCAAATTATTTCACATCTCTTAACTCATTTGATCTTGTTAACAGTGCTACAAAGTAGATGATTTGATTTTTGCTGTTGTATTGATGAGTAAAATTAGTCTAGCAAGTAGCAGATGGGTAATTTGAGTCCCAGACTCTCTTGCCCTAGAATTAGTTTTATAATCACAATGTCGTGCTGCTAAACAATTGAGATGCATCATTCCTGACAATCTTTGCCTTCACCCTTCAAGTACCATATCAGCATATAAAAGTGAAGGATGATGCCTTCCAGTGAAGGTTCAAGGCTCTTGCCTGAAGTTTATATTATTTGTTTGAAATCTTTTTCAGCCATGGAGATATTGAAGGAGATTTTATTAAACTTTCATGTTGTATACAGCTGAAAGAGTGTTTTAAAAAGTGATATGTAAAATGACAGTTTTGGTATTCAAAAGGAGCAATGGTGGAAATCCAACAATAAATATGGCAGGGATAAATGTAAGGTGCTACCCTTGAATCCAATAACCCATGAAACAAGTAGAGCATAGGAGAGAGCTGATTTAGGAACAAGCCATGGGAAGAGGTCTAAGGGATTATGATATAGACTAGCCCCATCGTGGTGTGGTTCCCCAAATAACAAATTCTGTCTTAGGTAGGCTGCATTTCTATGTTGTAATTTATTTATTGAATAATCTTACCTTGGTTAGTGCGTAATTCTAAACTTTTTCCAATTAACATTTTTAGCTCTGCTATTGTTAATCATTTCCCATGCTTTAATGTCACTGTGAACGCATTTTTAATTTTTTCTAATGTTTTGTTACTAAAATCAATATAAAACTCTTATCTCATATTTTTTGTTTGTTTGTTTTGAGACAGAGTCTCCCTCTGTTGCCCAGGCTGGAGTGCAGTGGCACTGATATCGGCTCACTGCAACCTCTGCTTCCCGGGTTCAAGCGATTCTCATGCCTCAAGTTCTGGAGTAGCTGGGACTACAGGGTTACGTCACCATGCCCTGTCTAATTTTTGTATTTTTAGTAGAGACGGGGTTTCACTATGTTGGCAAGGATGATCTCGAACTCCTGACCTCAAGTGATCAGGCCACCTCAACTTCCCAAAGTGCTGGGATTACAGGCGTGAGCCTCCACACCTGGCTTTATCCCATATTTGATTTAAATTGTATGTTCTTACCTCTCCTTGGTAACCCAAATTGAGACCCTAACAAATTGGAGTGGCAAAGAACTACCACAAGGTCTGACTCTGAGATAAATGTCTCTTCTTTCTCTTTGATATATAGTTGCTCCAGTATGTTAGGTCAGAGAAGAGAAAGCAGAAAGTGTTAAGTGTATCTTTATTCAACATTTACTAATACTGTCATTTGTTTGCTTTCTCTGCTTTGCAGACTTCTGTGTGGCTCTCCTATGAGGCTCATTCATGAATTCTTTAGAGGACCTATTGTAAAGTTCTCTGATATGGGAGATTCAATCTGAATCCAAGCTAGCTAGCCTCCATTAGAGTGAATCCCAAGCTGTACACACTGTTGGAACTTGTTTTTGAGGTCTCCTCAGTTACTATCCAGTGGCTCTAGCTCCACTACATTTTGTATATTTACTTGACTCATGGAGAACTTATATAGAGTTACTTCTAAGTCTACAGCCTGTTCTATTGCAACACCTTGCATAGATTGGTGGACCACTTGGGTGAAATGCAGAGAATATCATGCAGAGAATATCTGCTCTGCATGAATGATTAACAGCAGAAGTTCTCAAGTTTTACCTGATAACCTTTGAAGTAACACCAATTCCTTGATTTGCTCCTGCACCATCCCTTTTTGGATTCTATCCAACAGATCTGCTATAAAGCCTGATGATTTTGTTTGTTTAAAGCACTTCAGCTAGTCAGCAAGGGTTCAGAAACACTAAATTAGATTACCTTACTCAGAATCCTATGATTCTATGTATTTTTATCCTCTTTAAAAGTACTTTTATAACTGTGATATTACTTTAATATTTTAAAACAACCATAAATAAGATTGCAGATAGTAATGCATTGGGTTTGCAAAAATAACTTTAGATAAAATATATTCCAATTTGTATTTATGTGATAATACATTACCTCAAGACCTCAAAAATAGATTTGCTTTGTGTATGTGGTTTCCTTCTATAAGTGAAAAAAACTAGTCCAATGAAATAAAGGGTTAAGACCCCTTAGAGGAAAAGGAAGATAAAATTATCTTCAGAAATGGCTATGGTAACATCTCCCAAGGCAAACTATTGGCAGACCTTCTAAGGGCAGATTGTGTGCATCTATGTAAGTGAAAAACAGCTGAAGGGTGTCAAGTGCTCTGAGTCACACTAGAGTCCCTTTATATTTATTTCCCAAACCAAGTAGTAGTTGCCTTTTCCACCAGCCCACACAGTTCTATTATTTTCCTATCTTTGCTTTATGAATAGCTGGCTCTTACAGTACTTAACTTCTTATCTTAGTCCACTTGGGCTGCTAGAACAAAATATCATAAACTCGATAGCTTATAAACAACAGAAATTTATTTTTCACAGTTTTGGATGCTGAGAAGTCCAAAATCACAGTGCTTGCAGATTCCAAATCTGGTGAGGGCTTATCCTTTGGTTCACAGACAGTACCTTCTAGCTGTGTCTGCTCATGTTGGAAGAAGCAAGCTAACATTCTGAGTTCTCTTTTATAAAAGGACTAATTCCAGTGATGAGGGCTCTGCCCTTGTGACCTAATAACCTTCCAAAGGCCCCACCTCCTAATACCATCACCTTATGGGTTAGAATTTCAAAGCAGAAATTTGGGGTGGAGGAGGATCAAAAATTCAAATATTCTGAACCCTTGCTGACTAGCTGAAATGCTTTAAACAAATAAAAACAAACATATCACTTATGTTGAAAAATAGTCAAATAATAAGGCATTTCTAACATAAGACCTCATGGTCAAGTAAACTTACATGAAATGACCAGTGCAAAGACATGCTTGGATAAGGCTTTTCTGTAGAGTAGTAGTATTGATTTTTATTGTATGTATGTATGTATGTATGTATTTTGAGACAGTCTCACTCTGTCACCCAGGCTGCCTAGGCTGGAGTGCAGTGGTACCATCTCGGCTCACTGCAACCTCTACCTCTCGGGTTCAAGTGATTCTCCTGTCTCAGCCTCCTGAATAGCCGGGACTATAGGTACATGCCACCATGCCCAGCTAACTTTTAGTAGAGATGGGGTTTCACTATCTTGGCCAGGCTGGTCTTGAACTCCTAACCTCAAGTGATCCTCCTACTTCGGCTTCCCAAAGTGCTGGAATTACAGGCATGAGCCACCATACCCAGCCCGAGTAGTATTGATTTTTAAAGTATATTTTTTCATCACATCCCTACCAAATTATATACAAATTAAGTAACTAGCCCAGTTAGGAAAATAGTACACAAGTACTAAATCCATATTAAGATCAACATCTAAAAAAATAAACATTTACATAAATGGAAGAGACATTTTTTACTGCATTTATTTGATTTTAATAATTTAATTTTATGGAATTTGTGAAAATTTTATTTTTAGGAATTCATGAAAAATTCCAAAAATTTCAATTATTAAAATCAAATAAATGAGGTAAAAAATATGTAAGATATATTTGGGTAAAAAGCATAAACACATTTAAATATTTTATTAAAACATTTTAATTAACAGGAACATGTTTTAAAGGAACTAATACATAAAAATCAATTTCAATCTCATTATTCCTCACAATCACTTCCAATATTCTGGAGCCTCAGGTTTTCATCCTTGATATTTATTTATAAAGATTATTGTAGTCATATTGCTCATGTAATAGATAATCCCTCTCCACAACTAATATTTTATTATGATATTTTCTACATTATTACCTATTTCTCATAAATATAACTAGAAATTATCATGCAATATTTTATTGGGTAACATGATTTAGTTAGCTATTTCTCCCATAATTATACATTATATATGGCTTACTCTTGGGTTTTGCTCCTACATATAGGACTGCTTTAGATCTCCATGTCACTAAGGTTTTACCATATTTGGATTATTTCCTTAGGATAATTTTTCAGAAGTGGGATTATTAAAGAGACTCAACATTTTTAAGTTTTTGTTTTGTAATGCAAAGTTGATTTCCATAACTTACAGTGCTGCCAGCAAGATAGGGAAACATCCAGTACACAGCCTTACTTTTTCCTTGAATTTGGAGCTCATCTTTTATAGTTTGTAGAAAATATGATAGTTGAAAATAATATTTCATGGTCAGATCCATGTGAAATACAAATTATTGTATTAGTGGAGATTAGTAGAGTTGAAAATTTTTTTCCATGTGTGGAAAATACATTTGCCTTTCTCCTCTAAAATATTTCTTTTTGGAAAATAGGAACTTCAGTATTTTGTGATCATTTGTATACACTCTTCATATAATAATAACTCTGTCATAACTGCAAAAATATTCATATTTATTCTTAATTTTACTAATTTCTTATACTCAAGTTTTTACTTGTAATATAATCAAATATCTCTATCTTTTCTTACTGATATATATATATATATATATATATATATATATATATATATAACACTTAAGCCAAATTCATTTATATTTCAGAACAGTCAGGAATCTCTAGAAGCTTCATTAACTCTTTCCTACCATTATATTTAATTTTTAAGTCACGGCTTTAGAGCACCAGAGGTTAGTGTGAGTAATTTAGTCAGTGAGAAAAGTTGGCTCCTTCTGGAAAAGCACCTTTATCAAAGCAATTCCATCAAAGCTGGCTTTGAATTTCAGAGAAAGCAATTAGATTAAAAGAAAATTAGGATCTTGGCTCACAGTAAGAGCATGTAAAACATAATTCATCTTGATTCAGAGTTTTAATATTCTATCATGGGTATCAAATATGTCAGATATGAGAAGTAATTTCAGCTTTGTTTTCAACTTTGCTAAGTTTGGTCACTGTTCCTTAGAAGCAAAAGTTTAGCTCTGATCATGTTGGAAAATAAAGTAGTTTTAGTCATTAAAAACAAAAATTTTATCAATAATAGTGTGATATTATAATAATGTCATATTTTCATCTTCTGATGCACCTATCTTGTGCCTGATGTATAATAGGTGCAGAATTTATAATAGTAGAATGAATAGATGAATTTCCTGAAGTAGAATGCAGTGAGGCATTAAGCATGTCCTCATAATGCCTTTAGGATTGCCAAAAGTCTTGCTTACGGGTTGAAAAAGAAGTAGAAATCAAATGATAAGACCTCGAAGGAACAGAGAAATCCAACTCAATGAACAGTAAAAATCAATGAAGGCAAAAATGGTCCATTTTTATCTCATTCATCTTCAGAGATAGACCAGTGTAAGTTCATTGATTTACAGTGCTCATTGAGTTGTATTCTCCTGTTCTTTGTTGTGCTCCATTCTCTGTTTTTTCAGCTTCACTTTGTGTTTTATTTTAAATTGTATTTGTTATGAGGTGGGCTTTGATGGCATAGTTTTAGCACAATGAGACTATTTTTTTTCACTTGATTTTTCTACTCATATGATGTCATCACTTTTCAATATTCTTAATGGTACTTTTCTGAATAACCTCCTTTAAGTCTCTCTCTTTCTTTATGTTGATCTGTGTCAATCAAGTTTTTATGTGTAAAAATGTGTTAATAAATTTAAATGTAAAAATAAATTTTAATTTAATTTAATTTATAAATATTAATTTATTTTAATAAATTTAAATAAATTTAATTTTTAAATAAGTTTAAATATTCAAATAAAATAAAAATAAAAATAAAATAATATTTAAATAAATTTAAATTAAAATACATTTAATTTAAATTTATTATAGTGACCATACAAAACAAATAGTTGTTTCTATTCAGTTCACTCATAAAGAAATGTTATTTAACAAATATATTCAGCAGCTTTCAATGCAATGCACTTTTGCAGTTGTCAAGCACCATAATTCACTTAGGTTCTGCCCCAGGCCTTTAATTATAAGTTCTTATTTATGGGAATTAGAGAGTAGAACTTGAACTGAAGAGACTAGCCTGACCATGGAGCTGACAAAGAAAGAATGTACATTGGTTCTGAGTACAGTGCCCACAGATAATTGGAGAATACGTGTTTGAATCAGACTGATGAATTCTGGGTGGAACATGAAAGCCGGTACTTCTAAATATTAGTGATATTAATTAAATCATCATAATTTGTCTAGAATCACGCTCAATTTAGAAAGGATTCATCTAAGGGAATGAAGATAGAATAGCTGAAGCCAATATTTTGAAAGATAAAACAGAGTAAGAAAAATTATTTGAACACTAGGCATTTACATTTTTTTATAGTATATAAATCACTTACAACATGCAGATACACGCATACAATAGAATTTCAATGAGGTACAATCACTTCCCACATTTTAATGAATGTGCTCAGGGTAGAAGTAATAAATTATTTTAATATATAGAATTTGATAAACTCATAATAGAAGTAGAAGCAAATCCTTTGAGTGCTACAAAGAAAGGAAACCCATTTCACCAATGATATGCATGAGTGCTTCATTGTGGAGTTCATCTTTGGTTTCAGGCTTAAATTATGACACATTGACAATTTGGAACATTCAGACTAAGAAAACATTGAGCAATAATTCAGGAAAATTAGGCAGAAGGGTATGTTCACAAAATAATCCTGTGTTGTCCAAATATCAAAAGAGCCTAAGCATTCATCTCAAATTGAGCCTAGAAAATTAGACTTTGGGAGGGTCACAAGATAAGATGTTTGTAATATAGCCAGATAAGCACTAAAACAAATCCAGGATTAGGCTGTCTTGTGATTTGGCTTTCTCCACTGTAAACCATGTTTTTCTATGAATGCGAGACTCTGCTAGCATTGTTGAATCACTACATAGTCATCCATTCATTCATCATTTAATTTATTATCCATTCAGGATTGCAAAAAGCCAAGGATGTATAAGTGTAAAAGACAGGTAAAGCAGTGTCATGGCATACATCATTGTGGAAAGCTACCATTATATACTTGGCTATTGAACACAGATGCCCTAACAGTGAAAGTTTTAATAAAAATAATATTATGCCACATAAATGTTCTTTATAGTATATATGGAAATATATATAGTATATATGACACTATATAGTATATATGACACTATTATTAGTGTCAACATTGCCTTTCTGTCATGCTTTGGTTAGCAAATTTAGCAAGGGTAAATCTGTTTAGATTTTTTTTTTTTTTTTTTAGACAGAGTCTCACTCGGTCACACAGGCTGGAGTGCAGTGGCACGATCTTGGCTCACTGTAACCTCTGCCTCCTAAGTTCAAGCAATTCTCCTGCCTCGGCCTCCTGAGTAGCTGGGATTACAGGCATGCCACTGCACCCTGCTGATTTTTGTATTCTTAGTAGAGATGGGGTTTCACCATGTTGGCCATGATTGGCCAGGCTGGTCTTGAACTCCTGACCTCAGGTGATCCACCCACTTTGGCCTCTCAAATTGCTGGGAATACAGGGGTGAGCCAAGGTGCCCGGCCCTCTTTAGGTTTTTAATGTAAGTTTTTTATGAAGTTTTCTGTGCTATTTTAAGCATGAAAGTGAGACTAATACATATAATAACAATTTGTGAGAACTTGTATTTGGAAGTACTTAATAATAGTTTGTGAATTGTTACCTGCCCGTTCATGAGTAGATAGCAAATATATATGATACATGTATATATATATATATATATTTACCATATATATATATATATGTATGTTTCTATATAGGATACATAGAGATAGACTGACAGGTGTGTGTGTGTGTGTGTGCATACACTTATGCATTTGTTAGTCTATGTATCCATGTAACTTATGTATGATTTTCTACTTATGAATATGTGGCATTTTTGTGGGTGTGTGTGTGGGGGGGGTATACATGCATTAAATCATGTCCTCTAAAGAGCAAATACCATGTCAGAATTTATCATGCAAGAGATTTATTGGGAAAATGCCTGTGAAAGAAGAAGGAGAGGGAAATAAAGGAGGCAGGAAGAACCATCAAACATTGAAGCAGTTCTGATCCCTGGGAAAGGAGGGGAGAGAAGGAAAGAGAGTTGGACTGACAGAATCTCGGATGAAGCATAGTTTTTAAAATATTTTGGCCAGGCCAACAGGGAGTCATTGTGCCAAAGTTGCCTGTCCCAGGAGTATTACATCTTTTAGAAATGGACCTGTCTTGCTAATGCTATCTTGCTCAGTCATTAGCAGAGAATGGGTTCATAGAGAGTATGGCCTCACGTATGTATATTCACATATGTATATGTATTCATATGCATATATGCATACATAAGTATCAAAAACCAATGTATATTTATTGCACCAAATGATTTTTAATGTACATGTTGAAACATATTCGTTGTGTTACTCTTATGCATATAAAGTTATTTGTAAAGACATGGATTTCTTTCATTTATGTTTTAAAATTTCCATGTACTATATTAGAGGACATAAAAAGATGCGTAATATTACCTAGGAGTGTGCATTGTTGAAGAGAGTTACCTAGTGTTTGTGAAAGGCTTTTATCATCCAGAAATTAAATTTTACAGCTTACCTTTTAATTTTCCTCTCAAATATTGATTGTTTTTTTTACAAGTAGAAAACATTTAAGCTATGTTTGAGATTTTTTAAATATAATGTATAACTTAATAAAGCTAAATTATACTGTCCTTAAAAAATTAAGACCACTGACTGTTTCTTTCTTACTGAAATCAAAATAGTGATTATGGCTCAAAGACAATATTACAAAACTGAATATGATTGCAAATATGTGTGCACTAAACCACAGCATGCACACTTTGGCCACAGCCAAAACATAATTAGATTTCTCCAAAAATGCCTCTTAGTGTTTAAATAAACAGTACTATGTCATAATAGTACATGACATATAGATAATTTACTTTTTTAGAGAAAAATAAATAATAAATAATGACACATTGTTTTGTCTGTTATTACCTACAAAATTTGAGTGTCTAAGTCATAAATGTGTTTTTCTTTCCCACATTAAAACAATGACAAAATAATTAGATTTGTATGTTTTTTCCACTTATTGGTCACCTGGCTTCAAATTCTATTAATTATTCATTACCTGATCAGCAAAGAATACAGAGAAAAGTACTTAACTATATGAAAATGAGCATTATGCATAAGGATAAATTTGGCTAGTATCTTACAAGTTTCCTTATATAAATTTTTTCAACTTTAAAAATCTTGTGATTCTCCATATAAATACAGTTTTATTGATCAAATGAAGCATAAATATAACTAAAATTATTACATTTATTAACCTCTGAAAAATGTTAGGTGAATGCTATGTATATACAAACACAGTGGTTGCTATGTGGCATGGAACATTCACATCAAATCTGTATCCCTGGTGGCTCACGCCTGTAATCCCAGCACTTTGGGAGGCCGAGATCGGCAGATCACGAGGTCAGGAGATCCAGACCATCCTGGCTAACACGGTGAAACCCCGCCTCTACCAAAAATACAAAATATTAGCCGGGCGTGTTGGCAGGCGCCTGTAGTCCCAGCTATTCTGGAGGCTGAGGCAGGAGAATGGCGCGAACCCAGGAGGCAGAGCTTGCCGAGATCGTACCACTGCACTCCAGCCTGGGGACAGAGCGAGACTCCGTCTCAAAAGAAAAAAAGAAAAATCTGCACCCCTGCAATGTCTCTGGATTACTTTCCGATTATTCACATATTATGTTGTCCCAAAAACTCAGATAAAACCAAACTAGAGTATTTTTAAAAAATTATTTCTAAGAGGTTGATTTTTAACTGTTTTCCTACTTGGTTAAGATTCTACTGTACGTCTAGCTGTTAATGTTTTACAACTTCATGATTATGGAATGAAAATTAGTGCTACTTTTATATAGCACCACTGTAAATTTCTATTCATTAAAACTACTTTAAAATAGAAAAATCCTAATAGAGCCCATATCTTTGAAAGGCACTAGAATTTATGTGAAATAAAAAGGATACTTCTAATTTTATTTATTTTTCATTTGGAGTAATGTTTTAATGCATCTATTGAGCAAGTATTTTTTGAGGTTTGTGGCCAAAATACTACTCAGTTACTAAGTGCCGGGTGAACAACAGAGACATTTCCGTGTTCTTGTGAAACTTATATTCCAGGACCCTTATATTCAGATAAAATCTTATTTTCTAATACTCTGTATACCTCAAACGACCCACCAGAGTATCAATTATGTGAATTACAACTGGGAAGAATGTGAGAAGGAGAAGTACACCATCAGGAGAGGATATAACGTGAACCTAGTGTTGGGCCTGGGGAGAGGTCCTTGAGGAAGTGGTACTGGAGCAGATGTCAGAAGAATGAGGTGTGAGCGAGAGGGAAACCGCACAGGAAGAGCGTTCTGGTGAGAAGGAATAGAAACATGGAAGAATGCTCTGAAATGGAGAGGAGCATGTGCTCAAGGAAATGAGAGAGACCATTGTGTCTAGGTAGGGTTTGGAAAGCAGTACTGGAGTGGTGGGCAGTGAGGCACGAGAGAGGGGAAGAGTTTCTAAATGCATCCTCATGTAACTCAAGAATACACCTGAGATGAATTTTGTTATGCTTGTGGAGGGGCAGTGCCTAATAAAGTTTAGGTCACACTTTGATACTAGAATGCAATAGTAAATTGTATGATCTTATTGCTGCCTGCGATTTGATTGATTAATTACAGTGATTTTTCTCTTTTACAAAAGACAAACTGCTGCCACTTGTTGCATTTTTTAAATGAGCAGTTTGCAAAGATTGTATCTTTTATGTAGGTTGCTTATTTCATATATTTGGAAACGGGTTATATCAGTTGGTGGACGATATGTCAAAAATTTAGAACTTTCTCCCATCTTTCCAAGTTGCTGAATTATATTTCAGTGAAAAGCTTTCTCTCTAAAGTGCTAAAGGTATTTCTCAATGGAAGCAATAAAATGAACTTTTTTGGCAGCTTTCCCAGAAAAAAAAAAATCCCTCTAGCATTTTTGGAAATGAGTAGGGGAAAATTATAAATAATGTAAAATAAACTCACATAAGAGGCTTATATGAACTATTATACAATATATATTAGGAACTAAATTTTCTTCCATTATTCCTTTAGGATCCTGTGGCTCTAGTAGAATGGGAAAATGCACTCCCATGAGAAATTTGACAATAACAGCCAATTCTGCACGGAAAAAAATATTGAATGGTTTATATATAAGTTTAAAATCCATTTTAAAAGTAAGACTTGATACGTGAGAGACTAGTCAAGTTTGGTGATTAGGAAGTCTCTTTTTCTACTAAATTCAAACCTACAGTGTTGGTGTTCACTGAATACACTAGGTAGTGTAGAGGATGCAGAACTCAGGGGAAAAGGTCTCAATACCAACCTACATAATGAAAAAGAAAAGATATGTGTGAGGTGTGGCTTTAAAACAAAAGATCTAATCTAAAAAGATCTAATCTATGTATCACTTTTGGGATCTATATGATATGACAGTTATGCCTTATGTTTGGAATAATAAGCAATATGTAAATTACAGCAATATACAAGCTACTGAATATTAGTAGGGAACACAGGTTCCATTTCTCCTTACTTCTTCCTGGCATGCTATGATAACAACTTAACTATGTTATGATAACAACTACTAGTCATCCTGCTTCCTGTATCCCTTTCTTGTGTACCTTAGACACACATGCATTTTTCTTCTTAAATAACAGGTATGTTATGAAATATTTGTGCCTAAAATTCTTAAATATTTATCTTTCTCTTTACACACACTCTCACACACATTTATTTATATGTGTATGTGTATATTTCTGTCTCCAACTTATCTTCTAGGCTTATTTTTGACATTCCTTACAACTGGCATGAGCTTCTTGTTATAGTTTCTAGATATTCTAGGTTTTCTTACCTTGAGGTCACTTTTTTGGTCACTTTATTTTTTCTGTTTGTAATTTTTTGTTCTCTATTTTTACTATCCTCTATCACCTCAGTTTTTGACTGTTCTTTAAAACCAAGTTCAATTGGCTTAAACTCTGTGCCTTTTCCTTACCCATATGAAAAATCACTGTCTTCTCATCAAAGAATTCCTGTGATACATTAGTTATGCTGTTTTTATAGCACTTTTCACATTTTCCATTGAATTATTTATGTTTATGTGTTAGATTGTAAGGAACTTGAAGGCAAAGTTTATCTCTGAGTCATTTGGCTTAGTACCTTGCATAGTAATTATACAGAATAAATATGTATAGAATGAATGAATAAATATATGAGAAGAAAAATATATTTCTTTTATGTGCATCGAAAGATGTAGGCTTCATCTACATACACAAGTCAGACTTAAGTATTTAGCTGACTTGATTAAGGGATGTCTCATCCTGAGGAAGGGTATAATTTAGCAATAACTTACTCATTATAATTTATTTAAAGTTGCATTCCACAAGTAATTGTACAGCATCACCTATGGGACAGGAACATTATATGTGTAGCTTGTGAATTCAAGATTGATAACAATCTTCAGCTGAGAACTTTTTTTAACAATGTGGCATTTGCCTCCAAGAGAAAAGGCACGAAAGCATCACAAGCAGAGAACAAAGAGAAAGTGTCTTCAGAATGTAATTGTGATGAATCTATGCCTGTCTGTATGCAAGGATTTGTGTAGCACTCTTGCACCTTCCCCCTTAAAGAAATTTCTCTACTACAAATTTTCAGTGCTTTGAAATGAAAAATAATTTCTGCCATTGTAAATTTTTTTGCAAATAATTTCAGCACCTAGAATAAGTGAAGTTATTTTTCAGTAAGAGTTTATGACATAAAGGGAAGTGATTAAATCAGTCATGAATTGTGCATTTAGAATAGCATGAAGGACTTTTCTTTCAACACAACTGATACGTTTGAACTATGCTGAAAAGTTCTCCTGGCTGAAAAATGGTCATGTCTTTTTTTTTCTAAAATAAGAATGAAATGTTTTGTACCTTAAATTTTCTTTGATTTTATTCCAAAAATAAATAGGGAAGCTAAATTTTGCAAAAATAATTAGTCTCTATGATAGGCACAGTGAGAACAAAAAGGGACTGTGAATCAGATGATCCTAGTTCTAGGCCTGGGTTCAGCCACTTAATTAAGTCTGTGACCTTGGTGATTTCATATAAATATTTAAGTCTGTGACCTTTCTCATTTCATATAAATATTTTCATCCTCAGGAACCTTATCTGCACAATTTAGGGATTAGTCTTTAATGGTAAATTTTAAACTGCTTTTAGGAGTCACAGTGGCACATGGAGTCCCTTGAGAAGCAACCTCACAAGGGGTGGCCTAGGGTGCCAGGCTCCACCATTTTTTGTGTTTGTTTTGTATTCTGTTTCATTTGTTTGTTAAAATTCCCTTTATAATAGGTTCGTGACAGGAACAAACAACAAATTTAAAATTCTAGATTAAATCACTTCTGGGTTTCATATTAGCAATCTTAATTTTTACTTGTTTATGGAACATGGGTAGTAGCAGATAAAGATAATTGTCATTTTTCTTATTGCTCTATTCACTCACCCAACATTTATTAAGAAGTTACTACATGTAAAAACTGCTGTGTCCAGTGTTTTGGAAATTTAAAGGTGTCAGAGTTCAAAATCTATTCGGAAAATATCTAAGAAAAAAAGTCCATGTGATAAGGGTTACGGCAGAAATATAAATAAAATGTCCTTAAAGAATGTAGGTAGAGACTTCATTCTTCCATGCTCTGAGCAGGTAATGATCCCACAACAGGAGATGAGTGCAAGTTGGTTTAAGTCCTATGGTCTCAAACTTGGTTTTAGAACTGAAGCACTTTTTATTTCAGTATCATTATTTTTTAAGCAAATGCCTGATGAAAAGTTATCTTTGAAACATTTTATATTTAAAAAATTGTCATCATGCATACATTACTTAATTTAATACAGTACACTACTTTTAACTCATAGCAAAAGAGGTAAAACAGTAACTTAAAATTTATAGGTTGTAAGAAGTATGAAGATCATTGTGATGCAAGTATAAAAATGGAAATGTGTTTTAAATAAATTAATATTCAAATATGTAAGTCATATAATTGTTATAAATAATTTAATATACAAATACATATGCCAAAGTCCACATGATATATCCACTAAGACCTTAACATCCTGAAGTGTATTATATACTAGCATAACATAATTAATATAGTGAAAAATGCCTGGCAATATGCAAACCATCCATAACCACTTTGTTTGCAATCTACCTTCAATATTTAGTTGGACAACTTTGGAGTGAAAAGTACTACTGCATGAGTAAAGAAATACAAACGTCTTATTATGTTGCTTTCCAGAGTCTTAGGTTTCAGTTGATTACTTATGTCAATTAGTATATTCTCTCCTTTCCTTTCTATTACCTTTCTTTAAACTTTGAGTTTTCTGTGCCTAAAAATGTGTATACATACATCTTGTCTACCCAAAATTTTATTCTGTTGTAATTGAAATATGTATTTACTTGTGGTGGCTAATTTCATGTATCAAGCCTGGCTATGTCAAGATACCCAAGTGTTTAGTAAAGCATTTCTCTAGATGTTTCTGTGAAGGTATAGATGAGATTAGCATTTATAAGTAGACTTACAGTAAAGCAGATGACCCTCTATAGTATGGGTGAGTCTCATCCAGTCAGTTGGAGGTTTTAGTAGAAGAAATCTGACCTCCATGGAAGAAGAGAGAATTCTGCCAGCAGCCTGCCTTTGGATTCAAACTGTCACTCTTTCCTGGGTCTCCAGCCTGCTGGCCTGCCCTGCACTCTGGACTTCCAGCCTCCGCAACTGCACGAGCCCATTCCTTACAATAAATCTCACTATATATATATATATATATATATATATATATATGTATATATATATACATATATATATATATATATATATATATATATATACACACACAACTTTTTGCTTCTGTTTCTCTGGAGAACTCTGACTAATATATGCTTCAGGGCCCAGAAAGTGCTGACCATCTTATAATAATTTGAACAAACAAATAAACAAAAATAGCCCAAACCAGAAAAGTCACTCAATGTATATGTGATGTGATACAGTGACACAGATATTGAGAAGGCAAATACTGTGTGATCAAGATAATGGGGTCAGCAGATATTCTTCCAGAGACAAGAAGCACTGGTGTAAACAAGTATGCTAGTTAAATACTCATTAGTTAAATTTACAGAGGTAATTCAGTGAACCCTACAATGCTTCAGTTCTTCAGAAAGATTATCCAGCCTCTCTTTACTTCTCCCTTCCGAAATTTCATGTACACGGTTCTAGATATTTGAATAAATGTTCCACACAGAACTTTGGGTGATGAAATAAAACCTATCCATCTGTAATGGAAGGGAACTGACTCTTAAATTGTTATTTCTGATACTGATACAATTTTTGTCTCAAATAATTTTTACACTTACTGCTGTTGTTTTCCTTTCTGTCTTGCTCACACTTTTAGTGTAAATATAGTTATAACATATAGAACTGTTAGAATTGTGGCATTAGGTTGTAGATTTGTGATCTTCCTATATTTTTGATGAAGGCATTTAACTCAGGACTCATTTTGAAAGTCTAAACTCTTTGAATTGGAAATATATCTCCTGAAAGTTTTTTACTGGATTTAGTAAAATTGAGCATTTACCTCACTGTTTTTCTTTTTCAAAAGACATATAATATTTAAAAATAGTAGAGAATAATGTAGGGGAAAATGCAATCTAATTAGGTTTATTGTTATTACTATTTTGACATTTTTAGATCTCTTTAGAAAAAAATTACATAAAAGACATTTGAAGCTTCATATATATAACGCTAACCTATTTTCCTCCCTTCTTCCTCATATGTATCTATTTTACCACATATTTATTTTTCCATAAATTTCTATCTATTGTTTTAATTTTTAAAGTTTTATATAAATAGTATATAAATCATATATTTATATAACTTTCTTATATGTGTTTTTTAACTGAGTAATGAAAGAATAAGTGTTTAAAGTAAAAAATTTTATCAGATATACTTATGAAACATCAAGTATACCCATTAAACTTGTCAACTTTTATCGTAGGAATGTTACATGGTAAGTCCTTAGTTAACATCATTGATAGGTTCTTGGAAACTGTGACATTAAGCAAAAGGACATACAGCAGGTCCTTGAATAACATCATTTTGCTCAACATCATTTTCTTATAATGTTGAGAAAAAGCATGGTATTTTTATACGTTGTTTTGCTTAAGTCACAGTTTCTAAGAACCTATTGACAATGTTAACTGAGGACGTGTTGTGTTTGCCATTTTTTTCTAGCCAAAAACTCTAAGAAACTTGAAATGACAAACCCTTCAATATGCTTTCTCGATATCGTTCTCATAAGGACTCAGTTAATTTCAGTATAGATAATAATATAGCTACTTTCTGTATAATTGTGGATTTTATATGAGAATTGCAAATAAAATGCCTTTTTTTAATAAATAAAACCTAAACTTACCCTAATTATACTTTCATTTTCTTCCTGATCTCTTAAATCATTGTGGATTACAGGGTTTTTTTTTTGTTGTTGTTGTTGTTGTTGTTGTTTAAATCTGGCATATGGTTACAAATATAGCCTGTGTGCTAATAATCATTTCATCTTTTTTAATATATTAGAAGACATTTACACAGTGGTTCTTTTCCAAGGAGAGCATTTTCTGCTCAGTTAGCAGGAAATGCATAAGTAGTTTTCCTAAGTGAGACCTTCATCAGCCTAGAAGTGTCTACTGCAACTTTCTGGGCTTTTAAAATCATACCACCAATTATTCCTGAGATGTTGTATTACGTCTTTGACAGCTGGCATTTTTTTGTGTCACAGCTATTTCTGTACAAATAGAATGCATGGAGCATTACAAGATATTTAAAATTGTTATGTATTCAAATAGTAACAGGTATTGTTTTGAAACGTACTTCTTTAATTCACAATATACTTCCTTTAGGGCACCTGGCCAGGGATTTAAAAACCCAAAGCAAACATGTTTTTGTTTCTTTCTAGAAAGATCAATAAATAGCATTATACAGTTACAACTTACTATTCTCACATCGCTAAAATAGAAGTGTGCTTATGGCTGATGTCAAAGACTGTAGTTGCCTACGCATTGCAGTCTCCCAAGGAGAAAGCTTAACCTTTAATTGTATGCTACTCAAGCAGGATTGCTGACTATCCTTATCTATTGAGTGGAAATAAGTAAATAGTAGGAGAGAATTAACTGCCTTTCATTCTTTGCTATCACTTAAACATATGGTATAAACAGGATTTTTTTTTGTGGCTGTTGATTTTTTTCCAGTGGCTCTTTGCTGGAAGCAAAAATATATTTTGCCTTGAAAATAAAGTTAGTGTTCTCAATTTGTGATAAAGGTCACTATTTAAAAATATTTTTTGTTGTTTTTGTTTTCTGACAACTCAAGCAGAATTGATTAAGGATAAAAAAATGGCTTGCTATTTATGGAGATGATTTCCTATAGTTTGTAATTTAATGGACTCCCTAACCAAAACACATTCCTAAAATAGTTTTATGAGTTAAAATGTTAAGTAATCTGGTTTAAAAAAAAAAGTAAATTCCTTTCTATAAGACACTCCTGAATCAATATCATTGTATTACTGAAATATTAAAAACAAGCAAGAAAACCAATGAGACTTGTTATACAGGTACATGTGGCTACTCAACTATATTGTGATGTCGGAGAAAGCTCCCTTTTCTATGGAGGGCCATGTGACCACAAGAAATAGGTGCTTTCTTACTATGAAAGACACAATTGTCCCTTATTCTAATTTGCGTAGATATTTATTTCAATTTCCACAAAAGTCCTGTTTACATAAGAGACAGAAATAAATGTATAACATTATAAAGTAAACCATTGAATAATATATAAAAACAGCTTGAAGTTTTATATTATGACTATCACTGTGAAATGCTATCATTACATGCTTTTTGATGGCATGATGCTTTTAAATTGAAGGTTAAAAGTCCTAAAATATGTAACTAGTTAGTGTAAAATTTTTATTTAAAACTGATGGAGATTCAGTTTTTTAATTTCTGTTTCAGAAATTATCATCAGTCTAGGAGGTGTAAATTATCCTCTCAAAGGAAGGATTTTGCTCTTATCTATTGGGAATTTTCTTTAAGGCCTCTTGCCTGTAAAATCACTTGTATCTAATATGTGCCATTAATTATAAAACCACTCCTCCTATAGGTCTACCATCACAGAGTTTTGACTAACATTTTTTGAACCACCATATTTATTATGATAACAATTTAACTAAATTAGGCCCTGCTTTTCATCATTCAGACAACTTTTGGGAAAACATTTAAAAAATAAACTCAAAACTCCACTGTCTCTGAGAAGTTTAAAAACAGTGAGCCTCAATTCTTATGTCAGTGAAGTCAAGAGTTTCAGATAAATCTGTATATTCAATCCTGAGGTATCAAATCCAGTTCACTGAAATTGTCAACAGTGATTTACAAAAATAAACTGAAGGGCACTGTTTATTCACTTCTGTACTGATGTTCTATCTTCTTACGGTGTTTTCTCACAGCTTCTTTTTGTGTAGAGAATCTTGTATTAAAAGGTCAAGAATATTGGGATTTAAGCCTCCTGCTGCTACTATTTTAATAGGTATTTAACTCCCAATTGCCTATATTTCTTGTGTGGTAGTAAGTGGGATACTGAAGTTAGATTCATTGATGTCTATGGACTTTGCTGTCACCATTCCCTATCTTGAGAATCTTATCTTCCCATCTCTCTGCTTCCTTTTTTCCCTTTTCTTTTAAACATTTTTTTATTCATTTGCTCTTTTTCTCTACTTCTCTTCCATTGAAATGACTATATTTTCCCTCCCTTTTAATATGCTAAGTCACTTTCAGAGACTCAGTCCTACCCTATTCTTCTCAAACATTCTTAAAATACCCTTTTCTAAATTGTAGAGCATGTAATTTTCCTCTCATTTCCAATATTCCTTCCTATTCTATCATGTATGTTATAATCTGTGATGAGTAAATTAAGAATCAAGTGTGTCACAGCAAAAACCAAAAGAATGAGAAAGATAGTGGAAATAGCACAGCTCTGGTTAAAACTGCTTTCATCTTGCCCTTTCTCTTAGTAAAAACTCAACCCCACAGTATTCTAACAGGATTTTTACTACCGTTCTTTTCCTGTCCTAACCCCAATTCAAATAAAGACTTCACACCATCTCAGTTCAGTTAAGAGAAATACTGTTCTCTTTAATGTTAGATATAAAGCTCTAGTCTTCCATACCAGAAGGATTTTGAGTAGGTATATTAACTTTTTGCTCTACCCACTTTAGAGTAGACTGGAAGTATTAGGCCAATATATGTTAATTATTTTCTTCTGATGGCAAAATAATATAACGCCTGCTAATATTTCGAGTGAGTTTTAAGACTTTCAAAAATCCTTAAAAAAAGGTAATACATGACTTCAGTTCAACTCCATAAAATAGCATATCCCAGCATTTAGAGAATCAAAGACAAAAAAGACAAGTTCATTAATCTCAAGAAGCTTACAGTCTATTAGGGGAGCTAGAAATATAAGCACATAAATGTTAAAAAGAATAATTAAGAAAGGAGGATTTATAAAAGATAGCAATTATACAGAAAAATGTCTAATTCTCATAAGATAGTATGAGAGGTTTGGCTCTGTGTCCCCACCCAAATCTCGTGTTGAATTGTTATTCCCGATGTTAGGGGAAGGACCTGGTGGGAGGTGATTGGATCACGGGGGCAGATTTCCTCCTTGGTGTTCTTGTGACAGTGAATAAGTTCTCAGGAGATCTGGTTGTTTAAAAGTGTGTAGCGTTTCCCTCTTCACTCTCTCTCTCTTGCTCTGCCATGTGAAGATGTGCCAGCTTCCCCTTCGCCTTCCACCATAACTGAAAGTTTCCTGAGGCCACCCAGCCATGCTTCCTGTATAGCCTGTGGAACTCTGAGTCAATTAAATCTCTTCATAAATTACTCAGTTTCCGGTATATGTTTATAGCAGTGTGAGAATAGACTAATACAGATATCAAAGCAAGTGATTCATAAAAGTTGAGATTCCTGGGCCGAGTTTTAAAAGATAACTAGGAATATCTCACAGGCAAAAAATAGAGAGCAAGATTAAAAAAAAAAATTCAGGCAGAGAGAACAAGTACAGACTCAAGAAAATGTTATATAATTAACATTCATAATTGAATTCATTAGACACTATTTGGAAATGGGCTTACATATATGACAAAACTGAAAAATGGCAGATTTCTGATATGAATTATTTCACTGGATTGCTTAATTTGCTTTTTATTGATATTATGGAACTCATTACAAATTATTTATATAGAGCTATAATTCACAATTATATACCAGTAGCAATAAAAAACTAGTAGAATTGTAGATGATGTTGGCACTTTCTTTGTAGTTTGCTCAAAATTTTCATTGAAGAAGAGGTTACATTCCTTATTTGTATTTTTCCTTTTAATATTGTGCAATTAAATGTTTATTTGCAGTTCATAAAGCAACATCATCTCATTTGTTTGAAAATCCTGCTTGACATGTTCTTGTATTTAGTCTTGCTATTAAATTAGGGGCCAGTAGAATAAATGAGATTGTGAGATGTTAATACAGAGGTCAGTTCAATTTTCTACCCATTTCCACCAATATGAAAAGCATCTAACATGTTTGCATAAATCCTGACTTATAGATGTGGTAATAAACAAACAAAATTGTAAATTTCATTTATTTACAACTCCTGGGGAGTAGAAAACATAAAGAAAATAATGATCATATACAGGCAGAAGCTAAGAGTCTCACAACCCCCTTTTTATATTTAATAATAATATACATATTTTAAATTGACATATAATAATTGCACATATTTGGGGGGTACATACCAATGTTTATATATATAGATATATTGAGTAGGTGCAAAAGTAATTGCAGTTTTTGCAATTACTTTTAATTACACTATATATAATGGACAGTTAATTTTACTACACTATATATAATGTTACAGTAATCAGATCAGGATGCTTAGCATATCCAACATCTCAAACATTTATAATTTACTTGTGTTGGGAGCATTCAATATACACTCACTAGCTATTTGAAACTATATAATATATTAATGTTCACTATAGTCATCCCACAGTGGTAGATTTTCACTGCCTTTCAGAGTTTGTACAGAGAGTTAAAACTATTTTTCTTTTTCTATATTTAGTCTGTACATTTTTTCCTTTTGCAATTCCTTTTCAGCATTCTGCTTCTAATCTCTACGTCCATGACTTCAATTGTTTTGATTTTTAGATACCACAAAATATGCTTATTTCACATTGTATGCCTTTATCAAAACATCTCATGTACCCCATACATACATACACCTACTATGTACTCACAAAAGTTAAAAATAAAAAAATTCTGTATCTATTCATTTTTTAAAATTATTTGCCATTACTCATTTCCTTGGTTTCTTTTGCAGTCGTTTCCCTATTAAATCAGTTAGCTTTTGTTTAGCTTTTATAATTCATTCTCCATTCTCTATATTGTACTTACCTATGACACAGTTATTTAGGTGATTACTTTTAGAGTGGATTGGCATATTTCTGTTAGAAGATGATATCAAAATATTGTTAGGTAAATGAATATATATCTACCTAAACGATACATACATATATATATATATGTGTGTGTGTTTTATATATATATATGTGTGTGTTATATATATGTAAACATACCACCTTAATGGGATGCATACAGGGCTAATATGATAATTCCTTATTTTATATAATGGGAAAGTAGTTTTTGCCTTATTCCTCGAATTAACGGTGTAGAGAGACTCAATTTGTTTTAAAATCTTAATTATCAATGATAATTCTTCAAATAAATACACTCATTTCATTGCAAAGTTATTACTATTAGAGAACATTTTAATTATTGTTATCGAATTTTACTTTTTTAGAAAAACACAAATCCTATTTTAAGTTGAAAAAGCAAATGTTAAAAATGTTTTAGGATTTACACAATATTTCATTTGAAGTTTTCAATTTTTCAAATGTGAAAATACCTATGAAGTATGAATTTTTTTATTTATCACGTTGATTATAACTTTAAGTTTTAAAAATGTTGAAAAGCAACTGGGTTACGTAGAAGTGTATATGTGTGTTTCTAAACACCTTATATATTATGTATTATTACAAAATGTTTATAAACACGTTATGATTTTCAGAGGCTTACATTCTTTTTAAAATGATACTTCATTAATAAAAGCACTTCACTAAGTTTTTCATTCAGAAAATTTTAATCTAAACTAGACTGATGTACTACTACACAGTAATATGTAAAAAGGGACCACTACCCCTTGAGTGAGACTTTATATTATTTAAATTTTGCTCCAAGTACTGTATGCATCTGGATATATTCGAAAAAAATCTTTCCATATTCTCTTATTTCTGTTTTCTTAGATGAAGCATGAGTGGGCTGGTTTGTGCATCTAGAACAGGGGTAGGGGACAGGGAAATATCCAACCAAGTATGGAAAAGCATCTCTTCTCTTAATTTTCTTCCTCCAAATTAAGGTGCTGTAACTTGAACGAACACTCAAATTAATGTGTACACATGTTATGGAAAAAAATAATGCAGTGATCAATGAAAGAATCCAGTTTTAATATTGGGAATTAATACAAAGAGGGGATACAGAAAATTGAAGCTAGGCTTAAAATTGACCCCAAAAACTTATCTGAACAAATGAAATCTTAGAAATCCTTTAAGTATAGTATGCCTTGGAAATGAGTGATATAGAATGATCATAGTAAAACCACACTAATATGACATGTAAACTTACCTATGACTATATGAAAACTTGGGCCCAAGGAAAGCTGGATTATCAATACTATGTGTATATGAAAGAGTTTGTCATGAACCTAGACTGCGTCACTTTTTTCCATACTAAGAGGGATGCTATCTCATCCACCCAACATGAATGGAAATTTAATTATATTCAATTATCTTACCAGGTTTGGAGATACAAATGAAATACTATTATTTAATATTTATTGAGTGCTTATTTTCAAGTGGTTATCATGTTAAAGGTTTTAGATCATTGACTAATATAATTCCATAATAACCACCCTGACTAGGTGTTTTTACTAGCTGAATTTTTCAGATAAAATTGAGACTTACAGAGACTGAATAACTTTTCCAATATTACCCTGCTAGTAGAAAGTGGCGGAACTGGGATTGGATCCTAGTTCTTACAAAATCACCAATCTTTCTTAACCATTATGCTATTTATTGGTTTTATAAATAATTACTTCAAATTACCTACTTGGTGGCATCCTTAATTTGGAGCCAAGCACTTATTTAAACAAACACTTAATGAAATATTTATTTATTTTTAAAAAACTTAATTAAACACTTATTTAAACAAAGTTTAAGTAAGATACAGTTTTTGTTCTTGAGGAACTTACAGTATAACAGAGGGAGAAAGACATGTAAACAAAAAAACAAACACCTCTAAGTTTGTGGCTTTGTACAGAGAGAGTGGTCTGTTCCTTTTGGATTTTTACTTTCTAGAAGTTTTATGCAAGGCTCCATAAATATATTATGTCTGAGTTTCATTGTGAAAAGTTAGCAGGTATTCACTTACTGAAGGGAAGCCATTAAAATGTTTTAGGCTGGATTATAACCACTGGACATGAACGAAGAAGAGGATTTCAGCTGAGAATAGTGAGTCCATTTAAAAGGCTGTTGAAGTAGTCAAACTGAGGTCAGATGGAGGCCCGAAGAGAGGTAGTTCCAGAGACAAGGCACTGTGAAGAGAAGGGATTTTGGTGTTTGAGGAGTAGCAATCATGGACCACACACATTTCTGAGTGGAAGTAAATCAGCTCAACCTATGTCACTGCCTGGGCATTTGACAGCCATTTGTTGCTTTCCTTGTTTTTAATTACTTAATTTCTATTATTTTTGAAGAGACTACCTAACATACTTAAGAAACTTCACTTTCCAAAAATCTTTGGCTATTATTATCCTGTCAGGAAAACTCCTTATCAAAGAAAACTTTCTTTTTGGAATTATTTTTTTCTTCAGTGTCAAGTGCTTTTGTATTCTGTTGAAGATTTGTTTTTCATTAAAAGATAACTTCCACTTCCTGTATTGCAACAATCCAACGAGAATGAAGAAGGTTAGAATATAGTTGTCCCTCAGTATCAGCAGATAGAACTGGTTCTAGGAACCAGGTGGATATCAAAATCTGCAAATGCTCAAGCTCCTTATGTAGAATGGTATCACTGTATTTGCATATAACCTACGCACATCTTCCATTTAGATAATCTCTAGATTACTTATAATACCTAAATCAATGTAAATGCTATGTGAATAGTTGTCATACCATGTTTTCTATTTGTATATTTTTATTGTTGTATTGTTATTTTTATTATTTCTTAAAAAATATTTTCAGCCTGAGGTTGGTTGAATCCATGGATGTGGAATCCAAGAATACAGAAGGCCGACTGTAACCGATATCGGATCAAAAAGAGAGTAATAGAAAGAAAGGCATAAAAATAGGAAAAGACAAATGAAACAAACAAAAAAGCCACAACAAAAATAACCCAACTTAGTTAGATTCAAGTTTCATAATTTTTTTTTCTTAAAGGTATGATTAAGAGTTGATGAGAGATACTTGGAAGAAAAAACAAAACAAAATAAAATAAAACAAAAAAGCTGAGGAAGTTTAGTAACAGAGAAGAGTTAATTGCTTTTAGAATATTTTCACAATAGTAAAGCTGCAAATTAGTTTAATAGGATACAAATTTTTAAATGTAATTATATTAATAAGGGGGTAATGATTTCTTGTAGTCTATAAGTTATCCTATACAGACATGAAATATTTTTTGTATTATATAACAAACCCTACTGAAAGGATGGATGTCTCGTAAGTATATTAAAATTTTTCTAAAAGGCATTTATAAAAACAGGTGTGAAAATTTTTAACACAGGATGGACTAGAAGAAAATAAATAGGAGACTAGAAGAAGATACATTCTCATTGGAAATTCTACAGCTCCATACTTGGGATCCTAAGCTATAATTGAATGTGGAACACTCAATTTGAGAGAATTTTCACAGAATACTAAAGTTCTCTCTTTTTTATCATCCAAAAAAAAATCCTCATTAAAAACTTCCAAAGGGCGTAAAACATATAATATTGGCAGAGAGACACAAACATGTTTTTTTAATTTAATTTTAACCCCCTGTGAAAAAAGAATTCCTTGAGTTTGGCCAAAATTCAAAATTTTAACTTAGAAAATAATACCAGTCTCTATTCACTAAAAATATGCAATCTTTCATTTATTTCTGAAAAAAAAAAAGAGGTAGAATTTTATTTCTGTAATGTCAAAGCAAGTCCTCATCCTTCTTTAATAGACACTGTATTTGTCAAAATTTTTATAAGCATAAAAATATGGCTGGAGTTCTTAGAAATGTTTGCCATAACTTAACCAAGAAATAAAGTATTGGCTCAAACTAAATTGCATTAGAAACAGGAAAAGGAGCTCTAAGCAAGAACTGACTGCAATCATTCAGAATTATATTTGTATTTTCAATAATGGCCAAAGACATAAAATTACAAGTGCCCACTAGGTGAACATTATTTATTGTGTGTCAGTTATGACTCATAATATATAGTCATTATCTCTTTAACACAGTAAGCCAGAATAATATATATGATTTTTCCCATTTTACAGATTTAAAAATGATGCTTTCAAAGTAGGCTTAACTGCTTCACAGGAATGTTGTCTAATTTTGAGCAATGTACATTATAATTTTTCTAATACTGTCTACATACAGTATTATTGGAACAACTTTAAGTAGGTTGTGTAGTATATTGTAACACTGGGTACAAATCCTGACAGCAAGTGGTAAATATAATGGTGAGGTCAAGCCAATTCCAAGGAAATACATTTTCTGGGACATATGAGAACTTTGCCTTTTGTATATATGAGCATCATGTAAGAGCGAATGGTACAGTAAAAACCCCAAGGAAATGGCAACTTAAATGTGAGTCATTTAAACAACATTCTGAGGTATTGGTATAAGGTTAGGATCATGTTTTAATTATTGTTGATCTGCAAAATATTCTATTGGGCATCCTTCAATTCTTTCAAGCACCCAGCCTAAAATACTAATACTATATAATGTTACATGACTCCAAACAAGATTGAGGACCAGTGACCTTGTACAACCCTTTCATTTTATAATTGAGGAAGTTAAAGGCTTGAGTGGTTAGACTGTTGGTAAGTCAGTCATTACAATAGCAAAACTAGAACCCAAATCTCCAAACTCTTTTTTCCCATTATGTTTTCTCCTATATCATACTGCCTGGTATAATGATAATGGTAAAGTTCTTGCTTTTTAACTCTATCTAATTGTTAACATTTTAATAATAAACATAAACAACCAACTGAAATAAGAGAAATAATTTACACATGCATTTTAAAATATTTATTGTGTGACCAGCATATACTAACTTACACAAATTTAAATTGTACACTTTGATAAATACTGACATACATAAAAATTGTAAACACAAAGTAGTCATCATTCCCCCAAAACTCCCTTGCTTCTCTGTAATTCTTCTCACCCACACTTCCTGATTGCAACTCCATCCCCAGGAAAACGTGGTTTTTTTCTGGTCACTGTATTAGTTTGCATTTTATACAGGCTTATATAAACAGAATCATACAATCTACATTGCATTTCTGGCCTTGTTTCTTTAATGGAGCATACTTATTTGGGGATTTATCCATATTTCTATGAATGTCAATAGTTCATTGCTTGTTATAAATTTATACTATTTCATTGGATGGCTATACTATGATTTGTTTATCCACTCACACGTTGATGGACAGTTGTGTTGTTTTCAGCTTTGGCTGTTACAAATAGAGCTGCTATGAACATTTGCACTTAAGTCTGTATAGGAACATATGTTTTGAAATTTTGGGTAAATACCTAGGAATGGAATGATGAGTTCATTTGGTTGGTATAAGTTTAACTTTTTAAGAAAGTTTCAAATTGTCTTAAATGAGTTGTAACATTTTACTTTCCCACTGGTAATGTATAAGAGTTTCAGTTGCTCCACATCTTCATCAATACTGGTGTGGTTACACATTTTAATTTTAGACATTATTGTAGGTGCATAGGGATGTCTCGCTGTGGGTTCAATTTGCATCTCCCTAATGACAAAGAGTGTTAAGCATCTTCTCATGTGTTTGTCATGCATTTTCCTTCGTTGTTTCAATGTCTCTTCAAAGTTTTGCCTGTCTTAAAATTGGGTTGTTTGTATTCTTATTATCAAGCTTTGAACATTATTTTTCTGCTCTGGAAACAATCCTGTTGTCGACTGTATGATTTGCATGTATTTTCTCACCCATTTGTGGCTGACCTTAACAGTGTTTTCCAAAGTAGAAATTCTTAATTTTGATGAAGTCCATTTCATTTTTTATGGGCTTTTATTTTAGTGTTGTGTCTATAAAATTTTTACCTATCCTAAATTTACAAAGATTTTTTTCTATGCTTATTTCTAGACATTTCATAGTTTTAAGTTTAATGTTTAGCTCTGTGAATGATTTTGGGTTATTTTTGCATATCTTATGAGTTATAGATCAAAATTCATTTTTTTGCATACGTATAGTCAGTACCATTTGTTGAAAAGGCTATGCTTTCTTCACTGAATCCCCTTCACACCTTTATCAAAAATCAATTGACCATGTAATTTTGTGTTTCATTTTTAGATTCTCCATTCTACTTTATTGCTTTATTTGACTGTTTTGATGTATATGATCTTTTATCCTGAAAACTTGCAAAACACTTTTTAGTTCCAGTGGCTTTTTGTAGCTTCTGTTGGATTTTCTTCTTACATATCGGTTGTCTTATAATAAGGAAAGTTTTATTTTTTCACTTTTTAATGGCTTACATTTGTGCTTTCTGACTTAGTGCACTAGGCAATACATCCAGGACAATGGTAATAGAAGTGGGAATAGTGGAAATTCTTGACTTTTTCCTGATCTTAACAGGAAAGTATTCAATCTTCACCATTAAGCGTAAAGTTAGATGTAGGTCTTTCATAGATTCCCTTTTCAGGTTAAGTAATTTTTCTTCTATTTCAAGGATCCTCAGAATCTTATCACTCAGAGTATGGTCTATTTTGGTAAATATTCTTTATGAATTTGAAAAGAAATATGTGTTCAGCTGTTGTTAGCTATCGCGTTCTAAAACCATCAATAGTGTCAAGTTGGATGATAGTGTTGTTCAAGTCTTACTGAGAGAGACAGTTGAAATATCCTTCTATAATTTGTTTCTTTTTTTGATGATGAAATTGTGTTTAAGTTTTTCAGCTTTATTGATGTATGATTGAACATAAAAATTAGTATATTTAAGGTCTACAATGTGATTTTATATATTTATATATTGTGAAATGATTACCACAATCTAGCTAAAAATCATACCCATCACCTCAAATTGTTATCTTGGTTGTGTGTGTGTGTGTGTGTGTGTGTGTACGTATGCGATGACAACAATTGAGAACTTAAGGTCTATTCTCTTAGCAAATTTCAAGTATAAAATACATTATTATTAACTGTAGTCAACATGTTAAAAATTATATCTCCAGGACTTATTCATCTTATGAATGAAAGTTTATACCACTTGACCTCAACATCTCTCCCATTTCCTACCCTCCTATCTCCTGGTACCATCATTCTTCTCTCTGTTTATATGAATTTGAATTTTTTAGATTGCGTGTATAAGTGATGTCATGCAATATTTTTATCTTTCTATGTCTGGCTTATTTCTCTTAGCATAATGTCCTCCAGTTTCATCCATGTTGTCACAAATGGCAAGATTTACTTATATTTGATGCTGAATAACACCTGATTGTATATATATGACACATTTTCATTATGCATTTACCCACTGATGAACGCAAGGTTGATTCCACATTTTAGGTATTGTGAATAAAGCTGCAGTGGACATGGGAGTACAAATATCTCTTTGAAATAATGATTTCATTTCCTTTGTATTTGTACACAGAAGTGAGAATGCTGGATCATAAGGTACTTCTATTTTTAACTTTTGGAGGAATCTCCATCCTGTTTTTCATAATGATGGTATCAATTACATTCTCACCAATACTGTACAATGGTTCCCTTTTCTCCATTTCCTCACCAACAGTTATATTTTTTCCTTATTTACAATAGTGTGAAGTGATATCTCATTGTAGTTTTAGATTTGCTTTTCTGTGAGGATTAGTGATGTTGAGCATTTTGTCATATACCTGTTGGCCATTTGTATGTCTTCTTTGGAGAAATATCAATTTAGGTTTTTTTCTTTATTTTTTCCTGAGTTGTTTGACTTCCTAATGTATTTTGGATATTAACCTCTTATCAAGTATATAATTTGCAATTTTTAAATTTTACCTTTCATAGTTTGTCTCTTCATTCGGTTGTTTTAATTTTTTTTGGGGGGGGTGGAGGGGGGAGGGATAGCATTAGGAGATATACCTAATGCTAAATGATGAGTTAATGGGTGCAGCACACCAGCATGGCACATGTATACATATGCAACTAACCGGCACATTGTGCATATGTACCCTAAAACTTAAAGTATAATAATAATAATAATAATAATAAAAAGCTTTTTATTTTGACTTAATCCCATTTGCCTTTTAAAAAAAAATTTGTTGCCTGTGTTTTTGGAGTCATGTCCAAAATATCATTGCCAAGATCAATGTCATAGAACTTTTCTCCTGTGTTTTCTTGTAGATGTTTTATGATTTCAGGACTTACATTTAATCTTTAATCCATGTTGAATTGATTTCTGTATATGATGTGAAATAAGGATATAATTTCAGTCTTCTGCTTGTGGGTTTCCAGCTTTCCTAGAATCATTTATTGAAGAGAATGTCCTTTCCCCATTGTGTGTTGTTGACATCTTGGTCAAAAATCAAATGGCAGTACATGTGTGGATTTTATTTCTAGTCTGTCTGCATTGTTCTGTTAGCACATGTATCTGATTTTAAGTCAATACCATGTTGCTTTGGTTACTACAGCTTTGTAGTATTTTTTGAAATCCAGGTAGAGAGATGCCTCCAAATTTGTTATTTTGTCTAAGATTGCTTTGGCTACTTGGGGTCTTTTATGGTTCTGTAATGAATTTTAGGATTATTTTTTAATTTTGTGTAAAACATCATGGGGGCGTTCATAGGCATTGCATTGAATTTTTATATCACTTTGGGTATTATGAATATTTTAATAATATTATTTCAAACCAAGAATATGTGATATCCTTTCATTTATTTGTAGCTTCAACTTCTTTTGTCAATATTATATAGTTTTCGGTTTACAGATCTTTTACCTCCTTAGTTAAACATATTCCTAAATATAATATTTTACTTTATTTTATTGTAGATATTGCAAATGGAAATGTTTTCTTAATCTTCTTTGGATAGTTTGTTGTTAGTGTATAGAAATGCTACTGATTTAAGAAATTCAGTGCTTCTTTTTTTTTTTTTTTTTTTTTTTTTTTGTGACGGAGTCTCTACCTCTGTCTCCCAAGCTGGAGGGCAGTGGCGCAATCTTGGCTCACTGCAAGCTCCGCCTCCCGTGTTCACACCATTCTCCTGCCTCAGCCTCCTGAGTAGCTGGGACTACAGGCGCCTGGCACCACGCCCGGCTAATTTTTTGTACTTTTAGTAGAGACCGGGTTTCACCGTGTTAGCCAGGATGGTCTCGATCTCCTGACCTTGTGATCCGCCCGCCTCGGCTTCCCAAAGTGCTGGAATTATAGGCGTGAGCAACTGCACCCGGCTGAAATTCAATTCTTCTTTATATTAAACATAAGATAATTTTCTAAAAGTTTAAAAAATATTGTCTTATTTAATCACGAAAACAATCTAATGTAGTAGATTCGTTATCTATAGAGGACGAAACTGTGGCACACAGGGTGAGGTTTATATAACTTTTGTAAACCCATACAGATATTAAAATTGAATGATGGCATTTTGAGTAAAGATGTTATATGATTAGATATCCTTCACTCTGTGTTGCTTTACTTATCCAATCATTTTACCTAGTTAAAATGATTAAAATAATAAAATATTTTACCAGTAGCAAATGAAAACTTATATATATCTCAGAATCTACTTATAACCACTAACTAAAGAAAAAAATTTCGTACGTTTTTCTAAATAACATAGCATTTAAAGCTGTATTCTAAAAAAGATTACATATATTGCATAATGATTTTACTTAATTACTATCACAACATGTAGTCAAATATGAATGCTTAAAATGTGGTGTTGCATAATGATGGAATTTTAAAAATATGTCAGTGAAATTCATTTAGGAACGAAAATGTGACTTTTCTATCTTTAATTTATAAGGCTAATAAAATTGAAATAATATATACTTTACCGACTGGTGGAGTGGTCCAAAGAACAATGAAATGAAAAGTTATTTAAAACACTCTCATTCTTAGGATAAAAATCCTTTGCAAAAACAGATGGCTAAACTATTTGATTTAACTTCGTGTGTGTGTGTGTGTGTGTGTGTGTGTGTGTGTGTTTGCTTAGTATTGTTAGACGTATGAAAATGTACTTAAATCTTTTAAGAATGGAAGAATATTTTTGTCATAATCAGCAGTGCAGGCACTTGAAAACTCTAGCACAATATTTTTTTTAACTGTAACTGTTTTGGTTTGCTAATGCAGCACTTACTTTTCCATATGCAAAGATATTTAAGGTCTCAATGGTTAACCTTATTTTAGTATTACTGTGGAGAAAGTTGCAATCTGAATCTAAAATAAGTCATTTAGTTTAGACTAAATGGACAGACACATCTTTGAAGTTTATAGATACAGTTTCCAGTGACCCAGTTTTTGACATACTACTGTCGTGGTTCACTCTTGGTTTCCCAAACACTGTTTCAGTGATTACTGAGCCAGAGACAGTACGCTCGATTGTGTCAGTTTATACTTGAATACCTTTAATATGTGAATCTATGCATCATACTCACCATTTATCACTCTAACCCTCTAGGGCATATGAGCACAACACATAAATCTATTTTGGCTGTTCCTTAAATGTCATAAATACCCTGGCTATATTTGGTTTTAATATATATATATTTTAAAGAGATAAATACTGTAAATCATATTTCTGAAGGAAACATTATTTTGACAAAATGTCCATCAATTAAACAGGGTATATATGTTTATATATTTATATATCCTCTTTTATATATATTAATTATATTAATATACATGTAATACATTAATATAATTAATATAATATATATTTTAATATATATAAATATATATATTCACACATAATCACACACACACATAGAGATACACAAATTGACAAACAAACATACACATACCATAAACTGTGTTCTTGGTACTATACAAGAGTTACATCTTTTACAGAACAACATAGGCCCTAGAAATAGTATAAACTCAAGAAATATTTGTTGACTAAATGACTGCATAAGCAAATGAGGAAAAGGCCTAGAAATTGATCTAAATAACATTTAAAAATTGATTGTATCCCATCCAATATCATAGAATAATATTTTCTATATTACTGCAATTACCATATCTTTGATTTTCTTTACCACCAACCTCTTATTTGTGCAGTTATCTTTTTCCTCTAGTGCTCTCCCTCTTTGTCTCTCCTGCCTAAGCTAAACATAACTAAAATAAAAAATGTAAGTTACTTTAAAGTATAGCACCATGAAATCTTCTTAGTCTGATTGTTTGGAAGTAGTCAGTGGCTTTACCCCTACAACTTAAATTTTGTATTTTAAACTTAGTCCTGAAAAGGCATTATTTGCTTCATCTCCATAAAATTGCATTTTAGTAGCATGACTTGATGTGCTTAATAAATTAGTTATGCATCTTAATGATAGAAGACAGCTTAACCTCTCTTTAAAACATCATCATAAAGCTGGTCATGCATTTTTCTTTAGTGTCTTCCCTAGCACTGTGAAGCTGTATGCTCATATTTACATCAAAACTCTGTCAGATGATTAGATTTTGCACATTTTTAATGGCCATTGAAAACGAGTTCTTTAGAACCTTAATTGCCAAAGCAAAAGTATGAAATAGTTTTGATCACCATGCTGTGATCATACTTCTATGACAATCTTAAGTAAATGGCTTACCTTGGACACACTTTTAAATATATCTGACTTCTTTTTTTCCCTTTATGGTTTTCCATCTTGTTTCTGCAGACATTCTCTTCCTTCTGTACGCCTCTCCCAATATAGAATCTCAAATTTGTCATCAATTTTCTGTCCACATCTCCCTATCTGAAATGTTTGCTAATAAGGTAATTCTGGCTAGGAACACTCACAGCAATTCTTTGCGGGAGTAAAATGCTACTCTTCAAGGCCCAGTGTGACATCTCCAATGACTTCTCAGGATTTATGAGTTTCCTTTGTGGAGCTGACTTGCTTTATGGTGTGGCTGTGTTTCTGAGGATCATCACAGTGTCAAAATTCGTTACAGTGAGAATAAGTATCTCATATGAGCCAGTTGAAAAGCTAATACAATTTAGATATGTGTGGTTATTGATAAAGATATATTTAACAATGTAGTGATTTCAGAAAAAATAATAATGGTGGGAAATATTACACCTTGTGTATAATTATGATACATTAGTGGACTTACTTCAAGTTTAGTTTGTGCACGCTATGGAAATAATTACATGGTTTTTTAAAAGTTGTTAAGATACATAGTCCTCCTTAGTCTTTGCTCTGCTAAAGTGGATTTAGTGTACTACAAATGGTAAACTGTTAGAATGGTCCAAGTCTAATTCATAATAAAATTTTACCTATTACAAACTGTGGTTATATGGATTAAAAAAATGCCTAAATTTTCCAGAGAAAGTTTTACAAAATGTGTTTATTTGGATTTTTTAACTATATTAATCAACAAATATGTAGCATTTTCAATACCTCCGTATTGTTCTATTTAAATGAGCACTTACATATTATTAGATTTGATGATGTTCTTTATTTTACATATGGGAAAACTGAGGCACAGATACATTCATTAAGTTCACATGGAAAAGCAGAACCAGATTTTGAAAATGAAAGCGATAGTTATAAAGTTGCTGCTTATTGAGGAGTATTCTTCAGACCTTTCAATTTTATTTGGTGAATCAGGAAATAGATTAATTGATCAATAGGAACAAACTACGTTAAATGATTGATAAGTAATATAAATTAATTCCAAAAGTGGAGACTTCTGTGGGCTTCAGTTAGCTAAAAACATGTTATTGAGGAGACAGGCTTGATCTGGACTTTGGAGAAAATAGAGAGGCAATTAGGGAGACATAATGTTGGAGTGAGTACATAGAATATTCAAATAAATATCAAATGTTATTAAAGCATTTCATAAATTAAGTTTTAGCGTAATTGATAGAATGTGATTCTTTGAAACATTGTAATTACTAGCTTAAAATTGTTTATTACATAATGAGTATTATTATTATTGTTATTTTGGAACATGTTTTCCCTTCTGATTAGTTTTCTTACAATTTCTGTGTAATAATGATTACAAATAATTTTTCTTGTCAAAAAATACACGTATCTTCTCAGTTCTACTAAAATGAATGTTTTACATGAATTTGGTAGAGTAAAAGCATAAGAAACCATCAGGATCTAGAAAGGAAAGAAATGGAATGAGAATTAAATAACTTACTTGAATTGTCTTGCTTTAAGTGAATGTCATTTCTTATGATAATCACAAATAATCATTAATCAAATTTTATTTTCATAAGTTTGCATGAGATTACTTAATAGTTTTCTTGAGTCAATATAGTGTTGAAATATAACATTTTTACATTTTTCTCCTTAGTAGGAAAGATAATCTATAACTATGGGTGAGCTTATCATCAAGAACTTCAGGAAAATTATGAAGTGATTTCTCTTGCCACAGTGCCTGTCTTAGTTTCCTGAGGCTGTTGTACCAAATTACCACAAATTTGCTGGCTTCTAACAACAGAAATGTATTCTCTCACAGGTCTCAAGGCTAGAAGTCCAAAATTCAAACTTGGCAGGGCTGTGATCCCTGCAGGGCTCTGGGGAGAATATGTTGTTTGTCTTTTCTGCCTTTCTTTGGCTGCACTGGTTTTCCTTGACTTGTGGTCTCTCAAGGCTCTAACCTTAATTGCATCTGCAAGTACTCTTTTTCTAAGTAACGTAACATTCATAGGTTACAGAAATTAAGGTGTAGGCATATCTTTTGGGGGTGCCATCCCTCAACCTACTTCAGTCCTCTTTTCCTTTGAGCTTTCTTCAGAATCCCTATTTCATCTGCTACCTGTGATTAGAGCTCCCTTGCTCACTATGCTCCCCTTCTACTTCATTGTAGCTCTTAGGAAGTTGTCAACTCTCTTGTTCAGCTTTTAAAAGTACTCATTTGATTATTCTTGCTGGTGTCTAGTTTCGTGAGGTTTCTATGCTCTACATGCTGACAAGGGTAGTAAGTATGATCTCAATACAGTGAAATCACCTCTCAATAGAGTTAAATTTCTGAAGTCAGCAGGATAGGCTGAATGTGTAAATGACGTAAACATGGTAAGCCAGAATTAATATAGCTGTACTGACAAGTACACAAAATTGGAAGTTTAATTTACTCAAAGGTCTTGAGAAAATTGTTTATTATCTTTAATTTCATATACCTTTATAGGCTTCTAATTTTTTCTGTAATCTTATAGAGTACCCTTAAAGTTCCTGGAAGTAGAGAAGTATTACTCTTCTATTTTAAGAAATTATGGAAAGAAAAAGATAGAGGTAATTACTCCAGGATAAGTGTTCATTTAATAGAATGGTAATAAGGAATTTATGTGAATCACAGACACTATTTAAATGATTCTCTAGTATGACTAGCCAATTATCTCAGCACCATTTACTGAATAAGGAGTCTTCCTCATTGCTTGTTTTTGTTGACCTTGTTGAAAATCAGATGGTTGAAAGTGTGAAGCTTTGTTTCTGAATTTTTTATTCTGTTCCATTCGTCTATATGTATGTTTTTGTACTAGCATCATAAAATTTTCATCAGTATAGCCTTGTAGTATAGATTAAAGTTAGGTAGTGTGATGCCTCCAGCTTCATTCTTTTTGCTTAGGATTGCTTTGGCTATTCAGGCTCTTTTTTGGTTCCAGATGAATTTCATGTTATTTTTCCAATTATTTAAAGAATGATGTTGGTAGTTTCATAAGAATAGCACAGAATCTGTAAATTGCCTTGGGAAGCATGGCCATTTTAACAATATTGATTCTTTCAATCCATGAGCTTAGAAAGTGTTTCAATTTATTTGTGTCAATCATTATGCTGAAAAGACACATGCATTTGTCTGTTCATTACTGCACTATTCATTATTGCAAAGACATGGAATCTATCCATATGCCCATCAGTGGTGGACTGGAGAATAAAATGTGATATATATATACATATGTGTGTGTATATATAAAAAATATATAATAATAATAACAATAACAATACAAGCTTATAGCTGCTCAGAGAATTTTGATTTATTCAAGATTTATATATATCTGTATTTATATATATAGTATGGAATACTACACAGCCATAAAAAAACAGTGAAATCATGTCCTTTGTAGCAACATGGATGGAGCTGAAGGCAATAATCCTAAGCAAAATAACACAGGAATAGAAAACCAAATATTGCATGTCCTCACTTATATGTGGGTGCTAAACTTTGAGAACACATGGACATAAACTTGGGAACAATGGGAGCAATAGACACTGTGGACTACTTAGAGGGCAGAGGGAGGAAGGAGGACATGGGTTGAAAAACTACTTATTGGGTACTATGCTCACTACCTGGGTGCAATATACCCATGTAACAAACCTTCACCTGTACCCCTGCATCTAACTTAAAAGTTAAATTAAAAAATATAAAATGAAATAAAAATAATTATTCTATTCTTGCACCTTCTCCTTCTGGTTGAATTGGTCAAAGGCAAATAAGAATATAATTTGACTCCATTTAGTTATGTTAACTGTTTTCGAAAATACAATAGTTACCCAATTAAAATCTACTTTTTTTAAGACAAGAGATTAATTTAAGTCAGAATATGAGCCTATTTGTTAATTTGGTCTTATCAAATCATATCACAGGGCAGATTGTTGCTCAATTCTGGCTTGTGATTGACTTGTCTCTGGCTGAAAGAATCTAGAGATGCATAACTTAAAAACTCTAACGGAAGAAGATGTTACTAATTAATTCTTCAAACTCAGTATACATCACTTAAACAATGTATTATTTTACAATATTAAATGCTTATTTTTATTATTAACATTATTCCCTAAATTCCATGTCTATCATTGGTTTAGAAATTTATTTTTAATAGCAACATCTGTGAACTATAAATACTAATAATATGTTGCAACATAGGATTGTATCCATACATGGAATATTTTGACAGAATACACTAGACACATCTAGACAAACTTGTTCAACTGACATAGTTGGTCAAAAGTACAAGCTTGGCTGGGCACAGTGGCTCACGCTTGTAATCTCAGCAGTTTGGGAGGCTGAGGTGGGCGGATCACGAGGTCAGGAGTTAGAAACCAGCCTGGCCAATATGGCGAAACCCTGTCTCTAGCAGAAAATACAAAAATTAGCTGGCTGTGGTGCACATGCCTGAAGTCCCAGCTACTCAGGAGGCTGAGGCAAGAGAATCGCTTGAATCTGAGAGGCAGAGGTTGCAGTGAGCCAAGGTCGCGCCACTGCACTCCAGCCTGGGTGACAGAGTGAGACTCTGTCTCACAATAATAATAATAATAATAATAATAATAATAATAATAACCACAATAACAATACAAGCTTATAACTGCTCAGAGAATTTTGATTTATACAGGATGCCAGTTGAATGTTGAGTTAGTTTTCCCCTTTTCAAGTGATGTCATGTTTTATCAGTTTAATTTATCAAGACAGTCAATATGTATGTTGGGAAAAGCAATAAAGCTCTCGTTACTGAATAAATATCACTGGGATGATCAAAGCTAGAGTAAAATCCCGGGCCAGGAACACCAACCACAAGATTCAGGGAGCAATCAGATTTCAGAATGTGATTACCAAGCTGGGTCAGATGTCTGGAGAATAGGATCTGGATGAAGTAGATACGGAAGGTGTAAGTAAGTTTGCCAAACTAAAATCAGAATAATGAAAGTCATATTTAGAAGTCTGAGGGAGCCTTTTCAGGCTGCTACAGGGATAGGGAGGTAAACAAGCAACAGAAAAAAATTAAAATGCCACTTTGGAATGTTAAGTAGCAGAATGCCCCTGTTGGTGTTTACTGCCTCACCTGACAGTGTGGCAAATTAGCTTATAAATTTTTGAAGAATTTTAAGAAATGGAAATATTGCATATGAGAATGCACAGTTAGTTAACCTCTCTGATATGGCATAGGAAAGAAGATTAAACTACGTGAATGATAAAGCAAGGTGCTCTCCATGTAAACTAACTTGTAAAACTGACCACTCCCAAATTTGTATGTTTTTATTCACACTGTGATAGAACAAGGTAAATCTATGGTGGAGGGATGGAGGGGGAGAAAGAAACATTACAAATTGATAGGGAACATTTTAACTGACAATATTTGCTATACCTAATGTTTCTATTCATTTATAGTAATTGTAACCTGCCCAAAGTCACAAAGATGGTATCTGACACAACTAGAGTTGGTTATTGAAAGATCACTGCTACAGGCAAGGCACCAAGATGCCTCATCCAAGCTGCATACTGATTCAGTAATTCCCTTGAAGAAAGTTAGTAACTATAAAAAGAAGGTAAAGATAAAATGTCATTTCTGACTTCCAGAAGCCCCAGCAGTAATATACTTTATTATATACTGCATGTAAGCAGGAAATAAAATATTATAGGAATTGTGAATATTAAGGAACCACATCTTCATAGAGTACTCAGAAAAGAGTTTCTGGAAGATCAATGGTTCCAAACAGATTCTAAATGATGATGGTTTAGGAAGGTGGAGAGACACATTCAATATTTTATGCAAAGCCAACATAATTTTATATAATATTTTATATAATACTTGTTGAATAAAGAAGAATATGGCATAAAATTGAAGCAGTACATCAGAATAAGTTAATGGAGAGATTAAGATTCAGACTAAAAATTCCGGGTCTAGTTCAGTAGATATTGAGATAGTAGGATGATTATGAAGAGCGTCATATGAAGAAGTACTATACAAGTTTGACTTATGAGGTATGGAGTTGTATATATTTGATCTAAATCTCATATCTACCACTTTTTAGCTTTGATCTTAAGCTATTTTACATTATTATGCATTATAATTTCTCATATTTAAACTCAGATTAATGAAAATATTTCCTTCATATTACATGGAAATATGTAATATGTAGGATTACGTGGAAAACTTCATGTAGCGATCTAATCATGGTGCTTACCATACATTTAAGAATTATCTATTTATTAAACAAATATTTAAGTGGCTGCTACAGGCAGGTCATTTTGTTATTGTTATTTTTATAATTTTAATATTATCATTACTCTTATTTTCGATATTGCTAATAACTTGAGGACGTTTATGGCAAATATATTTAGGCTGGATGAAGCATCCTAATCCTGGAGGATGACAGTGGGCGATTGGGAAGGAATCAGTGAGAATATTCAAATGTTTATAATTGAATAAATTTATTTGCTTATATGGCTTTTATTTATGATTTATATTGTCCTTATATATAATAAATAAGGTGTGTGCATATATATATATATATATATATATATATATATATATAGTGTGTGTGTGTGTGTGAGTGTATGTGTGTGTATATAATTCAGGACCATTATAAAGAGAAAAATAGGCCAGTCCTGGTGACTCACACCTGTAATCCCAGCACTTTGGGAGGCCCAGGTGGGTGGATCACCTGAGGTCAGGAGTTCAAGACTAGCCTGTAAAACCCCATTTCTACTAAAGATACAAAAATTAGCCAGGCATGGTGGCACGTGCCTGTTGTCCCAGCTACTTGGTAGGATGAGGCAGGAGGATCGCTTGAACCTGTGAGGCGGAGGTTGCAGTGAGCTGAGATCACAACACTGCACTCCAGCCTGGGCGACAGAGTGAGACTCTGCCTCAAAAAATAAATAAAGAAAAATGAGAGAGAGAAAAACAATTTGCAAAAATATCTGTAATAAAAATATTTGAGAATTTTAAGTTTCAGACTTTGCATATGTCAGTGTATCATCTGCTCTGCATTAATTTTATGTTTGTATGTCTGACATAAAATTTTACATAAATTTTACGTGGAATTTTACATAAATAGCTTTCTAAAAATTTTCTGGGCCTGGAAACAAGATTTGAAATTGTAGAAATAATGAGTATAGTGAAAACTAATCATGTAAATATACAGTAGATAACAAAAATGATGGAACTTGTGAAATCCACCAAGAAAACTATGCTAATGGGTTCTCATTAACACTCAAATTAGATTACCTGACCTCTGGTTTATATTTGTAAACTTGAATCTCTAAAACATAAAGTGGCCAATTCAACATTCCAGCCAGTATGTAAATCTTATAATGAAAATAAAATATAAAAATATAAATAAAATAAATATAAAATTAGTTTTTTATTTTTAACCACTTAAAAACTAAAGATAGCTGACCAGTAATCACCTTTATCATCCCATTAGAAGCACATAGTAAAAAATAAGTAATTAATGTAATATCATGCCCTTTGGTATACAGCATAAAAAAATAGAAATAAAGGGGTACATCATTCATAAGCCTCATATTTTATATAAATTGAGCTTCTTACATTTTTCCTTTCATATACTCCTTGTCATATATGTAAATATAATAAAACTTGAAAGTTTAACATAACTTTTCCAATTTGACATAGAAAACCAGATTAATATTTATGTTTGCTGAAATTTACATTCTGTCCTTTCAAAAAGTGATGTAAAATAGCCTTATAAATCTCTCTCTCTCTTTCACACACACACACACACACACACACACACAAACACAGATAATATAGTAGGAATAAGAAGGGTAAGAATCAACAGAGTAAAAAGGCAACCAATGGAATGGAGGAAAATACTTGCAAATCATATATGTCATAAGGGATTAATATCCAAAATATATAAGAAACTCTACAACTGAAGCAGAAAACATAATTCAAATAAAAATAGATAAAGGATATGAATAGACATTTCTCCAAGAAGAGATACAAATGGCCCACAGGTATATGAACAGATGCTTAACATCTCTAAAAAATTTTTAATATTAGGTTTTGGTGCAATGATACAACTCAGAGATATGGATATACAGTATAACCCAAAGGAACATTTAATTATGGCTTTTCTTCATTAGATTTTTGTGTTCATTTCATATAAATTATCAAACATATTGATATACATTTGTTTATATTCTTCCTCCCTTAGCCTCTTAATGTCTCTTTTATTTCTGATATTTGTGATTTGTACATTCTCTTTTTTGTTATGATCTATCTGGTTACAGGTATACTATTTTTGCTGATCTTTCCAAATAACTTTATTTTAATTGATTTTCCTATTGCGTTTCTGATTTATATTTCATTGATTTATTTCTCATTTATTTCTTTCGTTTAAACAGAAAGTTTAATTCAAGACTAATTTTTTAGACCTAAATTTATTTTTCCAGTTTCTTAATATAGAAGCATAGATATTATATTATTTCTTGTATTTAAATTTAAACATTTAATATGATACATTTTAGAGTTACTTTTATGTTTACCATCTAGTGCTCCTTATTTTTTGGGTAGATTCCAATTTCTATCTGTTATTATACTCGTGCTGAAAAATGAATACTACTACTAGAACAGGCCTTCTGACATTAAAATCTCTCAAGTTTTTGCCAGTTTCTTCATTTTCTTTTCATTTTCGAAAGATATTTCCACTAGATAATAGACTGTGGGATGAAGTGATTTTATTTTAGTATTTTCAACATATCCAATAAATCACTACATTGTCTTTGTCTTGCAAGAATTTCTATCGTTTTATCTTTATTCTTCTATATGCTATATCCCACTCCCTTGTTTTCCCCACCCTTGCTGGCTTTACTAATTTTCTCTTGGTCTTTCAGTTCCAACAATTTATCAATGTTTTCTCTAAGTGTTTGTGTGTTTTTAAATTGTTGTGGGTTTTTTGTTTGTTTGTTTGTTTGTTTGTTTTTTCCTGCTACATAGTGTTATCTTGGGTTCTTGGATCGGCAGTTTTGTGTGTTTTGTTTTTGGCTTTCATTGATTTTATGAAATTCTTGATCATTTTCTGTCCTATTGCTCTTCTCCTCTAAGAAAACAATTTCATATATGTTATAACATTTGATATTGCCCTATAGCTGTTAGATATTCTGATTTATTTATTCTTTGTTTTTCCTCTTTCTGATTCAGTTTGTAGAACTTCTTTTGATTCAGATTCAGGCTCAGTGCCTCAACTGTGTCGATTCTGTTGATGAATTCACTGATGGAATTTTGAAACTCTGATGTCATGATTCTTATATGTAGCTATTGCTTGAATGCTACACTTTCTATAAAGGTATAATGTGACATAATCTAATACTCAATTCCTGTCAAATGTTTGGTTAAATTCTTACATTCATTTTGGGGATATAAAAAGTTAAAAGAGGACACCGGTTCTGACAACCAGTGAGAAAAAGCTGAATAATCTACAAAATTATAACTATTATTCAACCCATCGAAGAGCTGAGATCACAAGGCAAACAAATAAATCAACTTCCCCAGTATGTCACTTTGAAATAGCAGAGATCCAGTCACAAGGAAACTTAGCACTCATTCACAACTTATCTTCTTATGCCTCCACTGGATGCTTTTTAGAAGGATTTGGGGTGCTGGCATGAAGGAGGTAACTGCTGAGGGATCATTGGGAAGCTTGCACTACTTTTCTAGACTCTCATATGAAGCAAAATCTTTATGTTACTGGGAAATGGGAAACAAACTAATCTCCACAAGCCAGGCAAAATTCCACTGCTTCTGAGGTCAAAATGTAATAAAAAACCCTTCTGTCTCTGGGGTAGGCATGCTGCCCATGGGACTTAATCAAAGAAATGTTAATGCTGAGGAAGGGTAAAAGAACATACCTCTTGTGCCTGAAGGAGAAGTGAGAAATCATCTTGGGCTCAGGACTCTGCATTCTGCAAGCACAGGTCTGATAATCCTGGGGAAAGACCAGGAAACTCCCATCTGTTTAAGAATGATCAAAAATAAAGGCAAGGTTTGGCTTCTTTGGGGAATAGACATGCTGAGAAAACTCTACTCAAGGAGTCTCATGACCCTCTCTGTGCTTGTCTGAAACTGCGACTACAGTAGAACAACAGAGCCTACCCAATTTATACCACCAATTTATAACACAAGCATACCTAGTGATAGTACATTTCCCATAGTATTGCTGTGATGATTATATTAGACAATAGATAGAAAACACAGTGTATAGGTGGGTAAGTCCTCAGAAGACATTACTACCCACAAAAATACTCCCTATGAGTAAACTAAATATGAAATAAATATGGTTGCCCCTTCTACTGTAACTACAAACAGCAATAATAAATATGCAGATTTAGGAAGTTTACATTGCACTCTATGATTGATAACAATATAATTTTTTTAATGAAGCTGTTTTAACTTAAAAACTCAACAGAAATAATTATATTCATTCAGATATTTTTAAAACATTCATGTCCTAAATGTTATTTAAGAAATCAAAATACATCAAAATTATATAATTAGATACATCAAAAGCATATTTAGACACACATCTCATCGAAATCTCGATTTTGTAACAATATTCCTCAAAATTATTGAATGCTTTTGATTGGTGCAGAGGAATATTTCCATGTAACAACAATAATAAATAAAATCATGGTACAAGTTTAATTGTCTTTGATTGAACAATGATGAAATGATTCATCTAATTTGTTCATTATTGAAAGTAAATAAGGGCCGGGCACGGTGGCTCACTCCTGTAATCCCAGCACTTTGGGAGGCCAAGGCGGGTGGATCACCTGGGGTCAGGAGTTCAAGACCAGCCTGGCTAACATGGTGAAACACCGTCTCTACTAAAAATACAAAAACTAGCAAGCCGTGGTGGTGCGCGCCTGTAATCCCAGCTACTCAGGGGGCTGAGGCAGGAGAATCACATGAACCTGGGAGCTGGAAGTTGCAGTGAGCCAAGATTGTCCTACTGCCCTCCAGCCTGGGCGATAGAGCGAGACTCCATCTAAAAAAAAAAAAAAAAGTAAATGATTTCACTTAGAATAAAAGATGACTGTTCTGTGAAATTCATGAAAATTTAAAATTAAGGAAGTCTTTGCATTTTTGGAGCTACTTCTTTATATGAGGAAGTGTTCCAAACAAGGAAACTAAAAATATGTTTCCTTAAAATGAAAAGTACGTTTCCTTAAAATTAGTCACAGGGATCACTTTTTAATAAAATAACTTATTTAACTGTAGTGTTTTTGAGGAAGAATTTCATTTGGAACTACAAATTCTGTTACTCATGCTTTATAGTAATAGATGATATCATTAAAACTTTTTGACTCTATGTTCTGTATTCAGTTAAAATTAATAAGATAGCAAATATATGGAAATATAATCTGCCTGTTTGTAACCTTTATCGTATTCAAAATTAAAAGATGCATTTGGATGGTGTAGGTTTGTGAGAACACAGAAATAGAGTTAGAAGAAAAAATTATAGGTAACTTTATTGATTTGTAAAACCTGGAATGCCAGTTTTCTTATGTGCTTGTAATTTTTGTTCATTTTATGAGCCCTTATATAGCATCCTGCTCTGATCAGTTTAGTGTATTTATCATTAGGCTTTATTAAGCTGAACAGCAAATGGACAAATGCTTTATTGAAGTGAATAGCATATTGCAGCCATTATGTTCCCAAGATGATTTAGACTCTGGATAGTTATTTTACGTTGGTTTATTGTTCTCACCTCCATTAGACACTATAACTCTATCATATTGAAGAAGTAGTGTGGAATAATTACCGTGGTACATTCATTAACGTGGGAAAAAATGAAATGCTGATTCTGAATTCTCAGTATGAAATCCCTTATTGAAACAGTTCCATCTCAGCATGAGCTTTATGGGGGATTTCATGAGAGGCCGTCCTCTCCAAATTCCCCAAATAAAGCATCTGGGGATGATTCTCCTCAAATTCTCCTCAAACTCAATGTTAACCTTTAAGAAAAACCAGAAGAAACAAATTTAAAATACCAACAAATGATGCCTGTTTTGCATCATTAACCATAAGTGTTCACATTGAGAAATCCATACAATTGAAACATAAAATCTAGTATCTATCTAAAAATAAAAACAAAAATAGAATGGAATGAAAAACACATGCAACTGGAGTTATTAAGCTAGTATTGCTCTTTTGTATTTTATCTTTCTGCTTACTTATAATTTCTCCCTATTGCACAATAAGCAATTTATAGTAAATTGTAGATCTTATATATGACTGCATTCCAGCCACCTGGCATTTTTCCCTAACATATTAGCCCGATAAATATTTGCTGAATCACTATTTTTGAAAATAATAAATGGCTGGATAAGAACATTTATTTGTAAACCTTTGGAAGGAGACTTTTTGAATGAAAAGTCTACCACATGCATATATATGCATCTTGCATTTGTGACATCTTGGTTAAGGGGTCTTAGATAATATCAGCTATGCTTCCAGTTCCACAGTTTCTAAGAGCTCCGGTCCTGTTTTGTGCTGGATATTGATGCTTTCATCTTCTGCTATAACTGTATACTCCCCAAGTCTAACATAAGCCTTCTTGTGTACTTTTCTTATTGTCGTCAGGTTAGCTCAGTTCTTTATCACTTCCAAATTGTTTAAAGTAACAAATTAACAACTGATATCTAGCTCAAAAACATTGGTGTTTTACTACATTCTCTTTCCCTTGCTATTTGAAATTAATGATGCAATGACTTGTGCCATTTCTTATTAAATTGATTTTTTTTCATTGTCATGTTTCACATTTGTCTTGTATATGCTTCATGGATAGATGGAATTTGTTAATAAATAGCTGTTTCCTTATTGGGTATGTGTGTGTGTACATGATGTCAACAGAATAAAGTAATTCATTTTCAATATTCTATGATTTCACTATGGATAAACATAAATTATGATTAATTGTTCTATGGTTTCTTCAGTGGATGATAAAAGCATTACCATTTCTAAACATTTCTCATATCACTTTATAGAGTACTTTTTGGAGATATACATTAATAGTTGGATCAAAATTATTTAAACCACTTCAGTAATGCTTTTTCCAAACTGTGCATTGTACATGTTCCTAAATTTTGCACAGGATACAAAAATGAGTGAAAACATTTTCTGTGAGGATGGGCTTTCCCTGACATCAGTCTATTCCCAGAATCCGAATCTTTAGTCATTCATAAGCTTGCATTTTTAAATATTATTTTAGTTATATCTATCCTAAAAGGCTTTGTATGCTCATCAGGACAGGTATTTTAAATGTGGAAGATTATTCTCCTATTAAAAAGTATACAGAGTCTTTGAATCTAGAAAGGGATCTTATTAAAACTGTTGTTTTCCTATGAGTATATTCTGGAAAGAAAGACTCTACCGAACTGTCAAGAGCAATTCTCTTCCTTCACTATTTGGTTATTATATATGGTTAGAAGATTCTTTCTTGGTAAAATAGTCTCAAGATTTTAACCATCCCCAATGTTGTGCAATTAGCAAAAGTGGGACAATTTTTTGACAAAATGATGTTTATTACATGTGTAAACATTTAGCAATATTTATTCTGTAATCAGGCAATTGTATAGATACATAATAGCATGTATCATTCTGAGTTAGAGCAAGGATTATTTTGTAGTGATCATTGGTTAGCATCCACATATTCCATTAGAACATCCTTTCAGATATTCTTGGATAGAGAACAGAACCACATTTTTATTTCTACAAAGCCTTTATGTAGTTTCAGTCTATTTCCATATGATATCTGAGGCATAGATATTCCATGTTTCTCAGAGTAAGTGGTATCTCTGTAAACACAGAATATGAAGCTCAAAGGCTCCTAGGAACCAACAGCTTTTAAAATGATGCATGGCACAATAGGTATTAAGGAGTCATATCTGAAATCCACCAAAAAAATTTTATTATCAAAAATGTTTAAAAGGTTGCATAATAACTAAGTAAACAATACCCAGGGCTAAATGGAATACAGTTTTAGGCCAGGCGCAGTGGCTCATGCCTGTAATCCCAGCACTTTTGGAGGCCTAGGCGCGCGGATCACTGGAGGTCAGGAGTTCAAGATTAACCTGGCCAACATGGTGAAACCCCGTCTCTACTAAAAATACAAAAATTAGCCAGGTGTGGTGGCACATGCTTGTAATTCCAGCTACTCATTAGGCTGAGGTCGGAGAATTGCTTGAACCCTGGAGGCAGAGTTTGCAGTGAACTGAGATCATGCCACTGCACTCCAGCCGGGGGACAGAGCAAGACTCCATCTCAAAAAAAAAAAAAAAAAAAGAATTGAATTGAATAAAGTTTTAAGGATTAATGTTACTATTTCGCTAAGAAAAAAGTGGTTTTTATCCTAGTCACTCTCCTAAAAGAGGGTATTATAAAACTATTCTATTAAGTCTTCAAGAAGCACAGACTCCAGACTCTACAAATTCCATGAATTCAGATGTCTTTCTAAAATACTCTTATTTAACTTTCTTACACCTGATACCTATGCTGGGTAATGCATCACCATCAGCTTAGTAGCTGAAGCCAGCCAGAAATCATAGTGGACAAGACAGACATAGCCCAGCACTCATAAAATTCTAAAGCTACTTCATTCTCCACATGAATGAAATCTTTCTGAGACTAACCTTCAATTAATGACGGAGTGTGTCAGCTGCTCTAAACTCAAGTGCAGCAGCTTAGAGGTGTGTCTTGCATCCTTGTGCATCACTCACATTTCTATCCCACACACTGCTGCTAATCAATTTCTAAAATAAAATTTTAAATCTAATTATTTCACTTCCTTCATTTGTCTCTCATTGACTCCCGTTGGCCTTAGGATAAAGCGTGATTGCCATGGCTAAACGCTCATATTTTTTGAAATCTAGACTTTTCTAGCTATCTAATTTGTTTAAATTATTGCTATCATTTTGAACAGTTTGACCTTTTTTAGCCTTCAGCTGTTTCCAATAGGAGACCACTAGAAATAACCATATAAAGCAATCAGTTAAACACTTTCCTCAAAACAGAAGCATTTGTTAGAAAACATCACATACATTGACTTAACACTGTCTTTTTAGTTACGTATAAGACACAATATGATTTGAAGAAACAAAAAGAAATGCAGACAAAGACAATTAGTATTAGCTCCTTGCACTTCAGCTATTTAACTATTATTTTTTACATTTTTGTTGCAGAGCCAAAAAGTTACTGTGCTATATTCATTATGGTATCCAAAATTCTCTGAAACCAATTACATCTGCTATTGAGAAAATTTTTCATAATTACTTTGCATATATCACCAAGATTTTTCTTCCCCATAAAACTCTATTATGTTGATGTGAACATATATTTGTGTCTGTGGAACTTGGTCTTTTTGTTTATTCTTTGGAGAGAGAGCCATTAGAATTTTATAAATTTAATGGATTCTCCTTTTTATAAATTCCTAGATAGGAAATTACTAAATTACTAAAAAAATTTCAGGAAAAATTTTTTAGTAATACACTGTTACATGTATAAAGGAGGGAATTTTATTCCTATGTATTTAGATAACCAAGTCATTAGTATTAGAATTAGCTTACATTATATAGACACAGAAACATTTAGTATGTTTCTTATTTTACATGTCACATGAGAAAAATAATATTGTTTTGATAATATTAACTACAAAAAACTTCTGCATGTATCTAGGCTTTGTTTTATCTCATTTATGTTCACAAATCTGTAAAAGAGAGTTTGGGCAAGGTTACCAGGATAACAAGTACCAGAATCAAGTCTAATTCTGCTGATATAATTGCTGGCACACATAAACACTGTACTAAAATGGCTCTGTTGTAAAAGATTTGCCAAATGTGTATTTTATCTTTACATTTGTAGTATGTTTATGCATTTCATTTTTTCATTGTATCAGTAATATTTCTAATTTTACTAAAATAGGGGCTATGTACACAGTAGCCATTTAGTACATTTTTAGTTTGGTGCAAAAGTCATTGTGGTTTTTGCCATTTTTAATAAAATACAAAGAAAATTATTGCTTAAAAAAATAATTTCACTTTACATTTTCCTCCATTGTTAGATAAAAATTATGCAGTGAATTTCTATTACATTTTATATTATTGGGATGAAGCACAATTAAAATTCCAGAATAGAGAAAAATTAATAAAAATATTATCAAACTTTGTTCAAATATACAGAAAGTGAAAAGTATTTAAAAATCACTTTTGTAGTAGTAGAGAAATGAAAGCATTCATGTGGAATCTATTATAATGTGTTTCCAGTCAAGCAAAACCAGAATTCTCCTCACGAGAGAGTGTCTAGATCAAAGAAACTGCTTCTTTCTTCAGTTTCTTAACCATAAAATTATCTGGAATACATTTCAAGCTCCCTGTGTTCATATAACCTTCCCAGTAGGTTTATTTTACCTCTGAGCATCTGGTTATTGGTCACTGAGAAGAAACTATTTCTTAGAATCTAGGGCTAGTCGCTATGGGGGAATACACAACATACACAATAGCAACATAGATTCCCTGTTATACAATGAAGAAATAAGGTAGAGGATCTCTTGTATAAACAGGTAGAATGAAATAATTTTAGGTGGCTAAGAGGATCACAGGCAGAGATGCTGATAATTTTACGTTGCCATAGAGACAATTAGCAGGATTGACACAATTATACTGTTCAGGCATAAGAGTAGAATGTTGGAAGTTATACAGAAATTAAGGGAACTAACAGAAATGTAGGCAAGACTGAATGAGATCCGGGTACATAAGCATCATGGAGGCTGAATGAATAATCACAGCAGCTTAATGTACCATTTAAAGGGGATATTGATTGTTTAGAATTATAAAAATATAATGTAATATAAATAAAACATTACAAAATATATGACCACATTTAGAGTTAGTTCTAAATTAAAATTCAAAGTAATTGTGTAGGGTGGTCATTTTCTGATCTGAGAACCTCCTGATAGGTGAGTTGTGGAGAGGAAGGAACATCAGAACATATTCCTATGCTTCTTTAGTGAGATCGGAAAGATTTTAGATAGTATTCAACTCCATGACATTGGCAACTATACCCAGACATGCAAACTTTTGATGCAACTATGAGCCATCATTATGGCTAAATAAGTTATAGAGGCTTTAAAGTAAATATGTATGAACTGAATTTGTATTTCCTCAAGACAGAAAAAAAACTATTCCTTTAGCAAAAATTATTCTGCACTGATTATTATTTTCAAATAAGTAAAGCTTACCATGTAAGCACCATGTCCTTTAAATTAATGTTGAATATTTTGAAAATGATCCTTTACAAAATGAATTGCAAATTTTTATTTATTTTAAAAAACTGATATTTATCCTAATTTCAGAATGACTGACACACAATTTCAATATATGTACACGCTCTCCTTTACCTTGTATTCCTTCTTTGTGGATGTCAGAAATCAGTTTCTGACCCTCCTTCTAGTTATACCCTACCTTTGACGATTTCAGTTTACTGGAATCTGAAAACAAAACAAAACAAAACAAACAGCCATACTTCTTAGATCTTGTATAAATGAGCAGTAAAGAAGGTCTGAGTGAAGATTTAGCAGAACTTGCCTTTTGCCAACAGAACTTCATGTATCTGACTACAAGTAAAAGTTGGAAAATCATCACTAAAACTGTAACAGAAATTCAAGGACTAAATTGAAAGAGAAGTTGAAGTTTATTTATGGTATTCTTTCCAGAGAGATTTTATAGAGCCTTTTTTCAGTCTTTCCCAACCATGTTTATTTATGTTAAATTATTGGAGTTTTTTTTAGAATTCTTATAGAATATATGACTAAAATGAAGGATAATAATATAATTTGACATTTAAACAGTTTTATTGTGAAAATGAAAATGAATGTTATTAATACTTATGCTAAAACAGTAGGCATGAAGTGACACTGTGGCTAACCAGAAGGGACATATATTCACCCCACCTAAATATGAGACATGTTTGTTAAAAGATCCTCCAGATATCTTTTTCCAGTGAAATTTTTAAAAAAATTACTTAATTTATACACTTTCAAATATTGTCTTTGTTTCACATTCAGCTGCTAAGTTATTTGTTTCTAGTTCCCTAAAATTGGCACAGAGGGAAGCAAATAGTTAAAATCACATTTATCCCCTATTTTTTACCTTATATTTATATAAGAAAGTCATAAATCTTTCTTTAGTCCTTAGTTCAAAGATTACTTTTAGTCTTCTTTTACAAATAAAAGCAATAGTTTGGAGAGTGGGAAATGAGATAGGATAATTTTCCTCTGGTTAAAAAAAAAATCTTTGAGACTTTGTTGTTCACTTTAATGCTTCAAAATACTTCCAAGGCGTCTTTGAAGGTTTAAAAAAGGATTTGTGAATTTTTTATGGAATGCCACTTAGTAGGTGTCAAAACATATTTAGCAGGTGGTAGCTAATTTTCATTTTAATGAAGCTAATCTTTTCAGACTAGGATAACATAAGGTTTTACCATCTGTGTGTATCCTATTTAGTTTATCCAGGTTGGAGAAATCTAAAAGAAGGTCTGTGAAACAAGAAGCTAGATGTTGTTCAACACCAGCCTTAACTACCTGAAAGCATTACTATTTTAAAAATTAAAAAAATAGAGAATACAAATTTTAGTATATTAGCCTATAATTTTATCTAAATTATATCTTTGTATTCAGATTGAATGATCTTTTACAGCATTACTTAGAAAGGCTTTACATGTAGGACATCTTAAAATCTAGCTAAGAATTTTCTGAGGAGACACGGTACAAATGTGTTTCAAGAGCCAGAGAATTAAAAATATGTTGCACTTCTTCACCTTTTTCTCTCTTGCAGATCATCACTAATTATTTCCCTGCACAATCTTTTTTTCCACCTTTGCTTCCAGCACATATTTGAATTTTCCTATTGACTTCTTTTCCACTGCTTGCAAGAACCTTTTCCTTTATGGTCATATATAAATTTAGTACATATTTAAAAATTTTACATAAAAGGATTGTGCCATATGTTTGTTTTTTTTATTTTTGGAAATAAAAAATTATCATTGCTTTTCAAAAGTGACTTCTTAAATCTTAGCTGCATAAGTAATAAATACAACTGTAAACATTCACTATGTACTAAAATTTAAAAAGCATTCAGAATATCATGAGCTCAATGATAATCAAAAACAAAACTAAAAAAGAAAAATACTTCATTGCTCAAAATAAAATGAGATATATAGAAGAAGATAAGGAAGACAAGAAGGGAGAAGTAGAAAAGAGGTTATAGGTAAAAAATGGAGAGAGGAGGAGGAAGTCATCCCACCTTTGCATAAATGTAGTTGTTGTTGCTTTAAGTATTATTATAAGGTAGCATAAGGGGAATAATGTGATTGGAATTCAAGAATTAGCATTAGTAAATTGGTCCCAAGTCAGTTCACAATTGGATTGCAAAATATAGTGAATTTCAGGAACTTATTTAGAAGAAATCTAAAATTTATTAGAAATGATGAAGAACTTCGTGCAGTAAGAGCATATATGTGCCAAGTATGTTCCAGTAAAGGGCAATTAAGGGTATATCTATCAATTAAAGGCATTTATATTTAAATAACAAAGCTAAAAACTGATTATGCAAAAGATAAATTTGTTGAATACACGAAAAGGGTAAGGTATTTAATTTTAAAATATCATTTGCTTTTAAAAATAATTCCTTGATTATTTTTAAAGTTTTGCTCAATTGGATTCAATTGATTTAAAAAATTAACTTAATGAATGGACTAGGAATAAATAAATAAAACATGACAAAAATTAAAAGCTGCTTGAATTGTGAGTCTATCAGTTGCAAACTTAAAACATCTGTGAGAGTATTGTATAAATTTACAGGGAAGCATAATCCCATCGACATTCAGTTCTATAAATGCACAAACACATATTCCTTCAGAATGTCCTCCAAAATATAAATTAATGTATTATTTACCATGCATACATAATCATTCATATATAGTGTAGGTAGTATGAATCATGGAAATTTGAATTTATGAATATGCCAAATCATGTAGGAAATGAGACAAGAACTTATTTAGGTAAAAAAAAAAAAAAAAAAAAAAACAAGTTAGAAGAACTGTGACCATAATATTGTCCAATTTTGTGACCTGAATAAAAAGAAAATTAGATTTCTTAAAATCAAATCTAGGGACAATCTTAATATAAGTATTTAATAGTTGTCTTACTTTTATACAGATGCATAGTTTGAGGAAATAAGATACATTGTAGATATGTATACTACCTGCTTTCTTTACATTTTCCCTTTTTTCTTATTTTTATTTGATGAAGTTATTGATTACATTTCAGAGCTTTATATTTATCATTTGTTCCTTTCCTTATATTAATAATCAAACATGTATCTCCTGTAATATTTGAAAGAAAGAGAGAAAGTATATCCTGCCCTACCAAAACTTTGATTCTCCAGCAGTTTATATTTGATCTTTGGCAAGATTTCTTTAGAATGTTGTTATTTCCTTATTCTGCTGCCCATTCCTCTCCATAGATTTATCCAAGTTCTTTTAGGTTGTTTTCTCTATTTGTTCCTGAGATTTATTCAAACAATTTAATACTTTCCTTCAAGATAATTAATAGCTTTTACTTTATAGACTGGCTCTTCTATATTTAGAATTATTATTCAGCAGAAATAAAATTCCAAATGGAAGAAGCTCATATTGAGCATTTTAAATAAATAGTGTAGGTAGGTGATACAATCTATGAATGTTTTGTTTATTTATTTATTTATTATTTTGAGACAGAGTCTTGCTCTATAGCCCAAGCTGGAGTGCAATGGCGTGATCTTGGCTCACTGCAACCTCTCTGCCTTCTGGGTTCATGCGATTCTCCTGCCTCAGCCTCCCAAGTAGCTGGGATTACAGGGATGCACCACCATGCCCAGTTAACTTTTGTATATTTAGTAGACACAGGGTTTCACCATGTTGGCCAGGTTGGTCTTGAACTCCTGATCTCAGGTGATTCACACACCTCAGCCTCCCAAAGTGCTGGGATTACAGGCGTGCGCCATTGCGCCTGGCCTATGAATGTTTTTATACATCCAAATTTCTTTCTTATTCCTGACAAATAATTGATATTTTAAATTCAGGATTATAGGATTTCAGTCCTGTTCTTTCATTAATGTTTTTCCCATGCAACTTATTATTGTGGTTGAAAAGTTGACAACAATTAGTTCTCTGTCATTTTTTGGTCTAATTCATCGGTCTTGAAGTGTGCAAGGTTTTTTCTTTGTAAGTCTCAGGCATTTTACTAGGATTTGCTTACCTGTGTTTCTTTTTTTTAAAATCTTTTATCTAGTAACTTAGTGACCCCTACCTAGCTGTAGTTGCCAATATCAGCATTGTTTTCACATTTTAAAAAATTTTTTCTTTCATAATTTCTATTTTTGTGCTTCGTTTTGAGATATTTCCTCCACTTGATCTCCCAGCGCAATCATTAAGATGTCATTAGTGATACTTCTGTTCTCAGTCTATCTACAAAAGTTAAATTCTTTTAAAAAAAACATATTTTTATTCACATTCCTTTGAGAACTAAATTTTTAAAATATCTTCTGTTTAGGTGGACTTAAGTGAAATTTCTCTGAATTCCCTTGTTGTTTATTCAGGCTGGCATCTGAGTTCTCTCGCAAGTCTGTTTCATTTAAAATAAATACAAATACTTGTGTTTTTACTTATTATTCCTGTCTTTTGCTGCCATTATTTTGCCTCACCATACACCAGTCTGATTGTTGGAATGCTTTATGTTGCTAAGCCCTGAAATTGGTGGGCTGTCTCTGGCTTTAAAAGAATACCAGGTGGTATGAAATCTTTGTCCGCCAGAAGCCAGGAGTAATCCTGCCTGATACCTGATTTTCTCAGTTACAAAGCTAGGGCATTTCTAGCCTTAGGAATATGGGTGAAACAATGGTCTAGAAGCTCTTCTGGGGCCATAAAAACCACTAGGTCTTTTGGGCGATGGTTTCTTAAGTGAGTATTGCATTTAATTAATCAGAGTCTCCCAGTACTATTCAGGTTACCAGAGCTCCCTTTATTTTCTAAGATCCATTCATGTTCTGTTCTTTGTTGCTTATCTTTACAGCTCTGGTTCTCATTCTTTCATTAGGGCCCAGAGTTACCTACTATTTTTCTGAATACCAATAGAAACCTTAGGCTTATTTCAGATGCTCTGCCAACCCCTGAAGATTCTTCTTTCAGGAGGGGTGTTGGTTAATTGAATTTGATTAGGAGGGAAGGACAACAGGAATGCATTCGGGAATTCTCAATGATTTGTTTTCAGAAGTATACTTTAATTGAAAGTAATTACTGTCAGTTGCAGTAATTGATTGATACAGGAGTAGCCAACTATTGTGTGGCAAGGAATAAAGTGAGTGCTGGCCAGAGCATCTGTGAGGGGGCAGGTTATGCCAGTGGGCTCATTTTACCAGCAATTCAATTCCACATTCGTTGAACACTTAAAGTATGTTCTAGGCACTGTATCAAGCTGGTCCATGAAATGATATTGTGAATAAGGCAAGGATAGTGCTTTCAATGTGCCCACAAAACAGGGTTGGCACAGGAGGAATGAAGGGAATGGAGAGCATGTCAATTAATGGGGGGTTTCAGCTGTGTAGTCTTCTCCAAGAGAAATGCTTACAAGGTAAAGCACAATGCCACAGCACCATCTCATTCTGCCTTCTTCCTCTAATGATCAAGGCCTGTAAGCTCTTTAGTAACCTCTCTGATGCAGGTATCACTTCAAGCATCAGTGAACAAATCATGCCAGCAGCCTCCAGCCTTACCCTGTATGACCTGGTTGCTTAGCACTGCCAACAAGTTCCTACTAGGTCGGAGTGTACTAATTAGTCACAATGGAACTGTTATGGATCTATACTGTCAGTAGTGTTTAAAGCTTCTTCTTCCTGCAGTTTTAAAATTATATTCCAACCAAGAAATGATTGTTTACATATATTTGAGATTGTGACGAATATGACAATAAAGACAAAATCATCAGATGACATATGAAACAGTTTGATGATTTTGTTTCTGGATATAGGAATAGAATATTTTCATGAATTAAATTTTTAAACTTATTTTCCTTCTTGAATCATGGTAATGTAATATTTTCTCTCCTTTATATGACTTCTAAGCAGAGTAGCTGAACTAATATATGTATCTGTTTATTAAAAAATTCCTTTGGAAATTGTTGTCAAATTATGAATTAATTAGTATTCCTTTTAAAAAAAAATAAAAGACTAAAAACCAAATTATGATAGTTACTACAAAGTGAGCAAGTATTTTAATTTTTTAACAATATATTTCTATTGCAGTTTTCAAAAATTTCTTTTCTATTTTATAAGTTCAATTAATGTTAGAAAGAAAAACATCATCTGCTTACATAAAAATTACATGTTAACTAAAATCTGTATTAAAAGGTGTAATTCATTAAAGGTAATATCAATTATTCTACAATTATTAGGGGCTAAATGCAAATTTTCTTGAGAACTGCAGATGATTTCAACTCTCGGTAATGTTGTTGCCACATAAAATATAAAATGAGTAAAGATTTTAAGAGTTTATTTTGATGTTTCAAGGTAGTTTGATTAAATATAACATAAATACATGCAACTACATGATACATTAGAAAGAAATGTTCTGAGTAAGAAGTCTGGTCTGGAACATCGAGGGTACAGTTTTTATGTAAGTGTTTTTAAAGTAGAATTAAATTTTGATACAAAGATATGTTGTTATCCACCCAGAGTTCTTGGAAATATATTACAGCAGAAATAATAGTATAATTTTGCAAATAAAAGCAATGAACTAATGCCATGTGATTTCTTTTTTTTTTTTTTTTTCCTATACGAAGTCTTGCTCTGTCACCCAGGCTAGAGTGCAGTGCGGCAATCTCAGCTCACTGCAACCTCCGCCTCCTGTGTTCAAGCAAATCTCTTGCCCCAGCCTACTGAATAGCTGGGATTATAGGCGCCTGCCACTACGCCCAGCTGATTTTTGTATTTTTAGTAGAGACGGGGTTTCACCATGTTAGCCAGGCTGATCTCAAACTGCTGACCCCATGATCAGCCCACCTTAGCTTCCCAAAGTGCTGGGATTACAGACATGCCATATGATTTTCAAAAGCAAAGATAAAAAATTAAGGCTTCTTATTACAGATGGTTTTAAAATGAGTTCCTTGAAATGTGGATACCTTGATCACAGTTTTATGTAAACACTTTCTTTCTAGGAATCCAGAAAGCCTGTACTAATTATGTACATGCTATATAGTATGTAACAACATGACAATAAAAAGATAGTATCTTCCATTCTCATTATAGTTAGCAAACCCTAAATTTTAAAAACAATATTTCTGCTTGAATTTCAGAGATTGTAATTTTAAGTAAGTTTAGTTTCTCCTTTCTGTTTTCTGATTCTTATGTAAAATTAGTTTACTAAGCTCATTTTAGAATTAAGTTATCAAGATACAGCATATTGGCATTGAAAATTACCCCACCTCAAAGAGAGATACAATGAAATCATCCAATCCAATTTAGTTTACACTATGGTTCTATCCAAATCCCTTGGTGTCATTTCCATTTTTTATGAGGTTTCCTAAAAAGATGTCCCAATATTATTTGAAGTATGTGATTATTGTGATAATTTGATAATGTATCACTAAATTGTTTCCATGATCATTATAGCTGTGCTTCTCAATCCAATGCATCATTCAGTTGTTTGATTAAATGCCAATGCTGTCTGAAATGCTGTCTGATACTGAGTCCCAGAGCAGCATGATTTCCTTCCCACTGAACATACATAACACTGTATAATTTTACTTTTCTTATAACGCTTATAGTTACAACTTAATGCCAGGAATTATTTTTCCTACTTTATAAAGGTAGAGTAAACCTGAAGGAAAGTTTTTACTACTTAATAAAGTGCCCAGGGATCTCTAACAGATCTATTATAGAATAATCATGAATATTTATTGAGCTTAATGAGGTAGAGGTATATAGTTAATGAAGAACTGGAGGAGCTCAAGAAGAGTAAACCTCTCTCCCCGATCTCAAAATAATAACAGTTAGATTGAAAATATAAGAAATAAAAGTATGAAAATAGCAATAAAAATTTATATATCATTTCAAGACCAAAAATGTGTAGCACATTATTAATTGTCAACTACGTAAAGCAGACCATAATTGATGGATGACTTCATAGGAAAGAAAAATCACATTAGGGTGCTGATGTTGAGAAAGGATTTTTATAGAAATTGGAAAAGTAATTTTGATGAATGAGTAAAATTTCCATACCCAGAAGAGAGGAGAAAAGGGTTTTCTTTGTGTATGGAATAATGTAAGCAAAGTCATAGAGGTGTGATTCTAAGAGAAATCACATGAGATGAGATTCTAAGAGAAAAGACATCAGAATGGGAGAGAAACCCAAATTCCTAGAGGCCTCTGTGTGGTAGGGAATATTACATGTCAGGACTGTGTGCTACCTAAGCAAGTTGGAAAATAGGATTCAGGGTGGTGGTGATAAGGAGACAGCTGTAGAAAAAATGATCAAACCTACAGACTCTTTGCAGGAATATGTTGAGATTGACTCCAGAAGAGAATGGACCAATTGTATTTGGAGTTCCTGTACCTAATAAACAACACAATTTTCTCATGCCAAAGGAAGTTAATAGGAAATCTTTTTCTTTCATATGTTTTGGTGCAGTTGTTGAGATAATTTTTATCACTAATAAGGTTCAGCCTCTTCAACTAGAAAAGCACAACTCTTCCTGATATGCTTAGGGATAGATCATGAATATTTGGCAGGCAGTTTGATAAAACTCTTATAAAAAAACAGATAGGTTCCTAAAATAATCACACTGGCTGGCATCCAAGATTTCATTAAAATCATACCTTTTCTATCTTGCTTTTAAACTGAAATTTATTTTGTTATCAAAGAGAAAACATTTCATTTTGGGATATCAAAACTTTAGGTGCATCTACATGAGCCAATAATATTCATAATTTTTTTCCAATATAAATATACTGGAAAATAAAATTGTACTTGTTTTGTACCAGAATACAAGTCAAACTAATAATAATGGGTCCAAATATTGCAAGAAACATTTCATTAATTAAACCGTCGAATCATTTAAAAGAGAAAATATAACTTAAGATGGTGCGAAGATGGCATCAAGTTGTAGAGTTAATCTACAAAACTTGAGAGCTTTTACACTACATAAACCATAGTGGCTTTTTGAATAGCCTCATAAAATGCAGTGTCATTGCCATTCTGCTCACAACATGTGGATTCTCTCTTCTGCAAATAGAATAGGACTCTTGGAGCAATCATAATGTAAGCCCACTGAATTTTCTCATTTATTTTCTGTACTTATAAAGAATGCTGTCCATAACTTTTTATTTTTAATGGCCTGGATTAAATGGCAACTTTCTACTGCTGACAAAAAGGCAAAATACTATGAAGAAGTCAGAGTCATATCAAGTGCTCCTAAATTATAATATAGATCTTTTCCCTATTTTTCTTCTTTCTTCCTTCTTCCTTTCTTTTTACAAGTTAACATATATAAAACACCTGTTCTTATTCTTAAGCATGCACAGCATAGTGATAAAATTTTGCACAGTCAATGGTCATGATGCCCACGGGTTAGTGTTGTAATAGATAAGTGAATTTAATGCCACATGTGCCCTTTGTTAGAGTCTGGAAAACAGTATGTTAGGGGAGTGGAGGAGAGGGAGTTGTGAGGTGACAAGGAAAGCTTACAAGAAAGACATTGCTTTAATCTGTTATTGCAGATGTTAATCAGAGAAGGCAGTAGGGATAAAGTGGAAGACCCAGAGGACAGGACTACTTGGCAGGCATTCTAAATTTTTGTTGAATATATCTTTTAGTGCAATGTATATCTTTAATCCTCAGCAGAGCTTTATATTGATATACACTTCTAAATAAGTATTGTTCACAAAAGAAGAGTGTCAATAAGTTATATATTCTACCACCATTTCCTGAAATCTCTTTTTATATTTGAGATCAAGAATTATAGAAGCTGGCATTTATTATATTGAGCAATAAAGATACCTCAATCAACATTAAATGAAAGTAGGTATAGATTAAGAATGGCAGTTCTTCTGCATTTGCATATTGACTAAGCACATGAAAATGTATATATTGAATTCATGGACTATTTTAAAATTAAGGAAACACTTTGGAGCTTTATATAGTGATAATTTGGGCAATTTAGTGTAGTAGTAACTGAATTCTAGAAGTACATGTGGCCAAGATTCAAGGGATACAAAATATAGCATGCAGTAAAAAAAGGAAAATCAACTGTAGGCAACCAGCTTGATGCCAGAATGTGGTGGTGGGATTCTAAATGATTCTGTGATAAATGAGTTGAGCTGCTTTCTAGGAAATTGGAGAGGAGATCAACAATAGCTTTCTGGACAGAACTTTAAGTGACTATGTGACACAATATCTGTATGGTCATTCAAAGTGTCATGGATGCATAAAACAGGTTGTATTAAGTACAATTTTAAGCAAATGTGAAAGAGGGAAGCTGTTTTTAGAAAAGAAATATATAATAACATTTTATTGGCATGAGCAAAATAATCAGAAGAAACATTGATGGCCAGTTGATTATATTGTGAAAAGTTTGTCATGACTATGAAGAGTACTGAATCTTGTTGAATGTTTGAGCACATGACAGCTTGAAAATTGTCTTTTTTAAATTAGATTAAGAAAAAATGATTTTCTGGCATGTATTCTCACTGTATCCCTTACCTATATACAATAATACATTTCTATCCTTTTCTTCTTGCTTTGCTGAAGGCAGTTATTAGGAATTGGAGAATACAGAGCATTCAGGTATTCCCAAATAATATACATTCACCTCCTTTGAGACAATAGGTTGATGTGGTATGTGTCTTCCTATTTCTACTCAGGATATAGCAGAAACAAAAAGGTAGCAATTGGCATCATCAGTTTCTGAAAAAAAATCTTTCATTTTTTCTAATATGTCTTTTATTTATCTTCTTCATCTTGTTCTCTGTTTCTCTGTCAGCCTCCTGTGCTTCTACTGCTAAATGGATTATTTCCTCTAATACTTTAGCATCCCTGCCTCCTGCTCAGGCTATGTCACTTTCCCTCCCTAATTTCACTGCAAATCTCTTTGAAAAAAACAGTCTACTTTCACTATCTCTATTCTTCACTGTCAATTCATGTGTTAATTTATTACAATCTGGCTTCCTTCTATCCCCAGCATTTTGATGATTCTATTCTGTCAGAATATTGTGAGGTTAACATTTTTGATAGCTTTACATGCAGTATTTCACTTCAGTCCCCTTTGAAGAGTGTCATATATTTCCTGCAGGGATATTTCTCTGAAACTACAGAGCATATCACAGCTCCTTCTAAGATGATACACCACTCGGATGTCCTGAAAAAATCTCAAACTCAAGACATTGAAAATGAAAAATTATATTATTTCCCACTGCCTACTCCACTGCTACTAATGTGCTTTCTCGTATATAATTGTGTGTATGTGTGTGTGTGTGTGTGTTTGTGTGTATGAAGGGCATCACTTTTTACTTGGTCCTCAATATAAAAACTTTGGAATCCTCTCCCTTTCACTATTCCTCATAACCCCTATGTAGTTAATTTCTGAGTCCAGTTTTTTTAATTGAATAAAAATTTAAAAAATAAAAAATCAGTACAAGAGCTACTTCTGTAAAAACTCTCAATATTGTCCTTATTTTTATCTATCTTAGCAGTGAGTACTTAATATCTTTTTTTCAGTTTTTCCTTCTTCCTTTCCTCTTTTACCTGATGCAATAGCTTTATAACAGTGCTTCTTGCCTCAGTTGCTTCCTGGCAAGCAACATATAACACTCTTGGAATGTGAGTCTCAGGTTTCCAACTTCATCTCAAGTCATTCTTCAAGGTATTCTAGTATGTGCTAAATTCACACAGCATTAGTGCCATGTTTGTAGCAAGCCCTTTCATATGGTCCATGCTTTGGGCTGTGTAGCCTCTATTATGTAGAATACCCTTCCCTGGCTTTACTGCATTGTAAATTCCTTCACAGCACAGTACAAAAAATCCACTTCTTTCATAAATTATTTCTGTCTTAGGCAGAAATATTCTATTTTATTTATTTTAGTAGCACTTTTTGCAGCATCATATTTTACTGGAAGGTCCTTATGTTTCTGAAACTCAAAATAGACTGTTTTTCCTAGGAACAGTATTTATATCTTATTCTTTTTGTAAACACAGTTTTTGAAAAAGTGTCTGGTACATAGTAGGAATTCAGCAACAGTTGTTGTATAAAGTGCTTTCATTATAGCACTTATTGCATTCCATTTATTGATTCAATTAACACATATTCATTGAAAACCTTCTACATACCACTCATACTACAACCGTGAGTGGTATGTAGTTCTAGTTCTTAAGGTATGGCAGTAAATACTTGATAGGACATATTCTATCAGTAAATACTGATAGGACATATTCTAGAAGGGGATAAGGGAACAAATAAGTACTATGAAGAAATCAACGAATGGTATATTTTGAACACTGACAGATCTAAGTGTTATTTTAGGAAGGGAGGTCATGGAGGCCCTTACTGAGGAAGTGACATTCAGTTGAGACCTGTACAATATAAAGGAGCAAAGATCTAGGAGAAGACACTGAGAAAGAGCAGGCACAAAAGCCGGAAGGGAGACATAAGTATACCATGTTGTAGGAATGGCAAGAAGACTTGGTGTTTGGAGAAGAGGAAAGAAAAGTTCTAGAAGATGGTGCGAGAGAGTTGGATATTGTAAGTCTGAGTAAGGAGGTTGGATTTCATTCTAAGCAAGATGGGAGAACTTTGGGAGATTTTGAGCAGGGAATGGCAGACAATACTTTTTTTAAAGGATGCCTGAGAGAGGAAAGAGTTTAAGTGGAGAGAACAGTTAGGAGGCTAATAAAATCCCCAGTTGAAATAACTGTGGTTTGTACCAAGGTAGTTGCTGTAGAGGTGTTGAGCAGTAGTTAGATCCAGGATCCATTTTGAAGATGTATTACATAAAAATAACTCAGGAGGCTTAGACGGGAGGCACACTTGAGCCCAGGAGTTTGAGGTTATAGTGAGCTATGATTGCACCACTGCACTATAGCCTGGGTGACAGAGTGAGACCCTGTCTGTTAAAAAACAAACAAACAAACAAACCAAAAAAGAAAGAAAGAACTGATAGATTGGATTTGGAGTTGAACATAAAAGAGGAGTCAAGAATAATTACTGTGTTTATAACATGAGCAATAATATAAATGACGATATTATTAAAAATGGACAAAACTTCAGAAAAAAACATAACCATTAGTTTACTTGTTTGTATCTCCAATAGAATATGAACTCAGTGAAGGCAGGGCTCTTGGCTTATTCTTCTTTGTATCTTTAATACAGGGCTTAGCAGAAGTAGACACTTAATAAAAAGTGATCATCCCTGGATCTTAATCAGCAAACAACTATTGGCACTATTCTCACTTTTTAAAAAATTATCTTTCCTTCATTCACTCAACTGATGTTATTGAGTACCTACTAAATGCACTGAGGCAAAAAGGATATATTAATGAATAAAACAGACATAAATGCTTGCTCTCATGGAACCTATGGGTTTATAATCTAGTGAGATGATTTCTATGATATAAAACTAAATAAAATATAGAGTGTATTAGATTGTGATAAGTGCTTCAGAAAAGTTAAGTAGAAAAAGGACATTGAGGTAGAGTGGTGGCATTGCAAATTAATAGAGTGGTTGAAAAGGGCATTTCTTTGGTTAATACCTTTATGAAATGAGACTTTGAGATAATTAAGTATTTGAGTAAAGAGCATTGTGGCTCAAGGAAACAGCATGCACAGAAGCTCTGAGATAGCAGCATGCTCGGTATATTGTAGGAACACCAAAAGCCCAGTGTTGCCAGATCATACTTTAAATATAGAGCAGAAAAATGTGCATTCCAAGGGATAAGGGAAGGCCAAATTATGAAAAGCCATGTTGGCTACTGTGAGGATTTTGACTTTTACTCTGAGAAAAATGGGAAGACAACTAGAGTTTTTCAGCAGGCTAATGTCATATTCTGACATATACTTTCACAGAATTCCTCTGGATACTGCGTTAATAAGAGACTGTATTGGGTTGGAAGGGTTGAGGGGACAGAAATAAGCAAAACAACAGCTACAATAATCTGAGAAGGTGGATGCCCAGTCCAGGGTGGTAATAGTGAATGATAGTAACTATGGTTTAACTGTGGATATATCCTGAAGTCAGAATCTATAGAACTTTCTGATAGGTTGATTTGGGGCAAGAGAGAAAAAAAGCATATAAGGTTTTGGATCTGAACCAGTACAATGGATTTGTCATTTACTGAGATGGAGAAATCAATGAGGAAGATGAGGAGCTTGTATTTGAATTTGAACCTATTGAATTTGAGATATCCATTAGACATCTGATTATAGACAGCACAGAGGAGTTTTCCACATAACTCTGAAATACACATTGCAGGCTAAGAAGTGTCCAGGCTAGAGGTATGAATTTAGGAGTAATCAAATTTTAGCTATTTTTCAAGTCGAAAGACTGGGTATAGTCATCAAGGGTTTGATAGAAACAAACTCTAGGGAAGTTCAAAGTTAAGAAATAGTGGGTTGTGAGGAAAGGAGAGGGGAAGATGGAGAGAGGGTGAGTACAAAGTTACAATTAGATACGAAGAATACACTCTAGTGTTCTATTGCACAGTAGGGTGACTATGGTTAACAATAAGTCATTGTATGTTACGAAATACGTAGGAAAGAGTTTGGATATCCAAACTACAAATAAATGATAAATTCATGAGGTAATGGATACCCGGATTACCCTGAATTGATCATTAGAAAGCATATATACGTATTAAAACATCAAGCCATATCCCATAAATATGTACAATTACAATGTGTCAATAAAAAAAAAAAAACAGTGGCAATAAGAAGGAATCCAGTAAAGAGCGTGCTTTCTAAAACAAAAACCAGGAGCGTGATGTCTTAGAAGTCAAGTAAATAACATACTTAAATATGGATAAAGTGAGTAAATATGTAGAATACTGAGAGTTTGGCTTACCATAAGATTTATTGTCTGTTTTAGTCCTTCCTGTATTGCTATAAACACATACCTGAGGCTGGGTTATTTACAAAGAAAAATGGTTTAATTTGGCTCATTGTTCTGTAGGCTGTACAGGAAGCATAATGCTGACATATCCTTAGCTTCTAGGCAGGCCTTAGGGAGCTTACAATCATGGCAGAAGGTGAAGAGGGAGCCAACACATCACATGGCAAGAGTGGGAGCAAGAGAGAAGTGGAGGAGGTTCTAAGCCCACTTTAACAACTAGATCACACATAAACTACCAGAGTGAGAACACACTTATTACCAAGGGGATGGCACTAATCCGTTCATGAAGAATCTGCCCCCATGATCCAAATACCTCCCACCAGGTCCACTGCCAACACTGGGAATCACATTTTAACATGAGATTTGGAGGAGACAAACATCCAAATCATATTATCATCCAATCTGGTACACTTCTGAAAATGAAAGGGGTCACTATTAGTTACATCTAAACTATAAATACAAACTGGTACTCTTTCAGGAAACCTGGAATATATAGTCACCAAGTGACATTTCAAGTATGATGAAGACTGATAAATAATCATTGCATTCAGCAATGTAGAGATCTTGATTACCTTAAGAATTAAAGTATTGTTAAAATATTAGGATTAAAAGTCTAGTTGAATCAGTTCAAGAGAGGAAGGAAATTGGAGATAGCAGGAACAAGCAAATCAATGAAAATTTTGCTATAAAAATTAAGTGGAGCTGAAGGAGGTTGTGGGGAAAAGATGTTTGGTTTTAATTGAAATAAAATACACATAATGTAAAATTTTCTAGTTTAATGATTTTAACTATGTGTGGTAGAGTGACATTAATTATATTTTTGTGCAGCAATCACTACCATCCCTCTCTAGAGACTTTTTATTTTAATGAACTGAAGCTCTGTACCCATTATATATAATACCTCAGTCTCCCATCCCCTCAACTCCTGACATTCACCATTCTACATCCCATGTCCATGAATTTATCCAAGACAATGACCATTCTATTTTTTTTTCTTATGTAAGGTACTGTAGGTACTTTACTCACTGTAGATACCTCATACAAGTGGAATCATGTAGTATTTGTCCTTTGTAATTGGCTTATTTCACTTAGCATAGTATCTTCAAGGTTCATTTATGCTGTAGCATGTATCAGAATATTCTTGCTTCTAAGGCTGAATAATATTTCATTGTATGTGTTATAACATATTTTACTTACCATTTATCTGTCTATAGACATCTGTGTGGCTTTCACCTTTTGGCCGTTATGAATAATGCTGCTCTAAACATGATTGTATAAATATTCATTCATGTGAGTTCATTCAAGTCTCTCCTTTTAATTCTTTTGGATATATACGATTATTTTAAGACAAAAGAAATTCTAAAACATAGTAAGCTTTCTCTATGTCTGTCAGCCAGTAAAGAATCTGGAAAAGAGATGAATTATTTGTCACTATGGCCAGCAAATAGCTCCAGATATCATTTAGGAAGGAAAATTACAAACTTAAATGACAATGAGCCTTTATAAATGCTTTAACTAAATTAATACTTTGGGGTCCTAGGTAGGTAGAGGTATACCCTATGATTAATAATAAAGCATATTTATTGTCTATTCAAAGTTCTGTTTCATTGCTTGGTGCCTACACCTTAGTTCTGTGTGTTTTCAGAATCTACCTTAATAGATATTTTAGCTTGTATCTCAACTGGCAAATCATATCCTGTTAGAAGTAAGAATGGGATAGTTTTATTTGTATAACCAATAAAGATTGACCCTGAGAACGTAATCATATAGTTATTCTTTTTACTCTGCCTCTTTTTTAGTTGGCTGTAATATTTTTGAAAAAGTATCATCTTAATAGATGTGTATTGTGGTGGAGTCTTAAAGTTTTAACTTACTTTGAATTGAGTGAGACATTGAGTGAACACACATTTGTGAATATATTATAAAACATAAGTACAAGATTAACATATAGAATGGCTCCTAGAGAATACTTTAGCAAATACTGTAAACAGCACATTTGCAAGATTTTTATAGCAATGACAACCTTCCTAAACTGGTGTGTACTGTATTCGTGTATATGGATTTGTATCATTGTTAATTGCTGTGATCTTTGTCAATAAAAGCTGACTCTTTCTTAATTAACCTATTGCCCCTATCTTACCAATAGCATCAGTTAGACATTACAACATTATTATTCAATACAGTGGAACACATTTTGTCACAGGATTCTGGCATCTTGAAATTGATCAGTATAAGCAGATTTACTAGAGAATGAAAAATTTTGGCCAAGCTTCTGTTTCTATTACACACCATGTTCTGCTTAATTCTGGGAACTCTATGCACATTGACAGGAGAAAGTTTGAGTTCCTGGAGTATTGCACGTTCTTGTTTCAAAGGTTTCAAAGTCTTTGCACACAGGGCCACCTTTACTCAAAAATAATTCCTCCTCTTTGCCTCTATTTCAATGGTGAATTTCACAAAGAAGTATTTTTTTGACTGTATCCTAAGTTAGCTCCCTCTTATACAATATCATAGCACAATGTAGCACTCTTTCCTAGTACTTATTATCATTGTAACTTTACATTTTTTGTATGGTGATTTCACTAACCTCTGCTTCACCTACAAAACTGTCAGCACCATATGGGTAGAGATCCTGCCTGTTTTCACTCAATGCTGCGTCCCTCTTCCTTGCATAGTGCTGGATACTGTAGTCTGTACTCAGAAATATTTATTGAATGAGTTGAAGGGTAAATAAATGAATGAATGATTGATAAAGATCTATAAAGGAAAACTATTTTGAAATATACATTATGTGAGTTTAATGTACTGTGTAGACCTCTAATTAGAAAGCATAGCATAGAACTTGGTTACCAGTTTCTTCAGGATTTTGAAGACGAATTGAACAATAAAAAGTTAAGAGCTGATATCAAGGACCTAAGCTGTATTTTCATTTCATCACCTTGAATTGAAACTTTGGAACTGTGGGACATGGAAGGACCAACAATGGGCAGGCATTTCTCAGGGGAAGACTATAAATAAAAAACATGAAAAGGGTTTGTTGTTTCTTTACTAAACTGCTTATATGAGCCAACTGATGAGTTCTGTTTTACCCATAACAGCCTTAATTTCACATAGACAGCATTATATTATTGATCCACATATTTTATTGTATTCTGAATCTGTCATGTTCAACCCTTATGTATAACTGTAATTTGATAGTACAGCTTATTTTATAAATCACTTTATAATCACTTTGACAGCACAAGTTACTTTATAATCCCAATAAACTTGAGATATATGAAAGTTTATTGAATTTATTATTGATAGTGTGAATAAGAAATCATTTAGCACTTCTATGACTCAGGTACTGATTTAGGTAATTTACATACATTTTTAGTTTTTAAGATATTTTACATTTCATTTTCAACTAAATGAAAAGAAAGTCTGCTATTTCCATAGGCTGTGAAAATCTAATGTTACTATACTCAGTCAAGTTTAAATAGATATACTGTTACTACCACTGCTAGCTGATGTGTCCTCACTGACTTCACAAGTTTTCACAATGAAGAATGATCATATAAAATCTTAGATCTTTCTATGAAGAATTACACTTCTATGGCAATTGGTATCCATATAGACTATGTGACAAAAAGGACAGAAGTGGCCACTGGTCATTTCCACATAATACACATGTTAAAACTGTACTTTGCTCTATGGCTGCTGCTGCTGCTATTTGTAAAACTCAGCTCTGCTTGAATCCCTGCCTCATAGTCACAAAGCCTGCCAGACTCCTTTGATCACAAAGTTACCCCATGCCTGCAGCCATGCTCTAAGTTGGTCTGTCTGTTTCTCTTCTTTCTAAGCAGTGATATTAGAGGTTGTGGCTCAGTATGTGTATAAAGTATTTCTTCTTCTTACTCTTTTGCAATTGCCCTATATCAGGTCTCCATCCAGCAGCGGATTGGATTAGTGATTCTCCACAATTGCCCTCAACTATGCAGAAATACCAAGCTGAGGGAAGTGCAGTTTCTTCTTGACATAGTCGATACATATAATGTTGTTATATTTTTATATTGACGTGATGACTTAGTATAAATTATACTTCATTTATAGTTTTTAATTTCATTTCTGATTCCACTATGAGAATGAAGAAAAATTGCTAAGCTATATTAAAATTCTGTTGTTCACCATTTTTTATTTCTGTTCCTACATAGAATTCACCATTGAAATCCAATTAACACAAGTCTTTAATAAACTGTGATCACTGTAGTGCCCGTCACCTTGTTCCTTAAAACTAATCTTCTAATTAAACTATCAACTAAAATACACAACATAAAAGACAATAAATTATTTCCATTGAATTATAAAAGATTATATTGAATAACTATATGTTTTTCCTCTGGGATCTATTTTTTCACTTGTTAATTTATTACAAAGAGGTTGGATTTCAGCTCAGAAGAATCTCATTTCCTGGCAATTATAATAAGAGAGTATTCCAACCAATCAAGAAGTCCAGTGATTTTATTAATAATGGGTTTATCCTATGTGACTAGTTCAGAGGCCATCAGATAACTTTCGAAAGTTTTATATTTGTTCTGGATAAAATCTACCTTAGGTATTGTAGAAGTATATTCACACAAATGGTACAGCTGTTACAATCTTGTTATTTATGTGATATTTATTTATGTTTATTTATTATTTATGTGATGTTATTTATGTGATATTGAGTACCTACTAAAGGTTGAGCTTTGTTTTAAATAATTGGATACATTCTGTGATTAACAGAGAAAAAAAGAATATTGTTCTTTTGTTTGTCGATGTTACCTGCATTTTGTGACTTTCTACGAAGGCAAATTATTCTGACACTAGTTTCTCACTTCATTTGTCAGAATGATTAACATTTTTACATAGAAAGTAGATTTTTTAAAAAAAATTGATAGTCAGGCTCATATGGAGAGTCCTGCAGACCCCAAACCACTCAATGTTGCCTTCCTTAAACCATGTTACTTTATGTTTTTGCTAGAAAATTATCGTTCTGTCAGATACATGTAAAAGAAAAGTCACACAAGGCTTGTAGTTGTGATCTTTCTGTTCTTTATAACTCAAATATTTTGTTTGAAAATTATGTGAAGGAATGCTTAACGTATGCTGCAGAGAATCAACTCAACTAGCCCTAAAGAGAAAGACTGGCTAGTACATTTTGCTTTGTTAAACTTTATTTGATGGTAAGATGCAGTTTTGCTATAACTTTTGATCTTTTGGTTTATAATGTCATTCATGTTGTATATATCCTTTATTCTATAACAATTCTTTGAATTCTAGGAGTAACTTTGTAGGCAATCAAATACTTAAAATAACCAACAACTTCTTTACTATAACATCATTAAAATAAACCACATTTAATAGTAGGCAATCAATGATGTTCAGCTTTGACCCAGAGTTGACCCATCTTCTCTAGTAATAGCAACCCTATCGTTTCAAATTACAATCAGTTCACAAAATCATTTTAATGATATCAGATTGGAAGAAAGCCCTGTGTGGTTTGACAGCTGTGCTCTATATTTAAGCTCAGATAAGGCTCACTTTAAAGCAGCATGTCTTTGTAGTCATGTAGCTCCTTAATGCTGTGACACGTCTGTGATTCTGTGCATCAATCATGGCGGCAGAAAACCATAACCTTCCCTAAGAGGAGGTGCCAGGCAAACAGGCAACGAGATGAGTGTTGCCATGTGTCGGTTACTGTGCAGGCTTCCTGCAGTGTAAATTCCCAATGTCCCTTCTTAGCTCCCACTGGCTCTCGACACTCTCATCTTCTTTATACCCTTTCCAGGAATACAGTCTGCTCTTCTTCGTTAGGTTGTGATGGTAGGTAGTAGATTCTTTGCCTAATTACTTTCTATGGATTTTATTATTTATAAAAATATAATCATAGCTCTGTTTTCATTTTAAGGATGTGACTAATAAGCACCATTAACAAGGTGGTAAGAAATCATACAGAGAGATAAAAAGAGAAACTTATAAACATATCTGGGATAGTTACATATTTTGAAGACTTTTTTCACTTCTTATAGTATTGCTCTTTGCTTGTGTAATAATGACCAATTTGCCACGTACTGGATGCCCTCGTAGGCTTACCCAGCTTTTCAATCATAAAGTCAGAATTCAAACCCTACTCATAATAAGATCGTTCAGCAAGACGGCTCCTACTCTTTGTAGCAAATAGTCCCAAAGGTAAATTTAAAGTGAAACAACAGGAAAGAAATTAGTTCCTCCCATTTTTTTAGTCATTTGTTCATTTGCTTTATTTATTCAAACACTCCTTCATTTTTCACTCAGGATAGAATATTTCATAATGTTATCTTTCATCATATTTATTGAGAGCTGGTAAACAAAAATGAAAGTGTTCATACCTTTGAGGATATAATGATACTTTGTAAGCAAAAGTCTTGGAAAGCTTTTCATATTTTAGATATTATTCTGTTAATTTGTGTGTGTGAATGTGTATGTTGTTAAAAAATATTAAATATCTTTCAACTATATTGGCCTCATATCTTCTGTTTCCTTTTAACATATATGAACAAGGTCAGTCATAAATAGTTGAACCAAAAAATGAGTAGTACTTGGGTTTAATTCAGAAGACTGTGCCTTCAGTCAGCTACATGAGGTAGTAGTTTTTACCGTAACATTTTCCAGAGTTAAAATATTCAATTTTTAAAAATTTCTGGAAGTATATGAAAAGTACTTTTAAGGAAATGTTCCAAATATTAATACATCTCACTTGGTTTTCCAGGATTGAGTGCCACTATGTGGAGACCCACATTTTGTGTCCATATCTATAAATCACTTTATCAGCTTTTGAGGTCTATCAAAGATGAACAATATTTTCAGATAGGCAAAAACAAAAACAAAAACAAAAACAAAAACCACTGTATTGTAATGCAATAACAAGATTTTATAAGTAACTTCTAGAGGTAAAGCGTTTTCTCATCAAATGAAGAAATGAACTTCTAAACTTATATCAAGTAGCTGAACAATAACTACTTTTCCCCACCCCTACCCCATTTCTACAATCTTATAATTAGTGTGTCTGTGCCTCCCATCTTCTCTCTCTTTCTCTCTCCCTTTTCTTCTCCTACTCTTCATCCCCCCTTTTTTTTCTTTCTCTGTTATTTTTTTCAGAGCAGATTTAGGCTCTTCAGTGGATTCTTTGCCTGATAATTCTCCAAATTAGGACTTAAGGTAAAGGTTAACTCAACAGGCTTATTGCTACTATAAATTAAATCCTGGCCCTGCCAAGATACAAAAGCTCAGAATATACCTGCACCAAGATCCAATTTGCTTTTCACAGATTTAAACCTTACAAGGAAAAGCCTTAAGTTAGTGCATTTGGTTGAGCACTGAAGCTGGTTAATGGTGAAAGTTAAAAGAAGTTTAAAAATGAGAAAGACAAATACTGCATCATTCCACTTATATGAGGTATCCAAAGTAGTAAAATATGTAGAGAGAGACAGTCAAATGGTGGATGCCAGAGGATTGTGGGAGGAGGAAATGGAGGATTATTTAATGGGTATAGAGTTTCAGTTTTGCAAGATAGAAAAGTTCTGGAAATTTTTTTTTTCACAACAATGGGAATACACTTGAAACTATTGAACTGTACATTTAAAAGTAGTTAAAGTGTAATTTACCACAGTTAAAAATAAAGTAAAATAAATAAATACATAAAAGGTATTGACCTTTAAGAAATAGTTTATTCCTTTTAAATGCAGTCATTTACTAGAATATTACATGGAATCTCTTCAATTATCTTCCTTTTTCTGAAAATAGACAAGCTGTACCATTCTTTGAAGCAAAGTATTATAAACTATCTTGCCACATAGTTTATCACAAGTGATCAGTTTTGAAATAAATAGCCTATTGGGATAAAACATCACATTTACTTTAATCCATATGAAATGGTTGATACTGGATAATTTTCTGACACAGAGTTTTGACCAATGTAAGAAAAACAGAATTCCAGAACCCCAAATTGAAGACAAACTGTGATAGTATGTCATAGCTGGGGTGAGGAATAAGGGAAATAAATATGCATATTGAAATACATGTATCAAATTTAACCTTTATTTAGCTTTGTTTAGTTATAATTTTAATTATTTATTCAAATAATACTCAATGGCAGCATAGGATGGCATGAATTTTTTAAAAATTATCAAGCCCAAACCTGAGAAGCATTTGCCTAAAAGTCACTAAAGAAAAAAGTCATTTAATTCATAATTTTGCTAAGGGAGAAATTCTACCCATAAGTTATTGTGAAGAACAAATGAGATATGCCATTAGTAATTAGATATTTACCTGCTATAATATCTAAAAATTACCCTACCTAGAAGAAATGTAAAGTTTTCTTTATTTCAAAGTTCTCAGAATCTAAGTACTGAAAAGTAATTCACCTAGAAAACGTAATTTTATGTGCAACTACAAAGGCACATAAAGGCCATAGTCCTAATACCATGAATTAGAGCTCTTGTACTGAATCCCTCTGGGTCTTCAGAGAACCATAACTAATAGGATATGCATATATATATCTTATATATGAGATTATATATATATGTATGTATGAGAGTGAGAGAGAGATTGTTTTATTATAGGAAATTGGTTTACATATTTATAAAAAAGAATAAGTCCCAAGATCTCCATTTAGCAAGCTGAGACCCAGGAGAACCAATGGTGTAGTGGTTTCAGTCTGAGTCCAAAGGCCTGAGAATAAGGAGAGCTGATGGTTTAAGTTACAGTTTTAACCTGAGTTTGAATACAGGAGAAAACTGATGTCGAGGCTCCAATAGAGTCTAGGCAGAAAAAGTGAATTCTCTCTTACTCAGTCCTTTGGATAAGGTCCACCCATATTGGGGGCGGAATTTGCTTTTCTCAGTCTACCGATTCAAATGTTAATCTCATCCAGAAACACCCTCACAGACATTCCCAGAATAGTGTTCAACCAAGTATCTAGGCACTCCATGACCCTTTCAGTTTGACACAAAAAAGTAACCTTTACAAGTCCACCCTTTGTCAACTTGGCACCCGTATGCAACTCCTTAAGTCATACTTAATCTCCAAATGAAGGAAATAAGAAGTTCATAATTTTTCCTAATATGATACAGCTATCCTGTGTACAGTTGAAAATGTACTAACCCCTTCCCCAGAAGAGGAAGTAGAGTTCTTGATTAATGTTTACTCTTCTTCAGGATAATGTAATATTAATAATACTTAAATATTAGAATATGAAGTCAACATACCTTATGTTACATGATGAGGAAATAAGAGAAGGAAGAAAACAAAGATATTTTCTATACACATGAACATATTGATAAAAAAAAAACAAGGAATATGTATGACAATGACAGTCCTCATTTTTGTAACTGTTCACATGGGCATAGCTGGTGTTTATAACTACCTTCTTCCACTGCCAATTTTGTATTCTCTTTGCCTTCAGCAAGCATCTCTGCTGATTGTGTTTCTTTACCAGGTGGAGTGACCTAAGCCCTGCCTGGATGAGGTTGCTCTAGTTTTCCATTGATCTTAATCACAGGGAATGGTATGCTAATAGGTGCCCTAAAGATCTCCTACAGATGCACTCTTTCTTACCTCCATTGGGGAGTGCTATTCCAATTCCCCCTTGGTAGTCAGGATCAGTCATGCTAAGCTGGAACAGTGACTCTTTTCCCTGATGGCTAATTCAGATGCGTGAGGAGCTCAAAGTGGCCAGGTGGCAGTCTTAACTTCCAGTTCAATGGCATCATTGTGTCTCAATCAACATAGAAGCATTCCTCCCTTTGTAACTAAGATCTCTAGGCCAGCAGAGGATAAGGTCATAGGGTCAGGAAACAGAAACTTAGAAATTTGGATTGTGGATCACTAGAGGAAATAGTGAATGATGCCACTTCCATTTTGCCCTGAGCTGAGAAAAAAAGGAAACATAACAGTTATTGAGTTATGAGCCATTATAACAATTACCATTCATAAGTAATAACAATTTCACTGTTTTCAGAACATTCTATAATATTTTTAGAACAAAAACTACCTCAATAAATAAATTTATTGAGTTTAATATTTAAAATAAGAAATTCCAGTTATCACAAAAGTGATCTTCCTAACCAGTAGTAATCAGCATATCATTTGCAAAGAATTCAGGTGCAAATATAAAAATTAAAAAAAATTCCTTAATACTACACTTCTTATTACTATTGAAATTTCACAGTTGTCTTAGAGGTAAATAATTCTTGACACATGATTTATCTATGTTATGCAAGTTTTATTATATAACAAACAAGTATAAAAACTAAAAATCATAAAAATATAAAAGAAAGTCATATTTCAGATTTGCTACATTTTAATAGTATCAACAATTTATTTAAAAGATTTGCTAAAATAAATGAGTTATTAAATGCTCAGGATTCACTATTTACTGAGCATTACTAAACATTTACTAAACATTTAATTCACTGAGCTATTATTGTCCTTATCTCTGTTGCATAGAATTCCTTTATTCACAGAGAATCATTTATTGAATACATTCTATTTGACAAATATTATATAAATTGGCAAGAAATCCAAATTTAGGCAAATTTTTCCTGAAAGAAATGGTGCCTGAGCTTATCTTAAATGATAAACCAGCATGATAAGAGCGAAGAATCATGTTGGTTAATAAAATTTCTTGCAGAGGGGGCATTATAAGCAAAGACATGTGAGAATCAGCATGGAATAGTTGTGTGAGTGTATATGGCCGGCAGTACAAATAGCTTAGTCTCCTGGAAAGATAAGAATTGAGAGAGCAGAGGCATACAATAGATGGTGCAGCATTTTGTAAAATATACTTTTGAGTTAATTCATTTAATAATACATGTAGTCATTTATTATTATGTACCCAGCACTCTTCTAAGTGCTTGGGAAATAGTAAACAACAAATCAAGATTCCATCCCTTGTGGAGCCTATATTGTACAACATTAGAAACTAACTAGTGCTTTTGGGGGAAATTGAATAAGATAAAGATAATCCACTGTGGGGCAGATAGAGTAGGGGCTGGTGGCAGTATTAAGGAGGAGCATAGGAGTAGAGATAATAGAGAAGGTGATATATGAGCGAATTCCTGAAGAAGATGAGGGAGATAGCCAGGCAGATATTTGGGAGAAGAGCATTCCAGACACAGGAAAGAGATAGAACACATATTCTAAGGTTAAATTGTGCCTTGCAATGTCAGGCTGAAGGAACAATAAGGAGGCAGGGGTCACTCCATTATAGTAAACAGGGAAAAAAAATAACAGGAAAGCAGTACAAAAGATGAACAGAGAGCAAGATGATGCAGGGCGTTACAAGCCATTGTGACAACTTATACATTTACTCTGAGTCAAACAGAAAATCACTGGAGGGTTTTTCAGCAGAGGAAGCAGGATCTGAGATCTGATTTAGGCTTTAAAACTATCATTCCAGCTGCTGAGATGTGACTAAATTTCACAAAGTGCAAAGGTGGAAGTAGGAACCCTCCTAATGAAGCTATTGACTTAATCATCTCTAGCTGATAGTTGCTCCAGCAACGCTGCTAGTAGTGGAAGTGGTGAGTAGTCAAGTTATTTATATGACTGTTAGGTAGAGCCTGAAGGATTTTCTCATGGATTGGATGTAGGATCAGAGCAAGAGCAGTAGTCAAAGATAACTTCAAGTTTTGGGGTTGGGAAAATTGAGAGGAAGGAATGCTTCTCAAATGAGATTGGCAAGGCAATAACAGGACAGGTTTGCTGAGAAATGTGAGGAGTTCATTATTGGACATAGAAAGTTGATGATGTTTACTAAAAAATCAAATAGAGACAAAAAACGAGTAATTAGATATTCAGAAATTTGGATGGCCCCTTAAGCAGTGGAAAGCCTCTGCAAGGTTTTAAGTTTGGAGGAATTATAGCCAATTGTATGCTGTAGTTTAGTGCTCTCTGGTGATAAAAAAAGGAGATAGTTCTGAAAGAATAAAAGACTGAGCTAAGGGAGAACAGTTAATAGTTTTGTATAGTAAGATAATTTCAACAAATAAACACTGAGTGGTGGCAAAGATGGGTAAGAATAGGATGACTTGAGAAATACTTTACAAGTAAAAATCATCATGGCCATGATTGTGAGTCCAAGAGAGAGGGAAAAGTAAAATAGTTTTCTAAATTGATTGACTTGTTAAATGTAAATGTCATTATCTGAAATCAAGAGTGCAGATAAAAAGCATATTTAGGTGGAAGATATTTTTGACTTGTTTCAATTTCAGCTCATATGGAATATTCAGATGGAGGCAACCAGTAGACAGTTGTAAATATTAGAGTAAAATTCTGGGGACAGGTCCAAGCAGAGCATATAAATTAAGGCAAAAATTAGATTAATTTTAAAGTTGAAACCATGAGATCAGATGTGACCATGTTTGAGAGTAAAACATGGAATATTCCCAAGATATCCAAATGAATGCAACCACTTAAAATTTAGGTAAAGGAAGAGAGACATGTGAAAGAAATTATAGACTGGTTATAGCAAGGAAAGTCATGAGTCACTGGTAAAGGAATAAAAATTTCAAAAATAATATGATCCACTATGTTCTTTGCACACAGTCACTCTGTAAGATAAAGACTGTAAAAGTGTGCTAGAAATGAGATCTTGGTGATAGTTGTGATAGCAGGTTCAGCAGAGGGACGCAGGTGGAAGTAGAAGGACACAGAAGTGGGCTGTGTACAGAGTCAGGTGACAACAGGGGCTCAGAGAGTGGGAGTGAAAACAGGGCCTACACTTCCAAGAGGTTCTAACAAGAAGGGAAGGGATAAGGTGGAACTGTAGCTTTGGTTGTGGGCAAAGAGAGAATTACATTATCCTCTAAGAGTATCATGTCTCCCTCATTACTGGGAGGAAGGAATATAGGAAACAGGACAATTGGAGCAAAGTCCCATAGAAGGTAAGATGTGCTTAAAGGGGAATTTTACTTTACTGTTAACAGCATAGATGTTGATGAGGAAGAACAATCCTTCAGATAAATGTATAGGGGTTAAGAGGAAGAAAGTCAAGGAAAACTATGTTTTTTGACCACGAACTTTTTGATGGAGCCCTAAGAGTTGTCTTTATTGGTAAACAAGGGTTGAGTACAAACTTGAAATACTTGCAGAAGAAAATAGAAGTAAATCCTAGACTTAGGGAGTCAAAAGGATTAATGGGTATATTAATTTCCTTTTGCTACTGCAAAATTTAACATAAATTTAATGACTTTAACAAACACTGCTTTATTACTTTACAGGTCTATAGGTCAGAAGTCTAACATGGGTATCAGTAGCTGAAATTAAGGTGTCAGCAGGCCTATATATCTTTCTGCTCTAGGATTTCCTTGTCTTTTTTTTTTTTTTTTTTTTGTTTTGTTTTGTTTACCATCTAGAGGCTGTCTTTTTTCCTTGGTTATGACTTCTCATATACTCACTGTCAGCAATGGTCAGTTGAGCCTTCCTCACACCACAGTGCACTGACCATGACTCTTTTGTCTCTCTCTTCCACATTGAAAGGATCCTGGTAATTACATTGGACCTGCCCGAAAAATCCAGGGTACTTTCCCTATCTTAAAGTCAACTTGTTAACAAACTTAATTCCATCTACTTTCTTAGTTTCCTGTGCCATGTAACCTAACATATTCACAGTGGGCTGTGTACAGAGTCAGGTGACAACAGGGGCTCAGAGAGTGGGAGTGAAAACCTAATATATTCACATTTTCCAGGAATTAGGAGGTAGATACCTTCTGGAAACTGATATCTTTGGGAAACCAATGTCTTGCCTATGACAATGGCTGATGTTGAGGGTCAAGCTGAATTTAGATACAGTGAATGGAAATTATACCAATTTGTACAGGGACATTTACAGAGCACAATAAAGGAATATAAACCCTTGGTTTTAGTATGGATTCAGGGTTCAAACTTGTGGTTTTCATGGAAGAATAGGAATACAGATGAATAATGTGATAATGAGAGAGTATTTTTTATACTCTCTCAGTATAAAAGAAAACCAAAGTGTCCAGACTCATTTGCAAAAGAAAAGGCTGATCAGTTGCAGAGAGTGGCTGTGAGGTGGGAAATGGAGGAATCAAAGAACTGGTGGAACCAATGAGATGGAAAAATAGCTACTATATATTTAAGAAAGTAAAAGAACCAAAAGAGAATATTCAGAGAATAGGACATTTGAATATGAAAATCTTAGAGTCAGATTGGTACTCGGTGAAAAAAAAAAAACAAAAACAAAAAGAGGACATAAGCGTTAGAATAAGTGGTTAAAGAACAGTGGAAATGATGATCATTGAAGTGGAGGCAGTCAAGCATTTGTTAAGTTATGGTGTCAAATGGACCTTACATACCCTAAAATCACCTAGGGTGATGGCTGACCTTGCCGTAGCAAGACCATGAGACTCATCTGTCCTAAATCACTGAGGGAGAACTGTCAGGAAAGTAGTCAAATATGGAGGTACTCACAGTGGAGGTACAGATGGCATGAGAAAAAAGAAGCAGAGATTTATACTTGAATCTAGAAAAGAAACTATCTGGAAGCAGCTTTAGAAAAACAGAAGAAGCCTCCCTCTACCTCCTGACACTGGAGTCTGTAAGAGGAATGAGAATAAAGAACCATTTCCTAGAGATGAGTGCAGAGGAAATTTTGGGTTGAGCCAGGTTTTATTTAAGGCACAAAAATGATGACACTGCACCATAAGCAGGTGAAGATGCAGAGACATTTGTTTAACCATAGAGGAGCACTTAAATGGCACAGTGGAAAGTTTTGCAAGGGAGAGTAGCATTTGGGGCCAGAGAGAGGAATTGTAGAGCAGTATTCTATGCTGGTGAGAACGCAAGAGAAGTTAAAGGGCTCTAAGTTATTGAACTTTTAAATGACAACAAAGGATAGAAGTGATAAGTTTTCACAAAGAACGCTCTGTATATATTTATACTACCATGGATGAAAACAGAGGTTCTATGGTTTGTAGGAAGCTGATCAAGTTAAGAGTAGATGGTATCATTTATAGATACTACAGAAAGCTCAGGAACAAGTCTCAAATAGATGTGTCATCTCTAAAAAGGAAGGAGGGAAAAAGGGAGGCAAGGAAGTAAAGATGGAAGGGAGGAAGGAAAGAAGGAAGGAGTCAAGGAATTAAAAAGAGAGAAATAGAAGAAAATTCATTAGATTTTTTCCCAGTGCTATAATGATAGTAAATTTGTCCTAGAATACTATCAACACAGCCCCTGATATTATCCTTTATTTTTCAGGATGGCATTAAAAACCAAAAATTTTGATAGTTGCATTTTTTGTTTGTTTTGTTTTTGAGATGGAGTTTTGCTATTGTTGCCCAGGCAGGAGTGCAATGGAGCGATCTCGGCTCACTGCAACCTCCACCTCCCAGGTTCAAGGGATTCACCTGCCTCAGTCTCCCGAGTAGCTGGGATTATAGGTGCCCACAACATGCCAGGCTAATTTTTTGTATTTTTAGTAGAGCCAGGGTTTCACCATGTTGGCCAGGCTAGTCTCGAACTCCTGCCCATATGTGATCCACTTACCTCAGCTTCCCAAAGTGCTGGGATTACAGGCATGAGCCACTGCACCCAGCCAATGGTTGCATTTTTAAATATTAAAATGTAAGCCTTAAGTTAGGTCAATTCTGCATTAAAATAAACACCTATCTAATTGGCCACATGCACACACACACACACAAACACACGCACAGTCTTCCTGAACCATAAGTCATATGATTTGACTTATGATTTTTCAATGTTATGATGGAGGAAATGTGAAATATATTCAGTACTCTCCTTGACTTACTATGGGGTTATCCTTGCATAAGTTGAAAATATTGTGTATGATGAATTTATCATCATGTAGCCCCATTATAAGTCGAGGAACATCTATATAGATATAAAATGTTTTTATCTTTAGAGATCTCTATTTTTAAATTGGCATTGTTTTGGTTTTGCTAGGTGAGTGTTTGTTAACATCAAGGGATGAGGATGCGTTTGACTGAGAAAAAAAAACTCACAATGTTAGTAAGGTCCTGCTTTGAAGAATGGCATGAAATAGTGGCATAACTGTTGTGTACCTCTTTGTCTAGTTACAATCTATCACTCCTAATGGAATCTCCATGCATTTAGTACAACAAAAGAGAGAAGTAAGATTTTATAACCTCTTACAATTTGAATAAATGATTCTGATTACATTACTACACTAGAAATGTAAACTGAGCAAGAAAATGATTTTAAAATTGATTTCTTCAGATTTGGAAAGTGAATTTGAAATTATCAAGGCTACTACTTTATACATATCTGCACCCAGTGTATGTTTTAAAATGATAATGGTCTGCCATTTAATCTGTGTTATATATATGTAACTCAAAAGGGTTTGGACATACTCAAAAATATCTTTTAGCTCTATGTGGGAAGAAGTAGCAGGAAAAGGGAGATACAGTATTACAAATTATAATGGGAGATATAGTCATCTGAGATACTAAAATAGCTGAAGCATTAAATGAATATTTCCAAATACATTTACAACAGAGAACATTTATGACTATCTATTCTATATCAGAATCACTATGGCAAAGGTAATAAGACAGAAAAAATTCAAGTGTGAATTTTTCTCACTTAGTGTGTTAGTAGCATAAGACAAAACCTCCAAAAATGTATAAGTTAAAGTGCAATTCCTTTAACATTTCATGAGGGATTGAAAATGAGAGTGTAACATTTGTTTATAAAGCCAACCTGCAACCTCAAACTTTACTAAATAATATTATTCAGAAAACATTTTTCCATTTTATGTGAACATAGCATTATTGCTTCCTAACAACATAGTTATTGATCACAATAATTCATTATAGGGTCCAGGTTACAGTGCTCCATTCTTATTACTTTGCTTTTATTTTACTGTAAATAGTGACAGTAATAATGCTAAAGATAAAAACAATGATATTTTTGACACATAATTTGAATCACTGAATTTTACAGCTTGCAAAATATGGAGAAATTGGTTGAATTGGCCTTTTCTGGTAAGTTAGTATGAGAAGTAAAACTTGAGATAGCATCATCAAAATTACTCTTCTTAAAACACAGCTTAGGTGGTTCATGATTTCTTTTAAACAATAAAGAAACTGATCAGTTAACTGGAAAAGATAACAAAATAAGTGTATGTACAAGCAGGCTTGGCCTCAAAAATTAACCATTCTTACTTGGGTTATGAATATATATATATATTTTGAGTATATATATATGTATTCAAAGATAATTACTATACATATATAGTAATTATGTAGTTGTATCATCTTAAGAATCATTGTTTGAAGATTGATCCTTGTATTCTTTGTTTCAGTATTTAAAACTTTCCTTTTCCAAATAAGAACAATAATGTTACAAAATAGAATGTGACATTGTCAATAACTTTCAAAATTATTAGGACCTAAAATTAATATCCGTTCATTTAGATGGGATTTATTTTTTGTTCATATAAGCATTTAGAACATATGCTATGTTTAGCAGCATTCTCAGGGTATACTGGGGAAGAAATGTTTGACTGTAATCTTGAGAAAGTAATGAGCTCTTTAAGCAGGCAGAGCATACATACATGTGAGGAAAGCCAGCTGAAGAAGTGTGTGGTAAAATTATCTAACTCAGCTCTCAGACTGTAAATGAAGGAAGGGGTCAAACATACTTTTGGCAGCCTCTGAACATGCTCCACTGAAGTCGTTTCTTTGTTCTAAATCCAAGAACATCCTGTAAAAAAAAAAAAAAGTCTTGCAGAAAGGAAGGATACTTCATACACGGGAAAAATATGAGCAAAGAAGTAGGAATAAGCAAAATGTGTGTGGGACTGGTAAAAAGTCTTTTCATATACAGCAGAGTAATCTCCTTAGAACATCTAAGTGAATCTTCAATTTAGGCAATGGAAGATAGGAAACTGCAAAAAGATAAAAACTCCACAGTAGATGAATTCTCTTGGGACATGAGTCAAAAGAATGAATGCCAGAAACCAACGCTGAACTTCGGTCGGGGATGGGAGGGCTATTTAGAGTGCAGGTAAGGAAAACAAACATAATGTGCTTTACAGGACTAATCATAATTCGTCATTATCATGTACTTATCATATATAGAAAGGACTGCCCTAGGCATTGAAGTTTTGGCAATAACCAGATTGCCCTTGTTTTTGAAGCGCTTACAATGTAGTGTGAGAGAGAGAGAGAGAATGACAAACGTGTATACAAATCGTTCAGCCACGTAATAGGTATTATACAATCACAGAGTCTTCCTAAAGGCTGTTTAAGGGAACAAATACACAGATCAAAATGCTTTTTTCTTCTGGGACAATGAGAGAAGACCTCATTGAATAGCTGAATTTGAATTCAGTCTGAAAGGATGAATACTGATTTCAAGAGCAGAAACAAAGGAGATAGGGATTCCAGGCCTAGGAATTATCAGGTACAAAGACATGTGAAAACATACTGCAAGTTCAAGATTACCAAACAGCTAAATGGAACTGCAGCCCAGTAAGCTTACTGGGGAATGGTAGAACATGAAGTTGGCCCACTAAGCAGGGATTGGGTTGTGAAAGGCCTGGCTTGGATTTTACCCTGAGAAGATAATGAGGTGTTAAAGGATTTAAGCGTTTTAAACTGTCAAATTATGTTATCAGATTCTGCACTTAGGACCATCTCTTCAATAGTTGTGTCAGGGATGAATTGCAAGTAAAAGCTAGAGTTATAGAATCTGATATGATGGCCATTGACATGAAATGCTGAGTATATTTTTCTTAAATTGCTGGCAGTAGAGAAGCGGAGAATAGTAAAAAGCTTTAGAGATAGACAAAACCTGGCTACAATTACATATGGGTGAAAAGAGGAAGAATTGTAGACAACATGATATACTTTGAGTTGGCAACTGTATGGAGTATATGTATAGAGTATGAAGAAAGAGTAAGAAAGAGAAGGATAAGAAGGGTTTTTTTTTTTGAATAAATAAGAAGATCAAGCATTTATCCTAACTTTACTCTAGGTACTGATTTTATGCAGGGAAAGTTCCTTGTTTAGAGATGATATCCAGCAAATGCAGAAGGATGATAGAATTAGAAAATCACCATTTTCAAACTATCATAAAATAATAGATCTAGGTGATAGTCATTGATGAATACAGTAATCACATGGATATTGACAGAGAATTTCAAAAGGCAGGTATCAGGCTGATATTATCTGAATGTGTAAATAAGTCTCAGCATTACTAAAAGTAATGCCTTGTTATGTGATGCAATAGGAAAAGTACAGTGCCTCATACGAACTATTCTTCTATTAAAAATCACCCTAACGTTTTCAAGACTTTGGATCTAATTACCAACTTATGGAAAATAGTGAGAATAGTGGAAAAAGTCAACCACCACCACAAAAAAGTGAGTGACTAGTACAGAAAAAAAAAAAAGAGAGAGAGACTTCCGAGACACGAGAATCAAATAAATTTTGTAGAATTTGTCTGGGTCCTTATTTGTCCAAGTTAACTTTAAAAAGAGGTCCTTAAATGGCTGGGCATGGTGGCTTATTCCTGTAATCCCAGTACATTGGGAGGCCAAGGCGGGCAGATCACGAAGTCAGGAGCTTGAGATCAGCCTGACCAACATAGTGAAACCCCCTCTACTAAAAAAAAAAAAAAAAAAAAAAAAAAAAAAAAAAAAAAATTAGCTGGGCGTGGTGGCGTGTGCCTATAATCCCAACTACTCGGGAGGCTGAGGCAGAAGAATCACTTGAACCTGGGAGGTGGAGGTTTCAGTGAGCTGAGATCATGCCACTGCACTCCAAGCTGGGTGACAGAGTGAGACTCCATCTTGGCGGAGGGGGAGAAAGAGGTCTTTAAAACAATCCCCAAATTTGAATATAAATTTGGCCTTAGATATTTTTAAGATTTATTGTTAATTTTATTGTGAATGTTACCTAAAAAGTCCTTATTATTTACAGGCATATACTGATGTATTTACAAGTGAAAAATCACAATGCCTTGGATTTTATTTAAAATCAAACAAAAATAAAATAAAATAAAAAACTTTGTGGGGGGATAGATAAACTGAGATTGGAAATATTTGCTAATCACTGGAGCTTAGTTTTCGGCATAGATAGATGTTGGATCAATGAGTGTTTCTTGTAGTAGTCTCTCTTTTAATGTTTGAAAATATGCATAATTAGGAGGAGAAAATAGTTTAATTTTAAGCGGATTCATTTTAGATGACCACGAGATATTCAGGTATAGTTTTTTAGTAGAACATAATGTAAAAACACAGTCTAGATTAATTACAAATGAAGTATGACTAGAAATGTATAAAAAGAGTAGAAGATGAGAATGAAACCAACAAACAAAACATGGAGACAACAACATTTAGTGGGAAGGCAGAGGAAATAAAGTTATTGGAAGGTACCAAAAAGGATCAGAGAGATGGGAAGAAAGCTAAGATGATGTTACAAAAAAATGGAGAGTCACTAAAATGACCCATGTGTACACAGAATAAGTGTTGAAATACTAACTACATTTTGAATAGGTCATCACTGGTGATCATATTTAAAGAAATTTTAGAGGAATGATCATGGAGAGAACAGAGGAGATGGAAAACTAGATAGAAATGAATTTATGAGGACTAGAAAATGAGACATTTAAGAGGGTTTTTCCTGTTATTAAAAACCATAGCTATGACAGATTTTCCTTTTTGATAATTCTCAGGTTTTTTTTTCATTTTTAAACTTATCTTTCAGTAGAGAAATAAAATAGATGTCAGAAATGTAATGAGAGATTAATGAGAGCATGGTCAAATTTACCAAAAAACTAATTCAACTTATGTTTAGAGCAGCTCATTAACGCAGGCCCTACTAGCAAATATCTTTCCAGGATATGCCAATGTGTGTGTAGGAACACAGGATTTTATAAAAGTATAAAAGATAAGATGTTATCTCTTTCTACTTAACTTCCAACACATTTTCCCTCAAATAGAGTTGTGGTTGAGTGGCCACTAGCATTTTTGGAATCCCACTAAAACAACTTTGAATTGGGAATGAATTCAGTTTCTGTTGAGTGGGATATGTTCATGTAGTTCAGTTAGAGTTTAAATTATTCTGACTAGTCAGGTGTATGAATGGTTTACAGGAATACTCCTACCTACTGTGAAAACTCATTGTGACAGGAAAGTGCAGAACCACAGTTTGTGTTGTAATATACAATTGTCCAATGATACCTGGCCCTACATGTATGCAAGAAGTTGAGGAAAAAGCAAAGTTTGAAATATACTGAGCTGTAAAAATTAAAAGAAAAGGATTTGGTTATCATCAATACCTAGGCTAAACAGAATTTCTCTTTGTCGGGGATTTACTAAGCAACACAACAACACAACATATATAATCATAAATGTACCGGATATGTTCCCCTTTTTTGATGATAACATGTGAAAGTGTAATTAATCAGAGTCCCTTTTACAGCACAAGTCTTCAGTATTCAATTATGTTTATAATTGCCCGTGTGTAGAATAATTTTAAAAGAAGTTTTTCCAAATTTGACAATAGATGGCCTCTAACCAATAACGTTGTCATACGAAGAAATGATTTTAGAGTATGTGGTCAAAAAAGGAATGGAAAAGGTATTTATCAAGCTAAGTCATGTAAATGAATAATGAAAATATGTTTATTTTCTACATTTCATGATGTCTAGGGTATTTTGCCATTTTTAAAATTTGTACTTCTAGACTTACAGTGTGGCTCACGCCTGTAATCTCAACATTTTGGGAGGCCAAGGCAGGAGGATTGCTTGAGCCCAGGAGTTCAAGACCAGTCTTGGCAACATAGCAAGGCCCTATTTATACAAAACAGAAAATAAAATAAAATTAGGTAGGTGTGGTGGCGTGCACCTGTAGTCCAGCTACTCAGCTACTTGGGAGGCTTGCTTGAGCTCAAAAATTCAAGGCTGCAGTGAACTGTGAATGTACCACTGCACTCCAGCCTGGGTGACAGAGTGAGATCCTCTCTCCAAAAAACAAACAAAAATAATTTTCATTCTCCCTTTCTGTTCAGTCTAAATAAATATTCATTGTCATACCTGGCCCTAGAAGTATGCAACTAACTGCACAACTTTGGTGTGTTTTTTTGGTTTTTTGTTTTTGTTTTTGTTTTTTTTTTTTTGAGAAACTTTCACAAAACTTGGATTTAAATCTGTATGGGAGCCCAAAAAGGTACAAGAAAGTAGAGGAAAAATATTCAACATTTACACACACACATACACACAGAAAACTATAAAAGCTTTCATCTTTCTTAGCTTTTGTCCAAGAAAAAAAAGCAGTTGGCTTTTAACAATACAGAAATCATTTTTCCTTAAAAGAGATATTGTGAAAAATCTTAATGCTCAAAGTACTAGGACACATACATACATACATACATACATACACACACAGGATACCTTACACATTAAAAATAAAATGTGTTTCATTCACATCTGAAGATTTCTTTTCCTACTCTACCCTGTTAGTCACTCCTACCCCTATTAGAGAAACACAATAACTGTTCATCCCCTTTCTTTAACTTTATTTTTTGGTGTCAAGTCTGAGGACAGAAGGCACATAACACATATGAAGATGGAATATTTTTTAAAAACAGGAGACAAAATATTAAACAATATGGTAGTGTTGCCTTTTAGGGAAATCCGAATAAACTATTTACTATTTCTTGGAAATGAATCTAAAAAGTCAAATACTTAACTGAAGTACTTTGTCCTTGACAAACTATAGTAACACCACAATCAGCAGACTTAATAATTTATCAATACAACAGAACATTTAGATGTTCTGTTAGCTGTAGATTCTATAGATTTAATCTATAATTCCTATAGATTAAAAAGGAATATTAAAAAGGAAATTTAAATTTTAGAAGTATATTTGTATTCTAAATTGATATATATTTAGAAGAAAATAAATCCATATATTTAATTATTCATATGGAAATATCATTGTTAGTGTTGTGTGGACGTATCTTTCAAGTCAAATCGCTTATTTAAATCTTTTTGAAGTAACTCTTCATAAATTCACAGTCTAACAATTTCTTATTTTTCGGGAGCAAAGGTATATATTAATTTTTAATCAAGGATCCAGCGTTTGATCTAAGGTCATCTTTTGAACTAGAAGTAAAGCTTTTATTTCAAAGAAAGTCTATCCTCTTACCTTTTACATTTACATATTTAACAGGAATGTAGACATACTTGCAAAAGTGACTGGATGATATTTTGCTGTTGTAGCACACTTCAAAGATTAGAATTATCCATTCATTTCATGAGTGTAGACCAGCCCAATTTGACCCATAGTCTTTCTGTGAAAATATAATTATCTTCTGAAGATAAAAACAGGGTAAATTATAGGTGGTTGTAGAGTTGGGGAAAATCAAAGAGGGGGACAATTTGTGGTAGTCCTGAGTTTAAATACTGAACAAGTCATCTACTTCTTATGTGACCACAGGTGAGATAATTCCTTCAATTATAAAGTATGATAGCAATTTAAGTGTTACTATGTTCTCTAATAACATGAGCTAACCCTCTTTTTCTTACTATCAGAATGACACTATAACAAATATTGCATTTTCCCCTATGAATCCAAAAGCTTCTGTCACAGTCGTGATTAGGAATGCTGTGGATGGAAGCCTTACGTCACTGGTGAATGCCAAAACAAAGTAGTATTTATCACTGGCTTTGATTTCAACATTATTTTAATATTTTCCCACCTTTATTAAAGACGTTAATATTATGAGTGAGTACATTTCAATGAAAGTAGCCTACTTGAGCTTGGAAAGACTAAACTAATTAACAGGAAAGTAATGAAATAGCAGGTTTATATCTTGAGCCCCCAGTGATGAAAACCTTTTTAGCAAAATACAGGTTACATGTTTAGGATTTGGTTAATTATTTTAGGAGCAAATACAGAGAAAAAATATTCTCATATTTTAAAGACCAATATTCTCATTTAGGCCTGAATATAACAGTGAATTCTCTACCTTATATGGGCTAACTATCCAGTTTTGACAGCAGAGAAAATTATAATACCCTATAGACCTAAGTTTCATCAACCCTGTTCTCTGAAATATATCTGTAATTATTCTGGTACACTCAGATGTTTATATTTTAAGAATCTATATCTACAATGTAGTTAAAGAGGTGTTTTATAATTAAGTAATTAAATATAAGCATAACTTTTAAGTGTTGTTAGAATTCAAGGTAAAGCACTCATTCCAAAATATTTCAACTTTCTTGTAAACATTTCTCTTTGTACTACAATATTCTCTTTCCCCCAAGTGCTATGATTAATGCAATCCTTAAAAACAATGGAAACAACTATCTTTATTACTGATTTTAAAATTTTGGAAATTCCAGGGAATAGATTCCCTACTGTTAAATTTGGAATATATAAACTTCCTGGGATTGCAGTTATGACCTAATGTACTAAGGTAGCACTCAAAACAGCTATTAATTTACATGGAACAAAGTCATAAAAGGCCAGAGGAACAGCAATTATTGTCACATGCAATTAGCAAGAGACAAGCTAAAAAAGAACACTCGTCTGCAAGTGTATCAATTAAACTCCATTATTATTAAAACAAGTGGTAAGTGAACCTGCCCTAGAAATCTGTTGTGTCTGGAACTGGTTCCTTCAGTGGGTTCTTGGTCTCACTAACTTCAAGAATGAAGCCACGGACTGTCGTGGTGAGTGTTACAGTCTTAAAGATGGTGTGCCAGGAGTTTCTTCCTTTTGGTGGGTTCGTCGTCTTGCTCACTTCAGCAGTGAAGCTGCAGACCTCTGTGGTGAGCGTTACAGCTCATAAAGGCGGCCGCATCTGGACTTGTTCTCCTCCTGGTGGGTTCATGGTCTCACTGGCTTCAGGAGAGATGGTGCAGACCTTTGTGGTGAGTGTTATAGCTCATTGTTACAGCTCATAAAGGCGTTGCAGACCCACAGAGTGAGCAGCATTAGGATACATTGCAAAGAGCAAAACAACAAAGCCTCCACAGCAAGGAAAGGAACGTGAGCAGGCTGCCACTGCTGGCGCCGGTGGCCTGCTTTTATTCCCTTATTTGGCCCCACCCACATCCTGCTGATTGGTCCATTTTACAGAGTGCTGATTGGTCTGTTTTGACAGAGTGCTGATTGGTGCATTTACAATCCTTTAACTAGACAGAAAAGTTCTCCAAGTCCCCACCCGATTAGCTAGACACAGAGTGCTGATTGGTGTGTTTACAAACCTTTAGCTGGACACAGAGTGCTGATTGGTGCATTTACAGTCCTTTAGCTAGACAGAAACGTTCTCCAAGTCCCCACCCAACCCAGAAACCCAGCCGGCTTCACCTCTCACTATGTTGCATAGTACTAGACAGACCTACCCTGTAGAATTTAAATTAATATCCTATAAATACTGATAACTCTCCCATATTTTTTATTCACAACTTACATAAGTGCTTAAAGAATGAAGATGAAATAAAAATGATTTACACAAAACTTTAATAAGATTGTTATTTTAATTTTTTGCTTACTTTTCTGTTATTTCTTCAAACCTGAATACATGTGTGAATATGGAAATATCTTCAAAATCTTGCTATTTTAGTTCTTTCCTTTAAAAAATAATTTTCTTCCCAGATTTTTTCTCTTATATGCCTCTTGCTCACCAGTTTTTCTTCCTTAAATGCAAATCGTCTGAGAGAAATGGATGGCAATAAATGCCCCCAAGAATGACTAAGTGTAATAAGCAGCTGTTAAGATGCCATTTTCAAAATTAGACCTGAAAAAAATGTTTCTTTTCTGTTTGTTTCCATATGAATACCCTAGATGAGTAGTTACTATGTATTTATCAGCCAGTGCCTTATATAACATAACACGTTCAGGAGACAGTTAGCAAAAGAACAGTAGAATTGTAAATACTCAGAGAAAAGGAGACATGCACAGTCTTCCTTCTATAAATAGGCTTACTTCAGCTTCATATCCAATAGGCTCAACCAAGCATGAATTTACACTCCTCCTCTTTATACCCTTCAATACACAATTTCACTAAATAATGATAATGTTCTATTTTTAAATATTTTACAACTTTTTTCTTGACAAATTTACCATTGTGCACTCATTGTATGTTGGAGATGAGGGATTCACTTTGGTTATGAACGTGAAATTTTATTCTAAGTTGTTGTATATAATTTAAGTAATTTATATACATACTATTATTAATTAGCTAATATTTTCCCCTAAATTAATAAGCATTTAGTTCATAAAGAGAATAACACATTTTTGATCTACATCAGGAATAGTGAAAGACCTAGATTGATATATTATTAGGTTGCAGTGAGCTGCATTGAATGTGTCCCTTTAGCTACAGTGGTAAAATAGATTTATAATTACCAATCTTCAATTATGATTGAATTTAAAGCAGTTGTTTTAATTGGCACTTTTTTGTAATGACTGAAAGGAGGAAGTATTTGGATTTCAAAGTTTTCATGCAAATATATTTTCTTATATTTCTTCCTGCTACAATCTACCCAGAACAAATATGCTATATTATATGAGTAATTATGTTTTCATAGGCTTGTTCTGCAAGCAATTCTAAATAGTACTTGTCTTGTGAGCAGTGATCATGGTTTGTGTTTGCAAACAGTCTATTGCCCTTTTCAAAGACATTCCTGGAATACAAACAGCTGGCAAGTGATCTGCTTTCCAAAAACTTGCTCTGTGTGTGTGTGTGTGTGTGTGTGTGTGTGTGTGTGTGTCTAATTTGAGCAAGACCACCCAGAGAATTAGTAGTAATAAATAAATATACAATGAGATTTCATATCCTATTTTGACAATGTATTAAGTAGATTGAAAACCCTCTCTCCATCTCTATAAGAAAATGTTATCTTCTGTCCAATCTTCATGTTGCCATTTCCCTATTTCTTCTGGTTCTTTTCTCAGAAGTAGTCATTATGATTCTTGTATGTAACCATAATTAAATCATTTTACTTTTCTGTATTTATTAGTTACTTACTATAGATCTGTTAGTGATTATATATAATAACTATCTGTGAGATCTTATTAAGGGCTAATTTTAAGGGCTAACATTTTGCATGTTCTCTCACTAGTGTTCAAAACAGTTCATGAGAAACAGATTGTAATCTGAACCCAAGCCTGTAGGACTTTATATTCAATAACCCTAACAATTGTTCTCATTCTTCTAAACTCTTTTCAAGATTAAAATAGTTATCAGTTTTAGGCTTCTCAAATTTCATCATTGCCTGATAAATGTAGATTCTAAATTGAGTGTACAGGGATGCTTCTTTTTCATCTATATGATCCTGTAACTCAACAATGTGTATGAATGACTAATGTGCTCAGTGTTTTTATTAGTTGCTTGTAAGAAAACAAAACAAAGGAAATGCATTTGCCTATTGATTCTCATGAGAAAGTATGACTTGAAGCTCCACAAAGCAATTACAAAAGGGATAAGTTGTATCTAGCAAACTTGTCTAACAAAGTTGTTTTGAAGTTTAAATAATATAGGTCCAGCCCTTGGCATAGTAAATACTCCATAAACAGCTGTTACTCTACATGCTCTGTGAGGAAATAGACATCACACTTGTCTATTACTGCATTCCTAGTCTTAGGATGGATCCCAGCACAAGGAAGAGTCACAAAATAATGTATTAAATGGATACATTAATGAATGTAAGGTATTGTAATAATGGCAAGTCAGAGTATGGTGAGTGTCATTATTAAAAATGCCTAATAGTCAGGAGATCAAGACCATCCTGGCTAACACCATGAAACCCCGTCTCTACTAAAAATACAAAAAATTAGCCAGGCATGGTGGTGGGCACCTGTAGTCCCAGCTACTTGGGAGGCTGAGGAAGGAGAATGGCGTGAGCCCGGCAGGCGCAGCTTGCAGTGAGCCGAGATCACTCCACTGCACTCCAGCCTGGGCGACAGAGCAAGACTCCATCTCAAAAAAAAAAAAAAAAAAAGTGTCTAATAGGAGATGAATTTTGAGCAAAACTTTAAGGAATGTGATTGACATCAATTGAGAAATGTGTTCCAAAGCAGGGGACTATATTTTATTAATACTCAGGATGAGAATGGGCTTATTTCTTCAGATAGATAACATAACACAATATACGATTTGCAGTTCAATATAGTGTGTACTCTATTTGTTTCAAGACTTGAAACCAATGAGTGTTTAACTATCTTAAATTTACACAGAGAAACATGTTGTGTCTGTAAATTTATTACTATAAAATGGTGGCCTTTTCCTGTGCATTAATGGTGACAGAAAATTAGCAAATGAGTAAAACATAGCATTTATTTATATTAAAATACTTTTTCAAGGTAGAAATATAATTTTTCTTATAATATTAATCTACTGTTCCATAGGTAATTCATTTCAAATATTAATTTAAATTTTTATTACTTTTGGCTGTTTTTTTGTAATTATAATCCTAGACAATCCATTATTTTCATTTCTCTATTGGATTATTTACATTACAGATAGAAAAGTAAACTTCCAAATGGTTATATTTAAAGATATTTCTCAATTACTAACAATTAAATGATTGTCATTGCTACCAAATTAGTAATTGCTGGGATATATGATATATGCATTAGAAAAGCAGTTCTTATATGCCTATACATTCTTAAAATTAGCTGTCCATGAACTGGATCTCATGTTCTAATATGTTTCTTTACGTAAAAAGTGAAAAAATGAAGGAAGAAAGAATTGTAAAAATAATTATCACTGAAATGTCCTGGACTGTTTGTGAGAAATCAAAATCTTGAAGTCAGGTAGCTACCTGACTTCAAACTATACTACAAGGCTACAATAACCAGAACAGCATGGTACTGGTACCAAAACAGAGGTATAGACCAGTGGAACAGAACAGAGCCCTCAGAAATAATGCTACGTATCTACAACCATCTGATCTTTGACAAATCTGACAAAAACAAGAAATGGGGAAAGGATTCCCTATTTAATAAATAGTGCTGGGAAAACTGGCTAGCCATATGTAGAAAGCTGAAACTGGATCCCTTCTTTACACCTTATACAAAAATTAATTCAAGATGGATTAAAGACTTCAATGTTAGACCTAAACCCATAAAAACCCTAGAAGAAAACCTAGGCAATACCATTCAGGACATAGGCATAGGCAAGGGCTTCATGTCTAAAACACCAAAAGCAATGGCAACAAAAGCCAAAATTGACAAATGGGATCTAATTAAACTCAAGAGCTTCTGCACAGCAAAAGAAACTACAATCAGAGTGAACAGGCAACCTACAGATTGGGAGAAAATTTTTGCAATCTACTCATCTGATATACGGCTAATATCCAGAATCTACATAGAACTCAAACAAATTTACAAGAAAAAAACAACCCCATCAAAAAGTGGGCAAAGGATATGAACAGACACTTCTCAAAAGAAGACATTTATGCAGCCAAAAGACACATGAAGAAATGCTCATCATCACTGGCCATCAGAGAAATGCAAATCAAAACCACAATGAGATATCATCTTACACCAGTTAGAATGGCAATCATTAAAAAGTCAGGAAACAACAGGTGCTGGAGAGGATGTGGAGAAATAGGAACACTTCTACACTGTTGGTGGGACTGTAAACTAGTTCAACCATTGTGGAAGTCAGTGTGGCGATTCCTCAGGGATCTAGAACTAGAAATACCATTTGACCCAGCCATCCCATTACTGGGTATATACCCAAAGGATTATAAATCATGCTGCTATAAAGACACATGCACACGTATGTTTATTGCGGCACTATTCACAATAGCAAAGACTTGTGACCAACCCAAATGTCCAACAATGATAGACTGGATTAAGAAAATGTGGCACATATACACCATGGAATACTATGCAGCCATAAAAACGGATGAGTTCCTGTCCTTTGTAGGAACATGGATGAAGCTGGAAACCATCATTCTCAGCAAACTATTGCAAGGACAAAAAACCAAACACCACATGTTCTCACTCATAGGTGGGAATTGAACAATGAGAACACATGGACACAGGAAGGAGAACATCACACACCGGGGCCTGTTGTAGGGTGGAGAGAGGGGGGAGGGTTAGCATTAGTAGATATATCTAATGTTAAATGACGAGTTACTGGGTGCAGCACACCAACATGGCACATGTATACAATGTAACAAACCTGCACATTGTGCACATGTACCCTTAAACTTAAAGTATAATAAAAAATAAATAAAATAAGAGTCAGGAAAAAAAAATCAAAATCTTGACATTCAAGAAACAATTTTATAGTCAAAGAAATCAAAAAATGTTTTAGTTATATGATAAAATCAAATGAAAACTTTAATCTTTATATTTGAAAGCTTCATGGAATGTGAAAAAACCATATTAATCTTATCTCAATTTTCCAATAATAATAATAATAATATCTAATCCATCTAATTTTTTTCACAGGCAAATTTATAGCAATCTATGTTCATATTAAAGCCAGTACTATTTATCAAAATGAGGATTAATACATGGGGATACATGATTTGGTATGCCTAAATATTTTCATTTAAAGCATGTATAATTAATATGAGTGGTCAAAAATAAAAGAAAATATTGTTTTTAATGAAGAGTGAAGAGAAATTAACACATTGATTAAATGATGATAGTGTTTGCATCCATGTAGAGGGTGAGAGTGGGCAATGATCCAGACAGATATTTCTGGAAAAAAAAAATCTTAATTTACTGTTAGAGAATCCCGGTTGTTCACCTTTCACCTGGAATAACTACCACCACCAACAACAAAATATTGTGATTTTTTTAAATAGGTGAAACATAGAAAAAGGAAGAGGAAGATTTCTAAAATATATTTTTCCTCAAAATTATGATTTTTAGAATATGATTGTGCTGAGTGAAGTGTGTTTGTGTTCTTTTTTATTTTAACTCTTAATCCTTTTTTTTGCAATAAGGTTCAAGAAAGGCCATATCACAATGTAATAACTGTGGTTCTTAGGTCAAGAATATTTGAAAATGTAGTTCCCAAATGCATATCCTCATTAACTTTTTAGAAAAGCTGATATGGTATAATAATTATGGAGTGACCAAAAGTATAGCAGTTCTGAGTATACTATTTATTCTCTACTTGGGAGATGAAGATGGGAGGATCACTTGAGCCCAGGAGTTAGAGGCTGGAGTGAGCCTTGATCACACCACTACACTCCAGCCTAGGTGGAGGAAAAAGAAAAAAAAAAGATTATGAATCCATTGTACCTAAACTTTTCTTGAATGTGATCAAAAAGAACAGTTTTACCTGCCTTCTTCACAGAGGTGTTGAAAAGATGGTTAAAGTTAAGGATACAGTGAAAATGTTCCTCAGCCATAAAAAGAAAAAATGTCGTTTATGAAATAATGGCATTTGCAGCAATGTGGATGGAGTTGAAGATCATTATTCTAAGTGAAATAACTCAGGAATGAAAAAACAAACATCGTATGTTCTCACTTATAAGTGAGAGCTAAGCTATGAAGATGCAGAGCATAAGAATGATATAATGGACTCTGGGGACTCGGTGGGAGGGTGGAAGGGAGGTGAGGGATAAAAGGCTACACATTGGGTACAGGGTACACTGCCCAGGTGATGGGTGAACCAAATCTCAGAAATCACCACTAAAGAACTTTTCCATGCAACTAAACATAACCTATTCCCCAAAAACTATTGAAATAAAAATTTAAAAAGAAAATGCTAAGATGGCATAAATATTAAATTATTAGTAAATAAACAATCAGAAGGTAATAATTGATTATAGTATGTGTGGGTTCTAGTAGACCCTGTTCTTCTAAATAATAATTCTTGCATATCTAATGAGTTTTTATTCTTTTTACATTTTTCTGTTTCAGCATTATAGTTATATGTGCACACATGATGCCACTTCTAAATAAACCAACAGTACCATGATAGGCTCATCTTTTTTGGAACTCATGTATTCTACAAATATTTACTAAAGTTAAAAAAGTGCAAGGTATACTGTCAGATATTATAAAGGAAGAGAGATGAATTTTCCTTGAACACTTGGAGTCTAGGAGGAAAAGAAAAATATATAATATAATATTGGTAATACTGCTCCTGCATGCCAAACACACTACTATGTTATTTCTGATCTTCTCAAAACCCAGCACAAAACAGCATTATAATCTCCATTTTGCAGGTTAGGAAATTGCCCAAGGTCACACTGCTAATAAGTTAGCAGAGCTGTGTGAACAGTCTAGAGAATAAGAAGGTAAATGTTATTTTCACTATAGCACATAATATTAAAAATAACCAATTTCAAATAGTAAGTGCTAAGTTCTATAAAAATTTTATAGCAAAAATTCATATACTTTAAGAATTAACTTGTAAATATTTATTCTTATAATATGCACATCCTATTAGCCTTAATGAAAATTCACTTTCCAATCATCAGGCATTTGTTTTGTTCACTCCATCAAATAGTTTAGTTTTGCAAGAAGCATTTTTATATGTGCATTAGCTTTTGAAATCCATGAAGATGATTAAGTTTTTTCTAAAACCAAGACCAGAACCTGGAATGCCCAATAATTGCTGAATGAATGAATGAATGAATGGGTGGTGAATTAGCACAAAAAAGTAATTCTTTCCCTAATATTTTTAGTGCAGGTTAACATTTTATATTGGTACATGAAATAGATGGAATAGGAAAAAATGACAGTGTCAAAATTCAAGGCAATAACAAAATCAATTCATTGTGGGAATGGTAGTAGAAATCAACAGATCATTTTGGTCAGTTATTCTCAGAGGGAAGCTTAATAATTTTGTTTAACATAATGCTTACGGAGTTTTACCAGTGGTGTGAGAACCAGTTATTCTAAGGGCTAATTCCAACTCTGCACACAGTAACATCATGTTGGTAGCTTGACAAAGAACATGGTTGGAGTATTTATATCTTGAAAATTGACAAATACTAATCATTTTTTTTGAGAGCAGACATGTTGCATATCACTGGCTTCTACTCATGCTTAGTGGCTGGCAGAATTCAGAGGTGATAAATATCTGCAATTCTTGGAGGAGTTTCTCTCAACAAAATGTTGCCCTGTAATTTTCTGAGCTTAGACCCCTGACTATTTGCTTAAAAGGAAATTTAATTTTTGCCTGGTTTTGAAATTTAATGAATTTTCTGAAAATGTAACTGTCATGTAAACTGATGAACCACTGAACTTTGCATAATCATCATTTTATAAAAATCTCTTTACTGAGGGAAATGGCTTTTATGCTGTTTGAGTCGTACAACTGGTATTAGTTTTTGTTGCTGCCATGTCATTCAGTTTGATTCTGTTGAGGTGTAAGCACCTGGTGACTTCAGCTATGTCTTCAATGTGGTTGTGCCAGAGCATTTATATACTCAAGTATACATCATTTTATCATAAAAATTGCTCATTTCTCTTTTATATTATACTCAATGCTTTTAATTGATTTTTTGAAGCCAAGAGTATAGGTGGCTATATTATCTGTGAACTGCATTTTAACATATTAAAAGAGCACTGACGCAGTTCAGCCTTTTCATTTCCAGAAGAGAGAGTGTGACCCGATGAGGTAAAGTGACCTGACCAAGGTCACATAACTCACCGACATTTCAGTTTTTTAATTTATCTATTTTCCATTAACTTTCAGTAACCAATATTATGTGTTAGCTTTATCTGGAATAACACATGCATAGTATTTGTGAAAATACACACGTAGTCCTCTTGACTTTATTTCTAACAGAAGCCTCTGCTAGATTTGAGCAATATACCTTCATCTAAATCATGCCGCATTCTTATGTTCAATGACAGGGATTTATTTATTAGTTAATGAGCCCAGAAATTATGCTGCTACTTTTACACCTTTATTCTTTTTATGGCTCCCGAGAAATACATCCCATATTTCATATTTCTAAGCATTTGGGGAGCCACTTGCTTTGATTGAAATTGCTGGTTCATGCTACCACCTAGACACAAGCCACTGACCTGAATGCCAGAGCTAATGTGACTGTTGCATACTAAGCTGACTTTTAGCTTCAAACTTTACTAATGTGTTTAAACTGAAAAAGAATGAAATGAAAACCTATTTTCAATTTGCTATGTCAGCTAAAGAAAGTAAAAAAAAAAATGTGTGGTAGATGCGTAAGGCAGAGGAAATGAGGACTATTGCTGGAAATTTAGCACTGCACAATAGAGAAAAACATGGCTTTATATTCTAGGTCCCCATGGATAGCTGCCTATGAATATCATAGCAATGCTGTTCTAAGCAAGGTAATTCTTCTCATACCAGTTTTCTCTTGCTCAAGGTCATGTCTAAGAGTAGAATGAAATCAGCATAATGCTTTAAAATATATGTCCAGTGAATTCAGGTTAAATTCTAAAACTTCAGGTTGATTTTTTTTTGTAAGCTTGGTTCCAGATTTTAGCTTGTGCAATGAGAAAATGTTGCCTGAATATTTTTCTGTACTTGAATTGGCATACTTTAAAGTTCAAAATGGGAGGCAGGTAAATTTAAGTTGTAGAATTTAAAAGGTTTAACATTATAATCTGTTTTCTGTCTCTGTATGTTTGAAAATCTTTAGGATATAGCCAACATATTATTCTCAATATGGTGCTTTATTTTCCATTTATGTAACAGATAAAGTGGGTCTTTGATTCACTTGGCTGCGACACTCATTTCATCTATTTATGCAATTGCACGTTCATATGTACGAAAGCCAGCTCAGATTTTTCTTCCTCCAAAGTCCTCCTTCAAGGACTTCTCAGAGCCTTAAGTATATGCTAACATAAAATATAAATCTCCAAATGAAAAATATTACTGGCACTGTTCCCAAATTTATTTTTCCTCAATGCAACTTTATTCTAGGAGCATCTGAAAAAAATGTACTTCTATTTGGCAAACTTTTAAAATGCTGCTCTTTTACATGATTACTTTTTGTTGTTGTTAGTTTCCGATACACCAAGGCCTAGCTTCTCTATCACAATCTGCCTGTTCAGGGAAGGGACAATCCTCTTTATTTATCTGGCACAGTTAATTTAAAAAAAGCTGCTCAACCTTTACAATGTGACTGTATATTTAGAGATAACTAATTACAGAAGTCTCTTTGATTCATATATTTATGTGTGTGATCATTATTGTAGATGATGTTTTTTAAAAGCACACAGAGAAACCAACATGCAAAAGAAAGGAAAAATATTGTCTGCTTGTTTGCTTCATGAATGTGATCATTTAGATTATTTTTTGTTATCACACTTTTCCCCATCGTGCCATGTTTTCAGACAGACCCTTTTATCATGGAGAGAAAAGCAACGGCCCATAAAAAGAGTGTTTTGAAAGCTAGCACTATGACATTACCAAGTTTTTCCATCATTATTTTTTCTTTCACCACGTGACCTTATGTTGTTCGGTAACTAAGAAGGTCTTCTAATGTTTAAAATTATACTGATGCATATGTGTGTGTGTGTGTGTGTGTGCGTGCGTGTGCATGCACCTGCACGTGCACATGTGCACGTAGTTGTGTTTTTCAAAATCAAACATAATATAGGAATTCAAAACATAGAAATGCACCTTAGTGAACTGAGATAACCCTTTCTGGACTTCCTAAATTGAAGTAGAATTTAAACTACCAGTGGATACACATGCAAGTCTGAGATTAGCTTTAGGATTCCTAGTCTTACTATTATGATATATACTGCCTACCAAGGAAAAAATAATCAGTAGTAATTATTAATATGTTCAGTGGAGATTAAACCTTGAGAATGATTTTCAGAACTGAGGCATAATGTGAAAGTCTTCACCATGGATGCTCATAGCTAAGCACCAAATAGTTGGTCTAGGCTCCCTACATCCCTCCTGTTTAAGGTCAGGATTCTTCCTGGGTCTTTCAGTTATGAGGTTCACAAACCCTGAGAGACAAGTAGCCAAGACAGAGCTAGAACCCAGATCTTTTAAGTCTTACTCTTGTATCCTTTGAGAATTGCTCTTCCAAAAATAGGAGGGTTTCTGTAACTTTGAACCAGCTTCTCCGATACCTAAATATTTGGTCTCTATTATATCTTATCTCATTTTAGTTAACAATGTTTCTAATGAGCTATGAGCCTCAGTTTCTCATGTATAAAATTAATAAAATAATACTTGTATATAGACTATTAAATATGTATACACATGTATAACATTTATTCAGAATAATAGAATTAGTTTACCTTACTGAAGATACACTTTAGACATAGAATTATAATAGTTCTTGTATTGAATATTTACAGGCACAGTTCAGGTACTATGCTGAAAATATATACTCAGTACATTTTTGAATTTATTTTGTTTTTATGTATCAGTTGATTAAAACATTTTAAAACAATTGGAACAAACTTAGTGAGATTTGAATGCTTTAGAGTTCTAATTCTCTAGTGAACAAACAAAGGGAAGCTTAATTGGAAAGTAAATGATTTTGTGACACTTTCAGTTTATATACATACAAAATGACAAATCAAAAAATACTCACATTTTAAAATTTTGTCTTACCCAAAATGGAAAATACAGGATTTACATTGTTATTTGGGGTAAATAGTTAAAAATCCTGAAAAGGAACTTATTATTATTTTTTTTGCCTAATTCATTGCTTTCTTTATATGCCAGCATACCTCATGCACACACAACTTGCAGCTTCTTTTTGTTCTCACACATAATTTGATATTATAAGTAGGGAGGATTTAAATGGGGATTTAGAAATGAATGGAAACCTCAATGGAAGAAACTGCATGTTGAAATAATTCTAGGTTCTACAAAAAGAAAGGAGAATATTGACAACATAGTTGAAGGAAATGAACTTTAAGAAGTGGATTCCAACAGGATTAGTCTACTATTGTGAAATGGAAGAAGTAAATAAAACAAACAGAAAAAATAATTAAGTAGAAAAAGAACTTACAAGACCTGAATTCTTCTGAATTCCAGACAAAAGAGTAGGCAACAATAATGATAAAATGTATACATCTAGAATGGTACTGAGGACAGAAGGACAATTTGGAATAATATAATACTCTGAAGTTTAACATGGTCACTAAGAAGTATATAGAAGTAGAAAAATATGGAAATGACAAAATCAAGACTTCTCAATTAAAGATGTAATATGTTGAGTTAGGTGCACTACTCGCTGAGGACAAGGTATATGTCTTCCTTATGTTTACACTTCTAGTCCGCTTCTGCTCAGCACTGCACTTGCCATGTAGCAGGTATTCATTCAATGCCCTTTTATTTAACCCAGTTTGGTAATCCAGGAAGCTCATTGTATTAGTCCATTCTCAAACTGCTATGAAGACATTTCTGAGACTGTGTAATTTTTTTTTTTTTTTTTTTTTTTTTTTTTTTTTGAGACAGAGTCTTGCTCTGTCACCCAGACTGGAATTCTGTGGAGCGATTTTGGCTCACTGCAACCTCCGCCTGCCGGGTTCAAGTGATTCTCCTGCCTCAGCCTCCCAAATAACTGGGATTACAGGCACCCTCCTGGCTAATTTTTGTGTTTTTAGTAGAGATGGGGTTTCACCATGTTGGCCAGGCTGGTCTCGAACTCCTGACCTCAGGCGATCAGCCCACCTCAGCTTCCCAAAGTGCTGGGATTACAGGAGTGGCCACCACACCTGGCTGAGACTGTGTAATTTATAAAGAAAAGAAGTTTAATCAGCTCATGATTTCACAGGCTGTAAAGGAAGCATGGCAGCATCTGGTCATATTCTGGGGACACCTTAGGAAACTTTCATTCATGGTGGAAGGTGAATGGGAAGCCCACACTACACATTGCCAGAGAAGGAGGAAGTAAAGAAAGGGCAAGGTACCACACACTTTTAAACACTCAGATTTCATGAGAACTCTATCACAGGAACAGTACCAAAGGGAGAAATCTGCCCCCATGGCCCAATCACCTCCCACCAGGACCCATCTCTAACATTGGGGATTACAATTGAAAATGAGATTTGGTTGGTACATGTATCCAAAACATGTTACTCTTATTTGGGGAATGTAAGAAAGAACTAATGACAGATGATGATAGGAGCTAAAGATTTTTAGGTCTTCCGGAAAAAAAAAAAAAAAAAAAAGAACACTTACCAAGTAATCTCAAATAGATGAGCTTTAGTGAGAAAATGCCACATTGATTTTGCACTTTGAAGGAAGGTATAACACTTAAATATTTGTTGGATGTAATTTATATGGTACCTACTGAAAATGAGGAAACTGAGGCTCAGTAAAACTGAACATTATACCATTAATGTGATCTGAGATATGGTTACCCTCAGGGACTATACACCACACCATGTCACCATGTTGTATTCATATTTACTCTTCTTCTCCCTAGGAAGTGATTTCATTTTTGTCATTCTTCACTCATTGGATGAGTCCTCATTCACACACATCACACACACCTCCAACTATCTGACAATTCTTAGTCTTAGAAAATTCTCTGAACTCTGTGATTCCCAAGTGATGCAGAGTCAAACTGATGTTATTAAATGACAAAGGGATGGAGGGCTATTTAAGTTTTAAAAATCGAAATCTTAGCCTGAGGCCTTTGCAGAAAAAGAAAAGAAATCCCCAAGAATTTTAAGGCATTTTTTGGTATTATTTTTGTGATTTCCATTTTTGAAGGGCTAAGATTCACAGTTTAGGTTACAGGCAAGTCATTTCATAAATAAATATGTAGTAGCTTAAAAAAAGATGATGCCCATGATGTTTCTTAAAATCCTAGTGGTCATGTTTACAATGTAACATGACACTTGATACCCTGCATAATCTATATGACTATACGTACTTGAGAAGAAATACTAATGTAATCTAGTAACTCTTTATTCTCTTAACGAGGTATGCTATTCCATAGCTCTTTAGCTTTTTGGTAGGGTAAAACTCAAAGAGACAACCCACATAACATTAAAAAGAACTCATTAAATAAAATGCAACATTTTGAGATGCATAATTTTCAAATGGAACCACTGTGTATTACAGTGAGATAATTAAATATTTTATGTTTTACCTGAACTTCCAGAATAAGACATTGATATATACATTTACAGTATGTAGAGCCACTGATTTTACCATGCATAGAAGTGGATGGAATATCAAAATGCTTTGTTCCAGTACTTTGTGATTATAATGAAGACTTATGGTTTTTTAAATTTTGACAACCTTTAGGCAACAGTAAATATGAACACATAGATTATACTTTTTGTTTGTAGAGTATTTATTAACTATATAAGCAACATCTGTGAAGTATAGAATAATTTCCATCTACAAAAGGAAAATGTTGTAATACATATTTAGTTTATAATAGTATGTTAAGAACCATCAACTTATTCTTTTAATTCCATATTCCACAGATGTTCATTAGACACCTACCATTAAATGTTAACAAAATTTCTTCATGGGTGAATTGAATACACTTAGAGGCAACCCATTTTTTAAAAAAGTATGAGTATAATCTGGATTCCTGTGAGTATAAATGTAGCTCATATTTATTAATGATTGTTTACTCTAAAAATATTCAGACTGGTTTGAAAGGCTCTCTGTCTGAGGCTTGAAGAGCTTGCTCTGGGATCCTTGTTTTCTCAGCCTCTCTAATTGAGGGCACCTTCACAGTTTCAGGGTACTTTACAGCACTGAGAAGAACCTAAAAACAAAACAAAAACATGATGGGTCATAACTATGAGGAAATAAAAAGAACTGTATAAATTGCAAAGTCGGAAAATCAAAAATGTAATACTTGAACTAAATTCATTATAAGATAATGTGGAAAGGAATGCATCTGATTGATATAAAAAGTGTAAGAACACTTGCAGTTTAATGTTAAGCAGTTACATTGCAAAGACTAGTCTCAAATTTTAAAACTTCATTGAAAAATCAGTCATAAATTGTTTCTCCATAAACAATTAAAAACCAGTTTTCTGATTCTGGTTAATTGTTTCTTTTTCATTAAATTTGTTAAATGGGGATCATTAAAAGTAAGGTCTCACAAGATAGTGTGCATATTGCTTTACATTTTAAACTTCCATATGGCAGATCTTTCCCCTGTGAACTTGAAAGGATAGATAGTATCATTTTATTTTATAAATGATGACATCCACAGAGGCTAAGTGATTAGCTGTGTCATTCCAACAAATAGTAGACTGGAAATCTAAATCAGCATTTCTTTGAAGGGAAATATATACATATACACCTGTGTGTGTGTGTGTTTGTGTGTGTGTGTGTGTACGTACACACATTTCTTATGTCACAGGACTAACACAATGAAATGCTATTTTAAGAACTGAAACTTAGTATGAGAAGTATTATGTGCAAATGTATAAAACATTGTCACACATTATACAATCGATCCCAGATTGTGTCCCTTAGTTGCCTGTAGCATTGACATTTAACTTGTCTAAAACTAACTTTATCATCTATAAAATGCAACTAATAATATCTGCCTTATCTCAGAGATAGATAAATTCTATGTGTCAGTGCCTGGGAGGATTACATTTGTTTTAGCTAATCATTCATTTATGCATCTATTCATGCAACAAACATTTATTAAGTGCATTCAATGTACAAGCATTAGTGAAGATGTTGGAGATAAATTAATGGACTTATACTGCATGAAGAAGAAATATATAAATCATAAACAATAGTACAAACAAATAATACCATCATTAATAACATCAGACAATTATAAACATGTTGCATTGGTTGGACGGGAAGCTGAGGATTGCTGCAGTAGTCTATGCATGAAGTGAGAAGGGCCTCTACTGGAAAGATGCTGCTAGGAATGGAGAAGACTTCATATTTATGAGTAATGCATTTTAAGTAAGAGAGATAAGGTTTCTCTCTCTCCAGTAGAAAGGAATAGAGAAAAAAAGAGCTGAGGAAAGTCAGTTATGATGTAAAACCTAAGATAAAGGCAAAATAGTAATAAGAACACTAAGGGGTGGGCAGTATTAGAGGAACAGTGACAATTTCAGTTTTGATCAGATTGATTTTGAGGTGACTGATACATTCAAGACGAAAGAAAATTCAAAATTGGAATTTAGATGAAAGGGTAGTGCATGTATTCAGAGTTAGCAGTACTTCGGTATGAGGAAAAGCTAAGTTTCTGATTAAATGTTAAAAGACCAAAGTCAGAGCTTAAAACCATACTGATACTAGAATGCAGAATGGGCAAAGCAAAAATGAAAAAAAAAAAAAGTAGTAATATCCCAGAAAACTGTGAAGGAAAGAATAGAACCTTTGTGAACATTTCAATTAGCACAACAGCCAAGAATGAATGCTGAAGAGAAACTATCTTAATTTGATAATAAGCAGATACTTTGTGACATTTGATAGAGTAGTTTCAGAAAACTTGTGGCAAGTACAATGGGTTACAGAAGGAACGGTTGGAGAGGAGATAGAGAAAGCAGATGTTGCACTGCAAAATGGTGTGAAGTAGCTGGAAGACAGAGCTATTCAAATGATGAATTGGTAAAATCCATGATGGCTGAAGAGAAGAGATGGAAACTAATGGAGAATATAGGAGTTTCCAGAGGAAGACGTTCTCTTAAGATCGAATGAAGCAGATTTTAAAAGCTCAGCTACAGTAGATGACTCTTAAGAATCTAAAGGAAAAGATGAAGGGTTATATCTTAGCAAATAGGGAGTTGAAGTTTTGGGGAGCAACAAAGAATGTCCAGACGAAGAGAAGGCAAAGTTCAACGTTATAACTAATAAAAGTTGGATTGGATGACTTGGGGACATTGTTTAGAATAACAAGCAAAGCAAGTCTCTTAATTCTTCCCTTTGGAATTATATAGACTGAACTGACCCATCTCAGGCATAGCTGAACAATTCCAGTCTTCTCTCTCAGTCACCTTTGGTTGCTCCAATGATTTTACCAAAGGTACATCAGAATGTGTGTTTCGGTGAGCAGATTTGCTCACATAAGTGAAACAATGAAATGGGGGCAAGCAAGAGGCAGGCTGCAACATACCTACTTGCTTATTTCTTTGATATCACCTATAGGATGAGTCATTCTTCTTTTTGGTGGGTGGGGAGCAAGGCTAAGAGGCCATAATTTTTCTCCTTCAAAATTCTTTCCCTTTATGGAACTTAGAATAGGGTGATTACCAATTATAGCTTAATATCTAAGACGGACCTAACTTTGTTCCCAGAATGCACCTGCATTGGGTAATCTGTGTAAAACACAACACATTATATAATTCTTTATATGAAATTTTTATAATGTGTTTTGAATTTTTTTGGTAGTATAATTTGTCTTTGCTAGCATAGGGAAGGATAATTCATATAAAAGCTGAAGAATGATGGTTTCATGTGTTGAACAGAATATACCATGAGCAAAAGCTTCTTGATTTGGATAACTCTCTACCTCGTTTCTTTAGGAGAATGTCATTTACTCTTCTTGCATTTGTATACCTTCGTAATTTTCAGTAACATAGAAATTTGATTTATAGGTATTTTTATAAAGTATATATTTTACATAAAATATTTTGATGCATCTCACTTATTTTTTAATTGCATAAATTATATTGACCCCTTACATCTATTATTAATGACATACCTCCCCAACTTCCCAAATCCTTATCATTAACTTTTCTTTTTTTTTATTTTTAGACAGTCTCTCTCTGTCGCCCAGGCTGGAGTGCAGTGGTGCAATCTCGGCTCACTGCAACTTCTGCATCTGGGTTCAAGCAATTCTCCTGCCTCAGCCTCCCAAGTAGCTGGGACTACAAGCATGTGCTACCATGCCTAACTAATTTTCTGTATTTTTAGTAGAGACGGGCTTTTGCCATGTTAGCCAGGGTGGTCTTGATCTCCTGACCTCATGATCCACCTGCCTTGGCCTCCCAAAGTGCTGGGATTACAGGCGTGAGCCACCGTGCCCAGCCTATCATTAACATTTTTATGTATCTCAGAATCATAGTATCAGGATATCTTGAAGGATTTGGCCAAATATATTTCAGCAACATATTCAACAACATTATGTTAAACATGAAAAACGTGAAAATCACATAGGCATGTATATATTGAGAGACTAAAGGGAGCAGAAAAGCAAGGTACTGATAATACAGAAGGGCTGTTGTTCCTAGAATGGAAATAGCTGAGATTGCAAAGGGGCAATTAGGAAGATGTCATGGTGTTAACATAACTTTATATACGTATACACATGCTGTGTTCATTTATGAGCGGCAGTAAACCTATAGTGATGCAGTCTATAAGAAAGAAACAGAGAAATCGAGTAATATGATTTAGAAAATAACAAAGAATCTGTTATAAAGTAATAATTATCACATGAAATCTGACTTTCATATTTTCTCAAGCAATTTGAAATGTACAAGGTTCTGTTCCGAGTCTAAAGCTTGCTGAAGACCATTTTTTTTCAAATTTATAGACAAAATGTAAAAACAATTTGATAAGTTCTCATTTCAGAAAGTTTGTCAGTGACATGAAAACATATCAGTAAATGCATTGTTAACAACTTAATCGAGTAATTTGCCTGTCATCATGACTCCTGGGTAATGTCAAGCTGTTTACAGCTAATATAATTTTTGGTAGAAGAAAATCTATCCATTGGACATTATTCATTTCACCTTATGGGAAATATTTTATTATAGTAGACAAGTTTCCAAAAAGAGATTATTATGAAAGTAGTTATTCTAGCAGTAACTGCTCAGATAAATGATCTGTATAAATATTTTTCTCAATCTCTGAATAGAATCCCAATCAGGAGTATTGGGATTACATGTAATCCAACTGCTAGCTCTATCATTATGTATTTGTGTCATGTCAGACATTATTTTTTACTGGTTGGTCCTCAATTTTCTCACCTCTTGTCCTTAGCTTTGAACCAATCAAGTTACGGTAATTGTGTTTATTGCTTGTCAGTAAAGGCAACTATAATAAGATATTTTGCATAAGGTTAGAATGTATTACAGTTGTTTAATAAAATTAACTGATTAAAATGCAGGGAATATTTTTCAAAAAGAGAAGGATGATTTTGAGGGTGGGATCCAGTCGTGAGAGTTGCATGAGTTTGCGGGCAGAAGTACCATAAAATATTAAATAAAAGAGGTTCTTGAATGCCAAGTTGAGGAGTGTGAATATATTTAATATCTGCAGGGCATGGAAGGCAGTTTCCCTCATTGAGTGAATATAAAAGGCCATATTAACCCATGAGAGTTATCTGCAGTTAGCATTTGTGTTGAAGTAAAGTTGCACTAAATGTATGTAGGGTTATAGGAGAATGATTTAGATCATATGAAACTGTGAAGGGAGAAGAACATACCAGGATGAAAGAAGTAATTTAAGAGTCAAAGCTACAGATATTTCAAGTAATATGTAGGAGAAAAAGAAGCTTAACTTCAATTTCATTGAGGATAATGAAAATCCATCTCAGTAGTGTTCAGGAAGATAACAGATTGCAAAAGAAATGGAAGGAAGAGATGGTGAGAAAAATGAAGGCAGCTGGCATACATCATATCTTCTAGGGGTCTGGCAATGAAGAAAAATAGAGAAAAACTTCCTAAAATATTGGGATGAAATTTACTTAATTGCATTTTGGCATGTTCTCGAGGCTTTTTAACTTCTCGTCTGTGGTTTGTCAGAAGTAAAGACAGCTTTTCACATTTCCTGTCTTTTCAAATTTGGCTTCCAAGCCATGTTGAGGATGGAGTTATCTTCAAACTTCAGGGGTGTGATGTTGCATATTGGACCACAGATGCTCCTCAATTCTGTGAGGATTTTTCATTATTTTGATTTCTTTTTTCCTATAAAAGTTTGCATTTCACCCTTCTCATTTTTCCCTCAGTTGTTAGAGGCTGCCTCAGTGAGCTCTAAATTCTCTGGCAGATGGTACTCAGGGATGACTTTGAGAGAATTCCTAGGTTTCAAAGACATATACCTTTTCCCTGCCTTCTTGAATAATTTATGTTCTTTGGCTTCTCTTACCCATGACAATGGGCCCTGAAGGAGACCCAAATCTAATCTGAGATGTAATCTCCAGGGAAAACTGAACCACTGGGGAAAGCTCAGTTGTGGACAACCTGTGTCCTAGGGTGAGAAGGAGGGCCACTAGCATAAAAACAACTTGAACAGAACTTCCTTGACAAGCCAATAAATTCTAATAACAAAAGGCAAAGGAAAAAGTTCCCTATAGAAGCTAAGGATTTTCCAAAGCCTAATGCTCATTTTTTATATCCTTCTTTGTATGGTCAAAGGTTGATTCTTCCTTTACCAGATACAAAAAGGGGCTTAATTAAAAATTTGAAATCAAATTTTAGAGATATAAACTATAAATAAATACATTTGCCTTTCAAATTTTTAGAACATTATCCTAGTTAATTCAAATTTTTTTATTTGAGATGAAAGGTGATTTAAGCTAATTTTCATTGGATCATTTATTATTATTATTATTTTGCAGTGTATTAGTTAACTACTGTTATATAACAAATTACCCCAAAACTTAATGGCTTACAGCATCAAAAATATATTAGCTCATAGTTTTTGTGGGTTAGGAATCTGGGTGCTGTATGTCTAGTGCTCAGGGTCCTTCACAAGATTGCCATCAAGTTGTCGACTGGGGATGTAGTCATCTGAAGGCTCACGTGAGTGAGTATCTAATTCCAAGCTCACTCACTTTGTTCAAGTTTTTGACATCTGCTGGCTGGAGACCACTTGTTTGCCTTGTGGGCTTCTCCACAGAGTAGTTTACAACATGGCAACAGCCTCTCTAGTTAGTATGAGCAAGCCTCAGAAGCACATTTGCCATATTCTAATTATTAGATACAAATCAATAGGCTCGAGGTGAGGGGATTACACAAGGACAAGGATACTGGGAGGTGGAATCATGGGAAACCGTTTTACATGCTGCCTACCACTCACGTAATATCCTGGTATAATAAAATCATCAGCTCTTACTAATAAGGACATTTTACCTTTTAGTTTTCATTCATAAAACATCCATTGCCCAACAGAGAAAATGATGCTGAATTTTAATTTTATAAGGAGAAACCACAAAATAAAAGACTTGTAGAAGTGTTCTCTTTTGCCCCTTCTTGGTTTTTGTTTGCAAAAAATTATGAAAAATTTTCAGCAGTAAAAGATTAAAATATTAACAAAATCATATATAGCTTTTACTATTTTTTAAATGCAAAAATTCATTTGTTTCCTACACAAGTAACCAGATTTTAAAATTCTACTATAGACACTTGTAAACACAAACATTCATATTTAAAATGTATTAAATAAAATATTTTAAATTTTCAAAATTTTAATTTTATAATGATTTGATATTTTATTCTTAAGCTAGTAATGACATTGGCTTTTTTGATCAGGAAACAGGAAATAAGAGATATTAAAGACATGGAAAATTATGCATGGATCTACAAATACAACAAATTTAACTTCTCAGTATATCCTAACACATATATTTTTTCTTCTAAAATGGAAATAAATTGCAACCAAATAAAACCTTATATTTCTGTATTAGATATTTTAATACTTTACTGCAGAAATATATATAATATATACCTTATATTTGTGTATTAGATATTTTAATACTTCACTGCATATATATATATGGTTATATATATATAAATATACATATATATAACCAAAATGTCAATTTCCTATACTTCTAGTGAACAGAAATGTGTATTTATATATGGCATTATAAATTTATAGAAGGGCCTTGGACATCCTCTAGTCCTAGGTTTGTACTGTGTATCTAACTAAACTGAAACACAAAGGCATCAGGTGAAATGCTGAAGGCTACACCTAAGTAGCTGAAGTAAATCCACTTTAAGTACACGCATGCTTACTACACTTTAAAAAACTTTTATGCCTTGACATTATTGAAATATTCTGCAGATACTTTGCATAGAATGACAGGGCCAGAATAATTTTTAGTTTTATTTACTTGGTCTAGATTTTGTCATCACAAATCTGAGAATGGAGCTAAAAATCACAGCCTGTAGGATTCCTCCATTCTATTTTTGGAGCCAATGAAGTTTCTTACATTTGGCCAGCCCTCTCTCAAATGCTTAAAATTGGGTAACATTATTCCTATGAGGGGAGGTCGAATATCACAGAGGTTATCTTATAAAACCTCATCATTTTTACAATGCCAAGATATATAGACACTTAGATGGGGAGTTTGTAAGAGTAAAATAAAGGTCAATTAGAAAACTATGCACATGTTCATGTAAGAGATGATGGTGACATTGACTGAGGTTATAATCATGCGGATGAAAAGGCTATTTTTTGAAAATGTCATTCTCCTAATCAAAAAACTTCAGTACTATCCCATTCACATTTTTTAAAGGCCAAACTTCTAAATTGAACTTTTTTTTTTTTAATTTTTTTATTATACTTTAAGTTTTAGGGTACATGTGCACATTGGGCAGGTTAGTTACATATGTATACATGTGCCATGCTGGTGCGCTGCACCCACTAACTCGTCATCTAGCATTAGGTATATCTCCCAATGCTACCCCTCCCCCCTCCCCCCTCCCCACCACAGTCCCCAGAGTATGATATTCCCCTTCCTGTGTCCATGTGATCTCATTGTTCAATTCCCACCTATGAGTGAGAATATGCGGTGTTTGGTTTTTTGTTCTTGCGACATTCCTTGCTCATGGGTAGGAAGAATCAATATCGTGAAAATGGCCATACTGCCCAAGGTAATTTACAGATTCAATGCCATCCCCATCAAGCTACCAATGACTTTCTTCACAGAATTGGAAAAAACTACTTTAAAGTTCATATGGAACCAAAAGAGAGCCCGCATCGCCAAGTCAATCCTAAGCCAAAAGAACAAAGCTGGAGGCATCACACTACCTGACTTCAAACTATACTACAAGGCTACAGTAACCAAAACAGCATGGTACTGGTACCAAAACAGAAATATAGATCAATGGAACAGAACAGAGCCCTCAGAAATAACGCCGCTTACCTACAACTATCTGATCTTTGACAAACCTGAGAAAAACAAGCAATGGGGAAAGGATTCCCTATTTAATAAATGGTGCTGGGAAAACTGGCTAGCCATATGTAGAAAGCTGAAACTGGATCCCTTCCTTACACCTTATACAAAAATCAATTCAAGATGGATTAAAGATTTAAACGTTAGACCTAAAACCATAAAAATCCTAGAAGAAAACCTAGGCATTACCATTCAGGACATAGGCGTGGGCAAGGACTTCATGTCCAAAACACCAAAAGCAATGGCAACAAGGGCCAAAATTGACAAATGGGATCTAATTAAACTAAAGAGCTTCTGCACAGCAAAGGAAACTACCATCAGAGTGAATAGGCAACCTACAACATGGGAGAAAATTTTCGCAACCTACTCATCTGACAAAGGGCTAATATCCAGAATCTACAGTGAACTCAAACAAATTTACAAGAAAAACACAAACAACCCCATCAAAAAGTGGGCGAAGGACATGAACAGGCACTTCTCAAAAGAAGACATTTATGCAGCCAAAAAACACATGAAAAAATGCTCATCATCACTGGCCATCAGAGAAATGCAAATCAAAACCACTATGAGATATCATCTCACACCAGTTAGAATGGCAATCATTCAAAAGTCAGGAAACAACAGGTGCTGGAGAGGATGTGGAGAAATAGGAACAGTTTTACACTGTTGGTGGGACTGTAAACTAGTTCAACCATTGTGGAAGTCAGTGTGGCGATTCCTCAGGGATCTAGAACTAGAAATACCATTTGACCCAGCCATCCCATTACTGGGTATATACCCAAATGACTATAAATCATGCTGCTATAAAGACACATGCACACGTATGTTTATTGCGGCATTATTCACAATAGCAAAGACTTGGAACCAACCCAAATGTCCAACAATGATAGACTGGATTAAGAAAATGTGGCACATATACACCATGGAATACTATGCAGCCATAAAAAATGATGAGTTCATATCCTTTGTAGGGACATGGATGAAATTGGAAACCATCATTCTCAGTAAACTAAATTGAACTTTTATAAACGTTGTTGAGCATTTGCAGTATTTTTCTTTCATAGAAAAAGAAGCACTATTTTTCTTACAGTAAATGCAAGAATCTTTTAATCCACTTGAAATTCACTCCACCTGAAATTCACTCTACCGTCCATTCTTTAAAAATATAATCCTTTCTTCAAGTCCCTGCTCAAATCCCTCCTGCTCCAATAAGACATCCCTGGTGAGCCTAGCTGCTTTTATTCCTCCTACCTGTAATCTCTTTAATATTTCTTTGTTTTGTTGTGCTTTTATCAAAGGCACCAACAGATGCTGCCTTTTATGACAGTTAGGGTTATCTATCTGTGAACCACTAGATCATGCTTCGCAAGACATTGTATTCCCTGTGTCCAGCACTGAGCTTTGCACCAAGGGCACATTTCATAAGTATTTTTTGTAAGATAAATGGAAATAATGAATTCATTACTAGAGCTGATGGTGCCCTCAGAGCAACTGATCTCAGATATATTTGTGGCTGAGGTCAATAAAAGATGAGACAATTACTGGTTTTATATCTCTTAAAAGCTGAGTCAAACCTTTAATAAATTTACTGTGACTGGAAACCTATTCCATATTTATTTCACTATTAACTCTTCTCCAGTTTTCAGCACAATTTATATGCACCTTGCTCTATGAAAACTTCTAAGAACAGTTTGCCTGTTCATTATTTATGCCAATGACTACAACTTAAAAGTAAAGTATTCCTATTTTGCTTAATTTAATTTTATTATATATAAACCATTTGATGAATATACATAAACACTTTCATAGTTATGTAACATTTACTAATATAGATTTTAAAGCACATATAATTTGTATAGTTGCCATGCAAACATCAGACTATCAAATATTGATAAACTGGTTACTGATAGAAAATCCAGTCTCTACATTTAAGAAAGAGTTTTTTTCTTCTAATTACAGAAGGAGTATCCCTTATCTGAAATGCTTGGGACAAGAAGTGTTTCACATTTTGGATTATTTCAGATTGTGGGATATTTGCATTATACTTAGGTTCAGTATTCCTAATCCAACATGCCTTAATGAGTACTTCCTTTGAGCATGATGTTGGTGCTCAGAAAGTTTCAGATTTTGGAACATTTTGGATTTTGGAGTTCTGGATTCGACATGCTCAACCTGTATTATTTTCTTATCAATTTCACCACTTTATTGTCTTCCACAGTCAAAGCAAGGTATGAGTCAAAGATATCAAACTTAGAGGGAAGAAAATCCCATTGAGGCTACTGTCTATGCATAAACAAAGGAAATTCAAATATCACCACATAAGTTATTACAAATTTACATATTAAAACATGGACCAACTCCCCTTTTCTAAATTGGCAACTATAATTCCACTCAAGTGACAGGTTTGTGTACAAATAAGAGGATAAGCTGTTAGCAGTTACTGAACACTGAGACCAAATCATAACTCAGGATTGCAAAGTGCTCATGAATGTGGAGAGATATAGTCATTGCCTAATAATTAATTTTAATTTTTTACCAAAATTAGACTTCTTATAATTTCATTAAAAGTCACAAAAGAATCAAATCAGTATAATTCTTCATTTACTCTGAAAGGCATTTTCTTTACATTTTCCTAACATCTGTATTATTAGAATATCTTTGGCCTTATATCATTACTAAATAATGAGATATTTGAAGGAAATGACATTTTAGGAGTTCTAAATGAGGGACAGATCTCCTCCATATTCCATAATCCAAAATGGTGCCTTCTTGAGGAAGGATAAATGTGGAGAAGAAAGGAGAGGGGAGCCTGCTTAATGAGATGCAGCTGGATTCATAGTGTGGCCGGATAGTAAGTCCCTAATCAAATTCTTACTCACATGCTTTTGAGATAGCCTCCCATTAGAACCCCTTTCCTCTCTTCCCACCCCCCATACTTAGCATGGCAGAGGGTAGGCAGATGCCAGGTGTATTTTATTATAAGGTCAATGAGTAACAATTCTGTTCCTCTCTCTTTTGAAGCCTCTTATAATATGGCTAAAATGTTATAAAGCAATCATATTTTATTCTTTTCCCTAGCCCACATCCTGAATGTTAAGCAAAAGGGGAGACTGAATATTACATTGAGGATGAACTGCAAAATACTAAAGTCCCTTATGATAGTGTTCAATCCTTTATTGATCAATGTTTCACAAAGGTGCATTGGTCATTACCAATGCTGTACCTTTGGTTAGATCCATTTATCTGCCTGGAACATCCTCTCATTTCTCATTTATCTCACTTATATCCTACTGATATTTCCAGACCTTGTTGAAGCCCACCTTCTACATGGAACTAATTTTTTTTTTCTTGAGACAGAGTGCCACTCTTGACGCCCAGACTGGAGTGCAATGGCAGGATCTCAGCTCACTGCAACCTCCGCCTCCCGGGTACAAGTGATTCTGCTGCCCCAGTCTCCCAAGTGGCTGGGGTTACAGGTGCCCGCCACCATGCCCAGCTAATTTTTTGTATTTTTTGTAGAGACACGGTTTCACCATGTTGGTCAGGCTGGTCTTGAATTCGTGACCTCAGGTGATCCACCCGCCTCAGCCTCCCAAAATGCTGGGATTACAGGTGTGAGCCAAGGCACCCGGCCGCTTTCTAATTTTTAAATCTACTTTAGGTGAATCACACCCTCCTTTGAAATCTTCCTGAGTATTTCCTATACCTTGTGTTAGAGACAGCAGAGTATAGCACAGTCTTTCCCAAAATATCTTTCTAATATCCTTATTTGAAAGGAAATGTTGAAGACTTAAAAAGCATATTGATGTGTGGAAGTCTTTGAAAAGTCCTTGAGTAAATGAAGAAGTTTGTTCAACTTTTTAAAACTGAACATTTCTTAAACTTCTACAACAATTGCATCTTTATTTCATGTAATAACCTTCTTGCAAAATACACTGGAGAAATAGAAATATATACAGGTTTGGGGCCAGACAGACTTGAGTTTACACCTTACTTCCATGGCTTAATAAACCATCTCATTACATTTACTTAAATCACTTTAAGCTTCTGTTTTTGCATTAGGCATAAAGAAATGTTTCATACCAGTAGGTATTCCAAAATATGCTTCTTTTATATTGTTTCTCCACAGGCCCTGAAATTCAATTGTTTTATGTAGTTTAGTGTGTTTTCTTCTAGAGAGCAGGATATATGTTGTGTACATCTTTTAAATATTAATTACAATCTTGCACATGATAGGTGTGGGATAGATTATTTCTGCCTGAGTAAAGCTTTATAGTGGGGCTACATTGTTTAGCATTTCTGATGTAGAAGATATACAACTTTTAGATTCATTGACAAAAGTTTTTTATATTAGTCCTAATTTTGAATGCCCGATGTCATTATTCTCTTACATCAACCATATATTTGAGAGTTGGTGGATTGTTGGGTTGTCTATCTAATTTCATGAGTATATTCAATCTCAGTTATTCCTCATGCTGAAACTGTCTTATCATTATTGTTACTGCTAATGCATATCAGAAGATCACGTGATTCTGGTGGTGCTGTGACTATGACAATTTCATAATTCAAGATATTTATAAAATCACATTATGGGAGGATTCCTTAAATAGTGGACTCTCTTTAATAGGCAAACTCACATCTACAAATAACTAACTTTGTTTTAGCCAGATATGTAGTCTTTATCTCTGAGAAAGTTTGGATTGTGGTTTTGAAAGATGATTCCTTTTGGTTTTGAATTCATTTCTTACAATTAGTCTAATGATCCATTCTTTCCTGGAGGGCTTAATTTGTGAGTTCTCTCCTCTGTAACAACATGAAATCTCCTTGAAAAGAACAAGTTCAGTTTATTTAGACTGAGGCCATTGCAATAAAGAACAAAGTTCAGTTTGTGCTGTTCTCTAAGTGCCATAGATAAAATTATTCTGATTTTCCCCAAGGTTAATAATGGGCACAGGGTGACATTTAAATGATATTGTAATAATCTAATAATTTCCAGTGCTAATTAGTACAATCCCAAACCATGAGTGAACATAATTAAAAATATTTTCTCTTTTTGAGGGTAAGTACCATAACTTCACAACTAATCTAATGGTAGGTGCTTCATTACAGTTTATGCAAACATTGAATTTTACTATAAACATTTGGGTAAATTATATTCCAAGCAGTACTAACAGTCAATTCTCATTTTTTCTGCATTGCCTGCTTTATGTAGAGCCCCCACACACAGATCAGTGAGGAGCTGCTATGTCTCCTGTGCCCGGTAGGCCAGACCTAGAAACATGAAGGAACATAGATGGGCAATGAGTATCATGAGAAGAACCTGGGCTTTGGAGTCCAAACTGGATTTGAATCTTGGCTCTCCAAACCACATTTTATTTATCTATGATGCCTGCCTCACAAAATTTTAGTAAAAATTCAATTTATCTTTACTAAGGCTATATTAAAATATGTAATCGTTTTACATACATCATGTATATGTAAAATGCCTGGCAGAGTGCCCTGATGCTAAGAGCTCTCATATACATAGTTCCCTTTTACTATGAAATTTTACTACGGAATCACTTTACAGTCTTATGTTTATCAATAATAAGTAATGTAGGTATTCTATTTATAGTTCTAAATTACCCAGGCCTACTCTTTTTCTCTTGGAGTCAGCTGCATATTTGATAGAATCTTCTTCCCATGACTTTGAGACTGCCTCATGAGTGGCAGTGGCCTTTGTGGAGTAACTATTATCAGAGTGATTTGGGGAAGGGTTAAATTGTCATGCCTCCACCATGCTCCCCGTTTCTAGTTTAATGGTTTAAAAAATGGTTTAATGGTTGTTAGGATTATGTGCTAATAATATTAGTTAAACTTTTAGAAAGTTTGGAAAGTGAGAAGCTGCTAAGGAATGGAATGAGTTCTCTATGTCCTCAACTAGAAGCTCTTTTCCCCTCCACTAGTTTGTGGTATCCTTCAAGAGCTAGTAGGCTTATTAACTTTTCTGCCTCAGTAATGTGTGCATAATATATAAACTAAAGAAGTGCTGAGCTGGAAAATTGATTTTATGTTTATAGTGGTTTAAAATTTCTACCAAGCCTAATAATATTACTATTTTTTTCTCTAAGAGCTACTATTTTCCGTTACAAAAATAGCAGGAGAGGATTATGTATAGTCCTAATTTTACCACACTCCTCCTGAATACAATTCTACCAGAAACACTTAATGCTTTTTTCTTTTTTATTCTTTAATGACTGCCTAGTATATTGTCTCAGTATTATAAGTCTCTTTCCTTACCAGATTTTCAGCATATGACTAATGAGGGAAGCCAGTCAACTCAGATCATTTTTTATTTCTGAGATTTATGTAAAGTTAATGATATCTTAAATATAATTGTGTCAAATTAGTCAGATATTTTTCTGTGTCTTCCTTCTAGTTCCAACCTACTCAGTTACCTTTACTTCTCTCTACACCTTCTCATGGACCCTAGTGTTCAGCTAAATGAAATACCTATCAGTGCGCACTCCATACATTATCTACTTCCATGACTTTTCTTACGCTGTTCCTTTCTCAATTTGTCCTTTCTTTACTCTTTAATGTCTTACTTCTACCTATTCTTCAAGGTTCTACTAAAACTATATTCTTCTACATAACATTCTTTCATTTATCCATGATTTCTGAATCTCTTTTAATCTTTATATATTTAATCCAAATACATGGATTATGTCACATTTTATTACATATTTGGAAACTCATGGGTCTGTCTTACCCTTAGTCCTAGTCTATACACCAAATGAAATAAGAAATTATGTCTATGGTATTTAATACTTAGGTTTCATCCACATGGGGAAAAATAAACTCTAAGAATCAGACAAAAATTATTTTAAATAAGGCTAACTTATTTAGACCATAGTCATACCCATATGAAATTAATGTGATTTAATTAATTACTAGTATGCACAGAAAAATATGAGGTATGAAAGCTGATTTTAAAAAAACCATTGTTGCCCCTGAGGGATAAAATTTTAATGGAGAAGAAAGACATATAAGCATTACATTAGTACAAATCAAGGTTGATAGACACTTAAACAAGTGCCAATAGAGCACCTGATAATATCGAGAGGAGAGGTCATTTCATCTTAAAATTCTTGATAATATAAAGCATTCCTTTTTAAATGAAATTGAAGAAGGCCATCTCTTTAGAGAGTAGAAGGGTTTCTATCCCTCATCAGTACTGAGAACAATACAGTTTTGAAAATAAAGAAATATAAATTTAACATCTAAAAGAATCTCAAGTGCTCTCTTCGGCAGTACATACACTAAAAGAATCTCAAACTCCTAAGGCAAATGTTTCAGTTAAAGGGGGTTAACCAATACACTTAAAATGCAAACACTACTTTGTGAAACATGTTGAAATTAAAAATATTAAAGCCAAACTATTTGGAATGTCATATATTTATAAAATATATATTTTCCTGCTACAAGGCCAAATATATTTTTTTCTTTCCAGTCCTAAAATATGCTCTGTATCGTCAGTGTAGTTTGTAGGTCTGTTCATCAAAAGAGTGGGAAGTATATCATGCCAGAATGCATTTGCTGTTCCCCTATCAAGTGATCACCATTGTTATTGGCTTTAGAATTATTAGCTTCTGTACCTGGATCTGACCTTAATTTTAACCACAAATGTGGGAATGGTTTTGACAAGGCATACAGTTTTGGCAAGTTACCTCACACTTCTGGGTCCTAATTTTATCTTTAAATGCTTGTTATGTTACTTATTACTTTCATATGAGAATTTTGATAATATGTTGTATTAAAAAATTATTAGTTTTATAGTGATCAATCAATGAGGAAATTCTCTGAAAGTGATGTTTCTTTACAAGAAAAGCACCCAGCCTGGAAACAATATAAACATTGTAAAAATATGTGAATCAACACTGTCAATTCATATTATTTTTCTTAGTATATTTTTAGTTTACTGAATTCATATGCTTGCTAGGAGATAGAAGCTTTATATATATTCCCACTTTATATGACAATATAAGAAGATCAAACTATTATATCCCACAGGGGAAATATTTTAAATCTTTCACAATTGCTGGCTTTCACCTTAACACAATTTCTTGATTATAACATTTAATCTATTATACTGCTATCTATCAATCTATCTATCTACTAAATTTTATCTATCTATTTATCTATCCATTTCTATAGCTAGACTATAATCTCTTCAAGACTGGTATCTGACTTCAGTTTCTACTACTAGTTCCGAATGCAGTGGTACAGTGCCTGGCATATGTACATACTCCTATGGTGTGTGCTAAAGAAAGGAAAGAAATTAACAAGTCTTTTTCTCCCATGTTGTATAAGCCCAGTACTAGTTGCTCTCAGACACTAGTGAATAATTTATTACTGTTCCTAGTTTAAAGAATGCTGATAATTGAGTGTATTGGTTTGTTATTGCTGTGTAACAAATTACCACAAACTTAGCAATTTAAAATAGCACATATTTATTAATTCACAGTTTTGTATGTTAGAAGTCTGGCACTGTGTGGTTCTCTCCTCAGGGTATCACAAAGAAGAAATCAAGTATTACCTAGGTTGAGTTTACCTATACAATCCCTATGTGTAAGCTAGGAATATTTGGAAACAGTGGAGGTTCATGTGTTCTTCGCTGACTGTTTATGGTTTTGAAGGCCTAAGAGGTTTCAATAAACTGTGTCGATATGCCTAGCAGCTGGCGCAAAATTTTTGGTGAGGTATTTACTTAATTTGGGGAGGTATGTGTGATGCATGTTAAAATAAAAGTAAAGCTGCTCAATGGAGAGCATCTCAAAATATGATTTTCATGCATAGAAAAAAGCTAAAAAATATTATTCAATTCAATATGGAAATATTTCTGTTTTTTTTAAGATGGAAAATGATGCCACAGAGTCATTATTCTGCATAGCACGTAACTCTCTAATTGCATTTAGAGAAATAAAATAAAGTTTGCCAACAACGAAAAAGGGGGACCAGAAAATTTGTTGACAGCATATCCAATGAACACAGTTTCGGACAATAGGATGCATGTTAAGCCTGACTGGATCTATTCATTCTCCTGTCAACAGCTGGCATGCCTCCTTCACAATGGCAGAAAAGCTACAGGAAGTTTCTCTTTGGAAAACATGTTGAGAAATTTTCTTGTCTCTCTATGCTCCTTACTGTACAATGAGATATTTTTCTAGAGAATGAGTGAAGAAATTATGCTATTACTATAGAGTGATAACTAATTTACACTATGTAAAGGGATAGCACAGATATTGTTTTATTCACACTAAAAGCAAATAATTGGAAGAATTTCTATGTAACTATGAAAACTAGAAATAAATGGTGCTAAAATGTGCAAAAGATGATACATTTTCAGGCATATATTACAGAGTTTCACTCAAAGTATGACTAGCATGTGAAATGCTGGTACTCAGTTGTGGATGATTTTCACTGCAGTGGTTAGGTAGGAAAGCTTACTATTAAAAGTTTTTGAATCTTATATCCCCGTTTCTGAAGAGCTGCCCACTCTGGAGATTTGTTTCACTGTGATTAACATTGTACCTCTCATTTACTTACTTGTCAGAGGTTTTATTCAGTTAGTATCTTTTTGTAAATAGTTACACCTTAAAAGTTTAAAAATGATCAGATTTGTATTTGATTGTTCACTACTTCACTTGCAAAAACAAGTATTACAGAAAAGTAATATGTTGACATTAGTTTATGTATGAAATAACCTGCAATACCACCAAAACTTATCGGATCAGATAACCTCCAGCTGACATTAGCAAGCTTTCTAATGGTGTCATTTCTTCTTTTTTAAATTCCTTTATAATTCCCTCTGACATTTTTAACTTCAAAATTATATTCTTCTCAAATAATAGAATATGTTGTTTTCTACTACATATAAATGATTTAACTACACAGTGGTTTTTCTTATTTTTGAGTTAGATACCTGATAGGCTTATATTTGCCACTTCTATAGGAAAATGTGCTTGCTTAGATTCACGGCATATTTGAATATCTATAGCATTACTGAACTGTGATGATTTCTGCTGCTTCGTTATATCTTAATTCAAGAAGGATACTTGGAATTTGTTAAATATTTGCTCTAATAAATCTAATTGCATTTAGAGAAATAAAGTTTCATCGGGAAAATAGGATGCTAGAGCTTGCAGCTTTTCAGGACATTCTCTTCAATTAGTGATTTATAAAAGCATCTACAAGGTGAAGTCAAAGGCAGATAAACCTGAGATATGATCTCTTGCCAACAATTTTGTCTCAAGAACTTGGTATACATACTTTAAGTATTCTTTAGAAGTCTTACTACACTATTAATTTTATGATTGTTGATATATTTTAAAATATTCAATCATATAATCGTATTTTATCTATCTATTCAATGAATTTCTACTACTTACCTAATATGCGATGAACACATTTCTTTGCATTGGTAATTCAGAGTTAACACAGCAAACAAAACCCCTTGCCCTCATGGAAAGTGCATTTGAAAGAGAAGGAAATAATAAACAAGAGATATATAGTTAAGATATGTAATGCATCAGATGGCCATATAAACTATGAAGTAAAATAAAGCAGGGATGGCAGAAAGGGATTGAAGGCAGAGGCTGCAGTTTTAAACAGGGTCATCAAGGAGGGTCTCACTAAGAAGTTGAGCAAGACCTGAAGCAGTTGAGGAGAAGCTGTGTTTTTCTGTAAGAGAAGGAGCATTACAAGTAGAAGGAATAACGAGATCAGGACTGCTGAGATGGGAATATACTTTTTGTATTGCAGGAGCAACAAAAAGACTTGGGTAACTGGATGTCAGTGAGGAAGAGGCGGAATACTAGGATCTGAGGTCTGAAATTTAACAAAGTGTCTGATTATAGAAGACTCAATAAGCCCTGGGAGGATTTTGACAGTTTCTACAGGTGTGTCGAGATGCCATTCAAGGCTGCCCTGACATACAAAGAAACTTTTACAACAATCTTTTGTCTCCCCATGGTTTCTCTCAAGTTTTTTGTTGGTTCCTCAGATATGTGCTACCTTTATTCTTCTGAAGTTTCTGAATATTTGATTTTGGTGGTGGGAATGAGGAACTCTACTAGTCTGTCATCTTGTCAGAACTTGAAGTGCAAAATTTCATTGAAAAATATGTATTTTTTCAGTTTTATTTCAAGTTCAGGGGTACATGTGCAGGTTTGTTATATAGGTAAACTTGTGTCATGGGGGTTTGTTCTACAGATTATTTCATATTTCATTACCCAGGTATTAAGCCTAGTACCCATTAGTTACATTTTCTGATCCTCTCCCTCTTCCCACCTTCACCCTCCAGTAGGTCCCAGTGTCTGTTGTTCCCCTCCATGTGACCATGTGTTCTCATCATTTAGCTCCAACTTATAAGCAAGAATGTGCTATATTTGGTTTTCTGTTCCTGCATTAGTTTGCTAGAGTTAACAGCTTCCAGCTCCATCCATTTTCCTGCAAATAATATGATCTTGTTCTTTATTATGGCTGCATAGTATTCCATGATGTATATGTACCACATTTTCTTTCTTTTTTTAAATTCCCAACTTTTAAGTTAAAGGGTACATGTGCAAGACATGCCGGCTTGTTAAATAGGCAAAAGTGTGCCATGATGGTTTGGTGCACAGATCATCTTATCACCCAGGTGTTAAGCCAACATCCATTATTCTTCCTGGTGCTCTCTCTCCTTCCACCCCACACCCTCCAACAGGCCCCAGTGTATCTTGCTACCTGACATGTGTCCATGTGTTCTTATCATTTCACTCCCACGTATAAGTGAGAAAAGGTGGTACTTGGTTCTCTGTTCCTGAATTAGTTTGCTAAGGATAATGGCCTCCAGCTCCATCCATGTCCATGCAAATAACATGATCTCATTCATTTTTATGACTGCATAGTATTCTATGGTGTATATTTACCATATTTTCTTTATCCTGTCTAACATTGATGAATGTTTAGGTTGATTCCATGTCTTTGTTATTGTGAATAGTGCTGTAATAAACATTCACGTGCATGTATCTTTATAATAAAATGATTTATATTCCTTCGGGTATATACCCAGTAGTGAGAGTGTTGGGTCAAATGGTATTTCTGTCTCTAGGTCTTCGAGGAATCACCACATTGTCTTCCACAAGGGTTGCACTAACTTACGTTCCTACCAACATTGTGAAAACAGTCCTTCATTTTCCACAACCTTGCCAGCATCTGTTGTTTATTGACTTTTTAATGTCTATTCTGAGTGGTGTGAGATGGTATCTCATTGTCATTTTGATTTGTATTTCTCTAATAATCAGTGGGGTTGATCTTTTTTCATGTTTTTTGGCTACATGTATGCCTTCTTTTGAGAAGTGTCTGTTCATGTCCAATGCCCACTTTTTAATGTTTTTTTTCCTTCTTGTGAGTTTAAGTTCCTTATAGATGCTGGATATTAGACCTTTGTCAAATGGATAGATTGCAAAAACTTTGTCCCATTCTGTAGGTGGTATTTTTACTCTGTTGATACTTTCTTTTGCTGTGCAGAAGCGCTTTAGTTTAATTAGATCCCATCTGTCAATTTTTGCTTTTGTTGCATAACTTTTGATGTTTTTCCATGAAATCTTTGCCTATGCCTATGTCCTGAAGTGTATTGCCTAGGTTTTCTTCAAGGGTTTGTTTAGTTTACCACTTTACATTTAAACATTTAATCCATCTTGAGTTGATTTTCATATGTGGTGTAAGGAAGGGGTCCAGTTTCAGTCTTCTGCATATGGCTAGCTAGTTCTCAGAGCACCATTTATTGAACAGGGTATCTTTTCCTCATTCCTTGTTTTTGTCCTTTATCAAAGATCAGATGCTTATAGTTGTTTAGTCTTATTTTTGGGCTCTCTATGCTATTTTATTGGTCTATGTGTCTGTTTCTATACCAGTACCATGCTGTTTTGGTTACTGTAGCCCTGTGGTATAGTTTGAAGTGAGATAGCATGAAGCCTTTGGGTTTGTTCTTTTTGCTTAGGATTGTCTTGGTTATTTGGGCTCTTTTTGGCTCCATAAGAATTTTAGAATATCTTTTTCTAATTCTGTGAAGAATGCCAATGTGAGTGTAATGGGAATAATATTGAATCTATAAATTGCTTTGAGCAGTGTGGTCATTTTCATGATATTAATTCTTCCTATCCATGAGCATGAAATGTTTTTCCATTTGTTTGTGTCATTTCTGATTTATTTGACAGTGGTTTATAGTTTTTCTTGAAGAGAGCCTTCACTTCCCTTGTTATCTCCTAGGTATTTTATTCTTTTGGTGGCATTTGTGAATGGGAGATCATTTGTGATTTGGTGCTCAGCTTGTCTGTTGTTGGCATATAGGAATGCTACTGGTTTTTACATATTTATTTTTATCTTGAGACTTTGCTAAAATTGTGTATCAGTTTAAGCAGCTTTTCGACTGGATGATGGAGTTTTCTAGATACAGCGTTATGTCATCTGCAAACAAGGATATTTTGACTCCCTGTCTTTGTATTTGAATGTCTTTCTTTCTTTCTTTTGCCTGATTGCCCTGGCTAGAACTTCCAATACTACGTTGAATAGGAGTTTTGACAGTGGACAAGCTTGTCTTGTGCCAGTTTTACAAGGGGAGTGCTTCCAGTTTTTGCCACTCAGTATTATATTGGCTGTGGGTATAGCATATATGGCTGTTATTATTTTGAGGTATGTTCCTTCAATACATGGTTTATTGAGAGTTTTTAATATGAAGGGATGTTGAATTTTGTGGAAGGTCTTTTCTGAATCTATTGAGATAATCACATGGATTTTGTTTTTAGCTCTCTTAATGTGATGAATCACATGTATTGATTTGCCAACAAAGATCAAAAGAGACAAAGAAGGCCATTACATAATGGAAAAGGGATCAATTCAACAAGAAGAGCTAACTATCCTAAATATAGATGCACCCAATACAGGAGCACCCAGATTCATAGAGCAAGTCCTTAGAGACCTACAAAGAGACTTAGACTCCCACACAATAATAATGGGAGACTTTAACACCCCACTGTCAACATTAGACAGATCAATGAGACAGAAAGTTAACAAGGATATCCAGGAATTGAACTCAGCTCTGCACCAAATGGACCTAATAGACATCTACAGAACTCTCCACCCCAAATCAACAGAATATACATTCTTCTCAGCACCACACTGCACTTATTCCAAAATTACCACATAGATGGAAGTAAAGCACTCCTCAGCAAATGTAAAAGAACAGAAATTATAACAAACTGTCTCTCAGACCACAGTGCAATCAAACTAGAACTCAGGATTAAGAAACTCACTCAAAACCACTCAACTACATGGAAACTGAACAACCTGCTCCTGAATGACTACTGGGTACATAACAAAATGAAGGCAGAAATAAAGATGTTCTTTGAAACCAACGAGAACAAAGACATAACATACCAGAATCTCTGGGACACATTCAAGGCAGTGTGTGGAAGGAAATTTATAGCACTAAATGCCTACAAGAGAAAGTAGAAAAGATTTAAAATTGACACCCTAACATCACAATTAAAAGAACTAGAGAAGCAAGAACAAACACATTCAAAAGCTAGCAGAAGGCAAGAAATAACTAAGATCAGAGCAGAACTGAAGGAAATAGAGACACAAAAAACCCTTCAAAAAATTAATGAATCCAGGAGCTGTTTTTTTGAAAAGATCAACAAATTGATAGACTGCTAGCAAGACTAATAAAGAAGAAAAAAGAGAAGAATCAAATAGATGCAATAAAAAATGATAAAGGGGATATCACCACCGATCCCACAGAAATACAAACTACCATCAGATAATACTATAAACACCTCTATGCAAATAAACTAGAAAATCTACAAGAAATGGATAAATTCCTCGGCACATACGCCCTCCCAACACTAAACCAGGAAGAAGTTGAATCTCTCTGAATAGACCAATAACGGGCTTTGAAATTGAGGCAATAATTAATAGCTTACCAATCAAAAAAAGTCCAGGACCAGAAGGATTCACAGCCGAATTCTACCTGAGGTACAAGGAGGAGCTGGTACCATTCCTTCTGAAACGATTCCAATCAATAGAAAAAGAGGGAATCCTCCCTAACTCATTTTATGAGGCCAGCATCATCCTGATACCAAAGCCTGGCAGAGATACAACAAAAAAAGAGAATTTTAGACATTTATTGATTTGCATATGTTGAATCAGCCTTGCATCCTGGAGATTTGTGTATGTTGAACCATCCTTGCATCCTACTTGATCATGGCAGATAAACTTTTTGATGTGCTGTTGGATTCGGTTTAGCAGTGTTTTATTAGGTATTTTCACATAGATGTTCACCAAGGATATTGGCCTGAAGTTTTCTTTTTTTCTTGTATCTGTCAGATTTTGGTATCAGAATGATGATGGCCTCATAGAATGAGTTAAGGAGGAGTCCTTCTTTTTCTTTTTTTTTTTGGAATAGTATCAGTAGGAATGGTACTGGCTTTTTTTTGTACCTCTGGTAGAATTCACCCATGAATCTATCTGGCCCTGGGCTTTTTTTGGTTATTAGGCTATTTATTACTGCCTCAGTTTCAGAACTCATTATTGCCCTGTTCAAGCATTCCGTTTCTTCCTGGTTCAGTCTTGGGAGAGTGTACGTTTCCAGGAATTTGTTCATTTCTTCTAGATTGTCCAGTTTATGTGCACAGACGTGTTTATAGTATCCTCTGATGGTTGTCTGTATTTCTTTGGGGTCAGTGGTGATATCTCCCTTATCATTTCTGATTGCATTTATTTGAATATTATTTCTTTTCTTCTTTATTATTCTAGTGAGGAGTCTATCTATTTTATTTTTTTCAAAAAAACAGCTTCTGGATTTCAGTTTTCGAAGGGTTTTTCATGTCTCTATCTCCTTCAGTTCTGCTCTGATCTTGATTATTTCTTATCTTCTGCTAGCATTGGGGTTTGTTTGCTCTTGGTTCTCTAGTTCTTTTGTTGTGATGTTAGCGTGTCAATTTGAGATCTTTCTAGCTGTTTGATGTGGGCAGTTAGTGCTATAAATTTCCCTCTTGACACTGCTTTAGCTGCATCCCAGTTAATCTGGTATGTTGTTTCTCTGTTGTCATTAGTTACAAAGAACTTGTTTGTTTCTACCTTAATTTCATTATTTACACAAAAGTCATTCAGGAGCAGGTTGTTCAATTTCCATGTAGTTGTATGGTTTTGAGTGAACTTCTGAATCGAGTTCTAATTTTATTGCACTGTGGTCTGAGGGACTGTTTGTTATTATTTCAATTCTCTTGCATTTGCTGAAGTGTGTTTTACTTCCAATTATGTGATTGATTTTAGAGTAAGTGACATGTTCCACTGAGAAGAATGTACATTCCATTGCTTTGGGGTAGAGAGTTCTGTAGATATCTATTAGGTCAACTTGATCCAGAGCTGAGTTCATGTCCTGAGTATCTGTGAATTTACTGTCTCAATGATCTAGTATTTTCAGTGGGGTGTGAAAGGCTCACAGTATTACTTTGTAGAAGCCTAAGTCTCTTTAAAGTTCCCTAAGAACTTGCTTATGAGTCTGGGTGCTCCTGTATTGGGTGCATATATATTTAAGATAGTTAGCTGTTCTTGTTGAATTGAACCCTTTACCTTTAGGTAATCCCCTTCTTTGTCTTTTGTTCTTTGTTGGTTTAAAGTCTGTTTTGTCAGAAACTAGGATTGCAACCCCTGCTATTTTCCTGTTTTCCATTTCCTGGGTAAATTTTCCTCCAACGCCTATGTGTGTCTTTGTATGTGAGACAAGTCCCTTGAAGACAGCATACCAATGGGTTTTAGTTCTGTACCCAGCTTGCCATTCTTTGTCTTTTAAATGGGGGCATTTATCCCATTTATATTTAAGATTAGTATTTTTATGTGTGTATTTGATCCTGTCATCATGATGGTATTATAACTGGTTATTTTGTACACATGTTTATGTGATTGCTATATAGTGTTACTGGTCTGTAGTTTAGTATTTTTTTTTGTGTGTGTGTGTGTGGCTGGTAATGGTTTTTGCTTTCCATATTTAGTGCTTCCTTCAGGAGCTCTTGTAACACAAGTCTGGTGGTGACAAATTCCCTACACATTTTCTTGTCTGAAAACGACCTCTTTCTCTTATGAAAGATCTCCTCTCCTTTATTTTTGAAGCTGAGTTTGTCCAGATATGAAATTCTAGATTGGAAATTCTTTTCTTTAAAATGTTACATTTTGCCCTCCAATCTCTGGGTTTTAGGGTTTCTGCTGAGAGGTCCACTGTTAGTCTGATGGGCTTCCCTTTGTCGGTCACCTGCGTTTTCTCTCTAGCTGCTCTTAACACTTTTTCTTTCATTTTGACCTTGGAGAATCTGATGATTATGTGTCTTGGGGATGATCTTCTCATGGAGTATCTTATTGGGGTTTTCTACATTTCCTGAATTTGAATGTTGGCCTTTCTTGCTAGGTTGGGGAAGTTCTCCTGATAATATCTAGAAGTATGTTTGTTAAATTATTTCCATTATCTTTATCTCTTTCAGGTACCCCAATCAGTTATAGATTCTGTCTCTTTAGATAATCCCATATTTCCTGGAGGTTTTGTTCATTCCTTTTTCTCTATTCTTGTCTGACTCTCTTATTTCAGAAATATAGTCTTCAAGTTCAGAAAGTCTTGCCTCCTCTTGACCTATTCTGCTATTAATGCTTGTAATTGCAATGGGAAATTCTTGTAGTGTGTTTTTCAGCTTCATCAGGTTGGTTATGTTCCTCTACATTGTGGCTATTTTGCCTGTCAGCCCCTGTATTGTTTTACCATCATGCTTAGGTTATTTGCATCGGGTTGCAACATGCTCCTTTAGCTCAGCAAAGTTTGTTTTTATCTGCATTTTGAAGTCTACTTCTGTCATTTCAGCCATGTCAGCCTCAGCCCAGTTCTGAGCCCTTGCTGGTGAGATGGTTCAGTCATTTAGAGGAAAAGGGACACTCTGGCTTTGTGAGTTTTCTGTGTTTTTGCAATGGTTCTTTCTCATATTTGTGGACTTATCTACCCATGATCTTTGATTTTGCTGACTTTTGGATGGGTTTTTTTGTGGTTTTTGTTGTTGCTTGTTTTTATGTTTATTTGTTTTAGCCTTGCTGCAGTTTGCTGGGGGTCAGCTCTAGACCCTAGTCACCTCATTTTTTCCCAAACCTGGAGGTATCAACAGTAAAGGCTGCAAAACAGCAAGTATGGCAGCCTGTCCCTTCCTCTGGAAGCTCCATTCCAGGGGGATACTGACTGGTTGCCAGCCTGAACCCTCCTGTAGGAGGTGGCTGGAGTCCTTGGGCAACTCTTCAGCTCCCAATCCTTTAGGGCTCTCGAAGGCCCACAGTCTGGACCAGCTGAGATATTTGAACAGCCAAGGTGGTGGCCACCCCCGTTGTTCTCCAGACACTCCCTCCCAGAGAGAAATTAGAACTGTTGGCTCTTGAACATGGACAGGGTGGCCAGAAGCCCTGGCTGGGAGGACCCTCCCATGAGAAGGAGTGGATCAGGGTCCCCCTTAAAGAAGCAGTCTGGATATGTCTTGACAAACAGCTCTGCCATGCTAAGGAACCGCCTCTGCCCATTGGCTTAGACTCTCCAAAGCCCACAGGCTGGAATGGCTGAGTTGTCTAAACAACCAAGGTGGCAATCTGCCTTTCCCTGAGGGCACTCTGTACCAGAGAGAAGTCAGCACTTTATCTATAGAATATGTGCAGGCAGGCATAGCTGGAGACCCCAGCTGGGAGGTCCCATCCACTGAGAAGGAATGGACCAGGGTCCTGCTTATGGAAGCACTCCAGCCATGTTCTGGCAAAGCAGCTGTGCTGCACTGTTGGAATCCTTCCTTGTCCAGACCATTTGGACTCTCCAAAACCCAGAAGCTGGAATAGCTGATTGGACTAAACAGCAGATATGGTGGCCTGGTCCCTCCCCAAGAGGGCTCCATCTCCTCTCAGGCAGGCTCCACTCTGTTGCTGGTGGCTGCTCTGGCTTCCAAACCAGTGGGTCTTATCCTGTGAGATGCTATGGAAGTTGGGCCTGAAGACTGGCACTGCTCGGCTCCCTGGATTCAGCCCCCTTCCTAGGGGCATCTCCTAGGAAGGACCTTCTGCGTTGCTTGAGCTGCAGACACCCTTGCCAGGGTTCCTGGGGCTGGAGTATGTAAAGCTCCTGGATCTCTGCATGTGCCTGAGCATCTGGTCTCCTGAGACTTTGCCCAGCTTAGTGTGTCAGACACTAGTGGCATGGGCCCATGATGGGACCTCCTGATCCATGGTTTGCAAAGCTCTGTGGTAGAAGTGTGGTTTCCTGGGATCACACAATCACTCATCGCTTCCCTTAGCTGGTATTGGAGATCCCTTGGCTCTGTTGCTCCTGGATGGGCCGTTGCTCCTGGATGGGCCGTTGCTCCTGGGTGTGCCGTTGCCCCACCCTGCTTTTCTTCATTCTGGGTCTGGGATCTGTTCTAGCCCCTCTTCTTTCTATTTGGGATATTTTTTAATATGATAACATCTTGTCTCAGATTTTTAATTTCCAAATGTACCTTGATTACTTTCAAATATATGTCTGCAGTTCAGACATCTTTCTCTTAAGCTCCATTTTCTACATATTTAATTGCCAACATAAATGCTCCATTTTTATTTTAATAGGCTTCAGAAACATAGCATATTCAAAAGGGAACCATTGATTTACCTCTTGTTACTTTGTCAGTTATCACCGTTTCTGTAAAATGGAATCTCCATCAACTCAGTGATCAGGGGACTGGAAGTTTCTTTGTGGCTGAAGAACAGATGTAATGGAATGAGTCTTGAAAAAAAAGACTGTGTAGAGTGTTAGATAATAGATTTCAAGATTTCTCATATAGAGTATACAGGGGATGTCAGGGACCTGTTACTGGCTGTGGGTTTAGTGGAGGTATAAACATTAGGATTAAGAAAAATGAGATTGAGTTGTTACTAAGGTTAATAAGTCAACTGTTATCACTAAGGATGATGGTAGGACCTAGGACAGAGAGAAAGATGTTGAACCAGGTTTCAATTTACAAAATGAACTTAGTCATCTGGGCAGGAGGTAGTCAGTGACAGTGATGAGAAGGATCAGAGGGTAGGACAGTTAAATGGCAAGGGATTCAGAAGAGATGATTTTACTCCATAATGGAAGAGTAACTGTTTGGCATTGTTTTTAAGGAGCTAAGCAATGTTAGCTGGTTGTAACAGGACTTGGTATGTGAAAAAATAAATCTCCAGTTGAAAGGACCACAGGAAGAGCAAGGTCCTCTAGAGAAAGCTAGAATTTAATAAAAGCTAGGATTCTTCTATAAAGGAGTTGAAAATATTAATGAAATGGAATTACCATGGAATTAGGTGGTCAGAGTGGAGAACAATTAGCATTGTGTAAAGGTATGGTGGGCTTTTGTCAAAGGAAAAACAATATAAAGAAAATGAGGAGCTGAGGAATGGTTAGAGATACACATTTTGGGCGGTAAGCAAAGATGCCAGTGGTGAATCACGATGGGATTAGCTGGCCTCAGAGTCTCAGTGAGAATCTCACATAAATTAAATGGTGTTTTTTCCAAGGTTCAAGTGAAGATTTGGGATGACTTACTAAAATTTTCTGAAACTTAGTTTCTTATTTTTATTATTATTATTATTATTATTACACTTTAAGTTTTAGGGTACATGTGCACAATGTGCAGGTTAGTTACATATGTATACATGTGCCATGCTGGTGTGCTGCACCCATTGACTTATCATTTAGCATTAGGTATATCTCCTAACGCTATCCCTCCCCCCATCCCCCCACCCCACAACAGTCCCCAGAGTGTGATGTTCCCCTTCCCGTGTCCATGTGTTCTCACTGTTCAATTCCCACCTATGAGTGAGAACATGAAGTGTTTGGTTTTTTGTCCTTGCGATAGTTTACTGAGAATGATGATTTCCAGTTTCATCCATGTCCCTACAAAGGACATGAACTCATCATTTTTATTTAAAATGGAATTATTAAAAGATAGAGCCTCTCAGGTCTGGCTGCCTAAAGCTTTAAAAGCTACCTCTTTAATAAAGCAAAAGATATATGGAAAACAACATAATTAAATAGAGAATAACATCTTCAGAAATTTATGGAAGCATGGCCTAGTGACTCACACCTGTCATCCCAGTCACTCTGGAGGCTGAGGCAGTTGCTTGAGTTCAGAAGTTCAAGACCAGTCTGGGCAACCTCATTTCAACAACAAAAATATCATTATCTATCTATCTATCTATCTATCTATCTATCTATCTATCTACATATTTGAATTCTTGTAATTACCATTTTGACATGCATCATATATATTTTGTTCAAACTCTTAATAATGTAGTATCAGATTACTTCATCATTAGATCACAATTTTCAAAACACTGAAATGCACATCGAGGTCACTGTAAATTTTCATCTATTTACCAAAAAACCAGAATTCACAGATACAAATGTTTGCCAATTTGCTTTATAGCTTATGTTAAAGGAAGGAAACTTGTTTCTTTTTTATTTAAACAACAATATTTTTTGAGTTTTAATCTGAAGTCTTAAGATATATAATCATAGTAGAAGATCCCGAGAAATCTCCTTATGTTTCCCTTATGTACTTCAACTATGGTCTTCATACACCAGGAGGGCATAAGAATTTATCCAAACGTGACTTTTATTTTACTTTTTTTAACTTGAGCTCTGTGGTAAATTACTTAATATCAAGTTCCATAAGTAAACATTCTTGCTGGACATATTTTGACTTTTAGATAATTTTTCAATATGTGTTTAAAAGGCCACAGTGTATACTCTATCATCGCTTTTAACATGGCCCACAAATCATTTATAAATTATTCACTCTTTCCAGCTCTTTTTTGTTACTTTTTCTTCAAAAGAGGATTACTACATTCCATGTCTTGGTGTCAGACTGTCTAAGAAAATAAATTAAGAACACAGTTTGAAGGCATTCACTGTTTTTCTCTTTCCCTAACACGTTATTCCAAAAGCAGAATATTTTTTCTCAAGAATGGACTAAATTTTTAACATAGATACAGTTTATATAGGATAAAAACTATAGGTCTTGGAACCCAGAGAGTTTTAGATTTAAGTCCTATATCATGTATGTTTTAGCATGTGATTAAGTAATTCATCTAACTTTTCTGATTCTTAGTCTCCTCAACTGTAAAATGAGGATTAAGAGAGATAACCTACAAAAATGATAAAGTTTAAAAACATTATTTTTTTTCTTAGTATGAATAAAACTTTCAGTGGCAAGCATACACAACTTTGACCATTTTGTAAGGTTTATTTTCTAGCAAGTTATTATTAAAATACTATTTAGAAATTGATTTTTCTTAAGTAATTGATACACAAAATGTCAGAGACTGTGACTGTGATACAGATCTTAAAAGATGAAACTGAGTCTATTATACTATATATGTATACATATGTATATAAGTATATATATTTTATATATGTGTATATATTTTATATATGTATATATATTTTATATATGTATATATTTTTTATATATGTATATATATTTTATATATAGTATAATGGACTCAGTTAATTTCATCATATATACATATAAATATATATATAGTATAATTTGCTGTTATATATTGCAGCTAATAAATACCTAGAAAATTTGCCGTCCTTAGGGAAACTCATGTCTCCTTTACAGTTGTCTAGTCTACAGTTATAATAGAATTTCTGTTTTCTTAATGCTTTTGAAATATTTTACATGGCAATTCCCTGGAAATATCTGTATATTTTATAGGACATATTGGAAAAATAATCAGTGAATATCTATAAAATCTTCATTTTTGCTAGTTAAATGTACATTCATGTAATAAAGAAGAAGAAAAAAATTACAAAGGAGTTCAGAGTTAATAAACTATGAAGTTTGAGATTTATATTGAAAGGGTACCATTTTCCTACCTGAAATATTCTACAGGCTGCAATCTGTTACTTTAGAACTAAAACAGTATTTTACAGAAGTTTTAAAATGCACAATTACAAGAAACTTATTTATTTTGGCCCATTCAGATAGGTAAAATGATTTTTCATCTCAAAGCAGAGTAAATTTTTGTCTTAAACATAAAATTAGAATTTTTACTCTGTAGAAGACAGCCTACACTATATTATTTGTGTGCAAAGTGAGTTGGACCCTTCTAAGAGGATCACATTCACATTATGGTTTCATACAGATATTTCTTTGGCATATGATTTTAGTTATAGTAGTATAGGCCAATTCTCACATTTTTTTGTGGAAGTTGAAGGTAATACTAAAAAGGTAGAGTAAATTGTTACAAGAAGAAAAATGTTAAATTTGTTCAATTTCTAAAAATGTCTGCAACTTTTCTCCATGAACATACTTTTCAGTAGCTACCTTATCAGCTTTTTGCCTATTTGTTTTTTTAAAAAATAATGCATCATGTCAGTTTGGGAAGAATTTGAATTGGTGTGCAGTGTTCAAAGTGTCTATTGTCAAACCAGTTCTTTTTGTTCTTGTCATGGCAGAATTTTGTAATAATAGGATATTGTTTCAATTAGATGTATGCAATAGAGAAAGAGACTGCAACATAGCACCCAAGGTTCTGGTTGAATCTTCACGGATCCAGTAAGAAGAGATGTAAACTAATTTAGAGTTAAACATTGCTGCCTTTATACAAGAAAAAATCCAGATATTTGAGCTTTCACTGTCTAGTCCCCCTACCCTTTTTTTTTTTTTAGAAATAGTCACAAGTACTCTTTAAAATATTGTGAAGTATTCCTATTCAAAGAATTGATCTTTGAAGTGTTTATTCACTAAACTAGTATAAAATGCATAAACTATTCTGAGAGGATTGATGTTCCAACATGAAATTATTTTAAAAATTAACCTCTTACTATGCTCCATGTGGATGACTCAGCTTACCTGTTCCTTAGGCAAGCACCCTACATTTCCTTTTCTCCCACATACTTCTGGAAGACACACAGCAGTCAGACTTTTCCAGTGATAGTATTATCAGTTTAAATGTGCTTTGGGTTTCTGGATAACTATACAGGTCTTCCAAACGAAATGTGATTTCACATGTTATTGGAGAGTAAGGCTAAGAAAAGGGCCTTGTGTTAGAATGAAGAATCCCTTTGAATTTGACTTATTTCACACTATGAGCAAATGTCACATTCAAACATAAATCTCTGGAGAAATCTCTGGAGACAGTACTGAAAATTTCACTTCTTGGTCTATGATTTACCCTTCTCATTTTAAGTCACTATATCAAAAATATATTGAAGAAAACAGAATTTAAAGGTGTCTGAATTATTAAAAATATTTCGGACACTAGCTAAATGTAAATTACAATACACATTCAAGGATTTCTGTATAATCATTTTAAATATCTGCGTGGAGTTTTCTCCTTCCACTCATACCTTTCTACACTATATCATAACTAATACCCTCTGTGATCTTGACAATATCCTCTTTGAACTTGATTTCCTATGTTTAAAATAAAAATGATGCTTTCCTATAGGCTAAATAATTATGGTGGGTGGAATGGAAGTTAATATTATAAGGTACTTTGAACTCTCAGAACAAAGTGCTAAGTAAGCACTAGACAGTGGAAAATAACGAGTCAGATAGTTTCTGTACCTGGCCACAATTTGAATATTATAGACCTAAGTAAATTATCAATGGTCCTTAATAAATAAAGTCAATAACTTTATATATTTTATATAATTTTTATTTTGTATTTTATTGTCACTCTCTTAGGATTATTCGTCACTAAAGTAAGCAACAACAACAAAACTCCTTAGAAATTGAAAGGCTAGAGGTTTGTTCTGAATTCTGCATTTAAAAATATGTCATAGTCCATATTCTATTGGAACTCACTTAACACTATTCCAAGGTAAATGCAAAGATTGTTATTTAAACTAAGGTTTAGAAATTCATATCAATTTACATCTTTATATATATTAATTATCCCTAAACACCCTTAAATATAAAGTTTGTATAAAAACAGGTAAATCAACTACTGATATAGTATAAATTAAATCACTGAGACAAATATTGAACTTCAAAGTATGCAAAAAGTACTAGAAATTTTCTAAAAATATGCCTAATTAATAAAATTTTATAAAACAAAATGTAAGATTGAAACCTATTTGAGAATTTTAATATACAATAAAATTTTATTATAATTATTATGAAATGATGGGTGTTGTGGCTTATGCCTGTGATCTCAGCGCTTTGGGATGCAGAGGTACAGTGATAGTATAGTTCCTCAAGTGAGGAACACTTGAGCTCAGAAGTTCGAGATAAGCCTGGGCAACAACGTGAGACCCCAGTCTCTACAAAAAAATTTAAAAATTAGCCAAGCTTGGTTGCATGCCCCTGTAGTTCCAACTACTCAGGGAGCAGAGACAGGAGGATCAGGTGAGTCGGGGAGATTGAGACTGCAGTGAGCCATGGCTGCATAATTACACTCTAGCCTGGGTGACAGAGAAAGACTCTGTCTCTCTCTATATATATTATTATGAAAGTAAAAATATACATATTATTTTCTTATCTGGAAATTTGTTTTAATGTATATATTGCCAGTTATTAAGCTCCTAGTGTTTTCAGAAGATTGCTAAGAAACTGACAGCTGTGGATTCTGCAGCAATTATTACTAGCTTGGGCCTAGGGAAAGTTACTTAACCTGAGTTTCATTTCCCTCAAAGGGTTTTTATCAGAACTAAATAAAATAATGTCTATGAGCCACTTAGTACAGTTCCTAGTACTAAAAAATATTAACTGCCAGTGTTTCTAATATTTCAATTATTATAAATTGAAGAGAAACACAACAGAGCACAATTGTCTCTAATTCAGAATAATATTTGCTAATTGTCATGAATTTGATGTATATCCAGCACCTCCTTTACAACAATTAGAGTCATTGTTTTGGTTTCCTTCTTTAGTCAGTCAGAGTGCTTGTGAAGGGTTAGATAAGATGAACTGAGAAAAATATACCTCATGATAAAAGGATACAGGGTTCTGAAAACCCTATTTCATGCCTGCAAGGATATTAGCATAGAACATATTAAGAAATGTTCTGTTAAATAAGAGGCTGCTAAAACATTTGTAATACAGAATTAAATTGTGAATGATATATCAACTTAATTAATATTTCCTGAGCAGATAATAATTATATATATATACACACACACACATACATATACATATAATTTATATCTATACACACGCACAAATAAGCACATTTATTACATACACACATATGTACATTCATTACATATACACAGTTGTAATATATATGTGAGTAATAAATGTACCTATTTGTGCATGTGTAATATAAATATATAAACATATGAACATGTATTATATAAATATATACACATATGCATATGTGCATATATATGTGTATATATTTATATACACATATATGTGTATATATATATATACACATATATGTGTATATATATATGCACAAACATTGCCTTCACCTTCATTGTAATGATATCCCACTGAAATAGTAGCTGATACTATGCTAAGTAAAGATGCTTATTGGTGTCAAAGATATTATCTATACTTAAGTAAAGATACTAAATTGTATCAAAAATGCTAATCTCTTTTGGTTGTAATACTGCTAATTTTTCTTACTACCTAGTAGTTTTGAACATGTTTAACATTTTTTCTCCTTGAACTGAGGGTAACATGAATGAGACAATGAAATAAAGGAGAAATCTGATTTTTACAATATTTATAATGCCTTTTATTATTTGCCCTCCTTTTAAAATGCATGTATAATTTCCACTGGCAATGGTAGGAATGCCATTTGTAGATGAAAAAAAATGTTATAAATCTCTTGACTTGGAGATATGCTCACAGTGCAACTAACGTGTATGCAAAATGCATTGTCAGAATTAAATTAAAAACTCACTTGTGAATAGTAGCATCTAAAACAGAAAGGATATATGATGATTTAACAATTCTGAATAGTTCTGCAGAACTGTAAATCCTACTGTGACTAATAAACTCCCCAAGGCAGAAGGTTGCACTCTTTTCTTTATTTTAACTTCCTAAACTAAAGTTTTTGAAGCTTCTCAGGCAAAGGAATTAAATTTCATGTAAAACTGGTCTTACGATCAGCATTTTACTACATTTCATCAATTTTATAACCTTCATGGCTTAAAATAAATGGATTTAATATGCTAATCATCATTATAGTACTATTTATTGAATATATATGTATATGTGTATATACACACAATATATGTACTGAGGTACCCTCTGTCTATATATAGCCACCATAAAAAAAAATGCTTAAAGTGAAAAAAGCATAAAATGGCAGACATAGCTCCAAACTTGAAACAAGGACACCTAACCTCCTACTCTACATCTTGTAACCTTTGGCTGTGTAATTTGGGTGAAAACATTTAAAATGCTTGCACTACAATTTATGAAGCATGACAAGGTTTTCATAAACCATCTCTAAAATTCCTTTCAGCTATGAGTTTACAAAAACAACATGATTCCTTCTTTTCATGATCTTCTTATGGCATCTTATTTCCACTATGGCTTTATTAAACACTTAACCCATTTCAAATATTTGGCCACTAAATAATTTGTTAAAGAGCACAGTGGCTTGGCTTTGATGGTTTTCTCTGTGTTTAGGAAAGATTGGTTTGATGAATAGATGGATGAATGGCTGGATGCATGAATGTGTGAACACAAAGAGAAAAAGTGAGCGGAAAAAGTTGGGGGGTAGAGAGAGTGAGAGCATGCACAAAAGAATCATCTCTGTTGTTAAAAAGAAAATAAAAGATTCATTGCATGTAGCATCTTTGCTAACTTTCAGTTAAGTTTATTCCTTTTATGATTACCTACCATATATAATTTATATGTTAGTCAAAATTAAGTGAGTAAAGAGATTAAAAAGTTTGAACTTTCTGACTAAAAAATAAAGATCAGCTATCTTTGATTTTATCTGGAATTATGAAATCCAACGAAACATTTATGCACAAATGTTTTATATAAGTTTTTCTAGATGATATGCTATTGATTTGCAAGAGGAATGTAGATGTGTTGATGCTTGGTTTCAATATTTAGAGTCTTTTATTTTAAACACAACTTGATAAGGTTGTTATAGAATATGTATATCTTCCAATAATTCTATTCACTGTGGAAAATTTCTTCAAGATTATCAAATTTTTTCTCAATATTGTTAGAGGAAATTATGTGCAGGATGAACACATAATTTTTTCTCTACTATCTTATCAGGTAAATAATGTTTACTCCACTTGCCTCTTAAATTTATAAGACACAAAATTTTCAATATTCAAACTAAAATACAAGTTTTTAGTATGATTATTAATTACCTTGTGTATGATTATTACCTTGCTAACTTGGGTTTTCTGGAATCATAATAATGCCTGTGACAACAAATTAACATGCAAGTACATTTTCAAGTCTACTTTTGTTTTAATTTAGGTTTAAGTGTAACTTATATTTTATCCATACATCTGAATATAGGTATTTTATTTTATAAGATTATATCTATTTTATAAGATTATACCTAATTTAATGTTAAAAAATATTTAATCAATGATTCTTGAGTGTCTAAACTATTCAGGCTCTTTTATACACAGTGTAAGTATAAAAATAGTTTATATGGCCTAGGAAATTATATTTTACTAATGTGATAAGGACTACCTCTGTGGTAGAGGAAACACCAAAAATAAAACCAAGAAGGAGAAAAATCTTCGAATGTTTGGAGACTTGTTGAGTTGGTTAGGTTAGTGAACTTATAAATATTTTATTTTAAAGGCATATTTGTGAATGTATTTTTGGGTGAAATGATTTTATGGTCTGAAGTACTGACTTATTTCAAGCACAAAAAATCTACACACACACACACACACACACACACACATAGACACACACACAGACACCAAGCATATATCTATTAGGTTTAAAGAAGAAATTTGGATTGTCATTTTAAAAATTGGCAAGTAAGTATATGTATTTTGGGAATATTTAAATACCTTTCTAAAACATAATTATGCTTTTTTTAACAGAAGTACTGTAGCTTGTCAGTTAGCTTTGAATTGTACAATAATTTATGAATTTTCAAAGGGCATACCTGCATTAATACTTTTACATATGACACTTCAAAATGAAAATTTAAGCCATTATCATTGCTTTAATATTACTATAAATTTAATTAAGTTGACAATTATATTTTTGTAGAACTTTGTCTAAATTTGGTATTTTTTTCATATATATGCTAATTGGTCCATTAGTCCGTGAAAATTGTTTTCAGTAGCATTACATGTAGTACAAACTCATAAACATTAATATTTTTCTAAGATATAAGAAGACACGTAAACATGATATAGTTTTCATTTAAAAATATATATTTTGGCCACTTGCATGTCAGTATGTTTGTATAAGGATTACATAAAGGCTTTATTTCTCCCCCCATAAAAGGAACAGAATATCAACCTTTAGTGATGGAAATGACTAAAAATTGCTGTAATAGGAATATTCAGGAGGTGTTCCTTTCCTGCTTTATTGATTGGTTATTCTTCCCTTCAGTTTGGCCAATAAGAAATATATACAGAGTACTGATGAAATGCTGTGTGTGTGTGTGTGTGTGTGTGTGTGTGTGTGTGTGTGTATCAGTGGTGGAATCATTATTTTATATTGACAGGTCTAATCTGCTTTTCCCATGAAGGTTATAAAATAAAACTGAGTGTAAAATCATGCTAATAAAAATACCTGAGAAGGATCTAGATGCTTTGACATCATGTTAACTACATAGTTAAGAATGTTACATTTGAGCAACTGTATAGTTAACAAAGTAGATCTAGTACCTATAGTATTGGATTATCTAGATTGGTAATATCTGTGTATTAATACAATGAATAGAGATGACTTTGCTGTGACTATTGGAAGTGGGTGAAATTAGAAAGGAATTTCTGTCCCAGGATCCTTCCTGTGGAACTAATCACATTGTTTTCAGAATGCTTGTGTTGAAGACAAAATATTGCATGCACTCCTGTAGTACAAAGTCAGTTTAAGATGAGATTTCTATAGCTGAAGAAAAAAGTAAATAAATAACTGGGATTTGAAATGTTGGATAAGATTTTCTGTTCTTTGATTACACTGTTTGCAATAAGATGAACTGTTTCTTCTGTGTACTTCCTTGCTGTTTGCAGAAAGATGAACTGTTTCTTTTATCCATTTTTTCAGTATATCTTAATTCTGCAAAGGATTGACTAATGTGCTATCATTTCTGCAGGTTTCTGCTGTTTATTAACCCAAGTTTAATGTTTAAGGCAATATTAAGTGTTCTGCCATGTAATAGTAAAATGCTTCCATCAAAAATGTATTACCAATACAGCAGAAGTCAATAACATCACCTGCTATAAAACAAGGTTGATAAGAAGCCCTTTTTTAAAGACTCATTTAGAATCCACGACAACTTGAAACATCTTTGTATAAACACACATTACTACTTTGCAAATAGACATTTAGATTATCTGATTTAAAATGAATTGGTTATTTCAGCTTCAATTATAAAAAATTTGTATCATACTTCCTAACAAACTATTAAAGAAATTTGTATATCTAAACCTGAGAGCATTAAATTTCAATGTAATGATTAATCTAGATCTACACAAGGATTATCACATATTAAAATAATTCTTATGAAAGCTGCTTAAATTAGCAAGATAGGTCAAACATTGTCTAAATGTTTTTACAAGAGCTTAGATTAAAAAAGCATTATCTGGTTCAGAAAAGACAGGTTAAGTAAAAATTAAAGTCTATAATATATTTGATTAATAAAATAATAATATTCTCATTAGTAAACATCTGATAACATATTAAGGAAGTACTCGATGTATATGTCAATTTAAAAAATTCTGGCCAGGCGCGGTGGCTCACGCCTGTAATGCCAGCACTTTGGGAGGCCGAGGTAGGTGGATCACGAGGTCAGGAGATCGAAACCATCCTGGCTAACACAGTGAAACCCCGTCTCTACTACAAATACAAAAGAAAATTAGCTGGGCCCGGTGGCAGGTGCCTGTAGTCCCAGGTACTTGGGAGGCTGAGGCAGGAGAATGGGGTGAACCCGGGAGGCGGAGCTTGCTGTGAGCCGAGATGGGTCCACTGCACTCCAGCCTGGGCAACAGAGTGAGACTCTGTCTCAAAAAAAAAAAAAAAAAAAAAAAAAGATTCTTCATTATTTTCTCTCAGGTTCTCAGCCATGGACAGGTATTCAAAATATATAGGAAACAAGGCTATGGCTTGAGGAGACTGATACAATCCATGCCAATATAAAAGAGCAGTGATGGCCAGGCACAGCGGCTCACTCCTTTAATCCCAGCACTTTTGGAGGCTGAGGCAAGTAGATCACCTGAGGTCAGGAGCTCGAGACCAGCCTGGCCAAAATGGTGAAATCCCGTCTCTACTAAAAATACAAAAAAATTAGCCAAGTGTGTTGGCGTGCACCTGTAATCCCAGCTACTCGGGAGGCTGAGGCCGGAGAAAGGCTTGAACCCGGGAGGCGGAGGTTGCAGTGAGCTGAAATCACGCCATTGCACTTTAGCCTAGGCAACAGAACAAGACTCCATCTCAAAAACAACCAACCAACCAAAAAAACAAAAAGAGCAGTGAAAAGATAAAGCCAGCTTCACACTGGCTTTATAATACACACTGTGTATATAATGATAATACACACTGTGTATTATCATTTAATACACACAATGTGAGGTTTAGACAAATGTGTTTAATACACACAATGTGAGGTTTAGACAAATGTGTTTAATACACACAACGTGAGGTTTAGACAAATGTGTTTAATACATACAATGTGAGGTTAGACAAATGTGAGGTGTAGAATTTGAGCATGTTGCTCAAGGTCGTATACTTAACAAGTGACAGTATTTAAAATCAGTTTGCTCTTAGAATCAATGTGTTTACCAAATATTCCATTACCAACCAAATAGTCAATAAAAGTTAGCACAGTGTTTATCATCATCATATTTACACATGGATAAAAAATGCTATAATTATCCATTAGGACTTACATTAGTTCCTTGAGAAATATTTATCCATTCCCTCTGCACAGAGATTTGAATGTCTTTACATTTTCTATAAATATTATTGACTTTACTATTATAAAAGATAATGAAACCCGTGTTCAAAAAAATGGGGGGAGTAAGAAAGGAAGGAAATGAAAAATAAATTAAGATCGCAAGAAAGGTTTGATTCCTATATATTCTATGAATGGGCCTCAAGAAGTTTTCTGAGCTTATTTCCTTTTATTCAGAAAAGAAATCTTCCAGCTATGAATTCCTTAAAAATTTCATGATATAAGATATCCAATGTATTGGATACTTTGTCATGTAGAAGCTTTTTATACCTATTATATTTTCTTCCCCATGATCTACCCGCAATAACACTTTGAGGTACTATTTATCATTCCATTTGGAAGAAGTAACTATATTCCTTCTCAGCTATTACACTGCTTCCAGTACAATGTGTTTCATTAATAAATAAAGTGCATGCTCTAAGTGAAAGTATATATTTTTTAAACACATAAGTCTCCTTGTCATATTTACAGAGGGCATGACAGAATATTTATGTTATTATTTAATGGCAAAACTCACTTCTTTCTAGGAGCAATTTTTGATGAATCTGCCAAAAAGGATGATGAGGTATTTCGCACTGCGGTTGGTGACCTTAACCAGAATGAGGAGATCTTACAGACTGAGAAAATCACATTTTCAGTGACGTTTGTTGATGGCAACAACCCTTTCCAAGCAGTTCAAGAAGGTAAGGTCATCAGTATTTATTTTGTTTTTTTGGTTCAATTCAAATGGCAATGAAATTATCTTTGATGAAACTTATTAAACATGGACATCATTTTTGTATCTTTGTTGATAATAGGGCATTATTTTCCTTGGAGATCACTGTTTTGTAGATGTTAATCTTGTATTCCAGTTTTGAAAGGGCAGAATGTGGAAAGTTATTATATTAATTGAAATATAATATGAAAATGAACAAATATTTACATGTAAAAGCTTTGCAACATTTTTATGACTTCAGTGTAAATGAAACATCTTTTTAAAATAGTATTTTCTAACAGAATGTTTACTTTGGACTTCTCTGAGATAACTGCCACCTTGGGTGTTGTTACAACTTGGGATGACATATCAGGTGAACTCATGACAAATGTACTGCTGCAAGAAAAACCCTTGGACACTACATACAAATCAAAGATTTTGCATTAGGACTCTAACATACTGACCTACGCTATAAATTTTACTCTCTACGAGGCACCAAATATTAAAGCACTTTCCTTCTTTTCCTCTGTAAACCTGAGTAAATTAAATTTTTTCATTGGTGCAAAGTAATGCAAATACCAATTATTTTTAATATATTGGAATCATCATTCCTATTATGAAGGTTTTGATTGAAAGATCCTAGAAAAATGGAATTTTCTGTTTGATTCTATTAATCTAATTAAACATTTAGCCTTGATCCAGAAAGCACTCACTTTAAATGAAACTATTGGTTGATAATTGGGAAGGTCTGAATGTTTGTGTCCCCTCCTACCCCGCTGCATAGGTTGAAACTGAATTCCCATTCTGGTGGTATTAAGAGGTGGGGCCTTCAGGAGATGATTAGGTCATGAGGGCTCTGTCCTCATGGATAGGATTAGTGCCCTTATAAAACAGGCCCAAGGGAACTTGCCTGCCCCTTCTGCCATTCGAGGACTCAGCAAGAAGGCCCCGTCTGTGAAGCAGAAGAAGATCTCTCACGAGACACCTAATCTGCTGGGCCCTTGATCTTGGATTTGCTGGTCTCCAGAACTGTAAGCAATAAATTTATGTTACTTATAAATTACTTAGCCTGAGGTATTTTGATGTAGCAGCCTAAACTAAGAAACTAGTCTACCTTATTTTTTATTGTGATGATGTATTTAAACTGAAGATAATGAATGCAAAATTAATTTAGTCAAATAAAACATTTGCCTCATTAAAAATTTAAATAGAATTTGGCAGAAGAAAAGGCAGATACCATATTAACTGTAACAAAGTTGGGCAGGATTTTTTTTGTAATGCAAACATTGAAAGAGTAAGGAAAATAAAAGTGTCTGAAAACGTGTACTTTTCATTTACTGTTTTATCTGCTTGATGCGCAGGTAACATTTATTGAAATATATTTTCAATCAATAGCACTGGCTACTGTTGAAACTTATTTATATTAGTTAGAAAATAGATATGTGATTGGTGGTCTAAAAGTTTTTTCCTGGTTAATGGAATGGAGTAGAAAATCATTATTTTTTGAAATGAATAGAACTGTTTTAAGTAAAAACTGGCTTTACAAAGAATAGGATAATAATGTTTGTAATAATACAATGAGATTTTAATTTTTACTAAGTAAACATTAATGCAAAAAGTCAGATTGAAATAACCATTCAGTTATTTACATTTTAAAATCAGAATCATCCCGACAATATAAGGCTTTCAATACTGGAAGTGTTAATAAATGTTAATAAATTCTCTATGGAAATATTTAAAAGCATTATAAATTAATATTAGAAATAATAGAAGGATCTGGAAAATCATAACATAGAATTTGAAGATATCAAATCATTTTAAAGATATATTCAATAGGAAATATATGTCATTCATTTTTAAGAAATCTGTATTATTTTTCTTTCTTAACTCTTATTTGTAAGGACCAGAATGTGAGCAGGAAAAACGTGAGGACTGATTTCTTTCTTTATTTTCTCAGTAACTACATATTAATAATTGTGAATTAACTTCAAAGACAGGCTAAACCACCTATGCTTTTTAAAAATTAACCTTGAGTAAAAAAGTAGTAAGAAAAAAAATGAAATGAAGACAACACAATGGTGAGAAACCTGAATTATAAATTAAGAAGAAAAAGTCCCTCACCCCTTTATAAAAGACTATAATTTGAAAAGTAATGACAGTTTTTTAAATACTACACCTTTTTTTTTTGTTTTAACATTGCTCTCTTTAATTATTCTGCTGCCAGCTAAATTCTGAAAACAAAAGTATCTTGCAATAGTGATGTGACGGCACTGAAAGCAAGTTGAGAGAGGCAATAAGGTTCCCAGATAGAGACCACTAGGTATTTGTCAAGAAAAATGAAAGAGCTGGACAGTTTGCCTGATGGTTTCTGATACTAACAGGATGTTCTCCACCAGTTATTGTGATGGTCAGCTTTGGGTAATAAACCTGAAATGAGTTCCAGGAAGCTTTAAAGACAATTTGTTTCCCTATTCAATATCAAGAAGGGTTTCAGTTAATGTTAGAAGTAAAAATAATTATTTATATAATTTTTTTTGTAAAACGGTGGCTTGAAAAAAATAAGAGAAAATATTCTATTGAAAGAGAACAAACAACCCATTCAGAAGCACTATTTTCTTCAATGTTTTGAGGAAGTAATTTAGGAGAAAACCTCAACTGTGCCATTGAAGATAGTGAACTTTCTCTCATGCAGTAACATGGTTACTGCAATACTATGCAAACTTGTATTGAGAGGGACTAACATCACCTTGTCTGTTTTCATTTTTTTATAGTCTAAAGAAGGAAAAAAGATTCAATGATACAATTATAAGTGATTGCTTATATATTAGCACTCCTAATGAATTTATAGAAAAACTCATGGTTTTGATCCCTCTGCCTGTTTATTCAAATTTGAAAGTCTCATCCTTGAACAAATAGCATCATCAAACATATAGATAGTAATAATGACAAATGATAATAGGGATCACTCAGAGGTTAGATAAGTAAAATCTAATAGCTTGAAATCCTCAATTTATTTTATTGTTAGAATTTCCTCTAATCAGCCACATTTAAGAGCTGGTTTTTTATTTTAAAAATCAAGATTTCTGTTCATTGTATCTTTCTACTGTTATCACTTAATAAGAGAGAGGAATTCAGTGACAGCCTATATAACCCATAAACAGTAATAAAGAATATTGGTGTTTTGGAAATCTTCCTTTGTAGCTTTGGCTACAGTACATTTTTGGATAGCAATTAATCCTTTAGAAAATGAGTTTCTAGACAGATACCTCAGTTATAACACGGGGTACACATTCCATTCTCTGGAGATCAATGACTGTATCTGTTAATTTTGTCAGTATTTGGTAACATTGGTTTCAGATCTTTGAAATACATGAATAATAGAAAAAAAATTCTGTTTTCACAAAAGTTATCTGGAAATAAATTACCTTTTTTGAGATTATTCTTTTTTCCTTTCTTATGAATGTATTTGTTGATAAGCCATTTTTCATCTTTTGTGTACTGAGCTGCAGGATATTAACCAAGGGCAAATACATTTTCAAACCTTAACTCACGAGGTTTTCTTGACAATTTTTTTTTTTTCATTTGGATAGGCTATTTTGGTATCTAGGATGTAGTGTTCTCCATAAAAAGATAAATACAAAAAGAAAAAAAAAAGGTATATGGGTTATTTTTAAAAACCTTGAGAATTATAGGGGTGGAAAATTATATAAATCTGGTTGAATATTTTCATAATTTAGATGAAATAATTGAGACCCAGAGAGGTTAAATAATTTTTCCTAGTTCTTCTAGGGTTACCAGGCTTGTGTGTAGCAGAAAAAGAACTAAACCAAGACCTCCTTTACATCACTAGTCCAGTATTTTTCTTGCTATATACCCACCCATGCATATATATAGACACACATGAGATAGCACAATGTATTATAGGACTTCAGTAAGTAATGTAAGGACTCAAAAAAGTAGCAGATTTATGTTTTGATATTTATTTGCTATTTATTATTTATGTTCAACCATGGAATAGTAGGAAAATTTCAATCTAGGTGATAAAGGCCAGTTACATTATATAAATCAATCTTGTTCTTTTGGCCTTGGTTTTCCTCATTTGTAAAAAATGAAGGAATCTGAATGTAATGTATTTTTAAGGTAACTTTCATCTCTATGCTTCTATGACCCTTAAGAACACAGTTCTAGAATTAGAACCTTATAGAAACGATCATTATTTAGTGTCCCTTTAGAGAAAGTTTCATGTTGCTGAAATTGCCTCCTAGTTTTTCTGTGTCTGACTTTAAAATAGATTAAACAGATATAGGGTATCCATTGTTTGTTCTGCCACCTCATTCAACTGTTCACCACAACCCACAGTACTCATTGCCACCAATAGAATTCAAAGGATCTTGTGCTGATTCCCTTAACCTGAACCAAAGTAGCTGTTCATAGGTTACTCTTTTTATTCATAAGTTACTCTTTTTATTTTCTCTTATAAATATTTTCTTCTGTGGCATCTATGTACAACATTTAGCATAAATGTACAAATATTTTTGTGAAAAACACTGCTGTCGTTTCTGAAAGCAGTACTTATTGTTTATATTGTTAGCTCTTAGCTGAGATGAACATAAAATGGGCCATGAAAGGTGGAAATTTATAAGAAAACAAAGTCAGGAAATGTAAAGATGGTATATTTGTAGAAATCCTCAAGTCAAAAGGTGAATGAAGTATGAATCCATATATAATTCTTACATGTATTTGATGTATTAAGAAGGAAGTGAAGCATCATTCTTTGATATTTAATGACAAGACTCAGCTAAACAATTTTGAAATAATTGCTCTTATTAGAAAAATACCTAAAAATAAGCTGCATCGTGAGTATAAGGGCAACATTATACTATAAAGTCACAAATGATTCTGTTTGAAAGAAAATGTATTAAACTATAATACTTTTTTATGTATTGCAAAACATTATAAACAATATCATTATAATTTAAAAACACAAGGTTTTTGAAAAAATGTCCAGTGCTTTTTGAAATATAAAAATTTGAATCAATATCTCAAAGTACCATTCAAAGAAGCAAACTCTTACTGTAATATGCAGTAATGGGATTCATTAAAGTTAAACTGTTGTGATGCTGGAAATATGAACACAAAATAAATGATATTTTTAATATGTATAAAAAAGTTGTAGTTGATAGAGATCATCTTGCAAGTTTCAGTCTGGTAGACCTTACGACTACTTCTTTGCATATCTTAACACCAGTGTTGATTACCCATTGCTCTTGTAAAAGGTAAACATTTCACTAATAAAATGACGATTTCAATTAGATCTGCCTCATATATCTTCTAAAATAAAATAATTTCCAGTATATGATTATGCTTATAAAACAATAAAACTGCATTCATTTTTGGTTTATGTTACCAATCTCATTTCTTTATAGTTATAAAAATACATACATATTTATTTCATGTGTGTAAATGGGATGACAGGAAATTAGCACAGTCAGAAAAAGTACAAGGAAATATAATTAGGAAAAAGCACATCTCCAAAACACATTACCATCCATGGTGAATATTTCTGGTCATTGATTAAATCTAAATAGTCTAGTCCAAAGAAGATGTAAATAGAATGATTTGTGTGGCTGCATTATTTGACACTTCTTTCCAGGGATTATTCTCATTTATATTTCATTTATTTGCCCACTGCTTTAATATGACATTTTTACTGTGATTTAAAAATCTGTTAATTTCAAACTTCTTACACTGGATTCTGCAACTTTCCTAGCATAATACTACAGTATATGTACCCCAACAGCCTGTGTTTCCTGGACCAATTTTGATAACTTCAATTCCAGCTTATTTTCTGAATTGTCTGACAATAAACTAAACTTGAGAATTGTTGTCTGTAGGAGCTGAGAAACAAAACTAGGAGATCATGTGGGTATGATTCTATTCATTCATTCATTCATTCATTCATCCATTCGTTCATTTATTCACTGTTTTCATTCCTACTTTCCTTCCCACATCAAAGTCAAGGTTGTGATTTGAGTCTCAATGTCTATCCCAGTGCTCTGGTTAACTCTGGACCATCTACATGCGTGAATTAGTGGAAGGAGCAAATCGTGTTGTTGAACAGCCATCTCCAAACACCTGCACATCAGGAGGGATGCTGGATGTCTATTCAGTGACTAAACCCCCTGTTTTCCTCTATGAGGGAAGATACTTAGCTTGGTCCTTTCCCCAGCAATCTCCTGCCAAAACCTGTATTACTTTTTCTCCTTGCCTGTCACATTCTAAAGACTGGGCCACAAGGTCTGGAATTAGAATCTATCTTATGTGTGATCTTTAGTGTCCATCATCAATGTAGTATTAAAGGACAAATAATTCTATGCTTGTTAGAGACAACACCAATATGCATTAAGAAAAAAAAACAGCTCACACAAACCTTTTCCACTGCAGAATTTCCCATTAAGAGCAATTAAAAATATATATATTTAGAACCTAATTTTGAGATTACTCAGTCAAATTAATTTATTCAAGTGCTTATTAAATGCCTAGTACTTCCAAGATTGAGCCAGCTACAATGGGAGATAACCGAAAAACAAAAGAACACAGCATATAACTCCAGGAATAAAAATGTATTTGAGGAAAGCTGTGGATTTTTAACCATGAAAAAGCATGCCGTTCCCCTCTACCTTTAACTTGAGGTTTAATTGTGTTAATAATAGAAGGAACAAGATGGTCTAGCTTTTTAAGTATACTTTTCAGGAAAGAGAGGTATTTTCTTTTTTTTACAATCATTATACCAAATTTATTTATTTATTTTTATTTTTTTAATTTATAAAGGAAAGAAGTTTAATTGACTCACAGTTCCACATGGCTGAGGAGGCCTTAGAAAACTTACAATCATGGCAGAAGGGGAAGAAAATACATTCTTTCTTAAAGAAGGTTATTACTTTACTTTTAAACAAAATATTCATGAAGATACAAATTGCATAGTCTAATCTTTTTTCCTGTTATTTGTTGTTTTACTGCTGTATTTGTATGTCTTTCCCTTACCTCATTTGATATCATACTCTTGAAGTAACAGGTCTCTACTACAGTGAATGGATTGAAATTCAGATGTTTACAGACCTCTACATCATAATTTTATAGCCTTTGTGCTTCGAGGACTTTTACCTCACTATCTACAATTGTGGTCTGTTGTGTTACCTCATAAAATATATATTTTAGCAATTTGTGCTGCTCTGGATTTTGTTTTATTTGGAAGAGTCTTTAGCAGCGTTCTGTGAAAGCTGTGTTTAAAGGAAGTAAAGATTTGTTCTTTTGTTGTCTGTGTTCTTTCTTCTACCAATTCTTTTCTCCTAATAATAGCACATCACTTTCTTGTATTCTTCTATGTCTGTATGTATGGTGCATGGATATGGTAACATAATTCACTTTTAATCAGTCTTTTTTGAAACTGACTCATTAGAGGAATCACTACATATCTTAAATTAACTCTGAATATCTGGTTGATTTGATTAAAAACCACATTTACCTACACTCTGCAGTTGTAATGAGAGATCATTATGTAGTCATAAAATAGTTTAAGTTCATGTTGACAAACCAATGATGACTTCAGTATATTTGGAATTTTCAATCTGTTATCACTATTATCAATATCCAACTTTTATATGATCCAGTTTACCTGGTTAATTTTAGAAGAAATAGCAAGCTGTCATTTACTTTCACATTTAACACCTATTTTTTGTTGTCCTTGACAAGTGTAATGAGGTTTATGGGAATCACACTGAATAGTCTTTTGGGACTCATGCAACAGTTTATTATCTTGTAATTTTCCAAATAATTATTACAGAAAAGCTCTCTTTTAAAAGGAACATGCAATAAGCCAGCGTGCAATAGGAAATTGCATATTCTGGGAAAAAAAAGAAAATGAATCCGCCAGTACCTTTTGGGTGCCTGTGAGCATTCAGTCTTGTGCCAACTACTCTGCACACTGTCATGCTCTCCATTGGCTGCCCTGTCATCTTACATGGTTAATTTGGCCTTTAATCTGTAACCTTGTGTTAGGTCCTGACCTATGTGTACCTCTCTTCTTTTTGCCCTACCATTATAGTGCTATTTTTAGATACTTTATTTAGCTCCCTTTTAATCCTTGACTCTCCATATTATACTGCAGACACTCAAAATGTCTACATTTAGTTTGGTATGTAAATCTTAAACTTGGTGTCATTTACCTTGCAGGGAAAAACATATATATTAAGTTCATAGCCCATGGAATTAGATACCTGCCTTTATGTATGAATTCTGCTCTATGTCTCATTATCTGTGGGCCCTTGAACACACCTACTATTTCTGAGTCTCAGTTTCTTCACAAGTAAAATGAGGATAAATACATACTCCATAGCATTAATATGATTATGTGATTATTCTGTAATGATTATATGGGATTGTAAATATGGTAGATGGGTTCCTCCACTAATCTAATTCCATTTTAATGACAGTGCTGTATGTGATGATTTAGTACCATTGCATGTGTCCCTCAGTAAGTTTTCACCCCTTTCCAATATTTCCTTCCCAAACATATTCTAGTACTTTTATTAGTGGTTCCCATGGATACCTCTGAGCCTAACCTTATTACCTGCGTAGTCAGCGACATATTTTTGCCCAAATGGGACTTTCCTTACCAAGATTTTGAGTGCTGTGGTTTTAAATATATATAATGAAATGCTTTTGCTTTTTTTTTTTTTTTTTTTTTTCTGTCTCTCTCTCTCTCTGTTTCCTTGGGCTGGTTCTGCTAGTCAGCACAGGAAGATGAGAATTATACATGTAGTGTAATTTATTTGGCAAATAGTAGTGATGTTGCAACATGTGTACTTAGGGTTGGGAGGATTTAAAATACCTTGTTACCATTTCTGGGAAGTAGAGAAAGGCCATGGAGGCCAAATTAAAGCTTTCTGATGATTTGTGTAGGCTTAATACAATCAGTGAAGTAAATAAGGCACTGAGTCATAGGTAAATGGAATTTGGCTGTAGAGCAACATAGTGTTGTAGGAGAGTGATATATGTGAAGGTTGAATATAGAAATTAATTCAAGGAAAGCTTTATGCTTTGAAAGATGGATCATCTCTGGCAAATTTATATCTGACATGATTGTTTAAAAGGTTATCTTTCCATGCTTTGCACATTTCATTGCAATTATACATAGGGAAATATTAACTTTAAAAACTCAGTCATTTGCTTATTTGAATTTCTTGTACTGTACTTCAAAAACACATGATATCATGTTATTTTCTTAAGAATTTATGCCTCACTTCAAAACAGATTTACTTTTTGGTCTTTGATAGACTAACGTGATATGATGGTTAGATGGGTTAAGTCCATTTCTTAAGCTATATTTCAAACATAAATATACATTAAAATGTCTACTATATATAAAAAATAGGTATTCCAGGCCATGCACCGTGGCTCACGCCTGTAATCCCAGCACTTTGGGAGGGCAAGGCAGATGGATCACGAGGTCAAGAGATAGAGACCATTCTAGCCAACACGGTGAAACCCCGTCTCTACCTAAAATACAAAAATTAGCTGGGCCTGGTGCCATACACCTGTAGTTTCAGCTACTCGGGAGGCTCAGGCAGTAGAATCGCTTGAACCTGGGAGGTGGACGTTGCAGCGAGGCGAGATTGCGCCACTGCACTCCAGCCTGGGCGACAGGGCAATACTTCATATATATATATATATATATATATACATATATATGTATATATATATATACATATATGTATATATATGTGTGTGTATATATATGTATATATATGTATATATATGTGTATATATATGTATATATATGTATATATATATCTCAGAATGTATTTTAGGGGAGGGTGTAGGTGGGGAAGCAGTTCACAAATCAAAGTCAGAAACAATCTTGGTATAGAGAATATTCTTGAATAGTATTACCTTGAATGCTAAGAAATATTTTTGTATTTTTGAATGTATACTTATACAAACAGAAAGTTCTGAAGTGGTCTCATGTACTCATTCATGTTATTAAAGCTGAGCAAGGTATAGAGGGCTCAGGTGAGAGAGGGTAACTAGAGGATTAAAAATTAATACACAAAACAGAAAAGGTCACATTCTTACAGGTCAAGGGATAAGATGTTGTCATATTAGCCTCATTCTACCTGCTTACAAATCCTGCTTTTATTGTTATATTTATTTGTTCAGTAAGCTTTAGTGTTTAGAACTGTGTTGCACAGTTCAAAGTTTTATCTCTATATTAACTCCAAGAACTACGGGATTGTGTAAAAAGACTGAACTGATGACTGACTATGGGGACTTTTTCGTTGATGCTGTTGTTGCTACTTTCTGTTGTTTGTTTTTCTTTTAAAGTCAGGCCCCTCTTCTGTAGGGCTGCTGTGGTTTGCTGGGGGTCCACTTCAGACCCTATTCACTTGGGCCCCTCCCACACCTGGAGGTGTCATCAGTGGAGGCTACAGAACAGCAAAGATGGCTGCCTGCTCCTTCCTCCGGGATCTCCGTCCCAGAGGGAAACCGACATGATGCTAGCAGGAATGCTCCTGTAAAAGGTATCTGGTGACCCCTGTTGGAAAGTCTCACCCAGTCAGGAGGCATAAGATCCAGGACCTCTTAACAAAGCACTCTGGCTGCCCCTTGGTAGAGGAAGTGCACTGTGCTGGGGGGACACCCATACATCTGGACTGCCTAGATTCCTCAGAGCCACCAGGAAGGACTAAGTCTGTTGATCCATGGAGACCGCAGCCGTCCCTCCCCCAAAGGGCTCAACCACAGAGAGACCAGAGCTCTGTCCCTACACTCCTGCCTGAAGTTGCTGAAATTCCTGCAGGGAGGCCCCATCCAGTGAGGAAGGATCAGTCAGGGTCCAGCCTAAAGAGGCAGTCTAGACAGGATCTGCCACAGATCAAGTGGACCTGATAGATATCAATAGAACTCTCCACCCACAAATAACAGAATATACATTCTTAGCAGAGCATGGCACTTACATTAAAATTCATCACATAATTAGAAGTAACACACTCTTTAGCAAATGCAGAATAGCTGAAATCATAACAAACAATATCTCAGACAACAGTGAAGTCATATTCAAACTCAAGATTAAGAAATTCACTCAAAACCATACAACTAAATGGAAATTGAACAACCTGCTCCTGAATGACTTTTGGATAAATCATGAAATCAAGGCAGAAATCAAGAAGTTCTTTAAAACTAATGAGAACAAAGAGAAAACATACCAGATTCTCTGGGACATAGCTGAAGCAGTATCAAGAGGGAAATTTATAGCACTAAAGGCCCACATCAAAAAGCTAGCAAGATGTCAAATTGACATCCTAACATCACAACTAAGAGAAATAGAAAACCAAGAGCAAACAAACCCCAAAGCTAACATAAAACAAGAAATAACCAAGATCAGAGAGGAACTGGAGATAGAGACATGAAAAACACTTCAAAAATAAATCCAGGATTTATTATTATTTATTTAAAAATGTAGACCACCTGCTGGAATAATAAAGAAAAGAGAAGAATCAAATAGACACAAGAAAAATGATCAAAAAGATACTGTCACTGACCCCACAGAAATACAAACAACCATCAGAGAATACTATAAACACCTCTATGCAAATAAACTAGAAAATCTAGAAGAAATGGATAAATTCCTGGACACATACCCCCTCGCAAGACTGAACCAGGAAGAAGTTGAATTCTTGAACAGACCAATAACAAGTTCTGAAATTGAGGCAGTCATAAATAGCCTCCCAAGGAAAAAAGCCCAGGGCCAGACAGATTTATAGCTGAATTCTACCAGAGGTACAAAGAGGAGCTGATACCATTTCTTCTGAAACTATTCCAAACAATTGAAAAGGAGGGACTTCACCCTAACTCATTTTATGAGGCCAGCATCACTGTGATACCAAAACTTGCCAGAGATTATAAAAAAATAAAAGAAAAGAAAAGAAAAAAAGAAAGAAAGGAAAAAAAAAGAAAAAGCTTCAGTCCAGTATCCCTGATGAACATCAATGTAAAAATCATCAATAAAATACTGGGAAACCGGATTCAGCAACACATCAGAAAGCTTATCCACAATGAAAAAGTAGGTGTCATCCCTGGGATGCAAAGCTGTTTCAACATACACAAATCAATAAACATAATTCATTACATAAACAGAACTAAAGACAAAAACCACATGATTATCTCAATAGATGCTGAAAAGGAATTTGATAAAATCCAACATCCCTTCATGTTAAAAACTCTCAATAAACTAGATATCAATGGAACATACCTCAAAATATTAACAGGTGTGTATGACAAACCCACAGCCGGTATCATACTGGATTGGCAAAACCTGGAAGCATTCAACTTGAAAACTCGCACAAAACAAGGATGCCCTGTCTCACGACTCCTATTCAACATAGTGTTGGAAGTTCTGGCCAGGGTAATCAGGCAAGGGAAAGAAATAAAGGTTATTCAAATAGGAAGAGAGGAAGTCAAACTGTCTCTGTTTGTAGATGACATGATCTTCTATCTAGAAAACCCCATCATCTTAGTCCAAAAGCTTCTTAAGCTAATAAGCAACTTCAACAATGTCTCAGGATACAAAATCAATGTGCAAAAATAACAAGCATTTCTATACACAAACAATAGACAAGCAGTCAAATAATAAATGAACTCCAATTCACAATTGCTACAAAATGAATAAAATACCTTGGAATACAGCTAGCAAGGGAAGTGAAGGACCTCTTCAAGGAGAACTACAAACCACTGCTCAAAGAAATCAGAGAGGACACAAACAAATGGAAAAACATTCCATGCTCATGGATAGGAATAATCAATATTATGAAAATGGCCATACTGCTCAAAGCAATGTATAGATTCGATGCTATTCCCATTAAACTACCGATGACATTCTTCACAGAATTAGAAAAACTACTTTAAAATTCATATGGAACCAAAAAAGAGCCTGAACAGCCAATTCAATCCTAAGCAAAAAGAACAAAGTTGAGCCATCACACTACCTGACTTCAAACTATACTACAGGCTACAGTAACCAAAACAGCATGGTACTGACAGAAAACACACACACAGACCAATGGAACACAGCAGAGATCTCAGAAATAAGAGTACACATCTACAACCATTTGATCTTAAACAAACCTGACACAAATAAGCAATGGGGAAAGGATTCCCTATTTAATAAATGGTGCTGGGAAAACTGGCCAGCCATACTTAGAAAACTGAAACTGGACCCCTTTCTTATCCAAAAATTAACTCAAGATGGATTAAAGACTTAAATGTAAAACCCAAAATGGTAAAAACCCTACAAGAAAATCTAGGCAATACCATTCAGGACAGAGGCAGGGACAAAGATTTCATGAAGAAAATGCCCAAAGCAATTGCAACGAAAGCAGAATTTGACAAATAAATATAATTTAACTAAAGAGATTCTGCACAGCAAAATAAACTACCATCAGAAGAGAAAACCGACAGAATGGGAGAAAATTTTCACAATCTATCCACCTGACAAAGGTCTAATGTCCAGAGTCTACAAGGAACTTAAACAAATTTAGAAGAGAAAAACAACTCCATTAAAAAGTAGTCAAATGACAAGAACAGACACTTCTCAAAAATAAAACAAAAAAACATTTATATGGCCAAAAACATGAAAAAAAGCTCAACATCACTGATCATTAGAGAAATGCAAATCAAAACAACAATGAGATACTATCTCAAGCCAGTAAGAATGGCAATTATTAAAACGTTAAGAAACAACAGATGCTGGTGTGACTGTGGAGGAAGAGGAACACTTTTACACTGTTGGTGGGAATGCAAATCAGTTCAACCATTGTGGAAGACAGTGTGGCAATTCCTCAAAGAACTAAAACCAGAAATACCATTTAACCCAGCAATCTCATTACTGGGTATATACCCAAAGGAATATAAATCATTTTATTATAAAAATACTTGCATGCATATCTTCATTGCAGCAGTATTCACAATAGCAAAGACATAGAATCAATCCAAATGACCGTCAATGATAAACTGGATAAAGAAAATGTGGTACATATACATGATGGAATACTATGCAGCCATAAAAAGGAATGAGATTATGTCATTTGCTGGGACATGGATGGAGCTGTAAGCTATTTTCCTCAGCAAACTAACACAGGAACAGAGAACCAGACACCACCTGTTCTCACTTATAAGTGGGAGCTGAACAATGAGAACACACGGACACAGGGAGGGGAACAGGGAGGGGACTTTTGGGGGTTATGGAGAGAGAAAGCATCAGGATAAATAACTAAGGCATGTGGGGCTTAATAGCTAGGTGATGGGTTGACAGGTACAGCAAACCACCATGGCAAACATTTGCCTATGTAACAAGACTGCATGTCCTGCACATCTATCTCAGAACTTAAAATATTTTTTAATCCTATTTATTATGTCTGACAAAATGGAAACAGGCAGGCTTTATGTCAAACCACTGTCCTTCAGCTTACCCACAATTTATGCCAGGGATCCATGTGAGCACAGAATAAATCACCAGTTGATATGGTTAGGCTTCGTGTTTCCACCCAAATCTCATTTTGAATTTTAATCTTCATAAGCTCCATATTCCCCACCTGTGAAGGAAAAGACCAAGTGGAGGTAATTGAATCATGCAGGCAGTTTCCCCCACGCTGTTCTCCTGATAGTGAGTGAGTTCTCGCAAGATCTGATGGTTTTATAAGGGGGTCTTTCCCCTTGCTTAGCATTTCTCCTTCCTGATACCTTGTGACGAAGATGCCTTGCTTCCCCTCCACCTTCTGCTATGATTGTAAGTTTCCTGAAGCCTTTCCCAGCCATGCTGAACTGTGAGTCTATTAAATCTCTTTCCTTTATAAATTACCTGGTCTCAGGCAGTTCTTTATAGCAGTATGAAAATGGACTAATACACCAGTGTACATTTTCTTTCTTTGGAAACTGCTTAACGCTTAAATAAGAGAAGGGGAGGCCAAATGACGGAAACTAGGAATTTCCAAGGTCAATTTATTCTTTCAAAAATAAGAATCATAATTGTTCACTTATTTGTAGGATACTTCTTATTCACGGTACACTAGATTGGGATTTATACAGATGAGTTAGACTAATTTAATTCAAGTACTCAAGGAATGTATAGTCTACTAGGGGCAATATACAAAGAGATCTAGAAAAGTTGATAATTTTATTTATAGTGGAAACAAGTGACATAAAATAATGATACTAAAATAACAGGTAGAATGTGTATGATTTAAAATCAAGGGCTCATTTTTTATAAGATGATGATGATGGATGCCAAAAACAAACAAAAAACCTTTAAGATTTCAGGTTGAGTAGTAGACAGACATGAAAATATGAAGGGAATAGCATTCCAAGCTATTTCATATGGGAAAGTAATTTGGAGGTAGGAGCTTGCTGTGTTGAGGAACTATATGTTCTTGTGGACACTCAAATTTTTATTATGTTGCCTTACAAATATTTATTTCCATCATCAATGTCATTCCTTGCTTGTCAACCATATTACTTGTGAGTTTTTTACCTAAATCAGCTTTGGTTCTTTATACTCCCCTTGGACATGGTGTGTATTCCAAAGGAAAACCTGGTATTCCTGCAGATCTCACTGACATTTTGGCATGGAGACTTTTTTACTGGACCCTTTTTAGATTTTAAATTCACCTGCTATAATTCTGATTTTGAATTTAATTATGGAAACATAAGAGCTTTTCCTGTAAGTGTTCTTCTTTCCAGGAAAACTAAAATAAATACCAAAATTTGTTTTTGAAAATAAATTTACTCAATTTTCCTGTTCTTCTAACAGAGTAATTCACAGAGATATATTATTGAATCCTAAGAAAGAAACCTCATTTTGTGGCTTTTATAGTTTTCTGTACACTTCTACAAAAGAGCCTCATTTGATAAAGCCAATAGTAAGAGACATTTATTCATAACTTATCACATCCAATGAACTGTTGAAAATACTTTGTTTTCTCCTGATCTTTATACTGACTTATGAGGTATAAGGTAGTTACTATTCTTATTAGCGTTTTTCAGATGAAGAAAATGAGCAACAGCTGGGTTAGGTTAACTTATTACACCTGGAACCTTTAGACTAGTGGCTAGAACACTACTTTCTCTTTAAGTCTGCTGATTGGGAGGTTCAGGCATGTTTCAGTGAGAGGAAGAAGAAAGAAGGTAAGGCATTTATTTTCTGTCTTCTGTGTGTGGTTGTCTTAAGCTGACTGTACCTCAAACAAAATTGATGTATCTCTTGATGCATCCTGCTCTGTATCACTCTCTTGAAATTCACTGTCTTGTCCTTTATCCTTTGGGCCTGGAACTGGTACCACCTCACTGCTACTAGCTCTGGGTTTTTGCACTATTCCCCTTTCGTTGGCTGCACTCCACCCAGACCTGCGTAATTTAACCCATTGAAAAAGAAGCCCTACCTAAATTATCCTATTTTGAGTTGCCATTGTTTTCTATTGGAATTTTAACCAACATCATTATTTAACTCATATTTGTCTAATCTAATCAGAAAGTGTTACATCTTTGATTGTATTATAAAGTCAATCTATGTATCACATTACAAAACACAGTAAGAGTGCCTCACAAAGATTTCTAGCTTCTGTGCATTGCAAGATAAAATCTGTATGTTCACTTTAATGTTGCAGCAAAGGTCGACATGATGTTGGAGATACTGAGTGGCAGCACCCCTTCAAAAAGGCAGTAAGTCTGAGCAGAAACACAGCTATCTCCAAATTGCCAATACACAGCATAGTTGAGTGTCTGAACTTACTCATTTATGCCTGGTTGCAATTTTTTGAATTTTTGCAATCAGACCTTGGTAATTACCTTGAGCAGCAGGATATAAATAACTCCCACATGCTTAGCGTTCCAATAATGGAACACTAGGCATAAATGGGTCAAGGAAACATCACTATTTTTAATTTAAATAATATGACAAATGAAATAAACACGAATGTTAATGCTGAAGTTATATATTTAAAATGTCTTCTTTTAAGCCTCTACTTTGATTAAGGAAGTTGATGAATCAGTTATTCAAAAATTTTTTAATATTTTATTTTTTGTGATAAGAATTTTTCAGTATTTTTCCTTTATTTCATTCTTTGTAGGAGCGTTATACTGTGTAAACTAGACTCATTATTAAGTTACTGGGGATGGGGAAGAACCGCAAGTTACTGGTGAACATTTTTCATAGCCAAGATTTTCTTTTGCTTGGTAACTTTCTGTCACCTATTACCTAGAATAATAATGAGAAAGTAACGAGTTACAACAGGCTTGTTTGCATCTCATATCTTTTTATTTCCCAGACTTACTCATTAAATAAGTGCTAATGAACAGCAAATGGCCAAACACCAGGCAGTAGAGCAGGCAGAAGAGTAGGAAAGGTCTTACAAGATGTGATCAGTATAATAAGGTTCTCAACTCCATCACTAATTCAACATTGTTCAGCCTTTCAGCACAAGACACTGAGGTAGAATTAGCGAAGAATGTAGAGGTAACTTAGAAGCACTCTACCTCTTCCAAAGCTCTAAACTATGAATGAAGATGAAAAATGTGTGCGTAAACAATAGGATAACAAGGCAATATGTGTAAGTTCTGTGAAGGAGAAACAAAATACAAAGTTCAGTAGAAAAAGAGGTGACTTATAACTAAGGATGGCAAGTTGAGGGGGGAAGGAAAAAAATTAATGAAAGGGAAAAGTAGTAAGCTCTGCTTTCCTTTCTGAAAGGAGAAAGAGTCTAAGCAACAGAATCAGGTATATTCAAAAATAAATCCTTGCGACTGATAGAAAAATGGGAGGTAGGGGCTGGAAGATATTGAGAATGTAAACATCATGCTGCAAGGACAGAAACAGTAACTTTTCTCTCAAGATCTGTGTCCTATTCCCAACTTCAAAGACACCTCTTTCCCAAACTAGTGGTACAATAGTGAATTCAGCATGGAAAGACTCATGATTCAGCAAGTAAAATTGAAGACTAATAAAGACATTAATAAAGATATCAACCTTCATATACCAAAGTCTTATTATTTCTTTTAAAATGCAGCAAAAGTAATGAAAATGGTTTGAGTTCAAAGATGCCGCTTCAAAGGTACAATGCCTCCACTGTGTTTTAAGAGCAAGTGATATTTTAAAATAATTATTCCACATCTTCAATGGAGTAATTGCTTTTCACATTAAAGAAAGAGATAAGCGCCCAAGTTTTATAATATAAAAAGTGCTATGCATGTGTATTAACTAATTCTCTCAAAGGATTTTTACTACACATTTGGCATTGTGTGCTATAACTCAGAGTGTCATGGTGCTGTGCTCTTACATGAAAACATGGATGGTTTTCTAACTGAGTTAGACAGAAGTAGATAAAGAATATCAATATCATGTACTGTGGTTCCTTTATATGCATAGTTTATGGTTACTTTTTTTTCATTAAGTGAGATAATGTTTTAACATAAGTATTTTTATTGGTCTGATTATTACAAGTGGCCATTGAGCTTTGTTTATTCTGAATAAAACAAGCTCTTCAATTTGTAAAAATTGGCCACTTTGTTAATCGTTCATTTATTCTTTCACCCAAATATATATTGAGAGCTTATAATTTGCAAAATACTGTAAATGCTAAATACCAAGGTGCATCAATGTGCTTTCTGGTTCAAAAATTTGTTGTTTAGCAAATAAAAGACATAAATAACATTAATATAGATGTAAACAGTCATAATACAAAGTACAGTAAGTTATAAAGTTTTCATTAGCAGTAAAGATGAAGTGTTAGAGGATTTTGAGAAGCACTGATGTTGGTATGCTTACTTTCTGTTCTTCACACACAGCTTGAAATACTTGTTTTTCCTTATATGCTTAGTGTATCCCCAATATTTGGTACCAAATATATAACAGTCTGCTTGAGGTTATTTAACATTATTTCAGTCTTGTTGAGAACCTTACTATGTAGTTAAGTTTTCATTAATTTAATTAATGTAACAAATATTTATCGAGTGTCTATGTGCCACGTATTAGTCTAGGAATTCATGGTACCAGTGTAAAACAAAATATCTTGCTCTCTGGGAATGTATATTCTAGTTGAAGAAAAAAAATAATAAAGACAATTCCAGATTGAAGAGTTAGTGTGAAAAAAAATGAAGTAGCATACTAGGCATAATCATGATGATGGTGGGGTGCCATTTAAAATAAAGTGGTCAGGAAAATCGCTTTTTGAGAAGATGACTTTTGAGCAGAGACCTGAATGATGAAAGGGCAAAAGTGATGTGGCTCTCCAGTGGAAAGCAGAGTGTACAACAGTTACTGGAAATAATATATATTATATATATAATAATATTAGATCACTATAATTTTTCTTTCTTCTCGTGACCACATTAGTACCTTATTTCCATTTATCATGTAACTGTCATATCTTTGAGAATACCTTCTTCAATTATCTGACCACTACTTGCAGTCACTTACATTTTCACACCCTGCCTTGTTTTGAAAATTCATTTTTAAATCGAAATTACACATACTATAGATGCAGTTTATCTGCATATCTGATTTTATTTAGAAACTCTGATCTTGAAAAGAGAGCCAGTGTATCTGTTAATTAGGCATAATCTCTTTACTATTGAAAATGTGTGTGGATTATCACTATTATCTGTTACCATAATTTTAATAAACTTTTCATCCACAATGTTAAACTATTCAAAAGAGTCCCTTACCCTCTTCTACAGTAGCAGAGTTTTAGCTGGGTTTATGGTCCCCCAAATAAGACTACATTTCATACATTTCCTTGATCCTATACAGAGGGCCAATGGAATGTGAACGGAGGTGTGGACAACTTCCAAGTCATTTCAACTCAAACACAAGCTCTTTGCCTTAGACTGACACTCACCCCCTTTCAATGACCTGGAATATTTACGTTGCTGGGACCCAGTTTTTACTAGGCAGATGGGGACAATGCATTAGGGGATGACTGAGCAACAAGATAGGAGGAACATGATTCTCCTGTAGAGAAGAGTTGCCCTGGCTGGACTGCTATGAGTAAGAGAAAGGCATCTCTGTCTTACTTAAGACCCACTTTATGTGTGTGATATTGTTCCACTTTTAACCCTAAACATGACAATCATACCTGTCTCTAAATATTTCACTACGTGTAACAGAAGTATCACTCTGCCCACCTTAGTAAGGATATCCAATTCTGAGAACTCAGATGCTCCACTTCTGTTTTTTACCATTTTCTTCTTTTCCTTTCCCTTCCCCCTCCTTTTCCACTTCCTCTTCCTTCACGCTGTACTGAGACATCATTTAGTTCATCTTATTAAAATGTACAATTAAACTATTAATAGTAAGTTTACAGAGTTATATGGCCATCACCAAAATCCAGTTTTAGAACTTTTCCATCACCCAACAAGCTCTCTCAAGTCCAATCAATTGACAGTTCCATACTACCTTCAAGCCAACCACGAATTGTTTCTATAGATTACCCTCTTCTGGGCATTTCATTAAATGGAATTAGATAATACAAAATCTTTTGTGTCTGGCATCTTAGAATGAGTTTTGATGTTTATCTATGTTGTAGCAAGCGACAAGATTTTTTTCTTTTAATGATGAATAGTGTTCTATTATAGGGATATATCATTTTGTTTTTCCATTCAATAATTGAAGAAACTTAGTTTCCAGTTTCTCTTAGGAAAAGTGCTGTAATGAATATTTATTGAAGAGTCTGTATATGTGTCTGTGTGTGTGTGTAGGTGTATATATATGTGTGTGTATATATATGTGTGTGTATATATATGTGTGTGTGTGTATATGTGTGTGTGTGTGTGTGTGTGTGTGTGTGTGTGTGTGTGTGTGTTTTAGCCTGCTTAGGCTGCCATAATAAAATACAACAGACTGGGTGTCTTAAACAACAGAAATTTATTTTCTTACAGTTCTGGAGTCTGAGAAGTCCAAGATCAAGGTGCCAGCCGGGTTGAAGTCTGTTGAGAACTCTCCACTTAGGTTTCAGAGGGCCACCCTCTTTATATGTACTCATATGATCTCTTCTTTGTGTGTGCATGAAAACAGAGTGTGCTCAAGCCCTCTGATTTCTCTGCATAGAAAGACACTAATCCTATCAGACAAGGACTCCATCCTTATGCCGTCATTTAACCTTAATTACCTCCTTAGAGGCCCTGTACTAAAATTAATCCACACTGAGCGTTAGTGTTCAACATATGAACTTTTGAGGGGACACAAACATTCAGTCATAGCATCTTACTAGGGTAGATATTTAGGGAGAAATTGCTCAGTTTTATGATACATTAATGTTTATCATCTTATGTAACTGGACAGCTGTTTTCCAAAGCTTGTGTACCATTTCACATTCCCACCAATTTCTTCACATTTTTGCCACTTTTGTAAAATATGTGAAGTGGTATCTGATTATTGTTTTACTTTGTATTTCTCTAATGATTAGTGACATTGAGTATCTTTTTACTGACATCTGTGTATTTTCTTTGATGAAGTGCTTGTTCAAATCATGCATACATATTTATTTGAGGTTTTTTGACAATCTTATTTATTTTGAAGTATTCCTTTATAATCTTGATAAGAGGTTTTTTTTAATCAGATACATGTTTGCAAATATCTTCTCCTAGTCCATGATTTTTTCCCCTATTTTCTTAGTGGAGTATTTTAAAATGCAAATTAAAAATTTTGCTGCAGTTATTTTTTAAACTTACGTGTTTAGCTTTGATATTGTATCTAAGAATATAGTCCAAGGTCATTAAGATTTTTTTTCATGTCTTCTAGAAAATGCCTATATTTAACTTTTATATGTAAGTCTATCTGTTATTTTGTGTTTGTGTTTGAGTATGGTATGAGGCACTATTTTGGCATGGGGAAATCCAATTTAACCTGAACTATTTCTTAGAAAGGTTATCCTTTCCCCTGTTGAATTATTTTGGCACTTTTGTTGATAGTATATTGACCATGAATATAGGAGTCTATTTCAGAATACTCGTCTTCCATTGATCTAAATTCCTGTCTTTATGCTAGTACCATATTGTAGCTTTATGGCAAGTTTTGAAATCTTGAACTGTAAGTTTTCCAACATTTTTTTTCTTCCTACCGACTTATTTTTGGTTATTGAGTTCTCCTTGTTTTCATATAAATATTGGTGTCAGCTTGCCAGTTGCTGCAAAATAGCATGCTGGGAAATTAGTAACAATTCTGTTGAATGTATAAATCAATTTGGGGATGATCACCATCTTAACAATATGGAGTATTTCAATTTATGAATTTAGAATACATATCCACCTATTTATATCTGCTTTAATTTCTATGCAGAAAGATTTTTTGGTTTTCATTGTACAAATCTTGCTCTTCTATTACGTTATCTTAGGATTTTATTCATTTTGATATTGTGAACGGAATCATTTCTTGTAGTTATATTGTTCTTGCTAATGAATAAACTCTATTTTTTTGTATTTTGATCTGAAAACTTATGGCCATGAGGAACTCAATTGTTTGTTGTGAAAGTTTTTGTGGATCTGTCAGGATTTTCTGCAAGTAGGATCATGTTATGCAAATAAATACATTTACAATCCTTCCTTTTAAATCTAGATGCCTTTTCTTTCTTTTATCATTTTCTGGTTGCAGTGGCTTGAACCTCCAGAACAATGGTGAATGGAATTTTGAAAGTAAAAACCATTTCCTGTTTCTAATATTAAGTGGCAAGCATTTAGCCATTGAGCTTTAAATATGATGTTAGCTGTATATTTTCCAAAGATGCTATTTATCATGTTGAAGAAATTTCCTAATACTCAGTTTGTTGAGGGTTTCTAATCATAATTGATGCTGAATTTTTTGAAATACTTTACTTGCTCATTGAGGTGATCATGTGGTTTTTATCCTTTATTCTGTTGAGATGGTATGTTGCATTAATTGATTTTCAGATGTTCAGCCAAATTTGCATTCCTGGGATAAGTCTTTAAAGGTTATGGAGTAAAATCTGTTTTACGTATTACTGAATTTAGTTTGCCAATATTTTGTTAAGGACTCATGAATCTGTATTCATGAGATATATTGATCTGTGATATTCTGTTCTTGTGATGTTTTAGTATTTCTTTGGTATTTTAATAATGACTTCAAAATAACTTGGGACGTCTGTCTTTCCCTTTTGTTTTCTAGAAGGCTTTGTGAAGGATTGGTATTATTCCTTCTTTAAATGTTTGATAGAAGTTAGCAGTATGTTCTGAAGATTTTTTGCAATAAGATTTTGAATTATTCAATTATTTACTTGCTTTGATCTATTCAGATTTTTCTCATCGCTGAGTGAGTTTGATACTTTGTGTCTTTCTAGGAATTTGTCTATTTTATCTGCTCTGCTAACATGAAGTTGTTGATAATTTTTTTTTATAATCCTGTCTTGTTGGTAGAGAGGTTCTCTTTCATTCCACATTTTCGCAATCTGTACCTTCTTTAAATTTCTGTCAGTCTAGCAAATGAATCAACTTTTGATTGTAGTGATTTTTCTCCTTTGTGTTTCTTTTTTATTTCACTGATTTTGCTCTTTATTATTTCCTTACTTCTGTTTAATTTGTGTTATTTTTGTTTTTTAAACTTTTTTACTTGGCACATGATAATTCTGCATATTTATGTGATACATAGTGATGTTGAGATACATATAATATATAGTGATTATATCAGGGTTATTATCATATCCATCACTTCAAACAGTTATTTTTCTGTGTTTGTTGGTACATTCCATATTCTCCTTCTAGCTATTTGAAACTATATATTATTAGTCACTATAGTCATCCTACAGTACTATAGAACACTGGAACTTATTCATTTCATCTAGCTGTAATTACGTGTGCTTTGACAAATTTCTTCCTATCCTGCCTCCTCTCTACACGTCCCAGCTGCCAGTATCCTCAGTTCTACTTTATACTTCCATGAGACCAGTTTTCTTTTAGCTTCCAAATATGAATAAGAACTATTTGCTTTTTTTCTGTCTTAAGTTAGCAACTTAGGTTATTGACTTAGGATATTTTTTTCTTTTCCAATAAAGTCGTTTAAAGCCATAATTTTGCAATTAACACTGCTTTACCTGATTGCTATAAACGTAAACATGTTGTATTTCTGCTTTTATTCAGTTCAACAATTTTTTTTCCAATTTTGTCTTGTAATTTATTCTTTCACCAATGGGTGCATTGTTTAATTTCTGAATATTTGTGGACTTCTCAAATTTCTGTATCTTTATTTCTGTTTTTTCCCTATGTGACCAGATAGAATACTGTATGATTTCAATCATTCTTGATTCATTGACACTTACTCTATAGTCCAGTGTATTCTGTTCTGGAGTATATTCATGTGTGCTTGATAGAATGTATATCTGCTATTATTGGGTAGAGTGTACTATAGATGACAGGTCAAATTTGTTGATAGACTTGTTGTGGTATTGTCTTTCCTTGCTGATTTCTTGCCTATTAATAACTGAAAGCGGGTATTAAAATCAATAGCATTTCATTATTGCATTCCCTAGTCTATCTTTGATTCTATCATCTAGATTTGCCTCACATATTTAGGTCTCAGTTTCAGGTATTTACATGTTTAGAATTATCATATTTTACTGATGAATTTAGTCTTTTATACTTTACTATGTTTTTTTTTCTTTTAGTAACCTCATTTACCTTAAAACTTATTTTGTCTGCTATTAATTATCTTAGTCTGGTCAGGCTACCACAACCAAATACCATAAACTGGGTGGCTTAAACAATAGTAATATATTTCTTAAAAGTCTGGAGACTAAAAGTCCAAGAACAATGTGCCAACAGTTCCAGTGCCTGGTAAGGGCTTTCTCCTTGGGTTGCAAATGCCTGCCTTCTCACTGTATCCTAACATGGTCTTTCTTTGATACATACAGAGGTGGGGTGGGGCAGGGAGAAACACAAAGCAGGAAAACCCAAAGGATCAAGCTCTCTGATGCCTTTTCTTCTAAGGACACTAATCCCATCATGAGGGCTCTGCCTCTTGACCTCATCTAAATCCAATTACCTCTGAAAGACACCATCTTCAAAAACCCATCACATTGAAGCTTAGGGTTTCAACATATAAATTTGAGAGGAAACAATTCAGTTCATAATATCAGTGTAGCTACACTAATTCTTTTATGGTTACCATTGCATGCAGTCCATCGTTATACCATCCACCTATTTGTATTTGTGTTTTAAAGTGTTTCTCTTACAGACAGCATAAGATTAGATCTTTTTTCTTAATCCAGTCTCAAAATGTATGCCATTTACTATAGGTGTTTAAATTATTTATATTTATTGTAATATTTCATATCATTGGATTTTTGCCAGAATTGCGCTTTTTATTTCTATACCTTATCATATTATTCTGGCTATTCTTTTTTACTGTGATCTTTTTGTTAAATATATAAATTGAAATGTGTCATTTTAATTCCTCATTAGTTTTTGTACTATATATTTATGAATTATTTTCTATTTGTGCTAGGTATTACAATATGTGCCTTAATGTATCACAGTCTACTTCAGGTTAATATTAACTTGATTCCAGTAAGATACACAATATTGCTCGAATAACTTCTACCCACTGTTGTTATTTCTACTCACTGTTATTATGCTGTTATTGTCTTTATATGTTGTATGTTCAACAACACAGTTTTGTAATTGTGATTTATGCATTTCTTTTAAATCAGTTAAACAAAAGAGAAAATAAACTATGTACACTATCTTCATATTTGCCCACATAATTATCTTTTCCATTTCTTTCATTTGTTTGAGTGGATTCAAATTAGTGTCTGATTTCATTTCCTTTCAGAATGAGTGCTGCTTTAGTGTTTATTGGAAGAAAAATCTGCCAGCAACAGATTCTCTCAGTATTTTAAAATTTGGTAATATTGTGATTTCACCTTCAATTTTGAAGGATAGTTTTCCTGGATGTAGGATTCTTGGTTGACAGATTTTTTGTTTGTTTGTTTGTTTGTTTTGTTTAAGCAGTGTCTTTCCACTGCCTTCTGGCCTCCTTTGTTTCTTGTAAAACATCAGCTGCTAATTTATTATGGTTTCATTGTAACTGATGAGTTATATTTCTCTTGTTTCCTTTAAGTTTTTTTCTTTGGCCCTGTCTGTCAGTAGTTTGACTATGATCTGTCTAGGAATGGATGCCTTCAGGTTTCTGCTAACTAGATTCATTGAACTTATTGAATATATGAATTTAATACTAGCTTCTTGAAATTTAGGGAAATCTTTACCAATAATTTCTTTATATTTTTCCCCTCTTTCAGAGACTCTTATTACATCATTATTATATATGTGTGTTTTTGTTATTATATGTTTTGTTTTTGTTATTTGTTTTTTTCCTCAAAGAAAAAACCAGTTGTTAGACTTAGCATACAATGTTCCTGTATTTATTGACTACAGGGACATTGAATTTCTTTCTTGTATTTATTGATATCTGGGAGTATTTAGATAATATATTATAGCATATTAGGTTTGCAATCCCTTGATATTTGTTAATAATTTTGTTTGCTTTTTTGATTGCTGTTTTTTTCTAGAGAATCATTCTCTCCTAAATCTTTTGTGCATTTTTGGCAGTCTTTTATTTTTAAGATGCTTAAACTTGGCCCATAATAATGGCATATATTTATGGGGTACATAGTAGTGCTGTGTGATACATGTAATGTATAGTGATTATATACACTAATGTATAGATCAGGGTGATTAGCATATCCATCATTTCAAAACTTTATTATTTGTTTATGTTGGGAACATTCAATATCCTCTCTCTCGTTATTTGAAACTATATAATATTTAGTTAACTATAATTATCCTACAGTGCTATAGTACACAATAATTTGTTCCTATCTAGCTCTAATTTTGTGTCTGTGTACCCTTACTACCCTCTAGTATCCTCAGTTCTACTTTTGTTCTTTAAAGGATCTAGCATACAAGTACAGATTGTGCAGGTTTGTTACATAGGTACACATGTGCCATGGTGGTTTGCTGCACCTATCAACCCGTCATCTAGCTTTTAAGCCCCGCATGTATTAGGTATTTGTCCTAATGCTCTCCCTCCACTTGTCCCCCACCCCCGACAGGCCCTGCTGTGTGATGCTACTTTTCACTTCTGTTATATAAATTATTTTTAGCTTTCATATATGAGTGAGAACATGCAGTGTTTAACTTCTGTTTTTGGCTTATTTCACTTAATGTCCTCTAGTTTCATCCATGTTGCTATAAATGACAGGATATCATTCTTTGTTATGTCTGCATGGTAATTTATTGTGTACATACCACATTTTTTATCCAGTAATCTGTTGCTAGATTCCTTGGTTTGTTTCATTTATTGTGTACATACCACATTTTTTATCCAGTAATCTGTTGCTAGATTCCTTGGTTTGTTTCATTTCCTTCCTTTTCTCTACATCCCGGCCAGCATTTTTTATTTTTTGTTATTTTGATAATAGCCATTATAACTACAGTATGATATAACATCATTATGGTTTTCATTTTAATTTCCCTGATGATTAGTGATAGTGAGCATTTTTTTGTATACTTGCTAGACATTTATATGTCTTCCTTGAAGAAATGTCTATTGAGGTCATTTGCCCTTTTTTTAATTAGATGATTTTGTGTTGTTGTTGTTGAGAAATTTGAGTTTCTTTTATAGTCTAGATATTAATCCCCTGTTGAATGAGTACTGTGCAAATATTTTCTTCCATTCTATAGGTTGTCTTTTTATGCTGTTAATTGTTTCCTTTGCAGTGTAGAAGCTTTTAGGTTTGACATAATCTCACTTGTTTATTTTTGCGTTGTTGCTGGCGTTTTGAAGTCTTCCTCATAAAATATTTTCTCAAATCAAAGTCCTGAAATATTTTTCTTATGTTTTCTTCTAAAAATTATATATTTTCTAGTCTTACATTTAGATCTTTGATCTATTTTATTTCTGCATAGTGTGAAAGGGGGAGGATCTAGTTTTATTTTTCTGCCTATGGATATCCAGTTTTCCTAGCACCATTTATTGAAGAGATTGTCTTTTCCTTAATGTATGTTCTGGATGCCTTTTTCAAAAATCAGTTGGCTGTAGATGTATGGATTAATTTCTGGGTTCTCTTTTCTGTTTAATTGGTCTATTTCTGTTCTTATGAAAGCACCCTGCTGTTTTGGTTACTACAGCTTTGTAGCATATTTTGAAGTTTGATAGTGTGACACCTTCAGCTTTGTTCATTTTGCTTAAGATTGCTTTGGCTATTCAGATCCTTTTGTGGTTTCATACAAATTTTAGAGATTTTTTTCCAATTCTGTGAAGAATGTCATGAATAAGAGTTGCATTGAATCTATAGGTTGCTTTGGGAAATATGGTCATTTTAGCAATATTAACTCTTCCTATCCATAAGTATGGGATGCTTTTCCATTTGTTTCTGTTATTTTGGGTTTCTTTCATCAGCATTTTGTTGTTTTCTTTGTAGGGATCATTCATCTCCTTGGCCAAATACTATACACTTCACTGAATAAATACTTACTATTCTGAGGTAATTTATTACTTTTGTATCTCCTGTTAGTGGGATTATGGTTTTTATTTATTTTTCAGGTAATTTATTGTCTGTGTACAGAAAGACTACTGATTTTTGAATGTTGATATTCTATCCTAAAACTTTTTGAATTTGTTTAGCAGTTCTGAGAGATTTCGTGTAGTCCTTACATTTTTCTAGATCCTGTCTTCTGAGAGTGGGGACAATATGGCTTCCTCCTTTCCAATTTGGATGCCGTTTATTGCTTTCTCTCTGATATCTCTGTTTAGTTTTTGTTTGAATTTGTCTTTGTTTTTTTAAGCCTGGATATCTAGGAGTTGCTTTTGAGTACTATAGCTTAATGGTCAGCCAAGGATTATTCAGAGCTTGTGTTTACATAGTTTGAGTAGATTTTCCACTCTTTGCTGATAGGTCAGTGGAGAAACTTATTTAAAGTTCAGGCACTATGTTGGCATGCCTTTGCTTTGCATTTTGATAATTCTATTTGTGTTTCTTCTGTGACAGTGCAAGGTCTTATGTTGGAGCAGCAATATGTAGGCAGCTAGAGCCCTCTCTAGTATTTCCTGAGCATATGCATAACTTTGCTAATATATGCAGCTTCCCAGACCAGGAGGGGCTTATAGAGTTTATCAAGGACCACTGTGTTGCTGTCTCATTCCTCAGATCTTGTAAAATTTCTGGCTAGTATTCTAATCTGTTGCTTGACCAAGCTTGTATTGCAACCTCAGTTTTGTTGAGATGTTGGCCTTCCTTGATTTTTTTAAATACCAAAATTGTTATCATTTTTGGCAATTCCCTGAGTATTGTTTTCTCTACACACCATTCCAAATCACATCAGCTCCCCTCCCAACCCCGGCATGGAAGCTGTTGGTTTTTATGGCTTTCAATGCCATGCTAAAATTCAGTGTCATGCTAAAATGACACAGACACACTCTTCTTATGTAATGTTCAGTATTTTCAGTATTTGCTATTAAATAAGTGATTTCCAATTTGTTGTATGTCTTTGTTTTTTTGTTTGTTTGTTTGTTTTTAGAATCCTTAAATAGTTTCACACATGAGTTTTATTTAGTTTTATCATTGCCTTTAAGGAGATTTGCTGAGCTCCTTATTTCGCCATTTGCGAAGTTACACATGCCTTTTTTTTCCCCCCACAGGAAGGATAGAGAAATTTAGACCATGTGATTCAGTTTTTATGGAATAAGTGTCATTGTAGGTGCATCACGAATTATAGGCAATATATGAAATTTACTTTTCATGGTAATTCTGATGAAAAGAAGAGTGTCAGAAATGTGGATTATGAGTAGATAACAGCCAATAGTGTGGTTAGTCTGGAATACTATCTATTTTGAGGACCAGATAAGACTGGCATGGGAGATTGAAATGAGCTAGTAAAAGATTTTGAATGTGAAACTAAGGTTTCTAAATTAATATCTTTAGGTGATATCAAAGAGTGGAAGGGTTTGAGTGATGGAATGACATGATTTATAGATGTGCTTCAGGGAAAAGAAAATAGCTGCCTACAATGTAAGTGATGGATTAAGGGTCAAAAAACTGAAATAAAACCAGTCAGCAGTCTTGTAATAGTCCAAATGGAAACTAATAAAGTCTCAGGATAGTTATTATCAGAAGGGAAAAAAGTAAGCTACTATGAAGCTATGTTACAGGAGGTCTTGGGAAGGACTTGAATAACTTATTATATATCTGGGACCAGTAAAAGAGAGACTCAAAGAACGCTTCTAGCATTTGGCGTTTGGTAACTGGGCAAGTATACAATTAGCACAAATAAAGAACATAGAAGGAAAGACAGATATAGGGAAATAATTATAAATTGTAGTTCATATTTATTGAATTGTTACTATAATCAGACATAGTTATGAGTTTTATGTAAATTATTAGTTACTCCTTACATAACACTTTGCATATAATAGGAAACTAAGGGAGCCAGATTAGTCAACTGTACCAAAATAAAATAGCTAATATATGACAGTATTAGGACACAGGAAGTGGAACATCACACACCGGGGACTGTTGTGGGGTGGGGGCAGGGGGGAGGGATAGCATTAGGAGATATACCTAATGCTAAATGATGAGTTAATGGGTGCAGCATACCAACATGACACATGTATACATATGTAACAAACCTGCATGTTGTGCACATGTACCCTAAAACTTAAAGTATAATAATAATAATAATGAAGACACATTAGCTAGAGGAACAAAATAAAGAATGCCAAAAAAAAAAAAAAAAAAAGAATTTTAACCCAGGCATTCTCAGATCAGAGCTGAGATTTTTTTCTGACTTTTAAGTTGAGGGGTACATGTGCAAGATGCACAGGCTTGTTACATAGGTAAACATGTGTCATGGTGAATTGCTGCACAGACCATCCCATCACTCAGATTTTAAGCCCAGCATCCATTAGCTATTCTTCCTAATGTTAGATTAGAGCTGAGATTTTAACACCTGTCTGAATATAGGTCTCAGGACACATTTAGAAAAGGAAAGATGGAGTGATGGTTTAAGATTTTATTGTCTGAGGGTGAAAAGTTAAAATTGTGATATTGGACAAGATTGTCAAAGATAAACATATGAGAGAAGAGAAACTCATTGGCAACTATTTACATTTTGTGGGAAAAAAAGTTTAAAATTAAAAGATGAACCAGTGCAAAATATTATCTCTAAGGAAAAATGATTATTTTGGTGTGGTTATTTTAACTGTGATGGGATGTTGCTTGGATCTGGTGTATAAAAACTCCATAGATGAATAGTTGGTGCATACCTATAGTCCCAGCTATAGGAAGCTGAGGTGGGAGGATTGTATGACCCCAAGAGTTCAAGGATGCAGTAAACTATATTACATCACTGCACTTAGCGCAGGGCAAAAAGCAAGACATCATCTCTTAAAAAAATCCATAAATTCCAGAGATAAGGAACCAACAATTAAATTATGGAGAGAATTTTCATTATGGTAGTAGTGGTTTTAAAAGAAGAGCAGTACCAGCAGTAAGGAGTGAGTGGATGGAAAGGATTAAATACTGTAAGTAGAATTTTTCTTCAAAGTTTGATAATGATGAAGGTAAATACATAAGAATAGCTAGAGTTTGGTGAAACATGAAACACAGAAATTTTCTGAAGAAGGAGAAAAAATTCGAAGAGAGAGAGATTATGATGACAGTTTGGTTTAGAAAGGAGCTAAAGAGGAGAAATTTGTTAAACATTGAGATATTGAGCTAATAGAACAATCATGTTTGTTATTAGTGAAGAGGAAAATGGAAATTCATGTGGAGTGGTTATAATAATCTCAGTAATAATTGAGGCAATGTGGAAGTGGGGAAGTACAGTGCAGAGTGAAAAAGATTTGAAAATGCTACTGGGGAGAGTCAATTAGAGATGATGGATAATATTTCTGAGTCATAGTAAGAATTAACCTGAGATTTCATAGCAAGAATCTGTAAGAGATTCTATAATAACCATTTCATATTTTCCTGTAATATTAGGAATGCCAATACTAAAAAGGTCACAATTTTAGATATGGATGTTGCTTTACTGTTTTCATGGTTAGGCATTATTTTCTGAATTTTCTTATAACTTTAAGAACTCTTGAGTGAATGAGTCTTCAGAAAGAAAAAAATTCTCTTGGAGTGGATGCTCTTTCCCGACTCTCCTAATATATGTTAAGGAGATTTTAGGAGGATATTTTAAGAGATTTGGTAATATTTCTGTATAAGAGAGTAATAAGAATGAGGGGGAAATTAAATGGTTTAACATTTTTGGAATAATACTATTTTTTCCCCTTGGGATTTCCCAAAATACACTTGTTCAAAGTGAACATCAGTCCCTCATTTTTTAAAAAGATTTCCTAAAGATATTTAAGAGGTTTTATTTATCAGATAGCATTGATAGAGTGTATTATTTACCACTTGGTCTGGATCAGTCATCGTCATCATCTTAATGGTAAAGTGGAGAGTGCATCACATTTTGAGTCTAAAGCATTAGCTTCATTCCTGCCTCTGACTCTTAGGAAATTTATCTGAGTACATATTCCTGAGCTGTAAAATGGGGATAAAAATACCTAAATGACTTCACAGGTTTATTGTAATATCCAATAGGTGATAGATTGGAAAGTGTATGTGAATTATTAAGTCATGACATTTGTTTTTAAATGCCATATTTATCAACAAGCAGGCCCATGCTAGGCTGAAGCTGAAGCTTCTGTGTCTTCCAAAAAGATTTTGTTAGTTTAAATAAGGTTCATCACTATTGGGAATCCTTTGAAGATGAAAAACTTGTTTTCTAGAATTAATATTTAAATCAATTTTAAATTGGTGTATAAAAAACTAATAAAATCTCAAAGATTTCAGGCTGATTATCTTTCATTATAAAAATATTTTAAAATAGTTATTTTATAAAAAACATTCACCTGCATTAGTTTATGTACATCAAGGCAATATGTTCAATTAATATTGTATTCAATAGAATAAGTACTTTGTATTCTTCATATGATTAGAAAGTTCTGTACTAGCATCTGAACTATAAATAAATAAATCTTAGGATATATATATGACCTGCTTATCCTCAGTGTAACCCTGCAACACAAGGATAAGTAGGTACAAAAAAAAAAGATTAATACCATCAAAAAAATCACTCTCTGGACTGGCTAATAAAAGTGATTCATCCAAGATACATGAAACAAAGCCATAATATTTACTTAATTATTAACTGAAAACTATATGTAAGCACAGAGCTAAGTTCTGAAAATATGAAGTTCTCCATCTGTGATCATGTGTGCAATAAGAATTTATTTGAGTGGAATAAAATATGTGTATCTTGGTAGTCAGAGACAGTAGTGGCATGTGTTCGTGGCAAAACAGCCTGAAGAAGAAATTTATTCTGTTAATGTAAGCAAGATTTATTTATTTTTATTTCTGCTATGATTATCCTGGAGAAATTACCATAGTAAAAGCTGTGGCACCGCTAACACCCATAGTCATGTTCCTTCTGTTTATGTGAAAGGCAGAACCATTGAGTTGGAACTCAAGTTTTTACTTGAATGTATTATTCAAAAAAACTTTGTGAATGTAACTGATATTTTATACCATATTCTATAAGATTATAATTTTTGTCAGTTTTTTCAAAACATGCTATATAAAAGGTTAGTCTGCAGTCCCTACACCTAACACACATATACACACAATGACATAAACATATCTGGTAAAGCTACTTCCTAGAATTTACTATGTTAAGCATCATTGTTTGTGGTATTATAGACTGCAGAACATACTGTAGATAATTATTCTTTTCTACTTTCAATTCAATAAGGTAGCAGCACAGCAGCAACGTCATCACAATATTCAGCATTAATTAAATAAAAACTTATTATGTTCCATGTCTTATTCTACATTCTTCATATGTATTAACTCATTCAATCCTTACAGTCCTATGACGTAGTGTTTTAATTATCCAAAGTATACACAAGAAACTAAAGGCACACAGAGGTGGAGTAAAGTGGCACAAACAATCTTACTAAGTATAAGAGAGGAACTTGGGCAGTCTGGCTCCAAAGCTGGGCTCACAACAACATGCTATGAGTGATTTCTCATAGCTTTATTATCTACTTTTAGTTCATAGCATTTACATTTATTGATCCATGGTGTTTTCTCAAATGACAAAATAGTATAAGATTCTGTTTTGATCACTGGATATAAAGTGATTGTGGTTAGCATGTTGTGTCTTTTGATTGGACAAGCTATAACAGCCAAATATCTCTTGATGGAATGCTCGTATTGAATTTCTCATCAAAATATTTTTTTCCAAATTAGTTTTGAAGTATAGATTAGCTATCAGGAAGTCATATGAGATAACATTACATTTAAACTTTTCGTTTCAGAGTTTCTCTCAGTAAATTAGAATGTTTGAAAACAAGGCCACTGTGAACCATTTAAGAATCTTCAACCAAAGGAAAAAAAAAGGTTAAAATATCCCAATACTCTTGTTTTCAGCAATAATAGAGAATATTTTCACCTTTCAAGTACAGACTAAATATTGGTTTATACATACAGAAACCTACTATGAATGAGATTATTTTATTAAAAAGGAAAAAAATTTGAAGAGCATAAATACAATCTGAAAGGTTAAAAAAGAGGTAATACTAAGAAGAATTCAGTTTGATAAAGACATATTGTGATTTCCTCTGGTTACTTTATCGCCTTAATAGTTCAGACTAAGAAAGTCACTAAATTTTTCAAGTTAACTTAAATTTTTGGTGGTATACCTTTTTAGAGTAATTCATTTTCTCACTGTGATAATATCTTTATATGCTAAAAACCTTGAAAGTATATTTTTGTTTAATGTTGCTGCCATCATTTAGGAGAGAAATATTCAGTATTTTTTATATACTGAAAGTTATTTATGAGAGAAATATTCAGTATTTTTATATACTGAAAGTTATCTTGATTCCTGAGATCTTACATTATTAAATCTTAGAATGCTTGACTATATTAATTTTTTCTTTAATTTAAAAGTTTTTCACATAAATTTTTCAATTAAATGGTTAATTTGCAATTTCATGATACTCAAGAAATAATTGTCTAATAGGATTGCGCTATCACAAAATCTTAGAGCTAGAAGATCCTCAGAGATTAATCTAGCTTAAATCACTAATTTTACACTTGAGGAAAATGAGGTCTGAGAAAATATGGGAGTCACTGAAGATCAAGTAGATAATTAGAGGCAAAAGTAGAAAGAGAGTCTTCAGACTATTGCCTCTAAGTAAGGGATATTTGAATTGGAACCAGGGAAACAGTGTTTCGATTTATACTATGAGATAGTAATACACAGTGGTTAGGGCACAGGCTTTATATCAAGAAAGCCTGCATTTAAAAAACCCCAACCAATCACTTATTAACTTTATGAACTTGACAAAATTTTTCAGCCCTATATTTTTTATCTGTAAATTGAAAATAACAATATTAGTTACCTCAGGAGTCTATTGTGACAATCAAGTGGGCTAATAAATGTAAAGCATTTACAACGATGTCTGGTACAAAGTGATTCTTATGCTAGCCTATATTATTGTAAAATTGCGACTGTTTCTCATCTCCAGTGCAATATAAATCTGTTGGAGGAATGTTTGAAAAATACAAAAAATCAGAAATAAAATAGATAATTGATAATACCTAAAACGATTAGCCATGTACTTCAAGATGTTTTTATTTGAATCTTTTATTCTGTGTACATTTTGTTTTTTCACTTACATTTTAAAATTCTGTTTTACAGGATTATACTTAGAGATCTGATTTTTGGCATCGGGGAAGTCTAGATATCCTAATTTTCACTTGCTACAAAATACCTAAAATACTGCATAAAATACAAAAATCATATTTTTGATGCATTGATGAGCTTTCAGCAAAATAAGTAACTCAATCACTCATTTAAGTCCAACACCAAGCCATATGACAAATGAAGATAGTATTAATCCTGAAGATGTCACTTAGCATGGGGGTATCTATAATCAGAACCTGAGTGGCCTAGAGATTTTTAAATATTGTGGTAAGAGCATCACACAAAATGTAACCTTTAACAAGGTTTTAATCGTTAAGTATAATATTGTTAATATTAAGCTTTTCATGGACCTTTGCAATGCGTATGGAAAAGAGATTTGGGCCCATGGGTGGTTGGGGTTTTCTCTCAGGTTGTGTAATCTTGAATGCACAAAGGACTATCAGTAAGAGTAAGTTTAAAACGAAAAACATAAAAACACCAAACAACATAGCGATTAAAGGGGAAGTGGGGAGTATGAAATTTGTCTCAGCCTTGACTTTAGATGGAGTGTGGAGAAAAATCTCTTCTGAGAATTTATTGTATGAGAAGGCTGTCATGTGGAAGTGGAGCCTTAGCACATGTTATTTGTATAGTGCAGAGGAAATAAACCCAGATTAAGTTTAAAATGGACTCAGGGCTTTCCCAAGTATTTGACAAAAACATATGTAAAATCTTCCTTGAGTGTTATATCTTCAACCCAGGCATTTTATGATTCTCACAGAGAAGATACCACAACATAAGCAAAATCACAAAACAATTATAAAATACACAAGGGATCAGGGGACCATGGGTGAGAGACAGCAGACAAAAATGAGAAGCAAAGTATAAAATAGGTATGGTTAATTTGTTTAAACAAATAAGACAGAGTCAAATCATTAATAAAAGCAAAATACATTCACAAACAACCAGCCAGAATCAGGAGAAAAGGGAAACATAAAACAAAATACATGAAGAAAACAGAGAACAACTGGAAATAGGAAATATAATAACTAAGGTAAAAACTCACTGGAAAGTTAGCAGAATAAGCACAGCTGAAGAGAACCATAGTGATCAGAAGACTGATATGAAGACATTTTGCAGAATCAACAATAGAGCATTAAACATACTTTAAAAATTAGATACAGGTTATAAGACATGAGAGATTATCAAGGACCTAGAGAGCTATAGTATATGTATGGAATGGGCAACAAACAGTATTTTAGGAGGCAGTGGATGTTAGCATCTGGTAGCAGGGAGAATGAAGGAAGCTAAGGGTCCAATTTCGTAGTAGACTTTAGCTTACATTCTCTATTTTTAACTTAAATCTCTCTGTTTTTACCTACTTGTTCCTGTTTTCCAGTGATGTGCTAATTAATGTTGGTTTGCTGAACAAAAACAGAACTTAAATTGTAGGTGTGTGTGTTATATATATAGTGCGTTTATTGTAAATTTTACTAATATAAAAGAAGTGTAACATAAATAATATTTTACTGTTATTAGTAAATTATTAGCTGAGTGTACATTCTCTATAGCCAATTGATTCTTACAGAATGCTTTCACTGATTTTTGCTAACTTCTTATATCCATAGCCAACATATTTGTGCAATTTAATAATAATTTGGCCATTGGTGATGCATCCCAGCCCACTAATTCTTTATACAATAAAATTATGAAAATTTTTTCTGATATGTTTACTACTGTTAAACTATTTCTCATTCTTCTAAATATCACCTTGAGCAGCAGATACAACACACTTTTAGGTTTGCCTGCATTATTTATATTTTCACTATTACTTTATTAAACCTAGACAAACAACAAAACAATAAATCAAGCTCTGATTTGTAGTGTTTCCTGATTTCCATAAGTGTGTAAATATTGACACTATGGCCAATTTCATTTGAGCTATCAGTGTGATTTTACTGAGTGCGGAGTTAAGAAAAGATGTGCATCATTATATAGTATTGTATAGTATTTCCGCCATACTAATACAGATACAGACAAAATATGATCGAGAGCATAGCTAATAGTAAAATAATTAGGAAGATGAGAATTTTTATTTTATCACCTTTGTCCTTAATATAATTGAGAGTTTATATAATTTAATTATTAATAATGCCTATGTTTAACAATTGCTTACCAAATTTCTAAGGATACAACAATCAGCTCTCATTAGCCAGCAGGAGAAGGTGCCTGTTTCCTTCTGGTGTCCATGATCACGGAGCAGCTCCCACTTATTTTCTCCAGAGAGCATTCTCCTCATATGTGGCACGGGAGAGGGAAAAAGATGGCAGCAGTAAAAGATTAAGAAGGGCACTGGAAATTCCTCCCTGTTCTTTTTGTTTTGTGTTGTTTTGTTTTGTTTTGTTTTGTTTGAGACTGAGTCTGGACTGGAGTGCAGTGGTGCGATCTCGGCTCACTACAACCTCCACCTCCCAGGTTCAAGCAATTCTCCTGCCTCAGCCTCCCGAGTAGCTGGGACTACAGGCATAGCCACCACACCCAGATAATTTTTTGTATTTTAGTAGAGACAGGGTTTCACCGTGTTGCCCAGGCTGGTCTCGAACTCCTGAGCAAAGGCGATCTGCCCGCCTCGGCCTCCCAAAGTGCTAGGATTACAGGCGTGAGCCATAGCGCCAGGCCCCACTGTTCTGTTTACACACTTTCAGCAAATACTTTTGTTTTCATCCATGCCTGCACCCATAACTTCCATAGGGACTCATGCCTCCAATCTGGGCTTCTCTGAGGGCAAATTGGATCTATTATTATTGTTCCTCCCATTGAAGGCATTTAATATGAAACTGTGTCCATTCTCCTAAATTGGTTGCTATGGTTCCTGTTGTCTCCAAATCACTTGAAATCTTTTATTTTCTTTTAATCATTTTCCTTTCACTTTTTCTTTGTGTGTTAGAATTTTATTTTGTGCCAGTAATTGTGGGGTGGCAGGTGGCCGCTGGAGAGGTAAAAGCAATAATTCCTGGTATCAGTCCTTCAATATTTAATCAGAAATATCACTTAATGTTTCTTATATTCATAATCCCAGGGCTCACTAGATACAGTTAATAGTGAAAAAACGATACAAACTACGGAATAGTAAATATTCCATCATGTCTTTGTATATGTTACCTCAGATTAAACAGTAGAAATAGTAATTTGTTGTTTTAAAGTGTACTTTATCAACCCATTGAATTTTTTTTCTCGTATGTATGCCAAGAAAAAGGTCAGTCCTATGTCCTCAGATATGCAACGTTTATAGGTGTCAGAGTCTGAGAATCTTAATAAGGTCTAATATTTTGGGATGTTAATAAATAGTACCATGGTATCAGGTGCTCCATCTTAGTATGGACACCATATAAGATCATTTCAAACCTCCTCAGTACATCTGTCATCTTATATATTGCTATAAATCATCCCCATTGAACTACTTCAAAATTTTTCACAGGCGACACCCCTAGGTATTCAATTAAGCACTGAGGTTTGCAGAAAGGTGTCAAAAGTGAAGGGGAAAGAGGTGGAAAATGGAATTGGATATAACATGCTTCTTGCTGTCAGACACAATTTCTTTTCCTCAAATAGCCAGAAAACGTGTTAAGGGTTTGTAACAATATATAAAGAAGTGATGAACAGAAAAAGGCATAAGCCTGTTAGTGTGTATAAGGGAAAATGGGTTATACACATGTATAAAAATTAGATTTTTAAAATTTTAATAGCTGAATGTTAGATCACTGACATAACTGAAGCACATATTTTAAAATATGTTTTTTCTTTTTTTTTTCTTGCTCTTTACTGGGAAGAACAGGGAAGATAAAAGCGTAGGTTTTATTCACAATAACACAATGAAAGTAATTATATAATAAAATTAGTAATTATATTATATAATACATAATTATGAATTATATATTTTATATTATATAACTCAACATTTATAAAATTTAAATGCAATGCTTATAGGAATCCATTTGGACAGTAGTGTTAGAATAATTCCTGAGCTCAGATAATTATAACAGTGTGATAAAATGGTGTTTTATTCATTTTGCAAACATTTCTGCACTCAATATTGTCTATGTTCCCACTGTGAAATCTCGGGTCTAGACATCTGTCATTTTACAAAATAGGCTATAAGGAAATCACTGTTGAACATTGTGTAGCCGTTATCTACTGCTCTGATTGTGTGTTTTGAGGGAGCAGAATATAAAAAATGGCTACCCTGATGCTTGCATAGCTTATTTCTCCATCCTTGTACTTCATCACAAACTCCGTGTGTATTCTGTGTTGCACATATAATGAGTTAGAGTACTTAGATTCAACTTCTTATATCTCAGTTATTTGTACTTGTAACTGGACTTGTAGTTCCCACTGAAATAACAAGTCTCTCCTTTTCTGCCCCACGAAAACCTTCTCACTCTTTAGTAACTGCTCAAGTGTCATTTTCTTTAGGGACTTAGCCTTTGCTATATATGAAAGCTTTCCTTAACCTGATGTGTTGTCCTAAGGATTCCTCTCTTTAGTTCTTCCACAGCATCCTATGCTTAATGCCGGAACTGTTTTCCTATACTGTAATCAGTCTTTTTCTTGGTTTTAGCTCGCTAAATCCTAAACTTCTTTAGAGCATGGCTTGTGTCTTCTTTTTATTCTTAACCTAAAGTAGGTATTTGTAACATTAATAGTTTGTCAGTTTCCTCTAGTGAGGCATTTTATTGTGATGGAATTAGGCATTGATAAGAGTGAAGTAGGAAGAAAATACATTACGGAGGCTGGAAAGACTAGTAAGTTATACTATAAATGCTTACTAAATTAGATGGTTTTAAACTATAATCCAATTGTAGACAACATCCATGTGTGGGATTAATTAATGTATTCTATGCATTGAAATTGTGAACTAAAATAAATAACAAAGCTTCTGTATAAAGGGTTATCATATTCCAGGAAGGAACTATTTCCTTCTTTTTTTATAGTGAGTATTAATGAGTATAATGAGAAAGAAAAAAAAAAAAACAAGAGATCTCTCTGTTTTTCTCTTTTTTTCCTGTTTCTCTTTCAGAAGTAATGAGTTTTGTAATGTTCCCTAAAGCCCCAAAATTCAGATATCTGCTAAAGGCTCTCAAAGTCAACATAATAAAAATCATGCTTTAGATAACAATATGTGTCTTCCAAAAACTACAGAACTCAGATCAGTGTCAATACAACACCAGAAGGAAGGGTAGAAAGTAAACTCTGATTTGAGATGATGGATAGATAAGCCTTAATTTAGAATGTGACATAAAGCAAAGGCCCAGGGCTTAGTGTTGGTATACTGAGCTCTAGGATTATCTATCGTTAGTCAGGACTTGAATGAAACACTTGAGTTATTTTACCTGTAAATAACAGGTTAGGTTCTATTATGTGTTTTTAAAATTTAAATCTTTTTAAAATTTAAAACATTTATGTACAAATGATACTTCTCTTACAATCACAGGATTTCTAATTCGGAAAATAATTTTAAATACTTTCAAATTTTGTTTTCATTTTTTAAATTATTTTTTTAAATTAGAAATCCTGCAATTGTGATAGAGAAGTCTCATTTGTACATAAGAGTTTTAACTTTTTGTTTTAAGTAGAGTTTTTAGTTAACTTGGATTGCAGCTGAACAAAACATGTTTTTAACATTAAACAATTTTACTTTCATATCTGTCTGCCTATCTTCAACTCTGCATGGAAAATATATTGAATAGATTTTTAGGATATTGTCAAATCTTGTATCAAATCCAAAACTCTGGTATCTACATTGATATAGGAGATTTCATTTAGTCGCAAAAGAAACTGTTGATAAAAGAACACTTTCCCAAATGAATGTTTTAATAGCTTTTCAAGGGTATTGGATATGCTTGATTTTGTGTTCAATTTTTTTCTGCCCAAGAAAACACTTTGTGTTACTGTAATCAACTACAAATAATGTCTTCACATTTAAAAGGCTGAAAGGTTCTCAGTTTTTAATAATAATTAGAAATAATGAATGCTTTGTTCTGTCTAAAATACATTTCATTGATGTTCAGAATTTCAAACACTTCATGTATTCACTATTTCAAAAGTCATTTAAATTTGAAAACTTTGCACTTTAAAATCTGAACATGGCCTTAAAATTTACATCTTTTAGCATCCTTGCTAAGTACAATTAGCTGTTTTTTGGAATTAGACTATTATCAAAATGAAAATAATTCTTTAAAAGGGCACCAGTTTACCTATTTTTCCACTGAAATAGTTTTTAATTTTGTATTTTCATTCCTTTATATGGTTTTTATGCACTTAGAAATTCAAAGACCAGTCCGGGCACAGTGGCTCACACCTGTAATCCCAAGAATTTGGAGGCTGATGCAAGTGGATCACTTGAGGCCTGGAGTTTCAGACCAGCCTGGTCAACAATGCAAAACCCTGTCTCTACTAAAATACAAAAATGAGCTGGTCATAGTGGCACACACCTGTAATCCCAGCCACTCTGGAGGCTGAGACATGAGAATTACTTGCACCTGCAGACGGAGTTTGTAGTGAGCCGAGATCGCACCACTGCACTCCAGCCTGAGCCACAGAGCGAGATTCTGTCTCGAAAGAAAGAAAAGAAAGGAAAGGAAGGGAAGGAGTGGAGAAAGGGAAGGAAGGGAAGGAGTGAAGAAAGGGAAGGAAGGGAAGAAGTGAAGGAAGGGAAGAAATAGCCAAAGACCATGACTACAAATTATACATTGAAAGTAGATTTGGTTAATTAACAATTTTTACAGTGTTTCCTCTTTATGGCATGGCAAAATAATTTCGGATTTCATTATTTTCATTTCATATTTTAATTTATCCCCTAGTATCTATAAGAATATAAAATCATTTACTGCTAAGATACAATGGGAAAAATTAACAGTAACTTAGAAGGGCACTTGAATTGGTGAGACAGATGTAGCACCAAATCCCCTACATAAGTAAGCCAATTAAATCTTTGTCAGTGAACATGCAGTACCCAAGTCCCACAGACGTGAAGTGACAGGCTTCGACTTTGAACCCAGGGCCATAAGCTCTTTCTGGTGCATGACACACATCCTGAGCATATAATAAGTGCTAATGTATGTTCAATTTTTCATTGTATTTTTCTGATTTGATGTTTGTTGCCAAGAACACAGTATATTGAGTATGCAGACACTTCTCAATAAGTATTTCCCCTATAATGTGAAAGGGAAAAAAAACTTTGCTTCTCAGTAGCTTTATGAAAATACAACTTAAATTTGGAAAATTAGGCTGCCTCTAAAAGAGCAAATGGTGCATTTTAGAACTCCTGGGAGACACAACAAAAGGAACAAACAAAAGAGCCAGATGGGGAGGTTGGAAGGGAGAAGAAGATTTTCATTTTGTTAGATAGCAACAAATTTTGCATTCAACTACATATAATGAATTCCTAGATCCTAACTACCTGGTTTATATATTCGTACCTTCTCTCTGTCTTCTGTTTTCCACTATTCTTGAGTCAATCATTATTTGTGATGTCATGGAGAAAAAATGAGGTAAGGATTTCTGATTATCTCAGGTTTGAGGTTTTGAAGAGATTGAATAATGATTTGGGGGTACAGCTTGTGTCTAAATGTATTTACATTTTCAAAGGACAAGAATATCCATAGATTAAACTTTAGGGCATAATGGCCATATTTGTTAAAAAGCTAAAAACAAAATTACCAGTTTATCCTAAACTTAACTAAAGGTGCTCTAAATACACAGAAATCATCATTTTGCCAAGTCAACTGCATTCTACTATTTTTTTTTTCTGATGCTGGAGAATTTGGCATTTTCACTATATGAATCACCATCAAGATTATTATTTTCACAAAAGAGAGGAAATCAGCAGAACTGAAATAGATAAGCACAAGTTTACCTCTCTTCTCTCTGTTTTTACCATCGTCTGTAGCAGGGGTGTCCAATCTTTTGGATTCTGTGGGCCACATTGGAAGAAGAATTGTCTTGGGCCACATATAAAATATGCTAATGAGCTAGAAAACAAAAATTGCAAAAAAAAAAAAAACAACAACTCATAATGTTGTAAGAAAGTTTATGAATTTATGTTGGGCCACATTCAAAGCCGTCCTGGGCCACATGCGATTGGTGGGCCTACAGTATTATATAAGGACACGGGAGTCTTATGTCTTATTTATTCTCTACAAATTAAAAAATTTGAACTTTTAATGTTTTCTAAGGTGATGTATAACAGAATCATGTCAGAGCTGAATATTGTAACTGTATTGTTCCTAGGGCACTCTTAAAACTTCCACAGCTATGGCTGCCACAAAGTACTGCATTTGCTTAACACTCAAGGTTATTGGCACATGTGCCCTTTTGCATTTGAACAAAATCTATGTTTTATTCAAGTACAACCAAGATGTCACTTTATAATGCTGCAAAGACATAGAGGAAGGTGTAGAAACACACACTTCCAGAAAAAAATACTAAGAGGCAAATTACTGATTAACATTTAACATTCTAAATCATTAGTTAAATAAATACCAATTTTTGAAGATATGGACAGAAAATGAAAGCAGTCAAAGCAGTGTTTGGGGCACATATGTTAATGCATTTTAATAAGATGGAAGAAACTAAATGACAGGGAAAATATGTTAGAAACATTTCTTTTTTGTTTGTTTGTTTGTTTGTTTGTTTTTCAGACATTGCAGGCCATACTGAAAAGTCACTGGTTTTGTATTTCAGTGTAATATCTAAAATTGAATTTTAATTCGCATGCATTCCTTGCAGAGAGACAGAGAGAGAGAGAGAAAGAGAGAGAGAGAGAGAGATTGAGAGATTTAAGTTGATTCACTGGGTCAGACAGAAGTATTGGCAGCTGCAATAAAGAAGCTTTCCCCAAACTGCATTGCCAGATCTTCTCAGCTCTGACCCACAGTCACTGTGCCAAAAGCTGCCAGGAATGCCAAGTGCATGGTGATTTTGTGATGTAGAGAAATAGGGTTCTGGGTGAGAATACTTAATTGTCTTGAACTACAATGTTTGGTTGGTATCCAAGCCAAAGTTTCCAGACATAAAAAACAGTGGTAAAAATCCACAGACACAAAAATACTTTGTATCTACTGCCTCAAAGTAAGCAGGACCTTTGAGCAAGTAGCACTTTGAGGTTGATTGCGGCTGTTGTTTTTAAATTGTGATGGCTAAAGGAAGGCAGTCTAGTTTGTTTATGTGTATCCTTGAGACTAAAGATATGCTCTCAGTTGCCCTTAGACTCCCGATATTTGTAACTTAGATATATTTGCTGTATTTTCTCTTCTGAGGTTATATATGTCTTTATTGTTTCTTAATCAAATTTAAGTATAGGAACATCTGTTTGTTATTTCTGATAAGTTTCTTAGGATTTTAGGTGTTATTCGGAAAGTTTTTTTTTCCTTAAATATTTGAAGTTTGGGGTTTTAATCTGGGTTGTTTGTATTTTAATTGAGCTATGGGACATTATGGAATTTTTTCAAATTCTTGTACAATTCACTCTATACCTTTAGGAAAGAAAATACATTGAAAACTTTTATATAATCTCCAGGGTAAAAATCCTTACAAAAATATATACAATTTTAAGCCAATTTTTATTAGGGAACATTTCAATACAACTAACATTTTTGAAATACATTTTTAGTGATTGAAAATGATCTTCAGTATTTCAATGATTTCAGGTACACCATGTTGCTACCAATTAATCCTTAGAAAAGTCATTTTATTTACTGGAGTTTATTGCATCTGGTTTTGTCATGTAAGTATCCATTTAACAATATTATATTTGCATAAGAACTTTTTGAGTACATCATAGTAGAGTAAGTGATGAGCACCTTCTGTTTTCTGAAAAAAAATGGGTTGATAAGAATGAATTCATGCTTGGAGAATTATGTTAAAAATTGGTGCCTGATAAATCATAAATTGAACAGGCTGCCTGTCTTGCATAGGTCTTTTATCAGGTATTATACAAACAACTGATTGTAGGATGACTGCATATTTTAAGGACTATTGAAAATTAGTTGATACTGATTGTACTGTTAGAACCCTAGAGTTGGTGGGCCTGCCTAGTCCTGCTTGAATTACTATTTCGTTGAAGATTATTAATCACCAGCTGCCATCACACAGTGGCAGGATTCCAAGGCAGCACTCTGAGGACTCCTCTGTTCATTCCTCTGTCGCAGGGTGACATAGTATAGAAGCCTTTTTGGCTTCTCTGAAAAAGAACATAACTGCCTCTAAAATGTGTGCATTATCACCAAGTTTAAAGTTAGAGGATGTTCAGGAAAAAAAAAAAATTCTCAGATATTTTATTGAGACCAACTGAGTACATATGCTTTTTGTTAAGAATCATGTTAATTCAAAAATAAAAAAAGTTCCAATATTTTTGCTCACAATCCTTTGTTCTCCCTCTATCCATCCATCACTTGGTGATACATTTCACAGTCACATGGTGGTAGGGGACAGTGTGGGAAAGAGAAAGACTTTGGCCTTTGAGTCCTGTAAATTATTCAGTTGTACATTCTAGTGGTTTCCATTTCGTCAGACTTCAGCATACTGTGAAATGGTGACACGTCAAAGGTTGCATTATTGGTTGATAATGCAGCTCTGTAAAGTGTGTGAGCTTGGGTCCCAGCGTCCCCTGCCAACATACACAGATCCCAGGACAGGTGCAAATTTGACTTCACACATCACAATTGAACAAGCCAAGCCTGAATATAACCTGACTGTGCTTAACTTTTCACTTCTTTTGCAATCTGCTTTCTTATCACTTCTTAGATTTTTTTTTATTTTATTTGTAAGAGTAAGGGAAATTTGGTAGTTTATAAACCTGAGTTCAAACTTCCATGATTTCTCAGTTGTCAAACGTATTTTCTGAGAAATGCCCTCATCAAAGTAATCAGCCTAAATTTTTTCTTATTAAAGTTACATTATATTTATTCAAATTTCAGGTAAATTTAAATATAATGTAATTTTTCAAAATAATTCTTTAATATTACACAAATAAGGAATTATTGCCTTTAGTTTATTCTCATATAGTGTTTTTGAATAATTGCCTTTCAAAATGCTTGACTTAACAAGAAGAGGAAGACATCTACAATAATAATTTACTATGGAGATTTTTTAAAATTTACATTTGCTACTTTTTAGTAGCCTTTAAAATATCATTTTCATCTAAGAAGCATGCTGTGACTGTGTTAACAGGGTTAATCACATAAATTAAAGGAATGATGGGAAGAAGTTATAAGCAGTATGTAGAGTAAGTTAACTAAAAGTGGCTTGTTAGCTCAAAATAGAATGTATATTTTTGGCATAATGAAACACAATGCTTGGTCTTCTTCTAAGTTAACTTTTTAAATTAAATACTTGGAGTTGTATTGTGAATATATTCATGTCCTTATAAAGGACCACATAACTTGTATCTGAGAACTTTTCTTTTTGTTGAGATATAAGTTTAAAGGAATGTGAATTTCTAATAAGATTAATTCAGTTGGATCTCTTAAATCTTAATGGATTATGGATTAGTGACTGAAGAAAACCAGGTAGAGAGAGCAAGGATATTGAACTCTTATACACCTTTAAAACTTTAATCATCGAACTTATTTGCTTGTTCTTTGGAGGGAAATTAGCCCTCCGGCTAGCTTCCAACTGTGACAGCAGCTTTTATTCTAACATTAGTAGAAAGAATTGTATAATGATGCTAGTTCAGACTTTTTTCCTTCCTGATGTATGTTACAATTATTTGTCATGGACAAGAGTCCATGTTTTCAAAAGAGAATAGTATCTGGTAATATTATCATTCTATTCCAGCTAGGGTAATGTGGGGAATAGAAGTTGTTAGAAACATGTGAATGCAAATTTGCAATTTAGGAAACTCAAAATAGACATTACTGCTCTTCATTTCAAAGCAAGTTTTAGTGACATTAAATCAAAACTCTCCAGTTTTATTTTTACTATAATCTCCTGACATGTATAGCTCACATCATGTTTTATTGTAATGCTTAGTGTCAATCATTTCTAGATTTTTTTTGCAGTGACTAATTTTATTTTTGCTTTAAAAATTTATAGAATGGGGGATTATTTATTTAAAATCTCTTAAAATAAATACATGAGTGTAAAATCTGAGACCCTTGCTGTTGCTCACATTTTAAATTTGACCATGCTAACTCAGCATAGAAGAGCCAGAGAACAAACTCTGTAACCAGAAACCCAGCTTCCATTGCCCTCTTTAGTATCTACATGCCATGTTACCTTGGGCTTACTGTACAATCAGCACCTCAGTTCCCTCTTGTTAAATAAGACTAATACTAGTACTTACAAGGGATAAAATTATATATATATATAAAATATTTAATAATATATAAAAATACATATATGTATAATATATAATATATAAAATAAAATTTTATATATATAGCACTTAACAATAGGTAAATGTTAGCTATTCTTCCAATTGACTCATTAATGAATCATGAGAATCTTTTATGTGATAATGAAATTCAAGAGTACTAAGTGAAATAATTGCACAGTGCTTATAAATAGGGAAATAAGAGTGAAAGATAATACAAATTAATTGAAATATGTAATATAAGGAAAAACAGATGAGAACTCTTGTAAATAAAAGATTAATGAAATTTAGAATCTATTGAAAGGGATATTTGTTATTTTTAATAACAAATTTATTTTTAATATTTAAAATTAAATTTTAATATTTGTCTTTGAAAATTTAATATTTGTCTTTGAAACATCCAATATCCAAATTCTCAATATTTCATATGATAGTTTTTGTTCTATTTGTTCAGTTTTTATAAATAGGATATTTCTTACAAAATGTTTTTGATTTTCAAATATAACTTTATCATTAAATTTGTTTAGTATCCTTATGAGGAAATTTGCAGTCATATTTGATAAGTATGCATAATTTATTTCACTTTCCATGCTTCAGTATTATTTTATAATGGTATTTTCAATTTGTAAACCAGACTGTAATGAAACTCTTCCCTCATAATTGTTTAGAAATCACGTGTCTTTAGAATGTGTCAATAATTTGTGCTCTCTAGAAAGACTTTATTTGTTATACTTTAAAAGTGGAATCTATTTATATTTCTATTGCCTAACCAAAATATCATATCTAAAATATGGATAGAGTTACTGCTTTTCAAAGAACATATTTAAGGTTTCTCTTAATATCTTAATTTTTATCTTATATATAGATCTTATGTATGTCTAAAAGATACATTAGGTCTCATATATCTAATATTTGCTATAGTTAATATAAAAACAAATGAAGATTAATTGACTTAGTTTAATATTTCTATGTTCTTGCTTAAGGAACTGATTGGTTTTCTCATAGGGCATTGAAAGAGCCTAATGAAAAAAATGCTATAAACGTTAGACTTAAAAAGATCTAGCTTCAAGTTCTGTTCTGCCACTTGTAACCTGAGAGGTTTTGAATAAGCAGTTTAGTATCTGTGAAGCTTTGTTTTCTCCTATACAAAGTGGAGATAATCACATAGAGTTGTGATAACAAGTATCACATTAAGATGTTATGAAATGGGGGAATGAGGGGGGCCTGGATGATGAGAAATTACTTCATGGATATGATGTGGATTATTGCCGTGATATATATACTAAAAGCCCTGACTTCACCACTATGTAATGTAACAAAATTACACTTGTACCTTATAAAGTTATACAAATAAAATTTTTAAATAAATAAAATATCACTAACAATATGAAATAAAATGAGATTACATATATAAAGCACTTGGAACAGTATCCGATAACAGTTTTTGCAATAATAATTATATAAATATCTGGCATTTAACTACTAAAGACATGTTCATATGTGTATTATGTAAAATTGAGGCCTTCTTGAATCTTATGATTTCTAATGCAGACACTTCTGCTGAAATGCCATAAAACACTTAGAGATAGACATTTTGCAAAGTACCTGGCAATGGCATATATAATATAAAACACATATATTTAGTGCATAATGTGCATAATCCTCAAATAAAATTAGCTACTTTTAGAATATTGTTTTTCTTTTAATACTGTTTTACACAAAATGGGCTATCAGAACAGTAGATCACATATTTATTTAAAAACTAAAGGAGTGAGTTGAGAGAGATACATGAAAGGAAAGAAAGTGCCACATGTGGTATGCCACCTTTATAGAGATTTAATCTTATATAAAAAGCTCTAAGAATTCCTGTTTTAAAGAACCTTAGACATTTACTTCAAACATAAAGCTACTAAGATTATTTTTGATTGAATCATTTTTAGATGTATTTATCAACATTCTACTGAAGAAATGTTCCACTGAGCAAACTATTAAATGGTAATGTTAGAATGCATGAAAAATTAACATAAAATCATAGGTCAAACAGAAATGTAACACTATAGATCTAGTTTGGAAAGAATTAACAGCTAAAGCCCAGGATATGACTAAAGAGAAAGGATCTCTGCTTAGATTACAGAATGGAAGAAAATAAATTCTGAGAACTAGGTAATTAAGTTTGGCAGCTAGGGATGAAAAAGACAGCTGAAAATAAAATATGGAAGAAGTAAGAATGAAACACAGCAAGTACTCTTTTGAGAAGAAAAAGAGTTAAGATTTTTCTGTCCTAGCACTTTTTGAATCTAAGTCCCGTAATATATATAAAATGAGGGATTAGACTATATTGCCTCTACCAGGTTATTGCAAGCACTTAAACTTGTAATTCTCATATAAAATAAAAAAAACAAAAAGTATATTCTTCCAATATTTTCCTTAAATATTTACATATTACATGATACATTTTATTTGTGAATAACTGTAATACTCTTAAATTAGAATGTTATAAATGCTATTAAGTTGTCTGTTTTAATATAAGGTGCGTATGCATCTAGTAATAGGAAGAAAAGAAGGAAGGAAGGAAGAATAAGGACGACAAAAGAAGAGAGGGAAGGAAAGAAAAAACTTGTCAAATATTTCATAGCTGATCTAATTTTGTGCTCTTTTTTTCTGTGCCACATTTATTCCCAGAAGTTTCTTTGGTGGATCAAGAGATGTGAAGCCAGTGCCTGGTATGGAGGAGATGAACATACCTGAATCTCTCAATTTTAATGACAGTTTATTTTTTTACTAGACATATAGACATCCTAAATATATATATTATGAAAATTTCGTATAAGGGGAATATCACACTCTGGGGACTGTTGTGGGGTCGGGGGAGGGGGGAGGGATAGCATCGGGAGATATACCTAATGCTAGATGACGAGTTAGTGGGTGCAGCGCACCAGCATGGCACATGTATACATATGTAAATAACCTGCACAATGTGCACATGTACCCTAAAACTTAAAGTATAATAAAAAAGGAACATTGTTCCTTTTTGTTACTTTATTAAATTTAATTTTTTTAGGACAGGATCTTGCACTTTTGCACAGGCTGGACTCAGTCATGGCTTACTGAAGCCTCTAAATCCTGGGCTCAAGCAATCCTCTGTGTCTCTGGGACTACAGGAACATACATGCCACCGAGCCTGGACAATATTTTTTTCTTTTTTTTTAGAAATAGACTTTATGTATTTAAACATAAAAACTGTGAAAAAGAAATCATCAGAATTCAGGAGGTAGGTGATGAGAAGGGGAAGATATTGATCAAAAGGTACAAAACTTGCAGGTATAAAATGAGTAAGTTCTGGAAATAAAATGTACAACATGATGATGTAACATAGTTAATAATCATATATGCTTGAAGTGTCCTAAAATTATTTTTAAAATGTCAACTTTTATTTTCAATACAGGGGGTACATGTGCAGGTTTTTTACATGGGTATATTGCACCCAGGTAGTGAGTATAGTGCCCAATAGGTAGCTTTACGATGCATGCCCCCTCCTTCTCCCTCCTCCAGTAGTCTTCAGTGTCTATTCCCATTCTTAGGTCTATGTATGTTCAATGTTTTCCTTCCACTTATAAATGAGAACATGCAGTATTTAGCTTTCTGTTCCTGCATTAATTTGCTTTGGAATGATGAACCCTAGCTCCATCTAGTTTGCCACAAATGGCATTATTTCATTCTTTTATGACTGTGTAGTATTAGATGTTGTATATGTACCACATTTTCTTTATCCAATCTACCATTGATAGGCACCTAGGTTGATTTCATTATCTTTGCTCTTGTGATGTTTCATGTTCATTGCTATGGCAATGAACATTTGGGTGCATGTATCTTTTTGTATAAGGATCTGTTTTCCTTTGAGTATATGCCTAGTAAAGGGAATGCTAGGTAGAATGGTGGCTCTATTTTAAGTTCTTTGAGAAATCTCCAAATTGCTATCTACAGTGTCTGAACTAATTTTCATTCCCACCAACAGTATGTAAGCATTCAGCTTTCTCCACCCCCTCATCAACATCTGTTATAGTTTACTTAATAATAGCCATTCTGATTGGTGTGAGATGGTATCTCATTGTGGTTTTGATTTGCATTTCTCTAATTCGTGATGATAAGCATTTTTTCATATGTTTGTGGGCTACTTGTATGTCTTCTTTTGAAAAGTGTTGATGTCCTTTTCCCATTTTTAAATGGAGTTATCTGTTTTTTACATGTTGACTTGAGTTCTTCGTTGATTCCGGATATCAGACCTTTGTCAGATGCATAGTTTGCAGATATGTTCTCTTGTTCTGTAGGTTGTCTGTTTACTCTGTTTATAGTTTTTGGTTTTTTTTTTTTTTTTTTGTTTTTTTTTTTTTAATGCAGAAGCTCTTTAGTTTAACTAGTTCCCATTTGTCAATTTTTGGTTTTGTTGCAATTGCTTTTGGGGACTTGGCCAAAAACTCTTTGTCAAGACCAATGTTGATAAGGATATCTCCTAGGTTTTCTTCTAGGGTTTTTATAGTGTGAGGTCTTCCACTTAAATCTTTAATCTACATTGAGTTAATTTTTGTATATGGTAAAATTTAAGGGTCCACTTTCATTCTTCTGCATGCTTGTTTATCTCAGCCTTGTTGAAGATCAGATGGTTATAGGGTGTGTGGCTTTGTTTCTGAGTTTCTTATTCTGATCTATTGATCTGTTTGTTTTTATACCAATACCATGCTATTTGGTTACTGTAGCCTTATAGCATAGTTTGACGTTGAGTAATGTGATGCATCTAGCTTTATTCTTCTTGCTTGGGATTGTTTTGGTTATTTGTGCTCTTTTTTGGTTCCATGTGAATTTTAGAATAGTTTTATTTTTTTAATTCTGTGAGAATGACCTTGGTAGTTTGATAGGTATAACATTGAATATGTACATTGCTTTGGGCACTGTGGCCATTTTAATGATATTGATTCTTCTAATCCATGAACATGGAATGTTTTTCCATGTATTTTTGTTATGTCTGATTTATTTCACCAGTGTTTTGTAGTTCTTATTGTAGAGATCTTTCAACATACTACTGGAAGTTTTAGCCAGAGCAATCAGGCAAGAGAAGGAAATAAAGGGATCTAAATAGAAAAAGAATAAGTCAAACTATCTCTCTTCTCTATGAGTCCATAGTTAGAAAACCCCAAAGACTCTGCCAAAAGGCTGCTGGAACCTATAAACAACTTTTGAAAGTTTTCAGAATATAAAATAAATGTACAAAAACTCACTAGCATTTTATATACTAATAACATTTAGGCTGAGAGTCAAATCAAGAACACAATCTCATTTACAATAGCCACAAAAAAATGAAATATCTATGAATACAATTAGCCAGCAAATTAAATAAAAAATTTCTAGATACTGGGTCTCCTTATGTTGCTCAGGTTGGTCTCAAACCCCTGGCCTGAAGTGATACCTTGGCTTCCCAAAGTGCTAGGAATTACAGGTATGGGCCTCTGCACCTGGCCCAAATTAAAAAAAAAAAATTGATTGTTTAACTGTCATACATGCCTTGATTTCAGAAGATATTTTACATTTGGTGAAAAATGAGCAAATTTGAGCTCTTCATCTGATGAGAAATTCAATCTAATCAGAATTGTCTTTTTCAATTGCAAAGTGTAATTTTCTCAAGGATCACATATTATAATATCTATATTAGTAAATTACTATACACACATTTATTTAACTCATTGTCTTATGAATGCTTGATTAAGATTACATATACATTGCAAGTAGAGATTAGTTATCCTGAGAGACAAAAATCTACAACTAGATCTGACTGACATGATTAAAAAATAACAGATTGTGTTGCTTATAAAAAAAAGGGTAGTGTTGGCAGAATAACCTGCAACAATGCTTGATACTTTCTAACATCTTTTTCATTGAAAAAAGGGATTTAACATTCTATAAGTATTGTAGCCATGATGTAAATGGATACAACATAAAATTAAGGAAATTATATTTTATTAAATAATACAACATATAAGTAAAGTGTATTTATAGATTTATGCATACATATTTCAATTAATTTTCCTATTTGATATCAATATGCTTCTCCAAAGTAATAAATTAAGTCTCACTAAAATAAGATGAAGAATTTGGAACAAAACCTCAAAGCCTCTCAAGAAATTGTTTCTAGATTGTGAAGTAAATAGTTGTCAGGCTGTAGCTCTCATTTTTATTCAGCTCTCACATTTGCCAGCTTTTGATGTTATGGCTATTAACTTTTATAGATGTCATACATTTTTATGTTAATCGTTCAGCTTTTTGTCTGGTGAGTAGCTAGACTTGTGTTCCTTGAACAAATTATATGAGCAAATTACCACATGCCTTCAACATCTTTAAAAGGTTTTATTTCCTGTTTGTCATTTTAGAATTGATTTTTAAAATTAAGAATATTTCAAATACTTATTGATACTGGAAAAAAATATGTTTACTCTTTTTGCAAGGTCATCTTTAAGATAATATAAGAGTTATATAGTTCAAATAAACTTTCTCAAATTTATTAGAAGACAAATAAATGTTTATATTCATATAAGTCAAAATACTACATCAAATTTTACATAGTAAAATATTTATGATTTATGTGCAATAGATATGTTATGTAATTATTTCCCTTTATCTCTTTTTTTCTCATTATAGAACAGCTGTCATCCAAACATTTTGATGGAAACTTCACTTTTATTAAGGAATATTTTAACATATATTCTTATAAATATTTTAGATCTAGCTTCTAACATAAACATAATTGCAATTATATCTCAAACTTAAACAAAAATATTTTAGTATATTCAAACATTTCATTAGTATGTAAACTTTCAATCTTCCTGTAAGTTCTATATTTTATAAAATATATATTAAATTTGAAGCATTTGTTTTAAAAGGATCCAAATAAAATTTTCATATTGTTAGAAGTTGATAGGCTTAATTCCACATGTGTCTTTTCTTTTTCCTTGGAATGTGTTTGTTAATGAAACTGAATAGTTTGTTTTTGTAGTTTTCTACAGCATGTTTCAGTCTGATTGCATCACTGCAATGGTGTTTAACATGTTCCCCTTTTCTCCCTATATTACCTATTTATTTGTAGTTGTAGTCAAGAAATGAAAGAAGGCCAAATTTAATTGACTTTGTTTTGGTTTCATTTTGATACAGTTATGTTATAGGAAGAACTGGTTTGTCTCTCAAATTTTCTTAACAGTACTTTATTCATATGTACTTTACATATAGAGCATAAACATTAAATATACAGTCCCATGAACTGTGATACATCTATGTACCTGAGTAAGTAATATCCAGATCAGGATATAGATTTCTATTACTCCACAAAGTTTCTTCATGCTCCTATCCAGACAAGCCCCCATCTCCCTGCCCACTACCCCCATGAGCGACCACTATGATTTTTATCACCACAGACTGCTCCTTAACTTGACATGTATTCTTTTGCATCTGACTTCTTTCTTCCCTCAGGCTTTTGAGACTTTCCCATGTTTTAAAAGTATTGCTAGTATTTTTTCATCAAATTATTTCCCTGTAAGAATTAGATCACAGGTTGTTTTTCCTGTCTCCTGTTGATGAACATAGATGGGATTTTTTATTTTGGGCTCTTATGAATAAGCTGCCACAAATATCTTTAGAGAAGTCATCTTATGTGAAAAACGCATTCACTTTTCTTGCAGTCAAATGTCCTAGGAGTAGAATCGGTGGGTCATAGGATGACAACTGAAAAAGAATTTTCCATCTTGATTGCCCTGTTTTAGACTCCTACCGGCTTTGTATGAGAGTTACTGTCGTACCACACTCTTGGCATCACTTGTTATTGTCTGTTTTTGTAATGGAACATTTGGGTGGGTGGGCTTTCTCACTGAAGTTTTAACTTGCAGTTCATCTGTAATTAATAATGTGCCATGGAGATACTTTCTTATTATGTGCCACTCAGCTATCTTCTTTTATAAAGTGCCTGTTAAAGTCTTTAGCCCAATTTTTAAAAATTGAGCTATTTTCTCTCGCTTGTAATAATTTGTGGGTATTTTCAAAACTATTTTCTAGATATAATTTCTTGTTCAGTTTGTTTATTGTCAAATATATTACATTATTAACCTGCCTGTACAGAGCAGTAGTTTCTAATACTGATAAACTTTTACCTATTAATATTTTTTCTTGTTCTTAACACTTAAATCTTGACTAAAAAAAAAACTTGTTCACTCTGAAATCATGAATATTTATGTTTTCATGTAGAAATGCTATAGTTTTAGCTTTTATAGCCTTAGCTTTTAAATTTAGATTTATAACTCATCCTGAATTATTTTTTGTCTATGGTGACTGCTGGGGCTAACAGTTCAATCCTTTTGATTTGTTATTATGACTATTAAAATGTAAACAAATGTAAAACAGGTTATTGAGGCAAAAACTATTTTCATGGTATCTATTCAATATCTTCATGAGCATAAGTATCCTTGAGAGAATTTTAAAATTGCACCCATTTTGTGAAATTATTTCATATTCTATTTGTTTTCATTTATCATTATTGTCACTCCTGAATTAGTAAATGCTGTTAATAATCAAGAAACTTATACAATCATAGTCTTCGAATTCTTTTTTTTTTTTTTTTTTTTTTTTTTACTTTTTCCTCAAGCCTTTATCCTATATCAGGTGTTGTACTTGGATTTAGACATTTTGGAAAGTATCCAACTTTTTTGTAATTTTGGTAGTAGCAGTACAACTTGTTCCCTAAAAAGCTAAATAGCCACAACAAATGTACAATGATTGGTTAGAGTGGGACTGAGAGGCAATGTTTCCCAATATGTAGAGGAGGGATTCAGAAACATTTAATAATGGTGTGATCCTGTATAACTTACTTTATCTCCTTGTGTATCTCCTTGTTTATAAGATAAAACCATGATAGTGTCTGCTGATAGGGTTATGGGGATTAAATTAGTGTTAACATTTGTAAAGTGTTTGGAATGGTGCCAACCACACAGTAAAATTATATAATTGCTTTACTATTACTGTTGTAAGATTTTTTTTGTAATGGGACCTAAGATAATTTTGTTTTTTGAACAAAGAGAAAACAATAAAAAATTCTAACCAATAAATGATACAGTGTGAACTTCAGTCTAATTAGATATACAAGTAAACTTATCCAACCATAGGACAATGAATTGTTGCAAAATGATCATGGCTTGAATTATGGTTTTTTTGTTTGTTTGTTTTAAATAAGGAAACTATAAAGCCACTCTTTATAAGCATTTATAAAACTGTGGCTCCATAATGGTTTCTCATTATTTAGGTAAAGTGACATTGAAGATAAAATACATATTTTCTGCAGAATAGTTAAAAATTTCTGTAGCATACCAACAATTTTAGATCACTTTATATGTTATGAAATTTTCCTTAGTTGATTGAACTTTAAGAGAAAAATGTGACTAAGAGGAAAATAAAAAGAAATCTTATTTTCTTAAACAAATATGTTACATTCCATACACAAGTTTGGAAATTCATTATACTTAACAGATTTAACATGTATGTCTGAACCCAGTTCCACTCTGGAGCCAATAATTTGAAATGTTCCTTATCTATAAATAGAAATTAGTTGAATTAGACAGAATGGCCTAGTTTCACTTATGTGAAAATTCTCTTGTATTATGTGTTCGATTTGGAAGGTAATATTCTGCTCATTTTCTTATACAGATTTAGGAAGTAAACAGATCCCCTTTACTTTGTACCCTGTTAAAAATAATTTCATAAAATGAATTTTCACCCATTGGGGACATTTTTTATCCTGAAATTTTTGATGAAATATTCAAGTTTTACCTTGTATAATGACAATAAAATTCTTTTTGAGATCTGTAGCATTCAGTGCCTTGATTCAATAGTACCAGCAATGAAAGTTGAAGCAGTGTCTAATTTAGTGCCTTTATCTTAAAGAGCTAGAAATATTTATAGAATAGATTTTATTTTGAATACATTTAAATAAATGAGGTGGGTAATTATTAGTGTGCATATGGGTGCATCCCCAAACACTGTAAATCACCAAAAGTTTTCAGCAGTATGAGCCTCCTCATTTTTATTATACTATTGATCTCAGTATCTTATGTAAAAGTAGTTACATTTCTTGGAATATTTCGTCACCTCTCCACATTATTTCACAATGGGACACATATCAGAAGTAGTTTAATTTAATAAACAACATACATTTATCAAGCACTTAGCATGTGTCGAGCACGGCTATTAATGCTGGGGGTTGAAAGAAAAGCAGTTTCTCCCTTCACTGAAGTTACATTCTGTCTGGGTAGAAAATTTAAAAATAATAAAAATGCCATGTTAAGAGTAATTAATAAGACTGTATATAAATTGCAATGGTCAAACAAAGCAGTTGATAAAGGAGAAGTGTGCCCAGTAAAGCAAGGGCATTGCTTGAAATGAGTTATGGAAGTATACCACAACCATTTTAGTATGATTTAGAGTTAAAACTTTAGTTCCCATTTGATTATTGCACTTGATTCATTTACTATATCAGTTCACATTTATTCCATATTAATAAATGATGATTCATGAGTGCAAAGATAAAAATTAAGTTGTCAAATTGATTTTTAAAATAAAATATATATTATCAGGTACATAAATATGATAAATATATTTCATTATTTCTTTAGAGACAGTTATTTATGTGTAGAACTAGCTGATATAGAATATGTAGAAATTATTTCAGTGTTTACAAGTCTACAATTGAACAAGTTGAATTTAAAATATTTCATAAGCTTGTATGATATCATTGGGGCTAGAGTAGATGTGATATTAAATGTAGGAAATAAATGGAATAAACATTCAGAGAGGAACTATATGTTTTGTCTTAAAACTTCATTAAGTCTAAGAATTGATATATTGTTGCTGGATGAATTGGTGGTTTGTGAGTTATAGTGAATATATCTCCCTGTTACATTCCTGTCGTTGGCCTATCCATTGTCCTATTGTTGGATAAGTTTCACTTGTATATCCTATGTTACATAATTTTATCATAGAGAGCAAGATAAATTGACTACAGTAAACTTAATGCTTTGCCATGTACAGATATATGACAAAGAACATGTTATTTTGAAAGTTTTTGCTCTTATATTTTCTTTGCAGTCTGACTTCTTAATATTTGCTTCATTTTCATGTATGTGTTTTTACAAAGCATTCTCTTGGTATCACTAACCAAATACCTGTTTAGAGAAACAAAAGGCCAACTGGGGATGAAAACAGTTTATTTACTTACTGCACAGTATGTTTCTAGCTCTCTGTTAAAAGAACAATAGTGTATTTGGTGTGTGTGTAGAACATATTTATTAAAAGTTTGATTCCTCTTTCCCCCGCAGATTCCATGATGAAGCCTTGTGATTTTGTGTCTTTACAAACTGTTCACTGATCTGGCAATGAAAATTGCCTCGATGTTAATAAATATTAGTTCATTAGCTATGCTTAATTAACACAAATGAAACTGATGAACCCAGTGTTGTGTGTTATTGCAAGCTTTCTATTTATATCAGCAAACCTCAGCGTTTATGATTTATTAAATAATTTATTCAGTAGGCATTAATTGAGTATCAAGTATCAGTCAGAGACTTTGCTAAATGTTGCAGACCCAAATATGTCTTAAAGGAGTATACTGTCTTTCAAAAAATAGATGGCTAAAAATTAGTTATAATATAGATGATATAGAATAATAGATATATGTATAAATGGGATAATTATGGGAAATTGCAGGCCATGGGCTAGATTCACTTGGTTGGAGCACAGAGCACAGTCCACAGGACTGATAGAGAATAAATTATAATGTATTAGGAGAGATCACAGAATAGCAGAAATTGGAAGAGTTTAGATTGAGTGTCATCATTTAACATTGCACATATTAATTATGGATTGAAGACATAAGAAGGTAGGTCCTTTATGAGATTTTATGTCTGTCGTTTGAGCCTGCTAGCTTGATAGGGTAGAGCAAATCTGTATTTCCATTCTAGTTCTACAGTGCAATAACTAACGTTAGATAGTGGTGTTCTGAGCCCTGGCAAGGATCAGGGTTTGACCACAAGAATGGAATAAACTGTAATTATATTTGAGTATTTCATAAATCTGTAAAGCAGTGCTCTTTTTATAAAAAAGTTGAACACAAAAATGTTGTGTACTAGGAGTTTCCACCAGTTGCTTCTACATGGAAACTCCTCCATATGCTGTAGTCCTCAATGAATGCATATTGCATTCGATGATAATAACAAATGCAGATTAATAGAATTGTATTTGTAGTTATATTAAAAGACATGTTTTGATACTGGAGGGGAACAGTATTTGTATAAAGCAGAGATGGGGTTGGGTATCCACGTGTAGAAGCATCTAATGTTGATTTCCTTGAGGGTCTTAGGGAAATTTGGCAACTTGCATTTTAAAGAGTTACAGAGTCACAGAGGAGGGTAGTATTTTGATACATCTGAGGTACCCCCTCCTTGAAATTCCAATTTTTTTTTTTTTTTTTTGATATGGAGTCTTGCTCTGTCGCCCAGGCTGGAGTGCAATGGCACGATCTCTGCTCACTGCAAGCTCCGCCTCCTGGGTTCACACCATCACACCATTCTCCTGCCTCAGCCTCCCAAGTAGCTGAGACTACAGGTGCTCGCCACCACGCCCGACTAATTTTTTGTATTTTTAGTACAGACAGGGTTTCACCATGTTAGCCAGGATGGTCTCGATCTCCTGACTTCATGATCCATCTGCCTCGGCCTCTCAAAGTGCTGGGATTGCAGGTGTGAGCCACCGTGCCCGGCCCTGAAATTCCAATTTTAACTAAGGCAAAAAGTCAGTAATTATTGTAGCGATTCAATAAATGAAATGTTTGGTATAACTTCTGGTTTTAATGGAACAGAGTTTTCAGGAGACCCATGAACAGCAATGGGGGGAAAAGCATAAGTGGGTATGGAAATGTTGGAAGAAGGAAACACTAAGATATGAATATAAAGAACATATTATGAAGGTAGGAGAAGACTCACCACAGGAGGTGGTCAGAAACCTGGAGATCTAACCTCAGAGTTGTGAAATACCCATCTATTTCTAGATTAAAGTCTGTAAGGTACACCTTGTAGTTAACTAGTTAAGTAGTAAGTAGTAGCTACACCTTGTAGTTAAGTAGTTACTATACTTAACTTTTAGTAAAGTGGTTAGTTATATATATATATATATGATATATATATGTATATAGTTATATATAAGGAAGAGGTAACGGGAGAGAGGGAAAGATTATGAAAATTTGCCATATGACTATGGAGGTAGAGAATTCCCACCAGTTTACCATCTATAAGCTATAAAACCAAGAAAGCTCATGGTGAAATTCAAAGTTTGAAGGCTTGAGAACCAGATGAGGCAATGTAACTCCAAGCCTGAGTGTGAAGGCACAAGAACCATGAGCTCTGATGCCTAATACCAGGAGAAATGATAGAATTTGCCCTTCTTCTGCCTTTTTTTTTTCTTTTCAGACCCTCAACTGATTGGATGATGCCGGCCCACATTAGTGAGGGAAGATCTTTACCCCATCTACTGATTCCTATATTAATCTCTTCCAGAAACATTCTCACAGGCACACCTACAAGTAATGTTTTACCAGCTATCTGGGCATTGCTTGGCCCAATCAGGTTGACATGTAAAATTAACCATCACAAGTCCATCACTGGGTACCCATAGGTATTTCCTTGAACCATACTTAATAACCAAATAAAGACAATAACAAGGTCATAATTCTGCTTAACATTATACAACTATCCTGCCTGCAACCAAAATGGAACTAATTCTTTCCTCAGAAGTGGAGGTAAAATCCTGGAGTAATTTTTACTCTTGATATCTCGTAACTTAGAAACTAGGATGTGAAATTAACAATAACTAAATAGAGATGCTCTTCGACTGGTGATCTTATGTCTCTGTAAACTCTTCATAAGTTATAAATATTATTAAGTCAAAAGTTCACATTTGACTTAATATTTTCAACTTACAAAGGGTTTATCAGACATAACTCCATCATAAGTTGAGGAGCATATTGAATGCATATCACTTTCACACCATTGTACATTTGAAAAATCATAAGTTGAACCATCATAAGCTGGGGACTGTATGTAACGTTATGAGGTCAATATCTATTACATTTCATAATATAGGAGAGGGGAAAACCATAGATTTGCTTACTATATGTATATATGCATACCAACATATTTATTAACAAAATAAGGAGGAAATATTCATGATACTGGCAGTTCTCATTACTTTAGCAAGTCATTCGGTTATAGCTGGTATTTATAACGACCTTCTTCTACTACCCATTTCATATTCCCTTTGCCTTCAACAATCACTTCCACTGGTCATGGTTCTTTATTTGGTAGGGTGACCCAGATCTTCATATCTGAATAGTCTGGGCTATTGGTAGTCCTGCTTAGTTTGGGTTGTTGTAGTTTTCAATTACCTTAATCACAGGGCGTGATATTACTAAGAGAGGTTCTAAGATATCTTCTGTATTCCAGACATATTCATTCGTATCTACATTGAGGAATATTAGTCCAATTTCCCTTTGGTAATAAGGATTAATCACCCTAGCCAGCGCAATAATTCCCTTCTTTGCCTGTTGTGATTCAGATACATGAGAAGTCCAAGGTATCTGAGTGGCAGCCTTGACTCCCAGTTCAGTGGAATTATCATTGTGTCTCTTGGTGGAAGCACTCTTCTTTCTGGAAATGAGACCTGTAGGCCAGCAGAGTATAAAGTTATAGAAACAGGAAGCACAAATGTAGATAGTGAGTCACTAGAGGTAATGCTGAGTGGTACCACTCCCATTTCTTTTGCTTGGTTCCTGGACCCATAAATCCTGGCTATCAGAGAAACAGAACCACATAGTGGATGCTGATTCAGAGCCTATACAGTCTTCTGTAGGACCCTGACCCAACCCCACAAGGCATTATCACCTTGCTGGAATTGGAACTTGAGTCTTAAAAAGGTCATTTCACTGTTCTGTCAAGGCAGCTGCCTCAGGATGATGGGAAACATAGTTGTACCAGTGAATTCCATGAGCATAGCCCATGACTGCATTTATTTGTCTGTCAAAGTGGTTCATTGATCAGAAACAATGCTGTGTAGAATATCATAACAGCAATCAAGGAATTCTATAAGTGCATAGATGGTAGTTTTGGCAGAAACATTGTATGCAGGAAAGGAAAACCTGTATCCAGAATAAATGTCTATTGCAATAAAGGTAAAACACTGCCCCTTCCATGATGGAAACAGTCCGATGCAATCAACTTGCCACCAGGTAGCTGGCTGATCACCGGGGGAATGTTGCCACATCAGGGACTCAGTGTGGGTCTCTGCTGCTGGCAGATTGGGTATACAACAGTGGTCATAGCCTGGTCAGCCTTGATGAGTGGAAGTCTGTGTTTCTCATACCATGCCTAACTTCCATCCCTGCCTCCGTGGCCACTTTGTTCATAAACCTGTTGGATGACGATAGGAGTGCCTGGGGAAAGAGACTGACTGGTATCTATATAATAGGTCATACTATCCACTTGATTATTAAAATTCTCCACTAGCTAGGTCACCCTTTGATAAGTATTCACATGGGACTCAAATATTATTATTTTTAATTCTGAGAGGTCAGTCCATATACTTCCTCCCCAAATTTCTTTGTCACCAATTTTCCAATCATGTTCCTTCCAAGTCCCAGAATAGCCAGCCAAATCATTGGCTACAGCCCATGAATTGATATATAATCACACATCTGGCCATTTCTCCTTCCAAGCAAATTCAAAACAGGTGCACTGCCTGAAGTTCTGCCCATTGAGAAGATTTCCTGTTACAACTGTCATTCAGCTATGTCCCAGAGTGGGATTGTAGTACTGCAGCTGTCCACTTTCAGGTCATGTCTGCATATTGTGCAGAACCCTCTGTAAACAAGGCCAAAGTTTTCTTTTTCTCTGTCAACTTTCATAGAACACTCCCCATGAGGCTAGAGGTGCAGGCTGGGAAAAAGAAGGCATGTGTCAGGAGTGGGGACCATGGCTGTTTGGAACACTTCTTCAGGTACTTACTTGTGCATTCAGGGCCTCCTCAGGATCAATCACATATGTACCATTTCCATTTGAAGATGCAGTGCATGCACAACTTTATGGTATGGTGAGTCAGATAACACTCAGTTTATTATGGGCAGAACAAGATGGATTTTCCCCTGCCTTTTTGTTCTATTCAGATTGTCAATGTATTGGATGATGCCTGCCCACACTGGTGAGGGCAGATCTTCTTTACTCAGTCTACTGATTCATATGTTAATCTATCCAGAAACTCCCATATATTCACAGACAGAAATAATGTTTTACCAGCCACCTGGGCATCCTGTAGCCTAGTCAAGTTGACACATAAAATTAACCATCACAGTCTTTACTTAAAAATCAAATATAGCCAAGCACGATGGCTCACATATAAATATTCCCAGAACTTTGGGAGGATAAGTCAGGAGGAATGCTAGAGGCCAGGAGTTTGAAGCTTGCCTGGGCAACATTTTATGACCCTGTCTCTACAAAAAAAAAAATTAAAAATTAGCCAGGCATGGTGACACATGCCTGTAGTCTCAGCTACCCAGGAGGCTGAAGCAAGAGGATTGCTTGAGCCTGGAAAGTTGAGGCTGCAGTGAGCTGTCATTCCCTCCAAACTGAGTGACAGAGTGAAACACTGTCTTAAAAATATGTAATTTTGGCCAGGCACAGTGGCTCACTCCTGTAATCCCAGCACTTTGGGAGGCTGGTGGGTTGGGGGTGGATCACAAGATCAGGAGTTCAAGACCAGCCTGGCCAAGATGGTGAAAATATATATATATATTTATAAATATATATAAATATATATTTATATATAAATACATATAAATATATAAAAATATATATTTATATATAAATACATAAAAATATATATTTATATATAAATACATAAAAATATATATATTTATATATAAAAATACATATAAATATATATAAATATTTATATATAAATACATATATATACTTTTTTTTTCTTAGTTGGCGTCTCACTCTGTCACTCCAGTCCAGTGGCACGATCACTGCAACCTCCACCTCCCAGGTTCAAGCAATTCTCTGCCTCAGCCTCTCAAGTAGCTGGGATTACAGGCACTTGCCACCACACCCGGCTAATTTTTTTGTATTTTTAGTAGAGGTGGGGTTTCACCATCTTGGCCAGGCTGGTCTTGAACTCCTGATCTCGTGATCCACCCCCGCTCGGCCTCCCAAAGTGCTAGGATTACAGGTGTGAGCCATCGCGCCTGGCCAAAATTACACACACACACACACACGTGTCTGTGTGTGTGTGTGTTTGTGTGTTTGTAATTGTTTTCAGGAGCTAGAGAAATTTCGGTTACATACACACAAACATTCACTTATTTTTTTTCTGAGTAACTGCAATGAATTTATCATGAAATATGGTAAACTTCTGTACCACTAGTTTCTACTTTTGTTCATCGTCTGGTTTTCCCCTATTATCTTGGGCACATTTCCTTTAAGCCCCATGAAAATAGAGAATCTGTTATTATTGTGTTAAACTATGTCTTACTTTTCTATCAAATATATTTTGGTAAAACTAAAAAATGAATTTAAATGTTCATTGATTTTAATGAGGACCTATTGTATGCTGTACTTGCTGGATGTTCCACAGCTATAAAACAATAGTGAGCCAGCAGATTTGGGTGGGAACAACATCTTCACTATTTCAGACAAGTCACTAGGGGCATAGCTTCCATTCTTACAGTTCCTAAAATTATCAGTGTGGGCTCATGCCCAAGCATATTATGAAAGCTGCCCTTTGTAATATATTTGTGACCTCTTATGTGGTCATAAATTCTTGAATACTTTTTGGCTATTAGGATGGTTAAGATCTGTAGCTTAGATATCCTATGTCACAAACATACATGAGAACTAATTTTAAGGAATAGTAAAATACACTTCATATGTGGAAAGAGGATGGCTGATATTCTTAGGGGCAGAATTATCCAGAAAGTTTATATAGTTTGTGATATTGCTGGACCATTACTCCAAAGGGTAAATGCTGTATGTTTTAGTGATCTTGGGTGGCTATAACAAAACACCACAGACTGTGTGACTTAAGCAACAATTTATTTTTCACAGTTCTGCAGACCCAGAAATCCAAGGTTAAGGAAATGGCAGATTCAGTCTTGGTGAGGGCCCACTTCCTGACTCTCCTATCCTCACATGGCAGAAAGAACAAGCTCTGATGTCTCTTCCTCCCTTAAGAAGGCACTAATCTCATCACAGGACTTCATTCTCATGAGGTCATTTAACCAAATTACCTCCCCAAAGCCACACCTTCTAATACCATCACACTAGCAGTCAGGATATCAACATGGATTTCAAGGAGATACAAAGATTCAATCCATAACACTGCCCATACACTGAAGATTTCAAACTCATGAGTGGCATTATAAAAATTTGAAGAAGGTGACAAGTAGTTATGTAGAGGAGCAGTTTGAGCCAATTCGAGTCAATAAGAGTTTCCTTTTCTCTGCATCCTTGCCAGTATCTGTTATTGTTTGTTTATTTAATAATAGCTATTCTGACTTGGGTGAAGTGATATTTCATTGTGGTTTTGATTTGCATTTCCCTGATGATTAACAATGTTAAGCATTTTTTTCATATCTCTGTTGGCTACCTGTATGTCTTCTATTGCTATTTGTGTCTTTTGCCTATTTTCAAATGGAATTTTAAAAAAAATTGTTGAAGTGTTTGAGCTCCTTATATTCTGGATGTTAGTCCCTTGTCAGATGAATAATTTCCAAGTATTTTCTCCCATTGAAGATGTTGTCTCTTCATTCTGTTGATTGTTTCTTTTGCTTTGAAGAAGCTTTTTAGTTGAATATGTCTCATTAAAATTTTGCCTGTGCTTTTGAGGTCTTAGCCATAAAATCTTTGCTTAGCCTGATGTCCTGAAGAGTGTTTTTTTTTTTATGGTTTCTTATAGTGATTTTATAAATTTAGGTTTTATTTGAAGTCTTTAACCCATCTTTAGTTGACATTGTAAGTGGTGAGAAACAGGGGTCCAGTCTCATTCTTCTGCATGTGGTTATGCAGTTTTCCAAGCACCATTTATTGAAGAAGGTGTTCTTTTTCCAATGTTTGTTCTTGGTGACTTTGTCAAAGACGAGTTGGCATAAATATGTGGGTTTATTTCTGGGTTCTCTATTCTGTCCCATTTGTCAAACTTTATACCAATATGTTCTGTTTTGGTTACTATAGCCTTGTCTTATATTTCGCAGTCAGGTAGTATGATGTCCCAGCTGTGTCCTTTTTACTCAGAGTTGCTTTGGCTATTTGAGCCTTTTGTGTTGTTCTATACTAATTTTTGGATTGCTTTCTTCTTTGTTTTTATGAAAAATAACTTTTGTGTTTTGACAAGGATTGGATTGGATCTGCAGATTACTTTGAGTAATGTGGTCATTTTAATTATTTTGATCTGTGAGCATGGGTTGTCTTTCCATTTCTATGTGTCCTTTTTAATTTCTTTCACTGGTGTTTTATAGTTTTCCTTGCAGAGATCTTTCACTTCTTTGGTTAAATTCATTTCTAAGTATTCTTTTTTTTGTAGCCACTCTAAATAGGATTGACTTCTTGATTTTTTTCATCTACTTCATTTTTGATGGCTAGAAATATTACTGAGTTTGTATGTGATTTTGTATCCTGTAAGTTACCAAATGTATCAGTTCTAAGTCTTCAGATTTTCCCCATATAAGATCATGTCATCTACAAAGAGGGATAATTTGACTCCCTCTTTTCCAGTTTGGACACCAATTATTGTGTTTTCTTTTTTCTTTTTTTCTTTCCTGATTGCACTGGCTAAGATTTCCAGTACCAAGTTTAATAAGAGTGTTGAAAATAGACATCCTTGTCTTGTTCAAGGTATTTGAGGAAAGGCTTTCAACTTTTCCCCATTCAGTATTATGTTAGCTGTGGGTTTCTCATATATAGTCTTTATTATTTTGAGATGTGGTCCTTCTATGCCGAGTTTGTTGAACATTTTATCTTGCAGAGTAGTAGTTCTATTTTTATTTTTTTGAGGAACTTCCATACTATTTTTTATAATTGCTGTACTAACTGGTTTGCCTAGCAAGAGTATACAAGGGTTTCCTTATCTGTACATCCTCAGAAACACTGACTAGCTTTTGTATTTTTTATTTTTTGATAATGGAAATTTGTAACAAGGTATGAGGTGGTATCTTATTATGGCTTTAATTTGTAATTCTCTGATGATAATAAACATCTCTTTTTAATGTCATTACCAGATAGTGTTTGAAATTGCTGAAAAGCTGCTATCCATTGTTCTCCATATACTTTTTGCAAGTGTAAAGGTCTAACTCACAAAGTTAACAACAATGCTGAGAACAGTACATTCTAGCAAGTTCCTTACCTAGCCACCATGAAATAAAAATTAAAAAAACACTTTTCTAATCATTTCACACAGTAACAGGCCATGAAAAGTTTGTGAAATTGGTCTGTATAATGGCACATGGTTAACAATTACAGAAATGTTTCAAAATGTACTAAAACTTTAAAATCATCACAATCTAATCATAGAAAGTAGTTCTAATACCACATAGACTCTAAACCTACAATTGCTCTGTCACCCTCTATGGAAGGCAATTTCCTGTGAGCTCTCCCATGCAATGAAAATTAATAAATCTCATGCTGAATCCCTGAGAAATGTGCTGCTTCTTGAGAGAATATTAACATGAGGAATTAACTTGTGTTTTAAAGAACATTTTTTTAGCAATTAGAGTAATTTTATAAGATGTGATGTAATTAAGGTAGGAAAACAGACCAAAGTTGGTATATACAAATTTTTAGAAAGGTAAACATTATGTCAAAATATGTTCTGAAGCAAGGGAATATAGAGGACGCTAAAACAGAAGTGCCCATATTGCATTTATTTTTTCTATAAACCATTGGTTTGTCAGCTTACAGTATGGAATTTCCAATCATAAAATAAATGTCAGGAAATTAGCTGCAGTATCTTAATACTTTTACTGTTTCTTTCAAATAGTACAGTAAGAAAAGGCTTTCTTTTAATTAAGATATATATTTTGGGGAAGAAAGAGTGATTATTCAGGGGCGTTTGAAAAGTTGGTGGTGAAAGAAGGCTCCAGGGCATCACTTACTACTTTTATCAATATACCATCACATAATCTGTGTGAATCATTTACTTGGATTCTTATTGTACTTACTTGTTTGTGACTTCATAGTGTCTGAACTGTCATTTTACTTTCTTTATTATTTTTCAGCCTCTACACTTATATTTATTCTTGTTGTTTCTTAAATTCAAGCTGAATTTGATGGTATGTTTTCCTAATTAATATTTTTCATTATTTTTCTGTTACACCAAATATGCATATACTCGTGCTATGAAATTATTCAAGTAGATAGCGTCCTAGATCATTTTAATGTTTTACAAATATGTATTTTTTGTTCACATGGAACCAGCTTAAATTATACCACTGGATATTTATTTATTTTTATTTTTAAAAGTAAAACATTTAGAATTAAGCTTGTGTCATTTCGATGCCAGAGTTAACTTTATCAGTATCTGAAAGAGGAAAAACAAAAAGCAAAAAACAAAACAAAATAAAAAAACACTAATAGATGCTCTATTTGTTTTCCTCAGTTTAGTTATGCAGGATTAGTTTATTTTAATTTTGTTTTTATTTTTTATTGAAAAAATCCTTAGACATTTCCCTTTCATAATACAGCCTTTGATAATGGAGTTTCCCTTGTCATTCAGAACGTTGTCCTTCTATTCAGAATATAATTAGTTGAAATCTGTATCTCAATATCTGTGCATGCTGTGGCAAATTGAAATAACGTGTAGATGTGTATCTTTGTTCAGACATGTGGAATACAGTGGTAGGAGAAAGAAAAGTAAGATTCAATTTCTGTAAATTTTATCTCCCAATGACTATGGACTTTGCTAATATATTGTGATTGTTTATGATATCATTGAGTTATTAGGGTAATTATTTACTGTTCTCCACTTTTTTACATGAAATGGAGCTTCAGCCCTTATAAGTAAGAAATATTAAAACAATTAAATATACTTTACTATGGTAAAAAATGTTGTCAAATATATTTATAAGGCATATCATGACCTTATGGGAATATAATAAATGATCCATTCAAAGTAGATTTACTCATTATTTCAAACAGTTTAGATACGGTACTCCTTATTCCAGTTACACTGGTAGCTGAATAGTGATGAATTATTCTAATTTCTCTATTAAATACTTCTATTAAAATATTTCATCTCATTAAAATGTGAATCCACAGTATATATAACTTCAGAAAGAAATGTTCAGAGAAAGTGAGTGTGTCTGCTGAGCAAACAGTGAAGCAAGAAAAAAGGATTGCACAGGGAATTAGATTAGCCACGCTGGTAAAGGCATAGCTGAAGCCCCATTAGGTCTGGCCCAGACAGCATTTGTGTTTGGAAGAGCTAAGCAAATCACATTAATTAATGCTTACAATTTTCTTTGGTGAAAGGTCCTGATGTCAGAGAGAAGACAGACATTTTCTTTTTTATCTGTACATTCTACAAGCTCACCCAGGTCACTGGGCCATTGGAAAGGAAGCAAAAGGAACTGAAGCAAAAATAATCACGATTTTAGCCTCAAAGCAAAAAGAATGCTGACTCATTTACACCATTCCTTTTATTAGAATGCTTAATTTTGAACTACAATGAATGTGTTTGCATGTATGTGTGTGTGTGTGTGTGTATATATATATATACACATATATATACACACACACAATCACATTCATTGTATGTGTATATGTATCACATTTATTATATGTGTATATATATATTTATGTACACACATACACACATTTGCATGTATACATATATGTGTGTATGTGCATTTCCTTTCCAGAAAATTCCACCAGAAAGGACTCTTTGACCAAAGAGAAAATTAAAGGAGTACTGTAGTGTTATTTTCTACACTCTAGTTGTTTCTATAGGACTTTCTGTGCCCCAGTAGATTACAATGTCATGTAGATACAGAAATAAAGATGGTTATATTATAAGGAACACAGAGTGCAAATAAAATACTAAAGTTATGTATAAAACAAAATTATATCTTCTAAAAATAAAGTAATATAGCATCTAAATCATATAAAGCCAAGTGAATGTTAGCACCTTCAAAGCCACTATGCTAAAGTAGTTTTCATTTAGTTATTGCCATTTACATGTTTTTTACAAACAACACTTTACAGTAATGCTTAGAGCCTGCATTTAAAGGAGAGGAATTAGAGAAGGGAAAGCTGGGTAAATACACAGGAAATCCAGTTGATTGCTTAGACAGAGCCTCATGTAGTAGCAATTACATCACTTTGGTGGGGAATCAACACAAACCGATCTCTCACTTTTCAGATCTCGACTTTAGAATGTTTCAGATAGAGCACTCAAAGATAATTTTATTTAAGTGCACTCACTTCAAGATTGTTGCATGAAATGATATATAAACAAAAATCATAATACAGTATTCTTATGCATTTACCATAATATATTTGTTTTCTAAGATGTACTCTTCCTGATCAATACTTTAGAAAACATAATGAAAAAATAGAAAATATTTTGGGACAAGGATGTGGGGGAAAAGTAAGTTATACAAAATAATAGTCCACTGAGATTGAAGTGTGAAAGAATAAATCCATTCCTGTGCTACATCCAATGCTCTCTGGTACCCCACATTCTCCAGATTCATTAACACTCCTGGAAAATGCTTTCTGATACTGTTGAATTCTCAACCTTTACATTTCCATTTTTGTAAGCAGCATGTGGAAAGACTAGTTTTTCTTTAGTTAGTACATTCTTTCCTCGGATAACGTGCAATAAAATCTGTTAGATAGATGCACATCCTTTCTTATAAACAATTTTAACACTGAACGTTAACATTCACTGTGTACCTCTTCTGTTTTCCGAAATTTTGTAACAGCATATTTTCATGAAAATTATTTTGTTATTCTTTCAGATGGTAGAGAATATCCACGAAAATATCATTCTTCCCCCATTCATACTGAAAATTCTAAGATGCCTTAATGTAGAAATCATGCATGCAATATTCATTTTTAATGGCTAATCATGCAAGTATATGTGGAAGAGGCCAGAGTTGGGCCAAGATTTCAAAAGTGATGTGTTTTATTCATAAAGATGTGCTAGGACTCAGTAATTACCTATTATTATAGGAAGATACAAAGAATAAGAACAGATTTTTCAAGCTGCTATCCCTAATGTATTTGTCTTTTATTACTTATGAGTCTTTTAGCTGGGTCAGATTATAAAAGGCTGGTTCCAGTTTACAAACTGTCCAAAACGATGACTAAGAGAAGGTTCAAGTTTGCTCTTGCTTGGATTTACATAAACAGGACAAAAAGTGCAAAGAAATGATACATGAGTAAATGAACACAGCTTTTCCATGTTTCCTTAGTTCCTTACCAAGCGATTAGCAAAATTTGGTAGTGTATTACTTAGAAGAGTCTTACGTTTTATACTTCTAGAACAGAGAAGGAACCATATGCACAATCAAGAGTTTACCAGCTACTTTAAAAGGTAATTCCTTACTTGCTCATAGACACCTACTCCTTCATTCTGTTTTTTTCTTCAACTTTATATCACCTCATACTTATATATAAATACATTCATTTGCCTTGCATATACCCAATAAAACCTCTTTGCCTTCCTATGAAAACTGTGATTTCTTCTATTGAACTAGATTTAAATTAAAATATATGTTGCATAAAACAAGGGATGATTTCATTGTAGCATTTGTGCCAAGAAAAATAATTTGAATATTTTGTTCATTAAGTTAAACCTATGCCTTCAAGTTAGTCATTTTATGATTAGAAATAATAGCTATTATCGGACCATTTTGGCTAACCTTTTTGGAGGCTACTAATTATTTTCATTTATAACTTCTGAGATAAAAATATTTCTATTTCCACTATTGTAGGACTTTGTCAAGTGGATAAATCTTTAAAATAACCGTGGGCAGAGTGTATCATTACCAGCTAACATGACAGTATGGAGGCGTTATTCGCATTGCTAACAACACAAGCAGAAAGGGAGAATGGAGAATTTTTTTAAAACCATTCTTTTAATTTTCTTCATGACGAAGTTAGAGCATTAAAAAACTAACAAAGAGGTGTTCTAAGAAAATTCTGAAATGTGACAAAAGTTATATCTAATTATAATTACGACAAATAACATTAAAAAGTCACCCTGTTTAAAAGTATCAAAAAATCTAACGTCTAATGTAAGATTTCATTTTCCTAAATTTAAAAATCCTTACATTTATGAGGGCCTAAATATTTTGTGGCCAATACATTAAAAAATATCTTTAAATGAAACAGCTTTACCATAAGTTTTAGTGTGGAATGATTCCTATTGATGTCATTCTTGGTTGGGTTTTGGGGTGAGAATGAGCTATGTGTCTCATTTCTTAATGAACATTTATTGATGCAAATGAAAATTATATAAATATTCTGAAATGGGAAAAGGAATATTTGTTAAATTCCCAAATATATATTTGCTCCTTCAATTTACAAATCATACTTGATTGATTACCCAACTTTGGAATATTTTAAATTTAATATCAGCCATTTAAATTTTATTGTTATTGATAACTAGATAATTTTTATGTTGTCTTAATGATGATGTATATGTTTAATTTCTCAACTGAAATAATGTGGGAAATTACACAATAAATTATTGTGTCAATTAAAAAGAGGGAAATACTGGTAAGTGTAAGCATTTTAAATAGAGTTATCTTTGGCTAATGTCCAAGGGTAAATGCATATTTCTAATTCTTTATAGCTTTAGTCAATGAGCTTAATTTTGAATAACTAAAAATGCTAGTTACTATGGCATCATATTTCTTTATATAGTATCTATTTTCATACAAAGAAAAGAAAAAAGTTTCAGGTTACTTTAAGCTGAGGATGCCCACAGTTTATGTCTTAGTTGATAATGGATATGAATTTTCATATTTTATTCTGCCACATAAATCTCAATGAAGCCCTAAGCCCTTCTCATCCTCACACAGGTTTCCTTTCTGTGTATGAAAAAGTAAATCATTATTAAGTAATGCAATAGATAGCCAAATCAGACAGGAACTATTACAACCAATTTTCTTGTTACATATTTTCAAAGGAAACTTCTACAAGGGGTAAAAATGGAATCTTATACATTGCTATTAACGGGCCTCTAAGTAGAAGGAAGCATATATTTACTGCGTCATAATTTTATTATGGTGGCGCTCCAAAAATGACCAAAAGGATTCTTAGGATAATTGTAGCTATCAAATACTGAGCTATGTTATCTTGTAACTTGAGGCTGAAGACAATAAGAAAAATTCAGGAAATGTATTTTTAACATATACATGCATAAAATTGTTCAATAAAAATGGATATATGATGAATCATATCCAAGCAAAAAAGTTACTTTGAATCATTGTCTCTACTATATAGTATTCCTAACTTCTCCAGACGCTACTTTGCAAACCAGGGATAAAGAATAAAAAAAAAAGGTAAACTTTGAAGTGAATTATTGGGATATTATTGTGAATCGTTTTTGCTGCAGGCAGCATGGCATGAAACAGAGCATACAAACTGGGAAAAGTAGAGGAGAGATGAATTTATGGATTATCTGGAACATATATTCCAAATCAATTGTTTTCTAAGTTATTTCCTGACATGGTTTTGTAAATGCATTTAAATCAATGAACAATATTGGAATTTTCTGGTGTCCTTATATCAGGTTTCTGATTATAAAAGAATGTATACTATATTATTTAATAAAAAGTATGTAATTCATCAATATATTTAAATACAGAAATTTTAAAATGTCCTCTTATTGTGAAATCAAAACTAAGAAGTTACTTGCTATTTTAAGTTTGCTAGAGAATGATACTGTGCTTTTGAGCTCATTAAAAATAATTAATATATATTTATCAGTCAAACATAGTGAGATTGATTATCATCATGCAATTCATATGCTAGAGGCTGGAGCCTGTGTCTTCAGGCCACTACACATATAAAAAGCCAAACTGCTCAGCCTTGATACAAGTGAAGTGACTTGATACTCTAAAAAAAAAAACACCAGCCTCTTGATGGACAAAAATATGAAATGACATGAGTAATTTCAAGTAGCTCCAAGTAAATTAACTATAATATTTACTAATAGTATCATCTTTGCTAATAAGGATTAGGGCGTTAATAAACACTGGAAAAATAAAATGGGCTTCAAAGTTCACCTGTGTAAATTGATGAAGGTCACAAGAAATCAAAAAAGGTTAGAGATAATATTGTTTTAAAAGCTTAATATACTAGTCAGGAAGTAACTGGGAAATTCATTGAACATCTTTTGGTTTTTAGGGTCATTCTTTCTGTAGGAATATGCATATACTATAAGTGAATTATCACAATTACTAAAATTAGTTGTCTAGTATACAGACAAAGTTGTTGCCTAATATTGTGTCATTTTTTGGAAGCATCAATTTCACAAACATATCTTTTTTTTTTGCTTATTTTGTGGTTTACCTTTTTTCCAATTCTTATTTTGGTAAGTACACATGGTATAAAATTTACCATCTTATCTATTTTTAAGTGTACAGTTCAGTGGTCTTAAACACATTAATGCTGTGCATCCATCACCACCATCTATCTGCAGAACTCTTTTCATCTTGGAAAACTGAAACTCTATCCCATTAAACTAAATCTCTATTCTCCTGTCCCTGCAGCACCTGGCAACTGACATTCTCCTTTCTGACATTATAATTTTGGCTACTCTGAATACCTCATATAAGTGGAATCATGCATGATTTGTCCTGTTGTGATCTGTGTATTTCACTTCACATAATGTCATCAAGATTCGTCCATGTTGTAGCATATGTCAGAATATTTCCTCTATTTAAGATGGAATCGTATCCTCCACTTTACTTATCTTTGCTCTAACGTTTATTATTTCCTTCCTTCTTCTACCTCTGGGTTTTGTCTGTTTGTCTTGTTACAGGTCCATAAGTTGTATGGAGAGACTATCGATTTGAGATCTTTTTTTTCTTTTAAATTCTAAGTAAATGAAAATGAAATTTCATTTCAGTTATTATACTTCCCAGCTCCAGATTTTCCTTTTGATTATTTTAAAATGTATCTCAACATTTTCTCCTTAGCACTGTTTTGCTGCATCCCATAGGTTTTGGTTTGTTGCATTTTTGTTTTCTTTTGATTCTATTTTCTAGTATCCCTTATTTCTTTTTCGATCAATTGGTTGTGTAAGACTATGTTTTTAAATTTCCATTAATTTGTTCATTTTCTAGCTTTTCTTCTATTATCGATTTCTAAATTCATCCTGTTGTGGTTGGAGAAGATTTTCTTTTATGACTTCCATTTAAAAATATATATATATATTGGGACTTAGGTCGCATGTGCAGTTAAGAAGAATGGGTATTCTATTGTTGTTGAGTATCATGTTCTTTATATGTCTGTTAGACCTAGTTAGCTTATTGTGCTTCTTCTCTTTCCTTACTTATCTTCTGTCTGGTTGTTCTCTTCATTATTAAGAATGAGATATCAGTCTCTAACTACTTTTATAGAACTGTCTATTTATCCCTTAAATACTGTTAATTTTTGCTTCATGTATTTGATGTCTGTTATTAGCTACATGAATGTTTACATATCTTCATGCAGTGTTGATTCTGTTATTAATACATAATGTCCTTCTTTGTCACTTGTAACCTTTTTAAATTTAATGTCCATATTTTCTGATTTTAGTATAGTTACTCCTGATCTCTTTTGGTTACTATTTGTATGGAATATCTTTTTTAAATCTGTCATTTTCAACCTATTTCTGTCTTTGGATCCAAAGTGAATCTTTAGTAAACAGCATATTGTTGGTTGATTTTAAAAGTCCACTCTGTCATTCTTTTTTTTTTAATTTCAGAGCTTAATCTACTTATGTTTAAAGTAATTACTGATAAGGAAAATCTTCTGTCATTTTGCCATTTTTTTCTGCAAGCATTATAAATTTTTTGTCCTGATTTTTTGCATTACTGTCTTCTGTGTTGATTTCTTTTGTAGAAAAATATTTGAATTCCCTTCATATTTCCTTTTCTGTGTATCCTAGAGCTTTTTTATGTGGTTACCATGGTAATTACATTTAACATCCTCAAGTCATAACACTCTAGTTTGAATTTAAGCCATTTTAACTTCAATAACAAAAAAAAAAAAAAAAAAAAAAACCTCTGCTCCTTGGCAGCTTAGTTTCCACCCTGTTCAGTAGTTCAGCTGTTGATGTAACAAAAACACATTTTATGTATTATGTGTCCAAAAATGTAAAGTAATAATTTTTCCTAAAGCATTAGTACCTTAAATTATGTGGAAACAATATGTATAGTTATAAACCAAAGTTACAATAATGCTAACATTAAATTTTTCATGTATTTATTTTTACTGCAGTCTTTATTTTTTCATATACCTTTGAGCTACCATCTAGCATCCTTCATTTTAAACTGCAAGAGTGTTTTTTAGCATTTCTTTCAGGGCCAATCTAGTGGTTATAAACTCAGCTTTTGCTTATTTTAGAATTTTTTTATTTTTCTTTAACTTTTGAAAGATAATTTTACCACATATAGGATTATTGGTTGACATGTTTTTTTTTTTCTAGTAGTTATTTAAATATAATAGTCCATTGCCTTCTAGACTGCAGTTTCTGATGAGAAATCTACTGATAGTCTTATTGAGGTTGCATATTATAAATTACTTTTCTATTTATGATTTCCAGATTATTTCTTTGCCTTTGGCTTCCCACAGTTTGATTAAAATGTGTCTAAGTGTGTGTTTCTTTGAGTTCACAATATCGAATTCATTAAAGTTCTTGAATGTTTATATTCCTGTCTTTCATCAAATTTTGGAAATTTTCAGAAACTATTTAAATATTTTCTCTGCCTCTTTCATTTTCTTCTCCTTCGGAGACTACTATAATGTGTATATTGGTCTTCATGATTGTGTTTTATACCTTTAGTTTTCACTTTCTTCAATCATTTTTTATTTCCATCCCTCAGATTCAATAAATTCCATTGTCCTATATCCAAATGCACTGATTCTTTTTCTGCCTATTCAAAACTACCTTTCAAACAGTATAATGCATTTTTCATTTCAGTTATTATACTTCCCCGTTCCAGACTTTCATTTTAGTTACTTTGAAAATACTCTATTTATATTTTCATTTTGTTCATACATATATATTTCTTACTTCCCCTGTGCCTTCCTTCAGTTCTTTGAGCATCTTGAAGACAGTTGTTTTAAAGTCATTTTCTAGTAGATCTACTATCAGGACTTTCTCAAGGACAATTTCTGTTGGTTTATTACCTTCCACTGAATGGAACATACTTTACTGTTTCTTCGTATGCCTTGTGACTTTTGTGTTGAAAACTGTATATTTTAATCCAATAATATGGCAAATTTGGAACTCATATTTCACTCCTTCACCTGGATATGCTGCTTTTATTTTGATTTGGTTTGTTTTGTTTGGAATGCTGTAGGCTATCTCTATGCCAAGGATTAGGCTGATGTGTAAACTTAAGGGTTTTTTTTTTTTTTTTTTTCCAGATCTTTTCTGAGCCTGCATCTCTCCCTGGGCATTCCTGAAAACTTTCTAATTTTCCCATATTTTCAGGTGCTGTGAATGTTTTAGTCTTTAATCTCTGGTTCACAAAAATGAGAAAAAGAAAAAATTAAGATTTAAAAAAACCTCACTTGAGCTTTATATACTCTGGAAGTCACTTCAGCCAAAGAAAATGCTACTTGGAACAATAAGGGGGAGATGTAGCAAGAGTAGGTGCCTGCCTTTGTGTTTGTCCCTCCTTGATCAAATACAGCAATTAATGATCAGAACACACAGCCCCAATGTTAGAGAACAGTGTCCTTACTGCCCACCCTGCCTCCCATGAGTTGTGTGAAAACTGCTCTAGTAACATGTGTACAACTACCTGCCATAGAGTTTGTTAGTGTGAAAGGTGGCTGCTGTCGAGTTAAGAAGTGATATTGACCAAAATCTTCTTCAGTTTACCACTAAAGCCTTCCCCTAGAAGATACAAGCCTTTATAGCATTCTAAATAAGTTACATGGGAAAGATTTTTGCTTGTGTAATTATTGTCTGAGTGAGAAAACTTATTATTGGTGCTTCCTACTCCACTGTCTTTCCAGAATTCTCTTATTTTGAGTTTTTAATAATATTTGAATTTCAAAGACTTCCTAATAATTACAAAGGATATAACACTGGGTAAAAGTAGAAGTGGGTCAGCAGACTTTTTATTGTAATTATACTTTCATGAGTCCCATAATATAAAATTTAGACAGTTTAATCCCTCCTCTGAAATATATGTTTCACTTATTATTAGAAGATACACATTATTTTTAATTTAAAGATAATGACTACATTTACTATTTTCTGTTCATTTACAATCCAAGAACAAATAAATATCCATAGCAACATAGACTCTAGAAAGGTCCTCCATATGCGCTACTCAATGCATACTTCTTACTTATTTTTGCCTAGACTATATATATTCATAAAGTTTTGTTAGCTGGACAGTCACCCAAACATATGAGAATTCATTTAAGACAAATCTAGAAAATTTAAAAAAATACCCCCTAGAGTGAAAAATTGTATACAGTGTTGGAATAAAAATTTTTAATTCCTTATTAAAGTAAATCTCATTCTCTTGCTTGGATTGACATTTGATCAATTGATGTTCAAATTAAATAAGTTGTTTGCGTTTCTAAAACAGACAACAAGATATAGTTAAAATATATTTAGTTCCAGTTCCTGCACTTCAAGAATTAATGTAGCCCTCTTCAAAGATTATGACCTTTTCTAAATGTACTCCTCGTATCACCAGAAATTGAGAGCTTTCAGCATATAGTACTACCGGTATCATCAAACTGAAAAAGCAGAAACGCTGTCCTTATCCTTTCCTGATCATTAAATGTCATCAGTGATAAAGCTTAAGTGAAGCAGTTTGTTAAGATGGAGGCTGTTGGTACTGCTCTGTAGAATACAGGAGGTCAGATTCCACAGTGTCAAGGAAAATCAAGCTAATGGAGCAATTTAATTAAAATTAATTGAGTATAATTCTGTCTCTTAAGAATGAGATTGATGTAGGGTTATTTCCAGCTTTTTTGGCTTAAGGTGAAATGAATGTCCATACTTTTTAATGTTATCTTCCTCAATCTTTTCCTATAATCATAGTTTTAACAAATAATAATGGTTTACAGAAGTTAGAAATGTAAAAGACCTATGAGGTTATTTAAGCTACTATACACTGTGATTGGATTTTTTTATTCTCTTTATGTACCTCTCATATCCATACTGAGTTTAGTTCATAATATAGACTCTAAGCTGAGAAGTAATATATATTGAGGCATCTATTAATGCTTCATTTAAAACCCATACCCTTACCTTAAATTTTAGTGTAATCCTGCTGACAAACTTGTGTGAGCCAACTAGGTAGATTTTAGTTGAGCAATCTAGATTCCTGCTTCTGTCACAAAACAGTTTATACAAGTCAGCAGAATTGTCATAATATCTGATTAAATGTAGTAGAGACAGATGTAGTACACCTTTAGCATGACTTACTCCTCTGTCATTGGGATATGCTGTTCTCTTCATAAAATCACTTTTACTACTCCAGAAAGTTAAATAGCTCACATTTTTGCTTCCTCCACTCTGCTTACTTATGCATAAATATTATAGTCCCCTTGCCAAATAGTCAGTATTTATAATTAACATATTTACTAGATTGACAACATTAAGTATAAAGAGATAGACATGGTGGTGACCAAAAGAGGAATATATTGGGCCTTGTTACTTGGGAAAAGATTTTAGCATGGTAGTATAGCTTGATAGTATTTGGTCATAATTAAGAGATTAAAAATTTCTTTCATGACTTTGTTTCTTCACTCTTGCAATGTCATTTATTGCATATATTGATACGGTTTTAAAAAATTAAAATGTACCTCTCCTAAACATTTTCTGCCTTTGAAAAAGTCATTGAAAAAATGTTTTGAATATATACAAGAATGAAATTAAAGGGCAAAAAAGAGTTAAAGTTCTATTCATTTTTATATTATTAGTCTAGGAGAGTGGTACATTTAATTAAACATAGAAACTTAAAGACATTGAATACGACTTCTCTGTTGCTACTCTATGCCTTATAATACTCACTGCCAGACAGGGTAGGTATGTAACTACTAACAACCCTAAAATATAACAAATACATCAACTGGAAAGCTTTGTATATTATAAAATTCTGTCAGCGTGGCAGGGTACCTGAGCAGCGATCCTATGGAGAGCTGAAACAGAGTAACTGCAGGCAGAAGATATCTTTTTAAAGGAACTTGCTGATAAAAAGCTTCAACAGCATGACATATCTCTGACTTGCTGGGAAACAGCAGCTGACAGAGCAAACCAACATGTAACAATTGGTTTCAGGGGTGAATATATAGGACCATAAACCGAATGAAACTTGTGAACAGCTGCCAGAGTTGCAAATCAAAAGCCATTATACACCTATTCCATGTGGGGCCAACTGTTGAAACTAATAGTGCCCTTTCCTTTAGATTTTCTTGAGTAAAGGCAGCTATCAACTAGTGAACAGACCATAAGGAATATCATTTTACTTATGATAGAGAAATTATATACCATATGGAAATTTTATTTAATCTATTACCCCTTTCAATTTTGTATTCAAAATCTTATCGTAAGCCAAGCCATCTTCCAATAACAATTATTAAATATCTGAGCTTCAATTGACTATCATGATTTCTTGCATTCTAATCAACTAAAGAGAACTTCCAGATATATTCTGTACTGTAAGTAATTGAGCTATTCCTCATTATGCCGGCCTTGATTTGCAAAGGTGATGAAATATCTTCACAGTTGATGAGGAGGCTGGTTGCACCAAAACTTGCAAAAGTGTTTTCTTCATTCTCGCTACTGTAAAATAATGTGAATAACATAAAGGACTTTACTAGGCTGTATACTGAAAGAACAATAAATCATTAGCACCACAGGAGAGAGTTGTAATAGCCTTTGATTAATCTATAATCTACCACTATTGCAATATTCTTTGTTAATGGAATTTTCAATTAGAATGTTATTTGAAACACAATTCATTTTACATTTATTAAACGTTCCGCATACTATTATGTTGTCATTAGGTAGCATTTAGCAAACTGATCATTAAAGCAGCAAATTAGGACCACAGATTTGTTATCATTTTTGGGAGCTTGCAGTGGCTTTGGTAATTTTTTTTAAACAGATTTAATGATAAGATTCCATCATCTTCTTTCACAGTTTTTTCATCTCATTATTCCTATTTGTGGATGAACACTTGGTAAGGTATTTACTATTTTGAGTTCATTTTTATGCTTATGAACATTAGGTAAACATTGGCTTCATGATACTACTTACTTTATAAGGTTTTATGTAAATTATTAATACATATAGAGTAAGATTTCAATTAATCTCAGCTATTTTATTATTGCTAACAAATGTAGGGTAAAATTTCAGTAAATGTTAAAAATACTAATTTAATATGTAACACATGTAGAGCTACAAGGTGGCAGGAAAAGTTCTAAATGCTTTGCATATCTTAATTGTTTGATTTGCATAATATAAGCATTCTTTGAAGTAGGTAGTATTGTTATTTCTACCTTACAAATGAGAAAACTGGGGCTTAGAGAGGATAAGTAGTTGGTCCAAGGTCAGCTTGAGGTTTGGACCTGAGACTGTTCAACTTCAAAATCTGTCCTGTCAATTACTGTACTTTAAAACTCTCTGCCAGCAGTATTGAACAAAATAGGATATTATAAAATATTCATTTGTGACACTGATGTTTGGAACCCAAAATGTATATATCAAATATAAAAAATGCATACTAACTATATTAGTCTGTTCTCACATTGCTATAAAGAACTACCTGAGGCTGCATAATTTATGAAGAAAAGAGATTTAATTGACTCATAGTTCCGCAGACTGTACAGGAAGCATGGGTCCATTTTAAGACCAGGAATCTTAAAATCATGGTCGAAGGTGAAAGGGAAGCAAACATGTCTTACCATGGCAGATAGGAGAGAAAGAGCTAAGGGGGAAGTGCTATCCACTTAAACAATCAGATCTCATGATAACTTACTCACTATCATGAGAACAACAAGGGGGAAATCCCATGATCCAAACACCTCCCACCAAGTCCCACCGCCAACACTTGGGATCACAATTCAACATGAGATTTTGGTGGGGACAGAGAGCCAAACCATATCTCTAGCCAATACCCACTCTAGATTCAAGCCTTGTTAGATTCATATTGTATCAAACATCATATTATATGAGAAACTACATTCAGGCTTCCATTTTCAGCCTTCATTTTTTAAATCATGTTATTGAACTGGCAGTTGAAATAGTGACCATCTCCAAATCCTACCAAGTTCCAAACAGACAGTTTTTCCTCCTTTGGCCTTTGACAGAGGATTCAGGAGTCAAATATAAGAAATAAGGAATAGATTTTTGTCAGCTGTGGACCCAGAGGAGTTAATTGTTGGAAGTGTTGCGTAAAAGTAGTCTAGGGAGGCAAATGTACAATGTACTGGATAGTGAGAAGCAAGGAGGGTTTTGAGAGAGAAAAAGTGTCCAAATAGGAAGATAATATATTCTTTTTCCCTTTACCTTTGATCTTTATAATGTAGCTCTCCTCCCATGAGTCATATCATTTCTCAGATATTTGAAAAATAACTTTCGCTAACAACTGTAATATCTTTCCAGAACCTTTCCTTGAATGTATCAAATGTTGTCAGACCATATGGTTTCAGGATACCCTTACATACTGATTGTTTGAAACTGGTTGTTAAATTGAGGCTTAGAATTAGATTAACTATTAAAAAATAGCTTAACCAACAGTTTGAAATACAGTGAGATTTTTATTATTTAAACTTTTTAATATTATATCATAAAAGATTGAATTCAGTTTTTTATTGATTTCGTTTTTATCATAGGAAATTTCAAACATATTCAAATGAGAGAGAATCGTATAGTATATTTCCATGTGTCCATCACCCACCTTCAAAAATTATCATTACATGTCTGATCTTGTTTCACCTATATCCTTACTCATTTCTCACCTGTTCCTTTCTTCTGCTCAAGATTATTTTGAAGTAAACTCCAGACATCTTGTTTTCAACAAATATTTAACATGTGTCTCTGACAGTCATGAACTTTAAATTTTCAGCTCTAATACCATTACTACATCTGAATTTACAATCATTCCTTAATATGAATACCCAATGTTAAAATGCATGTAATAGTCTAGTAATATTTTATGATTAATATTTTTACAGCTTTCTCCAGTCTTTTACTTTCAACTTATTTGTACTTCTACATTTAAAGTGAATTTCTGGTGTATAGCTAATAATGGGGTCTTGTCTTTTACTCAGTCCAACAGTTTCTAACTTAATAAGAGTGTTTGCTCAGTCCATTTATATTTAATGTACTTATTGGCATGGATGTATTTAGTCTAACATATTGCCATTTGTTTTCCATTTTCCCATCTATTCTTCATTACATTTTTTCTTCATTTATTTATTCATACATAATACATGTAAATATTTAGGGGGCACATGTTTATAATATGATACATTGATATAATCAAGTCAGGGTAATTAGGATATCTATCACCTTAAATATTTATTGTTTCTTTGTGGCAGGAATATTTAATTGTTCTCTTTGAACTATTTTGAAATGTACAATGAAATAATATTAACTATAGTCATCCTACCAATCTATCAAGCACCAGTTCTCAGTTCTTCTACTAAGTGTGTATTTAAGCCCATTAACCACACTTTATCCCCCAATTCCCCTTACTCTTCCAAGTTTCTGGAACCACCAGTTTACTCTCTTATCTTCATAAGATTTACATTTTAGCTCCCACAAATAAGTGAGAACGTGCAATATGTGTCTTTGTGGGATTGGCTTATTTAAATTAATCAAGTCTTCTTTTTTATTTTTTATTGTTTTACTATTTGATTTTTAATGACATCTAGATAGAAAGATGTATGTATCTTTATTTTATATATATATTTTTGATGGTTACTGTAGTGTTTACAAAATTTATCTTTCACTATATTCAATCTTTTGGATAAATATACCACATCATCTATGCTATAAGACTACTGTAGCAGTGTATTCCCATTTATGTCTGTATGCGCTGTTGTGCAATTGTGGACATCCACTTTATTTCTACATATGCTATTTTTAAAATACATTGTGTGTTTTAAATATTGAGTTGTTGTTTAGATAAATGAGGAAACAACACTTTTAAAATTTAATAAAATATTTAACGTATCAACCATGCTCTTTCATGAAGATCTGTGTTTCTTTTAAGTTATTTCCCTCTACGCTTAAGGAGTTTTAAAAATATTTCTTGTACTGCATGTCCGCTAAGGAAATATTCTGTTTTTTTAGGTGAAACTGCTTTTATTTTCACTGATTTTTTAAAAGATTTTTCCCTGCATATGAAATTCTAAGACAGATTTACTTTATTTCTGTGTTCTTTCAGCATCTTAAAATTTTGATCTATTGAATTCTGGCTGGCATTGTTCCTGATAAGAAGACAGTTGACTTTTCTGTCCTTGTGAAAGTTTGGGAATTGAACAATGAGAACACTTGGACACAGGGTGGCGAACATCACACACCAGGGCCTGTCATGGGGTGGGGAGGAAGGGGGGAGGGATAGCATTAGGAGATATACCTAATGTAAATGACGAGTTAACGGGTGCAGCACACCAACATGGCACATGTGTACATTTGTAACAAACCTGCACATTGTGCACATGTACCCTAGAACTTAAAGTATAATAAAAATAAAAAATAAATAAAAAAAGAAGGCAGTTGACATTCCTTTTATTTTTCTTCTGTATATAATACACTGTTTATTACAAGCTACTTTATATTTGATTTTTAGTAATCTTATTGTGTTGAATTGAGTGCTTTTTCATTGGATTATCCTGTTTAAAATGAATTGAGTTTCTTAGGCCTTCAGTTGATATTTTTCATCAAATTAAGTAAAAAAAAATTTAGCATTAACTCTTCAAATGTTTTTGAACCTTATTTTCTCTCTCCTTCCTCTAGGACTTCATTACGAGCATGTATGACTGCTTTATTGTTCCATGGATCTCAAAGTCTCTGTTTGTTTATGTATTTATTTTTTTCCTTTCTATACTTCAGTTCAATAGATTGGTCTGTCTTCAAGTTCACTCATTCTTTATTCTCTAGTATTCAATAGCTGTTAAGTCCACCCTATAGCTTTCTTAATTTCAGATAATTTATTTTTACAGTTTCAACTTACATGGTTTTTATTTTATCTGATGAAATTTTCATCTCTTTACCCATTTGTTTATTTATTATTACTATTTTTTATTTTAGATGGAGTCTTGCTCTGTTGCCCAGGCTGGAGTGCAGTGGCACGATCTCAGCTCACTGCAACCTCCACCTCCCAGGTTCAAGCAATTCTCTGCCTCAGCCTCCCAAGTAGCTGGGATTACAGGCACCTACCACCATGCCCAGCTAATTTTTTGTATTTTTAGTAGAGATGGGGTTTCACCATCTTGGCCAGGCTGGTCTTGAACTCTTGACCTCATGATCCACCCGCCTCGGCCTCCCAAAGTCCAAAAGGGCTAGGATTACAGGCGTGAGCCACTGCTCCCGGCCTGTGTTTATTTTTTATTGTAAATTCTCAAACATACATGTAATAGCTGTTTTATTGATTTTTTTCCTATTACTTTCAAAACCTCTGGTCCCCTCTGTATCTGTTTGTATTGACTATTTTCTTTTTCTTATGGTCATATTTTTGCTTCTTCATATGTCTAGTATATTTTCTTTATAATTTATATCACACATTGTTGGGGCCATGTTGGTTAGGAGCCAGACTTATTTCCCCCTTTTAAAATGGTTGGATTTTGTTCTGACAAGTAGTTAACTTACTGGTCCAACAACTTGATCTTTTGAGGCTTGGCTTTTACTTTGTTAGAGCACTATTACTATATAACTCTGCTTCTAAGTGTGGCACTTCTAGGGTCTGAATGCCTGGGGTATTCATCAAAGATTCCTGACTCAGGTTAATCAGAACTCCACTGTTCCTCAGCACTTTGGCTTTTGGAATAGCTATTTGGCTCACAGCCTCCAGTAGCTCTTGTCTGTCATGCCTATGGTTTCTGACTGAAATTGGCCAACAATTCAAAATTCAAAAATAATCACTATCCAAAAATTTCTCTTCAGAATTTTGGAGCTTTTTCTGTGACTGGTTCCCTCCTCTCTAATACTCTGTACATTAAATTTCAGCTGCCACAGGGACTCCAAACTCCAATCACTATTCTTCACTATTCTCTTTGCCCACTAAGAAACACCGGTCTCTGTTTGGGCTACAATTTTTTTTTTTTTTTTTTTTTGAGACAGTCCTGCTCTGTCACCCAGGCTGGAGTGCAGAGGCACGATCTTGGCTCACTGCAAGCTCCGCCTACCAGGGTCATGCAATTCTCCTGCTTCAGCCTCCCAAGTAGCTGGGACTACAGGGGTCCGCCACCACGCCTGGCTAATTTTGTTTTTGTATTTTTAGTAAAGACAGGGTTTCACCATGTTAGCTAGGATGGTTTCGATCTCCTGAACTCGTGATCCACCCGCCTCAGCCTCCCAAAGTGCTGGGATTACAGGCGTGAGCTGCCACGCCTGGCCTGAGCTACCATTTTTTTAGTGGTGGTTTGGAAGCGTCCCCAGGTAGAAAGCCAAGCTGAAGTGGAGGTCACCTAATATGTTTCCCTTATTGAAAAAGAAAATACATCCCTACGCTATATGTTATTTAATGCCTGAGAAGAGTTTTATTTTATTGATTATCCATTTTCCTAATTATTCATGGAAGAGGGGAGAGTTCAATACTCAATATTTTGTCATAAATATAACTAGCACTTTTTAAAATAGTTTTTTTTGTTTGAATCAGTATTTAAATCAGTTCATATGTTATGATGCATTGTCGTGTCGAGCCCCCCCCCCCTTTTTTTGTGGTTGTTTTTGTTGTTGTTGAGACAGAGTCTCGCTCTGTAGCCCAGGCTGGAGTGCAGTGGCGCTATCTCGGCTCACTGCAAGCTCCGCCTCCCGGGTTCATGCCATTCTCCTGCCTCAGCCTCCCGAGTAGCTGGGACTACAGGTGCCCACCACAACGCCTGGCTAATTTGTTGTATTTTTTAGTAGAGACGGGGTTTCACCGTGTTAGCCAGGATGGTCTCGATCTTCTGACCTTATGATCTGCCCGCCTCAACCTCCCAAAGTGCTGGGATTACAGGCATGAGCCACCACACCCGGCAGAGCCTCTTTTAACCTATAAATTCTGTACGTTTCTTGGCTTTTTTATTTGTTGGTTTTATTTGTTTCTTTGTATGTCCTTGAAGTTCATTGTTGATTCATATGGAGCATGGACTTAATTTAAGCTCCAAGACGTTGCCATGTCCTCTGTAAGATAAGATCCCCATATTCCCTACATATTTTTCACAAAATTTTCATTATACATTTATGTATAATGAGATGTTACATTTTCTTAATAGTAAAGCAATTCCTCAAAAAAAAAAGTACCATGTGATTCAGCAATTTCACTTCTGGCTATACAGCCAAAATAAGTGAAATCATGGCCTCAAATAGATGCTTATACACCTGTGTTCAGAGCAGCACTATTCTCAATAACCAAAAGTTGGAAGCAACCCCAATGTCAATCAGCAGATGACTGGACAAGCAAAATGTGCTATATGCATATAATGCAATATTATCCAGCTTAAAAAGTGAGGAAATTCTGACACATGCTAAAATACGAATTAATCTTGAAGACATTATGCTAAATAAAAAAAAATCACAGAAAGACAAATATTATATGTTTCTACTTATATGAGGTACCTAAAGTGTACAAATTCATAGAGACAAAACAGATTGGTGGCTGCCAGGGGTTGGGAAGAGAGGAGGTTGGGGAAATAATGTTTAATGGGTACAGTTTCAGTAGGGGAAGATGGAACAGTTCTGAAGATGGATGGTGGTGATGATGACACACAGTGTGAATGTACTTAATTCCACAATGCTGCACACTTAGAAATGGATTAAAGAGCAAATTTTAAGTTATAAGTATTTTACCAAATAAAAAAGAGATTAAAAAATAATATAGTTCAGTAGGTTCTTGGCTAGTAAGTTAGACAAAAGATCAGAGGAATAAGGCAACTTGGCAGGAACCTTATGAAAAGGATTCTGCTACTGAAATGGTTAAATTTAATAACTCTTAGGTGGTAAGAAAATGACCCTGTGTCTATGTATTAATTCTTATTACTGGTATATCCACTGGCCTCTTTCTCATTTCTCCTTGCATGTGAAAAAAGTTTTTCTAATTCATGCCCCAAATTGAACTCTTGATCTCCTTTATAAAACACCACAAAAAGCTGCTCTTGCTGCATTACATTCCGTCTCAGTGGGTGACAACTCCATCATTCTGATTGATCATGCCAAAATGTTGGAGGCATTTTCCCTTTCTCTCTCATGATATATCCAGTCGTACAAGAAAATTTACAGGTTCTATTTTCTAAATTATCCAGGATTAGATCACTTCTACCCTGTTCCAAAGTGACTTCCTTTCTAGGTGGCAAGCTTTTGTTTGTTTGTTTAATAGCTTTCTACCTGATTTCATTATTTTCTTCCTTGGTGAAAGGCTATTTTCACTACATCATCCAGGGAAGTTACGTTACATAAATCAGATCATGCTCCTTCACTACTGAAAATTCATTTGATTCCCTTTCTACTTTTAATGAAATCCAGTCATTCCTTAGTCACTCCACCCATGCCACATTGACCTCATTTTATTCAAATAAACCAAGTACCTTACCACCTTAGGAGCTTTGCACTCATTATGTCCTGTCCTATAACTGTTTGCCCTCAGATATGAGTTTCATGACTAATTTGCTTACTTTCTTTAGATCTTTATTCAAATTTTACCTTTTTAATGAGGTCTTCACTGAATATTTTTTATTGCAGTTTCCTCCCCCTGCGTATCTATCAGCCTTCTCTGCTGTATTTTTCTTAGTAATATTTATCAGCATCTCACATACTATGTTACTTCTGTGTTTTATTTATTGGTACTCCCATACTCAATTATAAATTCGATAAGGGCAGGATTTTTTTCTCTGTTTGATGTCTAAAACAATTCATAGCATGTAGTAAACCACCCAACATTTTTTAAGTTACATGAATAATAACATATCTTTACTTTATGACTAAGGAGTATGTTAAAGGCCTAATGGATATAATTACTATCGTAGAAGCAAGAAATCTCACTCAAAGTCTGAAGTAATTCAATACGTTAGTCACTGGTGTCTGCTACTTGGGTATGGAAAGAAGATTAGTGTGGGTCATGTAGCACAGTGTATTGCATTTGGAATTAGCTCTGCAAGATCCCATGTAGTTGGTGTTACTTTTTTTAAAATAAATTGATGAGCACCTTAAAAAAAACCCTTAGATTCAGGGACTAATACTGATAATGTATGTTTTGATGACAGTATTAAAAATAAATGAGTTATCAGAGAGTGTAAGCATTTATGAAACGTTTGCTATGTATCGGATACTCTCCTGGGCCCTTTAGATATCATTTTCACATGCTATTTTATTCATTTCTAATCAATGCACTACAAAGTGTATATTTGTATTGGCATATTTTCAAATGTGAAACTTGAGGATTATAGAATAATAATCATTTGTCAAATCCCATAAAATGAGTAACTTGTAGAGTTGACATACCTTGTGTCATCTCTCTGACTGCAAATAGCTTTTTTTTTTTATCCTCTCAGTATCTTATAGTAGAGAACATGTGTCCCCTGGAAATTAATTAAATATTAGCATAAATAAATGTGATCAGTTTTAAATGTAGCTTCAATTCCTAAACATCTATTTTCAGAACTCTTCTCTGTTAAACCATGGAAAGATCTATTTCCTTCTTTTCATAAGTCTTTGGTCAAGCCTTGAAAGTTAAAATCATTGTACTGATTCAACCAGTATGGTCTTTTTAAGTTTTATTGGATTTTTGTTTGTCTTCAGTTCTTTTATTTTTTGCAGTTTTAATCTGTGCACAGAGAACATCTTTCTAGCTTGTAAATTCACATCAGACACACCCTGCTGTTTCCTAGAAGTCTATTCCTTGTTGCTGTTAATAGAAGAGCAGCATTTTTTTCTTAGTCACCATTTCTTCCTGCATACAGAACCATTACCCTCTGTCTACTTCTATCACCCTGAAATCTTCTATCTTACTTTTCAGATCTTTTTCACTATACCTCTTTCAAGAAATCAGGTATTAAAAATAAATAATTATTCTCTGATATTCAACCTATTTTTAATACCTCAACTATTTATTTTTAATACCTGATTTCTTGAAAAAGCATATTGTTAAGGAAGTAAGGTATCTTCATTAATATACATCTTTCACAACTGAATAGGTTCATTTTTATAAACTAGCACTTGTTTTTCATTTTATACTCAATTTATTTAGATCTGTTAATTGCGTCTGAATAGTATGTGAAAACTGTCATCATTCAGCTTGGGAAAAATATTCTTATAATGAAGTTATTTACAGCTATGTCTGTCATTAGTGTCATTAGTGCCACTAATAGAAAATAAGAAAATTGGAATGGCAAAGTTTAGACATATAATTGATTTCTTTATTCTGATACGTAATTGCAAGTGCTAAAACTTCCTAGATGTTAAATTGACTGAAAAAAAAAAAAACATATCAAAGAAGCAGATGTATGTTGCAGGGATGGTGGGTTCACTGTATTTGATATTTATATAGCTCTGTGAGTGACTCATTTCAACTTTCCTGGCTTAGGGGAAAAGGGTTAATGTTTGGCCTGACCAGTGAGTCCCAACGATAAGAGGTCAGGAAGAACTCTTTACTGGAGTTTTAGAAGGTAATAGAATAATGAAGGATGCAGCTATGAGTCTAGCAAATTGTGAATGTAAACAGAGGGCATTTTAGGGAAATTATTTAATGTAAGTTTTTCTACCATGGTAGATGCGATATGAAAGAATAGACACAAGACAAATTCTAATCCAAAATTTACCTTAAAATAAATATATAGCTATAACTTACATTAAAGAATCTAACAATTTTACCATTCACACATTTAATAAGTGTACATGCAGAAATGTACTCTTCAGTGAACTGTAGGAATACAAATGTGAATCAAATCAGTCAAGGATTAGGCCCTGAAAATTGAATTGTGATCACATGTTAAGTGTGCACAAATATTTAAACACAAAGTAGAAAATGATATATTTTTAAAAGAGGTCTCCCCCAAAAACAAGCAGTAAAAGAAAGGGGGTAATTTTCATCAGCTGCGGAAGCTTTAGGGAGAAGTAGCAACTAAACTGAATCTTGAACAGTTTGATAAAGGCAACTAAGTAGATGAACAGCATAAAGAATAATGAAAACAACAGATTCGTTGTTATTTTAGAACAATAATCACAGGGTCAGAGCTGTATTCATGGAAGAATACATGACAAGGGAGAACCCTTAGGTAAAGTCACTAATGAAAATGCACAGTTTAATCCCAGACATGAGGAATGGCAAGTGTACAAGGCATATGCATTTGCAGCACAAAGAGAATCACAAAAGAAAAATGAGATTTCTGTCCCAGAGATACTTAGGTGGCAATTTCTGTGCCAGAATTACTTAGGTGATTGGAAATGTAAAGCATGAACTCAAATCTGAAGGTAACTGTCCAAGAGTCAAGAGTTACTGATTTTGCTAAGAAAACAATATAGAAAGAAAAAGAAGATTAAAGTAACTTTCTTAAGAAATACCTATATTTAAAGAATAAAAGAAATTAGAGAATGAAGAGAAATTGGAAATAATCCAGGAGAGAATAGCACCACAGAAACCTTTAAAAAGAATTTCAAATAAAAGGAGTATTGATACTGTACATTAAGATTGGTTGCAGCTTACAAAAGCTACATATTCTATATATGGATTTATATGAGGCTATAGAGAAGATAAAACTACAGGGACAGGGAACACATCAGTGATTGCCAGCGATGTGGGTGAGGGTAATTGTTGAAGACAAAGGGAAAGCATAAGGTGATTTTTGAATTGATGAAACTGTTCTTTATCAATATTGTGGGTGTGGATCATGAACCTATGCATTGTTCAAAACCCATAGAACTCATTGTTCAATTTCCACCTATGAGTGAGAACACGTGGTGTTTGGTTTTTTGTCCTTGCGATAGTTTGCTGAGAATGATGGTTTCTAGCTTCATCCACGTCCCTACAAAGGGCATGAACTCGTCATTTTTAATGGCTGCACAGGAAGGGGAACATTACACACTGGGGCCTATTGTGGGGTGGGGGGAAGGGGGAGGGATAGCATTAAGAGATATACCTAATGTTAAATGATGAGTTAATGGGTGCAGCACACCAACATGGCACATGTATACATATGTAACAAACCTGCACATTGTGCACATGTACCCTAAAACTTAAAGTATAATTTTAAAAAACCCATAGAATTGTACACAAGAAAGAGTGATTTTACCAATTGTAAATTTTTTAAAAAATTAAGTAACAGAAAAAGAGAAAAACAATAGAGTCATTGGTTTGTTGATTTAAAAATGTATATTCAGAATGTGGAAGATGAAGGGTATATGGTAAAGAAATGGAAGCCATATGCATTCTGTTTTCAAAACGTTTCCCAGTTAAGAAGAAAAAAAAGAAGGTAGCTTCAGGACATACCTCAGTTGATTAAAGAAAGGTTATTTAAAGAGAGGAAACTTGGAGATGTCTTTTATAGAGGTTAAAAAAGAACATACATATTCAAAGGAGAGTAAATAATTAATAAAGAAAATCTTTGAGGCCATTGGAGGTAACGGAAAGAGAGAAAGAGTCTTTTTTTTAAATATACTTAAAAGAGGGCAAAATGAATAGAGAATGAATATAGATAGAATCATTTTAAGGGATCATCACTTCAACATGAATCTTGTTAAAACGTTGTTCACTGGAATTTGAGATGGAACTATAGCAAAATCCTGTTTAGCCAGGTCCAAGACACCTTTCTTATTAATAGAGTCCAAATATTCAGGTTTCTTAACCTCCCGAATGCCCTGCCCTCTTATGAGTCCCAAAGTGCAAGTGTTGATTGGTCTAAACCAATGGCTCTCTGTATGGTCCGTAGACCAGCAACAGCACCATCACCTGGGGATTTGGTAAGCCCAGAGATCTGTGTTTTTAAAAAGCCCTTGATGCGATTTTGATCTACAGTAAGCTTTGAGAACTACTGGTCTAAGCCTGAAAGTATACTTCCATTTCATATCTTTTTGATTACACATGAGTATACCATTCAAACCCAGCCAAGGAAAAAAACTGGGAAGATTGCTGTTTGTTATTGGTGAACGATTTCTTTCTGAGAAGAGACACCCAGGGGCAATCAGCCTTTTCTGCTTTTGGATTGGTCATATGTGGATGAGATATTAAAATCGCAGGGCACGCGCGCACACACACACACACACACACACTTCACCTTGGGGAGGAAACATAAACATAAAAGCCGATATGTTGCATATGGTGGAATGAAAACTTGGAAGGCACCTGGGTTATTGAGGACATCCTTATGTCACTAAAATTTAGTAAACTTAAAACTGTCTGTATCTGGTAAATTACTAGTAAGTTAATAAATGATCTCATTGATTAAGCCACTATTAATTGTGGCATCTTATGCTTGCAGCCACAGGCATCAAAACTGATATGAAAAATAACAAATTGGTTCTGTTACATTCTCCAGCATCTTCCTTCCTTAAAAATATTCTAGTTAATAGGCTAGGTGCGGTGGCTCACACCTGTAATCCCAGCACTTTGGGAGGCCAAGGCGGGCGGATCACAAGGTCAGGGGATCAAGACCATCCTGGCTAACACGGTGAAACCTTGCCTCTACTAAAAATACCAAAACTTAGCTGGGCGTGGTGGCGGGCGCCTGTAGTCCCAGCTACTCGGGAGGCTGAGGCAGGAGAATCTCGTGAATCCAGAAGGCGGAGCTTGCAGTGAGCGGAGATCGCGCCCCTGCACTCCAGCCTGGGTGAAAGAGTGAGACTCCATATCAAAAAAAAAAAAAAAATTGTAGTTAATAGTATAAATTTTGTATGCCTTTATCAATAAATGTTTTAATCAACAAATATGAGCGTATCAGCATCATCTTTGCCTAGACAGTAGTGCACAATCTGAAACCAGATATCAAGATATTTACCAAGTCATTATTATCAAGAGAAGTGGTGTTTTTGGCAAACTTGAGCAGCCTAATTCCACAAATACCTTACCATTAGGATTTAATTTGCCTGGAATAAAAAAGCAATATAAAAAGAAGGAAAATGAGGATGATGAAGAAAATATACTTACATTTTTATAATCCTTGAATAATGATGAATATGAATTTCATTATATAGTTATCTTTAGTTTTTGTATATTTAAATTATTTTATATTACAAAAATACAAAGCAAAACAAAAAAGATTAAAAATAAAAGGATAGAAAAATACAAATGCATGAAAACAAATTTAGCTATTTTATAAGACAAATGTCATTTAAAGCAAAAATAAATTCAGTTACATAATAAAATAATCTTTCATAATTATTAAATATGTATACATATAGAAGCAATAGTTAAAACATATAGAACAAATGTTGATATGATTATAAGGAGAAATCAAGAAATTTGCATCACTGGAAGATTTTTAACATATCTCTCTTTAAAAAATGATCAAAAACACAATTAGGCTGTGATTAACTTAGCCAAAAGTATTACCTCAAATAAATAGATTTGTAGAGTATAATGCAATCAATGGATAAAATAAATTCTTTTAAAATAAATATAAAAGGTTTAGAAAATTTGATGTACTAGCAAGTAAATAAAGTAGAATACCATTATGTAAATTTTAAAAATATGAAAAACAATCATATGTAATTTATACTATCATATATAAAAGTACAATATTTTGTGTGGGAATGAAATTTTAATATCTAATTTCAGAGGTGGGTTATGTTTGAAGTGCTTGAAGTGCAGAGTGGTTATCCTTGGTTACACAGGGGGCCAGTGGGAAAAATAGAGGTAAACCTCACATTTGATTTCTTGGATTTTTTTTTTACTATTAGTTAAACATAATTTTACTATAATGGAAATAAGGTTGTACAGTGTAATTTTATTACTTCAATATACCTACAATTATTTACAGTAAGTATACATTTCTGTAAATGAGAATGTGACATTCTCTTTCTCCTCTGCCCCTCATTTCTTGTTCTGTCTTTCCTAACAAGAACATTGTGTTAGGATTATTTTAAATTTAATGGGTCTGTATTTGTGAATTACAATGATCAAATTGTATTACAAACAGGCAGATAGTAATTCCAGTTATTTGTATTTAGAGAAAACTTTTTCATGAACAGAGTTAAAATTATGAGCCAGGATTTAACTACTAATGTCTGTGAACAAGACATGTATGTTGCCACACATTCCCTGAAGGTATTTCTAAAGCAGTTTTATCTACTCTAAAGCAGGTGACGTATATAATGAAGCCAAGGAAATAAGGATAACATAATGTTTGTGGTTGTCAGATGATTTTTAGACTTATGAAATATCCCAAATCAAGCATTTTATATTTTTAATACATATCAGAAGAAAGTTCTCGGATTTATCTTCTGTGCTAATTTATATTAAGTCTTGCAGTATTTTATTTAGAATGATAGTGTCTGACGTGAATGTCTTCAGCTTTCTAATTACTACTAATACTCTCAAAGTGAATGTAGTTAAACCCAATTATATATCTAGTTACTGAAATATCAATAATAAACCATGTAATGCTTATTTCCTTTGTTAACTCGTAAATTTATTTTACTAAATCTTACTTGAGGCAGCTATTAAATAGATTAATGAATAATTGTTAAAATTTAATTTTTCAAATCTAAATATTTTATCATTATAGAAATGTTCTACTTACTTTTGTCATGTGTCTACTCTGTGAAAACTTTGTTCTGAACTGTATAGTAGCTAGAGAGGAGAGGGATTGAGAAATCAGTTGTAAAGATGCGTAAGATAGTCTTGATGCTCTTAGGAATTTCCCGTGCCCAGGTAAGGGAGACAGGTAAATACAAGTGAAAGATGCTACAATAAAAAATATAGTAGAGAAATGGGGTTTACTTCCTGGAAGAATCAGGGAAGGATGAAGTGACATTTGTGCTGGAATCCTGACAGATGAGTGAGAACTCATCAGGAAAAAGGGAAGTGGCATATTACAGATAAGTTAAAAAATAGACAAAAGTTTTAGAAAACTTAATCTCATATGAGTTAACATGCCTAGAAATTTAAATGGATATAATACTTTCATAGTAATGAATTTTTAACTATCTGCACATATTTTCATAGAGTTCACTGATTTTATTAAATGACAGTACACTCATATGATGTGGATAAATATAAATATATGACCATATAATTTTAATATCCAAGATGTTGCCAACCCTAAAGAATGATGGGAGTGAGGATGCAGAATTCCCTCAGCTTAGAATCTCTCATCTTTATATTCTCTACCTGTTCTATCATCCTGATTTAGGCAGTCCTTGGAACTATAGTCTCTATTCAACACATTTTTGAAAATGCTAATCTATTTTCAAAACAGTCCAACCCCTTCAGTAAAGTGAGTATTATTTTGTACGATATGCCACAAAATTTTAAGAAAATTTGAATCACATTTTCTTTACTCTCAGTTTAACGTTACTTTCAGTGCTTCTTGCTGCATCAATGGTATCTTATAATTAGAACTAAATAGGTATGAAAAAAATCAATTTACATTCTGGAGAAAAAAGCTAAATGACTCTCTCTGTAAAGTTTTCCTTTCATCTTGATGAAGTCCCTTCATTCATTGCTTAAAGATTAACAGTAAGATTAACATTGTAACCCATTTAGTTAGCTGGAGGGAATTTCATTCCTGCTTAAATTCAAGCATTTAAAGCCTCAAACTACTTAAAATTAAATTGGCCCCATAGAGAAAGCACATCACCATGAGTATTACTTAAAGATGGTATCAACATTCAGGAATATATCTTAATTGGTAATGACAAAAAATAAATAATAATAAAATTTTAAATGCTATTTCTGTTATGTGGGAATTTTCTAGTTTTTTGGATGTTACAATTAAATATCCTAGCTTAGTAGACATTTTTATATATCTCCAATGTTATCAAATGTCAGGTCTATCATGTATCAAAAGCAATCTCCTGGGTTGTGTTGCCTTGACAACAAATCTTGGTTTTGTTGTTCTTGTTAAGTTGAATTCTTGGATTCTGAGAATTTAATAAAACGCTTGCTGGATTCAAATCAATGACCTTTCTCAGAGCCGTAAAAACAACTGATCATTCACTAAACCATTCATCAAGTTAAGATAAATATACCTGTTAATATTTGTGTTCCTACTCAGTTTGGATACAAGTCAAAATAATTTGATAATATTATTTTTATTCTTTAAAATTATTTTATAAGAATTAGTAATTTATTTAAAAAATTAGCAATGTTATTTCTAAGGGATACTAATTGTGATATGAAAGACAAGTCCTCTTGTCAAAGCATTTTGTATTCAGAAATGAGTAGACTACTTTAAATTAAAAAGTAGATCACAGGTTTAATATCTAGAGTTTTTCGAAAAATATGTGTTTCAGCAATTTTATAAAGTTTGAACCTGTTAAGCTAGGTTTTAAATTATTTGAATGTTTTTTGAAATTTCCTTCTCTGTCTTGTCATTATAAGTTAGATTTTGTTCCACTTTTATTTATTTCATGTAAGGCTGATATCTCACAAACTTCAAATAAGTCATAAATTAACTACAGCATCATTTGCAAATCTTCCATTTTCTGGAGTTACCATGCCTTTTGAGATTTAAGCAAAATTGAACCAAACATTCATTGATTTTTCACAAGATACGGATTTTTTTTATTTTTATTTTTTTTCAGGAAACAGGCCTGTGTACTTGTAATTGCTCTTCTAATCATTTCTTGTGCAAACCTGCTCTTTTTGAAGCACACTAACTCAATGAAGATACTGTTGACTATAATTCTTACCAGAAATATATATACACAGATAACCTGTATATATATAAGTAGATATATAGATTGGAAATATTGCAGATTTGATTCCATACCACCACAATAAAGTAACTATTGCAATAAAGCAATTCACACACTGTTTTTAGCTTCCAAGTGAAAATAACACTTATGTTTATGTGATACTGTAGTCTATTAAGTGTGCACTAGCATTGTGTCCAAATAAAATGTAGATATATTATTTAAAAATACCTTATTGGGGCCGGGCATGGTGGCTCAAGCCTGTAATCCCAGCACTTGGGGAAGCCGAGGTGGGCGGATCATGAGGTGAGGAGATCGAGACCATCCTGGCTAACACGGTGAAACCCCATCTCTACTAAAAATACAAAAAATTAGCTGGGCGTTGTGGCCCGCGCCTATAATCGCAGCTACTCAGGAGGCTGAGGCAGAAGAATCACTTGAACCCAGGAGGCAGAGCTTGCAGTGAGCCAAGATTGCACCACTGCACTCCAGCCTGGGCGACAAAGCAAGACTCCCTCTCAAAAAAATAAAACCTTATTGCTAAAAAAAGGCTAATGATCATGTGAACTTTCAGTAAGTCAGAATCTTTTTGCTGATGGAGGGTCATGCCTCGATGTTGATGGCTGCTGACTGATCACAGTGGTGGTTGCTGAAGGTTGGGGATGCTGTGGCCATTTTTAAAAATGAGATAGCCATGATGTTTGCCACATTGGTTGACCCTTCTTCTTTTTTTTTTTTTTTTTTTTTTTTTTTTGGGATGGAGTTTCGCTCTCGTTGCCCAGGCTGGAGCACAGTGGTGCCATCTTGGCTCACTGCAACCTCCGCCTCCTGGGTTCAAGCGCTTCTCCTGCCTCAGCCTCCTGAGTAGCTGAGATGACAGGTGCCTGCCACCACGCCCAGCTAATTTTGATTTTTTTAGTAGTAACAGGGTTTCACTATTTTGGCCAGGCTGGTCTCGAACTCCCGACCTCAGGTGATCTGCCTTCCTCGACCTCCCAAAGTGCTGGGATTACAGGTGTGAGCCACCACGCCCGGCCAACTCTTCTTTCACAAAAGATTTCTCTGTAGCATATAATGCTGTTTGATAGAACTTTACCCACAGTAAACCTTTCAAAATTACAGTCCTTAAACTCTGCAGCTGCTGTATCAACTACATTTATGGAATATTCTAAATTCTTTGTTGTCATTTAAACAGTATTCCCAACATCTTTACCAAAAATAGATTCCACATCAAGAAACCATTCTGTTTCCTTTTTTTGTCACTGAATGTAGTGGCAAAAATCACAATTCTGCACCAACCTACTCAGTCACATCTTTAGGGTTCACTTCTAATTTTACTTCTCTTGCTGTTTCCACCACATCTGCAGTTACTTCCTACACTGAAGTCTTAAGCCTCCCAAAGTCATCCATGTGGATTGGAATAAACTTCCTCCAAACTTCTTTTAATGTTGATATTTTGACCTCTTCCCATGAACCGTTAATGTTCTTAACGGTATCTAGAATGGAAATCTTTCTAGAAGGTTTTCAGTGTATTTTGCCAAGGTCTATCAAAGAAATCACCATTTATGGCAGTTATAGCCTTACAAAGTGTATTTATTACATAATAAGACTTGAAAGTTGAAATTACTCTTTTGATTCATGGGCTGCAGAATGGGTATTGTGTTAGAAAGTACACAAACAAGGAGATTTACAAATCTTGTATGTCTCTATAAGAGTTCTAGGGTGATCAAGACCAGTATCAATGAGCACTAATATTTTGTTGTATGAGCACTACATCTCAACAGTGGGCCTAAAATATTTAATAAACCATTGCTGAAAATAGACGTGCTGTCATCCAGGCTTTGTTCCATTTATAGGCAAAATAGATTTAGCATAATTCTTAAGAGCTAGGATTTTCAAAATGGTAAATGAGCTTTGACACCAACTTAAATTTATGTTTCCCCCTAAAAAGGAAGTGAGCCTGCCCTTTGAAGCCAGGCACTGACTTCTCCTCTCTAGCTATGGAAGTCCTAGATGGCGTCTTCTTCCAATATAAGGCTGTTTTATCTACATTTAGAATCTGTTATTTAATGTAGCCACCTTCATCTATGATCTTAGCTAGCTCTTCTAAATCAGGGGTCCCCAACCACGGGGCCAGTTAGGAACTCGGCCACACAGCAGAAGGTGACTTGCGAGCAAGCATTACCATCTGAGCCCAGCCTCCTGTCACAGCAGCAGCGTCATTAGAGTCTCATAAAAGTTTGAATCCTGTTGTGTGAACTGCACATGCAAAGGAGCTAGGTTAAGCACTCCTTATGAGAATCCAACTAATTCATGATGATCAGAGGTAAAACAGTTTCATTTCGAAACCACCCCCACCCCCATCTTTAGAAACATTGTCTTCCAGGAAACCAGTCCCTGGTGCCAAAAATATTGGGGGTGGTTGTTCTATACAGATAACTTGCTGCAGCTTCTACGGGAGCATGTGCTGTTTCACCTTGTACCTTCATTTTATGGAGATAGCTTCTTTGGCTAAACTTCATGAACCAACCTCTGTTAGCTTCCAACTTTTCTTCTGTAGCTTCCTTACCTCACTCAGCCTTCACGTAACTGAAGAGAGTTAGGGCCTTACTCTGGATTAGGCTTTGGCTTAAGGGACTGTTGTAACTGGTTTGATCTTCAGTGATGTTCCAGATAACTGAAACTTTCTCTACATCAGCCATAAGGCCCTTTTACTTTCTTACTATTCATATGTTTACTGGAGTCGCCCTTAAAAAAATTTTTTTAAGCTTTTCCTTTGCATTCACAGCATGCTTAATAGGCACCTGAGGCCTAGTTTTGGCCTCTGTCTGATTTCAACATGACTTCCTTTCTAAGCTCAATCATTTCTAGCTTTCAACTGAAAGTTAAAAAAAAAAAGAAAGAAAAAAAGTATATGACTCTTCAGTTGAACACTTAGAGGCCATTGTAGGGTTATCAATTGGCCTAGTTTCCATACTGTTGTGTCCTAAGTGATAGAGAAGTCTGAGGAGAAGGAGAGAGACATGGGAACAGTTGGTAGGTGGAGCTGTCAGGACACAAACAACATTTATTGTCTAAGTTTGCTGTCTTATATGAGTGTCGTCCAAGTTGCCCTAAAACAATTACAGTAGTAACATCAAGATCACTGAACACAGATCACCGTAACAGATATAAAGCAGTAAAAATTTGGAAATATCTCAAGAGTTACCAAAATGTGACACAGTCATGAAGTGATCACACACTGTTGGAAAAATGGTGCCAATAGATTTGCTTGACGCAGGGTTGCCACAACATTTAGTTTGCAAAAAACAATATCCGTGGCATGCAGTAAAGCAAAGTGCAATCAAACAAATTATACCTGTATATAAAAATTCAGTGATCTATATCCTGAAAACTGAGGCACTTTACTGTATTAAGCTATACACCCCATGAGAAATTCAATAAAAATGAATTTATATTTCTTAGTACCCTCATTTTAACATGTTCTTAACTGGCTTTATTCAATTAAAAAAAAAAACAACCAAAAACCTTAGTTTGTTGATTTAGTCATATTCTTCCAAATCATGGAGCTAATACATAGCTTAGTTTTATTTTTATTGTGTTTTTAGCCTTGTCTGGAAACAAAAATAGTTGGGATGAGAGTTAGTTTAGAATGATGAAAAGAGAGCAAAATACATTCCAAAAATTTTCAAATAATTTCCAAATCATTGGATTCTAAATTATCACCTGGCCTTATTCTCTTCTGCCTGAAGGAACTAGTCTTCATTATTTCTTCCCATTAGGGTGGAGATAATTGGTGTCAGCAAAGTGAACTATCAACCATATCCCCTCCTTGTTCTTCTAAGGTCTGATTAATCGGTACTGAGAAGAAATAATATTTTACTTAAAGTTTTTACAGGATATTTTTATTTTATATTTTATATCGTATCCAAAAATCATGGTACTTTTCTGAACCTTTTCATACATTTCTTTATATGTAACTTTGCAGGCTTTTGCTACTTTATTATGAAGAGACTCCAGAGGAAACAAATAACACAAGCAGATAATCAATGAGAATTGAATGAAGGGACTGTTTACACATTAGTGGGCAAGGGGAACCTTAGGGCCAGCACAGTGGGAGACTTGACTGTCCCTAAACTTAAGGAGCAGAAGCCATGGGATGGAATCTGAAGGGAGCGATGGCATTGGTCAGATGTATGCAAGCAGAGCTAAGTGGTTGTGCTCATTGTGTGGTATCCAGTAATCACTGATACTCTCTTTGCCCTGTATCAATATATTTCAAAGAGGATACACTGACATATTAAAGTAAATGAAATATCTCAAAATCTCTGGGCTGGGGCCCAAAATCTTACTTTAATAATCCACATAAATGTGTTTTGCAGAACAAGACCATGTTTGGAAAACGGCAGTCATCCTGGGAAACTTTTTATTCTAAGCTGTTTTTGGTTCCCATCATCACACATACCAATGCCATGAGTCATTATTGCTATAAAAGTATCACTTTCCAAGGTTCCTGAGTTTACCACCCTCATGTACTTATAGGGTTTTTATAACCATTATATTTTGAGGCAAATAGTATTTGTTCCTCAACAAACACATTTATTATATAGAATTTTATGGAAATACTGATTCTCTGTTTTAATAGTTTAAAATCTTTTGTGAGATGGGAAAGAACTGTTGCTTCATTTTATTATAATGAAAATAACTTAGAGACAAAAAGTCACCCAAAATTTCTTTTAATTTGTAAATACTGGTTACTATTCCAATTTTAATATATTAGAGCCCCCTACCAACATTTTTGAAGCAAAATTAAGCTATTGAAATTAAGATTCCTGTTTCTCCCAGTGAAGTTAAAAACTAACAATATGTAAGAAACAAATTAGACAAATGAGTTTCAAGGATTTGAGTGTAAGGAATGACTTCTGTTTAAGTTCTATTTTGTTGGGCTTTGGAATATTTCTGCTACAAGTACTACACTGTAGCACCTTGTCATTTTAATATATGTCTTACTTTGTTATCAAAAAATTAGGTATTATAAAATGTATTTTATCTTTTATATAGTCCATTTCACAAAATAGCCATAATGTTCTTTCAAGTAAGGATTATGGGAAATTAAATGCTCTTATGTTTAAAATAGATATTTATATCCTCTGTATCATTTATTAACTTATCAGAATCACTTTGCACTTTAAGATCCATCTAAGTATACTTAATAATTAATAATATAGCTTTTTCCATGCTATATTAGTCAAAATATAGTAACTTAGATTTTTTAATATGTTACTACAGTTTTAAACCAGTATTGGGAATGCTTTGATATTGTAATGTTTACAGTATATTTGGGGTAAAGTGGTGAGAGAAATTGGAAGATGGAATTTTGGTATTTTAGAACTAGACTGTGTGGCCAAGCATATAGAAATGCAGAATGTTGCCAGACACAGTGGCTCACACCTGTAATCCCAGCACTTTGGGAGGCAGAGGTGGGTGAATCACTTGAGGTCAGGAGTTCCAGACCAGCCTGGCCAACATGGCGAAACCCCATCTCTACTAAAAATACAAAAATTAGCCAGGCATGGTGGTGCATGCCTGTAATCCTAGCTACTTGGGAGGCTGGGGCAAGAAAATATCTTGAGTCCTGGGGGCAGAGGTGGCAGTGAGCTGAGATCATGCCATTGTATTCCAGCCTGGGCGATAGAGCGAAACTGTCTCAAAAAAAAAAAAAAAAAAAGAAAAGAAAAGAAAAGAAAGAAATGCAGAATGTGGTGTAGAAATATATACAATATATTATATTTAAAAATCTATAGTAATGCAGTTCCTTCTTTTTCTAAATTTAAATCTTTCCCCCTTTATGCTTATATAATTTTTAATAGACTTCAAAATGGAAACAACGTTCAAGTCATCTCAAATGTGAATGTAGAGAATTTCATCCAGTGACCTTTCCTGATTTATATTTCTGTCGTTCTTGATTTTATAAATCAACTTGAAAATAAAATTTATAAAATTTCTTAACTGTTACCCCGAATCTTAGAACTGTAGTGATTTCTAAATTAAAAATCCTGTAGACATAAATATTCTCATGCACTCTATATATACATTTCATTTGTGCAGTTTTGCATCTGTTTTTCCAATTTTCCACTTTGTTGGGAAATGGTTTACATACTAAAAATAATGTTTGAACAAAAATATTTTCTCACGTAATAACTTGTTACTGCTTTGCAGTTTGTCACAAATTTTACCATTCACTCATTTAATCTTTAACACAGTACTGCGACATGAACAGGAAATGATTATATTCCCATCTTAAGTTAGAGAATACTGAGAGTCACAGACATTTAGGGACTGAAGTTACAAATTGAGTGGAATTACATCTAAAACTCAGGATTTATAGCCGGGCCCTGCTGGACCCTAACAGACTCACAAGAAGAGAGAAAATGGTGCTTAACATATTTTTCAAATCAATTTCATGGAACTTAAATTATAGTTATTAAATGCTTACTATGTTAAAATACTCTGTTAAGTAAAGCAGTTATATAGGATAGATTAAAATGTATGAGAAGATAAGAAAATATATGATATTATACATTATAAGGACATTGCTAACCTGTGTGAAAATATTTTTTTAACAGAGAGTTGTGATAATAACCAGAATTTAGGGGTTAAGAAATAAGGGAGAGGTAAGCCCTTTGAAGCAGCAGATGTGGACTATCCTTTTGACAGATTGAGGATTTGTGTGGGGAGGAGATAGTGAAGGGGATGAAAGAATACAAGCATACAAAACAGCAACATACAAATGTGTTATCTTAAAACTCGAAAAGTGTAAAATGCTAAGCTGGACAAAGCTAGACTGAAGAAGAAAGGCCACTTTGCATTTATTATCGGATTGGGAAAGGAACAGGAAGCACCTGGTTGGAATCCTTGTGCTTGTGAAAATGGCCTTGTTAGAAAAGGGACATGACAAGAGGAAATTAGGAAAGAAGGCAAACGAACCCTGCAGCTCTTCCAGGGAGCTAATTGAGGTCTCCTGAGCCTGCTCCCTACCAAGCTCCAAAAGGAAGATGGGAGAAAGCCACCTAGAGCCACATCCACCAGAACTATCTGGAAGACTAAAGTTTTGTCCTTCCATCTGTGTTCAGTGCTACAGGGCTAAACAATTAGCAGAACTGAGACTGGACCCTGGTGGGCTGCCTCTCCAGTCTGTGTCCTCAACCCTATAATTTTCATTTCTGTTGAGATCACATATATTCAGATTATAAGTGGAGTATTACTTTTGTAAATTTTTGAAGGGTGGTTTGATAATTAGTTTCATTATTTTCAATTTTGCTCTGTGTATGTCTTATTAATCTGACTTTTTCTCATAAATGTAAACATAAGCACAAGTTGACATCTTGCTTTGGAACTGGTACAGTCCTGTTCATAAATTCAAATAGTTACCAAAATATGTGAAACTTGTGCATATCTTATTTTAATTGGCTACTTTCTTAATTCAGAAGTGAGGTTCCTCAGATGTATTTCAGTGATGCTGGAATTTCCAGCAAAGTCTCTCACGTCTGCCAAACATTCAGTAAATCACCTAATGTTTATAATTTACCAAATAATCAGACCTAATGCTTAATATAGCTGACTAAATGCTTTGATACTCTGCATTCTAGTCATTTTATCAGATTTCATTTTGTTTTGTTTTTTGGGATGGAGTCTCACTCTGTCACCCAGGCTGGAGTGCAGTGGTGCAATCTCGGCTCACTGCAACCCCTACTTCCCGGACTCAAGTGATCCTCCCACCTTAGCCTTCCTAGTAGCTGGGAATACAGGTGCACACCACCACACCCAGCTAATTTTTATATTTTTGTAGAGACAGGGTTTCACTATATTGCCCCGTCTGGTCTCGAACTCCTGGGCTTAAGCGACACACCTGCCTCAGCCTCCCAAAGTGCTTGGATTACAGGTGTAAGCCACCGTGCCTGGCCAGATATTTTAAATTTTAAAATTTAAAAATAAGATTTAGAGAACTCATTTAATTTTAGTTTTTTTTATTTCTCCTCTTTTTATTCTTGTTGTTCTTTTTTATTGCAGTAAAATAGAAACACAACAAAAGGAATACAATGATACCGTAAACCGTAAGAAAACTATTCATTCCTTACCAGAATGAAAATGAAAGAAATTCATATTTTATCTGAATAATTTTTACAATGCTTGCAAATTTACCAGAACAACTGTAAAGAGTTCCAAAATTTAACTTAACTCAATGAACTAGTTATGGGAGATTTAGTGTGTGATAATGTGAAAAAAAAATAAAAGATAAAGTAGCATCTGAGGAACAAATGCTAATATCTTAGATTTGGATAGCATACTGCCATTGTCTATACTGTATCTATTACTTTTTGTTTTGTAATCTCCTCTTTTCCTATGTTCATTGGAAATGACCAGTGCCACTAGCTTACTTTTCTTTCACGTAAAATATTACATTAGGGGAACTGGCTTGCTATTATCCTGCCATTTACCCAGAAGAACAGATGTCTCAAATAGTTCGTGAATTAAAAAAATACGAATCAAAAAAATCTGAAATCATACCCTGTAAGTTTGATAAGCCTTACTTTTCAGATGATTTAGTGTACGATATATTAAACAATGTATTTTTTATTTGAAATCTATATCTTGCACAGATAAAAATTCAGACATGATGGGGCAGGTCCTAGCCTAAATGAAATACATATGCTTCACTAAATAATACTATTTTTGTTATTAGTTCTAAGACTTGTTAGTTAATTTCTAGTATATGTTCAGGAAAAAGTACATAAAATTTAACATAGATTTTAAAGTGGATTTCTTTCCGTCTTTTAAAAAAATCAATTTTCCTTTTCTTCTCTTGATATAAACCCCATTACAGTCTAAGATAAGGACACCAGATACTGCCCTAGTTTCAACTTATTTCAGAGCCTTGGAGCATAATATGGGGAACAATAAGACACAGAGCATTATTTGTGCTTTCTAATCTGTTCAGACTATTTTAAATAAGCATAAATCAGATATTCACATGTTAATATGTTGAAGGGTAAAACGCGAATATATATCATTGCTTAAATAGGCTTAATGCTGTATACATAAATTGTCATCAAATCTTGCTCCCAAATATTTGTATTTTAATTTTGACAGGAGTTAATTTTCCTTTTATTTGTTAACTCCCAGATAATTTACTGTAATTACATATAATTGACTTAGTAAATATATAGTTGCCTGAGTTTTTGAAGAAAGACAAAAATCTTTTATCCCAACCAAACTATATTCATGCTAAAGTCACCCAAATTTGAGCCAGAATCGTATATCCATATTGCTGTGAACAACCGCAGAACACTAATTAAAATAAATCTAATCTACCCATTTGCAATGACACTTTAGATTAGAAAGGCTGTAGAGAGGGGTATGATTTAAGAGTGAAAAAATATTTCCAAAATTAAGTAAGAGTTTAGACCTGTAATTGAAAGAGGCATTAATGTGTGTGTCATAATAGATGATAGGATATTCTACTACTGTGAAGCTGAGCCTCTTGTTACCTTGCAGCAGGGTACAACAATAAAAAATAATTCTTTGATTTTATTTGACATTCTTCTAATAGACTCCACACTTCTAAACATGAACAAGGAATTTAATATAGCTGATTCAGCAGCGCATGGAATGTTCATTTTCTCTAAAGCCTTGTACCTTTCTCTCAATGACCCTTGTGAAATGAATTTTAGTGTTTGTGTGCACTTCCTACATTTGAACGCTTACAGTGGCATGAGCCTTAAATGAGCAAGCTTTTAAATATTTGTTTATAACACATATATCCTCCTTGCCAGTTTATTTTCAGCTTTGTCTTCCACTGAACTTTACTTTTCCTGTTTCTGATCCTGGCTGCTTATATCTTGGCTAAGAGTAAATGCCTTGTTGTCTTAATGACCATGGAAGGCTTTTTGGAGTAGGTGGAGTTTGCAAAACCCCTTACATAACAGAGGGAATGAAGTGGAGGCTGTTCCTGATGATACCTTCATACAAGCAAAAGTCCAATGTACACAAGTACAAGGGGTTAACACTAAACACCTAACACATTTATTCAAGCTAAGGGTTTGAGTAGAAAATTGAGTAGGGTTATAACAAAAATTGGTTTTGATTCTTAATTGCAAAAGACTCTGGACAGCAAACTATGTAGTTTGAATTTTACCCTTTAGGGGCCAGGGAAAATTAAGAAGAGGTAACTGGCATGACCAAAGCAACAGGGTCCAAATACTAACTGGGAGTCTTTTGTAGTAATATCAGCCTATATTGTGGTAGTGCCCGTGAGATAAAGGGATATATGTGAGCTTTTTTGACAGAAAAGTCAATACAAATAGCCACAGGTAAGGATAGTCTTACAATTTGGAAAGGCAAAAAAATAGAAAAAAAGACTAAGTAAAATAATGCGAATTGTGAGTGTAGGTATCTGGGAAACAGCACACTCTTAATTGATAAAGAGAAGTCAGAGACAAGTTGGGTTGAAGGATGATGAGGTCAGGTTGCACCATTTGAAACAAAACCATCAATGGAGTGTATCAGGAAGAAATTAAAATATAAACTGAGATAGCATGAGAGAAGTCTAAGGTGAAAAAATATTGGAAAAATTAAAACAGAGGTAGGTAGTTGAGTCTTTTTTTGTTGTTTGCCATTTTAATTTTTGATGAGTTGTACAACATCAATTAAATACATCAACTCATTCTGAAAAAAAGTTACTGTGTAAAGAAATGCATAGTAACAAACCTCAGCTTCCTGAAGTTGGAGCTATTGTGCATGACAGAGATAACAACTGTGTGACTTTGCTTAGTTTGGTTGTCTTTCTGTCTAAATGCTGCCTAAGATCCTTGGCTTGGCATATGTGACAAGCAGAGTAACGAGTGCCATAATAAATGAAATTAATGTTCTGATTTCAGCAATGGTTTAGGTTCTGTTCATATTATCATTTTCACAGAAATGGTAAAGAAGTAAAGCCCACTAAAGCAGCTCTCTTGATCTGAATGGAAAACTTATTTGTTGTAAAAGTGTTCATAATCTCTCTCTCTTTCTGTCTGCCCTACCTAAAATGGGGGTAATGATGTTACCTGTTTCAGTCACTGACATGTCACTATTAATAACCCACTATAAAATAAGAAAAAAATTAATAAAAATAGTAAATAAACTACTGGATTATAATATAGCTGGAGGGTCATATTATGACTTAACTGTATATAATATGTGCTCTTTATGGATTTCTAATCTAATTTTTATACTTTTAGAAATGTCCATCTTATTTTAGTATTTCTGATATAGAAGCTGATCTTTCCTTTAAAAAAAAAAGGATGGAAAAGTAGAAATACAAAGAAGCTTCTTTGAAATAATTCATAAATATATTATTTTAAAAATAAGACAATTGCCTATTTTAAAATGTCTCTGAAGTGGCAAGTGAAAATGTAGAAATTGCTAAAATATGATTAAAAAGAGAAGTGTTTCTTATATTCATCATAAGCCATGTGTATCTATTAAAAGACAAAAAGTGAATATTGTCCCGATGCAAAATTGCATTAACAAAAACTACGTACAGAATATAGAAAAACTTAATATCATAAAATTGCTCATTCAGTACTGACAACACATATTTTGTGGTTCATTCGGACCCTGATATTTTTTTCTTCTCAACCAGTTGTTTTCTTATTTTGCACAACTGAAATTCACTATTTTTCTTTTCTATTACTGTTTTATTATAGCCTCAAAGCACTTTATAAATAAGAAAAAAAATAAACAGTCAGTAATTTCTTGGTTATTAGACATTCCAAAATGTTCTATCTAAAAAATAGTTATCAGCTACATTAATACTGCCAAACTGTTGAAACCAATTTCTGTGTATTCTTTGCTCTAAGTTATTTAGCTTGAAGGATGTTGGGTGAGTTGCTGGATCAGACTGGCCAGTTGGATTCATTTCTCACTGGGAAAGGAAATAAACTGATAATGCTATAATGATATTAATTTTAAATATTCCAGTACATTTCCCTAGTGAGTGCAAAAGGGCAGTTAAAAGCTCAATTTTGAGGACAGATAGGCCTATTAGTCTTGCATCTGCCATTTAAATAGCTGAATGATGTTTGGCATGCCTGTTGTAACCTCTCTAAGTCTCTACTGCTCAGATGTGATTAAATGAGGTACATTTGAAAAATAGGACAGAGTAATGATCATTAAATGGCAGATACTTCTCAAAGGGAGGCTTTATCACTGACCACAACTTTTTACTATAGAGTTAGATGCTTTCATTAGTAAACTTCTCTTGTTTTGAAAATAATTTTCGTTGCTGTTGTATAGCTGAATAACATGAGCACAAAATCAAGCACAATTTTTATCTATTTTATCTGTAGAAGCATGCATGGCTAAGAAACCTCTACTCATCTTTATATATGTTTTATAAGACAATGACTTCTGTCTTCAGTGTTCTCTTTCTTCTGTAAGTCCTGGAAGACCCTCATTATTATATTGCCATATTATCTTCTCAGATTTATAAAATTCTGTTATTTTTGGATTAAGAAAAGCCCTTTTAGATCTGATTTACAAAAATCTGTGTTATATGAATACACACATGATTTTGTTAAGTATACTTGTAAATATAATCAAACACAATGTAAATGTATCTATTAAAATATAGATGTCTTTAATGTGTACTTTAAGATAATCAAAGCAAAATTACTTAATTTTTCAACAAGTTTTCTGTTGGTAATAAGCCAGGACCTGAGGTTTTTGGTGACTATCAGGTCTTTTAGTGTAAAAAGTAATACATGGAAAAAAATACTTGAAGCATCCACAAATCCAAACTCAGCTGGGTTAGGAGTTTTCCTCTCAACAGACAAGTCTTGGGAAAGTGGTCTGTCTCAGGAAATATTCTGGTCTGTTATTTTCTCACAATTTTTATACACTCTCCTTTGATAACGATATATTGAAGCAACCCAATGTATGCATTCATAGGTCTCTCCTTGTCATTTGGCTAGGTCATAGGTTGAGAAACATTGGTATCATTGATTACTCACAATTCTCATCTTTAACCATGTTGAAACTTCTACTACCAGACACCTAAAATATCTCATATATTCTAAGAGTATCCTAGGGGTACAGTGGACACAAGAGATTTGTCTTGAGAAGATTGCCTAAATCATAGAGGGAAATGTGCATAGTAGGCATTTTAAAACTTAATTCTCCTTTCCCTTAGTTTTTCCGTTAATTTATTTCCACTTGTTCACTTATTCATTAATTTACTCAAAATGAGTAAGCACCTATTAGGTACAAATATGGAAGTCTAGACCAGGGAAGACACAGGTTTAAGGGATATTTTATGGATGCAGATGAGGCATAATTTGAATTTCATAGTATAGTTAACAAAAACATACATTTCAGGCTGGGCGCGGTGGCTCACGCCTGTAATCCCAGCACTTTGGGAGGCCGAGGTGGGTGAATCACGAGGTCAGGAGATGGAGACCATCCTTGTTAACACAGTGAAACCCCGTCTCTGCTACAAATACAAAAAATTAGCCGGGCGAGGTGGCAGGCGCCTGTAGTCCCAGCTACGCGGGAGGCTGAGAGGCAGGAGAATGGCGTGAACCCGGGAGGTGGAGCTTGCAGTGAGCAGAGACTGTGCCACTGCACTCCAGCCTGGGCGACAGAGCGAGACTCCATCTCAAAAAAAAACAAAAACAAAAACAAAAAAAAACCCACATACATTACAGATAGAAGGGTTGAACAAAATAAAATCAGTAGTGAGCAACCTTACTGTGTGTAAATGCTTTAACATTTTCCAGATTTAACCTTGGGGAGGTGAATTAACCTTCCTTATCGTAGACTTTCTCATCTGTGAAATGAAGATAATCTCATAGGGTTGTTGTGAGAATTAAATGAGATAATTCGTAGTACTTTTTAGCTTTGTGTCTAATGCATAATAAAAACCTAATGTTTTTTAGCCCTTAAATCGTTCCTAGAACTCTACTAACCCTTGGTATGATTATCCAAGCACTTTCACTCCAAAGTTTTCAATTTTAATCACTGCAAATATGTTAACTTGTATTGTGTATACAAGTGACATGTTTAAGCAAAATGATGCTAATATAATAAAAATTTTAAAATGAGACAAAGTACTCATAGTGTTAAGCTCTCCAGTATTGTGTTTGTATTGGCAATGGTTAGAAATGAATTACAGACCACAGGAAAATCTAGGTAACTCAAAGCAGTTGAATAATTCAAGTGTTTAGCCACAATGATAAGGAAGAACTTTTATTTGTTTTAAAAGTGTTCTATCTACGATGGGTGATGTTAACATTTCCACTGACAAATGAAACAAGTTTGTCAATAAATATATTAGGAAATACCATATAAAGAATAAAAAAAGCCCTCTTTAATAAAGCCAGGACATATTTTCTTGCCTCAATTATACAGCACTATCAAATCAAAAATTAGACTTTTGGCATATGATTTCTGACAATTCCATGTTTCCTCCTAGGTAACACTGCAATATTGTTAATCTACATGGAAACCCTGCATTAAAAATTTTGGTTAGGGTGACCTCGGGGCATAATCTAACCTCTGAGCAACCTATGCTAAGACTAAACCAGTTAAAGCAAATTATTATACATATACTGACCCAATAATTTGATCAACAGAATAAGTTACCCTAGGATAACAGTGCAATCCTTTTCTAGAGTCCATATTGACAATAGGGTTTACAACCTCGATGTTGGATCAGGACATCCTAATGGTGTAGCTGCTATCAAGGGTTTGTTTGTTCAATGATTAAAGTCCTACATGATCTGAGTTCAGACTGGAGCAATCCAGGTCAGTTTCTATCTATTTTATTTTTCTCCCAGTATGAAAGGACGAGAGAAACAGGGCCCACTTCATAAAGCGCCCTCGCCCTATAGATGATATTATCTTAAGCTAACAAATCACCTCATATCTTACCCAAAAGTAGGGTTTGTTAAGGTGGCAGAAGCCCGGTAATTGCATAAAATGTAAAACTTTATAATCAGAGGTTCAATGAATCTTCTTAACAACATGCCTATAATCAACCTCCTACTACTTATATCTACTCTGGCTGCCATAACATTCCCTACACTCATTGAATGAAAAATTCTAGGCTACATACAACTATGCAAAGGATCCAATATTTTAGGCCCCTATGGACTATTTCAACCATTTGCTGATGCAATAAAACTTTTCATTAAAGAGACCCTAAAACCCTCAACATCTACTGTTACCCTTTACACTATTGCTCCAACCCCAGCCCTTTCTATTGCCCTTTTCTTATGAACCCCACTGCCTAAACCAAATCCCTTAATTTTAATTTCGGCCTCCTATTTATTCATAGTATACTATACTATTATATAGTTTAGCATGATTATATATTAATATTATTGTATAATAGTATACAATAATATTCACAGTATACTATGAATTTATTTTTTTAATGTATCACCATAATACCTTTTTGGATATTATAGGTAGGTCACTAGCTTGTAATTCCCAAGTACTTTTTTATGTGCCTTCTACAAATTGGTAAGAAGGAGTCTTTTCTAGTCATCTAAAATTCAAGTACTCTCCCATAAGTGCTTATCTATAAAATAGTAATGGCTGTGAAAGTTCATCTCCCAGTTCTTTAGCACTCTCAGGTGGATGGTTTTTCAACTGACCTACAACCATTAAGCTTGCTTAAGTAGTCCCCAACTATTTGGTCTCTGTTTGAATTGCCATGGCTGTGCATTCACCAGTTTGAAAAAATTACCATATGTGAATACAATTAAGCTTAGCAAGGAAGACTGCCTTGTAGAACAATCAAGGTGGAAATAACCATTTTATATATGAAAGTTCAATGACAAATGATACATAGAAGAAAAACATGGTAATAAATAAATGTAATCTGAATACAAGAAAGACATATATCTATTTTGTGCTTAACAGTGCCTGTGACAATGACATGGAGCCTGCCACTGCAAATCAAGGCCCAGATTTAGGACCACTATTGAAAGCAAGGTTTTGGAAATTGGAAAGAGTTCAAAGGGAAAGAACATAAAATAGTTATTATTTAAAAATACTGACTTTAAAGAAACCTAAGATATATGAACTATTAGGGCTTTAGAGAAGGTTCAGTTTATGATGAAGGAACTGCCTTTAAAGAACTTTTTTAATGTCCTTGTGACCTCCTAGAAGAGAATGGGCTTTGGAGACAGTGAACCTCTTTAAAATAGCACTTCTGCGTTTATTAGCTGTGTGATCCTGTGTATATTTCCAAGTCTCTAAGACTCTTCATTAATAAAATGAGGAAAAACATTATATATATATATATATATATATAAAATCATGAGACTCCTGTAAAATTAATGTATGTAAATTACTTTGTATATTGCCTAGCACATGATGCATTCCATTAATTGATAGCTATTGGTATTAAATAACAATAATTGAGAGCTATTTCTACAGAATATATTAACTGGTTGCATTCTTCTAATTGCATCAAACAAATAATTTACTCAAACTGGGCTTCTAGCACTTTTACTTTTGTATATATCTATTGTTAGAGAAATGGAAACAAAAATAAAAGACAATGATACTCTGACCATTCACCATTCAGTGCCTGAAAATTGAGAGCCCAACTCTCATTAAATACTTCGTAGATGTTTGCAGAATTAAAAATAAGAGAATTGGCTGGGCGCAGTTGCTCACGCCTGTGAATCCCAGCACTTTTGGAGGCCAAGGCGGATAGATCAGGAGGTCAGGAGATCGACACCATCCTGGCTAACACGGTAAAACCCCGTCTCTACTTAAAAAATACAAAAAATTAGCTGGGCGTCGTGGCGGGCGCCTGTAGTCCCAGCTACTCAGGAGGCTGAGGCAGGAGAATGGCATGAATCCGGGAGGCCGAGCTTGCAGTGAGCCGAGATCGCGCCACTGCACTCCAGCCTGGGCGACAGAGCAAGACTCCATCTCAAAATGATAATAATAGAATTATATGACTTGTATGATCTGAGATAGATGAATTTAAGGAAGAATTTGGTATTGAGAGATTTAATTCATTACTTCCCTAGTTGTTATGGGTTGTTTTGAATTATTACCCCACATTAATCATTTGTCATTTTGTTTTGTTAAAATGAGAACACATTTTCTGTACATGTTGCATGAAAAAAGGCAAGGGAACCACATATCTCCATTGACTGCATACTCAAGTCTATCCATTATTTTACATAACAGATAGATGAAAGGAAATATTTTTAAAATATTTGTCTTTAAAATTATCATAGAATGGATAACAGTGATTGTATAGATGATGGAGACCTTTCTTTACGTGTAGAATTGCTTGGGCACAGCACAGTCCACACTGGAAGATTTCTTTTCTCCCCAATCAATCTCAGTCTCAATCAATCAATCTCTCTCTCTCTCTCTCTCTCTCTCTCTCTCTCTCTCTCTCTCTCTCTCTCTCTCTCTCTCTCCCCCTCCCTCTCCCTCTCTGCCCCTCCCTCCCTCCCTCTCTGGTGCCGTCCCCTTCCCTCTTTTCTCCCTGCCTTCTTTCTCCCCACCTCTTCAACTGCATTGGTAACGTGATAAGAGCAGAAATGACAAGTGGCTATTAGATTCACTTGTATATAAATTCTAAGTGTCACCTATTTCTATATCTTAGTTATTCTATAAAACGCTATCCAGTTTTTGTAGCATTTCAAGGTAATAAGTGCAAAGTACCTTGGACATAGGGGATAGTCTTTAATATTTCCTCTTTTTTCTTTACTTTGGATGAATGTTACCAGACAGTAATAACATTTTAAGTTCTTCAGGAAAACAGCAAGGCCTATGCAGTTATATGAAAGATAAGAGAATATACCTGTAATAAGAGTATTTTCTAATAACATTAACTTTTTATATTTAATATTGCTCTGAATTTATTATTCTAAACCAAAAGAAAAAAATCCATCAAATAATCTTGAAAAGAAGCAGCTAATATAATCTATTTCTGACACTTATTCTATTCATTTTTATCAATACTTGCATATCACCAGACTTACAATAAAGAACACTCATGTAATTATTCTTTCGACATTTATTTATTGAGAACATACTACACACCAGGCATTGTTGAAAGTGCTTAAGAAATATGAGTGGACAAAGGAGACCTGCACTGAAGAAACATATTCAGGCAGAAAAAGTTACCTTTTGACACTCTGGGGCATACTCCCTTAACTAGTGTTTGTTGGCTTCCTTTTGAAGTTTAAAGTATCAGAATTATACTCTGTAGAAGCTTGTTTAATGTTAGAAATAAAAAGAAAACCGGACTGGACTAGGAAAAGTCAATGCCACTTTTATTGTCCTACCTACACTCTGGTTGCTCAGGGGAATTTAATTTGCCTATTTCATAATGCCTCTTTCTTGCAACTGCCTTCAGCTATTACGTTTTCAATCAGCTTATTTCTACCCAGCAGAAGCAGTCTGGAAGAGGTTGCCTCAAAGTTGGTTTTTCTATTGTATGTATTAGAATGCTGTCAGCAACTTATTATAGTATCTTATTGGATGGTCTTTGTCCTGCTGTATCACCTTCCCAGCAGAGGTACAGATAATAAAAATCTATATGGCTAGGACCTTGGATTTGGGCAGTTCAATTAGTTGTTCAGGAAGTCTATCAAAAATGTGACTCCAGGTCCCTGAACTCCAGCATTCTCATTATTAGAGTGAAACGTTAGTGACAAATGAGGTATGATGGTCTAGACACCTCATCAGCCCGCTGGCTTGCAGCCTGAAGTAGAGGCACAGTTTTAAAAACATCAAGGTCTTGATGGGTTCTGAACATGTGATTCCAGACCAAAACCTAAGAAAAACGGGGGAGCATCATACGTTTTAAGACAATAATAAACTCATAGGCCTCTGAAATTCTACAGTCAAGAGTCAAAGCTACGTATGCACTTGAAGATGTGGAAAGATGTTACAGTTCAAGATGAGATTTCTTATTGGCTGTAGTTGTAAATATCAGGGTTATTCTAAAAAAAGATTGTCAACGGTTTAATGATACTAGAAAAGCTCACCTATTTTTTAATTTTTTTGTTTAAGCAGTGACTAATAAATACTGATGTTTGTTATTTTAATAAATGTCATGTGTATGGAGAGGTATCATCAAGTAAAGTTTGTACTAATCTATATGAAATCCATATGGATATCCATATCCAAATGTATGAGTCACACATATATTAGTCACACATATATTATCCACAGATGTGGATAACCACTCAAATAGTGGTTATCCATGGGAATGATGCTGTCCTCTAGGGGTGTTTTGGTTATATGTGGGGTAAATTTTGGTTATCACAATGTGGAGGGTGCTATTAGTGTTTGTTTAGTGGGCAGAGATAGTAGAATACATGCAAAATAAAGAATTGTTCTGCCTCCAGGAAAAATTCCTGTTTCAGAGCTCAATAGGAAAACCTGTTTGATTATCAGAACCTAGACCCAAATTCTATCTTACATGTAAATGTAAACCCAGCATACATTTGGTGTGGTTTAAATACAGATTAAATTCTCTATAATTACAACTACTGTCTAAAGTGAAATAAAATGATGCTTTATTTTGTCTGAAAGTTTGCCAACAGTGTTGTACCATTTTAAAGAACTATATTACTAATTCCAGTCATCATTTTTAGTCACCAATTCGACATACTATATCATTTTTATAGCCATCACATTCATGGTGATTATACATTTACAAACATAGGACCACTTAATTTTACACAGAATTAAAAATCTAAATACTTACGCTAAAATTACTTTCCTCTTAATTCTTCTGTAAATGTTAGATAGGGAGTTATATTGATTTTTTAAAAAATCAGCTAAGTTACATGTCTATAAATTGAATCTCAAATAGTAAAAGGAAAATAAAAAGTACATTATAAAAAGAATCTGAGTCTTCTGAAATTTGAAATTATTGATTTACATATACGGGAGGTCTGGCTTTTTGACTATAGAGCCAAGCACAAATGCTGTATCCAAACGGTGGGCACATTTCTTTGGTAGAAATACATAGATTCTGAAAACACTCTTGACACATTCAGACCTATAAATGGATAGCAAAATTTTGACATAAAGATCTGAAAATAAATTCTAAAGTTGGCATAATAGATTCTCTTCAAGCAGTTCAAATACAAATATATTAAATGCCTCATTATGCAAGACACCTTGATAAATGCTTGGATGACAAAGACAAATATGAAATAATTTACTCCTCTAGAGAGTTGATATTTCTAGTGGGAGAGACAGAAAAATATCTAAAGAATGCTAATGCAATGTTAATGTGGAAAGATTTATTTTATACAGTTCTATAAAAGAATGAAAGAGGCATTTGAGAGGAAGCCTGGTATGAGATGTAGCTTTTGAGCTATGCTATGGCGTATGTTGTAGAGTGCCTAAAATATTGTGCGAAAATAACATTGCAAGGAAAGAGACAAAAATAAAATACTATTTTAAACAAGAAAATAACAGCAAGAAAACTTTTCTCAGATGGTTCTGTGTTTGAAGGAAGTTTGACTGTGTTGTAACAGAAAACATTTGATGGTCCCTGATGGGTTTCTTGGAAGAATAGAGTGATGAATTCTGTGAGAGAAAGAAAAATCAGAATTATTCTGCAGAATTAAAAAACCAACGAACAAACTTAATTTGGAGTTCCAAGGGAATTCCTAGAGAGAATGAATGAGGGAATGAGAACCAATGGAGGAAGGTAGGTAGATGTGATCTTGGTTTTGGCAATGGTGAGAGACAGAGAAGGCTATGGAAGTAAAACAGAGGAAATTTAAGAGATAATGGAATTGGGAAGAAAGGTGCCCATGAAAATGTAGTATTCTAGGAGTCCACATAGTCCAGGGAAGCACTGGACTTCCCACAGTTTAAGCGAAGGGAATGAAGGCAGTTTTACTTAAATTTTAAAGGAAAGAATAATTCCAAAGGTGGAGAATTAAAAATATCCAGCAAGTCAGAATAGTTATTACCTTGCAAACTCCAAACCAATTCAAGTTTCTCCCATCAATCAGTCACAGACTAATGCTTTCTAAAAATAAAAAATCATGTACCTCAGTGTCACAGCAATGCAACTGCTTCAATTTCTGTCGTTATTTCCTGGGGTTGGTAATACTGTATTTACAGACCAGTACTGGTTCATGAGTTAAGGTTTTGGTAGCACCGCTCTGGAATTGGGCAGCATGGGTTTGTATCTTAGCTCCCACACATTATTGTGGACCTGGGAAAAACACTTAACCTCTCTGTCACTCATTTATCTCATCTGCAATAAAAATTGTGTCTAATTTTTTTGGAAGTGTGACAGATTATCACCATATTGGTTCTTCATTTTTATTTAGTAATAAAATTTCGATTTTCAGTTGAATACTTGGAATAATCCCTACTTTTCTCAGACATGTTTGTAGCGAATGTCTTTTAAGAGGACCAGCCAGACTAACATGGTGAAATCCTGTTTCTACTAAACGCAAAAAATTAGCCAGGCATGGTGGTGCATGCCTGTAATCGCAGCTACTTGGTAGGCTGACACAGGAGTACCCAGGCGGCGGGGGTTGCAGTGAGCTGAGATCACACCATTGCACTCTAGCCTCGGCAACAAGAGTGAAACTCCGTCTCTAAATAAATAAAGGGGGAAATATTTTGTGTATCTGAATTGTGCCCGCCAGGATAGAATGTGATGTTTGGTGCTTCTTGGGCCAGGAAATAGAACTCACAGGCTGAGAGTTGGTGGATCAGCAAAATAGAAGGAGCCTGAGTCCTGTACATCATGGGCCATTATACCAGCCCTGGAGTGTCCACTTTTACGTTCCTTATAAGCTAGAGAAAAAACAAATTATCTTATTTACATTCTTTTGAACTTTCTCTCACATACAGATTAAGCAATGCCCAACTTATCAATGAATAAGTTAGAAAATATGTGTAAACCAATACTTGACTCATAGAAGACATTCACTAAAATTTAATAGTAATTATTAAATAAGTAGGTTGAAAAAGTCATCTATTTGTTAAGTAAATACTTAATAACAACATTCTGCCTGCCACTGTGCTTTATACTGGTGATACGAAGATGATTAAGATAAATCAGCTGCATATAAAAAGTTCTTGTCTCAAAGTTATAATGTAATGATACGCTATTCGCAGTTTGTTGCAATTTTTCAAATGATCTACAAAGTGGAGAGTTAAGAGAAAAACTAGGAAAGTTTGTGTCTGGCAAGTAATGTCCTTACTGAAATTTGCCATTGTGAGGTTCCTCAAAATAGTGTAGAAAAAAAAAAAAAAATATATATATATATATGTAATTTGATCATTCTCCATATATTGGCTTCTGAATTAGAGGGGAAGTGGCAAAATATAAGAGTTAAATTTTATGGAAATTGTATTAAGGCTTTTCCTTAAGACATAAGCTTAGCAAGATGCCATTTTGTCTGACTGTAGAGTGATAACGAATCAGGTTAGAGTGAACCTGATCTAACGTTACAAAGGTCAAATATATTTCCTTTCTCAGATTCAGAGTTGGATCAAGACTACAGATGTATCTATTAGATTTCTTGATGCCTATTCTCAAACATCTGAGCAAAATTTAAGGTCTCCAAAAAGTACTATTATTCTAATAGAATTTTCAGTATATGTAACAGGTTGTCTTTTTCCAACTGCAGTTTGGAAAAATACAAATTTGATTATCTAAAATTTGAAAGTAAATTAATTTTAATTTAAATTGCTCTAATATTTTTATATGTTTGACATACAGTTTATATTACTTGTTTTATTAGTTTTAAATGAACATCATTACTTTTATTAAAATTTGCCTTTGATAGGAAAAAAAATGTTCTTTTCTTGATGCCATACCAATTATCAAGTGTTTATTGTTTTGATAGATTTCCAGCCACTTCAATGTGCAACTGATATGGACAAAACTTTTTGTGTATGTTATTTAATATTTTATTTGTAATTGCTAAAACAGTTAGAAGAAAATAGTAAGTACTAAATAAACAATTTTTAGATAAATGAAATAATTAAAAACTTGAATCTTATTTTGATTATTTATAGTTTGTGGGTGCATTTAAAGATAACCAAAGTCTTATAATTCATTTAGCAGCTTGAGTTATAAGCAGTGGCTCCATCAGGTATATTTTCTAATGTGCTATGTATGTAATTTTTCTTCCATCAGATAAACTAAAAGCAAACGTAAGAGGAATGCTCTCAACTTTTGCCAGGCCCTCTCTTAGCTTTTGTGCCATGTCCTGGTGACGACTACACTTGAAATCCCTGGGCTACTGTACTTCTGTGCTATCCTTATTGAGAGAATGGCGTTCGTATGTTTGAAGCCAATGTTTTATTACTCTCTATTTCCTTGATACACCCTTGATATCTTTTGTTCTTCTAGACTCACATTCCAAGGTTACCTCTAGGTTTTCAATATGATATTCATTTGAGAAGACAGAAAGCATACAGACTGTAAGTAAATAAGAGTAACCTTATTATGGACATAATATTTACTCTCACACCCAAACACAACAATTTGTAAACTTCCATAATAAACTTATATTACTATTAATAATAAATTGCTTGCAACTTAAATAACCATGATGAAAAAGCTAGCATTCAGATTCAGTGTTTTTTTTTTTAAATTATTAATCTAAAGTGTTAAGGATAAAGAATAAACCTTATAGGACCGGTTATTTATTATTTATAAATCTTATCTATAAATTTTAATTTTCCCTGGAGGTTAAAAAATCAGAATACTATTTAGTGGTAATCCCACTATTAAAGTATTTATTTCTAAGTTAATGTAACTTATACTTTGTACTATTTTTTTAAAAAATGCTATTTGGGGTTGATTGCATAGGTACAAATTATTCCAAAAGTAAAATTTTAAAATGAAGTATGTATTCAGACCCTTTAGAGACATGCTAATGGCAATTCATTCCCTACTGCTTATTAAAGTAAGCCTGCTAAGCAGACCTACTTATTAGTTGAATGTGTTTTAACTGGGTCCTCTCCCCAGAGTTTCATAGGCTGAAATCAACATCTCATCTCACTGCAGTCTGACCTGGGGGCTTGACTAAGAAAATATTTACTTTAGGATATTAGCAGAATCCATTTCTTTGTGAAAGTAGAACTGAAGTCCCCAGTTTTTTGTTGGTTGTCAACTAAGAGCTACTGTCTGCTTCTAAAGGCCACTCTCAGGCTTTGCCTTGTGGTCCCATCCATTTCTGCAATAGAGTAACTCTTTCCTCAAATCCTTCTCACCCTTCAAACATCTGTATTCTGCTACCAGCTAGAGAAAACTCTGCTTTTAAAGAGTTCATGTAGGCCTGATGTGGTGACTCACGCCTGTAATCCAAGCACTTTGGGAAGTCAAGACAGGAGGATCACTTGAGCCCAGGAGTTTGAGAACAGCCTGGGCAACATAGTAAAACTCTGTCTTTACAAAAAATACAAAAACTAGCCAGGCCTGGTGGCAGACACCTGTAGTCTCAGCTACTCAGGAAGCTTAGGCAGGAGGATCACTTGAACCCAGAAGGTTGAGGCTGCAGTGAGCTATGATCCTGCCACTGCATTCCAGTTTGGGTGACAGAGAGAAACCCTGTCTTTGAAAAAATAAAAATGAAATAAAGAGTTCATGTGGTTCTGTTAAGTCAATCCAGATGATGTCTTTATCTTAAGTTCAACTGATTTATAGTCCATCTGCAAATACTCTTTTCTTATAAGGTAACATAATTATAGAAGTAACATTGAGAGGAGAGTGATCATGACGGCCGTATTAGAATTTAATCTACCATACTAATCTGATCAACATGAAAAATTAATTCATAAAGTATATAAAAGAGTTTCTCTAAGTAAATTGTATTTTACAAAATTCCCTTCTTTTGAATATGCTAAAAAAAATGAGTTATTCATATTGCTAATTGGTATATGTATTTTGTATTTACAATCGGTTATTTTTTATGTTAATCTTTGAAGGTATTTCATTTAGCTATGTTCTACATTATTTTAATATTAAAGTATTTATACTTTAGTGAACAATTTTTTAAAAAATTAGTTTTATTTTTCCAATAAATTAAACTGGGATGCTGTGTTGGTATTATTATTTCTAAGAGTTTGCACTTGTATCACATTAGCACTTTTACCAGTTGATGCCATAGCAACACTCCAAGTTGCTATTTATTATGCTGTATATTAACAATTATGGTTTATAATTATAGTGAAATTCCAGTAGATTAGCATTCCCTTACTTCCATATATAGTATATAGAATATTAAATCTTGAAATATACTTATGGCTATATTAGGAAGAATGGGTATTTTTTATTTACCAATAAATCCTTCAAATAATACATTACAGAATTTGCTAATATTGCCATAGTTTGCAGGATTCTCTTATTTTATTTAATATGTTAATATGTTAAGTGAAATATGCAAATGTCATCATGGATTGAATTTAGGTAATCATTAATATTTCTGTGTTATACATTTCTTTAGGTAAATGTGTACAAATATATTATTTAGCTTCACATGAATTACCATCAAGAATTCCCTTGAATATTAAAAATAAATGTTAATATTTGAGATCTAGCTACTGCATGTAACTCAGGGGTAACTCAGGGATAGAGGAATGTTGAAAGTTCAAACCCAGAGTCAAATTATTGATGATATTTTGGATTTGCATTTGACTTGACTTTTTCTTTTTTCTTTTTTTTTTATTATACTTTAAGTTTTAGGGTACATGTGCACAACGTGCAGGTTAGTTACATATGTATACATGTGCCACGTTGGTGTGCTGCACCCAGTAACTCGTCATTTAACATTAGGCATATCTCCAAATGCTATCCCTCCCCGCTCCCCCCACCCCACAACAGGCCCCGGTATGTGATGTTCATAGGTGGGAATTGAACAATGACTTGACTTTTTCTAACAAGATTTGGTAGTGTTTTCACATCTTTCTTTTGTGTATTTTTTAACACATAAAATGACAAAATAAGAGCTAAAATATTCTAACTTACCGGAATATAGTAAACTTATGTTAGTGATAGGAAAAAATAATAAGAGAATGGCAAATATTTCAGTACTTTTATAGACTTGTTCTCTCTCTGAGTGGGCTATATAACCAAGAATAAAATTTAAAAAAATTAGTTAACATAGACAGTTTACATATATTTACATATACATATATATATATTACCAAAATTAGGTCTTGGATAGTGTATTAGTCTGTTTTCATGCTGCTGATAAAGACATACTTGACACTGGGCAATTTGCAAAAGAAAGAGGTTTAATGGACCTACAGCTCCATGTGGCTGGGGAGGCCTCACAATTATGGCAGAAGGTGAAAGGCACATTTCATGTGATGGCAGACAAGTGAAGAAAGTTTGTGCTAAAAATTCCCCCTTTATAAAACCATCAGATCTCATGAGACTTACTCACTATCATGAAATTAGCACAGGAAAGACCTGCCCCCATGATACAATTACCTCCCACCAGGTCCCTCCCATAACACATAGGAATTATGGGAGTTACAATTCAAGATGAGATTTGGGTGGGGACACAGCCAAACCATATCATTCTACCCCTTGCCCCTCCCAAATCTCATGTCTTCACATTTCAAAACCAATCATGCCTTCCCAACAGTCCCCCAAAGTCTTAACACATTATAATATTAACTCAAAAGTCCACAGTCCAACTTCTCATCTGAGACAAAGCAAGTCCCTTCCACCTATCAGCCTGTAATATCAAAAGTAAATTAGTTACTTCCTAGATACAATGGAGGTACAGGCATTGGGTAAATAGAGCCATTCGAAATGGGAGAAATGGGCCAAAACAAAGGGGCTACAGGCCCCATGTACGTCCAAAATCCAGTGAGGCAGTCAACTTTTGAAGCTCCAAAATTATCTCCTTTGACTCCATATCTCACATCCAGGTCACGCTGATGCAAGAAGTGGGTTCCCACAGTCTTGGGGGCTGCCACCTCTGTGTCTTCACACAGTACAGCCTTCCCCTCAGGTGCTTTCACAGGCTGGCATTTAGTGTCTGCAGCTTTTCCAGGCACATTATGCAAGCTGTCAGTGGTCTACCATTCTGGGGTCTGGAGAATGGTAGCCCTCTTCTCACAGCTCCACTAGGCAGTGCCCCAGTGGGGACTCCGTGTGGGGGCTTCAACCCCACATTTCCCTTCCCCACTGCCCTAGTAGAGGTTCTCTATGAGAGCCTTATGCCTGCCACAAACTCCTGCCTAGACATCTAGGCATTTCCATACATCCTCTGAAATCTAGGCAAAGGTTCCCAAACCTCAGTTCTTGACTTCTATGCACCCACAGGCTCAATGCCACATGGAGGCTGCCAAGGCTTGGGGCTTGCACCCTCTAAAGCCACAAGCCACAGCTTGAGCTGGACCTTGGTCCCTTTTAATCACAGCTGGAGTGGCTAGGACGCAGGGCACCAAGTCCCTAGAGTGCACACAGCAGAGGGATCCTGGGCCCGGCCTGTGAAACCATTTTTTTCTCCTAGCTCTCCCTGCCTGTGATGGGAGGAGCTGCTGCAAAGGTCTCTGACATGTCCTGGAGACATTTTCCCCATTGTCTTGGCGATTAACATTTGGCTCCTAGTTACTTATGCACACTTCTGCAGCCAATTTGAATTTCTCCTCAGAAAATGGGATTTTCTTTTCTATCATATTGTCAGGTTGCGAATTTTCCAAACTTTTATTCTCTCTTTCCCTTATGACATTGAATGCCTTTAATAGCACCCAAGTCGCCTCTTTTGCTTTGCTGCTTAGAAATTTCTTCTACCAGATACCCTAAATCATCTCTCTCAAAGTTCCACACATTTCTAGGACAGGGGCAAAATGCCATCAGTCTGTTTGCTTAAAACATAACAAGAGCCACCTTTTCTCCATTTTCCAACAAGTTCTTCATGTCTGTCTGAGACCACCTTAGCCTGGATTTCATTGTCCATATCATTATCAGCATTTTGGTCAAAGCCATTCAGCACGACTTTAGGGAATTCCAAACACTCCCACATTTTCCTGCCTTCTTCTGAGCCCTCCAAACGGTTCTAACTTCTGCCTGTCACCCAGTTCCAAAGTCGCTTCCACATTTTCAGGTGTCTTTTCAGCAGCACCCCACCCCTGCTATCAATTTACTGTATTATTCCTTTTTACACTGCTGATAAAGACATACCCAAGACTGGGCAATTTACAAAAAAAAAGAGATTTAATGGACTTACAGTTCCACATGGCTGAGGAGGCCTTACAATCATGGTGGAAGATGAAAGGTACATCTCACGTGGTGGCAGATAAGTGAAGAGAGCAAGTGCAGGGAAACTACCCTTTTATAAAACCATCAGATCTGAGATTTATTCACTATCACAAGAATAGCATGGAAAAAAACTGGCCCAGTGATTCACATACATATCACTAGGTCCCTCCCAGAACACGTGGAAATTGTTGGAGTAAGATGAGATTTGTATGGGGACACAGCCAAACCATATCAGATAGCCTACTAAAATATCAGTAAGTTGAATCTTAACTATAATCAAACAATTGACTTTTACTGATAGGGAGTGGATATTGAGAAAGAAATGCATTTATGAAGAAACTGCTATAGAATGAAAAAATTTAATGGTTTTCTACTTGAGATGTTTTCTGTCATTAGACATCTGAGCAGAATCAAATGAATCCTTTATAAAAATCATTTATTCCCTATTAATGTGGCAAACACATGTAAATGACATAGTCATTAGCATGGATGAGTAGGTCATAAATCTGCATTTTCACATTAGTGGGTTGAGTCACATTTGAATTCACTAAATGAATACAACACATTTTCTTTCACGAGTCAAAATTCCAATAATAGATTTTAAGATTGTTTCATGAAAATTAGATCCTTCCATTGCTTTCTTCTATCTTGCCCTTTGACTTTCTGCAAAGACTTTCATTCTTTTAGCCAATTTCCTCAGTGAAAAGAACAAAACAGAGGAAGTTTTGAGCTTTGACATGCTCATGATATCATTAGCAGGAATACTGTGCATTAATGCAAAGCTGTCTGGCCCTGTAGTGGTCATGTCCCCTGCCTTAAAAGGCTTTGAGATGTTGTAATTATGAATTAAGGCATAGAACAGTAAATTTGGATAGTACGTTGTAAAGGAAAACTGAAGGCTTTGGTGATATAAGACCCTCACTTCCCCTAATCTCTTGTTATTCAATGAAGAATGATCATTTTGATGGTCTTTTATTACTACAATCTAATATAAATGAAGGCTTGTTCAGCTGTCTGTGTTTTATGTACTGCTTCCCACAGCACTGGGATCCTTCCATATTATCTGACATTACAGCATCACGTAGGGAGTTGCCTTAGTGGTTTGCTCTCCTGAGGAAATCCTATTATACGCTTTGAGTCAGTTCATCCATGATTGCCTGGGAGAAAATCATTTGTGTTGTTGAAATGTATTCACTTAAATGTTTAAAATCTGGAAGTCCTGGAGATTTTTCATTGAGGAAAAATAATTTTACATCTTGTGTTGTATTTTGATTTTCGATTCTGACCTGATATCAGCAAAGCAATCTAAATATCTCCAGAGCAAAAGTGAAAATAAGGAGATGACAAGAATCATAAATATTCTACTATTTTTGTGGTAAATAGCTCCATGACTTAGTTCCTAAATTCAAAACTCCTCAAAGGATGCTGCCCCATTGCAGCATTGGTACCCAGCACAATGTCTGGAGTTCAATGACCACTTAATAAGCAGTTGTTGAATGCATGGCAATGTGAATGAGGGGAGGGTAAAGAGAGGCAGAGGCAGAACAACAACCTATCTCCATTCTTCTTTATGGACAATTTGAAAATGCCCTGAGAAAATCTTACGTACTTTTCTGACCTGAGACTATCATAAGGCAATACTTCCAAGGTATATGTAAAGCTAGAAGGAAAACAGCCTCTTCATGCTCCCAAGGGCCACTTGTATTTCAAAGGCAAGAATAAGCCTGAATAGCCAGAAATTCTTGGCAACAGTGCCAAAGAAATGTTAAGCAATAATGACAGAAAATTAGTTATCTTACATTCTACAGGTAGGTTTGTAGAGTACAACAGGCTGACAGGTGCCTGTCAAGAAAATGATGTTTGACGAGCTATAAAGCATATTTAATATGCTAACCCATTTAGTTAAAGCACCATATGGACCTTGATGATTTGTTTAACTTTGTTCAGTTAATATATGTTAAAGTAAACACATATGTCTATACTTAAAATAAATGAAGCACACAATTTTTGAGTAATGTAATGTATTTTGGATCAAATGTGTTCATTTAAAGTCACAGATGTAACTGCATTAAAAAGAATATGCAGTTGTCATTAAAACAAAATGTATTTTCTTGTTCAATGAATTGAACTACAAGAAAATAGTGTTTTATTGAATAACCACTAATCAAGCAAATTGACTTCTAATATGGCACAATTCATTCATTCACATACTTCCAGAGTGTTGCTGCCATGCTCCAGAATTACACTTGTTTTCCAAAAAGCAAAATATCCCAATGTTTCTATGTGACAAATGACATAGATAATTTACAAAATATTAAATACAATGAATGATTGTTTTAACATTAAATTTTTATAGAGAAATATAGGGATCCCATTTTTCATACAAAATTAGTAATAGTATATTTACTAAATTTATATTTGTCTAAAAATATATATTACTCATTTGTAGAAAACCTGTGAGAAAATTTGTTACAGTATGCATGGCAGTATAAATTGAAAAGATTTTATTCACATGTGTAATCAACCTTAAATGTGCCCACAAATACAATCTCATAAGGAAAATTTTGAGACTATTTTGCAAGAAAATATTCCCCAAATCAGAAAAAAATTATATAGTTTAGATAACTCTATAATAGCAAATGTGAAGAAACATAGGAAAAAGCTGAGAAATGACGTAAATATCCAAAAATATTGGAAAATTTGAAGAAATTATGAACTGTGTACTTGTTTACATGGTGTTTTGCCAGTAAAAGGGTAATTATGGAAATACAGAAAACTCCTTTTGCCTCAGCTGTAAATTTTAAAAGATACAAAATTTTAAATATAGTTTATTTATAGATGCACACATTTATTATATAAAAGTATATATTTTCAAAAATTTCAGGCCAGGAATGGTGGCTAATGCCTGTAATCCCAATTTGGGAGGCTGAGGCAGGACGATTATTTGAGGCCAGGAGCTCAAGACCAGCTTGGGCAACATAGAGAGACCCCGTCTATGCAATATTTTTTTAAACAGCTAGACATGATGTTGCATGCCTGTAGCCATAGATGATCAGGAGGCTCAGGCAGGAAGATTGCTTGAACCCAGGTGATTGAGGCTGCAATGAGCCATGATGGCACCACTGCCCTTCAGCCTAGGCAACAGAGTAAGACCCTGTCCAGAAAAAAAAAAAAAAAAAAAAAAAAAAGCCAGAATACTCTTAAGTGATAAGATAGTGGAAACAGGAATAATCTTTTACTCTCTTTATTATTTATTATCTTCTGAACTGAAAGAATTTTTATTAAAGATTAAAATCTACAAAACAATCTATTGCAATCTTACTTTTTAAAATCTCTTTCACTTAGGATAAATTTTGTGACCCAGTTTCTTGATGAAAATATCAAAAGACAGATTTTTTTTTTTTTTTAAGATGGAGTCTCGCTCTGTCACCCAGGTTGCAGTACAGAGGCACAATCTCAGCTCATTTCAACCTCTGCCTTCGGGGTTCAAACTATTCTCCTGTCTCAGCCACCCAAGTAGCTGGAATTGCAGGTGCCCACCACCATGCCTAGCTAATTTTTTGTATTTTAGTAGAGACAGGATTTCATCATGTTGGTTAGGTTGGTCTTGAACTCCTGAACTGAGGTGATCCACTCGCCTCAGTCTCCCAGAGTGCTGGGATTACAGGCATGAGTCACTGTGCCTGGCCAAAAGACAGGTTCTTAACAGGACTACTTATGAAGTTATAAAACACTTTTAACAAATGCTATAACCATATGTTTATAGAAAGCATATTTGTCCATTTATCTCTAATGGTTCCTTGTGTGGTGATTTTCTTGTAAATATTAAATGCCACAATGGTTTAATTAATGATTGTTACTCTTTCATCCTCATCTTTATTTGAAGGTACATTATGTTTAGACCAAAACATTAAAAAACAACATTGCTTAATAGCAACTATTTCAAAATTTCAAAAGAACAGAAAGTTGACAAATGCTACCAAAAGGTAGAGAAATGCTACTAAAAGGTAGAAAAATGTGGTTGGATCTATAAACTTGCATGAGCCAGAGGAGTAATGCAGATAAGGTTTCTAAACAAAGAGGACGTCAAAGATGTTGATCTAGAGAAATGGTACAAATGAGAACTACAGGGGGGAGAATATGGGGAAGAAAAGATGACGAAGTAAAATAGGACATGTAATTCAAGAAGTGAGGGCTCTTAATGTACGTTTGTAGAGAACTTTCAGTCTTTTGATCAGAGAATGAGCCAATTCTTGAAGTAGCATATTTTCCTCTAAGGATGTTTTAAGTCAAGGATACTAGCAATAGATAGGTGTTCTGCTTCTTCTCCTAGTAAGATAATACGATTTTATTATTTAAGGATTTTCCACCTTAGAATAATTTTCTTAGCTATAAAAAATTGCAAGTATTATGATGAATTAAGCGATAACAGAAATACATATATTAAGAATTGATTCTTCAGCTTTCAAATTCATATTACTAAGGTTTTGCATGTACTGTCTCCAGAACATTTCATAGTATGTTCATATTTCTTTTTCTTTTTAAGTAAAATTATATTTTACTGTACATTAATTTTCAGCATTTTTTTTAAGCACAAAAAATGTTCTGGACATCTTTCCAAGCATCCTAATAGGATAAAAGAAAATTACACAGGTAAAATTGAGAAAAATTATTTGAATTTTCCCTTCACTATGTGTGCAATTTATCCTTAGTCTAAATTGATGAGGTGGTTTAGAGTTTTCTTTTAAAATATGTGATTGTTACAGTAATTCTTTGAAATACATTTGGTAGACTATTTAAAACATTAAGAAATTCACACTCAGATGAGTTAAATGGATTCAGAAATTCAGCCAAATACTACCTTTGGGAATAAAGCTCAGGGATTTCAGAATCCTGGTATTGTACACTAATTAAAAAAAGCTCTTTGTGAGACTCCATCTCAAATAAATAAATAAATAAATAAATAAACTCTTGTCCTATAAGCAAATATATTGATTTGTCTATACCATGTGATTATTAACAAAGATGTGTATCTTTAAATATGCAGAAGCATTACAATTTAGGATCAATATAAAAGGAACTGAAAAAAGTATCTCTTTATAATAACCTAATATATATGGAAAATATATGATATATACTACTTTTTTCAGAACCATCTTCTGAGTACAAGCCATCACTATTCAAAAATTGATGATGGCAACTCCCTTCTGGGTATATACCCATAAACATTGGCAGCAGGGACTTGAACAGATATTTGTACACTTGTGTTCATAGCAGCATTATTTACAATGGACAAAACATGTAAATAGCCCAAATGTTAATTGACACAAAAATGAACAAACAAAATGTGGTATAAATACAATGGAATATTCTTGAGCCTTAAAAAGGAAGACCATTCTGACACATCATACTGCAGTATAAATGAATCTTACAGTTATTATGCTAAGTGAAATAAGTCACTGACAAAAGGACAAATATTGTATGATTCTACTATATGAGACACCTAGACTAGTCAAATTTATAGAGACACGAGGTAAAATGGTGGTTGCCAAGGGTTCAGGGTGGGACAAATGGGAAGTTAGTTTTCAATGGACAGAGAATTTCAGTTTGGAAAGATGAAGGAATAAGCTCTGGAGAAAGAGGCTGTTATAAAATGTGAATATACTTAATGTCACTAAGCTGTACACCTAAAAGTGGTTAAAATGGGAAATTTTATGTATATTTTATTTTACCACAATAAAAAGTTGGTGAAAACATCAATGTGATTAGTACATGAATCCAAATAAATCATTAGTGGTATTAACTACATGAAATTTCAGTTTTCTGAATTTATTCTCTAAATTTGTTGTAATTTATAAATAAAGCATAGTGAAACAATAGGGAAAATAATATATTATTCTAAATAAGAAATAACCGAATGAAATTTAGCAAATACTATCTAGAAAGTATCAAAAGATAGCAAGGGAAAAGTACTAAAAAGACAGTACTTTTCAAACCATCTAAATCAACTATATAAGGAGTAGACAGAATTATAGCATTAAAAAATGCCAATAAAAGGATCTTATCCAATTGAAAATTATAGTATGTCCTCTGTAAGAATACCTTTTTCTGTAAATATTTTATTCCTGCATCTTCTTTCCTAAAATAAACTCTTATAAATTTTCAAAAGGAACATCTTTGTGGAAGTAGAAAAGTTAAGCTTTAACATCAAGAGCAGAAGGCTAAAGAACTGGATGACATTTATGCCCTAAACTATATGGTGAACACATTTAATGCCACAAGTCATCTTTGTTCCTAAAATGAAATAAACATATCATTGACCACCAGGATAGAGTCAAGAATTTGAAGGTCTAATACAAACTGGGTTGAATCCTTGTATCTCTATCACCTGCAGGTCAGAACCTAAGAAAATTATTTAAACCTGAGAGGACTCCCAGAATGAAAGGTGGTAGCCTGAGTGATCAAAAGATTCATAGAGATACTCAGCAACCAATATGGTTTCTGGACAGTGGACTGGCAGTGGCTAAATCAGATGCAGTGTAGTCCGTGAGAGACATCAGAGGGGGACTAGTGGATGAGTAGAAGCTGGTAGTGAATGAAGAAGGCATCTCTGGATTTAGGAAGGATGCCACTGAAAGCATGGATACTGATGGCCAGCCATCATGGAGTGCATGCTACAAACACTTTAGAAGAGTATGAGGCAAGGAGAAAAGCTCATACTGGAACGTGAGGCAGCACCAATCATTTCAGCAGAGCCCAGAGAAAAGCAGAATGGGAGCCTTACCTCATGTTCTTTCTCTGAACCAAGAAAAAAATACAATGCCCTAGAATTTATCTTACTCCTGAGAATGAGGAAAAGGGGAACAGGGGTGGGGTGGCAATCCAGAATATAACTGAACATTTAACCAAAAGAAACTATTGTGTACTGGAGGTAATTAAAGAAACATGACAAGGGGAAAGAGAAAAAGAAGATATTAACTAAGTGTAGCCCAGTTAACATGAAATAAGGAAAGTTTCAATTTAGTATACTAGAGACTTATGACTGTTTACATATTAAATCGCTATACCCATCTGGGAACCACTCCTTTAGATGACACCAAGTGACTCTATTAATTTGGAAAAATAACACCCTAGAATTTAGTGTCTGTTGGGGTTAGAGAAGTGGAATGATTTGCTCAAAGAAACATATTATTTAGAGAAAAGTCCCTAGCTTCCAGATCCAATACCCTTTCCCAATTGTAACATAATGACCTGTTGATGATTATGATTAGTTCTTATTTAACATTTATAATAAAATATAAGAATAGAAAAGGATCTCAAACTTTAGGCTGTATATTCAAATCCTAAATCTTTTGTGAATTGTTAAAATAACTATTAAAAACAATCATTAAAGACAAAGATGTTTGTTGCCCCAATGAGAAAGACTTTCAGAAATAAGTCAAACAACTTGTAACTCTGCATGTGTACCTTTTTTTTTGAGGTTGATTTTATAATATGAATAATGGATAAGGCCTTAGTGATTGGCCCCCAAATATCTTCATTTATTAAAACATGAAACAAAAGGAAAGCTTAGTGGACAACCACATTGTTGTAATTATTTTAGAAACATGGCCTTTGAACAATCAGAATATTACATGAGTATTGATTAAATTGGAATTTAAGATGTTATCGTAAAGTAGTGCTGATTTGAAGTGCTTTTACTTTCAGAAAAATTTCAATAAATTACTTTGTATAGCTTGCACCAGCCACACTTTAAGACGTTGGTAATGAACAGTTAAAATTTGTCCATTTGTCAAACTGTGTTTGATGACAGTATATGTTGTAAGAGTTGTGTGATGTGTCAGCATTTGAACAAGAATAATGAAGAAGAAAAAAAGGTAGTTTTCTTTGAATCATTACTTAAATATCTATCTTGTGCCTACAGCTCAGAAACTTGACAGAAATATGTCTTTTTTCATGAAACTTAAAATCACCTTTCCTGTCTTTAATATCTAATCAATCTGTACTTTGAGGCATTAGGTAGTTACTTCTTTATTTTAAAAAGAAGCATTAGCGTTTCAGAATTGCTGTTTCTTGCAGAATTACAGTCTATTATGATAAAATTGTTCATATAATGAAGAATGGCCAGGATGTAGCCGCTTTCCCTGGTGCTGCTAATATAAGAAATAGGAGAGATGGCTCAAAGCCTTCTACAGACTTTGATTTAGGACTAATCCCTTAAAAATCACTATGGCCTCATGCCTCTCACATTACAACAAAGTCGGCTACTTCTCTTCCTATTACCTCTTGTTTGTAAATATGATTAAATGAGCATATTCAAAATAGCTATTAAAATCATAATTATTCAAAATGATTTTTTTCATATTAAATGTTCATAGGGACTTTTTCTTTTTTCCACTGTGAATTAGATATATTATTAATTCCAAACTAAGCTCACTCCATTTTAGTCAGATAGCAAAAATCCGTATCAATATACCAGAAGGTTTATCAATTAAAATTAATTTGACACCCTAATGGTACACAGTACTATGACATTCTTTTTAAAGTAGTCTTACAAATCATGAGAAGATGGCCTCAATGATATTCAAAAAGGCGGTACATTCTGCTGCCAACATAAGATAAATTCATGCAGTCATACAGTGTCTATGTGTTAAGAGCAGCCTGGTCTAAGAATAAAATATTTCCGTGCCACAAACCTCTTTCACCACCACTTTCCCATCCTTCAGCGTCCACTCCCCACTCACCACCATAGTTAGAAGCATCACTGTTACAACTCTGCAGATCCTGAATACGCCTAGGTTGGCATACTGCGGCTCTATCGTGTTCATCTCACTCTTATTCTAGGACTGAGTAACGTTTTAAAACTATTTTTTAAAAAGTTGCCCTTGGAGTCTGAAATCAAAATCTATGCTCCTTAAATGCACAGGGGGACTAGATTTATAGCATCCACCACGTGAACTAACCAAATGTAAAATTGTATGACTATTGTACTTTTTCTGTGCAGGTATTTCTTTGACTATAGTAATGTATTGTAATAGACAAAAGCACAAATGTGGTGTCTACTTCTACCACTATTAACTGTAACACCTTGAACAAGTTACTTAACCTCATGTGCCTCAATTTTCTTATTTCTAAAATAAGGGTAATAATGATACCTGAAATCAAGGAATGCTGTGAAGAATACATAAACTAATATGCACGAAGTATTTAGAGTAATTAAAACAATAAGTACCATGGAAATACTAGCTCTCATTAAGAATTCATGATTCTAGAATGAAATTTTAAAATAAGTTATAGAATTTGAAGAACAAAGTTTTAAATTCCAATTTGCTTTGTTAAAATTGCACATAACTCTATATATCCTAGGTAGACATGATTGACAGTAGCCAAGAGTGAACCACAACTATTACCAACGTTTATTAAGAATAAGGAGTTAGGGGGCTGGGCGCGGTGGTTCATGTCTGTAATCCCAGCATTTTAAGAGGCCGAGACGGGTGGATCACTTGAGGCTGGGAGTTCGAGACAACTCTGGGCAACATGGCGAAACCCCGTCTCTACCAAAAATATGAAAATTAGCCCAGTGTGTTGGCACATGCCTGTAATCCTAGCTACTTGGGAGGCTGAGACACAAGAATCACTTGAAATGGGAGGTGGAGGGAGGTTGCAGTGAGCTGAGATTGCGCCACTATACTCCAGCCTTGGTGACAGAGCAACACTGTCTCAGAATAAGGGAATAAGGAGTTAGAAGTCTAAGTAAGTTGGATAAATTGGAGAGTCTAACATCCTTATTATTTCAGTTTTCACAAAGGGGCTATGGAGAATAGTTGCACATAATTCTAAATTTACAATGGAACAAGTTGGATTAAACTGTAAATATTAACTACTATATCTAGGTATCTACTCGAAGTCTCATTCAGTTAAAAGCAGAACATCTGATAATTTTTACCTTACTGAAAACTCTGCTTTTCAGAAAGTTGAGTAAGGGCTTCATTTTAGATCTTATTTTGTCAAGGAAGCGTCAGTTTGTAAAATGGAAGTGACAGGAATCTTGAGAGATATTCGTATCGTCTAAGGTGCCATAAAGCCAAGGAAATAAATGCTTTGTAGAGTCTAATATATTCCCTAGATTTTAAGAAAATCTTCTGAACAAAGTGAGTTCATGACAAAATTAGCTGTGTTCAAATGCTGAAAGCTTTAAAAAATGAAAGTTTTATTATAGCCTCACAGATTTCCTAATGAGAAAGCAAACATACATCTAATAAATTAATGCAGTTATATAGAGATAAAGCTTTCTGTTGGGCTTAGCTTTTATAGCAGAACGTATAAAAAGTGGAAGTAAGCACAAAATGAAGAATAAATTGTAAGAAAACTGAGAGAAACTCTAAAACATGGAAAAAGGCATAGGTGAAAATATTGAGTACAACATAAATTGTGCTTTATATTATGCATGTTCTAGAAAAACAAGGCAAAGTTAAGTTTATTGCTTGAATCATAGATGAGAGAGAAAAGAGATCTACTCATCTTGTATTTTACTTCCATTTTGCCTGTTTACCAGGAGCTAAGAAATGGAATAAATATGGATAAGAGTTGAAATTAAAATTTAAGATAGGAGAGGGACAAATGGGATTTAAATTAAACAACCTTTAGTTTCTTCTCTCAAATATATTCTCTTCTACAGATTATAAAATCCTATGTGCAGGCATTAAGTTTATTACACCAGCCTTACCACAAACACATAAGTAATGCATTGTACTGTAGTGTTGCAGCAGCTGCAACGTCACTCAGACTATAGGAATTTTTCAGCTTCATTATAATCTTTTGGGACTTCTGTCATATATATAGTCTTTTGTTAACTGAAACTTTGTTATGTGGTGCACCACTATACGTGAAAGTAGCTGTTTTTTTAATTGGTATAAAAGAAATGCAACCTTAAAAATTCTTTTGTTATGCATTGTAATATACAGAAAGTAGTGATGAAATATTTGAAAATTATCTTACCATAAAATATTTCTTATTTTGAAGCTGTAGTGAAAAAATATATATGCTGGTTTCAGTTAAACAAAATTAATTTTTATAATCACAAAGCAGTTTGTGAAAACAAGCAGATTGAGTCAGATAGCCCATCTTTTGATAAAGTTACTAAAGCAGTTAATCCATATCGATTAAGCTGAAAGGACTCAGGTTAAAAATCAATTCTATGTACCAGAACATTGGTTCGGCTCCAGCGAAATAATTTGGTGCTCCTGTCTAGAATCACTGAGTATTGATTCTTCAGAATCAGACTATGAAGTTGCAACTTTGATTCCCCAGAGATTTTACAGGAAAAAAAATGGTCATCATAAATTAGACTTGAGAGTTGTTCTGATGCATTGAGGGAAAAAATGAAAGAAATTAGCATCACCTTTGGTAACTAAGGGTTTCTTTCCTTTCTGTAGGAAAACATAGGCTTCAAATCTCAAATAACATTCTCAGTTATCTAGTTATCTAATAACATATCTTAGTTATCAAATATTTATCTGAATTTCTCTCCAATTAAAGCTTATTCCCTATGTATTTGTATATACAGACATTCAGTCAACTAATGTTTATCATGTACTTACTAAATGTGAAGTCATAGCCCTTTTAAACAAAAGTAAAAAAAGTTCATATACAATAAAAAGACTTAATTTACAAAATGGTGTTTTAAAGTGTTTCTGGGTTTCTTTGCTAACAGAATAAATCTCAATATAAATTTATAAATTTATGCAAAAACATTTTCTGTTAAGAAAACAAATCGGCCGGGCGCGGTGGCTCACGCCTGTAATCCCAGCACTTTGGGAGGCCGAGGCGGGTGGATCACGAGGTCAGGAGATCGAGACCATCCTGGCTAACACGGTGAAACCCCGTCTCTACTAAAAATACAAAAAATTAGCCGGGCGTGGTAGCGGGCGCCTGTAGTCCCAGCTACTCGGGAGGCTGAGGCAGGAGAATGGCGTGAACCCGGGAGGCGGAGCTTGCAGTGAGCCGAGATCGCGCCACTGCACTCCAGCCTGGGCGACAGAGCGAGACTCCGTCTCAAAAAAAAAAAAAAAAAAAAAAAAAAGAAAACAAATCAAACCAAAAGAATTCTCTAGGAATAGAAAGGCTACTACTTTATGCAAGTTGTAACACTCACTTCAAGTCAACCAAATTTTGACCCTCAAATCATAAGTATATTACTATTTTGGTTAAGGGCCTGCCAGGATTTTCTTCATCCCAGTTTGCTGATATCCTTTGGATTGGTTATCCTCTAGTAAGTATGGGTTATATACTTATATGGTATATACATTATTGATGTGCATATATTTGTGTTGTATATGTTACAGTAGTGACACATTAATGATATTGTGATGTGTGTACTTGGCAATTATAACAATTTATACAAATTGCTATGTGAACATAGATGAAAACACAATATAGATTACAACTTGGACTGGAGCAGGTAATCGATGGAGGAGAGAAGAGAAGCTATCATTTATAAAATGCACCAAGCACAGTTCTTTGCATTCATTCTCCTGTTGATTTTACAAAGCAATTTATGATTATTAGTATCTCCATTTTATGGATGAAAAAAACTGAGACTCACTGATCCATATGAACCCAGAGCTATATGATTCTAAGTCCCCTTCCAATATACGGCTTTGCAAATTTGGGGTTTAGCATTTAAATTTAATTAAGCTTATGAGCAAAGCATGCAGAAGTAGGGAAATTTAGAACATGTTCAAGAAATACAATTTTCTTGGTTTAATTTGTGATTAAGAGACGGGGGAGGGAATGGAGTGGTGAGACCAGGAAGACAAGTTGGAACAGATCGTGTAAATCCTTAGATGGAAAACTGAGAAAGGAATGTATTTTACTGGTAGTGAGAGTCATTGAATATTTTGCTTGAGGGTATAATGTGATTGAACCTCTTATAATTTTCTACTTCCCTACATAACTCATTTCCTTCTCTTTTACTCTTCTGTTGCTAGTAACAAATTACCCCAAATGTCACAGCTGAAAACAACAAATATTTATTATATCACAATTGCTGTGGGTCAGAAACCCAGAAAAACTTATCTGGGTAAGTCTGATTCAAAGTCTTTTAAGAAGGTGCAGTCAAGTGGTTTCATCTGAAGGTTTCACAGGGCATGTGGGAAATTGGAGATCTACTTGTAAGCTCACTCAAGTGATTGTTGACAATCCTCAGTCCTTCATCACGTGGATCTTCCATGGGGCTGTCTCAGACCCAGGTAGCTGACTTAGGATAAGGAATATAAAAGAGAATGAGACCAAGTAAAAGAGCACGTGAAGACAAAATCCACAGTCTTTCAGTAAACTACTCTTGGAAGTAACACTCCATCTCTTTGCTGTATTCTGTTTGTAAGAAGTGAATCAATAAGTCCAGCCCAAACTCAAGTGGAAGGCACTGCACAGACTTGTGAACACCCATAGCTGTATGATTCCAAGTCCAAGAAAACAAAGCAAGCAGAGAAATAGCCTCTTACTCTTTGGAGCTTATCATAATGTTGAAACAGAAATATGAGGAAAGATAATATGGGTTATCATTTATGCCACGTGAAGATGAGCATACAAAGATATTTGTTAGCTCTACTGTTGCTAAACTCACCTTAAGTCCTTTGAGACAAAAAAGAATTACATAGAACTCTAGTTTATATTTCCTATTAAAGGTTTTTATTTTTATTTTTGTTTTTATTCCATAGTGCTTAGGATAATATACACCTCAACTAGGTATTCATTCTATAATGCAACAGGCAGTGATTGTTGGGGGTTTTCTTAGGGGCTGCCTACCATGCTACCTCTGGCCTTACTTATATTATTCACCTAGAGCTATTCAAATTCAGTAAAAATATTTCAATGACTACCTTTCTCAATGATCTATCTCTGACATGTTAAACTATATTTTTTTGACCTCCAGAAATAAAAGCAAAAAGAAAAACAATAAACCATTGGCTTCACCATGCACTTGGACACATGATTTTGTTTCTTTGGTAAGATCTAGGACATCTACTCCACTTGTGTCCTCAGAACACTGAGCAAAGTGCTAAATATAATATATACCCAATATAACTATATTGGCAATAGAAAATTAATTGAAATCATTTTTGGAGTATTACCTGTGTATGTTCACCCTTACTTTTAGTTTTTATTTTTGATTTTGATTGATAATTTTTTGAATACTGCTTGAGTGGCTCAAATAGCATTTCAAAGTCACTTCTATGGGATAAGAAGCATGTTTTGCTTTGTTTTGGCATTTCCTGAAGCATTTCTTGTACTGTTTAATGCGCTAAAGCATAAGGATTTTAGAAGTTCAGAATTTTCAGAAATTCTATGCAATTTTTTGCATTTTGAAAATTCATTTGACCAGCAGACCCTTTGGGAAAATGTTAGCTGACTTCATACATCATGGGGAAAAAATGTAAGCTAGTTTACCTGCTAATCAGTATGAGACCAAAACAGTGATTCACCTTCAAATGTAATCTGAGTTTTTTGTAGCCAGAGAGTCCTTGGGGTATTGCAAAAATTTAACAAAACAGTAAAAAAAAAATCCTCTTTATAGTAGAATTTCATGCCGTTATTTTGGGTTTCCCACGTACTAAAACCTCAAAATTGGTAACAACAACAACAAGAAAACAAAGCAAGCAAAGAGAAAGCCTCTTACTCTTAAGAGCTTATATTGCTGAAATGTAGAAATATAATGAGGAATTATAATATGTGTTATCATTTATGCCACATGAAGATGAACATAAAAAGATATTTCTTAGCTCTTGTATTAGTTGCTAAACTCTCTTTGAGTCCTTTAAGACAAAATAATTATATCACATAGAACTCCAGTTTATATTTCTTATTAAAGATTTTTCTTTTTATTTATTTTTCCTTTCTTTCCATAGCACTTGGGTTAATATACTCCTCAACAATGTTTGCATTCTATAATACCCCATATTGTCTATTGATTATAAGCATAAACCACTACATAGAAAAGGTAGAAAGCAGAACTGTCACAACAATGGTGATCTCAGCTATTTTTAAAGGAAGCTTCATTTTTTTCTCTCCACAGGAAAAGTTGTTTTGACACCCACCCACTGAACAGTAAAATAAAGCTGCATTGATTTTGTTTTCCCCACCAGGAATGGCACTTTACTGGATTCATCTTCCACTTAGATTAGGCACACAAAAATTAATGAATTTTAACAGAGCTAAATTCAGCTTCATTTTGTAGCCATTTTCTTTATGTATTTACAATATGATCTCAAACTTGTATAAATCATTTGCTTTGAAATATATTTAAAGCCATTTTTACTCAGTCCATGCTAAGTGAGTAAAGGTTTTCATCTAGAAGAGATGTCAGGATATTTTAGTGATTAGACTAAAACAAGCCCAAAGTAATAATAACATGGCATCTTTCACCAGAACAGAAGAAAATGTTCCCCGATTCTTTATTGATGTTTGTATAATACTGAGGTGCCAATAGAGATAAGCCTTGGTTTTGGCTGATGCAAGCGAATAAGCAATCAGTTAAATCAGAGCACAAAGCTGTTAATTCAAATCTTTGCAGAAGATAGTAAATTATTCAGAAACCTAACTCATCTATCTATCAAAAATTGCACTGAGTAAAAAGGTGGGTTTGAATACTAATATATTATACAAAAATAGAATTACAGCATTTAAATCATTGAATGCAGTGAAAATTGGATGAGATGTGGCATGCAAGTAAATAAAATACTAATTTCCAACTTTAGGAATTATAATTTATGTGGTGGTTTAAGCTTTCAGGTGATGTGTAATTGGATGTCTTAGCTTTACTCTGAGAAAAAGTTCCAATTAAAAGGAAAACCATCTATTGTTTACATTTAATACAACTTTGAGGGTTTAAAAGCTCTTCATCATTATAGAATTTAGAGACTAAATAATGTACTTAGACTCTAGCTAATTTTAGACAATAAGTGCTTTTTTTTCTTTCTTTCTTTCTTTTCTTTTCAAAAGCAAGACCAGCAACTTTGGGAAAACCTACTGTCGGGTAATTGCCATATGGCAAAAACCATGATTACTTTTGTACCAAGGCAACCTAATACCAATACCTAATACCAATTACCAATTACTTTTGCAACAACCTAGTAAAGTAGCAGGATTCTGACTACTCTGAACCTTGGCAATCTAAGAAAATTCTGAAATACTGTGTATTCAGAAGAAGCATATAAATTTGATAAAAAAGATGAACAATACCTTTATTTTAAAGTATATTTCTACACAATGTATATTTGCACTTATCTTCAAACTGATTTTGTAATTTGTTATAGTATTGTTTGGTGTTAGCCTAAGTAGTAATCTATGATATTTTATCTATTAAATGTGAATAATTAAAGAGGGTAAATTTGGGCAAACTGATTTACTAATATTTATTAATTAAATTGAGTAACTTCAGGAAAACTACATTTTCTTATCACATTTGTTCTCTTGTAAAAAGCATGTCAATACCTAGGAGACAATAGATGAGTGCTTTTATTCCCAATAAGGCAATCATTTTCAGAATGAGCTTTATAAAGAAACTAATAGTCATATTTCAACTTGATTATTTGACCATCACAATTTTATAAATTGAAAGGAGTGTTTGAAATCATAGGGCATGGGTAGTAGTGGAATTGCATTTTTTAAATTACCTATAATTTTTTTAAATGTCACTGCCTTAGAAATTCTTAGGGTATGTAGTCTTATCACTGTTAATAAGAAAAGAAAAATTATTTAAAAATGGGGAAGATAAAAGAAGTTGAAATGCTTTTTTGGAAGGACCAACAGAATCCACTTTACAGTGACATACATGAAATGAGCAATGTTTAGTATATTGTAGTCAACACTCCATCCCATTCATTTAAATTTTGCAAATAATTTCATCAGGAGTAAATGTGAAAATGGACCTAGAGAATTGTGAGTATAATTTTTTTAGTGTTCTGTCATTGTGTGTATGTTTGTATATATTTAATTTTAAAGAATAATTTTAATTGCATATATGAACAGACTTTAAATTGTATGGTTACTGATTCAGTATCATCTAAAATATATGTATTCATTAATTTCTCTACAAATCTTTTACTGAGTGTATACTATATGTGAACATAGTATGTGCTAGAGTTAAAATGATAATATATGACAAGCACCTGCGTTCAAAGAACTCCCAGGTAAATCAGCACTTGTCATGAAAACAAAGTTTCATTACAGAGTGATAAATGTTAATAGAGTAGGGCTCTATTGTCTTAGCTTGGACATGATTAGACTCCACTTATTGTGGTAAGTGACTCTAGTTCCCTTGTTTATTCCAGCCATTATTACAGAGTTACATATGACTGCTCAGTCTGCAGCCTTTTAACCAAGATTTCAAATGGTTGTTGAGTTATCATTCCTTCTTAGAATTAACATAGACATACTGATACTCCTTTCATCTATCTGTCTATCTTTCTATCTATCTACCTATCTAACAGAAACAGGAGAACATACAGCTTTTTCATATATGTATGCTTGTCTTTCCCAAAATTATAAGTTTATAGATTAAGCCTTTATTTTGGAGTTGACGTTGTTTTGCATTTGTCGTTGTACATTTTTCTCCCAATTTTGTGGCTGTAAGGCCTAGTACAGTGACTGACATATATCAAGAGCTAATTTTTAATGTGAAACACTAAGAAACTTTATGATTAATTATATGTATGAGATTGGTTTTAAAACAGAAACAGATACCCACAAAGAGACTTGAAAGATTTGCTTTTAAATCAGGAAACCCACTCTCTGCTCCCTCTTCATGTCTTCCTCTCTCTCTCTCCAGTGTGTTTATTTTAGTAAGATAAGTAAGATTCCTGATAGGTGTAAAGAGACAAGAGAAAACATTGCTACTGTATCACAGCACATTCATTTTAAATTCAATTAAGGTTTCTGATTTCTATCCAAATGGAAAACCCTGCAAACCTTCCCATTCTGCTAATCTTTGGGCTATACTAGCTTTCTGATTCTAACCTGTAACTGATTAACTGGACCTTTAAAGCTTTTTCTGTTACCTTTATACTTGGCCTTGGTCTAGAAGAGTCTCACAGACTCTGTCTCTGCCAAAGCTAATTCCAGGAAATGCTGTCTATTCTATTCAGTGACCTCTCCCGAGGAGTCAGAGCTAGTTGGTGTTGATGACAGGGTTGGGGAGGTAGTCAGGGGACAGGACTGAAAAGAAGTGTGGAGTTAAATAAGTAGATAGCCATTTTAGGAAGCCTCTGTTTTCCTCTGGTTTGCATGGGGATTCATGCAAATTAGTGTAAACTAGACATCTCACTGGCAAGGCTGCAGGGACTCAGCTAGAATCTGTTTGGCATCTGTTCCTCTTGCTTAACAATTTCTAAGAGACCAAGAACAATTCAATAGCACTTATCAATCAAGGGGTTGAAAATGACATTGCTATCACTGAGTTAAATCAAGTGTAAGATCCTGGGGGCTGTGATCCTGGCTCTGTCCCTTTAAAACTGGTGTGATTACTGGTGTAGCTACCACCAAGCCTGAGAATGCCAAATCTGAACGTTGATGGAGGAACAGCAAGGATCCTCCAGGCAAACAGATTGTTCTACTCCCTCAAAAATTCTTCAGAGGAGCAGGGAGCCCAGAGGGGGACCAAAATTTCTCCAACTCTTCCTCACTTCCAATTATGTGTGAAAGGGAAGATCTATCCACCACATCCAAGGAGAAGCTCCATCCTAAACTTGCAGCTCTTATTTCTGAGCCAGTCTTGTTGCAGTGTTGTTTTTGATTTTTTTCAAAGTAACATGAAATAAACAGTTTCTTTGTAATTTATTTTTACATGTTTCTATCAGCCCTTAGAAGTTCAAAGTATTCGAAATTTTAAATTATGTTAATTTTACACTTAAAAATAAATGAACTGAATTTAAATTACTTAACTTTCTTAAGATAATATTTATAAATTTAAATGTGCATCACTCTATTTTTTTCTTTTTATTTTCTTTGCTTTACTTTACTTTTTTTTAAGATAGGGTCTTGCTCTATCACCCAGGCTGAATGAAGTGCAATGTTGCTCACTGTGGCCTCAAACTCCTGGATTCAAGGGATCCTTCCACCTCAGCCTCCTGAGAATCTGAGACTACAGGTGCATGCCACCACACCTCACTATTTTATTTTCCTTTTTTATAAAGATAGGTTCTTGCTATATTGCCCAAGTTGGTCTTGAACTCTTGGCCTCAAGTGACCCTCCAGCCACAGGCTTCCAAAGTTCTGGGATTACAGGCATGAACCACCTCGCCCAGCCTTACTTTTTTTTACTTGGTGAAATTTCTAAAGAGGAAACTTGACATTCATGAATACTGGAATTAAGAATATGAGTAATATATGTGTGATTAAATTTAGAACATTTTTTCTCTTCATCTTCATCTTTTATAATATATGTATTTTAACTATGAATTATTGTACATTGATGGTTATATTTCTTTTTTTTAGTTTTTTTTTTTTCTTTTTTTTTTTTTCTGGAGACATGTCTTGTTCTGTCACTCAGCCTGGAGTGCTGTGATGCAATCATGGCTCAGTGCAGCCTTGTCCTCCCAAGGGTCATGTGACCCTCTCACCTCAGCCTCCAAGTAGCTGGGAGTACAGGCATGTACGATCACATCCAATTAATTTTTGTATTTTTTGTAGAAAAGGAGTTTTGCCATGTTGCCCAGGCTGGTCTTGGACTCTTGGGCTCAAGCAATCCACCTTCCTTGGCCTCCCAAAATGCTGGGATTACAGGCATGACTCATTGCACCTAACCTGATGGTTATATTTCATTTACCTATTTAGAATGTTAGTATTGAACATTTTAACATATAATTATCCAATTTAATATTAATCCTTTTTGATATTAATCTCATATTAATGTTCCATAGAATAATACAGTGGTCCTTTCCTTATATGCCAGAAATATGTTCTGAGACCTCTAGTGGATGCCTGAAGCTATGGATGCTACCGAATCCTACATACATTATATTTTTCTTATACATAGAAGCCTAAGATAAAGTTTAATTTATAAATTAAACACAGTAAAAGATAACCATACAACTAATAAGATACAACAATTATAACAATATACTGTAATAAAAGGTATGCGAATGTGGTTTCTCAAAGTATCTTATTGTCTTGTAACCATCTATTTTGGAACCATGGTTGACAGCAGGTGACTGAAACTGTGAAAAACAAAACTGCAGATGGGGTGGGGACTACTGTATTTATTGTCTTACAAAAGGAAATAAAATTATAATCTTCTTTACGTAAAGATTTAAGTTTTATTTAGGAACTTTAATTAACTACACTCTTTGAACTTAAAATTTATATTGTTTCCAGCTGATGTAAGTGCTACTCAGATTCTCTTGAACTTCTTTTTCAATTGTATGAATGTTTCCTAGAAAATTTTATTTGCATGAAACTCACTAGCTTCTTTTTTTAATTTTATATCATAAGCTCTCTTTCAGGTGGATTGAATGTCTGTTCCTTAGGTCACTTGATAGTACTTGTTCTCAACTAATAATCAATGAAGCCATATAAGTTTGGATCTTGAGGTCACATGAAAACATAACAGTATTTATAAATTTAAAAATTAGAAATATTTCTTAAAGAAAAAGTTCTAGCTTAAGACCAGTTCCAAATGACTGAAGAAAGGTTCACGTAGTAGCCAGAAAAAGCCCCCCAAAGATACTCACTTTCTAATCTCTGGAACCTGCAAATATGTTAACTTACATGACAAAAGGATTTAGCAAATATAATCAAATTAAGGATATCAAAATGGAGAGATTACCCCAGATTGTCTGAGAGGGCTCATTGTAATCACAGGGATCTTTATAAGGAAAACAGAAAGGTAAAAGCATCAGAATCATAGAAGGAGGTATAACACTGACAACAGATTTTGGAGTGATTAGACTGTTGATGTTGGAGGTGGAGGAGGCCTGTGGATGACAGAAGAAGCGTTTAAAAGTTGGAAAAGACAAGAAACAAATTTGATCTAGAACCTCCAGAAGAAAAACAACCCTAAAGACATTTGGTTTTAGCCACATGAAATGAATTTGAAATTCTGATTTGAGATATAGCATGATAAATTTTATCGTTTTAAGATGCTAACTTTATAAAATTTGTTATAGCACAGTAACAGTAGGAAAATCGTACAGTTCTAAAAAAGATAAAGAGCAGCAATTCCCAAAAGGATATACTCATGAATTCTTACCTATTTATTCCTTTAACCTATCGAATGTCCTAACCAAATACAAAAATATGCCATTACCAAATACAACAACATGCCTCATTAGCAACAAACACGTACTTAGGCTTTTGTCCATTTAGGAGTTCTAAATATTTACTCTTCTCTCCATCTTAGACAATAAATCCTGGGGAATGTAATTATAATTTACTATTAACCTAAACACTGCCCCAGTTTATAGGCCCTAAACATTTCAACGTTTTTCTTCTAACAGTCCCAAGTGGGCCACCTCTTACAAAGAGAGTAAAGTGACAAGTGTTGAATTATATATGGTAAAGTTTATAGAAGGAAGAGATCACTGTGGACAGGAATACTCAGAAAGAATTCTAAAATACATCAGCCTTAGCAAAACAAGGTATGTGCTGAGAGATGGTTGCTTGGAGAGGGACAGAGAGGATGTGGGGAGAGAACATTCCAGACAGACATAGAACAATATGTTTGGTTGAGATACTCATATACTCATATTTTTAATTAAAAACATTTTTGTACTAAGAATTATGCATTTTAGTTGGCAGAAAGCAAACATTCAGGACATCTAGCTCTTCAATAATGATAAATGCAGCTTCCACGTGACTATTGGCATGTACAGTTTGCCCTATAGAATCATAAAGCTAAAAGTAATTTTTTGATACAAATCCTCATTGTAAAAGGGTCTCAAGATGAAAATAATTCAATGTCTTAGGTAAAAGCTACTTTTTAAGTATGATCAGGAATACTGAAGTGAATAACTACGAACATTTTTAAAGTACATCTCAATACAATCATAGAAGAAAGGAATCTTATGATTATGTGTATGTGATTTTGTCAGATAGAAGAGTCTGCCCATTTCAATTTTTTTAAGCGGTTCCTAAGCTCAGATCTTAATACCAAAACAAGCTACTAAGAATACTCATTTATAGAGTGAACAACAACTAACAATTTATTTAAGTATAATTCTGTGACTTTAGCTATATGTGTCATTTAGTTCTCCTTCATAAGTCCTTATTCAGCTATGGCTAAGCTACGTCTAATAGGAATACTATGGTTTATATCACCTTCTATTTACCAACCTTCCTCTGTTGCATATTCAATTAGTCATTGCAATAACAGGTAACTATTGGAGTAAAATGACAAATGTTGAATTATATATGGTAAAATTTATAGAATAAACAGATACCTCTTAAAGATCTATAAGATCTTCAACAAAATAGGGTATTCTCAATATTTTGTTTATGCAAAATTCAGATAAATGAGTATTTTTCTTCATTTAATGCATTTCAATATTTTTGGGGCTTTTGTTTCTAAACTAATACTATAGAAATCTATTCAGAGCTGGAATGTAGGAAGTTTCTTCTCTTTCAGTGTATTGCCTCCAAAATACCAGCTACAACTGTTAATTTCCCGGTAATTGTTTCCTCTCTAATCTCTACAATGTTTCTCTCATTGTTTCATTTTTACTCTGATGACATGATTTGAGGAAAGGTTTTTGCACATTTTTGGCCAAGTTTTTTGCACATATTGCACATTTTTCACATTTTAAAAGTTAATTAATAGTTTCCTGACTTTTTAATGATCGCCATTCTAACTGGTGTGAGATGGTATCTCATTGTGGTTTTGATTTGCATTTCTCTGATGGCCAGTGATGGTGAGAATTTTTTCATGTGTCTTTTGGCTGCATAAATGTCTTCTTTTGAGAAAAGTTAACTTTTATATCATAAGCTCTCTTTCAGATGGATTGAATGTCTGTTCCTTAGGTCACTTGATAGTACTTGTTCTATGGAGATGATAGTACTTGTTTCTGAGGCCAATAAGCTAACTTTTAGCTTATTCACCCCAGAAAAAGTCTTAGATATTCAGAAATCACAAAAATTTAGGCTGTTTCCTTGGTTGTTGCAGTCCTTCCATTTGTTTTAATATCTCATCTGTTATGTGTTGGCTAGGTAACGAATACATATATAATCTAAAAATGGATGTAGTCTGAATGTATTTTCTAAGTTACATTTTAATTTTGGAAAACAATAAAAAATTAATGTTTTTAAATTTTGATTTCAGTTTACTTGAACAGAACTTTTGCTTATAAAAAGTAGAACTTGTTGACAAAACCCTCTGATTTTCCCTTTTTATTTTTTATTTTTAGAGACAGGATCTCACTCTGTTGCTCATGCTGGAGTACAGTATCATGATCATAGCTCACTGCAGCACTGAACTCCTAGGCTTAAGGGATTCTCCTACCTCAGCCTCCTCAGTAGCTAAGACTAACGGCATGCACCACCATGTCAGCTAATTTCTTAAAAATTAATTTTTAATATCCCTATTTTTAATTGTTAACATCTCTATGTTGCCCAGGTTGGTCTAGAACCCTGGCTCTAAGCAGTTCTCCCACATTGGCCTCCCAAAGTGCTGGGATTACAGGCAGGAGCCATAACACACAGTATGATTTTCTTTAATAATTCAACATCATCCATTGCTGAACAGAAGATGATATTTTGAGGAAAAACAGGAAAACAGATATTCGAAGAACAAAAGAGTAGCAAATACTCACTCCTATCTAGTTGTCTCTCTCCAGACTATTTATAGTCAGTATCATTTTGTTATCTCTGTCATAGTACATTTCCAAATTTTTTATCTCCACTGGCCTTGAGAAGTCAAGTTACCCTACAACATGACAACTTTAGATCATTACAGAGTGTAATGGAAATATTAGCTCTTTTGTGTCATTTAAATAATTTAACTTAATTAACAAACTTAAATTATTCTAAGGATTCTTCAAATTATGTCAGACTTTTAAAAAGTTTTCCATGTTTAGCCTTTTGACAAATAAAATTATACACAATTTGAGTTTTATATCAGCAGCAGTGATGTCTTTAAACACTTTAAACATATGAGTGAACATTTTTTTTTTCTAGTTTGGGCATTTTACAGACCTCTTCTTTAAATCTGGCTGTCTTTGAAAACTTTTACTATTCATTAACACCTATATTTGAAAGTGGACAAAATAAATAAATGGGTGTTTGATTCTCAAACCCATCCGTCCTGTGATTTCAGTGAAGTGTTTTGGTGGAAGAGCAGTTATACGAGATTCTTATAAAATCTATGAATTTCAGTTTACCATGATTTCCTTTTACCCCACTCTAGGTCAGGAAAAGGAAGAAATAGTTTAATGGTATGTGTAATAACATTGAAAATAAGATAATCACAAAGGAGAAAAGAAGTTATAGGAGAAGAGGAAGAAAGGAAAAAGTGTTTCTGATTCTTCCTCTCATGTAACATTTTGACATAATTAAGTCTTATTCATTGGTACTGTATTTATAAATATTTCAAACTTAATAAGTATGCTGAAACTGATATTACCAGTATAAGAATAATCAATCCAATTAAGTATAAAATTACCTTCCATAATATTTTTTCTGATCTTGAAAGGGAATCCATAATCTCATTATAGAAGGATATTACTATCCTTATATTCTTTTAAAAGTTGAAGGAAATTTCAATATAGAATAATATATCAAATCCATCTTCTTTCAACTCAGTTTCAATAGCATTTTCCTAAAAGGCCTTTTCTTCCTTTCAGATTTTCTTTTCTCTGCTTTGGATTGTGTTTTAGTCAATGCCCATTTAAAGGCAAAGGAGAGATACCTAGTAAGGCCAGCTCAAGTAAAAAGAGGTTTCTAGAAAAGACACTGGTCAACTGTGTGTAACTCAAGGAAAGCAAATTGTCCTGTGTGTCACAAGGACTGAAGATGAAAAATGGAAATGTGTTAATTACACAGCCATGCCTTTCTGCATTTTTCTTTATGGGTCAACATGAGTGCTAATCTCTGTTTCATCATGCATGTCAGTGTTCATCTCTGTATCTTCAAGCACATCCTACATTTCAATTCCAGGGCTGTCACATCACTGAAATGTCTGAATCTCTAAACCAAAGCTTCAAAACAGAGAGAGATTATGCCACTTGAGTAACTGAGTACAACTCAATCCATGTAAGAATGAAATTCCTTATGCCTCCAATCACTGTAAACTGGCTTTTACTCCAGAGTTTCCAATCTCAAATTGACAATTTTATAATTAATCTCAGATTTCTCTTTATTTTCTACTAAATTTTCTCACTCATAATGGTAGCACATCATGTTTATTCTGCATAGATAGATAGATGATAGATAGATAGATAGATAGACAGACAGACAGACAGACAGACAGATAGATAGAGTTTCACTCTGTCACCCTGGCTAGAGTGCAGTGGAGTGATCCCGGCTCACTGCAACCTCCGCCTCCTGGGTTCAAGCCATTCTCATGCCTCAGCTTTCTGACTACCTGGGACTACAGGTGCCTGCCACCATGCCTGACTTATTCTTGTAGTTTTATTAGTTTTATTAGAAGGGGTTTCACCATGTTGGGCAGGCTGGTCTTGAACTTCTGACCTCAGGTGATCCACCTCCCAAAATACTGGGATTATAGGCATGAGTCACCATGCCCGGCCTATAATTCTTTTCATATGTGATCTGCAAATTTTCAGTCTTATACAGGAGTTAAAGATGAAGATTCTGGCTAGGATATCTAAGTTCAAATTACGTCTCTTACTTTGGATATGGTAAATATCCTAAGTCCCATGAATTTCCGGTGCCTCAGTTCCTTTCACTGTAAAATGGGGAAAGTGATTATTCCTATCTCATAGATGGTTGTGTGGATTTAATGAACTAGTATTTATAAGGCACAAGAAACACTGTCAGTCACATTGCACCATATAAGATTCAGATAATCATAATAATTTCCATTCTAACTACAATTGCCATAAATCTAGTCCCCCTAAACTACTGTAATCAATTCCTTATAGGTCCCTATTTTAGATCAGTTTTCCTAAATCACTGGTAGGTCATATAATTTTCACACTATGAAATTCTTACTTGTATATGAAATCCTACATGCCATCCAAACTAAACCCATGTTTGCTACATCATTGAAAGCCTTCCTCAATCTACTCTAATTTATGTTCCCAGATTCATACTTTTATTTCATCCCTCTAAAATCACTCTGCTTCTCATGTGGGATTTCACCTACTTTCATGCCTGCAAGCCTTTGCTCCGCTGTCTCTGTCCCCCAACTCCAGCCTTAAAAGCACTTCAACTCTTATCTGTCCATTCAAATCCTTTCAAACAAAAACTTATGAAATCTTTTTTCCCCTCAGAATAGAAGGTGTTGAGTTACTTGGCTTATTTTTGTTTAAAGATTCATTATAAGCAAAGAACAGGAACATTTAATTCAGAATTGGTGTCTTAAGTAACTTATTTTTCTGCCATTTTATCCACTACCAGCCCTTACACTTTTATAAGCGGTTTTACCTATTAAATGAGAAAAATGCTATTTTACAAATAAAAACCAATAACAACTCTGGCTCGAAATGTTTGTGTGTACAGATAATATTTCACTGATGTCACTGTAGGGTGTTTCATAATTTTTATGAAAGTAATTCAAGAAGTGTCATTCTTTTTTAAATAAATAATTATACTCTGATATAATATAGGAAAATTGTCTAAAATATTTGGTTTAAAAATATCTTTTCAAAACATTGAAAAGCTGGCAGTATTTATTTATAGTGACTTCTTTCTTAATGTCAGCAGATAGTACAATTTCTGTAAGTGAGAATTTTAAAGTTAATTGAAAACTCTCCTGTTAGTAAATTAAAGCATTTATAATGTTTCATTATTTTCATTCAGTCTGTTGAAACCCATTAAAACATTATATTCTACATAATGCTCATTTCTCTGGACTATAGTTAACTTATTTTTTCTTTTTCCCCCTTTTCCCTTCTGTTCTGCCTCTCCTGTCATCTGCACCCCTCCAGCCTACCCCAGGATTTTTCTTCTACATTTCTGTGTTATATTTTTGGAAATTTCCCTTACCCCCTTGACACATTCTCTTAATCTCTATGCATTTTTCTTTAATCTTTCAGAGGTTTCTTGGGGCACAGAAATGCTGTTCTTTCAGTTCAAGGATGAGCATTTTGGTCCTGCATACATCTCTGTCTGTGTACAGCAGAAAGTCCATTATGTTTGATTTTTGGTCTTCACTGAACTGTGAATAACCTTTGACTTCTTTACAAGACCAACACTTCAAACAGAAAAAGGGCTCATCTTTGTTTTTGGATATAACTGAATACTCAGCCACCTGAGGAACTTTCATCCTCACAGCAACCTTTTTTTTCATTAAGAAAATATTATGCAACAGTACTACAAGCATCAGGAACCTCTCTCTAGGAAATAAAAAGAAGAAAATAAAAGGAGAATGAAGACCCTAGTTGTGTCACAGAGCAAAGGGCTATGTGTAGGGAGATCTTGTTTTATCTTTTATTCCACTAGTTCTTTACTGATAATTATTCCATTACAGACTAGTCTTATATGTATTTAATAATCTAAAAAATAAGGACCAGGAGCAGTGGCTCATGCCTGTAATTCCAACAATTTGGGAGGTTGAGGGAGGAGGATCACTTGAGTCCAGGAGTTTGAGACCAGCTTGGACAACATGGTGAAACCCTATTCCTACAAAACATACAAAAATTACCCTGGTATGATAGTGTTTTCATGTCGTCCCAGCTGTTAGGGAATTTCAGGTAGGAGGATCGCTTCAGCCCAGGAGGTCAAGGCTGCATTGAGCTGTGATCCTGCCACTGCACTGCAGCCTGGGCAACAGAATGAGACCCTGTCTCAACAAATCATCATCATCATCATCATCATCTAAAAAATAGAATGATCATTTCTCTGTTGTTATAGGCCATTATATTTTTGTGCTTTTTTCTTTCATTTCTGTTGTATATGAGCAGTCATATAGATTCCTGATTTGTAGAAACTCTCACTTTGAATAATGATAACTAGAAAATAGATTCTATTAAATTTAGAAAGACAGAGTTGACAGCCAATGCTATGTAAGTACATGAGGATGAGGACAAGAAATAGCTTTTCTTCACTACATATTTTTATTTATGTTTATTTTTATTGTTTTGACTTCATTTTATGTAAAATTTTGGGGGCATGTTATAGCTGAATACTAAAGAAACTGCTCATCAAATTATTGGATCTTCCTCTCTCAAAGAAATGGACTGGAATAAATCGGTGTCCATGTTGTACAAATGGAGGGCTGCATTTTACATAAGGTTGTATGGGCCTATTTGATAATTATATCTGTTTGATGATTCAGGGGCTACTTGTATCTCATCTGCTATTCTCCTGCTAGTTCACTTTGTTACTGGAAATTAAACCTTCTCTTTAAAAAAGTCTCAACGAAATTGAGTGTAGACAGAAGATCTGTAAATAGAAGTTGAATTTTTATGTTTGACATATATGTTGTTGTAAAACAGAGGAATTCAGGTTTCTTAAGTCTATTTGACCACTTGATATGATGCTCCTTAGTTCTCTATTCAAATTGTCCTTCACTTATTTTTTTTCTTTGTTTTCCTTATCTCATGCTTGTTTTTCTTTTTCCTACTCAATCTAATATCACATTTGTTATGTTATAAAAGAGGGAAATGTGATTATCAGTGGTATTTTAAATGCATGTTTACCCTGTGTATTTCGAGTCTGCATAAGAAAGCAGAACAAGGAGAAAAGAAGATGAAAAGGAGATAATAAATGCTTTTAAGATATTCAGAGGGGCCAGGCACGGTGGCTGACATCTGTAATCCACTTTGGGAGGCCAAGGTGGGCAGATCATGAGGTCAAGAGTTCAAGACCAGCCTGGCCAACATGGTGAAACCCCGTCTCTACTAAAAGTACAAAAATTAGCCGGGTGTGGTGGCACACGCCTGTAATCCTAGCTACTCAGGAGACTGAGGCAGGAGAATTCCTTGAACCCGGGAGGCGGAGGTTGCAGTGAGCTGAGATCACGCTACTGCACTCCAGTCTGGGCGACAGAGCAATCCTCCATCTCAAAAAAAAAAAAATTTTTTTTTTTTTCAGAGGTTTGGTACATGAAAATGTGTGACTCCATCATAAACCTTACTCCAACTCATTTCAACCTCCTCCACTACTTTTTACCCACATTATGTCTTTCCCAATGAATCTGGTATACCCACTGCCCTAGAAAGTGCCTTGCACTTTTCTAGTGTTTCTCATCCTTTAGTTTTTTTCCTTAATTTGAAAATCTATTACCTGAGGCTCAAGGCAAATGCTCCAGTTCCATGAAACCTTTTCTGAATACAAAGCAAATATTTACCTACTCATTATGTTCTACTGTATAATGTTTTGTAAATCGTTATTTATCTCTTACGTAATTATGCTCCATTTCCCTAACTGGATTATGAATTCTTTAAGATTTCTGGCGTTCTGTCTGGGTACAGTGCTTTGTAGCAAAGGGAAGGGCTAATTTAGCACTGTTGAGAAATCCATCTTTGGGGGTGAAATTTATGTCAAAATCACAGTTTGAGGTCTGTAGGATCAACAGAAATTTATAAAGTAAATGAGAAGATTCTAGCACTCAGTCCTCTTGTTCCTTTCTCTGAAGTGTCACATGAGAGATTAATCTAAACTCCACAGAGGAGAATAAAACAGAAACATAACATGAGTGGAAACTTGTAGTGTCCAAATGTCCTAGTGTGACAACACAGATATATTAAATTACTTATGATCATTGTTTTGGTAAACATTTCCAAGATCAGAAATGACAAAGTTAAGTGATACTTCTTATTTCTGCTTTTAAGGTATGTCTTTAAAAAATTACTTACATTGAGAATATTTAAAAAACATAATATTCTCATTTGATTTAGAGTATTTCTCTTTGTTGAATTGATCATAAATTATAAAGCTATTTAGTGTCTAATGTACTATTTTTCATTTTCATTCTCTCTTCTTTGCCTAGGCATATTGTATAGACACACACACACACACATACCTATAGGTCCATGTTTATACTGTTTAACATGCTACTTACTAAATATTAGGGAGCAGGACAGTTGTTCTACTCCTGACAGCTTTGATAATGTCTAAATATTTAAGAAGAGATATTTTAATACTAGATGAGAATTTTAAATGTGAGGTCATTGTATTCTTGTTATGAAACAACTAGGTATTTAAATTTAGTTTAATTTTTTTCAGTAGTGGTACTTGCTATTGAGTACTCCAATATATTTGAGCATATTCTAAGTTGAATGAGAGCAATAATTTGGTGTGTGGTGGTGGTGAGGTCTCACTTTTGTTCTTTGGTTTCAGTTTAGATATATTGGGCTTGGAAGTTTATAATATATTTAAATATAAAAAGACCATGTAGCAAATTCAATGCTTTAAAGTAAAAAGAAAAGCAAAAATAAGTGATATAAAAGAAAAAGAAGCATGATCAGCATAAAAATTTGTGAAGTCATAGGATTTGGCTGAAAATCATCGGATTTCTTTCTTTCTCACATGTTTTCATGATTTGACTGCTGAACAAAGTTTCCCAAAGCACTGCATTTTCTCAGTTTTTCCTTACGTAAACATGAGAGAATAAAATGCAGTACGTCTGCATCCAGCCACTTTTTAACTCCTGTAGATCTAGTGTTTAGGTAGTAACCTACAATGATTTCACTTTACTTCAAAATATTTGTGCTGTCTCTGTATATCTTCCTAAAATATCATCACCTTGCACATATTTTGCGCTATGGTACCTGATAAAATAGTCTGTTGTATGCTGTGAATAAACTCATGATTGAATAAACTCAAGAGTAACTTCAAGTATCTGAATTGAAATCTAGGGAATTTATGTCACACTACACATAGCATATAACTTTTAAAATATATTTATTGTGACAGTTTTTATTTTTAAAATGTAAAGATTTAGAAAGAAAATTTATATGTAGTTTTATCCTATGATTAGTGGCCAAGAACAATATTAAAGCCAGACCATCTAGAGGTTCCTTTATAGAGATGTTTAGTGGCTATTGTGTAGGCTTTATAGGAGTATGTATTAAACTGCTGTCAATTTACCAGTTATTAGATGTGTTTACCTGAAAGAAACATGACCATTTTGTTTTGCTCTGGAATGCTAAATTAGTGGAGTTATGGGATAGTTTATCTCTGTTTATCAGCTACAACTCATTTTACTTCATGTGATCTCTTTAAATACTCACAGAATGTTTCACTGGTATGCATGCTGGGATTCTGAAGAGTCTTTTTTCTTACCTTCTGTATTTCTAGTCTGTCACTAACTTGCTGTGTCACTTTGAGCAAGTTATTTTTTTCCACTGAGTCCTAAATCTTTATACTCCCTTAAGATATACTTTTCTTGAACACTAAGGGCCTGAAATTACATGTCACTCTCTCTATAGAAAGGTAACTTTTTCCTTTAACCCATCCAATCCTTCCTATGCACACACTTCTTCCCAGAAGTCTTCACCAATTAGGTAAGTTATTTATAGAGCAGATGCATTATTTCTAACACGTCAATGTTGGAAAGTGTACTGCCTTTTCATTAAGAATTTACTAAACATATAGAGAATTGATGGAATAAAAATCCCCCAATCCTTGAAGGTTTATCATATAGGAGTTGGATAAATATTAATTTAGTTTATTATGAAAAGCTTATGTTATCTAACTATAGATAAATCCAAACATAGAATTAGAGGTAAAATACCCTAAAATGATATCTATTGCCATTTTATAATGGCAAAACAATAAGACAGGTTACTTTTATTGTAATTATTTATAAAAAAGATATATAAATTTGAGTAAGTTCTGATCTTTAATAAAATTCTCATATATAATTTTTTATATATGCTTGAATGCTTTGTAAGAATGAATTGTGGTTCTTTTAGAAATTGTTTTTATTCACGGAATGTTGAATATACTAGAAAAAATAAATTCCCCTAAAAGCTAAAAGCTTAAGGCATTTGCCTTAAATTTCAGAAGTAAAAGTAAAAGATGCATTATTCAGCGTATGTTTCTTAGGACTCTCCTATGCTCAAGGCAGGGTAAAGTTTCTGTTCTGTAATAAGTATGTTATCAGGGAGGGAGGGGGAAATGATATCCTGCTACTACTCTTATCCATAGCTACTGCCATTATCTTCTTTCTCATCCAACTATCTTTACTTTTTCAATTACACTTTCTAAATATGGTATTCTTTTATATTATACAAGAAAAGAGACTATTACAAGCTTCCTGACCTTTCCTTTTTCCTCAAGAAATGCAAGCTTAATCCTACCCTGATCCTATTAAGAATCAAAAGCATTTACTAATAAACATTCAATAATATTTATTATTAAGCCATACTTCCAGGTAAGACCTTGATGTTAAGTCTTCAGATGCAGCTACTTTAACCCTTAACTGTTATAATTACCCTCTCCTCTGATCATACATGGACTCCTGAGACATAGCTGTTTTCCAAACTTTACTGATGCAATTTCTTCTTAATGAAGTCCCTATACTAGAAGTTTCTGACTTAAGAATTACTAGGACTGCATTATTTCCTTTCTCAGTAATGGGTAGTCTTGTTTATCTGTTTCTTTCTAGGACTAAGACAATGTTATGTTTTTGCCTGACTCCTTTACTTGCTTTCATCTTTTCTGGTCCTGCTCAGCCTGAGGAATGGGACCCTGATACCAGTAGTCAAATCTTGATGATAACTACTAGCCTGCTTAGATTTCTGAATACATTTTTTCTATGTTTCCCATCTCAATATTTAAGGAATGTATTAGAAAAATATAACAGCTAAGGTAATTTGTTTGGGAAGTGCCAAAAAACCCAACTTAAACTAACACAAATAAATGAAAAAACAAGCAAGGAATGTGTTGACTTCAAACAGAAAATTCAGTTTCAGGTTTGACATGGAGGACCAGCGACACCACCATCTCTGGTTTCTCTAGTTTCCCGCTCCTTTCTCAGGGTGTTGACTTCATCCTGAAAAACTACATGATGATCTCCATCCCACCAGCAACTCTACCCTCTTCCTATGTGGTAGTAAATGTTTTGCAGCCAAGGAGTATTCTAGCCCTCATACTTTCACAGTATATTGTCCAAGAGTAGAGAAAATCTCCCTTGGTAGGCTCTGCACAAGTCTTGAGGTTCACCTTCTCTCTGGTCTCAATCGATTTGTACCATTTAATTAATTCGTATTATTATTATTATTATTATTATTTGAGATGGAGTTTCACTCTGTTGCCCAGGCTGGGGTGCAGTGGTGTGATCTCACCTCACTGTAACCTCCACCTCCTGGGTTCAAACGATTCTCCTGCCTCAGCCTCCTGAGTAGCTGGGATTACAGGCACACACCACCAAGCCCTGCTAATTTTTTTGTATTTTTAGTAAAGAAGGGGTTTTGCCATGTTGGCCAGGCAGATCTCGAACTCCTGAGCTCAGGTGATCTGCCTACCGCAGCCTCCCACAGTGGGATTACAGGCATGAACCACCAGCCACCTCACCCAGCAGATTCTGATTTGTACCATTTCTATTTATTTATTTATTTATTTTTGGAGGCGGAGTCTTGCTCTGTCACCAGGCTGGAGTGCAGTGGCGCGATCTTGGTTCACTGCAACCTCCACCTCCCAGGTGCAAGCGATTCTCCTGCCTAAGCCGCCTGAGTAGCTGGGACTATAGGCGCGCACCACCATGCACCATCAGGCCTAGCTGATTTTTGTATTTTTAGTAGAGACGGGGTTTCACCATGTTGGCCAGGATGGTCTCGATCTCTTGACCTCGTGATCTGCCCGCCTCCCAAAGTACTGGGATTACAGCAGGCATGAGACACCGCGCCCGGCCTTGATTTGTAGCTTTTTTTTTTTTTTTTTTTTCAGACGGAGTCTCGCTCTGTCGCCCAGGCTGGAGTGCAGTGGCGCGATCTCAGCTCACTGCAACCTCCGCCTCCCGGGCTCAAGCAATTCTTCTGCCTCAGCCTCTGGAGTAGCTGAGACTACAGGCGCCAGCCACCACACCTGGCTAATTTTTATATTTTTAGTAGAGACCGGGTTTCACTATGTTGGCCAAGATGGTCTCCATCTCTTGACCTCGTGATCCGCCCGCCTCGGCCTCCCAAGATTTGTACCATTTTTAAATGATTTTTTGTTTCCAAGACAGTAGATGCACTGGTATTTTAAGCCAATTGAAGTTCTCTGCTGAAGCTGAGGGTAAGATCAGTTCCACATAATGGCAAGGTCTCCTTTTAAGGAAAACCAGAGGAGAGAAGATGGATAATGCTGAAGAGGGGTTGTTTAATGGGTACAAACATACAGGTAGATGGAAGGAATATATTCTTTATGATCAACAGTGGAGCAGTGTGTATTCTTTACAGACATGTATTCCTTACAGACATCTCCAGGCACCTCACATTTTATTGATTGATTGATTGTTTGATTGAGATAATTTCGCTCTTGTTGCCCAGGCTGAAGTGGAATGGTGAGATCTCGGCTCACTGCAACCTCTGCCTCCCTAATTCCAGCAATTCTCCTGCCTCAGCCTCCCGAGTAGGTGGGATTACAGGCATACGCCACCAAGCCCAGCTAATTTTGTATTTTTAGTAGAGACAGGGTTTCTCCATATTGCTCAGACTGGTCTTGAACTCCCGACCTTAGCTGATCTGCCCACCTCGGCCTACCAAAGTGCTGGCATTACAGATGTGAGCCACCGCACCTGGCCCGGGCACCTCACATTCTAACACTTTGTACCAACCAACTATAGAATGTGATGAAGTCACCACTTCCCCTTGGGAACTCTAGCTTATCCGCTGAACCCAGTATCTGTTACTATCTCATTCAGCTAGAAATACTTCCTCCAAACAGGTACTGCCATAGAGGGAAAATCTTTACCAGCTTTTTACCCTCTTTTGCCTCCTGCATATTCTACTTTTGTTAAGCCCTTAGGATCGATAATTAATATGAAAATTCAAAATTTGTGAATGAAAATATTAGTTCAATTCAAAATAACAAGGTTATCTAGTTAAAGAACATGTCCATTCACATAGACCAAGAAAGAATTTAAGAGAATTTGTGCTAGAATGGTGCTAGAAATGATACACTTGCCCTCAACAAGTATTTGTGATTCCAGACCCTGGCTGTTGAGGCGACCCTATGGGCAATAGCACCTGAACATTTCTTATGTCAGTAGCCTCCAGCCTGTATAATACATTTTGAAAAGTTCCATGCTTGTTCTGTAACCTTAATATCTTCTATGTTACAAAAAGTGTTTGAAGGAGTGTCTGCCTTATCAACTATTAGTTGATTTTGAGTCTCGGTACTTCAACAGTGTTGCAGAAGACCATGCTTCATTTTTGAATAGCAGCAATAATTTACACAGATATTCAAATATATACTTGAAAATATATACATACATATTTATTGGTAACAATAATTTTAGAGATAAGTAATTTTTTAATTTATCCAACTGAGCTTCATATTGTATCAATCAAATATAAATAATGAGATGATTTCTAATGATTTTTGTGTGTTCACAAAATATAAGAAAATCGTATTTCACTAGAAAAATTGGAATGGTATTTGTTAATTCTTGGCAAACACACCTTTTTATAAGAATGGGCAAAGCAAACATATAGACCATGGGTACATTTTATTTATACATATACCCAATTAAGAAAAAAGCATAAATAATCAAATGCAGTAGAAAATGTATTAAGATAATAAAATATTGTTGACATTTTATCAGGCTTTAAAATAAGTTAGGTGGTAATGATTTTTAAACTATCTTTAAGAAAATGCAAAAAGATACATGTAGATTAAAAATAATATAGTTTTAAGCATTTAAAATATGAAAATGCAGCTAAGAGAAAACTAGTAAATAAAAAATAGCCATCTTTCAATTATTTGGCAGTTATAAGGCAATAATCAAAACACACATTTAAAATGAAAGTATTTGTTTACCTATTCTAAATATACATCAAAATAATTTACTGACTTTTAATACAGTTAAAGAAATTAATCCAAAAAAGGGCTGTTTGATTTACAGAATATAAAACTTCCAAGTTGATTAACTGCAAAGAGATAGTTCTTAGAAATAGACAAGCTTAAATCAATGTTCTCTTTTCCACAGAGCTTTCTTTTCAGTGTTGTTAAATAAAGTATATATGTGCTATAACTCAGTTTTGTGGCTTTTATAACCCTTGTTCTGACCTTCCTTTGCCTTCAATGTCAGACAGGATGCGTAGGCACTAACAGTTTCTAGGCTTTTAAATACTAACTTATACTATACTATAATGATTTTTGACATTCATAGTCATTTCAACATTCTAGTAACGAAGCAATCTAAAGCTAGTTGGCAAAAAATATGCACAACTCTTTGATTAGTAACTATGTTTTGATGTTTTCATCAAGGAGTCTAATCTGAAATATCCTTCATAATAACCTATGTAGACAAGGGCAAAGTAAGACTTCAAGAGCCACCTAGACAGTTTGGATGATGGCCAGGTGAGCCAGTGTTCTAAGGGCTGTCGGTGACCTTGTAGTGAATTTTGCAAAAGTGCAAATTTCTCTGTCTCAGGCAGTTGTATGATTAATGAAACACACCCACGAAGCTACAGTGCTTGGTAAACACATGTTGGCTGTAAACAATATTCGTTCTCTGAAGGATTCTGAGAGAAGTGGTGAATATGGAGCTAGATTTACAGAGCAATATTCTGTACCTCAAATGTAAGCAGTGCTGGAGTGCATTCATGAAACTTCAATTCAATAGTGAGAAAGTCAAGCCTTAAAGCTTTCCAATCCTTTGAAGCAAGATATAATTCTTTCACTTTTCCATAGTATTTCTTCTTTCAAACAACATTCTCTCTTAATCATATAGAAAAAAATACAAGAGATGAACACAGTAAACCAATGAATTTGTTCATGTATTCCTCTAAGAAGAGCCCACATTTCTTAGTCTGTGACAAGAATAACACCTTTGAGTGGAATACTAAGCAAAGGTATGAATGGATTCTTAGCAAAATAAAAGAGTGTACAAAAGTCAAATTATCAGATAGCTATATAATAATTTCTGTAGTGTTTAAAATGTTCATGGGAGTAGAGAGATATTATGAAGGGATATTTTAGGATATCTGTGAAAAAGTAATACATTTAATATACTTTGATTTCAGTGGATTTTTTATTTAGTTCATTTTGATATTCCTCTGATAAATAGTACAGATCATAATATGATACAGACTAGACTTTTTAAACTGCTAGTAGCTAATAGGATACTTGTGATTTGAAAAACTTTTACTGAAACATACACCAAATATATATATTGTGGCAAGTGAATATGTAAATGACTTATTAATAGAGGTCCAGTAGGTAAATGTTTGTGTCTGTAACTTTGTGTGTGTACATATATTGTTGCAGAAATTGGAACAAGTATACTTAAAAAGGAGAGAAAGCAAACTTATGACTTTCAAAGACAACAGTGTGTTTTCCATTTATACCAATTCTCTTTTGAACAAATACATTTTAAAATTGTATTTTAATCTTTATGGTAATCAACATAGGAGAAGGTACATATTAAGTGAAGAGGACAAATGAATGAATATTCATAGCACTCAGATTTCTATATTTTACTGTTTCTGATTGTTATATAAAACTGGTTTATTACAAATGTAAGTAATACACACATTTTTAGACAATGATTAGTTAGGTAACTGCTCAAAGAATAATTGAAACCAATAAATATCACCATCTGTGGACATATCAGGTATTGTCCTTTAAAGATAAGTCCTTGGCCTGGTTCTATTAGATTATGTTATCAGAATATTTTTAGTGATCTATAGAATGATACCACTTTGGATGAGATTGCCAAGATCTGGAGAGAGAGTTAGGATTTCTTGTGACTTTGAAACACTGGAGGAGTGATGTGTAATAAATGACATTGTATTCAAAGGGGATGAGTGAAATAGAAAATAGCTGGCTAGGCAAAAACCAGGTTGTCTGAAACCAGTTAATGTGCATAAGCAATGTGATCTTACTAAAAGCATCCGTATGCATCCTGTTTTCATAGAGTGGCGTTTGTTCAGTTAAAAACAAAGCATAATAGCAAACAAAAAACTTGAATGCCCTCAGAGCAGGATGGCTGCAAGTATTAGAAAACAATTCTCAGTCTGAGTCAGAACAAGTGTGCAGTTTAATTTCTATACTTCAAAACTGATGGGATGAACATGTGTAAGACTTGGAGATGGCAACTAAAATGAGTAATGGGCTGGAAACCAGGACCTCTAAAGAAGGGTTCATGGAGTTACTGTCAGTTTGAGGAAAGAAGGCAATTCAAATACATGAAAGACTGTGGTAAAAATGACTCCCCAATGAACAAATGTGTGAAAACCGAAATATGTAAGATTAAGTAAAAATAAGACTATAAGAATTTCATGATACTATAGTTTTTAAAAGGAGGGTTTTTCCATTGTTAAATAATTATCAAATTAGAATTAGAAAGTCTCTTAACTGTATAGATACCAGTAATAGCTATATATGACAATATAGAAACTCCTTCAGTATTTGTTCTCCATCATTTCCAAAACAACAACATAAACACAAACACATCGTTTACATATTTGCTAATGCATAACCTGTCACTGATAATTGCAGGAAAGTTAACGTGCAAACCATTTAATGCATTAACACAGATACCTTAATTACTTGCCTTAGGAAGGGAATGTAATGGGTGTCTGAAAAGACTAATGTAAACTACAGTGCCCAGACATTTCATAGTCCTGTGAATACTGAGGGCTTAGGCTGTTGTTGCACTATCTGTGGAAGAACAGTTCAGGAGTCAGTATGCTTATGAGTTGGGGAAAGATTAAGATCTTTCCATACACCAAAAAGCTCGTGAAATCTGCCCCATGAGAAGCATGATGCCAAGAAACAGCATGATGGTAGTAGGAGATAGACGATCCCAGGTAATAGGGGCTTTCCAAGAGAGTGTGAGGAGCCTATAAACTATAGGATCAAAACTATCTAGGTTCAAACCCAAATCTTTCAGTAACTTACATGCTTTATGCTTTAATTTCTTCATTTGTGAAATGGCAGTGATGATCATGATACCGATCTCACCGTGGTGTTGTGGGGATTAAATGAATTATTATAATTAAACCCCTTAAATCAGCGCCTGACACAGTACAAAACACTGTATAGGGTTAGTAAGTATTATTTAGAATGATTTATATAGCTTTGATGTGTTTAAATACCCTTCTTGAACCACTGTATTTTGAAATGGTATTTCAATATCCAGACTTAAAATGACCATTTGGGAAAGGGTCCAACTTTCTGGACAAATTCAGATGAGCAAAATTCTTTGAATTGGAGATTCAAAAGAGAAAAGAGAATTTTATTGGCTATGATTATTTTCCAATTGTCGCTATTTTTACTGCTATGTATATTTTATATCTCATTTTCATTTACATCTATTGTAAACCAAATAACAGATTTAATATTCCTGTTAGCATCACTTCTACTATTTCCTTTTCTGTGCGTGTGCATACATGTGTGATATTCTTTACATGACCTGGTGTGTTCTTCATATTGCAACTGCAATTCCCCTACAAAGAGGGAAACATGATGTGACAGGAGGCTGTGTCTAAAGACAGGCCGTGAACTGCAGGCAGAGCTGGTACCATTTGTGCTGGCCTTTTCCCAGGGGTCTACACGTCAAATATGGGCATCAGACTGGCTTTCTGGCTTTTGACTGAACTCCAGTAGACATAACATGAAAATGAATGTTAAACTTTGTTTCTGCCATTTTTGAGATATTTAATCTATACCTATTGTTATTCTTCTAAAAAAATAACTTTTTTGGCAGGTACTGCTCTTAGCACTGGGGATACAGTGAGAAATCAGACAGAGGTTTCTGCTTGTAAGAAGCTATCATTGTATAGATAAGTAAATAAGCAATTCATGAAGATAATTTCATATCTTCAAGTACTATTACCAAAGAATAAAATAGATAAGCAGATAAAGCAATGCAGAGTAACAGGATGGAGTGTCCTATTTTAAGTGGAGTTGTAAGGAAACATCTCTTTGAATAACTGAATTAGGAACGCAAAGTGAGTTAAGCGAGGGAGCCCACCATGTAAAGACCTGGATGATGAGTGATGAACGTTACAGGCAATGTTAAGAAAATGTGCAAAAAGCTTGAGTCAGGAAAGAACGTAATGTATTAATGAAACAAAAAGGAGGCAGTATGGATAAAACAGAGGTGTTAAAGGGAAAAGCCTTTCAAGACACTATCATAGAAGTAAGTACCCTAGAGCTATTTGTATAGGAATCTTGCATTTAATTTTATTCTGAGTGTATATCATTGCAAGAATTTAAGCAGTGAAATGACATTGTTATATTTACATGTTTTTATTGATACATAAAATTTGTTCATATCTGTGGGATGCATTTTGTTACATGCATGCACTGTGTAATGATCAAGTCAGGGTAGCTAAGATGGTCATCACCATAAGCATTTATCTTTTCTGTCTGCTGAGTACATTTCAAGTCCACGCTTCTAGCTATTTGAAATGTACAGTACATTGTTATTAACTATAGTCACCCTACTCTATGATCAAACATTAGAACTTATTCCTTGTTCCTTCCAAACTCTCTTCACACGCATCCCCACCCCTGCATCCTTCCCAGGCTCTGGTAACTATTATTCTCCTCTCTACCTCCATGAGATCAACTTTTTAGCTCCCATATATGAGTGAGCACATGGGATATTTGTCTTTCTGTATCTGGCTTATTTCACTTAACATAATAACTCCTATTTCCATCAATGTTGCTGTAAATGGCATAATTTTGTTCTTTTTTTAGCTAAATAGTATTTCATTGTGTATACATACCACATTTTCCTTATCTTTTCATCTCTTGATGTACACTTAGTTTGATTTCACATCTTTGCTATTGCATAGTGCTGCAATAAACATAGGGGTGCATGTATACCTTTGATACATTGATTCTCTGATTTTAAGATAAATATGTAGTAGTGAGATTATTCAATCAAATAGTAGTTCTAATTTTAGTTTTTTGAGAAATATCTATATTGTTTTCTATAATGGCTTCTACTAACTTGTATTCCCACCAACAACGTATAACAATTCCCTTTTCTCTGCATCTTTGCCAGTATTCATGTCTTTTTGATAAAAGTCATTCTAAGTGGGGTAAGATGATATTTTATTTTGGTTTTGATGAGATTTTATTTTGGGTCTGATTTGCATTTCCCTGACTCTTACTGATGTTGAACATCTTTTCATATACCTGTTGGTGGTTTGCATGCCTTCTTTTGAGTAGTGTCTATTTAGATCTTTTGCCCACTTTTTAATGTTTGGGGTTTTTTTATGTTGAGTTGTTTAAGTTCTTTGTATATTCTGTGTATGAGTTTCTTGTCAGATAATGATTTTGCAAATACTTCATTCAACAGTTTGTCTCTTTATTATGTTGATTGTTTCCTTGCTGTGCAGAAGGTTTTTGGTTTAATATAGTCCCATTTTTCTGTCTTTGTTTTGTTTCCTGTGCTTTTGAATTCTTACCCATAAAATCTTGGCCTAGCCCAATATTCTGGAGTGTTGCTCTTATGCTTTCTTCTAGTAGTTTTATAGTTTCAGGTCTTATGTTTATGTTTTTAAGTCATTTTAGTGGATTATTGTATGTGCTGAGGGATAAGCATCTAGTTTTATTCTTCTGTATATGGACATCCAGTTTTCCCAAAACCATTTATTATGTTTTCAAAATTATTAAGATTTTGCATGGAGAATACATTGTGGAGGCCACTTGTTTTCACACAGATCAATGAACAGGATCTATGTACTCAGTGGAGATTGTATACCTAGTCCATAGATAATTATGGGGTGAAAACGATGCTATCTGCGATGAGGTAAAAAAGGATTCAAAATTTTCTTTGGAAATAGACACCTTGATGGACTGGTTGTAAATGTTGACAAAAATATTTATTCACAACATCTCAGATGTCAGGGGCTGCTTTTCTCTTTGTCTTATCAAAGGGAAGTTGACAAGAAATCATATGTATGTACAAATTTGGAGCTCAGGGAGATTTTATTTCTGAGTATATAAAAACAGATGTCATCCACATACAGATTATGTTTCAAGTCATGAGAACAGATAAGATCATCTATGAAAAGAGTATGATAGAGAAGAATAAAGGGCCATAGATTCAGCTCAAGAGCCACTAACATACAGAGTTAATTTGAGGAGGAGGAGTAAGGAAATGTCACTAGTGAGGAACAGCCATTGAAGCAGAATGAAAAGCAGATGTTTTTTATAGGCTAAAAAGCTGTGTTTTTAGAAGCAGGGAGCCGTCTACATAATACTGCCGAGAAGTTACGTAAAACGATGTTAAAAAAAAAAAAAAAGGTTTATCCATTGGATTTAGTAAGATACACGTCAGTAGTAATCTTCCTAAGAAAGGTTTTAAACAGAGTAGTGGGGCAAATTCCAAAAAAGGAGGAGATCAAAAAGAATGTGGGGGTGAGATGGGGAGGAGTCAAATAGAATTCACAAGTAGTAACAATTCCTTTGGAGATGTTTTTCTGTGAAAGGAAGCAGAGAAGAAGTGCATGTGGACACTTACTAATTTCAATAAGGAGGACAGATTAAACATTTAAACATGGAGGTAGATTGGTAGATCTGGTATTGGAAAAAAGAGTCTGTTGTCTTTTGCTTGTTTCCCTTTTTTTCTTTCAAAGTGGTATATAAGTCACAATTGTCAGCTGAGAATAGGAGAAGTTGTATTGGAGGTTTGAGGACCAAAATGTGATAAAATTGTCTCAAGGAATGAAAATGAATAATAATGAATTCGTGAGATGCAAAATTTATCAGTACATTTTGTTTTTCTTTCACTCAGGATTTTGTTCTATGGCTATTTGGAAACCAACAAGAACCCTTTTTTTGTTACGACAACTATATTTTAAGTCTTGTTTAATATATTTTTATGTGGGTCCTCATAGTCTAGTGATTAGAAGTATGAACTTTTGAGTCAAATAGGCCTGACTACAACAGGTTAAATTCCTTAATTGTATAAGCCTCAACTTTAAGTACTCAATGGGGATAATATATTTGGGGTAAACAGCTTGAGTTTGAACCTGAACTCCGCTGCTGATTAGCTGTGAGGATTCAGGCAATTCACTTATCAGGAAAATTAGAATAAAAATACTTCTAACAATAATAATGTTAGCAGTAATTACACCACTCAGAATCTGGTGCTTGATAAATAGCATCTTCATGGCTATGGGGGTTTGTTTGTTTGTTTTACATTTTAATTAAAGTATTTCCTCTTATTTCAGTATCAGTTGAGTCCATGCAGGACAGACTTAACCTATTCTATATAGATGTAAAGATTGGTCCTATACTTAGCTAAAGTATAAAGTTTAGGAAATTATTTCAAAATTATGCATGGAGAGCAGCAAAGGTTTGGGAAATTTTTGTAACTTCTTTCTGCAAACAAATATGGAATATTTAGGCTAAATTACTCTCCTAGGAGAATCAATTTTTAAAAAGTTTAACTTTTAAAACTTAGTTCATTTGAAAAACAGTCAGTCAAGATGTCCACAAATAAAAGTAAACATTTTGATTGTCTACTCTAGGGACAGGATTCTAGAAAAACCATGGAATTTTTGGGAAAGGTCATTTGGCTATACTAGTAGAGAGAAGGTCACATCTCAAAATGTCATTCCTTCCATCTATTCATAAACAAACAGGTAGTGATCTTTTGGTAGAGATCCGTAATATCTCCAATAAAGTCTGGGTTTTTAAATGTGCACCAACTTCTGTTTTGACAATATCAACGTAAACTTTTAAAATATAACCTATATTTCTGTCAAGTTGGCCTTGTTGCTTGGGTCCTATTTTATATTGACTCACATACTTTCTAATTTTTTTTTACTTTATCTCCCCATGTTAAAATCCCATTCATATTTAAGGCCTAATTCAAATGAAAAGGAACTTCCCCCCAATACTTTTCATTCACTGATGAGCGCTCCACTTTGTAAATATCTTGTGCTTGACTTTTACCTCTTACATGTCTCTAAATATTTGTTAACTTACAGAGTAATATCAAATATATGTTATGTGTGTATACGTGTATCATCTATGCTTTCAGCTCTTTTTTATTCTTTTCAGATGGAGTTTCGCTTTTGTTGCCCAGGCTGGAGTGCAATGGCGTGATCTTGGCTCACTGCAACCTCCACCTCCCAGGTACAAGGATTCTCCTGTCTCAGTTTCCCAAGTAGCTCGGATTACAGGCATGCGCCACCATGCCGGGGTTTTTCTTCTTCTTCTTCTTCTTTTTTTTTTTTTTTTTTTTTTTTTGTATTTAGTAGAGATGGGGTTTCACCATGTTAGTCAGGCTGGTCATGAACTCCTGACCTCAGGTGATCACCTGCCTCAGCCTCCCAAAGTGCTGGGACTGCAGGTGTGCACGACAGTGCTCAGCCTGCTCTCAAGCTCTTGGAGGAAGGAATTGGTCATATAAGTTTTGAATGCCTTCGATAATGGTAGTTTATATGGCACATAGCTGAGGTGGGTGGATCACGAGGTCAGGAGTTCGAGACCAGCCTGACCAATATGGTGAAACCTCATCTCTACTAAAAACACAAAAATTAGCCAGGTGTGGTAGCATATGCCTGTCTACTCAGCTACTCAGGAGGTGAGGCAGGAGAACCACTTGAACCTGGGAGGCAGAGGCTGCAGTGACCAAGATTGGGCCACTGCACTCCAGCCTGGGTGACACAGCGAGACTCTGTCTCAAAAAAAAAAAAAAAAAAAAAAAAAAGAAATATTTGAAGAAGTCAGTTAGTGTCAGAGATGCTGTGCTGTACCACCCAGATCTCCTTTCAGGACTAAAGGATTCCTTCCTCTGGCTGCTGGGAAGATTGTAAGCAGAAGGCTCTCAATCCTTTTGGGGAAATGCTTTGGTTGAAGATACCAACACCCTTTCACTGAGCAGGTCACAGCCAGTGCTTGTGACATGGGAATATGAAGGCACAATGCCCTCACCATACCCAGAACAACTCTCCACAGCCAATCCAGCTTCAGGGTTGCTTCAGGGTTGCCCAAGGTCTTACTGTGATTATATCACAGCCTAATCTATAGCTCTCCCAATTCCTACTCCTTCCTCTCACACACTGCCAAATTGGTGTTGACCCTGAGACGGCATGTGCTAATAAATCTCCTGCATTCACATCTCTATACAGAGTCTGTTTCCTGGGAGACCTCAATCCATGGCATTCAGGAAAAAATGCTGCAAACTAAAAAGCACATTTTTATGATATGCTATTTTTCAAGCTTTTTGAATCACATCTGCTATTGGCAATGGCATGTTGGGCTTTATTTGTTCTTTAAAAATATACAGATAGCTATGAATACACTTCATCTTGAGGCTCTAAATGATCACATTTTGTTGTGACTAATATTCATTAAAAAGACAGGTTACCACAGTAATATGATGTAATAGCCTTTAAGTACTCACCCTGCTAGTCAATTATTAACTAATATCTTTAGTAGTTAAATCCATATATGGCAACTACATAAACCTCTATTTCATGTGTTTGATTTACTGCCTATTTTAACTACATTGTATCCTGGATCAATTGTTTTTTATCCAAACTTTGATCATTGCAAACCTTAGTAAGAAAAAGGTTTTCTGGGATTGACTTTCTGTCTGCTTTGCACTAGAACATATCCATGCTTAAAAAAAAAATCACATTATTCAAATTCCTGCTTTTTTCTAGTTCTATATTACATATTACATATATTTCTCTAGTTTGTTTTAGAAGTTGTGATTAAGTCCTTTTGCATAGGTTGTTACAACAGGGAACTATTGATTAAATTAGTATAGGAAAGTAATGGCCAGCTATTTGTACTCTTTCACTGTGTTATCAAATTTCAGTTCTGTGCTCTGGTTTCTTTACAGCTCTATTTAGTCAGATATAAGAAATAGTAATTGAGATTTTCAGAAGACAGGATTCATGATGATGTTAGACAATTCATGTGTGGTTTAGCCCATGGCCTCATGGGTTATTTGAGGTCAAAAGTGACCAAATATTTTGTGTTTAAGTGCCACCAAAATGCAGACTTCAAAGAATCTGTCATGCTGCATATCCTGACCCTGGTTCTGTGTCAGTGGTCCTTGGGCTGTGAGGGACACTGCATGTGGGCCTGTGCTCTGATGACAACTGCAGGGCTCACAAGGAAGGGCTTATAAAATATGAATAGACAACCTCCACTCCATCCACCTTTCCCTCCCTTTCCTCTTTCTATCAACAATGCACAGCTGGTGAGGAGAGATCAAATACAACTCAAATCAGCCACTTCCTCAGCCAAGGGTTCTAAGCAAAGGTATGTCAGAAATGAAGAAAATGCCAAGTTCCTGACTTCGATTTGAAAATATAAAATATAATATTTCTATATAATATGTGTTAAGTTGTTTTTTATTTTTGTTTGTTTGTTTTGAGACAGAGTCTCGCTCTGTCTCCAGGCTGGAGTGCAGTGGCACAATCTTGGCTCACTGCAACCTCCAACTCCCTGATTCAAGTGATTCTCCTGCCTCAGCCTCCTGAGGGCATGTACCACCACACCCAGCTATTTTTTGTATTTTTAGTGGAGACAGGGTCTCACCATTTTGGCCAGGATGGTCTCCATCTCCTGAACTCGTGATCCATCCCCCTCAGCCTCCCAAAGTGCTGAGATTACAGGCGTGAGCCACCGCGCCCAGCCTATGCTAGGTTTTAACTGTACTTTTATGATACTGTCCAGGCTGAGATTAAGAGCAATTTCTTACTGATTAAATATATTAAAATATATTAAAATCATATAATAGTGAATGTGTATGAATGTAATACATTTCTTCCAAGTAGACTAAGCTTTAGTGTAGAGTCAAATGAATACTCCTTGAAATGAAATAGACTCTTTTATCTGTCACTTTATCCTAATTCAATTTCCTTGCTAAAATTAAAAAAAAACATTTTATTGTATCTTTTTATCTGAGAAATTCAGTTTATCAAAATTTACCTCATTAATATTTTACATAAACCTCTTAACCTAGTCAGAGTATATATTTCTATAACTCAGCTTCAGAAGGAATGAAATATGATACCATAAACCCTAGGATGTAGTGATGCCCCACTTGTTCGATTTTCCCTCAAAAAGTTGTATGCAGAGACTGTGGTTTTTGCTCGTTGTACCCCTAATGCCTTAAGCTCAAGTCATATTTGTTGAGTGAATAAAGACTTTCCAAAGGAATAGACAGGAAGAGGATATTTAAATTGTGGTGCATTTAGATCTGCATTACTTTTTATCCTGTGATGTTGTGGCATCTTTCCCAGCCACACTGACGTAGGGGATTCTTCCCAGTCTCCAGGATGCTACTCTTCTCTGTTTTCTCCTTTTTCTGACCTATGCTTTACTCTGATGTTTTCCATGTCTTCTTCAGACACAGTTTCTTCCCCATCTAACCAGTGTTACTGAGTTTACTACATAGTTATTGAGGGGGTTGTGTTATATAAGTCTGGGGATTGGGAAGTGGTAAGTAGCTTTTAAAAAGAGTATCAGCCGACTTTGGGAGTATACACACTGCCAAGACTTTTTTTACCCTCTCAGCTAGGTAGGCTACAGGGAAACATCAGCTTTTACTTTTGCTATTGTAACAATCTATAATGAGCTAGAGTGAACTTAATAAAGATCTTTTATTTCTGTGTTCAACAAATATTTATAAATTAACTTCTAGGCTTTAGTCACTTTTATCCTAAGTGCTGGGTATACACTGAAAAACTATGCACAAAGCCCTTATCCTGATGGAGCTTACAACTGAATGATAGGACAAGGGAAAAATGCACATATATGTATTTTCCCATAAATATACATAATATTTATACAGTCTGTCCTCCATATCCCCAGGTTCTGCATCCCAGGATTCAACCAAATGTGGCTCAAACATATTTTTGAAAAACAATAAAAAATAATACAACAATTTTAAACAATACACATTTTAAAATATAGTTTGGCAACCATTACACAACATTAGGTATTGCAAGTAATCTAAAGATGATTTAAAGTGAACAGCCAGATGTGCATAGGTTATATGCAAATACTATGATATTTTGTACCCATATAAGTGACTTGAGCACTGCTGGACAGAGTAATATGTGGAGTGTAATTTTTTGTAGGATGATCATAGAATGCACTTTATGCTTTAAATGAGTGGGGATATGAATTAAGTGACAGAGTTAGCTATAGGGTTATTTGAGGTTAATAGTATTTCAAGAGAACACAGTGAAAGAGGGAGAGAGTTAGTAGATGAGGCTAAATCAGAAAGGGCCTTGAAGGGCCAGAAGACTTTGTATTTTACTCTGAGTGAGACTAGAAATCATTTAGGGGTCTAAAAAAAGAACAGATATAATCTCATTTAAATTTTGAAAGCATCACTTTGGTTGCTGGGTGGAGAATGGAATATAACTGCTAAAGAAAAATTTATTTATGTTAAAAAAACGTTAAAGACAGGAAGTCCAGCACAGGAACAGTAGACTCATCAGGAACCAGCCTACTTCCATCTGGTTCCCTCTTTATTCTCCACCTCATGGTCTAAGATGGTTGTCTGTGCTCTAGCGATTCCATCCATAATCTAACCTTTTCTTTGAAGACTTTCTGGAATGTATAACCGTTCAGCAGCACACCACTGGCGAGAATTCAGTTCAGTGACCTTGCATGGTTGGAGGGAGGCTAGGAAATACATTCTTTAACCTAGCCATTTGTTCGCCTGGTCAAAAAGAAAAAACAAGTCAAAGATTTTGAAGCAGTCCTCTTACTGAACATTTAGGGAAGCATCCCAAAATAGTACAAGGAAGGAGGCATGTAAATTGAGGAACTCTATTTAAACAACTGAAGCTCAAGCCCAAGGACTTACAATTGGGTCTTTTGAGAGTGAGCAGGTGGACAACCCATTGCTCAGAGTACCCAATCCTCTCCCCTGCCAGCTCATAGTTGGCTGCCCGCCCTACTCTCCCACACACATTGTTTTTGTAAACTTTGTAGCTTCATGCACTTCTTCACAGGAGCCCTCTCAAATCACGGATTAGATTATCCCACTCCGTATTACCCTGTCATTAACATCTATACCCCTTTTTATAGAACTTAACATAATTTGTAATTCATGCATGTATAATTATTTTATTAATGTTTATCTCTCTTCTAAGGCTTTAAAAGACATGAGCAGGATCCATGTCTTCTTTTCCCATCATTGCATTTTCAGTGCTAGCACAATGCCTGATGCATAGTTGTTGACTGGAAATATCTATTGAGTAAATAAACATTGAGGAATTTACTTAGTATTGTATAGTAGAAAGCAAGACATGGGGTTGAATGTAAAGGTCTTAGTGCTGAACTCTAGGAGACTAGAAATTTCCTGGAAACATTATAATAAGCACATCAAATCTATTAAATATTTTTCATAATATATGTTGCTCATGTATGTATAATGACCACCATAATAACTCATTCCCTCTTTATAACACTTTTAAAAAATTCAAGAGTTTGGAAAGCTACAATTTAAATATCAAAACATGATATTATTTTTCAGGCCTAAATGATAGTTTTTATTCTATTGGGAAATATATGGAATGTCTTTTGAGGAAAAACACCTGCTCACACTTTCAATTTTATACTATTTTTTGATATTATGTTTCTCAATAAACTTAGATAAAATGGTATAAATCATTAATATAACATTTTTAATTCTTTAGAAATTTAAAAATCTGGATGAAGAATGTTATAGAACACATGGAACTAATTTCAGAGGAAGGTCAGAAACATAAAAGCAAATTACTTGGACAAATCTGAGAACTATTTTTCATTAAAAATCGACGTCTAACTCATCATTATATGCATTGTTATACACATATTTTATGGGTAAGGATAATGGAAATGCATTTGGAAGCTGTCGTTGATCTCCAAGAAGGACTGTTGCTGCTATTTAATGAAGCAGAGAGCTTGTCTGGCATGTGAGATGAACTATTTTTTTTTTGAGTCCTGTGGACCATGCAGATAGTTGATAGCTTCTCACAGCCAGACTGACACTTTTAGGTAGAGGTTTACTATAGCGTACAAGAAATAGTGACCTGTGATACAGCCAAATGACTGCTAAAATGGTATGAAAAGAGATTTCAACTCCCTACGGCACTGCTAATGTACCTGAAATTTTTAAAGTGCATTTTAGTAGTTATGAAAGTGTCCAGACAGAGAGCACTAAAGTCTGGTGGTGCCCTCACTTTATCCACCTCAACTCCCAGCACAGAGAGGCATCCCCTGATTGCTGGTATCACTTGTAGTGGAAACTCAAGGCATGTGCAAGATTACTTTATTCTCAATTTGCTCTTGGCCCTCTCTGATCTTTGCCTGTCTGCTGAGATTTAAAGTTAGTGGAATTCAGGAGAGAGCTTTTATTTTGATATGCACTTCTGTAGAGACTAACCTAGAAATAGACTGACTTATTATATGTAAGTGATCCGATTTGCATACTGATTCTCTCTCACTGAAAGCTTGAGCCATATTTGACTAGTGAGCTCTAGGAGATAGATTTCATAGCCTACAGTCAATACAGATTATCTTCTGATTTTCAGGGGTACATTCTTCTGGCAAAGCTACTATAAGTTAAAATGACATGAGTCAAATTTTCTGCCAGAAGAAGTCACAAAAGAGGATTCTTTTTGAAGACCTGGTAGTCAGCCTCTTGTAGATAAGAAGACACTTTTAGCCAGGCGCGGTGGCTCATGCCTATAATTCCAGCACTTTGGGAGGCCGAGGTGGGTGGATCACGAGGTCAGCAGATCCAGGCCATCCTGGCTAACATGGTGAACCCCGTCTCTACCAAAACTACAAAAAATTAGCCGGGCGTGGTGGTGGGTGCCTGTAGTCCCAGCTACTCGGGAGGCTGAGGCAGGAGAATGGCGTGAACCCAGGAGGTGGAGCTTGCAGTGAGCCGAGATAGTGCCACTGCACTACAGCTTGGGTGACAGAGCAAGACTCCATCTCAAAAAAAAAAAAAAAAAAAAAAAGGACACTTTCACTAAGGAATGGTAATGTACGAATGAATAAGTTGAATGAATGATATATTTGTAGAATATAAGACTAGACTGTCTAAAAGTCATATACGTAAAAGAATAATGCATTGCTAATCATAGAAAAATACATATAATGTGATTTTGAACAAAATTGTTGCATACTGAAGATGCAGTTTCATATTTTGCAATGCTTCTGAGAAGCTGCTGACCTTAGAGAAATAACTTTATCTCTGTATTCATAAGTATACATTTATCAGTGGGGTTAATACCTGTTTCACAGATTGATTTTAGCTGTAGAATATCAGCTAGGAGTTAAATAAGGACTGGATTTGTATCTCAGCTCTGTGAATTAGTAGAAGGGACCCCAGGTGATTTACTAGGACTTTTTAAGTCTGAATGCTAATAGTCCCCAATATTCATTCCCTTTTACTCACTTTTGGTAATCATCCAGCTTCCCTTGGAGCTATGCAAAGTCATATGACTAAATTATGGTCAATGGGATATGAAAGGAAGTGATGTAGCACGTTCTCGATCTCACCCTTTTAAAGCACCTCTTTACCCTCCACTGCTCTCAGATACTTCCAGTGGGCTTGAATGTAGACATAGTCATGGAAAGCTGGTTTCAGCCATACCCTTGAAAGCAATACCTGGAGGATGACAGAACCAACAGACAGAAAGTATCTGGGTCCCTGATGATTGCTCTTGTGAAACAAAGGTGCCCTGCTAACTTGCCTGTAACTTTCAGCTGCCATGTGATAGAGAAAATTCTATCTTATTGAAGCCACTGCACTTGTGTGTCTGTTACGGTAACTTGGCCTGTAACCAGAAAACCATCACTTTGAGCAAAGCACTAGACCCCAGATTTTTACTTTGATAATCCATAAACATGATGTATAATAGTAATGATACTACTTATAATGTTACTTTTAAGACAAAGCATTTCATGGGAGGCCAAGACAGGCAGATCACTTGAGGTCAGGAGTTCAAGACCAGCCTGGCTAACATGCTGAAACCCAGGCTCAACTAAAAATACAAAAACTAGCTGGGCATGGTGGTGGGTATCTGTAATTCCAGCTACTCCGGAGACTGAGGCAGGAGAATCGCTTGAACCTGGGAGGTGGAATTTGCAGTGAGCCGAGACCACACCACTGCACTCCAGTCTGGGTGACAGAGACTATGTATAAAAAATAATTTCAAGCCAGGCACAGTATGCGTGCCTTTAGTTCCAACTACTGGGAGGTTTGTGGCAGGAGAATCACTTGAGGCCAGGATTTCAAGGCTGTAGTTGGCTAAGATTGTGCCTGTGAATAGCCACTGCACTCCGGTCTCACCAACATAGTGAGCCATCATCTCAAAAAAAAAAAAAAAAAAAATTTAATAGTGCCTGGTACATAATCAGCACATAAGTGTTACTTATGCTTATTTTGTATTCTTCTAATTATTATTATATGTTATTTGTGTACTTAAAAAATCATAAAATTAAATATTTTCATCCTCAATAAGACATACTGAGCAATACTAAAAAAAAGTTGTGATTGAAAATAAAATCTTTATCAATGTCATGAAATTAAGTTATTTTCTTTTTTAACCACAAAACCCTTTCAAGAAAATTACTGAAATGAGATTTTGACTTTGATATTGATGCAGATTTATGTTTTTCTGTTGTTATATGTGTGTTCCTGTTACATATGAGTGTTTTGCATTGCAAATTTTCAAAGAACATATACTGTTTATAATTATTTTTTACCTTTGAAAAAAAAATTTTTTACTTTTCAAAGTTGCCATCCAATCCGGGCTGGTACTTTGATCTGATCTGTGACCTTAATGCCACATGGTTGTTCTTAACCAGGGTTTGGAACACCTCATTCAAAAAACAAGTGTGGATGGCTTCCCCTTTACTGAAATATGTTGTGCAAGTTCCTTAGCATAGCATCTGAAAGACTTTTTCAATCTAGCAGCAAATTAGTTATAGCAGTGGGCATTATCCTAGTGTATTAGTTTATTTTCCCATTGCTAATAAAGACATATCAGAGACTGGGTAATTTACAAAATAAAGAGGTTTATTGGACTTACAGTTCCACATGGCTGGGGAGGCCTCACAATCATGGCAGAAGTTGGAAAGCAAGGAGGAGCAACTCACGTCTTACATGAATGGTGGCAGGCAAAGAGAGAGCTTGTGGAGATAAACTCCCATTTTTAAACCATGAGATCTCATGAGATTCATTCACTATCACAAGAAGAGTACAGGAAAGACCTGCCCCATAATTCAATCACCTCCCACTGCGTTCCTCCTACAACACATGGGAATTGTGGGAGTTAAATTCAAGATGAGATTTGGGTGGGGACACATACAAACCATATTATTCTGCCCTGACTGCTCCCAAATCTCATGTCGTCACATTTCAAAACCAATTATGCCTTCTGAACAGTCTCCCAAAGTCTTATTTCATCATTAACTCAGAAGTCCATAGTCAACATCTCATCTGAGACAAGGCAAGCCCCTTCTGCCTATGAGCCTGTGAAATTCAAAGCAAGTTAGTTACTTTCTAGATACAATGGGGGGTACAGACACTGGGTAAATGCAGCCATTCCAAATGGGAGAAATTGGCCAAAACAAAGGGGCTACAGGCCCTGTGCAGTCCGAAACCCAGTGGGGCAATCCTAAAGTGCCAAAATTATCTCTTTTGACTCCATGTCTCATATCCAGGTCATGCTGATGCAAAAAATGGATTCCCATGGTCTTAGGCAGCTTTGCCCCTGTAGCTTTGCAGGGCACAGCCTCCATCTCACCTGCTTTCATGGGCCGGCGTTGAGTGTCTGCGGCTTTTCCAGGCACATGGTACAAGCTGTTGGTGGATCTACCATTTTGGGGTCTGGAGTATGGTGGCCCTCTTCTTCCAGCTGCACTAGGTGGTGCCCCAGTGGGGACTCTGTATGGGGGCTCCAACCTCACATTTCCCTTCCTCACTGCCCTAGCAGAGGTTCTCCATGAGAGCCCCATCCCTGCAGCAAACTTTTGCCTGGACATCCAGGCATTTCCATACATCCTCTGAAATCTAGGTGGAGGTTCTCAAACCTCAAGTCTTGACTTCCGTGCACCTGCAGGCTCAACACCACATGGAGGCTGCCAAGGCTTGGGGCTTGCACCCTCTAAAGCCACAGCCCAAGGTGTACCTTGGCCCCTTTTAGTCATAGCTGGAGTGACTGGGATACAGGGCACCAAGCCCCTAGACTGCACATAGCACAGGGACCCAGGGTCCAGTCCACAGAATCATTTATTTCTCTTAGGCCTTCAGGCCTGTGATGGGAAGGGCTACTGTGAAGGCCTCTGACAGGCCCTGGAGACATTTTCTCCATTGTCTTGGAGATTAACATTTGGCTTCTCATTACTTACGCAAATTTCGGCAGCTGGCTTGAATTTCTCCTCTGAAAATGAGATTTTATTTTCTACTGCATCGTTAGACTGCAAATTTTCCAAACTTTTATCCTGTGCTAATCTTATAAAACTGAATGCTTTTAACAGCACTCAAGTCACCTCTTGAATGCTTCGTTGCTTAGAAATTTCTTCCACAAGATACCCTAAATCATCTCTCTCAAGTTCAAAGCTCCAGGAATCTCTAAGGCAGGGACAAAATGCCACCAGTCTCTTTGCTAAAACATAAAGAGAATCACCTTTGTTCCAGTTCCCAAAAAGTTCCTCATCTCTATCTGAGACCACCTCAGCCTGGATCTTATTGTTCATATCACTATCAGCATTTTTGTCAAAGCCATTCAACAAGTCTCTAGGAAGTTCCAAACATTCCCACAGTTTCCTTTCTTCTTCTGAGCCCTCCAAACTGTTCCAACCTCTGCCTGTTACCCAATTCCAAAGTTGCTTCCATACTTTTGGGTATCTTTTCAGCAGTGCCGCACTCCCAGCACAAATTTACTCTAGTCGTCTGTTTTCATGTTGCTGATAAAGACATACCCGAGACTGGACAATTCATAAAATAAAGAGGTTTATTGGACTTAACAGTTCCACGTGGCTGGGGAGGCCTCACAATCATGGTGGAAGGTGAAAGGCAAGGAGGGGCAATTCATGTCTTACATGAATGGTGGCAGGCAAAGAGAGAACTTGTGTGGGGAAACTCCCGTTTTTAAAACCATCAGATCTCATGAGACTCATTCACTATCACCAGAAAAGCGCAGGAAAGACCCACCACCATAATTCAATCACCTCCAACCGGGTTCCTCCCACAACACCTCGGAATTGTGGGAGTTACAACTCAAGATAAGATTTGAGTGGGGACACAGACAAACCATATCCCCTGGTCTGATTTTTCTCAATGCATTGCACATACAATCGCCATTTTTTTCATTTTCATAAGAATCTCTGTTATCTATGACACTTATTTTAAGAAGGTGTTTCTTAGAACAGTACTTCTGACAGATGGCTCATGAGAACTGAAATATATTTATAAAAAATCATGTTATATTGTGGATTATTCTCCTTTTTTGCCAATACCTAAGGTGTGTTAAGTATTAAAGTCTCTGAGCAGTCCTTGAGAAACAAAACATAATTTGCTTTAACCCAGTATTTCCAAACATGTTACTGAAACACATTCTTTATTAATCTCAGACAACTAGTTGTTTGGATCTCATTTTGAGAAACCTTCTCCAAAATATTGCAGTCGTTAGTATCACAAGAAATGCCATTGCCCTTCTCTCATCGTCACAGACACAATTATTATACTCTCCCTTTGATCTGTGCTGCTGTATCACTTTACCACTTTATTGTGCTTGCCTTACTCTGTTTTGTACTCATATTTCTTGTTCACATGCGACTCCCTATATGGTTGTGAGTTCATTTAAAATAGTAATCTGTTTTCTTCTTTCTGTTATCCTACATTTCCTAATAGAGTATACGGTGGGGAGGTCAGAGATTATTTTCTGTATTTCATCCCTTTTTTGGTTGGAGTGTGAATGTGTAAGTTTTAAAAAATAAAGCATGTTAAGACTTAATCAAATGAGGGCTGCCTTTCAAATTGTCTAAGATGTTGTTTGTCTACATAATTCTTCCTTTGATTATAAGTTTTATGCAACTTTATTGGAATCTTCATCTAGTTTCAGAGGCTAGAGTTCCCTTAATTAGTTTAAACAGAAAAAGATTTTCTAAGTATTAAATCACTGGGTAGGGTTGATGAAACAGATTCCAGATTGAGCTGTCAAGAACAAGTCCCAAAATCGTATCACTGAGTTAAGTAAGCTACCCAAGGGAGTTAATGCCTTTTCTGTGATGAAAAGCCATCGGCTTGAGAACCAGTTCATAGAGCCAAGATCAGGATCCATTCACTGTCAGGAATCATGTATGCTCCAAAAACCACAAGGATCAGGAAAATACATCTACTATTGCTAGATTCAGAACTGTATTAGACTTAATTCAATCAGCCATGTCTAGCCCCTACTGGCCTCCAAAAACGATGATGGAACACTGGAAACCTAGCTAATGCTACAGAAAAAAATAGAAAAAGTATTTTCTTCATGGCCAGGTTTTCAAATAGAAATGAAAACACTGCCTCTGCCTCACTTTAGTTTTCCAAATCATCTTTAATTGTATCTGATTGGTTGAATTTATCATCTAAAACCTTGGCACCAGTGAGTTTAGGAAATGTATCCTTCTTTCTAGCCTTTACTATGCTGAAAGGCACACAGAAGGAAAGTGAAATGGATATTGGAGCCAGACCAAAGTTTATCAGACTAACTACATATCTCAATCTTTTATTCATATGTAATGTTCTTTCTCATTTGCGTACCTTCTTACCTTTCTGTGTCCCTCTCTACTTGATTTCCTGTGCCCTACTCTCTTTCTTCCTGCAGTTTATGGAGTTTGAGTCAATAGTGAGACTTTTACCTTCCCACCTAAATGAATTGTATACAATAAGGGAGGAGCAGTGGCACATTCATGAAAACATATGCTCTGTGTTAGAAACTAATATTCTAATTTATTCATAACGAGCATATCTAATTTATTCTTCTCAATATTTCCGTATTGTAGATATTATCCCATTTTAGTAACAACAAAACTGAGTCACTTTGAATAATTACATATCATAGCTCATGCATCCTATAAATTTGCGACCCCATGTTCTCTTCATATTACTATGTAGTCAAAGATTGCCTGCAATTTGAAACACACTGAACTCCATTTTCCCACATTTTGCCTGGAAAATAAAGGTTGAGAATTTATAGCACACTGTGCAAAAACCCATGTTACTGTTTCTGTCATGGGACCTGTTTTATGGTGAATAGCACAGTTTCACTTATGCATAAGCATCAATTCTTACCTGACTGAAAGGTGATGCTATAGTCTCTGAACCTCATCATCCAATTCAGCTTCCAATTGCTTTAGTCTCTGAGGCTTCATATTGCTGGATATTTTACATGCTCTGTCAAGTAATTCTAGAAAAATCACCTACTCATTAGTTCAGCACAATGGAAATTTGTATTATCTGCCATAGGATTTCTTCATATTTTTCACTTGTATTGTCTTTACTTGTTAAATATCCATTAGATATGATAAAAATCTAATTAAATGGAATGCCTGCTAATGAAGTCTATGATATTATGAATCCATTCCTGGGTTCATAGTATACTAAACATCAATATAATGGATATAAAACTGTGGCTATTTAGCTACACTTTAATTCCCTCTGAAATGCCACTCTGGCATCAGTTGAAAGAAAAATGGAAGAAATGTATTTTGAAGCATTACATTTATTTTAACAGATTAGGTTCTAGTTCCCTAAAATACCAAGATTTGGAAATCATTTAACTCAGTTACGTCTTTTCACTTCATTGTATTTTACTTACACATTCTGTGCTCATAATAGAGTAACTGTACCAGAAAAAAAGCAACAATGATAAACAGCTCTATAAACAAACATAAACTTTTAGTGAGATTTACACATTTGAAGATACTTCTTTGCTAATTAAATGTAAAATATACTATGAAAGTCTTTCTACTTTCTTTTAAAGTCCAAGATTTATACCTAATTTAATATATCACAAATATTAAAATGTATAATGTTATCAAATATTATATAAAATAATAAAATAGTTAATATCATAAATTTAACTATTCCCATAAAGTTTAATGAAAAAGGTAAAATACCTTAATAATTTAATTTTTGTTTTATCTATCTATTTTAAAGAGGCCACAGTCACACTATATCCCTTAGCAATCATTTGGGAATAAAAGAAAAACAATAAAATGTAAAGTATAATTTAGAGCTTTTTAGTAATTTTGAGACATATATAATCCACAAATGCTGCTAAAGAAATTATCCTGTCATATTTGCACATTTAGTTGTACAAGCATGCCTTAAAAATATATATATTTAAAAGCCCTTCTACATTCCATATGCTTTTAAGTGCAAAAGACAAATAGATTGACCAAGAAAACTATGTTTCATTACCTTTTTGAATTTATACACAAGTGATGGGGAGATATAATAAAAGTTATAAATATAACTAACTAATTTTAATTGCATAGTGCTATAAAGAGGAAAAACGAGACCCATGAAAACATGTAAGTGATCTGGATCCAGCCCAGCGCAGGCAGAAGGTGGAAGTAAGAGCATAAGACCTCACTTTAAGCTCAGAATGAAGGATAAGCAGGAGTTAGGCAGGAAAAGTAGGGACAGGGGTGAGGCATGGGATAGGCCATGGAGGGAGAGCATTCCAAGGAAACAAAAAATCTGATGCTTCACAAAATGTCAACAACCCATGGCCATGGGAGAAGAGACTGGTAGTTCTAAATTATATGAAACCTTGTAAGATATACTGAAACTTTTGAAGAAATGCATCAGTGTAGCTTTTCTTATTCTATGATTGGGCATGCATTATTTGTAGAGAACTGGGGTATCATTGATATAGAATGCTACTGAGGTACTTTACTTATAATGTTTATTGAGAATGAAATTATCCCATACATTTAGATTAAATAGGAATGAAGGAATGAATCAAGACATTCTAATTTCTTCCAGAATTTTTCTTTCCTTTTTTTTTTTTTTTTTTTTTTTCGAGACAGTGTCTCACTCTGTCACCCAGGCTGAAGTGCAGTGCAGTGGTGCAATCATGGCTCACTATTTTCTCCACCTCCCAGTCTCAAGTGATCCTCCTGCCTCAGCCTCCTAAATAGCTGGGATTACAGGCTCACACCACCACGCAAGGCTAATTTGTGTATTTTTTGTAGAAATGGGGTTTGTCATGTTGCCCAGGCTGGTCTCAAACCTCTGGGCTCAAGCAATCCTCTCACCATGGCCTCCCACCACATCTGATCTCTTCCAGAATTTTTCTAAATACTTTAGTTTGATTTGATCTATTCTTATTTTGTTATTTGAAGTTACCAAGTAACTCATTTTTCTAATCTGTCCATTATTTAGAGGTAAGTGATAACTGATTTATGTTCATCAGAGTTTGTGTGGAGACTGGGCTTGGGAAGATCCACTTTGCCTGTAAGACTATAAAGGATTCTCTTTCTAAATCCCTCCAAGATCTGTACAATCCCACTCCATTTCACATTTTAGTAAACCCTGAGTTATCATTAGAGTTAGTGTTACCTGCATTTTCTTCTTCCAATTTCTCAGAATGCATAGGATTCCTAGAGTAGCAGTTCTTAAAATTTAATGGGAAGTTTGATTCAGTACCCTGGGATAGAGTTTGAGAAATCTGTGTTATTAAAATTACCTTTCGCTCACTATTTTGCAAGACATTCGCAGATCTGCATGTTAACTGTTGACTACTGTTTCCTTGAAAGTAAAACAGCTAACAAAAACAAAATTATCTATGACAGAAAAACCATCAAGTGCAAGTAACTGGAGTCTCAGATCAGTCATCTCTAAATAAGACAGTAAATTTTATGTATCAACCTTCCAAGAGGAAGTCTATGCCTAGAGCAGACTTGCTGATATAGCAAACTAAAAATGCAAATTTCAGAGTATGCTAAAAATTTCTATTTTTGTTCCTGTTAATTTTTCAAAGGAATTCAAGCCTTTTCTGTATACACACAGGCTCAGGATACTGCCATGCAAGTCTTATTTTTGCATCCCAACATTAGCGGGCATACAGCTTGCAGAAAAATACCTAGACTACCTGGCAAGAGTCTAATTTTCACTTTCTTGTAACTTGCATCTTTGTTACTGTTAAAGTCTCGAACCAGCAAATAGGTTTAGTTTAATTGTTAGAGTAATTATTGGCCTTAACACATGGCCTCCTCTATCATAACTGTCATCCTTCACACTGTTCATTTCTTATGTCAAGGCCCAGAAAATGATTAATGCTCACAATAAAAATGAGATTCATTTTTTAAAGTTACTAATGTCATTGCACATACAGTTAATGCATGCACTATGTTTAAGAAATGAGTAATTCTGCAGGTAGATTGTCATACGGAAGATAATTTAAGAAAATTGACCTCTGACACACTATAGGAATGCCATATGATTCTGTAAAAATTAACAGATATGTTTTGATAATCTCAGATTAAAACTTTTATTCCTTTTATTTTGCCTGAGGGAAAAATAACTGGTATATGTATGAGTGTGTGTTAATCTTTCATCGCTATAAACTTTTGAAATATGTTCAGTGCCATGTTTGATATAAATATACTTTGTAAAATAAATAACTTTTGTGAAATATTGGGTGCTTTTACAAGATACCGGTATACTGATACAGGAAAATTAGTCACAGTATGACACACCCCAGGGCAAATCTTGGGTCCCATAGATTTGTAGTATATAGTGAGTCGTATTTGCTCACTGCTACTCAAAGAATCTTCAGTAATTATTTTCCTTTGACACAAAAATAAAATAATTAGAATGGAATATATACCCAGACACACATGACATCCACACATACAGCCACCCACACAGAAGGGTCGGTGTGAGTGTGCTCCTTGTGTAGGGGGAGGGTATGTGTGTGAGGGTGTGTGTGCTAGAAGAGGATTATATTATTGAGTTGCATAATAAAACTGTTATGGTCAATTAGATTATTTTTTGACTGTTCGTTTTTAACTTTTATAATTAAAGATCTACCAAGAGAGTAAATGTGCTGGAAGGAAACATTAGCATCTTGTGTTGAAATGTTGCCTCATCCCTCTGTAAAGATTGTTCTCTCTACTTCTATAGGAATACAATAAAATGAAGGTCTGCTATTTTCATTTTAAATGAAGGTAGTTAATATATTAACTAAAAGAAGTTAATATATTAAGTGAATATTGAGTGGAACTCACTCTAGAGTATATTAATGAAGGTAGTATATCAGTATGCCCCTGATAAGAACTAAAGAAATCCTTTTTCTGAGCCCTGGAGAATTTAATTATGAAAGAGAGCCAGGGAAAAAAAGGATGTGAAGTGATCTGAAATATGTGAAATGATTTTATCACATAATTAAGAAAATGATTGCAATGCATGAAAGTTTGGCTCAAACAATAACTTAAAAATTGAATAAATTTCTCAGTGTGGAAGTAAGTCCTCCGCTCGTGGAAGTGCTTATGTAAAGACTAGATAATTCTTCATCCGAGATACTAGAGAAGAGATTCCCACTTTGCATGGGAGACTGGTAAAAGTTACCTTGAAATCTTTTTTAGTTTTAGAGCTCTGTGGTTCTAAGCATGTATAAGTAGGTTTCTCAGTATTGTGCTGAATTAATTTCTTTAACTTACCTGTGTAAACGGAAATTTTTAAAAAATACTATATACTATGTAATTTTTCTCCCCTTTTATGTCCTTACTGTTACAGTTCAGATAGTCATTATGTTTTGCTTTGTGTGGTAATAACAGCCCCATACCAGTCACCATGCCTCCACGTTTTTCTCATCCGGTCCAAATCCACTTAAAAATTGTATTTCTCCATATGTTGCTAAGGGAAATAAGAAATCCTTAGCAAAGTACTCAAGGATCTGATACTACTACTTTTCTTTTTAGCCTCACCTCTTGATGCATCGCTTCTTAAACGAGATGATCTGGACTGAATTGTGTTCGCCCCAAAATTTATATTTTGAAGTGCTAACCTCAACGTGACTATATTTAGAGATAGGGCCGTTAAAGAAGTAATGAAGGTTAAATGAGGTCATCAAGCCATGCCCTAATTCATTATGACCAATGTCCTTATAAGAAGAGGAAGAGATACTAGGAATGCATGTGCACAGAAAAAAAAAAAAAAAAAGCCATGTGAGGACACAGTGAAAGTGGCCATCTGCAAGCTGAGGGGAAAGGCCTTGGGAGAAACCAACCCTGCCAACACCTTGACTTTGGACTTTCAGATTCCAGAACTATATGAGAAAATACATTTCTATTGTTTGAGTCACCCAGTCTGTGGTATTTGGTATTTTGTTATGGCAGCCCTAGGGGACTAATACAGGGAGTCCTACGTTTAACCCCCATACAAATGTGTAGAGTAACTAATCAGTTTCCTTAATGGAAGAGATAACTAGGCATTTAGGGTGCCACTAGGATCACAGGTATAGAAGCCCAGGATGCTGCTGAACATCCTACAAAGCAGAGGACTGCCCTACATGCTTATTTCATCCACAGTACCTGTCCCTCTTCTCAACATGCTCATCCCACTGACCTTATGTTCCCATCTCAATGAGAACTTTTTCAACACCTCAAAGAGAAATACTTGATCCTCACTTATACCTTCTCCATTGTTTTTTTTAATCGACAATTGCTCTTTATGTAATGAATTTTGAATGATGTTTGCCTTTTAATTTCTTCTACTGGCCTGTAAACTTTTTGAAAGTTTTCATGAAATGTTAAACCTTACATCCCTCGTATTCTTCAGAGCAATTCGTATGATTTTGCCTAATGCTCCTGATCTCAATTTTATTTTGCCCCATTGATAAAGATAGAGACAACTAGTACCCTCTCGTGTACATTCTGACTGATAGGTTCAGGGACGTAGAAATGCATATTTTTGACAACGGTTTTACGTCATTGTGACAAGCTGGTGGGTTTAAGAAGAATTTTATTCAATCTTAATATACTAAACGGTATATATCTTTGGCATGTGTAACAGATTACTTATATAAGTAAATGTAGCATTTGACAAATTGGCAATGATAATTTTATGGCATTATGGAACTTTAGAGCTGTAACATTTCAGCTAACAGGTATGAACATTGAGCGCAGAGTTAAAGTCTTACAGAATTAAGAATTATGGTCAGAAAATATTTACAGGCCATTTCCCATCTAGTGCTTATTAGTGGTATTTATGTGAAGTTATCTTCAGTATATCATGGAAATTTAATGCTGGTTCATGCCTTAAAGATAATCTGTTGTAACTCTTTATTATATAAAAGAGCTTAATCCTCAGAGAATTTTGGTGAATTGACAGGTTACCAAGATCCTAAGAATGACACCCTGACTATCACCCTTGTACTTGGCTCCTATTTATTCCTCAAAAATCATTTCAGTTCACTCACTGGAAATTTTCATTCTATCATATGTATGAAATGTAAGGCAATATCAAAAATTAAAATTATCACCTACCCTAAATATGCAATTGTTAGACATGCTTGAGAAGAACTATAGTAACATTTCTACTGAAGCGAACAAGAATTTTTTACTATAATTTTTAAGTAGTAAGTAAATGTATGTGTGTGTGTGTGTGTATTTTAATCAGTGTCCTTAATGGAATAAAGTCAATGTTGGGGATTAGGTTACTTTTGGATGCCCCTATCACACAATGCAAACCAAGTTTCTGGCAGAATATATTGCTTTCATTACTGTTCATTTTCATAAAATCTTTATGTAAATAATATTTTGAATGAAAATTGATGAATCTTAGATTTTCTCATTACTTTCTTTCTAAACTAGGAAGCATTCAGATGTTAATAACAGCAATTTAACTAAAAGAGCTTAAAGACAGATGAGTTTATTCTCTCGCACACCAAATAAAGCTAGAAGTGAGCATTCCTAAATTTACAAAAGCATCAGGAAGCAGGTTTCTCATATTCTGCTCTAATGTCCTTAGTTATGGCTTCCATCCTAAAGATCCAAGATGAACCTGCATGTCCAACTATGGCAGCCTTGTTTTGAACAGAAAATAAGGAATGGGAGAAGGGCAAAAAGAAGATGTGCAAGATATCTCCCCTTTTATAATGAGTTTTCCAATAAGCGCCACTAATAACATTTACTTATATTTCATTAGCAACTACCATCATCTGGAATAAAGTCAGGGCTTTGTTACTATGAAGAAAATACACATTGGATTGTTAGCCAACAGTTTTTGTCAATGTATGCTTTGTTATTATTTTTGCTTCTCTTTAGATGTTTTCACCTTTGTTTAGGGGAATATGTTCATAAAGTCTAGTTTGGAATAATTAAGATGTTTTAATCTTTGGTTACTACAGCATGTGATACTAAAAACATTTGGCATTTGCCTCAAGAAAGTTAATGGAGAGAAATGAAAAAATATCAATTTAATTACTGAGAAAACAAAACTAATAGAGAAGGTGATATATAGCAGCATCTTTGCGCACAAATCACAACACATAATGCATAAACTTCTGTTTTCCTACAGGTAAAATCTTAGACACGCAATTTAGAAACTAATAATAGAGCAAATAGTGGATGAAGTCATCAGTGTATGACTTGTCCTATTGGTCAGATTACTTTATTTCTGGAGTTAACATTAATCATTATTTTTTTTGTTGTTGAGTTGTTTTGTTTTTAGCAACTTAATTTAGACTGTTTTAAATAAGAATGTATTTTAGTAATTAACTCAACATCCTGAAATATTACTTTCAAGTGGACAGTGAATAATTTTGTCACATTTATTTAAAGCCAGCTAAAGAAATCTTCAGATTCATTCTCAAATTATTTGTTTTCTCAAAGTTATCTTGTCTGATGTTTAGAAGTTTTAACAGTCTTCATTTTTATTACATAACTTTTGGTACTATAATGAGTATAATTTAAATATTTTAAATCATTTAAACAATAAGAAAGGGGGATGAAAGAGGAAGTGTTTCTAATGAGGCAAGGATCCTTTTATGCCTTTTGTAGCACTTAGTCCTTAAGGTTTCAATCCTTTATGAAGAAAGGGTGAATATGGACTTCCTTCAGATAAGTAACCCTGGCAAGGTTTCTGTCCATCCTCTGGCCTGGTAAGCCCTCTCTTCAAGGTAATGAGTATCCTATGTGTATTTCTCTTCCTGCAGTTAGACTGTTCATGCATGATAATAAAAAGCTAAAGGGATTAAAACTTGCTTATATGCCTTCTGATCTTATATTATAATGTGTCCACCCATCCAACTATTTCATTAAACATTATTATTTTCCTAGGACATTGGCAAATGGCTAGTATAATTACTTGTCAGGGTTTTTGATTGTTTTCTTTTGTTTTATTTTTGCTTAAACAACAGGTACAAAAAATTTTGCCATGGGTAATCCCAGCACCTTGGGAGGCCAAGGCAGGTGGACTGTGAGGTCAGGAGTTTGAGACCAGCTTAACCAATATGGTGAAACTCAGTCTCTACTAAAAATACAAAAATTAGCCGGGCATGGTGGCACGTGCATTTTAGTCCCAGCTACTTGGGAGGCTGAGGCAGAAGAATCGCTTGAACCTGGGAGGCAGAGGTTTCAGTGAGCTGAGATCACACCACTGCACTCCAGCCTGGGTGACAGAGCAAGACTCCTTCTCAAAAAAACAAAAACAAAAACATAACAAAACAACAACAAAACAACAAACATTGCCATGGCTATTAAGCAAAACTTACCTAGGCTTTAATTACTATGTAATTTTTACTTTTTCAAATGTGTGGATACAAATCATTAATTGAAGTTTTTAAACTTACCTATTTGGAATCAGTAACTAAGATAAGTTTATACACTTATTTCCCATGCAATATAAACTTAATTATTTTACATTTCAAAGAGATTGAAATCTTCAAAGTGATAAAATGCGCATTAATCTTTTCAACACATTATTATTAAAATGATTGAGATGGTTGGAAATTCTGTTATGATTTTTTAAATGCCAAATTAGTTTTCTACCTTCATAATTTTTTGCAGTATATAAGCTAACTATGTATATATGTTATACTATTTATTACTGGCATTTTGTTTTTCAAACTTCTACTTTTATCAGTAATAGAAAGGAGCTATTGAGGGATTCTAATATTCTATATATTGATCATAGTGCTGTTTACCTATATTTTTACGCATTACAATTTCACATATGCTACAAGGTCATTAATCAAAATTAATGGAGCTGTACATTCGAGATATGTACATTTTACAGTATGTGTGTTATAGCTCAATAAAATTTTAAAATATATATTGGACATCAATTTACAGTTTATTATACAACAAATGATACACTGTATTGATATTGTCTGCTTATTTTTCTTTTTATGAATAGGGACTTTATTGTTTTTACTTTCGGTATCCTTAATGCTTAGTACAGTATCTGGATTTTAATGGAGGCTTCATAAGAGTTTTCTGACTGAAATAATGAAAAGTACATTGAAACAGAAAAGTCAAGTTTTTCTTTCAGTGTAGTTTCAATACCATCAATTTACAAACGTATATATGAAAATGCATCATATTTAGACATGGCTGTTGTCCTCAAAGGGCTGACAGTAATACTGTTATTTATATAAAACTATTTTTCCTTATCAGTAAAATTTCTTCAGGAATTTGGGGTTTATTGGTACTTTGAGGGCTCTCCTAATTTGTGCTAAAATTGTATCATTAATATAATACTTTTGCTAATGCTTATTTATTATCTTAGCATTTTCAGACTTTTATTATTGTCACCATAATTTTAAACCTACAAAGGCTTTACTTTGAAGGTCCATTTTACAAAATCAAGATGACTGAAAACACCTATCCATGTGTTTCTTTATATTATATACATATGTTTTCACTTAATCTGCCTGTAAAATTCTTATCTGAGAATTAAAAATAGGTTTAACCAAGTCCTTTATTCATGCTATGTATGTTAGCATTAGGGGAAACCCTAAAAATTTTACTCAAAGACTATACTGTTCAATCATAATTTGGAAGACTTTAATTACTAGGCTTTCAAACCTGTGATTAGAGAGCATGATCTTGAGGTAGATATGGAAATGTATTACCAGTGATGAAAAGACATGGTTGCAAACTAGAGAGAAGAGTGTGCATAATACGTGATGAGTGGGAAAAGATAAAGATGAGAAAGTTGGTGTCCTGGAGGGTGGAAGGTGAGATTGCTCAGGGCTAGGGACGTGGTTTGGAGGAGATTTAGGTCTTCATCTTCCAACAGAAGTTGGATTAGTACTAAAAGAGGTGACAGAGGGTGAGGCTACTTAAGGAAATTTTATAGGGAAACTTAACAGGAGAACAGAAAATGATACCTGTTTTCCAACCTTGTTAGAGATAAAATAACTTTTTCTAAGGTACTTTGAAAGCAAGTTTATATAAATATTTACTTTTATTACTCTTAGTATTATCAATGTGTTGGCAAAATGTCCAATTGAGTTAATACATTATTATTAAAATAATTCATATATCATGATTTTATGTATAAATAGCTTGAGATATGTTATGCTTATAAAATTATATTCATAGCTAATTCTGATCATTTAACTGAACTTTCAAATAGTTCTGAAGCAAGGGCTATGAAGACACAATTTGGAATAGCTATGTTGTAGGTTTTCAAATGCTTCTTTTATAGAATTAGGGTTGGCTTAGAAAGTATTGTTTTCACCCACAAAAGTGGCAGTTTTACATGATTCAGTATCACAGTTAGAAGTGTAGATTTGTCAAAGTATTCCAAAATGCTAGCAAATAAAATCAGAGAATGTTGTATTGTTTCCTTACTAGATATTACCTTTTAAAACTCTGAACATAATGACGTAATAGAGGTCATTAAAATCCAATTAGTAAAAGTGTCTGAATTTTTTATGTGAATTAATTCAAATATTAAGAATATCAAATCATTGTTTTCTTTAGATGTTTTGCTCTCATTTTAAGTATTCACTTACTTAATTTTATGTCATTAGCTCTAAAACAAATACACAAAAGGCCAGAGTTGGTGGCTTATACCTCTAATTCCAGAGTTTTGGAGGCCCAGGCAGGAGGATTGCCTGAGGCCAGGAGTTCAGGACCAGCCTAGGCAACAAAGTGACACCCAGTCTTTACAAAAAACAAATGAAAAATTAGCCAAGTGCTGTACTGTGCCCTTGTAGTCCTAGCTACTATGGAGGCTGAGAAGGGAGGGTTGCTTTAGCCCAGGAATTTTGAGGTTACAGTGAGTTATGATCATGCTACTGCACTCTGGCCTGGGCGACAGAGTGAAACACTCTCTCTAATTTAAAAAAAAAAAAAAAAGTCTATAACTTCAACTTTGCTTCCTCCTATTTTAAAAGTTCTTAAGACGTTTTGGTAATTGGGAAAAATTTTTATTTTTGCTTGCCACTAAATCAATGTTTTTCCTTTCATATGTTCTTAATATTAACAAACTTATCTGAATTTTACCCTTGGGAATGATTTTTATCTGGTGTGCTCTTGTTTTTATGATGATATCAAATTTATACTTTAATATCACCTATAAACAAGCTGATTTTAATTATGTAGATTTGGATAAGAGCATGTTTCAAAGATGCTGCTCTTTTTATCATCTTTACTTCTATATCATGTAAATATATAGTCTCAAAAAATTTAAAGCATATTTCCTACCTCATATGAAACTTCAACGTGGCAAAACATTTTTTAATGCATGTCCTTTTTTATTATTTTAACAAAGACTGGAGCTTTTGAAACATTCCCTTAACAAAGACTTCACTGAGAGTGATTGTTAAAATTATGTCAATGACTACCTGTTCATCCACATAATTTTATAAATTATACAATTTGTGAAAGTTATAATTTAATATATTTTATCTAATATGCATTGTATTTCATCCAGTCAGGCAAGTGAAATTCATGAGTATATACTTTTATTCTTAAAGATTCTGGTAAAATTAAATATTTTATAAAATTCTGAGGTTAAAAATTAAATTTTTGAAGTGATATCTGTATCCTATTTATCAGAAAATATGAAATGATGAAATAATGTGAAATGTTTGAAATATAAGAAAGTCAATACTTTAGTGTTTGCTGACAGTCTTATAGTACTTAGAAAATAAGTTTTTATATATTTGGGCATTTTTAGGTTATGTCTATATTTCTTTTCAAGTTATCATTGATCCAAATACAGTGAAAAATAGCAAACCAGGTGCCAAATATGATCCACGTGAAAGTAATTTTCTCATGGAGAAGTATTTTTCTGTCTTCAAGGGTGGCAGTAAAGATTTTGATCCAGTGGTCTGAGCTGTGTCATCTTTTCTTTAGGTAGTTTAAAGTCATTTGCTTTGTTATGGGTATGAATTATGTGATATTAAGTACTGCAGTAACACTATTAAACATTATATCATAAATCCTTTTAGGATGTGGAAAAGTTAGTGTCTGAAAGGCCATTTAAAATTTTCCACTTTAATTCCAAGCTAAGGGCAGTTTTCATTGTGTTCCTTTTTTTTTTTTTTTTAACAACTGACATAATCCACTAAAAATGATAAGTCTCTTAGTACCACTCATGCATTTCCAGACAAAATCCAAACATTATATAGATTGTTTTAAAATACAGATTGAGATTGTTTTAAATTTGTAGACAAACGGATGAAGCTATTTCTATAAAACTGAAGTAGCAATATTAATTACCGTCAACAGCCACAATATTAAAATAAACTGCAATTCCTTGAATCTATAAGTGGCAGAAATACTTCATTATGAAGTAGTTTGTTTACATTAATTCTTCAGCTCTCTAGCTTTTAATTTTTTAAATAAATATATATTAAATTTTGTTTTCTTTCATTAGAACTGCAACTTAGTTTTTTCCCAAGATACGTTTTTGAGGAATGAGGAGAAAAAAATATAAGAAATTAACTTTTTTAAGTTCTAAGTCAGTATTCTAACCAAAAATACAATTTTCTACTTTGAGTGTTATCTTTAAAAACAGGCTATATTTAAAGGCAACCCTGGAAGAATTAATCTTGATTGTTCCTGTATTTCTTTGATTAGTTAAAGAAACTAAGTCACAAAAGAGATATTCCTAGTGTTTTGTCATTTTCAGTATGTGTGTAGTTAAGCTTTTTAAATTCCTATTTTACTTTTGATATAATCCTCTTAGTGAATTTTTTCTGGGAAAACATGCTGTCAAACACACAGAGTAAAAGAAAGACAAGAAACAGTAGTTAACAAAGATTTTTGAATACTTTTGTGTATTTTAGCTTTAAAAAAACTTTTTTTAAAACTATAAATTGTAAATTGACATTTCAATACCTGATCATGGAAGCGTTTCTTGTTTTGAAAATGACAGGGTTGGAACATATGATTTAAGTTTAACATTAGAGATGTCGGAGCTAGCAATGCATTAACACAATTTCTAAGATCTTTAGCTAAACAAAGGCACAAGTGTTCATGGAAATGAGTTAGGTACCTCTAGAATCTAAAAAGTTAAAAAGAAAACAACTGTATGTATGTCACATGAATCTGTTGTCCTGAACTTTATTCCTGTGTCTTGAATTCATGCTTTTCTTTTAACCTTGCCTAAAACTTCTTGTATTTTATCTAAGTATCTGTTGGCTTCCTGTCTCTAACATGCCTTCCCTCTGTAATCCAGTTATTAAGGAAGTGTTGGACATGGACCCTAGTTTAAATATAAATAAAAATAAATTTTACAGTTCCTTTTTGGGGTTTGATAACTTTAGTCAAGAAGAATTTACTGACCAATATTTATCGTGATATCTGCTTTGAAAATGAGAGAGTTTGAATAATATTTCATTCTAATAGTTTTACATGTTTATTTTACATCACTATCTTAAGGCTTTTATAAACTCTATATTTTAACTCTATATTCTTTTTAGCCCCTAGATATGTGCTGTCACCATTACAAGGACTCAGGGACACATAAATGATTGGGAAGAAAGAAAGAAAGAATATTCAATTCAAACACTGAGGACCCTTCCCCCTTGCAAATGGGCAAGATGCAATGATAATAGGGTATCAAAATATAAATGTGAATATAAAGGTAGATTTTAGGGTGCTGGCAATGTTAATATTTAGGGGTTTTAATTGGAAAAACAAAAAGAAAAGCTGTCATTTGATGATGCTGTATTCATTATTACTTACTCTGAAGAGGCAGAATATTCTCATGTATTTTTAGACTTAAAACAGACCACAGTTGAACAATCCTGGTGAGGGGAGAGGAAGGAAGTTCCCATCTTTCATACCAAATTTAACCGAAAGCTCAATTAAATAGATTTTAATCAGACAGCTAATTAAAAGATTACGAATGCAGACCTTTGAAAATAAGGACAGAAGTGTCATTGAAATGAATAGCAACATGTGACAAGATGAAATACCTACAGAAGAGTTGGTGCTTCTAGGCAGCACCTTTCCTAAAAGTCAATATATGTTTGGGTGATTTCTGGTGTTTTGCTTTTACAAACACAACTGCTATTATCAATACTGCATCTGAATAACGGTTTCTCTAGAGAACATACCAAATAGTGTAGTCCATTTATTTATTTAGAATACATGTGTTGAGCCCTTACTCTGTGGATAGTGTTCTAAGTTACTTTGATAAACATAAAAGACAAAGATCCCAGACACATCAAGTATATATTCTAACTGATAGAATCAGATGACCCAAAACAAACATAAAAAGGTGTAATTACATTTTACAAGACTATAAATGTTATGGGATTTTAAAATATTAGTGAGCAGGTGTAAGGAGTCCTAGGGGTTCCAGGAATGAAAAAGAGGTGAGGAATTTTAAATGAGGAGGCTCGTGTAGGCTTCATGGAGAAGGTTACATTTTAGAAAAAAGAGGAGGTAGGGAGTTATCCATATAAATATTTGAAGGAAGACAAATTCAGGAGGGGACAGCTGGTGAAAAGCCCTAAGGCAGGAGCATGACTGATGTGTGAAAACAGCAAAGAGACTGCAGCAGAGTGATATGATGTGGAGGTAACCTTAAATGATGGCATCACTTAAGGTTTTATAGTTAACTGTAAGTGTTTTAGATTTTTCTCTGTGTGAAATGGGGAGCCATTACAGGATGTTGCCCAGAGAGGTACATAATTATTACATTCTAGAAGAGTCCTTCTGGCTATTTCATAGAACAAATGAAGAAAGCAAAGTTAAAAGTTAAGAAAATGATTGAGAGGTGTTACCATTATCCTGATAAGAGATGGTGCTGCCTCCTACGGTGATAGAAGACCGATGACATTCTGACTATCTTTTGAAGTGAGTGTCATCAGGATTGTCTGACCGCTTGATATGCAGTGTGTTAGAGAGAAGAGTGAAGGATAACCTCGTGGCTTTTAGGCTGTATAAATGGAACATACATGGGGAGGGTTGCAAGGATATGTTTCCAAAGCAATGTAAGAGTTAAATATATATAATTAAACATTCCAAGAGGGTGATCTAGGCCTAATATAATTGTGGATATATAGATGGAATTTCAAACCATGAGCTTGGATAAGATTATCAAGAGTGTGAACATTGATGGAGAAGAGGGGAGAGGCGAGGACATTTCTCTGGGGTATTCTAGCATTAAGTCTGGGGAAATAGGAAGATGTAGCAGAGGAGGCTGAAAAGAAGTAACCAATGAGTTACTGGGAAAACTAAACCTCTCAGACTAAAGGTTGAGAGTCAACAATCAGAATCAAAAATGAGGAAATTATTGTTGACCTTAGCAAGAGCAGGTGTTATAGAGTAATGAAGACAAAGTCCCAACTGAAGTGGTTTTGATAGAGAATTGAAAGAAATGGGAAAGGGGAATATAGCTAACTCTTCTTTCAAGGACCTTTGCTGCTAAAGAAAGTAAGGAGTGAAATGGTTGAATTATAAGATGCTCATGTGTTCATCCTTAAAAGAGAACATGCAAGAATTTTTTATTCAAATGTTTTTCAGTGGTTCACATTCTTTTTAGAAATATGAAAGCATTCTCATGGATCCACATCCTCATCAATACTTAGTATTATTTATCTTCTAAATTCTAATCTTGGGTGTAACAATTATATAACATTATGATCTTAATTTTTATTTTCCTGACTACAAATCAGATTGAACACTTTTTCATATGTTTATTGGACATTATTATCTATCTTAAGATATTGACTTTAAATATGCATATCTATCTTGAAATATCTATTTTGAAATGTAGCAGGTTTTTTCTCTTGAGGTGTATTTTTATCTGATATTTTTAGTATTTTTTGTATGTTTTATAATAAACTTTTTGACAATTATATGTTGCAAGTAACTTTCCAGGTTATTGGATTCTCTTTGATTTATTCTTGGATGAGGAACAGAATTCTTCTTCCTATAACACATTCTTTGACCATTCTTAATTTAAAGCATATTTTAATAAATAGTCACAGTTTTTCTTTTAATTTAAAAATATTTGTATTATTTACTTAAAAGATAATTTTGTCAGATATACAATTCTGGATTTGTGGTTATTTTCTATTAGCATTTAGAAGATATTATTTCAGTGTCTTTCAGTTTCTGTTGCTTGAGAAACCTTGAGAAACCTAGTTTTAGACTAATTGTATTTCTTTTGTAAGTGATCTGTCTGTCACACCCTTTCCCTCACACTTGCTCTTCAAAACTACACTTTATCTTTGCTGTTTTGTAGCTGCACTGTAATGTGGCTGAGAATTGTTGATTTTTATTCATGTTGATTTACATACATAAGGCTTTGATATCACTGTTTTCAGGTCTCCATTAGTTGTGGGAATTGCTAAGTGATTATCTAGTCAAATATAACCTGACTTTTATTCTTTCCCTTTGGGATTTCAGTTGGACACACGTTAGATTATCTTACTCTGTTTTCTATGTCTTTTATCCTCTCTCACAAATTTCATTGACTTGCCTGTCTCTTATGCCTTTGACCAATCTTCCAATTAACTCTCTCCTCTTTCGGATCTATTGTACTGTTTACAGTACAATATCCATTAACATTTCTATGTTTGTTATTTCTAAAATGTGTATTTGACTTTTAGTATGTTATCTGTTATTTATAATTTCTTGTTATATATCTTTGATACTTTAAAATTTCAATCTATTTAAACGTATTTATTTTATTTTCTGCTATGGATAAGTACAATATTTGATGTCCTTACAGTTTTAAATATTTACTTGTTGGTATTTCTCTGCTGGTTATCACACATGTCCACTGATTTCTTTATATATTTTCAGTTTTATACTGTGTGCTCATATTTGTTAGAAGTCAATATGAGGGAATGCCAACAGTCTAATTAGGAATTGTTTTGTTCAAAGATATGTGTTTCCTTCTGCTGGAAGCCAGGGAAAGCTGCCAGTCTGAGACAATTACAGAGTTCCTGTTCAATGCAAAAGACTCAGATGGGACTCCTCAATTTCTGGTGGGACCGAGGCATAATCTCCAGATTTTCTATGTTATTTTTAGCATCTGCACTAGAGTAACCTAGCTTTAGTACTTGCTTAATGTATGTATATATGTATGTGTGTATGTGTATATATATATAAGTATATATACTTATACGTATAAGTATATACACATCTAAATATGTATGTGTACATAGATACTTATTTATACAAATATATGTATATATTTTTTACAAACCTATCTGTCTACTTAGATTTGGATTCCATCACCTCTAAATATAAGCTCTGTAACCTTAGGTCATTTTTTAAAACTTTTTCCTAACCTTTCTTTCTTTTACAAATCTCATATTTCTCAATAAATGGCAACTAACATTGTTAATATACTTATGTTCCTTCAACATTAGAAAAAATGTGTCTTTATTTATTATCATATTTTTTGGACAAGGTCTTATTCTGTTGCCCAGTCTGGAAAGCAGTGGTGGATTCACAGCTCACTGCAGGCTGAATTTCCTGGGTTCAAGTGATTCTCTCACCTCACCTGTCCAAGTAGTTGGGACTACAGACATGCACCACCACGCCCAGCTAATTTTGTTTATTTTTTGTAGAGATAGCAGTCTCACTATGTTGCCCAGGCTGGTCTCAAACTCCTAGATTCAAGCGATTCTCCCAACTCAGCCTCTCAAAATGTTGGGATAACATGCATGAGCTACTGTGCCCAGCTTTTTAAGAAAAAAAAAAAAAAGTGTTTTTAAAATAACCTTTCTCCTTCTAAATCCTATGTGGCCAGTAAATGTATCTTTCATAAATATTTTAAGTTGGGAATTTGTCACTTTCTGTTGTTTTGTTTTCTTCTTGGAAGCATTAGAGTGAAGGGGCAAGCACCGGGGCACAGGAGCCAGACTGCTGAGTTTTAATCCCATTTCCACTACGTAAGCCTTATGTTACCTTCGGCAAGTTTATTTTAATCTCTATGCTTTTGTTTATTTGTACAACAGAAGAAATAATAGTTTCTCCTTTATGTGCTTCTTGTGAGAATGAATATTTGTTACTATATTGAAATTGCTTAGTTTAATGCTGATTCTCGGTAAATATTTACTATGATTATCAGAACAAAAAAAAATTATATCCCAAATTGCCGGAAATTGTTCCAGCTTACTAATGAAATACCAAAAATGAGAAAGAGAATGACTTTTTTTTCTTCTTAATTAGTGGTAAGTTTATGGACTGTGGAGTCTGTCTCAAGAGGTTTAGATTCAGCCTTATTACTTCCCACCAGTATCACATTAACAAATCACTCAAGTTGTCAAATCCTCAGATTTCCTACCTACAGAATAAGGAAAGTAGGAATACCTTCCTCTTAGGGCTGATGTGATAACTTTAAAAAATCACTAATGTAAAACATCTGAGTACACAATCTGCACATAAAAATAAATGTCAGATATAATTTTTATGATTAATTTTACTTAAGAATTGTCATCTAAATTTCACATGCTATCAAATTATATGCTTTAAATAAAGAATTATACAGTGCTAACTTCCATGTGTGCTTTCCTAACCTGTTAGGAAGCTGTAGAAAACAGAATAATCAGTTTCAAAAAAGCATGACAGTAATATGAATGAAAATATAATAAGGAAGGTTAATATTAAACTAGTGGTATGGTGTCTGTTGTTTCATGATTATAATGAAATTGCTAAACCATCACTGAATTGTGTGAGGAGTTTCCAGGTGAGATATGCAATCAATACCCTGAGACAGCAGTAACCCTTTCTTTATGCAGAACTTTATAAGCAGTGTTAGTTCCATGATTTTACCCAAACAAGACATCACAATACAAACTCGAATTGGAAGAACTCTCCTTGGCCAGATATCTAAATTTAACAGGAATTTAAGAGGTTCTTTAGTGTAGGGCCTCATGCAGCATGTGTTGAAAATAGTGCTGAAAACAAGAAATATGTAATATATGGATATACTTAAATAAACTCCAGGCTGTCTTGTTTCCATAACATCGGTAATTTTCTGCCAATAGTTTTGTCCTCAGTGAGCCGTGGCCATGACATGGAATCTGTCCAAGACACTTGGTGACCAAGAGCCTCTTTCTAGTAGGAGTCTGAGCTGAAAATAGCTTCCTGAATTTTTTCAGCATCATGCATTTACTGTGCAGCTTTAAGCTCTTCCCTGAACACATTATTGTTTAATTACTTACTGTCCAATATTGTATTATGCCAGTTATGTAAGGACTCCAATGGACCTCAAGCATGGTAATAAAATCACTCATAAGGTCATGTGAAGTTCAGAGTTGTTAGGGAGGTACGTTGCAGTTAGCTTTTGCCTCTTCCCACAGTAATGTTCATTAATACCTCGTGTGAGACACTGTTTTCCTTGTGTAGTTCAGAATGCTACTTTACTTCCTGGCCCCTGGAAACCAGGAAATGATTTTATTAGCAGGCAAGAGAACACACACACACACACACACACACACACACACACAGTCACTCTCTCTCTCCCTTTCTCTCTTAGCTTGTGTCCCCCAAAGTTGAATAACATAATTTTTGGGAAGAGGAAGAATCCTTGGCACTGAATTGTAGACCCATATGGTTCTTGGAGATATGGTCTAAAAATGTAATTGTTTGAAAACTTTGGTGAAAACAAAGTTTGTGATACTATAGATTTATAGAGCATAGAGAAATAGAAATTTTCCACATATTTGCTATGTCTCCCACTTCTGCATAATGAGGTTGAAAAAAGTTACTATATTTTAATTTTTTTGAGTGGGAGTACTAAACTAATTGAGTATTCATAATGCCAGTCTATGATCTGTAAAGTTAAAAAATATTTTTGAAATATTTAATTCCAGGACCAGCGACTCATAATATCCATTTTTTTTTGTCATTTGCACTTTCTTAAAGCTTCTGGACATAAATAACTTGTTGGTAAATCTAGTATCTTGGCTTTCCCTTTGTCCTCCTACATTACCTTCTTAGATATTCCAGAATCATAACATTTTGCGTAGAGAGAGTAATTAAGATTTTTTATATTTTAAAGAAAATAAATTTGTTTCTGTGTTCATTTATGCACCAGTTCCATATACCAGGTCAGTGGCAGAGCTGAGCAGTAAGACAGTTTTCTCCATTTTGAATCTTGGACGTTTTCTGCCTTTGTATCCTGTACTACACTGCTTGTCACTTTCACATCCTATGGTTGTGTCTTTTTTGATTATTTTGCCTAGAATGTTCATTTTTTTGCCTATTTTTTATGCCAAAGGAAGTCTCCCTTCCTTAAATATTCCAATGGATTTGCTCAACTGGTTAATATACTCAGTAGCAAAAATAGGTACTTCAATAACAGTTGAAGTGTTTGGGACTTTCTGAGGGTGGAGGGTCGGAACAGGGAGAAGATCAGGAAAAATAACTAATGGGTACTAGACTTAACACCTGGGAGATGAAATAATTTGTACCACAAACCCCCATGACACAAGTTTACCTATGTAACAAATCTGCACTTTTACCCCTGAACATAAAATAAAAATTAAAAAAAAAAGAGAATAGTTGAAGTAGGAATGAATGTCTGTAGGGCCAATCAGGCTTACTTACTTTGAATATGTTATGCATTTAATTTATTTTAGAATTATTAATGAAAATAAGCCTTCTATTAGTAGAATATGTGTTTTGGGAGTATTTGAGCTGAAAGTTGGCTCTCTACTTTCTCTTGGACATGCTCTACCACTTTCTCAGACCTTTCATACTTTTCAATAGTGAAAATCTGCTACATGAAAGGACAGAACACAAACAAAACCCATTAGCTCAAGTCTTCATTAAAATGTTGCAGACAAGGTAAGAACAGCTTTAAATTGAGTGTTCTTGAAGACAGCAAAGAATTTAAAGCTTTTATAAGGCAGAATGGAGCGGGTACATTGACATTCAATTGGTTACTGCACAAATTTTTAGAAGGTAGGGAATTAGTCACCCATTAGAGTGTAGGGGCAGCAAGACTGGAATGCCGATTAGTGGCCATTGTTTGGAAAACTGGGATTTAGCAAGAGGAGTAAAAAGTAACATAGGAGACAACATTATTGCAAATAAGTGTAAATCTTTTCTTTATTTTATGTTTTTGAGTCAGAGTTCTTACTATCAGCCAGGCTACAATCCAGTGGCACATGTAAGCTCACTGTAGCCTCCAACTCCTGGGCTCAAGTGATCCTCCCAAACTGGTGAGATTACAGGCATGAGCCACCACAAAAACTTTACTTTAAAATGAAACATAGGCAACTCATATTGCAATTGGCCACTGGCCACTCTCTTCTGCCTGCAAATTTATAACACCCTATCACCCTGCCATATATATATGTGTGTATATACATATATACATGTATATAGTTTATACATTATCTCTTAGTTATTAAAAGAAAAATTGTATAGCAAAATACCAAAACAAGATTCTCTTCCATGTGTGACTAGCTTGCAGATTCACATAGAAGCCATGGTTTCTCACTTAAAATCATTTCATAAATTGATATGTTTATCCTCATTGATAAATAGTGAAACTAATTGACTCCAAAAACTGCCGAATATTTGCAATTGAAACATTTTATCCTCAAAGTAAACAGATGTTTGTCCTAGAAGTAACCTGGTGAGTGAAAAAAGAAAAGTAAAAAGAAGGAATAGAGATATCCAAATTCTAATATTCTAATACAGTTGACTCTTGAACAACATAAGGTCTAGGGGCACTGACACCTTGTGCAGTTGAAAATCCATGTATAAATTTTGACTACACAAAAACTTAACTATCAACAGGCTACTGTTGACCAGAAGCCTTACTGATAACACAGAGTCATTTAATAAATAATTGTTATATATATATATATATATATATATATATATATATATATACACACACACACACATATACTGTATACTTACAATAAAGTAACCTGGAGAAAAGAGAACATTATTAAGAAAATCATAAGGAAGAGAAAATATATTCACTATTAATTAAGTGGTAGTGAATCGTTATTAAAGTCTTCATTCTCATCATCTTCACATTGAAAAGGCAGAAGAGGGGCAAGATCAGGAGGAATTTGTCTGGCTGTTTTAGGGTGGCAGAGCAGAACAGGTGGAGGAGGTGGAAGGGGAGGCAGGAGAGTGATATGATTTGTCTGCAACCCCATTCAAATCTCAACTCGAATTATATCTCCCAGAATTCCCATGTGCTGTAGGAGGGACCCAGTGGGAGGTAAATTAATTAGGTGGGCTGGTCTTTCCTGTGCTATTCTAGTGATATTGAACACGTCTCAAGAAATCTGATGGGTTTATCAGGGGTTTCTGCTTTTGCTTCTTCCTCATTTTCTGTTGCCACCACCATGTAAGAAGTGCCTTTCACCTCCAGCCACGATTCTGAGGCCTCCCCAGCCATGTGAAACTGTAAATCCAATTAAACCTCCTTTTCTTCCCAGTCTCATGTATGTCTTTATCAGTAGCCTGAAAATGGACTAATGGAGAGAGGCAGGCACATTCAGTGTAACTTTACAGAAATATATCATAATTTTTGCCTGACTTGTTTTGCTTTTTCACTTCTCTAAAAATGTGTCTATACCATACCAATCCTTCTTACACCATGTGCTTTACTTTCAGTGTCCTATTCCTAGAAGTATCCATGTCACAAAATAAGTCAAAAATAGTCTTGAATAATTGGAACCTTCTGTCAGATTGTCTATTGTTAATTTGATTTCTGGCACTGCTTCTTCTGCATCTTTTTCCTCATTGTCTGGAACTGGTTCAAAAGCACTCATCTCCATCAAGTTGTTTTCTGTTAATTTATCTGATGTGGTGTCTATTAGCTCTTCAATTCCTCCAAGATCCCTATGTTGAAACCCTTCACCTCCCTCCTTTTTTATTTATATATTTTTGCCACATCCACAGTTTCTTTCATGATTTCCTTGATTGGTTCTGTTGTAAATCCTGTGAAGTTATGCACAACATCTGGACAGTTTCTTTAGTAGGAATTTACTGTTTTAGACTGGATGGAATTATGGATTTTTTTATAATGATATCATCCTTAATACTGTAATCACTCCAGACTTCCATGATGTTCTCTCTATTAGGATTCTCTTCCATAGCATTGACAATATTTTCCATAGAATACTGCATGCAATGAGTCTTAAACGTCTTTATGACCCTTGATCTAGAGGCTGAACTAGAGATACTGTGTTTGGGGGCAAGTAGACCACTTCAACACCTTAAGTATTGAAATCTTGGGGTTCTGGGTGGCCTGGGACATTGTCCAATATCAAAAGAACTTTATAAGGCAGTCCCTTACTAGAAAGGTACTTCCTGATTCAGGGACAATCAATGGAACCAGTATAGAAAAAGAATTGTCATTGTCCCAGCCTTCTTGTACAACCGAAAGACTGACAGCTCGTGTTCATCTTTGCCTTCAAGGCTTGGGGATTAGTAGCTTTATAGGTAGGGCAATCCTGATCATAAACCCAACTTTATTTGTACAAAACAGTAGAGTTAGCCTATTACTGGAGCTTGCTTCTCTTCCTTACTAATAAATGTTCTTTTTCAGAATATATATATTTTTCAGAGTAGGGCACTTTTCTCTGCATTAAAAATATGTTCAGGCAGATATCTTTTCTTCTTATTGATTTTCCTAATGGCATCTGGGAACTTGTTTGCTGCCTCTTGGTTGGCAGATGCTGCTTCTCCTGATATCATTCTGTACATCAAACCTTTATAAAATTATCAAACCATCCTTTGCTGGGATTAAATTCTAGAGCTTTAGACTTTTCCCCTTCCTCGTCAGATAATGACTTCACTTGTTCTCAAATCATGTTAGAGTCTATAGGTAGGCTCTTTTCTAGCAATTCTGCACCCATGTAAAAGCTATATTTTTCATACAAGATAAAAAGATATTTTTCAAAAAGTGGAAGGTATTTTGCACTTGCTTGCACAGTTACAGGGACAGCTTCATTAATTTTCATTTCTTTTTTTTACATTGATCCTTAATGATAGATTCATTTATCTTGAAATGGAAGACAACCACAGCTCCAGGCCTCCATTTATAGTGGATATCAAGTAGTTCAACCTTTTCTTGTAATATCTTGACTTTTATCTGCTTCTTGGGAACACTTCTAGCATCACTAGTGGCACTTCATATGGGTCCCCTTGTTTTATCCAAGGTTTATGGTATTGCATTCAACATAATAAACAACATGCAAGAACCATGAGGGATCACTTTTACTATCATGCATATTTTACTAGAGAGATGAACTGTTCATGTAGAAACAATGATCATCACATGGCATTTTAAGCACATGCTCATAAGACTTGAGCTCATTGCAATAGCAATGGGAGTTGGCTATGAAATTATGATACTAGCACATTATGCACTATAGTGAAGATTATCCATTGTGGTTTAATACTAGATCTTTACATTTGTTTACATTTCTTTGGACTGCAAATAGCACCATGTGCTAAGTGTATGCATATGTTTTGCATATATTTTTAAGTTAACTTAAAAGTTTTAACTCTTTCAATAGATTTGCATACACTTTTAAGTTAAAAATTTTAACTTTTTCAATATATTTTTGTATATTTTATGATAGTGAATGATGAAAAAAAGTATCTTTATATTTTAAGCATTTATGACATATCTAACTTTTTCTGTTTTTGCTATTTCTATGCTACATGGTTCATCTGCAAATTTTTTTCAAATTGTCACAAATCTACAAAATATTTTCCAATATATTTATTGAAAAAACTCTGTGCACAGACTGGACCTATGCAATTGAAACCCATGTTGTTCAAGGGCCAACTATACCCAAATGTACAAATGCAAAACTACACTAATCACCTACATTTACATTCTAAAGTAACAATCAAATGTAATACAGCAATTTAGGTTGAAAGTACAATACTTGATAAAGTTTTTACTGCCTTAAAAATTGTTACTTTAATGGAGCAGTCAACCTGCTTCCTTGAATTTACTTTTTTAAAGTCCTGAATCAAACAAAGATAACATAGTTTGAAAATTTTTTAAATGTTTCTTTAAAAAAGGGGGGGGTTAAGTATCATTGTTTTTAATATTTTCATTCAGTAAAACTTATTTGAAATGCTATTTTCTATATTTGAAGAAGCAGATATTTCAACCCACCTATTTTGATTTCAGACATGTTAACACGTATATGTGAAAATAAGTCATATTTTGTAAGACCTTGCCTAATATCTAATAACTGTATTTTAATTTTATGCAGCATTCCATTCAGCAACAATTGTACCTGATGAGCTATTAAAAGTGTGTAAATCAAATAAGCTTATATCAAGAATACTAAAAAAAGTGACAAGGCAAACATGTCAACATAGCTAAATATGGCTCTAGGATTGAATGCTGTTGGTATTAAAGTCAGTCAGGATTTCCTCTTGTGATGTCTTTCTGGTATTACCATTATTGAATGTTTACAAATTAAAGGGACCACTGCTAAAAATATGGGATTGAGTTGCATATGTATGCCCCTTAAGAGACCCTTAGAGATGATTTACAAGAATGACAGAACCTAACTTTGGAAATTTGATTAGTTTTCACACCTCCTTCCCTCTTAAAACTTGCATTCATTAGGAGTAACTCTTTGAAGAATCTCTGTCTTAATAAATTCAGATCCATCAACTACTTTATGCAGTGTTGCAGTGCTCACTGTTTATTTGTTAATAAGGAGCTGGAATTACTTTCCCATTCAATAGATATAGGACTGCAAAGTAGGTGTTCTCCTCTTTTGTACTTTTTTTGTATAATTAGGGTACAGAGTTACCAAGTCAGCAAGGAAGGGGCACTTTGTATATTACTTGCATGGCTACGAATTAACTGAAATAGCAGTTAAAATGTTCATTTTAAAAATTATGTAAGTGTATTAGGTTCCTAGGGCTACTATAACAAATGCACACTGGATAGCTTAAACCAATGGTCCCCAACCTTTTTGGCACCAGGGATATGACTGGTGGAAGACAATTTTTCCATGGGGGCTGGGTAGATGGTTTCAGTATGATTCAAGTGCATTACATTTATTGTGCACTTTATTTCCATTATTATTACATACTCACCATAATGTAGAATCATCAGGAGCCCAGAGCTTGTTTTCCTGAAACCAGACAGTCCCAGATGGGCTGTGATGGGAGATAGTGACAGATCACCCAGCATTAGATTCTCAGATTCTCATAATGAAGGCGCAACCTAGATCCTTCCCATGCACAGTTTGCAATAAGGTCGGTGCTCCTGTGATAACCTAATGCTGCTGCTGATCTGATGGGAAGTGGAGCCCAGGCAATAATACTGGCCACTCACCTCCTGCTGTGGGGCCCTGTTCCTAACAGGCCACAGACTAATACCAGTCCATGACCCTGGGGACCCCTGGCTTAAACAATAGAAATTTATTTCTCACTGTTTAGTGGCTGGAAGTCCAAGATCAAGATGTCAGCACTTTGGGATTCTTCTGAGGCCTTTCTTTTTGGCTTGCAGGTAGCCTCATTGTCACTGTGTCCTCACATGATCTTTTTTCTTCATGTGCACATCCCTAGCATCTCTTTTTTATACATTTCCTCTTCTTAGGACACCAATCAGATTGTTTTGGGGCCTATCCTAACAGCTGTCATCCATTTAAACTTAATCACCTCTTTAAAGGGGTTACAAATACAAATACAAAACAGATACAGCATAAAGTCATATTCTAAAGTACTGGAGGTTAGGGCTTCCACATGTGCATTTTAGGGGTTCACAATTCTGCCCGTAACAGTAAGTATCATTTTCTCAAGGAAAATTATTTTTAATAGACTAGGTCAAGTTATTCTCTACTCAGCATGATTGTAATTAAACAATTTTAAGCTTAGCTTTTCAATGCCTAGGGATGCTTAAACAGTCATATTCACTCTGCTCCTATTTCCTTTCATATGCTTGCACATAGTAAGGACTCAGTAAATATTTGTTGAATGAGTAAATTACAATTCCTATAATTAATATAATTCTCATTTGCACTACGTCAATTCTTTTTCATATGCCATATTATTTGCTCTTCAAACAAGACTCTGATTAGGTAATCTCATTACCCCTTTTTATATATTAATAAAGAAAAATAATAAATCAGCAATTTATTTAACGTGAGTCAGTTAAGGATATCAGTGGAATACTATATTTTTTCTAAAACAGGACTTAAACCTTCTGAAGTTAGACTAACTGGGAAGATGGCATAGCAAAGGAAATGTCAGTAACAAAGACGACAACAAAAATCACATAAAACAGATTAACAAAAGAGAAAGGAAGGAAGGAAAGAAAAAAAAGAAATAACAAACTCAGCAAAGCAACTTGAGGAGGTAGCCTGGGGATAAGAAATAAAAGTATTGAACTAAGAATTAGTTAAGAAGGAATCAAGGTTGTAGATTGACACAACATGCTAACATAACAGAGTAAGCCAATAGGAAATAAAATAGCACATATATCAATATGGAAGGCATATCAATTGAAGGAGAGGTAACCACAGTCACATATACATGGTTCAGAATAACAAAATAATGTGTTTATATTACTGCTGTTTACAGCCAGTTGGAACTGGCATCATATTCACTTTTGATACTTGTGGGCATTCAGAAACAAAGTGTAAAGCATAACAGGACGATCTTCAACTTCAGTATGGTACAGGGGAGAAAAAAAATTCTAGAGAGTCATGAAGCCTGATCATCTGATTCTGGTATTTTAGGCTGTCAGGACTCAAGACATGATGCCTAGGCCACTCTTGGACAGATTTAGACCCAAAAATGTTTTCATATAATAAGATGACAGTTGAAAGTCCCAGGCTAAAATCTTAAAACACAGAACAGTGATTTCAATCTGAATACTGGTCCCACTTTTTATTAACCCCTGTCTTGCTCAGTTACTTAAGCTCTCTTAAGCCTCCGTTTTTTCATCCGGAAACATAATGATAAACACGGTGATTACATTAAAGGATTGTTGAGTTAGTTGAAATACGCAATGCATATATAATGTGTCACATAGCACCTGGCTCATTGAGTATTGTTGCAATGCAATGATAAAAACATTAAGCACTTTTCTTAGAATACATTATTACATGAAATGTGTCTTTAAGAAATTCTTTTAGTTCTCTGAGAAGAGCCCCTGAGAAAGGCAAACAACACACTACAGGCTGTTCCAGCTGTTAGAAGTTCCTCCCAAGGAATCAACTCTTTGCCAATCATTTATCTTGTGGATAACTTCTGTGTAGTGTGTCTTGTCTTAAAAGTTTAACATATGTTCACAATATTATGCTAAGTTTATGGCATATTAATCATATGGATGAAATTTTGTTATTTTTTATGCAAGTAATTTATTTCTACAAAAACCTCTGAGCAAAAACCCTTTACGCTTCTCTCTTCAATTCTTAAAATTCCACCCCCGTTAAGGTAATCATTGTAAACACTGCAGAGTGTACCTTTTCTTGCTTTAATAGTTGCATATAAACATTCAAAACCTGTATTATAGCATATAGATTTCTTTGTTTTATTTAATAACACATATTATTCTGTTCTTCAAATTGATTACTTCACTTAAGCTACATAACTTGGTCATCTTTACATGCGAATACTTATTTATAAAATATTTTTGTAATATAAGCATATATATAAGCAAAAGTAATATAAGCATATGGTAAATTTAGTGTAATAATACATATAGGCTAACACAAACAGTGCAATGCTTAAGTAGATGCCAAGTGCTTTTCTGGTGCCTTACATTTATTAACTCATAATACTCATAACAAACCCAAAAGTTGGACTTTTTCTTATCCTTATTTTATAGATAAAGAAACTGAGGAGAAAGGAAGTTAAATCACTATTCCTCTGTCACACAGGTAGTATGTAGCATAGCCAAGATTCATACCTGGGCAATCCATCTCTGGTGGCCATGACCACACAGGTATACAATGAAATACCACATTTTTTTTTAAAACTTCATAATATACTATCGGATGATTTTTAAATTTTATTAATTCTTATGCTGTTAATTATGCCAATGTTTTCATTATAATTTTGGTTTTACTTGTCTATCCTAAGTTGTACTTTTTAAAATACATATACAATATTTTTTAGAGAAGTTTTAGGCTCATAGCAACATTGACTAGAAGGCACAGAGATTTTCCATAAAGCCCCCGTCCCTACATACACTCACAGCCTTCTCCATTATCAACATCCTACACAAGAATGGTGCATTTGTTACAATTGATGTACTTACATTGACACATTAGTATCACACAATTCCATAGTTTACATTAGGGCTCACTCATGGTTTTATACATTCTAGTGGCTTTCACAAAGGTATATAATGGCATATATCCACCATTATAGTGTTATACAAAATTGTTTCACTGCCCTAAAAATTCTCTGTGCTTTGTGTATTTATCACTCCCTCCACCCAGCCCTTTGCTAGTTGTACTTTTTGCATTAAAATCTACTCTATCTAGTATATATCATAATCATTGTTGCTGCAAGAGAATCCAATGATGTTGTTTTAGCACAGCCATTGAACCAATTCCAGTTATTATACAAGTAATTCTGTTTCGACTGTGTTACAAAGCTAAAGTTTGCTTTTCATACAATAAGGTGCCAATATATATTTGGAACTATTTGTGGGCTCCCTGTTGTGTTTCCCAGCTCTCTATTATTTTATTCTTCTGAGCATGTCATACTGTTTGGTTATAGCAGCTTTATAGTAAGTTTTCAAATCAAGTAGGAAGATGCCTTCACGATATGTTGCTGATTCTGTTATTACCAGGCCTCTTCATTCCATTGGGAGGAGGTTAGGGATAGAGCCTTAGAATAAGTCTGAACCACTAGGAATGATATCGCTGCTGCATTTTTCTATTTTATTAATATGTAGAACCATATGTGAATCCCAAAGAAAGTTCATATGAGAAAACCCAAGATTGCCCTCACAGATCTAAGAGATAGGATAGAACTATTTATTGCTGGCTTCCTGTTTTGAAGACAATATTTGTTGTCTAGGTAATATCAGGATATTTTTTGGAGACTTTGTTTTTCTCTCTCGAGGGATGTTCTCAATCTTTTGGTGCTAATTTCCTCTTAATATAGTGTTATTTTTTTCCATACAAAATTTGAAGTAGAAGAAAAAAAATAAAGAACTGGTAGCCATTAACCAAAGCTGGCATTCTATTTCCATTTTCACAGTGAGACTACCATTTTGAGGAATTCAATATCCCTTTGTGATCACAAAAGTAAGGTGTAATTCAGGAGTTTTCCTGGAGTCCCCATTAGATATTATACAATGCATATTTTGTTTCAATATCATGGAGTTTTAACACAAATGTAAATAGAAGTTTAATTATTTATATAGATTCAATGTTAAATATAACAAAGACGGGAAAGAAAATACATTATTTTGATGTCATTTTTGTTTTATCTTTTCCTAACAGCGGATACTCTTCCTAATAATAGGTAGCCCATATGTCATTATAAAAAATTGTATTTCTAGAAATTCAGGTACCCCATCAACCAATCTTTGTATCTCCTCATATAATAACTTTTCCTGTGTGTTTATAGAGTTTTAAGTTCAGCGAAAAGAGTTTCAGAGCATTTTATTTTTGCTTCTATCTGGAGCCCATTCACATGTGTTTATCTTCTTGTTTTTAAGGGGGACCCCAGGTATGAAAGTAATTGCTTTTATTGCATTGAATGCTAAAAGGTATACAGCAATACATTCTTTTTGTATTTGTTTCTTAGAGCTGCTGTAACAGAGTTCCACAAACTGGGTGGCTTCAAATGACAATGAGACTTTATTCTCTCTCAGTTCTGGAGGCAAGAAGTCTGAAATCAGGATGTCAGTAGAGTCATGCTCTCTCCAAAGGCTCTAGGGATGGATTCTTCTGTGCCATCTAGCTTCTAGTAGCCCCTAGCATTTCTTGGCTTGTGGCAGCATCACTTCAGTCTGGGCTTCACAGAGGCAGAGATTGGAGTGATGCTGCCACAAGCCAGACTTCCTTCTGTGTCTGTGTCATTACATCGTATTCTTTTTGTGTGTATCTGCATCCAAATTTCATTCTTCATATAAGGACACCAGTAACAACAGATTAAGGCCCACCCTAATGATTTTACCTTAACTTGATGTCTTCCAAGACCTTCTTTGCAAATAAGGTCATATCATTTTTTAGTAGACAAATAATCTTAATATGTTATTAAAGTAATTGAATCATATGGAAAAATATTCTATTTAATTATTGTATTTTACAAAACATTTCAAAGGATGGATATAATTCAGAGATAACCATTAACATTTTTTGCATAGGCACAAAATAGTTCTAGTTTTAAGGACTACAATTATAATAGATATGAATACTGGCAATTTATGAGCTGAATGTCATTTATATCATATGTCAGGAGAAAAATTCTGTAGAAGATATTGTGGTCTAGTTTGGTTATAAGTAAAAAAAATGGTTAAATTATTAGGTGAGTTTATGTACAGATATATACTCAGTCTAACAATAACAGCAAAACTTAGTATGTGAATTTTAATAAACTATTTTTCTTTTGAGTAAGAAATTGTTTTCTTGATTAGTATTCTCCTGTAAGACTGCTTTAATTCTGTATTCTCTAGATATAAATGAGAATTGGGAAACAGAACTAAAAAGTAGCAAGTATCATATAACTTAATTAATTCACCAAGATTGCTTTGTGAGTTTGCAAATGCAACTGCAAGTGGGAAGTAAAGTATTTATAGTTTATTCATAAGTGTCCTAGTTGAAGTCTTTTTGTAAATAGGCTGGAGCCTAAATTTAATAACCTAATTTAATAACAATTTTGTCTTTATTGTTACTAGGTCAGCAGTTAGCATTTAAGATAAAAAATTGATGGGAATGAAAACTTACATTATTCAACTTTATGTGGTTATTTGTTATTGCCTAAACTCCATTGCTAATACTTATACTGGCTAATATTTCTTCTGATTTTTATTATGGGCCTAAGCTATTCTAAGCTTTGCAAGTATTAACTAATTTATGCTCAAAACAAGTCTAGCAGATAGGTAACTATTATTATCTCATTTTCTACATGATGAAACTAAGGAACAGATTAAATTTGCTTATGTTTATCCTTCTAATAACTACTGCAGTGCAGCTTTTTACAACGATATCGTTATTCCTCTTTTACCAAATTTCTGTGTGATTTTTTGATACATTTTTCTCTCTCTCTCTGTGCCTCAACTACCTCATTTATACAGTTATTTTAATAACATAAATAAAATAAATGGATTAAATTGGGATTTCTTATTGTTCGCAACACCAAAATTCTCTTTTTGGTGTTAATAGAAATTACTATAAAAAGAGAATTGTGGTCAAATACATTTGGGAAATACAACATCCTTCTCTTGAGGACACATCAGCATTGGGTCTGAGAATTTATGTAGCAAAAGCATTTCTTTCATTTGAGGTACTTTTTACAAATGTATATGATCAGCGATTTTTATAAAAGAAATGCCAACTAATAAAATGTATTTTGGAGACATCGTTTGGGAAATTCTGAATTTAGATCCTCTAAGGTTCTCTTGATCTCTAAAAATCCTATTATACGGTGTTTAAAGGAAGATGATTTGCTTGGTGCAGTGGCTCATGCTTGTAATCCCAGCACTTTGGGAGGCCCAGGCAGCAGAATCACTTTAGCCAAGAAGTTGAAGGCAGTGAGCTATGACCTTGACATTGCACTCTCCAGCCTGAGTGATAAAGTGAAACTCTCTCTTAAAAGAAAGAAAAAATAATAATTTCCTCTTTTTTGACACTTCTCGTAGTTTATCTATATGTTATTTTTTTGGAGCTCTTTTTCCAAGAGTTCAGATTATCTCTTTGATTTCCTTTTCAACTCTGCAAATCGTATTTACTGTTTTTTTCTCCCTACTATCACCTTCCTGGCACTACAAAATCATATTTTGTATTGATCTTTTCTCTGATCATTATGTTCAAATATATACAAATTCCCAAAATTCTAAATTATCTGAAACAATATTTCTCTCAAATGTCATTTATTCTTGGCCCTTTTATATCTACTGTGATTTAAGGGTTATATTGCATCTTTGTTATAAACTATGTCAAATCTATTAGGAAATAGGCTATCTACACACACACACACACACACACACACACACACACAGAGAGAGAGAGAGACATCTAAATAAATCACATTTTCGTTACCTTAGGAGATTCCATCCTCTCCTTAGGATACCGAAAGAAGGACTTAGAAAACTATCTCTTACACAGAGAATTTTTAAAAAATACACTGGAGACTTGTGGTTATATTGTTCTTGTTGTCTATATTAAAAGATTGTATAAATGCAATAGGCTTATTTTCATCTGTTGTTCCAAAACTGACATAGGTGTTCTTCCTCCATCATACCTTCTGCTGACCCCTTTCCTAGTATGTATTTTTTTAAGAAAATAACCCTTCTTTTTATATTTCTGTCTCCACTATTACAATATATATTTTATTTTATACCAAGTAATGTATCTTATTTGAAATTTATGTTCTGTGCTAAGTATAATAATTACAACCTAAGATATATAAGAGCCTGACATATATGGTACATACCAAATATAATCTAAGATATTAATAATTATTATTTGGACATTTCATAGTTTGAAAAAATAATTTTACTTCAGTAGTATTTCTAATAGTATTTTGATGGAACTTTCAAAACTTCTGCAAATAAGTTTTAGTATTATTTGTAATTTGCAGATAAGAAAACAAAAGCTTTAAATGATTAACTCAAAGAAAGTTATCATTACAATTGAAATTGAAGGTTATATAATATTTAGATAGGCAGAGGGCAGAGGTGAAGTCATTTCAGAGACCAAAAAAAAGCAAAAGTCCGGGGATGAAAGCAGCTATGACATATGTTGTGGGACATAAAAACATGCATTTTGGATAGAATAGGGAATTTAAAAGAAATATGTCAATTGTTCACCTATTATCTGGAAAATCAATCATCTTTTATTCTCTTGCAATTGTAAAGGCTCAGTTTTCTACATATTCATCCAATATTGTTCCAAATTTCAGGTTACATGATCATGCCTCAATATACGTATTTGCCTTAAATGTTTAAGAACAGATTGCTTTCTTGTCATTTGATCATTTGAACAATGTGAGTTCGACTTCAATTGATTATTTAAATTTTGGCCTACTGAACCATTTTTTAAATATAACCTTTTTCTGGAATATCTATGTATTGTGCATACAGATAAAGTGTACCCTTTGCTTATTTTCAGAGGACTCATAAAAAATAAAACTACCTAGGCAACATATATGTTGATTAAAGTTTGTACCATTTTTATATTTTTAATATATTTTCTTTCTGTGTGAATATTTTAAATGTGATGTGCAAAAAAAAGTCAAAATAAGTATCAGTGACTCAGCAAGAAAAGGCAAAAAATAAGCAGTGAATACAAGGAGTGGTAATTGGAATATTTCTCAAATGAAGAATATGTGAATATTTTATACACATAATAAAAGCTATAATATTAAAAAATACAAAAGCACTACCAAAAAAGATGACCATGACATGAGACATTGGCCAATTAATTTACCATATATGCAGAAAAGTCCCCTCAAATTGTAAGTGAAAGGAGACGTTGATAAGATATGCTGAAGAAATAATAAGACGGAAGAGAATCAGCAGGGGTAGGATATCATTATAACAACTTCAAGTTCTCTTTTAGACATAGTTTTTCTAACTTCTACATTTACCCACATGTTTATGTGTGTGTGCATGTGTGCGTATGTGTCTGTCTATGTATTATTTTGTGGAAATCAGCTTAAATGAACATTATTAAGTATTGTGGTAGGCAGAATAATGTCTCCCCAATATGCCCATGTTCTAATCCCCAAAACCTGTGAACATATTACCTACTTGCAAAAAGGACTTTACGGATATAATTAAATTAAGGATTTTGAAATGGGGAGATTTTCCCAGATTATCTGGGTGATTATATTGTAATCATAAGGGTTCTTATAAGAGGGAGATAAAAGTGTCAGAGCAGGAGAGAGATTTTTTGGTGCTGCAACTGCTGGCTTTGAAGATGGAAGAAAAGGGTATAAGCTGAGGTATGCAGGTATCACTAGAGACTGGAAGAAAGCCTCCTTGAAGCCTCCAGAAGGAACACACAGCAGTGTTGAAACATTTATTTTAGCTCCATAAGATCCATTTTGGTTTTCTGGCCTCTATAATTATAAGATAATGTATTCATGTTGAGGTAAGCCACTAAGCTTCTGGTAATTTGTTACAGAATCAATAGGAAAGTAATAAAAAAGTCAAACATTTTATGGTACCAATAAGGTGTAAATTTAAATCAGAATTTGTTATTCAGTCATAAGATCAGCATATATGATTAACACTGCTTACAAATATTTCACCAGAATTATTTTAGATTAGAAATAAACATGTTTAGGGGATGTAAAATTTAAGCAAAGGAAGTGATTTAATTAGAAAAGGTAACTTCCATTTCGGAAGAAACTTTCAAGTCAAAGTGAACTCATTGTTTCTGCTTTATTTTTGTAGAGCTTAAGTTTATAAACAGGACCAGAGAACTGTACAACTGAATAAACATCAGTGTACTGGAAATAACTGAAGTATTGGGATCAATATCATTATACACACTATTGTTTTGAGGTCACAGAACATGAAATCTCTGGGTACTTTCACCCAGCAAAATGCACACGTTAATAAGGCAAAAGATCGTGAATTTTTTTTTTTTTTTTTACTATTTTATTCCCATGTTGGCTAACACTGAGAAACTTATATTCTCAGTTGGATAAAACAAAATATTTTGGGCCAATATTTATGCTAGGATAAGTGAAGAAATAAGACAGTCACTCAAAGGATATCCTAGATGAGAGCATTTTGGTCAAATTTACAAATCAAATAGGGTATAAAAATGAATTTCCTTAATTTTAGCCATATTTTACAAATATTTTCACATAGTATAATTGCGGAAATAGGTCCATGATTTGAGCAAGAAAAGATACTCTACCAAAATATTAATATAATATCTTGCTAAATTGTCTCTTCAAAAGCATCACATTTTATTAATATTTTCTTATCCATGCCCTTCAGAACAAACATTTTAAGAGATAGCATGTAGTAGTATTTAAAACTAAAAAATCTTAGTTTTCATGGCTAAAACTTTGAGCCACTTTGCAAATAAAAATAAATTTTAATTGAGCCTTAGGAGTATGAAAATAATCAGCAGTAAATTGAACCTGCATAAAAAATTCTGAGGGAACTATTCTCAAGGTACTATACTAAAAATTTACTATCATGGAATGTGGAATAAATATTTATTAGAATCTTCTTTGACCCAAATGTCATTTTAGTGCATACTCATACAGTTAGTGATTGCAGTTATTTGTGAGATACAGTAGTGAATATACGTTTAATATTTTGGGGAAGTTGATTAGCTTTCCTGAATATTTCAAATCCTAGATTCTTAGATTTGAAGGAGACCTCCAAAATGGTCTTCTGTTCTAAATTGCAACATTCTATTTCGCAATACTCCTGATAGGTGACCATCCAGCCCCAGTTTGAAAAATACCATGAATAATCTCCTTCTTGATCTGACATTGGCAAACCAAACAGAAATAGGATAAAACAAGATATTATTTTAAAATTACATTATGCTGTTATTTGTCCACTGTATCACTATAGTTGCATTAGTCTGCAGTTGAAGGTATTACCTACCAAACTCATGCATTTTTCCACTATTTTATTCTTTATTGCATCTAAAAATGTATAGTTTATGTTGTAAATATATCATAATATTTATATCACCAGGTGTAGTGAAGTATAAACTTAATAATTCCCGTTAATGTCTGACCTGACACCTTATAGATGTTCAACAAATGTTGGTCCTGTTCACTTTTCATTTTTGAAAATATAGTATTTCATCTGATAGATACTGAGGGTTCTATTGATAATTCTTCAACTTTAAACATAATTTCAATTAGATATAAGCATAATTTTCATCAGATTTAATATGACTTCAATGTTGTGACTACTTAATATAATTTATATCATCTAATATTTGATTGAACAATATAAATTTGAATGTCACTTATGTCTCTGAAAGAACTTACAATTTTTTGAAAATTCATTCAGTTACAGTTTCTAATTTGATGAAATTAGAGATTTTTAGGATGCACTTTTTTTTTTGCAAATTTCACGGAACCTATACTTAATTTATGAGTTATTTTAAATTTTTTTTAACTACAGTTAGATATTTTCATTTTTGGGAATTATAGCACACTTTAAGAATTTTTAAAAATTGGCATAGTGTGTGCTACTCATGTGACAGTTGCACTAAAATCCTAGACTCCACCATTACACAATTCGTCTATTTAACTAAAAACTACTTGTACCCCTGAAGCTACTGAAATAATACAATTTTTAAAAAAGAATAAAAAGAAGTGTCAATGACTTTTTATCATTTTTCACATTGGCATTGTTACTGGTAGCCCATAAATTATAAAATTCGTGAGGCAATTGTAGATATACAGGGTTGTGTATAAATCTGATTCATAGACAATCTTATGAATTCTTACCACAGTAAGAAAAATGAATGGAAGTGTAATAGTAACTTTGAGGATGAAAGCTTATATAACTACTTTTGTAAAATACATTTCTCTTTAGCAGGAATCAAGGTTTTAATTTTTTGCTTGCTGTTTTCTTAAATTTTTATTTCGTACTTATTTATTTTGTTTTTGAGACAGAGGCTCACTGTATTGCCCAGACTGGAGTGCGGTGGCACAATCTTGGCTCACTGCAACCTCCGCCTCCGGGGTTCAAGTGATTCTCATGCCTCAGCCTCCAGATTATCTGGGACTACAGGTGCACACCACCACGCAATTTTTGTACTTTTAGTAGAGATGAAGTTTCACCATGTTGGCCAGGTTGGTCTCAAACTCCTGGCCTCAAGCAGTCCACCTGCCTCGGCCTTCCAAAGTGCTGGAACTACAGGCATGAACTGCTGTGCCTGGCCTAGAATCAAGATTTTTAGTTCACCTGGTACCATATCTAAGATAAATCTTAGAGCATTTAGGTACTTAATCCAAAAATATCTTTTTGCAGTATGCAACTGTCCCTGAAATCCTTGAAATAAAAAGTATAATTTTCTAACTAAAAATGTAGTTTTATACTATAATTTTTCTTTTAAATAACAGTAAAACATATCCATACCTTTTTTACTCTGACACCAGTGTATATGCACTGGAAAAGGAAAATTCCGTGTTTTCGTATATTTCATACGCAAATTTTCTTAATATTTTCAGTATTATCTGTAAAATTGCTTTCTTTACTATTTCTTTTGTATTTTGTCTGTTTTGCATGCATTAAAACAAAATGTGAGGGAGGACATTATTTTTGTTATTGTCTATTCACTGAGATAAACTGAAATGTATATCAAATTAGTCATTAACCCCCAAATTTACCTAAATGATTCCAAATATCCTAGTATTTCTCAAAAACAAATTGACTCAGTTTTGTGGTTTTCACTAGAGGTCCAGGATTGTATTGATGGCTGAATAATGAGTCAAGAAAATTGACCTATATGATATTTTTCCTCAGGAACTTATGCCAGTTAAAGTAATTGCATTTTATAATATAATTTTATTGTGAGTAAAATATAAACAGTCGACAATTAAAGTAAAATCATATGAAAATGGGAGACATATTTAACAATGTGAATATCATTGAACAAATGTCTGTTAACAATTTAAAAGTAGCAAAGAGGTAATCAAATAATTCAAAATCGTGATGTACTTCTTTATGCTTAGATTCAATTTTAAAGATGTACTTATCTGTAATTAGAGACTGTCACATTCAGTCATCTGAAAGGCAGTACCAGTAAGGATCATCTACCAAATTTTTAAGTCTTGAGAATAGGCATTTTGTATAAGTAAACTCCATTTGTTTGCTCCCTACAATATTCCATATATTAAAAATAACATGTGCCAAAAAGGCTTCACCTTAGAAAATCTGTACAACCTTTATGTGAACGTGAATGAACATTGTTTTTAGCAATAGCTTATTAGGAACTCTGACTTTCAAATAAATATGTGAAGATCTTTAATATATGAATATCAGCATTTTCCCAAGAAAGGTAAGTGGATGTTTATTATCTGTGAGTGAGATATATGTCAGTTTAGACATTTAAAAATAAATCACTCTGATTTAATGTTGTAATATAGATTATAAAAACATTCTTAAGCGGTGAAAATGATCTGCCAAATCGGATAAATAAAAAAGAGTGAAACAGATTTAATCAAAACATTCTTTCCATTGGAGGAGGGTGTTTTTGGTGATAGGAACTCTCTTCCCTGAGAAAATGGAAATGTATTTGGATTTAAAAATTAGAATCAACACCTGAATGAAACCATAAATCATATAAATGCAAATTTTACATGTATATTTTCATTACACTATTACCACTGTGATTTTAAATGTAGTAATTAAATACCAATAATTAATTTAGCATAATACCCCTGTTTTAATAAAGCAACTTTATATGGTGATTTTTGTTTTCTTATCCAAGCTGAATTATAAATAGTGATGATAAGATCACTAGCATCAGATGAATGAAAAACTGATTTATGCTGTACAGGTATACAACTCTTTATAAATAATCTTGCAACTTGATACAGAAAGTGTCTATAATTCTGGCATGTTTGACATTCCCATTCAGTCCAACAACTCATTGACAGATACTTAATTTGCTACTTCTTGAAGGTGTTGCTTGAAGTTTCCTTCTACTTGACAGGTGTCTGACAGTTCAGTCTCACTCAGAGCTTAACAAAATGGGAAAAGAATGCATTATCTAAACCCCTAGGTAATATCCATTTTATGTCATTTTATGACTTTGATAGTATCCAGGACTCAATTCTGTTCCTCTGGATAGTGAATAATGTGCACTTTTACTTGTGGCTTTTTAAGATATGTGTATATACCTTTAGATTTCCTTCAGACTCTATCTTGAAATGTCAAATCTTTATGCCCTGCAGTTCTTAAACTATAACTGATGTTTACAATATGGACTGTGAAGGAAATTATGATAGAAATATATTTCCTGGTCACCCACTGTTTTGGTCAATTTAGGCTGCTATAGCAAATTACCATAGACTGGGATGCTTAAACAACAGACATTTATGTCTAACAATTCTGAAGGCTAGACATCTGAGATCAGAACGTCAGCATGGTCAGGTTCTGGTTCAAGCCCTCTTCCTTGTTGCAAACAACCAACTTATATCCTCACACAGCAGAAAGAGAGCAAGCTATACAGGCACTTAATTTCATTAATAGGTTCTACTTAATTATCTCCCAAAGACCCTAACTCCATATGCTGTGGGGATTTGATTTCACATATAAAATTTTTTGGATATACAAACATTCAATTCATAACACCTACCAAAATTGAAATATTCATAATACAAATAATGCTCTTAGTATCTGGCATCTCTGACAAGTTATTTCAGCTGTTTTGCTTTTGAATACATATTTATATCCATGCAGATTTATCAGAATTCTTCATTTAACTTCAGTACACACACACGCACGCACACACACACACATATACTCACACACACTTTTTAAGATGTAAGCATATGATTTCATTTTAGAATCAGGCAGAACCATATTATAAGTCAGTGTCCACAGATAAAGTATCTAATATAAAACTGAGTTTCTAAAGGAAACGTATTTTGAGGTGAAAATCTGTTTAGCTTACCAGTGTCTATATAATATGTGCAAAATCCTTAACATCGCATTGAAAGATTCTTTGGATCTGATCTTACCATATATTTCTAGCCTAATTAATCTTCTACATTTACCCTGCCAGTTCTCTGTTCCTACTCATTGATTCCCTAACAATGTAAGCAGAGTTCCTTTGTTAAGGCATTCACAGAAAGTCTTCCCTATTCTTCTCTATCTGAAAAAAAATGTCCTCTATCCTTGGAGATCTAACCCAAAGTCCATGAAGCATTTTATTGATACTTTCATTTTCTGTTGCAGCACTTGCTATTTCTTTTATGCCATGGAGGGAGTGGGCACATTTTGTATTTGTGTCTTGTATTATTGTGACTTGATCCTTGGATTGGATCTTATTTTACTTTTGATGTATGTGGTAGTCAGAGGCCTACCAACAGATAGAACCCACACAGTAATTTGGAGAAAGTTTAACATAAAGAATAAGTAGATATAATACAGTATTTATGTAATGGAAGATTAGCTAGTAATAACTAAAGAGGAGTCTAAAGAATATAGTAATAATAATTATAAGGAGAAACCATTGCCTCTGAAGCTGAGAGGTACCCAAAAAGAACCTCTTCATCCCCTGCAAGGCTGATATCCAAACTTTATTTGTGAGGACATGCCTGTGGCTCACTGGCTGGTGGACAAATTGCTGAGGTGCTGGAACAGCAGGACTTGTTGGAAATGCTTTCCTCTGGGATTCCAAATAAGTCACCCATAGGGAGGATCCTAACCAGCAGCACTCCTCTTCAAAGCCATCTAAGGGGTGCCATCTTCGTAGAGGTGCCTCATTGGCAACACTTCACTGCTATGCTATCTGAGAGGGTAATGGAAAATGCTATCCACAAGGAGACTGCACACTGAAAGTTAATGCAAAGCAACTTAAGGGGGTGTGGAAGATGCCATCCACAGGAAGTGCTGGGCTTCGGAACTCACTGAAAAGCCATCAGACAGAGTGGGTGCTTCTAGCCACCATGTGCTATAGGAGCCAGGTATTAAAGAAGCTGTATGCTCAGAGGAGCACACTAGGACCAGAAAGAGAAACCTTTCTCCCTCTAGTGTCCCTCCAATGTCATGTACTGACAGAGCTCAAAATGTGCAAGTTCACAAGGGAGAAATATTTATCAAACCCATCTCCATTATTGTAGAGCAGGCAATAGGGGGTGGATTTGGATGTGATAATCAATGTATTCATAATTGGCACAATATACTTGTTTATTGACTCTTTGAACAAATCAGAATTTCTTACAAGATAGAAATACATTCTTAACATTCCTTTTGTGCCCAGGATTTTTTAAAAATCTCAAATAAATATTACTATATTTCTCCATCATATTCTTATTAATATGATATAAACTTTGACATTTTATGTGCACAAGATATATCCTAAGCATTAAAGATAACTGTGTTACATAAGTGCACATTATTGTGCTTAGTAAGTGTATGAGCATGTGTGGGCATATATGGGTGTATATAAAGTCAATATTTGATTTATGAGTGGCCAATTTGAAAATTAATAAAATGGGTTTGCTGAAAGCTAGAAGGTAGCTACTTTAAACATCAGAAAGACAAATGACAAGTCTTGGTATCAACTAGTTAAAAATATAAGTTTCTACCTTTGAAAGGATTATGCCACACATTGATTTTCCTATTAATTTAAATAAAGGTAGGTATAGGAAATTTACTTTAGTTTCCATCTTTGAATGTTATAAAATATTGTACTAACACATGTTGATTTCTGAAATGTTATAATCTTATTATACTTAAAGGATAACATTGGGGCTGGGTGTAGTGGCTCATGCCTGTAATCTCAATACTTTGGGAGGCTGAGGCAGGGGGATTGCTTGAGCAAAGGAGTTCAGTACCAGCCTGGGCAACATGATGATACTTCATCTCTACAAAATAAATAAATAAATAAAAACTAACTGGGCATTGTGGTGTGTACCTGTAGTCCCAGCTACTTAGGAGGCTGAGGTGGAAAGATCACCTGAGTCCAGGAGGCTGCAGTGAGCCGTGACCATATCACTGTACTCCAGCCAAGGTGACAGTGCAAGACCCTGTCTCAAAAAAAAAAAAAAAGAAAAAAAAGAAAAAACAAAAAGCCAAAAAAACGACCAACCAAAAAAAAAACCCCTCACAAACAAAAGAGCAATATTGTTTTTAAAAGTACGTTTTACTGGCCAAGCATGGTGGCTCATGCCTGTAATCCCAGCACTTTGGGAGGCCAAGGCAGGTGGATCACCTGAGGTCCGGAGTTCGAGATCAGCCTAGGCAACACGGTGAAACCCCATCTCTACTAAAAATACAAAATTAGCCGGGTGTGGTGGCACATGCCTGCAATCCCAGCTACTTGGGAGGCTGAGGCAGGAGAATCACTTGAACCTGGGAGGCGGAGTATGTGGTGAGCTGAAATCGCACCATTGCACTCCAGACTGGGCAACAAGAGTAAATCTGTCTCACCAAAAAAAAAAAAAAAGTACATTTTACTAAAGATGTACCTTAACCCATTTATGCCTAAGGTACTTTAACCCATTTGTCTTCAAATTTATTCACGTTAAAACCTTATTATTGCTCATACATTAATGAATGTTTCCTTGTTTTCAGGTTTATGTATACTGATTGTCTGTTATATAGCCAGGCAAAATAAATGTCAGAGTTTGGTAAAGGTTTCCACAAGGAGAAGGGAGGAGTGTTTGCAAATGAAGGTTAAGTATGCTAAAATTACAAAAATTACAAATATCTTAAGTATTTTCTAAGAAATGATGCGTAAATATTTGCTACTAAAAGAGTTCTGGCATTTGATTCATGTGGTCTAGATTCAAATTCTACCTTTTCATTCACTGTTTAAAGTTTACATAACTCTTCTGGAAAATGGGGATTCTAATAGTACTAGTTTATGAAAGAGTTTTTGTGGATTTAGTAAAAGATTAAACTCATTAACAACTTACAAAGCTCTGCTGTATTGAAAATTGAGGAGAAATAACTTTACAATAAATAAAAACTGTTAAATTTAAAAACAGGGATATAGTGTGCATGTATCTGCAATTCTTCTCTCTCTTCTAAGGTTTACTTTGTACATAACTACCTAGCTGCCCTTCATGTACCTTAGAACTTCATCTACTATCTTTAAAATCTAGTCCCATGTTTTAACCATCTTGGATGGTTAAAACCTTCAATGACCTTCACCTAGTTACACAATTCAGGGACCCAGGAGTCACCATTAACCCTACACTACTCACATTCACATCCAGTTGGCCACTAAGTCATGTTCAATCTGTCTTTTAAAATTCAATTTAGTATGTTTCCTTCCGCATATTCACCCTTAAAATTTTCTTTAACTGTAAATATCAGCAATTCTATATATTTTTTCTTATTTGGCTTAATTCATTTAGTTTTTCACTGCATTTTATCCCCGCTTTTATCAGCTACATTGCTGTGGGTTTAAAAAATTATAATTGGATCATATTATTCCTCTCTACAAAACTTTTAATGCCATTCTCTCAATACACCTTACTCCTATTGCCTTCAGGATAAAGTTTATACTTATCCTAGATGACATGACTTTATCCATAGGATGACCTTACCAAAACCTTTAAGTTCTAGTCGTAACCTACCTGTCTAGCCATATCTCTCATAAGGCCATATCTCCTCATAAACATCTAATGCTTAATTTTATGAGAATTGCTGACAATTCCTTGAGATTGTTTTTTATGCTTCCTTATTTTTTCAAATCTTATATATTATCTGGAATGCCATTATAATAATGTTTAATTGATTTGTATCAACACTACTGGGATTTGTTGATGGCTTCTTACCTTATGTTGTTAGATATTCGGCTTTTTTTTTTTTTTTTTTTGGAGAGATGGTGTCTCACTATATTGCCTATGCTAGTCTCAAACTCCTTGGCCCAAGTGATCCTCTCCCTTGGCCTCTCAAAGTGTTGAGATTATAGGTGTGAGCCCTTGCGCCCAGGCTTGCCAATTTTTTTACACATATTATTTAATGTAAGTTCTATGGCAATTTAGTGAGGAAACAGATACAGAGAAGTTTTATTTCACGTCCAAGTTTACAGAATTATAAGTGGTAGAGTCAGGCCAATGTTATGTTTGCCGCTAAAAACTATGTTATCCAAAAGATGCTGCAAAACTGACCTCAATCATATTCATCTGTGTGAAACCTTTTGTGACACATCTACATATGAGATATTGATAATCATGTTGTCTTTTGTGTTATCACTATATCCACAACTGTTTCTGTTATCTCAGGTGTCACATTATCTAAGGTGTCACACTAAACTTCAACTGTGAACTTTATGTCTGTTATTCCCACTTAACTATAAACTGATAAGCAGAATAACAGTATTTTAAAAATCATAACCTCTTGCCCAGTGTATAGTTAGTTCTCAATAAATTACATTTGAATGAATGAATGAATAATACAGATTCCTTCTTTTTTTTTGTATTCAACTTCACCCATACAAGAGAGACTAAAAGTGTCGTTAGCTATTATCTTTGTATTCAGGAAACATTAAAAAAGAAAAACGGCATTTGAGATGGGTGTTGAAAGATAATGATGGAGAATTTTGACAGGTGGAGGTAGAATGAGAAAAGGCATTACAAACGAAGGCCCAACTTAATAAGAGCTATTTTGCCTATACTAATGGACAGTTAACAGTCTGATTTGGTGTATTGCTTGGAAATGATCTTGCTCACAAACTTATTAGCTGTTCAATTTAGTTTTAAGTAAATGGGCAAGTGGCAAATATATGAGGAAGTCAGAGGAACCTTTCTTATATTAACTTGATGAGTCGCTATACCATTGAAATCTCTTACCTCACCCAGAGCAGCCCCTCTGGAAGTGCTCTTTCATACTTCATGTCTCTTCTGGGTGTGTGAGGCAAACATGAAGGTTATATCAGACGCATATGAATATACTCAATGAATTTCTGCCTATGGACAACTACCCTTTTGCAATACTTATTTGAAGCATGTTTTCTACATGAATAATATCTTGAAGCCCAAATTATATAATTGTATCTGTAATTTATCTGCTTGATATACCCTTCACAATAATTCTATAGCATATAATTTTTCTCATTTTTAAATATTTATGAAGAAGCTTATGTTGCAAGAGCTTCATTCTCACTGTATATACCTGAATGCTGTGATAGGTTAGTAATGGGCTCTGAATCAGAACTATTTATTTCTATCCTACACCAAAGCCCTTGTTTTATAAACTAGGCAACTTTACTCCCAGCATGAGCATGAGCAAATGTTACGGCAATAGGAAAGCATACTATCATTCAAAGAATTATCTAGAAAGTGGATAATTTTGGCCAAATCTGAGATTCTCAGTGCTGTTTATACATCACAGTCACCCATGGGAGGTTTTAAAACTTATGCTCAGACATCATCACAAATCTCCACCACAGACAAATTCAACCCCAATTGCTGAGAGAGGGGTCCTGGCATCAGAAGTTTTTAAGCTCCTGAGTGATTCTAATGTGCAGCCAGTACTGAGAACCACTGGACTAAAATGAAGGGCACATGTATGGGGGCGCCATGAAGAGTGAATAGGGTTTAAAAAGGAATATTAGAATCACATGGGCAGGATAAAACCCAAACAGCCTCACTCAGTAACTATGTGATCTTGGGCTAGTTACTAAACTTCTTGAAATCTCTATTTTCCTGTAAGATGGGGATAAACTAAAGCATGCAAAATACTTAGTATTTGGAGTCAGTTTAATTAATGGTCATTCTTACTATTTAAAAAAACAAAATAAATTTGAAAAATGATAATAGGACTATGTTGTGGAAATATTTGACTACCAACTGCAGGAAAGGATATTACTACGACAGCATAGATGACAAAAACAAATTAGAGATATATTTTTTGCTCAGATGCTTAAAATATTTTTTTCTTTTCATATCTTGTTTGCAGTTAAGTAATCTTTGGTATTAAGCAGTTTTAGTTGCAATAAGCTTATAAATTATTAGTACTCCATAATGAAGAGAAATGATAAAAGTCTGTCTTGTTTTGATAATATGTGAATAATAGTGAGAATTATAATGTGCTTTCTTTTACTAAGCATCAGATATTTTTCAGATGAGTAGAATTTCGATGAGTTAACTACCAATTGCGTAGTACCATTTACAATCTCATTTTTCAAAGACACTGTCTTGAAACAATCTAGAACTGACAAATGACAACATAAGATACTCTGCTTTGCATATTAAAAGACTTTCACATTCAGTTCTCATTTGGTTCTGCCCACAGCCCTGAGACATGGGAATTAATGAGTTTTATAAAGTTTATTGGTTTTTAGGGGAGAGGGCTATGACAAGAATCCTTCCCTTCTAACTTTGAATGTAATGCTTCTTTTATGACACACATACTTATTTGGAATATGTTGAAAGTCTAGAAACTAAGAATTAATATGTAGGCAAAAGGACCAGTGCAATGCTATGAACTCGGTGTGAGTAGATCTTAGGGATTCTAAAGGGCACTCTAATGCCTTTAGATTTAAGCTGAAAGTCAGAGAAACAGTTAAGATAGCAGAAACCTAAAAATTCTCAAAATATCAAACAGGCAGAGTTAACTCTACCAAAGTCAGAATGACTCAAAACACTGTTAGCAGCAAATGAAAACAAAGAAAGAAAACAGCACTATGCAACCTCTGGTTTGCTTATGGTACTTACTAGAAGTGAGTAGTCTTGGCTGCAATGAACTTTATAGAAAGTGTTTAGCTTAGAGAATGTCAGAATCCTATAAATACCCTGGAAATAGCAGGTGGCATAATGTCTTCTGCAGTCTCGTTTCAGCAGATAAACTTCTTCAGTTCTATTTAGAATGCATGTTTTGTACTACGGTTGATATTTCAGGCAACAGTGATGTATATACAAGTATCTTCAACATTCTATTAATTTCAGGTTCAATTTTTATGGAAATCAATATCTATTAAAATTATCCTGTTATAATTAATAATCTTAAATTGTACAAAATTCCTATTCTCTTGTATCAGTATAATATCAAATTAGATGTCTAAAAATCTAATCTGATTTTCAAATTAACAAAATAACCTAGAAGCAATACTATAATCATCTTCTCTAATATATATACTTAAGATAAAACAGCTAATTATAAACAACTTATACACGGAAGTATGCATAAATATTGTGATTTTTACTTAACACAGTGATAAAGAAATTGATACATTTAAATAACCATATATATAGCCAATTTGAAATTTAGGTATACTCCAAAAGTAGATATTTTGAATTGATATGTTTAACTGGCTTAATTCAACATAATTTAGGCCAGATATTTCATAAAATTTTGTTTATTTCTAAAGTAATGAGTGCTTCTTGTAAATAATTCCAATACAAAAATATGTGGAGCAAAATGCGACATTAAGAAGCACACCAAAATTAGGATGGTCAGCGCCTCTGGCAATGAGGGAATGGGATTAGAAGAGAGAACAAAATGGTTGACAACCTTATCTGTCATGCTTAATTTATTTCATAGATAAAGTTAAAATGATGAGATGTTTCTATTGATAATCATGGATTCTATGTAAGAATTTGTTACAGTATTTTTGTAGCTGTTTGTGTTTTTTAAGTTTCTCAAAAGTGTTTAAGATTTAAATTTGACCATATTACTAGGTAATTGATCTTGATTTCAGTTAATACCCTGGAGTTACATAAACAGAAATTTAAAATAATATTTTTGATTCTACAAGCATTCCACATTCATTAATGTAATACAAGAAAACCAGATCATTCTACTGTGATCAACTTACAAATTGTGTTGGAATCTGCCTGCATATAGCCCACCCCCTCAATAAGGCACCATAAAAGCTATTTTAAGTAATATTCTCTCAATCATAATAAAACACACATAGCAAGACCAAAAGGCAGTGATTCCTTTTTCCATTTCCAACTTGTCCTCAAGCTAAGCAGTCCGGCAACTCAAGCAAAAACTGTGTTTCATAATATGAACAGCCACTTAAATACTTTCTCCCCATCTCTTTATGTTTCACTGCTGGGGAAGTTAATAATGATTAAAGTAGGAAGATTTTTTGTTTTAAATCAGAAAGTCAGTTGAAAGAAACCTAAAGTTCTGCCATAAATATCTAGCAGGTGCTGATGGCCACCTGCCACACTTGCACCAGATTGTCTATGTAGCCAGCAGTCTGGCCATCAGCAGACCAGAGAGGTGCAATGGGGAGTCTCTGCCTTGCTGCAGATTCCGATAACTTCTTGCTTAATTTCTATGGTGGTCTTGCCTTGTAAGTCCCAGATGTTGATGCTGAGGCCTGTGGTAGCTTAGAACCAGTAGCAGTTGAGGCTAAAGCACAGGGCATTGATGATATTCCCACCATATAGCATATCAAGGTGCTTGCCTTTGTTGAGGTCGCATGGCATGGCATGGCATGGCCAGCATTGCCTCCAGAAGCACAGAGGGATCCATCTGGAGAGACAGTCACAGTGTTCAGATGGGCTGTGTGGCCAAAGTGGTTCATCTTCAGCTTGCAGTTAGCCAGATTCCGTACCTTGACCAGCTTGTCCCAGCTACAGAGGTGATAGTGTTGCTGCCGTTAGGTGAGAAGTGGACATAAGACACCTACTCTGAGTGGCTCTCCACCTGGACAGTGTATTTGTATATACTCAGGGTTATAACCATAACTAGACGGTTTTATCTCAGGATCTAGAGACAATCTACAGGTTGTCAATGGAGAAGGCCACACTCAACATGTCCTTGGTATGGCCTACAGATCATCTCATAGTGATGCCCTTTGTCAGATCCCAGAAGCACAGGTTTCCATCTCAGGAGCCTGAGAGGAAAAAGTGGCCACCTGAAGAGATGATTTTGTCATAGACAAAGTGGGAATGACCCTCCAGGGCATGCTGTGGGATGCCATAGTTGGTTTCATCCCTGTTCAATGTCCACATGATGATGATTTTGTCTCAAGAGGTGGACTGTATCATGTCCAGGGCACTAGCGATCTGGTTACTCAGGTATTGTGGCCTTCAAGAGTGTCACAAAGGGTCATCTGCTCTGTCATGGTGGTGGTGAGGTCAGGTGTCACTGCAGCAATGACGATGCCACTCAGAGAGACCAGAGGGACAAACACCACAGCCAGTCCTGCCACAGCCCTGCCACAAAAAAGTAAGCCAAGCAGGGAAATTTTAATACATGAAGAATACAAAATATAGGCATAGGATGGAATAGTTTCACTAATTTAGAGTCTATGTGAAGGGCAATATTGGAGAAGGTAATTATGTACAAAAGTATCTTGGAGCTGGTTGAATTGTTTGCCCTTTGCCCTTTATGAGTCACATATATATGGAGAAAAGAAGTTGTCTATTGCCAATTGGTACAAGGATTAAAATTAGGAACTATGAACATTTCATGGCAGAATTTTTGACAATATATAAGTAATGAAAAAAGCAGCCTTTTATATTTAAAATATACAGAGCTTATCTCTTATTTGCTGCCAATCCCTAGCACCCTGTACATGATTGATCTATTGATATTTGCTAAATTTGTTAAAGGACATTAATAACTTATTGAATCCATAATAGGTGACATGAGAGAAATCAGCTCAGGGAAGCAAATTATGCTGTCTATAGTCACACAGGAAGAAAGGTTGGAACCTGGATGGCAACACGGGTCTGTTTGACTAGAAAACTCCAATCCATCTTCTTGTCAACTGAATAGTATTTATATTTATTAGAAACAATCACTGAAAAGTTCTAGATTAAAAATGTATGCAGATCATCGCACAATAAAAAAAATCTTACATCTTCCTTAAGTTATGATTAATTTTAGTGTGTCAGTAATAAGATAAATTAGTTGTTTGGTAAAGAGGTGCTAATCTGATAAACTCTGAAATTCCTTCTAAGCCCTTTTGTTTATTTATCTTACCATGGATACAAAAATGGCCACAAAATAAAAGAAGGATGTGACTATTTTCCTAGCAGTGTGCATTGTCCACCCCAGTGCCTGACAGGTCGAACTCTTTGTGATGACTCCAGAATACTCTGAATCCCATCAGTAATTCCTTCCAGTGTTGACAATGAAATTTATAATAGGGACTGGTGGTAGTAGGAACAGGGATGGTGTCTATGGGGTTGCCTAATAACTAATATTATGGATAATATCTAATACAAAGGGATCTTCAATCTGGCTGGTAATTCAGGGGAGATAGGATGAAGTGAAACATCTCTGAAATGTCTGAGCTAGATAATGAAGGTTAGGCCAGGTGAACAGGAATGTTAGGAGTTAGACCTGTAGGCTAAGAAAGACGTAGATAAAGGCATTTTTGCCTGCTTAGGCTGAGGTTCTCTTCCTTTTTAAATAGAATCCATAAAATATCATTAGGTTCTTATATTTGTTGGAGGTTATTAAAATTTATCATTACTTGTGTATTTGAAAAATATATGATCTTTTTTATTATCTCCAAATGTTTAAGTCTCTGCTGTGTAGTAGCTATGATTTTTTCCCCATTTCTTTTGTTTGTTTGTTTCTAGCAGTTTTTGCCAGCTATTCCCTGGTACCTGTGACACCCTTTTTTGCTAAGAAAATACTTCTGTCTTGGGTGCTAGTTTCATGGCTAGCGTTTTATATTCTCAAAATAATAGATTAATTATTAACATGTTTCTGAAAATAAACTTATTATTTATTTCAAAATTTAATAACAGTTGAAAGCCATTAATTGCTCTTTTAAAAAACTAAAGAAAATTATAATTATCAGACCCACCTCAAAGCTCTGCCTTTGTCTCTTATCAGTCCATTCCCCTTGCATTTATGTGTAACAAGTTTACTCTTTTAGTTTATGTTAATTGCTGATGTATCTACTCATAAACTACTGTATAAATAATATTACGAATTTGGATTGACTAAGAAATTAACTTTAAATTGCCTCTATAAACATAAAACTTTACCTTTAGATATTGTTTTTTAGGAAAACCCATGAAGTGCTCCTTTGTAATTAATAAAATAATCAAAATAGGTTGTTAGAAAAACTCTTAAACACATTGATGCTATAGCAATAATGATATGATAACCAGATAAATATATGAAAGTTTATAATCCACAATTTATTTTTCATATCCACAAATTTCTTAATAAAAAGGTATTAACATGTATCCCAGAACTTAAAGTATAATTAAAAATACATAAATAAAAATTTTTTTAAAAGTACTAACATATATCTGCCCATTTAAGAAATATTTCCATGACAGACACTTAGATACTCTGCAAACAATCGTCCACCTCTTCTTCTGATTTAGTTCATGTATTATGCCCAGGGATGAAAAACCAGTAGTAAACCAGGGTACAACTAGCCTAAAGAGAACCTTTGCGCAAATTACAATAAAAAATCATCCTATGAACTCAAGGATGATGAACAGAAAAAAATTCACCTTCCATTGGGGCTCACAGTCTGTTGAGAAGAATCCAGACTGAACTTCAGCCCCTACTAAAACTCTTGGCCAAGTACCAAGTTACATGAACATATGCAGCAGCTCTGCTTATCAGGTGTGCTATGGCACCGAGGAGGGTTACAAATATGCTGAGACATTGATTCTTCAGCTGTCATGACAGCGAAGTAAGTCTTAACATGGCCAAATGCCATGAACAGAACACCTCCAGGCTTCTGCAGTCTTGTCTGTTTGCTCCAACATCTCATACCTCTATCATTATTTGCTATGTGACATGACACAAGAAAGGCTAAAACCAGTCTTGGTCATACTGTTCCCATTCACATATGGGTATTTAAAGGTAGATATTTTAGTAAGCTAGGTTGCATATTATTCCCATATAAATGAGAGCCACCTCTGCCCCCAAAAGAAACCATGTTGTCAAAATAGCATGTAATGCAAGGAGCCAAGGCAGCCCATATGCAGGCCTGAAGGAATGTTCAATAGACACCTGGACATTGTGCCATCAGCAAAAAAGGAAACAGTCTTCATGTTCTTAGCAACACTGGGGAACTACTTAATTCATTTTCTGGAGCCCATGTTAGGAGAAATATTAAATGTCCTAACTGCTTAAGCCACTTTTGGTTTGATATATTGCTACTTGTAGCTGAAAGTATCCTGAGTGTTCCAACTTGGCACTCCTTCAGTGAGTACTCAGTACAGCAGCCAGAGTGATCCTGTTAAAACACAAGTGGCATCTTGTCACCCTTCTGCTCAAAATTCTCAGTAGTTTTCTGTTTCATTCAGAGTAAATGCCAAAGTCCTTTTTCAGAGCTAGAAATCCCATGTAATCTGCCCTTGTTCTGTCTCCTCCTTTCCTCCTACCTTCTCTGAACTCACTCCTACTTATTTCTCTTTGTCCATTTTATTTAAACAGACAAGGTATGCATCCAACTTAGGGTCTTTGCACTTGCTATCCTCTGCCTTGAAAACTCTTTTCCCTGATAGCTTCATGGATTGATTCCTAAGACTCTTTTGCTCTTTACATTAATCTTCCTCTCTCATTGAGGCTTTTCCTGGATGCACCATCTAATGACGTTCCAACCAGCAATCCCTAACACACCATATTTTCTATCTTCCTTCCTGCTCTATATTTGTCCACAGTACTTCTGTATAACATGTTTCATTTTTTAATTAATTATCTCATTTGTGGTCTGTTATTCCCACTGGAATGTAAGTTCCAAAAAGAAGTGATTTTTGCCAGTTTTGTTCCATACTGCATGTCCAGTATCCATAATAGTACCTAGGACTTAGAAGGCTCTTGATAGATATTTGTCAAATGCATGAATCATAGCAGTTAAGCTTACTAGACTACTTGCATTACATTATTCTAGCTTTGAATGTGACAATTTATAATTATCTGTATAAAATAACCAACATATTTAAATTAATTTAGTACTTTTGTACAAAACCTTATATTGATTTGCAAATCAGCTGATTTAAAATGTCAAGTATTACAACATGAGTTTTTCATATAACAATTAGAAAGACTTAGGCAATCTGATTTTATAGACTGGTAATTGGTTTGATTGATCTAATGTTATTTCCTTTATATCCAAGTGTTCTCATGGTGTGGCCTTGGGATACTATGAGTTCATTGAGAAGAGTTCATTGATATGTTTTAGGTTCCATATTCTAACTGAGATAGGAGTTTTTATGTTTCATCAAAAATATCCAAAATTATATGGGAAGGCTGTTGAAATACTCTTCTCCCCTCCAGTTACATTCCTGTATAAAGCTGGGCCTTCCTCATATTTCAATTCATGTTTCTTAACAAATTGAGTAGAAAATCAGATAAAAGAATCCACTTATCCTCTATTAAGTCAAATACCAAGGGATTTGCAAGTGTTAGGCAATTAAACTATTCTATTTTATTTAAAACCATTTATATTTATCCAAAAAATATTTGTTAGTTATATTAACGTTTAATGAATTTATTATTAATGAATGAAAAAGCATATATATTGGAAATTATCAGGTTAATTTTGGGTGCAATAAACATCAACAGGTATAATCCACATAAACAAAAACTCTTTGGAGAACTCAATACTTTTTAGCAATGTAAAGGGATCCTGCGATTAAAAAAAGAAAAAAAAAAAGGAGGGAGTCAATTTTTGTTACTATGTCCCTTCTGTCTTTATTTGTTAAAACATTTATGTGTTTAACACCTCCCAGCCCCGTCAAGACCCGATGTTCTACCATCCTGGTAGTGTCTTCACACTACTGGGTTTTGTTTAAATGCTAAATAGCTTTTAATCATATTAACTTAAATATGATTTTTTTTCTCCAGCCAAGACACCAATATTTCAGAGAAGCCATTTCATGGCAGTGACTCACACTTAATTGTTGCATCTGATGCCCTTAAGAGGGTACAAAGCAGTGTAAATGCTCAACGAATAAAAAAATGAATTAATGAATGAATGATATATGAAGAGATGCATATAAGCACTTTCCTTTTAGCTAAAATAAATCTAGTTTGCTATTTTATGTTTCAAATTATTTAACATAGAGCTTGTTATATTGCTGACAGTTTTCTTTCTTTTTTAAACTTGCAGGAATATGCTGTCAAGTCATTTGTTTGGTATGAATCTATAGCTAAGTAACCAATTTTGATAGTTAACTTGATAGTTAATGTTGAGAATGTCAAAATATATCTCCACAAATGATCAGATTAATAGATATGTAAGAATTCCTATTGCAGATTCAGTTGCAGGAACTTCCTGCTAGGCTTTCTTGACTTCAATCTCCAACTAAAAAGTCTGAGAAACTGTATTCCCCTACAACTCCTCAAGTAATTGGTAATATTGGTCAAGGATTGTTACCTAAATAAAACCAAAGCCGATTACATTTGAGTTGCTAAAATCAAAATAGGACTATACTGATTTTAGTTCCCAGGTCCACTTTGACTCTTCTACCAGTCACTGGCAACCAAAGTTTATTAAGTTAAATTTATTCAGAATTCATAATGACTTTATTGTAGAAATCTGCGAATAGATTTGCACTTGATAGATAGACAAAAATTACCTTTGTTAGAATTAGTAAATTAATAGTTTTAATTGGATTAGGTAGGGACTTAAGATGAAACTGCTTAACTTATTTAAGAAAACAACTTGGTCTAAGCAGTCTACTAGAGCACTTGTATAGAATAGTGTGCTAATTATGTGTTTCTTATCTCTTCATTAAAGTAGATTTGTCAGAATCATTCTTTGGCAACATTGTTTAATAACTGGTTTATATTGCTTTATAGCCCTGAAGGAAATACATTCATATTTGGTTATAAATGCCCTACATTTCTGACTTTTAACTAATTACAGATGATAACTTCCTCACCCCAATTAACTCAATTAATGAAGTTTTACATTTTTTTCTTTTTCTCTTGTGTGATTTTGGTAATGTTAATCAACACTGAAAAACATTGTTTTTCAAAAATTTGTTAGCTTTTTTTATGCTCTATTTTAGTACATGTTGAAACAGGTATAAGTAACTAAAAGAAGGCAAACAAGTGTCTGTACATATTCTTCACCCACTTTTTGATGGAGTTGTTTGTTTTTTTCTTGTAAATTTGTTTAAGTTCCTTGTAGCTTCTGGATATTAGACCTTTGTCAGATGGATAGATTGCAAAAATTTTCTCCCATCCTGTAGGTTGCCTGTTCACTCTGATGATAGTTTCTTTTGCTGTGCAGAAGCTCTTTAGTTTAATTAGATCCCATTTGTCAATTTTGGCTTTTGTTGCAATTGCTTTTGGTGTTTTAGTCATGAAGTCTTTGCCCATACCAATGTCCTGAATGGTGTTGTCTAGGTTTTCTTCTAGGGTTTTTATAGTTTTAGGTTTTACATTTAAGTCTTTAATCGATCTTGAGTTAATTTTTGTATAAGGTGTAAGGAAGGGATCCAGTTTTCTGTTTTCTGCATATGGCTAGCCAGTTTTCCCAGCACCATTTATTAAATAGGGAATCCTTTCCTCATTGCTTGTTTTTGTCAGAAGACATTTATGGGGCCAACACACATATGCAAAAAAGGTCATCATCACTGGTCATTGGAGAAATGCAAATCAAAACCACAACAGGATACCATCTCATGCCAGTTAGAATGGCAATCATTTAAAAGTCAGGAAACAACAGATGCTGGGGAGGATGTTGAGAAATAGGAACGCCTTTACACTGTTGGTGGGAGTGTAAATTAGTTGAACCATTGTGGAAGGCAGTATGGCAATTTCTGAAGGATCTAGAACCAAATACCATTTGACCCAGCAATCCCATTACTGGGTATATACCCAAAGGATTATAAATCATTCTATAAAGACATATGCACACATATGTTTATTGCAGCACTATTTACAATTGCAAAGACTTGGAACCAACCCAAATGTCCATCAATGATAGACTGGACAAAGAAAATGTGGCACATATACACCATGGAATACTATGCAGGCATAAGAAAGAATGAGTTCATGTCCTTTGCAGGGACATGGATGAAGCTGGAAACCATCATTCTCAGCAAACTAACACAGCAATGGAAAACCAAACACCACATGTTCGCACTGATAAGTTGGAGTTGAACAATAAGAACATATGGACACAAGGAGGGGAACATCACACACGAGGGCCTGTCAGGGGTGGGGACAAGGGGAGTGAGAGCATTAGTAGAAATACCTAATGCATGTGGGGCTGAAAAGCTGGAAGATGGTTTAATAGGTACAGCAAACTACCGTGACACATATATACCTATGCAACAAATCTGAACATTCTACATATGTATTCCAGCGCTTAAAATAAAATTGAAAAAAAAAAAAGCAAAACTAGCACTGAGGAAACACCTACAGCAAGCCTGGGACTCATAAACACTCCCATATTTTCTAATATAATTCTCAAAACAGTGTCCAGTTACTTTTAAGAACAGAAAATGAACTGAGGCTAAGAACAATAAATTATTTCTCCAAGATCATGCAGTAAGTAGGACAACTGGGATTTACATTTTTTTTTTATTCTGAAAGACTCCTTATGTCTTACTTCAAAATATTTCTATGTTCTCTAAAAAGTGAACTGAGCTAAGCCTACGTTTTGTGGTGCATAAACCATACCAACATACCAACATCATTATGGCATTAATCATTCATTATGATACCACTTTGCTTTATGTTCCAAGGTATTCACTGTCTTCTAGATATTTTTTATTTTATCGTGAATAATTTCCTTATTTAAGCATACTATTATTATTATTTTAGTATTAATAATCCAACTTTATCAAAACACATTTTTTATTTCTCATTTAAAAATATCTTTAAACAGTCATAAGTTAAATAACTGTTCTCAGCACAGACTGCTATGGGCAGATGCCAAGAAATAAGTTCTGTTGAGTTTACTAAGAGATTCTTCATAGTTTTATTCTTTAAGTTGTTTTCTTTCTAATTTTATGGTTTTATTACACTCTTATTTAAACTAAAGCAAAAATACTTATTCTCCCTAGGTCTACAGTCTTCATCACTTTAAGAGGAAAACAAAGCTATTCCACTTAAGTATCTGGGTATTGCAATAATTCATTGTGTAGTTACAGAACATATCATAGAGCAGTCATCTAACCCTTCTCTCAGACAGCCATTCAAGGCTGCCTATGTCTTTCTCAGGAGGAGATAGAATGGTTAAGCTGTCATTATCTTCTAGTGCCACTGAAAGGACAATAGTTTCAATGCCATATTGCCTGACATTTAAACTGATATACCTTGGGATATTGAGAAACAGAAGGGACTAGGGGAAGGAGAGAGACAGTTTTTAAATTGTTACTATATAAGAAGATTCTAGCATTTTTTCCCACTCTGAATTTTAACTTGCATTCCATGTAACAAAAAATAGACCATGTAAAATGAATATCATCATTTTATGTCTATTCTTTTATATCACTGTGAAAGAAAGCAATAGAAATTTACCAAAGAACCAAAGGATTGTGAATGACTTTTCAGAATATGAGTGAGTATGCTTCACAGAAAACCAAAGAGCTGCTCCCCTAATTACTAGTGGCTGGTCTGAGAGATGCCAAATGACAATGAGATTAAAAAGGTAATGTACAACTCAACAAAAATGTGAGCTAAATGATTGGAGATCCAGCTGTAGTATAAAGTTAAACACTTTTACTCTGTAGTCAGAGAAACCTGGATTCAAATGCCAATTTCATTTTTTTTTTCAAACCTGCATGGCTTTGAGCAAGTTAACTGGCAGAAAGCTTATTTTCCTTATCTATAAAATGATTCCAGGCATGGTGGCTCATGCCTGTAATCCCAGTACTTTGGGAAGCTGGGGCAGGAGGATCATTTGAGCACTGGAATTTGTGAACAGCCTGGACAATGTAAGGAGATGCTGTCTCTACAAAAAATTAAAGTAAATTTAGCTGGGGGTGGTGGTACATGCCTTAGTTAGTCCTAGCTACTTGAGAGGCTGAGAGAGGAGGATCACTTAAGCCATGGAGGTTGAGGCTGCAGTGAGCTGAGATCATGCCACTATACTCTACACTGGGAGACAGAGCAAGACCCCATCTTGCTATATAAATAAGTAAATTATACAACTATATAAATAAACCCCCCAAAATAAGAAAGTAAATAGAACATAACTGCTACCTACATCTTGACATGGCTCTGATGATTAATGATATAGTGCATAAAAGACTGTTTCAGCAATGATTAGTGTATAAAAAGGATGTAATACCTATTAATATTGGCCACAAATTCTATTAACATGCTTTATATGTAAATATATAAAATAAGTAAGGTATTAAGAGAATACAAATATCAACTTATGAAGATAAAAAAAAAGGAAAGATTAGTAAATAAAAATGAGACCGGGCATGGTGGCTCACGCCTGTAATCCCAGCACTTTATGAGGCCAAGGCGGGCTGATCACTTGAGGCCAGGAGTTGGAGACCAGCCTGGCCACCAAGATGAAACACCATCTTTACTGAAAATTAAAAAAATAAAAAATAAAATTAGCCAAATGTGGTGATACCTGCCTGTAATCCCAGCTACTTGGGAGGCTGAGGCAGGAGAATATCTTTTTTTGTTGTTTTTGTTTGTTTTATTTTGGTTTGTTTTTTGAGACAGAGTTTCATTCTGTCACCCAGGCTGCAGTGCAGTGACGCAATCTTGGCTCACCGCAACCTCCGCCTCCCGGGTTCAAGCTATTCTCCTGCCTCGGCCTCCAGAGTACCTGGGATTACAGGCGCCCACCACCACGCCTGACTAATTTGTGTAATTTTAGTAGAGACAGGGTTTCACCATGTTGGCCAGGCTGGTCTCAAAATCCCGACCTCAGGTGATCCACCCCCCTTGACCTCCCAAAGTGCTGGGATCACAAGGGTGAAGCACCACACCTGGCCAGAGAATCTCTTGAACCCAGGAGGTGGAGGTTGCAGTGAGCCGAGATCATGCCACTGCACTCCAGCCTGGACGACAGAGACTCTGTCACAATAATAATAATAATATAAAATAAAAATGAAATCTATTTAGTCCTATTATTTGCCTGCACTTTTTCTCTATGCATCCAAGTGGATATAGTAATGAACTCACTTTTATCAATTACAGTATTCATAGTGTTCATAAGAAATAAGACGTTAATTAGGTCGTAGGGAAATGTCAATATAAACTGACTTTAAAAGGTATATTGAAAGATATGGTAGATGTTATGTTTACAAAATCCCTAGAATAAATTTAATAAGGCATGTCCAACAGTTGTTTCTTAAAGTATACGCTAGTGCAAGCCAGAAGCATAAAGGTAATTCAACACAGCATGAACAATACTAACAGGAGCCACAGCAATGCAGGATAACTTTCCATAGCTCTTAATGATTGAGTTGAAGTCAAGGGCATGATGTAGACTGTCAACATACTTCCAGAGGAGCGGGGGAAGTCTGTAATAAAATCATCTGACATGGACTCTAAGTAGTTTTCCATAAATATTGGTTAATACAAGTCAGGTTGTGATAAAGAACAGTAGAGTCTAAAGTTATACAAGACTCTGGGATGTATTGACACATGTACTTCATCCATAAACCCCATCAAGGGCTGTCAGGAATGAGTATCTGTTCTTTCATCCAGTCATAACAGTGGCAATAATGTTAATAAACAATTCAGCAAATTACTTCATGTTGCCCTATAGCTCAGGAATGACACTTGATGATCTTTCTTTCTCTGTAACAAATGACTTAAAATATTCTTATTCAGACAGAAGAAGTAATCATATATGCCCTACCTAACATGAGCAAGTTTTTACCATCACATAAACAGCTACAGATGAAGAATAAAAGGATAACCAATTCTAAAGGACTGCCATTATCTACCATACCCTAAAATATTAGATAAATTGAGAACAAAATTGTATTATGACTTTTTATTAATAGCATAGTGAAAGGATGAACTATTTTCAAAATCTTGGATGTTAAAAAGAATAGTTTTAGGCAGCAACTTCCACTGTTAGCTTATTGGTGGCTGTGGTAACAGGCTCCTGCATAGCACTGAGCCTCCTAGAATCTTCCTCCAGTTAATTTCCTGTGGGTGACGATCACTCCTGAGCCAACACCAGCACATTTTAACTTCTTCAGGAGCAGCCATCATGACATGGAAAACTAACTGCTTTTTTAAAGGATGTTTTTACAGATACCTGTTGAAATCAGATAGATTCATGTCAAATAAGTTAGGTCCCAAATTCATTTTTTTAGCAGCATTGATTTGAAACTGTCAGTTATGATAGAGTAATATCTACTTAAAGTTGGTTAAGAGAATATTTTTTCCTTGTCAGTGTCAACTTAAAGGATTTCCCCTGAACCTTTATATTTATATTGCAATGTAAGAAACAAATGCTAGTACTGTGTCAAAAGCTATTGCCATTCCAATGAATATCATCAATATTTCCTTCAACAATATGGGAGGTTCTCTTTTGATTTTTATTTCATATATTTTCTTTTGTCTAAGGAATTTCATTTCATATCTCAGGCAAAGATAATAAAACCATTTTTCACCATAAAGAGTTTAAATGTTTCTATTTTCATTTTGCTTTGTATTCATTTAAGCCTTATGTGTTGTTGTCATTTGGCATTATAACAGTGGAATATTGTCTATAGGTGATCTCCACATTCTAGCATAAAGATTAGTCCTTTTATGAGATGGAGAAATGAGGGATTGTGAATTTTTGTCGTTTAATCAGGCAGTATGCAAACGTCTTTTATGAGCCAAGCACTGCATTACTGGGGTATGGTAATGAATAAGACAGACACAGTTTATACCCTCAAGCAGCTTATACTGCATCAGAGAAGAGGGACATTAAGCAAATGATTTTCAATAACTAAACACATTATTTCAAATGTAGAAAAGGCTTTAGAGAACTACTTGGCTATAGGTAGGTTGGGAAGTACTAATATTTCTTTGTGTGATTTCTGGACACTGCATTTTTATCCTAATGAGGCCTGTAATACTTATTTAGGTCTGTGTAGTGTTTGTGATGGGGATGGAGAATAAGGGATGAGAAAGCGTGAAAAGACATGTGCAGAATGTTCTGGGAATGAGATTTAATAAAACACAGCTCTTGATAATGTATCAAGTGAAACTGCCCTGTTAGTTTGCCTTGGAAATGTATGATGAGACCCTGTTTCCTCAATTCAGTTAGCATGGGTTGAATACCTACATAGTATCAGAAACTCTGTAATACAACAAAGATTGAAACAGATTTACTTTTCTGAGAACTTATTTTAAATAAGTCAAAGAATCACAAAATTTTAATATGATATGGCAGTGCTCAATGTAAAGTAAAATTTACTGTAAAGAGACAAAACAAGGGTTGAGAATAATAAAAAATACAACAAGCAGCTGAAAGAGGTAAAAAGAAAAAGGTAACAAATGAAGATGAGGTTGAGGGTAGGGAAAGTATCTCAAAGTGTCAAAACAAAGGTAGGAAGGAGGAAGATAATCTAAGCATTCTATGCATACATTAATTATTTTTGGAGGCTGCGTAAGAGAATAAAGACATTGAATAATAAAGTCAGATAGGCTAAAAGTAGCTAGCGGTAGGTAGAGAGGCATGTAAGAATATTATAAAAATGTTTATAATTGTTTATATTATCTATCTGTCTGTCTATCTAGTACAGAGGAAGTTCTGGTTCAGGAAATTCTACAGATAATGCTTATGCTGTTTCTCATACGTATGAGGCTGTACATTAGTTTTACCTACTGCCTTCTACATCAGAATTGTATGAGGTCCTGTTGACAAGGCAGATTTCATAGGCTGTAGCCTAATGCCAGACATAAGAAGAATTTTTAATATGGGACCACCCCCCATGCCAGTTCTTACCCCCAGGTGATTCTGAAGCCACTAACATTTGAGAATAATTAGATAAAAGCCTGTGACAATTTCCTTCCCTACATTTCCTAAAATTTACATACACAAATGTATGCATACATATAAACCTTAAAAAATTGTTTTAATGGTAATGAGTGTATACACTCCCCTTCACACTTCATATTGTCTTTCACTTTGTCCATATAACAGGAATCCCAATATATTGTGTCCAAATTTCCCTCTAGACAACTCCTTGACAGCAGATCACAGGCTTAATTTGATTGTGGAATATTTCTATGGTAGTTTCTGTATTTCTTGGTGTCAGAGACCCTTTATATTCTTAAAAAATATTGAGAACCAAAAGAGCTTTCATTTATATCAGAGGTCAGCAAAGTGTAGCCTGCAAGTCAAATACAACCAGTATCTTCTTTTTGTAAATAGCTTTTTTTGGAACAGAGCTACTGCCATTTATTTTTGTATCATCTATAGCTGTTTTCTCACTGTAACGACAGAATTGAGTAGTGACAGAGATCATATGGTTGGCCAAGCCTAAACTATTTACAATCTTGTCCTTTACAGAAAATGTTTGCTGGCTTCTGGTGTATGCGGATTATAGCTATTGATTTTTAGCACAGTGGAAACTAAAGCTGAAAAATTAAAATTAAGAAATATACTAGCACACATTCCATTAGCCATCAGAGCTAATGTTCAAAACTCCACTGTTTAATCATGAATGAGAATGAAAAAGGCAAATAGCATCTTAGTATTATTAAGAAAATAGTTTTGACCTCATATGACAAGCTGAATGGATTTGATGAACACAGTTTGGGAACCACTTGGATGGTACATGGCAAATAGCAGCCGCTTAATACATATTTGAATGAATAAGTAATAACCAAAAAAAAACCAGAAAATATTTGCATTGTTATATATTATAGTTTACAAATAATTTTCATGTCCATTTCTACTTTAGGAAAATGTAAGGAGGCAGAAATATCAAGGAAAAGGATTTTGGTGTAGGAGATATTAGAGCATGTAGGCTGAGTAGAAAGATGGCCCTAGCCTAGTAAACATAATTAAAGACACACACACACACACAAATGTTAATTTAAAATAGACCATATAAATGCACTTAATTGACTTAGTTTAGTATTTGGTAAACCACATAGACTACAAAATAGTCCCATAGTAAAGGAAATATAATGTAATAATCTAATAGGTGGGGGAATAGAAGAGGAATCTTTGAAACAGTAAAGCACAAATCTTCTTCAAAAGAAAATCGAAATCTTCAAGGGAAGATTGCTTGAGGAAATTTTAAAATGGAAGACACAGGGTCATCAAAACACCAAGGGTTCAGTCTAGGTCCTGCTGCTGGCTGCACAGAAGGCCAATGACTGAGACTGTGAGAGTATTGCCAAGGAAGTGCTTCAGTCGAGGAGATGGGAGCTCAGACTCAAATCCATCTCCCTGAATGACTAAAATTAGGAGTTTCTATAGCAGGGAAGAAATGTAGAAAGCAGGAACTCTGAATGGTAACGAAACAATCCTGATGGACGAGGGGCCTGGTGTTTCATTGTCTGGATGAAATGATCTGCTGAGTTTCAGTTCTTTGATACTTTTTAAGAGGCCTGGGGATCCTTTCCTGAGAAAGGAACTCAAATAAAACAAATACAAGTTTCAAGCTTTAAGACCAGAAGGGTCCATTTCTATGTTTACCCAAGAACAAGTCTCCGTGAAACTATTGGGTCCGTTTCAATACTACCTTCAAAAAAATTGGGGAAAACTGTATTCAGTGTGTGATTCCACTCTAGACATAGCCTGTATTTGTACGCTTCAGGTTAAAAAAAAAAAAAAGTCCATGTACATTTTTACTCATCAAATGTAACCTTGAAAAAATATTCAGTGGTTAACATTTTATGTTCTAAATTTCTGTCTAAATAAAACGAAAACTATGAAATTCCAAGAAAAAATGTTTTTGGTGTTCAGAAATGGCCAAAGGTATTTCAACACTTCTTTTATAATCAGAAGTTAATTTGAGAAGGGGTGTGGCATACTAATATACTATTATACTGTACTTTTCCATGTTTTACTTGGTAAAAAGTAATTGGATTTGGACTAGGATCTATTTATTCTCATCACATATTTAATTGCACGCAAATACATGCTCTATCATAAATTAACAACAACCTAATTGTGGTTAAACAATGTATGATTTATGTTTGAGCCGCGAATTCAAGTCCTTGTTCAAAGTCTTTATGGCAAATGTCTCCTTTTACATATGTCACTTGACTATAAGCTTTATTCCTAGGAGAGATATCTAAGTGCTACACAGTAACCAAGCATTCAATTCAAATAATGTTTAAAAAAAATGAGATCAGCAATTATGAACCTAAACTCATCTAGAAACAATTTGTTCTATTACATTATCGAAAACAAATGCAAACAAACTTCAGAAAGCCATGGTGTTTTACCTCCTTCAATATTAATATTGACATTATTTGCACAGCAGGATTAGAAAGTAATCCCTGTGGAGATATTAAGAAAATCATTTATTTTTCTGTTAGATACACAAATGGGTGACTGTGTATTATACAATACATAATGGCTTTTAACTGGGAGACATAAAAATTGAATATCACTACCATGTGTGACATGTGAATTTTGATATAATATTTATAAATATTTTAGTAGTTACCATTTACCAGATGGGAGTGATGTGTGTTTTTGCGAGCATGAAACATCTTTTTTATGATAATAGTCTACACTTGAGATAATTGATTCTGATTTTGCAATATGGATGCAAGTTCTCTGTACTATATACAGTATTCCTAGCTTTTAGCAAATCAAGTAACCCCAAACATAAATACACATCAAGATGAATGTTAGTAATCCATTTGACTAACGAATATTAAATTGAAATGTTTTACCTCTGTGTCTGCTATAATTTGAAACAAAAAGGCTGAACAAGCTTGCATGTACATTTCTATTATCAAATGTAATCTTGAAAAAATAACTTTAATATTTTAACATGGAGAAAATGACATGGAAGCCCATGTTCTATTAGACATAAAGCATTAGACTGTTATTGTCTATATGAAGGTGGTAAACTAACATTCCTCCGTATTTTGTAATCTGGAAGAAATACCTGCTCAATCTCTGTTGGGAGGTGAGCAGGGAACTTTAGCCCCAATTTTCTTTCTCCTTTTAGGATCATTTCCTCTCCTCTCAGATCTCTATTACCTCTATCATCGCCTTTCTGAAATGCTATGGATTTATTTAAAGTTACTTAGACTAGTCTTTATGTGAGTTCTATAGTTGCCACAAGCAACAATACAAATAAAACATTACAGGGTCACTCTTTCCTTTTCTACTGATTAACACAGTGGATTATCTGGCCAGTGTCCTGCTTATGAATTGGTGTGTCTGAGAATGCTATGGCAGTGATTTTATAAGTCTTTCAAGCGAGCATGTGTAATTTTAGCATTTCTTGATGCATCCTTGAAGAGCTGCTCTTTAGTGCTTTCAATCATTTTAATGAGGTATCTTAGTTTGATTTACACATTTGGTAAACATGACTTGGTGTTGTTATGTTTAGACTTTGGTTCTTATTTCATACTGTGTGTTGTGAGAGTTCTTTTTTTTTTTTAATACTTTATGTTTTAGGGTACATGTGCACAATGTGCCGGTTAGTTACATATGTATACATGTGCCATGCTGGTGTGCTGCACCCATTAACTCGTCATTTAGCATTAGGTATATCTCCTAATGCTATCCCTCCCCCCTCCCCCCACCCCACAACAGTCCCCAGAGTGTGATGTTCCCCTTCCTGTGTCCATGTGTTCTCATTGTTTTTAAAATTAATGTTTTTAAAATTAAAAAGTTTTCTTTAAAAACTTTTTAAAGAAAAGTTTTTAAATTTTTCTTTTAAATTTCTTCTTTGATCCAGTGGTCATTCAAGAGCATATTGTTTAATCTCCATGTGTTTGTATAGTTTCCAAAATTCCTCTTGATATTTACTTCTATTTTTATTCCATTGTAGTCAGAGAAGATGCTTGATATTATTTTAATATTTTTGACTGTCTTGAGACTTGTGACCTAAAATGTAGTCTATTCTTTGAGAATGATCTGTGTGCTGAGGAAAAGAATGTGTATTCTGTATCTCTTGGATAAAGTGGCCTGTAAATATCTATTAGATCCATTTGGTCTATTGTACAGATTAAGTCTGAGGTTTCTTTGTTATTTTTGTGTCTGAAAGATCTGTCCAATGCTGAAAGTGGGGTGTTGAATTCTCCAGCTGTTACAGTATTGGGACCTATCTCTCTCTTTAGCTCTAATAATATTTCTGTTATATATCTGGGCACTCCACTGTTGAGTGTACATATATTTAAAACTTGTTATATCCTCCTGCTGAATTGACCCCTTTATCATTATATAGTTACCTTCTTTGTCTCTTCTTATAGGTTTTGTCTTGAAATGTATTTTTACAATATAAGTATAGCGACTCCTGCTTATATTTCCATTGCTATGAAATATATTTTTTTTTCATACTTTTATTTCCAGTCTATGTGTGTCTTTATAGGTAAAGTGTCTCTCTTGTATTCAACAGATGCAGATCGATCTTGTTTTTTCATCCATTCAACCAGTCTCGGTTTTTTTAATAGGGAAATTTAGTTCATTTACATTCAATGTTGTTATTGACAAGTAAGAGCTTAACTCCTGCCATTTTTTTTAATTTGTTTTCTGTTTGTCTTGTAGTCTTCTCTTCCTTCTTTCTTTTCTCCCCTTCTTCCTCTAGTGAAAGTGATTTTCTATGGTGATATGATTTAGTGTCTTTTTTTTAAACATAGGGAGTTTGTTCAGTCCTCAATTATTCCCAAGCTCCAGATGAACGGTCTTTTTGAAACTCAGTTACTTACATTAATTCTTCATAATTAGTACCAAAAGCAAAATGTTGCTTCAAGAAATTCTACGTGAAAATGTATAATCTTGTTTCTTGGGGCATTTTGTATCCTAAAAGCTTTCATTGAGCAGCTTCTTCATTGAGCATATATGTCCTTCCTTCTTCTATGCTACAAAGCCAAATAATTTATACTGAAAGCATACTTAGCCTTCCCCCACCAGTAGTATCTTTCCAAGTTCAAAATCAAAGGAATAGTTCAAAGAAATATTTGAAGCTCTCTTGCTTCAACTGCAATATTCACATATTGAAAATAGCAATAAATGTAGTATTTTTGTTTCTCTTGATACTCTGTTTCTCTGTTTCAGTAACTAAATGGGTTAATTGTGCTTGCTAAAAGGCCTCAGATTCTTTTCTTCTTAATAACTATTCCAAATGGAGAATGAACACTGAAACAACTGCTTTCCCAACTTATCTTGATTCCAAGATCTGCTCTGGTCTCATCAAGAAGATTTAGGATATGGATGGTTTATGTGAGTTGACTCAGAGACAGATTATGATCTTCCTAGTAACTCCTCTCCTCATTTAATCTAGACTGTACTAGTAATTGCTTTCCCCACATAATAGAACAAGTTAATTGCAAAATTTTGCTTCCACAGGAACTGTCAGGTAAAATTCACTGATTTAAAGCCAGCTGAAATCTTTTTGTCAGAAATGTACTCACTTTTTTCTCAAAACATTTAAATTGTTTAAATTTATCAAATATATATTTTTTCAACAAGTACCATACATTTTCCAGAAATAACAAGATAGTTGATGACCTGTATCATCTTTCCACAGTTATAATTTTACATATGCAGAAGTCGGGGTTACAAGCTTATTTGAGGAGCTATTTATGTCTTTCAATGTGCTTCTAATATTATTAGATTGTTTTATTTCCAGACCACAAGACTCATTACTATTTATTCCATATTTAGATGATGATTAGTTTATAAGAATCTAAATATCAGTTAATATTAGTTTCGCTAGAAAAAGTTTAACATTCCAGATGCAGTCCTTTTTCCTACAAACAGGTGCAGCATTACAAGTAAGCTGCATTTAGATGCATGCTCTCCAGTTCTCTGTGGCAATGTAGGCCAAGTGAAGCCAGAAAAATTATTGCTCAAGGGGAAACATTTGTACTTCTCACTTCATTTTGCTACCTTATCACTAACAATATGGTATTCAAACAAATACATATATTTATATTTATAGCTTAATTTTTTTTTCCTTTAGCAATTCTAACAGCTTTGAGTTCTCCTCTTGAGGGAATACATAGGAATATCATCTCTAATTTTATTTTCTTTTTAACTTATTGCATTTATACCAGCTAAGGACTGTGAAGACAAAGTGAAAGTGTAAATAGGCAGGGCTGCAGTAAAATGAATAAGGCTCCTTAACTGGCCTTAATGCAATGCTTCTGGAGAAGTTACTACCAAATTGCAGTGTTTGCAACTTTACAAAACCCCTTAGGAAAAATCTAGGTGTCATCTCTCTAAATACGATGGTTGGATTTTTAAGAATGCTGCATGATGCTATGCTTGTAAATTCATTATAGTGATGTAGCCCAGACTCTCTCTAGGGATCATTAAACAGCATGCATTAGGGTTTTGGTGCTACTGTACACAATTTCTAAACCTGCTATTCCATAAGTTATTTGTTTTACTTGAAAGGACTTATGGTATCTGTGACCACAAAATATTTGAAGCATAGTGATTACAAAGCAAAGACGGCATGCCTGCAATGCTCACCATCTACTATAGGAGAGAACAAAAACCAAGAAAGCAGTTTTTCCTACAATGTGGTAGTTATTTACATCATTAATAAATAACATTTACTGGATGTTGAACTCATATATCTTAGTTGTATATGAGGAAATTTCATATGCTTACTGAAAAGGGAAAGTTTATATTTTGTGTTATTCTATTATTTAGAAATGTTTCTAAAATTTGGGAAGATAAAGTAATAAAATATAATTCGTTCACAACAACCACTCAGTAATGTAGGTCAAAGTGTACATCTCCTTTTAGATAGTAGGCAGCTTGGCAGGTGCTGAGAAATAGTATTTTTTCTCCTCGCCTAGAAGAGCCATCTAGAAGCAAATGTGATCTACATGGAAAGGCAAGATAAAGATAAGACTTAGAACAAAAAGATGAAAAACAAAAAAAGTGGGATTACAGGCATGAGCCACCATGCCAGGCCTAATCTTTACTTGGAAGAATGACTGACAGAAAAACTGATCATTTAGATTTGAGTATCTAAAGATCTGAGAGAGCAGATATCAAACATCAGGTGTGGTAAGAAATGTGGTAGAGGCAGGCATTTAGGGGATGTGTATTAGAAAAGATGAGGCTGTAGTTAAGAAGTCAAAACCAAAAAGAATTAAAGCCAGGCATGGTGGTTTACACCAGTAATCTAAGCACTTTGGCAGGCCAAGGCTGGAGGATCATTTGAGCCCAGGAGTTTGAGACAAGCCTAGGCAATATAATAAGACCCCATATATACAAAAAATAAAAATAAAAAATACCCAGTAGGGGTAACACATACCTGTAGTCCCAGCTACTTGGAAGCTGAGGTGGGAGAATCGCTTGAACCAGGGAGGTAGAGGGTGAAATAAGCTGTGATTGCACCACTGCACTCCAGCCTGGGCGACAGAGTAAGACTCTGTCTCCGAAAAAAAATAAAATAATAAAATAAAAACAAGTCAAGAAGCTGAATATAAAATCAGGTAAAGCAGAAGTTCATAAATTCAGCCATCAACAACACAAGGTCTAATTCTTAAACCTCATTTTGAATTCAAGAACTCCTTTCACTTAGAAAATTAGTGTGGGCCCTGTAGAACTTTGGTTTTTATGAGCTATACTTATTGATGTCTGCTGTATCTGAAATTTAATCTTAGAAAATGTGAAAATATGTTATTACTTGAAATGGTAATATTAAATTATAAACCTGTTGCATGGTAACATAACATTTTCATGAGGAATAACTATATTTTTCAAAACAAATACAATATCATGAGAAGATATTGCTTTACCCTTATACAAATCTATTTTATGTTATCTTATTAGAAGATTCTGCATCCAATGTATTTCAGTACTTTGTTTCTGTTGAACGACTTGAGGAAAATTTAGTGTCACAAAGATGTGTAGTTGGAAAGGGAGGATTTTTTACAATAACCTTCAAATATTTATGAATATCTTCTTTGATACTATACCAAATTCAACAAGTAGTTTAAGTTTTAGTTGCAATGTAGAATCTGAAATCATATCAACAAACTTTTCACTTTACTAAATTAAAATCTGTAGGTCTACTGTGCTCTTTGAATGCATATTTACTCATGAATGATTTTGTAACAAGGCATTCGTCATTTGGAAAATGTTGGTTCACTGAATATTGCAGATCTTGAAAATGCTGACGTAGTTTATTATATAATATCAAATCCCATTGATTAATATCACCACTGATTTAATAAAAAAACTTTATTGATAATCTATTAAGTTGACTGTGGTAGATAAATTTTTCAAATTCTATTTTTGCTTGAAATTTTGAACTTTATTAAATTCAACAAGGAGTATAATTCCGTTTTCCTAGAATTAACAGGCTTAACTCATTTTTCAGAAAAATCTGTCAGATACTCAAATCTAGATTACTAGTTTTTCTGTCAGTCATTCTTCCAAGTAAAGATTAGGCCAGGTGCAGTGGCTCACACCTGTAATCCCAGCATTTTGGAGGCCAAGACGGGTGGATTATTGGAGGTCAGGAGTTCGAGACCAGCCTGAACCACATGGTGAAACCCCGTCTCTGCTAAAAATACAAAAAATTAGCCAAGCGTGGTGGCAGGCGCTGTAATCCCAGTTACTCAGGAGGCTGAGGCAGGAGAATAACTTGAACTTGGGAAGAGGAGGTTGCAGTGAGCCAAGATCATGCCACTGCACTCCAACCTGGGTGACAGAGTGAGATTCTGTCTCTAATCATCATCATCATCATCATCATCATCATCATCATCATCCACCTTTAAATACCTATATGTGAATGGGAACAGTATGATCAGGATTGATTGTAGCCTTTCTTGTGTCATGTCCTACATAGCAAATGATGAAAATTTCAGATTGTGCCACTGCACTCCAGCCTGTGCAACAGAGCAAGACTCTGTCTCAAAAAAAAAGAAAGAAAAAAAAAAAGATTGAATTTGATAAAGAAATCTGGCTAGACCAGCTCACATTCCCAAACAATCACACAAGATTTCTATGCCTCCTTCTCATTTTGTCACATAGCGTAGTATTAAAAAGCTATTCTCAAGGGTTAATGCTTTTTTAAAAAGTATCTTTTTTACTGCTTTAATAAGGACATTCTTAATGAAACTGGATTTATGCATTTGTCTATTTACTTGTATAATAGTAAATTTGTGGCTGTTGAGCACTAACTAGTACAGTCCAGTGCCATGGCCTTGATTAGGATTAAAGCACCAATAGTTTTACTGATCATTGCTGTAATGACATCAGTACAAATGTGCAGACAAGGAGGATAATAATATCTCAGATAATATTGTGAAAATAGTCCTGACTTGATGGTCCCCTGAAAGGTCTTGAAGACTCCCAGGGACCACATACCACACTCTGAAAACCACTGGAATAAAGGCACTTTGATTGATTTTTCTAAATGCCATGTCTTGAAACTCTTTTTATTCTCTTGGTTTATTTTTTGGTTTGTTTTTGATGCTCATATTCATACAGAGCAGAAGCAGTAGCCCTGTAACAATTTCCTGTCTTTACTTTTTGAGTTCCTTAAAATATAGCATTAAATTGAGTTTTAAGTTGCTCCTTCATTCATCAAATATCTGTAGAGGGCTTACCATGTCCTGTGCATTGTTTAAGAAACTTGACAACCCCTCTTTGTAAACATTATTGTTGACATTGGAGTGGGAGTTATCTCCCTACTTTTTATTCCTTTTGGACATGTAGATGGGGTACCTGACCAAAAATAAAAATTTAAAAAAAACATAGTAAATATACCATCCTGCTCTCTGTCCTCCTCCACCCTTCTCAATCTCCTTTCCCTCCTTTTACACTCCCTACAAGTCCATTGGATATCAGGTGCGCACCTGGCAGCAACCACACAATTGAGAAGCAATTTTGTTGTTGTTGCATGCATTTTCCTTTAGAGATAATCCCTTTGACTATTATCCTAGACCTCTTTATATTCTTCCAACAAACTCGCTTCATCATTTGGTTTTCAACATGTATTTGTTTCACATATACAAGCTTTGCTCTAGTGTGTAGTAATTTAAGGAATGCATTTTTATTCTCTTAATCTGTTCCATAATTATGATATTCGACAATGTCTCTTCCATTTTATGGTCATAGCCCTTCTTTCTGAACCCTGTTTGATCTATTTTTCCACCTGGCTCTTCATTTCTAGCCCCAGCCTCAAAGCTATTTAGGTTTTTTACCTCCATTTTTGTCACTAGAGAAATCTATCTCTTCTTAAACTGTTAAATTCATGACTTCTTAATATCTAGTTAAAATTACAGATTTCATAGCCACCTCCTTCTCCAACTTGGCCTTTATTCCCTGGGATGATGTGTCTAGCTTTCGTCTTCATTTCTGTTTATAATTTCACCTTTTATTTTAGGTTCAGGGGCTACATATGCAGGTTTGTTACATGGTATATTGTGTGATGCTGAAGTTTGGAGTACAGATGATCCCACCATCCTGGTACTGAGTATATAGTACCTAATAGGTATTTTTTGAGTCTTTGGCCCCCTTCATCTCTCCTCCCTCTGGCAGTCCCCAGTATCTATTGTACTCATCTTTATGTCTATGTGTACCCAGTGTTTAGCTCCCTTTTGTAAGTGAGAACATGAAGTATTTGGTTTTCTGTTCCTGCATTAATTTGCTAGGATAATGGTCTCCCACTGCATTCATGTTGCTACAAAGACATAATTTTTTGTAGCTATGTAATATCCCTTTGCTTACAGCTTGATCTCTTCAGACCTTGCTTTTAGTTGCTTATCAGGTCTTCCCCTTTGGTTTAGATTCCTACATTCTTGGACTCCTGTGCTCCTCTCTCTACCTTTGTTTTGTCTAACCCACCTGCATTCCCACTGTCCACCTCACGTATTCATAATTCCCCTTTCTGGGAAGATGAAGTGACGTGAATTTTTTACTCACCCTTCCAGCTTAGATTGCACTCCAGTTTAAATATTTCAGTCAGCTCTCCACACAAAAATACTTGAAACAAAGAGAGCTCATTTTTATTGTGTGCCTTACATGTATTTATTCATTACAGTAACCCAAGATGTAGGCGCTATGCTATTTACAAAGGAGGAAACTCAGTCATAGAAAGATTCCCATGTTACCATTGATGAGCCTGAATCCTAAGGAGACAATCTGTCTTCAAAGCCAGCATTTTTTGTTACACAATACAGCCTCCCACCAGTGGTATCCTTTTAAACATTTAAAATGTAAAGATACCACTTTTCCATTTTCTCTCACTATGATCCTGACTTTTTATGTCACAAGTCAATCCATGGCCATTTTAAGAAATGGAATATGTTGCTAAACATATGGAAACTCTTTCTGCTTGGCTGACAGCTGAGACTTTAGCCATTGTCAGTGTTGCAAATAGACAACCTCTTCCTTTTCTAATTATGCTGCTGCTTCCTTTGGAGCCTTGCCTAAATTTTTGCTGAAGCATTAGGTAGACACAACCAGGTCAAACTGCAGAATCTCAACCCCCAGCACTTCTGCTCCTGGCATTTTCCCATGGCTCAGTCTTTCACAAATACTCTAAGAATGGCAGATCTCTGTGACAGTTTTTTCTTGGGCTTCTTTGCCATAAGCACTCAATAGCTGCTACATGATTTAAGTTATATCTCGCTGGCCTCTCTATCACTGTATTTCTCTTCCTTTCCTGCTCTTTAATATTTTAAAATCCCCTTCTCCTAGGCTACATTTGTGCCTTCAAATAATAAATATGAATTTCTTTAAAATAACAAAATGTCTATTTTGATAACATAAAGAGATGTCTTCTACTTCAGATCTCTGTAATTTTAATATAGCTTTATTCTTACATACACAGCTATACTGATGAATTTGTTCCCATTAATTTTATAATGACATATATTCCACTCCATACTTAGTCTAGTGTCATAAATAATTATTTCCCAAGGAATGTTTATTTTATGGAATGGAATCAAATAAAATAATCTGTTTCATGACACAGGACAGTTAAGTGGCAAACGAACAAATCGTATTCCATTTACTTTCTTTTTTAAAAATAAAGTATACTAAAATACTTATATAATAATGATATATATGTTTTTATTCAGTAGACAGTATTAGCTTCCTGTGCATTTGTGCATTCAGTGTATATATATATAATAGATATATGCCTTTAGAAAGGATTTTCTTATCTCCATGTCAACAGTCAAAGGACAAGGTAGTAAGTAATCAAATCCCATCACTTTACACTTATCTTACTAGATTTTGCTATTGAAGTAATTTACATCTATATTGTGTCTGAATGGTGAAAATAATGGTATGTTACTGTGCATCTCTTCCATTTCCACAGTCATTGATGTAACACAAACAGCTTGAAATCAGTCTTTTTGGAAGTGTTCACACCACAGAAATCAACAAACACAATCACACATTCAGGGATTTTTTTTTTTTTTCACAGAGAACTAGTTGCTAATTATTTACCAGCACTCAACTAGTTTTAGGCTTGACTTAATGTAGAGACGCAACTTAGGCTTTCAATTCTCTCCTTTCTCTACTGCCTTCCCTTCCTGCCTTGCTTCCTCTACACATCTCTTTCTCTCTTCACTCCTCTTCTCTATCTCAATTCATTATTGTTTCTACTCCATATGTATGTGTACCTTATTCCCTCCTGCTAAAGAAAGGCTTTTTCTATGGGGTGAGAGAAATGGAAGCAACAAATGATCATCATGCAATAGAGTTCCATGACCTCAAAACTTCTTCAACTGCATTTTGCAAAGTACAAATCGGAGGCCTTGGAGTGGCCTTTGATTGGTCTAATACCCACACCTAGAACAATGCCTATTGTCAAGTTAATGGGTAACTAGATTGATGAGTCTACATCATTACCACCTGAGAATTTAATGAAGCGGGCTACGGGGATCTGCAGTCACACCAGAATGACTCTATTTTGGAGATAGGGTCTTTAAAGAGGAGATTAAGTTTAAATGACACAGTTAAGGTAGGCCTAATCTAATCTGACTGGTGGTCTTTATAAGAAGAGAAAATTTAGACACATATAGAGACACCAGGGGTGTAGCTGGGTATAAGGAAGTCCATGTGAGGACACTGTGAGGGAGTGGACATCTGCAAGCCAAAGAGAGAGGTCTTAGAAGTAACTAAACTCCTGACACCTTGATTTGTATTTTTAGCCTCCAAACTGTGGGAATTAAATTTCTGTTATCTAAGCCACTCAGTGTGTATACTCTAAGAGGCTTAATAAACTAATGCACTTGCATTAGCTTTCCAGGGTATAGAGGGCTATAAGTATCCTGTCTATGCCACCTACCATCACCATGCCATTTACCCCAGCACTGAATTGAAACTGGATGATGTCGATTGATGATGCTGAAAAAGAGGTGTTTCTGAGTTTGTATTAGGATGAGATATCAAGCTTGAAAGCATCTTGAGTACTATAATTTACCTATCAGATAGGATACATCAGCAGATGCATTTTTCCTTAGTACCTGCCTTTATCTGCAGGGCCTGGTTTCTCTTCTGGGAGATGGTGGAATCTATTCTTTGACTTGGGGATTTATAACAGTTGGTACAGAATTCTGCCTGGAATGCACTCTATTTCTAAGGAAGGAAGTTTGAGACCATGCAATGAGGTAGGGAGTGGGAAGAAGCAGTTGTCAAAGGCAGGTAAAAGGCATGACTTGGTTAAAATATGGAGAAAAACATATCCTATAACAAAATAGTAATATTAATAATTTAAACAGTTGTGGCTTTTCTTTCATAGTCACCTCACATTGTCAGCTTCTAGAAACATTCTCATCTGCTTACCCCTTCAACTCCATTTTTCAACTTATAACATCCTTTCTTTTAGCTTATTAAGCAATCTTTATTATAGTCTAAAAATCACTTATATTTACTTTGATATTACCAAGACATTATAATCTCTACCTTAATTTATTATTTATTATGTAAGATTGGCTTCTAATATGAGGCTAGATGATTATTTCAATGGCGTAAAGAACCAAGACTTTTTACAATAATTTGTACTTATTTTCCTTGTTTCATTGCTATGATTTTTAATGATTGAAATTTCCAGAAATCTACTTTATCATGGGTTATTACAGTAAATTTAATTGCAAGAAGTAATAAAGCAGTTAAAGATTATAATATATTTTATAGCTTTCTACTTGAGAAGACAGAATTAATCACATGATATGCCATAAATTTAAATATCTTTAAAACAATTATATTTATGGTTCTCAGAACATTGTGTGTTTTTCAAAAATGCATGTTTTATATTTCATACAAATATTCAAATTACAAGTTCACTAATACTATTGAACTATTAAAAGATCTACAAAGTTTATCAGCACTAAGAAATCATTGTTTTTCTAGTAATATATATTGATAGGTTTATAGATAAATACAATATATAATTATAAGTGAATCCACACTACATACTGGTTCTATTTAGATATACATTGAAATAAAATATTTTCATAATTCATATTGTATTTTATAATTATTCTCTGTTACATACCTGAACAAATATTCTTATAAAAATATGCATTGTTTCAGGTATTTTATTCATTGTAAAACTTTTTTTAAACAAATGTTACATATTTACTTCTTGGTGATAGTTGAACATTTTTCATGGATGTTAATAAACAATTTATTTTGGTAGTGAACACAAACAGGATTGATTGACATAGATATGGTTTTATTTGCAGTGTTCATACATAAACTTAGAAGATCACAGACATTCATTGTGAGTATTTTACAAACCCAGATTGTGTACTATGGTATCATGTTTATTTCTTGCCCATATATTTTAGTATTTTTCCTCCTAAGGAGCTAGCCACTTTTAAGAAATTTCAAGAAAGGTGAATCTGAATTCCCAAATGATAGAAACAGATCAGTTATTTTATTACAATATAGCAAGCCGCTGCAGATGTCAGTGACCAGTTAAATAGGTTGAAATGTAGAGCTGTTGAATCGAGACCCACAATGACCCAAGAGCAATTTACTTCCTTCAGATGATTGGGATGTGTTCAAAAATACTATCTGAGCAATAAATTTGTGGATATCCAGAGACTTTAAGCGAGTCAGTTGTCTTTTGAAAATTCTTCATATAATGGCTTTATTTTAGGCACCAATAGGAAGGCATTAAAATCATTTCATTGCCACAGGTGTGTGCATATGCACATGAAACTCAAACGGTGAGAGAGGAGAGGCAGCAAACATGATCATTTAATTATAGTCAAGTTTACTTTTAATTAGTATTACTGAAATATTTTTAATTTGCAGCTTATTAATCTATTGTTTCAATAGCAAATATCCTTAATGATTTCAAATCAGGCTTCATGATCATTTAATGCCATGTGATGGTAATATGTACTTGTGAATTACTGCTAGACCTAAAATATTAACAAATCAGCCAAATACTTTAAATAAAAATTTAGCAATTCAAAAATGCTTGCTTATAAGAAAGTATGATTTTTTTTACTCTTGATGGTAATAAGAATAAATAAATATGACATGGTAATTGGACCATTTCTATCTCACCAGAAAAACATTTCTATTAAAGCAATGAGGCAAAGGCAAATACAGCTCATTCAAAATGCATAGTAAATCATTGAGAGGGTTCAGTTTATATTTCATTGTAGTTATTTCTTATCAGGATTACAGAATTTTTAGAGTAATCTAGTCTTCAATTTAATAAAACATACAATAGCCTTGAATAGTTTTTCCTTCTACATAATCAGATATTAAGAATCTCAAAAATGTAATTAAGAGATAATTATGTAGGTAATGTTTAACATGCAAAAGAGGCACATCGAACATTAGTATATCTAAATTTCAGTTAAAGAAAAGTTTTGATGCATAGCACTTAAAACACTTGTTCAACTTTGTAATGAATCAGTAGTACAGGTAAAACAAAGACCAAACTCTAAATGTCATGCTTTCCATTATTATAGGTCATAGGAGTACATAATATTGCCTAGTGAGGCCAAAGTAACACCTAAGTTCCTGCCTACAGAGAAAGTATGTGAAAAAGTGGGTGAACTTTGTAATGGTCATTCACAAAACAGGAATGAATCAAAAAATATGTACTTTCTTTGCAAAAGAATGCAGAAAGGCTCCTGAGACCACCTAAAAATTGCAAGAAATCAATTCGTAAATATTTAGAGTCCTTTTGTTAAGAAATTTGTAAAGAGTGGTAATTATATAATTAGGTCTGTGCAGAAGGGGAAGAAGCAGGCCTTTGGTCACAAATCTAAGTTGCATTAAAAACATTATTAAAGTATTCATTGCAGGCACAATGATAGGCAAATTAAAGACAATATCGGGTAAGAGATGAACACTTGTGTTTTCTCTGTATGTGGAGGGGGGTGTATTTGTGGCATTTAAGGCAGGATAGAGATGTGTAAGGGAGGTATTTGTCTATAAAAAATCATGTTCTATTTTACTAGGAATTCCTCATCTTTACCTTTTTTTCTCAACTGAATACATGCTCCAGCCAGTTCCAGTCTTCTCATCTGTACTGTCTCCTCTTTTCCCTCTCTGCCTCTTCCAGAAGACTGAATCATTAATAAACTTTCTGCATCTTCTTCCCTACTAGCTCCTTTTCCTCAGATAGGCTGAACTGTCTTCCACCTTAAAATAAACAACTCCACGCTGAAGGGAAACTCTTTCTTCAAATTTAAATTACATGCTTCACTCCATTCACTTCAATTGTCTTAAAATATGTCTCCACTTTCACCCATTTCTGCTTCAGTGACCCCACTCTGAAGCTCTTTGATATAATTTCCTCATCGTCAAATGCAATGATTTTTTTTCCACAATCCTCATTATTATTAAACTCTCCCAGGCCACAGATTCCATTAACCATGCCCTCCTTCTTGAAAGTCCCCATGTCCTGGGTTTCTGCACCATTTCTCCTGTAGCTCCTCGTGGCGCACTCTTTGCTGTAACCACACTGGAATATTATGAAGAGCCACACTATTTCACACTTCTTTACCTCGGCACATACTCTTTCTTCTGCTAGGAACTTTCATTCTCCCATGTTATGCCTGAATTTTTACCCTTCCTTAAAGTTTCAGCTTCATTGTTAATTATTTTGTGATTCTCCCTTATGCCTTCCTACCATGAACCCAGGAATAATCAATCATTCTTTCTGTTCTGCTGTAAATTCTTTGTACTTTAATATGCCAGTGTTTGCATTTTCTTATAATGTGCTTGGTCTGCTCTGCAAGGATATGAACTTCTTAGAAGCAGAGGCAAATCCTTGACATATAGCACAGACTTTGGAATCACATAGACCTAGACTCAAGCCTTGTTGATCCACATTTAGCTGAGTGACTATGGACAAGTTGTTTCAGCTCACTAACCTTCAGGTCCCTTATCTGTAACACGACCATCACAAAGTATCAGAAGGATTAAATGATATAATATATGACTCAGGAAGTGCCAAAGCGGATTATTAAAGGAATGTCAAATAAATAATTGATTAAGACAATGAAACTCTAACATGGATATAAACACAATAAATGTTTGATAAATTTCTATTGAATAAATAGATGAATGGATTAATGAGAAGTATTTCCTTTGTATGAAAATTATTTTTTGTTTTATCTTTTACACTGACTTTCTCCAATCTCAAAGAAAATTTAAATCCTCACTGTCACTCCATTAAAATAGTATTCATATTTTTATTTCTATCATGCTTATTTGAAATGACATTTTATCTCACCAGAATTTTGACTCCATATAATAAAGAGACATGACTTCCTTTTTTTATTTGCCAGAGCCTACCCTGACTCATAGTAGCTATTTAATATAATTTATATATATCAATGGTAGCATTTTATTAAATTAGTTAAAATTATTTTTGAGTGAATTTAACTCTCACCTGTCAATAGTGGCTTAAAGAGCATGTAAGTCTGATGAATTAACAGTGAATTTGGAACAGAAAACCAAATACCAAATGGTCTTACTTCTAAGTGTGAGCTAAACATTGAGTACACATGTACACAAACATGACAACAACAGACAATGTGGACTTCCAGAGGTTGGAGGGAGGGTTGAGGGAAAGGGTTGAAAAACTATGCATCGGCTACCATGCCTGCTTCCTGGGTGATGGTATCTGTGCACCAAACCTTAGCATCATGCAACATTCCCATGTAACAAACCTGCACATGTACCCCCATATCTAAAATCAATTTGAAATTTAAAAAAAAAAAAAAAGACGAGAACTGTGAACAGATCTGTGGTGCAATGACTCCAGAGTGCCAGAGGACCAAAATTCTTTTTTTCTTTCTTTCTTCATCATGTGGCTTCACCTTATCATCCCTAAATACAAGGGGTGGTCTGGGCTACAGACTTTATTTTGAGTAGCCATATGCAAAAACTCAAATTTGAGAGTAGAGAACTAGTAGTATGTGCTATCATTAAAATAACACAAAATGTTTGAATTAATGTGCTGTATTTCCCTCATGCTGAACAAGACATTTAATCCAATAGAAGACTTATTACTACTTTCTTACATTTAGGAGAAATCATATAACTGTCTTCTTTTTCCCTTCTCTGAATTCTATGCTGAAAAGATCACTCCAGGGGCAGAGACATTTACTGAGAAAGCCATCAAAATATTTGCTTATCTGTGCTTGAGGAACATAGAGTGATATTCTTATACTACAATGAGAACAGCTGATTTAATTATACATGTTTCGAACACTGCAATTTCTGGAGAGAAGTTGTGATGTGTGTTGGTGTGAGTGAGGATGTGTGCGTGTGTGTGTGTGTGTCTGTGTTTTGAGGATACTTAGCTTTAAATTAGAATCTAAGTAAACAAGATGATATGAAATTCAGGAAAATTAAACTTTGAATATATATTTTAAAAAATTACACAATAGTAAAGTTTTACGAACAAGTGCAGGATAATATACTTATATTTCCAAATAAAGGTACACAAGTTTTCAAAATTTATCTCAATAAAAATGTATTATTAATGTAAATAATAAAAAAATTTAAAAAGTTGGGAAAATTTTTAAAATGAAGATTGAAAGTTTATAGTTTATAGAACAATGTCTTATTTTTGCCAATCTCTTTGCCATAATGAAATTGAGTATTCTGCTTAGCTCTTACTTCAAAATATCCATTTGGAAAGGAAATAATAGTTTGTGTTTTCCACATCTGGTTTAAAGGATAAAAATTCAAATATAAATTATAGTCACCAAACTAGTTTTATTCAGTAAAAGTTCTGGCATATCTGCTATTCCCACTTGGAAGCTATTCTTTATAAAAAGCCGTTTTGAAACTATAACCATACAGAATTAATTGTAAGCCTTTTGGATGTCCCAAATCTAGCATTGTGAGACTACTTCTTACAGCTACCTAGTGACAGAATGACAAATGAATGTCCTATTCACTGTAGTGTAAAGATGACTGACTTAATGAGCTGTGTCCTACTTGTCAATTAAGTTTCTACCTCTGTATGTCACTTTAGAGATAAAGCAATTCCCTGAAACCACAGTATAAAGGAGAGAAAGATGTATATGGTACCTGTCTTTACTTTAAAGGCGAATAGTCCTGCACATCAGATAAAAAATTATTTGTTATTATTACTATATTTATTATTTATAGTATTTATATATGCCATATGCATGTATATTGTCTACTAATAGATTCAATCACTTTAGATGACCATGGTTTCCCATGTTCTTTTTGTTACTTTGATTCTGCATATGACATTGCTTACTTAAGTCTAGTCATTCAAAATCTATCACTAATATTGTAATTCCATTTTCCATAAATAAAATCCATATTCCAATATTGCAAATATACATACTATACACTAGTGTAATGGCCTTGGCAATATAGGTCAAAGGAAATTGATAAGTTAATATAACTAGAAAAATAACGATTGTTGTTTATGGGATTTTTATTAAGGTTAACACACAACTTTTTAGTCTTAAGAACTGATTACTTCATAAGCATAATATGAATTATTTTTATCTGGAGGTGAATTTCCTGACTAGAAATAAATACTATCTTAGAGATCAAAGGAGTACAAGAAGGTATATAACATTAATAATTTTCTTTCTAATTTTAAATATAGGAAAGGTGAAATGATTGTTTTCACTCATTGTACAATGTTGACAGTCTACTTGAAGGTTGCATCATGTCACGTGATGTTTCAGGCTTTTTCCACTTGAAATATATTTACAATTACTAGGAAAAGCCTCACGCAAAAAAGATACCTTAAAACAATTACTGTAAAAAGTGGATGAGTCTTTCCTCCAAGCTGGAATTTTTTTCCAATTATCCTTAATTGGTTATCTGCATCTCTACTCCTGTGTTACTGGTTTATTTTTAAGACAGCTGGGTCTACAGAGAGATCCAGTTTCAAGAACTAAACAATAGATTTGATTCTTCCTTGTTCCTTGCTTTTTTCACCAACAATTTACACAACATATTTTTCTATTATCATATTTTCATTGCTGTCCTTCTTGTCCTCTGAATTTCTGTACCCACTATCTAATATCAGGCCATTATTTACTAAAACCCCACCTCCCATTCCAGTCCCTTCGCTCCTTACCATTATGTTTGGTCTTTCCATTCTTAACAAGCAATATGCCTAAATTTAAACAGTATACTGAAAGCCTGGAGTTTATCCCTCTAATGGCAACTGCACCTTTGGAAAGCATAATAGGGTCAAAAATACAAGTAAAGTTGTGTGTGTTTCTGTTGCATTTTTCAACACTTTTTTTCCAGAAGATAGTATGAAAATCATTATTGATAAAGATAATCAGTTGCAATCAAACTATGAATTTACTTAAATAAGGCTGTACCATTAGATTTCACTTAAGGTTTTTCCACTGGTGTTTAAGTTAAAGGACATCACTGTTATGAAGCAAAAGCTTCTCTCCTGTGAATATCTTACCTGATGCATTAGAGAAGTTATCCAAAATGTCAGCATTTTTCTTCAACATCTTGTAGATAGTTGGTTTTATGTACAGACATTGTTAACTTCTCACCATTGCAGGGATACCTTTAAGCATTTTGCTTTATGGCACTTCACAGATACCAAATTTTTTTTTTTTAAATTGGAACCTTGTGGCAACCCTGCAGTGAGCAAGTCTGTCAGTACGTTTTAACAACGAACATGTGCTAACTTTATGTCTCTGTGTTATATTTTGGTAGTTCTCAGAATATTTCAAACATTTTCATTAGTATTATATATGTTAAAGGGATCTGTGATCAGTGATATTTGATACTGTTATAATTGTTTTGCAGTGCCATTAACCACGCCCATATGATAGCAAACTAAATCAATCAGTGTTGTCTGTGTTCTAACTGCTCCAGCAATGGATTGTTCCATTCCCCTCCCGCTCCTCAAGCCTTCCTATTTCTTGAGACAAAACAGTGTTGAAATTGGGCCAGTTAACAATCCTACAATGACCTTTAAGTGTTGAAGTGAGAGGAAGAGTCATACATCTCTCACTTTTAATCAAAGGCTAGAAATAATTAAGCTTAGTGAGGAAAGAGTGTTGAAAGCCAAAATAGGCTGAAATCCAGGGCTCTTGCACCAGTTAGCAAAGTTGTGAATGCACAGGGTGTGTTGGTGTGTTCTTAAAGGAAATGAAAAGTGTTACTCCAGTGAACCCATGGATGATAAAAAAGCAAAAGTGCCTTGTTGCTGATATAGAGAAAGTTTTAGTGGTCTGGATAGAAGACCAAAGCAGCCACAGCATTTCTTTAAGTCAAAGCCCTAATGCAGAGCAAGTCCCTAACTCTTCAATTCTATGAATGTGAAAGAGGTAAGGAAGCTGCAGAAGAAAAGTTGGAAGCTAGCAGAGGTTGGCTCCTGAGGTTTACAGAAAGAAGTCATCTTCATAACATAAAAGTTTAAGGTGAAGCAGGAAGTTTTCATGTAGAAGCTGCAGAATGTTATTGAGAAGATATAGCTAAGATCATTGATGAAGGTGGATATACCCAACAACAGATTTCCAATGTAGATAAGACAGCCTGATATTGGATAAACATGCTATCTAGGACTTTCATAAATCAAAGCCTGGCTTCAAACCTTCAAAGAACAGGCTGACTCTCTTGTTATGGGCTAATGAAGCTGTTGACTTTAAGTTGAAGCCATTGCTCATTTGCCATTCTGAAAATCCTAGATCCCTTATGAATTATGCTAAATCTATTATGCCTGTGTTCTATAAATGGAACAACAAAGCCTGGATGACAGCACAAGTGTTTATAGCATGGTTTACTGAGTATCTTAAGCCCACTTTTGGAGACATAGTGTTCAGAAAACAAAATTCCTTTCAAATTATGTCTGCTAATTGCCAATGCAACCTGGTCAACCTAGACCTCTGATGGAGTTGTATGAGGAGACTTATGTTGTCTTCATGCGTACTAACACAACATTCATTCTGAAGAACTGAGTAGTAATTTTAACTTTCAATCTAATTATTTAAGAAATACGTTTCCTAAGGCTAAAGTTGCCATAGACAGTGATTCCTGTGATGGACTGGGACAAAATCTTGTGGAAAAGATTCACCATTCTGGATGCCATTCAGAACATTCATGATTCATGGGGGAGGTCAAAATATCAACAGGAACAGAAATTTGGAAGTTGATTTCAACCATCATACATGACTTTTAAGGGTTCAAGTCTTCAGTAGAGAAAGTAACTACAGATGTGGATTTGCAAGAGAATTAGAATTGGAAGTGGAGCCTGAAGAAGTGACTGAATTGCTGCAATCTTATGATAAAATTTTAATGAATGAGGAGTTTGTTTGGTTTTTTTTCTTTTTTTTGAGACGGAGTCTCGCACTTTCACCCAGGCTGGAGTGCAGTGGCACGATCTCACCTCCCTGCAAGCTCCGACTCCCAGGTTCACACTATTCTTCTACCTCAGCCTCCTGCATAGCTGGGACTACATTCACCCACCACCACACCTGGCTAATTTTTTGTATTTTTAGTAGAGACGGGGTTTCACCATGTTAGCCAGGATGGTCTCGATCTCCTGATCTTGTAATCTGCCTGCCTCAGCCTCCCAAAGTGCTGGGATTACAGGCGTGAGCCACTGTGCCCAGCCAGGAGTTGGTTTTTATGAAGGAGTAAATAAGAGGTTTTAAGTTTCCATCTCGGGAAACTATTCTTGGTGAATATACTTTGAACATTGTTGAAATGACAACAAAGGATTTCAAATATTGCATAAACTGATTTGATAAAGCAGTGAAAGATTTCCAGAGGATTGACTCCAATTCTGAAAATTCTACTACGGGTAAAATGATATCAAACAGCATCACATTCTACAGAGAAATCTTTTGTGAAAGAAAGAAAGAATCAATGTGGCAAACTTCATTTTATTCTTATTTTAAAAAATTGCCACAGCCCCCCAACCTTCAGCAACCAGAACTCTGATCAGTTAGCAGCCATCAACATCAAGATAAAATCCTATACCAGCAAAACTATTGTGACTGGCTGAATGCACAATCATTCACAATTTATAGCAATAAAGAATTTTTTAAATTAAGGTATGTGCATTTTGTAGACATAATGCTATTGTTGATTTGATAGACTATAGTATAGTATAAACGCAACATTTATATTCACTGGGAAACCAAAAAATTCATGTAATTCACTTTATTGTAATATTTGCTTTATAGCTATATTTTGGAATTCAGTCCAGAATATCTTTGAGGTCTGACCCTATTCTTTTATTTTAAATAATTAACAAAAAGATCCAAAATGAATTTCCCCTTCTTCCTTGTTCTCTTATAGAAAGTTGTTAGACTATGATTTGTGAAAATTATATCCTCAGATTTTTTCCTTGGATTGTATTTCCAGATTCACCTTGTAAAAATTCAAACAATTCTAGGAGACAATCATACACAAATAAGTTTGAATGACACCTTGATTGAGGAGTAGATATCTTAACAAAGAGAATAAAGGGTTTCTTTATTCTCTTTATTAGTGAGAATAGTGAGAAAGAAATTATCCGCTGATCCACAACTGAAATTTCTTCAGATAGCAGCAACTTGCCTACCTAGAGTAGAGTTTCTCAGTCTTGACACTTGACAGAAATTTCTTCATTGTGGGCATTTGTTCTGTGCATTGTAGAATCTTTAGCAGCATTTCTGGCTTCTGTCCAGTAGATGCCATTAGCACCCCTCTAGTCATCACCGTCAAAAACATTTTTCTATTTCGGCAAATATAGGAGGGCAAAGCTGCCTCTAGCTGAGAACCACTGACAAAAAGAAGAATGGAGTAATAGTCATATTTAGTACTTCACAAATATCATTTTATGCAATACTTACAACAAACCAAAGAATTGTCTTTTTTTTTCTGGACTAAGGCCCAAAGAAGTTAATTTTTAAATTGAAGATTACAGACTTAACAAGTAGCAAACCTCAGAACTCAACATTATAATTTATACTGGAAAATTCTACAGAGTTGAATAGAACGTAAGAGGTGACAAATAAACATTGTGTCCACCTAACAATTTTGCTGAGGGCCAGCACCGGTCAGCTTTCTTTTTGTTAACATCAATTTTACAAGGCTTTGCTTACTCGAGATGTTGGTCTATGTATAGAATTTTAAAAGCGATTTAATTTTATTTTCTACTTTGTACTCAGAGCTTGGATTGTAGTTGTTAGACTATGATTTGTGAAAGTGCTTGGAAGCCAGAAAAAAGGCAGAGTTTTGCTATTACAATGATAGATTTGATGGCATTTCAAAGTAAACATTGCCTATAAAGAGAGTAAGAGTGTACAAAACCTGGGAGATCAGCTATAAACTGTCAGCATTTTTCACCTTTTCTCTTGAAACTTATCTACGAAATGTTAACTTCTGAAAGTTGCAGTTGAAGACTAAGGTAGAAGTTGAAAATGAGAGGAAAAGTGATTAGTTTATTTATCCTATTCATTTATTCATTCGGTCAACAAGTATGTAATTTCCATGAGGGTAAGGAGTTGATTTCATTCCTGTTATGACTGCCATTTCCCCTGAACCCTATACAGTACCTGAAAGGCAGTTATCAATATTAAATATTTATCAAATGAAAACCAGTATGAAAGCATAAGAACATGTTTCTTTTCCTTTACGTATGTGAGAAAATGTGCTAAGTACACTAACTTTAAAGAGCTAATAGTTTAGGAAGGTGTGTGGGGCAGGGAGTAGATGTGCATAAAGACACTTAATGAGATAATATAATATGTTAAGTTTTAATAAAGTTATAAATGTACGACAGTACCAAGCATTTTAAGTCTAAGTAAATCAATCTTTCCTTACTTATTAATCCTACCCATTTTAAGCCAAAGTCTAGATTATTAAATTATGGCTCTACCAACTTTAATTGAGCAGGATTTATCATTACTATCTACATCTGTATTAGTTTTCTATTGCTGGTAACAAATTATCACAAACTTAGCAACTTAAAAGAATAACCATTTATCAGCTCACAGTTCTGTGGGTCATAACTCAGAAAAAGAAGGGACTTTTAAAGGATGGTAATATTATGTCAGGCTCATCCTTAATCTCCCTATCGAAAAGTCACCTGCACCATATTATATAACCTAATCATAGGAGTAAAATCTATCAAACACCCAGTTCTGTGAATTACACAGGGGGCACGCACACTAGTGCGAAGGAAAGCTTGGGTCTATCTGAGAATTCTATCTACCAAAGCAATCATCTTTTTCTCATGCTGTTTTTTCTCATATGGTCCTCATTGACCACTAGACTAGGTTAACCATAGCTGTCACAGTACCTACTATGATCTTGATCTTAATAATCACCATCTTTATTGTCATTGCTTGTTTAAATTTTGTCTTCCTTTTTAAGCTATAGGCATGGTAATGTCAGGGACTGGTCTGGCTTGGTTACTACTACATTTCTGACACCTAACCCTTCCCTGGGCTACACAAAATAGATGTTCAATAATATGTGATGAAGGAAGAAATGAAAGCAAATTCTTATTAAATAAGAAGTAACTAATCAGACTACTCTTAAAGTTCATCCTTGTTCCTATTGTTCACATTTTAGCTCCAATTTTACCTTCCCAGCTCATTGAAATATTGCAAACGGCCACCCTGGCTACTCCATGGATCATCATTCTTTTTATTTACTTCCTATCTCTTATCACTTTATATAATTATCTCTGTTGCTTATGTGAGTACTTCCTAATTGTCTGACTCCCACTATATTATAAGACCCCAGAATTTTTCTGTCTCATTTACCCAAGTATCTCCACGGTTTTACCTAACACCTTGTCTATAATGGGTGCTCAATAAATGCTGAAAATATGAAGGCCTGGCAGAATTGTCTTACAGGGCATGGATAAAATTTCATGCCCCAAAGGGTACTCTGGATATTTAAAACCTCTCGACAAGCATTTCAGGACCTTTCTAACATTTTGGGACAATTGTTTCAATCTTAACAAAGCTATCTGTAATTTTCACTCTAATTTCATAGTACATTTACCTCATATTTTGCTACCCCCAAATCAAGGATGTTTTATGCAAATTAATTGACAAACTTAAGGCAATTATGAATGAAATTAATTAAGGGTTTACTATAATGTGAAAATTCTAATTTCATGGTGTAAATTTATTGCTCTAACATTCACTTGGGTGTAATCTTTTTTTTATTTTCTACAAAGTGAAAATTGTTTTTTTGTATTTGGCTTTAATAATTGCTTGTGTTCTGATTTTTAAACTTCTATTAGTCAGCATGTTTCTGTGCTGCTCCCAAACATGTTTGTGTTTCCCTTTGGAAACTCAAAGTAAAAACAATATGAAATGTATCACTATTTGTAAAGCACTTTAATCTTCCTAGAGCTTCCTGTGCCATCACCAACTATAACTCCAAGCATGTCCTCCTATTCACTTTGTCAAATGGAAAGTGACAGTTTTCTGGTACTTTGCAGCTTGATAAACTGTCTCTTAGAAAATACCTTAATCAGCATAAATTTAAGTTGTTGTGCATACATTTTTTATAACTAAATGTTCTAATGCAGTTTTAGGTATCCTAAAATGTAATTATTTAGATAGTAACTGCAAGTAAATAAGTCCTTCATTCATTTTCTTTTAAATCCTGAAAGCTTAGTGCTCTAAATACTGCTTTGGTAGAAAATCATTGACAGCTGCAGACTCCTGGCACTTGAGACGGTTTGATAAATGCACAACAACTTTTAGAAAACTCCATTCGTTATTTACCAGTAATTATCTCCCACTAGCTCTTCTCTCGGCACTTACCCATTTAGTCTATCAACTGATTAATGCTAAATAACTTTCTAAGTCTTTGAGCTTAAAATAGTAAATATTAGAAACTGTCTTGGAGTTATGCGTTGTGCAGAACTTTAGAGTTTTTCTGTCTGATGAAAAAAGACTGAATTTTCATTTATCTTTTGATTTAGGCTTTTATTTTTTACACTTAACTTTGCCAACATGTACATTTCTACATTTTTCCTCCACACATATCGTTTGTCCATAGTGAGTTAATTGCCTTTTAAACTCCATCCTCTTAAATATAATTTTGCACTGTCCTCTTTGTGCTCCTCTCTGTACTGTACCTACCACCTTTCATTACAGTCCCTATGAAGTTTTGAAATAATCACTTATTCACACCACCGTCTCCTCCAGCAGCCTGTGAAAATACTTAACCTGTTCCCCTAGTTTATAAATTCAGGCAACTAGAATGACAAAAGTGAATATCAATAAATGACAACAGAAAATGTCCCAATCAAGATTAAATTACAGCAGCCTGCTCATCTACTCTTCAAATACTCTGCAGCCCTCATTCCAAATTCCACATCAGCTTTTAACCAGTAGGGTAAGTACATATTTGCGAAGCTTTCTCTATGTAGTATTAATGTGTATCTTCACTTTCATCATTTTTACTGTGCTATGAAAAATATGTCTTCATTTTATGGTTTTGAGAACATGTCGGGAAGTATAGCTGATAATTCTGTGCCACAGGATTTTAGAGTGGAGGTTTCTAATAGTTTTGCTATTGTTAGGTCACCATGGAAGGAACATCATTGAAGTCAGTCAGTGTAGTTATGGTGCCCTGAGATCATCGCACTCTGGATGTTATTTAACTAAGATCTATGACCTCAATTAGAGTGAAAAGGATTCATCTTCTCTCAGCTCCACAGGCTTAGCAAAAGTCTCAGCCGTTCAGTTCAAAGGATTAAATAACCCATGTTAGATGGTTACAATTAAGACTAGTAAATACTGTTTTATTTCCATTTAGTAACAGAATAGACACGCCTCAAGGTGCTTCCCATTAATAAGATGAATAAAATTAAACAGTTACATAACGTGTCTATCCATAAATCATTTAAATTCAACTAAAGTACCTGACTAGCAGTGTTTTGCAATAACAGGCATAGCTGCCATTTGACATAAACCTGGGTTCACTCTGAGCCAAGAACAAGATCAACACATTGAAGACTGTCCTTTTCAAAAGTCTGGCAAAAGAAATTTGGATTGTTGACCAAAACTTCTTAGTCACTTCCCATGGGAAAAGAAGTTCTTTTGGAGGACAGTACTGAATAGCTTGGCATATGCTGACACTTCGTTACAGTCTTTTCAATAGCAGAATCATTTCCAGGCCACCAGACACAGTGAATGATTCCTGAATGTGCTACATGTGGTGTGGCCAAGATGACAGTACTGCCATCTGGAATAATAACAAAATTTCTTCAAAACAGACATCCTTTATGGAATGATAACTCATGCAGATCATGCATCAAGGCCTTGATTTCTTTTGACATTTCCCCACTGGACTTTGCAGTCACAAGCAAAAGCACATTTATAGCAACAAAATACTACTGCAGATATGAACTACATAAACCACACCCTATTGCCTTTTGTAGCCTTCCAGATATTAGGAAGGGTATAGCATCCATTGATACATAGATACTACTACTAGGCTTTTCCATCTAATGTGAAGAGGTTACATTATTGTTTGTCATGGGAAAAGATACAAGTTCACCAGTGACAGGGACACCATAGACTACTGTGAAGATAATGGTAGTACCTGGATAAACAAAGAAATCTTATCTCAACCTGTATCACCAAACATAAATTCAGCAGTTTATGGAAATATTCTGATTGAAAATAGCATTGCTTTATTGCCTAACTAACCTGTCTACCTCCCCTCCTGGATCCCCAAAATTTATTGGATATAGCCAATAGATTTTTTTGTTCTTGCTGTCTTTATTAATGACTTCATTATCCAGTGATTTTCAAACATTCTACTAAACCTACAAAACTTGTCTTTGTATTAAATCAATATAGAAGCTAAAGGTATAAAATCTGTAGGAGATTGTTGTCTTAACTCGAGTGAGGTGTGAGTTTCCCTGACAGGATAGATTGGTCCCCTTTGTATATAATCCCTGGAATTATTTCTACAGAACCCTAGAGCACCAATTGTTTATTTTCAAAAACTCCTGCCTTTACTGTCATAATATTTATACAGTCACTTCTCTTTCTCTAGTTTGAAAGAAACCCTGTTATAAACGTGAATTCATCAGATGATGTTCAGAGATGATGTCTAACAAATTGATGTTTTGGAATAGGTTATTGAAGTAATAAAATACAAGGTCTTTTTTACTATTTGTGATCTATTAAAATGGCACAAATAGTTGGACAAAAGGAAATATTCAGAAGGATGAAGGAAACATTCCTGAAGGAAAAATGTGAAAATTAATTGTATTCTTCTGCCAGTTGTCAACAAGCACCTTTGTCTATAACTTGCCTAATCTATAAATATATGTGTAAAATTTTGTCATTAGACATACATATCTGATCCTTGCTATCATATTCCCTTCAGGCTAAAGTGGTGTATAAAATTCTCTCTAGATGAAATATGTTGTGACTCAATTCACTCACAGTTTCACTCTTTGGCCAATTTGATATAGAGTACAAAAATAAGATCCCGTGTGTTTTTCAAATAAGTTGAATGACTGAATGAATATTTGTGCCACTGAATAAATGGGATGACTGACTGAATAATATTTCGGCCATAAAGCATATGTGTTTTACAGTTTGATTATCAAGAAACGGCAAAGCAAAAATACTCTTGTTTGAAAATATGCAATACAAACAATGACACTAACATGACAGCTTGCAAAAATACAAACATCGTTATCATATACTAGTGATGAATTATTTTTGTAAAAGTGAGTAAATTAAAATGAAAAATTAATTTCAGCTATCACTAATAGTAAATTGATAAAAAATGGAGAAGACATGTAAGCAGTTATTATTCATTTACAGAACCAAAGGCAAGATATATTTCTTTGGTTTTCAAATCATGGCCTACCTGAAAAACTCTCTTGGTCCGGCACCCTGTGAGTGATACTGCACACATGTTGAGGATATTTGGGATAGTGAGAGGAATATTGTGAGGAAGTGTTGTCAGAACTTCAGTAGGATTTTACAGTCCATCATCACTCAAATTGTTGATACAGACATAGATGGCCTTACTTGTTGCCTCTCTGATACACTCTTACCCACTTAACAGTTGCTTCCTTCTCTGTCATCCGTATCACTTCATACAAATCTTTAGAAGCTTCCATACTGCTTTTGGTATTCTGCTTACCTAACAGCCTCTCCCTCTCCATCAGATTCTATTCAAAGGTAAGAATTCACTTTTGTGCCTTCTTTGCCTTGTCCCATGCCTAGGAAATAAGTGTCCAATTGGTGTCAGCAGACTGAGTAAACAATTTTTAATAAAGACAATTTTAAGAACCAAATGGTGTTGTTAGAAATCATTGATGTTATCCTTTTTTTTTTTTCTTCTGAGATGGAGTCTCACTCTGTCACCCAGGCTGGAGTGCAGTGGCACGATCTCAGCTCACTGCAAGGTCCGCCTCCCGGGTTCACGCCATTCTCCTGCCTCAGCCTCCCGAGTAGCTGGGACTACAGGCACCCGCCACCATGCCTGGCTAATTTTTTTTTTTTTTGTACTTTTTAATAGAGACGGTTTTCACCGTGTTAGCCAGGATGGTCTCGATCTCCTGACCTCGTGATCCTCCCACCTCGGCCTCCCCAAGGGCGGGGATTACAGGCGTGAGCCACCGCTCCCGGCCGATGTTATCCTCTTTTTGATAGCTAACTCACATATTCTCTGGCATATTTAACATTACCATAGAATGCTAACCTCTGGCATTCTGTTTTTTGAAACAAATTAAACCTGTAGTTAATGGCTCATTCAATGAAGCTTTTATGTCCATCATATTATCATGTCTTCCTTCAGTCTTCCTGTGGATCTTTTTGATGGCTTAGTAGTTTAAATGATTTTTATTACATTTTAAGAAATTTAAGAATACCGATACTGTATTTCTTCTTTTACATAGTAAATACATCATGTAAATGATTCCATTTATCATTAAAAATGGTTGTTAAATTTTTTATTAATAACATATTGGTTATTGCGCTCCAATAATTTATCCCATTGTCTTTTATAATTATTCAAAGTAACAGCTATCCTAAGTGGTAGTTGAGCAGTTTATTAGCACAAAGTCACTGAAAAAAAGTGCTATTGATTCTCCTTACTGCAATTAAGGAAACCCTTTATTCACTAGAATCAAGGAAGAAAGCTAGAGTGAAATATGTCAAACACCACCAAGAGCAGTGTGCTCTGATGCCACATCTAATGGCGATATCACAATTCTAATCAGAGAAGACAGTGCAGTTCCACACATACAAAACTAAGAATGCTAATGCTAATTTAGCTTGAGTACTCCAGTCAGTCAAAAATGGTAATTGAGCAAGTGATTATGGAACCCCTGAATGCAGAGAGAAGTTTAGCTGTATTATTATTATTTTTTTGCATGTCAAGCTTTAGAGAACAGTAGTTAATGTGTTGGTAAAAGGCTATCAATAAAATGGATTTTTAACACTTGGTTGCTCAATGGAACCTTAAAAATTCCTATGATCTGCATTCCAGGGTTTCTGTCGTACTAGATTTGCTATTGTCCTGTTTGTTGAAGCTTCGTCTATATGAAACCAATTAGATATCTTGTTGGGTATGTACAGCTATTCAAATGTGTTTGGAATACCATCATGCAAAAATATACATAAGATGTTAGTCATTAGAATCATTTAACAGATCAGCAAACTGCAACTCACAGGGTAGTGATTCCCAAATCCAGGTTACATAAGATTCCTGGGTCCCATTTTCACAGTTGGTTGTACTTTGGCTCAGAAGAGATTTTGGTGTAGGTGATAGGCAAATGATACTGAAAGGTTTTCTTTCTTTCTTTCTTTCTTTCTTTCTTTCTTTCTTTCTGTCTTTCTCTTTCTTTCTTTTTTTAATGTGCAGTTGACAAGTTAACTATTTCATAGTCTAATGTATTGCTATTACTCCATAAACTTTGAATATATTAAGACAATCCACAATGTGCTAGCTCTACTACTTCTTTGAATAGATATATTCTACAACAGGGTTGGTTTTGAATCATGGGGCTTAGCTACACAGAATTTTCATGGGCAGAATTATTTGAAAAACAAAATACCCGTACCCACCCTTTCACACCAACCTCATAACAAACCTGAAGCATATTAAGCCTTAGGAGATTTGGTTCCCTGCCAGACGCAGCTACCAGAGATTTTGGTTATTTTGCTCCCATACATACGAATTTATCTATTACAAAATATTTGTTCTCTAAAGATTTCATTCTTCTGCCAATTCAAAGTTTTATTAAAACAGATTAGTGGAAGATTAAAATAGAAACAAGTAGGCTATTCTTTCTCCTTTAAAACAACAAAGGCAATGAGTATGTTGACATTATTTGTGACTAGTTTCTAAATTGTGCCATCTTTATAGTAGTTTGTATTATGTCTTTTGATAAATTGTGTTTGACATGTAGATGAAAAAGCAGAGGAAAACTACATTTTATGTAGTGTGTGTGTGTGTGTGTGTGTGTGTGTGTGTGTAGGATAATGTTTTACAATGAAATCTGTAGAAACACCCTATTAATTTCATGAACTAACTTCTAAAGAATATGTCAAAAATAAGTTGGCAGGTACATCTTAGCATTTATCAAGAGTAATATTGCCAGAATATGTTTCTATTTATATTGCTTAAAAGATGCATGAAAAAAATCTACTTTTTTCAAACATGGAAATGTAAATAAGGGATTTCAAATTGTTTGATTTTCTTCTAGGTCCCTGTCTATGACATCTAAATTACATATTAGGATGATAGGTATATACAATTTTCTGTGGCCTCTAAAGGAAATTACTTTTAATTTTGTATAAATGTGAGAGCAATATGTGTTTCCTTCTGTGTGTCCATCTCCGCCTCTTTCTCTCTTTCTTTTTGTATTTATAGGGGTAAATTTTTCATCTGACAGATTAAAAACATTAGATTACATCCCGCTTACAGTAATTACAGCTTACTGGTGATACTGTCATTAGCTGAGCAATTTTAATGTCTAATTTATAGCAATATAACGAGTGATTAATTCAAGATGAAATTTATCATAAAGTGTAATCACGATGAAATGGATAGGTACTCAATACAGAAGCTTTTAGCAGTCATATGTGAGGCAGTACCCAAAAAACATTTAAATAGTTTAAATTTCAAAAATCCAGCAGATGAGGTCCACATGGATATAATGAGCTGATTGAAGTTTTCTGTCAAAAATAACCAAAGCAACTGGTAGTTCGGATGGCTCATGTATACCTTCTATTTGAAACAGGCAGAGATCTTAGCCCATCTTTGTGTCCTTGGTGTCCAAAACATGGTAGATCTAACATTCTTTTTTAAAATTAATTAATGGGGGAATGAATAAATAACAACTGAGTTACCCTGGCTTATAAAGCCCAACATTATCCCAGCTGAAAACTAGTGACTTTCTTTTGCATTATTCACCACCTCAACCACATTCAGCCAGAGTGGTCAGCTTTCCTTTCCTTGATCATGCCAACCTCTTTCCCACCTATCACAGCAATTTCTCTCCCTATAATCCTCTTCCCCTAAAAGTAATCAGAGCATGGTTGTGTCTTTCTCATCATTCAAGTCTCTCCTATTCAAAGAAGCCTTCCAGACCACCTTAACTTCAACTATCATTTTCTGCAATGTTTGTGCATTATATACTTGAATATTAACTATAAGTTGGGTGCAGTGGCCCATGCCCATGATCTCAGCATTTTGGGAGACCAAGGCAGAACTACATGAGGCCAGGAATTCAAGACCAGCCTGAGCAACCAATATAGTGAGACCCTGTCTCCACAAAAAAATTAAAAAAAAAAATAGCCAGGCTTGGTGGTTCATGCCTGTATTCCTAGCTACTTGGAAGACTGAGGCAGGAGGATTGCTTGAGCCCAGGAGCTCAAGTTTGTGGTGAGCTGTGATCATGCCACTCTACTCCAGCATGGGTGACAGAGTGAGACTCTGTCTCTAAAAAAGAACAAAAAAACCATAATGTCTATAAACTATATATATAATATATTAAGTACATTATACGGACACACACACACACACACACACACACACACTTTCTCTCTCTCTCTCATTTAGAATGTTCATCTTCCTCTTCCACAGGAGTTTAAGCTCCATAAGGACAGCACTTTTGTTATTTTATTCACGTTGAATGCAGAACAGGGCTTGGCTTACAGTATTTAGGTGTTTTATAAGAACGTAGTGAATAAATGAATACTTTGGAAGTGTTTCCAAAATTTGTTCTCAAGTGTATCACATTGATCACTCCTATTGAAAAGAATTAAACATTATAATGTGAATAGGTGAGATATATGTTTCAGATATATATTTATTTTAGTTTATTATAAATAAAAAAGAAATACATAGTGAACAACAGGAATTATTTTAAAAAGCATTAACAGATGGCATTCAATTTTTAAATTATAGTTCATCTTTCATAGTAGAGAAATATGAAGTTGTTCAATGCTTGGAAATTGTTGTATGCATTACATGTGATAAAAGAAAAAAATAGCACTACCAAGGGGCAGGTGAAAATAATCTTTACTAGATTTTACAGTTTAAAATGAGGTTGCTGAAATGTATATGGCAAAGGTGTGTGTGTGTAATTGTGCTTATATATTGTGTTTATAACTTTAGTGACAGGAAACAATATGAAATCATATGAATAACTTGTGATAACATCAGCACATAATGATCCCTTTCTTATCTGGTGTTTTATTGTACTATTCAAAAGTGCTAAATAAAAAATTCTTCTAAACATTTTTTTCATTAAGACGGATGGATATGTATTTTCTCCTTCTCTCCCCCTACACCCCATTTCTCTCCCTTTTTCATTTTTTAAAACATGTATTAGGTAAACAGAATGTTGGTAGATAGAAATATACAGATAGATGGAAACAAAAAGTCTTCTCTCCTGGAGTTGTGATGCCTGGTTTAACATTCTGACTTGGTCACTAACTTGTTTTGCTTTTTTTTTTTTATAATTGTTAACTATGTTTTATTTACTTTTTTTTTTTTAAAGAACTAAATAACTTCAATGGTCATTTAACCACTGGGATTCTCTGATTCCTTTTTTTCTGTTAATGTAACAAATTAAAAGATTAAGTAAACCTTTAGGCCTCAGATTTTTTATTTTGTTTTGGTTTGTTTTGCATATGAAAATTATAACTTAACCTAGAAGGTCCCTAACATGATGCAATTATTATTCTATTAAATACAGTTGGGTTAATTGATTACAATTTGTTTTAAGTTAGTTACCAGAAGTTTAAAAACCATGTCCTAGTATTTATGCCAGCTGTACATTCAGGGTTCTCTTTGGCTATGACATCAGGGCAGAGTACTGACACTCATGAGTCAAGGAGCAGGGAAGAGGGTATAGGAATCCAATAATTTAGAAACTTAATGACTTACACTCCACTTTGGAAACAGGCAAATATTAGAATTTTTTTTAACTCAACTTTCCAAGGTAATAATTTTAAGTTTTCAGAGTTCAGTGACTTAGAGACACATTGCAACAAAATGTACAAAAGTCTTCTTGGCTCCATACTGTGAAAGACAGGGGAAAGAATATTGTCTAATGTTTTCTATGGATAAAATGGTTGCTTAATTTAAATGAAAATGTTTTTTACTACCTTGAGGGGCTCTTTTTCCTGTGAGTTTCTTTGGTGTTTCAGAGAGAGTAAGTCCTATTCAATTAAATGTATAGTGAAATTTGTGTATAAAAAGAAATAAACTCTCCAATAAATCTGTGGTCAGGTGTATGTGTGAGTGTGTGTCTGTGTGTGTGTTTGTGCTTATTTGTGTACATATATGTTAAATTTTGCATTTGAGAAGAAAGTTTCTGAAATTGATTTAGAATAATTTTTATGTTTATTAACTTATTTTTAGTAGAGAAATTACAGCTTGTTTCATATCATAATTATGTTAACAGTTTATTAGGATAAAATGAAAATGTATGCAAAACATCAATATTACTCTTTATTAATATCAATTTATGAACACATTTATGAAGAAAGAATATATGAAGAAAGCTGTTCAAATGTAATAACCAAGAAGACATATAAATGGCAATTAGATAAACTGAAAAATTTCCAATTTCATCTTAGAAAAAGGAAACTAGCAATATGAAAATAACAAAAATCAAGCTTAATTTATGGAATTCTCCATGAAAAAAAATCCTTAATTATATACTGCATATTTTTGGCAAGGAGAAATGTTTTTATTCTACCTAAAATTTTTCTAGAATTGTAGAATTAAATGATGGAAATTGAAAATTAATTATTTGGATGATTAAAAATAAGCAAATCATTATTTTAATTTGAAAAAAAAATGTTAATACTCTTCTGCAGGGGGCAAATCCATGCAAGTATATCTTCAAAGTCAGAGGAAGCCAAGAGGCTTAAGGAAGAGGTGAACATATTGTTCTCAGAAAGAAACATTTTATAGGAAATTTGAACAGAAGCCATGCCTGTGCCTCCAGCAATGAGACATGCTGGCACAGCTCAGTGACCTTACCCCTTGGACCCAGGGCTTATATACCATAGGGAAAGAATGTGTAGGACAATTGCAGGGAAAGGCAAAGATGCTCTGTGAATATGCCTAAGGGCAGGATTTATGGTCAAAGCTGTTTTGAAATAATGCGGTAATTTTTGGTAAGTACATGCTCTTACTCAAGAAACAAAAGATAAACTGGAGATCTTAGAGGCCTTTCTAGAACTGGAGTTAACTAGAAGTCAATATGGTGGATTAGTACCCAAGATGGAGTTGCTTTAGCTTCCACAGATACCAACAGAAAATATAGTATTATAATAGTATTGAGTATAAGAATAAAGAAATTGGACTATGATAGAGCTCAAATTTCATAAAATGAAAATTTTTTTGTTTGGTTTGATTGTGCTTCTTTGGATCATATATCATGAAATATATTTATTATTGTACTTATAATATCAGTCTGTAATCATTTAGATGTTTAGTTTATTAAGCTCTTCAATTCTATTATGTAATATAGTTTTCACAGACTCATTTACTGAGGTAGAATAGATTTTATTACTTTTATTTTAGGAATGAGGAAACAGAGATTTAGCTAAATCAAGTGTCTTAAGGAAGCAGCAAATTGAAATGCCAGGATCCAGTCCCAGCATTTTCATTCTAACTTCAACTTTTTTTTAAATATAACCACGATTATATGTATTTTCAAAAAAATCATTTAAATGTTATATTATTAAAATTGGACTTGAACTCTAACCTTGCTCCAGTATAAATTCTACATTCAAATCTTGATTTTTATGTCTAGGTTTACATTAGATAAATAAAAGATAAAAATTTAGATACGCTTCTATTGTCAAAAGCCTTGTATATCTAAAGCTAAAATTACTTCTGATTTCCTATCCATAAAAGAGAGGTAGAGGGAGGGAAATCTTGCTGAATTTGATACTAGTTTAAACATCCTCTAATTGAGGTTTTTTTGTTTGTTTGTTTTGTTTTGTTTTGAGATGGAATTTCGCTTTTGTTGCCCAGGCTGGAGTGCAATGGCATGATCTCGGCTCACCGCAACTTCCACCTCCTGGGTTCAAGCAATTCTCCTGCCTCAGCTACCCGAGTAGCTGAGATTACAGGCATGTGCCACCACACCCGGCTAATTTTGTATTTGTATTAGAGACGGGGTTTCACCATGCTGATCAGGCTGGTCTCGAACACCTGACCTCAGGTGATCCACCTGCCTCGGCCTCCCAAAGTGCTGGGATTACAGGTGTCAGCCACTGTGCCCGGCCTCCTCTAATTCTTATTAAAGAGCCCTGTCCTGAAACTTCTACTTCCCCCTATTCTTCTTACACTCAGGAAGAGAAAGGAGCAGGAACTGATAAAGGGACCCTTCTCACTTGGAAACCCTCAACCTTTGAATATCCAGATTTTCTGCTGCACATATAATTGATATTGTCACAACATTTGGGCTCTTTTGTAGCAGTCTGTGACTGATTTCGTCTTGTTTTACTTTATTTACTGTAACTTCAAATGTTGTAGCGTCTTCCAATTAGTAGCCTCTTCATGAAGATAGGACTGAGTATTTTGCATAAGACATTCATTCAAAATAAAATGAAAGATTAAATTAACTTTATTAAAATGAAATGATTCGGATAGCATCCTACTCATTAGCCTTTAGTTCATTTTAAAACAAATATAATATTATCGTCTATGCTTTCAAATAAATGTCATACCTCCATCTAATTAATAGTGATAAGCAGTTAAGAAAAAATAAAAATTGAGTTCAATATGACTTTTACAACACTATTTTAAACATCCAAAGAGTACTCAATTATTTTCCTACTTTCCATTACTTTTGAAAGCGAAGTATTAGATAGCTTTTAAAAAATTACAACATTTGTATGTATGAGTAAAGTTTAGAATTTAAAGACAGAAGCTACAAATAATATTTTTCATCTTTTCTATATGAAAAGACACCAGACCCATTTAATGCACGCCATGAGCGTTTGGGGACTTTGACAAGCTGACTTGTAGATGTAAAAAATTTAATTAAAATGGTTGTCAATTAAGTTACAGTGGTACTCAGATAATTGCATCACTCTTCAAAGATTTGTCTTCCAAACATTTTTAAGTATTTCAAACCATTTTATTTTTTTTCAAAAACTTTCTGATGCAGACCTGGTGTTTTGTTGTTGGTAATTAGTGTTTACAATCATTCACATAATTTTTTAAACATTTGTTTTAGGCAGAATTCAAGTGTGTATCCATAAAATCAGTAACATTTTGTTTTGTAATTAGAGAACAACTGGACTTTATTAGATGTAAATATTGTTTGAATTTACGGTGAAATTTCGTGTGCCAAGGAACTAGAGGTAGCAACTGAAGGATAATTCATGAAACTAAATATTAACTCAAAAGTTTTTTTTTTTTTTTTTTCCCGAGACGGAGTCTCATACTGTTGCCCGGGTTTGGAGCGCAATGGCGCAATCTCGGCTCACTGCAACCTCTGCCTCCCGGGTACACGCGATTCTCCTTGCCTCAGCCTCCTGAGTAGTTGGTATTACAGGCTACACACCACCACACCCGGCTAATTTTTTTCTATTTTTAGTAGAGACGGGGTTTCATTATGTTGGCCAGACTGGTCTCGAAATCCTGACTTCGTAATCCACCTGCCTCAGCCTTCCAAAGTGGTGGGATTACAGGTGTGAGCCACGTCGCCCGGCCAAAAGTATTTTTTCATAAGCAAGGTTGTAAAGTTAAGGTTCAATACAACACATTTGGTTGTGTAGGAGTGAACATCTGGAAATGTTTAATAAATATAATTTTACTGCATGTTAGAAAAATATAGCTAATTCTTTTAGAATATTATTTTGAAGAAAATAATAATATACATGGTGTGCAGATATGGCACAATACATGGGGGTGGGCTGAATTTTGGGAAACACTGATTTAATATCACATTTATTGTATAGATGAGAGAATTGAGATCCAGAGAAGTAAATGAATTATTCTAAATCATGCAGTTTTAGGATAGTTAATTAAATTTGAAAGCAAATACCATATCTACCTAGAATAAATAAAAATGACCTTTTTTTGTCAATAATCATTAAGCATTTACTGAAGACTTACAACATGTGTAAGGTGTTATGATGGATTTAAAAATGCTTCCCAACTCTATTAGTTCATTTGAGGAAAGTTCTTGCTTTAAGGATATTTGAACTAGCAGAGAGCGCCTTTACTGGGGCCTGGAAACATGTGGGACACTAAAATAGCATTCACGGTCATACAGTGTTCTCTTCTTAATACGCTCTCAATTCAATCTCCTATATACCAAATACTATAATGTTAAAATTCTAATATTTTTGGCTTTTTGCTCTGAAGTCATTTAATCCTCAATTTCCAGAGTGATCCCTTTGTAATGTTTAGAAATGTCACCTTATATATTTAAAATTATGTATTTTGACAGTGTGGATTCTCTGTTTCGAACAGCAAATTTATAAATTATGAAATTATAAAAACCCAATTATCTTTTTTTTTAATTTTATTTATTTATTTATTTATTTATTTTTGAGACAGAGTCTCGCTCTGTCGCCCAGGCTGGAGTGCAGTGGCACCATCTCGGCTCACTGCAAGCTCCGCCCCCCGTGTTCACACCATTCTCCTGCCTCAGCCTCCAGAGTAGCTGGGACTACAGGTGCCTGCCACCACACCTGGCTAATTTTTTGTATTTTTAGTAAAGACGGGGTTTCACCGTGTTAACCAGGATGATCTAGATCTCCTAACCTTGTGGAGACGCCCACCTCGGCCTCCCAAAGTGCTAGGATTACAGGCGTGAGCCACCGCACCCGGCCAAAAACCCAATTTTCTTGATTATTACTACAGTTCAGCTATATCAGTGCACATCTTATCTACCAGGAAAATGGGTAAAATGCATCATCTGAGATCTTTATCACCAGAGATTCTGATTCATTAGTTTTTATTTTTACAAAACCCACAGGGAGCAGCAGAACACACAGGGAGGACAGGGTAGAGACTAAGAATTTATAGTTTTAGCAAGTAGCAAGCTAATTCCAATGTTGGTGGACTGTAAGCCATGCTTTGAGAAAAATTTAATCATAAGTTATAAAATATAGAAGTGAGAAGTAAACATGGTTGAATTGAATTAATCCCTGAAAACATATTGAACTTTATTCAGTGCTATTTTAATTGTATTTTTTAAAGTAAAGGAGAACATGTTACTTCAACATCTATCAAGAGTGAATTATGGTTTTTATTTGTGTTTTAAAATATCTTGGCTGTGTACATTTATAAGAAACAAAACAAATTTTTTTTAAAAACTCTCCATTAAAAGAACTTCATGCTAACTCTGGGACCTCAATCTATGTATAGAGTCTCAACAGGAAACTTAAATGACAAGGAAATGAGAAACAATTTTGCCTTCTTATTCCTTGTTGAATCAAGGCAGAGTCCAAGTTTAGTACACTGCATCTGAGGTAGGAAGTTGCTTAAGCAGTTTTCAAAGGTTCATTCTGCCTTCAGGCAAGGATTTTCTATTTAAAAGGGGTAAGTTTAGCCAGGAGCAAAATATTCCTCATTGTTTTTTCTCTAAAGACAGAAAACTCTCAGTAATTTTAACCTCCTTGATTGTATGTGTGGAGCAATATGAAGCTCTGAAGTAACTTTGTAACTGTGCTGAGTCCGTGAAGGAGGTACACTAGTTGAGTAATGAGGATGAGCAAGGCATCATTTATCAAAATAATCTTCAAAATCTTGCCTTACTTCACACACATTCTTATGTACAAGATAAAGAGAATTAAGTTATCCAGGTCAGCATCAGCCCAAATATACAGTTTGTTCTTTTGTTCTTTTACAGTCAGCACAACCAGGCTACAATCAGGATACCTCCCATCCTTATCAGAATTTCACAAAGAAGTTCATTAGTGTGTCCTGTCACTCTGGAAACCATATAGTCCTGCAAAGTGGTTTGTAAGTCCATGTTGATGGATTTATGCCACACCTTTAGGGACAAAGATCAAGCATCCTTAGCTACTTTATAATTTGGAGAATGACTTAAGATTTCAAGATTGGGGAGGCCTTTTATATTTTACTCTCCTTAAGCTTTTAAATCCTCTGCTCAGTATATTTACTTCTTCTCAGATAAGTTTTATAGAGTTGGAGACCAGAAAAGAAAAACCGTCTGGTGTTTCATGCTCCCCAGGTATTTCTAAACATTTCAATAGCTTTGCTACAAATACTCAATTTGTACCATTCAAAATTAGGACATAAATTCAGAAATCGGAGGAGAAAAATAAAGGCAACATGGCAGTTGTGATTGATATAACTGGGTTAAATTCTTCTACAGAGAAGAGTTTTTCAAGAAGCAGTTAGATATCTACTTTCACAAGTTGATTTAACCAGGATGTCACTTGAACAAAGAAAAATTCCTTCCCTACATTGTCTGCATTACATTAATTTTCCATTAAAAATGTTTATTATTCAGTGTAGGAGGCGGTTTTACTCAGTCATCTTTCAAATATCTGCTTCACTCATCTGTTCCAACTAATGGTGATAGTAGTTTAGAAAAAGTATTTTTAAAAAACAAATATTTGAAATCATTTTTATGTAGCCCAGCAGTACATTTCATCGACTTCAATAAATTTGATCTTATTGTTTGTTTAGAGTAATATTGGTGTCTGTTATTTGTTGATAAGTCTGGCTAGAGGATGGGGAGAAAAGAGAGAGTACCTGGATGGTAGTTTGAACTTTAAAAGTCTCTATTATTAAGAAGTTCAAGATGATTTTACTTCTGTAGGATATACCGCTTGTTTAAGATTTCCTGGCTCTTTTCAAAAGCAAAACAGTGACATTTGTTTTATGATGCATATTTGTAAATTTCTTATACTGAATCACACTTTTTTCTTTTTATATTCATGTATTCTTTTAGCAAATATTTATTGAATTCTTTATTTGCATGATATATAGCGATAGAAATAATATTCCCTGAGCTCAAAGTTTATCATTTAGAGAGATGACATCCATACAAGGAATTAGAGAAGATAGCCTTTATTGAATGTCATAAATGAATAGGAAAATCTCTAGCAAGAGTTCAAATGAAGATGAAATCATGTAAGACAAAATCCCATTTATACAAGCCCGTGAGGTTATCTAAATTCTGTTGGTATACGAAATGTTATTTCACGTTTTGCTGCTCACCAAGCTTTGAGGGAAATGGCATCATTTTAAATTAATTACTGTTGATTAGCATAATTATCTGGCTTTCTAGAGCTTTATCTTATTTTGACATCAAACTGTTAAAAGCATATAGAATTGTATGTATATTCTATTTTCAATTTTGTTTAATGCAAATGTATATAGACAAAGACTAGAAAAAAGATATAAAATATGGTGATTTTATTTTCAAAACTGTTAATGATACTATCTTTCTAAGTATATATATTTTTAAAAGTAGGAGGTATGAGGGTATTGATACTTTGCCTCTCCCAATCAGGGAAGACAGAGTAAATACTGATGTGACCCTTGTGAAGGTTGACTGACACCAATAAAATGACACCCAAAATAGTACTTCTTCATAGGCATCAGACTGAGAAAGGGAAAAATGAAATAAAGTAAATAGTACTACATCTGGCACATCTAAGCCCACAATAAACATTAGCCCTAATAAGTGCTAAGCAGTCTTTTCAATGTATAGCCAGGTGGACTAGTAGCAGTGTATACCCATACAGCTGACTTCAGAGAATTTCAAAGCACCTTTGTTCTGGAAGTGTTATCTTCTGCCAGAGATCCCATATACACTTGCCTGTAAGGCAAGGGAACCATTGTCATTTTTATTCATAGCTTTATTCCCAGGGCCTAACTTACTATTTAAAACAAAGAGACTTTCAATTATATTTAAACCAACTAATCAATCATTTATTAATTTAAAAATCTCAGTCACAAAAGGAAAAATAAGCTTTAATCACATTCAAATGTTTCAACACAATGTGCAGGAGAAGTTAAGTAAACATCATGCAATGTTTCTATGTTAATTTGTTCTACCTGGATTAGTGGTGAAACTCCTCATTACGGAAAGTCAAGTATGCAACTGTTCTTTGGCCAAGAGCTTTTGAATCTCATAGAGCTCCGAATTAATGAATCCAATTGGAATCCAGTAGGTAACTTAGCTTAAATATAAGAATAAAAGAAAATTGTGTATTTATAATCTTTTTTACCAAACAGAAAGTCCAACACAGTTTTGTATGTATAAAAATCCAAGGAATTTTTTGTCCAGTTTTGGATTCAGAATTTTTTACAGAACTCATGATTCTAGGATGCAAACAGGAAATCAGGATCTCAAGTCAGGCTAACTCTGCAAACGGTGTTTATTCCCGTTCTGTGATAATGTGACCTTCCCAAAGCAACTCAAGATTAAGTAGACAGGTAGGGATGAAAATGAAATATTTTTGGTGGAGCATTTGGAGGAGTATTAAGAACTGCTTGCACTTGATTACCTATTAACAACTGGTCTTTGAGGGGCTTTATTTTCCTGTAAAGTTGATGCAAAAGTTTTACCTCTTTATCTTAGATGTCTTCAAGAGACAGAATTTAAATCATAAACATTCTAGTCCATAATATTTTTTTCTCAGTGAACAAATTTTTGTCCACCTTCTGACTAGATATCAAATACTAAAGCTTAGTTTCGACTTTTCTTGTCACAAAGGAAAAATAAAGATTATAATTATCTGATTTTAGCTACTGCTGCAGCTGAAGGCAACTGAATTTTGAAATTTTGTCATATAACTGTATATCATAGAAAGTGTTTGTTTCATTTCAACATATTTCTAATTCATATTTAAGGATACCAATTAGTATCTATATATTCTAGAGGGATAATAAATATGGCCTTTTCAAAAAAACAAAAACAAATAATAAAAAAACACAACAATTTGACCACAGAGATCTTTCTTCCTTTTTTTTCTTTCTTTCTTTTTTTTTTTTTTTTGGACATAATTTTGCTCTTTTCTGCCCAGGCTGGAGTGCAATGACGCTATCTCGGCTGGCTACAACCTCTGCCTCCCGGGTTCAAGTGATTCTACTGCCTCAGCCTCCCAAGTAGCGTGGATTACAGGTGCCTGCCACCACTCCCGGGTGGTTTTTTGTTTTGTTTTGTTTTGTTTTAGCTTGAGACTGAGTCTCACTCTGTCGCCCCAGGCTGGAGTGCAGTGGCACTATCTCGGCTCACTGAAACCTCTGCCTCCCGAGTTCAAGCGATTCTCCTGCCTCAGCCTCCCGAGTAGCTGAGATTATAGACATGAGCCACCATGCCCCGCTAATTTTTGTATTTTTAGTAGAGGAAGGGTTTCGCCAAGTTGGCCAGGCTGGAATCCAAAGCCTGACCTCAGGTGATCCACCCACATCGGCCTCCCACAGTGGGGGGATTACAGGCGTGAGCCACCCAGCTTGGCCTCTTTTTTTCTTTAACAATAAAAATACACTCACTCATTCACCAATTCAATGTTATAGTTCTCAGAGCTCGCCACCTGAGTTACTCAACCCTAACCAAATTGTCATTTTCCTGGCTTCTTTTCTTTCATGATGCCATCTTCACCTCTTGATTTTACATATATAACATTTACCTGTCACTTTCCAATACAGAAGCTAAGTACTTGGCCAATCAAATCCTTCACTGAATACTAGAGGGTTCTCAAGGTGGCCATGTGAGAATTAGTGCAATATAAAGACAAAAGAAAAAATATTTTGTCTGCTTCCTTTTTTTTCCTGACCCAATAATTGATTTGCATTACAACACAAGTCAAGGTAAAAATTCTATATTTATGATTTTATAATTGTCAATAGATCATATGACAGTATTGTGATTAGAGAAATGGAAGGTTGCAGTGCTTAATAAAACAACCATAATGCCTGCTAAAAACTTTTGTTATAGTTATTAGGTAGAAAACATTACTTTTTAGGTATTGTTTTTTTTAAATAGGAAATGAATGTTGAGAAAAATATTGTCTTTCAAATAATGAGGGGAATGACAGAATTAATGTGATGTTGAAATGTTTTATGAAATATATGTTTTGATGTGATATCCTAATAGGTGTAGGATCATAAGCAATACACTTTTTAAAAAGTATTATACTTTTAAACATATTGTTTTAAAAATAAAATTAGATAAGTGATTTAAATACTGTTACTAAATAGTATGTTAGGAATTAATTTTCTATACCTTTCAATTTTCATTATGTGCTGGTAATATTCTTAGGACACATATCATTTAGTAAGGATTAGAGCCAGCTGGGGCAGATTATGGCTCAGGAATAATCCTTAAGGAATGCCCAGATTCAATTATTCCTACTTAAATGATTTAGTTTGGATGCATTTGGTGGAGTAGAGTTTTATTTTAGAAGAAAGGTGATATTTTTTGTCTTTAGTTCTACTCTTGAAATAGTCTGCCAGATTGATGGAACCTCATTTAGGGCTCATCAGAAGCTGTGAACGCTGCAATATGGTTTGATTATAGTGCTAAATATCAAGCAACAGAGACAAGAATACCATTTAGCCAGGTGTGGTTTACACATATTTGAATAAAAAATATTTTCCTCAGAACTTAAGATAATTTGTTTTGTACAGAAAGCATATTTTACAGATCTTAGGAAGCAAGACTTTTAAATAATGTAAGACTGTAAATAATTTTAGTAAAATATTTTTGATTAAAGAAACATTACTGAGGCAATACTGGATAGTCAGTGGCTCTCTCATTTTTTTTTAAATTTCAAATGCCTAGAACTATATTAGGGGTTTTCAGTTAGAAAAACACTCTGTTAATTAAAAATGAGACATTTTATTTACTGAGAAATATTTTAGACCCTTCATCACATTAATATACATGCATACCTCAGAGATACTGTGGCTTCAGTTCCAGACCTCAACAATAAGTGAATATTGCAATAAAACAAGTCACAAAGATGTTTGGTGTCCCAGTGCATGTGCATATAAAAGTTGTGTTTAAAGTATGCTGCAATCTGTTAATTATTCAATAGCATATGTCTAAAAAATGTACATATTTTAATTTAAAGTAAAACCTTCGGTGGTTAAAAAATGCTAACAAATAATTTGAGCCTTCAACAAGTACAAATCTTTTTACTGGTGGAGAGTCTTGCCTCCATGTTGAAGACTGCTGAGTGGTCACAGTAGTGGTTGCTGAAGGTCGGGGTGGCTGTGGCAATTTCTTATAATAAGACAACAGTGAAGTTTGCCACATTGATTGACTCTTCCTTTCACAAAAGATTTCTCTTTAGCATGTCATACTGTTTGATAGCATTTAACCACAGTTGAACTTTTGTAATTACAGTCAGTCCTCTCAAACTCCATCACTGCCTTATCAACTCAATTTATGTAATATTTGAAATCCTCTATTGTCATTTCAACAAGATTTATAGCATCTTCACTAGGAGTAGATTCCACCTCAAGAAATCATTTTCTTTGCTCATCCATAACAAGTAACTCCTTATCTGTTCAAGTTTTACCATAGTATTACCACAACTTAGTCACATCTTCAGGCTCTGCTTCTGATGCTCTTGCTGTTTTTATCACATCCACAGTTATTTTCTCCACTGAAGTCTTGAACTTCTCAAAGTCATCCATGAGGGTTGGAATAAACTTCTCCCAAACTCCTTTTAATGTTGATATTTTGACCTCCTTTCATGAACCATGAATGTTCTGAGTGTCATCTAGAATGGTGAATCCTTTCCACAAGGTTTTCAATTTATTTTCCCAGATTCATCAGAGGAATCACTGTCTATGGTAGCTAGAGCCTTAAGAAATACATTTCTTAAATAATGAGACTGCAAGTTGAAATTACTCCTTGATTCATAGTTCGTAGAATGGATGTTGTGTTAGCAGGCATGAAAACAATGTGAGTCTTCTTGAATATCTTTAGCAGATGTCTTGGGTGACCAGGCGCATTGTCAATGAGCAGTCATAATTTGTAAGTTATACTGTTTTCTGAACACTTGGTTTTGAACAGTAGGTTTAAAATATTCAGTAAACCATGCTATAAATGGATGTGCTGCCATCCAGTCTTTGTTGTTCCATTTATAGAACACATGAAGAATAGGTTAGTATAAATTTACTGGATCCAGAATTTTCAGAATGGTAAATAAGCATTGACTTCAACTTAGGGTTGTCAGTTTCATTAGTCCCTAATAAGAGAGTCAACCTCTTCTTTGAAAGTTTGAAGCCAGGCATTGACTTCCCCTCTTTAGCTATGAAAGTCCTAGATGGCATGCTTGTCCAGTATAAGGCTGTTATATCTACACTAAAAATCTGTTTAGCCACTTCATCTATGATCCTAGCTAGACCTCTGGATAATTTACTGCAGCTTCTACATCAGCACCTGCTGCTTCACTTTATACTTTTGTGTCATGGAGATGGCTACTTTCCTTAAAACCCATGAAACAATCTTTGTTATCTTCTGACTTTTCTTTTGCAGCTTTCTTACCTCTCTCAGCCTTCATAGAGTTGAAGAGAGTTGGGGTCTTGCTCTGCATTAGGTTTTGATTTAAGGGAATGTTGTGGCTCGTTTGATCTTCTACCCAGATCACTCAAGCCTTCTCTATATCATCAACAAGAATGTTTGGTTTTCTTATTATCTTTGGTGTTCACTGGAGTAACACATTAATAACCTTCAAGAACCTTTCCTCTGCAACACAACTTGGCTAACTATTCGGTGCAAGAGGCCTAGCTTTTGCCCTATCTTGACATTCAGCATGCCTTCCTCTTGAGGCTTAATTGTGTCTAGTTTTTATTTTAAAATAAGGGATGTGCAGTTCTTCCTTTCACTTGAACTCTTAGAGGCCACGGCAGGACTTTTCACTGGCCTAATTTCAATATTGTTTTGCCTCAGGGAATAGGGAGGCCTATTGAACATTGAAACTCTGCCTCTTTCCAGAGTACAACAAGTTAACTCTAGCTACCTGAAGCTTCCTTTAATGTTCACTTGAAGGACTAATGGAATGGAGTGGAAGCTCTTCTCAATTAATAATAATGCTATTTAAAAATTTCATGTTGAATCAGAATGTAATGCTTTCTGTGAAAAGAATTACTAAGTATGTCCATACAGAGTCAGTTGAGAAATGTTCTGAGAATGGTACTATCAATGTAGATGATAAGCTGGTGACATTTGGTCTCCCCCCCAAAAAAAAATCGCATCTAAAAGGCAAAGTGTTTTAAATAAAGGTGTATAGGATTAATTACTGCTGCACAGTGTTACAGAAGCAAGTTGAAAAACAGGAACAGATTCTTCTTTCCTCTTAAACAATTCAACCATCAAAATAAATTTATTGAAATAAAAAAAACTGTTAAAATTTAAGTAAGTTAAACTTGATGGTTTTGCCTCTCGTGTAATCACTAATACGACATCTTCAGTCCTTGTCAGGATAGAACTAATGGAGTACAACGTGTTGCAAGGCTATACTTTTATGAATTAATGATCTGAGGTTTGATGGTAATGTTTCTACTGTCTTTGTAGGTTTGATCTTCCTTTGCCACTGCTGACAGAGCTGAGCCTGGCGGTGTTCTGGTTGCAACAGCCTTTCCTTATTGTTGTTTGATTTTGAGAACTCCCATGTTATTGATATGTGGAGGGAATTGTAAAACTTGTTGTAAATTAAAGCTAAGCCTCAGATTTTTTGTGTCTGGATTTGAAATTAACTCAGATCTCACTTGTTCACATTGCTATAAATATGTTTAGCATTTTTTGTGAGGAATATCTAAAGTGCCAAGAATGAAAAGTGGGCTGCACTGATGGTACTTTTCATTTCAAAATCAAACATATTCCTTGCTTTTGTCTGTGATGATTCTGTTGTTTAAAGAACATGTTCTTACCCCCGTTTTTATTGTTTGGGGATTCTTTGTTGTAAGATGACTCTCAGAAATTACTTTTTGATTGATAGTCAGTTAAAACTTCTGATCAGAATGAAGTTGTCTTCTTCTCCACTTTCAGTTGTAATTCTGGCCAAAAGCAAAGGAACTTTGATTTACTTAATTTGTGCACTTGGCTAACATGCAGTTTATATTAGACTGTTTGGAAATAGCCCAAGTGGTGGCTGTATTGCTCTTTGTGAACCTGTTATGGGTATAGTAACTCTCAAGTAGGAACCAACTGTGTTAAAACGTAACTTCCACATGGTAATATACTATTTCTTTGTTTTTTAAGAAAATTCAACTGAATTTTAAGCTAAATGTTCTTAATGCAAGATCAATATCTTGATTCTCATGGTTTTCTTTTGTAAACTTTGGTTTATTTTTAATAAATGTGGACTTGCAATTGCAATTACAACTTTCAGCCCTTTCTAGTACAAAATAATGTAATAATAATAAGCCTCAAGAGGCCTATTTCCTGAGGCAAAACAATATTGGGGAGCAGCCAGTGGATGGAGCAGCCAGAACCAGCACAACATTTATTAGTCAATTTTGCCATCTTACATAAGCATGGTTTGTGGCACCACAAAACAATTACAATAGTAATATCAAAGATCATTGAGTATAGATCACCACAATAGATATAATAATCATGAAAATATTTGAAATATTGCAAGAATCACCAACTGTGACACAAAAACAGCAAGAGAGGAGATGCTGGAAAAATGGGCACAATAGATTTTTAGATGCAGGGTTGCCAAAAACTTTCAGTTAGTAAAAAACACAATAGCCTTGAAGTGCCATAAAATGAAATATAATGAAATGAGGTATGCCTCTCCCTGTCTCCAAGAAAAATATCCAAGAAAGACCTTTATATTTGACCAGAGAATCTTTAAACTTGAAATATCTTACCTTGCTATTATTATTATTTTAAATTTAATTTAATTTTATTTTATTTTATTTATTTGTATTTATTTTTTGAGACAGAGTCTCGCTCTTTCGCCCAGGCTGGAGCGCAGTGGCGCGATTTAGGCTCACTGCAAGCTCTGCCTCCCAGGTTCATGCCATTCTCCTGCCTCAGCCTCCCGAGTAGCTGGGACTACAGGTGCCCGCCACCATGTCCGGCTAATTTTTTGTATTTTTAGTAGAGACGGGGTTTCACCGTGTTAGCCAGGATGGTCTTGAAAACCTGACCTCGTGATCCACCCGCCTCGGCCTCCCAAAGTGCTGGGATTATAGGCGTGAGCCACCACGACTGGCCCTTACCTTGCTATTATTTTTGGGGGGGGAAAAAAACTGTTGAAATCACTAATCTAAATATTATTGCTTCCCTTTTGCAATTATCTTCTGTCTTCAATTTCCTTGCTGTGTTTAACATAAATAACTCTACATATGATTTCTGTAAAAGGCCACATAAACCCACAGTACTGTTAATATGGTGTTTTGTTTTTTTTTTGTTAATATTGTTATCATTATTGCTGGTTCCTTGTGCTATTTCCCATCCTGGAGGTCTACACTCTCCTGAGAGATGGTAAAGAGAGAAAGCCCAGCAACATAATGTCTGGATGGCTCAGTATCCTTACATAGGACACCCAGAGGGTGCCCCAACTCAGCGTACCTGATTACTGGGTTTATTTTTGCAGAGCTTGGTGCCTGGTGAGTAGAAAAGCAGACATTAGAAATTTGCATATCTTTGTTTTTGTTTTGTTTTGTTTTTTATCAGCTCTGGATTGAACAAAGTTGGTAGAAGTAGCAGCAGGTCAGAGAAGTTCTTTTTAAGGTTCTGGCCCCAGTACTTATGTGCAGAAATCATTTGTGTCATGTTCATTGTGTCACTCATTGTGCACCCCTCTCAAGTGCTTTAAAATGTCTTCTCCCTAGTTAGAATCAACTGGATCTTGATTCTGATCTCTGCCTCTAATTGCATGATGGTTTTCATATCATGGTGTCATCATTAGATAATGGTGCTAGGACCAGGTCTACTACAAAGTAGAGTAGAGGAAGCACAGTTTTGACAAAGATCTTTTCTTAATCAGATTTCTCCTGTGTATTTTGGATGCTTTCACTATTGATGAAAAGAGAATATTGGCAAAATATGTTCAAAGTGCCTCCTGTTTTCTTTACCTTTTTCTCTCTTGCTTTCTTAAAATCTGATTCTGTCCTTAAGTTCTGGCTGAACTGTGCATTTTCAAATTTTCTAACTCATTGTCTTTATTTCTTTCTGTCCTCTTTTATACCATGTTCTCTCGCTAATAATAGCTTCTCATTTCATGCACACACTGTTTCTATACATCTGTTTCCTAGTGCTTAACACAAAGAATAATGCAGAGTAAACCATTTATATATACTAACTGAATTAATAAATAAATGAGTGTGATAGTATCTATGAAACCTAGAGTTCGAAGGATTATGATGCAGCCTATATGGTGTATGATGAACCATCTAGCTTAACTTGTTCAAAGAGAGAAGTTTATGAAAAGAATTGTTATTTCGTCTTTCTCAACTTTCTGGTACTCAAACGATTATATTGTATCTATAGTTTAAAACTCATCTATTCTAATTATTAACTTCAGAACACATAATAAATGTACTTATTAGAAATACAACATCTTAGGGTAGAATAAAGGGCTCAGAAGAGGTTTTTTGGGGGTAGTATTTAATGATTTAAATATTTAGTAAGAAAGTAATTATTCATATAATTATTTGGCTATTCTAGAAGCCTGTAATCTTTTGAATTTGCCCAGTCAACCAAGCCTGGGGTTTAAATGAATTTTCAACACCTTTCTGCTGACAATCACACATGTTAAACCTTGATTTGCTTAAAAGTATTATTAAGGATGAGAATGTAATACTGCCAGTGGTATGTGGTGATATTATTGTGGCGCTGGGGGGATGAAACTAACGTCTTTCAGTAAGTAAATGTTTAATTTTACACACCATATAATCAATTGTATTATTGCAAGTGTACAGCAGGTATGTAGAAAAATAGAATGCATATATTTAACATATTAGAAATAACTTTATTAATATTCCTATTTCATGTTCTCATGAAATTTTAATCATTTGCATTTTTTAGCTTCAAACATTTTTATAATATGTTTCTCTTGCACCCTTTATCTAGTAGCTGACAACCATATAGTGATCCACTTATCAGTTCTTTTTAATGCAAATAAAGCGGATATTTTTTACCTATTAGATCACTTGGAAAGAAAAAAAAACTAAAATCAATGTTTCATGCTACATATTATCTGTATATGAGCAGATATACACATTTTACAGGTCAATTTTATTGTATTTTGGTAATTGTCTTTCCTTTATCTTCTCTTATTTAGTCTTTAGATTTAAAATTGAAACTGTTGTTGTTTTACTGAATGCTAATGCAGTGCAAACCAAGACAGTACGTTTTACATGGCCTGAATAGATTCTTTGTCACTCCTTTAGGAAAAATACGTTGTTCATCTCATGGAAATAAACCTTTATATATAGAAAGGTATTTAAGAGAAAGTAATTTTTACCGTTTAAGTATTAAATTTTACCTAAACTTCTATTATGTGAATCTCAGTAGATACGTTCACCATTATAAAGAAGCAGAAGTTCTGGCCAGGGCAATCAGGCAAGAGAAAGAAATAAAGGGTATTCAAATAGGAAGAGAGGAAGTCAAATTGTCTCTGTTTGCAGATGACATGATTGTATATTTAGAAAACCCCATCCATCGTCTCAGCCCAGAAACTCCTTAAGCTGTTAAGCAACTTCAGCAAAGTCTCAGGATCCAAAATCAATGTGCAAAAATCACAGGCATTCCTATACACCAATAATAGACAAACAGAAAGTCAAATCATGAGTCAACTCCCATTCATAATTGCTACAAAGAGAATAAAATATCTAGGAATACAACTTACACAGGATGTGACAGTCCTCTTCAAGAACTACAAACCACTGCTCAAGGAAATGAGAGGACGCAAACAAATGGAAATATATTGCATGCTCATGGATGAGAAGAATTAATATCCTGAAAATGGCCATACTGCCCAAAGTAATTTATAAATTCAATACTATTCCCATCAAGCTACCATTGCCTTTCTTCACAGAATTAGAAAAAACTACTTTAAATTTCATATGGAACCAAAAAAGAGCCCAAATAGCCAAGACAATCCTAAGCAAAAAGAGCAAAGCTGGAGGCATTGCACTATCTGACTTCAAACTATACTACAAGGCTACAGTAACCAAACAGCATGGTACTGGTACCAAAACAGACATATAGACCAATGGAACAGAACAGAGGCCTCAGAAATAAAGCCACACATTTACAACCTTCTGATCTTTGACAAACCTGACAAAAATAGGCAATGGAGAAAGGATTCCCTATTTAATAAATGGTGTTGGTAAAACTGGCTAGCCATATGCAGAAAGCTGAAACTGGACCCCATCCTTACACCTTATACAAAAATTAACTCAAGATGAATTGAAGACTTAAACGAAAGGCCTAAACCCATAAAAACCCTAGAAGAAAACCTGGGCAATATCATTCAGGACGTAGGTGTGGGCAAAGATTTCATGACAAAAACATCTGAAGCAGTTGCAACAAAAGCCAAAATTGACAAATAGGATCTAATTAAACTAAAGAGCATCTGCACAGCAAAATAGACTATCATCAGAGTGAACAGGCAACCTACAGACTGGGACAAAATTTTTGCAATCTATCCATCTGACAAAAGTCTAGTATCCAGAATCTACAAGGAACTTAAACAAATTTACAAGAAAAAACAACCCCATTGAAAAGTGGGTGAAGGATATGAACAGACACTTTTCAAAAGAAGATATTTATGTGGCCAAAAAACATATGAAAAAAAAAGCTCATCATCATTGGTCATTAGAGAAATGCAAATCAAACCACAATGAGATGCCATCACACGCCAGTTAGAATGGCAATCATTCAAAAGTCAGGAAACAACAGATGCTGGAGAGGATGAGGAGAAATAGGAATGCTTTTACACTGTTGGTGGGAGTGTAAATTAGTTCAACCGTTGTGGAAGATAGTGCAGTGATTCCTCAAGGATATAGAACCAGAAATACCTTTTGACCCAGCAATCCCATTACTGGGTATATACCCAAAGGCTTTTAAGTCATTCTACTATAAAGACACGTGCACACGTATGTTTACTGCAGCACTATTCACAATAGCAAAAACTTGGAACCAACCCAAATGCCCATCAATGATAGACTGGATAAAGAAAATGTGGCACATATGCACCATGGAATACTATGCAGCCATAAAATAGGATGAGTTCATGTCCTTTCCAGGGACATGGATGAAGCTGGAAACCATCATTCTCAGCAAACTAACACAGGAACAGAAAACTAAATTCCTCATGTTCTCACTCATAAGTGGAAGTTGAACGATAAGAACACATGGACACAGGGAGGGGAACATCACACACCAGGGGCCTGTTGGGGAGTGGCGGGGGCTAGGGGAGGGATAGCATTAGGAGAAATACCTAATGTAGATGATGGGTTGATGGGTGCAGCAAACCATAATGGCACGTGTATACCTATGTAACAAACTTGCACGTTCTGCACATATATCCCAGAACTCAAACTATAAGAAAAAAAAGCAGAAGCAATTAATAGTGTTGCAATTAATTTTCAGTTTTAAAAATGTATAAGTACCTGTTATGTGCCAGGCATTGTATTACACACTAAAGATACAAAAGGAATATGAATTTAGACATGATCTCCAGATACAAATAGCAGACTAAGCAAAGTAGAGAGAGAAGTCCTGGATGAACCACAAGGTTGTTTATCTGTTCTCTAAATAAGAAGTGTGAAGTGTTTTGGAAAAGAAAGGGAGAGGTTGCCTTCCTTTTCACTAGTCATCAGGTTGTCACCTAGAGCTGAGCAGCATTTTTTTTAAGAAAATTAGCACATGTACTGGGTGAAAACAGCCTATTTTCTATTTTAATGAGCTAGGTACATAGAAAGGAAGACGTAAAATTTTCCTAAAGTAGAATCAGTATAGGCTATAATGTTTTGCAGCCAGAATCTGGGACAGACTTGCCTATCTGAGAATAAATTGTTACATCAGCGTCATAAGAGTCATAAGTACTGGGGGTGCAGAGTACAGAGCCCACTTATTGAGTCACACTTGCACATACAATGATTTTCAGTCTCTGATATATGTAATGCATAAATGGCCATTAAAGTCAGATTTTTCAAGAGCAGTTGTGTGTCAAATATTCTTTCCTGTTTTCTTAAATATTGCATTAACATATTGAGAGATTCCCATTATTTTACCTTTGGAAGTGTGCCTCTTATAATGTATTTTGCACCCAAAAGTATCTCTAAACAGACACATATTTAATTATATTTGATTATGAAAATGTAATAGCTGTTTTTTTTTTTTTGAGATGGAGTTTTGCTCTTGTTGCCCAGGCTTGTGTGCAGTGGCACGATCTTGGCTCACTGCAACCTCCGCCTCCAGGGTTCAAGCAATTCTCTTGCCTAAGCCTCCCTAGTAGCTGGGATTACAGGCACCTGCCACCACACCCAGCTAATTTTTGTATTTTTAGTAGAGATGGAGTTTCACCATGTTGGCCTGGCTGGTCTTGGTTTAAACTATTCTGTTAAAAAAAAATTGAGGGAACTTATTCTGGGGTAAATGATGTTTTCAAATACATTGTTTTTTGAAATATTTGTTCTGAGAGATATATTTTCTTCATTGTTGTGGAAATATATTATGTAAGCTATATTATTATGTGTGAGAATAAAGAATGTATTTTCTCTGAAAATGTGGCAGCTCATTCTTTGTTCACAGTGCTGGTTAAAGAGATTAGGCCACAAATATTAGCCATCACATTGTTAATGCACTCAAACTGCCATTTCATGACCCTGAGATTGGAGAAATTAATAAGAAAAATATAAACATAATTTTAAAAATAACTGATAGAAAATCCACTTGGGAACACATAATTTTTAAAATCTAAAATCATTTAATGATAAAATTCATAGTATGTGATCTTGCCAAATGATCTACTCTTCTACTGTGAAAACCATAGATTATTACAGATTTGTAAAGTTGTTGACACTTTAAAAATAATTTTATTTGTTAAAGGAAACAATTTACTAACATTAAACTGTTTAGCATAAAATAAAACAGCATGCAGCATTTCATTACAGCAAACATGAAATATGAATTCTAAAGAAATAAAATATGAAAGAAATGCATTCTTTTTATAGCCTGAAAAGACGATATTAATCAAAATAACCAAAATACTTTGAAAATCAATGCTTGAATGTGAATGTTTCTGGTTTTCTTTTTCTTGGACTTGTATTTACTTTTGTCAAGGTAACATAAAGCTACAGTATATATCCTCTGTAACAGTAAAACTCAGAATGTAGATTTTTTTTCTGAGTATAGTGCCTACCCTAGTGCTTACCCTACTTATCTTTATACCCCATAGAGTTTAAACCCATGACTAGCAGAAGTGAGTGCTCACTGATGGAAATTAAAATGAATATATGCCTGAATGGATGAATAAATAAAGTTAACCATCTGCTCCTTCTTGTTCGTTCCTTCAGAACTCTTTATTCCGTATTGGTTAGGTTATCACTTTTCAACCCAGGGGCATGGTGGGGAAATAGGAAGGTATCTGGATTGACATAAATTCTGAGCCCTTGTCCTGGCTCTGACCCTTTCTAATTATCAGACATTAGGCAAATCACTGAACTTCTCTGAGCCTGTGTTCTCACCTGCAAGATGAAAGGGTTAGAATAGCATGATCCCAAAAGTATGCTTCTATATTATAACATAGTAGCCCATGTGTAACTTTTTTTTTTCCTCTTAATCTTTACAGTTTGTCAAATCTCTGCTCCATGCTTTTCTTGGGTGTAAAGAGATAATTAATTATTTCTGTTTAAAAGATTTCCTACTGTGCCACAGCTGGCAAAGGTGAAAGAAATTAAGTAAGAATGCAGTAGCACAAGACATCATCACCCACTCTGCTTAATTATAGAAGTCAGAACTTGAAAATGAGATTTATGAGGATAAGTTGAAATGCAGATAATATGTTTCAGGATAATGTAGAGCTGATGATGTGTTATTTTGGAATCTTAAATTTCCAAGTTCTGCATAAGTAAAGGATGATGGTATCATAAATCCAAGTGGAAAATGGATCCTTCAGTGTCTAGGCCAGTGAGTTTGATGTGGACCCAGTAAACTTTTAAATTTGATAATTAATTACCTAGAGTGTGGGTACTAAGAAAATAAATATCTACAAGCTAGCAAGTCTTTTGGTTACAGCTAGGTCAGCTCAAGGAGCTGTGTGAAAATAATGGTCTTTAATTTTTACTAGGCATTTAACAAAAACAGACATTATATTTTTGTCCACATGGTAGAGAAATATGGACCAAAGTACATTCATAAGGTTGATCAAACCTACCCAAATAGTGTTCATATAAATCTAGAGAGAAGGTCTCCTTTACCGTGTTATGGTGGTCTTCTTTTATTAGCTTTTCCATGATTGGATGTTTATTTGCTTATTATTTTCAGTGACTGAATATGATATTTTTAAGGTTCTAGATGATGATTTAGTGCTTGCATTTGTATGAATGTTTAGTGTTATCTTGAATGGCCAGGAGGATAGACTATAAACCAAGTAGGTCTACATTTTATAAGACAGGGGTTTTACATTTGAAGTTTAATGTTAAAAAATAAATAAACAAACTACAAGTACAGAATCCTGAGGGTCCCAGCTTGACAATATTTCAAATGGAGAATATTGGTGATTGCAGTAATCTGGAGCTTAATTAATAGAAGGATAGATTTTGGGCAAAAACACGTAATATTCCTACTATGTACTATATTGCTCAGACTTCATGATGAGTACTTAATTATGGGGAACACGTTTAAAAGAACAATTGTCTAACTGAAATAAATTCAGCAAAATAATAAGATTGTTGAAAGTTCTCAAAATCTTGTTCAGTGAACCATGCTTGATTTACTATCCAGATTATTCAACCAGTCTTTATTTTATGGTGGCCATAAGCCTGTTTCCCTCCTGAGAATCAAGACTTCTTCCACTATTAATCCTTGTATTTAGGGTAAAGTTGACTCTACAGTCTCCTTCTTGGGCAGGTCAAGGGGAGTTCTTGAAATAGAATTAAGATCAGTAAAGATGCACTGTACGGCCATAATTGCTATTTATGGCCAGTGTCCATTCTAACTGGCCTGAACCCAGTTAGTTTATATATGTTATGTTAAATCTGTCTCCCATATTTAAGTTAATCAATATATTATATTTGTCATGCCACAGGGATTAATACTGTGATTAATAAGAAGTGGCTGGGGACATTTTCTGTCTTTTCCACTAAACTCAGAGTTATGAAGTCACAAAGCTGGGACTATCTTAATATTAAAATGGATAAATCTGTGAGGCCAACATGGGGTAGAATGTAAGACAAGTTTTGAAGATGGCAAAACAAGGTTCTAAAGATGTAATTTGAGCCTCTGGTCATACCAAACCTGTAGCTGGTAGATCTACTCCAGTACATGGGTTAAAGAAAGAATGTTTTGCTTAAGCCAAAACCCAAAGAGCCCAAATTGACACATCATGTAGAAAACATATATATATATATATATATATATATATAAACTGAAAGATGTTTAGCTTACAAGAGATGAGGGAAAACAAGCTATATAAGCTTATCAGACTTCTCCTCATTATTTAGAGAGAATCAAAGGCTCTATCTGATGTAGGAAGGTAGAATTTTCAGGTAGACCGAATTGGGATCAATGAAAAAGGATGTACATCTTCACAATTTGAGTTACCAATAATAAAACAAGCTGTCTTCTGTGCTTAAAAAATATTAAAATAGAGTGTAGTTTATAAAGAATCTCATATTGAGTTGAAAGTTCTACTATCTGTTACTCAAATCCTTAGAATGTATTAACTAACTACTGTGCCAGACATTATACCAGGCACTTTATATAAATTTCCTGTAAAGTCAGTACCATTATGAACTGAAGAAACCAGGGAGTAACAATGTTGAATAACTTGCCCAAGGTAAAAAAATCTAGTAAGTATCAATCAATGAACAACAAACCCTATGTGTCTGACTTTTCTTTCCACTAACATTCGAGCAATACCTGGATTTTTTATGAATTCAAAGTAATTATACAACTCCCCTTTTGTCAGTATTTTAGCCATGATTTACATAACAGAAAAATGAAACAGTTTAGTTAAAAATGAATTATTTTTGATTTAGGGACAGTAAGGAATTTCTAAAAATGCACTAAAAGCACTTTAGTACGTAAATTCCATCATGACTAAAAGGTGCCATGCCTATGTAAGTATAATTGTGCTGAGGTTTATACAATTCCATAAGTACTAAAAAGAGAAGTTTTTTAAAAAGTCATAAAAATGCAAAACAAATATGTTCTGATTTCTGAGAAAGCCTAGAAGAGCCCCCAGGCAATATGTATTCAAGGGCTATGTAGCCAGGTGTTCCCCTCTGGGGTTGCATTCAACGTGATTTCTTGAGAATTAAGATAGTAGTGAGGAAACACAGAAGAAAAAATTTCTGCTGTAAATAAAATCCTGATAGAAAAAGCATACCAGGGAATTTTGGTTGATAATTGTTTCGCTAATTTATTGCCTCTCACTTTATCTCTAAAAATAAAACATTGTTTGGCCCTTATTCAAATAATTTTCACTAGTGCAGGAATTCTGGTAACCTGATCATATATATCTATCTTTATTATGAAATCTTCAATTGTTTAAAGTTACCATATTTTATAATATTTTATATATATATATAGTCAATTGAAAAACTGATGTAGTCGAGAACACACCTTGCCTAATATAACTGCTACATTGAATTCATTTACATCATAACAATTTCTCAGTTCTTTAAAACAGAAGTTTAAAAGCAGATTCATTATGTGGTTCATTAGATTGAATTCTGTGGTCAGACAAACCCAGGTTTTGTTTCTTTTGTGTGTGTGAGACGGAGTCTCGCTCTGTCGCCCAGGCTGGAGTGCAGTGGCGCGATCTTTGCTCACTGACACCTCCGCCTCCCAGGTTCAAGCAATTCTTTTGCCTCAGCCTCCTGAGTAGCTGGGATTACAGGTATGTGCGACGACGCCCGGCTAATTTTGTATTTTTAGTAGAGACGGGGTTTCATCATGTTTGCCAGGCTGATCTCGAACTCCTGACCTCAAGTGATCCACCTTCCTCGGTCTCCCAAAGTGCTGGGATTATAGGTGTGAACCACCGTGCCCAGCCCAAACCCAGGTTTTAATTATGACCCTCCTGTTTGCTGGGTGAACTCCTTAAAACTCTGCCTGTCTCTGTTTTCTAATCTGGTAATGAGGATCCTAATGCTTACCTTCTTCAGAGATTATTACTGGTATTAAATTATATTATTTTAAATGTCTCTGTCTGCCTGCAATGGTGCTGAATCAACAGTAGCTGCCTTCTCTGTTTTTCCCCAAATTCTCCCCATGTCTCTCTAAGTTCTCTGCACTAATTTCAAAGTTAATGAAAAACAACTATCCATCTCTTTAATACTATTCAGATTTTAAGCCTGTGATTTTGTGTATAAACTATTCTCAATCATACAAAACAGTGTACTTTTAGAGAAAGGGCAAAGTTCCTATTTTGTTTGTGTAAAAAAAAAAAGTAAGTTAGAATGAATGGGAGTTCATTTTTAAGTTAACATGTATTTCCCTTTTTTGTCACTCTACTTTCTTTCAGAATCTTTCCATGCCACTTCCAGCAGGAGTTACACATGGGTGCCCTGGCTTCCTTAGTTGTATTGCAGAATAGTTATTGTAAACAGAAAATCTTTCACTGCCAAATTTGAACTTGGAGTAGTGGGTCTTCCCTAATTTGAGAAAGTCATTCAAGTGTGTAACTATATAGGAAATGTATTACTTTTTAAGTTTGGAGAGGCTTGGAAATATTGCTGGAACACAACGAAAAAAGGAAATGAAATGAAACCTCATTAACTCTGTCCCTAATTCTTTTGTAAGCAGATAGCAGTTCCCTTGAAATGGAAAACTGGGAAAAAGGCCACAAAGAAATTATATGATTATTCTCCTAAGATCACATAGGAATGAAGTACAACAGTTATGAGCATAAGCTAAGATGATTTAGGATGCTAAATTTTGGCTAAGCAAACATATACACTTTTCCAGCTTAGGAAGAGATTCACGTATCCAACACTACATCTTCTTTACATTTTAATTTTTACTTCATCTGAAAAATTGTAAGTTAAAAAAAGTTGTAGATAATATATAAGAAAATACAAAACAAGTTCAAACCCACACAGTTATTTTTCATATATTCTAGTTATTTCTCACTGATCATTTTGTTGAAAATACATGGGATATATCAGTGTCCTGACTGCATGAAAAAGAATTTCAGTGAACATCCCTAAAAGAAAAGACGCATATCCATCCTTTCTTCCCCATACCCAACAAAATGAGAACATAAACATTTAGTCCCTAAAAGTTTTCAGTTGCCAGAAAAACAAAGAAATATAGTTACACATCCATTTTTAACCATATATAGAACCTAGCTCTGATAGACTTGAAACAAATAACACTATTTTTCCCAATGATTTCTAAAAGCAGCAAACCATGAAATACAATTTCATTTTCCTCTAATGGTAATAGAAGATATTTCATGTTGCTACCAAACATATACTGTATATTCTTATCTCTTCAAAGTCTATTTTTTATTAGCTTAAAACCCTGAGCTGTTAAATGTAGCATAAAACTTCTGTGAAATTACACTGCTTTGCATCAGGGGAAAAGAGTCTTTTAATTGGATGATCGCAGAAGAGGAGAGAAAAAGGAGAGAGCTTTCAAAAGTTTGGGTAGTTCAGATTTTAAAAATCTGGATGCTTCAGCAAAATTGCCAATCCTCTGAGCTTTGATTATTATTACTAATGTAGCGCTTACAGATACTGTAAATTAGATCTTGAGCACATTATGGGCCAAATACCATCCTTTTATACTCATGTGTAACCTTTAACAGGTTTCAATGGGAAATGTGCATGGTTACTCGAAAGCAGTTTTCCCATTATTTTTCTACTCTAAATCTGGTACAAAATAAGGCAATTAGAAGAAACATGTTAAAAAAAATTAATAGTAACAATAACTTTAATTTTGTATAGACTTTTCCAATTACAAGGAGTTTTACACAACATTATAGCTGTATAATGAAATAAGTTTGTGTATATAAAATCATATTAAAGCATCTTCAATATCAAAATTTAACATCAGTATATCTGATAAAAGATGATTGTTTAGATTTATGTTTGACAGAGTGGCATTTTGAAAAGAATAAAATTTTGAATTCAATTCTGTTAAATGGTCAAACATGTTAATTTTAATAATAGGAGTAATTTATACTTTATATAATCTATAAACATTCTTTTATAATTGTTTTTAGTTTATATTTTTCTTGTATGTTTGTAAATCTGTCTTTTGTTTTCCCTTTATTTGCTTGTTTGCATATTTCTTTTTCAGTTTTCCAAAAAAGTTTAGCTATATTATGTCTTTATTTTTCTGGTTCATTGTCTTGGAAAGTATTCACCAGGATACAGGCTTCCAACAAGGCATATTCTGAGGAAGCATCCTAAGTCATTTTCACAAGTGGTTGAATTTCTGAGAAGTAATATCAGTCTTGAGCTACTTCCATTATATAATCTAGGATAAACCCTGTGCATTCTAGTTATTCAACAGGACTTGGTATTTCCTAAGCCTGTATCAAGATGCATTAACTGATTTAATAGTCAGAATTCTTTAATTGTTTGTTATTTTGTTTTATTCATTTACATTTTTTACAAACAAGAAGAACACTATGATCTTCAGATCTTCAGACCAAAAAATAAGCAAAAACAATGTTGAATGCTATTGTGCAAAATGAAAGCCATCAATAAACAATATTTGCTGTGGGTTTTTGCTTGTACCTAAGTTGATGAAACAAAGGATATCTCTACTTTTGTGGAAGAGAGAGAACAATAATAGCAATAAACATAATGAATAAACACATTTTATAGCCTGATGGAAGATGAAGATGGTAATTCCTACAGATAAAGAACAGGGTCACAAAGATCAGGTTTATGGAGGAGAGTTGCTTGTAATTAGTCCTAGCCCTAGTCAAGGAGGTGAGGGAATGGTCAAGAAATTAGATGGGAGAGGAGTGTTCTAGAGATGGAGGGGAAAGGATGTAAATTTGAAAATGTGCCTGATGACTTTCAGGACCAGCTGAAGGGTAATTAGTGAAAATAGCAGGGAAAGGTGAGGTTAGAGAAAGATGGGTAGGAATACAATATGAAAGGTCATTGTCAACTTTAATTCTTATTTAGGTGTGAAAACTCTAACAGACTTTGAGTGACACAAAGTGGCTTTTAACAAGATCATTCTGGTTTCTCAGTTTACAGCACATTGCAGGAAGCTAGGGGCAGAGACAATCATTTAACGTTTTATCTACTTTTTTGTATAAATTTAGGGGGTACGAGTGCAGTTTTGTTACATGGGCATATTGTGTCACAGCGGAATCTAGGCTTTTAATTTACCTTCATCAGAATTGTATACATTGTATCCATAAGTAATTTCTCATCTCCTACCCTCCTCTCACCTTCCCACCCAGTGTTTGCTATTTCATACTATATGTCCATGTGTGCAATGATTTAGCTTCCTCTTATAAGTGATTACATGAAGTATTTCAATTTCTGTTTCTGAGTTATTTCACTTAAGATAATGGCTTCCAGGCCAGGCACGGTGGCTCACGCCTGTAATCCCAGCACTTTGGGAGGCCGAGGCAGGTGGATCATGAGGTCAGGAGATCGAGACCATCCTGGCTAACACAGTGAAACCCTATCTCTACCAAAAATACAAAAAACAAATTATCCAGGCGTGGTGGCATGTGCCTGTAGTCCCAGCTACGCCGGAGGCTGAGGCAGGAGAATGGCATGAACCTGGGAGGCGGAGCTTGCAGTGAGACAAGATCACGGCACTACACTCCAGCCTGGGCGACAGAGTGAGACTTCGTCTCAAAAAAAAAAAAAAAAAAAAAAAAGAAGATAATGCCTTACAGTTTCATCCATATTGCTGCTGCAAAAAACATGATTTCATGTTTTATGACTGAGTAGTATTCGTGTGTGTGTGTGTGTGTGTGTGTGTATTTCCCATTTTCTTTATCCAGTCATCTGTTTTAGACACTTAGGTTGATGCCATATCTTTGCTATTGTGAAGAGTCCTGCTGCAAACGTGAATGCAGGTATATTTTATACAATAATTTTTTTTAGCGGGGGGATTAGATACCCCATAGTGGGATGCTGGATTGAATGGTAGTTCTATCTCTAGTTATTTGATAAATCTCCATACTGTTTTCCATAGATGTTGTATTAATTTACATTCACACCAAATGTATATAAGCATTCACTTTTCTCCACATCCTTGCCAAAATCTGTTATTTTCTAACTTTTTAGTAATAGCCATTCTGACTTATGTAAGATGGCTATCCTGTGGTTTTAATTTTCATTTCTCAGATGGTAAGTGGTGCTGAGCAATTTTTCATATGCTTGTTGTTGCACTGAGTTGCTTGTAGATTCTGGATATTAGTATTTTTCAGTTGCATAGTTTAAAGATATGTTCACCCAATCTGTAGGTTGTCTATTTACTCTATGATTATAACTTTTGCTGTGCAGAGGCTTTTTAGTTTAATTCAGTCATATTTGTCTAGTTTTGTTTTGGTTTCATATGCTTTTGAGGTCCTAGTCATAAATTATTTACCTAGGCCAATGTCCAAAAGAGTTTTTCCTAGGTTTTCTTCTAGAATATTTATAGTTTCATTTGATTTTTGTTTTTAATTATGTTTATGCAGTGAATCACATTTATTGATTTGTATATGTTGAACCATCCTTGCATTCCTGGAGTAAAACCCACTTGATCATGGTGTATTTTATTTTATTTTATGATGTGCTGTTGGATACAGTGTTTTGTTGAGGATATTTGCATGTATGTTTACTAGAATACTATATTATCTTTTTTTTGTGTGTATGTGTATGTCCTTGTCTTGCTTTGTATCAGGGTGATATTGGCTTGGTATAATGTGCTAGAGAGGATTCTTTACTGCTCAATTTTCAAGAACGGTTTTAATAGGCCTGGTATCAGTTCTTTGTATGTTTGGTAGGACTCAAGTATGAATCCATCTGTTCCTGGGCTTTGTTTGTTTGTTTATATATTTGTTAGTACAGATTTAATCTCACTACTTATTATTTTGGTGCAAAAGTAATTGTGGTTTTGCCATTGAAAGAAACAGCAGAAACCACAATTACATTTGCACTAACCTAATATTCTATTTGGGATTTCTATTTCTTCCTTCTACATGCTTGAAAAGTTACATATTTCTGGAAATTCATTAATTTCCTCTAGGTTTTTTAGTTTATGAGTGTAGAGATATTCATAGTAGTCTCTGAGGATTTTTAGCATTTCTCTAGTATCAGTTGTAATGTCTTCTTTTTCATTTCTGATTGTGTCTATTTGAATCTTCTCTCATTGTTTCTTGCTTAATGTAGCTAGTGGTCTATCAGTTTTGTTCATCCTTTCAAATAATTTCTTGTGTTGTTGATTCTTTGTAATTTTTTTGGTTGCTTTTTCATTTAGTCCTGCTCTGATCTTTGCTATTTGTCTTCTACTAGCTATGAAGACACTTTTTAGTTTAAGTCCCATTTGTCTTGTTTTGTTTGTGTTACATTTGCTTTCCAGGTCTCAGTCATAAATTCTTTGCCTAGGCCAATGGCCAGAACAGTTTTTCCTAGATTCTTTTCTAGTATTTTTATAGTTACAGGTCTTACATTTAAGTCTTTAATCCATCTTGAGTTATCTTTGTATATGTGAGATGTAGGGGTCCAGTTTTATCCTTCTAGACATGGCAGTCCAATATTCCCAGCACCGTTTATTGAATAGGGTGTAATTTTCCCAATATATGTTTTTGTCGACTTTGTCAAAGAGCAGTTGACTGTAGGTCTATGGCTTCATTTCTGGATTCTCTGTTCTAGTGATCTATATTTTGATTTTTATCTAGTGACAAAAATCTATGTGTTGATTTTATTTAGTGGTTAACACATGGATCTATGTGTTGATTTTTATACCAGTACCATGCTATTTTGGTTACTATACCTCATAGCATCATTTGAAGTCAGGTAGTGTGATGCCTCCAGCTTTTTTCTTTTTGCTTAGGATCGCTTCAGTTATTCAGGCTCCTTTCTGGTTCCATATTAATTTTAGGATTTTTTTTCCTAATTCTATGAAACATTACATTGTAATTTTAATGGGAATTGCATTGAATCAGAAGACTGCTTTAGTCAGTGTGGTCATTTTAACGATACTGATTCTTCTGATTCATGAGCATGGGATATTTTTCCCATTTGTTCATGTCATCTAATCTGCCATCTTGAAGGGAAAAAAAAAAACCCACAACACTTTAAATGAATAAAATGAAGGCTGAAATAACAATGTGAACTCAGGCAGATACTATGTGGGTTATTAGGTTTTTATAAAATTGCAAAGTAAGTAAATTAATATCCAACGCTCCTAGATTTTCCATAACCTTTTTTCTTACTTCCCCTGTGCACATTTCTCTTTGTCAGACTTAATCTTAGCAAAGGATTCAATACCCACACATTAAGAATATTTCTTTGACTTTTTAATGAGTTACCTGCATTTTAACTTGGAGGAACCCACAGGAATAAATTTCAAATGGTTAAATGTCAAGCCTTAAAAACCATAAATAATTATTTTTGGCTAGGAATAAAATTTAGATCCGTGGTGAACCCCAGTAATTTCTGGCTCTTGGGATTTTTAATGGGAATAATTTATTATAAATGTTTCTCTCCATCAGAAAATCAAAAAATTTTAAAAGGCACAGTATTTTTGTTTGAGGTGAGTTGATAAGTCTACTAATTTCTCTAAAAATGTCAACGAATTATTACACAGAAACAATTACTTGCCAGGCAAGAATCAAGGCATTAGAGATAAAATCTGATTTACATACCGCACTTCTCTCTTCTCAGTGTGCTCATAGTATAAATTGGAGGCAATAGGTAAGTAAACAATGGGAGGGTGTTGGAGAGAGATCTATCATAGAGGGAAGTATCTATGCTTATGACCGTTTATCTAAACATCATTCTCATCTTTGATTTCTGTTTAATCATCACTACGATTCACCTCAATGCAGTTTCTTTTCTTATTTCTAAGAATAGTACTATATTCTGTCTGTCACACAGGCTCTTTCACCTGGAATTGTCACTAACCTCTCTCTTTTCCTCACTTTCAACTTTAAATTTGGTTCTAGAATAATTCCTTGGAATTTAATAAAAGCATATTCAATTAAATTGAATATAATATTAATGTATGGCCTTTTTTCAAAATTTTTTCTTCATATCATTTTAATGACTCCTGTATACTCATAAAAGTTTAAGTTTCAAAACATTAGCTTGTAATTTTTTACACGTACATACCCAAATATGAAGATAATTTTAATACCTTATATAAATAAATAATAAAATAAACAAAATATATTTATTTTCAATAAATGTAAATATTGTCTTGATATTTATTTTGCACTCACAGTTATTACTGATTTAATAACTTGATATGAAACATCCTTGTTTTCAGAAGTGTACTGTGAGTTTGGATATTGCTGCTTTTTATTGCCACAAAAGAGTACATAAGCATTTAGCAGCCAGAGCGTGAAGCCCATAGGGTGACTTTGGCAACAGAGTTTCTAATATAAAGTCGATGTAAAAGTATGCAGGAGAGAAATAGAAGAAAAATAAGAAAAATAATTAGGCCAGACCTCAAAAATAATGCTTATATAAATTAGATGTGATAAAGTGATAGATAATAAAACTTCAAGGGCCAAACAAATTAAGAAATGAATGATGTGAAATGGAATCAGCTCAGGGGAGCAATGACAATGGATGGAACCAAAGAAAGAATATATTTATGAATTACAGAGAAAGAACTTTAGATTAATGAAGAGGAGATTTTATCATATCAACAGAGCAATTGAGATGAGTGGTCCATAAAGCTTTATGACTTTAGCATGAATTCTGGTGGAAAGAAATATTATAGTAGATCATGTTAATCTAATTTTACTATCCTTAAATGTAATGGCTTTTAAAATTGTTAGCTGAACAATTCAAGGTGGCAATTTGCTACATCAATATAAGCAGTCTCTTGTGACCTTTTAGGAATACTGAGCTACTGATTAGTTAAGTGACAGTGATCCTTTTTCAAAACAAATGCTATATAGAGATTTTACTAATTTCCCTACTTAATTAAGAAATGATATTTATTTCCCCTAAGGACAAAAATTTTCAATGGTACTGACAATCATATATTAGATGGTAAAGTGGATTACTGAAAGTTAGTGCCACTCTAATTAAAAATTTGATTCATCCCACCCAAGACAGAAATGGGGACTGAATTTTATATCCCATTGAATAAATTAATTCCACACACAAGTTTTAAGTTCCTAAAGTCTTTAACTTCAGCTGTGGCTCTAAAAAAATCAACATGACTCTAACTTATAAAATATAATAACGTTAAAATTTTCATATGATTGTGAGGATAGAGTTAGGTAATAAACTAAATAACTACATTGTTTAAAAATTTACAAATGCATAGGAGATCTGTAAACATTAAAATAGGATTGAATTTTTCAATAGATAATTGTTCTGATGTTTGAAATGTTCTGGAAGTGTTCATATAGAGGAGTATGCTGTCCAATATGGTATTTACCAGCTATTGATGGCTACTGAGCACTTCAAATGTCGCTCATTTGATGAGGAAATTAATTTTTTAATTGTATTTACTTTCAATTAATTTAAATTTAAATACTCATATGGGGCTAGAAGCTCCAATATTGGGCAATGAAAGTCTAGAACTCACATCTTAAATTTGATTTGATGGTTGAATACATCAAGTTTGTAATTAATGTAGCTGCTAGGAGGTATTGCTACAATCAGACAATCAGAGGACTCAAAGTTTGCAATAGAGATTTAAGGTAAACTGTGAGCAAGACACTTTTAGTGATGAATTTCTAATTAATTTATTAATTTCAGTACTGAGTTCGCTCTATAATTAAGTCTTAATATGCATATTACTTTGTTAATTATAAATACTAATTCTTGGTTTTATCAATCACTAATGGGTGTAGGGGGTAGAAAATGTGAATAAAAATATTGGAGAGTTAATTTATATACTAGTCTTACACTGAGAGGTGACTAGCTTATGTTTGGTACAGATTAGCTACATTTAGTCAAAGCAAATATTGTAGAAAAATAAACATAGTGCCTCTTTTGAATATGTAAGTATTTTTAGTGACAATTTGATTATTCAAATTGATTATTTGAAAATTTGATTATTTGACAATTTGGATTTTAGAAATCTGTAGACCTGAAGCTTCCCTTGAACCAGGATTAATTAAAGACAATATTGCCAATTAACACCAGACAGTATAACTGGTGTTCTTGCTGTGCTTTTATGTATGTGCTCTAGGCAGAGCTTTTACTAGCTTGCACATCTCTACGCGGATTTTTAAGCCTTTTCAAGAATTTTGTCACTTCTGAGCTGAGCTCAGAGCCAAAGGAGAGCTGAATTTTAGCCACTTTGGTGGAAGCAGCTTTCATGCCCCTCAGGCTTATACTTAAATCTGTCTTTACTCTAGGAAACTTCATAGAGCTCTCTTGGCCTCTGCGCCCCTTTAGTTTCTAAACTACAAGGGAACCCAGCCCTTTCATCCTTAAAAAAGACACTTTTAGGACTTTACTTACCATTTATTTATTTATTTTTTTAGAGGCAGAGTCTCACTCTGTCACCCAGGCTGGAGTGCAGTGGTGTGATCTTGGCTCACTGCAACCTCCACCTCCTGGGTTCAAGCGATTCTCCTGCCTCAGCCACACAAGTAGCTGGGACTACAGGCACCTCCATTAATAACTACTAGGACTTTAAGCCTTTTCCCCTAGAACAAAATCCTCTGGTGTTTCATTTTTCCTTGACTTAGATTAATCTCAATTTTACAGTTTACTACCCAAAGTGTTGGCCTTGGACTAGCAGCATAGCTTCACTCTGGAGCTTGTTAGGAGTGCAGAATATGAGGCCCCACACCAGACGTACTCAACGAGAATCAACATCTTATGATCCCCAGGTGTTTCATAGGTACCTAAAAGTTTAAGTACTGTATGTAGCACACTTCTTCTTGTTTGCTCCATAAGAATACAAAGGTATTTTATTAATTGAATTTGTTTTTATAGTACTTCCTTAAATGAGCCAAACTTCATGAGCATCAACCAGTATATGCCCCGTTTTTCCATTCCAGATCATTCTTTACATTTTATTTCTTAACTTTTTTAAAAAAATTAAGACAAGTACAAGAAAGAGCCAGACATTCATTCTTCCCTTGTCTTAATGTAAAGTCTAAGTGTGCATATTCATTGTCTCATCTGTCCTGCACTCCTCTCACTTTAGCAGCAACTCTGTAGAGGACAAGGACCATTTGTTTCTATAAGTAGGTATTTGGTACCTCTTAAAATATTATCTACCTGTCCTAGAAACCATATAGTCCATTACAGTTTTAAATTTTTTTTTTGAGACGGGTATTTGCTCTTGTTTCCCAGGCTGTAGTGCAATGGTGCGATCTCGGCTCACCTCAACCTTCACCTCCAGGTTTAAGCAATTCTCCTCCCTCAGTCTCCCGAGTAGCTGGGATTACAGGCATGCGCCACCACACCTGGCTAATTTTGTATTTTTAGTAGAGACGGGGTTTCTCCATGCTTGTCAGGCTGGTCTTGAACTCCTGACCTCAGTTGATCCACCTGCCTCAGCCTCCCAAAGTGCTGGGAATACAGGCATGAGCCCCCACACCTGGCCTTAAAATGTTTTCTTTAAAAACTTAAATTTTCAGCTGGGCACGGTGGCTCATACCTGTAATCCAAGCACTTTGGGAGGCCGACATGGGCATATCACCTGAGGTTAGGAGTTCGAGACCAGCCTGACCAACATGGTGAATCCCTGTCTCTACAGGAACACAAAAATTAGCTGGATGTGTTAGGGTGCGCTTATAATCCCAGCTACTCAGGAGGCTGAGGCAGGAGAATCACTTGAATCCGGGAAGCAGAGGTTGCAGTGAGCCGAGACTATGGCACTGTACTCCAGCCTGGGCAACAAGAGGGAAACTCCATCTCAAACAAAACAAAACAAAACAAAAACTTGATTTTCCTTATTATCTAAAAACACAGTAAGTTTTTCATAAAAATCTCAGTGCTAAGCATTGTGAGATTCACTAGCTATTCTCATGCAGATCTTAATGTAGGGACTAATGTCTATCAGATGCATTCCTAATCTGATTTTTTTAATAGTTTTTTATTGACAGTAATTCATCAGAGATAAGTACTAGTTTCCTTTTATGTGTAAAATATTCAGTATAATTGTATTGATTGAATTATAGCATCAACTATTTTAACAATAAATTATTCCTACTCTACACATCCACTGAGTACACATTATGAGTAACATTATGATAACTGCTGAAATACAGAAGTAAAAATTAGCGTTCTTATTTTGTAGTAGCACAAAGACACTGAAAGGCAAGATAGAGCTTTCTTAGAAAAATATTAGCGTTAAAAATGTGACCATTACTTGGCGTGAACCTGGGAGGCGGAGCTTGCAGTGAGCCGACATCGTGCCACTGCACTCCAGTCCGGACGACAGAGCAAGGCTCCATCTCAAAAAAAAAAAAAAAAAGCAGCCATTACTAAACAAAAAATATGAAAAAAAAGTACTAACAGGTAGCACACTTTGCTAGATTCAAAATAAATTTTATAGTATCTGATTCTAAACAGCATGTTATAGATTAATTCTTAAAGAGAATAGTTATATAAAAAATTCTAATTTATTTTGGAAAATTAAATTTCTGTCAAAACCTGTAATATTTATGAACAGACACACTTTTCTTTTAGCATGTCAACAGAGTTGTTAGGTTGTCTTAATCCTTCAGTGGCTACCTGCACTTTCCCTTCAATTCGTCAGGCACCTCTGAGGCTGTCCTTATATCTTCATCAATTGTCTTCAACAAAATGGATGAGACTATGAATAGAAGCTCATTGTCATGAAAGTGATATGAGAAATAAATTTGCTGAGTAATTAAAAGATTATAAATTCACATTAATTGATTGTTCAATTTTCTTGAAAACTAATTATTCTGATTTTAATATGTTTGGCAGATTTTAAATTATATACTTGTTTTTCAAAATAGAGCTTGGTAAGAGTGATATACCTTATCATATCTTTAAAAGAATTATTTTTTAAGTAATTAGTGTCCTAATCTAGCCATATATACAAGAATTCAGATAAAAAGTTTACTGGTTGAATTAATCTACACTATCATAGAACTGTGAAAACACGCAATAACATTAGTTTTTTTCTTTTTTTAATCAAGAAATGCTTTAGCAAACCAAAATTTGTTTTTAGATAGCCATCTCTCCTATATATCTCTAATAAAAGAGCACTTTTTCACATATTTTTAAGTAGCTATTCCATTATAAACACCTTCCCTCAATTTGAAATCAATTAATATTTTAAATACTGGAGAAAAGGCAAACCTAATATATATCTTCTAAAATATTTTTTACATAGTAGCAAAACCTCTGATTATGGCTTTAATTTTAAATGACTCCCGTTTGCCTAACACTGTCCTGATTCCAGGATTGAAATTTCCACATTCTAGGAAACTCCCCAGTTGCAGGGATACCTGGATGATTGGTCACCATCATGTACCATTTTATTGCCTTAATATTTTAATATTCAAAGCATAAAAATGTGTCTTATACAGGAATTCAGAGCTTGTTGGGATGTCTATAGTGATAACTTTAACATTATTTGCTAATGCCTTTGTTATTTTAAAACCCATTAATTAAGCACCTATTTTTAAAGCATTTTTTATGTTAAAAATTTCAATAGATCATGCTCTATGTCCTTAAGGAACTCATAGCTTAACCAAAGAGCAAGGCATACAAAATAATAAATTATAAATATGAGGTTGGAATTGTTAAAAGAAAGCAAATTTCTTCTAAACACAGAAGACTTAGACACTTACTTTACCTAGGAGAAATTAAGGAAGTCCTCCATTAGTCCTGATTAAAGAAGTTGTGGTATTTTAGGAGAAACAGGAGTTAACCAAAAGAGAGGAAAGGAGGAAAGGATTTCCAGGCTTGGTGGTATGAAAATGAAGGCTGTACTCAGTGTTTGGTGAGAAATTTAAAGCCATTATAATATAGGATGGATGATGTGGACATACTCATTTGGAAGAGCATTGATGACCAGAATTGAGCAATAGGATTTACCCTATAGGAATCGTTTGGAAAAAAAAAAAAAAAGTAAATGCTCAGGACTTAATCAGAATCACCTGGGAAGATTTTACAATTACAGATTGCTGCACCACTTCCAGCCCAATCCCCCAGAGAACCTGCTGAGCAGATCTGAGGTGCCAATTACTTCAGTTCATATATTTGTAATGATCTTCATAGGATTACAATGTCTGTGGAGATTTAGAACCTCCAGATTTCCCATAGAGAGCCAATAGTGGTAATTAAGCATTTGATTTACATGATTTTATTTGAATTAAAAAATAATTCTAGAACATTTTTGTAGAGACAGTAGGCCACTAAGATTTCTTTGAATGATGCAGTTGACAGATAAGGTACTGTACTGAGGCTTTGTCAAGGAAGGAGAAGGTAGTGCTAAATACAATGAGAATTTTCAAAAGTTGAGTACAATCTATTTTTTCAGAGTGTGGCTGCCATTTGGTATCCTTGGGGGACTGGTTTTAGGACCTCCTTTCATACACCAAAATTTACAGATGCTTGAGTCCCTGATATAAAATGGTGTGGCACTTACATATAACCTATGCATATACTCCTGTATACTTTAAATCATCTCTAGCTCACTTATAATACTTAATACAATGTTGGTACCATGTGAATAGCTGTCATAATGTATGATTTAGGGAATAATGACAAGAAAAAGTCTGTACATGTTCAGTACAAACACAATTAAAAAAATATTTTCCATCTATGAATTCATGGATATGGAACCCATGGATATGGAGGACCAACTCCATATGTTTTATGAATATTTGTTATACTAGTTTCTGATACAGTTGATATAGTGTGAATAGAGTACAAATACTGCACCTTGAATATCAGTATATAATAGGACAAATAATGAGACTATTTTTCTCATGTTTTCCACTGTATCTGTTTATTTCTTTTTTCATTATTAGATTGATTCATCCACATAGTAAGTAATTTTTAACTGCCCACCATGTGCCGAACAGTGCTAACTAGATGAAGTATTCATTTATTGTTTTTTGGAAAGGATTGAAAAGCAACTTTAATTAAAATGCAAATTATTGTATTTAGTATTCATTTGTAATAAAAATGGTATATTTTCAAAAGGACCATACATTTCATACAGGTATTGACATTAAAGTGTTCTACTTACCTTTTCATTGTGAAGAATTTAGAGGGGCATTTATAATATAAATTGTTACCACTTTTCTGAAGGACAACTTACCTGTGTAACAAAAACACTTAAATTGTGCAACACATAGTGGATATTTATTTCTGCAAGTAGTTAGGTATAACAGTTGCTGAAGTAGTATTCTTACCATGCGTATGCTGTATTGTTGGACTGCCATGATAAAACAAATACTATGTCATTTGTGCAAATCTTTTTTTTTAACAAAACAAATTTATACAGGGATTTTAGGACCACAAAACAATTGCTGGTGTGTCATGAAGTAAATATATTGTGGAAATAATATGTTCCATCTATGGTTTTCTTTTTTAAATGTACCACCTTAATACAGAACTGCATCTCTAAATCAAATAACCTTAAGCAATAAATAGAGACTTGCTTACAAGTATTGGCAAAGAAATACCTTTTTTTTTTACAAGAACAATTTTTTCCTAGTTCATGTGAATTTAGGATAAAAATGTGCAGCAACAATAAATCCCTCGTGGTATTAATTCTTAAGGTTTATCACAAATAGTATTAGAGATAACAAAATATAGTCAACACAGGCTTCCAGTTTTTCCTGTTTATGGCTTAATAATAATTTGGACATAAAGATGCCTAGTTTATCAGCATGTTATTGGCCCATATTTTATATTTGGGGAATGATAAGAATTTTTTCATAAATAATAGAAGATACTATTTTTATGTTTTCATGTCTGTCATGTACTTTACTATATTATTGCTGAAGACAAAACACTTTCTTGAAGAAGTTTTATTTAATCTATACAGGATATTATATTTCAGTCTTCTTAGGTTTTCCAAAGTAAAATAAAACAATTTTTACATTTCTACAAGGATATATGAGCTTTTAACTTCATAAAAGAGAGGGATATACTACACATGATGTTCATCTGTTCAGCAGCAAAAAGGTCAAGAAGCTAAACACATGTGCCCTCAAGTCTGAAAGTGAAAAATAGATCTTGTAAGCAAGAGAGACACTAACGTATTACATTAGAGATAGGTAGCATTTTGGAACCTTAGCTGCAACACACCATTTGTAAAATGTATTTCCCATACCTCCTGATGGTAATTGTTATGCATTTTAGTTACATAGGTAATGTTTTGATATGTACAGAAGAAAAAAGTTTATCATTTAAAAGATACCTTATTCCGTAATATATATAAAGAAAGATGTTATTATAGTCATTACCAGGTACAAATCAGCAAAAAACACTTATGTCAATAGAGTTTCAAGAAGTACTTTAATATGAAATGTTTTAACATTATTCTGATTTTTAAAAATTGATACATTTGTTGAGTGGTATTTAAATTTTGTGATATTATTTAATTGTAGAGGCAATGAGTTATAGAGATGTTGAAAACAAACTCTTTAAGAATTGTGAATATACAACTATGATTTCTTAAAGTTTGAGACTTTTATAAAAGCAGTGGTTCCAAAAAAAAGTGCATAAATACACATTTACACATATGTTTACACATAACTTGGTGGGAATCACAGATGAGTTGTAATTTACCCATGACATCAATAAATACATTGTATCTTATCCATGACACCAATTTGGAACCTAGAATAGAAACTTCTATAAAAGTATAGAAGATTTGTTTTACTTCCTTATATACAAGTAGAGTATTGATCCAAATTTTGATTTATTAAAGAGGATAACTTTGTGGTTTAAGATTATATGTTGATGGTGAATAATCATCAATATTAATAAAATAAATGAAAATATGAATCTTGACTTTAAAATTTCTGTACTTCTCATAAAACTTCTGAGTATGTATGAAAAAATGTTTGGTTTTTCATGATAAAAGTTTTGTGAATATCAAGTTTGAAATATATTACAGACATTTGCTACTTTGTCTCCTCACCTTGGTTCTGTGAAAGAATCATCTGGAAAATAACTTGGAAAGTTTACCTTCCTAGTATAAGGAGGGGAATAGTGAAATACGACAATTAGAAAACTTGTGTTTTATTGCTATTCTGGGCACTAACTATTATTATTATTGTTACGTTTTTGTCTGATAACAACCTACATTTTTTCCAGATCTCCATCTATGCATTCGCAAGGCACACATGTCTTTCAAGATTATCCTAAATATAACTTTTATCTGAACTCCCTCTCTTTTATATTTCACTTTCATTCTTCAAGAGACCAATTTCCTGCATGAACTTGTCCTAGATGAAGCTCATTTTCATAAATGTTATTTTCTTTTGTAATTAGACTGTATATGGGCATCTAATCACTAGCAAAACTGCAGCACTTGAAAACCAAGATTATACTGTAGCATTTGACTAGCTTTAGAAAATATAGTAGATTTTTATTGAATAATGAATAACTTACTGGTTGAGAGAGAAAATTGTCTGTATGTTAACAAAAAAGAAGTATAAAACGAAGAAACGTTTCACTAAAAGTCACTCAATATACCAGAGACAATAAATAAAGTGAAACGACTCAAATTCTATAAAAGGAAATTCCTCTTCCCTCACAAAAAATGACTACTATTTTTTCAAACATTCATTAGAAGTGGATAGTACGTTCTACTTGTAAGTACGGAATTATTTTAAAAATTATAATTAGCAAGTCTGCTAGTCATTCATAGCATACTGCATTTGAACAGTGTTTGAAAAGCAGAAATGGTTTGGTCCAAAATATATTGTAGTTAATATACATGTGAATTACATTAGTTTTATTAAAACAACAATGAATTAACATTTGCAAATCGATCTTTGGTTTATTTTAGCATCCAAATATGTGTTGTATTTTCTATCCACTTTGCATTAAACAATTGTACATATTTAATAATGTATAAAGAGATAAAATGTAAACATATTTTCCCCAATGTTAAACAGTCATGCATTAGATTGTGCATGGACATTTTTACTCAATAGTCTATTGGGTAAAATGCTTGGTAATTATTTCCTTAGCTATATGCAGACTTTATAAAAGTGTAAATTTCCCTCTTATACTATGTTTTTAACACTTTAAAAGAAACATATATCTATGTTCTTCAAATATTATTTCTCTAATCTTTGGAAATATAATTTTTTTACTTTTATTTCTGGTTTGGAGTGTAAGTGCAGGTTTGTTACATAGGTAAACTTGTGTCATGGGGGACTGTTGTACAGATTATTTCATCACCCCGGTATTAAGCCTAGTAATCATTAGTTACTTTTCCTGATCCTCTCCCTTCTCCCACCCACCGCATTCTGATAGGCCCTAGTGTATGTTGTTCCCCTGTATGTGTTTGTGTGTTCTTATCATTTAGTTCCCACTTGTAAGTGTGAACATGCACTATTTGATTTTCTGTTCCTATATTAGTTTGCTAAGGATAATTGCCTCCAGCTTATCCATGTTCTTGCAAAAGACACGGTCTCATTCTTTTTTTATGGCTGCATAGTATTCTATGGTATATCTGAACTACATTTTTTTAAATCCAGTCTATCATTGATGGGTGTTTGTGTTGATTCTATGTCTTTGCTATTATAAGTAGTGCTGCTATGAATATGTGTACATGTGTCTTTAAAATAGAATGATTTATATTCCTTTGCATATGTATTAGTCTATCTTCATGTTGCTATAAAGAACTTCCCCAGACTGGGTAATATAAAGGAAACAGATTCAATTGACTCACAGTCCAGCATGGCTGAAGAGTCCCCATGAAACTTACAATCATGGCCGAAGTTGAAGGGGAAGCAAGGCACCTCTTTGCAAGGTGGCAGGAAGGAGTAGTGCTGAGCGAAGGGGGAAGAGTCCCTTATTAAACCGTCAGATCTCATGAGAACTTACTCAGAATAATGAGAACAGCAAGGGGGAAACCGCCCCCATTGTTCAATTATCTTCACTTGGTCTCTCCCTTGACACATGGGGATTATGTCCTATTAGCCTTATTCTAATGCCTAACAGCATAGATTAGTTCTACCATTTTTGTTTTTTCAAAACATCTAGATGTCTATGCTGTTAGACATTAGAATAGGGCTTACTTGGGGCAAGTATAATGACTGGAAGGCACAAAGAGCCTCAAGGATGGTCAAATGTTCTGGTTTTTCATCTAGGTGCTGGCTATGCTAGTGTACTTATTTTGTGAAAATACTATTAGCTTTACAATATGAATTTTAAAATTGTACTTTGGGGATTATGGGAATTGCAATTCAAGATGAGGTTTTGGGTGAGAACACAAAGCCTAACCATATCAGGGTAGTACCCAGTAATGGGATTGCTGGGCCAAATGTTATTTCTGCTTTTAGATTTTTGAGGGATCACCCCACTACTCTTTTCCATAACAGTGGAACTAATTTACACTCCCACCTACAATGTATAAGTGTTCCTTTACCGCATAGCGTGGCCAGCATCTGTTATTTTTGACTTTTTAATAGTAGCCATTCTGTCTGGTGTGAGATGGTATCTCATTCTGGTTTTGATTTGCATTTCTCTAATGATCAGTGATGTTCAGCGTTTTTTCATATGATTGTTGGCCACATGTATGTCTTCTTATGAAACATATCTGTTTATGTCCTTTGCCCAGTTTTTAATGGGGTTATTTGTTTTTATTTTTGGTAACTTTGTTTAAGTTTCTTATAGATGCTGGATATTAGACCTTTATCAGATGCATACTTTGCAAATATTTTCTCCCATTCTATAACTTATTTGCTCACTCACTTAATAGTTTTCTTTGCGATGCGTAAACTCTTTAGTGTAATTAGATCCCATTTGTCAATTTTAGCTTTTGTTGCAACTGCTTTTGGTGTCTTTGTCATGAAATTTTTGCCTGTGCCTATGTCCTAAATGGTATTGCCTAAGTTGTCTTTAAGGGTGTTTATAGTGTTGTGTTTTACATTTAAGACTTTAATACATAATGAGTTAATTTTTATACATGGTATAAGGAAGGGTTCCAGTTTCAATATTCTGCATATGGCTAGCCAGTTATCCCAATTTATTATTTTGAAGCTAGAAAACTACCATTGTCTCTGTATTTTTAGAGAAACTGACACTTTTTTTAAATTGTACTTTAAGATTTAGGGTATATGTGCACAACTTAAAGGTTAGTTACATATGTATACATGTGCCATGTTGGTGTGCTGAACCCATTAACTCGTCATTTAACATTAGGTATATCTCCTAATGCTATGCCTCCCCCCAGCCCCCACCCCACAACAGGCCCTCGTGTGTGATGTTCCCCTTCCTGTGTCCATGTGTTCTCATTGTTCAATTCCCACCTATGAGTGAGAACATGTGGTGTTTGGTTTTTTGTCCTTGTGATAGTTTGCTGAGAATGGTGGTTTCCAGCTTCATCCATGTCCCTACAAAGGATATGAACTCATCATTTTTTATAGCTGCATAGTATTCCATGGTGTATATGTGCCACATTTTCATAATCCAGTCTATCATTGTTGGACATTTGGGTTGGTTCCAAGTTTTGCTGTTGTGAATAGTGCCGCAATAAACATAGGTGTGTGTGTGTCTTTATAGCAGCATAATTTATAATCCTTTGGGTATATACCCAGTAATGGGATGGCTGGGTCAAATGGTAATTCTAGTTCTAGATCCCTGAAGAATCGCCACACTGACTTCCACAATGGTTGAACTAGTTTACAGTCCCACCAACAGTGTAAAAGTGTTCCTATTTCTCCACATCCTCTCCAGCACCTGTTGTTTCCTGACATTTTAATGATCACCATTCTAACTGGTGTGAGATGGTATCTCATCGTGGTTTTGATTTGCATTTCTCTGATGACCAGTGATGATGAGCATTTTTTCATGTGTGTTTTGGCTGCATAAATGTCTTCTTTTGAGAAGTGTCTGTTCATATGCTTCGCCCACTTGGTGATGGGGTTGTTTGTTTTTTTCTTGTAAATTTGTTTGAGTTCATTGTAGATTCTGGATATTAGCCCTTTGTCAGATGAGTAGATTGCAAAAATTTTCTCCCATTCTGTAGGTTGCCTGTTAACTCTGATGGTAGTTTCTTTTGCTGTGCAGAAGCCCTTTAGTTTAATGAGATCCCATTTGTCAATTTTGGCTTTTGTTGCCATTGCTTTTGGTGTTTTAGACATGAAGTCCTTGCCCATGTCTGTGTCCTGAATGGTATTGCGTAAGTTTTTGTCTAGGGTTTTTCTGGTTTTAGGTCTAACATTTAAGTCTTTAATCGATCTTGAATTAATTTTTGTATAAGATGTAAGGAAGGGATCCATTTTGAGCTTTCTACATATGGCTAGCCAGTTTTCCCAGCATCATTTATAAATAGGGAATCCTTTCCTCTTTCTTGTTTTTGTCAAAGATCAGATAGTTGTAGATATGCGGCATTATTTCTGAGGACTCTCTTCTGTTCCATTGGTGTTTATCTCTGTTTTGGTACCAGTACCATGCTGTTTTGGTTACTGCACCCTTGTAGTATAGTTTGAAGTCAGGTAGCGTGATGCCTCCAGCTTTGTTCTTTTGGCTTAGGATTGACATGGCAATTCAGGCTCTTTTTTGGTTCCATGTGAACCTTAAAGTAGTTTTTTTCCAATTCTGTGAAGAAAGTCATTGGTAGCTTAATGGGGATGGTATTGAATCTATAAATTACCTTGGGCAGTATGGTCATTTTCACAATATTGATTCTTCCTACCCATGAGCATGGAATGTTCTTCCATTTGTTTGTATCCTCTTTTATTTCGTTGAGCACTGGTTTGTAGTTCTCCTTGAAGAGGTCCTTCACATACCTTGTAAGTTGGATTCCTAGGTATTTTATTCTCTTTGAAGCAATTGTGAGTGGGAGTTCACTCATGATTTGGCTCTCTGTTTGTCTGTTATTGGTGTATAAGAATGATTGTTATTTTTGCACATTGATTTTGTATCCTGAGACTTTGATGAGGTTGCCTATCAGCTTAAGGATATATTGGGCTGAGACGATGCGATTTTCTAGATATACAATCCTGTCATCTGCAAACAGGGACAATTTGACTTCCTCTTTTCCTAATTGAATACCCTTTATTTCCTTCTCCTACCTGATTGCCCTGGCCAGAACTTCCAACACTATGTTGAATAGGAGTGGTGAAAGAGGGCATCCCTCTCTTGTACCAGTTTTCAAAGGGAATGCTTCCAGTTTTTGCCCATTCAGTATGATATTGGCTGTGGGTTTGTCATAGATAGCTCTTATTATTTTGAGATATATCCCATCAATACCGAATTTATTGAGAGTTTTTAGCATGAAGTGTTGTTGAATTTTGTCAAAGGCCTTTTCTGCATCTATTGAGATAATCATGTGGTTTTTGTCGTTGGTTCTGCTTATATGCTGGATTACATTTACTGATTTGTGTATATTGAACCAGCCTTGCATCCCAGGGATGAAGCCCACTGGATCATGGTGGATAAGCTTTTTGATGTGCTGCTGGATTCGGTTTGCCAGTATTTTATTGAGGATTTTTGCATTGATGTTCATGAGGGATATTGGTCTAATATTCTCTTTTATTGTTGTGTCTGTGCCAGGCTTTGGTATCAGGATGATGCTGGCCTCATAAAATGAGTTAGGGAAGATTACCTCTTTTTCTGTTGATTGGAATAGTTTCAGAAGGAATGGTACCAGTTCCTCCTTGTACCTCTGGTAGAATTCGGCTGTGAATCCCTCTGGTCCTGGACTTTTTTTGGTTAGTAAGCTATTAATTGTTGCCTCAATTTCAGATCCTGTTATTGGCCTATTCAGAGATTCAACTTCTTCCTGGTTTAGTCTTGGAAGAGTGTATGTGTTGAGGAATTTATCCATTTTTTCTAGATTTTCTAGTTTATTTGTGTAGAGGTGTTTATACTATTCTCTGATGGTGGTTTGTATTTCTTTGGGATCAGTGGTGATATCCCCTTTATCATTTTTTATTGCATCTATTTGATTCTTCTCTCATTTCTTCTTTATTAGTCTTGGTAGCTGTCTATCAATTTTGTTTATCATTTCAAAAAACCAGCTCCTGGATTCATTGATTTTTTGAAGGGTTTTTTGTGTCTCTATTTCCTTCAGTTCTGCTCTGATCTTAGTTATTTCTTGCCTTCTGCTAACTTTTGAATGTGTTTGCCTTGCTTCTCTAGTTCTTTTAATTGTGATGTTAGGGTGTCAATTTTAGATCTTTCCTGCTTTCTCTAGTGGGCATTTAGTGCTATAAATTTCCCTCTACACACTGCTTTGAATGTGTCCCAGAGATTGTGGTATGTTGTGTCTTTGTTCTCGTTGGTTTCAAAGAACATCTTTATTTCTGCCTTCATTTTGTTATGTACTCAGTAGTCATTCAGGAGCAGGTTGTTCAATTTCCATGTAGTTGAGCGGTTTTGAGTGAGTTTCTTCATCCTGAGTTCTAGTTTGATTGCACTGTGGTCTGAGAGACAGTTTGTTATAATTTCTGTTCTGTTACATTTGCTGAGGAGTGCTTTACTTCCAACTATGTGGTCAATTTTGGAATAGGTGTGGTGTGGTGCTGAGAAGAATGTATATTCTGTTGATTTGGGGTGGAGAGTTCTGTAGATGTGTATTAGGTCTGCTTGGTGGAGAGCTGAGTTCAATTCCTGGGTATCCTTGTTAACTTTCTGTCTCATTGATCTGTCTAATGTTGACAGTGGGGTGTTAAAATCTTCTGTTATTATTGTGTGGGAGTGTAAGTCTCTTTGTAGGTCTCTAAGGACTTGCTTTATGAATCTGGGTGCTCCTGTATTGGGTGCATATGTATTTAGGATAGTTAGCTCTTCTTGTTGAATTGATCCCTTTACCATTATATAATGGCCTTCTTTGTCTCTTTTGATCTTTGTTGGTTTAAAGTCTGTTTTATCAGAGACTAGGACTGCAACCCTTGCCTTCTTTTGTTTTCCATTTGCTTGGTAGATCTTCCTCCATCCCTTTATTTTGAGCCTGTGTGTATCTCTGCACGTGAGATAGGTTTCCTGAATACAGCACACTGATGGGTCTTGACTCTTTATCCAATTTGCCAGACTGTGTCTTTTAATTGGAGCATTTATCCCATTTACATTTAAAATTCATATTGTTATGTGTGAATTTGATCCTGTCATTATGATGTTAGCTGGTTATTTTGCTCATTAGTTGATGCAGTTTCTTCGTAGCCTCGATGGTCTTTACAATTTGGCATGTTTTTGCAGTGGCTGGTACCAGTCACTTTCTATGTTTAGTGCTTCCTTCAGGAGCTCTTTTAGGGCAGGCCTGGTGTTGACAAAATCTCTCAGCATTTGCTTGTCTGTAAAGGATTTTATTTCTTGTTCACTTATGAGGCTTAGTTTGGCTGGATATGAAATTCTGGGTTTAAAATTCTTTTCTTTAAGAATGTTGAATATTGGCCCCCACTCTCTTCTGGCTTGTAGAGTGTCTGCGGAGAGTTCAGCTGTTATTCTGATGGGCTTCCCTTTGTGGGTAACTCAACCTTTCTCTCTGGCTACCCTTAACATTTTTTCCTTCATTTTAATTTTGGTGAATCTGACAATTATTTGTCTTGGAGTTGCTCTTCTCGAGGATTATCTTTGTGGTGTTCTCTGTATTTCCTAAATTTGAATGTTGGTCTGCCTTGCTAGATTGGGGAAGTTCTCCTGGATAATATCCTGCAGAGTGTTTTCCAACTTGGTTCCATTCTCCCAGTCACTTTCAGGTACACCAATCAGACGTAGATTTGGTCTTTTCACATAGTCCCATATTTCTTGGAGGCTTTGTTCGTTTCTTTTTATTCTTTTTTCTCTAAACTTCTCTTTTAGCTTCATTTCATTCATTTCATCTTTCATCACTGATACCCTTTCTTCCAGTTGATCGCGTCGGCTACTGAGGCTTGTACATTCATCATGTAGTTCTCATGCCATGGTTTTCAGCTTCATCAGGTCCTTTAGGGACTTCTCTGCATTGGTTATTCTAGTTAGCCTTTTGTCTAACTTTTTTTTAAGGTTTTTAACTTCTTTACCGTGGGTTCGAACTTCCTCCTTTAGTGCAGAGTAGTTTGATCGTCTGAAGCCTTCTTCTCTCAACTCGTCAAAGTCATTCTCCATCCACCTTTGTTCCATTGCTGGTGAGGAGCTGTATTCCTTTGAAGGAGGAGAGGCGCTCTGATTTTTAGAGTTTCCAGTTTTTCTGCTCTGTTTTTTCCTCATCTTTGTGGTTTTATCTACCTTTGGTCTTTGATGATGGTGACATACAGATGGGATTTTGGTGTGGAAGTCCTTTCTGTTTGTTAGTTTTCCTTTTAACAGTCAGGACCCTCAGCTGCAGGTCTGTTGGAGTTTGCTGGAGGTCCACTCCAGACCCTGTTTGCCTGAGTATCAGCAATGGAGGCTGCAGAACAGCGGCTATTGGTGAACAGCAAATGTTGCTGCCTGATTGTTCCTCTGGAAGTTTTGTCTCAGAGGAGTACCTGGCCGTGTGAGGTGTCAATCTGCCCCTACTGGGGAATGCCACCCAGTTAGGCTACTCAGGGGTCAGGGACCCACTTGAGGAGGCAGTCTGTGTGTTCTCAGATCTCCAACTGCGTGCTGGGAGAACCACTACTCTCTTCAAAGCTGTCATACAGGTACATTTAAGTCTGCAGAGTTTTCTGCTGCCTTTTGTATGGCTATGCCCTGCCCCCAGAGGTGGAGTCTACAGAGGCATGCAGGCCTCCTTGAGCTGCGGTGGGCTCCACCCAGTTCAAGCTTCCTGGCCACTTTGTTTACCTACTCAAGCCTGGGCAATTGTGGGAGCCCCTCCCTCAGCCTTGCTGCTGCCTTGCAGTTTGATCTCAGACTGCTGTGCTAGCAGTGAGTGAGGCTCCGTGGGTGTAGTACCCTCTGAGCCAGGTGCGGGATATAATCTCGTGGTGTGCCGCTTGCTAAGACAGTTGGAAAAGCACAGTATTACGATGGGAGTGACCCAATTTTCCAGGTGCCATCTGTCACCCCTTTCTTTGACTAGGAAAGGTAATTCCCTGACCCCTTGCGCTTCCCTGGTGAGGCAATGACTCACCCTGCTTCGGCTCATGTTTGGTGCACTGCACCCTCTGTCCTGCACCCACTGTCCAACAATCCCCAGTGAGATGAACCCAGTACCTCAGTTGGAAATGCAGAAATCACCCATCCTCTGTGTCGCTCATGCTGGGAGCTGTAGACTGGTGCTGTTCCTATTCAGCCATCTCTCCACCCCCCGAGAAACTGACACTTAACTTTTAGGCTCATTTAATGTAAAAATGAACTGCTCTGAACTGGTTGTCAATTCAAATATGGTTTTAATATGAAATTACAAAAACATAAGAATATTTCTAAGAAGAAACTCACTATGTAATAGTCCAAAATCTAAAAACAACTCAAGTATACATCAACAGGAGGATAAATATATAAATTATATAATAACCACTTAGTGAAATACTGCAAATCAATGAAAATGAATCACCACTATACAAAAGATGGATGAATCTCACAAACGTCATGCTGAATGAAAGAAGCCAGAAACAAAGCGATGCTTATTTTTTGATTTCATTCAAAACATCGGAAATGGCAGAACTAATCTATGCTGTTAGACGTTAGAATAGGGCTTACTTGGGGGAAGAATAATGGACTGGAAGGAGACACAACGGAGGCTCTAGGATGCTGAAATATTCTGGTGTTTGTTCTGTGCACTTGCTATGCTGTTGTAATTATATTGTGAAAATACCATTAAACTTTACATATGAATTTTGTTCTTTTTTGCATGTGCATTATACCTCAATAAAAAAGTTGTTTTAAAACTGGAATATATCACCATTTTCTACCATGCATCATTTAAACATAATTTTCATGAAATGCAATAGTGTTATATAATCACTATGTAGTAATCTTAATGCATATTGGTTTAAATTTGCATATTTTAAGTTTTGAAAGGATAACTGTCAGGAAATTGAAGTATATACTATCAGTGATGTTTATAAGTTTTTTATCATTTTTGTTAGTGAAGAACTAACATGTTTATGCTGATAATTGAATATACTGTTTTATATTACAATGTGAAATCTACTTTCAGAAAACTTGATATGGAATGAATGTTTCCTTTAAAGCTTTTCAGAATTAAAATATTGCTTTATTGTTGTAATCTTTTAAAAAGATGCAAAACAATTAACATCAGATTTTTCCTAAAGATACAAATTCAAGTGAATAGTACTAATACCATATTTAATTAGAAATCAATAAAAAAACACTTTATTCTTTATAAATACTTTAGAATACTTATTTCTATTCTGCCATTTTCTTTGTTTTATTTTCTGTTATTAAAGCCAACCAAAAATGACAAAAATATACCAGGAAAGATAAACTGCGACGTAACTGGGGAGTAGATACATTATACACATACTACTTTGGCAATATAAAAAGAGGAAATAATCTGTTATTACAGATAGCCCCATGAATATTCACCAGTGAAGCACATAATGATCATTTCCACAGTAGCAATACAGAGACTGCGACATTGAAATTATTCAGTCCTCCTGTAAACTAGTTCAACCATTGTGGAAGTCAGTGAGGCAATTCCTCAGGGATCTAGAACTAGAATTACCATTTGACCCAGCAATCCGATTACTGGGTATATACCCAAAGGATTATAAATCATGCTGCTATAAAGACACATGCACACGTATGTTTATTGCGGCACTATTCACAATAGCAAAGACTTGGAACCAACCCGAATGTCCAACAATGATAGACTGGATTAAGAAAATGTGGCACATATACACCATGGAATACTATGCAGCCATAAAAAAGGATAAGTTCGTGTCCTTTGTAGGGACATGGATGAAGCTGGAAACCATCATTCTCAGCAAACTATCACAAGGACAAAAAACCAAACACCACATGTTCTCACTCATAGGTGGGAATTGAACAATGAGAACACATGGACACGGGAAGGGGAACATCACACTCTGGGAACTGTTGTGTGGTGGGAGGAGTGGGGAGGGATAGCATTAGGAGAAATAGCTAATGTTAAATGACGAGTTAATGGGTTCAGCACACCAGCATGACACATGTATACATATGTAACTAACCTGCACATTGTGCACATGTACCCTAAAACTTAAAGTATAATTTAAAAAAAAAAAGAAATTATTCGGTCCTCTAAAGTGAGGGTCTGCTGATTTTTCCATGGATGTGGAAGAAATCGTCACCATTTCTGAAATTAAGTTTTGTTTGTTAAGAAGAAACAGCCTAACTTTTTAGATAGTTTTAAAAATTATCTTCCAAAACACTGCTGCATGGACAAACCATAGAGCACTAGATCTTGTAGATAGATCGGTCCATGCCATGCTATTGCATGAGGTTATATTTTTCTAGTTACATTCACTGCATCATAGCCTGGAGAACAAAAACACAGCATGACAACATATGCCATGTCTCTAAACCATGCATCTTTAAGAGTCTGATATTCAGCTTTCATTCATTTACCTTCCTTCTTAGCCTTTCATTTAACACTGATTAAAATACTTCACATGATTAATTATTGCACATTTTTGCCTGATTTATCACAGCTCAGCAATAAGATCCTTTGTTGTAGCTTCATCATATTAATGTGGAAGCTGCTAATTTGAGATAATATTACAAACTCTTCTGTTTCTGACCTGCTTTTCTTAGTTCCTATCTTCTTTACCTGAGATCCATCACTTAAAACAGCCTTTCCCCAAAGGTAAGCAGCCCTCTTTAAGAGTCTTGCCACATTTTAACATATGAATTAATCTAAGCAAGGGTCCAGAATAAAATAACACGTGGTGTCTCTGCTCAACTAGGTTAGTTTTCCACACCTTCCTGTAACATTATCAGCAGAAGTCATTCACACATAAAGCAATGACCTCAAAATTAAAAAGTTACTTTGGATAAAATTCATTTTATTGTGTAATCTGGGTATTCCTTCTCTGTCTCTCCTTTCACCCCCACCATGGGACTTTAAAAAAGTAAGTTGTAATGCTGAGATTTCTGTGTCAAGGTTAAAGAGTGAAGAGAATCATTTCAGAAATTAGAGGTGTCACTCATGTCAAGAAACATTATAAGAGGTCTCTGGAGGCATGTACCAACATATTAAATTACTACATGGAAAAATAAATTGAAAAAGAAAAGCCCTGAAGTAATGAAAGCTGACTACATTTTCAAAGCAACTACTATTTTAAAAAGAGTATATTTCCTTTATCCATAAACAAATAGAAGGCAAAAGCTGGGTGTGTAACAATATATGATCTTCTTTATGATATTTACATGTTGGTTGTGTCACCTAAACTAGATCAAATGATATTTAAAATAACATTTATATTGGTAAACTCTTTCAAAATAAATGTAGAAATTTTCTGTGGCTGGCTTCTAGGTGTGGAATTAGGGAAGCAACATGTATTAACTTGAAATTCCTACCCAGGCATTCACTTGAAAGGTACCCAAAGTTATATTTGATAGTAACATAGTTTTAAAAGCTTCTGCTTTCTGTTTTAACTGATTTGCTTCCACACCACTCCATGGACATCATCAAGCCTTTTTATTTAGAATTATGACATTGCTTTTATTTCATTAATTTCACTAGCACAGGTTCAAAGGGACAAGAGTTAGTTTTAGATGTAATATATAATGTAATTAAAAAGTTCCCATCATTTGTGTGTTTTTGTAGTCACTACTTACTAATGTAAGTAGTCTGCACATTCCAATTCTGTTTACTACAGAATTAAAGTTGCAACATCAACAGTTGTCTGAGACTGTATGTTTTATCTTGAACAAGGAAAATAAGGTTTTAATAGTTCTGATTGTTATTAAAAGCCTTTATGAGGTAACATTTATAAAACACTTCTAATGGTGGAGATTAATTGTGCCCCTCGGGTATTTTGGTCCAAGTAAATAAGAAGGGACTGATGGTCCCACTAAACAAAATAACTACAAGGAAAATGCAGGAATTTCTTTTCTTCTTGTTAATGAATATTTTGAAGATGGTTAATTTACGGTTATGTAGACATTCTGCAATCAGCTAAGATGTTAAGTCACATGTTTTATATCTATGAAAGCTACTATTTTGTAGTGGTGACAATTTGTTGTGTGAATCAGTATGTACAATGAAGAGTGACCCATTACATACAATAGAAAGTGGTGGTAGTTCACCATAGAAATTATCTGTTGCTATAATAAATTTCACATATTCTTTGATTTTTAATGATTTCTAAACAAGGCATATAAATATGCTATATACATCATATTACCAAAGACATCCTTTCAAGTATAACTGCTGAAAAAGAGTGTATTGAATGAGTTAGTAAATAAATGATTATTTATTTGCAAGCCTTTTGGTAAAATAGCATTATTTACACAATGAATTTCATTGTTTTGGCATTGTAACTGTGTCTTATTCTGTTTTGTGCTGCTAAAAGAGAACATCTGAGACTGGGTAATTTATAGAGAACAGTTCTGGAAGCTGGGAAGTCCAAGATTGAGAGACCACACCTGGTGAGGGTGTTCTTGCAGCATCATATCATGGCAGAAGGCATAACATGAGTTAAGGAGCAATAACTAACTCATTCCCATGATAATGGCATTAATCCATTCATAAGGGCAGAGTCCTCATAACCTAATCACTTCTTAAAAGTTCCACTCTCAACTGTTGCGCTGGGGACTAAGTTCAACACATGAACTTTAGGAGACACATTCAAAACATGGAAGATTATATCCCAACCAGCTCTCCTTTAAAACCCCCAAATCTGATACTTACCTGATTGATAAGAGTATTTAAAATAATAAAATGAGACAACATCTTTAAAACATCTTTCTAGTATTATGAACTTGGAGATAAACCAATATAGTCCAAGTTGATTATAGCTCATATTCCAGTATCAACATGTTCCCAGCACTAAAGCAATTATTTTCTACAGTTAAAGAGAAGTTTTATTTCATAAGAGAAATCCAAAGAGTAATACCCCTATCTTAGTTGTTGAGGGATCTTGTAAAGAACTGTGAATCTGATGTTTTATCTTACTTGCTATAATAGCTTACAGGTTAGCCTGCCAGTTCTATGGATGCTGGCAGAACTTCTTGGGACAAAGAGAAAATATTTTATTTTTCACAGGAATCATAGCCAGTGTGTCAGCATTTTCTTGTGTTTGTGCCCAAGTTCCAATTCCCACAGGGTAGCACAAAGAGAGCTAGATGCTACCTGTACACAGTTGGGTTGCAATAAAAAAAAAAAAGAGAAACCTGATCCTAGGTACAAAAAATCATTTATAATGGGTAGTAAGCATGTCTGGACTTAGTTTACTGGACAGTAACCATGCCTGACCTTTGCTCTAGTGAGAATCACTATCTATATCTTCAGTGTTTTTTGCTATACAGATTTGAGATCCTTTATCCAAAAGACAGAGCCATCAAGAGTTGTCTGAGAGTGTGCATTTAATTTTGAACACGGAAAATAAGGTTTTAATGTTGCAGGTTGTTATGGAGATATTTACCAGCCTTTTTGTGAAGTAATATTTATACAACACTTCTCAATGATGAGGATTAATTGAAAAATCTGAACGATTTCAGATTTTTGCATTTTTTTGGATGTTAGAATATTTGCATTATACTTACCAGTTGAGGATCTCAAATCTGAAAATCCAAAATCCAAAATGCTTCAGTGGTAATATCTTTTGGATGCCATGTTGGTGCTCAAAATGTTTCAAATTTTACAGCATTTCAGATTTGGGTTTTTGGATTCAGGTTGCTCAACCTGTATAAGCATCTTTGAAAACTTAATCCATACCAAAAGGGCTACCAGTGCTTTGTTTCCAAGACTAAGGAAACTTGAGAAACCAACAGAGAATTGTCTCTCAACAGAACCAGATACAGGTGCAATAGAAAAACCACCAGTCTATTTTATTATCCTTATAAATTCCCACTAACTACAGCTGTTTAGACCAATTGCTTCAGCAACAGGAACTGAAAATGGAAACTTATTTACAGAGTAAAAAGTAGAGGGCTGGAATTGTGTGCATCCAGTAATATAATTTTCATATAATTTTTATTTAGAAAGATTTAAGTCATTTCATGATATTTAGAAGTAGATATGTAGAGAATGTAGTCAACTGAGCAATAATCTCATAGAAATACAAAATACACTAATAGAGTTTCCCATGCATATTTAGGTTCTCATACATGGAGAATTAAATACAAAGTAATAAAAAATGACTATAAAGTATACAGTGAATATGCTGTGCCAATGTAGTTCTGCAGCATAATATATCCATAAATTTTCTTGCCTTTATTGAACTTACATAATTTCTCCTAACATTTACTTGAGATGCATTCTTGTGATTTATTTAAAGAAATGATATTTGTGGCCAAAAATTGGAAAGTGATATTTCGCTTTAGTACGTAGGTAATTAACCACTGAACTAAAGGTCTGATCATTTATCCACTTTCACATTAAAGTGCAAACACTGAACAAAACATAGGTAAGAGATGTTTCCCATTTCAAGTGGCAAAATTTCTAATGATTTTGTGGTTTACAGAATTCAGTTGAGGTTTGTATAGTCATTCACAGAGCAAAATATTCAAGGTAGTTATTTTTTGAGAACCACCTTTGGCAACATATAGCAGTTTTTGATTTCCCCATCTAGTAAAAGCAATGAGCTAAAGAAGTCCACCTTCCACCCCACCCCCAAATGAAGCCCAAATTAAACTGTTCTAAGTAGGCATTGAATTCAACATATTCATTTTGCTTAGGATTAATTTAGAATATTTAATTAATGTGATCAGTATATCTTCTTTTTATGTTTATTTCATTTTCTTTTTGCCTATTAGAAATACTTTAAAAAGGCAAACTCTGTAAAATCCTCAATCTTTAAAGGAGCCACATCAGCATCAGCTTTAAAAGAACATCTTTTTTTTATTGTTAAATGAAGCACCTGTTAATATTATTGTTGCATGAATAAAACTGTCTCTTCATAGCTCTTTATCTAAAAAAGACTGATTTGAATGAAGGTAAACATATTTGGATACAGATTTCCTTGATTTTTTAATACATTCATAATTTTGTTTCTTTTTTTCTCATTTTACGTAACACCTATATTTTGATTAAAAAAATATTTCTTCTTTAAAAGATACATTAAAAAACCTAACTTACAACAAGTGTAAGTAATTTTTCTAGTTGTTAGGTTATAATGTTTTAACTTTAGTTTTTGTATAGTAAGTATGGATGCATTTTTTGCACCACGGAGTTGATCAAAATAACAGACTGACCTAAGAGTTGGCTGTCTGATAATATTGTAACTTGTGAACTAAATGAGCATGTAAAAGTCATGCTAACATTCGTTTATTTGATAAAGTCTTCTTGAAGATTTTGAGGGCATTGATAGTACAAATCAAATGCACAATTTAAAACTGAGATGGTTTTCTTATTTACTAAAGATCTGAACTTGGATATTAAAATCTCTCCTTTGCCATATTCTGCATGAAATTATTTCAGTCTCTTAACCTTACTTTTTCCATGTGTAAAATGATAGTATTAATGTCTAATTTGTAGATTTTAGTTTTTAAAAAAGGTTAATATGTAAAAGTGCTTGATACATACTGTTTGCTTAATAAATATATTAAACATACATTCTTTTTTACTTGGGTTGTACAAAATCATAATATCTTAGGTATGTAAAACGCTTTTTGAGTTCTGGCCTAATTCAATATTTCTGGTGAAAATATGGGAAACTCCTTCTCCCTCCCTCCATCTTGGCCTTGCCCACCACAGAAGAAGAAAATATGTATTGAAGAACAGTAGCATTTAATTTTCATAACTTTTTCGTAAATGAGGATACCGAAAGTCACACAAAGTAAATGACTTACTCAAGATCACATAGACAGGAAGGACAAAGGTAGGATTCACACCCGGATCTGTCTGAATCCAAAGGTGAATTATGTTTCATCATATTATGCTTTTTATCATAGCTTAGAGATTTTTCTAGCATGGAACATTACTTAGCAATATCTGTGTGATTAGGCATCTGCTTCCTAATTCAACGTTCTCATCTTCAACTAAGGTTTATTATTAAATATAAAACATTTAATAAAAGTCAAAACATTTGCTTGTTCAATTTATTTTAATTTATATTTTTGCCTTGCCATAAAAAATATTAAAGAAGGCTTAGATTTGAATATACTTGCTATACTACCTTTTAATTGGTGATATTTCAAATTTAATAAGCAAACTGCACTATGAAGACAGGATATAAGAAGATTTAGGCAATTGCCAAGGTTCTTTATCTTGTTACACTTTCGGCATTTTTTTTTTTTTTTTTTTTTTTTTTTTGCCAATTCTCAACGTGAATAAATTTACAACATGTAAAGCATCAAAAGACTTATAAAATCTTGAGTCTTGTCTGAAATTAGCATATTAAAATAAATATATGTGTTGAAAGAAAAGTCCTGTCTTGCAGATGTTTTGGATTAGAATGAAAATGCACACACACATACACATGCATAATTGTTAACTTTCATTTGAAATAAAATTTAACTTAGCAAAACTAACGAGAAAAAATAAAATAATTGAATATCTATATTCTATTAAGGAATGTAAATTTAAACAAAAACATTCCACAAAGAAAACTCCAGGCACGGAAAGATTGGCAGGTTAATTCTATCAAGCACTTGGGGAAAAAAAGAAAAAAGAAAAAGTAAAAGCAACATTACACACTCAGAAATTAAGGAAGGAAACACTTTCCAATGTGTTTCACGAGGCAGCATATCTCTGATACATAAACCTGATAAAGACATAACAAAGAAGAAATTGCAGGTTTTTTACCACTACAAACATAGTTAAAATCCTTTAAAAAATTCCCAAGTTGTATTCAGAAATACATAATAATAAATCATAATGGAGCAGAGTTTGCTATAGGATTGAAAAGTTGGTTTAACATTTGAAAATCAACTCACTAATTCACCATATTAATAGAATAAAGGAGAAATAACTTAATAGGCATTAAAAAAAAGCCTGACATGACACTCATTTATGTTTTAAAAAGGTAAGACTGGAAGAGAACTTCCACACTTTTCTGAAGGGCATTTATGAAAACCTTACAGCTAGCTAATTTATTGTTACAGATGAATCACTGAATACTTTTTCCCAGCAGTTGGGAACAGGCAAGATCTCTTCCTACTCCTGTACTCAACATTGCATTAGAATTCTTATGGTAGTGTAATTTAGCAGAAAAAAATAAATATGATACATAAATATTGGGATACATGAAGTAGAATGATAATCATTTGCAGATTACATAAGTGTGTTTTTAAAATCACTAAGAAATTACAAAACAACTACCCAAGGCTACAAGATAGAAGATACACACACACACACACACACACACACACACACACACACTACACTACAGCATTCGGAATAGATCTAGAGTAACCAAAATAACCTGGATAAAAAAAAAAAGTTTGAATACTTAATATGATTTGAATATATTTTATAATGCTACTGCTGCTAGTAATAAAGTCATGTGTTATTGCCGTAAGAATATTTCAGCAAAACATAATGAGTAGAGATATTTATCCACACACGTGCAGTCAATTGTTTTTTGACAAAAACACTCAGGCAACTCAATGGAAAAAAGAAGGCCTTTTTAATAGAAAATTCTCAAATTACTAGATATTTGCATAAAATATGTAAACCATATGCTTTCATATTATTTCATACATAAAATTAATTTGGGATAAATCACCAACCTAACCTAAAAACTGGAACTGTAAATCTTCTCAATTTGGAAGTAGGCAACGATTTCATTGGCAAAAAATAAGAAGCATCAAGCATGAAAAAATTGATGACGTTTCTTCTCAATAAAATTGCAATTAAGAATATGAATAGATAAGAAAAAGAGTAGGGAAAAGTAATCGATATTTAATAACTGTCAAAGAATTTTTATCCAAAATATTTAAACAACTTTTATGAGTAAATATGAAAAAAACAACACATTAAAAACTGGTCAAAAGACTTGGGTCGTCACCTTAATATGAGTATGAAAAATATGCTCAATGCTAATATCATTAGACAAATGCAAATTAAAACCACAAGATAAGGTTTTGCACAACTACAATGGCTTTTAGACACACACACATACATGCACACATGCACACACATTAACAATACCAAAATTTGGCAAGGATGTGAAACAATTGTAAACTATAGCTCCCATACACCACGTTTTGTGGTAGGAAAACTGTATGTGAAATAGTACAACAGTTTTAGAGAAGTGTATTTAATATCTGTCAATCCTAAAATCAAGCAACCCCATTCCTAGATATTTGCCCAAGAGAAATGAAATCATATGTCTACCAAAATACTTATACAAAACTATTCATATAGCACATTTAATTCATATTAGCCAGTACCTGCAACAGCTCAAGTGGCCCAAAATAGAATGGATAAATAAATTATCTTATATTCATACAATGAAATACTACACTGAAAGGCAAAGCAACAAAAATGAATGCAGGCAAAATGTGGATGAATCTAAAAAAGTCTATATTGAGCTAAAAAAGTCAGATATAAAAAGTATATATCATATATATGGTATATTCTGTATGTATGTGATCTGATTTATAGGGAATTTGTAAAGTAGGCAAACTATTCTGATAATTGAAATTAGACTGTTATTGCTTTTGGGTAGAAGTGGGAATGATTGAAAAGGAGTGTATGGGAAATTTGGGAAATAATGGGAAAAGTCAGTATCTTGATTTGAGTAGTGGTTACATAGGCTTATAATACAATTAGCAAAACCTATCAAATACTATACTTAAAAACCTCTCCATTTTATTTTATATACATTATAATTCAAATACAACCGATAAGAATTATAGAAAATGTGGACAATATGTACAATTTTATACATATACACATATATATATATGTAATGTTTCCCTTATATTTTACCTCTTAATCGGATTACTGTGGAAATATATTCTTAAAAGTATTATTTGTATGTTTCAGTTGCAAATCTGACTTACATTATTTTAAGTGGTGTAAGATATTAGGAGAAGTTTGTTATCTAATGTACCTTGATCACTAATTTATATTACAAAAAGTAATATGTTCCAATCCATATTTCTTATTGGTTAAATCAGTTCTACTGAAAAAATTTAAAATTCTATGCTTCACAAACAAAACGGAGAGAAATGTATTTGAATACTGAAGGCTACACTGTGTCTATTTCCAAGGGGCTAATAAGATTTAAGACTTCAAAGATTCAGTCTTGTGGTCAAGAATAAGTGATGTGGATGCCTAAGAAATGATAAGCCATGCCAGGAGACTGGAACATAAATTTGAGGCTGAATGACTGCAATTTTCCAAGCATATTTTCTGTTTATCACAAAGTTTCATAGTAGTTCCATAACTTTTCCCTCCACTCGGTCTCTTTAAAATTCTACTGAACTTCTGAGTAAAATTGAGAATAATTTGGTCTACTGAATACTATGGCAACCCTCCCACCAAAATAAATAAAATGAAAAATTTTTCTTTCTTTTCCTTGCTATTTTCTAAGTATTTTATCTTTGATTATGCTTCAAAAGCCCCCTATTTTCTCGGAAATAGAATGTTGTATATCTTCTTAGATTCACTTTGTTTGTAAAAGGGAGGAATATCTGAAAGTAGAAGGTAATTATTGACATTAGAAGCAGTGTTTTTTACTCTCTATGAAACTTCCTGCAAATATAATACTTAAACACTCTTTAAAAGATTGCAAGTATACACAGCAAGTTTGTAAATTTTTATTTTAATATCTCTAAAGAATGAGTAGATTTTAATTTTCTATTTGATAAAAATTATTGAGGCCTGAAATGCTTTTTTCCTACTTTAGAAATTTAAATGCCATTTTCATAATATTGATTCTTCCTACCCATGAGCGTGGAATGTTCTTCCATTTCTTTGTATCCTCTTTTATTTCATTGAGCAGTGGTTTCTAGTTCTCCTTGAAGAGATCCTTCACGTCCCTTGTAAGTTGGATTCCTAGGTATTTTATTCTCTTTGAAGCAATTGTGAATGGGAGTTCACTCATGATTTGGCTCTCTGTCTGTTATTGGTGTATAAGAATGCTTGTGGTTTTTGTACATTGATTTTGTGTCCTGAGACTTTGCTGAAGCTGCTTCTCAGCTTAAGGAGATTTTGGGCTGAGACAATGGGGCTTTCTAGATATACAATCCCAAGGTAATTTATAGATTCAATGCCATCCCCATCAAGCTACCAATGACTTTCTTCACAGAATTGGAAAAAACTACTTTAAAGTTCATATGGAACCAAAAAAGAGCCTGCATCACCAAGTCAATCCTAAGCCAAAAGAACAAAGCTGGAGGCATCATGCTACCTGACTTCAAACTATACTACAAGGCTACAGTAACCAAAACAGCATGGTACTGGTACCAAAACAGAGATATAGATCAATGGAACAGAACAGAGCCCTCAGAAATAACACTGCATGTCTACAACTATCTGATCTTTGACAAACCTGAGAAAAACAAGCAATGGGGAAAGGATTCCCTATTTAATAAATGGTGCTGGGAAAACTGACTAGCCATATGTAGAAAGCTGAAACTGTATCCCTTCCTTACACCTTATACCAAAATTAATTCAAGATGGATTAAAGACTTAAACCTTAGACCTAAAACCATAAAAACCCTAGAAGAAAACCTAGGAATTACCATTCAGGACATAGGCATGGGCAAGGACTTCATGTCTAAAACACCAAAAGCAATGACAACAAAAGCCAAAATTGACAAACGGGATCTAATTAAACTAAAGAGCTTCTGCACAGCAGAAGAAACTACTATCAGAGTGAACAGGCAACCTACAAAATGGGAGAAAATTTTCACAACCTACTCATCTGACAAAGGGCTAATATCCAGAATCTACAATGAACTCAAACAAATTTACAAGAAAAAAACAAACAACGCCATCAAAAAGTGGGCAAAGGACATGAACAGACACTTCTCAAAAGAAGACATTTATGCAGCCAAAAAACACATGAAGAAAGGCTCATCATCACTGGCCATCAGAGAAATGCAAATCAAAACCACAATGAGATACCATCTCACACCAGTTAGAATGGCAATCATTAAAAAGTCAGGAAACAACAGGTGCTGGAGAGGATGTGGAGAAATAGGAACACTTTTACACTGTTGGTGGGACTGTAAACTAGTTCAACCATTGTGGAAGTCAGTGTGGCGATTCCTCAGGGATCTAGAACTAGAAATACCATTTGACCCAGCCATCCCATTACTGGGTATATCCCCAAAGGACTATAAATCATGCTGCTATAAAGACACACGCACACGTATGTTTATTGCGGCACTATTCACAATAGCAAAGACTTGGAACCCACCCAAATGCCCAACAATGATAGACTGGATTAAGAAAATGTGGCACATATACACCACGGAATACTATGCAGCCATAAAAAATGATGAGTTCATGTCCTTTGTAGGGACATGGATGAAATTGGAAATTATCATTCTTAGTAAACTATCACAAGGACAAAAAACCAAACACTGCATGTTCTCACTCATAGGTGGGAATTGAATAATGAGAACACATGGACACAGGAAGGGGAACATCACACTCTGGGGACTGTTGTGGGGTGGGGGCTGGGGGGAGGGATAGCATTAAGAGATATACCTAATGCTAAATGAGGAGTTAATGGGTGCAGCACACCAGCATGGCACATGTATACATATGTAACTAACCTGCACATTGTGCACATGTACCCTAAAACTTAAAGTATAATAATAATAAAATTAAAAAAAGAAATTTAAATGCTATCTACTTGAAGAAAATGTTTATATTGAAATGTTACACAAAAGAAATGCACTTTTAAAATTATAAAGTATATTTTGCTATCTCTTTAATTTTCTTTCAATTGTTACATTTATATTGTGATCTTCACAAACGAATCATTATGAAACACTTTTGACACCAATTTGATCTGTTGACTAATAGTTCAATTAATTAATAGCTAAATAGGCTTTGTTTCCTTTCAAATTGATTAAATGTTTGCATAGTTTAAAAATAGAAAAAAATTACACTAAGGCATTATCTGAGATTCGTTTGTAAATATAAATCACGCCATTAATTATACTGCCTAATTCATGATAATAGAGTTAAGGGGTCTGTTTCATTAAATAATTTTCTGTGGTTTTCAACATGATTTAATAAAAATATTCCTGAAAAAGATCAACACATTTCCCATTGTGAAAATTTTTTCATGAAATTATTATCTAGTATTTAATCATGTAATATTAGTAGATTGTGGTTTCCAGTTGCTTTGAGATAATTACTTCCTTTTACCAGAAAACTTCAACATCAAATTTGTAGGCCTGTTGTCACTTATAAGGTCTGTTCAATCAAGGTCACAATTCTGTCTTAATTTCATAGTATTGCTGTAACTTCAATTATGAGATTTTTGGAAGTTTGCCTCATCAATTTTTCTGCCTCTGGCCATGATAATACATAAAATTGTGAGGATATAATATTTTTAATTACTTATTTCTGAGAATCCTCAGTCCTCAAAGAAACTTAGCCAAATATATGTATGTTTTGTTTGTTTGAATTTTGTTTTTTATTATAGCCCCCATAGTTGGTATGAAGTGATATGTTCTTTTAATTTGCATTTCCCTAATGACTAATTATGTTGAGCATCTTTTCATGTGCTTGTAAATAATTTGTATTTCTTTTTTGGAGAAATGTCTCTTCAAGTCCTTGGCCCACTTTTTAAAATAACTGTTTTTCTCTGTTGTTGACTTGTGAAAGTTCTTTATACTTTCTGCATACTAGGCGGTTATCAGATATAAGATTTGCAAATATCTCCCATTATGTGGCTTGTCTTTCTCTTTCCCTTTCTCTCGCTGTCTTGATAGTGTCCTTAGATACACAAAATATTTTAACTTTGCTAGAGTCCAATTTATTTTTCTTTCATTGCTCATACTTTCAGTGTCAGATCTGAGATATTATTACCAAATCCAAGGTCACAGAGATTTTCCGCATTCTTTCTTCTAAGAATTTTATAGTTTTAGCACTTATATTTAAGTCTTTGATCCATTATAAGTTAATTATTTATATGATGTGAGGTAGGAGTCCAACTTCATTCTTCTGTGTGTGGATTTCCAGTTGTTCCAGTAACATTTGTTGAAGAGACTGCTCTTGCCTTCAAAAAATGGTCTTGGCACCCATGTCAACAACCAGTTGACCATAGGCCCCTGGGTTTACGTCTGAACTTCCAATTGATCAAAATGTTTATCCTTATGCCAATGATCCATATATTTATATTTATGTCAGTATCAAATTATCTGGATTACTGGTGCTTTGCAATAAGATTTGAAGGGCAAATTACCCTGTTATATTATTTTTCATAATTGTTTTAGCTTTGGGGCTCCTTGCCTTCCACTGGATTTTAGGATCAGCTTTCTTTAACATTTACATTTTTGCAAAAAAAGAAAAAAATCATTGGGATTTCTATACGGATTGCATTGAGCCTGTAGATTGCTTTTGGTAGTATTTTCATCTTAATAGTATTAATTCTTCCAGTGTAGTTTATTTTGGCTGATTACTCTGACTAGAACTTTCAGTACCAATGTTAAAGCACAAGGGCAAATGTGGAAATGCTTGTCTTCTTCCTTATCTAAGTAGATAGCTTTCAATCTTTCACCTTTAAATATGATGATAGCTGTGGGTTTTCCACAAATGCCCTTTATTATGTTGAGGAAGCTTCTTTTAATTTTCAGACTTCCCATTGTTTTTAAGATGGAATAATGTTAGATTTTTTTTTAATGCTCTTTATGCATGAACTGAGAAGAATTTCTGTTTATTTCTCTTTGTTTTATCAATATGGTATAGTACATTGATTGAGTTTTGTATGTTGAACCACCCTGGTATTGCTGAAATAAATCACACATAATCATGATATAGGATCCTTTTAATATGCTGCTGGATTTGGTCTGTTAGTAATTTGTGATAAATTATCAGTTCTTATCTTTAGTTGGGATTCTTTTCTTATCAATAGCATAAATCTTCTTTATGGCCCATCTTTCTGGTTTTGTCTCACAAGAATTTCAAAAAAACTATTATAAACCATCTTTCTTTTCCATGCAGTCAATTGAAATTCCCTGATAATTATTTTTCATAAGAGAAATAACTATTTTCCAAGTATAGCCTACTACTTCTATTTCTAAATCTCTTTAAATTGAGATGGTTAAAGTACAGTATAGTAACAACCCTAGCTATGTAATATTAAGATTAGTGGGAGGATTAATGTCAATATTTCTTTTTTTATTATGCTTTAAGTTTTAGGGTACATGTGCACAATGTGCAGGTTTGTTACATATGTATCCATGTACCATGTTGGCGTGCTGAACCCATTAACTCCTCATTTAGCATTAGGTATATCTCTTAATGCTATCCCTCCCCCCAGCCCCCACCCCACAACAGTCCCCAGAGTGTGATGTTCCCCTTCCTGTGTCCATGTGTTCTCATTATTCAGTTCCCACCTATGAGTGAGAACATGCATAGTTTTTTTGTCCTTGTGATAGTTTGCTGAGAATGATGGTTTCCAGCTTCATCCATGTCCCTACAAAGGACATGAACTCATCATTTTTTATGGCTGCATAGTATTCCATGGTGTATATGTGCCACATTTTCTTAATCCAGTCTATCATTGTTGGACATTTGGGTGGGTTCCAAGTCTTTGCTATTGTGAATAGTGCCACAGTAAACATACATGTGCGTGTGTCTTTATAGCAGCATGATTTATAATCTTTTGGGGATATACCCAGTAATGGGATGGCTGGGTCAAATGGTAATTCTAGTTCTAGATCCCTGAGGAACTGCTACACTGACTTCCACAATGGTTGAACTAGTTTACAGTCCCATCAACAGTGTAAAAGTGTTCCTATTTCTCCACATCCTCTCCAGCACCTGTTGTTTCCTGACATTTTAATGATTGCCATTCTAACTGGTGGGAGATGATATCTCATTGTGGTTTTGATTTGCATTTCTCTGATGGCCAGTGATGATGAGCATTTTTTCATGTGTCTTTTGGCTGCATAAATGTCTTCTTTTGAGAAGTGTCTGTTTATATCCTTCACCCACTTTTTGATGGGGTTGTTTGTTTTTTTCTTGTAAATTTGTTTGAGTTCATTGTAGATTCTGGATATTAGCCCTTTGTCAGATGAGTAGATTGCAAAAATTTTCTCCCATTCTGTAGGTTCCCTGTTCACTCTGATAGTAGTTTCTGTTGCTGTGCAGAAGCTCTTTAGTTTAATGAGATCCCATTTGTCAATTTTGGCTTTTGTTGCCATTGCTTTTGGTGTTTTGGACATGAAGTCCTTGCCCATGCCTATGTCCTGAATGGTATTGCCTAGGTTTCTGTCTAGGGTTTTTATGGTTTTAGGTCTAACATTTAAGTCTTTAATCCATCTTGAATTAATTTTGGTATAAGGTGTAAGGAAGGGATCCAGTTTTAGCTTTCTACATATGGCTAGCCAGTTTTCCCAGCACCATTAATTAAATAGGGAATCCTTTCCTCATTTCTTGTTTTTGTCAGGTTTGTCAAAGATCAGATAGTTGCAGATATGCAGCATTATTTCTGAGGGCTCTCTTCTGTTCCATTGGTGTATATCTCTGTTTTGGTACCAGTACCATGCTGTTTTGGTTAATGTAGCCTTGTAGTATAGTTTGAAGTCAGGTAGTGTGATGCCTCCAGCTTTGTTCTTTTGGCTTAGGATTGACTTGGTGATGCAGGCTCTTTTTTGGTTCCATATGAAATTTAAAGTAGTTTTTTCCAATTATGTGAAGAAAGTCATTGGTAGCTTAATGGGGATGGCATTGAAACTATAAATTACCTTGAGCAGTATGGCCATTTTCACAATATTGATTCTTCCTACCCATGAGCATGGAATGTTCTTCCATTTGTTTGTATCCTCTTTTATTTCATTGAGCAGTGGTTTGTAGTTTTTCTTGAAGAGGTCCTTCACATCCCTTGTAAATTGGATTCCTAGGTATTTTATTCTCTTTGAAGCAATTGTGAATGGGAGTTCACTCATAATTTGGCTCTCTGTTTGTCTGTTATCGGTGTGTAAGAATGCTTGTGATTTTTGTACATTGAGTTTGTATCCTGAGACTTTGCTGAAGTTGCTTATCAGCTTAAGGAGATTTTGGGCTGAGACGATGGGGTTTTCTAGATATACAATCCTGTCATCTGCAAACAGGGACAATTTGACTTCCTCTTTTCCTAATTGAATACTCTTTATTTCCTTCTCCTGCCTAATTGCCCTGGCCAGAACTTCCAACACTATGTTGAATAGGAGTGGTGAGAGAGGGCTTCTCTCTCGTGCCCGTTTTCAAAGGGAATGCTTCCAGGTTTTGCCCATTCAGTATGATATTGGCTGTGGGTTTGTCATAGATAGCTCTTATTATTTTGAGATACATCCCATCAATACCTAATTTATTGAGAGTTTTTAGCATGAAGGTTGTTGAATTTTGTCAAAGGCCTTTTGTGCATCTATTGAGATAATCATGTGGTTTTTGTCTTTGGTTCTGTTTATATGCTGGATTACATTTATTGATTTGCATATGTTGAACCAGCATTGCATCCCAGTGATGAAGCCCACTTGATCATGGTGGATAAGATTTTTGATGTGCTGCTGGATTCGGTTTGCCAATATTTTATTGAGGATTTTTGCATTGATGTTCATGCGGGATATTGGTCTAAAATTCTCTTTTATTGTTGTGTCTCTGCCAGGCTTTGGTATCAGAATGATGCTGGCCTCATAAAATGAGTTAGGGAGGATTCCCTCTTTTTCTATTGATTGGAATAGTTTCAGAAGGAATGGTACCATCTCCTCCTGGTACCTCTGGTAGAATTCGGCTGTGAATCCCTCTGGTCCTGGACTTTTTTTGGTTGGTAAGCTATTAATTATTGTCTCAATTTCAGCTCCTGTTATTGGTCTATTCAGAGATTCAACTTCTTCCTGGTTTAGTCTTGGGAGGGTGTATGTGTCAAGGAATTTAGCCATTTCTTGTAGATTTTCTAGTTTATTTGCATAGAGGTGTTTATAGTATTCTCTGATGGTAGTCTGTATTTCTTTGGGATTGGTGGTGATATCCCCTTTATCATTTTTTATTGTGTCTATTTGATTCTTCTGTCTTCTCTTCTTTATTAGTCTTGTTAGTGTTCTATCAATTTTGTTGATCTTTTTAAAAAACCAGCTCCTGGATTCATTGATTTTTTGAAGGGTTATTTGTGTCTCTGTTTCCTTCAGTTCTGCTCTGATCTTAACTATTTCTTGTCTTCTGCTAGCTTTTGAATGTGTTTGCTCTTGCTTCTCCAGTTCTTTTAATTGTGATGTTGGGGTGTCAATTTTAGATCTTTCCTGCTTTCTCTTGTGGGCATTGAGTGCTGCAAATTTCCCTCTACACACTGCTTTGAATGTGTCCCAGAGATTCTGGTATGTTGTGTCTTTGTTCTCATTGGTTTCAAAGAACATCTTTATTTCTGCCTTCATTTTGTTGTGTACCCAGTAGTCATTCAGGAGCAGGTTGTTCAATTTCCATGTAGTTGAGCGGTTTTGAGTGAGTTTCTTCATCCTGAGTTCTAGTTTGATTGCACTGTGGTCTGAGAGACAGTTTGTTATAATTTCTGTTCTTTTACATTTGCTGAGGAGTGCTTTACTTCCAAGTATGTGGTCAATTTTGGAATAGGTGTGGTGTGGTGCTGAGAAGAATGTATATTCTGTTGATTTGGGGTGGAGAGTTCTGTAGATGTATATTAGGTCTACTTGGTGCAGAGCTGAGTTCAATCCTGGATATCCTTGTTAACTTTCTGTCTGGTTGATCTGTCTAATGTTGACAGTGGGGTGTTAAAGTCTCCCATTATTATTGTGTTGGAGTCTAAGTCTCTTTGTAGGTCACTAAGGACTTGCTTTATGAATCTGGGTGCTCCTGTATTGGGTGCATATATATTTAGGATAGTTATCTCTTCTTGTTGAATTGATCCCTTTACCATTATGTAATGGCCTTCTTTGTCTCTTCTGATCTTTGTTGGTTTAAAGTCTGTTTTATCAGAGACTAGGATTGCAACTCCTGCCTTTTTTTGTTTTCCATTTGCTTGGTAGATCTTCCTCCATCCCTTTATTTTGAGCCTGTGTGTGTCTCTGCATGTGAGGTGGGTTTCCTGAATACAGCACACTGATGGGTCTTGACTCTTTATCCAATTTGCCAGACTGTGTCTTTTAATTGGAGCATTTATCCCATTTACATTTAAGGTTCCTATTGTTATGTGTGAATTTGATCCTGTCATTATGATGTTAGCTGATTATTTTGCTCATTAGTTGATGCCGTTTCTTCCTAGCCTTGATGGTCTTTACAATTGTGTATGTTTTTGCAGTGGCTGGTACCAGTTGTTCCTTTCCACGTTTAGTGCTTCCTTCAGGAGCTCTTTTAGGGCAGGCCTGGTGGTGACAAAAATCTCTCAGCATTTGCTTGTCTGTAAAGGATTTTATTTCTCCTTCACTTATGAAGCTTAGTTTGGCTGGATATGAAATTCTGGGTTGAAAATTCTTTTCTTTAAGAATGTTGAATATTGGCCCCCACTCTCTTCTGGCTTGTAGAGTTTCTGCCGAGAGATCTGCTTTTATTCTGATGGGCTTCCCTTTGTGGGTAACCCGACCTTTCTCTCTGGCTGCCCTTAACTTTATTTCCTTCATTTCAACTTTGGTGAATCTGACAATTATGTGTCTTGGAGTTGCTCTTCTCAAGGAGTATCTTTGTGGTGTTCTCTGTACTTCCTGAATTTGAATGTTGGCCTGCCTTGCTAGATTGGGGAAGTTCTCCTGGATAATATCCTGCAGGGTGTTTTCCAGCTGGGTTCCATTCTCCCTGTCACTTTCAGGTACACCAATCAGACGTAGATTTGGTCTTTTCACATAGGCCCATATTTCTTGGGGGCTTTGTTCTTTTCTTTTTATTCTTTTTTCTCTGAACTTCTCTTCTCACTTCATTTCATTCGTTTAATCTTCCATCACTGATACCCTTTCTTCCAGTTGATCGCATCGGCTACTGAGGCTTGTGCATTCATCACATAATTCTCATGCCATGGTTTTCAGCTCCATCAGGTCGTTTAAAGACTTCTCTGCATTGGTTATTTTAGTTAGCCATTCGTCTAATTTTTTTTCAAGGTTTTTAACTTCTTTGCCATGGGTTTGAACTTCCTCCTTTAGCTCGGAGTAGTTTGATCGTCTGAAGCCTTCTTCTCTCAACTCGTCAAAGTCATTCTCCATCCAGCTTTGTTCCATTGCTGGTGAGGAGCTGCATTCCTTTGGAGGAGGAGAGGCGCTCTGACTTTTAGAGTTTCCAGTTTTTCTGCTCTGTTTTTTCCCCATCTTTGTGGTTTTGTCTACTTTTGGTCTTTGATGATGGTGACGTACAGATGGGGTTTTGGTGTGGATGTCATTTTTGTTTGTTAGTGTTCCTTCTAACAGTCAGGACCCTCAGCTGCAGGTCTGTTGGAGTTTGCTGGAGGACCACTCCAGACCCTGTTTGCCTGAGTATCAGCAGCGGAGGCTGCAGAACAGCGGCTATTGGTGAACAGCAAATGTTGCTGCCTGATCGTTCCTCTGGAAGTTTTGTCTCAGAGGGGTACCAGGCCGTGTGAGGTATCAGTCTGCCCCTACTGGGGAGTGCCTCCCAGTTAGGCTACTCAGGGGTCAGGGACCCACTTGAGGAGGCAATCTGTCCATTCTCAGATCTCCAACTGCGTGCTGGGAACCACTACTCTCTTCAAAGCTGTCAGACAGGTACATTTAAGTCTGCAGAGTTTTCTGCTGCCTTTTGTATGGCTATGCCCTGCCCCCAGATGTGGAGTCTACAGAGGCAGGCAGGCCTCCTTGAGCTGTGGTGGGCTCCACCCAATTTTGGCCACTTTGTTTACCTACTCAAGCCTGGGCAATTGTGGGTGCCCCTCCCCCAGCCTTGCTGCCACCTTGCAGTTTGATCTCAGACTGCTGTGCTAGCAATGAGTGAGGCTCCGTGGGCATAGGACCCTCTGAGCCAGGTGCTGGATATAATCTCCTGGTGTGCCGTTTGCTTAGACAGTTGGAAAAGCACAGTATTAGGGTGGGAGTGACCCGATTTTCCAGGTGCCATCTGTCACCCCTTTCTTTGACTGGGAAAGGGAATTCCCTGACCCCTTGCACTTCCTGGTTGAGGCGATGCCTCGCCTTGCTTCAGCTCATGCTCAGTGCGCTGCACCCACTCTCTGACACTCCCCAGGGAGATGAACCTGGTATCTCAGTTGGAAAAGTAGAAATCACCTGTCTTCTGCTTCGCTCACTGGGAGCTGTACACTGGAACTGTTCCTATTCGGCCATCTTCAATATTTCTAACATATTAGAATCTATTTGATTTTTTAAATCTACATAAACTCGTGTACTAACAGTTATTTTATTTGTAAAACACTTTTTTTTCCTATAGTATGTTGGACTTATCAATATTTTGAATATGTAAGTTTTACCCTTTGGAGTTTACTGTCCAAAGGGCAAACCTTATATATTTTAAATGTATAGCTTCTAATGTTCTGATTATAGAACAGTGATGCATGGGATATAAGCAACAATTTGTCTTCCAAATATGTCATATTTGCCACTGTTTTCATGGATTATATGAAACCTGTGAATAATTGCTTTTGTGTATATTGATTCTTCAGTTACATTCAGTGGTGGTAACTACTTGAAAATATTTCTGATAACTAAGTTTGAAATTAGATTTTAACTGTTCCTGTAAGTCCCTCATTCAGTGACTTGTTGTGTAATGCTATTTTATTGTTTCTATACATCCTTTTTCTTATGTAATCATGCATGTAAAATTTAATCTTGAATCTTTGAATATGTGGACTTCACTTTATTCTACTCTCTTGATTGATAGTTTACTGTAGAATAAATTTGATTGGTTGAAAGTAATTTTCTCTCAGAGTTTTAAAGTCATTGTTCTATTATTTTATGGAATCCAACATTACTTATGAGAATAATACCAACCATTTCAATGTGTCTTTTTAAATAAGCTGTTTTTTTTTCCCAATGGGAGAAACTTAGGATCAACTCAATGTTTTTGCTGCTCTAGAAAGTCTAAAAAAATGTGGCTAGGTTTTTTACAACATACTATTCATTGAGATACTGAGACAATTAATACGGTAAGTCTTCATCTCTAGGAAATTATGTTTGATTCTTACAATTGTGATAATTGTTATCCTTCGTTTTCTCTATTCCAGTGAACGAAGTACCAGTGATGGTCACTGGGGAGGGAGTTTTAATCAACAGCACTAAGGTTCATGGTAGCTGCTTCAATTTTTCCCAAATGATTACTTGAAAAATAACTTTTGTTTTGTTTTGAAAGTGGGAAATTTAAATTGGATGTTAGTGATTTTATTGAGGATGATGGAAGAGTGCAGTTGATGAGAATATTTTCATTTGATCATCTTATTTTCAGCCTTTTTACTGTCTGTAATTTTTGATTTATCAGGTCTGCATCCCAACCCTCTAAGTGTATTTTAGGAAAGATCTATGCCCCCTTAACTTCAGTCCTCTTCATAAATATTTCTGGCTGCAACTAGTTGCACTGTGTTTTATTAGCGCATGCCTTTTTACATGCCTTCCAGAAATATGTTGGAATCTCTAGTCTGCTAATGACTACCAATTGTTCTTTTAATTTTAATAGCTTATAGTTCTTAAAACTGCCTTTAATCTCACCGTTTAGGTCTCATATGAGGAGAAAATTTAAAAAAATATATTTTCTAGTCCATATACTTCAACCACTGTTTCCTTAAAATGATTCATTGACACAAAAAATGGCATTTGGATATGCGAATGGATTCCATCAAAGCCTTCAAAGATGGGAGGTCTGGCAAACAATTTAGTTTTTCTTACAATATATACCTATTCCCAAAAGTTATTTGACTACTTTGTTTATATATTTTGTGCTTATTTGATTATTCTATTCCTTAGCCTACTTTTTCTTTACCCACTCTTCTCTTGCCTATCTCATAGCCTATTTCAGAAATATGTTTATGCAGATTTTTCATCTAAATCTTTTTTCCTGTCTTTTCCAGAGTATTTCTTCAGAATTTCACTTTCTTCTGAAGTAGCTTGTTCACATATTTCCTAAATACCTTTTCTTCCCCCCCAAAATTATATTAATAACTTTTATTTAAGTTGTTTGTTTTAAACTCGTTCCATTAAAAATTCCAAGGCTTTCTTTGTACTACTTTGCAAACTCTACTGCATATTACTCAGCAATATTGGCTTTAGCTGATTATATCCAGCAATGAATGCTTCTTCACCTCTAAGACATAAACTGTTTTCTGCAGAAACGCCTTACATCAGATGGACAGAAAGTCTCACAACTTTCTGTACCTTACAGTTATGGTTCTCCAAATGCAGCATCCTTCAAAGTCACCTGAAGAACTTGGTAAAGCACTGGTTTTTAGGTCCAGTCTTGTAATTTCTGATTCAATAGGCCTGCATGAAAGCCAAGAATTTCCATTCCTATTAAGTTCCTAGGTAATTCTGATACTGCTGATCTGAGAGCTGTAGTATTAGAACCATTGCCTGGAGAACCACTATTCCATTGGTAAAAGGGTAACTCAAATGTCCTTACCCTGAAAGATGGAAAGATTTATAGAAAGTCCAAACAAGTCAATAGTTTCTGAAAGCACTACCTTGTATAATTATGACATGCTAATAATTTTGTAGGTAGTCAACATAAAAGAAAGATGTTTGAGGAGGATATAACAGAAAACTGGGTTTATTTATATGTCTGTTGGCTTTACCAATATCTCACAGTCTTGGGTAAACTGATCAAAGCACACATAAGTTCTAACTCTAATTTTTGCAAATACTATAGATTCTAAAGAGAAAAACAATGAAATGATTATGAATCTCATCCTCTTTGTCAGCATGCGTGTGTATTGTCTACATGTATGCCCAATATTTATGAGTTATTATGTGCTAATATGAAAGAAATATTTATTAAATGTGCTGTGTTTAACAAAATAATGCAGTTCTTCCCTGAGCAATCACAAAGTATGTACCATTGGCTGAAATACAATCAGATTTGTCAATTTTCCATTTTGTATAGTAGTGACATATGTGCTACTTATGGAAGAATAAAGATAAATTATAAAGGGATTTTTATTAGTGAAGAATAAACTTGCAAAGTTTCAGATTTATATTTTTTTTCAAAAACTGACTATATCTTATGCTTTAACTTTTAAGAAATGTTAGATAGCATTGACAAATGTCTACTTCCTGAAAGTTTGAATTAATGAAAACTGTTTCTTGACCATATATAGCCTTCAAATAGTCTTCAGGGGTGTATATGGGTTGTGTGTGTGTGTGTGTATGTGTGTGTTTGTAATGATGTAGTGAATACAGAACACTTTTTAAAGTATTAGAAACAATAAAAGGGTGCATTAGAATGGATGGCATCTGCATCATATATATCACAAGCTTTTAATATCTGATAATCAATATTTTTATTATGTCCAGTGTGACAATAAAATGAATCCCATGTTGTTTGTTAATTACCTTTTGTAAAATATCATTTTACATTGTACTATCAGCATTTTTATGCCATCAAATATGCTTCTGAAAAATTATTTTTATTGTGTCATATGAAGGTGGCACAAATTTAGCTTGTCCCTCAATTAATGGGAATTTAAAAAAATTTGTTTTCTAAGAGGGGAATTGCCAAGTTAAAGTGTATAAATATATTTATGGCTCCTAATAATTTTTTTATAAAGCCATCATACTCCTACCTGAGGTTTCATTTTACGTTTTAAAGTACGCTTGTTACATAAATAGTCTATGGTTATTTATATTTTTACCAATTTGGTAGGTAAAATTATAATATGTTATATAGTTTTAATCGGCATTTTTGTAACTTTGTTTGGAATAGAAGTTTTTAACATCCTTTTTTGCTACTTGTATTTGAAAGTGAAGAATAAAGCAGTTATGGCTTTAGTGGGTATAATCTATCTTGTCAAAGCAGAAAAATAATTACTAAAATTTTGTAAAGATTATTTTTATGCTATTTTCCTATTTTAAATCTAAAGGTATGGGGTAAATACATGCATTATTGTTATAGTTAATTTTAGTATTTTAGATTTACAGACATTTCTCTTTCTCTTCCCTTTTTTCTCTTCTACTTTGTATGCCCTTAAGAATGACTTATTTAAACTCATTTGTCAAAATCAGAATTAGTGCATAAATAGTTCTATGGATAAGAAAAACTCTGTTTTATATGTGATCCAAAATGCAATATATGAATGTTATATTGCCTAGAATAAATGTTCTTAATTTTTTAGGGAATGGAAGTCATTATGAAACATACAAACATGTTTACCTGTTTGACAGTTTACCATACCAGAATCGTTTCTTTTGCAAATTGAAGTATAATGAATTAGTACAATCTCTGAGAACACAGAGACATCACATGAGAATGAAATCTACAGCATTTAACTTTCAGATTTATTCTTTCACTTATTCTAGGTGTATATGTATCATTTGTAAAGTGAGTGACTCTTCACTTTTTAAATCTAGGAATAATATCAGTTTTTTTTTCAGGAAGAAACTTCCTCCAATCAACTCATTACTAAATATTTGTGTGAGTATGTGTGGGCTTGTGTGGGTTTGTGTGGGCTTGATGTGCTTTTCTCTTAGTTGAATAACAGTATCAGTCCTATAAGCATGTAATGATACAAGAAGACAACCAAAAAAGATCTGGAGGCATCCTTGTTACACAATTAGACAAAGAAAATGTGTGTGTGTGTGTGTGTGTGTGTGTGTGTCTGTGTGTGTGTGAGAGAGAGAGAGAGAGAGAAGGAGGGAGTATTTAATGAGTAGCTTCTAAAATTTTGAGATGGGATAGATTAAATGGAGCTAAATGTTGAATTTATAATTACTAAATATCTATGTAATTATTAAAGATAAAATTTAAAATAAAAATAGGGCATAGTCTTTTTTTTATTATACTTCAAGTTTTAGGGTACATGTGCACAACGTGCAGGTTAGTTACATATGTATACATGTGCCATGTTGGTGTGCTGCACCCAGTAACTCATTGTTTAACATTAGGCATATCTCCTAAATGGAAAGCTAAAATAACCTTTACATTTTAAGAAGTGACTGAATTTTAGTTTATGATTGACTGTCTTCTAGCAGTAGGATTGACATAGTTCAGATAGGGAGCTAAATGTGCCTCCACTGTGATAAGAAATGGGAAAAAAATAGAAAAAGTAATTGCTTTAGCAATGATCTAGTATGAAAGTCATGGATTCTTTCAGGTAGAATTTGGTAGGCTTTCAGTGGCTGGCACATTCTTCGGAGCACTCAATGAGGTCAAATATCTCAGTGTAGGAAGGTGTAAACTGTTTAGAAACCTGCTACCATCCAACAAATTGAAACTGAACTGATGTTAGTGTAGCTGTGCACTAAGGCATGTTTTTCTGTGTCCATGAGTATGAGATGAAGAGGAACTATCTCTTAAAGATTTTTCTATCTGATACTCTTCAGGATCTAATGAGATCAGCCAGCTACAGATAAACAAACTGATGCTGAACCTGCAATTGGCCATCTCCTCTCAGCTAACCCATTTGTCTTTAGCTGTTCTCACAGAGGGAATGACAGTGCATTTATTTAGGGCAAAAGAAATACCTATTTTTATATAACTATTTGAGAAAAGAATCAAGATGAGTCAATAAAGATGTAGCAAAGTTTGGCTTTTGGATCCGTCCTGTTTTGCTTCTCTGGCCAGCTACACACGTTTGGGGAACTAATCATTTACTTTGACAGACTTTCCTGCATCACACCTTCTACTGAATTTTCTAAAAAAGCAAAAAGTATTTTGTCCTCCAGCATTCAAACACCAGGTGGTCTAATTTTTGCCTGTTGGCTCACAATAGGTGTTGGGAGATTTTCTCCCTGACCTGAATCGATTCTCTAACTGACAGAGCAATGTAAATCTTGGACATAAACAACAAAGAGTGTGTTTCTACTGGCAAAGACAGTGTAAATTATGGAGGATTTATGTACTATGGTAATAAATTAAGTTCCTACAAGTGCTTTTGTTTGAATAGAAATATCAAAATCCCAAGGCCTGTTGCTTTAGACATATGTGTGATTTTTTTAGTCCAACTTTGATTATTAGCTTATATCACTTTACTCCCCTGATGCTTCATTCATTTCAGAATTAGTACTTGGGGAATCTCCTACTTCAGTCCCAGAAGAAACTGGGTTAGTCACAGATAGTTCTTCATAGCATGCTTCTTCTCACAGTGGTACCAACGAAGCATGGCAATAGAATACATTTTGTCCTCCAAATCATCAGCCATGAAAATTGGTCCTTAATTTTGTCTTTACTTTCCATTATTTATATAAACCTATAAGAAAAGTACTTGTTTTATAAGCTTGATGTCATTTCGTGTAGTGTGTACTAGAAAAGTATTGCCTTCCAGGTGAAAGAGAAGAAGAGTTTGTTTCTTTTTTATAGTAGTACCTAATTGTATTTCAGTTCTGGAGTGCCCACATATTCTGTAGCTTTGAAAATTACTTGGCGAATCCATTTTCAGGTTATGTATACTGATTATGATTTTTACAAGGTTTGGTTCTTATTTACTTTCAGTAATTTCCTTTCCTGTTAGAAAAATCTAAATATTGCTCTGTTCTTCTAAAGGAAACTCTTTAACCAATTTTCTCTGGAGGATTCTTAGTTTTCTGACATCTTTTTGAAATTAAGGACTAGAACCACACTATCTATTAGAAGTACATATATTCTATGTATGTAGAGATAATGTTTTCTGATGTTTTCACTACTCTTTATTATTTCCATGGTTGTCATCACTACAACAGAATCATCCATTTTAAATGAGCCTTAAGTTTTCTACTTATTAAATATCTTGTTTTTTGAATAAAAGGAACTTAACAATAGATTTTATGTTGTTCTATATAAAATTGTTCTCCAAAAATTCGCAAAATTATTTATTTATTTATTTATTTATTTATTTATTTATTTATTTTGAGACAGGATCTCACTTTTTCACCCAGGCTGTGCAGTGGTGCAGTCACACCTCGCTGCAGCCTGGACCTTAAGCAATTCTCTCATCTCAGCCTCCTGAGGAGCTTGGACTACAGGTACACTCCACCACAACTGGCTACTTTTTTTGTACTTTTTGCTGAGACAGGGTTTCATCATGTTGCCCAGGCTGGTCTCAAGCGATGCACCCTGCTTAGCCTCCCAAAGTGTGTGACTAAAGTTATGGGCCACTGTGCCCATCCAAATTTTTACTTTTACATAGGTAATACCACCATAAGTTCAAATATTAAAAAGCATAAATTCATGCCAAGCCATTAGTTTTCCACCAAACTGTGTGACCCAAACACCCAATTCCTCTTCCAAAATTGGTATAGATTCATATGCAAATACTAATTTTCTATTCTTTCTAAATTGAAATTATATTATATATTCATTGTATTGCACCTTTCTTCAAGTGTTTAATATGTTTTGGATAACAATCTTTTATTAATCTTTTATTCCTAAAGAGTTCCATATTCTTTTTATGGCTGTGTATTATTTCATTACATGGATATGCTATCTCACCTAAGTCTTATTGATTGATAGATAAGGCTTTCCTAATATTTTTATATTAAAAACAATGATTCAGTGAAACACTGTGTACATGTCCCTTCACATATGTGCAAGTATAAGAAAAAAATAAAATCTCAAAAGTTAAATTGTTTGATCAAAGGGTAAATGCATTCATATTTTGCCAAATTGCCCTCCAAAGGATTTGTACCAATGTGGACTTAGCCCGGTGATATTTGAGAGCACCTGATTTCTACATACTCATTAAGTGCCCTAACAAATTTGTAAATCTTTATTATTCTGATAGGTAAACATGTTTTCTCTCTTAAATAATTTGTAGCATCCATACATGTTATTTTCTTTGAACTGTTTACATATTTTTATCATAATATTTCATTGTGTTCTTTTTATCAATCGTAGACGACCTTTATTCATTGAGGATAATAGATCTCTATGAGATTGCTTTATTCTGCTTTCTTAAACACATTCAGAAATTATGATCAAAACATGAATGGTTTGAAATTATTACAATAATTCAGATTGTTTTTGCAGAAATATTTCATATTTTGTGCTTCTCATGTTTTTAAAATCTCATTTCTGTTTCTACACAAAAGGTTCATAGTCTAGTACAATTATATTAAGAGGTGGTATTTGGTAGCTATATGAAGAAAGTTGTGGGTGATGAAATCAGTGATAGCATAGTGACTAAACATAACTGAATTGCCTAGCTCAAAGTTTAATCCAATTTTTGAATAAGTCAAGTAGCAGTATCTTTCTCACCTGCACATTTGGAATTCCCATGTTTCAGGCTTCTTTTGTCATTGTATTTTATTTCCTAATTCAGTAAAACCTGTAATTGAATGTATTCGTTTCCTACGACTGCCATAACACAATATCACAAATGGAGTGGCTTAAAACAACAAAAATGTACTGTCTCACAGCTCTTAGAGCGAGAAGTGAAAAATCAAGGAGTCAGCAGAGGTATGCTGCCACTGAAACACGTAGGAGAGAAATCTTTGCCACTTCCTAGCTTCTGGTGATGGTCATCAACTGGCATTTTTTTTTACTTTCAGCTACATTACTCCAATCTCTGCCACTGTCCTCATAAGGCATTCTCCCTGTGTGTGTGTCCACATTTCCCTCTTCTTAGTACACCAACAGTCGTATTGGATTTGGGCCCACTCTAATGATCTCACCTTTATTTGATCACGTATACAGAGAACTTCTTTACAAATAAGGTCACATTCAGAGGGACTGGGAGTTAGGCTTCAATATATTTTGAGTTTGGGGAAGACAATTCAACCTATAACAGTGAGTAATAGCAGGTAACCACAATGCTTTAGTGATCTTATAAAAATGATGTCGAAAAGTAAGCTCTGTGTTCTAGAGTTTGTTTTCATTATAAAGATTACATTCACCGAAAGCTCTATGCATATAATGTATCTTTAGATGATAGTCTACTATAAATGTTGATGCTCTTAGCTTTAGAAAAATTCAGTAAATTCTAAAAACTTTCTTCAAATTGAGCTGGACTCATCTGTGATCTCACTATTTCTGTGTCACAATCAATTTGGGAAATAAGCATATTTTAATATTATATTTTCTCTTTGTTCATGACGGGCATAGTCAAGTGATGATTAGTTTATGTGATTCATTTTATTGCATTTAATAGAAATTACTAACCAGAATTACAGCTCAAGTCTCTCGACAGGGAACAAATCACAGCAAATGAATCCAACAGGAATCAATATGATGATTCATTAGCAATGAGCTCTCACTGAGAGTCCCAACAAGCTGAAGACTTCACACCATATTTTTTTATGAACCAAATGTCAGTAGTGAAATTAACTACTAAAAAGTATCACAGAAATGTGCTTTATTTTAATATCATATTTCACAATTTTTTAAACAACTGAAACAAGTTTATGTATTTCACTTTTGCTTCTACAAATTATTTTAAAATACAGTTTCCACATCTCAAATATCATATTGGAATAATTATTAGAATTTTATAAAGTCTGTTTCCCAAAATATTTACTAAATATTTTGTCCTCATAATCTCACTAGAAGATTACATTCCATTATATGATATTTTAACAGTTTTCTCATTGGCTTAACCGTGGCATGTATGCACAAATACACATGCACATGAATCCATGTGCAGACACACACATATATGCACAGCACAAGGTCGAAAGCACATTAAAAGATTTCTCAAATATAGATATATCAATATATAAATATGAAAAAAGCATACTATGTGTGTGTGTGTATATATATATATACACACAAACATATACACACACACATATATATACAAACACATACACGCATATATATACAAACACAAATATGCACACATCAACTTTTTGGATATGACATCTAATTCAACTCCAAATTTCCCCAGTTATACTGTCATGACCTTAGAAATGAAGTAGGTAGACTGGGGGATCTTGGGATAAGGAGTATAACACTGTTTCTGCAGTTTTATTTTATTTTATTTTATTTTATTTTATTTTATTTTATTTTTTGAGACGGAGTCTCACTCTGTCACCCAGACTGGAGTGCAGTGGAGCGATCTCGACTCACTGCAAGCTCCACCTCCCAGGTTCGCGCCATTCTCCTGCCTCAGCCTCCCAAGTAGCTGGGACTACAGGTGCCAGCCACCATGCCCGGCTAATTTTTTTTTTAATTTTCTTTTTTATTATTATTATTATACTTTAAGTTTTAGGGTACATGTGCACATTGTGCAGGTTAGTTACATATGTATACATGTGCCATGCTGGTGTGCTGCACCCACTAACTCGTCATCTAGCATTAGGTATATCTCCCAATGCTATCCCTCCCCCCTCCTCCCACCCCACAACAGTCCCCAGAGTGTGATGTTCCCCTTCCTGTGTCCATGTGATCTCATTGTTCAATTCCCACCTATGAGTGAGAATATGCGGTGTTTGGTTTTTTGTTCTTGCGATAGTTTACTGAGAATGATGATTTCCAATTTCATCCATGTCCCTACAAAGGACATGAACTCATCATTTTTTATGACTGCATAGTATTCCATGATGTATATGTGCCATATTTTCTTAATCCAGTCTATCATTGTTGGACATTTGGGTTGGTTCCAAGTCTTTGCTATTGTGAATAATGGCGCAATAAACATACGTGTGCATGTGTCTTTATAGCAGCATGATTTATAGTCCTTTGGGGATATACCCAGTAATGGGATGGCTGGGTCAAATGGTATTTCTAGTTCTAGATCCCTGAGGAATCGCCACACTGACTTCCACAATGGTTGAACTAGTTTACAGTCCCACCAACAGTGTAAAAGTGTTCCTATTTCTCCACATCCTCTTCAGCACCTGTCGTTTCCTGACTTTTTAATGATTGCCATTCTAACTGGTGTGAGATGGTATCTCATTGTGGATTTGATTTGCATTTCTCTGATGGCCAGTGATGATGAGCATTTTTTCATGTGTCTGTTGGCTGCATAAATGTCTTCTTTTGAGAAGTGTCTGTTCATGTCCTTTGCCCACTTTTTGATGGCGTTGTTTGTTTTTTTCTTGTAAATTTGTTTGAGTTCATTGTAGATTCTGGATTTTAGCCCTTTGTCAGATGAGTAGGTTGTGAAAATTTTCTCCCATTTTGTAGGTTGCCTGTTCACTCTGATGGTAGTTTCTTTTGCCGTGCAGAAGCTCTTTAGTTTAATTAGACCCCATTTGTCAATTTTGGCTTTTGTTGCCATTGCTTTTGGTGTTTTAGACATGAAGTCCTTGCCCATGCCTATGTCCTGAATGGTAATGCCTAGGTTTTCTTCTAGGGTTTTTATGGTTTTAGGTCTAACGTTTAAGTCTTTAATCCATTTTGAATTGATTTTTGTATAAGGTGTAAGGAAGGGATCCAGTTTCAGCTTTCTACATATGGCTAGCCAGTTTTCCCAGCACCATTTATTAAATAGGGAATCCTTTCCCCATTGCTTGTTTTTCTCAGTAGAGACAGGATTTCACCGTGTTAGCCAGGATGTTCTCTATCTCCTGACCTCGTGATCTGCCCACTTCGGCCTCACAAAGTGCTGGGATCACAGGCGTGAGCCACTGCGCCTGGACTTTCTGGAGTTCTTAAAAAATAAACTTTATTTAGAAAAAAAACAAAAAACAAAAACAATTTTTGGAACAGATGTAGGTTCACAGCAAAACTGAGCAGATGTTACAGAGATTTCCTATATACTTCCTGTTCCCACATTAATATACCATCTGTCATTAACAACATCTTCCTAGAGAACAGTGCACTTGCTACAATTGATGAAGATAACTTGACACATCATTACCAACCCGGGTTCACAGTTAAAGTTAGAACTCACTTTTGGTCTTATTGAGTCTATGGGCTTGGACACATTTTTAATGACATATATGCACAATTATGGTATTATGCAGAATAGTTTTACCACTCTAAATCCTCTGGATTCTCCTTATGTATCCCTCCCTATCCCTAACCCTTGAAACGACTAGCCTTACTGTATCCACAGTTTCACCTCTTCCAGAATGTGATATACTCATTTATGTTTCTTCCATGTCTTTTCATGGCTTGATAGCTCATTTTTTTAGTGCTAAATAATATTCCACTGTCTAGATGTGCCATAATTTATCAATTCTCCAACATCTGTTTCTTCCAAGTTTTGGCAATTATAAATAAAGCTACTATAAGCATCAATTTTCAGATTTTTGTCTGAACATAAGTTTTCATCTCCTTTGGATAAATAGCAATGAGCAGTATGGCTGGATCCTACGGTACGAGTATGTTTCATTTTCTAAGAAGCTGCCTGTTTTTCATAGCAGCTGTAACAATTTGCATTCCCAGTGGTAATGAATGAAACTTCTTGTTGGTTCACATCCTCCCCAGCATTTGGTATTATCAGCGTTCTGGATTTGGCTATTCTAATAGGTTTGTAGAAATATCTAATTGTTGTTTTAATTTTAATTTGCATTTCCCTAATGACATATGATATGGAGCATATTTTATGTGCTTGTTTGCCATCTGTATATCTTCTTTGGTGAGGTATCTTTTAATGTCTTTGGCCCATTTTTTGTTTGTTTTCTTTTTGTTGAATTTTAAGCATTCCTTGTAAAGTTTGCATAACAGCCCTCTATCAGATATGTCTTTTGCACGTATTTTCTCTCAGTATGTTGCTTGTTTTATCATTCTCTTGACAGTATCTTTCACAGAGCAGAAATTCTTAATTTTATTTAAGTCCAAGTTATCAAATTTTTCTTTCATGAATCATGCCTTTGTTGTAGTATCTGAAACGTTACCATCAAACCCAAGGTCATATGATTTTTTTCTATGTTATGTTGTAGGAGTTTAATATTTTTGCATTTTGCATTTAGGCCTGTGATTCACTTCAAGTTAATTTTTGTAAAAGGTGTAAGGTTTATGTTTAGATTCATTTTTCTCCAGGTGGTTGTCTAGTTGTTCCAGCACTGTTTGTTGAAAAAATTTCCTTTTCTCCACTGTATTGTCTTTTCGCCTTTGTCAAAGATTGGTATACTGTATTTATGTAGGTCTCTTTCTGGACTGTTTTCTGTTCCATTGATCTATTTGTCTGTTCTCTTACCAATACCACACTCTCTTGACCACTGTAGCTTTATAACAAACTTTTGAGTCAGGTAGTATCAGTCTTCCATTTTTTTTTTCTTCAACTTTAACATTGTGCTAGCTACACTAAATATTTTGCCACTTCATAAAAACTTCAGAATCAGTTAGTAGATATCTACAAAATAACTTCCTGTAATTTTGATTGGGGTTGTATATTATTTATAGATCAAATTGGGAAGAATTGACATATTGAAAATATTGAATCTTTTTGTCCATAAACATAAAATATTTATCCATTTATTCAGTCCTTTTGATATCTTTCATTAGAGATTTGTAGTTTTCCTCATATAGATTCTGTACATATTTTGTTACATTTATATTTAAATATTTCCTTTTAGGGATGCTAATGTAAATAGTGTGTGTTCTTGGTTTCAGATTCCTCTTGTTCATTCATGGCATATAGGAAAGTGATTAACTTGTGTATATTAACTTTGCATTCTGCTACACTGCTATAATCACTTGTTAGTTTCAGGAACTTTTGTTGTTGTTGTCGATTGTTTTGGATTTCCTACATAATGATATCACCTGTGTACAAAGACACTTTTAATTCTTCTACACCAGTAAGTATACCTTTATTTCACTTTGTCTAATTGTGCTAGGACTTTCAGTAAAATCTTGAAAAAAGAGTGGTGAGAGTTAACAACCTTGCCTATTTCCTGATCTTAGTTAGAAAGCTTCCAGTTTTCCACAATCAAGCATGATGTTGGCCATCAGTTCCTTTGTAGATGTCTTTATCAGTTTGAGCAAGTTCTATTCTTAGTTGACTGAGAGATTTTATGATGAATGACTGAGAGATTTTATGATGATTTTATGATGAATTTTTGGATTTTGTCAGATGCTTTTTCTGCATCTGTTGATACGGTTTTGTGATCTTTCTTATTTAGCTTGTTGATATGATGGACCATATTAATTGATTCTGGAATATTGAACCAGCCTTGTATATCCGGGATAAATCCCACTTGGTCATGGCATACAATTCTTTTTATACATTGTTGGATTTGATTTGCTAATATTTTGTTGAAGATATTTGCATCTATGTCCATAATATATATTGGTGTGTAGTTTCCTTTTCTTATAATGTCTTTATCTGATTTTAGTATTAAGGTAATGCTGACTTCATAGAATGAGTTAGAAAGTATTCACTCTGTTTCCATCCTCAGAAACACATTATAGAAAATTGGTATAATTTCTTCCTTGAATGTGTGGTAGAATTCATGAGTGAACCCATCTGGGCCTTGTACTTTCTGTTTGGAAAGTTATTCATTTTTGATTCAATTTGTTTGGTAAATATTCACGTATTCAGATTGCCATTTCTTCTTGGGTGAGATTTAGCAGATTGTGTCTTTCAAGGAATAGGTCTGTTTCAACTAGGTTATCAAATTTGTGGTCATGGAGTTGTTTACAATATTCCTTTATTATCATTTGCATGTCCATTAGATCTGTAGTGATGTGTCTTCTTTCATTTCTGATGTTAGTAATTTGAGTCCACTCTTCTTTTTTTTTTTTTTTTTTTTTTCCTTAGCCTGGCTAAAGGCATACAGATTTTATTGATTTTTTTTTTTTTTTTTCCCAAAAGACCGGCTTGATTTCACTGAATTTCTCTATTGGCTTCCTGTTTTCTACTCCATTGATTTCTACTCTGGTTTTTATTACTACTATTATTACTTCCAGTTACTTTTTATTTAATTTCCTCTCCTTTTCCTAGTTTCCTAAGATGAAAACTTAGATTATTAATGTTAGATCTGTCTTTGTCTCTATACAATCAATGTTATAAATATCCCTGTAAGCACTGCTTTCATTACATCTTACAAATTGTTATGTTGTGTTTTCATTTTTATGTAGTTCAATATTTTTTTTTAATTTTCTGTTAAGATGTCTTCTTTGACCTGTATGCTATTTAAAAGTGTGTTTGTAATGCCCCGTAACCTTCAGCAATCCCACTTTTGGGTATAAACCCAAAGGATTATAAACCATTCTACTATAAAGACACATTCACATTTATGTTTATTGCAGCACTATTCACAATAGCAAAGACTTGGAACCAACCCAAATGCCCATCAATTATAGACTGGATAAATAAAATCTGGCATATATACACCATGGAATACAATGCAGCCATAAAAAAAGGATTAGTCCATGTCCTTTGCAGGGACATGGATGAAGCTGGAAGCCATCATTCTCAGCAAACTATGCAGGAACAGAAAATCAAACACCACATGTTCTCATTCATAAGTGGGAGATGAACAATGAGAACACATGGACACAGGGAGGGGAACATCTCACACTGGGGCCTATTGGGGGATAGGGTAGCTAGGGGAGAGATAGCATTAGGAGAAATACCTAATGTAGATGATGGGTTGATGAGTGCATCAAACCACCATGGCACATGTGTACCTATGTAACAAACCTGCATGTTCTGCACATGTATCCCAGAACTTAAAGTATAATTTAAAAAAAAAGGGAAGGAGAAAAAAAGGGTGTATTTGTTTAATTTCTATCTATTTTGAAAATTTTCAGCTATCTTTCTGTTATGGATTTCTGGTTTAATTTTATTGTGGTCTGAGAACAAACATTGTTTGATTCCTATTCTTTCAAATTTGTTAAAATATGTTTTATGGCCCAGAATGTGGTTTACCTTGGTGAATTTTCCATGTTAGCTTGAGAGGCATGCTCTTCTGATGTTGAATGAAGTACCCAATAGAGGTCAATTATATTCAGTTCATTGATGGTGCTGTAGGGTTCAAATATATCCTTACTTATTTCCTGCCTGTTGGACCTGTCCATTTCTGATAGAGGGGTGCTGAAGTTTCCAAATATAATAGCTGGTTTATCTATTTCTTCTTTCAGTTATATTAGTTGTTCCCTGATGTATTCCGATGCAATGCTGTTAAGTATGTACATATTAAGGACTGTCATGTCTTCGTAAAGGATTCATCCCTTTATCATGTAATGCTCCTCCTTATCTCTGATACTATCCTTGCTCTGACGTCGGCTCTGTCTGAAATTTGTTTTGATGATTGTTAGCATAATATATATTTCCCCACTCATTTACTGTTAACTTATATGTATTTATATTTAGGGTAAGTTTCTTGCAGACAAAATATAGTCTTGCTTATTGATCCACTCTATCAATCTTATCTTTTAATTGATATATTTATACCATGATGTTTAAAATAAGTATTGATATAGGTGGGTTAATATTTATCTTATTTATGACTATCTTCTATTTGTTGCCTGTGATCCTGGTTCCTTTTTTTGTCTTCTACTCTTTCCGCATTTTATGAATTTAATTGATCACTTTATATTATTCCATTTCATCTTCTTTTTACCTTAGCATATCAGTTATTTTTCCTTGGTTTCTTATAAGTTATTTTTAGCGGTTGCTCTGAAGTTTGCAATATACATTTACAACTAATCCAAGTCCACCTTCAAGTAACACTATGCTGCTTCATAGGTAGTGCAGGTACCTTACAATAACTCCCTAAAAATAATCCTTAATATTTCTAACTTCTTAAAAAATAATAATTACCCCCTCCATTCTTTGTATCATTGCTGTTATTCATTTCACATATACGTAAGCATACACATATATATGCATTTTTAATAAAAACATTGTTTCTGTTATTAATTTGAACAAATTATTGTCCATTTGATAAATTAAGAAAAAGGTATTTATTTTACTTTCACTTACTCATTTCTGATGCTCTTTCTTTATGTTGATACAAGTTTCTGATCTATTTCAGTTTTCTTTTCTCTGAAGTTCTTCTTTTGGGGTTTCTTGCAGGGAGGGTCTGCTGACAACACATCCCTTCAATTTTTTTTTTTTTTTGGTCTAAGAAAATTCTTATTTCTCTTTCACATTTTAAGGATAATTTCACAGGTTACAGAATTTTAGGTTGATGATATTTTCCTCTCAATATTAAATATTTCATTTAATTCTTTTCTTGCTTTCATAGTTTCTGATAAGTCAGATATAGTTTTATCTTAGTGAGTGCTTTTTTTTTTCTCTCTAGTTTCTCTCAGGATTTTTGTTTCTTTATTTTGATTTTCTTCAATTTAAATATGATTTGTCTGGGTGTAGGTTTTCTTAGCATTTATCTTGCTTGCTGTTCTCCGAGGTTCCTGAATCTTTGGTTTGGTGTCAGACATAACTTGAAGAAATTCTTGGTCGTGGGTGATTCAAATATTTCTTCTCTTTTAATTCTTCTTCTGATAGTCTCATTACATATATGTTACACTATTTGCAGTTTTCTCACAATTCTTGGATATTCTGTGTTGTTGATGGTTTTTTTAATCTTTTTTTCTTTTTCTTTTTTGGCAATAACAATTGAAATATCCTTAAGCTCAGGTAGTCTTTTCTCAACCATGACCGATCTACTAATATGCCCAAGAAAGGCATTCTTCATTATTTTTATAGTGTTTTTGATCTCTAGAATTTCTTTTTGTTTCTGTCTTAGAATTTCCGTCTCTCTGCCTACATTGCCCATCTGTTCTTACATGCTGTCTCCTTTATACATTAAAGTTCTTAGCATATAAACTGTAGTTTTAAAAATTCCCAGTCTGATAATTCTAACATCCCTGCCTTATCTGAGTATGGTTCTGACACTTACTGTGTCTCTTCAAACTGTGTATGTGTGTTTCTTTTTTTAGTATGCCTTGTTTTTTAAATATATATCTGAACATGATGTAGTGGGTAAATAGAACTGTTGTAAATAGACCTTTAGTAATGTGGTGGTAAGGTGTGGTCCTTAATCATAGGTCTGGTCCTATGATTGAGGCTCGGTCTTTTAGTGAGCCTGTGCCTCTGGACTGCAACCTTCACAAGTGCTTCTCTGTTCCCCCTCCCACCCTCTTTTACCTTTAATAGGATAGCTAGAATGGGCTGACGTTGAGTATTTTCCTTCTCCCAGTTGGAAGGCTAGAGCCTGCTGGAGTTGGGCATTTCCCTTTCCCAGGTCATGTAGACTCGAATTAACCCCCAGTAGGTTAGGTTCGAGTTAAATAGTTTCCCCAGGGACAGACATTGTGAAGAAGAAAAGAATAGTGTATTTCAAAATGGTTACTTTCTCCCTTCCCCTGCTGGAAGCATGAAGGGATTTTTTTTTCCTCTAATATTCACTGTAGGAATCTAGTTCCTCAAGGCAAAACTCAAATAAGTATGGGCACCCGCCTATGACTAGATCCCCCTAGAGTTTTTGACTCTCAGAATTTTCCACACTGAGTCTCCAGCAAGTCATCAAATACAGTTCAGGTTTTCCTATAGCCCAGCAATAGTTCCCACAGATGTTTCTGGTCCAGTAAGTTGCAATTCTCCTTACAGGCGTATCTTGCCTTAGAGACATTGAAGGTTCAGTTCCAGATCACAGCCACAAAGTGAATATTGCAATAAAGCAAGCCACACATTTTTTTGTTTCCCAGTACATATCAAAGTTATGTTTCCACTATGCTATAGTCTCTTAAGTATGCAATAGCACTATGTCTAAAAAAACAACATGAATACCTTAATTTAAAATACTTCATTTCTAAAAATGCTAACAATCTTCTGGGCCTTCAGCGTGTCATAATCCTTTTGCTGGTGGAGAGTCTTGCCTGGATATTGATGGTTGGTGCCTGATTAGGGTGGTGGTTGCTAACTGAGGCAATTTCTTAAAGTAAAACAACAATGCAGTTTGCCTTATCAATTGCCTCTTTGTTTCACAAAAGATTTCTCTATAGCATGCCATGCTGTTTAATAGAATTTTACCCATGGTAGAACTTCTTTCAAAATTGGAGTAAATCCTCTTATCACTGCTGTTGATATATCAACTAGGTTTATGTAATATTCGAAATCCTTTGTTGTCATTTCAACAAGGTCCATAGCATCTTCAAAAGGAGATTCCATCTCAAGAAACCACTGTCTTTGCTCCTCCATAAGAAGCAGCTCCTCTTTATTTTCATTCTCATTTTATTGTCAGATTGTAGCAATTCGGTCACATCTTCAGGCTCTACTTCTAATACTATTTCTCTTGTTATTTTTACCACAACTGCAGTTACTTCTTCCACTGAAGTATTGAACTCCTCACGGTCATTCATGAAAGTTGGCATTAAATTCTTTCAGACTTCTGCTCATGTTGATTATTTTGATCACCTCCCATGAATCACAGATGTTCTAAATTGCATCTAGATTGGTGAATCCTTTCCAGAATATTTTCAATTTACTTTACCCAGACCCATTGGAAAAATTGCTATCTATGACAGCTGTAGCCTTACAACATGTATTTCTTAAATAATATGACTTGAGAGTTGAAACTACTCTTTGACCCATAGGCTGCAGAATGGATATTGTGTTCACAGGCATAAAATCAATATTAATTTCCTTGTGAATCTCGATCAGAGCTCTTGGGTAACCAGGTGCATTGTCAATAAGCAGTCATAATTTCAAAGTAATATTGTTTTCTGAGCACCAGTTCGCAGCAGTGGCCTTAAAATATTCAGGAAACCATGCTGTAAACAGATGTGCTGTCATCCAAGCTTTGTTGTTCCATTAATAGGACACAGGGAGGATAGATTTAACAGAATTCTTAAGAGCTCTAGGATTTTTGGAAAAGTAAATGAGCATTGGCTTCAACTTAAAGTCAGCAGCTGCATTAGCCCCTAACAAGAGAGTCAGTCTGTCCTTTGAAGCTTTAAAGCTCGGCCTTGTTTTGTCCTCTCTAGCTATGAAAGTCCCAGGGGGCATCTTCTTCCAATATAAGGCTGCTTTATCTTCACTAAAAATATGTTGTTTAAATGAGAACACATGGACAAGGGAGGGGAACATCACACACCGGGCCCTGTCAGGCATAGGGGACAAGAGGAGGGAGAGCATTAGAACAAATGTACATGGGGGTTAAAGCCTAGATGACAGGTTGATGGGTGCCACAAACCACCATGGCACATGTATACCTATGTAACAAAACAGCACCTTCTACACATATATCCCAGAACTTAAAGTAAATTAAAAAATAAAAATCTGTTGTTTAGGGCAGCCACCTTTGTCAATGCTTTCAGCTAGATCTTCTGAATAACTTGTTGTAGCTTCTACATCAGCACTTGCTGCTTCCTCTTGTACTTTTACATTATGAAGAAGACTTTTCTCCTTAAGCCTCATGAACAAACCTCTGCTGGCTTCTATTTTTTCATCTGAAGCTTTCTGACCTCTCTCAGACTTCAGAGAATTGAAAAGACTTAGGGTCTTTCCTTAGATTTTGCTTTGGCTTAAAGAAAGACAGTGGCTGGTTTGATCTATTCAGACCACTGAAACTTTCTCCATATCAGCAAAAAAGACTTCTTTGTTTTCTCACCATCCGTGTGTTCACTATAATAGTACATTTAATTTCTTTCATGAACTTTTCTTTTACATTTACAACTTGCTCAACTCCTTGATGCAAGAGGCCTAGCTTTCAGCTTATCTTTGCTTTCAACCTGTGTTCCTCATCAAGCCTAATATTTTCTAAATTTTGATTTAAAGTGAGAGAGGTGGGACGCTTCCTTTCACTTGAGCATGTAGAGACCATTGCAGAGTTATTAATTGGCTTAACTTCAATATTGTTGCATCTCAGGGAATACTGGGAGGGGGGAATTGGGGATGAAGCAATCAGAACACATGTGGTGTTTATTGATTAAGATCGATTCAGTTTGCCACCTTTTATGGGCATGATTTGTGTCCCCTCCAAACAGTAACAACAAAAATCACTGATTATAGATCACCATAAGAGATATAACAACAATGAAAAAGTTTGAAATATATTGAGAATTACCAAAGTGTGACACAGAGACATAAAAAGTAAGCACTTGCTGTTGGAAAAATTGTGCAAATAGACTTGTTTGATACAGGGTTGCCATAAACATTCAATTTGTAAAAACAAAAAACAAACAAACAAACAAACAAAAAAACACAACATCTGGGAAATGCAACAAAGATGAAGTGTAATAAAATGAGGTATGGCTATATCTGCTCCTGTCTCCAAAATTTTGAGAGTAGAGGTTTACCTTGCAATCTCACTTCTATTATGGGTCTAAGAAGAGTTGCTGGCCTTCTGTGTGTTCAGCTTTTTACTTATTGTTGCAATGGAGTGATGATTTCCAAGTTCTTACATTTGGGGCAGGAAATTGGAAGTCCAAATATAGCATTTTCAAATGACAGAAGAGCATATTTTCTTCAAAAATATAGCCAGTATCAATTTAAAACTCAAATGTTTAAATTCCCAGATGACGAAATTTTGTATATTTTCTCTTATTCTGATTTGTTGATTTATTCTTTTACAATATTTATACTGACAACCAAGCCCTCCTCCAAGTATAGCCAGGAGAATTTAGTCTTCTGACCAAATTCTTGTTCATTGATTGAAATTTATAAAGTTCATACCTTTTTCCAAAAACCAGGCTCATTCTTAGAAACAGAAAGAAGTATAGATCATGCCCTTAGACTTACAGGACAATAAACTTGCCAGATTATGTGGCAGATTCAGGAGGAAACTCTTACAATGTCTTTTGTGATATGAATCTGTATCTGAAGAAGTATTCATGGACTTCCACGCTATGCAAGACATTCTGACAGGTACTATGGAAGTTAACAGAAAACAAAGGGCAAGGCCTCTGCCCTCAAAAGTCCATTATTTAGTTGGGGAGAAAAGCCTGAAACTGAAACATCAAGTCATGACATAAGAAAAACGCAGGATGTTAAGGAGTAGTTGCCTTGTAAGGTATAAAAGTGGTATGATAATACTTGCCAGGAGTTCATGTGAGGGGTCGACCCTTCGGCCGAAAAGGATAAGGTGGACCACAAAAAGGACAAAGCCCTTGACCTACTTTTTGGAAGAAATATAATTTGGATACAGTGTTATGCTCATGATTCACATTATGCTATCTCACATCCAGATTTCAATGGGCTCTGATATAGCTTGGCTGTGTCCCCACCCAAATCTCACCTTGAATTGTAATAATCCCCATGTGTCAAGGGCAGGGCCAGGTGGAAATAATTGAACCATGGGTGCAGTTTCCCCTGTACTGTTCTCATGGTGGTGAATAAGTCTCACAAGATCTGATGTTTTCATAAACAGGAGTTCCCCTGCACAAACTCTCTTGCCTGCCACTGTGTAAGACATGCCTTTTTCTTTCTTCACCTTTTGCCATGATTGTGAGGCCTCCCCAGACATGTGGAACTGAGTCATTAAACCTCTTTTTCTGCATAAATTACTCAGTCTCGGGTATGTCCTTATTAGCAGTGTGAAAATGAACCAATAAAGGCTCTGTGTGTCTTTCTCTTTTGAAAGTATAGAAAATAATTAGAGCTAACTTTAATTAGTAGCTTACTATATTAGGTATTATCCTAAACAATACAATGATTATGAGGTTGATCTGATATAGGCACCGTTGTCATGATCATTTTTGGATGAGAAATTGAGATACTGAGAGATTATGCAATTCTCCTTGATTCACACAGGTCAGAAGGGATGAGCATAATCAAACCTAGGCAGCCTAATTACAAGTGTACCCACTTTATATGTACTCTCCACTTAAGGCAACAAACTGATAAGGGAGGTCAGTATGTTCCAATTAGCATTTAAAATCAGCATCTCCCTCTAATAAATGTCTAAATTATATTAAATCTGGGAGCCTTGTGAATTGTAGTGGATTCATTGAGCAAACTAATTACGCATGGTTCACCATTTGCTGGATTGATTTTATATCACAGAAATCAACCTTTCAAATAATTATGAAACACCAAATTGAATATAAACTAAACCAGGTAATAAAAACACACTCTGATGCTTCACAGTAAAATTCAATTATTATTGCTTTTTGAAATTAAAATAAATTGGGCAAAGTGTTTTTGTATTTAGTCTATAGGAAAATTTCTTGTTTATTATTCATTTGTTTATCTTAGCTCTGTAGCTTTTATTTATTTATATGTGTCATTTTTAAAAAAAAATATTTTTTACCAGTAAAGGAAGAATCATTAATTCTTGGAAATTGCTGGAAAGCAAGCTCTTTATTGTATTCTATATTACCTGATTTTATGACTTCAGATCTCTCCTGAAGCATTTCGTGAGTTCTAATATAAATTCAAATTCAACTGTGATGTATTTTAGTTCTATAATGAAAATAAAGATGAGCTGTCTTTCAATTTCTGGAGTTAATTATCTTTGTTGAGTTCAGGATTATGAAAATATATGGTAGAATGTGGAGGGACAAGACTGTGCACAAGCGAGGGTATAGCTATTGGATAGCTCCAACAAAACATCTTTCAGTGAGCAGCAATAATTCTCCTTGAAATCTTCACTGGCCCTCCACTCTGAAGTAATCTCCCCTTTTTCTGAATGTGGAAAGTGGTGCAGGATGTATCTCTATTAGCATTCTATCATTACTTAGGTTATTTGCTTACCTCTTATTCATAATGAATGTAAGCATGAGTGCAGGAACCTTGTGCGTCTATTGTCTAGAACACCATTAGTCCTGATGTCTAGAGCATCAGGCTACAAAAACATTTTGGAGTATAATTTATCAGTGCCCACCTTGCATAGAAAAGTTTTGATTTATCAACATAGAAGCAGAGCTAAGTAATAAAACTATCACCTATGTTCATGAGGCTCAGCTAGTGTGATGAACTCTGGTGATAGTCATTATTCCCCTAATTTTCACAACTTCTAAGGTAGATACAATCTCCATTTTACAGATTAACAAACATAAGTTATTAATTTTATTAATTAAATTTGTTGGTTAAAACTCAGGCTTTATTTTAAAAAATAGTATCACTATTTGTTGAGAGACACAGTTCCCAAGTCATCAATTTTACTATTCTGGATTGCATGTCTGGCCTTTGAATTTGTTCAGTAATAATTAGTGTTGAACCTCAAAGCCAAGCTATTAGGCTACCTAAATCTAGCAAAAACCACTTCTTTTTAAAATATAAATATATGCAGAACACATTTATTTACTTTAAGAGGATCACAAAGTCTAGTTTCATTGATACATCTCATGTTTCTCAGTATTTTTTATTTATTCCTAAATTTATGGAGGTAATTTAGAAAACTTAAAAAATACATCATTCAGTGGCTTTAATAGATTCACATAGTTGTACAGACATTGCCACATTGTAATTTTAGAACAGTTTTTCTTTTTTTACCACAAAGGAACTTCATGCCCATTAATAGTCACTCTTCATTTACTCCACCCACGTCCCCTAGCCCTAGGCAACCACTAATCTACTTTCTATCTCTATTATGTATTTGTGGTCTTTTTGACTGGCTGTTTTCACTTACTATAATCAAAAACTTGTGAAGTTTATTTAAAAACATGTATTTCTATACAGACACACACATTCATTCTAATGATATTACCCAAAGAAAACCATTGTTGTTTATTGTTTGGCCATTTCATATTGTGGTCCATTTCCATGTGTTCAAAAATAAGGCTGTATTTGATATAACAGAGTTTTTATTTAATTACACTGAACTTGAGATTATTCAAGCTAATATAAGGCAATAGTAGCATAGGTTATGATCAAGTCACTTACATTTACCTTTGGGATATACTATGTGTAGTTTTGACAGCATGTTTGCTTAAATAATTATGTTCAGCTAGAGTAAAGTCAAATTATTTTGAAATCCCCTAGCACATGTCAACTAGGACTAGACAGAGATGGATGTAAAGTGTCATGTCAAGCAGAAGTCACCATAAGATTAAAGTCTCATTATAAATAATCAACAATGTGAACAATCCAACTATAGATAAAGAATTTTGACTGCATGTTGTATAACTGCCTTATTAGATGCTGAAAAATGTGGACATTAATACTTGGATGGAAATTGATATCATGATTAATAACAATGAGTTGTGGCAATTTTATAATTAGGAGAATGTTTTCGGGATCCATGTTATATAATGAGGGTCTTTGTGTAACTTTGATAAAATTCATTCTTCTAGATGGAATTACAACTGATAATCATAATATAGCTAACATGTATTGAGTAATTACATTCCCAGGCACTGCTGTAATGGATTTACATGCACTCAGTAATTTAATCTTCCCCATAACACTATGAGACTCAGATTAAAGAAAGTAAATTTCCTATAGACCACCAGCAAGCATTGGTGGATGTGCAAAATTTCTTAATTCTATACTTTCGTTTTCAATGTGTTTTTGACATAGGATAATTAGATTATTAAAAATTGTTTTCTCTAGTGAAGAAATGCTACTATTCCTAGTACCAATAGAAACCCTTGTTTCCCTTTGAAAGAAATATGGAGCGCCTGAGGACTAGATAACCAAGGTTGCCTGAGGAAAGGATCACAATAACAGTAGGCAATTCTGTCCCAAGAATGAGTGTTTCTTAAAACATAAAATAGTTTTAAAAATTTCTTAAGATAGAAAATGTATTCTCAGTCAGAATTTTTAATTTTGACTTTGGTTAATCCTAAAATTTCCGGGCTAACAATGGAAAAATGTTTCTTAAAATTCTAGCCAAATGTTTTCATTTATTCAACAGAGTTAGTTAGTTTGAAATTCTTCTTGAATGTCTCAGTATTGCTCAATCAAATGGAATCTAGGTTAGACTAACAAATATTGTTGACATTGAGTAAGAATGCCGTAGAGTGCAGAGATGTGGTAGGAGCTCAGATTCCACTAATCCACAATATTATGGGTCATTTAACACAAATTATAGTCATTTCAGCAGAAAGTGTTTATACTTAATTGAAGTAAGTGGTCCCATTCAAAATCTTTCTTTATTCAATCTATTCAGTCACCAAAGCAAAATAGGATATATGCATCTTTGAATAAATATCTGATTTATTGTGTATCTGTTAATTTATATAGAATATATTAATGTTAAATGGCAAAAGCTGCAATTACTTTTGCGTCAACCTAATAATAGATTGTTTAATAAATAATAGTGCACATATTTGTGATAACTATAAAGACAAAATAGCTAAAACTAAAATGATATTTGACCTATGTAGCTAAATTAAGCCTGTGTCTTTCATGTTTCATACATAAATTCTGAGAGCACATCTCTAGAATATGATATCATAAACATCAAAAATTTGAAAATCACTTTCATGTTAGTCTTTAGAAATAGCGAGAAACTGTGTTTTAGAAATAATTTTGTTAAATTCTATTAGTGCACTGATATAAAGCTAACTGATAGAATTATTTCCAAATATTTATGTTTAGTCAGGATCTGAGCTACAATTCAGTAATGGAAAATGAATTGTTGGTAATATGAAAATATTTATCAATGTGTATTTCATAATATTACAGTGCTTTTGACATTGATAAAGTACCCCTTGCTTTACTACATATTGCTTATCTCTGGTAAGTAGTGTGTTAATTAGCATTGCATATATATATATATACACACACACACACACACACATTGCATATATATGTATATATACATCGTGTGTGTGTGTGTGTGTCTGTGTGTGTATTGTTAAAGCTTTTTTAAAAAAAAAAATTTGTACAGAAGAAGACTCAGACTTGGCTCATACTCCTGGGCTCAAATGATATTCTCGCTTTGGCCCCTCAAAATGTTGGGATTACACGCATGAGCCACTGTGCCCAGATCATCTTAAAGCTTTAAACTAAATAAGTAGCAATGATAGGATAAGCTTTAGAAATAAATCTCTGTAGGGAGCATTCTCATAATGTGTTCTGTCTTGATTAACCACTAAAGAATTTTCTTAATGCATATTTTAAGCAGGAAGAGCAGGGACATAGGCACTTTATACAAAAATAAATTACATATATTTAGTACAGATTTTTATATTGCAATCAAATCCTAGATAGTTACACAGAAGTAATAAGGGTGCAGTTGTCAGTTAAAATTGCTAGTTTTTTTCCTTTTATTTTTAGTTGACATGTAATAATTGTACATACACAGTTATACTTTAATATATGTGTATATGTGTAATGATCAAATCAGAGTAATTACATAGCCATCAACTCAAACATTTATCATTTCTCTGTGTGTGAACCTTTAAAATCCTCTTTTCTAGCTTTTCAAAAATATACACTAAATTATTGTTAATCGTATTCATGCTACAGTGCTACAGAACACTTGAATTTATTCCTTCCATTTAGCTGTAAGTTTGTATTCATTAATTCACCTCTCCCTACTCCCACTCCTCCCATTCTTCCCAGTCTATAATAACCACAATTCTGCTCCCTGCTTCCATGAGCTCAATTTTCTTTAGCTCCCACATAGGAGTGAGAATTTGTGGTATTATCTTTCTGTGCCTGACTTATTTCACTTATATAATGTCCTCCAGCCTCATCCACATTGCTACAAATAACAGGATTTCATTTTTTTCAGGCAGAATAGTATTCTATTGTGTATACGTACCACATTCTCTTTATTCATTCATCTGCTGATTAACACTTAGGTTGACTCCACATCTTGGCTATTAAGAATAATGCTGCAATTAAAAGGGGGGTACTGTTTCTCTTTTATATGCTGATTTCCATTCCTTTGGATAAATACCCAATAGTAGTGGAGTTACTGGACTGTAGGATAGTCCTACTTTTAGTTTTTATTTCTCAGAAACTTCCATACTGTTCTCCATAACAGCTGTACTAATTTACATTCTTGTCAACAGTGTATAAGATTTCTCTTTTCGCTTCACCTTTGCTAGCATTTTTTTTTTTTTTTTGTCTTTCTGATAACAGCTATCCTAACTGGGGTGAGATGATATCTCATTATGGTTTTGATTTGCATTTTCCTGATGATTAGTGATGAACAGCATTTTTCCCTATACTTGTTGGCCATTTCTTTAAATAGATTAAGAAGACAAAATTTTAAGAACATATTTAGAGAAAATGTAGAAATATAGAGTAAAATATTTGACTGTGGGGGACATGAATAAACATAAAATATAAAAACATGGTTTATGAATAACAGATAATATAACACAATTTGGTGCTCTTTTCAATAAAATATATGTCTGTATCCAATATAATTTAAGTGTACTATGATCCTAGTAAAAATATTTAAAGATCTTATTTATCTTGGTTTTCTAGCTCTCTCAGGAAAATAATTTTTTTTTATTTTTAATTTTAAGTTCAGGGGTGTAAGTTCAGGTTTGTTACATAGGTAATCGTGTCATGGGGGTTTGTTGTACAGATTATCTCATCACCCAGGTATTAAGCCTAGTACCCACTGGTTACTTTTCCTGATCCTCTCCCTCCTCCCACCTTCCACCCTCTGAAAGGCCCTAGTGTGTGTTGTTTTCCTCTATGTGTTTATGTGTTCTCATCATTTAGTCCCCACTTATAAGTGATAACATGCAATATTTGGTTTTGCTGTTCCTGTGTTAGTTGGCTAAGATAATGACGTCCAGCTCTATCTATGTCCCTGCAAAGGAAATGATCTCATTCTTTTTTATGGCTGCATAGTATTCCATGGTGTAAGTGTGACACAATTTTTTTAATCCAGTCTATCGTTGATGGGCATTTGGGTTGACTCCATGTCTTTGTTATTGTGAATAGTGTTGCAATGAATATATGCGTGGATGTGTCTTTATAATAGAATGATTTATATTCCTTTGCACATGTGCCAAGTAATAGGATTGCTGGGTCAAATGGTATTTCTGTTTTTAAGGGTGTAAATTAATTCAGCCATTGTGGAAGACAGTGTGGTGATTCCTTAAATACCTAAAGAGAAATAATATTCAATTTCTTGGAAAGAGGGAGACACTGCTCTTCCCATCTATATTTTCCCACCTTGATGTTTAAATAGAAGAGGGATAATGAAATTATATAAGGAAGCAGGTGAGTTTGGATCCCATACTCTCATAAGAACAGAGAAATAGTTACAGTAGGTGGCATTTATGGAATGGTATCTATATAAACATAGTATGCTCTTTGTTTTACATGCCTTAACTCATAAGTCAGTATTGCTAAAGAGAATTCAGTTTCATAGCTGTTGTGTAAATGAGAAAATACTATTCTACCTCTATTATTTATTAATTCATAAAGGGGAAGCAATTAGTTTATATGCCAGTGAATTAGGTTTCGACTGGAACAAGTGTAGGAAGATTAAGAGCACCAGAACCTGAAAACTAAAATGGAAGTAGCCATACCAATGTGAGATGTGAAAGTGGAGATAATTTATTTTATAAGGTAAACTGTGATAAATAGTTACTTCTTTATATTTAGTGAATATTAAACGATACTTATTAGTAATTATTTAGAATACTAAATCTTATTTTTAAATGACTGGGAATTGTAATACACCTTCTAGACACTTTGCTTTTAACGTGTGTTGATTAATGGGATCTTATTAAACTAAAGAGCTTCTGCACAGCAGAAGAAACTATCATCAGAGTGAACAGGCAACCTACAGAATGGGAGAAAATTTTTGCAATCTATCCATCTGACAAAAGGCAAAATCCAAAATCTACAAAACTTAAACAAATTTACCAGAAAGATACAAACAACCCCATCAAAAAACAGGCAAAGGCTATGAACAGACACTTTTCAAAAGAAGACATTTATGCAACCAACAGACATAGGAAAAAATGCTCATCATCACTGGTCATTAGAGAAATGCAAATCAAAACCACAATAAGATACGATCTCACGCCAGTTAGAATGGCGATCATTAAGAAGTCAGGAAACAACAGATGCTGGAGAGGTTGTGGAAAAATAGGAATGCTTTTACACTGGCAATTTGCCTTACTAACATATAATGGCCACAACATTAGTATCATTACTTATATGTATCAGTACTTATCAATGAAAAATATATCTATGTCATATATTGTATCATATGATGTATACCACATCAGAATCATTACTTGAATTAAACTAGTGGTGATTCAACCTTCTCTGTCACCACACTTTTTCTTTTTATCGTGAGAAATTTCCATGAACTTATTTTGCAAATTAAGTGCTTTTTACAATCAATGATTAGACTATTATTAGTAACAACTTGCTTGTAATAAGTTTTACAACTTATCATAGCACAGCAGCATATCAAGAAGTTTGAGCACTGCAACTCTAGGTTACAAATTATTATCAACAAATGTAGATAATGTCAAGAGAATACAAATTTAATATTTAACAATGAAACATGGAGTGTTTTGATAGCAAAGAAACTAACGTTCTCTTCTGCTCCTAAGGTGTAGGCAGTCTACTTACAAGCAGAGAAGAAGCAAATTTACATGACTATATGTGTATATACACAGACACATATACATATATGATATTTGTGTCTTTGTTGTACTCATTGAACTGCATACAAGTGCTTTTTCTTAAGCCAAGCTTTCATTAATTAATATACTAGATTAAATTAGTGAACATTACCATATATAAGCAGAGAATATCCAGTTTTCAGTTACTATGTTTTTATTCTTCTACTCAATCATAGACTGTTGATTATTTAGAAGACACTATAAATATTTCGCCTTGGTCATAATAAATAATGATCTGGCCAAGTAAAAATAAAAATTAACTGATAGCTAATCTTGTTATAGTAATAAACAACAGACATAGATAAAATACATATGTGCAAAAATGAATAAACAAATGATGCAGTGTGTAGAAATACCCACTACAAATTTAAATCATTTTCATAGTGAATATATGATATATATGTCATGCATGTCTGTTGTACCTATCAATTCATGAATAGTGAGATACAGAGACAGATACACATGTACATTTATGCAGTTGTAGCAATTGAACCTGTGCTGTGTGTGTTCTATAACAATATTATATTAAGTGAATATAGTCAACTCTTGATTATATATATATGCATATATATATGCATGTATATATGCATATATACATGCATATATATATATATACCTTTTTATGATCAATTTTAATTTTAATTCTGGGATATTTTGCCCTAAGTATATAATACATTTCTGGCACACTATTCCCACTTCCCAACTTGCCTATTGTCAGTCAGAGACTACAAGGCAATTTAGTATCACCAAAGCAAAACAAGATTACAAAAATGAAAAATCTGCCATTTGGTATTATCTCTATACTTCTCCCTATATTAGCAGAGTAAATTGACTTGATGTCTATTGCTGACTCTTCCAGAATTGTGGCTTCAGCATAGCTGAGTGATTTCATGGATATATTAGCCAGTTGGCTTGAATATTTTACAGCAAATAAGCAAAAACTCTCAGTATTAGCTTTTTCATTATTCACTATCTTTATGAAATCATACACTCTTACATTAAAGTAGGAACCCATGTTATGACACTTATTTTACTCATGAAGAAACTGAGACTCACAGATTAGCATCCATGACTGACTAAAGTACAATTTATAGTAGCAGATCTGAGAGTAGAACTCATTTTTTTCATCTCTATGCAATTCATTCAACAATCAATCAGTAAATATTTATAGAAAGTAATATGTATTGGGCTCTGGGAAACTCAATCTATTATTACAAGAATCAGAAAGCTAAAATGTAAGCAAATATATTTGGAAGATAATTACGTATTAAAATATGTACTATGCAGGAAGCTAACAAGGTAATTTGTAAAAAGTGCAATTAACAGGAGAAGCTGTGGTGATGCAGACCTACTGAATAATGGGAGACATTTTCCCTAAGGAGATGACATTTGATGGGAGAACCGAAAAGCAAAAAGTAGTCAACCATAAAAATTTATGGGAGAGATACGTTCTACATCGAAGGAACAGGAAATACAAGGGTTCAAGGTTAAGAAAGAATGTGGGGACTTCAAGAAACAGAAAAGAAATTAATATAACTGGCATATTGTGATGGGGGCATAGTAGAAGATGAAAATGGAGAAGTAGGCATGAGCCAGATCTTTGAAGCCCTTCATGCCCTGGTAAAAAATGTAGATTTTATTCAGTGTGAGATGGGAATCCTCTAAAGATCTTTAAGCATACATTATCTGATTTGAATTTTATAGAGAATGTTCTGACTACAATTTGAAGAATCAATTGTAGAGAAGCAGGAGTGAAAACCATTGCTGTAATGTGGATGTGAAATTAAGACTTGAACTATGGGGTTGACAATAGAGTTGGAGAGAAGTCAAGATATATGTTTGGATTTAAAATCAACAGGATTTCCTGGTCAGGTGGATATGGAGAGCAAGATAAAAGGAAATTAAGGGTGATTTCCATATTTCTAGTCTGAGCAATTAGATAGCTACAATGTCAGTTATTGAGATGGGAAAGACTAGGAGAAAAACAGAAATGGGAGAGTTATTGATACAGAATTATTTTCACAGTATGTGAAGATGCTAGGTCAAGAGAAAATGTCAAGTAGTCAGCTGGAAGCTCAGAGACAGGGAAATCTTGCACAAGTTATACATTTGGTAGTATTGCTAGACAAAGTCCTCATTAAGATCACCAAGGGATAGTCTATATAAGTAAGAGAAGGTGGTTCACGACCAATCCATAGGTATTTTGTAATTAAAGAATTAGAGTGTGCCTATGGAAAGGGCACACATGAAAGGAAAATAAGAAAGGATAGCCAAAGGTGTTGGAGGAAACCAAGACGCACTGAATGTTTCTCTTCATTCCTTTTCCCTTTATTGTCCTAGAACAATTATTAAATAATTACTGAAACATTTTTCCACAGTTTGATTTCAGTAATTATTAAATAATTACTGAAACATTTTTCCACAGTTTGATTTCTAACTCTCATTCCTTTATTCCTGTTTATTATCTTTAAGAACCTTTATAAGAGGAAGTTCATTATTCTTGTCCATTATTGTAGTCTCAACTTCAGTGCAGTATCTGGAACATAGCAGACACCCAAGATCTATTTGGTCAAGAAACTTATTTCCATTTTTGCTGCTGTTGTTTTTATTCCTACTTTGTTTCTTTTCTCAGGTTATCCTGTTTCAAGACTTCTAATGGTCTGATCTAGGTCTCAGGGGTCCCCTCTGGCTTGTTTTCTTTCCCTAGCAGGTATAAAACAAATTATGGATGTTGTTAGTTAAGAGCTACACTTAAACAGATTAAAAATGAAGGAGAAATTTAGAAAAGAGCACAATTCATGATTTCACTAGTAAAATACTATTTTGTTTCTTTCTAAATTATGTAAATTATATCTAAGGCTGTGTACAGTTGCTCATGCCTGAAATCCTGGCACTTTGGGAGGCCGAGATAGGAGAATCACCTGGGGCCCAAGACCAGTTGGGCTGCAACATAGTGAGACCCTGTCTCTACAAATAAAAAATTAGCCAGACATGGTGGTGCACACCTATAGTCCCAGCTACTTGGGAGGCTGAGGTGGGAGGATCACTTGAGCTCAGGAGTTTGAGGCTGCAGACCTATGATTGCACCCCTGCACTCCAGCCCTGGTGGCTGAGAGAGACCTTGTCTCTAAAAAATAAAAATAAAAATGAAAATAAAAATAAATTATACTCGTGCTGTCCGACATTATAACCACTAGGCATATGTAACTATTGGTCACTTGATATGTGGCTAGTACAAATTGTGATGGGTCATTGTACAAAATATTCCAGATTTGAAGGCATTACTAACAAGAAAACCTAAAATATGTCATTATTAATTGAATATTATATGCTGAAAAGGTAATATTCTGGATACATTTAACAATTACTAAAATTAATTGCAACTTCTAAAATTTGTTTAATGTGGATACTAGATATTTAAAATCAAATATGTAGCTCCCTTTATAATTTATTATAATTATAATAAACAGTATTTGGATAGTACTGTTCTATACTTTTGATATACAGAGCAAGGACCTTAGATGATTTAGGTATGACTCAGTGTATTGGTAGGCATGTAAAATCTCAGGTCGTTTTTCAGGCCTATGAATAAAATTCTGTGTTTTAAGAAGATCCCCACATAATTTGAATGCATGCTGAAGTTTGCAAAATGCTGCTGTATATATTGTTGCTGTCTCCAAAGAGCAAGGTGTGATTTTGCCTTCGAACAATGACATATCCAACCTCATTTCCGATGTAATTCAGACTAAAATCTAAAAACTGCAAATCCTACAGTGATGCACAGAAAGGTTAATATCAAGTGTGAACCCAGCTTACAAGCCATAGTTCTGCATTTTCAACTACAAGGGTTCATGTGCCATACTTTGGAATTAGTGCAAGCAAAAGCCAGCTCACATTGCTTGTGCATTTTGTTACCTAGAGAGATTTGCATTTAGCAAATTTAGCTCAGCTGGCACTTATAAAAAAGCCATTGCCAGAATGCCTGAGAAATTTAGTCTCTTGTATGGTACTTAGAGTGGTCAGCAGGAATGTTAGCAGACAACATCTCATTTTTGCAATTAATCTGCTTTATCACTATAGTGTAATTTAAAAGAATTTTGTCTAGCAGGAGTCTTTTTATTTGCTGGGTTGTGATTTTTTCCAGGTTATATGTTATTCCCATGCTAATATTTGCCTTAATAATAATGTGTGGACTTTAATATAAATATGATTTTGCAGCAGCATATTAATTATAAATATGTTGCAATAACTTCAAGAACCCAATTTTTGACTATTTTATCTTTACATTTTATTTATTAGTTTTGTAGATTCTTGATTTGTTTAGATAGGGTTGGGAGAGTAGAGTTCCTTTTTAAAAATATTAAGTCTATGTAAACATAGTCATGCCATCTACTTATTTGCACTTGAGGTTCAGAAAAAAAATGTTATGAGAATTTAAAATTTTGACTTAATTAATTTATTTGTATAATATTTTACCTTAAAAATAATTGAAGATAATTGTTATATATCATATAGATCACATTTCACCATTTAATACGATTCAGTACTTAGGCAATGGAAGCAGAATTTAGAAACCTCTCTTTATTGGAATTGAATTATATTAAAAGAAATGAAAAATAAGTTATTAACACATTTCCTAGAATATGCATCCCTTATATATTTGTTGTTATGTAGTAGAGGCTGTCATTTATCAATTACCCTCTGTAGTAGACAGAACTAGGTTTTAGGAGTCATAATTTTTATCATTTGTTTTGTTTTTCACAATACAAATGTGCAAATGTCAAACTCCTAGAAACATACAATATTACTCTTCATATATATTATATCAATGATATAAAAACTGAGAATTATTAGAACTATGTGCAATGTAGAAAAGCATTGAAACTCATTTCAAACATAGTATAAATGTATTCAAAGCATTACTGAGGAAGAATGAATAATATGGGTTTGAAAATGTGGCAAATTATCCCAAAAATATGTAGCTACTTAGCTGGCATCATGGCCACACAAACAAAACACTGTTCCCACATTGTTTCACTTACTTTCCATGGCAAGTCTCAAGGGCAGTCATATCTTCATTCTTATATTAAAGCTGATTTCAGAAAAGCCAAGCAAATTACCCAAGGGCAAATAGGTAACTGAAACAAAAAGTATAATTCGTTTCTGTCTCATTTCAATGTTGATAATTTGCTCATTACCCATGCCTCAATACCAGTCAAAACTCAATATTTCTTCATCTTTTGTGTCATTTTAAAATACTTCCAGTATGTATGTATAATTTAGTAGCAAAGTTTACTGAATTATACCTATATATATGTGTGTGTGTGTGCATATGTATGTCTTAAGATATTGACAGTCCCAATAGAATAATAATTATTTAGTTCATTTTTCATAAAACATTAAAATCACTGCCAAAGTCACGGATGTAAACACTTTGTGACATAATAACCACTCTGTTCCTTAGATGTAGCAGTTAATGCGTGTGTATTATTGATCATTATCTAGTTGTAACAGTAAAAGTAATTGTACACTTGAGTAATTCTTGTAATTATTATTAGATGTATTCCATGTCTACACTTGTAAATGTGGAAAGAATCAATAGTTCAAAAGTTTTAATCAAGGGCAGAGAGATTATGTCTGCAGCTAACCCTCATTTCCAAGGCCTCCATCTCTTTATATTGTATCTTTATGGATTAAAAGTTAATGCAGTTTCTCAGTGCCTGCATCACCAACAAATCACATACAGTGAGTTGAAGCTGGATTTGTGGGAACAAATCCAAATACAATTGGTTGTATTTATTATATAAATACATTTGATGATTCCCAACAGTTCTGGAGAGACATGGTCTTAATAATTCAGGAAAATATTGGGAATGCATTCTCTAAAAACACAGCTAATCAATACAATATAGAGACTAATAACAAAATGAATAACTTTTTAAAAATTATTTCCATTTGAATTCTTTGTTAAACTGGGAAAACGCACATCTATGCAGATCAACAACTGTAAATGATTTTAAATTGTGCAATGTGGAAGTGAACGTTGCTGAGTTTGCCCAGGACAAACTGTGCTGACATATGGGAAATTTAGTTTATTTCAGTTTTTACAGAAAAGTATCTTCACAGTCTAAAGTACTGGTAAAAAAAAAAAAAAAAAAAAAAAAAAAAAAGAAAAAGGTGACTCAGGAATCAACACCTATATGTGATAAGTAGGAGTCTCATTTTTACTCCCCTACTCAACTTTCTCTCTGTTAGATGTGATAATGAACTGTGAAATGGTCAAAATGAGAGGAAGAAGAAAGGATGTGGCTAATTTCCAAACTAGATAGTGTCAAATTCAGAGTTGTCTGCAGTAACATTAGCTCTTGATATTTGTGATAAACATGTGATGTTGCAAAGTATATGATATTACCAGTTGAATAGATGTAGTCATATGAATATTACATGTAAATTTCTTATAATCATTTTAGATTTAAAAAGTTGAGGTACGTTCAGATTAATTTATGAAAATGTCATTTTAGCAATGATATATTATTTGAGTGATTAAAAATTACTCAAATTCGATTGAATAACCTACATAAGTTCTAAAATCATCAGAATAATTCTTCACACTTCCCATTTTATCAGTTTACACACCTGATTTGGTCCCAAATTCTGATTCTTCTGCTCTCCCCTTTCATCCTCACCATCAATGCCTTAGTTCATTTTCTCATCATCTTTCACCTGGATTTTTGCAATAGTCTTCTGCCTCCTCTCAAACATTCTTTACTCATTTGATTCCCCACATTGCCTCCATGGACATTCAGATTCCACTTATTGTAAAGTCTGCTTTTTCATAGTTCTTTGGCTAAAGTGTTGTGTAGAGTAATAAAGAGATAAATAAAATAATAATAGATGTTAAGCAGAGCCATGTATTAAAAGTTGCAGATTATTTTAAGAGATAATTTCTACTTTTTTAATTTAACAAACACTCATTAAGACTCATTAACAGTTCTCATTAACCTTTAGAGGATACAGAAGTTATACTATACATCCTATTCTGAAGACCTCCAAGTAGAGAGGAAGCATGTATTATTGCCAATGCCAAAAAATAGAAAGTATGTATCAAACTGGGTCAGCTCTGATTATAGGAAGCCAAGTATCTACCGTCAATCAGAGATAGGAAGGAAAATCTCCCTCATGTGAAAACTAATGGTGGTTTTAGGAATATTCCTATCTGGGAGTGGATGGAGAAGATCGTATCAATTAAATAATGTGATTTGGCACATGAAATACAACAATATTTATATATAACAGAATATAAGAGGATGGGTAATTTATCATGAACAGAAATTTATTTCCTACATTTGCTCTGGGAAAATCCAAGAGCAAGTCCCCAGCACCTGGAGAGGACCTTTTTACTGTGTCATCACATCGCTGAAGGTGAAAGGGCATGCAGGAGTCAGTTCCATTTTTAAGTGCCTTTTTAAGGGTACCTAAGCCCATTCACAAGAAAGGAACCCTCATGATCTATTCAGCTCTTAATGGCCCCACCTCTTCATGTCATCACATTAGCAATACCTGAATTTTGGTGAGGATATATTCAAACCACAGCAGTAATCTCATGATGCATTTACATCATTTGACATATCTCATTAATATTTTTGTCTTCAAATTATCAAATAGTCTTTTATAAACATATAGTATATGATTATGAAATTTTCATAATTTCTAATTCATTTTAGTCTCGTAAGCAAGAAGGAATAATTCATTATTATAATTTCTTATATATTTCAGTTAGAACCCTTTAAGATGGAAAACCCCTATAGTTAGTGCCTACATAGATAAATTAAGTAGAAATAAGTCAAGTTTTACAGATTTGCCTTATTTGCCTCCTCTTCTAACTCCAACTGTGCAATTAGTCTCTACTATAAGGGCACACTGAAATAAAGGTAGGAAGACTTTACTGTCAGAACTCTGTATATGTTTATTTTATGTCAATGCTAAGAGGGTTCTTTTAGGTCTAGTGAACTAATAGAAAACAAAACTATACTTGAAGAAAGAAGCAATAGCCTGTAATAGGACAGAGACTGGGATTTTGTGCCGATAACTCAACATGTAACTTTGGACAGGGTACATAACCTCTTTGGCCCTCAGTGTTTTTGACTGATAAAATAAGAAACTTCAGTTTGATCATCTGTGATGTTTCTTCTTATTCAAATAAAGTGCAGCTATAAATATTTTTCATAATGAACCAAAATTTACTTTCACAATTAGCCAGTTTACATGATATATAAAAACATTGTCATCCTTCTATTTTTCTCATATGTACTTGTCTCTTTTTTCTGAATTACTGGAAACTCATACTATTCCTCTACTACATTTTTCCTCTGCCACCATAGAGTTACATCAGTCTTTGAACAGAAACAGAAATTGCAGAAAGCCTGTCACTAACGTGACCTCCTCACAGATTTTGCATTATTACCTCAAGAAGAGGGAAAGTTGGAACAGCTTATGTCATTGCAGAAAGATATTTTACCTGTCTACATACAATTTTTCTGTGATATAGCTTGTTTACTCTTTGTTAGAGAAAGACTGGCTTGTATCTTTGTGTCTTGGACACAGTACAGTTGCTCCATCATTTGCAGTACAGCTAATATTCATTTGGGTACCATGCATGGATACATCTATTATCTCACTTGGTTTTCACCATAAACCCCCGAGGTAGAGATGACCATTTTCCTCATTTCGAGTAAGGAATCCATGGCCAAGAGAAGTGAATAGCCTACTGATTCCATTAGCTAAACTAAAGACTATCTGAATTTCACCAGTTTTTCACCAGATGTCCTTTTCTGTTCTAGAATCTGACATTGCACATTGTGTTTGGTCTCTGGAGTCTCCTCCAATATTCAACTTCTTTTTTTTTTTTTTTCCCCAGTCTTGACAATTTTAATGAGTAGTAGTCAGCTAGCTTCTTTGTTGAGTCTTTTTCAATATTAGCTTTAAAATTAAATTTGGATTATACAGTATGGGCAATAAAATATCATAGAAATGATATTTTTTTCTCTCATTGCTTCTTAGTAGGAGTACATGATATTAACAAGTCTTATTTCTGATTGTATGTTTAACAGTTTTTCTTTACTGTAACACTGTGATTCTCCTCTTTGTATTGGAAAAACATATGAGGGGGAAGTTTTTGAGACTGTACCAATAGCCTGATACCTTGTTTCTCGTCAAATGTTTGCTCACTGATTTCAGCATCCAATGATAGTCTCATCTGCAACAATTATTACCGTGGTTTTTGCCAAATGATATTTTATTTTTATAATTTCTTATATATTTAATCCAAAATAAGGGTAAATTTTTTTTTTTTTCTTTTTTTTTTTTTTTTGAGACGGAGTCTCGCTCTGTCTCCCAGGCTGGAGTGCAGTGGCGCGATCTCAGCTCACTGCAAGCTCCGCCTCCCGGGTTCCCGCCATTCTTCTGCCTCAGCCTCAGCTGGGACTACAGGCGCCCGCCACCATGCCGGGCTAAATTTTTTTGTATTTTTTAGTAGAGACGGGGTTTCACCGTGTTAGCCAGGATGGTCTCCATCTCCTGACCTCGTGATCTGCCCGCCTCAGCCTCCCAAAGTGCTGGGATTACAGGCGTAAGCCACCGCGTCCGGCCGGTAAAAATATTTATATGGTCTTCTTTATCTCTAGTCAACGTTCTTCTCTCCCCTCTTCTCTCCTGAAAGCATGACAAAAAAATGATTTACTGCATGATTTTTATTTCCAGAATGAATGAAGGTAACATTTTTGATGACTTTGTCCTTTAAAGGGGTTAAGATATTACACTCTTTTCAATACCCAAAGGCGAACTGTAACATTCCCACAAATTTGAGAAATATTCCGCTTATGATTGAGTCAGATGTTGTCACTCAGCCACAAGTTATCTTCCAGAGTTTGAACTTCCTATTGAAGTTATACATCAATTATAGAAGCTGACTGAAATATTGCCATAGATTATATATGTGATAGGTTCTACATCTGAGGAGGAAAGCATCTATAATACATTTTCATTAAAGCAGCTCTCAATTCACCGTCTGCTTAATTCCTACATTCTCATGCATATAACTTATGAGCAGTTTTCAAAAAATGAAAGAAAATTGAAAATGTAGCACAGCCAAGGCATGCATTGGTGGAACAGGTAAAATTGCTTTTTATATTTGCTTGGGGACATGGATCACTTCCCTGAATCTGGTTTGCATTGATCAGTGTTGATGGACTATAGATTAAATGTCATACATAAGCCCCCATTTTCAAATTCATTATCCTCAAGGGAAAAGTATCAGAAGAAGGATGGACTATATTTATAATCCATGCCAATATCAAGATGAAATTTGATACATCTGAAAGTGAGAAACTCTAGGAAGAATACTATTTGCATTAATAAGAGGTAAAATATTTTCAATAAAGAGTCTATTTTTTGATTAAATCGGCCAATAAGTCAAGAAAAAGTGAAAAATATATGTGTTGAGGGTCTACTTTATACCTGTCTGCACAATGAGATATAGGGTTTAACCACAGAAATTCTTTCTATTTAAATGTTGGTCATGGTAGGCACAGGAAAACAAGGAAAGTGGCAAATACTGAAAGTCAGGGTTACTTCCTCCCAACCCTAGAAAACTACTTTGGTAGCACACCACTGGCGAATAGTGTAGCAATGTTAACTTTCTGGTTTCCATGATTGTGCTAAGGTTGTGTAATTTATTAATATAAAGGAATGCTGCCTAGGGGGTATATATGAACTGTGCACTGTATTTGCAACTTTCCTGTAAGTCTAAAATTATTTCAAAATACAGACTTTTTTAAAAAGCTGTAACAGAACAGGAATAAATATTATAAATACTGTATAACAATAAAATAATTTATATTTTTTAAGTTCTTATGTTCTGAAGATAACGTAAAGATAAATAAAGTCCTTGTCCTCAAAGATTCATTGCTTAACATAGTTGAGAGCTCTTAGAAAATGTGGACAACTTGGTGAGTTGAAAGAAACTGAGTGGTATAGGGTCTTTCCTTCCTTCTTTTTGTCCCCCAAAAGCCTCAAACCTGAAATATTCCAGGAGTTAATAGAAAAATAATGTATACCCTTGAACAAAGTTTTATGTATGAAATTTCAGAGTACATTCTTAACAAAGGATGGAACCTGTGCAAATATTATTGTGTCTATTTATAACTGATTCACATTAATTGTCATTTCTCAAGTACTGATTTTTTGCCAGCTCTCCTGGTTCAGAAAGGAAATTACTGTTATACTAAACTTACGAATAAGAAATCGGAATCTCTAAAATACGGTGACTGATAAAATTTTTTTTTAGTAATGGGAAATGGAACTAAGATTTGAACTTCCTCACTATTAAAGAAGGTACAGGCAATGTTGATAGCCACAGCACAAGACAGAAGGGTAACTCTTCATGTAATGGCTTCACTGAGAAATTGTAGTGCAGCCTTAATGGTGTACACTCAGTGAAATTGCCAGAACAGTGTGGTTCCTTTGTTCCAGCAACTATTATTTATAATGTTGTGGGGGTGGGGGGAGGGGAGAGGGATAGCATTAGGAGATATACCTAATGTTAAATGACGAGTTAATGGGTGCAGCACACCAACATGGCACATGTATATATATGTAACAAACCTGCACGTTGTGCACATGTACCCTAAAACTTAAAGTATAATTTAAAAAAAAATAAAAAATAAGAAATAAATAAATGAAAAGAAAAAATAAATCCTATTGATGCTAGAAAAAGTAATTATAGTTTTTTCTTCTAATGAGATGATATGGTTTTTGAAATATTTAATTGATTGAATTTAGACTTAGAGATTGTCATTTTTTTCAGAATATTAAAACAAAAAAATATACTTGTAGAACTTGGCAAATGCCAACTCTCTTTAATTATAACTGTTAAAATACAAATACTATATGGTACCGAGAATGGGAGTAATAAGGCAATATTTAATTAGATATCTGCTAATATCACATAGATGTTATGTTTTGTGCTTCCTCATGAGATGTTTGAGGGATTTCAGTGATATGACATTTTTTCTTCAGTGCATATTGTGTTACAGACTTAAAATTTACATTAATTGATCAATTCAATTATTTATTCAATGTATTTATTCTGTAACTATTCATATTGGTTATCTATGGCTGTGTCACACATTATTCCAAAACTCAGCAACTTAAAACCACAAACATATTACCTTATAGGTTTTTTGAGTTAAAAATCCAGGAATGGCTCAGCTGGGTGCTTCTGGCTCAGGGTTCATTACAGAAGCTATAATCCAGATATCAGTAAGGGCTTCAGCCATCTCAAGGCTCAACTGGGGAAGCATCAACTCTTAAGCTGAAACAGGTGATAGGCAGGGTTTTGCTCTTCAAGGACTGTTGTACTAAAGCTTCAGTTCCCTGCTGCTTGGTGGCTGAAAACCAGTGTGAATTGCTCTCTAAGGCAGTTCACTACATAGCAACTGATTTCCTTGAGTGTGGGCAAGTCAGACAGCAAGAAAAAGGAAGCAAGACAAAAGCCAGACTCTTCTTGTAATCTAATCTTGGAAGTGGCATGCCTTATTTCTGCTATATTTTATCCATTAGAAACAGGTCACTAGATCCAGATCTCACTTGAAGAGAGAGGATTGCACAACCATGAATCAGAGATCATTGGGGACAATCCTACAGGCTGCTTATCATGGTATTTATTACATTTTAACTGGATTACCCAATTTATAGACACGAAAAAGATTGATTGTGGTTTTATGGAATGGCTTAACTTATGGTCCCTATCCTAGAAGTAATTAAAATCCCTGGAAGAATATAGAAAAATAAATGGATAAATTCTAACAATAATATGATAAATAGCATAATTGTGGAATAAACAAACTGACAAAGGAAAACATATGGTATGTTATTCACTCTATTTGGGAACTGTAAGGTCTAAAGAGAAAATGGCATAACTGATACATGAAGAGAAACAGCCTCATAATTAGTATCAAGGTATTCTGTGTTTCCTATAATATTTTAGGTCAACTTCAATTTCTAAACATATAAACAATGATCTTTAAGTATATACAAAAATCCCTGGCCAGGTGCAGTGGCTCAAGCCTGTAATCCCAGGCATGGGAAGCCGAAGCGGGCAGATCACGAGGTCCGGAGATGGAGACCATTCTGACTAACACGGTGAAACCCCATCTCTACTAAAAATACAAACAATTAGCCGGGTGTGGTGGCACACGCCTGTAGTCCCAGCTACTCGGGAGGCTGAGGCAGAAGAATGGCGTGAACCCGGGAGGCGGAGGTTGCAGTGAGCCAAGATCACGCCACTGCACTCCAGCCTGGGTGACAGAGCGAGACTCCACCTCAAAAAAAAAAAAAAATAATAATAATCCCATAGCTATTTTATATGTGTGTGCATGTTTATGTGTGTGTATATACGTATATGTACACATATGTATGTATATGTAAACATGCAAAATATTCCACGAAATAGAATGAGAGGGACATGAAGTTCATGCAGCTTTTATGAGGGAGGTGGTGACTCCTTCACCGAGATGGCTGAACATATAAGTTAGATTTTCTCAAGGTTTGCATCCCAATAAAAAAAAGTTACGATGGGTTTTAAGCTGTATAAGTGAATGTATAACTAGTATTTGATGTCATTTTACTAATTATCAACACAGCTGCTCTGGTCGGAAATTTTTAATGTCATGACAGAGCTAATTTTAATAAAAGGTAACATTTTATGACCCCAAATAAATCACACACCAATATATGCATCTGCTGCACTAAAGTACCATAATATTAACCTGTTAACTATTGAGCCAAAATCTTTCACACAATTCATCATAATTTATCTGGGTGACATATGACTTTCAGGTGCTACATCTCTTTACTGAATGTTTTGAAAATTGAGCTAAGACAAAAACATCCGTTTATATGAAAGAAAGAAAAAACATACAGAAGTATTGTAAGATTCTAAGAGCATTTATTTAAAATGTTCACTTTATTAAGAACTAGGCATCAGGAATTGAAAGAAAAACCTAGATGGGAGGAATTTACTGAAATCTCCTTGTTAAAAAAGAGGGCATAGCACTTGTCTGGCTTTGGAAAATACTTTTACAGTAATCAAACAAAATAAAGACATTTGATAGCAAACACTTGAAAGTGGAAATAGGCTAAGTTCTTTAATTTTTTATGTAACCTTCTTTATGTTGGTGTATAGCAAAAATACGTGGGTCCAAAATAGAGTGGCATTAATCTTAAGAACATTTTCTGAGTGTGTGTGTGTGTGTGTGTGTGATATGTATACATATATGTACGTAGATATGTATATAGATATATATATGTGTGTGTGTGTGTAATTTTTTTTGAGATAGAGTCTTGATCTGTCACCCAGGTTGGCTCACTGCCACCTGGGTTCAAGTGATTCTCCTGGGTTCAAGAGATTCTCCTGTCAGCCTCCTGAGTAGCTGGGATTACAGGTGCACGCCACCACATCCTACTAATTTTTGCATTTTTAGTAGAGACGGTGCGGGGATTCATCATGTTAGCCAGGCTGGTGTTGAACTCCTGACTACAGGTGATCTACCCGCCTCAGCTTCCCAAAGTGCTGGGATGACAGGGGTGAGCCACCACACCCATCACATTTTCTGGCCATTTTTAATGTGTTAGTAAATGCTACGTATATTTACATTGCAAATATTATACCCTGTATCATGATAATTTGAAATGACTGAAGAAAGAAAAATGAAGTCCAATACTTTCACAGACACAGAGACCTAAATGAAAGAACAAAAGATGACAGCCCTAGAAACGGATTTGATGGTGACTACTGAAAATATACAAACACAATTTCCATTGCCCTCTAGAAAAGTAAAAACATAAGCGTGATAGCTCTCAAAAAGACAAGTCTGAATGTACTTTAGTTCAAATTATTCTAGCACACATATTGTAGAATTGTTATTAAAGAATACTATAACAAAATTACTATTATGAAAAGTGGGCAATAATGATGATAATGGTAGCCATATTGAATGTCAGCTCAATATGCCAAGAATTACTCTAAACTCTTTATATATTTTCTGCATTACGGACAATGACTCTGTGAATAGGGTATTATTGTTTTATTATTTTTTATGAATTTAAATTACCTGAGATTTATGAATATTAAGCATTAACCCAAGTCACACAGAGAATTGGTGTGAAACCCTAACTTTGTTTAAATTTTAAAGCTCAGAATCTTGCAGGGCTGTAATAATCATGGTTTGCAATACTCCTGAAGATTCAATAAAAGGGATTTATAAAGGACATATACAGACTATCAGGACACTCTTGGCAAAACATAAAAGTAGGCCAAAAAAATTACTGTAGTCTTTGTTTTTGAATCTCAGAGTAAAGCATAGTAAGCTATCAAACTGACGATAAGTGTGAAATCATGAATTGGAATAAATGTGGTGTAAATGAGATGTCATTATCTGACGAAGTCCACACCATAGAAATTAATAAACCATCTCCGTGCAAATAATTAATGCTGTTTAACCACCCAAAGGGTAAATAGAATGTGAATCGAATATCTCAAGTTGGTTTTATTTATAAGCAGTAAACAAAGTTAAAGAATGTTGCTAAGTATAGGATAGGCAACAATTAAAAAGCAAGGAAAATGCTTTTCTGAGATCTGCTACACATTTGTAGATCTGAGTTTCTTAAAAAGGATTTTATCGCTTGCCAAAGGTTGTAGAAAATTAATGAATAAAAACTAAATTTAAAACAACTAAAAAGTATCAGGAGACTGACAGCTGCACCTGCAAGTAATTTAGGCCTGAGTACAAATACACAAAAGTTAGGAATTAAATCCAAATGACATTTTGAAATTTACTCTTAAACCAAAACAAACAAAACACATTACCACATTACAGGATACATAGGAGCGATATTTTTGAAGTTTTTTAAATACAAAAATATATTTTCCGATACTTTATATCAACGTATGTGAGGGGAATAAGAGGTACATTGGCAAAGGTAAATTGCACTGTCTCGTAGCCCTGCACCTTTGTTAAGATTTCAGGAAAGTCAGTGGGGATACCCAGTAACGATGACTCCTTTTCTGTACAAAGTTGCATCAGGTAGAAGAAGGCAAACCCAGTTTAAAGAACTGGGTTGCCTGTAAGACCATGTATCTTTACATTTTCACTATTTATCTCAGAGGATGAGCCATTCTCATAAGGTAAATACGGGACTTTTCCAAACCACTTTTATGAGTGGGTCAAAGGTTAACCACAAAATTTAGGTCAGAGGGGGGCATTATAGTGATGTCTCTGAGAATGGATGATAAATATTGTTTCATGGCAACTTCAGATTTATTTACTACACCTCCTCATCATTTCTAGGTGCACAAATAATGCAACAGTCCTATGACCCCTGGAGCCTCAAATGTGTTGAATTATTTTATATAATAGCTAGGCACTGATAGTATAGTTTTGTAGTTTTAAAGTATTATCTGGAGTTATTTTATTTTATTTGGGGTATTATCTTTATAAAATGCAATGTATCTTTTCCATTTTCCTTTATCTTCAGTATTATATTTTGCAATTTCATATTGTGACTTCTATATAATAAGGAATAATTAGTGCACATTAGTGAAACTCATCTTTATTTGTGAGAATTTCCATTTAAGCTTGGATCAAACATGCTTGCACATGACTGCCTTTGATTTTACCTGTAAAACAATAGATTTTTGTAGTCCAGTGAGCAATAAATGCTTCCTGTCTCTCCCCTATATTTACCAGTAGATAATAATGAAATGTCACAGACTTGAACATTATTAAACTTATAGTTGAGATCCCTTTCAGAATTTTTCACCTTTCCTGCTGCCGTCTGCCTTTTCTCCTCTTTGTTGTGTCTCATAAATTTTTATGACCTCTTTGCGTTGGAAATCTGTAATTTTTCCCAGAGCTCTGCTAGGTACCTTCTAGCAGTAATAAAACTCTTGTCACTTTCCATTGCAGCTACTTTCAGAGTGAGGCTTACTGGCTTCACTCTGCAGCATATTAGATAAAATAATCAATATGCTCAGGTTGAAAAATTAAATGCAGCATTTGTGTAGGCATCGAATTACAGTGCTTTGAGCTTGGAACAGATGGCCTTGCGAGACATTTGCGAGCTTACTTGAGAGTGGCTATTTTTTTTTCTTCTTTTTGTTTGTACTTGATTTTGCATTTACAATAATAATAATAAAAGAATTGCCCAAGATGATTGGTATAAAATTCATTTGGCTATTCTTGAAAAACAAAGCATTGTAAGTACCAAAAATAATAGTAGCATTAAAAAAAAAAAACAAAAAACTTTCTGTTGAATGCAGTTACTTTCTGAGTAAATTTACAGTATTCTCTTACCTTACATTTGTGAACTTTCTGTGTGCTTGTCCCTACTTACCTCACCTCTGTTTCTTACCCGATGTGAACTTAAGTATGGATGTAATATTTCTATTATAAAACTATTAAATAATAGGGAATACAAAATTTTTCAATATTGTGGAGTTATGTCTATATTTCTTTTTACCCAAAATAAATTAATGTTAAAATTAATCCCCATCTCTTCTCCCATATTTCTCTTTCAATCTAGTCATGATACTGTGTTCTTTACATAGGCAATTTGGAGAGGATGGTTAGGTGTTTAAGAAAATGACTGACCCATTGTTTCCACATAGATCTCAGGTCACTGATTATTCTGTGAAATTTGGACAACCTCAAAGACTACAGAGCATTGAATTAACTTACTTGTTCAACACTATTTGTTAAGTATGTATTATGAGTTAGGTAGACATTTGTTGGAGGGTCCTAGATATAAAGCAGTTTATAAGAACTTGTGATCTTAGAGTGTGACTATAATTTAAATACGATATAAGTCACATTTATGTTTTCTTGTATCCTTGTTCCCAGGATTGTTTCAGTAAAGATCTTTAAATTATAAACATTACTGAATAGAACTGATTGGTTTTTCCAGTCAGCATATCATTTCAGGGGCCAGTAGAAGGAAACCCCTGTTCTGTTCCTCATCTTTTATCTAGTGTCTGAGGATACAATGAGATTGTCTTTGAAAGTTGCAGGTGTTTGAAGATATGTCCTTTGCAGTTTGAAGGACATGGAAACCAATCCAGAATTGCATTTAAATAAGGAAATTAGAATAGATGCACAAACGGAGGAAGGAAAAAAGCAAACTGAAACATAGCAATGAGGCCCAAAAGATGTAGGGCTACATAAATAGATTTAAAACCTTATATTCCAATTTGTTTGTTTTATAAACTCAGTGATCTTAATATTAGACAACAAACCCTTAGAATCATGTAACATGTTTCGCACTTTAAGTTATTGTTTTTGTTTGTTTGTTTGTTTTGAGAAGGAGTTTTGCTCTTGTTACCCAGGCTGGAGTGCAACGGCGGGATCTTGGCTCACTGCAACCTCCGCCTCCTGGGTTCAGGTGATTCTCCTACCTCAGCCTCCCAAGTAGGGGAATTTTTTGTATTTTTAGTAGTGATGGGATTTCACCATGTTGGCCAGGCTGCTCTTGAACTGCTGGTCTCAAGTGATCTGCCTGCCTCGGCCTCCCAAAGTGCTGAGATTACAGGCATGAGCCACCATGCCCACCCTATCATTGTTCTTAATTCTTATATTTTACCAGAAAAGCTGGCTCTCAACTGATGTTCAACACATGTAACATATAGAACTGGGACCCCAAATTGATCCATAACTCAAGTTGATGAAAGGCCATGTTTTAAAGGCAAACACCACACAGTCTTTCACATTGGTGCCAACGAAGGCATTTTGGTATATTCCCTGGATGCAACCAAATCCTGTGGTGAGAACCTGGTGAATGAGAACCTATGCTACAGTGTATGTTGGAGCCAGCTCACACAGGCATATTTCCCAACTCTGGTGACTTCACATCGATAGCCAGCCACAGTGGGAGTATTTACACTACAGAAATCAATAAATTCTGCAAACATGTATTTTTTTTTCTAAGAAAGCTGGTTGTTAAACAGCCAACACACAACTGTCCTTGGAGGAATAAAAGGTTTGCCTTTGCCTTTCTCACAAGTTCTATTTCAGAATTGCAGCCAAAGCATATCATCTCAGCCCTTAGCTCTAGAGACCTCCCTCCTCTAGTGGGCAGAGACATTTCTTCCTTCTCAATGTATACACATTTTATGCTTATCAGTAGAGGTGAGATTATTGGCTCACTTTTCCTCACAAGTGGATACATCTCTCTTCTTTATTCTCTCTCTCCCTCCTCTAATTCTCTCCTTTCATATGTGTCATTAAAAATGTGTTTGTGCATTTGAGTGGCATTGTGGGAAGATGGAGTGAGGAGGGAGAAAACTCAAATTATATTGCACATTGGCCACTGGCACACACTGTGTTAGATGCTTTATATATTCTCTTTTTAATTATTTTTATTATTTGAAACCCAAAAGGATCATACCATTGTGAGAAGAGCTAGTTTTCTAGAAAAAGAGATATGGAATTTTAATATATCTTGAAAAGCTAAAGAGGTGATTTTAACTGAAGTGAAGTAATAAGGTAGGGCCTTATATAAGTAAGAGTTTCACAATACCAAAATTTATATTGTAATAATAACATTGTAATAGTAAAAATGTAATAGTATTAATGTATTCAGTTTTTTATTCTCTGAACTATATATGGCATTACTTTGATATCATTTCATGTCATCTGGAAATGACTACTATTGCTACAGTATGCCAAAATATCTGGGCACAATAAACAATTATAGCATTTTCTCTATCTTTTAGACTTCTCAGATAATGCTACAATATGTAAAAGTATCTGGGCTTGATTAAAAATGCAAGCATTTCTCCTATCTTTTTGATTTCTTGGTTTTGGAAGACTTGATATTCTACTGATCATTGCTATTCCATACTGTAATGACACCTGTCATGATTTTAAACTGTTTTTTTTTTTTTTTCTATTCTAAACATGGTAACATAGAGTTATGTCATTAAAACATTAATCTTGGCCAGGCACAGTGGCTCATGCCTGTAATCCCAGCACTTCGGAAGGCTGAAGTGGGCGGATCACCTGAGGTCAGGAGTTTGAAACCAGCCTGGCCAGTGTGGTGAAACCCTGTCTCTACTAGAAATACAAAAATTAGCCAGGCATGGTAGCAGGAGGCTATAATCCCATCAACTTGGGAGGCTGAGGCAGGGGAATCGCTTGAACCTGGGAAGCAGAGGTTGCAGTGAGCCAAGATTATGCCACTGCACTACAGCCTGGTTGACAGAACAAGACTCTCTCTCTTTCTAAAAAAAAAAAATAAAATAATAATAATAATCTTATTTCAATGTTTGCTACTAAAAGGTTTTTTAATTATTTATTTTTATCATATCGTATCATATTATACATATGTTTGCCCAAGCACTCACGTGTGTGTATATGCATGTATGTTTCTTTAACTCATGGCTGAAACAGTAACACAGAAGACATAAACCTCAAATCTGTGTCTGGGTCTGTAACATGGGGAAACAGGTCAACCTTACACTACAGTGTACATTTGCATTGCATTGTACATTATTGATGTCTTCAGGAGATTGATGTGCTGAAAATCCTCATTCTACATGTTGGAGATGGGGAATGAGAAGTCAGGAGGCGGAAAATTCTAAACTCTTTTAGATCACTCAGATTCCATCTAGTAAATTACCTTTCTCTGAGATATTTTCAAGGTCTGAAATGATAGTGTACTTACAAGAGGTCATTATGACTTCTGGCACCCGTTGGAGCAGGCCTAATGTCTTGTAGCAAATATAAGAGTCTAAATGCATTGCTATAAGTGTCAGGCTGGCAGCAAATGCATTATGCTTCTCCAATTGACACTTTCTGCTCCTGTCTCTCACACTTTTACCAGATAGACAGTTAGCAAGCAGCCTGTCCTATCCAGAGGATTATCTCATAACAAATATGGCTATTTAAAAGTGAACCATGTTGCTAAAACTCTGAAGGCCTTGAAAGAGGTTTATCCATCATACCTTAGGTACCAACTGCTGTCTTGATGATTATCAAAAAGCATCATCATGTTTGATATCTTATATCTTTAAAATAATATTTCTATATTCACTTCAGGTGTTTTGCCTATTAATAATTGAGATGTAGTAGGTGATACAGTAGGAGTTATGTGGCAACATTTAGGCTTAACACTACCACAACAAAATCATTATGTGTCAAGGCTGTGAAAGAGCTAGTGTGTTAGGAAGCATTATCCTTGAGTGAAAGGAGTTCATGTCTGCTCATAATGTGTGAGCTGAAAGTTTGATATAGTCAGAAGAGTAAGATACAGGAACCCAAGGAACCTGAGCTCTGATCCTAAGACTCTCTCTAAGTCTGTGTAACCCGATGTGATAAAATAACTTGGAGTGGGAGAGGGTTCCTCATGAGATCAGAGACCCTAGTGCAGCAATCCTTGGAGATATAAATTATTAACTCATGAAAAGCAAGGAGACACACATGATTTTGTTTTGATAGTGTTGGAAAGAAACAGTTTCTTGGAAGAAATTGTTATAGCACATCCTTAACCTCAGGTAGCTGAGGGAAGTTGAAGAGGATATGGATTGTGTCTCTGCTGACTGAAATGAAGGCAGTGGTCTGGCCTCACGGCAGTGAAGGCCTAATGGTTTTAGGAAACACTGAGAAAATAATTTTATCACTCTGATTCTCAGTTTCTTCTTTTATAAAATAATGGTTTTCAAGTAATCCTACAGGCTTCAGAGTTTGAAGTCCTGCATTGAAATTTTAGCTTTGTCACTTACTAGTTGTGTGATACCAGCACAGCAGTTAAGACCCTTCATGTTGAAAAATATCAGAAAATCTAACTCTTAGTGGCTCATGGAAAAAATTAAAAGAACAGCAAAACATAATGAAATGTATTTATTACTCACATACCGTGAATTCCAGGAAAATTTGTCAAATCACATATCAGACATATCTTATGGAGTCCTTCTTGGTGGCTCCTAAAAGCTATGGCTTTATTTTCCCTTAAGTTCAAATACTTTGGAATAATTAGACTAACTTGATTCATATACTCCCCTGAACCAATCGTGTGGTTATGTAGATATTTGGGTTGACAGTTCATACTCTACTCTAAAAACTCCAGAACTTGCTCCCTTGAAATGAATGAAACTAGGCAAACATTGAAATCATTTCTTAATTTCTCATAATCAATTATTTGGAATATACATTACATTGAAATCATTTCATTATTAAAATAACTATCCTTCCTTGGTTACCTTTTATTGGCTTACAGTATTATTTATTTATGTATTTTGAACTATCTTCACTCATCTTAATCAAAGAAAATTATATTCTCTACATCATAATGAAATAGAAGTTCTGAACATGTTCTTTCTGTGTTTTCCTGGATTTTCAAATTAAAGTATGAGTTGCTTCGAAATTTAATTGAGGCTATTGGGACTACAGAGTTCTTGCCTTTAAGAAAGTTAAGTTTCCAAATGTGTGTGGTTTCAGTTAATTGCAGTGTAGTACCACATGCATGAGATTTTATATTCAGAAGAGAGGAAATTGATTTTCTTTGGCATGTTTATAGCAAATATATTCAGTATTATTGTTCGAACAAGCTGAAATTATTTACAGAATGTTATATGTATATGTGTTTTCTGGGAAGAGGGTCCATAGCTCTTGTCAGATTTTTTTTTTTTTTCAAGAGGGTCCATGACTATAGAATCATTAAGAATTAATGTATGGGATAATTTCTTTTTCTTCTAAAACCCAATAAGCTCACTTTTTAAAAATTTGATGGCGTTTTATTTATGTTAAAGAGGATCATTTTCTAAAAATATTATTTAACTAATATTCACATTAATTGCAATCATTTCATGGTAAAGCTATGCTTAGATTTAAAATTTCCCTTCTAGAATTTATTTTTTTGGACTCAGAGACTGCTATGGTGATCAATAATGATTTGTAGAAAATTATGATATAGCTTGAGGTCTTTTATTTTAAAATGTTCTTTGTGACAATATTCTTGGCTGGTCCTTATTGCATTGGTGTCTCAAACTGTTGCTCAAAATTTAAGTGTGTTTTTAATGTACTATTTTTTTCCATAGGAAATGAAAGCTCATTGTATAAAACTTTTAATACATAGAAAGGTAGGAAAATAGAAAATCATCCTTAATTCTTAGCCTAGCCACTGTCAAAATTTGCATGCGTTATTCTTGTGTACTTTTCTATGCAGTGCAAACATGTATGACATTTGTAATTGCACCATGTATAGAACTTTGTCTTCATTTATTAATTAATTTATCAAACATTTGTCAGAGGCTTACAAAGTAAAGTAACCAATTTTCCCAGTGTGCCTGGAACTTTCCTGCTTTTAACAGATTTTTAACAGGATACTCACCTTTTGGGAAACCTGTTAGTCCTTGGCAAACTGGGATAGTTGGTCACCCTCTGATAAAGATAAAGATGAATAAAAACAGACTATAGACTATCAAGGTTAGTGTGGGAGTAATATATATTCTAAAGTTGCTATATCTTATATTTTTTACTTATTAGTATTTTTCAGATTACTGCATAATTTTATTAGTCCTTTTATAAAAGTAAACTTCAACAGGTTGAATGCAAAATGAGTTATAAATCTATTCCTTTAGCATAGATTTTTTGAATCATTTCCTAGTTTTGCTATCATAAACAACAAAGAAATAAAATCTCTGATCACAGCTTCTTTTGATCGTTATATATATTTTTCAAGACAGCCATAAGATATATAATTGCTGGGATTAAGAGCATAAATTTGTTAGATTGCTGATACATGCTGTCGAATTGCTCTCCAAAAAGATTTTACTAGTTTATATTTTCATTAGAGATATATTTAAAATATGACAGGATTTTATTATTCTCAGCTAGATACAAACTTTATTCATCAGGAACAGTTTGTCCTATATTGGTCAAATAATATTCTCCCAGGTATTCTGAAAGAGAATTCTAAAGAATAATAAAAAGGAAACTTGTTTGCATTTTTATATGAGAATTTCAGTTAAATGTAACAATCTCATTGGAGAAAAATAAAAATATTTTGTATCCTCAAGGCTTTAAGAAAGGTGCTTCCATTGGCCGAGATGCTTAATGTATAGTCTTTTGTGAAAAATTCTCATACTTAGAAGAGTTAATAACTCAGTAACTATTTAATTTACTAACTTGGGAAATAATATATGAATTAGTGAGAATAGTAACAGTGTTTTGTTTGTTTGTTTGTTTTGTCATCGAAGACACTATTAGCCAGGGTCTTTACATAATTCTTAACATAATAATTATATTTAAAATAATCTGACATCAGATTTTCAAAATAAATTTAAGACATGCTGAGAATTATTGAATACCATGATTGGAGCTATTAGATGAAGATTCTGATATACCTTTTTTGTTGTTGCTGCCCTCTTGCCCTTTCTGGCAGAACTTTTATTTTACTAGAAGAAAAATCTATAGCTTATTAAAAATAATCTAACCCCAATATGATCAAATAAAGGTATCATCCTTTGATTCAAAGAAGCATAGTAACTTATAAAAAATTAAAATGTTATTTTGTTAATAGTGCTCTAGCACAGCAGAATAACCTTGTAACTATTTTATATGTTAAAAACTAATAATTTGATTTAATAGCAATTTACCTATAATATTTTTCTATATATGTTTCATACTTTGTTAAACCATAATAAGTATGTCAAGTAGTTTTTACTTTTTATCAATTAAATATTCCATTAAGGGTACACATGGACATAAAGATGGAAATAATAGACACTGGGGACTCTAAAATTGGGGAGGGTGGGTGGGAGAAGGGGGTTGAAAAACTATCTATTGGATGCTAAGTTCACTATTTGGGTGAAGTCCAAACCTCAGTAATACACAATACAACCATATAACAAACCATGTAACTAAATATACCCTGTGAGTCTAAAATAAAATAAAATAATTTTGAGAGAAGCAAAAAAGTAGTAAGTAGATAAATAAAATAAATAGCAGTATTTCATTAAATTAGAAAATGCAAGAGTAAAATGATTTTGCTAGTAATTAAACATCTAGCTCCTGATGAAAACATATTTATTTTGGCTTAATAATGTTATGTCAGCAAATACATGTTTAATATTACAAAATGATTACAATTTTTCATCCCTATATTCAGCATACACTTTAATTTCAAATTAATATTTACATATCATGAAACTATAATTTATTTAAAAAATAAAAATGTTATGTGTAAACACACAAGTATATAAGCTTTTTTCTTTTATGAAATACAATCACAGTAAACTTCATTTCAACACACGCCCTCCAATTTCATTAGTGATGATTATATAAGCTTATGATAGAACAAGGAGAGAGGAACCAAGTGTCACAGTTAGGCTAACGGAATTTTGGTTGGATTAATATGTAAATGAATAATATGAATTATTATAGGAGTCAAAGCTATTGTACTATCTGCTAGAACTTGCTACTTATAGGAATAAATAAGATATCAAATACTTTGCATAATAGTGAGTGTTTTACTTGTTAAATCTGCATAAAAGCAAAATTAAAATTTTCCTGTATTTAGCTGGTACTGTGAAAACTATACAAAGTATTTAGAGATATTTATATTATTTGTATTGAAACATTTAATATCCAAATGAATGATGGTCATGGGTTAAAGGAAAGAGAGGGAAGCAAATGTTTACAGAGAATCTGCCATTATCAGCTGTGTGCTGGGTCAGTAAATTCATTCAACATTTCAATGAACTATTACTAGTCTCAATGCATTAACAAGAAAACTAAAATTCACAGGAGCTAAGCAAAATTTTCAATTTTCCATGCTAGTGAATGGCAGACCCTATCTTTAAACTCATGTCTGTCTCATGAGTTCATATTTTATTTTGTATATCACAAAATTATAAAGGATAGACACCAGGGTAATTATTTTAGGCCAATTCTACATTTTTCAATTTTTTTTCAAGCAGTGATCAAACAAAAAATTGTACACACTTTTTTTGTGCAGGTATCTAAGTAATTCTGTAAGCTAGTTTCTAAGAAATAAAATTTTTAGAACAAGGTGAATGTTTTAACTTTTCATATACGTGGTACAGCTACATTGTTTTTCCCATGGTCTTACCAATGTACATTCACATAGTATGGAAGAGTGACTATTTTCCTCAATCTTACAAATAATAAATAAAAATTATGATAATTTTATCCTTTTTTTCTGCTATGATATGTGAAAAATGACACCTCATAATTTAACATTTTATGGAAAAAATTAATTTTAGTATACAAAGCAAATCCAATATTTGATTTTTATTATAGCTGGCCAAATTAAAATTAACCATGGTGTTCTACTGTAATACAAAATATACTTGCTAGGCCAAATTAATAATGTAGAGAAAAAGACCTTGTTTACCGTAGCCAAAAAAAACATAGTTGATGGGCCGATGACTTCATTCTGGTCATGTTTTCCATCTTTGTTTTAAGTATTGTTGACACTAAATATTTACAGGTCTAAACCTTCTCGGCGTCATACATTCCTGGAAATTAGAAAATAATTTATCCCATCTGCAAAGAGTAAATTTGGTCAAAAGAGAAAATATCAAATTAAGTAGATGAAAAATGATTTTCTGCTTTGTTTTCTATTTTTCCCCCCGGTACTTGAAAGTAGTCAAATAAAAAATAGATTCAGAGTTGATTTGTTCATATAAACAGACCCAATATAAAATTATGATGATTAGACTATTTCCTATGATGGCTATAACAAATTACCACAGGCTCTGTGGCATAAAACAGTGCTTTATTTTCTTACATTTCTGGATATCAGAATTCCAACATTTATGTCAACAGGGCTGGCTTCTTTTGGAGGCTGTAGGGGAGAATCCATTTCTTCATCTTTTCTAACTTCTAGAGGTCACCTGCCTTCCTTCTTTGCTGACACCTTTCACACACCACTACATCCTTTTCCTTCCATCTTCACGTCTCCTAATTGTTTTTCTGTTGTCAGATCTCTCTCTACCTCTCTCTTATTAGAACACTTATGATTACATTTTGGATCCACCTGGATAACCAAAGACAATCTCCACATCCCAAGAATCTTAATCACATTGGCAGTGTCTTTTGCTATATAAAATAACATCCATAGGTCCAAGATGTTAGCATTTAAATATCTTTGTGGTTATTCAGCCTACCAAAATGATACAAACTGCCAATCTGTAGAATTATTTATTTAATCTTTTTATTCAGTAAAGTTATTCTCAAAGGGCAGATTTTACAGGACAATTTTTTGAAAAATAAAACTTGTAAAAGGTTTAATTGATTAATTACTGTTTACAGCCATGAATTCAGACATGCATAGTCATTTAAACATTTTGATTTCTTTAACATATTTTACAACTGGAAACCTGTCTAACACAAATGGTCCTACTGCTTTATATCTTTTTCTGCCTACATCTATCTAAATTGAGAAATATATGGCATGAATAAGTATATTCAGTTTCCATGGCTATGGCTAAACAATTACTGGAAGCATTTTATATGGGAATAATTTACATACATTTGTGATATTACTTTTCTTATCTCTCCTCACTATTTTGAGCAATCTTTGACTTGCTCTTCAATCCTAGTTTATGGAAAAAATAGTCTGGCCATGTTAATAGCAGTGCTGGTGTCAGGGTACCTTGAAGAAATGTTTGTTTAGGAGTTAGAGATAAACAGCTGTGTCTCTATAGAATGCTTATGCTAATGTGCATCAGAAATCTCCAGGAATATGACTTAGTATGTGGTGTTTCTAAAACTCTATTTAATCAGAGACACTTTTGTACTTGGAGTTTCAACATCTTCAGCAACTAGTGGGCCAAGGAAATACTGAACATTAAACATCCACAGGACTTTACAATTGTGAAATTTGAAAGTTTCTGAAAACTAAAAGTGTGTTGACTTTTTAAAAATAAAAGCCAAACCAAAATGTAAGGCGCGTGTGTGGGTGGATTTGTGTGTGTTTACAATACTTAGTGTGACTATTGATATCTTTGCTAAGGAAACATAAGAAAATATGCTTGATTATGGGGTGCTGCCCCAAGACTTTCCTGGTAGGGTTATATAAAATGTGGTATATGCAAAATATTGCCAGGATTTCAAATATTAGACATATCACATTTTAGGAGTGGCTGATAAAAGATAATGAACCTGTATTACAAGAAGCACCTGTATTCTTTCCACAGTGACCAAAAAAAGTCTTTTTTTTTTTTCACCTTTAGATTTGATCATGGTCTAATGACCATTATCTCAAGTGGGTCCACAACCCTAATCAACAATGTGCCTATAGTTTCTTAGAGTTCTTCATTTTATTTGGAAAATAGAAGCAATTGGTAGAGTCCTGCCTGCTTTTGCCATCACCAGCACCATCAGCCTAGCTATATCTGTGCCTATGCACGTTATTTACCACCTATGGCAAAGTCTAAACTATCTTCATGTACTTAAAGCCTTGCTGCCATTTGTACACTGTTCCTGCAATTATCCCCCTACAAGCGTGTGTGCACACACTTATGAATCCCGAGTTTCTCCTTTTCTACAGCATCCTTCCCAATAGCAGGCAAAAGTGTTGTTCTACCTCTTATTTTATATCACGACACTCTTATATCAATGAAGACCATGTACTCTCTTCCACACCCCCTCAGAGCGGAACTCCTAAATGAGCTGTCCTGACTCACATTCTCTACTCCTTCACTTGTGTTTCTCTCTTCAGCCAACTCTAGTCCACTGAAATTGTACTTATCAAGGTTGCTAATAATCTCCATTGTGACAAATTCAATGGCCAGTTCTCTGTCCTTATATTATATTAGAATTTGGCCCAAGCAATTCATTAGTCAATCATGAAAGTATTTTTTTCACTTCGCTTCCCATTTTAGTTTCAGTTTTTGGTTTTGTTTCTTTGTCTTTGTTTTTTCTGTCTACCTCAAGGCCTATCTCTTGCATCTCTTTCTTACTTCTACATGATCTAGGGACCTAGCCTTTAGGGCACTCACTGCTTATGTGATTCCATCTGTTCCAGTGATTTGTAAATTTACCAGTGTTTCTACTGTGCTCCAGATTCACTTATTCAACTCCCATCTCATGGGGATGTCTAACAAGAATAGACAGAATAGACAGTTTCAAAATAGGAACTGTTGACTTTCCTTTATAAACCTGTTCCTCTCTTAATTTTTTAAATTTTTTATCTCAATAGATAACATGGTCATTCATCAAAATGTTCAGTCCACAAATTTAGGAGTTATTCTTGAATGATAATTTATCATATATTCTCACTAACTCACTCAATAAGTGCTGCTGGTGCTGCCTACAGACTTTATACCAAATTCTCTGACTTTCCACTGTGAATCCTGCTACTGTCCTAGTCCACATCTTTGTAGTATGTCACTTAGAGTACTGCAATAACCTCCTGCTTCCCCGTTTCCCAGCTTTCATTCTTTCAGCAGCAGCAAGCATGATCTTTTCAAAATGGATACTTACCTCAGAACTCTCAAATAACTTATCACTTTCAAATAGAAACTTATACTCAAAATAATTGAAAACAGGTATGCAAATAAATACTTTTACATGAATGTTCATAGTAGCACTATTCAAAATGACCAATAAATAAAAAGAACCCCAAGTCTTTCAACTGATTAATCATTAAAAAGTCATAGTATATACGTGCAATGGAATAGTATTTGACCATTAAAAGGAATGATACACTGATACCTGCTACAATGTGGATGAACATCGAAAACTAAGTGAAAGAAGTCAGCCACAAAAGGTTGCACGTTGTACGTTTCTTTTTATTTATTTATTTATTTTTTATTTTATTTTATTTTTTTGGCTTGTGAATTTGCATTTTTTTTATTTTTTATTTTTTATTTTTTATTATACTTTAAGTTTTAGGGTACATGTGCACATTGTGCAGGTTAGTTACATATGTATACATGTACGTTTCTTTTTATATGAAATATCCAGAATGGCTAAATCCATAGATACAGAAAACAAGCCTCCTACAAGCTTATAAATTTCATTATCTACCACTCTCCATTTACATCTCCCATTTTAACCACGCTGGTCTCTTTGCTTATGTTTAGTCTCAGCATATTCTAACTTAGTTTATTTATGATTGCTTTTCTATTTGCTTGGATTTCTCCTAAATCAAATCCTAGGGTGGCCTATTCTAGCATTTCTTTAAAGTAGCGTCTTAAAATATCACCTCTCACAAACACATTCCCTTCCACTCTATCCAAGTCTACACAGACATCTCTAAAAACCATGTAGACTATAAGCAGCATAACTACCCACAAAAACATTTTTAGCATAACTAAAATACATTCAATACAACAAATTTAAAATTACCTCAGCAAAGGATATAAATGCCACCTGTAACAATAGTTCTGGCTCTGGAGCCCACACTGAATTAGAAAGACAGACAGAGACTGTGCATCAGGAGGAGAGGGGGAGACCTAGCAGCGGCTGAGAGTGGATAAAATCAGACCCACAAATGAGAATCCCATAGTGATACTGAGAATAGGTCTAAGGAAATATTGAGCACAGATATAAGAACAGGTGAAATAGAAAAGAAGGTGTTTGAAATTATGTGAGACTAAATATAAGAATCTTGGGAAGATATGGTTTCTGGGGCAAATTAGAAGTGTATGGAAAATTCTTTGGTGGCTCTGTGGCTAAAGGAAAAATAAAAGAATGAAAAGGTTAAAATTAAAGGCCCTACTGAAAAAAAAAAGAGAGTCACTATATCAGAAAACCGTATAACATCAAAATATAAAAACACCCCCAATTAAATAAGTTTTTTTTTTTTCATTAACTACACAAGACAATGTTCATGAAGAAGAAATCCATAAAGGCAATAAAATTTTCTCTGACCTTCCACCGGTGGTTGCTTGCTTAGGAAAACCTTAGTACCTCAAAATGAACAGAAAATCATTGACAATACCTATACAAATTTATAGAAAGAAAAAAAATCAGACAGCAAAAATTTTCAACTGATGAAATTTCTCTTCCTTCCAAAAGTAATTAAAAAAACAGCAACCAAGAAACAACAACAACAAAAATAAACAAAAAACCCTGTCTTAAATATATTTTTAAAGAATTACCTGGAAATATTAAAAAAATATATTTCTAATCAGTGAAACAAAAAATAACAATGGAGAAAGCATACAAAGATGTGAAATGAAATCTAAAAAGGTCAGAAATGAGAAGAAAAAGAAGAACAAACTCAGCAGCAAAGCATCAGCCATTAGGTAGCTACAGAAGAATAGATTCTAATGAGTATTTTATAAATGGCATATAAGTGCCACTGAGGAAGGAAATGAAGAAAACTCAAACAACACAACAGAAAAAATTATAAAGGTTATAACTGAAGAAAGTTTTTCAGAAATAAGGATGTTCAGCCACATGTTGAAAAGTCACATTTTGGTAATTCTTAAATATGTTCTAGAAAAATTTTTAGTTCTTAAGGATATTTTAAAAAAAAACCTCTGGACTTTCAGGCAAACAGATCCAATTACTTACAAAGGAAAAAAGAAAATTAGGTTGTCGTGAGAAATCTTCACAGCAATAGTCAAAATAAGGCAGCAGTAAAGCCTTTTTTAAAAAATGCAAGGAAAGACTATATGAGCTAAGGTACCTTTCTGGCATCAAGATTATAAAGACATAGTTTTAAACCTAAAATTATTTTGTGAATACTATGCTCACAGGAGAATGAGTATATCTAACTTAGGGATTATTAAATAAACTTGACAAAGGAAGATAGTGAACACTGAATATATTTAATCGTAGATCCCAGGCTAAAACAAAGGTGTTAAAAGGGGTAGAATGATAAATATGTTCTGACAAATTAGAATTTTGCAGTTCAAACTAATGGATAAAGAAAATAAAATGACCAGGCACAGTGGCTCATGCCTGTAATCCCAGCACTTTGGGAGGCTGGGCCCAGTGGATCACTTGAGGTCAGGAGTTGGAGACCATCCTGGCCAACATGGTGAAACCCCATCTCTACTAAAAATACAAAAATTAGCTGGCCATCATGGTGGGCACCTATAATCCCAGCTACTCAGGAGGCTAAGGCAGGAGAACTGCCCAGGAAGTGGAGGTTGCAGTGAGCCAAGATCGTGCCACTACACTTCAGCCTGGGCAACAGGGTGAGACTGTCACAAAAAAAAAAAAAAAAAAAAAATCCTTGATTTTCATGTAGGTAATAGATGGGAGTCAATTTAAAGCTCAATTAGTAGCCTAAATAACGGAAACAATGGACTAAATGGACTAACAGCTTTGTAAAATCTTAACTTTCTCTCAAAGAGCTGATGGTACTCTCTGCAAATTTCTTCTAAAATGAGGGTGACTAAATTCTTGGGAGGATTTCTATATTAAAATATTGAAAATTTTACCATAAATTTAGGAATCTGTTGAAATTCTGAGCAAGAAAACCTATACTGTATGTGCAAGAACTCTGCTGAAACAGTATGGTAGAGTTGTAAAATGTATAGAAACTTGTATATGCCTTTGCAAATGAAGTAACAGCCTTTGAAGTCTCCTTAGTTCAAATCCCAATCTATATAGTTGAATTTTCTTTCTTTCTATCTTTCTCTTTCTTTCCTTTTCTTTTTCTTTTCAAAATGAATGTGTTTTTTAAACTGTTCCTGCAAGTTGTGTCTGTTTGTAAATATGTGGGGTTTTCTTCAGTTTTTTTGTTGTTGCTTGCGTGTTTTGATGGAAGTGGTGTTTGTGTGTTTTGATGGAAGTGTTGGTGTGTTTTGATGGTAGTAGACATGGCAGTATTGCTGGAGATAGTTCATGTAAATCATCTACTTCCAAATGCATTTTACAATGTGGTATATATCAATTTTTGCTTTTGTGATCTTTTGCATCGGCCATAGATAGCTGTTTTTCATTTTTTTTGCTTAATGAAGTAAAAAGCAATATAAATAAAATTTCTCCTTCCAAATGAATCTCATTCAGCTGCATTCAACTATGAAAGAGCTCTCAAAAAAGACTACTCATTAATTTTCATTTCAAAAATATTTTGTGAAGTGGTTCATAGGCCTTTGTTAATGGCTTGCCTAATGTCCTTGGATCACCATATGTTCTCTTCACAAAGTATAGGCCCATAGAGAAATAAATATCCCCCTTAGTTTTTTAGGTTAGATTGTTGGAAAAATATCAATAATTCAAATCAGATGATTGTATTTCTAATCAAAATTTTTTGGGATTTTTGATGGCATGAAAACAAAGAAGTGTTTTTAACTTTTTTACTGCATTGGCAATATATGAATAAAAGAATGGAGATGAGGAAATGAAGGAATCTACTGAATTAACTGCATGATCCTCTCTATACTTTCCCTACTGCAAGAGAAAACAATATACACATGGCCTTCTAATCACTTGGTTGGTTCCCCTTGAAAGCAGCCCTCAGTAGTTTCTTACTACACTGCTATCACTCTGAACATAAGCTGGAGACAAAGGGCTGCTTTGTTCGGAGTGAAAAATAATCAGGGTCTGGTGAGAGGATAGATAGAAGGATGCTCAACACCAACCTCACCATCAGGAGGAGACCACAGTCATTCCATTTGTAATAAAACATACAAAGCCAGAACCTGAATGGAACGCAAGGACTCTCTTTGGAGAAAAATCTTCCTTATTCTCTTTAATGTATGACATTTTCATAATCTTCTTGATTTTCATTTTTCCTTGTGAGGCCAAAATCAGTAATTTGAATTAAATCTCCTATTTATTCTAACATATGTAGTTGAAGTCCATTTTATCCCCTCTCCCACAATATCTGAATTCAGGAATTTTTTATTGTTGTTTGTTTGTTTGTTTGTGGTCTTTTTGCCCTTAGCAGCCAGAAGTGGAGACCTTGGTTTCTCTGATTCTATTTCCAAGTATTTCTGGAAGATCAGCATTCTACTCTCTCTTCTAAGACAGTGTTGTCTTATATTAAAATTTATGATTTTGGTGAGATGCTTAAGCCTTTACCCCAATTCAAGGTGGTGCCCTGATTCTTCAAAGTCCTCCTGCCTTTACTAAGATAGATCTTCTCAAGTGCTTTACCTTTAGTTTTCCCTAGGGCTCCCTGCTCATTATTTTGGCCTCCTTCTGTCCATAAGTAATGTTAATTATGATAATACTGCTAAGATATTAGTAGGAAGTATCAAGGTCCTGTCAACTAACCTTTATTCTACAGTATTTGAAGCAGTCAGATGGAAAGGAGAAGAGTCAAGCCATTAAGTGCCACTTTTGATATGTGTAGTAGGAGGTTATTCACTTTGGTTTATTTGACAGTAACTTACTTAAAATTTTTTTTTTTTATCATTTAGATTTCTGTTACTGGCTACTAAAGAGTCGATGATAGATGATTATATGATACAGTTTCATTCCACCATCTTTACCCACATTTTTCTTTTAAATATTTATATCAATCATTAATATTTTTGAGAGAGATGTGTATACATACACATATATATGCAGATGTGTATGTGTACACAATCATTTGCTGGAATGGCTCACAGAACTTAGGAAAACCGTTTGCTTACTAGATTACGGGTTTATTGCAAAAGGATACAACTCAGGAACAGCGGAATGGAAGAGCTGCACTGGGGAAGGTACATGGAAAGGGGAGCTGAGCCTCCATGTTCTCTCCAGGCATCCCATCTTCCCAGCACTTGCACTTATAATCTTGACACCAGAAAGGTACCTTAGCACATATAGTCTTTCCTTGCATTTTTTAAAGAAGGCTTTACTGCTGCCTTATTTTGACTATTGCTGTGAAGATTTCTCACGACAACCTAATTTTCTTTTTTCCTTTGTAAGTAATTTGATCTGTTTGCCTGAAAGTCCAGAGGATTTTTAAAAAAATATCCTTAAGAACTAAAAATTTTTCTAGAACATATTTAAGAATTACCAAAATGTGACTTTTCAACATGTGGCTGAACATCCTTATTTCTGAAAAACTTTCTTCAGTTATAACCTTTATAATTTTTTCTGTTGTGTTGTTTGAGTTTTCTTCATTTCCTTCTTCAATGGCACTTATATGCCATTTATAAAATACTCATTAGAATCTATTCTTCTGTAGCTACCTAATGGCTGATGCTTTGCTGCTGAGTTTGTTTTTCTTTTTCTTCTCTTTTCTGACCTTTTTAGATTTCATTTCACATCTTTGTATGCTTTCTCCATTGCTATGTTTTGTTGCACTGATTAGAAATATAATTTTTTAATATGTCCAGGTAATTTTTTAAAAATATATTTAAGACAGGTTTTTTTTTTTGTTTCTTTTTTGTTGTTGTTTCTTGGTTGCTGTTTTTTTTAATTACTTTTGGAAGGAAGAGAATTTTCATCAGTTGAAAATTTTTGCTGTCTGTTTTTTTCTTTCTATAAATTTGTATAGATATTACCAATGATTTTCTGTTCATTTTGAGGTAGTAAGGTTTTCCTAAACAAGCAGAAGCTCTCAGAAACTCATCTTTTGGGGGTTTTAGAGAGGCCTCAATACACAGGCCTGATTCATTACATCACCTGCCAGTAGTGATAAAAAAAATTCAGGCCATTTCTTCTCCCCAGAGGTGTTGTGTGGGACACTGGGGTGTCTGAAATTGGTAAAGTTCTAATCACTTGGTTGGTTCCCCTGGAAACCAGCCCCCATGCTTGGGCTTTCCAGGAGCCCCCAGCCCCCAGCAATCTCATTAGCATATGAAAATACTTACCAATTCAGAGATTGCAAGAATTTAAAAGCTGTGTGTCAGGAAATGGGAAAAGAGACCAAACATATTTCTTACCATGTCACATTGACAATTATTTGGTATATTTAGGTTTCTCAGGCATCACATCGAGATGTATCATGTTCCAAACAAGAAAACAGAACACAATAGGAGCTTTGAGACTGGGAGATGGCTTAGTTTTTATCCACCTAAAGTTAATTATAACTTCTGGAGCTGCTTCTGGAGTTAGACATATATTGCTATCCAATAGAAAGAACAGCACTGGAATTCTCACTAGCTTGTTTTGTCACTTAAGCTTCCTAAATCGGATCTGCTTCTAGCTTCGGTTTTATAATGTACAATGATACGTACTATAGAACATAAACAATACTTAAGTACCTTCCCTTTACCCCATCCCTAAATGAGACCTGAGCCATAGGAATGATGACTAGCACTGAAATAGTTGGTCACCTGGAAACTCTGTGAACTCTGAAATTTCCCCATATTGCATTATCAGGCTGAAAAAAAAAAAAAAAAAAAAAAACATGTATAGTGACACCTGTAAGTGTGCTTCAGATAAGAAGAGATTAAGGAGTAATAGTTCCCTGGTGCAGGTTTTACCATTATTCTTCCAATTTTTTCATTCTAGATGAAGGTAAACCAATTGGAACACCACTTATTTTTGCACTTCCCTCTTTACCCTCTCTTCGTTTTGTCTCTCCTTCAAATCAGCAGAGGCAGAAATGTGTTTTTAGTCAAAACTGCAGATTCACATACACACTCACACACAGACATCCATTTATTCCTTAGCATCACCCCCATACACTATACCTAAGGTCTCTCTTTGTTTACATTTTGATTATCCACACCAAAATAAAATCTATGAAAACACCTGTACAACAGAATTAGTCTACTGAGGCCTAGGGCAACGTGGTGTAAATCTACTGTGCATTTGGTAGGTGGTGGTAGCTTATTGCCACATCATGATGGATGATGTGTATCATCTAGAGCTTGACTCTGGAGTTGTCCCTTGTGAACATTAATTAGTAAGGCAAAATGGCTTGAGTTTTTGGATCAAAAGAGACTATACTAATAAAAAGAGCAAAGGATACTATAAGGATTAAAAAAAAAAACCTGTGCTATTAAAATCTCTACAAGTTATGCAAAAACATAAGAACTGAATGAAATTGCCTTTAAATAGTTGGGTTCTTTGAATTGCTTACCTAAAGTTATTCTTAATATGGAGAAATAAAAACTTACTCTGCAGAAATGAGAAATTTATTATAGCTGAGCCAGATTATACATATGCATGTGTATACGTGGGAATATATATGACATATATCTATGAATATATATGACATATATATATATATATAACATTATCATTGAACATGACATTGAAATAATTAGAATCTAAAACTCCTTTAATATTTAATATACTGATGGCTTTGCTAAAATTCATATGGGATATTTTATGCATAATTACTTACCAGGCAGGATTAATATGAGGATTACTATTTATGTGACAGAAACATTTGTAAACCACCTTGACCTTCTCAAAGAAAGGTTGCACTAGTGATTACAGAGTAATGTCTGCTTTCCTTTTAATCACAATCTAAGATCAGGTCTTCATTTCACAGTGGTAGAGGAAGTTGACATAACGAAAAACATCTAAATAAGTAGGTGGATGATCTCAAGAGATGGTATGGATGATTATTTAAGAGTTTTATAGCCTTCTTTTGTTGGTTGAGTTTTTTTAATCTGTATTTATTGAGGATAACTTTATGTTTATTGACACCATATGCTAATACTATGTAAACACAGGATGTCTTCATATTTAGTTAATATTCCATGTGCAGAACTTCTCAAAGATTTCAAATAAGCCTACATACACTATCCATATGTTGCTTTTTAGCAAGGGTGCTAAAAATTGTAAAGATTTTAACTTAGCATGGGGATTTATGTATTTATATATATATACACACACACACATACATATTTTAGGGGGTTATGTATTAAATACTATTCCTGTATTAGAGGTTCGTGCTTGTCATCAGTCAGTATTTTTAGTATACATGTATGTATTGCCTTTACTGTCACCACTAATTCATACTTTGTGACTGACCCTTGCATATATCCTACCTATGTAAATCTGTATTTGCACAAAGAAGTTACTAGAAATTTTGATTACTTCTTAATCATTCTTAATCAGAATTATTTAACTAATCCACTTTTAATGTTTAGAATTAAAGGATATATATATATCTCACGTATTCATTTATTTTAATAAACATTATTTGAGGGGCAATTATGAACTAGTATTTTATAAAGCATATTGTAGGATTAGGGAAAGAAGTGGAAGGGAGAAATAAAAGATGATAAAATATTGAATAATATTTACCTGGTTCTCCAGAAGATCAAATTTCATGGTAAAGACTGAATCCAAGAGATGTACCTATAAAACAATTTATACGATAATTGAACAAGCATAAAGTAAGATATTTGAGCACTTTGTGGAGAGAAAGGGAATAAATTAATTCTGCTCATGTGTCAGTTGAAAGGCTTATAGAAATATGGGTGTTCTACATGCTAAAGTGTTTTAGTTTGTTCAGGCTGCTATGACAAAATACCACAGACTTGGTGTCTTATAAACCAAAGAAATTTATTTCTCAAGTTTCTGGAAACTGCATGCCTGATCACCACCCAGAAGCCCTACCTCTAATGCCATCATCTTCAGGAATACTATTTCAAAATATGAATTTAAGAGGAAAACAAACATTCAGCCCACAGCACAGAGATAAGTGGGCATTCTTAGCAGAGGGAAATGTACACAGATAATAATATGAATAACACAGAGTTATCTTAAGGAAAAATCACATAGTTTGCTGGGGCTGGAACTACAGCATAAAGAACCAGGGTGGTAAATTGAGGCTGGTATATGAAGAATTATTACATAGAGACAATCCAGGCCCCCACAGAAAATTTCAGCTGGAGTAGACACATGAGAAATTTTTGTTTCAGAAAGGTCACTTTTGATGACAATACTGAAGACATGCTGTGAGATTAGCAAGGAAGATAATTTATGTAGTGGCCAATATAATATTAATGAGATTTCCATGAAAAATGGCTTATGTTCAAATGTAATTGTGAAATTCTCAGTCAATAGAAGCATTTTATAAAAGATTGACTAATGGGTCACTTGGAATTTTAATATGTTAATATGCACTGCGATACACATACGTGCATTAATAGTGTCTACATCATTATCCTAACTTGTTTTGCTGTAAGAAAAAAGAACTGTACGTTGCTCAAGGCTAATGAAATAGTGGATCTGGGGGGTCTATTCCATATCTATTTAATACAAAAGTGTTATTCACTACTCTAGATTCATTTCACTGGAAAAATAAAAAGATGTTGAGTGATATTCTTAGTCAGTGGCAGAGGGATGGGAAGAAAGAGAAAACTTCAAGAGGTAATTAAAATAAATGACCAACAGAATTTGTTAAATGCTTAATGTAAGGTTCTTAACAGAGAGGCTTCATGAGGTAAATGAATCTCCCTATGTTGGGTGTGAAACCATGTTTCCATACACATTGGTGCTTCATTCTGAAAAAAAGGTATTTTAACTTTTGGCAGCTGTCTGTAACCACTAAAAGATTAAAACCCATTGGTAATGGGCCAAAAATGGAACTCTGGCATAGACTAGATAGATCTAAAGAAGGGGAAAATGGAAATGAGAGAGACAATCTTGAGAAAGCAATGTTCTTAAGTCAAAGCAACAAGGAAGCTACTATACAGCAAGGGAATGAAGAGCACAGATGCTGGAGCCACATTGTGTGGGCACAAGTCTTGGTCCTACCCATAGCTAAGATTTTGTTTGGGAAATTTAGCTCTTTTATGACAGCTATCCACATTTATAATGCAAATAAAAATAGCAGACAACCTCATAGGGTTGTAGTGATCATCAAATGGTTTTATACATGCTAATTGCTTAGATAAGTGCTCAACACATAGGAAATGAAAATCATGAACAAGGACCTTCCTGGTGATTTATATATGCTATTAATCCTCACAGCAACATCAGGTGGTGCTATTATGAATTTTCATCATGGAACACAAAAACTGTCATGAAAATTTAGTAGACCCACAATTCTGTGTTACTCCTAAACTCAAGCTCCTTTAAGTACACTACATGGACGTGACAGACTTTCAAAACAGGGAGTTTGGAACCTGGATAATCTTGGCAAATCCTACAGAGGAAAAATACAAAAAGTAGCTACTAGATCAGTGTTTCTTATAGCAGGCAAACCTCAACCCCCCAAACAAAACAAAACAATTTCATAAGAATGGACTTGTTGATGGCAGATTGCAATACAAGATAAGCACATGTAAATAACAAATACAAACCAAACTTGGATGAATTATCACAATAAAGGGGAAGAAGCAGATAGGTAGTATCTACAAAGAGTTAAGATAATGTGTTTTTTTTTGGGGAGGGGGAAGTATGTGTGTGTGTGAGAGTGTGTGTGTGTGTGTGTGTTTAAATGTTTACCTTTATGTGTGTTTGGAAGATGAGAGGCTTGAGCATACTAGCATGTTCAGGGAAAGGAACCATTGAAAAGAAAAAAGGTAATAATACTAAAGAAAGAAGGAATAATACTAACGGATGTATCAAAAATTGGAATAGAAAATATCATTAAATAAGGAAGGATGTCTAGTTTCCTAAAACAGGAGGGAAGTTAAGGAATGAAGTGACCTCTATTCACTTCTGAACCCAGGGATTCGGTAACATAGATCAGTAACTCTTCCCGAGTGCTTACAATGCACTGTGCACTATTTTAAGCGCTTTCTGTAAATTAATTTATGTTGCTTTGAGGTAGCTAGTATAACTAAGAGGATAGTAGAGTAAAGAGAGGTCCTCCAGTGGCTGCTCTGGGCCATGAATTTGACAGTTAGTCTTTAGAATCCATGTACTTTACTCCGTGCACTGCCTCTCTGCCCATCCCCTCTCTGGGCAGTTAGAAGTGGGAGGCTGGATCAGCGTCTTTGAATGTGGTGGAATGTAGAGGTGTCCAAAGAAGGAGCAAGGGAAAGAATCTAACACATACAGATAGGACAAAGTGAAAATGGGAGCATCAAGAAACAAAATAGAAGACAGAAAACTAGCAAAAGATTATAGAAAGAGGGGAGGCTTAGAGAGAAAAAGAAAAGATAAATGAAGACAAATGCAAGCCATATTAGACATCAAGTCAAGTGCATTATTAAAATTAAACTACTTTAGTCATTTTGAGCACACTTGTTTTTAGAATAAGTTATCACATTATTAGGTTTGAAATTTTGTCTATTTTTTTTAAATGACTTTCTTGAGTAGCTAAAACCGTTGCTTAAAAAATTCTCTTCTACGATGCTTCTGTAACGTTTTGGGGTAATTGCACAGAAAAGATGAATTCATGTTGAGACAGAATTGGGTGGAAATGTCTAGTTGAAGGGATAAAAACTGAAAATTATAAATAATGAAATTTGGAAGTCTTGTCAATAATTCTTTAATCCCCTAAACAGATTGTATCTTTTAAAAATTATCTACATTTCAAAGGTAATATTTTGTTTCCCATGGGGATTTTTAAAGACATTTGGGCAAAGCCAAGAATAGGAATGTTATTATACAAATTACTCAATAGCAATTTTGCTCATGGACATTGTTAACTATGTATGTAGGTTAAATAATTTTTTTCCTATAAGAAAATAAAATACAGTTTTAGATTCTAAATAGCCAATTTGTTGTATGTAGTTGACAGGGTAGCCTTTTTTAGTATAGCTACTTTATTTTCAGCCTAACCTATATTTAAGTATGAAATTTATTGGAGAATGAAAAGTTAACTTTTGCTGCTGCTACTTTCAAAAAAATTTTGTAGAAAAGAGTATTAGTTATAAAATACTTAATAATCTTTTTCTTTCTTTCTCCGTACTTCACCTGAGTTCTATATATATATGGCCACGCGCAGTGGCTCACACCTGTAATCCCAGCACTTTTGGGAGCCCGATTCTAGTGGATCACTTGAGGTCAGGAGTTTGAGACCAACACAATGAAACCCTGTGTCTACTAGAAATACAAAAATTAACCAGGCATGGTGTTAGGCGCTTGTGATCCCAGCTACTCAGGAGGCTGAGGCTTGAACCCAGAAGGCGGAGGTTGCAATGAGCCAAGATTGCACCACTGCACTCCAGCCAGGACTCCAGCCAGGACAGAGCAAGGCTCCTTTTCATGAAAAAAACAAAAAAAAGAAAAGAAAAGAAAAAATAAATTGCAAATAATATGTGCACCAAGACATAAGACAGTAAGCGTTTTTTTTTTTTTTTTTTTACTCGTATGTCAGTTCCTGAACAGTTTGGTAGAACATTTCCTTAATCATCAATTAACAAACAGGTTACAGAAATTGAGTGAGAGAGGACTTCTTGGAGGATTACAATCTAATTATGTAACAGGAAGAAAACACAAACTGATTTTTATTATGTCCTACAGTTTTTCACTGTTCAGTATAAATTTTTCTCAAGGAAAGAGAGATAGATATAATAGGCTATGAAATGTTGGGAGATACTGAGAACAAAATTTTGCTGCAATTTATGAAGAATACTTGTTTTATTTTAATTTTGAGTTCCCAGTGTATTTTGTTGAAAAAAAAAAAAAAAAACCTACAAGGAAGTTTCAGTTACTCCGGGACTAATCAGTTAGCTGGCCACTTGTTTATATAAAATGGCATTTTCTTCTAGGTTTGCCTTTAGTTTTCACCATAACAGTGTCATTACTTATTACAACTTCATCCTGAGTAGAAAGAGAAACAGAACTAGCTAATATCAGCTTGTTTGGCTTTATGCTTGGTGAGAGATGTTGGCATTGTGGTTTAAAGTGGAGGTTTTATTTATTTTGAGTCGTTATTCATCCATCACTGGTTTTCACTAATGAAAAGTTAGCTGTGGTTATCTACTAAGAGATCAATTCCATTTTAAGAGCAATTTATAAAGCTTGAAGACAGCCATGAATATAAAATAGCACAATTCACCAGGTCTTCACAAAGAATACTCAAAATTGAGTATATCAATTTCAAAATTGAGTATATCAATAATCAAAATCTAATTTTACCACTGGTGTAAAGAGAAGGTAAGTTAAAAAATCCCAAATCCTTTCTTTGTTGGATTAAGTTCCTGCCTTTCTTATTATTCTTTGCTTTCATCTATTGTATCCAGCAAAGTGGTATCATATCAATGAAAAGCTAAAACTCCTAGTAACTTGTAGGAGCACATTGACATAGGTGTAAAAAAGAGAGACTTCAACTCAAAACAAAACTTTTACATTAAAAGTAAAAGGCCTACTCAGAAGTGGAAATAATCTAGATCCACTTCCCTTAAATACCAATCCTTACCATAAGATGCATATTTAGTAGTATTTTATTTCACAATATGTGAGTTATCTAGCTCAAGAAGGAATAAAGGGAGTCTTTAGTTAAATCAGAGGATGTTGTGAAATAGCACTGCAGTGTTGATAATGAAATTCTTTATATTCATCAGTGTTTTTCAGACTGAGTTCCAATATATATTCTCTAGGATCTAAAAGTCTCCATGATATTTCATTTATAAATTATGTCAGTGTTCCTACACATTCATATACACACACATACATGTACACATATACATACTAGAAGAATTAGATGACAGTCTTACAGCCAAATACCACAATTTTTTTTATTGCTTACATTTGCTTCTATCTTGGAGCCAAATGAAGAATAAATGTTTTTGTTTTCTTGTCAGTTTGAGTTTTTCAAGCTGTCTTCTAAGACCATATTCTTGGGGCCTGAAGTTTTTCAAGTTTAAGAAACACTGGGATAGGTGACTCTTATTTAAACAATTGCCGTGATCAGTTCTATGATCTTGGCGTTAAGACCTGGGTGAAATGATCAAAAATGACCTACATTTTGGTTATTAACATATCTTCCATGTTCACATCCTTTTCCTTTCAGAATTCGTAGCCTTAAAAATAATAAAAAAGGGCAGAAGATAGTCAGACTAGTAGGACTCTTGAGGAGGCTCTCCTACCCTCACTCACATCACAGCTGCTGCTTTCCTAATGGTCAGGATTACATGCCCAAAGCCTTAGAAAATTATCTTAAAAGGATCCCTTCCCTTCACCTTTTTCCTCTTATTGGCTCCAGATGCTCTCTTTTTTGTATAAAATTCAAAACTTGGTCATCGTTTTAAGAGAGATATTAAAGGTTAACACATTGTATGATTGTATCAAAGTATCACATGTACCTCATGTACAGCCATTATACATCCATAAAAATTACAAATTAAAAAAAAACTTTTAAAACAATACTTTAAAGAATAGTAAATGATAGCATAGAGGTAAGAGAATGCATTGTGGAATCCGATTGCCTGTGTTCAGATTCTTCATTCTACTACTTATTAATTCTGTGACACTGGACATGATATGTGACTTCTTAGTGCCACAGTTCACAATTTATAAAACGGGAATGAAAATAGCACTTTGTGTGTATTGTTGATGAATTCACAAACCAGTCATTAATCATATTTGATATTTACAAGTAACAATCTGAAACTAAAATTAAAGTTTTATTGAGGTAATATTTGAGTGCAATGTCATATTACAATTAGTATCATGTCTTCATGAAAAAAGTAATGGTCTATGAATTTACCAAGGATAAATGGCTGGTCTGTTCCGATATCCCTATGAATTTTTCTTTTCAGCCTAATAGGTGGCTTTTATTTTAATATTTTTAGCTGTAATAAAATTTTAAAATTCTATTAAAAAATGCAAAGAAATCCTGCTGTTCATATACAGTTATTAATTAATAACATAATTGTATCACTAGATTATTAAAAGTTCACATACATATGCCACTGTGGCAAAAGGATTCTCATTATTGAAAAGAACACCAATAAATGGTAAAAAACATAGTTTCGCATAACTTTGCTGATCATGAATAGTCAAAGACTAATGTGGGTTTAAAATGTGGGTTTAAAATGGAATTATTTTTAGTAATATCAAAGAAAATCTAAAATCATATGGCATTCAGTCTTTCATATTCTGGGGAAACCTTAAGAAATAAAAGACTTGTGACAACTTTTCTTTATTACCCAATGTCTATATTTCAAATGTTTGTGTTTCTTTAAAAGAAATATATGGGCTGGGTGCGGTGGCACATGCCTGTAATCCCAGCACTTTGGAAGGCCGAGGCGGGCAGATCACCTGAGTTCAGGAGTTGGAGACCAGCCTGACCAACATGGCAAAACCCTGTCTCTACTAAAAATACAAAATTAGGCGGGCATGGTGGCGGGCACCTGTAATCCCAGCTACTCCGTAGGGTGAGGCAGGAGAATCACTTGCACTGCAGGCAGAGGTTGCAGTGAGCCAAGATCATCGTGCCATTGCATTCCAGCCTGGGTGACAGAGCGAGAATTTGTCTCAAAAAAAAAAAAAGAGAAAGAAAAATATTTTTAAAATCAGTAATTAATAATCCTGTCATTAGAGGCAGGCCCATTAATAATTGATAATTGATATTTCAATTATTTTTCCAGGTTTATGGAAATTTTACATATAAAATATAAATGCCTGAAAAAATAAGTTGTGTATTATTCATGAAAATAACTGGAGCATTTTTAGAATGCTTCTTGTATACTCTTTGTAAGCATTCCAGAAAGCAATCTTACTGGATAATTTATAGATAACTGTCTAAAACTACTTTGCTAAACAATGGAAAAATTAATAACTTAGAAGAAAATGAAATTCTACTTCAAAGAACATATTAAGAGATTCATATTATAACTGTTAATAGAATTATTTAACATATTTCTATTATAAAAATGATAGATATTTAATTTTAAAAATTATTAAAGGACTTAGATTTACTTTTGAAACCCATCTGCTAAATATAAATAAATAGGAAATTTTGGGCTTATTTTTGTAAATAAAAAATAAATGAAAACAAATTTTAAATAATAAATAATATATATTATATAATTTTTATCTTAATCTTATATATTATTTATATATTGTATATATTATGACTATATAATAAATATAATTATAATATGTATACTATAAATATAATTATAATATGTATATTATAAATATATTCATAATATGTATATTATAAATATATTTATAATATGTATATTATAAATATATTTATAATATGTATATTATAAATATAATCATAATATGTATATTATAAATATAATCATAATATGCATATTATAAATATAATCATAATATGTATATTATAAATATAATCATAATATGTATATTATAAATATAATCATAATATGTATATTAGAAATATAATCATAATATGTATATTAGAAATATAATCATAATATGTATATTAGAAATATAATCATATGTATATTAGAAATATAATCATAATATGTATATTAGAAATATAATCATAATATGTATATTAGAAATATAATCATAATATGTATATTAGAAATATAATCATAATATGTATATTAGAAATATAATTATTTATAATATGTATATTAGAAATATAATTATTTATAATATGTATATTAGAAATATAATTATTTATAATATGTATATTAGAAATATAATTATTTATAATATGTATATTAGAAATATAATTATTTATAATATGTATATTATATATTATTTTTATAGTAAATTTTAATATACTTATATAATAAATATTATTTTTAAATAATAAATATTATAACAATATTATTTTGTAAATGATAAAATTTTTAAAAACCAAAGCTTTTGTAGCTTCAACTCTGGAGAGAGGAATGTTGTTTACATAAACTTCATATTACATTGGTGCAAACATAATTGCAGTTTTTGCCATTACTTTCATTGGCAAAACCAGAATACAAAATTGGCAAGCCAGAAATACAGAAAATATATTATTCAATTAAATGAATGCCCTCCAAACTCTTATTCTTGAATCTAAGATATTTACAAAAATCTTTCCATAGATTTTCTTTCATAAATACATGTTTGTGTATATGTATATGCAGATGTATCTATCTTTGATTATGTCCTTTTTCATACATATGCATATACACACACACACAAACACACACATATATATATGTTTATAAGTTTGCATAAATATTTATATGTGGGCATATATAATGAGGGAAAGAATCAGCTCTTCTTTTTTAGGATGCCAAAAATGCTATTTTAAAACTTTCTTTAATACCAACTCAAACAGATCCTTTCCTTCTATGCATTCTAGTTCATTGTGTGGAATACTGTAATTTATTTTTTTAGTCATGTATTGGTATACATTTAAATTTTTTCACATTGTCTTGCAAGCTCGCTATTATGAACAATGTTGTAATGAATGTTTTAGATTATAAATCTTTGCAGTATTTTCTAGGAATACATTTTTAGTCAAGAAATTCCTAGTTAAAGAAACTACATTTTGAATTTTAACAGGTATTGCTGAATTACCCTCTAAAACTTTTAATCAAAATGTTTTCACAAAATTGCATCTTAATTTACCCTTTGTCAACATAATGGATTTTAAAATTTTAATTTGTATTAATCTACCTTTCTTTAATTATAAGTATCTATTTAGTCATTTATTTCCTTTTTGTGAACTACTACTCTAAGTATTATGCTCATTTTTTCTTATTTTGTTCAACTTTTACTTACTAATGCTAAATACTTGATATAATAGTAAATGTTTTCTTTGCCTGCTGCATGTTTTGTAAATATTTCCCTCATGCTCATTTAAAAAAAATTCACTTGTGTCGTTTTTCAATTCAGGATTTAACATTTTTAAAACATGTATTCAATACTCTTGTTATTATTTCATCCCAAATCTACAGTGATACACAAAGGCCAGTAAAGAATGTTGACATTGTTTATGTGTAAATAGTGAACCAGTGCCATTGATTTTAGGACATTTAATGAGAAGATTAAATTGGATGGCCACAGAGAACATTTGTGTGTGTGTGTGTGTGTGTGTGTGTCTGTATTGTGCATGTATCTTTGGATAATAACTATTAGTTAATGGTAGAAATAGCTGATTTTACCATTTTTAATTAATGACATATTGCTGGCTGTATTTTCCTGAATGATATGTATGTATGATAGAATTTCTCTAGATGTTAATAATTATTCCAAGAAAAAAAATCTGTAGTGAAATATTTCAAGAAAAAAAAGGTTATAAGATATTCTTCTGTTAAGGATACACAATAGATCATGGAAGATTTGAAGAAGCCCTGCAATAAGGAAACCTGTGTAACTTTGTTTAATCACAATGTTTCTCAAATCATTTACACATATGTCCCTTTTCTGTAAAACACTTTTTGACAGCACACAGGAAATTCTAAAACAGCAATAGTGTGGTATTTTCTCACAAAGGAATTAAAATCTGTAATTTTTAAAAGAGAAATAAGCAATACCTGAAATGAACTATAATATTTTACAGATTATAGTGAAGCTTAAAAGTGGGGTCTATGCCTTGAGGACAGGGCTAAGACATATATATCACATATAACCTCAAATATCTTAAACTGAAGCTACTTTTACCTTTCCTTAAATAAGCTAAAAACACATCAGAATATGATGGGTGGTACATTTTGTTTCTTGAATATAGAGAAATAAAGGGTAAAATATTTTTAAGACTAAATAATGTTCACATTATTCTAAACAAAGAAATAATAGAGCACCTGTAGCTGTGTTTCAGCAGCACCTAGAAACACTTAACTACACAGAACTTTATATAGTTCACTGAAGCAGGATAAAATGTTTTACAAAACATTACTCTAGTGTTTTTCCTTGGAGTATCTTCCACCTAGCCCATTGTTGAGCAGGAAAAAGATAAAAGAAAATCTCTATAAAAACAATTTACAAGTCATTTCAAATAAGTCTCTTACTTTAACTATCTGGTAGGTGCAAAATAAAAAGCCAGATACGGAATTATATTCTGAGTCTTGTTAATTCAAAACCTGGCATTTATTTTTGTAAATGTCATAATTTCAAGTCCTACTAAGATCATTTTTGCTCCCTTAGCCCTCTTTAATGAAACTCCAAAATGTATTATGCAAACAGGTTCCAATCAAATGAGGCTTAAATCTTTCTCGGAGACAAATGCAGAGCAATTTCTGTTTATGAGTATGCAATAGATTTTAATGTTAGGAATAATATTGATTCTCAGAGGTTGTAGGAATAGCTTATGGGGCATAAATTACATATTTATACCATAGAATTTATTATGAGAACTTAAAAATTTCAATTTACTTAGCTATAAATTTATTGACCTCTAGAGATTTAAAATTTTCTTCTGAAGTTAAGCAAATTTGCCTGTAAAATGTTTACAAATTTTAAAATCTTTATAGTTTAGCAGAAAGCATGAAGACTTTCAAAAAGACGGGTTTTAAACATTGCAAAACCTCATGTATTTTACATTATTTTATATATTTTAAAGGTTACATTAGTTCTACAGTTTGGTGTGATGGTTTCACTGTCAAATGCACTTGTCAAAATTAATGACTGAATACTTAAGATTTTCATATATTGTTGTATGTAAACTAAATGTCAATTTTAAAAAGTACTTAGGTAGTATTAATTCCTTCTTTCTGTTCCTAATGCTCAGCCTCCCACCTATCCACTATCACACTGAAACAAAATTATAAAGATTACATTAACATGGCATTATTTCTTTGTCAGTGGAGATTAAATAACCTATATTTTAATGCAACAAGGAGGAAGAGAAAGAGGAGAAAAAAGAGAAGACCAGCTGTTTTATCTCTGTGAAGCAGAGAAATGATAACTAAAATGGCAACTGGCTTTAATTAATCCATATAAGTGCATATTAGAGTACATTGCTTAATGAAAAAGTGGCATTCAGCACAAACCTAGCACACAGTAAGCCTTCATTAATATTTGTTGATGGAAGAATGAAGGAAGATAGAAAGTAAAGAAAGAGGAGGGAGGGAAGAAGGGAGGGAGAGAGGTAAAGAAGAGAGGGAGAGAAAGAGGAAGGGGGCTAGAAGGAGAAAATTTGAATCCACTCCAAATGTGTTTGGAAACATTTAAGTTCTCAGAGAGCATATTTCTCTAAAAGAAAAGAGACTTCTCCATAAGTTTATGCCAAACAGCATTTCAGACAGATGTATCATGTTTATATTCTTCAGGATTCAATATTAACTTGGCTAAACAGATACTTATTAATCCCATGCAATACTAGAAGCTCATGTTCCCTATTCTGAACTTAGTAAGATTAGCCAGTAATGTAGGACCCTACAATATTCTCCTCAACCTATGATGTGTAGGAATTTGTTTCATCTAATTTTTTCTCACAACAAAATCAGGTCCTCTAGTTGTCAGTTGATGATGGTACAGATGGTTGCTTAAAATGGATTTAAGCTAGGCAATATAAGAGAATTTTTATGTAGATTATTATTTTAAGTAGTTCAATTTGTAATATTTACCTATAATAATATTTTAAAATTATACTTTTAATGTTCCTACCACTGGGGCAAACTTCCTTCCTTGCAGTAAGTAGCATAAAAAGAATAAAAACAGTGAGAAATAGGCTTTATATATAACCATTTTCACTTGGTAACTGGCTCTAACATAATAGCTTCCCGTGAGATAATGTAGATGAACAAGCATTTACTGAAATTTGAACCATGATAGATTTATCAAGTCATTCTATATTTATTTTTTAATGTGTATTCCTGGGCTACCTCCAAGCTTTCTAGATTAAAAGAGATAATTTTGAATTTTAGAAATGGAACCAAGTTAATCTGGAAAATATTAATATCTAGACATCAATCCTAGTAGTTGTGTTTGAAAACTCTGTATTATATTCATTACTTAGAAGAGAACAAAAAGTAGGGAAAGTTGATAATTTTCTAATTCATTTAAAGATGTATTATAATTTCCTTTCACTGAGAGAAGTAGTGTAATATCAAGAAAATATTTTTGACTAACAAACTGTAAAATGAAGGTTGTTTTCTTCTCTTTTTATAATCACTATCTTCCCTTTTAGCAGTTATAATCAATTAGGATTTAGCTTGGAATTATGGTCTCAGTTATAACCCATTTCTGCTTTATTCAAATGTTTTCTGAGATTCGCTTTGTAGCTTAATTTTTTATACATTGAGCTCATTATAAAATATTTATAGGGCATATTTGGCCTCACACAATACTCTTAGCATAGAGAAACCTATGCATCACCAGGGAACAATTTCTGTTTGAAGATAAACATATTTCTCATCAGTACAGAATGAATTATATCGGAAACAACTTTGTATCCTGAGCTTGGCTTTATTTCTTATTACTATGATTTTTAAAAATTATTTTACAATGTGTGAACAAAGAAGTTATGTATACTTTAATGCTTGAAAATCAGTTCCATTTTTTTTTCTCATCCATAAGTATTTTCAGATTTACTTTGATGGTACAGAAATAGAATCATGTAGAAGAGGATATTTTTAATAATTTGGAGTGCATTTGTGAGGTGTGTGTGTGTGTGTGCGTATTTTTCAGCATTATAATTCCTTGAAAATTTTCTTTTAGCCATCATTTGTCCTTGCCTGATCATTGCATCTTGAGTTTTTAATGCTGAGTGGAGTATATTTATGAATACCTAAATTTAAGAATGACTACTCACTAAGAACAAATGAAATGCAAATATCATTCATTTATAATTTAATACTTACACAGCATACATTTTAACCTGCTTACTTTTTGAAAATACAAAAAAACGATAATGGCCTGAAAAACTGCCCATTTATAGTAGGTAACACCAAGAATAGGCAATCTGTGAAGATGAGAAGAATGTTTGTACAGATGCGAAGCATAGATGTTACTCAGAAGTGAGAGGAAGAAAGGGGAAGAGTTAGAAAATTGCTTTTCAAATACATTGGCAAATCAACTGTGGAATGCAATCAACACCATTTTTTTGTTTGTTTTACATATAAAATCATTTTCTTCAGTTGTTTTTGAACTATATGTGTGGAAGCAGTGTTTTTTTGGTAGTGGTGATTTATTTGCTTCCCTTTGGCTACTATTTATATAGGATTACATTATTAGTTATTTATCAGTAGTTAGAACAGTCAAATTTTTAGGGTCAATATGCCTGGTGTGTTGGTTTGTTTCACTGATGCATAGCAGTTGGACATACTATTTTTCACACTTTATTACTAACTTCAACATTCTCAAAGGAAGCATTGAAGAGAAAATTGAGGCGGGACAGTACAATTTCTTAGCATGCCTAGAAAACAAAAGATTAAAGTAAGTAATATATATATCACATGGGCAAAGGAAGAGTGTACTCCTGGTTGTATACTAAGAAGCCTTGTATTGCTGGATTTTACAGAGTGTATCCACAGACAAGTTTTATTAATCTTTGCCTACCTGTCTTGCATTTTCACAGTGAGAACATTCAATAATTCAAAGCACATTCATATGTTGTTATCTTTGGAGATGAGAGGAAGATTGAATAAGTGTTAAAATGTGCACTGATTTTTACAGTGAAATTCAGAAATTGATAAACATTTTTTAACTTCAAATTTAAATTGAGATTTAGATAACGATATATTTAAACATACATGTTAGCTCATATTATTTTGCTAAATGAAATACCTAAATACAAATTTAATATCTTAGGATACATTTGATATTTTTCCATGGCAGGTTGTTAATATAAAAGTTATTTCTAAAAGCACCACACATACCTATTAATATGAATAGTAAATACAAATCCAAATTTAAATAATCTAAAATATTATTTTATTGATAACATTAAAATAGTAATATTTACATGTATTTTTAAGTAATCTCAATTTTTCATGTCATATCTAAGAATTAGAAGAACATAAATCCAACATAGTATCTAATTCACACTTGGAAATGTTCCTGCTGCATACTTTCTATTCAGTCTCTTCTCGATTTATTCATTCAACAAATACTCATTTTGTGCCTGTAATTTGCCAAGTACTGTTTTAGGCATGAGAACAAAATGAATAAATTAGACGCAGTCCATGAGCTCTTGAAGCTTATAATGCAATGAGGAAGACAGGATACACCAAAAATTGTGTAAGTAGATAAAAGCTAGTCAGGCACTGACAGGTGTACTGACTTTGACAGAGTGATAAAGAAGGTATCTAGAACAGTAACTTGAATGAATTGATGGTGCAAGCCTTTAGAGGGGGTGGGGATGACAAGCACCAAGACAGTAGGGTGCTAGGTGTATCCATGGAACTGCAAAACCAACGCTGCTTGGGAGAGAGAGAGAGTGCCAGGGTAGTAAGAAATGAGACTGGAAAGAGTTCCAGAAGGTAAATTACCTAGCGCCTTTATAAGGAAGAGTGAAATAATAAATCATGCGTGATTAGGCAGATGATGAAACCATGGAGTACCACAATAGTAGTGAGTATGCAGAGCAAATCTAATTTGGAATTTTTTTTTATATATACTTATGACATTTTGATATGTGTACACAATTTTTCCATTAGATCATGTGTAATGATCAAACCACAGTGATTAGTAAGCCCTACATTCGCTTTGGGTCTGCCATTACTGTCTTAAAATTCTCAATAATTTTTGAGCAAGGGAGCCTATACTTTCATTTTACTCCAGGCCTAGAAAATTAGGCCTAGAAAATGAGGTAGCTGGTCCTGCTTTCTGCTCCCACTTAGAGGATCTGTAAGAATAATAACATTTGTAAATGATGTACTTTAAAAAGTGTGACTTACAATTTCTGAAGCCCAGAAAAATTATGAAGTGATTACTTAAGGAAAATTTTCATGCACATAAATACAAGCAGAGCAGGAGAATAATGAGTTAACACAGTGATCTTATTTTGTGAAGAGATTAACTGAGATAAGTGGAATTTCTTACAATTTTAGATTAACATTATGTTATTAATCTTCATAAATATCACATCCTGAGTTCCCATTACATGGAGAGGGAAGCATTTTTAGATTATTAAAATGAGGCATAGAGCAAATAAATTATAAACTCTCCAAGGAAGTTCCTATTCAAGGGCTTTAAAGTAAGAAATGGCAAATAGAAATAAAGAAAAACTTTATTTTTCTTTAAACTTTAGTACTGAATTCTTGGTTTACCATCTTCAAAAAAAATCTGTAATAAAACCCTACCCTTTCATCTATGAATTATAACTTTTTAAAAACATATTTCTTTACCAACATTTTAATACAGTAGATTCACTAATATTTGTTAATTTTGAATTTGAAGACATATCGATCGAATGCATTTCCAAATGTGAGCTTCTTAAATAATAATTGTTGTTCCTTTTATTGACATGATATAGCAGTATTACATTGTAACACTACATGTAATTGTGATTTTGGTAATATTAAACTGTGTTTGTATTAAGATTTTCCTCTGTAGCTATAAATGATGAAATAGAAAGTACCAGTAAACAGGAGTATTTTTTCACACTAAAAATGTCATATTTTTAAAAGTTACAATATTTACATTTCAAGATGAGAAAGTAGGGTTAATAAAAACTGCTATTATTAGAGTAATAGTAACAAAATATACAATAGCATCAGGTTTTTTTAAAATATTTAATGAAGTCTTCCTCCAATTATTTATATGACAAAAATTTAATTCACAAAAAGTGAATGATTGCTTTGAAAAATTGCCTGATTCGCTTCTTCTGCCCATTCTCTCAAAAGAAAATGTTTAGGTAGAACTAACTTACTGGGAGAGTGTGATAAAAATAAGCATGCTTTATTCATGTGCCAGGCTGCTCTTTCTTAGCATGCAAATAAAACTGCATGAGGGCTAACAGCTGCTCTTAGAGCACTGCATGTCCCAGTCTGCTAGGGGAACACAGCTGGAGAAATGTACAGAGCATTTTCATCATTGAATCAAACACAAACTAGAAAGCCATTTAGTACTACATATGTAATACTATTACTATTGAAAAGTAGAGTTTCTGTTCTCTCCTTTTTTCTGACACCCATTTTAAGCTGTGCCCCAATGGTTCTTTACAGGAAAGTTTATAAAAATACATAACTATTTCATGGTATTTCATCTTGAATTTTTTTGGAATACAGAAAACTATATTTTTTCCTTCCTCTTTCCTTTTCTCCCGCTCTCCTTTCTTTCCTTTCTGTCTTCCTAAAAGTGTTTCTTTTATACCTACCAAATTTTAAACCCTGCTTGAGGCAGTGAGGACCGTATGGTGAGCAGTTGAGGTTGATGCTCATAGAGCTGCATCTTTTTTTTTTTTTTTTTTTCTGAGATGGAGTCTCACTGTAGTGCTCAGGCTGGAGTGCCATGGCTCAATCTCAGCTCACTGCAACCTCTGCCTCCTGGGTTCATTCAATTCTTGTGCCCCAGCCTCTGGAGTAGCAGGGATTACAGGCATGCACCACCACGCCCAGCTAATTTTTGTATTTTTAGTAGAGACAGGATTTTGCCATGTTGGCCAGGCTGGTCTCGAACTCCTGACCTCAAGCAATCCACCCACTTTGGCCTCCCAAAGTGCTGGGATTACGAGTGTGAGACACCACGCCCAGCTAGAGCTGCATCTTTCAAGACCGTAATAGCATCTACAAACAGACCTCTTCAAATGGAAGACAAATGAAAATTTATAAAATGAAAAAACTTTAAACAGAAACAAGGAGAGGGAGAGGAATGGAGACAGAGGAAGGGGATGAGACAGAGAGAGAGGAGAAGAGTGGTGAGAAAAAAAAGAGAGGAAAGGAATGGGAAAGAGAGAAGAGGAAGAGAGAAAACAAATCTCAAAGCTATTTGGGGAAGATGAAAAAGAGGATGTGAAATTTCTTGTTATGAGCATTTATTGTCATGAAAATTTTAATGACTATTAAAAAATCCTGCACCCAATTGCTTTACACGATCCAATCTCCATTTTTTTTTTTTTTTTTTTTTTTTTTTTTTTTTGACATGGAGTCTCGCTCTGTCGCCCAGACTGGAGTGCAGTGGCATGGTCTTGGCTCACTGCAACCTCGGCAACCTCCACCTTCCAGGTTCAAGTGATCCTCCTGCCTCTGTCTCCCGAGTAGCTGGGACTATAGGCACCTGCCACCACGCCCAGCTAATTTTTATATTTTTAGTAGAGACTGGGTTTCACCATATTGGCCAGGCTGTTCTTGAATTCCTGACCTTGTGATCTGCCTGCCTCGGCCTCCCAAAGTGCTGGGATAATAGGTGTGAGCCACCGTGCCCGGCCGTATGATCCACTCTCCTACGGATATAATTAAAAATCCACAATCCTTAGAACTTCAGCTGTCAATAATTCTTCCCCTGCTGCCTGACACCACAAGCATTTTGTAAATACTTTGGCTCTAAATAGGTGATATGGTTTGGCTGTGTTCCCACCCAAATCTCACTTTGAATTGTAGCTCCCACAATTCCTATGTGTCGTGGGAGGAATTGAATCATGGGGTGGGTCTTTCTCTTCCTGTTCTTGTGGTAGTGAATAAATCTCATGAGATCTGATGGTTTTATAAGGGGGAATTTCCCCACACAAATTCTCTCTCTTGCTTGCCACCATGTAAGATGTCCTTTGCTCTTCTGCCAAGATTGGGAGGCCTCCCCAGTCATGTGGAACTGTGGGTCAATTAAACTTTTTTTTTTTTTTAAATAAATTACCCAGTCTTAGGTATGTCTTTATTAGCAGTGTGAGAACTGACTAAAACAGTAGGGTAAGGTTGTACCAACTTTGGGGAAGATAGTAGTGACCTCTTGTAACTCTACAATTGTTTTGGACCATTTATATAGTTGTGAAATAGTTCAACCTGAAAATTTGCCAGCAGATTCTGTGTATCTCAATCTAGCCATACTTCAAGAGTAGCAAGCATTATAAACAGACTAACCTAAAGGAATGTGAGAAATTTCAAGGGCACCAGCAACCTATAATTTAATAAAGAAGTAAGGAAAGCACAATCTCAGTGAGACAGGAGAACTTTCTAGAATACCTGGGGAAAACTATACTCAATTTCACCATAGCTCACAAGTCTTGTCATCCTGTAGTTTATGATTATGAATGCAGGCCTGTTTTCAGCTCTAGGACAGCCCTGATAATTTCATCTCAATTATAAGTTATATTTCAAACATGAAAATAGAAAGATTCAGAGGTCAGGGCCAAAACCAAAGGATGATTTTGAGCTGATTTACAGGAGTCATCAGAGAAAAAAGAAGATAGAACTGAACTATCTAGGTTTATTTTGGGCAGGATCACAAAATTGAATCTTGAAACATTAATGTGAGGTTCCTTTTCTGGGGGTATTTATATGAACAGCAGATTTTTTTTAAAGAAATAAAAATATGATATTGAATTTTTGCAGAGCAACCTAAAAACATCTTTACACATTTTTCTGAATTAACAGTCTCTTACCTCTTATATTCTAAGGAATAAAATAGGGATTTCTTAACTCTTACCTTAATTAGAAAGTATTTATTGATGTTTTCTGTCAGGAAGCAAATAAACTAATGTCACTTGAGAACTATGTTCCTGCAAAGCAATCCAATGCATTTATTGTCTACTTTGTTTTTGCAGATACAGTCACAGATGCCTGTTCTCTTGTTAAGCAGATGTCTAAAGAAGAAAACAATTATAATATTTAGGCTGAAAAGATAGAATGTATACTTCACATAAATTGAAAATAAAAATCACATTTCCCAGAAATGACCCCAAACAATCAAGCAATGAAAATAGCCTAACACCCATGGGATACAGGACAGCTGGTATAGCTACACTCTATGAAAGAACAGTATCTGTCACAGTTCAAAAACTCATTCAGGTCTTTCTATCCTGAAAGCTATTATAATTCTTATTTTTCTTATAAAGTGTGATGTTGCTGTTAATTGACATCAAGAAAATCCTTACAACTTGTGTCAAATGACATAAAGTAACACAGATTTTTTTGTCAAAAATGTTATCTAACATTGAAATATTTTCACCCAAGTATATGTACTCAATATCACACACAATGATAGACCTATGCATATTAATTTGTCCCTGTGGAGAGTTTAGCAATCTGTGAAGTTAGAGGGAGCACAGTTCACACAAGACCACCCTCACTTCTGACACCAACTACAAATTCAGGGTTATCCCGAAACTACCCTCATGTTTGGTGATTTGCTAGAAGGACTCACAGAACTCATTGAGAGCTATTATACCCATGATTATGGTTTACTACAGAAAAATGATATGGATTAAAAACCACCGCAGGAAGAAGTACCTAAGGCAGACTCCAAGAAAATACCAAACATAGAGTTTCGGTTGTCCTCCCCTCGTGAAGTCAGAACAATATGACTTTCTTAGCATCAATGTGAGACTGTACACATGGAGTATTGTGAATCAGGAAAGCCCACTAGAACCTCGTTGTGCAGAAGTTTTACTAAGGCTTCTTTGTGGAGGCATGATTGCTGTCATCACTGATCTAAGGAGGTCTAGCTATATTAACCAAAATCTTTGCCCTACATAATACTGTTGGTCTTTCTGGCATGGTCAACACAGACCCTAAATATTATCTCTTCCCCTTCCTCTCTATCTCCATTCCTCTCCTCACTCTCCTTGTTTCTGTTTCAACTTTTTTTCATTTTATGAATTTTCATTTGTTTTCCATTTGAAGAGGTCTGTTCGTGGATGCTATTATGGTCTCGAAAGATGCAGCTCTATGAGCAATGACCTCAACTGTTCACCACATTGTCCCCACTATCTCAAGCAGGTCATTTATTTATTCATTCATTTTATATTAACTTACCAAACAGTTTGGGGCCTATGTGCCTCATCTTACTTTGACTGACATTGGTCATAGAAAAACACATAGTCATAGAATGTTGTGATTAGTAGGTAATCACAATATGAAAAAATATCCATTCAAGATGAATCATCAGCTCTCCCTGAAGGGGGTGACTTCCAAGAGGGAGAAAACTTTGAACTGCCTTTGAGCTGATCTGTCTGTCAAGCTACCTACTGGGTTGATGTTATATGAGTGAGTCTGCCGGGCTACCCAGGCAGGTGAACAACATAGGGAAAGAAGAATAAAGCAACATGACATATTTCCAGTAACATTTAACAACAAACCACGTTTAGACAGATGGGAAGAAAACTTAGACAAAAACAAAACCAAACAATACCACAGTGGTTCTCAAATAATAGAAGGCAATAATGTGGGCAAGGCAGACAGTCTGTCATCTGTTGTTACAGAGTTGTTTGTACATAAACCTTGTACGTCAGCACCTTATTTTTTCTAAAACTAGGCTTTGGAACTGCAAACCTGAGGGATTAAAAACTTGGAATAGTAGTAAACAAGCCGACAATAGTAAGAATCCAATCACCTTGCACAATACAACGATATTTCACTCTGCCTGGGAATGCTTTCTCAGGTGTTATACTGCCCATTGAACACGACTTCTACACGGCATGTCTGTTGATCTTGAACTGTTTTCTGTCCCAACTATGCTTTCTTATATACTCACCAACATGTCCCAACAAGTGTGTGACCTTTATTTAGTGCAGGCTAGACATTATATTACATTTCTTATTTCTTCCCTGGGCAAACTCTATTCCCCTGAATATCAAGGCACATAACTCACTTTGTCCAATGTTTCAACAGAAAAAAATCACCAGAGAATTTTATACACAGTATATTAAACCCAACTTAGAACATAATGAAAAATGTAACTTTATTCTGGTCTCAGAGTCTCTCCATAAACTTTACTCAGTGGGGGTTAACTTCCGTTCTTCCTCCATTAATACATGGCTGGCCCCATGCGTGTTCAGCATATTCTTGGACAGTATACATTCTTTCAGTCGTTTTAAGAAACAACATAGTCACCATTCAGCAAATAAACTTCCAGTACATGACTACATTAAAAAATAGAAGTAGCTATAAAAGAAAATATTTCTTCTCTCTGTAGCTCAGGTCCGTGTGTTAAAGAAAGCCTAAGCTCTCTCCCTTCTTTTAATCCCTATCACTGTCTGCTTTTTTTTTTTTTTTTTTTTCTGAGGCAGAGTCTTACTCTGTCACCCAGACTGCAGTGCAGTAGTGCCATCTAGGCTCACTGCAACCTCCGCCTCCTGGGTTCAAGTGATCCTCCTATCACAGCCTCCCAAGTAGCTGGGACTACAGGTGTGCACTACCACATGCATGCCTGGCTAATTTTTTGTATTTTTATATGAAATGGGTTTTCACTATTGTTGCCCAGGATGGTCTTGAGCTCCTTGGCTCAAGTGACAGGCCCTCCTAGACCTCCCGTACTGCTGGGATTGCAGCTGTGATCCACTGCATCCTCCCTTTAACTAGTTTTATCTTGCATTGGTTATCTATTGTTTGAGCAATGAATTACCCCCACATTTAGCAGGTTACTACAAGAAAGATTAATGTTCTCATAGTTTCTGTGGGTCGCCTGCAAACTGAGCATGGCTTCCCTTTATCCTCTAGCTCTAGGTCAGGGTCTCTCACAAGGCCATAATGAAGATATAACCTAGGCTACTATCCTCTCAAGTACTGGATTGACAAGGGGAGGATTCACTTCCATACTCACTTTGTGGCTGTTGGCAGGCCTCAAATCCTCACTGGCTATTGGTCAGATAAATCAGTTCTTTGCCATATGGACCTCTTTACAGGGCAGATCACAATGTGATATCTGGCTTCTCTCACCACAAACAGGTAAGAGAGCAGAGCCTGAAATGTAAGCATGGACTCTTTAACCTAATCTCAGGAGTGACATTCCACTATTCTGTAGTGTTTTACTCCTTGGTAGCCAGTTATTAAGCCCAGCAGAATCTCAAGGTGAAGGAATATGACAGCCTGAATACTAGGAGATGAGGATAACCAGGGAACATCATAGAGGCTGCCAGCCACAATCTCTGTGGGCCAGGAAGCTTTTAAAATTTGATTCTTTGCCTAGTTTTGATCCTTTATGATCTTTGGGAAATTCCTGTTGCTGGAGACATCTCACCTCTGGTTACCTTAATCAGGCAATGAGTCTATATTTCAGTGGTCATTTAGATTTCTCCCTTAGCCTTTGGGCCAAAAGGTGGCAATAATCTTATAACCTAAAACAACCTCTCTCCTCCTAGTAGTGTATACATGGTGCACTGAAAAAAATCTATATCCCTTACCTCTACAGATGGTAGGAGTACAAACTGATGCCAGCACAGCAACTCTCCAACTTATATAGTATTAAAAATGAGCATTTACATATGATGCCATATAATTTAGTGTTTGGATCTCCTACTCCCCTGCCACCCATTTGTGCACTCTCTGCTCTTATTTCTTATGGTAAAACAATCCTGTATTTCAAGTAAACAAATTTAATCAGTTTAATATAGAAACAAATACTCTAGGAAAATTAAGTTTTATTATAAACATATTAATGAAAATCAAAATAATTTAAAATATAATAATGGCTTTCAGAGAAAAGTGTTTTTGCTTTCCTTTATTATTTTTGCTAATAGTCATAAAAAGATAAGGAAGTTAGCCAATAATGTTATCAGAAAACACAGCAAACAAAGCTTTTAGATGCCCTTAAACTGTCACCAAAATCAAGTGTAATTTACTTTCTTTTATGTATTACTAGCAATACTTATGTTACATTTTTCAGTGTTCCCATACTATCAGGGAATGTGTATATTCCACTGAGCTCTGATTATTTGGTAGTGGTGTTACATTTTAACATAGTATGGCCATAAAGTTGTACTAAAAAATAGCGAAAATTTTTTATTCTGTATGAAGAAATAAGCTATTTCTCCATTCTTTTATCTAAACACTTGATAACGTAGGATAAACATTAACCCTTCAATTAACTAAATATAACAATTGGCAAAGAATTCACGTTAGGAAAGGTACAAAGCAGTAAATCTACAGATTGTCGGTCCTAGGATATATAGCTCTTCTAATAATTACAGAAGTCTGTAGTATTTCTTAATTTTTCAGCATAGTTGATAAAGATAATATGGATAGACACTCAAATTGTTTTTATTTTACTTCAAAGATCAGCACATTTTTGAACATTTAGAAAATACCAGATTTCTCTGGCATGTAATTTCTCTATTTAAGGATAAAAAATCTGATGAACTCTCAAGTCCCTATTACCTTAAATTGCAAAATGGTTTTAAAAATGTTGAGCTAGTTACTTCTTGAGGAAGGAGAAAGAACAAAATAAGTATATTCATAAACCTTCTCTATTAAAGTTACACAGACTTTAAAGAAAACATCACCCTTTGTCAGAAGGATAGAGTGCAAAAATTTTATCCCATTCTATAAGTTGCCTGCTCACTATGATAATAGTTCCTTTTGCTGTGCAGAAGCTCTTTAGTTTAATCAGATCCCATTTATCTATTTTGGCTTTTGTTGCTATTGCTTGTGGTGTTTTCGTCAGGAAGTCCTTGCCCATGCCTATGTCCTGAATGGTATTGCCTAGGTTTTCTTCTAGGGTTTTTAAGGTTTTAGGTCTTTCGTTTAAGTCTTTAATCTCTCTTGAGTTAATTTTTGTATAAGGTGTAACGAAGGGGTCCAGTTTTAGCTTTCTGCATATGGCTAGCCAGTTTTACCAACATCATTTATTAAATAGGGAATCCTTTCCCCATTGCTTGTTTTTGTCAGGTTTGTCAAAGATCAGATGGTTGTAGATGTGTGGCATTATTTCTGAGGCCTCTGTTCTGTTCTATTGGTCTATATCTGTTTTGATACCAGTACCGTGCTGTTTTTGTTACTGTAGCCTTGTAGTATAGTTTGAAGTTAGGTAGCGTGATCCCTCCAGCTTTCTTCTTTTTTATTAGGATTGTCTTGGCTATGCAGACTCTTTTTTGGTTCCATATGAAACCAAATTTAAAGTATGAAATTTAAAGTAGTTTGTTTCCAATTCTGTGAAGAAAGTCAATGGTAATTTGATGGGGATAGCACTGAATCTATAAATTATTTTGGGCAGTATGGCCATTTTCACAGTGTTGATTTTTCCTATCCATGAGCATGGAATGTTTTTCCATTTGTTTGTGTCCTCTCTTACTTCCTTGAGCAGTGGTTTGTAGTTCTCCTTGAAGAGGTCCTTCACATCCCTTGTAAGTTGTATTTCTAAGTATTTTATTCTCTTTGTAACATTTATGAATGAGAGTTCACTCATAATTTGGCTCTCTGTTTTTCTGTTATTGGTGTATAGGAATGCTTGTGATTTTTGCACATTGATTTTGTATTCTGAAAAAACAACCCCATCAAAAAGTGGGCAAAGGATATGAATAGACACTTCTCAAAAGAAGACATTTATGTAGCCAACAAACATATGAAAAAGAGTTCATCATCACTGGTCATTAGAGAAAAGCAAATCAAAACCACAATGAGATACCATCTTATGCCAGTTAGAATGGCGATTATTAAAAAGTCAGGAAACAGGCCAGGTGTGGTGGCTCACGCCTGTAATCTCAGCACTTTGGGAGGCCGAGGCGGGTGGATCATGAAGTCAGGAGATCGAGACCGTCCTGGCTAACACGGTGAAACCCTGTCTCTACTAAAAAATACAAAAAATTAGCCGGGCATGGTGGTGGGCACCTGTAGTCCCAGCTACTCGGGAGGCTGAGGCAGGAGAATGGCGTGAACCCAGGAGGCAGAGCTTAGAGTGAGCTGAGATTGCGCCACTGCACTCCAGCCTGGGTGACAGAGTGAGACTCCGTCTCAAAAGAAAAAAAAAAAAAGTCAGGAAACAACAGATACTGGAGAGGATGTGGAGAAATAGGAATGCTTTCACACTCTTGGTGGGAGTGTAAGTTTGTTCAACCATTGTAGAAGACAGTGTGGCGATTCCTCAAGGATCTAGAACTAGAAATACCATTTGACCCAGCAATCCCATTACTGGGGATATACCCAAAGGATTATAAATCATTCTATGATAAAGACACATGCACACATATGTTTATTGGGTTACTATTCACAATAGCAAAAACTTGGAACCAACCCAAATGTCCATCAATGATAGACTGGATAAAGAAAATGTGGCACATATACACCATGGAATACTATGCAACTGTAAAAAAAGATGAGTTCATGTCCTTTGCAGGAACATGGATGAAGATGGAAACCATCATTCTCTGCAAGCTAACACAGGAACAGAAAACCAAACACTGCATGTTCTCACTCATAAGTGGGAGTTGAACAATGAGAACACATGGACACAGGGAGGGGAACATCACACAGCGGGGCCTGTCTGGGGGTGGGTGGCTAGGGGAGGGATAGCATTAGGAGAAATACCTAATGTAGATGATGGGTTGATGGGTGCAGCATACCACCATGGCACATGTATACCTATTTAACAAACCTGCACATTCTGCACATGTACCTTAGAACTTAAAGTATAATTATATATATGTATATATACATACATATATATATTACATATCTGTCCTCATTAGTTGGAATACAGCAGGCTTTACTAGTGTCTCTGAAGTAAGGAGGAACCAGGAAGTGAGCTGTTTTGTAATGGAGACCAGTTATATCTAATAGCAACAGTGTCTATAAGACTGTAGCCTATTGGATGGGAAGCTATCTTATGCAAATATGATGAATCTTTTAAATTCTGAGTTCAGTGCAGTCTACAGCTAAACTCAAATCCCGGCTCATACTAACCTTGGTCCTTGGGCATGTTTATGCTTCAGTTTTCTCATCGGTACATGGGTTAATAACAATACTCACCTTGACAGTAACCATACTGCACAGTGCCTGACACATATAAGTGCTCAATTAACGTCCATTTCTACTTTCTGAAAATATATGGTATTAGTGTGCAAAAAGTTGGGCTACATAACTCAAATCTCCTTTGTATCTTAGGTAAGACCGCTTCTTTCTCTGGATTGTTTCTTCTAGTCAAATGCACAGGAATTTAGTTGATCTCCCAAGTTATTTTGGACCTTAAATTCTGTTCTATGCTTGTTCATTTTCTATGTAGTTTAGATTTAGTTCATTGGACTGATTTATGTTCTGTGTTCTTTTAAAATTCAGGAAGATGTGTATAGGATAGATAGAGCAAATATATAAACACTCAGTTTCATTTACTTTAACATAAAAACGAACAAGTTTCTCATTAGTTATAATAACCTTAAAATTGATGTGTTTGGGAAGCAACCTGCATAGTCATTAAAAGCAGGAGTTACAGAATCACACACACAAAAAAGAAAGAAAACATCACTAACAATGAAAGCAGTAACTAATAAATATAAGTTGTTTTTAATTGTGCAAACAATTTGAGATTTGAAAAGTATTTCTGGACCAAGATGGTGACAGAAATTTTAGGGCATCAGTTTGGTCTTGAAGTTTAATAAGATTTAATTGTCAGAAGTATACTGTAAAGTGTATTCTTTTTCTTCTTCCCCTCTTCCAAACCACAATAATGTAAAGAGTATGTGATTATTATCAGTAAGAACAATTAGACCAGAATTCATCAGAATGGATATCATATTAATTCTGTCCTGGTTAACTGTGATAATTTAAGTCTTTGTGTATTTTCACTTGTTCAATGAGTCACTGGGTATTTTAACAACAAAAAATCGGAACAGTGTTACACTGAGAATAAGCACTCTTGAAATGCCCAATACTTTTGAAATAATGAATACCTGTTGTTAGGTATGAAATTAATAATTATTAAGTTCAGTAACTCATCTCCTTTTAGAAAGTCCCACTGTATCTGTTATAAAATTTTAAGAAATTTTCGAGGTCGGCGAATTTACAAGGAGCTGTATTTATGGCATCTTTCTGGATCCTACTTTCACATTCTATCTTTCTGGTTAAGTTCATTAGGGTTTCCAGCAGTGGTTATCTATGGATCTGAAACATTGTCAGAGATCATATGAAAAACCTGAAACTGTAAAATAAGGGTAAAGGAATGGTAGCGATTGTAAAATTAAGAACAAAAATCAGATTTCACACAACAGAATTTGAAAGCTTGAAGTAATAATTTTCAGTGTTTCAATAAATGAATAAAATATTATTAGTGAAGGGAATTAAGAGTTTGATATTATCTTGATGAATTCAAGGTAGCTGAAATTAGCAAATCTGATTTTGTTTGCATACTGGTAGTGTATCATCTAGTGGGAGAATCAGGTGAACTAAATTCTCAGAGACTGATGTATAAATCAAAGTATAAATATACTGTGTTGGTAACTTACAGGGCACTGCTTAGATTTCTTTTTTCTCACAATTCTCTCTTAATGACATCTTGCAGAATGGCAAACTTCTCACATTTTTTGACTGGCATATTCCTTCTTGAAACGTGTTAATACCATTACTTAGGTTAGTGTCAACTGTCACTGGTTTAGGAGTCTTCCAATCTCTGAAAGTTGACATTTCAGATTTCTAACTTAATTCATTGAGTTGTAGTTAAACTCATACGAGGGGAACTTTAATTCTTAACATGTAGTTAAACTCATATGAGGGGAGCTTTAATTCTTAACATTAACCTCTCAAATGTGGGTCACTATGTACAAATGATGAAAACTAACTCATGTTTTAAATGATAGCAATATGAATGGCAAAAGACTACCTTAGCATATTTTTAATAAAAACTGCTATTGTGCTCAAAACTCCTGAAAAAATCACATTTTACATAATCAGTAATGAAATAGTTAATATTTCTATTATGAAATATTCTGATGTGTGAAGAATTGTACTGAGTAGAGCCCTAACTTCTACTTGGTTGGTGCAAAAGTAACTGTGGTTTTTGGCATTACCTTAGTGACAAAAATATACACACATATATATTTTGTTGTTGTTGTTTGTTTGCTTGTTTTTTGAGACATACTCTCGCTGTGTCACCCAGGCTGGAGTGCAATGGCGTGGTCTCGACTCACTACAACCTCTGCCTCCCGGGTTCACACCATTCTCCTGCCTCAGCCTCCTGAGTGGCTGGGACTACAGGTGCCCGCCACCATGCCCGGCTAATTTTTTTGTATTTTTAGTAGAGACGGGGTTTCACCGTGTTAGTCAGGATGGTCTCAATCTTCTGACCTCGTGATCTGCATGCCTTAGCCTCCCAAAATGCTGGGATTACAGGCATGAGCCACTGCACCCAGCTGAAATATACATTTTAAAATATATATTTTAAATAATATATTTTAAATCTCTCTCTCTCTCTCTCTCTATATATATATATATACACCTATTTAACAAACCTGCACATTCTGCACATGTACCTTAGAACTTAAAGTATAATTTTATATATATGTGTATATATACATACATACATATATACATGTATATATATTACATATCTGTCCTCATTAGTTGGAATACAGCAGGCTTTACTAGTGTCTCTGAAGTAAGGAGGAACCAGGAAGTGAGCTGTTTTGTAATGGAGACCAGTTATATCTAATAGAGAGAAACAGTGTCTATAAGACTGTAGCCTATTGGATGGGAAGCTATCTTATGCAAACATGATGAATCTTCTCTCTCTCTCTCTCTATATATATATATATTTATATATATTTCTATATATATTTCTATCTCTATATATATTTCTATCTCTCTCTCTCTATATATATATATACATATATATATATATAGAGAGAGAGAGAGAGATAAAATGAGAAATTACATTCCTAGCAACTATTTTAGCTCATCAAGACCTATGTGAATAAATCATTGATATTTTTACATGAAAGAGACTATACCATAACTTTACTTCACTAGTTATTAGGCCAAGTAGCCACTCTTGAAAAAAGAGCAGGCAGGCAACAAAGAGACCAGTATTGCTTACTATTGCAGTAATACAGTCATGAGATTATGAGGGCCTATACTTTAGCTGCCAATTAGGAGGACATATTTTAGAGGAGTGAAAAAAGAAACAATAGTTTGAGTGTCTGATTATAGAAGATAAATATTTTTCCCAGCAGATAATTCCTTTATCTTTGCTAGGCAAGATATCAAGGTCTGTTAATGAACAAGATTAACTAGCATAAGAGACTTGAGTATAATGACAAAGTTTCTTTTATACCTATTGACTGAAAATGAATTATGGATTTAGCAATTAAGTGTTTGTTGGTAACTTTCAAGATCATTCAGAAATCAAACTGCAGTTTATAAAGCCCAGAGTTAAGTGATTTTAACAATTTGATACTTGCTGATCGACCTTCTACCAGGTTTTAGATACCATTAACATATAGAGTAAAAGAGATAATCCTTGCCCTCAATAAACTTATAGATCATAAGGAAGAGATACAGACATATAAATGGTGTAATACGTCATATAAAACATTACACAATGGTGAAAATGTAGGAAAGAGTAGAGAGCACAAAGTCAGTCTGCAATGGCTTCACAGACTATGGCCAAACCATCTCTAAAAGGAGAAATACAAATTCATCTCTAAAATAAGGGGTGGAAGGGAGTTTATTTCCGAAAGTGCGATAGTAGGTTCACAGAACACATAGGTTTGTGTAAAAGAGCATGGTGTGTTTTCTTGAAGATGAAGTTTAAAATGAGGAGTGATGTGATCAAATATCAAACATGTAATTGGAATCTGCTTATCATAGGTATGCAACAGATAGAACAATGAGAACAGTTGGACACAGGAAGGGGAACATCAAACACTGGGGCCTGTCGTGGGGTGGGGGGAGGGGGGAGGGAATAGCATTAGAAGATATACCTAATGTAAATGATGAGTTAATGGGTGCAGCACACCAACATGGCACATGTATACATATGTAACAAACCTGCACGTTGTGCACATGTACCCTAGAACTTAAAGTATAATAAAAATATATGTATATATATAAAAATAAAAAAGACAAATGTCTCTACCCTTAAGTAGTTTATAGTTATAAGTGAAGAAAACCTTACATGAAAAAGTAATGAAGAAAGTGATAGTACAACAGGCAGTATAGTAGAAGACTACTGTCTTCTAAATTTCCAAAATTATTTAGATAACTGCAGAAAACCAACAAGTATTTCTCAATCTTAACAAACCTCACTCATCAAGACTTTAATCCCAAAATGATCCTTTCATTTAGACATGGAGAAAGCTTTGTAGAGTTTATACAAATTGTTAGAATTTGACATCTTCAGTTTATTTCTCATTAGGCATTGCACAATCTTCAAGAACAGAAACTTAGAAACGTTGTTATATCTTTGGAAGATATTTAGCAATTTATATATTACATTTGAAAAGAATGGGATCTTGATGAGGTAAGATACTTTTAGTTTAAAAAGCATCTTTTTTTTTTTTTTTCCAAAAACACTTAGCTAAAGGACACTATTGTCCATTAGGTTTACAAAAGAGATATTTCAGAACCACGTTCAAATATAGGAAAGAAGAAATCTTTTTTAAAGAATGTAGAATAAGCATTTATAAGGAATAAATATTCAAATTGATCTGCAGTAAAGTTAAAGTGATATTAGTTTTGCATCAGTCATCTATATTAATGTTGAAAAATCAAAGAGAAAATGGGAGATTTTGTTATTGTTGCTTAAGCAACCATAAGCATTCTGGTTATTTAAGTCACTGTTTCTTGTACATACTTTCTGAGAGTAACTTGAAAATTTTTACAAGGTGCATAAGTGATCATTTAAATGTATTCAAGTAATAATCATGTAGATGATAACCTCATGGCCTGGAAGAGATTATGGCAACCTTGTGTATGCTTCAGGACATTTGTGATCATGGCAAGGTATCATTAGTGTCCTGGACATTTAAAATATGCAGTGTATATCCTAAAGATTCACATTGGAAGCTTTCTGGGCACTAATTATGTTATGGCTTTAGGACACTCAGAAAAGATTTTAATTAAATAAATGCTAATGAAGATTGAGAGAAAATAGCTCATAATTTAAGCTAGTGCACTCCCTTATAGTTATCAAGAAACTGTTTCTTGCATCTAGCTCCCTGTGTTATATTTTTGTGTAGGCCATGAAGATAGATGAACAGTGATATTTCTGGGATGCTGCTGCTCATAAGGCACTATACGCAAGCTGGAGAAAATCTGGCAGAGTGCAGAATCGACTATGTCTAATTCTGTTTCATGTATATAGATATCTCATAATTCAAAGGTTCTACAGGCAACCCCGCAGATAGACAGTAAACTCTTGCCTTTTGTCTAGTTGGCCTTGGTCTATGTTCCCTCTTTATCTTTTGTCTTCATCTCTCTTTTTGCTCCTAATACTGCTTTGGCTTCCTGGTACATCTGCTCATGTGGTATCTGCCTAGTTTCCCTCAGTTTTATGGTTTCACTCCTTTGTATTATGACAGCTTAATATTTCTATATATGTATCTATGTATGTATTAATTTATTTTTGAGACCAAAATAACTTTGCTTTCACCCAGTTAACAAAGGAGCTTTAGATATTATAGAAGTTTTTCACATTCCCTTTTATAGTAAAGAAAGAAATATTGCCATGAAACAGAAGACAAACAACGGGGGACATTTAAATGTTTGGGAAAAATATGGGGGTAATAATTCAAATATAAATACAGGCTTAAAACTTACTTTTATTAACCTCACTTTGCCCTTGGAATCTTGTACTTTGAACTGGGGCCTGTCCAGCATCTTTCTCATTTCCCACTCCAGCGTTACAGACCAAAATACCATTCTGTAAATGATTTCTGCCTACCAATTGATAATACGAAACTTTATTCTCTTACACTTACTTTTCCCACTGTGTGTGTGTTTACAAACATTCTGAAGAAATGAAGATCATTAAAATGAACTGTATGCCATGAGTAGTTATTTTCTAAGCCAAGTATTTATGGGGGCGGTATAATGTTCTAATGTTTAAAATACAGTATGACAGCAGTAAAATCAATAATTGAGTTGAGTGGGATTAATCTCCCAAAGTCTTTAAAAAAAGTTATAATTGATAAGAATGTCAATCAAAGATAGAAACACTTGTAGAATGCTTGGAAGTCTCCTAGAATATAAGGTCATTAATAGAAAATGAACTGAATATTTGTTGTGTATTTGAATCCAGGTAATAAACATTTATTTTCAAGAACTTTATATCCATAAATCACATCTTCCTATAACCATGAAATGCTCTTCTAGTGTTTTCAGTTTCTTACCTGCTCCTCTTTCCCTCATGATATTACATTTTTTGCACATTTAAGCCATGACCAGTGATGACCAATAACAATCTCTGTCAGTCATTCTTCAGGCATCTGGCATCTAGCTTTTGGAATAAAAATGCCAGGATTCCCCCACTGAATTTCTTTTAAAGTTCACATTCTTCTTTTACCTAAAGGGCAATGTAGAGAAAAATAGTGTAAGATTTCAAGATAAAAGTGAAAGCTGAAGGAATTTCAACAGAGAAGATTCTCATAACCATCTTAGCCACCTTGTTGTATGTATATAAAACGTTTAGAAAGTTTACAGAAACAAATTTAATTACATTTCAAATTCTTTTTAGTATCTGAAAGAATATTCTCATATATTATTCTGTACTCATATTTTAATCAGAGTAGTTTTCAGTCAGAACAATCCACTGATTCTCTTTTCTCTTCCTGTAAGGAAACACTTCCCCATCTTGCCAACTCTACCTTGTATTGGCAAGTGTTGTTTCTAAATCAGATTCTTTTTGAATGCACTAAGCAACCATTTTCATACTAAGTTGCCATTTAGCTTTGCTTTTATGCCTTATGTCTTGTATGGAAGCTATTAAAATTTAGTTGACTTCATAAGAAATATATGCCCATACTGATATAAATAAATGAATAATAAACAGGAAAAAAGAGACACATTTCCCAAACAGAAGAATCCCAAATAATTTATGTGGCTACTCCTATCTCAAAGAAAAGGGGCACTTGACATCAGCCATGTAATCAACGTGGACATTAGTAGTAATAAATCATGTTGATAATATGGACACTTAATATGATAATGTGATGTGATGAAAATGGCACATCTCTTATGTGGTCTTCCTTCTAATAACCCATAACTCCAGTCCTGTCATGAGAAAAATACCAGATTAATACCAAAATGAAACATCCTACAAAACAGCTAACCAGTACTCCTCAAAACTGACAAGGTTATAAAAAAATAAGGAATGTGTGGGAAACTGCCACATCCAAGAGGAGCATAAAGAGATATTCCAGCTAAATGGAGTATGGTAGCCTGGTTGGAATTCTGGCACAGAAAAAAGACATTAAGTAAAAGCTATGGAGACCAAAATAAACTGTGAACTTTAGTTAATAATAATGTGTCAATATTGGTTCATCAATTGTAACAAATGTATTATACTGATATAAGATGTTAATAATAGCGGAAACTGACTATAGGATATATGGGATTTTTCTACTGTCCTCTTGATTTTTCTATAAATCTAAACTAAATATTTAGTTGCTGATATACTGTTATATTTGGCCTGCAGTGCCATTATGCCATCCTTTTTTTTTACTGTATTCTTACAAGAAACTGGCATTGCTGGCAATAATTCACTTAATCTCTCCACACATATATACACATACCTCAAAAATCAGAATTATTGTACTTATCATAGAATTGTGAATAAATTTAATCAGTTCAAAATGATATTTAACAACATTAGTCCAGTGTTCCTGGAAGCAAGCATTCACTTCTTCCCACATGGCCAAATCTTTGTTCATTTTCTCTAGATGGCTAAAGAAACTATCTCTTCCATTGATTCCTAACACCAAGCACATGTTACAGTTGACCCCAGGTAGATGAATACTCTTAATTTCTCCCCTAGGTCACTCTGATGACTTAAAAAACAAACAAACAAACAAACAAAAAAACACTCATCTAAGGAAAAAATAAGACTCTGAGACCTAAGATTGTTTTCTAAGCCAGTTCAAAGGTGAAGTTCTGGGTGTTGAAGGCTCCGCGGAGAGAAATGGAGTAAATTTTTGGAAACTGGAAATTAAAATCACAAAGTATATTGATGGCCCATAGGCTAACAGGTCAAACAGTGTGGGTTTTCCAGTAAAGGGTCTTTGCTGAATATGTTAGTTGCCCCACTCAGGATGACGGTGCCCCTGTTGTCATTTTTAGTAAGTCACGTGTGCCCCACTGTCAGCTGGCTAGCAGCTCATGTCAGATTTCAGCATCTGGGTGCCAGCCAGTCTCTATTGTTCTGAATTTTTGGCGCATACAGGAAGCACTCATTGTCATTTCATGAGGAGGAGTGCAGTTTTTATCCTTTCTCTGGTTTTCAGCTCTTCTCTGCTTTATAGCATACCTATGCCTTTCTAATTTCTTTAGTTTTCCCTCCGTTTTTCAGTGAGGGTCCTAGTCTGCCTGGAGAGTCAGGTACCTGATTCCCTTCTCAGGTATCTGGTTCCCTCTCTGTGGGACTTCTGAACAAACTTCCGTCTGTGGCAAATCACTGGCTTCTGGAAATCACAGTTATTTGACCTAATGCTTAAAAGTGAATGAGGAACTTTTCCCTTTTCAAAAATGCTTCCTTCGCCCCAAACCCCCATAAAAATTATTTGTGTGAAAGTAAAGCTGCAGAAAATGTTCCTGTCCACTTATTATAAAATTTTCATCTGGATAGGTACATAGGATAAAGGAGATACAAATTACAGCAAGATAGGCTAGGGAAGAGAAAGCAAATCCCTAATTTTTTTCTTAATGGAGACTTAGACTCTATACTTTTTGTTAAAGGGAAAGACAGTAGTCCTAAGTTTTATGGTCCAGGCAGCCTTGACATTTCCTTTTCCGGAGCGTGATTTTATCTGAATATAGTTAAGAATGTAATAGGAAGAAGGTTTCAATTCACTAGGACCTAGTATGGCAAGGAAAACCCAGAGTTTTTGAGACAAATGTTAAATATGGCCCCTGGGTTTATTAAAAGTCTTTGATTTCCTTGGTGGCCTCTGCTTCAGAGCAAGCTCTAGCATTCTAAAGTAGAGTTCATCTGGGTGAATATGTCCATATTAGAAGGACAAGTTAAACAGAATAACATCTCTAATAATACTAAATTATTAAAGCACTAAAATAATGGGAATTAAGGGCTCCACAAAGCATTATAAAATGATATGTTTCTTCAAATTCTGCACTCATTTATTATAGCACGTAAATTATTATTCTGTTTTAAAATAAGTTATGAATTTCAAAATAATACATTAACAGTATGGTTTTGCCACCTAACAGCATTCTCATTTATTTATGTAACAAATAAAAATGCAAGACCCTCATAAACATAATTAAATATCACATTTTCTAGGATATGTGCACGCAGATTCAGTTATGTCCAAAATAATGAAACATTATAATTTTTATGTATTCACTTTTGACTCTCTGTTTTCGTTGTTCTTTTACTAATTACAATTCAGAATATTATTTCATTGATTTGAACTTCATTAGTTTAAACTTAACAAGTGTGAGTCTGAAATTACTCCCCCTCCAAAAAGATTAATGCATTAACACAAACTTTAGGCCACAATTTTTGTCCAAAGGGAAAAGTTTCCAGCAGAATAAAATAATTGAACATGTATTTATTGCTATTTTAAGAAAACAGTGTTTTTTTTGGAAGTATATCAAGGGAACCCAGGGAAATGAAAAATATTTGTTACTTATAAATGGTATAATTAAAAAGATTTTTCTTCCAATTTTTTTTTTGCTCACTAATATAAATATATGTGATTATCATAGTTATTTTACATTTTCTTAGCAAATAATGGTACACATAACCAAAGGTAGTATTTCAAAATGCTACAGTCTTAATAGAGTTCCATGTTTCCAACCCAGAGTTCTTATCTTTCTATTTATGCTCTGTTAATCACTAGTAATTACTGCACTTTCTTTTCCTATGTTATTATTGGTAGAATAAATTTCTGTGCATTTAAAAAGGCCAAGTACAAGTGACATTTCATATTAAAGAGCATTCTTCCTGAAGGTACAATGCATGATTTCAACAAATTATATTGTAGTAAATATTTTTAAGTTGTTTTATCTTAATCCAGTCCTAGAAATATGTGTTTATTGTTTTCTGAAAGCAAAGAGACCATTACTGGAAAACATAAATTGTCTACATGGTCTTAGTAGCTAACAATGTATAGCCCTGCAAATTGCAGAAGTTCAGTATGGTAGTGGCATCTTCATTTAATATTGTTGCAATAGCCAGTCAACCATTAAATAAAAGTTCCTGAAATCCTGGTATCTCCTCTTATTCTTTTATTTTTAATTAAAGCTGCAGAGAGTCATTGACTGAAATGTCTTCTATCCTTGTTGCTTTTTTAAAAAAAATTTACCTCAGTCTTTTATACTCCTCCTTAATCATGAATGCAAATAAAATTCAAAGTGTAATCAGCAGCTGCTGAAAGAGAGCACTGAGCAAACTGGGTTGCCGTGGAAACCATGAAGTCAGTCCTTGACCAGACAAAGAATAATACCTGGTGTGTGTGTGTGTGTGGTGTATGTGTGTGCACATGCTTACCAACAATTTACAAAGAACAACTAAAAATGTTTCAAGGTTTATTTTCCCCAAACTAAATTATTCATTTTTAGATATTTACATTACAGATGAATGAATACATTCGACTATTAAATTTGTAAGCAATTGCCTCTCATTTGAGACTGGATAGTCTTGTCCTAGATGAAGCTACAGGTATGACAAAAGTACTATTAAATTGAACTGAGCACAATAAATATTGAAAGCCTTCCACTGAAAACAAATAAATAATTAACACAATTATTTGGTCTATTATAGCTGTCATTATCCTTGCTTTCACTTCTCCAACAGGCGTTGCAGCATTTTAATTGTATTTTCTCCTGGGAAAGAATTATCTCCTGCTTTAAGCTGCTGGGGGAAAGTATTGTTAAGCTTTTTAAATGTTGAATAGAAAGGTCATACCACTGAGGGATTTTCAGCTGTGAGTAAACAAATTCAGAGGAAATAGTGCTCCACATCACTCTTATTCAACACAAATGTAGTTTTAGACTGACTGCCTCAATGTTTGAGGATCTTAATTTGGCATGTGTAATGACCATTGCTAGTAATAGTATGATTGGAGCCCAAAATTATTAAAACTCATTAATAGGCACATATAAAAATAAGGAATCGTTCAGTTCTGCAGCTGTAGTTTTATTCTACATTGTAAATACCTTGGGGGAGAAATGCATTACTGATTAAGAAGAAATAAAAGCAGTTGCTTTTGCTGGTAGAGACTCTGAATTTAAGTTTGGGACATATGGACAGATCATATACCAAACGCCAAAGCACTGAAAAAGTGTTTCATCTTTCCCTCTGTCCCCCTTTGCCAAGAGGCAAAGATGGTAGCATTCTTTTTGCACATGTCACCTCATACCTAGACAGTGGCTCTTTTTTTGTTTCCTTTTTATCAGATGCTCTCTTCATCAAGTGTGCAAGATAGGTCATTGTGATTCCCTTAACTTTACAGCTGAGAAAAAACATAAGCATTGAAAAGTTCGGCAACTTGTCTGAGATCGCTGAAGAAGCTATTGATGGGGAAGAATTTAGAATTTAATTCTGAAAGGAGTATCTTTCCATGGTTTTACATTTTTCCTGACTTAATGAATCTGGAATTATGTGGGGTTGGGAAGAAGATCACTAATTGATTGAAGTTAGAATATAGAAATACTATTCTTACTGGGCTGTAACCTGAAATGTTTCGTTAAAACTATACATGCTGCCTCAACTAACAGAGCAAGAGAGAATGTGGTCAGCAATTTCTTTGCCTTTTTTTCCCGAGTTTTCTTTTGCTTGTTTGTCCAGTTTTTTTTTTCTATCTCATTATTTTGTAGGTAGTGTTTTTGCTTTCATATCTGTACTTTATTGTTATATCAGTCACTTTCCCTGATTTGTCTTGAACAATCATTGCAATTTCATTTTGTTCTAATTTGCTTTACTTGGCAATTACATTAAAAATGGCAAAGTATTATTTTTGTCAGTCTAGAATATAATCAATTTATTTTATCTGAGTTTTTAAACAGATTATGAATATTTCTGGAGCTTTATTATTTATATCACAAGTCAATTTCTTTGGACTTACATCATTATAATAAAATATAAAAATATTTAAAAACATGAAAAATTACTATGATGATGGAACTTATATCAGATTGGCCAAGTTTCTCATCTAAGTACACTTCTACTGTATTCATCACTATCTGCTTCATGGAGAGGGCAGCTGTTTGTAGCACACTTACGCAACTTTAATTGATAGGCAGTCATGTATCACTTAATGATGGGATATGTTCTGAGACATGCATCTTTAGGTGATTTTGTAGTTGTAGGAACAGTATAAAGTCTATTTACACAAACCTACATGGTATAGCCCATTATATGCCAGGGTTATATGGTGGAGACTATTATTCCTAGGCTAAAAACCTATACAGCATGTTACTGTGCTGAATACTGAATACTGTAGGCAATTGTAACACAATGATAAGCACTTGTGTATCTAAACATATCTATATGTAGAAAAGGCACAGTAAAAATACAGTATTACAATGTTATGGGTCAACGACTATCAGAAATGTCACTGGTTGAGATGTCAGTGGCATGACTCTATATGGCAATATAGAATGACAATTCTTTTAATATTTAAGTTACTATGATTCTGAGCCTGATTCTCTGAATTTTAAAAAGTTCACTCTTCTCCTTGGCTGCTGTCATCAGATACTCCAGAGGAACTCCAAGGCAGTTTCTTCATTCCAAAGGGATTAGTCTCAGTTTCTATTCTGGAGTGTCCCATCAGTCATCCTAAGCGTTTTATTCTTAATTTTGCAGTTAATCAGTGCTGCATAGGGCCACACAAAATTTAGGGCTGTCTTAGCAGTGTGGCAAATAAGTTTATTTACCTTTACTGTTTCCACTGCCTTAACAGCAGTGTCTCACATATGTCAGAGGACATAGCATCAGGTACCATCGGTGGAAGAAATGTGCTCCCCTACGAAATTTTTATAGGTAGTGGCACACTCGCCTCCCACTCTACTATTACTGAAGCAAGTTCTACAGCAATAAGCAATCACAGTAGTCAATATCAATGGTTCTTAAAGCGTTGTCCCAGAGCAGCAGCATCACCTGGAGATTTGTCGAAACTATTAATACCGGGCACCTTCCCAAATATGTTATGTGAGAAACACTAGTGGTCAACACCAAGAATATGTGTATTACTGAGCCCTTTAGATGATTCTGATGCATGCCAAAGTTTGGGAATGATTTGTCTATGTTGCATTTTTCGAAGTCTTGTTTTGTGGTTATTCATAATAAGTGTGTATGTGTATGCATGTGAATTTAAGTGTGTTCTCGTGTGCACATGTTGGTGTTCGTAGGCTGTGGTCACCAACAGTTCTGTCTAGATTTTTCTGGATACCTACCTTTTCTCTCCCTGGAAGGCACAGACTTATCGAAGTCTCATTGAACACTGAAGGGAATAAATGAAGACTTAGCTTCCCACTGTGCACTGGCATGCACTTTAAAGAAAAGGTTACTTTTTCTTAGAAAAATTGGTGTTAAGAGTCATATTTGCATAGCTAAAGAGAACCTCAAGGTGACTTAACCAAAACAAAGATAATGATGACTTGACCTCAAATAACGAAATGCCAGCAATTTAATCTGCTATAGCACATTAACTTAATGTGAGTTAGAGAGCTATAGCTGTATAAAAAGGAGTAGAGGAGACTGGATAATACTGGGAAAGGAGCAAAGTCATGGATGCTTACACAACAAACACATGGATGCTTACCAAGATCAATTAACAATATGTTATATTCCTTTTTTGTGCCACACTCTGCCCATGTGGATTTCTTTTTGAAGTTTTGCATCTCAATCTATTCAAAATATCTCATAACTCTTCACTGCCAGATAATTCCACAATTTCATCCTGCAGTATAGGACCTAATTGCTACTACTGTCCAACAGACCCCCAAGGCAGTGTTAGCCATATATTAAAAGCATTTTTTGTTTGTTTTATGTTATACAGAATAAATTTTTATTAATGGCCTCAAATCATTACCTGAAAGAGGCAGATGGCAAACTAAACCATTTTTTCAAAATTCCTCATAGAAATGCTAAATGAAACAAACAAGCAAAGTATGGATTTTTATTAAAACTATGAAAAAAATTTTAATAACTGAATTATAGCATTCACAAAAATTAAGATATGTTAAAACAATGGAAATTTGAACTTATTTGTAATTTTATTTTATAGAACTTTTGGTAGTATTGTTATATTATTGTAATATTGTTTAAAGAAAAAAAAACTAGCACAGTAGGAAATAAGTTTAAGGGATTATTTTGCCAGTCTTTCTCTGTTAGATTGAATAATAAACTTGCCATTCAGGAAAGTCATTGTATATTTGTATGCCATTTGTGTCCAGCCTGGTTTATATTTGCTGATTTGTTGACAAATTTGGAGCATGTGGTAAACTTTTCTATCCCAAGACAAGGACTGCACACTTCAATTTAAATCTCAGATTCAAGTAAGTGGCACTCTTTATATTTAAATGTAAGCACATCCTATACCAGTTTTATAATGTTACCACCTCTTCCCTGCTTTGGTAGAGTCTCTTCAATATTAGCTGATTTTATCCATTGTTAAGATGGTGTTTTCAAAGAAGATAAAAATACATTTTGAATATGGAAATATAATTTTTCACATTCCTTTGAAATCTGGAAGAGAAATGTAGTAAGGAATCAAGTTGCTTGAAAAAAAATCAAAAGAAAATAACAAGTTTAAAAATCCAGGATCATAAGAAGAAAAAAGACATTTAATCTTACAACTAGATATTTTAAAAATAGATAAAACAATGCCTTATTTTCACCTTCATTCTATCATTTTCAGCCTTTTTTACACACATGGAGACAAGTACTATGTCACTGACTATTATCTAATATTGTGATAATTTTTCTTACTAATGCCAAGTTATCATCCACATAGTGAAAAACAGATATAACCTTCTTATGGTTTGATATGTTAATGAGTTTTAATATAAACTTTAATCCTTTATTTACATGTAAGATGGTAAAGATGCAGTTTCAGAGTATCTTTTGTTCCTCTTTTTCAATTATTTCTGCAAAGTAAAGTGTAGGTTTTTTGAACTATACCCAGAAGAGTAGGCTGGAATCATGAGCCCTTACTGCACAAAGTTCCACCCCTCTCTCTGTGGTCTAGCAGTGATGAGGTTGCTAGGTTGACAAAGCAGTGCTGGGTTTTCCACACTATTATGTTTCATTCATAGGTTCTTCACTTGCCCACAGAGGTTAAAAACTAACTTTAAATATGATAATAGATATACCTAATGCTAGATGACGAGTTACTGGGTGCAGTGCACCAGCATGGCACATGTATACATATGTAACTAACCTGCACATTGTGCACATGTACCCTAAAACTTAAAGTATAATTAAAAAACAACAACAACAACAACAACAAAAACATATAAAAAATGATAATAAATTGGATAGCCTACCAAATCAAAACTTAGTATTTCTTGTAAGTTTTTTCCTCACAAAGAAAAATATAATACATTTGACTTAAAACAACCTGAAAGCCTTGAATAATTCACTCTAAATTCCAAATTATATTATTGAACAAATTGATTTCTACTGTTATATTTGTCTCTGGAAGTAAACAAACAAAAAGCATAAAGTGTGTTCTTTTGGGTAGCATGATCTTAGGACTTTTATATTTAATTTGCTTACGAATACAAGAATATGTATCCGCTGAAATTTCTTGCTACTATCTAGCTACAGTCTGTCCTTGTAACTCATTTACAAACTAAACTCCTTTCCAATAGTATTATGAAAGAACCCCCTTTATGCTCCCCTCATCTCCAACAGTCACCTTTTGAATTCACACTCTTAGTTTACGACATGCTGCTTTTCTGAATTCTTTGCTGCCTTAATGATGCCATCATCTTCGGAACTCATTAAGGTCCCACATAGGTTTCTATGTGTTGCAGTGACATCTTTATCTCTTAGAGCAGTTTGGAGACCTGCAGGGGTGTAGAATTGCTACACATGGACTCTTATGCAAACTGAGTATATCAAGCCTCACCCAAACTGAAAAGGAAAAGTATTTTGAAACATAAAAGAAACATATGTTCGAGTTATAGATGTTGTTTTATGGAGGTCAGATCTGCACACTGATTGTTTTCTATCAGCAGCTTAGAGGTAGCTGACCATGGGGATTTATTTATGAGCTTAAGAGGTCTGGAGGAAGAACCACACTGATCATTCACTTGATTATAAACCTCCTGTTCTCAAAGGAAATAATAGTGATCAGAATCAGCCACTGCGTGATTGAAGTAGGAATATAAATGAAGGAACATGGATTTCACTTTAATGCTGCATAGACTAGAAAAAAAAATAAATGAAAGAGTAGCATATCTGAAGATTCCACTAAGCCTGAAACAAGGTCTTCTAATGCAATAATCTGAACTTTCTAAGTAAACAATGAGAAGAACCCAGATTCTACCACCCTCAATTTCTAACTACGCCTTTTCAATTATAATTACCTTTTTTATTTCTAACTTATTGTTCATTAATAAGAGTATTAATTTCCAGTTATATTCGTGCATGATAAATATATGTTTCTCATTGATTTCAAACTGTTGGGTAAATTACTTTTCTAAGGCCAAATAGAGTGACAGTGAAGAAAGCACAGAATATCTTGCCCTCAAGTTTCTCATCTATTGCTTTGCTACTGAATCTTGCTGTGTTTGCAATAGTTTTAATTCATGCATTCTACAGGTAAGATAATTAGAATCAGGTCATTCCTTTCTTTTAAATTTTGCCAGATTAAACACAAGTATCTGCCACGAGGATCATTATAATAGAAAATTGTTCTGAGTTTAATATTCTGGACAGAATTTTATAAATCCGAAGTAAAAATGTTTTTCAATTTTATAAAATATTGGTAATGAGAATAAGCATGCAAATAAAAACAAGAAGGAATTAAAGGACATACAGCTCTATACAATTGAAGAGAAACTTGCGAAGAGACCAAAAGAAACTGGAAAAGTGACTGAAGTGTGTGAGTGTGTATGTATGTGTGTGTGTGTGTGTTAGAAAGACAGAGATTTCTTAGACATCTTAGTATATTTGGTCAATGTCAATTACTACTTCCCAATATAGAAATGGGATTACTTATGCTTGACAGGTACATATTTCAGTGTTCCTGTTTCAGTTAGTAAAGCTTTTAACAAAAAGAAACATAATGTGACCTACAGTCACATAAAATATAAGAGCATGTATTATTTAGAAGAAAAAGTCGAGAGACACTTGGTTCCAGAATTCTTTGAATTTTTTTTTGTTGTTGTTCATTCCCTGATGGTCACAAAATGGCTGCAGCAGCATCATAACTCACATGCTAACATGACTATGTTTCAAAACAAGAAGAAGATGAGGGTGGCCAGGAAAAATAAAAAAGACATAAAGTAAAACATCTCTATGTATGCGTTATTGATTTTATCAGGGCTGCTAACCTTGAGGAGGGCTTCCTTAAGTCTCATTGACTACAACTGTGTCAATGAACTCCCCTAGCCTCAAACTAGTCTGGGAAGAAGAGTATTTGTTTATTTTAGCCTCAGAAGTGGGAAACGGGCAAGGGGAAAGAATGGAAGGGGAAAACATTATAATATTCAATGAACAGCACCCGCCAGAATTCTTATCTGCATTTAATATTAAGTTTATATTTCAGGTATACAGTGAGCTCAGGTAGGATTGCTAGGCAATTCCATCAAAGTTTCATTTCTTGTCAAGATGAGTGTGTTCAAAGATGATTTTTACTCAATTCGTCATTCCCCTCCATTTTTAGGAAGTAAAATGACATTAAAAGTTGATGCAAATAGTCATGCTGTAAAATTCAGACTTTACTGACATTTTTTAATTGTATATGTTATACCTTCAGTTTTATTCTTCAATTTTCCCCAAAATAAAGAAGGATGTTAGTGTGCTTCAGTGAATCTTGTGCATTGAATTGCCAGATTCAATGAAGTTTCAAGTAAACTTCTCAAGTGAAGTTTACTTAAAACCCTGTGTGGATTATTAAAATTTAATAATATGAATAACTGGAATAATAAACTAACAACAAAAGCTAGATTTAACTTCACCTTTTCTCAAGCACTCTTAATACAGTGTGCATTAATTTAAAGAATCTTCAAGAAGCCAATTTTTCTGAATATTTGCTGACCAGTATGAATAAATTACTAGGGGTCATATCTATACTTTACAGTAAAGTGACTATATTTATTAAACTTTGCTCAGCAATTGCTTTTATGAGAAATTTTAAATATTTTTCTATTTTTTCACTATTTTCCTACTCATTCACTTTAGAATTGGGAATGTCTATATTCATCACCATTTGTTTTTATTTGGACTTAGTTCAACTACTGAGAGGCAATGAGTTTGCCAAAGAAATCGTGGCTTTTTTTTAGTTGTCCTTCCACACCATTGAAATTGGTAATCAGTAAGCTCTCTGCTATGTGTGTCATTATTGCTTAAATCACTGTTTAAGGTAGAATACTTGTTCTACTTCAGGAAATAGAAAAGTTCTCCAAACTCTCAATTTGTAAGTTGAACTAACTTTTCTTCCTATTACATACTGAATTTTCTTAAGGCATCATATATGTACATTTTTAATGTTTAAAAATATTTTTAAGTTATATAATTCTAAAATTATTTTAAATATCCTAATTACAAGTATCTTTCATTTAGCTCATTCCAAATAAATGCTTTTCTTTACCCAGTAAATTTAATGGAATTTCAGTATATTAAAATAACTGCATTATAAAAGAAATTGTTACTACTTGGTTGACTTTGGTATCAGAATGCTAGTAATACTTCAGCAAAACAGGTGTGTATTCAATCTGTTCTGACACTGTATAACCATTTGCATTGCACTTGATCACATAGTAGAAAGAAGCCATCTTGCAAAATTTCACCAAAAAGTAAATTCTATCTCTAGAAATACCAGGAGTTCTTAGTAATTTGAGCTTGCTGAGGGGCAAGTATGTATAATGTAAATGTATCAATCAGGTTAATGCAAGGAGCACTCTTCCATTTGATAACATTTGAAATGCATGGTAGAAATACAGAAACATAATTAAGGCAAATGAGTATAAAATGTTAATATTCCAATCTGGAAGAGAAAAAGGTTTCAAGATTTCTCCAACTTTTACTGAAGTCTGAAATGAGAAATTCAAATTATTTGGAAAAATGAGTTGTTTCATTTCAGACAAAGGGAGAGTTCCTAAATTCAACATGACTGACATTTTGGACTGGATGCTTCTTTGTTGTGTGGGCATCCTACGCATTGTAAGATGTTTGACAGCAATTCCATCATGCTCACTAGTGGCCAGTAACATGATTCTCAGTCCTGATGCATTAAAAAATGTATGCAGATATTGTCAAGTGTCCCCTGGGGGAGCAAAATTGCTCCTAGTTAAGAGCCACTGGACTAATTGTTGAATCAAATTATTTTCAATTTTATGATGATTGATTTGGACATTTTATGTATTGTTATGAAATATGTTAACAGTAGTATGTTTTTCATTCTATAGATATGTCAAATATTAGTTTAACGTTTTTCTGTTAAGAAAGACATTCTAATTAAACATATGTTCTATGCCATATACAAAGATGAATGAAACATAATTCTATTACTCAAAAAGCTTTAAACTTTCCTCACTGTATTTTCCAAATACAGTGATCTTTAAAAAAAAAAAAAAAGTATTCTGAGAAGCATGTTTTTAAACTATCACCTTATTAATGGATAAAACAAGGTCATTAAATATATAATCCTGATACCAATTATATTGATAGTTTCTTTTTCAAATTATCTAGACCACTATCATCTTTACTATTTTTTACCTGAGTTCATTGTGCTCACAGACTATTTTTTTTAATGTACTCCTTTCTCAGAGATTTTTTTTGTCTGCTTATTGTTTAAATTAAGATCAACAAAAAGTTTATGTTTAGTCAAAGCTCAGCTAGATATTTTCATGGAGAGAGTTTACTTCGGCATGAAATGCTGTCGTTTACTGGAAAACCTCCCTGCGTGTGTAATTTGACAGCATTTTAGACTCCCCAGTTAATGAGGTTAGCAGCAGCCTCTATCCTCTGGGCCTAGTCAAACTGAAGCTGTCTCAATGTAGATTGTCATAGCTATGTTGATTCATTTGCTTTTTTGGAAAAATAAAAAATTGGACTTTTCAAATGGTAAGGAAATATTCTCCTCCGGGTCCTCCCACATGTGCAGATAGTAGGTTTCTGACTGCCTGCTATATTCTGATAAAGTATTTGTGTTTCCATGGAAGGAAATGCTAATTAGTATTTCCTTGTCAATTTTCTAGATATTTGGAATGATATGTTTTTCCAAAAGTCACATATTTTAAATGCTAGTATCAGCTTCTGTAGGAAAACATAATTATATAATGAAATGGAATAGCATTTATGTTAACTTGATGGTAATTGTAATTTCACGGGGCCATAAGTGCTCATAGAAATAGCCAAAGAAGGCAGGAAGGATTAGATCATTCTTAATTCTACAATATGTGACTTTTCAACACATATATTTTTGCTTTTGCTAACTTTTTTCCTAATGACTTTGTTTTAGTTTGTTTTTCAAAAATAAATTTACAAAATTTTGCAGAAGCCAATTTGGCTAGTTAATTTAAATGCAAGTTTGAAAGTATGTTATGCAACAGGTGAAATAAAATGCTATTAAAGGCTGGGTGTGGTGGCTCACACCTATAATCCCATTACTCTGGGAGGCCAAGGCAGGTGGATCACCTGAGGTCAGGAGTTCGAGACCAGACTGGCCAAAATGGCGAAACCCCACTTCACTTATAAAAATCAGCCAGACATGGTGGCGTGTGCCTGTAATCCCAGCTACTCAGGAGGCTGAGGCAGGAGAATTGCTTGACCCTGAGAGGCGGACGTTGCAGTGAGCCAAAATTGCACCACTGCACTCCAACCAGGGCAACAGAGCAAGACTCCATCTCAAAATAAATAAATAAATAGCCATTGTAGAAATATCTCTTTTAATTTTATATATTCATCAGGTTTTTCTTGTTTTTTTTTTTATGCCTAACAAATACCTTGAAATTTCAGGGGGTTACAATAAAATTATTTTTCTTATCTGTGAGTGGGCTGGGATTTTTCTGATTCAGGCTATGAAGGGCCAGCTCAGATGGGCTTCACATGTCTCTTATTTGGGGACCAGCGGCTAGATAGAACATGCTTTTCTGATAGATAGTAGACGTACCAGAGACAAGGCCAAATCCTGGCTACTAGCATTCCATTGACTATAGTAAGTCATATGGCCAAGCTTAAAATCAATGGATAGAAAAATAAACTCCAACAATTCTAGTGATGGGCAATGCAACATAATATGCCAAAGGGTATTGACGTACAATTCTATGAAAGAAGAAAGTGAAGGCTGGGAACTGCTTGTACCATAAAGGGCTGAATTATCAAAGCAGACTAGCAACTCACAATACTGAACAGTGGCATTTAGTAATGATGGGTAAAAGGCGCAAGTGAAAACTAAGCAGAGATACAGCAATCTTCTCTAGAATATTCCCCATCCTGTCTGGTGCAGCTACCAAAATTATCTTTTTCCACACTAGAACACATTTTGCTTTTTAAATGACAGCTAAGCACCCAGAAAGTGTATGACTTCTTAGACACTTGGCTACCACATTGAGGTAGACACTACCTGACAGCTTCTATTCTCCAGTCAAGTGCTTTCGAGGAATCCGTAAATGCCTGGTTAATTCACAAATAGGGCTTACTTACACTAAGCAATCTAGTTAGACTAAGAATAGCCTCAACCTCAAAAACATTCTTAGATAAGAGCACCTGTCCTGTGGCTCAGCTAGGTAATACATTAGAATATTTATAAGAGGTCTGATTAAGGTGGACATTGACCCCTCCCAGGAGGAAATGAGGCAGTTACAGACTTGCTGTTAATTCTTTTATTCCCAGGAGCTATATAATTCATTCTAACAAATATCACTTTTAAAGGGATTTGAGCTTAAGGTTTTCTCATTTACATAACCCCTAAATCTTATACATCTAAATATAAAATATGCTGTATCTTTAACTTGGGAATATAATTTGATAATATATCTTTAGTGGTAAGAATTTCAGTTATTATTTTCTTTTCACATTTTATATTTACCAAAATTTCAAAATAAGATGGAGAATGAGGAAGAAGAGGAAGAGAAGTAATCTAGCAATTATAAATAAAGTTGTCCTCATATCCATACAAAGATATGAAGAGAATCATATTTGCTTATCTCTTATATAATGTCTTTTCTGGCTAGATGGTAAAGATAGTTGTTGATACATTTACCAAACAGCGTCATTAGACGTGTGTTGTGCACTAGTTATACTCCCTGTGATAATGTGAATACAACAGTAAGAAAATATCAAACATTTTCTTTGACTCTGATTCCTCCTGATTTTTTTTTGTCTTAATCTTTTCATTCACACTCAAGAAAGTGAAACTACAGTTTGTCAAAGTCACTTCAGGGCTAAAAAGAGAGATCATTTCCATTATGTATTATTAAAATAAACCTTTAGATAGTTTTAAAGTCAATTCAACATTTTTGAACTCTTGAAAGGGAACGAAGTTGACCTTGACTCTATAAAAGTATTTTCTGTATTCAGGAAAGGAGGCAGTTTCCATGTCAGTGCCACTTACTAAAATAGTATAAGAATTGTTTCTGATTTAATTATTCTCATTTAGATCTTCACTATCTTTAAAAGACAATTTAAAATTGCATATATCTATGAATAAAACAAGTTGCCTGAAAAGATTTTATCCTAATATAAAATTATCTGTTGTGTTGAAGACATTACTATTTAAAGAGAACAAACTTATTTTAGTGAGGTATTAATTGTAGTGAGATGGCTGCATTCTGTTTCAAGACTCTTATCTGGTAACAGTGATGTTTGGGCTTTCTTACACTCTCTTTATTTTGAAATACAAAAGCTTTCTTGGGTGAAAGGAGAAATTGAATAAATAGTACTATGAAATTCAACATATGGGAAGCATTTGCAGTTTAGAATTATAATGATATCATTTTAACCTTAAATAAAAGAGATTGACACTAAGAGGTGTGCATGTTTTCACTCACATCTGATAATTCTGTATACGAAGGATTCTGTTTCACTTAACAATTTGATCATCTTTAGCACAATCCTTAATGGGTTTTGCATAGGGAATTGTGTGCAGAAGATACATACTTGATAATAATCAAGTTTTACAATAAACTTTAGGAGTATTTACTCAGGGCAGCAAATCTGCAATTAATTTCTCCTAACTCCTTGTGAACCAATCTCATTTTCCTCCCACTTACACAGCCTATACATGGATATACTCAAATGTGTAGAGTAAAACATAAGAAATGATCTTGGCTGATACTTACGATGTGACTAATGGTTAGCTGTCAAGTGTAAAAATTGTGGATGATAGTGTTGATTTTTCTAATAAGCATTTTCATCTTTGGGACTAAATATTTTATTTTATATAGTTTTGAATTTTGAAATGAAAAAGTAACTGTCTTTTAATAACTGGAATCAGAGCTTACATCTTTCAAAAATTTTAATGTTTCTAAGTAGACCTGTAAGCATTAATATCTCCATTTTGCAGACAAATAAACTGAATTGTACAAGTATTATTTAGGAAGTTATATATCCAGGCTGAATTTCCATATTGATTAAAAAATATTTAAATTCAAGAATTGTATTTTATTCACCAAAGCCTACGGTGTAGTTTATAAATATATTTTGTTTAAATTTAAAGGAATTATCTTTTCTCAATGTCCCACAATATCAGAAATTTAAGTAACATAAGAAATATATGTATGTGTATATATTATATTTAATAATATTCCATGTTTAACATATTACACTGTTAATATGTTACATTTACATGTTACAATGTTAATGGTATACACTATATAACAGTAAAACTTATAACATTAATTTATTAAAATATAATATATATAATAACATAATATTAAATTGGTGCAAAAGTAATTGCAGATTTTGCTAGTTTTGCACCAACCTAATACTATCTATTTATATATTTTTCTTCTTGTATTTTTTCCATCACTACTTACAGATAATAAAATCAAGAATGCCTTTTTTTGTGTGTAACTCTCTCCTATGCATTTTCTTTTTCTGCTTTGAAATAGTAATGTGACCTACTGCTTGGGGCTTTGGAAATAAGATCTAATTTTATAATTTTATGAATTACAATAGAATTATAATTTTAGAAATGTAAAATAAATTTATATCAGCATTTACTAGCTCCTTGCCAGGACATATACTAAATTCAAGAGCTTCTACCAGTGTGGATTGTTTCTCTATCCACATTTACCAGCTTTTGTCTAGGCTTTTTATTCCATGTTGTTTCTCCTTAATAGGCAAGCACAAAGTCAGGACAGAGTAGGTGACACTGCATGGGTTTCATCAAGGTAGAAAGCATCCTTGTGAATTACTAACTAAAAGATTGGGTTTAACCAAATTTCCAGATCTTTTTGCTTGAACCAGAGATTATTGTGTTTCACATCTAAAACTTGAAAGGAAATGAAATTGGCCTTATTTTCCAATAATTTTCTACTGCATCCCAAGTAGTTGATGTCAGTCTCCTACATATATTAGCATATGTTTAATGACATTTCATGTTAATGCTTTAGTTAACTTTGTTTTCAGTCTAATCATCCTTGTCTTAAAAATTTCTATAATGAATTGATTGAAGAATGTGCTTATTCCAAGTAGATTGTTACTTGTTTCCATTATAGATTTGGCGAATCATTCTGTTGTTTTATAAATGGAAATGATACTCTTCAAAACTTATTCATCATTTTAAGAAGAGTTACTAAATAAGATTGAGGCTATCGTGTTTTTGTGTTTTTCAATCCAAAGTAAAAACGGGGGAAATATAGGGAGGAAAATGTGTTAAAATTTAAAAAATATTTTTGAGATCATACTAGTAAATTTTGTTTGCATTTTTTACTTATTGGTGAGTAGAGAAAAAAACTCAAGTGAGTTCTGTAAATCATGAGATGATCATAACCTAGTTTTAAAATTTCAGAAACTGAGAGATTATATTTAAAAGTTATCTCATTTAAATTCTGATTTAAAAACCAGACTGTCATTGTGTGTCATTGATATTGGTTTCATCACAGTGTCTTAGCAAGATGTTTCAGGGACATACACAGTTTGCACAAGTTTATTTACTCACAGTAAGAGAAAATTTCAAGCTGATAGCTTTAATTATTTTAGCTGATTCCTCTGATTGCACTCATGGAAAAGCCAAAAGAAGTGACTGTTTTTACTTTATCTCTCCTAGTCATAACTTATGTGTAGCTCTAAAGGTATCCCCAGGTTGGAAAACAAGTTCGATCTCTTTCTGAAAATGCTACTAAAAGAAGATATGCAAGAGATGTGAGATAGGAACATTGTAAGAACAGTTAAAAACCTAAAATTCAGAACTAAAGCTTGGGATGCAAGAAGGAATTTTCATGGAATTCATTATTTTCTTGAATTACAGCACCAAACACGGATTTGCATGAAGCAGGTAGCTGGTAGTCATTTGTTGTATCAATAGTGATTCAAAATTTTATCTACAACTGTTAACAGTTCATTTTTCCTTATGGTTCTTTAAGCTCCTGTTTAGCTGTATCCCATCTGCCCTTCCTAAATACACTAGCTTACACACAGTCTTTCTGGATTCCGTTGACTTGAAAATTCAAATCTAAAAACAATGGCTAACATTTACTGAGTGTTCACTATGTATCAGTCACTGCTCTAAGATATACTAACTCATTCAGTTCCCATAGTGATACTTAGTGGTGTGTGGTGTATAATGATACCATTTCCACTTTAGAGGTGAGGAAAATGAAACTCAGGGAGGTTAAGTAACTTTCCTGAAGTTACACTGCTAAAAAGCATAGAACCAGAATTAATACTCAGGCATTCTAGTTTCAGAGCATACACATGTAACCAGCACACCGGAGTTTAGATTATACACTGACCAAATGTCATTATCAAAATGGTATTTGTTCTCCCTTTTTATAAAGATTTCATAGAAAATTAACATGTGATGGTACTAAGATATATAGAGAAAAGTAACACAGTAATTTCACAACATCTGTTCATCTCATTACTATTAAACCTTTGGTCACTAAATAGACCATTATTTGATGAGGATAAGAGGGACTATAATTACTATTCCTGGATAAAGATTTGCCTGGACAAATTAATATTCAATCAGCAGTTCTCTCTGCCTGACACAGAAATGACTACTTTTCCATGCTATTTATAATTCCTGGTACTCTATGAAATTCCTCCTCTTAAATTAATACATTGGTCCTCCCTCGTTTACAGGGAATACATCCAAGACTTCTGGTAGACGACTGAAACTATAGATAATACTGTAGCCTATATGTACTATGTACAAATTTCTTTTTCTTTTTGTATAATTTCAGAATTATGTAGAAATATTTTTATCTTATAATAAGATAAAATACTTTTTCTTATCATAGATCTTAGCAACCTAAGCATATGATTTTTTTTCATTCCTTATTAAGTCAAGAATTTGCCTTTTCACTTAAAGGAAGCACCTTACAGTTTGTCTTTGGCATATTCAAATTGCCAGCATTGCTCTTGCACTTTGGGGCCACTATGAAGTAAAATAAGAGTTACTTGAATACAAGCTCTACTTATTTTACTTAATAATGGAGACAGTCTGTCTTATAACCCAGATGGCTACTATGTGGCTAATGGGTAGGTAGCATGTACAGTGTGGATGATTCATATCCTGGGAGGGAAGAAGCAGCATGGTGTGAGATTTCATTATGCTACTCAGAATGGTATGCAATTTAAAGCTTATGAATTGCTTATTCCTAGAATTTTCTATTTAGTATTTTCAGGCCATGGTTGACTCCAGGTAACTAAAGGCATGGAAAGCAAAACTGTAAATAAGGGATGATTACTGAATTATGACAAGCCTTTCTCTGATGACTGCATTACAAGTTGAGCTATTTGCAGTGAGGTTGCCCAGAAACCTAGAGGTAGTACATGTTTTTTGAGATGGTATTTCCATTAATTCTTAAATTATCTCTTTTGCCAAGCACCCTTATTGTCTTAGTTAATTCAGGCAGCTCTAATAAAATACCTTTGATTGTGTAATTTATAAACAATAGAAATGTACCTCTCACAGTTCTGGAGGCTGAGAAGTCCAACATCAAAGTGCCAGCAGATTTGATGTCTTGTAAGGGCCCATGTTCTGTTATGGTGGAAGGGGAAGGAAGCTCCATCAGGCCTCTATTATAAGGTTACTTATCCCATTGAAGTTATTTCATCAGGTTATAAGGCTCTGCCTTCACGACTTAATCACCTCCCAAAGACCCTACATCTTAATATCATCACCTTGAGAGAGATTTTATTACATGAATTTGGGGGGAACACATACATTCAGACCATAGCGCTTATGATTACCCTATTTTAGCTCAAGCTAAGATCAAGAAAAAGATTTTCCTCTTCAGTTAGAAAAAAAAACTTTCAAGAGCCACCTTATTATTTGTTTAACAAATATTTATTAAGCAGGGACACTGTGCCTGTAAAAAAAATAATTAAAAACTGGTACCCTTTTTAAAGGACTTAAGAGTTAATGTGCTTCTTAAGCAAAGATTATCCAACTAGTTTAGGCTAAATTAGTTCCAATCATATTACAGCATGTGTCCTCTTTGAACCTAAGTAATATTTACATATTTAATTATATGCCTTTTTAAAATATTTCACCTGTATTTGATTAATGTTGAATAGCCTAGAATCTTCAATGCAACTGTAAGCTTCTAAAGAGTGAGAAGACCTGGTATTACCTTTTCTTTTTTATTCATTTGGGCATATCCTTAATAGTTGATTGAATCACTGGTTATAGACTTTAATCTCAAAGTGATTATGATCTTCAGTAATCAATAACTCCAAATAAATTCAAATGCATTTTATGCTAAGCTATACTTTAGAATCCTTCAGTTTAAAAAATGTGAATAATGGTAATGCAAATTATAGTAAAGTATAACTTTGCTGTTGAAAGGACTTTCTGATACATGTTTTAATTTGTGACTAGCAAAAACCTTAAGAGGCAAGCAGAGTACAATGGTCACTGTGTACAAGTATGTGTAAAGTAAAGAGTGATCATAGTACTGTATTTGCCTCATTTGTGGGGGTGAAAGGAGATTAAAAAGGCTTTGAAATGAAATTTTCAGAATTATGGAAAATATCATTATGTTATTACTGCAGACAGAACATTTCTTTGCAATTGGAACATCTAACTCTCGTTAAAACAATTTCTATGGATATCACTTGTGAAAAGAGTTCAGGGAACTATGTCATAGTAGATGTAATCAATTATACAAGATTACTGTGTTTCCTGTAAAGATATAGGGAAGAGAATGTCTTCATCAGAAATGTTATTTCTAGAGACTGCTTCTTTGATATATATCCACAAGAAACATAATTTCCTACTCAAAGTAGCCTTTCCTATTTACAAAAAAAAAAAAAAATTCAGTAATCTCGTGTTAGAGCTTTACCTCTTTTCTATTCTGCGGGGAGGTGTGGGGGAAGAGAAGGTGTTAAATGTGATTTTATATACATCCATGTATTATTTCATTCTTGCTTTGCTATAAAGAAATACCTGATATTGGGTAATTGATAAAGAAAGGGGATTTAATTGGCTCATGGTTCTGCAGGCTATACAGGAAGCATGATGTTGGCTTCTACTTGGCTTCTGGGGATATCTCAGGGAACTTATAATCACTGTGTAAGGTGAAGGGGGAGCAGGCACGTCACATGGCCAGAGCAGAAACAAGAGAGAGAGGAGGGAGGTGCTACACACTTTATGTGACCAGATCTCCCAAAACTGACTCACTATCACAAGGACAGTATCAAGGGGCTGGTACTAACCCATTCATGAGAAGCCACCACCATGAGCCAATCACCTCTCACAAGACACCACCTCCAACATTCGAGATTACATTTCAACATTAGTTTTGGGTGGGGACAACATCCAAACTATATCAATCCATATAATATTAATATATAATTATATATTATATATGTGTGTGTATAATATATATGTGTGTGTGTGTATATATATATGCATGTGTGTATATATATACTTAGAAGAAATTGGTTTCATTGTAAATGGAAAGCATTTCTCTGAAAAGCCCATAAACCCTTACACAGTGGGGGGAAAAATATCCAAAATACCAAGACATTATTTAAAAGGCATATTATAAATAGATTTCATCATACTGCTATCACTGTAAGCTTACAAGGGTGTACTGACTCTAGTAGTACCCAACCCCCAACATAGAAACAGTAAAGTAAAAATGTCTGATAATGAATCCTGAGTATGTAAAGCCGCTTTGAAGAAACAGAATTTTCTCAGGTCAAAAGGTAACCAATTAAGTTAGAATGTGCCAGCTAGAGGAAGGACTGGTCAGTAATTGAAGCAAGGAGAAGAGAGTAAGAGAGAAATGTCGTTATGTTTTCTTCTGAGAGAGGTGCCTGAAAACCATCTTGTCGGTCAATCACCGCCTTTAATGCCTGAAGAAACTGAAACCCAAAGAGAAAAATGACTTTTGCCCAAGCACAACACTGATTCACATCTAAACTGGAACTAAAAATCAAGATGCCTCACTTACACCTTAGGCCTCTAGATTATAGAGCGAGCACATTTACTCATGCCTTTTCTCTGAAAGCAACAGATTCTAGGCAATAGTAGGAAAAATGGGGGCTTACTTGGTTGTTGGTTGTTTCAGTTTTTAATTTTTTCATGCTGATGTCAATGGTTAGAAAGATTTTTCTGTTAGCCTAGTGTTTTGATTTTATGTCTTCACTTAGAAGAAACATTACCTTTTTATATTTAAGTTGCACACAAAAAGTATTAGTGTCAAATATTTAAATACAGTCCTTTTAAACTTGCACAATACTACTTATAAAAACATATCAGAGAAAGGAGTCCACATGACTGAGTGAAAAGCTGTCTTTTGCCACAAATTTTATACTATATTTTTCAGGAATTATCTCCTTTCACTTCATAATTGCTGCTAGCAGGGGCCAAGCTAACCATTAAATAGTGTTTCTGACCTCATGCACTGTTCCATAGCTTTGTAAAGTGCATAGACAGTTTTTTCCCCCCAGAAATAGAAATGCTTCTGCTACTAAGTTGAAAGGCATTATTAGTGAAATTAGAATATGATAACAAACTGCAGATGGTAAAAGATTACTTCCTGGCAGAGAATAAATCCAAATGCATTTTATGCTAAGTGAAATGTGATTATCAAAAAATTGTAATAATAATGATTGATTCATGAATGGATAACTGTGATCCAGCTCCTGCTGCCAACTATATGTCTTAATCAGATCAAGATAGAATCACTGATTAAAGATAGAAGAAAAAAGAGAAACCATAATGAATTAGAATGAATATACTATATTACCAAGGTCATATGAGTTTTGATAGTTGCTATAAAATAAATAGAATAGCCATTTAAGTTCATTTTAAACCAAAATACATTCTTCTGCCAATTTTAAAATTATCTAAAATATATCTTATTACAAGATCATTTTAGTCAAATAAAACTTTAGGCACTTTTGAAATGAATGTTTACAGAATAAACAGGCAACAGACTGTACTTGATATATCACTACTATAAAAGCTTTTGTGGAGTATGCTAGCTATGAATTTCTAGCTATGAATTAAATGTTCTAATTTATTACATGTTATACTCACAGTTTAAGAAATATTTACTGAACTCTTCTATATGCCAAGCACATCTGAGTTTTTAAAAATGTGTATCTTTCCTCTCATAGAGCTTATATATTCTAGTCTTATTACAAAAGAATATCAATATTTTCAAATAGTGTGCATAGGGAATGCCAAACAACACTTTTCTTATGAAGGGCAGATTCTTTCCACTCTCTTCCTCATACTATTGTTGACTCCATTTAGGGATCTTCTTTATCAGCAGGAGTGGATTATTTCTGTAAAAAAAGTAAAATCTGAGTAACATAAAATGAGCTACTAGGGCTAACAGGACATGTATAGCATAACTAACCTACTTTACACCATGTCTGCTCTAATGATTAGACCACACCTTTCCTGTTTACTCAATTATTCATTCATGACATGTTCATTAGGTGCCTAAAACAGACCAATCTGTGTTCTAGGTTTAGGGCATAAGGCATTGAGCAAAACACATAAAGCTCCTGCTCTTATGTAGCTTATATTTTAGTGAGGAAGAAAGAGTAAAAATAGAGAAATAGATATATAAAATACAATCAAATGATGATAACTATTAAGGAAAATATTAAGTAAGGTCAGGACATAAAGAATAACAGGGATGCTAATGAGTGGGGCTGCAGGAACTGAGGATTTGCATGAAGAAATAAGATGAAGGAATATCTAGGTGAAGAGTACTCCATACAGAAGAAATAGAAGGAAAAGTGAATTCACAAAACAGGTTAACCAATGAGTGAGCCAAAATAGAGTGAGAAAGGCTGATGGAAACAGGAGTTTAGATTATATTCATGGCCAGGCGGAAGCTTATATAGGGCCCATGGGCCATGATAAGAGAGTTCCCATGAAGAGTTATGATTTTTCTTTATGTAGTGTGTGTACCTGAATGACAAAGCTGTCAATAGATAAAATATTCGTAAAAGAAAAAAAATTATCCATGGAGCTATTCAGAAGCAGTGCACTCTTTCTAATCAAAACTACTACTTAAAATCTGTTTAAATGTAATTAAAAACAGTGAGTAAGTTTATAAGCACTGGAAAACACAATGTCAAAAAAAGCACTGGAAAACACAATGTCAAATCCAGAAGACTGACACATAAAGGTAATTACAATGCAACAAGCACTTAAGTATGTTATAGGAATAATCAAGGAGCAAACTTCCTCCTCTGCTTTGAATGTAAAAAGATACAAAGCACTTTTTCCCACCTGCACAATGAGAAAAAGCCAAAAATCTATTAAACTCTAATTTTTTTCAAGCTGTAACTTTTCTCAAAGTAACCAAATAACCCGAAATCCAAAGAGGGACAAGTACTTTCAAAGAGAGACGGAACACAAAACAGTCTGTCCTTAGAGATAATCTAGGAGTAAGAGGTTACTGTCTTCCACACAGGCTAGGAAGAATCACTTGCAATTTTTATGAACTCATAAAGGCTAAGTGTGAACTACTGTATTTATTTGGAATAGCAGACACAAGGGGAGTTTGTACTTATTTGCAAGCTATTGAAGTACTCTTCCAGCAAGTGCTGTTGAGAAAGTTGGGATCAGAAGGATATGAAACAGAGCTCTCCTGAGTGGAACTGTGGCTGCAGGGGACCAGGCATAGTACTCTTGGGCTTTAAGCAATAGGAGTTTGAACTGTGCAGGCCCATTTTTATGCGGATTTTTTCAATAAATATATTGGAAATTTTCTTGGAGGTTTGCAACTATTTGAAAAAAAAAAAAGACTCACATATGAATGGTATAGCCTAGAAATATTTTTAAAAAATAAGAAATGGTTAGGTAGGTCATTAATTCATGAGGTAAACTGGATACTAGTCTATTTTATGACTAGATACTAGTCTATCATTTACCACTATAAAATTTACACAAATCTATTATGGGAAGTTAAAATGTATCAAAACTTACACACACACTTACAGACCTTACATGGCACCATGCCCAGTCTAAAGAAATATAAACAAATGTCTAAATGTGGCATTAAATTATAACTGCATAAAATTAACTGTAGTACATATTGTACTACTGTGATAATTTCACAGCCAACTCCAGTTGCAACTGTGGTGAGGTCAAATGTTGCAAGTAACATAGTGTGAGCAGTTTGTCTCTCCAGTAAATTGTATCATGCAGTAAAAAGTAACCTCTCACAGTTCTTGCATATTTTTCACCAAGTTTAGTGCAATACTGCAAACCTTGGATAACACCATGGGACCCATACAAAGTGCGACTAGTGATGCTGGAAGTGTTTCCAAGAGGCAGAAAAAAGAAGCCATGACATTACAAGAAATGTTTAATTGCTTGATGTGTACCGTGGACTGAGCTCTGCAGCTGAGTTTGACTGGTATTTCAGACGGACAATTTATCTTATAAACAGATAATGTAAACTTATGGTGTTGAAGATATAGTACAGTACTGTAAATGCATGTTCCCTTGTGATTTTCATAATATTTTCTTTTCTCTAGTTTACTGTATTATAAGATACAGTATATATTAGTGTATGAAATATGTGTTAATAATCTGTTCACATTATTAGTAGGACTTCCAGGCAACAGTAGGCTATTGATCGTTAAGTTTTGGGGTAGTCAAAAATTATAGGTGAATTTTTTACTGTGGGGGTTGACACTTCTAAACTCTGCATTGTTCAAGGGTTGACTATGTTTTACCCATCTATTCACCCTTTATCCCTAGAAAGTAAAAGCCTTAAGATCTTGGGGAAGGGGGAAAAATCCTCTTATCCATGGGGTACATGCAAAGACCTATTGCTACTGATAAAGACTCCTGGGAGCTGGTCAGGAAACCGTCTTGGTTCCAGGATCTTTCACAGATATAAGCCAAGGTTGGCAAATTCTGGGAGGCAGGAAACTCTCCAGAGACCAATCACAAATGAAAGGTGGTGTTTCAAAGATGAGGGGCAGTAACAGTGACAACACCCTTAGGCCCAAGTTGCACATGACCTGTGTGAAACGGAGGCTGGACCAGGTCCGCGATAACCTTATGCAAAGTAACACACAACAGAAGTCTACCACAGGGGAAGGACCCAAGACTCACAGAGGACAGAGGCACCTCCACTTGGTGCAGTTGTGAAGGGACAACTAAAACCTGAGGGAGAAAAAGAAGCACTGAGGAAAAATCTCTGGCAACACAGGCCCTATTCTAAATACTACTAAGTAATAGCAGCCTGCTGCTAGAGGAATCCAAAGCCTGTGGTGCACTGGACATAGTGAGGGCAACAACAAGATGCATATCCATATCAATTCCTGACTAGATTGCTACAGCCATACACCAACAGCCTGGTAGGAGGAGAGTCTGTATCAATATATTCTATTTACCTCAGTCTGCAGTCTCTTACAGCAATATGTCTAAAATTATAAGAAACATTAGTAAGAAAAAACAATCCATTGTCAAGATGTAAAGCAACAAAAATAGATTGAGCTATATCCTAGATGTTAGAATTATCACAGTGACTGTAAAAGTAACTAGGGTTAATATGTTAGCAGGAAAGGTGAATATAACATACATGAATAATAGGGGAAATTCAGCAGAAAGAAGGTAAACTAAAGCAGTGCATAGAGGGAAATTTATAGGACTAAATGTCTATTTTAGAAAAGAAGAATGGTCTAAAATTGACAATCACAGCTTCTACCTCAGAAAAAGAAAATCAAACTAAACTGAAATTAAGCAAAATAAAGGAAATTATGAAGATCAGAGCCGAAATCAATGAGATAGAGAACAGAAGCAACAAAGAAAAATCAATGAAACCAAAAGCTGTTTCTTTGAGAAAATTAATAAAAGTGATAAACCTTTATCCAGACTGGTTGGGATCAAAGAAGATATCATATAAATTATCAGTATCGTATAAAGAGAGCTGACATCACTTCACATTTCAGGGGAATACTACAAACACCTTTATTTCAGTAAATTTGACAACTTAGATGAAGAAGGCAAATTCCTTGAAATATAAACGTTACCAAAGCTCACCTGAAGAAACAGATAACCTGAACATGCCTGTATATGTTTTTAAGACTGATTTTATAAACTCTCTCACTACTGAAACTCCGGGCCCAGGAAGTTTCACTGGTGAGTTCTACCAGACTTTTCAGGAAAAATGACATTAATTATACACAAACTTTTCCAGAAAATTCAAAATGTGTGACTATATTCTAACCCATTTACTGAGGCCAGCATTATCCTCAATCAATCAATGTAATTGCCCATATTAGCAGACTAAAAAAGAAAAACCATATGGTTATCTCAATAGATGCAGAAAAAACTTTCAATAAAATCTAACATCCATTCCTGATAACTCTGAACAGCTCTATTCCTGAGCAAACTCTGTTCTCAGCAATAAAAGGAGACTTCCTCAAACTCATAAAGAGCATAGTCCAAAAACCTTCAGGTTATATTATTTTCAATTGTGAAAAACTGAATATTTTTCCCTAAAAATCAGGAAAAGGGGAAGGGTGGCTGCTATTACTACATCTATTCAAAATTGGACTGGTGGTACCAGCTGGTGCAATAAGGCATGGAAAAGAAATAAAAGGCATACAGATTGGAAAGAAAGAAGTAAAATTGCCTTTATTTGCAGATGACATGATTCTCTCTGTAGAAAATCCTACAGAAAAGGAAACTAGATGAAGTGAGTTTAAGAAAGTTTCATGATATAAGATTAATACACAAAATCTTATGTATTTCCATATTTTCTGGCAATGAAATTTGGAAATTAAAATAAAAGTACCACTTAAAATATAAAAGTATAAAATACTTAAGAATAAATTGACAAAGGTGCAAGACATGTACACTGAATACTACAAAATATTGCTTAAATTATTTAAAAAGCTAAATAAATGAAGTTATGTATAATGCTTATGAATTGGAATACTCAGTAAGTATTGGGATGTCGAAGTTACCTCTCTTTTTTTTTTTTTTTGAGATGGAGTCTCCCTCTGTCACCCAGGCTGAAGTGCAGTGGCGCGATCTCGGCTCACTGCAAGCTCCGCCTCCTGGGTTCACGCCATTCTCCTGCCTCAGCCTCCCAAGTAGCTGGGACTACAGGCACCCGCCACCACGCCAGCTAATTTTTTGTATTTTTAGTAGAGACGGGTTTCACCGTGTTAGCCAGGATGGTCTCGATCTGACCTAGTGATCAGCCTGCCTCAGCCTCCCAAAGTGCTGGGATTACAGGCGTGAGCAACTATCTCTTTTTATAAGCACATAGGCTGCTGAAGAAATAAGGTAATTAAAATAGCATGGCGGTGGGAGAGTGTATGGAATGGCAGGAAGATACAATAGCAAGGAATAGGAACTAGAGATGAGCATGAAAATGTAAATCAGTGTCAGGTCATAAAGAATTCTGCATGCCATGCTAAGAGTTTGATTTTCACTTGCAGAAGTTGTATGATGACATTGGAAGTTTTATGTTTTTAAATTTTTATTTTAAATTGGTTTTAGATTTTCAGAAAAATGCGACAGTGGTAAAAAGAATTCCCTTATATTCTTTACACTTTTCCTAATGTTAACATCTTATATAATGAAAGTGAAATTATCACGAATAGTCATTGGATATTGATGCAGTATTATTAACTGAGCCACAGACCTTCTTCAAAATTCACCAACCTCTTTTTTTTTTTTTTTTTTTTTTTTTTTTTTTAATGACAGAGTCTCTCTCTGTCACCCAGGCTGGAGTGCAATGGCGCAATCTCGGTTCACTGCAACCTCAGCCTCCCGGGTTCAAGCAATTCTCCTGCCTCAACCTCCCAAGTAGCTGGGATTACAGGCAGGAGCTACCGTTCCCGGCTAATTTTTGTATTTTTAGTAGAGACGGGGTATCACCATGTTGGTCAGGCTGGTCTCGAACTCCTGAACTCAAGTGATCCACCTGCTTCGGCCCAACCTCTTTATTAATGACTTTTCTATCTGTTTCAGGGCTTTTGCCTAAGATCCCATATTTCATTAAGTTGTCATTCCTGCTTAGTCTCTTCTAGTATGTAGCAGTCCCTCAGTCTTTTATTGATGACCTTTAAAACATGGGAATTACATAATGCGATTCAAAAATAGATATGATTGCTTACAGTATAGATGATTGGAGAAAGTGCTGTAAAGTCAAGCCAGCTTAAAGACAGTTTTGGTAATTGAGTGTGTGGTGATATCATTTGAATTAAAGAACTGGCAGTAGATATTTCAAAAAAGAATAGTTTTGAGAAACATTAGGAGTAAAATTAACATTATGTGATAACCAAGTTGAGATGGAGGAGCATGGGAAACAAAAGTGAAGAAATAATCGAAGATGACTTCTGAGATTGGGTTGTGATATTCTAGGTAGATAGTGGTAACTGAGAAAGCAATGTAAAATATTATTTTGTCATTCTCTTTCTCTTACACAAACATAAACACACTGTTCCCCACATCTTTCTCAAGATTTTATTCTTACTTTTATGGGATATAATTTTCTGGACTATGTTAAATATTCTGTCATTCATCCAGAAATAATCAGTTTCAAATCCAAGAAGTTTTATAAGGAACAATAATTTTAATAAATAGAATTTCTATAAGATGATTAAAAAGTTTTAAAGACAGACATATAATATGATCTGATTATCATTCTTGCCACAATTATGTTTAATCCTCACTCTTTGCTTGTTATGTTTATGATTATGTAGGTGAAGATTAAATTTTACCTATAATGACCAAATATGACATTCTGCACTCACCGAGTTTCCTAAAGTGCAATTGCTTTATCTTCTATCAGCTGCCAATCAGTTATTAAGTATAGGACAGATAAGGTGTTGTTTTAGATAAACTGATAATTTTATAAATTTGCAGGCTATTGGGAAAAGGCCTTTCTAAACACAGGGTTAAGCAAAACAGTCCTAAAAGACTGACAATTTCATTGTATATAATTTTACAATTTCTGAAAAGCTACACAACTCATAAATAAATTTAAAATACAAGACTAAAGGCAGTTAAATAAATGTGGATAAATAGTGGCGCTAAGGCATGTGAAGGTCTCCTTCATATTAATAACAAAAAGACAAACTCCATCATAGGTCATATTTCTTGCCTCTCCCGCCATTCTAACCTTGCACCACTCTCTACCATGTTCTTTGCACTCCAGCCACTTGGCTCCTCTTTCTGCCTTTCTGGTATTTCATTATCTCTGTGTCACAGGATCTTTGCACATTCTATTTCTTCTTTTGGAAACATTTTCTTTACTCTTTTTCGTCAAGGTAACCTCCATCCACTTAATTAGTTCCTACTTACCCTTCAAATTGCAGCTCTATAGTCACTTCTGTAGCAAAGGCTTCCCCAATCTCTAGTTGAGGAAAAATGTTTTTGGGCTATCATAGAATAACGTTCTCTTTTGGCCTGGAACCTACTCAGTATGTCATTAAACATTCATATGAATATCTTCTGTCTCACCCATTATACTCTTGCCTATTTTGGGCCATTTTGCACCCAGAGTACCTGGTACTTGCCTGATATAGAAATACATTTTACATATATAATGTACAGGTATATATATGCACATATATATGTGTTCTTTGAAGAATTGTTACTAAAATAAAAAGATAAAAAGATAGGAGATTGATCTGAATTTCCTTAAATCGGGAGCTATGAAATCTATCACTGAAAAATTATAAAGTAAATATGCTAAATATAATTATATTAGTAAATATCTGTATATTTAGTAAATATACTAAATATAATTATATTTATATACTGTATATAAATATAATTATATTTATATACTATATATACTAAATATAAGTATATTTATATACTATATATACTAAATATAAGTATATTTATATACTATATATACTAAATATAAGTATATTTATATACTATATATACTAAATATAAGTATATTTATATGCTATATATACTAAATATAAGTATATTTATATACTATATATACTAAATATAAGTATATTTATATACTATATATACTAAATATAAGTATATTTATATACTATATATACTAAATATAAGTATATTTATATACTATATATACTAAATATAAGTATATTTATATACTATATATACTAAATATAAGTATATTTATATACTATATATACTAAATATAAGTATATTTATATACTATATATACTAAATATAAGTATATTTATATACTATATATACTAAATATAAGTATATTTATATACTATATATACTAAATATAAGTATATTTATATACTATATATACTAAATATAAGTATATTTATATACTATATATACTAAATATAAGTATATTTATATACTATATATACTAAATATAATTATATTTAGTATATTTACTAATTTTTGTAATTATATCATATAATTGCATTTAGTATATTTACTAATTTTTGTCTTGTATTTTAAATTTTATATATAAATTTTATAAAACTTATGAAAATATATAAATTATGTATAAATATACATAGTAAATATCAAAAAATATGTGTTCCAGCCTTGTCTCTACTACTTAATAGCAATGTAAACATAAGCCTCAATTTAGTTTTGAAAAGGGGAATAGGAAAATATTCAATCTAGCCATGCTGATCAAATGATAAAATGTATGTGAAACCATTTTTTAAACTCCAAACAAAATAAAAATAAAGTAATATTTCATCATTATCATTTTTATTACATCAATGATGGTAGAATCACTTTAGGTCTGATTAAAAGTGTGCTCAATACTTTCTAGGTTCTTCTCAGTACCATTTTGCAGCCTTGTTGAAATTTTCCTTTATAAACACATGGAGCTGAAATTATTTGGAGCTAAAACTATAGAGAATCAATGTTTTAATACCAAACTAAAAATTTTTTAAAAGAGAATACTATTAGGGATTCTTCTTCTTTCTTTTCTTTTTTTCTTTTTTATATCTAGGAGGCTGAATTTTTCTGAATTTTGTAATAAGGGAGAGTTAAAAACCCTCCTAATTTTTCATATGGGCCTTTCTGTTTAAAAACAATGATTTATTTTGTAGTTCTTCATGGCCCAGACATTCTAATCTAAGTCAGGTTTGAACCCCAACTCTGCCATTTACTAGTGTTACAGATTCACTAGTGGTATGATGGACAATGCATTTAATGTCACTGAGTCAGAATTTTCTTACTTGAAAGTTGGAATAATAATAGCTTTTCTGCACACGGTTGTTATGAGATATAAATTGAAAAATAAGGTGACTTATAACATGTGCCAGGTTAAATGTTTAATTCTTCTCAGGTTTGGATCACTAATTATAATTAAAGGTTCACGTTGGCTTTAGATGAGTGAAAAAATAGTTGACTGAAAATTACTCAACTGAGTTCATTTGATGGCTGGTAATCAACCATTTTAGCAGTTCTATTTTGTAAGAAGGAATAAAATCTTAACAATTTTTAATTAAAATATTTTTTCGTATTTTCACTTCCTAAGTAGATAATTATGATTAACTTGGACCTTGTAACACTATTTACATATAAAGGCAAGCTTTATTTGGAAGAATTAGTTCCAGATGATTTTATTTCTGGCAAACTACATTGATGAGGTCCCAAATATAGACCATCTTCTAAATGTCACATCTCAGATGGTTGCTAAAAATCATATTTGCAAAGAATTCTAAATGTCTGGGTAAGCTGAAATTGTTTTGTGTTACTGTATTCCTAGAAGTATAAAAGCAAATGTCTGGAGCTTTTTGGTGGAATATTAAAAAAGCAATCATAAATAGTATATTTGTGATTCGTTAATAAACAGAAAAAAAGTAATTAGATTATATTTAGTCATCATAGAAAGAATACACAAGTAGTGAAGTTCCACTGCCCAGTTATGGTCATTGTTGAGTATGACTGAAGATTATTGAAAAAATAATAAAAAATCAACAAATATTAGATGTTCTGCAACAATTACTTGAAAGAGCATTGAAGTTACAATCCGCCAGGCTACTGTTTCTCAGAAAGGGTTACACATCAGAACTATTCAGGTAACATTTCATAATGCAAATACATGACTACCACACTGGACTGAATAAACTAGAAACTCTAGGAGTAGACTTAGTCATCTCTCTCTCTATTTTTAATCTCCACTTTTGATTGTGATGCAGGGCAGATTTTGGAAAGACTATGGTGGACAAACTGGGAGCTCTTTGAGGATAGAACCTGTCATATACATTCTCTGATCTCCAGGGAAGTTCCTTGGACGTGGTTGAAAGTTGATTATTTATATTGATGAATAAGTATGTCTTAATCCCTTCTGTGCTGCTATAACAGAATACTTGAGACTGGGTAATTTATAATGAACAGAAACTTATTTTCTCACAGTTCAAGAGGCTGGGAAGTCAAGATCAATACACTGGCGTCTGGAGAAGGCCTTCTTGCTTGCTGTGTCATCCTATGGAGGAAGGGCAAAGAGAGGGCAAGAGAAAGCCAAGGGGAGGCCAAACCTGTCTTTTGATAAGGAGCCCACTCTTGCTATAATAGCATTAATTCATTCAGAAAGGTAGTGCCCCCATGACCCAAACACATCACATTAGATTCCACCTCCCAACACCAACACATTGGGGATCGAGTTTTCAATACTTCAACTTTGGGGGACACATTCCAACCACAGCTGTGTATGAATGTAATGTGCTAAAGTCCTGATGTGTCTTAAAATCACCGGAGGAAGTTATATCGGGACAAATTGGTAAATATAAATAAGTCAGAAAAAAAAGATCACAAAGAAGATATATGTTCAAAAAGGATGATGCTACCAAAAAATATTTCACTGAGTTCTCACTGAGTATTCAGTAAGAGGTAATAAATTTTTTAACTCTTTATGCATTTTATTTTTAATCTTGTTTTACTTAGTAAGAAAACAAAGACTCAAAATATTTAGCTTAAGAAATGAAAACGATAGTGTACATCAATATATCTTAGCTTAAATGGATACATTTATAGAGCAGAATTAAATTCCATAACTGCAGAGTGACCACAAAGGGCAAAAGTGTTGCAATTGCTATTAAAAATAATAAAAATAATAGTTGTGCTTTTGGCAGTTAGTGCAGGCTCCAAACATCTTTGGTAGTGACAGAATCTCCAACAACTGGAGTCATAAAACCAGCAAGCTTTTCAATATGATCTGTATGTATAGATGTTTATGTATATGTGCATATATAGTATACATAAATCACAAGGCTTGAAATAATAATAAAGAACTATGCCATTGAGATGTCGTAGGTTTAGATTATTTTAATTTAAAATAGTTGATAAACAAATACACGTTCTGATCTTTCAAATTCAGTTCTCATACTATATCAAATGAACTGACTATGCATTCTATGAAACTGCAACTCATAATAATAGTCTTTTAATTGTCAAGACATGAAATTCTTGCAAAAGGCAGTCTGCTTTACTAAGCTTTGCTTCTGTTCTTACTGCAGCCTTTTATTTCCTGAAATCTCCCTTCAGCTGCCATGAGTTATAGCCTATTTTTATACTAACCTTCATCTAGGGCCCTATAGATCCAAAGCAAATCAATTTCTATCTGCCATGCTTCAACCGACATTTTGTTTTGGTAAAATAGGGCCAAATGGGCATCAAATACAGCCTTGAAGGGGAAATGGCAGGTTGCTGTGGAGGCCCGTTCTTATATGTGCACAACTGCGGCTTTGTTTTGAGTCATCCAGTCCCAATTCATTTTAGTTGTGTGAGCTCTTCCTTTCCTCTTCAGTGGGACTACCTCCTTTCAACAAACTTGACAATAAAACAATCTCAAATTGAGCTTTCCCCTATTTAGAGCTTTATCTTTACTTCGCTATGCAAAATTTTAAGGATACAACTACAAGACTCCATTGTTTGCTTGTTGTGGTGAAAAGGATGATTGGTTAGAGAGCTGGGTCATCTATTCTGTTTTTTAAGTGGGTGCATTTGTGATTTCTTGACAATAAAGGATTGGGCCCTCTCAGAGGGATGCGCATTTATAACTTGCAGGCCACCACTCTCCCACTCTCTATGAGAAACCTGACAAAATGATTTTGGTACTTTTTCTTATTGAGTCTCAAACTCTCAAAATAGTGTTCCAGGATGCCAATTTACCAACAAGTCATCAAAAGCACAGCAGGTAAAGCCAATTTCCCATCCTTGGACTGCACGATCTCTAAATTATCTTTTAGGCCTGACATTATATGCTTTCTGGCTGCAATTTTTGATTATTCCGATTTTGATTTTGTAGGAAAATTTCAGTTATTCTTGCTAATATGAATAGCACGATAGGCAATACCAAACAGTAATCCAAAAACAAAGTTTTTGTATACAAAATTAACTGGTTTTAGTATCTGCTTAGTTTGTGTTTAATAGGAAGTAAGAGTGGGTTGGAAGAAACAAGATTTTATGCTAAAGCAAATGTATCTACTAAGCAAGATTAATATATGACTTTTCATTTTGGAATATATCCTTCTAAATCTGAAGATTAAAACAGACAATTTTCCTGTCATGTTACATGTGACAGAATATAATATTGAAAGTAAAATTTTCCCCAAATTTCAATGTTTATAACTGTATAAATTTTGTGGTAGAAGTATGTAAAATATTATATTTACTTAATTTCCTGTAATTAGTGTAATCTAAAGATTGACTCCAACTGTGTACCCCTTAAGGCACTTCTTATTTTGATTTTAAATGCTACAAACCAAAATCTCTTCTAAAAAGTGACTATTTGCTTATATAAATCATTAATGGTCATATATACCAAAATAATGAAATAAAAATTTGACTACTCTTTTTGCATTAATTCATTGAAATTATAAGTATACACTTATATTATTTTCTATGAAAATTGAATTCATGAACATGACTAGAACATACGATTTTTGCTAAAATTAGACCTCACAATGTTATGGTCTAAGAAGCATCCATCTGGGCCAGGCACGGTGGCTCACACCTGTAATCTCATCACTTTGGGAGGCTGAGGCAGGTGGATCACAACATCAGGAGTTCCAGATCAGCCTGACCAACATGGTGAAACTCCGCCTCTACTAAAAACACACAAAAAAATCAGCTGGGCTTGTTGGCACAGGCCTGTAATCCCACCTACTCAGGAGGCTGAGGCAGGAGAATCACTTGAACCCAGGAGGCGGAAGTTGCTGTGAGCCAAGATCGCACCACTGCACTCCAGTCTGGGCAACAGAGGGAGACTCCATCTCAAAAAAAAAAAAAAAAAAAAAATACATCCTTGATGCTTTCACATTTATTGGAAATCAGTATAATCTCTTTCATGAGGCAGTGCTTGAAAAATATGTCTCAAATAATTATTCATTATTTTGCATGTATTGGTTGGCTTAGCATTAATAATAATAATAAATTTATTTGATGATGATATGCTTATCATTAGTACAGCACTTTTAAGCTTGCACTTTAAATCAGCCTTCATTAACTGGCCAGTTAATTATATACAAGAACTTACCATTAAGTTTTCCTTTAAGTTTTTAAAGAACTATGTAAAACAATTTATAATAAATTTTGAATCTTAAGAATGTTATACCTAGAATGCCTAAAATCTAAAATAAGGCTGAACCAGTTATAACAAATGAGCTTCTAAAATGAAAATAATTTTTTCATTGATTTCTTCACTGATTTTTGAATTTATTTTTAATTTTTTATCTTCAAAGATTGCCATTATGAAACATTACCTCTTCACTCTTTTTTTCTGTGTTTACAATTTCTTTACATTTACTTATAATTTATATTTGATCTAGTTTTAAGTACATTTTGAGGTATGCACATAGAAGAGTTAAAGTGAAATAAAAATAGATTGTAACCATATAATAGGAATTATAAATTGTTGATCTAGGAACCAGAATGAGACACTGGCTACAATGTAGTATTTGAATTGATTTGATTTGAACATAAGCTTTCTTACTGTCAAGGAAAATAACAAAAACATTTTTGTTTCTCCAGTTTATGGAAAGGGGCAATGTCATCAAGTTTTTAGATATCAGAATTGTTCTGTTTTCTGTGGCCAGAAATGCTTTCCTCCAAACCTTCATCTTTCTGTTTATTCACTGGTTTACATATTATCTACTTTTTGAAACCTTGTATTATGCCTTCAGTAGGGAATTATCTTTTCTCTGAATTATAAATTGATAATTACAAAAGTTTATCTACCACTAATTGAATATCTATCATGTGAGAGGCAAATAACAGACACTGTTTTCTCTAATCCTTGCAATAATCCTGCAAGATTCATGCTATTTTACCCTCTTTACAGATGATGAAACCGAGCCAAGAGAAGCCAAGTGATTTGCACAAGGTCACATAGATAATAAGCGCAGAATTCTTGGAATACCAATAGCGCTTTGTAATTTGAGGATCTCCTCATATCGAATGTTCCTTTCTAAAACATTTTCATAGCTATATAAAAAATCTGTAAGCTTTATCCATCCAGTGCTTCTCAAAAAGGGAAAAATATGTGAAACCAATTGACATTTTGAATATTACTGTGCTTTCTTGCAGCCTGTGAACTTATGAATCAAGGCATCTTGGCCCTGGTCAGCTCCATTGGCTGCACGTCAGCAGGATCCCTCCAGTCTTTGGCAGACGCCATGCATATCCCCCACCTCTTCATTCAGCGCTCAACAGCTGGGACCCCAAGGAGTGGCTGTGGACTCACCCGGAGCAACAGGAATGATGACTACACTCTCTCAGTTCGCCCACCTGTCTACTTGCATGATGTTATCCTAAGAGTGGTCACAGAGTATGCCTGGCAGAAATTCATTATATTCTATGATAGTGAATACGGTAAGTGTTTATAATTTGTGTAGGTTTTGTAAGCTGATATTTGCATGAGAAGCAATTTCATTAAATCTTAAAAGTTTCAAGGGTCTTACTCATTGTTATTTGTGGTTTTCTTGTCTTGTCATATTTTTCTTATAAACATAGCAGCAACTGAAAATTGAGTTAATGTATTTAAGTCCAACATTTTGGTATAAAGTCAACTTTAAATATAAATACCTGTACCTACTTAATGCTTAGTTTACAAATGTTTCTAGAGAGAATCTGATTCCAATGCATCTTGATTTTTCAACTAATGGGAATTTAGTCATAAAAACAACACCGTCTTTCTTCCCTTTCAAAAAAATGTATACCTCTCTATAATGCAGAAGATCATATTGGATAACCCTAGAACACTGAAAATTTACCTCTTTCTATTAATTGGCTAAATGAAATCTGACAAATGTGGCTTACACCCTTGTGTAGACTTTAATACCTACTCAGTACTTAACTCCTTGGAGTCACTAAAATTATATCACCATACAGTTCATATTATATGTTGTCTACAGTAGGAAGTCTCACAAAAGTACTAAGTAGTAAAAAAAAAAATTCTTTAATCTTCCAAGGTAAAACACAAAGCATTGTCCCTAAATTTATCATAATTTGAGAATAAAATGCTTTGTCTCAGTATATTTACTGGTACTTCATTAACAACTAAACAAAATAATATTTTTGTTCACATTTATTTTTTCTGAATTTATCTACCTTTTTTCTAACTGACTGACTGATCCCCAATGTCTTAATCTATAGATTCCCTCTTATTTGTGGCAGAAATAAAATAGAGATGAGTATGACCAAATGAGGGGAAATGAACAGATCTTGATAAAGAATGCCTATTTTGAAACATGTGTTTTCTTAGAGGTTATGTCTTGAGAAGGAGTCTTGGAAAAATTTCCTGTTCAGTAGGAATGGGTTCAGTTTTTACAGTTTTCTGAAAAGAAAGTCAGAGAGGATTTAACTCTCTGTAGCATAACTTATTTTTCCTTGCAAATAAGTAAATAAACATCTTAAAAAATGCCTTCTTGTCCTAAGCTACCCAGCAATGTGAACAATATTGGAGAACAGTTACACAAGAGTCGGCCAGAAAGTGCCATCAATAGAATTGAGAACAAACAAGTTGGCAGAAATCTAGGAATCAACAAATAAGAAAGAGCTCCTGTGGACTCTCAGGGAGGGAGAGCAAGTGGCAGTTACATTTAGCCCTAAATATTCAATGGTTGCATGGGGTTTTGGCAGCCAGAGTCTTATTAAACTTGGTGGGTAGGCTTCAGCCAAAGTCTGTGGCACTCTCTGGAGACACACTCCTTTGTCTCCAAGACGGAAATCCTTATTTTTGTTGCTTAATTCACGTTATTAAGGGGTCACAGAACAAAGTCTAAGAGACTGAAATGAATAAAATAAACAAAAAGGATATTAAAAATAATTGGCTCATCAGTTAAAGTAAGGATTGAACTCAACACAAGCCTGAAATTCCCTGATAGGATTATTTAGTGAACATAATAAACTCTTTGGAATCAACATGCTGAATAAGACTGTTGATTTTCTTACAGTCAGATTATTTGGGGCCTTTATAACTTAAATGGCATTTTCTTTTTTTACTTAAATGATATTCTTATGACCTCTGATCAAACATATATTGAAATAATAAATTTAAAAACAGTAACTCTTTATTTAAGGGGGGAGAACACTTTTCAGTTAGTACTATGAAAGTGATTTTTTTTTTTTTTTTTTTTTTTTTTTTTTTGAGATGGAGTCTTCCTCCGTTGCCCAGGCTGGAGTGCAGTGTCACAATCTCGGCTCACTGCAACCTCCACCTCCTGGGTTCAAGAGAGTCTTCTGCCTCAGCCTCCCAAGTAGCTGGGACTACAGGCACGTGCCAACACGCCTAGCTATTGTTTTTTCTTTTTGTATTTTTAGTAGAGATGGGGTTTCAACGTGTTAGCCAGGATGGTCTCGATCTCCTGACACCGTGATCCACCCACCTCGGCCTCCCAAAGTGCTGGGATTTAGAACAGAAAAGGAACTTTTGATTAAGGCATTTTCTCAACATTAAAACAAGAATATTACTCTTTCATTATAAATGACCATGAAGAAAGAAAATTCCTTGTTAGTTTGTTTCCAAGTCCTACATATATTATAGTCAGGTAATTTGTATAAAAGAAGACATTTTTATTACGGGTGAGATAACTACATTTTGAAAATATATACTAAATAAATATATAGTCACATAATCATTTATGCATATTTGAAATTTCTTATTCTTTTCTCCTGAGTTTTTATTTGAGTAAATAAGATGGAATAATTATGTAATATATGACTGGGTCATCTGTTAGATCTGAGGTTTGCTTTAGGAATTTTCTTTTATTTTTGGGATAAACTTGCTTTTTCACTTATTTAGCTTAATAATTTATGAAAAATATTTCTGCTTCTATCACTAACATTATTTCCAGTAATGCCCTTGTTTAATGAAAGAAAATTTCCCTTTAATACTTACAATTAATCTTGCAAGTAAAGCATTGGACTAGAGTCCAAAATAAACATCAAGCTATCCAAATACCTTGTACTTTGAAGAGGGCTACTTGTGTTTACTTATCCATTCATCAGTGTCATCATTTTAAGTTCAAACATTGGAATTGTATGTGACTTTTATCTTGGTTATGAAGAATTGCTTTCATTAAGAAATGGATTAACTATGGATGGAATCTATGGATGGAATTAGGCAGCTTCCTGGGGCCAAATGTTATTAAAAATGTATTTTGTATAGAAAAAAATATATACTTTTAAAAAAGATTTAGACTTCTATATCAAGTTAATTAGAGAAACCTCCTTTTCAAAAGCAGTTAATTATAATTAAGGGCAAAATATAAATGTCTACTTTAAATTCCTTAACAAAGAAAATTGATATCTTTGCTTCCAAGTAAACAGATGAAAAGATGAAAAAAATGTGGAAACTTTATTTGAATGGATTGATTCAAGACACGTTTTAAAATGCTTGAAAATAGGTTAGGAAGTGTTCAGCTTTTAAAAATACGTCCTTCTGGAAATATTCATTGCTCACTTGCTCAGTGCAATGCAAACTATGAGATAAAAAGCATTACAAAACATAGTCTTAGTCTTTAATAGGCTTACAATTAACAACAGATGTGTCTTTCTTAATAGAGAAAATAGTGGGTTAAGTGTTATGAATGATGTAAACTCAGTGCTACTGGTGTGTAAAGAAGTATTTAATTTTGGCACCAGTGATTGAAGAAGGCTTTATGGAATGACTTCACTCTTGATTATGGAAGTTAATAGTATTTCAAGAGGCAAAAATATGTGAGAAACAGCCCCCCTACCAATAGAAAGTGTGATCAAATATTGCAGCAATTAAGATATTAAAAATAATATCTCTGAGCATTTTAATTTGTCAGACACTAGAATGAGATATCATGTCATTTGATCTTCTCAGTAGCTCTGTGAAGTAAGAACTTTACTGTCACAATTTTACAAATAGGGAGACAGGAACAAGTGATAGGTAACTTGTTCACAAAAAACATAACTAGGAAGTATCAGATCAGAGATTTAACGTCTGACAGAGCCTATGATTTTAATCATTTATCAGTATAAAGGGGTTGCAATAAACTATCACCCAAGAGTGTAATAATAAGGGCTAATCTAATAGAGAACATTTACTATATCCAGCCTCTGTTCTAAGTGTTTTACGTGTATTATCTCGTTTACTCCTCATAATAGCCCTTTGTAGTAGTTATTATTATTATTATTATTATTATTTTTACAAATGAAAAAGCTGAGGTAGTGGGAGGTCAGGTAACTTCCAGTAAGTGGAGAAGCCCCAATTCAAATATGATCTCTTCCTGTCCTTGCTTTCAGCCATGAAGGTATTTTAACATTATAGATATAAGAATAAGATTAATTTCCAACAGATTGTGAAATAAAAAATAAGTGTATAAATTACATAGAATCATTTTCAGTAAAGTGACTTCAAGCCCTCAGAATTCCAACATAATAATGCCAAGGGAAAATACTATATGTCAATTAGGAAGGTTTACTTATTATTGAAAGCATGGAAATGAGAAAGTCATTGGGACAAAACAGGCTGACCTATCTGTAACAGAAATAGCTGCCTTCTCCTTGTGGGCAAAAGTAGAAATTTTGCAACTTCAAATAAATCATTTTTTTGTCAGATTAATGCTTCTAGCCCAGTAAAGGTTTATGCAGAAATTTGAGAAAGCCACCTGGCTTTTTAAGGTAAACTCTGATGGCTCTCAAACTTTGTTTACCTGCCTGGCTCAATAACTATTCTTTTTTCTTTGCAAATAGAATACCAAATTTGAGAATGCAATATTCCTGGCTGAAAATCTATAGTCCTGGGATATCTTACAGCTAACTTTTGTGATGTAATGCTGTCAGAAATTGTAAAAGGTTGGGAATTTTATCCTATTTGCAAGCTAGCAAGTTAGCCTGCATCACTTTCATGGATGCTGGTGGAAAATACTAGGCTTTTAGATTGTTTAGAGAGACTTTATTACTCATGGTACAGCAAGCAGCATGACCCTCATAGTAATGTCTGTTTCTGTTGCCCTCAAGTTCCACAAAGCAATGTGGAGCAGTTCAAGTGAATACCCTATGTGTAATGGGCTTGTATGGCAGCTGAGAAACCCTGAGCTTGGGGAATCCATGTGTCTTGTTCCCTAATAAGAACTCCTGTTTTCAAAATGTGTAGTAACACAGGAGACCTATGGAGAATTGTCTCCCAATAATGTAATAGTCACATTCTTTCTACAACGTGGTTGGCTAATAGTAAATTTCCCCCATGAGATTGCCACTCCTCTAGTTAATCTGAATGGTGGGGATTGGGATCAAATCCATTCAGTTTTTCTCATCTGTATTTATTTAAAGAGACTATAAACAGGACTTTAATGAGCAGGATTGATCTCAACCATGCCCACCAGGGTCCTGGACCCAGTCAGCTGAACAAATACTATGAACCACTGAAGTTTACTTTAAAAAGCCAGGCGGCTCTCTCCTTAAATTTCTGCATAAACCTTTCCACTTGGTGAGAAGCATTAATTTAGATACAAAAGGATTTATTTGTGGTTACAAAGATTCCACCATTGCCCATAGGCAAAACCTATCATCTATAAATACCCTGGCCAGTGAGTTGAAGCTGACCTGAATGAATTCCAGAGCAGAAGTGGTGCCATTGATTGCTTCAGTGAAATTCAGGGAAAAAATTTATAATGGATGAATCCCATAGTAGGATAAACTGCCCACAGGATTCACAGATATTGCTCCATGTAGCTCCCATAAATAAATAAAGGTAGCCTCACTTTGGAGAGATCTCATTAGTGTACTATATTATCTTCTGCTGATCTTTACTTAAACAATTGAAAATTTCTTATGGCTACCCTAATGTTCAAATCATGTGTCTTCAGAAGGGTGGTAATCTTCATACAAAAGTTATAGTACTGGAAGTGGGCCTCGTTTGCCTGAGTTGGTGGAGGGAAGGGTTAGGCCCAATTTCAGGAACCCGCTGGGTGGAAGACAAACAAATATTACCTCCTATGTGACCTCCTCGCCCTCTGGTAATGCCAGGTGTTCTCAATTAGTAGAATAATTCAGTCCAGGTCTTGTTTAAGAGAGACTTTGTGAGAGTAGTTGATTAGGTCCGTCCTCATTGTCTACTCCAGGGGTCAGCAAACTACTGTTGGGCTTGAAATCTCTTTTTGTAAATAAAATTCCATTGGAACTCAGCCATGTTCATTTATTTGCCTTTTGTTTGGCTGCTTTTAAGCTACAGTAGCAGAGTCCTGCACTTGTAACAAAGCAATATAACCTAAATAACCCTGACATATTATTATCTAGCCCTTTAAGGATTGTTTACCAATCCTTGTTTTATGCCATCAGTTTAGTGGCTTTATTACCACCCAATGTAATGAGTGAGAATAGTGGTAGAGAAGGTATTTAGAGGTATTGACAAGCATTCTGCATAGGAGTGGCAGGTGCATCCTGTGCTATTTTCAGTAGACTTATTTCTAAGAATAAAAGAATGGCGATCAAGTCGTGAATAGAGCCATCTGGTAAGAAAAGGCAAGTCCAACAGTCAGTGAAGTTTAAGACACTTATCCTAGTTTGGATGTTCTGTACCAGAGAGTTTTCTTTCATGGAGAATACTCCAGAAGTCATTTTGAAAGACAAATATCATTAACATCTGTCCTTTCCCCATAATTGTAGGGGTCTGTGAATGTTCCCTTCTCATTTGGTGCTCTCCCTCTACCTCCAGCAAATTGGTGTATTTCATCCTAATAACTGTGATGTCATCTTTTTTCTCAATTATTTCCTGTTTGCACATAGACTTTTCATAAAAAATGGTGCAAGAGCTACAAGGACATTTTTATAAAACTTACAGAGACTGATTGTGTCCCCCACTTTGGCCTGCATGAACAAGCTGTGTCCTCACAAAGTGCTCATTATCCTTATGATCCAGAATCATATCAATAAAACAAGAAACTCCAGGAGACTGAAACATAATTGAGTCCAAATCCCATAAGCTCCATTTAGGCAAGGCTGCCACACAGGCTGCTCTGGGGAAAAAGAAAGAAGTGTTTTGCCCAGAAAAGGTCAGAATGAAATTTTGAAATTAAAAGTAGGTGTAGGTAATCCCACACGACTTTCATGTTGATCATTGCACAGAAATCACCCAAGATGATATTATTTCTTCTTGGAACATATTCACAAAGTGAACAAGCAGCCTCACTAAGGTATATGAGCCAGGAAAAGGTGAAGAAGATAAAGTTGGACATCTTTTGAAGTCAACATTTGAGGAGATTGTTTCAACACTCAACAACACTGGAAGTCTGTTGATGGTAGAGAGCGAGGAAGATACGCTGAGTTCCTTGACTACCAGGCCATTGTTGAGCATCTTTTGCATACATTTGTCAGGCTGCAAATGGTCCAGTGAGCTGAAAACATGACACAGATTAATTTTAAGAGCTTCTAAAGTAGTGCCTACATCAGCTGATCAGACTGGAACAATAATAACACGACCTAAAAAAGTATCTACAACACTTTCAGGCAGTCCTAAGAAGTGATCAGAGGCCAAAATAGTCAATGTGCTTGCAGTGGGAGTGGACAACCCTCTTTGGCTTTCCCTACTAGGATACAAGGGGTCAACTTTCAGCAGGAATCACAAGTATTGCATACAGTGCAGGCCCTGGTAACAGAAGTTATTTGCTTTGTGTCCCATCTGTGAATGGTAGACACGGTAAATGGTAGATCATGTCAGGCAGCAATGGTGGCAATCTGTGTGTCTGTCTCAATAATCAGCTTGAGTCCAGTTGATCTGATCAGTTAATGGACTTTCACTATGGGTTTCTTCATGAGTAACCCTGATGTAGTCTTGATATACTTCCACAATTCACAGCTCCAAAGAGTGGTATCTTTAATGTTACTACTCTGTAGTTCTCTAAGTGGCATACCAAACCACTAAGCTGTTGACAATAGATCAGCAGTCATAATGTGTATATATACATATATACATACATACACACACACACACACACACACACGCACACACACACATATATATATATATATGTACCATGGAGGGGAGTATTGTACAGAGCTATGAGAACAGGCTTTGGTTCTGCCCACTTAGCAGAGTAAGCATGTCCATTTTCAGTACTGCATAGCAGGTGCTGAGCTTGAATGACCTAAGCAAACTACAATGAACACTTTCAGATTTCAGGTCAGCAAAGCCATCACCATTTGTTTATGGAACTTCTGCATCTCACGGCCCTACAGAGTCAGCACTTAGCTTCAGGAGGTAAAGTCTTCTAAAGGAAGAATTTGATTTTGATGTGCATGCTTGTTGGCCCCTGCACATATTACTAGTTGCTGAATTCGAAGTGACCCTCCTCGAGATAGGAATATCAGGTCATTCATAGATCAGGCTTTCGGTTTCAGTTAAGAGTCCATTAGAAAGCTAATAGCTGCTTTTCAAAATGGATGTACCTGGTAGCCATATTTGGGGAGCACCAAGTCCATAATCCCAAGGTGAGTCTCTAGGAGGGGCTTCCTCTCTTCAGCAGAGGTCCCAACTGGCATAGTCATTAGTCAGAGTCAGAAATGCCCAGAGTCCAACATAGCGATAGGGATCTCTTTCTGGGGAGAGAAGAAGCATGTCTCTATGTGACATTATTCCCAATAAGGAAAATTTCCTTGAATATTTGTGAAGTAGGAAATTAGAAGCATATAACACATGAATTCCAATTATATACTCAATGTAGGAAGCAACAACAGTATATTAAGTTGGTATAAAGGAACCCAGCTACATGTCACATACCTTTCCCTCTCCCACTGACACCCCCACCAAATAGTTGAATCTGAGCATTTTCCCCTCTTCCCCCAGGGCTGGATAGGTGCTATATCCGACAAAGCCATAGAAGTCTGAGTCCCTCCCTTCCCCAAGGTTTCTCAGAATATTGATACGTGCCTAGGGTGTTTAGTCTCTCTTATGGCAAGAATCCTTCTTGTTAAGGCAGCTGATGCCAGGGAAAAGGGGAAAGGAGGGGAAGGGATTGTGGATCCAGAGACCCACTGTACAGCAATAAGCAAGGCACTTTCTGTTTCAAGTAGCTACTATCAAGTTCAACCAAGCAAATCTGGTTTTGGTCTACTCCAAGCTCTATATCTTCATAGGTAACACCATTTATTTCAGCTCAGACTGATTCTTTCACTTTTTATTTTTTTAACTTTGATAGTTGAAGGAATATCTCTGTATGAATATTATAGAAAAAAGGCCTTCCAATATTTCCAAGCGTTGAAGAATGATTGTGTTTGTGTTAAAACCTTGAGTGGCACTTGCTTCAGGAAAAAAAGGGTGTTTATTTGCTTTCTATTAAGGTTCTTTAAAAATTGGTTGGAATAAATGCTAGTTGAATTTATACTTCATGACTTGAAAAGCAAGCTGATTTTCATCCTGCCTTCTCAAGGAGTGCAGTATGTTTAAAATACTACTTTTGCCTGCTTTTTGATTTGCTATGAAAAAGATAAATATTTTAAGGACACCTGGAAAATTTTGAAATACATTTTATATGCATATGGAGATTAAAGCTAAGAGACTAAAAAAAAGTCATTCTTTATTTTGGTTAATTTTGTTTTGTTTTGTTTACTATGGCACTCAGTCCAATATTCTCTCTGCATAGTTATAATGCAGCCTTGCTAATGTAACCAGAATAACTCTTCATTGATAATGAGAAATGAACAGCTGAAAAACATCAATACCATAAATAGGTAATATAATTTTAATGAAAGGCCACAATCTGAAGGCTGGATATTGAATTAGTATCTATCTGGAGAGTGTGTGCATAGATGATTGGGGGAAGGAATCCTAAACATCAGTCTTCCTCACAGTTACATTTACATGCATGAGAAACAGGACTCCTACTTATACTAAGATTAAACCTAATTAGTATCTATGTAGAAAAGAGTGAAGATCGGAAAACAAAGATAAATGTGAAGAGAAAATGACTGATAATTAGCCAAAATTGAATTAAAGACATCAATTCACTGAGCCCCAAGCATAAGTAACTACAAATAAATAAATAAGCAAATTAATTAATTAATTAATCAAATTGATGTTGGTATTTGAAAAAAGAAAAGCTTAAATAGCAAGAAACTAAACTTCTACCTTTAGAATATAACAAAATAAGACTATATTAAACACAAAGTGTAAGAAAATAAAAATAAATGGAAATAAATAAAACAGAAAACAAAAGGAGAAAGTTAAAGTCTAAAATTATTAATTTTTAGGAAATATTTTGATAAACCACTAGCAAGACCATTTTTAATTTTTTTTTTAAGATTATACTTCAAGTTCTGGGATACATGTGCAGAATGTGCAGGTTTGTTACATAGGTATACATGTATCATGGTGGTTTGTTGCACCCATCGACCCATCATCTACATTAGGTATTTCTCCTAATGCTATCCCTCCCCTAGCCCTCCACGCCCTGACAGGCCCCGGTTTATGATGTTCCCCTCCTTGTGTCCATGTATTCTCATTGTTCAACTCCAGCAAGACCATTTTAAAAAAATACACACAGAAAACAAAATTTGCCAGTATCAGAAATTAAAAAGAATACATATCCTCCACACACAAAAAATATTCTACTGGAAATTCTAACACTGAAATAAAGCAAAGAATAAAACACAAAGAATTTGAAAAGGAAGAAGCAAAAATGTCTTTATTTCTCAATACATAATAATGCACATAGAAAATCCTATGAAATCTAAAACTTATAATTTAATTAGTAAGCTTATAGCCTATATTCGCAAGTAATTGTATTTCTTTATAATAGCAATAAAAAATTAAACCTGAAATAAAACATAATATCAAATACCCAGAAATAAATCTGCAAAATTTTGCAAGACATTTACGCTAAAAATTATGAAACATTGACCAAGAGTATTTAAAGAAGAACTAAATAATGGAGAGATATATGTTCATGATTTTCAAATTTTAGTCTTAAGATATCCATTTTTCATAAATTGATTTATAGATTTAATAATCAAAAATCTTAAATTTTAAAATTGTTTTTAGAGCCTTTTGAAGAAATTGATAAGCTGATCCTAACATTGTGTAAAGATCTTATATAGCCGCAACAATTGAAAGAGCAAAGAAAAAGATTGGATGAAATATTTTACCTGACTTCAAGGCTTTTTTGATATTGGCATAAGGATTGACAAATAGATTCATGGGACATAATTAGGAGTCCAGAAATCAACCCACAGGCGTAGAGTGGGGTTGATTATTAACGAACATGCCAATCAATTCAGTGGTGAAATGTTTAAGCAATATTGCTGAACCAATTGGGTCCCTGTATGGAATCAAAACAAAAATAAATTTTACTCTCATCTCTCACTACACACAAAAATTAATTCAAGATTTATCACATACTAAAACCTTAGAATTAGAAATCTTTTAGAGGAAAACATAAGACATTATCTTCATAACTTCAGGATATATAAAGATTTCTTAGGTACCAAAAAGAACATTTTGGACTTCTCAAAATTAAAACGTTCTGCTCATTAACATACAACATTAAGAAATAGACAAACTACAAACTGTGCAATAAATTCTAAAACATAGATCCGAAAAACATATAAATATGTGAAATATGTAAAGTGTTCAAAGAATACACATATTTAAAAACTCTTAAAAAGCACCAGTATGAAACCAAAAACAATTTTAAATGGGTGAAAGCCTTGTCCAGACCATTCACATAAGAAGATATATAAATGGCAAATAAACTGTGCAACTTTATTAGTCCACAGAAAAATGCAAATTTAAATTACAAGGAGATGCCAATCTGCATCCGCTAGATTGGCTGAAGGCAAAGACTGACAATACAATTGCACCTCTGATACTTTGCTGGTTGGAATGTAAAATATACAGCCACTTAGGAGAGCTGTTTGGCAATTTTTTACCAAGTTAAATATCTACTTACCTTGTATACCCCACCCATTTCACTCCAGAAAAATGAGAATGTATAGCCACATGAATTCTTGTACAAGAATATTCATAGCAGCATTATTCCTCATATCCAAAACTGGAAGCAACTCTAATGCCCATCATTTTGAGAATGGTTAAATTAATTTTTGTACAGTAGAATACTATTGAGCAAAATAAGTAATGAACTATTGAAATATGAAGAAACACTGAGTTAAGTGAGAAAAGACTGACATTTATAAATGAGTAATGCTGTATGATTCCATATATTTTAAGTCCAGTAAATATAAAACTAAGCTATCGTGGTCAAAATCAGACAGTGGTCACATCTATGTGTCTGGGGTAGATTGTCTGGAAAGCGACACAAAATAATTTTTAGTGGTAATGGAAATATCCATTATCTTGTTTTGAGTGATAGTAACAGTGGAATACAATAAACAATCTGTTAAGCATTTAAGATCTGTTTATTGTATGTAAATTAAACTTCAATAAAAAATTACAATATAGAACAACCCATCAAATATTTGAAGACAAAAAAGGTAAAGGAAAGGAAAAAGGAAAAAAAAGCAATTTACAGAAATATCATAATTTTAAACTAAACACATAATTGAATCATGATGATTTAGAGATTACTGAGTCATTAAAAAAAAAAGGTGAGAATTTAATTTGGTGGCCACTGGGAACCCAAATTTGAAAGTATATTAGAATCTCTAGAAGAGCTTTTTAGTAATTGGAATGCCTGGGCCTCATTCCAAAACCATTCAATCAAAATTTTGCAGGATGCATAGCAACATATATATATTTAAAACTCCACAGATGCTTCTGATAAGCCAGCTTTGTTCCTTGATGTGGCGTCTGGAAACAGCAAATTTCAACAGGTCTCTTCTTCCACATCTTTGATTGACAGTTCTGTTTCCCCTGCCAGAAAGACTCCAAGCGATGCAGAATTCGTTACTTTTTGATGCAGCTTTTTTCATTTTTAGACATTGGACATTTCTAGTTGTCAAAAAGTACATATGAAACTGAAAACACACACATTGATCAAAATGAGCCATTTTCTGGAATAATATTAAATAAGTAATCTGTTTTGCTTATAGTCGTTTATCAATAAGTAAATAAAATGATACCTCTCTAAACTTACCCTAGATGTCTACTGCGTAAGCACCACAAGCAGTTTACCATTTTTGAATTTGATGTTAATTTCAGATACCTCACCTTTCTAAGTGGCTTTATCCCTTGCTATTCCAGTTTTTCCATCTCTCTGTATGAGAAGATAAGACATGACATATTTACTGATTACAAAATATGCCACGTGTTGTCTTGTTGCTGTAGAGAGATGTGAGATATTTACCTCTTTTTAAAATACAAAGCACTTGTACTGTGTTTTCTTTATCATAATTTTGCTTTTCAATTTTATGTTTTACCTTCATTGTGTTAATGATATTGACCAACCCTTCCAATTTTGCATTGTTCTCAATTGGCTTAACATGCTAGTCATGATTTCAACCAAATGCCTTCCAAGAGGAGGCATTGTCAAACAGGTGGATGATGGTATTGAAAGAGGCTCATTAAAGGCAATTGGCAGTCGTTCCAGGCAGACTCACCATCAGAGAGGTCTAAGCAAAGAATTAAAACAGATATATCTGACAATGGCTAGATGCCATAATAAAAGAGTCTTGCAACTGAAATAATACAGAAACCATAAAGTTATAAGAGGAGGTGCTCATTAGAATAGAAAAATAGTAGGTAAATTGTTTTAATGGAATTATTCTCTTTTGAGAGTACTGATGAGAGAAACATTAAATTTCAGGGCTGGAAAAGCTGGGTAGAACTGATTTACTAGAATGAAGCAAACAGTAAGGTTGATAATGTGCTCTTCATCAAATGAGCTACTTGAGTTATTTAAGTTTCCTCGCCTAGTAACAATAACAACCCAATATTGGGATGGATATATTGGTAGATCTATTAGAATGGATTCAGCTGTAGAGATTGGAGGGCTACTTCAATGACAGGGAGCTAAACAGTTTATTATAATAATGATGCAGGTACATGAACTTAATGAAAATAGTTATTCTTTTACCATATCCTCACCTCTACTTCTATTCATGTGTTGGCTTCATTCTCAGTCAAGTTAGCAGACCCTGGTGACCTAAAGCATATCCTGACAGATGATTGTATTAAAGAAAGATCATTTCCTCTGTGTGTGTGTGTGTGTGTGTGTGTGTGTGTATGATATACATAGGGATTTTTATCCATACATCAAATACTACATGTTGTTTGGGTCCTTTTCCATTCTTAAACCAAATAATTTGGTCAAGTATATGGAGGGCTCCGAGTTACCACCCTGAGTTACATGATGACTCTTTGGTAGAAGGGTGAAGGGTAGGCATACATATACACATGTACCTCCTTTTTTGGTTTGAAAGCAATCTTACTTATAAGAAAAATTAAGGAAATTATAATTGTTTTATTATAATTCATTATTTTAAAATCCCTTTTAGAACATACCCTTTGAAAGTTCAGTTTATATTTATTTGTTTCATTTTGTTTTGGTCAGCTAAAAATTATTTTATGGTCTTAGCCTTTCTGTTATTTTTCTTATAGTTTCAGGATAGCCTTTACTATTCTACAACAAGGTTGGTGGTAACCTTATATAAATCTCCACTGTAATTTGTTAAACTAATTTTGAAAATCAGAGACCTAGATATGCATAATAAGTATTGACAAAATATCTTAGCATGGAAATGGCTGTATCCAGTATGCTGGGTAGATATGTACACTTTTTGTTACCCATATGCACAAAAACAAAGAAAAAAATCAACTTTATGGATGAATCAGAGGGTTATTTATGGGCTCCACTGCATACTGAAAACAGTGATTTAATGTTTTCAAACTAGAGTCAGTACATAGTCTAGTGATCTAAACTACTTAAGCACCACTCTTCACCGTATCACTCTTTACTTACAATTTAATTGCCATGTGTTCTTTTGAAATGAGCATTGAAGGACCATCCTCATGAATGCATTCCTAAGAATCACAATGTTTATTCTGTGTAGTCTTGATGTAGGTTTAATCAAGACCCTTGAAATGGACACATTCCTCTTAATTGATTGCAAATGTTTATGATTACCGAGAGAGTGTTTTCAAATGTCTGATGACTATAATATTACTGACTTTCTCTCTAGACAGTCTTAAAGCTGTTTATTGCTCATTTGGCTACTTTCCAGCTTTCAGTTGTCTCATTTACTTCAATGTGCATCGATAAGCATATAATTAATCCAAACATCTTATTGAACTATTTACTTTGCATTAGTATATATGATGTTAAGTAGGTAAAATTTATATATTCTACTGCTTTGGATTTATTCATAAGTAAAATGTTCTTAACAAATATTGATCAGCATCACTGTAAAGATGCCTCTTATACTGAAATATTATGATCCCATGCTCAGATCACAAGTTATTATCAAATAGAAATTCAATCTCAGTGATGGGCCACTGTTGCCAGATCGTGTCACCTCAGAAATCTAGTATAGTATATAATTATCTTTATTTTTTAAATACAAAGTAAAAATGCCAACAAAATAATAAATGACTCAAATTCTTTTTGAAATGAAGTTTTTTCTAAGCAAGATTTTTTAAATGGCTTATGGTTAAAAGTTTTATTTTCTCAGGAAGCAAGCCATTTATAAAGTATGTTTTGCTATTCACATGTTGGGAAAAGTCTCTTCAGCTCAATGATGTCTCTCATGTATCCAGCAGTATGACATACTCCTTCCTATTTTTAAAAAAAGCTCAAGGTTTCAAATATTAATTTTAATGCTTGGCATTCTGCCATAATTTCCGAAACACCAAGACTGGCTGAATACAGTACTGAAGCCTTTTTCTACTCCAAGTGAGGTCTTAAAATGTATTACATGATTAAAAAGATTAAATGTGCCTAATCTACACAGAGGAGGAAGAAATGAGTAGAGGAAAAAAATAAGACACAAAAACTTAGTGACATATATCTTTTCCTGTTGAATTCAATATTTTAAAAGTGATATTTCAAAACAATAATCAGACTGAGAATTACTATTTTATGTATTCCAGAGAATGCCACTAAATTTTGTTAAATTGCAGCTGTAGTTTGGAAAATGAGTAGTATTGCAGGATACCTCTATCTGTAATACGGTTTGTGGTATCATCAGATGGTATAGATAATATACTCCATGAGGGCAAGAATTGTTTTTTGTTTTGCTCAACATTCTCTTCCAAGTACCTCTCACAGTGCTTGGCACATGGTAAGCAAAGACTTGAAAGAGATTTATTTGTTTTGTTTATGTTTATTAAATTTTTAACATTGATACATATGACATGTACATATCATATTTTCAGGGTACATATGATAATTTGATAAATTCATGTAATCAAATCAGGGTAGTTGGGATATCCATCACCTTAAATATTTATCTTTGCAATAGCAGCATTTGAATTATGTTCTTTTAGCTATTTTGAAATGTACAATCAATTGATCTTAACTATAGTCATCCTACTGATTTATTGAACACCAGGTCTTATTTCTTCTAAGGGTATATTTTTACCCGTTAATAAACCTCTTTCCATTCCCTTAACCCCTCTGCCCTTCTTGGCCCCTGGTCATCACCAGTCTGCTCTCTATCTTCATGAATTTCACTTTTATATGTTGAGAAATATCTACTTGGATGCTGACCACTGGTATGGAATGAGCAATAGCGTGTCATATTTCTGATTAAAAGCCTTTTTTGGGGTCAGTTTAGAAATATACATTAAATTCTAATATTTCCTAGGATTTTTTTTCTACCCTAATCTACTTTAATATAAACCATTTTAGTAGAGAGATTAAAATTAATCTTACTTTACAGATGATAGTAAAGTCATTATTTTACGTGATTTAATAAAATGAATCATTAAGCTTCAATCAGCCACTACCTCTTGGAGGATTGTTGTGGGAAACTGGCCTAAATAAGTAACACAATACAAATATCTGAGAAATTGATGGGTGCTAGAATGTTATAGACATCAACTTTTAGTTCCTATCAATATTTTATTCCATTTTCCTATTAAACAATGGCAGAAGAAAATCAAGATAAATGTTGTTATTAGCATTATCACATTAAAATATCATTTCCTGTTTAAATGTTAATTTCTTCCACTAAACTGGAAGCACCTCAAAGACAGGAACTGAGCCTTCATCTTCCTTATCAAAGTATCAGATGTTTGCTTTAAAAAAAAAAGTATTAATCAAGACCCTTTCTCTTACAAATAGCAGAAGTTTACTTCAAAATAGCTTTTTTAAAATTGACTCATGTAGTTTGAAAGTCTAGGGAACAGCTGCCTTGCCTCCGTTTCACTTTAGTGACTTTCACACTAGACATGTTGGCTCCTGCAATCGCAAAACTACTGCATTGGGACAACTTGTGATACACGAGAAAGACCACTTCTTCTGATTATCCATATTTCACATTTCAGTCTTCACTGTAATTTGTTAAACTGTTTCTGAAAATTAGAGACCTAGATATGCATAATAAGTATTGACAAAATATCTTAGCATGGAAATGACTAAATCCAGTATGCTAGGTAGATATGTACACATTTGTTACCCATATGCACAAAAACAAAGAAAAAATCAACTTTAGGGATGAATCAGAGGGTTATTTATGGGCTCCACTGCATACTGAAAACATTGATTTAATGTTTTCAAAGTAGAGTCAGTACTATCCCTTAAAAAATTACTTAGGCCAGAGGACATGGAGAGTTCGAACTAACCAGCCCAGGACACATGACCATCCAGCAATGCAACCTAGAGAGCTGGGCACATGTAGAAAACAAGGGAGGCCTCCAGATTTATTTCTTAAATGAAAAGTGGCATCTTGTTGTTTGAATAAAGGAAAAGAAATATTGGGAAGATTAAAAATAAAAGACATCAACTACTTAGCCACCAGTATAACCCTGTTGACTTAGAACTACGATTCTAAGTTAACAGGGTTATACTGGTGGCTAAGTAAGAATCCAAACCTAGTTTTCTTACACCAAATGCAGTGTGTTTTCCCCTAGATAAAGTTGTTTTCTAAATGAAAGATGGAAATGTTGACTGCAAATGATTTATAAAGGCTTTACATATCATCAAAGCACCCTAAAAACCAAAACAGTAACTTTTGACTTGATAAATGTAAGCAAACATTCAGGATGAACTCTGTCCTGTGCCACCGAAATCCCCCTTCAAAACTGAAGGCTGTCTTCTCCCAAATGCTGAGAGGGCTTGCCGCTGACTACCTTCCTTATGAATTACCCTCCGCTTAGGAGAACCACCTCACCAAAGGACACACAGGGGTGTAAAATTCCTCCTTCCACCAGCGCTAACTTGGGATAACTCTGAAGACCATCCCACTTCCAGAGCTCCCTGCAGGTCTTCGCTGAGACTGCATCGTAGCCTCCCTCTGCTGGCTCTTTCTTGCTCCCTTCCCTTGTGGCGCAGTGTTATTCCCGAGAGCTGTCCCTGATAGCCTCTCTAGTCTCCAATCTCTACCCCAGAGTTGGCTTCCTGGGAACCTAACCTTCTACAGTTAATCTGCTTTTCTTAGGCCTGAAGGCCAATTAAATAGTAACTAAAACAATGAAAGGTTTTCAGGGGAAGTATTTATGTGTTTGCTATCTTTTTATCTAAAATTTTCCTCTGTTTTTAAACAAAACCTCACATTACTTTTTAGCATGGAAATGTTTATACCTTACCCTCTTATACAGTCTGGATAAGAAAAAAAATCACTAACATCAGGGACGATATGCTTATCCAGGTTCTCCAATAACTACTTTTAAGGGAGGCAAGCAGAGTTGACTAAGAGATTATAATCTTGGCAGTGTGCAGAATGTTTTCCGTATGTGCATTTACTGAGAGGAGAGAGAATTCATAATCTTTGATTTTCTCAAAAGAGTCTGTAACACAAAGAAGGTTAAGAAATTGGAGCACTGGTTCCCAAATAGTTTCTTAAGAAGCATCAAGTGAGAGAAAATCCCTTGTTTTTTTGTTTGCTTGTTTGTTTTTTTTTCCTGAGCGTTTCTGATCCCATAGAAATGGGATTGAGCAAAAATCTTCATTTTTCTTTTTTTTTTTTTAAGTTTCAGCTTTTACTTTAGGTACAAGGGGTGTGTGTGTAGGTATGTTACATGGGTATATTGCACCCAGGAAGTAAGCATAGTACCCAATTCATTTTTCAGCCCCCAACTCTCTCTCCCCCGGCTAGTAGTCTTTGGTGTCTATTGTTCCCATGTTTATCTCCAAGTGTAGTGTAATGTTTAGCTTCCGCTTATTAGTGAGAACAAGTGGTATTTGGACAAGTTTTCCAGATGACTCCAAAATAAAACTCAGTGGATTACAATTTGGAAAAATACAGACTTATGGATGAAAATATAGTTCTATGTTAGTTTCTATTGCTGGTGTATCAAATTACCACAAATTTAGAGGCTTAAACAATACAAGTTATTAATAGTATTTTTTATTTTATTATGATTATACTTTAAGTTTTAGGGTACATGTGCACAATGTGCAGGTTAGTTACATATGTATACACGTGCCATGCTGGTGTGCTGCACCCATTAACTTGTCATTTAGCATTAGGTATATTTCCTAATGCTATCCCTCCCCACTCCCCCAACCCCACAGCAGTCCCCAGAGTGTGACGTTCCCCTTCCTGTGTCCATGTGTTCTCATTGTTCAATTCCCACCTATGAGTGAGAGCATGCGGTGTTTGGTTTTTTGTCCTTGCAATAGTTTACTGAGAATGAAGATTTCCAATTTCATCCATGTCCCTACAAAGGACATGAACGCTTCATTTTTTATGGCTGCATAGTATTCCGTGGTGTATATGTGCCACATTTTCTTAATCCAGTCTATCATTGTTGGACATTTGGGTTGGTTCCAAGTCTTTGCTATTGTGAATAGTGCCGCGATAAACATACGTGTGCATGTGTCTTTATAGCTGCATGATTTATAGTCCTTTGGGTATATACCCAGTAATGAGATGGCTGGGTCAAATGGTATTTCTAGTTCTAGATCCCTGAGGAATCGCCACACTGACTTCCACAATGGTTGAACTAGTTTACAGTCCCACCAACAGTGTAAAAGTGTTCCTATTTCTCCACATCCTCTCCAGCACCTGTTGTTTCCTGACTTTTTAATGATTGCCATTCTAACTGGTGTGAGATGGTATCTCATTGTGGTTTTGATTTGCATTTCTCTGATGGCCAGTGATGGTGAGCATTTTTTCATGTGTTTTTTGTCTGCATAAATGTCTTCTTTTGAGAAGTGTCTGTTCATGTCCTTCGCCCACTTGTTGATGGGGTTGTTTGTTTTTTTCTTGTAAATTTGTTTGAGTTCATTGTAGATTCTGGATATTAGCCCTTTGTCAGATGAGTAGGTTGCGAAAATTTTCTCCCATTCTGTAGGTTGCCTGTTCACTCTGATGGTAGTTTCTTTTGCTGTGCAGAAGCTCTTTAGTTTAATTAGACCCCATTTGTCAATTTTGGCTTTTGTTGCCATTGTTTTTGGTGTTTTAGACACGAAGTCCTTGTCCATGCCTATGTCCTGAATGGTAATGCCTAGGTTTTCTTCTAGGGTTTTTATGGTTTTAGGTCTAACGTTTAAGTCTTTAATCCATCTTGAATGAATTTTTGTATAAGGTGGAAGGAAGGGATCCAGTTTCAGCTTTCTACATATGGCTAGCCAGTATTTTTTAGATCACAAGTCTGAAATGGAATCTCAGTGGGCTATAATCAGTGTCAGCAATGCTGTGTTCTCTGGTGGCTCTAGGGAAGAGTCAATTTCCTTCCTTTTCCACCTTCTAGAAACAACCCACCTTTCTTCACTCAAGATCTCTTTCCCCCATCTTCAAAGCCAGCAGTCTTGCATCTCTCTGAAGATGCTGAGTCTCAACACATTCTTCAGGAGTTAGACCTCCCTTTGATGCTCCTGTTCTGTCTCCCTCTTCCAATTTTAAAGACTGTGATTACACTAGAGCCACCCAAATGATATGGGATAATCTCCCTATTTTAAGATCAGACAATTAACAGCTTTAATTCTATCTGCAGCCTTAATTTGTCTTTGTTGTGTAATCTAGTATATTCACAGATTACAGGGATTAACATGTGAGCATTTTGGGGAGACCAATATTCTGCCTACCACAAGTTCCTTTATAGTGCCATGGAAAAAACATCTTCCCCCTCCCCCAATCTTATGTTTAATAACTCAATTAATGAGCCTTCCACCACCTGTTGTTATGTAATTATCTGGTCAGTAGAATAAATTACTGGAAACTACAGAAACTTCTTTTAGCTTTCTGTTATCCATAAATAACACCTAGTCACACCCACTCACCTGGAAGCACCTTGAGGTCAGGAACCATATATTCTTTATTTTGGAAACACAGATAACTCATCTCATTGGCTGCCAGCTAATCAGCATACAGATAATGTGGCTGAATGATTGTGATGTGTGATGATGTTTGTGTTCATTGAACAAAACCAAAGGCTTACTCTCTTTTATTTTTTATTTTTTTGACAAGGAGTCCCCCTCTGTTGCCCAGGCTGGAATGCAGTGGTGCCATCTCGGCTCACTGCAACCTCCGCCTCCTGGGTTCAAGCGATTCTCCTGTTTCAGCCTCCTAAGTAGCTGGGACGACAAGCATGCACCACAACACCCAGCTAATTTTTTGTATTTTTAGTAGAGAGGGGTTTCACCATGTAAGCCAGGCTGGTCTGAAACTCCTGACCTCAGGCAATCCACCTGCCTCGGCCTCCCAAAGTGCTGGGATTACAGGCATGAGCCACTGCGCCCAGACTACTCTCTTTTTTAACGACTCTTACACAGAGCAGCTCATAAAGAGCATGGCTCTGAATCTTCTCTCATTGAACTTACCAATTGTTACATATCATGGGTATTTGGTGTCATTTCCTCAAATAAGCAAAACTATTTATGCTTAACTCCTGCATTCCATGAGTCTACCTTGTGTTGTAATTTATGCTTGCCATTTTGGGTAGCTAGCCATCAGTAAAATTTAGGCAATGTGGCCTATTGGTGGGAAGAATGGTAGTCTCTTAACAAATAGTCATGTTCTGTTACTAACAATAAAGGAATTACAATATGTTAGACCCTACACTAGATTTTGTATATACACAGCAAACACACACAGACACTTTTGCAAAATCAATCTTTGAAGACTTCTATAAGAGAAATATTCTTTGCTGGGAGTGGTGGCTTATGCCTGTAATTCCAGCACTTTGGGAGGCTGAGGCAGGTGGATCGCCTGAGCTCAGCAGTTCAAATTAGCCTGGCCAACATGGCAAAACCCTGTCTCTACCGAAAATACAAAAGTTAGCCTGGCATGGAGGTGTGCACCTGCAGTCTCGGCTACTCAGGAGGCTGAGGTGGGAGGATCGCTTAAGCCTGGGAGGTGGAGGTTGCAATGAGCTGATGTCATGCCACAACACTCCAACCTGGGTAGTAGAGTGGGACCCTGTCTCAAAAATAAATATAAACAAATAAATTCTTCATTTACAGTTGAGGAGAAATTTTCAAAAAATGTTACAGTCACATATCTAAGAAGTGACAACCAGAATTCCAGTGTTAGGAAACAGAGGGGTTATAGTGGTCTTTTGTCACATCACTTTTCAGTATACATATCACTCTGATCAAAAATTAAAGCTAAAAAACATTATATAGTTTCAAATTAAGGATAATTAATTTACTAGATCAATTTATTTATTAAAAAAAATTTTTTTGAGGGGGCATCTCACTCTGTCGCCCATGTTGGAGTGCAGTGACACAATCTCAGCTCACTGCAACCTCCACTTCCCAGGTTCAAGCGATTTTCTTGCCTCAGCCTGGGTATGTATTTTTAGTAGAGGCGAGGTTTACCATGTTGGCCAGGCTGGTCTCGAACTCCTGGCCTCAAGTAATCCACCCACCTCAGCCTCCCAAAGTGCTGGGGTTTCAGACATGAGCCAGCATGCCCAGCCCCAATTTAAAACATGCAATCAAACACGTCACTTCCAGACTTAAACTGCTTTTCATTCTGCTCACATATCCAGTCATCCACTTAAGGCAGATCCTCTACTTGAAACTTTCAATAGATTAAAGCTGTATTTTGAATAAAATTAAAACCTCTTCCTGTGTCTCACAGAGATCTAAATAACCTGACTCTTCCTCTCCATCCAGCTTCATGTCTCACTAGCTAGGCTGCAACCACAGTGGTCTCCTATAGATTTTTGATCCACAGGCTCTTTAATGTCCTGGGCATTTTCTGAGCTGTTGCCTTTTCTCCTTATCTATTTGCTTGGATAATGTCTTCTTATTCTTTACCTCAGAGTTTAAATACTAGTTTTGCAGAGAAACCTTCCTCTAAGTAAAATATATCCTCCTCCTCAGCCTATTATCATCTACCAATGCATTCATTGTTTTCTTCCAAACACTTAGTGTGCTTTGTGGTTTTAGTTTGTTTACTTGTTTATTGTCTGTTTTAATGTTTGAATGGGTATTCATTGATGTGCTCCTAGCTCCTAGCATTGTGTCTAATATTCAACAAATGTTTTTGGAGAACAAGTTTTTTCTCAAAGTGAAAATGTAAACTAGTACTGGTATTTTATTTTTGTAATCAGAAGATTTCACAGAGAATAAGTAATCTGAAACTTTATTCTCTAGTCATGCTCTGTTTTCTGAGCATCTTGGATCTATTTCAATGTTACTTTTGTTTTGTTTGCCTTGTATTCAGATGTACAATTTAAGTAACTCAAATAAAGAACAACTTACAATTTGAAATCAATAATCTGCTCTGTCTGCTCTGACATGTATTTTTTTTTTCTTTTTTTTTGTGACAGAGTCTCACTCTGTCACCCAGGCTGGAGTGCGGTGGCATGATCTCGGTTCACTGCAACCTCCACCTCCCGGGTTCAAGCGATTCTTCTGCCTCAGCCTCCCACGTAGCTGGGACTACAGGCATGTGCCACCACGCTTGACTAATTTTCGTATTTTTAGTAGAGATGGGGTTTCACCATATTGGCCAGGCTGGTCTCAAACTCCTGACCTCATGATCTGCCCCCCTCGGCCTCCCAAAGTGCTGGGATTACAGGTGTGAGCCACCACACTGGGCCTCTGACATGTATTCTAAAGGTATATTGGTTCTGGGGTGAGGCCCAAGCTTGTGTATTTTTGATAAGTTTCTCAGATGATTCTGATTCACGTCAAAGTTTAAGAACATCTGCTTAGTATGTACATAGTCTTGTTATTGTACCTGTACCAGTGTCAACCAAATTCCATCAAATTTAACCCTTTGCTTAATTCATGGTTCAGAGTCTTACACCTTTATGTACATTCTGACTTGGATATTGAATGAATACATAACACCTTTATTATTCCACCTGTTTTATCTCATCCTCTGCCCTAGCTGAGGATTTTATTCTTTTAACCTGCTTTGATGGTAACATCCTGAGTTTACCACATAATTAATGATAAGTAATGTAAGATAGAATTTATACAGTATATATGTTGTAAAGATTTTTAAAGTCATCAGATAAGTAAATATATAATATTTACAACTATTTTGAAATGAAAGCAATCAGAAGAAGAAAGCAAAATTGTTATTTTAGTCAATTTGTAACCTTGCAAATATAAATGTTTATAAGAGTAAATGTAGTTTCTAAATTTTTGGCTATTTGTTTTCCTGTTCTGTGGATTTACTTACTGGTTTTTCTGGTTTGTATGTTGAAAAATACATAAATTAACTATTACCATTGAGAGGCAAATTTTACTTGCAGGGAAGCACACACTATTAAGGATTTTGAGATCTAGTCTATTCATAAGTTCCCTACAATCCCATTTACTCGTTTCTCTAGTATTTGCCCTTTAAATATTTTATTCTTTGGATATATAATGAAAAATATAGTTCATGATATAGTAAAAGAAAATCTACTATATTAAGATTATAGCATAATCTATATTAAGCTTGTATTGTGCCAGATACTTATTTCAGATATCTTCTTCTATAAACAAGCAATCTGATACTAAGAAGAAATATTTGTGATATTTCAGACATTTATTGTTACTTAAAGACACATCAAAGTACAAATGATAAACTCTTTAGATTGAATTTTACTTTTCTTATTTAAGTGTGACGTGGACACTGAACATTTTAATTTGATAAATTTCTAGAACTTTGCTTATTTTGGAATAAGTATGTAAATATTTTGCTGATCATCATGCAATCAAAAATGTTACTTAACATTTTCTAAAATGCTGAAATATGTTTTGAAAAAATATGTTTTGCACATTAAGTATTTTCTCCTTACTAAGGCAAACTTGGTATCTCCTACCAACTTTTCCAAATTTAGCTAAGGAGGTAATACTAATTAAATAGATTAAAATGCAGCTCTTATTTGTGGTCTAAGTGACCTGAGGCCCTTTGAAGATAACCTTTTGAAACTTTCTGTTTAACTGATAAAAGTCAAGTTTAGTGATACTGTTGCCTATTTTAAGAAACATTCATAATCTTGATTCAGATTCATCAGTCATCAATGATATTCATGCTTACATGAGGTTAATATTACTCTTTAAAATGCTAAGGAAAATAGGGAATGTCTTTCCCTTCTTCTTGTTTTGCTCTAGAGAAATGGGGCATCTCTCCAACCATCTCCGTGCACCCTCACCCAACATTTCTAGGATTGACATCATTTAGGTTCCATGTAGATAGAAACAAATCCATTTAAAAAATAACAATTCCTACATTTTTCATGTGAACATTTCAAAATGTACCAAACCTTAAACATACTTGAGAGTTCCGTCAGCTACTCAGTCGGTAATTTTAGACAGCCTACAGTGTGGAACAATAATCTATTCTGATACAGGTGAAATAGCTTATGCCTTCCTTCTGTACAATAATTCACACGTATTTTGATGGGCTTTTGATGTTTCCAGATATCCGTGGAATACAGGAGTTCTTGGACAAAGTGTCTCAGCAGGGAATGGATGTTGCACTTCAGAAGGTAGAAAACAACATCAATAAAATGATCACCACTCTCTTTGACACCATGAGAATAGAAGAACTGAATCGCTATCGAGACACTCTTAGGCGAGCGATCCTTGTTATGAATCCTGCTACAGCCAAATCCTTCATTACTGAGGTAAGTGAAAATTGTCTTGGGGTGAGAGTTGTACAAAACAATTAAAAGCTTTGGAATAGACCCTACAGAGGAGATGAAAATTAAGAGCAGTGCGAGGGAATTAACTACACAATTCTTGTTAACACTAATGGAGGTAGCATAGTGAATGCCTCGCTTATCTCATTTACCCCTAACTGTCCAGTTAGTTGCTGAGAACATTTGTGTTTATATATATTTAGGCACATAGACAGAACAATTTTAAGAAGTCTTATAGAAGTTTAAAAGTGCTGTTGACCTGAATGAATCTGGCAAGATCAAGAATAAATTCACAAGTGCACAACTCTCTAACTAATCCTTAGTAATTTTTGTAAGTTAAAATTTTACTTCTGAAAAAATAATTACTTGAATCAGGACATTATTGCCTAAACATGATTACTGTTACAAAACATATACAGATTTATATCTTCTATGTGAACTTTGTACCAACACAAATAATTAAGTGTCTGAAACTCTGTAAAGTGATGACTAGTGTACATTTTATGAGGCTGCATCCTCAAATTTTTAATTGTATCTGTTCATTTAGTTAGAAGCTCTGAAACTTAGTAAAAATACAATTAAGACTTTCTAGTGATTGGTATAACATCTCTATGTTCTAAAATGCCTGCTATTGCCTTGTAAAAGTTTATTGTCATGTCTTTTTGCCCCACTTCAAGTTTTTAATGTTACATATTGATAGAACTGTTCATGACTTTACAAACTTTCACATGGAATTTTAAAAAATATTTTAAATTTGAGGAAGGGAATTTATTTGTTTAATACTTTTTTTTTTTTTTTTTTTGCCTCATTTCACTATTATGCTTCTGTTAGCTCCTGAAGTACGGCTATAAAGATTCCAAATTAGGAACATGTTAGAAGTTCTTTGACACTCACAATAAAGTTGGTATCAAAAAACATAAGGCAGAATATAAATCACTAGGAAGGGTAAAACTTGTGGAAAACTGTCAGTAATATAAAATTTTTCATTTTAATAGGAAACTTCATTATGCAGTTTAAAGACAAATTATACACATTTTACTTTTTGAGTTCAGCAAATGACTTAGAGAATCTTATTGAACTACTACATTTTCTCATAATAAAAATATTTCCAATTTTAAAGAAGTTGGGTCTTTCCTTCAAGAAACACAAATCTGGAAGATGGGAGTGAGTACACAGAGGATGTAATATAAATTAGGATGTTAAAATTGCAGTAGAGGAGGTTGAAGCATCTATGGTCATTTTTGTTGGAGGAGATCAGAGAAAACCTCACTGAGCAGGTATATTTGAACTGGACTTCGTGTCATGGATTAGGAATTTATAAAACAGAAGTGGTAATGATATGGTTTCGCTCTGTGCCTCCACCCAAATCTCATCTTGAATGGTAATTCCCACGTGTTGAGGGAGGGACCTGGTGGGAGGTGAGTGGATCATGGGGACGGTTTCCCCCATGCTGTTCTCATGATAGTGAGGGAGTTCTCATGAGATCTGATTGTTTAAATGTGGCAGTTTCCACTGCGCTCTCACTCTCTCCTGCCTCCTTGTGAAGAAGGTGCTTGCTTCTCCTTCCACCATGACTGTAAGTTTCCTGAAGCCTCCTCAGCCATGTGGAACTGTGAGAAAATTAAACTGTTTTCATTTATAAATGACCCATCTTGGGTAGTTCATTATTTCATTTATAAATGACCCATCTTGGGTAGCAGAGATAATGCTAGTGTATTCCTTTGCTAGAGCTGCCATTGGCTTAAACAACAGAAAGTTTGCATCTCACAGTTCTGGAGGCTAGAAATCTAAAATCAAGATGTTGGCAAGGTTGATTCCTTCTGAGGGGTGTGAGGGAAGGAACTGTTCTAAGCCTCCCTCCTTGGCTTGTAGATGACTTCTTTTTCCAATGTCTATTCACATTTTCTTCTCTTCGTGTTTGTTTGTGTATCCAAATTTCCTTTTTCTATAAGGACATCAGTCGTTTGGATGAGGGTTCACCCTAATGACCTAATTTTAATTTGATTACCTCTGTAAAGACCTTATCTCCAATAAGGTCATATTCTAAGGTACCAGATATTAGGAATTCAACATATAAATTTGAGAAGCAGGTAGTGATGGCACAACTTTACCCATAACAGTTACCATTAGCTGTTATGAGCAAATAAGGCAGAGGAGTATGTTTGAGAGTTCAATTTGGATCCTGTAAAATTTGAGCTAGCAGTTGATTCTTCAGGTGGTCTTAACTATGTTTTAACACCTTTATAGTACTTACTATCTTCTTACTACTTACTGCTTTCTTTTCTAAGACCTTTTTAAAAAATGAACTCATATAATCTTCATAAAAAGCCTTTGAGTTGGTACTAACATCATCCTTGTTTTGTAGATAAGAAAACTGAGGTGTACAGGGTTTAAGTTGTCAAGATGACACAACTAGGAAGAGACAGATCTGGGATTAATTCCAATAAGTTTGTCTCTAGAGTTTGTGCACTTAACCTTGGTTCCCAGACAGGTTGGTTATAAATGCATGACTGGAGACCAGGAAAAAGGTCAGTGCTCGAGATGTAGTTTATTTGTTTTTCATCAGTTTAATGCGCATTGATTTACTAGTTCATTGGTTTTCCAGTTCATCTTAGAAACTATACTAGGCACTAGCAATACAATGACAACAAAGATCCCATTCCTTTTCTCAAGTTTATAGCCTGGTGTTGGAGAAGGAAAATGAAAGAGTATCAGCATTACAAGATGAATGTAATGGCAAAACACATACATCTACGCTGATCTCCAGAGCCAGCCATGTCTGGTTGCAGAGGTAAAGTATACAGTCATGAAATGTTGAGGAAGGAGCTTGTTATAGATGGTATCTTGAAGGATGTGCTTCTTGAGTTGAGCATTAAAGGACATGTGGATTGGATCAGGCAGAAAAGGGTGGGAAGGACATTCTAAGCAGCAGGAAGACCATAAACAAAACCACGGAGGCGGGGCATGCAGCAAGAAGGCAAAGGGCTAGGGAAGGAATGGGTAGAGGTGGGTGTGTTGACTACCTTGTTGAGAAGTTTGGTGACAAAAGTAAGGGTAAATTATGGTTTACAATTTTTAAAAATCCCATGAGACTGATATCAGAACCAGGGATATCTGTTTCATTTTTAGAATAAAACAAGTTGAGCCTTTTCACACAGGTGTTGGGAAAGCAACCAGTGATGAAGAGGAGATTGTAGAATGGAAAAAGAATATTGATGAGCTAAGACCCCAGAGTGTTAGAATTCATGAAGCTCTGCCGGGGGACTACTGCTCATTACCAATAACCTACAGTTGTTGCTTCAAAGGTAGACAGAATTAGTTCAGACTTCATTAAAGGAATTTTCATTGATAATCCTTGTATTTCTGATAATCAATTTCAACTGATATGATCTTAACTTCTCACCTTGTCCCCCAACCTTGACCCTGAACTTTATACTTATAATAATGTATCCCTTCCATCTTGGTCCCCAAACACATAAAATCTATTATCTTTCCTTAAAGACTTTTCTGTCTTTCCCCACTCATCCACCATTTTTTTTTAGTAACTTATCTTTTATAATCACTGATTTTATGTCTCCAAACTGTGGACCAGTTATTCCACAGGCATCTTAAGCAATGATGTAGGAATGGCAGAAAGAATGTGAACTACCACCACCTCTATCCTAGCCTAAGCTAACCCTATTGTACTGTTCTCTGACCTGCAAGATGGTTCCTGTTTCTCAATTAGTTGTTCTCAGACACATCCCACCTCCTCGATGGGTTCTAGGATTGTTTCTTTTGAGCAGGGAATAGGCTGACCCTATTAGTGCTGGGAGCAGTTCATTCAAAAGACAGGCAGAACTAAATTCGAAAGAGTACACTGAAATTCTGAAGACACAAAGAGAAATTATTTCTGTGTGACCTAGGGTTTCACTCAGTCTAGTGGAAGAGGCAGCATATAATTAAATATTACTATGTGAAAGAAAATTCTATAATAATGATGGATCAATGATGTTCTGGAATACCGTAGGAGAACTGACTCATGCTACAGAGAGCTTAGCCAGGGTCAGAACAAGTTTCACAGATAAGTTGTGTCACCAGACTCTTGAAAAATAAATAAGAATTAATCAGGTAAACAATGGTGGGCAAACAATTCAGAATGTGTCTGTGTGTGCTTGTGTGTGTGTGTGTGTGTGTGTGTGTGTGTATGATATATGAACAGAATTAAAAAATCAAATTCTACTGAGGGTTTTAAAATTAAAAAACAAGAGTCTATTTATTTCTACCTCCAGTTATTCTTTTCAGAAGTATTTATTTTTTATTTTAAAATTTAATTTGTATTTACTTTTAGCATATCCTGTGTATTTGCATTGTTCAAAATTTAAAAGGTTCAACAAGGTAATATCCTGCCACTGTTCCTCAAACACCTGAGTTCCTTTTCATGAGGCAAATAGTGTTTCTTATGTGGCATTCCAAGTATATACAGACACACACACACACACACATTTTTATTATTTTTCTTACATAAATAGTTATGTACTATGTTTAAATTCTGAGCTTGGAATTTTAAACTTAGTAACTTCTAGATCATTCTATTGAGACATATGATGTGTTCCTAATAATATCTAATGGTTATATAATATTCCCTTGGTAAATGTGTTAGTCCATTCTCATGCTGCTGATAAGGCCATACCTGAGACTGGGTAATTTATAAAGAAAAAGAGGTTTAATGGACTCACAGTTCCACAGGACTGGGGAGGCCTCAGAATCATGGTGGAAGGTGAAAGGCATGTCTTACATGGTGGCAGGCAAGAGAGAATGAGAGCCAATCCAAAGGGGAAACCCCTTATAAAACCAACAGATCTTATAAGACTTATTCACTACTAAGAGAACAGTATGAGGGAAACTGCTCCCATGATTCAATTACCTCCCCCAGGTCCCTCCCACAACACATGGGAACTACGGGAGCTACAGTTTAAGATGAGATTTGGGTGGGGACAAAGCCAACCGTATCAGTAGATTAAATGACTCTTAGCTCTTTAACTTTTTTGTTTTAATTTTTACTTACTCTAGTAAATATTACTGGTTGATTTATTAGTTTGTCATCTCTTACCTACCTTTTCTTATATAATAAGTGATGATTTACTTCATGTCCTTCACCTACACCTGCACATCCTCTCAATATATTACTAGTTATAGCACAATTTTAAATAACTTTACTTTATATAACACAGTTACACTTCTATTTCCATACCAACTACTGTTGACAGTATAGTAACTGTAAAGACAATATACTAGTTGTAAAAGTTCGTTCACTATTTTTCCACTCTTCTACCTCTCAGCTTCCATGTCCCACAGATTTACTTTTATATTGAGTGTGTTGGAAGCATGTATTTTCTATTCTGTTACCAGAAATAAATTATTCATGCCTTGACTAAAAGTTGGCTTTATAAGATGAAAATCTGTAATTTGCTTATGTTTTATTACTATAAATACTGTTCACTGTACAACAAAGTATTAAGATATGATTATATTTAGTTTTTTATCACTCAGCTTCAGGTTTTTTGTTTGAATTATTACTTTTCTTACTTTTTTCTTCATCTTTGGCTATGAAAATTCTAAATTGCTGTTTTCAATAACAAATCTCCAAAATCCCCATTTCCTGACTGCACCCTTTCCTCCCAGAGACCCCATTTCCTGCTCTGTTTCTGGTGCATCCTTAAAATCAGATAAATTCTAGTGGGTCAGATCCACAAATTCCTGGTTCCTGTGTCTTAACAATTTCTTAGTTTCCGGCTTTGCTGGGAAATATCTTGAAGTAACTTCTGAAGGAAAAGGTTTTTTTTTTTTTTTTCTTACAGAGAAAACATCTGTGTTAGATAAGCTGTGTAGAGGCAAGAGTTATAGTGCTATTGGTCACAAGTTCAATGATAATGAATCAACAATGAGTATTAAATAAAGTGCCTTTAAATAGAAATGCATAAAAACAGAGGCTGGCAGGGACCAAACTCTGTATTTCCCCTAGGAGCAGTGATTCAATATTCACAAATGCAGTGTTCATAGGAATTTTATAGAACCTAACTACTGTGAATGACAAGCATCCACAATCATTGTTATTATTTTCACTTATGAAAATGTATTCATTCTAACTTCATCCTTGATGAATAATGTGGCTAATTATAAATTTCTAAGTTAAAAAATTATTTACCTCAGAACATCAGCAGCATTAATTTATTACATAATGGTAATTTGATCATTTAGATTGAGTAGATAGAAGATGGATATGGTTATTTTACTGGAGGTAGTGCTAGCTTTTGCATGTGTATTTATGTTGCCTTGCTCTTGGATAATAATGGCAACATTAGTTGCCCCAATTCACCTAGAAAATTCACCTATTTATTTAGAAGAGAATCCTATGCTTCTTACTTTTTTTTTCAAGGGATAAATGTCAGCTTTCAGGAACATTTTGCATGTGACAGCATGTGAGAATCAACATACATTTAAGTACAATCAGTCTGCTTTATTAACTGATTTTGTTTTTGCAAATTCACCTATTCATTAAACTTTATTTGTAATTCCAAAATCAATACTCAGTGCACTTTCATGATCATATATTTGCAGAGCTCAAAAACTTGAGTTGTTAGTAATTAAGGTCAAATAAAGCTGCTCTCTGCATTCTTGTTTTAGCTCCTCTATGACAAGCAAGTGTTCTTTTCTCTATCTATTTATTTAGTGCCTTTTTCAATTTTTTGTGCTTTCATCAGTGATTTCCCTGTTTAAAATATCTCCCAAACATAGTGCTAAAGTGCTGGTCTAGTGTCCCTAAGCACAAGAAAGCTGTGATGTGCATCACACAGAAAATACTTGTGTTAGATAAGCTATGTATAGGCAAGAGTTATAGTGCTGTTGGCCACGAGTTCAATGTTAAAGAATCAGCAATGCATATTAAATAAAGTGCTTTTAAATATAAATACAAAAAAGGCAGAGGCTTACAAAGAACCAAACCATTCCCCTAGAAGCAATGATTCAGTATTCATAAACACAGCATTCATAGGATTTTATAGAACCTCGCTACTGTGAATGACAAGAATCCTCTATGTTCCCATATTTTGAGCTCTCCATCTCACACCTACCTTTTATTTGGCCTTTTCAACTATCAAGACTTCTATGACTCTGCAGGTAGAGATCTTGATGCTTAATTGCTGCCCTTATGACAGTCTCTAGTCTACAGCTTCTGCCACCCTGCTTCACCAGATATCATTGCTACCTCTGATCAAGCATCACTGCTTCATTTTTATTTTTCAGTAATTTAGGCAAAACACTTTTCTGATGGCCTCTGTTCCTTTTCTCATGGTTGTTGGTTCATATACGTATTCAATTCTTCATATTTTCATGAGACTCTGGGAGTCATCTCCTTTAACTTTCTTGAGTTGAAAGGTCCAGAATATTCTTTCAGATTTTTAGAGATTAAAGCTCAACAAAGATAAGGGATGTTTAAGACCAGTTTTTATAGATTTTATGAGACAATATTAAATCATGGCATTTCAGATTTGAAAAATATAATATGTAATATTTTGTTGAATTCCAAATATATAGTTGAATAAATTAAAGGCCTCTCTAGATCTAACTCACATTCTTCTCTAACTTCCTCCAGCTATGTTCTGCACCTCTGCAGATTGTAGAGGACACCCAGAGTTTGAAACTGGTCAAATAGGTTGTTAGCAGGTCAAAGGGGTGCAGAATTTTTGCATCTGAAAAGAATTTATTGAAAACAGCTTACCATGGATTATATGATAGAAAGGCAAATGAAGCTAGAAAGAAACTGATGGATTGAGAAATTAGGAAAGACAGAGAAACTAAAGGTTATGATGAGGTCAGAGACACAACCAAGTTCAGCAAGTGCCTTAAACAGGGAGAAGTTGAGGGGAGAAATTCTGGTAAAAGGGGAATAGCAGAACTTTCAACCCTACTGTTTTCTATACTTTATAAGGTAGCATGCAAAGTTATTGAAATATTCAAGAGAAATATTAACTTTAAAGTCAGAAGAATGAGTTTTATCAAAGAAATTGCTCACTTAGCATTGTCATGTAATTGCTAAGGGGAAAAATAAGCATATCAATTCTGTTTGCATCTTTTTCTTTTTTTTCTGTCCCTGGAGAAATTATGTAGCATTGAGTTAATTATGCTCCCTTTGAAGTCCTAGAAATTTAATACATTAAATGTCTACACTTAGTGCTCCACCTCTCATTCAAGAGTTTCAAAGCTTTAAGAAAAATACTGCAGTTATGTGCAGCTGAGTATATAAACCTGCTGTGATATTGGCAGAAAATTGTTACACAATGTATCTGTAAGTGTCCTTGAAATGAATATAGTGAAACAGCAGTGCTCACATGGTTTTATTTAAATATAGATTGGAATGATATTTTGAAAAAAATGTTTTTATATAGGAATAATGTTGCATTTGTTGCTGTGTACATTATAGTCTTTCCAGAAACAATACAAAAAAATTCTATATAAATTAGACATTTTGGCCATGGTCTTTAGTGCTTGGGTTTGAGAAGATACGCCAATTCTTTGAAAGGAGGAAGTTTTACTATTTATACAGCAATAGATATTGTCTCCAATTTACATTTTTTCTTCAAATTTTCAGAAAGGAACCCTACTGTTCCATGATATCCTTTTATTTCACAGTAAGAAAAGGTTATTATTATCTTGTATTCCTTAAACATACTTTATGAAATAGTTTTCATTGTATTGTACTATACCCTAGGTTCATTGAAAAAAAGAACTTTGAGGCTGTCAAACAACAAAAAGGCAAAGTTACATATTTCAAATATGTATGCAGCTTCCCAAAAATAAGCCTTTGGGAAGATTTAGGAAACAAGGGAAGGTAGCTTGTCTCAGTAGATACAGAATGACTCCCACTCATCAAAAGGGTGCCCTTTTAAGAAGTGTCTGTTCATAGCCTTTACCCACTTTTTGATGGGGTTGTTTTTTTCTTGTAAATTTGGTCAAGTTCCTTGTAGATTCTGGGTATTAGAACTTTGTCAGATGGACAGATCGCAAAAATGTTCTCCCATTCTGTAGCTCATCATCACTGGTCGTAAGAGAAATGTAAATTGAAACCACAGTGAGATACCATCTCATGCCAGTTAGAATGGCGATCATTAAAAGGCAGGAAACAACAGATGCTGGAGAGGATGTGGAGAAATAGGAACACTTCTACACTGTTTGTGGGAGTGTAAATTAGTTCAACCATTGTGGAAGACAGTGTGGTGATTCTTCAAGGATCTAGAACCAGAAATACCATTTGACCCAGCAATCCCATTATTGAGTGTATACCCAAAGGATTATAAATCATCCTACTATAACGACACATGCACACGGATGTTTCTTGCAGCACTATTCACAATAGCAAAGACAGAACCAACCCACATGCCCATCAATGATAGACTGGATAAAGAAAGTGTGGCACATATACACCATGGAATACTATGCAGCCATAAAAAAGAATGAATTCATGCCCTTTGCAGCGAGATGGATGAAGCCAGAAACCATCATTCTCAGCAAACTAACACAGGAACAGAAAACCAAATACCCCATGTTCTCACTCATAAGTGGGAGTTGAATAATGAGCACACATGGGCACAGGGAGGGGAGCATCACACACTTGGGCCTGTCAGGGAGTGAGGAGCAAGGGGAGGGAGAGCATTAGGACAAATACCTAATGCATGCAGAGCTTAAAGCATAGATGATGGGGGCTGGGCGCGGTGGCTCAGGCCTGTAATCCCAGCACTTTGGGAGGCTGAGGCGGGTGGATCATGAGGTCAGGAGATCGAGACCATCCTGGCTAACATGGTGAAACCCCGTCTCTACTAAAAACACAAAAAATTAGCCAGGCATGGTGGCGGGCACCTGTAGTCCCAGCTACTGGGGAGGCTGAGGCAAGAGAATGGTGTGAACCCGGGAGGTGGAGCTTGTAGTGAGCCGAGATTGCGCCACTGCACTCCAGCCTGGGCGACAGTGCGAGACTCTGTCTCAAAAAATATAAATAAAATAAATTAAAATAAATTTAAAAACCTAGATGATGGGTTGATAAGTGCAGCAAACCACCGTGGCACATATATACCTCTGTAACAAACCTGCACGTTCTGCACATGTATCCCAGAACTTAAAGTATAATAATAATAAAAAGGGTGCCCTGAGTACTCAAATTGCTGTGATAGTTATTTGAATGACACATTTTTTTCTAAAATAAATTATTTGGAGACATTATACAATGCACAATTTTAAAGATGAAGCAATTATAATATAGTGCATATAAGTTTACAACTCAACAAATTTCCGTGTGACCATCATCCAGATCAAGAAACAGAACATAACTAGCATGCCCAGATTTCTCATTCATGCACCCTCCAGTTAAGATCTCCCCAAAGGTATCCTGACTTTTAACACTATTCAACTAGTTCTGATTGATTTTAAACTGTATATAAATAGAATCATACAGTGTATACTGTTTTGTCTTTCTTTTTTTCAGCATTATATCTGTGAGATTCATCCATGTTGAAGTTTGTAGAAAAAATTCATTCATTTTGATTGCCTCAAAATATTTTGTTATATGAATAAGACAGAATTTATATACTTCTGTTGATGTTTTTTTACAGTTTTGCTCATTACAAATAGGGGTTCTATATACATCTTTTTGGATATGTCTGTAGTTTTGTTGAGTATATACTTAGGAATGAAATTGCTAGCTCAAGGAGTACGCGTAAGGCATGTTACATATTAATGCTAGCTGATGCTGCCACTTTCCCAAAGTGTTTATACCAATTTTACTATTTGAAGTAGTAACTGAAAGCATTCCAATTTTCCGTTTCTTCACCAACACTTGTTATTTTCTGTCGTCATCATTTTATTTTAACTGCTGGACATATATTAGATTCAGATTTTAATTTGCATTTTTCTGATGGATGATTTATTTTGTATATTTATTTGCTTTGAGGATATTTTTCTTTTATGGAGTGCCTGTTGAAGTTATAGTCCCCCCTTCTTTCCCCTCATGATTTGTAGAAGCCCTTTGAATATAATGGATAAAAGTCTCTTGTCAAGTGAATGTATTTTAAAAATCTTCTCTTCTGTCTGTCTTTTCACCCTGTAAATAGTGAATTTTGATGAACAGAAGTTCTTATTTGTAATGTAGTCCAAATTATTAAATTTTTTGTAGTTAGTACTTTTTGTCTTTTTTAAAAGAATGCTTCTTACTCCAAAATCATGAAGATCTACATACAAGGTTTTTCTAGAAACTTGTTTTATCATTTACATTTAAATCTGAAGTTCATCTGAAATTAATTGTTTTGCATAATGTAAAGTGGAGGTAAAGATACATTTTATTTTCTGTATGGTGAACACTTCATTTTAACACAAGATCAGTGTGTCTAAATGGAAAGAATAATAGAAGCTTCCAATACCCATTAATAAAGTGGGAGTTGATTAGTGTATTTGAAAGTATTATCTCTGTACTGCATCCTATTGCTATGACCTATATATTATTTTCTAATATGAAGCACATGACTTTAGAAGAAAAGGAAAGGTTATACTGGTGAATTAATTGAAATAAGAATCTTCCTGTGATCCCAGGATCACAAAAGTTCATGATGCTGGATTCTATGGTAAAAGTTATAACTCTTTCCATGGGCCCAATAGTTATGGGTCATCAAGTAGCAGATAGTGGCCAATCACTCAAAAACAAACTGCTCCATATAAATATAGTTTTTACAATTGCATGGAATTGTAAGAAAAAAAATAACTGGCTTAAAAAAAAAAACAAATCTCTAACAGGCACTGATTCATCCCTGATTTAGTTTATATTTCCTTGTATCATATTTATCAATTATTATTAAACTGCTCTCAAATCTGAGTTTTAACTTTAGCTTTATAAGCTTGTATTGAAAGGCAGCTCTGTTACTAGTCAATCCACAGATGTGGGTTTTTTTTTTTTTTTTTGATGAGAAAGTCTTAAATTTATTTTACTTTGCATTTGACCTAAATTGTATATGACAGTTCTTGCTTCTGTTAATGAGGCCTGAGACAGCATCAAGTTTTTCTTTTCTGATTGGAGAGCTGTTTAACTTGCAGAAGGTTTCTCTGAACATGGAAACTAAGCAAAGAATGGGTTTCCAATGAGTCTAAACTTCCAAATAAAACAGACCCAAATTACCCCTCTTGTGACCACTGACTTGGGACACTGATATTCGTGGACAGTTTGCTACTAACTTCTCCTAACAGCCTATAGTCTATTTAATAATTTTTGACTTTGCAACATCTACTGCTGGTTTTTTCTTTATACTAAGTTCTTAAATAAGTCAATCATTTTTATTCCATTCCATTTGAATTATTATCCAAGCAATAATTTGAATAATTGTGGAAAAACAAGAAAATATCTGAATATTTGTGACAATTGTACCATTATTTTAAGTATAAAATCACAGTTGCTTCAACCTTCAAGACAAGAAAATTGAAATCCTTCTCTAATCCATTTTTCACTTATTCAATTATTCAAACAATATATTTAAAGCTATTCTATGCAAGTCAGTGTGGGAAGAGCTGTAAGAATACAATAATGAATGGTATATGATTCCATACCCCAAGGGATATAGACTCATAAGGAAAATGCTGTAAACATGAAGTGTGCAAAATAATAAAACCATAAGAACAGACACAGTTAAATTACTCCTTTCTACTCCTAAAGGGACTTGAGAATAAAGAAAACAAAGTTGCTACCTGAAACCTAATCAAATAAAGTCTATTGGCAATGTATGAGTTACACATCCCTAGGTTATTCATATCAAAACTTTATTGTTCTGCTGTAAGTGAGAATTCTTGACCATTTCAAAAATTCTTACCATAACCTGCTGTAGTCTTCTCAAAGCAAGTCTAGAATGTAAATGAATCCAAGAATAATTAAATTTTTATTGAGTTTTCCCTCCATGAAATTATACAGGTGATTCAAAAACAAAGGGAGTAGTTAGACTGGACCTAATGATAAATTTGAAAATGGGAATTTGGCAGTGTTTGTCTATTGCTGCTTAGAGAAGACACCAGTCATGGAAGGCAAGGACAGGCTAACATACGAAGGTATTCTCTGTAGTATGTCAGGCACAATTCATCAGATTTAATTGAAATGATTTTCAAAATTATCCACCTCTTTGAGCTCTGCTCCTACTCTATCACATAAGAAGCCAGGAGAATGGTGAGCTCATGCGTTCTAAGCACTAGAGAGATGTATTTATTGCAAATAAATAAATTAGCAATTTATATGCTGATTTCTATTTAATTTGCTTAGTACATAAATGGCAAATACATGCTACAAGTGCTATTAATTCCATTTCCAGACCAAAACCATAGATTACCACTATCTGCCCTGCTGTACTGAGCAGCTATAGCAAATGGATCTTAGTTAGCACTGGAGTCCGAACCTATTTGCCAATCTGGGTTAGTATGAGTCAGTCTCCCAGAACTTAATCAATTCCTTAAACGCTTACTGACAAAATCAATATTTTAGTTTCGTGGAAAACCAGATTTTACGGTAATGCCACCCCATGAAGCTTTGTTGAAAAATTAGATAGTCTCTCTAGATTACAATTCTATCCAGACTTTTTCTCACTATAATACAAATAGGAGGGAAAAAACTGTCTTGACAGAGCAAATTAAGGTCAATTTGCTTTTCCTAACAAAACCCATTGTTATTAGAATGAAAAAAATACCCTGTAGCATAAGAAGGTTAAAAAATTAAACTTATATGTGTCTATCCCATAGTAAAATTTCATGAACATAGAGGTCCTTTAATGTTCTGGCTAATTAAATTTTTAGTGCCTTGTAGACTATACCAAAATTTCTTTTTGGTTTCTACTTGTAGAAAAGTGTTAGAAATACTTTAGTCTGGGTTTTTTTGTTTTGTTTTGTTTTGTTTTTTGAGGTAAGAGCTAGAGTATAGCCAAGATACCTAAATCTTTCACATTGATATATCAGTATGTTGCTGGATATTCAGATTATCAATGCTTATTACATTAAAATTCACGTTAGACCTGGGTCCTGAAATCATATTTCACTTTTTTCATATGTCTTTTTTAGTGAGCTATCTGAGATCCTCCTTATAAAGTTAAATATAAATGTACCCATGTCTATGCAAAGTTTTGCATATTGGCATGAAAGAGTATATATATGAAAACATGCATTTATACACAAATAAATGTAGAAGTTTTGAAAAAGCAAGTTCATTAACTCTGATTCTCTGATATATATACATAATATTTATATATGTTATAAAATAATATCTGGTATTCAGTATTTTATTCTGTTAAAACTAAAAGCTATTAATTGATGGCTAGTTGAAATCTAATAAGTTGTTACTTCCAATATTGTTTGATCAAACTCAAAGTCAGATTATTAGCCCTCTCTAATCGGCCAAAAACTTCATTTTGAAAGATATCATGAGAAACTTGCAAAAGTAAATTGCCATTTAAAATTTATTGTGTAGAAATTACTTTTTTTTTAACCGTGATTTTTGTTTTGTTCCTTAATAGCCTAAATATCCTGTAAAGAACACTGGTATTAAATGTAAGAAGTAGGTGAACATCTTAATTTTGAAAAATTATTGTAATGACTAAGCAAATCCTTATTAAAAAGGAAAAGTGAAAGATGAAGAAGGGTGGGTTTAGAACTGACCAGAATTCTTAAGTTTAATATCCATAAATTCTTACATATAGGACTGATATCCAGCAGGTGTACACCTATAAAGCTCTCTTCACTGCTTATGACTGGCATCCTTTCTCATGGAAGTTGTCCTATTTGATTGCTGAGTGGCTGTTTTACAGAGTTTTAAAAATATTTTGAATAACATTCCCAATCACATGAGTCCTCTAGCAATGTAGAATTGTGAGACATACATCTACTGATCCAAGTAGGTAACTTCTTCAATCCACATCTCTTCATATATCATTCTGTTTTTAGTCTTCTTAGTGAATAAAAATAATGTCAATTTTAAATGTTTAATACCTAATAAATATTTGCATTTTAAATTTCACTCACTATTATTTAATTAGCATTAGTATATTATAGTTAGACTACATGTTCTCTAATTTGGAAATGTTTCCAGTGATAATTTTTAATTTTTTTTCAAATTGCCAGTTTTAATGAGGGAAAAAACCTAACTTTCTCTTTATTTTGTTTATATATTCATAATAGTCTACAGAGTTCAAAAGAAGGCATAATCGGCATAATACTTTAGAGATAAACAAAAATGTGTTTACCTAAAACAAAGTTTCTTGGGCTTGGTACTATTGACAATTTGAACCAGATAATTTTTGTTGTGGGCAGATGTCCTGTGCATTATAACATGTTTAGCAGCATCTGCCTGTACCTATTAGATGTCAATAATACCTACCCCAGCTGTGGTAGAAGATAAAATTATCCCTGGTTGACAGTCATTGATAAATATTTAATTCTGAAACAGTAAATTTTTGTTCTCATGAAGTTTTTATTGCTGTCCTATGATAATTACTTTTCACTTTACCACTAATAATAGCTAGCTAGCATTTATTAGGTTCTTTCAGTTGTGTGACACTGCTAATCACTCTGTAAGTTAACACTTATAATCCTCAAAAAACCCAATGGCATAGATAGAACAGTATCTTAATTTCACAAATAAAAATTTTGTAAAATGATGTATAAGCATTTGTCTATCTTAATTAGGTAGATCGTTTGCATTTTATTTTTTGTTTCCTTAGTGATCACTTTCGAAGTTATTATACTATTTTTTAACATGTTCATCATGAAATGCATTTTTTTTAGTTACTTGGTTTCCAAGTGACATTTAACTCCCTAAAATAGCATTTAATCAGTAAGTTTGTGTTGTGGTCTTTGAACATGCCATCTGAGGGACAAGAGTGTGCTAGATTGCCTTTTGACTTACGAGTTTTAGAACAAAATAAATGAAAAAGAAAAAGAAATGAACATATACATAAACTGAGAAGCATAACTAATTGACAGCAAGAAATGACTTGATTCTCAACACTGTAAAGTAGTTGCTAAAGGCAGTGGCTAATATTTATTGTGTTTTCCTTACGCGCCAGACACTGCTGTATGTGTATTTTACATATGTACCCATGTATTTATCACACTAAACCTAGGGGATAGATGCAAGTTTAGCCTCATTTTACAGCTGAGGAGATTGATACACAGAGGTTGTAAAAGTAGTTTCAGGTCACACAGTGAGTAATAGCAAAACCAAGTTTAGATTACTAGTAAGGAGTGTGCTAGGCTGGGCATGGTGGCTCATGCCTGTAATTCTAGTGCTTGGGAGGCTGAGGCAGGAGGATCAATTGAGGTTGGGAGTTTGAACTCAGCCTGGGCAATTGAAGCCAGCCTGGGCAACATAGGGAGACCCTATCTCTACAAAAAAATTAAAAGTTATAATAGCTGGGTATGGTGGTACATGCCTGTAGTCCTAGCTACTCTGGAGGCTGATGTGGGAGGATAGTTTGAGCCCCAGGGTTCAAGGTTATAGTGAGCTATGATTGAGCCACTGCACTCCAGCTTGGGCAGCTGAGTAAGACTTTGTCCCCCCCCCACAAAAAAAAAAAACAAAAAAACTACGTGCGATATTGCTTTTACAGCTCTACAGTGAAAGTGAAAAAGTCAACTTAACCTTTTATTCATGACATAAGAGGTAGTCAGTATGCCTAACTCCCACTAAATTATTTGTAAGGAGAGCTTGTACTGTGAACTTTATCAGTAAAATCTATTACATGGTATCATAATATAATGGAGGAATTGGTCAGGATTATGGATTTTTGTCATATTTCGCCCGTAAGCGTAGAGAACAGAACTTTTGGATTAAATGGATTAATTTTAGTGTATGTGCTTATACTAGAGAGAGAAAAAGAGAGAGGAAGAAAGAAATCTAGGTTGAATAAATACTTTTTGACATAAAGAAATTTTGAAATATGGAAATTATTATTGGAACTCCAGTGGCTCACAAGATAGTACTTAATTATTGATATGATAAGATCACTCAATATGCTGAATGTGAACTTTCAGAACAAAAGAGAAATGTTAGTGGTGGTTTAATCTAAGAGATCCAATTTGTCAATCAATCTCCCATTGGACTTATAGAGAAAACAGATGGCAACGATGATTCCCTCATTGCTAAACTGTCCTAATCAGGGCTAAGAAGAGGAGCAGGAATGGAAACTTGGGAAACCTGAGGTACAGAAAGCGGCATGAGCCTGACTATTTCTTAACAAACACAAATTTGCCTTTTCTGGGAGACCTGAAATAAATGTTCATCCTGGTTCAAACTCCCATGGTGATCCTGACCTGAGCTTAGAGTTGCTACAAAAAAATTCACAAATTTTCAGCAGAAATGAAATAAGAATTTCAAAAGAGACTCCGAATTTGATGAGTAGAACTTATGCTTTGCATTTCTGTAACTGTTTTGGGAATTGCAAACCTCATGGTATTACTAAATTATCCATTCCCTATTCTACCAGTGTTGGTTTGTATTCTCAAGATATATTGATTGCCATGAAAGCAAACTAAAACAACAAACAAACCTATTAACCTAGCAGGCTAACCTTCTCTGGACATTAAATTTATATTTTTTAAAAACTATCTAAAATTCAGAATAACTGCCACTAGGAGAGTGGAGAAATTTGGCAACAAATATAGCTTAACCGCACAAATAACTTTTTTATTATAAGTAACTGAGAAGTTTGGCAATTAGTACATCTACTTAATTGCATTTTAAACTGTAACGTGTTTCTTGGCCCACCTTCCTGAGACATGTTTGTTGTTGAAAATAATAAGAAGAATAGGGTTATTTATTTCCTGGCAATGTCCTCCAACTAGCTTTATGTTGAAATACTGTTTTTTTTGTTTGTTTGTTTGTTTTTGTTGTTGTTTTCTAAACTAATAGTGCAGGATCCCTCAGGTCTTTCAGAATCTAGCATTTCTTTTCCCCTTTCCGCAAGGATTCTGGCATCGAGATTTTTATGTTGATGATCCACCTGCTCCAAATGTGGCCTGGAGACTAGTGCTACTGGGGGAAAATTCATCCTCACACTCTGCTGTTGCCAATATTACAATCCAGGGCCTACTTACAACAGTAAAATGCCTCTTGCAACCCAACAGCACTCCCAGGCATCTCAACACTAAACCTTACTTCACCATCATTGCACCCTTTGTCAAGTCAGTTTCCCTTTAGAAAAGCTGATGATCTTGTATTTATTTTACCTATTCTTTTTTGCAACCCTTGTCTCCATGATGTTTGGCACTCAGACACATGAAACCTGGCAGGGTGTATCTCAAAGTCATGTCTCCATTTAGACCTTAAGATTAGAACTTAACAACAAATTTGGGGTGTTCCATTTCAGATGGTACCCAGTGAGGTTGAAGGTTGGATCGTATCCTTCAGAGATGGAGTGGATCTAACTAGGGCAATTAGCTGTCAGGCCCCAAATGTCCAGGTATATTTCCTTATGATTAAGCTCTTTAAGCAAATTGACCAATCTTTTCCCACCCTCCCAGCCCTTCAGGCTGCCAGACATAGAATGACATAGCTGAGATGGCTGAAAACATGAGCATATGTATTTATTTGTAATACTGTTGTTTTAATTATCCAGGTTGAGAATTAGACAGGCGGGAGACCCAAATGCAAAATGAAATTTTACCTTAAAAGATCGGGTGTGGTGGCTCACGCCTGTAACCCCGCCACTTTGGGAGGCTGATGTGGGTGGATCACTTGAGCCCAGGAATTTGAGACCAGCCTGGGCAACATGATGAGTTCCTGTCTCCAAAAAAAGTTTTAAAAATTAGCCAGTTGTGGTGACACCTGCCTGTGGCCCTTCCTGCTTAGGAGGCTAAGGCAAGAGGATTACTGGAGCCCAGGAGGTCAAGGCTGCAGTGAGCCATGTTCGCACCACCACAGCAATCCAGCCTGGAGTACAGAGCAAAACCCTGTCTCAGGGGGAAAAACTGGTAATACATTCTGAATTAAATAATTACTTTATATTTACTATGAAAGAGAAAAATTCGGATAATTACCAGAGAAACAAAAACTAAGGAAAAAAAGAAAAGTGGCTCTTTAAATTTCCCTACAGACTAATTAAATTTATTTTTCTAGCTTTGCTTAATGGACGGATACCTTTGTGAATTTTGGATCTTTAAAATCTATCACCAGTATTCCCATAATTTATTGTTCTCCGTCATTAGATTGTAAACTTCATGAGGTCGAGCTCTTTATTTTTTCAAGTCCAAATCCCACACCATATATAGCCTAATATATTGCAGACAACAATCTCTAAATAAATGGTAAATTTTTGAGGTGAAATTTATTCTGGAGATTGATGATTGCAGCTACTTGATTTTGAGAGTTGTAGACATCTTATAACTGGTTTAAATGAGAACTAAACGATATATTCCAGAACGACTGAAACAGTTCTCTCTTATCCAATTGCATCCTTTCTGCCTTTCATCTTTCTATGAGAGTGTCTCACATTGCATTTAATCTTTACATTGGCTAAATAATAACTAAACAAAAATTTCTTAAAACATAAATGAAAGTAAAGATTTTTTTCTCAGCAGTGACCAACCCTCTCCCTAGACAGCCTACTTTTGGTATTTTGGGACTGATTGCTAGAACTTCCATGAAAAGATTAAATAATTTTTTTTTTTTTTTTTTTTTGGTGAGATGGAGTCTCGCTGTGTCACCAGGCTGGAGTGCAGTGGCACCATCTTGGCTCACTGCAACCTCCACCTCCCAGGTTAAAGTGATTCTCCTACCCCAGCCTTCTGAGTAGCTGGGACTACAGGCGCTCGCCACTATGCCCAACTAATTTTTGTATTTGTAGGAGAGACAGGGTTTCACCATTTTGGCCAGGATGGTCTCGATATCTTGACCTGGTGATCTGCCTGCCTTGGCTTCCCAAAGTGCTGGGATTACAAGCTTGAGCCACCACGCCTGCCCAATTAAAACAACATTTTTAAAATCCAGTCTAATCTCTTTATTTTTTAAATTGAGAGGAGGTTAAAATAACTGGTAAATTATATTTATTTATTTGTAATATTGTTGTTTTCATTATCCAGGTTGAAATTTTTAAAAATTAAAAACTAAAAATTTTAATTTAAATTTTTTAAATTTTATTTTTAATTTTTATAGATGCATACTAGTTGCATATATTTATGGGGTACATATGGTATTTTGTTATAAGAATACAATGTGTAATGATTAAATCTGGGTAACTGGAATATCCATTACCTCAAACATTAATCATTTCTTCATGTTGGAAACATTCCTGGTTCTTACAGGATATAAAATTTGAGACATTCAGTTCTCATGTCTGCACAAATGGATCTGTTTTTTCTTTTTCCTATGTATACAACTAGCACTATAGAGCCGTTATCTAGGAACATCTGTTAGTTGCTTAAACCGGGTCTCCTAGAATAGTGTCTCTCAGTATTGTTATATCTGAGATCTGATTTTAGGAACTTGTTCTTTAGTCATTTATTCCCACCTCAATCCATAAGCAAAAAAAAAAAAAAACAACAACAACAACAAAAATGGACTATAAACAATTATCTGCAATAAAAAATTATAAGTATAATTTAAATATCTGGACTAAGGAAAGGATAAATTAGAAGAATATTAGAAATTAACATAGCACAGTATAGGCCGGGATGTTGCACTGTTTTTCCCAATGCAACAGTAATCACCTTGAGGTCAGGGGCTATTGTAAATTTCACATTCTCCTCAGTATTTGACATAGAACCTACATATAATTTGGCACTCAATACCTACTTGTTTGTTTTATTTTACTCACTTAGGCAAAAAGTAGAGCAGAAAAAAAATGTTTGCCTTATGTAGCATGAAACACTTTCTTTTTATGGGTGAGATCATGCCCATTTAAGAACCTTGACACAATTGCAAAGATCTAGGGAACTGTACCATTCTCAGGTTGCTTCACTTCCTGGCTGATTTTAAACACCTGGAGGAATGAACCATTGAAAATCCTTTGTGCTGTCCACAATTAAGTTTGGGCGCAGCCTCACAACTCTCAGCATGGATGCTAATTTCCAAATTTTAACCTGGGCCCTTAAGGGATGGAATTGGCTTACCTGGTATCTCTTTAGAAGAAATGAACTTCAACATGACATATATTCACTAATTATTATTATTTCTTAATTCTCTTAAAACATAAAAGATGAAAGGCTAAAATGTAATTCTAATTGGCAAAGGAATTTCATACCGGGAAGGCATCTCTTGATTAGCAGCTGTGTAGGCAGAGGGAGGGTTGGGGGTATGGAAATTTGGCTAAGAATTCACACAGAAAAGTGCTCGATGTGCTTCGAAATAGCTCAATCAGTACTCAGCGTGCTGTGAAAGCGCTCAACTGGTGCTCAACTTCCAGCATATTTAAATGAGTTGAACGCTTACTTTTTAAAAGTGCTCAATTGGGAGTGCTCAAGTTGTGGTACCTATTAGTTGAATGCTAATTAACTTTTCCTTTTCATATGGTTCACTTCTCTGTTAAGCAAACAGACAGTTTTGCTGTTCATGTTTTGAGGTTAAACCTGGACTTTCCATGAGACATTAAGGGATTTGTGTTTATTTTCGAGAAGGAAATTACACCATCAACTATTCCATCAACTATAGCTTTTCCTTTGCATGCTCTTGCATGCACGTTCTCGCTCTCTCTCGGTCTCTCTCTCTCGATTTTTATATTATACTCCTCAGTATTTCTGAGCTTTATTGTTTTGTTTGAAGCCATTTTGAGAAAACTAAAAGAGCAGAGCTAGATGTGTTATTTGATCTGATATCTTTTATTCCTGATACATAGGTTTGGTTTTTCCCAAGTGTCTTTTCAATCATTTTGATAACACTGCTCTTCAGAAATAGTTTTGAGCTTTAATTTGAGTTTAAGAAACTGCATAGTTTTGTGCTATGTTTCTAAATGTCCACTTTCACCTTTGGTGAACTCATTACTATCTTACTTTTTTAAGTTGGAAAGATGAATCCTGTAATATGGTACATAATAAAGACTTCATTAACTAATCTGTTTAAGATTGAATTTGAGCTATGTATTTTGAGAATGCACTTTGGGAAAAAATTACTATGACTTTCAATTATCTCACTATTGCCATGAATTAAGATGAAGATTTAAATGGATTTTTTTTTTTCTGTGACTTCAGAATTTCTTTCCTAGGCAGATGCTGGGCACATTGTACAGCATTGCACAACATGGCAGTTGTGTCCTATTTCCCCTAATTACCAACAGAAAGCTATGCACGGGTGAAGAAAGCCTTAGGAACACGCTCCTATAAATGGAGAAAAAGGAATGCCAAAGCTTTACCTGTCAAAATACAAACTGTCAAAACTGTATTTCAGTTTAATTCTTGATCTTCTATAATGATGTGGCAAGCTGTTGTTCAAAGTAAAGGTTAAGGAATATTTAGGCAAATAGAAAAGTAGAATTCCATTTGCTTCACATAGCAACTGAGAAAGAAGAATGCATAGTCTCACTTTTAGGGTGAATAAAATGTAATTTTAATTAGCATCTAATGCAGGATTAATGCATTAGCCTCCTAACTCATCTCCCAGTTAAACACATTCTAAGACGGAAATGCCTTTCAATATATGTCATTGAAAGGCCACATTAGGACTTCTTAGGCTGGAAGTCATTGAAAATGTGGGTCATCTAATGCCCCTGTTCTGATTTAGGTTCTCCAAAAACCTTCTGATTTTAATTGGCTTCCATATAGGTCTACTGTGGAGAAAGAATAAGTGGGTCAGATGAATATTGTTTAGAAAATAAGTTAGTCATATTTCAGTATATATGAAAGACTTACAAATCTCACTGAAAATGAAGAAATTTGTACCATGGCTTTGAATTGCGATCTGAATTTTGTAAATGTGAATCTGAACTGAGTAATGGGATGGTGCTTAGTGTTCTCCTAATAGCAATTTTCTGAGTCTACAGTCCTAATGGCCTGACCTTGGATGGTGGTGAATTCACTAAGGTAATAACTATCACAACATGAAACCTCTTTAAAGAAAACTTGCTGGATATCAAAATTCTGTTTTAAATTTTTCTCTTTGAGTTTAAATTGAATTTCTGTGGTGTTTTCACAAAAGTGCCATGCTCAGTTTTATGAACATAATGAACATCATTTTTTTTACCTTTATGCAAATATTCTCAGCCACTATTAAGGCATTTTAATGAAAATTAAAATTTGATTTTTTAGCAACTTGCAGTAGCTTATAATGATAATATTGAATCAGGAATATATTTTTTGCAGAACAAAATGAAGGAAGTTGGGTAGTAGAGGTCCCTTCACCAATTCTACCCAGTGGCTATAAGAGACAATACCGGGTTATTGCTTTGTTGTAAAATAAGAGAGAAATGTATGCCCCGTTGCCCCTCGCTGTTTGGCGTATTGAAACTTGCCTATTAAATTACCCTTTACTGAGTTTCACCATGCTCTCTCTGAAAATAAAAGCTAATTCAGCTTTCCTATATTTATGATAATGAAAAGTAATATCTAAAGTGGGGGTTTACTGTGCAATCATACATTCAAGTGATGTATTTACTTTCATAAACTAAAGAAGGTATTTAAGTGGTTTGCATTAGTTTTAAACAATTATCTTTTTGTATTCACTTGACCTAGTTAGATAATGATGTGCAAACAGATTTGATTTAATAACACATTAGTAAAATGTTCGGTGAAGTCTTAAAACAACTGCTTTTAATATTCCTGAACAATAGGAGGCTTTGGGTTCAGTCTCCTGTGAGGTGTGTGGTGCTTGTTTGCAATCAGCTCTGACATTTTCAGAGTCTTCTACTACAAAGAGATTCTATTTTGAAAACAATTATTAGGGAGCAGCTGAATGTGTATCCTCCATTAAGCACTAAGTTTTTGTTGTTTTCAGTTGTTGGTGGCCAAGATTAAGAAATGATTGAGAAAGCTTCCGTGTGTGCCATTTGATAGTTATACAAGATAATACTTTTTCACTTTTTAAAAATATCTTTCCCAAATTGGGATTTTGTAATGTATTAATATGCTAATGACTGCTATGACTGTTTGTGTCCTTCCTCTACTGTATGATCTGCTTTCTAGTTGAAAATTAATAAAGGCTCCCAACTGGTCCAAAGTTTTCATCAATATGAGCAGATGTTGCTATTGTTTGTTTGGCTGGAGCATTTACTTTGAAAGATATGATCTGAGTTTGAAAATAAACTAAGCCCTAGTCCTATTTTTATACAGTGGCATCAGGAAAATATTTTGTTTTGTTTTTATTTCAGTAGAAAACCAAGAAGAGTTACCTTATCAATTTTAGGATGTGAATTTCAGAAAGAAGTCATGATGGTGTTTTGATTTTATTCTTATATCAAAATCCTGCCAACAATAACAACAAAATACTTATTTTATGTGGATCAAATGACAATGAACTTATCACTGCTTTTTATAAACTGTGTGGTATGCTAAAATTTCCATCATTTTATCCATTTTGTAAAAATTTAACAATCTTGTAATACAAACTATATGCCACTATTCAAATTAATTACAGGTTCATTTAAACATCATAATAACCCCACAGGATAATTACTATTATTATGCCCATTGTATAGATAAATAAGCTAATGTCCAGGAGGTTGTATAGCCTTTCCAACGTCACACCACAGATTTTTAACTCAGGCAATCTGCCTCCGCAGGCTGTTCTCGTATCTGCTAAACTATCCTGTGTTAAAAATTCCAACAGTTATTGTGTGTGTGTGTGTGTGTGTTTTTAATTATCCTAAGAATACTAACCTCTTGGATATTTTTAATAAGTCCTTGCTTTAATGGTAAGACAATGGACTTTCTAGTAGTGATACTGTTATTCTTTGACTGAAAATGTGGCCAAAGCTTCTGAGGAACATATACCCAAAAGAAAGAGAGCCTTCCGAGGCAGCTGGATGACATGGCAATCCTGAAGATCAATGAGATGAAAATATCATACTGCCACATTCATTTCATTTAACCTTTAAGTTTAAAACTTTCAATGAAGAGGAATCACTGAAAATGTTAGCATATAGTGTAAATACTGACCAGTCTTGTTTATTATCTTACATAAAAATAATTTCAATAAATTGTATATAAATGTTATATATCCATTATATATGTAGGAGAAAATGAATTCTAAAGGAGAAACAATAGAAGAATCTGCAGTTGAGGCAAATTTATCTCTTTAAAGATACTTTATTGTTTAGAATCAACTATAGTACTAAGTGAATATGACTTAAATTTGTGATTTAAGGTGATTCCACAACTGACCAAGACATCAGGGAGATAAAAGGAACAATGATCAGTAGGGTATAAAATACTATCCAAATCTTATAAGGCAAGGTAACTTATTTCATCTTGTTACCAAAAATATTAAACTCTTGCTTTCCTTTAAGAATATATTCATAAGCAAGAAAAATGTGGCCTCTTCTATTGCATAGTTTATAATCTAAAGTTGTTGATTATGGCAGACAAAAATTAATATAGAAGTGTAAGTACATATAGAGAAAACAAAATATATAATTGTTTAAAATCTTGGACTGTATGTCAGTAGTTTAAAATTCTAAATGATGAAATTAAGCTTATAACTGTTACTCTTGCAGCCAGTTGATATTCGCCAAGTCATGCTTAACCGTTCTCAAATTTCAGTAGGAAATCAGTATTTTGCAGTTTGCTCATCTTAAGCAGATGGTTATAGCAAAACCTCAGCTTGAGTTTATTTATCCATTGAACTTCTGGGGAAAAAATTAATGCAACATAAAATCAAATAAATATTTGAATAATTTTTATAGGCATTATTATGATTACTATGCAGGATGATGCCTTGCCCTTGAGAAATTTGCATTTTATATTAAGCAAACTTCCATTTTATACCACTGCTGCTTGAGATGACACAAATATATCACAAGGACCTAATATTTTAGGCCTAGAAGGAACCTATAGGACAGCTCTGTCAATATCATCGAAGCAGGTGACAAGCAATGTCATATCTATTTAGTGAAGCAAGTAAACAGAAAGAGGATTTCAAGATAGAAATAAAAGGTACAAGGATGCACAAATGAACCTTGTATGTGGCTTGAGATGGCAATAGGACATGCAATTTAGGCTATCTTGTACTGCTTTAATATTAATGGATATAAAGTATATTGTACGTGAAACAAATGAGTTTCATCTCCATGAAACTGAAAATATCATGGGGGATGTTTTAATTATATCATTTTCTGTAACATTTTATCATGAAATCAAAACATGTGGGACCACTATATTTTACATTTATCTACCTCAAGAGTGATGTTTCCAAAATTAAAACACAAATTTATTATAATTAGGAAATTAAGTGTTCTTTCAGAAACTCTTCATGTATTTTGTAATTCACATGAAGTTGAGCTTTTTGATTTTGAACATAAAAGTCTAGCAAGAATTTTTTCTTCGTTTTTTTTTTTTTGAGATAGGGCCTAGCTATGTCACCCAGGATGGAGTGCAGTGGTGCAATCTTGGCTTATTGCAACTTCCACCTCCCGTGCTCAAACCATCCTCTTACCTGAGCCCCCCCAAGTAACTGAGGCTGCAGGTGTATATCATCATGCCCTGCTAAGTTTTTTGTATTTTTGGTAGAGATGGGGTTTTACCATGTTGCCCAGGCTGGTCTTGAACTCCTGAGCTCCAGTGATCCACCTGTCTCGGCCTCCCAAAGTATTGGGCTTACAAGTGTGAGCCAAGGCACTCAGCTGAATTTTTTTCTTAATTTAGTATAGGTATTTGAGTTTGTTTTTGTACCACATTTATGTTGTAATCTACACACCTAAGAATATTGTGGCTACATGCTTATATTTTGCCCCTTGTGCTCTATTACTTATGTTTACTACTTATGTTTGTACCACTAAAGCTTCATTAAATCTCTGTATTGCCCCATTACAGCATATCCAGCCAAAATATTTAATACATGAATTTGCCTCTTATACCCTAATCTAATTGCTACCCTGACTTCTTATTGTCAAATTGACTCATTAAATCTTGTCTTCAGATACTGCTGTAACTACTCCCTCAGTTAATTACACCTCCAGTCATTCAATTTTTCAGGCCAGACAACCGATAATCACCTTTTCTCATGCCTCACACAACTTCACTGTTCTCACAGTTCTCTTCCTATCTCTATTGCCATTGCCAACAGCTTTCTTAAAGTATTTGTGAGTCCCAAGTTTCTTTTGTGTGGCTTGTTACTTTAGGTTGCTAACTGCTGAAGTCTAACTTCCCTTCAAAACTCCTTCCTAAATAATGTCCAAAGAATCTTTCTAAAATGCAAGTAAGATTAGATCACTCCTTTACCTGAAATCGGGTCACAGTTGTTTATCATCTTTATGGTCATCTCCGTACTCCTCAGAGTGGCATACAAATCCTTTCTACTTTCATCTCCTGCTATTCTCTTTTATTTACTCTAAACATTTTATAGTTCTCTGAGAGATTCTCTGCTTTCCTATTTATCCTTCAAGACTCAGGTTGTATAAATCAGGCTCCAATCAAAAACAGATTTCACACTCAAATTACAGTATCTCAAGAAGAGTATACCACAGTGAATCTGTTTACAAAAGTTTGGGCAGGGTGTAAGTAAGACATGAATGTTAATGCAATTATCTAGGTTAACACAAAAAGTAAGAGCTATTACAATCCTAAACCCAGAGGGGTGAGGGGAGACAGTGGTTATCTGAAACCAGAAGGAAAGACAGCTCTGTAGTAAAGGCTGACTGGAGAGGATCAGTGACCACAGGACATAGCAAATTTGCAGGCAGAGTGCCAGGGGAATCAATACACTGAACACATTATTCTCCCCATTGGCTGAACCTCCTGAAGTCAGAGGCTTCCATAGGGCCCACATAATCTGCCAGGTCAGGAAACCAGGGGGGATGGTGGAGGTAGATCTGGAGAGCTAATAGAAAGTTTCCTAAAACAAATCTGTTTTAGATTCTCCCCAAGTCTAGTTAGAAACTTCCTCCTTTGCTTTTCCATAGTCCATACTCTCCTATTATAACACTTGTGTTTTATCGTAATCACCTTTTCTTGGTCTGTGTCTTTCTAGAGCACACCACGTCCTAAGGCCCCCGGAAGACTTTTCCCTTACCCTTCCATTCCAATAAACTTAAATCAGCATCAAATATTGTCTTTTATTTCACTGAGGCCCTAGACTGTACTTTTGAAACACACACACACACACACACAGACACACATAGCTCTAAATTATTGTAGTTACTTGCAGAAGATAAAATTGTACAACTCAATTATATGATGGGAAACTAAACATTATGAGAAACAGTTAATGTTATGAAAATGAAAGTATATAAAATATGTCTGGATCCTTCTTGGGGTGATCAAGAATGTTTGTAACAATATTCTAAGTAATTGCACATAGAATATAAAGGAAGAAAACCAAGCAACATGCCGTTGCTCTCTAATAAAGTATAAACTTGAAATAGATATATGCAAACAAAAAATATGAAACAGAAGTTACAAAAAAAGTATCTTGGAGGTGCCAAGTAAGGGTTTGATCGTCTCTGCCATCCCTTAATCTCCATTGGAAACCATATCATTTTCTTTCTTTTCTTTTCTTTCTTTTTTTTTTTTTTTGAGACTGAGTCTCACTCTGTCACCCAGGCTGGAGTGTAGTGGCACGACCACCACTCACTGCAAGCTACGCCTCCCGGGTTCACGCCATTCTCCTGCCTCAGCCTCCTGAGTAGCTGGGACTACAGGCGCCCACCACTACGCCTGGCTAATTTTTTGTATTTTTAGTAGAGACGGGGTTTCACCGTGTTAGCCCGGATGGTCTCTATCTCCTGACCTCCTGATCCGCCTGCCTAGGCCTCCCAAAGTGCTGGGATTACAGGCGTGAGCCACCGCGCCCGGCTGGAATCCGTGTCATTTTTTTATGGACAGTTGGCATTTGCTCAATTTTATGTAAATGCAATAAAAATACAACTTCATCTATTCCTCCAATGTATACAGTACCCCTTACCTCACGTACCCTCTGACATAGAAATTCTGAAGTTGCCATTAGAAATGTTACTGATACATTACAAATAAGTCAGGGATACAGTGACAATAAATATGATAGAAATTTGTATAGTCACCTTAACTTAGTGTTATAAAATATGTCTTCTCTGATACTAACTTTGTAGCATGTTAAGCAAATTTCAAAATATTGAAAGGTCTATGTCAATCAATACATTTCACATAAATACAGCAGTATTATGCTCTAGGTTCCCAGAATACATAAAACTTAATGGCTAGACATGTTAGAAAATATTAAGGTAATGCTGTTTTTACACTGGATCTCATTCCTATCCTTGAGATGTCATATGTTTCAGTAAGGTCACAGAAAAACCTCACCTCAAATATAAGATTATATCCATGTCACATTTTGACAAACTGTTTTAGTCTCTGGAGAACTGTCTGCCTTCTTTATCTACAAAGTTTCAGTACTTCTGCTGGAGAAAATGCATTTAAGTTTTCCCATTTTCCATAATTCAGTTTATTTTAATATAAAGTTTTGTTTTATATTCAGGTTACTATATTGATATGTTTCTGTTATTTATTACTATTTTGTAGTTCTATTTATTTTGTGTTATTATTTCTTATCATTATATATTTTAGTTTTATTTTCCATTGTGTTTAATTAATAGGTATCTGAGGCTGATTTTAGATTTAAAATTACATATGTAGTCTTTCTCCCTTGTTTAACCTTGAGATAAGATTTATTTAAACAAATTGCATATGAGCTACTCCTAAACCAAATAAGTTTAGTTTTGTGCTATAACCTGGAAGCTTGATAAAGTGGATCCTAGATCCTGATATCCTGGCAGTTACCTCGACTCAAAAAGTGAGGAAGTAAGACCCAGCATTCAGTTTCAAGCCTCTGAGATAGCATCATGAAAGAAGAAACAAAAGCAATGATGTCTGTATACTTAAAATAGAAAACTAAGGTATACAGGGTATTCTTTAAAGCTTTTGAAAAAAAAAGTCTTTAAATTATGTGTTGAAATGATTACAAAAATTTATAACCACTACAGAGAGCTGCCAAGTTCATTTAAGATTGATTAAAACAAACAAACTTATAGTCTGGATCTATTTATCTGAGGAAATACATTTTTACCTGACACTGGACACATCTAAATTACTGATAGTTTTAGCTTTGGAACATGGCTTGTGAAAGCTCCTGTCATAACAGAAAATTGTGCAATAGGGATTTAACAGGTTTTTTTGTAGCATTGTGCTATAGCATGAATATTGTTTGTGCTTATTACAAGTTTCTGGTGATCTTGTTTGACTTTCCTACACATAACAAGGGATTTGGACAGTTGGAAAATCTGTACAAATAGTACCACTTGTGGTTTAATATTTAAAACAAAATACTGTGGCTGCAGTGTGGTGGCTTATGCCTGTAATCCCAGCACTGTGGGCAGCCAGACCAGCCTGGGAAACATGGCAAAAACTTATCTCTACAAAAATACAAAAATTAGCTGAGCATGGTGGTGTGTGCCTGTGGTCCCAGCCACCCAGAAGGCTGAGGCATGAGGATGGCTTGAGCTTGGAGGGGGAGATTGCAGTGAGCCAAGATGGTGCCACTGCACTACAGCCTGGTTGATGGAGCGGGACCCTATCTCAAACAAACAAACAAAAAACCTACTTCTCTTTTAATTTTCCCTATTGGTTCATTGAGAGATGTATTAATCTATCTGGGCTGCTATAACAAAATATCATGAAGTGCCCAGCTTATAAACAACAGAAGTTTATTTCTCTCGTTTATGGATGCTAGGAAGTCCAAGATCAAGGTGCTGGAAGAAATGGTGTCTGGTGAGGCCCTGCTTCCTCAGTGGTCATCTTTTTGCTGTCACCTCATATGGCAGACGGGGTGAACAAGTTCTCTGGAGTCTCTCTTATAAGTACACTACACCAAATAATGAGGCATCTACCCTCATGATGTAATAACCTTCCAAAGTTTCCGTCTCCTAATATTATCACCTAGAGGGTTAGAATTTCACCATAGGAATTGGAGATGACACAAACCTTCAGATCATAGAAAGATATTTTTAATTGCCAAGGTAACAATTATAACACAGTCATTTCTGGTCGATATGTACTTGCATAAACAAGACTTATTTTTCATGCTATTCAACCACGTCAGAATAAAGAAACAGACTGAAAGGACCGTGAGGTTTCTAAACAACGACTGTGGTTGCCACATGTGTATCAAGAACTGTGAAGGTTCAATGTGCAAGCTGAAAAGTTTGCTGGATACTGTTTAATAAAGGAAGAAGACATACGTCTCCTAGGCTGGAGAGAGAGAATTTTATTTTTCATAGCAATGGCAGCATCCATAGTATCAGCATTCACGTTGGTTTCACATATTTCCCAGGTCACACAAGAGACAGGGTGGAGGACCCAAATGGATGCACAATAGGTTTGCAACACAGTTGAGAAATCTGTGATTAGGAAACTCAAATCTTTTATAATAGGTTGCAAGAAATCCCATGTCTTGCCCCAGAAGGAGGCAGTAAGCAAATCTGCCTTTTGCTGTAGAAGTTTATCTAAGAAAATATTAGCTGAATTAATTCTATATATTTTCTTATCAGATTGCATTAGAAAAAAATGTTCTGCAACTATAAATATATGTTAAAACCACTTGTTGAAACAGGACTTAAGGACACACTACTTAGATTAAATTATTTTGCATTACAACCAAATATTTTACTCTTAATCACCATGTTCCTTGTTAATTATTTCATAAATATAACAAAGTTTCCATGAAAATCAAACCATCCTAGTGACAGTCCTGAATATGAATATGCTCTGTTGATGCCACTTATGTTATCATCTTTATATAGGAGGCCAATATGGCATGGAATAAAGGAGATAAAACTATACATATTCAATAAAATTGTAGAAAAGAAGTTTCCTACCATGTTGCATGTGCATGTAAATCTTAGTTGCTTCTTCAGCCAAGAAGTTTGAATTTTGATGAAGGTGAAAATTTGGTATAAGATTGATTATTACACTATTACATTCCACTTTAGAATAGTATATCTAACTTCTTAATTTATAAAAAAATCACATATATCATTAAACTCAACTGTTTTATTTAATGACTAAATTTTCATTTATTTAAGACTTGAAACAAGTATGAAGACTTTCTAGGAGCAATTATGACCTACCCTGACTGCTCTAAGAGTTTTCAGAGGATTATTCTAACATCTAAACACAACATAGATATCTGTGAGGGGAGCAAAATACATTTTGTTTGCCTATCTTTTATTTGCATTGCATATGAGCCATGTTCTAAGTGATTTTTTTTTTTCTATATAGATTTTAAGAAGTTTTTCTTAAAGGACATTACAAATTTCTAAGCTACTCACTCCAGCACAGTTCTTAGGAATGTAATTATGAACAACTAAAGACAAACGTTATAATGTAATACATTTCCTCTAATGCAAAATTAGCATGCATCTGAATTACTTGGAGGGTTGGGCAAAACATGGATTTCTGGGCCGCACCCCAGTTTCTCATTCAGTCATGCCAGATAATTTACATTTCTAACAAGTTGCCAGGAGGTGCTCATATTGCTGGTCTAGGGACCACACTTTGCGAACAACTATTTTAAATAAAAGAGACTCAAGATGATGGAGATGAAGCTGATGAAGATGACAGTAGCAGCCAACACAAACTAAGTGCTGTCCTGTTACTTGTCAGTTTGCTAAATTCTTTATGTGCATAAGCTCATTATGTGTTGTGATTATTTTTAAGGAGAAAACTGAAGCTCAAAGAGGTTAGACAAATTGCCCAAGATCACAAAATTGAAAAGCACCAGAGCTAGTCTTTAAGCTGAGGCTTTTCTGACACCAAATCCTGTGCTTAACAAAGAATAGAAATAACTGCAGTCCATAAGGGCCTTTGGCTCTACAAAGCAGGTGGGAGAGATGCGCTGTGATTCAGGAGAGCCAGGCACAACCTGTGGTTCCTAGTAAGAGGTGAGAATTTTCATGTGTAGGAATTAGCCCTTGAAATCTAAGTACTTGAATAAGTCAGAAATAGCCCAAAGTCATAAAAAGCCCAGAAGCAAAACATAAATGACAAGATAATCACCAAATCAGGTCAGAACCAGGGTTTCTTCATAGTTTTAATATTTAAAAATAAATGGCTTCTGTTGCTTAGAGTAAACAACAATATTTCTTCATCAAAATACTGGAGACTGAAATGGTGTACTTTCTGTGCTTTGTGCCCAATAAAAGTCCAAAATGATACATTTGCTGGAGTACCCATAAAAAGCAACATTAATCGTCTGCTTGCAGAGACAAGGGCAAAGACAAAGTATCAGGGAACAGTGGGATCTTTGTGGATGAGCCTTAAAATCTGAACCACAGGCCAAAACAAAACCATCTACCTTTACCTTTACCTTTACCGACCTGATTTCTGTTCCTTGATCATACCAAGCTTGTTTCTCACATATGGACATTACAATAGCCGTTTTCTCTTCCCAGAATGCTTTTTATTTTAGTTTTTACCTGGCTGGCTCCTTCTTGCTATTCAGGTCTTAAAAGTTGCAGTCTCAGAGAGACCCATCTCTGATCACCCGCACTTTGTAGCGCTTATCACAGCATGTTGCACCATATATTTTAGTTACTTATTTGTTAATTATCTTTCCCTCCAACCACTACAATGAAAACTCTGTTACGAAGGGAATTTTTGCCTGCTTTTTACTACTATGTTTCTAGCACGTAGAGCAGTGTCTAACACATACTAGGTATTCAGTAATTATTTTTTTGACTAGATAAATGAAGGAGGGAAGAAAAAAAGAAAACAGACATTGTAGTAGTTGAACTCTTAATTTGTTTTCATTTTAATTATTTTTTATTTATTTATTTGTATTTGTATTTATTTATTTATTTATTTTTTTTGAGACAGAGTTTCACTCTTGTCACCCAAGCTGGATTGCAATGGTGTGATCTCAGCTCACTGCAACCTCCATCTCCCAAGTTCAAGTTCTCCAGCCTCAGCCTCCTGAGTAGCTGGAATTACAGGTGCCTGATACCCCACCCAGCTAGTTTTGTATTTCTTTTTTTCTTTTCTTTTTTTTTTTTTTTTTTTTTAGTAGAGATGGCGTTTCACCATGTTGGCCAGGCTTGTCTCGAACTCCTGACCTCAAGTGAACTGGCCGCCTGGACCTCTCAAAATTGTGTGATTACAGGTGTGAACCACAGCCCACAGCACCTGGTCTACTCTTAATGGATGATTCACAGGGTTTTCATGCCCCAAATTTGTGCACGCACACACACACATACACACACACACACACACACACACACATTTTATAGTCTGTAGTGATGATCGAATGTCATGCAGTTATGTAATTATATTCTCTCTAGTTTTTGCCCCTCCTCTTTTCCCTCAATGCTTAAAATAGACAAAGGTATATATATGCACAATATCTTTGAAAACTGCAAGCAAATTCCCAGTTCAAAATTTGTTCAATTTTTAAATTAGATTAAATCACCCTTGAAAGATAATTCACTCAGCTCCAGAAATAGTATGAATTATATAGAAGGCCTAAGACTAAATATTTTAATTCCACATTTCCCCTATGTCAGGGAAACCACCTAAAACCCAACCGCATATTTGTATTCTTGTAATTAATTGCAGACTAATTTTATTCATGAAGTTATATTTGAACTAATAGTGACATCGAGAGTTAATTCTATTTGGCAGTGTATTTGGACTTTCATTTGGTATAGAATTTAAATCAAGGGATTTGAAAATAAAGTTAAGAGGGCAATTCAATTTTGATAAAAATTGAGTCAATGATGAAAGCGCATCCTGTAAGCTCTAATGTAAACCCAGTCTTTGAACAATATCATGCATGGTACTTGGAAATTCTTTGAGGAATGAAAGCTTTTCATGTGTGATCTTCTTAAAATGGAATTTATGTTCAAATTCAATGGATCCATGTGCACAAAGAGTAATAATGCATCTGAAGAGTCTTTCTGGATTCTCTGTGTGAGTGCACTTGCATGTGAAGAGAGAAAGGAGGAGAGAGAGAGAGAGAGAAAGAGAGAAAGAAAGAAGGAAAGAAGAGGGAAGGGAGAGGTTGTTAAAGGAAAGAGCCACTACAGGTACCTAAGTGATTTTTTAAAAAAAATCTCATAAATATTGTGCACTTAGTGTGTAAATAAAATGTTTTGTAATGCTTGTTCAGCTACTATGCTTTTCATTGGGATTAACTAGACATCATTCAATATGTTTCATTTGTGGCTTTTAACTCATTTATTTGCTCACTTAAAAAATATTGAGTATTTACCATATGCTAGTTTCTAATCTGGGTATTGGGAATGCAGCTAAGTATTTTACTTCCTTATTCTTACATAATTTTCTAAACTGAAAAGAAGGGAAACTTGTTTTTGAATGTAGAATGATTGAAAATATAATGAGATTGAATACAAATGTATTCCGTAAAGGTCTATGCCATATTTTTTGGTTTAACATTTTACTGTAATGAAATTTGATGAATTTTTTAAAGTACTTATAAGAGATCAAGTGGAATTTTTTCAGTAATTTTGAATACCAATCTTAGAATAAAGAATAGAGTTTTAAGTAAAAGTAGTCAAAGGTTACAGGCATTTATATTCAAACCTACAGTGTTATCAGTGCAGCAGAGAGAATCAAAAAACAAACAAAAATCCTATACTTTTTATTTGCAGGGAAAAAAATCAACAAGTGAGTTGTAGTCTTAATGCCTACCATTCTAGAAAAATTACTAATGGATGATCAAATATTTTCTCTTTGACCTACATGATACTTGACACTTTGTATGAGAAAAATGTGTACTCAGATTAAATATAATCTCAAAGCAATCCTTTTAATTTCAAACTTTGGAAAAGAAAATGTACTTTTTTTGAAATTTAATTCTCATGGAAAAACAGAAATAGTGAAACTAGAAATGTGACACAATGTTGATCACTTCTTGAAGTACTGCTTCTAGGATGTGTGAGGAGGGAAGAGAGGACATTAAGGCTGCTTGCTTCATGCTGTGAGCCATTAGCTGATTGCTCCAGGCTTCACTACCAACAGCAGAACAGAAGGGGAGGTGGCCCTGATGAAAGGGAGGAAAGAAAAAAGACAGATTTATTGTCTTCTCTATAGGATCTTATTTCCATTCTACTCCAGTGCTGTTTTCTAAGACATTAAATAAGTACTTAACCCTTTACTATTTACACTCCTTATGATCTGAAACACTGGGAAGGTATTTATATTTTGCCTTGAAACATCATTTTAAAATGTTTTACTTTTAAATGTTTATTGAGTTGTACTTACAAATGTTAATTATAGCTTCCTAAAGACAGGAATCCAAGAAACTGGATTTCTCTATAGAAGGATTATGTAAATTTGGTTCACTACAGGATGCATTACTAGCATTTTGAAAATGCCTGGTACATAGCAAGTGCTTCACAGGTGTTACCTGAATGAATAAGTGGTTGCTATCTTTTGTTTGTGACAAAACTGAAAAATACGGAAGGATAGAAGCCATGATGTGTGGCATACCAGGCAGCGTACAAAGTTAAGGAGTGTAATTGTTTAATGCCTAATGCTTAAATGACACTGACCGTGATTAAAACCCAGCTGACATCTGCCATATGCCTCTGAATAAGTGAGTTAACTTTTCTAAATACGTTTTCTCAAATGCAAAGTAGAAATAACACTACTGCCAACTTCATAAATGGCACACCAATAACACTCATACACTGAGACCTTAGTATAAATCTTATATATTAGTATCATTATTTAGAGTGGCAGAACATAGCCCATACATAGAAGACAAAAATAATCTGATCATGAAATAAAAATAGAAGAGACCTTGCGTGAAGGAAAAGAAGGGATTCAAAATGCTTTATATATAATAATTAACTTCAAAACCTAAATCTTCTTTATGTATTTTATGGCAGTAAATTCTGTATTCTCAATTATAGCATATTAATATATCTCCAAATTAAGTATATTTATTGAAGCATGATTTAAGTGAGGATTGTTTAAAGTGCACAAGGAGGTATTAGTTTAAATATGTTTATTCACGTAATAGTAACATGTATAAATAGGCTAGTTTTATTCATAAATATCTGCAGTTATAAGTAAAGTTACTTATAATTCCATTACAGTGTTGGAATAGAAGCCCTGTGAGGACAGGGATTTTGTCTGTTTTTAATGGCTATTTGTCTAGTGCCTAGGGCATATCCTAATTGTGGTAGATATGTAATAAATATTTCTTGACTAAAGCAAGTAATATAGAAGCATTATATATATTTAGATTCTTGGAAAAGAATTTCAGCATTGCTAGTACAAATCGATTTCATGTAATCTCATGACAAAGGAAAGTTTGGTTCCCATATCTTTTGCTTAGGCAAATGGCATCATCAATTTATGTTTCAGTAAGAAATAGAGGAAACAGTCATTATTTTCAGGGCCCCATTCTGTTGACTAACAATTCTACACAGTCCTGAGGAAATTATGCCACTAGTTTGTGACCCCTCAGCAGCAGATCCCGTGTGATGCTGCTAAGCATACATTGAAATACAAACACTGCTTATAAAATACTTCTGGATCAACAATGCATATAAAATTCAAAATCTTCATTTTCCTCTCACAGGTGCTAAACAGCCACAAGGGAACCTAGGACAACAAGGAATTCAAATATTGTCTTATAAGTAACAACCTGGTGCCAGGCAGGGTGGCTGACGCCTATAATCCCAGCACTTTGGGAGGCGGAGGCAGGTGGGTCACTTGAGATCAGGAGTTCGAGACCAACTTGGCCAAAATGGTGAGAAGCTGTCTCTAGTGAAAATACAAAAAAATTAACCAAGTGTGGTGGAGCGCACCTGTAGTCTCAGCTACTCAGGAGGCTGAAGCAGGAGAATTGCTTGAATACGGGATGCAGAGATTGCAGTGAGCCAAGATCACACCACTGCATTCTAGCCTGTGCAACAAAGCAAGACTCCATCAAAAAAAAAAAACAAAAACAAGTAACAACCTGGATGTTTAGCTTCAAGAAAAGCTTTTATTTATGTATTTATTTATTAGAGACAGAGTCTCATTCTGTCACCAAAGCTGGAGTACGGTGGCACAATCATAACTCACAGTAGCCTTGAACTTCTAGGCTCAAATGATTCTCCTGCCTCAGCCTCCCGAGTAGCTTGGACTGTAGGTCCATGCAACACGACCTGGCTAATTTTTTAATTTTCTTGTAGAGATGAGGTCTCACTATGTTGACCAGGCCGGTCTTGAACTCCTTGGCTTCAAGTGATCCTCCTGCCTCCGCCTCCCAATAGGCTGGGATTACAGGTGTGGGTCACTGTACCCGACCACCAAGAAGAGCTTTGATAGCCACAAAGATAGTCTTCAAATATTGAAATCTTATCAAGAGAAGTATCCATTGGTCAATTTTGCACTTCGACAGAGGGCAAACTATGATTACAAGTAAAATTACCAAAAAAGAAAGTTTCAATTCAGTGCTAGAAAAATATTTTTTTAAGAGCTAGAGTTGCCCCAGAGTTGAATAACTCATCTGGTCAGTTAATGTGACAGTTAATTCTGAGTTTCAGATTTTCTGGGAGAGTCTAGTTGTACATATTTAAATGCTGTATAGTGTTTTGAGTGGAAAATTTAAGGAGGTAATTTAAGATTACTTTTATTAAAAGGAATGTAGTATCAGGCTCTAGTACAGAACAGCTTTAACCTAACCATTATATCTATTATATATTAATAGGATTACAAACATTTCACACTGTACATAAAAACACAAAACACAGGCAATAATTATAGTGTGGACACAACAGGTAGCACGGGAATAAGGAGAATATAGGGTGTGAGTATCTTTAAATCTGCCATTACATCTGGTTTGGCCCAAATAGTCTCTTTGCTTATAAGTGCTCACTGTGCCCCCATTGGCACCCTTAGGAGGACACCAAGTAGGGTCATGAGTTTACTCACCCCTTTCAGCAGCTGGGGAGAGTTATTGGGCCAGAGAGCCTGTTCTGGCCAGCTCTGCATGTAAAGACCACAGAGATGCAGCTGGTTCCATCTGCATTTTTCTTAGTGTCTGTGTCCTCTCTGAAATTTGTGCTCCCTTGTCCCTATTTGAGAAATCCCTGCAAGTGGTAGCCTCTTTGTCCTGAACCCTGGACCTCTGGCTTTCTCAGAAGCTTTGCATCCTGGTCTAGGGCATATAGAAACTCTCAAACCCCTGAATATTACCCACAGAAATACAGTCAGAGGTCGGGCGCGGTGGCTCTCGCCTGTAATCCCAGCACTTTAGGAGGCTGAGGTGGGAGGATCACTTGAGGTTAGGAGTTCAAGACCAGCCTGGCCAACATGGTGAAACCCCATCTCTACTAAAAATACAAAAAAATTAGCCAGGCATGGTGGTGCACACCTGTAATCCTAGCTACTTGGGAGGCTGAGGCAGGAGAATGGACGTGGGATGCGGAGGTTGCAGTAAGCCAAGATTGAGCCACTGCACTCTAGCCTAGGTGACAGAGTAAGACTCCTCAAAAAAAAAAAAAAAAAAAAAGAAAAAAGAAAAGAAATACAGTCAGACAGAAGCACTGCCTCCAGCTCATATCTATTCCTGCCTTCTGTGTCACCATCCCTTTCTTGGTGTTAAAGAGATGTGAGTAGAGATTTTTCTGGAGGCTGTCATCTGAGGTCTTGTATGCCTGGAAGGGGTGACTTGAAAATCTCAAAATCCCACATACTAAAAACAGGTGCTTCTATCTGCCTCCCCATCCTTTTCCATCCCCTTAACCTCAGAATTGCACCTCAAAAGGAGAAATATGAAGGCATTTGACTTTAATCTCATCTCCTTCAACAGGCTCAAACTTCAAACCAGCAATAAGGGCAGAAATTAGACACCGCCTTCTTTATATTAAAACTATGTGATAAAGTCAGCCAGACCTGGTTCTTAATAAGGGTAACAAAAAATAGATTAAAGCAAAATATCCAAAATATTATAGCTATGACACTTACGAACTATGAATAGAAGAAAATATTAGAATAATAGTGATATAAACATTTAATTTCATAATCTGAGTCATATGAAATATACCACTGTTAAAAATATAAAGGAACATCTCACTTTTCCTAATACATGTGAAAACCACTTTTTTATTTTGAAGCCAACAGTGCCAGGTCACAATATTGTTTCTGGAGAAAAAATGATTTTCATCTCTCAAGATGATATTTTAATCCAATAATCACATTAAATGAACTTGTTTTGTGTGTCTCGATGCACAGTAAAATAAAAATGTGTCGTTGAGTTCTGAAATTCTTAATTTAAATTTAATAAAGTATGCATCAGATTTTAATAGACATGAATCAGCCCCAATGTAAGCAGTCTTCATATAGAATGCAAGCTGTTTAATTTATTTTTGCCTGTTCTAGTTTCACGTGGTAAAATACTGTGTATAGATAAACACTAATCTCCAAAGTATGAAAGGAATAATGAACATTCAAGGAAGGGCACAAAGAACTTCAGAAAAGCAATCAAATTTTCTTTGTTTCAGCTTACAGAGTTAGAGTAAAAATACATACAAAATAATGTAATTAACTCTTCACAATGTAATTTTAAATCTCAAAGATTAAACCGAAGCATTTTCCTTATGGACTATCTAATTCTTTGTTTACTAATTTTAAAGTAGACTTCACCAGGTTTGGTACTTTGCTTTGTGAACTAGAAAGTAAACAATAAGCAAGGCAAAAAGAATAAAAAGGGAGAAACCTACTTTAAAACAATCTGAAAATGATAAGCACAGGTGGTTGTTTACCCTTGATTTAAAAACATGAAGACAAACAGTACATGATTGCTTTTCCAGGAAATCATGAGATGAAATAGGCTTGAGATATAATTTTACTAGAAATCAAAGAAGTACAAAATATTTATAATTAACCATAGCTTAAATTGAACAGGTGGATACATACTGGTTAGCATGTTAGCTCATTGTGTATTTAAAGTTTGTTAAACTATTTATTGCTGCTTCAAGCCAGACTCTGGAACCAAATGGTGTTTGATACCAACCCTTCATTGTCATGAGCCGTGATAGTAACAGATTAAGAACTGCTTTGCATGGCTAATTCTGACAGATGAACTGTTACTTCAAAGCTAGCAGTAATAAAGTCTAATCAGATGTTTAGGAAATGTTTTAGATATTTCAGAGAAAGGGAAGATATAATTTATGGCCAGGAATTAAATGGTGCAAAGGTGTTCGGCAGTTATAAATATTACCTTGGAAGCATAGTTTAAAAAAATCCTGATGAAGATAAAAAGAATAACATGCTCAAAACAACCAAGCTGGTTGTCCATGTTTATCAGTGTTTACTTGGAGGAAGACCAATAATGTTATTTTGTCCTGATGTGTCCTATTAACATTTGTTGTAAGTTACTTTAATGAAAACAAAGGAAGCCTAAATATGAAATTAGGAAATAGATCCCCAAAGTGATTGAATATTCTTTGAATAGTAATCTATGTCTAACCTATTTAGATAGGTGGAAATCAAAGACTCAAAAAAGACTGGAGGTAAAATTAACAAAATAAATATAAAATTCTGGCCTCCTATTTCACATAAGATGATACACCAAGAAACTGGAGTGATCTTCCACTTAAAATAACTAACAGTTTTATGTACATTTTTGAAACTATCTTCAGAAATACTTCCATGAGCTGGTAAAAACACCCTGGCCAAAGTCAAATGGAGCATTGAATCGGACTTTCATTTTGAGGGCATTTGCCAAATCGGGTAATTTGAGTACTGATTTTTGCAGGCTTTCAGTACTCAGAGGACAGGAAAAAAAGCCCAGGGCTCGCACTTGCAATCAGAGAAGTGGCAGAGACTAGCTAGTCAGAAACCTTTTTCATCCTTTTCCTAAGCATAGTGGTGAATAATATTTCCTGGCATCTCCTGAGTTAGGTAGCAGTGAGGCAGCTGAGTTCTAGCAAATGTGCTATGAATGAAAGTGTCATATGCTCATTCCAGGCCGGGACATAGCATGATTTTTCTCCCTTCAACAGATCCAGTGGTCATGTGTTGAAGGTGGTAGTGTCCCAGTTTAGAAGGAAAGTGAATTACTGACTCAATGCATAGGGAAGAGCCATCCTGGAGAATTCCGGTTCTCCTTAATAAGTTCTTATGTATAACTGATTTTAGTTTTCTCATTTTATGTGAAATAATTGGAATTTAGTTCTCCTAAGATTCTTCCAGACTCGAAGTTGTTGGTTTTATTTTGGTAAGAACACATAGCATGAGATCTACCTTCTTAACAGATTTTTAGATGTACAATATAGTATTATTATCCATAGGCACAATGTTGTACTTTAGATCTTTAGAACTAGTATGTATACCTCTGACATAAAATAGATACTTGGTATTTTTGAATAAATAGTGAGCAAATGATCCCTAAACTGCCATTCCCTGCAACAGTGTCCTCTATAGCAGCTATTCCTCCTATTAATTAAAATTCTATTCCTTCATTGTTACCAACTGATTAAGGTACAAGTTTTAGGAAAATAATAATTGAACAAATTCACACTCAGGAGTAATGATACCAGCTCTACAGACTGATCAATATTCAGTTGCTATGCACCAGCATTGCTTACATTAGTTGTTAAAGTATTGAAATATTACCATAACAGTTCATAAATATCTGCAGCTTCAAACCCTCCAGTATTTCTCCCCACCACCACCCTAACACCTTTCCAGAGACCTAAGATTTTGTGATCATAGTTCCTTGATTCCACAACTAAAAGAACAGTGTTTGGTGTAAACATCCTTTTCCTTCTTAGCATGAAATTTATAGGCTAACCTTGCCTTTATCTCTTCTGATTTGTTGGTGCTGTCACACTAGTGGTTAAATATTTTGAATACCACTCCCGGATAGCTTGGCTAAACCGTTAAACAATATTTGTCATTTAAAATCATCTACTAAGCCTAGATGAATCTCTTAGTGCAATGTACAGTAAGTAAGACATAATTTTTTATATAATAATGCTTCTAGGTAAAGAAATATCTTTAAAGTATCTGATTGAAGAAACAAGGGGGTGTGGTTAATAGGCATTTAATGAGTATTTGAGAACTTTCTGAGAAACCTCATTATCTTCTCTCTGTATTCGTGGCAAAAAAACAAAAACAAAAACAAACAAACAAACAAACAAAAAAAACACCACCACCACCAACAACAACAACAAAAAACCCTTTTCCTCTATTGCAATTCTGCCTGCTGGTATTCCTTAGGAACCCATTATCTGTCCTTCTCTCACTTTATAATTATCTGTAAGGGTTCTCAGCCAGTTCACCTGATATCTATTTTTAGATGATCCTTACATTTATATTTTTTGCTCAAAACTCTCAGTTCAGTATTTTAACATTGTATTGGTCATCTTTGACTGGGTTCCTACAATTTAATATTTTCAGATTACCTACATAGAGGCTCCTTGCTGGTCTAGTGGTTAGGATTCGGCTCTCTCAAATAACCTGTGTATTCCCAGTCTCAGTGATTGGCCTGATGATCCTCATTTTAGACTAAACTTGAAATTGTATATTCATGATCTCACCTTCTCTTTATTCTTCTTTCATTCAGTTATTCACCAAGTTTTCTTAATTCTGCTTCCTAAATATCCTTGAAATCATGTTATATCTTAATTCCCACTACCACATGAGGATGTTCTAGCCATTCTGAAAAATCTTCATGCCTCTGCATATTCTAATGCTCTGCACAGAAGGCCTTTTCTCCTCCCCAACATCTTTTTTCTGCCTTGCAGATGCCGCCATTTTATCCTTTTATACTAAGTTCTAAGGTCACCGTTTTAGGAATCTGTCTTGACTCCTATTTTCCCCTGGAAGTCATTTGATAAACATCTCTATTACTGCACTTAACAAATTTTATTGTAATGAATTCTGAACTAAGCCAACATTTCCTATACTCTAAGCCACTTTATCCAGTAAAACTGAATTATTTGGCAACAGTTTATCCAGGTTATCTAATAGTCCAGTAAGATGACGTAAGAATTAGCATGGCTGGAAGATGATAGCTGGAAAGACACTGGAGATACATGTACAAACAATGGAGAAGGGAGTTTATAAAATCAAAATAACTTCATGTGGACAGAGCATAAAACACAAAGGGGACAGGCAATAGAGAAGTGTAGGGGAAAATACAGGAGAGAAAAATGACAGTTACCCAATGCTGGGAAGGGTAGCGAGGGCATGGGGGGGTAGTGGTGATGGTTAATGGATATAAAAATAAAGTTAGATAGAATGAATAAGATCTAGTATATGATAGCACAACAGGGTGAATATGGCCAGCAATAATTTATTGTATATTTAAAAATCTAAAAGAGTAGAATTGGAATATTCCTAACACGAAGAAATGATAAATGCTTGAGGTGATGGATACCCAATTACCACAATGTGATTGTTACATATTGTATGCCGGTATCAGAATATCATATGTATCCCATGAATATATTCACCTGTTATATACCCATAATAATTTTAAAGATTATGAATGAATAAATATGTATGAAGTACTTGGAACAGTGCCTGGAACACAGTGTTATATGAGTTTATAGAGTAAATAAATAAAACACATTTTATATTTACCTCTTAATAAAAGAAAAATAGGACTTATTTGAATACATGAAAAATTAAAGATATGGACTTTGTGTTGGAAATTGGTGAGAAATTAGTAAAAGATTTTGTTAGCAAGAGAACTATATGATCTTGCTTTTTAGAAATATCTGTCAGGCAGCATAGTGTTGGAATGGATTGGAGGGGCATAATAGTAGGAACAAGGAACAATAATCCAGTTCAAATAGATGGGCGTGCTCAAATGTCATAGCTGATAGAAAGAAAGAAGAAGATTCGCAGGCCCTTTAGATGTAGTATTGACAGATCATGGTGTTTGGATGGGGAGGGTGAAAGAGAATAAGCCTGGGATTCTGGCTTATTAGAATAAGACTGGATATAATAGACTTATTAATGAAAATGAGAAAAACAGAGATGGATACTTTGGCAAGGGTGGAAATGGGTGGGTAGTGATTTTGATTTAGATCTAATCATCTTGAAGGACATATAAGGGATGCACGGGAGGGATCCAGTAGGTAGTTGAATGTATGAACTTAGAGCATAGGAGAGAGTTCCAGTGTGGGTTAGGCAGATTTGAAACTTATCGGCCTATTGGTGGTTTTTAAAGGACTAACTGTGGACAAGATGATCCAGGAAGCAAGTATGAAGTGAAAAGTCAATCACTCTTGTTTGTTGAATAAAAGGAAATCAAGGATCAGTTCTGAGCTGAGGTGAGGAATAGAAACTCAAGTGGACACAATTAGGCATCATATAAAGTAGCCCCTGGTCAATAGTGGGAAAAGTATTACAGAGCACAAACAAAAGAATGAGACTGTGTCCTGCACTCTATTTTTCTTTTATTTTACTCAATCCCTTCTGTTAAAGTGAAATTTTGTCACCAAATGAATCCAGGTCCCATGTACCTGGCAGTTGTGTTCTCAGTAAGAAGAAAATGTAGATTTCAACCTTAAGCCTATCTACTCAAATTCCTGCTTCATACTCAGGGTTGCCTACATTATTTGTGAGACTCGGAACACACTGAAAATGTAGGCTCCCCAGTTCCAAAACCAGGAAAAATATGCCATGAAAGGTAATAAAAGGTACCTTTTCCCTTCTTCCACGATCTCTTCCTCTACTTTGATTTTTTAGAATGTCCTATTTAATGTAGTTTTTAAAATAAAAATATCTAAGTTTTAAAATATTATTAATTTTATCATTCAACACTATATTGTGTAGTATCAGTTTTAAGTGCAAATATGAGAGCATGTAACTCACCTGCAGAATCACCAAAATTATACAATTTGTATTTCATAGCTTCGACATGCATATGTCTTTCATTCTTACTGGAAAAGTAGAAACGCTGCACAAAACTAGTTTTTACTTTATTTCCTGATACATGCATGTTCTATCAATACTATCTACTCTTTTGCTTTACTGATTACTAAGGATGAATGAAAGGAAAGGAAGTATGTTCACCTTATCTTACCTTTGTTTCTATGTTGTCATTTTTAGATGCAAATACTCTTCTGTACTCACTTTGAGACTTGCTGAACTCTCATGCTCTCTCGCTACACCAGAATTCTGCTTATGTGGCATCATAAATGCTGTATGATAATGAGGCAACAAGGAAAGACTGATAGGCATACATATTATACATATCTTCTTTGCTTAAATTCATGTTTCATTGTCCCATCAGATTTCACTTAGAAAACCCAAGCTCAAACATAAAATTATTAAAATTTTAAGACAGAAATAACAGAGCATTAAGCCAAGCATGACTTCAATTGCACATGTAGTGTTATTTTGGGACATAAAGAAAACTATATGTTAATAAATGCAAACTAGTCATCCTCTATTACACAACTTTCTCAATCACACAGCATTTTCTTTAAGGTGACAGCAAAAGTTGTCAGTTTTGTTTGGTTTCACCATTTGTGAGATATGTCATTTTGCAGACTTTTCTGCCACTAGAGGGAAAGATAATTTGTGTTCTGCTGCAATTCGTTATGCAGGAGCTAGGGAGGGATAGAGAATAATGTATGTTTGTATAGAGAGCTGAAGCAGCGAATACTCTTCATGAGAAGTTTTATCATTTTACATTTATCCTTGATATGTGCCTTTTAAAACATGAAATTCTTTTGAAATAGATGAAGGCTCCAATAGTACCATTATCTAAATCTGTTTTTGCTTCTCATTGTCACATGACAGCTTTTCATTTAGTATGATGCTGGGGAAAGAGAAAGGAGAAGGTTGAATCAATTTATTAGGGCCAGGTACATATGTGGTTTTTCTAAAACTCTCATAATTTCTACCATACTGCCTTACCTTGCAGAAAAGTCATTTCCATATCTGTCATATTTGCATTTTTTTTGTAATTCTGAACTTCTACTCCTTTGTTAAATAAATGATTTTAAAACCACACACACACACAAAAATACCTACATCTAGGAATACAACGATCTACCATTTGAAGAGCTCTGGAGTTCGAGTTTGGCAAAGCAATTATTTGAACTCCAGCTGTCTTTGACAGAATGTGGAATATGTGTAGATTATTCTATGAAGTGGGAAACCTAAGTCTGTGTCTCAGATGAGACTGAATGAAGAGGTTTACACCAACAGATTTGCCAAACAATAAATGACTTTATAAGACTTATTTTTTTTTCAGAAGGTGCTGAAGATAACAGTGCTATTAAGTTGAGCTTAGACCTGATTCTAGACTGACTCCAAATGTTACATTTAAAAACCACTCATTTTTATGTTGGTTTGGTACAAAGATTCATTGGCCATTATTCTCGCCTTATGGAATTGTACTATATAATTACTTGGCAACAATATTTTAATGGTACCATCAGTTTGTGCTTTTTTTTTTCTACTGGTGGCTGAGTCCATGTCCCCATAAAATACTCCTTGCAAGCTGTGCTAAATTTCCTAGCAGTTGCCTGGCCTCCACCTACACAGTGGAAAAGAATGAAATGGCTTGAGGAAATAGATGATTGCACTTGTACTGGTCAAATTACTAAAGAATCAGTAAGGCCGACTCTGTAAGTTTATTGACTGGCAGGCTAATCTGAGCCCATAACTTTACTTCCAACCAATGTTTCAAGGAGTGCTGGATCCAGGACTATCTGTAGAAGCTAAGAATCATAGTGCTGAGAAAAGCAACATAAGATTATTGTATTCAAGTTATTGAGTGTTTTTGAGTCATCCAGTCATTTGCTTATATTGCAGATAGGATGCTCCTTCATCATGCCTATTCTGTCTCTTTAGTGCTTTTGAAAAGGAATTGAGGATGAGCAATCTGCCATTTCCTGTGCACCTAAATTTATCTCATTTATCTATTTTATAATAAGCTGATATAGTAAAAGAAAGATTACTAATACAGAAGAGTCTTAGCTACTGTAACACTTAGGATTAAGTTTTTTAATTTCATTATTTTTCATTTTAAACACTTAAAATAAGACAGATAAGAATTTTTTTCCATCTGCATTTTTTTTGCTTTTCTGTTTCAGTGTACTTCTAGAGATTAAGTTCTTAGCAAAGACATCATTTATTTAGTATTATCAGTACAAATCACTAGATGCATCAAATAAAATTGAATTTTGAGTTACAAAGACAAGATGGGGGTAGGATAATTGTACAAAACTAAAGTAGAATTAATTCCATTATTTAAAAAATACTAGTGAATTTCTGTAGCTATTTTATTTTTGAAAAGGCAAAAATATATACAATTTGATCATCTCATTCCTGTAGAAGTCACTCACATCTCAGTTGTTATCCTAGAATGTGTTTGAACTTAGGTATTCATTATGAAATGAGAATAGAATGAGTTATCTATCTGTAACTCAAAGGATATATAGATAATCTTTGGCACATATTTTCACAGTTATACAATACCAGATAAAATACATATTCTGTTCCACATGGGAAAACTGTATGGATAATTCGTGAGTTGTAAAACACAGGCCATGAGCATTCCTTTTTGGATTGACAAGGAAACAAGAATTGTGAAACACAAGTCATGATTATTAATTCCATAAAGCCTAAAATTTGTACAGTAATCAATATAGATAAGGTAATATCATTGAATGCTTAAGAAAAAATTATTTGAAAAACCACAAATGAAAAATACAAAAAATAAAGTTTTCCAGTATGTCTCGAGTCTTAAAAAAAAAGTTTGTTTACTTCAAGAGATAAAAATGACAATAGCTAAACAAATATAATTTTGTTAGTCTTACCTTGTTAGCCCAAATCCAATTTCTTTGAGTGATGACAATGCTAAAAAATTGTGTTTTCAGTGAAATTGGTGTTGTGTCCTCCAAGTCCCCCTCTACCTTTGCTTTTTGGCAAGGTTCCTTTCCCCTCTCCTCTGTGAAATCATAGCACTCAAAAAGATCCTGGAGCAATCTCCTTAGGAAGATCTCATTCTGCTGTCTACAATTAGGACACTTGTTAGCCCTCTTTAATGGGATAAAATATGGGTTCATTCTGTATCGTGTAGGCATTTCTCTAATAGAGCTGTTATTAGTAAATTGTGGGCTCATAAGTAAATTGATATTAGTGTGGATCATAAGCCAGTAGTATCACTGTCACCTGGGAACTAGCTAGAAATGCATATTCTTAGGCACCAAGCTGATCTACTGAACCTGAATCTGCATTTTAACAAGATTTTTATATGCATTAAAATTTGACAACACTTTGTCTATGCCAGAATGGTATTAACACTGAATGATGGCCAAGAAAAAATAAAATGTCCAGTTGCAAAACTGCCTCAGTCTAAAGAAATGATGTATATGGTGACAGTACTAGGCTCCGTGTCAGGGCAGGTGAAGCTAATGGCTGTTTAGGACTGTAGCGCTAGCATATCATACAGTCATCATTTTCTCAGTCTTTGACAAAAGTTATTCCTTATTTTACTGGAAAAAGTTTACATCATAACTCAAATTTTAAAAGGATTTAAGGAACAGTACATATATTTGCAATGATAGAGAGAGAAAGGGAAAGAGAGAGATTATAAGAAACTTTTATTTAAGCACTAGCAGAACTTTGACCTCTTAGAAATCAAACAATAGAAGTATGGCTTTGCCTTTAACTTCTGAGGTTAGAGCAGAAATGTAATTTTCCAGCCTCTCATCATTTCTGTGACCTTTCTGAATTTCTTCACATTCTTCATTATTACTGGAGTTTAGAACTGAGTATATCTCACTACTTTCTTAGGAAAGGCTTTAATTAATATTTGAAGGAACTTGAGCTTCTAATTCCCACATCCTTTTTAATGCCTTATTTTCTATTACAGCTGTGCCCTAAATAGTTTTTAAATAATTAGCTGTACATGGTAATTTATATTTTTAACAAACTTACTACATAATTATCGTTCATGTGGTCTTTAGACTAGATTTTGAAATACTGTGAAGATTAAGCACCAGACTCAACACTAAGATTTTCAGGGTAAAAAAATAACAATTTTAAAAATCTGTAAATCATAGTTTTTATGTGACTGAAACTATCATCTCCAATTCCAGTTTGCCTTATAAGTTTTATTTTTAATATAGCAAAATTCTCCCCCCTTCCTGCAATTTTTGCAGTGTAAATTGTGCTTACTAAAGTTAAAAATATTTTAAGTTTTTACCAATTGTGTTTTCTTTTATACTTTAAGTTTTTCTTATTAATATCTATAGTTATTTCTAATTTTTTATCTCATAAAATCTGCTTGAATTTAATTTTTAAGACATTCCAATTTTTATTTTGACTATGGCAGCAATTTAGTCAATTTCTAATATATTTCTGAAAAATAATCTCCCTAACATTTCCAGAAAATCCTTGAAATCCTAATAACATTTCTTTGGAACAGGCAAGTTGAGGTTTTTCTCATGATGATCATGTTAGGACTGTCATAATGGAAAGCATCCCATTTGAGGAAAGCCCTCCTTATTCTTTGTGAATTTTAGAAATTTGATCTCTGAATCCTCTGGAATGAAAAAAATCTTAGGCAGACTGACAGATAACAATTTTATCAGAATTGTAATAAGTTACCATAAATTAACACTGAATATGAAGACAGTGCTTAATTAAATTGTATATATTTAAATGCATTTATTGAAGAATTAATGCTGAATTAAATTAGTTACAATTTTCATGCCTATTAGTGACATAGAAGCTCCTTTAAAACATAATAAACATGTCAGCTTACCACATAGTAGTTTCTTCAAATTGTTGAGATTTAAATAAGGATAGGCCTGTGTTAGAGAGGAATAAAAATATTGTGCTTCAGCTCAGTAGCTTCCTTCTTGTGTTTTCTTTATATCAGTGTGTGTTTGTATATTCCTTTTTAACAACTTTATAATTTAATAAAATCTTGTCTGTAAGCTTAGCAACCCATAATTTATCATTATACAACTGGACTAATGAATTTATTTTACAGGTACATCATCAACCTGGAATCATTTTTGTCTGTTACATACATTTTACATGTAGAATTCCTTGAAATGTTAAAATGTGCTATCTGGAGAAGGGTATCCTAGAAAGAATGATGACTGTACCAATAATTAGAAAGAAGCAAGAATTTTGAAGGAAATATGAGGAGTTCCATCTTCATCATGGTCAAATAAGAAAGATAATAGAACACCCAAGAGGCAATATGAGACAGCTCAAAACACAATATTGAATGCTGTGCAAGATTAAATGAAGAGAAAAGAGACAGGCTGGTATTCATTCATGCTGGCCCACACAGGAATAAAAGCACTTATCGCATTTTCTAGAGCATAATGGTTTTAGCAACTCTTTTGAATCTGCTTCTTTCTGTTTTATACATTTACTTTAAAACACACATCTGGGAAGTATCCTCTTTTTTAAAAAACCAAAAATATTCCATGGTAAATAACATACACTTTCCTTTCAGGTTGTGCGTATACATTTGTTGTAAACAAATATCTTAGAATTAATATTAACATTTTTCTGTCAAGATGTGTTATTTAAATACATATACAAATTATATGTGTAGTTAATAGCCCCACAATGTGATATAATTTTTATGTGCATTAATCTAAGAACATTATGGAGCATATAAACCAAAATATCAAGAGTGGTTATCTCAAGACAGTAAGATTATAAATGCCTTTATTTTCCACTTCTGATTTTTTTTTGTGTGTGTGTGTATATATATATACACACACACACATACATGTATATTTTCTCTCTCTTTTAAATAGAGACGAGGTCTTGCCATCTTGCCCAGGCTGGTCTCAAACTCCTGGGCTCAAGTGATCTTCCCACCTCAGTCTTCCAAAGTGCTGGGATTACAGGTGTGAATCACTGCACTTGCCAGTTTTTTTTTTTTTTAATAATAAGAAAAAAATTTAGCAGAATTAAAAAAAAGAGAAGTAGTTGAAAATAGACATTTCTTATGACTGTATATTTTTTATGATGGGCTGTCATTAAATATTTAGCCAAAAAAAGAAGTAAAACCATATGAAATTTTAATTACTTAAGGAACAATGTCATGTAACATTGGTAGGAGTGGCTACTAGTCTGGAAAATAAATTTGGGCAGAAATAGTAGACTGTGGCTTAATATTAAGGCTACCTGCAAATGCCCCTGTAACATAACTAGTACTGGACAGAATGTAAGAGTTATGAATTTGGGATGACAAACATGGAGACTCAGAATACATTATATGGATTTTTAGATTAATACAGAAGTTATAGCATGGAATCAGGATCCCTCCTTAGGTAATTGCCCCACTCCTATCCCTCTTCACATTGTCTTATAATTACCTATTAAGTTAGTTCTCTTTATCCATGGACTGTAAGTTCATCACACGTGAACTTGGTTTTCTTTACTGTGCTTGGTATATAAATAGGGCCTTAATGTATTCTGGCTAGATGAGAGATGTGTGACAGGTGAAAAACCAAGCCCGGGGCGGGGGGGAAAAAAGGTAATTTAGAAAAGAAAATAAACAGAGGGAAATACCGAACAATACAGATGGCTCAGCAGAAATTGTAGAAAGCGACATAAATAGATTTTAAGAGCATGACTTTGGGACTAAGATAACCCTGGTTTGATTTTCTTCTCCATGAGAATGAAGAGCAGATGTAACGGGCTAAAGTGAGTAAGGTTAGCAGCACTGAGTAGTGGCATCAGAAAAGCATCTAAGTTTTATTACAAGACAAATTAAACTCAGAATATAACAAGGCTCATTCCTGGGAATAATTTTTTAAAACACAGCTGAGATAGTCATAAAACATGCAGTTATTTTAAATTTAGAAACAAAACCAGGACCTTTAAAACTTTATGCTTCTCTGATTTTTGTCCTTCCAAAATTAGTCTTGAAATAAGTTTATTGAGAAGTCAGCTGTTTTTAGGCTCTATGTTGACTTTTAATAGTATCAAACGAATGGTAGGGGAAAAAAATGAAAATACCGGTTATCCTTGTTTGAGGAATCTAGCTTTGGGAGAAAAGTGACAAAATATGCTTTATTTTTTTCCTTTCATTTTTCAGATGTCGTTTTAGAAAAACACTTAGGGAGGAAAGAATGTGAGTGATTTTTGTTTTCATGCCAGAGCACAGACACTTACGTGACAATTGGAGTAAATAAAGTAAGCTTTGACTGCTGTTCTCTAATTCATGCGTACCTCTGATATTGACGTGTTAAGGAAAATAACGTATCTGCAGCCCCTTTCCAGAGAGGCACTATGACGTAAGAGTTCAGAGTATGAGCACTGTTATTTCACACACCTGTGTTCATATCCTTGCTTAGCAGGAAGACCCTGGAGAAGTTTTTCAGCTTCTCTGAAGGCTGCATTCTCATCTGGAAGATGGAGATAATAACTTCCTCATAGGATTGTTGGGATAATTAAATGAGGTAATTCCTGCAAAGGGTTTAACACAGTGCCTAATACATAGCAATTGCAAAGAAATATAAATTATTTTGTTATTATGTAAGCAGATATCACATCAACTGTTAGTCCTCAGGCTTGGCAACTTACAACTGGCGGAAGGAGAGGAAAGGAAAAAGAGAGAGCAATGTCATAGTAGGTTGTTGTTCTTTTCTATAAATTCATACTGCAAAGAGAAGAAAAGACCAGGAGCCTGAGCAGAAGCCCCTAAATATAGCCAAAGTCAAGGTTATTAATAGAGTGTGGGATTGCTAAAGATTAGAATAAATGAATCTAAGACAGGGGGGACACAGGAAAGAGGAGATATGAGAATCCTCTTTGTCATTTACCTCCCCGACTTTCCTTTCAGGTGTCTTACAGTAGTGAAACTGGAGAGAGTAAATGAAAGGAGGGAACTGTTGACAGCAGAGAATCAGAATAGGAAAACTTGGTGTGCCTGTTATGACTCTTCCAAAAGAGCTTCCCTAAGAGCAGAGTCCCAAAGGAGAAGGCATGAAGCATAATGTTTTAGTTTTGCGCTAACTCCTCTTTCTCTCAGAGTATCTGCTTTTTCATATCAGAGCTGAGTCTTATTAACAATAGTAGCAACTTAACATAAATGAACATTCCATAATTAAAAGGACTCCCTTTAATTAAAAATACTGTGCAGACAGGAGGTGCTTCTTAAAGCTTGGAAGATTGATGGACGGCGCAAAACCACCTATTAGAACCACAAATAGGGAGCAGAAATTTAAACACTTCAAATTAGAGGAATGTCATTTGTATTTATTAATACTCAACCAATATTGCATTGAATATCTATATTGTTATAATACTAGGAGTGGAGAATACTAGCAAATTAAAGGTGTTTTATCTTAAAGCACTAAATCATATGTATAGGCACTTATAAAATAAGGCATTACGTTATAAAATACTAGTTGTATCTTTTAGGTAAAAGGAGCAAATGAAAGTTGAGTGGGATTCACATAGCCTGCAGTCTTCATGATTTCCACATGGAAAGAGAGAATTGGAGCTAGCATTTAAACACTAACATACATGAGTAAAGATAAAGTGAATGAAAAATTGTAGTGGACTGTAATTTGTTAGCTAAAAATTTTAGTATCTATCTATTAAAGTGTTTCTTATGCTGTTGACACTTTAAAGCTAAAAATTTACATTTTCTCAAACCCCAACATCTAAAGTGGGTAGAAGGAGTTATAGCCACTGGTCTGCTCTCTCTACACTCCCTTCATTTGGAGAACATCACCTGTGGGAAAGAAAAGAAGTCAGGTGACCTGGGTCTATTCTCCTTGTCAGCTGGACATCCAGGAAAATGGACTAAAAATATTTGGAGAAAGCGACCTTATCTCTGCAATGCTGTCAGCATGATGTGCTGGCGAAGAATAATGAAACTTAGTAAACATAACCCTGGATCGGTAAGGCATGGCCATCTGTAAGGAATGCCACACATAAACTATAGAACTATCTGGAGTATAAAATGAAGATGTTTCAGAATTTAACAATCACTGCTTTATGAGGAATCCCAGAAGCCTCATGTAGGGATAATGCAGGGATATAATCTCTTCTGGCCAGAGCTGCTTGTCAGACATGAGAAGGAAGAACCTGGGGAACCACCCTTAATGTCTGTTTTCTCTGTGCTTGGTCTGAGGCTTTTCTTGTCTGTCTCCTTGAAATAAGTACTAGGTTACTACTGAGTAAGGTCTCTGATTCTCGTGAGTCTGCTTTGAGAATCTAAACCAGTGTGCTAGCTCATAGGTTGCTAGATATGATTTGGGCTCCACTAAGCAGATGCTCTGTAATGAGCCTTCAATTTGTAGTCCATTAAGTCAGGAGAGAGGCAGTGCATTGACAATTATTTTACTAATCCATTTACCACTACAATTAATGGGAGCAAGTTGTGTGCATGGTGGCGGTGAGAGAGTATAAATCTTGTATGTTTCATAAGAGAGGTAGTGAAAGTGACAGCAAGAAGAGTAAATAACATCAGAAAGGGAATGTAAAAATTGTTTGAATTCCAGCTTTGTTCTGAGACACAGCAAGCAATTGTTGTTTCTCATTATTTTAAAAGAAATTGTGTCTTTTTGAAGTTACTCTTGAATTGCTTCAATGACAAATTCATACTCTAGAGGCACCCCATTCCTTGTTTGATGGCTCCAGTTGTTGCACAGTTATATTGATACAGATCTGTCTCCAAAGAGATTCCAACCAGCAGCCTGCTCCTTGGTGCTAATTTTTATTTTGACTTCAACAACTATCAAATCCATCAGGGTATGCTAGTCACCTGGTTTTTGTTGTCTTAGTTATTTTAGTAGTTCTCTATATCGTTTTTAAAAGTCTATATTGCATCCTGAGGTCTCTTCCCTGAATGTGCTCAAATTTGGGTAGGCTCCTTTTTTGAAAATAGATATTAGGTTTCTCTGCAACACAACCACCACCACCAACAGAAAATGGCAAGAAAGGAAATAAAAGAGTAATGAAGGATGAGCCTATAGATTAAAATACACTAAAAAGGAAAACTTAACACATGGTAACGCATGTACCTTATTTGGATACTGATTCAAATGAGCTGCAAAATTAATTTATATATGAGTTATTTGAAAATTTGAACATTAACTGAAAACTTGATGATATTAAGAAATCATTTTTTTTCTAGGTATGATTTTAGTATTTGGATTAAGTTTTAAAATTTCTTATATTTTAGAGATGCATTCTGAAAAATTTTATAGATTTGTTTCAAAGTAACTTAGGGTGGTGGTGGTGAGTATATAAATATAAACATATATATGGTTGGGTGCAGTGGCTCACACCTGTATTCCCAGCACTTTGGGAGAACGAGGCAGGTGAATCACTTGAGGTCATGGATTCAAGACCAGCCTGACCAACATGGCAAAAAAAACCATCTCTACTAAAAATATAAAACTTAGCGAGGTGTAGTGGTGCACTCTTGTAATCCCACCCACTTGGGAGGCTAAGGCATAAGAATCATTTGAACCCATGAGGCAGAGTTTGCGGTGAGCCGTGATTGAGATCGCAGCACTGCACTCCAGCCTGAGCAACAGAGTGAGACTCTATCTCAAAAGAAAGAAAAGGAAAGGAAAGGAAAGGAAAGGAAAGGAAGGGAAGGGAAGGGAAGGGAAGGGAAGGGAAGGGAAGGGAAGGGAAGGGAAGGGAAGGGAAGGGAAGGGAAGGGAAGGGAAGGGAAGGGAAGGGAAGGGAAGGGAAGGGAAGGGAAGGGAAGGGAAGGGAAGGGAAGGGAAGGGAAGGGAAGGGAAGGGAAGGGAAGGGAAGGGAAGGGAAGGGAAGGGAAGGGAAGGGAAGGGAAGGGAAGGGAGAAAGAGAAAGGAAAGGAAAGGGGAAGAAAGAAAGAGAAATACTTTTGTTAATATTTCAAATTCACCATAATAAAGGCATCATTAAAAAGTTTTAGATGAAATCTCATTAGATAAGGACAGTTTTCTCTCACTAGCTATACGTCTTACTTCAAGAAAGCAGCTCAAAAATGTGTGTATATATATATGTATATTTAGTTAGCCAGTCAAAAGAATGAACAAATAGATAAAAAATATATCACTACAAGTAGAATGTACTATTAATAAGAAATCATGGGATTCCATAAATTAATTTATTAGTTATATAAATAAATAATAATCATCTCTTTTAAAATTTAAACATGGGCAATTGGAGTTGACTCTGTTTTGGCTATTTCCTTGCTCTTAGCAAAAATAAAAACAGAGTCTTTAGCTTCAACTTAAGATCTTACAGAAAAAGAGAAACAGAACCGTGACTAGAGATACTCATTTTTTAAGGAATCAAATTTTATATGAAAGCTATTACATATATAATTTCTAGGGTTACTTCTTAAATCAACCCAGTTTCTGGCATAAAAATACTTTCACTATAATCACCAGTACTGAAAATGTGGTCCGTTGTGCCCATGAAACTTGCTGCATTTGGCTCTGAGCAAAAGGACACTGGTAGGATAACAATTAAACTAAAAGTTAATATTTTATTTACCTTCTTAGTTCTAGGTCAGTTTTCAAACTACAGAAACAGAGCATTATTTAAATATTCCCTCAGATGACTAGGGGATCATTCAATGGCCTCAAGTACTATTTTTTAAAAAACAGTGAATAAAAAGAACATGTATTCACTCCTACCCTGAAAGTTATATTATTTTTCCAAGTGGCTTTTTTCAACACAATGAAATACACACACACACACACACGCACACACACACACACACACACACAAACTTAAAATAGGCTAAGTGTAAAAATTATAGAAAATATTTATTGCCTATTTTTGAGCACACAAACCAGAAATATGTGTCTTTATTGATGTACTTTCACACCCAGTTGAAATATAGCAAATTATCTTGAAAAACTTTGATTCTTTCTAAAATACATACAAAAATAGTTATATACAACTTAGTAATTTGACAAGTAGTCTCGAAAATATGATATTCACAGTCTTACCAAGATTTTAATGTCCAGTGATTTACTAACTTTGTTGTTTATATAATAAATTAGCCCTAATGTATTCAATATTTGATTGCTTGATATTTTCTCAGTAAGAAGCAGATATAGTCAATATACATAGATTGCCTAAAATAGGAGTCATTGCCAAGGGTCAAATATTATAAAGGGCAAGCCTCTTTAAAAGCATCCTTTATATCACAGAAATAGAGAAGGAGTTATTTTTCAGTGGTTGAATGTACAGAATAATTTACAAGATTGAAGTGTATAAAACATTTTATACACTAAAGCTCAATGTGCCCACTTGTGCTGAATAGCTTATTGTGGCTTGAGCTTCTCATACATTCTCAAACATGACTTAAGGGTGAATGGATTCAATTATCCTACATCTAGAGGCTAATTTCACCTAAATGTAATTGCAGGAATCAAGAAAACAATCCAAACTTCTACTGAGATATCTGTAAAAATTCTCACTGAAGGAATCAAGTGATTTTGAGTGACACTTATAAATATGCAAAATTTCATCATATTCAAGTATGTTTCAAGCTGTACAATAACACAGGTTTAACTTGAAAAGGAAAACAATGAATGTTATTATTTTCATCATGCCTTGTATAGGCTATGTTTTTTGGCAATGATTAGATTTCAAGTAAAACAAACTTCACATCATCACATAACCATTTTATTTTAAGACAGAGGTTTCACTCCTGTCACCCAGACTGGAGTGCAGTGGGCACGGTCTTGGCTCACTGCAATCACCACCTCCTGGGCTCAAGCGATTCTCCTACCTTAGCCACTCAAGTTGCTGGAATTACAGGCTCAAGCCAACGCACCCGGCTAATTTTTGTATTTTTAGTAGAGATGGGGTTTCTCCACATTGGCCAGGCTAGTCTCAAACTCCTGGGCTCAAGTGATCCACCCGCCTTGGACCCCCAAAGTGCTGGGATTACAGGCATGAACCACTGTGCTGGGCCCCCCCTTTTTTAATTGTAATAAACAATGGAATCCAGTTTCAGCAATGTCAGTCATATCTCTGGTCATCTGATATTTCTCTGGGCTTGGGTGCACATCACATCTGGATGTGTGTTTCATTCTTATTTCCATTGAGATATAGATAGGTTTCTCTACCAGACAGTTCCTGCTTCGCCATAATAGCAGTTTTATTTTGGTTTTGCATTTTGGGGGCATTAATTCTGACCCAAATTCTATACATCAAACTCTAATGTCAACCAAGATCTGTTTCTGTGTCATAAATCCAATTCCCAGAAAGAGGATCTGATTGGCGCAGCTTTGGGTAATTATTTCCAGCATACACTTCTCCTTTGAATTACAGTCTTACATACCCAACTGCCTATTGCGCACATCCACTTAGATGTCAAATAGGCTTTAAAATGTAAAATGACCAAATTTCAATGACGATTTTCCTTGGAGTCATGTTTGATTCTTTTTTTTTTAACCTATATGCAATTCAAGAACTATTCTATTTAGCTTTACTTTTAAATATACTCAGAAAATAATGTCTGCTCGGTACTTCAGCACTACTGTCTAGGCCAAACCATCATGTACTCCTGCCTGGATTATTCATCTCTTTGCATCTGCCCATGCCACCTACGGTTTATACTCAGTACAAAAAGTAGAATCATCTTTTAAAAATTTAAATCAGATCACGTCACTTCTCTGGTCAGGTTTCCTATCTCACTTGTAGTAAAATAAAAAGGCTTTGCAATGATCTACGTGGTTCTCTATTACCTACTTTCAACCCATTACCTTTCTGATCTTTTAACATTTTGTTCTTTATGTTACTCACTTGGCTCCAGCAATACAGACTTTTTGCTTTTTCTCACATGTGCCAGGTACATTCTCAACTGTGTGGTCTTTCCTCCTGACTTAAATGTTCTTCCCTGAGATGGCTGCATGGCTCACTCCCTCACTCTCTCCAACTCTTTGTTTAAACATTGTCTTCTCAATGAGGCTTTTTCTGACTATCTAAAATTGAAATTCCTCTCCCAATATTCCCTAAGCTTGCTCCACAGTTTAAATTTCTCTTAAGAAATTATCCTCATCTAACATTCTATATATTTTACTATATGTTTATTATATCTCTCTATTCCTTTGACATCTCACCAGAATGTAAGCTTCATGAACAAACAGATTTTTGTCAATTGTGTCCTAAACCAGGCTTCCAAATAAATGTTTGTTAAATAACTTGTCCACGTAGGACCCAATCAACCATTCTTGTTCAGTGGAGGGCCATAGGAAGAGGAGGTTTACGAAGAAAAGGATGTCATGGAAAGAGAAAATAATTACTCTCATATAGGCATATATTGTTATTTATTTCCAAAATAAAGGAAATAATGCTCAGTATCGCTCAATGATTTACTTAGCATTATATAACTAATTAGTGTTAGAAAGTAAATTGAATTTAAGTCCCGCACACTCAAGTTCATAGTTCTTTTAGTGATTTTATAGCCATAGCTTCATATGACCAGAGGTGTGTTAGTAAAGAGATTCAAAGTCATCACATTTCAATATAGCTCTAAAGCCACCTTGTTAATTGGAAAATTGCTAGATTATCATTATATCCCAGTGATTTTCCTATTAGCTTACTATTTGAGGTCATATGAATTATCTATTTAATAACAGAAATTTGGGCCAAATTGGGCCATGATATCCTTCCTGACCTCAGGTCAATATATTTCATCTTCACCTACAAGTTTAAAAACATATACCACAAGAATTGTTCAATTAAAATGCTTCTGAAGTCTACATTACCGGTGATGTGTTCTTAAGTTTTGTGGTAGTCAAAGGACCTGCTAATGTCTGATATTCTATTGTCATGGATACTGACAGGCTGAAGCTGTCAGGTTGGGAACATTTGCCATTATTTCTGATGAAAATAATGAGAGTTGGCCAGGCGCAGTGGCTCACACCTATAATGCCAGAACTTTGGGAGGCCCAGGCAGGCAGATCACAAGGCCAGGAGTTCGGGACCAGCCTGGCCAACATAGTGAAACTCCGTGTCTACTAAAGTTATAAAAAATTAGCCAAGCATGGTGGCACGTGCCTGTAATCCCAGCTACTTGGAAGGCTGAGGCAGGAGAATCACTTGAACCTGGGAGGCACAGGTTGCAGTGAGCCGAGATCCAGCCATTGCACTCCAGCCTGGGCGACAGGGCGAGACTCCATCTCAAAAAAAAAAAGAAAAAAAAAAGAAAATAATGCCAGTTGCTATTGGAAAATATATCTAATCAAAAACATAATACAATGGACCCACACATTTGTGAATGGATTGATTCCAAAACAACTATTTAAAAAGAGTTATAGCTATATTGCAGAAAGCATACTGCCACTTCAAAGAATCTAAGTTAAGATAAAGAGAAACTTTAATTGCACCAAGACCAAATGAGTCTCAGAAGTTTTGATTCAAATTACTAAAGTTTGGGGAAAATAAAGTTAACTGATAATGAGATTGAATATTTGAATTGCATCTTTAAAAATATCACATCTTAAACTTTTTTTTTTTTCAGTTCAATGATTCACTATTGCTCTGCCAAGTTTCTTTCTCTTAGGAAAACATCACTAATTAGAAATGAGGCATATTTCATGAAGAAAATATTATTTTTCTGTTCTTAACAACATGTTTCACTTTTTATTTCATTGGCTATATTGAACAGTTAGAAGGAAATTGTATTGCCTTAAAAATCAAGACATTATTTTTATTTATATGTATAATTAGACTATTTAGATGAATTGATTTTCTTAATGTGCTGTGCTTAAGAAACTAGTTAGAAAATTAATCCAATAGATTTTTTTGACCAAATTTCAGTCAGATTCAAGAGAGGTTTCTCAATATTAAAGTGGAAAAAAACAGTCTTTTTTCCCATTTTTAAGCACCATTTTTAAGAACTGAGAATTTGTCATAGAGCATATTAGTGCTATAATAGACTAACAGCTATGAGTCTTTCATCTCTTAGGAGCTGAAATTTATTTCCTAGCTCATTATATCCTAGGACAGGAAGGAAGGAAGGAAAGAAGAAAGAGAGGGAGGGAGGAAGAGATAAAAAGAAATGGCAATCAAGAAAGGCAGAGCCCATGCTTACTAAAGATTTTTAAATTTGATAAGCTTGGAATTGATGATAAAATATAAAACTTCCATGTTAATATCCTATGTAAGAAAACACAACCAACTTATTATCATAACTTGGCTTACATAAAATTGTCCTTGTTAGTTTTATTGTTTGTTTGTTTTTTTTTTTTTTTTAATTATACTTTAAGTTTTAGGGTACATGTGCACATTGTGCAGGTTAGTTACATATGTATACATGTGCCATGCTGGTGCGCTGCACCCACTAACTCGTCATCTAGCATTAGGTATATCTCCCAATGCTATCCCTCCCCCCTCCCCCCTCCCCACCACAGTCCCCAGAGTATGATATTCCCCTTCCTGTGTCCATGTGATCTCATTGTTCAATTCCCACCTATGAGTGAGAATATGCGGTGTTTGGTTTTTTGTTCTTGCGATAGTTTACTGAGAATGATGGTTTCCAATTTCATCCATGTCCCTACAAAGGATATGAACTCATCATTTTTTATGGCTGCATAGTATTCCATGGTGTATATGTGCCACATTTTCTTAATCCAGTCTATCATTGTTGGACATTTGGGTTGGTTCCAAGTCTTTGCTATTGTGAATAATGCCGCAATAAACATACGTGTGCATGTGTCTTTATAGCAGCATGATTTATAGTCATTTGGGTATATACCCAGTAATGGGATGGCTGGGTCAAATGGTATTTCTAGTTCTAGATCCCTGAGGAATCGCCACACTGACTTCCACAATGGTTGAACTAGTTTACAGTCCCACCAACAGTGTAAGAGTGTTCCTATTTCTCCACATCCTCTCCAGCACCTGTTGTTTCCTGACTTTTTAATGATTGCCATTCTAACTGGTGTGAGATGATATCTCATAGTGGTTTTGATTTGCATTTCTCTGATTGCCAGTGATGATGAGCATTTTTTCATGTGTTTTTTGGCTGCACAAATGTCTTCCATATGTAGAAAGCTGAAACTGGATCCCTTCCTTACACCTTATACAAAAATCAATTCAAGATGGATTAAAGATTTAAACGTTAGACCTAAAACCATAAAAACCCTAGAAGAAAACCTAGGCATTACCATTCAGGACATAGGCGTGGGCAAGGACTTCATGTCCAAAACACCAAAAGCAATGGCAACAAAAGCCAAAATTGACAAATGGGATCTAATTAAACTAAAGAGCTTCTGCACAGCAAAAGAAACTACCATCAGAGTGAATAGGCAACCTACAACATGGGAGAAAATTTTCGCAACCTACTCATCTGACAAAGGGCTAATATCCAGAATCTACAGTGAACTCAAACAAATTTACAAGAAAAAAACAAACAACCCCATCAAAAAGTGGGCGAAGGACATGAACAGGCACTTCTCAAAAGAAGACATTTGTTTGTTTGTTTTTTGAGACGTCTCATTCTGTTGCCCAGGCTGGAGTGCAGTGGTGTGATCATGGCTCACTGCAACCTCCACCTCCTGGTCTCGAGTGATCCTCCAACCTCATCCTCCCAAGCAGCTGGGACTATAGGCGTGTGCCACCACACCCAGCTCATTTTTGTATGTTTTTGGTAGAGACAGGGTCTTGCTATTTGCCCAGGCCTGTCTCTAACTTCTGAGTTCAAGCGATCTGCCTGCCTTGGTGCGCTGGGATTACAAGTGTTGAGCCACGGCAACCAGCCTGGATTTTTCTTTTAGGATTTTTAAATGCATTTTGTATTTAGAGGTAATTAAAAATTCACAGGTAGTCATGAGAAATAATATAGAGTAATCAAGTATACCCTTCCCTGGATTTCGTCTTACATAACAAGAGCACAATATTAAAACTAGAAAACTGGTATTGATATAATCCATCGAGCTTATTCAGATTTCACAAGTCTTACATTCACTCCTTTGTGTATGTATGTGTATGTTTAACTCAATGCAGTGTTATTGTATGTGTAGTTTCATGTGATCACCGCCACAGCCAAGAGAGAGAACAATTTCATCTAAAGCCTCCTTTGTGCTATTATGATCTCAGATACCTCCCCCCAAAACCCCAACCCTGACACCTGGCAACCACTAATTTACTTTCGATCTCCATAATTTTGTAATTTCAAGAATGTTATGTAAATGAAATTACACAGTATGTAACCTTTTGAGACTGGCTTTTTTTCACTCAGTGGAATTCTCTGGAGATTCATCTAAGTTGTTTCATGGCTGAGTAATAATCCATGTAGTCCAAAGTAGTCCATAGTGCAGTGGACTGAATTTTGTCCCTCCCAAAATTCATATGTTGAAGCTTTAACCCCCGATATGACTGGATCTGGAGATAGGGTCTTTCGGGTTAAAGGAGGTCATGAGTGGGGACCTAATCTGATAGGACTGTGGGCCTTAGAAGTAGAGGAAGAGAGATTTCTGTTTTTCTCTGTCATATAAGGACACAGAGAGAAGGTGGCTATTGCAAGCCAAGAACACAGCCCTCACCGGAAACTAATTGGCACCCTTACCTAGGACTTCCAGCTTCCAGAACAGTGATAAATAAATAAATTTCTGTTGTTTATGCCACCCAAGAGTGTGGTATTTTCTTACAGAGAAGTCTGAGCTAACATACATGGCATGAATATACCAGTTTAAAATGTTTATTTAACCCAGAGCCTCTGGGTTGCTTCCAGTTTGGGGCTGTTATGAATGAAATTGCTATTAAAATTCATGTGCAGATTTTTGTGTGACATACTTTCTTATTTGTCTAGAGTAAATGTCCAATAGTGTAATTGCTGGGTGATATGGTAAGTGCCTATTTTATTTTGTAAGCAACTGCCATACACTTTTTCTTGGCTAACTGCATTGTTTTATATTCCCACTAGCAATATGTGGGTGACACATTGTTTCTACAGCCTCACAGCATTCAATGTTGTCATTGTTTTTTTTATTTTAGACCTTTTATTTTGTTTTGTTTTGTCTTGTTTCAGACAGAATCTAACTCTGTCGCCCAGGCTGGAGTGCAGTGGCATGATCTCGGCTCACCGCAACCTCTGCCTCTTGAGTTCAAACAATTCTCCTGCCTCAGCCTCCCCAGTAGCTGGGAGTAGAGGCATGTACCACCATGCCCAGCTAATTTTTGTATTTTTAGTACAGACGAGGTTTCATCGTGTTGGCCAGGCTGGCCTCGAACTCCTGACCTCAAGCGATCCACCTGCCTCAGCCTTCCAAAGTGCTGGGATTACAGGCGTGGGCCACCGCACACAGCATAATGCTTAATAATGATAAACATCTTTTCATGTGGGCCTTACTAGATTTTTGAAAAGTATATTGAACCATATTTTAAAAGCCCTGTGGGTTTTCTTTTTCAAAGATATGCATTCAATACCAAAACTTTTGGTCAAGGGATTTATAAGCCAAAACATTTTTACTCCTTAAAGCTCAATTTTCATACATAAAACTCCTAGAGAAATAAAATTTAGATGTTTTTAGACTCATGGAAAGAATAATTTGAAATTGTAGATGTCAGAAATCTTTTTTAATTGGTTCTGGAGTCCTTTTTCCATGTTTTGAAAAAAATATTATATATGTAAAAGTTTAGTTCAAACAGTTATTTTGAGGAGCCTGGTTCTCTAGGAGGTGAGAAGCTGTCCCAGTTTTCCCCTCCAATCCAACAAAGCACCATGTGAGGTTAAATAGATTTTCAGGGCAACACTCAGAATCTGCATTAGGAGTGGACCTCTTTCTCAGACAGTCATGAGAAATCTTGAGGCTTTAGCTTTGGCTTTTAAACATCTTCCTAGATACCTGCAAAGTAGGAGCTAATAGCAGTCATAATAATGGGTGCATAAAAGCAAATTATAATTATTGGTTTAATAATCAACAGTTAATAAGCAAATGGGTATTTTAGTAGAATATGTTCTGCCGATAATGGAAATTGATTTTTTTAAAAAGAAATAAATTGATAACCACAAACTTAATTGAACAGAAAAATCTAAACATTATCAATTAACTTGGAAGAAATATATTCCAAATAAGCTATAGATTGGATAATTAGAAGTTGTTAGTGATAAGAAATTTTTCCTCACCAATCTCATTTTGCTTACTGCTTTTAATGTGATGAGCCTAAAGTGAAACAACATCCTAAATCATAAATAGAAAGAATTGTCTTCCTTTCATTCTTTGAAAGATGATAGTTCATTCTGACTCTCCAGTAAAAGAAGTCTTATCAAATAAAAATGATTAAAAATAAACATCAAAAAAGATAAAACATGAATTTAACATTTATCATTTCACATTTCTGTCGGTAGCATGGCCAATTGTCTACAGTAGAGGTTCCTAGTGGGAGAAGTTAGGGAACTAAGCCCATTAAAATTTCTAATGCACTTAGGATGTAACCATAGTGTATCTAACAAAATCATATATTATGATGGTAAAATTTTCATTTAAAAATTATACTTTTCTGAGACCATTGTCTTTAGTGTCTGAAGGAATATAATATATGTTTTAAATATTACTGTGCTTTTTAAAATTATTTTTTGTAGACTCTCTTGACAGAAGTCCAGTTTAACACAGAATTCTCAGCCGTATTTTACCTTTGCCTCTATGTTTATGTTATCTCTGAAGTGGGAATATCTCATGTGTGTGTGAATACACAACAATGTTTGTCTTGGATTTCCATAGAACATAGCAAGAATTGTGAAATCCATGTGTATTTCCAGAGTGAGGGAGAGGAGCCTCCTAAATTATGTTGACTTCGTTTCTCACCTTGTTGTCATTAGAGTCCAATAACAATACAAGTATGTAAGTTCTCCTACCTAGCAGAAAAAAATTTGCTGCGTGATACCGATGTATTTATGGATCCAATTTAGGTTACTACCTTTAATAATTCCCTGTTAGTGTGTAGTGTGCAAGATGAGTTATCCCAGTTTTCCCAAGATCATTCAGATTATGAAGCCATATATTAAGTGGGACAAAATCCCTGTGGCTTCTATTCTGTGGCAAAGTGTATACAAATGAGGAATTGAAAAAACTCTTTTTTTTTTGCATTTTTAAAAAATATACAGATTGAAGTGCTTTAGAAGTAAAGAGACAAACTAGAAATAAACAATAAATATAATAGCTAATATTTATTGACCGGGCCCTGCTTTTAGCCTTTTCATGCCGTAGATGAATCCTTTGATCCTCAAAAACACATCTGAGAAACATTCTATCATTATCCTCATTTTATGGATGCAGAAATGGAGGCTTAGCCTGCTTAAGTTACTTACCAAAGGTGAGAGAGCAAAGAAATCAAGATTTAAACCCACGTATATCTGATTCTTGAGCAAAAGTGTTTCCTACTTTATCATATTAAAATTTTTCGCAATACTTCAGAAACAAACTCTAAATTAAATTGTAATAGAAATACTTCCATTGAGTACTGTTGATTCAACATAAAAATAACTTTAGGGAAAAAATTTTAAAGCACATTTTATGCCAACCAGCAGGTACATAGAATCTGTCAAATTAAAACTAGGTAGTAAAATCATTTTTCTTTCAAATTTTATCACTACCCATTTAAAGTTGTCGTTGCTCCTTTATAATAAAATTATTTTTTTCTAAACTACCATTAACTAGTAGTTTTAGCAACTGCAAACATTTTATAAGTACAGCTGTTTACAATGATTACTTTTTCTATATGTTAATGCTATACAGTCATTTACCCTTAAAGTATTTACAAAAGACTCAAAATTAAAAATAAAAAACTACTATTTGTCATTTTTAAACATCGATTTTTCAGTTCTTTACCCTTAGCTTGTACCTTTAATTTCTCTCTCTTTGCTACCTTCGTCCTTCAGTCTATAGCTATCGTATGGTTTTACTCAACTTGAAAAAAAAAAAAACATATAAGCTAGTGAACAAGTAACCATTCCTTAAAGCTGTGCTCTTCCATGGCTTCTATTATAGATTCCCCCTTACTAATCATCCTTAAAGTGAAAGCTACTGTATCCTCTTTGTCACTCTCTATTCACTTTTCAACCCACTGTCATGGGACTCTGCCCCATCTGTCCAGGTTACCACAGCAGTGTCACGTTCACCAGATACTTAGAGTCCTCATCTTAACTAACACTCTCTCACACTCAAACTGAGGATCATTTTTTAATATTTAGTGCTTATATTGTTTTCCTTGAAAAGAGATTTTTTTTTTTTTTTAAATTTTTTCCAGAGAGAGGAGTCTTGCTCTGCTTCTCAGGCTGGAGTACAGTGATGCAATCACAGCTCACTGTAACTTGAACTCCTGGGCTCAAGGGATCCTCCTACCTCAGCCTCCTGACTAGCTGGAACTACAGGAACGTGCCAATAAATCCAGCTAATTTTCTGCAGAGAGAGGATCTCTCTATGTTGCCCAGGCTGGTCTTAAACTCCTGACCTCAAGTGATCCTCCTGCCTCGGCCTCCCAAAGTGCTAGGATTACACTTGTGAGCCACCACACACAGCCCTTGAAAAGTTTTCAAGAGGAGAATGTTTTCTCTTCTGTATGCGATGTGTGTGAATGTGTGTGTGTGCGTTGAGATCATTTTAAGAAATGGAGTTTTAAAAAATCTTCTTTATGTTCTTAACTGGTAAACACTACCTACCTAGGTTCCATTATATCCTGTTTGATTATTGAGCCTTTATTTCTATTAAGTGTCTATGAGAGTTTGTGAGGGTAGCCCAAAGTAACAAGTATTCTACTTAGCTCACTTAAAGTGGGCTAATTACCACCTAGGGTATAAGTCAAGATTTCTGGCTCTTTTATTTGGACCTATGCTAATAGTTTTGCTTGATATATGAAATTAAATGATGGCGGGCACTCGGTAAAACAGAGCAGGGAGATGGGTTTAGTAAAATGTAGTCACTTTAATGAGGGGTTGGGAAGAACTGGATCTGAGCTGAGAATCCTACTGAGGCAAATGGCAAAGAGAAAAATCTTTTGTTCAATCTGAAACCGTTGGGTTTGTAACACATTTTTTCCCACATAAATCAGTTTGATATCTAATTCACAGACACTGTTGGACAGCACAGCAATTGCAGCCAGGGTAGATGGGAGTGAAAGCTAGTATATCTTCTTGTCTTCGTAGTAACTGTATCTTTTCTACAAAGGTCAGTAATAACAATTTCATTTGGGGACTATAATATAGAAGGTTAAAAATCAAATGAAATGTACAAGTGTCATTTTCCTTATTCTTGTTTTTCCTTAAAGTCTTGGGGAGTAAGCACTATTATAGATTTTGAAAATTATTCGCATGATGTGGGATAATGATGTCCAGCAGATTTAAGTACCCACTGGTAATTATTTATCCCAAAGAAAATCATATACAGAATTCTAATACATGAAATAAATATAACAATAACTAAGTTCCATTAAGTGTTTACAATGAGCCAGACATTGTGCTAAGTACCTTGTACATATTAACTTGTTTAATCATCAAAACAATTCAATATGGTAAGAACTATTATGATGCCTAACAGACTAGGAATTTGAAGCTTGGAAGAATTACATAATAACGTAACCAAGGTACCACAAAAATAGTAAGTAGTAGATCTAGATTTATTCTCAAACAACACTACTAATGGACACAGATAAATGTATACCTCCTTCAAACGATGGGGGGACTGATGCATAAACTTGGGTGGTTTTGGCTAGGTCCACATTTTGACCTCACAGTATTTTCTAAGGAAATTCCCAGGACCCTCTGCTCTAGTGTATTTAAAGAAAGATAAAATCTGAATTTTGCATTCTAACTCTCGGAATACGTGCTGTTTGAAGTTCTCTCATTACTGAACTTCCATTAAAATCTTTTTAAACGAAGAAAAAAGGCATAAGCAGACCGGAATCATCATTTACCCAGTTACTCAGGTTACATACAACCCTAAAGCCAAATTTGATGCTATACTTGCCCTCACAGTGTCACATGCAACCCGTCAAAAAAGTTCAATATTTTTCTTTCACCAAATACAGGCATATTTTGGAGACATCACACGATGTCTCCAAACCAGAAGAAATTTTCTGGTTTCTCAGCACATGTAAATGTTATGTTTGCACTATACTGTAGCATATTAAGTGCAATAGTATGATGCCAAAGAAAAAAATGTACATAGGGTCATTAGAAATAATTTATTGCTAAAGAATGCCAACAATCATCTGGGCCTTTAGTGAGTCAGGATCTTTTTGCTGATGAAGAGTCTTGCCAGGATATTGATGACTGCTGACTGATCAGGGTGGTGATTGCTAAACGTTGAGGTAACGGTGGTAATTTCTTAAAAGAAAACAGTGCAGTTTGTCATACCAATCACCTCTTCCTTTCACAAAAGGTTTTCTGTAGCATGCCATGCTATTTGATAGCATTTACCCAGAGTAGAGAAGAACTTCTGTCAAAATTGGAGTCACTCCTCTCAACCTTGCTGCTGCTTTATCAATTAAGTTGATGGAATATTCTAAATTATTTTTTGTCATTTTAGCAATGTTCCCAGCATCTTCACCAGGAGTAGACTCCACTTCAAGAAACCACTTTTATTGCTAATTCACTAGATTCAATTCTTCATTCATTCAAATTTAATCATGAGATTGCAGGAATCCAGTCACATCTCCAGGCCCCAATTCTAATTCTTATTCCCTTGCTATTTACAGCACATCTGCCATTACTTCCTCCATTGAACTGTTGAACCCTTCAAAGTCATTCATGAGTGCTGAAATTTACTTCTTCTAAACTCCTGTTCATGTTGATATTTTGACATGCTCTCATGAATCATGAATATTCTTAATGGCATGTAGAATGATGAATTTGTTCCAGAAAGTTTTCAATTTACTCTGCCCAAATATGTCAGAAGAATCACCTATTTATGGCAGCTATAGACATGAAATGTATTTCTTAAGGGTGATAAGACTTAAAAGTTAAAATTACCCCTTGATCTATGGACTACAGACTGGATGTTGTATTAGCGGGCATGAAAACAACATTAATCTCCTTGTACATCTCCATCAGAGCTCTGGGGTGACCAAGTGTGTTGTCAATAAAGAGTAATCTTTTCAAAGTAATCTCATTTTCTGAGCAGTAGTTCTCAACAGTGCACTTAAATATTTAGTAAACCATGCTGTAAACAGATGCGCTGTCATCCAGGCTTTAATGTCCCACTTACAGAGTGCAGGTAGAATACATATAGTATAATTCTGAAGGGCCCTAGAATTTTTGAAATGGTAAGGAACACTGGCTTCAACTTAAAGTCGTCAGCTATATTAACCCTAACAGGATGGTCAGCCTGTCCTTCGAAACTTTGAAGCCAGGCATTGACTTTCTGGTTATGAAAGTCCCAATGGCATCTTCCTTTAATGTAAATGAAAATTTGTTTAATGTAGCCACCATCATCAATGATCTTAGCTAGATCTTCTGGATAACTTGCTGTAGCTTCTACATCAGCACTTGCTACTTCACCTTGCACTTTTATGTTACAGAGATGACTTCTATTATGCACCCTCATGAACCAGCCTCTACTAGCTTCCAACTTACCTTCTGCAGCTTCCTTACCTCTCCAATGCCTGAAGTTTAGATTTCTCTGAACTTCTGTTTTCTACACAGCACATAGACTAGCACCTGAAGATGTAAAGATTCCTCATAATAGCTGGTGAATTAATGAATTGATTTTAAAATATAGTGCAACAAACCCTAGTTTATCTTAATAAAAATCCTTTGTAAGAATAGAATTATTTCCAATATTTACAAAATATGGTAGTCCATGAGATTATCAAGAAGTAGGCTTAGAAAAAAAGGATTTAATAAATTTCACAAGTGTTTAAGAAACTTCTTACCAAAATAAGCTTTCTATTTGGCCTGTCACATTGGAATTCAAATGGCATTGAAATACTTCCAGTTCCCTTTCAACTTCAATGTAAAAATTACATTTTTAGTGTTTAAAATGAAGTATATCTGATAATGGTCTTCTCCAAATCTAATCTAAATGGTAGATTCCTTAAACTACCTCATGCAGGCCTATTTAGTTTCCTCTTAAATTGTCAAAATCTATTTTTTAGTTGAACTCATTGTGTAGATCACTTTAACAGCTTTTTTTCTGAAAATATCTAATGATGTTATACCTCTATACACACTCCATTAACTTAAAAAAATGAATTTAGAACTCTAAATGTGTGATTTTTATGTGTGAAAAGATTCTTACTTAGGCAAACTATATTCTATTATCTTTAAAATAGACTGCATTATCAATTCAAATGTATAACTGATCAAATTAGAAGAGAGTGATCAAAAATAGTCTTATAGGCAACTCCTAATTAATATTAGATTTAACTTTCTCTCTACTGCAGTTATGTAGAAATAGTGGTTTAAAGATAATGCTACATTATCAGAAGTCAAAATAGTTTTTAAAACATGCCTACAGGCATATTTTTCAAGTTTCCTGATTGTTCTGAAGACATGGCTGCTCAAATCTGGATCTTCAAATATTTGAATTATCAGAAACTTCAAGATTCTACACCCAGACATCACCGTCCTTATAAACAATTTATCACTTTAGAATTGTTGCCAAAGCCTAATAAAAACTCTAATCCTCTCTAGAGAAGGAACCTTGATTTTGTCTTTTTCTTCTCTAGTGCAGTGGTTTTCAGAGTGTGTTCCCTGAATCAGCATCACCTGGCAAAGTGTTAGAAAGCAAATTCTTGGGCACCAGCCCAGACCTACTGAATCAGAAGTTCTGGGAGTGGCGCCCTACAATTTATGTTTGCGAAGCCCCGCAGGTGTTTCTGATGCAGTATAAAGTTTGAGAAAGACTATACTGGCCTTAGGATAATATCTGGCATTCACAGGTTCTTTTATTCATCAACTGAGCAGAATTAAATCAAAATGAGTAAAATAAAGTAAATCAGGTGCCTGATATAAGGAACCAGAAATTTCTAAAATTTAGTTGCCTGAGGCAGAACTACATAAACACATAATATCTCAATTTTCACTGATTTCCAGTTTACTAATTAAAAAAAAAAGTAATGAGGTGATCCATTTGGGTAAAATTTTTAAAAAAAACTCTAACTTCACAAAATGTTTGACAGTCTTTTTACCTTTTATCCATGTCTGTCAAGCTTATTAAATTGAAGATAATACTAAACAGAATGTCATGAGTTTAAAATAATGATTTTATTATCCCCCTGTAAAGACGTAACCATGTTTTCTTCAGTACTCAAAAATGATAGCATTGACCCTCAATCAATAGATGTTTCACGTGTGATGAATTTGTTCCACTACATCTAAAGAGTCCCTGTAGCTACTAACAGCACTCAATAGAGGGTCCATTAGGGATTCTTCATGGCACCCAACTGATACATTCATTCAAACAACTACTTAGTAAGTGCCCACAAGGTACTTAATTACTGCCAGACATTGAACAGGATACAAAGCAATGTAGGGCAATTCTGTTCTCCAGGATTTTATAATGTGGCCTGGAATTAAAAGTAAAGAAAAGGAAAAGGACCACACATTTTTCTCATACTATCATGTGCCAGGCACTGAATAGAGGAGGAGAAATAAACTATATCAGTAAATCCATGTAACCACTCAGGGAAGTTGGCTTGATTCCCAGATTACAAATAAGGAAACAGTAGTTCGAGAGATGCTGAGAACTTGTTCAAACTCATCAGGTAAGAAACAAGGGAGGTAAAATTTAAAATCAAAACTGATTTTTAAGTGTCCACTGTACCTTACACTATATCAATGCTTATATAAAAAATCAGCAGCAAGTCTTAGAGCAATACAATAAATGCCTAAATGAATGATGCACATTATTTGCTGTAGGGCGATTAGAAAAGGAGCAGTAACTGTGGATGAGGAAGTGAAGCCTTCCCAGTAAAAGTTCAACACAGATCTTCATTGAAAGAAAATGGTTTGTAGCTTGGATAAAGGAAAGAAGTAAATGTATTCCAGATGGGAAAAACTGTTAAACAGAAATGTGTAGTCAGGAACAAGAAAGGCAGGTTCCAGTAGAGTGGCGAAAATCAGCTCAGCGCATTTAGTTGCCAAATAAATGATGTAGAATGGCTTTGCTTGGCTCTGGCTATGCATGAAGGCACACATTTTAACAACGAAAGGGGAGTGGTGAACAGTGCCACTTAGCTTTACTTAAGTGGTGTATTTACTGCCTGTGTCCGTGTACATTCAGTCAGGGTTTTGAAGTGCCTGCTTCTTTTGGCTCTAATTTTGTATATGCATTATCTTTCTTCATGTAAGTGATCATTCTGCTCCTCTCCTCTGCAACCAACAGGATTAGTTCACTTTAGCCATATTATTTCTCAAAAAAAAAAAAAAAAACCTCACAGGTACTCTTTCATATATTTCTCAAGTCCCTACAGCTGAACAAGTTCTTAAAAATATCAAGTCTCTGGCCGGGTGCAGTGGCTCACGCCTGTAATCCCAGCACTTTGGGAGGCCAAGGCGAGCGGATCACGAGGTCAGGAGTTCGAGACCAGCCTGGCCAACACAGTGAAACCCCATCTCTACAAAAAATACAAAAATTAGCTGGGCGTGGTGGCGTGTGCCTGTAATCGCAGATACTCAGGAGACTGAGGCAGGAGAATCACTTGAACCCTAGAGGCAGAAGTTGTGGTCAGCCAATATTGCACCTCTGCACTCCAGCCTGGGCAACAGAGCGAGACTCTGTCTGAAAAAAAAACAAAAAACAAAATAACAATATCCACTCTCCCAGGTACTTATTTGTAGTTACTATAATGTGCCTGAAAGACACAAGTTCTACCATGAGTAATTCAGTATTCATTCAACTTGAATAACTACAGGGTTAGGATAGTCATTTTGAAAATGGTTAGGATTATTAGTTAGTGTTAAGAAAATATTTTTAGATAGTTATGGTAGGTAAAGTATGTCTGAAGAAAAGATGTATTTGATTGACTTATCCTTTAACTTCAGTGAATTTTTATATCTCTGTATTTATTTTGAATCAAAATCCCCAGGTACAGGTAGGAGAATTTAAGACAAAATTTCAATAGCACCCCTGTTTTCCTGTCTTGTTACAGTCCTCTATGTGGTAAGAAATGTTTTTGTCATTTGCTTTCTGTGAATTTCAAAGTGATGTCCTGTGATAAAATAGTGGTTCCCCTAAGATCTTTTATTTACCCTGGGAATGTCATTGATCCAAAAGAAGATAATAAAATCAGCAAGAAAATAGTAAACATTCTCTATGGGATATCACAGTTTTAATTGACTACAGACACTCAAATCAATTTTTCAATCTACATACACATGACAAGGTCAGCAACATGGGAAGCTGATGTTGCTTTCCTTTATAAGAGATATATTTAAGATTTGAAATATAAACATGAAGTATGGTACTTTGTATATCTCTTTACATATCTCTTAAAAAATGGACTTTAAAACTGCAGATATTAATGACACTTCAATGTAATTTTTAAACAAATTTTAACAAAAATAACTTAGAAAATATTTTGCTTAATTTTCTTACAGGTTTTTTAAAAATAGTATATTTGATGATAATGTGATTAGAGAATACACACCATTTTTTTATATTATACTTTAACTTCTAGGGTATATGTGCACTACGTGCAGGTTTGTTACATATGTATACATGTGCCATGTTGATTTGCTGCACCCATTAACTCGTCATTTACATTAGGCATTTATTCTAATGCTATCCCTCCCCCTGACCCCCACCCCATGACAGCCCCGTGTGTGATGTTTCCCGCCCTGTGTCCAAGTGTTCTCATTGTTGAATTCCCACCTATGAGTGAGAACATGCGGTGTTTGGTTTTCTGTTCTTGTGATAGTTTGCTGAGAATGATGGTTTCCATCTTCATCCATGTCCCTGAAAAGGACATGAACTCATCCTTTCTTTTATGGCTGCATAGTATTCCATGGTGTATATGTGCCACATTTTCTTAATCCAGTCTATCAATGATGGACATTTGGGTTGGTTCCAAGTCTTTGCTATTGTGAATAGTGCCGCAATAAACATACCCATGCATGTGTCTTTATAGTAGCATGATTTACATACTTGGGTATATACCCAGTAATGGGATGGCTGGGTCAAATGGTATTTCTAGTTCTAGATCCTTGAGGAATTGCCACACTGTCTTCCACAATGGTTGAACTAGTTTATACTCCCACCAATAGTGTAAAAGCGTTCCTATTTCTCCACATCCTCTCCAGCATCTGTTGTTTCCTGACTTTTTAATGATCACCATTCTAACTGCACACCAATTTTTTAAATAAAATTTATTTTATCAAAATTTCCGGTGTACTCAGAAAAAAAGTGCCGTACATATAAAACTAACAATGTAATGTAGGAATTGCTTCTCTACATCTCCCTACATGCTCTTCCCACTCTAGGGAAGCAATCTTCAATTTTTGTTTTGTTTTGTTTTAGCTACTTTTGGTATTTTTCAAATATTTTAAATAAAATTTTCACACTGTTTTTTCTTGATTTCCTAGATATTGATATCTATTGATATACTAAGTTGCAAGATGAGAATTTAGGTTGCATATGTCATCTCTCACATGAAGTTACCCTTACCCCACTTCTAATATAGTTTTAACACATTTATAACTAAATTCATATTCAGTATTATCATTTATATGACTGTCTTTGTTTGGGTTGCTATAATAAAAATACCATAGACTGGGTAATTTATAAACAACATAAGTTTATTGCTCACAGTTATGGAGGCTAAGAAGTCCAAGGTCAAGGCACCAACAGATTGAGTGTCTGGTGAGGGCTCCCTCTCTGCTTTAAAGATAGCACCTTCTCACTGTGTCCTCACATGGTGCAAGGGCAAAAGGTGATAATCAGCTTCCTCACACCTCTTTTATAAGGGACTAATCCCTTTCACAAGGGCTCTGTTCTCATGACCTAATCACCTCCCAAAAGGCCCACCTTCTCATATGGTCACTTTGATGCGTAGGTTTTCATGTAAGAATTTTGAGGGAACACATTCAAGCCACAGTATTCTACTCCTGGCCCTCCAGGATTTATGTCCTTCTCACATGTAAAATATATTTATTCCAGACCAATAGCTCCAAAGTCTTTTTTTTTTTTCTTTTTTGAGATGGAGTCTCATTCTTTTGCCCAGGCTGGAGTGCAGTGGTGTGATCTCGGCTCTCAGCAACCTCTACCTCCATGGTTCAAGCATTCTCCTGCCTCAGCCTCCCAAGTAGCTGGGATTATAAGCATGTGCCACCACACCCAACTAATTTTTGTGTTTTTAGTAGAGACAGGGTTTCATCGTGTTGGCCAGGCTGGTCTCGACTCCTGACCTTGTCAAGTGATTTACTTGCCTTGGCCTCCCAAAGTGCTAGCATTATAAACGTGAACCACCGCACCTAGCACCCAAAGTCTTAACTTGTTCCAGCATTAACTGAAAAGTCTGAAGTGCAGAATCTCATCTAAATATCATCTAAATCAGATATGGGTGTGACTCAAGATGGGAATTATCCTGAGGCAAATTTGCCTCTAGCTGTGAGCCTGTGAAATAAAACAACTTATGTGCTTCCAACCTACAATGATTGGACAGACATAGAAAACACATTTCCATTCCAAAAAGAAGAAATAGAAAGGAAAAAAAAGTGGTAACTTGTCCCAAGTCCAAAATGTAATGTTGCAAACAACATTAAATCTCAAGGCTGGAGAATAATTCTTGAGTAGATATCCTGCCTTTCAGGCACACTGGGTCAAGCATCGGGCCCCCAAGTTTCCAGGAAGCCCTGCCCACATGGGTTTGCAGAATACAACCAGTATTGCAGCTCTCACAGGGTTTGCGGAATGCAACCAGTATTGCAGCTCTCACAGGTTAGACTTGCATGCTGAAGGCTGTACTATTCTGGAATCTCAAGGGTGACCTTACCACCAGAACTTCACCAGACATTGCCCTAATGGGATCCCTCTGTGGTGGCCCCACTCCTGTGGCAGTTCACTGCCTAGGTCCTCAGACTCTCTGGAGCTTCCTTTGAAATCTAGAGTCAGCCGTGCCTCCACAGCTCATAAATTCTGTGCATCTACACCTGTGGAGATGGCACTGTGCAGATGCCATCATTGTTTACCATCTGTACCTTGCAGAGAGGCAGCCCAAGCTGTACTGGGGCCCACATGAGCAATAGTAAGACAGGGCAAGGAGTGCTGTTCCAGAATGGGGAGAGCAGAGACTTAAAAGTTTTCTGTTCCCAAGGTCCTGGATTTCTAAGCTTATGATGGGAGTGGCTGGCCTGATGATCTCTGAGATGCATTTGTGGAGTTCATCTGTCCATTGGCTTGATGAATAAGAGCCCCTGGCTTCCACCAATCTATAGTAACCTTATCAAATACAAACAGTGGAATGGTCACATCCTTGGTCTCTGTTTTTCATTTGCAACATTGCCAGGCTGAGAATTTTCCAGATCTTTTTCTGCTTCCATTTTGATTATAATTTTTTCTTTAATTTGTTTCTCTCTTCTTACATTTTACTATAAGCAATTTAGAGAAGCCATGCTACATCCTCAGTACTTCCACCAAATATCCTATTTCAGTGCTTGTAAGTTTCACCTTCCACAAAACCCTGGGACATGATTCAGTCAAGTTCCTTGTCACTTAATAACAAGAATCACCTTTCCTCAAGTTTCCAATGACATGTTTCTCATTTCTATCTGAGACCTCATCAGAATGACCTTTATCATACACATTTCAATCAATATTCTGATCACAACCATTTAGGTAATCTCTAAAAAGATTGAGGCCTTCCCTACAGTTCTCTTCTTCAGAGCCCTCAAAAGAACCCCATTTTATGGTAAACTCATAGCTTTTTCTAGCACGTACCTTCAGATTCTCCCAGGTTCTGCCCATTACCCAGTTCCAAATCTGCTCCACATTTTAAGTTATTTGTTATAGCAGCACCCCAGTTTTGGGTACCAAATTCTGTCTCTGTCAGTTTGGGCTGCTATAACAAGATACTTTAGAATGGGTAATTTATAAACAATGTAAATTTATTGCTCACAATTATGGAGACTGAGAAGTTCAAGATCAAGGTGCCAACAGATTCCGTGTCTGATGAGGACTCCCTTTCTACTTTAAATTGGTGCCTTCTTACTGCATCCTCACATGGTAGAAGGGCAAAATTTGATAACCAGGTCCCTCACATTTGTTTATAAGTTCACTAATCCTACTCATGACGGTTATGCTCACATGACCTAATCACTTCCCAAAGGGCCCATCTTCTAATACCAGCACCTTCATGACTAGGTTTCAACACAGGAATTTTGGAGGGATACAAACATTCAGATCATAGCAATAGCCATCTAAACATTTTTTTCTAGTTCCAGGGAGGATCTGACTGATAATTCAATGTGTACTTTCATTCAATCATATTAATTTTTTGTTCAGCACCATACCGAAGTATCCACATATCCATTGATTCCAAACTGCTTTACCACCTGTACTTTGCAGAGGGAATATGGAACTAAGGAATATACAGATAGTTTTGTGTGGTACTAAACAACAACAACACCACCACACCACACCACACACACACACACACACACAAGTCTCATCTTTAAAAAAAAAACAAACTTCAGAGTAAGATTTTTTTGTTTCTGCTCCAAATGTGTGTATAAAAAGCCTTCAATAGATCAAAGTCCTTACCTCTTCATCTAGTGGTAACTTTTTCCCTTTGAACTCTGAGAATGACACCAGTATTGGTGGTTTTAATTTCTGTTGCCCTCTTTGGATGAGCATATTTACAACTACTGAAGTTCAAACTTGTCACATTGACTTTGCATTTATTTTTTGTATTATATTTTAAATTGGCATAGTTTAGAATGCCTAATGCTTTCATTCTTTATATTTATGTCATAATTTGTTACCTAAATTAAAATAAAATGTTTCAAGAAAGGGAACTAACACTTTTGTTTTTATTAAAATAAAAAGAAACAACAAACTGTATTGTCTTTATATAGACTCCTTGTTTATAACCTTGATATTTCTAGAATTTAATATAGATTTCTATATTTTATTAAACTACATCTCAAAAGCCACTATTGATTTCTATAAATTGACATAGCCATTGACTTAATAAAGAGGACTTAATTCAGCTCTGCAGGAAAATCTTATTCTTTATCCAAGATTTACTGTCTTTTCAACTTCATTCAGAAATTTGGCAGATTGGATAACCCTTGACATTTTGGTGAACCACCTGACAATTTCAATTATAGTTTGAATTTCAAACAGCAAATATTTGAGGTGTTTCAGATTCCAAATCATATCCAACTCTCAACCCTAAAAATGTCCTTTTCTTGGCTCTCAATAACATTTTTTCCATTTGAAATGTTTCCTTTTTAAGTTTCTTAAAGTCATATTCAAAGCTAAAGATAAGGATTTTTGAACAGTGTCAACTTTTATTAGGACAGAGAGAAAATACACAATTTAGCAATATGACCTACGCTATTTCCTAGCTTTAGAGCTAGATCATCCTTTAACTAATTATTTTTCTTTTGTGTTACTGTTTTAATCATAATTCATATTGGATGTTTTGGGTCTTTGACATAATTCTTTTCATTAGATTTGCAGAGACCTTTATTCATAAAGCAAGTTTAAGTAAAAGAAATTTAAGGTATAATTTTCAATATAATATAAACATGATTTAGAATTTTTGAAAATTATTTGTGATTTCTATGGCTTACAGTAGATAATCTACAAGATAATTTGAAGAATATTTAGAAATTAATCTTAATTTATCTCAGAAATTTTATTAGTTCTGAGAATGATCTGGCATAATTGCAAGTATTAAAAATTTCAGATAAAGTTGATTATGCATTTTTAATAGTATACATGCAAAATAAAATTTAATAAAATTAGAAGGATGAAGAAGCACGTGTTTTATTTTTAATGGAGATTTTTATTCATTTTTAGCAGAAAAAATAGCAAAACTCTAGATAGTCTTTGCAATAATGTACTGGTAGTATGTATGATGAAAAACCATACCTGGAAAGAATGTAACCATGTTAAAGGATCAGTTGGTAAGAAATGTTGCTTTCCTGCTTCTTATTACTCTGTATATCAGAATCTGAACTGCCATAGCAAGGTGTCTTCCTCTTTGCTCACATACCTAACTTCTAAAATGTTGAGAGAGATTCTTTATGGCCCTTATAAATAGAAACATTAATTTGTTGAACGTAATTGAACCCACAAAATGATTTTTAAATTATATGTAATTTTTAATTTGCAACACTTATACAAATATAATTTTAACAAATTTACTCTAAATATATTTTATACAAATTATAAATTGTGTACAGAGCCATTATTACATATCTTTATTTCTTTATCACTAAGCGTTGTTTTAAAAAAAATCTTACTTTTGGAATAATACTAAAAATAGCAATAAACATTTATTTTTCTTTTTGTCACATCCAGATTTGTCTAATTCTCTCCCATGTGTCCCAAATTGCTTTTATGCAAGCCCAATCTGCCCTGCCATATCAATTCTTATTGTCAAGTAATATGTAACTATCTTCATAACAGTATCAATCTCTGCTTTTAATTTACTCAAAATTCATTTTAAGCATATTTTATTTATCAAAAACATTTCAAGTAAATTTTATCTCTGCACTATGTTCTGGAAAATGCCAACCATAAATTGCTTGCTCATTATACCCATAATATCTTCTATCTATTTCTATATGACCATTCATTGTTCTTTTTACACCTTCACAATATCTCTTTCTAACAACAATGTTCTGCCCTTTATATTCTACATTTGAAGACTTGTTGGTGATCGGATAATGTTCCATTTTATTTTCACTGGGGCTAATGTCTTATAGTCCCCTTACAGACATAACCATGATTCTAGAAGACAGGAACAGTAATTTACCTAGAGAGGAACTGAATCCATAACCTTACTAACACTTTGCTTTTTTAACAAAATGGGGCAACCAGCAACTGAAATCATTCCATTTAAAATAATTTCACACCTCACCTAAAGAACTTGAAAAATGAAGCCTTACAGTAGGCCAATATTCTATTTTTAGGAAAATAGATAGCCTTCTCTAACAAATACATTTTTCTCTTAAATCCTTACATTAGAAACTTGAATGATAAACACTTCAGTGAATAGTTTACAACCTATAGTGTAAGATACAAGATTTTATTCCTAAAAGCAAGGGATGGGTAGGTCTTAAGAAAGGAGATTTCAGACCAGGCACTGTGGCTCACGCCTGTAATCCCAGCACTTTGGAAGGCCGAGGTGGGCAGATCACCTAAGGTCAGGAGTTCAAGACCAGCCTGGCCAACACGCCAAAAGGCAAAACCCATCGCTACTAAAAATACAAAAAATAGCCAGCATGTTGGCAGGTGCCTGTAATCCCAGCTACTTGGGAGGCTGAGGCAGGAGAATTGCTTGAACCTAGGAGGCAGAGGTTGCAGTGAGCCAAGACTGTGCCATTGCACTCCTGCCTGGGCAACAAGAGCAAAACTCCATCTCAAAAAAAAAAAAAAAAAAAAAAAAAAAGGAGATTTCTGTTGATTTTAAAATTATCCTGAGCTAACCACACTGTCATACTGCAAATCAGGGTGAAATGTGTCCATAAGAACAAGCCTACCGAACTAAGGTATTGCCTGCCTTATCTCATGAGATAATTATTTGTTCTGTAGTGGGGTGCATATATTTTTAAAATGTGTTACACCAATGTGTCTACAAAAGAAACAAATGAAAAGCAAAACAACAACAAAAGGATCACATCATATCAACAATTGTGGTGATCAAAACCACAGAATATTTACTTCAAGTATGTCCTTGTCCTTAATTAGCACAAGAATTAGTGCTACCAGAATACTCTTAAAGACTCTGTTCTAATAATTCTATCATCAAGTCATCTTGGAAGGAAGGCTTTTAAAGCCAGTCAGCCAGCCTGCTTAATGACTGTTTCTGTAGAGGAATACAAGTGGCTCTCAGAATTACAGTTGTCAGCCCATCTCCTTGGGTCTGAAGGAGACCGAGGGATCATTATCAAATAGATCATTTGATATGGTTTGGCTGTGTCCCCACCCAAATCTCATCTTGAATTGTAGTTCCCATAATCCCCACGTGTCATGGGAGAGACCCGGTGGGAGGTAATTGAATCATGGGGTCAATTACCCCCATGCTGCTGTTCTCATGATAGTGATTGAGTTCTTACGAGATCTGATGGTTTTATAGGGGCTTTTGCCCCTTTTGCTCTGCACTTCTTCCTGCCACCATGTGAAGAAGGACGTGTTTGCTTCCCCTTCTGCCATGATTGTAAGTTTCCTGAGGCCTCCCCAGCCACGCTGAACTGTGATTCAATTAAACCTCTTTCCTTTGTAAATTACCCAGTCTCAGGTATGTCCTTAGAGCAGCATGAGTATGGACTAATATATCCTTATTTGCTCTTTTCCTTTTGTATTCTGACATGAGTAAACTGTGAAATTGTGCTAAATAGAGATGTATGCTAACTGTGAAACACTGATAATTATTTCAGTAAACTATGATACATATAGGAGATTTAAAACGGATATATGCTTCTTTAAAATAGACGAAGAAAGTCTTGGCATACATCTCCAGGATACCCCCTGAATTATAGACCACAATTGTACCTCACAGCATTTATGGCCTCAACTCTAGTAACAGAAACACACCTTAGTCCCATTCTGTAGTTCCTAATAAAGATTGATTCTCAAAATAAAAACTGACTAAAGGGCAGAAATACATACAGTAATCTTAAGAATTTTTTCTCTTTATCTGCCTGGAGTTAGTTGAAGCAAGCTTTGACAAGTCATTTAACAGTTTAGCGGAACTCATTCCTACTCTTGAACCTGGAATGGAATGTAAGAAATAAAGAGCAGTGGAATCCAATGATGTATTTCAGGATATAATTGGTTGTCTATACTCAAGGCTGATCTTATCACTTGAGATGAAAAAAGAAAAACAAAACATGGTAGTGGAAAAAAGTTTATGTTTACAAACCCTGAAAACTTAATTCTTGTAAATAACATCACCCCAAATAGAAAATATGTGTCATCAAACTAATTTGTGCAAAGCTATAATTTGTGTAGCAATGATTGAAGTATAAATATAACACTTTAGTGTGTTTTAAGGAGTTTTTTTCAGATATGCTATTTTCTCTTTACAATAGGCTTGAAAATATAGTATTTTTTCTAAAACAAGCCTTTTGTCTTTCCTTCTATGGAAAGATGCATGTCTTTAGTTATTTCTGCTGGACTATTATGTGTGGACTGGCAGGTATTGGCATACTTTTCATAATCCTAATAAGTATCTGGTATAGCCAGTCTGAAAGCTCATTTAGAACAGGACAAACTCTGTCTTGCTTGTTGAAACAACTCCAGTACCTAGCAATGTGTCTGGTACATTTTTCAGGTGCTCAACACGGCAGAATGGCTTTGTTTATTAATTAAATAATATAGACTCAAATCCATTCAGTCCCTGACCAGGACTCTTCATAAAACAGTGGATCTCAAAATCATTCGCTGAACCTACAATATTGCATCAACTGAGAACTCGTTAGAAATTAAAATTTTCAGACCCCATGCCAGACCTTCTAAATCAGAAACTACTGGGGTAGGCCCAGCAATCTGTGTTTAAAAAGCCCTCCAGGTGATTATAATTTATGCTAAAATTGCGCACCATTGATGTAAACAATCCTCAAATACATTGTGCACAGCTTTTTAGAATTATGAGAGTGGCTTAAGGGTATATTACAAGAAGACAATTCCTATGGACAGATTGTGAATAATTTTAATTTCTCAAGAATTTTGTTCTAATTTTTTTATGTATAGGATAGTTGGAACATATGTTCTACTTCTTACAAGTATCTTTATTTTAACTATAGGACTACTCACCTCACGTAACAAATTGTGTAATTTGTATAGGAAGGCTGACTCAGTTTGAGTTACTGGTACAGCTACTGAGACAAGGAGTTGAATGCAGATGGCTTATTAAGGAAGTGTTCCCAGGAAGCACAAGTGAGGAAGTGGTGAACATGAGAGAGGGTAAGGAGAAAAGCCAGTCAAGCATGTGTTAACAAGAAAGGGTTACAACTGTGGGCAAATAGGTCTCAATCCTGTGGAGAACCATCTGAGAAAGCGTGTGTGGAATATATCTCAGAATCACCCAGTGGAGAGTGGAGAGACTGAAACATTTATGTACTTACTTCCAGCTCCACTGTTTGAGAGTTGATCTCCAGTGATTCTAACATATGCCATATTCCAGGTTATATTTGTGTATGGCCAAATAAGCTGGACAAAGTCATCAGGCAGAGAAGATGAGACACAGCCCTTGAGGTGGGACATGTCAATACACTGGAAGGTTGAATTGTCACTGCCTTGAGAATGGAAGAAGAGCAGAACTGACTATATACAGAAAAAGAATGAGGGTCAGCTTTAACTAGGGGTTAGAAGCCATGAATTTGCAATAACACCAAAGCACCCAGTTGTGTGTTCCATTTCTAGGAAAGGTGGAACAATGAATTCTAAGACATATAAATGGCATTCAGAGTAACTCTAATTGTTTTATAGGAAGTATGCAATCATAAACGCTGACAGATAAGCATACATGTAAAATTTTTAAGAAAGGTTATGATCACTAAAATATAGCAGATGACTTCGAATGTTCTTGCTTTATGTGATCACAAATGGGCTCCTTTGTCGAATTCTAGAATTCTGCTCTGCAAGTGACATTTTGTTTGAGCAGTTGGCATCTGGTACCTCAGTTTCAACTGACTTTTTGTTGCTAAACACAGTTCGAACACCGTAAGGTAATTTTTCAATGGTAAGAAAAGGTAGTTTATACTTCAACCTAGTGAAATAACTCAGGCAGGGAAGTCAATTGCTTGGAATTATGGAAAGTTTCCATGCTGTCAAGCCCAACACCATTTGAAAACATTTTTTACAGTAGGCCACAAAGCTGCCTTTTAATGGAAGAAACTGTGAAAGAAATTTTAGAAACCCCAGAAAGCTCCAAGGTCCTGTTCTGATTCAGTAAAAATTTCAAAGACTATACCTCCTGAGCTTACTTTGAGAATGACAAACACAAGTAGCTTAGGAAGACGGACATGGAAATTCACCTTTTGCATTTCCCTGCATTTTCTTTTGGATATTTTGCATAGAAAAACAATAAAACCTTTTGATTTTTGTTTTCCTGTGAAGTCTTTTAATTTTAGTAGAATCATCAACATTTTATGCCACTCTTAAAATTCTAGAAAGCAAAATCCCCATGTAATACTGGAAAAGTCCAAGGATAACAGAAATATTGAAGTAGGACTGTTTTGTAATGAGAAATAATTAGCCTCCATAGTAGCTTCATCAACGATGAGCTACTTATAACAGTATACTACCAAGCTACACAAAGACTTTCATTAATGTAAGAACAGTAGTAGACTAATTAACTGTCTAACTACAGAAACTAGATGCTTAATTGCCATGTTGCTTTATTGGCACAGTATCTAAGAATCGTCGTCCAATTTCTCCTCTAGAAGCTTTTTTGTTTTCCTCCTCTGGTGGCAATGGGAAGTTTCGTTGTGATGAAAGAACAGTAACAGATAACTGTTTCTCTGGTTAAGTGTCAGGTGCAAATACTTCTCTGGTTAAACATCAGGAATATACATGTGTATGTGACTGTATGTGTGTGTGTACCTGAAATGTTTAATCAGTTAACCAGTGTAGCAAATTGCTCTCATTCTGAAAAGAATATGGAAAGTAAGTCTTACTAAAGGAAAAGCACATTTTCTTATACCACTTTAAGGCAAATAGTCATGGAATCACCTGTATTGTTCAAAGTCTTCTATGGTTTAGTCTCTTTCTCTATCAGTTATACAATGGATGCACGTAAGTTAACACAGTGGAGTATAAATAAACAGAAGTCTAGTATATCCCACAAAATGTTCTGCAACATTCAGTTTAACTGTAATTCTAATTTTGAAAACTACATAACAGGTTCTGCAACTTACAAGCAGAGGGCTATGAGAAAATTTTGTAGAACATATCTTTACTAATTATTAACTCTTGCTTCCACTCCTGTTTCACTTTATGATTTGGGTGAGTTACTTTAACTTTTTGTTCCTCAGTTTCTTCATATTTAAAATGCACATAGTTGTAGTGCTTGCATGATAAGGATGTTGTGATAATTAAATGAGTTATTATCTACCTTTGTGTGTGTGTGTGTATATAAAAACACATAGTGTCATACATAGTAAGCACTCAACAAATATTAGCTTATACTATTATTATTAATGACATACTATAAATAGCATTCAATAAGCATTTACTGGACAGAATAAATGTTGTCAAACATGACCATTTATGAGTACTGTCAAAAGTATTACAGTAACTTGAATGATTTTTGAACACATGTAATGTTCCAGATGCTTTAGATACATTTAGACATTTAGTCCTCACTATGCCTCCATGAAGAAAATGTCATTCAGCTCATCAGGAACCTGAGACTCAGAGTATGTAACATACCTTGTTACAGTTAAGGAGGCCCAGCATTTGAATTCAAGCCCATTTACTCAACTTTCGTTTCATTTTTCTAGTATCAGATAGTCTCCAAGTCCTGAGGTATTTGGCTTTTCAGATTTTGAATTTAATATTTCTATAGTTAATTACTATGTAAATAGTTAAGACCTTCTCAATTGAGAAAATGTAAACTGATTCATTTTCTGATTTAATTTTTTAATTAAAATTTTTTCTAATGACTTCCTTTTTATATGAGCTTATCAAATAGTTTAGTCCTAGGTGAGGTATGGATATCCACAGATGTATAAGGACGAGTTAGGGCTATATGGTTCTCTTATTTCTGCAAGCAACATTTAGGAAAAAAAATCTGACCCATTCCTAGCAATCCATTTTATTGAAACCCTACTATGTGTCACTCACTGTAAAGGGATAGACCAGTGACCAAAATGAAGTCCTTACTACCATGAAGCTTATTCTACAGCACAGAAAGAGATGGTAAATAAGTGACTCTGTGTGTGTTTATTTGTCTCTGGTGGGATAAATGCTCTAAAGAATAGGACAAAAGTAACAGAGACTCATGGGGGAGCAAGAATGGATGATCATAGAAGTCATGCCTGATGAAGTCACATGCAGAGACCTAAATGAAATGAAGGAGGGAGCTATGTGTGCGTCTCTAATGGAAGAGCAATCCAGGAGGCAACATAAGGACAAAGGCTGAACTATACTAGAGGACCAGCAGGAAAGCGATTACAGCTGAACCAGAGGGACTAAGGGGTTATATAAAATTTGTACAACATGGCCCTCACAGCCACTTACATAGCTAACTACGATTTCATTAAGGCTGGGATAGAGGTTGGCTCAGAGTGTCAGGCAAGCATAAGGGTTGGGATAATACTGCCTGGGGTTAGAGAGGTAGGATGGGAAGGGTTTGACATTTTGTTCACAATTTGAGTTATGAGAAACACTTTGTCAAACAGAGAAACTGAGAAGAGACCAAAAGGAACAAAGCAAAGCATGAAAGTCCACAGCTGTGGAGAGCTCATATATTGCATTTAGACGTGATGAATAGACTTGAAAAACTTTATTTTTTCTTTATTGGCTTCAAGATAGCAAGAAAGCCTTAGTTCATAAATCCTAGCAATTAAGTGCCAATTTACCCCCAAATCATTTTAAGCGTTGATCAAAATCCAACTAAGAACTCATATTCATTTGTTTGCCTGTCATACTTAAGAATTAATTTACTCTGCCAAGGGTCATTTAGCTATTAAAAAATAATAGCTACAAGAAAATAAATATTTTAGTGTAATTTCCTGATGGTGCCAAAAGTTAACATATTAGCATATGGTAAAATAGGCAAGGGATGAGGGGTCCTTCAACAAACACTGCTTTTCCTAATGTTTTGGCATAATGCACCTTAAATCACCACAGCAAACGTCCAAAAAAACCCCCAATGCCAGCAGAAACTCACAAAGAATTAAAGACAGTAACACAGTGGTTTCTGACACTGGCAATGATTTTTAAATCTTTATTCTCATGAGGTAAAGTACTGAAATCATGAATTTGCTTTTAATCACTGTTCAATCTTTGTTCAATAATACAGAACACAGGAAAGTTGGTCTATGCCACATGATGAATGCAGTCTATTTCTTGCATTACACATTAAGAAACAGAGCAGGTAGCACAGTGTTGGCTAAGTCTCAGCGGTGGCATATTTTCATCTCCCACAGGGTGTGGGAAGACCCCACTGCACAGCAGTAACAATAAATCTAGCATATCCGTTTATGAAATAACTTTGGCAGTAATGGCAAGAGGATTTGGATGAAAGTGTATTTGTGGTCTTCCAGCTGGAAGATCAGAGCAGAGATTCTAAAGCAAAAAAGCAGAGTGGAATGGCAGATAGTGGCTGCTTGGGTAAGAACAGAAGACAGTTGAGGATCCATGCTGAGCTCAAGGGGAAATGCAAACAAGACAGTCCTTTCAGAATATCCCCATGCTGCCCAGTGTTGGCGTGAGGGATTACTAATGCCATCTGCTGGATATTCTTGGGATTTAAAAATGGTATCTAAACAAATAATACTCCAGTCTCCCTATGTCTTGGCTTCAGTTCTTTAATGAGAAAAACAGCAACAATAACCAGCTAAAGAAAACAAGTGAAGAAAACAAAACTCAGGTCATGTACATGTTTCCTGTACCTTGAGAAGGTTGGAGTTTCGTATGGCCACTGTGTTTCAGACATAGTATTTATAATAATTGCATTTTTTTTGGTTGGTGTTTGTTTGTTTAGTTTTAGCAGAACTCTATAGTAGTGCACTTTGGCCATATGCAACACTCAGGCAACTGGATATAGTTTGAACTGTAAATCCACAAAGCCCTTGCTAAAAATATATTATACACTATAAACTTTGTATACTACATACTCCCTTTTGTTGGAGAGAACATTGTGGTTTTATTTTGTCTATTTTGTTTTTAAATAGGGATAAAAATAATTAAAAGGAAAGAAGAACAAGTATCACCATTCAGTCAAAAACATTACATATACATTTGTGTCTTATATAAAATACAGTAAGTCATCTTTTGTTTTTGTTTTGTGGAAATATTTTCCTCTGTCGTGCTCTCTGTAGGTTTATTGTGGGATTGCAATTTAAAATGACAAAATTCCTTCTGGTATTTCAGTAAAATTTTAGAACCTTTAGAAATGTGTGGCTAAATTAACATTGATTATAGTCTACATGTTCCAAACCGTACTAATCCCATGAGACTTTCAGTGGAAAAAAATGGTTTCTGTGGTCAAATCCATCTGAAATATTCTATAATCCAAATATCTTCTCCTAGAGATCAATAAGGCACATGAACTGAAATGTGAGGAGCTGATATTTACTGACAGTTTACCATATACCATTATCTCATTTAATGTTCATTCGGATTCTATTGTGTGGGCACTATCATTATTCTTACTGACAAAAAAGGAAACAGGTTTATAATTTGTTCAAAGTCACACTCAGAAAATAAAGGTACTAAATCTGACTTTAGAGATTGCACTCACAAGCACAAAGCTATATGTTCCATAATATCAATCAGTGAAATAGTATATATTAATATGATTTTTATGTTAATTATATTTCTATATTCATGTTAACCTGTTTAAAGCTTTGAGGAATAATGTGGTAATAGCATCTGTTTAACTTTGCTTAGCCCAATATTTCTAAATCTACTTAGCTACAGAAAACTCATTACTTTTAGTGGAACTAGTGTCCTACAGAATATAGTTCCAAAAATGCTGATATAAGTAAGCTATAATATTGCTATAGATGAGAAGCCAGGAAGGGAGTAGCTCTTTAGTGTTTCTCTAGCCACTTGTTCCAGCGTATCTGCTGGTGTCCTCTGCCTATGCATGCCCCTTGCTGGTCTCCACCTGATGATTTGGAAGGGCTAGAAATAGGGAAGCAAACACCTGATATCTTTGCTGCTACAGGTGCACAGAGCACTGGAACTCTCTGCATAAATGTGTAATATTTAGTACATCCTGCAAAAGGAACAAGCTTAATTTAGTTAAGCCACAAGGTTGAGTGATAAACAGCATGTTGCTGTTATTGTTTAGTCAATTAAATCGTCCCCTGCACTTGTAGGAACTGTTCCACATTTATTACTAGTGAGAAATAAGCTCGGGCAGGGTTGTTGATTTCCTTGCATTGGGTTGTGTTATATTTAGCACATCTAAAGATTTGAGAATGAATGATGGAAGACACAGTGATAAATTGTTGAGCTTTTCCAAAGATTCAGAAGTTCTAAAGTTCCTGCCAGTGACAGATGGTCTGTCCTTACTCATTGCTTGTCTTCCTGACAGGACTTGATTTTTTTTTTTTTCCTTTTTTGCTCAATTCCCTTATAGTAAGCTCAGCTTCTTGGGAGGTGGGATAGTTTAATTTGTTATAATTACATTGCTATATTTCAAAGTGGCATCAACTCTATATGAACATGTCATGCTCTTTTTAGATTATTAATGTGCACATGTATAATGACAAAAGAGAATTATAGGATAAGAGGAAGAGAGGAAATTCATTACCAAGGGAAAGCCATACCTCAATCTTTCCTGTTATTTTGATAACCAAGCATATTATTAAATAGAGTCCTCATTGGATAGTGGTTTTTTTAAATCAATATTATTTTAATACCTTCAATATTTTATAATAATCGAAAACTTTTTGAAATTTTTGTTTAAACAGCACAACTAGTGTTTATGAGCTTGTAAAATATTTCTAAGAATTCACACAATGAGCCCAAACAACTATAATAATGATGTGCCTAGATATTAAATAGGTTCCAAATGAAAAAAGGAAAATTGCAATCAAATTTCTTAATTCCTTTCATTGATTTCAAATACGTTCACTGCTAAAATAGGAGATTAGAAGATATGCTAAATAGATAAGGAATGTGGGAAAAGAAAACAATTTCCTGTGGCAGTAAATATAAAGGCTTTAAAAATTCTAGCTTGTCTTCAAATAACTTCTAAAATCCAGAAGTAATTTAGCCCTCAAGTTAGTAATGCCACTAGTGTGATACAGCATTATATAGCTGCAAGTGTTACCAAGTGGAAAGAGATCAACATTATTTAATACTATAAAAACAATCAGGTGAATTGATTTGGGATTTATAATAGTTGTCTTCTGTTATCTACACAAAGAGCTCAGAAATTCTTTTTATGTAAATTATTTTTTCGTAAGTGCTCACTCCATATTAGCTCAATTTGATAATACATGAGAAGCATAAACAATATTATCATTGCTTTTTCTCCTTTATTTCCTTTAATTCTACTTCTACTGGAGTTTTAACCACTTTGAAGTGATATGCATATAAGTGCATATATGTTTCACTGAATATATATATATCATACTACTATACATTCTTTTATGTGTGTATGTGTATGTGTGTGTATAATACACTACTCATTTAAGTGAGAGAACTCAAAGTTTACTGGATTTCCAAGGTCTAGGCTATTGAATTCCATTTTATCTTTTTATTCCCCTTACTAAATGCTCCTACCATTACTGATATCAGTTACCTTTTTATTCAGTGGCTTTTTAACATTGCTTTATTTTGGTAACATTTGATTACAAAATCTCAGAGAACTCATGCCAGCCCACTGGTTATGCATGAAGATGTTAACCTAGACCTAGGGAAATTATAACCCTTGTTTAGTGAATATTTTCTCAGATAATAAATGGAAGAATTAACTTTCTGTGTAGAACATTACAAAAAATTTCAAGCTTCTTTAACACATGATGTCACAATAATACATGGATTTTAGTTGTGTATATTACATATACATTGATATATAATTAAAAAGACAAGACATATCTTTTTTTTTATTCTTAAGGACCATTCTAGTATAATTCGTTTTTCTTCTCCAGATAAAAATGTGTTTGTAAAAAAGATTCTAAATATTCAATATTTTTGAAAAGGCCAAGAAATATTGCATAATTTTGAAATCATGCCTTTATAAAATCACAGAATTAAAAGTTACTCTAGTGAGTATGTTTATTAAAATTTATTAAGATTAGAAAAAGTGCATAGCTGAAGTTAATAAAAATGCTTTGCATTAAAGATAAGATGGGCTAAATTAGTCTAACAAGTAGACCCAAAATGTAATATTCTACTACTAAAGATTTGTTTCATGTCAGCTCAGTACTACAGCATAGAGTAGGAAAGGGGAGTCTGCTCCATGCACTGGAGCTACTGTGGCTTCCAAGGTCCTCTAGGCGTGACGTCACAATCCTACTAAGCTGGAATGGACAGAGAGCAGACATGAGCACATGGGAGGTTTTATGAGTCAGGTTTGAAAGTGGCGTACATCACTCGGCTCACATTCTATTGGCTTAGAACTCAGTCATATGGCCTTGTAATACCCTGCAGTGGAGGATGGGAAATGTAGTCTAGCTGAGTGTCCCAGCAGAAGGAGAGAATGGATTTTGATGATCATCTAGCAGTTCCTACCTTGACTTTGCTTAAAAATTGAGGTGACTTTAAATGATTATGCTATTAATATAGTCTAGTTTTTCTGATAAACTTTGTATCCACTCACTTGTTTGTAGGGCAGGGTATTTTTTAAATTCATTTAGTAACCTAAATTGGAGACTAAGTTTGAGGACTAATGATTTTAGAATAGTTGGTCCAATAGAACTCGTAGGAGACCTGTTAACTTGAGGACCCAAAAGAGATTCAGATAGACTCTTTCTTAAAAATGCACATTAAGACATACAGGACTCATACTGAAGGTTCACAGATACTTAGTACCTGCCTATGGTGAAGAGCACTCAATTTAGAACATGAAGATAGATGATTTATTTATTTATCTGTAGTAATGTGCTAATGTTTTCTTGTAACAAATTTATACTGCTAAAATATCTTAGATGTTAATACTCATGAATAAAACCAAAGACCAGAAGGAGAGACTATCTCCTTGCTGACCCTAAGCAACAGAGGATAGTACAGTGAGTAGAATCATGGCTTTAGACAACATGTTTGTCTTTCTTCTTCACTGAAATACAGGATTTGTGCCTCAATATTATTTCTTGCTTTTGCCTAACATACTTTAAGATGAAGAGCCATGGGTAAATCTCATGGTCTAGATAAGTTACCAACAAGTTATCATCATAACTCTACTTAGTCCATAAATGCTGTTGCACAAAACAACTTCTCATTTAGTAATTTCTACAGGTGATGCAGAGTGCTTATAGTTTAATTTTTGCCTTATCTGATTACATAGCGAAGATTATTATTTAGCTTCAAATGAGGATAACTTAAGCTAAATAGAATCACTGTACTACTATTGCTTCAGAAGTATTTTACATCCATGCTGCCTATCTATTGGTATTCACTTCTTTTTCTCTGAATTCTATTTACATATTTTAGTAGTGGTTTACCCCCTTGTACAACATATTTCTCTTTATTTTACCCAGAAACGCACTTTCCTTATATCTTAGTTTCTAGTTTGAAGTCTTTTTAATCTAATGGAGTCTCACGTATTTTCTGTTACTTTTTATTGTTAATAAATTATTCATTATTTATCTCTTAGATGTTTAAAGTAAAACAATCAGAAAATTTGAAATAAGGATTACCATTACTGGTATAAAGTGTTTTTTTTTTTTTTTAGCTAAAACTGAAAACTGCCATAGGTTATATTTTAAATATTAAGTTTCACCTATAAGTGGAGTATACATATATTTCAAAAATGATAATAATAGTCCCTGGAGTGTGATGGTCCCCTTCCCGTGTCCATGTGTTCTCATTGTTTAATTCCCACCTATGAGTAAGAACATGTGGTGTTTGGTTTTTTGTCCTTGCGATAGTTTGCTGAGAATGATGGTTTCCAGTTTCATCCATGTCCCTACAAAGGACATGAACTCTTCATTTTTTATAGCTGCATAGTATTCCATGGTGTATATGTGCCACATTTTCTTAATCCAGTCTATCGTTGTTAGACATTTAGGTTGGTTCCAAGTCTTTGCTATTGTGAATAGTGCCGCGATAAACATACATGTGCATGTGTCTTTATAGCAGCATGATTTATAATCCTTTGGGTATATGCCCAGTAATGGGATGACTGGGTCAAATGGTATTTCTAGTTCTAGATCCCTAAGGAATCGCCACACTGACTTCCACAATGGTTGAACTAGTTTACAGTCCCACCAACAGTGTAAAAGTGTTCCTATTTCTCCACATCCTCTCCAGCACCTGTTGTTTCCTGACTTTTTAATGATCGCCATTCTAACTGGTGTGAGATGGTATCTCATTGTGGTTTTGATTTGCATTTCTCTGATGGCCAGTGATGATGAGCATTTTTTCATGTGTTTTTTGGCTGCATAAATGTCTTCTTTTGAGAAGTGTCTGTTCATATCCTTCGCTCACTTCACACCAGCATGGCATGTGTATACATATGTAACAAACCTGCACATTGTGCACATGTAACCTAAAACTTAAAGTATAATAATAATAAAATTAAAAATGATAATAATAATAAAGCTTAGAAGTAGATAACATATCCTCAATTATCTGATCATGTACTATCTCTACACCTCAATAAAGTCACAGGGAACAATGTGATGTATAATGGAATAGTATGAAACTTGTACCAAATGTTAAAAAACAAAGATTCTGCAACTAATTATGTACTTTGAAAAAACATTGAGTCACATACCAAATATATTTCCAATTTTATTTTTTGTGATGCAATGCACCTCTTAGCAGGTGTTTCTCGGTAGAACAAAGAATAGCCAACAAAATGCAATTCACCTTCTATAACAACTCCTTGATAGTTATTTGAAAGCAACTTCATTTGAAACCCAATCGCTGAGTATTACTGCTAAAAACAACAGAATGACCTCTTACAAAAGAGTCTCACTTATTATATGCCCATGCCATGCATAAATCAGAAGAACGTGTCTTAGAATATGTATGATAAGATTTAGTAGCATAGAAACCTTCATATAGAAACTGCCCCTACTACACACACACACACACACACACACACACACACACACACACGCATGCACACATCTGAGGCTTACTTCTTTGGCCTAAGCCAAGAATCATTTAGAATAAATGTATCTGAAGTTAGTCAAACAAAGAGTGCTACCCATATATTTTTATTCTTCCTTTTAAATATATTTTATTTCTTTTCATCTTATTAGCAATCTAAAAGCTACTAAAATTTCCTACCCATGCTTTAATGCTAGTATGTTGACTATCACTTTTGGTATTTAACTTTCAGATAATTTTAGAATAGATCACCTTAGAATACACGTTACAAACATTTTCAGGAGAATACAGAGCAGTTTACTTAGTCAAAACAGTAGAAAGCATATGCACAGAGAAGTAGCAGAAGATAAGAATATTAAGTTAGAGCCAGATTGTAGAAGCTATGTACTTTGATATTTATTAGGTAGATGATAAAAAGACATCAAAGTTTATTTCGAGTAGGGAATGTGATTTGAAATTTTAACTCCACTCTCCACTCTCAGTTAAATCACAAAACAGTGTATTTTATTTATGTATTTTTTTCTATTGAAACCCATGGTTTTCTAGGTTTTGATGAATTATATTTTCAAATATAATTAGCAAGTCTACAGTGCATCTATATGTCAAATGCAAATGCATCTACAGTGTTTTGCTAATAATTTTTCCATCTTCAATTGAGTAACAAAGACCTTTCTAACATATGATTCATTTTTTGTCATTTGCAAAGTATATTCATTTAGTTGGGTTTGTTTTGCATGATTAATTTTGACTGATAGCTGATTTGTTTTCTATTCTAGGTTGTGGAGACTAATTTGGTTGCTTTTGACTGTCACTGGATCATTATAAATGAGGTAAAGCCAACTAAACCTTATTCTTAACTCTGTGTCCTTTTTTCACATATATAATTGTAGCATTTCCAATGGCCTTGAATTTTTAAGCGGAAACAAAACTTGAAGTAAACATTCAACTTACTGAGTGAATGCTGTTTAACAAAGATAGAATGAAGAGTTTTTAAAAATGATAAAGGGTTTTATATTAATAAAATAAATGGAGAAAGTCTTTCTCACTGAGTCTCTTTTAGCTCTTTCTCTTGGCTCATTCTGCCTGCTCGAGGAGATCATCTTTATAAAAAGTACAGTTCTACTTTGTAAGCAAAGTAAACTCCTCCCAGTGGAGTGCTTGTGTTCCATTTATATTTTAATGTTGTTTCTAGAACTGTTATGTCCACCCTCCTTACATGAGTATTAAAAAGTTCAGCATATGAATATGAATAAACACAGAACAGATTTTTCCCTTTTCATAAGGAAGTACAACTGTTTTCAAATCTTTAGAGTTGTCAAATTCTTGTGAAAGTCTTTTGATTTTTGCAAAGATAATACATAAGATTAAAAATATATTACAACCTAAAAGCCCTGTGAAATAAGTTGTTCCATTAGGACCTGCCAGTCAGAAATGGAAGGAACAATGAGCAGATAAGTCATGGACAAGTAATGTGATCACATAGATTTTTCCTCAACAAGATGTAGTACTTAGTCATACCTATTATTTATGAATAAAAATAATGTAATATTTACTTATTCATTATACTAAATACAGAATTCTAGAATAATAAGATTTCTTTTAGGGACAAAATAGTATTTTTGGATAAGAATCCTGGTTTTATAGTCAGCAAGATAGGTTTGATCCTGGCTATAAAACTTGGTAGCTGTCTTAACATGGATATCAGCTTCCTGTGCCTCAGTTTATTCATTTGGACAAGTATAATAACAATTACTTTGCATGTTCATAATAAAAGTTAAATGAGGTATTATCAGGTGCTCTTAACACAGTGCTTGACAAATGACACTCAAGAATGGTACTGCAATAATGATCATATCACGTTAAAATTCAGAGATCATTCCCTTATATATTATCTTATGGAATACTAAACCATATTCTCTGAAGTACCGAGGGAATGAGGTCCATAGAGAATAAATTATTTTCCTCTTTTTACACAGAAAAGTGAAAATAATTCCCAGTTTCAAGTTGTTTCTCCTACACTACACTTCATTGATGGAATGATCCTTTTTATTTCAGAGTAAAGACGCTGAAAACACCTTACAAGTCTGTTTTTGGTCTGCCAAACATTAGGTTTCTATGAATTTTAGCTGTATTTCTCATGTCAAAATGAGATAGGTTTTTCTGAGATTTCCTCAGGCAATACGTATCTGGAGGTCTGCTTTTCAATAAAGTTCTGGTACCTTCTAAGTTTCTAGTATGTCTTAATTTTCATGTGGAATAACTAAACGTTGGGATAGAGGGAAAGACAAAGGAAAAGGAACTTAATAAACCTTCAGATTAAATATTTTCATTTCAATTTTTCTCCAAGGAAACTAAGTTTCAAAGAAATTAAACAATTCAGCAAATATTACACAACTATTAGTGATGACAATGGAATTTAAAACTTAATCTTTTTCAGTGTAAAGCTTTGGTTGGTTTTGTTTTGTTTTTGTTTTGTTTTTAGCTTTTAAGTTCAGGGGTATGTGAGCAAGTTTGTATGTAGGTAAACTCGTGTCATGGGGGTTTATTGTACAGATTATTTTGTCACCCAGGCATTAAGGCTAGTGCTCATTAGTTATTTTTCCTGTTCCTTTTCTTCTTCCTACTCTCTTCCCTTCAGTAGACCCCGAAGTGTGTTGTTCCCCTCTTTGTGTCCATATGTTTTCATCATTTAGCTCCCACTTATAAGTGAGAACATGAGGTATTTGGTTTTCTGTTTCTGCGTTAGTTCGCTGAGGAAAATGGCTTCCAGCTCCATTCATATTTCTGCAAAGGACATATCATTCCTTTTTTGTGATTGCACAGTATTCCACAATGTATATGGGCCACATTTTCTTTATCCAGTGTACTGTTGATGGGTATTTATGTTGATTCCATGTCATTCCTATTGTGAATAGTGATGCAATGGACATAGGCATGCATGTGTCTTTATGATAAAACAATTTATATTCATTTGGGTATATACCCAGTAACGTGATTGCTGGGTGAAATGGTAGTTCTGCTTTTAGGTCTCTGAGGAAATCACCAAACTCTTTTCCACAATGGTTGAACAAATTTACACTCCCACCACCAACAATGTATAAACATTCCTTTTTCTTCACAACCATGCCAGCATCTGTTATTTTTTGACTTTTTAATAATAGCCATTATGACTTGTGTGAGATGATATCTCATAGTGGTTTTGATTTGGATTTCTCTAATGATCAGCGATGTTGAGCTTTCTTTCATATGATTATTGATCACATGATGTATTATTTTGAAAAGTGTCTGTTGATGTCCTTTGCCCACTTTTAAATGGGGTTGTTTGGTTTTGCTTTAAATTTGCTTAAGTTTCTTGTAGAACTTAAGGATAAATAGACCTTTGACAGATGCATAGTTTGCAAAAATTTTCTCCCATTCTGTAGGTTGTTCACTCTGATGATAGTTTCTTTTGCTGTGCATAAGCTCGTTAGTTTAATTCAATTTTGTTTGTCGATTTTTGCTTTTGTTGCAATTGCTTTTGTCATCTTTGTCATGAAATATTTGCCCATTTATATGTCTAGGTTGTTTTCCAGGGTTTTTATAGTTATGGGTTTTACATTTAAGGTTTTAATCCATCTTGTGTTAATTTTTGTATATGGTATAATAAAATGGTCCAGTTTCAATCTTCTACATATGGCTTGCCAGTTATTCCAGCAATCATTTATTATTAAAGGAAAGCGTCCTTTCCCCATTGCTTATTGTTGTCAGCTTTGTCAAAGATCAGGTAGTTGCAGGTATGCAGCCTTATATCTGGGCAATCTGTTCTGCTGCATTCATCTATGTGTCTGTTTTTGTACCAGTATCATGCTGTTTTGGTTAGTGTAGCACTGTAGTATAGTTTGAAGTCAGGTAGCATGATGTCTCCAGCTTTGTTCTTTTCCCTTAGGATTTTGTTTTTTGATACATGCTTTTTGATACATTTTCACTTAGAATTTTGTTTTTGACCATGAGAACAACATGATCACCCACTGTTTAAGGCTCAATTTGTACTTTGGGAGAAATGGCCTCTTCATATTATATAGGTGTAACCTGAATAGACTAGCATGTATTTAATTGGTAATAAATAAATATTTTTTGATAATTATCTTTATGGTTTATATTTTTGAAATTTCTACTGACTCAGTTATAATCTTATGGGAGCTATTTATGTCACTAGCTTTTTTTTTGTATTAATTATTTTCTAGATTACTTTTTTTGAAATAAGGATTCTTCTAATTTTTTGTTTTTATTTCACATCCTACTTTGGACAGGATATAGACTACACAGATTTCCTGATGCAAAACCAGCGAGAGTCATTTTACCTATTCATGTCAATCAACCTTACTAGAAAAATAAAGTGACTTCTTACCTCCTTAGAGAAATGGATTAATCTGGACAAATTAATGCTTACAATCACTAAATTGAAATGGCCATTCTCCTGTATTGGTTGATAAGATTGCAGAAGGAACCCCTTAATTATTTTTTTTAATATCCAATTTAGCTTCCACAACTATACCTGAACTTAAAAGTATAAACTGAAATAGAGCTTCTGAGAACAACATGGTCATTTACCCACTGTTTAAGACTAAATTTGTACTTTGGAAGAAATGGCATCTTCATATTGTATAGGTGTAGCCTGAATAGACTAGCATGTATTTCATTGGTAATAAATAGTATGGAAAGAATAATAAAAATTTATGTTTTATTGTATTTTTCATAAGCATTATGATTCATGTTTTTAAACTTATTAAATTTTATTTCATAAAATATTACAAATGAAAATATTGTCATTAAGTGGATGCTCCATAATTTGGGCCACTATTTTGCAAAATAAAACATCCATATAAACAAAGCAATCTCACTGGTAAATAACTCAATACATGTTAAAAGTCTAGGAGATAATTAAGGAGACCTCAATTATTTTCTCATCCTTCAAACTTAGGTTTTCTACTGTGAATTGTCTAATAAAACTTCACCATCACCATCACTGAAACCGTTATCTCTTTCTTACCCACAGCCCTACTTTCTTGTCCTCCAGCAGAGGTATAATTTCTTTTGGGCAAGCCACACTGCCTAGCCTCTTAAAAATACAATGTTCACAACCCATACCATTTACATTACACAGGTTAGCACTTTTATCTGAACAAGGTTAAAACTCAGATAATGAGCAAATGTTTTCTGTATTTTAACCCATAAAAAAAATAAACAAAAACCATTATTGGCTGGTATATCCAAAATCAACACTCTTACTTTCAAATTATTCCATTCACCCGCATACTTATTCTCATTCATCCACTTTATTCTGAAATATGCCTCAGAAAATGACTTTTACATTTTTCTTGCACACTTTTCATTTACATGCTTGTTTATGGGAATTTATAATGGATGAATTATAATTTTCCCTAGTTTCTATAAAAGAAAAAAAAACATGGATTTCTCAATATTGCTAGGAAGCTACTAAACTCTAAATGTAATAATAAAAAAAACCCTCAAAAGATGCAAATGCCCGTTTTGGCTGAACGTGGAGAACATGAATCTGTCTAGTTTTGTTTGTGTAGCTATTATTTTGTTGCTAATTTTAAAATGGGTTGCAGACATTGATTTAATCTTATTGCATCAATAGTTTTTAAAGGAGGGAATATAAATCAAAGTTGGCATTGTGCATCATGATAGAAATTGATGTAGAAACTTGAAAACAATATATTTTTTTCATTTGCATTAAGTGTGCTATAATAATGAGAGGCTGTGCTAGCTCATATGGTGTAATCAATCATATGTTAGTGCTTGGTAATAGTATTTATCTTCTCCCCGCAATCAGTGGATCCAGCTCAGAGCAGCCTTTCCATGCAAGTATTGTCATCCCTTCAGGGCCCTGAAGCAGATGGCTTAACACTTTATTTAAGTTTTACAAAAGTTAGAAATTCAGATAGGAAGACGTGCACTGTTCAGAGCTGCAAGAAGCACAATGCTTCATATACCCTTCTATTGCCTGATAATATCAAATATGACCTTTGTTGTCTTGATGTGACTTTACTGGCTTTTTACTTAATTTGAATAGTGTAAGACATTATTCTCTGTTAATCACTGCTGAGTATTACATTTAAGGAGAAAGTTGTTGGTTTGGTTTTTTTTTTTTTTTTTTTTTTCTTTTTTGACAGAGTTTTACTCTTGTCACCCAGACTGGAGTACAATGGCGCGATCTTGGCTCACTGCAACCTCTTCCTCCTGGGTTCAAGCGACTGTCCTGCCTCATTCTCCCAAGTAGCTGGGATTACAGGGATGTGCCACCACGCCTGGCTAATTTTTGTATTTTTAGTAGAAATGGGGTTTCACCATGTTGGCCAGGCTGGTCTCGAACTCCTGACCTCAGGTGATCTGCCCAACTCAGCCTCCCAAAGTGTCAGGTTTACAGGCGCGAGCCACCGTGCCTGGCCGGTTTGGGGGGTTTTGTTGTTGTTTTGAGATTTAAAAAGCCTATGTGTAATGGAGGTTTTTAATTTTTTCTAGTTTAATGATGAATTGAACTGCTCACTTCTAAGCTTTCAAGTAGAAAGTTGCCATCCTGCTTCTCTTCCTGTTGGTACATAGCCTACAGTTGGATTTGTTCCATTTTTTAACATTTGCATAATTGATTCATATTAATGTTAAATTTTATGGAAGCATCAAAGGGTCATCTTTGCTAAAATATGAAAAATACAAACAAATAAGAAACAAACACCACATAGTAGAGGGCTTAATCTTAATACTAAAATCTGCTTTATTTAGAATTGTTTAACATTTTAAAGTATTCTGGTGTCTAGAATTAAAATTTCAGGTATAAGTCTTTAGAAGATGATAAAATCTTACCATTCATTCATTAAATAAATTTTGTATTTATCAACATTTATTGAATACCTACTATGAGCCAAAATATTTGTTAGATGCTAAGAGGTATAAGAATGGGAAAAAGGAAACTATTCCTCTGAAATTGTTATTTTTAGTCTAAATTGGCATCTGATCTAATGGATTTTGAGAGTCTTTTCTTCCCACAATCTTATTCATTTCAACCTAAAGCTGATATACTACAAGGATTCAGAAATGATTCAATTCTCCTAAGAGATTTCTTCTGGGAAATGGCTGTTTCTAGATGGAGTTGTATCCCCAGAAGATATTTTAGCATTCCTTTTTTCTTCCTCGGGGCTTTCACAGTTCAGGATTCAACCGACATTAAATTATTAAAGCAAAGTGAATAAGAATATTTTGTCGGACATATTGACTTTGATTCTTAGTAGTTTTCAAGTATCTAGGTAAATTATTTTTGGGAAAAAAGGCTTCCTTAGCCTAAATAAGTAAAATAGAAAAGTTAAGTCGCTAAAAAATATTTAATCATTTGTTATTGCAATGTTAATTCTACTTTTATGAATATACTCAATAAAATAAAGAACATGAGAAGGAAAATAATTTTATAATTTGGGTTCTTTAAATTACTTAGAGCTCAGGAATACTCTATATCTTTTAAAAGATTAAGATATTTAATGGTGCTGGGGGCTTGGGAGAGTGAGTGCTTTATTGGTAAACTAGTTCTTCACATGATTATTTAAAAAAATCTGACAGTTTAAACATTTTTTAAAAAATTCAGAGCATTAGGATAATATAGATCCTAGTAGATTGTATAACATTTTAATACACAAGTTTATTTCTGGACTTTTTTCCATTTAAATGGATCTCTTTATAGATTAAATGATCACTTGTCTTTCAGTGTTTATATAACTTTGCATCTGCCACTCTCGAAATGCCCCTTTTGAAATGCGCAAGTAAAGTTCCGTAAATATAAAATAGCTGCCTAATCAAGTTTTCATATCACTGTTAAAGTGTTTTTGAGATCACATGTCAAGACTAAAATTGCAAGTGAATTTTTTGAGACAGATTGTCTGTTAGTTTCTTTCAGAATGACAGATTCTTTCTTCCCAGAAAATTACTTTCTCTTCCCTTCCCCAAATAATAATAGGCAAAATACACTCAATTCAAATTGACATTTCTTCAGATATATTTTAGTTGTTTAGGTGCCTGAGAACTTCATCTTTGGAAACCTATAAAAGGTAACCACCCCTTTTCCTTTTTTGTGGGTTTGAAAAATGTCCTTTTAAAGGATTTGGCTCATGATAGATGACTACATCATTCCTTCCAGAATCATCAGGAAATTAAATGCTGAAATAATGTATCTTTACAGTTTTAATTTCTACCATTCATAAATATTAATCTAAATAACTCCTGTAAGGAAATATGGGCATGTATAACTTCTTCAGAGACTGTTTCTTTTGATGACATTTATAAATTCATCCTATGAGTAGAGTATTATGAATGAAGAGCTTCAAGTCTTCCTGAATCTTTGTTTATAAACTGAGAATAAATAGCATCTGATTCGGAGTATCATCTGTTAGCAGAAAATGAGATAATAAAGTAATTAGTATTTTACTTAACATATAGTAGATACTTATTAAATGTAAATTTTTATCCAATATGCTGATTTGTAGTTCATTATGAGTGGTGTAGATAGAGATGCTGCTGTTTGATAAAATGTTGATAAATCTTAGTATTGCTAAAGCAAAAAAAATACCATATACATAAAACAACTTAGTTAATATTATGAGAAAAGTCATACAATTTTCCACTGCCTTCAAATGAAAGTTCCTGTCTATATCATTTGGAATTTAAAAATTTGGAAGACATTGAATAGCAATATTAATATTAATTAACTTTAAAAGATGTCTGGTTAAAATCGGGACTTCAAATGGAGTTGACAGGATACCATTTAATCCTACTTTGTGAGTAGATTACATAGAATTTAAAAGTGACCTGCTCTTTGACAGACAAAGTTTTTGGTAGCCAGTGAAATGACACAGACTAAAGGAAAAAGACGGCATTTTAAACTGAGAAAAACCATTTTTATGGAACATTAAGGATTGATTAAATGCCCAGAAATCCAGGCTATTACACTAGAGCTAGCTGATGGCAGGCATTATTTTATTTTCAGAAAAATCTACACTTCGTAAAGATCATATATAAAGGACGATTTTTGAATCTAACATATGCTACAAGAATAATATGTAATTAATCTGGTAAGAAAAAAAGCACATTTACACCTATGAATTATCTGTTTTCTTTCAATTTTTGTAATAATTTCTTAGATCAAACCTCGGAAATGCTCACTGCAACCCAAAACTTATTTTGTTTCCAATCTTTTATTTCTGTTGCCGTAAGAATTGATTGAAACCAATAGTATGTTAATTACAAAGACTTCATTGGTTGAAAACGTTCCAAATGAACACTATTAAGCACCAACTTCTCTAGTAAAGACTACCTTAAAACTAAAATTTATTTTAATCACTTTTATCCTAATTCCATTTAGAATAGATAAAATTTGTTTAGATAAAATTAATTTAGATAAAGAGCACTGGGTTTCTCTCTCATCTCATCCTGATTCAGATTGTATTAAACAACAGAATTTTTCAACTATTCCTTACCAAGAGAAACATACGAGTTAACATCAACAATTCTAATAAATTATTAGGAAAACTCCTTATATATCCTCTTGCTCTACTTGCCTCAGTTAAAAGCCAAATTTTTCATTGCTAATTATGTGTGTGTGTGCATGTGTGTGTGTGTATGTGTGCGTATGTATGCATGCGTATGTGCGTGTGTGTAACTCTTACATGGCAATTACCTTCCTAGATACTCAAAATAATAGGTACTTGAAATCCATTAATTAATAATAAACTATAATAGCAACTTACTTTGTGACCTTTTTAAATGTTTTGACCACACCTATATGTTTCTACAATGTTCAACATTATAAATTATAAACTTATTGTTAATAACCATATGTAAGTCAATTGCTCCATTTAGCATTGTTTAGGCACTAATGTATATAATTTAAAGCATAGGAAGCAACTACAAATGAGTTGATAATTTTAACAAAAATATGTTGCTTTCATTTACATATGCACTAAGCATTAAAACCAATATATTACAGTAACAGAATCCCTAACATTTACAGATAACAACTCATAATAGGTTTGTGTTTTGTGACTGTATTAAAGTATCTCTAATTCTTCCATCTCTTATCTTATAGGAAATAAACGACGTGGACGTACAGGAACTTGTAAGAAGGTCAATTGGAAGGTTAACGATTATTCGGCAGACATTTCCAGTTCCCCAGAACATAAGTCAGCGGTGTTTCCGTGGCAACCATCGAATATCTTCAACATTGTGTGATCCAAAGGATCCATTTGCTCAGAATATGGAGGTATATTATAAATGACAGGATATTTCTTCCAGGGTGCTTTGTTGGGCAATTGCAAGGAGAGCTTTATGAGTTGCATTGGATTCAGAATTATACGTGTTATTTCTGAACAATTCTCCTCCAGCAATTTCATTAAGTCTAATGGGGAGAAAGTGCTAAGAATTTGCGTCCTTGTTCTTTTTGATCTCATTATAGAAAAATTTCTACTTGCTTAATAAAAAAATATAATAAGTAAAGGTTATTTTCTTCTAAACAAGTAGGTCCATAACATTTCCCACAGGAGAATTTGTAATTGGTACTCCTTTTTCCAAACTCTAAATTATTAAACTAATAAATGTGCTTGACTTTTCTGGCCTAAGAAGGACATAGATATTTATTCTTTTTAAAAAGATTGGTCTCCAGTTTGAATAACTCCAACAAAAAAAATTAGATATGAAAAAAGTGCTGTAGCATTGTATGGTCATATCCAACTCCGAGAGGATATAGCTGAAACCTTCAGCATCCAGAATACAACAAAGAATTTGAAAGATATAAATAAAATCTCTGAACAGCGAAACAGAGAACACCAAGTCCCTGTAGCTTACTCATAAGAATGCCCTTTAAATACTTACTTGAAGCCTATTTCTTTTTCTTAAGAAAAAGCCTCTGTGGTTTTTTTTTCCCTTTGCACTGGAGATCTCAATATGTCAATCTGAAGGGGGTGTTACACAAAGCAGGCACACAGGACAACAGCAGGGAGCCTTAAGGAGCCCTCTTAAGCAAGATACAGGGGAAAAAAATCAATCAGATAAACTAACTCATATAACCTGTCAGTATAGGACTCTTCCTGCAAAAACAAATCTGTGCCATAAAACAACTCCTAAAGGTATCACTGCAGTATAATGCTAGCATATAAGTTAATATTTAAACAATAACCCTGAGATATTAGCAAATATTAAAGTCATGGCCAATCTTAGAAGTGAGCAAAACCTAATATATTTTAGAAACTTGTTCTTTAAAATATTTACCATAGGAAACATTTTAGTACTTAGAGATTTTCAGTTTTAACAGTTTGGAAATATAACCCTAGGAAAACTAGTTCCTCTCTAATAATACTAGATAAATAAGGTGCTTTTGCAAAACTAATCTGAAAAATAACCCCACAACCTCCCTATCCTTAGTCACCTTTGAATTTTTAAAAAAGGATTTGCCATTTATCCAACCATTTCTTCTAATTACTATCACTGTAGTACGTGGACTGGCTCCAGGATCATTACCCTGTAACTTTCTGTTGCCTACTAGATTTTAAGCTCCTTTAGAATAGGTCCTTTCCATGGCCAAGTGCAGTGGCTACACCTACAATCCCAGCAATCTGGGAGGTCAAGGGGGAGAATCACTTGAACCCAGAAGTTTGAGAACAGCCTGGGCAGCATGGCAAAACCCCATCTCTGAAAAAAAATAATAATAATTAGCCAGGTGTGGTGGTATCCTCCTGTAGTACCAGCTACTCAGGAGGCTGAGGTGGGAGAATCACCTGAGCCCTAGAGGTCGAGGCTGCAGTGAGCCAAGACTGTGCTACTGCACTCCAGCCTCCAGCCTGGGTTTCAAAGTGAGTCCCTATTTCAAAATAAATAGATATGTCCCTTCAAGAACCCAGCATCATAAGTACTCATAACGTGCTTCTCTACCATTTCCTCCATCATAATTACCACAGTGCTTTGGATCTGTATGAATATATATGTTTGAATGTAATTAAGGAGAAGGCAATAGTCAAAGTAAATCTTCTGAAACCTTAACAACATCTCTTTAAATTTCAGTTCCACCTTTATCTATATGTGTATTAGTTCATTCTCACACTGCCATAAAGTACAGGGAAGAGGTTTAATTTACTCACAGTTCCTCAGGGCAGGGAAGCCTCAGGAAACTTACATTCGTGGTGAAAGGGGAAGCAAACATGTCCTTCCTCACATTGCAGCAGGTAAGACAAGTGCTGAGCAAAAGGGGGAAAAGCCGCTTATAAAACCATCAGATCTTGTGAAAACTCACTACTATCATGAGAATAGCAAACGGATAATCATCCCCATCATTTGATGACCTCCCACCAGGTCCCTCTTATGATACATGGGAATTATGGGAACTACAATTCAAGATGAGATTTGGATTGGGACACAGCCAAACCATATCAATATGCTTATAATGTCCCATGTTTGCATTTTAACTGGTCATGGATATAATTGATGTGAAAATGATAGAATTCTAAATAGAAAAAAAAGAAAGAATTTTGATTTAGAAAATTATAAAATATTAAAAGTTGTTTTTGTTAAAAGAAGTATCAGGAAATGAAATACAAACTTAAGAAAAATTATTGACTGTGTCATTTAGGGACAGCAGAAATTATTTTACAGCATATTTGCCTAACAACATAATCTTTCCATTTCAGTTGATGAGGACTTCAATATCTGTGAACAAATATTTTATTTATGTCTATATTCCTAATCTTACCTGAAACAATAAAGTATGGGGAAGCACCAACTTCCTCCTGACTCATACCTTCATCTTGGTCCTGTCAAACCCACAGATGGAAGAAAACAAGAAAACTACTTTTGCGTTGAGGATTTGTTACATGTGAACATCCCTCTTATGTGTGATAGAATTTGATCTCTAGACTGTTACCTATTTTAATATACATAGAGAAGTAAAATTTAGAAAAAACAGAAAATGCATTTCACAAATTTTTTAATTAGTGTCCAAAGACTGAAACCCAGGATTAGCTTAAGTTGCAAAATAAATATTAAAGAACACCTTTTAACTAGAAAATGGTGTTTTTGCAACATATGTAACAAGCAGGAAGTGATCCATTTACTGCTTAGTGGAACTAATGTTAGTTTGGCTGCTAATGGAGAGAAAACAGAAACATTCTAATACTTTGGCTCCTTTCTCCATCTAAGAAAAATTGTCTTCAAATTGGGAAGGTTAGAGTAAAATTCATTAAAATAAAATATTCCACTGGTTCAGAAGGAGCAGGGAGATAGCAAGAGTAGGGGCACTGCTTTGAATTAGGCTTGCCAAATAATTGCTCAGAGTAGCCAATCAGCCAGCAGGAACGATCAAAATATGATAGCTCAGAAATACTGGAGAAACACTTAGGAAGAGGACCAAGGTACAAGAGATTGGTGTATTGTCCCAATTACTGAAAGGAAGGAAAAAAGATTCTCATGGAGTTTAGCATATTAAATGTTACTATGTAGATAAACTGTAGAATATATTATTAAATCAATGGTTTGGAGTACCTCAGATAAGACAACAGGGCTTCCTTAAAAACAAACACTGCCAAACTAAGCCTTTATTTATAATTTTTTTTTTTTTTTTAGATTGGGAGAATGTCATAAATCTATGTGTTACATGTTGATTTTTATGTGGTGTTTGACAAATTTTTACCTGAAATCCTTAGGAAAGATATTGAAAAGTCTTGACAGAGTGATGACACTGAAACATTTTCACCAAAGGGTTCCTAAAGGCAGAAGATAGTGAACACTCTGGCCTCAGATAGAAAGCAAAATAAAGCTCGAAAATATTTAAGTCTCATTATTACCTTTAAAAGTTATAACATTTGTGTATATACAATTAAAAGTAATACTTCAAATTATTTGCCAATTAAACTAGTTGTTTTTCTCCAAATATTCAAACAAAATTGATATCTAAATAAATCAATCAAATCTTCAAGCAATATTGATATGACTAGAATATGCCTTAGATGTATTCGGTGGCTTTGAGTACTTCCTGATATCCACAACCTACCACCAGGGTTTCTTTTGTCCAGAGTTTGAGGATTGTAGAACCAGATGAATATTCAAACTGCAGTGATAAACATTCTATTCCTGAAATGCAAGGAACTGTCTATGGTCATTCACAAGATTCTATTCTTGGACCTAATATTTTTAAAATGTCTATCACTACGTGAATGAAGATGAATAAAACATGCCTATCAAATTTGTAAATGGCATAAAGCTAGAAGAGAAAGCTTATGTTGTATTAGATAATCAAGTTCCAAATTGTTAGTGTTGACTGAATAATAAGCCTAAATTTGAAAAAGCACAGATAAAGTATAGGTTCAAAATCAATTACATGAAGAATCCTGGTTTGACAGCTGTTCAGATCCCTTAAGTTGAAGGTAAATTCAGTGTGTGTATCACACAAATCATATTTGCTGTAACTATTTTAATATAATCGTGGTCTCTATGTCAGAAGAATTTTGCTAAGATAAAGAGATCTAATGTCTTACACTATTCTCTCCTAGTCAGATCACATCTGTAATAATGTGTCAATTCTGGATACTAAATTTTTAACAGAAACATTGAAACACAAGAGAAAGACAGAGAAAGAGATCTAAGATGATCAGCCTAGAAACGATACCAGGTGATGAAAACTAAAAGAAAGATATCTCAAAGCAAGCCACAGATGGTGTCAAATATTGAAAGCTTGTCATGTAGAGGAGGTGAGTGTGGAGATTTGGTGATGTCAAAGAATAAGTGTAGTGCCAGTAAGGTAGGGAGAAATGATTGGTCATATGTGACATACTGGAGTCTATGATTTTAGAGGTGATGTATGTTTCTGTCCAGTAAATGGTCATTTGTGTTGGTTGAGGCCTAAGTAGAAGTGAAGATCATCTGTACAGAAATTGAAGTGACCTTTTAAAATGATGAGAGATAGTTTGGTATTATTGTGAAGGAGGAGTCAAAGGCCTTACAAATAAAATAAAATGACCAAAAGATCAGTTAATGATGACAGAAAAAAGCAATAAAGTGTAGCATAGGAAAGAGTGTGAAGCTCAAAGAATGGGCACTTGCCTGCAAAAGAAAAAGTGTCAGATTAGGAGGGGTAATGAAAAGCTCAGAGAATATTACCACCACTTCTTGATCCTGCAGTTTGGAATGTGGACAAATGAGGAGACGTAGTCATTTATTGAAAATGCCTGTCATATAACAGGTATGAAGCACTCACCTTTAAGACTAGCATAGATGCTCAAAATACATGCCTCAGGGTCTGCAAAAGAGAATGTGCCCCAGCAGTGTCAGGTTTAGATAGAACCCAGGTTACCAGATTTTTCGTGTCTCAACGTCTGCCAAACACACCTAGCTTTAAAATTGACTTTCTTTTTTTCTCCTCTCTCCATCCTTCGTCTTCTTTTACTTGACAACTGTTTATCAAAACCCAAATATGTGCTAGGCTCTAGGCTAAGTCTAAGAGAAATAAATTACGGGGAAAAATGGAAGAGAAAAGATGTACAGTATGAGTCCCCATCCAGGAGGAATTTATTTTTTTGTGGAAAAGGTAGATTTAAAAAAGAATTTAGTATTCTGATATGTTTCAAAGACGTATGCACTGTGTGTTCCGGTAGATGAAAAGAGGTGCTCAACCTTGTGTAGGATAAGGAAAGAAAATCAGAAGTTGGCAGGGTAGGATTCTCCTAGCATGTAAGCTTTGAACCAAATATTGAGAAATGTTAACTAGTTGGAGAAAGGTAAGGAGATAGCGAGGGATGCTACCCCAACAATCTTTTTTAAAAAAAAATATATATATATATATATATATTTTTTTTTTTATTATACTTTCAGTTCTAGGGTACATGTGCACAATGTGCAGGTTTGTTACATACGTAAACATGTGCCATATTGGTGTGCTGCACCCATTAACTTGTCATTTACATTAGGTATATCTTCTAATGCTATCCCTCACCCCTCCCCCAACCCCACAACAGGCCCCGGTGTGTGATGTTCCCCATCCTGTGTCCAGGTGTTCTCATTGTTCAATTCCCACCTATGAGTGAGAACATGCGGTGTTTGGTTTTTTGTCCTTGTGATAGTTTGCTGAGAATGATGGTTTCCAGCTGCATCCATGTCCCTAAAAAGGACATGAACTCATCATTTTTTATGGCTACATAATATTCCATGGTGTATATGTGCCACATTTTCTAAAGACACATGCACACGTATGTTTATTGCGGCACTACTCACAATAGCAAAGACTTGGAACCAACCCAAATGTCCATCAATGATACCCCAACAATCTTAAATACACGTTCACCAAAGGGAAGAGTAAAATAAAGCTAGAAAAGTAAGAGGAAGCAAGTTTCAGGCAGTAGAACCAGGAGGGGTTAGGAAAGGCCAGAAGGTTGTGTATTATTTTGATTTCCCTGGACATGTATCCTTCATGTAACTTCTATATTTTCCTGTTGGGTCTTTACTGCCTAATTCTAACCTGAATGTTGATTCATGGACTAGTTTTAGCTGTATAGCAGACTTCAGCCATTCTTTTGTAGTCTATCTAGTAATTATCAGGCAAAATGGGGAGTGGCTGGGATAGGGAGTGAAAATAGCCAGTCCTAATACTTCCTTATGAAGGACAAACTTGTATTGCACATAATGCATTGAGTGTTCAATGTCTCTTCAAAAAAGGCCTACGAGTATTATACATATAAAATGATATTTAACAAACACAAAGGATTGAAGATTTACATGGTATGTAAAAGAAAACTCACAAGGCAGTGTTAGGAAGTTCTTATTAAAAGCTGTGCATTGCATCAGACTCTAATTATCTCAATAGCCAAAGCTTAGTACCATTCTGTGATGTGGGTAGACTATTTTAAAAATTTCCTCCATGATTAATTATAACCCGAGGACAATCCATATAGTCTCCTGTATGTTTTCAGGAAAAACCGTGATAACAATATACTTTCAAAAATCTGAAAAACACAAATGCTTTAAGATGGAATTAATTTTCATCACTACATTGATTCCTCATTTTTTAAATTTTATATAGAGTTTTTCCTTCAGAGGAAATATAACATTAAGCAGCTTTTATTGACCTAGGATTCCTTTTGGTATTATGTTTTCCAAAAAATTTTTAACTTCTTTGAAAAATAAGCACCTTTGGTGATTAATTGACAGTATAAATAGTAGTTCTGGTGAAACTTAATTGTAAGAATACAATTAAACCTTAGCAAAAAATTGGCTATAATTTATTTTTCAATCTATGTAGAAAGAAGTTAATAACATGGTTGTTTCAGAAGAAGAAAGTGTTAATGTAAACACACATTCACAAACAGTTAATAGTTTATGGTATTTGTGAAATCAATGAATTGTAATGCATGTGTATACCTGTATAATTTTGTATAGATCCTTGATCACTATAATACATATAAATGATTGTGTTCTTTCATTATTTCATTTAAGAATCTCCATATACACAAACATACACACAGTAGACTACTTCTTTTTTAGGTACCTATGACATTCACATATGAAATCAAGTTGATATTTTTCCATCTGAATAACTAGAATGCAAAAACTTAACATATTCAGAAAATGTATTATTCAGTTTGCCCTTCCAATCTTAAACCCTTAGATTCTTACCTCCTCAGAGAGAAATAAGGGCCAATGATTTTCTAAGGTCTAACACTAACAGCCTTATCTCTGTCGAAATTTCTTTCTTTCTTTTTTTAATCTTCTCTTTCACACCTAAATAAGCTGAAAAAGCAATTGAGGCATACAATCAGACAAGACTTCATTCTCAATGACAAAATTGCCCAGGAAATGACAAAAGAAACCTTCTGCTTAATAACCCAGTAAACCAGCCATGTATGACATGAACAGAAGCAGTTGAGACAATTATTTTTTTTCCTTATTCTTGATGACTGGTGTCAATGATTCTGATGATCACTTTCTAATGTCTTTTCAGATTTCCAACCTTTACATATATGACACGGTGCTTCTGCTTGCTAATGCTTTTCATAAGAAGCTGGAGGACCGAAAGTGGCACAGCATGGCAAGTCTGTCATGTATCAGAAAGAACTCAAAGCCCTGGCAGGGTGGGCGCTCCATGTTGGAGACCATCAAGAAGGTAACTTCTTAATTTTCATGTAAAAAGGATATGGTAAATAATTATTTGACATATTTTAGAAAAAGGGTTTCCTCTTTAATATTTCTACAAATTCTAAGCACAAAACAGTGTAATGGGGAAATTAAATATTGAAAAAGAAAAAAGGTGAGAGAGTCATCAACATATAAAAAGGGGAGGCTTCCTTATTTATTTATAAGGGAATTTTAAGCAAGTAAAAAAAATTGTGGTTGAGATATACCGACTTGACTATGTCATTAGCATTAGAGATACTGAAATTGTTTTGGTGCCTGTCGCAAAATACAAAAGGCTTTTAAAAAAACACACGCCATCCACTAAAAAAATTAACAGTAGACTTAATTAGCACTTTTTCAGTTAGATAATATACATGGTAAGACACTGGATGTGATGGCCTTTAATTTATCTCATGATAAGGATAGGATTCATAAGTAGATAATATGTTGCAGCATTTGTGAACTATTTGGGGTAACTGATTGCATTATTCTTCTTCACTGTCAATGTGTTGCTTATTCCAGCTGTGAATCTGTTTGGCTTAGCTACCTGTTCCATTCCCAGAAGGCAGTTTATGTTGTTTAGCTCCTCTCAGTGGTATAAGCATTCTGCAGTTTATTAGACTCTTTGTCATGTCATCCTTCTTGACATTTTCCATTTGTCTTGTACCGCCTCTTGGATTTAAAATGAAATGATTAATAAAACAAACAAATTCTCCTATACCCTTTACACAAAGGAGACAGACATTTGGAAGTTTATATTCTGTATTTTACCCATCCTTTTTCTTTCTGCATGTATTTTCCTTTCTTTCCTGAAACCCAAAGAAAAATAGCTAGTCAAATGAAATATAAATGCCCTTAAAAAGTCAGAGTAAAATATAAAAATTTAATATTAGAAGTGAACTAGGTGTACAAAAACTAGAAGTAGAGGAAATAAATATTTTAAATAGAGAATAGCCTGGATCTTTCTCTTGGTACTTGTATCAGTCCCTTTTCTGCTGTTCTAACTGATTACCACAAATTGGGAAATATATAAAAAATGGAAGTTTTTTGGCTTATGATTCTCAAGGCTGGGAAGTCCAAGACCATGGCACCCACATCTGGAGAGGGTCATCTCATGGCAGAAGAGCATCACATGCTGAGCAGCTGCACAAGATAGAGCGAAAAAGGGGGCCAAGACTTCCTGGATAACTAATCCACTCCCATTATATGGGCATTAATCTATTTACGAGGTGACATCCTCATGATCTAATCACCTCAATGTCCCCATCCTTAATACCATTGCAATAGCAATTAAGTTTCAATGTGAGTTTAGGAGGGGACACTAAAATCATAGTATTCCATCCTTTGACCCCCAATACTCATGTCCCTCTCACATATAAAATATATTCATTCTATCCCTATAGTTCCAAAAGTTTTAACTTGTTTCAGCATTAACTCAAAAGTCCACATTTCAGAGTCTTATTTAAATCAGATATGGAAGAGACTCACATGATTCATCATGACGCAAATTTCTGCCAGCTGTGAAACTATGAATTCAAAACTGATTATCTACTTCCAAAATGCAATGGTGGGACAGTCATAGGATAGACATTTCTATTCCAAAACAGAGAAATAGGCAAGAAAAGAACAATAACTGGTCCTAAGTAAGTCTAAAACCCAACACGAAAAATAATATTAAGTCATAAAGCCAAGAAACAATATCCTTTTACACCATGTCCTCATTTCTGGATACGCTGAGACAGGGATTGGGCCCGCAAGGCCTCAGGCAACCCTGCTCCCAGGGCTTTGCTGGACCCAGCTTCTGCAGCTTTCACAGGTCAGAGTCACACGCCGTTTTAGTCCTACAGTTCTGTGGTCTTAGGGATGGTCCCACTTCCATAGCTCCAGTAGTCATTGCCCTAGTGGAAACTCTTTGTGGCAAGTCCAAACCCACATTTTTACTCAACATTGTCTTAGTACGGGCTCTCTGTGGTGGTTTGACCCTGGAGACAAGTCTCTGCCTGGGTCTTCATGCTCTTTGTGACATCCTTGGAAATTTTAGTGGAGGAACCCATAGCCAGAGTTCTTACACTGTATGCCTGAAGGTGTAACACCATATTGATGATACCACAGCTTACCACTTGCACTCTGCAGAATGACAGCCCAAGCTTTACCTGGGTCCACTTGAGCCACAACTAGGGCAGGTGAAGAATGTTACACTGGAATAAGGGGAGAAGAGTTGCTAGGTGGCTGGACAGGGAGCCCATGATGAGTGCCTTGGGCATATCCCCAGAAATCATTTTGCCTTCCGAGAGACTGTGAGGGCAGCAGCAGCTTCAAAGACTTTTGAAATTCCTTTTAAATCTTTCTCCTATTGTCCTGATAAATAGCACATCGCTCCTTTGTAGCCATGTTAATATCTTTAGCAAATAGTACTTGACTGCACCCTTGATATTCTCTCCTTAATATTTTATATATATATATAAATTTTTTTTGACAGTCTCGCACAGGCTGGAGTGCAGTGGTGCAATCTCAGCTCACTACAGCCTCTGCCTCCCGGGTTCAAGCGATTCTCCAGCCCCAGCCTCCTGAGTAGCTGGGACTACAGCCACATGCCACCACACCTGGCTAATTTTTTGTATTTTTAGTAGAGACGGGGTTTCATCATGTTGGCCAGGCTGTTCTTGATCTCCTGACCTCATGATCTGCCTGCCTCAGCCTCCCAAAGTGCTAGGATTACAGGTGTGAGCCACCATGCCTGTCCCTGAACATACGTTTTCACTCTTTACATAGCCACCCTGTAAGTTTTTCAGATTTTTTGTCTGCTTCTCTCTTTAATATAAAATCTATCTTTAAGTCGTTTATTTTTCTCACATCTTATTATGTTATGTACAGGTAAAAGTAGCCAGGCAGAAGCCTGAATGCTCTGCTGTTTAGAAATTTCTTCAACCAGATATTCTAGTTCATTGCCCCTAAGTTCTGAATTCTACAAAGTCCTAGAATATGGCCACAATTCAGCCAGGGTGTTTGTTACTTTATAGCAAGGATGGCTTTCAATCCAGTTTCCAATACCCTATTACTAATTTCTGTCTGAGACCTCACCAGAATGTCCTTTTCTCTCCGTATTTTTATGAGTATTCTGGTCACAACAAATTAAATAAACTCTTAAGAAGATTCAGACTTTCTCTACAGCTCTCCTCTTCCAAGTCCTCACTAGAATTGTTCTTAAAGCTCTATTCACAGCAGTACAGTTTTTTTGCTAGTCTGATCCTTCAAATTCTTCAAGCCTCTACCTTTATGCAGTTCCAAAGTCACTTCCCCATATTCAGGTATTTATTATAACAACAGCTCCACTTATTGGTACCAGTTTTCTCTCTTAATTTGTCTTCTGCTGCTAGAATACCATGGACTTCGTAATTTATTAAGAACAGAAATTTATTTGGCACACAGTTCTGGAACTGGGAAATCCAAGGGCTTGGAGCTGGCATCTGATAAGGGTTATCCTAGGTGAAAGGACACCACATGGCAAGCAAGCGCATGAGACAGAGACAAAAAGGGGACCAAACTCTTGTGACAGTTAACCCATTATTGTTATTAATGCAATAACAGCATTAATCCGTTCATGAAGGCAAAACTCTCATGATCTATTTATCTCTTAAAGTTTCTACTTCTCAATACCATTACAATGGCAATTGCATTTCAAGATGAGTTTTGGTGGGGATTTCAAACCATAGTAATGCTGTGTCTTCTTTGCCAAGGATAATTTTAATGAGAATTTTGGCTGTTATCAACAAAAGTACTTGAGAATTAAAAGTATTGAATATATTGGCAGAGAAAGACTTTTCAACTGAAAAATGAATAAGTCTAATCTAGCCTCAAGGTGTTGCCAAAATCTTCCAGCCTTATCTATGTAGAGAGCTGGCAGGTATAAATCCAAGGGAGGTTGTTGAACATGATTCTAATCCTGCCAATTTATTAATTCATGGTTTGGCTAGGATGCAGGAACCTGAATATATTTCTTCTTCTGAAGCTTTCATACCAAGACAAAATAATAGTTTAGGAGGTTGCTTAGAAAACACTTTAGTGAGAGGATCAGGAGGAAGGAAAGAGAGACACCATAATATGTCAGTATTTTTCATGTAGAAATTCAATATATAAGATATTGCTGTTAGAAAATTTATAACCAAAACGATTATTTAATACAATAATTATGAAATTTTATTTTGTGGGACTATGTGTACATTTGTCCCTGTCAGCTTCTGCCTCAGTGTCACATTTTAAAGAAATATATCCATTCTTTGTGTCAAGAAACTCAGTTTGAATAATGTACATGATTACAAATGTTCAGTTTTATATTTTTGTCTCACATTTCAAACTGACTTTAAAAATGGATTTTTAAAAAAAAAATTGGATTACTTTTTGCATCATATGAGTGTTTTTGGTCACCTATTTAGATGTCAATGCTGGTGATACTCCACACATTAAGTGAGAAAGAAAGTTCATTACTCACATAGAGACTCCCAGGAAGAGCAGAATGGCCCCAGACAGATTCAGGCTGGTTTGGACAAAACAGAGGGAGAGGCCTGGGCCTTTTTGTTGACTAGGGGTTAGGGCTGGCAAAAGGTTCCCACTCATGCGGGCTGGAGATTTGAGAAGCTCAAGTTTCCTACAGGTGTCAAATAAGTAGATGTAGGATGGCCTTTCTTAATCAGACTGTACAGATGTGGGGCCAAAGAAAGGGAGGGTAAGGCTTAAAAAGTAGTCAGCAGCCAGCAACACAAATGAGGTCAGGCTGTTTATTATGATGGGAATATTCTAGTGTTGAAATTTTTAATTACATTCAAATAAATACAAAATGCCTATATTAAGGGCACGCTACATACACATTAAAAATCTGTGTGCTGCTGCACAAAGTACAAGCAAGAAGAGAACAAGTTTCTCTCCCTAAATTAATTTCTATTCTTATTATGGGGAATGAAACAAAAGAATTAAAAATAATGTCATTGACATAGTAGTATAAATGTCTAGTAATGGGCAAGGTTTCTGTTTCTCAGGTACTCTTGTGTACCTGAGCTTTATAATATATTATATGAATTGGTAGAATAAGTGCCTCCTCATTTTCATTCTTTTTTAAAAAATTAGCAGTTAATGCTTGCCTGTTTATTCCTGCCAAATATTATCAGCAGCCCTGTGCCATTGTTATTTACGTGGATGTTGTATGACATTTTTGAAGGAATTATAGTTTTAAAAATATTGAGTCTTTCCATCTATAACATGGCATCTATCCATATAGTTAGCTTTTTGTAATCCTGATTAAAGATTTATAGTGTTCTTCACACATATTTTCATTCTATTTATTTCTAAACTTTAATAGGATGTGTGTGTATGCATGTGTGTGTGTGTGTGCATGGTATCATAAATGAGATATGTTCCATTAGATTTTCAAACTGGTTATTGTAGGTATTAAAAGAAGATATTGATGTTTCATATATTTTTTGACTGACCTGATCAACTTTCCAAACTTAATTACTGGTTCTCTTGTATTTTTCAAATATACATTGATATCATTGTCAAATAAAATTAATCACTCCAATTCTAATACTTTACGTATTGGCATAGACTTAAAAAGCAGCATGCAACAAGTATACTCTTAAACATACCAGGAGCATTATCTGAAAAGAGGATTTTAAAAAATTTTGTAATGAAAGTATTCTTCTATTTTTGTTTTATTATATTATGTAATTAAGTTGTTTTTATTAGTAACTTGTACAGTTATAGAGTAGCAAGTCACAGTAAAGTTAATCTAACCTTTTTACTCTATTTTTAGGTGTACAGAACCGAAATTCAGAAAAATTAAATGATGTACTAAGTGTTGCATAGCTAATTAATTTTAAATACCAGGTTTTTTGGTTTCTAATTTGGTGTCTGTGTACTTTACCATTTACCATTTTTCTTGTTCATGGCAATCATTTTTATTCACTCCTGTCAAAGTCACTTGGCTAAACATGCACACCAAGAAATCATGGGAATAAACACCCTCAATTAATATTATATAAACCCTATTTAAGTTTTAATATGGCTTGTTTTTCAGTCTTTAGTTTATTATGACAAGCTACATTGTTGTAGCTTCTCATGAAAACTATATTTATATATTGGGAAAGAGTTTTCATGTAGTATAATTTAATTTGTTAGTGTTATGTAACCTAGAGCAAGCTTTCAAACTTTTTAACTATATAAATACAATCAATAAATTTGAGCTGTTCTGAAAAAAAGTAGGAGAGGATTTCCAGAGACACCCACCACAATCAGCTCTTAGAGCTACAATTTGAAAACCACTCCCCTGGGGTATTTATAAATCAATTTGCCCAGTGCAGATCTACCTTCTTGGAATAGTGCCATGTCATTGCAACACGAGTAGCCTGCTTTTATTTACAGAAGTGTACTATATTTAAATAGAAATCATTTTTCATTTTTTTCTTAGTGTTAATATTTTTAATACCGAAACAATTTTCAACAGGGCAATTCATTCATGTATTAATCACTCTTTTAACAGGTATTTATCAAATTTCTATATTATAGAATGTACTGTGCAAACTCATTTATGGAATTACCCCGCACCCCCTGCCAAAAAAAAAAAAAAAAGAAATTTAGAGGCCAGTAGTGAATATTGACTAACTATACAAAGAGCTACACTCTAAGGCCAGAAACAACAAAAAGACCCAAATGTGGTAAATATAGGATACTGTAGAATCTTAGAGAAGAGTGTAATGTGCTGTGGTACATACTGAGATACTTGCTTCACAGCCAAGAAAGACATCTGAGCCTCCGTTCAGGAATTGCCATGGACGGGAATTGTTCCACCCTCTTTCTAGGGGCAGCATGAATCCAATGAACAGTCATTGCAAAACTAGAAATGTCTAAGTTCATTTCTTCAGGGGACAAATATGAAGGGTTATCTACAGACTAGTACATTGGATGATCTAAACTGGTATTGTATTTGCATCAAACTTTCATCTCTTCCTCTGTCCAGTCCCTCTTCCCTCACTCCATTGCAAGTGCTCTCTCAGTAGCACTTCAAATAAACCTTCTGCATACAAGCAAATCTCCATCTCATACCTGTTTCCTTGAGAACCCAACTTAGAAAATAGATTAGAAATATTTGCGTGGAACTGATAGCATCTTAATCGAAATTTGAAAACTAGCAGGCTTAGGATATATAAAGCTATGGAAGGAGGATATTTCAGGTGGTAGAATGCTGTAGCTGATATATCTATTAGACTAAATCATTTGTACAGTGACAAAAGTTGATTACCAGAGTGCAGAGAACACATAAAATTGTTTTGACTGGAAAGTGATTTAGGAAAAAAATTATTTTGTGGGTAAATGTAAGACACTAAATAATTTTTGGATAAAATCAGACCTGAATTTTAGAACACCTTTACCTCTTTTATTTAATTTTTTTAAAAGCTAAGAAAAATCTTAGATTCAAAATTATGTGATTGCACATAAAATCACTGGACATTTTCTATGTATTCTATATTAGTAAGTGAACTAAAATGTAATAGATCTTTAAATCAAATTCTTTTGCATTGTCTTAATTGACCAATTTCTGTTAAAATTTTTGTAATTATTTTTAATATGGAATGTGGGAAAATAGAAAATATCAGTTTATGCAATATGTCAAATATTTAAGTACCAGTACATTTTCTTATATTGATATATGTTGAGCCCAACATATATCAATATGATATCTGATAGAGTTATCTTGATATATGTTGATATCTCAAAAAGTATTTTTTGAAATGATAAAAATATTGAAATTATACCATTTCTTACATGGTAATTTATTCATTCAACAATTATTTATTGAATGCTACCATATGTTGTACCATAAGATCAGAGAATAAGGAAGGAAAATAGAAATATCAAAAATAATTACAAGCATGATTTGTTCTACAAAAGGAGAAATACCAAGTGTTCTAGAAATATGTCATTGGAGGGCCTACTTAGGCCTGAGAGTGATAGATAAGTGGAAACGTTTAGGCTAAGTATGCATTAGCCAAGAAAGGAAAATGAAGAGTATTCCAGGAAAGGGGAAGGAAGAATGCCTCATGCAAATGAAATAGAATGTTTCTAGGCTTGTAGGAAAGAGAGCTTAACACATTGAAGCATCTGAAATAAGCCCAAGGCAGCCAGAATAGAGACATGGCTTCTAATTAGCTAAAAGGGGGAAAGACCATCAAGGGTTTGAAAAACGATGTTGAAATTTCCAAATTTTATTCAAGGAATAACATGACACTGAAGGATTATTATTATTATTATTTTTTATTTTTTATTTTTTGAGATGGAGTCTCGCTGTGTCATTCAGGCTGGGGTACAGTGGTGTGATCTCAGCTCACTGCAACCTCTGCCTCCTGGGTTCAAAGTGATTCTTCTGCTTCAACCTCCTGAGTAGCTGGGATTACAGGCGCGCACCACCACACCTGGCTAATTTTTGTATTTTTAGTAGAGACAGGGTTTCACCATGTTGGGCAGAGTGGTCTCGAACTCCTGACCTCAGGTGATCCATCTGTCTTGGCCTTCCAAAGTGCTGGAATTACAGGTGTGAGCCACCACACCCAGCCGACACTGAGGTATTTTAAACAGGGTGGTGATAAAATCAGATTATCCCATGCTTGCCAAGTAGAGAATTCTGCAACCGCCATTGAACCAGACTGACTGCATGACAGAACACCAATTAAGAGGCTAATCCTCTTACTTAGAGAGGACCTGGTTAGGTTGTGGGCCATGGGATGGATAGAAGTAGATATCCTTGAGGATATTTACAGGATTGAAATAAGATTTGGTGATTTAATAAGTGTGTGAGGAAGACAAAGATTAAAATAATGATTCCTAGGTTAATGGTTGGGACAAAATGAACTCTAATAAGTTGTCATGTTTGGTTTTGTGGCCTTTTAAAAAGTCTGCATACTTAGAGAAATGGAGACATTACTTTTTGTTTAAAGCACTATGTATCGTTTAGAATTTACAAATCTGAAGGAAAGAGAGAGAATTTAGGAAAACATAATCTGGCTTACCACAAACAGTATTGTCTTGAAATATAAGGTAGCCTTTTTACAAAAATGTGTGCAAATAAACTTTTTGTCATGGGGATTTAAAAACTGTCATCCATGCTCTCGGAATAGGCCTCTTGTCAATTCACCAAGATACACTCCAGCTTCAGGTCATTTTAATCATAAAGTAGGTAAACTGGAATAGATTTAATTTAATTCAGTTCAACATGCCCTTCTGAGCAATTCTCTCTATATAATATGTTATATTGAACACACAGTTTACATAGTCCAAAGGAAAAAATACGAGACACAAGATGAAGGTTTCAGTTTGGGCTCCTCAGTTAACCGGTTGAGTTAGGGCCTAAGGGTCCCCTAAGATGGAGACAGCATGATCACAATGCTTGTAACTTCCTGTTTACTTCTCAGCTGGCTGTGGGTCTCTATTATGAATGACTATTTGAGTGTATATGTATATATGCAATATATGTATATATACACACACGTAATGTTACATGGCAACTCTAATTTTCCTAGATATTTCACACAAACTAGATTCTTTGTATTTGTCGTCCTCTTTTTTTTTGTTTGCATCTTGTATCTTAGTTTCTATTTACCCATAAAAATATTTGTTTGTTGGGTAGAAAATGTGGTATTTTTCTGGTTAGGGGTTTTTCTCTCTGAACCTGATGCTGATGAAACATGAAGGCATCAGGGCTCCCTGCTGAGTCTGGCACCTCCCAGAGTATTCACTGCCTTGCTGGGCCCATGCTTATATTAACAGATTATCCTTGGTTACCACACACATCTGCAGGTTACAAGGAACCTAGAAATATGTATAAGGAAATTAGACGAGTATGATAAATATTTGATGTCCCACGTGATCCTCCAAAAGTATCTCTTAAGTTCCTTTGCCATTTCAAGCGTAGGAAAAGATCCTTCATCATAAACAGAATGACATAAAGTCTCAGTAATTTTTTTTTTACTTTTTCCCCAACTTTTCCTAGCCATAGGTGAATAATACATTTTGCCTTTTAGAAACTCATTGTCCAGTGGTAAATTATTCTCAACCTCTGATTCTCTTCTTTTAATTTTTCTACTCTTTGCTCTCTATATTTGATGTCCACTGGTATTTCTATATCAAGTGGATGGATGAAATTAAAACAAATTTTATTTCATATTTTTAAAAAGGTTTACTCTGGCAGCAATTTTTACTGCCAATTTAAAGGACGTGTAGAAATTATCTGTATGTGTTATTCATACTACCAATGTCCCATTAGCTTATATTGTTGAAAATCTGCTGCATCACCAAGAGATAAAAAATACAACCATGCATGCACAAAAATAATGACCATTCATTACCCCTTGGCTAGCACACATTTTCACCAAGGCTCTGTTTTCAAGGTTAATTTGAGGATAGATGGAAAAAAGCTTTAAAGCGCTGGAATTTTCTAAGGCAATCCAAAATCAGAGAGGTTAAGTCTGGGTGATATAACAATAGGTTTTAGTTAAAGGGTTTATTTGCTCGAAATACTGACCTCTGAATCATCCCTGACATCTTCATGAGGGAAGGTTTCACTGATTTTACATGCCAACGGCTCATTAGGAATATAGCATAAGGAAAATAAATTACAAAGTCATAAAGTTGAGCAAGGTAAGTAAATGCTGCAGCAAACTAAATGCAAGTCCCCCAATTTATTGTTTTCTGTACCTTGTTCAAGTAAACTAAGTCATTCAGTGGAAGATAAAGTAAAGGATAAAGGCATGACCTGGAGTGGCCATGTGGGTATTGATTGAGAATAATAACACAACACCAGATTAGTCTAGTGCTCAAATGTGTAAACATTTTAGGGATATAGTAGTTTTATGTAGCAATTATATTGATATATGATATCTTTTTCATAGAAATAAGCTACTAAAACATAAATTTAAGATTCTGATATAATTAGAAGATATTAATCAGGTAGACGTGTGATTATGAACAAGAAAAACTTGTATAAAAATATTCTGAACACAAGTTTTTGAACTTACTTGTAGTAATATAAGCTATATTTGTCAATCAAATTCCTACAGTATTTGTCATTTGGAGATACTAATGATAATAAGATGCACTGCACTTACTTCAGTCTTTAAAATATAATCGGATGTTTTGAGATATTAACAGTGAGCACATACTGGAATAGATTGGCAAGAATCAGGTATATTGCCCTTATCAAAAATACAAGCAATCAAAGGGAACAAAGGAGAAAAAGGAGGAGACATTCTGCATGGCTCCCCAGGTTCTTTCTTCCCACACTGGAAATGCTGATTCGGTCTCCAAGGAAGGTTTCATAGGTTTATTTCTCACCACAGGGAGGATTTACATTATGAAACATTTCCATTTTTACCTAAGAAAATGTAAAGCTTCAGGACATTTTCTGAGGAGCCACAAACCATTAATCCATAGATCCTGGGTTTATTTACTACAGTATTTTTTAGCCTGGGATATCCTGCTAAGGGCTTTGTATAGATAAGGAATCTTCCACCTAGTAAATATTACCAGTCTGTTTACCTGGAGTTCCAATTGGCAGGGAAATTAGACCAACCTTCACCCTCAGTTGCTGCCCTATACACACACCAGTGAAAGGAGTGAATACATCCTAGACCAGCTGCTTAACTTTTTTCTCTCCAAGTACTAATCAATGAAAGGTAACTGAGTTGACATTTGCAAAAATATTTTCCAAAGCCATCTAAATATTTAAGCATATAATAATTTTTGGCAAACCCACTGAATTTTAATTAACAAAACAAGATTATTCCAACGATTTCTAAGAGAACTAAAAATCCTTCAAAAATAAAGAATTAAGTAACAGTGGAAGTAATGATGATAATAGTATTTAAGCTCTTACGAAGCTTAATATGTCAAGAACTTTTCAATATTCTGTACATGTATTATAAGAATCAGAATAATCTTCTGGGGTAGGCACTATTATTTTCCCATTTAACAGATCTAGTGTTTGAGGCATAAATGAAATGGCTTAGCCTGGTTTACACATCTAGTAGATTCCAAAGCCATTGGTGAAACCCAGGAAGTGTGACCTATGTTCTTGACTGCTAAATCATGCATGAAAATCCACTAGGATTTTTATTAATAAAACTAGATAATAGAAACTGGCTGATTAGGGAATAATAGTAAAGAATTAATTTTGTTGATTATTACTATTATAAAAATACAACAATTAAATATTAAAATTAGTGATTCAGGTAGGAAAACATCAATCAAAAATAGTTTATTGAACTCATCATGAACTTTGCATCAGGTGATTGGGCTACAAGGCACAAATGAAGTAGAAGGAAAAGCAAATAGCATAATATTACTACCAGCCAGAAAAGACTGGAAATGGAGTTGCAGGTTATGTCAAGTGAGATATATTTAAATATCAACATCTTAGAGGTGATAATTAAAACAATTTACAAAACTGAGATCATTTGTTTTCTAAATAAATGTCATTACTAGGCCAAAATTTTAAGTTAGACATATTTTAGCATTGAAGTGACTCAGAGTGCGATTTTCATTTGTAAAATCCTAAATAATATGAAGGCTGATAAACTAAACTGAGAAAAGAATGATAAACAAGAAAGAGAGAAGTATGACCTACATTGCCATCTGTTGGATAAATGAACATCTGTCATATTGAATGAAAGATGAAGCTTGGAACTCCCAGAGAATCTCAACAGCCAGCACTACCCGTTAAGAGCAAAAACAGATTTCAAGCCTAATTTAACTTTCTTTTATTTTTGATTTGGAAAATATATTTAAAGAAGGGGCAAAAAAATCAGCCTCTAATAATCTAGAAACCATGGATTTTAAGATCCCCAGGTATAATTTTAGATCAAAATTGAATGGAATTGTGCTAGAACAAAGAAGATTGTTGAAATCTATCTTATATAGATTTTATGCACTCCAGAAGCATCTTGTTTTTCAAGATGGATCCATTCAAGTCACAAGGTATGGTGGCAAAAACTTGAGCCTGGAACTTAGTCTGAGCTCTAACATGGTTTCATTTTGAGCAGTCACTTGACTTTTGGGGTCTAAATTTCTGTTTTTATGAAAAATAGATGAGATTGGATTAAGGAATTTCCAAAGTTAGGTTCAACTGTACTCCTGTTTATGCTGTGTACCTATTTTAAAAAGTAGTCTGTTAAAAATTGCTTACTTTAAATATTATTTTATAGATAGAAGTAGAGTTCCTAGAAGTTCCTTTTATGTTTATTTATTTTTTTACTTCTCAAATTTTACATCAGTATCTGTTCTCTCCTTTAGGGTGGAGTTAGTGGGTTGACTGGAGAGCTAGAATTTGGAGAAAATGGAGGCAATCCCAATGTTCACTTTGAAATCCTTGGAACCAACTATGGAGAAGAGCTTGGCAGAGGTGTTCGCAAAGTAAGACAAGACACACTGATTAATACGCTTTTTCCTATACTATGGTTTTGCTTGATTGTTTTCCATGCAGTATGATCACAGTACCCATTAAAGTCAATATTGTAGTGTGAAAGAGAAAGCAGGGGGTGGGGGGAAATTAGGCATTGAAATGACTTTAAATATTTACCAGAAGTATTAAGCAAGAAATTCTATTTCTGACTTAGAATAATGTAAAGGAAAAAAGTAATCTGAATCTTGCCTAGGGAAATAGCATCATCTTTCATTTGTTACAATAATAGTTTTTATAAAATAGTAAATTTAATATTTATACACTTTGTAGCTGCTTGGTTTTTAACTTGTAACATGTACAAAATCAGAATAAGAGCTTGGATAAATTTCATATAGTAAGACAGAAAGTCTACTGCAAGATGTGACATTACAGTATTTTACCTTCTGTATGTGTCATGTAATATGTAGAAAATAGTTTGCAGAAAATGAACTCTTGTTGGATACTACTGATCACATGTAAGAAGAAGCTGAGTGCCAATAATGATGTTTCATGAAATACTGGGACAATAACTTTCTCAAGGAGAAATACAAACACCCTTATATAAATGATGTTTCTATAATTCGGATTTGCTATATATAAATTTTTGATATATATATCAAATATATATATTTATAGCATTTGATATATATAAAAAATATATATATAGCAAATCCAAATTATATATATACACATATACACACACACATATAGATATATTTGGTAGGGAAATATATCAAATCATATATATATCATATAAATATATCAAATCATATGTATATATACACACACATATATGATTTGGATTTGCTATCTATCTATCTATGTATCTGTCTATCTATCTATCTGTCTATATTTGGTAGGGAAAAGCCTAACATAATTGAGTGTGTATGCAGAGCTGGTAACTGTAAATTTCTAACTGTCTAAAGTTGATGACATTTAGGGTAAGAGGTTCTTTTTTTTTTTTTTTAATTTATTTTTTATTTTTTTTATTTTTTTATTTTTATTTTTTATTATACTTTAAGTTTTAGGGTACATGTGCACATTGTGCAGGTTAGTTACATATGTATACATGTGCCATGCTGGTGCACTGCACCCACTAACTCGTCATCTAGCATTAGGTATATCTCCCAATGCTATCCCTCCCCCCTCCCCCCTCCCCACCACAGTCCCCAGAGTGTGATATTCCCCTTCCTGTGTCCATGTGATCAGTAGGTATTTTTAGTGCTGAGATGTAAGATGCAAAACAACCTAGACAAAATGAAGTGAGGAGTTATTAGCAATACAAATTTCTCAATAAATTCATGCTAATATGGATGAAACTATCTTGATGCATTTAAAATTTTTGTTTTATAGTGAATAATATGAAACATATAGAAAACTACATAAAACACAAAGTTTAGTGAATTATTTTAAAGGAAAGAACCACTACTGTGGTCAAGAAATAGAAAATAGCCAGGATTCTCAACCCTCCCATATGCTTCTCTCTGATTACCATCAGACCATCCTTGTCAATAGTGTAATATTTAGACTGATTTTTATGATGTTAATTTATTTGCATTTAAAATATGTTTTTATCACCTGTGTTTACATCCTTATATAATTGTTTTGTCAATGTTTCAACTTATGAATGGTCTCAAGAATGGGTATATCCTTTTCTTCTTGCTTCTTGTGTTCAACAGTGTGTTTATGTTATTGATCCTTGTTGTTACATGGAGTGGCAGTTTATTCATTTATATTGCTGTATTGTTTTCTACTGTATGGATTTGTCCCACACCACTACAGTTTGTTTCCATTTTTAGACTGCTATAAGCTGCTGTTACAAAAATTCTTGGATATACATCTTGGATACTTTTATGCTTGTATGTGTGTTTCTGTAGGTTTTGTATCCAGAAGTAGAACTGCCTGCAATATAAGAAACCATATCTTGAACTTTACCAGATAACATCAAACCCATTTTCATAGTAATTTACTAATTTACATACCACCAGCAGTGCGGGCATTGCCCCACATTCTAATCAAGTCTTGAATTTGTAAGACTTAAAATTTTATTAACTTATTGGGTGGATATAATGATATATCCTCATGATTTCAATTTACATTTCCCTGATTATGAAACAGTCTGCACCTTTTCCTACATATTTAGGCTCTTCAGGTGTTTCTGAGTTAATTGCTCATTATTTTTTTTTTGGAGAAGGGTGTCTTTTGCTTTTTATAATTGATTTTAGAAGTTATGTATATACTCTGAATTTTAGTGTTTTATCATTTAATTTTTGCCAGTTTTGTTTTCTTCTCTGTGGATTTTATTTCAATGCCATTTATAGTATCTTTAAATTTAGAGGAACTATGAATTTTCATCCTTATTATTATTGCGGTTTAGTATTATCTAAGAAATTACTCCCTATCCCCCAGAGTCATGAATATATTATGCTCAATTATGTTCCAAGGGTTTTATAGTTCTGCCTTCCAAATTAAGGTCTTTTATCTATCTAGAAGTTTTTTTTTTATATACGGGGTAAGAAAAAGGTAAAATTTTACTCTTCAATACTCTTCATTTGTTTTATTGAGATATAATTTAAGTGCACAATGACTTAGAGTAGTCACATTCACCAATTTAACCACTAACCAGGTCAAGTTATTGAATGTTTCTGTCACTCAGAAAGTGCCATTGTTCCTGTTTTTATTATTAGAAGCACAGACAGTTTGCTTGGTCTGAAAGTTTATATAAATGGATAATGTAGTATTTACACATTTGTGTCTTCTCTCAACATTTAAGGTACATTCTTATTTTCATGTGTCAATAATTTTGCTTGTTTGTCTTTTAATTTATATTGCTGAGTGGTATTATAGTCTAGAAATATAATATGGTATCTTCTAAATGTCATTTTCTGTTTGCTGCTGTATATACAAATGATATTTTATATTGATTTTATATCTAGCACTGTTGCTCAGACTTTTAATTCTGATAATTCAACTGTAGATTCTTGTGAATTTTCTGCAAATTGTCTTGTCATTTGCAATTAATAAGAGTTTTTGCCTCTTCTTTTGTTATTTTACACCTTCTAGGGATGATGTTGAATGGAAATAACAGTAGTAGGCATTTTTGGATCGTTATCAATCTCGGAGAGAAAACATTCAACACTATACCACTATACTACTATATATTTATAATTAACTTAGATCAGATTAAGGAAACTCCATACGTTCCTGGGATATGCATAATTTTATATAAAATTGCTTATACATATGTAAAATTATAATTATGCTTATGTTTACATAAAATTATTTGATTTGCTACCACCTTGCATAAGGGTTTTATATTGATACTTATGACTGAGGTTGCCTAAAGCTGTCCTTTCTGTTGGATTTTGAAATTAAGGTATGCTGGCCTAACTTAAATGAGTTAGCAAGGCAAAGCATCCAGAACCATGTCTAGTACATCACAAGAAGTTGTGGTTAATTTTCATTAATAACTGAAATTTCAGTAGAGGGGTAATGCCATATGTTTAAATAGCAACAGTAGAAAAGTAAAAAAAAAAAAAGTGAGTATGTTTGGGTAGTAATTAAATGACTTTGTGAAGTTGTTGGGAGAGATTTTTTACAATGTAAGAGATTTGAGTATATTTGAATGCTCACAGACCAAGCCAGTAGTGAAAAAGAAAATGAAGATATAAGAAACAAAGGTGATAATTGATAGCGATACAGTAGGGGAAAAGAGAGGATTGGATCAAGAATTAGATGGAGTACTTAACCATAGGCACCGGGGAACATCATTTTCCAGGGTGATGAGGGGTAGGGGTAAGAAAAGAATGCTGTGTTTGCAAGCAAGTCTTTATGTTTGATGTTAGGAAGTTAAGAAAATTATTAAGAAATTGTCTTTGCTTGGAGAAATAGGAGGCAAGATTATCTTCTAATTGGGAAAATGCAGCAGAAGGCATTGGCAATAATGAGACTGGAGGTTTAACAACAGTGGAGAAGTTTCGAAATAGCTGCTGTGGCAAACAAGAGAGGTGACTAGGGAATATTGAAGAAATGCCAGGGAGGGCTATTGGCTCACATGAGGCTAGAGATCAAGAAATCACTGTAGTACTAATCTACACAGTTGTGGATGTTTGTCCAGCAGCATTGAGCAGACTGAATAAATTTAAATTAATGTAGGCTTGAAGCTTCATCGGGTTATTTTTGTTTTGTATTGTGTTGCTTTGTGTTTGATAGCAGTACAACAAGGCAGTATGGTTAAGAACATTGGCAAGGCAATGGTTGAAGTGACAAAGCATAAAATCCAAACTGAACATGAATGGCAATGAAGAAAGGAAGAGTATAACAGAGACAAAGTATGGCTCAAGAGGTTAGTGTGTGTTCAGCACATCTGAAGAGCTTGTATATTAGTATGGATTAAGTGAGAGAGCTTCAGAGCCAGAAATTATGTTTGGGGAGAGACAGAACTGAATTCATTATCCTAAGGCTGGGTAGGTTCTAGGCACTCATCAAGGGATGTTTGTGAGGGTGGCAGAGGAGAGCTTCATTTAGCCTTCTAAAACCAGTGTCATTTAACGGAGTTCTGAGGTCAATATAGTTGTTTCAACCTGCTCTGAATTCAGAGTTTGTAATTGTTAAATCTCTGCTATTAAAATGATAGTGAATCATACACATTAGATTACATCTACTTTGTCCTTAAGTAATAACTCCTGTAATTATTTCATTTTTTATGTTCCTATGTCCCAACTCCCAAACTGTATTGAAATGTTCTGTGAGCTGGCACTATAGAGGTATTATGAAAGGCACTATAAATATTTATTCCATGGTACCTTGTATACCTTTGACACTTGAAATTTTTTTTGCATTGTTTTACAAATTTAAGCATTCTTAATTTTGAAATTTTCATTTTTATAACTCAATTATTTTTCTACTAAGCTGCAATTTAATTACTAATTTTTTTAAAACTCCAGATCTAACACTCAAGTAATTTTAAAAGTATTATGGATTAATTCATAGCTTGCCAGCTCATTTTATAAATGGGGCAGTTCCTTTGTATAGGTATTAACACATATAATAATGCTTTCAAAGATACTTATGAAAGGAAAATAACACCACGCAAACAATTGCAATATAGATTTACTAGATGTGTGTCCAAAATGAAGGTTCCACTCCCAGTTTCTCCATGTCTCAAAAGGAGTGAATGGTTTTTCAGTTGACGGACTGTCAAGTTGTCAGTGTTTATTCTGCTGCCAGTGGCTCAGTGTATACAAAGCCTGCAGCCTTATCACCTCAAGCAGGGGTATTGTCAGGTCTCATAAACTAAACAGAGTTTTGTCTGCTCAGGATTTGAATGTGTGATGTACCAAGGATTCATAATCACAAATTTTGGACTAGTCTTTGCTCTCTTGGCATTGTATGAATGATGGTTTCATTTTTTTGAGTTTGGTGAGAATGTGGAAGGGATTATTTAATTCTCACTGGTGTTCATCTAAATTAAGGACTTTCTTACTTTGATAATTTTTACATGTTCTTCTATTTTGTCATAAGGTGGTACTTATTTAGCAGATGGTATATCAACATGTTAGCACATTGTATATACCCTTGAAGATAAATTCAGGTAAAACTCAAAGTCAAATTTTGAAATCGCTAAGGTTTTCTATACCCTTAAATTTTGCCCAAGAATGTGGTTATTTCTGTTTCTGTTAGTCACTGTATAGAATTTCTAAAAAAAATTAATTTGAGCAAAAGTTATTATAAGAAGACATAAAAAGTAAAGATTAAATAACTCTACGTTTAAGGAATCAATATATGTTTTTCATTAGAAGAGTTTTACGTCATGTTGTTTGCTTATTTGTCTGATTTTTCTTTGTTAAGTTTGCCAGTGCTGTTCACATATTATTGTAGACTGAATTCCAGTATTAAAATGTAATACTCTAGACTTAGTGTCTTTGAACTTTATCACAAACGGAATAAGGCTAGGAAAAGCTGATTAAAGCTGGTTTCACAACCAATCTTAATTGCATAGTAATGCTGAATATCTTCATAAAAGTGTTTTCTCGTAAGTTGGTAAAATAAAATGTACGTCAGAGATATTTTACCTCCTAGGTACAGTGGTTTCTCAGATATACTTAGAATCTTTATTCGGGCTCTCCAGCTTTAAATTCACAAAGTCTACAACTTTGTGTTCTTGGGCAAACCTAATGTACTGCTTCGCAAAGGATATTATATTATATAATCTATTAATTAATAGATTATATAATCTATTAAAAATACACCAATTTTTAAGGGACTAAAATCTTTAATTGCTTTGTGCTTATAAGGAGGAGAGAACAGCTCTGCTTTCAAATAGCCAGTGATTAAATATTGCACTTGTATTCAGCATTTTATTTGTATTCTGATTCTGGAATATCTAAAATGACATTTATCTTTTGGTATTACCCTGTTTTATGTTTTCTTAAAGCACTTTTTGCAAACTGATATTATATCAGTCTTTGTAATATAAAACCCAGTTGTAATTTGAGCCCATAATTGGAAAATCTGCCATAGTTATTTACTGTCATAGTTCTAATAATGAATTCATGTCTTGGAAGGTTTATATAATAGAGAGAATCTAGAAAATATTGTGAATTGACAATATAATTATACATATAACTCTTCTATGTGTATATGTAAATATAATTAACTTACTCTTTTATAATTTGTCTTTCCCATTACAATGTTACTTCATGAGACAAGAACTATGTTTGTTTTCTGTTGTATTCCTAATGAATGGCATATAATAGATGCTTGTTAAGTATTTAATGAATGAACTAATGAATACGTGTGCATACTGATGTAAGAATCCATAAGATTCTTCTCTGCATCTGTAAGTTTAGCAGCCTTGTTTTTCTTCTATTTACATGAAACATAATTATTTGCATTTAAATTAACTAGAATGTTAGTGGGTGTTACACTCTTTATCCTCAATTCCTATCAGAGTTGGGCACTTGATCACCAAAAGTATAAACAATAATTTTAATGGTTAAGCAAGATATATGTATAATTTGTTTGCAAGAATTTGTTGTGAATAGGGAAATAGTGAGTACTTAAATTGATTATTCCAAGAAAAATGGAAATACCCATAAAAGTACAAGTTTATTCGGACCATTAGTATTTGTACTTTTAAGATTATTGTCTCACAGCGAGACTAGATTTAACAGGCTGTAGTGGAAAAACGTGTAGCCTTTGCTGTTAGACATACCTGGGTTGAAATTCTGCCTCTGTCACTTACTGATTATTTGATCTTTGGACTTCAAAGCAAATTGAGTTTCAAGTTCTGTAATATGTGAATGTAACACATGTAACATGTGAATAATAATACTTATCTCTCAGGATTTTTGTAAGGATTAATTGAAATTATGTTTGTAGGTTACACAATAAGGGAAAATTAAAATAATACCTGTTCAGAAATATACAGGAATTAACAGAATTCATTTTCAACCCAACACAAGAACTACAAAGTCTAGTTGCTATTCTGACAAGAAGCTGCTATGTGAGGTGGTGAAAGTAACTTAATTTTAGATGTGGTTGACAGAGGATTATACATGACAGTCACAGTGATAGCATGAAACACTAACTTTTTTGTTTCATTTAATGTCCTTTATGGCTCCAAAATTCTACAAGTCTGTTAATCAAGGCTTGGAAACTATAATATCTACAGTTGTATGGAAATCTAATAACAGAAAATCTGATGGTAAACATAGCCTGCATAAACCCAGTCTTTATAGTTTAAGCCCATAATTGGAAAATCTGCCATCTTCAATTACTGTCCTAGTTCCAGCAATGAATTGTGTCTTGGAAGGTTTATATAATAGAGAGAATCTAGAAAATATTATGAAGTAGGGCCTGGCATGGTGGCTCACACCTGTAATCCCATTACTTTGGGAGGCCGAGGCAGGTGGATCACGAGGTCAGGAGATCGAAATCATCCTGGTTAACACAGTGAAACCTCGCCTCTACTAAAAATACAAAAAATTAGCTGGGTGTGGTGGCGGGCACCTGCAATCCCAGCTACTCGGGAGGCTGAGGCAGGAGAATGGCGTGAACCTGGGAGGCAGAGCTTGCAGTGAGCCAAGATTGGGCCATTGCACTCCAGCCTGGGTGACAACGCGAGACTCCTTCTCAAAAAAAAAAAAAAGAAAAAAAGAAAAGAAAATATTATGAAGTAATAGTATGTTGTGAACACAATAGCTTTTATTTCTTTATCCCATTCTCCTTTATTTATAATATATAATCATTATACATTTAGCTCCATCAGCTTTTATTCTGATGTGTCTTCAAGAAAATAGCTTGTACCATAAAGTCATGAGATGGATATGCAGTCTAATACTTTCTAACATTACCATTGAGTTAGACTCTCAAAATCATTGATCCCAGCAGTCTCTTGATGGGTAGGGGAACCCTGCACTCTTGAAAAGTATATTCTGTGGACCAAATTGTTTCAGCTTCTTAGGGAGCCTATCTGATTTCACTGCAGAGTAGAGAAAATAACCCGTATCTGCTGATGTTTAGGGTTACTCTGAGTTTCTGGAAGGGTTAGCAGCTGGTTGGTTGAGATCACTTCTGGAGGAGTTCTACCTCAGGTAAGCAGCATTCACTGCCTCTTGGAGAGAACGGGAGCTATCTCTTCTGGTGGTTGGGATCATGCCAACCTCTCCAGTGTGGAGCAAAGATGACTGATGGGGTACAATTCTGTGTCCAAGTCTTGGTGAAAATAGGAACGACTTTTCTAGAAGGACTATAAAATCTGAACTGTTTGCTTGTTGTGATGGTTAATTTTATGTGTCACCTTGACTGGGCTAAGGGGTCCCAAGATAGCTGGTAAAACATTATTTCTGGATCTGTCTATAAGGTATTCCCAGAAGAGATTAGCATTTTAATTGGCGTACTGGGTAAAGATTACCTCACCCATACAGATAGGCATCATCCAATCTGTTGGGGAACTGAATAGAACAAAAAGGCAGAGAAAGGGTAAGTTTGCTCCCTGTTTAAGATGGGAAATTCATGTTCTCTTGCACTCAGACATGGGCACTCCTGGTTCTCAGGCCTTCAGACTCCAGCTGGGAATTGCACCATCAGCCCCCCAGTTCTCGGGCCTTACACTCAGACTGGGACTGACATCATTGGCTCTCTTGTTTCTTAGGCCCTTGGGTTTAGACTGAAACTATACCACCCACTTTTCTGGTTCTCTAGTTTCCAGATAGCTAATCTTGGAACTTCTTGGCCTCCGTAATTATGTGAGCCAATCTCTCATATCAAATCTCTGTATATGGCATATATTTATATTTAAATATATATTTATATATACATATATTCCCCTGGAGAACCCTGACAATACCTTGGTATGATATCTTACCACGTTTGAGGGAAGAGCTAATTGTGAGGAATTTAGCTACTATTGGCATCCATACTCTCAGAGAACATTCACAGACATGAATATGCTCATAAAGAGACCGAGAGAGTCTGTGGTGTCATCTGTAGTCCACATGCTTAGGATTGGTTGGGTTAGGAGTTCAAGACTGTGTCTGATACGGAGGAGGCAAAGTTTAGTTTCCTTCCCACTCTACTAGAGAGCATCAACAGTGGGGCACACTGGAATCTGTGTCACTCCAATATCTAACAGATACACACACACACACACTCACCAGTGAAACTCCGGTCCAGCTCAAATTCAACAATATGATGTGGTGGTACTTAACATCCACTGAACAACCTAATTCCTAGTTTCAGCCACTAGTAGTAACTAATGTCCAGGACCCAGTACTATGGTAATAATGATTAAAAGAACTTATATTAGGAATTCACAGAATTAAGAAGCATTTGCTCATATGGGTACTCCTTTAGCAAGATCTCATTGTCATGATTTAATTTTAAGTGACAGATAGTGAAGGTTTATTTCACAGAAATTGCACAAGTGGGCAGACAGTGATAGGAGAGACTCAAAGAGTAAGCCATTCACCCATATGTGTTGGAAGCCTACCACAGACAAATTTATTACATGACAACACTCATGGTATGATAGGTTCTGTTGAACCACAATTCCAGGGGCTTTTCATTACACCTCAAATTTTCTGTTTTCTCTGCTCTCTAAATTTCTCTGTAGTCTGAGAGAAAGATATATATATATATCTTGTTCTCTCAGGCCTATCTGGATGCCTCAAGGGGATTACACATTCTCTTTTAGCAGTAACTAGGTTTTATATAATTTAAATTTGAATAGTTTTGAGCATTAATTTCACAAAAAGTGCTAATAGAAGTTTCATAATTCATTTATTTGGCAGGGGGGTGACTCTCATTCAAACTAATGAATATTATGTCCATGTGAGTAATGCATAATTGGAATTGTAATAATGGCTTTAGGTTACTGATGCTTGTATTGCCTCCTTTCTGTCTGTTTTTTCCAGTAATTTTATTTTCCTTCTTAACCAGGACACCTGACCCATTGGAGCTATTTAGACATCACTAAGACATTAGTCCTAATTAAGCTATTCTGTAGTGACTGAAAATTGATTGATACTTGTTCCTTTGTTTTTGGTACAAACTATGGTATTAAGGAAAACTTTTTTGAAACTTTGGGTTGGCTGGGATGCATACTCTTTCCCATTTTAAGAATTCTGCTTTCAGTTTTCTGCATATGGCTATCCAGTTTTCCCAAAATCATTTATTAAATAGGGAATCCTTTCACCATTGCTTGTTTTTGTCAGATTTGTCAAAGATTAGATGACTGTAGTTGTGTGGTGCTATTTCTGAGGCCTCTGTTCTGTTCAATTGGTCTATATGTCTGTTTTGGTAGCAGTACCATGCTGTTTTGGTTACTGTAAACTTGTAGTATAGTTTGAAGTCAGGTAGCAAGATGCCTCCAGCTTTGTTCTTTTTGCTTAGGATTGTCTTGGCTATATGGGCTCTTTTTTGGTTTCATATGAAAATTAAAGTAGTTTTTGTTCTAATTCTGTGAAGAAAGCTAATGGTAGCTTGATGGGGATAGCAATGAATCTATAAATTATTTTGGGCAACATGGCCAACTTCATGATATCGATTATTCCTATCCATGATCATGGAATGTTTTTCCATTTGTTTGTGTCCTCTCTTATTTCCTTCAGCAGTGGTTTGTAGTTCTCCTTGAAGAGGTCCTTCACATCCCTTGTAAGTTGTATTCCTAATATCCAGAGTCAAAAAGGAACTTAAACGAATTTACAAGAAAAATAAACAACCCCATCAAAAAGTGGGCAAAGGATATGAGCAGACACTACTCAAAAGAAGACATTTATGCAGCCAACAAACATATGAAAAAAAGCTCATTATCACTGGTCATTAAAAAAAGCAAATCAAAACCACAACGAGATACCATCTCATGCCAGTTAGAATGGTGATTATTAAAAAGTCAGGAAAAAACGGATGCTGGAGAGGATATGGAGAAATAGGAATGCTTTTACACTGTTGGTGGGAGTGTAAATTAGTTCAACCATTCTGGAAGACAATGTGGTGATTCCTCAAGGATATAGAACCAGAAATACCATCTGACCCAGCAATCCCATTACTGGGTATATACCCAAAGGATTGTAAATCATTCTACTATAAAGACACATGCACACATATTTTTATTGCAGCACTGTTCACAATAGCAAAGATTTGGAACCAACCCAAATGTCCATCAATGATAGACTGGATAAAGAAAATGTGGCACATAAACACCATGCAATACTATGCAGCCATAAAAAAGGATGAGTTCACGTCCTTTGTAGGGACATGGATGAAGCTGGAAACCATCATTCTAAGCAGACTAACGCAGGAACAGAAAACCAAACACTGCATGTTCTCACTCATAAATGGGAGTTGAACAATGAGAACACAAGGACACAGGGAGGGGAACATCACACACTGGGGCCTGTCAGAGGGTGGGGTGCTGTGTGGGGGATAGCATTAGGGGAAATACCTAATGTAGATGATAGGTTGATGGGTGCAGCAAACCACCGTGGCATGTGTATACCTATGTAACAAACCTGCAAGTTCTGCACATGTATCCCAGAACTTAAAGCATAAAAAAAACAATAATTCTGCTATTGATTTGGGTACTGTTTACTCCAAGGTTTTCTTCTTGAAAAAAAAAAAGTGGTATATTACAAAAAAACAAGTAACACATATTGTTGCCATTCCAGAGAGCAAAACTTTTCTACTGAAATCTTTACATATATATATATTTTATATATTATATATAAATATATATATTATATATATATAAAATGTGCATGCGTATATATATTTACATGTATATGTGCATATATATAATGTTATATATATATATATATTTATATATATAAAAAAATGTGTGCATGCATGTATATATATACATAGAAAGAGAGAGAAAGGCTGTGCCAAAACCAGAAACATTCTGTTTGAAAACTGGCCTTCATTTTAAAAAGTATAAAGTCTATTAAAACATGGTTGTGAGTGGATAGTCTGTTTCTTGTTATAGTCCTGGTTTTTGAGGGGAGGTTATTCAAATGTGCAGTATTTTTACTAGGACCTTAAACACATACCCCCTGTTAATGTAAAGATGTCCTTATTTACCTGATGGCAAATATTTCTGAAAATTGAGAATGTCCCCCTTTAGTCATGCCTTTCTTTCACAATATGTGAAACTCTGTGACCTTGCATTCAAGAAACATTATTTCTAGCTATGGAAAATGAATGGAATAACACTGATTTTCTCCTTGTTAGTTGGATAGTTCTGTATTTAAATGTTTCATATTTAAAATTATCTGTGTATTGTTTATCAGAAGTGTGCAAGTAATTTAGACCTTGATGATGAGTAATATTTTGCCTGTGATTTGAAGTAGCTCCTCTCTAGCACTAGCACTCTGATTATTTCTCTCTAATATAACCTCACATGCACAAAAATTTTTGAAGCTCTATTTTTTTAAATGGCAAAAATTGATTTATTTCCAGAAATGATCTATAACACTAGGTTATAAAATTCATTTTAAGCAGAGCTTATTTTAAGCAAAACTGTATCATGTTGAATTAATTTGTAACCATATTTGTAAATATTCCAATTTTTTAAACTTTAAAGTTCAGGAGTACATGTGCAGGGTGTGCAGATTTGTTGCATAGGTAAACATGTGTCATGAGGGTTTGTTGTACAGATTATTTTATCACTTAGGTATTGAGACTAGTATCCATTAGTTATTTTTCTTGATCTTCTTTTTCCTCCCACCCACCACCCTCCACTTCCAGGCTCCAGTATGTGTCGTTCCCCTCTATGAATACACGTGGTTCTCATCATTTAGCTCCCACTTATAAATGAGAACATGCAGTATTTGGTTTTCTGTTCTTGGATTAGTATGCTAAGGATAATGGCCTCCTTCCATGTCCCTGGAAAGGATATGATCTTGTTCTTTTTTATGACTGCATAATATTCCATTGTGTATATGTACCACATGGGCATTTAGGTTGATTCCATGTCCTTGCTATTGTGAATAGTGCTGCAGTGAACATAAGTGTGCATGTCTTTAAAATAGAGCAATTTATATTCCTTTGGCTATGTAACTAGTATTGGGATTGCTGGGTTTAATGGTATTTCAGTCTTTAGGACTTTCAGGAATTGCCACACTGTCTTCCACAATCTGATCCCGTTTGTCAATTTTTGCTTTTGCTGCAATTGCTTTTGGTCTTCATCATGAAATCTTGGCCCGTGCCTATGTTCTGAATGGTATTGCCTAGCTTTTCTTCGAGGGTTTTTAGAGTTTGGGGTTTTACATTTAATTATTGAATCCATCTTGGGTTGATTTTTGTATATGGTATAAGGAAGGGATCCAGTTTCAATTTCCTGCATATGGCTAGCCAGTTATTTCAGCACCTTTTATTGAATAGGGAATCCTTCATTTTTTTTTTTTTTTGGTTAGGTTTGTCAAAGATCAGATCGTTGTAGGTATATGGTCTTATTTCTAGGTTCTCTATTCTGTTGCATTGGTCTATGTATCTGTTCTTGTACAAGTACCATGCTGTTTTTATTACCGTAGTCCTGTTGTATAGTTCAAAGTCAGGTAACATGATGCCCCCAGCTTTGTTCTTTTAGCTTAGGATTGTCTTGACCATTTGGCTCTTCTTTGGTTCCATAAAAATTTTAAAATAGTTTTTCCTATTTCTCTGAAGAATGTCAATGGTAGTTTAATGGAAATAGCATTCAATCTGTAAATTACTTTGGGCAGTATGACCATTATAATGACATTCATTCTTTCTATCCATGAGCATGGAATGTTTTTCCATTTATTTGTGTCATCTCTGATTTCCTTGAGCAGCGTTTTGTAGCCCTCCTTGTAGAGATCGTTCACTTCCCTTGTTAGCTGTATTCCTAGGTATTTTATTCTTTTTGTGGCAATTGCAAATGGGAGTTCATTTGTGATTTGGCTCTTGGCTTGACTGTTGGTATATAGGAAATATTCCAATGTTAGATTAGAATAAAAAATTCTGAAGAAACTTTATAGTGTGGCAATTTTACATATAATAATAAAACTCAGGCCGGATGAAGTGGTTTACGCCTGTAATCCCAGCACTTTGGGAGGCTGAGGCGGGCAGATCACGAGGTCAGGAGATGGAGACCATCCTGGCTAACACGGTGAAACCCCATCTCTACTAAAAATACAAAAAAAAAAAAAAAAAAAAATTAGCTGGGCGTGGTGGCGGGTGCCTGTAGTCCCAGCTACTCAGGAGGCTGAGGCAGGAGAATGGCGTGAACCCGGGAGGTGGAGCTTGCAGTGAGCTGAGATAGCGCCACTGCACTCCAACCTGAGCGACAGGGTGAGACTCTGTCTAAAAAAACAAAACAAAACAAAAAACTCAGTTCTTACCATAACCAAAATTATTTTTAATTTATGAAATGTGTCTTCAAATTATCTCCTTTGGTGAAAGTTTGAAACTAAGGACTCTGAAAAAGAACATTTAAAAATTATAGATTTACTAGTTCTAATTTTAAAAATTAATATTAGATCGTTTTAAATAAAATTTATTGCTACTTAGATTTTAATTATAATTAATGTAAAATAATGTACAGTTAAAGATTTCCATAATATCAAAAAGGTTTTAACAAAACATGAATGTCCACATTGTTCCTAATCCAAAATTAGTAACCATGTTGAAATCCAAAGATTTACTAAGCATTAAATAAATATATAAATAACTGAAGAAGTAATAAAGACTAAAAAACAAACAACAAACAAATTAATCCATGTCTGTAGTTTCCGTAAGAGCATAAGTGAACACATACATAAAATCTCAAATTCTATCAAAATTTCTGTCAAATTCCAAATAATTCTGAAGGACCCTTTTTCAAGGTGATATTTAAATATTTTTATTCCAAAATGAGGCCTTATTTTTAAGATGCATAGTATTACTATCAATTATTATGTTCATGACACTTAAGGTTGTCGATATAGGTTCCCCGAGTGTTACTATTTCTCTACTTCTTTTCCCTCTGATTTTGTTGAAGCTACAAATATTTTGAGGACCTGTTATTCTGATTTTAAATTGTCAGCATTTCTTCTAGAGTGTTAAATGTCTTTCTAGTAAATTCTCTATAGATTTAATAAATAATCTACCAAAGTTATATAGAAAGCAGAGTTTTTATAGAGTTCTTTTCAATAAGATAAATGTTTGGAGATGGAGATGCTCTTTTTGAGTAATTAGAGTCACTTTTATTAATCATAGTAATTCAGGTGCAAAAAAATGGCTTTTACTTACTGGTAATTAATTTTGATTTTTAAAAATTCAATAAATACATTTTTCAGGGTTATTAAATCCTGTTATAGTAAAATAATATTTCTGGATTTTGAAAAATAATCAAAAGTGAGAAATGAATCTCATTTTTAACATAATTCCACAAACAGCTTGGATTAATATAGGTTGTGCTTTGAAATGTTTAACTAGTAAAATGAATGCATCTAGCTGAGTATAATCACCCTGAGTAAGTCACTTGATGCTCATGAAGAGAAAAGCACTTATCCACTGAAAACGTTTCCAGGCAATTCTTAATCAGAAACTATGGGGGGTTTTATTGCTCTGGAGTACCTGAATCAAAGTAGTTTTGTGGTTTTAAATGGAATTGTATTTGAAATGCTTTGCTTGAGAATTTCTTCTTTTGATTCTTTCAAGGTTGATATGAATCTATATCCCAAAATGAGATGAGAAATCTATCAGTGACAGGCTTATGCATTTTAGAATGTCTGATTATAGCCATTTGGAGCTGTAATATGATTTGAATAAGTGCACTTTCATTAAATAGGAGACAGTCTTTTTTAGGATTGTGGGGGAAATTGCATATTTCTTTCTCTCATGTAAAGTGTTACGTTTATGTATACTTTTTCCTTCCAAGGCAAATTGGAAATTGGATAATTATTCTTGGGACAAACAAAGTAATTACAATGCAGGGGTTGGGTTGTCATTCCAACGTGATTTTTATTTATTGAAAGTCATGAAATAAGATTTGTTTCACCTTCTTTTCCTTTCCGTGGTTCTCACATTCTCAGTCTTTTACAAACAAACAAAGAAACTCAGGCCTCCTAAATGCTATTTATTTTCTAGCTGTTGGTGTTAGATAACCTAATTATACAGTAGTCTCTTCCAGACATTTTCTTTTTCTTATAGCTTATAGCTCTCATGTTAGCTGTATCTACTTTAAAAAATAAATACGTGAACATTTTATTCATTCATATACATACTAATGTTTTTCCAAGTAGGCATTATTTTTTCTGATGAATGCGAAACATTTCTGAAGGACCATACATTAAGAAAAAAATTAGCAATCATTTGGTGAAACATCTCTATCTTACATATATATAGTGCCTAAGTTTTGTGGGTTGAATGGCTTTCTTAAAAAAACCTTTAGTTTGTTAAAAGACTAGACTTCTAGTTAAGTATCTTTTCCATAGACTTGTCTTCTCCCAATTCCAAAACCTTTACTTATTAGTGATAAATAGTAAAGGAGAAAACGTTTTTGTTTTGTTTTTGTTTTTCATGTGTTTGCTATGGTGTGGATTGGTTTGTCCCCACAAAAACTCATGTTTAAATTTGATCCTCAGGGTGGGGATGTGTTTGGTTCATGTGAGTGGACCTTTTATGAATAGATTAATGCCTTCTCACTGGAATAAGTGAGTTCTCACTCTCGGAAGGCTGGATTAATTCTCATGGGAATGGGTTAGTTCTTGTGCGAAGGGGTTATTATAAAGCCAACACCTTGGGTCTTGTCTCTTTGGACATGTCTACTTCCCCTTTGAACTTCTGCCATGTTGTGACACAGCATGAAAGCCCTCACCAGAAAAGATGAAGGTGCTGGTGTCATGCTTCTTGAACTTCCCAGAACTTTCCAGACTAAGGAACTATGAGCTAAATAGACCTTTATTCCTTATAAATTACCCAGTCTCAGGTATCCTATTAGAGCCCCACAAAATGGACTAAGACACACTGTAAGTACAGACAATCTCTATATAATTACAGTTTTATAGTTATGTTATAGTTTATTAAAGTCCAAGAAAAATTCTATTTTAAAAAACCTTACTTATAAAAATTGCTCACATTTTTCTATAAGGTAAATCAATTCTTTCATGCTTTTCTCTTGAAAACCCTGATTGCTGAAATACAAAATAATTTTTGGCTACACTTCTTCCTATTCTTTTGACTTTCTCCTACAATATTTTATGTAATATTTAACTTTTAGCCTTTTCTTCACTGTCCACATTTTTGATGGTAGAAGTAATATTCCCGTTCATTTTTTCAAGGCTTTCCTTTTCTTTTTTTGAATGGCAACCACGTTTTAACTTACTGAGGACTTCATATTCAGTTTTATCTTATTGTTGCTAACAGAAATATATTTTGATTGAAAATACATTGGTGCACTAGAGAGTGAATTGTAATTTTGGAGGAAGTATTTTCAAAATTATGTTATTTAGACAAATAATCATAAGTAGGGTTTTTTAGCGAAAGTGTGATTTTTAATTTTTGATTTTTTTTGGGGTCACAATGTAGTCACACAAAAATATGATGGGGCTGTTATATCAATCCCCTTTTCCAAGAAGCCATTTGGGTGAATCACGGCATAGCAAGGTTAGACCTATATTGAGGAACAAAAGTCACAGGTTGCTTCAAGATCATATAGCATCATCCATAGGTTTTGAGTACTTACTATTGGTAATCTTTTTATAAAGAAGATATGATAGATAGATAGAAATAGAGATAATATAAATATGATAGATGATATGGATATAGACATCATCCACTTGAGAAAAGAAAGATAAATAAATATAAAGGCAATAGGGATACATTCTATATTACTAATATGTACTGCGAGGGAAAAGGGTCAAATATTTTTGAATTGAGTTATTCTGTACAGTGTGCTATAGTTTTGTGACAGACATACAAAACAATTTGAAACTGCTTGGGTCTTATGCATAAGTAGTGACATAGCAGGAGATACCAAAATCTAAAGTTATTCAAAACATTAGAGGATTGTGACATACTTTTATGTTGGCTGTATAGTTTTATTAAAGCATCTAATTTAATATTATTTGCTTATTTTTTGACGCATGTGGGACAAAAAAGAAATAGCAGTAATAGCAGGAGAGAAGCAAGAAATCTAACAATTTAACGTATAAGTCAATAATAAGTAGAAAAAGAAAAATGAAGCTCATTCCGAATGATCTGAAACACAGAAAATGACATATATGTAGTGCCTAGCATTCTAATCTTGTTTATCTGATTTACTTAATAATATCAGCAATAGAAATTGCCTGCAAATATAAGAGATATCCAAGAAATGAACAGAAATTTTGATTGTTTGATACTGTAGCTTGGTTATAGCAATTTAAAGATCATTGAGGTAGATGAATGATGTAGCCCTGTTACATTGTAAAGAGTGATGCATTTCACTTCAGTGCAATGACATTGGGTTTAAGATACCATTCAGTAGAAAATGAAAACCAAAAATTTATTGATTAGTCTACAGATAGTGATTTTTTAAAGAAATGGCATAATTTAAGAAACATTTTAATCATTTTCCTTATATAGACTATTAACTTTACAAATATTGAGATTGTTTCTATAGATAGAAGAAATTTAAGCCTACAAGTAATAAACTGAAAATATATTTCTTACTTTTATCTTTAAGAATTCTGTTAATATTAACCATTTATCAAAAAGAAGTATCATAAATAAAATATTCCAATGCATTTTGTATTTTTAATGTTAAAATGTCAAATACCTTCCTTTAATTTTGACAGCATTTTATGAATTATCTTTCTCATATAATATAATGAAAATATACTTTTTGAAAGATAGCATGATGTGTGAGTGCCCTACCTGGTAATATCTATTTATTATTTCCTGATTTCCTAATTTTTTCCTACTTCAGCAATGCAAAGGAATAAAATATAATTTTATTCACTGCTTATTGCTGAATAAAGGATTTACCACATAAAAATATTTTATTTTTACAGAATTATTACCTCTGGATATAAAATATGTATATATACATATACACACAATATGTGTATATATATATATATATATATATATATATACACACACACACAATACTGGTAATACTAATATACACAATACTGGTAATACTAATACAACACACAATACTGGTAATACTATAATCAATTGCAGACCATACATTAAAAAATTTTATTCTCATGGAAGCATGTAATTCTTGATTAAAAAGATATAGTTTTGTTGTGTTTGAATAATTAAGTTTTCAGCATTAATAAAAGAGCAGTGAATGTGCCTTAACTAACAAAAATAAATTGGATGGAAATAAAAGACAAACTTTTCACTTGCAATAAGGAAAAAAAATGACAATGATAAAAACTAGCAAAGATATTTAAGTTTGGGTGAAATAGAATAAAAAATTTTAGTGGACCATAATGTCAGAGAAGTAATGTTACCTCTCCCAAAAAGCTAATGAAAATTACTGAAATCATTAAGAAAACTATGTTGGAGGACAAACTCATGAAAGAATTAAAGTTATATCAATATTACTTTCATGTATATAATGACAGACACATGGAAAAAATGGAGGTGTTTTATATTATTTCAAACACATGTTTTGAATAAAAGACTCAGAGTTGTAAAGAGACAAATGTGGCTTTATGCATTACTCCTTTAGTGCATTATGATAAGACTTGAAAAGCAGCAGGATGGTGCTTATCTTGACCCAAAATATCCATAAGGTGCTAAATAGTTTGTTATTAGTTATGCAGTGCCATAACTAATATTAAATGACAGCTTTTAAAATAATCTGAACCTGAAGGATTGTCATTTAAAGCTATAATTAACCACTACAACTAATGCATGGATTTATTTATTGATCTATTCTTTCTATAAACAACATGAAAGTAATTAACAAACACAACTACTGCAAGATTTATTTATTATCCTCTCTTTTCCATAAACAGAATGAAAGAATCAGACCACAGGGCTCTACTGGGAAAATCTGGCCCCAGGTGAGGAATATTAATAAGGACTGATGTGCTGACTAGAGTACCACTGAGGCAGCGAAGTCAGGAAGATGAGTCTTCACAGAAAGGGAAAAAAGATTAAAGAAAAAAAGTACTATAGAGATGCTTTGCCTATTTTTCCCTTTTGCTTTAAGTTGATCTTGGTGACATTCTCAGAGTGTAAATATTTGCTCAATTAATCCTGTGTGAATAGATGAAAAAAATGCATGATGATAGGACAAGTACCTAGGAGACAAGTTGGTTGGCCTTACAAGGATTGCCCTACAGCACCATGCAGAATTAAGATCCCAAACTGTGAAGGGATTTAACTTGTCACTAGAATATCATTTAATGGTATTGCTGTAAATACGCAGCTCCATATCAATCATAGTTAGGCACTTACAATCCCGGAGTATCCAGTCTTTGAATAGCTAGTTTTCCAGAACCCAAAGAAATCAATATTCCTTTTCAAAATAGCCTCGACTGTGTTCATTACCTTGATTTTTTAAAATGATTTCACAGGTGCATATATATGTCAAATCTTACCAAATGATAGGCTTTTTACATATATGAAATTTATACTGTCAATAATTTAATAAAGAGGTTTTCAAAGCCAAGTGCACAGCTAATTAAGTAAATAAATAAAATAGCATTGATCATCAGGATTTATACTTTTATTTTTATGCAAAGCCTTTGACTATTCAGTTATTTTTTAATATATTTTACCACATATTTCACAAGAAATGTGAATGTAACGGTTACATGTAAAGTTCAAAAACTATGTTTTTTCAATTCATTTTATAAAGGAATTTAGGCTAAATAGCCCTTTTAAACATACATATCATCATTCACCTTGGTTTTAAGTTGTTTTTTTTTGACCATCTGAAGATGGCTATACTTAATATTGTCTAAGTGATTGGGGGCATGTGTTAAAAATATGTACATTTCTACTGCCTTTGCTATTAGTAAAGCACACTTAAATGAGTAAGAAGAGAGAGAATTTTTTAAACATAGCTTATTGCCCATGTGATATTAAAATTTGGTTTTCTCTCTTAGTTTTCATGGGAAGATTTAGGTAAATTAGTATTTTACATAGGAGGTATGTACAAAAACTGTGTCCGCTATTAAATTATTCTACCTTGAATTGTGATTTTATTACATATAATGCATGCTTATTTTGGAAGTGTGTTATAAAAACCATTGATACTTTGCCCTACTGGAGAGGATGATTCTTACTAGCATTCTGATAAACTGTAAATCCATGGAGTTTATCACAAAAGCAATTTTACATTATTTTGGAAACAAAATTTCCTATATAGTTTAAATTATTTTTGATTCTATATGTTATCTTTATAAGAAAAAATAATAAAGTTTCTTAATGTCAAATTTTAATAATCAAAATACATCTATTAGGCACATTGCATACATTTTTAAAAGCCAAGTAAACCCTGTAGTAAATATAAAAAAAGAATATTAAAATAACAAGATAAATATTATATATTTATTTATTTATTAGAAGTTTGACACTTAAAAGGGTGACAGCCTTTGCATACGACTACATTAAAACAATTTAAGTTAATTTAAGTAAAGGAAAGAGGCATTCAAGCATCAACTGTTATTTATACTCAAATTATCTGACTGCTTTATGTTGTGACATTTGGTCTTTGCAAAACACTCAAAATATAAGTCATTGCTCTGTAACCTCACAGTCAGCTTTATATTATGGTAGTCATGAATGCCAGTTTGTACCCAACGTTCATAGATCCTACTGCCTTTTTCAATAGGCCAATCACAGGATGATCATAGGGTTTCTGATTCACTTATAGTGAATTTAGGTGAAATGGAATATAAACCAATTTCTCTGAAATCATCTAACTATAAAGTTGCGATAAAAGAGACATGGTGTGGCAAGAATTGTACTGCAGAGATCTTTATTACATTCAATGGTTGACATCCTGGGCTGGTCCTAATTAAAACATTGGCCTGTAGAAGCCAAAAGTAACTTCCAAGGCCTAACAAGCACATCATTCTGTGGCCTATGGCATTCATTCTTGAGAGTAAGGAATAATCAGTAGTAGAATGGGCATCCTCTTCATCATAGTTCCCTGGGACTGAGGGTTAGATGTGCATTGATATAGTATACCTATAATGAATCAACAAACAGATCTTTCTCAAACTTTAGTTCAACTAAAAGTCACTTTTGACACGTTAAAAAAAAACATCAATACTCAAGCTCGGTTCCCAGAGATTATAATTGAGGGCTTTTCGAAAGGAGCTCAAAAATCTGTGTTTTTAACAAGCAGTATCTGTAGTTCCACCACACTTTACAAAAGTGCTTTATAAGAAACTTGCAAAGTATAGGGAATTAGGAACTGTCAAAAGACATACAATGTGATCCTTGCACCTAAGTGGCTTACAGCCTCTTTGTGGGACAAGTCATGTACACAATCTAACTCAGTATTAGTGACAGGTTCTTACAAGTGCCACATTACAGGTTGTGAGTTCTAGATGAAATCCTATAATTAAGCACTCACTCAGGCTGGAATTGCCAGGGAAACCAGGAAATAATAGAGGAAAGGGTAAAGAAAATTTCAGGTGGAATGACCTGTATATACAGAATAGAGAGATGCGTGGGCCTGGCATATTTAAGAGGATAACTCTTGGATAGATGCTTGAATAAATTGATATAATAGATTGAACAATATATTATAAAGAGAGGAGTATATATTGTATTAACAGAGGAATTTGTATAGGAGTATGTATTCCTGTAGTGGAGGATTTTGAGAAACTCTAAAGATGTAGCTGACTAACCATCTAGCCGTCTATTTAATCTAGGGTTTGGCAAACTTTTTCTGTAAATATCTTAGGCTTTGTGGGCCATGTATGTCTCTTTTGCATATTCTTCCTTGTTTATGTTTTCTGTATATATGTATGTATGCATGTTACATATATATATGTATTTTAATTTTTTAAATATGTAAAAGAATTCTTCACTCAAATACTGAACCAAAATAGGCTCAAGGGCCAAACCATAGTTTACTGACCCCTGATCTTATCCGTCCAGCTTCTGGCTTCTTCCACAAAGGGTTTAAAGAAACTTGGAGAAATAAAATATGTATATTATAAATATTAAATGTATAATAAAAAATTAGCAAGTAAAAAAAGTCAATACCTAATAAGGGAAAACTAACAAAAATATCAGTTACTATATTTGAGCTTAAGAATTTGGTTTCAGGCTTTTAGAAACCCAGTCAAAAATTTGGCCAGTTACTTAGGTCTTATATATTAGGGCAATAAGACAAGCCAGTCTCCCTTCTTAGCATTCCTTTCTAAAGCAGTGCCTCACATAGGACTTCACTCTCTTCAACAGCTTCTGTAAACCAAATGCAAATAAGCCTGTTTTGAAATAATTTTTTGATGAAAGCTGAGAACGTAAACTATAAATGCCCAGGGAGGCAGTTGTGAAGAATATTAAGGATTGTGGCCCAAATATAGAGTCTTCAGTTTCTAGGCTGATTCAAGAAGAAAACATAAAATATGAATTGGATATTTGTCAAATCATTATATACATATATTTTCCAGTTTGATTTACAGGGAATTTTAAATCAATTGCTTCTTTTTGTCTAATTATATAAAGTTACCTACTTCTTATACAAAACTTGGAAAAGAAAAAGAAAAATCATTCGTAATCTTACTACTTTGAATAAAATTCCTGTTAATATTTTGATGATTTCCTCTTATTTTACATACGTTTTATAACTCTATAAATGTATTTTAATGTTATCATTTAACTTACGCAAATATTCCAATAACTCTTCATTTTTTGGCCTTTTCCATTTTTGCCCTTTTAAGTGTTGGAATAAATGCAATAAATAGATTTCTAAAAAAAATGAAATCGCTATACTAAAGTCTATAGCATTCTAAAGTATTTAAATGTTATTTCTGTTTACTATTAAATTTTTTCTCCATTTTACTCTTTCACCAGAAGTTATGAAAGTGCCTATTTACAAAAATGTAACTCCTTGTTCCACTTATCACTACTAAGGAGTTACATTGCTGTAAACTTTTGATAACTATAGGAAAAAAATATGCCAGTTTCCATTTCTGTTATTACTAGTACCAAATAATTCATTTTTCTCTTTTATTTCTAATTATGCATATTTTTCTCTCATTTATATTTTAAAAGCCTAGTATTTTTAATCAATTTTTCGAGATCTTTCCATGCCAAGGATTTTAATCTTTTGTCATATTTTTTAATCATGTTTATCTAATGGATGATTTACTTTTTAGATTTATTTTGTTTTGACTTAGAAAAAGTAGTAATTTCAATACAGTCAAATCACTTTCCTTATGATTTCTTCTACTGACTTCTAAAGAATGAATCCCTTACTCAGCAAGATATCAGACTCATACCATCTGCTTCCTCCATCCCCCATTGTGTGGTTTGAATATTTACAATTATCTTTTCAATCCATCTGAGATTTTTTTTTGTATGGCATTCTATTAAGAATTAAGTGGACATTTTTTCCAAAATAATTGAATAATTTTCTATATATGGAAAAATATATCCTTCTCATTGATTTATGATGCCTTAAATTATGTATTATATTTTAAGTATGCTTAAAATCTTAGTATATTATATTTGAATTAAGTAGATGACTTGCTTTCTTCTTTGTTTCACAATATAGTTCATTTGGCTTATAATTAGTGGATCATCTTGACAGTCTAGGTGACTGATGGTCTTATTTTTAATTTGCAGATTTTCATTTTCTTGTCATTCTTTAGGGGTTGGAGTGGGTAATTTGAAAAGACATGTCAGAAATAACTACTTAGTTAAAAACCTTTGTGAAAAGCCAAAAATTTTATCCGTCGAAAGCAGGCTACTACTGGTCAGTGGCAATGACTCTACATCATTATAGAGAAATATGCTTATCTTAATTGCTATGAAATGGGAGCATAGAAGTCAACTGAAAGCAGTTTCAAGTCATTGAAATGAATTTGTTTGTTTTAGGGCAGTTCAGAAAAGAGTTGCATTTTGCATAGCTTGAAATTGTCATCTGATCTCTGATGACCATTCTTGCTGAACTTGTCTTTTGCAATGCTATTAACACACAGGTTATATTCAGGCAGCTAATTGTAGGGCTTCTATGTTGAACTCAAGTTTAGTGCAGACTTTTTGTCCAAAAATTCAAAAACCTAGCAGTACTCATTGACACGTGCAAAGAATATGTTATTTTTGGCTTATTTATAACTTTGACCACATACAATATTGAAAGCAGTTTCTCTAATTATTCTTCATTAATGATTGCACTAAGAATCCAATAGGTAATTTATAAGCAAAGGAATGGTTTTGTCATTTCAAGGAAGATGACTTCTTTATTTTACTTAAATTATAGTATGAGTTTTTCCAGGTAAGGTCACAGCAAAATTACAATTACCAAGGTGACAATAATTAGACCCCTTGAAGTTTTAAACAATGGCAAAATAATCTTAATTATTGTTTCAATGTAAGCTTTCCAGCAAAACAAGCTATTTGAGGATAGATTTTTAAACTTTAGACTGAAAATCTCTTGGGTGTGTGAAATCCAAAGCACTTACACGAAGGCATGGGAAACCTGGGAAAAATAAGCTCCATGGATGACTTTTGGTTTCTGTGTTCCTACAATTTCTCTTCTCCTGAGGACATAATTTCAGTGCCTAGGTTTAATCTCATTATTGGTCCTGAGTCCCCCAGAAGGAGTTATGTTTGAGTTTTGAATGATATATATATATATATATCATTTGAATTATATATATATATCTTTTGAATGATATATATATATATATCATTTGAATTATATATATATATCATTTGAATGATATATATATAAATATATATAATATATATTTATTTTTTGAGATGGAGTCCTGCTCTATTGCCAGGCTGGAGTGCAGTGGCACAATCTCAGCTCACTGCAACCTCTGCCTCCCAGATTCAAGTGATACTCCTGCCTCAGCCTCTCAAGTAACTGGGACTACAGGTGCCCGCCACCATGCCTGGCTAATTTTTGTATTATTAGTAGAGACGGGGTTTCACCATTTTGGCCAGGATGGTCTCGATCTCTTGACCTCATGATCTGCCCACCTCAGCCTCCCAAAGTGCGGGGATTACAGGCGTGAGCCACCGCGCCTGGCCTTTTGTTATAATTTTTTTATAAAATTAAAATTGCATACGTAACTGGTAGTCTTTTCAGGATTCTATTTTGGTTTTTTTCCCTCATGAAACTATTTAAAGCTCATTTGTCAAATCAGGAACTGGAAAGATAAGGTGTACATTTACCTGCAGTTGAGACATAAAAAATCTGTTTTAAAACCAAAAAATGTTTAAAAATATTTATAACAATTGGAGGCAGGTGCTGTCTTTTACTTACAAGATTTAGGAAAGCTTCTCTTCATTTAATTCTTTACTTCCTAATCTCATCAATCTAACCAAGTTGTGGACATTCTGAAAAGCCACCTTATCAAATGAGTGGAAAATGATTAATTTAGAAACTATAGTAAATCCTTACTTAAGGTCATTGCTGGGTTCTTGGAAACCGCCACTTCAAAGGAAATTACATATAATAAAACCAACTTTCCCATAGGCTAATTGATATAAACAAGAGCTAAGTTCTTAGGGCATATTTCTGGTCAGAGAAACATTACCAAACTTCTAAATAAAGACCCAGAACAATTCTAACATGAAACATTGAAATAAATGTGACCTATGCATACTTTTAAGAAAGATAAATAAAAACAAGTAAGGTAATTATTTACTCAATTTTGGTGAATTAGTGAGTGACAGTGATTGTGGTGGTGAGTCCGCTGAAGGAATAAAGGTTTACAAAGTGAAAATTTTAAGGAGCACCCCTTCCCACCATGCAGTTCAAAATCAAACAATGAAAAATATGACAGACTAGAGGAGAGCTTTAGTACCCCATCATTTCTTGTTGCATTTGTAGGATTATTATCTCCTTTAAGAATTTTTATTTTACAATCATTTGTATTCATTCATTTATTTTCCAACCAGCTTATTCTAGTTCAGGGTTTTGGGTGGCTGGAGCCTATCCCTGCAGCTCAGGGAGCAAGGTGGGAACTGACCCTAATAGGACACTACTCCATCACAGGGCACACACACTCCTACACACTCACTCAGACGGGGATCATTCAGACCTGTCAATTCATGTAATGTGCACATCTTTGGGATGTGGAAGGAAACGAATATTCAGAGAAAACCCATGAGAGAAGTACAGGTACACTCCAAACAGACAGTGGCTCTGGCCAGAAATTATTTTTTTTCTCATCAACATTATAATAAAACAACATTGAACAAAACAATTTTATTTGAGGACCTACTGTATACTAAACTATATTTCATAGAAGGCTAATTAAAATGTAGTCTGTAACACTGTTTGCTAAAGGAGAGAAAAACAGCACTATAATCCCTAGACCTACTCTATAAGCCACCTGTGTTGTTTTATATATTCAGAACATAACTATTATTTTTACACACACACACATCCACCTGTTCACCACTCCCCTCCCACACACACATACACACACAGCCCAAAAGGTTGAGTGTATGACCCAAGCTAGACCAGCCAATCATGGCATCCCACACGAACCCCATCAATTGGCCCAGTAATGAACATGTCACTTGTATTTTTAGTAGAGACGGGGTTTCACCACATTGACCAGGCTGGTCTCGAACTCCTGACCTCAGGTGATCCACCCACCTCAGCCTCCCAAAGTGCTGGGATTACAGGTGTATTATCAACTGGAATCCTTTTCCAGGGTTTTTATAAGGGAAACTTGTTAAAAGGGGATCTCTTTCCCCTTGAGTCTAGGCTTTATGAATGAAAGCCCAGAAGTACGTGTAGTGTTGGGTTTTGGAGATAACCAGACTGGTAGAATAAAGTCAATGAGAAGGTGAGTGGCATAGAAAGATTACAAATACTGTTCGAATTCTTGGACCTTGTACTCATCACGTAATTTCTCATTTCTCACCCCTCTCCCACCCTCCCACCCTTCTGATCTCCAGTGTCTATTATTCCACACTCTATTTCCATGTATACATGTTATTTAGTGTCCACTTGTGAGAACATGTGGTATCTGACATTCTGCTTCTGAGCTGTTTCACTTATGATAATGGCTTCCAGTTTCATCCATGTTGCTGCAACAATCATGATTTTATTCTTTTTATGGGTGGATAGTGTTCCATTGAATAGTACACACATTTCTTTTTTTTTTAATTTTATTTTTTTTATTATTATACTTTAAGTTTTAGGGTACATGTGCACATTGTGCAGGTTAGTTACATATGTATACATGTGCCATGCTGGTGCGCTGCACCCACTAACTCATCATCTAGCATTAGGTATATCTCCCAGTGCTATCCCTCCCCCCTCCCCCCACCCCACAACAGTCCCCAGAGTGTGATGTTCCCCTTCCTGTGTCCATGTGATCTCATTGTTCAATTCCCACCTATGAGTGAGAATATGCGCACATTTCTTTATCCATTCATCCATTGGTGGGTACATAGGTTGGTTCCATATCTATGCTGTTGGAAATAGTGCTGTAATAATCATACAAGTGCAGGTATCTTTTTAATATAACTATTTCTTTTCTTCTGGGTAGATGCTCAATAGTGGGATTGCTGGATCATATGGTAGCTCCATTTTTAATGTTTTGAGGAACCTCTATACTGTTTTCCCATAATAGCTGTGCCACTTTAAATTTTCACTATGTATATGCATTCCTTTTTCTCTGTATCTTTGCCAACATCTGTCATTTTTTGACTTTTTAATGATAGCCATTCTAACAGATAAATGGTGATATTTTATTGTGAATTTAATTTGCATTTCTGTGATGATTAGTACAGCTGAGCAGTTTTTCATATGTTTCTTGGCCACTTGCATATCTTCTTTTGAAAAATATCTATGCATGTACTTTGCCTACTTCGTAGTTGGCTCATTTGATTTGTTTTTTGTGGGTTTGTTGTTGTTGTTGTTGTTGTTAGTTGTTAGAGTTCCTCATAAATTCTGAATAACAGTACCCTGTCAGATGCATAGTTTGCAAATATTTTCTCCCATCCTGCAGGTTGTCTGTTCATGCTGTTGATTATTTCTTTTGCTGTGCAGAAGCTTTTTAGTTTAATTAAGTCCCATTTGACTACTTCGGTGCTTGTGCTTTTGAAGTCTTAGTCATGAATTATTTGCCTAGATCAATGTCCGGAAGAGCTTCACTAGGTTTTTTTTTTATAGTATTGTAATAGTTTCAGGTCTTACATTAAAGTCTTCAAGGCTGGGTGTGGTAGCTCACACCTGTAATCCCAGCACTTTGGGAGGCCAAGGTGGGTGGATCACCTGAGGTCAGGAGTTTGAGACCAGCCTGGTCAATGTGGTGAAACCCCATCTCTACCAAAAATACAAAAATTAGCCAGGCATAGTGGTGGGTGCCTGTAATCCCAGCTACTTGGGAGGCTGAGGCAGGAGAATCACTTGAACCTGGGAGGTGAGGTAACAGTGAGCCGAGACCGTGCCATTGCACTCCAGCCTGGGCAACAAGAGTGAAACTCTGTCACAAACAAACAAACAAATAAATAAATAGTCTTCAATCTGATTTGAGTTGATTTTTGTGTTTTGGTGGCAGATAGGGTCCAATTTCATTCTTCTGTGTATGGCAATCCAATTTTCCCAGCACCATATATTCAAAATGGTGAATAGCAGGAGTAGCTATACTTGTATCAGATAAAATAGACTTTAAATTAAAAATAGTAAAAAGAAAGACAATGAAGGTCATTATGTACTGATAAAGGTATCAATTCAACAAGAGGATATAACAATTCTAAATATTTATGCACTCAACACTGGAGCACAGAGATTCATAAAACATACATTACTAGACCTGAAGAAAAAGATAGATATAAAATAATAGTGATTGTCTTCAAGACCCCACTTACAGCATTAGACAGACCATCCAAACAGAAAACCAACAAAGAAACACTGAGCTTAAATTTGACTTTAGACCAAATGGGCCTAACAGACATTTATAGAACACCTTACGCAACAACTGCAGAATATAAATTCTTCTCATCAGTGCATGGAACATTCTCCAATATAGGCAATATGATAGGCCACAAAAAAAGTCTCAATAAATTTTAAAAAATTGAAATCATGTCAGGTATCTTCTCAAACCACAGAAGAATAAAAATAGAAATCAATTCCAAGAGGAATGCTCAAAAACTATACAAATACATGGAAATTAAACAACACACTCTTGAATGATATCTGGGTCAGCAACCAAATTAAGCCAGAAATTTTAAAAAAATTGACACGAATGAAGATGGAAACAGCATACCAGAATCTCTGGGATACAGCAAAAGCAGCGCTAAGAGGGAAGTTTATAGCATTAAATGCTTTTGGTTTCCCTTTACATGATATATCTTTTACCTTCAGTCTCTAAGTGTCTTTACCAGTAAGGCAAGTTTCTTGTAAGCAGCATAGAATTGGTTCATGTTTTTTTAAAAAATGCATTCAGCCAATCTATATCTTTTAAGTGGTAACTTTAATCCATTTGCATTCAAGGTTAACATTGAAATGTGAGATTTTGTTCCTGCCATAATGTTGTTATCTAGTTGTTTTGTGAATTCTTTGATTCTTTTTTTTTTCTCTTTGTATTCATCCTTGTGGTTTGATGGAGTTCTGTTGTGAAATAAGTTTTCCAAGCTTTTTGCTTTTTTGTCTCAGGAATATCAATTATTTGTAAGTTCAGTCACTTAGTGTACTCCCATACTTCTTAGAAGCTTTGTTCATTCTTTTCTATTATTTCTTTTTTATCTTTGTCTGACCCGATTAATTTGAAAGACTTGACTTCAAGTTCTGAGATTCTCTTTTCTGCTTGGTCTAGTCTATCATTGCAGCTTTCAATTGTATTTTGTAATTCTTTCAATGAATTTTTTTATTCCAAAAGTTCTGGTGTTTTTTTTTTTAAGATATATGTTTCCTTGATAAATTCTCATTCATTTCTTGAATTGACTTTCTGATTATTTTGGTTTTCATATTTTCCTTGGATCTCATTGAGCTTCTTTAAAATCAATAATTTGTATTTTTTTATCTGGCATTTTGAAAATTTTATTTTGTTTAGAATCCATTGCTAAACAGTTACTATATTTCTTCAGGGTTGTCAAAATACCCTGCTTTTTTATAGTTCTAGTATTATTATGCCGATTTATTCATACCTAGAGAAATAGTCACATTATTTATGAGCATATTTTCATTGGAGCAGGTTTTTTTTTTTTTGGATGTGACTATAATGTATGTTGAGTTGTCATTTGGCTTTGTTTCTGGGTGTGTTCAGTGGAATAGACTCTATATGATTTCCCTGATTATAAATAACCTTAGTGTGGTGGCTTTCTCAAATGCTGTGTATAGTAACAATGTACTGAGTGGGTCAGTGGTCTCCAGGCCTCCTGAATAGCCAGTGTTGCATGGGCAACTGTGGTAGCAAAGTCTGTCTTCTTTCCAAGCACTGTGCACTTGTGTCAGCAGATGTTGTAATGGGCTGTGTGGGTTGACCTCCTTGTTAGTGGGTGGCACTTGCAGATGAGAGCCAGCTGCAGTGGGTGGGAGTATAGTTTATGGTTAATCTTTGTTAACCAGAATAATTAGTCAGGTGTCCCCACTGATGGGTTAGGTCATGGACTGCTCAACACTCCCAGTCCTGTGCAGGGAGGACAAAGTTACGCTGGGCTGGGCTGGGAAAGCCTGCACTCAAGTCCAATGATGGGCACAAGTGCTGGCCACAATGTGGATCAGAGGACAGTCCTCGGGCCTCTGGAGAAATGCCCCAGCAAGGGGTGGAGCAACCACTGCTGTGTCAAAGACCCAGCATGGAGAAAGAGGTGCAGCCTGGTTTCCACAGCCTAGCAAGTGACATTGGGACCTGATGCACTGTCATACTGCCAACCTGGCAGGGCTTTCTCCCGCCACCCAAAGCTAGTGCTAAGCCAGAATACTTAGCCGAGTCACACACAATTTGCCTTCAGACCACGTAACTGCCCAAGGTCCAAATTTGCCACCCGGGTCAAAACCACACCTCTCAGGCTAAAACCCTCTCAGTCCAGTCCCACAAAGGGGAAGCACACAACTTGAGGGCCCATGCTGGAGCCCATCCCACAGTCACCTCTCAGTTCTGGCTTTGAGAGTTCCTCCCCAATTCAAGACAAGATCACAAAACCCAGCCCAAGACACTCTGAAGCAGTGACTGTCATCCCTGCTAGCTGCTTAGGTTCCCATACAGCCCTCTCTGAGCTAGGATTGGTGTGGCACCCAGGTGTGAGATCCTTCCTAGTGTCATTCCTGCTCCGTCTCTCTGCTACTCCCCAAGTCAGATCTGGGGTGTGGTAGGGTCAGGACGCTCCCCTGCGGCCTGGATTGTCTGGCTACCTGGTGGGAATGTGTATTGCAGAGACACTCACCTGCTCTCACACACTAGGAATTTACTCACAATTTTCTGCTGGATCTCACCACAAAGGATTCTGCCCATTTTCTTTTTTCTGTTATCCAAAATTTTCTTTTGCTTTAATGTTGAACTCCTGTGTTCCTTCTTGGATAAAAGTTCACAGTATCAATCTCTACACACTATTTTGCTATTTCCAATTGGGTGAGGTGTGCTAACAAAGCTTCCATTCCATTTCCATCTGGGGAAAAACACTTCCATTTCCATCTGGGGAAAAACACTCAAGAAAGAGAAATACCTCTGTCTTCATTGTGCACTTGTGGAGAGAGAGAGAATGAGCTTTTTGGTCTCATCTTATAGGGACACCAATCCTGTTGATCGGAAACCCACCTCATGACTTCATTTAACCTTTATCACCTCCTCATAGGCCCCATCTCCAAATATATTTGGGGTTAGGGCTTCAACATATGAATTTTTGAGGTGGACACAAACATTCAGTCCATAACAAAAACTATAGGGTAAGGACTCTGTTAGGATAAATTCAAGCCTTTATAGGACTACATCATTAGGTCAAATGGGGCCTCCCACAATGATTTTCATGAAATAAAAACAGATTTAAAGAAAATGTAGATTTCATAACATCTGCCACCTCTTACATGTTACATTTTACCTAACTCAGGCTAGAGGGATCACAGAAGATATAATTATATAAATGAATACATAGAATAACTGTGGGTCAAAGATTTATTAAATTATAACCACATATCTAAACTGACTGATAGCAGGTATCTTGTCTCGAAAAATATAAAAGCACTGAGCTAAAGCACATCTATCTTCTCAGAGAGCTGAATTAGGATAGGAATAAATAAATGCTTGTTGTATGATTCTGGTAGCCCATGGCCGATTATGTTAGATTGATGGAGAACTGAGTGAACGAGTCTCCCTTTCCTGAGCCTATTTTTAAATGATGGAGAGAAATACAAGTTTTATGACTAGACATCATAAAATTATGATAATGACTGAATCTATTTCCTGAAACCATATGTCTTACAGATATGTAATTTTGAAATACAAAAAATTTTAACATGTCAGTATCTTTTAATTCAGGGTCACATCCAGGCATATTTCAGGAGAATTTTATTAAATGCTAGGAAGACTAGAATATCCATGTCTGGAATAAAATTATAGTCAGTTTAATGCAGTGATTCTTAATCTTTTTGCACATTAAAATCACCTGGGAAGCTGTTAAAAAATACCCAATGTCTGTTTCCCACCCCAAATTAATAAAATCAGAGTCTAGAAATAGGATCAGGCATTTTAAAAAAAAGTTTTTGGTTAATTTTATTTTACAGAAAATCACTGTCCTAATGTGGAGAAGCAATTAAGTCATTGTCTAAGGCAGCAAATAGTTTAATTCCTTGGTCTAAAATTAGAAGGTCCAGCCTGTGTAGACCAACATATTCTTGTCAGCCAACTTCATATGAGGTGCAAAGCTCACTGAAGTGTCAAGACAAATCAGTAGTCAAAAGGAATCAAACATTATTGAGTGGCACCTGAAAATCTCAACCCACATTCGGAATGGTCCTAGAGAAGTGTTATTTCCTGGAACTAAATGGAGATTGGAGACATTCAGTGTGGCTTTCTGTTTTTAAAATCCATTGAGGGGATAATTCTTACTAATTAGCTCCCTTTGGAAAAGTAATTGGGAGATTTAGTCATAAGCAGCAAACACAGGAAATTCACTGCAACTTAGAACCTGAACTTTAATCAAATATCCTTTCAGGGACTTGAGTCTTTATAAAAGAATATCCTGTTTTTTCCTGGACACTAGGCAATGGAAAAGAGCATCACATCCTAGGATGCCTTTTGGTGCACTACCAAATAAGGAGTAAAATTTGTGGTGACCATTTGAAATACTTTCTTTACCTATTTGCATATGATTTCTATAATCCTTTAGGAATAACTTTGCCATAATCATCTCCTGTTAAATCCTTACAATAAGGCAAAGACATAGGGATGCTGAAGTGTTCAGTTTTTTCCAGTAAGTAAAGGGAACCATTAAAATTTTCTAAGCAAGTAACTTACATGCATAGAGAAGTTAATGAAGTTGACTTTAGAAAGATATAGTTGAAGAAGGAGAAAAAATAGGCAAAGAGATCAGCTATAAAATCATCATAGTAACTATACCAAAGCAGATAGGACTTCAACATAATCTCTCTCTCTCTCTCTCTCACACACACACACACACACACACACACACACACACACACACACGAGGTTGCAGGGTTTTTTAAATACAAATGTAAAAGGATGGCAAATGAAAAAGTTTAAGTTGTAGCAATAAGATGCAATGCCGATTACACTCTAAAATAGATAAAATTCTAAAACGAAAAATAATCAAAGGAGGATATAGTAACTGCTTATACTATTCTCAAATGTCCTTACATCAAGAACATAAGCATGCCAAAGGTTAGAGACATTTTGGAGAAGACTTCTCTGTAAAAGGTCTTAATGTGTTACGAGTCTTACTGTTACAGCACATCATCCTATCCTACCAAGGAGAGCTGGAGAAGAATTCAGCCTCACCTCGACCAAGAGAGGATAACATAATATGTATTTTCTTCTTCTTGGTTTTTTTTTTTTTTTTTTTTTTTTGAGGTGGAGTCTCATTCTACTGCCCAGGCTGGAGTGCAGTGGCACAATTTCGGCTCACTGCAACCTCTGTCTCCCAGATTCAAGCGATTCTCCTGCCTCAGCCTCCTGAGTAGCTGGAATTACAGATGCCCATCACCATGCCCAGCTAATTTTTGTATGTTTAGTAGAGACAGGGTTTTACCATGTTGGCCAGGCTGGTCTCAAACTCCTGACCTCAGGTGATCCACCCACTTCAGCCTCTCAAAGTGCTGGGATTACAGGCGTGAGCCACTGTGCCCGGCCCATAATATGTATTTTCTATAGGTTGGAGGACTCAGAAGTGTAGTGACTGATTTTTTCATACCTGGAAAATTTATGCATGATTGACTAAGTGCTTTTATAGCTAATTAAAGGAAAGATTGAGGCTACATTATATGATTTGAACTCGCAGTGTTTATGTGGAAATTATATATGTGTCCCATGGACCAGATATAAGCCATTTAGAAGACAGAATATCTCTTGTCTGGGTCAACCTGGTCCCATTCTGAAGCGCGTAGACATATCTCAGTAGAGAGAATCTGAAGGTCCTGATAGAATGCCAGGGGTTCAGGAAGAAGCTAGCAAACTGGTAGAATAAATATGAACTCTGTGTAATGAGAACATCCATAAAAATGTGTGCAATGCTGGGAGGTGGGGGAATGTCGTGGTCTCCAGAGAACGCATGAAAGTTGTAAATCTAGGACCAGGAACAATGAAGGGGTTTTCCTCTTCTGCCTTTCTGTGCTCCAAACCTGAGGGAGCCAGCAATCCTGGTTAGGAAGCTGAGGGAGCAGAAATCATAGTCATGGCCTGATAATGAGAGAAAAAGTCAACTATATTTCCCCAGCTGTAGATTTCCCACCTGCAAAAGGCCCAGATTAGAGGAGGGTAGAAGCCTCAATATCTAACCAGGGCCAGAGTTTGAATTTTCACTGAGGTTAGAGGGTTTTAAAATTGTTGAATTTTAGGAATGTGATCATAAGTCACTCTATTGCTTAAAAATACACAGAAAGGTCATAGGACATGTCTAAATTTTTAGAAAAATAAGGAAAAATTAACCCAGCAGAAAAAAATTGAAAGTACTCTGAGATGCAAAAAATATGATTATTTTTATTGTACTTTACGAATGTTGCTTATGCAATCTAACATTAACAAAGCTAAAAGTCAAGAATTATAAACTACTAAGAAATACACAGATGAATAATTACATTTTGTCTTTGTAGCATTTTATAATTTTACATGTATTCTCTTATTTGATCCTAAATATTCTGAAGATAAAATAGAAATAATTTTCTTCATTTTATAGAAGAATAACCTGAAGATTAAGGGTAATGAGTGACCTATTATATGTGTTGAAGTAGGTTTTAAGTTAGGACCAGAATCCAGATGACTATCTATAAATCTTACCCAAGGGCATAGCTCCTTAGGTAAGAAGTAGCCTTTGCAATTTTCCTGAAAACTGTTTTCATTAATTCATTCAGTAAAAATTATTGACCTTCTACCATGCCTCAGGCATTGATAGGAATTCATTAGGGAAGAAATCAGAGAATCCCACTTCTCGCATAGAACTTTCATTCTAATACAGAAAGGCAGACAATAAACAAACAGAACAAATAAAAGGATATGTCAGGTGGCAAACTTTGTGAAAATATAAATATGGCATGTTAAGACAGACAACAAGACAGAGACTATTAGGAGCCAGAGCTGCTGTATGTTATGTAGGCCATACTAGAGCTGGGCTGAGCAGCAGGGCCAGAGGTGGGTGCACTTTCAAAAAGCAAAGAGGCTATTGCAGCTGGAGCAGTGAGCAAAGAAATGTGCTAGGTAGGAGATGATGCTCTGGCGCAAGGGAGTGCATGGTCTGAGAAGGAGGTCATATAGGGCCTTCTAAGACCTTCCAAAGACTTGCAACTATGAACTATTCACCGTGAATGCTATGTGAAGCCATTCACGTGCTTTCACCAGAGGGGTGGTTTTGCCTGGCTGGTTTTGATTCTGTTTTTTAAGATAATTCTAGCTGATATGTAAGAATAGATGCCAGCAAGCCATGGCAGGAGTGAGAAGACTGGTGTGGAGACTACTGTAACAATGGTCAGCAAGAGCTAGGGTGGCAGTCGACATGCAGAGGCATGTTTTCTACTTTTTTAACTTTTTATTCTGCAGGTGGTCCTTCGCTGGTCTCATACTGCATTTCCTTAGGTCACATTGGTGCAATCTGTAATAAAAGATGCCTCAATGACAAAATTGTTTGCTACATGGAGGGATTCCTCACTCCCATGTCTGGAAATGAAATCTTGCAGGTCATTACCAGTTAAGATAACCCTTGACCATGCTTTGTAGTTCACTCTGCCTTTGCACCGTCATCCTGTCAGCAGATTTCTCTATTACTGAATGCTATTTATTTTCTTTATAGCACTCATTATAAATTGTAATTGTACATTTATATATGTATTTATGCAGTTATTGTTCATTTTTCTCACTAGACTCTATGCCTGCAGAAGGCAGGATCTTTCTCTATTTTATTTCTATTTATGGAATGCCTAGTCTACAATTTGACACAAAGTAGTTAATAAAAATTACATATGAATGAATAGAAATAGTTTGACTTTTACTTTACTTCTAAGGTATCCCAGATCTCTTTCTCTTATCTCTATCTAAGTGAAAAAGCTAAGGAAAATATCTGAATGATTTCATTTTTAAAAAGAAAAATTATTTAATTGAGGAAGAAAGAGAATACCCTCCCCTCATTTTTCAACTACATTGATTATATTTTTGTGGTAGTCAGAATAATATCCCCCCCCCCCAAATATATCCATGCCCCAATCCTCCAAACCTATGCATATGTTACATTCCTGAGGAATGTAATGGGGAAAGAGGAATTATATGGGAAAGCGGAATTAAAGGCTATAATTATCTGGCTTTAAAATGAGGGATTGAGGATTATCTGGGTAAGGCCAGAGTGATAACATGGGACCTAAAAGGGAAAAAGGGGAGACAGAAGGGAGATCAGAGGGATGTGCCCTAAGAAAGACAGGCCCTGCCATTGCTGAATTTGAAGATGGAGGGATTGGGCCATGAGTGAAGAAATGTGGATGCCTTTACAAGGTGGCAATGCCTCTCAGTTTAAAGCTAGCAAGATAACAAAAACCTCAGAGAGCTGCAAGGAACTGAATTCTACCAACAATTGCAATTATCAAAAGATAAATTTTCCTTTTCATTCCCAAAGAATGTAGCTGTGCAGACACCTTGATTTTAGCCTGGTGAGACACATTTGGGACTCACTTAGTATTCATTTAGCTATTTCACTTTTTATAATGCAGAATCTGCAGATATTATAATGCAAATTAAGATCTTTATGATTAGCATCTTTGAAAAAATACTTTTTCTTTTTTTTGTTTGTTTTTAAACTTCATATATTTTTGTAACTATTTTGAAACATAATAGCTGATGTTATCGGAATATATTTGCACCTGAAAACTGTTTCCTCATATTTTTATCATAATATTAATATTCTTAAAATCCTGCAGTGGCATTGATAGTAGCCAATAAAATCAAGATTTAAATTTTGAAAATGTTCTAGACAGAGTTAAATCTTTATGCCATTTGCTTAACAAGGCACTTTGTAACACCTTCGGTTACACCAAAGGCACTTCGGGGTTTTATTGTTGTATTATTGTTATTACTTTACACTTTCTGTCCTACAATTATAACTGAAAGCTACGAGATTGGATTTCAGGAAATGAGAAAAGTTGAAAAGCAATTTTAATGTAACTTCTCAGAAAAATTACTAGCAGATTTAAGAAAAAAGAAGTAAATAATCATTACCAAAATTAGGTAATGGTCTCATACTGCATGTGGGTAATTCATGAATTTCATTTCATATCACTTCTCATTTCTACAAGGTTTTAGGTACAATATGAAAAATGCTCATAGACACTTAACATTTGCCCGAGTGACAGAGACTATATCTTCTTGTTTCTTTCTTCCGTGTACCAGTAGGAACTAAGAAACTTTAAAGCATATTCAAAGAATTCTGTTTCTTTGGTAGGAAGGCTGGCTGTGCATAAAGGCTGGCTCCTGCTGCATGGTTAGAATCTTGAGATATAATTTAGCTTTTCAGAAAAAGACATCATGTACGTGTCACAAAGTCTAGTCTCTGAATTTTTTTTGTTTCTTATTTGCTGAAAAATACCTATTCTACTTCCTGAAGCAAGTTCATATATTTAAAAATATAACAGCTTTATTGAGTTATAAATCAAATACCATAAAGTTTATGCTTTTAACATGTAAAATTCAGTGCTTTAAATATATCCACAAAGTTATTCAACCCTCAGGGCTATCTATTTTAAGGATATTTTCATCACTCTAAGAAGAAACTGTACATCCAATAGTAGTCACCTCCGACTTCCCCCTTTTCTCAGCCTCTGACAACCATTAATCTACTTTATCTTTCTATGAATTTGCCTATTCTAGACATTTCACATAAAGGGAAACATATGATATGTGATCTTTGTAACTGGCTTCATTCACTTACTATTATATTTTTAAGATTTACCACTGTTGTAGCTTGAACTGATACTTCTATTCCTTTGCATTGATAAATAATATTCCATTGTCTAGGTGTACCATATTTTATTTATCCATTGATTAATTAATAAACATTTCAGTTGTTTCCACTTTTCCTCCATTATGAATAATGCTGTTATGAACTTTGTGAGCAAGATTTTATGTGGACATAATTTTTTTCATTTCTGTTGGATATATACATATATATATACCTAGGAATAGAAATGATCCTTCCTTTGGTAACTCTATGTTTACCACTTTCAGGAACTACCAAGTTAGTTTCCAAAGTGACCATACTGTTTAGTGTCTCCATTGGCAATATACGAGGGTTCAATTTCTCCACATCTTCACCACCACTTATTTCATGTTATTTGTTATCATTCTTATTATTATTGCTGCTGCTGCTGTTATTATCGCAATCCTAGTGGATGTGAGGTGATATCTCATTATGTTTTTGATTTGCATAGTTATAATAACTAATAACAAGCATCTTTTCCTGTGCTCATTGGCCATTTATAGATCTTCTTTGGAGAAATGTCCATTCAAATTTTTCGATCATTTTAAATTGGGTTATTTTTCTATATTTTTATGTTGTAAATCTTCTTTATATAAATTGGATATAAATCCTTTATCAGATCTATGATTTGCAAATATTTTCTGCCCTCCTCTGGGTTTTATTTTCACTTCCTTGATGTTATCATTTCTAGAATAAGAGTTTTATATTTTTTGAATCTATATTTTTTATGTGCTTAGAACTTTTATTGTATCTAAGAAACCATTACTTAACCCAAGGTCCCAAAACTTTTCTCTTACATTTTCATCTAAGATTTTTAGAGTTTTAGCTCTTACATTTAGGTCTATGATATATTTTGAGTTAATTTTTGTATGTGATGTGATATAGTGGCCCAAGTTTTTTCTTTTGCATGAGACATCCAGTTTATTCCAGTTCCATTTGTTGAAACATCTATTCTTTCCCTATTGAATGGTCTTGGCCCTTTGTTGAAATACAATTGACTATAAATATGAGTTCTTATTTCTGAACTCTTAATTCAATTTCATCAGTACATATCTCTGTCCTAATACCAGTCCCCACTATCTTGATACCTGCAACTTGTGGCAATTTTGAAATCATAATGTGTGAGTCCTCCAGTTTTGCTCTTTTTCAGGATCATGTTGACTCTTCTGAGTCTCTGCATTTCCATGTGAACTTTATGATCATCTGTACGATAAGCAGTAGGATTTTGATGGGGATTGTGTTGAATCTGTAAATCAATTTGGGAAGCACTGTCATTTAAACAGTATTATCTTCCAATACATGAGCATGTCTTTCCACTTACTTAGATCTTCTTTAATTTCTTTCAAAAATATTTTGTAGTTTCCAGTGTACAAGTCTTACTCTTGTTAAATATATTTCTATTTTGTTCTTTTTGATACTATTGTGAGTGACATTGTTTTATTAAATTTATTTTTGATTGTTCATTGCCAGTATGTAGAAATATAACTGATTTTTGTACATTGATCTTGTGTCCTAAAACCTGTGTGAAGCAGATACCTTTTTTTATATGTGCTGTATTGCCACTTTTAAATCAAATATGGAGTGGCTAGTAAAACTTTTACTCCTAAGCTTTATTTCTTTATTAAAGCTTATAATAATTTCTTTAAGCAGAGGAAGTATTTGCCTAATACCTTCTGCTTCCATAGCTATCAATAAATATTTTAATAAGGTACTGTACAAAGCAAAATGGATTTAAGAAGATATTTGATATGCTCCCTAGTCTCTATAAGCTTATAATCTAGTGGAAAAGGGGATACAGATGCATAAATGTTTACATGTAGTGTTACAGGTCCCATAGTTGATGCATAATACAAACTAGTAAGTTATCTACCTTGTTTGAAAGTAGATTTACCTGTCCTTTTATGCTTAGAAAGAAACTTATTGTATTTTGTTTTGCTTAACTCAGAATTTTAATTAAGTTAGTAATCTTTGAAAATAGAATAACATGTCCATTATTTTGCTTACAAAATACTGATAATTGTAACACAATGAAACATAAGCAGGGACCTGACACTGGCAAAGTTAGCATATTTGTAAATAAAGGCTTAACAGTTCGCATACTTTATCTTTCCACTATAAATGTTTTAAGCACCTTTCTAACTTATTAAAGATATTTCAATTTAATTTTTTATCAAAAATCACAAGACATATGGGCTTTAAGACTTTCCATCGTCTTATTGTCTTTAATAATATCTCTGTGGTCAGTTAATATTTTAAGTACTTTTTGGCTATTTGCTATGAAAACTTTAAAATAACTATAGTTAATTTTAATATACAGTGATTATTTTAAAATACATCTATTATGTAATTATTTACTATTGCTTTCTAAATTTAATTACACATTGAACATATTAGCTAAGTATAAATATGATATGCATATTTTCATTGCATGTATTTAAGTAAAGCAACTCTTATTTAAAACCACCACTCCTATCCCCACTTCACCCCGTTCACACATTTGTCATTCCTAAAGTATCTGCCCCTCTTTGCATCTGTTAGTCACTGTCATAGTGTCTGGAATAGTAAGTATTTATAGTGTTTTCAAAGGAAGGAATGAATGAATGAACAGAGGGAACACGTATTGAATTTTCAAGGCAGTATAAATCACTATGAAACTGAGTATTGAGAGAAGTTTCTAAAGACACTATAAGACACAAAAAGATTTATAGGATTTCCATGATTAGAGAAGAAAAGACAAGGGATTTGAGGCATGAACAAGGGTATGGAGGTGAAAATGTGATTGCATCTGAAGACAATGAGCAGATAAAATTGACTGGATTAGACACAGACATGGGCAGTATATGGTCCTACCAAATTTTACATGCCAGAATGGGAGGCAATGGATGGGAACAGGGAAACATCGATAATGATTTCAAGTTTCCATAGTAGGTTACTGGAAGGATAGTATTGCTCATGTTAAAAACTGAGAAAACCACAGGATAATTTGGCTTTGAAGAAATAATTTTGACTTTAAAAAAAAAAACATGTTATTCGGTGAGACAAGACACCTCAATAGAAATGTCTGGTAGGTAATCAGAAATGTGAGACTGGCGCTTGAAGGCAAAGACTGAAGTAGTGGTATGGGTTTGAGAGATAGTCGTTAAAACTGTGAGAGTAGGTGAGATCTCAGAGGAAGAAATGGTTATGGTGCAACACGGGGTGGAGGAATGGCTCTTAGTGCTAGGGAAGGCTAATGCCGAATGGGCATGAGGAAGAAATGGTGACACAGGATGAGAAGCAAGAGTGTATGGACAGAACAAAGCATCCCATTATCCAGAAAATAGTTTCAGGATGAAGGATGCAATTCATTCAATTAAACCTTATTTGAGTATATAATGAATACACAAAAAAGATTTTAAGCAGCTCATAGTCCACTGAAGAAAACAGAATTTTAACTGGAAGAAAAAAGAGCTTTACAGATATAGGAAAACTCTTATTATAAGATCATAGGAAGAACAACTTTGCATAAAGAAGTTAAAGATTATTTCGTAATGACTTTCTGATGTCTTCAAAGGTGGTTTTTGTGAACAGAAAAAACTGTGTAGGAGTTTCTTTGCCTTTAAAAATTAATGTATTATATATTAAAATTGCAAATCAAAATATCTGCTCCCTTATTAAACCTCTAACATTATAAACCTTTAGTCTCAGTCTCTCTCTCCCTATCTCCTCTCCTCTCCTCCCTCTCCCTATCCACTCATTGTTTTAACAACCGCTTTTAAGTCTTTGAATAATATTGGTATCATTTAAACAATTAAACACCTTCAAATATAAAAACTGCATTTATAAATTGATTATATTTGATTACCCTTTTAAAGTACTGCACTTTAGTTACATAAATAACAAAATGTCCCAAATATTTTAATAATTCCAATAAATGTTTAAGTATATGGCATCTTGAGTTTGTTTACAAGTTCCAATACTATATATATAATTAATAAAATTTTTACTTTAAAATTACATATCTAAATTATTCAGTTGTATATTACTTCACTTAGGCACACTACGAGTACACAAAATACTGTACTAGAACATAAAATGGCAATATATCTGACATCAATATGTTAATGTCTTTGGTTTTATTCTCGTAAACATTTCTGTTACTCTTTAGGTTTGAAAGAAGCTTATCCATCAAAACAAAAAGTAGGTCATCCTAAGCAATTTGAGGGATACTCAGCCATGATATTGACAGGTTTTTTTTCAGCATTATTTTGGAACATACTGAGATCTAGAAGTAATTTTAATATAATTCTATAAATTGGAAGAACTCAGGTAATACATAATCTATTATGAGTCAAGAAACTACCCCTACATTTATATGTTTGCTTGAATTTTAGATATTTCGACTCCTAAGATATAAAAATGATTTTGCTCCATTTAAAGACCTTTGAACTTCATGAAGACCTTTACTTTTTTTATATATCTTCAAAATGAACAGAGTTATGGGTTAAGAATGGCAGGTTAATTCTGAATATATCTCATTGGACAAATACAGTTAGAAAACAGAGTCACATTAAATTTAGGGCTCTGTGATACTTTCTATCAGGATCTTAGTATGAGTAAAGCAAGCATAGTATACATGACTGGAAAAATTAGTTTCCATTTTGAAGGGCATTGTATGCGAAACTGCAGAGTTTGGATTTTACCCCATGTGACAGGTTTTTGTGAGTGTAAAGCAAGATGTATATGGCAGCAATGTGATGGATCGCTTAGAGAAGCACTAATGTTTGGCAGGGAGCTATGAAGTTGTTGCAGAAGTACAAGCAAAAAATGGTGAGTGCTAGGTTTAAGACTATGGAAGCCAGGAAAAGTTTGGTATCTGTGATAGGATTTTGTGACCTATTGATTGCAAGGTTGAGAGATAGAGAACAAACAAAACAATATGGAAATTTAGATTTTGGAAGATTTGGAGCATTATATCATAAACTGGGCCCTCTTTAGGGAGTCCTCAGTGGCCTTTCTTCCTGCCATTGCACTGGTCAACACGTTTAATAGTTACCACTACTTAGCCATGCAACACATTTTATTTTCTAGTTTAATGCATTATTATTGTACAGGCATAAACAATTATATACAAATACATGAGAAGTACTTTCTATGTTACTTTCTGCCTTATAGGCTTCTGTTGAATTATGAAACTGATAGGCTATAAACATGATCTTAAGCTTTGGAAAATGTTTTCTAAGAAAGATAAATGGTGAATTTAATATTAAATAAATTTCCCCAGGATATAATGCCTTTATCTCTTTTTTATTTTCTGTACTCTTTGGTTTTCATAAATCTTGGTTTATTATTCTGTATTCTCTTGAGTACATGGTTTACATCCCACTTATTGGGTAGGTGATTTCTATTTTATGGCTTAAATGAGGGAGGAGGATTTTTGTTATCTGGTTAATCCTGATTATGGGAAACAGATTATGTAACAGTCAACCACTTTTAGTGATCTCTTAAGAATCTTGAAGAAAATCTAATTTTCAAAGATATGAGTAATTATTCAAATATAATAATATTGCAATTTAAACTGGTTTCTCTTTATTGTGGTTTATTGGTCTGAGGATAATAAAGTACTGTATTCAGTAGTCAACAAATATTTGACTCCTACTACATCCAAAACTCTGTTCTAGGCACAGAACACAGAATGTACAGAATACACAAAAATAAACAAAAATCCCTACCCTGGGGATGTGGTTTACATTCAGGTGAAGGCAGACAGACAAATAAATTCACACATATGCACATACACAAACTAAATATAAATATATACACACATATATGATACATTATACTATTTTGATAAGTGCTTTAAAGAAAAATAAAGCAGAGAAGAGGAATAATAATAAATGAGGGGCATGGGGGCACGAGGGGAGTGGAGAGTCACAGTATAACTAGAGAAGGCCTCAGAGAAAATATACAGGTATTTGGGAAAAATTGGAAGGAAGTGAGGGAAATAAATTACAGTGATCAGAGGAAAATACTTGACAGGTATAGGAAACAGCAAATGCTAAGGTTCTGCGGTGGCCTAAGAAAAGTGTCCTTGAGTAACGAAGACAAGGATGGCAGTATGGGTGTATCTGAAGAGGGCAGCAAGAGTGAAAGTCAGAGAAAAAAGGGGGAGAGAGCAGTCATTGCAGGAATGATGGGCCATTTTAAAATGTCGACTTTAAGTGACATGTTGAGGCATTGGAGAGTTTAACTTGTATTCTTTAGCAGAATCAAGGCTACAAAATGAATGGAAAAACTAGGTCTTGAACCTAAGTAACCTAAGTCTCTAAACTTTGCCAGTGCAATTCACATAATATAGTGAAGCAATCTTAGAGAATTGGAAGTTTGGGAAATTTAGGTCTTCATCTTGCCTTTGAATAGTTCCAAAGCTGTATAGTTGGCCGAGTATTTTCTCTGCTCTGAGTGACCTAAATATGTAATATAAGAAGTTCCTTCTTGCTTAAAATTCCTCATTCTACATTCTCAAAACTTTGACCATATATAGAGAAAGCTAGGAATCATGTAAATCTTTTTCCTATAGATAAGATTTATGATTAATTATCTTTGTAATATTACAAAATAACAGCAAGTTACAACCCTCTAGAAAATTAACAGTCTATTCTATAAAAGATTAATGCCAAAAAGTAAGCAAACCAAACTAGCCCCTTTTATTCACTAGTCTTACCATAACATTTGAAGTTTATGTATACAGTTAAAGTTGAATAATAGAACAAAATATATTCTTGTATTTTCATTCTATTGTTCATTAGTGGAGAAAACAGAAGAAAAATGAGTTGTATTTATTTCTTTCCTTTTACTTTTTTGAACATCACATTATTCTTTAATATGAGCTCTGGAAATTGATTCTACTATATAGAGTAGGCCACAAAGTTTAAACCAATCTATAAGGCAAAAAATTCGTGTTCATTTCCTTTAAGGATCTCTTTGCTTTAAAAAATCTTGGCAGCAAAATGTTAACTTTTGTGTAAGTCTTATCTCAGGTAGTAAAAACAATTAAAAGTACCTGCCTTAGTCCATTTTGGGCTGCTATGACAGAATACCAGAGATGGAGTAGTTTATAAAATACATAACTTTATTTATTGTAGTTCTAGAGACTGGGAAGTTCAAGATCAAGGAGTCTGCATCTGGTGAGGTTCTTCTTGCTGCATCATCTTATGGAAGAAAACATAAGAGCAGAAGACCGTACAAAAAGGGGATGAGATAAGGGTCAAACTCATCCTTTTATCAGGAAACTACTCTCCAGATAACAGACTCACATTTGTGATAATGGCATTAATCAATGATAGCAGAGTCTTCATGAACTAATTACCTCTTGAACATCCCACCTCTCAATATTGTTGCATTGGGGATTAATATTCCAACACATGAGCTTTTGGGGACACATTCAAATCATAGTACTACCCTGTGTTAATCTGTTCTTGTGTTATTTATAAAGGAAAACCTGAGGCTAGGTAATTTATAAAGAAAAGAGTTTTAATTGGCTCATGGTTCTCCAGGCTGTACAGGCCCCTCACCTGCTTTTGGTGAGGGGCTCAGGAAGTTTACCATATTGGCAGAAGGCAAAGCGTGAACAGGCATGTCACAAACAAGAGGGGAAGCAAGAGTTGAGAGTGGAGGTGCCACACTCTTTTAATCATCCAGCTCTCACATGAACTCAGAGGAAGAACTCACTCATACTGCAAGGAGGGCACCAAGCCATTCAGGAAGGATCTGCACTTATGACCTAAACAGCTCCCACCAGGCCCCATCTCCAACATTGGGAATCACAGTTCAACATGAGATTTGGAAGGAATAAACATCCAAACCATATCATACCCAAAGCAGTTAACAATCTTGGGCAACCTCTTAGGTCCATCCACAGCCACTTGCCCTACCTAATTTCGCAAAGCATTTTTGAAATTTGTGTTCACAGTATATGAGAAGGGAAAGGATGCTATCTTAAATGTTATGTACTGTTTCATTTTATTAATGTAATCATATATGACCCAATATCCACAGCCACTGATGTCAATTTTGATCAAAGTTGCTTTTAAAAAATACAAATGAAACTTGTTTTCTTTCTGGAAACAAATATGGATTTATATATAATTCTAGCTCTCAAATTCTTTCCGTCTCTGCTCAAAATGAGTTACCAATGCCTAACATATCAGAATCACCTTAGAATTTCATAAAAATTACAAATTCCTGAATACACAACCCAGAAAAGATAATAAAATATCTGAGAATGAAATATCTGAGTGTGTATTTTTAAAATGCCAAATTTTTATAAATTTTAAGAACTATCAGCTTGGAGAATGTGTAGGTGCAGTTAATCCTTATTGCCCCAGGAAATGGGCACACTGACCCTGAGTAGTCGGGGCTCTAGGATGGTACACTGGTGCAATGAGAAGAATTTATATACTACTTCTGACTTTCCTGATTTATTGCCTACTTTTTCAAAATATGTAAATCCCCATAGGTGGCTAAGCGAGCACTTTAAGGTTATTTGGAAAACTGAACAGGGAGTTTAGTGACCACTGAACTTCACTACTCTTTCAGAAAACAAATACATTCCAGTAGCCTTAGAGAATTCATTAACATTCCAAAACTTATCTGCGGGTAGTAGTTTACACTGGAGGACCTAGCTCAATCTCTATAATATTTTGTGTCATAGAAGTATATTAATGGTTACACTATGTAGTTCCAAGTGTTAAAGATTTTATAGTTAGGTTTCACTGTTCATTACTTTTAAACTAACAATCATTTTTTCACATCTAGTTTGATTTTCTTTTCCTTACAAGATGACAGATTTTCTACTTTTTCTTACCTTTTTACTGGCAGCTTCTTGTCTCCTTTTATTAATGTTTAAATCTTCAATTTACAGCCCTAATATACCTATATAATGATAGCTTGATTCTTTTGCATCTAAGGGTGGAAATGAAAACATAACAACATTTTTTGCTCTTTTTACTTCCCATTTCTTTAAATATAAATTGAAAATATTAGAAGAGCTAGATCCAACCACTAAAGCCTGTCATCACATGGACACATAGAGGGGATCAACACACATTGGGGCACACATTAGAGGGTGCAGGATGGGAGGAGGGAAAGGATCAGGAAAAACAACCAATGTGTACTAGGCTTAATACCTCGGTGATGACATAGCCGTACAACAACCCCCTATGATACACATTTACCTATGTAACAAACTTGCACATGTACCCCTGAACTTAAAATAGAAGTTAAAAATAATAATTAAAATATATAATAAATTAATAAAAGCACATTTTTCAATTATGTGACTACAACAGAAGGATTATATCTTCAATTTCCCCACTCCACCTTGTTTGAAGATAGCATGAAATCTTGGAGTCTATAAATGTACATTATTTTGTTTGCAGAATTATACCAAATTTTAAATATATAATTATATAGTGACAGAATGTATACATTATATAGAGGAAAAATATAATTAATTTGTATGAAATATATGGATAACAATACAGTTAGAATAATAAAGAACATATTTTATTATATTTTGGTACATATTTAGCTTTTTAGTGAGACTTGGTTCCTTCAAAATAAATCAGTCATTATATCTACAACATCTGGGCCATATAGATACTCAATAAATATTGGATGAATGAGTGAATGAGTGAGTGGGTAGGTGATTAAGTGAATAAATGCTAATTGCAGAACTGGAAAAACTGATACATCAGTGATGTTGGAATTTTTTAATTTTTTTAAATCAAAGGAAGCTTTTGGTCTCTCAATATCTCATCTGACTTCATATACTATACCAGCAATCACAGGCAAAGTGTTATAATTAAAAGCAACCTATGTTATTTTGTATCCAATAGGTAATACCTAGTTTTCCAGAGAGAATTTTGTAATAAAAATATTTCTCAAGTAAATTCATGATGACCTGAATGGTATTTTTCACATCACTGCATGAGTCTGTGCACTTAAGTTCCTTTAAAGACCAACTTTTTCATAGAACATTAGAATTCAAGTTTGAGAAACCCTATATGCCCTGATACTTCTGCTTTTGCAAACTATGTATAGGTACTTCTTGTTATTTTATATTTCTGTGTAAGAAAAATAGTGAATCTTTTCTATATAAACTTTTATCATGAAAAAGGAAAAAAATAAAGCATATGCATTAAAAAAATAAGAAATATCAAGAAGTACTTGTTTAAATCCCAAGTCTTAAGATAATTTGCCTGTCCTATTTGACATGTTAGAAACAATACTAAATAGCTGACACTGTGAAATTCCAGTGATGTGTAAAACATAGATGATTATACACTTTTTTCTATGTTTACTATTTTTATAGAATATTTTATGTAAGAAAGGGAAAGTAAGTATAAACTCTCAATTTGTCTAAAAGCAAATGAAGTCTTTAAAAACTTGTTTAAAATTAGCAATATCATAATATTTCAAATGCTAAAATATGAATTAAAATTCTATCTTTTTACATAAGCATTTGGAGTGATACAAAAGTCAAGAATTGATGGTAATAGTATAATTATGTATACTGCTATAGGGGTAAGATTGCATAATTTGTAATCATACAATTTATGTTGCTTGAAAATAAAATCCTGCACTCTGAATTTGATCTACAAAGACATCTTTCAAAATCCTGGGAAAGTGATTTTTAGTCTACTTAAATTATTTTGTGTTAAGATTTTAATACGCTGTAAGTATCAATAAGCTGTGTAGTTTATTTGGAGTGAAATTATAATTTATGCCTACATGTATCAAAATTTCAAATAACAATACATGTCAGAAAAAAAACTTTTTCTGCATATAGAATATGCCATTGATTTTATGTAAATTATTTCAGTAACTTGTGACTGATGTAAAAATCAAACATAATTGGATTATTATATAAACAGAAAGCTTATATAGATTATAAAAATAGACTGAGCTAGTTGTTCTCTGAAGTCATTATTTGTAAATGAGGATGACTAGAATGTTGACCTGACAATAATAAATGAACCAATTGTAGCCTATTAGGAAGATGGATTAACCAGAAAATTTAGATTAAGCCAATAAAATCTATACCAATGATTGGCTCCCAGTATTATCAATTTCATTTGTCCCATGTCCAAGCTTAGTACTTATTTACAAATTCATCTTCTATTTATGGACTGAATCTGCATTCTAGTTTTAAGAACTGCATACTCCTTCCAGGGTTCATATCACCCTTCCTCACCTCTTTGTGCTTTGCCATTAACTTCTCCTGGGAGCTTCCTTGCCATAACTTCCCCAAGCCTCACTCACCAACAAACACTAATATTGTCTCACCAAAACACACTGTATCACTTAAGAACCATCTCAAAGACCATCACCTCCGGAAACTTCAATTGTGAGCCCCTCAATGGGGAAAAGCTTGTGTGTGTGTGTGTGTGTGTGTGTGTGTGTGTGTGTGTGTGTGTGTGTGTGTATGTGTTTGGCCTGCAAAGGACTTCCCACATTAGTTGTGGAATTTATCTTAATCCAACCAGAATTATATATATCATCATTAGATAAGCCCCTTCCACAGGACTATTCTTTGCCTTCTGAAAAAATTATTTTCCAAATTATATTCTTTTGAATGAAGTTCAGCATTCTTCTGAAATTAATAATTAGGGGACTAAAATCTATATAGAAAAATTAGAATAATATTATACAATCAGTGTTTTGACTTCATTCTAGCTGAAGTGTTTTTATTCTTAAGGTGAGAAAAATGATAGTATTATTGTGAAATCAAGGTAAGAAAAAATATATATGCTACCCAGCATTATCCTTCAATCATAGTAGATAACTCAGTAAAAATTGTTCTCCTTCTATGTCTTATAACTTAAGTGAGAAAAAATGAAAAGAAAGGTAAGCAGATACTGTAGCTTAGCCACCAAGTAATTGATTAAGTTGATTACCCTATTGGGAAAAAATATCATTATGGAGTTCTAAAGGCTTATGAAGAATGTTGGAAAAATTGTTTTTCTGTCATTTAGTTTTTACTATTTATGAGAGAAAGTCTGGATTAGAAAGGTGGGAAGAAGGAAGTATCAGGCCTTACCTGAATTACTTGTTTATCCAAGGCAACAGTGATAGTAGAAGAACTGGGAGCCTCACTTTAGGCAGGTAGAAAGTTGCAGAGGAAAGAGTTTCCACAGTGCTATCCTGAGGCACAGTCAGACAAACCCTCAAAAATCAGTTTCAAACAAACACTCTGTTATTATTATCATATCTCTAGTAGTGCTACAGCCACTGAGAGAAGAGACTATGTCTTCGGAGAATTTTCTATGACAAGGAGAAATTCAGAAAAATTATACTGAATTTAGGGAGTATTAGAAGAGTTTAACTTAATGAAAGGACAGTTGCTTCTTTTCATCTTGCTTCAAATTACATTTTAAAATATTTTCCTAATGTATAAACATGTGACATCGGCATTTTAGCCAAATGGCTATGTTAATATTTTATTGTTTAACTAAGAAAGGCTAAATTCACTTGATAAAGAGAGCATGTTCACTATATTCACTTGATAATTGTTCTGATACTGTATTACCAATTCTGGAGGCAATACCTAGATGGGATTTCTCCATTACACAAGTTCCATTGATACCAGTCTGTCAATATTATTAGCATAAAAGCTCATAATGCGTTTTGAGTGAACAGTTGAAAGGATGAAGGCATAAATTTGGGGCCACTATTCTCCCTTTCTCTACCTTGCTCTCCCTAATAATTAAACCTAAATGACTTAGAAATAGAGACATCTAACCCTGATAAATTATCCCCACACATCAATATTCCCTAAAATTTATTTTTAAGATTTGTGTTTCTGCCAATAAATTTTTAAATATAGATTTGCTGTCTTTTCAAATTATATTTTATTGGAATATCCTTAAATGATGTTAAATTGTTCTTCATTTAATGCCTTTTACATTAGAGACAGAGATACAGGCATCAACAGCTTGAAATTATCATTGTTTCCAGTAAGATACCGTTGAGATGATGCAGCAGTTGGATTGATAGAAATATAAAAAAGTTCCAAAATAATAATGTGCAATCAAAATTATTATTAAACCATGGACTTGAGCCAAATCCAAATAGAGCATTTCTATTCACACAAGTGTCAGCTGGGTTTCTGGTGCTTGGGGTCCAAGACTTCAGAACTCATATGCACTTCCTGGGGCATTCATGATGCTGTTGATGATGGACAGGTGGTCTCCTGCCTCTGTGTATCCATCACTGCCCTTAGATGGCCACTATCTTGCAGGAGAAATGGAGTCTAACTGCCTCAGGTGCTCCATCTGTCCAAAGAGAATTGGCTTGCTAATAACTCTGAGTTTCCTGGGCTTCCTCACCTACATCCTTTTTATTGCATACATTGAAAATGAGACTCTATCCTTTTATATAAGTTTGCATGGGGCTGCTAACCATACATTGATATGTTGTATCAGAGTAAAAATTTGTGTTTCTAATATTTCTAACATATTCTTGTGAAGGTTTAAAGATACCTTTTCCACTGGGCTTCCAAAATTTGTTTCCTGAATTCCCTCTAATAATTATGTTTCCTATGCTTAATTTTTATGTTTTCCCTATATTGTGTGAATAGCAGGCTTGTTAAAGTGAGAAGTAGTTTCACTCTCTTGAAATACTAGGTTGATTTTCTATTCTTTGACTGAATCTTTCTCAGTGCTCTAAATTTTTTCCTGCAATTTTCTTTCAAGACAGGTATAGTATTTGTTTTATTAAGTGTGAAACAACATGCCTTATTTTGCCAAAAGGCTGTAATATAATAAGAAACCTTTTGGAAAATTGGGTAAGACTATTTTTTAAATGATAAATTCATTGTATATGTTTGTCAGTCATAAGTGGTTGTTGATGATCCTGCAGTGTTTTGTACAAAACTGGTAAATTTGGTGCCAAGAAGCTTCATAGGTAGGTGATTAACTACTAGTCGTTTTGCTTGAATGAGAACATAATCAACCTCTTAAGTTTCTATTATCATACTGACTATCAAACTTCTGAAAGAAAAAATGATAGTTGAAGAAAAGAAAATAGGACTAAATATTTCTCCTTTTTTTTAAGAGACTGGATTCAGTGCAAAAGCAAACAAATAGCTACTTATTACATCATAAAGCTGTTTATTGGAATGCATTAGGGCATGTGGCAAATCCAGACTTTATCGGGATGCCGTAGGGAGAACTCCTTAAAGGATGCTGGCTGCCTGGCTTTTCCCATTCTATAATAGTTAATTAGGTTTCCTCCAGTTCAGGCATACACACATATTGGTACTGGTAGGGATTTTCTATTTTGATAATTTAAAATAATAAAAATGGCTTTGTTTCTATAATGAAAACATATACATATGTAGGTTGTTTATATACAAATATACAATGAATATAAGTTGTAATATTGATTTAAAATTCCTCTTAGTGACACAGACTAAGCAGTCACCCTTAGTCTGTGTTGCTAAGGCCTATTTTCTTCTGTGTGCCCCACAGTTAGTGTTGGTATGTCCGCTTCTTGTTCCCAGGCCATTATTGTTATTTGTGGGTACGTACATATAACCTACATTGATGCTGAAATATTTAAAAGGTCTTACAAAATGTTCGTATGTTAAAACAACTAACAATAAGGGAGAAAATTGGAGTAAAGAAGTCCATAAAATAAGAAAAATATAAAACTAGGATTATGGTTTGACATCACTCTTTCTGGCAGCCAAGATAGAGTTCAGACAGTTACATGATTTCCAGTGTATATTAAAGTGCTTAGAGACACAATTATTCCTGGAACTGAGAGAAATGTGTTTCCTTTTGTCTTCATAAAGAATATACCGTGTAAGCCACTGAATCACTTACAGGTTTAAAATCTGGCAAAACTGCCCGGTAGTTCATAAAAATGACAATCTCTTTACAGTATGTTAAAAATAAATTTCATATTCAAGTTCCTCAATGTAGCTAAAGGACTGATACTAATGTTCGGTTTAGTAGGAGCAATTCTGTGCCATGTGTTTGCTTATGAGTGCGTGTTTATGAGTGTGTTTGAGGTAGAAAGAGGTGTTCGGATAGAGCTGGGGTTTTAGGAGATGATTCTGATTTTTAACAAAGATTTCTTTGGAAAAATTAGAAAAAATTTTTAAAAATTAGAAACTTCATGATATCTAGAGGTCACTAAAATCTCAACCTTTGCTTATACATATGTTTATATTTCATCTTTAATGTCAGGTGATGACATCAAGTGATTTATTTTTCATTTTTCTTTTTTGTACTTTTGGCTTTGTTCTTATATTTCTTTAACACTTTAGTAAGAGTCATCTATGCATGCATTTTTATATTTATTCTCTCTTGAACACACCTACACAAAAAGTTACATAAATGAGATTAAATATTATTTGTTTTTATCTGGTAGTATTTGTGGTTTTGTTGTTCTTCTTTCTTTTTTCTTTTTTCATCCCATCAGCATCCCTTCTCTTATTCTTGGCTTCTATCTTGGTCATTTTTTGTCCACAGTAACATTTTCAAATAATATTCTGTGTTTTGCAATTCTGAATACTCTGAACACAGGGTAAGATGCTTCATTTATATCTTACCATCAAAGGGTTCAAAAGCATACAAGTTACTTTTTTTTTTTTTTTTTTTTTTTGAGATGGAGTCTTGCTCTGTCGCCCAAGCTGGAGTGCAGTGGCGCGATCTCCGCTCACTGCAAGCTCCGCCTCCCGGGTTCACGCCATTCTCCTGCCTCAGCCTCCTGAGTAGCTGGGACTACAGGCGCCCACCACCAAGCCCAGCTATTTTTTTTGTATTTTTAGTAGATACGGGGTTTCACCGTGTTAGCCAGGATGGTCTCGATATCCTGACCTCTTGATCCGCCCGCCAGATCCAAAGTGCTGGGGTTATAGGCGTGAGCCACCGTGCCCGGCCGGCATACAAGTAACTTTTAAAATATTTTATATATATGTAGCTACAACCTCTAGAGCATTACATCATTTCATCTTTCTCATTCCCTATTTTATCTTATGTCAAAAAGCATCAGGCCAGAGGATAGGCTTTAGGGTCAAGGGACAAGGTTGCAATTTTGATTTTGCCATGTAATAGGGGTTTAGTTTAGTTTGGGCAAGTTATTTAGCATTACTAAACGATAATTCATGATATGAGGAAAGCAGTAGGACTTTCTACTTGGTTTTGTTAGAATTAAGTGGTCATCACAGTGTCTGACATATAGTAAACACTATATATTAATCCAATTACAATTTTCCAAAACTAGGTTCAAAAAGTGAATTAATTAAAAAATACATAATTGTGTGGCAACTAAGATAAACTACTAGTGGGCTTTTTAACACTGATAAAGATCACTTGGCTTTCCAGATGCTTTAAATAGGTTAAAACTGAGAAGCATGTAAATCCAAGTATATACTTATTTTGTTAGTGTGACAAACTCATAGATTTTGTATATCCTCTCTTCAACATACCCTGCCTCAAGATGGCCTTTGTAAATTTGTTTATGTGTGTGCACGTGTTTTCTTTTTTCTTTTTTAATTGACAAAAATTGTATATATTTATTATGTAAACATGATGTTTTGAAATATATATACGTCATGGAATGGCTGCATCAAATTAATTAGCATATGCATTACCACACATAGTTATCATTTTTGTGATGAGAACACTTCAAATCTACTTTATTGGCATTTTTCAAGAATACAACATATTGTTATTAATTATTATGTAAAGTTTTATTGTTACTCATAAGATGGTTGAAATGGGGCCAAGAGGGCACCATGTGATATGATGGTGATAAGTCACTTATTCCGCAAGATGCTGCTCAGAAATTGTTTTTGCTCTTGGTGATTAAGGACTTGTGATTTTACATACTCAGAGGACAAATTTGAATGAAACTTATGTTGTACAATTCATCTGGTGTTTGCTGTAGTAAAAATTTATAGAGGAATAGCTGCAGTCCTTCTCCCCATATCTTCTGGCATAAATATAAGGGGCTGGGGTACTGTCTTCCCCATAGTCCTCAGCCCTGTGTCTTGCACATTATCTATGCTCTACTGAGGAGGTACTATGTGCTCAGCATGCTGCTTGACGCTGTGGACCATTTAAATACCAGGAGAAATTTAGAGGTATGGTAATAGAAAAACATACAGGCTATGAACAGAACTAAGAAGTAAGGGGTCACAGAAGGTAAAGTCTTCCTTCTGTTATTGAGGGAAAACACAGCTATTCTTTTAGGCCCTTTTCTTTCCCAGGTAGAAACTCTGAAGTTACAACAAAGCTGGGGACAATTTTTGAACTCATATAAATTTGTGCCAGCAACTAAATGAGTTTTGCTGTTCAAACAAAAAATGCCAGTCACTCCATTCTTGCCACCAAACTGTACATAGTGAGAGGTTTTAAAGACTTAAGTTATAAATTTTAAAAATAGTGGTTTTTATCTTAAAATTATGTTGGCCTTTCTGAGATTTAAAACTGCCACATTGTTAAGAAAGAGACCATTACTGAAACATAAAGTTTGTCTTGCAAGTTCACAAGTCCTTTCTCTGCTTCCTTTCCTCCTTAATATAGGTCCCCTGAGCTACATTGGAAGGCGTAATCTTCTCTCTTAGAACTGTATAAATACAGTAAGCCCCAGTAAAAACAGACGGTTGGTGTGATCATTTTTAACAGCCCTGGAGATGTCCATATGCTATTCAGTAATGTGGCATCTGCATAGCCGTTTAGCTGTGGAGTGTACTTTAAACATAAGCAATTTTTAAGCAACAAGGTGTCAAACTATTCATCCATGTGAAGCAAATCAGTCCTGCTGCACCCCTGAGTACAATCAGTGAAAACCCTTAGAGTGCTCTTAACCACCCATCCTCCCCAGGCGCACGGCATGTTCTTTTAATACAGTTACATTATTGTGCCTCCAAGTCAGAAAAAAAATTGTGAGGTAAAATATTCATTCAATTAACACTGGAGTCACTAAGTCACTACTGTGCTGGTGTTCTCCACCAATCACAGGAGCATTTATGTGGCTGGACAGCGCTCTACATCCGCTCCCATACAGTTATACGCTGCTGAGTCTAATCGAGGCACATTCTATACTAATAAGTAAAAATAAACTTTATGGAATAAGAGAAATTTAACGAAGTTAATTATAAAAATGTTCAAAACAAAAATAAGTGAATTCAAGGCAAAATAAGTGAATTCTTTAGTCTTGAATATCTAACTGAAACAAAGTGTTACAGTGTTGTTCTAAGACCTCTCTTTTTTAATCCTCCTCCATCCTTAGACCTTTAACATCAAGCAGACTAAAAAGAGATCTAATAGGTAATCATATATCCCGAAAGACACATTATTGAAAAAAAAAATGCCTACAAAGTAGTTGTTGCCAAAATAATTTGCGGGAAATCAACCCAATAAGCAACACTACAAAAATAAGATAAAAAATGGCTAGCCTCTCAAGGTGTTTTTGGCTGTGTTATTAAATGTTCTTTTATTTGTTCATATTGGCTTATGGATCCACCCAATCATAAGCCAAAGCTCACTCAGTCATCCATTCATTCATGTACTATTTATTGCATGCCTACTATGTGCCAGGCACTGTACTAGACCCCAAATGATATGGCAGTGAACAAAAAATGCTTGGTATTAAGGAACTTATATTCTAGTGGTAGGAGACAGAAACTAAGTGAACACATAACATATCATGTACTGATCACAGACGGCGATTATGCTGTGGGGAGAAGTAAAGCAGGGACAATGGATAGTGAATAGATGAAGGGAAAGTCATTATAATTTTGACTAGAATTAACATGGGTGACATTGTTGATGAGGTGATACTGGAGCATATGACTGAGATAAAAGTAAAGGAACAAGCTATGTGGGACTAGGGCATGGGTGAAGCGAGCAAAGGAGGGATCAATAAATTCCAAATCCTTGCATTTTCCTTGCTTGCTCCACAAAAAACGAAAAGACGAGTGTGGTTGTGTCTCAGGGAGGCAGAAAAAGAGTGGCAGGAGTTGAAATCAGCAGTGGAGGTGATCCATATCAGGCTAGTGATTGAAGGAACTTTGGCTTTTACTCTAAATCAAGAAGCTTCCAGATGGTTTGGAGCAGAAGAATGTTGTAATTTTATTTATGTTTTACAAGGATTGCTAACTAGCCTATGGAGAATAAATGATGCATTTGTATGTGTGTATGTGAGAGAGAGAGAGAGTGTGTGTGTGTGTGTGTACGCACACATGGCAGCAAGGACAGAAGAAAAAACATCTAGGATATTAATGCAATAAGTAAAATATTATGGCACTTTGTTTTTTGATTCTGTTTGCTGGTTTGTGACAGAGTCTCACTCTGTTGCCCAGGCTGGAGTGCAGTGGTGTGATCTCGGCTCACTGTAACCTCCACCTCTCAGGTTCAAACAATTCTCCTGCCTCAGCCTCCCAAGTAGCTGGGATTACAGGCACGTACCACCATGCCCAGGTAAATTTTTGTATTTTCAGTACAGATGGAGTTTTGCCATGTTGGCCAGGCTGGTCTCGAACTCCTGACCTCAGGTGATCGGCCCGCCTCAGCCTCTCTAAGTGCTGGGATTACAGGCATGAGCCACCGTGCCCAGTTCGTACTTTGGAACAGGGTAGGAGAAAGTGTCCCTGTTTGTGATAACTTTCAAAAATAGAGTTCCCTTTATTTGTTAATTTATCGGATAGGGTGTGAAATAAAGGGAGAAGTAAAGTATGGTTTCAAGATCCTGGCCTGAGCAACAGGAAGGACAGGTGTCCTTTACTAAGAAAGGGAAGACTGAAGAAGATGAGAAATCCAGATTTAGACAGAAATCTAAAGATATTAAATCTTATGTTAAAATGCCTAGTAAAAGCCTAAGGTGGAGATGCAGGCAACTGGGTGAATAAAATGAAAGTTTAGGGAAGGGATCCAGGCTGGAGATTAAAAATAAATTCAAAGGGATCAGCACATGGGGAAGATTTAAAATAAATCATGGAGTGAGTGAAATCGAGAAAAACGAGGTCCAAATATGGAGTCCTGGATTTTCCAACATTAAGAGGTAAGAAATATGAAGATAAAAGAGCACAGGAGACTGAAAAGAAACAGCTGTTCAAATAGGAGTAAAGCCAGGAAAGTGTGATATCCTCAATGCCAAATGTATCAATCGGGGTTCAACCAGAGAAACAGAAGTAGTAGTAAATGTATATTAAGATATTTATGCAGGGAATTGGCTTATCAGATTAGGCAAATCTGAAATCTGCAGGGCAGGCTGTCAAGAATGGCAGGCTGGAATTTTTGGGGATGAGTGAAAGATACAGTCCACAAGTGGAATTATATCTCCTCTTCCTCCTCCTCCTCCTCCTCTCCCCGCTCCTCCTCCTCCTCTTCTTCATCCTTCTCATTTTTCTTCTTCAGACATTCTCAGTTTTGATATTAAGGCTGTTCAACTGATTGAATCAGACCCATCCAGATGATCTTGGATAAAGTCCCTCTTTTAATGTCAATTATTTATAGGCTTTAATGACATTTTCACAAAAACACTGAGATTGGCATTTTATTGGATAACTGGGACTATATCCTAGTTGATACATAAAACTGACCATCACACCAACTAAAGGATAAATGGAGGGAATGATCAACCACGTCAGATAGCATAGCCTTGAGTATGTTGGATTTAGCTGCTAATTCATTTGTGAATTTGACTACAGCAGATTTTTATTTTGGAATAGAGCTGTATTTGTTTCCTATGGCTGTCCTAATAAATTACCACAAAAATAGGTAGCTTGAAATAGCAGAAATGTATGCTTTCACAGTTCTGGAGGCCAGAAGTTTAATACTGGGGTTTCACTAGGTTGAGATAATGGTGTTGGCAGGCCATAGTCCCTCCAGGGCCTCTAACCTGCCTCTTCCAGTTTATTGTGGCTGCCATGCATTTGTTGGTGGCCACTCAAATTCAATCTGTACCTTTATTTTCACATTGCTCCTCTTTTCTTGTGTATATCAAATCTCATCTACCTCCCTCTAATAAGGAAATGTGATTGGATTTACGGTTCCCCGACTCCCACCCCACAGATAATCCAAAATAATCTCCCATGTCAAGATCCTTAATTTAATCCCATCTGTAGAGACCCATTTTCCTTGAAAGATAACTTATGGTTCCACATGGTATCTCTAGGTGGCTATCTTTCAGCCTACTACAAGAAGCAAAGCCTAACTGAAGTGGATCCAGGAAAGGTACCTATTTCAGAATGTTTCTGTAAAGGTGAGCAAAGAAAGAGAGCAGCAGCTGAGGCAAGGGTGGGAACTGTATCTCCCAGTCAAACTCACAGAACTTCCTTCTTTTACATGCAAACATCCACCAAACAAACATATATGATTACAGTTTCATATATTTCACTCTCTGGCCATGTATATCTATTCATTTCTGTTACATGTTTAACCAAACGACTTATGGTAGGTTAATTTGATTATTTTGCATTGAAAAAGAAACTTGAATGAATCTGACCAGCCAGAGATAGTTTCCTGAGTCTAAATACTTTTTGACAATTTTGTTATTTTGTTTTTACCTTTGTCTACAAGGGTAAGTCGTTGTTCTCAAAAATCACAGTGAATAAATTTTCGAAGCATTGCATACATTTGTCCAGTTTGACTTACAAGTCAAATCTCTTATATCTGAATGTGATTCCCCCTATATTGTATTCCAAAACTTTGAATTACTTTACTATTACATTCTTTAAAAACATATATTGGTATTGTCAATTAAAAAACCAATTCCCATGTGCTTGTCTCTTTATTTGCTTTCCAAATCATTTAAGCCCTGGTCATATCTATGGCATACATTATAAAAAGATCAGAGGGAAAAGAGAGATGATAGAAAAGAAAGTCATACTTTTTTGTCCTGTAATCCATGACAAGGTCAAGGAAACTTATTCTGAATTCCCATTTCTATTACGCATGGGCTGTCTGACATAGTAGGCATCAAGAGCAGTACGTGATACATGTGTAGGTGCTCAATAAATATTGATGAATGAATAAGTAAATGAACAATAAAATTACCGATAAGACCTTTTATGTTATGTTTATTATTCTATCGCCATTAAAGGCATTTATAAGCATCATAATTTTTAACTGGCATATATATATGAAAATGTATCCTTTTATATGAAAAAAGAGTAATTACTCATAGGATTGATATAGTGTAGCAGCTTAAAAGAGAATATTTCTTTTGAGGAAAGCATATGGTCAAAGATCTTGTCTGACAGCATTTGGCTGCACAGTGAAATTCGGGCTCTACAATGAGACATGCTCAATGTAGTGATCCCTAATTTGGGCTTTTTTAAATTTATAATCTTGAAGTAATTATTTTATCTATCTACTCATCTGGAAAACTGGGCTATCTATTCCATATGATTTTGTTAATTAATAATGGTATTGCATATAAAGGGCCTAATGTTGTGCCAGCTACATAGTATTGGCTAATATCATGATCATGATCACAGGCAAATATCTTTTCTTCAGGTTTGATAGTACAACTTGTCTTTTTAACTTTTTATACATAAATATTATTCTCTTTCACTTGACCAATTTTCTGTACAAAATTTATTTAAGAGCCCCTTAAAATTCACTTAGGAAATCAGATGGAGCATACATAGCAAGTACGTAACACAATATTATCAGATTCTGTTCACTTTCTTTTGCTTTTTTTCTATACTGTACCATGTGCAGATAATCAATTGTTATTTAAGTCCTAGACTTTGGCTCTGGAATCCAGATCCCCTTATCTAATTACCTTCTTGGGTTTACCACATGGATACTTTAAAAGCAGTATGTTTAATAATGCTTTTAGGATATTTCCACCCCATCTTTGCCCAAATATGGTCCTTGTTAGTCTTCCCTGTTCAGCAAACACCACCATCATCCATCCAACTGGGCAAACCATGAATCTAGCAGTTGTTCTTGATGTCTCCTTCTTCCTCAGTCTCTGTCTTAGTTAGTTCAAGCTATTTAAAAAAAGTGCCATAGGCTGAATGGCTTATAAACAACAGAAATTTATTTCTCACAGTTCTGAAGGCTGAAGTCTAAGATCAGGAGGCCAGTGTGGTCAGGTTCTGGTGAGGGTCCACTTTCAGGTTACAGACCGCCAACTCCTGGCTGTTCCCTCAAATGCCACAAAGAGCACTAGCAAGCTCTCTATGGTCTCTTTTAAAAGAGGCTAATTTCATTCATGAGGGCTTCACCTAAATCACCTTGACCTAATTTACCTCCCAAAGACCCTTTTAGCACAATCACATTGGTGGGTAGGATTTCAGCATATGAATTTTGGGTGGATACAAACATTCATTACATAACACCCTCCATGTCCAACTTCTCACAAAGATATTCTCTCTAAATAAGCCATCCTCAGAATTTACTCCAACCCTTCTTCAAATTTCAGCTTAATCACCATTTCCTGAGGAAGCCTCCCCTTACTGTTCCTCCTCCCTGTCTCCAGTGCAGATCTTCCTGACATATCTTCTTAATTCCATGTACCTTTGCTTTGCAACAATTACAGAGGTAACTTTCACATTAACTTTTGAAATGATTTGATTTATGTTTATCTAAGATTCTTTGAAGATACATGGCATCTGCTTTTGCTCATCATTTTATCTTCAGAAGCTAGGGTTTTTCAAAATGTCAGTTGGGACTCATTAGTGAGTAATGAAATGAGATTAATGGGTAATATGCAGTATTTTTTCTTAATGAAATAGGCTAAAATAAAATAAACTTTTGTCAAAGAGAAAAAATGTAGTTATGATAGAAAAATAAAGGCAGCCAATAAAGAATTTGTTTTCAAACAAGTCACTGCTATAAGGAATTGGAATGTAATCCTATAGGGAACTCTGGAAGGCAGCATAGAATTCATTTAGGTTCTGTACCTGACAACTTTCAATCAGTCGTGGGCTATTCCCAGAACCTTTAATTCTCAGGCACTCGTAGCCCACCGTGCATTCAGGTAGTTCAGGCCCTGAGGAAAATAGATACAGATACTATTTGTATCTCCATATAAATGCAGTAGAAAGGCAAGGCCTGAGGAAGTTACAGTAAGGGCAAGAAGTAGGGAGGAGACTTAACCACAAACTGGCTGTTTTAGGTTTCACTTTATGAATTCAATTTAAATGAGTATGTAAGTGCATTTTGCTGTTTGAAACAGGGAAAAAAAAAGTCTTAGTTGAGTGATCTCCGTTTAGTTATCTTTCTCTGATAAGAATTGAATCTGAACAATGAGAACACATGGACACAGGAAAGGGAACATCACACACTGGGGCCTGTTGTGGGGTGGGGGGAGGGGGGAGGGATAGCATTAGGAGATATACCTAATGTTAAATGATGAGTTGATGGGTGTGGCACACCAACATGGCACATGTATACATATGTAACAAACCTGTACGTTGTGCACATGTACCCTAGAACTTAAAGTATAATAAAATATATATATATAAAAAGGATTAAATCTGGATTTCTTTAACCTTCTCCTCTTGCAATCTGTATTTTTAAATCATTGAATTATTTTCAAGGTATTTAATTATTTTATTCCTTTGTATTGTGCCTTCTATAAGAGTCCCAGATATTTAAGGCATAAGAATACAAATATGCTTCATGCATACACATAATATTAAAAGATAACTGCAAATTTCCCTTGTTATCTACAGCAGATTGTTTCTAGGACCTCTGCAAATACCCAAATCTGCAGATGCCCAAGTCCCTTATTTAAGATGAAGTAGTATTTGCATATAACCTACATGCATTCTCGTGTACACTTTAAATCATCTCTAAATTACTATGTAAATAGTTGCTATACAGTATTTGTTCTTTATTTGTATTATATTTCTCTTTCTCTTTCTTTTGTGTGTGTGTGATGGGGTCTCCTTATGTTGCCCAGACTGGTCTCAAACTCCTGGGTTAAGTGATCATCTCTCAGCCTCCTGAGTTTGCTGGGATTACAGGCAGGTACTCCCATGCCTGGCATATTTTTCATTGTTGTGTTGCACATATATATTTGAAATCTTTTTGATCCATAGTTACTGAATCTGCAGATATGGAACCTGTGAATATATTAGGGCTGACCCCATCAAGGGTCAAGATATAATAAAATTAATAATGTTCACTATTTCTTCAAGGACATTCTTAAGTGAACTTAGCTTTTATTTTCTTTCATACTAGCAGTGTTAAGTAGTGAAGAATGCAGTGTCCACCAGTGAAGTCTGTGCCCAGCCTTGATCTGTGTGGAGGTACAGCACTTTTACCCATGTCAGCTTTTGCTCCATCAGTACAAATATCAACATAGTGAAGGCAAATATATCTTACTATTATTAGGAAAAATATTTGGCCTTGAAGAACTCCAAAAAGTCTTGGGGTGACACTTTGTGGACTATTGGCCCATAATACCGTAGCAGGACGAGCCGCAGACAAAACCTCTCAGACACCGAGTTGTAGACGGAGGGGCTTTATTCAGCTGGGAGCATTGGCAAGCTACTGCCTTAAAATCCGAGCTCCCCAAATGCACAATTTGTGCCCCTTTTAAGGGCTCACAACACTAAAGATTTCACATGAAAGGGTCGTGATTGATTTGAGCAAGCAGGCAGTACGTGACAGGGGCTGCATGCACCGGTGGTCAGAGAGAAACAGAACAGGGCAGGGAGTTTCACAGTGTTCTTCTACACAATGTCTGGAATCTATGAATAACATCAGTTTCTAAGTTATGAGTTGATTTTTAACTACTGGGTTTAGGCCAGGCAGGCCCAGGCCTGGTTTCGGGCCTGACACCGGGCTGCCTGTCTTTGGTTTTACTGCCTTGTTGTTTTTTCTTAAAACAGGTACTGAGTATAAAACAATATAAAACAATATGAGAAGGTCTCTCTCTTCCCTCAATACAAAAATTTTCTAAACATATATATGAAGCATTTTATAATAGGAAACAAACGTTATCATTTTAAGAAGATATGAAATGTTTAATTGTAAACTGTCTTTACTTCCCAAATAAGCTCTTTTTGACATACCATTTATCAATTTATCTAAACTAGTCTTTAAAAAGTGTTTATATATTTAACCTATAATTATGTGGGGAGTAACAAGCTCCACATTGTGGGACTTCCTAAATTAAAAAGTAGTTATTTTCTCATATTTTTTACTTTCAAGTTTAAACTGGGATTCGTTAAAAGTTAACATGAAGAACAACATATTATGAATTAGTAAAGAGACTAAAAGCATTATGTAGTTTTAAACATCTCTTGCCTGTTGGAATCATTTCTACACTAAAGAAAACAGATGTTAATGATGATAATATCAGAAAAACAGAAATGGTGATCATCGTCATATTAGGCTTGTTTTAAAACAGTAACTGTTTAATTTGAAGATTCCATTTTGTGGTTTATTTTTATTCTTAGTTACATAATCCTACATATTGTGGGTCAGTGCTTACGATATCAGCAAAGTTATTTAATATATTTACTATGTCTCACATTATCCACCTATTTATTATTGAATTAGAGTGATTACAGCCACTTCACTTTGTTTTGTTGTTGTTTTGAAATGTGTTCTGATAAAAGGAGGTTCATTTTGATCATCAACCAGAGAACAAAACATGATAAAATAAAAATAAAACTCAGGAAATTCGACAAATATTTCTTGAGAGCCGCCTACATAAGGCATTTTGTAAGAAGCTATGAAGTATACAAAGATGTTGCTAAGTAACCTGTAATCTAGTAAAGATAATTACACTGTAGTGTATAAGAGGAACTATGAAACACACCAATAAAATCTTATGAGAGCTCAGAGAAGGGAAAAATTACTTTCAAAGAAGAAAAAATATGTATTTTCCCTTAAATAATAAAATTTGTTCTTATGTTTTTGCTTTCAACCATTCTTTAACCATCAGATTTTTTCAATTCTCTTATCTTGGCATTATTAAACATTTTATACATGCTGTTCAAAGTATTATTAAGTTATCAAGTACAGTACAGGCTTCTAAAAATATGCTAAAGCCAGATGTAAACAGTTGAAACAGTTGCAATACTGTCTTCTCTATAGGAAATAAATATAGGTAATCAGTGAATAAAGCTAGAATTTTAAACCATTTACTTGGAATAAACTGTGGCTGAAAGCCCCATGGGCTGCATGAATACAGCAGCCAGGGGTCTTCAGAAGGTCCTGTATGCCAGTTCTGCTCCATCACTAACAGGCAGAGTAACTCTCACTGAGCAATGCAAACATAATGTTCATGTTTTCCACTTATAATGTTTAATTTGTATAATACACATACATACGCACAACTGAAAAATTTGGAATTACAGGTAAACTTCATTTTCAAGTAATTTGACCATTCATATACATTCATCTTCTGTACACTTGCAAAGGTAAGTATAAAAACCTAATTTTCTGTGGCAGTTTCATAGGCTACTTTATTGAAAGTGGCTATTATGCCTATGTCCTATTTTATGCTTATTTCCTAATAAAACCAACAATATATCCAACTACACAGTATTTTAAAGAGAGACTAATTATAATGATTACTATTGTAAGAAAGTGATTCTACATGAATATTTTCATGTTTCTGTAGAGCCTGGGCTTTTTTAGCAAAAGCTGATGAAACTTGGTTAAAGAATGTATATTAGTCCATTTCTCACATTACTATATAAAGAACTACCTGAGACTGGGTAATTTTAAAGAAAAGAGGTTTAATTCACTCACAGTTCTGCAGGCTGTACCGGAAGCATGGCTGGGGAGGCCTCAGGACACTTACATCATGGAAGGAGGCAAAGGAGAGGCAGGCATGTCTTACGTGACCAGAGAAGGAGGAAGAGGAAACAGGGGGAGGTGTTACACACTTTTAAACAACCAGATCTTGTGAGAACTCACCCACTAGCATGAGAACAGCAAGGGAGAAATCCACCCCTATGATCCAATCACCTCCCTCCAGGCACCTCCTCTAACACTGGGGATTACAATTCGACATGAGATTTGGGCAGGGACATAAATCCAAACCATATCAGAATGACTGAATATCAAAATATGTCCTAGAAGCTACAGACTGAGCATTGTTCCAGAGAGATTTACAAATATATCTTCCCCAGAGCCATTCATTTATATTCCAGTGTGATAGAGAGAGAACTTCCCCTCCAATTTCCAGAGAATTGTTTACATTCTAGAGTAGGGTGTTTGTCATTCTTGGGGTAGGATGGGCTGATATGCCACTGCCCTTCATGGGCTTCAAGTCTCATTCTCCTGTTTAACACCACTACCAGCATTGAGTAATATCAGGCTCTCATCACATCACCTTGTGGTGATCAGGGCACAGGAGCCAATGCTAAGGTGCTGTGTGAATAATAAATGCTCTGTTCTCTGATTCATAGACTCATGTTTCCTGTCAGGGTATCTGTCTGCCTCTGTGTGTTTGTTTGTTTATGTATCCATACACCTATCCATCTATCTGGTTAGCCAGCAATCCATTCTACCATCCATCCATCCATCTAAACTTACCAACTATGACTTACAGAACTGGTTTAGATTACTCATACATCTTATGAGTTTCTTCTCTTCTTAGCTTTATCAAACAACACTTAAGCTATGACAATTGAAATGGTATTACCATTTCATAAAACAAATATTGCTTTTTAATTTTTACAAATTTTATCTGAGGATTTTAAAAATAATACTTCTCTAAGTATATTAATTGAATTATATTTTTCTTTTCTCATTGCTTATATTGCATTCTCATTCACCAACCTGAGAATTATTATTAAATATTGCAAAGCAAATATTTTAAAAACTGCTTTAAAGGAAATGTTTAAAAATATATATTAATACTTACACTGATCCACTTAGAAGAAATATATATCAATTACACTGATCCACTTAGAAGAAAACCTGCGTACTTAACTTTATTTTCGTAAAATCTAAAATTTAATTTAAAATTGAGAACTATTTTTTAAATTAAGACAATACTTTGGAAATAATATTTTAAATATATATATATAAGAGAACCCACTGTTATCTATGTTACATTAACCTGGAATTTACTATATCAAGGAAATTGTAGAAAAAGAATGCAGTGGAGAGAGAGTTAAAACACTAGTCAAACAGACAAGACAACACCACAAATATAGGATTTTTACTAGAGGTGCTTTTTTTCCCCCTTAGGAAAAGTATGGCTTCTCTTTGGGAAAATTGAGATTGGTCACACCTCAGAGCCTTTGATAAGTACTTTGATGTTCAATAAGAATGAAAAAAACAATGTTGCTTTTGCAAAGAGAATCAAGAAAATAATACCAGTTTCAGCAAAAGAACATTGTTTTGTGTACTTTAACACACACTACAAAGAAAGAGGCCCTTTTTATTAAACTGGGGAAAACATTTTTTGCTTAAAAACAAATAGGACACAAGTAGAAAAAAAATTAAACTAAAACAAAACAGCATGCTTATTGCTTTGTGTGTAATAGGTAGCAAATATTTTTTTAATTGAATAGAAGGAGTGCAACAAATAAAAAGCTACATAGAGGATACCATTTAACTGGAAGGCCAAATCATGTCCTTCTAGTAAAAATGTATAGTTAACAGAGAGAGTGCAATTTGATGTGTGAATAAATGAATTATTTTGCAAGAAGAGATATTTTGCTAAATTTGAACAATGACATCCAAGAAATGAGACTTCTTTGTTGTTCTGCTGGGCTTTTCTTTTAATGTAATTTTGACAATTTTGATTAAATGTCCAAATTCATAATGTGATAAATTATTGTGGATGCAAAAATGTTAGTAAAATATTTTTAAGAGTTTTAATGAACCTGGTAGATTTAGACAGTAATAGAGTTCTGTGATTCCCCAAAATGAGGGGACTTGCCTCCTGATATCAGGGAGGAAGTCATGGGGCAAAGCTCATAGAAATGACAGCTGTAGCTAAGAGCACCTTTCTCCTCTAAAGCTGACTGCAGAACAAAAGGTTAAATGTAGTTGTCAAGTTTATAGACAGGGAAATACTTGTAGTACAGTGAAAGTAAACAAGCATTTAAAAAGCTTCAAAGAGAGTCAAATCCACAATTCGGGGTGATTTGGATGAATTTCTCTAATATGCTAATCTGCATGGACTAAGTCCATGGGTTAGAGGAAAGATAAGCTGAATTTAGGGTGAAGGGGATAGGAACTTCTGGACAAAGGGACAACTTTGGCTGATGATGCTTAGGGTAGAGTAAGGATAGTTTTAGGAGGTTCTTTCAATATTGAGAGAGGTTTAATTGAAGAATATGCAAACCAAACTAGTGAGATTATGAAAAAGAGTTCCTAGAAATAGCACAATTGTTTGGATAGGGAAATATTGGACAGTAAAAGAATATGGAAACAATGCAAGAATCGTTGGAATTTAGAGTGCAAATAAAAAGAATAATCTGAGGACCAAGTAAAGGCTGGTTAAACCAAGTCAATGGAACAGGAGCAGCCAGCATAATTTCTTATTAAATAGTTTGGATGGTGTATCAGGCCTTTATTGCCTCTTGCCTGGATTATTTTAACAATTTTCCCATGCAGTTGTCTGCCTTGGACATAATACATCTCTGATCTATCCATTAGACTACTTCCAGAGTCAAAAGTCTATAAATCACAAGTTAATGATCTATGTGATTCAATGGCCAAATCCTCACGCTTCCCCATCTGAAATTAATTCCCATAGGACTCTACTTGGATTTCTATTTCCATAACTAAATTACCTCAAAATACACTTGTTACCTGATTATATACATGTCTGCAGCATGAAGTTGGAAACTTTGTTAACGTTACGATTTTTCTTTTCAATGTTTTTTCTTTTTCTTAGTTTGCTAAACTAAAGCACAGCAGAACAACAACAACAAAATGTTCTTTCCCTGAAACAGAGAGAGCCCAGGCTAAGCCAGAGATAACAAGGAGTTGAGACTACCAAAAGAATGCTGACTTCTAAAGGTTGGGCTAAGAGAAGAGCTTTTATGTTTAGGTAGAAACAGGATGGTGATTTTAAAAAAACTTCATCATTTATTAAACATTTTCCAGATGTGAGATTGCCCATTTCATTCATCTCAGAAGCTTATTAAATTCCCCTACACTATGTTGGAAATCGATTTTCACTTCTGGAATACAGTGATCTGGAGACAGAGATGTGACATGGGAGAGGAAGGGAAGGTGGAAGAAAATTAGATATTTTCCTAAAGTGCTATTAGCAAGAAAAGGTAACCAAAGAATGAGATTAAACAAAGCCTTTCTGGAGAAGATGACTTGTGTTGGTGGTAGGGGTATTGAGATGAAAGAAAGATAGGAATACCTTCAGCAGACTGATAATTGTATACACTTTGAAGTGTATTTTAAAAATAGCTGTTCCACGTTTAATAGATGGGGATTATTTACTGTTATTAAAAATAATATAGAGAAGCAGATTAATTGATGCATTTATGTTTATTGAGTTGATAGAACCAATATTATGGAAACAAACTGGCAAAACTTTTCTTCCCTTTTGGGTGTTCTTGTTCTTTCTTGCATTCTTTTGTGATTGTTTCCAAACCAATGACTTCTTGGTAACTATAATAAAGGTTTATATTTTACTTGATAAAATGTAAATTTAAATAGTGTTTTTTAGAAATAACCTACTGTGGGGCCAGGCGCGGTGGCTCACGCCTGTAATCCCAACACTTTGGGAAGCCGAGGTGGGCAGATTACGAGGTTAGGAGTTTAAGACCAGCCTGGCCAACATGATGAAAGCCCGTCTCTACTAAAAATACAAAAATTAGCTGGGCATGGTGGTGTGTGCCTGTAATCCCAGCTACTTGGGAGGCTGAGGCAGGAGAATTGCTTGAATGGGGACCCGGGAGGTGGATGTTGCAGTGAGCCGAGATAGCGCCACTACACTCCAGCCTGGGCTACAGAGCGAGACTCCGTCTCAGAAAGAAAAAAATAAAAATAAAAAAATAATAAGAGGAAAAGAAAAAAAAGAAATAACCTATTGTGGTATTGTGGTATTTTTCAGACTCAGAATTTCAGTCCAGGAAAGGGAATAATACTAATAAGTGACATTAAATGCTCTTTTTTAATCTGGAAAATAAGCAGCAAATGGCTTTAGCTTCTAAATTTTCTCGTCATTTTTTTTTCCTTTCTTACCTGTTTGACCTAAACAATCTTAGAATGTATAGTAGCTCACAGCTCTTCACAGTTTTGTTTATTTTTAAATTTTTTTTAGTAATCCCTCTTTGAACTGACTTTTATCTTTCATTGTCTATGATTCTTCCCAGACTCCTCCATGCAGGGATCTTGATGCAGATTCTTCCATCAATACCTCCAGATATTAACCTGAGAATGGAAAATATTTTGCAAATAATAATTTTAATTCTCCCTCCTCTCAAAAGGAACATAGTTTACCCGAAATATAACTTAAATTTAATGATAATAATTAACTTTCCAAATTGCCAATAATTCCATTCCAAATATTTCATATCTTATTATTAACCCAAACCATTTTCTCTATACTCTTATTTCCCTAAAGTGTACACAATAATCAGCATTCACAAGGAAAGGGGTAAACTGTTTGACTTTACTACCACTTTTAATTCTAGCTGCATTTTTATTTTTTCGAGATAGTTTTACAAACACAAATACATACTTATTGTATTAATTTCTTTCTGATTTTTTTTAAAAAAAACTTTTATTACCAGAGGCCTGTTCATATTAGACATCAGGTCTGTGAAGTAGATATCAATTCAACATAGTGATCTATGTACTGCCAATGAATAATTGATCCATGAAGAGGCAAAATCTTCCTAAATTTCACAGCTTACTGTCAGAGAAAATAATGTAAATAGCCATAATAACAAAAATGGACTTTCTACCCTCAGTGCTCCTATGATTGGAGGGAATTCAGTTGCTCTGCATACCCCCTTTCCTTCCTTTAGAAAGAAGATCTGGCCGGAAGTGATGGTTCAGTGTCGAGTCCTTTGACAAAGACCATCTTAACTTATTTTTATTGTTTCACCTAAGCTGTGTTTTGTGATTTCGAAAGTGTCTAGCATGACCTGTGAATCTATTACAGTTCAAAATCAATTCTATTCCTGTTTCCGTAGTTCACATTCATTTCCGTGAGTATTAGGGTCTTCATAAAACAGCAGTTTTTTCTGAGTGTTGATCCTAGCTGATTGAATATCTTCAAGAACAAGCCACTGATCCTTGTTACACAAATTGTAAACTCAGTAGAAGTGAGCTTCGGCTGCAGGTTCAGCACTGCTTACTTAATGAAAGCAAGGAAAAGTCTCTTTTTTCCACGTGTTAGTAAAGGGTTTCAACAGGCTAAAAAAATATTGAATAACTCTACATAATGGAGAAAGGCAGTAATAAGAAAGGAAAAACAGAAAAATAGAATAAGTAGTCTGTGAATCCTTTGGAGAATTTACTGAAAACTAGAATTTCTTACAATGTACACAAAATGGCTGTCACCAATGCAATAAGACTTTTTCCAAAAATTGTTCTCACGACTCTAAGCAACTGAAGTGTTGCTTCCTTCATCACATCATGTAATGAAGTCAACAGAGTATAAAATATTCCTTGTGAAGGAAAACTTGATATCACTATAACTTTAAGAAATATTTTGAGGGTGGGTGTAAGTTTGTATCTGAAATAAATAAGTGGTTACTAAGCTACAAACAGATTTTTTAGCCAACAGCCACACTATCTAAAATGTTCAACTCTCCTCCATACAGACACCTCCTCTCCCCTTCTCTGCTTTATTTTCTTTTACTTTTACATACTAAATATTTTATCTAGCAGTAAGTGTATATAATACATTATATATTTATCATGTTGGTTTCCTGAATCTCACATCAGACTGCAAGCTCCTTGAAGGCAAATATGTATTCCTTTAGGTTCACTGTTGTTTCCTCACCTCCTAAAATAGGACCTGGCATATAATTGTGCTCAATCATTTTTTCAAGAATTAATGAATGAGGCAGGGTGCGGTGGCTCACACCTGTAATCCCAACACTTTGGGAGGCCAAAGCAGGTGGATCACTTGAGGCTAAGAGTTCCAGACCAGCTTAGCCAACATGGCGAAACCCTGTCTCTGTTAAAATTACAAAAATTAGCCAGGCATGGTGAGCATGCCTGTAGTCCCAGCTACTCGGGAGGCTGAGACACGAGAATTGCTTGAACCCGAGAGGTAGAGGTTGCAGTGAGCTGAGCCAACACAGAGCCACTGCACTCCAGCCTTGGTGACAGAGCAAGAACTTGTCTCAAAAAATAATAATAATAATAATAATAATAATAATAATAATAATAATAAATAAATAAAAAAGAAGAAGAATTAATGAATGAAACTGGAGAGTCTGCTGCAAAGAGAATCCTGAGGTTTTATACTTCTCTTCCAAAGAATAAAAGCTGTCTATCAATTCTAGAATAAAGCATTAGCTTTTGAAATGAGTAAAGGGATCAAGAAAATCTAGTGCTACCTACTGGCAGCTTTCCCAATGGTGGGAGTAGCAGTTTTAAAGATTCAATAAACAATCTCCTTGAGATGAAATTCAACAATGGCAAAGTTAAGTGCAGGAAGAGGGCATGAGACCTATTCCCCTTATGAGGAAGAGAATTTATTATTAAAATTATGTACAATTATTGTGGTGTAATGATAATGATAAAATTGATGGGCTTTGCTTTACTAATTGTTTATACATATTGTGCAGGGTGTATATATGCTTACTGCCTTGTGTAGATGGGGTGGGACACAGCTCTCCACTGATACCTCTTCTTCTGGCTCCCCTGATATTCCACTAGAAGGCGGGGAATGAGAGATTTTGATACAACAAGCATTATCAGTTTTATCTTGTTTGTTTATTCCGCAGATATTTACTAGACATGCAAAGCAATACTATTTAGTAGATGCAAAAATAGATAAGTAAAGACCTATAAGTTTTTGGTTTCCAAAGTCAAAAGTTTTTATGGTTTATTAAAATTGAGAACACTGAGCTGGGCACAGTGGCTCACTCCTGTAATCCCAGCACTTTGGGAGGTGGAGGCAGGCAGATCACTTGAGGTCAGGAGTTTGAGGCCAGCTTGGCCAACATGGTAAAACTGTGTCTCTACTAAAAACAAACACACACACAAAAAATTAACCAGGTTTGGTGGCGCACTCCTGTAGTCCCAGCTACTTGGGAGGCTGAGGCAGGAGAATCGCTTGAACCCGGGAGATGGAGGTTGCAGTGAACTAAGATTGTGCCACTGCACTCCAGCCTGGGCGCAGAACGAGACTCCATCTCAAAAATAAAATAAAATAAAATAAAATTGAGAACACAGAAAGATGAGCAGGTTTGTGTGGAAAATCCTTAAATCTGTTTGACAAATTGAGTTGAAAGTGTTGAATTCCCCAGATTACAAAAGAACAACCTGTTAATAAAGCAATGCTAAATGTATTGGAACCTAATTGCATTCAGAAACTACTGAAAAGAGTTTTATTGTCTCAAAAAGGGAAAGTCAGAAATGACATTTTATTAAATTTTGGGGTCTGGGATCCAGGAGTTTAAGGTGGATTTTTCAAGGCAGACTTTTTCAGGTGAGCAGACTGTTGTCTCTAAATTGATCTGCAAGAATTTCCTGAAGCAAACAGTAGAGTTATTTATAGGATTACGGTCTTATCTTTTCTGTGTAAAGGTTTACTGGAACAAACAAGACAACTGTGGTCCCAGTTCTCAGAGGTAGCTTTTGAGACCTCCACATGCACATGTTGAATAAACAATTGGAACTCAGAGGGTTAGTATAAAATTTAGGAGTAATCACTATATAGATTATCATAAAGATCTGGAGATGGTTCTGTTCAAGATTGCCAAGGGATGCAACTGAATTCCTGTACGGCTGCTCCCCACTTGAAAAGCCAGACACAAGAATCAAGAGTTGGTGGAAAGAAAGAGGTTTATTGAAGTGCTAGCAGCTGAAGAGACAGCTGGAATCAGGTCTCAAAAAGCCGTCTCAAATTCTCAGGCTGGCTAATGGGGTTTGAAGAGGAAGGCGGCATGGAAACTATGTGCAGGAGTGATGTAGGTTGCAGGTCCACTTGTCATTTTCCATTGGCTGTCTTGAATAATGAACCATCTGGAGGCCTTGGTGTCAACTTGCTTAGGTCAGGGTATGGATTAACTGTGCACCAATTTCTTCTCAGAAGGGAGAAAACTTTAACTGCCATCTCCACTTTACGCCTGAGTTGCTTTAAGATTAGCCTTTGGAATTCTCAAGCAAACACATAGTTAGATATATGTATAGCAAGAAAAAAAATGAGGCAGGGATTACTTTTTAAAGCAAGCTAGCAAATTGGCTGTACTGGTTACTGGGAGAGAGCATCAATGAGAAAAGAAATAGATTAGCACTGAGTATTGAGAAACCTCAACATTTAACAGGTTATTGTTGGCAGACGAGCATTCAGTGGAGATTGTAAAGTGGTTAGAAATGTATGAGGATGAACAGGAGAGGGTAAGGAGGGTACTTCAAGAAGCAAAGAGTGATCAACAAGGCCAAATGATGCTTTGTGTTAAAATCATATGAGGACTTTGAAATATTCATTTAGTAACTTCAAGGTCATTATTAATCTTAGCGTGAGCGGTTTTGGTGATGTTATTGAGGCAAAAAACAGAGAAGGTTGAAAAGTAGTGAATGGATAAAAAATGAAGGTAGTTCAATAATTTGGGATGAGAAAGAGAAGAAAAAGATAAATTCATAATGTAGAAATGTGAGAAGTAAAATTTTTAGGTAGGAGAGATTTGAATATATGTATATTCTCTGCTTCCATTATCACTCCATAATTTTATAAGAAAAAGGTAAATACACCCTTTCATCCTCTGTGATTTCTTCCTTCCTTCCTTGTGTGTATTGATTCTTTCATTTACTATAATCAGCAAACAGCAGGCACAGACCATGGCCCTAAGGAACTTATAGAAGTTAACTCATAGAAGGCCAATATGTTGGGAAAAATGTGAATAAGTATATAAATATCCTATCGTTGCATAATTAGTATGAATGCAGATTAAGTTTGAGTTTTGCTGTAATACTCCAAGGCGAAGAGTTACGCTGCCTTCTAATGCAAGTATTTGGCTGAAAATTGGATTGTGTTTTGAAGTCTCTGTACTAAATTTCCTCCAGGCATAGCTGGCATATACAGGGACAAAAACTTTTGACCTGGAGCTCATTAGTGCAATGAAGCATTCAAGTGAACTAGCAGGTACAAGCCTGAAACAAACAAACAAAAGAAAAACATCAATTGTTTGATTAATTGTAAATGCAGAAGTTGAGGGTAGGGAAATAAAATTTCAACCCATCAAGGAAGTAGTCACTTTAAAATTCACCTGAAATGACTATTTCAAAACCTGCTTCCATTTCAATGCTAAAAATATTTCTTTTCCCCAAACCCCTTAAACGGAAGAAGTTATAAGTGAACTAGACTACACATAGGAAGTCATGCTGCATTCTCATGTTGCTAATTGGAATTTTGATGAATATAATATAAAAGCAAAACAAGAGCAAAGTGTTTCCATTAGTTCACTATCCATGTTTCTGCATCTTAATCAGAGCGTTGTTAATATTTAAATATGCGTTTGAAGCCCCAAGTGTATAGGGAGGCATGGAAGTTTCATTAATAACTATAATTTATATAAAAGAATATATGCCAAAGACAAATGCTCAAATATGGAGTTTCATAGGAATTTTTCAAACGTATTTTATAGCTCAGACATGGAAAAAGAAATTGCAGCAGGATATGAACTTATGCTTAGCTACTAAGATACACTATGGCTTATCATTTATTGAGAAAAGTCCAGATTTTTGTCTTAAAGTTATATTTCTCCATCAGTTATATACCACTTTTTTTTTTCACATAAGGCTGTTTGGAAACAGGCAAATAGGAAAAAAATCTGCAGGAAAAAGGGACATTGACATAATCTGAAATGCCTTGTATTCTGCAGATTTCAGAACTATACAGCTTTCAAAAGGGACATAAGGGAGCAGAGAGAACTGCCACTCTAGAGCTGTGACTCTTTTCTCCTTCAGTAGTCATGCTTTCAAATGGGTCCTTCTGCAGAGGAATGACTTGAAGTAACAATCACCATTCCCTCTTCACAGCAGTCTGCCACAGAACAAAACTTCCTGGAATAATGCCAGTTGAAATGACTAAGTGTGTCTTTTCTATACATCCACAAGGATACTTACCTAGTGCCTTCTGGGTTCTAAAGGAGAGGATATAGTTCATTGTTAACAACAGCTCTAAGTCTCTCTTACTATGTGAAACTTACTCTTTTATTAACCAGAGGAAAGGAATCAGAGACTTCCAACACATTACAATTATATTCAAACATACTTCCATTCTTAGGATGAGCTCTGACTCAAATATTGTTTTATGCTAAGTACTAGTATGGAGTATGCCTTCAACATTAAATTCACTGTGAAGAAACATTTTTAAAGTAATATGATAATCAGTTATGAGATGCCACTAGATATCCTCAAAGCTATTATGCAAAGAGCGAGAGGAAACTTTAAAGCAAAAACAGATTAAGTTCTTGCAGTTTTCATAAGGGGGTTGGTTTAGAATTCCTACAGTCAAATAAGCTGTGACTGTAATGGTTCTTTGAGTTGATGCACAGATTGTGCAAAATCAGCCCTATACATAAGCAGCTAGCATGTGTAAAAAGTCTACCTGACTCAAAATATGAGTCCCACTAGGCTATCACACAGTATTATATCTTGGAACTATTGTATAAGAATGAAGACATTGGCCAGGCACAATGGCTCATGCCTGTAATCCCAGCAATTTGGGAGGCCGAGGCCGGCGGATGACCTGAGGTCAGAAGTTCAAGACCAGCCTGGCCAACATAGTGAAACCCCATCCCTACTAAAAATACAAAAATTAGCCAGGCATGATGGCACGTGCCTGTAGTCCCAGCTACTCAGGAGGCTGAGGCAGGATAATTGCTAGAACCTGGGAGGTGGAGGTTGCAGTGAGCCAAGATCGTACACCACATTCCAGCCTGGGTGACATCGTGAGAGTCTGTCTCAAAAAAAAAAAAAAAAAAAAGAAGAAGAATGAAAAAACACATTCTTCCAATGTCCTACAAGACCCAACATCATAAGTCCTCTCTGCTCCCTTTCACAATGAATTTCCTACACATTGTATTCCATTCCTGGATCACTCTACTGCAGGTAGAAGCTACTTTGCTGTTCACTGGAACATTCTCTTTACAATTTCATCTAAAGACCTTTGCCTGAAATGTTCTCCCAGGCAAAATAGCCTGGCTAACTCTGTTAGCTCTTTCATTGTTTCCTTGAAGTTTATCTTCTTAATAAGCCTGCCCCGATTGTATTATTGAATAGTACAACTACCCCTCTCCTCCTTTATTTTTTCTTTTCCTTTCATGCAATTTTATTGAGATATAATTGCCAAATAATTTTTATAAGTTTAAGATGTACAACATGATGATTTCACACACACACACACTACATCACACATAGATATATATTGTGATATGATTATCACAATCAAGTTAGTTAACACATCTATCATCTCACCTATTTGCCATTTTTTGTTTTTTTGGTTTTATGACGGGATATTTAATATAATATCTACTCCCTTACCAGATTTCAAGTCTATAGGAGTGTTATTAACAATAGTCACTGTATTAGTCTGTTTTCTTGCTGCTATAAAAAACTTCCTGAGACTGGGTAATTTATAAAGAAAAGAGGTTTAATTGACTCACCGTTCTGCCTGGCTGGGGAGGCCTCAGGAAACTTACAATGATGGCAGAAGGGGAAGCAGGAGTGTCTTACATGGTGGCATGTAAGAGAGAGCATGTAAGTATGCAGGAAAAACTACCGTTTACAAAACCATCAGATCTTTTGAGAATTCACTCACCATCACAAGAACAGCATGAGGGGAAACTGCCCCCATAATCCATAATCCAATCACTTTTCTCCCTCCACACATGTGGATTACAGGTCCCTCGCTTCACACATGGGGATGACACTTCGAGATGAGATTTGGGTGGAGACACAGAGCAATATCATAAGCTATGGGGATCTAATGTACAGCATTATATATAAACAAATTTTATAATGGAAAGTTTATATGCTTCGACCAACATCTCCCCATTTCCCTACCCACTGTCCCCTGGCAACCACCATTCTATTCTGTTTCTAGGAGTGTCCCCCTCCTAATTCTTCTTTAATCTGAGTTAATATTTTTTGTAGCACTTATCACAATCTAACATAAAATAAAATTTCCATGTTTATTATGTTTATTATTGTTTGTCTCATTTCCTGCATGAGACACCACCTCCACCATGTAATCTCTCTTCGTAGGAATCTTTGTCTTCTTTGTTCACTGTTGAATCCCAAGTGGTGAAAACTCTGCCTGACACATTGTAGGCACTTAATAAATATTTATGGAATGAAGGAATTAATGAAAACTATGAACCATCTTTTTATCTCATTACCCTGAAATGCACTAGTTACATACTCTCCTATACTAAGTGTTAAAAAGAATTGATTTATTATAGTAACTTAATTTCCTATTAACAGAGTTCCTACTTTAGGTTCAGGCACTGACACCAGGAGGTCCTTAAAGTAATGCATTTTGATAAGTGAAATAACCCATTGACATACCCACTAGTAACTACTTGCATATTGAATTTATCAAATTACCTAATTTGTATTAAAGAGAGCAAGGATCTGAGATAATCAAACTAAGAATGTAGTTTTTGATGAGGAGACTTGAGAAGAAAGCTTGCTGCTGGAGTGTGGTGGAGGCATACCTGGGTGATTCCAGGGCACATCCAAAAGGAAGGAGAGAGGGCTAGGTGTTGACTTTGGTTTTGGAAGCTGGAAAGAACATAGTTGGGGAAAATAATCTCAAAAAGGGGAGGTGGAACAGAAAGAAAAAGCCATTCCCTTTTTACAGTTGTAGTAGGTCCAGCCTGGCTTGTTGCATTTCAACAAGGCAAGAAAGAAAAAGAAAGAAAGAAAAGAAAGAAAGAACGAAGGAAAGAAAGAAAGAAAGAAGGAAGGAAGGAAGGAAAAGAAAAAGAAAGAAAGAATAGAAAGAAAGGAAGGAAGGAGAAGAAAAGAATGAAAGAAGAAAGAAAAAAGCCTTTTGTTGTCATCAGTGTATTAGGAAATGGGAAACACACATATCAACCACAGGGAAAAAGAATTACCCAAACAGGAGGTTCATTTTACCCTGCTCCTTTCAGTGAAAGAAGAGAGAATTAAAAAGGAGGATTAAGTAGGCATGTGCTTAGAGCTCTGATGGAAAAAGCATTTAAAGGCAGAATTCACATTCCTTAAAAGGACAAATACACGGCTTTTTTCTCCCAAATTATCCATCAAGGTGATTTTGGTCACATGTGATTCATTAGTTTAGAGAACCAAGTTACTTGGCTGTATTTCAGATTTGAAAGGAGAGCAACAGTGGGCTGTGTTAAATACATATATGTATTTGCACCATTTCTATCCTGATGACAGGTGGCACCATTCCAAGAGCCAATGTTTCCTTTCAAACTATTTCTGAGTACATTTAATGATTTAAATATGTTCTTAATCAATTTATTTTTTCCTCCCAAGGTATCAGAAGTCCTGACTCAATTCTTCATATTAACATATGCATTCCTTACTAAGAAACCAGACCATAACTAAGAAGGGATTTAGGTATGAGAAGTCTAAAGCTCATTACCTTAATTTCCTTTTTAATAGATTAAGCATTGCAGGATCATTTTGGAGATTCTAATTTTTGATGTAATATTTTTTAATTACCGAATGTGGGCTTTTTATATCTGAGGTGATTTTTTTCTTTTAAATCAATGTGTCCGTTAAAGAATGTATTATTGCACACCAGATGGAATTAAATGAACCATTGTGTGAACTTGGCATTTTCAGATCGGGTTACCTGAATGTAATTACCTGCAGGCAGTTTCCAAATCTGCTGTTCATAAGGGATTAGCTTGCGTATAGAGATTCTCTTCCATTCTCCTCAGGTTTTTTTTTTTCCTTGAAATGCTTTTAGTCATTTTCGCTTATTGTACCATCATGCTCTGCCACTGATAATAGTGAAAATTAATCCTGAACTACCAGAATTGATGATACAGAACAAGTTGACAGCTGTTTAAAAAACAAACAAACAGACAAGGGACAGCTTATAGAAGAGAACGTTATGATTTTGTGCCACATAAAATTTGAATTGTCTGCCACAATTCTAATAATACTGAAATTTGGAGAAATGTCTCTATCTATTAAATAGAGTTTCTTTCAGAAATTTATCCCCAAACTGCAATGCTGCATTTAATTTCCTGTTGTTATTTTAAAATCACATCAGTTGAAGAATATGAATGTCTACACATTTTGAATCACATTCCATTTTATTTTCTTTGCGAGTGAGCAGAATTATATTTCCTGTGAGTCATCTCTTCATATAGGGAGTATACCCTCTGGGTGGCATTTATTGCTGGTGTGTCAATCACCTTCTTATTTTATCTCTTTAAGTAGTGAAGAGAGGTTATGTGTCTGTTTCCTGCATTGATGTTAAGTGCACAATTTTCTCTCACTAAATAAATATATATTTAAACAATTGGAAGAATGGGATTTCAAAATTCCATTTTAAATTCTCAGCAGTAAATCAGTTTTATCTTTCCTTTTAAAATTGAAATATATATATATATATATATATATTTATTTATCTATTACTACTTTCTTCAAGCAGTTGGTGAAGAGCATCTAACCCGAGACTGGGAAACATCAAGTTAATAGAAACAATATAATTTATAATTTTACATGATTTCATATATTATTTTTCTGTGAGCCTTGTAAACTTTCCAATGACTCAAGTGATTTAAATGATGTGTGAATTTTTTTAGTAAGGAGTTGAATAATTAGCTTTCAGAGAATTTAACTAGTATCATTCTAAAATACATGATAACCTGGAAAAATATAATAATAATGAACATAACCTTACAAAAATGAATTATGGAATAATGATAGATAATCAAATATATGCCACCAGTTTGTGAATTAATGTTAGATTATGTTGAAAATAGGTCACTTCCAAAGAAGCCATTGTTTTCATTGTTATTAATGTAGACTTGAAATTGATATTATATAGTTAGTTTCTAACTTGCAAGCCACAAGATAAAGATTTAGGCTACTTTAAGCAAAAAGTAATTTGCTGAATGTATGCTGGACTCATTAATAGGAGTCTCAAGAATTAAACCTCGAAAGCCAAAGGGAGCATAACTGCTCTGGAAGACTAGGAAGCAGGGATGGCAGGAATGATCACATAGTATCTTTTTTAAAAAAAACAGCTTTATTGAGATATAATTCAAGAGCATACCACTCATCCATTTAAAGTATGTTTCAACCATTCCTTCTATCCTTGTGTTTCTCATTCAAGAGTCCACATCTTAGAGAAGCATCTGTTGTCCAGGCTTATGCCATATCTCCTCCTTCTGCTGGTGTCAGAGCTGGTGAGGGGCAAGGCATGGCTGGAGTCACAGCATGAGATGAGATATCCACAGGCAGCCACCTGGATTTACTATTCTGACAAGCAAGATATAAAAAATTAGGCAAAATTTATTTGCAGTAATATGCTGATAAATATGTTGAACAACTCGTTCTCTCCCACCCCCAAAAAGCCCTGTTTGTTTTGTTTTGGATTTACAGATTTCCATCATGTAAATACTCCAACCGTAATAGTAATTTTAAGCTACCAGTGTGACAGTATGTGGAGTTGGGTAGGGATGCTAATCATTGGTTCTTGTGAGCTGGAACAAGCTGATTACAGCACACTACTTAGTATCCCCCCAAAAGAACATGGGTACTTTCAGGAAGGGGAAAATGAATGCTAGCCATTCAAAATGTACACACACACACGTATTGAGCAAAGATCTTATTGACCTTAAACACAGAGCCATTCAATATGTTTTTTTCATAAATTAGTGACTCAGTAGATAAGAATTTGGGTGCAGAGATGTTAGAGACTACTGTTACGTTTTATTTCATAAGAAAATAGAGGCTACTGTCCCTTGTCAATTTCTTAATTTAGCTCAGGAACTCAAATGGACACATTAAAAATATTAATAGTAAAATTGTAAACTGTTTTGGTAGGGAGAATTCTAAGATGACCTCCATGACACTCACCTCTGTTTTTTTCCCCCATTAATATGTTATATTCATGGCAAAAGGGATTTTACAGATGCAATTAAGGTTACTAATCAGGTGACTTTAAAATAGGAAGATCACACAGGTGGGCTTGACCTACCATATGGGTCTTTTAAAAGCAGAGAATTTTCTCTGACTAGTAGAGGAGGAAATCAGAGAGACTCGAAGCATTAGAAAGACTCAGTGCAAAAGAGGCATGCATTATGTGGGAAGGACCTGAGAGCAGCCTCCAGGAAAGGCGCTAGGAGAGCCAGACCAACTACTGACTGAAATTCATCAAGGAAAACATGGCCTCAGTCCTACAACTGCAAATAACAGAATTTTGCCAACCGTTAGAATAAGTTTGGAAGTGGATTATTTCTTAGAATACCAGATAAGAGTCCAGCCTACCCAATACCTTAATTTCAGTTTTGTGAGTCCCTAAGGAAACCATCCAGGCTGCCCAGACTTTTGACCTATAGAACAGTGAGATAACAAATCGGTATTGTTGTAAGCTGCTAAGTGTGTGGCAATTTGTTATACAGCAATAAAAAGCTAATATAACTACCTATAAGGAGGTGCATTAAATAAACTTTGGCACTACAAGCATCTGAACAAACAAAAGGATCTGTATGGAATAAAGCGAAAGAAAGGCTTTTAAAGAACATTAAGTCTTAAATCAATTGTTAGAAGAAGACAATTGGAGTAAGGAACATGAAGTAAGTGGAGGATAAGGGGTGGACAGGTAATCATGTCAGCGATGATTATTGGCATAAAAAAGAAACCTTACTAATGGAAATATAAGAAGACAGGCAACATTGCATTAGAGAGTAATAAAAGATAAGGTCAAAGAGCTGAGGTTGGTAAATTGATGAAGATCTAAAATTCTGTGTCAATAATTGATTCTCAACACTTTGAGGAATTTTAACCCATGAGGACATTTTAGAAAATGAACACCAGAATAGCACTTCAGAAAAACTGAATCAGAAATTCTGGCATATGTGACAGCATCTACATTTTTTTAAACTTCTGTAAGTGATTTTTGAGGTGCAGCCAAGGTTGAGGTCCACTAGTGGGAATTCTGGAATTCACAGATATCTAAGGACTATCTATGGACTAAAGCTATGCTAGAATGTACAGCCTCTCTCCCTCCCTCCCTTTCTTTATTTCTTCTTTCTCAATGTAAGAGGAAGACATGAGTCAACCATAGCTGAATTATAATATTGCTGGTTTTCTTTACAGCAAAAAAATGAAGAATATTATAAAAGTCAAACAATAGAAGGTGCCAAACATGATTCCTATTGTAATGGAAATTTATGCCATATTATTTCATTAATATAGTTTTTAATCTCATGCAAACTGTTTAAAGGTATATATCTGTGATATTTTAATAATGTCCCAAGTTTGATTTCCCTAGAAGCAGACTCTGAGATACATATTAATATCTAAGATATTTATTAGAATGTTCTCTTGATATCCACATGGAAGGAAGGAAGGATGATTTTGCAGAAAGAGCTGTGGAGCACTCCAAAGATAGATGTCACCCTTGATAGTTGCCCCAAATTGGGCAAGCTGACGTGGCCTTATATTCCTACTGTGATCTATAATTGAAGGTAAACTCTCCTTGAAAAAAGCAATTTTTCCTCACCTGAAGCCACCCACAATGGAGAATGTCCACTGAGAGCCATCTTCACACGGAATTCTTGGCAGCTGGGAGAATAAGATTTTTAAGCCTGAGAAGGGGTGGTCAGGACTGCACATCACAGAGCCCACTACAAATGTCTACTTCTAGCTGGTAAACATACAGGATGCATTTACTTTTAAATGTATTTCCCTAATTATAAAAAAAGCCTGATATCTACAAATTTGTTCAAAATATTTTACCAAGGATCCTATTTTCAAAATATGTTTGAAACTAGTTAGCAACTAGTTATACAGGTGATGGTATAATTTAATGAGGTAAGAAATACGGAAAGAAGGATATTTTTAGTGAAGAGGATGTGTACAATTGTTGATAAGTAGAGTTTGATGTATTTGCATAAAAACAAAACAAATTTTAAAAATACACGATTTCATGATTTCATGTGTCATTTTAGATTCAATCCTATTTTTGAAAACATTGCCAATAGTTGAAACTTTTTAAACCTAATATATTCTTACCTCACACAGTTGTCAGTTTTTTTTCTTTGAAATACTTTTTTTATTCACTTCTGGGATATTATATTCTCTAGGTTTTCATTTTCCTCATTCTAAATATCTTTCCTCTACCAGGATGGAAGTGACAGATTCTTTCTATGCTTTTAGATATCAGAAATTTCACATTTGTGATTAACTCAGTTCTACAATTGACATCTTTACCGTCCTCCCAAACAATACAGGGACCTAGAATATTTTAATTCCAATTAAAGCGTTGTTACTTATAATTTCTATTCAGTGATTTATTTTAATTTTTACTTAAATATTATTTTTATATAGTCAATACTTTCTTTAGATTTATCCATAAGTTTAATATTTTTAATTAAACAATCTTTCTTCCTGCATTTTCTGGGATATTTTTTCTTATTTCTTTTTTTTTCTTTTTTTTTTATTATTATACGTTAAGTTCTAGGGTACAAGTGCACAACATGCAGGTTTGTTACATATGTGCACATGTGCCATGTTGGTGTGCTGCACCCATTAACCCGTCATTTACATTAGGTTTATCTCCTAATGCTATCCCTCCCCGCTCCCCCCACCCAACGACAGGCCCCAGTGTGTGATGTTCCCCTTCCTGTGTCCAAGTGTTCTCATTGTTGAATTCCCACCTGTGAGTGAGAACATGCGGTGTTTGGTTTTGTGTCCTTGCAATAGTTTGCTGAGAATGATGGTTTCCAGCTTCATCCATGTCCTTACAAAGGACATGAACTCATCATTTTTTATGGCTGCATAGTATTCCATGGTGTATATGTGCCACATTTTCTTAATCCAGTCTATCATTGTTGGACATTTGGTTTGGATCCAAGTCTTTGCTATTGTGAATAGTGCCGCAATAAACATACATGTGCATGTGTCTTTATAGCAGCATGATTTATAGTCCTTTGGGTATATACCCAGTAATGGGATGGCTGGGTCAAATGGTATTTCTAGTTCTAGATCCCTGAGGAATCGCCACACTGACTTCCACAATGGTTGAACTAGTTTACAATCCCACTAATAGTGAAAAGTGTTCCTATTTCTCCACATCCTCTCCAGCACCTGTTGTTTCCTGACTTTTTAATGATGGCCATTCTAACTGGTGTGAGATGGTATCTCATTGTGGTTTTGATTTGCATTTCTCTGATGGCCAGTGATGATGAGCATTTTTTCATGTGTTTTTTGGCTGCATAAATGTCTTCTTTTGAGAAGTGTCTGTTCATGTCTTTTGCCCACTTTTTAATGGGGTTGTTTGTTTTTTTCTTGTAAATTTGTTTGGGGGTTCTTTGTAGATTCTGGATATTAGCCCTTTGTCAGATGAGTAGATTGCAAAAATTTTCTCCCATTCTGTAGGTTGCCTGTTCACTCTGAAGGTAGTTTCTTTTGCTGTGCAGGAGCTCTTTAGTTTAATTAGATCACTTTTGTCAATTTTGGCTTTTGTTGCCATTGCTTTTGGTGTTTTCGTCAGGAAGTCCTTGCCCATGCCTATGTCCTGAATGGTATTGCCTAGGTTTTCTTCTAGGGTTTTTATGGTTTTAGGTATAACATTTAAGTCTTTGATCCATCTTGAATTAATTTTCATATAAGGTGTAAGGAAGGGATCTAATTTCACCTCTCTACATATGGCTAGCCAGTTTTCCCAGCACCATTTATTAAATAGGGAATCCTTTCCCCATTTTTTATTTTTGTCAGGTTTGTCAAAGATCAGCTGGTTGTAGATGTGTGGTATTATTTCTGAGGGCTCTGTTCTGTTCCATTGGTCTATATCTCTGTTTTGGTACCAGTACCATGCTGTTTTGGTTACTGTAGCCTTGTAGTATAGTTTGAAGTCAGGTAGTGTGATGCCTCCAGCTTTGTTCGTTTGAATTAGGATTGTCTTGGCTATGCAGGCTCTTTTTTGGTTCCATATGAACTTTAAAGTAGTTTTTTCTAATTCTGTGGAGAAAGTCATTGGTAGCTTGATTGGGATGGCATTTAATGTATAAATTTCCTTGGGCACTATGGCCATTTTCACAATATTGATTCTTCGTGTCCATGAGCATGGAATGTTCTTCCATTTGTTTGTGTCCTCTTTTATTTCATTGAGCAGTGTTTTGTAGTTCTCCTTGAAGAGGTCCTTCACATCCGTTATAAGTTGGATTCCTAGGTATTTTATTCTCTTTGAAGCAATTGTGAATGGGAGTTCACTCATGATTTGGCTCTCTGTTTGTCTGTTGTTGGTGTATAAGAATGCTTGTGATTTTTGCACATTGATTTTGTATGCTGAGACTTTGCTGAAGTTGCTTATCAGCTTAAGGAGATTTTGGCCTGAGATGATGGGGTTTTCTAAATGTACAATCATGTCATCTGCAAACAGGGACAATTTGACTTCCTCTTTTCCTGATTGAGTACCCTGTATTTCTTTCTCCTGCCTGATTGCCCTGGCCAGAACTTCCAACACTATGTTGAATAGGAGTGGTGAGAGAGGGCATCCCTGTCTTGTGCCAGTTTTCAAAGAGAGTGCTTCCAGGTTTTGTCCATTCAGTATGATATTGTCTGTGGGTTTGTCATAAATAGCTCTTATTATTTTTATATACATCCCATCAATATCTAGTTTATTGAGAGTTTTTAGCATGAAGGGCTCTTGAATTTTGTTGAAGGCCTTTTCTGCATCTGTGGAGATAATCATGTGGTTTTTGTCTTTCGTTCTGTTTATATGATGGATTATGTTTATTGATTTGAGTGTGTTGAACTAGCCTTGCATCGCAGGGATGAAACCAACTTGATTGTGGTGGATATGCTGCTGGATTTGGTTTGCCAGTATTTTATTGAGGATTTTCAAATCGATTTTCATCAGGGATATTGGTCTAAAAGTCTCTTTTTTTTGTTGTGTCTCTGCCAGCCTTTGGTATCAGGATGATGCTGGCCTCATAAAATGAGTTAGGGAGGATTCCCTCTTTTTCTATTGATTGGAACATTTTCAGAAGGAATGGTACCAGCTCCTCTTTGTACCTCTGGTAGCATTCGGCTGTGAATCTGTCTGGTCCTGGACTTTTTTTGGTTGGTAGACTATTAATTATTGCCTCAATTTCAGAGTCTGTTATTGGTCTATTCAGAGATTCAACTTCTTCCTGGTTTAGTCTTGGGAGGGTGTATGTTTCCAGGAATTTATCTATTTCTTCTAGATTTTCTAGTTTATTTGCGTAGAGGTGTTTATAGTATTCTCTGATTGTAGTTTGTATGTCTGTGGGATTGGTGGTGATATCCCCTTTATCGTTTTTTATTGTGTCTATTTGATTCTTCTCTCTTTTCTTCTTTATTAGTCTGGCTAGCAGTCTATCAATTTTGTTGATCCTTTCAAAAAACCAGCTCCTGGATTCATTGAGTTTTTGAAGGGTTTTTTGTGTCTCTATCTCCTTCAGTTCTGCTCCGATCTTAGTTATTTCTTGCCTTCTACTAGCTTTTGAATGTGTTTGCTCTTGCTTCTCTAGTTCTTTTAATTGTGATGTTAGGGTGTCAATTTTAGTTCTTTGCTGCTTTCTTTTATGGGCATTTAGTGCTATAAATTTCCTTCTACACACTGCTTTAAATGTGTCCCAGAGATTCTGGTATGTTGTGTCTTTGTTCTTATTGGTTTCGACCATAATATTTTAAAATGTGTCTTCTTTCTTCTTACATGGAACTTATTAAGATTTCTAATTATGAGGACTTGCATGTTTTACTAATTCTGAAAGTTTCTCAATCATTATCTTCTTCATATTGGTTCTGACTCATTCACTCTGCTCTAATTCTGGAAATGCTGTTGGTTCTATGATAGACTATTCTTTCTAGCTGTACATCTCTTAACCTGTTTTTCATATTTTTCATTTCTTATCTCCCTCTGTTGTTTTCTAGGTAATTTCTTTAGTTTTACAATATAGATTATTAATTTTCTATTTTGTTATATGTATTATACTATTTAATTAAACTGCAGTTTCTAATTATAACATTTTTCATTACTAGAAGTTCTCCCTCTTATTCAGTTTCAAATATTCCTGGTAAATTTTGATAGTATACTATTTTTTAGTCATATTTCAATTTCCTCATTTTTCTTCTTTAAACTTATTAAATGTGCTCACTATATGATCTTATCTGATGAAACCATTATTAACGTTCTTTCTTATTTTGATACTGGAACCTTTTGTTCATTTTTGTTTTTTTGCTGGCTATCACTCACAGTCATTGATTTGATTGTTTCTTTAGAGATTTTTAATTGTGAGTTAGTTGAACATTTTTGTGGATTTATTTGAGGCCTGAAGTTGAAGTGAGTTCTCAAGAGATACATTTTGTGTTACTCCTTTTCTTCACTGGAGGAGGTCATGATTAACTGGGTAATCTTAAAACTTCTTTGGCTTGTGTTTTTGGATGCACAGATGTTGCGAAGTCCAGCTGCCAACCATAAGGTATGCGTAATATAAATAGGTATTTCTAAAGCAGTTTTTAACAGTCAGGGTTTAGTAGAGGAAATAGGAAATACTTTGTATTTCAAGCAGTAAAGAATATAATAAATGGAACTAGGTGCTCAGAAAATTATTGGAAGTGCCAAAGAAGTGGAAATCGGGGGCATGCCTACACTTTCAAAATCACCCCATCATGGTTATGATACAGAGGTCCTGAATAACTTTTGTTATTGCCCCACCATTGGGCTGCTACAGATACCTTATCCTCAAGAAGCTAGTTTCTAGACATTTAAACATGGACTGCAATTGCTGCAAATATTCCTGGTGCTGGTGTGAATGTTGCATCTGCCACAGGAAGAGTGCTTCATTTCTGCCTTCTATACCTGGAATAAATTGACACACAGGACCATGGCTGCCAGAGAATCTAAAAATTGAGCTTTTAGATTCTCCAATAGAGAATAGAAGGAGAGTAAACTTCTCCAATAGAAGGAGAGTAAACTGAAGGTTGACAGAGCCAATCCAATTATTCATCACTTTTTTTTTTTTCCCCTTTCTCTTCTATGTGAAGCCAAGATAGGGAGACAGGCATATGTACCCACCACTTTATCTATTGTTTGTATTACACCTCATGCTTCTTTATATGCTTTTGATCCCAGCTATTTTCTTCTGTTCTGTCCTAAGCAGTTAAATATCTAGGATTGACCCAAGGAAGTCACGGGCTTTATCATTCAGTTACCCTTACGAACTTGACTTTTCCTATCCAATACAGATTTTCTGAAATGCCTTTATGTTTCATCAGGCTCAACTGTGTATATAGAAGATGTTTTAAAATACTGGATCTGGTAGTTTTACTTATGATATACAGAATGGGTTTCTATCACATCTGTTTGCTAAATGTACAACTATGTCTTAAGGACATTTTTTTCTTTTTATATTTTTTGATATCTTAATGGCCAGTACTTCTTAGTCTCCTTTGCTAATTCCTCTTCTTCCCAGCTGCTAAGTGTTGGAATTTCCTAGGAACCAGTCTTCAGGCCTCTTCTCTTATGTATTTATATTCTTTTCCTAAATGGTCTTATTCAATACGGTTTTTTAAATGTCATCTTTATATGCTGGTGACTTCCAAATTAATATATTCAAGTTAGACCTTTCCCTTTTGCTCCAGATCATTTATACAAAGACTGCATGATATTCCTTCCTAGAAGTTTATAAAACATTTCAAACAGACATTAAAGGTCCAAAATATAAATTTTACTTTCTCCAACCTACCCCCAATGGATTTTCCCTCAGTCTTTTTCACCTCAGTCAACAATACAGTAATGTGTTCAGTTAGTCATAAAAAACCCTAAAAATTATCTTATTCTCTTTTCAGGCTGTCTAGTATCCAATCCAGGAACAAATCCTCTCAGTTCTATCCTAAATAGAATCATTTCTCAAGACTCTGCCTTGTATAGTCAGTATACAAGACTATTGTATACATATACAATGAAATACATTCAGCCATAAAAAAGAATGAATTAATGTCTTTTGCAGCAACATGGATGGAACTGTAGGCCATTGTCTTAAGTGAAACAACTCAGACACAGAAATATAAATACTGCATGTTCTCACTTATAAGTGGGAGCTGAATAATGTGTACACATGGACATAGTGTGGAAAGGTAGAAAATGGAGACTGGAAGGGTGGGGGTCAAGTGGGGGGATGATGAGAAATTTCTTAATGGGTACAATGTACATTATTCTGGTGGTGGTAGATATGCAAAAGGCCCTGACTTTACCACTGCACAATATATTCATGTAATAAAATTACACTTGTACCCCATAAATTTATATAAATAGACCTGCCCACTATCATACTAGTCTCAACCACCATCATCTCATACCTGTACTTCAATAATAGGTTAATAGAGATCCAAGTAGATGACTGAAGAAAACTAACTAGTTTCTCCTCTACTGTCCTCCTTTAAAACGTGTCCTGGCCGGGCGCAGTGGCTCACGCCTGTAATCCCAGCACTTTCGCGCCACTGTACTCCAGCCTGGGTGAGCGAGCAAGACTCCGTCTCAAAAACAAAAACAAAACAAACAAAAAAAAAACATGTCCTTTAGCAAGCAATGTGCACTTTTAAAGATGTAAATGAGATAATGCCACTTATGAGCTAAAACCTCCAATGTCTTTCCATCTTATTTAGAATGAACTACAAACTCTTTATGTGATCTGCCCCTGTTTATCTCTGCAGCATATCAGTGATATATTTTGAATTTACCCCTTTGCGTGCCCCATTCTAGCTGCACTGACCTTATTTTCATTGTATGAAAAAGAAAGTCCATTTCATCTGGAATACTCTTTCCCCAGTTCTTTGATTTTCCCACTCCAATACTTTATTCTGATCCTAAACAAATGTCATCTTTTAGGGGCATTTCCTTATAACACTATCTAAAATAACCACTCTTGCACAGCTACCTAATATCTTATACATATGAGTCCTTTATGACATTTATCACAATCTAAAGCTATTACATATTTGTTTACTTTCGTATTATCTACATTTTCAAATTTATTCCAAATTTCATGAGAGCAAAGTTTTGGTTTTATTTTATTTACCTTTATGGCCTATATATATGTTGATTAAATGCATGGATGGATGGATGGTTGGATGGATGGATGGATGGATGGATGGATGGATGGATGGATAGACAAATGATACTCAGGTGGAGCTGCTCAGGATCAGTAGGTTATGTGGGAATAATGTATATCGGGATATATACATTATTCTATAACCTGGACAGGGTTACAGGTTTGAAAGGCATGAATTCATCAATCATTCATTGGACTGGATGAAATCGTCCAGGGATAGCACAGCAAGGATAAAACTCTAGAGAAGGCCGATACTTATTTTATGCTTTCTAAAGATAAAACCATGTTGAATTTTTTTCTTGCTGCAGTTTTAGTACCTACTATAGTCCTTCATATAGGAGATGTTCAATCAATTTGACTTATTTAATAAATGAATTAAAAATTGGAAAGAATATCCCACCAAAGGGAATATGAAGCATCAATTGGAGACTTAAGAGGAGAGCTAAGGAAGTATGAGTTAATTGAAACTAGAAGATAAAGGGGTTTCAAGAAGGAAGAACTAGTCAGGAATCTGAAAAACTACAGAAGAGTCAAATAAGATAATGTCTCAATACAATTCATTACACATATCAAGAAAACTGGAGGCATTGACATTATGACTATTAGAAGACATTCGTCTCTATACTAAATATTAATACATTGAATTTATATCAGTAAACACCCTTAGTCTATAGTATTTAAATGCTCCCTTCATTGCATGCTGGCATTTCCTAGTTTTGAAGAATGTCTGTAAGTTTTTGATATCTGTTAATAATAATATGTCTAAGATTCTTCTTTAGATTCAAGATCTGAGTCGTGTTATCAATACATTAGGTCATGCTATCATGAAAGAAAACTAATAATAATTTCTCAAGATCCTAATTAAACATTTGGAAAGATAGTATGAAATAACTATTTGGAAACTAATAAAGAGATGACTCTGTTATTACTGAATATCAAAGAATGGCAAATTTGTGAATAAGTCCCCAAATTTGTCTGCAACAGTCACAGTAAAAATTTAGAATGAACAGGAGTTAAATCTCAAGAGGATACCACATTAAGTGCAACTGTTAAATATTTTCTCAAGGACACAGACCTTAACAGAAAATGGTGGCTGCTAAAAGCTGACTACTATGCAAATATCTTGGCAAGACATTGGGTATCTGAGTCCCCTACAGGACACAGCTGTGATAATCTTTACAAACGTAGGATTCTGCTAGGGATAGGAAAAGAGCCAGGCTCACTGGAGACTTATTGCGAAAAAAAAAAAAATTGTACTTTTTGTGCAGCATCTGCTCGCTAAATAATCTGATTACATCTCCAGGGCAATTTATATGGATCACTAAACTGGCCATAAAATATTATAAAATTATAACCTATTATTAGTTCTGTTCCTTTACTCATATAAACATTTATTACAGGTAAAATACCTGGTGGTTGTGTTAGACCCTGATAATACTAATATTTAATCGCATTAGGTTTAAGAAGAACAAACAAAAGTGCTTTCTCCTGCTCCTTTATATTCAGGCTTGAAATATCATTTAAAATAACATAGTAGTGCATCTGATTCTGTTTAAGGGGAGGTTCACAAAACCCTATCTCTCCTAATTCTGATATCAAAGTTAGGCAGTGAGGTGGAAGACCCTTATTTCTCCAGAAATAAGAGAAGAATCAGGAGTTAGGAGACTCCATCTCTGCTTCAGATCTGTCTATCCCATCACATGGGTGATTACCAGGCGAGATTCTTCAGCGTCCTTAGATTGGAGAGAGAATATCTGCACTGATTATATATTTAGTTAATTGCTACATACATGTATTGAAAGAAATATTTTCATTTCTTCATTAAAACATATGTTTTATTTAGTATTTGTTTTAACACATATTAATTTTTAAAGTAATGCCAGCTTATTATAAATATCAAATAAAATAGAAATTTACAAAATAAAAACCGAGAGTCCTACCTCAGTTCTACCCTACTCTTCAACGCTACTCTCCCTGGATCACTACTGTGAATGGAATGCACTTTGTCTTCCATATATCTGTTTAGATGAGTCTGTATACACACAATTCCATACAAACCTATAGGAAGGCCATTTACTCCATATAGACAACCCTGTCAGAAGAATCTTTCACACCTTCTCTTTCTTTTCAAGTATATTTCTTCTCAAATCTTCTAATCTATTCCCCTTCTCTGAGGTGTTGATTGGAAGAGGATCCAGATAAGGTAGTGATAGATTACAGAACACAGCAGCTGGGGCCATTGGTGATTTTGTTCCCTGAAGTCAGATTACTGAAAGGCACATTCTCATAGCTGTCTCCCTAATCTTGTCTCTTTTCAGTAGGAGTAGTCAGAAAAATTATCTTAAAAAGTATATCAGATCATTTGTCTTCTCTGTTCAAAACTCTCCAAAATCTCATTTCATTGGCAACAAAAACAAAAATAATACAACAGCCTCAGTGCCTGCTGCTATCTAACCCCCCCCCCCATTTCACTCATTATCTCTCCAGTATTATATCCTCTGCTTCCCCCTTTTCCACTTCATTCTGGAGACTCCAGAGACACTATGTTCCTTGAATACTTCTCTCTGAGAAAATAGACACAATCACAAAAACAATTGTTTTATTCTCTCTGCTTGGGAGTTATTCTCTCTGCTTGGGAAATTCTTCTCCCGGATATAGCCATGGCTCATTTCCTGACTTCTTTCAAGTCTTTGCTCAATTATTACATTCTTGGTAACGTGGACCCAGACCTCCACCCCTCATTCAAAACAGCAATCATGGCCTCAACACTCCTGATACCACAACCTGATTCTTTCTTTTTGTAACATTGATCACATACAAGATAGATAGTATATATTGTACCTTTGTACCTATTTGTTATGTGTATTATCTGGCATTCTCCACCAGAATATAATCTCCACAAGTATATGATTTTAATCAGCACAGCCCTAGAGCCTAGAAGAGTGGCTAGCAATAGCAGCCATTCAACAAACATTTGTAGAATAAATGAATGAATACATACACATATATAGGAGTTAATATAGCAAAATGCATTAGTGTGCAGGAACTAGAGTCAGACTGGTAGACTCTATCAATTATCAGCTGTAAATATAAATAATAATTGATCCATAAGTATCTAAAACATACTTTACAGGGTTCTTAAAAGGGTTCAGTTAGCAATTAGGTAATAGTTGTAAAGAGACACAAGTTATTTTTTTCTGGTCAGTTCTTCCTCTTTATGGAGCTGTTCTTCTTTTCCCCCTAGCTATTAGTTTCTATAAAATTGTCATGTTCTTACTCTCTAATAGCTTTCATTTTATTCAGTCAGAGCTCGATACTTACAAGAGCCCCTTCAGGGTGAAAGCTAATTGGTCTACATATAGCATCTAACTTAAACTGAGAAATATAAGACTTGCCTGAAATTTTGAACTTCAGAACACAGAATGTATTGCCAACCCACTTCAACGATAGTAACTATAAGAAGTACAACTCAAGTGGAATCGCTGTCTTGTTTCTGAACACATGGACAAAATTTGACTTACAGAAGAAAGACAATTAGGCCCACTCAAAGATAAGAGAAGTTAAAAGCCAGAAAAAGAGTGTGTGTGTGTGCGCATGTGTGTGTGTTTGAGAGAGAGAGAGAGAACTGGGAATGTTTGCATTCCTACTTCCAGTTGGTTCTAAGTCCTAGCTGCATCCTGTCATACATATGTGTAAGTCATTTAATCCCTTTTCTGTATCCACGCAGCCAATAAATTGCTCTTCTTTTTTCCAAAGAATTTTAAGTTAAGTTTCTATTACTTACAACCAGAGGAGTCTAATATATACCACATGTTTTGCTAGGATTAATAATATTAAAATTAAGGCAGAAATAGGGATTATGTATTCCCTGTAGTATCTACAAGAGAGCTGTTCATAAAGAAATTTGTTATAATGTTGTATTAGTAAAAGACACTCCAATAATATGTCACATTGTTTTAAGACATGCCAGGAGATATAAATTAGTTAAGAGGCATAGGAATATGTTCTTGGGTACAGACTCTTTCCACACCATCCTTTGAGAACTGCCTCTCTATGTTACCCAGAAAGCTATAGCTTTCTTGTTTTCTTGGACCTAGGGGCTAAAACTAAAACTCCTAATGAGATGCCTTTCTTTATGCAGCCTTTTCTTCTCCCCAGGTAATTAATCACATGCTCTTCAGACGCCTTTGCTTGAAACATTCCCTTTTGGTGTGCTGCAATCACCACCAGTCATAACTAAATGTAATAGCAATTTCTCCAACCATACTGGCTTTGATAAAACATGCTTTATTCCTAGAAGATTAGGCCATTCATTCATCATGTATTTGATGATAATAATAATGATAATGATCTGTTGACTGTTAGCTTCTGGGTGCTCTAAGCCTTTTTTAGCTTTTGACACAAATTACAGGTAGGCCTCCCAGCCACCTGTCCCTCTAGGAAAGTAAACAGCTCTCTAGAAAGCCTTCTGATATGTTTTTTTAACTCATTCTAGAGTAGCACTTTTTAAACTTTTATGTGCAGATGAATTGCTCCAGGATCTTGTAAAATGCACATCTGATTTAGAAGGTATGGAATGAAGCTTGAGATACTACATCCCTACATACTAGGTGATGTTGATGCTGCTGGTCTATAGACTGCACTTTTGATTAACAAGTTCCAAAGGATTTATTATGTACTGGTCCTGTTCAGTGCTCTAATGTAATGTCAAAGTGCCATAAACTTTTCAGTGTGTCTCTCCTTTATAAACAGTAACTTCCCACCATACATTTTTTTAAAATCATATAGTGGCAAATTCAAAACCTTTTTCTTGTCTTCCCCTTCTGAGAACTGAAACAAAGAACCCCTGTCATACAGGCATGATTCTTATACCACTACTAGTATCCTTTGTAAAGACAATACTTAAATATCCACTGGGATGAGCAAATCAAACCATTTCCTCATGTGTGGTTGTAAAGGCATAGAAGAGTTTATTTTCATTGTGCATTATCTTTCAGACTTAACTTAGATCTTATTATTCACCTGGAAAATGGAAAACACTTGCAAAGAAACATCCCTGGCTTCTCTGTTTTTGCACTTTTATATTTTATTTCTCCTAATCTGAAAGTTTACTTATGAGTCAATGAAGTTTCTTCTTTTTATCTTGTATTTAAGTCTTATACAAGGAGAACCTAAAAAAATGTTATTCACTGATCCAGTAACTATAATAATAATAGCATCATTTCTTGTGGGGGAAAATTTACCTTTTTCAGTTTTGAAGTGCCATCCCCAGACAGTGATAGCTAGTACAATAGATGCAGTTCCCTTGTTTGTCATAGACTCTACTGGAATAAGAGATAATCAAAGGATATACTTTCTTTTAATGTGGACATATTGCCACATAATGTCTTTGCCCTAGGGAATTGATAGCAAGATGTAGAATGTAGCTCTTCTAGGTCACTTTGATTCCAGTCCAAGTTGCTTGTGATTAATACTGCTTACATCAACAGCTGCTCTAGTACTAATGTGAAATACAGAATGGTTTCAGTCTAGTTCACTGTAGACAAGTTCCCACAGCATGCAAATTATTAATGCCCTTGTAGACAGCGTTAGGACTCTAAATGGTTTTGAAACTGAATGCCAGACCTCCCTAGAGATGAACCCTATGACAATAAGTCAGCTTCACTGGAGACTTATTGTGAAAAAAAACCGTCGCACTTTTTGTGCAGCATCTGCTCTCTAAATAATATGATTAGACCTCTAGGACAATTTATATGGATCACTAAACTAGCCATAAAATATTATGAAATTATGATGTATTATTAGTTCTGTCCCTTTACCCATATAAACATTTATTACAAGAAAAGGATCTGGTGGTTATATTGGACCCTGATAATGCTAACATGTAATAGCATTGGGTTTAAGAAGAACAAACAAAAGTGCTTGCCCCTGAAGAAAGCAGTACAGTTTTAGTCAAAATCATGACCTATTAAAATTTCTGGTCTTGGGAGGCTGAGGCGGGCAGATCACCTGAGGTAGGGAGTTCAACACTAGCCTGAGCAACATGGAGAAACCCCATCTCAACTAAAAATACAAAAAAATTAGCCAGGCGTGGTGGTGCATGCCTGTAATCCCGGCTACTCAGGAGGCTAAGGCAGGAGAATCGCTTGTACCCGGGAGGCAGAGGTTGCGGTGAGCTGAGATCGCGCCATTGCACTCCAGCCTGGGCAACAAGTGCAAAACTCCGTCTCAAAAAGAAAAAAAAAGAATTTCTGGTCTTTAGCTGCTGTTTTTCATAAATAATCAATCATGTTAATTTTTTTCTAATGTAGCTATATACTAATATACTAATTTAATTGGTGATAGCAAAACATCTCTGATCATTTTAATATGTCAATACTCACATTTGCAAACAATATGTATATAATTGATGTCATTCACTAGATTTAACTGTGTGATGCAGTGATTTATAACTAATACTTCATTAGCAATACCCATAGTTTAAAAATTTTGTGTGATATTCACATATTTCCATGAAAAGGAATCTCTCTGACACTTTAGGCAGCTCAGAGGTAAAGTTAATGATCTAATAACAGGAAGATGGACTTTTGCCCGTACTGCAGTGAGAGGTAATTGTGTCTTTTCTGAGTTCTTTATACTTCCGGTGTGCGGTGGGAAGAAAGAGTTAAACACCTGTCTAGGCATCCTTGATTACACACACCCAAATTGAAGAGACTGGATTATCTTTGTAATAGAATATGCTGTTGTTTGGTAATTTTACAGATCCTAACAACATGTTTTATATTGTCTTAAGCACACTTATTTGGGCACAGGCAATACAAACCTAGCATAAAAATACCAACCAACAGTAACAACAATAACAACAAAACTTTGTGCCTACTCCCAATGAAACAGAAAATAATTTGAATATTTCAAATTTTAAGTTTTTAAAAATTAGCAACATGTGTTTTGCTTCTTATTTTTTCTCTCTTTCTTTCTTTCTTTCTTTTTTTTTTTTTTTTTTTGAGACAGGGTCTCACTCTGTCATTCAGCATTCAGGCGGCAGTGCAGTGGCATGACCATCAGGGCTCACCACAGCCTCCACCTCCTGGGCTCAAGGGATCCTCTCACCTCAGCCTCCTGAGTAGCTGGGACTACAGGCACACTATCATATTCGGCTAGTTTTTTGTAGAGACAGGGTTTCACCATGTTTTCTAGGCTGGTCTTAAACTGGGCTCAAGCAATCGGCTCACATTGGCCTCCCAAAGTGCTGGGATTATAGGCTTGAGCCACGACACCTGTCCTTCCTTTCTTATCAAAGTAATTTTTTCTCTAAAACATTTCAAAAATATAGACAATTACAAAAAATAATATAACACACATCTATATATTTGCCACCAAGTTTAAACAGCTATTAACATTTGCCATATTTGCCTTAATGAAAATAAAATTGCAGATACATAAAAGCGTATATCTGTCCCTTCTCCTCTCTTTCTTTACAGAATAAGTTGGTGTAAATAATTTCCATGCAGTCTTTTGAACTGTATTCCTTTTGTATACCCCCAAATTTACATCATTATTATACTCTATATTTTAAGAATTTATAGCAATGATAGTCTATGTTTTTAAATATTTCTTTTTTTCTTTCAACATATTTTTTGTGCTAATGTAGGTAGCTCTATTTCAGTCATGTTTACTGCTATATGACATTTCACTGGAAGAATAAGCCACATAAATCACAGCTTTCTGGTAATGTGGTTCTGCAATGAATATCTAGGTTATTTAGGTTTTTTCCCACTAAAACAAGCAATGCTTCATCAAACATCATAGTATATATGCTCTCAGGTATATGTGTGGGATATTCTCTAGGATAAATGCCTATAAGTGTAGCTACTGATACAGGGTATGAGCATCTGCAAATTCCCTAGGTGTTGACAATTGCTCCCCAGGGCGATGTGCCAATTGTCACTCTCAACAGTAGCATGTAAGTCCCTATTTTGCCTCATTCTAAATAGCTCCTGGTATTGTCCAAGAAAAAAAGGGTGATTGTAAATGACATCATATTTGTTTTACTTTCCCCCTGAAATATCAGTGAAGGTTTTGTGTATCATTTATATTACATTAGCCCTTACTGTTGATTTTTCAGATCAAAGTCCAGTTTTCTATTTCTTTGTTTGGTTCTTTATTTTTATTTATAGTTGTTTCTATATTTTAATATTGATTATTTTCAATTAAATAAATTTTAACTTTAGTGTAAATATTTTGTAAAAATGTGGCATCCAAAAAAGTATTGAAGCAATTCAAATCTTTACTTATCCCTTGGCGGGGGAAGTTTCTTAAGTAATTATTTCAGTTTATATTACTAGTACTTTTCATGTATCTCAGTATTAAGTGTTAAGCCACAATTCTTGTAATTTTATAACGTTCCATAGAGAAATAAATAAATATAGGAAAGAGGATTTACTTATGTTGCCTGAGATAAACACTAAGAAAGTAAATAATTTTTTTTTCTTGATAATTTGATGGATTTTTAGGGGTTTATTTTTAAACATTTTGAAAGGTTGAATTTTACTGTACTTGCAGGCCAAGAAATTAACCTTCCACAGCTTCATAAATAATACCAAGAGACATGAGATTCCTGTCTAAGGAAGTGGCACAAGTTTCATGTTTGCTTCAGCTCCCCTGCCCCACTCCCATCACCACCAGGAGGTGACACAGAGGACCTCACTGAGGTGACACAGAGGAGCCCACATGAATGTTGAACACATCACAGATTTGCATTATGGCTGAGGAACCCCAGCCTTAGACAACCCCAATCTTTTATAATAAGCAGGAGGAATGACTGCTCTTTGTTTCGAAGGGAGACACTATCTTTATTATATTGGATAGCAAGCAAACCTGTTCTTTGCTTTGAAGGGAGGCACTATCTCTATCTTCCAAGATCTTCTCTATATAAGCATCCTTGAAAAGCTGGTCATAAACAAAAAAGTAGTTATGGCCTCTGCTCACAAGATATACAGAAATATGAGAGACCAGTGAAGACTAATCTCTCAAAACTTGTGGCCGGACAAATAAAAATGTTTATATGAGTAAATTTAAACATTTGCTTTACATTGAATTTTGTAAATAACATGTAAACTTTTTAAAACTAAAGCTTTCCATTCAAACTAGTATTTGTACATTTTTCAAAAATAATAAAAAAACAGCTTGAAATACACCCTTTGCCTTCCCTAGTCCCTGCTCCACCCTTTGCTTTCCCTAGTCCCTCTCCTCAGAAGTAAACACTTTCAACTCTTAGGTTTTAGTTTTCTGATTTGTTATCTCTAACAATGTGCTGGTAAATTAACAGCTGGCTCTCCAGGTTTAGTCCCAATAACAATGTTGGTTGACATATTTTGTTTATATAAGATACCAATTAAATGATGAAGTATATGTCTAAAATTGACCATTCATCAGTGATGTGAATTTTTTTTGCTACAATACATAATAGTTTTTGAACAGGAAGCATATTTTCTCATTTGTTTTGGTGATATTTATATTTTAGTGGCCACACAAATCACACAGTTTTAAATGCAATCACCGTTATTGACAGTTTCTCCATGACTTTCCTAAATCCAATCAACAAAGCAATATATCAAGCCCTTATATGCGGTGCAGGATGATCTCTGTGGTGTAAATGTTCTCGATTACAAGTTGCCAATTTGCCATAGCGGAGCATGCAGTTGGGAGGGGACGTGCAGTAGCACTCCATTGCATAGCATGCTGCCATATGGATGCAATAGGTGTGAATCATTCTCAAGAATGTAGATAACAGTAAAAGGTAGTAAAGTAATTTGGAAGTGACAAGTTTGAATATAATTTTTATAATATAAATTTTGTATTTATAAAGTTTTACAGTTTGATTTTTAGTCATGGCTATGTTTATTAACCAGCTCACAAAACTTCTGAAAATTTAACATTTGGATCTTGTGAGCTTGTTCAAGCTGGCTCTATCACACCACTGACTACCTCCATACCTTAAACCAGTATGCAAACCACTACTATTTGATTTATCAATTCTATACATTATCTTCTGATTTCCTGCAATAATGAAAATTTGGCTCATTTATGTTATTTTTTCTCTCCCTGTAGTAGCCTGTGTCCAATATGACCCCCAAAGAGCCTTTTTTCCTGGTATTCAGCTCTTTGTGAAGGCTCCTCCCTCACAAAATGACTGATCTGTGTAACCAATAGGAAATAATTGTATGTGACTTTAGGATGAAAGAGTCATTGTGATTTCAGCCTGACTTTCTTGAATCACTTGCTTTAGAGGAAGCTAGCTACCAAGTTGTGAGAACACCAAGCAGCCATACAGACAGGTCCATGTGGTGAGGGTTTGAGGCCTTCTGCCAACAAACAGAGCTCCTACCTATTCTGGAGGCATTGCTTCATGTTATTAGCATTTATTGTTGCTGACAAGACCACTAATGCCAACCTGATTCTTATTTCTGTGTCAGTGACTGTTATGGGTTGAATTGTGTCTCCTCCAAAAAAGATATCTTGAAGTCCTAACAACTGGTATTTCAAAATGTGACTTTATTTGGAAATAGTGTCCATTCATATCTTAACTAATTACATTAAAATGAGGTCACACTGGAAAGGATGGGCCAGTAATCTAATATGACTGGTGTCCTTATAAGAAGGACCCACTGACGACAGAGACACACGGAGGATTTCTTGTGATGAAGAAGGTAGGGATTGGAGTTATGTAGCTGCAAGCCGAGAATGCCAAAGTTTGCCAGCCAACCACCAAAAGCTAGGAAGAGGCAAGAAAGGGTTCCCCTGCAGGTTTCAGAGGGAATATGGCCCTGACCATACCTTGCTTATGGATTTCCCTCCAGAACTGTGTGACAATAAATTTCTGTTTTAAGCCACCCAGTATGTGGTACTTTGTTATAACAGCCCTAGGAAACAAATATAGTGACCTTGTTTCTTTCTCTCAGGAAAAAAATTTTTCTTTATCTGTATTAGCTCATTTTCATACAGCTATAAAGAACTGCCTGAGACTGGGTAATTTCTAAAGGGAAGAGGTGTAATTGACTCACAGTTCAGCATGGCTGGGGAGGCCTCAGGAAACACAATCATGGTGGAAGGCGAAGGGGAAGCAAGGCACCTTCTTCACAAGGTGGCAGGAAGAAGTGCTGAGCCAAGGGGGAAAAAACCCTTATAAAACACTCAGATCTTGTGAGATCTCACTCACTATCACAAGAAGAGCATGGGGGAAACCGCCCCCATGATTCAGTTACCTCCACCTGGCCTTTCCCTTGACACGTGGGGATTATGGGTATTATGGGGATTATAATTCTGATGAGATTTGGGTGGGAACACAAAGCCTAACCACATCACCTATTTATCTTTTGTTGTTTGCAGTTTCCCAAAGCTGTGTCTAACTGCAATTTTCCTTTTTGATTTTTTTGTGCCTTGTGCTGTGTAACTAGTATATTCTAGCACATGAAAACTTTTAAATTCTGGAAAATTCTATGACATAATTTGATAACTTCAACCCATTATCTCCTCTCTTTTTTTTTTTTTTAACTTTCTGTAGAAAAATGTTGAAGCTCTTAAATTGGCCCACTATGCCCCTTTTCTGTCTGTCTTTCTTTTTCTTAAAGTTCTTTTTTGTCATTCTAGGCTATTACTTTTTTAAAATTTTGTTAATCATTTAATATTTCTTTGGGTTCCTGCTGTTTTATTTCTTTTTAATTTTCAGATGTTCATTTTAATCTTACCTTTAGGGAGCCATATATACTTGAATCTCTCTGACCTGCTAATTAGAGGGGGAGGAGTTTTTTTGGTTGTTTTGTGTAAGTGTATTCTGGTTTCTAGATTATTTTCAGTTTTTGGTTCCTTCTTTGATTTTAAGTTGCTCTTTTTCTCAAATGTCCGATGACACTAGTTCCTCTTTAAAGTGATGCACTACACACTGTTCTCTGATATTTCTATGGGTTTACTGACTGGTGGAGAGGTAAGAGGTCCACTATTAAGCTGGAGTCACCTAATGTTCCGAAGGTGAAAGAGTTTGTCTTAGGAGCAGTAACATTTATACCTAGAGCTCTCAGAGGGCTTTCTCTTTGGAGGGAAAATTGAATGGTAAATACCTGGCAGCAACATGGGGAAAGAGATGGGAGTCTTAACTGCCCATATAGATTTTCATTTAATACTCCAGTGCTTAGGCCCATCTTTTACTTGTACCCTTCTTTATGCCTGGCATTTCCAAGGCCCAAGACTCTCCTTGGGCTTCTCAGAGTATATTGTGGGTCTATCTAATTTATTCTGTTTTGTATTCTTGCAACAATTTTAACAGAATCTCAATAGGGAAAGTAGATAAACAGCGGTTTAAAATCTTGAACCAGATGTACAGAAATCTTTCTTTTTTCAAAGCACATTTTAATTCAGTTTATTTAAATGATAAAAACATATCCATAAAGGCATAATATATATAATTTAAAATTTCTATAGTAAACAAGATAAAAGGTCCAAAATTTCGGTAGATACTACATATGACCAAATGTAAAACAGCATGTCTTCCATTTTGCTTATTTCTAAAACTTTTTTTTTCCCTTTAAACAATTGTAATTTGTAGCCTCTTAGTCCTTCTACTATTTTTTTTTTCTTTGAGACAGAGTCCCACTCTGTCACCCAGGCTGGAGTGCAGTGGTGCAATTTTGGCTCCCTGCAACCTCCACCTCCCGGGTACAAGCAACTCTCAGGCATCAGCCTTGAGTAGCTGGGATTACAGGTGCCCGCCACCATGCCCGGCTCATTTTTGTATTTTTGGTAGAGATGGGGTTTTGCCATGTTGGCCAGGGTGATCTCGAACTCCTGGCCTCAAGTGATCCACTCATTCTCAGCCTGCCAAACTGCTAGGATTATAGGTGTGAGCCACTGTTCCCAACCTTTAGTAATGGTTTTTATGTGTACATCTTCTTATTTGTGATTTCATCCTGAAACTCAACATGACATGACATAAAGTGGAGTAGACCAATGGCCACAGGCTGGGAAAGTCCTGGATTTGCCTAGGAGTTGTGGGATTTGGGGCAAGGTATTTCAGCTTTCAGAACCTTGAGTTTCTCTATCATGAAGTGAGATATTGAACTGGGTGAAATATTATGTTCTTATCAGACTCTGTGATTCTGTGGTTTAAATAGAAATATTTTATTCTTCTAAATATATTTTTGCAAAAATTTTAAGTGTAATTTTTGCCATAGAATAGAACAAAGGATTTTATCCAGATCTACTCTCTTATCTTCTGAATTATTATCTGAATCTTCTCTCCTTCTATTCCACTATTATCTTGGTCCAAGCTATGCAATATGGTATCCTACCCCTCCATAATCCATCTCTGTATAGCACTGGGAGATAGCATCTTATACTGCAAATCAAATGATATCACTCTACTACTAAAAACTCTTCGGTGATAGCAGTAATAAAGTCCAACTCCTTACCAACACCTGTAAGTCCATGTAAGTCCAACACCTATAAGTCCATGATCTAGACCCTGCCTAATTTTCCATCCTTAGCCCTTTGCACTAGTTAAATTTGCTAAAACCACCATGGTCATTTTTTTTCTTCCCTCATATATGCCAACTTTTCCTGTCCCTGCTGTCTTTCTGCCAAGACTGCTCTCTCTTCTGCATTTCCCAGGGCTATGTATTTCCCAGGGCTAGTTTCTTCAGAACTTCGCTTAAAATCCATTTCCTCATTTAAAAAAAGAAAAAAAAACTTCTTATTATCATTCCCTCTCCTAAATCCATGGTTTCCTTAATCATACTCTTCACAATTTGTAATGATTTGTTACTTTGGTGAGGGCAAGAAACAAGTTTTTCATTGATCACTTTATCCCTTGTGCCTGGTATCATTTCTGGGACAAAACAAGTGTGTGATAAATAATTGATGAAAGAGGAATAGGCACTAAAATGAATGATTTGTATATAAAACCTAGTATTAAAATGAATTTTATTTTAGGAAAAGTGATAACTGGTTATGCAGAGCAAAATCAACTATGGTGCAAAGAAATAAAGAAAAACAAATTGCAAATTATTATGTTTCCTTCTTAACTTGTGTATTTTTTTATTCTAACTGCATTAAATTAGGCCTGCTTATTTTCAGATTTTTGCAGGCTGACCTTGCTTGAAATTGGAAGCATTTTTAGAATAATTTATGCATCAAGAAAAGGGTATAATGCTTTAGTGATGCAAGGCCCCTGAGGGCAGAGTATCAAGTAAAATATTCATGAAGCTTAAGTGCAAGAGACATCAGATTTTCTGTAGTATTTTAACACTGCATTTCTGTACAAGGGAATTGTAAAGTGCAAGAATATGAGAGAAGATAAATATTGAGGACAATAAAGAGGGCCTGTAAAGTGAGTTCTTGCCTTTCCGATTTTACAGCTATTATTCTCCCAAGTGTGAGGTGACTGTGTGTGTGTGTGTGTGTGTGTGTGTTTGTGTGTGTATTGGGTCATATTAGAAGTTATTAGAAGTTCCCTTATAATAATTATAAAATTAAGAAATAATATAATTGGCTATGTGGGTTACCATCTGATTTTCATTCACATCTGACTATTTGAATTGGGATGTGTTTTCTTTAATTATTTTGTATGAAAAAGAAAAGATGGGCATAGTGTCATAGTAGTTGCATACGTTTTGTAAGAAATTTCAAGTTCTCCCAGATGAAAGATAACCTTTGTTTTTCGACTTGTTTTCCACTTTCAACTGTACGCTTCATAAGACATTCATTATTTCCCAAGATGTTCAAAAAAGATACAGTGAAAGGGCATTGGGAAATATTTAATATGCAATAATCTTTAGAGTCCTTCATTTTGAAAATGGTCTCTAAAAGTTAAATTAGTGACAACATAAAAAGAAACCTTTCCATGTAAATTTGTCTACAGGTATTTATTTATCTTTCTGATGTCATTGATTCCTTTGTTCTGATTATTCATCAAAAAAAATTTTTTTAAATGTTTGGTAGATTTGGGGAATCAAATATTATGTTAAAGACAGAAAGCTCTACTCATCTTGAAGACTTTGGAGAGGATGCTGACCTCTGACCTGTGGCTAACCGTCAGATTTTAGGTCATCGTGCAACATACAAAATATTAGATTATAGAACGTGTAAGCTTAGAAATTAGAAATTAGTGTGGTCTACAATATCTTCATTTTGTAATATTCTTGAACATTTAATCTGTTTAGAATATAATGGTCTATTAGTATCTCAGATTAATAACATCTTGCTTCATTATCTTTCTTTTTGAAATGCTTAGACCACATTTTTCTTTCAGAGCAGTAGCCATAACATTGTCTGAAATTTCAAATGAAGACCTTTCCAAAGTAATAGTTATAAGTAAATTACACAGTCCTCCTTGATGCATGGAGAAGCCTTATAATTGTTCCAAGTAAATTCAGAAGTAATAGGTAATAGGAAGGTTATATTCACCCTGATAGCCCTTACATGACTGGTCATCAACATTCAGAACCATGTTAATTGCCAACACTGTCATGAATGGGGTATTTATATACCTAACTTTGCTGCATGGCCAAAGATTCCATAAAAATAAGACTTTATGGAGGTAGACATGACTGGAACATAGAAACCATAGCATAATTAAGCAGAAAATTCCAATTACGTAACATTTATGTATTTATTTATGATTCCTCAACTGTGGCCATGGGTGGCTTCTTTTTCTTTTTTCCCCCCTCAGCTTTATTAAGGTAAAATTGACAAATAAAAATTGTATGTATTCACAGTATACAAGGCAATGTTTTGATATATGTACCTATTGTGAAATGATTAAATCAAGCTAATTAACATCTATTGCTGCACATACTTATATTTTGTGAGAGCATTGGAGAGCTACTTTATCAGCAATTTCTAATTTTTACAATATATTAAATATATATTTTATATTGTATATATTTAATATATTTACAATATATTTTTATAATATATTATTATTAACTATAGTCATATTATACAGTAGATCTCTTGAACTTATTCATCCTGCCTAAGTAAAACTTTATCTTTTAACCAGTATCTCCCCATTTCCACCGCCAGCCTTCTCTAGCTCCTGGCAACCAGCATTTTACCCTCTACTTGTATGAATTTGATATCTTTTAGATTCCACATATAAGTGAGATCATGTAGTATTTGTCTTTCTATGCCTAGCTTATTTCACTTAGCAAAAGTTCCTCCAGTTTTATCCATGTTATCAAAAATGACAGCATTTCCTTCTTTTTAAAGGCTGAGTAGTATTCGTGTGTGTGTGTGTGTGTGTGTGTGTGTGTGTGTAGCTCACATTTTCTTCATTCAATCATCTGTCAATGAACACTTAGGTTGGCTGATTCTGTATCTTGGCTATTGTAAATAATGCTGCTGTGAACACAAAAGTGCAAATATCTCTTTAACATACTGATTTTATTTCTTTTGTATATATACTCAGAAGTAGGATTGCTGGATCACATGGTAGTCCTATTTTTAATTTTTTGGGGGAACTTTTTATTGTTTTCTATAATAGCTATACTAATTTAAATTTCCACTAACAGTCTATAAGCATTCCCTTTTGTCCACATTCTCACCAATACTTGTTATCTTTAGTAGTAGCCACTCTCTCTGGTGCAAAGTGATGTATCACTGTGGTTTTAATTTGCATTCCCTGAATATTAATGATGTTGAGCATTTTTTCATACCCCTGTTGGCCATTTGCATGTCATCTTCTGAGAAATGTATATTCAGGTCATTTGCCCATTTTTCAATCAGTTTATTTGTTTTCTTGCTATTGAGTTGTTCAAGTTTCTTATATATTTTGGATATTAATAGTTTGTACGGTTTGCAAGTATTTTTTTCCCATTCTGTAGATTGTCTCTTCACTGTGTTGATTGTTTCCCTTGCTTGAGGAAGCTTTTTGGTTTGATGTAATCCCATTTGTCTGTTTTGTTGCCGTTACCTGTGCTTTTGTGGTTATAGCCCAAAAAAATCCTTGCCCAGATCAATGTCAAGAAGCCTTAATTCTATGTTTTCTTCTAGTAGTTTTACAGTTTCAGATCTTATGTTTAGGTCTTAAATCCAATTTGAGTTGATTTTTATTTTTAGTGTGAGATAAGGATTCAATTTCATTCCTCTGCATGTGGATATTCAGTTTTCCCAATGCACATTTATTGAAGAGATTGTCCTTTTCCCATTTTGTGTACTTGGCAACTTTTTAAAAAAATCAGTGACTGTATATGCATGGATTTTTTTCTAGGCTATTTCTTCTGACCCCTTGGTCTATATGTATGTTTTTATGCCAACACCATGCTGTTTTAATTGCTATAGCTTTGTAGTATATATCAAAATCAGGTACTGTGATTCCCCCAGCTATTTTTTGCCAAAGATTGCTTTGACTATTTGGGTATTTTAGGGCTCCATGCAAATTTTAGGATTATTTTTCTTTTTTCTGTAGTTACCTTGAATTAAAATTAGTAGTTTGATTTCAAATGTGAAACTTGTGACTTTTTTATTTATGGCAACAGATTTTTACAATTATATAATGAAAAGCAAAGAGAAAATTATATTTGAGGTTGAAATTCCTATTACTATTACATTTTTAGAAATGCCTCATGGTTATATATGTGTGTGGAAATGAGAACAAATAGGACTGGAAGCTTTGACTTCCTGCTCCCTCTTCAGCACAATACTCCAAAACAGCATTTCCTCCTTTCTCTCTCACAATTCATCTTCTTTTCCCCCTTCTCTGATCTTGCTACATTTTTATTTTTATTTTTTGTTCCACACTGATTGTAGCCCAAAGGTGACAAATTTGTGTGGACTAAGTGCAAGAGGAGATTGGGGAAAATTCGTTTCATTGTTGTCTCATTAAACTCAGTTTTCCCACCAAAGCCTGTTCTAATAATTTAATGGTCATGAAAATTGGTTCTTTTTTAGAGTAAAATATCTTTCCTGGCTCATTTGAAAGTTGCCACGTTCAATGTTGCATTTTTATCTGAAATTCAGAAATAACTGAACTTTCCTAAGCGAATCTCATCTCAACAGATTTTTAGTATAATATCAATGTCAGAGAGATTTGAATAGACTGGATTAAGAAAGCCTTGGGTAAATGTTAGAATATTACAAACCTGTCATACCTCTTTATTATTCTGTTTAAGAATTCATAAATAGGAGTCCTGCTAAGTTTTGATAAATAATATCCCTGTAGGGAGCTTACTGAGCTGTCATTGGTATGCTTGCCTTCCAATTTTCCTGCCCTGCTCCTATCAGAGACCATCTTCAGGGCTGTTGGTAACCTAGCAGCATCTTTCGGTCTTTCCTTGCCTCACCACTGCGCGCGGAGCTCCCTGGAGTGGAACTGGCTTTGCAGACCCTTCACCAGCCTCCACTCAGCTTTCACACTCACTTTCTGCTTGCTTTCACACCAGGAGTGGGATCTAACTCTCACACTACCATGGGAAGCTGAATTTATGTTGTACTATTTCAGAATAAATCTCAAGTTGTTAAAAAAAATTAATAACTTTTGAAGTACTTAAACATTATCATTTAGGCATTTTTGCTAATTTTTCTTGGTGTTTGGCAATCAACCACCAGGATTAATAATCTGATACACTTTTTTCCTTCAAACACATTCAATTTGTAAGTACATCAAAACATAATTTTATTACACCTTTTAAGTTTCATGTCTTTATTTGTAAGTATAAAATAGTTGTTGCAAAAATAAAAAATATAGGAACAGATGATATGTCATACTTTTATTTTAGACTTGGAGAAAAAGCAGAGATTTCCTATAAGTGGTAGTTGAAAAAAAATTATTCCTTATATGATTTTCATCATAGTGTTTGACGTTACACTTAAACACTACACTAGTAGTAATCATAACACTCTATTAAGTCTACTGTATGCCAGTTATTCATATAAGCACTTTCCATATATTTGCTAATGTATTACTTAGTTAACAACCCTGTAAGGTAATTACTATTTGTTATCTCATTCTACATATGGGGAAACTGAGGTACAATATATTTGTGACTTGTTTAAGGTCATCAAGTTAGTAAAAGTAGCTAGATTCAGTCCCAGGCAGTTGCACTCCAGAGTACGCAACTTAAACACTACCTTATACTGCATCTCTGTTGAAAAAAATGAAAGCTGGTTGCTGCATTGAACAATATCAAAAATTTATTATTTGGAGAAATTTTCTAATATCTGTGTCTCTAAAATATGGGTCAGTGACATTTTTGGGGAGCAAAGTTCTTGGAGATTTAACATGTCATGATAAATCTGGGTCTTTATATACTTGTGAAATGTTTCAATCCATAAACCAGAAAATTGGATACTTACTTTGATTAACATTTCTGTAATGGCACAAAGATTTGCTAAGAAAGCATCTTTGAAGACTGGCATTTTGGCTGTATTGATGCATAAAATTTTCTAACCATATATCTACTATATTGCTTATCTTATTTAAGTAAAACTATTCCCAAAGTTATTTTATATAACACAAGGTCAAACTATGCTGACAAAAATCATTACTCATTTCATACACACGTTATTGAAGGTAATATCTGTTTAATTCTATTCTATATCCTAAGCATTTTGCAAAACACATAGCAATGTATATTTGAACCCAAGCTGAAAGTGAAACATCAGTTTATAAAGATGAGCTTCCTCGAATTTGTTTGTCATAATTACATATCAGAAGTGCAATGAAGTACAAATAAAATGAATAATTTATAGTTAGTGTCAATGCAGTTAATGAAAATGTCCGAAGCAAAGTGTTTAAATCATAACTAATCCTGCGGGGCTCATGGCCTTCGCCTATGCTTTAGAAAATGGATAAATGCCATCTCCTGGAATGGCCTCCTTGGAAATTATTCTTTGGAAGATGAGGCCCCAGACTGTGCTGGGGTTACCTCTAGAATTTGGGGGACATTGGCACTCATAGACTGCTCCCCACAGAGGAACTGGGGCATTCATCATTCTACTGGACCTCTGCTTAGCATATTCTGGGTATATATCAGCATGGGTGCAGAAGACCAACTACACGTAGAGGGAAAACAATCAAATAAAATATAAAAAGATGCTTGGTTTTATAAAGCAGTAAATATAGTCTTCTATTCCTAGTATATGTTTGCAAAAATATTGTTTTAAAAATCAAATCTACATAGAAAGCTGCACAGAATGGACAATAATGGGTATTCAGCAGACCCAGGCAGGGCCTGCCTTCTTGGCTGGCTATTTATTTATTTATTTATTAGCTTGGATATTCTCTCTCTTGCTGCTGAAACTGCCTCTAAAAGCAAATTCCATTCACATCTTCGCTTGATAGATGCAGTCAGAATGGCAGGCGAGAAAGAACTATCAGAGTTCAAGGAGAATACTAATGCCTCTTCATATATACAGGCACATTTTCACATCATGTGAATATTGTATGAAGATGTCACAAATTATATGTTCACATGTACATATATTATCATTTTCGCATGAAAATGAAATACGTCTTATCTCACACAGGAGAAATGAAAGTCAAATGCGTAGTTTGCCATCTACTCCATTACTTGGGGCTTTCTATAAAATGAGCTCTCTAAACCTGTATTTTCAACTGAATAATCTCAAGAGGTAACAGAACTGCATACTTTTTTTTCTTTTACCATCCATGCTGATACTTGAATGAAATGATTAATAATTTGGCTGTATTTTGAATATTTTCTATATTTCTTTTTTTCTCTCTCATTCATGGAAATTTTCAGAATATTCTCAAATAAAGAAAGCATGCTGAAAAAAAGTTACACTAGAATATTACTCCTTCTAGCCCCATAGAATTTAGCAGAGTTTTGCACATAATAGAAAAGCAAAATTTTAAAAATGGAAGAGTCATAGTCTCCTAATTGTATTCCTTCATTTTACACAGGAGAAAATTTAAGCTTATATATAGTATATGACTTTGCTAAAAGTCACCTTAATGTAAAGTCACATATTAGAATGAGCATCCAGCTCTCAATGTTCCAGAACAGGATTATTTCTAGTGCAGTTCTTTTTTATTTAAAACCGAAAACAAATAAACTAAAAAATCCTAATGGAACAACAACAATAAAAATGCTTTCTCTATGCCTTAAACTCAGATAAGTAGACAAATATTATACCTTAATTATGATAAAATAAATAAATGTAAGAAAATAATATGTGTGGGATGGGGGTATAAAATGATTTATGTTTCTTTAAAAATATGTGTGGAGTTGATATTCATAATCTGATATATGGTGACTTAACAGAAGACCAGGTATCAGTGGCATGTGATACGCACATAGTGTGCTCAGAACATTTTGCATCTTGTGCAGAGGAAGGTAGAACCATTTTGTTTAAAGAAAACCCAGAGGATTTTAGAAAATTACCTAAAGACTGCTGAGCTGTCAGCAAAAATTTAAGGCTTCCAGGAAAAGTCTGTCATTTATCTGTAAAACACCCATCTACCACTGCCTGCAGCATAAAGGACAAACTTCTTAGCGTTATCTATGCAACCTTTGTTAATCTTTCCCAACATGCCCAGTTGCTTTTCTCCCCAATCACTTCAACAGAACCTATGCTTTAGCAGTCCTCAAGAACTTTTAGTTCCTAGAAGATACCATTGCACATGGTATTCCTTCTGTTGGCAATATCCTTCCAAGACATTATGAAAGATTGTTACAGAAGATATTGCAGAGAATATGAAGAATTGGAAACATAATCAAGTGCAAAATCAGTAAACACTATTCAGGAGATAAGATGCAGATTGTGATCCAAGCTTTATAATTATTTTGTAGGGGAATCAGCAAAAAGCTTGAGAAGTAGATAGTATAAGGCAGGGTGCTATTTTTAAAAAAAAATCGCTCCCTGCCTGTTTGAGTATCTTCTAGGTAACACATACATACTAGTTGCAGTCACATAACATATAATTTAATTTTCATAATAACCCTAAGATATAGGGTTTTGAAGACCAGGAAGTCTTTTTTGAAGACCAGGAAGCTAAGTGTAAAGCATTATACCTAGGAATCAGCAGAACCAGACACCAAATCCCAGTCATTGTTGAAATAATTGTAACCTTAAAAATTATTTAATGTTTATCACTGTATTAGTCTGTTCTCATGCTGCTAATAAAGACATGCCCAAGTCTTGGTTATTTATAAAGGAAAGAGTTTTAATGGACTCACAGTTCTACATGGCTGGGGAGGACTCACAGTCATGGCAGAAGGCAAAAGAGAAGCAAAGGCACATCTTACATGGAGGCAGACAAGAGAGTGTGTGCAGGGGAACTCCCATTTATAAAACCATCAGATCTTATGAGACTTATTCACTACCACAAGAACAGTATGAGATAAACTGCCCTCATGATTCAATGCTCCACCTGTCCCTGCCCTTGATATGTGGGGATTATTACAATTAAAGGTGAGATTTGGGTGGGGACACAGCCAAACCATATCAATCACATTTTTAAAACACAGGTCATGCATTCATGTTAATACATACAAGTACTTCAAACCTTCTTTTCACAGCAAATAGTTATTTAGTTGGTAGAGAGTTTTCTAGAAAATTTGGTTCTGCATGCAAACAGGGCCTCACAGAGTGACAGCACACAGACAGTTGTTAGAAAATCCCAGCATCTGATCCACAGCTGTGCAGATTTTATGATTGAAATTGGTAATAAAACAAAATGGATTAGCCTTTGAGACTGACCGAGGTTATTGACATTCACAAGTGTCTGATATATACACTTCTGAATTATTCATTTACATTTACAATTAGAAATACAACTATCAAGCAGACCAGAAATGTTATGGGCATTATTCTCTACTTGTTCTCTTTGTAGGCAAATCTACAAATTACAGTCAGAAATTTGTTTCATGACAATGGAGTTAAGTCAGTGGTAATAGGAAGGGCAACTACAGTGCTCCATGCATTGTGCTAAGCTGCATATTGCTAAACTCTATATTTGCATTATTTTATTTAGTTTTTATAATGTTATTATGTGAATATTTTATAGATAAAGAATGGGAGACTCAGAGAGTTTAAGTAATTTGCAAATATTTACATAGCCAATAAGGATTAGAGCCAGATTTTAAATTTGAATTTATTTAACTTCAGAGAAATAGATCTTAATCATGACCCAGTGCTGCCTACCAAACATGATATAAGCTCCTTGAAGTCAGGGAGAATCATAACAACATTAACAGCTCCCAATGGAGGAGTGTCTCTCATATGCCTTAAACTTTCAGTCATCCTCTATGACTCACTCTAACTCTCATATCAACCCTGTTATATAGATACTCTTATCATCATTTTACAGAAAATAAGACAGAAGCTCGAATATGAAATCTAAGCCCATATTGCTGACAAGTAGCAAGATTAGAGATCACTTAATTCCTGACTTTGAAGCTTGCAGTCATTCTCTTGCTGTATGCTATAATTCCAAGCCAGGCATTCTTATCAGAGGGACAGGTGGAGATCATTGAATCATAATCAAGGTTCATTGCTATGAACTTTAAAATAGTTAATAACTATTTTCAAATATTAACTATTTTAAAGTTCAAAGTTTGAAGAACTCTAAAATAGTATTATCTATTTTAAAAAACCTATTAAAGAAGGAAAAGTACCAGGAACCCTGGAAAAATTAATCTTGTTGCCCTGCAGTCAGAGCCAGCCAGGAAAAGAAGCAGTACACAGAGTCAGAAACAGCTACATGTGAAAAATCACATAGTATTAACTATTTTAAAGTTCATAACAATCCAATCAGTGCAAGTCTATAAGTATTCACATTTCCTAGATAGGTAAGCTTAGTGAGAAATTAAATAATCTTTCCACAGTCTCACAACTAGCAAGTGGTGTCCCTGTAAAACAAACCAGGCAGTCTGGCTCCAAAGTCCTACACTCTATTGAATGATCTTAATAAGAAATGACAACTAGTTTTATGGCCTGATGCATTCAATTTCATTCTAGAAATATTTATCCATGGGCAACAGAATGTCTCCCCAATACAGAGATAAGAAAAATGATGCAAAGTAAATGTATTCCTAAAGAGCAAGACTATTTTTGTAGTTGTAGTTGTTGTTGTTGTTGTTGTAGAACATGATGGGGTACAATGGAGATGCTTGGACCAAAGCTTGACTACCTACCCTAATTTCAGTCTTGCCTCCTTAAGACTTGATCTCTATCAGTTTGATGGAATTTGAGTATGCATAAAAAAGATGTATTGTGGTCAACAGAAGCAATCAAGAAGGGCAGAAATAAAGCGGAGTTGTGAAGAGCTACATGTGCAAGTCCTGAAAATATCATTGTGTCTGGGTGAGATTCAAAAAGAAGGAGAACAAAACAGTTCCCCAATGGGATGTGCTTTAGAAAGCCAGGTGAGGCTGAAGACATGACTCAGGCATCCTTGTTGTAAAACTGGCTTCGAGGTAACACATAGTAGTGACCGTGGACTTCCACGGTTCATACATAAGAAGATTCTGTGGAAACTAGATATTTTAATCAATTCTAAACTTAATAGGAGAGGTGTCACCAGATCTAACTTCTACCAAAAGAGAAGAACCTATTAAAGAAGGAAAAGTACCAGGAACCCTGGAAAAATTAATCATGTTTCCCCGCAGTCAGAGCTAGCCAGGAAAAGAAACAGTACACAGAATCAGAAACAGCTAGAAGTGAAAAATCACATTACAGAAAGCTTAGAGAAAGAATGGCTAGGAGGTCAGATAACAATAAAATGAAAATGCCACAAAAGAAAAGAGAAACTGTCAAAATGGACCTCAGACCACACAATCACAGATGGTGCTGATAAAGAAGAAAATGGGTATCCAAAGAGATCAGCACAGCAGCCCAAGGAGCTAGCAATAAATGTGAGAAAATGGAAAATGATGAAAGTAGAGGTATATAAGTAAGAATGATAATGGAAGAATAATATAGACACCTAAGAAAATTGACAGTGAGTTTAAAGCAAGAATGGGATTGAGAAGAATTCCAAAGGTATTTTAAAAATCATGCTTAATACAAGAAAGATAATAAAAAGAGGAAACTCTGCTACTTGGGGCTGAGGATGACATATTAACAATGGCCAAGGGAAAGCAGTAGGCACTATTTTACTCCATTTAGCCTCCTCCTTAGACAGCAAAGAAGATAATGTTCACAGTAGCAAGAAAATGAGCCCCATGTATAAGAGTAGGCACCTACAAACTTTGATAACATCCAGTATTATTGTGAGGACTTGAAATTGACATTGTTGAATTATCGCTGGTTTATTGATGTTATTGAATAAATGTACACACAAGCACACACATGCACACACACACACACACACATATGCCAGACACTGTATTAAGTAATTTACAATTATTAACTTATTTTATTTTTAAAGCAACTCTACAAAGTTGATGATCTTTCTACCATTATGGAGAATAGAAAATAGATATTAAATATGAGGATAACTTTTTTCCCCAAGATCTACTTGTCCAGTAACACTAAGCCTTTTAAATGAGGTTCTTTGGCATAACTTGTTTTCGTTGAATTCATGTTGCATGAAAGAATCTTATTTGTTTTTCATAATTTCTTATAATTTAAGTTGCACTAATCAGTTGAATAATCTTATGCTGTTTAGACATTAAACTAATTATTGAGAAATAAAGATTATGTCACAGAAGCTAAGAATGACAGACTTGTCAAGCTACAGAAAGGACTAAATGTAAGATGAAACAGGAAGGAAGCAAATTTTCTTGAGGGAAAGAATCCCATAATTCTGGTAGAAAAGATTGAGTGTTCCCTGAGGACAAAGATTATACATTACCAATCCCTGTATCACCATTATCGTATACAGTGACAGTGATTTATAGCTCAAAAATTAGGACTTTTAAACACTTAACGTTATTTTAAACTATGCTAAAGTAGGTATAGAGTTCAGATTATTTACTCCCCTGGGGTGGCTTATCTGTGTGTGTGTGTGTGTGTGTGTGTGTGTAATCTTTATGTATATGTAATATGTATATGCATATGTAGTCTTTATGTATTTGTAATATTTATATATGAAGATTTATATATATATTTTATAAATAAGATATATATTTATAATATATATAAAATGTTCGATAAGGCCTGTAAAATGACCCTAGACATATTGTGTTGAAGACCTAAATGCTTACTAGATATTTTTGCCTGGTTGCCCCCTGAGTGTATGAAACTGAGCTTATTTTTAAATTTCCTCCACAACTTATTCCTTCTAGTATATTCTACATTTATCAATCAGGACAATTATTGTCATTACTATTATTATCATCAACATGTAAAAACCTCAATGATTTAATGCAAAAGAGGTATATTTCTTGCTCATGCTTATGAGGCTACTCTGGGGAGAGTGTTTTCTCCTCTCCTCAACATTCTTATTCCTGGATCCAGACTGTTTCCATTACTTACTACTGTGGAACAAACCACCCCAACACTTAGTGGTTTTGACATAACGGTGCTATTATGACTTCTTATGGTTCTGTGGGAGGAATGGGCTCAGTGAGGAGTGTTTCCACTCCATTTGATGTCTGCTGGGATTGCTGTCGTCTGACACCTTGGTTGAGCTGGATTGTCCAACATTGGTCACTTGCGTGATTGGCAGTTAATACTGAATGTTGACTGGGGGCTCCAGTGGGGCTGTCTGCTGGACAGCCTTCATGGAGTCTGTTTACGTGGCTTGGGTTTCTCACAGCACAGCTGAAGAATTTGCAGAGGTCATATCTCAAGAGCAAGTGTTCCAAGAGGGAGGAAGTGGAAGATGCCAATACTCTTTAAGACTACACCTGAAATTGGCACAGCATCATTTCTGCTACGTCCTCTTAGTTAAGCAATCGATCTTGTGATTCACGAACTGGAAAAACAAACTCCACTTCTTTATCAGGAGAAGTACAAGAACGTGTGGCCACCTTTAGTCCATAGACTGAAAAAACAGCCGCTATCTAGAATTTGCTTGTAATTTTATCAGTTTAAGAAAGAGAGCTCTGCAGGACCTCGCATCAGCAAAAAATATATTTGCCCTGAAAGTGACACATTTTACTTCAACTCACAATTCCTTGGCCAAAATTGGTCCAATACCTACATGCTACCACAGAATGCAAGAAAGTATGATCCTACTACAAATCTTCAGAGAACAGGAAAAGAATGTAGCTTCAGTTTGTGTCTTACTCTGAAAATCCGCTGGTGCCCTCATTAATTATTGCCCAGAACATCACAAAGACTGACTTGTCTCTCTTCCTCTAGGTGAGCTTCTTTCTAATTTATTTTACAAACCTGACCCAGAAAGAAAGAACACTGTAAAATATAAACATTATTGTTTAAAAATCACATAAAATCATAAACATATAAAACCTGTATAAACATAAACTTACCTACTTATCATCTTTCACTAACTCACCACATTTGTTGAGCACCTCCAATGGGTAAGGCACTGTGCTACTTCTTGCCATCACAAATTTTACATTTTTAATTTTGTCCCTCTGCCATTGTTATCAAGTATAGAATACTTAATATGATTCATAAAGTATATAAAAACAAGGGCCCTGGCCTAGTTCTCCAGCTTCATTTTAGGATAAGCAATTTTATTTCTTGCTGTTCTTTTTAATTTAGCTTAGTTCTTTTATGATTATTTTTTTCTCAAAGAATAAATTTTTGTTTCAACTATTCATTCTACTTTAAGAACCACTAATTTTTGGTATCTGCTTTTATTACCATTTGTTTCATTTATGGAAAATGCTTTTATGATTTTTTTTCTAAGTTACTGAATTGAATGCTTACTTCATTTATTTTTATTCTAACTCTCCTAATCATAAAGGCATTTATAAAATGAATTTAACAGTTATGAAAACTTTGGCTGCCTCTCATATTTTTATATGTTGTAGATTCATTCTAATTATGTACAAAATTATTTATAGTAGCATTTTATTAAAACATAACGTGTAAACAAAGTTGTACAAGAAAGACAGAAATCACTGAAATTCCATTTCTATAACTTTGATACATATTTTTTCATCAGAATCAGCTATCTTGTTCATATTTTTGAGTAATACGGGGTCAAACATTTACATTATTTTGCAATTATTTTTACGTACAGCATTTTTGAACAGTTTTTATGACAACAAATATGTGTGTGCTTTGTGTGTCTTTTTATTTCTTTTATTTCTTTATAAGGACAAATGACTATTTGTCTCTAAGGTACTAAGGTTGATTTTAATTTTTTCACTAATGAAAATAATTTGGAATATCTATATTTAAATTCTTATATGGCCTGTTTTCAAATTTTTTTATGTTTTTATAGCTAGGATTTAGGGATCAAATGATATTTAAGTTTGAAGGTTTTTGATATTAAGTAATCATTTTCCCTCTTACAGGTTATAACAATTTACTCTCCCACTAACAAAAAATGAAAATGTCTCTTTTCTCACCTATCAAACTATATTATCCTGCTTTTTAATTTTTACCAAACTGATAGGTTGAAAAGTATATACATTTCTTTGATTACTAATGCCACTGATTATTTTGCCTTAGCTAATTATTTATTTCATTATTTATGAATATTTTTCTTATTAATTCAAGAGGACTCCATGAATTAAAAAATAATTTAATTATTAACTCCATGAATTAAAAAATATTCTGTCATATATGTTGAAAATATTTATTCCCAATTTTTTCATTTTTCTTTAAATTCTTCCTATTTTGGGGGGAAGTTTTGAATATTTTATGTTATCAAACTATTAATTTTCTTTTTTATAGTTTCTTCTCTGGCTGTTATATTTAGAAAGGTCTTTCTTTTGGTTTCCAAGTTTATTTTATTTATATTGCTACAAAATATTTCATTATTTTGCAGAAATATAGTTTATATTAAAATTTATATTGCTACAAAATATTGCTATAAAATATTTTATTATTTTGCAGCAATATAGTTTATATTAAAATGTTTTTCTTTAAATATGTAAAGGATCTTGATTATGTTTGATGTAGGTGTGAAATAGGAAACCAGCTTTATTTTATCTGCCACAAACTGGTTGTTCAAAAGTCACTAATTGAGTAATCCATTCTTTCCCACCTTTTTATATAATAAAAATTTCATTTTGTGTTTGTGCTATATATATTTTGTTTTATTGACCTATTTTGATGCAAATCATATAAAGTTTTTACTACAGAAACTTTGTGATATATTCTAATTACAATTTTGGTAAGGTAAATCCAATATATTTTTCTTTTTCAAAATACTCTATTATTATTCTTTTTTATTTTAAAGGAGCTTTATAATTAATGATGTTTACAAACAAAGTCTTTAAGATAGTTTCATTGGACTTATCAAATTTGTAGATCAATTTTGGAGAAAAATGGCATCTTCAAAGTATTTCTTCTTCTAATTTAGAAAGAGGACACTAACCTGGGTATTCCAGATAGGCAATTATATCCTCAGTAAGAAATTATGACTTTAGTTCATATATTAAATGTTTTGTTTTTATCAAGCTTTATTAGTTATTACTTTAAAAATATTAATTAACAGTAGCAAAATGACTCTTTTCTTGTTCCTGATTTTAATGAGAATTGCTTCAGCATAAAATGATCATTTATTTTAAATTGGTACATTTTGATAAGTTAAGAAATTGTACTTCTGTTTTTAAGTACTAATTATTAAACAAATAAACAAATTGTATATACCAAAGAGAACATAGCATGTTGGTAAGCATCCATGGAACATTGACCTTTATATTAGTAAACGAAATAACTGTAAATATTCTGAAATTCTGAGCATGTTAGACAATAGATAAATGGGGAAAATTCACATTATCTGACCATAATGCAATAACTCTAGAAACTAATAACAGATTTTAAAAAAGAAACAAAAAAGTGCTGATAAAACATTTAAATAAAGGTCTTGAAACTTTAAGAAAAGATTGGATTACATTGTACCAAATTCTACTTCAGCATCTACCCAGATTTTTCTTCTTTGATCTAGTAATGAATCATATCTGGAACAAATAAGACTTAGTTACTACGTTATTTTTAAAAGTAATACTGAATTAAGTCTGCTACTACTATTAATACAGTTATTTTACATAAGGGAGGTTAATTTTCTGTTTTCTGCTATTTTTGTCAGGTTTTGAAGTCTGTTTTTATTGGCTGTATTTAACAATGGGAAGAAAGTTAACTGTTGCCATGATAATGCTGTGTTCTCCATCACTCAATTAGCAGTTTAAGTAACACCATTTATTGTTTATCATGAGTCTGTGGTTGATGGGATGTTCTGCTGAACTGGATCAGGTTTGACTCACCTCAGCTGGGCTTGCTCATCATCTGTGGTCAACTGGCAAGTCACCTAAGGTAGCTGATCTGGGATACCTTCAGCTGAGATAATTCATCCCTCTTTCAAATGTGTCTCTGACATCCTTCCTTCCAACAGTCTAGATCAGGCACACATCTTCACATGTTGTCAGGGGTCCAATAAAGTTAAACCATGCATGTGTCTTTTGAAACTTGTTTGCAATTTTTTCATTTTTTTTTTCATTTGAAAGTAATTTTTGTGAGTACATAGTAGGTGTATATATTTATGGGGTACATGAGATGTTTTCATTACAGGCATGCAATGTGAAATCAGCACATCATGGAGAATGGGATATCCTTTCCCTCAAGCATTTATCATTTGAGCTACAAACAATCCAATCACATTCTTAGTTATTTTTAAATGTGCAATGAAATTATTATTGATTATATTCACCCTGTTGTGTTATCAAATAGTAGGTCTTATACATTTTTTTTTTTTTGTAGCCATTAACCATCCCCATCTCTAGCCACCCACTACTCTTCCCAGCCTCTGGTAACCATCCTTCTCTCTCTGTGGCTATAAGTTCAATTGTTTTGATTTTTAGATCACAAATAAGTGAGAACATGTGATGTTTATCTTTCTGCGCCTGGCTCATTTCATCCAACATAATGATCTCTGGGCTTGGCTATGGTATTTGCTTAGCAAATGAAACAGTAGCTCCAACATCATGGATAGCGCTACTGTTTCATTTGCTAAGCAAATACCATAGCCAAGCCCAGAGTCAGTAATGGGAAGGCAGTAGGCATTACAAAAGGGCATAGATACAGAAGGTGTAAAAAAAAAAAAAAAAAAATGGGGTCAATAATACAATCAAGCCACCATTTGAAGCATTACTTCTTTTATATTCTCTGCAATCTCTTAAATAATATAGGAATTATCTGTTCCATATTACTTTTGCAAGTCTTCTTAAAGTCTTGACACGTAAATCTTCTTTAAAAATAGCTTTTAAAATTCATTAACAGAATTTCGTTCCTAGACATTTCTTAATGAGACAACTTCTTTATAGCTGCGATAATATTTTATTTCTACAGTTGTTTATTTTCTACTCTTAACTGGTCTTATAACAAACATGTTCATTTTACCAATGTTTTAAAAGAATCCGTTCTTGGATTTATTTATATTAGTGTTATGTTCCTTTTTTTCTAATGTATTCATTTCTTCCTTTTGCCTTTTGCTTTTATGTATTCCATTCTCTATCTTGCGAAATAATGTATTCTAATCTTTCCAGCTTCTTGAATGGAATACTTAGTTCATTTATTTTAATTTTGTTGTGCTCAATAATGATATGTTTAATTACTTGAATATTCATCTGAGATCAATTTGGCTTTACCCCATAGGTCTGATATGTAGTGTCAGTATTTCTATTTTCTAAATATGTGAGATATCCTTTTTAAATCAATTTATTTGGTGAAAATCTTTATTTAAATATTTTATCAGTAGTTTTAAAAATATATGTCAGTTATTAATTTCTAGTATTGCATTGTGGTCAGATAATGTGAACTTTCCTATTTGTTTTGTAACATGCTCAGAATTTCAAAATATTTACATGTGTTTTGTTGCAAATATAAGGTCAATGTTTCATCAATATTTAAGAGCATGCTATATTCTCTTTGGGATATGCAATTTGTTTTATAATTTGTAATTCAATTATATTATTTATGATATTTTTCATATACTTAATTTTTCACCTGTTATCAGTTATAGATGATTAGTGCCATTTTAAATTTTTTTTACTCCACATGCATTTTTGTCTTTATTTTTTCTGTACTTCTCTTTGTCTATATTTCTTTGTTTTTCTTTGTATTTCTAAAATTTTCACCTTGTGTATTTGTGCTGCTTTTTTTAGTGTACAAAGTTTTATCAAATGTACTTTTATAACATTTTGCATATTGAATAATTTTTCTCCAAATTCTATTTTATCTAATATAACCGTTGCTATACTGGCTTCTTTTTTTTTTTTTTTTCATTACAATAGGTAACACTTATTGACATCTATAGTGGGACATGCATAATTACTAAATTTTTTACATGCAATAATTCATTTAGCCCTCAAGAGAACCTTATAAGGTATGATTATCATCCCATTTACTGAGGGTTACAGTTGAGTGAAGCAGAGGGAATTTATGTAAGTTGTTGAAAGTTACAAAACTAGTAAGCAACTGAGCTGAAATTTGAACCCAAGCTCTCTGTCTCCAAACTGAGGTTTTGGCAACTATAGTCTGTTGCTTCTTTATAAATATGCTGCTTGGTCTTGTAAGAAGTAAGCTATTTTTCTCTCTTGTTAAATTTGCTCAGTCTTTTCAGGGCTGTATGAAGTCTACAAATGAGCCCATCAAAGGCTCTTTTTAAATATTACTGTGATTATTATTATTATTATTATTTGTAGGGTTTCCATTTGATTCTATTAGAGCCTGTCTCTCTGCTGAAATTTCCTATCTGGTCATGCATGTTGTCCACCTTTGTAATAGAGCCTTCACTGTATTAATCATGATTCTTTAAAATATCCTGTGTTTTGATTCCAGCATATGGATTATATCTGCATCTAGTTCAGTGATTAATTTATGTCCTAATAGTGGGTGTTATTTTCTTGCATTTTTATGTGTCTTATAACATTTGAATGAAAGACAGACACTATGTAAGGACAGCAGAGACTGAGGTAAATAGTATTAATGTGTGGAAACAGGCATGCCTCTCCTGCTGCTAGTTTCCTGGAACTTAAAATATAATTTATTTTATTTTAAGTTCCAGGAAACGTGCAGGATGTGCAGGTTGGTTACATAGGTAAACGTGTGCCATGCAGGTTTGCTGCACCTATCAACCCATCACCTAGGTATTAGGCCCCATATGCATTAGCTATTTATCCCAATGCTTTCCTTCCCCCTTACCCCTTCCCCTGCCCCACAGGCCCCACTGTGTGTTTTTATTGGAGATGGGCTGTTAAATCAATCCAGTCAACAGTCATTCTTGATTTACACTGCTGTTGCTTGTTACACTCAGTGCACCACAGGTTTCAAATCTTCTAGTGAAATCTTATGCTTAGGTTAGGTGTTGGGTCACTAAAGAGAATTTGTAACTTTTCTCGATACTAGATTTTCCTGTGAGCCTGTGCCTCAGTGAGTATATTTTTTATACCATTGCTTCTCTCTCAATGGTAGAATGCCATTACTTGTTATTCACACCACTTACTAGTCTGCTTGTGGGTATGTGGGGAGTTGTTGCGGGGGCGGGGGGCGGGGTGTGGACAGTTCTTAGGCTTTGGCAGGCAGTGTGTCCCTGGATTGGGGATCTGGCTTTCTTGGTGATCCTACTCATCCTCCTCATGGCAGTCAAACTTTGTCTTAAATGTTTGGCAGGTCTCATGCTTGGGGGAGATTTTACCCCTTTTGGAATGGTTGAATTTTTTCTTTTACCCTTTACACAGTTTCATTGAGTTTTCACCTGTTTCCTGAGAAACTGTAGCAAAGCTATTAAGCTTTGCTTCCCCTTCCATAGTGCCTTAAAGCTTTTGTTCAATAAGCTATGCAGGGAAGAAAAATCTGGGCGAGGGTTTACCCCTTTCTCACAACAGAAATTGCTCCTCTTCTCAGGCCTGCACCACTGAGAGAAGTTTTCTCTGATCTTTCACTCTGCCTCCAGTCTTCGTTGTAAACACATGGTGAGGTCTGTGAAAGATAGCCTGCAAGTTGGGTGGAAATTGCCTTTGTGCCTGTGAATCCCAGCAGTTCTCTACTCTTATGAGTGTACTCTTACACCATATACTATCATGCAAGCTCTATACTCATGCAAGCTCATACTTGGATTAGGCAATTTATTTTAAAAATTAAAATTTCCTTACCTGCAGCAGGGCACGGTGGCTTACACCTGTGATCCCAGCACTTTGACAGGCTGAGGCAGGTTGATTGTTTGAGGCCAGGAGTTCGGGACCAGCCTGGCCAACATGGTGAAACCCTATCTCTACTAAAAATACAAAAATTATCTGGGCATGGTGGTGCATGTTTGTAATCTCAGCTACTCAGGAGGCTGAGGCAGAAGAATCACTTGATAGGAGATGAAGGTTGCAGTGAGCTGAAATTGCACCACTGCACTCCAGCCTGGACGACAGAGTGAGACCCTGTCTTAAACAAACAAACAAAAAATTCTTACCTACTTTCATCAGGACCTCAGTCTCCTATCATGCTCTACTCCAGCTGCATCACTACACATTTGCCTCTTTGTCCTTGGAGGAGCCTGTCTTTCCTCACATTTCAGGCTACGAGATCGACCTGCAATCCCAGCCCTTGATGTGGTTAAGAGGAGTGATCATTTTGTCCATTACCCAGCTTCTTTTTTCTTGTTGAGAAGGAATTAATGCTCTTTCCAGACATCTACATCCTAAGCAGAGACTGGAAATCTAATATATAAAAATCAAACTACCTCTGTTAATGATATATGTGTTTTTTTTCTAATTAATTCTTGTTTTGTTGTTACTGTTGTGTGAGTGCTTGCATGCTTATGTTCTCTTTCTTGCAATGTATGTATTTACCTTCTTTTGTGACATAGAACATATGAATCTTGTTTTTAATTTTCTCTAGTGAATCTGTTTAAGTTGATTTAACATGTACTTAAATTAATATACCTTAATTATGAAAAACAATACTACAACAATCTGTTTTTCTTTGTGCATGAAAATTAAGGCACCCCTTTACTTCCTCTTCATATATTCTCTTCCAAAACTATCATAAGACAAAAATATTAGTTAATAGAAAATATATATATATGTAGTCATCCAAAATATTATTTTTAGGCCTAGCTTCATATATGTAATTGCTTCCAACTTCTCTTCCAATCTTTTTATACTTTTATATTCTCTATTCTTCAGTTCTGTATTTTTATTCATCTCATAGTCATCTCAGTTAAATTCTCTTGCCAAAGAGTAAGAAAAATATATATATGTGTGTTGTATTCATTGCAGTTTGAGAATGTTTTCCTATTGCTTTTTCTCATGAATAACAATTTGGCATTCTTAGTTTTTTCTTTCTAAAAATCTGAAGACATATATACATTTTCAATTGACATCTGCTGCTAAGGAGAAAAATACTAAAGCTACGTTTTCATAAAAATCTGAAACTAGTGCTATTTTTATTTGTTTGTGGGTAATCTGTTTTTGTGCTTAGACACATGTGGAAAAATTTTTATAACTTGGGAATTAAAAAATAATCACAAAGTTAGGTCTAAAAATAGGCTTTTTTAAAAAAATCAATTTTGCCTGTGACTTAGTGAGCTCTTTTAATATATAAACTATCATACTTGGGTTAGAAAATTTTTCTTCCATTATTTCTTTGAGTATTGAATCTATTTTCATTGACCTATTATTTTTTCTGAAAAATCTTATTTTGTTTTTAAATTATATTTAGAGACAATCTTGCTCTGTCACTCAGAGTAGAGTGCAGTGGTGTAATCATAGCTCACCATAACGTTCAACTCCTGGGCTCAAGCAATCCTCCCACCTCAGCCTCTAAAATAACTGGGACTACCACCCAGTCAAATACCACCACATTTGACTAATTTTTATAAATGTTTTGTAGAGATAGGGTTTTGATATTTTGCCCAAACTAGTCTTGAATTTGGGGCCTCAAGTGATCCTCCCACCTCAGCCTCCCAAAGCCATGGGATTCCAGGTGTGAGCCACTGTACCTAACCCTCTTCTGGAAAATCTTAAGGCCTTAGATTGAATTCCTATCTTTATAGGTCATATTTCTCATTATTCTCTTCTTTTTGACCTTTTCTTTGCAACTTGAGAGTTTTAAAAGTTCACTTATTGTGTAACTGATTCATTAATCCTGATATATCATTTGCATTCTTTACTACTCCCAACTGTTATTTTTATTCTGCAGTAGAAGTTTGTCTTTATTCTTTTTTGTTTTCTTTTTTCATATTATCTCATCTTTTATATCATTACCTTCCTTTCAGCCTATTCTCTTTGTTGGTTCTCTACTGATGTTTCACCTAGATTTTCATTGTTTAAAGGCATTCATCAGATTATATTGCAACATTTTTATTGAATGCAGCCAGAATTTATGTGAGGTATGTACTACCTCTGAGACTTGAGGGTGATATTCTGATTTGTTTAGGGTGCAATGAGTTTTTGTGTTTATGTTTCTATAAACCATCCAGGCCCAATCTTTATTTTTGTCAATAGTTAAAGAAAGTGAAGCATCTTTTGCCTCCTCTACAATCCATTTAGTTAAGTTCAGTTTTTCTTTCTCAGACCTAGAGTTAAAGATCAAATAGATATGTTCAACATTTAATCAAATTTACCATGCATAGTAGGTATTCCATGTATAGGTTTTTGACAGAGATTTACTAAACTTATTTGGTCTAATTATGACAGAGCATTTATTCCAGACACTGTCTTGTTTATAGTACTTATCACTCAGTGATTAAATCTTCCAAAACAAAAATTATTGTCATCTAACCCTCTCTACTTCCATAACCTTACGGTGGTTTCTGCTTTGAGTAGTAGTCTCTGGATATTTGTGAAAGAGTGTAACTGAGAAGGCAGCAGGTAGTGAATAAGAGAAGAACAAAGTCTCTGGATACTAATAAAGATAGTTCTCATATAGTTCAGGATAGCTTGCTGCTTACTTGGCCATAAAGCTCTTACAGCCTAAAGTTAGGCATAATCAAAGGAAATATTGTTGCGGGAAGTCAGGGACCCCAAATGGAGGGACTGGCTGAAGACATGGCAGAAGAACGTGGATTGTGAAGATTTCATGGACATTTATTAGTTCCCCAAATTAATACTTTTATAATTTCTTATGCCTGTCTTTACTGCAATCTCTAAACATAAATTGTAAAGATTTCATGGACACTAATCACTTCCCCAATCAATACCCTTGTGATTTCCTATGCCTGTCTTTACTTTAATCTCTTAATCCTGTCAGCTGAGGAGGATGTATATCACCTCAGGACCCTGTAATAATTGCATTAACTGCACAAAGTGTACAGCATGTGTGTTTGAGCAATATGAAATGCGGGCACCTTAAAAAAAGAACAGGATAACAGCAATTGTTCAGGGAATAAGAGAGATAACCTTAAACTCTGACTGCCGGTGAGCCGGGCGGAACAGAGCCATATTTCTCTTCTTTCAAAAGCAAATGGGAGAAATAACGCTGAATTCTTTTTCTCAGCATGGAACATCTCTGAGAAAGAGAATGCGCACCTGGGGGTAGGTCTCTAAACTGGCACCCCTGGGCGTGGTCATCTCTTAGGGTCGAGACCGCAGAGGTGAGATAGACTCCAGTCTCCTATAGCGCTCCCAGGCTTATTAGGAAGAGGAAATTCCTGCCTAATAAATTTTGGTCACACTGGTTGATCTCTCAAAACCCTGTCTCCTGATAAGATGTTATCAATGACAATGGTGCCCGAAACTTCATTAGCAATTTTAATTTCACCTCGGTCCTGTGGTCTTGTGATCTCGCCCTGCCTCCACTTGCCTTGTGATAGTCTATTACCTTGTAAAGTACTTGATGTCTGTGACCCACACCTATTCACACACTCCCTCCCCTTTTGAAAATCCCTAATAAAAATTTGCTGGTTTTTGTGGCTTGTGAGGCATCATAGAACCTACTGACATGTGATGTCTCCCCCGGACACCCGGCTTTAAAATTTCTCTCTTTTGTACTCTGTCCCTTTATTTCTCAAGCTGGCCGACTCTTAGGGAAAATAGAAAAGAACCTACATGAATATCGGGGCAATTCCCCGATAAAATATATTATATAGGGAGACTCAAAGCATATTTCTACCTTCCCTGTACTAATTTGAAAAAGAATATATATGGTTGATAAACATATATATATATTTAGAATGAGTATTAAGCCCCAATGTTATGCATACTCAAAGGAATTATACAACATAAAGAGAATCAAAGTATATTTCTACTTTCCTTGTACTAATTTGTCCTGTTCTGGTAATAAGTATGGGATATGAAATACATAGATGAAATGTATGCTTTTGAATCTATCCCCAATCTCAATTTAGTCATTTCAAATTATTTGGGAATTTATCATTTATCTTTCTCTAACTTGAATTATGGAGCCTGTGGCTTTATTTTTTTTTAAGTTTTTTTTTTTTTTTTTTTTGGTCAGTTGTTGAAATTTTTAAACAGATATTTGGAGGAGGTGTATCAGAGCCAGCTAGTGTTAAGTCTCAGACTGGTCACTCTTAAAATAATCCCACCCAGTCATGCCATCATCAAATTTAGTTGCCTCTCTCTTTGGCTTAAATTTAATACTTTTTTTCCCCAATCTATTGGACTCTTTAGAAATGTTTTAAACAAAATGACTAATTTATTTTTTAAATGTAATTAATTTTGTTGATTGAATAAGAATGTTTAAAAATGAAACATTATTGTGAAAATTACCACATCCTTCGTTTAAAATAGCCTCAGAAAGGAAAGCACAGCCATAAGAAATAAATATACGAATAGGTTAATACAGAGGAAATTGTGCCAGACAAAGCTGGTTGCTTTTTTGATAGCTTTACAACCTTAGTAAATGAACAGAGCGGAGTAGACATAATGCATCTTGACTTCTAGCAAAATACTGGAGACAATGTCGTGTGAAATTTTGATTGCAAAATTAATTTGAGTTGGCTTGAAAAACACTGTTAAAGGAAATATAAGCTGGTTGAAAAGACATACAGAGAAGAGTGTTGATTAATGTCAATGAACTAATGAGTTGAGTGATATCTCCAGTTAAATGTCACGATTGTGAGTGTTGGATTGAATTATTTTTGTTATCTGTTGAAAAAATAAATAACATAGGGTTGGTTAAATTAGAGCAGAAAATTTATCAGGAGACACCAGTGATTACAGAAAAACTATATAAAGACATGAATTCATTTCAGAGAAAAACCAGTGAAACAATATAATTTTACTTAAAGAGTCCGTTTTTTTAATCACAAAATGGAATTCTATGAAGTATCAATGCTTAAAGACCTTCAAACTACAGAATTTCTCAAAACTAATTGGAAAACAAAATTAACTATCTCAGTAAGACTAGAATATCATTTTAATCCAGTTAGTAGCTACATTTTATCCCAACCAATAAAGTGATAGTTAATTCTTACCTAGAGGATGTGGTGAAATGTATAATTATTATTTACCAGAAATTTAAAAAGTATCTAGAAAATCAGTAACCTCTAGAAACTCTTGGGCACAGGAGAGGGAGAAAACTATGGAAGGGGAAGTAATTATGTTCTTAACTATGTTACATTCTTAAGTTACATTCTTAACTATGGGGATATAGTAAGACTCTAAATAACTGAAGTGTTTTTTTTTTATTATACTTTAAGTTTTAGGGTACATGTGCACAACATGCAGGTTTGTTACATTTGTATACATGTGCTATGTTGGTGTACTGCACCCATTAACTCGTCATTTACATTAGGTATATCTCCTAATGCTATCTCTCCCCCTTCCCACCTCTCCCCACAACAGGCCCCGGTGTGTGATGTTCCCCTTCCTGTGTCCATGTTATTTTTAAAATATCCAGATTAAATGTAGTTAAGTAAAACAATAAACTTTTTCAATGTAGGTTTTTTAATGCTAATGAAAAGCAAGTCAGCATAGGGTAAATTAGATTAAATTAGATTAGGTAAATTGGAATAAGAATCAAATGATCACAATCATAAAATGGGATTAGTCTTACTATAAGTCACACCTGCGAAAGGAAGAAGCTAACCTGGAAAAATTTAGAGAGTCCTCCACTTTACGAAGTGGTAGTGAGTTGGCAAGTTTTAGTAATTTAAAAGAAAACGTCAATTTCATCTAAAAAGAGAGAGAGAAGGTTTTAGTTATTGATTCAACATGTATTTATTGAATACCTTAAACGTGCACTATTTTTGGTTTTGTGAACAGTCCCAAATGATTAAAACAGAGTGACTTGTTCCCTGACTATCTTAAATTATCGCAAACTGATTGGCTTAAAACAACGGAAATTTATTCTCTCACAGTTTTGGAGGCCAAAAGTTCACAAGCAAGGTATCAGCAGGGCTGCACTCCCCCTAAAGGCTTTGGGGTAGAACGATTTTGAGCGTTTCAGCTTCTGTTAGCTGTCAGCATTCTTTGATTTGTGGCAACATCACTCCAATCTCTGCCTCCATGCCATGTTGCCTCCTCCTCTTCTGTCTGACATATCTCCCTCTACCATAGTCTTAAACGAACAGTTGTCATTGGGTTTAGTGCATATTCATGTAATCCAAAACACTCTCCCCTCTCAATACTTAACATAATTACATCTGCAAAGATCCTTTTCCCAAATAAAGCAATGTTTGTTTCCAAATTTTAGGATTTAATATCTCTGGGTGACCATGATTTAACCTACTACAAAAGCATTTTCTATCAAGCAGCTTAAATTAGGTTTCTTTTTTCTTTGAGACAGGGTCTTGCTCTGTTGTCAAGGCTGGAGTGCAGTGGACAGTCATGGCTCACTGCAGCATCACACTCTCAGTTTCAAGCGATCTTTCCACCTCAGCCTCCCAAGTAGTTTAGAGGACAGGTGCACGCCACCACACACAGCTAATATTTCATTTTTTTGTAGAGACAGGGTCTCTCTGTCTTGACCAGGCTGATCTAAAACTCCTGAGATCTAGCAATCCTCCTGCCTTGTTGGCCTCCCAAACTGCTGGGATTACAGGTATGAGCCACTGTGCCAGGCTCAAAATTAGGTTTCTATTGCTGCATTAATATATACACAGGGCCATCTCTTTCTCTTCTAATTATTTTACAAACATAAAGAGAATCTCTAACACAATGAAGCTGTTTTCCACTTTAGGAAAAGACAGTTTTGAAAATGTGATTCATTATTTGTTGCAGGTTAGGCTTCATAGAGTCATATTCCCAGTGCACATTGTCCTCAAGGTCTCCCCAGTTTGGCACTGAAACCTTATTGACTCTATCTCTGAAAGAGGCCTTAAATGATCCCCCTTCCTTCTAATCCTCACTGAAATTCCCTTAGGTTAAGCCCAAACAATTTATCCAAGGGCTATGGTCTTCTACTTGATGTTCTGTTTTTAATCCCTGATGCTATCCTTCTCCTTCCATACAAACAGTAGATACATATATTTTCAAAATACAGACTTTCTTGTGTTCTCTACTTAAAAATCTGTCTAGCTTTCAGATACATAAAGGAAAAGCAACCTGGTTTTAAGAGCATGCAATGCTTCTTCTTAAATGTCTGATCCCTGTCCTTGTCTGCAGCTTTATCACTTAACATTCCTCTCCTTGCTTCATAATACTACACACACACACACACACATATGCACACGCAGGCACACACACAGACACACACACACGCGCACACACACACACACAGTTCCTTGATATTGCAGTCACACAGAATTGTTCACTGTTTCTTGAAAAAAATCATAAACTGCATTTGCTCATGTTATTTTTTGAGATCAGAGTGTTCTTCCCTCTTTTTTCTACTTTAAGGTTTTTTTTTTTCACACAGCTATTAAAACTCGGCCAACTAACTATTATATCTTCTCTGTAGTTTTCCCTGATCCTTACACATCTTCATAGCTCCTTACATGTAACTCTATTACTGTGTGCATCATATTCGATCGTGTTTATTTTCCCTGTGTGATTTGTGTTTTAGACTATGACCACCTTGAAGACAGAACTGGGTCTTATCTATCTTTACATCTCCTAGTTGTTCGCATGGTTCCTGACACATAGCAAATGCTCATAAACTTCTGATGAACTAAATTACTCTAAATTAAAGTCATTGATACATTTAAATGGCACGATTTACCTATATCTGTTTTATAATCATAGTTAACAAATTAAGCAAAATACTTCTAGGACCAGGAACTCAATATGGAGACACTCCATTGTAAGAGAGAAAGATGCATTGAATCGTTTATTCAGAAAGAACTTATTATGTCACTGTAGGCACTGCACAAAGGCTAAAAATCCCAAAATAGAATTGTTAAAAAATTAGGGTTTAAGATTAAAGGCAAAGGAAATCATATTTGTTGAGACTATTAGGGTTGCTTGAAGTAAACTAATGCCAAGTTTAAGTAAAAATATTCCTGCTATATGATATAATTGTTAAGCCTAAGAGACCAGCAGGCACCAGGTACAGTTGCATTCAGATGCTCAAGCAATGCCATTAGGGAACTGTCCATGTTTAGCCATTACTCTGTTCTGTTATTCCTTTTTTGTTTTGTTTTGTTTTCCCTCTCAGGCAGATTCTACTCATGTGGTAACAAGACTATTATTCTAGATACTGTACTCATATTTAACAATCTCAGGGAAAGAGTGAAGCCTTTTACTCAATCGTTCCAGAAAATATCTAATGGATGAAGGGAAGGCTCGAACTGGCCTTTGTTGGACAACTTACATTTCTTTGAACCAATTACTCTGGTCAGAAGATGAACATGTCTGATCTTTCAGGATTAGATTCACATGCAAAATAATGTTACAATTCAAACTAGGAAAAATAAATTATATATTTTTAAGAGACTGGATGAAAATACTCCATACATCACATGTGCTTTTCTTTTTCTGTATATTGGTATATACATAATCACTATTTCTTTTTTTTTTTTTTTGGAGATGGAGTCTTGCTGTGTTGCCCAGGCTGGAGCACAGTGGCACGATCTTGGCTCACTGCAACTTCCGCCTCCCAGGTTCAAGTGATTCTTCTGCCTCAGCCTCCTGAGTAGCTGGGATTACAGGCACCCACCACCACACCCGGCTAATTTTTGTATTCTTAGTAGAGACGGGGTTTTGCCGTGTTGGCCAGGCTGGTCTCAAACTCTTGACCTCATGATCTGCCAGCCTCGGCCTCCCAAAGTGCTGGGATTACAGGTGTGAGCCACTGTCCCTGACCCACCACTATTTCTTTTGTAATTAAAAAGTACATATACACTTTATATTTTGATGTAGATGTAAGAATAGCCTCTGCTTCAAAGACCTCATTATAATAGTATTAAAGACACACAAGTAAACAAAGGTAACAATAAAATAGTAATACATATCAAATATTAAGTAGCTCAGGAATAATTATTCCTTCTAAGGAATGGCAAAGAAATTTTTCACACCACAAAATTAGTTTTGAATTGGGTCTTCAAGGAATATAACAATTTGAAAAGACAGAGAGGACTTTCCAGGAAAATGTAACTACATATGCACAAATGACAGTAGGGATTATAGTAATACACTTTTATTATTATTCTACCTCTTCACTCTATTCAATTTCCCTGACTACTACAATGTCCCCATGTTGGTTTCTCCTTTCTTGTATTCCAAGATATTGTGTCCTGCTTTTGCTTATTATTCTCTACCCCTTAAGCTTCTCATTGCTTCCTCCTTCTTTTCTCTTTTTTTCTGGGCCTCCCTCTTTGTTTTTACGATCCCTGGGAGGACTCATTTAATTGACTCCTAAATGGTTTCTGTGTCTCTAGTGTCTTGTAGACATTAGAGGCACAGAAACCATTTTTCACTGTCTATTTTCCACTCGGCATCCAAACTAATTTTCCATAAACATTGCTTCCATCATGGATATGTGCTTTAATAGCATTAGAATCAGACAGATCTTAAGCACAATACAATAGTATATATACCAGATACCAGTTATATGACTGTGAGAAGATAGTAACTTCTGAGAGTCTCACTACTAATGCCCAACTTGTAAGATAATTATGAAAATATGTACAACATATGTATCACTCTCACCAGTGCTAGCCACTAGATAGATGTGCAATATATAAGTAGATAATACTTTTGTGGGTATCTATATTACTCCTTTGCCCATAACCAACAGTGAACCATCATGTTCCTTTTTAAGCTTGGTGGTGGATACAGGTGTTCACTTTAAAAGACTCAGTCTCAGATTTCAAGTCTTCAACCCATCTCCTAAGCTGTCAGAGGCCTTTACAATCTTTACCTACCTCCTTTATTCAGTCTTATTTCCTATCATTTCCCCACAGGAACTATTTGCTGGCCCTTTAATTTCTCCCTTACCTCAGAACTTGCTAATATTTATCACTCTTAAATATATGTTTTTACTTGTGCTGTTCCTCAAACTAGAATTTTTCTGCCATCTTTTGTTATCCTCTCTCTTCTTTTAGTTTAAATACCTTCTGTTCTCTAAGTTTTTTTTTCCAGGACAACCTAGAAAAAAATATCTCTTTAGTTTCTACAGTGGCAGAAGGTAATGTGATTTACCAATTTAATTACTTCATATTACAATATAGTGACCATTTATATCAGTGTATAGTACAAATATGTATACTGTGGTCTTACTACTGATTATCTTATTCTTATTTATTGCCTCTCCAACAAGATGTTATCACCCATAGACAAGAATCATATTTTATATATCTTTATAACCCAAAGTGCCTTTTTAAAATTAATGTATCATGTTTGTTTTCCTGGAACAGGAACTGAAATAGAGAGTATGAATTCATTTGTAACTGAATCTTTGCTGTAATAGTTATCCCCAGCATCCTTGCTAATACAGAGAATGAAGCCTTAATACCTAAAGCAGCCACTGTATGTGATTAATTAACTTCTCTCCTATGCATCTTGACAGGTAGTGGCTATGTACCATTCTTGGGAGAACTGGGAAAATGGTCACTGAAATCATTTTTGTTGTTTCTAGTTCCAATGAGAAATGCCAGCTGGAAAAGGCTGCTACAGTATGTAGCAAGGTGCTTTTGTTGAAATAATAAAAGTATTTGCAAGGAAATACTTGAAATAAGTGCTAAATTTCCAAAGATTGATCTACACTACAGAAGGCTTATTAGGGTATATTGATACTAGTATGTGTTGTCTTAAGTGGTACATTGTAGTTTCCATGCCAATTCTTGGTTTAAAACCCAGCATGCATCTGTTATATGTCACTTTCCACTTAAATGCCTAAGACAGGTAGATTGCACTGTCAAGTTAGGTCATTATAACTCCAACAGATGTTGTCATGTAGATGAAGAAAATTCATTTTAAATGATATCATTTATAAAATGTGTTTTTCTTTGTACCTAAAAAAGGCAATAATATGTCATATTAGCTCTTCAGATTCAGGTTGCAATCAGTGTGGCATGTTTTGATTAAACACTTCACAATTTCAAAATCAGTGCAGGATAATGATGGAGCACATGTGAGGAAACAGCAATAGCAGGGGTGTTTACAGTATCCCAGTTGTTTCAAGCTTAATAACACTTCATGTTATCAATCAGTTACAAAGGAATAATTGGTGGATAGGCTGAGGAAATGGTACAGTAAGAAATTGTACTTATTCTGAACTATAGGGATGGAAGTGCAGCCAGGTCAATACTTATTTGGTTAGTATATTGTAACTAATCATTTGAGTTTTGCCAGCTGGTATCTTATTTTTGCTTATTTGTTTAACCGCTTTTAAATAAGTATATAATTTTAACAATTAAGTCAGTTGAAATCCCCCCCATAGAGCTCTCCTCCAAATGCATCCCTAGCTACATTCTTCTTTCTGGAGATTAACCAGAAATTGGTGGTTTCATCCTGTTTATACGAATACATTCCTAGAAGATAAAATCATATTGTAGATATTTGTGACAAAATTTTCCTCACAACTATATGAAAGAGAACGAAGGAAGGTGTGTGGTTAGGAGTTAGCTGTCATTAAAAGTGTGTACATTTTGCACGTTCCCTACATTTATTTTCCAGTAAATTTTACTAGTTTCTTTCTAATCAGTTGGGACTAAAGTCAATCGACCTGTCTCTGCTTCTTTCAATTTCATTTCCCAAAAGAATTTTAGTGCTTCTCTATTATTCTTAACTCTGCCTTGCCCCAATACATTAATCAATGCTTTGGGTAACAACATCAGATTTGTACAGGGAAGGACCAGGGAATGGCATTCCAAAGCAACACATGGAAAGGGCAAGAGCTGAATTTCATAAACAGTAACCTAACCCGTCACTGCAGCTTTCCGTTGCCTCTACCCAGACTGCAGCCAAACATACTCTAAGCTGCCACTTTAGAGTATCTTTACCCTCCATGGGAGTTTTTCTTTTTTTCTCTTTTTTTTTTTTTTTTTTTGGCAGAATCTCACTCTATCGCCCAGGCTGGAGTGCAGTACACGATCTTGTCTCGCTGCAAGCTCTGCCTCCCGGGTTCAAGTGATTCTCCTGCCTCAGCCTCCCGAGTAGCTGGGATTACAGGCACTCACCACCACACCTGGCTAATTTTTGTATTTTTAGTAGAGACAGGGTTTCACCATGTTGGCCAGGCTGGTCTTGAACTCCTGACCTCATAATCTGCCCACCTCATTTTCCCAAAGTGCTGGGATTACAGGTGTGAGCCACCGCGCCTGGCCAGGAGTTTTTCACTGTGATGTTGTACAGGTCTCTGGAATGTATGTTTCCCTCTGCAGTTTCCCCAGTGTTGATTTGAAGGGAGAAAGCCAGAGCACTTGCTATTTCACCATCACACTTGTTTGAAGTGTGAGTTACCATGCAATGTTTAAAACATGAGTTACACCTTTTTGGAGGATGCTGTAGAATACCGATTTATTTTTTGTGTGAAAACAAAATCTACCTCAGGTTAATCAAATAATTACTGAAGAAAAGGTTTTTCTTTATTCAAATATTTCAGCACATAAATGAAGAAGAAATGGTAAAACATGAACATTTGGCCATCACTAATTATATTAGTTTGTAGAGGCTACTGTAACAAAATTCCACAGACCAAGTGGCTGAAACAACAAAAATTTGGCTGGGAGTTCAAAAGCAAGGTGCCAGTGGATTGGGTTTTCCCTGAGGCCTCTCTCCTCAGCTTGCAGATGGCCAACTTTTCCCTGTGTCCTAACATGGTCTTCTTTGCACCCGATGGCTCTCTTTATGGTCTAATCTCCTCTTCCTGTAACTACAACAGTCTGATTAGATTTGGGCCCACCCATATGATCTCACTTAACCATAATTATCTTCTTTAAAGACCCTATCTTCAAATACATTGTGAGGTACTGGGGGTTAGGGCATCAACACCTAAATTTGGGGAAACACAATTCAGCTCATTAAATGAATGGAAGTCATACCTGAAAATCAATGACGGATCGTATGACTACAAAAAAAGGAGACAAACATTATACACCTGCTGTTTAAAGTATACAACGCAAAATTATTGACAAATATTAAGCTGAATTAGGTCAATCTTCTAGATTTACCAATTTGCAAATTATGCAATCCACAGAGCAAGATGTGGATATGGGGGATTCAGACAGCACAATCTAGCTCGGGAAACTACAGAAAAAAAAATGACCCATTTTGTGACATATAATTGAAGGAACAAATGAAGATAGATGAATGGAGAACCCGTAAATAAAGCAATTCAAGATACACATGAACTCATAAAACATAGGTCCTAATTTGAGTAAAGAAAGAAAATTTTAATACTGACTGGATATTTGATGACACTGAGAAATTATTCTAACTGTGCAGCTATGAAAAGGAATGAGATCATGTCCTTTTCAGGGACGTGGATGAAGCTGGAAGCCATTATCCTCAGCAAACTAACACAGAAACAGAAAACCAAATGCCACATGTTCTCACTTATAAGTGGGAGCTGAACAACGAGAACACATGGACACAGGAAGGGGAACAACACACACTGGGGCCTTCCCGGGGGTGGAGTGCGGAGAGGGAGAGAATTAGGAAAAATAACTAATGCATGCTGGGCTTAATACCTGGGTGATGGGTTGATAAGTGCAGCAAAACACCTTTGCACACATTTACCTTTGTAACAAACCTGCACATTCTGCACATGTACCTGCACATGAACTAAAAATAAAAATAAATTATTCTAAATCTTGGGAAGTATGATAATGGTGTCATGATTATGTTTTAAAGGACTTCTTAACTTTTAGAGATATATAGAAGAATAGAAATAATATTGTATAATGTCTGCCATTTGTTTCAAATCAAATCTGACCAAAGTAGGGGCAAGAAAGAGTAGGCACATAAATAAATAACTCATTGATAATGAGTTGATAATTGTTTCAGTAGGATGATGAATATTTGAGTTTATAATTTTATTCTATTTATATATTTGAAAATTTTTATACTGAAAAGTTGAAAAAGCTTTATATTGGTATTTTAAACTTTGTAAATGTTCACTAAAAGAAGATATGTCTTTTTAGTTGTTTTGCCTGAGTTATGATGAGCTTTGATGAGTCAATCAGGCTGCCTCTTGAGTTTTCCTTGTAAGGTTAATTGGGTGCATTGGAGAGCTAGCTGAGGTTAGGAGAGCAGGCTCTGGTTGAAGGACAGGGTTTTGGCTTGGCAGACTAACTACCTTCTCTGATTATTAAACTTTGATGCCACCCACATTAGCACAGTATTCTAGTCACCTGTGATAACCTGTCCAGAAGTTGCTCTGATCGTGTTCAGCTCAATAAATTTAGACTTCACACAATAGTGCTTGTCATTTTTTACCCTCTTGTACCAAATATATTTCAAAATATGTCCAATCCAGCTGTTAATTTGACTGAATAAAATATTATAATAACACTTCTGAGAATTGAGATGATGTTTGAAGTTTTTCAAGAGTCTTTTCCCTCTGGATTAGAGAACATCTCTGCCAGAATCGAAATGAATCTCAAAATTGACAGTTTTTACTTTACTTGCTACAGTAACCTGGCATTTTAAAAAGCATTCTGGGAAAAAAAAATGAATCTCCTGGTTGTGTAATAAAAGAATAAGAATAGAAACTAAGATAAAATGATTCTACATGTATATCTTGACTTATGTCTATATTTTATAATTTCAACTTTTAGGTCAAAAAATTGTAAAATGTCACTAATTTTATAAGGTTTAATTTAACAGATCAAAGCTCATAGGACTTTGTTGAAAACAATGAATGCAAATCCTCAGTACAGTTCCAGGTGTGTCATGAGCCCTCCAAAAATGATAGTTACAATGACTGTTTCAAAAAATTTATACCTTCAACAAAACTTTAATCCTATTTTTATATGCCTGTCTGCTCTGAAAATAATTTAATATGTTTAAATTCCAAGAATAATTCTTACTTTAACCAAATTAATAAATCTTAAACTTAAATTTAGATTTCAATGAATCCCCAAAATGGTTTCCACATAAAGTAATGCAGCTAATATCAGCACTGCTAACAGATTACACAGAAAGGTCTATTATGATGATTGAGTAAATATTCCTGGGAAATCAACCTTGTTCAATCTATATCCTATAAGGAAAGGTGCATATCTGTTTTTTCTAGTAAAGATTCCGTAATTGTTATTACAAGTTAATCAGCTTCTCCCAGGTTCATTTACTCTGGATTTTATTAATTTATTACAGGAAATTATTGGGTAAGTAAACCACAATTATAATAAAATCTCATACATTTTATTATATGGTTCACAAACTTTATAAACACCTGTGATGGGATTCTGCTATTGATATTTAAGTGGATATTTATTAAGGAACTAGAGATACTTCTCAGTAAGATTAACTTAGAGAACGGTCCTGTTTTTGATCTCTTAAGATTCCAAATTTTTATTCCAAATTTTCTGATATTGCCCAAATGTCTTTTCTGAATCTATGTCTTTATTATTTGGCTTAAAACCTTTGTGCATCTGGTGCTCTATTCTGCTGTGACTTTGGAGAAAGGTTACAGTTTGTTTTTGCTGGGAGGAATAACTTATTGAATGATGTCCCAACTGAAAATTATTTTTTCGGTTGGATAGAACATCCCTGTACAAAACTTCCTCTATTATCCCTTGGATAATTCCTGCTGTATATAGAGGTCCAAGATTGATTAATGATTTGATCTTCAGTAACCTGTGATCTAAATTACTATTGGCAAGACAAGAGTGATACCTGTTTTTTTATTCTCTACATTAATAAAACATGCCTTAAGAAATCTATATACTTCATATAGAGGATATGATTTGCCACTAAGCAAACTCTATGAAAAAGAATTGTGTTTTCATAGTAAGGCTTTATTATAAACCAAATATGACCAACTTTCAGCTAAAATGTATTATCTAATCAAGTTTATTCCGTCACTTTACTTGCTATTATCAATAAGACAAGTAATATATTTAAATATAGAATAAGTAACAAGCAACATGTTAACTGAATTAATATATTGGTAAAATATAGATTTTAAAAGTTTTTTGAAAATATTTGAGGAGGGTTGTACTTTTGCTCCCTCTGATTTTACTATATATGTCTCTGACTGTATGTAATCACACCTAGCTTATGCTGTCCCTTCCATTCTCTACACTTGACTTTAGAAAGTCAAACATAGACTGGAGCAAAAAGGGGAGAGATCTTTTCCTACCATTTAGCATATTAAAAGGTAGATTGGAAATGCATCTCAGTATGTCAGCCATAAATGTCTAAGGGATAATAATCCCGCTACATATTTATTCAACTAATTACAACATATTGCGCAAAATAAAATACTTTGAATCAGAATGACTTATGAATGGTCAATTGCATACAAAAGTGCTGGAGATATGGTGATAAAAAGATGATTCAGCCATCACAAAGCTCAAAATTCTACTGGGAGAAAGAGGTAAAGTGACTGAAGCCCAGGATAATATTTCGAATGATAAGTACAGTGAGATACTTATTTGAGAGATGCTGTAGTAGCAAACTCAACAACTGTTTGGTAAGTACTTTCTCTATTCTAATTTGAATACATTCTAGTCAATTGAGATACACAAAGCATCAATTCTCCCCATTGGATTTGGATCCCATAAAACTACCTATTTCCTTAAATAGATAGTGTTTTAACTTAACAGACCTCATAAAAACTTGACACTAAAATGAGAATTTATAAATTGTGATCTGTAGTAAGTTAAATGGTGCCCAACCCTGTGAAAAACAAAAAGTATGTCCATGAACTAATCCCTGGAACATGTAAATGTGATCAAATAGGGAAAAGATATCTTTGCAGATATAATTGTAAAGAATTTCAAGATGAGATCATTATGAAATATCTGAGTGGGCTCCAAATCTAATGGCAAGTATCTTTATTAGAGAAAGACATACGGGGATTTAAAACAGAAAAGGAAGAGGAGACAGCCATGTGAAAATGGAGACAGAGATTGAAGTTATGCAGCCACAGGTCAAAGAATGCTTGGAACCAAGAGAAGCTGGAAAAGACAATGAAAGATTTTCCCCTAGAGCCTTTGGATAGAGCCCTGCAAATACTTTGATTTCATATCTGTCCTCTGGAACTTGGAGAGAATAAGTTTTTGATGTTTAAGCAGATGACTTTGGAGCAGTTTGTTATGGCAGCCATTGAAAGCAAGTCGTGATCTAGTTTGCCTCATTTTCCAAAGCATAGATAATTTTCCATTTCAATTAGGAAAATTGAAATTCCACAAACTGCAAGTGCATACAGAAATGTCTATCTGAGTTGCAGTTGGGAAACATTTTGCATTTAAAAAGGAAAAGTTTTAAGATATAAAAGAAAGTCTTGAGAAAACAAGAGAATATCCCTCATATATGTACAACTTCTTACTAATAGAAGCCTTAGATGTCCAATCAATTTCAGAGGCAAAGGCTACCATTGAGTGTTCATTGACCATTGACAAGCCATGTGTTTCAATGATGAAATACCACAAAACAAAATACTCTAAAGCATATTGTCTTAAAACAACTGTTTTATTACTGAGGTTCCTGTGGATCTGATATTCAGGCAGGATTCAGTGGGGATAGCTTACCTCTGTTCTACATGGCGCTCACTGGGATAGTTCAATTAGGGTAAGAGGATTGAAGATGGTATCATTTGCATGTCTGGGGCTTTGGTCCTGGCTGTTGGCTGAGGTGCTTTAGTTACCCTTTTCTCTCCACATAGCCTCAAATTACTCAATATTCTACCCCAGCCTTTAAAAAAATTTTTATTGTGGTAAAATACACATATAAAATATACCATCTTAAACATTTTAAGTGTACAGTTCAATGATAATAAGTACGTTTATATTCCTTTGCATCCATCATCACCCATCTATTTTCAAAACTCCTTTCATCATGCAAAACTGAAACTCTGTACTTAGTAAATAATGATTCCCCATTTCCCTCTCTGTCCAGCCCGTGGCAACTGCTATTCTTTCTGTTTCTATGATTTTGACCATTTCAAGAAACTTATGTAAGTGGAATCATAAGGTATTTGTTATTTTGTGACTGACTCATTTCACTTAGCATAATGTCCTCAAGGTTCATCCGTGTTGTAGAATTTCTATCCTTTGTAAGGCTGACTGATAAGGAGAGACTTACTTCTGTCATTTAAAAACTTGTTTTCTATATGGCTTATAGCATTTTTGTCCCTTGCTTCCTGCGTGACTGTCTTCTTTTGTGTTTAGTTGATTATTGTAATGAAATGTTTATGTATCTATATCATTGACTTTTGTATATTTTCTATAGCTATTACATTTAACATCCTACAGTTATAATACTCTTATTTAGATTTATACCAGTTTAACTCCAATAATACACAAAAGTATCTCTTTTACATTTCCATACCCACTTCTTTTGGTTGCTGATGTCCTAAAACTACACCTTTACACACAGTAGGTCCAAAAACAAAAACTATTAATTTTTAAATATATCAGTTTCTTGAATTAAACCATTGTTACAATAATAGTAGCTTTTATAATTGTCCATGTACTTACCTTTACTGTGATATTTATTTCTTCGTATATGACTTCAAATTATTGTATAGTGTATTTTTATTTCCATCTTCAGAACTCACATTAACATTTCTTCCAGACAAGTCTAGTGTTAACAAACTCCTCTCAACTTTTGTGTACCTAGAAATGCCTTAATTTCTCCCTTAGTTTGAAGGAAATTTTTGCCAGATATAGGATTCTTGCTTGACAGGTTTATTTTCTTTTAGCACTTTGTATATATTGGCCCATTTCTTTATGGTTTCCAAAATTTCTGATAAGATACATGCTTATAATTTTATCAAAAATCCCTTGTATGTGATTAATCACTTCTCTTTTGATGTTTTTGATATTCTCTTTTTTGTCTTCATCATTTCAAAGGTTGATAATGTGGATCTCTGAGCTCATTGTATTTAGAGTTTACTGAGCTTCTTAAATGTTTATATTCATATTCTTTGTTATATTTGGGAGTTTTGGCCATTATGTCTTCAAATATCCTCTCTTCTTTTCTCTGTCTTCTTATGGACTCCATAATGCATCTGTTTGTCCACTTGATGGTGTACCAATGGTTCCTTATTCTCTGTTCACTTTTCTTTAATCTTTTTTCTTTCTGTTCCTTGGATTGATAATTCCCATGGTCTTCTCTTTACATTTGCTGAGTCTTTCTTCTGGCTGCTTAAATCTACCTTTGAAAATCTCTGGCAAATTTTTTTCATTTCACTTGTACTTTTTAGCTACAAAATTTCTTTCTACTTTTAAGTTTTCTATCTCTTTATGGACGTTTATAATTTATTCGTGTATTATTTCTTGATTTCCTCTACTTTTCTTTTAGTTCTTTGAGCATCTTTATTACAGTTGTTTTATTACAGTTGTCCAGTAGGTCCCCCATCATGTCTTTTTCAGTGACAGTTTCTGTTGGCTTATTTTATTTTATTTTTAAATGAGCCATTCTTTCCTGTTTCTTTGGATGCCTTATAATTTTTTTTTGTTGAAAATTAGACATGTGACTGTAGTAATGTAGTAACTCCGGCAAGCAGATTGTACTTATTTCTCCTAGGTTTTCCTAGGAGAAATTTGCTAGGTTTTCCCCTTTTGTTCTAAATGTTGTAGACTAGACTGTCTCTGTGCAAAGGATCAGTCTGAGATGTACGTAAATTTAAGGTCTTCTCAAGTCTCTTTTGAGCCTGCACCTTTCCCTGGGCATACACAGCGACTTTCTAATTTCCCGTGTGTATGTGGTTGCTTTTAAATGTCTTAGTATTTAATGTCTACCTCCAAAAAGAGGAAAAGAGAAAAATGAAGGTGGGAAGCAGGCACTGGCCATTTAAATCCCCTGGAAATTACTTCAGCCAGAGGGGTAGGGGTGTGCAACAATGGAGGGGAGGTGCAACAACAGTGACTACCTAGCCCTTCGTCTACAAGTCCGTGATTAGAAGCAGCAGTAAGCAATCAGAGCACAGATCTCCAATATTTGGATTATAACATTCCTTTTGCCCATGCTGGCTTCTGTGAACTGCATGTAAGTTGCTCCTGAAACATATTCATGGCTGCCTGCCACTGGACTAAGGGTCAGGATAGGTAGCTGCTACTGTTTTAAGAGCTTAAATTGATCAAAAGTAACCATAATTTTCCTTATAAGCTTTCCATTGGAAGTTTCAAGCCTTCAATAGACTCCAGAACTCCAGAATATTTATATCAGATAGATTCTGCCAGTGCAGTTGTTGCCTACATGGGGAGACAGATTTCTGGTGCTTTCTATTTTGCCAGCTTCCCAAAATCTTCCTTTCTAATCTTGTTTCTCTCCTTGAAAGCTGGGGAGAACCAGCTGTAATTCTAATTTTTGTTGTTAGTGGACTATGGCTGTGAGAAATGTCCTCTGGATGGGGATGCCACTACCCCCTATACAGCTCACATCTCACTCACAACCTTGGTTTTCCCCTGCTCTGGACCAGCCTTTTTTTATTTCTTTATTTCTTTTTCACTTGATTGGCTTCCAAAAATGAGAAGAGAAAACCTGTGAGATCTCTTAAGATTCATGCCACCAAATCATATGTCATCACTTCTGCCACATTTTACTGGAGAAAACTCACAGAGCAAACTCAGATTCAAGAAAAGGGGCTGTCTTAGACCTTTTGAGCTTCTATAATAAAATACCTTAGTTTGGGTAATTCATAAATAGTAGTAATTTATTTCTCAGAGTTCTAGAGGCTGAGAAGTCAAGGCATCAGCAGATTCAATACCTGGTGAAGGCTTGCTCTCTGCTTCGTAGATGGCACATCTTGCAGAAGGGGTGAACAGTATCCTCACATGGCCAAAGGGGAAGGCAACTTCCTTCAGTTCATTTTATAAGGGAGCTAATCCTATTCATGAGGGAAGAACCCTCGTGAATTAATCACCTTCTTAAATCTTTAATACAATTGAGTTCCAACATATGAATTTTGGAGCGCAACAATATTAGGGAAGTGGACTCCATCTCTTGAAAGAAGAATGGTATGTGTGCACAGGGATAGGAGGAATTATCTGTGGCCATCTTGCAGGCAGACTACCACACAGTGCTCTGCTTTTTCTTATCATTTTCTTTGATGACATCTGATCCTTTCTCACAAATATCTCCTTTGTAAAACACTCAGCACTTATTATTTATATCAGTCATTTGGGAATTAGTCATATGCTGCCTAGTGGAATTTGTTGTCATTAAAAATTTTTTCCTGTTTTGTCATTTCAAAAACAATCACAAACTCTTGGAGGTTAAAGATGATGTTCTATATTTCCTTGTACCCCGTAAAACCAGCATGGTAGGTATTTAATAAATAACTGTCTTCTTAATTATAAATTTTAAGTGGTGGGAGAATAATGTATTTACACTAATGCACGGTGGTTGTATTATTATCCACTAGATTGTTTCTTGCTGCATATCATGCACTGCATTATTTCTTGCTGCATATCAATCACTTAGTACTGACCTCCTTTTTAAAATACACCTGACTTTCTCATGCTTATCTTACATATATGGTTATAGCTAAGAGTTGTGAATGGACACAGATATGGGAAGCATATTTAGGAGGATTAACAAAAGAGTAATTAGAAGAACACATAAATCCACAAGGAAAAAATGACTCTTTTTTGAAGTATGCTAGCATTTTCAACATGCCTGTTGAGTTAATGATTTATGGGAGTTTCAATTGTTTAAATGTTTGGAATACTCTGCAATAAAATAAAAATTCTCTTCAAAGTTGATAAAAATACTCAGAGGCATACTTCCTCATCTGATGATTCATAGTTACCAATGAAACCCAAGAACTCCATGCACATTTTCAGCAAGAGCAAGGCATCTGATAGCAAGAGAGCTGGAAAGGAAGAATCATACAGTGACCTAGACAAGTGTCATGTCGGTCTTAGCATCAGATAAACTGATTGCAATGGTTGATTGTACTATCTCTAGCAAGAGTAATTTAGAAAACCTGAATAAGAAACCCTCTCTTGTTCATCATAGGGATGACTCTTGGTGTGAACCCAATCATATTAAACAATTGTAGAATCACCAAGCTAGACATTTTATGAGATTAACTGATTTATTCCTCATCTTGAAATAAAACCTGCATGCCACAAAACTCCTCTATGCTGCTGAGACTTAGTTCTTTCTTTGAGAAAAATAAGAGCCATTTATTCATGCAATAAATTTTCATTGTGTGTGAATTGTATACTAGGCCTGTTCCATGTGCTTGCCATACGTCAGTGAATAGAAGAGGCAAAGATCTTTGCCTATGGAACTTGCAGTCTAGTAGGGGACATAAGTTATTTCGTAAGTTTCCCCTTTATAAATATCATTAATCCTTACTAATAATAATACTTACATCAATGTTTATATATTTTACATTGGTTTTCTGAAAATATAAAATTCACAAAATAAACCCAACCACTAATAAGCTGTGAGTTTTGAGTGTAGAATTCTTTTCATTAACAAACCATTTCATTTTCAGATCGAGAAACTAAGGTTTTTAAAAAACTGATTTTACTGAAAATAAAATCTAACCACCCATCCTAATGTTCTTTACTTCTTTATCTGTCTTTCAAAAATATCTTCCTTTCTCTATGTTGAGTTAGATATGTATTCACAAAATCTACCATACTGTCCATATATGTTAGATATAAATTTTTGAGCTCATATGAAAGAAACCAAGTTTGAATAGTTGAAGCAAAACAGAAGGGTTTATTATTTTTAAAAAAAAAATGTGTTTTCTCAAGGACCCCAAAACACAAAGCTGAATTTGAGAAGTGAGCACTCAAAACTATTAAGGCTGTCTGCATGACCCTTGCTCTAATTCCTCTCTGAAATAGTGTCTCATTGATTGAGGTAAAAAATAACAGCAGTTTCTAGAGCTACACTGCCTGTGTTCAAATCCTAGCTATGTCATTTGTTAGTTGAGTAGCCTGGAACAGGTAAATTAATCCCTCTAATTCTCAATTTCCACATCTGTTAAAATTAGCATAATTATAATCATATCAGGATAATTCTGACAGGATTGTAGCAAAAAAGATTAAATAATATCTAATGACTGGCACAATACCTGCCTCATAAGAAGTCTTCAGTAAATATAAACCACCATTATTAAATAGGAGATGTTAAGAATTGAGCTGAGCTGGGGAGGGCTAAGCTGCCAGATGTGGGAGTATTCAGTTAAGACAACAAGCCAAAATGAAAGTAATGATTAAACTTTTATTCCACTTACTGTGATAGTATAATCAAGAGTCCAGAAAGAAAGTGCCAGCTTCACCTGTGTTTCATTTTCCCTACAAATGGCACCACGCAAGGGTCAGATGCATTAGTACAGTTTTGGATAACTGTCTTACTGCTCAGGGAACCCCAGACAAAAAGTTCCTATGGTTTTATGGACCTGAGGGCAGGAGAAGAAGCAAGGGGAAGATCTAGGAATGGGAAAGTACCAAGTACTAAGTCAGAATGGAGAAAAGTGTCCTCCAGGGTACCCACTCCTCCCAACAAGCAGGTCTTGGCAGAGGCTCCTGGAAAGGTTCATCTCAGAGTCCCCAGTAAAGAAGCCTCTGAATGGAGGCTCCTGGGCTAAGAATGCAAATATGTATAAAACATGGCTGGCCAGGGGTCCTAAGTCCTTGACTGCAACTCCCGTCAGACACTGCAGCACATTGTCTGTGCAAGTCAGTTTGGGGAGGGAAGCTTTCCTCTGTGAAGGCCTCCCAGGCAAAGCCTTTGTATTGCCTAGGGCAGGGCAAAATCATACAGAGGTTTTTGACTTGGAGCTGGATTCCTTGAGAGGATTTCTAGGAGAAATCCTCCGAAAAGTTTCAACAGTTTATATTTCATTTGTATGTTGGTGGTTCTCTTTCAAGTGAGATATAATATAGATGAAAAGTATCTAACATAGATTAGGTATTACTCTTATTATTACTATAGCTATGGTTGCTTGTATATAACTGTTCAGATTATAGCTCCAATAAAACAACTTATTTTATTCTCTCCAGAGTTAGGTAATATCATTATTCCTCATACTGAAGGCTTTTGAAAAATGTTCCTTGGTCTTTACTATACAGAGTTTAACCTTTCTGCTCTCAGGAAGAAAGACAGTTGGAAATTCACCATCTAAATTTAAAAGGGGGAAAAATCTCAGCTGATAGCTGGTAACACAGTGTTGGCTATGTATTGAGATACTTATTTAAAGCATCATATAAGAAATGATGTACAGGCCAGGCGCAGTGGCTGATGCCTGTAATCCCAGCACTTTGGGAGGCCAAGGTGGGTGGATCGCCTGAGGTCAGGAGTTTGAGACCAGCCTGGCCAACACGGTGGAACAGGTGGAAAAATACAAAAATTAGCCAGGTATGGTGGTGTGTGCCTGTAATCCCAACTACTCGGCAGGCTGAGGCAAGAGAATCGCTTGAACCTGGGAGGCCGAGGCCGAAGTGAGCCGAGATAATGCCACTGCACTCCAGTCTGGGCAACAGAGCAAGACTCTGTCTCAAAAAAAAAAAAGAAAGAAAGAAAGAAATGATATACAATCACTTTAATGTGTATTAAGTTTCTTGTTTAAAAATCATCTAAATTTGTTTAGTATCCAATGAAAATTGAAGTCTCACTTTGTGCCAATAATTATGTATTTAATAAATGGGAAGAGGAAACAAAACAGTAATTTTTCTTGAACACGTGGAAATTTATAGATAATTGCTGCAATAAATATTATCATACAAAATATATATTTTAAAAACTTAACTACAATATTACTGTAAAAGAGAGGAACATGATTCTTTTTTTTTTTTTTTTAATTTATTTTTATTTTTTATTATACTTTAAGTTTTAGGGTACATGTGCACATTGTGCAGGTTAGTTACATATGTATACATGTGCCATGCTGGTGCGCTGCACCCACTAACTCGTCATCTAGCATTAGGTATATCTCCCAATGCTATCCCTCCCCCCTCCCCCCTCCCCACCACAGTCCCCAGAGTATGATATTCCCCTTCCTGTGTCCATGTGATCTCATTGTTCAATTCCCACCTATGAGTGAGAATATGCGGTGTTTGGTTTTTTGTTCTTGCGATAGTTTACTGAGAATGATGGTTTCCAATTTCATCCATGTCCCTACAAAGGATATGAACTCATCATTTTTTATGGCTGCATAGTATTCCATGGTGTATATGTGCCACATTTTCTTAATCCAGTCTATCATTGTTGGACATTTGGGTTGGTTCCAAGTCTTTGCTATTGTGAATAATGCCGCAATAAACATACGTGTGCATGTGTCTTTATAGCAGCATGATTTATAGTCATTTGGGTATATACCCAGTAATGGGATGGCTGGGTCAAATGGTATTTCTAGTTCTAGATCCCTGAGGAATCGCCACACTGACTTCCACAATGGTTGAACTAGTTTACAGTCCCACCAACAGTGTAAAAGTGTTCCTATTTCTCCACATCCTCTCCAGCACCTGTTGTTTCCTGACTTTTTAATGATTGCCATTTTAACTGGGGTGAGATGATATCTCATAGTGGTTTTGATTTGCATTTCTCTGATGGCCAGTGATGATGAGCATTTTTTCATGTGTTTTTTGGCTGCATAAATGTCTTCTTTTGAGAAGTGCCTGTTCATGTCCTTCGCCCACTTTTTGATGGGGTTGTTTGTTTTTTTCTTGTAAATTTGTTTGAGTTCACTGTAGATTCTGGATATTAGCCCTTTGTCAGATGAGTAGGTTGCGAAAATTTTCTCCCATGTTGTAGGTTGCCTATTCACTCTGATGGTAGTTTATTTTGCTGTGCAGAAGCTCTTTAGTTTAATTAGATCCCATTTGTCAATTTTGGCTTTTGTTGCCATTGCTTTTGGTGTTTTGGACATGAAGTCCTTGCCCACGCCTATGTCCTGAATGGTAATGCCTAGGTTTTCTTCTAGGGTTTTTATGGTTCTAGGTCTAACGTTTAAATCTTTAATCCATCTTGAATTGATTTTTGTATAAGGTGTAAGGAAGGGATCCAGTTTCAGCTTTCTACATATGGCTAGCCAGTTTTCCCAGCACCATTTATTAAATAGGGAATCCTTTCCCCATTGCTTGTTTTTCTCAGGTTTGTCAAAGATCAGATAGTTGTAGGTAAGCGGCGTTATTTCTGAGGGCTCTGTTCTGTTCCATTGATCTATATTTCTGTTTTGGTACCAGTACCATGCTGTTTTGGTTACTGTAGCCTTGTAGTATAGTTTGAAGTCAGGTAGTGTGATGCCTCCAGCTTTGTTCTTTTGGCTTAGGATTGACTTGGCGATGCGGGCTCTCTTTTGGTTCCATATGAACTTTGAAGTAGTTTTTTCCAATTCTGTGAAGAAAGTCATTGGTAGCTTGATGGGGATGGCATTGAATCTGTAAATTACCTTGGGCAGTATGGCCATTTTCACGATATTGATTCTTCCTACCCATGAGCAAGGAATGTTCTTCCATTTGTTTGTATCCTCTTTTATTTCCTTGAGCAGTGGTTTGTAGTTCTCCTTGAAGAGGTGCTTCACATCCCTTGTAAGTTGGATTCCTAGGTATTTTATTCTCTTTGAAGCAATTGTGAATGGGAGTTCACTCATGATTTGGCTCTCTGTTTGTCTGTTGTTGGTGTATAAGAATGCTTGTGATTTTTGTACATTGATTTTGTATCCTGAGACTTTGCTGAAGTTGCGTATCAGCTTAAGGAGATTTTGGGCTGAGACGATGGGGTTTTCTAGATAAACAATCATGTCGTCTGCAAACAGGGACAATTTGACTTCCTCTTTTCCTAATTGAATACCCTTTATTTCCTTCTCCTGCCTGATTGCCCTGGCCAGAACTTCCAACACTATGTTGAATAGGAGCGGTGAGAGAGGGCATCCCTGTCTTGTGCCAGTTTTCAAAGGGAATGCTTCCAGTTTTTGCCCATTCAGTATGATATTGGCTGTGGGTTTGTCATAGATAGCTCTTATTATTTTGAAATATGTCCCATCAATACCTAATTTATTGAGAGTTTTTAGCATGAAGGGTTGTTGAATTTTGTCAAAGGCTTTTTCTGCATCTATTGAGATAATCATGTGGTTTTTGTCTTTGGCTCTGTTTATATGCTGGATTACATTTATTGATTTGCGTATGTTGAACCAGCCTTGCATCCCAGGGATGAAGCCCACTTGATCATGGTGGATAAGCTTTTTGATGTGCTGCTGGATTCGGTTTGCCAGTATTTTATTGAGGATTTTTGCATCAATGTTCATCAAGGATATTGGTCTAAAATTCTCTTTTTTGGTTGTGTCTCTGCCAGGCTTTGGTATCAGAATGATGCTGGCCTCATAAAATGAGTTAGGGAGGATTCCCTCTTTTTCTATTGATTGGAATAGTTTCAGAAGGAATGGTACCAGTTCCTCCTTGTACCTCTGGTAGAATTCGGCTGTGAATCCATCTGGTCCTGGACTCTTTTTGGTTGGTAAACTATTGATTATTGCCACAATTTCAGCTCCTGTTATTGGTCTATTCAGAGAGTCAACTTCTTCCTGGTTTAGTCTTGGGAGAGTGTATGTGTCGAGGAATGTATCCATTTCTTCTAGATTTTCTAGTTTATTTGCGTAGAGGTGTTTGTAGTATTCTCTGATGGTAGTTTGTATTTCTGTGGGATCGGTGGTGATATCCCCTTTATCATTTTTTATTGAGTCTATTTGATTCTTCTCTCTTTTTTTCTTTATTAGTCTTGCTAGCGGTCTATCAATTTTGTTGATCCTTTCAAAAAACCAGCTCCTGGATTCATTAATTTTTTGAAGGGTTTTTTGTGTCTCTATTTCCTTCAGTTCTGCTCTGATTTTAGTTATTTCTTGCCTTCTGCTAGCTTTTGAATGTGTTTGCTCTTGCTTTTCTAGTTCTTTTAATTGTGATGTTAGGGTGTCAATTTTGGATCTTTCCTGCTTTCTCTTGTGGGCATTTAGTGCTATAAATTTCCCTCTGCACACTGCTTTGAATGCGTCCCAGAGATTCTGGTATGTTGTGTCTTTGTTCTCGTTGGTTTCAAAGAACATCTTTATTTCTGCCTTCATTTCGTTATGTACCCGGCAGTCATTCAGGAGCAGGTTGTTCAGTTTCCATGTAGTTGAGCGGCTTTGAGTGAGATTCTTAATCCTGAGTTCTAGTTTGATTGCACTGTGGTCTGAGAGATAGTTTGTTATAATTTCTGTTCTTTTACATTTGCTGAGGAGAGCTTTACTTCCAACTATGTGGTCAATTTTGGAATAGGTGTGGTGTGGTGCTGAAAAAAATGTATATTCTGTTGATTTGGGGTGGAGAGTTCTGTAGATGTCTATTAGGTCCGCTTGGTGCAGAGCTGAGTTCAATTCCTGGGTATCCTTGTTGACTTTCTGTCTCGTTGATCTGTCTAATGTTGACAGTGGGGTGTTAAAGTCTCCCATTATTAATGTGTGGGAGTCTAAGTCTCTTTGTAGGTCACTCAGGACTTGCTTTATGAATCTGGGTGCTCCTGTATTGGGTGCATAAATATTTAGGATAGTTAGCTCCTCTTGTTGAATTGATCCCTTTACCATTATGTAATGGCCTTCTTTGTCTCTTTTGATCTTTGTTGGTTTAAAGTCTGTTTTATCAGAGACTAGGATTGCAACCCCTGCCTTTTTTTGTTTTCCATTTGCTTGGTAGATCTTCCTCCATCCTTTTATTTTGAGCCTATGTGTGTCTCTGCACGTGAGATGGGTTTCCTGAATACAGCACACTGATGGGTCTTGACTCTTTATCCAACTTGCCAGTCTGTGTCTTTTAATTGGAGAATTTAGTCCATTTACATTTAAAGTTAATATTGTTATGTGTGAATTTGATCCTGTCATTATGATGTTAGCTGGTGATTTTGCTCGTTAGTTGATGCAGTTTCTTCCTAGTCTTGATGGTCTTTACATTTTGGCATGATTTTGCAGCGGCCGAGAGCCCCTCGGGGCTCGCCCCCCCGCCTCACCGGGTCAGTGAAAAAACGATCAGAGTAGTGGTATTAAAGAGAGGAACATGATTCTATATTACAGTGATATGAGGTAGCCTGGGGTGGGGGCAGGAGATCAAGGAGAGTTTACCCCAAACTACAGGTGTTTATATTGAGATCTAAAGGATGAGGAAAAATTACTTTACTAATTCATTAAAGAATTGCAGGTGTCTTAAGATTGTTCCAGTCAAGGAAAACTGTATATTCAAAACCACTGATTCTCACATTTCGCTCTACTTTGGAATCATCTTCATAACTTTACACAATACTGATGCCTAGATTTCATGCCCAGATTCTGATTTCATTGACATGGGGTGTGGCTTTGGTGTTAGGATCTTTTTTTATAACTCCCCTAGCGGTTCTGATATGCTTTAGTCAGTGCTTTAGAAACAGTGTTTAAATTTTCAAGGTAGGAGGGTTATGCCTTACTCAAGAAACCGTAGGAAGACTCATATGGTTTGAATTCAAAGAATGAGAGGGAAGGCATTATGACATGAATCTATGAATATAAATAATAACAAATCATGCAAATTCTGGTAGGCCACATCCAAAGTTTGGCCTTTATCTTGAGAATACTGGAAAACTATGGAAAGACTTTAAGCAGATGTTATAATCTAAGAATTTATGTTTGCAAAGAAAGACTGTAAAGAGAAGCTATGAAGTTAGCTTCGGCTAGGATGGTAGGAAGGAACGAGTTAAATAGATTCAGGAGACATTTTTAAAGAGGTGAAATTGGCAGAGCTGGGCAAAGGATTGGATCTGAGAGGTGGTGAGACTGACAGCTTGATTTTTGGCTAGTGGGACTGAGCTGATAGTAGGGATAGATAGTGAGCTTAATCTTAGAGATATCTGAGCTCCCTTTGAGGTATCTAAGCAGAGACAGTGAAGTGATAGTGAAATATAAGGAGATTGCTGAGCTTGAGATTTTTATTGTTTAGGAGTAAAGATCTAAATTGCAATAGAGATGCTTTACACTAACCTTGTCAGTTTCATAAAAATTACTTTACTGGTACAAAACATGGTAAAAGTCACTGTAATAGACAGAAAAATGATTCAGATGGTACCCATGACCTTAAGTGGTTAATTATTTAATGGAGGAGATAGGAAAGACAGTGAGAATTTAATGTGATTTTAAAATGAACATCTTAAAATGTCTCAAGGTAGAATGGAATAGAAGAGAAGAAAATCCAGCAACTTTTATCAGGTTGTAATAATTAAATGCTAAAATATTATTAGAAAAAATAATAATATTGTGATCTGATAGAAAAGGAAAGCTAATAGAATTTGAGTGAGGGGAATGACCCCGAAGAATCATGAAAACTCTCAGGGATACAACATCATATTAGGACACGGTGTCTAGTTGGAAACATTTTGGTTTTTCATTCAGCTTGAACTGGAGAACCAAAAAGAAAGAAGAATAAAGAGGACAGCAGGAGTTTTAAATCATGGATTTGTTTATTCGAATCTGCCACGTACCAATACAACAATACTATGATAAGAGCTAGGAGTACAACTGTGGACAAGGTAGTCATCATTCTGGCACATAGTTTATAGGTTCATATCATATTTATTATAAAAAATAGTTTACTTGAGACAATATCCCTAGTTAGCTTTCACAAAGGAAACCAGTCAAAATAATGACTTTATTTATTATTATTATTTTTTTCAATAGAAATTAGGTAGATCCATTTATTTTTTAAATACAAGTATAATTTTGGAAGGGGTATTTGACAAATTCAGCATTAACTGCCAACTGTATAGACATGTTTTAACAAAAAGCAAAACAAAACAAAACAAAAAAACAAAAGAAGGCATTTACTCTTGGCCCTTTCAGTACAGGCGAAGTGTTCTATTGCATCACAAGTGCTAGTGATGCAGTAACAGATCCAAGGGCATAATATTAAATGTTTTTTTCCAACTGCGACTTAGTTGAAAAATAACATAATACAAACATATATTAATGGCTATCAAGACCACCAGTGATCTGCAGAATACCTAGAGGCCACTAATTAGAAGATTGAAACGTAGTAAAACCGTATTAAAGTCAGTGTTTTTATTCTTAGATTAACTGGAATTTTCCACATAATATTTTTGGACCAAGGTTGCCTCAGGTAACAAACTACAGAAAGTGAAATTGCAGATAAAGGGGATTACTGCTCCTGTGCTCTAAAATTGGTGTTTGGGTGATCAGAAGCAGGTAGCCAATGGGAAGAGCACTTCTGAGTGATAACTAAAGCAGTTTCTTTGGTGGCCTTCTCACATACTCCAATGTTCAAGCATATTTTCCACTTTCCATTTTCTCTTTCACCTCATTTTGCCTCTCTATCCCCCATCCCTGCTTATTTCTTAAGCCCATCAATGGCACTCATTAAATTGTATTTAGGGCTAATGAATCATTGTTCCTTAATATCGTTTTCAATATGCCACAATTTAGGACACATTTAAAATTTTCTAAAACAATATCCTAATCAATATTGACTAATTTGAGCCACATTCCCAACTCTAACTCAGCACACACTGCCAGTCTTCCCCAATAATGACTTTATTAAAAGAGGTTAAGTAGCCATTCTATCAGTTTGCATTCCCTGTGTGTTGAAGCAAGTTTTTTTTTTCTTTTTTTGAGACAGTCTTGCTCTGTTGCCTAGGCTGGAGTGCAGTGGCACCCTCGGCTCACGGCAACCTCCATCTCCCAGGTTCAAGCAATTCTCCCGCCTCAGCCCCCCAAGTAGCTGGGATTACAGGCATGTGCCACCACACCTGGCTGATTTTTGTATTTTTAGTAGAGACGGGGTTTCACCATGTTGGCCAGGCTGGTCTTGAACTCCTGACCTCAGGTGATCTACCCGCCTTGGCCTCCCAAAGTGTTGGGATTACAGGCGTGAGCCACCGCACCCAGCCTGAAGCAAGTTTTAGGGCAGTGGTTTTCAACCTTGGCTATACATTGGAATTACCTGGAAAGGCTTTTAAACTACTGATGCCTTGGTTATACTCCTGGGGATTCTGACTTAATTGTCCTGGGGTTTGGATGGAGCATCAGAATTTTTTAAAGCTTTCCATTCTAATAGTCAACAAAATATTCTAATAGTCAACAAAAGTTGAAAGCCACAGTTTTAAGGGCATGTTTTATCACTCAGACTACTAAGTCACCCGAAAAATGAGACTGAGCAAGGAACAAAAGAATTCTGATTATATAGGAAAAATAATAACAAACATTTCTTTAGTCTCAGTGTGTCATGAACACTTCTAAACACTTAACATATTTTAAATCAGTTAGTGGTCCCAAAAACTGTATGAGGAAGTCACTTTTACTATTCGCATTTGAGAGATGAGAAAACTGAAACCCAACAGCACACGCAAAGTAAGTGTTAGAGCAGGTACTTGAACTCAATCAGTCTTCTTCTAGAGCTTCTTATCTGAACTGGTATGCTATATTGCCTCTAAATGTAGTGTAATGGTAATTTTATACCAGAAGAATTATAAAAGAAAGGAAAACCTATAAAAATAGGATATCATTAAATCAGTTAAATGCTAGTTGATAATAGAGTGATTATTATGACTGCATAAAACATCTATGGGTTATACATATGTGTATATAGACATATATATGTATATATTTATTCAAATATGTCTATATATAGATATATGTATACATATTTGTGTATATATGTGTGTGTATATATATGCTGGTTCTCATGTTTTCTTCATTTGTAGGAATCAGTTAACAAGTTCTTGTTACATAGTATGAAGGTTCTGTTTTCAGTAGTGAAACAGGGAGATAAAAGTGGTTGAACCATGTGATTTTTTTTCTGACTTTTCAAAGACATTTTCTCCTGAAGGAAGCTCAAGTGCTAAGGCTATTCCACATAATCTCAAGAACGACTACTACTTTATAGTAATGACCAAACTGTAGTAATAGAATCTTAGGAGCATATAATCATCCTCTAGGGAACACATTTTACAAATTGAACCTATTTTGCAGGTGGAAATACCATAAAGAAAATTATCATTGGAGAGATTACTGGCACGCTGCATTCATTCACATGTCAAAGTGGAAAACATTCCAATTTACTTCTATAAAACATGTATCTGAGTCAACCTGCCATATGTATTTTTTACACTTTCTATCCCCTTACAGAATATCTACCATGCTGCACATTTCTAAGTGGCTGGCTTTTAAGCTGCTTTGCCTATGGCTTTTTGTTCCCTCTTTTTCTCAGCTGAGAAATCAAGTAAACAAAACATTGTGGCTGGTAGCATAGGTCCTCAGTGCAGTGGATATTTTGTGTCCGGCAGCTGGAGCATTGGTCGTACAGACGGGCTTCATTTGTTCCATATGAATACAAGCTAATACATGGAGAGAATTCCATTTGGTATTCAATTAAGATCTCTCCTGACTCCTGTTATTAAAGCCTACAAACTATTGAGCATAAAATTAAAATCGAGCAGTTCAGCTCTTTTTGACATTATAACACTGCCTGAAAAATAATGTAAAACCCAAGAGTCACAAGTCATTCCTTACAGCCCATGGCAAATAAGAAGTGGAAACATTGAGGAAGAAAGAGTAAATATTTAAAACTTGATCATTAGTACACATGTTAGGAGCAGGCTACTGTGCTCATGCAAATACATCAATCCAGTTTGTTGAACACAAGATATTACATTAATTTTAACAGAATGTTACAAGATTATTATTGCCAAAGCTCCAATGAAGGAAATAATTAAAGCACTAGGCATTTTAAGGTCTTAAAATGACAGAAAATACTATAGGAAATCAATAACCAGAAAATACTATAGAAAATCAATATACTGTAATTGAAAGGAAATTGAATTGGGTTTACTTTTTTTATCCCTTCTAAATTTTCTTCAGATTGCCAGACCACTGAAGATAGTGAATCTTGTTTTGCCATCAGCAGTGTGACTTTCTCTAAGTCTCATGTGCTGCAAGGGCCATCTTTATTGTTTTTTATTTAGGAAGCACTCAGCTGAATAGACAGTATGAGATTTTGTGTGTGTGTTCTCTTTACTAGTCTTGGACTCATTGTTAAAAAAAACAGAAACAAAATCAAAGACACAGCAGACAAAAACAACCACCTCCACATAACCAGAGAAGTCAAATTAATGAGAATTCAGACATCAAAACCAGAGGACTTGTTAGATAAGCCTCACACTTGAACCTAAGTGAAATTCTTCTAGTTTTTATCAAACACTATGCCTGTCATTCTTGCTATGCAATAAGAAACATTACCAGTTGCAGATACAAATTCAATTTGAATCTATATGAGTCTAACACATTTTCATTGCTTATTATTTTAAAAAGTTATTATAATCAAACAAAAAAGCTTGAAATGAACCTCAGGGAGGTAAGTGGATATGAACAGAAATTAAAGAATGTTAAAATGAGAAATCCAGACTGGATGCTGTGGCTTAAACCTATAATCCCAGCATTTTGGGAGGCTGAGGTGGGAGAATCCCTTGAGCCCAGGAGTATAAAACAAAACACTTAACAATTCTGAGTCTCAATGTCATTGACTATAAAGTAGAAATATCTTCCCTTCCTACCTTAAATAGATCACATTTATGAAAAAGATTCATAAGTTATAAAACAACACCTCAATGAAAAATGCTGTATCTGGACTTTAAAAAGAAGTGAATTAAATACTAATTTTACCTCTTAGTATATATGTGATCTTAACGAAGTCCTTAGTTTTCTTGTCTGTTAAATAATAATGGTAAGGGCACCTTCTCATATGGTCATTGTGAAGCTTACATGTATAAAAAGCTCAGTACCATGGCTGACACATAGAAAGTATTTAACAGTGTTCAAAAACGTAATCAATATAGGAAATAAGTATTATTTTATTTCCTTAATAATTTCTTAGTTATACCCCATTATCATATGTGATAAGAGAATGTACTTTATTTCTAGTTTTCCAGATAATCTGTATCCTAAACATTCTTTACTCCCAAATTCAGTCTTTGAGCATCCTAACTCTTGACATCCACAGCTAATATTTAGGAAACATTAAAATTTGTTTGTACATTTGAAGGAAGAACTAAGTAAATGGAACTTACCAATCCTAAAATCTAGACTGCTGTTATTAAGAAGAAGAACAACTGTACAAATGCTGTTATCAAAGGATGTATGAGTCAGGCGGAAAAAAAAGGAGAACACAGAAAGGTGAAAAGTCTTTGTCAAGCAGACGAGAGAAATTATTGTCTTGTAATACATATGAGAGAGTCTAGCCAAATATTAAACATTTTTAAAATGAAAAGAAATATTTTACATGGTATAAATAATGTTTAAGTCATTGCCTAGGTTAGAAGATGAGATATATTTACCTATTCTACCTACTTCAAATGCTTTTTTGCTGTCATTATTTGGAACCTCCAAATACTAGAATGCTTTAGAATTATAAAACCATTGACCATGTTCAGTTATGTTTAAAAGAAAACATCATTCTGAGGAAACTGGAAATTATATATTTATAAATGTTTGTCCATAGCATTGTTGAAACAAATGGCTCAGGTTTCACTGTTAATCCAGTTGCTGATATTTTTGACTACTCAATACACCAAAATGGTACAGTCAAGTTGGTGCTAATAGATGTCATTTATTTACACAAACTGACAATAGGTTCACCAAACTTAAGAGACGAATTTAAGGGGAACAGAAAAGAAATTCCTGTGTGTGCTTTGGCAGCTTAGACATACTTACCACGAACAAGATTATATCTTAAAAGCTATTCGTTAAGCTTAAAATTAAGTTATATGGTTGTAATATGTGGAGATAGCACATTGGAATAGCTCTTCACTTAATGTTGTAGATCACTTTTTCCACCAATATTATTTGGTCTAGGAAAGTAAAATCCTCTTGAGGAAGTAATTAGAAAAAGCACACATCAGGGAATGTAATTGAAGATAGACTTTTGTTGACCTCAGAAGAGAAAAGCTCAAAAGAAATTTCAAAAAGTTTTAAATATGGCAAGAGGACCACAATGTCTTTGATAATTAGACTTTCAACACATTTGGATTTGCTAATTGGATCTAAGTTCTAATTAGGCTTTTTATGTAACTAAGAATGACATATCATTGTATGAATTTAATGTGCTTTTACAGTTGAAACTAACAATTAGCAGCCTTTTCCAAATTATTTTAATAAGGAAAAAGCTGGCTCTGCTGTTTATACTGTGACATTCCCTTCTCTTAAGATATATTATGTACATTTTCGTTTTCTTAATTAAACACCTTTTGGGGAGCTTAAAGGGAAACTTGGGTTTTAATAGGAAGCACCTAAATTGTTTATTTGTGGGGGAGACTTGCCAGCCAGTATGTAGATGACTTTGGAAGCTACAGACAAACCGCAATAAAAAGAAATAAATCACAATCATCAGGAGGAAACAGCACAAATAACCATTTGCCCCTATGACCATTCAGTTAATCAAAACAGTCTCTGAATATGATGAAAGATCTGTTACATTTTTAAGTGTGCACATGCGGAATATGTTCCCAAATGTGAAGGCTCATGGATCTGCTTTCAGGATGAATAATAGGAAATTTCTTCTCAAGATGTGCATTACAACATTCTCTCTCTCTGTAGCCTTGTTCTGTAAACAGTTATCTGCTAATTCAAGTCAAATCATCTCTTTCTTTTCTCCATATTTTTGATTGAGAGTCATCAATTTTTATCCCATTCAGATATATAGACAGTAATTTAAAAACTGGTAGCCCTCAGATTTGTACATTCCAAGAGATAAGACCTATATAACAGCGTAAAATTAAACTACTATTTGGGTGAGTAAAGAGCAGTGAGTCATTGCAAGACTTTAAGGGAAAGGCTGCTGCCAAAATATTCCAAGCAAATTGATAACACTGCCAAAAAGGCAAATTATATTGTTTTATGTGCTATGAATACTTTGAAAACAAAGACATACACATGATTTTTTTCAAATAAAAGCAGTTGCCCTTCTAACCCTATTAAAAATAGTGTCTTTTTTCCCAGTAAAAGCCATATAAGATCAAATTAAAACCATTGAAACTATTAGAGAATCTAACTTACAGTAATTGATATATTAAAAAAGACATTATGTTAGAGTTATATGTGCTATTATTTTTCCAATTAGTGCATTACTGGGACTGAGTGATTGGTGTATACATAAGTCCTCATTAAGTAAAATGTCCTCAATGAGCCTCCTAAAGCACATTGGGTACTGTCATGTGCCATATGATGATATTTAAAAGCAAGAAATGGCATATCTAATAACTTCATTTCCTATTTAAAAAGAAAACCTGTGCAGTACTCTTTCCATACCAATTATTCTAAGAGCTATCACATAGTTCTCCATAAAGACTATACAGAGGTGATGGGACGGTTCTTCAGGCAGAAAAATGACCAAAGTTGTCTTATCTTTCAGCTTGGGTGCTGGAATCCTGTCACAGGTCTGAATGGGTCACTGACTGACAAGAAATTGGAGAATAACATGCGTGGAGTGGTTCTACGTGTAGTAACTGTTCTGGTAAGTATTATCTGAGCCTCGTGGTTTTGACTTTTGGAGGTTACTTTATCTTATATTTCTTTCTTTATTAACTGATGACATAATCTTAAAAGAGATTTTAACAAATTCTAAATACGCTTTCTAAGATTTTTTAATGGTCATATTTCACAGCCTTCAATTTACGTGGATCAGGATCACAGTTTTGCAGACTTTTAACTACAGTGCATGTGTTAGGAATTTTCTTAGAAATTTTAGGCTCAATTTCCATCCTACAGTTTTCTACACATGATAAAGTAAAGGTATGTCTCAGGCCTTCTTTCATTAAAACTGTAGTGAACATAGATAGTCAACATATAGTGAACATTGAAACTATAAATGAACATAACCCTGACCATGCCAAACAATGGTAGATTTGGTAAAATGTACATTCTGTAATAGTGAAATATTAACAAACTAAGAATCTTTTTCTCGTAAGAACCTACTTCAAAGGGAAGCTGTTGTTTAATAGGCATCTACTGTCGACTGTATTCCAGGCTCAGTGCTGATTACTGAGGACATTGACAAATAAAATGACAGATATAATTCTGTCTTGATAGAACTTATCATCTAGTGATTCTGTGAATGTTGAATAGGATTACAGTAGTTTCCCCTTATCTGTGGGGGATGCATTCCAAGACCCCCTGTGGATGCCTGAAACTGTGGATAGTTTTGTTTTCTTCCAACACAATCACATTGTGTAGGGCTTATAGGTTATAGAGTGTGGATATGCTGGACAAAGGGATGATTCACATCCAGGGCATGTCAGTGGGATGGTGTGAGATTTCATCATACTACTTAGAACAATGTTAAATTCAAAACTTATAAATTGTTTATTTCTGGAAGTTTTCATTTAATATTTTTTGGACCATGGCTGATTGAGAAGTAACCAAAACTGGTGAAAGAGCAACCATGGATAAGAAGACTCTACTGTATACCTGGGAAAGATCTGTTACAATTTCATTTACTTATGAAAAAGTCAATAAATGGTAACTGTTATAATTCTATACATTATAGTTTTCTTTCCTAATAGATACATACAATAAGATGTTAATAGAAATATTCTTAAACAGTAAAATACTCAAATGGGCTCTGTCTAAATAGCCATCAACCATGAAGGCATACATTCTCCTTTGCTATTCCAATGTGTTTAATCATGTGCTAGTTTATAGCCTGTTTCAAAATGTAATAGTCCATAGTTAGTACTTTATTTTTCTTCAGAAAAGTCTACTTGTTTTTAATTTTGAAAAAGATTTTCCTATGGGCTAGGTAAATTGCAGAATTAGTAAATAGGAGAGGAAGACTTTTTGATACGTTGATGCTAATTGGATGTTCATCAAATTTTATAACACCAGTTGCTGCCCTTTGTACATTGTTTACTACAAATTAAATATATGCAATGTAATTTTATTGTCAAAAAAGTGGATTTTTGCATATTTTCTATGAAAGGACATTCAAGTGAGTGACCTATTCTTCTTTTTTTGTGGCCCATAAATTATTCCTAGTTATTATTTTTAAAAGGGCTTAATTGCTTTTGGTAAATAATTGTAAGTATTTCACAACTTAAACGTGAATTCGCTTCTGTATGTAACTAAGGGTATAGATATGCATTTATATTGATGCATTAATATTTAAAAAGACAGATATTTAAAGTACAGCAAATTATTAATAGTCTTTCCTCCAGTGATTAGCATGAAAACTCCAGTGATGATTGCAGTGAAAGACGGTATATGTGCTTTAAGTCTATATAAATCTTTAAGTCCAATTAACCTCAGTCAGTTTTAAGCAAATAGTTATTTCGTAGTTACTATATGATAGACTCAGTAATGGATATAAGAGAAATAATATACAGACCTTGTCCTCAAAGTATTCATAGAATCTTGTTAGGTTGATGCACATAGAGAAAAACAGCTCAGATCGATTAAATATGGTTGACCCTTGGTGTCTGTGAGGCATTGGTTCCAGGAAACCCCCACACCAAAATCTGCAAATTCTTAAGTTTCTGATATAAAATGATATAGTATTTGCATATAACCTATGTACCTCCTCTCATATGCTTTAAAGCATTTTAGATTACTCTTAATACCTAATACAGTGTAAATGCTATGTAAGTAGTGGCTCTACCGAATTATATATTTATTTTTGTTATTTTTATTGGGTTTTTTTCCTAATATTTTTGAGCCTCAGTTTGTTGAATCTATGGAGTTGAGTCTAGATGCAGAACCTGTGGATATGGAGTGTTAACTGTACTTACTATGTGCAAGCTACTCTACTAAGTCTTTTGCATGTATTGTCTTATTTTGTCCTCACAATATTCTCAAGAAATAGGTAACATTCTGACCTCAAGAGGAAACTGAGACATCCAGAAGTTGAAATACATACATGTATGTGTGTATATATATATATATATATATAATATATATATATTATATATATATATATTATATATATATATATTATATATATATATATATTATCATTAAGGGAAGGTGTTAAGGTCTAGAATCAGACTTCCTGAATTTGAATCCTAACTCTGCTACTTACTATCTGTATAATGTTCATAAATACATGAACCTACAAGAAGTTGAAGAATAACATGCAAGGAGCGATTCTACGTGTGGTAACTGCTCTGGTAAGTATTACCTGAGACTTGTGGTTTTACAGACAGTAAGTAGCAGAGTTAGGATTCAAATTCAGGAAGTCAGATTCTAGACGTTAACCCCTTCCCTCTTAATGATACATTATACTGTCTCCAGTCCTACTGTGATAAGTGTGAGAACTGAGGTGTCTACAGAATTTTGTTTGACTTGAGAGTTGAAAATGCTTACATCTGAATAAGGCAAAAGTGAGTTTTATTGGGAAGGATTGTAGGTACAATCATGTTAAATTCATTTCCAGGCTGAATAAAACAATTGCTATTTTGTTCATGAAATAGTAGCACTTCACACAGTGTTAACGCCTGCATACCCCAGGTTCACCTTCATGACTCTTAATAATCTCTATTTCCTGCAAGCTTAGCCCTGCGCAGATATTGAATATGGTTTTGTGACTGGAGACATGGAAGCAGTGTTTTTTTTTTTTTTTTTTCAAGTCTTCTATGATGGACTTATCAGTTGGGTGCCAGTTGAGTAACAGGTTGTTATACTTATTACATTACTACAATATACAATCATTGTGTTTAATAATTTTGCATGCTTCCTATGTCTTTCTGTAACTACTGTGAGAATGGAAACCAGTCATTCCCTTCTTATTTATTTTCTACAAGTGCCTTTTCAGGTCTAGCTGTTAGTTATATGGCCTTGCAAGCTTCTTCTACTCAACACTGAGAACCACTCTCCCCTCACCCCACCCAGCAACTCCCAAATCTTGAGGCTTTACCTCACTAAACCCTGAAACTAGGATTTGATCTATACTCAACTTGATGTTGTCACCTAAATGCAACCTCCCACCCCCTTATATTCCAAGTATTTACGTCCAACACTTTCCAGAAGAGAAAAGGGAAAGGACCAATGTGTACATGGGAAGAAGGTATTTCCTCCTTTCTTCTATTGAAACTCAAATCTAGTCTTAGCTCTACCCACTGCCTCTTTTCTTAAGAAATTTTATATTATCAATTACACCAGGTTAATAAAATGGATTTTTCTTACCAAAATTTTGAAATTCCCATTCTTATGACTGTTGATATTTTATTGACTTGAAAGAAATAACTTCATATTTATTTTAAACTACACAATTCAGCACTCTACTGTTTGTGATCCCATGGGCAAATAAGTGGTGCTCTCAAACATTTCATTGAAGAGTTAAATAGAGGTATTATTGACGAAGATGTAAATAGTGTTAGAGGAATCAACAAGGAGTGTTGAATCACCAGGACCTAGATGCACAGAAAGCATTGACTTACATGAAGACTGATAAGGCATGGGAGGAAGCATTATTACTAGATAAAGCAATAGAGCCATGGGAGAGAGACCATCACTCATAGTAGTAGTGAGCTACAGTGCAGAAAAAGAAAGAGAATCACTGCCAATACCAAAATCAGGCTATGAGGAACTGAGAATAAGGGATACACTGATCTCACTCCTCTTGTCTATCTCTTTTCATGGTCTCCAACTGCAAATCCAACCAGAAGTCAGAGGTTATGGGAGCCTAAGTAAGGAAGACCATGAAAGTTAGTCTTTCAGGACACAGAGGAAGGCAGTGAAGCCCTCAGTGAATCCAGAAGAAAAGTAGGGAAAAACCAACACTAGCATCTACCATTTGATAGGACCTATTATAAGAAGGTTATATATATTAACTTATTTAATCCTTATAAAATTTCATATGAGTGGCACTAATTACATTATAAGGATAAAAATAGGGTACATAAGAGTTAACTAAATTTCTGCCTCCATATAGCTAGCAGGAGCCAGACATAAATTTCAAGATCAGAGATCCTGGTTCCACAAACCATGTCCTTAGCCACTCTGATAATCTGCCTTCTGAATCAGAATGGACTCATGTTAGGTATAAATGAAATTTGGTATAATTATTGAGATGTGAGGATTGCATATGTTGGATTGACAACTTAGGAGAATTTTCCTAAATTTCTTCATATATAGATTTCTTTGTATTCAACCATCACCAAAGCCACAGAAATATGTCTTAGAAATGGAGGAAAAGAAAGAATGATAATAAAAGCAGTCTCTACTACTTGGTGTCTCTTCTAATCTCTTTGTTTCCATAATTTGCCCACTGATCTTTACTTCTTACCAAGTGGTCCAAGTGTATTACTACAAAGGAATTATGAAGATTTTCCCGTTTTTAACTTCCTGAGTTATGCAATGTAGATAGCAATAAATGACCAATTAAGTCATTCAATTGTTTTCATGGTAATTCATGAAAACACTATTGGAAACATTACGGAGTTATAAACATAATCATAATATATATATGATAATAAAATGGAAAGGAATTGGTTACAAATTAAAAGAAAGGCATGAGAAGCTATGCTGCAACAAGTATAAGATATCTGAGAACCATAAATTGGCATTTGGGAGGAGCTCACTGATTAGTAATTCTTATTTACCTACTTTGATTGGCCTTAAAAAAGACATGTACATTCCTAATAAACATACATTCACTCATGAATTCACACAAAACAGTCAAAGATCCTGACTTTAGAGAGTTTTTTTGTTGTTTGTTTTTATTGAGACAGGCTCTCACTCCTTCACCCAGGCTGGAGTACAGTGGCATGATCATGGCTCACTGGAGCTTCAAACTCCTGGGCTCAAGAAATCCTCCCACCTCAGCCTCCTGAGTAGCTGGGACTACAGGTGCATGCCACCATGCCTGACTAATTTATTTTTCGTAGGGACAGGGGCTCGCTATGTTGCCCAAGCTGGTCTTGAACTCCTGGCCTCAAGTAATCCTCCCAAAGTATTGGGATTACAGGTATGAGCCACCGCACCCATCCAGGGAGTTTGATTCTTGCAAGATATCTTCTAAAGCTCTCAAAATAGTCTTGAAAAACTGCAGTGCAGTTGTTCTCCATTAAATACACAATAGAGCATTTTTTTGCCTAGAATTACCATAAAAATAATTCAATATATAAATTGAATTCATATATAAATATATGACTGGAAGTCTATAGTAAAGACTGTGATAGTGATTTTTCTGCATTTTATAAATTAAAAAACATAGTTTTTCATATTTTAATATCTCTAAAATTAGGATGCATCCTTCAACTTCCATTTGCAATTGTAATTAGCATCATGTTTGTCTTTATTAGTGATGTGTAAAATAGTTGCACATCTTACAATAGGAAACATTTTAGATTAAATAATGTATGGTATTTTTACAAATTAAGTTAATGGATATTCCTGGAAAGTTAAGTTAAAAGTCACTGGGCAAGAAGCCACATAAAGAGAATAACTATTTTAAAGAATACCTCCAAAAGAAAAGGCAGTAGGAAATATACCAATTAGAAAACATAGGACAGTAATAGCAATGAGAAAAATTACTGTCTAAATTAAAACTGTTGCCTCAATCATAGAAGGATATACACAGAAATAGGAAATACACAGAGATAGCTTATCTTGAATCATTACCGCAAAGCAATATCCAAAATATCTATTGAGAGAATGGTAGGTTTTTCTAAGCAACTCACCAAAGGAAGGATTGTTTGCCTGGCTGCAGCAGACAGCCACCTACTGAGTTATCATTTTGAGTAATTTCTTTTTCCTAAAAAATATCCATTATTAGTCTCACTTTTTGGAATTTCTTTTTTTTTTTTTTAGGGAGATTGTGACTGATATATGGGCACCAGAGTCTTAATTTGTACAAAAACAAAAAAAAAGTATTTAGGTTATATTTAGTTATTTATATACATCAGTGTGAAGTAAAGCAATGTACTTAATTTCCTATTAATATACCTTTTAACAAAGGAATAAATAATATATAATTCATTTTTTATCCAAAGTACTTCACACAATTTTGTTGCCTTTATTTCACCAAGTCTCCTCTATTTAATACACCTATACTAAGAAGCTTTGGCACACACTGCAAAAAGCACTGAACTTGCAGTCAAAAGGTATGACTTTTAGTATCGTACCAGTTTTTCTGCTTAATTGATCTTTGAATTTATGGAAACCAAGACGCTGTTCTGAACTTCAATTTTTCCATCTGTAAAACAGGAATAATAAAACCAATCACAAAGGGTTACTACTATATTAACTGGATGAAACTATGTGAAAGCAGGTAGCAAAATGAACAGTGCTTCTACATACATTATCTCTGCAGTAAAACTATGATGTGTAAACTCAGTAAAGAAAAAAAGCATGAGTGATCATAAAAGTCTAATTATTCATTGTCATCAAACTTCAGATTTTTGTGGGAGATTGGAGGACTCTAAGGGAGACAAACAAATGTAAACTGCAGAATAATGAGTTTTAGGCCCCGTCACTGTTACCTCAATTTGAAAACCTGCTAATGAGGACCACAGAAACTCTTCTGCCAGTGAAGCTGGTACTTCCTAGAGGAAAAATGCACGAAAAACACCTACCACCGAAAACAAAAGCACCCTGAATTATGATTTTCAAAAATATCTAGAGGTTTATATATCAATTATATTATCTCATATAAATTGTGTTTGATTCCAGGCTAGCTTTAAATAGACTCTATATTTTAATATATAACTAAACAAATGCCTCCAGTGATAGTTCTGAAACGTCATTGTCCTTAAATTTTTTTGCTAAGGACATTGTTCAAGTGTTTGCTACTTAGAGACTTTCAGAATTTTCATCGCTACCTCAAAGTTCAAGCTTTTCTGAGGTCTCAGCGTTTGAGCCTCTTGAACCTGGAGGCAAGGTTAGGGGTTGGGAAAGTAAACTTGTCAAGAGACTCTACTGGGCAAGCCCTCACAGCAAGGAGTTGGGAAGAGAGCTGACAGCAAGCTCTGGTGGCTCCCACAGCAATGTCTTACGAGGGCTCCTTTGGAGGAGTTAATAAATAATAAAGTTTGGTTCAGGACTCCAGGCAAGAATGACAACTCTGGCTGATGACATTTCCAGGGGCTGATATCTAAAATAAACTTAAAGTCACAATAAAATATGATAACTGCCATGTAATAATCCTACAATGGAAATACACAGGATAGCATTGTGGTTAAGAACACAGTTCCCACAGTTTCACTTCTGGGGTGGCAAATGAGGAGTTCCATGGACCCACTCCCCAGCAAAATAAGCAGAGATGTCAAAAATGAAAAAGAAATGAACAAAAAACAACACTAACAAAAAAGTTTACATTCTCTGGAAATAATTGCAAATCATATATCTCAAAAGTGATATTTAGCATATACAAAAATATTATAACTCAGTATGAAGAAGAAATATAAACAAAATTAAAAAAAATTAAAATGAGCAAAGATCTGAACAGTTCTGCAATGAAGATATATTTATATAAATGGTCAGTAAGCAAATGAAGAGATGCTCAGCATAGTTTTCCATCAAGGAAATGCAAATCAAAACCACAATGAGCTATGACTACAAGCCCACTAGGATGGCTATATTCAAAACGACAGATAATAACAAATGTTGGCAAGGATGTTGAAAAATCAGAATGCTGATACATTGCTGGTAGGAATGTAAAATGGTACGACTCCTTCAGAAAACAGTCTAGCAGTTCCTCAAATGGTTAAAAGTAGAGTCACTACATGATTACAAATTCCACTGTATATATAATCCCAAGAGAAATGAAAACATGTGTCCATATGAAAACTTGTACTCAAATGTTCATAGCAGCATGGTTGATTGCAGCCAAAAATGGAAACAACCCAAAGGTCTATCAACTGGTGAATGGATACATAAAATGTAGTATACCATAAAATGGAATATTATTTGGCAATAGAATGAAATTACATGTTGATAACAGTGTACAGCATGGATGAACCTTGAAAGCATGCTAAGGGAAAGAAGCCAGACGCAGAGGATCATGTATTATATGAATTCATTTCTATGAAATGTTCAGAATAGACAAATCTATAGGGACTCACAGGGGCAAAAAGTAATTAGTGATTGCCTAGGTCTGGGAAAGTTTTGGAGATTGGCAGATGACAGCTAACAAGAGTGGCATTTTTGAGGGGGAGCTGGTAATAAAGTTCTAAAACCGACTGCAATGATGATTGCACATATTTGTGAATATACTAAAGCTATTGGATTGTGCACTTTGGATGGGTGAATTGTATATTATGTGAATTATATCTGAATAAAGCTACTTTTTAAAAAAGAGACAGTCTGGTTCCCCAGACTGCCTATGTTTAAATCCCCACCTCTCCTACCTGTGAATGTAGGCCAAGTATTTAAACTCTATGATTCTGTTTCTTCATCTGTACAATGGAGATAATATAAATTACCTACCTCATAAAGCTGTTATAAAAATTCAAATAACTAGTACATGCAAAGAACAAAGACCTTCTAACAGAACCTGGCACATGAAAAGTGTGATATGTGTCCATTCTTCTTATGCACAGACTGTTAAGGGAGAGCAAGAAAGAAGTATCTAACTTATGGGTAAGGCAGTCGGCAAGGCTTAAAGGATGATATTTAAATTCATCTTGAAAGATGAGCAGGGATTATCAAGGAATAGATAAGAGGGAAGGGATATCCAGCATTAGAAAGAGTATATGCGGAAGTATGTAGATATGACATTCTATCAAGAATTTAAAGTATCCTAAAAGTAAATTCAAATATTTTCTGAAGTATATGAAATTGAAATACAGAAAATTCCAGCAACCTATGTGTCATGTCTTCTCTTTTTTAAGAGTTCCTTTAAGGACAATTCAGTAAGAAATTTCTCTGTGACTATGAAGTTAATATTGTATGATGTAAGTAATATTCACCAAGTTAAAAATAACACTGCTACAACTCTGATCCAGTGTAAAGTTTAGGTAAAATAGTACTCATTTTTATTATTGAAACAGTGTAATCAGTAGACATAGCTCTGTGTTGTGTACATATTTTGTTTTGTCTCTTCTTCTGAGTGTACTCATCTTATGTGAATGGGGAAAATATGATTTTTATAAACAGACTCTTAAAGAAAAATGGCCTATGCAAATGATGTAATTTAGAGCAACCATAGTATATATGTTCACTTCAGCGCTCACTAAATAAAATCGTCATAAGAATTGATGCATGACAATGGCTTGACAATTTCTTATTCTTTTGCATCACACCAATTCTTGAAATGATAGCTGTTGCACAGACATGTGTGAGTATTGCTATTGTATATGTGGTAGCCATGCATGACCCTACTTTTCTCCTCTTGGAAGCTGGAACCTGAATTCTTAGACTAATCAATGAGTAAATATTTCAGAGATGTGTTATCTAATTTACTTCTGAAAAACAGATTTACTACTTGTCTCTAGACATTTAGAAAGAGTTTGACAGAGTCATTTGCAAATTCAAAGATATAAAAACAGTAGGTAGATTGACTTCCATAATCAAATCAATATTTGGTTAGAACATTTCACAATATTCTAACCAAAATTACATGAACTACATTATATACTTTCAGAAATGCAGTGTACCACTCCATCTGAACAAAAACATAATGTTAAGGTGTCCTTGAAGCTTTAAGTCATCTTCTGACAATGCAGTAGTTTCAAGATAGTCACAAGACAAAACCAGTTCCACATAAAATTCTTCAGAAATGAACATGAATATAAATAAAAACTTGAGAGATGCTACTGAAATAGATTTTACATTTCAGAGTTACAAAGGAACACATTAGTAGCTATTAAAGCTTACAGATAACATTATCATCTAGCTTACTAATAAATCTCATTGTTAGTATTTTCTCTAGTCTTTACTGAACCTTTAAGATTATTAATTTTTTTCATATTTTATTGATATGGCTAGGATAGAGTTATTAAATAACTTCTTCAAGTTACAAATATGCTAAAAATAAGCATTGAATCCTTATCTATCTAATTTACTCCCAGCCATGATGATTCTAACAAGGACTGGCCTAATTTCCTGCCACAAAAGGCTATAAAACTGAGCCAAGTATGGAAAAACCTTTTCAGACATTAGTCAATTGGTAGAAATGGACTTTGATACCTAAAAGGTTGGAAACAACTAAATGATCCCAACAATTATCCCAGCTTTCTTGCTGCTGGCAGTTTCCATACTGGAGACATGAAGGTATGGATCCAAAACAGAACTTGTCAGCCTCACTGAATTTACGAAGTAGAGATCAGAGGGTGAGAAAGCTGATGTGGTTGGCACATATTATCTCATTTTTGAGATATGTTGTAAATTAGAGGGAGCTGAGCAGGAAAATATTTACAGAAATGTGAATCTTGCCTGAGTACTAGACCATCAATGCTAGAGAGAAATTCTACAAGTGTGGGCAAAGAATGACAGGAATCAGAACAATCGCCAGAGCTCACACATGATTTTTGAGAAAGGTTTCATTTGGGGAGATTGTATTGTATCAAGAATTCAAAAGAAAATGTAGAAAGTATGTATTTATCTTTGAGTTGCGTAGTGATCGATAGAAATTTAGGTGAATATCTAAATATCTATATAGATATAAAGTAGGATACTCCCACACACCTTGCTATTTCTGTGTTTTACATATTTCCCTGACCTCCCAAAATGTCCAGCTTTTTGTTAGGAAGCTGCACGCTCATCTTCCCCTTCTGAGCTCCAAGAGCATGTTGATGTTCTTGCTGTTTCATAGCTGATATAAATTAGCATTGGGTAAACGATGAAAAAACATCACAGAAAGTTTTTCTTGTTCACATTTTGGAAATCTTCCTTCTCAGTAGAGAAAAGCAACCTTAAAGTTGCAACATCATGATTGGATTTCAGTTCACAAAAGAAAATAAATTTTGACAAATCACATATGCTTTTCCTGTCCCTCCCAAAATGCTGCAGTCTTCCATGGCAGCCTTACCAAAGAAAAAACTAAGTCCCTAACTGGAACTTGGATTCTTTCAAAGGCACAGTAAGAGGTTTTGACCAATAGAGAAGCATTGATCAAATCACTATCCACTGCATTACATGGTACTCTAGGAGAGTCTGAAATGAGAATAGATATCTTCAAAAAGCATCCAAATCTGGGGCTGCTTTACTCATCTGTCAGCTTCTGGAATAGTGAACATGCTATTAAAATTCAGCTCCTTCTGGGAGGTGGGAAGATAATCAAGGGGAGAACCACCATACTGCATGGAAGTCCCAGAAATGGAAAAGCTGATCAAGGGAAGGAAGGTAATATACTTTTTTATAATATGTTCCTTGGGATTTTTAATGATCGGTCGAAATACAGAGGTTTTGGTTTTAAGGTGTTATTTTCACAGCATCTCCAGGTAAACTTCCAAGTATTATGTTAACCTGGATAGAAACAAAAAAGTCCATAATGCTTGAAACTGAATTTGTGATCCTTGCATCATGTTTAAAATTGTTCAGCAAGGAATTTCAGTTTCTCTAGGTGATGGAAGTTAGCACGAGCAAAGGAACTTACAATTTTTCAGAATTTTTTTTTTTTCATGTTTGGAAGGTCTCCTCCTCCTCCTCCTTCTCCTCCTCCTCCTCCTCCTCCTCGTCCTCCTCTTCCTCCTCCTCCTTCTCCTCCTCCTCCTCCACCTCCTGCTTCTCCTTCTCCTCCTTCTTCTTCATTTTTATTTTTAACCATTGCTAGTGGTATGATTTTTGAATTGGGAAAATAAAATATTCAGACTAAATATTTTCCCAATGATTCTTATGTAGAGTAATGTACTTTGCAATTCAAGTAAAAATAACAAGCTAGGATGGTGTTCTGAGCCAAATGTAATCTCCAAGACCATGGTCAGTAAAGTACTCAAGAAAATGAAGTATTGAGGCCGAGTAGTCTGAAGTCTATTGGGGAATAAAGAAGCAGCTGATTAGCATTTGAAAGCAAGGTCTTTCACTTTTTTAAAAGTGAAGGAGAATTTTTTAACAGAGCACTCATCAAAAACAAAGCGTTTGAAAATTATCCCTCCTTTGTTTTATCAGTCTCAGGGAAGATGCACTTCGATGCATGTCTCAGGAATTAAGATGCATTTCGATACATGTGATATTACATTTGGTGACACTGCTGGAACATATGCTGAGAAATGCAAGAATAAATAGGACTAATGCTCATTTTCTTTTTTTTTTTAATCACTTGCAAGTGACATTTGTTTCATCTAGGCAGGAAAGCAGGATCTTATAGGCAGGGTAGGTGTAAGGGCTGATTTTAGGTCAAGCTTTTCAATTTATTATGCAATAAAATATAGCAATAAAAATATGCATCTTTATATTTTCCAGTAAATTATAGGAATCTCCGTTTAATTTCTTTATATATGTGCTAATAATTAATTCAATACTACAGTCTGGATCCACAGTCCTTTTGATAAGAGCTGGCACAGAGGTCATTTTTATGTGCCTTATTATTAATCTTAATAATATGTAGTAATATTCCTTTATATGCTTATTGTGACACACAGAAACTTAAAGCCTTTGTAGCTTTAAGTTCAGATGTCTCCACATTCTTTTGTAAATCCCTGCAGATTTGTTTCTTGCTTTTAAATATCAGCACCTTTCTGCTGTCTACTCTTATGTCTCTGCCCTCTATGCAGGGGATCTTTTCTTTTAAGTTTCCCACCGCGCTTCATAATAAAATCAAAAGAAAAAGGTACATCCCTCAGAAAGCATTCATCTCACTAGAAATAGAAAACCTGTCACCTTATTCTTAAAACCTTAGATCAGCCAGGCCAGTGGCTGAAATAGTGAGGGTAGTGTCTACAAAGGGTATAGAGTAGGGGTAGCAAAATAATTATGTACCTTGTTCTCTCCACATCTTTTAGGGAAGAGACTCTTTGCTCTGGAAAATGACTTAATACCATTGGGAGGAAAACATTTCCTCTACCCACTTAGGTTCCTATGTTTAGGGGCCTGTGAATTAACTGATAATAGACAGATTAACAGGAGAAAAGAAAAGGTTAATCTACACATGCATGTGAAGTCACTCAATAATGAGTCGTTTCCTGAATACCCAGAGGTAAAGATTGGTATAGCAACTTAAAAAAGGGAAGGGAAGTGTGGCTAGGGCATCAATGTGTAGTTGATCTCCTTCCTGGAATTAGCAGAAAGCTCTTGGAGGAGAGTTAATAGCAGCTGTATTGGGGGTAGTGTCAGCTTTAGTTAGGTAAGGGAAAGTCAGATCAGATTTCAAATATTTTCACTTTAATCTTTATGCTAAAACTGTGATTCCTTCAATATGCTGATGAAAGTTGAAGTGTGGCTTGGAAAAAAAGAGAAAGTATAAGTAGATTTATTCTAGATATAAAGCATTTTTTAGGTATAGTAGAAAGAGAGAAAGAGAAAGCAACAGGCACACACACACTGAGAGAGAGATTTTGACACGACCATGTCAAAGACTAAGAGTACCCCAAGTTCTTTATCAACCATGTAGTTTCTGCAACCTGCAGTATACACACATGCATACCCATATACTGATGGAGGCAGTCTAAATTAATGGTTAAGAATATGAACTTCAGCACCAGAGGGCATTGGATTCAAATTTCAATCTTTCTTACTAGCTTTGTAACTTCAAACTTTTTTCGTCTTGGAAGCTGGAAACTGCATTTTTAGATTAAACAATGAGTAAATATTTCAGAGATGTGTTATACAGTTTACTTCTGAAAACAGATTTATTACTTGTCTCTAGAAGTTTAGAGAGAGATCGACAGAGTCATTTGCAAATTCAAAGATATAAAAAACAGGTAGATTGACTACCATAATCAAATCAATATTGGTTTAGAAAATTTCACAATATTCTAACTCAAGTTATGTGAACTATATTATGTACTTTTACATTATTTATCTACTCTACCCTCAAGTTTCAGTTCTCTCCTTTGCAAATGACAATAACAATACCAAAAAATAAAAAAACTAAGTGAGGTAATGAACGTAAAGTGATAAGGATGATGACAGGCATAAAGTAAGCTTTTTATTGTTTTTATTTGCTTTTTCCTGTAGCCTGAAAATATGTTCAAGGTAAAAAAAAGCATTCTTTTGCTCTGAATCTCCTTTATTCTACCAATTCTTTTCTCGTGTAAGTGTCTCAGACTCTTCAGTTGTCTTCACTTTGTCATTTATTTTTATCCTCAAATCATTGATATTTGGCTTCTATTTTCACTTCTCCAAACAAATTGCTTTTTTGTCTTCATGATCTTCTACGTGACAAATTAAATGCATGCTTTCAGACCTTACCTTCCTGGACCTCTCACCTCCATTGGAATCCACTGGCAATTTACTCCCAGAAGCCCTGTCCTCTCTTGCATCTTCAACATCTTCTGATTCTGACCTCTCTATTCCTTTGTTTGTTTGTTTGTTTGTTTGAGACAGAGTTTCACTCTTGTTGCCCCAACCGGAGAGCAATGGCATGATCTAGGCTCACTGCAACCTCCATCTCCTGGGTTCAAGTGATTCTCCTGCCTCAGTCTCCCAAGTAGCTGGGATTACAGGCATGCGCCAACATGCCTGGCTAATTTTGTATTTTTAGTAGAGACAGGGTTTTGCCATGTTGGTCAGGCTGATCTCGAACTCCTGACCTCAGGTGATCCTCCCGCCTTGGCCTCCCAAAGTGCTGGGATAACAGGCGTGAGCCACAGTGCCCGGCCTCTCTATTCCTTTTACCTCCTTCATTGGATTCTCTTCTTCCAGAGTTTCATCCCTGGCCTTCACTATACTTTATTGAATGACTTCATTTACTTTCTTGAAAGTTATAAACAAATTTTTATTTCCAACCCTAGCCTCTCTCTCCTGCTTCAGACTCATTATCCACGAGTACTATTGAAAAAAGTATTCTATATTTAATGACAAAAAAACAGAAAATATGGAAAACAAAAATTAACAGCAAAATCATAAATAATTCTTCCATCAAAAAGTTACTTGCTAATATTTTAGTGTCTACCACTAGCTAAACTTAACTACATTTCCTTATCTATAAAATTTGAGGTAATTGAGGTCCCAAACTCATAAAACTATTGAGCATGAATACACAAAAAGTTTTTAAAGTACCCAGCACATACTAAGTTCCATATGAATATTTGCTGCTATTATTTTTTTCAATTTCAAACATGTACACACTGTGGATAGCTTTGTACATTTTCTTCCCATTTAGCAATATGCAAATGAGTATTTTTAATTGAATAGATTTTTTTTTTTTTTGAGACGGAGTCTTACTCTATCACTCTGTCACATAGGCTGGAGTGCAATGCCGTGGTCTTAGCTCACTGCAACCTCCGCCTCCCGGGTTCAAGCGATTCTCCCGCCTCAGCCTCCAGAGTAGCTGGGACTACAGGTGCATGCCACTACACCTGGCTAATTTTTGTAGTTTTAGTAGAGACGAGTTTCACTATGTTGTCCAGGCTGGTCTTGAACTCCTGACCTCGTGATCTGCCTGCCTCGGCCTCCCAAAGTGCTGGGATTACAGGCATGAGCCACCGCGACCAGCTGTGAATAGATATTTTTAACAGATGTGATCAATAGATTTTTTCAGCCACTTAGTGAATAATTTCTACAGCTGCCTCAAATGTCTATTAATTTATCTAGGGTTGTATGTAATTCCCAGCCTTCTAACTGTTGACAGTTTTATTTCTCATTCCCTGAACTATGTTGAAATGCAAATTAATGTCTTTACAGAGATATTTTTGAATCGCTCTATTAAAAAAAAAAAAAAGAAAAAAACAAACCAATCCCGAACTTCAAAATGCTATTCTTGGTTTTTTAAAAAATGACCTATAGTCCAACTCTGTGTAGATAATTATGTGACAGGGCATTGAGACACTGAAGTTGACAGCCCAATGTGCTGTGCTGTGTCATACAGATAGACTTAAAAAAAAAAGTCCCAGGCTGGGTTCTGTGGCTCATGCCTGTAACTCCAGCATTTGGGGATCACTTGAGGTCAAGACTTTGAGACAAGCCTGGGCAGCATAGTAAGACCCATCCCCCCCGCAAAAAAAATACCAGGCATAATAGTGTGTGCCTGTATTCCCAGCTACTCAAGAGTTTGAAGCAGGATTGCTTGAGCCCAGGAGGTTGAGGATGTAATGAGCCGTGATTGTGCCACTGCACTTCAACCTGGGCAAGATAACAAGACCCCATATCTTAAAGCAAAACAAAATCCATCCCTGATTGTAGCGTATTTAGGTTGTTTTCAACTTCTTCCTAGATAACTTGCAATGAACGTTTTAAAAATATATACTTGTGCACATTTATGCTCATTTATGATTACTTAGATGTACAATTATTAGATAATATAAAAAATTTACAGCCTTTCACTTTTATTTTTCTTTTTCTTTTATTTTACTTTAAGTTCCAGGATACATGTGTAGAATGTGCAGGTTTGTTACATAGGTATACATGTGCCATGTTAGTTTGCTGCACCTACCAACCCGTCATCTAGGGTTTAAGCGCCACATGCATTAGGTATTTGTCTTAATGCTCTCCCTCTCCTTGCCTACCCCCCTAACAGGCCCCAGTGTGTGATGTTCCCCTCCCTGTGTCCATGTGTTCCCATTGTTCAACTCCCACTTATGAGTGAGAACATGAAGTGTTTGGTTGTCTGTTCATTTGTTAGTTTGCTGAGAATGATGGCTTCCAGCTTCATCCATGTCCCTGCAAAGGACATGATCTCATTCTTTGCTATGGCTGCACAGTATTCCACGATGTGTAAGTGCCACATTCTCTTTATTCAGTATATCATTGATGGGCATTTGGGTTGGTTCCAAGTCTTTGCTATTGTAAATAGTGCTGCAGTAAACATCTGTGTGTATGTGTCTTTATAGTAGAATGATTTATAATCCTATGGGTAAATACCCAGTAATGAGATTGCTGGGTCAAATGGTATTTCTGGTTCTAGATCCTTGAGGAATCGCCACACTGCCTTCCACAATGGTTGAACTAATTTACACTCCCACCAACAGTGTAAAAGCGTTCCTATTTCTTCACAGCCTTGCCAGCATCTGCTGCTTCCCAGCTTTTTAGTAATCACCATTCTGACTGGTGTGAGATAATATCTCATTGTGGTTTTGATTCGCATTGCTCTAATGATCAGTGAATGTTGAGCTTCTTTTCATATGTTTATTGGTCACATATATGTTTTCTTTATAGAAGTGTCTGTTCATATCCTTCGCCCACTTTTTTATGGAGTTGAGGCTTTCACTTTTTTATTGTGAATTTGTTTTCTGGAAAACTTTTACCAATTTTAATTCACATAAGTAGTGCATGAGAAAGTCTACTTTCTCACATGCTTGCTGATAAATGTTAACATTCATTTTTATCCTTGCCAGTCAGATAAGCAATAAATTAAATAGTTCTTGTTATTTTAATTTGTATTCCCCAAAGGTATGTTAAGAGAGCAAAACAATAAATAATTCACCCTCAATGGTTGCTGTTAAACTTTGTCTTTTTAAAATTTAAGCTTTAAAGATTATGACTTTAATTATTTTTTCTTCTAATAAATAATATTTCTCTTCTAAATAATTCTAAGTCACAATTATGTAGGGATAAAAAAGAAAGTATACATTTTAATGCTTTCCTCCATTAAATTTGAATGTGTATTAATTTTGTATTCAGTGCTGCAGGTTTTTACAGAATACTGTCTTTTGTTCCATATTGAACATTCACCTTGAGGACTTTAGTCTATTGATTGAAAGCTTTAGTTCATCTAATAGAATTATTATGACACATACTCCAACTAAAAATCAGTCAAGGACAGTCCCAGAAGTTAATACTCTTCCAAAGACTGATGCCTCCACTGAGCACCTCTAGGAAGTATGAGATGGTGTTGCATCACTTCTCACTAAGTTCTTATAACCCCACATCCAATATATCAACAAATTTCATCAGCTCTACCTTCAAAAATTACCTAGAATCCAATTATGTCTTATTAAATCCATTTTACTGCCAAGTCACTTCTGATTTATTGCAAAAGACTCCTAATTGATCTCCCAGCTTCTTCACTTGCCTCTTCCAGTCTATTGTCAATAGTAACTGTCAACTGTCTAGTAAACTGTGAAAATATATCTGATCATGTCTCTCCTCTGCTCAGAGCCCATCTGGCTTCCTATCTCAGTCAAAGTAACAGCTGACATCATCATAGTGGCCTAAAGACTCTAGTGAAGCTCTGCCCCATCCAAATACATTGCCTCTCAGATATTTCCTAATATCTGGCTCTAGCTTCCTTGGTCCTAGCCACGCTAGTGTCTCTTCTGTCTCTTAAACAAGTCAGAGACTCTTAACTGCTGTATTTATACTTACTCTTTCTTCTGTCTGAATGCTGTTTCTACAGAGGTGCTTTCTAATTGAAGGTACAATCATTTCTCACATATGCCTTCTTCTCATTATTTGTTTAATTTCTCTTCACAGCACCTATCATCACCATCTGACATTATATATATATATATGTATATATATATATATATATATTTCCTTTTTTGTTTGTTGTCTGTCACTCCCACTAAAATGTAGGTCTAGAAGAATAGAAATGTTTGTTTGTTGTTTGTTTTGTTCACTGCTGTATTCTTAGTGTGTGCCTGGCATTAACACTCTTTTGAATGACTGAATAAATATCTGAATTTCTGCTATTTCCCTATAAGTAATATTATTTTGGATAGAAATGCCACTAATCCTTAAACATTTTCAAGTTTTATATGGTTTTTATCTTTAATATTTGTGTGGCTTTCTGCTACATTCCAATATTTAATTAGCTTTAGTTTACATTTATTAAATGCTTCTATATCCAGATAATGTCATATCATAAGTTTCAGTTGACATTTATTAACATTACTATTTTTTATAATATTTTAACAGAAATATGATTCATCAACTCCAGTGTTTGTAAATATCATCACCATTCTGAAGTCAAATGTTGCCAAAGTCTTCCGTTAAATAGTTGCAGACTTCTCTCATTTGGTACAGCCAGTCACTCCTTACAGCTGCAATATGTTATATCTCGAATGTATTTCTTGATAGCTTTCTTTAAGATAACTGCACTTGCAAAGTTCTCTGTACCTAGAAAACTTTCAACAAATATTTAGAGAATATAATTTACTCATGCATGTGGATAGACACATGTAAGATTCACTTAAGTGTCAAATTTACTAATATAATGAAAACTTGGACCAAACAAGCAACAAAAAATATTATCCAGCACTCATACTCAAAACGCAGTCTGAGAGTTTGGTATTTTTCAGTTCTTAAAGGTTGATCATGTGGTTCATAAAATCTTAGTCTCCAAAATGTATTTTCAAATGAATGTCAGGCAGAACCAACAAGTGAGAACTAGGGTACTTAGGATTATTGTAATTGCCTAATGTGTTTGGTGACCTTGTATTCCCACTTACAGCAACTTATGCTTCTTTCAAATTCTTTTGTACAAAAAAAATTGCCTTGTCCACTCTCCACTTAGCCTTTAAGTCACTAAGATGTGACTATTTCATTAGTTGAAAGCAATGTCTAAAATAAAATATTTTATTTTAAAAATCAATCATCTTGCATAATAATAGCTTTAACTTTATGCTCAATTTAAAATATTTGTATTTAAATAATTGCTTGCAGAATAGAAATAGAAATGATATATAAGATAATATAGAAGATGTAAGGATTTAAGAAGTTAGGATGACTAAGTATTTGTATTTACTTTTATCATTTGTAATTGTATCTTATTGTCTGGTAAAAACATTTAAGGAAAGATTAAATCTAAGTTTAATGTATTATTTATAAACATTTGCTCCTTCATAAAATCTTCCTGCAATCCCTCTTTTTAAAAATGTTTTCATTGCATATCCCGATGATCTGCTTTTCTTCTCTCCATGAAACTCAGATACTAGTTTTCTTTACAACACCTGGATTGTTTCTTCCTCTCCTGCTGTTCCTTATTTTGCTTTTCTATTCTGGTGTCTTGATATCTCCTTTTAACAAATTACATACCATTGGCCTTCCTAACTTGTGAACATTTCTAATACTCACATATGCTCTATAAAAAAAATGAGGTTTTTCCAAGAGGAACAATGGCCATTAATTCTGCATATATCAAAATGGAATGTGTCATCTTTGAACAAAATATAAGCTCACACCATGCATAAAGACAACTATTGTTTGCTTCATCCAGGAGTATGTTTTAGGGAAAAAATATTTTAAACAAGCCATTAAGAAATAGTCTCTTTTTTCTTTAATGTCTTTGAGCTACATATGTGAGCAGAATTATAAAGAATTTCCAGTGACTCATTCTTAGTTTTGGCCTTCCTGGCATTCTGTAGTCGTGCATATTAAAACCTCTAAACAGCTCTCAGTAAAGCCTTGGCAGTAGAGCTTGTAGCTTGTACCTATCAAAAATGTCAGATGCTTTTTTCCAACGCCATCACTAGCAAACAATATTACTTAGTTATTAACATATAGGAATTAACGGCAAAATCTGCAAGTTGCAAACAGTGTTGTAAATCAACTAAGCATTTATCATGAGATTTTTTAAGTGACTGAATACAGATTCAGAATCATGAAGTTATTATCTAATAACCCAACAAGTGACGTGAATAAATCCTTGCTAATACGAAAATTATCAGCCACTGAAACACCCTTTTCTACAAGCAGGTCTGTGGATCCTCATGCTAATGTACTTAGATTGATAAACCACAGACATTCTCTGAAAGCTTCGTTTGTTCCAGTTGCTGAGGCTTGTGCTTAGAGCATCTGTCATGCAAATGATCAGCAAATCATAATCTGTAATTTGTTTTCATTTAATAGGCAGACAGGTTTTCACCAATTTAGACTCAAGTCCTATTAATACTCTTTGAAACTAATTGCTGGAAAATGAATTTTAATGACAGGATTTTATCATTTATTATTTTCCCTTCTGTCCCTATAAAGGAAGACTCAAAGCCATCTACTTACACTTTGAAAATATATGTTAAATAGGCACAAGCCATAATCTCCTGTCATCTGGGCTATTGCAAAGGACCCCTAATCCCCTCTCTTGTAATAATCCATTCTACACTCTACTCTTAAAATTACTTTCTTACTATCCCATTTCCCTTCCACAAAAGCTTCAATTCCCTGTCAAGTAAATAGCAGACACTTTAATATGGCTTCGTTGCCCTCCATTATCTGTTTGCAGTTTACATATTTTTATCCTTATTTGATATCGCAATATAACATGTATACAGAAAAAAGCATGAAATATTAATTAATAAATAGTAAAGTAACATCCAGAAAACACTACTCAGAGCAAAAAGCAGACGATTGTCATTACCACAGAAACCACCTCCCCAGTGCATCTTTCTGATCCGACCCTTCCCAGCATCCCAGAGTCTAACCACCCAGAGATAATCACTTCCTCTATTTTCTTTAGATTGTCTCCAGCTACGTGTGAATTCTTAAATAATATGGTCAATTTACCCATTTTTGAATGTTATGTAAATGGAATCAAAATCTGCTTTCTTTGGCTATTGCTTTTTTCACTCAAATTATTCTCTTAAACATTCATTCATTTTAGGGTACAGCTTCAGTTGACTTCAATTTTAAGCTGTTTAGTATTCCACTGCATCAATGTACCACAATATATTTATCTTTTCCATGTTGATGGGCACTTGGATTTTTAGATTGTTTCCACATTTGAGCTATTACAGACAAGGGTGCTATGAGCATTCTTGGATGTATAGTTTGGTGCCCAGTATTCTTTTGTATTCATACCTAAGGAGTGGAATTTCTAGGACTTAGCCATGCATATTCATACTAGATAAATATTGATGTAATACATAAAACCAAGTAATACTAACTTGTATATAAGTAGCTCTGTATGCTACTAGACAAGTCAAAATATTTTTCAAAATGGTTGTAAATTTATATATCGAGCAGGAGTGAATGCTATTCACTCCTACTTCTATTTCGACTTCTAGAAATAGGAGCACTTCTATTTCTTTATATGCTTGACAGTACTTGGGATTATCAGACTACCTCACTTTCTGTTCCTCCTCTATTTATTCTTGCTTTGGGATTTTCTATCCTCTTGTTTATTCTTCCTTCACCCTGGATATTAATTCTGACCTATTGCAATTCATGAATTCTTTCTTCATCTGTTTCTAATCTATTAATGACTCAGTCATATGTTAACTTTGGTAATTGTCTTTTCTAATTCTCAAATTTGTTTAGTTCTTTTTCAACTGCGTAACAACACTCTTTTGTAGTTTCCAGTTTCCTGCCAATTAAAAAAGCATTGCCCTTCATTTCTTCAAACACAATAAACATAATATTTCCAATATGCATCAGAAAATTCTAGTATCTAAATTCTTGAGAGATCAATTTCTGTTCCTTGTTTCTTCTGCAGGTTCTATTATTGAAGAATTATTATGTTGGTGCAAAAGTAACTGAGGTTTCTACCATTACTTTTAATGGCAAACACCACAATTACTTTTACACCAATCTAATATTTCTTTTCACCACATTTCTTTGATTTTTGTTTGGACATCGTATTCAAAAATTATTTGAAGGAATCATGTTACACCTAAAGTAATATTACCTTTTTCTAGAGAGGATTGTGTTTTTCTCTGTCAGGAATCTGGAGCCTCCATCAGTGTACCACCATAAATTGTGTTAAAATTTGAGATTAAACTATGCAGTCCTGGATTTTAATCCATAGGTGGAAAAAAATAGAGCGTCAAAGAGGTAAGCTTCAATTAAGACAGATTATGATGCCTCCTTCTTCTGTAACATATTGTGTGACTTTGAGTTGAGATTCTTCCTAACTTTTCTGATCTATTAAAAAAGATATAGCTGGTAATCCCCAAAATCATGATTTTCCTTTTTTTACAGTTTCTACTGTATTTCTTTGTTGTCCTGTCAGTACCAGTTATGGTGTGTGTTGCTTTTTCTTTCTTTATATTTTTGTTGAGCACAGTGATTGAGTACATGCCCCACTAATAAGGTATAATTATTTTGAGAGTAATATCCATGACTTAATACCATATCTCTCACTATATTGAGTGTAGTACCTTGATGCAGTAGCTAGCTGCTCAGTGAATGTTAAATGGATAAATCAATGACTGAATAAATTTTAGAGATAGGTACATAGATAAAAGTGATCAAAACAAGCTAAGTATTACTGCAGAGAAGGAACAAGTATCTTTTCTATTATAGTTCCCAAAGCTTCAACCAAATTTATTTTGCTATGTTTACCTGTCCAATATATTGGCTGGTTGTACTCATACAGTACTAGTCTGAGCTAGAATTTATGAGTAATGGTCCAAATCCGTAATAGAGCTTAAAAATAAAGCTTTAAAAACATTGATCCAGATGAAGAATGATAGGATGCAATGAAAGTATATTTAGGGCATAAAATTTAAAAGGTATGTTATCAATAATTCATTTTGAAAGCCCCCTTAATATAGCCATTTCTATTCTGTATCTTTAACCAGTTATAGGTGACATTGCTAGGAACAGATTTTGACAGAAGACTTGTGCAAGGGATCTGTTTGCCTAGAGATTTACTTAAAAGGTAGAATTAAAGTCATTTCAAGAAAGAAATTTAACATATGAAGAAAATATAACCATTTAGTACACTAAATAATTGGTCTAGATAGTTATGAGTTAAAAATGAAAAAGAAGTAATAGTTTTTAGCAACATATACATTGGGACAGTATTTTTGCCACATCTATCATTTACCTATGCAATAATTAAATTCATACTTTTTTAAGTGTCATATCGAAGAGTGTTATTCAACTTCCTGGTGATTAAATCACTGATAAACATAGCCAATTTTTTTTGGTTTTGAAGGTCCTGAAAAACAGAGAATGCATATGACTTCCAAATATTGGTAGAAGAGCCAGTCAAATAATATCTTCCATGAATCCTCTTACAATTAATTTGCTGATTGATAGATGTTCAAAATCTAGAAATGAATGAGTTGCATGTAAGGAAATCAGTACATGCTTCTGCTGCCATCATATATCACAATACAAGCATTAAAGGCTATATTAATTATAGAACTTTATGATCTTATTTACATGGTCTGTGAATTTGATCTTTATTTTGGAATTCCTTTAATCCATTCTGATTCTAATCACCTCAGGACCAACTTTAGTGTATTTGTACAAGGCGTAATCATTGGCTAGCTCTATAAGTTGTCCAAACAACCAAATGAGATGTTGCAAATTCTGCCAATTGTCTAAAGTTTTATTATGTACTTTAAGTATATGAATATTTGGAATATCAAGATGTGTTGTATTTTACCAATAATATTAAAGGTTTGCTTGTTCACTTTTCACTTGTATTATGATGTCATTTAAACAAGTCAGTATTATTAGAAATCTGATTCATTCTGAAAACCTCTCATCTACTGATCTAATGATCTTCAATATTCATTAACATGAAATATTCCTATAATAGGAAAAAAATCGGTACCTTAACAAAAAATATGGAAATTTATTTATTTGTTTATTTATTATTTTTACTTATTTATTTATCTATTTATTTATTTATGTTTTTGAGACAGTCTCACTCTGTTGCCCAGGCTGGAGTGCAATGGTGTGATCTCGGCTCACTGCAAGCTCTGCCTCCCAGGTTCACACCATTCTCCGGCTGCAGCCTCCCAAGTAGCTGGGACTACAGGCGCCTGCCACCACACCCAGCTACTTTTTTGTATTTTTAGTAGAGACGGGGTTTCACCATGTTAGCCAGGATGGTCTCAATCTCCTGACCTCGTGATCCGCCCACTTCGGTCTCCCAAAGTGCTGGGATATTTCTTTCTTTCTTTCTTACATTCTAGAGCCTTGGCGAGTTGGCCCAAGTGTTGTACAGCATTTTTGGTGTCAGGGACATAGACTTCTCTCCTTTCTCTGCTGTGTGTAGTCTCAGATAGTTACCAGAGCACCAGCCATTGTATGTTCTTTCTAGTTTTCAGGTAGCAGAAAGAATAAGAAATGTTGCACAAACCACCCTGTTTACATCACGTTGGCCAGAATTAGTCACATGGCCATGAAGCAAGCCACTTTGCCTGAAGTAGGACTACAGATTGTCTTTATTCTCCATAGTGGTAAAATATAAAAAAATATAATTAGAGAAGAAGAGAACTCCTCTGGAGGACAACCAGCAGTAACCTACTCTACTAACTGTCCATTTACTAGTTCATTTTGCTCTAAGATAACATATAAACAGTGAAACTAAAATATGTCTTCAAAATTAGAAAATGTAAGTACCTTAGATAACCAAGATTAAAGAAATATTACAAATACCACAATATCAACATAGTTATAGATGAACATCAAACTTAGTACTGATTTTCTGAATATCCAAAATGAAAAGAAATACCTCAATAATTGGTTACATTGTTTTTATCATTTTGAAAAAGGCACTACTGAGGCAAATGAAGCTCTTTGACCCTGAACAATTACAAAATTTATCTCATAGCAATTTTTAGGGAGAAAATTGTATATTATAGTTGACAATATTCCTATAACAGGTGCAGTGATTTTATAAGCTACTTACAGTGTCTTTGAATAAAAGCCAAAATGAAAGCATTATGAAGGCTGTTTTGTGAATCTCTGAGGAAAAATCATTAAAAAAAAAAAAAAAAACCTTTGGGTATTCTGGCTTATATACAAGGAGAAATTTTAGCCTGCCCAGAGGGCTGGATGGACTACATACACCATGAATGGTTATCTGTAAATATTACTGTTGCTGAAAGATTTCTGAACAAATGTAGAAAATTAAGGAATAGATTATCTAATTTTCTGTAGTCTGCCAGCATGTTTCAAATCAATCGAGCTTTCTTAACACCAGGTGTTCTCAGAAGTGAAAGGGGCCTATTTGTTAGCTTTAAAAAGACAAAAATGGGAAAAGATAAAAGAGGTGGAAGCAGAAACCAATTTGCTAAATTTACTAAATTAGACAGTTTATTGAAAAGGTAAGTGAATTTCTCATATCAGTCATAAAGAAGCTATTTTTCCAATGAAATGTGTGTTTATATCAAAGTCACAAAATTACTTAGTGAATAACTCCCAGTAAATGCGATATTATTAATTTCAGCTAAATTATATGTTCTTAGAATTTTTTTATCTTTTCAGATTGTTTTATGTAGATTATAGCTGTTAAAATTTTATTGGATGTAATTTACATGGTTTACAAACAATAAATTCCTGAGAATAGATACGATAAATTTATAGTTTGTTGAATGATTTATTATTAAGGAGTCTCAGATTGGTCCTCCGAGGACAGGGAAAATAAATTCATGGACCCTAAGTTTTTTAGTTACTTTTATCTAATTTTTGATATGGTAATAATTAAAAGGGAGATGATAAGAAATTGAATGATTAAGCATTGTTAAATAATATGATGCGTTAATAATGCATAAGTTGTATTCCTGAGTTGATTCTTTCAAAGTATAAAGCAATTTTTAGATTTAATCAAAACTCTTTAAAGAATTAATCTTTGCTTTTAGGGAGCACTATAGATTGACATCAGAAATTTCTCTTATTTCCATGTAGGAAGAACCTTTTGTGATGGTCTCTGAAAATGTCTTGGGTAAGCCGAAGAAATACCAGGGCTTCTCCATTGATGTTTTGGATGCCTTATCTAACTACCTGGGTTTTAACTACGAAATTTACGTAGCACCGGATCACAAATATGGAAGCCCACAAGAAGATGGGACATGGAATGGCTTGGTAGGAGAACTTGTCTTTAAGGTAAGAATTACTTTATTTATTTGTCTCATACTTAAAGGTTCAATTATTTGTCTCATACCTAAAGGTTCAACAGTAACACCTTGAAGCTGATTTCATATAAAATAAGTGTGATGTATTTAGGTTGGTTAAGCATTAGGTGATGGAATTGAGTACAAAAGTCTCACTCAATACTATTTTATGAACTTTGTGGAAAGAAAAGTAGTTGACAAAATAAACCTAAATGTTAAAATATATCCTGTAATAGAAAAGGGTTTAGAAGAAGACCTTTTCTTTGCTCAACTTATACCCCAAAAACAGTAAGAGTATATGATACGTGATGAAATCACAATGTAAGTTACACATGCAATTTGTACTATTTTTTTTCTTTCTTTCTTTTTTTTTTTTTTTTTTTTGAGACAGAGTCTCACTCTGTCCTCCAGGCTGGAGTGCAGTGGCTGGATCTCGGCTCACTGCAAGCTCCGCCTCCTAGCTTCGCGCCATTCTCCTGCCTCAGCATCCCGAGTAGCTGGACTACAGGCGCCCGCCCCCACGCCCAGCTAATTTTTTTGTATTTTTAGTAGAGACGGGGTTTCACCATGTTAGCCAGGATGGACTATTGTTTTCTTTTTAAAAATGTGATGTTACTGGAAAAAATTAAAACATTCACTGCTTAGAAACTAATCATTTCATTCTGTAATCTAATCAAGATAGGTATGTACATATGTATGTATTTTTCTTTGTTCTTTCAATTCTCAGAAAGGTGTTTAAAACCTCTATGTCTTTCTTTAGTCCTGTCAGAATCTGCTTCAGTTTTTTGAGGCTCTGTTATTAGGCACATAGACATTTATAATTATTACATTTTCCTGATAAATTATTGAACAGTTGGGTTTAGGTTTATAACTTACTGTTTGGTTTATATGTATACTATTTTTTTCTCTGTTGCTTCTTTTCTTGTTTTTCTTGGGGTTAATTAAATATATTTCAGTATTTGATTTTATTGCTCTTACTGCCTTTTTAGTTGTCTCCCTTTGTATTTTTGTTCGTGGTTAGTCTAAAGGTCATAATATGCCTTCTTAACTTACTACATTCTATCTTAAGTTAATATTGTACTACTTCACATAAAAAGTAATAAATTTTCAGCAATATAATTTTATTTGTACTCACTCCTTTTTGATATTGTGGTCACATATTTATATTTTATTAACCTCATACCAAATATCATAGTTTTTTATTTAAATATTTATTGTCTTTTAAAGGTACAGAAAGAAAAAAAAAGACAGTTGCTGGGATATAATCACTTATCTACCGTGTCTGGGGCTCTTTATTCCTTACATATATTTGAGCTCCCATTTGGTATAATTTACCTTCAACCTGAAGAACTTTCTTTAGAGTGTCTTGAAGTGCAGGGCTATGTAGGTAGCATATACTCTCAACATTTGTTTACCTTGAAATGTCTTTTTTAACCCTCATTTCAAAATGATATTCTTACTGGATATCAAACTCTGAATTTACAGGGTTTTTTAATGTTCATCATTTTAAAGTTGTGATTCTATCAGTTTTGCCATATATTATTTCTGATGAGAAATTAGCCATCATCTGTATCCTTATTCTTTATATGTAGTATATTTTTGTATGTGTTAGTGGCCATTTTACAACTTTCTCTTTATTTTTTGGTGTTTAGAAATTTAATTATGATGTTCTAGATATGATTTTCTTTGCATTTATTGTGCTGAGAGTTCACTAAACTTCTGGGATAGGTTACATTTAGTAAATATAGAGAATTATTTCTTCAATTTTTTTACCTTCTTTCCTTTCTCTTCTTGATTTGAGGCTCAGAGAATATTCAAGTTAGATCACTTAATGTTGTCTCCTAAGTCACTGAGGCCTTGCTTGTTTTATTAAGATATTTTTACTCCCTGACCTTCAGATTTGACAATTTGTCTTGATCTGCCTTCAAGTTTACTGATATTCTGCCACCTTCAAATTTTTGTTAAGTCCTTTCAGTAGCTTTTTCATTCTAGATTGCTTATTTTTTCTTTCCAGAATTTCAATTTTTTGAAATAATTTTTACTTTTCTGCTGAGATTTCCTATCTTTTTATCAGTTATGACTTTCTTTTCTTAAAAGTTCATGATCACATTTATAATGGCTTCTTTAAAGTCCTTGTTTGCTAAAATTTCAACATCTTATCATCTCAGAATACATTTTCCTGGTTCCTCACATTTCTGGTTACATTTGATTATATATTGGACTTTGTGGTTGATACATTGTTAAGACTTGGGATTATGTCTCTGAAATTGTATATTCTGAAAAGGATTGATTTTTGCTTCAGTGGATAGTTAAATCACTATCTGTTCTCTTGAATTTGTGGAGATTTAGCTTTAAACATTGTTAAGGCAGGTCTATTTGATGTAATCTTAGTCCCTAGGGCAAATCCCTTGGTTTTCGTAGTCCACATATTTCTAAGATATAACCTTCTGGAGTTTCTGGGGAAAGCCTGTGGTTCTCCTCAAGCCCTTCTGACTTAAAGGAACTCAAAATTCAATCTGTATATTCCCTGTCATAGGCAACAGTTGTAATCCCCTCTTTAGCACGTTTAGCCTTCTAGCCATTACTCTTTGCTAATTTTCCTAGGATCTCTCCCATATATGTGCAGTTTAGGGGTCAGCTAAGGATTTTAGAAAGTTTATACACAGATTTTGGGGCTCACTCCTCTGTGGCATCCTCCTTCTTGTGTTTCCCTTTTCAATTTCTGGCAACCCTAGCTGATTCAAACTCCATCCTCTGACAAGTTAGTTAATAAGACTGACTTTCTACTTGAGCTCTGTCCACCCCATCCCCGCTGAACTGAAGTGGGTCCTCAATGACTAAGCCTAATAAAGGAGGGCTCTACCCCGTGCAGTTATTATTTTCAAGGGTACCCTGCAGTTTCTGCCTGCTTTGGGTTGCTCTCCAGTCTTTTCTATATATTTTTTTCAATTTGATCCTGAATTTTTAATTTTTATTCTGATAGGGCTAGTCCAATAAAAGCTAGTACATCATTGCTAGAATTGGAATAATTTCTCAAATGCTTTAAAGTACTCAGAAGGCTAAAGGATCTAACCTAAATTGTTTGTAAGGAATGGAGAAGAGTAGAAATAAAAGGTTTCTTAAGGCAGTGGTAGGGAAAATAATAAAGCTATTTCTATATTCTATAAAATCCTAATGAATTTGGTCTATTTAATACATAAGTTACATATAGAATTTTATTGCAAAGCATTAATATCATTATTTTTAATACGAAATGGGCAATCATCAGTCCTCTTCCTTCTTATTAAAACCGTGCCCCTTCATCTTCTATTCTTTTAAAAGTCACAAATTCAGTGTTCTACCTTTATCTTTCTAAGGGCTGTTTCCTGATCTGAACCCAGATTAGCAATTATGTTAAAATTAGTGTAAAGAAAAGGCATTATACAAATTTATTCTATATAGATAGTGGTTAAAATCCTTAATGAGTTATTATGCTAATAAACTACACTTGCTAGATGCAAATTAAACATAAAAAGCATTCAAATTAGTATGTTGATGTTGTTTTTAATTTGTTTTATGTGCTTACACTAGTTAGTTTAATTTTGGAGACTTACTTTTTCACCTATAAAAATGAGGAGTCCAAGTATGTTAATGGTAAGATCACTTCCAAATACTATGTTTTGAAAATATAAGTTTATCATATAGCAATCATACACAAGAAATAGAATGTTCTTCATAAACAATCAATTTCACTGTATTATTTGCAGGTAAGAGCATGTCATTATTGTATGATAATTTATAGTTTAGAGGGAGTCCTTTTGCAAATAAAAAATTGAGGCTTAAAGAAGCGGACATATGATTTTTAGACAGAAAAAATATAAAATTATTCATTGGAACTAGGTTTTTATTTTGTTCAAGCGGATATTTAGTCACTCTGACTAGGCTTCAGGAAAACTATTAAGCAGGTGGAGGAGAAGAAACCTACAAAAAAGACTTAGTTGGAGTAGATAGAGAGATTAAAAGAAAATTGAGAAAATGGGTTGTCATGAATGCCAACAGAAAATAACATTTCAAGAAGGAAAGAGCAGTCAACATTAGAAAATGACTATCAAGTTAAGGGTACACAACATTCCCTTAACTGTATTCTGACTGTTATCAGTAGAGATGTAAGTTATAATTTTTAACAATTACAAATGTTAATTCAATTACATAATGATACTTTAATAAAATACCATAAAATAATTTAGCTTTCCAAGAAAATTCATCATATTCAAACTTTATGAGGTGTATTTACCCCTATAAACCAAAATTACACCGTTGAAATGGCATAAAAATGTTATGATGGAGCTCCAGAAAAGCAAGCTTATTATTGTTATTATACCTTCTGATAATATACATACTTTTGTGAATCTAAGTATATTTTAAATAAATGTTGCCACTAAATATCTCTGTACAAGACAGTAAGAATTTTAAAATTAACAGGATTAACTCATGTGTGCCTTTCTAAGGGGCTACCAAACTTAAAAGAATGTTTCACATAGTGCAATTATATATATCATAATGATTATGCACAAACCATCACATTAAAGAAGAGTCAAAGAAGAAATGTTGGAAAGTGAGCTCTGAATTCATATGATTATTCCACAGTGATTAGATCTCATGTTAGAGAGCTTTCTCATTAAAACCAGAAGTCAGTGGTCCAGTACATACATACTTTTAAGAGAGGAAAATGCAGTCAGAAAGAGAGAGAAAATGATTGATATGATGTACATATGGAGTCTATTTAAAAACTAATAATATAGTAAAGTCTCCTCAAGTCCTTCTCTGCCTCACTACTCTTATAATTTTCTGCAATTAATGTGTTCTTAAAATTTATGAAAACACAAATCTGGCCAAAAGATATGAAACAGATAAATGAGAGATATCTTCTGCCTAGTACAGGAGAAATATTTAAGGGTGAGTTAATGTCACTGAGAAATTATTTTCTCCTAGTTTAGAAGGGAAGAGAGGCCCACAGAGAACTTTACATAAGAAATAAAAAGTATATCAAGTTTAGGATAGAAGTACCAAAAAAATTAAAAACAAAGGTAACTCTGAATTAGATACAGTTGGATGTTTGATGATATAGTTTCTTCTTTGGCTGGCTTTCAAGTCAGAAGCTTTTTAAGTGGAGTATTTAGGGGTATTAGAAGACTTTCCAAGGGCAAGCCAGTATATTCAGCACAGAAAAATTTCAAGGTGTTGAGTGACATTTTGAAATAGAAACTAAAAACTTCCTTTTTCATATATTAATTTGTTTGGAAAAGATTTCTATAAAGTAAAAAAATACAGAAATTAAATCTTAATGCTAAACTCTACCTCATTTAAACCATAATTAGTACTGACCCATGGATATCTAAATTATTTTTTTAAAAGGCTCTATCCATAACATTGTAAGCTGCATTTGTAGTAAAACTTCATTTTTATAGACACTGAATCCATAGATCGTATACTAATCGAATCATGACTCAATTCAGAAAAAAAGATTTTATACCTAAAACTTTATAGTCACTGGTTATTTAAAAAGGATTGTAATTTTAATTTGTATGTATATGTTTGATGCAAAAATACTTTGGTGATCAAGAAAAGACTTTCAAACACACATTTCTATTGTATTTGAATTACAATTGTGTGAGGGTGGGGCGGAATATAAATATAGTTCAAGCATAAAATAAAATGATATAAATATTCTACCTATTAAAGCATGAGGTCAAATCACTATGATATTTAGATTCTAACAGATATATTTTTAAAAGTGACTTGACAATATTATTTTAAGTTATCAATATTTACAACACAATATACATATGTCAGTGCCGACGCCCACTCAGGAAAATGAAAACCATTCCTAAAATTTTGAAAAGAGGAGAATTTAATATTGTGGGTTGATCACAAAGGTGCTAGAAGGAATCAAAGAGCAAAGGATGAACAGAGTAGGACATTGGAAAAGCAAAAAGAAAAAGTAAAACACAGATATCAAGTGTTACTGATGTGTCAGTTGATTGTATCTGCCAGACATATGCCCCTTGATCAGACCTGGAATTGCCAAAAAGTTGCTGCCCATGCCCTAGCTGCTGGGATCAAGAATCGCCTACTGCCACTGCTGCTGCAGCCACTGAAATAACCATTTAAAGCAGACGGCTCTTCTCTTTCTTTTTCTGTCTGATATCTTCAGTGGTTTCCCTCGGGTGGAAATTATGGAGAAGCCAGATGGCAAAGGAGCCTGGGAAATCTGGTTTGCAGATTCCCATCCCTATAAGGCTCACAGTATATAGCAGAGTAGAAAATGGTATGTATGGGTTTAAGAGAAAACAGGTAATGATCAGTACTGTCTGCAAATTGCGCCCTTTACAATTTTCTAAATGATTGCAAAATTAATATGTCAATTATAAATGTAGAGAGATACATACTTAAAAAATTCCTTTGGGGTTTATATGAAGAAAAAAGCTTGATGGTTATTACAATGGAAGATTTATTTTATATAAAGAACATGACTGGTAGTTTTAGATTTAAAAATAATCTGTTCCTTCAGCCTAATTTTACCTGAGCGTTTCCACCACCTGGAAATTAAATCTCTTCATGCTAACTGATTATCAAATGCTAAATTATATGACAATAATTTTACTCCCCAAGGAAAATAGATCCAACAGTGGAAGAAAGCCAGAACCCAGGAAAATGGAAAAAAAGGAGGAATAAGTGGACTAAATTATAAATCTGTAAAATTAGGATAAAGTACGATACTTAGCATGTAAGTATTAATAGTGATGTTTCCATGTTAAAATATAGCACCATTGAGAGTCCTATCTCTCAATTTCTAAACTTCTAGTATAACACTAGGCTTTTTTTGTCACTGCGCCCACCCACGTGGTTTCATGAGAGTAAAGAATGTTTTTGAAAGCAGACATATAATATTGGAGTATAATAAGATACTATTTAGTAATTATAATGCCAATAATGTCATTTTCTGAGTAAGGAAATGCTCCCAAGACTAAACAGAGTAAATCAGCTGCTTGGGACTACACAGCTTTCCTAATTTTTATGGTTGACACAAAGTTTGGCAATTCTTTAGTTTTACTAGGTAAATGAATTTCTATGATGGGTATTTTAGTTCATCAATGCATTAACAATAGAAAGCATATATTTACCGGGAGGCTATATAAATATTTTATTTTATTATTTTATTTATTTATTTAGAGATGGAGTCCCACTCTGTTGCCCAGGCTGGAGTTCAGTGGCGCAATCTCGGCTTGCTGCAACCTCCGCCTCCTGGGTTCAAGCGACTCTCCTGCCTCAGCCTCCCAAGTAGCTGTGATTACACGCACCCACCACCATACCCGGCTAATTTTTGTATTTTTAGTAGAGACGGGGTTTCGCCATGTTGGCCAGGATGGTCCTGAACTCCTGACCTCAGGTGATCTGCCCGCCTCAGCATCCTAAACTGCTAGAATTACTGGCATGAGCCACTGCGCCCTGCCTATAAATATTTCAAAACATATGCCACTTAACATGTGTTAATCACATGCCATGGTCAAAGTGCTATCGAGGGATGCAAGTGTGAATAAGACATAGACATTGATCATGAAAACATTTTGTTGATGGTCTCTATGTGCTATGCACTGTGCTAGGCACTGGAGATACAAAGATAAATAAAACATGGTTCTTGCCCTTGAAGAGATCTTGTCTTAATGAGAAACACAGAGGTTAAACTAGACACTTATAATACAATGCACTAGGTGCAATGATAGAGAAGCACTAAGAAAGCAACAAGGAAGGTAGAGTAAAGGTAAATTTCCTGAAGGAGGAGAAATATAGCCTGATGACAAAATAACAGGTAGTAATTACCTAGGTAAAGAGGGATTGGCAGAAAGTGAAGGACGTCTACTGACAGACACAAGAGTAGAAGTAAAGGTAGAAAGGTTAGAAACAGCATGGAAAGCAGGCCAAAATTTATGAGAATTTTGCAGCTCTCCAAGCAAAAAGTGATGAGAATCTATCCTACCATACTAATGTTGTGAAGAGAATGAAAGACAGGAAATCAGAGATAAAAAGGAGGTAGGATAAACAGAATTTATTGGCTAAAGTGAGGAGAAGGGAGAAGTCTGGAATAATTCATCGGTTCATAGTACAAATACATAAAAGGGTGGTTGTGTAACTAATTGGGACAGAGATTGCTGAAAAAGATTTAGAGGAGGAGGACAGTTTAGAATAGGGTGAGTTGGATATGTAGCATTCTGAAGCTCACTGTGAAAGTGCCATAGGAGGTATACATTTGGGAGTCAGCAACCTGTGGGTGGTAGTTGAAATCATGAAAGTACATCAGATTGCCAAAAAGAACACATGGAGTAAGAGGATCACTGGGCTAATCTTAGGATGAAACCCAGAGAAAGCTGTCACTTAAGAATTGACAAAATAAGAAGAATTTATGGAAAAAAATAAGAAAGTTTCAAAAAATAAGCTATGACTAGCAATGTCAGAACTATTTGAGATGTTGATGATAAGAACTGCCAAATGTTCACTAGATTGGCCATTTGGGAGTTGTTGGTTACCCAAGCCAGAACTCTTTTGGTAGCATAGTGGGAGAAAAAGCCAGACTGCAAAAGATGATGGAAAAACTTGGATGTGAAAAGGTGAAAATGACATGCATATGTATTATTTTTTCAGAAATTTTAGATGGAGAGGGGAAGAAAGAGATAATAATTGGAAGGGTCATTGGTTTTGGTAGAGTTTTTGTTTGTTTTTGAGTTAAAACAGAGACTTGAGTAAAATTATAAGCTAAGGAAGAAAAAGAAAGAAGGAAAATGTAATATAAGAAAGTCAGTTAATATGTGAAGGATAAATATCCTGGAACAGATTCAACTCCATCAAAAATGATTAAACTGAAAATTGATTTTAATGAGGTAAAGATGTTACTTTGATACTGAATATAATATAATGAGAATGTGTATGTTAATAATAGATAGGCAAGAGAATGGAAAATTGACAAAGATACTTTCTTATTCCTTCAAATTTATTGATAAAAATTGGAGATTAAGTATGTTGACAGTGATGGGGACATGTATTATGTAACAGTCTACAGGAGTGTGGTGAAGATTGAAATAGACATTGAGGAAAGGGAAAGTGACTGCTAAATCAGAACAGATAAAAGAATAGATCAGTGGCACTAAAGACTGAGTGGAGGTTTATATGAAACTGACACTTTTTTATTGCTGCTAGTTTACACAACAGTGTGACTTTCTTCAGCTGAGATTGAGTGCCCAAGTCTAGGAGCAGAGATGAAAATGTTCATATCAAGGTTGAGACACGGTGGATAAACTTGGTAAGGGAATTAAATGAGATGAAAGAAGAGCTAAAATTATTAAGGAAGCATAGCCATGATCAGAGACATAAACTTGGATAAAATTCTGGAAATGTTAATTAGAAGATCAAATGAAGTTGAAAAACAGGTGAAGTATGAGTGAAGAAATGAAAGAGTAGGTTAGAAAGACATAACCAGAGACTGAAATACGAAAGTTCTAGAATTTGACCTTGAGGTTCATGGCAGAGTGTTAGAGAAAACGAAAGAAATGAGTTTAAAATAGCTCAAAATGGAGTGAGGGAGGGAGGGATGAATAGATGAAGCATAGGGGATTTTCAGGGCAATAAAACTATTTTGGATGATACTGTAATGATGGATACACTGCTGACATTATACACTTGTCAAAACCCATAGAAAGAATGAACTCTAATGTAAACTGTACACCCTAGTTAATAATCATGTATTGATATTGGTTCATTGGCCAGGCAAGGTGGCTCATGCCTGTAATCCCAACACTTTGGGAGGCCAAGATGGGAGGATCCCTTGAGGCCAGGAGTTTGACACCAATCTGAGCAACATAGAGAGACCTCCACCTCTAAAAAAATAAACATTAAAAAAAATTAGCTAGACATGGTGGTGCATGGTTCTAGTCCGAGCTGTTGAGGAGGCTGAGGTGGGAGGATCCCTTTAGCTCAAGAGTTTGAGGCTGCAGTGAGCTGTGATAGCACCACCGCACTCTAGCCTGGATGACAGAGTGAGATCCGTCTCCAATAACGATTGTAAGGTTCATTAACTGTAACAAATGTACCTCACCAATGCAACATAGTAATAATAGGGTAAATTATTCACACTTCCTGCTCAATTTTTCTGAAAACCTAAAACTGCTTTAGAAAATAAAATCTATCTGAATCATGACCCAAAATGATTGTTGTAAGGAATATCTACATTGATTCTGAAATCTATTAGGAGGTTGGTCAGTTTTTGTGTGAAGAGAAACATTTAGCCAGGTCTCAAAGTTTTCAGAGAAGGAGAAGAAGATGCTATTGTGAGGTTTGTCTGGTGGAGGTGATGAGACCTCAGAAAGCACATGTAATTGACAACATAAAACAAAACAAAACAAGAATGGAGATAGCATGAATAGAGTCTCATTAATAAATAACAAAAAACAGGTTCCTTGAGTATCTAAGAAAGGCAAAATTCCATGGCCTCTAATAAATAGTGAAAATGATGGAAGAGAATTCCCACGCCATGTCAGCTCAAAACAACTATATTTTTTGCCCAAGCCATGCTCAAGCTCTTGCTCTTTTTCTGTGCCTCCTGTGCTCATCCCCACTCCTATTGTCTAGGATCCTGCACACTGGGTTATTGATGTAGCTAGTCATGACACTTGGCTGATGGAGTTCATTTCAATACCCTAGTAGCTAATGTCAATAGAGCTTTCATTGATTTTCCAGTGTCCTTTAATTCGTTAGGTATTGACCTTTTATTTAAATCCCACATGACCATTCCAAACATTTTCCACACTTTTCAAGCCTCAATTTCTAGTCCCTTCATTTTTTACACCCTTGTCATGTTCAGTTGTTAAACTCTATGGTTTACTGCAAAAGCTGTGAGAATCTAGCGTAAGTCCCTTGTGTTCTTGATATTCAACCTCAAAATCCTTCCATGATTCTCTCATCTTTAGCGACATCAAAGGCATTAGTTATGGATACTGTTGACACATTTAATACCCATGTGAGCCTAAAAGAGTTTTGAATCCTCTCTGAGTCACAATGTCCACATCAGTGGAATGAAGCTATTGTGAAGATGAACCAAGAAAATGAATTCAAGAATGTGTTGCAGGAAAAACAAATAGATCTTGTTGTATTTGTTGACTCAGACAGATTGGTAAAACTTCCTCAGGTTCTGTGTTTTAAAAATGTAACAGATCCAACACATATTTGGAAGGTAGACTGATAGGATTTGCTGTGGGGAAGTGAGAGAAAGACCAAAGCCGAGAATAATGGTTTCCAGCTTCATCCATGTCCCTAAGGAGATATACCTAATGTAAATGTCGAGTTAATGGTTGCAGCACACCAACATGGCACATGTATACATATGTAACAAACCTGCACATTGTGCACATGTACCCTAGAACTTAAAGTATAATAAAAATATATAAAAAAAATTTTAAAAAGACCAAAGCCAACAATCTCTTCTAAACTCATCCCTTTTTAATTTTGTCTTTTCAGCCACAGCAGCAGAAAACGAAAACAAAAACAAAAAAAACAGCCTTTATTTCCATTTTCCCCAGCTCCACTCACTATCTTGTTCCTAGCCACAATTATCTCTTCTCTGGATTGTAGCTGTAGAGGTCCAATTACTCTCCCTTTCCACTCTTGACTGCCTTCAATATACTTTAACACAGCAGCCAGAGTGATCCAGTCATTTTCCTGCTAGAAGACTTTTGATGGGTTTCCATCCCACTCAGAGTAAAAACTGTCCTTAAAATTGTCTACATAATCTGCCCAATCAATTCCCTTTGTGATCTCTTTATCTCTCCCTCTGTCACCATGCTCCAAGCTTATGGTACCCCTTGTACTTCCTTATACTCATTGAACTTGGCCTTTTCAATTTCTGTCTCTCCTATCTGCCTAAAATGATATTTCTCTGTCCACCTCATTTTTTTTTCAGCATTTGCTTAAAGCTTATTAGAGAGGACTGCCATTGCCACCCTCTTCAAAAGAACAACTTCCATCCTTTGTACTACCTATCTCTCTTATTCTGTTTTATTGTTTTTTATAACACTTACAATTATTTTATTATGTACTGACTTGTTCATTTGTCTTCCTCTGGTAAAATGTAAGCTGAAGTTGGTCTGAGATTTCATATATTTGGTTTACTACTGAAGCCTCAATATCTAGAAAATATTTGTACATAAAAGAATGAATGGTGGCCACATGGCATACATTAGGTAATAACACTCCCCTAATTAATAACCATTCAATGGGATCTCATTGCTCTTTAATAAAATCAATTAACCTACTATAGCCTACTAAATTTGGACTTTATATAAAATGTTTTTATCTTTGTTGAAAGACTACACTTTGAGCTTTTGTTCCTATTATTTTAAATATTTTGTCCATTAATTAAACAGCTTGTTATATTCAGCTACTCTCACTGTACTTCAAGTTAATTGAGAATGGTACCATTTATTGGCACAGAAGAAACGAATGAAGGAAATATTTGGCCAGGAGTTGCAGAATGTGGAATCAAAACTACTATTTTAGAAATCAGTAATAATACCCAGATGCTATTCTAAAGCTTTACAGGTATTGACTCCTTACATGCTCTTACTAATTTGATGAAATAGATAGTTAATATGCCCATTATGTAGATTTAAGACATCAAGGCTTAGAGAATTTAAATACCTTGCTCAAGGTCACATAGCCAATAACTGGAAGAACCAGGATATTAGCTTAAATTGTTTGATTCCATTCTCTTAACAACTATGGATATACCTCTTTGGAGCTATCCAAATGGAAAATGAAATAAGTAATCTGATATATGAGTCTGGAGTTCGGGTAAGGATATGGAATGGACGCATGCATTTGAGGCCAGTCTGCATATAGATGAAGTTTAAATTGCCCCTCTACCTTTCTTTATCCCTACTTCTCTTTTATTTTCAGTCTCTTTCAAATTCTTTGCTCCTTCCCCATTTCTTAAAAAAGGTATTCTCTATCTTGAAAATAACCTGCTCATGTATTCTAAGCTAAATTAATTAGGTGTCTTTGGTTGCAAATGACAATCCAGTTGAAGTGAAAAGATAATTTAATTCTCACAAAACTGGCCTATTCAGGGATGAGATCCAGGCTCCTTTCATCAGGCTTTGGTATCGCTTGCTCCATCTCTCAGCTGTGATTTTTTTGTGTGTGTGTTGCCCCAGTTCTCAGGCAGGCTCTCCTCTCTTGGCAGTAAAGTGACTTTTAGTAGCTCTTAGGCTTAGATTTCATCCTCTTATCTATCCCAATATAAACATGGATTCTCTTTTACCTGCAGTTCCAATACAGAGCCTCAGCTTTAACATTCACTGGCTCTGACTATGAAGTATTGTGTTCAAGAGGAGGCAGTGCTCTCAATGCCAGGCCTACACCACTTGCCCAGGTGGAGCACTGAGAGTAGGGGTAGCTACACGCAAAACACCTAGAGCAAGCCTCGGGGAGTAGTGAATCCCAAGGAAAAGTAGGATGCTGTTATCAGAGGAAGGGGAAGTAGATACCAAACAGGAAAAACAAAAGATATCCTTCAGGGGCTTAAAAACAATAGAATAAGTTACAGGAAACTATCAATAGTTACATGTACACAAAAATTTAAATCGACAGTAATACAAAATCATAATGAACTAAATTAAACTACAAACAAAATGCTAGAAAATATTTGTAAGAGTGTAATGGTGACTTGTTTGTGTCACCGCTTCACTGCTACATGAAGTAAAAATCAACAAGAAAATACTAAGACCCCACTGGATAGATATAAAAGATACGAACTTAGAGTTTCAAAAGGAGAAACTAGTAGGCAGTATAAATCCGAAAGCAAATATATTGCAATGGAGAAGGGCAGTTAATAATTTTTTAGAAAGTTAAGTTTATGAAATATGATTGATATATATTTTATTTTACAAAATAATGTAAATGTGTTATATATGCTTGGAATTATTTTATATGTTGTATTTCATAATAAAGTAGAACATCACCAGAATTTGATGACGTACTTGTCATCAATAATAGATTTGACAACACTGCAATTAACACAAAACCCACAAGGAATTTAAAAGCATAGCTTGAAACTGACCAAATAACAACTATACTAGCACTGATATAGAGCTTACTTATTCCTGACACAGTCTCACATACTATGTATTTATTACCTCTCAGTACTCACAATGATAAGTACTACTATTATCTCAATATTGTAGATGATGAAACAGAGAGAGGTGAAGTAACTTGCCCATAGTCACATAGCCAAGTTGTAGAGAATTAATTATTCAAATTTAGGAAGTCTGGCTCCAGCATCCAAGTGCTTAACTCCTTTACCAGTTTCCAGAGAAAAACAGAGTTTTAATATAAGTTTTGTCTGCAAAGCATTTAAATAAACCCAGTTACATGTCAGTGAGAAAAACAATACTCAAACAGTTCAGAGCTGTTTTTTTTAAACCTGCATATTTGAAGAAGGTTCAGATAGGAGTTCAGACAGAGTATGAGTAGAAGACAAAACATAAGATTACATAGAGAAAGATTTGGGGTGAGATGTAAAAGATTTGCATTTCTAAACTTCTCGAAATTCACACTTCTTTCTCAAACACCTGTGTCTTCTTTCCATAAAAAATTAAAACTTTTAGAAAGGACTGCAATATACTCTACAGTCTATATCTCACTTCCCTCTTGCATTTAATCACACTCCATTTAGATGACATTCAGCTTTAATCTGCCTAGACTGCCCATACTCACTTCATTTCTCAACCCTAGCTAAACTTGCACTTTGTCCCATAAAGCTTTCAAACTATTCCCATGTCTTAGTAATCTCGTCCTCTGAGAACACCTATTCCACTTCTTTTCAAATTACTTTTGTGTAATGTTACACATCTATCTATATATATCTACATCTATATCTATAAATGGGCATATATACAATCTCAGGAAGAGAGAACGAGAGAGATGGGGGGAGAGAGAGACCTTCTTTTTGCATAGTCCCTGTTTTGGAAATCAGAAGACTAAGGTTATGTTTACTTTGTATGCCAAGCACACAGCAGAATGCCCTAAATTCATCCATTTATCGGCACATGTTTTTGAATGCATGTTGTATTCTGGGCACTGTGCCTGGCATCATAGATACAAAGGAGTGGAAGATACTGTTCCTCGGCCTTCAAAGATCTCTAAGTGCACACGAAAAACAAATGTGTAGATAAATAATTAAAACACAGTGTGAAAAATGCCATAGGGTAATACATACAGGGTGCCATGGCAACCCAGGGGCCGAATGGCAGCTTCTGCCTGGGGAGTTGAAAAGATTTCACAGAAGAAGAGAAATTTAAGCTAGGTCTTCAGATGAGTAGGAGTATAAGAGGCAACAATAGGGATAATTATAAAAGCATGTTTGCCTTGATAAATAGTTTGCACTTTATCATTTAGCCAGTACAAATTATAAAAGAGTTTTACAAAAGAGAAAAATGTGATTTAACTTACGTTTAAGAAAGATAGCTGAGGTAGGCCTGAGAATGCATTGGAGTGAGGAAGAGAAAAAAACAAATGGCTTTTTCAACAATCTAGGGAGGAATAATGGAATGTCTACATTAAAACAACAGTAACAGGAGACTAACAAAAAGAATGAGTCTGAGGAAAGTTAATATTCTTTATTTTATCTTATTATTATTATACTTTAAGTTTTAGGGTACATGTGCACAATGTGCAGGTTTGTTACATATGTATACATGTGCCATGTTGGTGTGCTGCACCCATTAACTTGTCATTTAGCATTAGGTATATCTCCTAATGCTATCCCTCCCCCCATCCCCCACCCCACAACAGTCCCCGGAGTGTGATGTTCCCCTTCCCGTGTCCATGTGTTCTCATTGTTCAATTCCCACCTATGAGTGAGAATATGCAGTGTTTGGTTTTTTGTCCTTGTGATAGTTTGCTGAGAATGATGGTTTCCAGTTTCATTCATGTCCCTACAAAGGACATGAACTCATCCTTTTTTATGGCTGCATAGTATTCCATGGTGTATATGTGCCACATTTTCTTAATCCAGTCTATCGTTGTTGGACATTTGGGTTGGTTCCAAGTCTTTGCTATTGTGAATAGTGCCGCTATAAACATATGTGTGCATGTGTCTTTGTAGCAGCATGATTTACAATCCTTTGGGTATATACCCAGTAATGTGATGGCTGGGTCAAATGGTATTTCTAGTTCTAGATCCCTGAGGAATCGTCACACTGACTTCCACATTCTATGGCATAATAATAGAAATTGATAACTTGGAGGAGAAAAGAAGGAAGGGTTGAGACTTGGTGAGAAATTTAGCCGAGGAAAATGAGCAGATGGACACTCCACAACAAAAATAGGGGATGCAGAAGGAAGAGCAGATTGGAAAAGGGCAACAGGGACACAGAATTTGGCTATAGGCATTTTGATTTTGTGGTACCTGAGGAACATTCTCATGGAATTGTCTAGGAACAATTAGTCAGTGAGCATCTGGAACCCAAGTGAATAATGTTGAGAATTTCTAAAAGTTTAGGAAACATAGGTATTTCCATCACTTCCATTATAAAAACTTCATTGAGAATGTTGGATTAATAGGAAGATCATGCACAGAATGATTATTTAAGGTCCTAAATTGTTCCACCTGAGCATGGGTAAGGAGAACAGGTGTTAATTATTTTTGCTGCGAGGGGAAATAATTTAAAAACTAGAGGGAGGAGAGGGTTAACTTTGGGAAGAGAGTTCAGAGAACCTGAGAATGTGATGAGTTGTCCCCTTTTCCACCCACACTGGAGAGGGGCATGCCAGGGGCAGTTGGGATGGATCAGGCATTCTTCCCATAAAGTCGAGCCTATCTCTCTATGCCAGCAGAACATGCTGCAGGGAGGCACAATTCCCACCATTCTGACCCACCATTTCCTAGGTAGTCAAACTTAGGGTGGCAAGAACACCTAAGATTCCCACAGTCTAGAGAAGGAGGAAGAGCTGGCAAGGACAAAGGCCAGAGGAAATGGCCTCCTTGTGCAGGGAGAGCCCACCACCCACTGGGATCAGGAGAAGGTCCTGTTATGAGGAGCAACGCTTGTGAATGAAGAAGCGTTCTCAGCTGGGTGCCTGAAAGCCATCAAAAATGTTCCATGATCACACAAAAGAGTCTTACATATTTTCATTACTGCAAACCAGCCTTGAAAATATATGTATGGGCCAAGAAGACTTTGCCCACCGAAGAAGAACCTCCCTGCTACAACACACCTGCCAGTGACTGCCCAGTGATAAATGCTTGCAGGCCTTGTGAAATGAGGAGATAGCTTTGCAAAGGGGAACAGAGTAAAATACGTAAAAAGAAGGGAAGCCCTTATAGAGACTTTAAATTGGACAGTGGCTAAGACTTTCATTCTTACGTGAGATTAAACAAGTAATAATAGACAGATTGAGTTTCCCAGAGTATGTCAGCTGTACACAGGCAGGAAGTTAAAAAAAATACATGTGGTCATAAGAATACATGTTTGCACGTCTGAATGGTAAGTGTTCAAAATCCACTGGATATGCATATAGGATGAAACTAAAATATAGATGTGGGAGATCATACAACCTGTTTGTATATAAGTACAAGAGGAAAACATGGCCAAAAATATTTGTTGTTGATAAGGAAGGATTTTAACACTAACGAAGGAAAAGGATAAAGAGAGATCTGTGAAAGGAAATAAATTATGTAGATGCAAATGACTTAGTGAATGGCTGTAGGAGCAATTTTCTAAATTTGCAGGTGATATTTAATTGGCAGACATTGCAAACAGCAAGGAGCAATTCAATCAGATAAAGAACTTGAATCATTAAGTACTTGGCCTAATAGATGGCAAGCGCAGATAAGTGGTGAATAATAAGTCTGGAATCAAAACTAAAGAACAGAGAGTGAACATTTGCCAAAGGGAATGATACCATCCAGGAATGGCTCTTAGATTTAAGGAGAACTTATAGACAAGGACAAACAAAACTTCAGTAAAATATTACAAATAAAAAGATTTGGTGGGTTACAGCTTATCCAGCTGAAGCTATGATGAGAAAATCTGACAACTTAAGGATAGATAAATCCTGAAATCCACGGTTGGCTATTGAAATTCCATTTGTTACCTAGAATTTCATCTATCCCTGATCATGGTTTGGAGATAAAATTAATGAGTAAGATAACATCCAAGCATATAAGAGGTTACAGATTTGGGTGAGGATACTATAAATAACTTTTAAAGGGCATTTCGGATATGAAATTCTCTATGTTCTATGGGCATAATTGTGAGGTATTGTGTTTAGATTGCTTGGTTATTTTTATTTAACATGCCAGTTCTAGTCTACGTTAGTCTGGAAATTATAAACATAGAGAAATATGCTACAAGTAAAAGAGAATAATAAAAATTTATTATAGCCTAGAAAGGTAGTTGATGCAATATGGAATATATTTCCTCTTTCTCTGTTTTTGCAATGGTGAATACTTTACTAAATGAAAAGGTTAATTTTAATATTAAAGAGAAATAGAAACATCCTTTAGTACAACATTAAAACCACAAATGGAACCTTTAAATATTCACTCACTCTAGCAATCAATGTTCCAACCTCATTTAAAGGATTTTTTTTTAACTTGACATACAAATATTCAGAATGAATATTTGGAAGCAGAGCCACGAGCCATACCTTGAAAGATAACTGCGGACTTACTCTTGCCTGCCATTTGGATACTTCAGATTTCAGTTGTTCTTAGTCTCAATGATCCTGAGTTTTCTTTTTGTAATTTGGTAATTTTGTAATGGCAGGCTTTAAAATGAGTAAAGGTTTTCTTAACTAAGAACAAAAAAAATCCGGAGACCTAACAAGGCTCAGCTGTGTCCAGGTAGGAGGTGACTGCAGTTTGGCTTCAGAGGCTCCCTCTAGCAGTGTGAGGACATCTGAGTGTCTCTCCTACTCATTTTATATTTCATTTGATACTGCACAGAATCACTAGGAGAACAGCCAGAATTGATTTACCTCTCATAGAGACAAACTGTTTCTGGGAGCTAGTTATCTTCTTATTAACAAAGAGCTTACATTCCCCTCCCCTGCAGAGCTCCTAAAACATCTATAATAGCTACATTAAGTGAATTCTACAATGATTGAAAATTTTACTGTAATGAAGATAAAAATTGACTCAATTCTAGTTCCTTTATCCTTGATTTGCATTTGATTGAAATGTGTATTTGCAGTTTGGGCATTTCAGTCAGCGATTGCTTCTGTATTCTTTGCCCATAAGCAGCCTTCAGATGGCCTCTTAGAAAATTGAAGAAGTCTCTACATGACTGGAAAACTCTTTCTGATGGTCTGTTTCTTCAAAGATATAGCATTACCTCTTGGGAATTATAGAAACAATATATTTTTAAGCCTCTTCTAATGCTACTGTGATTTATAACTGGTAACTTTTCCCCCCACTTAGCATTCAATAAGCATTTATTGGGGCCTAATGTGTAGGTGGAATTTTGGAGAATACATAAAGTATAGAACACAGAGTTCTTGTTCTTCAAGAGCTAAGCAGCTCTATAGAGAAGAGAGAGACAGAACGACAGAGACAGAGACAGAGAGAGAGAGAGAAGAGATCAACACATATCCACCACTTGCTTTACTATCTATACTTCAACTTTTGGTGGACTCATCCCATCTTATGGATTCAATTATCATCTATAAGTAGACCACTTCCCCAATTGTTTCTTTAACCCAGACCTCTCACCTGAACTACAGGCTTTTATTTCTCACAATGCCTTCGGCATTTTCCATTTCTAATGGGTACCTCAAACATTAAGTGTTCAAAACTGAATTTCTGATTTCACCCCTTTCCCCCATCCTTGTCTGTTGTAGTGTATAGCAACTCCAATTTTCAAGTTACTCAGTGCAAAACCTTTGAGTTGTCCTTGAATTCTCTTCTCTCTGTCACGCCTTATATACAATGCATCAGCAAATTTGTCTGGCTGTAAATCTGAAATATACCATAAATATAAATACGATCACTTCTCACCACTCGAAAGCCACTATTTTTCTCTCTTTAGGACTATTTCAATGGCCCTTTAACTGCTCACCAAGCTACTGCTCTTTTTCCTATTTCTGTTAAAAAATCTATTTTTAACAGAGCAGCCAAAGTGATTGTTTTAAAATGTCAGATCGTATTACACTCTCCCTATAACCCTCCAATAGTTTTCCTTCAACTCTAATTTAAATAATTCCCTATAATGCCTTATATGTTCAATTATATACATATACACTTACCACCATGTCTGTGAAATCTCTTTCTCCTACTTCCCTAGTATGAGTATTGCTTAGGTATAAATCAGAACTCAGAAAAATAAGAGTAAGAATTAAAAAGGACATATGTGCTGAAAAAAATAGAGCAATGAATAAATACTGGGGAAGTAATTAGAAGGAAGAGATTATACAGAAACCATAAGGCAAAAAGTTAATCAAATTTATCAAGCATATTATAGGGGACATGGCCAACTCCACAATTTGTTCACCTATAATCTCAGGCAAGCTATTTACCTTGTCTGAGTCTTAGATTTGGCCTCAGCGAAAGGAAAGTGGTGATACATCATGAGCAGGGTTGCAGCACAGCTGGCATAAATGGAGGTTTATCCCACACATGTGGGCTGAAAATATTAGAACCCAAGCTACCAAGGTCAGAGTGCCTGGTTAAGAGCTTCATATGGAAAAAAAACCTTTAAGTCAATGACAAAATGGGAGAGACTTTTTTTTTTCAGGCAGTATATAGCCAAGAATCTATTCCTTGAATGCTGGAATTGAAGGTTATATAAAAGCACTTATTACTACCAAATTGCAAAGAACAAGCAGAGCAAGTAAGTTGAGAGAGAGAGAGAGAGAGATCTTTCTTGGAGAACATTTTTGGAAAATGACTGTGGGCAAAGCAATGTGAAAATATTTACGGAGACAGAAGACTACGAAGATAAAATACCTATATCAAGAAGTTTATATTGAAATTGAGAATATAAAACAGATATTATGGGATAAGTCCCATAGGAGAGATACAGAAAAACAGAGAAATGAAGGATAACTGTAAACTCTAGGGAGGCAATGTCACAAACTCAGGTGAAAATACATTAGAAAAGGAAAACTAGGTATTTTTCAGTATATATAATCAGGCTGGAAGATAAAAGCTGGTTCAGAGACTAGTGAAAACAAATCAGGCTGGAAGATAAAAGCTGGTTCAGAGACTAGTGAAAACTAAATTGTTCCTATAAGGACTTTAAAGGGAGATCAGCATGTGAGTTGACTTGGAGGCCTGCTAAAGAGGGAGCTAGGTGAAGAAATAGCACGTGGTTTCTGAGAAACAGTGTAGCAATAAGACTTATCACACATAAACTAAACTAATCATGATGTTTTTGTCACTATTGTGCTGTCAGAGAAAAAAATCTATTGAAATAATGAAACATACTAATTTTGAGAAACATCAGTGTGGCAAAACCCAAGAAACACTTTTCAAATGAATATACTCAAATTGCAAGATCAAACATCTATTAATTATAATAGGTAAGAAAAAGGAAACATTCAAAAAAGTCCTTCAAAGCGAAAATATGTAAATTAGAGTAACTTCATAATCAATAAACACTTATTGAGCATCTATTCATGTGCTATCACTGTGTTAAAAATACAAAAGTGACAAAAATAATTATTGCTCAAAATTCTGTGCAGTATTTAGAAAGATTGGGTAGGGATAAACGTGTGTTTCTCTAAGATTACATTACATTATGATAAGGTTTATGGAAAAAATGTACATACCTGTGTATATGTAAAAATAGAAAAGAGTCTAAAAGAACTTTTTCAATCTCAAAACAGTGTTTACATATGAGGAAATGTAGTGATGACTGTTAATTGTTTATAAATATCTGTTCTCTCCTTTCTTAGTAATACAGCTCCTGAATCATAACAGCCAGATACAGACTTCCCACAATATGAATTTCCCAGTTTCTCTCCTTAGCTAGTGTGGTCGTGTGACTAAATTGTAGCCAATGATATTTAAGCAGAAATATCATGTGATGCCTCTGAGAAATGTTCTTGAAGGAAGGATTTTTATTCTTATTCTTATCTTCCTCCTTTCTTCTGGCTGGAATGTTAGTAGGATGACTTGTGTTCAAGCAGCCCTCTAAAGACATGAATTGGAAGCTATGTACTGAGGAGCACAGAGCAACAAGAGAAAATAAGTAAAATAAGTTTGGTTCTTAACTCTGGAAGCGTGATAAACCTGGGACAGTCAGCCAGGGAACTTCTTCCATGTTATTTTTAAGCCAGTGATATTTTGGGCGTTTCTTTTACCTGCAGGAAGAAAATAGGCTGATTTTATATAATTTGACCCTTTAAAAACTAGAATATATTCATACATAGTTTTTACAGTTCAGTGTTTAAACTTATTTATTTTTCATCTTAGTTTTGCTTCCCTATGTTTTATAAATGGTAAACTTATTAGCCATTCTGTGGTATATAAAAGTTTCACTTTTATGTTTTGTTTTTATATTGGCCCAACTTCCATGTTCAGCTAAATACACTAACATAACTTAAATTACTGCATTTCATTGGGAATCCAAGTTAGAAAATTCCTTTTCCCACATTTTTAATACCTAAAACTTGGGAAATGAATAACATTATAAGTACGTGAAAATAATATTCACTGACTTATCATGTGTAAGCCCTGTCGAAATATTTGTTTTCTACTGAGCTTGGAAGATATTTTAAAATTATTCCATTAAAGAAATTTTTAAAATTTTTGAAATATCTATTTACTTAACATGTTGAAGAAAACATAAGCATCTACCTTGACCTTCCACTTTTTAGATCTCATATGATATGACAAATAAATAGAAAATTAGAGGAAATTTTACCAACAGTACTCTAAATTAAGTAAGGGTACCCTCCATGAACCAGGAATTGGCAGATTTCAAAAAAGCACACTCCTAAGAAAGTGCTGTTTTTCACGTGACCCTGACAAAATCCATTAATTGTCCTAATTTGGAAGGGTACAAACTGCAGAAAAGAGCAGGGTATGAGCTCAGCAGGAAGCATAATATTTCATTGCCAAGTTGCTGTTGTGGCTCAGTAGCAGCACTTCTGTTATCTTCTGCATGGCTCCTCACTCTTCAGCAAGCAAATTAGGACTCATTCACATGGTGATGCAGGGTTCCTGGCACAGCAAGATAGATGGCAAGCCATTGTGCCAGCCCTCCAATGCTCTGTTTGTATCACATTGCTTTTCTCCCGTTGATCAAAGCAAGTTCCTGGCTAATCCCAGAGTTAAAGGATAGGGAAATAGACTGCACCAATTGTTGGAAGAGCTGAACAGTACATTGCAAAGGGGCAGGAATACCAGAATAGGAAGAACTTTGTGGCTATCTTATGTAATCTGCCGTGCTGATCAGTTAGACTAATAAACCAAGAGAAAAAATGAAGGATAATAAATTCAAATACCTAATAGAGATCAGGCTGTTAAGGTATAAAAGTAAAGTTGGGTATAGTACCTATGCACACAATGTGCTTGAATTGTGAGAGCTAAAGTGAATTGAAGATCTCATGAACTTTCCAAGGGGGCACTGTCTCTCAAATTCAACAAGTTGCTTGAAACAGACTCCAACAATTTTCACATGAAATTGTAAGTTTGAATTTCTATGTAGACTCTACTAATTTTGAATTCTGGCTGAAGTATTTTAAAACTGTGGTTGAACATAACCACATCTGTAAGTTACTTATGAATCATGGACCATCAACAGGTGAGTTTTGATAGAGAAGACTGAAAGGATAACATTTTACAACTTTATTAAATATAATATAAATAGTACAATTAATATATATTTTATATAAATTTGTGTCCTATAGACAGTGAAGACCCATAGGTTAATTACAAAAATTGATAATACATCATGTGCCCCCAACTCCAAAATTTATATACAACATAAGTAATACCTAACAAATTACCAGATTAAAATACAATAAAATTAAGATGAATAACATTTTAAACAAAGACAAAATCTCAAACCACTTGGAAGTAAAAACAGCAAATGAGCAAAAACTCTCACACACTGTTCCTAGAGCAAAGAGGAAATAAAAACTAAAAGTATACACTATTTAGAAAATAATGATAACAAAAGCACTACATGTAAATTGTTTTTAAAACTTTGCTTACAGAAACGTGTTCATCTTTAAACTCTACTTAATTACTAAATTAAAATAATGAATCAAGCCTTCAACTCAATAAACAAAATATGAAGCCATTAAAGCTTGAGTTAAAATGCATTAAAATCTGTATTTTAGAATTCATAAATCAATAGGGTTAATTGAAGGGAAAAAACAGTTCTTTGAAAAGATATAAAACAAAAACAAGCCTTGGGCATGTCTGGTTTTGGAAAATGAAATGCATAAATAAAAGTATCAAAAAAATGTGTACACCACAATTAAGAAAAATTTTCACAAGCATGATGGAACAGTAAGTACAACTTTATCCTAATTATTTGAAAGAAACGTATGACATGAATTATTATCAAGGAAAACATCCCATCATTAAAATTGACCCAAGAAGAAATAGAAGACAATTAAATATATGTCCAATATGACAAAAAATGTAATTTGTTTACAAACAAACTAATAATGTTATCTCCTGCCTGTTTTCTTAATTTCAGGAAAGAGTAGGCCAAATGATTAAGACATTTCATAAAAGTTACCCAATTAATTCTGAAGAGCTAGAGTAATTCCCAAAAGAATGGCTGAAAATGAAATCACATACAAAAAAAGAAAAAACATTCAATATCACTTTAGTAGTGGTAATAAAAATACTTATTAAGTGATAATTGAATTCTTTTACAAAATTCTTTTGGATATGAATATCCAAAAATCTTAAATGTCCTTTCATATTTAATCCATCAGCATATTAGAATATAGTAAAGTATTACCAAACAGGGTTTATTACAGAATGAGCTTCATTCAACCAAAAGATAACAGGAGAATCTTTGGCAAAATATCTAATAGTAAGCAAAGTTGGAGACATGGATTAGATAATAATATTAAATCATCATGTGTTCTAAAAATGAAAGAATGGTATTAAAAAATCAAAGGAAAGGGGGAAAGTAGGGGAAAATAGGATATCATAATGCACTTTAGGGAATAAGTGGAAGTAACAGATTTTATTTAAAATTTTCAAAACGTTAACTGGAAAAAAAGGAGTAAAGGCATAATAAAATTTTTAAATATTGAGGTTAAAAACTATAATAAAAGTGCAAATCTTTCTAGATAGTAAAAGAAAAACATACCAAAGAAAACATGCTACATAGAAAAACACAGTAAATATAACAAAATCTACACAATAATAAATAACATAAAGAATAGATTAAATAAGATACATTTTTGGGATATGGATCAAACACTACACCCTCATAATATGCCATTTTCTCAAGCATACATGGAACATTGACAAAAGTCAATCATATATTGATTGGCCTCAAAGAAAACACTATTAAGTTCCATTTAAGTACTTTATTACAAATAGTGTTCCCTCATCAAAATACAATAAAACTAGAAATTTAGAAGAATAGTAAGAGAAGGCTTTTCACCTGAAATTAAGAAATCATCATGTTAAACAACTGTAGAAAAGAGAAAAAGAAACAAAAATTATCTTTAAAATTAGTGGTAATAAAAATACTATATATCAGAATCTGTAAAGGATACTTAAAGGCGTAATTAGTAGTCTTGGCCCTCCCCTCCCCTTCCCTTCCCTTCCCTTCCCTTCCCTTCCCTTCCCTTCCCCTTCCCTTCCTTCTTGTCTTCTTTCCTTCCTTCTTCTCCATCTCCCTCCTATTTTTCCTCCTTCCCTTTTTCTTCCACCCTTTCTTCCTTCCTTTAGCATTTCTTCAATCCTTACTTTCTCCCAAGCAAACCTGGAATCTTTACATTGTAATATTATTTAAAGGCCAAATAAAATCAAATAATATTTAAGAAAACTATCAAGAAATTTCAAATATTTACAAAAATTTATTCTCTTGAAGAGCAAGAGAAGGAAACAGTTTAGTAAGTTAGATAGACAGAAGTAGACCTAGTACTTGTGAAATGTGTGCCAAAACTCTTCAGTAACTATTTTCCTTCTGCTTTCTGTAGAAAATATTTAAAGTTGAAATGAAAGCATTTCCTGAAGTGATACATGAATTACTACAAGCAATATGTACAAAACATGAAAAACAGAGGTGATATTTAGTTTGGAATTGTCATATTCAAAATCAGAAATAAAATTTTCATTCTGATAGAGCAGTGAGTTTGATTTTATTCTCAGATTAAATTACAGAATGGATTATTAATCAGATGTGTTTTAGATGATTAAAATAGCAGTTCATGTTTTTGATAGCATTAGCTATTCAGGATCAAATGAATATCTGATTAAATATGTATTTTGAGTTCAATAATGCCTTTTACAAAGCACTTTAAACCCTATAGACAAACGTGGCTTGATGGCAGTGTAGTAAGGAATATTTATAGGTGATTGAAAAGCTATATCTAAAGTGTTAACTAGTGAGCTATCATCAAAGTGCATAGAACTTTAGAGGCATATTGCCATACTTTGAACTTGCCAATGTATGTTTCATCAATACTCTACTAGTAATGTGAATGAAGAATTAAAGGCTTGCTCCTCAACTTCTGAATGGCTCAAACCTGGTAAAATAAAGTTGACATAATGAATGAGAAGTATAGATTACAGTAGATGTGAAAAATACAAAAGAACCAAAGAATGAAATTAAAGAGACAAATATAAAATCTAACATTTGCTTCAATTGCATAAGACTATGTGGGCTATTAGTTTGATAGTGTTTATTTTAAAAATATTTTTAAAATTTTATTTGACCTTAAATTTAGCACAAGGCAGTATTAAAAATCACCTAATAAAAATGATACAGCCTCCAATTTTATTTAAAAAGTATATAATTTATATCAATTAAGGAAACTGATTATTTAGACTGTGTTCACAGGAGAATGACAAGTATTTTGAGGGACAGAAAATCATATCTTTGGAAAAAGTTTGAAAGCTTGTCATAGGGCAGATCTATTTAGATTGATAACATAATGTATGGATGACAAAACTAAAACATCTAATAAAGAGTACAGGGAAGCAGGTATTGATTCATTATAAAATCAAAGTTTTATAATAATTAGAATATTTCAAATGCAAAATTTTCATCTTAGAAAAAGCAACTGGACTTGGTGTAATGTTAAAATAATGCATGTGAAACACATGACACTTGGTATATAGTAAGCACTAACTAAATGCATGCTATTAATCTTACCAATATAATGTTCTTAGCATTATATTCAAGAATAAATTAGATCTTTAGTTGTTACATATAATCATTTATTTTAGATTAAATTTAGAGTAAATGTATTTCAATTTCTCTAAGCTTCTAAGATACAGTGATTATATTGCTTATTAGTCATGCTCCATTGTATCATCCATCCATCTCCTTCTCATGACTTGAGAGAATGCAAATCTTGTATCTTCTCTCAAGGAAAATATTATGACTATATAATTAAAATAATTTTAAAAATGTATTTATATTCCAGTTTTAGTGCTAGTCCTAATCAAAATTTAAATAATCATTTTACATTAAATATTTGACATATAATATTTTGTAATATATTGAATTTTCTATAGTAGATGCCTAATTATCTTAGCTATTTGCAAATAATGTAAGTGTAAATATACTGATAAATCAAGAACCTTATTTTAATTATTGACATAATTATTCAGGATATTAATCTTTTATCATTGCTATAAAACAGTCAATTTTCATATTGCCATTTTCTTTTTATTATTTAAATACCTCTCTCTGTTGGGAATGCAGACAAAAAGATGGAAGAGATTTATAATAATTAGGTAATATAAGTTTAGTAGGGGCTCCATCTTTATTTATTCATATATTCATAGCAAGTATTTATTGACCATGAATTCTATGCCAGAAAATGTGATATGTAATTTTTTTAAAAGTCACAATCCTTGTTTTCATGGAGCTTATGGCCTAGTGGAGGAGTCAAACATTATTGAAAAGATCATATAAACATATGTAAGATTACAGCTGTCATAGTGGCTAGGAAAGTGAGGGATGTAAACTTCTGATAGTGTAAACAAATTATTGTTCCAATCAAAGAGATAGTGGATAGCTTCCCTGCGAAAATGAAAATCAAGCTGACATATAGATATAAATGAGTGTTTACCTGAAGTTTCAGGAGGGTCAATCCAGACTGTGGGAGCAGCATGTACAAAGACCATGCATCAGGAAGAACTGCTGGAAGGGAAAATGGTACAGTATGAATATGTTGAAGCAGGTTGGGGATAGCCTACGTAAAGGTGTGTAGACCATGTTTTTAATCTTTCTCCTAAGAGCCATGCAAATTCATTGAAAATTTTTGAAGTGTGGCAGGAGACAGGATCAGATTTGCTCTATAGAAAGACTACTTTGGCTACAATAGGGAGACTGAAGAGGAAGAAAGGTAGATTTCAGGTAGTCTTACAAGGAGCTGGAGCCTAGGAAAACAATGAAAGCTGGAAATAGTAGAGAAATGAATGGATATTAGGATGCTCAGGAGGTAAAATCAATAGTGATAGATTTGATAGGGGGCATAGGCTGGAGAAGATAATGAAGCTAACAAGTTTTATGACTTATGTAAAAAGACACCATTCATTAAAGCAAGAGATGTTAGAAGAGGACTGGTTGAATATCATAAGTATGATATTGGCCATGTTAAATGTTAAATTTGAGGTATTTTTAAGTCATTTAGTAGAAATGTCAATTATGTAGTTGAATAAATCAGTCTGGACCCCAGAGCTCAGATACACATCTGGAAATAATACATTTGTAAATTGTGTGTAGATGGGGACAATAGCAGTAATGAACACAGACGGAATTGCCTAGGCAGAAGAGCTCAAATGAGAAAAGGATGTAGGCCCAAGTCCAGAGAACTGCTAACATGAGCTTGAAAAAGGAACTGAGAAAGAGGTGTATGTTATGTCATGAAATTCAAGGGAAAGTTGTGTTTGTGATGGAGGGAGAAATCATCAATGCTAAATGTCAAGAGACCTGATCAGATGAGCTTTGAAGTATATCCACTACGTTCAACAATACAATAATTAAGAAGTACTTTTTCCATGAGGAATAGGGTATCCAACAATATGGGGAAAAAAGAGTTTTCTCAGAGTGACTGGGATATATAAAAATGGAGAGAAAATGTGGTAATGTGGAGTAACCAGAGAGTAGAGGGAAGGGCTCAATCTCTTTGATTTCATTTTAACAAGAAACAAATAATCTTTTAATGGGAAATCTAGTTAATAGGATGATGTTGAATGCATGAGACAGGAACTTAAGTATCTGAAATAGAGAGAGATTGATACATTTAATGATGGAAGGTTAGCCTTAGGAAAGGGGACAGCTCCTGTATTGTGGAAGCAGATAAATAGAGTAGACTGGGTATGGGCTATAGGTTGAAACACAGAAATAAGTATGATTTTTAATCTCCCATCTTCTATGTTCTCTATATAATAACAGTAGGATTAAAGATGTGACAAGTCGTTGTAAAAAGTGGACAAGTGAGTTGACCAAATACATAAAAACCTAAGAAGGGTAAGAATAAATAATTCTCTTTGGTTATTTCTGGTTATGTTGTTTATTGATATTTAGGAAGTTTTAGAACTGTCTTTCTGAATTAGTGGTCCTTGGCCTTTTTTTTTTATTATACTTTAAGTTTTAGGGTACATGTGCACAATGTGCAGGTTAGTTACATATGTATACATGTGCCAAGTTGGTGTGCTGCACCCAGTAACTCGTCATTTAACATTAGATATATCTCCAAATGCTATCCCTCCCCCTCCCCCCACCCCACAACAGGCCCCGGTGTGTGATGTTCGCCTTCCTGTGTCCATGTGTTCTCATTGTTCAATTCCCACCTATGAGTGAGAACATGCGGTGTTTGGTTTTCTGTCCTTGCTTGGCCTTTTTTTAAATTTTGCTTCAGTGCAGCACCTCTAATATAAGAAAGGACTACCACATACTCATTATCCATTACAGTGTTCTGCTGTATCATTGATTCTGAAGGATGGAGTGAAGCACCTCTTTAGGAAGACTATACAAAACTCAGAGATGGGAAAGAGAGAGAGAGAGAGAGAGAGCGTATTTGTTAGAGAAAGTTCATTATATGATTCTGATATGCCTCCCAGAGGGAGGCTAGAAATTTCTCCTTGAAAATAGAATAGCCAAGTGTTGAAAATAGACCAGAATTTAGGAATTTGTTTATAGATATATGACAAGTAATTGTTAAATTTAATAAATAGTGTAGCACATACAAATAATCAGCTCCCTTTTCCTAAATAAAAAACTTTAGATATTTTTATTCTATTTTAAAAATTCACTTCGTGATATTTAAAAGTATCCATTATTAAAATCAGTAACCATTCCAATTTATAATCATTTAAAAGTAAAACATATAATTATTTATTAGAAAAATATTTATGAACATTTTATAAATATTATCAACATGTTGTCAGTAAATTTCTCCTCAGGTGGAATTTTCTGACTTTGGATGAGTCATTAAATGCTTTGGGTCACTAGTGATCAATTAGTAAATTACTGATCCATAGTACTTTAATGGCCTGAAAAAGTAAATGCATCTTCTGAGCACCTAATTGAATCTTAGAGAGTTATTTATTCATCATTAAAATCAAGATAAATGAGTCAGCTCACAATAATGAAACTGAACAGTTACATTCATTTCACAAATAGATTAAACTAAAGCTCAGAAAATACAGGACAAGGGAGTTAAACATCCAGGTTAGATTTTCCATCTGAAAAGACCCAATTCCCAATATCTTGCTATAAAAATTAAATGCATATATGAGTTTGAAAGCAATATTTTTCTGCAAGTTCATTTTCATATAGTGTTATTAAGTTTAATACCATTCAGTTAATAATTGTAGATCCATGGTACATATACTAATATGGTCTTGTTATAATGTAAATAGTACAGTTTAAACAGCAAAATTTCACACTGTTTTAATATAAAAAATTTCCTAGAACCAATTACCCTGAGTGCCTACTATATGGTTCATTTGGAAAATGAATGATAGCTGCAATATGGTAAAATGATTATGAGCACAGCCTTCGGAATAAGTAAAACATAGCTTTAATATCTGACTTCTGTACTTACTAACTGAGATCTGAACAAGTTACTTAAACTTCTAAGGTTTAGTTTCTCCACTTATGAAATGGAGAGGAAAACACATAATTCATAGTTCATTGTAAGGACTAAGTAAAAAAAAATACTTAAAAACTTAGCACAGGGCCTAGCAACAAATATATATGAACTCGGTACACACAGACATACAAACACATACCCACACTGCTTAACTTTAGCTAGAATATTTTTAAAAGCATTATTAGTTTGAGACTAGATTCATCCAAGTTGGTTTAGCATTCTACTAGGGATGTTACTTTTCATATCTTTCTTTGTTTTTGTTTCCAAAAGCTATAAACACAAGTTTTATCTTCTTTCCTGAAACAATTAAAAGGAAAATATGAGAAAATGTTCAAAAAATAATTTACTAGTGTTTGTGTTTGTCTGGAAGGGTCATCCTGCAGCTTTAATCACAGCTGAAGATCATTATTTCAAAAAAGACACATCTTTTAGATATTTAAATATGTATTATCATATTATGCAGTTTAAATGTGAAGTCATCTACCCTCTGCTTTACTGAGATTCTGTTACGTTTTAAATAAATAGTAAATGCTGTAGTTAAGAGTGCTATCACTGAGAATCTAAGAAGACACATTAGAAAGGGATTGTTACTCCAAGAAGAATTCTCTTTCCTTAATCATTAATTTTTCATTAAAATATTTCTGAAGTTTATACAATACAATCATAGTAGTGACCTTTGGCATATGACACCTTAGTGCTATAAAAACTCTAACAAATCTGTTTAGAGCCCAATAATATAAATTTCTATGAAGAGAAATATAAACCAATGGTAAAATGCCATGTTGAAGTTTCTAAATAGCCCACCTAGTAATTTACATGTTAAGAACATATTGAATATCTTGGGAACATGTTCCTAGAAAGGATTCTCCATTATAAGCTTTTCCTTTACTGTTAATGATTGCTTTGATAAAATGACCCACGAAAAAAGACAATTTTCTCCCTGTGTTATCTGTGTCTGAAATATTCTTCACTGATTTTACAATGTGCTGATAATATGAACAAGGTAATTTGTCTGACTCTGGTGGGGCAAGATTTTCAGTAAGAAATGCAAAATTCACACATAGCTCTTCTGTAAGAAGTCTTTGCAGTGTTTCAGTTTATATAAAAAGATTTATATTGCCTGAGGCATCTATTTTTTTTTCCTCGAGGCAAGCTGAAGTGGCACAAATGAAATTGTTTTTCACACTGTTAATGTATTCCTTTCTCTTTCAATTTCTCAGAGAGCCGACATAGGGATTTCTGCTTTAACCATCACTCCAGATCGTGAAAATGTGGTGGACTTTACAACACGTTACATGGACTACTCAGTGGGGGTACTACTTCGAAGGGCTGAAAAGACAGTGGATATGTTTGCCTGTCTTGCACCATTTGATCTCTCTCTATGGGCTTGCATTGCTGGCACAGTCCTTCTGGTGGGTCTACTGGTCTACCTCTTGAACTGGCTTAATCCCCCACGATTACAAATGGGATCAATGACGTCTACTACTCTCTACAACTCCATGTGGTTTGTGTATGGATCTTTTGTACAACAAGGTAAGGAGCAAAAGTACATTCTAGTATTTAAAAAAATAGAATGTGATGTTTCCAAAGCCATGTATTCAGTTAATAAGGTTCTGTATCTGACATCAATAAGTGTTCTAAAGGGTACTCACAGAAATGCTCAGAAAAGAACATTTGCTACTTCCTCCTAGTGGATCTCAGACACACCAAGTTTCCAGCAATAATGGTTCATTGTCTTTTGATGTAAGTTTAATTTCATCAACAAAGGCAAATGTGAATGTCAAAGGTAAAGCTCACAGAAAACATCAAAATCAGATTTTCCTCTCCAAACTCTGACTTTCTGAGAAATAGCCTTACAAGGATGAAATTACTTATTAACAGAGAAGGTACTATTTAATTATTTACATATGTAAGAAATGTTAGGACTTGTTCTTTGTTCAGAGACATTATTTCATGCATTAAAAATATTGACATTGAAAAGACTTTGGGTAATTTGAGACTGATGAGAAATTTTGTGTTTTATCTTTTACTTTGATATGTAATCTTTACTGGTGATTTAACTTACAATTTCACTATTTTCTAAAGAATGTCATTGCTCTGTTATTTAATATCCAATCTGCCCAACTCTTTAAACTTGTCCGATTAATTATTTGGCTCTCACTGTTTCAAAATAGAATAATATTTATTGCATTCCTTACTTGAGACTATTGCCTCATAGAGAATGAAATAGTAAGAAAATTGATAGTCTCTTGCAAGCTCTACACATATATTGAAGAGGAGGATGTTTGCTACAATGGAGACATTATACTTTTGTGCTAATATTTACAACTCTCAATAACATCTTTCTTTTCATTCCTATTTTCTGTTGGACCTTCCACTTAACTTCATTTTTCTATTCTAATTTAATCAAAGATTAGTCTAGAACCTTCATCTGACTTGCTAACTTCTAATCTAGCCCTTAAACCTTTTGTAAGCATGCTTTTCCCTCCACCTTTCCATATCCAGGGCTCTAAGCTTACCTGTTACTGTATATTTTTCACAGACACTTTTAGTTCATTCATTAATAATTAACTCAGTAAATATTTAATCCACACTATCTAAGTAGAACTTTGCGAAGCACTGAGTGTATGATGGTGAGCAAGAGGGTCTTTGCCATCATTGCGCCACAACAGAAGTCTAATGAGACACAAACATGTAAACACAGGATTACAATTGTGGGTAGAAAATTCTGTGGTAGGATAAGCATAGACTGTTAGGAGATCATAGGTGTAGAAGTGCTTAATATATGTTAATGTCACAGAGAAGGCTTTTTAAAGTAACACTTTATACAGAGAGACAGAGTTAACTATGGAAAGTGCTTCTTGAGGAAGTTGAATGGAGAAAAGGAGACATAAATGGTTAGGACGGAATTTCAGACCAAGAAGTGAGAGAGAAATTAAGATAGTCCAAGCAGAGAGGATCTAGTAAAGATGAGGCTGAAGCTACATTTGTTATTATAAGGAGTTTGAACTGATCCTTGAAATGATCAGATATTTAAAGATAGTAAATGGGAAAATACAGATTCAAATTTTACTCTAGAAACATTCTGGTTATAATGTGGAGAATAGATTGAAAAAAGGCAATGTGAAAAGTGAGACAAATTAGAAGACTATTACAATAACTGAGCAAAGAGTTGATGTGGCTTGCTCAAAGGTAAGGTAGCTTTGGGAGTCAAGAGGAGAGTATTGATGAAATGGAATCAACAGGCTTTGATTACCTATAGTGTGGTGTGGGGGTCAGTACTGAAGAAAAAAGGAGATAAAGTTTTATCCTAGGTTTTTGAATAGAAAATTATGTATATTGGATGTGGATCTCATTTACTGAAAAAATAAAACAGAAAAAACAGATATGACAGGAGAGATGATACATTCATTCTGCTGCACATTGAGTTTGAGCTATCCGTGAAACATCCAAAAGAGTATTACTAATGTGTGCTTAGTGGTTTGATATATTTGTCAGATGCACAGAAGAGGCATCTGGACTTAATATATATTTAGGAGATATTGGAATGTAGGAAATTTTGAAGACATGGGAGTTAATGAGATCACACAGAGTAGTTGCTCTTAATTGCAAACTCCTGATTGAGGACCACTGGCCCATACAAAGCCTAGGACAGAGCTCTAAGGAAAGGAATGGATAGAGGAGCACTCAGTGGTGCCTGATAAGGAGTGACTATAAATGCACAAGTGAAAATCAGAGCAGCTAGTAGTATACATTTGGTTGACTGTGTTAAACCTTTCAAAGAATCAAATGAAATTAAGGCTTGAAAGGTTTTTGTTGGATTTAACAATACATTTATTATTGAAGCAAAAAAGGCTTGTCTTTGCCCTATGATGTCTGAGGTTTCAGCTAGACAATTCAGAGGCCAGAGGCTAAAATCATCCAAAGGCTTGTTCATTTCACTCACATGTCTGGTAGTTGATGCAGTCTGTGGGCTAGTGGCCTCAGCTTTTTCTCCATTTGGGCCTCTCCATGAGGTCACTTTGCATGGGATAGTTTGACTTTCTCACAGCATGGTAGTTGCTTTCTCCACAGAGAGCATCCCAATTAAAGAAGAATTTTATGTTCCAGGTTGGGAGTCATAAACTTGTGTGATGGTGTGAATTCCTCTTGCAGAGAACATCCTGGATGTACTCACCTCATGGGTTTTTATGAGAATTTATTAAAGAATGGTTAAAATTGTGAAGTTCTTAGATATAACTTATATAAGTGTCACATAAGTGTTTACTAAATAAATAAAACAATGAATTAGACTCAGCGGCAGATAATTGACATATGTAAAAAAGGGATAACAAGACAAATGATTGTAGATCATTTTGATGTAGATAATGATTGAAATAGTAGATCATGGGGTACATGGAGAACTAGAAAGAGAAGGACCAAGAATGCGAATGTAAAGAAGAGTAAGAGTAGAAATTGATAGAGTAGGCCTGGCGTGGTGGCACATGCCATCACTTTGGGAGGCCGAGGCAGGCGGATCACCTGAGGTCAGGAGTTCGAGACCAGCCCGGCCAACATGGTGAAACACCATCTCTGCTAAAAATACAAAAAAATGCCAGGCATAGTGGTGGGCGCCTGTAATCCCAGCTACTCAGGAGGCTGAGGCTGGAGAATTGCTTGAACCCAGGAGGGGGAGGTTGCAGTGAGCCGAGATTGTGCCATTGCACTCCAGCTGGGATGACAAGAGTGAAACTCCATCTCAAAAAAAAAAAAAAAAAAAAAAAAAAGATAGAGTAGTTAGGAGAGAGTAGTAGAGGTCTCAATAAGATTACAGAAAAAGAGTGAAAACATAATTATAAATGAGTTTGGAGCCTGTATTTATAAAATAGGACATCTAAGCCTAATTTTTTTTGAAATGTAATAGAGGAGAACATGTTGTAGGTATGTGGATACAAATTCCAGATGTTAAGATTTGGTGAAGGACTTCAAAGCTGATCAAGGAACTGAGAGATGAAAGGGTTACGTGAGCCAGCTGTAATGATGGCTTGGATTAGACTGGAGAAAAAGAAATTGAGCCATGTGTCAAAGTTGTGAATAAATAAGGAAGGATGACAAGGATGTTGATAGATATGAGCATTGACCAGAAATAGGAGGTGACATACCTAGATATAATTAACCTCTGTTTTCATCTTACTTCTTCCAATTTATTCAATTTTTCAGTGCATGATTTCAACAACTGCCAATATGCTGATGACTCCCAGATCTACATCATCTATTCTTGAACTTCAGATTTGTATATTCAACTGTTACCTAGGCAACTCTCTGACTATACCAGAGGCACCATAAATTTGAACATGCCAAAAATGGAATTCATTTTAGAATTTGAACCTTCTTAGCCTCTCACATTCTCTATTCCAGCTGATCCAACACCAATCATTCAGACTCATGTTAGAAACTCTGAAAATAGTTTTCATTTCTTCCTCTTTCTCATCTTGTATATCCAACCATAATCAAGTCCTGTCAATTTTACCTACTAAATATTTCTAGAAGTGGAAATCTCTTCTTATCTAGAAAGATTAGCCTAGATTGTCACCTAGATTGAGGCTACCTCATTTTTCACCTGAACTATAGGAGTCTCATAAGTCTTTCTTCTTCCAGTGTTGTCTCCTGCAAATATACGATTCACATACTTGCATATATACCCAAGTTATCCATGCCATGGAAAGATAAACACATAATTCCCATTCTTCAGTTATTTTCTTGGCTTCCCAATGCCCACAGTTTAGAAGTCTGAGTTCTTCAGAGCATAAACAATATTCCATCACCTGGCTCCTGTCCAATGCTCAGTTCTCATCTCTTACCATTCGTGCCTCACATTTAATTGCCCAGTTACTCCAAACTTACGGTTTGACCATAAGACAAGACTCTTTCCTAACTCTTCACCTTTGTATCTGCTCTTTCCAATTCCTTGAGTGCCTTTGTTACCAACCTGATTAGACTCTACTCCCACTCTCTGTCTTTATACAGCAAGTTCCTATTCATCCTCTAATTTTTTTGCTTTTATTTCTCTACTTTCAAGAAGTCTTTCCTGGGATTGAGAACCATCTTCTATACTCCTCAACATGTATTTGTCATAGTACTTACCAACCATAGTGTAATTCCTTTTTTTAAACATGTCTCCACCTGAGTCCTTTGAATATAAGATAGTGTACTATTTAATCTGTGTAGTCTCTTTGCTTATAGTTAAGTGCCTTGTACATGTTAGGCATTTAATAAATTCATATTGATAAATTTAATGAATGGATGCTAAATACTTAACTAAATAAAGCATGGAGGTTAGCTGCAATATTTTGTTTATTAAATTATAGTCTCAAATAAAACACTAAAATTATCCACAAATGACTTAAAACTCACTAAACCAAAAAGAAATTTATCTGTAATGTCCCCACTGAGTTGTTGTAAGAAACTAAGAGGAGTTTATAAGTAAGGCATCCTCTTGGTTGAAGCCTCATTTGTGAAGATGTTGACATACTTATGAATTGGCTTTCTGAATTCTTCCTCCAAGTGACCAAATTTCAATAAGTTTTGGAGCACACCCAGGAAAAAAAGATAAATAGAATTACCCATATGGTTAGCATGCTTTTCTAGTTCTATAAACATGCAACAGATAACAAAAGTTATAAATATGTTAAATACCTTTCTATCCCACTGCTCCCTTAAATGAGTTGCACAGCCTGTAGGTTGATTGTACATTTATACAAATTTATAATGACAGATAATGCTGAATCGCATATGATTAGCTACTTCATCTTTGAAAAGCTGCTATTCTTCCACTTGCTAACAATGAAAAGGTGAATTCATTAAAAGATACTGAGAGCATCTTTATGCTCTGATTAAAAATAAATGAAGAAAAGGCTTATAAACCGTATGAAAAAGAGAATAAATCAATGACAGTGTCCATGTATAGGCAATTGACTTGGAACTGGTGATATTTCCAATAAAAATACAGTCTTTTAAGAGGAAGTACAGCTGTTATTTCAGAATTGCAGTCTTCATTGAGCCACTATACCAGATTGAATAGGGATAAAGAGGCATTTCATGTGTTATCAGACAGATTTCTAAAAAAAGAGTTCACGGACAGCTAAAAGCAGAAAAATGTTAAATATATGTGAGTTGTTTACTAATCCTGACATTTTAAAAAATCTGTAACTTCAAAGCATTCTGGAAAAATAGCTCAGGGAATCCAACTGTGCAAAAGCAGTATGGTCCATTATAGAGATAAACTCAGTACATCTGTTTGGCTGGAACATTAAGAGCTTGTGAATTAGGTTGTAAAATGCACGAATGAGAGACCAATTTTATACAAGTTTTGTTGTCATTTTATGTCCTCCGTTATCTCCATGTCTACATACATCTCCTTTCAATTAATATTCTTAAGTGAAACTGGATTTGATTTTTAGAAGTCTCTTATGTTTAGTTTATTGGCAGTGACTCTATCATCTGGTCTCCAGAGGACTTCAATGACTTTGCAAATGTAGTTGTATGTAATTTGCTTTCTGTTTACATGCAAAGGGAAATTTTAGAATTATCTTCAGATGTTTGTGTCTGATTATGGGAAATAGAAATATTTATAGTCATGTAAAATATTTGAAGCAACCACATATATGTTTATTTAGCAGCAAGCATTTATTAAGCACCAACAATGTGCCAGGAACATGAGTAGCAAAAGGAAAATAAGGAATAACTCTTAACTAGGGTTTAATAAATATTTCACGAGTATACTATGTGCCATGCCTGGCCTATGTGCTTTGAGTATGATGCTAAATAAGAAAAACAGTTCTTGCAGGAGTGTTCAACATCACGCCGATGGATCTTAACCAAATTGAGATCAAAATAAACCATTTCTGATGAGAGGAGCAGCCAGAATTATTGAAAAGAATAAAGAAGGAAAATTCCTTTGGTAGTTTTCTTAAAGATCAAATAGCTCCACAGATGCTAGTGATGAATAGAAAGGGAGCCTTTAGGAGTGTTAGAAATACTGAAAATAATTTGATGCTGTTGCACAAGAGTTAACATAAGAGACAACCCACTGATTTTGAAATCCCAAGACAATTTTTGGAAGAAAATAAAGAGTTCTTCCTACTGTCAGATGGATCACAGTATTATACAGAATCCAACTTTCTCATATCCACAAAAAGAAGAGTCAGACATTCTTTTCTATTGAATTAGGCAACAGAAGAGATTGTTGATGGGAGACCATCTCTTTAAAACTTTGCACAGAAGGATAACTCAAAAAGACATCAATTTTAATAGTGTAGATATCAAATATATGAAACTTACCAATGTCCTATTTACAAACTCTCAAAGGATTCAAGCCTTGGAATGCAGTAGCTAAAGCCATTTCTTTATATTGTTATCTAATATTTCACATTCAATTTGAATATAATAAAAATGACATTGACTAGCTCTGTTGTTTACTGACCCTAGTGAACAGAGGAAAAATGAGAGTAATTCCCCATGACAGGTTAACTCGACTACAAAGACAGGTTTTTTTCTACATTGTGTTCTTACAGGTATTAAATTAAAACAGCTCTCCATAATTTTTATTTAGGCTCAAACAACATCTCTGTTGTTGTTAATTATGATTGGCAGTCCTTAACAAAGGGACCAAAATGCATTCTGAGTGCTGTCACATCCACTTGAGAATTGCCCCATGCTGATTTAAAACATGACGAGGTGCCCATTTTCTTTCTTTTTATCGCACAATTCTTCACAAATAATAAAAAAAAAAGTTGAACTTTCATGCTGAAAGTGAATGTTCAAATTCTACCAATAGTGAAGAGTAATTTGTGTACTAGAAAACAGTGCCATGATTTTAAGCTGTGAATGCATTGGTTTACATTCCTAATGAACTGTGATGAACTCCTAAGCAATTATGCTATGAACTATATGCATACTATATGGCCCTGAAAATTATTTAGCTTGATACCGACTCCTCATGACGTGAGTCAGAAAATTCTTTCTCATGCTCAACTGGGCTTTTGAAGAGTTAAAAGAAATCAAAGAACATGAGGCAGAAATCATATTTCTACTTATAAAACAAGAACTAGTACAATCAACATCTTCTTTTTTTTTTATTATTATACTTTAAGTTTTAGGGTACATGTGCACATTGTGCAGGTTAGTTACATATGTATACATGTGCCATGCTGGTGCGCTGCACCCACCAACTCGTCATCCAGCATTAGGTATATCTTCCAATGCTATCCCTCCCCCCTCCCCCCTCCCCACCACAGTCCCCAGAGTATGATATTCCCCTTCCTGTGTCCATGTGATCTCATTGTTCAATTCCCACCTATGAGTGAGAATATGCGGTGTTTGGTTTTTTGTTCTTGCGATAGTTTACTGAGAATGATGGTTTCCAATTTCATCCATGTCCCTACAAAGGATATGAACTCATCATTTTTTATGGCTGCATAGTATTCCATGGTGTATATGTGCCACATTTTCTTAATCCAGTCTATCATTGTTGGACATTTGGGTTGGTTCCAAGTCTTTGCTATTGTGAATAATGCCGCAATAAACATACGTGTGCATGTGTCTTTATAGCAGCATGATTTATAGTCATTTGGGTATATACCCAGTAATGGGATGGCTGGGTCAAATGGTATTTCTAGTTCTAGATCCCTGAGGAATCGCCACACTGACTTCCACAATGGTTGAACTAGTTGACAGTCCCACCAACAGTGTAAAAGTGTTCCTATTTCTCCACATCCTCTCCAGCACCTGTTGTTTCCTGACTTTTGAATGATTGCCATTCTAACTGGTGTGAGATGATATCTCATAGTGGTTTTGATTTGCATTTCTCTGATGGCCAGTGATGGTGAGCATTTTTTCATGTGTTTTTTGGCTGCATAAATGTCTTCTTTTGAGAAGTGCCTGTTCATGTCCTTCGCCCACTTTTTGATGGGGTTGTTTGTTTTTTTCTTGTAAATTTGTTTGAGTTCACTGTAGATTCTGGATATTAGCCCTTTGTCAGATGAGTAGGTTGCGAAAATTTTCTCCCATGTTGTAGGTTGCCTATTCACTCTGATGGTAGTTTCTTTTGCTGTGCAGAAGCTCTTTCGTTTAATTAGATCCCATTTGTCAATTTTGGCTTTTGTTGCCATTGCTTTTGGTGTTTTGGACATGAAGTCCTTGCCCACGCCTATGTCCTGAATGGTAATGCCTAGGTTTTCTTCTAGGGTTTTTATGGTTTTAGGTCTAACGTTTAAATCTTTAATCCATCTTGAATTGATTTTTGTATAAGGTGTAAGGAAGGGATCCAGTTTCAGCTTTCTACATATGGCTAGCCAGTTTTCCCAGCACCATTTATTAAATAGGGAATCCTTTCCCCATTGCTTGTTTTTCTCAGGTTTGTCAAAGATCAGATAGTTGTAGGTAAGCGGCGTTATTTCTGAGGGCTCTGTTCTGTTCCATTGATCTATATTTCTGTTTTGGTACCAGTACCATGCTGTTTTGGTTACTGTAGCCTTGTAGTATAGTTTGAAGTCAGGTAGTGTGATGCCTCCAGCTTTGTTCTTTTGGCTTAGGATTGACTTGGCGATGCGGGCTCTCTTTTGGTTCCATATGAACTTTAAAGTAGTTTTTTCCAATTCTGTGAAGAAAGTCATTGGTAGCTTGATGGGGATGGCATTGAATCTGTAAATTACCTTGGGCAGTATGGCCATTTTCACGATATTGATTCTTCCTACCCATGAGCAAGGAATGTTCTTCCATTTGTTTGTATCCTCTTTTATTTCCTTGAGCAGTGGTTTGTAGTTCTCCTTGAAGAGGTGCTTCACATCCCTTGTAAGTTGGATTCCTAGGTATTTTATTCTCTTTGAAGCAATTGTGAATGGGAGTTCACTCATGATTTGGCTCTCTGTTTGTCTGTTGTTGGTGTATAAGAATGCTTGTGATTTTTGTACATTGATTTTGTATCCTGAGACTTTGCTGAAGTTGCTTATCAGCTTAAGGAGATTTTGGGCTGAGACGATGGGGTTTTCTAGATAAACAATCATGTCGTCTGCAAACAGGAACAATTTGACTTCCTCTTTTCCTAATTGAATACCCTTTATTTCCTTCTCCTGCCTGATTGCCCTGGCCAGAACTTCCAACACTATGTTGAATAGGAGCGGTGAGAGAGGGCATCCCTGTCTCATGCCAGTTTTCAAAGGGAATGCTTCCAGTTTTTGCCCATTCAGTATGATATTGGCTGTGGGTTTGTCATAGATAGCTCTTATTATTTTGAAATATGTCCCATCAATACCTAATTTATTGAGAGTTTTTAGCATGAAGGGTTGTTGAATTTTGTCAAAGGCTTTTTCTGCATCTATTGAGATAATCATGTGGTTTTTGTCTTTGGCTCTGTTTATATGCTGGATTACATTTATTGATTTGCGTATGTTGAACCAGCCTTGCATCCCAGGGATGAAGCCCACTTGATCATGGTGGATAAGCTTTTTGATGTGCTGCTGGATTCGGTTTGCCAGTATTTTATTGAGGATTTTTGCATCAATGTTCATCAAGGATATTGGTCTAAAATTCTCTTTTTTGGTTGTGTCTCTGCCAGGCTTTGGTATCAGAATGATGCTGGCCTCATAAAATGAGTTAGGGAGGATTCCCTCTTTTTCTATTGATTGGAATAGTTTCAGAAGGAATGGTACCAGTTCCTCCTTGTACCTCTGGTAGAATTCGGCTGTGAATCCATCTGGTCCTGGACTCTTTTTTGTTGGTAAACTATTGATTATTGCCACAATTTCAGCTCCTGTTATTGGTCTATTCAGAGATTCAACTTCTTCCTGGTTTAGTCTTGGGAGAATGTATGTGTCGAGGAATGTATCCATTTCTTCTAGATTTTCTAGTTTATTTGCGTAGAGGTGTTTGTAGTATTCTCTGATGGTAGTTTGTATTTCTGTGGGATCGGTGGTGATATCGCCTTTATCATTTTTTATTGCGTCTATTTGATTCTTCTCTCTTTTTTTCTTTATTAGTCTTGCTAGCGGTCTATCAATTTTGTTGATCCTTTCAAAAAACCAGCTCCTGGATTCATTAATTTTTTGAAGGGTTTTTTGTGTCTCTATTTCCTTCAGTTCTGCTCTGATTTTAGTTATTTCTTGCCTTCTGCTAGCTTTTGAATGTGTTCGCTCTTGCTTTTCTGGTTCTTTTAATTGTGATGTTAGGGTGTCAATTTTGGATCTTTCCTGCTTTCTCTTGTGGGCATTTAGTGCTATAAATTTCCCTCTGCACACTGCTTTGAATGCGTCCCAGAGATTCTGGTATGTTGTGTCTTTGTTCTCGTTGGTTTCAAAGAACATCTTTATTTCTGCCTTCATTTTGTTATGTACCCAGTAGTCATTCAGGAGCAGGTTGTTCAGTTTCCATGTAGTTGAGCGGCTTTGAGTGAGATTCTTAATCCTGAGTTCTAGTTTGATTGCACTGTGGTCTGAGAGATAGTTTGTTATAATTTCTGTTCTTTTACATTTGCTGAGGAGAGCTTTACTTCCAACTATGTGGTCAATTTTGGAATAGGTGTGGTGTGGTGCTGAAAAAAATGTATATTCTGTTGATTTGGGGTGGAGAGTTCTGTAGATGTCTATTAGGTCCGCTTGGTGCAGAGCTGAGTTCAATTCCTGGGTATCCTTGTTGACTTTCTGTCTCGTTGATCTGTCTAATGTTGACAGTGGGGTGTTAAAGTCTCCCATTATTAATGTGTGGGAGTCTAAGTCTCTTTGTAGGTCACTCAGGACTTGCTTTATGAATCTGGGTGCTCCTGTATTGGGTGCATAAATATTTAGGATAGTTAGCTCCTCTTGTTGAATTGATCCCTTTACCGTTTTGTAATGGCCTTCTTTGTCTCTTTTGATCTTTGTTGGTTTAAAGTCTGTTTTATCAGAGACTAGGATTGCAACCCCTGCCTTTTTTTGTTTTCCATTTGCTTGGTAGATCTTCCTCCATCCTTTTATTTTGAGCCCATGTGTGTCTCTGCACGTGAGATGGGTTTCCTGAATACAGCACACTGATGGGTCTTGATTCTTTATCCAACTTGCCAGTCTGTGTCTTTTAATTGGAGAATTTAGTCCATTTACATTTAAAGTTAATATTGTTATGTGTGAATTTGATCCTGTCATTATGATGTTAGCTGGTGATTTTGCTCGTTAGTTGATGCAGTTTCTTCCTAGTCTTGATGGTCTTTACATTTTGGCATGATTTTGCAGCGGCTGATACCGGTTGTTCCTTTCCATGTTTAGCGCTTCCTTCAGGAGCTCTTTTAGGGCAGGCCTGGTGGTGACAAAATCGGTCAGCATTTGCTTGTCTGTAAAGTATTTTATTTCTCCTTCACTTATGAAGCTTAGTTTGGCTGGATATGAAATTCTGGGTTGAAAATTCTTTTCTTTAAGAATGTTGAATATTGGCCCCCACTCTCTTCTGGCTTGTAGGGTTTCTGCCGAGAGATCCGCTGTTAGTCTGATGGGCTTCCCTTTGAGGGTAACCCGACCTTTCTGTCTGGCTGCCCTTAACATTTTTTCCTTCATTTCAACTTTGGTGAATCTGACAATTATGTGTCTTGGAGTTGCTCTTCTCGAGGAGTATCTTTGTGGCGTTCTCTGTATTTCCTGAATCTGAACGTTGGCCTGCCTTGCTAGATTGGGGAAGTTCTCCTGGATAATATCCTGCAGAGTGTTTTCCAACTTGGTTTCATTCTCCGCATCACTTTCAGGTACACCAATCAGACGTAGATTTGGTCTTTTCACATAGTCCCATATTTCTTGGAGGCTTTGCTCATTTCTTTTTATTCTTTTTTCTCTAGACTTCCCTTCTCGCTTCGTTTCATTCATTTCATCTTCCATTGCTGATACCCTTTCTTCCAGTTGATCGCATACGCTCCTGAGGCTTCTGCATTCTTCACGTAGTTCTCGAGCCTTGGTTTTCAGCTCCATCAGCTCCTTTAAGCACTTCTCTGTATTGGTTATTCTAGTTATACATTCTTCTAAATTTTTTTCAAAGTTTTCAACTTCTTTGCCTTTGGTTTGAATGTCCTCCCGTAGCTCAGAGTAATTTGATCGTCTGAAGCCTTCTTCTCTCAGCCCGTCAAAATCATTCTCCATCCAGCTTTGTTCCGTTGCTGGTGAGGAACTGCGTTCCTTTGGAGGAGGAGAGGTGCTCTGCATTTTAGAGTTTCCTGTTTTTCTGTTCTGTTTTTTCCCCATCTTTGTGGTTTTATCTACTTTTGGTCTTTGATGATGGTGATGTACAGATGGGTTTTCGGTGTGGATGTCCTTTCTGTTTGTTAGTTTTCCTTCTAACAGACAGGACCCTCAGCTGCAGGTCTGTTGGAATACCCGGCCGTGTGAGGTGTCAGTGTGCCCCTGCTGGGGGGTGCCTCCCAGTTAGGCTGCTCGGGGGTCAGGGGTCAGGGACCCACTTGAGGAGGCAGTCTGCCCGTTCTCAGATCTCCAGCTGTGTGCTGGGAGAACCACTGCTCTCTTCAAAGCTGTCAGACAGGGACATTTAAGTCTGCAGAGGTTACTGCTGTCTTTTTGTTTGTCTGTGCCCTGCCCCCAGAGGTGGAGCCTACAGAGGCAGGCAGGCCTCCTTGAGCTGTGGTGGGCTCCACCCAGTTCGAGCTTCCCAGCTGCTTTGTTTACCCAAGCAAGCCTGGGCAATGGCGGGCGCCCCTCCCCCAGCCTCGCTGCCGCCTTGCAGTTTGATCTCAGACTGCTGTGCTAGCAATCAGCGAGATTCCGAGGGCGTAGGACCCTCCGAGCCAGGTGTGGGATATAGTCTCGTGGTGCGCCGTTTTTTAAGCCGGTCTGAAACGCGCAATATTCGGGTGGGAGTGACCCGAGTTTTCCAGGTGCGTCCGTCACCCCTTTCTTTGACTCGGAAAGGGAACTCCCCGACCCCTTGCGCTTCCCAGGTGAGGCAATGCCTCGCCCTGCTTCCTCAGGCACGGTGTACGCACCCACTGGCCTGCGCCCACTGTCTGGCACTCCCTAGTGAGATGAACCCGGTACCTCAGATGGAAATGCAGAAATCACCGTCTTCTGCGTCGCTCACGCTGGGAGCTGTAGACCGGAGCTGTTCCTATTCGGCCATCTTGGCTCCTCCACCCAATCAACATCTTCTTTGACTCCTTTGAACTACCTGTGAATATGTTCCATAATTAAAATTACTATTTTAGTATTTAACAAAAGAAAGAATCTGTTTCCTAAGAGACACTAAAAAATTGAAGGGTGATTTTGAGAAAATATTTTTAAATCTAAATTTAAGTGATAGAACAAGCAGGTGCTGGCTGGGCGTGGTGGCTCACGCCTGTAATCCCAGCACTTTGGGAGGCCAAGGTGGGTGGATCACATCCTGGCTAACACGGTGAAACCCTGTCTCTACTAAAAAATACAAAAAATTAGCCAGGCGTGGTGGCGGGCACCTGTAGTCTCAGCTACTCGGGAGGCTGAGGCAGGAGAATGGCGTGAACCTGGGAGGCGGAGCTTGCAGTGAGCCGAGATTGTGCCACTGCACTCCAGCCTGGGCGACACAGCAAGACTCCATCTCAAAAACAAAAACAAAAACAAGCAGGTGCTATAGATTCTTTAAAATCGTATCGTCTGAAATCTGAGTAGAACTCAGTGTTTTTACAGTACCATATTACAATTTTTTCAGCTTAAGTAGTAAAAATGGGAACAAACATCCTCAACATAAATTTATCCTAAAGCTGATTTAGGATTGGTCTAAGTTAAAGTATTGGGCTCAAGGGAAAGCAGGTGGTGGTAGAGAACATCATTTAAATTATTTAGAATATAAATTTGAAAATTCAATTTCTGTTTGACATGCCCAAACCTGAATCCATTTCCCCCTTTGTCTATGAATATGTAATTAGAGGTTTAATAATGATGGCTATATTTTTTAAAGCATGGGAAACTGACCAGAGCCTTCAAAAACAAAGTCAACATGTTTTGAAAATTAAGACTGTTAGCATTTAGCCTAGCTCTAGAATGCATCCTTAAAACCCAATTATCATGGACATAATTCTGTATTTAAAAAACCCATCTTCAACTTTAAAAAATTGTTTTTCATAAAGTCCTTGTGACATTTTGTTAAATACCCTTGAAAGTGGTACAAGCTTTACTTGATTGTTTTTCACATTTATAAGGCAGAAAAATTCAATGTTTAATAGAGAAGTATAAATACACATTATGTATCTCATTATATATATCAATGTCACTAGTGAACTACATTTTTATGGCAATTTTTTTCTTTTTTGTGTCAAAATTTAACAAAAGATAAATGCATGACCCACCAATGTACTGTAGACACATAAAATTGTTCTTTGATTTTGACTGTGCCCAAAATTTATAGAGTCTCTTTATATTTACAGCTCTTTATCTTAGACTCCAAATTAACAATCCATTTGGGATTGCTGCACAGTGTATTCTATCTGCTTCAGTTGTTTTCTAGCAGTTAGTGTTTATATCCGTTTAGGACTTTAGCATGTCCTAAAAGTATATCTTCTGCCTTTACTATTTTAAATTCTTCATTCTCTAGTAAACACCAACTTGGATATGAAACAAGAATTATTTAACTAGTCACAGAGGTGAATAAGACAGCATGATGGCTGTTTTCATGGAGCTTAGAATACACAAGTGACACAAACTAGGAAGCATGCAGCTCCATCATAGAATCACAATTGTCATGCTGAGGAAACACAAGACACCACGAACATGGAATTCACAGATATCCTGCTATTAACGTACTGCAACTGGGTCAAATACATACTAAGTTGTGATACTGAAAGAGAGGAACACAGACCATGAGCCAATTTTTTACCTAGTCACAAAGGAAGAAAGAAATTGTTCAAATAACTCACTTGATCTTTGCTTCAATAGAGTGTCAGATTATTTAAAATTTTCTTTTATCTATAAAAATGTAAGATTCAGTAACATAAATATCTAACTAAACTACTATTTTCATGTCTTTGTGTTTCCTTAAGAGACAGCTCAGTTTACACTCCTGTTTTTTACCACTTACTAGCTATGTGACATTTGACAAGTTTTTTAACCTCTAGGTGACTCAGTTCACCAGATAATAATTACTGACTTCATCAGGTGTTTGAGAAAATTAAAAGAACTCATGGATATAAAACTATTAGAACTGTATTCATGACACAAAATCGGCACAGAACATTATAGTTATTATTTCCTCACTGTTTCCAAAGGCCACGGCAAGAGATAGAATCAGCCATATTGTTTAATCCTTCAATATTCATCATTAACTTCCATAAAATAAGCATTAGTTTAAAAAAGCATAGTGTAATCAAGCATAAGGAAATATATTAGGAAAACTTGTTTAGCTAATGAAAATGTTTATAGTAAAAGCCATATGCTAATAAACTCACAATAACTTTATGTCATTCAAGTAAATAAGAAAAACTACAAAAACATTTTTCCCTATTTAAGCATGTCATTACTACATGTTTTTATAATAGACTATAGCCAGGAATACAACAAATTAATGAACCCAAATTGAGTGGAATTATAAGTTGTGATTCAAGATGTTTGCAATTTACATAGTAAATTCTTTGGGGCTCATAAAGACTTAGGTTTTGGGGGGATTAATGTCCTATAAAAACAGTATACTTAGGGTTTTGTTTTGGGAATTATATCTTGAGATCTGCAACTAAAATAGCACAATATTAAGTATAAACATTACAGGAAGGCTAATTTCTAAACTAAGCAATGTTCACAAACTGCCACTGATGGCAGTCTGAAACCATATGGGCTTTTTCCAGCTAAAATGATGATGATGCTGCTGAAATTTCATTTTTTATTTTGATGTTCTCATAGTATTGATGCAGGGCAGGCAAGCCCCAAAGTGGAGCTTAGCCTGCTGGGTTCTTGGCTTTGCTCAGGAAAGAATTCAAGGGCAAGACAGAGGTAGAAGAAAACAGCTTTATTGAAGAGGCAGTGTTGTTACAGCTCCATGACTGCCCCTGTAAAGCAGGGCTACCCTATGGGCAAAGAGTAGCAGCTCAGGGCAGTTTTGCAGTCATATTTATAACCCACTTTTAATTGCATGCAGATTAGGGGGCAGTTTATGCAGAAATTTCTAGGAAAGGGGTAGTAACTTTTGGATCATTGGGTCATTACCATGGAAAGGGGCAGTAACTCCCGAGTGTTGCCATGGCAGTGGTAAATTGACTTGACAGGCTGGTGGGCATGTCTGATTACAAGCTGCTTCTGCCCTGGCCCTGTTTTAGCCAGTGCCCAATCTGGTTCACTGTCTGAGCCCTGCCTCTGGAATTGAATCCCACCTCCTACCTCAGTATCAATACTAAAAACTAAAATGTTTTATAATTTTAAAATATGTTAATAACTATTTGATAGTTTAATATGTTAATGAAACTGAAAGCAGTCTTGTCAATTATATAGAAACATAACCTATGTTAAATATAGATTGAAAGAAAGCCTTTAAGCTTAACAGAATTACTGAACTCTGGTTTCATTGTAAACTTAAATGTAATACATATTGTAAATACCTATGAAATACAATTTAACATGTAAGAAAGATATAAAGAATCTTGCTAAGTATCTATTCCCACTATTTTATGTTATTGCAACACTAAAATATACCATGCCAGATCTGAAAACAAATTCTCAGTAACCAGTGAAATTTGTTTCTTTGATCTGAGAAAATCAAAGTTCATGATAGTATTCTGAGTTCAGTTTGAAGTGAAGAACATGCCATGCCAGATTGCAAAAGTTGGTTCTGGATTTAAACCATCTTTGACATTATTTAATATAAACAATCTGAAAATAATTTATACTATTAAAATTATTGAAAAGGAAAATTATCTTTAGATTTTTTTCCAAATATTGTTTTAATACCGATTTTGCTGAGAACAATGACCAAGTTCCTAAATCAGCAACCAATTTTTGCCTAAAGTAATTTTTAAGAAGTCTGTATTTTATATAAAGTTGATTCAAACTTTGTTGGCTTTTAAATTTTGAAATAGTATGACTTCTTCACATAATTATCTACAAAGCTATAAGGAATTGTTGATGGCATTCTCTTCTAACTTAGATCCTCTTTGATATCATTATAGTCTCTTCTAAATATAAAAGTCATTTTGCTATATCAGCAGGGACTGTCTACAAGTACCACGCTTCTGTGCTATTGTTGTACTGATTAAAGGGTTAAGGCCACTGGCTTTTAGTCCTCTGCCTTACATCACCACCCAAGGAGTGCTATAATCCTCTAGAAATGCATTGCCTGCAGTGTGGCACTGCTTAATAAATCACTCCATCTTATTTATCTTTCTCTTGACATATAGCTAGCAGCAGGAACCATTATCCTATGACAATGTTAAGTTCTATTGACATTTTCTCTTAATTAACTACACTAATTTTTACATTGGAAACAAACTTCCTTTATTTAATGCTATCTTAAACAAAGGAAGTGTTAAACTTGTCATACCTGCATCATCGTAACATGTTTTGAAATAAGTGAAATGTCTTTGTTACCTTTCCAGAAGACCAGTTTATTCTGCTGAGAAAACAAGCTTGTACTTATAGAATCATATTGCATCATTTCTTCTAAAGTCATTAGACATCTTAATAATATATAAGAGCCCCAAAATATATGTCTGAATTCCTCTGTGATTTGAACAAATCAGTTCAAATGGTTCAGTCATTTGAACAAATTTTATGTATAGTTTCATAAATTGAGAAAAGCATTTTTTTCAGATTAAGCATGTCTTATGTATCTTAGAACCAAGCATTTTGGGTCTAAATTAAAGATCATTCAACACTTAGTGTATGTAATGTGCCAGGCACTATTCAAGCTGTTGGGGCTGTATTCATGAGAAAAACACACATATATTCATGCCTTCATGGAGCTCATCTTCTAGTAGAGGGAGACTGGCAACAAATAACAGCCATAATAAATAAATAAATAAATAAACTACATATATCAGAACTCAAATGCTATAGAAGGAGTAGTTCAGAGTAAGGAGAATTGGAAGTATGTATGGAACTGTTACAATTTTCAATTTGTTGCAGTAAGCCTCTTTGAGAATTTGATATTGAACAAAATCCTGAAGGATAGGAAGGAATATACTTTATAGATAGATATCTGGAGGAAAGATGATCAGGTATAGGGAAGTTCAAAATGCAAAGGTTCTGCTTGAAGAGGCCAGAAGGATAGTTTAGTAGGAGGTGAGGACAGAGAGGTCCATGAGTTCAGATGAGATTGACCTTTGTAGACTTTCACATTTACTCTGAGAGGAATGGAGAATTATGGAGTACTTTAAGCAGAGAAGTGACAGGACAAACATTAAGACAAATATATGTAATTGTAATGGAAGGCATTGACAAACTTTTCTAGAGCTATTCTATTTTCCACATCTGGCATATTTGAGGATTTAATATTTGTTTCAAAAAATGTAGATTTGTATCTAAAGGAGTCATGATTATATTTTATAGGTATACAAATGTATACATATTTAGGTAGATATATGCTGGTTGCAAAATATACCCAGCCATCGTACATTTTAAAAAACTTTAACTCCAAGATCTAGCCATAATGTTTTCTACTCTGCAGATCAGACACATATGGTTATCCATTTTGCAACACATGTTAACAAGTAAATCAAGAGATACGTCTCATTCCCAGCTGTATTTGTGGTGATGACTCCTGAAGAAGGCCATTCTTTTCTGATAAATCTTCCCTGGTGCTTTTGGTAGAGAAGGTACAGAGAGAAAGCAAAAGTACAGGCATTCTCAGTTTATTTTTTTCTTCTCAATCAACCAAGTTTCTTTCTGGGAAGAATAAATGCTATTTCACAAAATCAGTTTACCAGTTTACTTGAAATGTATTTGGTAAGAAATATACATATATATGGTAAAAAATTCTTTGCTACATCAAATCAATCTACTAATAATGCCTTTCAGAGTAGAATTAAATAAGGCTTTCTTTTTAGAAAATTCTTCCTGAAAAGAAATTAAATTGAATGTTTTTATTATTTTTATTTATTTAAAATGTATATATACCTTCTGTTTATCCATAAAGATCTTAAAATCTGCTAACATTCATAATAGCAGTGCATTCTTTTGCTTCACTCACAGAAAAAAAAAATGAATAACCTTCTATCTCCAATCTTCCTTACCAAGGCCAACTCTTTCCATTTAAAAATTTCTTGATTTTTAAATTTGCAGTCATTTGGCCACAAAAGGCCATCTGGAGTATAAGATTAAATAGACACTAGGTTCAACCACAGTAGGAATCTGTAAACTCAGCATTATCCTCCAGAAAACCTTCCTTTGAAAATGAGGTACAGTTCTTCTATTAGGGCTGCACTTAATCTCTAAGCTATCGGAAAACAAGGTCAGATCTTCTGTTGACACAGGAAATAGTGCAACCAGTCCCCTGTAGTTATTGCAAATAGTTGTATAGATTAGTGACGTTTCTGAAAAACTAAATATTTTTAAATGGGTCTTTAATATTCAGTCCTCCAAATACAGAAAAAGGATTAGGTTAAAAAGTGAAAATTAAAATGTTCACTATGATGTTCATTGATTTTTAATTTTTCCTTCTGAGCTTGTATTGACCCAAGTGACATTCTACAAATGCTGATTTAAATTAGGTTAAGCAAGTTGAAAATTACATTTGATGACCTGAATAATTCATTAAAAAGGATAAGCATATAAAAGCCTACTTTAGTAACACAAACACATTTTTTATAATAATGTAAGATATTGAATCTGGCCACAAACAATGTCCAGGATGGACACTTTTAAGTCGGAATGAGTAACTTCCTTGCTACTAAATTATACACAGTACATATTTAACTGATGAACCAAAAGAGAGTAATTTGGCTAAGTAAAAGTCATTCCCAGCACTAAAAGGCAATTTAACATGCATTTACACCCAGGAAACTTAGAAAATGAACAGTAATTGCAGAGGTCAAACTTGTAAGCTGGCTATACTTACTTGTTTCACTCCAAGACTTGACAGCGATGCAATTTAATCCTCAAATCTGTGACTACCTGAGACTATCATTGAATTGAGGGAGCTTATCAACTAAGAAAATTATAAATAATTGCACTAGTTTATAGCTCAGGTGTAGATAATTCCATATACCAAATAAATATTATCGTGATGTGTTGTGAGTTTATAAGTTAACATATTACATACGTGTGTGTATACGCACACATATATCTTATTTCTCCTTTAGGGCACGATCTCTCCCTGATTTTTCAATGTAGTTTCATAAACTTTCTATCACTAATTGACAAAATTAAAAACAAATATTGTGTAATGCACAGATGGCAGAAAGTAAGCAAAAGTGTATGATTTCAAAAACAAAAATCTACAGATATATTCTTATCAATTTATTTTTAAATTTTAAGTATTAGCTAAAGTCTTATTAAGAGGCATTTTCATATAAAATAGTACATTTTTATATTTTCTTTTCTGTTATGATATTGTAAAATGCGGCTCATTCTTAGTGATATTAAAACAAACAAGTAACACAATGTTTGTTAGACGTGCATTTTTGTCTAATCTATTTTACAAATCTTTTAGCAATATAATTAAAAATATTTGAAATCAGGGAATTCAAAGGAAGTGAAGGAATGAGAAAAGCCTAGTGGAATAAAGATATTATAAATAAGATATTAAAATATAGATTTAATTTTTAAATGAGAGCATCTGGCATGAGTGAAATAAAATGAAACAAACCTCACGGATAAAACTTTGTTATTAAAACTCTTTTCCTTCCTTCTTTTGCTTCTGTGCAGATGATATTTTGATAATTTCCTCTGAAAGTAACTGAGGCTGTGCTGCTTCTTACAGATAGGCTGCAAGGAGGGGAAACCCATTATCTTTCAACTCTTAAACTGTCTCTTCATAAGATAAGCATTTCAAAAATTGCATTCCGTAACTCCCCTTCTAGTTTTTATCCCTGAGTTTTTAGTTGACTAAATTACCAAAAACAAAAGTGATGGGGCAAATTCTATAATAGGTCTGAGGGGTCTGAAGACTCAAATGAAGCTTACAGAGATCCTAACCGGATGATCTAGTACTTTTGATCTTTGATTTGGTGTGTAATTGGTTATCAGGATGTGTTTGCTAGAAAATTTACCCTTAACACAGAGAAATGTGGAAATTTTAGCTTGAAACAATTCTCAAGATTATACATATTTTTCAAGTTTAAGACCTATTCCTTATTCATTACTTTATTCATTGTTATTTCTTCTCCTGAATTCAATTTTTTTTTTTTTTTTTTTTTTTTTGAGACGGAGTTTTGCTCTTGTTGCCCAGGCTGGAGTGCAATGGCGTGATCTCGGCTCACTGCAACCTCCGCCTCCTGGGTTCAAGCGATTCTCCTTCCTTAGCCTCCACAGTAGCTGGGATTACAGGCACACACCACCACGCCAGCTAATTTTTGTATTTTTAGGAGAGACGGGGTTTCCCCATGTTGGTCAGGCTGGTCTCGAACTCCCGACCTCAGGTGGTCCGCCCGCCTTGGCCTCCCAAAGTGCTGGAATTATAGGCTTGAGCCACCTTGCCTAGCCTTGAATTTAATATTTTATTTATGCTGATTGAAGTTAGAATTTTGGCCAGGCGCGGTGGCTCACACCTGTAATCCCAGCACTTTGGGAGACTGAGGCGGGCGGATCACCTGAGGTTGGGAGTTCAAGACCAGCCCAACCAATATGAAGAAACCCCATCTCTACTATAAATACAAAATTAGCCGAGCATGGTGGCACATGCCTGTAATCCCAGCTACAAGGGAGGCTGAGGCAGGAGAATCATTGAACCCAGAAGGCGGAGGTTGCAGTGAACCAAGATCACGCCATTGCACTCTAACCTGGGCAACAAGAGCAAAACTCCATCTCAAAAAAAAAGTTATAATTTTATCAGCAGATGATCTCTCAGGGTATAACTTTTAACCATAATTAAAGAAATGTTAGATTAGACTTTATCCATATACATTAAAAATATGAACTACTACTGAATATATAGTTCCTTTATTTAAAGCCATAACAAGAGCATTTCATTCACATAGCTAAATGATCAATGTGGTGGATATTCTCCGTATTTATCAGGAGTTTAAAAAGTAAACTTATCAGATAAAAATAAGGAAAAAGAATATTCCAGACATTTCAAAGTTTAAGCTGGTAAACAGTGTGAGGATCCCACTTTTGCATATGAATGGAACAAAGGTTGGAGATAAGACTAGAGAAAATGTTAGGGGCCAGATTGCAGAGATGCTCAGGTAGAACACAAAGAAAATCGACTTTATGTTACAGAAGATAGATATTCATTAAAGATGTTTCATCATCAAACAGGCCCAATAAAATTTATGTTTTAAAACTGGGCTCTTTGCAGACAGTATGAAGCATGATTTGAAGGTTATGAGACTGTTGAAATAGAATAGCTGAAGTAATGCAAAGCTGAAGAAAATCAGCCACCACCACTACCACAACAAAAACAGAAGAAGGAATAGAAAAGAGAGAATAAACCAGAAACCCACACGACAGGGCTTAGTGCCTGATGGAGTGTCAAAAAACAGTAAATATATTAATATGTATGCAACAGTAGTTTCATACTGCATGTAATGCTATTAAAATTAAATTACTAGTACATCCTTGACATCTATTTTTTCCTTTAACTATTTTTTCCTGTAACATTATTTACTGTCTATATAAGACTATATTATTTGTATGTGTGTACATAAATATAACTTCTTTGCCAACTTCCCTATTATTATATGTTTATACAATTTAAAAAAATCATTCTAGTGGTTCAATCTTTGTGCACATCCATGGTCATTTTCTGAAGAAATTATCCTAGATATGCAGCTTCTGAGTTAAATGATATGTATGCATCTAAGACTTGATACTTTCAGCTTAACATTGTACCATACTTCATATTTGAACATTTCAACAATTAAAATCACATAAGTTTTAATAGACTTTAAAAATATTTATTTAGAAAAGTAATAGTCAATTAAAATAATGTAAAATTCAGCTTTACATTACTGTGTCCCACTAGATATTGAGAAGAAGCTTAAGTACATTCAAACAGTTGAAACTACTTGGACATAAAACATGACAACTCTGCACACCTTAAAAATTACCTAAATCATTTGGACAAAAATGTTTGAAATTTGTTGCTGATAATGTAAATGTTAAAAACGTAGGCAAAAGGCAGACTGAAATTTAGCTCAAACCTTTATATGTGTATTGTTGGTGTTTATAAAGGTATAAAATAATACCATGTAATGCAAGAAGGCTATAACTAATTCATATTGCTTCCTCAGTTAATGTCTTCACATAAAAACTACCCGAGATGTCTATTTTTTGAATAGCAGCTTGAATTTTCAAATATTGTAAGAGTCTCTTGTGTATTGCCATATGTGCATAAAAAATTTCTAAGTCTGTGAAACTTGGAAAAAGCAGCAAATACATATTTTTTTCTATTTTCAATAAATTTATGCAGAGAAGTAGGGTGAATGAATGCCTTTTGGGAAAAGGAAAGCAAAAATATAACTCACCATTTTGTTTGCATGTACAATTTATACATTGAAAGTGCTATTCACTAGCATATAATCTATTATATCTAAGATCACATAAAAAGTTATTTGCCTAAGTAATTAAAAAAGAAAATATAAAAACAATTTATAATTCCAATACTGGGTGCTTAGAATTTTCTTATGATTCAATTAAAAGTTTATATACTACTACTAAAATAGAGAAACGACAAATGCATTTGTTGAGTTATCACTAGAACATGAAGTTAAGATATGTAGAATCACAGCCTGCCTCCTAGAACAACTCTGAGGACAGAATTATTCACCTATTACTTCTCTTACTTGTCATTAGAATCTCGTCATTGCAATATCACCTTCCATCTATTTTCTTTACATCTTCCAGGATCATCAATTCCTTATATTGGTTATGTTTTAAGTTGACTGCTTTTTAGAATCATCTAAATAACTTGGTCTAAGTAAATTATTTCCAACTCAAAATAATGGGGAATTTTTCTGAGTCTTATAGACAAACTCTTATTCTGTTTGTTTTAAATTTATTTGCTTGAACCTGCCCTAAATTTTTAGTGTAGGAGCCCATGATCTAAACCTATTTATTCTAGTCATTGAGGAGAATAGAGGGAGAAAACGAAATGGAAATAATAAATCAGAACCCTTGGTGGAAGAAATGGCGCATGTACTTGGAGGCGGAGACACCAGGAGGCTTCCTAAATTCTCTGACATATGTCACTCCCTGCCTGGTTTTCTCCCTTCCCTATGATAGCCTGTGATCATATATTGTATTATTTCCCCACTCCTGTATGATATTCACCTTGGGTTAGGAAGCCCATTATTGCTTTTCTAGTCATACCATAAGCCTGTTGTGAAGATTAAATAAGAATACAGTTCTAAAACACTTAAAACAATGCATAATGCCTTAGTAAATACTTAACAAATAGAGGCTTTCATATTTTGTTTCCTGACCTTTGCTTTGTAACCTCCTACTCTCTGATCTTGACCTGAGTTTAATAAGTTTTTTGTTTTGTTTTGCAACTTCACCCTGATCCCCTTCCTCCCTGAGCCTACTTCCTCTTTGTTACACCCATGGTTTTGATTTACTGCTTCAGCCCAGTACAATAACCTTGTTTCCTGATTTTCCTATTGCTCATCAATTCAAGTCCCTAACTCAGTGACTCCAGAGGCTGTAAGTTGAAAGTGTAAGAACTTCCTGGAAAAATTATTTTAACCATTTTTAAATCTCTTATTCAAAAGAATATGTGGAAAAGAAATCAGAATAGAATCAATTTTTCTCTTCAACTCTTTAAAATACTCTCCTAAGAACTTAAGCATAAGAGCTCTGTAAAACTGAAAATTACGGAAGAAAATTCAAAATTAGGAAAGCTGATATTGTTTTGTAGGACTAGATTCATAATGTTAAATGATTCCCTTTTTCTCTATCAAATTATAAATCTAATGTATGCTCAATAAAGTCATTTTAATTTAAAACTAATCTCCAGTGGTGGTTAACAAGTTGCTGGTTTTAAATGACATTTTGGAGGCTTAAAAATGTATTTTAGACTTACTTTTGGCTCTTTTATCATTAAAACTGATTGAAAATGTATTGGCATTCTCTGACCTTTTAGAACTAATGACATACTTATGCATAAGGCCTAGTTTAGTAACCAGCCTCAGAAATTCCAAATTAAAAACTTCACTTTGAGATCCATTTCACTTTGATTCCTGTTGACAACTGCTGCTTACCCTTTGAACTTTCATGCTTCTGGAACTGGCAAAATGGGTGCAATTTTCCTCAGAACTACTGATTGATTGAATCTCTGAAAAATGGGGTTGCTAATGGCACTAGAATTTATATAGTGGTTTTATATAGTGGCTTAGGCCTCACTATAATTATTTTAAAACATTAAAAGCTAATGGATCACTACAGAGTGGCAGGTTCTGACTCAACTGCAGTCTTGCTTCATGCTGTTTGACAAACGACTAGTCATCTAGACAATATTTACTCTTTCGGTGCCTTTCCCAGCCCTCATTTCATTGCCAGGTCTGTGGCAAAGTCAGTAGGTTAAAAAAAAGTATAAAAAGAAAAGAGAATAATTTTTGAGACCTTCTGGAAAGTAGCATTTGTATATATGTAAAGAATCATACTATATTCCTTATTCAAACCATGCATTGTGTTCTTCTTTTGGTTGGTTGTTTACTTTATTGGTGAGGAAATAGGCAATTGGTATACAATGATGTGTTAAAAGTAGAAAACAAAACACCTACAGTGTAAATCAAGTAATTTAATACACAGAAAATAAATAAAAAATACATGAAGTGTTAAATATGGTGGAAGTGAGAAAAACACAGGGATGATATATAAATTGTCTTTTAAAATTGCAGTGTATCCCTCAATCATACTATCTGAAAGCTTTCTGAAGATATTAAGGGATTTGTTTGAATATCTTTCCCTCTTTTCAATTGAATTTCTAAACTTTCAAATGTTTTAGTTTTGTAGTATTAGATAGGAAAATGCTTTTTACTATACATTTAAGCCTTTTTCCAGAATCTTAGCCTTACACCCTTATAAAATATCTAGCATATCTAAAGCCAAACCAGGAAAGAAAGAATGAGGCTACTTGGTTTCTCCTTTTTATTTTTTAACAAAACTTCTAAAATATCAAAATGGAACAGATATAAGAGCGTGAATACAAAAGCTGAAGATATTTCTAAATATATGTGTGTGGTTTTGACAAAATGCTACGTAGTAGAAACAATACATGTGATGGGAAGTATTCTGGGAGTCAATAAGTGTTTGGGACATATTCCTCCATTGTTTTTGAAACTTATATCAATGTTCTGAAGATATAGTCTTATTTTTATCATTAACATTTACAAAGGTAGTTTTGACAGATACTGGAAATGAGAACAGAAAAAGAAATAAACAAATACATTTTTGTTGTATATAAAAATAATGGGAAATTTAAGGAAGATATGTGGCAGACTGGCTGTCTTAATCCATTTTGTTTCACTATAAGAAAATATCACAGAGTGGGCATGATATAATAAATGAAATTTATTTTATAGTTCTGGAGGCTGGGAAGTCCAATATCAAGGTGCTGATATCTGGTGAGGGCCTTCATGCTGCATCATCCCATGGTGGAGGGCAGAGGGGCAAGAGAATGTGAGAGAGCCAGAGAACTTTCCAGAAGTAGCCAGAGAACAATAGAAAGCTGAACTCACTTTTGTAAAAACCTGCACTTGTGACAATGAACCTGCTCCTAAAATAATGATATTAATCTATTCATGAGTGTTCTGCCTGTATAGCCTAATCACCCCTTAAAAATTCCATCTGTTAAGACTACCACAATGACAGTTAAATTTCAGTATGAATGTTTGGAAGGTCATTCAGCCATAGCACTGACCCGTTCTGCTTTGTGCTAAACCTGCTTTGATTATCCATTAATATTGTGAGATGCAAACCTATGAATTAGTGGAAATTTCAATGAACAGCCACAAATACTACCAAGCCTTTCGACCAAAACATTCAATTTCAGATATTTAGAAGCTTGTTTAGAAACACTCTCTTAAAACAGATAAAAGAACTTCTAATTTCAATGTCATTTCAGAATCTATAAAAAAGTAAACTTACCAATTCAAAATGGATTTAGCAGTCCCATAAAAAAGAACTTTGCTAATTAATGTTCTGGAAAATTTATTTGCCTGACCCAATAAAGTTCTTGTATAACAAGCTACTTTCAGTGGATATTAGTGCATTTCATTCATACTATGATCAGACTGTCCAGTAGAACTGAATGCAAAGCAATTAGTGCAATGGAGGAATAAAAGGCTTTATTAAATGAGACCTAGAGATAGAATTTACAGAAAGGGTTTCTAAATGCTATCACTGCCACTATGCTTGGAGACAGGAAAGTTAATCAATTTGTGGTGGGGAATTATGATAAACATTATGTGTATTACTCACCCATATGTTCTTAACATTGCACTTAAGAGAGTTTATATTTCAATGCAGCACTTACCTCAGTATTTTTTACTGTTACTTAACATACAACTGTGTCAAATTGTAATGTAGCCCACCTTACAAACTGGAAACCTGAAATCTGTGATTGATGTTCAATGGGCTCTTTTTTTCCCTAGCTCTTTAGAAACAGTGGGAATTTTATAGAGGCTAGAGTAACAAAAACATTGTGAAAGTAAGAAACTGCCAAGTAATATGTTTTTGTGTAATAAAATTCAATTTAGTTCTAATATGAGTTATAGCAATTGGCACTTAAAAGTTAAGTTAAAATCAGCATGTAAGGTTTATGTGTGGTAACCAGCACCCATTTAATTTGATTTTAATTTTTAATTTAGCATTTTTCATATCTGCTCATCAGAAATATTTTATGGTATTGGGTCTGGTAAAATAAACTTAACTGCTGGTATTAAGTCTGAAGTTTCAAAAATTATAAAGATCGTCTCCTTCTGTAGGAAGTTCTAATGTTGAAATAACATATTTTTATTTGCTCAGAACATTCTTATTTTAAGTAAATATGTATAGATGGCATTTGTATGTATAAAAGAATTCTATTAATTTTAATAGATTAAATATGATAAAATATTAAATTATATAATTAACTACATAACATAAAATTAACTAACTACATATTAAATTAACATTATGTTAATGTTAAGTATAAACATTTTATATTTTAACTATTAACATTAAAATCTATTAAAAACTGAAACGCATTATTCAACCAACATGGAACTCTTCAAACTAGAAAAGCACAAATAATATAAAAGTGGTGGAAAGAAGGAACTGCTATTTATAAGCTTTACAAGTATCATAATGCCTATGACATGTAAATATTAAGTCAGAGAAGTCTACAGGAAACTTCCATTTCAATTACATGATCTAATGCCTTGTAGCCTTCTTTTGCTTATTTGCAAATAGACCTATAGCCAGTCCATAACAATATTTAGTCATTTAAAACCAACTGAAATAACAATTATATTAGTCAGATTATCAAGAGAGACAGACCCAATAGGATACATAGAGGCGTGCATCGAGGATATTGCAGGTTCAGTTTTTGCCACCACAATAAAGCAAATATCCCAAGAAAGTGAGTCACACAATTTTTTTTTATTTTCCAGTGCATATAAAAGTTAGGTTTACACTATACTGTATTCTTTTAAGTGTCCAATAGCATTATACCTAAAAAGCAATATACATACCTTCATTTTAAAAATACTTTATTGCTAAAAAATGCTGATGGAGAGACATGAAGTAAGCATATACTGCTGGAAAAATGGTGCTTTGCAACACGGGGTTACCACAAAGCCTCAATTTGTAAAAATAAGTTTGTAAAAAAATGTGTGAAGTGCAATAAAGTGAAATTCAATAAAATGAGGTATGCCTATATATAGATAGATAGAGATGTAGATATAGATATTTGAGTGGGGATTTATTAGGGAAATTGGCTCACATGATTATGGAGGCTGAGAATTCTCATGACAGGCTGTCTGCAACCTAGAGATTCTGAAACACTAAGAAAAGCCTCAAAACCAGGGAAGCTGATGATGTAATTCTCAGTCCCAGGCCAAAGGCCTGAGAACCTGGGAGTGGGGATGGGGCGGGGAACTAGCATAAATAAGTCCTGGAGTCCCTAGGCCAGAAAACCAGGGATCCTGATGTCCAGGGGCAGGGGAAAAACTGTGTTTTAGCTCCAGGAGACATAGAGAGAAGAAATCCTTTTCTCTCCTTTTTTGTTCTATCTGGGCCGCCAGCTAACTGGATGGTACCCACCTACATTGAAGGTGAATCTTCCTCACTCAGTCCACTGAGTCACACACCAGTCTTCTCTGGAAGCCCTCACTGATACAGCCAGAAGTAATGTTTTACCAGTTGTCTGTTCCTGAATCCAGTTGACACCTAAAATGAGCCATAGCAAAAATAGAGAAATGACATTACCTATCACTATTTTTTCAATAAATCATGTTATAAAATGTGCTTGAAAATTCTTTTTACCTGTATAAGATATAAAAAACTAACTTCATCCACAAAATAGCTTTTCTTCATGGATTCGGTCACAAGAAAATAAGTCAAAATATTTAAAACATTACATGTTTGAAGATGTTTATAGCAATGTAATATGTGATAGAATAAAAATCTCCAACTTTTCTAAACTAGGAGAATACTTAAATAAGCTATAGTAGAACTGACTGAGAAATATCATTCAGCCATTGAAGATGTAGTAAATAGGATACAAAATTGTATGTTTGACCTGACCATTACTACTGAAAAATCACATTAAAAATGCCAAAAAAGGACATATCAAAAAATGCTACCTTGACCCCTTCTTCAGTATTGGGCTTCTGAATATATACACTGGGTTAGTTCTGGGAACTAGATAAGAGGTTCCAAATTCCCACTCAGCAATTGAGGCTAGGTTTCTGCCTTCAGATGTGGAATTTTTCTATCCATACATATCAAGAAGCACCTTAACGGTTTATAAAGTATAACCTGTAATTAATAGATTGTATATTATGTAAATTATGTAAATAGAGGCACCTATTTTATTTTTAGGGTCACTGTGATCAATAAGCTATTACTATAGTTCTCTGAAGATAATACACTTCAATTACCACTGAGAAACAGCCATGACTCACTGTGGTAATTTTACCTCATCTCTTATAGTTAGTCATCCACACCACGCCTTTACCTGGGATACTGCTTTCATTTTGGATCAAGAAATGCAATTTATTGCAGGATTCCCCAGTGTTATCTGAGACTTCAGAGGAGAAGCACACAGAACTCTTCAGAGATGCTTGTGTTCTGCCCCCTTCCATGCATTTTTTAATGTCTTTGTGTAGGGAGTGGCCTTCTCATGTAAGAGAGGTGACCAAGTTTCTTGGAACAGATTCATTCCAACATTCCCACCTCCCTGAATCTCTACAGTAGGCCAGGGAGGTTGTATATAGGTTATTTTCAAATTTCATTCATTTTTGGTTCATTCTTTAATTAGCCAATCTAATGAATTACTACCACCCCCTGCCCAAGTATCAAGTCAGCACATTAAATCCCAAATCTGAAATCATTACCACCCATGACAATATATTTGCCCTAATAGATACTTAATGTCATACTATTTGGTGTAAACTTTTATAAGTGGGCTTTATACTTCATTGACTCAATTATTTTGGGACCTAATTTGTAGCATGGAGGCAATAAGGAGTAACGTGGTGAGTCCAGAAGAGATCTGTGAAATTTCCTATGTCAAGTTATTGAAAAGCATTTGTGCAGAAGAAGGCTGATTCCCTCAGAAGTGGTGAGAGGTTGCTTCCAATAACAAGAAGGTTCAGAAGAATTTGAAAGTTCAAATTTCTTATCAATGCATGAGATATCTTATATGGAGAAGATTTAATCAGCAATTAAGCTGTGCTACAGTCAAGCCTTAATCTTGTCCTCAGCAGTATCTACCCTAAAACTACAGGATAAAGAGAGTTCTTCAAAACTGCCATCAAGATATTAAAATTTTACCTTATTTCTGAGCTAGGCATTCATGGCCTTAAGTTTCTCATTTGCACTCTGTATTCATTCGGAGACTTCAGAGCAGTTAGCTGGAACCATAATCTTCAAAATCACTATTATTGCCATGGCCTTGCATTCCACCTGCACTTCATTCCATGCCAACACTGGTGGTTATTTAAACAATTATAATGTAACCACAGGCTGTAAATTGTCACAGTTCCATTTCCCATCAATATGTGCTACATAGATATGGGAGCAATCCAATCTCAGAATCTCATTTTTATGGTTCTGTTTCAATTACTAAATTTAAGAAGGAAGTGTTTCTAGGAGGGTGGAGAGGGACAGCAAAAATGAGCAGGGTCAGTGCATCTTAGATCCCAGAGGGATTGCAGGCTTGATGGAGGGAGGAAGCTCAAAAGATTGAAGATGGCATAGGAGATTGGAATGCTTGAAATTCAGATTACAGAAGGGTTTATATTATTCTTAATAATGGTAATATTCACTAATGCAACTTAAAAGGAATGTCATTGCATTCAATAGAAAATAACTATAAAATAAATTTAATGTAAATGAAACATTGAATACAAATTAGTTCCATTGAATGCCAAAAGGAGTTTGAGATTTGAATTTTCTTTGTAAAAGTAAAATCAAAATTTCAGAACCTTATTATCTGAGGCTTTGTTCTTACCATGATATTACTGGGTATATACCCAAAGGATTATAAATCATTTTACTATAAAGACACATACACATATGGTTATCGCAGCACTATTCACAATAGCAAAGACTTGAAACCAACCCAAATGCCCATCAATGATAGACTGGATAAAGAAAATGTGGCACATTTATACCATGAAATACTATGCAGCCTTAGAAAAGAATGAGTTCATGTCCTTTGCAAGGACATGGATGAAACTGGAAAACTAACACAAGAACAGAAAACCAAACACCACATGTTCTCACTCATAAGTGGGAGTTGAAGAATGAGAACACATGGACACAGGGAGGGAAACATCACACAGCGGGGCGTGTCGAGGGTTGTGGGGCAAGGGAAGGGAGAGCATTAGGACATATACCTAATGGATGAGGGGCTTAAAACCTAAATGACGGGTTGATGTTTACAGCAAACCACCATAGCACATGTATACCTATGTAACAAACCTGCACATTCTGCACGTGTATCCCAGAACTTAAAGTATAATAAATAAATAAATAAATAAATTCTAAAAGGTAATTGTAAATGGAACAACTTACTCACTGTAACATGATGTGATTTTTGTGCTCTCTCTCCCTACCACAAAAAGCCATCTCTTATACCCATGATAGACATGTCATGTTGTAGAAAATCTACCCTAGCTTGCAAATGGATTCAATATAGTGAACCCATTATCCTGTGGACAACAGGAAACCGCACTTGTATCTCTTGTTCACTTCCTTATTACCCCCACATCTTCTGTCAAAAAAATAAAACACTTACAGATCTGGTCACAGTGTCTCTGAATTTGACTATCAATAAACTTTAAGCAATACTTATATAAAGGTGACTGGCATAAATGAAGCATTTCAGAGATGATATATACATTATCTCCTCCTATCTTTAAATGTAGAATATGCTTATGCTGGCAATGACTTCCACACAAATTCCAACAATATCATCTTTCTTTGTTTTTCTACATTGTGATTCTGTAAGTGTAAAACACGCTAATATTTATTTACATTTTAATTGATCAGCTTACATGAACTATTCAGTCAGCTTGAATAATGAAAATTTTCTATTTACTATGAGTTTTTAGCCATTTTGTTAGTAACCTGTTTCCAATAAAGATCCAACTCTTGAAAAAGGAATGTTTATTTTTTTAAAAAAGGTATTAATTAGTTTTCTCCCATTTTTTTCTAATCATAATTTATAAGATAATCCTACCATTCCAGATTACAAATTAAAAATGTTGTGAGTGTTTAAACCTATAAGAAGTGGATTTACCAAACAACCAAATTGGAGACTCTTCAACAATTAATTGCTTTTTCATATTTCATGGAAACACAAAGATGCATATATACTCACACAGAATAAGACTTAGAATAACAAATTTTTGCCTGACTCAGATGGATTTATCAAATTTCCCAAACTTGCCTGAAGAAATTGCTTATTTTTAACAACTTTTTTAAGTAAGCTAATGTATACAGTAGCAAGGTTAATGTAGTTTTTCATGTGGTAAAACAATCACATCAAAATGAAAATCTGGTCAAGAAGATTTTCCTTAAAACAGAGGGGTGCTTTGGAAAATAAAAATTTTTCATGCTTTAGCAGAGCACTTTAAACTTATCAGGGGCTATAGGAATCCAAATACCCAACTTCAGAGTCAGACCTTTGCACACTCTGAAGTGTCATAAAGTATCAGCCTAATTTTTGCAATACTTTTTTAGCAAGGTGAGATTATGTATTTTTTTTAATTTGGCACATAATTATTTTGTCCTTTACCTAATTCTCTCTTCTGGCATCCTGACTCTATGAAAATGCATATTTTTTTTCTAATTGTGGATAAAAAAAGGAGAAAGAAAACAAATATCATTATTAAATTCACTATTCTCTCTCCTTATTTTCTTCTTTTATTTAGTTTTTAATTGTGAAGTATTATTTGCCTACAGAAAAGTACGTAATATATTGTGCAGCTCAATGAATTACCAGCAATGGTCCACCTGTATAATTGCCACCTAGGAAAAGATAGAACATTACCAGTGACCCAGCCCCCATTTCCTTTTCCTCAATCATTTTTCACTCTTCCCAAAGGTAACCATCCATGGGATCATCAACACTGCCATTCATGTTGCTTGCTTGTGAACAATTATTATACAGTGTGAATTATTTTACCCAACATTAGGTTCATAAAACCCATTAATGGTGTTGTTTATAAGTGAGATTTGCTTGTTTTCATTGTTGTGCAATATTTTATTGTTTGTGTTCAAAAAAAAACTTTAGATGAATGAAATTTAACAGAGTTGAATTGAGCAAAGAGCCATTCAGGAATTGAGGAGCCCCTCAAACCAGATAGGTTCAGAGCAACTGGGGGGCTGCCACAAGATTAGATAATATTTATGGACAGAAAGAAGAAAGTGACATACAGAAAATGGAAGTGAAGTACAGAAACAGCTGGATTGATTACAGTTCCACATTTGCCTTATTTGAACACAGTTTGAACAGTTGGTCACCTATAGTTGGCTGAAACTCTGTGATTGGTACAAGAGTAGGTTACAGTCTGTTTATACATCCAGTTAGGTCACAGTTCACTACCCATGAAGAAACCTTGAGGCCAAACTTAAAATATGTAAGGAGGTATCCAGTCTACTCTCAAAGTATGTTTGGGCTGTTTCCAGTTTAGACTATTATGACAATGCTTCTACAAACATTTCTGTCTCTTGGTATGTACATTCATCTAGTGGGTATGTACCTAATGGGGGAAATTGCTGTATTCTAAGATATGCATACGTTAGTTTTCAGAGATCGTTTATCAGAATGATTGACTGAACCAATTTGCAATCCCAACAACAGGGTACAAGCATTCTGATAGTCCCATGTCCTTGCCGACACTTGCTATTGTAAATCTTTTTATTTTAATCATTCTGGTGGCTGTGGAGTGGTATTTTTTTATTTTGTATTTCCCCAGTAGTTAATAAGATTGCTACCTTTTCATATATTTATTGGCCATTGGTTATCTTCTTTTATGAAACCACCTATCCATTTTTCTGATTGTTGTCTCATTTATTCTTATTGATTTATAGGAGTTAATATTTATTGATGATTTTTTGTTAGGTATATGTATTATAAATATCTTCTACTGTGGCTTGTCTTTTCACTCTCTTTATGGTATCTTTTTAACTATGAAGTATTATTGCAGTCAAATTATCAATCTTTTCTTTTGTGTTAATGCATTTTATGCTGTGTTTAATAAATCCTTTTCTACCCAAACTTGTGGATATATTCTCCTATATCGTTTTCTAGAAGCTTTATGTTTACCTTTTATATTTATATCTATAGGCTGCATGGTATTGATTTCTGTGTATAGTATGAGTTAAGAGACAAGTTTCATTATTTTTCATACATATATCTAATTAACCTAGAACTACTTAATGAAAAGACCTCCCTTTCTCTATAGTACATACTTTAGTGCCAGCTGGGTATAAATCAAGTGCCTATGTATGCATGGACAACTTTCCTTGATTTATTTGGTTTATCCTTGTACAACTGACCAACTGTCTTAATTACTATATTAATCTATAGTCATCAAGAGCCAGTTTTTTTTCTTCTTCCTGAAGAGTATCTTGGCAATTTTTGTCCTTTTGCAACTTCATATAAACTTTACATTCAGCTTCAAGCACATTTACTTGTGCACACACACATACACACAACCTGGGATTTTTAATTGGAAATTCACTGACTGAATCTATAGATCAATTTGAGGAGAACTTATATCTTTACAGTATTAAATCTCTCAATCAATGAACATGCTATATCTTCATTTATTGAATCTTCCTTTATTTTACTCAAAAATAGTTTTATAGTTTTTCATGTAGAGGTCTCTCATATCTTTAAATGAGTTTGTTCCTAGTTATTTGATCATTTAATGCTATTGTAAATGATATGTTTTTTAATTCTATGTTGTCAGTGTTGCTGTTATATATAAATAAAATCTGTTTTTGAACACTAATTCTGTAACATAGCAAGCTGATAACTAATTTATTAATTTTAGTAATTTATCCTTTGTTCTCTTAGATTTTCTACATACATATTCATATCATCACTAATTCATAACTTTTGTTTCATTCTTTCCAATTCGTAAATACTTTTTTATGATTTTTTTTTCTTGGACTAAAGAGTCTAGCACAACTCCAATTCAATGCTGAATAGAAATGTTAGCAATTTGTGTCCTTTAAGACAGTCAAAAACTTTTATTTTATTAGTATGTATGATACTTGATATAGATTTTCTTAAAGTACTCTTTATAAAAATAATGAACACTTTTTAAAGTTTCCAGTTTGCTGGTTATTTCTAGGTTTGTTTTGGTTTTGTTTTTCTAAGACTGGATGTTGAACTTTATCTGTACCTTTTCTTCATTTGCCAAGATCATATAATTTTTCTGTTTTGGTCCTAAAGTAGCGAATTACAATGATTGATTTTTGAATGCCAAACCAATCTTGCTTTCATATAATAAACCCTATCTGTTTATTTATGCAATTCTCCATTTGCTAATTTATTTATCTTTTAAATCTACAATCGTGTGAAAGATTGGCCTATAACTGCCTTTTATTGGAATAAATTTGTCAGGTTCTGTTATCAAAGTTGTGCTTTCTTTATAAAATAGATTGAATAGTGTCTTGCTTTTTTCTAACTTCATGAAGAATTTGTGTACAATTAAAATTAATTACTCCCTCATATATTTGGTAGATTTTGTTAGTAAGACCACTGGCCTTACATTTTGTGGTGGGTAGGTTTTAATTCCGGATTTGAAATCTTTGATAGTTACAAAACCATTCAAATTTTCTATTTCTTTGGGGAGGAACTTTTTTAGGAACTTGTCCATATCATCTTAATTTTCAAATTTATTGTCATAAATTTGTACGTAAGTTATCCTTCTATTATCTGTAACATCTGTAACAATGTACTTTTAAAATTCCTGTTACATTTTTGTGTCTTCACTTATTTTCCTTGTAAGTTTCAACAGCTTATTTTGGTCTTTTTAAAGAACCAAACTTCTGTCAGATCAACCTTCTTAATTGCATTTCTTATCTATTTTGTTAATTTTTGCTCTTAATTATTTTCTTCCTTGTACTTGTTCAAATTTAACTTGCTGATTTTTTTCAACTTCTTTAAATTGATGAGTAACTCAGACTACTTTTCTTATACATTGCAGGCTATCAGTTTCCTTCAATACAATTTAGCTGCATCCCATCTACTTTCAAAACTTGTGAAATTTTGATATGGAGTATTTTTATTATCATCTTATTCAAAGTACTTTTCATTTCTCTGGTGATTTTCTTTGACCCATGACTTCATTTATGCTCATTGGGGGATTTTCTTGTTGTCTCAGTCCCACCCTCATTTGGCAAGCCCTGGACCCCAGTTTTATTACCACCTAACCATTGAATACTTTTAAAGTATTCCTCAGTCTGTTAGTGTCTTAGCTTTCTTTTTTTAAATTGGCATATGCCCCTCAGGGAAAACCATTTCCAAATATGAAGCTATCTTTCTGGGTTATTTTCTTCTCCAGGACTCTGGGCCTATAAATTTTTACTGCCTCTTTAGCTCTGAAAACGCATTATGTATTCAATTTTTCTAGTTGTTGTCCGTGGGAGGATTGTTCTAAATGGCTTCATCCACCAACCATTACCAATCATTACCAAAATTGGAAGTCAAGATTCCCATTACTTTTAATATTTGATTCCTAAATGTAATTATCAAATAACATTTTATTTGCATTCTACAAGAATATTTGAGTTCCTTGAGTTGCAATTTTTATAACAAAGATTAAAAAACTCAAGTATGCTTTTATGTGGGTGATAACAACTCTAATCAAGGGTAAAACTTTAATAGAAATGAATGCCCAATTAGCATTTTCATTCATAAATTTATTGTTCTAATTTTGTTATACATATTAACATCTTTTAGTCTTTGGCGATCATCTTGTTCACATTTTATTATTATTTTTTCAATTAGCTATTTTGACCAGAAAATCCTCATATGGATGTAAAAATAAATATTTTATTTTGCTTTTACCTTTCAAAAGCTGGGTAAATATTTATTTTGCTTTTAAGAAGAAGGTATCTAAAATGCATTGTAACTTATTTTGAAAAATGGGTTCCAGATATCAGAGGTTAGCCTGTTCTGAATATAATACATCAGGGGAATAGCTTAGAATATAACCAAAGGGTGTACTTACACCACGTATAAAATTTAGACATATTACGTAGTGGGAACTCGTGGTTGTAATTAAAATATGCCTGATATTATAGTAAATCGAATCCTGTTAAGTCATTCATGTATTGATAGAACTACATGAATGTAGTATTGTATCTCTTTATTTCCACCGTGAGTATAAAACTAACTTCTTTTAGAAGGCCTATTAATAGTTCACATATAGCATGTATTAGTGTAATAATATTGCCATAAAAAATAACACAGACTCGGTGGCTTAATAATGGAAATTTATTTCCTGAAAGGTCTAGAGGCTGGAAGTCCAAGATCAAGGTGTCAGCCAGTTTGGTGCCTCCTGAGGCCTCTCCCCTTGGCTTGCAGATGGTCACCTTCTTGCTGTGTCCTCACATGGCCTTTCTTCCATGCATGTGCATCCCTGGTGTCTCTTCCTTTTCTGATAAGGACACCAGTCATATCGGATTAGAATCCATGCTTACAATCTCACTTTACCTTGATTACTTAGTTAAAGGTCCTATCTCCAAATAACAATCACATTGTGGGTTAGAATTTCAGGACATGAATTTGAGAGAGAAATAATTTAGTCCATAACACAGCACATATTCATTCAAAAAAACATTACCCACTTAATATGGGACAAGGACTGTTCCTATATCAAAAATTATAAAGGACGGAAATAAACAAAAATGTTTAAAACCTAATACATTGTTATTTTTAAAAACATAAAGGAATTGGCAGTATAGGGTTGTGGGGAGTTATTTTAGATAGAGTGGTGATAAAAGATTGTTATAAAAAGATATCCTCTGAGCAGAAACCTGAAAAAATTGAAGGAAGACGGAATGTATGAATTATAGAGGAGAGAATTTTAGGCATAACTGTTTGCAAATGCAAGGGCCCTGGGACATATATCGGCATGGCTCTATAGAGGAAATTTCAAGAAAGCCATTGAGAGAATGGTAAGAAATAAAGTCAGACAATTGACCTAAGATCAGTATACACAGAGCCTTGTAAACCTTGGTAGAGATTTTTTATTTTATTTTTTAAAGAGTCCTGGGAAGCCACTGGAAGCTTTGATAGGGGAATCCCATTGATCTGATTTTCATTTATAAAGGCACCATGGTAATAGACTTAGGAGAGGTACTCTCTAGAATGTAAGTAAATAGGGAAACCACATAAGTAGTTCAGTAGTAGAGTCAAAGATGTCATCTTTGAATTGGGTGTCAGCAGTAGACAGGATGAGATGAGGTAGGATTTGGGATGTAATTTGAATGTAATGGTGACAGGACTTGCTATTGAAGAAGATGTTTGAAAATTCCTATTTTTGGTCTAAGAAATAAAGTAAATAGTGGTGCTATTCCCTGACATGGTGTGGACTGGCTTGAAGGAGAGTTAATTTGGGAGTAAAATAAAATGAGTTCTGTTTTAGATGTCATAAGTTAGAGATGCATATTGAATTGCAAGTGAGAATCATGTAGGCTTTTATCTATAGCTCTCTAGAAAGAGTCAAGATAGGGGGCTAGAAATGTAAATTCTAGTGTTATCAAAGTATACTGTAGATCATAGTCAAAGTCAGGGGACTCGTTGATATTGTCCATGGTGAGACTATGGACAGAGAACAGAAGCAGTCTAAGGACTGAGCCCAAGAACACTCCAACATTTAAAAGATGGAGAAGAGGATTCTGCAACAAGATTGTAAGAGTAGGAAGTCAATTAAAAGTAGAACAAAGCAAGTATGTGATGCTGAAGCCAACACTAATATGTGTGATCCCATGATCATTAACAAGCTATGTTTCTAGAGAATATAACAAAAAATAATCCTTTCAATATTATTTATTTAACTGGAAATCTGAAAATTTGTATTAAATATAGGCATAGCAGTATTAATATCACCTAACTAATGAATAATCAAGCCCTTGGAAAGAAAGCATATACCTGTGATTATAATAAAAGGTAATTAATTATAGGGTTGAACAGGAAGGGGGAAGAACTATCATTTAAACATGTTATACTAAATATTTATCATGCTTCTTTTGGCTGGGTCTTTCATAATCTCATAAAAGAGAATTAAATATGGAGTGATGAAAATATAGAGATCTATGTTGATGTTAAGCAGAAAAATTCTCACTACTTGCAAGTTAATTTGGTGTTGAATATAGATGACTTCAGATCCTCAATAAATACTAGTTGATGTTCTTTTTTATCTCTTTGCTTCTTTCTACAGGCGGGGAGGTCCCGTACACGACTCTGGCTACCCGAATGATGATGGGGGCTTGGTGGCTATTTGCTTTGATTGTTATCTCATCTTACACGGCAAACCTCGCTGCTTTCCTCACTATTACACGCATTGAAAGTTCCATCCAGTAAGTAAACAATGTTTCCATTAGCCACAAAATATGAGAAATGATAAGAGTGGCCAAAGCTATCTGAGAATAAGTATGTGGTGTCTCATAATAAATGTACAACTTCTCTTTGAGTAAAGGATCAATTTTGTGTTACTGCAAAGTATCACTGGTTAGTCCAAGTCCTGGAAATGCAGTATTGGTAGAGCATTTTTTATAAAGTAAAAATCTGGCTACGATTTCAATGTTGCTTCCCACATTTTCCTGGAAGGATAACACATCTTCAGAATTTTAGTGTCCACAAAGAATGACTATATCTGACTAACACTGTGAAAAGGAAGAAAAAAAAGAGTCATACTTAAAAGGAAATCTTTGCCTTGAGTCTGTCCCATTATGTACTGTCAGAATAAATAGTTGAATAGATACAGATGTTTGAGAGATAGACGGATGATTGGGGATTGGGGAGAAAAGAAAAGGGAGGGGAATAGCAATCAACAGAAAATTATAGTATTTCAGTAACCACATTCTGTTTTTCTCTTCATTACCTTATACTTCATGTGGTCCTTATTGCTGCTATTTACTGGTTGCAGTTGGAATGCTGGGAAATAGTGATTAACTATGGTGCACTTATTTAATCCTAAAAGTTACCTAAGCCAGTGTCTCAATTCACAAATGCCATTTCCGTAAGCCCGTGGAGCCCAAGGGCCTTTTATCCACCACAGCCAGTTTTGCTTTTGTGGTTTCATGCTATAAGATCAGCACCACAGTATAATTTCTGCCTTATTAGAACATAATGTTCTATATATTGTTTTAAGAAAAATTTTCCTGAAAATGTTTTCTTCATCCCCAAACAAGATAAGTTTGAATTTTCCTAAAGTTGGACATTCATTTCCCAAAAAGCTGGCAATTCAAATTCAGAATAATTAGATATGTCAGGGAATTCCTTAGGAATGTAACTTGTTTGGAAAAGAAAATCTGGGTAGTTATTTTCTTTTAAAAAGAATGTAAATTAAATTCATTAGTAGCCACAAAACTATTATAGCATAATACCAAAAAAGTTAAGAATTAATTACCTATAAATAAATAGGGTATTATTATCTATTTGCTCATTATACAAATTGAAACTCCCATATTCAACTAGTAATGCTAATAAGTAGTCAATTATTTTATCCATTCATAAAAATGATGTTTCTAGTTTCTCTCATGAAATCATGCTGCTCAAGTTGTTTTCCAATTATTCCTTTGATACAGAACCTTCATATTCCCCCAATTTATTGTCCATGTAAACAGATCTATGTGTGACATAAATTACAAATCATACAGAGTGAAACTTATACCATTAATGGAAAGCTTATACTGGTGACCCCATAAGCATCATACTTTAAGCAATATGAAAATGATTACAAGAGCCCAGCCAAAAGATCAATGAAATGAGTAAAATTATGAAAATAATAATAAACATTTATTGATCACTTACAAAAAGCCAGATTTTGTGATGCATTAGCTTATTTTAAACTTACTATCATCTTCAAAAATACATACTATGAATAACTCATTTTATAAATGACAAAACTAAAGTTGAGAGGATAAGTAACTCACCCAAAGCCTGCAGCTAGTAAGTGACTGAGTAAAGACCAAATCTTAAATCTGGTTCCTGAGCCTACATTCTAACTGCATCATGTTAGTTCCCACACCACACTTGAACTTGAATTTCTGTATGAATCTTAGGTTTTAGAGAACACAAGAAGAAACTCGTCATAGCATTTTCCATTGCTAAGGGATGTAAAGGATGAAATTCTCCAAATCCTCAACTGGTCTGAGGAAATAAAGTATCAAAAGTTAGGTGACTTTTGTGTTATAGGCATGTAGGCATATATCCCAACATGAGTTAATTATGTCTATAATTGGTATCTACCATTCAGGGTAAGACTTTGGCAAATCCAATCAATAGAAGTCATTTTAAGAAAAATAGCTTAATTGTCAAATAAAAATTGGACATATTTAAGTTATACAATGTGATGATTCAATATACATATACATTGTGAAATAATTGACACAATCAAATGCACCACCCATGCTGCGTTAGATTCCCACAACTGGTTCATCTTCTGAAAGTTCGTACCCTTTGACCGACATCTCCACATTTTCCCTCTACTCTAGCCCCTGGCAACCACCATTCTATTCCTGCTTCTGCGAGTTTGACTTTTCTAGATTCTACATATAAGTGATATCATATAATATTTGTCTTTCTGTGTTTGGCTTATTTCACCTAGTGTAATATCCTCCAAGTTCATCCATGTTGTTGCAAATGGCAAATAGCAAAATAGTTTTTCATCAATAAAATTGAGTATTTTATTTCATTAACATATTTCTTATCAATTATGTTGAATGTGTCACATTTTGGGTATCCTTAAAGCTCAAAATTTATGTAGTTCACATCTGACTTTGAAGTGTTTTTAAATAAATAAATCGTAAAAAGTTTAAATAAAATAACTGATCCTATGCAGTAAACAACAACTGTCATTATAGTAAACAAAAAATCATGGTTAACATTGACTGAGAATTTATAATGAACCAGAAGTTAAGCATATTACAAATATCATCTCATTTATTCCACAAAATAACCTTAATAATACAAGTACTCTTCTTATTGCCATTTTATGGATGAAGAAACAGAGTTTGGAAGATAATGCTTAAGATTACACACTCAATAAGTGTCAGAGTTGAGAGTCCAATCCATGTCAATCAGACACCAATCCGTGGCCTTACCTGTCAAATTCTTTTTTTTTTCTTTTTTTTAATCTAGTGGTGGGTCCTAGAATTTGTTTGCTTGATATGGTATTTCTCTGAGGTTGCAGACTTTGTGGTGTCTGTAAATCTGAGTTATTTAGTTATTACTAACTTTGCCAGCACCAGTTTTTATCTAGACTTTCATGCAATAGCAGTGGGAGGAGAAGCCTGTCTCAAATTTTTCATCCATAGGTTTATCTAAAAGTAAAACCTGATGGAAAAAGATTGTAATTTCACATCATGTTTCCCTCAAGTGTAGTTCTACTGTCCAAAGTAACTTTGCATTCATTTTTTAAAAAAATCATTCCTTTCCAATGCCAACTGGCATTATTAAAAGTCATCAGTGGGTATAATAAATCTCTACTTCCTTGTAATATTATCACTGGACTAATTTTGGAATGAGAGAATCAGAGCCAAATAAGTTAAAAGAAGCCAGATTCCCTCCCGAAATTTAAAGATATCTTCTAATTTCATGCCTCAACAGTGTTGGTAAACATAACTGCCTGCAGTGTTTCTTAGAAACATTCAAAGTCTCATTTGTAACTAATGCCAAAGTTTCTTGGGAAAATTCTAATTTTTCTTAGAAAAGACAAACTTTTTTTCAAAGTAGCATTCAATGTCATGCTTCTTAATCATTTATATTAATAAGATTTGCTCATCACCAAATGAAGCTGCAGTGCATGTCAATGTACTTTTTCCAGCCCAATTTTGCCGTGCCATTGGCAAACACATGCCAACCATAGCTTCATTTCCAAAATTCAGCGTTGCTTCTGCAGACTACAATGGGCAGAGGTGGTTAGAGGAATGTCAGTGAAGGGGAGAGAGAGAGAGAGGGAGAGAAATCAGCTTCTTTGAATTGATGGTTGACAGAAACTCTTCCACTTTGCTAGGAGCAATCTAATAGATTTATTTTGGGGAAGCTGAATAATTTCATAAAATTTTACCTTGTTTTTAAAATTAGGTATCTGTGGGCATCTAATCTAACTGGCACTTGTTATTAATAAAAGTTTTGAAAGGGAATTTTCCCTGGAAAAGATAACCCATAAATTTAATTTCATATCCCTTCAGTGATATGGGCAGCACATCATAACTATGTCCTATGTTTAATATAATATAATGTGACAGAGTATGACACAGTTCAGTTCTTAAAGGGAAAAAAATGCCATTTCCACAAGCCTCTAATGACAATTTGGGCTTTTTCATTCCCATTGAGAGGTAACAACATATAGTTAATTGTTTTCAAACACCTAGAAATTGGAATGATTTTTTTTCTCTTGATAACTAGACTAATAGTGGCAATGGTGAAATGGAGCATGTGAAGCTTTGAAGGTACTTCAGAGTAAGCACTGGATAATAGCATCATCAACATTAGTTCTGTTTGCCTTTATTGTGATATTACTTCCAAAAGCTACCTAGTTCACATAAAAGTGAAAATAGCTATGGGAAAATCAGGGTTACACAGTTATAGTTATTAATAACTTTAGAATCAAACTGGTCTTTGGTGATGAAACTTGAGTTTTTTCATTCCCAGGAGCTGCAAGTAAACTTGGACCTACTCAAAGGGATCCCAACATCCCACCATATTTTTGTGTTCAGTGCTTTCATTCTCCATAATGCTTAAGGTTGGAATAAACAAAATATTGAGTTAATTCTGCCACTGAATCTAACTAATATGGGATAGCATTGCTTTCCAAACTGATACAGAAAGAGATCCATAAATATTCTATTACTAAAGAAGAACCCCTTTTCCCTAGCATATCAGTAACAGGATTTTTGCCATCACCTTGGTCTACATTTTGAAAAGAAAATAATTATTGAGCAATTTTTTTCTAAGTGTTCACATGTGAGTATGATCCAATTATGCTTAGAAATTCAAGCATCACCAAATCTGGTACTAAAGCCTGGAGACAGAGGGAAGGATAGCAAGTGACAGATGCTCTATAAAGAAAAGGAAGGTGGGACTAAATCATCGAGGGCATGGTAAGACTTGTTAAGGAATTTGGAATTTTTCCTGGAGGTAATGGAGAGTGACATTGTTGTAGAAAGACAACTTTATCTCTGGAGAGGAGGACATGTGGGAGAGAGAAAATGTAGGCATGCATGGGAGGCCGTTAAAGGTGTCTAATGCATGTATATTTACAGCAATTAACTAGTATGTCTCTACTTGATACGACTATGTCTCTACTTTTTTCAAGGGCTACTTAATTTGATAATACTAGAGGATTAAGGGTAACTTAGAAATTTGGCTTCAGAAACTTCATATTTCTAGGCTAACATTTACTTTTGTGGATGTAAGAATATTGCCTCAGTTAATTTTGTTTAAGATATTTAAAGAGAAGATGTGGCTTACTATGTTTTAGCTAACTAAGTAAAAAAGAAGACAGTGATTAATGAGGAAATTCTGGAAATGACTCTGTTTAGGCTGCGTTTCACATGCAATTTTGTAGAAAAGTTGCATCTCAAGGTCTACTATTTGTGGGCCCCATCTGCCTCTCACTTTTAGCTTTGAGCCATCAACAAAGAAGTTAGACTTATTTTTATTCCATTTGAATGCATTTTTTTCCTGATTGTAAAAAAAAAAAAAAAAACAGGCTGTTTTGAGAAAATAGGAAAGTACAAAAAGATGTCGAAGGACAAAGCATTAATAATCCATAAACTGTCATGGGGCAGTAAGTTCTGTTAATATTTGGACAAACTTTCTTATAACTTTTAATTTTGCAATTATTATATATGCACAGGAAGTTTCAAAGATATAGTACAGAGCAGTGTCATGTATTCTTCTCTCAGTTCCCTGAATTTTTGCATATTAAGTGATTATACTACAAAATTAAAACCAGGAAATTGACATTGGTACAATGTGTGCAAATTGCTCTATGACATATTATTACATATGTAGACTCCTATAATCACCACTGCAATCAAGATACAGAACTATTCCATCATGGCAAAGATCTCTCTCATTCTACCCCTTTATAGTCACATTCACCCTTCCTTACCAACCCCAACCTCTGGTAACTTACTGTGTTCCCCATTTCTGTAAGTTTTGCGTTTCAAGAGTGTAATATAGGATTGAATCAGAGTATGTGGCCTTTCGAAAATGGCTTTCTTATTGATTCAGCATAATATCCTTGAGATCTATCCAAGTTGTTGTATGTAATAGTTCATTGCTTTTTATTGCTAAGTAATAATCCATGGTATGGATGTACCACAGTTGGTTTAGCAATTTACTTACTGAATGACATTTTTATTGTTTCAAGTTTTGGGCTATTACATATAAAGCTTCTAAGAACACTTACATGGCAGTTTTCTGTGGATTTTTTGTTTGTTTGTTTCTCTGGTATAAATGCCCAGGAATACAATTGCTCGGTCATGTGTTAAGTATATATTTGGTTTTTAAGAAACTGCCCTACTAATTTCCAGAGTGGCTGTACCATTTTGTGTTTCCACCTGCATTGTATGAGAGATCAAGGGTGTCTGCATCTGTGTCAGCATTTGGTGGTATGATTTTTTTTTTAGCCTTGCTGATAGGTATGTGGTGATGTCTCATTGTGGTTTTAATTTGTATTTTATTATTGTGTAGTGGTATTGAACATCTGTTCATGGGCTCATTTGTAATCCTTATCCTCTTCCATGAAAGGTGTTTTCATGCTTTTTGCCTATTTTCTAATTGGGTTGTTTACTATTAAGAGTTCTTCACATAGTCCAGACACAAAGGCTTTGTCATATAGGTGGTTTGCAAATATTTTCTCCTAGTCTGTAGCTTGTATTTTCATCCTCTTTATAGGGTTCATCATAGAACAAAAGTTTTAGAAGTTGATGAAGTGCAATGTATCAATTTTTTCATTTTATGGATTGTGCTTTTGGTTTCATGTCTAGCACTCTTCAATAAGTCCAAGGTCATGAAGATTTTCTCCTATTTCTTCTAAAAGTTTTATAGTTTTACATTACACATTTACATATTTGATGCATTTTGAGTTAATTTTGTATAAAGTGCAACGTTTAGGTTCAATTTTTCACTATGGATATTCAAATGCTCAAGCAGCATTGCTGAAAAGACTATCCTTTCTTCATTGAATTGTTTTGCACCTTTGTACAAAAAAAAAAATCTGTTGGCCATACTATGTGAGTCTGTTTCTGTGTTCCTACCCTGTTTCATTAATCTATGTTGTCTATCCCTGTGCCGGTAACACAGTTTTGATTACTGTAGTTTGAGTAGAGTGATTCTTCCCACCTATTTTTTCAGAATCATTTTAGCTATTTTAGTTCCTTTGTCTTTTTATTATAAATTATAGTATAATCTTGTCTATATCTACAAAAATATTGCTGAAATATTGACAGTAATTGCATTAAATAAATTGGAGAGAGAATTCACATTTTTAATATGATGAGTCTTCCGATCTGTAAACATATGTCTCCCCACTTATTTAGATCTTTGATTTATTTTATCAGCACTTTATAATTTTCATTATACAAGTCCTGTACATGTTTTGTTAGATTTGTGCCTAAGTATTTCTTTTTCTCAGTGATTACAAACGTTCTTGGTATCTCGATCCATTTGTGCTGCTATAACAAAATACCTAGGTCTGAGTAATTTATAAAGAATAGAAATTTATTTCCTCACAGTTCTGGATGCTGGGAAGTCCAATATCAAGGTGCCAGCAGGTTGAGAGTCTGGTGAGGGCCAGGTTTCTGCTTCCAAGATGGTACTTTGACTGCTGTTCTATGTCCTCACATGACAGAAAAGATGGAAGGTCAAAAGGGGCCAAACTCATTCCATCAAGTTTTTTTATAAGGAACTAATCCCAGCCATGAGAGCAGAGCCTTTATGACCTGATTGTCTCCTAAAGGTCTCCCTCTTAATATTGTTGAACTAGGGATTAAATTTCAATATGAACTCTGGAAGGAACACAAGTATTAAAATCATAGTAATTGAATTTTTAATTTTAATTTTCACATATTCATTACTAGGATATAGAAATACAATTGTTTTTTGTCTGCTGATTTTATCTTGTAATCTTGCTAAGCTCATATCTTACTTCTAGGGGTTTTTGGTAGATCCTTTTGGATTTCCTAGGTACAATTTGTAAACTTACTAAACTCCTTTATTAGTTTTAGGAGTTTTTGGTAGATTCTTTGGATTTTCTAGGTATAGCTTATGCCATTTACAAAGTCAGGTGGTTGTATCATTTTTCTTTCTCATCCAGATACCTTTTATTTTCTATTTTGCCTTTTCTTTGCTGGATAGAATTTACAATACTATGTCAAATTAAGAGTAGTGAGAGTGAATATCTCTGCTTTGTTCCCGATCTTGCATTATCTGTAAAGTTTTTTATTGTAGATATTATTTCTCAAATTGAGGAAGTTATCTTCTATTCCTAGTTTTCCATGTGTTTTTCGTCATGAATAGGTTTTGGATTTTGACAAATGATTTCATTTTTTATTGATTGGTATGCTCAGGTAATTTTTCTTTATTAGCCTGTTTAGTGGATTACATCATTCATTTCAACAACTATTTTTAAAACAAGGTAGAGGCTAACTATATTCCCTGCTTCTATTTCTTCTCCATCTTTTTCTCCAAGTCTTGATTTTCTACTTGATTTTCTTCCCTTTATTGATTCGAGTCAATAAAATATCATGACTGTCCCTGCCTGCTGCTTCACATCTTAGTTTCTTTTCCCTTACCTTAACTATTGTTCCTCTCTCTCCATTCTCTTCCCAATAGAGTTTATCCACTGGAGTGTGGAGTCCAGACTGTTACCTTCTCCCATCCTGAAAATTGGCTTGAAAAACTTTATTATTACTTCATCCAATAAAGATGAATACAACTCTATTAGCAAAGCATATTGAGCCCTTCTTTTCCACCCACATTTCTGTCCAGGGGCACCAACAAACTCCTTCTCACTTTTTCGTGCTACAGTCAAGCTAGACTCTTATGGGACATTGCATGCCTCTCTGGAGCTTTACATGCTCTTCTCTCTCCCTGAAATCACTCAAAACCCCCTTCTCTTCCGGTATCTTCCATTTTCCCAGGCATAATTAGCCATTACTACACATGTGCCTTCTCTTTGCGATTTTAAGTTCTTCAAAAGCAAAGACTATGTTATATCCATCTTGAGAGGCACTGCTAGAGTGCCTCTCAGAGTACCTAACAATAATATGAATAAGAGCAGCTAACATTTCTTGAGTGCTTGCTATGTGACAGCTAGTTTTCTAAATACTTTGCATGGGTTTTCTCATTTAGTCTTTGTAATAGCCCCATGAGAGATATGTTATTATCATCTCTATTTTATAGATGATGAAACTAAAGCTAGGGTAGTAAACCCAGGCAATCTAGCACTATAACTTTTTACCAGGGGAACATATTGTATGCTAATTACAAATACGCTAAACCTTAATTGTATGAAATAAATAAATGAATAAATGGCATCCATAAGGGTTACTATAAATTTCTTAGGAAATAAAGAGAGCTTTGCAGAAAAGAATAAATGGCAGCAGTATGTTTAGCTAAGTTACTTCCAGGTATTTCTAAGTTATGTGGTATGCAAGTCAGTAACGGGAGACTGGATTCAAACAAATCTGCATTCGAATTCTTTGCCACTTAATAGCTCAATGACCTTGTCAGGATTCCATAATTATTATAAACCATATTTTCCTAAGAGTAAAAAAGGGATAGATTCAACTTCATAGGTTTAGTGTAGTGTTTAGTGTAAAGATTAAGTGAAAAAAGGCATGAATAATATAACACAGTCCATGGACAGCACCTACCTAACATTTGCTTCCATTCTTCTACATTTTCTCTAGGCACTCATGTAGATTCCTTGGCCTGTCTTTCTCTCTGCCCCCATTTTGATGGTATTTTTGTCATTTTGTCCACAATTCTATATATTAATTGTTCCTTTGACCTGATTCACCTAAATCTCAATGTTTCTTGCTTATGGAGCTACTGTTTCTGACACAGATGTCACCATCCTACCTTACAGTCTGTCTTGCTGAGGGTTGTCTTTTTGCCCTGCTGCTTAATCCTCTCATTTTCCCCAAAGATAAAAGCAAAATAAACAAACAAAAATCTGATGCATCTGCAAGCCTTATCTGAATTTAGGCATAAATAAGGTCTTGGAAGAATGATTCACTCTGTTATCTCACCTTAGCTAGTGACTAACTAGCACTGAGATCAGGTTGCTACTAATAGAGACTGGCAAGACCCCTGGGTCAGGATATATATTAGCCAGGCAAGTTTTCTCTCCTAACTCACCTTTATTTAGCCCTCTCACAATACACAGCTCAAATACTCAAATATAGCCTTGCCACATATTCATAACTATATTTGGTGTCTCCCTTTTTTGAACCACTTCACATCTACCTCACTTACACCCTGTATTGGAATACTATTCTACTTGTTTTACTTCCCTATTAAAATGCATATTCTTGAGGGTTGTTTTATCATCTTTGTACCAGTTCAGTGCCTTATGTAGTGTATTGTGTGAGTACTTAGTGGGTTACAAGTAAATATTCACTCACTGAGTGAACTAGAAAGACATTTTTTAGAATCTGACCTGAGAGTGTGAAACTCCATGACTTGTATGTGTACCCCATTTAAAAAATTAGATAGAAATATGAAAGCTATTTCTTTGTCCTATTATTCCAGGATAAGAGAGGAAACCCAAAATGGTATGCTCTCTAAGTATCCTTTGTGTCACCCACTCACTCTTCAGTCTTCCAGTAGGAGTCTTTTTTATAGCTCTCAGTAGGGAATTGCACACTTTATTAGGAGGAGCCAAAATGAAGGTGGATGAAGTGAGCGAGGGCTGGCTCATACTGCCTTTCTGTTTCATTTTAGTACAGAATTGTATAGGCTTAGCTCCAGAACACACAAGCACTGCAGCAGAGGAAGACATTCATCTCCTTACTCTCTATTGTTAGTGTTGAAATGGCTTACTTGTCCTAGCACTTAAGTACTACAGTGATGGATGTTTCCCAAACGTACAGCTATCTCGATGTCATAGACAGAATTTTGTCTCTGTTTTGGAAAAAAATTAAAACTTCCTAGAAGTATATTGGTCTTTCAAAGCCACCTTTCAGTGAGCATTTAATTAAAAGTTGTCTCACAGTTTGTGGCTCCCAGGAACAGGGCTATGTTAGCATTTCCATAGACTCTGTTTACACTGAGCTCACCAGGACAAAAACTTTACCAATTTTATAATCTTCCACAGCTTCTAAAATAATCTTCTTCTGAACAAGATGAATCATTCTAGACAAATCAAATCCTTCTCTTTTTCTCTTTCTTCCCAATCTTGCTCCTTTAAGCCTAGAAACCTGTTAAGTGCTGTGCTCAAGAATATAAATTCCTGTCTCTTCTCCATTTTCTGTTACTTTCTTCCCTTACTGAAGTCTGCTGGATAAATAAATTCTATCCACCACAAACTTATAGATATGGTTAAAAAAAGAACCTATGCTTGGAGTATACTGCTTAGTCATTGTGGAGGACATAGTTTGAGTACGGAGCATCCTTTTGTGAAATTAATGTGGGAAGAGTAGTGATGAAAATCAGCAAGACTGGAGTTGGCAGCCGGGGCTGTTTGTCAGAAGAATACTATTAAAGGAGACTGAAGACTTAGGTTCAAGTCTCTTTTCTCCTACTAAAAAATAAGGCAAATTCTAAAACTACTTTGCACTTCAGTTTTTCGTCTTTTAAAAAAGTGATCCAATTCTTCGCTGACTGCACAAATATTTGCTCCACAGTTTGAATGATGTTATTTTCCATGTCCCTTCAGGCATAAACTTTTATATCAACTATACCAATGAGATATCTTAATAAACAAGGTGTGAGATAAAACTGATACTCACATGAAAACCTGAATAACAGATATCTTAAGTTGAAAGGCAAATCTGAAAAAAAAAATCCTTTTTTGTCTTATCTTCTTATTTTCTTTTTCTAGTTCTCTATTTCCAGTCCTATTTTTCTTTCCCTAGCCTCTCCATCATGCCAGTGATGTTGGTATGCTGCCCTGCACACTCTACTGCTAAGTGTCTGTTTGACCCCATCAATTCTCTGATGCTCTTAGTTCCTCCATAGTTCCTGTCATCTGAAGATATTTAATTTATTTTAATGGCTCTCTCCTCCACTCCCGCACACACACACACACACACACACACGTACTACAGCCTCCATTTCTCAAGCCCAGATGCTAAAGAGGGATGATGCTAAATAAGAGCCAGATACCCTAGCTAATAGCAAGTGGTGAGGAAGGCAAGGAATAAGGTCTAAAGCTGGCTGGTGGGCTGCTTTTATTCAGATGACGATTGTAATTTTCTGAGAGGGATGCTACAGAGTTCTCAAGATTTGCTGTTGTCTTGGGAGTGTGGAGCACATTTGCAAAACAGTTCGGGCATTTATAATCTCAAAATAACAGTTAATAAGACCTGGCTCTCAGGCATCAAGATATGCATTTAATATCAACTTTTGCTGAAATTTCTCAAAAAGGAAATATCACCTACTTGAGAATAGAGGATAATTTCTCTGAATCATTCTGAATCAGTCATTGTGGAGGACGTAGTTTGAGTATGGAGCATCCTTCTGTGAAATTAATGTGGGAAGAGTAGTGATGAAAATCAGCAAGACTGGAGTTGGCAGGCAGAGCTGTTTGGCAGAAGAATACTATTAAAGGAGACTGAAGACTTAGGTTCAAGTCTCTTTTCTCCTACTAAAAAATAAGGCAAATTATTTTTATTTTATTATTATACTTTAAGTTTTAGGGTACATGTGCACAACGTGCAGGTTTGTTACATATGTATACATGTGCCATGTTGGTGTGCTGCACCCATTAACTCGTCATTTAGCATTAGGTATTTCTCCTAATGCTATCCCTCCCCCTCCCCCCACCCCACAACAGTCCCCAGAGTGTGATGTTCCCCTTCCTGTGTCCATGTGTTCTCATTGTTCAATTCCCACCTATGAGTGAGAACATGCGGTGTTTGGTTTTTTGTCCTTGCAATAGTTTGCTGAGAAGGATGGTTTCCAGCTTCATCCATGTCCCTACAAAGGACATGAACTCAAACCACTTTGCACTTCAGTTTTTCGTCTTTTAAAAAAGTGATCCAATTCTTCGCTCACTGCACAAATATTTGTTCCACAGTTTGAATGATGTTATTTTCCATGTCCCTTCAGGCATAAACTTTTATATCAACTATACCAATGAGATATCTTAATAAACAAGGTGTGAGATAAATTTAAAAAAATATTTATTTTGAGAAATTCACAGACCTACTGGACTGAGAAGAGGAATGTATCTTTTGCATTTGGAAAATGTTGAGTTATCAGTAGAAACTTGGTCCCCCGTTCCTGTGTTATGAAGAGCCAGGATTTTTGGTTTTTGTCATATTCATTAGATACTTCACTGAAACTGTGACCTTCTACCTTACTTTGACAGTAATGTTTCACTGGGTCTTTAAATAGGCTACTAAATTAGCCTACACTTATTCATGGTAACTTATTTCTCCTAGTCTTTTATTTCCCACTATGAAATTTTTGATAGTATGATTAATGTTTTTGAGCTCCTCAAAAGATCTTATAGAGGAAAAAAATCACAAATTATTATTGATTCCTCATTTGAATTCACACTGTATTTCATTTGGGTCATTGTTTCATGTAGTATTATTATGTATTATTGTTTCAGAGCTTGTTAGTAGGCCATATGCAAAGTAGTGATCAATAATATTTCAATGTCAGCCTTGGAGGGTATATTGAATAATTTTTTTCCATAAGTCAGCATTGGTCTTGATTCTAATTAACATTTTCAATGTTAATTTGAAGTATGGAATAGGGAGTAAGCTTATTAAATATGCAGATTACTCTATATTGAGTAGGGGTGATTATTGACTAGAACTCCACTGTAAGAATGTATAAGGACCTTTACAAATAAAACAAGGTGATTAGAAGTACGATGAAGTTTAATAGGGACGAATATGTGATAATCACTCAGAGATGGAAAAAACAAACTGTATGCGTATATTTGTGTATACCTATGATAATTTCAGTATAAACCATCTGTCAATTATAAATTTGAAATGTGGCATTAGTGTTTATTTTTAAAATGACCAGAGTCACCTAGCAGCATGTAAGTTGTTCAAGCCTTGTAAAGACTACCATGACCTACTTAGAAGGTTCACAAATTATGCAAAAACTAAAATACAAGAGAAAAAAATGGTTTAGTTAATAACAGTCTAAAAATGGAAGTAATATGTCTTATGGATAACAAATAAAATAATTTAGTATTTAATTTGACAAAGAGAAGGCTAAAGGAGGAAAATGAAAAAGAAGTGTTTTATTACATAGAGAAATATTGTACCAGAGGTGGTATGCAGGTATTGTCCATTTTCATAGAGAACAAAATAGTGTTTTCTGTGAAACAGGAGATTTTGGGGCTCTGTACAAGTAAGGACTCCCTTGTGTTAAGTTTTCCAAGTCACTGAAGTATCTTATTTTAAAAAACATGAAGTCAGTTTTAGGGACTGGTTTATGTGCCTTAAGGTACCTAATCATATTATGTAATGCCTCTGGTAACTCTTTCAACTCTCTGGTATTATGATTATTTTAGTATGTTTTTGTTAACACCATTTAAAAATGTGATCCTTCCAGGGAAATTAACGGGAATTAGTGAAGTCCTTCCTGAATTTTCAAGAATATAGGAATATGAAAATCCCCTATTTCACTACTGAAATCTATTGCATTATTTGAAGATATCATCTTAACATAAATTTTACAATCATCCTATAATCAGCGGTAACATTGTAAAATGCTGACCATAAAATTTAGGATAATTTCATATTTCTTCCTAGTGTCTTGAGATAAATAAGTATTGCAGCTTTTTTATGATATATAAAAAAGAAGCTGCACATGCTTTTTACCATGCACAGGAAAACTGCAGGATAATTGAATGTACAGAATACTAGCACCTTTTATAGTGAAGATTTGCTTAATAATTTATATGTTATAATATATATTTTATTAGGTATCATACACATATATTAAATATAATATATCTAAAATGGCCTTTCATGGTATATACATGTATATTTATTTTATAATGTATTTATTATTAAATATTAATATATACCAAAAATATTTGTTTATTTAACTAATAGCCATTTAAAATAGAGAAAAGGGTCATAAATGATATTTCTGTCAACACTGTCAGAGTTTTGAGGTTTTTGGTAGAAAAATACAGTGTCTGCCACATTTCAGGGTTCATGATGTGACACAATTAGTTTCTAGCTTGTAATGTGGGTCAATAAGTCAGACAAGCCAGTCAGATTTCAGATGACTGTTCTCTTGCATCTGTATAACACCATCATTTCGCAGAGAGTTTAACAATCATTTTTATTGGTTATAGCCAACAGCAGTAAGACGTGCAGCATTTCCATCTTCCCTTAGATTCTCTAAAATGGCCTGCCATGTCCACATATCTGAACTAACTCCTAAGTTTCTAAGGAAAGTGCAGATCTTTTTAATGCGAGGGGATGTTCCCCTAAGTAGTCCATGACATCTACCCTTCCCAAGGGCATCTACTTTACATAAACTTACAATTTTACCTGTGACCATCTGACTGTACCACATGGTGGGTAGGGCTGACCCAGAATACTTTCGTCGGGAGAGAGTGCAGAAAATATTCCCAAGTCTGTCAGGGTAGACTTCAGGGTCATCTGCTGGTCTGTAATCCCCACACTTCGTAATCTAATCTACCACAGGAGGACCGTGTTCTGCCAGGTAGATGTGCCCTTCTCATGAATCTTGCTACGCGCTTTTTCTAGACCAAACACATTTTATATTCTGGTGGCTATTTAAAGAGTTCTAAAAAAATTAAAATGAAATAGACACTCTAAAGGAGTTCAAAGCAGAAGGACCTGAGGCTGTCTTTTATCTAATGTATTCTGTTGTGCCACATGAGGAGGGTTAGGGGGAAGATGAAAGACTCAGGACAGGAGTGGGGAAAGGGACAGAATGGAGCGACTAGAAAAGGCTGCATCATTTAGACCTTATTCAAGCATTCCACATGAAGGTGCCCATCTTCTGACCCTCCGTAAATCTCTAACCCTCTTTGTTCCTCCTATGGCACCCTCTCCATCCAGAAGGCTTCATTTGAAAAATTCTCTCCATTTCCCAAAAAGGAGTCCTAACCCTCTGCCTTGCCTGGTATCATTCTACCGTGCTGGCCTCAGACCTCAGCTTGCTCTTCCAAAGGCTTCTGCTGTGTTGAGGAGGAAGAGACTCTGGCACCATAACAGGAAGGAAGACACAGCACTTTGGTGCTGGTACATTCCTTCACTAGAGATTGCTGTCTCTGGGTTCCTCCTGAATTACCCCCACACCGTGAGGAATACTTTTAGGCTATACAATCTAATCTTCTCTGAGAGAACCCTATGTCTTCCATTAACATGACTTTGACATTAATCTTTTTTAAAATAGGAAACTTAGTGCTATTAAGCTAAAAACTCTTTCCTGAGCCTACTTTCATTAAATAAGGACACCCCTTCAGGCACTAAAAATAGCTTTTACAGAGCTCTTAATTATGGACCAAGCCACCTTGAAAACATCAGGAGTCCTTTTTATCCCACCGTATACTCTTGATATCTTTACATTTCATCAGACTTTACAAGCTTGTGTCTGAGGTAGTTAAGAAAACTTCACTAAGGAAAAGGAGCTACTAAGATAGGAATGTGACTTCCCAAAGAACAAGTGGCCATTGGCTACGCCGTAAATAGGAAGATGGAAGGCTTATTCCATTTGTCCATACATAGAGCGTACATACTCTCCTTCCTCCTCGTTATCTAAATATTCAACCAAGAAAAACAATCCTGAAATTTAATTTTCTGTAGTAATCCTCAACATTGCCAAAGGTGACTGTCCTCAACTTGTTCTGCTGCTTATCTCAAGATTCTTTAGCTACTAAAATCATGAATTCTTTTATATATTTGTAAGCATTTCAATTAAGCAATTTTCTTCACCATTTCAGTTTGCTTCCAATATTTCAGTGAAAAAATCACTCAGTTCATGTACCCCTTATCTTCTCTGTCTGCACTGCTCAGATAAGTAACTTTTTCAGGAGCAAATATTCTACTTTGTACCAGGTCCTATGTCTACCAGAATCACAGACTATACCCTCAGCTTTTTGAAATACGTTTTTTGGTCCTAATTGTTTGTGTTTTCTTTTTATTTGCCTTGCCTCTGAATTTATTTATTTTACATATGTGGCAAAATATTATGACAGGCAATTCACTGGAGGTTCAATGAAGCTTGCCCAGCTGATTGTGTCACAGAGGAAATTGCCAAATATTTCTTTAAAAATGAACAATGAGAACACATGGACACAGGAAGGGGAACATCACACACCGGAGACTGCTGTGGGGTGGGGGAATTGGGAGGGATAGCATTAGGAGATATACCTAATGCTAAATGACGAGTTAATGGGTGCAGCACACCAGCATGGCACATGTATACATATGTAACAAACCTGCACGTTGTGCACATGTACCCTAAAACTTAAAGTGTAATAATAATAAAATAAAAAAGTTTTAGATTTTTTATTTTGTTTTTGATTTTTTTTTTTTTTTTTTGACGGAGTCTTGGTCTGTAGCCCAGGCTGGGGTGCAGTGGTGTGATCTCGGCTCACTGCAACCTCTGCCTCCGGGTTCAAGCAATTCTCCTGCCTCAGCCTCCCGAGTAGTTGGGACTACAGGCACCCACCACCACGCTCAGCTAAGTTTTTGTATTTTAGTAGAGTCAGGGTTTCACCATGTTGGCCAGGATACTCTCCATCTCCTGACCTCGTGATCTGCCTGCCTTGGCGTCCCAAAGGGCTGGAATTACAGGCATGAGCCACCATGCCTGGCCTTGTTTTTGATTTTTTAACTACAAATACTTCTGGTCATGATTAGTCAGCTGTAGAATGGCTAATAATATATAGTTAAAATGCTATTATTATGCCATGCTAGTTTCAGGGGAATGCTTACTTCCCAAAATGAAATATCTTTCTAGTGAAGAAGACCACCATAAAACAAGTAAGCCTCATTGATTGCTGACTGTTTTCCAGACCCTGGGCTAGATCTGGATTTCAAAGATGAAGTTTTTTAAAAGTCATGGGAACCAGCAATCTATATTCTAAGGAGGTAAATAAACAAATACAATCCTAAACACAATGCTGAAATGTGAACATATTCCAAGTGTTAGAAGAGCACTGAAGAGACAGTGAAGTTTCATGTTGAAAGGAAGGAATTCTCCAGGTAGACAAAGAAGCATCTTATGCCAAGAAGACATCTACCAAGACATGCACCTGTGATACAGCCAGGAATGAAGAAACAGTGTTTGGCTTATACTGTGAATATGAGTAAGGCAAAAGGTTGTTTCTGAGAATGGAAATAGAAAAGGCTTAAGCCAAATTTTTGAAGGAACTTGAAGGCTAAGGAGTTTAAACTGTTTTCTAAGGGCAGTGAAGTGCATAAGCAGTACTTAAACAAGGCAGCAGTACGATCAGATTGCATATCAGAAAGAACAGTTTAGCTGTGCTAAAGAATGGATTAGTGGTGAGTGAGAACAGAGATAGGGAAAGGCTTAAAAATAATAGTCCAGGTAGAAATAACAAGGCTATTAGACGTGGAAAGGCAAAGATGGTGACAGATTTACAAAATTTAGGAGGTAAAATGTACAGAACTTGATGAGAGTAGATGAGGTGGGGAAGTTAAAGATCCACAGGTAAGGAAGGGGATTAGCTGAGAATGAATCTAATTGATAGGAAACAAGGATACGGCAATTCCAGAAACCATAATAGAGAACAAAGTAATAGTAATCATCATAATAACATCAATAATTTTAACTACTGGTAATTGAGTGCTCATAGCTAATTACTAAGAAAAGTGTCTTATAAACAATATCTAATTCAAACCTCTAGATACCTTAATATAAAAGTATTAGTTCCTCTGCTCAATAGAGAAAGAAATTGCATTTTGGAGAAGTTTAAATAATTTTCCCAAAGATTGAAACACAAATATTTATGTTTTCACAATTCATGCTTTTAGAAACTAAGTGTTTGCTCAGTGCTGGTCAGTTGGCAGTACCTCTTGGGGATGGCCTGCCTTACCCAAGCACCCCAGTCCATTTTGTAACACTTTGACTTGCTTCTTGGGTCTAAACAACATTAATTCTCACCCTCACGGCATATTAGTTGTTCCTTTAAATGCTACATTTTGAATCACTTTTTATGCTGGAAACCTTGTCACTGCACTTCATAGGACAGCTCTCAGCTGCTACAACCAATGGACAGGCAGGCTATTTACATGGTTGCTAATGAGCTCTCAGGGCTGTAACAATATCTGTCCTTTGACAGTTGCTGAAATCAGCATCCAAAGGAGAAAACTGAGAAGAGAATCGGGGGGAACCTAAACTGAGTTGGAGGATGCTTGTCATATACCCCTATTTGTCTCTTTTCAACTGTTAGCCCTTTTGCCTGAAGCATCTGGTGCCTATCCTATCAGCCACGTTCCATTTTTCTCCCCCTGAAGAAAAATCTCCTCTGATGTGATAACTTAAGTTGACTTGTTCCACCCCACAGAAAATGGAATTAGACTTAAAATTCCCCAAAGCCAGCTGTCAGGCCACTCTTGTCAGTTATTGATGAGCGTTCTACACAACCAGGCTAAATGTAGTTTTTAATCTTAGAAGACAAAGAAGATGGAGATGGGACAGAGAGGTTTATGAGAGTTATTTAACTTTTATGTGGATAGTGACATCTACTCTCTTGTTAAAGGAAAATAGGAAAAAAATATAAGTGAAAGTTTACCACAGAGGGGTTACGCATTAGATTTTTTAAAAAAATAGTTGACAGTTTTAGAGATGTGTTTTTAACAACGTATTTAATATAACATTATTTCATTAATATAAAATTGTATAAATGTCCCAGAGAGTTTGCTATGAAGAAATTTATGACCATTTAGTATCATAGAGTCACACAATCTCATACTTGGAAGGGAAATCATGCATTATTTATTCTATTTCAGTGCATGAATTCTTCTTCAACAATATTTATAAAGAATCACCTGACTCTGCCAGGGGGGAAAAAATCCACAAAAAAATACCAATAGAAATTATTAAATAAGGCATTGTGGAAGGAGGAATCATCAACATCATAATCTTTATATAAAAACAGTAGAAACCTGATCAAATACTGATTTGACAGATATGCTTGACTTTAAAATCTAACCTACTCAATGTTAAAGCTATTGCTGTCAGATATATCTAATAGACTATCAAATATTTTAAAAATTTAATTGTATTATTTTTATTTTTTATTTTCCTTTGAGAGGGAGTCTCGCTCTGTTGACAAAACTGGAGTGCAGTGGCACAGTCTCAGCTCACTGCAACCTCCACCTTCTGGGTTCAAGTGATTCCCCTGCCACAGCCTCATGAGTAGCTGGGATTACAGGCGTGTACCAGCACGCCCAGCTAAGTTTTGTATTTTTAGTAGAGACAGGGTTTCACCATGTTGGCCAGGCTGGTCTCAATCTCCTGACCTCAAGTGATCTGCCCACCTCAGCCTCCCAAAGTGCTGGGATTACAGACATGAGCCACTGCGCCTGGCCCCAAATTAATTTTAAGTGCTTGAAAAGAGTTTCAGTGTTTATTATTCTCATTGAAAGAATTTTACAGAAACCTAAAGCCACTCAAATTTTAAAAATTTATTTTCACAGAATTGCCCTAAATCACACAGTACCTCAGTGTACGTACTGTTCATACAAATAACTAAATATAACTTAATCGTAAGCTCTCAGTATTGTTCAGTACCCACAGGTTGATGCTAGTCTGATCAGAGAACAGTAGCAGGAATAAAAAAATAATCTCAGTCAGGCGTCAAGAAGATAAGGCTGATTAGAGCAGCAAAGCATTTTCTTTCTTTTATCATCCACCACTTAGAGCTATAGACACTCATTTTTTTACTGTGTGCATGAGTAAGACTGTGGGTTCGAGAGAAGAGACCTCAGGTCTAATGGGTTCTCAGAGTGAGCATTCACTGAGTTTTATGTGAGATATGTGGTTAGGTAGAGAAACAGAGTATACTATGAGTTATACATACTAATACTATGTTCACAGATAACACTTCTCTGGAGTACTCTAGATTTTTCCATTCCTTCTTCTTTTTTTTTTTTTTTTTTTTTTTGAGAATGAGTTTTGCTCTTGTCGCCCAGGCTAGAGTGCAATGGTGCAATCTCAGCTCACTGCAACCTCCATCTCTCGGGTTCAAGCAATTCTACCTCAGCCTCCTGAGTAACTGGGATTACAGGTGCATGCCACCACATCCAGCTAATTTTTTTTTTTTTGTCTTTTTAATAGAGACAGCGTTTTGCCATGTTGGCCAGGCTAGTCTCGAACTCCTGACCTCAAGTGATCCACCCACCTTGGCCTCCCAAAGTGCTGGGATTACAGGCATGAGCCACCATGCCCGGCTGATTTTCCCATTCCTTCTATCATCTGAGAAAATGTCTATTGTTAAAAAAGAAAAGTCAGTATTTGACATGGTAAATTAATGTATATATTAGATGCCTATTAATGATTCTATGATTGTTTTACATTTTAAAACAATGATTAGGCATGTCTAAATATTATACACTCAGATTTTGACCTTCAGATACAAGTTTTTGAAGATTACCATTTGTTGAATAACCTACTATATTTCCTTTAAAGGCTCATAATATAGGCTACAGCATTTCTGCTAATCTTGTTCTAAACTCTTCTTAGTATGAAAAATACAAAGTGACCGCTTGGAATAGTTACTCCCTTTCTATTTTGGGCTCCTGAAATGGCCTTTTCATTCTGTAATAAGCTATTTGTGTTCACTTCATTTTGCTTCAGTCGTTTTATTTTTGTCATCTTTGGTGCTATCTTAGTGTGCTATGATGGAACATGCTGAATCAGAAAACCTGTAATTTTTATTGCAAACATGTCTCAAGGCAAATTTATAAGTTGCAGTTGATATCAGAAACTACTAGAGGGAACATGCCTTTGTTCTAAATTACAAAATGCTCTGCTATTCTAAACTTGAAGTATGTTGAATATAAACTGCCTTTTTTGTAACACCAGGAGCTTCACATGGGCAATATATTAAGATATTCCTCTAAAATTCATTGTGTACAAAACAACTTCACCAGCTAAACTGTATTAAAACTCTATATTTTCAGGCTGTAAAGCTAATATTTAAGGTGAAGCTATGTCACAGAAACCTGATCATATTAAAGATCTTAACATTTGATTTCAGTTTTCTTTTCATAGAAGGATAAGAAGGAGCACTAATATATTTAGCAGCATTTAGCCAGGGTGACTATTTGGGCAACCCATTTATATATTTAAATGAAGGCACTGAAAAAAAATTGCACTAAACTGTGATCTCACCTCCATTAGATTAAAACCTTCTGATCGTTATAGTTGAGTTTGATTGTTAGTACTGCCAGACAGCCAAGGGCCCAATCTTGTACTGGTAGGGTGTCTGGTGACCTGCAATATGGGCTTTCTCCATCTATAGACCTGCAGGTTCTAGATGATGCTGTGTACAACCATCTGGTCTTCACCTTTGTATTTATAGAAACTGAACAAACGAGTATTGTTGTTATAACCTGTGTAGATATATTCCATTCATTCTTCCTGTGTTACCACTTTTGGGTATCCTCCACTAAACAGGGGGATATATGTTTAAAATGTTCATGTTTATAATACAGTTTTACTGATACTACTGAAAACAGCAGTAAATTGCTCTCTTGAAACAAAATTTTTGTTGTTATAATATATCAAGATAATTATGGTATGACCTACAAGTAAATGTCTACTCACCTTGTTATTCAGTTGCATCCTAGCTACATACTCATTTTACTCTTGCTTTTGCCCTCAATTATTCATTTACATTATAGCTTTAGTTTACCTTTTACAAATGGTAGAATCCGTTCAATATTTTAGAATATTCCAGAAAATTCCAGAATCGCACTTTCTCTTCAGATAGGATGATTTAAATGCATTATTTTATGCAACAGATATGTAGAGCAAAAAGGAACTATCATGATAGTTTCCATGGAGTAAATAATATACATCAAAAACACAAAACTCAATAAAATGCAGATTAAATTTTGCTGAAAGTTACTATCAGAAATTGGCACAAATACTCTTCTGACAAACATGGCCCATAATGTATTGTTTCCAACACAATTTTGTACATGATGGAGATTGGTGAACTGCAAGAGTATTCCCAGTGCCTTTGCCCAATGCTACTGTTGGTTGCAAAGATCCTCAGGAAATCATTAGCAAACTCCATCTAGAAACAGACCAAAAGATCAGAGATATACATTACATGAGATTTATGGCTTATGGTTGTAGAGTTCTGTGCGCATTCGTTCTTGTTTGAAGTACAATATAGTGTTTCAAAGCATCTGCTCCCATTCCCAAAAGTTAGTGAGTTGTAACTGTGCCAGTATCTGATTTTAACAGTATATCAAAGGCACAGTATTTGTTCTTAAATGTCAGTCATTAGAGTTGGGCACCTACACAAATTCAATGAGTTCCAGTGGAATGATAACTGGTTCTTTAAGCTGCAAAATATAGAGAGACTCAGAAACTCAAATGGAGGGAAATCGACCACCAATTTAGAGATAGATAACCTGGGACAAATAGATACTATCTGTAACATAAAAGATTGACTTAAAAATCTTGAAGCATTATTCTGAATATGTTTTCAGCTTTCCAGAAACATGAAATGTATTCTCATCCAAATAGAAATCGCTCCCCCCACCTCCACACTACACACACACACACACACACACACACACACACAATGCTAAAGCAAATATAGCAAACGAAATATAGAAATAAGAACCAGTGTCTTGCGTTGGAAATACTATGGTCTTTGAGGCTGGACAGACCCACATTTGAATTCTAGCTCTCGCACTCACTGACTATGACACACTGATCAAGTCACTTATTCTCTCAACCTAAGTCTCTTCCTCTATAAAACAGGTCAAATAATTATTGATGTGAGGCATTTCTGTGAGGATAATGTATATCAATTGTCTGACGTGTGTATTCAATAAATAAGGACTATCATAACTGCTAATTTTTAAGACTACATTTGACCTCAAACATGTTGTTTATGTAAATTCTATAATTTTATACAAATAAGCCTTGCTACGTAAAGGAATGTAGAACTAATGCTGATAACATATTGAAATTTTTTTAAATTACTAAATTAGCATATGATTATCTAGCAGTCTAATTTAACTTGTCTTTGATGGAATTGCTAGCTTTTTCTCCCATGAAGCTTCACAAAGAAAGCATTGCATTACCATTAGACATTTTCACTTTTCCTTCAATAATAATTTTGTGTTCTCATAATTTGTATAAATGCCATATACCCTAACAGAAGTTTTTCTTACACATTATATCCTAATATCAGAAAACAATAAAATAAGAAAAGCAATTTGATATATGTTTCCACACATATTGCCTTTTTTTTTTCTTTTAACTTTATTCCCACTTGAAAATACTCAGTAGTGTCTCTTGTGTCTCTCTTCTCTCCCAATAATCAAGGTCTCTCCAGGACCTTTCCAAGCAAACAGAAATCCCTTATGGCACAGTCCTAGACTCTGCAGTATATGAGCATGTCCGCATGAAAGGACTGAATCCTTTTGAGAGGGACAGCATGTATTCCCAAATGTGGCGGATGATCAACCGAAGCAATGGATCGGAGAACAATGTTCTGGAGTCCCAAGCAGGCATTCAAAAGGTACTGTCCATGGTTCTCCTTTAATAGTCCTTACCATTTTGTGTCCCATGCTGGAATTGCGCAGTTGAGATTTGTTTTTTTTGTTTTGTTTTTTGTTTTTTATCTTTAATGCTGACGGCAAATTTCCTGTTACATTGCATCTTATATTGATTTAAAGAAGAATTTTTAGGAGATTCAAAGTCCTCTGTAGTGTGTCTAACAGATCAGTTTCCATTTGAATTCCAAAATCAAATACACACACTGGTATTTTGTTCAGAAAAGGGTTAAGGACTTAACAAACATGAAGTTTAAAAAAGTTTTTTTAAATCCCATTCCAAATATCATTCAAGTTATCTGATTCTTTTAAATGACTCAGGGTATTTTCTACACTACACTTGTTTTTAGATTAAACCGTCATCTTTAGTTGTGATTATGTGAAGCTATCTGGAAGTAAAAGTTAATCTTGTCAACAAATAAGGTTCCTATGGACATCTATTTCTATTCCAAATGTGAAAATCTTTATTTACATCTTACTTTTTCTATAACTATCTATATTAAAAAGGCATAGAAAGACTGTTTTTCTTTTATGTGAAAATCTTAAGGCTATTTTTACTCTGAGCTGTAGCTTATAAACATATATACGGAAGCAATTCAAGCCCTATCAACCTCTATGAGAGATCTGACTGTTTTTTCTTAAAATTATCTCTAGTGACTAGCCTAGTGAAAATCATTGTTGACATTTAATGAATAATTATGGAATGCAGGAATGAATGTCAGTAATAGCAGCAATAGTGGTATACACTTTTTCTCTCCGACCTTCCACTGCAGAATAATTTGGACTCCAAGTCTGTGTTTCCTGTTCTAAAGGCAAACTCACTAATGCCATCCTAGAGGATATTTTGATGACTATAAAGATTATTCTGTGACAGGTTCCAGCATTATTCTCTGCTTTTTCATCTGGCACCGTTTATCTGCCACTGCTACTACTATGGTCCCTAGAGTCAGCCTAGTAATTCTTGCAGTCAACATATTGATATCATTCTTCTGAGAGCTGCTGATGCTAACATAAACCTTTCTTCAAGTATTAATGATGTCTTCAAGGAAGTGAATATCCTGGAGATGTTAGCAATGGCCTCTATCCTCTTTGCCCTTATTATACCCCATTTTCTGGGGCTCAGTTATTGATTCTAAAATATTTCTTGGCTTTCTCCAAAGAACCATTGGCTCCTGGAGTTTCAACATGGTTCTCCCAGTTAATGGGGTTCGGGTTGAGAGGTGGATCCAAGTGGGTGAATGAACATGTATTTTTGGGGAAGGGAGGAGGAGGGTGGGCATTTTAAGGGTTACTAGGTACTCATAGCATGTTAATGAATTTGTGTTCAGAATAAGTATACACTATGGCTGTGAGGATGAGTTATTTTCCTTTATATCATCTGTTAAAAATGAATTTGTTTTTTGATGATTAATATAAATAGAAATTTATAGTTCATATTTCTATTCCATTTTAGGAGCCAAAGCTCCCCCTGCCTTATAACCTCATTCTATACAGTATTATTGCAGAGAAATTTTATTTTATTTTCTCCCACCAGCCTGGTGTTAATGGGCACATCAATCCGGGTTTGAATCCAGCTCATTTTTTTAAATAAAATGTATAAACATAACTGGCTACTCAAAATCTCTGGGCCTTGAGAGTTGCATCATGAAGATAAGAATTCTACCTCACACAGTTTTTGTCAAGATTAAATAAGATAATATATATAAAGCATCAATAAGTAGTATGAGTAGAGCCATAAACCTTTCTCATAAGATGGCCCTGAAGATTACCTGAGTTAATTTATATGTGAGGGATTTGTAATTATAAAGCTTTATTGTTTAATATTTCCTAATCTTAATGTAAAGTTGTGACATAATAAAAAGAAGATGCAATAAAAGAGGTAGATAATAATTTCTATTCTTTGTTAGTCTGTTGATAAGGAGGGCTAATGAGTTCGAAACTGCAAATCAAGTCCTCAAATATTTATTATACCATGTTGATTCAGTTTTCTGATTTACTAGAGGGCTAGTGAAAATGCTCTTCTGAATGAATTTATAATAGAAAATATCTAAGTGAAATTTGTTTGTACTATATATTTCTTTCAACCCAAATTAGAAACAGCTGACAATTGATTAGACAGAGAGCAGCTAATAATAATAAGATGTATTTTGGTTCAAGCTTACAAGGTCTTGGCCAGCTTCTATTAAAAAACAAAACAAGCAACAAACAAATAATAACCTTTTCACCTGATAAAGTTCATTGGAGTTTCATGAAATTGAGAACTATGACACATGAAATGTGGTTGGGATTCTTCTTCAAGAAACTGGTCTTGAACATTTCACACAGCAGCTTTTTATTCTCTGTCATTGATTTCTAATTTATACAGGCAGATAAGACATCAGAGGTCTTTTAGGTCAACATTTCACAAAAGGCCACACTTCTTCTATAATATCTTGGGCAAGAATCCATATATGTATGTGTGTGTGTGTGTATGTATATACTATATATGTATGTATATACATACATGTATATGTATATAGTATATACATATATATACACACACACTATATATGGATATATATATAGTAACTGCCTTCCAGGAAGGCCTGCATCACTGAGAAAAACAATCCTCACAATCTATAACTTTAAATAGATTCCATTAATGTCTCAGTCTGTATTTGTTCTTAATTGTGCTACTAGTCTCATTAAGTTTCTCTTACTTGAAGGTAGATACCGATCTCATCTACCATCTTGTTTCGGCTTGTACCAAAGAAATCTGTGTAAATGAGCATTAAGTCGATGAGTTCTGATTTGCTAAACTTGGTAGCAAACTACCCTAAGTAAACTAGACAAATTTTTTTTTCTGCCTTGCTTTAACCAAGATCTTTTGCATAAGTAGAAAAAATATGATTTTTAAAATGCAGCTGAATTTTTTATGCATTCATTCAACAATTATTTATTGAGCACCTTCTATTTGTCAAGCAGTACATTAGTCACTGGGATGGACAGAAATGAAAACAAATGCCTTCATGGAGTTTGCATTATAGTGGGTATAAACAATAAACAAAATAAACAAGCTCTATGGTATGTTCAGTAGTGAGAATTGTTAAGGAGAAAAAATAAAGTAGGAGAAGAGGATGGGAAATACCGAGAAGCAAGGTAATCTGCTTTATTAAATCAGGTAGCCAGGGAAGGCTTCACTAAGAAAATAACATTTGAATAAAAACTTTAAGCAGGTTGGAGAGGGGAGGGTATGTGTACGTCTGAGTAAAGTGTTTTTAAAAAGAGAGTCAGCCAGTACAAAGGCCCTGAGGTAGAAGCATGCCTAGATGTTCCAAGAATATGAAGGAGGCCAGTATGGATTCAGAAATAAGGGATAATATCAGAAGTGCAACAAGGTCAAGAGGTAAAAGATCTGGAGGTAGAGAGAAGATGAATCATGTAGGGTCTAGCAATGCAAAGTATGGTCCTGTGGACTAGCAGTGTCTGCATCACGTGAGAGCTTCCTAAAAATATAGACTCTTATGCCCCTATCCCAGCCTTTCTAAACGTGAATCTCATTTTAACAATATCCATAGGTGGTTCATATGCATATTAAAGTTTGAGTTGTGCTAACACAGGCTGTCAAGAACATCCTAAGTTGGCTTTTTCTCTGGTGGGATATCAAACCTCAGGAGAGTTTTGAACTGAAGAGCAACATGATAACATATTTTGGCAAACCATATGACTATTGTGCTGAAACAAACAGAAGATGGCAACATGGAAGCTGGAAGCCAGTTAGGAGGCCATGATGGTGACTCAGCAACATTCTGAAATTACACCATGGGAAGTTCATTTCTCTTAAAACCCAAATACATCTTAAAAGACTATGACTTTGAGTAGTTATTGGCATTAGCACCTTAGTGGAATTTAGTCTATTAGATTATTTTAGATGGGCCTAGGACATAAACAGATACAGCTTCTGAGAGCAGTTGTAGAAACTTCCAGGTGGCAGGTAAGGATCTGACCAGAAATCAAGGATCATGTGCAGCACTAAAATAGGGAAGTCCCTGATTATTATGAGGGCCGTATTCACTTCCCATTAATCTATTATAACTCTTGGGGAAAAACAAATCATTCTAGAATCTCAGCATAGAAGACCACTAGAGAAGTAAATAAAACCAGGATTGGTAGGATTTGTAAGTGAATAATACTTCAGACTATGAAATTCCAAGGGGATGTACACTCAAATGGATACCATAGTAACAGGGAAGTCGGTGGTGGTGCCAGCACCAGCAGTATTCATTCATAAAGATAGCACTAATGTATAAGCTGTCTGTCCACAGAAGTCCAAGAGCAATATGGGGAAAGGGGTGCTATTACTGGGGGGAACTCACAAGCTCCAAAGTGGGCATCAGGGCTGCAACCAAGCCACTGGACTTCAGGGCCTAGCTCTAATCCTAGCTGGAAAACTGAAGTATTAAAATGGAAGCCAAGGCAAAAGATTGGTCATAACAATATGGGCCAGTGTCATGGGTTTTAGAAGACTGAGGAAGGAAGACAAATCCCAGACCCTAAGAACTAGTGAGTAAGCTTACCTCAGTTTTATTCAGCTCTGGCTGAAAAACTCAGTGGACTTGAACCTGCTATTTTACATACTCATTCAACACATATTCAGTGAATACCTATTGTTTCCAAGTCTCTGTTCTAGGCATTAGAAGGTGTAATAGAACAGGTAAAGTTCCTGCCTAAATGGAGATTATATTGTAGTGAAGAGAAGATAACAGACAAGCATAAATGTGTGCTCTAAAGAAAAACTGGAAGGGTAAGAATGGAAAAAAAAAAGCAGATCATGAAGAGGATGTTGCCATCCCATATTGGGAGGTTGGGAAATACTTCTCTGAGAAACTGATGTTTGAATGGAGACCTGAAAGAGGACAGGGGGTGAACCATGCATATAGTTTAGAGAGAGGGGACAGGAAGTGCTCCAGGCAGAGGGAATGCTCATTACAAAATTCCTGAGGCGGAAGCTAGCTTGGCATACTGGAGAGAAATGTCAAGAAGATCAGTGAGGTTGGAGCAGGTTGCACAAAGAGGGGGTTAGGGGATGGAGAGGCAGATGGATATGATCAGAGTGGGAGGGGGCAGGATGGAGGCCATTGAAAAGGCTGATGCTTGGGCCCCACTAAAGTCCAAATTGTATCTTAATTGGTAAATGGAAGGCAGCTAAATTTCTCACATTCCTCCAAGTGATTCTGATTCACAATAAGAGTTGACAATCACTGATATAATATTCTATGAGTGATTTTAATGACCTTAGTTACTCTGAGATGAGAAACCAGTGCAGAGTTTTGAGCAGAAGAGTGACGCAACATAACTTTTTAAAGGTCCGCTCTAGATGCTGTGTGGAGACCAGGGTGCTCAAGGGTGGGAGCGGGGAGCTTAGTGAGGAGGCCACTGTAATAATCCAAGTGTGACATAAAGAGGGGGTGGACCAGAGTGATTATGGTGAAAGTGATGAGAAGGGATTAAATTTAAACATATTTTGAAGGTAGCACTGACAAGATTTTCTAAAAGAGTAAATGTGGGGTGAAAAAGAGGAGTTAGGGATGACTTCAATATCTTTGGCTTACGTAGGTGGAGGGATGGAGTTGCCATTCATTGAGATTGAGAAAACCATGACAAGAGTAGGTTTGATAAGTCAAATGAGAATTTGTCTCTGGCATGGTAGTTAATATGAAATGCTTACTCATTATGCAGGCAAAGTTTGTATTTAAGGCCACAAGGCTGGATGTGGTCACTGAGGATGTGAGTATATCTGGAAAAGAAAAACATCGAAACACAATTTAATATTTAGAGGAGGCAGAGACAGAGAGAGCATAACAAAGCATCAGGAAACTATCAGCTAGTGAGGTAAGATGGAAAACAAGAGAGAGTAAGTGGTGGTTTAAAAACCAAAAGAAAAGAAGAATTTCAAGAAGTTCAGAGGGTCAGCTGTCTGTCAAATGATGCTCATGATAAAGGGTGATGAATGCTAAAAATTAATTTTAGTTTTGGAAACCAGCAGTCACTGGTGACCTGACAACAACAGGCCTGGTAGAGTAGAAGAAGAGATTAGAGAAAGATTAGAGAAAAGAAAAGAAGTAAAAGAGAGGATGTGGAGATTATGAGACTAGAAAGAAGAGATTATGAGAACCAGGTACTGGAAAAAAAATGCCTATACAAATAATCGAATCACCAAGAATAAACACAGAACTAATATTTGAGAGAGTGACAGAGAGCCCAGTGATAAAATCTTCAAGCCACGTTGGAGGAGTGACACTGGTAACTGTAGTAAAACTACAAGTAGATACTATAGCTCTTTTTAAAGGAGTAACTCCTTTTTAAAGAAATTTTGCTGAAAGAAAATGCTGAGTAATGAGAGGAGTTTCTGGAGTAGGATGTCAGGTTTGGGGAAATTTTTTACGAAAGAAGACATATACAGTATCTGTATATTGATGGGAGTATGCAATAAAGAGAGGGAAACCCATAATACAGGAAAGAGACTGCAGTATTGCTGGAGAACTTTCTTTGATTAGGAGATAAGTTATGGCATCTTAGTGCACAGGTAGACGGTTTGGACTTAGAAGCACAGTCCATCCATAGTAAGAGGAGAGAAGGACATAAGTTAGAAGATGTGGTGGTGGGAGCATAAGGAAGTTCATCCTTGACTGCTTGTATTATATTTAAACCAAAGTCATCACCAAAGTGTAAGCAGCAGGACAGAGATTCTGGAGATTTGAAGAAAGAGAAAATAGGAATGACTGTCCTGGAGAATCAAAGAGATAGTAGACTACTAAAATATAATAAACTTTCTAGACAAGACTGAAGGGGTTTGTAATCGGTGGTCATGACTATAAATTGGGACCAGTCAGCATGATTGTGAGTATTTGTCTAGCCATCATCTTCAGCTGACTGAGTATAAGTGCAAAGTCCACAAAGAGTATATTTCACCAGAATTAGTGTTTCCAGAAAAGTATGATAGAAGATAATAGGAGCAAGCAAGGAAATTAAGAGCACATGCAAAAAAAACCTAATTATTGTTATGAATCATGGAATCTGTGCTATATAAAAGGAAAGTGATGATACAAGGGAATTGAGGATATGAAAAGGGTGGCAGGAACAATGCATTGAGGGCCTAGATGGGACTGGAATTCTTGGAATCAGCAAACAAGAAGGATAAAATTGGGAGTAACATGAAGCTTGTTCTGAGATGACACGTTTGAAGTTGAAATGATGAAGAGAATACAGTTATTGAAATTGATGACATGGGATTTGGTGGCTCAGGTAGTAGAAAAGACAAAATCTTTGGAGAAGAGGAAGACTTGAGACTGAAAAAGAAAGTACTGGAAAGAGATGCTTATGTGAATAATCAAATCGCCAAGAAGAAATGCAGAACTCCTATTTGAGAGAGTGACAGAAAGCCAAGTGATGAAAATATTCAAATAATGTTGGAGGAGCGATGCAGGGTCAGTAAGTGACCACAGTAACACTGACTGGCAGGTAGTAAAGTCTGATAACATAAGCTTCAAAGCTGGAGAATTTTCGGGACAAGGGTCTAGAAATGGTTTGAGGGGCAAAGAGGATACCAACACTGGATCCTGTCCCAGTGGTATGAGTGTTGTAGCAGAGAAAAATAATCACCACAAGACCACAGGCAATGCAGTATCCCCAGAAGATAAGTACATTCTACTTAGCAAAATAAAGTAAAAGGAAATTTCAAAAAACAAATGGAGGTTATAGGTAAGGTGATTATTTTTCCTAGTTTGCTTGGGACAGTCTCGATTTTGCCACTTGTCCCAGTGTTATTAACTGTATTCCCACTCACTCTCAAGAGTATTATCATTATGACAACAAATTCTGTGACCTCCCTAGATACACACATCCTGCTGATAATAAAGTTTCATAGAGCAGAGTAGAAGAACCTAGAGAGTTGTAGAGGAATAGGAAAACTGGTCAAAATCAAGGGATGTGCAGATCCATATCAGTGAGATTTAAACAGTGATCTGGAAATTTCAGACTTTCCATGAGGGCAGCATTTAGGAATCCAGGACCAACACAGACTCTAGGCAAATTATGTTGATAAGATGAGTGTAGGTTGGCAGGAGGGGTGAGCATATTGCCAGGTGCTTACTGAGGTGTGGGGCCCCTCTTTATCCCTGACAGTGGCAGTGGAAGCTTGGCTAACAGCAATCTCACCAGCAGCTGAAAGTCTTGAGGGCATTGCTTCCCACAGCTGAGTGAGGCTGGGAAAGATAGCAGCTGATACATGCTAGACTTAAGGATGAAGCAGCTCTGCACTATGTTGCACAAAGGAAAAAAGGCTGTGAGTAGAAAACAGATTTCAGCTGTTACACAGCTTCATCTATACTTTGTCCTGACCTTGCACGTTGGCCATATCCTCTTTTCTGCTTGTTCCATTCCCCTTCCTCCTAGAGCTATAAGCATCATTTGTCATTGAGTAAAAATGCCAAAGTAGATGACAATTAATGAGCCAGCAGCAGAAGGAGGGTGAGGGCTAATTGGAGCTTTAGTGAGCAACTTGCTAATATATTAACTAGGTATATGACCTCAAAATCTGGGTTAGGCCCTTATTACAGAAATAAACAAACTGAAAATGGCTTGGGGTAAAACAAGACAACAAACTCAACAGCTTTGGTTCTACGAAAACGCCAAGCCTGGGCTGTCATACCACTGGACTTGGAGGGAGCAGTGTATTTGCTGCATTTGCCCTTTTGCCAAATGATTCCAACAAATACATGATTCACTTCAGTACTACACCCTGCAGCTGAGAGCTCAGATACCACTGGCATATTTTCTGCTCTCTAGAAATCAGAGTTTTTAGGTCTGTGTCAGTCATCACACAAAGAAAGAAGAGAACTGCACAGTGGGAGAATAAAAAAGATGTAGAGATCATTTCCAGCAGCCGTGCTAATGCATTTTTAATAGTAGAGTTGGATGTTTTTTAAATTATTATTAAGACTTATTTTTGTTTTTAACAATCCTCATGGATATTTGAAATCAAAATCAGACTCGATTAGATGTTTTCTCAAAAAGAAAAGGAGAAACCTAGAATCATTGTGACACATGTAAAATTGCTTATGAAGACTTCTTAGGTCATCATCAGCAATTTTACATAAGTTACAATGTGTCAAGTTTTATAGCAGACAAATCATACTACAAATACTACAAACAAACATGTTTTTCTAGATGCCAAGAAAAAATATATGTATGTGTGTGTATATATATATATGTGTGTGTGTGTGTGTGTGTGTATACAAATTCTGTGAATTATACTGGATGCTGATGCAACAGTGAAGTACTGTCTTAAGTACATAAAGATGATACTACCAACCTGCTGTTGACAGAGTATGTTCTTTTAAAATTGCTTTTTTCCACAGTGATTTAATTCATGATGAAAGCCAGATCTGCTCCAATTCTTCTTTTAATTAGCTACATTCAATTCTAATTCATCTATTCATTCACTCATTCCTTTAATCAACAAACATTTGTTCAGTGGCTGCTAAGTAAAATGCAGAACAGCAGGTACCCCACAGAGAGTTGTACAAGACATTGTGAGAACACAGGGAAAGGGAACCTAGCATAGCCTGAAGGATGAGGCTACTTCAGATCAGTGAAGACTTCCTAAAGGAAGTGATATTAAACTTAGAATGAGTAGTATTTAATTAGGTAACAGAAATAACAAAAAATGGGATACGGAGGAGAGGGCCTGAGCAAAGGCATGAAGGTGAGCAGAGCATAGTATGTGCAAGAAACAAAAAGCAATTCCAGTTAGAAGAGAAGGTGCTGCAATAAAGTGGTGGGGGAGGAAGGTGCTTGTGGAACAAAGACACCTACTGGGCCATGTATCACTGGAACTTGCTAATTGGACATTAATATAATAATTCAAACTAGACGAGCAATAAGATGTAAAAAGAATAGCAGAAGTATTTGAAATCAGTTTCTCGATTGCGAAGAACAGAGAGCCACTTTGGACTTAGTTTTCTTCCATATTTTAAAATTGTGGAAACAGAATTTATTAATTCTAAGATTTTTTCTGGAATGAATATTCAGTGAGTCTTTGGACACTAATTTCAAACTGTTTAACAGCTTATGAGAGAAAATGCTTCCTAGGAAACTTCAGAGGACTGTAGTGGGAGTCCCTAACACAGAGACCCTAACATCAAGCCTATGTTGTTAGTCCTGACTTAAAACACAGCCTCATACCCAAGTGAAAAAATTCTCCAAAGGATTTTCCAGCTTTCTAGTTCCCCAGGATGAAAAAAGAATAGATTGATGCATCTTTGTTTCTTGCTGGTTGCATTATATTCTCAAACTTCTTATTCCAATAAATATCCAAGGTATTGCCTTGGTTTAGTTCTTACTCTCAAAGTTACTTCCCAAATTGGAAAATGCATATATATTTTTTAAAAAATTTCTGTTGGGTAAATACCAACAATTAAAAATTATAATCCTACTGATATCATTTGGCTCTGTGTTCCCATCCAAATCTCATTTCAAATTGTAATCCCCATGTGTCAGGGTAGGGACCAGGTAGGAGGTGATTGGATCATGGGCGTAGTTTCTCTCGTGCTGTTCTCACAATAGTGAGTGAGTTCTTGCCGAGCTAGTGGTTTTAAAGTGATATTTCCTCGTTTTCACACTCATTCTATTCTGCTGCCTTGTGAAGAAGGTGCCTGCTTCCCCTTCACCTTCCACCATGATTGTAAGTTTCCTGAGGCCTCCTCAGCCATGCAGAACTGTGAGTCAGTTAAACCTCTTTTCTTTATCAATTACCCAGTCTCAGGCATTTCTTTATAGCTGTGAGAAAATGAACTAATACACCTACCATAATTTAAAAATTATTTTAGTCTCCAATTTTACCCTCAGAGTTTACCTCCATTAATAGCAGAGTATACATCTTTATGACTTCCTTCTTTATTTAAACAGGCCGGGCGCTGTGGCTCACGCCTGTAATCCCAGCACTTTGGGAGGCTGAGGCGGACAGATCACCTGAGGTCAGGAGTTCGAGACCAGCCTGACCAATATGGGGAAACCCTGTCTCTATTAAAAATATAAAATTAGCTGAGGCAGAAGAATCACTTGAACCTGGGAGGCGGAGGTTGCAGTGAGCTGAGATTGCGCCATTGCACTCCAGCCTGGGCAACAAGAGTGAAACTCCATCTCAAAAATAAAAAATAAATATAAAAATAAAATAAACAGGAGACATCTGCAAAAATCACACATACGCAAATAGTCACACATATGAATACAATTTTTGTTTAATTTCCATTTTGACTTTTTAAAAAATAAAATGTTTTCATGCCCTTGTCTTTTTCAATTCCTTTGTCAAAAACGTCTTTCAGGTTAGTGTGTATGTATATTATACATATGTAAGTTTCATTCGCTTTCTGTGGCTCCCAGTCCCTGGCTGTTCTTTTACATCCTCAAAAGGGCCCTCCCTCTCCTCTCATTCTGATTTATGTGTTCAGTGTTCTACAATTTTCTCCTTCTCAACTGCTAAATTCAATTCTCTGACTAAACATAAATGCCATGACTATTAGCATATCTTTCTGTTTTTACGTTTCTCAGATTAATTGTCATCTTAGGCACTAAAGCTTCTGATTATAAATTCCTCCTTTCTTGTTAAATATCCATAACTCTATTATTTTTCTTATTTTAAATCAATATGTCTTGCAAAATCCTTTAGGGCTCTGCTATCTGGCGCCAGCTTTGCCTAGGAGATAATAAAATAAATAAAATTTTATTGTCTTGATAGTGTTTGGGGGAAATAAATATATTACAGTATAAAACCATGCTTATGTTTTATAGAAAATAACTGGCTTCTTCCATTATTCCTTTATTTCTCCTATTATACATAATATTAAATACTGGAGTCCAAAAGTGCACACTACATTTTAAAAAACTCCGTAACTAAAGATAAAGCTTCTCTTTTTATGTGATAAAAATTGGCTTGTAATATAATCTAAGCACATCACATTCATAGCTTTCATATTTAAAGTTCATTTTTTCAATACAAATTTTTATTGAAATTTTAAATTTTATTTTTTAAAATTATAAAATACATGTAACGTAAAATTCACCATCTTAACCATTTTAGGTGTACAGTTTAGTAGCATTAAATACATTTACATTATTGTGCAACCATCGCCACCATCCATCTCCACAGCCCTTTTTCTTGCAAAACTAAAACTCTGTACCCACTAAAAATTCCCTCCTCCCATTCCCTCTTCCCCCCAAGGCCTTAGCAAACAATTATGTCTCTATGAATTTGAACATTCTAGGTATCTCCTATAAATGTAATCACATAGTAGTTGTCCTTTTTTGACTGGCTTTCTTCACTTAGCATAATGTCCTCTAGGTTCATCTACATTGCAGCATGTGTCAGAATTTCCTTCAGTTTTAAGGCTAAATAATATTCTGTTGTGTATATGTGTATGTGTATATATGTGTATATATGTGTGTGTATATATATCCTGCATTTTATATATATGCTATATATATATGTATATACATATATACACACACACGTATATCCTGCATTTTGTTTATCTGTTCATTATCAATAGACATGGGTTGCTTCTACCTTTTGGCTGTTATGAATAATGGCTCTCAATTATCTTGGGTATATATCCAGAAGTGGAACTGCTAGACGAAATGGCAATTCTAGTTTTAATTATTTAAGGAACTGCCATACTGTTTTCCATAATGGTTGCACTATTTTACCTTCACACAAATAATACACAAGGGTTCCATTTTTTTTTTTTTACATTATCACCAACATTTATTTTGTTTTTTTGATAGTAGCCATCCTAATGGGTATGGGATAGAAATCATGTAAATCTAAATTCTATTTTAGTATGCATTTTTAAGAGGCACTATTTTGGCTAATAAACTTCAATAACTATCTTCTTCACATTATGCTCCAATAAAAATTCGATTGTGCTTGCTTATCATATAAAGCTCAGCATTCCTGAGAGGTAAGACTCAATCTATCCCACAAATATGGCTCATCCCAGTAGTGATTCTCAAAGACAGAAGAGACCAATAACCTACTAACCAGCCCCCAGCAAAAGAAGCAAGTCAGAATGGGGGAAGGAAGTATGTATAGTTCAACAGAACAAAAACTCATGTTATTCGGACACATCCAATTGAGAATAATTTGTTTTCCTAAACTCTGGGAATGTTTATCTCTGCCATTGCGATTCCTAGAACTCATCACAGTTATGGAGCTGAAAGAGACTGCAGGGACCTTCTAGATTAATCATTTTGTTTTATGGATGAGAAAATTATACCTAAAAAGGTTAAGTGATTTACCTAAGGCCACACAGCTGATTAGTGTCAATATTTATATCTCCAGCCCACATCTCTTAATTCTGGTCACTTGCTCTTTCCATCACAGTTAAAAAACTTAAGTCTGTAATGTCCTCTCAAAACTAATTAAAATTCACATCACAATTTGAGTGGTTCTCAAACTTTATATGCTATTAAGAATTGCCTAGTGAGGCTGTCGAAAATGCTTATTCTTAAACCTCCAAACCCAGATATCAAGATTCACGGAGTCTGGGGTGGGACCCAAGAATTAAACTAATGAGCAATACAGATGATTCTGATAAACATTGTTCACAGATTATCTTCTGAGAATCACTCTTCTGGGTACTATTTAAAAGCCCTGGTCTTAAGCCAGTGATCTTCAAGGCATGGGCCCTGGTCCAGCTGCGTCAACACCACTTGGTAACCTAAGAGAAATGTAAAGTCTTAGAGCCCACCGCAGAACTACCTAATCAGAGACTCTTGGGGAGAGACTAGAACATTGTAGATTAATAAGCTCTTCAAGTGATTCCAATGCATCTAACATTTGAGATCCAGTGGCCTAGGCTCAATTTTAGTCCAAGCAAGCCACTCACTTTATTATGTTGCCTTCCAACTAGAGGATTTAGGAATCCAGGGCTTCGGGTGCAACAAAGTAATCTAAAATATTTGATCACCCTAACTGATACTGCCAAGAGTGTGTGTGTGTGTGTGTGTGTGTGTGTGTGTGTGTGTGTGTTGAATGTTTCAACACTAAGGAACAAAACCTTCCCTGTCTTTGCTACTTACATGCAATTGATTGAAAAGTAGAGGTTAAGTGAGGGGCATATCAAGTGGCAAATGTTGCTTCCCCCCTTGTGACATCGTTTACATTTTAGGAACAAAACAATACTTATCTGCTTGCTGCAAATCTTCACCTGGATGTCCTGTCAGTGCTCCTGCCAGCCATATGTCTAACACTCAACTAATTACCTTTCTTTGCAAGTTGATGCTTATCTTTCTGTGTTCTTTATTTCTGTTAAAAGCATCACTGCCCTCCCTATCAACAGGCTGGAAATTGAGGAATCATTTTCATTGCCTTCATCTTTGTTACCAGAGCCAAATAATTGCTTTAATTATCAATCCTGCCTCTGACACATCTCTCCAATTTATTCTCTCCTTTCACTTTCTACTTCCAATTTAGTAATTCATGTCATTATTACCATCCTCCTGGACTACAGAAATAACTAACTAATTGGCCCCCTCCTGCAAATTCATCTTCCCTCAGCATAGCACTGAAAGTGATCCATCTTTGCTCAAAAGCCTGTAAGTGTTCCACTTTATCTCTAGTGCAAATTGTTTATGCTAGCATTCAAAAGTCTCTATAGGTTGGTATTATTCTGTTTTTCAGTATTCATTTACTCATTCATTACTTAAATAACGCCTATTCTGTATTGATTTGGGTATCTTCCCTTTCACATGCCATACATTACTATCAAACCAAGTTGCTGGCTTTGTCTTATACTCTGCAATGTTCTTACATATCAGGTATTGCTCATTTATTTCCCTCCATCAGGAATGCACTCCTCTGCCTGCCTTCTTTTTCTGTCTATTTGTTCTTCATTTTCAAGGTCTACCTCAGTTGTACTATGATGTCTTTCCTAAAATATTTTCTTCCTCCATTAAACTTTCTTAACAACGTATCCATCTCCACAAATGGTTTCCTTTTAATACTGTAATTGTCTTTGCTTGTCTATCCTTCTAGATCATATACTATTTTGGGCCAGAACACATACCTGATTCATCAGTGTATCCCTCTATCTCTACAGCATTGAGCTTGATTCTTAATCTTTCTTTCCAACTTGTGACTAAAATATTTAACAGAAATCAATATCAGATTATTCATGAATTTAGATCCCAAAATGTCTAAGCCTGATTCCTCATAGTGTTCCTCTTAAACAGACTAGATATTTATATATTTTCCTTATGTTCTGAGTAGTACAACTTATTCACTACCTTTAAAGGCTCCCAGTAAAATAATTTATAAGAACAGATTTCAGTACTTTTCAATTCAATTTAAATGCTATCAGTCTTGTCTGGTATGTTTATGTAACTGAGACTTATCACTTTGATTAGGGAAGGATGCCATGTAGAATTATGTTTCAAGTGTGGCAAAATGATCAGTTGTATGTATTTGTTTTGCATTTTTTGTCTAGAAAGCTGGGAAATAAGGCAGGAAAGACAGAGTAAGATGAAGGCTAGGCTCAAACAAATTTGGCATTTCCCTCAGGTGCATAAATTAAGGGGGCACTAAACAAACAGAATAATCAGATGGGATCAGCATTGCTTATCTTCCCTTTTGCCCCAGGCACCAATATGGCTCCACATGGTACTGGCAAACCTAGTCTTTATTTGAAATTTTGATATTTTATAATGGATTTTTGCATGAATTTTGTTCTTTTCTTAAAATATTGCACAGAGTATTATTTATTTGATTACTGAGTTTGGTGCACCCTTCAATTATGCACACAGGACAGGTGCTTTACTCACCTTATCCTAGAGGAGGCCATGAGAAGGAAGCAGAAAACAAAATGGGGAAGAAAAAAGGAAGGAAAAATAGATAAGATGAAAGGCATGAAGGGAGACAGACAGTCTTTATTAAATACTCTTAATCTTTAAGTTTAAATATTATATTAAGTTGATAATAGATAAACAAAAACAAGTATGATGAAAGATTCTGCCAACATTGGTGTAAGCAATGTTGTTTATTTGTATACAATATGTATATACCATAGACAGATGTAGATTACTACAATATATATACATATTACTGATTGCATATTTTATTTCTGCATATTACAATATATTATGTTCATTGTATTAACTCAGGAAGGTTGATTCTGAATTATTTTTATTTTTTATATTTATGTTTATTTTTCCTTATTAGAATTAGTTACAATTTTACCACATTTTAGAAGAATTTACCTGTTAATCTCCGACAATTTCCAAATCATACTTAAATATTTCTTTAAGAATCAAAGATAATATTTAACTTAAACTTTTGTTGTTTGGGCTAAAGAGGAAGATAAAAAAGGAGTTTGAATCTGAAATTCCCTACTAACTGGTTATGAGGCCTAGTCATTGTTCTGAGAAATTACCAGGTAAATTTCCCTAAGCGTTGCACATAATTTGTAATTTACCCCACCAGAGGGATAATGTGTGTTAAAATATGGAAAATGTAAAAGAATGGATCAATAAACTTGGGCTAATTCAATGAATACATGTATTTTAATCTCCTGAGTGTCTGGGGTTTTTTAACATTTAAAAATTAAGTGCTCTATAGTGTAAAGATGCAGTGTTTGTTTTGAAAGAACACAGGAGACTTCCAGGAAAGAGTAGCTACTCACAAATTATTGCTTTCCCCTTCCATGACAAGGCCAACAGTATGCTTTCATTTACTGATTCTCATCTAATACCTTAAGCTTGAGCACCCCATCTGCTCAGCAGTATGTAAATGTGATGGAAGGTTTCTGCCTCAAATTATACTGTCAGAAATATATTGCATTTAATACTTTGTGTATTTAACTCTGTGTATAAAATATTCAGCCTGCAGGAGAGTTGTGAATTACAGTCAAGTGAAATGCTGTGCTTGAATTGTGAAGCCCAAGAAGCTTTTATCATCTTATCAACTCAAAATATCAATATTCTCCTGCACCATGTTAACACAAATACATTTATGCAATTCCAGCAACAGAGATGGTCTTACCATTTCTCCATTTGGCACTTTGGATATAATAATTATATGCAAATTTGGACAAATTTCCTTTCTGCTTTAGGGAATCTAATTTAGTTTGTCAATCTAGCTGTTTTTTAGAAATTGCTCCACATATTATACACAATAATAAAAGACTCAAATCTCATTTTCTAACCCTGCACTCCTAACAACATTTCACAATATTTTGCATATTATTTGATAATATACTGTTTGAATCAGGAATCTTATCCAGAGTCATAGAATTGCTTTAAGTTTTGTCTTGGTGTTTGTCTACTAATGTGCACATTTTTTCAGTTGCGTGTGCTGGGAGAGCCACCAAATGACGTATTGGACCAAAAATATTTACCCATTTGATATTCTCTATTAGTCATCCAGCAATTTCAAACTTAATATATCCAAAACCCAACAGTTGTCCCACCTTTTATTTTTTTCTTTCTCACTTGATAGCAAATTCATTTTTCTTAGATTGACTCTTGTCTTTCTCTTACACCTCATGTCTAATTCATCAGTAAGTCTTGTAGGGCCCTTTCTTTCTCCCTTCCTTCCTTCCTTCCTTCCTTCCTTCCTTCCTTCCTTCCTTCCTTCCTTCCTTCCTTCCTTCCTTCTTTCCTTTCTTTCTTTCTTTCCCTCCCTCCCTCCCTTCCTTCCTTCCTTCTCTCTCTCTTTCTTTCTTTCTTTCTTGACAAAGTCTCACTCAGTTACCCATGCAGTGGCATGATCTCAGCTCACTGCAACCTCTGCCTCCTGAGTTAAAGTGATTCTCCCACATCTGCCTCCTGAGTAGCTGGGACTACAGGAGCATGCCCCCACACCCAGCTTTTTTTTTTTTTTTTTTTGTATTTTTAGTAGAGATGGGGTTTCACCAGGTTGGCCAGGCTGGTCTTGAACTCCTGACCTCAAGTGATCCACCCACCTCGGCCTCCCAAAATGCTGGGATTACAGGTGTCAGCAACCATGCCTGGCCCCTGTAGGTTTTTTATTTAAAAACATACAAATTTTCACCACCTCCACCATTATTACCCTGATCCAAGCCATCATTGTCTCTTTCCTGGATTATTGCAATAGCTTTCTACCAAGTCTTCCTGATTTTACTCTACTTTGCCATAGTCTGTTTTCAATATTGCAATATAAGCGAACAGGTCATTCTTCTGCTCAAAATTGTTCATTGGCTCCCCACTCCATTCAAGGCCAAAAACTCTTACAATAGCTTGCAAGGCTGAATATGATCTATGTTCACCCACCTCATTATCTTTCTGGCTTGGCTTATCTGGTTTCTTTGCTGTTTCTTGGTTGTACCAACCACACTCCCCTTTTCACTGGCTGTTTTCTGTTCTTCCTATCTTTCCTTCCCCTAGGTAGCTTCGTGACCTACTTTCTCACCATATTTGAGTCTTAGTTCAATGTTACCTTTTCCAGAAACTTCCCCTGACTTCCCTATTTCTAAATGCAATACCCCTGATACCTCAGCACTTCCTACACTTCTTTCCTGCTTTTATTCTGTTTCCATAGCATATGTCACTTACTAATATATAATTTACTTGCAATTTTATTTTTAATTACCTTATTGATTTTTTATTATATGTATTTAAGGTTTACAACATGGTGTTTTGATATACATATACTCAGTGAAATGGTTGCTACAGTCAAGAAATTAACATATCTATCACCTCGTATAGCCATCTTTTTTTATAGTAAGAACACCTAAAATCTATTCTCTTAGCAAATTTTCAGTATACCATTTTCTTAATTAACTGTTCTAGTATATCCTGCACTAGAATGTAAACTTTATGAGGGCAAGAATTTTTGCCTTTTTCACTCACTGATAGATCCCAAGCACCTTATAGGTGCCTAAAAGATAGAAGATTCTCAATAACTAAATGTTGAAAAATAAATTTGGCCCCCAAAATGACCCCCAAAAAATTAAACAAAAGTGAATTGATAAAAAGCAAATAGCCTCTATGATTTCCTTTTCTACAGTAAGAAATTATTTGGACAAAATAGTCAAAGTATATTAAATTAACAATTCTTAAGTTTTAGAGTTTGATGATTTGATGTATGTATACATTGGGAAATGATTACCACAACCAAGCTAACTAACACACACCCATCACCTCACATGGTTACTTTTTTTTTTTTTTTTTTTGGTAAGAACACTTAAGATCTACTCGCTGAGCAAATTTCTAGTATACAGTATGTTGTTATTAATCATAGTCACTGTGCTGTACATTACATTTCCAGAACTTATTCATCTTTTAAATGAAAGTAAAATATATGTTGATCCTTTGACCAACATCTTCCCATTCCTCACCTCCACCCCAGGCTCTGGTAACGACCATTCTACTCTCTGCTTCTATGAGTTTAATTTTTTTTAGATTCCACATGTAAATGAGATCATGCTGTATGTCTTTCTATGTCTGGCTGCTTTCCTCTAGGTCTATCCATGTTGTCACAAATGGTGGGATTTTCTTCTTTTTAGTAGTTAAATACATTCCATTTTATACACACACATACACACACACACACACACACACACACACACACACACCACATTTTCTTTATCTATTCATACACTGACAGACATTTTGGCTGTTTCCATATCTTGGCTTTTATAAAGAATGCCACCATGAACATAAGAACACAGATGTATCTTTGAGATGCTGATTTCATTTCTTTTGGATATATATCCAGAAATGGGATTGCTAACTCATATGGTAGTTTCATTTTTAATTTTTCATGGAAGCTCCGTACTTTTTCCCATAATGGCTGTAAAAATTGACATTCCCACCAACAGGGTAACAAGGGTTCTTTTTTCTCCACATACTCACCAACACTTACTATCTTTTGTCTATTTAATAATACCAATTCTCACAGGTATGCAGTAATAACTCATTGTGGTTTTGATTTGCATTTCCCTATTGATTAATGATGTTGGCATTTTTTCTTATACCTGTTGGCCATTTGTATACCCTCTTTTGAGAAAATCTATTCAGTCCCTTTGCCCATTTTTTATTTGGGTTAATTGTTTTCTTTTAATTTAGTTGTTTGAGTTCCTTATATATTTTGGATATTAACCCTTCATCAGATGTATGGTTTGCAAATATTTTCTACCATTTCCTAAGCTGTAGCTTCACTGTGTTGATTGTTTCCTTTGATGTGCAGAGCTTTCTATTTTGATGTAATCCCATTTGTTTACTTTTGCGTTTGTTGCCTATAATTTTGGTGTAATAGCCAAAAATATCTTAACATAAATTTATGCCAAGATAAATTTAACTAAGAGAGTAACATATCTATACAAAGAATACTGTAAAACATTGATGATAAAATGAAGAAGACACAAATAAATGAAAAGTTATCCCATATTTGTGGATTGGAAGAATAAATATTGTTTAAATGCCCGTAGTACCCAGAGGGATCTATAGATTCAATGAAATCCTTATCATAATTCCAATGACTATTTTACGTAAATAGAAAGAACAATCCTAAAATGCAAATGAAACTACGAAAGACTACAAATAGCCAAAGCAATTTTAACAAAGAAGCACAAAGCTGGAGGCATCACACATCCTGATTGGAAACTGTATTGCAAAGCTGTGGTAATCAACATAGTGTGATACTGGCATAAAAACAGACACACAGGATAAAGGAACAGAATAGGGACCCCAGAAATAAACCAATGCATATACAGTCAACTAATTTTTGACACGGACATCAAGAATACACAATGGAGAAGGGAAAGTCTCTTTAATAGTGTTAGGAGAATTGGATATCCACACGCAAGAGAATGAAACTGAATCCTTATATAAATTAATTCACAATAAAGACTTAATTGTAAGATGTGAAACTCTAAACCTCCTGAAAGAAAATATAGTGGAAGAAGAGCCATGCCATTGGTCTTGACAATACTTGATATTTTTGACTTCTTTTTTTTTTTTTAACACTTGTTGATTTAGAGATTCAATTGTCTGCTTTTAAATTCAATCTACTTTGACTTGTGTTTTTAATGGTGGTCATGGCTGAAAAAGAGACCACACAATGATTAATAAATCAAATAAATAAGGGACATATTTGTGCTTATAAATGATTTAAATTTTCCAACATAGTTCAGTCATGCAAAGTTTTTTGATAAAATTTTGACAGAAATATGTTCTGTCCTTTAAAGGATAGAAGTTTTAAATTTTGATGTATTCCATGTATCTTTTTTTCCTTTGTCATTGGTGACATACCTCACATTGTTAATTTTTGATGTCTCTGCATTTTTTTAATTAGACTTCTTTGCAATCTCCCCTTTATGAATAACACTCAATATCTAAAAAAATCCTTGAAATCTTATAAGCTTCTACTTTTTTGGTTGTATCTCTGGCCATGAGATTATGTATAATTATTTTATGACTTGAAAAAGTTTGCTTTTCTGAAAGCTAAAGTGTTTATATAACTCATCCTAACATAACTTTCCTTAGTTAGTTAAACTTACTAATGGCAACATTTCATTCTCTAAGGCTATTTTCATTTCCACCCCATCAAGTAGTCTCTCGATTTATTATTTTATGCCTTCTTTTAGTGTTTACATAGCTCCTATTTTCTGCCTTGAATTAAGCAGGTTTTTGAGAGATATATTAAGATGAGAAGTAAGACACAGAGATTTTGCCTACAAGGAATTTTGCCTTCTAATAAATAAGACAAATCAATTTTATAAAAACAAATGGCTATAAAACATGGTAAAAAGTGATAATTACCATCAAAGAAAGACACAAATTAAGTTCTATGTGAATTGACAGAGGAAAATATAATTCTTTTCTTATTTTACTATTTTCAGAATTAAATCTAAAGTAGTAGTTTTTCTCATTATCCCTTTGGTTCCTGTGAGATAAAATTGGCTAGAAGGCAAATGACAACTTCATTCACAAATTATATTTGATTGAAAGGAAATTGCAGAAACATATTTGGAGAGTTGATGCTTTCTGTCAACATTACAACTTGTTTCTGCATTAGCCTTGTGGTCCTCATTAGAAATGTTTGATCCTTAACCTCTATTGACTAAGCAAAATGCAGAACAACCCCATAAAATTATCTTTTAATTCTAAATATTTCCCCCTTTGTTACACCCCTTTACTTCATATGAGAATATGTTCATTTTTTCCTTTTGTTATATAGGTTCTTTTTATCTCATTTTTACCTCCATAATGCAGTTACTAAACAAATTTTCACAAATCAATAATTTCTAGGTAAGGCTACATAAGGTTTTCTATCCTAAAATATTTCTGCAACGTGAAACTATGCAAATAAATATTTTTGTTACATAAAAAATTTCAAGAATTACCTGTATTCTCTTTTTAAAATTTTTATTCATTTATTAAAAATTGTATACTCAAATCCTTTCTCTGAACACTGTTCTTTAATAAAAAGTACCAGGAATCCTTAGAGAAATGGCTGATGTTAAGACTGGTGCAGGAAAAATAGAAGGTGAATCTGGAAAATTTTTTCATTCCAGAAAATAAGAAAGTGCTCAAATAACAAAAGGAGCAAGTAGGGAATGCTGAGGGACAAAGGGGCCAAGTGGAAACACTTTCTCATGGCCAGAACAGAAATAACACAAGAAAGATGAAGAATTTAATATTGGATTACAACCCAAACTCTAAATATACAAGTTCATAGTGATATGAAAAAAATTATTGAATAAAAAAAGTGGGAGAAGAAACAAATATTTCTTACAGAGAATTTTAAATAATATGTGTAGATACTACGTTCCTACAGGAGCTTTATACTCCTCCATTCACGCTTTAATGTGGACTGGACTTAGTGATTGGTTTCCAAAGAAAAGAGTACGGAACAGGAAAAAATAGAGATATCTGACAAACACTACCTTGATCAAGATATCAGTGATATATAGATATCTTGATCTATAGATGGGAGAGGCATTCCACTACCATGGTATTCTTTCAAAAAAATTCATAACCCAAGTCTAATCATGAGAAAAAAAATCAGATAAACCAAAATTAAGGGACATACTCCAAAATACTACACCAGTACTCCTCAACACTGTCAAGGTTATGAAAAACAAGGGAAGATAGAGAAACTGTCACAGTCCAGAGGAAACTAACAAGACATAACAACTAAATGTAATGTTTGATAGGGTTTGGAACAGAAAAAAAAAAAAAGACATTAACAGCAAAACTGTTGAAATCCTAATAAAATCTGAGGTCCAGTTAATAGTAATGTCCCATTGATGGTTTCTCAGTTTTTACAAATGTACCATAGTAATGTAAGATATTAGTATTAGGGGAAAATGGGTTAAGGAGTATAAGAGAACTCTGTGTTACCTTTGCAATACTTGTGAATCTAAAGTTATTCCAGAATAAATAGTTTACTTAAAAGCTATTGAAACATATCTAGATTTTTCTATTTTAGGCATGAACTGTTATTTCTGACTGTGGAAGACAAGAATTTAGTTTCTGTCCTTCCCTTGCTTCTACCATACATGTACAACCTTCCCATCTACCAAATCCCCATTATAATTGTACTCATATCAATATATTGTATATTTCTATTCACAGCTGACCCATTTAACAAACTGTAATTACTTTTCCTTGTTGCCTATCCTCTTGTTAAACTGGATTTAGTAATTATCTCATTTTGTTCATTTGTTTAATTTATATGTCCTTAGCACTTATTCAACCTCAAGCTTTTCTCCATTGTCTAAGTCTCCTTTCATAATGTTCAAATGTGCCCAGTATTCTATTCATTTCTATCGATATGGTAAAAGATGTCTTCACAAACTATTCCTTCACCAATATTCTGTTTTCCCTTAGCATGTGTTAGGTCTCTTGTTTCATGTATTTCATGCTTTTTTTCCTTGGTTTACTCTTTGATTTTGGTAACACAGCATCTCATAACCTTCTTAGGAAAAATGAGTTGGAGATAAAATTGTGAGACTTGCATGCCTGAACACATCACTATCCTGCTTGCATTTTATTTGCAGTATTGGTTGGGAGAATCCTTTCTTCCTTCAGAAGTTTGAATGCATTTTTCCATGGTATCTAATATTTCAGTTGAGATGTCAGAAATATGTCTGATGGTTTTTGTTTGTTTGTTTGTTTGCTCTGGAAGTTTGTGGTATCTCTTCTTGGTTCCTTGTGTTCTGAAATTTTACTGATATGTCCATTTCTATCATTTGTGCTGGGCACCTGAGAGGCACATTTAATCTATAAACTCATGTTCTTCAGTTCTGAAAGTTTTAAAAAATTATTTTACTGATGGATACTTTATTTCAATTATCTATTTTTTGTTTCTTTCTGGAGTTCCTAGTATTTATATTTAAAGACTTCTGATTGATCCTTTCTTATTTATATAATTATTCAATATTTGTGTGATTGTTTCCTTGGAAATTTTCTATTCTTATCATTCAAAACTCCTGTTTTTCATGTCTACTAGCATTTTTTAACTTCGACAGCACTTTATTGTCCTTTGAATGTTGTATTTTCTTTAGAATTCAATATTTCCTTATTGCAATGTTTCTTAACTCTAAATATATATAAGGATAGTGCTTTTGTTGTTGTCTTGGTTGTATGGATTGGCCTTTAACATTTTCTTCTCCATGCATCGTTTGTTGCTTTCAAGTTGCTTTTTCTTTTCTAATTGTTTTAGTCACTATTGCAATAGAGACTTTTGATATCTGGTAAAGTTTGAATGGAGGCCCATATTTTAAAATTAAGAACCAAGAAGTTAATTGGCAGCTCTGAAAAACAACTAGGCATAAAAAGAGAGAGAAAACATACCCCAAGTAAAAAGAAAAGCAGGTTGTGAAAGACCTAAGGCAGGGTTGAGCTTGTTTCATTTGCAAAATAGGGTTACAAATGGGACAGAAGAGCTGGACTATGGTGAGGAAGGGTAGAAATGTAAGAGATCTTAATTTTGCATTCCAGAGAGAAAGTTTTAGGCTGAGGCTTAGACCAAAAGCTCAGGGCAAAGGCCAAAGAGCTTCATGATTTACACCTGGAAAATGGAAAGCATACAATCTGTCCAGGCAGGAGTCCAGCTACAGCTGTCTTCTGCAAACTCCAAGAAGATAACAAGAGCTCCTTTTTATGAATGCTGTATTTATAAGTCACATGTAGCTTTGTCTTCCACTGAACTGTAGAAATTTTGGTTCATTAAATATCAACTTCCTCATTTTACTGGTGAAGAAAGTGAGGCCCTTTCTTAAACCTATTAACATTTTTATCACTAAAAATTCTCTATTGGAATTTACAATTATATTGAGAGACTATAAATATGCTACTCCTAGCATCATTTAAAGTTCCCAAAACCAAAATGAAAAGGAATATGACAGCCTGACAGAATTTGTTTACCTAACTCGAGGAAATGTCGTTGAGAGACACTATGGAGAAAACTTAGCCTAACTCAGTGAAATTGAAGTATATTAGATTTTAAAAGGCAGAAGGAAGACAATGAAATCTAAGAGACATTTTCCCAAAAGGCACTTAGTACATGCAGACAGTAAATCCCACAGTGTCAGTGTGCTTTTTGTTCAAAGTGCTCAGAAATTTTCTTGAGAGCTGTAGAATTATAAAAGTTAACAACATGACTATAATGTTTCCCAGCAAAACACCCCACAAGACAGCTCTTAAATTGTAAGGATTCAACACTTTTAGGGTACAAGTGTATTCTACTCTTGTCATGGAGAGAGTGAGAGTTAAGTGACTCTTGGGGTATTCTTCTCTTCAAATGCAAGCTGTGGGTCCCATTTGTCAGGAAAAGAAAAATAAATACAACCCCAGTGTGAGAATAAGAATTCTCTCTCTATCTTGGCTCCACTTAATTGTAAAAATATTGCCAAAAAATATCTGATATATATTTCAAACATTTTGTAGTCATTTACAGACTCTCATGCCATTTATACATGGTCTTGCAGGGGCAGCCTTGTGAGCTGTGTCTCATTTTTCTAAAACCACTGGAAGGAAAACTTTATGCAGTACGGTTTGGGAGTTGCTATATACAATGTGACACTTGATCTGAAATACCAAATGGCAGACATTTACACAGTAACTTGAAAAAATTATCCTAATTTTGCATTTCATGATATCACTAATGCATAATCAGCAAGTAATGATTAATTACTCAATATCGCCCTTAACTTGGGAACCCTCATCATTCTGGCCTCTCTTTGCAAAGATGTATGGACAATAAGTTATGGAAGACTTGAAAGGACCATTTCATGTGAATTTCCTGGGAATATTATATTTTCCTAAATTGAACTATTTTACTTTAGCTTGCCATTTAGGCTGAAATGATTCCTTACTTTGCCCAACTTGGGTCACTACCCCTCACATAGCCCTCTTTAATCTTCTTCAGTTCACATACCACTACCTAAAGTTAACTTGATTTTATTTTAACTTCAGATTGTCTGTTTCCTCTCACTAGACTGGGGCAAAGTGTGGGCAGTAGACAATCTTCAAAGACCTTGTCTGTCTCCTCTGTTGTATTCATTGCTGTGTTTCTACCACCTAAAATAATGCGTAGTGGCACTGAATTAATATTTATTGAGTAAAATATTGTACTATCCTGTACCCAGCCTTTGATGACTTGCCAGAACTGAGCCCCAGAAAAAAGTACCTTTTCTCCTTGGTTTCAATAATTTTTCTTTTGGATTCTACTGAAAGAGAAAATGTGGAAAGAATTACTGAAGCTAGCCATAACTCCAACAAATAGCCAACAATTCTGATCGCCAGTATTAAACCACAAATTTGTGACATAACCACATCATAGAATAAGAAAGTACAGTTTCATTGTTTCTGCCTTTTTTCACTGGAAGTAAAAAGAGCAGAAAAGAGCAGAGGATGGGTGGGATCATAAAGTCAAGAAGATACGGGAAGCCATGATTTCTTTTAGCTTCACTTTCCCCCAGGGAAGATGCTGAAAAAGTGTGAGGAGGGCTGGAAACATCACCTACCTGAGAAGAGGTGGGTCTGGTTGCAATGCTCAGAAGGCAGGAGGAGACCAGGGCACCCAGCCTCCGCCTTCTTATTCAAAACTTAGGGATGCAGAAAGACCTTATCTTATTCCCCTACTGTCCTGTCCCAACCATTTTCCTTCTTCTGGTAAAATTTAAATTCCTCTCTGCCCAGCATCTTCTCCTTTCCTAGAAGCAGTGATCTTAACCATCTTTCTTCCTGAAGCCATGCTTGCGTAGATCCTGGTCATATGAGCTTACAGGTCATGAAAGCCATCACTGAGGTTACAAGCCAACAATTTTAAGGGGTTACACACTCATTTCTACCTCAAGCCTTGATATTGGGCATTTGCCAAAATGCGAGTGGTCTCCTAATAACAGGTCACTGATTCGCACTGCATCCCTTCCCCAAGGTCTCTTCTGGAAACTGAACAGAAGAAATATGATTTAAATAAAATGAAAAACACCCTACTTTTGCTACCAATATTTCCTAAAGTTCAAATTGAATTTGGATGCTGTATGTCTGTGATTGTAAGCTTTTCAACTCTCAGACAGTTTGAAGGCAAAGTAATCTGTAGCTTTGGTATAAGGGGAAAGAAAGGAGAGAAAAAAAATACGAAGTACTTGACTGTCAAACTTAATAAATACATTTTAAAAGCTGATTTTTAAAAAATAAATTTTTCTGAGTTGCCAACAGAGTAAACACTAGTAAACTTTGGAGGTATGTCTCAATTATTTCTCTCTGATTGCTGTGCATTAACACATTATACACAAAGCCCTGAGGAAACAAGAAGAAAATGTTATGTTAGGTATTGTTATAAACTGGATTGTCAGCATGAATGAGTGAAAATAAAATTGCTGGAAATATTTGTTTATTCAGTTAAGCCAGTTGGCAATAAAATAGAATGTATTAATGTCTCAGTAGACAGTAACTTCAATGTGTGAGAATACCAAATGGCCTGGGAGTAAGGGCAAGGGAGTGAGAGCAAGAGAGTGAAAACAAGAGCAAGAGTGAGAGTGAGTGAGTGAGAGAGAGAGAGAGAGAGAGAGAAGCAGCACTCACTGGATCACAGGGAACCCAGAAACTTATGGCAGCACAGCATCCTAAAGTCACAGTAACTGCACTGGCATGGCCTTTGGGCGACCTTGAAAAAGAAAGCTTCTTATTACCAAGAGAACAAGTTGTGCACATGCTGTTATAAGAACAAACCACAAAAATGCAACCAATGTAAGAACTATAAACTTGCTTTTTATATTATTCGGCAATTATTATCAATGCTTTTATCTATTGACTCCTGAATATTTGGCTCTGGATTAATTTTTGCACACTCTCTATATTACATCAAATACTACTATGATGTTTTCATGCTAGATACATTTCAGAGGAAAGTGCAGGAAATTGGATATAGATTGCCTTAGTTCTGAGACCAGCTCTCCCAGAGATTTGCTTTGTAACCACTGGTAACAGAATATTTTTGTTTCCTCATTAGTAAAATAAAACTAATGACACTTGTTCTCAAATGTGTGGAATAGATAATATGGAACTCCTTTGAGCTCTCTGGGCAATAATTTGTAAAAATTTAAATGGGTTAGCATTTAAAATAAGCAAGTATAAAAACAAATATGAGAATTATTCTGTATTTATGATATGTCCTGATCCACCACAAATTATACATCATGATAATTATAGTGATAATAATAATTACCAATTATTGAACAGATATGCTCTGCCAGCCCTATTTTATATATTCTAAAATTTAGCCATAAATGCTACCTTCATTTTAGAAATTAAGAAAGACACCAGGTACGGTGGCTGACACCTGTAATCCCAGTACTTTGAGAGGCCAAGGCAGGTGGATCACCTGAGGTAGGGAGTTCGAGACCAGCCTGACCAACATGGAGAAACCCCGTCTCTACTAAAAATACAAAATTAGCTGGGCATGGTGGCACATATCTGTAATCCCAGTCACTCGGGAGGCTGAGGCAATATAATTGCTTGAACTCGGGAGGCGGAGACTGCAGTGAGTTGAGATCACGCCATTGCACTTCAGCCTGGGCAACAAGAGCAAAACTGCCTCTGAAAAAAAAAAAAAAAGAAAAAAAAAGAAAAAAATAGATAAAGACTTAGGCTCAGAGATGTTAAGTAAGTGGCATACCTGGTATTTAAACTCGTGGCTATCTGACCCCAAAACACCTACTCTAATGCTATCCCTTTAGAGGTGACTGCCTCATTCTTAAAATGTGCTATTTTACATCTAAAATGATGCATTTCAATTTTATGATACCATTTTACACCCCCTAAGTGAATTAATCACTCGCTTCTTTATAACTATACCATCCATGTGTCCATTCACTCACTCAGCACATGCATTAAGCACCTTCTCCTTGTCAGACCCTGAGCCAGGCCTTGTGATACAGTGGTGAATAAGACAGTCAAGGTCTCTGCCTTCATGCAGCCTAAATTCAGGTGCAGAGGCCCATAACAAAGAACTAGAAAAAATGAAAATGGCAGATTCCAGTTTGTGCTATGGAAGAAGGAAATAGAAATTTTAAGATAAGACTGGGAGGAACTAATTTAGATTAGATGACCTGGCAGAGTCTTTCTAAGTACTGTATATGATGTTGTACTGCTGAATTGGGGAGGATAAGATTTAGTAGCTATGGGAAGAGCTGGGTCAGAGAGACCAACAAGTTCAAGACCCAGAGACAAGAATGAGTTTGTCATATGCTAGGGGCAGGAAGAGGCCAGTGTTGCTATAATATGAGTAGGTAATGGCAGACTGGTATACAATGAAGTTGAAGAGGTAGACAAGAAGCAGATCATGATTAGGAGTTTGAATCTTATCCAAAGGAATTGGAAATAATTTCCTAATGATGTGCTAGAACCAGTTACCACCTGTCCATGGGAGCCGATTCTAGGCATCTCTTCCCAGCTCCATGTTCAGTGACATCACATTGGTAGCTTAAAATCAGCTATGGTGGTCTTTATCTAGGTGGTGGTTACATAACTGTATGCATATGTAAAAATTAGTTGGACTATAAAGCAAATATCAGTACACTTTACCCTATGCTATTATACCACAAAAAAAATATTTTTCAAAAAAAAGAGAGAGGAGCTTACAGTGAAAAATTACGTAAAGAAGCAATTCACTATTAGTGAGTCAGTAGTGACAAAAACCAGGATTAGCAACACAAGGACTTTAATAAAGCAGCAATTTGAAAGAGAATATAAAATAATAGTGTTTTAAAAAGGCAAAAAAGGAAAATATGACAGACTATACCTAAAGAGATGTGGTTACGAATTTCCAAATAGAATGAAATCACAAATTCTCATATTCAAATGTGCTTCATGTTTCATTCAGGATATAATTTGGAGATTGCTCTAAGAAAGACCTGATAGTGAATTGTATATGAAGAATGATGCAAAATGAGAGCTCAAGGATTACTTCTAGGTTCTAATTGACATGGGAAAAAATGGGAAATAAATAGGTTTGGAGGAGTGAACTAAGACCTGTGTTGTAGTTGTTTAAGATGCTTATTCGAGCGCCAAGTGTAAAAGTAAAGTGGCAATTAGAAGAATCTAGAGCTCAAGGTGTGCGCAGTGAAAAGAATTTGGGAATTATCAGAATACAGTTGGTATTTACAGCCATATTTGTGGATGAGATACCCTGAGGAGAAAATGCAGCTAGAGACAAAAGGACATAGGGCTGAGCCAGGTGACTTCAAAGTTTCCAGACTGGATAGAGAAGGAGACCTAGCAAAGATGACCAAGGAGGGCCTGTATGTTGCATATTTCATTTCTCAGTGATGCTGTTAGTATGGTGTACTAAAAAGTAACCTGTACAAGAACTCAACATAACAGAAACCTAGATCCTGCTTAGTTAAATTATAAAAGTGCTCTGTGAACAATTTTTCTATCTGTAAAATGAAAGTAATGACTCTTTTTCAGTCAATTTAATAGGATACACATGAGGATCCACAGAATTTATGAAAGTAGGTATGCTTTGTAATCTAAAGATGCAGCGGAGTCATGTCCTGGCTTTTCTATCAGAATACTCTTAGATGACCATGTTGAAAATGGCTCTATTCTAATTTTTTTTAATGTTCTGTAAAGAGTAATATTAATATACTTGGTGAACCATCTTGAGGTTCTGGTACCTACTCTTTTCTGTTCTAGTTGGCTAAAGGACTTGTCTTACTTTAGGTATATCATAGAAAAAGCTGGAGGGTGAATAATCCTAATAAGAAGAAATTAATTCAAAGTCATGATGTCTAGGGTCTTCCTAATGTTGCCATCAACAAAGCCCATCAAAGGTGAAAGACACAGTGCTTTGCCATAGCACACAGCTAGCCTACCTAGCCAAGGCAACCCTGTTCTCAAAATTCAGCTCCTAGAGTTGATAGAGAAAACTAATACTTTTGCTTATTATATACAATTTTCTCTGTTTACTATTTTAGAGTTTCTCAACAGTAAATAAAACTTCTATAATAGACTAGGGATTTCAAATCTGGGTGAATATTATTACAAAAATATTTTTTTCCTAGGGATGGGGAATGGGGGATGGAAGGATCATCTGCCTGCTTTCATCTAAGATCCTGAGGACTGAAGTTTCTAAAAAGTCTTAATATTCCCCAATTATATACTCAAAGGTGTTTTTAACTTGGCACTACATTTAATCCAGTAAATTTTGACCAATTTTTAAAAATGTAATTAGAGTCCTTAAATGATGTGCTTTCTCCAAGTGGCCAAGCATTGTATAATTCACAGAAGGACCATTCCTCTGAAATGTATGCTCTTAGTGAGATGTGACTTCACGAATGTAAAACAGTGATAATTTACCCTTTTTTGTGTTTCTCTCTCGGGCCACATGCTAATTATTATCTCTAAGTTACATTTCATAGTATTCACAAAACACAGTTATGCATTAAGTACTTCTGTCACCCAATTATGAACGTGAAGTTTGTGAGAGCCTTGGGAATTTCTCAGACTCCTACAGCCAGAAAGTGGTAGATCTGAGATTCAAACCCATGCAGTTTGACCTCTCAGCCACGTACCTGACCTAAGTAGGAGCTTGTCTTTTAGGCAGCTATAGTAGAACTGTTTGAAATGCCATTAGAGGACCAATAACTAGCATATGATGGTTTTTCTAAATACAGAGACTACTAAATTTATTTTAAGTAAAGAGGGTCAGGTGCAGTGGCTCATGCCTGTAATCTCAGCACTTTGGGAGCCCGAGGTGGCCAGATCACCTGAGGTCAGGACTTCCAGACCAGCCTGACCAACATGGCAAAACCTGGTCTCTACTAAAAATACAAAAATTAGCTGGGCACGGTGGTGTGCACCTGTAATCCCAGCTACTTGGGAGGGTGAGGCAGGAGAATCGCTTCAACCCGGGAGATGGAGGTTGCGGTGAGCCGAGATGGTGCCACTGCACTTCAGCCAGGGTGACAGAGTGAGACACCATCTCAATTAAAAAAAAGAAAAAAAAGAAAAAGCTCTCTTCATTTTGAAATTTAGTAGCAATTTCAAGGCTTAAAAATACTAGTGAAGCACAAACTCTTTGAAGAAAACAATGTCTTATCCAAAGAATGAACTGACCCACAAGAAGTACATACTAGAAAATGTTTTAAAACTGGAGGCACTTGAAGGAAAATAGCATCGGACAGGGAACCATCTCATGGGAAGTTGAGTCCCAATTCTAACGGTAAATTTCTTTCTTGACTTTGAACAAGGCTTTTTACTTTTTTCAAATCTATTTCTCATCTATGAGATAGAGTCAGATATAGCAGTTCCTTTGTGCAAAGGGCATAATCATTGTGGAAAAGATGTTATAGTGGTAATATTTTGAGCTACTTGAGAACAGTACTCAATGAAGGTAAGACAGTCATAGTATATAAAATAATCAAAGCCATAATCAGAAGAGTCTGTACCCTTATATACCATAGTTCTCAGTAAGATTGACTGTCCTGGTCATAGTCATATTTTTTTAAGAAAGGGCAGAACTATCCAATTCTAATAGTGCATTGAATCCCATTTCTAAAGTCACAGTATGCCCATTTTGTGGCATATATTCTGCCTACTGCTAATATTCCTTTAGACAGATGGAGTAGAACTAATGTACTGGAACATGGCTTTCATTTATTTTCTTAATAACCTTTGCCATGATCAACAGTGAACTATATCAACAAAGGACCAGATCTGGATTGTGACCTTGATTTCTTGATTTAGAGAAGTAAAAAAAAAATACATATTTTTCATAAAATCAAGGTGTAGAAGAAATAAGTTAATATAAATATGAAATGCCAAGTCCCTTGAAATTCATATGAACTTTTAAAATATCTCTTTATCAAATAAAAGATCAACTAAAAATCTATAGCTTAAACAATGCAGTATTTAAAAAAAAATTTTTTCTCTCTCGATCAAATGCAGTTAGTTGCCTTGGAGAATAACTGAGCTATCATTTCACCAAAACATGTGAAACCAAGATCACACTATTTTTATCAGGAAAAATGAAAGAGTCAAAAACTCATCCAAGGGAGAGTAAAAGTTGTGCTTGCATTTACTTATACCAAAAAGTAGGATGTAGAGAATACTCTTTGATAAAATTAGTATATGATAAGCTGGAAAGGCCTTCAGATAAAGGAACAAGAATTTACAACTGTAAAACATGTTGTAAGAATGAAAAAACAGAATCACCTATTATCGGTGGCACTACTAAAACATTTTCAACAAGCTTAAATATTTCAAACGCCTATCGAGGTCGTGTGTTTGAAGCAAATTCATCGTGTTTCATATGGCATACTTCATATACAAAAGTAATAAGGGAAATGTTCAAAATTCTAATTCAAACTATCAGACTTTAAATATGTGTCCAATGCCCAGTGGTCAGACCTACACCATGGAGAGAAATTTGACTGAGGATAAACATATCCATAAAATTCCACAGTATTTTATTCCTTCCAAGGCATGTTTTATCACACTGGATTGTTGAAGTTCTCGTTCATAAAAAGGAGAGAACTTTTCTGCCAAGCAAATTAATATAATTAAGGAAACCAAATGTGTCAGCCTATGTTGAAACTACAGCAGAGTTGAGTAAAAACTACAAGGAATTCCTTCCAGAAGGAAAAAAATAATAATAATACAATGTGGTAGACTGAGAACAGGTTTTTAATTACACTAACTTGTAGTCAAACTACTACTCTGCTTCTTGCTTACCCTGCAACTCACCTGAATAAATTATTCACTTTTCCTGAACCTTAGGCATGAAATCAGAATACCACTTACCTCAGAGACTGCTGTAAGAATATAATGAGAAAATTACTAACCTGGTAGTTTTCTCTCTTCACTTATCCTTTAGTTCCTTGACTCTTTCTGATATTTTTATTATATTTTATTTTATTTATTTTTAGAGACAGGGGTGTCACTAGTCTGGTCACCTACCTAGACTGGCTCTGAACTCCTGGGCTTAAGCGATCCTCCTGCCTCAGCCTCCCAAGTAGCTGGGACTATAGATGCCAGCCACACCTGGCTTTTTCTGAGGTTTTTAAATCTAAATTTTTAAACTATATTTCATAAATAAGAGAAAGATACAAACACACCTCTCATGACAAAGTAGTTTAACAATCTGGTAGATCTAAGTGAGAGACTATAAAGGTAGACATTGTTAGAGCAGAATTTCAGAGAACTCCACTAATATTAACCCAATGCTTGGCTATTACAGAAGAGACAACTGTTTACAAAGGCTGCCCATGACCCTTTGATCAGCAACGTTTATGAAAAAGTCATCCTTATAGATGTGAAAAACCTATTTCCTTATAACTTGCATTCACACATCACTGTTCTTCCTTCTGAAGGCATTCATAGATTTGAAGACTATTAGATGCCTGCATTAAGACTATTCATTAGCCTAATATTCCCAACCACTACAAACCTTTTGTCAAGTGACATAATTTCTCAAATTTTCATCATTTGAGCCCTCTTTAAAAGATATATTCCAATATGTTGAATAATCCTTAAATAAAGCTGAACATCATATTCCAGCAATGTTTTTACCAGCACAGAATAGTAATAATGCTAATATCATGAACATTTATTGCATACTTATTATATGCCCTAAATATTTGAGATGCATATATTTTTTAGTGTAGTAATTTTTTCAAATTTTGTATTTAGTCATCCAGTAAAATGTTAGCTGGCACCTACAGTGAGGCACTATAGAATAATGGTTAAGGATTCAGTCTTCAGAGCCACACTGACCGGATTTGAATGCAGACTACTATTTACTAGTCTGTGACCTGGGGAAAAATAACTTAGACTTTCTATGCCTCAGTTTCTTCTATTGCAAATGAGATTTTAAGATTTGTTTTAATATCAAGCTATCTATGTGAAACATTTAGAAGAGTGCCTAGTGTATAGCAATTGTCAGGAATGTTAATAGTTACCATTATTAGTACTGTAGAGACCAGGTAACCATGTGGAGGAAATGGACAACTGAACAAGAAATAATATAACTCAACATTGAAATAAGTACTGTTTAAAAATAAAGCATAGAAGGAGACAGGAAGTGCTAAGCTGGAAGGTTTTGGGGATGGAGGTTAGATATGTAGGTGTAAGAAGGCTGCCATAGGGAGGCAGCATTTGAACAAAACTGAATGAAATAAAGGAGTGAGCCAAATAACTGCCTAGTGGGACAGTCTGCCCAGAAGAGGGAAAGGCTAGCAGAAAAGGCCCTGAAGTGAGATGAGCTTGGCAGAGATAGTGATATTTAGGGAAAGCAAGCCATCCAGTGTGGCTAGAGAAGACTAAGCAAGTTAGGAGGTGAATCAGAAAGTCAGCATATATGATGCAGTGTTTCATAGGTAATGGAAAGAAAGCACATAGAGATAAAACATCTTATCTAAGTTGACAGACTGATACCAATTTTCTTTGACTCTAAAGCCTGTAACTCTTAATCACATTGCTGCCCTTGACATGAACAATATATTAGATTGGTGCAAAAGTTATTGTGGTTTTTGCCACTGAAAATAATGGCCAAAACTGCAATTGCTTTTGCACCAACCTAAACTTTACTCATATTAAAATTCCGTCAGATTTTTTGAAGTCAAGACACACTGATGGCTTATATTGTGCTCTTGTCACCTGAAATATTTAAATGTGTTTTTAAATTTTTTTATTATACTTTAAGTTTTAGGGTACATGTGCACAACGTGCAGGTTTGTTACATATGTATACATGTGCCATGTTGGTGTGCTGCACCCATTAACTCTTCATTTAACATTAGGTATATCTCCTAATGCTATCCCTCCCCCCTCCCTTCCTGTGGCCATGTGTTCTCTTTATTCAATTCCCACCTATGAGTGAGAACAAGCAGTGTTTGGTTTTTTGTCCTTGTGATAGTTTGCTGAGAATGATGGTTTCCAGCTTCATCCATGTCCCTAAAAAGGACATGAACTCATCATTTTTTATGGCTGCATAGTATTCCACGGTGTATATGTGCCACATTTTCTTAATCCAGTCTATCATTGTTGGACATTCGGGTTGGTCACAAGTCTTTGCTATTGTGAATAGTGCCGCAATAAACATACATGTTCATGTGTCTTTATAGCAGCATGTTTTATAATCCTTTGGGTATATACCCAGTAATGGGATGGCTGGGTCAAATGGTATTTCTAGTTCTAGATCCCTGAGGAATCGCCACACTGACTTTCACAATGGTTGAACTAGTTGACAGTCCCACCAACAGTGTAAAAGTGTTCCTATTTCTCCACATCCTCTCCAGCACCTGTTGTTTCCTGACTTTTTAGTGGTCGCCATTCTAACTGGTGTGAGATGATATCTCATTGTGGTTTTGATTTGCATTTCTCTGATGGCCAGTGATGATGAGCATTTAATTATACTTTAAGTTCTAGGGTACATGTGCACAACGTACAGGTTTGTTACATAGGTATACATGTGCCATGTTGGTTTGCGGCACCCATCAACTCTTCATTTACTTTAGGTATTTCTCCTAATGCTACCCCTCCCCCAGCCCCCCACCCCCCAATAGGCCCCAGTGTGTGATGTTCCCTTCCCTGTGTCCATGTGTTCTCATTGTTCAACTCCCATTTATGAGTGAGAACATATGGTGTTTGGTTTTCTGTCCTTGTAATATTTTGCTGAGAGTGATGGTTTCCAGCTTCATCTATGTCCCTGCAAAGGACATGAACTCATCCTTTTTATGGCTGCATAGTATTCCATGGTGTACATGTGCCACGTTTTCTTTATCCAGTCTATTATTGATGGATATTTGGGTTGGTTCCAAGTCTTTGCTATTGTGAATAGTGCCACAATAAACATGCGTGTGCATGTGTCTTTACGGTAGAATGATTTATAATCCTTTGGGTATATACCCAGTAATGGGATTCCTGGGTCAAGTGGTGCTTCTAGTTCTAGATCCTTGCGGAATCACCACACTGTCTTCCACAGTGGTTGAACGAATTTGCACTCCCACCAACAGTGTAAAAGCACTCCTAATTCTCCACATCCTCTCCAGCATCTGTGGTTTCCTGACCTTTTAAGGATTGCCATTCTAACTGGTGAGAGGTGGTATCTCATTGTGGTTTTGATTTGGATTAACTGTGTTTTTTTATGGGAACTCTTGCTAACTTGGTTCTAATTCCTCTTGTATATCTGTAACTGATTTTCGAAGAGGTATATACGTATTATAGTTCATCTTGCTCAATTATTCCTCTCAGCTGTGTGTATTCTGATAAACTTGCCTGCTACATTTTCATTTCAAATCCTAATAAAAAGAGTGGACTAGAATAGAGGATAAAATAGTTTGTTCTGACTGCTACAAATACCTGCAGGCTTGCATGAGTTCATTAAATTATCTCTAAGATACACTTGTACAACAAGTTATGAACCTACTTTTAACTTTTAAAAGTTAATCCACAAGTTTATTAAGGAAGATTTGTCTAAGGTTCTATATAATTCACATTAATTTCTAACCTAGTACATTTATCAGAAAAAGAAAATCAGAAATTAGTTTAGGATATATTTATCAAACACAGGAAGACTACTAATTTTTACTATCTATGTTTCTAAGATGTTAAAGTAATCTTCTTAATCATGTGTCCTAATTTTTTGCCATGGATATTATACTTACTCAACTGTAGATTATAGTTATTATCTGTTTGAAAAATGAATCAACATTTATCTATCTTATGACTTATGGAACCCATACTAATTAATACAAATTCCTGAAATATTACTGACAGTGATTCTGTGACTTTATCTCTAAACAAAATGTGTTTGGACCTAAGATATCAACTCTGTTACAGTAGTGAGATTCAGTCTCACTATCTCTCTAGTACCTTGAAACCATTTTGGTCTACTATTACTATGTTGAAGAAAATTACCAGTATGAATGGATAATATATACAAAAAATAAAAAGGAATTGGAACTTTACCCAATTACTTTTTCTTTTCATCATGACATCATCTGCCATAAACTGAGCCTCATCCTTCTTTGTTCTCTTGACTGCAAACCTGGTTATAAAAGCCTTTTTTTCTTTAGCTTTTATCCCAATTCTCATTACACTTTGGATTTAACCCTCTTGATACTATTCTTAGAAGCTTGAATCCTTCTTTTCCCTCTGTCTTTAATTAAATTGTCCATTTATCTCTTTTTTCTGCACATAAATTTTTTATTTTTTAAAATTTTTGGTTATAGATATATAATAATTGTACATGTTTATGGGGTACTTGTGATATTCTGACACAAGATATAATGTGTAATGATGAAATCAGGGCAATTGGTGAAGCCATCACCTCAAGCATTTATCATTTCTTTGGTACAAACAGACACACATACATATTTTCCAAATTAGAGATAGGAGTCTCACTCTGACACCCAGGCTGGAGTGCAGTGATGCAATCCTAGCTTACTCTAACCTCAAACTCCTGAGCCCAAGCAATCCTCCTGCCTCAGCCTCAGTTATGACTGCAAGTATATGACCCCATGCCTGGTGAGTTAGGCCATTCTTACATTACCAGAAAGAAATACCTGAGACGGGAGGTGGCTGGCAAGATGGCTGAATAGGAACAGCTCTGGTCTTCAGCTCCCAGCAAAATCAATGCAGAAGGCGGGTGACTTCTGCATTTCCAACTGAGGTACTCGGCTCATATCATTGGGACTGGTTAGACAGTGGGTCTAGCATACAGAGGGCAAGCTGAAGCAGGGTTGGGCATCGCCTCACCCAGGAAACACAAGAGATCGGAGAACTCCCTCACCTAGCCAAGGGAAGCTTTGAGGGACTGTGCCATAAAGAACGGTGCACTGTGGCCCAGATACTATACTTTTCCCATGGTCTTCGCAACCTGCAGACCAGGAGATTCCCTCGGGTGCCTACACCACCAGGGCCCTGGGTTTCAAGCACAAAACTGGGTGGCCACTTGGGCAGATACCAAGCTAGCTTCAGGACTTTTTTTTCATACCCCAGTGGCAACTGGAATGCCAGCGAGACAGAACCTTTCCATCCCCTGGAAAGGGGGCTGAAGCCAGGGAGCCAAGTGGTCTAGCTCAGTGGATCCCACTCCCATGGAGCCCAGCAAGCTGAGATCCACTGGCTTGAAATTCTTGCTGCCAGCACAGCAGTCTGAAGTCGACCTGGGATGCTCGAGCTTGCTGCGGGGAGGGGAGTCTGCCATTACTGAGGCTTGAGTAGGGGGTTTTCCCCTCACAGTATAAACAAAGCTGCCTGGAAGTTTGAACTGGGTGGAGCCCACCACAGCTCCTCAAAGGTGCTATAGCCAGACTGCCTCTCCAGATTCCTCCTCTTGGGCAGGGCATCTGAAAGAAAGGCAGCAACCCCAGTCAGGGGCTTATAGATAAAACTCCCATCTCCCTGGGACAGAGCACTTGGGGGAAGGGGAGGCTGTGAAGTCAGCTTCAGCAGACGTAAATGTTCCTGCCTGCTGGCTCTGAAGACAGCAACAGATCTCCCAGCACAGCGCTCGAGCTCTGCTAAGGGACAGACTTCCTCCTCAAGTGGGTCCCTGACCCTTGTGCCTCCTGCCTGGGAGACACCTCCCAGCAGGGATTGACAGACACCTCGTACAGGAGCGCTCCACCTGGCATCTGGCAGGTGCCCCTCTGGGACAAAGTTTCCAGAGGAAGGAACAGGCAGCAGTCTTTGCTGTTCTGCAGCCTCCACTGGTGACACCCAGGCAAACGGAGTCTGGAGTGGACCTCCAGCAAACTCCAGCAGACCTGCAGCAGAAGGGCCTGACTGTTAGAAGGAAAACTAACAAACAGAAAAGAATAGCATCAACATCAACAAAAAGGATGTCCACACAAAATCCCCATCTGAAGGTCACCAGCATCAAAGACCAAAGGTAGGTAAGTCCACTAAGATGAGGAAAAACAAGCATGAAAAGGCTGAAAATTTCAAAAACCAGAATGCCTCTTCTCCTCCAAAGGATCACAACTCCTCGCCAGCAAGGGAACAAAACTAGATGGAGAATGAGTCTGACAAATTGATAGAAGTAGGCTTCAGAAAGTGGGTAATAAATTCACCTGAGCTGAAGGAGCATGTTCTAACCCAATGCAAGGAAACTAAGAACGTTGAATAAACGTTAGAGGAATTGCTAACCAGAATAACCAGTTTAGAGAAGAACATAAATGACCTGATGGAGCTGCAAAACACATCATGAGAACTTTGTGCAGCATACACAAGTATCAATAGCTGACTCAATCAAACAGAAGAAAAGATATCAGAGATTGAAGATCAACTTAATGAAATAAAGCGTGAAGACAAGATTAGAGAAAAAAAGAATAAAAACGAAGACTCCAAGAAATATGGGACTATGTGAAAAGACCAAACCTACGTTTGACCGGTGTACCTCAATGTGACAGGGAGAATGGAACCAAGTTGAAAAACACTCTTTAGGATATTATGCAGAACTTCCCCAACCTAGCAAGAGAGGCCAACATTCAAATTCAGGAAATACAGAGAACACGACAATGATACGCTTCGAGAAAAACAACCCCAAGACACATACTCATCAGATCCACCAAAGTTGAAGGACAAACTGTTAAGGGCAGCCAGAGAGAAAGGTTGGGTTACCCACAAAGGGAAGCCCATCAGACTAACAGCAGATCTCTCTGCAGAAATCCTACAAGCCAGAAGAGAGTGGGGGCCAATATTTAACATTGTTAAAGAAAAGAATTTCAACCCAGAACTTCATATCCAGCCAAACTAAGCTTCATCAGCGAAGAAGAAATAAAATTTTTTACAGACAAGCAAATGCTGAGAGATTTTGTCACAGCCAGGCCTGCCTTACAAGAGCTCCTGAAGGAAGCACTACATATGGAGAGGAAAAAACGGTACCAGCCACTGCAAAAACATACCCAATTGTAAAGACCATCAACACTATGAAGAAACTGCATCAACTAACGGGCAAAGTAACCAGCTAGCATCATAATGACAGGGTCAAATTCACACATAACAATATTAACCTTAAATGTAAATGGGCTAAATGCCCCAATTAAAAGACACAGCCTGGCAAATTGGATAGAGTCAAGACCCATCAGTGTGCTGTATTCAGGAGACCCATCGCCCATGCAAAGACACACATAGGCTCAAAATAAAGGGATGGAGGAATATTTACCAAGCAAATGGAAAGAAAAAAAAAGCAGGGGTTGCAGTCCTGGTCTCTGATATAAAGAGACTTTAAACCAACAAAGATCAAAAAAGACAAAGAAAGGCATTACATAATGGTAAAGGAATCAATGCAACAAGAAGAGCTAACTATCCTAAATATATATGCACCCAATACAGGAGCACCTAGATTCATAAAGGAAGTTCTTAGAGACTACAAAGAGACTTAGACTCCCACACAATAATATTGGGAAACTTTAACACCCCACTGTCAGTATTAGACACATCAACAGGACAGAAAGTTAACAAGGATATTCAGGACTTGAAGTCAGTTCTGGACCAAGCAGACCTAATAGTCATCTACAGAACTCTCCACCCCAAATCAACAGAACATACATTCTTCTCAGCACCACATCGCACTTATTCTAAAATTGACCACATAATTGGAAGTAAAACACTCCTCAGCAAATGCAAAAGAATGGAAATCATAACAAACAGTCTCTCCGACAACAGTGCAATCAAATTAGAACTCAGGATTAAGAAACTCACTCAAAACCACACAACTACATGGAAATTGAACAACCTGCTCCTGAATAACTACTGGGTAAATAATGAAATTAAGGCAGAAATAAATAAGTTCTTTGAAATCAATAAGAAAAAGACATAATGTACCAGAATATGTAGGACACAGCTAAAGCAGTGTTTACAGGGAAATTTATAGCACTAAACGCCCACAGGAGAAAGCAGGAAAGATCTAAAATCGACACCCTAACAATGAAATTAAAAGGACTAGAGAGGCAAGAGCAAACAAATTCAAAAGCTAGCAGAGGGCAAGAAATAACTAAGATCAGAGCACAACTGAAGGAGATAGAGACACGAAAAACCCTTCAAAAAATCAATGAATCCAGGAGATGGTTTTTTGAAAAGATTAACAAAATAGATAGACTACTAGCCAGACTAATAAAGAAGAAAAGAGAGAAGAATCAAATAGACACAATAAAAAATGATAAAGGGGATATCACCACTGATCCCACAGAAATACAAACTACCATCAGAGAATACTGCGCACACCTCTATGCAAATAAACTAGAAAATCTAGAAGAAATGGATAAATTCCTAGACATACACCCTCCCAAGACTAAACCAGGAAGAAGTCGAATCCCTGAATAGGCCAATAGTAAGTTCTGAAATTGAGGCAGCTATTAATGGCCTACCAACCGAAAAATGCGCAGTACCAGAAAGACTCATAGCTGAATTCTACCAGAGGTACAAAGAGGAGCTGGTACCATTCCTTCTGAAACTATTCCAAACAACAGAAAAAGAGGGAATCCTCCCTGACTCATTTTATGAGGCCAGCATCATCCCTGAAACCAAAACCTGGCAGAAACACAACAAAAAAAAGAAAATTTCACCAATATCCTAATGAACATCGATGTGAAAATCCTCAATAAAAGACTGGTAAAACGAACCCAGCAGCACATTAAAAAGCTTATTCACCATGATCAAGTCGGCTTCATCCCTGGATTGCAAAGCTGGTTCAGCATATGCAAATCAATAGACGTAATCCATCACATAAACAGAACCAATGACAAAAACTACATGATTATCTCAACAGATGCAGAAAAGGCCTTTGACAAAATTCAACACCCCTTCATGCTAAAAACTCTCAATAAACTAGGTATTGATGGAATGCATCTCAAAATAATAAGAGCTATTTATGACCAACCCATAAAACCATATGACCAACCCATAAAACCTAGGCAATAGCATTCAGGACATAGGCATGTGCAAAGACTTCATGACTAAAACACCAAAAGCAATGGCAACAAAAGCCAAAATTGACAAATATGATCTAATTAAACTAAAGAGCTTCTGTACAGCAAAATAAACTATCATCAGAGTGAACAGGCAACCTACAGAATGGGAGAAAATTTTTGCAATCTATCCATCTGACAAAGGGCTAATATACAGAATCTACAAGGAGTTTAAACAAATTTACAGGAAAAAAACCCATCAAAAAGTGGGTAAAGGATCTGAACAGACACTTCTCAAAAGAAGACATTTATGTGGACAACAAAAATATGAAAAAAACCTCATCATCGTTGGTCATTGGAGAAATGCAAATCAAAACCACAATGAGATACCATCTCACGCTAGTTAGAATGGCAATCATTAAAAAGTCAGGAAACAACAGATGCTGGAGAGGATGTGGAAAAATAGGAACGCTTTTACACTGTTGGTGGGAGTGTAAATTCATTCAACCATTGTGGAAGACAGTGTAGTGATTCCTCAAGGATCTAGAGCCAGAAATACCATTTGACCCAGCAATCCCATTACTGGGTATATACCCAAAGTATTATGAATCATTCTACTATAAAGACACATGCACATGTATGTTTATTGCAGCACTATTCACAGTAGCAATGACTTGGAACCAACCCAAATGCGCATCAATGATAGACTAGATAAAGAAAATGTGGCACATATGCCCCATGGAATACAAAGCAGCCATAAAAAAGGATGAGTTCATATCTTTGCAGGGACATAGATGAAGCTGGAAACCATCATTCTCAGCAAACCAACACAGGAACAGAAAACCAAACACCACATGTTCTCACTCATAAGTGGGAGCTGAACAATGAAAACACATGGACACAGGGAGGGGAGCATCACACACTGGGGCCTGTCAGAGGGTGGGGGGCTAGGGGATGGATAGCATTAGGAGAACTATCTAACGCAGATGATGGGTTGATGGGTGCAGCAAACCGCCATGGCAAGTGTGTACCTACGTAACAAACCTGCATGTTCTGCACATGTATTCCAGAACTTAAAGTAAAAAAAAAAAAAAAAAAAAAAAAAACCAGAAAGAAATACCTAAGACTGAGTGATTTATAAAGGAAAGAGTTTTAATTGGCTCATGATTCTGCAGGCTATACAAACATGGCACTCACAACTGCTTATCTTCTGGGGAGCTTCAGGGAGCTTTTACTCGTGGTAGAAGGAGAAGAGAAAGCAGGCACATCACATGGTGGAAGCTGGAGCAAGTGTGGCGGAGACCTGCCACACACTTTTAAACAACCAGATCTCATGTGAACTCACTCATCACCAAGAGGATGGTGCTAGCTAAGCCATTCATGAGGGAAAAGCCCATGATCCAAACACCTCCCACCAGGCCCCACCTTAAACACTGGGGATAATATTTTAATGTGATTTGGTGGGACACAGATCCAAACCCTAGCACCTGGCTAATGTTTTTATTTTTATTTATGTAGAGACAGGATTTTGCTGGGTTGCCCAGGCTGGTCTCAGATTCCTGGCCTCAAGCAGTCCTCCCAACTTGGCCTCCCAAAGTACTGAGATTACAGGCATGAGCCATAGGGATGTCTAGCCTACCCATATATTTTATACAGACATCATGGATCTTTCTATGCAATAAAATTGTTTTCTTTAGATATTTTACCCACTGTTTCTATTTTTAATTTCAATGCTTTTGTGTTTGTATTTTAGCAATAAATATTTTTATTTAATGTTTATTTGATAAATATTTATTTCTCTTGAGTGAGCTTCCTTCATATGGTTATGACCTTACATTTATACTTAGGTTTTCTCTGAGCATTTAAATATATCCTTTTCGGTGTTTATTTTTTAAATGACATGATGTTTGAGATTTACTTCAAAATAACCTGGAACAGGCAGTGTGGGGAGTCAGATAATGGAATGGACAAAATAATATTGGTTATCGGTTGCTGATTGTTGAAGATGAGTATAATGAGTGCATGCTAGCTCATTATATTGCTTTCTCCATTTATACATAAGTTTGAAATTTTCCTTAATGAAGAATTAAAAATAAAAGAGATTGTGTGTTAGTACCAGCTTTTTAGAGAGTACTAACAGAGCCCTAATAATGCACACATTTAAACCACCAATTTTTCTTAAATTGTGTTTATCATAATTTTAAAAGCTTTTAATTCTTAGGGTAGTTTTAGGTTTACGGCAAAATTGAAAGGAAGGTATAGAGATTTTCCATATACCATTTGCCCCTAAACATGTATAGCCTCCCTCATTATTAACATCCCCCATCAAAATGGTATATTTGTTGTAATTAATGCACCTACAATGGCACATCATTATCGCCCAAAGTCCACAGTTCATGTTAGGGTTCACTCTTGGTGTTGTACATTCTGACTTTGGACAAATATATGACATGTATCCACTGTTATACTACCATACAGAATTGTTTCACTGCTCTAAAAATCCTCTGCACTTCACCTACTTACTCCCTATCCCCTAAATCCTGGCAGCCACTGATCTTATTACTGCCTCCATACTTTTGTCTTTCCCAGAATATCATGCAATTAGAGTCACAGAATTTAGCCTCTTGGGATTGGCTTCTTTCACTTAGTAATATGCATCTAAGTTTCCTCCATGTCTTTTCATAACTTGATAGCTCATTTTTTAAGCTCTGAATAATGTTCCATTATCTGGATGTACAACAGTTTATTTATCTATTAGCCTACTGAAGTATATCTTGGTTGCTTCCAAGTTTTGGAAATTATGAATAAAGCTGGTATAAACATTCATGTGCAAGCTTTTGTACAGACACGAGTTTTCAACTCCTCTGGGTAAACACCAAGGAGTGCAATTGCTGAATCATATGGTAACAATATGTTTAGTAAGACACCACCAAACTGTCTTCCAACATAATTGTACTATTTTGCATTTCCACCAGCCATGAATGAGTGTCTAGTGCTTTAAATTCTCATCAGCATTTGGTTTTGTCAGAGTTTTTTTTTTTATTTTGGCCATTCTAATAGTGTGTAGTGATAGCTCATTATTGTTTTAATTTGCATTTCCCTGATGATATACGATGTGGAGCATCATATAATAATAATAAGATGTCATATGCCTACTTACCATCTATATATCTTTTTTGGTGAGGTATCTGGTAAGGTCTTTGGCCCATTTTTTTAATCAGGTCATTAATTTTCTTATCATTGAATTTTAAGTTCTTTCTATATTTTGGATAACAGTCTTTATCAGATGTGTCTTTTGCAAATATTTTTCCAAGGCTGTGGCTTACATTTTTATCCCCTTGAAAGTGTCTTTTATAGAGCAGAAGCTTTTAATTTTAATGAAGTCCAGTTTATCAATTTTTTGGATTATGCCTTTGGTAGCATATCTAAAAAGTCATGGCAAAAGCCAAGGTCATCTAGATTTTCTCCTATGTCATCTTCTAGGACTTTTATAGTGTGTGTTTTGCATTTAGGTCTGTGATCCATTATGAGTTAAATTTTGTGAAGGGAGCAAGGTTACTACCTAGATTTCTTTTTTTCTCTGTGGATGTCCAGCTGTTCTAGCACCATTTGTTGAAAAGACTATCTTTTCTCTATTGTATTGCCTTTGCTCCTTTGTCAAAGATCAAATTACTATATTTATGTGAGTCTATATCTGGGCTCTCTATTCTGTTCTATTGATCTCTCTGTGCATTCTTTTGCCAGTACCACACTTCCTAGATTGCTGTAGCTTTATGGTAAGTCTTAAAGTCAAATTGTATCATATGGTAGCTTTATTGTAAGCCTTCAAGTCAGGTAATGTCAGTTTTCCAACTTTATTCTTCTTCAGTATTGTGCAGGATAGTTTTATAGCAGTGAAAAATGCAAATAATGTAAATGTCCAACCATTTGTTCATGACTAGTGAAATAAAATTTGGTGGTTATGATGAAATACACTGAATCATTAAAAGCAAACTGTCAGTCTTAGGTAGGTAAATGCAAGTTTCTAAATCTATATTTTAAAAAGCACCATTTATATCCCTATCTGTCTAAACATCTGTTGAGTTTTTTAAAACGTCATTGTTTCCATTTATAATATCCTTTATATTTTCTTAGCTCTCTAAATGGTGTATATCTTGTTGACCTGAACCACTGGTCCCCTCACTTAAACATGTTTCTTTCTGTTGAACATATTGTAGCAATTCATTTTCTCATTTTGGTCATGAGTTGTGACTATTGTCTTTTATGAAAGTAAACGTTCAGTCCTAAGGACAAACTAAATAAGCTTATCTTTTCTGAATGTATCGTATAGATTTGTACCAAAAATAAAATTGGCCCAAAAGCCCCACTGTTGAAAATATGTATCATGTAACTTTATTTCTTAAAGATTGTATTAGAGTTCCAAGAAAAACCCTACAATTTATTATAAATTAAATGAAGCATAACAATAGTGTGTTTTCTAAAAAATCCCATTCCCACAAAGCAAAGTCAGATCTAAAAGGAAAAGTGGCCATGAAGTTCTCTGTAGGCTTGTTTTATTTTATCTTTTCAGTGCCTTGGTACATAGATTAGCTTAAACATTTGAAGAAAAATGTGCCATGAGGAAAAGTTTTTGTTGGATTCTATGAATCCATTTTTATTTATCAGATTTAGTTTGCTCACATTTACTATTTATTGTAGTGTTTCTTATGCTATCAACAAACATAGCTAAATGTTACTACATTTTAATAGAATAACACTGATTTCAAATCTGTAAATTAAATAATGAAAAAAATAAATGAGAAGAAAAAGATGTTAATATTAATTGAGGAAAATTTTCTGAGGTCTGCTATGACCAAGAAAATAAATTATACATAAAATTTTACAGTGGAAAATAAATATATAGAAACTTGGCCTCCTCAGTACTATCCTTTCAGAAATTAATAAAAAAGGTAGAAGATATTATTAAGTCAGATAAATGCCAGAGAAAGGGCTTTTTAAAAATCTATAAGTTTGAAACTGTTTCATAGACATATGTCAAAGTCAGAACTTCCCTGACTTGATTTTGCATGATTGGCATTCTTTAAGGGACAAAGGGAGTTTTCTGGTGCAATCTGCCTAATGGATGTCCTTTTATTTATTTATTTATTTATTTTGTTTCATTTTCCTTTCCTATTTCTCAGATGTTCTTAGCTTGAAAGGTTTATTCCATAGGTTCAGTGGTCTTCTTTAGACAAGAAAGAACTTAGGTAAGACATGAAGTTAAGGTTGCACTGAGTGCACTCTCCAGTAGTCAACTTAGATATTTGTCAAAAGTAGTATGACATTTGGCAAGGTAATTGACAGTAGCACTGACTTTATTTTCTTAACATGTCGACAGCACACAAAAGCTCAAAATCTGCTTTTTAATAAGTGGATGGTACCCCTAGGCTAAAGAATAATGAGTGTACATTTTGGGGCATCTTCTCTTTATTTAACCTGCCATGCTGTACTTTATGTATTAGAAGTAGACACCACAGTTGTCTGGTTTGAAAATACTGGTCTTATAAATCAGTATCCCTCTGCATAACAGAGATGAGCTAGCTTTTGCCAAAAATAAAAGCAAGGAGAGAAAGATAAAGAAGGGTTTGTGAAATTCATACAGTAGAATTTCAGGAAAATACAGCACCATATTACAAATATACGTCACCGTTTACTCAATTTATATCTGAAATAATTTGTAACTGCTCACCTGATAATAGATTTTAGCATCCCACAAAAATACTTAAGTCAAATAAATATTCTACATTTTCAATTAGAATGAGAAAACACTTATTAAATGCATTTTACAAAAAGAAATATTATATGGCTTTTGAAATAAAGAGGAAATCTTAATATAAAACATATCTAGTTGCAATTGAACTGTCAAATTAGCTTAATTATAGAACTTCATATAAATATTTCCTTACTAAAAGATTTTATTTCATAAATGATCTCTTAAAAGTATAACAATAGCAATAAAGATTATAAATACCTTTAAGAAATGAGTCATTCATTTTAAAAATCTACCACAGGTAATAAAATATTATGAAACTTAATATACCACACACATGAGATTACCAGTAAAACTGAGAAAATCTGAATGACATTGGTGGATTTCATTCATATCAATATCTTGATTGTGAATATTGCCCTGTGGTTTTGCAAAATGTCACCATTGGAGAAACTAGGCAAAGTGTACAAGGTGCCTTTCTTACCACTGCAAATGAATCTACAATTATCTATAAAAGTTTCAATAAAAAAGGAAAAACCCTACATTTTTATGGACAGAAGTTTAAATTTTCAGGCAGGAGAATATAATCAATCTTATTTCTGTTGCACGAAAAAACCTATTTTATTAAAAAATAAAAGAAAATACATTCTAAATGCAAACATAATTTAAGAACGAGCCAATCTCTAATAAAGTCAATAGAGAAATGCAATGAGTAAGCAAATTGTTCCATAAAAAGTATGGTTCACATGCAGAAAAGAAGAAAAACCTTTTTAAGCAAATAGTTATTCCATCTTTAAATGCTAGCATACGTCTAACCTCTTTCTTCATTCTCATTCTCCAGGTTTAAATCTAAGCTTTCTTCGCATTTAGAGTCTAAAAATTCTTAGGAATCAGTTTATCTCTGAAGAGTTATGTATAGCATCAAGGAAAAGATACAGTTTCACACAATCACGCACATGCACATTATCTTGCCCTTTTTAGACCTGATAGTATAATTTAGAGGCACTATATTAGAGTATGAAAACTTTAGTGGCTTCACCCAACAAAGGTTTATTTGACACTCATCTGAAAGTTCAATGTAGTGGTGGGGGATTTGCTCCACACAGTCATTCAGGGAACAAGGATTTTTTTCTGCAGGTGATTTATCATTTTTTTAAGACGTCAATGTCCTCTACCATATTTCTACACCTGACTGGCACAAGCGAAGAACCCAAACACCCATTATTTAGAGAATGGAAAAGCAAATTGTGGCACTATCATGATACAGAATACTACTCAACAATGAAAAGAAACAAATTATTGATGCATGCAACGTGCACTATTGTGGATTAAACTAAGTGCAAGAAGCCCAGACTCAAAAGGTTACAAACTATATTTTTATTTATGTAGGGCATTCTAGAGGAAATAAAACCAAAGGGACAAATGAGTAGTTGCCAAGACTAGGAGCTGGGGAAGGGATTGACTGCAAGGAGATGAGGGGATTTTTGAAGGTGTTAGAGATGTGTATATTTTGATTATGGCCATGATTATATGATTATATACACTTTTCAAAACTCATCAAGTTGAGGCTGGGAGCAGTGGCTCATGCCTGCCTGTAATTCCAACACTTTGCAAGGCTGAGGCGGGTGGATCAATTGAGGCCAGGAGTTTGAGACCAGCCTGGGCAAAATGGCAAAACCCTGTCTCTACTAAAAATTCAAAAATTAGCCAGGCATTGTGGTGTGCAGCTATAATCCTAGCTATTTGGGAGGCTGAGGTATGAGAATCGCCTGAACCCAGGAGATGGGGGTTGCAGTGAGCCGAGCTTGCCCCTCTGCCCTCCAGCCTGAGTGACAGTGCCAGACTGTCTCAAAAACAAACAAATGTCAAAAAAAAACTCATCAAGTTGTGTGATTACAAAGAATGAATTCTTTATATATTCATTATATATTAACACACCTGACTCTTTAAAAGTTTAATACATGCTTTATACCTTTTATCTCAACTTTCAAGGTTAGACCAGGAGAAACATATTTTTTAAATGTCTGCAAAAGTATCCTCCCTTCTGTGCCACTGTAAGGGGTGGTCAGCAGAGCAGCAGCAGCAGCAGCTCTGGGAGCTATTTAGAAACACTCTTTTGCCCCCTTCTCCACCTTCCCTTTGCAGACCTTTTGAATCAGGATGTCTAGTTGTGGGGCCTAGGAATCTGTGTGCTAACAAGCTCCTTGGGTCATGCCAAAGTTTTAAAAGCAATGATGGTTTATGAGAAAATACAAAGTATGATTATTTTTCCAGCAATAAACATATACTTCACTTATAGTAAATTTAAATCTGATATGGTTATTTCCCCCACATTCCTATTTACAATACCATTTTCATTTTCACATTGTAACATTCTACTGTCATGTTAACTACCTTTTAAACAATTTAAGTTGTAATTTGAGCTTGTGCTATATTACCAATGCATTAGTAACGCTCGTACAAATCAAAGCAAGGAAATTTCCAACTTCTCTGCCAAAGGATTGAGAAAGGCGTCTTCTGACCTTAGATTAATTTTACAAATACTAAAATTTTAAAAATAAAATGTTAACTGGTCTTAGATTTGTGAACATGAAGGCCTATCTCTTAAAATTTCCTTATCTAGGTTAAGATGAAATAATTACCAACTCTGAAGAAAAGGCTAAAGTAAGACAGATAATGTAAGATATATGTGTGTTGTGTTGGGAAATAAAAGCACAAATTTAACAGACATATTTTCACTTGCATAGTGCCAGACTTGCTCAGAACATTAATGTAAGCTTTGCCCATGGCTTGCTGAGTGGTCCATTCTCCTCTTGAGACAGAGAATGGAACAGTAACCTTGTGACCAGGGTCACTGCCATGCTCCCAGCCTTGTTGGTGGATTTTAGAGGCAGCCTAAACTAATTCCATGAACAGTGAAAATGCATTTGGAATTAAATGTTTTATAGGTTGTCTGTCACTTACCTTCTGGAAGTTAGCTTTTACTCTGCTTCATTAAACCAACTTACAGTATTCACAACAGACTGGCATTCACAGAAACGAAGTCATTCACTTATGAAATCCTTTATTTATTCAGGTAGCTTGGAGAATTATAAAGAGTATGAGCCTAAAAGTCAGTCAGACACAAATAGATACAATCTCAGCTCTGCCCTATCTGTGTGCATTGGGACAACATACCTAACCTCCTCCAGGTTCTGTTTCCTCATCTATAAGGTAGGAATTAGAATAGCCTTGCAAGCATGGTCATTGTGAAAATTGACTGAGATAATAGGATAGATAATTATTATTTTTTATTGTTTAATGAACATATCTTAAGAGTCTTATCTGCTTCAGGCACTGTATTCCCTAGGAAAAGGAAGGCACACAATTAAAATAAGACATGATTTTCCCTCTGAGGAGTTCCATGGTTCTCAAAGTGGTTGGTAATCCTCTTCTAGGAATTCCTAAAACCGTGTGGGGATATTATTGGATGTTACAAAGACTGGAGGTGCTATTGATACTTCATGTTCATGGATTCTAAAGATTCTAAAATGCATGGGACAGCCTGAGCAACAGCAAAATAATTATCCTACCCAAAATGCCAATAGCACCCCGATTGAGAAACACCGTCGTAGAGGAAGCTGAAATGAATCGACTATAATAATGGATAGAAAACAAAACAAATGTCATAATAGATAGATGCAGTAAGCACATCATTAACAACATCATAACCATCATTGTAATAAGACAATAGTCCTTTACAAGACAGTTTGCATCATTTCATTTAATCCTTCGCAACAAACCATCAGGGAGTGCACTATATATCTGTGCTTCACAATTTTCATGTGTGTAAGAACCAAATGGGGATCTTGTTAAAATGAAGCATCTGATTCAATAACTGTACTTTAAACAACTCATCAGGGAGCCACACTGAGTTGGCATGTTTTGTATAATCGTAGGGAACACTGTTGGTATTGTGGCCAAACCCCCTGAGACACCTGTTACCATTTTTGTGCTTTTTGCGCCCACCTCAACCCTGCACAAGATTTACTTCCGACACCTGTACCTGTGATTCCCCTGGGCAGGCACTGTGGCTACTGGAGCTGCTTTGCCAAAATCCGATATAAAGTTGTAAATGCCTGGAAGTTTAGATCTCTCTAGGGAGAACTTGAGTTAATGACTAGCTGGTATGAGAGTATGAAACCTCAATTCCTTTGCCAAATCAGGACAAACTCTGAGGCATCACTTATCCAGAGTCCCCTGCAGAATTTAGTTCAAGCTACTGTCTTCTGGACTATGCCTAAAATCATGCCTTTACTTGCCCTTCTATTTCCCTGCCCTGCTTTCATTACTCCCACCACAGTTTCCTGTGGGAACACTTACTCAATAAATCACTCGTACATAAAACGTTATCTTAGTTTCTGCTTCTGGAGAAGCCTACGCTAATATATCCTCAATTTCTCTCTTTTCCTCAACTCACGCATCCTTTTGGTTCACCTTCCAAATTACATCCCAAATCCACCCATTTATCACCAAATCCAGTGCTACACTCAGGTCAAAGCTTCCATAATTTTACCTGGACTCATACAATTGCCTTTTGACAACCCCAATCCATTTTCTGCATTTTCCTGAGGGATCGTTTGAAAAGTAAATGATATTATGTCACTTTTATGCTTCAAATATTACCACTACTTCCTTTTGCTCTTAGAATAAACTCCAGACATCTTACTATATCTACAGTTGTTTACATTCTCAGGTCCCTACCTCCATCTTTACTGACATCTGCTAACAAATCCTAGCTTTGCCCATTTTCCTTCAGCCGCACTGGTCTTTGTTTTTTCTTCCATGCGTATTTCACCTCAAAGACACTGTGATTCTGGCTGTGCTGTTCTCTCAGATTTTCTCATCATTCATCTCAGTTCAAATGTTACTTTAAAAAAAGAAACCTGCCTGACTACCCGATCTAACATAGAATCCCATATCCTCCAACACTTTCCATCATAAATTACTGCAGTTATTTTCTTCATAATATTTGTTATTATGTCACATTAACTTGTTTGCTTTTGTTTGTTACTGCTTACTTATTGACATGCTCTCAATGTTATTAGAATATGTTAATAGATTCTTGAGACCAGGGACCTTGTGAAATGTATCATCAATGTCTATAGTACCTTGACCATAACAGAAGCTTCATTAATATTTTTAAATAAATGAAATATAAGTGATTCTCGTTTAAGAGATGACAAAAATAAGGCTTTATATATTACTTGTCCACGGTCACACAAGGTCACTCAGTAGCCAGTGGTGGAGCTGGGACTCAGCTGAGCTCTTGGTCATGTGTTATACTTTTCCCCTATGTTTCTGGAGTTTGTTCTGCTCAAGAACTCTGATCAAATTCAGCCTCATTCAGCCTCACTGTTGACTCACAGACTTTCCCTTAATATTTACACCACATAATGCTAGAATGGAACTTCTTAGGTTGATATTGAAGAAGGAGAAAAATAGCAAAGCTAAGTAAGGTAAGTGGAGGAAGATAGAAAAAAGTGGTGGAGAAAATAAGTTGGTTAAGGGGCTATCGGGGAAAATAACTGCTCTGGAGGATAGCAATCATTTATTTTAAAAAGCTTTATTAAGTGATGCAAACGATTCTGCTATGGGTAATGAGATAAACACCCAGCAAGCCTAAAGCTTGCTAATTACCCTGATCTAATCACTTACATTATGTACATTTCAGAACATCACTGTGTATTCTATGAACTCCATGAATATGTACAATTGTTATTTGTCAATTAAAAAATACATTAAAAATAAAGCAATAAAGTATATGTTGAAAAAATTAATCACAGTACAAAGAAAATTACAGACTAAGGTTACTATGTTACATAAAATTTATAATTATAGACATCTTATGGATTTAGTTTGATAGTCTAGCTGTAGATGGCTGGGCATCAGGTAAATTGGCCTTGAATTCCTCTCATTGCCTCTTCATATGGATTTACAAAATGGTAAATGGAGGCATAAAATCCCTAAAAAAAACTACTTCCCTCTCCTTCTGCCTTTCTTTCATTCATCCATTTATTCATCCCTGTTCATTCATTTAACAGCTATTTATAAAACATAGAGAGAGAGCAAGAGGGTGAGGGAGAATATTATTTTGTCTGGGATGTCAAGATAAGTTTCTTTGAAGAAGTTTAAACTGAGCTCTGAAAGAAGACTAGGAATTAATTATTGCTACTACTTAGTGTATCTCTAGTATGCTAAATAGAAATCAAATAGAGAAGGAATGTTTTGGGCAGATGGCAGGGGTGAAGGTCCTAAAAATGTAGGGCTCATGAAACATACCTTCTTTCTCTGTTTCATCTTGAAATCTCATCTCTAACAATAAATACAAGTAACTTTCTTGAGGTTATTTTTCCCCAGAAGTATGCGGAAGAAATGCATATAATGTATATAGTATATATAATTGTGCATATTATTACATAAATTATGTAAGTATGTATTATATCTCACATATCTGTAGAGACAGTTGTGGATGATTGCCATTGAAAGCTAACTTTCATTTGAGTAGTGCAGTTTCACATTAAACTGAACTTGGGCATGTATTTCAGAAAGAGTATAGAAAGGGTTAGGCCCTTTTTAGGCCCAACCTAAAATTTTAAAGCCTTTAATTGAAAAATTTATGACAGTTTCAGGTTAGTCATTTAGGCTAATAAAGTTTAGCAACATCACATCATCTGTAATAAATTGTTGCTTATCATAAACCTATTAGGGAAGAAAAGTTTAAGTCAAGAAAATGTATATATTAAAGTAATGCTTATTTTTTGGGAAAAGTAATGCATAGTAATGCATAGCTCAACATGGAAAGGTATGAAATGAAAAGTAAGAGGAATGACTCAGTGTGTTACAGAAAAGGGAAGATAAGTTTGTGATAATATGGAGGCAGAACCGAAGTTTCAGAAACAGAGGCTAAGAATTTTACTCCCCAGCTCTGTTAACCTTCTAGATCACTGGCAAATGGACAAAAGCATAGTGGATGGATCAGGCTTAATCGCAGAAAAGGTTTCATGATATTTGGATACAGAAAGGTTTTTTAAAGCTAATTTTAAATGAATTAAATATCAGAAGCAAATGAGAAACTGATGGTTGCTGGTTGGCCTTCCTCTGCGGTAAAAGGTCAAGTGATTGCTTGAAAGATCATCTAACTTGGCCTATGAAATGGAATGTGTTCATTTTATTCAGAACTTATTCATGTGTCAAACTTTAGAGAATTGTATAAAGACATCGGCAAAACTCTTGAACTATCTGATACGTCTATTTCATATAAAATGCAAAAAATTGTGTAATTCACCCTTTCAAAGAACCATAATCATTTAGAAGGCAGTATGAGAAGCATTTCATCTAGCCTATCAAGGTGACCTAAGATAGTTAGTTTAGATGTGTAAGCATATGCTCTAGTATTTTGCATGATATGCTTTGAGTTCCATTATGAGCATTTCAGGTAGAAATTCATTTTTCAATCATTTTCTTCTCTTTTTAGACACATATATAATTTAATATAATTTTAGAGACCTCATTATATTATAATTTTGTCCTCTCTTCTCCACTTTTTAAATGTTACATCTTTCCTATTTGATTACAGTATATTAAAATAATAATGAGCTTGTCAGTCTTATGATTGACATATATAGAATGTCTTATTTTAGCTAGGTCGAAAAAATGAAACAATTCTAATAAAATATGTATGGTAAATATGATAGATAGACTTATTGCAGCAAAGGAAACTTGAAAATAGAATTTATTTATTCATTACCTGTGTTTCCATGGCTACATCTCAGGCACACGACCAAACCCACAGTAACATTTATTCCCATTCATATCACCCCTTTCCTGATCAGAATATGGAGAGAGGGGTTGCCATATTGGGTCCTAAGATACAGCAACCTGCAGCACATGCTTTTACTAAATTGCAGCCTCTCACTTATTTTCTCAGGTCTGTATTATTGTACATATTTTAAAGAAGTGTGAGTCCTAAGGCAAAATTTAACTGCAAAATATATAAGTAGTACATCATTTCCCCCTAGAATGTAAGCTCCACCAGGGCCCAGATCTTTATCAGTTTTGTACCCTGAAGTATATCATGTACCTAGATCAGTGCTTAGCACCTCATGGAATACACAGGAGAGAGACAGAGAGAAAGAGAGAATATATAAATTACATATCAGGCTTACCTGCTATTCCAAGGCAGGAATGTGTTCAGTTAACTTTGAGTTTTTATTGTTCTTTGCTATCTGTCAGACTTTGCACATATCCCATTATCTTTCATCACTAGGCCCCTATTGTACAACTCTTTTAAAGTATCTTGAGTAAGATTAGAATTTTGAGGTACCTTTTCTTATTTCCCTACTATTTAAAACAAGAGACAGAAAACTAGCACTAATGGAGTGTCCATCATGTGTCTGGCACAGTGCTATACATGTTAATGTATATCATCTTTTTAAACAAAGAAGACTGAAATTGGTCTAATGCAACATGACTGTATGCTGCCTTTATCTTCATCAGGGTGCTTTCAATAATTTGGACAGCTGCAAATGAGATTGCTACCGGATAGCTGTGAATCAATTTAATAATGCAGATTAACTTGAAACATGAGAGAGACATCTATGGGATTTTTCTGCCAGATCCTCCTTAGTAAAGCATGGACTATCTATTAATATTGCTGCTGCTGTACTTTTTAATTCTATGAAGTATATCCAGATCCCCCTTTACATAATTTTTAAGGACTATGGTGCTAACATTTTAGTATATCTCTAGTATGCTAATTGGGAATCATAGATATCCTTCTTAATAAAATCATGTTCTTTTGGGAGCTTTGCAACCTTCATGTAACCCTGGACCACTGCAAATAGAGTTCCACATGTAGATAAAACATTGTTGAAATAATTTATGAGTTGGAACCTAATACAAATGGATTCGAATTCCAACTCCACAACTTATTAGCTAAACTTAGATTCCTGAGACTTAGTTTATTTGTAAAACAGGAAATTATTTCAGCACTGTTGTAAGAATTAGAGAAATCATGGGCAATAATTGAAGGGTAGATACTCAATAAGGATGCTATAATCATTGATAGAGGGTAGAGATAGGAAATAGTAATATTTTACCTTTACATTTGTATTTTCCATTTCAACATATGTTCAGAATAAAGGTTTGGGATTGTGACTTAAATTCACAGTCCCTATTCAATGCCCATCTTTCCTCCAAGGCACAAATTGAATTGTACTTCCTCCAGCTATGCCTATCTCACATTGATCTCTTCCAGTATCATTTATCTTTCCTGTAGTGAAAATTGCTTGCAAACACATGCCAGAAAGCCTGTGTTAAATATGAAATTTTTGCTTCCTTCATTATATGACTTTGGGCAAGTCAGTTTACATTTCCAAGGTTCAATTTCCGTCTTATTAAAATGGCTGTGGAATTGTATTGAATATTGTATTAGTCTGTTTTCATACTACTGATAAAGACACCCAAGACTGGGCAATTGACAAAAGAAAGAGGTTTAATTGGACTTACAGTTCCATGTGGCTGCAGAAGCCTCACAATCATGGCAGAAGGCAAGGAGAAGCAACTCATGTCTTACCTGGTTGGCAGCAGGCAAAGAGAGAGAGCTTGTGCAGGGGAACTCCTCTTTTTAAAACCTTCAGATCTCGTGAGACTTATTCACTGTCACAAGAACAGCACAGGAAAGACTTGCCTCCATGATTCAATTACCTCCCACCAGGTCCCTCCCACAACATGTGGGAATTCGAGATAAGATTTTGGTGGGGACACAGCCAAACCATATCAAATATTAAGTAAGATAAAGAATAAAAGATATTCAAAAACTTTATAATGCTTTATAAGTTGTCTCAGTTATCTGTGGCTGTGTAATAAATCACAAAAAGTTGGTGAGCTAACACAATAAGGGTTATTTCTCAACTCTATAAAGTCTAGGATCAGCTGGGTAGCTCTTCTGCTCAAAATGGTGTCCAAGGATGGCTTCTTCACTCACTTGTCTGGTGCCTTAACTGACGTGGCTAGAATAACTGATTCTAGCTGGGCATCTCTATTACCATATGTTTTCTCTGGCAGCATAGCCAGAACATTTTACATAGTGGTTCAGGGATCTTAGGAGAGCCTATTCCAAGAGAAACTCAAGTCTTATCTTGTATTATGCTTGTTAATGTTTTATTGGCCAGAGCAAATCACAGGACTTATCCCACAGCCAATGTGTGAGGTGACAACACAGTCACATGGATCCCAGGAGGTGTAGTTCATTTGGGGCCACCAATGTAACAGTCTACACACAAATGTAAGCAGTAATTGGCATTCCCATTTCATTTCTATTACTTTGCTATACCACATATTTTGGCATTTGTTTTTCCTCCATAATCTTCTTCATTGGTTCACGTGTGTACTCCTTGTTTCAAGATGATAAATTTTCTAGTGGCAAGGACTCTGTTCTAACATCATGTTACCTTGATTCTAACATCAAAGCTAATGTTTAATGATATATTGGAATATGTAGGCTTTGATGGTTTTGTAGAAGCCAAATCCTTCCCATATCTGCCACTTAACAGCCATTGTGGCCCTGAGCAAGTATTTGACCTCTTTGAGCCTCAGTTTTCCCATTTGCAAAATGAGGATAATAATGGTTTCTTCCTTCACATGATTGTTATAAAAATTAAATTAGTTAATAATATGAGAAAAGAATAGTGCTGGTCCAGAATAAATTTTAAATGTTAGTGTTATATTTTACTGATATAAAGATAGCCTGATGTACTTGTTTAATTTGTATCTGATCTCTCATCCATGGGCCCCAGTTTAATACTTCATAAAGGAATAGATTTCTTGAGTAATTCACACAGAAATATTTTACAGCCTCAAAATTTGGAGTATTTATATATAAAATAAATTCTATATTTTAGCACTGCATTCTCACAAGTTAGTGAAGGCCTTGATATTTTTGGGCATTGGTGTTTTTAATTCTAAAAGGAGGAAACTATTCTGGTTGTATTCCTAACCTTTTTGAGTTTGGGCAGTCTTATTTGGTAATCTGAGTTAAATACGTTTTAAAATAGTTATGCTAAGATATTTTAATTGAGAAGCTTGTGATATTTATTGAAACTTCTATATAGAATTCACTTACCTGTAACATCCTATGATATAAGGATATTTTGGTATTGCTTACATGTGAAAATGTTAAAGTGGATACAGGCACTCAATGATAGTCAAGTTATCCCTGCCACTATGCTACCCTTTAGAATTTAAGACCTCCTTTTGAGCAAGGAATGTTTCTGGCAGCATCAATAGCAATCAATTTTCTACTCACATTCTCTCTTTTCCACCCAATGAATTTTACTGCCTTATGGGCAGCAACAGTTGTACCCTCTGATTGACTCCACTACTCTCCTCTTCACATCCAAAAACAAAATCCGCTGACAAAATAGCTTTGCTTTGGGAAGAGATTGAAGGGATTAAACCACAAAATGCTACTTTTTGGGGGTCAGGACAAGTAGAAGTTGAAATAGTCAATATATTTATTTTGCAAACACTATTTTAATTAACTTTTGGTCATTTTAACAATAACTTCATAGATATTTAAAAACCTGATAAGTATCACTTTGCTTTTTTGCATTAGAAGCTATTAAATTATCTATATATTTTTCAAATATAGAGAATATTGCCCACATGAAGTACATATTGCCCATATGTAGTTCACAACACTTTTTTGACGTTTTAGTGAGTCTGTGTTGCTGGTTCTTCGATACGTATGCATTTCCTTTTATTTTTTTTCTCTTGATCCAAGAATTTTCTTTAAAGAGATATGCTGTCCAGAAGAAAAGGAACATAAAAGTACATATGTGTTTTAGTGTTCAGAGTATATTCAGGTGATTCATATTGGTTGGGAGGGGCAGGAGATCAGGTAAAAAAGGGTGAAGAAAAGAAAGAGGACACAGTTTTCCTGGAAATGGAAGGATGAAAAAGAAAAATGCTTAAACAAATATTGTTTCTGTTTTCTCATTGATCCAGGAAAAATAGTTTAGAAGTATATTCAAATTGCCTAGGTCCATGTTTTTAATATAACAGGAAAATTATACAAATCAAAAAATCATCTGCCTTTCCCCAAAAATATGTGTTTTTTTACCCATTTGGTTTAATATAAACAAAGAGTCTGCCATTTCTTCCTTAATTAAGCATGTATTAAGTGTTTACACTCAAGCGTCATACAAAGCCCTCAAATATCTTAAAGCCCAGTGTGGCAGACAGAAATATGAAGGAATAAGGTCAAAGTACAATTATGGATTTCCTAATAAATGTCTGTGCTTTGTAAGAGGAGGGGGTGGGCATCAGGGAGTTGTCATGGAAACATTTATAGAAGAGAAAACACTTTTAAATGCAAAGGCAGCCACTAAAAAACCACAGTGATTGAAGGACCTTCTAATTCAAAAATATAAAAAATAAAAGGGAAAGTGTAAGTAAACAAAAGAAGAAACAAGATGATAATTTTCCCCAAATTCAGTCAAGATTTAGGATATGAAGAAAGAGTATTGAAAATACATTGTCATGCATGTATTAAATTCTGTTTGAAATTCTATCAGTAAATGTTTGCCAATTTTTTGGAGGAAAAGATTACATATTTTGGTGCATATTTATTCATAGAACAAATGCTATGTGCCAGACCACAGGCATTTGTTACTGGGAACAAAATGGTAGGGAAAAAACTAGTCCTTGCCTTCATGGAGCTGAAAGTGAACATGAACCAAATGTTTCCCTCAAGTCTTCCGTACTCCCCTTTACAAAGTGAAATGGCACAGGCCTGAAGTGTTCTGTGCTTTATAAAGTGTGCAAGTAGTTTTGTCAGCTTTCTGGAAAAGGCCTAATATTATTAGGAAGCAAATTTGCATTTAATATCTACTTAATTCAGGTCATATTGTTTTCTGTTTTGACTTTAAGAAGAAAATGTGATGGGTAATAACAATAAAATGGGCACAATTATTTAGAAGAGGTGTGTTTGTGCCAAGAAAATTACAGAGGCAGAGTAAGATTTGCAAGGAGATGGCATTTTTCTCATAATTGCTCTCTGGATGTGTGTGCAGCAGGTTTCATTTGAGGGTGGCCACTGTTGAGAACTTCTTTCACAGCAAAGTACTGCTACACCTAAAGTTTTATCTGCTCTTCCGTGGTTTCATCTTAGCTACCATAGCAACACTAACAGTGCTATTCCACCCTCCTATCAACATTCAGGAGAAGGCTTCTCTTGTCTGCACGGGATTGCGCTTACATCCACTTAGAGAGCGTTCCCAATTCATCAGATGTATATCTTTTAGAAACGGTTTCCTGAAGAGAAAAATAGGTATTTTGAGAGATGGTTATGATATTTTTAGCCCACTGAGCAATTTTGATAGCCTTATCATAGGCACAGATCCAGGTTCTGTGGGTTCTAAAGATTATACTGTTAAAAGTGGGGAGGGGTTGGGGATGGAAATACTGTTTTTTGAAAAGAATACAAATTTACAAATTCAAAATTAGATACAAAAATGAATATTTACTTAGGATGAGAAAAGCAATCACATCACATTACAAAGCTCGGAAAGCTGATATATAGGTATCACAAACTCCAGAAAAAGAACCTTGTCTTGTTTTTTGTATTTTTTTTTTTTTTTGAGTTGGAGTCTCACTCTGTAGCCCAGGCTGGAGTGCAGTGGCTCGATCTTGGGTCACTGCAAGCTCCGCCTCCCAGGTTCACGCCATTCTCCTGCCTCAGCCTCCCAAGTAGCTGGGACTACAGGCGTCCGCCACCACGCCCAGCTAATTTTTTGTATTTTTAGTAGAGACAGGGTTTCACCATGTTAGTCAGGTTGGTCTCGATCTCCTGACCTCGTGATCTGCCCGCCTCGGCTTCCCAGAGTGCTGGGATTACAGGCGTGAGCCACCGCACCCGGCTGCCTTGCTTTCATTAACTGTCAGACATTCTTCTATAATAGTTTTTCCTATAATTTTATATCTGTATACTCATTGATTTCCTCTTTATGAAGGACTTTGTAAGAGCATTTCTGGAGAGCAATTAGAAAATGTCTTTCCACTAGCATAGTTATCCAAATCAATTTTTTTTTTATTCTTGACAGTCTGAAATAACTTCTTTCAGCTTCACAGCTCATTATTGGTTATGACATGTACATTTTTAGAATTGTTGCAAAATTTAGGAAATCCTCTATCAAGTTTATTTTGTATGTGAACTGTCAGATTTGGAAGAATATTTCACAGACTAGCTTTTGGCTCTGAACATTCCAAACCGTTTTTCTCCTCCACTACCCACACAGTTCCAGTGTCAAGCACCAGAGGACATGTTCATATCACAGTACAAAATCCAACTCTGGTACCTTTTGTCGGGAAGCTCAATATTGACAGCCCAATAGGTGATAGGAATATTCCAGTCCTGACAGCTGGTAACTGCAAAACTTTAGGTGATCTGCGGTCATTTCCACACAATTAACCATATAGGGAAATGACTCCAAATCACCTAAAGTTTTCCTTCCTAAACTTATTTAAAATATACCCAAGTGAAATTCCTCTTACCCTCATGCAAAAAAAATACTTAAGGCTATTCCATCGCCACCTGACCAATGGGAAGTATGATAGAGGGGTAGTTGGTGTTGAAAGAGACAGTGGTCTTGACTGATTGCAATTAAAGTATGTTAATTTTGCCAGACAACTGAGGGACACTGACCTTGAGCTCTAGGGGCTTCTCAGTGAGCCTGCATTTGTTTAGGATGCATTGAGGCAACGCTTGCCCACACCAATCTCCCTTAGCCTACATCTGGCCCTAAAGAGAGTCCACATGTCTAAGGTTTGCTTAACATTCCTCTCAGGCTTTCCAACTCCCTCTTGCTTTCGTTTTCTTTATCCCTGTCACTTCTTTATCCAACCAAAGACTGAGTGATCAGGAGGAAAATAAGACTGACTGGCAGAGAAGATGTGCATGCATCTGTCATTCGGATCATCTCCAATGCTCTGATCTATGTTCTTTGTTATTAAGGCTCTCCAAAAATTATTTTGAAGAATGGACTGAGTTTACATCTCTGATATTTCATCTGTATTCTGCCTTTTCATTTTTGTAGAAGGCACATAACTGAGATGTACAATTAATATAAAAAAGAATGAGTGCCAGTGACTTCAGTGAATATTGATGAAAACATTTCTTCTCTGGTGTGTAGGGGTGAGATTTTTCAGTGAAGTGCTGCCAGCATTTGCTCTGCACAGTCTCTAGAACTTCTAGAATGAGACATTATGCAGCCAATTCAACAGATCAGTTGAACATGGAGAAGGTGATAGGAAGCTTTTGTTAAACTGTGACAGATGAACTATTATCTTATTCTTCCCCGTTTCCTACCATAAAAGTAGGCAAGTGGGGAGAGATACTGATGTGTTGATGCAATAGCACCCACTGACGCACAAAAATTGTTTCTTTCTGAATATTTCGAGAAAGAGCTCCTGTGTTTTCAGGCTTGTAGTTCAGCCACATGTATCCATAATTGACTGCAGTATGGAATAAAACTTACAAGATAGCTATAAAAGTTGACTGTTTTGTCATCTAGAGACTTGATAACTGTTTTGTTGCACCAGGCATGAATGTTTTAGGCAGTTTTTTGTTTCGTATGTCATGATGCCATATTCTAAATGAGCATCACCACTTCCCTTGGCATATTTTTGAAACACTCTGCAAAGCATTACATGGTTAATTGTCAGAAAACTGTCACTGAGGAAAGTGGAAAGTGAGATCCTCTTCCCCAGTCCCTGGCAAAGAGCTTTTTTTTTTTTTTTTGGCATTGGTAAGCGTTTAATATCCAGTTCTCAAAACAACCCCCCCCCAGTAACCCCCATACCACAAAATAACAATAACTTGATGTATAGCATTTGCAAATTGTCATTATATATATATATAAAATTTAACTTCTGGGATACATGTGCAGATTACAGTATTTGCAAATTGTCATTTTATATATATTATATATATAATGTAAGTTCTGGGATACATGTGCAGAACATGCGGGTTTGTTATATAGGTATACACGTGCCATGGTGGTTTGCTGCACCCATCAACCCATCATCTGCATTAGGTATTTCTCCTCATGCTATCCCTCCCCTAGTCCCCCACCCCCCAACAGCCCCCGGTGTGTAGTGTTCCCCTCCCTGTGTCCATGTGTTCTCATTGTTCAACTCCCGCTTATGACCAAGAACATGCAGTGTTTGGTTTTCTCTTCTTGTGTTAGTTTAGATTTTTGGAATTTCCTGAGTGATAGAGGTGAAAGGAGAATATTTTCTTATTCATAAGTCTCACTGAAATGGGACTTATTATAAATGGTTAATTATCCAAAAATCAAAGTGAAAAAAGTAGAAAGAGTTATTTGTAGAATAAAACAGAACTCAAGGTATATCCAGGGCCTCCATGTTCATCAATTAATCCCTAAACTACACAGCATTTATATCCGTAAATATGTTATAGTAAATCTGGAAATATAAAATATTTTAAATTGATAATGTTAGGGAAGCCAAGAGTCACAGAGTTAAGAGGGCTGCTCTGAACTGTTTTTGTTTTTGTTTCTGTCTTATAGCTTGTTTAAACTAGAAAGGACCAAATGCCGAACCTACTCATGTACAGATGATAAAATTGATATCCAAGGAAATTAAGTAACTTACCCTAAACCTACAACCTGCTAGAGATAGTCAGGGCTAAATTCTATGTCTGCTAATTAACTCAGAACTCTTTCACTGAAATACCCTGCATATCTCTATCAGGATATCTCTATCCTGATGGAGAACTCTTTCTCTATCAATCCTGCATTATTGAATAATTTTATGTGATGTGACACTCAGTTTGCAAATTAGACTGAGCAGTACTTTGGATCCTCAGGAACTCCTGTTTTTAAAGAGATGCCATGTTCTCTTTTGTTCATTATCATTGAAGATAGAAATGTCAACTCTTAAAAACATAAGATTTTGTGGTTGAAATTTTTCCTTATATTTTATAGAAAGTCTCTGCATATTTTGTGCTCCATGTATTGATTTCCTGTTGCTCCTGTAACAAATTATTACAAACATGGCTTAAAACAACACAAATTTGCTATTTTATACTTCTCTGGGTCACATGTTCAAAATGGATCTTATTGGCTAAAATTAAGGTGTCAGCAGGTCTGTTTTCTTCCTGGAGGTTTTAGGAGAGAGCCCATTCCCTTGTCTTTTTCAGCTCCTACAAGTCACCTACATTTCTGAACTCAAAGCCTTTTCCTCCATTTTCAAAGCCAACAGCATCGTATCATCCAATCTCCCTCTGTCTCTGACCCTCCTGACTCTCTCTTAAAAGGACCCTTGTCCTTTAAGATTAGGCCCAACTGGATCATCCCAGATAATCTCCCCATCTGAAAATTCTCACCCTAATCATATTTGCAAAGTCTCTTTTGTCATCTATGGTATCATATGGACAGATTTTAGGGATTGGAAGGTAGACATATTGGAGTGGGATAAAGCATTATTCTGCCCACCACACTGCCCTCTTAACTTAAAAGAATTATTTTAACGTGTTTCTCACTAGACGTTGCTTTAGTTTTACAGTTTCTTCAGGTTTATCAGAAATAGAATGAGAAGTAGCGATCATCTCAGACATTTCCCTAAAATAAATATAATTTCTGACACTTACAAAATGTATTTACCTCTCTCATATTCCAGTTTAATAATGGAGACCTTACTTGTTATGTATTTGTGTTTTTTTAATAATAAAATAAGGAGAAAAAAGAAACGGAATTGTGAGATTATATTTAGATTGGGAAAATAAATAATTCCTTAGGTTCTTTAAAGGGTGAGAGAGCAAAACCCCTTCAATAGAAACGATTTTGTATGACATTGTATTAATTTCCTAGGGCTGCCATAACAAGTCACCACAAGCTTCCTGGCTCAAAATAACAGAAATTTCTCTCAAAGTTCTGGAGGCTAGAAATTCGAAATCAAGGTGTTGGCAGGGCCACACTCTCTCTGAGGTCTCTAAGAAAGCATCCATCCTGTCCTGCCTTTTCCATCTTCTGGTGGCTCCAGGCATTCCTTGGCTTGTGGGAGCATCACTCCCATCTCTGCCTCCATCTTCACATCATGGTCGTCTCTACGTCTCCATGTGTCCTTTTCGGTCTCTCACAAATATACTTTCATTAAAGTTAGAATCATCCTAATCTTCATCCAGATCCTTAGTTATGTCTTCAAAAACCTATTTCCAAACAAGGTCACATTCTGAGGTTCAAGATGGACATGAATTTCGAGGGGGGCACTATTTAACTCGCTACAGGTATAATTATGTATGAAGGAATTATTCTTTATAATTAACTTTCTAGTTTGTGTTATACTTCTCTTTGCTTAAAAAATAAATAACAGCAAATCATTAGCTGCTTTCTTCTTCGGTGCTGTGAACCTTTTTTTCTGTTATTATTAATATTGATCCAGTTCTTGGGAATTTTCTCAATGCTAAATGATAATGAGAGGAAGAAAGATAACAATGATTCTCATTGAATGTTTTTTGCTATGTTCTTGGCATGGTGCTGGATACTTTACAAACATCCAATCCCCATAACAATCCTGGCAAGTAGTTATATTATTATAGTACACATAAAAAACTGAAGTTCAAAAAGGCTCAGTAACTTGACCAGCATTATATACCTAGGAAGTGGCAGGGGTCAGAATCAGATATAACAAAATTCCTCTCTCTTCCAATTTTCCAGTATTCTCATCTTAGGGTCCATTCTGTCCAAGGCCGTTCCTCAGACACATCCATTCTCCTTCAGTTCTCACTTTTGAATTCACCTCCAAGCTTATACACTAGCAATTGACAACTAATACATAGCCTTCAAGCTTTTTGCAAACAAACTACAACAATAGCACAACAACAACTAGAACTTCAAAAGTTTGAAGAGTAGTGAAAAAAGAGAAAACAAACCAATGAACAAGACATCACTAAACAGTCCTATTGGATTTGGGAACCACAGGAAGCAGATGGAAAATGCTGAAACATTTCTCTAGAGTCATTGAAAAATGACCTCTATTAAATTGGAAAGAATTTTAGGGTTCCGGTCTTAGATCACAAATGAAATAAAAACAGTTTCATAAAGACACAACTGTTTCTGAGTAAAATATATCTAGAAGTTCCTTGACTTACTAAATGAATTTACCTTGGGAAAAAACATATTTCTTGAAAAATATTTTAAATAGAAGGGCTATCCCTCTAAAGGCTCTCTTATAACATAACTTTGAAAGTAAACATAAGCCAACAAACAAACTAGAAAGCAATATTGTCACTATATTGGTTAATAAATAAAACTGGGAAAAAATAATATGAACATTTTGAATACTGGTCCTTAAATAGGATAAGTATTTGAGGATGTTGACAGAATCAGTAAATACATTAACAATTCTTTTTGATAAACATTTAAGTAGAGCTTTTGAAAAAAATTTTCTTCCTTTCTTTATTATACTATCCCTCAATGGTTGAAAATTTTGTTTTTTGACATGAGGGATACTTCCTTTCTCTTATTGATTGAACTATTGTGTTCTAGTCTTAAATTTATTCTCTTTTTGTAAGAGGATACAATAAAATTATGAGTCAAAGAATATATTGGGGATTTCAAAAAATTCATTAGAAATGGAATTTAACATAAGCTCTTAATATAAGCTCCATCAAGTTCAAGACATTTTTGTAAATGATGATACCATCCATTTGCTCCATTCCTAAAGAACTGAGGGTCCTGGGAATTTAACTATGTTTATGCTGTCTTTTCTGCATAATTAACTGAAGAAAATGGGTATCCTTTACAGATTTTTTTAAGATTAGGAAACAAAAATCAGTCAAAAGGAGCTAAATCAGGACTATAAAGTGGATGCCTAATGATTTCCCATCAAATGTCTCATAAAATTGCCCTTGATTGATGAGAGGAATGAGTAGGAGCATTGTCGTGGTGGATAAGGACTCTCTGGTGAAGCTTTCCTGGATGTTTTTCTGCTAGAACTTTGGCTAACTTTCTCAAAACACTTTCATAATAAGCAGAGGTTATCATTCTTTGGCCCTCCAGAAAGTCAACAAGCAAAATACCTTGAGCATCCCAAAAAACTGTTACCTTGGCCTTTGCTATTACCAGTCCACTTTTGCTTTGCCTAGACCAAGTTCACCTCTTAGTAGCAATTGCTTTGATTGAGTTTATTTTCAGGATCATACTGGCAGACCTGTGTTTCACCTCCTGTTACGATTCTTCAAAGAAATCCCTCAGGATCTTGATCTCATTTGTTTAATATTTTCATTGAAAGCTCCGTTTTTGTCTGTGAGTGATCTGGGCACAATGATTTTGGCACCCAGCAAGTGGAAAGTTTGCTCAACTTTAATTTTGCAGTTAGAATTGTGTACGCTGAGTCAATTAAGATGTCTATGGTGTTGACTGTTGTTTCACTGGTCTTTTTCAATTAGGGCATCAACAAGGTTAACTTTTTTTCCCACAAAGTGATGTGGATGGTCTGCTGCTGAGGGCTTCATCCCACAACATGGTCTCAACCCTTCTTAAAATGAGGTCCATTTGTAAACTGCTTTCTTGTGGGGCATTGTCCTCATAAAATTTGTGCAAAGCATTAATCATTTCATTATTCTTCCACCCCAGCTTCTCCATAAATTTGATGTTTGCTCTTGCCTCAATTTTAGGGGAGTTCATGTTGCTAATAGGGGCACCTTTCAAACTGGTATCTTATCCTTCTTCATGCTTCAAACTAGATCCTGCCCAGACATGTTCTAACAAGTTAATACAAGTTATTTTGGTACAAAAAAAAAATGAAATCTATGCATAGTTTTTTCATAATACACATTTTCTATGAACTTTTTGAAGACTCTCATACATGGCATATCCACCTTTAGTTACTGAATAAATAAATAAAAGATGCTCTTGCTTAAATTGTTCAGGTGTGCTAGAACTTTATCCCGAGCCCTTCATTCTCATGTTTTGCACTTTCCTGTGGTGATTTTACATAAACCCATGAGTTTGTTAATATCTGTTAAATTGATGACAGCCAAACCTATGGCTCCAGCAGAGATTCTACTCCTGAGTGTCTGACCTCTATATCCAAGCACATTTTATACTTGACTACTTAAACTACTTGAGTGATCCTAGAGATCTTAATTTCCACATATTCCAAACTAATCATATCATCCTTTGCCCAAAACCTGGCATTTCTGCAGATGTACCACCACCCGTATCATTCAACCAGTTCAGACATCTGGAGTCACCAGATGTTTCCCTCATACTCAGGACTTATCTGGCCACCAAATCTGGAGATACCTGTCTCCTAAACTTTTCTCATATCCTTCACCTTATCTCCAATTCTTCTGCTCACCTACATTACAGTAAGACCTAATCTGTCTCTATCCCTAGATTCTTGACTCCATTCAAATGAGTACCCCTCTGCCATTAAGTAGTTTTATAAATCCTTAAATAGCTTGCCCTAGCTTTCAGCCTAAGATCAATAATAATGGTGATTGCCATTTTTGTGTCTATTATATGTGAAACACTATTCTAGACACTTGACATACATATCTTTGCATTAGCTCTCATCTGATATCAGTCTGGTAAGATAGATATTACCCTAATTTTATCAATGAAGAAACTGAATGTCAGAAAGCTTAGATGATTTACCCAAGACTACTGAGCCAGTTCATGATAGAGCTAGGGTTCAATCCTAGGATGATGGTCTGGATGCAAAACCTTCTGTTCCACTGGACCTGTTGCTGAATTGAAACTTGTAAAATCAGGACACAAAGGCTGTTGATGATCTGGAATGCTCAGATGCTGATCTTCCCTAGCATGGGCAGTTGCTTCAGTAATACCAAAGTATTACCTTCTCTTTCTTCTCTCTTTTTTAACCTCATACATATGTACCCTTTTAAAAAATTCATGGAAGAATACATTCAGGTTGTTAAAAAATTCAAATAAAGTGAACGTAATTAGAGTAAATTATCCATCCTCCACACAGCCCCAATCTCCTCCCAAGAGAGCTAATCACTTTCAGACACTGATGTTGACTGAATTCATTTAATCTAAAGACTTAGATCTCTCCTCCTCTATGAAGTTTCCTTCTGTCTATCATTTCTCTTTATTCCCTCTGTTCTCTGCCTCTGAAACTTCTACCCAGCACTCTTTGTGCCACAGACTGCTCGAGATACTGAGCACAGCCTATATAACTATATTTAAAATTGTATAAAATTAGATGCACAGGATTACAAAGGAAACCAATTTTATTAAAATGCAGTTATCTAAATATTAAAAAGTATAATATAGGAATACAATTATGAATGCATCAATAACAAAATCTAGCAACATATTTGATAGATATGTTAATTCTGCACTACTGATGAGCACAGATTGTATTTTGAGATACTTGCAGCAATAATACTCTCATGAAAATATCTGTAATTTTTGCTGATAGCAAAGTGACATGTACTGCTAATACTACTGTGATTTTTGCCTACATCCATATTTGGGGGAGTTATTACATTTTAGTTAGAGTATATTTTAAAACATGTAATTTCTTTTTTCTATCCAAAGGCTCCTTGAAATCTATCCATGGCCTCATTTTAGTATTACTGAGCTTTTAGGATTTCCACTATCTTCAATATTTCTTGTACTTTCTCTAATATTTTCTAGTCTTTTACACTGTGTTCTAAGGTTAACTTTCTATTTAGATATTTTACTCCAATGGTAAAGAAAATTTATTATATTACATTATAATCATTGTTTTCTACCTAGCCCTGTTATAATTTTATGAGTAAATTACATATAAATGCATTCAATCACTCAAAGAAAAGCTTCCAAAGGAAAGAGAAATTGAAGTAAGGTTGATGTGGATTTCTTGAAAGGAATAATTAAGAAACATTTTGCGTATTATTAAAAGTGGTTATCAGATAATCATTCTTTCTGCAAAATTAGATAAACCCAGGGATGATCCAAGAATCCAGAGATAATAATCCTATATTAACCTTTGCTGTTACTTTATGGTTAGTCTAGAAACAATGCAGTGGTCTTTCAATTTGGAAATGAAAATGTTAACATGTAAGGTAGTATGAAAATACCTTCATGAAAAGTATGAACAAATAAAAAATATGGTCAAGAACTTGTAAAGTTGTACTTACATGTTATATGGTAAATGTTAAGAGGTGATTTTTCCAAATAGAAACTACCACCTAAAGAATATAAAAAGAAGAAAGGGGGAGGGAAGGAGGGAGAGACAGACATTATTTTTAAATGAATAAGCTAAAGCACATTTATAAAACAATCAAATTTTTTTTTGCAGTTGGAATAATAGGTTTTTTATACACATTCATTATGTTGTAAATGTTTTCCTCTCCATTAATTTACATTAATATCATACACGACTACAAAAAATTAGGGTTCAGAGTTATAGATAACCTATAAGCCAATGCAAACAGTCGATCACCAGTGTTTCTGTAAGAATGAGGATGGTTTATTATTTACATCCTTTTACTTTGCAGTAACTATTCAAGGGAGAAGGCAAACACAAAATGCATCAGATCTCAGTATTACTGTCCATGTTTTTCTGTTGCCATCAGCTAATGCTCTCATTCTGATTCATACCCACCCAGCTTCTCCACTGAAATCAATGAGAAACTTCCTTTAAAGGCTGCAGAGTCACACTCACAATTGCCTACAGCAGATGGGTAAACTAAGTCTGAGCCCTGCCCCTTCTCCCAGTACTGGTCCCCTGAAGGCCAAGGCCTGAGAAATGTTTAAAAATACTTGCATTCCCTGACAACAAGATAAATTTGTAATGTGGATTTTTTTTATTTCTCTGAACAAATCAGAATATTTGACAACACTGGACCTGCTTTCCAGCTACACAACAAGCAGCAGGTTCCTGATTTTGCCATTTTGCCCCATGAAGTTCAATGGGGCATGAACTCTCCAGCAGGTTCATCATATACATTATACCCAGAATGAAGTCCTAGCTTTTCAGCCTAGAATTCAACAACATTCATGATTCTGCAGTCCCCTGCTTTTTTTTATTATTTATTTATTTTATTATTATTATACTTTAAGTTTTAGGGTACATGTTCACATTGTGCAGGTTAGTTACATACGTATACATGTGCCATGCTGGTGTGCTGCACCCACTAACTCGACATCTAGCATTAGGTATATCTCCCAATGCTATCCCTCCCCCCTCCCCCCACCCCACAACAGTCCCCAGAGTGTGATGTTCCCCTTCCTGTGTCCATGTGATCTCACTGTTCAATTCCCACCTATGAGTGAGAATATGCGGTGTTTGGTTTTTTGTTCTTGCGATAGTTTACTGAGAATGATGGTTTCCAATTTCATCCATGTCCCTACAAAGGAGATGAACTCATCCTTTTTTATGGCTGCATAGTATTCCATGGTGTATATGTGCCACATTTTCTTAATCTAGTCTATCATTGTTGGACATTTGGGTTGGTTCCAAGTCTTTGCTATTGTGAATAATGCCGCAATAAACATACGTCTGCATGTGTCTTTATAGCAGCATGATTTATAGTCCTTTGGTTATATACCCAGTAATGGGATGGCTGGGTCAAATGGTATTTCTAGTTCTAGATCCCTGAGGAATCACCACACTGACTTCCACAATGGTTGAACTAGTTTACTGTCCCACCAACAGTGTAAAAGTGTTCCTATTTCTCCACATCCTCTCCAGCACCTGTTGTTTCCTGACTTCTTAATGATTGCCATTCTAACTGGTGTGAGATGGTATCTCATAGTGGTTTTCATTTGCATTTCTCTGATGGCCAGTGATGGTGAGCATTTTTTCATGTGTTTTTTGGCTGCATAAAAGTCTTCTTTTGAGAAGTGTCTGTTCATGTCCTTTGCCCACTTTTTGATGGGGTTGTTTGTTTTTTTCTTGTAAATTTGTTTGAGTTCATTGTAGATTCTGGATATTAGCCCTTTGTCAGATGAGTAGGTTGTGAAAATTTTCTCCCATTTTGTAGGTTGCCTGTTCACTCTGATGGTAGTTTCTTTTGCTGTGCAGAAGCTCTTTAGTTTAATTAGATCCCATTTGTCAGTTTTGTCTTTTGTTGCCATTGCTTTTGGTGTTTTAGACATGAAGTCCTTGCCCATGCCTATGTCCTGAATGGTAATGCCTAGGTTTTCTTCTAGGGTTTTTATGGTTTTAGGTCTAACGTTTTAAGTCTTTAATCCATCTTGAATTGATTTTTGTATAAGGCGTAAGGAAGGGATCCAGTTTCAGCTTTCTCCATATGGCTAGCCAGTTTTCCCAGCACCATTTATTAAATAGGGAATCCTTTCCCCATTGCTTGTTTTTCTCAGGTTTGTCAAAGATCAGATAGTTGTAGATATGCGGCGTTATTTCTGAGGGCTCTGTTCTGTTCCATTGATCTATATCTCTGTTTTGGTACCAGTACCATGCTGTTTTGGTTACTGTAGCCTTGTAGTATAGTTTGAAGTCAGGTAGTGTGATGCCTCCAGCTTTGTTCTTTTGGCTTAGGAATGACTTGGTGATGCGGGCTTTTTTTTGGTTCCATATGAACTTTAAAGTACTTTTTTCCAATTCTGTGAAGAAAGGCATTGGTAGCTCGATGGGGATAGCATTGAATCTGTAAATTACCTTGGGCAGTATGGCCATTTTCACGATATTGATTCTTCCTACCCATGAGCATGGAATGTTCTTCCATTTTTATGTATCCTCTTTCATTTCCTTGAGCAGCGGTTTGCAGTTCTCCTTGAAGAGGTCTTTCACATCCCTTCTAAGTTGGATTCCTAGGTATTTTATTCTCTTTGAAGCAATTGTGAATGGGAGTTCACTCATGATTTGGCTCTCTGTTTGTCTGTTGTTGGTGTATAGGAATGCTTGTGATTTTTGCACATTGATTTTGTTTCCTGAGACTTCGCTGAAGTTGCTTATCAGCTTAAGGAGATTTTGGGCTGAGACAATGGGGTTTTCTAGATATACAATCATGTCATCTGCAAACAGGGACAATTTGACTTCCTCTTTTCCTGATTGAATACCCTTTATTTCCTTCTCCTGCCTAATTGCCCTGGCCAGAACTTCCAACACTATGTTGAATAGGAGTGGTGAGAAAGGGCATCCCTGTCTTGTGCCAGTTTTCAAAGGGAATGCTTCCAGTTTTTGCCCATTCAGTATGATATTGGCTGTGGGTTTGTCATAGATAGCTCTTATTATTTTGAAATATGTCCCATCAATACCTAATTTATTGAGAGTTTCTAGCATGAAAAGTTGTTGAATTTTGTCAAAGGCCTTTTCTGCATCTATTGATATAATCATGTGGTTTTTGTCTTTGGCTCTGTTTATATGCTGGATTACATTTATTGATTTGCGTATATTGAACCAGCCTTGCATCCCAGGGATGAAGCCCACTTGATCATGGTGGATAAGCTTTTTGATGTGCTGCTGGATTCGGTTTGCCAGTATTTTATTCAGGATTTTTGCATCAATGTTCATCAGGGATATTGGTCTAAAATTCTCTTTTTTGGTTGTGTCTCTGCCTGGCTTTGGTATCAGAATGATACTGGCCTCATAAAATGAGTTAGGGAGGATTCCCTCTTTTTCTATTGATTGGAATAGTTTCAGAAGGAATGGTACCAGTTCCTCTGGTAGAATTCGGCTGTGAATCCATCTGGTCCTGGACTCTTTTTGGTTGGTAAGCTATTGATTATTGCCACAATTTCAGATCCTGTTATTGGTCTATTCAGAGATTCAACTTCTTCCTGGTTTAGTCTTGGGAGAGTGTATGTGTCAAGGAATTTATCCATTTCTTCTAGATTTTTTAGTTTATTTGCGTAGAGGTGTTTGTAGTATTCTCTGATGGTAGTTTGTATTTCTGTGGGATCGGTGGTGATATCCCCTTTATCATTTTTTATTGCATCTATTTGATTCTTCTCTCTTTTTTTCTTTATTAGTCTTGCTAGCGGTCTATCAATTTTGTTGATCCTTTCAAAAAACCAGCTCCTGGATTCATTAATTTTTTGAAGGGTTTTTTATGTCTCTATTTCCTTCAGTTCTGCTCTGATTTTAGTTATTTCTTGCCTTCTGCTACCTTTTGAATGTGTTTGCTCTTGCTTTTCTAGTTCTTTTAATTGTGATGTTAGGGTGTCAATTTTAGATCTTTCCTGCTTTCTCTTGTGGGCATTTAGTGCTATAAATTTCCCTCTACACACTGCTTTGAATGCATCCCAGAGATTCTGGTATGTTGTGTCTCTGTTCTCGTTGGTTTCAAAGAACATCTTTATTTCTGCCTTCATTTCGTTATGTACCCAGTAGTCATTCAGGAGGAGGTTGTTCAGTTTCCATGTAGATGAGCGGTTTTGAGTGAGATTCTTAATCCTGAGTTCTAATTTGATTGCACTGTGGTCTGAGAGATAGTTTGTTATAATTTCTATTCTTTTACATTTGCTGAGGAGTGCTTTACTTCCAAGTATGTGGTCAATTTTGGAATAGGTGTGGTGTGGTGCTGAAAAAAATGTATATTCTGTTGATTTGGGGTGGAGAGTTCTGTAGATGTCTATTAGGTCCGCTTGGTGCATAGCTGAGTTCAATTCCTGGGTATCCTTGTTAACTTTCTGTCTCGTTGATCTGTCTAATGTTGACAGTGGGGTGTTAAAGTCTCCCACTATTAATGTGTGGGAGTCTAAGTCTCTTTGTAGGTCACTCAGGACTTGCTTTATGAATCTGGGTGCTCATGTATTGGGTGCATATATATTTAGGACAGTTAGTTCTTCTTGTTGAATTGATCCCTTTACCATTATGTAATGGCCTTCTTTGTCTCTTTTGATCTTTGTTGGTTTAAAGTCTGTTTTATCAGAGACTAGGATTGCAACCCCTGCCTTTTTTTGTTTTCCATTTGCTTGGTAGATCTTCCTCCATCCTTTTATTTTGAGCCTATGTGTGTCTCTGCACGTGAGATGGGTATCCTGAATACAGCACACTGATGCGTCTTGACTCTTTATCCAATTTGCCAGTCTGTGTCTTTTAATTGGAGAATTTAGTCCATTTACATTTCAAGTTAATAGTGTTATATGTGAATTTGATCCTGTCATTATGATATTAGCTGGTTATTTTGCTTGTTAGTTGATGCAGTTTCTTCCTAGTCTCGATGGTCTTTACAGTTTGGCATGTTTTTGCAGCGGCTGGTAGCGGTTGTTCCTTTCCATTTTTAGCACTTCCTTCAGGAGCTCTTTTAGGGCAGGCCTGGTGGTGACAAAATCGGTCAGCATTTGCTTGTCTGTAAAGTATTTTATTTCTCCTTCACTTATGAAGCTTAGTTTGGCTGGATATGAAATTCTGGGTTTAAAATTCTTTTCTTCAAGAATGTTGAATATTGGCCCCCACTCTCTTCTGGCTTGTAGGGTTTCTGCCGAGAGATCCGCTGTTAGTCTGATGGGCTTCCCTTTGAGGGTAACCCGACCTTTCTCTCTGGCTGCCCTTAACATTTTTTCCTTCATTCCAACTTTGGTGAATCTGACAGTTATGTGTCTTGGAGTTGCTCTTCTCGAGGAGTATCTTTGTGGCATTCTCTGTATTTCCTGAATCTGAACGTTGGCCTGCCTTGCTAGATTGGGGAAATTCTCCTGGATAATATCCTGCAGAGTGTTTTCCAACTTGGTTCCATTCTCCCCATCACTTTCAGGTACACCAATCAGACGTAGATTTGGTCTTTTCACATAGTCCCATATTTCTTGGAGGCTTTGCTCGTTTCTTTTTATTATTTTTTCTCTAAACTTTCCTTCTCACTTCATTTCATTTATTTCATCTTCCATTGCTGATACCTTTTCTTCCAGTTGATCGCATCGGCTCCTGAGGCTTCTGCATTATTCACGTAGTTCTCGAGCCTTGGTTTTCAGCTCCATCAGCTCCTTTAAGCACTTCTCTGTATTGGTCATTCTAGTTATACATTCTTCTAAATGTTTTTCAAAGTTTTCAACTTCTTTGCCTTTGGTTTGAATGTCCTCCCGTAGCTCAGAGTAATTTGATCGTCTGAAGCCTTCTTCTCTCAGCTCGTCAAAGTCATTCTCCATCCAGCTTTGTTCCGTTGCTGGTGAGGAGCTGCGTTCCTTTGGAGGAGGAGAGGCACTCTGCTTTTTAGAGTTTCCAGTTTTTCTGTTCTGTCTTTTCCCCATCTTTGTGGTTTTATCTACTTTTGGTCTTTGATGATGGTGATGTACAGATGGGTTTTTGGTGTGGATGTCCTTTCTGTTTGTTAGTTTTCCTTCTAACAGACAGGACCCTCAGCTGCAGGTCTGTTGGAGTACCCTGCAGTGTGAGGTGTCAGTGTGCCCCTGCTGGAGGGTGCCTCCCAGTTAGGCTGCTCAGGGGTCAGGGGTCAGGGACCCACTTGAGGAGGCAGTCTGCCCGTTCTCAGATCTCCAGCTGCATGCTGGGAGAACCACTGCTCTCTTCAAAGCTGTCAGACAGGGACATTTAAGTCTGCAGAGGTTACTGCTGTCTTTTTGTTTGTCTGTGCCCTGCCCCCCGAGGTGGAGCCTACAGAGGCAGGCAGGCCTCCTTGAGCTGTGGCGGGCTCCACCCAGTTCGAGCTTCCCGGCTGCTTTGTTTACCTAAGCAAGCCTGGGCAATGGTCAGCGCCCCTCCCCCAGCCTTGCTGCCGCCTTGCAACTTGATCTCAGACTGCTGTGCTAGCAGTCAACGAGACTCCGTGGGGTAGGACCCTCTGAGCCAGCTGCGGGATATAATCTCATGGTGCGCCGTTTTTTAAGCCCGTCGGAAAAGCGCAGTATTCGGGTGGGAGTGATCCGATTTTCCCGGTGCCATCCATCACCCCTTTCTTTGATTAGGAAAGGGAACTCCCTGACCCCTTGTGCTTCCCGAATGAGGCAGTGCCTCGCCCTGCTTCGGCTCGTGCACGGTGCACGCACCCACTGACCTGCACCCACTGTCTGGCACTCCCTAGTGAGATGAACCCGGTACCTCAGATGGAAATGCAGAAATCACCCGTCTTCTGCGTCGCTCAGGCTGGGAGCTGTAGACCAGAGCTGTTCCTATTCGGCCATCTTGGCTCCTCCCTCCCCTCCCCTGCTTTTTAAGACATGCTGCCTGCTCTCCTCAAACAATGGTGACCTCCAGGCCTCTATCTTGTAGGATCTAACTTGGCTTTCATCTTTTTAGGCAGCCTCCTGTAATATCCCTTTCTTCAATGTCGATTGTTCATGAAATTCCTTAGCATTTAGTTGTGGCCTCTCTTATGACACCTTATCGTGGGTACATTGAGATTTAATTTTATTAGTATTTAACATTTCATAATTGTGTGTGTATGCCTTCTTTTCATGCATTACATAATCTTTTCACAACTAGACCAAGTTCTGATATCTGTTATTAGGAGCCAAACCCAGCCCTGTATTTACTTGCTGTGGGAACTTGGGCAAATTATTGATCCCCTCTAATCTTCACTCAGTGCCAATATTTGTAAAATGGGAATAATACCTACTCATGAAGTTATAGTAAAACTTAATGAAACACTGCATGAAAAGCATTTTGCTCAGTGTCAGGGATGCAGTAAGAACTCAATAAAAATGTTTGTGTTATAATTTCTCTACCATTGTCACTCTCTTGAGAGCTATTAAATGACTTATCCCTGATTTCTTCTTACCTATAGGCCTTTTATTGCCCTAGAAGTTTGCACAACTAACTTTCCACAATTCTTCCTGGTAATAATATTACCGTGTAAATATTCTTCCAAGATTGTAAGTTTCCCTCATCATTATATTACTTTAATTTCTGTGTAAAGATCATATAGAATACAAATAAAATGAGATCGTTATTTGCTCTTCAGGTACCACATTAATAACAATTTCTACCTACCATGTATTGATCGCCTATTATGTGGCAGGCACTGTGCTAGATATTTATTTTTCTTGCCTTGTCGCTAGTGTTCAAAACTCCACAAGGAAAGTATTTTGACACGAATTTTATGGCTGAGAAAACTGAGGTCCCAAGTAGTTAAGTAAATTATTTGTTTATTCTACATCTGTGTGGCAGAACTGGGTTCAAAATGAGATCTATATGTAAAGGCTATGCACTTTTTGCTAATTTCCTATTGCCTTGTTTTTATTATCTAGTTCGCTATTGAGCCATTCAGATACAAATTAGCCCTAGTAAACCTTTGTAATTTCTAGAAATATTGCAATTGTATATGTTTAATGTACAATAAATTCTTCTTAGGCTATCGCTAATAATATTTCTAATACCCCAATATGGCTTTCTTAGAAAATAAAGGCTACTTGAGGGCTGGGTGCGGTGGCTCACGCCTGCAGTCCCAGCACTTTGGGAGGCCGAGGAGGGCGATCACGAGGTCAGAAGATCAAAACCATCCTGGCTAACACGGTGAAACCCTGTCTCTACTACAAATACAAAAAATTAGCTGGGCATGGTGGCAGGCGCCTGTAGTCCCAGCTACTCGGGAGGCTGAGGCAGAAGAATGCGGTGAACCCGGGAGGCGGAGCGTGCAGTGAGCCGAGATCGCGTCACTGCACTCCAGCCTGGGCGACAGAGTGAGACTCGGTCTTAAAAAAAAAAGAAAAAGAAAAAAAGAAAATAAAGGCTACTTGAGAATGACCAAGTTATTATATTAAGACTTTTTCCAGATGCAAGTAAAAATTACGTTACATTGTTTTGTGTTGTAGCATTAACAATGCTCAATGTTTTGATTAATAAGTGTCTGATTTGATATATCAGTTGGATATTACTTGTGAAAACACGATCTGTCTCATTGTTGGATATTGGTTTTTGATAGATCAGATTTAATGTATTACATGGACATTTATGAGGTTCTTCTACATACAATATAATTGATTTAATACGGATCTGGTTTATGGCTGGTGTATTTAATTTCAAAATATATCTGGCTTATTACTTAATGTATTTGTTTTGATATTCGGCATTTTGATGCAATGTTCAAGTGTATGATTTGATAAGAAATATATTGCTCATGGGCATGAAGAAAATTGTAAAAGAAAATTATCAGTAGACAGTGAACAGATGTGTAATTATGCAGAAATAATCACATTTTTAGAGCAGAAATCTAAAGTGAAAATATGTTTCAAAAAGATGTGTTAGCTTTGTTTAGGTAAACATTGGATTCTCAGCTTCATTCAATTAAACAAACAATAACAACAAACAATAAGCATATAAGACCTCCCAAAGTCAGCTATTTTTTAACAAATTGAAAATTAATTTACTTTGTTGAGTCTTTCCTCATGTGATAGTAACTATTTTATATATTTTGATAAGCTGTTACTTGAAGTAAATATATTTCTACTTGTAGTTTTTATGTGTTTCTGTTTTGAAAATCTACAGCTCCGAAACATCATGATGAATGTTTTACAATCTTCTAGTTCACAGGGAAACAGAATGCAAGAGACTTACCAACTTCTCCTAGGATGCGTTAGGAGTCAGTATACTTTTTAGCTTATGTATGAGATTGTTTTGCCTGACTTACCAATAGAATGAATTTTAATGCTCTCCTGCTCATTTGTGATTTCTCTTTCCTAGGAGAGAACTTCCTATAATTCCCTCAGAACCATCCCTGTCCCTATTGTTCATCATCCTTATCAGAGCAGTCACTCCAGCGAATCTCCCTATCTCAAAACCCAGAAGTCCCAAGACACTCTTCATTGCCTGTCCTCTTTTGCCTCCCAAATTTGTTAGCTTGCAGGTTCAGCTGCTTCTTTCAACTTCTTTTGAATCCAAATATTTCTTTCTGCCTCAACGAAAATCCTTGCCTACATACCTACCTTACAACCAAATGTTAGTCACTTAGTTCCTGTTATGTTCTATTCCCAAGCTGTGTTTCACACTTGAACTTCCATCTACTGAATTTCATTTTTTGCTACTCTATATTTGATACCTCTGGATCAAATATAAACTGTTGCATTGAAAGCTTTCTGTTAGATAGCCCTGACTTAAAGGATTGCAGCCTTATTCCTTAATAATATCAATAGGAAAGACTAAAAATATAGACAGTTTGCTGTGAACGAACAATGGACTATCGTATACTCTATACATTCTCTGGTACAACATACATGACAACTATCCAAGTTAGGGATGTGGAAACTTAAGCTCGTTGAAGTTAACATAGTCTAATAAGAGGAATGTCAGATTTCACATTTCACACCCGGGCGGTCTGACTCTAGACTCTGTGTTCTTAGATCCAAATGATATCACTTATTGTTATAGCTTCCATTCCACATAGGCAATCTTACAACTTCATAAAATTATTCCATTTCTTCCAGCTGCTATCCCTCCCCCCATAGTCCACTGTCTCTTTCTTTTCATTCTTTATCTCTCTTTCCCTCGTTCACTCATTCCTTCTCATGCTTCCTTTCTCACTCACTGTCTTTTAAAGTTTTTTTACTGTGCTAAGCACCAATGAATTTTGCTTCAAATCACTGATGCTAAGAGGTTTCTAATAGGTTTCTTGCTGACAAAGAGAATAAATGTTAACTTTTCCCTCTTAGGTTGTTGCTCTCGTTTCTTTTCAACCAAATTTATTCTGATTAATCTTACTTATTTTTCTAAGATTTAACCCAGTTTTAAGAAGATTTCCATATGAGCAAGTTATAATACTATCTATATTTGCATTTTAGTATGTTTTGTATTTACATATTTTGCATCTACCAAAATGCATCTTCTTGAAGGAGAATGCACCTCTAGATGCAAACTAAAACTATCTTTTGCCTCTTTCTTTATCCTCTTTCATAGCTTTCTGTTTCTGTTTCTATGTTTTATTCAGACAAAATAATGCAAATTTGTGCATATCTGTGTGCAGAGAAGAGATTGAAGCAAGAATTGTATAAAATGTGGCTTCATATTGAGTATATACTGTAATTATTTTTTATTTATAATTTCTTCAAGGCATAGAACAAAACCCACTCTAATCTGTCACTAAATAATGCTGTTAATGCTAATTTTTTCTTTTTAAGTTTTTCAGTAATTACATATATAATCTAGACTAAGAAAATCATATTCTGAATTAAACATTGCCACAAAATTTTACTTCCAACTCGATTCTAGGATATTTAAAACCAGGAAATGATACTGTCTCCTTTCACTTCTGGTCTGACACCGAATAGAGTGCTGGTGCACAGTCCATACCCAACAAATGTTGTTGGATGGACTTGAATGTGAATCACCTGCAGCACTCTGTTTAATGATTCAGCATCTATTCCACTAGAGAATGCAAAAGAAGCAGATCTGGAGAAGAGAAAAATTTTATAGCACTGTCATTAGTGGACACTTCTAAGCACAAGGAAACTTAAAAGTGTTTCACCTACAATTTAGAGTAAGACCAGCCTCTTCAGGTGTACTTCAGGTAAAGAGATTACAAGTAAATTGTAGGCATTTCTTTAAGTGAAAAAAGCTTTTAGATGATTACAGAAAGTCTCACAAAAATAATTTTATCATCATTGAAACTTTTTGTAATTTTCTCCTAAGTAAATTTCACTTCCAAATGTGTCATTTCAGTTTGAGATAAAATAATCCTAAAACTATGGCTTCCATTTGCTTCCATCAATCTACTGGAAAACAATGTGATTATATACACACAGAAAAATGTTATGTTCTGATTCCAGTATTGGCTTAGTATCTTATACCAAACTAACCCTTTCACACAAGCAGCCAGAACCTGGAAGAGATATGACCCTTGAGAGAAGAAACTGCACAAGGAAAGAGTCGCAGTTACGTGGCTTTTCCCCTGAGCACACTTCCAAGTCCACACACAGATCAAGACAGCTAGCATTCAAGAATAAAGTTGCAGTTTTACTGGCTTGGAGTGTCACAGGATGGAGTTAGGGTTGCTAAACATCTGAAAATTAAGAGGGAATACCAGAAAGATGAGAATCAGAACAGGAAGAGTCCTAAAATTGGCATTCAAACTGCCCTTAAATTCTTGGATAACCCTGAACTGTGTATGCACAGGGGAGAAACCATGCTGGAAAAAGCAACGGCTAGAAGGCCCAAGATTTAAGCATAACTTAGCTGCCATATACCACAGCGTAGACAAAGTTTGGAGTTCAAGCCCTGCCAAATTAAAAGGGCTGAGTAAACTCATCAGGTATTCCATTAAAATTCCAGAATGAATCTGTAGGATTAAAACTATGTCTCAGTACAAATACAAGTTCCTTAAACAAAAACACAAACTTGATACATTGGATTTTACAAAAACAAAAAAATTTCTACTTATCAAATATGCTATTAAGAAAATTAAAAAGGTAAGCCATACAATGGGAGAAAATATTTACCACACAGACATATCTCTGACAAAGACCTTGTATCTCATATATAAAGAACTAAAATCAATAATGAAAAGACAAATAGTATAATAAAAAATAAACAAAAGATTGGAACAGTGGTTTCATAAAAGAAAATATACAAATTACCAATAAACTCAAAAATACTTAATTAACATCATTAGCCACCAAGAAAATATAAATTGAAACCACAATGATATACATTTCACATCCACCATAATAGCTAGAATTAGAAAGACTAATGGCACCAAATATTGGCAAAAATGTGGAGTGACTAGAACTTACATATATTGATGATGTAAAATGCGTAAAAACTACTTTGGAAATCTGTTTAGCAGTTTCTCACCAAACTAAAAGCATATATAGCCTATGACTTAGCAGTTCCAATCTCAGGTATTTACCTAAAAGAGAGGAAAACTTCCATCCATAAAAGACTCATATTGGAAGCAACCCAAACGTCCAACAATGGGGAAATGGAAAAGCATAGTGGTCTACTCAGACCACAATACTGCAAGAAATAATAATGAGCTACTGATACACAAACCAGTTGGCTGTATCTGAAAAGCACTGTGCTGTTCAAAACTAGCCAGAGTCAGAAGAGTACATGCCATTTGATATCATTTCTATGAAGCTCAAGAGCCAGCAAAACAAATCCGTCATGGTGAGAGAAATCAGAGCAATAGTGCCCTGAGGGTGAGGAAGAGGGCAAGGAAAATTTCTGGAGTGATGGAAATGTTCTGTATCTTAACTGAGGCAGTAGATTCACAGGTATATTTTTTAATGAAAATTCATTGAATTTGAGACTCAAAATCTGTGCTTTTCATGATAAGTAAATTTGCATGCTACAAATGGTTATACTGTGTGATTTGAATTGGATTTGGATTAAATATAGCATGATTATGGTTTGGATTGGATGGACAGTTGGACTGGATTAAATACAGCATAACCAGATGATAAGAACTGAAAATAGAGTATATGCCTACTCAAGGAAGTTCCTGACTCACCCCTCTCCTATACATCATATCCTACCCAACATAAATACATGGGTGTCCTGGAACATGTCCCATTTTCATGCCTTATTCTTCACTTCTATTCTTTAGGATTATTTCCTTTTCCTGGGGTTTACTCTTTTAATAAATTGGGAACTGCTGCATTCAATGAGGGGCATTTTAACTAAGGAATCCTGATAACACCAACAGCTGAGTTATTCTTGCTAGCTAGTAATTTCCAAAAGTTCAGCCATGAAAAAGATTAGTAATTGAATCTATGCAAGATTAAGCCAACCAAGACACAGGTTTCACTGAAGCTTCTAAAATATTACTTGTAAAATGTTTACTGGGATTAGTCCTGTTTAATCTCTGACCAAAATTTCTATTCTTCCTTTGTTCCTCTGTCTTTAAACTTTGATAATGATAATTTTTTTCATCAAGCCACTTTATAGAATTTTTTCCACATTGATGAGAAAAAATACTGATTCTCTGGCTTCTTTGAAAGTCATTCTATCCTTATTTGGAGTAACCATGTTATTATGAATAACACTATTATATTACACCTTTATTTTCTCATTGCTGGGCCAAGAAGTTAGTGAGATACTGAATTGTGACAACTGATCACCATATAGTTTCTTTTTAATGCCCTTGTGTAATGTGTAATAGACTGTGAACTATCATCACCTTAAAATGTCATCATGTTTTCATAACATGACAAAGTAATAATGTAAAAATGCTGAATTTAGTAATTGAAAACTGCCATGCTCAGTGAGTGATATTGCCAACACCAAGTCCTAATTTAAGAGTTAGTTTACTCATTTTCCACTTCATTTTATAAGAAAATCTTCCCATTTTGCTTTTCAGAGAGGATTGTGTTATTATACGGGCAATTCTTTTTCACTATTAAGCAATAATCAAATGCTGAGTTTTTCCCTTAACTCTTATGTAGTTGCTCTTGCCCAAGGCAATCAATTTAGTTAAGTATTACCTGTATAGTCAGTCTAAAAAAAATTGTCTGCCCTAAAGCTGCTTTTGATGCATGAGTGTACCTTGTTTTATGGGGCTTATTGCACTCCACAGAGATTGTGTGTTCAGTAAATTAAAGGTTTGCAGCAGCCCTGCATCAAGCAAGTCTATTGATGCCATTTTTCCCAACAGTGTCTGTCACATTTTGGTAATGATCACAAAGTTTCTAACTTTTTCATTGTTATTATATCTGCTGAAGTGATCTGTTACCAGTGATATTTGATACTACTATTGCAATTGTTATGAGGCACTGTGAACTGTACCCACATGATGGCTAACTTAATCAGTAAATGTGTTTGTTCTGGCTGCTTCACCGACTGACAGTTTACTCATTTCTCTTCCTCTGCTCAGGCCTCCCTAATCCCTGAGACATAGCAATTTTGAAATTAGGCCAATTAATAACCTACAATGGTCTCTAAGTGTTCAAGTGAAAGGAAGAGTCACATGTGAGGAAAACATGTTGAAAGCCAAGACAGGCTAAAAGCTAGGCCTCTTCTGTCAGATGATTAGCCAAGTTAAATGCAAAGGAAAAATTCTTGAAGGAAATTAAATGTGCTACTCCAATGAATGCATGAATGATAAGACAGGGAAACAGGTGGGGCGCAATGGCTGACGCCTGTAATCCCAGCACTTTGGGAGGCCGAGGCGGGCAAATCACCTGAGGTCAGGAGTTCGAGACCAGCCTGGCCAACATGGTGAAACCCTGTCTCTACTAAAAATATAAAAATTAGCCAGACGTGGTGGCAGGCGCCTGTAATCTCAGCTACTCGGGAGGCTGAGGCAGGATAATCGCTTGAACTCAGGAGGCAGAGGTTGCAGTTAGCCAAGATAGTGCCATTGCACTCCAGCCTAGGGGACAAAAGCAAGACTTCATCTCAAAAAAAAAAAAAAAAGAAAGAAAGAAAGAAAAGAAAAGAACGTGAAACAGCCTCATTGCTGATATGGAGAAAGTTGTAGTGGTGTTGTTAGAAGATCAAACCAGCTGCAACAACATTCCCTTAAGCAAAAGCCTAAGCCAGAGCAAGGCCCTAACTTTTTTCAATTCTATTCACCTCTATGAGAGACATGAGAAAGCTGCAGAAGAAAATTTAGAAGATAAGAGCTTGGTTCTTGCGGTTTAAGGAAAGAAGCCGTCTCCATAAAATGAAAGTGCAAAATGAAGCAACAGATGCTGATGCAGATGCTGCGGCAGGTGATCCAGAAGATCTAGTGAAGATCCATTGATGGAGGTGGCTACACTAAACAACAGATTTTCAACGTAGATAAAACAGGCTTATATTGAAAGAAAGTTCCATCTAGGACTTTCAGAGCTAGAGAGAAGTCAATGCCTGGCTTCAGAGCTTCAAAGGACTGTCTGACTCTTGTTAGGGCCTAATGCAGCTGGTGATTTGAAGTTGAAGCCAGTGCTCACTTACCATTCTGAAGATACTATGGACCTTAAAAATTATGCTAAATCTACTCTGCCTGTGTTCTATAAATGCAACAACAAAGTCTGAATGGCACCACATCTGGTTACAGCATGGTTCACTGAATATTTTAAGCCCACTGTTGAGATCTACTGCTCAGAAAAAAAAAACTTTCAAAATATGACTGCCCATTGACAATGCACCTGGTCACTCCAGAGCTCCGATGGGGATGTACAAGGAGATCAATGTTTTCATGCCTGCTAACACAAGATCCATTCTGCAGCCCATAGATCAAGAAGTACTTTTGACTTTTAAATCTTATTATTTGAGAAATATATTTTATAAGGCCATAGCTGCCATGTAAGTGATTTTTATGATGAATTTGGACAAAGTAAATTGAAACCCTTCTGGAAAGCATTCACCTTTCTAGATGCCAGTAAGAACATTCACTATTCATGGGAGGAAGTCAAAGTGTCAACATTAGTAGGAATTTGGAGGAAGTCCATTCCAACCCCCATAGATGACTTTCACAGGCTTAACACTTTAGTAGAGGAAGTAACTACAAATGTGATAGAAATCGTAAGAGAACTGTAATTAGACATGGAGCCTGACAACGTAGCTGAATTGCTGCAATCTTGTGATGAAATTTGAATGAATAAGGAGTCACTTCTTATGGAAGAGCAAAGGAAATGGTTTCTTGAGATGGAATCTACTCTTGGTGAAGATGTTATAAACATTGTTAACATAACAACAAAGGATTTAGAATATAACATAAACTTAGTTGGTAAAGCAGCAGCAGGGCTTGAGAGGACTGACTCCAATTTTGAAAGTTCTACTCTGGGTAAAATACTGTCTAAAAGCATCACATGCTACAGAGAAATCTTTTGTGAAAGAAAAATTTGATGAATGTGGCAAATTTAATTGTCTTATTTTTAAAAACTGCCACAGACACTCCAAGCTTCAGCAGTTACCACCCTGATCAGTCAGTAGCCATCAACATGGAAGCAAGACCCTCCACCAGCAAAAAGATTACAACTTGCTAAAGGCTGAGATGATTGTTAGAAGTTTTTAGCAATAAAATATTTTTAATTCGGGTATGTACATTGGCTTTTATAAACATGATGCCATTGCACACTTAATAGACTTCAATATAGTGTAGGCATAACCTTTATATGTACTGGGAAACCAAAAAGTCATGTGATTCACTTTATTGCAATATTTGCTTTAATGCTGTGGTCTGGAACTGAACCTGCAGTATCTCTGAGGTATGCCTATAATTGGGAATAGTAATGTATAGATATGAAGGAGCTAATTGAAATGCAAGCCCATCTATGATTATATGCCAAAAATGACTGTTCTTGAGTAGTTCTGGGGGGCAAAAATCATACTTTTCCATAGGAACAAATATCTTCAAATTTGCAATGTCCAATGTGATAACCCACTAGCCCCATGTGACTAATTTAAATTTAAATGTGTTAAAATTAAATAAAATTTAAAAATTCAATTCCTCAATCATATTAGCCACATTTCAAGTGCTCAGTAGCCATATGTGGCTTGTGGGTATATATTGGACAGCATAGACATAGAACACTGCCAACATTTCAAAACATTCTATGAAACTGTGCTGAGTCATACCTACACTTTTTGAATCTTTTGGTATCTATGCTACTTAAACCACAATGGTTTACCTTAATAATGGTAACTTAAATACCTTTATTCTGATGGAACACTATGTATAGTCTATATATAGCAGAAATATCATTGATCTGTCACAACATTCCGTTATTACTTGGTCCTTATTACCAATGTTTGAGAATTGGAATATAGTAATAGTTGAATGAATAGGGAGTTCAAGGTCTTGTGACCACGAGAAAGAAAGAAAGTGAATAATTCTTCAACAAAAAGTATTTATCACTTGCCTACTCCTGATAATATTGGGCCTTGTGCTAGACATAGGAGAGGTGATGATACTAGCATGAAAAGCATGCAGTTCCAGCCTACCAGAAGTTTACAGTTACATGGCATAGAACAAAGTCAAAAGAGGTAAGTATAATGCAATGTGCTAAAATGCTGCTTTAGGAGTAAATACAAGGTGCGATAGGATCATATAAGGGGACACTAACCAAAGCCTGGGGTCCTGGAGAATTTTTAGGAATAAGTGACATCTAAGCTGATCCCAGTTATGAAAAGATTAGTAGAAGTTAGAGAGGATGGTAGAAAGTAGAACTGAGGCTGGCCATGGTGGCTCACGCCTGTAACCCCAGCACTTTGGGAGGCAGAGGTAGCTAGATCACTTTGGGTCAGGAGTTTGAGACCAGCCTGGCCAACATGGTGATACCCCATCTCTACTAAAAATACAAAAATTAGCTGGGCGTGGTGGCATGTGCCTATAGTCCCAGCTACTTGGGAGGCTGAGGCTGGAGAATCACTTTTACCCGGAAAACAGAGACTGCAGTGAGCTGAGATCACGCCTCTGCACTCCAACCTGGGCGACAAAGAGAGACTCTGACTCAAAAAAATATACAAATAAAAAAATGTAGAACTGAGAGGGGAAGGTGAACAGGAAAACACTCCAAGCAAAAGAAAATGAATATCTAAGAACCAAGGGCAAGAAATAATACAGCCATTTAGGGAATTTTAAGTATGAGAAATGAGAACAAATGCTGTTCATGAAGGTGAGCCCAACTAGAGATAAAATTGATTTCTGTTATAAAAGTAGAAATGTCTCACTTATTTTAGGATTTAGGTTGTTTTACAATATAATTTCAAAAGCAAACTTTCTCCCTAGTATTTTTTCAGAATCCATACGCACATACCTATTAACAGTGGTTGGGAAAGGGAAATATAGATGGACAGATGGCAAGATCTAGCAATTTTATCATAAATTTTATGTGTATTGGGTTTTTTCCAATCTTCTTCCATTATAATTTTATGTTAACATATTATTCAGTTTAAAGTTAAGGTGTGTCAATGGCCCTCCTAGCCTGACTAGGAATAAATCAGTTATTAGAGCAAAGCAACTATGAGCATGTAATTATGAATACCCTAGGACTTATACACTCATAAATCATAGAACTCAAAAGCTAACTATTATTTTACTGTATATGTTAATGATGCTATTTAAAAATTCTAAACATAAAACAAAAATATTTGGGCTTTTATTCAGTATTCTTTACTGTATACCTAAAAATTATGAATTTGACTATGTATAAATTAGGCCTTAATAAACTTGACTTTCAAAAAATCTTATTAAAAAACAAAAACCTTCAATTAGGTATTTACACACATGTAATTTTCATAAATGCATAAATGTAACTACACTTGTCTTTTAGAGCATTATTTTTACTGTTCTGCTTGGCTTTTCCCCATTCTTCTCTTTTTTCACACCTCCAGCCATATTTTTCTACCTTCAAAAGATAACAAATGGAATACATAGTATTATTCCATATTTTTCTCTAAGCATTTTTAATAATGTACTAACATGTTTACACATATACTCATGTATTTATATAAGTCCTGGTCATTGTTGGTTTAAAAAATAGGATTACATTATAAATACTTTCTGTGCCTTGCTTTTTAATATTCTGCAAACACATCGTAGAAATCCTTCCATAGCACCTTGTATAGCTCTAATAGATTCATTTTAATGGTTCCATAATGTTTCCTGGCAGGAACACTTCATCATTCTATGACTGATGAACATTACCACTATTTCCAATTTGATGTCACAATAAACAATGATGCACTGAGTATTCTTGTACTTTAATCCGAAATTTTTATTTCTCTTGGATAGATTCCTGGGAATGGAATTGCTGGGCCGAAAGACATCTATGTATTTTTTAATTTGAATAGATGTTGCTTCTGAAAAAGGCTATAACATTTTCCTGTTTCCACTAGCAATATGTGAGAGTACACTTCTCCATACATCTCCACCAGCAATAGATATTAAGTATTGCCAGACATTTAATAGATATAAAGCAGTATGCCCCTCATTTTATTTTGCACTCACCACTAATGAGTTTGGGTATTTTTCATATGCTGTTGGACATATATATTTGTACTATTTTGCATTGCCTCTTCAGATGCCATCTATTTTTATTTTGCACACGCTATTCTTTTCTAGTTAAATCATTAGAGAAGCATCTGTATAATTTTAAACATTAACTGTTTGTCCCCCATGTTCCAATTTTTTCCAAATTTGTCAGTCTTTTCTTGGCTTTGTGAATGGTGTTTTTTCTCATACAAAGCTACTTTTAAATGCTTCATGTAAACCAAATGTCTAACTTTACATATATATATGTATATAAGTATATATATGCATATATATACACATATATGTATATATACACGTATATATATACACACATATATGTGTATATATAAATGTATATATACACATATATGTGTGTATATATATACACATATGTATTCTGGATTTAATAAGTTGGTTAAAAATTCCTTCCTTATATGTATTACATATGCTCCCCTGGTTTTTCTTATAGGGATTTTATTATTTTATTTTAAACTATTTAGTCCAACTGAAAATTATTATTTAGAGTACAAAATGATTTGATTTTATTTTCTTCCTGTCAATTATGCCAACAACATTCATTAAAAAGTGACCAGCTTTTTAGATAGACAACCCAGAACACAAATGCATCAGATCAAAACTCGTAAAATATAGTGTGTAATAATAATTATATATGTTTTATTACTTTAACATAAAAACATGAAATACGCATTTATTTAAAATTATATATTATTCTGTATTTTTTATTTTTATTACAAAATGCTATATAAACAACAGGACGAGTTAACAGGGTCAATAAGTAGTAACTGATAGTAGTACTAATTAAATAATAGATGTGACAAAAGTATAACAATATTTTAATAAGGTTTTTTTTCTGTCCTCTGATACAGCAGTTATTTTTAACTCTTTGCTGACTCCGTGCTGGATATTTACATTTGTAGTGTGTATTTAAGACATATAAGTGTGAAACTTTTTAAAAGGGGAACATAAATACTACAGGACTAATTTAATAGATATTAACTGTATTAAATAACAACAGCAATAACATGTTCTTTTCTGTCCCCAAATATAGTAGGACAATTTTACTCTTTCTTCTCTGATAATACTTCGATGAATTGCCTGTAATTTTGGGGGCTTCCTTTTCTTTTATTCAGTTGTAGAACTGAATATAGTCAAACATAAAATGCACTTTGGTGTGCAATGCTGCTCTTATCAAGCCTGCATTACGTTGATTCTGGTGTCATTCCAATGTGATAACACCAAGCTAAATATACTCTTAACAAGCATTTGACTATAAAATGAGAGTTCAATTATTAGCAATAATGTTTTTCAACTCGTAGAAATTAGTTCCAGCTCTCCAAAAAGATGTCCATACTCTTTGATTCTACAAGCTTTCTTTTAAAGGCCAGGCTTTTGTCAATCATCTTTGCATCTATAAATTCATCATATAAGCTAAATATATCTAAGGTGTCCACCATTTTTAAACACTCTGAAGCACTTTGGATGTTATTATAAGTGAAATCTCTCTTAGAAAAATGATTTTAAAGCACAAGAGTAATTTGAATTTTGTGAAATTGGTGCTAGATTCTAAAGTTACAGTTTTAGTAAAGAAATAGAGAAAGTCTTTATAGTAGCATGATTTATAATCCTTTGGGTATATACCCAGCAATGGGATCACTGGGTCAAATGGTATTTCTAGCTCTAGATCCTGGAGAAATCAACACACTGTCTTCCACAATGGTTGAACTAATTTATACTCCCATAAATATGTACAATTATTATGTGCTAATAATAAAAGGCCTTCACCGCCCCCCCCAAAAAAAAAGGAAATTGAGGAAGTTCTGTGTAACTTGGCTACCTTGTTGTGGTGACTTACTGTTTTATTTTTTATTTTTATTGTTTCGTAGTAAAAAAGTTTTGAAGTAGTTGTATTTTTTTAATGTGTCATTGTTTCACTCTGAGTTTTTGTTACAATCTACACATACCATCAAACAACACAGGTGCAGTCAGTTCATCCTTTTTTATACTCCTATGGTTTTTTTCAAAAATCATCAAGCAAGTTTGGAAATATAGCATATAAATTTTTATTTTACTGTATTCTTTTCTGCATTGTCACTCAATGTATTTCCAAATTAGAGAAGGACATTTCTTCTTGTCTCACACTTTGAAAATGATTTTATGATAGTCCAACATTTTAGCCATTCATAGTCATCTTGTAGTCATATGTCTAAAGGAGCTAGTTATCTCCTTCCATCTCTATTAAGTAAAAACCCTCAAGTTTTTCTGCACATTTTGAGGTAACTGAAAAGTGATCAAAAATTTTAATTATGAAAGCTTTAATATCACAGGTAAGCAGTGTTGTACACAAGCTGTGCAGTTCATTTTGCAGGTAAAATCTTTTAATTTTCTTAGATAAGAAGTTTATAGACTAAGGCCGGGCACAGTGGCTCTTGCCTATAATTTCAGCACATTGGGAAGCCAAGGCACGCAGATCACTTGAAGCCAGGAGCTCGAGACCCGCCTGTCCAACATCGCAAAACCCTGTCTCTACCAAAAATAATACAAAAATTAGACCAGTGTGATGGTGCACACCTGTAGTCCCAGCTACTCAGGAGGTTGAGGCAGGAAAATGGTTTGAACCCTGGAGGTGGAGGCTGCAGTGGTCTCAGACCAGCTACTGCACTACAGCCTGGGCAACAGAATGAGACTCTGTCTCAAAAAAAAAAAGTTTATAGACTAAACAAAACTTGCTTAAATTTACACTTGCAATGTCTATAGAATATGCAGGTAGAGGGCAAGTATCTGGACAAAATATCAGTAAACTTTTGCTTTATGTTTTCTGCAGTTTTATTAAAATATTCATAAAAATCGGTGTGGCGATCGAGACCATCCTGGCTAACATAGTGAAACCCCATCTCTACTAAACAAAATACAAAAAATTAGCCAGGCGTGGTGGTGGGCTCCTGTAGTCCCAGCTACTCGGGAGGCTGAGGCAGGAGAATGGCGTGAACCCGGGAGGTGGAGCTTGCGTGAGCTAAGATCATGCCACTACACTCCAGCCTGGGCGACAGAATGAGATTCCATCTCAAAAAAAAAAAAAAAAAATTCATAAAAATCAAGAAGATGATTTGAAGCTCCATTTTTAAAATAAAAGTACCTAAAAGCTAGATGAATCAGTTTTTGTTGCCATTATTTGACACATAACTTTACTGCAGAAAACATTCAAGTAAGATCTGAAAGAATCAGCTCTATAGAGTAAGAGGCCAACACGTCTGTTAGCAAAATTTTGTCCTTTTGTTTTCCCACGGCACATTTTATTTGAAACCTAGTAATGACGAAAAGTAGCTTCATTCCATTTTATAGAGCTATCAGGGGAATGGTACAATAATGTATGTTTCTTGATGTGGTATGCCCAAACTAACTCATAGCCACTGTTTTTAACTGTGCATTGGTGTCTTTTGGGAGACACAGAATCTTTTGATTGATTTAGAAGTATTCCCTGTCTTATTCCAAACTATGAGATTCAGTCTGCATATGTGTTTTTACATCGTTTTCCTCCATCATACCCAATTGCAAATTTCTTTTCTGCAGATTGTGCAGTAGTTTGTTTTGGTTATTTGCCTCCCTGATCCAGTTATTTCTGTCCTTCCATCTGTAATAAGATAACATTGTCATTTAGCCTTATTTTTCAGCGATATTCGGGTCATGCTGGCATTGGTATTATAATCATTCTCATTTTTATTATCTGAACTCTCATAAAAAAACCAGTATCAAAAGTTAAATTAACATTATCTTGGTATCGAGATGATACCAAGAAAACCGTTAATCCACAGACAAAGGACTGTTAATATTCATGAACACAATGTGCTTAAGTAACACACTTAAGCCTCAGCACTCACAGCAGTGCAACAAGGGGTGATTCATTATTGTGAACAGCAAATCACAGTTGCCAACATCAGCAGTCAGGAGGAAAAACAGTGACAGCAACTGTGGGAAACATAATCTATGCCATATCCATCTGCTACAAAAACAGTGTTGCTTTCAGCTATTTTTTGAGCCGTGGTATGGGTTTGATACTACCCCTCCCTAACCCTCTGTACCCATTGCCAAAAACCTGGATTTGTTGCCTCCCTGAAAGTTTACTCATGACATGGGGCTTTTGTGCTATGACTGGGCATTGGAGGCAAACCTGGGCAATTGTCACCCTAGCTCTTCCTATTAAGCTTACATTTATGAGCATTTCCGTCAATTCATCTATTCAATACTTTGGTTGAGAAATTGGGGCTGGATTATTTGTTGTAGCCTCAAAGATTTTTTTGGTCTCACTTGAATCCAGTTAAGTGCTCTTCTTACTTTTCTGTTAGAATTGTAATCTTCCACACTGCTGTTTCCCTGGAGTGTATTCTACTTGTTCTAATTCATTTTTCCCTTTCCGACTGTGGAACTCACTACGTGGATTATTCTTTTTCTTCGTCAGCTCATGAGGATTCAGGTCTAGTTGTTGAAGTAGCCTAGGGACTGGCAGTCTTGCTAATTGTAGAAGGTAAAATATCCTCTCTTCCTGTGGGCCAGAACAAACAAGGTGACTCCATTCCCCTCCTGAGACACACAGAAGCAGCTAAGGGCTCTCCAGTCTTCTGTTCTGACCCAAGGCACAGGACTCCAGGATAGGGAGGTCTCTGCCCATCCATTCAACTCTTCCTGGCCAGTTTAAAGGCAACAGAACATGTATATTAATGGTAACAAATGTCTAAGGAAGGAAGTCCGGAGGACTTGGGAGCCACAGATCTCTGTGAACCAAGCTTTCCTCAAACTTAGTTTCTTCCTTGCCTTCCCTGCAGGTTGCACTTGTTTTTGCAGACACACCCAGCCTGAAGGAGAGAATCACCAGTTCTTTTCCCACATGCTCTACCTAGAGCCCCAACCTTTCTAAACTTCTGTCTTCCAGAGCCCAGCAGCCATTTGTTTCAAGAAAAAGTTGGCAGCGGAGGGTAAAGAAGCTACATTCAGTTTTCTATTTTCCTAGAATGCTTTTAAAAACTTTAAAAAATATATTTAGTATTCCTGATAATCTCCAAAAGAACAGGCAAGAAATAAGATTTAGAGGTGGGCATAACACTTCCTTTCTAGGTTAAAAAATTGATTTTTTTTAAAAAGTTGATGTTTATTTTAAATACATTCATATATTCTTTTTGAAAGTTTGTGCCCTATGATAACTATGCGAGAGCACAAATTAAAATTTTGACAAAATAGCAGATAAATTATCATAGGCCAACAATTAAGGTAGCAGTAAACAAAACCATATATATTTTAAAGTCAGTCTTAAGTACTTAAACTTGAGTTTGATCATGATTTATTGTGCTGTATAAATTCAGAAGAATTGATGAATGCTGCTAAATTATTAATTTGCCCAGAGTGTGAGAGGCTACCACCCAGAACCATGTGTTATAAATATTAAAGCCATCCCATCTTTAGGACTTATGTGGGCAATGAATTATAAGGACCACTGTAAATCAATTCTGGGTTAATCATAACTCTTTGCGCCTGTGATTCACAATCACATTATCCCCCACTGACCATTAGTTAAAATTGGAAAGAAGTTTGCAGCTTAGTGGGCAAGGCTAGAATGTATTTCCCTCACATTATTCTCAGGCCTTTTCATTTTTATTTGATAAGGAAAAATAGATTTTCATTATTCAAGCTCTATTTTAATTTTGAAAAGCTCTGCTTTGTTTCATTCCTAAGAATCAGAAATGCTTAGAGAGCAATGGCTACAAAATCAACAGGCCTTGAGGGTCCAGAGTCATATAAACCAAATATTCATTTTTTCCAATGATCTTGAGAAGTAAGCAACCTTTTTCTTAAAAGCCCAATTTTTTTTTACCTTAATACCGTGATCATATAGAACTGAGGAAATTGCATGCTTTCTGTGGCCCTTGCCGTAAACTACATAGCATTATGTTTCTTTACATAACTGTTGTTTCTCAAACTCCATAGGCTATACCTTACAGGCAAAGGCTATTCTATGTCACATGCTTTTGCATTCCTATGGAGAATCTCCCAGAAATTTATATTTAATGTAGTGCAAAGAGCATAGGAAGATAGCCTTGATCTCACATTCCAAATCTACCGCAAATCATTGGTATGACTTAGAGCAAGTTACAATTACCTCACCTGTGAATTAGATATCATATCAGCTGTCTCACAGTGTTGTAAAGAACAAATAAATGTGTATGTAAATGGCATTTTTAGCAGTTGAAACATGTTTGGTAAATGTTATCTATTATCATAAGAAATAAATGGAGGACAGAGGGAGGATTTTCTTTAGCAAAGGAAATTCATATCTAACCCTTTTGGTTTAATGTCACTTTTCCATAATTGTTCCCACTGAATGTTTTTTAATAAGAAAGGATCATCATTTCTGTGTCTCTGAAGCTATAGATTTTGGAGTGAGCTTTTAAGAAATTTACTAAATTAAAGATTCATGTGAGAAAGAGTATTGTCCTCCCGATTCAAATCAAAATTGGTGAGATAACAGGTAGCGATAAGTCTGTTTGTGGCATGGACTTCTGTAGTTAGTACAGGAGGCTGCTACCTAATGAATTAAAAAGCAAAGCGCTTTCAGCATCAGCTCATGATGGAGATGTCAGAACAGGAGCATACAGGACACAAGTAATCTATATACAAATAGAAATGTGTCATAATCCCTAACATGTTGAGGAACACAGGTGCAGGTTTTGAAAATGCACTTTCCCATTCTTCACTTTACTTGGCAAGAAATGCAAATATTTAAGAAAATAACATTGAATATTTACAGTTCTTCACCTGACAAATGGAAAATTTCAAAAAGTTTTAGGCTAGAGGAATGTGCATAAACGAGAAATGGTCTCCAAAGCATATCTGTGTTTTCAATTGGTTAGGTACTATTGATAAGGAATTTAAATATTTGGGGTTTTCTTATACAACTATTTCAGTTACCAGAATATTTGAGACTTGTCCTGATTCCTTCCAATAAAAATCAGTTTCCCTTTTCTTTTACGACTTTAAACAAAATCTGTTCATATGATCCTTACCATAATGTGATTCGTGTTACAACAATTTAGTACTTGACTTATCTCCACTACTGAGTTGTAAGCAGCTTGACGATGGGGGCCCAAGTCTTACCTTTATATTCCTTATAGACTTAACCTTCAGGATTTTAGAGTTAATGTGTAATGATTGTTAGTAAAATTGAATTTAAACAACAACTGTTAAAGAAAAATATAGAAATGGGAACAAAACCTAGCTCCTAGTGTTATCTGGGAAGTGAGAAATTTATCACGGGGAGTCTATTGATATCTCAGGCACTATTACGAGGACACAGGTGCTGAGCCTCAATAGTTACCAATGTCAATCAATAACCATAGCATCCTAGCATCTCTACTTTGGGGTCTGGAGATTGAAAACACTAGAGGTAGATATCACTTTGGATTATTTTTCTTCCTCATAATGAGACCTGGAATATGCTGACATGAAGCTCCCAGATTCATTTTTGCTTTCTTCTGTTTAACCTAGTATGAAGGACTCTTCTGGTGTGGAGTCCATTAGTAAATAAATCAATGGCATGTGATTCAGTTGCCTGTCTAAACATGGCCTCAAGAACAGGGCTAGTTGAAAAATTTTAAGAAAACTCCATTACCTAGTCAGATGGATTGAAAATTTTTAGGCCAGTCCTTCAATTATTATTCTGTTGAAAGGTGACTTTAGACTTTGTTGATGAGTATTTTATAGAGTTTTCATTTGATGGTTAAAGACCATTCAAAAGGCAGTGATTATATGTTTTAATTGATGAAAAAGGCCAGGGCCATTTTTAAAAGCTAAAATAGTTTGGGTTACTATGCAACATTTCACTGCCATTGCAACAGGCTATAATCACACTGTTTTAATGATTCTCTTTTTAAAAATCCCTTCATAATTCTTTGGAACATTAGTATTGCAAGAGACAACATATATAATGGCAAGGATAATGTTGCTATACATTTAAGTAGAGCTCTACAGTTCACAAAGCATTGACAACAATGCTAGAAAACTTTTCTAACAGCAAAGCAATATGTCCCCTACTGGGGAGGTCCCTTGAGGTTTGTAAAGAAGCTGCCAGGGGATCCAGGAGGCCAGATTAACAGTTTAAAACAGAAGATAATCACAAAAATCAAAGTAGGTTGTTAGAGGAAGCTTCAAGGTCACTGCTACTCCCAATCACTGTAAATTTAGACCTAGGGAGCTATAAGCAGATCTGCAAGTTGGTTGCAAAGATCAGAGAAAAGAAGGAAATTATGGGATAACTCTGTGGGTGAGAAATCAATGCAGACGAAACCTAACCAAGTGTTTTTCCTTCTCTCACACTAACACTCCAAGCATCTCCTAGTTTTATAATTATATCAAGCCCCACATATATAAAATTGTTTCCGATGATATTACTCATTTTTTTATCATCAGCATCATTAGTAATAAAAAAGTGGTGTGCATAAGCTGTCAGGATTGTTAAAATGCATACTCCCAGGCCTTAAACATCAAACATCATCATGCAGTAACTTTGGGATTAGATCTAGAATCTACATTTCTAACACAAAAATCCCCTAGTAATTCTAATGGTGGTAGTCTTAGCATCACATTGTGAGAAACACTGACCGATAGTACCTAAACTAGGGTTTAGGGTTCCACAGACACTCCATGAGTAATACTTGCATTAAATGCTTTCTTTAGGGAAATAACTTTTGTCTGTTTCAATACCTCATGGTTTGGTTGGGGTTCACCTCAACAAAAGACAGTAAGTATCCACTGAGCACAGTTAACTGGACTGAAGGTTTTAGGCCATTCATTGTTTCATACAAAACTTTTTATTGGGTATCCAATATTGGTGGGATCTAAGCAAATATATTAAAAGGCAACAATTAAATATTTCTTCTATATTTGCTTCCTTTACCTTTATGTTTTGATATTCCATTCTTTTTTCAGTACCAAAAAAAGTCTCGCATGTTCTTCTAGTTTTTCTTTTCTTAAAACTTGGCTTTTAAAAAATTATATTTAATTTATTACACTACGGAAATTTATTTTGTGTGATGTGACATAGTGCTCTAATATTGACATTTTTGCAATAATCACCTGTCTCACGTTTTTTGAATATTTCATATTTGCCACACTGATTTGATTTATCGACTTTCTAATACAGTCTTTTTTTTAAAGAGAGGTAAAAGTTTTATGATGGCAGATGATTCTTTTTTTTATTATTATTATACTTTAAGTTCTGGGATACATGTGCAGAACCTGTGCAGGTTTGTTACATAGGTATACACATGCCATGGTGGTTTGCTGCACCAATCAACCTGTCACCTACATTAGGTATTTCTCCTAATGCTATCTCTCTCCTAGCCCCCTGACCCCCCAACAGGCCCTGGTGTGTGATGTTCCCCTTTCTGTGTCCATGTGTTCTCATTGTTCATGTGGTGTTTGGTTTTCTGTTCCTGTGTTAGTTTACTGAGAATGATGGTTTCCAGCTTCATCCATGTCCCTGCAAAGGACACGAACTGCCAGCAATTCCATTACTGGGTATATACCCAAGGGATTATAAACCATTCTACTGTAAGGACACATGCACATGTATGTTTATTGCAGCACTATTCACAATAGCAAAGACTTGGAACCAACCCAAATGCCCATCAATGATAGACTGGATAAAGAAAATGTGGCACATATACACTATGGAATACTATGCAGTCTAATACAGTCTTTATATAACATTTATATACTTTTAAAAACAGTAAACTTTTGTTCTGTTCCACTGATTTTCTATTCTTAAATACATTTTGTACTGTTTTATTTTTAAGCTTTATAACATGTCTCATTACTTGGTATTCTAAGTCTCTGATAATTATTAATTTTTTAATTTTCAAAATTTCATTACTATTCTTGTCTGTTTTCTCCTAATTAAATTTGCAAAGGTCTTAAGAAGTTCTAAAATAACCTTCAGGCATTTTATTTAGAATTACATTTTGTATTGGAGAATCTGAGGAAAATTTAAATGTCTTATAATTATGCATCTGCATTCTTAGGAATATGTTATGTCTATACAGAAACTTGTTCAAGTTGTCTTCAGTCAGGTGTTAAGGTATTCTTCATATAGCTCCTACTGATTTATTGTTAAATTTCTCTCTATGTATTTATATTTAATGTACATAGATATTTTTACTCAAACTATCATCTCATTAATATATTAATAGAAAAGCAAATCATTTGTATATATCCATTTATGATCAATCTATTTTTTTAATCTGAATTTTTAAAATACTTTTTCACTTGATTCTGGTGGGCTTCTTAAATATATCATCATATAATGATAATTTTGTCTCTACTGGATGATAATTTTTTCCTAATAGATTGAAATCATAGTTTTGTTTCCATCCTTTTTTGCATAGGATAAAGTTGTTACAATAATGTTAATTTTGGATTACTAGTAAGCATAATTTTCTTTACTTTAATGGTAATGCAACGAGAGTTTAAGCTTGTAATAGGCTTGCTGTTGTTTGAAGTATTCTGTATCTCATTACGGATTTTTTTTCTTCCTGGTTTACCAATAGATAGATAACAGGTAGATAACTGTTTATAATTTTGCCAAGTATCTTTCTTGTGTCTATTGAAAGATCATTTAAAAATTTTATAAAGCCTCATTTGTAAGATATGTTGTCACCCCAGTAACATTTCTAATACTGAACCAATGTTGCTTTTCCTTGTTTAATAATGTTACATTATTCTTTTAATATAAGCAAACTAACCTTGGAGTTTAACTATTACTTCTATTTATTTTATGAATTCCTTAAGTCCATTTTTATATGTGAAAAAGTTGAAAATATACCTTATTGAGATGTTTAGGATAGTAGGTTGGGCTTTTATTGGGTAAATTTGTGACTTAGTGTATGAGTGATTACTGAGGGGAAAAAAAATAATCACTAAAGACATTGTAAGTGAACCAGAGTAAAGTTGTGTTCCTTAAGTGATGATAGAGGAGGTTGTGGAATCGTTTTATTTTCCTCATTGCAATGCCCACCAGGGAGTTTTCTTCTAAATTCAGCTGCAAGATATCCATAGGCCACATGTGACAATAGATTAATTTAGAAGGACACAGGACAGGAGATATAGCTCATCAGTAGGGCAGCATTGTCATTTTTTCTTCAATGTGAGTTGTACTTGCAGCTTTCATTTAGAATAGGGATGACATGCAAGATGATACCTATACTGAGTGAGTACAGAAGCCCACCTGGCTTAGAAGCCTAGTAACCCAAGGCATCAGTAGCTCTTGTCATAACTCCAAAGGCATAGCTTTCAGGGTCCCCAGAAGGGGCAGTCCCAGTCACATGAATCACCGAACTGGTAGAAGCACAAAGACATGGCTTCATGCATTTTTTGTTCTCTCAATCCAAATGACATTTTCCACTCAGGGGTCATTTTACTATAAGCAACGTGGCCTAAAAGTATAGTAAACATTCGACCTTTCCCATGTTTTCAGAACAGAGATATAAATTAACCAAAGTACAAATTCTCATTCAGAATAAAAGCTTACTTAGAAATACAGTCTGCCCTCCATATCTGCAGGTTCTGCATGTGCAGATTCAACCAGCCATGAACTGAAAATATTTTTAAAACACAATAGAGAGTAATAATATAATAAAAATACAAATGAAAAACAATACAGTGGGCCGGGCGCGGTGGCTCACGCCTGTAATCCCAGCACTTTGGGAGGCCGAGGCGGGCGGATTACGAGGTCAGGAGATTGAGACCATCCTGGCTAACACGGTGAAACCCCAGCTCTACTAAAAATACAAAAAATTAGCGGGGCGCGGTGGTGGGCGCCTGTAGTCCCAGCTACTCGGGAGGTTGAGGCAGGAGAATGGCGTGAACCCGGGAGGTGGAGCTTGCAGTGAGCGGAGATCGCGCCACTGCACTCCAGCCTGGGCGACAGAGCAAGACTCCGTCTCAGAAAAAACAAAACAAAACAAAACAAAAATAAAGCGCAACAACTGTTTACATAGCATATGTACATTGTATTAGCTATCATAAGTAATCTAGACATGATTTAAGTATACTGGAGGATGTGTAGAGATTATATGCAAATACTATGCCATTTTATATAAGGACTTGAGCATCCCTGGATTTTGGTATCCACAGGGGTTCTGAAATCAATCCCCAACAGATACTGAAGGATGATTATATGTTCTATTATTTTTAGCATAATTAAATATATACCAATGTAATGTTTTTCATCCTGTCTATGTAAATTAAAATTCCAACTTTAAACCCTATTTCTTCTTTTGTTCTTCATTTTTTCACAGGTAAAATATGGAAATTATGCTTTCGTATGGGATGCAGCTGTATTGGAATATGTGGCTATCAATGACCCAGATTGTTCCTTTTACACCATTGGAAATACTGTTGCTGATCGGGGATATGGAATTGCATTACAACATGGCAGTCCTTACCGAGATGTTTTTTCACAAAGGTAAGATTTGTGTATGACCAAATAAGGGGAGAGATGAAATTTAGACAAAGAATATCCATTTGGTTACCCGATCTGGTTTATTACATTTTGTTTCCTTTGTTAGGAGAAGCACAATAAACAACAACAACAAAAAAGATAGTTACAAGTAGTTGTTCAATAAGACACTCATTACCTAAAACATGAAGTATTGTTTTTTCCATAAGTAGCGGGAAAAATAATGCTACATATAACTGGTTTTACTCTCAAAAAATTGACATGGAAAAGAAAGTAGGTGTGTTAGTAATTTCTATTAGAATTAAACTAGTAGTCTAGTCTGAATTTTTAGCAACAAATGTCACAGAGTTAAGAAAATGAATTCATTCTAAGGATACAAAAGCATAACATAAACTTCAGGACCAAGTTAAAGCTCTGATGGACTGAAGCAGATAATGACAGGGATATTTCCACCTGAATTTTTCAAAGGAAATGGTTAAGATTTTGGAGTTCCCCGCTTAACATCAAAGTATATGTGAGATTTTGTCATGGAAATCAAGGAGATAACTTATTGAGACATTATATCCATTTTCAAATCAGAATTTCTATGATGAAGGAGTTGTTTACAATGGAAGATTTTTAAATATATATTTTAGATTAACAATGCATATGAAAGACTTGGGCCTGAAAGGAGTGCACAAAGATTACTGCATTTCATTATATCTCCTACCAAACAAGCTTGGACCTAAGACAGATTAATATCTTCCACATAGAAGTATATCCATTTTATACTGAAAGTACATTTTGTTTATTTTCTAGATTTTCTTCTACCTATTCTCTAGAATCTAATGACAGTCCAAGAGGGCAGTTCCAGATAGTACTAAGGCCCTAAATTTCAAACAACTTGAGTTATATTTCTCCAAATTTTAGGATAACAAAAAATCCAGGCATTTTGTGTGTATGTTTTTTTTAAAAGAACTAAAAATCAGTAGTTCACAATTTATGTCATAACTCTTCCATTAGCAAACCATAAAAATCTAAACCTCTCTCATGACATGCAAAATGAAGTTAGATTAATTCTAAGGTCCTGTACTAGTCAGCTTTTCTGTGTAGCAAACAACTCTAAAGTATAAGTGATTTAGAAAAGTTACTTCTCATTCATGAAACAAGGCTGTAATTTGGTTGTGTTATGCTTCAAGCTGTGGGTCAACTGCAGGCCTACTCTGTGCAAGCTTCTCATTCCAAGGCCCAGGCTGAAGAAGCCGACCTAACAGGGACATGCTGTTCTCATTGCAAAGAGCATTTGTAAAAGAGGCTGGCAGAAACCTGCAGTGCCTCCTGTGTTTCTTGCTTGGATGTGGCATATGTTCCATCTGCCCACAGATCACAAACCAAAGCAAGTCTCATGGCCAAGCCCAAAATCAATAGAGTGGGTAAATGTACCCCACATATAGGGAAGGAAGGAGTAAAGGATTATGAATAGGCTGGATGCAGTGTTTCACACGTGTAATCTCAGCACTTTGGGAGGCCAAGGCAGGTGGATCACTTGAGGCCGGGAGTTTGAGACCAGCCTGGCCAACATGGAGAAACCCCATCTCTACTAAAAATACAAAAATTATCCAGGTGTGGTGGTGCATGCCTGTAATCCCAGCTACTTGGGAGGCTGAGGCATGAGAATTGCTTGAGCCTGGGAGGTGGAGGTTATAGTGAGCCGAAAGTGAAATACATATGCATTAACTGGGAAGCAAAATACTAAATAATAATCAATCAAAATACATTTATTGACGAGCAAATTCTAAGAGGAACAAACTACAAAAATCAATTATGCCATAGGGGATCCGTCTGTAAAGCACTTGGCATCTAGTTGGAGATATAAGACCCATGCACAAGAAACAAAGAACAATATAGACATTTCTATAAATGTGTGTTGATATATATGTATATAATATCAGTATTATTTATTTATATTATTTTAAATTGTGTAGTTAAGGTATTGAAATAATTGAACAGCATACAGAGTAGTTAAGCAAAGGAAAATGAGTGAAAGCTCTCCAGAGAAGGTAAGCCTGGAACTTGACCTTGATGGGGCAGGGGGAAATACGGAGAAGGAACAAATAGAAGAGACCCTTCTAAGGGAAGAAACACACCACTGCTTTTAATTTAGTTGTGAGGATGGAAAAGCATAATAGAATGAAAAGGGATCCAGGGTTTCATGGTAAAAGACCAGCAGAAATGTTTAATGCATCCTTAACATTACAGAGCTAGTTGAGAAAAGGATTATTGATTATTGATTAGTTATGGTTAATTGGCTTTTTCATTACTAAAGATGTTCTTGCTTTTCAGACTTGATTTTCTGGCTTTTTTTTTTTTTGAGACATTGTTTCGCTCTTGTCACCCAGGCTGGAGTGCAGTGGTGCGATCTCGGCTCACTGCAACCTCCCCATCCCGGGTTCAAGCGATTCTCCTGCTTCAACCTCCCAAGTAGCTGGGATTACACATGCACGCCACCATACCCAGCTAATTTTTTGTATTTTTAGTAGAGATGGGGTTTTGCCATATTGGGCAGGCTGATCTTGAACTCCTGATATCAGGTGATCCGCCCGCCTCAGCCTCCCAAAGTGTTGGGATTACAGGCATGAGCCACCGCGCCCAGCGATTTTCTGGATTTTTTATGTAAAAAATAATGCATGAACGTAATAGTAATTAAAGAAATGTTTAATAAATCACACCAAATGTTGCATTTCTTATTAGCCCTGCAGTGCTTTACCTGTCAGAGATTTTAATTCTCAGAAAATGTACTCTAGTGAACTGCTAAAGAGTAATATTAAGCATTAAGCATTATTTTTCCTTTGTTTGATATGCAGTACAGATGTTGGCAGTTTAAATTGTTTCTTTCTGTGGAGTTTCTTGGTAATGACACCCTGCATCCTGATTCCCTGGACATATGGAGAAAAGGAGAGCCAGGAAAGAAGCAGGACCTGGCGATCATCAGTGTGCCAGCTCCTGTCTTTATACACATGTGCCACATTAATTTATCACCCAAAACCTCTCGCTAAATTCAGAAAATATTTGCATTTGTTCCATTTTTTTATAGCCATAAGGAAAAAGAGATCTTCCCTTTCTGTTAACTGATTTTAAAAATTATAAAGATCTTCAAATTTAACCATTTTAGTACACTGTGGTCAGTATGTTTTATACATCAGCATCCGGGGCCATTGATATTACATATTACTATTGTGATTATTTTCACTGAAAATATAGTATACTAGGTGATTTTTAATAATTCAATATTACTTTTCAGGTGACTATATTTCTATAACACAACTTCTAAAATATTAAGTTACTTTAATATGTAATAAATATTAGTATGTAAAATAAAAAATATATAGTGATACAGTAACTACATTTATTATCTGCTACCTGCCAGACGTCTTATATGTTTATATATTTCATAGGCACTTTAGAACAATCATATGAGGCATTGCACATTTGTTCATTATAGCATTGCTTATTAGTGCATGACTGCTATGCTACAAGTACATACACTGAGTGGATGAGTCTGCACCTGGACAAGCATCAAATTCAGGTTCGGAGACATGGGTTATATCAATACACTCACATGTATGATTGTATGTGAGCGAACACACATTGGAATGACTTCAAGGAACCAGTAAGTGCTAGAATTTATATAACCATAGAAATGGCTAGAAGAGTTTTGCTTCCTTTTGTGTCCTTTCTGCACATAAACTAGATAACTTGGCAGCAGAAGTTAAAGTCAGTCTTTTTTTTTGGTCATCAGATGTGTGCGTGAGTGTGGTAAGTAAGGCTTGCAGTGAATTCTCTACCTGACACGATTTGTCATCAGATGTTTTATGTGGTTCTCATCTTGTAACTTCTTAGTTTAAAAACATTTAGTCATATGTTGTCTCATTAAAGGCATTCAAGAATGAAGAAAACTGAATTTTTCGGGTTGACTTCATTGTGCAATAAATAAAGTTAACTCCAGTGTTGACTTCAGAATCTTAACAATGCAGAAAGCTAAAAAGATAACCAAAAAGTATGAGCTCAAGTCTATTCTCAAATCTTAAGTGGATATTGGGAAAAATTCATTAGTTTAATTTTATAGTTCATCCATAAAGAGGTCACATTTTGCTTATTGGCTTCTAGACCCTAAACTTGGGATATAGAACTACCCAAAGTCACAAAAACAATTACGTGTTCCAAGTTGCATGGAGAATAATTTTTCTTAGATTCATGATAGTGACACATATATAAACAGTTGTTCAAACTAATCGCAGAATTTGAGAATTTTTAGAAATGGAATTAACAGTAGCTATCCCCTTTCTGACAGGGATGAAAGTAGTCCACAGGAATAAACAACTTGCTTAGAATCACAAAAAAAAGCAATAAAATTGGAAAAAATTCAAAATTTCTGATTTCATATCCAGTTTTCTGGTCACTATACATTCTGTCTTCCATTATATTTCTTCTAAAAGCATATAAGAATAATGTCAAGCTTATATTCTTATATTGTCCTTACTATATGCTAGACTCTCAGCTACTACACATAATAACCCGTGAGGTAAATACTGTTGCTGTCCTAATTGTACAGATACAGAAACTGAGACATCATGAAGTAAAGTAACTTGTGCAAGTTCAGGAAGCTGTCGATTATTAGAGCTGAGACTCAAACCCAGAGTCTGGCTCCAAAAACTGGGTCTCTTAACCATTCTGCTATACTGCTTTTCACAAAAATGACACACACTTTTAACAAGTGTGTTTCAAATAAACACTTAGGGATTCTCTTTCTTTTTTTTTTTTATTATACTTTAAGTTCTAGGGTACATGTGCACAACGTGCAGGTTTGTTACATATGTATACATGTGCCATGTTGGTGTGCTGCACCCATTAACTCATCATTTATATTAGGTATATCTCCTAATGCTATCCCTCCCCACTCCCCGACCCTATGACAGGCCCTGGTGTGTGATGCTCCCCTTCCCGTGTCCAAGTGTTCTCATTGTTCAATTCCCACCTATGAGTGAGAACATGCGGTGTTTGGTTTTTTGTCTTTGCAATAGTTTGCTGAGAATGATGGTTTCCACCTTCATCTATGTCCCTACAAAGGACATGAACTCATCCTTTTTTATGGCTGCATAGTATTCCATGGTGTATGTGCCACATTTTCTTAATCCAGTCTATCATTGTTGGACATTTGGCTTGGTTCCAAGTCTTTGCTATTGTGAATAGTGCCACAATAAATATACGTGTGCATGTGTCTTTATAGCAGCATGATTTACAATCCTTTGGGTATATACCCAGTAATGGGATTGCTGGGTCAAATGGTATTTCTAGTTCTAGATCCCTGAGGAATCGCCACACTGTCTTCCACAATGATTGTACTAGTTTACAGTCCCACCAACAGTGTAAAAGTGTTCCTATTTCTCCACATCCTCTCCAGTACCTGTTGTTTCCTGACTTTTTAATGATGGCCATTCTAACTGCTGTGAGATAGTATCTCATTGTAGTTTTGATTTGCATTTCTCTGATGGGCAGTGATGATGAGCATTTTTTCATGTCTCTTTTGGCTGCATAAAAGTCTTCTTTTGAGAAGTGTCTGTTCATATTCTTCACCCACTTTTTGATGAGGTTGTTTGTTTTTTCCTTGTAAGTTTGTTTGAGTTCTTTGTAGATTCTGGATATTAGGCCTTTGTCAGACGAGTAGATTGCAAAAATTTTCTCCCATTTTGTAGGTTGCCTGTTCACTCTGATGGTAGTTTCTTTTGCTGTGCAGAAGCTCTTTAGTTTAATGAGATCCCATTTGTCAGTTTTGGCTTTTGTTGCCATTGCTTTTGCTGTTTTAGATATGAAGTCCTTGCCCAGGCCTACGTCCTGAATGGTATTGCCTAGGTTTTCTTCTAGGGTTTTTATGGTTTTAGGTCTAACATTGAAGTCTTTAATCCATCTTGAATGAATTTTTGTATAAGGTGTGAGGAAGGGATCCAGTTTCAGCTTTTTCCATATGGCTAACCAGTTTTCCCAGCACCATTTATTAAATAGGGAATCCTTTCCCCATTTCTTGTTTTTGTCAGGTTTGTCAAAGATCAGCTGGTTGTAGATGTGTGGTATTATTTCTGAGGGCTCTGTTCTGTTCCATTGGTCTATATCTCTGTTTTGGTACCAGTACCATGCTGTTTTGGTTACTGTAGCCTTGTAGTGTAGTTTGAAGTCAGGTAGTGTGATGCCTCCAGCTTTGTTCTTTTTGCTTAATATTGTCTTGGCAATGCGGGCTCTTTTTTGGTTCCATATGAACTTTCAAGTAGTTTTTTCCAATTCTGTGAAGAAAGTCATTGGTAGCTTGATGTGGATGGCATTGAATGTATAAATTACCTTGGGCAGTATGGCCATTTTCACGATGTTGATTCTTCCTATCCATGAGCATGGAATGTTCTTCCAATTGTTTGTGTCCTCTTTTATTTTGTTGAGCAGTAGTTTGTAGTTCTCCTTGAAGAGGTCCTTCACATCCCTTGTAAGTTGGATTCCTAGGTATTTTATTCTCTTTGAAGCCATTGTGAATGGGAGTTCACTCATGATTTGGCTCTCTGTTTGTCTTTTATTGGTGTATAAGATCTCTTTCTATCTCTCTCTCTCTACACATGCATGCATGCACACACATAGACACACAAAGAGTAGAACAAATCACAATCCTTGGTACTTCACAATACTCTCATAATGGGTCCATAAATAGCTACTTTTATTCATTTATTTGATTAGTTTTATACTCCTTAGTTGTAGTCTTTTTTCCTATAAACTATTAGAATATTTAATTTAATATTATAACTATAAGAATTTTTTTCCTAGTAACTATTAGAATATTTAGTGCTTTACTTTGTATTTTTACAAGTAAAAATACAAATTATTCAAAAAATTATTCAAAAAGAGAACATTAGATCTTTTTACCTCCCTCTATCTTGATACTTCTTACACTTTACCTCTTGTTTCCTACCTCCTGTTGGAAAGCTCCTGAGCTCCTTGAGTTCACACATGTGTTTGTACATCTCTAGTGCCCACTTTCTTGTTTAGCATGCAGTAAGCGTTCAATAATTATTTCATACATGAATAAAAGATCTACTTAACTTTTTGGCTAAAGATCAGCCCATTTACTTACAACCAGATAAACCTCTGTGCATTTCGCTTGCTTGATAATTTCTAAAGTCTTCCTTCTTATCATAATTATTTTTTTCTTTCTTGGTTTCTATAATTTTTCATCCAACCAATAAAAAAGCTAAGAAAAAAAATCTAAGAAGAAAAAGAAAACAAACACAGCACCTGCCTACCCTTCTTTCCAACTCCCTGCTGTAATAATTTTTATGCTTTCATTCCCACAAGGAAAGTAAAAAACATTCCTTTAACTTGAAAGCATAATCCTAATCCTTTAATACCCCAATTGGAATGGGGTGCTTTCCAAGCATTCTGTTCACCATTCAGCAAGGGGAAAAAAGCAGCCCCCATTGATTGCCCACTTAGTAGCTCCAGGATTGGTCAACAAATGGCTTAAGCTCTGTATTCAGCTGGTTAAAAGAATCTCTCAGAAAGGTACATAAAACCAGAAGTTAAACAGTTAACTGGCTTCCCTTTAGAGATGCAAAATATAAACTAGCCCCAAGCTCTGAGAGCAGAAGTGACATTATTGAGACACATTTGTAAACATTAAGCAATATCAAAGTATACATTAAACTATATAGTATAGACAATACTTGCAGGAAAATTTTTAAGGAAAACAAAATCAGTGAAGGTTAGAATAAAAATGGTTACTAGACTTGAGCAGGGAGAATTCAAAAATAAATAAAATTTGGATATGAGAGCAGGTGCAGGTAAAATACTCAGGAAAACATGAGAAATTCACATAAATAAAAACAGCCATCATGTGTTGAAAGGATGATGAGAAGGAACAACTTCACTGGAAATAATATTAGTCGAGGGATTTAGGTAGAGAAACTAAAATTGAATATGATAGACTATCAACAGCTGCTAGTTATAAAGCATCTACTACACTAAACACTTGATATGTTTCATATAATGCTTGCCACAACTCTGTGCATTGCATTTCATAAATTTGAGGAAACTGAGCCTCAGACTTAAATATCTTGCCAAATTCACACAACTAATAACAAACAGATCTAGGCCTCAGGTTGAAGCTCGTGTCCTTATGCAGCACCATCCACCAGCTTTGTGGGGCTCTGAGAAGAGAAATATCTGTACAGAGGAGGATTTGAGGAGTCTGAGGTGTTAGGTTAGCTTTTAATTGAAGAAGGCCATTTGCAAGTATTCTAGCTGGGAAGCAGTAAGAATACTACAAAAGAATTAGGAAAAGGGATTAGAAAAAAAGATAAGTTTGGAGAAGGGATAGGGAGAACTTGGTGAAAAATCAAAGAAGTGCATAAAATCCAGGACTCTGAACAAGAAAGGCTATGCAGATTTAAATGGCCGCAAACAGCCACCTCTTTTCTCCTACTTCTTCTAGCTGTCTTACTTCTCCTTCTTGGTCATCTATTACAAGTTTGCATCAGCTGTATTTCATCATTTTTAGAAAGGCAGTGATTATCTATTTTAATTATGATCATTTACTACCCGGTAAATAAATAATTATTTCTAAGAACCGTACAACCTACAGGTTTCTATTCTGTTGTTGCTCACATCACAGTAACATGTTCCTATTGGTATTGTTCTTCTCTCTCACAATACATCAGACTTTTTTTGATTTATATATATATGTTTTATTTAATTTTATGTGTGTATATATATACCACTAACATCAGCTGGTTTCATTGTATCCACATTTTCTGTTCCAGATCAAGAAAACAAGATAATTAAGATGGGCAGATAATTAAGAAAGGAGAACATTTGAAGAGTCTCAAAATAAAAGCTAGAAAGAGGACACTGAAGGTTCACTCTCAAAGGGAGACAGGAGTAGGATGCTATAATAATATATCTATTATATATATTTATACATATATTTTTGCTTTAAAAGAATAACATTTTATGCTATAAGATGTGAAAGGAAATTGTTTTCTTTTCTCATATAATACACATCTATTTAGATAAGGACTAGCCTCTGGAATCCATACAAAGGAATATGCTATTCCTATTTCAGAGCAACCTCCTCTTTAAAACATCTGTTTTGAATTGAGGATTTTTAACTTAAAGAACTTCAATAAACAAGAAAAATGAGTAAGCTTTTGTCTATCATTCTTTTTCTGTTTCCTGAATCCTTGTGGAGCTACTTTTATGACGGATATCCTATGAGTTTTAGCAAGCACCCTGACTGCTACTTCTAGTGGAGAATCCAAATAATTTACATTTATTTTAGAGTTTAGTCTAAATAGATGACAGAATAAGTATAGTTAGTGATATTTCCAGTATGTGAATTTTTCAAAAATATTTATGGGCTCCATATGATTTGAGATTAGTTTTATTAGTCTTGCCAAACTGTAGCCAAATTTTAAACAATTATAAATGTTTACTCTCAAGAAGCATATAGCATTCTCACTGCTAAGCACAAACCTAGACATCAAACAGCAACCCCATGGGGTAGATTTTTAAGTGATACAAATTTCCATTCTTCTTGCACTACATCATACAGCATTCGGGGAACACTATATTCAAGATGCAACAGTACCCTTAATGAACAAGCATCTTTATTAGATTTTTCTGGGATAAGTCCTGAGCTACAGGGAAGATAAATGACTAGTGCAAGGTGCAAGGCAGTATTTCAGCTGGATAATAAGCCCATGATGCTGGACCAAGCTGCTTTTCAAGCAGCAAGTCTGATTAGCCTTTTTACAAATAAGATTTGTGCTGTTTCTAGATCTCAGTAAATATTGTTTATTCAGAAACCCATTGGTTTACAAAAAGCATAGTTATTTTACTGATATAATCTAGGTGTTACTAAAGGCTTTTTAACAAAATATTCCAGAACTTAAAACCACAAATTTACACTGCACTTGAAAATACACACACACACATGCGCACACACACACACGCACACACACACATACTCTCCAGAGTAATATATAAGACTCTCTCCAAAACTCTTTTGTTCCCTTATAGTTAAATCACATTTTTAACATTCAAAACACTCATTCTACTCAACAAACATAACGTCAAGACACTTTTTACTGTTTGAAAAATTCAGTCTACTTTTAAAAGGAAAATTTGATGTCATCAAAAATAATCAAAGAACATGCTACTTTTTCATAGGTCCTTAAAATATTGTAAACATAGTGACATCATGGGAATAAACATGTGGGCTTACATAATAATTATGTCTATAGAGGAAACAATCATAGATTTTGAGCACTGAGTGAGCCTTTGGCATGCATTTAGATAACTCTCTAATTTTTCAAATGTGAAACCAAGAAGGGAAGTGGGGTGCCCTGCCCAGAGTATAACCCTTGGTTAAAACCATGTCCTGGAGGCCACTAGTCCAGGCTCCCAGTCCAGTGTCCCATCCCCTGCCCTGTTCTGCCAGTTCCTTTTGTTTAAAAAAGTCAGTTTTTATCCCTAAAATTTACCAGTAAAATATATGTTTTCACAAACATAGTCATGTCAATATATTACATAAAAGAGCAGGAATATTCATTAGGAAATACTTTCAACAGGGTCACAAACATAACTAGAACATCTGTTTAAAAATTGTCATTACTTCATAGACACAAGAAAATGTAGCACAAAGATGAATAGAGTGCTTTGGAATGTGTTCTCTAACTTATAAAGAAACTATGCTGTAGACTAAAATAGTAGTCGACATTCATTGAAAACTCACCAGGTGCCAAGTGTCACTATAAAGGCCCTAACTATGTTAAATAATTTAATTCTCACAATAAGCTTGTGAGGTAAATATTATTATTAGCTTTATTTTATAGAAGAGGAAACTAAATCACAGAAATGATTTGAAATTTTCCAAAGTCATAAAACTGATAAGTGACAAAGCCAGGCTTTGAACCCATGCTGTCAAAGACAATACTATCCTGGCTCATATTCCCACAAGTCTAAGAACATGCACCAATGCTGGAAAAGGATAATAAGGATCTAAATTGTCTTCATGACTGCCGACATGGCTGTCTTCCTTCATATTAAAATGCTGTTGGGCATTTTAGTTTAAATGAAATGCAGAATATTTTCAGAAACTTAAATGGTATGCCAATAACAAAGGGTCCTCCATTACAGGGAGGGAGAGATCCATCTGAAATTGAAGCTGTCTTGCATCAGCTGACCAGAAGTAAATATATTGAAAATTGAAAGCTATGGGACGATACTGAAATATTTTCCCTTCCTCTCATCTTCTTTTGCTACAAGTTAGTTTAAGACTCTACTTAATCAAAACTTTAATTCTTCCTTCATGGAAGTTTTAATTCATCATTACATTTTAATTGGTGGAATTCGTAATTGCCTCTTATCTATCTCATTTCATAGTTCTTTGAGCAGCTCAAATAAACTAACATCATAATTGGTCAGACAGTCTACTCACATGTTAAACGTTTACTAATATGAAACAGAATCTGATACTTCTAGACATGAATTATTGCTAAGATAAAAATATAAGAATCTTTATATGGAATAAGAGTCATTATTCCATATAGCCCAGGTAAGTCTAACATAAGCTCTAACGATTTCTGTCTTTGTGAACGTAGTTCTCTGTTTTAATACCAATTTCAAATAGAGAAATATGTACCTCAATGTGTTCATTTACTTTTTTTCATAATAATCCATTCTGCTTCTGTCATTTTATAAAGCTCTTTATTTTTTAAATGTTAGTAACTAATGAAAATGATCAAAATCAACATGTTTTTATTTTGTATGTTGCTGCCTAAGAAAACATATTTAAAACTTGCATCTTAATGATATTTTTACCAATGTTCCACGAGCATGGGATATGGCATGACAGAAAGGAACTGGCACGCTAAAAAAAATCGTGAGATTTCTACTCTGTAAGGTTTTTAATCTTTATCCAAAATAGTGGTTTTGATAGTAAAATTTTTGTTCTGATGATTTTTCTCAATTTTCTGTGTATTTTCCATTAATGAACCAAGATCCCTTTAGTACTCCCTAAAAAAACCATCGTGGCCCTTCTAGGGAGCCTCTTATATTCTTGGTGCTAATCAGCATGAATTTTACTAGTATTAATTTCCTCTTTTCTGCATGTTTTTAGCAAGTGCAGAAATTTGCCAAACAAATTACTTCTTAACCAGAATGTATTCAGTAAAATGACCCAAAATCATTCATTAAGGTAGATGAGAAAATAGACTGGGACTCAGAGGCTGTAAATATCAGACCAGCCTGACTCAATTTAGGACAAGGGGAATCATTGAAGGGTTTAGTAAAGCCTAGCCATAATCAGAAGCATGCTTTTTGATCAGTTTGAAAAAAAAATATGCAATGAAATGAAAGGAATTGACTAGATGAGAGAGTACCAGATAGGAGGCCATGCTGTATCTATAATGTCTCCAACAAGGCAGAGATTTGTGTCTGTTTTATTCAGAGATGTATTCCAAAGCGCCTGGAAGAAAGCCTAATACATAATAGCTGTTTGATAAATATTAGCTGAGTGAAAAAATTCATGAATGAATGACCCAGGCAAAGTCAAAGGCCTGACCTGGAGTGAAGGCAAAAGAAATGAAAGGGAAGGAAAAGATATTGTGAACTTAGTGTTGAGCATCAAATGGACACAGAAATCAACGGAAAGAGGGGAGCAAAATCATTTTGAAATCTTTAGCCTCGCTGGCTGAGAGATCAAGAAGTCATTAACAAAATAGAAGCCAGAAGAGGAAACTGGTTTGAGAGTGAAAGTGCTAATTTTGGTCTAGGTATGTTGAACTTGGGGCACCAGAGGATGATATACCCATATAAGGAAATGTAGGGAATATGACAAAGAAATGACAAAGTAGGGTGGGAATTTGAGAGAGAGGCTGGAGCGATGGTTATTGACTTGGGCAAACTCTCCATTAAAACAGTAAAAGCCAAAGATAGCCAATGGAAAGGGCATAGAGATAAAAAGAAAAAGGTTGAGGCAAAAATGTGTTTTCAAATGTCTCTTTTTTGCATTCCTATTCTTTCCATTCCATGGTCACAAACCTAATTAAATCTCTTAGCACATCATGTTGCCTGTCTCCTGGATACCTGGGTCATCCCTTTCTCTCCAGACTATTCACATCTAATACATTCTGTGGACCTCACCTTATGACCAGCCTTACCATAAGGCTTCTATAGAAAATTCAGCTCTTTATTAAATTTCCATATTTTATCTTCCCTGTACCACTGATGTCACATTTTTGTTAATTAATCATTTCTTGTGTTCATACTTGACATTTCAAATATATTCTAAATTCTTAGCTTGCAAAGAATTACAAAATCTATCTTACACTTCCTTTTTCATCTTCCATAATAAAGTAGGTGTTCAATGAATTTTTGTTAATAATATTTGAGGGGGAAAGAAGACAATCCTATCATCACTATGACTACTAAGGCAAGCAGTTTACTAGAGATTAGAATTCATGTTTATTCATTCAATCAGTAAATATTTATTGAGCAATTACTTAGTGCTTGAAACTCTTTGATTTATCTAGAGATAAAACAGTGAACAAGACTGACAAGATTATTACTTTCCTGAAGCTTACATTTTACTAGCAAGTCAGAGGAAGACACAGACAATAAATAAGAAAACAAAATAAATGGGATAATTTTATATTGGAAAATTTGCCTTAAAGAAAATATAACTGGGACAGAGAATAAAGGTAGATCAGCATGGGGGTGGGACACAGAAGACTATCCAAAGGAGGGAACATTTTATTACAACCTCAAATGGAAATTTTGGAGGAAGAATATCCAATGCATAAGAAGCAACAGATATAAAAGCCCTGCATTGGGAACCAGCTGGGAGTGTTTAAGGAATGACTAGGAGGCCAATGTTGACTCAAAGAGAGGGAACAAACAAGGCAGTCATATAAAAGGAGATTAAAGAGTTAGTTGGGCCCAGATATACAATAGAACCTTGAAAAACATAGTAAAGACTTAAGAGTTTTTTCTAATAGCAAAGACAAGCCATTGGAAATTTTTAAAGAAGCATTTTTTACCTCTGGCTCTTAAAGTAGAGAAAGATATATGGTGAGAAGGAGAGAGTGCAGCAGAGGCAGTGAGCAAGAGTGAATGTAGTAAGAGAATTTAGGAAGCCAGTGCAGTAATCCAGGAGAGAGAGGGTGATGACTCAGTCTAGGGTGGTGTAATTGAGATGTGAAAGTGGCAGCTACAGGTCTCTCATAGCTGTGAAACTGATAGGACTGGAAACTGTTTGGATGTTATATGATGGGTGAGGTAAAGAGAGAAATCAGGAAAAGCTTATTTTCTGAACAAATAAATGGATGATGGTATCATTAACTGAACTGGTCAAGCATGAACCCAAAGTAGGTTAACAAACAAGGGAAATTAATACCTCGGCTTTGGGTTTAGTAAGCTTGAGATTTTTATTAGACAGATTAATCTAAGTTATAACAGATGTATAAATGTGAAATTCAGGAGAAAACAAAATAAATAAAAATTACAATTTGAAAGGTAGAAGGTACTTATGAAAGATTTCTGTGTTAGATGAAGGACTTTGAGCTTGATGATGTTAGAGATTAGTAGTTATTAAGGGATGCTTAAATGATCTGAGAGATACACTGAAGTGGGTGGGAAGAGAATCGAAGAAGAAAAAGATAGGCACCTTTTTATAAAGTTCCTAAATTCTAGGAATGAGAATGGCAAATGACTTCATTATATGCTTTTGACTGTAAGAAAGGAAATCTGAAATCAAATGTTCCTAAGAAATTTATCTCACATAGCGACATATTTAATGATAGAATGGGCTCCATGATTGCTCAATTCAGAGGTTCAACAGGACAATGTTCTCAAGAACCGAAGTTCTTTTCACCTCTATACTCATCCAACCATGGTGAGTGAGACAAAACTGTCCTCAGGCAGACCTGCCTTGTGACAGAAGTGTCCTGTCCACAGGGACAGAGGTAATATAGTTCCTTGTTCTCATTCAGGAGAAATCTCCCCTCTCAAGCAGAAACAGATTAATATAACTCTGTCTCTTCAGCTTTATTAGTTCATCTTAGGTCATATGTTTACCCAAATCAGTTCATCTTCTTAGGTCACAGGTTTACCACAGACTGAGCAGATCCACACAAGAATATATACTGATGGCTTAGACTGTGTATCTAATGGGATGGAAGAAACGTTGGAAGGTATACTATACTATACCATACCTATACTATAACATTCCCTACAACTAATTTAAAGAATTGACAGATAATAGAGAATATAAGGAACAAATGAAAAAGCATTAACACCCACAATAAAATAGCTATCATTTATTGCACATTTATTAAGTGCCAGCTACTTTTCTAAAGTTTTTACATGGACTAACTCCTTTAGTCCTTATAACACCCCAGAAGAGCTGCTATTATCATTTCATTTTATAGTCAAGGACACTGACACATAGAGTAGCTACTCAAGTTATAGTTAATAAATGGCTGAGCTAGGATTTGAATCCGGACAAATCTGACTTCAGCTGTCATGCCCTTAACCAGTTTGCTCTAGTTAAATGAAAATAGAAAGAGGGATGATACCATAAACTCAACTGGAAAATTATAAACAGGAACATGAGAAGGGGGATTGTATGGGAAGGAAGAGTATGATATTGGTTTAGCTATGTTGAATTTGTAATGACATCAAGAAGTCTGAAAACTGTGGAACGTATGAGACAGAAGGTTGGGTAAGATGGAGGAGAGAAATATAGATTTAGGATTTATCAATAAAAAGTAAAATGGGGAAAAATCAAGAGAAACTATGTGCAGAGAAAAAGGAACAAAGCCCCCAAGGACTGATATTAAAGGAAAAAGAGGAAGAGGCTTTAGTAAAGAAATGACTAGAAACATGCCTTATAAGTAATGACAGCAAACTATGAAATCTGTACATCCTCAAGACCTTGAGCAATTTCTGTACAAAGCCATTGTTGAAGGGCTATTTCTTAAATGAGAGAATAAACAGCTGCTATAGACCGCTTCGGCTCATCCTGTGTTTCCTCACTCTAACACAATGGTTCTCCATTTTTAGCCAAGCATCAGGATCACCTGAACTGTCTGTTAAAACGCATTTCTGGGCTCCAGCCCCAGAGGTTCTGGTTTAGCAGGCATGTATAATTTTTATTTCTAACAAGTTCCAGGTGATGCTATGCTGCTAATCTAGATCTAGTCCACATTTTGAGAACCACTCTTGTAATACATGGTCTTTGACTTCTTTGCTCTTATTCTCTCCCTTGTATCTTTTTCTTGCTTCTTTATTCTCTTTTTTTTACCATGTTTTTTGGATTTCATATGCAAACACATACAGTTGCTACTACTCTACATTATTTTATTTAATTCTTGCAAAACATCACTGAGAGAATGATTATTGTGCCTGTCTTATAGATTATAAAGCAAAGCTTAGCACAAAGGATAGATACTTTAGTACTGAATCAATAAACCTAAATTATACAACAGACTAACATTCTAATTTCTTTTTGAACTAATATTCCCCAATTCCACTTATTTCCTTTCTTCTACTTGATCAACCATGATATCATCTTCAACAACCAAAATCATTTTTTAACGGCTATTTTGACCATATCACATAATTTTTAAAATCGTTCTGTGCTTTTTGTTCCTTTTGCCTGTATAGAATCCTTCTTATTGATCAACTCATTTCTCTAACTTGGCCTAATGTCTCAAACAGTGCTTTGCCTATAGGAAATCAACAACATGATGTTAACTAATGCATTGGGTAGCAGTCTTTCAGACTTTCACCTAAGCCAATATCCTACTTGGCCACTCTCCTTATCCCAGTAAAGTTTCATTTATTTTTTTCTTTTATTAACATAGTAATTATTTGACAATAAAAACTTTGCCTTTTATAGTCATTAAAGCTTGTTTGGTTTTCATGGAGGGTGAAGAAGAACTTACTAAGAAAAGTTTTTTTCACTTAAAGAAGGAAAACAAGTCTCCTACTATATTCCCAAGTCTATACTCCTAGTATTTTCTCCCTGCATCACACCATAAAGTCTATAGGTCTCTTGATAACTTAAAATCACAGAACCATAAACTCAAAACTAAGAGTGATATTTTATCATCTGTTTCAAAGCCATCGTTATCCAGGTCACTGTGAGGAAATGAAGTCTCCAAGAGGAGAGATGAATGGGCCAGAGTCATTCAGGTATAGCCTGACAGAGTTAGAGTTACAGAAAATCCCAGATTTCCCTATTATCAGTCTTGTGTAATTCTTTCTGTCGCATAACTTTATAACTCCAAAATCCTAGTCCATCTCCAAAACATTATGATGTTCAGAATGTGACTAGCTACATAGGTTTTGAATCAGGCACTATGAAGATAAAAAAAGAAAAACAGAATAAATAAAAAGAATCCTACAAGGTTCCTCCCCCAGCTCACCTAGTATATGCCTTTCCCCACCACCACCTCCCTGACCCAGCCCCCCATCTGCATTCCAAGTCACTAGGGTACTCTTGGTGCCTGCTTCTGTGAGGGCCTTGATTCCTAGGTTCACACTTCCTCTGGTTAACTCCTGCTCAATTTCCTATCTCACTTCAAATAGCCTGTCCCTAAGGCGAAATCCAGCCACCTTTATTGCCAACTTCCAATGCCTTTCCATAGACAGAAAGCAGCCCTAAGGATATGTTCCAAAATTCACTGGAAAGTGGGGAAAAAAAATAAGGACAAAATCATCAGATGTTAGCTCAATTACCTCAATTAAAAGAACTGTCTTTTTTCTGAGATTATATCCTTTTTATATTTGGGGAATTATATGTTATTTTATTTATGAAAAAGCATAGATTTTTAAAAAAATACCTCAGTGAAATAAAAGTTGAGCAACCTCTGTCAATCCCTCCAACTTTTTTTCCTGAAATTTGAAAGTCTTGGAATGCATATCCCTTACTCAAAATTACTGTGCAAAGATTCAGTCTAGAAAAAGGGGCACAAAAATAAGAAATGTGCAACCAACTTTCTGTACAAGACCCTCTGTTTTAATTCCTTTTTAAAGCAACCCAGTGCTTGTATAGTGATGTGTGAAACACAGGAGTTTCTAAGCAAATGCTCTTTAGATTCCTTACACTTAAAAAAAGTCCTTTGGGATGTTTTATGCAGAATGCTACGTCCTAGTTTAAATCTAAGAACTCTTTTGACCTTCAATGCATGTAGAAAAATGTAAAAAATAAATGAGAAAAGTAGCCTGTTCAAAGAAAAGCTTTAAAAAAATTCTTCAAGCAGAGCCTCTCCCTGTTATCACTGATTAAAATAAGAAGGGGAACAAACTGAAAGGTTTGAAAGGAGTTGTCCCTTAAAATATTTTATACACATACTGCAAAACAATATTCATTCTGAAAACAAAGGCTTCTAGACTCAGTTTACTGAATGTGAAATGATCAGACTCTTCTTATTCAGATGTGAAGGTGACCATTTGAGGTCTCAAATAGCCATTGTAACCACCCTGCACAAAATCATTTCTCTGAAAACTGGCTACCTCTAGGTCACAGATTCTGCATCACCTCACAAAAGATGGTAGTGAAATCCCTTTAGGAAATATTTAAATAATGAGCCAATTCATACTCCCTTCAGAGTTTCTCATATCTTTTGCCAACATTGAAAATCCATCTTATCCCTCACAGCAAACAACCACTTCATGTGTTTCCTACGGGTTCCATTTCCTTTCCACCAAAGATGACCTTGTGTACAGGACCAGTTTTGCAGGCAGCACAAGAGAGTTATTCTTTCAATAACATAGGATTTAAAATTCAGGACAGCTAAATTTCACGGGAAGAGCTCCAAAAGGATGTGGTCACTTGGTGGAGCATATACTGTACACAGCTGATAGGCTTCACAATGAAACACCTGGTAAAGCGCATCTTTGAATCCTTAAGCTTCCCTTTCTTCTGCGTCTTTACACTTTGGAAATCCATGAAGCTGCTGTTAGGCAGAGCATTTAATGGGGATCTTGCATCACCTCAATATTCCCATTTGTATGCCTATTTTGATGCAGTCACACTACGACTCTAATATGAAAAATAACTTTTAAAAGGCAATGAAAATATAAGTCAACCTAAAAGGAACATATATACTGAAACTGGTAGATTCAGCCATGCATTATGCTTAATATGTTTCAAGTTAACATGAACTTGTTTGAAAAGAGATAGAAAAACATATATACAAACTAGCAGTGTTTCATCCCATTTAACAAGTATTTGTTAACCACCTACTAAATGCCAGACACTATGGTAGGCTGTGGAGCTATAGCTTTGAACTATACACAACCCCAGCCTCCAAACCTCTTGCTCTCTAGAAGGAAAGGTGAACAAGTGAATGAGCTATTTTCTGTTTGGTGTGATAGGTGTTTTGGGACCACAGGGAAGCAGTGTAGACCTCAGATGAAAATTATCAGGAAAGCTTCCTAGTGGAATTGATACTGGAAAGATTATTTAAAGAACAATTGATGTTGGTTAATGTTATGGGCTAAATTTTGAAGTCCTAACCTCCAGTTCCTCAGAATGTTACTATATTTGAATACAGGGTCTTAAAATGTAATTAAGGTTTAAAAAAGTCACTGGGGCATGCCCTATCTAATATGACTTGTGTCTTTATAAGAAGAGGTTAGAATACAGACATGCACAGAGGGAAGACCACGTGAAGACACAAGGAGAAGACAGCCATCTATAAAGTAAGCAAGATATCTCATAAGAAATCAACCCTGCCAGCACCTTGATCTCAGACTTCGGCCTCCAGAACTGTGAGAAAATTAATACAGTCATGTACCACATAATGACGTTTTGGTCGATGACAGACTGCATATAAAACAATGGTTCCATAAGATTATAATACTGCATTTTTCTTGTAACTTTTCTAGGTTTAGACACACAAATACCTATCATTGTGTTACAATTGCCCACAGTATTCTGTATAGTAACATGCAGTACAGGTTTGAACCCAGGAGCAATAGGCTATATCATATAGCCTAGGTGTGTAGTAGGCTATACGGTCTAGGTTTGTGTAACTACACTCCATAATGTTCATACCATGACAAAAATCACCTAAAGATACATTTTTCAGAACACATCCTTGTCATTAAGCAACACATGACTATGTCTCTTGTTCAAGCCAACCAGTCCATGGTGCTTGGTTATGGCAGCCCTGGCAAATTAATACAGTCGATGAATGACAGTAAATGCAGTAAATACTAAAAAAAAAAAAAAAAAAAAAAGAACTGGAACAAGGGTCACCACTTCGAATGGAGTATTAATCAGGAATATTGATCAGGAAGTGGCAGCAAATGAGCCTGGGAAGATACACAAAGGACATGGGGACTTCTTAGCTTCATTGAGAAGGGCCTGAGATGCCTGGCTAGAGTTCAGACTCAATCCTGAGCATGAAGGGATGCCACCAGAGGTTTTTAAGTGAGATTGAACATAAAAAGCTTACATTTTATAAAAGTCACTCTGGCTGCAGTGTTGATTATTAGTTGTCTGAGAGCAAGACTCTTGGAAGCTGGGAGACCAGTCAGAAATTTAATCTAGATGAGAGATGATACCAACCTAAAATACAGTGAAAATGGGGGGAAAAAGTTTGGAAAAGTAAATTTGAGTTATAATAAAGGAACAATGTGAGAACAAAGTTGTTAGAACAATCTCTGAGCCTCCTCCACGCTGTCACATTTCCACCCCTGTGCTTAGTCTTCTCATAATAGCCATATTTGTAAGAGAAGGCAAATTCCGTTTTTATTAGTTAATATATTTGGCAACTTCTCCTAAGGCACCTGCCAACTCCAGTGTATCTCAGGCTTTTACTCTTGAACTCTGAAACCCGAGAATGCTAAATTAATTCACACTTCTAAGAAGAACATGGATTGAGGCACATTCTATAATACCTATATTTAAACACTTCCCCGAAGTGTGCTATTTTGCATGTGTGAAAATTGCCAACACAACATTCACAAACCCTCTTAACTTGCATCTCCAGCCTTGACGTCCCTGAAGAAGAATAAACTGCCTTCTAAATATAGTTAGCTAAGAGAAAAGATTAGGAAAGGAGGAGTAGAGGAAGGAGTGGAAATGGGGGGAAAGAAAAGAGATTTTTACCACCCACTAGTTTGACTGTTTAGTCAATCTCTTTGTCTCAACAACCTACTTTTAGTGCATGAAAGATGTGGTTACTCTCTGAGATGAGAGTATAATCTCTGCTGGAAGGTATACATAGTCAGCGTGTCTGATTTTCTTAGGAGCTCTACCTTTGGACAAGCAGGAGTTAGCAAGAGGTATATAAAGTCAGTGAGTCTCACACGTGGGAAAATTTTATTTGCCATCTATGCAATGTTCAAATATTAGAAGGATTTATTTTTATTATCCTTTTCTTCAAAGCACTCCATTTTAAATGTCAGTAAGCTTTTCAACAATAAAGATAGATTTCAGCAAATTGCCAGTCAAGGTTTTTCTTTTATTTCCTGGGTGTTTCTTAATAAGTGGACTTATTGTAGCCCAGATGTCTGTCAGTCTAGTGGCCAGCCTTTTCATATCCACGATCATTTTCTCTCATCATATTTCCCAACTACCCTTTACTGCATTTATCTTCTTCTTAAACCATGTGTGACTTTCTATACCAGAAAATTTTTAAGGGAACATCACTTCATTTTGCTTCCAGTAGAAGCCCAGGCACAAAGAGAAATGAGAAAACTCTGGCCCCTGCTTTATTCATAAAACACTTTGCAGAGTGCATTTAGTAATTTGCCATTGTAACCACTGGCACTAAGAGCTTTCAGGGCCGAGTTCTGATGCTGTATTTAGTTCATACTTTGACTGCTCAGCTAAAACTTCCATTTGTATGCATTTATTCTGCTTCACACATTATGTTATCAGTCACTTGCAATACTTCAAAGTCACAGCAGGCTTTTTCTGACACACATTTGTCAGAATGAACTGCCTTGATTGCTATTATTACAGACTACAGTGCCTGAGTAAGGGGAAAAAAAACTTATGTAGTACCAGAATATTGAAACTGCCTAATAAAACAATAGATACAAGAGAATGAAAATAGAATAAATGCATATAAATGGATGCTTTAAAAGGCCAACAAAAGGTAGGATTACAAAATAGACATATAGAACCCAAAAACCCATTCGAAAAAAGGATTGGAAATTTTTTGAAAATGATAAGGGGCTGAATGAGAAAATTCCACTGCCCCAATGTCAGTGAATAAGTGAGTATCACATACTTCCTTTCCAGTAACCAGGGATTTAAGTAGACTCTGCTAATGGATGCTGTCATTGAGAGAAATTTTAGCATGAAATCCCCTACTGAACAACAATAAAAACACATGCTTTGACCAAAAATAATAAAAACTATGAGGAACTAATTAGAAATCCAGATCCTTTATCATTCTTGATAAACTACTGAGCATGTAATCTGAAAGAAGACCTGTGCCCCATTTGGCTGCTCTTTTCTCTACCTTTTGATCTTACCCATACTTCAGAACTGAACACCAGATAAGTACCATAGAAATCCACTTGGGAATCAGGGAATTTCTCTGCCGATAGGGATGGCCCTTCCTTAGGATGCCTCAAATTTCAAGACTTGCATAAAGCATAAGATAAGAAAATTAAATAAGACATAATAATTAGTTTTCAAACCTCTTATCAAAAGTAAATTAATAAAATACAAAAATCTAAAACATTTTTATTAATGCCACAGATCAGTAGAACAGAAAAATCTAAGCTGTGTTGCTCTTGTCTTTGGGGCAATTATATAACTTTATGAATTTGCTTCACTTCATATGTTTCTCAACATATTTTCCTAAAGTAATATTCAAGAAATTATGCTGGACATGAAAAATCTCTAACAGATCCACTGTTTGGAAAATCATTTCTTTTAAAAAAAAAAAAAAAAGAAAGTTATGATGAAGAGTAATTATCAAAACTGGAAGAAATTATAAAGTAAGAAAATTGTAAAAGCCGAAAGATAGGTCATCTACTTGCTTACTCTATTTCTAGAAATAAGATTTAATTCTTTCTAAAGATGTTGTGTTTAATCTGAATGTTATTAAGACCCCAAATTAAGGGTGACTCTTTTATTTCTGTTTGAATCTTTATAACAAAATATTAAAATTACATTTGGAAAACTTTAGGCAGTTTAAATTGTTCTAAATCCCTCATTGTCTCACCTACTCATTGTCTTGGAACTTCTTACAAATATTAATGGCTTTTTGATGCATATTGATTCTTTATGTAACATATGACTAATAGCATAACTATAGATGTACACTCAGAAAAGTCATTACAGTGATATATACACCAATGGGATTCAGAAAGCATTTTTTTAATTTAAAAAATACCTTCATTAGCATAGTTTTCAAATTCGTAAACAAGTTTTATATTAAAAGCAATACCTTGTTGAATATTAAAATGCTGAGATACTTAAAAGAACTCAAAAGTTATGCAATATATATCATAAAAACATTATATATGTATAAATGTATCTTCAGTACATCAAGGCAAGTTTAAAACATTAACAATTTTATTAAAATATCCATTTTATTTGATAATAGTAAAAATAATTGATTCTAGGCATCAATTATTTTTTCTGAGAAAAAAATAATTGTTTACTGGAGTCAGTAGTCATTCTACTAAAGTGTTTCTATTTAATGTATTAGAACAGATAAATGTATTTTGTCTAAGTGGGAACTATTTAAATATTAAATAAATATTTTCAACCTTAATTATATTCCACAGTCTATGGGGGCATTGAAAATAATAAGTACCATAAAGTGTGAAGATTGGGGGACAAGAAAAGCTCTAAAATATATTAGGTAATTTGTTTGTATTAATTAACGTATTTGCTATTTTTGAAAAATTATTGTCAGCTTAGATCTACTACAGATGATTATGTCTGTTACTAAATAAAGTAAATTTAGCCTATTCATCAACATGTAAATACCTATATCAAATAAGACAAATAGGCCGAGCGCGGTGGCTCACGTCTGTAATTCCAGCACTTTGGGAGGCTGAGGCAGACGGATCACGAGGTCAGGAGATCAAGACCATCCTGGCTAACACGGTGAAACCCCGTCTCTACTAAAAATACAAAAAATTAGCCGGGCGTGGTGGCGGGCACCTGTAGTCCCAGCTACTCGGGAGGCTGAGGCAGGAGAATGCCGTGAACCCGGGAGGTGGAGCTTGCAGTGAGCCGAGATAGCGCCACTGCACGACAGCCTGGGCGACAGAGCGAGACTCTGCCTCAAAAAAAAAAAAAAACAAAAACAAATAATTCCAGCTGTCATTTCAATTGAATTTTCCATAAGAGGTTCAATTTTTTCTTGGGACTTTTTAACAGTATCCACAATTTCAGACAAGCTCACATGAGTTTGTTTTTTCAGGTAGTTTTAACAGTGTGATAAGATGGTTTACTGCCCTAGAGGGAAAAGGTGTCAATGTGTTATCAGTTGGTATGTTCTGGGCCTGTGGTATGTATAGAAAGTCTGGCATTTTAGTAACTCTACCTAGGATAATATACATTGATAACATCTATTTAAGAATAAGAAATTCATTAGCTAGCCCTACCTTCAGATGATATTTTATTCATATTCTTATTTCTTTTCACACAGTATTTCTTCATAAATCTCTGCTTCTACTTCTTAGATATTTGTATATTTGTAGAAACTCACTTTATCTTAATAATTATAATACTTTAATGTATTTAGAATATTGTATATCATATGTAATACTTAGGATACTGTACATATTTTAACAAATAAGGAGTGAACACTGAAATTAAACTGTAGATTGACTAAATGACTTTGAACCACTGTGATAGAGCTTCGGAGATACAGAGGAGCTCACACCAAATCCTAAAATTTTTCTCTACGTTAAATACTCTATCATGGAACTATTTGATTTGATGGGACATAAATCTTTTTATCATAATGTCATCCTGGATAAAAACATGCACACATGCACACACATAAAAACAAGCAAACAAAAAACCAAGTAATACTACACTCTTTGATTCATACCTGTGCACCAAAGGCTCAAGCGTAGATTTAGGGGGAAAAAAAAAAACAAAAAACTGATCCCTCTACTTCCAGTCACTTCTGCCCCAACTTCAAAGAACTCAAACTCAAACCACTAGTTCTATTTGTTCGTTTGTTTTCTGTGGCTGAGTTCTTACTCAAAATGTTCTACTTAAGCATCTCCTTGGGGGACTGTCTCCAAGCTACATTGAGGACAGAGTCTATAGCTAGATTGCCTAAGGTACAAATTTCTTGTAGAACCCAATACAGCTGCCAATTTACTTTTGAGGGCAATCAAGATGTTCATTAGTAATTGAGTTGAAGCAGAGAGGAACTTCATTTGTACTGAGTCAGTGACCTGGATCGTTTTCAGAATGAGTGTTGAGCTGAAATGGACCATTCATTTCTACTTCCATTGGGATCCTGTTCAAAAAGGTTATTGCTCTTACCTTCTTCCAACAACAGTGATAGGAATTTTCAGAAGCAAAAAACAAGGTTTTATGTTTGCCACTTGTATCTTAGGGCAACATTTATAATAATGGGATTTTTAATCAATCTTAGAGCATAAAATAAACCCTATCATTTTAGACTGACCTGTTGGACTAATTTCAATGACTTTAGCTGGTAGGTAATTGAAATAGGATGACAGTACACTGGGGTGAATAAGAGGTTTCAAAAATAGACAAAGATAACAATTAAACAGACATATTTGGAGCATCAACAGAAGTTAGTATAAAATTACAGGAATTTTAGAAATTAATAAAGAGGTCTTATTTATTTAATATTGAAATAATACCATTTAAATAATTTTAATAGCAAAGGTCAATATAAGGCATGCTATCACCAAGCACTATTCTAAGAGCTTTATATACCTCTTGTTACTTGCAACTACCGTGTTTTACAAATAAAAAAAACTGGAGATTACAGAGGTTAAGTGACTTAAGTAGCTTACCCAAGATCACAAGAGCAGTATATAATGGAGTTGGAGTTCAAACCCTTATAGAGTGGCTCCAGAGTCCATGCTCTCATCCCCTCTACTATTACCAGTCTCAATGACTGGCAAAATAAGCCATCAGCATTATATTGCCTTCAGATTCTGAGTAGTTCTCTAGAGAATGAATGAGTCAAAAAGGATGAGGATGCTTGGCTGAATAGTTTTGCCCCCATTATTAGAGGGTAAGAGCAATTTTAGAATTTCATAGTGTTCAATCTCCAGCGAATAGTTTTTATATAGGGAAACTGAACGAAGCAACTGAAAAAACTATTTTTACTCAAAATTTGTGCAAGAACTTGAGAGCACATGTTAACAAACCTTTGTAATCAGTTAGCAGAGCATGGCCCAAAGGATAAGTTTTTCTCCACACTTCTGGGGAGACTCCAGGGCCCTGGAGCAAGCATTTGAACGGAGGCCTAGGACTTAAGGGCAGAGCCAGCCCAGTAGCAGCAGCAGCCCTGTCACCAGGAAGACAGTCTATCGTAGCAATTTAGCAGCAGTGGCAGCAACAGCTAAGTTAAGGAGGCATGTTTACCAGGCTTCCAAGTTTTGAAAGGTCTTAGAATCAGGCAAAAAAAAAAAGTGCCAAAAACTGGAAGTAAAAGGGCCATATGACATCTCAAAGTCCAGAAGTGCATGTAAAATGTGCACAGGTGATTCCCAGAATTAATTGAAAGGAAATTTACAGAGTCTGGAGGTCTCACACTTATGGGTGCATATGGACCAGATGAATACTGCTTGTTTATAAAGTTGTCGTCACACCTGGCTCCATTGTGGGTATAGGCTGAGAGACACAGATTATATATTCACCAATGAATTACTAGTATTCTTCCCCATACATCTTTTGGTTATGTTCATCATATCATATTTAACTTAAAAAAATGTGTTAAAATTCAATTTGACAAATAAAAAGTTCTGAAATTAAAAGAGAAAATTTTAATTTGATAGATGTCAGGTCTTAAGAAGGGATGATGAATGGAAGGTTATATTCCCTTTTTTAGACTTTTTAGATTTTGCATTCTGCCATAAATTTCCCTGCAGTGAATGATTGGCAGACTACAATAAGACATCAGGAAGAAGAGATATAATGAAGGTTTAATAGGCAGATTGCAGACCCAAACATAGCTGAGTCATCAGTGGGAATTTCCATTGGTTTCTCAGTCTCTTTTAAATATTAAATTAAGCTTCACTGTTAAGAGGACTCAGTACTGAAGATGGGAGACCTAGTTCTTAAAGCGAAAATCTCATCAAGATATAAGATCTGACCCTTTTGTATTATATCATTTTCAATTAAGGTTTTAATGCCCTCTTTTCATAATGGAATCTCTAATTTACTTTAAAAAATTGCTTTCATATGACTCATTATTTTACATGAATACCAGCATTGGTATGATAATAGTGTCAAAAATAAAGCACTATTAGTGATTTTTTTTTTCTGATGCAGGGTTGGAGGCTTTTCTAAAAAAATTTTTTTATAAAAGAAGACTTAAATAATTAGAGTTGAATTTAAGAACATTATCCATATGAATTATTTCTAACAAAGAATATCTGCATGTGAAACGTGGGGGGTATCCTGTATTTCTAGCTACATTTACTCAGTGTTTTAATGTCATTTAAAATGCTATCTCAGTCAAAACAGCTCCTATACATGTAAAATTATGGTTATTTCTCAAATTATACCATTTTAAAGTGAAACCACATTGAAATGATATTATTTTGATATGCCAGTAGATACATGTAGTCACCCAAAGAAGTTTTATATTACAGGTGCTTGAAGTCAGAAAAAGGAGCCTTTTTTATAATTTCATAATGAGAAAAAAAGGAAGTCAGAGAGGTACGATTTAATTCAAATACACATTTGTGTATTAGAAATGATTATGGAGTAAATGCCTTATCTTATTATTTTGATTGAATCTTCTGTCAAGAAATATGAGAAATACTCTCTATCAAATGGAGCAGTAGTCGTGTATCTGCCTCCCTCCCCCACAACATGTGAGTAAAAGTTTAAAAATATATTTTAAGAATCAAAGTTTAAAATTATAAATATGTCAAAAATTGTGACAGTCTGAGATCTTATATGACTTGCAATCTACCAAGTTAGCCTGCCACAGTTTCATAGATGCTAACAGAAGACTCAAGACTCCTGGGTCAGAAACAAGAGTTTATTATGCATAGCACAGGCAGCATGAGCCTTATGTTTTCACCAGTTCCCCTTGTCTCCAGAGCCCATGCAGATAATACAAAGACAGGCCCAGATGGATCCTGCTCACAGAGGGCATTTAGAAAGCCCCCAGTCTTACACTGAGACTGTTAGAAAACCTGCCCAAACACTGCCCCAGAGGGAGATATTATCTCTCTTATCCACAGGGGGGAAAAAAAAGCAAAAAACTGACCTCGCACCTGAAGAAAGGTACTACTATCTCCCAAGTGTGTTGGCTATACAAACATCCTTGAAAAGAGTCCAGGATGAAAGTTGTCCCCAGATATGCAGAAATGAAATGGAGAATTGCATCCCAACAAAATGTAGTAGTCAATCCTTATTATTCACGATTCTGCATCTGAGAATTGGCTTACTCACTGAAAGTAATTTGTAACCTCCAAATCAGTTCTTGCATTGTTTTCATGGTCATTTGCAGAAATGCACAGAGTGGTGAAAATTTGAGTTGCTCGATGCTTAAGTTTCCAGCTGAGGTCAAACAAGGTGATATTCTATCATCTTGTTTTAGCTCTCATGCAGTAAACAAGTATCCTTTTTTCAGTGTCATGTTTTTTGCATTTTTGTGCTTTCTTTAGTTGGTGACTTTGCTTTTTAAAATGACACTGAACAGTGCTGAAGTGCTGTCTGATACTCCTAAGTGCAAGAAGGCTGTGGTGTGTCTTATAGAGAAAATATGTGTGTTCAATAAGCTCATTCACACTTGAGTTATAGTGCTGTTGCCATGAGCTTAATGTTTGTGCATCCACAATATATATTAAATAAGCCTTCTATAAACAGAAACATGCATAAAACAAGTTTACGGGTTAATCTGTTGATGAAAATGTAGTGACCGAAGCCTCACAGAAACCTAACCCTGAATTTCTTGTAGGAACAATGATTGAATATCAGTGAATTCAGTGTTTGCAGTGATTTTATGGAATATCACTACCATGAATAATGATAATCAGCTGTGTAGTCAGCACAAATGGCAGCACCCTTGCTTCCACTCTGGCTCTCTTACAGTGTCATCAACAAAACAACAAGAGTGGTTCTTATTATATAAACCGTAAGTGAGATCATGGCTCGGTTCTCCTCAGAGCTCTCCAGTGATTTTCCCTCTAACTCAGAATCAAAGGCAAAGTTATCCCAATGGTCCTACAGCATGTGGGCTCCCCGCCTTGCCAGCTCTTTCCCTGTGGCTCCTGACATCACTTCTTCCATTCTCCCCAACCCTTGCTCATTCTGTTCCAGCTACCTGGCTTCCTTGAGGTTTATAGAACATCCCAGGCAGCTTCCTGCCTCAAGACCTCCTTACTTACTTCTGCCTAAAAAGCTCTTGGATTTTTTTTTTTTCCAAATATCTAAATGGCTTACTCCTGCATTGCTTTCGGGTGTTTGCTAAAATGTCACCTTCTCACTGCGGCCGTCACTGACCAACCTACTTAAAGGCACACGCCCATCCCTGCCAACTCTGGTTCTCTTCATCCCTCTTTCTGCTTTGTTGTTCTCCATGGCACCACCACCACCTGGCACACTATAAATATTATGTTTACCTGTGTCCTTCCCATAATATGCAGAAATATTATGCAAATATTATGCAAACAATAGTCTGTTTTATTCATTGTGGTATGCCCAGTACCTAAAACAGTGCCTAAAAGTTTTTGAAATTTTCAGTGACTATTTTTTGCAATAGAGTAAGCTCTATCTTGATCTGCTTCTAAAGACAGCACCTGAGAACATTTCTCTGAAACATAAATAAACATAGAGACACAGCTCAAAACTCTTGATCAGACTCAGTAAAGCTAGAAAGCTAATTGGAAAAAGGTAGCAGGGTGTTTTCAAGCTGTCTTGAAAAGAGATGAGTGGTGAATCTCTTCATTTTTAAATTGGGAGCAATGTTTGTAGTAGCATGAGAGTTTATATTAGGCTATCAAAATAAAAAAATGACTTAAACCCTATTAACTCAGAAAAATGTTGTCTCCGTAATTTCTGTGTCTAATAGTACCAGATCAAACTAATCCCTCATGAAGAAGAGTGCTTTTCCTTGAGAAAACAAAACAATTAGATTCTAGCTAAACTGCCCACAAAACATGAAATGTTTCATTTAACTAAGTGAGAAGACATAGCTTGTTTAAATCCTAAATAAAGAAGCAGTCTCCATTAATGGAAGGCAAGTCCCTTACAAGCATGTTTCTCTCTGCACCTAAACAGGTATCAAGCGAACTCATTGTGCTTCCTCATATTGCCACAGAGAGACACAGATAAATGGAACAAATGCCAGGCAAACTTTGAAACGGTTTGATTTGATGTTAACTCTAATTCTGAGTTTTACCATCAGTGGTTCTCTCATGCTATCATAACCCAAATTTCTCTAGGCCTCGCCAATTGAGGAATGCAAACAAGGCCATATCATCATCAATGAGAACTTCAAATTCACTGCTTCATGTCCCACAGCAGAACATAGTGCCTACAGCCTCCCTTCAGTAATTCATACAGTTATGGAGGTATTTTGAGTGCTCATGAAGAGTCCTCTTAAGATTTCTCATCTACTAATGTGTCCCCCAAAACCATTTGAGAGTCACATTTTGGCTGCCCAGGCTCAACCATAACAATGCACAGCCATACCAACGGTGCGAACCTTTGGGAGCTGAAGCAGAGCCAGTTTCCCCACAGTACTCACTGTGTGTCCAAAATACATATGTATGTATTATGTGTATGTATGTGTGTGTGTCTGTGTGTGTTTGTGTATAAATAGAATATGACCCCAGAGTAAGAGGGTTACTGTAATATGAAGGAGGTAGCGGACAGTGTAGGCTGTAAGGATCAGGCAGTGCTTCATGATGGAAGGAGCATTTACGTAAACCTCAGTCTATGGGCCAGATATACATATCATCAGTGTTATTATGGAATTTATGGCTAGAAAAACGTTTCTTCCAGTTTTTCTGATTCCTATATTTCAAGAAGGCCATCTCTAAAACTTTGAGTGTATTAGTGAATTCACATGAAAAACTTATCATATAAAAAGTAGTTACCCAGGGTATCTCAGTGAGAAAATGTGGGAGATTGCTTTAGTGTATGCTATGTGGGATCATCTTTCTCATACATCACCTGGCTTAAACATTATTTTTTTCAAACGTATTCGGCTTTTATGGAACCTGGATTCTAGTGCTACAAAGGACAATATAAGATAAGGGAGAAAATGAGTGGGATGAGTTGTGGATCAGGACTTAATAATGTATATACAGTGGTCAAGGATAAACTCTCTAATATGTGAGCAGAAACCTGAACAGGTGAAGGAGCAAGCCATGCAGATGCCTGCAAAAGAGCATTTCACACAAAGGGAACAGCAGTGCAAAGGCCCTGAGGTAGAAGCATGATTTCATACTCAAGGAACAGTAAGCAGGCAGAGAGCAGAGAGGGAGGGTCACAGGAGTGGAAGTCAAAGAGGTGGCCCAGGGCCAGATCATTTACAACTTTAATAGCCAGTGCCAGGGCTTTGCTTTAGAATAAGTAGGAAGGCACTACAAAGTTTTGAGCAGAGAAATGGTGCTATCTGAATGAAGGTTTAAAAGGATCACAGCAGATGCTCTGTTATGGTAAACTGTAGTGGACAAAGTGGAAGCAGGCAGTTTCATGTGATATATGGCAATGACTTGGACCATAAGGGCAGCAATGTGAAGTATGTGAAGTGGTCTGATTCTGAATAGCTGAGACAGAATTTGCTAACATGTTGGATGTGGAGTCTGAAAGAGAAGAGCCAAGTATGACTCCAAGTTTCTTGGTTTGAACAACTAGAAGGGTAGAGTTGTCATCTAATGAGATAAGAGGCCTACAGGAAGAATATTTTGGGGTGGGTAGGGACATGAAAATTGGGAGATCAATTCTGGACGTGGGACGTTTGAAGCTGTGGAGTATACATAATTTCAGCTGGACCTGCCTTTGCTTTGCAGCTTATTAGCTATGAGATCTTGGGCATTAACTCAGCACTTCTGAGACTCAACTTTCTTATCTGTATTATGAGGATGATAGAACCTAATGTGTAAGTTAGAGTTGTGAGAATTCAACAAAAGAAGAGGTATAATGTACCTAAAACACAGATTTTAAGAGAAAGTAAAATGAAACAAAATCAAGTATAAGTAAGTGATTAATAATTTGTGTTTATCAAAATCATCATGACAGTAGGTGTGGGGTTTCTTATAACAGTAGAAGAATTACTTTTAGGAAAATTTCTATGACTGTGTTTTAATGAAATGAATTCTAATTAAACACTTAAGAAAGGGGATCGCCATTGCATACCATCCAGTTTCAACTTGTCTTTTATTTTTAATTCCTTTTCTGGGTTTACTATGATCAGTATTCTCTGCTCTTCCATAGGTATGTCAGTTGTTTTCTCATCACTTGGCAAGAAAGCTAAATCTTCAGTCAGTTTGGTAGAGATTTCTGTACAAAGCAATAAATGCACTCTTGGCTTTATTCCTTTGCAATTTATATAGTCCCTCAGATGGTCAAGTTATCAAGATATTATTCTGATGTATTTGTCTCATGTTGTTCTCCAAAATTACTAATTCATACTCTTCTTCCTTAAACCTCTTGTTTACTGTTAAAGTTTTGTTTTATGTGGGGTAGTGTTTTTACTTCATTCATCCTGCCTACTTGTTGAAAGTAGGCATTCAGCTCATTTTAAGATGTGACTTTTATATGCATTTGTCTTCCATTCTCTTTACAAACCTGGTTCACACAAAACAGTCAAAACTGCTTCACTTCCAGTGTGCTCCATCACCTCAAAATCTGCTATTTTGTTTGTACACTTCGCACCTGAGTTAGGTGCTGATGATGTACTTTAAAAGCCAATTTTGACTGCTCTAAATGCTATAAGTTGACATTCATTAAGTTGCTTGGATATACCAAATTTTCCGTATCTTCTTAGAAGTCTCTCCTCTTAAATTTCCGGCTTCATTTGCCATGATGGTTACATTTGTTCTACCTAACACCCTTTGTTTGTGTTACATTCTATGTTCCTGAACAGAAAAACCCTGACATGTCACTGTGTGTTTTACTATTTATACTTCCTTCCTGAAATATCTCTTTCCCTCACTCATATGAAACTTTACTCAGTTTTCAAGATTTGGTTCTAATATTACGTCTTCCTGGAAGTCATTTCATTCTGCATTTATTCATCCCCACTTTTCTTATCAGAATCGGTTGAGTAGTAGAGCACTTATATGCATATCTTCAACTGACCACAAGCCCCTGAAGGGAAGGTACAATAACTGGTTTAGGTTTTATTTCCCAAAATGTCTTGAATGTAATAGATGATCAGTAAATGTCTATTGAAATAGTATGCTTCTTTTAAAAGTATGATCTTTTAGTTTTTATCTGCTATGTCTTCATTGTCAGCACTGTTCTGGCATAACAATCCATGCTAGTTTTATTGTGCTAAACACAATTTTATTAATTCAACAAATTTGAGCACCTTATATATTATATATAAGCACCTTTTATTGAATTTGGTCCTGAGAATGCAGCATGTGCATAATCCCTTCCCTAGAGGAACTCACAAAATGAAAGAAAAAACTGGCAAGTAAATAATATTCTATATGATTAATGCTACGGTAGTGATATTTTTCAGAGAGGTATTTAAGCATCTAAAGAGTTTCAGAGGAAGATGGGGTTTGGCATGTCATTATGTTAGATTTGGGCGGTTTGAAGAGTGCAATAATTATTATAAGCACCTGGAACAGTGCCTTCCTGTGGAAGCCATTCAATAAACACTGTTGAATTAATTACATGGTGGCACTTAGAATGTAGGTTCAGAGGACAGTAAGAGGATATAGCTAAAGGTAAGGCACTTTAAGTGGATCATGGTGTTGATATGGTTTTTCTGCTTTATTGTTGACCTAAGCTTTCAGTCACTTATATCCTCATTTGAGAAGTCCCTGGATCTTACATGAATATGAAAATGAAAAAATAAGACTAAGTGGCTTCTCAGATAATTAGGATGAATTCACAACAACAGTTCCCAGAATCTTCCTTAAGAAAGACACAACTACTTTAGAAAATGAACCTACAACATTAATGTAAGAAAGAAGGAAAAAACAAAATATTTATAAAATTCTTTTTAAATATTACAACACTCCTTCAAATGATTGTCAAATTTCAGGTTGGTATCGGGTGCTCTAATTTTATTTGTAATGAAACAGAACCTTTTTATTTATCAGTCAGTAATTATTAATTGTACAAACATCTATTGAAAACATACTATGTGATGACTTCTTTACTAGGATCTAGAGATAAAAAGACAAATAAATTGGCTTTTGCCTTCACTTAGCATATTCCAACTGATTGAAAAGAGAAATAAATAAGACAATTCAGTATATCACAGTTAGAGTTAAGTCAGAGGTGTGCATGGATTTTTGAGAACAGAAAAGAGGATCTAAACTAGACTGGGAAACAAAAGGGGAGGCTTTTTGAAAGAAATGGTGTGCTTAAATGGGGTGATTTTAAAGGACAAAGACAGACTAGCATGGCATAACTACTAGGTAGAAGAATCCTCTAACCAAGTACATCCAGGTATCCAATATATCTGTTAGATTCTCTCTCTCTCTCTTTTTTTTTTCCAAAAATCCGTGCTCTTCATGGCCTTAGTGATAACCAGGAGGTACCACCTATGGAGAAGACTTATCTTTACTGCCTTTGAAGAAGCATAATTCTACCATGAAGTGTCATTGATGGGCTTAAATTATCAAAAGAGAGGTCTACAGATGGGTTTCATGGAGAGCAGTGGCTTCAGTTGTCAAGAGTCCCAGGATATACCATCCTGTCTGTCACCAAGATGCTAAAAATATATCACTGTTACTTCCATTTGCTGAAAATGAAAGTAGCACTCTTTACCAAAGTTTAGATGAACATACTGATTAATATTTTAGCCATAAGATTTATAAAGTAACATCCCCATATAAATATTATAAGAGCTTTTATCCTGTGAAAAAGATGAGATCAAGGAACTGGATTTATTAAGCCACATAACGATTTTTTCTTTTGTTCAAATTCACCATGTGAAACAAGATTTAACATAATGCAGTGTAGGATCAGTATAGTGCCTTGAGATGGACTCCAAATATTTCTAATAAGAAATTTAAAAGAAGTGGCATATTATGGAACTAGTATTTCTTTTCAAGATTATCAAATGTAATGATGTTTTTCACCTTTACTATATTTAAGATGTTTCTGTAAACTTTGAGTGGTTAAAAGACTAGCATTTTTCTCCTTATCTTCATACAAACCTGAGACACAATGACTTGTTATGCATTAGCTATGGCCAACAATAGCTTAGTAATGTTTTAGTTTTCTGTTACTGTCTGATAATTTTTATAATTTTTTTATATACCTAAAGCTTTTCACTCAAGCATTACACATTTCTCTGTCTTTATAAACAGAGTATTTTAATCCCAAATAATCACTATGAAAAAGCATTATTTTAATGTGCTTTAAGACTATGATACCATGAGAGATTACTGAAATGTACATAACCATTTTCTCCTACACTCAATGAACTTTGAGTTCTGTTATCTGATTTTCATAGTTTTTCTCTTTTTTTTTTTTGCATTCAGACTGTTTGCCCTTACTTTTTATAATTCCTATTGCTAACTCCCCTTTCAACATTTCCATCTGTAATATGCTATTTCAAATGCAATTTATTTCAGCAAATATGCATTGAGGTTATACAATGTGTTAGTCACTGTACTAAATGCTAGGGATTCAGAGATAAATGAAACATGGTCTTAGCCTTCAAAGAGTTGTCAGGTGAGAAAGAAGTAGAGATATAAACAAGTAATTACAATTTGTGTGTGCTAACTGCAATTATTAGGATTTTATTCTCCAGAAAATGTGGCTTGTGTTCCTGGATTTTGGCAAAGTAGGATGGGCCAGGACAGGACTTAAAAGGGCTCAGCATCAATGGATAATGGAAGAATTTAAAGCAGAGAGTTTTGAAGTAGATCTTAAAGGTGCATGGGAGTGAATTTCCTGTGGAGAAAGATATGTGCTATAAAATTTAACAAATATTTTGTAAAAAATGTGTCTAAAGTAAGAACAAATTACTCACAGTTAGACTGAAGATACTATCCCAGTTATGAGCTTTGGATAGTTACTTCGTGGCATCAGTTTTGACCATTTGGGGTTTTATTTTGCTAACATTATGTTTTATAGTAGGTACAAAATAGTTTGGCATGCTCAGTAAGTGATATCTCATGAGTGAAATGTTGACGCATTTACTATGAGAATTTGTAATATGAGACTGCATTTTATTATAGTACATCAGGTTTTATTGACACTACCTTTCCACTATCAGTATTTTCTAATGAGAAAATAATTCAAAAATAGTATTAGACATACAGAAAGCCTCTGAGTTAATGTGGGGTCATGTTTCTAAATATACTTTCTATATGAGACAATTTGTGTTTATGATGGAATTGCGTGTCCTTACCTTATAATCATGCATAGAAAATATGTCCCTAGGCATTAAATAATCAACCTTCAAGAAATTTCTGGTGGCAAACGTATGTGTTACCTTTTCATATAAATACCTTTTCATAAAATACCATTCTTAGCATAATGCACAGTACAAAAATATATATTGGCCATTTTATTATTATTATCATTTAAAATGATATGCTACCAGACTTATTTTGGAACCCTGCTGAAATTCCTACATGGATAGAAAAAAAAATTAGTGATATACTGAAGTTAACTAATGTCAGTAAAGCGAAAAACTAATGAAACTCACTGTAATGTATTCAGTCTTTGAACTATCTGAATTTCAATTTAACCTCAAGATTAGACTTTGTATGTGTCTCCCCATTCCCTTGCATAATATTCACGTAACACACTCCAAACACATATCTTTTATTTCATGTAGCAATTTTCAAAGAGATGGATCGGGGAACTGCACATCAGTTTCTCCAGATAGTATATATGTACAGTTTGAAAAAGTCAGTCCTCAAAATTTTTCTTTCTACTCTACATTACTCTCACTGGGCTCCAACCCACCCTGCACCTTGTCTCTCACACATGAATACAAGAAAAATCATTGCTACAAAATTTGAAGATGATCTGGACCTGGACATTTTACAGAGCACCACTTGCTAATCAGCTTTTGTGGCTGTTTTAAAATTCCAATGCTATATCCAAATACCTAACTTCTAACAGTATAACTTCTCGATGAACTTCCCAGGATGAATTAGTGGCAAAATGTGACCCTAGGGATTATGTATGTGTAGGAGCATATAAAGTCTACACATAGAAACTAGTAAAGTATGGCAAAAATGATAATTTTTCACTTTTACAGCAGTTATATCTTAAAGGATTCTTTCTTTGCACTAGGTACAGTTTAGAGCAATTGTTTATTGGAACGAATAATAATATGGTTTTTTACATCTTTTCATTCGTGTCTGTTCATGTCAAAGATCATTTCTATGCACCCTGAAACTCAAGGTGCAGTAAGCTAAACTTAAGAAAACTGAAATCCTGTAATAAATTTATATCTCTTGGGATATAATTGCTTCCTATCCAATAACAAAGACCCAAGAGAAAGAAGCAAAAGTTATATTTTTTTCTAATATACTGATAAAGAGAATAGCAACCATGACCAAATAGAAATCATCACCAAAGCCTATTCACATCTCATACAAGATCTTGACATTTTAACTTGGATTTATAAGCCTAGATTTAGATATACCTACATCAATGATTTATCAAAACAAAACTTTGAATGTCTCGAAGCTGAATTACTTGCCTATGGAATAAATGGGCTACATTGATACTTTCACACAATGTTTAGAGGGGTCCTAGGGTGCATCAGTGTCTGTCCCTAGAGGTAAGGGGAAGGCTGACTACTTTGAGTTCTAGGCAAGTAGCCTAGGCATTTCATCCCCTTGTTTCTTCCAAAACAAATCTAGTTGTCTTTGTTAGTGACATGGTTGTTTTCCACATAGATTTATTTTTAAAAAGAACCCACTACTAATCTCATTTGAAAATCACTGAGTCCATCCAGTGGGACCATGCCACAAGAGCAAACACTGTAAACAAATTAGCAAGAATCTGATTCTTTCGGGAAGACCAGACTTTGATGAAGGCAGCCCAGTGTGCGTTTGCTTTATGATCAAACATTCTATATGTGTACATAGGACTATATCAGTATCAGGTTCTGAGATGGGTCAATAAGACAGGAATAGTTAGTTTGGGTTTGTTTCTACTTTTGCCATAGAAACGTGGGGAGGGGGAATCAAAGTAGCTAAGCAATACACCCCAAATTTGAAACTGTCCTATTTTAATAGAGAAGATCCTAAGACTACTGGAAAAGGGTCTGACAGAACCAGTTTCAGAGTGCCTCGTCATGTTTCGCTGTGGCAGAAAGCACTCTGAGCAGAGTGACGTGCTAGAATACTATGCACTAAAGAGAAGAGTTTGATGCAAACTTTCGACCTAGGCCCTTGGTGTAAATGGAGGGATTTCCCTTAATCATTTCAGCCTGAGAAAGTTAAGTAAGTGTTACCCAAAAGGGTTTTTTCCCCATTTTGAGCATTCAAAAGTCTTGGGACATGAGCACTGCATTGACTGTCTGGTATAGAAGCCTATTGCAAACTTGATCAGCCCCTGCCCAGGTACAATGGAAGGGATCCCACACTGGGAGTACCTGGGTGTGAGCTCTGTCACTGCTTTATACTAATTGTGAGGCCTTGGTATATCATTTAGCCCCTCTACAACTCAGTTTCCCCATCTATAAAATTACGGTGATAATTTCTATCTACCTCACAGGGATGTTTGTCAAAAGACAATGAGATTAGAAACATGAAAGTTAAATGTAAGTAGAACAACACTATATATATTATCGCTTATTAAAATGAACCAGGTTGGGCGCAGTGGCTCACACGTGTAATCCCAAAACTTTGGGAGACTGAGGTGGGTGGATCATTTGAGGTCAGGAGTTCAAGACTGGCCTGACCAATATGCTGAAACCCTGTCTCTACCAAAAATACAAAAAAAAAAATTTTGCCAGGCATGGTGGCATATGACTGTAGTCCCAGATACTTGGAGGCTGAGGCAGGAGAATTGCCTGAACCCAGGAGGCAGAGGTTGCAGTGAGCCAACATCCCGCCACTGCACTCCAGCCTGGGTGACAGAGCAAGACTCTGTCTCAAAAAATAATAATGATAAAATTAAAAAATATAATAAACCAGAGCATTCTTAAACACAAGCAACGAAGACATCTGTTCTACATCCTGCTCTTTCAAGTCCCCTTTCTGACCTTCTTTTTGCTGCTCCCCTCACTACCAGTTGAGGAGTTTATAGAGTCAAGGGGATAGCTCCAGCAGGAGCCTGTGCCCCTCTTCTAGATCATTCCCCAGGTGTCCAGACCCCATAATTCCCTGCTCAAACTCCCCTGACCCCATTTTCTGGGCCAATGGATCACTTGTCCCCATTACATTCTCCAAGGGGGAACCCCCACCGCAGATGTAACTCCATACATCCAAGGGTGGCCAAGGGAATAGCTGTTTGTGGGGGTGTCGATGGAGTGTGGACATGTACAGCATGTCACGTGCATGTGGGCAAGAACCCCCATGGGCAGAAAAGAGCTAAAAGTGGAAAGAAAAGGATATCATGCAGCTACAATTCAAAAATGTATTTTACTTTAAAATTTGATAGTTTGACTTATAACTTAAATATTTAGAAACGTGGCATGCCGGCTTCCATTTGTACTTTCACCCTGTGCTACACAAATATTAACTGTTTCACATTTGCCATCATTGATCATTCTGTGCAATTATAATTTATTCCCACAATTTTTTCTAATTTTAGGACTAATTGTTGTTAAATATTTTACCCTAGAGAGGAAAATATACTTTTGTCTGAGCAAAATCCCAACCATTTCTTCATGATTATGCCACCTGCTTTGTTTTTGCTTATACCACAGCCATCTAACCAATTTGTAGATATCCTATCTTTTATACCAGGACAGTGTTGCCTGGTGGGCACAATCCTCTTCTCACATCAGTTTGGAAAATAAAAACATTATAATCTCTTTTTTTCCTTTGGTATCCAAAGATAAGCCCTTTAAAAAAGTTGAATGTAAAAGGATGATAAGGAGATTACATAGTTTAAGCTTTATACTCAAAATCATTTTATATTGAATCTCTGTAATGATTTTGTGTAATATCTTTAAATAGCATAGAATACTATTTATCAGCAGTAGAACCAATTTAAATTACTTTCAGCCCTGATGAGAAATGGGAAGAGACTGAAGTACACTACACATTGGCATTTGTACAGTTGGCAGCTGGGCAAATAGCAGCAACATCCACCTACTTATATTAATTATCTAGGTTATTACAGTAGAGATTAAACAGAGCAGGTAAGTCAGGTAATCAGCTTCTTTATAAAAATTGAGACTACCCTTTTTATTCTTCACTGCTTCCCTAAATCAGGAAGCACTTTATGTATTACAAGCATCTAAAGAAAGTGGAAAAATCTACTGTAAACATTTTATGTTTTAAAAAAATTATTTGAATTTTTCATCTTTGATTTAAAAGATTGTATCAAAACTTTAAATATCTTCCCATCTCAGTGCAAAATAATGCAAAAAAGGACAATTATTGCCATGGCCTACATTTGTACAGGGCCTTTTTCTTCCAATATTTTCCTTTTATATCTATTTTCTCATGTTTGCATCACGACAATCTTACATGTTAAAAAATGTAACACAAACATCTTACAATCACTTTTTTTCACAAGACATTATTTTTCTTTTATTCATCATTTATTGACAATTGAAACATTCCAAATGATTCTAATGAATGTAGACAGATCTTTCCTTGTCCTAATCCCTAAGCTGTCCTTTAAACAAGAGCCAGACATACATGAAACAAGCCATTGACTTTCGATTGAAAATAACCTTAGACATTCTAATCTTTTATTAAGCACTGTCCCCAGGGGTTGCAAACTCAAATGCCTTCAAGGAGTGACAGTTAACAAAACTTATGATGCGCACCATAAATCAAACTTGATGTGTGATCATACTTCACATTTGCTTGGTTAGTTACATTGATTTTCAAACTCTCTGGGTAGTATGTTCCTCTCAGAGCACCAACTAGTGACCCCGCCCTCTCTAGTTCCCTCTTTTCTCCTTCACCTCCTTCTTCAACCCTGCTTTTTTTTTTTCAGACTCATGACTTTTGTCTTTATCTTCTTTTCTTGACCCCCACATTGCTCCTTTGACTCGTGGCATATATGGCTTCTTCTGTTTTGAAGCTTTGGCTCTATCTTTCAGACAGTTTGCAAGTGCCCTCTGGCTACATCCTGTCATTGCTGCTAGGTGTTATACTCTGAAGTATAAAGTCAAAACAAATTATATCTACCTTAACTCTGGGCACTTCTGGTGGGTCTGCCCTGTGCCCCAGGTTCCTGTCCACTAATACTCGTGAGCGTGAGATAAGATCATCATTCTAGTTAAAAATCCATCACTACTATAAGTATTCAAGTTCATTTTTGGTTAATTATATTGAAGTGCCAGTCCATGTTTGAGTGCTGTATTTTAATATATAGCTGTCAGGTACAATGCTGTGCAGTCTCTAGAATTAATCTATTATTTTCTTTAAAATAAATAAAAATAATGGGCACTAAATTTGTGTTTCAGACTTCAAACCCTCCTTCTGTAATCAATGATCAGTGTGAATGTATAAGCACTCATTAACATTTCATTCCCTGTTTTGATTTAAATTTTAACTCTCCCATTATGAATAATAAACAGAGTGTCTGATCACATTTGACCTTTTGAGGCATAATGGTGCTTTTTTTTTTATTTCTTTAAATATCATAAGGCCCAATAGGTCACTTCCCTGTTAACTTTTCTTACATAAGAAATTTAATTATTTTAAGAGAAAAATCCAAATAATATCTCAGTAATCTTTTAAGAAATAAATATATTTTCTTTATTGCCAACAGAACATCTAAAAAGTAGACATTAAAAAAATGCGTTTGAAATTTGTTTGATTTTTCAACTGTACATTAAGTATATCTGCTATATAATGAAAGCTTTTTTCCTCCCCAAAGATTCTCAAAAAATGTGTTCCAGAAATACAGATAAATAAGTAAATGGATGGAAGAGGGGGGTATATTTCTATCAATTTATCATTATGTTTATTATTTCACATAAGACTTATCAAAGATATTCTTTGGTTATCTTTGATAAGTCTTGATTATAAGCCAATTATGACCAACTAAAAAGGGTCCTATATATGTAAAATATAACTAACAAAGTCAAATAAATTTATGATTAATTCATCAGCTGTTTAAAACATCTCACAAATAACGTGAACCTGTCATATGTTGCGTGTGTGTGTGTGTGTGTGTGTGTGTGCATTTCTCCCTTACATCTCAAAGGCAATAAATTGGTTACAAAAAGAAATGAAGAGAAATGAAGTCTGGAGTAACTTGCCAAAGACCTTGACTTAAATAACTAAAATTATATCCACATTATCTAACAGTTTTTTTAATAGATAGACTATCACATAAAATCATTTATAACATAATAGTAATTTGTGAGTAGTAGTTAAAAGTACATGATACTTTGACAGTGCATTTTCTATAAGTGTTTAATAAGAAAAGGTATCTGGCTCTTGTAATTATATTGATAGCTAAGATTTATTAAACACCTACTGCATATTAAACACTCTTCTAAGTGCTTATCATGTAGGATTTTGTATAATTTTCACAGCCATTGTCTGAAATAAGTACTATTGTGGAAAGGAAACTAAGAGAAGTTGAGTAAGTTGCCTGAGGTCACACACCAAATGAGTCAAGGTACTGCAGGCAAGATTGGCAGTGGATCCGGAGCTCACACATCTAACCACTTTGCTCTACTATCTCTTAAGAGCAGTGAAAGATTTAGGAGAGAAAGGGGAAAATGGCCTGTTTCTCTAACTTTATATTATGCATTACTTACTTACCAAGCTTCTGTTTTATTTTTGATCATAGAATTTATATGATATTTTTTCAAGGTTAAATTGCAAAGTAAAAGCATTATAGTATAAGGAATAATAATGGCTTATACTTTCCACTCCAAAGAATTTCCTAAGCAGAGGTTGGAAACACTTTTCATGCATCACTGAAAGTTAGCTTCCTTCAACTGAATAATGTTAATGTTTATTGGCACTTAATAGCCTTAGATAGGACAGTATTTTGAAATTCAAGAGTAATTTGAGGTAAGCAGAATATGAATACACCCGGGAAGAGTTGTCATATTTCAAAATAAAGCATTCAGTATGTTGCACAAAACAGTTCATCTGTATTGATTGCCACTAATGCTAGAACAGTTAGATAGACCAATGGAACTTTCACACTTGTGGCATGAAAATAGTTCTTGAAGACCTATAACTTTGAACAAACTAATCCTCTATGTTCATTATCCATTGAATGTGGAGAAATGTGTTGGGTAAATTATTGTTGAAAGATTTAAAATTCTTAAATGTATGCTAAATGGAAATGTGAAAAAAATTATTAGCTTCAAGAACCAAATTAGGCCCCAAAGCAATGATCTTTCTAAAAATTCTAGGTCATCCTACATAAGAAGAAGATAGAGTAGCATAGCTTAGATAATTTAATGTGCATCAAGAAGAAAGTCCTGTGTCTTTATTGATGACATTGAAATTTGAATGACAAAGACATGGCAATCTGGCTTTACCCATTTTCCGTGGCTTCTGCTCACACATAAATGGCTGTAACCTCCACCCCCTTGTTATGGTTACAAATTATGGGATTGTGTAACATAATACAATGATAACTTAAGTTTAGCTTTTTACTTTGAAAATAAAAACACCTTCCTGTGTCCATGTGTTCTCATTGTTCAATTCCCACCTATGAGTGAGAACATTGTGCACATATACCCTAAAACTTAAAATATAATAATAATAAAATTAAAAAAAAAAAGATCTTACAAAAAAAAAAGAAAAAAGAAAAACACCCAAGAGTTTCTGCAAGATGGCTGAATAGGAACAGCTCCGGTCTACAGCCCCTAGTGTGAGCGACGCAGAAGACGGGTGATTTCTGCATTTCCATCTGAGGTACCGGGTTCATCTCACTAGGGAGTGCCAGACAGTGGGCGCAGGACAGTGGCTGCAGTGCTCCGTGCGCGAGCCGAAGCAGGGCGAGGCATTGCCTCACTCGGGAAGCGCAGGGGGTCAGGGAGCTCCCTTTCCTGGTCAAGGAAAGGGGTGACAGATGGCAGCTGGAAAATCGGGTCCCTCCCACCCAAATACTGCGCTTTTCTGATGGGCTTAGGAAATGGCGCACCAGGAGATTACATCCCGCACCTGGCTCGGAGGGTCCTATGCCCACGGAGGCTCGCTGATTGCTAGCACAGCAGTCTGAGATCAAACTGCAAGGCGGCAGCGAGGCTGGGGGAGGGGCGCCCGCCATTGCCCAGGCTCACTTAGGTAAACAAAGCAGCTGGGAAGCTCGAACTGGGTGAAGCCCACCACAGCTCAAGGAGGCCTGCCTGCCTCTGTAGGCTCCACCTCTGGGGGCAGGGCACACACAAACAAAAAGACAGCAGTAACCTCTGCAGACTTAAATGTCCCTGTCTGACAGCTTTGAAGAGAGCAGTGGTTCTCCCAGCACGCAGCTGGAGATCTGAGAACGGGCAGACTGCCTCCTCAAGTGGGTCCCTGACCCCTGACCCCCGAGCAGCCTAACTGGGAGGCACCCCCCAGTAGGGGCAGAATGACACCTCGCACGGCCGGGTACTCCTCTGAGACAAAACTTCCAGAGGAACGATCAGACAGCAGCATTCGCAGTTCATGAAAATCCGCGGTTCTGCAGACACCACTGCTGATACCCAGGCAAACAGGGTCTGGAGTGGACCTCTAGCAAACTCCAACAGACCTGCAACTGAGGGTCCTGTCTGTTAGAAGGAAAACTAACAAACAGAAAGGACATCCACACCAAAAACCCATCTGTACATCACTAGCATCAAAGACCAAAAGTAGATAAAACCACAAAGATGGGGAAAAAACAGAGCAGAAAAACTAGAAACTGTAAAAAGCAGAGCACCTCTCCTCCTCCAAAGGAATGTAGTTCCTCACCAGCAATGGAACAAAGCTGGATGGAGAATGACTTTGATGAGTTGAGAGAAGAAGGCTTCAGACGACCAAACTACTCCAAGCTACAGGAGGAAATTCAAACCAAAGGCAAAGAAGTTGAAAACTTAGAAAAATATTTAGACAAATTTATAACTAGAATAACCAATACAGAGAAGTGCTTAAAGGAGCTGATGGAGCTGAAAGCTAAGGCTCGAGAACTATGTGAAGAATGCAGAAGCCTCAGGAGCCGATGCGATCAACTGGAAGAAAGGGTATCAGTGATGGAAGATGAAATGAATGAAATGAAGCAAGAAGGGAAGTTTAGAGAAAAAAGAATAAAAAGCAAAGAACAAAGCCTCCAAGAAATATGGGACTATGTGAAAAGACCAAATCTGCAGCTGATTGGTGTACCTGAAAGTGACTAGCAGAATGGAGCCAAGTTGGAAAACACTCTGCAGGATATTATCCAGGACAACTTCCCCAATCTAGCAAGGCAGGCCAACATTCAGATTCAGGAAATACAGAGAATGCCACAAAGATACTCCTCGAGAAGAGCAATTCCAAGACACATAATTGTCAGATTCACCAAAGTTGAAATGAAGGAAAAAATGTTAAGGGCAGCCAGAGAGAAAGGTCGGGTTACCCCCAAAGGGAAGCCCATCAGACTAACAGTGGATCTCTCGGCAGAAACGCTACAAGCCAGAAGAGAGTGGGGGCCAATATTCAACATTATTAAAGAAAAGAATTTTCAACCCAGAATTTCATATCCAGCCAAACTAAGCTTCATAAGTGAAGGAGAAATAAAATACTTTACAGACAAGCAAATGCTGAGAGACTTTGTCACCACCAGGCCTGCCCTAAAAGAGCTCCAGAAGGAAGCACTAAACATGGAAAGGAACAACCGGTACCAGCCACTGCAAAATCATGCCAAAATGTAAAGACCATCGAGACTAGAAAGAAACCACATCAACTAACAAGCAAAATAACCAGCTAACATCATAATGACAGGATCAAATTCACACATAACACTATTAACTTTAAATGTAAATGGACTAAATGCTCCAATTAAAAGACACAGACTTGCAAATTGGATAAAGAGTCAAGACCCATCGGTGTGCTGTATTCAGGAAACCCATCACACATGCAGAGACACACATAGGCTCAAAATAAAAGGATGGAGGAAGATCTACCAAGCAAATGGAAAATAAAAAAAGGCAGGGGTTGCAATTCTAGTCTCTGATAAAACAGACTTTAAACCAACAAAGATCAAAAGAGACAAAGAAGGCCATTACAAAATGGTAAAGGGATCAATTCAACAAGAAGAGCTAACTATCCTAAATAGATATGCACCCAATACAGGAGCACCCAGATTCATAAAGCAAGTCCTGAGTGACCTACAAAGAGACTTAGACTCCCACACAATAATAATGGGAGACTTTAACACCCCACTGTCAACATTAGACAGATCAACGAGACAGAAAGTTAACAAGGATACCCAGGAATTGAACTCAGCTCTGCACCAAGTGGACCTAATAGACATCTACAGAACTCTCCAACCCAAATCAACAGAATATACATTTTTTTCAGCACCACACCACACCTATTCCAAAATTGACCACATAGTTGGAAGTAAAGCACTCCTCAGCAGATGTAAAAGAACAGAAATTATAACAAACTGTCTCTCAGACCACAGTGCAATCAAACTAGAACTCAGGATTAAGAAACTAACTCAAAACCGCTCAACTACATGGAAACTGACAGCCTGCTCCTGAATGACTACTGGGTACATAACAAAATGAAGGCAGAAATTAAGATGTTCTTGGAAACCAACGAGAACAAAGACACAACATACCAGAATCTCTGGGACACATTCAAAGCAGTGTGTAGAGGGAAATTTATAGCGCTAAATGCCCACAAGAGAAAGCAGGAAACATCCAAAATTGACACCCTAACATCACAATTAAAAGAACTAGAAAAGCAAGAGAAAACACATTCAAAAGCTGGCAGAAGGCAAGAAATAACTAAAATCAGAGCAGAACTGAAGGAAATAGAGACCAAAAAAACCCTTCAAAAAATTAATGAATCCAGGAGCTGGTTTGTTGAAAGGATCAACAAAATTGATAGACCGCTAGCAAGACTAATAAAGAAAAAAAGAGAGAAGAATCAAATAGATACAATAAAAAATGATAAAGGGGATATCACCACCAATCCCACAGAAATACAAACTACCAAGAGAATACTATAAACACCTCTAGGCGAATAAACTAGAAAATCTAGAAGAAATGGATAAATTCCTCGACACATACACTCTCCCGAGACTAAACCAGGAAGAAGTTGAATCTCTGAATAGACCAATAACAGAATCTGAAATTGTGGCAATAATCAATAGCTTACCAACCAAAAAGAGTCCAGGACCAGATGGATTCACAGCCGAATTCTACCAGAGGTACAAGGAGGAACTGGTACCATTCCTTCTGAAACTATTCCAATCAATAGAAAAAGAGGGAATCCTCCCTAACTCATTTTATGAGGCCAGCATCATCCTGATACCAAAGCCTGGCAGAGACACAACCAAAAAAGAGAATTTTAGACCAATATCCTTGATGAACATTGATGCAAAAATCCTCAATAAAATACTGGCAAACCGAATCAAGCAGCACAACAAAAAGCTTATCCACCATGATCAAGTGGGCTTCATCCCTGGGATGCAAGGCTGGTTCAATATACACAAATCAATAAATGTAATCCAGCATATAAACAGAACCAAAGACAAAAACCACATGATTATCTCAATAGATGAAGAAAAAGCTTTTGACAAAATTCAACAACCTTCATGCTAAAAACTCTCAATAAATTAGGTATTGATGGGACATATCTCAAAATAATAAGAGCTATCTGTGACAAACCCACAGCCAATATCATACTGAATGGGCAAAAACTGGAAGCATTCCCTTTGAAAACTGGCACAAGACAGGGATGCCCTCTCTCACCACTCCTATTCAACATAGTGTTGGAAGTTCTGGCCAGGGCAATTAGTCAGGAGAAGGAAATATAGGGTATTCAATTAGGAAAAGAGGAAGTCCAATTGTCCCTGTTTGCAGATGACATGATTGTATATCTAGAAAACTCCATTGTCTCAGCCCAAAATCTCCTTAAGCTGATAAGCAACTTCAGCAAAGTCTCAGGATACAAAATCAATGTACAAAAATCACAAGCATTCTTTTACACCAACAACAGACAAACAGAGAGCCAAATCATGAGTGAACTCCCATTCACAATTGCTTCAAAGAGAATAAAATACCTAGGAATCCAACTTACAAGGGACGTGAAGGACCTCTTCAAGGAGAACTACAAACCAGTGCTCAGTGAAATAAAAGAGGATACAAACAAATGGAAGAACATTCCATACTCATGGGTAGGAATAATCAATATCGTGAAAATGGCCATGCTACCCTAGGTAATTTATAGATTCAATGCGATCCACATCAAGCTACCAATGACTTTCTTCACAGAATTGGAAAAAACTACTTTAAAGTTCATGTGGAACCAAAAAAGAGCCCGCATTGCCAAGTCAATCCTAAGCCAAAAGAACAAAGCTGGAGGCATCATGCTACCTGACTTCAAACTATACTACAAGGCTACTCTAACCAAAACAGCATGGTACTGGTACCAAAACTGAGATATAGATCAATGGAACAGAACAGAGCCCTCAGAAATAATGCCACATATCTACAACTATCTGATCTTTGACAAACCTGAGAAAAACAAGCAATGGGGAAAGGATTCCCTATTTAATAAATGGTGCTGGGAAACCTGGCTAGCCATATATAGAAAGCTGAAACTGGATCCCTTCCTTACACCTTTTACAAAAATTAATTCAAGTTGGATTAAAGACTTACATGTTAGACCTAAAACCGTAAAAACCCTCAAAGAAAACCTAGGCATTACCATTCAGGACATAGGCATGGGCAAGGACTTCATGTCTAAAACACCAAAAGCAATGGCAACCAAAGACAAAATTGACAAATGGGATCTAATTAAACTAAAGAGCTTCTGCACAGCAAAAGAAACTACCATCAGAGTGAACAGGCAACCTACAAAATGGGAGAAAGTTTTTGCAACCTACTCATCTGACAAAGGGCTAATATCCAGAATCTACAATGAACTCAAACAAATTTACAAGAAAAAAACAAACAACCCCATCAGCAAGTGGGCAAAGGATATGAACAGACACTTCTCAAAAGAAGACATTTATGCAGCCAAAAGACACATGAAAAAATGCTCATCATCACTGGCCATCAGAGAAATGCAAATCAAAACCACAATGAGATACCCTCTCACACCAGTTAGAATGGCCATCATTAAAAAGTCAGGAAACAACAAGTACTGGAGAGGATGTGGAGAAATAGGAACACTTTTACACTGTTGGTGGGACAGTAAACTAGTTCAACCATTGTGGAAGTCAGTGTGGCGATTCCTCAGGGATCTAGAACTGGAAATACCATTTGACCCAGCCATCCCATTACTGGGTATATACCCAAAGGACTATAAATCATGCTGCTATAAAGACACATGCACATGTATGTTTATTGCGGCACTATTCACAATAGCAAAGACTTGGAACCACCCCAAATGTCCAACAATGATAGACTGGATTAAGAAAATGTGGCACATATACACCATGGAATACTATGCAGCCATAAAAAAGGATGAGCTCATGTCCTTTGTAGGGACATGGATGAAATTGGAAATCATCATTCTCAGTAAACTATCGCAAGGACAAAAAACCAAACACCGCATATTCTCACTCATAGGTGGGAATTGAACAATGAGAACACATGGACACAGGAAGGGGAACATCACACTCTGGGGACTGTTGTGGGGTGGGGGGAGTGGGGAGGGATAGCATTAGGAGATATACCTAATGCTAAATGATGAGTTAATGGGTGCAGCACACCAACATGGCACATGTATACATATGTAACTAACCTGCACATTGTGCACATGTACCCTATAACTTAAAGTATAATAATAATTCAACAACCCTTCATGCTAAAAACTCTCAATAAATTAGGTATTGATGGGACATATTTCAAAATAATAAGAGCTATCTATGACAAACCCACAGCCAATATCATACTGAATGGGCAAAAACTGGAAGCATTCCCTTTGAAAACTGGCACAAGACAGGGATGCCCTCTCTCACCGCTCCTATTCAACATAGTGTTGGAAGTTCTGGCCAGGGCAATCAGGCAGGAGAAGGAAATAAAGGGTATTCAATTAGGAAAAGAGGAAGTCAAATTGTCCCTGTTTGCAGACGACATGATTGTTTTTCTAGAAAACCCCATTGCCTCAGCCCAAAATCTCCTTAAGCTGATAAGCAACTTCAGCAAAGTCTCAGGATACAAAATCAATGTACAAAAATCACAAGCATTCTTATACACCAACAACAGACAAACAGAGAGCCAAATCATGAGTGAACTCCCATTCACAATTGCTTCAAAGAGAATAAAATACCTAGGAATCCAACTTACAAGGGATGTGAAGCACCTCTTCAAGGAGAACTACAAACCACTGCTCAAGGAAATAAAAGAGGATACAAACAAATGGAAGAACATTCCTTGCTCATGGGTAGGAAGAATCAATATCGTGAAAATGGCCATACTGCCCAAGGTAATTTACAGATTCAATGCCATCCCCATCAAGCTACCAATGACTTTCTTCACAGAATTGGAAAAAACTACTTTAAAGTTCATATGGAACCAAAAGAGAGCCCGCATCGCCAAGTCAATCCTAAGCCAAAAGAACAAAGCTGGAGGCATCACACTACCTGACTTCAAACTATACTACAAGGCTACAATAACCAAAACAACATGGTACTGGTACCAAAACAGAAATATAGATCAATGGAACAGAACAGAGCCCTCAGAAATAACGCCGCTTACCTACAACTATCTGATCGTTGACAAACCTGAGAAAAACAAGCAATGGGGAAAGGATTCCCTATTTAATAAATGGTGCTGGGAAAACTGGCTAGCCATATGGAGAAAGCTGAAACTGGATCCCTTCCTTACACCTTATACAAAAATCAATTCAAGATGGATTAAAGATTTAAACGTTAGACCTAAAACCATAAAAACCCTAGAAGAAAACCTAGGCATTACCATTCAGGACATAGGCGTGGGCAAGGACTTCATGTCCAAAACACCAAAAGCAATGGCAACAAAAGCCCAAATTGACAAATGGGATCTAATTAAACGAAAGAGCTTCTGCACAGCAAAAGAAACTACCATCAGAGTGAATAGGCAACCTACAACATGGGAGAAAATTTTTGCAACCTACTCATCTGACAAAGGGCTAATATCCAGAATCTACAGTGAACTCAAACAAATTTACAAGAAAAAAACAAACAACCCCATCAAAAAGTGGGCGAAGGACATGAACAGGCACTTCTCAAAAGAAGACATTTATGCAGCCAAAAAACACATGAAAAAATGCTCATCGTCACTGGCCATCAGAGAAATGCAAATCAAAACCACTATGAGATATCATCTCACACCAGTTAGAATGGCAATCATTCAAAAGTCAGGAAACAACAGGTGCTGGAGAGGATGTGGAGAAATAGGAACACTTTTACACTGTTGGTGGGACTGTAAACTAGTTCAACCATTGTGGAAGTCAGTGTGGTGATTCCTCAGGGATCTAGAACTAGAAATACCATTTGACCCAGCCATCCCATTACTGGGTATATACCCAAATGACTATAAATCATGCTGCTATAAAGACACATGCACACGTATGTTTATTGCGGCATTATTCACAATAGCAAAGACTTGGAACCAAGCCAAATGTCCAACAATGATAGACTGGATTAAGAAAATGTGGCACATATACACCATGGAATACTATGCAGCCATAAAAAATGATGAGTTCATATCCTTTGTAGGGACATGGATGAAATTGGAAACCATCATTCTCAGTAAACTATCGCAAGAACAAAAAACCAAACACCGCATATTCTCACTCATAGGTGGGAATTGAACAATGAGATCACATGGACACAGGAAGGGGAATACCATACTCTGGGGACTGTGGTGGGGAGAGGGGAGGGGGGAGGGATAGCATTGGGAGATATACCTAATGCTAGATGACGAGTTAGTGGGTGCAGCGCACCAGCATGGCACATGTATACATATGTAACTAACCTGCACAATGTGCACATGTACCCTAAAACTTAAAGTATAATAAAAAATAAAAATAAAAAAATAAAAAAAAAGAAAAAGTTCCTTAAAACAAATTCATTTTATGAAAAAAAAAAAAATAATAATAATAATAATTAAAAAAAAAGAAAAGAAAAGGAAAACACCCGTATCTGTTTCAGAAGAAAAAAAACACCCCTAGGTTAAAAACTGAGGGAAATATGATTCAACATATCCTTCCCATTAATTGAGAAAATTTAAATTGCTAATATTTTTAAGGTCATACATTTCTAACCTTTTTAAGATGTTACCTTTGGGGGGGAAAAAAAAGCTCTCTAATTGCCATTCTCATCAGCATAGCCTCTCTCCCTTGACTTCTCCTTGGCATTTGAATTGTCCACCATTTCCACTATAGGCCTGCTTCTAAACTATGACCCTGCTCAGATCTCAAGTTACATCACAAGAGTCTGTGTTCTGGAAGAATAATGCACTGAATTTTAATCATGATAATTGAGGCTTAGTATCTTTAAATACAACACAGCAGATGCAAGGTTAAATGGCAGTTTCAGTCTTTGACTGGAATTCACCTTAAGATAAGAAAAGCAAGTTTTAGAACATGATCCTATGAGCCTAGAAAGACAGACTTAGCCAAAATATTCCTATACTCTGCTTACTATAAATGCATGTGATTTTCGTCCTTTCTTGAAATTGGTATTCTGGTATTTGCTTAAGAGATTCTGAGTGGTAAAGTGAGGAGTTATTTTAGGAGAAAATTTTTATTTTCTTTAGCTAAACAATTGACAGCATTACTGCCCTTTTCCTAACTACTGAAACTTGGCAATTAGCATTCCAGTGTTTTATGATTTATAAATAATAGTTTTGTTACAGTTCTCTTCATTAAATATGCCAAGATACATGTTTTTGTACTTATGAATTTTTGTGTAGGGAAAATCATTTATTTTATTTTAAAGTATAAGCTATCCACAATCTCTCTGTGTTTCAGGAGGTTACAACATGTAGGATTGTCCCATATTATTATAAAACCAACACAATTGTGGTGTATTAACTGTTAAAGTAAAAATTATTCAATGACACTTTTTAAAGCATGATAAGGAAGACTTTATTCAGGAACATTGCAAAAGGTATAGGGACCACTGCAATGGGATTTTGCAGTAGAGGAGAGACATAAGGTAAGGTTATTTTCAATTGAAATTCTATGGCTTGTTTATCCTATAGCATTAAGAGAAAAGGAAGATATAAAATTATATATGGAATTATAGTTATGTATACACACCTATTCATACACACTCCAGAATAAAATAAATTCAGATGTTATTAGTTATCTTTGGGTAATAGCATATTAGATGATTGTTTTTGTCTTTCTGACTTTTCTGTATTTTCCAAATTTGTAGTAGTAAATGTAATGTTTAGTTAGATTTTTGGAGGATGTTTTCTTTATCCAGAATCAGAAATTCTGAATTTCAATATTTTAAATGAAATCCGTGTGTTCTGCTTTTGAAGATTACATTATTAATCACTTAAAAGATCTTAGTTTGAAGAGAAAAATGAGAATATGCTTAATTGACATAATATATTGATGCTGAAGGACTATGTTTTCTTCATGTTGGAAAAGTGTTATTTTTGTTACCATTGACTACAAATGCTTGAGTCTCAGTATTTCTATGAGATAATTTTGTTTTGAGTTTCTTTTGGGGTGAAACAAAGAGAATGCTAAATTAATGAGTTTGACTCAGGTGTTCTCAAGGCCAGTTCATTGACAGGTGGGCAAGAAGGCATTTATAGCCAAGAAGCCAAGTGGGGCTCAATGGATGACTAAGAAACATCGGGGGTACAGGGGATGCTGGCTAAACCAGCCTTACAGGATTCTTGCCACAAACAGGCCAGGGTGATCAGATATCATGTGGGGAGTGGTAGAGGATGAGGAACACAGTATCTATTGTATAGGGGGAGGGTTCTTGCTTAACTGACTTAGCACAGTTCTTCCCAAAATTGGATTTTACATGAAGTACACAAATGGGGCTCTGTGAAGACTCGGGACCATGACTAAAGTTTGGTCAAGCAAAACTCTTTATCATAACATATTTAGAAATAGATTTAAAATCTGTAGGATATGATATGAAATAGGTGAGTGGGGGTGGTAAAAGGCTCTCTTGTTCAAGGAGTAAATAACCATTGCTGAAAATGGCAAATCTGTGGGAGTATCTTCCATATTAGTCCAGGCTATTTGCAAACAGAATAACAAATAACAGTTTATGGCTTGATAAAAAGGAAAAAAAGGCAAAATGCCTCTCCTGGCTTATGACTATAAGGACTCTGCCCAAATAATCCAATCTCATTCACACACTTTATCATGTAAAGAAGAAAAGTTAGAAATTGTTAAGTACTGGTGTCTGTACCAAGTAGTGAGTGAATGCTTTATATCCCTGTTCTGAGGACAATCTCAAAACCTTACCGATTTTTACTCCCTTGCTTTCACTAGCTTGTTCTTTGATCTTGGGACTTGTCTTATCAAAATCATGTGCTGTTACCTGTCTCTTCCCTTGTAGCTCAGACGTCACATCCTCAAAGAGGTGTTCCTTGACTCCTGGAACTGAGCCAGGTTCGTTGCCAACTCTTTGAATTTCCCCAAAGTAGATCTCCTCTCATTTTAATGTCACAACTAAAACAAGTGTTACTATTTTTAACTCTTGGTAATTTCCATAGGAGTAGAGATCAGATCTATCTTGTTCACCATCATAGTTTAATGTCTGACCTATAGTAGGTGCTCACTAAATGACACCAGTAGTTAGTTAGCAATGGTGATATTAGCAGTCCAAACTCTGCCTGGATAATCTCATCTCCCTTCATGGATTTAGATTATCACCTATATATTAGGCACTTCCAATTCTCTGCTTCCCATCAACTTTACCAAGTTTTAGACACTTATATCCATGTGATAAGGGAGCAGACTCTAGAACCAGACTACTTGGGTTTCTATTTTTGACTCTGCCCCTATTTCCATTCATTACATTCTGTATACAAATTCTATTCACAGAAGTCAAATCACTTTGAACAAATTGTCCTTAATTTCTGTATGTTCTCAGCCTCCTTTTCTCTAAAACACAGGGGAGAGAGGCTGTGAGATACAGTGTCTGACATAAGTTAGTGTTCAATAAATGCTAGCTCTTGCCATTAGTACTACCATTACTACTGCTGCTGCTGCTGTTGCAGATGCAGTTATTATTCTATTATTATTATTCTTAGCTATTTCACCCTATTTCTAATAGAAACTATCTAAAAATGAACTCTCTGTCTCTCCATTGCCAAAACTATCTCTACATCTCGTATTCTTTCTTAATTCACCGAATTCATCTTATCACCATCCACCCAATTACCTAGCAGATGCCTTTGAATCACACTCACCTTCTCTCCCGCCCCCAGCTTCCACTCTGTACCATCCAGTGAATCCCTAAACCCTGCTCATGAGGTCTTATCAACATCTCATACGTATCTCCTTCTCTCTATCCCCATGGCTCTTTTTCAGGTCCCATCACCACTAGCTTCTTTACCAGTCTTACTGCTTTCAGTCTCCTACCTCTGCAGTCCAACTGTTCCCTCAGCAAATGTTCATCAGCTACTATGTGCCAGATATTGCTTACAGGCTTAAGATATAGAAGTAAACAGACGAATAGAAAAAAAAAATCCCCACCTTCATGGAACTTGCATTTCAGTGGTAAATTATATAACATTAAAAGTCAGTAAGTCCCATAAAAAAATACAAGGTAGAGAGTTGTGGATTGGGGTGGGATGTTTGCAATTTTAAAAAGGACAGTTAGGACAGATCTTTTTGATAAAGTGGCATATGACTGAAAATGAAGAAAGTATGGGGATGAGCCTTGGAGATATCCGGGAGAAGTGTGTTTCAGAAAGAGAGCTCACCTAGTGAGGTGGGAGGACACCTAGTTGCTGAAGAAATAGTAAAAAGGCCAGTACATTTTGAGTAGAGGCCAAGGAAGGAAAGAGGTAGAGGATGAGGTAAGAGTGGCAATTATGGGCCAGACACATGAAGCTCTGGAGGCCACTATAAGGATACTGGTTTTACTCTGAGTGAAACAGAAGCTATTGTAGCATTTTGAGCACAGAAGAGACATGATCTGACTGCTGCACTGAAAACAGCCTGAAAGTGGGAAAGATAGAAGCTGGGAGAACAGTTAGGAGGCAATTATGGAAATCCAGATGATAGATGCTGTTATCTTGGACATGAGTGTTACCAGTGGAGACAGTGAGAAGTGTTCAGAGTCTGGATATATTTGAAAATTGATAGCTGATGGATTGGAAGTGAAATCTGAGAGAGAGAGGTTTATAAAATAAGACAAAAATAAAGGATATCTCTCAAATGTTTGGCCTTTGCACCAGAAAGATGGAGTACCATCAGTAGATATGGAAAATTGAAGAAATCCTAGGTTGCAATGGGGGTGGAAGGGAAATTATTGGTAGTTCAGTTTGGGGCATATTAAGTTTGAGATGTCTATTGGACATCCCAGTGGGAGATCTTAGCCAGTTTATTTTATAAGCCTGGAGTTCTGGGGAGAGGTCCTGGCTGGAAATATAAATGTAGGAGTTGTCAGCAGAAGGGAAGAAGGCTGAAGGCTGAGCTTTAAGGCATTCACATGTTAAGAGGTGATATCAAAAGGCAGTACAAACAAAGAACACCAAAAAGGAACAGCCAGGGAAGCAGAAGGAAAACAGTGGTATAGCACCCAGAGGGCACTTGAAGAAAGAAATTCAAGGAAGGATTGATTTAACAAGTAAGATTTAGAATTGACCACTGGATTCATAATGAGGAGAGAAGTTTGGGGAGAATAGTGAGGATAAAAATAGTGAGGATAAAAATCCAATTAGTCTGATTAAAATGAGTTTAGGAGAATTGTAGAAGAGAAAATGGAACTAATAAGTACAGACAGCTTTTTCAAGTATTTCTGTTATAAAGGAATAAAGAAATGGGGTGGTAATTGAAAGGAGAACTGGAATCAAAGCTAAGTTTTAAGATTATAAAAGTATATTATGTATGAATTCTAATGGAAATGATCTAGTAGAGAGGCAAAGATGGATATAGGAGAAAAATAATCAGCCAAGGAGAAAAGTCCTTCAGAATGACATGAGGAATTGTCCCTTGATGGGAGGACTGACACTTTCTCCATTACAAAATGAGGGAAGAAGAGCCACCTATGCAGGTGCAACTGGGTTGGATGGCAGGAAAATAAAGTAGTTCACATCTGATAGTTTCTGTTTATCAGTGGAATATAAAGTGAGATCAACAGCTGAGAATGAGGGGATAGAGGCAGTCTCAGAAGTTTGATTATGAAATTGCTGTCTCAGAAAATAAAAACAAGGCTACTAGAAAAACAGTATTTTTTTTTCTTTCTCTGTGAAGTTACAGTGTAAATCTCCAAATCTGATAGAAAGATGAGGCACTCATCTTCAGGTGTTTAGCACCTGTACACCTGAACATTTTCTTCTACTTGTTCCTGTTATAGCCTCACTGCTACTTGATGCTTGCTAGAATTAATTAACAATGCTATATTCTTGGTATCTAAAAGGCATTTTATATATGTTATATAACTGGATCTTTATAATAACCTTGAAAGATAGAGTATTTTGTCCTTATTTTTCAAAAGGTAAAACCATTTTGGAGAGGTTGGATAACTTGCCCAAAAGCATAAGAGTAATAATTCGCAATATCTGGATTTCAACCCTGATCTGTGTGATTCAAAGTGTTCTTTCTATGCTCTGTAAATATATCTCTATATAGAAAGACATTATATTTCTTCCTTTAAGGATGAAAGGCAAGTACAAAATATTTGCATCTATGGATGTCTAGCATAATGCCTGGAAAAGAGTGGTCCTCTGATAAGTACTTGTCAAAAGACAGAATGATTTTTATTTTGGTCCTCTGATAAGTACTTGTCAAAAGACAGAATGTTTTTTATTTAACCATCACAATAACATTATACTGTCCATTTACACAGATGAGAACTAAGGCTAAATAACTCACTCATGATCTTATAGCAAGTTAGAATAAGTGACCAATTTGTAACACTAACTCAGATCATCTAACTCCTAAGTTCTCATTACTTGTTACAGGCAAAATTGTGTCCCTACAAAATTCGTATATTGAAGTCCTGAGCCTTAGTACTTCAGAATATGACTGTATTTAAAGATGGGGTTTTTAAAGAGGTAATTAAGTGAAAATGAGGTCCATAAGATGACCCTTAAAAAAGATGACTGTTGTCCTTACATGAAGATGAAATTAGGACACAAACACACGCAGAGAGAAGACGATGTGAAGACAATGGGGAGGAGGTGACCATCTACCAAGGAAGGAGAGAGGTTTCAGGAGAAACCAACCCTGCTGACACCTTGATCTCAGTCTTCTAGCCTCCAAAACTGTAAGAAAGTTAATTTCTGTGGTTTAAGCCACCCAGTCTGTGGTACTTTGTTATGGCAGTCCTAACAAACTAATACAACATCTCTCCCACTATTGTAGAAACAAAGCATTTCACTTCTTCCACGGGTGTCAATATGTTGAATTACTAACTCAATATGTTGAACTATATGGCCTTCTGAGAAATAATTCAGTTGTGCCAAAGTCCCCAGCAATCATAATCACTTAATAAATAGTTTTGGATAAATAAATCATTAACAAATAAATTTGCATAACAAAGATAAGCCTCTAATTGCTCCAGTTCAGACTTCCTTGAACTGGAGAAATGAGTGACTCCGCCCATCAATGAACTGACCTTGAGAACACCTGAGTCAAACTCATTAATTTAGCATTTTCTCTTTGTTCCATCCCAAAAGAAACTCAAAAAAAAATTACCCTATGTAAATACTCAGACTCAAGCATTGGTAACAAAAAGGGCACTTTACAAACATGAAGAAAACATAGTCTTTTGGCATCATTACATTATGTCAGTGAAGGATATTCTGATTTTTCTCTTCAAACTAAGATATTTTAAATGGTTAATAATGTAATCTTCAAAGCAGAACACTTGGATTTCATTTAAAATATTCAAATTCAGAATTCCTGATTCTGGATAAAGAAAGCATCCTCCAAAAATCTAACTAAACATTACATTTACTACTACAAATTTGGAAAATACAGAAAAGTCAGAGAGACAAAAACAATCATCTAATATCCTATCACCCAAAGATAACTAATAACAATTGAATTTATTTTATTCTGGACTGTGTATTAATAGGTGTGTATACATAACTATAATTCCATGTATAATTTTATATCTTCCTTTTAATGCTATAGGATAAACTTATTTGCAAATCTTTTAAAATCTGTATACAATTTGCACAGTAGCTACACCAAACTTTATGTAAACATTATTTTTTTGGCTTTGATAAAAATAATTGATCTCATCACATGATCCTATATGTGTGAAACAACCTTGTGGGGGTACATACATATAAAATATGCTTTCTTCAAACAAATGCTAGGCTATAAAAAACGCACAATAAGATAACTTCTGAGGCAGGTGTGGAGGAAGGGGCTTCTGAGAAGAAGTACTGTCACTCTCTACTGCATGTACTTCTGTGTTATTTAAGGAGCATTCATTATTTTTGTAATTTAAATAATTTAAAATAACGCTGCAGTGAACATATTTGTGTATAAAACTCTTCCTAAATTTCAAATTATGGTCTTGGTATAAATTCCCAGAAATGTATTATTAAATCAGAGGGTCTGAACATTTTGAAGCCTTTTGATAAAAACTGGCAAATTGCTTTCCTAATGAGTTGTCATGAGTATATTCTTGAGGAAAATAGTAAACAATTGAACCAGAAAGAAATATTTCTCATCACAAATTTAAATGAGCTTGGCTCACCACAGTTCAATTCTAAATACGTACCCTTACCCCTTTTCACTATTTTCTCTCACTGAGAAAGCTGAACTAGATAATCATTTCAATATAATGTACATATACATAGTGCATTATATTGGAATGATTATCTGGTTTGAACTTTGAACTAGATAATCATTCCAATATAATGAAATGAAAGGTTTATTTTATATATAATATGTTGTTTTATATATAATATGTTATAACATTTTTATGTAATATTGTAACACTTTATGTTATGTAGCTTTATATATAATAGTTTATTTTATATATATTATAACATACATAATATATATAAATAAGTCTTTCATTTTAATATCACTAAAAAAGCATACTTATAAAATATTATATATGTATTTAGTCTGCTTGACTTTTAATAAACACTTGAAAATCTTTTTCTGATTATAAAAAACTGTGCAATAGCTTTTAATATCAGGTTATTTTATTGATTTAAAATGTGAAATACAAATAGATGTCATCTTTGTTACAAAATATCTATTTCCATAGTTAATTTGATTACTTTAAAATTCTAAAATAAACTTAATGATGATCTTTGGATGTTTCAAATGATAGATTGATTAGAACAAATTTTATTCAGAGCATGAAATAATTAGGTTGGTTTCCTATTTTCTTGAAAGATAATTATCAGATTATTCAAAGCGTTTTATGGATGTGTTATTTTTGCTTTAATGTGGTCAATAGGTCTAGACACAGAAGTTAAAAAACAGCACAAAAAGTTCAAATAGTTGGTTGTATTTTAAGCATAAAACCAAGGAGAGTAGCAAGGTATCATGAAAAGTGTCCAGGGTTTTGTTATGGGCAGACCTGAGTTCAAATCTCAACTTTGCTGCTTATTAGCTTTGTGACCTAAAAGTTATTAGAAGTTATTTAACTTTGCTTAGTTTTAGTATTTTTCATTTATAGAATAGAAGAGGAAAACAACTGCAATGGCTTTTAACACTGTAACTTAATTGATGCTTAATAAATGGTAGCTATTTTTATCATGCTGAAGACAAGAAAGATGTGTGCTATTTCACATTTTTTAAATAGAAAATAAATTATAGTATCTATTACCTGAATTCGATAGCTATGCTCACATACTAGAGACTATTTTATTTCCATCTGCACATAAGAATTTACATATATATAGATATTTTCTCATTTTCATTCTCTGAGATCTGACATATAATTTTATATACTGATTTCAAATATAAGTATATTTAAATATAAAGTTTTTAAGTAACATGTGAACAGTGTGTGTGTGCATGTATGTGTGACTATATTAGTCCTAACCATATTCATTCATTCAACAAATATTCACTGAACACTTTTTACATATGCTCAGTATTGTTCTAGGAATCATGGAAATCAAGAAGTCAAAAAAGTCAAAAAAGTGACAACAATTCTTACCTACATGGAACATGTATTCAAATGCGGGGTGGGGAAGCAGTGAAAAGGCAAATAAGTAAAAAATATAGCACATATTAAAAAGTGATAGCTGCTAAGGAGAAAAATGGTCAAGAAAGTGAGATAAAAATTGGGGGGGTTGCAAATTTAGAATAGAGTTTAGAAAAGAAGGCCTTACTGATATGCCATTTGAATAATAACCTGAAGAAAGTGAGGAAGCCAGCCACATGGATATGAAGTAAAAGCTTTCCAGGCAGAGCAAACAGCAAGTGCAAAAGTACTGAGGTGGGGACATGCCTGGAAAAGCCCTATAAATGCCCTCATGGGGGTATTATGAGGATTAAATGAATTTAGCACATGTAAAACACCAAGAATGTATGTGCTACATAGAAAGAGCTCCATAAATTTTAGTTATTATTTGCAGTTCTTAGCATTAGTCATTTTATTTAAAAATCATTAAGTAATATTTTTATATTTGTTTCAAAATTTTCAGTTTCTATCCAGGTATTTGGAATTATGTATACTTAGCCGCATATCATTTAGGCCATTGTGTAAATAATTTCTAGTTTTAATCATATGTAATATAATGACATATTCTAAGGTAAGACAGGTTCTATCCCTCCTTTCCTACTACATTTAAAGTTCTTGATTTCTCCTGTATCTAGCACAGTAATGATGTACACTTTATACATGTTTATAAAGTTTTCTTCATTGACTGAAGGAATGAACATGCTATTTTTTGGTAACTACTTACAGTTTTTGCAGATTGTCCTCATTCACTACACGACAGTTTGTGTTTTCTCATGCAGATTATAAGTTGGAAAGCTCTCATTAGCTCATTCATTAATTTTTATGATTGTCTACAAGTATCATTATTTAGTGCAATATAAATATGGTGAAAAGATGCTATTCATGTAGGGAGAGCTGTTATATATCAGGAAGCTTGTTAGTGATTGCCAGTTGAACTAAGATCTGCTATGTTTTACTACATTTCAGAAAATAAATCCATCTGGCCTTGAGTTTTACTATTTCTTTTATCTATTTGCTAAAGGTTGATTTTGCATTAACAAGAAATTATAAAAGTAAAGGCTTGAATATGTCTAACATTTTGAATCAGCTTATTTATATTAGCTTCCAGAAGCAAAGGGTAATACTCATAAGGTCAAGACTAGTGTTGCATTTAGAAACTGTATAAGTCACAGTATTATCTGGGTGAAGTACAATGAACATTTGTTTGACAACTTTGACATCTGCTTCACCGTACTAGAAACTCTTAATACTGGAATCTGCAAACACAAATACACATCTGTTTGACTCAAGTGAATATTAGTTGAATAATAATGACCTGAAAACTAGATATCCCCTGAGGGTAGTTTTATAAAATTACCAAGCTGTTTTGTTTTCTATTTAAAGTGTGTTTGACATCAGAAAAGACTACATTTTATATAGCAGAAATATGAGAAATTAGTCTAAGTAGTTTTTAGGAGAAAATATGCATTCTTAATGTTACTGTTCTGAGCATGGTTGAGTGGTAGCATGTAAGTTTTCTGTACCTAAAATTTCACAGTAAAAAATTGAAGTGCTGTGGTAAATTATTATTAATACTGTATTGTTCTATGAAACAAACTAAGAGATTTAATTTTTGCCATTAGTCGAGGACCACAGTAATTTCATTGTGTGAGAACACAATAAAACCACCACAGCACCAGTAATTTGGGACCAAAAAATCTGAAAAATATATATTATGGAAATAATTATTTACTGTAAAGCAAAACTTCTTAAATAAGTATGTTTAGGAGAAAACTACTATAAATCAGACTTTAAGAGATAATGAGTCCCAGAGGACCCAAGAAACATAAATCAAGACAGGAAATGTGATTGTAAAACAAAGAGCAAAGAACTGTAAATCAAGGGTGGATATGCCCTAAGAGAGACACATGAAGCACTGGAAGGATTTTAGTCAAAAGGTAGGAGAGTTTGTACCATGACGGAAAAGAATAGGGCTAAAATTTAAATATCAGATAGGGAAGAAACTGTTTATAAGACGTGTGGTTTGAACTCAGTAATCACTACACGTTTCTCATCTTCATATTCAGCCCATTGTCCTCCGTCTCAATTGCACTTTCATTTCTGTGATCCTGCTCTCCCAAACACTGCTATGGCTCCTCCCCATTTAACTCTGCCCTATTGCCTGGCCATGTACCCAACCAACCTTCTCACTGTGTCTTCTGCAAAGCCCCCAGAACGAACCTACTACTTTGTTGTTATCAAGGTCTCATTTAACCTTACTGTTTCCATTCAGTAGGTCTTCCACATCCTGTTGATTTACAGCTTACTTGCTACGCATGACACCTCTTGCTTTGGCTACTCTCATGTATAGGCCTCTGGGTCTTGCAATCCATGTATGATGCAGTTTCAGTCCTCTACCACTGATGTCTCTTTCCATTGCATTGACTTATCACTTTTGTTTTAACACTTTTTGAAACCCATGATTTTAAAATACAAACATCTTGCCACTCCTCCCAGTCCTTATCACTTTACAAACATTCCTCCATATTCTAAAGTTCATGGTTGTATTATGGAATCAAAATTTTTATTTCTCCTCATCCATTTTCTTACAGGGCATCAACGTCGACCACCCATTTAACTGTCTTCAGAGTTACTTCACTTATCATATTTGATGAACTTGCTTTTCATTTGACCTCAGGCACTCACACACACATGACAGTATTGTGAATTTATAATTACCCGGAAATGCTCACCCCGAAGATCTTAAACTCCATATATTTGTATCAAAGAAATGTTCAAAATGGTGGCCGGGGCGGTGGCTCACGCTTGTAATCCTAGCACTTTGGGAGGCCGAGACGGGCGGATTGCCTGAGCTCAGGAGTTCGAGACCAGCCTCGGCAACACAGTGAAACCCCGTCTCTACTAAAATATGAAAATTAGCCCGGCATGGTGGCGGGAGCCTATAGTCCCAGCTACCTGGGAGGCTGAGGCAGGAGAACTGCTTGAACCCGGGAGGCAGAAGTCACAGTGAGCCGAGATCGAGCCACTGCACTCCAGCCTGGGCAACAAACTGAGACTCCGTCTGGGAAAAAAAAAAAAAAAAATGGTTACTGAGCGCCATGGAAGGGCACTGGAGGCTGGAAAGACTTTGTCGTATTTTTCATAGATAAGACTTTTAGCCTCAACCTCGTGTATTTTTTTAATTCATCCAGAATTTACCTAATACTCATTTATTGTAGGGCTGGGCTATAATGGCACAATCAAAATGCATTAAATCAAATTGTAAGAAGAGTAATTTATGTTAAGACGTGTAGAATCAAAAGACTAGAATGCCTATGTCTATTTGTCAGTGCACGTTTCTTCTGTACACATAAAATAATTACTGCAAGTTTGCTTTAGTAAACACCAGAGGAATCATCAAAAGGAAATGAACAATAATGAATACCATAAGTGAATTAGGATAGCTTGGTACACCCATCTCCTGCCATGCTCTATGGTCAGGATGATGCCTGTGTTAGACGGTGCTGAAAAATCACCAACACCTTGTCATTGTTTGGCTCTATTTTCTCTATGTGTGTATATTAGTCCTTCAACAGACAGTTACTAGAGAAAGGGATCAAACTAGTTGATTAGGAGACAGCCAAAGAGCATGGGACTAGAAGAGTGTCCACTATGCCATTTTCTTAGCCATGTGGCTTCTACAAGTCACTTAGCCTCTCTAAGCCGCTCAACTTCTTAAATGTGAAAAGACAATGCTATCTTCCTCTTATTAGCTATGTGGCCACTTAATGAGATAATGTATTTGAAAATGCTCTGTAATTTGCAAAACTTTATAAAATGGATATATGCATATCTGTTTTAACAAACATGCCAAGCCAAGCAACATACTGAGATTCCTTGGTAAAACCACACTATAACTTCACAAAGAACGTATTTACACACTGCTTAAGATGGATTTCTTATATGTAAATAACCATAATCATTCCATATTAAAGCTTATGAAATTCTATTTCCAAAGGTAACATATTCCACATGTTTTTCCCAGCTGATGAAGTATAACCTAAGATCTATATACTGACCATGTTCCACCCTTCTACATCATCCATTCTTTGCCTCAGCTGGCTGATCTTCGTCATCTTCCAAACTTGATCTTCTTGATTTCTTCCCTTTACTTAGCTGGCTTCTCTCTCAAACTGTCTGCTTCCACATCAGCTGTCAGCATTTCCTCACTTTGCATTCAGTTTCTTCCACTGCCGATAATCAACTGCTCAGTTTAACACTTTTAAAACTTATCTCTGCAAAAATAAGAATAAACTCCTAATTATCTCACTCAATACTCTCTTTCCAGCACTCAGGCTATAAGACGTTGCTGCAGGATTTGATACTTCTTAAAACCTCTCCTCCCTTGGTGTTTACAACAATGAAGAAAACTGAGTTGACATTCACATAGAAAAATGAAAGAAACTAAAATCTTTTTTTGTAATTATACTTTGAGTTTTAGGGTACATGTGCACAATGTGCAGGTTAGTTACATGTGTATTGTTTTAAAGCATTAGCGAAAACTCTTAAATAATTGCCAAATTTCAGGTCCCCTTTTCACCTCAAATTTGAAACCAGAAGTGCAATACTCTGCCATAACCACTGTCACAATTCTCAATAACTTCCAACATCCTGCTCAAATATCAGTTTGAGCTTTTCCTGCCCTTTTAATCACTCCCTCCTCTGTAATCCCAAATTTTGGCTTGTAATACAGCATATATCAGACCCAGAATTGTAGTATTTTACACGTATTAATCTACCTTTACAGGCTTCTACAGAGTCCATGCAAACATGCAATTCGTTCCACATTATAGATATTCAACAATGGATTTTTGAAGAAAAAACTAATGTCATAATGCATTAACCCACTCTATGTTATTTTCCTGAAACATGCTATTATGCGAAAAATACTAAAATTATTGTAAAATCGAAGACATGTATCTTAAGATTATTCAATGGTTTTACAAATATTAGGCAATTCAAATTTGGATATTTGATAAACACTGGGTTTATGGAATTTAGAGACAAGGATTTTAATGTGACTATTTTAACGAAGCAACACAATTGCTAATATTTTTATTTATTTCACAACTGAATTGAAATAAATAATTATTTCCATAAGTAATGGGAAATAATTCTTTTCTGAAAAGAAGTAGACTAGTTTGTGGGCTCTTAGAATCCTTCACACACTATGGTTGAAGTTGATTGGCTTATCATTCCAATTCTTGTGAACAAGTGACAGAGAGTTTGTGGGCTACACATCAAGTTTAAGAACTCAGGTTATAATCTAGTTCCAAAAGGCAAACATAGCAGATGATGGTCACTTTCACTTGAGACTTCAGGAATTTGGTCTATTTAGTTCATTTTGTATATAAGTACTTTTGTTGGAAGCCAAGATGGATTTGTTCCATGCCAAAAATCAATTATCATCCATATTTTAATTTACTGTCCAGAAGAAGATGCAGTGCCAGATGCTACCGAATATTAGTCACTTTCTTATTTCAAAATGAAAGACAGGGGAGGGGGAAAGATGTTGGTCAAAGAATACAAAATTTCAAAATTTCAATTAGATAAGTGGAATAAGTTCAGGAGACCTATTTTATAACAAGGCGACTATAGTTAATAACAATATATTATATTCTTTAAAATTTGCTAAAAGAATAGATTTGAAATATTCTCACCACAGAAAAGATATGTGAGATAATGCATATGATAACTGGCTCAATTTAGTCATTCCACAATGTATATATATATATTTCAAAACAATATATTGTACACGATACAATTTTGTCCATTTTTTTAAAAAAGAAAAATTTTAACACCTTTCTTCTATTTTCTATTTTTAAAATTACTGGGTTCTGCTTATATTTGATCTATGCTTACTATAAAAGTTTACAGGATATTTTTGGTAACTGCGCTTTCAAAACTCTTAATTATAACTCTTGTACATATGCTGATAAGAGTAATTAGTCAAATGTTTTCAGGTTCACTTTTCAACTCTGTCAAACACTTTCATAAGCTATCATTTGGATCATTTTTTTTCTCCTCCTTCAAAAAATTATAGAAATCGCTGTGAATTCCAAATGCGTGTCTGTTTTATTCTGTTAAATCAGATACTTATACTGACAACCTATCAATACACTAAATTAGTACATGTAGCTAACAAGCATATACAAGTTTAACTGCTGTATAACAACATTTAACAGATCAACAAACACAACAGCTTGTCTCTGCAGGGTTTAATAAACCATATTTATCCACAGCATCTGAGAAAAACAGAAGAGACTCTGATATATGTTATGTTCTTTTTATAAGTACATGAAAATAAATATGTAAAAGTAAATGTGGTTTCTATTTCTATTCGTGAGAGTAGAATGTACTAACTGAGGTCATAACTTGAACTGAGGTTTCATTAAGGGGAAAAGCACTTTGTCTTTTATGTTCTAAAATAGACTTCTTGATAAAGAAAAATTATGCTTAAAGATTAATTAATAACTGGATGGCATTATAAAGTGTTGCAATGTTAAATTATAATAAATATTGATTTTAGGAATAAGTTTTGAATATTTTATTTTTACATTTTCTCTGTAAATTTGTGTTAGTCCATTTAACTTCAAAAGTATTCTTCACCACATTATTTAAGGATCACACTTAATAATTTTCCACTAAAAGAATCCCGTTTAACAGAAGTAATATGATATGATAGGTTAAAAGCAAATATTTTGATATTAGGCAAGCCTGGGTTTAAGCCCCAGTTCTTCCACTTGTTAATTAAGTGGCCTTGAGATAATTCCTCTGTCTTCCTTAGGCTTAATTCCCTAACTTGCACATTGGTGACCATGACAGTTTCTGTTTTCAATGGCTGTTATGAAAATTACATGAGAAAGTAGGTAAAGTGCTAAGTAGGGTGCCCATCCTATAATGTCCTATAATTAGCTTCAACTCTTACACCTCCTCAACATCTGTTGCTGTTATAATTGTTATTTATTACTATTGTAACACCAATGAAGAAATACTGTTATTGCAAAAAGCATTTGAGAAATTGTGAAGAAAATTATCAATTTTTTAAAAGGCAAGTTGAGGTGAAAGAAGAAGCAGCTAAAGCATTTGGAATGAGTTCAGTAAGTTTGGTGAAATAAAGACAATTGAACAGATAAGACACAATTAGACCATGTCAAAATTGTTAACGTTAATGTAACCCCAATTAACCTTTTTAAAAATATAAATAGCCATAAAAGTTAATTAAGGTATTTACTCTCTTTAAGGAGGGAGAAGTACAGGTGAGGACGTATTAAGACACTGAAAGGGTAGAAAGGATACAGGTGCTGAGCAGTTGTTATGCAAGAACTATGCTGGATGTACTTTCCTCAGAACACTTCCATAAGATATTAATATCTATATTTTGCAAATAAAGAATCTGAGGTTCAAAATAGCCAAGTAGTTTGTCCAAAGGTCACATAGCTAGCTAATTGAAGAAGCTGGAATTAAAACCCAGGTTTTTCTAAGCCAAAAGCCCTTTATAGTTCTGTCTTCAGTTGTGTGAGATTATGAATCCAAAGGTGGAACCCTGAGTTTGAAAGGGAGAGTCCTGAAATAGGAAAAGTTAAAGAACTGAAGAAGGCTTTTATGTTTTACTCAGATTTTTCTCTTTAAAATTGGTTATAAGTTATGACACAAAGTTTAAAATATTAGATGATATTCAAACTTTCTCTGTTTTGATGTTATAAAACCTTGTGAACTGGGACTCCAAAATTATTGACATAAGCTGGGAATTTATTCTAAAGTGTGACGTATTTGCTCTAAACTAGACTTCTAACCAACTGAAATTCAATGACTTCTGAGATGTGGGTTCTTATTCAACTAGACAAAATGTGTCAGCCAGAAATGTATGACACAGTGGAGGCCAGAGATTTTTACAGCAGCAAGTCCCTAAAAAAACAACAGGATCAAATATGCTATTTTTAAAAAATTACCCAAAGATAGTTTAAGGTCTGTGCTCTTAGCATAATTCCCTTTTGTCTCACTTTACATTTGGATACTTTCAAATCTCCTGCTAAGTGGATTGACATTACAAATGACTCTAATACAGAGCAGGTTTTTCCTGAACTTTCCTAGACAGTCAAGTGGAGAGATTTCTACATATAAACCATCTTATTCATGGTTTCATTGCTGTATATAAATAAAACCTGTCCCAACCCTGTATGAATTTTTAAATAATTTTCATTAATAATCTCTTGGGCAGCTTCAGTCTCACTGTGAAGGATTCACTCTTGAACATTTCGATTGACTCAATTAATTGTCAATCTTATTTAGAAGTTCTAAATAAGAGAGATAGCTATTATAGTTTGTGAATGATGCAGCTAGAGTTGCAAAGAGTAGCTCATTCCATACTTCATCACTCATTTTTCAGTGTATATTAACAATGTCTTTACAAAAGTTTGATTATATTTCTAAAATGAGGTAACTCTAGAAAGAAAATATTTTTGAAGCTGTTCCTCTCTCTTTTTCTCACTACAAGCTCTGTCCCCTAAGGCAATTTTATCTGAGGGTTCAGCACATCATCTAAGGATATAAAGTAGTCTTGCTGCTTAAGCAAATGAGGCATTAAGGCTGTTTTGTATTCCTGTGGGCTGTCACTGTCTGTACTGACAATGCAGTGGTGCCTGCTGCTTGAGATGGGGGTAGGAAGGGTGGTTTGGAAGGAGATTGCACGTGTGTGCCATAATGAATCTGTTTTATCTTTGAACAATTCCATATGCTCTTGTGAAGCTACCAATTCTTTTTCCTTTTTTTTTCTCCTTTTAATGCCAAGATAAATTGATCCTAGATTGCTGCTCCAAATGCTGACACCACTGAATATGAAGGTGTCATTGTAAAATGAACCATAGCAAATTCTTAATAAGCAAGCTTCACAAAGAGTTATAGTTTTTGACATTCAGATATAGACTTATCCCCAGTGAAGGAAGCTTTGTTCAGCCCATGCATGCTAAGAGGAATAAAAAATAAAAAGTAATTTGATTGGTATTAAATATGTTTTATTCCTTCCCATATTGAGCAATCATATCACATGACTTGTCCACTTCCATCTTACAGGAAAATTGGAAAAGGAATGATTTCAAATCAAGAACTTTATTTCTAAAAAAGTTGGAACGAGTTTAGAGCTAATGCTTCCAGTGCTATCTGGAGGAGATTTAAAATCTGACTTCCTTGAAAACTTCAAAATCAGTTGTGTCTGAGAAAAACAAATTAGTAAATTCTATAGAATATATGCTATAAAAACAATTACTAAAGTTTTCTAAGCTGATTATTTCAGGCTAATTTCTCTTCTAAAAATTAGTATATCCTAGGGAGCCTACTTTCTAAATTAATGGGAGCAAATGCTTAGAAAACACTTTTATACTTGATAACTCAGTTTGGAAAAAAAGAATATGGGAATTAGCTCTATGATGATTATTACAATTTACATTATCTTTCTAAGCAAATGCTTAAAAAACACTTTTATACTTGATAACTCAGTTTGGAAAAAAAGAATATGGGAATTAGCTCTATGATGATTATTACAATTTACATTATCTTGACCACAGAAGAAACAGACCATTTTGAGAAGTTCAAGAACATTAACTTTTTTTTCTCTTTACAAGTCCTGCATAAAAACTCCTCAATGGATGTTGCTTTAAAAATATATAAAAGGCAGGTGTGGTGGCATGTATCTGTAGTCCCAGATACTTGGGAGGCTGAGGTGGGAGAATTGCTTGAGCTCAGGAGTTCAAGTCTATCCTAAGCAAAATAGTAAAAGCCCATCTCTAAAAATACATGTATATTTTTTAACATACAGATATGCTACAAATTTAAGACAGTTTATTAATTTATATGTACAAAAGCAACCTACATATTTAGGATAATATAATCAGTAATTATAGTATAATATAATCAGTCTGACATGAAGTTTTGTCTTATATTTCCAGCTGTGAGCAACTTTAAAAGGAATTCATTAACTAACTTTATTACAGTATTTCCAGAAAATAGTTATTCTGTGCCACATTGGTTTGGTGATGCTTGATTAGACTTTTATTATGAAATCGACTCTTGTGTCTCCAAATAATAACTGAAAATGCAAACATTTCAAAAAGTTTTAACCCTAGATATATTCTCAATATAATTGAACCTGTTATATATAAATTGGCTTTTTGTAAATAGATTCCATACACCAAGAATGTCTAGATTTCAATGCATTCTGCATTCAGTCCTTCTGTAAAACAAATAATTGTTTTGCTTATTAATCATAACTTTGGATATCTGTTTGCAAATTGGCATCATATTTGCTCACAGTTCTGCAATTCGTCTTTTTCTCTAAACATCGTGTTTTTGAAATTTATCCATGTTTATATACAGGTAGCTCTAGTTCATTCACTTTAAATGCTTCACAGTATTCCATCGTAGGAATGCATTAAGATGTGCTTATTATTTTATTCATGGGTACTTGTATTGCTTTCATCTATTTGCTGTTACCATAATGCTAAAAAAAATTATTTTACATATCTCCTTTGGCATGTATGCAAGAGTTTATCTGAGAGAATATACCTGAATTGGAAACACGGAATTTATGGCACACCTTCAACATTAATGGCAAATAGCTTCCAAAAATGTTTGTATCAATAGATACTACCTCAGCAATTTCTGGAAGATTTCCCCTGCTCATTCATTTGTTCATTTAATAAATATTTATTGCACATTCATGTGACAGACTGTGTTCTAGAAGGGGATATATAGCAGTAAACCAAGTTTATAAAACTCTCTGTCTAAATGCACTTTGCATTCTAATGTGGGGAGACAGAAAATAAATATAAATACGTAATATCTCAATTGGGAGAAGTACTATGGATAAAAATGAAGCAAGGAGAGGAATAAAGAGTGCTAGAATAGGAGATGCAATTTTAAATACAGAGATCAAGGAAAACTGCACTAGGAGGTGATATTTGAGCAAATAACTGAAAGGGGTGAAGGAAAAAAGCTATACATTTTCACTCTTACTTGATATTATCGCACTGGTTAACTTGTGTTAGATAAATGAAGGTGAAAATTTGTCTCATTGGGGTTTTTAATTTTTTTCTGACATCAAGCATGTATTCATGTTAATTTACCATTTGTGTTGTCCCTATTGTAAATTGCTTGCTAATATTTTAGCTCATTTTTCTAAAGTGTTACTTTCCTAATTCTTATTGAATAGGAGAGATCCATTATTAAATTTGGGGGGTATATAGTAGGTGAGTATATTTATAAGGTACGTGAGATGTTTTGTTACAGGCATCCAAAGTGTAATAATCACATCAGGGCAAATGAAGTATCTATCACCTCAAGCATTTATTATTTCTTTGTATTATAACCATTCCAATTATACTCTTTGAGTTATTTTTAATGTATAATAAGTTATCATTGACTGTAGTCACCCTGTTGTGGTAGCAAATACTAGATCATATTTATTCTTTTTTTTATATGTACTTTAAGTTTTAGGGTACATGTGCACAACATGCAGGTTAGTTACATACGTAAACATGTGCCATGTTGGTGTGCTGCACCCAGTAACGCGTCATTTAACATTAGGTATATCTCCTAATGCTATCCCTCCCCCATCCCCCCACCCCACAACAGGCCCCAGTGTGTGATGTTCCCCTTCCTGTGTCCATGTGTTCTCATTGTTTAATTCCCACCGATGAGTGAGAACATGCAGTGTTTGGTTTTTTGTCCTTGCGATAGTTTGCTGAGAATGATGGTTTCCACCTTCATCCATGTCCCTACAAAGGACATGAACTCATCCTTTTTTATGGCTGCATAGTATTCCATGGTGTATATGTCCCACATTTTCTTAATCCAGTCTATCATTGTTGGACATTTGGCTTGGTTCCAAGTCTTTCCTATTGTGAACAGCGCTGCAATAAACATACATGTGCATGTGTCTTTATAGCAGCATGATTTATAGTCCTTTGGGTATATACCCAGTAATGGAATGGCTGGGTCAAATGGTATTTCTAGTTCTAGATCCCTGAGGAATCGCCACACTGACTTCCACAATGGTTGAACTAGTTTACTGTCCCACCAACAGTGTAAAAGTGTTCCTATTTCTCCACATCCTCTCCAGCACCTGTTGTTTCCTGACTTTTTAATGATGGCCATTCTAATTGGTGTGAGATGGTATCTCATTTTGGTTTTGATTTGCATTTCTCTGATGGCCAGTGATGATGAGCATTTTTTCATGTGTCTTTTGGCTGCATAAATGTCTTCTTTTGAGAAGTGTCTGTTCATATCCTTCACCCACTTTTTGATGGGGTTGTTTTTTTCTTGTAAATTTGTTTGAGTTCATTGTAGAGTCTTGATATTAGCCGTTTGTCAGATGAGTAGGTTGCAAAAATTTTCTCCCATTCTGTAGGTTGCCTGTTCACTCTGATGGTAGTTTCTTTTGCTGTACAGAAGCTCTTTAGTTTAATGAGATCCCATTTGTCAATTTTGGCTTTTGTTGCCACTGCTTTTGGTGTTTTATCTTTCTAACTATATTTTTGAACTCATTAATTATCCCCACTTCCCTTCTTCCCACCACTACCCTCCCCAGCCTCTGGTAACCATCATCTTGCTCTTTATGAGTTCAATCGTTTTCATTGAGAACATTGAGTGAGAACATGTGAAGTTTCTCTTTCTGTGCCTGGATTTTTTTCACCTAACATAATGACCTTCAGTTCCATCCATGTTGTTTCAAATGACAGGATCTCATTTTTTATGATCAAATAGTACTCCATTGTGTATATGTACCACATTTTCTTTATCAATTCATCTGTCGATGGACACTTAGGTTGCTTCCAAATCTTCACTATTGTGACTAGTGCTGCAATATACATAGGAATGCAGACATCTTTTTGATATACTGTTTTCCTCTCCTTTGAGTATATACCTAGGAGTGGGGTGGCTGGATCACATGGTAGCTCTATTTTTAGTTTTTGAGGAGCCTCTATACTAGTCTCCATAATGGCTTTACTAATTTACATTCCTGCTAACAGTGTACAAAGATTCCTTTTGCTCCACATCCTTACCAGCATAGGTTATAGCCTATCTTTTGGATAAAAGCCATTTTAACTGGGGGTGCAATGGTATCTCATTGCAGTTTTAATTTGCAGTTCTCTGATGATCAATGATGTTGAGCACCTTTCACATACCTGTTTACCATTTATTTGTATGTCTTATTTTGAGAAATGTCTATTCAGATCTTTTGCCTAGTTTTTGTTTTGTTTTTGTTGTTGTTATTTTGTTTCTTTGTTTCTTATTTTTTTTCTTCTTCCTGAAACAGAGTCTCGCTGTGTCGCTCAGGTTGGAGTGCAGTGGCTTGATGTCAGCTCACTGCAACTTCCGCCTCCCAGGTTCAAGCAATTCTCCCTGCCTCAGCCTCCCTAGCAGCTGGGATTACAGATGCCCACCATGCCCAGCTGATTTTTGTATTGCCCAGTTTTTAAATCTGATTAATAGATATTTTCCTATAGAGTTGTTTGAGCTCCCTATATATTCTGGTTATTAATCCCTTGTCAGATGGATAGTTTGCAAATATTTTTCCCCATTTTGTGGGTTATTTCTTCACTTTGTTGATTGTTTACTTTGCCATGCAGAAACTTTTTAACTTGACGCAATCCCTTTTGTTCATTTTTGCTTGGTTGCCTGTGCTTTTGAGGTATTATTCATAAAATCTTTGTGCAGACCAATGTCATAGAGTTTTTCCAGTGTTTTCTTTTAGGAGTTTCATAGTGGAGGTCTTATATTTAAGTCTCTAATCTATTTTGATTCGAATTTTGCATATGGTCAGAGATAGGGGTCTAGTTTCATTTTTATGCATATGGATATCCAGTTTTCCCAGCACCATTTATTGAAGAGACTGTCCTTTCCTCAGTGTATGTTCTTGGCACCTGAGTTGGAAGTGAGCTCACTGTGGATGTATACATTTATTTCTGGGTTCTCTGTTCTGTACCATTAGTCTATGTGTCTGTTTTTATGCCAGTACCATGTTGCTTTGATCACTATAGCTCTGTAGTATAATTGGAAGTCAGTTAATGAGATTTCTCTAGTTTTGTTCATTTTGCACCAGATGACTTTAGCTATTCTAGGTCTTTTGTGGTTCCGCATAAATTTTAACATTGTTTTTTCTATTTCTGTGAAGAATATCATTGGCATTTTGATAGGGATTGCATTGAATTTATAGATTGCTTTGGATAGAATTGACATTTTAACAATATTGATACTTACAATTCATGAACATGAAATGTCTTTCCATTTTCTTACATCCTCTTCAATTTCCTTATTTGTGTACTATTTTTTATGTCCTCTTCAATTTCCTTCATCACTGTTTTATAGTTGTTTTATAGATCTTTCACTTCTTTGATTAAGTTTATTCCTAGATATTGCATCTTATGTGTGCTTATTGTAAACAGGATTATGTTCTTGATTGCTTTTTCAGATTGTTCACTGTTGGCATATAGAAATGCTACTGATTTTTGTATGTTGATTTTGTATCCTGCAACTTTACTAAATTTGTGTATCACCTCTAATAGTTTTTTGTGGAGTCTAGGTTTTTCCAAATATAAGACCATATCATCTGTAAAAAAAGGATAATTTGATTTCTTCCTTTGCAATTTGGATGCCCTGTATTTCTTTCTGTTGCCTGATTGCTCTAGCAAGGACTTCCAGTACTCTATTGAGTAACAGTGGTGAAAGCAGGCATCCTTGCCTTGATCCAGATCTTAGAGGAAAGACTTTCAGTTTTCCCATTCAGTATAATATTAGCTGTAGGTTTGTCATATATAGCTTTTATTGTATTGAGGTATGTTCTTTCTATACTCAGTTTTGTGGGAGTTTTATTATGAAGGAATATTGAATTTGGTCAAATGCCTTTTTATCATCAGTTGAAATATCATATGATTTTTCTCCTTCGTTATGTTAATATGATGTATCACATTGATTGGTTTATGTGTGTTGATCCATCCTTGCATCGCCGGAATATATCCCACTTGGTCATGATGAATCATCTTTTTAATGTGTTGTTGAACTCAGTTTGCTGGTGTATTGTTAAGGATTTTGCATCAGCATTCATCAGGGATATTGGCCAGTAGTTTTCCCTTTTTGTTGTGTCTTTGTCTAGTTTAGTTTCAGGGTAATACTGGTCTCATAGAATAAGTTGGGATGTATTCTCTCCTACTCTATTTTTTGGAGTACTTTGAGAACAATTGGTATTAGTATTTCTTTAAGTGTTTGATAAAATTCAGCTGTGAAGTCATCAGGTTCTAGGCTTTTCTTTGCTGGAAGACTTTATTACAGCTTTGAACTAAGTACTTGTTATTGATCTATTCAGGTTTTGAATTTCTCCCTGCTTCAACCTTGGTAGGTTATATGTATCTAGAAATTTATCTATTTCTTCCAGATTTTCCAATTTGTTGGCATATAGTTGCTCATAGTAGTCTCTAATAATCTTTTGAATTTCTGCAATATCAGTTGCAACATCTTTTTTTCACCTCTGATTTTATTTATTTGGCTCTTCTCTCTTTTTTCTTAGTTTGTCTGGCTAAAAGTTTTTTGATTTTATCTTTTCAAGAAATTATCTTTTTCTTTTATTGATCTTTTGTATTTTTTGTTCCAATTTCATGTGTTTTTACTCTGATCTTTATTATTTCTTTCCTCTTACTAACTTTGGGTTTGGTTTGTTCTTTCTTTTCTAGTTCTTTAAGGTATATCATTAGGTTGTTTATTTGAAGTTTGTATACTTTTTTATTTAGGTGCTTATTGCTATAAATTTTCCTCTTAGTACTACTTTTGCTGTATTCCAAAGGTTTTGGTATGTTTTGTTTCCATTTTCATTTGTTTCAAGACATTTTTAAATTTCCTTCTTAATGTCTTCATTGACCCCACTGATCATTCAGGAGCATATTGTTTAATTTCCATATGTTTGTATAATTTTCAAAATTTCTTTTGTTATTGATTTCTAGTTTGATTCTATCCTTGTCAGAAAAGATACTTGATATGATTTCAATTATTTTAATTTTTTAAGACTTGTTTTGTAGCCTAACTTATGGTCTACTGAATGAACCATATGCTGAAGAGAAGAATGTGTATTCTTTAGCCATTGGATGAAATGTTCTATGAATATCTCTTATGTCCAGTGCAGACTAGTGTGAAACACTAGTCCAGTGTTTCTTTGTTGATTTTCTATCTGAATAATCTTTCCAGTGCTGTAAGTGGACTGTTGAAGTCTCCAGCTATTATTGTATCAGGGATTTATGTCTCTCTTTAGCTTTAATAATATTTACTTTATTTACCTGTATGCTCCAGTCTTAGGTACTGAATTAACCCCTTTATCATTGTATAGTGACCTTCTTTATCTCTTTTCTTAGGGTTTGTCTTGAAATTTATTTTGTCTGATAAAAATATAGCTACTTCTGATCTTTTCTGATTCCCGTCTGCATGGAATATATTTTTCCATCTTTTTATTTGCAGTCTATGTATCTCTATAGGCGAAGTGTGTTTCTTGTACATGAGAGATTGTTGAATGTTGTTTTTTAAAATCTATTTATCCACTCTATGTCTTTTTATTGGAAAGTTTAGTCCATTTACATTCAATGTTATTATTGATAAGTAACGACTTACTACTGCCAATTTGTTATCTGTTTTCAGATTGTTTTGTGGTCTTCCCTTCTTTCCTTTCTTTCTTCCTTCCTTCTTTCCTGTCTTCTTTTTGTGGAAATGATTTTTCTTTGATGGCATATTTTAATTTCTTGCTTTTTATTTTTTCTGTATCTGTTATAGAGTTTTTCATTTAAGGTTATCATGAGGTTTGCAAATAACATCTTATAACCCATTATTTTAAACTGATGATAACACTGATTGCAAAAACAAACAAGCAAAGAAGAAACTAATGAAAACTACACTTTAACTTCATCCCTTCTTTTAAGCTTTCAGTAGTTTCCATTTATATCTTACTGTCTTAAGTCTTGAAAAGTTGTTGTAGTTGTTATGTTTGACAGATTCATCTTTTCATCTTTCTACTCAAGATACAAATAGTTTATACACCACAAATACAGTGTTATAATATTCTGTGTTTGTGTACTTACTATTACTAGGGAGTTTTGTACATTCAGATGATTTATTATTGCTTGTTTACCTCCTTTTCTTTCAGATTGTAAAACACCCTTTAGCATCTCTTGTAGGACAGGTCTGGTGCTGTCAGAATTCCTTGGCTTTTATTTCTCGTGGAAAGTCTTTATTTCTCCTTTGTGTCTGAAGGTTATTTTTGTGGGATATACCATTCTAGGATAAAAGGCTTTTTTCCTTAGCACTTTAAATATGTCATGCCACTCTCTTGGCTTGTAAGTTTTCCACTGTGAAACCAGATGTATTGGAGGTCATTTGTATGTTATTTGTTCCTTTTCTCTTGCTGTTTTTAGAATCCTTTCTTTATCCTTGACCTTTGGGAGTTTGATTATTAAATGCCTTGAGGTAGTATTCTTTGGGTTAAATCTGTTTGATGTTCTATAATCTTCTTGCACTTGAATATTGATATCTTCCTCTAGGTTTGGAAAGATCTGTGTTATTGTCCCTTTGAATAAACTTTCTACCCTAGTCTTACTCCGTGTCTCCTCTTTAAGGCCAATAACTTAGATTTGCCCCTTTAAGGCTATTTTCTGTATCTCTTAGGTGTGCTTCATTCTTTTTTCTTTTATCTCTTCTGACTGTGTGTTTAAATAGTCTATCTTCAAGCTCATTCATTCTTTTTTCTTCTTGATCAATTCTACTGTTAAGAGACTGATGTGTGTCAGTGTGTCAGTTGCATTTTTTAGCACCAGAATTCATTAATTTTTGTTAATTATTTTGATCTCTTTGTTAAATTTATCTGATAGAATTCTGAATTTTTTTCTCTGTTATCTTGAATTTCATTGAACTTCCTTAAAACAGCCATTTTGAATTCTCTGTCTGAAAGGTCACAAAGCTCTGTCACTCCAGGATTGGTCACTGGTGTCTTTTAGTCTGTTTGGTGAGGTCATGTTTTCCTGGATGGTCTTAATACTTGTGGATGTTTGTCAATGTTTAGGCATTGAACAGTTAGGTACTTATTGTAGTCTTCATGATCTGGGCTTGTTTGTACCCCTCTTTCCTGGAAGTTTTCCAAGTATTCAAAGGAATTGAATGTTGTGATTTAAATCTTCGGTCAATGCAGCCATATATACATTAGGGGGCACCCCAAGCCCAGTAATGCTGTGACCTTGCAGCCTGGTAGAGGTACTGCCCTGGTGGCCTTGGGTAAGATCCAGGAAATTTCCTTGTATTACAAGACAGAGACTCTTGTTCTCTTCCTTTACTTTTCGCTAAATGAATGGAGTATCTCTTTCTACGGTGAGCTGCTTGATGTTGAGGGACGGGTGACACAGCACTGCTGTAGCCACCACCACTGGGACTGTGCTGAGCCAGACCTAAAGCCAGCATAGTACTGGGTCTTGCCCAAGGCCTGTGACAACTATTGTCTGGCTACAACTAATGTCTATTCAAGGCCCAAGGGCTCTTTGGTCAACAGGTGGTAAGTACAGCCAGGCTTGTATCTTTTCCTTCAGGACAGCAAATTCCTTTCTGGCCCAGGGTGGGTCTTGAAGTGCTGTCTGGGAGCCAGGACCTGGAGTTGAGAACTTTAGAAATCTATTTGGTGCTTTATTTTACTGTGGCTGAGCTGGTACCCAAGTTGCAAGACAAAGTCCTTTTTACTCTTCTGTCTCCTTTCCTCAAGCAAAAAGAATCTCTCCCCATGGCCACCACTGCCCCAGGCCCATGGTGAGTACTGCCTGGCTACCACTGGTGTTTATTCAAAGCCTAAGGGCTCTTCAGTCAGCTGGTGTTGAATCTTGCCAGGACTGAATCTCCCCCTTCAGAGAAGCAGGTTCCCTTCTCACCCAGGGCAGCTGTAGAAATGCTGTCCAGGAGCTAAGGCCTGGAATCAGGGATTTAGTGCTTTAATTTACTGTGTCTGAGATGGTGCCCAAGTTGCAAGACAAAGTCCTTTATACTCCTTCTTCCTTTTTTGTCAAGTAGAAGGAGTCTGTTTTCATGGCTTTCCCACCTGGGAATGCACTGGGTCAGACCTAAAGCCAGCACGGTACTGGGTATTGCCCAACACCTATGCCAAGTACTGCCTGGCTACTGCTGATGTTTATTCAAAGTCCAAGGGCTTTTTAGTCAGCAAGCGATGAATCCTTCCAGGAGGAAATCCTTCTCCTAAAGGCAGAGGGTTCCCTTCTGGCTCAGGGTATGTCTAGAAATGTTGTCTGGGAGCTAGGGTCTGGAATAGGGAGTTCAAGACTCCACTTATGCTGTATTTTACTGAGATTGAGCTGGTATCCAAGTTGCAAGACAAAGTCCTTGCCCAGGAATTGCTGTTCTTTTGGCTTAGACTGCCTTTCAAGCTTATTTAGAACCCCAGAGCACTTCAGCCCACGGTGGTGAGGCTTGATAAAACTCAAGTTCTGACCAGTGGGATGGATGATTCCCCTCTGGCTAGGGATGGTCTAAATGCTACCTCTGTGTGCGCCAGCGGAATTCTGCCCCATATTGCTCTCCACCGTGACAGGGTAGCACTGACTTCCAGTGCAAAGTCCCACAATCAGGGCTGTTTCCATCCTGCAAGCACACATTCTCCATCTGCACCACATGGCTGCTGCTAGGGCATGGGGGGGTGGTGGTGTAGACAATTCAAGACTGTCTTTCCTACCCTCCTCAGGGCCTCTTTCCTCGATACGATGTTAAAATCAGGTACTCTAAGTGCTCACCTGATGTTTTAATCTTATGAAGCTGTTTTCTTGTGTGGATAGTTGTACCATTTGGTATTCCTATGGTGGGGACAATTGCTGGAGGGTTCTATTCAGCCATCTTGCTCTGCCTGTGCTCTGAGAGGTTTTCGGTTTTTTGTTTGTTTGTTTGTTTGTTTAATACATTAGGGATAAGATTCCTTTGTTGTTTTCATGTGTTACAAATATCTTCCACCATTTTTGGCTTAACTTTTTACATATTTACAATATTTTTTCACACAGAGAAGTTCAAATTTTATTATTACTTTTATTGAATTTGCCAATCTTTTCATAATGGTTTGTACTTCTTTCTTATTTAAGAAATCAATCCCTATCTTATGTATTTTTCTCCAAATATTCTTATTTCTGTTCTTTTTCACATTTTATCTTTAATCTACTTGGAATCTATCTTTTAGTGTGCTGTGAAATAGTGATGCAATTATAGGATTTTCTTCCATGTAGATAACAAATTACACTATCATCATAGTTGTATTTTTAATGTACAGATTTTATCTCCGCTTAAATGAAATTTGCAGAAAGAATGTCTTAACCATTCCCATTGAGTTATATCCCACTTTTATATGTGCTATAATGTTTTATAATTCTCCTTCTTAAAAATCAAAATAATTTTAAATAATTGATTATTCATGTAATTATTTATTTCTGGTTTCACCCCTTCTCCTCCCCAAAATTATAAATTTCATGAGGACATAAACCATCTCTCCCTTAAATCTATAACCTTGGTCCTGACATGGTACGTAATTCAGAATAAATGCCTGTAAAAGTATTCGACTGATACATAAATAAATTATTTTATTTCCATAATGTGTGAGATGAAAATACATTGATTTATGATGCCTTGAGTTTTTAACAAGGCTGAAAATAACCTTAAATTTTCCACGATTTATGTGATACTGAGTAAACGCTACTGCTTGAACTCTTATTATAAGTTTTTTATTTGTTTCTAAAAGGCTTCCACTTACACAGCTGGCTTCTTCCCTCCAATTTGTAAGGGGATAAGAGATACAATGGGTATCCAGTATGCAAGTCAGTAAGACATGTGAAATCTGTGACATCGCATCCTACCTCCCACCTGGCCAATTTATCTACAATTACATAGAACTGTATATGAGCCATTTTCCTGAATATAAGAGTTTTTTGTTATGTTTTGTTTTTACCTTTTAGGTTCTTGAAACGAGTTCAACTTATTAAAATTTGGGAAATTCTTTCCAAATAATTTAGATGTTAGACAATGAATTTCTAATGATTCCCAAGGTATTACTTCTTTAAAGTTGGAATAGAATGTGTAATAATCTTTTCTTTTTCAGTAAATAATATAAGTTCATTTTACAACCAGTTGCTCACTTCTAGCCTAGAGTACCTTCAATGTTTCCAGAATTCTGGGCTGTCAGTTTTTGACATTTTAAAGTCTTATCCTGACAGTTTGTTTGTTGTTGTTGTTCATTTTCTGCCTTTTAAAAAAATAGTTGGGGAGTTCAGGTGGACTTCATAACTTTGACAGAGATCTTAAATGTGGAATTTATTTATTTATTTATTTATTTATTTATTTATGCATTCAAATATTTAATGAGTGCTTACTATTTCCCATTGATTATTCTAAGTGGAGAAGATACAATGGTGAAAAAGACGTGCAAAATTCCTGCACTGATTGCGCTTATATTGTTCTAGGGAGGTATATTACAAAAAAAAAAGATTATATAATGTTAGGTTGTAAGAAAAATAGAATAGATTATTGGGATAGAGAGTGACAAGAAGGGTGCTTTTTAAGATAGGGTTACCAAGGAAAAGAATAGATAAACTCTAAAACAAGAGTTTTACTTTACAATCCTCAAGAGCAAATCTGGTGAATGTCCTAATTTACTAGTATCAAAGTTTTTCACTCAAAACTCCAGCTTAACTAATTCACACCTGTTCTTTCCCAAAACTCTTCATATGTTTCCATTTTCTCCATCCATATATTTGTAAAAGTTAATACTGCATCCTCAATCTATGTTGATATTCATATGCTTTTTCTTATACTTTGCCATCTTTTCATTTTTTTTATTGTAAGTTCAGGGGTATATGTGCAGGATATGCAGGTTTGTTACATAGGTAAACATGTGCCATGGTGGTTTGCTACACAGATCATCCCATCACCTAGGTATTAAGCCTAGCATCCATTAGCTATTCTTCCTGATGCTCTCCTTCCTCCCCCACCCCCAACAGGCCCCAGTGTGTGTTGTTCCCCTCCCTGTGTCCATGCATTCTCATTGTTCAGTTCCCACATGTAAGTGAGAACATGTGGTGTTTGGTTTTCTTTTCCTGTGTTAGGTTGATGAGGATAATATCCCCCAGGTCCATTCATGTTCCTGCAAAGGCCATAATTCTCATTCCTTTTTATGGCTGCATAGTATTCCATGGTTTATATGGGCCACATTTTCTTTATCCAGTCTATCATCGATGGACATTTAGGTTGACTCCATGTCTTTGCTATTGTGAATAGTGCTGCAACAAACATATGTGTGCATGTATCTTCATAACAGAATGACTTATATTCCTTTGGGTGTATACCCAGCAGTGAGATTGCTGGGTCAAATGGTATTTCTGCCGCTAGGTCTTTAAGAAATTGCCACACTGTCTTCCACAATGGTTGAACTAATTTACACTCCCACCAACATTTCCTTTTTCTCCACAACCTCACCAGCATCTGTTGTTTTTTGACTTTTTAATAATAGCCATTCTGACTGGTGTGAGTTGGTATCTCATTGTGGTTTTGATTTGCATTTCTCTAATGAACAGTGATGTTGAGCTTTTTTTCATATGATTGTTGGCCACATGTATGTCTTCTTTTGAAAAGTGTCTGTCATGTCCTTTGCCCACTTTTTAATGGAGTTGTTGGTATTTCTCTTGTAAATGTGTTTAAGTTCCTTGTAGACTCTGGATATTAGACCTTTGTCCAATGGATAGATTGCAAAAATTTTCTCCCATTCTCTAGGTTGTCTGTTCACTCTAAGGATAATTTCTTTTGCTGTGCAGAAGCCCTTCAGTTTAATTAGATCCCATTTGTCAATTTTTGCTTTTGTTTCAGTTGCTTTAGGTGTCTTCCTCATGAAATCGTTTCCCATGCCTATGTCCTGAATGGTATTGCCTAGATTTTCTTCTAGGGTTTTTATAGTTTTGGGTTTTACATTTAAATTTTTAATCCCTCTTGAGTTGATTTTTGTATATGGTGTAAGGAAGGGGTCCAGTTTCAATTTTCTACCTATGGCTAACCAGTTCTTCCAGCAACATTTATTAAATAGGGAATCCTTTCCCCATTGCCTGTTTTTGCCAGGTTTGTTGAAGATCAGATGGTTGTAGGTGTGCAGTCTTACCTCTGCTTTCTCTATTTTGTTCCATCGGTCTATGTGTCTTTTCTTGTACCAGTACCATGCTATTTTGGTTACTGCAGCTTTATACTATAATTTGAAGTCCAGTAACATGATGCCTCCAGCTTTGTTCTTTTTGCTTAGGATTGTCTTGACTGTTCAAACTCTTTTGTCGTTCTGTATGAATTTTAAAATAGGTTTTTCTAATTCTGTGAAGAATGTCAATGGTAGTTTAATGAGAATAGCATCAAATCTAAAAATTGCTTTGGGCAGTGTGGCCATTTTCACAATATTGGTTCTTCCTATCCATAAGCATGGAATGTTTTTCTATTTGTTTGTATCATCTCTGATTTCTTTGAGTAGTGGCTTGTAGTTCTCCTTGTAGAGATCTTTCACTTCACTAGTTAGCAATATTCCTAGATATTGTATTCTTTTTGTGGCAGTTGTGAATGGGAGTTCATTCATGATTTGGCTCTCAACTTGCCTGTTGCTGGCATATAGGAATGCTAGTGATTTTTGCACATTGATTTTGTATCCTGAGACTGCTGAAGTGGTATATCAGCTGGAGAAACTTTTGAGCTGAGACAGTGGGGTTTTCTAGATATAGAATCATGTCATCTTCAAACAAAGCTAGCTTGACTTCCTCTCTTCCTATTTGAATATCTTTATTTCTTTCTCTTGCCTAATTGCCCTGGCCAGAACTTCCAATACCACATTGAATAGGAGAGGTGAGAGAGGGTATCCTTGTCTTGTGCCAGTTATCAAGGGGAATGCTTCCAGCTTTTGCCCATTCAGTATCATATTGATACTTTGCCATCTTTTCAACCTTCTTATTTCCTAGATATGTGCCCACTTATATGCTGCATATAATTCTGCATACCTGGAACCATTTAAGTATGCATGTACTTGGGTATATAAGAGTAAATATGTGTATATAAACCTGTAGGCAGCACAGTCAGAACTGTGTTTACATATGCACATACACACATGAATTAAGGATAAAAGATATAGAAAAGATGAGGGAAACAACTATCCTGAGCATTGCTAGATATTTCCAAAATAATTACTTATTAAAATTGAATTATCATTGCAGAGCCAAAACACAGCAGGGTGCAGAGTTCAGAAATGTTCCTTTAGGTCAGCTGTGCCAGTTCGGTAATCTGTGAGCAAATTACTCAAAATATAGCAGGGACATAATTAAATATTTCAACACTATTGTCAACTGAATATATTAAGCACTTAACTCCTTAGAAAGACAATAATTATAATAGTGGAATCCACTTTATACTAGTCATACTCAATTCAGCTTTTAAATGTTATCTATTTAAAATGGACAGTTATTACTTACAATATATATGTAAGTATAAATATATTTAATATGTATGTAAATATATGTGCTATATATACATTTATAATGAAAGTAGACATATGATATACCTTTTAAAATCAAGGACATACTTAAATATTAAGTTAGCTCTCCCTCCTTCACTAATACTAGTCATTCTAGCATGCCTTATATCTACTCAATTTCTTTTCAATTTCAACATGAATTTAAAAGTTATTGCTTAAATCTAAGGAATTTAATATACACAACAGAACTTTATGAATGCATTCAAAGAAAGGGTCGCTAGATCAATGCAAATTTTTTTCTTTAGATCATTACTGAAAACGCATAGTCAGGGTCAAAATAGAGCTGGAATTCTTTTTACCTATATTTAAAAAGTATGCAGTGAAAAGTATTCAGGCTCAACTAGATAAAGAAGCTTTACAAAGTGCTTTATCAGCTTCGATAATTAAAAGATTTCCTGCTAACTATTCAATAAGAGTCTTCTTTATAGCTCTGCTTTGCAGTCAGTTCTTTCCATCACTTCCTTTGAAAAGTCTAATTAAAGTGGAAAGCTTTATTTCTATTCATTCCGTGTTTGCCATATTGGACATAGATACTAAAATAACTAATTAAAGACTATATTGGCTCTTTTTAAATTCTTGTCCTGTTGGAACTTTATGGGGTATGGGAGTGGAAGAAGTATTTTTTCAGTTTTAGTTTTTAAAGTTGGTTTTTTATTGTCACTCTCTCAATATTAATTATCTTTTGGGTTAATGGAAGTAATATGGATAACTTTCTCCCTGATGCCTCTATTGATGCTGTAATAGGTGTTTTTTTTTTTAGAATAACTGACTAGTGAAGAATTGAAACTAAACACTTCAGAGCCCTTATATTCCCCTTGTTGTATTACTGGAGCATTACTTAAGCACTGCTAACTATCTTTTAAAAATATATTTGCTGTAGTGTTCAAAGAAATTTGAATGGAAAGAAAGCCCTTTTCTACTTCTCAGATACAGAAGTTTTCTTTTTTGTGTGTATTTTCATCTATATTTATAACCATACTTTTAAGATCGTAATAATTATATGCTGTATATGGCTTACAAGGTTTTTCTTTTCCTTATTCTAATTATAAGCTCTAGCCAGTAAGTGTCTCCATAAAGGTGATACGCCTTTTATAGAATCAAGTGCTAAGATAAAGAATCTTAAAAGCTTATTTTTTACTGTTAGAATATAGGCAGTCGAAGGGTTAAAACAAGTCAACCATAATTCAATGAGAACATTCTGGCCCTTACTACTTACTATCTTGAGAGAGTTATAATAGAGTAAGAAACATATTTATGCAAGTGAGTGTAATACAGGAAAGAATATGATGTTGTTAAAATGTAGTACAAAGTGGGCTGGGTGCAGTGACTTATGCCTGTAATCCCAGCACTTTGGGAGGCCAAGGCAGGCGGATCATGAGGTCAGGAGATCGAGACCATCCTGGCTAACACAGTGAAACCTGGTCTCTACTAAAAATACAAAAAAAAAGTAGTACAGAGTATTTTAGAGGCACAGTGCTTTGTAGCTGATCAATGAAATACTTACGGAAGATTTCAAAATAAGATACATATGGATGTGTACTTGTATATATACCCCTATATGCATTTCCAGGAAAATGGAATCATAAAGATTTGGATACAAAAAAATTATTTTCATTTATGTTTGGACATGAGGAAGGAAGAGACATACTCTAGAATTCTATCAGAAGATTGACATTGCCTGAGCAACTGCTCAGTCATACCTCTGAGAATAGTCATTTTAAATAAAATGACAACTTTTAAGAAATACTCCATATTCAGGCAAAGTTCCAATGACATAATGGTCAGAAATCTTAAGTTGATGCATTTTAGAAAAAGCCAAGGATACCTTCTTTGAAGATATAGTTTGCTTTAATTTTATTTTAAGTTCCATGAAGGTAGGAATTTTTTCTTTTTTGTTTGATGATTCATCCAAAGCACCTAAAACAATAGCTTTTACACAGTAGCTACTCAGTAAATACTTATTGAACAAATGTTGAATGAAACTCTTGGCACATATTTTGGTTTCAATCCATTCCTGAAGGCCAGACAACTGGGCAGAATCATGGACTGAATTCTTTAAAAAAAAAATCCATAGGAATCAATGCAGTACAGAGGATAAAACACAAAACTGAAAGTCAAGACATTTGAGTTCCACTGCTAATAACTAGTTGTAAGATGATGGTCAAATCATTTAATCTTCCATCTAAGAACATTCTTTCTCTTCTCAAATTCTATGAGTCAATTTTCAGCCCCACTTATAACTCTTAAAATCTCATAGAAGGTTATCCAAGCTTTTCATGCATCAAATTGTCCTTGTGATAAAGATAAATCATAGCTAATGATGGATGATTAAATAAGGAAATATAAAAATTCTTTGAAAGCTTTTGGATAATATTTATATATTATATGAAATATAAATATGTTATATATATTAAGTATATCTGTGTGAAGAAAATGTGGCAATTCCATTCAGTTATGTAATAACATTTTAACTTTGATAATATATTACAAATATTTCAGATTAACATAAACACTTAAAAGAGAAAAAACACTTAAGATTTATTTTCTTCCCTATAGATCTAGCTATCTATATATATTAAGTTGAATCTAACTCAATTTACAAGTTTGACAAGATAAACAGAAGAATCTGATACAAACTTATGTAGATTAAACAGCTGCAAATTTATGAAAAGTTATTTTTTCTAATCTTGGGTTAGAATAAAACCAGAAGACAATGGTAGATTGTATTTCAATCCAAGGGACTTTTTTTTTTTAAGGAGAAAACTGCTAAATGCTCCAAAGGCTCATCTTTTTATAGATAAGGTGATTTTTTTTCTTGCCCACATCATAGCTTTTATGGTATTTTGGATTTTCATTTTCAATTCACAGAAGGGCTACTTCCGCTCACAAGGCAGTGTTACACATTTTCAAACAATGAAAAATTACAAGGCATCAATCAGATCCATAGGGAAATTGAGTTTCTATGATGAAATCTATAGTTTTACTACACATTTAATAAATACTTAATGCTAATGATGATCTCATACCCACTCATCACTAGACCTAAATGTTTGCTGCAATATCCTCCACATGATTCCAATAGTCTGAGCAAGACTCACAAAAGCCAGGTCACTAAGCAAATACACAGTGCAGTATGGCATGGGCAGTTAGTTCCAGCAGATAGAACAAGCATCTTTTCCTGGACATTTCCTGTGCAGTCTGATTGACTCCCTGATGTTTCCCATTCACTCCAAGCTGCTTTTTCCCTCCTCCATTCAAAATTGCAGAATTCTCTCCCTGGTCTCAAGCTGCTGTCTCTATTCTTAAACTATATGCTCAACTTCCTACCACCCCACCTTATTTTTTGATGAAGTCTGTTTCATCACAGAATCCTTAAATAACAAATCTCATAGAAAAGAGTCTACTCTGCTCCTGTGTATAACATTAGATTTTAATGATATGAAAGAACAAAGTCCAATAGTTGGTTTGGAGAGTGAGATCCCCCAAAAAAAAGGACTACAAGAAGAGAACAAATGAGTACATATTAAGAAATTTCCATTGCAGGCCATTCATTCTCGATAGTTGTAGCTCTCTATCTCATTTTAAATGATAGGCAGCCTCAATCAACTTTTGGTGCAGTATTAAAAAGAATAGGAAACAATGATTATGTAGCAACCAAGGTCTTAGATGGTCCAGAAACCTTATATTAATCTCTTCCCCTACCAAAATTTGAGGCCAAACATGCTAAAGCCTGTACAGTTTGCTCATTTAATTTTACCTCCTTTCATTTTCTCTGTTCATTCTTTGAATAAAATGACAATATTTCACGAAACAGTCAGGAAGTAAATACAGAATAATAGAAAAGAAAATGGTCACAGACACCTGCTGGGCATTTTCTATACACCAGGTACTGTACTGAGAATTTTGCACATATTGGAATGATGCATCTGTATGCTTCACAAACTGATATCATTAAATGGACACTACTTGCAAGAAGCAAACTCCAAACACCTTCTTTCAGGTTATTGGTTAGTCATATAAGAATCAGCAAACATGAACTTTCTTTTTTCCATCAAGTCAAAAGGGCAAAAGGAGGAAAGTTTAATCACTACATAGTAATCTCATAAAACGTAGAGTTCTGCGTAAACATAAGTCACCTAAAAAATCTCTATGATGGGACTAATAGATACCTTCGATGGGTTTATAAACCTCCTCCAGTGCTTTGTGTTACAGAGCATAGCAAGAACGACATATTCGTTGTTGTTGTTGTTGTTGCTGCTGCTGCTGTTTTCTCCTCCCAGTGAACAGTTTGGCTGTGCAATTTACAGGATGAACACAAGATATGTTTGCATCCTGAGATTTGCCAGTAAAACATTCTCAAGTCCTTTATTAATCCCCATTTTTAAAAATTCGGATCATTCTGATTATACTCCATCACTCAACGAAGTTTTACAGGAAATCAAAGAATTTATTTTCAATGACTGAGGACAATTAAACTTGGTTGAGTCTGAAACTTTGTGATGTGTATTTCAAAGGTCTTTCTCAATAAATTTTTAGGTTGTGGTGTGTTTATCAGCCTAACAAAAGGATTAATGTAGCTCTTAAAAAGGGATAAAATATTAAATAGTCAAAAAGGGATAGAATATTAAAAAATGTAAGTTAGGTAATGGATGGATCAAAGTGTCAGTAAAATTGAAGACATTCTTAGCAACTTAAATACTTTGAATTGGGTGGTTAGAATTTGTTCACCAGGCTAACTATGTGTGCAGGAAGAATTTTTATATTTCAGGAATGTCTAGGTTAACAAAAGCTAAATATTCAGATGTAATAAAGGAAATAGTTTTTAGTCCTGGTGTCTAAAATGAAAAAGCATTAATTCAAATCCCAACTCCACCACTGATGAGCTGTTGATCTTATCAAACCTTTTAGGCCTCAGCTTCTTTTTCTGTCAAATTGTTATAATAATGGTATCTACTCTCTGTGATTGGTGTGAGTATTGGAAATAATGTATATAAGATACTTAGCATAGTGTCTGTCAAGTCATAAAAATGCAATAAAAGTTAGTTGCTGTTGTAACTGTATACTTTTAGCATGTTTGTCTTTAAAAGACCTATAATTTAATTATTTATTTAATTGCTAAAATTTGTCTCCATTTTTCTTGTTCAGAGATTATTTTATTTAATCTTCATAATAACAGGATTAAGTGAGAAGAGTAAATTCTCTAATTTCTAATTCTATAGTTGAAGAAACTTGAAATCAAGAAAAAGAGGAGAAAATAATTTCTTTTTTCTTTTTTTTTTTTTTTTTTTTTGAGACGGAATCTTGCTCTGCCGCCCAGGCTGGAGTGCAATGGCGTGATCTCAGCTCACTGCAACCTCCACTTCCCAGGTTCAAGCTATTCTCCTTTCTCAGTCTCCCAAGTAGCTGGGATTACAGGCATCCACCACCACACCGGGCTAATATTTTGTATTTTTAGTAGAGATGGGGTTTCACCATGTTGGCCAGGCTGGTTTCAAACTCCTGAAAGTGATCTACCTGCCTCAGCCTACCAAAGTGCTAGGATTACAGGCATGAGCCACCACGCCCGGCCAATAAGTTGTTAATATTATCCTAAGTACTATTTATTTATTTACTATATACTTTATACCCCTTATCACATTTAACCCCACCCCAAGGTTATATGCTAGTTATTACTCATGAATTACAGATGAAAGAATCAAGGAAATTATTCAGAATCATATCACTAGTGAGTTACGGACCAGGAACTTTAACACAAATTTCTAAACTCAAAAACATATTCTATGTTATTTCTAATAAATATGGCCTTATCACTAATCAACACATCCGTGTCACTTCAAACACATATCTAGAGTCAAGTTCATACTCTTCACACCTTCTAATCCTTGTGTCCCCCCAAAAAAGAAATTATCTCCTAGATTCTTCATCTATATTAATGGTTTTACAATTCACCCAATCACTCAAACTGAAAACTGCCAGTTGGCCTTGGCCTCCCACTTTCTCACCACCCATATTTATGGATCACTTCCTGAGAGTTCTCTCTGGACGGACTTGCAGCTCTGTCTCCTGCTCTCCATCTCCACTGTTATAACCTAAGTTACTCATCATCTCTGCCTCATATTTTATCATACACTAGTTCCTTATTCTGGAGAATTGAATACCTTTACAAACAAAGCAGCCATACCTATCTTTCTAATGCATAGATCTATTTGTTTCCCCTACTAAAAAGTTTTCAATGTCTCTTCATTGCCTTCAAAGAAAATTCTAAACTTCTTCCAAACAGATACTGAAAACCATGTAACCACCCCAGGTTATCCCACTCCAACTTCTCTGTGTTCTGGGTACACTGGTAAGTGGTGTTTCTTAAACATATTTACATCTACTTACTGTTTTTATGATTTTCTCTTTGTCTGATATGACTTTCATCAATTGGATAGGGTAAGCTTCAACACATTATTCAAAGACCAAGCCATCCTCCACTTAGCCCCTACCAGAATGAATCATGTGTTTTTCCATAGTGTTTTATACCTGTTGCTGATAGAACTTCATTCATCCTATGCTATTACGGTCAGTCATTACCATGTGAGTAACTCTTGAGCAGGGGCCGTCATTTAAGAATATTAGTATTACCAAAATATCACATGGGAAATACTTAATAATTTTTCAGAAATAAATGAGTAAATTACATATTAAATACATAAATGGTGAAACCAAGAATTATATTGCAAATATTAAACAGCTGCATTTTACAGACACAGGCAAATCAGAATGAAAGCACAGATCAATAAAAATGGGCCCAGACCAGGAGATTAGGGTATGGACCAATCAGAATTGACGTTAGCTACACACAACCAGCTTGGACTGACCATAGTGACCATATACTTGCACCAGGTGCAGCTCATGTCACTTAATTCTATGCAATATAATTTTTTCAATGGCTTTTATGAACTTTTAATTCTATTTAAGATAATTTTTCAATGGCTTTTATGAACTTGCTATTTCCCCCAGGGGATATAAAGATACCATCAATATGTATAATTTGAGTAAATTCAGTAGTTTGACTAATGGATCAATGTAATAGCAAATAATTTATTACCTGCCCTCTGTGCATCAATCTCACTTTGAGGTAACCAAGCCTTCTTAGTTGAGTAAGACATAAACCCTGTCTTCTGGGAATCATATATTACAGAATCTTCTCGATTTTTATTCTATTATTTAGTAAAATAACAAACTGGTAACCAATTAAAGGCAGACTACATTCTTCGCAATATCTGATTTGATTTGTTTCTTTAAAGGGAGAGTCCATTCTAACGAACATACTATCACCACTTCCAAGGCTCTCTGTCAACATACAAACATTCTTTCCATTAGAATGATCCTCCTTGACAAGGGTGGTTTCAGGCAATAAAATGAGTTACTGTTGAAATGTGAATGATGAAGACATTAAACATATTTAAAAGACACGAAATGAGTCCTACAGAAGTTTGGCTACCATCCAGATTCACTTTTTCCTCAAACTTCTGTAATATTCAAAAAGGACAAATACTCCTGATTTTAAACCCACCATGCTATTTCCAGGGAGCCATGACTGCTAGGTAAAATGTTCAAGCACATGCGGGATTGTCATCTTCCTGAGGTGGAGTAGAGACAATCCTTGCAATGGGAAGGAAGATACACTAGGCAGCCAACCTCCTTTACAGAGCTAAGGTCATAATTTCATGGCCTATAATTTTATGTTGCATCGTATCTTCATAGGTAGTTACTTATTATGCTTTTAACTTAAATATGTGTCACACATATTCTTTTGTAGGTATGTAATATTTTATTAATTTTTTAAAAAATATGCAGCTAACTCGTGGAATATACTATTAGGAAGTCATAAAAACATTACCAAATTACATGTAATTTCTCTTCAGCTCATTGCAACCTCCACCTCCTGGGTTCAAGGGATTCTCCTGCCTCAGCCTCCCGAGTAGCTGGGATTATAGGTGTGCACCACCATGCCCAGCTAATTTTTGTATTTTTTTTAGTAGAGATGAGTTTTATTTTTAATTTTATTATTATTATACTTTAAGTTTTAGGGTACATGTGCACAACGTGCAGGTTTGTTACATATGTATACATGTGCCATGTTGGTGTGCTGCACCCATTAACTCATCATTTACATTAGGTATATCTCCTAATGCTATCACTCACCCCTCCTCCCACCAAACAACAGTCCCTGGTGTGTGATGTTCCCCTTCCTGTGTCCATGTGTTCTCATTGTTCAATTCCCATCTGTGAGTGAGAACATGCGGTGTTTGGTTTTCTGTCCTTGCGATAGTTTGCTGAGAATGATGGTTTCCAGTTTCATCCATGTCCCTTCAAAGAACATGAACTCATCCTTTTTTATGGCTGCATAGTATTCCATGGTGTATATGTGCCACATTTTCTTAATCCAGTCTACCCTTGTTGGACATTTGGGTTGGTTCCAAGTCTTTGCTATTGTGAACAGTGCCGCAATAAACATACATGTGCATGTGTCTTTATAGCAGCATGATTTATAATCCTTTGGGTATATACCCAGTAATGGGATGGCTGGGTCAAGTGGTATTTCTAGTTCTAGATCCCTGAGGAATCGCCACACTGACTTCCACAATGGTTGAACTAGTTGACAGTCCCACCAACAGTGTAAAAGTGTTCCTATTTCTCCACATCCTCTCCAGCACCTTTGTTTCCTGACTTTTTAATGATCACCATTCTAACTGGTGTGAGATGGTATCTCATTGTGGTTTTGATTTGCATTTCTCTGATGGCCAGTGATGATGAGCATTTTTTCATGTGTCTTTTGACTGCATAAATGTCTTCTTTTGAGAAGTGTCTGTTCATGTCCTTTGCCCACTTTTTGATGGGGTTGTTTGTTTTTTTTCTTGTAAATTTGTTTGAGTTCATTGTAGATTCTGGATATTAGCCCTTTGTCAGATGATTAGGTTGCAAAAATTTTCTCCCATTTTGTAGGTTGCCTGTTCACTCTGATGGTAGTTTCTTTTGCTGTGCAGAAGCTCTTTAGTTTAATGAGATCCCATTTGTCAATTTTGTCTTTGGTTGCCATTGCTTTTGGTGTTTTAGATATGACGTCCTTGCCCATGCCTATGTCCTGAATGGTATTGCCTAGGTTTTCTTCTAAGGTTTTTATGGTTTTAGGTCTAACATGTAAGCCTTTAATCCAACTTGAATTAATTTTTGTATAAGGTGTAAGGAAGGGATCCAGTTTTAACTTTCTACATATGGCTAGCCAGTTTTCCCAGCACCAGTTATTAAATAGGGAATCCTTCCCCCATTGGTTGCTTTTGTCAGGTTTGTCAAAGATCAGATAGTTGTAGATATGCGGCATTATTTCTGAGGGCTCTGTTCTGTTCCATTGGTCTATATCTCTGTTTTGGTACCAGTACCATGCTGTTTTGATTACTGTAGCTTTGTAGTATAGTTTGAAGTCAGGTAGCATGATGCCTCCAGCTTTGTTCTTTTGGCTTAGGATTGACTTGGCAATGCAGGCTCTTTTTTGGTTCCATGTGAACCTTAAAGTAGTTTTTTCCAATTCTGTGTAGAAAGTCATTGGTAGCTTGATGGGGATAGCATTGAATCTATAAATTACCTTGGGCAGTATGGCCATTTTCACGATATTGATTCTTCCTACCCATGAGCATGGAATGTTCTTCCATTTGTTTGTATCCTCTTTTATTTCATTGAGCAGTGGTTTGTAGTTCTCCTTGAAGAGGTCCTTCACATCTCTTGTAAGTTGAATTCGTAGGTATTTTATTCTCTTTGAAGCAATTGTGAATGGGAGTTCACTCATGATTTGGCTCTCTGTTTGTCTGTTATTGGTGTATAAGAATGCTTCTGATTTTTGTACATTGATTTTGTATCCTGAGACTTTGCTGAAGTTGCTTATCAGCTTAAGGAGATTTTGGGCTGAGACAATGGGGTTTTCTAGATATACAATCATGTCATCTGCAAACAGGGACAATTGGACTTCCTCTTTTCCTAAGTGAATACCCCTTATTTCCTTCTCCTGCCTGATTGCCCTGGCCAGAACTTCCAACACTATGTTGAATAGGAGTGGTGAGAGAGGGCATCCCTGATTTGTGCCAGTTTTCAAAAGTAACGCTTCCAGTTTTTGCCCATTCAGTATGATATTGGCTGTGGGTTTGTCATAGATAGCTCTTATTATTTTGAAATACGTCCCATCAATACCTAATTTATTGAGAGTTTTTAGCATGAAGGGTTGTTGAATTTTGTCAAAGGCCTTTTCTGCATCTATTAAGATAATCATGTGGTTTTTGTTTTTGGTTCTGTTTATATGCTGGATTACATTTATTGATTTGCGTATGTTGAACCAGCCTTGCATCCCAGGGATGAAGCCCACTTGATCATGGTGGATAAGCTTTTTGATGTGCTGCTGGATTCGGTTTGCCCGTATTTTATTGAGGATTTTTGCATCAATGTTCATCGAGGATATTGGTCTAAAATTCTCTTTTTTGGTTGTGTCTCTGCCAGGCTTTGGTATCAGGATGATGCTGGCCTCATAAAATGAGTTACGGAGGATTCCCTCTTTTTCTATTGATTGGAATAGTTTCAGAAGGAGTGGTACCAGTTCCTCCTTGTACTTCTGGTAGAATTCGGCTGTGAATCCATCTGGTCCTGGACTTTTTTTGGTTGGAAAGCTATTGATTATTGCCTCAATTTCAGAGCCTGTTATTGGTCTATTCAGGGATTCAACTTCTTCCTGGTTTAGTCTTGGGAGAGTGTATGTGTTGAGGAATTTATCCATTTCTTCTAGATTTTCTAGTTTATTCACATAGAGGTGTTTATAGTATTCTCTGATGGTAGTTTGTATTTCTGGGGATCGGTGATGATATCCCCTTTATCATTTTTTATTGCATCTATTTGATTCTTCTCTCTTTTCTTCTTTATTAGTCTTGCTAGCAGTCTATCAATTTTGTTGATCCTTTCAAAAAACCAGCTTCTGGATTCATTAATTTTTTGAAGGGTTTTTTGTGTCTCTATTTCCTTCAGTTCTGCTCTGATCTTAGTCATTTCTTGCCTTCTGCTAGCTTTTGAATGTGTTTTCTCTTGCTTTTCTAGTTCTTTTAATTGTGATGTTAGGGTGTCAATTTTAGATCTTTCCTGCTTTTTCTTGTGGGCATTTAGTGCTATAAATTTCCCTCTACACACTGCTTTAAATGTGTCCCAGAGATTCTGGTATGTGGTGTCTTTGTTCTCGTTGGTTTCCAAGAACATCTTTATTTCTGCCTTCGTTTCATTATGTACCCAGTAGTCATTCAGGAGCAGGTTGTTCAGTTTCCATGTACTTGAGCAATTTTGAGTGAGTTTCTTAATCCTGAGTTCTAGTTTGATTGCTCTGTGGTCTGAGAGACAGTTTGTTATAATTTCTGTTCTTTTATATTTGCTGAGGAGTGCTTTACTTCCAACTATGTGGTCAATTTTGGAATAGGTATGGTGTGGTGCTGAAAAAAATGTATATTCTGTTGATTTGGGGTGGAGAGTTCTGTAGATGTCCATTAGGTCTGCTTGGTGCAGAGCTGAGTTCAATTCCTGGGTATCCTTGTTAACTTTCTGTCTCGTTTTTCTGTCTAATGTTGACAGTGGGGTGTTAAAGTCTCCCATTATTATTGCGTAGGAGTCTAAGTCTCTTTGTAGGTCACTAAGGACTTGCTTTATGAATCTGGGTGCTCGTGTATTGGGTGCATATCTATTTAGGATAGTTAGCTCTTCTTGTTGAATTGATCCCTTTACCATTATGTAATGGCCTTCTTTGTCTCTTTTGATCTTTGTTGGTTTAAAGTCTGTTTTATCAGAGACTAGGATTGCAACTCCTGCCTTTTTTTGTTTTCCATTTGCTTGGTAGATCTTCCTCCATCCTTTTATTTTGAGCCTATGTGTGTCTCTGCACGTGAGATGGGTTTGCTGAATACAGCACACTGATGGGTCTTGACTCTTTTTCCAGTTTGCCAGTCTGTGTCTTTTAATTGGAGCATTTAGCCCATTTACATTCAAAGTTAATATCATTATGTGTGAATTTGATCCTAACATTATGATGTCAGCTGGCTATTTTGCTCATTAGTTGATGCAGTTTCTTCCAGGCCTGAGATGAGGTTTAACTATGTTGGTCAGGCTGATCTTGAACTCCTGACCTCATGATCCACCCACCTTGGCCTCCCAAAGTGCTGGGATTATTCATGTGAGCCACCATGCCCGGCCTGTTCCAGAGTTTTTAATAAGAATATCTGGGAGCTAAAGAAGAGGGCATTTAGTCAGCAACCCACTTACGGATCCGCTGAATAAAATATCAAGTTCTAGTAAATTTCAATCTACAGACAGGAGATCCAGGATGAGACAAGACTGAAAAACCTCTAAATTCAGATTACAGTTTAGAAAAGAAATAAAATCTCTGGATTTCCAGGTATTACTGGAATAACACCACCTCTATACTCCAACAGTGTTGTATGTCTTCTTCAATACTATTTCTGCTACCTGTGACACTCTTTCTTCCTCCCCTCCCCTTTCTTGCTAACTCTGCTAATACCACTTCCTCAGATAATACAGATAATCATTTTCTTTTTTTTTTGAGATGGAGTCTCACTTTGTTGCACAGGCTGGAGTGCAGTGGCACGATCTTGGCTCACTGCAATCTCCACCTCCTAGGTTCAAGCGATTCTCCTCCCTCAGCCTCCCGAGTAGCTAGGATTACAGGTGCCCACCACCACCCCCAGCTAATTTTTATATTTTTAGTAGAGATGGAGTTTATAGGCATGAGCCACCATGCCCGGCACAGAGAATCATTTTCTGAAACACCAAAGCTAAGTTAGGAGCTTCTTTTGTACTTACTGCGTAACACTCTGCACTTTGATTTATGGCACCCAATGCATGTATAATTAAATGGTTCAGCTTCAGCATCTATCTCTGAAATTGTGGACATGCAATTTCCAGGACAGCAGAGAGACTGTGCTTTCTTTTCATCCCTGTATCTCTAGGGCCTAATACAGAGCCTGGCACATTAGGCAATACTCAATAAATATATTAAGTATATGAATGATGAATGAGTGAATGAATGAATGCATGCATGAATACATAAATAAGTTGCCTCTGGACCATCCAAGCAGATATATTTAGTAGACCACTGGAATTATCATTCTGAATGCGAAAGAGAGATTAGGGATGGCAATAAAGATTGAAGAGTCATCAGGTTACAAGTGGTAGTGAAATTCATAGGAGAGAATAAATCTCTTAGGAAGAGTAAAATTGTGGAAGACTGAAGACAAACAAGGGATGTAGATCTCATGGAAACAATTCAGAAAACTTCCTCAGAAAATATGAGTGCAGCCTAGATAGTAGTTAAGAACTCAGATTGTTTTAGTCACACTGACTTTTAATCCCATCTCCAGGTCATATGGTGTGAACTAGGTAAGTGTGGAGCTCAGCTGTGCTGGAGACAGCTAAGCTGCCAGGTCTCAGAGCAGCTGATTAAAACAACAAGCCAAAAAATAAAAGCGACAATCAAGCCTCTAATCTCTTCCTGCAGTAGTATAATCAACAGGCTGAACTGGAGAGCCAAGAGAGCATTGGCTCCCCCCAATCCCATTCCACTTGCCCATGGAAGATCACATTGGTCAAGATGAGGTGGATCAGCACAGATATTGGGGTCATCTTATTGCTGAGGGAGCCCCAAACAAAAGGCTTAAGCAGGGCAGGGGGTTGACAAGAAAACAACGGAAAAGAGCCAGGAGTGGAAAAGTACTGAGTACCGAGTCAGAGTAGGGACAAATGTCAAGTTTTTCCCTTTCTTCCCTGTAAGGTGGTTTCAGCAGGGGCACCTGAAGGTGGCCCCTGCCAAAGGCTCCAAACAAAGAGAGCTCTGAATGATGGCACTGGGGGTAGGAATGCAAATATGCATAAACTATGGTCTGCCAGGGAGGCCTGAGGCCTTGACTGCAACTCCCTTTAGAAACTGTGCCGCGCTGGCTGCACACCAAGCCCGGCGTGGGGAGGGCAGTTTCCCCCGTGACACCTGCTGGGCAAAGCTTTCGTCACTGACTATAGTTGGCCCTGAAAATCACTCATAGGTTTTTGGCCAGGAAGCAGACTGCTCAGTAAGTTACTTGAACTCTCTAAATCTCAATGTCCTGATCTATGCCTACCTCGTGATTTGTAAAAAAACTTTGCTAAATTCTTGGCATATATGCAGTGCTCCATTAATGAGAACCCACAGGAGCAGGTTGAGGGGCAGGGGCACCACTGAGACTAAGAGAACAGAGGCCAAGAAGGTCATGACTGAAAATCATCTGTTGCAGTCGACAACTGAATTATTAGTGACCTTGGGAGAGTAGATTCAGTGGAGCAAAGACAATGAAAATTAGAGCGCAATAGGTTATCAGCAAATGGAAGGCAAGGGAGAGCGGACAGGAATCATCCACTAGTCTATGAAGATGTTGGTGACAGTGAGAACGTGTGTGCAGCTGATGAAGATACATGAGACTGTACAGCTGTCATCTGATTTGTAAGGAATTTGTCCCCTGAATGCCCTTAAACCACAATAAAATCATTAGTATGGTTTTAAAAGCTAACTGAGTACATTGTTTTAGAGAAGATGGAGACTACAGCAAGGCAGGGAAGAGAAAAAGCCCCAGGACCTGGGTGAAGCCTTCTAAGCAGAGTGACAGCTGAGTCATGCAGAGGACTCTGATGTCACCACAGAGCTTGTGGTATGCAGACTCATTCCAGATGGGCAGGCTTTCCTTCAGGATCCCTCACTTATCTCTTCTCCTCTCTAAAAGACTAGACACTTTCCACCACTACTAGCCCTCTTTCTGTACATCTGTCAGCTTTTATCCCCAGAAAGCCTGGGCCTTGACAGTCCTCATCCCTGTTGCTCACTGTTTCTGTAAGCCAAGTTTTGCTTCTGTTCAGCAGACTGAGAAACATCACAGACCCGTCTTTGCACAGAATTCAGCAAGGATAGGATCTCTTCTCCTGACTCAACCAGAAATAAATTTACATAATTTATTACATATTAATATTTTTGAAACTAAGGACAGACCGTGGTTCCTCTGTAAAGACTGAAGCATCAAGAAAAATCAGCAGCTATTCTAAAGAGGCAAAAACATAAAACCCCCATCAGAATCCCATTACAGTACTGAGACCATAGGAGAAAGCTAACATGCATATCATAGATTTTCCATGGAGGATGTGAATCCATAGCATAGTGAGGCCTATGTAAGAGGATTTATTATACTTTTTATGCGACAATAATATTTCCAGGGCTTTCAGATACACCTAGTACAAAGGCTTTTCCTTGTACTAAAATGCCACGAGAGACACATGAAGTAGCTTAAATCACCCAGATTTTTGCATGAGAAAGAAAGCATAGAAAGCAGCACAATCAATGTAAAGTATTACATAAAATAATTTAATCATATACAACTCAGCAGGTTTATGCCTGCTGCCATTTCTCTCCTGTTTCTTTAGTAGACTATCATTTTCTGCCTCTGCTGTTTACAGGAATATATTTTATTTCAAAAGCAAGATTTTTCTTGGCACTCAACTCATCCATGACTTTATTGTTGAATTTTTTTTAATGTTATAACTCAACTCTTTGTGTGGTTAAAATGGCTGAGGCTCTTTTATGTTGTTCTTATGTTTTTTTCCCCCATCAAGCATTCTGACCGCTGCTGTCAAAATCTGATAATAAATGAAGATTTCTCCCACAGTGGACCTCTTATAACCATGGCAACTCCATCAGCAGCTAATGGTCACATTACAAAAATGCTTTTGAAAAAGGCAGCTTCTCACATTGCTTTAGTACAAATGTCCTTTCCTTACCTTCTCTCCATAATAATTCTAAGAAAACAACACATCCCAAGCAAACATTTGCTTTGTTGTGCATATGTGGGGTCACTTTAAAAAATAAAAAAAAAGAAGAGAAACTACAAATAATAAAAGAGAAAGATTATTTGAAAGCATAGCACTAAAGTAGGAAATGATAATGATGGCTTAGCAGCATTAACAACATATTTGTATTGTTTTTACAACTGAAGTCAATGCAGCTATTGCTTCTTAAGAATTTTATAATTTTTATTGCTGTTACTTCACCCTACCATCAAATTAGGGAGGCTTTCTAAAATGCTTATTTTAGGTTTCATATGAATTGTCTCTGAGCAATTGGTCACTTGTGGGAAATGCAGCTATATGTACACACTGATATATCTTCTTTTCTGTCTGAGACTTTCATGTGCTTTTATATATCCTTGAAAAAACCCCATAGGAGAATTAGCATATGGACTTTTCAGCCTGCCTCACACAGGTTCACAACAGAAATTCCTGTCTGAGCTCTGCTCTTAGATACTCAAAAGTGCTCTGGCTTCCTTATTTACAAAGTAGATCAAAACTAGTTTCTAACATAGAAATTTTCCCCAAGTGCCTGCTTCTGAAATGGCCTGCCTGTTAAAACAAAGGAGGATGTTTTCCACATTAACTTCTTGTTAAAATGATGTATCTGTCTGAATGGAAATAATAGGCATTCAGATAGAGTTCTCTATCTCCATCCATATATCACTCTGTCTGTCTACCTACCTACCTGTCTATAAATACCTACCCAAGGAAAGAGACTTCCTCAAATCCCAAACATTTCAGTGCTTGAGTTTTGTTTTGTTTTGTTTTCCCCCAATTTGCTTTCAAATATCAATCGTGATCAAAAAGTAACCACAGATTAGAACTCAGTGTCAGATTTCCAAATCTGCAGGATCTGTTGATGCTAATGACACTAATATTAGGTACATTTCATAAATGTAAATAATTGTCTCCCTCTAAGGTTTTCAGAACTAAATGGTCTATGTAGGACAGACCTAAGAGTAGGAATGCCCCAGGCCACAGAGCAAGCAGCAAAGCTATTTTATTAACCTTAATTACAATTTGATTTTTACCTTGCCCAAAACCTTCTTTTTTAAAACTCTTCTTAAATGTATCCTTTCTCTATAAAGGTCCTTTAACCATGGTGGATAGGCTTTATAGTTAAGACCTCCTTAGATTTGCATTGAAACTCTGCTTCTTTCTGCTGGTAAACTGGGCAAGTTACTCAAACTCACTTAATGTCAAAGCATTTATTTGTAAAACCAGAATGATAAAAGTTCTCCCTCAGAGGATAGCTGAGAACAATAGTTGGCTTAATACATATGAAAACACCCAGCTCTGTAATTAGAAGAAACTAAATTCTCCAGGAATATTTCCCCCATTTTTTCTTCCCCATCATTCCTAATTCTCACTCTCTCCTTTTCCTTAGAATAAGTAGTCATGAGATTAGGCTCATCTTTCTGATTTGCTCATCCATTTTATAAGTCATTTTTATAAGAGCATAAAATTATTTGAAATCTGGTAAGATAAAACAAGTTGAACTGTTGACTGCAAGATTGTCAGTAGTGAATGTTTGGTTTCCCTTATTGAAATCAAAAGTTACAAAATTTCATAACATACATAAAATCACCACCACAAAAATCCATCTTTCCCAACATAAAATTAAATTAAAAATAAAATGAGTGTCTGTTAGCATATCAAAAAATGATGTTTCCCTTTTGAACTAGTTCACCAAGTTCATGCAGAAGAATGAACTTGGAGAATTCTATCACTGACAGCCCAGACAACAGACTGTGGCCTGATATTACTTATCTTAGTGGTGGGAGTGTATGAGGTTGGTAGGAAAACAACAGCAACAAATAAAAATGCCAGGATGGTCTACAGAAAAAGTTTAGTTTAAATTTTTTAAGGCAAATTTTAGAGAAAGTTTCAAAAGGGAACATTGCACGCCATTAATTTTTGCCCTGGCACACAAACTTTCATCCTTTAGAAGGAACCAGAATAAATTTGAAGCTTTTAATAAAATATTTCATGGGGTAACAAAAGCAACATTAAACATTAATAAATAAGTCTTTGCTACAAATTCATTTTGAAGTGTAGTCATCCAAGTGCAATATGCATTGTGTAAATGTAACTTTTGGAAATATTAATACTAATAAAGTCTGAGTTCATGAAATGTTCTTGCCTGTCATCTTGAGACCAAGATGCATCGTCAAATTGCAAGCAAACATTGTGAAATCAAAACCCAGGGCTGTTGGCTCAGTGAGATGCTGAATGAGAAATTGTTAAGTAAAAAAGACCAAAGGGAGAAAAAATGTTGTTCTATAACTAAACAAATGAAATCAGTAAAAAGTCATTATTTCTCTAAGTACACATTTGACTATACAAAGGAGCCACTGTGTTCATCCAATGTGTCCCAATGGTCATAGGCCTTGGTTATTCAAAAAGGACTTTTTCTTTTTTGTCATTACCCCTACCTTCTGTACTGTATACAACCTAAAGAAAGTTTTATGTATACAACCAACAATTCATTTTCCACATGTAATTTTATTTTTTTCTTTCGAAGGCCAAATCTTCCATTGGAATAAAAAAAAATCACCAACTCTTTAAGTTCTTTCATTTTCTATCTAAGCCTCCATATTATATAGAAAAACTGATATTGCCTCTTTAAGAAGTATAATTTTACCTACATTGATCAATGTAACTCTGGTTCTTTACAAAAATGATGGAAATGTTCCCAGCTCAAATTATAATTTCAGGCATTAAATGATAGGTTCCCTTAGAAAATGTGAGCATGTTTTCTTTAGGGCAATGTTGACATTGGCTAGTCAATAAAATAATGTTTTCTTCTGTATTAACTCATTTAGTGGAAACAAGTTCAGGGTTGGCCAGCCTACATGACCACCTTAGTGAAATCCTGAAATGTGTTATTGTTTTCTCAGGTAAGTATTGAGAAGCAGGAAATTTTTCTTTTTCTGTTTTGTTATTGTTGATGTTGTTATTGCTGTTCTTCATGATGACATCCACTGACATATGCCTAGCATTCTGTGTACTATGCAGGGAAACTAATTCAGTGTACTATGGAGAGAACTAACTCAGAAAAGAATGAGAAAGAGGATACTGGGAAAGAGGAAAGGAGGAAAAGTCACTTTGTAATTTAGTATAATCTAAGTACCAAGACTGTATTTCTGTTCAAAACGAACAACAAAAAAGGTGAAAGGCATTGTCTGTCTACTGGAAAATTCTAAGTTTATTAAACACAAAAATTCCCTTCCTAAGAGATTTCTGAGATTCCCTATTTTGGCCAAAGTTATACATGATGATGATGATTAGCACACAATAGATAATAAATAATGAAGAAATCAGTGAATATGACTTAATAGAAATGTCCTTATATTTTAAGACCCACTATAGCACTTACTCTGCTGCTAGGCACTCCTCTAAGCATCCTACAAATTTTAATTCATATCATACTTGTAACAGCCCCAGGAGATGCATTCTATTATTATCCAATCTTACAAGACAAGAAATTGGACCAAATAGAAGTTGTTTGTCCAAGGCTACATAGCTAACAATAATATAGTCAAACTTTAAATCAAGCATTCTGGCTTCTGAGACTATGCCTTAATACCCATTAACCATGCTGCCTCAATGTGCTATTTAGCAGAAGGTAAGCCTGCTTACATTGCCAGGTTGATGTACCTATATTCGGCTCTTTAAAGTTGTATTGGTAGTCACTCAATATTTCAGATAGTCTATTGGGGCTTCTAAAATAATAATGGTTTGCTATTCATTAATAATTACTAATAATAAGTCAATTATTGTTTTAGAAGCGATAGTGATCCATTATTATTTTAGAAGGAATATTTGATTTTTTTTGTAGTTTAGGATATTGGCATTAAATCTAAGAGAAAAGCCTGAAGTAAAGGCATGGCTCCAATTTTTTTTGTATTTATGGTAATTCTACAGGTTGTTACCTTACAGACTTGCTCAAAAAAAAAAAAAATCCATCAATGAGCCCAAAACCTGAGGTTGTGGATGACCTTTGATTTAAGGGACTTGAAAGGGTCTCCAGATCACCATCATTGAGGTAACACGTTGAGCTTTGGAGACAGACAAATTTGAGGTTTCATTCTTACCTTACCATGTACTATCTTTGTATCCTTAGGCACATTCTTAATCTCTCAGCAGCCAATGATTTTTAGTTGTAAAATGGAACTAATAATGTAGTTTCTTGGAGTTGCTTGGAGAATTTACATATGATGCCATAGTAAAAGCTCAAAGAGTGTTAGTTCCTTTCCTTTTTATTGACAATATCATGACTATAATTATATTTTCAAGTAAAATGGGTATTTCACAACAAGTTATCTCTATCTGCAAATTTCTGCAAATAACTTTAAGACATCAAAGATTTCATGAAATTGAACATCTTTGAGAGAGAGAAAGAGGATAAAGTAGATTGTCATGATCCTACCTTCTACACCTCAAATCTCCACCACTAGATTTGACTTAAACAAAATACAGAGGACATTATCACTAGAAGGCTACATTTTAAATGTTTGGGTTTCAGCTAGGCATCATTACTCACACCTGTAGTTCCAGCATTTGGGGAGGATGAGACAGGAGGGTCACTTAAGGCAAGGAGTTCGAGACAAGCATAGACAACATAGCAAGACCCTGTCTCTATAAAAAATTAAAAAATAAAATAAAATGAGTGTCTGTTAGCATTTCAAACATTAATTAAATATTTCAGATTATTTAGGTCAGTAAATAGTACATTTCCCCCTGCAAAGACACTTGTTTCCCACATTGACCCTCATATCGAAAGATTCCATCTCTCAAGAAAATTGAGTTTATGTAGTAATACTTAATTTAACTCCCATTTTCATTGAAATCATATATACAGATATAGTCAAGTTTCTTATCAGCATGAAACCACTAGTGTGCTCACACCTAGTTGATAAAATTCCAACCAAAAGCAAAGAAACTTAACATATTCACTCATCTTTATTGTCTTATTGCAAGCTAATTGTTGTAGACTGTAAAACTATTCATCAATAATTAGTTCATATCCATGATGGAAGATTATATTTCCCAGTCCTGTTAAATTCAGCTGTGGCCATATGACTTGCTTTGGCCAAGATATGAACGGATTGGAATATGTTAATTCCAGGTGAAAGTTTTCAGAGTAGTCCAGAGCTGAGACCTGAAGGATTAATAAATATTAGCCAGGTAAAGAGAAGAGAAAAGCTATTCTAGACAGAGGAAATAGCATGTGTTAAACCTGGAAGAGATTGGCAAATCCAAGCCTTTAGGTTAGTGTAATTAGAGAGACTCCTGGACTGCAGTAGTAGGAAAGAGGTAAGATGGTACAAATTTGTTCGTCATATCAAGGATTTTATATTTTATAGCAAGTGCAGTAGGAATCCATATAAGGGTTATAAGCATGGAAGTGACATGATCCGATTTAGTTTTGTAAGGAGAGCTCAGGGTTTTGTACACAGAACAAATTGGAGACAGAGATAGTGGAATCTGTTAACCACATAAAAGACTAACATGATTATCCAGGCTGGAACTGATAGTGGCTTGACCCAGAGCAATGGCTGTGGAGGCGCAACAAGAGGGTAGATTTCAAATATAACTAGGGGAAGACTTAATAAATGCCTAATAGACTTAATGATAGATAGAATGTAGAAATAGAATAATAGGGAGTCAGAAGGATGACTTTGGGGCTCTAAATTAAGTGACTAGGTGGAAGGAGACTCCATTTATGGTGACAAGGAAAACTTGCAGATGTGCACACTTGGAGAAGGAGAGCAAATATATTTAACCTGAGAACATAATATGGAGATCCCACTGAGCAGGTGATGCTTAGAGAAGTAATCTGGACAGGTAACAGATTATTAGATTATTAGAAAGATTATTATAATATGATTATTATGATGGAATTATTTAGAAAGAGAGTAGAAAAGGAGAAGAGAATATAAAAGCCCCTGCTATCCAGGTCTGAGTAACTCTAACATGCAACTGGAGAGAGGAAGAGGAATGTGATAGGAAGACTGAGAAAAACAGAGTTTTAATAAATCGATTCCCACTGGAAAGCACTTAATTGATTCTTTAGCTTGAAGATATAGGATGGGTATATTTTCCTAAAAGAGAGCAGCCATCAGTAGATTCTGAATCTGGGTCAGTCAGGAGCTACTGACTGACCTCAGGGGATGATAGAAGAGGGAAGGGGCACAGCTTCTTTGCTAAGCATTGGTGAAACTTCAGCTACTTCACAGTTTTATTTAAGGCCAAACCATTTCTTTATTTTCTACAGTGTTTCCTCTAAAAAAGACACTATTGTCACTCTGTATGTTTGCATTTAACACACTAGTATGTTTAAACTGTGTTTATAGTCTTCTAGAAGCTATATAAACAATTTGGGTCCTGCCACAAACTAGGTACAATTTCTTCAACTATAGCCTAGTGGTACAAGAAGCCATTTCCATGTAAAAATCATTGTTTTTGCACCCCCTCATCATGCCACATAGATTCAGGTGCTTTCACCTTTCTCAAACTGCAGGGCCCATGTTACTTATAGTTGCAAATTGGCCCACTGGATATAAAAATTCCTAAAGGGGAGAAAAAACATGGGATTATCCCATTTTTAAAGGGATAACTATTTAGACATATTGTCCTTTGTCTAATCACTCACCTGTCCCTGACTTGATATTAGGTACTTTAAGGGACTCCTAATTTGAAGGAAAAGTTGCCACTATCCAAAAAATGATGCCGTTTCTCTCACCCCACCCAGCTAAGGTGAGAGCACCTGGTAATCAACTTCTTTCAGTACATTTATCCTCCAGAGAAATTTGCCTAATAAATTCCAAGAGCTTAACAAATACTAGTTTTCTCATTTTCTGCCTAATGCAAGCTTAGAACTCAACTTCCGGTTGACCTGATTACTTTCCTGAATTCTAGGCCCTTTATCAATGCTAACAATAAAAGCCAGTCTCATATCTACTGTTTTATTTAATAGTCACAATAACCCTATAAAATTCATCTTCATAAAAATGCCACCCTGCCTCTTGTTCAGGCAGGAATTTTCTTGAAAGACAAATTTTAAGTTACCCTTGATTGAGGCTTTAGAAACAATAGTCATGCATGACATAATGACATTTCAGTCAACAAAGGACCATATAGAAGACGGTGGTCCCATGAGATTATAATGCTGTATTTTTACTGAACCTTTTCTATGTTTGGATATATTTAGATACACAAATAATTGCCTAGAGTATTCAGGATAGTAACATGCTGTACAAGTGTGTAGCCTAGGAGCAATAGGCTACACTGTATAGCCTATGTGTGTAGTAGTCTATACCATCTAGGTTTGTGTTAAGTTTACTCTCTAATGTTCACACAATGACAAAATTGCCTAGTGATGCATTTCTCAGAACATATCTCTGCCAAGCAACCCATGACTGTATTTCAGAGCTCATGGCAGCAACCTCACGTTCCAATAAGCTATGCAGAACCCTGGGTAGTTTTTGGGAACTGACTTACCCATCTTCTACAATCCGATTAGACTTAGCTCTCTAATCCGTCTAGACCAGCTATTTTCTTTGGCCATTTCTATTGTCTCAATCACTTACGTTAAAGAAAGTCTTTTAGAGATGTTAATCAGGAAGTGCTAACCAGGCTGCTGGAGTTGCTGTAGCCCCAGCCTCAGATCTTTTGAGACATAAAGTGTTTAGATACATATGTGCGTTACTTATGTTCCTGTCAGTCAACTGGTTGTCTCATCATCTTCAGAACCATAAGACATAACCTAAAATGATGCTTGAACTTACTTCTTAAAATCTAAAACCACATTTCTCACAGTCATCACACATATATTTCTAATAGGATAGTACAATACAGTGATAGTTCACCTCTCTGTATAGTCTACTTGGGGGGGGCAAGGATATTTAAATTTCAATGGCCTGAATTCCAGTCTTGGTTCTACTATTTTTTTTTTTTTTTTTAGTGATCTTAACTTTTTTGAGCTTCAGTTCATTTTTTCCTCTTCTGTCCTACTTACCTGCAAGGAGTATTATGAAGCTGAATTAAGATAATACATTTGAAAGCAATAAAGAGTATTTTTCATATCTGGTTGATAATAATTTAATGACTACATAGTTTCAACAAAATAATTCTATATATTAAGGCTGGTTTCAGTTCCTGTCTCAATCTCATTTTGCCCACAAAGAAGAGAATAATCAAGATTAGTGGTTCCCATAACTAACTGATTTCACCTGAGAAACTTTATATATATATATATATTCTCAGACTCTACTTACCAAGGTTTTGACTCAATGGACCAAGATACAGACCCAGGAGCCTGTATTTTTTAAATGCTCCTCATGTAAATTGCTACAGCTTTTTGGAGGAAGATGGCAACGAGTGTTAACATTTAAAATGTACTTACCCTTTAACCTGATAATTTTACTTCCTGCCAGCATACTTCAACAAGGGCAGAAAGATATACATGCAAATATGTTTATCATAGCTTTGTTTATACTAAAAAGACAACTTTTTATCAACAGGAGACTAAATAAATGATGGCACATTTATACAGTGGAAACTTAGGCTGTTGTTAAATAATGAAATGCTGGCATTAACAGATGTCCATGGCACACATTATTCTTAAATTTTTAAAAAGCAAATTAAACAACAGTTTTATGATCTTTTTGATGAAATGTAAAAAGTGTTGGCCGAGCACAGTGGCTCACGCCTGTAATCCCAACACCTTGGGAGGCCGAGGCGGGCCTCCTGAGGTCAGGAGTTCGAGACCAGCCTGGCTAACATGGTGAAACCCCCATCACTACTAAAAATACGAAAATTAGCTGGGCATGGTGGTGCACGCCTGTAATCCCAGCTACTTGGGAGGCTGAAGCAGTAGAATCACTTGAACCCAGGAGGCAGAGCTTGCAGTGAGCCGAGATAGTGCCATTGCACTCCAGCCTGGGTGACAAGAGTGAGACTCTGTCTCAAAAAAAAAAAAAAAAAGTGTTTGTGGTGTGTATGTTCATGTGTGGGTGTATAACAGACACACATTGAACCACTAACTATGGCCAAATCTAGGAAATAGGTTTGGGAAATAGAGCAAGGGAAATGTGAGATTTTACTTTTTAATCAATACAATTAAACTTTTTTTCTTACAGTTATGATTCACAATCGTCTACATTTTTATTGTCAATGTCATCACTTAGCAGCTTCCTTAAATTGCCCCCAAATATACCCGGAACACTAATTTCTTCATTCATTTAGCCTATGAATAAATATGAGTAGTTATGCCCAATAAGTGCCAAGTGCTGTTCCAGGCACTAGCGACAAGCCAGACTACAAGCTTTGTCCTCATGGATTAAGCATCCTAACTTTTCTGAGCCTAAGTCCTTCCATCTGTGAGACTGATATATTAGTAGTAACTTTCTCATAGAGTATTCTGAGGATGAAATTAAATGATGTGTGTAAAGTACCTAACATAGAATATAGCACCATAGATGTGCTCTGTTATTGTAAGCTACAATACAAGCATATGTGGTTTTATTGCACTTTGCTTTATTGTGTTTACAAATTGAAGGTTTATGTCAACCCTGCAAGTCTATCAGAGCCATTTTCCAAAAGCATGTGCTCACTGTGTCTCTGCATCACATTTTAATAATTCTCGCAATAGTTCAGACTTTTTCATTATTATTGTATTTGTTAGGCTGATATGTGATCAGTGATCTTGATGTTACTATCATAATTGTTTTGGGGCACAATAAACCGAACCCAGAGAAGATGGCAACCTCAGTCAATAAGTGTTATGTGGGTTCTGACTGCCCCTCTCACGGACCATTCCCCTCATATCTCTCCTCCTCTGGCCCTCCTGTTTGCTGAGACACAACATTGAAATTTGGCTAAATAATAACCCTACAATAGCTTCTAAGTGTTCAAATGAAAAAACAAAAAGAGTCTCTTTCATTTGAACACATGTCTCTCTCTTGAATCGAAAACTAGAAATAATTAATGAGGAAGGCATGTTGAAAGCTGAGATAGGCCAAAAGTTAGTTGTCTTGTGCCAGTTAGCCCAGTTGTGAATGCAAAGGAAAAGGTCTTGAAGGAAATTAAAAGTGCTACTCCAGTGAACATATGAATGATAAGAAAGTGAAACAGCCTTATTACTGAAAATGGAGAAAGTTTCATTGGTCTGGATAGAAGATCATACCAGCCATAATATTCCCTTAGGCCAAAGCCTAATCCAGAGCAAGATCCTAATGCTCTTCAACTCTGTGGAGGCTGAGAGAAAAGAGGAAGCTGCAGAAGAAAAGTGGAAGCTATCAGAGATTGGTTCATAAAGTTAAAGAAAAGAAGCCATCTCCATAACATAAAAGTGCAGGGTAAAGCCACGGGTGCTAACATGGAAGCTACAGGAAGTTCTCTAGAAATTCTAGCCAAGATAATAGATGAAGGTGGCTACACTAAACAACAGATTTTCAATGTAGACGAAACAGCTGTCTTAGTCTGTTTTGCTTTGCTATAAAGAAATACCTGAGACTGAGTAATTTATAAAGAATAAAGGTTTTTTGGTTCATGATTCTGCTCGCTGGAAGATTGGGCATCTGGTGGAAGCCTCAGGGTGCTTCCTCTCATGGTGGAAGGTGAAGAGGAGCTGCTGTGTGCAGAAATTCCATGGTGAGAGAGGAAGCAAGAGAGAGAGGGAATGTGCCAGACTCTTTTTAATAACCAGCTTTTGTGGGATCAATAAAGTAATAACTCACTCTCACTCATCCCCAAGGAAGGGCATTAATTTATTCATGAGGAATCTGTCAAGATAACACAAATATTTCCCATTAGGCCCCACCTAATGGGAATCAAGTTTCAGCATGAGATTTGGAAGGGACAAACATCCAAACTATAGCAATTGCCTTCTATTGGAGGAAGATGCTGTCTATCACTTTCATAGCCAGAGAGTAGAAGTCAATGCTTGACTTCAGAGCTTCAAAGGACAGCCTATCTTGTTAAGGCTGAATACATTTGGTGACTTTCAATGCTCATTTACCATTCCAAAAGTCCTTAATAATTATGCCAAGTCTTCTACTCTGCTTATACTCTATAAATGGAACAATAAAGCCTGGGTGACAGCACATCTATTTATAGCTTGGTTTATTACACATTTTAAGCCCAATGTGGAGACACTGCTCAGAAAACAAGATTCCTTTCAAAATATTACTGCTCATTGGCAATGCACCTGGTCACCCACGGACTCTAATAGTAATGAACAAGGAGATAATATTGTTTTCATGCCTGCTAACACATTTATTCTGTGGCCCACGAATCAAGGAGTAGTTTTGACTTCCAAGTCTTATTATTTAAGAAATACATTTTGGCTGTAGCTACCATAGACAGACAATCTGGGCAAACTAAATTGAAAAACCTTCTGGAAAGGAGTCACCATTCTATACACCATAATCTTCAGGATTCATGGAAAGAGGACAAAATATCAACATCAATAAGAGTTGGGAGGAAGTTGATTCCAATCCTCATGGATAACTTTGAGGGAGTTTAAGACTTTATTGGAGGAAGTAACTGCAGATGTGGTGGAAATAGAAAGAGAAATAGAATGGAAGCGGAGCCTGAAGATGTGACTGAATTGCTGAAATCTCATGATAAAACTTGAATGGATGAGCAAAGAAAGTGGTTTCTTGAGATAGAAGCTACTCCTGGTGAAGATGCTGTGAACACTGTTGAAATAACAAAGGATTTTGAATATTTCATAAATTTAGTTGATAAGACAGAGGCAGGGTTTGAGAGGGCTGACTCCATTTCAAAAGACATTCTACTGTGGATAAAATGCTATCAAACAGCTTTGCATGCTATAGAGAAGTCTTTTGTGAAAGGAATAAGAATTGATACAGCAACCCTCATTGTTATCTTACTTCAAGAATGGCTACAGCCACTCCAACTTTCAGCAACCACCCTGCTGATCAGTTACCAGCTGTCAATGCTTGGGCAAGACTCTCCACTAGCAAAACAACTGTGACTCACAGAAAGCTCAGATTATTATTAGCATTTTTAGCAAAAATATTTTTAATTAAGGTATGTACTTTTTTAGGAATAATGCTATTATAATTTTAATAGACTGTGATATAGTGTAAACATAAATTTTGTATGTACTGGGAAAAAAAAACATGACTTGCTTTATTACAGTGGTCCTGAACTGAACCTGCAATATCTCTGATGTATGGCTGTAATTGTTATTGCTGTCATCATCACCATTTTTTTCATAACCAACTGCTCGATCCAGTGTAGGTTTTCTGGGGAAAAAATAAATTTCATCTCAAGAACGTTATTGCTGACCTTGTAAACAATGTGAACTACATTTCCTTTACTGAATCACAGCAGACTTAGAAAAAAAGAGAGAATAGAAATCAATTCAATGAGAGAAAAATGTTGCCTTCTATTTATTTAATACATCCCTTAGCCACAGAATTCTTATTTCCTCGGTTTAACAAAGTAGATTACACAGCAGAGGCTGATGCACATTTATAAAAATATATGACATTTTGTTTATGTCAGTGGGGATGAGGAATCTTTTTTTTTTTTTTTTTTGGAGATAAGAGTACCAAAGGGCAGTGAGTGGCCCCTTAATCCTAATAGCAGATACTTCCATGAGTGAAAACCACAGTTAATGAAGCTCTGAAAGTGAACTTCTTTTTACATTTGTACTTGATTTTGAAACATGCAAAACATAGTTGAAGCCAGTGTGAGCTTCTCTTTCGTAAGGACTCAGAAGCTAAATATGGAGCCAAGTTTAACTATCCAATTAAATGTACTGTTTACAAATGAAAACAATTATATTTTCAATTAACAGGAAGATGAAAAATGCAATTACTTTAGCTATGGCATATTTTATTTTATTTCTTTTTTGTTTGTTTGTTTGTTTTATTTTGACTTTGTGCTGCAGGCAGAGTTAATTAACTCTTTCAGCAAAGGAAAAGAAAAACATTAAACAATGATTATGTGTGAATTTCCTGGAGTGATCCCAGTTAGGTAGCAGGGGCTTGATTGTCTGATTCTGTGAGCTCTAAAAGAAACCCCAAGGTAAATAGAAGTACTGCAGATAGTGTAACCATGAGCAACAGGTATTTTTGTGTCAAAGGACCAAAAATTGTCCTTGTAAGTGTATAGGTCTTTGGTATATTCTAAAAGTTAATTTTTAAGTTGAGAAAGATAAAAGGACAAGTGGTATCCTGAAGTTCATGTGTCATAAAAATTATTTTGTGGTAGAAAGGCTAAGTCACTAAATATTCATTAAGAAATAAGTGTTGTGTAACCATTTATCTAATCATTGTACTAGGAAATAGCTACAAAAGTAAATACCATAATACAATACAATACATACAATAAAACTGCTCTTAATGAGTAGTTCTACTGTAATCAGAGTCACATGAAGCCATGACATAAGAATGCTTTATTTCATATATCTTATTTCATGGTACCCTAGCTGGGTTACTCTAGTAACTTGGTTAAGCACTAGTTTCAAAGCAGGATGGTCAATTCTTCCAACACATACAGGCCAATATAGATTGTTTTTTCCTACAAATTCTTGAACTTCAGATTTTACATTTGGATTACAGTCTTTCTCAAGAACAATCATTTTGCAACATGTTTTCATTCCTGGATTTGATCTTAGTAGGACTACCAAAATGCAAGAAAGTACAAAATGTTAAAAAAGAAAACCTCAAAGCATTTTGGTAGTCGTATTTTTATGTTTGATGTGAACATTATTTAAACCAATGAAATACAATATATTGCAATACAATATTTCAAAGTAGCATATTCTTTTAAGAGATTTCCTGTTACATAGTCAGGCTATTTAATTTGCTCAGTATAATGATTAAAATAAACTTTTCTGGTGATAATGTCTATTGTGAGTATTCTAATTGGTCCACTCTGATTGTCTTGAAAATTCCCTAAGAAATTAACTCTTTTTTATAGATATAAGTGTTTTGGCAAATGTCACAGATTTTTTACAGAAGGATTAGAGAATTTTTTTCACTCTTGTCTTTTTGGTATGTATGTGTTTTATATAAGATAAGGGTGTATTCCAAAGCTACATCTAGCAAAATTTATGTTTTAGTGTTTCAAAAAAAATCTGTGCCATGACAGTCATTAGATCTGATCATGACACTTTTGAAATATTTAGCCAAAGTCCTCTTATTCCACCAAAACACAGTTGGAAGCAATTATTTAAAACCACACATAATTTATCTGGAGGTTTTAAAACATGCCTTTGTATATAAATAGCTTTTTTCTTCCATACTGCTTTGCTTAGTTCAACTGTGAAGGCAATTAATTTTTAAAGAGTTGAAAGACTGTTCCAAAATACATTTATCTCTGCTGATCCCTAAAATTTTTCTGAGTGAACCAAATACCTAATAGACTCTACAGATAACTCTCTTGTGTAGCTCTTATCTCAGCCATAATGTTACATTCGTGTGATTATCTAACAAATGCCAGTGTTCCCTCTGCACTGTGTGCTTGTGGAGAGAAAGACCATCTCCCATTGCTTGTTATTGCTCTCTAGCACCATTTCAGTGCCTGTAGTTGCATGTAAAAATTGTTCAATACTTATTTGTTAAATGAACTTTATGTAATGGGGGGACACTTTGTGAAAAGTCAGTAATCACTCCTTGACTTAGTTTCACTCTTTTCATAAAGTCTAATCATATATACACAAAAACTGTTGTACATATCTATTGTTCAAGTAGAGAATAATATGTAAAATGTTTTTAGTCATTCAGTAAAATCACGTACTAAAAATCAATGTCAATTTCGGGTTTTTTTTCTGTCATTGTTGATTTGACAGAAAAATCAATGTTGATTTGTTTTCCCCCCCTAGTGGACAGAAATTTTTCAAGTCAAAAATTTATTAAATACTACCTGTTATTTGAAATCATTTCTTTTAAAGACATTCAAAAAATTATGACATCTTATTCGTTCTCACATCATCACCATGAGATAAGTACTATTTTTCAACTTGCAGAGGAAATGTCTTCTACTCAAAAAAAGACTATTTGGTTATATTGGTTTCTAGATTAATAAATGCCCTTGGATATATAACATCTAACAACTTAAGGAAATTCGATAAACATTTAGAAAATTAATAAGTATAAAAAGTATTATGACCCAAAGCGTCGTTTATATACTATCAAGTAAAAATGAGCTATAAAATTAACCATAATTTCACAGAAAAGAGTATTTGTTTGGAAGTCTAACCAAGTTGAGACATTATACAGAGAGACACTGTATGGGTCGATATCTCAAGTAAGCCATCATCTAAGAACCTTGCAAATGATCCATCTGAATTATATATATGATCCATCTGAATTATATATACATTATAATAAATTATAAATATGGCCAACAGTTAATTTCTTTGGTTTTTCTAAGGATAAGTTACCCCAGTAGACAGTAATATCAATAGAATGTTTTTCATTCAGAAAGATTCATAAGACTCCACAAACTGAAATAATAGAATTTTGGAACAAGAACCTCTCTGCATCACTCAGACGACTCCTTGGAGAGTTTTAGGAAGGCCAGTTGTAATTAGTTGAAACTTGTCTTTGAACAGGCGTCTAGAGCTATTTCTGCTAGTAAGAAAAACGCCTGAAGGCACTAAGTGATTACAGGAATCGAAACCAAGATTTTACTTAAAGGCATGTGTGTAACATATCATGCGTACTCTCCTCAAAATGCCCTATGGATCTTTTTTCTTTTCTTTAATTTAGGCTCCCCAAAAAAATAACTTTAATGTGTGCCAAATGATCCATTCTACTTCTTGCCAGGTCTGGCATGATATGAAGCCTGACAGGGACAATAAGGGGACAAAGCAAGGAGGAGTACTGAATTACTTTTCTTGCTTTTTTTTTTTATGTTAAGGAACAAGCCCAAAGAAAAACATAGATCATTGTGACAAATGCATTGTATCTTTATAATTCATTGTAGTTGGCAAGAACTCCTACCAAGTAATAAATGTTAAGCAAACCGGAGCCACCATTGCATAGGTAGGGGTATTCTTCCACTACAGTCACATCATTTGGCCTCAGCTCAAACTACTGACTTTGTCTTGATGATTTTCTTCATTGCATTAGTAAGGTAGCAAAAGTGGGTGGGGGTGGGGATCCCTGCTTTATTCCTCCTTCACTGTGTGTGAGCAAATGCATGCATGTGTGGCTGAGGTGGCGGAAAGAAGAAGAGAGAATATGCAGAGGTTAGGGTATTTTAAAAACATGTACGTTTTGTTTTATTTTGTTAGTTTAAATTTGCCCTTAGGTATTGTTCAAAATGTCCTCATTTCCTTTATGACACAAGGGCTTTTAGAGGAATGACTGAATTAAAAGACAGTTTATAAAAGTTGCAAGATATAGGGAAATGATTGTTTACAAAATAAGGCATTGATGAGGAAGGAGACAGAAGTGTTGCTGGGATGACTCTTCAAGGGGAAAGTGAAAATTCAGTGACTGACAGGAAAACAATCATAGTTTCTGTGCTTCACAGAGCTGGCCTGCCACTCATTGCCCCCTTTTCACTCTTTGATTCAAACATATACAGGAGGGAGAAAGTGGCATTGAGCCTCCTCCAGCTGACAAAGGACCAGAGAGGCAAACCGAGGCTGTTAGTCTACCACCATGCTATTCATGCCATGCCCTCTCCTGAAATGCTCATACACCCACTCTCTACATGTTATAAACATAAAGCCTTAGTCAAATAGCCACCTCCGCTATGACACTTTCTTTGACCACTTTTGCCAAAGTGGCGTCATCCCCCTCTACAGAGCTAAGTAATGATTCTTTAAGAAACCCTCACAATGCTTTTTGCTCTCCATCTCTTAGCCAAAAACAAAACAAAACAAAAAAGTCTTTGGTTGTTTAAGCTAACACAAATTACTTCACTCCCTTATGCCTGAGTTTCTAAATATAGAAAAATGGAGATAAAGTCAGTAACTACCTCACTGGGTGATTTCGAGAATTATATAACTGAATTGCTACAGAGTGAACAATGCAGGTGAAGAGATAGGTGCTCAATAAATGTGAGACGTGTTAACTATCATGACTACTACTGCCATTGGTGAGCACACATTATATAGTTCCCTTTCTTGAGCTTTGCTTTTTATGCAGCAAATTGATCGAACGCATCCTCTGTGCAAACAACTGTAGTTGGTGCTACAGAACACACAAAATCTATAAGACACCATTACCTGGCCTAAGGAGCTTGTAATCCTTTCAAAGAGATAAAACACATTACTTTAGTGTTGGAACAAAGCACAAAATTATAAGAAAACTTCCAAGGAAAGTTCAAAAGATGGATCAATTAGTGGTTTCTCCAAACCTGCTTTAGTATCAGAATCCCCTTGGGAAAGTGCTGTTTAAAAATATAGATTCCCAGACACCAACCCAAAAATAGTAAATAAGAATCTCTGACTTGTAGCCAAGGAAATTCAAGTGATTCCAATGATCACCCAGTAGGAAATCCCTAGAATAGTCACGTACAATTGGAAATAAAAGGCTTTCTGTTAAAAGGTGGTCTTGGCCAGGCGCGGTGGCTCACGTCTGTAATCCCAGCACTTTGGGAGGCCAAGGTGAGTGGATCACAAGGTCAGGAGATCAAGACCATGTGAAACCCGGTCTCTACTAAAAATACAAAAAATTAGCAGGGCATGGTGGCAGGCCCCTGTAGTCCCAGCTACTCGGGAGGCTAAGGCAGGAGAATGGCGTGAACCCGGGAGGCAGAGCTTGCAGTGAGCTGGGATCGCACCACTACACTCCAGACTGGGTGACAGCGCAAGACTCCGTCTCAAAAAAAACAAAAAGGTGGTCTTGACCAGGCATCGAGACACATTTTATAAGAGTTAGGATAGAAGGAAGAAAGAGTGGTGTCACTTAAAAGAGATGAGGTAGTTCCTAGCCAGTGATCTTCTCAATAAGGATGAAATATTATCTTCTGCTAAGAATCAAACAGGTGAAAATACAGTTCAAGGTTTGGGAAATGTGGAGAAAGTTGGAAGAGTTGTAACATGTTTTACAGGGATAACTAGAGGTGAATTAAACTGAGGGTCCATTATGCTACAATATCTCTCACTGCAATTTCCAAGGCCAGTTTATACCTAGGCTAGGGTCATTCTTCTTAAATTCCCAGAAGCTTATATAAATGAAAATGCACTGACATTATCAATAAAAGTGAATTTTTAATATCACTGACAATAGGATCATTAACTATTGTGAATTCTTCATGTCTATTAACAACCTTGTTTCTTTTGCCAAGTATAAAATTTCAAATTTGATCTCATGAAAAGTCTAGGAGTCAGATTCTCATAAATAACAACAGATCTATCCATTTGCTCTTTGTTGATCTGTAGCTGGCATCTGAATATATGAATTCCCCTAGGGTGAGAATGAGACTCTATAATTAAAGTTAATTGGTGTTGCTTTTCACCTGTTTTTCTTCTTGGTGAGTGAACTCTTTTATTCCTCTCATTTTTCCACATCAAATTCTCAGTATTGCAATGGGTCTCCCACAGTTCCAGGCAGTTTCTGGTTCTTGGGGGGAAATGCTCCTGTGGCATTATTGATTGCAGCCTTCATGAGAAGGACAATGATTTACTGTGTTGCTTCCTGTGCAGCTGTGAATTTGCTGTACAGTGACAGGGCCTTCCGTGGCATCCTCTGTCTCAACTTGACAGGAGATCTGGAGAGTGAGCTAGCTGTATTGAAATGAAAGTGTCCTCACGCCAAATCACATTCTGTCCCTCAAACTAAACCCAGGTCAGTGAGAGGTTAGCGAAAACACGGTTAAGAATGTGCTAAAGGGTGATACTGAAATTGAGGCTGTCCCCACTGTCTTCTCAAGGCCTCTAACCCGGCTTGCCCTCCTAAAAGCTTCATGCTGTCATTCCTTGCCGCCTCCTTATTTTCCTAGGCTTTCCACAGCTGCCTGCTTTCTTACCCATACTCCCAATACTGCATGCTATGATTTTGGGAAGGACACATTCAGGCCATTGCACACCTGAACATTATATTCTTTTTTTTTTTTTTTTTTGGCTAGAGTATCAGAATGGGCACTTGACCTTAGGCAGCACTGTGTTTGGACTTATACATTGTTCATGTCAATGTTTGGTTCTAAAAGGAAAAACTGAAAACCTATTGCAAATGGACTCCACTGTATTACTGTGGCTGTACCACATTAGTCTTTATAATGATTATAACAATAGCTGCCTGGTATGGAGAACTTAATATATACCACATAATGTGGTGAACACTTTGCATATACAATACAATTTAAGATAAATATTCCATTCCAGGGATTAGGAAAACTGAAGCTCAGAGGGATCATGTTATCTTGCCAGTACATAGTCAGGAAGTAATGATAACAGAATTTCACCCACGTTTTCCTATCTAATACTCATACTGTTCTTTTATTTATTTATTTATTTATTTATTTATTTTGAGACACAGTCTTGCTCTGTCACCCAGGCTGGAGTGCCCTGGTGCAATCTTGGCTCACTGCAAGCTCCGCCTCCCAGGTTCACACCCTTCTCCTGCCTCAGCCTCCTGAGTAGCTGGGACTACAGGAGCCTGGCACCACGCCCGGCTAATATTTTGTATGTTTAGTAGAGACAGGGTTTCACTGTGTTAGCCAGGATGGTCGCGATCTCCTGACCTCATCATCTGCCCACCTCGGCCTCCCAAAGTGCTGGGATTACAGGCATGAGCCACCGCGCCTGGCCAATACTCATACTCTTAACTGTTACATTCTCCTTTTCCAAAAATCTCAGTCCTTTAATTATTTTCCCTGCTTAAAATTTCCTAAACCTTATCCACACCTCATTATCATTCTTTGACTTCTCTTTGGTCATAAATTATTTATTATGTGTATCCTTCCATCTATCTGTGTACTTGCACATTGTTTTGCAGGTAAAATCCATATTGTCCATTTATTTTGTGCTCACTCAACACCTGGTATATCAGTGTTATGCTTTTGGAGTCTTTGGAACCGTTAGTTTTCTATATGGATCATATCCTGATTTATCATAAGTGGAAGTGATAAGAATGGCCTGGGGGTAGGACAAGAAGGGAGAGAAAATAAATAGTTATCACTGATTCTCAGAGGGATGCCGAGACTAAACTGACCCTACCATCAGATTGTTAGATATGATCTTCTTGAATGCTGTTTGCTACACCTCCTATCTACATGCCTACAGGCAGCCTTCACCCAGAGCTAAAAGAAAGTGGAATCCAAATGTTTAAAAAATATTTATTTAGAAGCTTAAGAACTCTACCCAAAGTTCTCAGGCTAGGATTAGTAACATTAGGTTGTAATGTCCACTCTTCTCTTTCTTCCATACTCTGAGATGTTCTCCCCAGTACCAGCTTATCTTGTTATGCATCTTAGACCAATTCTTTTTATTATTATTATTATACTTTAAGTTCTAGGGCACATGTGCCCAACGTGCAGGTTTGCTACTTATTTATACATGTGCCATGTTGGTGTGCTGCACCCATTAACTCGTCATTTGTATTAGGTATATCTTCTAGTGCTATCCCTCCCTCCTCCCCCTACCCCATGACAGGCCCCAGTGTGTGATGTTCCCCACCCTGTGTCCAAGTGTTTTCACTGTTCAGTTCCCACCTATGAGTGAGAACATGCGGTGTTTGGTTTTCTGTCCTTGCGATAGTTTGCTCAGAATGATGGTTTCCAGCTTCATCCATGTCCCTACAAAGGACATGAACTTATCCTTTTTATGGCTGCATAGTATTCCATGGTGTACATGTGCCACATTTTCTTAATCCAGTCTATCATTGATGGACATTTGGGTTGGTTCCAAGTCTTTGCTATTGTGAATAGTGCCAATATATGAAAGTCCCTGGGGAATCTTGAGAGCCCTTTGGGCCAGCATCAAGACTCACTGAGCTGTAATTTAGTGCTTAATGCCATAAGGAATTTGGAATCAACTTTTATACAGTCATGGATCACTTAGTGATGGGGATACATTCTGAGAAATGCATTGTTAGGTGATTTCATTGTTTATGAACATCGCAGAGTGTACTTACACAAATCTAGACGGTATAGCCTATGAAACCGAGGTTATATGGTATAGGTGTATTTCTTCCAGTCTACAAACCTGCACTGAAGACTGTGGGTAATAGTAGCACAATGGTAAGTATTTATGTATGTAAACATATTTAAACATAAAAAGATAAAGTAAAAGATGGTGTTATAATCTTATGGGACCACTCTTATATATATGGTCTGTCAGTGACCAAAATGTCATTATGAGGTACATGACTGTAATTTTCTGTAATGTGTGTTGCAGCTCAGGCACTACTGGGAATATTAGGTCACAGTACAAGTCCTCTTTTTTCATCACAACTACAGAAAAATTACTTCAAAATGCATCAACTATTATCTCATAGAGTGTAGCCTCTCATAGAAAGACCATAAGAGTAATAATATCTACAAAGTGGATCTGTTTCTCACGTTACTCTTCTTTCTATGACAGTATGTCCATTTGTTATATATGGAATGCCATTATTTGCAGTGATCTATATAGCTTGAGTTGTAAATCAGTATACTTTTATCAAAGGGTATATCTTTTTGTTCTCATCTAGAAACAAATAGACAGAGTGTAGTATCCAGTATTGCTTACCACCATATACAAGGTAAAGATTCACCACAATTTACCAATACTCTGAGCAATTTAGTTGCTGACAAATATAGCTGGCTATTCAAACATGGGTAAATTGCACTTCTACAATTATTCATTAGGGCTCCTATAATAAGTATTTCAGATGCCTACTTAGCTGGGTTGCTTTCATTTCTAATTCATAAAGGTTTAAAACAGATTTGAGAAGCTGAGTATGCAAGGGTTGGGGTAAAGTGGAGAAATAGAGGGCTTTGCAACTGCCTGCATTTTGTACATACACATTTACGGTATTACCAGACCTATTTCTGAATAAAGAGACCAGCCTCTTGGTCCCTCTGACAATTGTTATCAGGACTGAATGGCACTCAGTTTTTATCAAGCCTCTTCTCTGAGTTACTGAAGCATCCCATAATATCATCAAGTAAGTAAACATTGTTGTGCATATAGCTCTTGCCATTATCATGGAAAATAGCAAGTAGTTCTCATGAACTTGCACAGGAATGGTGCAAGTAACATCCCTTTCATAACAGCAACGTATCCACACCATTTCATTTATCTAGCCACATAGACACATAGAAAGATAGGCTATTCCTTTTATATCTATTGGTAAATTTTATTTCGAATAACTGCTGAGAACTTCACTCCTATAAGCAGTTGGTCCTGCTGGTTGAAGAAAATAGATACATTATCTAAAGTAATAGATAAGTCTCATTAAGAAGATGGAATAGACTAATTCCCAGCATATCTCCCATGCGTGGGAAAACTAAATTGTGAAGTAGAGCAGTAACACATCAATTATCCTTTCTGCATGGAATTAGATGAGACTCACTGCTACTTTGTATCACATTATGTAATTTTTTATAAATAACCATTTATGTCAGATCACCTCAGTTTGCTGCCTTATTAAAAAAAGATAGCTAACACTTCTAGCTTACTAATCAGATTTATTCCTGAAACTACTTAGGAATCCAGGTAGTCTATTTAAAATTTACATGTGTACTTAAGGAATCCTTATTCCTACTAAGGAAACAGTGTTAACATATGCCCAAAGAGTTGATGTTTTATATTAACCTAAAAATAAAATGCTATACATTTAATGATGTTACAATTTTAACGAAGGTCGGCTTCTACCAACTAAAGTGAAGCTAGCTATCACCATTTAGAACAAAGTTTTTGAAGATCTTATGTTAAATAATGACATAATCAATCAGTTTAAGTAGTTGACCAGGTTTGTCACATCAAGTTATCATATGTGAAGTGCTAGAAAACAATTCAGTTTCTTCAGTAGTTTAAATCTCTCTTGCTTTTTGTCTACACAGTTAATCTTTATTAATTTATTATTTTCACAACACAGGAGTTAAGTTAATGAAAGCTTGTATATGAAGAATTTGCTTGCTAAAGTAAATAATAAAATTTGGTACTTATCTGTTTTAATTTATTGACTGTGTGGTAAAAAATGAAACACCATAATGACAATAGAAATGCTTTGCAAATTATGAAGTGATATTTTTAAAAAGAAGGATATAACATTTATATGTATCCCAGTTTTTAAAAACATCTTACTTATTAATGAGGAGAAGAAGAAGCATACATTCTAAAGCTTCTGGGTCTAAGATTAGTTTCACTCCAGATATGATTCAGAGGGAGAAGGAGGAAAGTCAGAAGGAACATTCCAAAATTGGAAAAGTGCTAAAAGGGAAAGTGGCCCCTAAGTGACACCCATCACTCTGCAATCATGACATTGCTGCTGTGCTGCGTATTTCACAATCTATGTTTCTTAGTCTGCCCAGGCTTTCCTAACAAAATGCCACAGACTGGGTGGCTTAAACAATGGAAATTTATTTCTCACAGTTCTTGAGGCTAGAGGTCCAAGATCAAGCAAGGTTTCAGCAAGGTAGATTTCATTCTGAAGCCTCTTCTCTTGGCTTGTAGGGAAGCTGCCATCTTGCTGTGTGCTCACAGGACCTCTTCTTCATGTAAAGAGAGAGCAAACATGATGGTGTCTCTTCTGATAAGAGCACTAATCCCTTCAAATCAGGTCCCCATTCTCCTGACTTCATCTAACCCTAATTAACCCCCAAAGGCCCCATCTCAAAATATCATTACAATGGGGCTTAGCGCTTCATCATATAAACTTTGGAGGGGCATAAACATTCAGTCCATAATAACATGAGATTGAGTGCTTTTGTTTTTTACGTCCATGACAAATCAAGTTAACAAATATTTATTGAGCGAATACAGAAGGAAAGTCACAATGCTTGTGGTGTAATTAATAGGATGAAATACATATTTTAAGATTCCTGTCCTCAAGGAGTTTATAGCCTGATTGAGAATATAAGAGGTGCATCAGAAGAAAAACATGCATCAAATATAAATAATAATTCAGAGTGAAAACGGAGATGTCTCAAGGCAGTGTATGGTTCAATACTAAATGGGCAGTTCTCAGGAACATTTTTGCAGAGGAGATGGAATCTGAGTCCTGAGAGATGGTCTTCACAGAAGCATGAGAAAAGAATGCCCTCTTGTCATTCACTTATTCACTCATATTTACTAAAGGATATTATGTGTCAGGGGTTAGAAATACAAAATTAATAGTGCATAGTTTAGTATCTGCCCTCAAGGAGGCTAACATCCAAAAAAAAGAAAGAAAAACACCACTAAATTCAAGATCAAGTCTCAACTCCTTAAATAACTTACAGGCCTTGCTTCTCCAGCGTGGTTCTGGTTCTCCCCATATTCATGCTCAGTCTCAGGGAACTCCGTTCGTCTTTTCAGAATGCCTGTACTTTCTTCCTGCTGGACTTTTGCGCAAACGGCTTCCTCTACCTAGAGTACTCTTTTCCCAATCTCCATGCCATCACCTGTTCTGCTAATTCCTAATTTCTCATCTAAGACAACACTTATTCCAAAATGTTGTTCCTAAACTGACCATCCTTCTAAAACCAAGGTCTGGTGACCTTCGCACGGTGCCTTCTCTTGTGCTGCCCCATTCCGGGCATGTGACCACCCTGCAGTGGAACTATACAGTACTGTAATTGGAGGTTAACATCCAAGGAACAGTTTTGGGATTTTTTTCCTCCATTTATAAAAACCTTAGCCAGTTGCAGTGGCTCACGCCTATAATCCCAGCACTTTGGGAGGCAGAGGCGGGTGAATCATCTGAGGTCAGGAGTTCAAGACAATCCTGGCCAATGTGGTGAAACCCCATCTCTACTAAAAAAGGCAAAAGTTATCTGGGCATAGTAGTGGGTGCCTGTAATCCCAGCTACTTGGAAGGCTGAGGCAGGAGAATTGCTTGAATCCAGGAGACAGAGGTTGCAGTGAGCCGAGATCGCACCATTGTACTCTAGCCTGGGAAACAGGGCGAGACTCCATCTCAAAAAAAAGAAAAAGAAAGAAAAAGAAAAAGGAACCTCATAGCGTATTTGGATTCATGATGGAAAGAAGTTTGCAGGTAGAATTCACTTTTTAAAATGTCTAAAATGAAGAGAAACTGTTCTCCTGTGATTCTAGGCCACCTCAAGAGAAGGTTATGTTACTGTCTAAACACTCTACTAAAAAAGAAAATTGAAGCACTTCATTTCAGAGCTGTAATAATGCTAAATACAATACATCTAAAAATTAAAATATAATTTAAAAAAATAGTTTAGACTTCCCATCTATGAAAATGTGGGTAAAACAGTAACGTTATTATCCCACAGTTGTACTATTATTGATGATCTAACTCACTCCTGGCTGAGAGTTTTTATTATGTGCACTGAATTTATCCACAAACTGTAATACAAATATGCTCTGAGTTTTTTAAAATATGTATCAGTGTACAACCTCTAACTTAGATGTTGTTTGCATCATAAAATAATTCTCCCGCTATTAAAGCCTACTAGAGTAGTTCTCAGAATAATGAATTCCTTCCTTATATTTAAATTATTATTCAACTTTTTAGAAGTTTAGAATTTGTGCAGATGCTAAGGAAAATGTTTGTCTCTTCAAAAAGTATCCTTCTTAATCTTCTCTTTCCTAAGAGTATGTCAAAGCTGCATATCACAATCTTTATCCATTTTACAAATAGCATACAACTCAGGATCTCACTTATTTTAAAGTTTAATTGTCAGACTCAAGGATATGAAAATATACATAAATATGCATAACATATATACTATACACAAAGCAAAATAAGTTTGACTTTATGACACCTTTTCATAAACATGCATTTGAAAGTTTTGCATAAGAAAAATGAAGAGTGACTCTAAACAGAGATGATCGTTGCCAGTTTCTCACTGCAGAATGAAATATTTTTTCTCCTTTACCCTATAACCCAAATATCACACTGAGCTTAAGGATGAAGCTGACATTTTAAAAGATCACCAAAAGTGTTCTCTTTCCAATTTCAATTATGCCCTCTATCTCAGTGGGAGCCATTGTCTGGGTCTTCTCAGCTCTCTAGCATCTTTCTGGCTTGCTTTCATTACCCTGATTATCTATTCATTTGCCGCCCAGTACTCATTTTATGAAAGATCATGTCTGCCATTTCTATAATGAGTGCTTGACTTTTACTGCCAGCATAAACACATAAAATATATAATAATTAAAGTTCACTAGTCACCAAAGTCTTGAGATCCGTCATGTTGCTAATTTGATTTTTCAAGCAATTGCTTCTCCGCGAACAGGGCTGATTTTGCCCCCTTAGGCAGTGCAAGACTTATGGTTGAAGGAGATGACTCTAACCTAGAGAGATCAATTTGAATGGGCACCATATATTTCAAATTTAAGGTTCATTTTCAACCAAATAACATGTCTATAAATTATGATGGTTCTTAGAGCCAACAAAAATTTCATCAAAATTTGAACATAAATGTTGTTCTAAATGTTAAAGATGAAACAATGTGCTTTTCAAAACAGTTAAATGTTATTTAATTGTGTAGCTTTTATGGAGAATTGTTTAAACTCTAAGAAAAGAGTTAATTGGAATAACTACAGGAGCCTACACAACACAGATTGGAAACTTCACAATGTGTTGACTTACATTAAGTAAGGACAAGGTTCCAGAGCACCACTTCCTTATTTTGAACACACTTCATTGTTTTGATAACATTGGCAAAGCACCCTAAGTGCCCCATGATAATGAATTCATCTGACCTTTAATCACAAAGCGATTAATGAACTCATGAGATACTCATGTGGCTCTCTGGGGACATAAAGATGTGTCATACAAAGTGTAATGTTTGTAAATGGATACAGTGGAACACGTGTTAGCCAAGGGACTTGAGTAGCAGACTCTCAGTTTATAAAGAAGCAGGAAATAAAGAGGTGCTTCCATTTATACAGATTTTCTTTAGAGATAATAAAGATCTTGATGGTGTATTCAAAAAAAGCACAGAAGCCAGAAGACCTGAGTTTGAAAGCAGAATGTATCACTTTCCAGCCATGTGGCCTTGGGAAACTTTTCTTCACCTCTGAGCCTCAATCTCCTCACCTGTAAAAGGAGAATTAGTAATATCAGACTTCCTAAAGGCTATTACAAGAGTAAGAGGTACAGGGTCGAAGGGAGGAGGGGTTTGAAGTAATCAATCAGTCAATCAATATCATTCCTCCCTCACAAGGTTAAGAAGTAAATCAAATAATATGCACTGTTTTGAAAAGTCCTTTATAAACTGCAGCATCATGCATGTGTTTATTTTTGCTATTCTTTTGGAAAATAGGTACTCTGAATAAAGTTCACAGTTGTTTCTTTTTCCCCATACACAGAATGGATGCCTTAGGAAGACACTAGTAACTACATAAGGACATAGACATTGTTTTGTGAATAAACCAGATCTGACCGATTAAGTACTTTATCAAATTACCTTTTTCAAATTTGAAAGTAACATATCAGGTTTGAAGCAACACAGGAAACTTCTCTTTTTAAACAGGTCTCTGCTATGCAGCAGCCTTCAGCAATAACTGAGTTTATAATTAAATCCAGCCTGTGTATTCAGCCCTGCAGTGGGGAGCTGGGCAGACCACTTCACCTCACCGGCAGGAGTTAAATGTGATCCCATCTCCCAGATCCAGTACTAACACACTGTCATTCTCATTAAGCGTGTGTAGTAATTCTTTACCAATTCTAAAAAACTACTAATTAATTTACAGTACTTCTGGTCACACATAATTAAAAACCATTTTCATATCTTTGATTAAAAGAGACACACCCTTTTCTGCCTCAGTTCATTGTCTTACCCGTTCTTAGTAAATCATAATCACTTCCCTGGAATTTCTTTATTTTAGGAGTGTAATATCTGCTCATATCGCCTTGACTTCAGGCTCAAGCTCCCATTGCCTAGAAAATGATTCAGCAAATACAACCCTCAGAAGACAAATACTACCTCATCTAGAATAAGTGAGGCAGTCATCTTTTGGAACATGGGCACTTCCAATCTCAGAATAAATGCTCAGATATATATTACAATATAATCAGAAAACCAAAGAAATTCAAAATTCACTTGAAGGATTATGTGGCAATTGTTCATATACAGTGCATATGTGAAATTCTCTCTCAGCGTGGTGAAATATGGACTCAACACATGATCGCTCTGTACTCATTTAAAGATGCACATGTCATAACAGATAGTACTACATGTTAATACATATTAATACACTATTGAAAGAGCACTGGAATAGGAGTCATCATCTCTGGTTCTAAAACAGACTCATACTTTCCAATGATGGGACTTGCTAGATCACTTAAGCCATCTCAACTTCAATATCTTTATCAGTGAAATGAGAACTTGTTGGCTTATAGAGTTATTTTCTCTGAGGTTTCCAAAATAAGTCAGAAACTATAGCCAGAAGGTCATTCTGGCAGCTTGCCTGTTTTTACAAATAAAGCCCACGTGTTTACTTACTTTCTACGGCTGCTTTCACACTACAAAGGCAGAGTTGAGTAGTTGTGATGGACACCATATGGGCCACAAAGTCTAAAATATTGGCTATCTGACCCTTAACAAGAAAAGCTTGCTGACCTCTAGTCTAAAAGATGATAGTTATGAATTTATTTGAAATACCATGAAGTGCTATTAACCTATATGATAGAAACTCTTGGTGGATTGAAATTAAGCAACTGCCATTTGGCTCAACTAGCTAGAAGAAATAGTTAAAAGTTCAATTTAAACAAAGGAAATAGCTCCTAATAGTTTCCCTTACATTATTTGATATTACTGAGGTATTAGATGCTATCAATAAATATTTGTTGCACTTAATGTTACCAACTGATCACTAAGAGATTTTGCTTAAGAAAAATAATCGATTGATGATTGATTCACAGGAAGTTGATAGAATTGGTTTTTACAACTCTGATATGCAAATTGTAATATTAGATATGCCAATCAAAGTGCCACTATGCTTGATTGTTTAAGTCTTAATCTTTGAGAAGTGCTTCTGCTTCGATGCAAGTTTACCTACGTTTTCCAAAGCTAGGATGAAAAAATTGATGAATGAATGAAAAACCTATTGAGCTAAAGTTTTTTTCTGAAAATCATCTGCATGCTATTATTAATACTTTCTCAGTAACCATGGAGAGGAAAATTTTGTGAAAACCCAGAAAATGAATTTAATAATGTGGATATTATGAGCCAAAATAGATTTATTCAGTGTGTGAAAAAAATAACTTTTTTTCAGAAATTTCAAAATTTCTTTCTCAGTGATAACTGACATTAAACAGTATTGAGTAATGGGACTCTCTCCTAAATATCTTTTTAATTTTGGTTACATAAAACTCATAAGTATGTACTGATAAAATATTTTTGAAATATTAAAATGGTTATTTTATCCTCACGAATTTCTACCCCCAAATTGCCTCAATACTTCCAAATTGAAGAAGTACCAAAAGGTCTCGTATCATAAAGTTTCTGGCGTTACATAGCTATAATTATCTTTCACTATGACAGGACAAGAAGCTTGAAGACCTAGGGTGTAAGAAGGATATTCAGGAGAGGAAAGGAAGCCTTACTTCTTCTGACCAGAGGATTCGAACAGAGGTCAGGAGAAGAGAAAGGCAAGAAGGCATTAGATAGATTGAAAGGCAGAACAAGGGTAGAAGACCTAATGCTTCTCTTCCCATTAGGGTCTCTGGGGGAGTTCCCAGGGCACACCAGGCTCTTTAACAACAGAGAAGACCTCAGATCATTAAGAATGCAGAGCAGCAGGGTCAGGAAAAAGCACAGGTTCAATAATCATTCCCAGGCCTCCGTTTCTTTCCTGTGCCTCGCATGCGGGGTTAGAGCATATGGACCTGCCTTGGGCCCCTCCATAGTGAATAACAAGGTGAGGTCATCTTACCGTCTGGAGGGCTACAGAATCATCAGGGGCTGGATAAAGAAAATGGCAGAGGCTCAGAAGGATGTAGAGCACCCCAACAAACCAAAGGAGGCTGAGTCAGCAGGGTGGAGCCCATAAGCCCTACGTTAGCCAACTTTTAGCACCTATAGCCTTTGCAGACTTTAGCAGCAGTCACCTATTAATCTCTAAAACTGAACCCAAGCCCATCCCACCTCAAAGGAGAGCTTCCAAAGCGAATTCAAGGACCTGCAAGAGACCAGCCACCATCTTTCCCCTAAATCCCTAATTTCAGGGATATAATGCTGTCCTCCATAAATCCTGATACCATCTTGAAAAAGAGTAAGGGAAAAGAGAAGAAATGGGAAGAATTGAGTAATTCTCTCAAGTAGATTGAGCTAAAGCTAGAGACATGTTAAATTATTAGATGAGATTAAATTTTAAATCATATTGGGCTAAATTTAGTTTTTTCCCCACTGCTCAGTAGGCACAGTCCTCCTGAGTAAGATCAACTAAGTTATAGAGAAAAGCTACATTTTCTTTGCATACCCAAATTGTAGCATGAATAAATTTGCTATCACACTATAATTATATTGTTTGGTTTAGAGGAAACATATTGATGAGAGGTTTACTCAGGGTTTAAGAAATCTCTGAAACTAAAGAAGATAGCTTTTCTCTGCATACTTACATATTAGAAGCTGTGTGAGATAATGGAGAGAAATGTGCTGGAAGGCATACCTGAGTTCTAAGCCCAACTCAACTATTTATTATCTGTGTGAGCAACTTACAAAGTCATTTAAACTCTACAGCAGTGAGATTGTGTGTTCCATGTGAAAAATCTAGGGAATCATTATGCTAGATTACTTAGCGTCTTCGTCTATAGAATGGGGGAGGAGAAACAGACGGGGAAGAAATAATGTCTGCAACCTTTCCCATTCTAATTTCCTAGTAGAAATGACCAAAAAGGCAGGTGTCATTTTTCTTAGATAACCAGTAACCAGTAACTTTCTTAGTTTGGTTCAGTAGGAATTCACCTATGGGCCATGATTCCAGAAAAGTTTGAGAGGAACTTATTGACAGCTATGGTATTTAAGGACAAAATCAGAGTGACCTATGTGGGATTAGAAATTTGCATCCAACTTTCAGCAACCTGTTTTGTAACAAATAAATTAATTTGAAAATCATTTCCTAGAGTACTGATTAAAAATGGTAAGGGATCAAAAATTAGTGTGAGTCTCAAACACAAATGAGGCTATCATCTTCAAAGTAAGTAAAAGGCTCTTCAAGATGAATGCCTAAACCTGTTGGATTTCTTTAATTTTAATATGAAAGAAGGATCTTTTGATTCCTCTACTCCCTTCCCCTGAAATTTGCTCATTTATGCCAATAAAGAAATCAGTGCAGGCAGATTGATCTATCAGCCATTTTCAAATTGCAATTAAGTTTTATGGACTTCTAAAATTTTTCTGTTCAGTGGGATCACAAATGTTTTAATATTTTGGATGAAAAAAAGGAAATGAGATGTCCTTGTCAGTGAATCAATCATTCATTGATCATATGGGCATATAATTCTCCATTAAGAAGTATGTACCGGAACAGGTCCAAAGAAAGAACAATAGTGATACATGTGACAATAATAAGTCTAGCTTTAGAGTTGCAGTAGCCTTCCACGTGCCAGGTAATGAGCTTTTCATGCATCTTGCTCACTGAGACCGTCATGTGTGGTCTTATTAATTCACACCACAATGACCCTCAAAAGTAAGTGTTGTTATGCATCACCATGGGGTAAAAATAGCAGGAATTTTTCTGACTATACTCCAAAAAGAGATTTTAGCCAGTAGTTCATCACAGTCTAATAGCTGAACTTATTTCTAATAGTTTAAGTATTTACAGCCCCACAAAGTCTATACTTCAGCACTTCAATCCCATAGATTAACTATAACCACAGTAACTCTTTGCTCTCTATGAGCAAATACTGCCATCTTGTGGAAATTGCACACCAAACAGAACATTATTATTCCATAAACTCAAAAGTTTTTCTTGTGTTTATTAAGAATTTTGCAACTCAATTTTTGCGTTGTCATACATACGCGCACACACACACACTCGCATACATACACACACATTATTGTTGCTTATAATTACAAGGTACAATTCTTTAGGTGATTTTTCAAGTTCAATTTAAAAGGGCCAGTGCTTTGGGAAGATTGACAACATATCTCTTTGCTTATTATAAGAATTCATCCTATTCATCTTCCAGGCAGTGCATTATATTTTACCACACTTGCTTTACATAATCTTTAAATTGGGTTTTTGTTAAATCATAAAAAGGAGGCCATAGTGAGACCATTCTGATGGAATTTCCAGGAGCACTAGATTTTGTAGCAAAATGTTATGACAGAACTCTGGACTTAGAGAACACTTTCATTCCCTTCCAACACTTGTAGCCCATGCCAGCCTGTATTCCTGGAATCTGTTGTCAGGGGTGACTGAGGGGTCAGATGGTCCAATTTCTCTGTACATCCCCAAAGATGAAATCTCCCTGCAATGCCCCAGCCACTTGTGCTGCCGTGAGCATAAAATAAACCATACAGAGATTTTTGTGGCATGTTGGTACTTGAAGCACCTAGAGAGGGTGCTTCCTTCTTTCCCCTCGATGATCTCCTATCGCTCAGCTGGCTGAACCTAAAAATTCTGCAATTAAATGATTTTTTTTTTGGTTTAAGGCTTTTAATTCCTATTAGAATTTAAATAGGTGAGGTATAATATATATATATATATGAGGCATATATATATATATTTCAATAATTATTTCTAAAGTCAAAATGTTTTCCAAGTTTAGAAAGAATAAGGAGACAAAATTAAATAAAATGAAATGCAAGGGCCCCAAATACCACTGAGAAGAAAGTGTAGGCAGTAATTAAGTTCCTGAATGAAGGAAGGAATAAATGAACATGAATTGAGGGCATTAAAAAAATGGCCTCACAGTGTCACTCAAGCCACTCTGGTGGAATGTGCAGTCGTGGTTTAGAATAAATTTTTTACCCAAGGAAATGTCTGGAATGAAGTCATTCTTCAACTGTTTATTAAATGGATAGATGAATAAAACAGGAATGGAATAAATTAGAAAACAGCATCAATCGTAAGAAAAAAGAATAGGATCTGATATCAGAGTTTAGGATTCATTTACCAAAACTGTGTTGAGTATATTCCATCAATAAATATGCACCTGCTCTGTAGTAGGCAATATGGAAGATGATGAATACACACTCTCGAAAATGGAACAGACTGATCAAGTAATTATAAATGATGATAAGTGCTATAAAGGAAAATTCTTACACTTTCACAGTGTATTAGTTCGTTCTCTCACTGCTATGAAGAAATACCCAAGACTGGGTAGTTTATAAAGAAAGAAGTTTAATTGACTCACAGTTCCCCATGGCTGGGGAGGCCTCAGGAAACTTACAATCATGGTGGTAGGCACCTCTTCACAAGGCAGTGGGAGAGAGAATGAGCGCTGAGCAAAGGGTAAGCCCCTTATAAAACCATCAGATCTCGTGAGACTCACTATCACAAGAACGGCATGAGGGAAACCACCCCCATGATTCAATTATCTCCACCTGTCCTGCACTTGACACGTGGAGATTATTACAAGGTGAGATTTGTGTGGGGACATGGAGCCAAACCATATCACAAGGCTACTGACCAATGTGGTGTGATGCAAATAGGAGAGCAGGATAACAGGATCTCATTTTGTGCCCAGATGTATTCTCATTAAGCAAATGTTGCTGTAGTTGCCTTTTATATCTAAAAGTACTTATAAACTCAAATTTAAAAAGAATTATTTGTTCAAAGATGACTAAATTTTTCCTCCAAGGTAATCAATGGTGTTCTGACTACCTAGAGCCTTTAGGTGGGCAAATACCTAAGGGATGTGCCATTATTTTTTATTATTATGGTAAGAATTCTTAACATGGGTGCTATTCTATGAAAATGTTTGATGTACAATACAATATTGCTAACTATAGGTACAATGTTGTACAGTAGTTCTCAAGAACTTTTCCCTCTTGCATAACTGAAGCTTTACACCTATCGACGAGCAATACCAACATCATTTAAATGATATTCATGAATAGGCCAGGAAAGTAATTTTGATACCATGATTACATCTTTGTGTGTTGCCTAACACAGTGCTGGAAATTTCTACAAGTAGTTGCTTCTTTGGATCAAGAGATTATTTCCCATGTGTATTTCTTAAACCTGTTACTTGGAAAGCAAAATGAGAGAAGGGGAATGAAGGTCATAAGTTTGGGAAATGCTGAGTTAAACAAAATCATGTAGTTTTCTTTTCTGCTGGTCTTCTGAGAGTCTTTAATAGGCTGACATCTTTGTAAATTCCCAAGAGTGTGTTTCTCAGAATTAATAACCACACGGCCCTTTTCTTACAGAGGCCTTGTAGGTACTGGTTTGCTGTGAAATGCACTTTTGGAAATTCTGGAAATGCAAACGGCTTTTTCTGGAATGGAAGCTGGAATAAGGGTGACATATAACCCATTAATATTCATAATCATTTTAGTAAATTCAATTAATCAAATTAATTGCTCTTCTAGAGCAACGCTCTAGACAGATACATTTCATAGGAAGCAAGGAGAAAAGGTCCAGGTTGTTGGGGAGGTTTCAGAACAGTCTCAGTCCTGGACTGCCGGCACGGGGCACCAGAGCTGAGGCTGTGGGAACGTCTGGGAGAGATGACAGGGACCTGAGACCAACCCTCTACCAGAGCCTTAAGGGCTGGTCTCACTCTAGTTTAACTCAGATTAAACACTGACCCAACTTCCAATGCACAAAATCTTCTTCCCTTTATCATGTTGCTTGTTCTTCTAGCCATGTGGATGACATGAAACAGGTAAAAAGGTCACTACAACTCCATTCTCTGAACTCTTAAATTTTGAGCAGTCTCACCCCAAATAATCCAAGACCTTGGGCAAGAGTACAAATATAGGTTCACATACCCCAAGTCTAATTATGTAAAAATTATGCATTAAACTAAAACCTGTTTGATATAATATATTCTATGTTCTTATCTGGACAAATATACCTTCATGACCCCTGGGAGGCCAGGTTTAAGTTTCTATGTGACTAGCCAGGAGGTCTGAACTGACCCAGGAGCACAGGGCTCTGGGGCCCTTTCTGTCCACCTGCAGCTCCATCTTGCACGCTGAAGTGTCTCCTACACAAGGCTGTATACACCTGAGCTCACTCATCTGAGCTCTGTCCACACTCTCTACAAACTCCACCCTATAGAGCTATGGTGCACCCATGGCTGTAAGATCTTCTGCCAGGAGGACAACCCTGGGAATAGGCCTGGCAGGCCCTGGAAGAGCACTAAGCTGTTTGGCCAGGAAATTCCAGGGAACCCAGAGGACGATGCACACTCTGTACAGGCACACAGCCTTGGTCTGATCTTCCTTGCCCTGTGAAAAAGGGCATAGCTGGAGGAAGGCCACATCTAGGCTGGCCTCAGGTAGAGCCTAAGAAGCACTGGGAATTGAGAATAATTCCTCTATGAAAAACACACTTTAAAAAGCTGCAGTGTGCAGCTACCCTCAGACTCTGGGGAGGGGAAAAAGAAGCAGCAGAAGAAAAAGAAGAGGGTTTTTCCTATTTGAATTTAACTACTTCTGAAAGCCTCTGGTCAGCTTTTCTTCTTGTTTTCCAAGGTAAGATTACTTCCCCTTTGGCATTAAAAGGGAAACTAGATCAGTTGTGCGAAAAACCAAAAAAGATGTATTTTATCAACTTGAAACTTATCCCAAGGCTTCCTCTCACACTGTGTTAAATAATAGGTCTTCTTAATTGAATTTCTTTGTGTGTAGCATATGCTGGGTGACATTACGCCAGCATCTTGCTCTAAGCAGCAAAACGTTCTTCATAAAAGCATTAAGATCCGGAGTATCATTCTGGATGTAGGAAAGGGACACAGAACTACAACAACTTGAAAGCATGTAAAAACAGTGCCTCTGAATTGTGATTGTAAAAACACACTGAAGCAAACCAGGAGGAAAATATTTAGAATTATAGAATGAAACCAGAAGAAGAAGAATAGGAAGAAAAGGAGAGAGGAAGATGGGAGGGTGGGATGGGTGAAGAGAGAGAGGAAAGCAATGTGGTGCAATGCTGTCTGTAGAATCAAAGCAATGATGACTTTCTGTTTCCTAGCATTCCATCTAAAACAAGCAGATCTATATATTCATTTCCCTTTGACAGCCACCATCCTACAGAGGTGGGATTATAAATGGATGTGTTGTGAACCAGGGCGATAACTATGTCTGTAATAACACACGCTTATGTTCTTTATCCCAAGGATCCTGGAGCTTCAGCAGAATGGTGACATGGACATCCTGAAGCACAAATGGTGGCCTAAGAATGGCCAGTGTGACCTGTACTCGTCAGTGGACACAAAGCAGAAAGGAGGCGCCCTGGACATAAAGAGCTTTGCAGGGGTCTTTTGTATCCTGGCTGCTGGAATTGTCCTCTCCTGCTTCATAGCCATGCTGGAGACGTGGTGGAACAAGAGGAAAGGCTCCCGGGTTCCGTCAAAAGAGGTACTTGATTGAGAGATTTGGCTCTAAATTGAATCAACAAGCAGGCTGTATTTCCAGGGAGGACCATCCCAGGGAGGATAATGGGTTGGGGGTGGTCCTTGTTTTTTCATTTCTTGAAGATTAAAAATAAAGTTGTGAAATATAAAAATTGGTAAGATCAATATCAATTTCCATTTTAGGATATCCCCAGTTCAGTAAAGAGGAGACTATAGTGTTTGAAAGACTTAGAATTTCATATACCATAATGGGCTTTGAAATTCTCTCAAATCTCAGAATAGATTTTAATTCAGTGATTTTTAAAGGCCATGATTCCTTTGACCAGTTCACAGAGATACTTACCATTTTGTTTCACTTAGTTGTTTAACTTGTAAGTAAATTCCTCGTATCTCTAAGACTAGCCCCCCAAAAATACAATACTGTAATAAAAATGATCAGAATTTTCTCTTCACCACTAGTGACTGCCTCTTTCTCTACTCATGTAGATCTATAGAAGCTCTTCGATGGCCCCAAGCTTATCAAATCCAAAATCCACATCATGAAAACATCCAAATTTCAATTTTTCTCCTTTACTGTGGAGTCAGCTTCACTTCAGGGCCATATTAAATTTTATCTCAATATCTGAAAGAATAATTACAGAATTACACATATCTCTTTTATAGTGGCCTGAGCATTGTTTTCATCAAGAAGTATGATACTTATAAATTAAAGAAAATCTGAAGCTAAATCTTGATTAATTTATCTTATTTCCATTGGACCAAAGGGGTGAAAATGTTTTAACTGATGAAGTCATATTCACTAAAGCTTCACAAATTGAAACAAAAACCAATCTGAATTTGCTAAACAATTTTATGTGATGGATAGCTTCAAAGAAACTTAAAGTTTCTATAACTAGAACTTGGCTGACTAACTGATGCCTGAGGCGACTCCTGAAAGGATCTGCTTTAATGCACAATAAATATGGCTTCTCATTTGCATATGAATTGTTGCACATTAATGTATTTTTTTCAAACAGGGTGATTTCAAAAGTAGTGTAAGGATTCCTTCTTATCACCTTATATGCAAAATTGATCAGCAGCATTTATAAGGAAAAGCTTGGCTTTAGCAAAGATGAATTTTAGCTTCCTACCTGTGTGAATGAGCATACATTCTAAATATGTGAAGAATGAATTATAAATTAATCAAGTCACATTGTAGTGTTTTCTTTGTGGAATAAGCTTCTGGTATCTCCGTTGACATTGATTCAATGCAAAAGACCACATTAATGCAACATTATAGCTGAGACTCATATTTTTAAAAATCTGGAAAGTAAGGACTCCCCAAGCTCCTTATATTTTGAATTACTCTATATGATATTAAAATTTTGCATTATTATATCTGTTGATGGATGACTACATTACAGTTGCTGTGGGAACCATAAAATTATATGTCTCAATCCTCTAAAGTCTCAGTGATAATATTGCATTAATGGATATTTTTTATTGAATTTTGAAATAAGAAGGGAGAAGGAAAAACAGTGATGCACATCAAAATATTTTTCAGTGAGGAACACTATAATAGCACAATGAAAAAAATACATACTCCATTCTAACTTGTGACAGCTAATCCAGATCCTATGAAAAAATATTTTCTCCTCTTATGATTAATAGATATCTTAAATTCTCATAAATTTAATTTATTGAGTTTGGCTGTAAATAAGACTAATAACAAGGATAATTTTATTTCCTTCCAGTTTTATTTCTCAAATATTGGGCTTTAATACTCACTTTTAGTGAAAAATATAAGGAACTTATAAATGGGTTTCAATTCCAAAAATCTGAGATTTTACTTATATTTTTGTTTATTAACTGCTTCTTACCAAGACGCCATTAGCATAGCTTAAAACGTCTTTGGTTTTGAGGTCAGTTAGCATAAAGCTGGCCCTAAACTAAAGCTATCACTCACGTGCCCTGACTTGAAGGGGTCCCTAAATATCTCACTGACCTCACAATATTGACTGATTCAGGTGCTAGATACCTTGAGTGCATAAATCCCTCAATTAGAAATTATTTTGTGTTGAGTATTGCTCTCTCTAAACAATCGCACATATCCTTGGCTTACAAGGAATAACACTTTAACAGTCACTAACACTTTAGTATGAAATAGCTTACTATATCTTTTTTTTCAAGAATGGAAACTTAAGTTTAGGAGTAAGTGGTTGAAAGGAACAAAAATTTAACTTGGAATGAGACACCCTGAAAAGGGAGGAAGCATGTATAAAGAAGAGGTGGGGGGTAGAGTTGCCAAAACCATACTTTCTATTGTTACAATTTTGCCTGGGTCTGTCTTTTATAGAATGGCAATCACCCATCAACTGCTTACATATCTTTGTAGTTGCATGTGGCATATGATCACTTTAAAACCTTTACTGCAAGAAAAATATTTATTGTAGATAATCTTATCTCAGAATTGGAATCCCCCAGAACCTAGCACAGTGCCTGGCTCATACTAGGTGCTCAATAAATATTTGTTAAATGAATAAACCCCAAAGTTCAGTTAATTACATGTTTGCTGAACTACTTTTTTTTTTTTTTAACCATCAAAGCTAGTACTGATGAGAACCTTATTTTCTTTTTCTTCATCTCCAGGATGACAAGGAAATTGACCTGGAGCACCTCCATAGACGTGTAAATAGCTTGTGCACAGATGACGACAGCCCCCATAAACAGTTTTCCACCTCGTCAATTGATTTGACCCCTCTGGACATTGACACTTTGCCAACACGACAAGCACTGGAGCAAATCAGTGATTTCAGGAACACTCATATTACCACAACAACCTTTATCCCAGAGCAGATCCAGACTCTTAGCCGCACACTGTCAGCTAAAGCTGCTTCTGGTTTCACTTTTGGCAACGTGCCTGAGCACCGAACTGGCCCTTTTAGGCACAGGGCACCTAATGGGGGCTTTTTCAGGAGTCCTATAAAAACAATGTCATCTATTCCTTATCAACCAACTCCTACCCTGGGGCTCAATCTGGGTAATGATCCAGACCGAGGCACCTCCATATGAGCATCAAACAAATCTCTTCACTGTTTCTTTTTTAGGACTCCCTTTGCAAGGAGCAACTGTAATATTGTGGGACTAACATGGATGTAACGTTTAAAAAAAAGATCAGGATTATTAGTAACAATTCTAGTTTTTTCCTCCCACCTTCTCCCTCTCCTCTCTCCTCTATGATTTTCTCTCTTTCCCCCTCCCTTCCTGTACATTTTCCTCCACTTTTTTTCATTACTCAACTTGTTCCCCAAGAAGGTAGTGTACTAGGATCCTATTAGTCTGCTTTTCATATACTGTACATCAAGTATAGGAAATGTGCACTGAGTATACTAAAAGTATATGCAGGATTAATTTTACATAAAGGCCTCTCCTGTAACATTTCTCTATTTTTTGAAATACAATTGCAATAACTTCAGTCTTTTTACATTCTTCTGCTGCATCCATACAATGCTCCACTGCCGTTGAGTGTCCTTTAACTGTGGACCAAAGGCAACCCCTGCAGTGTTTATAAAACAATTTTAAGACCATTCAGGCCACATAAGATGAGAATGCAATTTTGTAGGATTACAAAAAAGCCATTAATATGCCAGTCAAGACTACAGTTAAAACTACTCTTGCACTGCAACAGTGCATATGACCTTTATGTGATTGTACAGTATTAAAAGTTTTTTCTTATGTACAGTAAACTTTATCATATGGCAGAAGCCTCTATTGTGTTAAAGAAATTAGTATTTCATATATATACATATATATGCACCTATATAATGTGTATATATATAAAAAGGCAGCCATTGCTATTGCAATTCATTTAATAAAGCTTTAGTTTAAACAAACGTATTGTATACAGGAACTATGTATAGTGCAGGGGTTCTTTTCAGTTAGAAAAGGCAGGTTGCTTTAATGTTATTCTGACTCGCCTTGTTTGCCAACAGAAAATATTTTATACTTTTGTTATTAAAGCATCCAGGGCAATTTAATATTTGTTCCTAGATGTAACTCATTTGAATAGGTTTTGCATTTGTTATTCAGCAGTGTATAAAGCTAACCTTGATAATTTTACTTTTAATTAATTATCTAAATGAAAAATGCTATTAGCTGAACCACATCCACAGCAGCACATAGAGCTCTAGAAGAGGTGAAACATAGATCATTGAAGGTTAAAAATCCTCTTCCAAAGCAGCAAGTCAATCAATACAATAATGATATTTGGGGAGGGGTGGGAGCCCTTAAGAACTATTGATGTGGCCTTAAATTACTGTCATTTATTATCCTAAAGAAGAAAACATAATAACCATAATGGGCTCTCAACTCAACCCCCTTTTTTATTTAGTTCTATTTGGAGGAGTTATGTATTTTTTACATTAGTGCCAAGTATATAGAAGGATGACAGCAAAAACAGTGCCTCTTTGTGCACAACCCTTTTAAAGTAGCATTCTTACTTGTTAGAAATGTAGAATGAACTTTGTTTGTAATCCTTAAATTAAAATGTGGTAAGTAGGAAGCAAGAACTTATTCTGTGTTTTTACGCAGCCATACACTTACTTTAATCTAACTCATTCTGTGGCTAGGATTGATATAGGAATCAACCTATGTGATTTGCTTTAGGAGAAATTAAAAGGTATATTCTTAAGATATATTATATTTTGATGCTAATTCTGTTCTGGGGAGCATCTTGTATTGTCACTGTTTTGTACTAAATCTTCAAATATTGTCTACTGTGTAAGGCAGAAAAATTTCTTATCATGCAAAAACCATTTTGTTTCCAGGGTAACAAGTAACTAAGTGCATGCACAACTTGTTTTCCCTTGTAACATTCATGATCTCATTTACAACTCTGATTTTAAAACAAAAAAATCTTTACAACAAGCTATATAGGGACATACCAGATGTTGCAGTGATTTTAGCTATCAACAAACTGTTAACCATGTACAATATTTAAAATAGGCTTATTTTGATGTATCGCCTATTATACAAACACACAAAACATTTTTGGAGGCCTCAGTTATGAGTGACAGAGCTTTCTGTGTATAATTTGTCTAAATAATTTGTCTAATAAAAATGTTTTCTAAACTTGCTCTCATACTATTGAAGTCTTAACTGTAAGATTTGAAAATGTTTACTCTCTCACAGATTGAACTAAATTTTTCTAAAAATTTATCTTGAGTTAATTAAAGCATAAATCACATTAAGTTTTACTGGCAGAACTATGCCAAAATGAATGGCTCTCTAAAACATTACTAAGTGATGTCTTAAACCAATGAGAGACTGCCTTTCTGCTATTTGAGACTATTTGAACCAACAATACATTTGTTTTTCTCTGTGGATGTCTCTGTGAGCACTTTTTTGGGAAAGATTTATCCTGTTTCATGTAAGCAATGCAACCATTATGATAATATCAGGATGAGGGTGTGTTACATCAAAAAAAATAAGAAAGACAAGAAAATTAAGGGTAATTATTAAACTTAGGATTTATTTCTTAAAAATTGCTTTGCTAGAGAATTATTCTTCTTGCTGAATCTATTAATTTTGGAATTAATTTAGGCTCTAAGATTATTTCTAATAGTTTTCCTGCATTTGAACAATAATATTTAATTCTTCCAGCGTTTAACACACCTAAGGGATATATATCTGAAAATGTATTTTGAAAACATAATTTAGTAAAAAAAAAATAGTTCTCTATTGTTCTAAAGTTCCATCCAAAATAATTCTTTGAATATTGGAACTAAGAGGAACTTTAGAGATCTAGACTATTGACCTCATTTTACAAATCAGGGAAAATAAGATGCTAAGATGCTGTGATATGCCCAAATGTTTGACAACCTAAAATGTAAACTGGGTCTTCTTTTTTAAAACTCTGCCACCCTTCAATCACACCAACATAGGTCCTCATGGATTGTAAATATAGGCTCCACCTTATCCTCTCACCAAGCCTAGGCTACAAATCTCTAGGATCCTTCCTTCCTTGTTTGGAACACATAGATCATCTGATTCCACTTTTACACATGGAAAAGTGAGTACCTCAGGTTATTTACCCAGGACCATAGCTAGCGGCAAAACTAAGGTCAGTTCCTGTTTCTGTCTACAGTTGGTTTTTTGGCCCATTGTTTGTCCTGGTTTGCAACACTTAGACCAACCTGGCTATTTCACTACAAGACAAAATACCTTATATCCAAGTACTTTTATTCTATTCAAATGTCCAATTTACCCCACTGGTGAATCATTAAGATATCTGGTATCACTGTACCACATCAGAACTTACGCACAGGCTTTGGTTTAATCATACATACTTAAAGTTGTAAGACTGCCTTCTTCCTCATACCATTAAACTACAGGCAATTTGTCATGTTCGTGATCATGTTATTTTTCATCTCTTTTAGTTTTGGATTGGCTGTCAACTGAATAAATACTTTTAAAAATAGACTTTACCGAATGGTACTTTGCTTCATCAATTTAAATAAAAAATGGGAAGATCCATTTACCCTGCATGATACTTCTAAGACACACAATTGAATAACAAGTTATTACTATTTTATAATCAGAATTTTCCAACAGTGAAACACATTCTAGATTATGAGTATAGTAAATCATGCAGAGAAGAGATTATGTGCTGGTAAACGTAGGTTTTATCCTTAAATATAAATGTGATGATGACGGATAAAGTACAATGGACTCACTGAAATTTGGCTTCCTTCCAGAGTACTTTTCTTTCAAAAAACAAATCTTATAGCCAACCCTCATGACCAAATATTAATAAATGATTAACAACTATGGCCATAATTATCATTTCAATGAAATTTGGTAGACACTCTGTCAACAAATATTTTAGAAGACACCCTCTTATGAGGCAGCATATGTGAGCTTCCCTAGGTAGAAATTACTTATCTGACACTGAAAAGTCAGAGAATAAAGCTATAATTTATAGAAGATTTGATAGATGTAATTCAATTCTACTAGTGTTAACAGAGAACCTATTATTTTGAAAGCCATTGTGCTAAACAGCTGGGCATGGCAGAAATGAATGTTTAGGAATGGGTCTGGGTGTGTTCCAACACTCATCACTTTCCTGGCTCCATATCAACATGCAGGATACGGAGGCCACGTTACAGAATGAGTCACCCCAAACCAGTACAGTCTTCTTGGTTGGGTGACTGACTGGACCAATTCATCTGAGTAGCTCTCAAGCACCAATTGAAACTGTCTTCTTGGTTCAGACCACCTCCCCAAAGAAGACTTGGAAATTTACCAACATGCCAGATCCTGAAGCCAAATTTTCAAAAATGTGAAAATTCCTATAAGCCACAGAAAATTACTATCTAACCCTTCATCCTTATTGATACCTGCATACCATTCAGAGACTGACTCCTACCCTTAGGTGTCCTCATCGGCATAATGTAGACCATAACAACTCCTTTTCTATCCCTGCAAATCTAATGAGTCATGATAGTTCAAGCTCTGCGATGTTTCAACTTGCCTCAACAGGACAAAACATAGTAAATCTTATTCAGGCTCTTTTTCATACTGCAACTAAAACTCCGTGCTACCTTTCCTGTCATCTAAGACACAGAATGCAGTGTGGCCCATAACCCCAATGAATGTAAAGTATCCTTCAGGCTGCCCACCATGATGATAGCCTCCAACCCACACATACCTCCAGGAGACTAGAAACCTCATGGTTTTGCTTCATTTTATAGAGCTGCACAGAGGCGTGGAACAGTTAAAGCACATAATGATTCAGCCTACCACTGGGATAGAAACAGATCAAGGAACTAGCTCTCATTTCTTCACCTGAATTTTTCAAATTCCTATGTCTTCAATAGTATTCATTTGCTTTGTTTCCATGTAACATTGATGACAAAACAAAAATTGTTCACATTTGAGAATTTTTTTCATATCTAAGAGCTCTATCTTGACTTGCTACAATTTAGGACTCAGTGACATCTTTTGACTAATTTGGTATCATAGTTCCTAGAATTTCTTCAGAATGAAGAAGAGAAACTAGCTGTGTTATTTGAACATATTACCTACCTCATAGTATAGACATAGCTTGTCTAGCCTTCATGAGGAAGGAGGACCTGGTTTTCTTTTGGAGAAACCCCATAAATTCCTACCTTGGAGTAAGCAACACATTTCAACAGTCTCAAACTATTCATGATGTGGTTGAAAACTCACAAAATTTTCAGCACATTAATTCTCATTAATTAAAAACTAATTAAGCTTTCCTAACAGCTGCTTTACAAGGAGAAACATATGTCACAAAAACAAAGAATGATACAGTGTCAGAACCAGAGAAGGGATGACAAACATTGCTTTTAATAAATATTTTGCCAGCTACAAGATTTGAAATATGAGTAGAAGGCAAACTTTAAGTTGTTATATTTTATTATTAAATTGCTGCTACTGAAAAAGTTTAGGAATTAAGTAGCCTACTTAAGTGGCTGTTTTTAATTTTTAAAAATTGGACATCAGTATTATTTTTTAAACACACATACCTACATGCAAAGATAACCCATAACTTCCTGAATTTGAAAAATAAACAAATACAGCTTGCATATTTGCTACACAAAAGATTCATAGTAGGAGACCTTTAAGAATTAGTTCTTCTGATATGTAATAAAATAAGATTCAATTTACAAAAATTCAAGTTATCTAAAGCTTTCAGGATCACAGCTATTTCCTGGAGGCAAGGGTATCAGTATCTATTTCATACTATGTAAAAAAGTATCTGATAGTTAATATTTAATTCCTTTCCAAAATTAGGTTGACTTTAAAATTAAATGCTAACCCTCTATTAATATCTGTTTACAAAAGTTATCTATAAGATTTATTGCTAGAAATAAAAGCACACTAAAATTAAGCTGAAAAATAGAAGTTCCATATGTTCAGCTTATCTCATTTGGCTTTTTTTTTTTTTTTTTTTTTGAGACAGGGTCTCGCTCTGTCACCCAGGCTGGAATGCAGTGGTATGATCTCGGCTCCCTGGAACTTTTGCCTCCTAGGCTCAGGCAATTCTCATGCCTCAGCCTCCCAAGTAGCTAGGACTACAGGCATGTGCCACCACGCTCAGCTAATTTTTGGTATTTTTAATAGAGACAGGGTTTCACCATGTTGGGCAGGCTGGCCTTGAACCCCGGACCTCACGTGATCTGCCCCTCTCAGTCTCCCAAAGTGCTGAGATTACAGGCGTGAGCCACCACGCCCAGTCTTATATCATTTGACTTTTTAGTGCTAGAAATAGTAACTGAATAATTAACATGCTCAAGTACTTCTCTAGACACTGTTTTTTAAAAAAGCTTTGAACATACCTGATTGACATAGTTGACATGATGTATGTGATACAAAACTCTATTCACACATGATTTTTTTTAATAAGTACAATTCTTTCCAAATCAACATATTAGGAGTTAAAATTAAAAATATGCAGTGCAGCAATATATACACATAATTGGGACTCTCAGATTGTAATTCTGCATGACTAAACATTTTTAAACTTATTTATCACTCAGATTTCTGCATGGAAAGATCATAGTAAAAATGACCATAAACTGATTACCATATGTATGAAAACCCCTCTCACATGTACAGCCTCCAAAGTTTTTGATGTGTCCAATGGCTCAATCACCAATCATGAATATTTTTAATTAGGTCTCTCTCAGCATCACTAAATGAAGTTTTAGATTCCAACTTCATAATCATCATTTTGTGTCTCTTTCCCTTTTTTTTTTTTTAATGAGTTTAGTACCTATACAGAAACTTTAGCAAGGCTTCAGGGAGAATATTGGGAAAAATACAATCACATAAGATCAATCAGTCCACCAACAAATACTTTCTGAGCACCTACTATTAGCACGGTACCCTAGGGCAGAGTTCTCCTAACTGATGTACACCTGGGCCAGCTGTGCTTCTGGTGTACTGAAGCTTTGATCCTCTCATTTCCTCACGGTGGCTGGGGAGAGGGGATGACTAGGCTGAAATTCTTCCTGTGAGCAGCATTGCCACCCAGCTTCTCCTGAGAAAGCTTCCAAAGTTGGAGAAACAAAATACAAACATTTGAAAAGTGAAGTAAAAACTCATCATATAAATAACATCAGAAGACATGAATATAAATTACACCATGTTGCAGAGTATATTTGTCAAATTAGTGGTATAGAAAAAATACTCTATGAAAAGAGGAAAAGAATAACGTAGGCTGCATGGTTTGGAATAGTTTCGTGGAACAAGTGGAAAATTAGCCTAATAACCAAGAATGTGGAAAGGTCAGAAGGATGCTTTTGTACCAGAGGTTACAGTGCAACCATAGGACAAGTGTTGGGAAGAATGTTCAGAGGCACAGTAGACCACGATGTCTGGAATATGGGCTTTGTGTCAGAGAGCAGCAAAAGGCAAAGCGTGGGTGAGATTGCAGGATGCCTGGAGGCTGAGCTCAAGAGAGAACACTACATCCTGTTTATTCACGTATTCAACATATGTTTACCCAGGCCCTGCTGTGTGCAAGACACTATTCTGTGTGTTGGGGATACACCAGTAAGCAAGACAGAAATTCACGACCTCATGGAGTTCACAGTTAACTGAGGGAGACAGATAATAAGCCAGAAAGTAAGTGAAGGATTAGTCTATTGGGAGGTGGTAAGTGCTGTGGAGGAAAACAAAGCAAAAGAAGAACAAGGAGCAAGAAGGCCAGAGCAGAAGTGGGGATCTGCTATTTTAAGTAAGGTGGTCAAAGGAGGCCTGACTGATTACCTGGCATTTGAATGAAGCTTTAAATGGAGTGAGGGAGTTAGCCATGTTGCTGTCTGGGGAAAACGCATTCCAGTCTTTGGGAACAGCCAATACAAAGGCTCTGAGGTGAGAATGTCCTGGGCATGTCTAAAGAATAGTGAGACGATCAATTCAGCTGGATTGGAATGAGTGATAGGAGAAGGGCGCTAAGAAGTAACAAATGGCTCACATTACAAGGCTTTGTAGGACACTGAAGATTTGGGCTTTTATTCTGCATGGGTTGGGAAACCACTGGAGTGTTTTGAACAAAGTAGAATGACATTTACTAGTTCCACCAAGTTGATCACAAAGTCAGATATAAAACAGTCTTGGAATCATAACTGCCGACACCTTCCCACCCTCCTTTGGTCCTAAATATTTGCTACCATTTTAAGTAGAGTGCAATAGGAAAGTGGTATGGAAGTGCCAGTTGCTGGTCCTTGAACCATCAGAGAGGTACTGAAGCTGGGCTGGCGCTCACAGAGGCTCACAACCATGGAAAGTGTGAAAACCTCCGTCAGTGGCAGTGGAGAAACCACTGAAGATTTTTAACCAAGGGAGAAACAGGCTCTTAAAGGGGCAGTTTAGAAAAAGTAAACTGGTAGCAATTCATCAAATGAAATGAAGAAGAAAAAGAGGCCAATTAAAAGGGCTGGACAATAATTTCGGTATGTGCTGAACTTCTGAAGTAATCTAGAAAAGAAAGAAGATACAGAGCGTAGATATGTATTGAAGGAAGAATCAAGAGAACTTAAAGGTTAACTGAATATAGAGTGTAATAGAGAAAAGCAAGTCAAAGATGATTGATTTCTCAAATTCAGATGCCAGAAAGATGGATATAATTTTACCAAAAAGTGGCAAAGTCAGAATATCTAGTTTGTTAATTTTACTTTTTCCTTGAATTAGAGGGCTTGGGGGAAGAAAGGATAGAATTGAGAATCATTTGTTTTCTTTCATTGGGAGCATGAATGATGAAGTTTTAACAAGTGATGGGGAACTGAGGGATCATCTAGAGTCCATAATTTTTAAACTGTGCTCCCCAGATTCCCAAGGGTTTTACTCAAGATTTATGGGGATGCTACTGGGCTGCGGTGAGGCCTGCTGGGCTGAGGTGAGACCCACTGGGCTGCGGTGAGGGGCTGCGGTGAGGCCCACTGGGCTTCCCTTACAGCACCTTTGCTTTGATTTCTTCATTTGCAGTGGGTCCCTCAGTGTCAGTGGGGGGTTGGTTCCCTCAGTGGCAGTCGGGGGTTGGTTCCAGGACCCCCCTCAGATACCAGAATCCAAGGATGCCCAGACCCTTATATAAAATGGTATAGTGTTTGTCTATAATATATGCATATAACATATGCAAATTCTTCTGTATAATTTAAATCACCTCTAGATGATTTCTAACATCTAATACAATGTAAATGCTATGTAAACAGTTGTTATACTGTACAGTTTAGGGAATAATGACAAGAAAAATGTCTGTACATGTTTAGTACAGAGTGTTTTTCTGAATATTTTCAATCTGAGGTTGGTTGAATCCATAGATGTGAAACCCACAGATCCAGAGGTCTGACTGCATTTGACTTCCAGTTAAGATTTCTTTCACCCTCTGGATAATACATTACTGACAAATGAACAAAATCTCAAGTCAAATGTTTTCTGAGGCCTATCATAGCATTCAAACTTTAATTGTTAGATTACTCTTCCTTCCGTTGACTTTGGATTGTATTAAAAGTAGTTCTCCGCTGGTTCTTCAAAATAGTACAGAAGAACCCTCATCCCTTTATCCCACATGGAATTTATCATGTTTCCCACATGGCGAATACTCAGAATTGACCAAACTGCCCTTCAATGTGGTGACAGTGACTCAAATCACTATCTTGAAATAGGTCCAGTGTCTCCAAGGTACTTAAGGACCTTGGCTTCTAGTGATTTAGACTCACTAGAACCAGGCAGCAGACGGACATACCTGAATGGAAATCCAAAATAAATGTTTCTAAACACAGCCTTGTCTTAGAAAAGGAACAAACTAAAATTAGCCCAAACATTAAAAATACCTGCTATGTTCAAGCCAATATACTTGACACTACAAATCAAATGAAAGAACCGTGGAATGAACTGTGTTTGTTTGCCTATAATTGTGTGCTTTTAGTTCCGAGTCTGCTTCAACGTGAGAGTTCAGAAAGCATCCACTAACACAGTTAAGAGTACTCTAAGAGACTAAGAGGTAGGTCTGAAATACTCATCATCACAAATCCTGTGACACCAATTCCACTAACACTTTAAAAGGTTAGCTTTTACCAAGCAGATGCCATTAGAAAGATGACTTAGATTTTTGTCCAGGATCTTGTCTACTGACTCTAACCACCTTTCAACACCGAGGCCATAATAATGGTCCACTTTTCAGAGGTCAAAGCTGATATCCCAATTCTAAGAAAAAAATTTCGTATATCAAATATAAAACAAGAAATAAGCAATACGGGTTTTTATAAATTTAAAATAACTTTGTTAAAACCTGATTTCCCAATTATTTGAGATTATAATTCTTTGCTATGTACTCTTGCCTCACAGCCTTGCTTTTAAAATATAAACCATGAATCATACACACACACACACACACACACACACAAACTAATCTATCTTATAAAAGAGAATCACACACTAATTATGTACACCTGTTGCCCTAAATATCAACACAATGTAAGACTTTCAAAGTAATTTGCAGAGGCACATGTTTCTGGACTGCAATTAATAAAATATATGGCATATATCCTCAATAAGAATTATTTCATATGCAGGGAAGTTTAACCCCTTCTCATCTGAACAAGCAAGTCGCTAATTTCTGCTGCAATGTTTGTCCTCGTGGGAGGGAAGGCATGCTGACCAGGTGCCAGGCTCAGTGCTAGGCACTATGTAGGTGTTTCACTTGAGTCTCGTAATAACCCTGTAAGTTTGCTATTGTTGATACTAATTTAGCAGATTAAAACAAAACAAAAGTAAGACTCTGGAAAGTTAAGTAATTTGGTTGAGTTCACACAATTAGTAAGCGAGAATTCAAACTCACATCTCTCTAACTCAGAAATCCATGTGCTTTCCACCTCAATGGGCTATTTCAGAATCAAGGCGAGATGGAGGTAAAGGGTCCTTCTGTATTCCTCACTGATGTAAGAGGCTTTGTACACTATGGGATCCATAAAAATTGACTAGTCCTCAGTAGCTACAAATATTTGTAACACAGAAACTACAAATGGTAAATAAAAACTCACAAAAGATGAATACAGATGAAGCATTGTAGGAGCTTAGAAAACACAAACAGATTCAGAGAAATACTCTGCCGGATTAGCATCTACAGAAGAGACTGCTCAAATACCAGCACACCCACTCATGTCCCTCTTGTATTCTTTATTTATGCTAATGGTGGTGTTAGTGACCTTTCCAGTCTTCTCCCCTCTTGCTTAGAGTCCCTCTAATGAAAACATTAGAAAAACCAACCCCTATTGAGTCCACTCGCATAAAGCTTTAGTACCTGGTCCTCTTTTCCAGCCCTAATGCTACAAGACAAGTTTAAGCACATGCTAGCCTCTACCTGGAAACCTTGTAGTAAGTCTCCCAAGCTTCACTCTTTTTAGGCTCACATTCCATCTACATATCTTACTAGATGATCTTATTAAATTACTTGTCAGGTCATGCTGCTCCATGATTTAATTTTTTTCTGTGGTATTTCTATGGCCCACTAATTAATGACCAAGCGCCTCAGCTGAGATTCCTTCTGGCGGGAAGCACTAAGGCACCCTTCACAGAGAAGCAGCGTTTGAGCCAAGGAGGAAGGATTTTGACAATTGGAAATGTGAATGTAGACTGTAAAAGCAATGCACAAAAAGGAAATAGGAAAGTATCATTGACAAGTAGGAGCCAGAGAATAAGACTTTTGGCTTGAATCAGGAAGTCCTATGGAGACAGACAGAAGATGGAAAAAAAAAAAATTTGTTGATTTATTCAACAATTGTATTTTATATTTTCAGAGTCCTTTTTATACACACACACACACACACACACACACACACACCACAGTATCGCAGAACATACAGACATGCAAGACTCTCAAAGCTATTACAGAAGAGATATCCTGTATATACCTAACTGTGACATAAGGCAAAGTATGATATGTTCCATAAAAGTGATACAATGTATTACAGAAATTGAAAGAAGGGAGAGATGATGCTCTTCTAGGTATGCTTTTACAGAAATACAGCTATAACTACAATTTAAAGTTATATGTAAGTACTTAAAATAGTCCAGAGTATTTTGAAAATTCAGAGAACAGAAAGATCTCTTCTCACAGGCAATAGAGTATCTTCATAGAGAAGACAGTTTTGGAACTGAGCCTTGAAAGAGAATGTACAATTTTCACAGGTATAGACTAGAGAAAGACTTTTTTTAGGCAAAGAGAAAGAAAGATCTCATCCAAGTCACCGTGGAGGGTAACACAAAGCCTATTGAGAAAGATCAGATAGTTTGGCTGGAACACATGGGCCAGGAAAAGCAGGACAGAAGACAACCAAACAATAATATGACATCCAGCCACGTACCTAATGTTTGAGTTTCGTACCTTTTACAATTGATTCTGTTTTTGAACAGCTGTGAATATTGGAAATGTGACGGTGTTTGCAATCTACTGGGGAAGAAAGACAATTTAACAGGCAATGACAATAAATTGGAATAAGTAGTAATGAAAATGCAAGGTGATTTGCCACTCAGACCAGGGCTAGGAAAAGCTCCCTAGAGAATGGGATTCCAAGTTAGAACTGAGGGAGAATTGACCAATAGCCAGGCAAAGGAAATAGAGGTTGTTCAGACCATGTGACCAGTATATGCAAAGACCTAAAGCCAGAGGGCACGATTTGTTCCAGGGACTGAAAGAAGTCAAGCTGATAAAAGGAAAATATCAAGAAAATTTTTAAAAAGGTATGGAGCAGGCCTTGTAATGCTTCATTAACCGTGATAAAGAATTTAATACAAATTCTTTAAGAAGTAATGTTCCAGGCATCACTAAGAAGCCATTGAAGACTTTAAAGCGGTGACCTGATCACGTTCCTATTTTAAAGAATCACTCTCACTGCCCCAGGAGAAACTTCGGGAATGGGAAAAGACCTAAGAGAGGCAGACCAGTCAGAAACTCGTGTGGCAATCCACCTAGAGGAAATAGTCCAGTCCAGTAGTAAAGAGGTGGAAAGGAAGGAAAGAGGTGGGAAGATACTAGAGAGAGCTGTAGTGGGAATGGGGTCTGGGTCTGGGCTTGTAATTGACATCATGGAAGGTAATAAAATCATCCAAGGAATATGTGGGTCTATTTAGCGCAAAGTAAGTTCTGGACATCCAACACTGTGGAGGATCAACATTTGATCAAAGGACAAAAGAGTGTGTTAAATGGAAAAAACTTACTAGCTAAAAGAAATCTGGAAAGAAAACTATAACAGTGAATGGTCTCAGATATGAAGAGAAGAGAGTATTTCAATAGGGAGTGGTCAATATTGTCAAGTGTTACTCAGGGAATAAGCATATCCATGAGAACCAGCAACAGATAGATCCTCAGGCCCCGGGTGAGAACAGTGTTCAGAATGGTGGACTAAAGCCAGACTGCAGCTGTTGGAAGAATAAGTGGAAGGACACATACACTGCTCTCCCAAGGAATATGGTGATGAAGGAGAGGTGAAGGCCAGGAAAGGAGCTCAACCTAGAAGAAATGGGATCCCAGGAGGGTGTTTGTTTGTTTCCAATGTAGGAGACACTTGAGCACATTTATTTATTTATTTATTTATTTATTATTTTTTTTTTTTTTTGAGACGGAGTCTCGCTCTGTCGCCCAGGCTGGAGTGCAGTGGCGTGATCTCGGCTCACTGCAAGCTCCGCCTCCCGGGTTCACGCCATTCTCCTGCCTCAGCCTCCCGAGTAGCTGGGACTACAGGCGCCCGCCACCACGCCCGGCTAATTTTTTGTATTTTTAGTAGAGACGGGGTTTCACCGTGTTAGCCAGGATGGTCTCGATCTCCTGACCTCGTGATCCGCCCGCCTCGGCCTCCCAAAGTGCTGGGATTACAGGCGTGAGCCACCGCGCCCGGCCTGAGCACATTTAAATGCAAATATGAAGGAGCCAGTAGAGGGCAAAGCTTGAGAATACAGTAACAAGCAGGGTTTTGAAAAGGTAAAAAGGAATGAGATCCAGGGTACAATTCCTCTGCAGTAAGAGAAGAGAGACATTTTTTTTTGTAACTGCATGAAAGGCAAAAGTATGGATGTGAATGCAAATAAATTTCTAGGTTCAATTGCCCGATGTTTAGTGAGAATTATGTTGGATTCTATTTTCTACAAGATGGAGGAAGCAAATCACTGGTGACAGTGAGAGGTCAGAAATTTAAGAAGAATAAAGAATAGAAAAGCTATCTAGAGCAACATGGCAGAACTGATGTACAGCTTTGAGGGCTCAGCTGAGGTTAGAGGTCATTACATTATTTTGGCCTGATCTGTACAGTTGCACATTTTTTTCAAATATCCTCAGCAGCTTCTAGTTAGCCAAGGGCAGACAGATTTGGATTTAACAGAGTTGTAGAGTAAGCAGTAAAATGACTACTCAAAGTGGTACTAAACAAAAGTCAATTTTAACGGGGTGTCCCAATGGTGTATGAAGTATAGTGAGAGGCCATTTTGATTAGAGTGTGAAAACTGTGCTTCTTCTCATCCCCACAAATCTCAGTGGCTTGATCTAATAGATTCAGAACCCAGGTTCCTTCTATCTAGTTGCTCTGTTATTCCCTAGGACTTTGGAGTCCTCCACTGGGTCTTCTGCATCCAGTTGGCAGACGAGGTAAAGAGAGAACATGGAGGATTGTGGGAGTTTTAATGAACCTGACCCGGAAGTAGTGCACATCACTTCTGCACACATCCATTGGTTGTCACATGGCCACATCAAAACAGTTTTGTTAAGCATCTGACTTGACTACCATAGAAGCATAGAGTCAAGTTAGCAGGCTTTGTAATAATCTAAGCATGAAGAAATACAGGCTGAATAAGGCCAATAGCAGTAGAAATGAAATAAAAAGCACATTGGGAGAAAATCAACAGATTTGGTGATTGCTTAGATCAAGGATAATAAGCAAGGTTCTGTCTAAAGCACAGCATTAAAAAGAATTATGAGATCAAAATTCAGGATATGAGGTCCACTCTAACCACCCTGTTTAAAGTTGAGATCCTTTCCCCTAACATCCCCCATTTACCCTTACATGGCTCCGTTATCTTTCATAGCACAGGACACCTTCTACCATACTATATAATTTACGTACTGGTCATTGTCTTTCTCCTTCCACCATAATGAAAGAAAATTGAGGGGAGGAGTTTCGCTGTCTTATTTATTACTCTTTCTTCAGTGCTTAAGACAGTGTCTGGTATATGAGGGTCATTGAATTACTACTTGTTGAATTATTGAATGGCACGATTGATTAACAATGACCATTATGGTGCGGTCAAGTTCAAGTGGAAATACATTCATGTATTTACTAATTACTGGCTTAGCTATAGAAAGGAAAAGAAGACTCTGACATCATAACAGAGATTCAAGGTAGGATGTCTGGACGAATAGTAGACTCAGGGAAAATATTTTGTATGTGGAGTGAAAAATGGTATTTGACTTTGGAAACATCATAATTGAGATGAAGGTAAAATATCCAGGTGGACATACTAAGCAAGACATTGACAATGTAACGCCTAAGGCTGGGCGCGGTGGCTCACGTCTGTAATCCCAGCACTTTAGGAGGCCGAGGTGGGTGGATCACCTGAGGTCAGGAGTTCAAGACCAGCCTGCTCAACATGGTGAAACCTCGTCTCTACTAAAAATACAAAAACTTAGCCAGGCATGGTGGCAGGCACCTGTAATCCCAGCTACTCGGGAGGCTGAGACAGGAGAATAGCTTGAACCCGAGAGGCGGAGGTTGCAGTAAGCCGAGATCACACCATTGCACTCCAGCCTGGGTGACAGAACGAGACTCCGCTCAAAAAAAAAAAAGAAAAGAAAATGTAAAGCCTAGGTTTTGGCAAAACATTGAGAATTGGAGTCTCAGGATAAGAAGATAGTAACAGTTTCAGTTCTCAACACATACAAAAAAGATAAGTATGAATATCTTAATTAGCTTAATCTAATCATTTCACAATGTGAGTATATATATACACACACATATGTACATATATATATAAAAACATGACATTGTATACCATATGCATATGTGTAATGCAATTTTTGTAAATTACACCTTAACAAAACTGGAAGAAAAAAGATAACAAAAATCTTAGGATAACAAGATGGGAAGTTATTCAATGGGCAATATAATGTTGAGTAACCAAATTATATGATCTAAAGGACGTTCAAGGGTGATTAATCCAAGGGTCTCCTATGGGGTAGAATAACTATCACAACTTAACCTGTCAAAAAATATTTCCGTAAGGAATATCTTTATTGCAGCACTTCATCAATATCAGTTCACCTACATAAAGTGTACCACATACACAGCAGAAAACCAACTTTTGTTTTCTGTTGGTTCTTCTGTTGAAAAATGATCACATTTAAGCCCTCTTGTGGTGGCTCTGCATAGAAACAGTCCTACCTCTTGAGGAGTCCTGAAGCAAACTACTCCTTGACAACACAATGGAACAACAAATCATTTTTTTATTATCCTGTATCTGTGTCTTTAAGGAACAGAGAAATAATCTCTTTTCTCCTCACAATCTCTCTTTTCTTCATATCCATCCCAGCTGCAAAGTGATAGCTAAAACACATGAATAATAGTAATACTGGTGAAAATCAGAGTCAACAAATACAAAAGCTTAGATAAATGACCTAAACACAGTGATATTATGTGTTTTATAATTCACATTTTCATCAGATAGCCATATAAATTATTTTAACTGCTATATTAAACATTTGAATTGCACCTAAGTTAGCAATTGTGAGATTTAAAAGGAATAGAAATAAGTAGAACTGTTATAAATGTCATATCTTGTCTAAAAATACTTAGAAATATTGAAGACAATGTCTGAGCTCCACATCAGTTACTAATTAGGTGTTTTTGTTTAAGTAAAGCAATTGTTAATGTCCCAGTGACAACTTCAATTCATAGAATACTTGTTATTACCTAATATGCCAAATGGTAACTTAGCCAGTGACTCCAGCATAATCTTGGTCAAAATCAATTTTCCAATCCAGCATACAGCACAAAAAAGTACATTCTTCTAATATTTTTGGTGTCACACTTTTCCTTTTTATTCCCCATAAAGCATTTGACCCAACTTACAGTAAAACTTCCAAATGGCCTCATATTTTTCTATTCTCATCAGAATAATGTGGGACATATCAAACATTTTTCAATTTTGAAAGAAAATTCAAGATCAGTTTATGAGTAGTTTCGGAGGCTAGTTGTTACATAAGATTTAAATATTCACATACTCCCTAAAATTGATAGAGTATAAATTTAAGAAATATATGAACCTCTAGAGCAGGAGTCCCCAATCCCCAGGCCGTGGGCCAGTACCAATCCGTGGCCTGTTAGGAACTGGGCTGCACAGCAAGAGGTGAATGGGGTTAAGTGAGCACTGCCTGAGCTCCGCCTTTTGTCAGATCAGCATTAGATTCTCATAGAAGTGTGACCCTATTGTGAACTGCACATGTGAGGGATCTAGGTTGGGCACTCCTTAGGAGAATCTCATGTCTGATGATCTGCGGTGCAACAGTTTCATCCCAAAACCATCCCCCTCCCCCCACTTCACCTCCTCCCACCCCATCTCTCACCCCCACCCCACCCCTACCCCGTGCCCATCCGTGGAGGAAAAATTGTCTTCCACAAAACCTGTCCGTGGTGCCAAAAAGGCTGGGGACCACTGCCCTAGAGAGAATTTCAGAAAAATCCAAGCATTCTAACAGATGCAATTAAAAAACTGAAGAGTTTCTCTGTACATAGCCAAAATATAAACATTTTTCTTAATAACTTTTTAGGACACTTTACAATAAAATGAGCATGACTAATTCAATATATCTACAAAGATTACTTATAATCTAAAATAGAAAATAGCGTAAAATAAAAGCAGTCTTGGACTTACAAAAAGTTCATTTCCAGAAGTTCACTTCCAAGTCATTTATTTTAAACACATAATGCATTATTCCAAAGGAAGGGAAAAGGTATACCTAATGGTTGCTTCTTTAGGTTAGCCCTCAAAAAATGTTATTTAACTATAATTTTTTTTTGAGACAGAGTCTTGCTCTGTCGCCAGGCTGCAGTGCAGTGGCATGATCTTAACTATAAAATTATTGAAATATTTACAATAACATTTTTAAAAACTAATCTTTTGATATTAAACATGTTCATGTAAAAAGAGAAAAGATAATAATATGAAAGAACATACAATGTTAAATGTTTTTAGAAGATCCTGAGAGAACAAAGTTAGTGCTAGCCTAAAGAAATTAGAGTCTAAAAGCCAGGGTTCACATCTGCCATTTGTCAGCTGTGCTACCCTAGGCAAGTTACTGAACGTCTCTGTGTTTCATTTTCCGCTCCCACAAAACAGAAGTAATAATAGAACGTTTCTCATCATATCTGAAAGGATTTAATGCTTTAATAGATGTGAAACACTTAGCACAGTTCTTTGTTCACAGTAGGCTCAAAATAGTGTTCTACTGTTATTATTCTGTACAAATTTCTGTTTAATATAATGCAAGTGGTAATTAAAGATTGATGCTGCAAGAGTGTAAAATACAATAAAAGCTAACATTTTACCTTCCAATCCAGTTCTAAAAGATCTTTCTGAGAGATGTACAAATGAAAACATATGTGTTAGTCACCCTGTTATTTAGCAATTTTGTGCAATCTTGTAAACCTGCAATATAAAATTTAAAAAAACTTTAAGACATTCAGATTTTGGAAGTATACATTGTATTCCACTGCATTTAAAAGCAGACTTTTAAATATGCACCACCTCGTATCAGGGCCAAAATTGTTCTGATTATGTATTGGAATATGTTTTTATCTTAAATATGTCTAGAACTTTAAGAACTTAAGGAAACTTCAGCAACATTATAAAAAGGTCATATCCAAGGCAAGTTGAAAATTAGTAAGGCAGGTCTATTTAGAGAAGCTCTACCAAATCACCACTAAAATTACAAACTCTTCAGACTAAAAACGGTCTTTACATTTGTTGTCCAAAAAAAAAAGAAAGACTAACTTTAAGGAGATTTTCATTTTTAAAGGTTTTATCCACTAAAAATGTGTTTGTTTTTCAAATTAAAATAGAAACAGAAAAAGAAATAGAGGCAGTTCCTTGCACCCTGAATGTTAGCCAAAGTGGTGACAATTACAGAGTCACACTGAGAGTCCCTTGTTGTTTCTCCAAATGCTCACCAGGAAAGAAAACATTCACGGGCCTCCTCCTCTAGTACAGACTGACTCCCTGCTGTCTTTTGTAGAGCCAGATGGTGGCGCTGTGGTATCATTTGTTGAGAGTTTAGCTTTAAATTCTGTTTTCTGTGAGCAAACAGCATTGTGTGAAAAGTCTCAGCCCTCTTTTGAAAAATAAAGTATTTTAAATAGACTTTATTCTTCCCTTTAACGATGAATAAGCCCATCATTTAAGCCCTTTAGGTTGTTTTAATGTTTACTATTTGTAAAAGAATGTATCTGAAACTTGTAAATATAGATGATTTACAGTGTACTTTCAAAAGGGTTGAGTGTAGGTGGTGGTATTTTGTGTCTGTTGTTTTCTTAGTTCATAAAAATAAAAATGAAAAGAAATGGAAATATTTTGTCCATATTATTTTCATATATTCATAATTTCTAAATAAAGTCTTATGACACCTCCAAGCCCCAACCTGCTGCCCAAATCATCGGAAAACAAAGACTTTTGTCAGCAAAAGTTAACTCAATTCTAATCCCACTTCCCTCTCTAACCCTTTCACCAATTTTGGTGAGAATGCCTCTTCCTACTGAAAGTGGTGCTATAAGGCTGGTTTGGCAACACACACATCTGTACCTTTAATACTCCCCCACACCTAGCCCTCTCTTATGTGCTCTGTTCATCTCACTAAGCCACTTTCTTCTTGGAAGCCTGGGTTTTACCTGACCTACACCCCCAAAATGAAAACTGAAAACTGAGTTAGGCCAATGCAAAATTATGAATTGACCATTTTCTTCCTCACCTACATTAGGCCAATTTTGCATTGGCCTAACTCAGTTTTGCTTCTCCTTCACCTTTGGCTGACCCAGAACAAAAATCATGCTGGGAACCCTACCACACCCCTTTCACCCCACTTTTAATTCTGAATAAAGTGAATGTCAGGATAACACAAATCAATGCAACTATTGGAATATCAGGTCCAAATAGACATATGGCAGGTGAAAAATGAAGTCCAAGAAAGAGAACACATCAGAAAGAGGCCATGTGCAATTTTAGAGTCTATACAACAGGGGCATTTGTGATCCATGGTGAAACCTCAGTCTCACCTGGGTTGTTTTGATGGATGATGGAGGGGAGGAGAGGACGATTCATGGTGGTTTGTGAGTGCCAGCTGGAGGTCCCACCTATTCCTCTACCCACTGCCACATCCACTGCTCCAGGTAGGACGTCAGGTTCCACAGATTTTCCCACCTCTTCTAGTTAAACTGTGAAACAATGTACATGCAGTTTAGCCATAGTCCTTTAGAAGTATCTTTTTAACCTGTTTTTCAATGGAAACTGTATTGTTTTCTAAATAAAACCTTATGCTCGATCCCACTATGCCAAACAAATTAAAGCAGTATTTGAAATATAAATGTATTGTATAACTTAAAATTCATAAAATTTACTTATTAAAAGGCAAGAAATTAGAAAAATGGATGACTGTTTCAGACCAAGGACTAAGCATTCAGTTTATTTTTGGTGTTTTGATGGATCCACACACAAAACTGTGTAAGAAAATGTCTATACTACAGAATTTAAAGGAAGCCACACCTAGCAGGCTTTGAAGATGCCCTCCTTCCCTAAGAGATTAAAGAAAAACATCACACTCAGAGTAATTAGATTCTGATAATGAGCATAGAAACATTGATCTATAGCACACTTTAAAGACCATTGTTCTAGAACAATGCCCTGACTTTTGTGCCTAAATCTGTTTTGTTAGGCAACTTCCAATTCCTCCTATGTGTGGAATTGGTCTTAAACGACAGATCATATTTTCCAACTTGGTTCTATGGTAATTTCAACCATCATTGTTGCTTGTCTGTAATTTAACATGCATTCTCTCTATATTTCTATTATCCTAGTTCTAATTGTCTTCTGAAATTGTAATATTGAGATACACTCAAAAACAAATGATTTGAGAAAACACCTTCTCAAATTCCATGATACTACTTAGTACTTTTGTGAACAACACACATAAGTCAAGAAGAATTTTCCTGTGTACAATGAGGGGAAGCTAAGCCTCAAAGCTTCAGAAGCACCAAGGACGTATGCAAACAGAAAATATGATGAACGCTCTCTCTTCTTGGCATGTTTTTCTCATCCAGTTTTCACATCTTAGTGCTCCTCCAGAACCTTTAAAATCAAAAAGGAAAAATGAGATTAAAAAGAGTGAAATGCGAAGAATCTTCCCTCTTTTCAGGGGTCAGTTCTCGGTTATAATCCTAAACTAATGTGGAATTGTCTTAAAAAGATAAAGCCTTTCTTATTTCTCCCATCTGCAGAAAAAAAAAAAAAAAGGAATATGATTTACCTGATTACTGACTTTCTTTAGGGAATCTGTGAATGAGATGTTAGAGTATAATTTGTTTCCATTGTGAGTGCTTCTTCAAACTATAAAATCAAACTCCTAACAATTCTATCAGGGTGTCCCTAATCTTGAGCATAAATGATAGGTTCCTTTTAGATGGCAGTGATACGTCTGTGGAGTTTTATTTCCAGGGAGACAGGGCAGGATTTGCTGCTATGCAGACTGAATAATGTTTGAAGCCAACATCATGTCACATTTTGTGTGCACTTTCCAAAGATTAATCCAAGCGTTACAAATGGGACACAGACTGCCATTGTCCCAGGGACACTTTAATAACCCACACCTACAATATTCAACCTGTTGTTTGCATAGGGACAACTTTGGGACACAAAAACCCACCAGAACGACTTAGGGAAAGGAGCCGTGGAGAGACAGAGACCCAGGCGCCATGGCACCTCCACATCTCATCCTTCATGGCAAATGAGTCTGTTTGGAGTTTATTTATGCCCGAGGATGGGGGTCGTGCAGCTTGCTTTCTTCAAAGCGTCTCGGCGAGCCTTTCTCAAATCTGATGCCTGCTAACTCAGTTTCTCACTTCTGTTGCACTTTGGCAGGGTTTGCCAACTTGCAGATAATTTTTGTTTTGTTTTGCATAATGCAGCTTAAATTAAGGAACATTATTCCCCTCAGAAATAAACTGTGCTTAACCAGTTTCTTCTTTCATTTTTCTCCCCACCCCCCTTCTCTCCTCACAATTCCTTGCATCTGTTGTTCTACTAGGATATTCTTCATGAATGGAAGACTCAGGAGAAAGCTTCAGGATGAAAAGATTGTGAGAGGCAGATGAGAAGAGCTAATAATTTTTACATTCCCCAATGTATCATCTCTAAGTGCTCCCATGAAGTACTTATTACTGTAACGTTATTTACTTTAGAAAACAAACTGTAATGGTCTGGTAAATCAAAATTGATGACTAAGTTTCATATTGAGTTTAAAATATCAATGACCTACTTTTTCACATAAGAAAATATTTTAGCATAAAGACAAAAAACTAAGAGATACAATAAGCAGAATCGTAATTATGATATATTTAATCTCAGATATAATATTTTGAACAGTAGCACAAAAATAATTTATTTTCATAATACATTATTACTATAGTATATAGTAGTGTGACTATAACAGGTAGAAAAAATTCAAAACCAACAGAAATCTTTAAAGGAAAATACTTTCGGAAATCACAATAAGGCAAAAAGACTTATAGAAGCATCATGAAGAAAAAGACTATGTAAGTGTGTATTATATATATGCTACATATTATTTTAAAAAGGAATCATATACCTTTACTTAATTTCCACCTTAATGACAGATTTCCATTAGGTGAAAAATTACAAGAGAAAGAATCAATAAACAGAAAGGCAGTAGTGTATATTTTGCTAAAGAACATGGTCCTTCAATTTAAACTTAAGCTTGGTACTTTTAAAAATAAGTATAAATAAATTTATTGAAATACAACATTTCAAATTTACCTTTATTGCTTGGTATAATTTTTTAATTAAAATTATTGTATTTCTTTAATAGATTATTTTATTACCACTCTTGTAAACAGGTGAGCAAGTATAGGATTCTTCCTAACTTCTGTAAATGTTATTAATCCCAAGTTATGGGATTAATCCCAACGTTATTTACCCAGGAATATGTGTATAATGCTAAAGGTCTTAAATGCAAGTATATTATCAGCAGTGGTTCATGTGAAAACCAAAGGTAGATTGTTTTGACTTTCTAAGCTTAGTATGAGGCAGTAAATGTACTGCAGCTAGTTGGGGAAAGCATTGAGGAGCATGTGGAAGAATCCAGGTTTCTTCTCTACTCAGCAACCCACAAGGCTTAAGGCAAGGTGTTGGCTGAGCCGCCTTTCTGGAGCCCAGAGTTCTCTTCCAAATTCACATGGTTGTTGGAAGAATTCAGTTCCTTGCACTGACAGGACAGAGGCCCCTATTCTCTTACTGGCTATTGACCTGAGGCCCACTCATAGCTCTTAAGGTTGCCCACAGCTCCCCAGGTAGCCATTTCTAGATGCCCTCCCAGGCTTTAAATCTCTTTGACTTCTGGAAGGGCCCAGTCCCTTTGAAGGGACTACTTGATTAGGTCAGACCCACCACCATCATCTGGCTTCTGATTAACTCAAAGTTGACTGATTAGTGACCTAATCAAAGATTGATACTCCACTAGAGTCACAAGTCTTCCCTACACGCATAGAAGGAGGATTATATAGAACTCATATAGCACAGGGGGAATTTTGAAAGCCATCTTAGAATTCTGCCTACCACAGAAGCTAATTCCAGATAGTGAAATGGTTGCAAAGGAAATGAAGTTGGAGACAAGGAGAGGGGAATCTATGTAGAGTGGTCAGAAAAGGAGTCTCTGGAGCAGTAATACTTGATCTGAGATTACAGGGCACAGAAGGAACCAGTCATGGAAATGTACTTCTTTTGTTTGTTTGTTTGTTTGTTTTTTGAGACGGAGTCTTGCTCTGTCGCCCAGGCTGGAGTGCCGTGGCGCTATCTCGGCTCACTGCAACCTCCACCTCCCGAGTTCAGGTGATTCTCCTGCCTCAGCCTCCCGAGTAACTGGGATTACGGGCATGCGCCACCACACCTGGATATTTTTTATTATTATTATTTTTAGTAGAGATGGGTTTCACCATGTTGGCCAGGCTGATCTCAAACTGCTGACCTCAAGTGATCCACCTGCCTTGGCCTCCCAGAGTGCTGGGATCAAGTAAGCCACTGCACCCAGCCAGTCATGGGAACGAACTTGTAAAGAGTGTTTAGCTATCCAATTTAATGTACAGTCATGCATCATTTAACAATGGGGTACGTTCTCAGAAATATATTGTTAGGTCATTTCACAGTTGTGTAAACATCACAGGGTGTACTTACCCAAACCTAGATGGTATAGCCTACTACACACCTAGGATGTGAGGTATAGCCGATTGCTCTAGGCTACAAACCCTACAGCATGTTACTGATTGAATGTTGACAAAATGGCAAGTATTTGTGAATCTAAACATAGAAAAGGCTCAGCAAAAATGTGGTATTATAATCTTACAGGACCACCATTGTATATGCGGTCCATCATTGACCAAAATGTCATTATGTGAAACATGACTGTATTACTGTAATAGTGTTAAAATTCCACTTACATGTCAAAATAGATGCTATTTTTTGAGGTTTTATAAGGAAATTCCTATTTCTAATGCATGTTTTTAAATAAAACTTCTTTTTCTAGAAGCTCAAATGAGTTCCTGCAGTACAGAGAACCTGCAATGTGCTTGAGCTTCTAACTGTAAGCTAACTTTCTAGAGGTTCTGCAGAAAAATGTGTCTGAATAGCTATTAATGGAGAGATGCTGAAATGATTTGCCCTTGGAAAAATACGAGGAAGGTCTCTGCAAATTTACAATTATAATTTCATCATGATGGTGGCTGGTGTCAGAACCACTCACGCATTTACTCAAAAAGCATTTGTGGTAGGATAATTTTAAAATATCAATTTGTGTTCTACTTCAGCATTTTTCCCTCCTTTCCTCCTCTCCTCCAAGCTCAGAGTCAAGGCCCTGTGTGTCTCTTTGCCTGGGAGATTTTGCAGAGGGGAAAGCAGACTCATCAGCTACTTTTCCTGTCTTTGGTAAAAACTTAATCAGAGAGATAATGTTAGCTTTGGAGAGGCAAACATACCAGAAACTTATTCGAAAGATATTAAGAGAGAAGAAGGAGAAAAGCTTTCCCCAGAATGAAAAAAAAAAAAAAAAAAAAAGAGGAGCAAGGCCAGGTGTGTTGGCTCACACCTGTAATCCCAGTACTTTGGGAGGCCGAGCCAGGTGGATCACCTGAGGTCAGGAGTTCCAGACCAGCCTGACCAACATGGCAAAACTCCGTCTCTACTAAAAATACAAAAATTAGCCAGGCATGGTGGCGTGTACCTGTACTCCCAGCTACTTGGGAGGCTGAGGCAGGAGAATCGCTTGAACTTGGGAGGCGGATGTTGCAGTGAGCCGAGATCGCACCATCGCAATCCAGCCTGGGCGACAGGAGTGAAATTCCTTCTCAAAAAGAAAAAAAATAAAAAATAAAAAGAGGAGAGCAGGGGTCAATGGGTTGTGGAGATTGTGCTGTCAATAAAAGGGAAACTTGTAAATGTCACAGGAGCTCAGAGGGGAGGGGAGGCTCTGTGGTGTAGGATCACAGTCTTTCCAAATAATCTTATTTCCAAAACATGACCAGAAATAGCAAAGCCATTAGACCTGAAGAGACTCTCCCTTCAGCCTAGGACAATAAGCATCTTACTAGATAACCAGTGTGGACCCATGTCCTGAGGGGCCGCCTAGACAAGATGACTGTGTTTAGGAACCCAGGATCTTGGCACAAACCTGGTTGGAGGGAAAGGTGAATGAAAACCTCGGGAATGACTACGATCGGATTCCCCAAGTCATGTTTAAATCCACATAAGTGAGTAGGGCATGCATTTATGCACATCATATCAAATACATATGTACCAGGTGCATCCAGAAACTGCTTTAAAAAAATCTGTCTTTTTAATTTATATCTAAGAAGCAGAAGTGCTCTTATGTGCTATTGACAACACAGAATAAACTTTACTAGTTTAAGTGATTTAAAGCAGTTCTATGCTTTAGAGATTTCAGTCTTTCTCTACCTTTCCAATGCCTCTCCCCACCCTCAGAATGGATCATGGTGTGGCTGAAAGAGAACTGGACCAGGAAGCCAGAGCCCTGGGTTTGTTATGTGGCAACCATTGGTTGAGTGCTCTTATTATGCAGCACGCTAGGCTTACAAAGATACATAACACCAGTTCCTGTCTTGTACATTCCAAGAATGGAGAAAAACAATACAGAGAAAAAAGCAGGGGGTAGGCAGTATGGCAGAGTGGTTACTCACTGAGGCTCAGAGAACAGGAGCTCCGATCTCAGCTCTTCCACAGCTTAGCGGTCTGATCTTGGGCAAACCATTTAAAGATCCTCAACCCCAGTTACTTCACATGTTAAATAGCTTCTACAGTTAATAGGATCTATTAATAATTTATGCCTCAGTATTATTGTGGCTAGAAATCGTATTTATAAAAGTTTACTATAAGTAAGTCATTGCAATGCACTGTTAAGTACCATGGGTATTGTATTTATTTATGTGACTCTAAATTGATTCTTTCAGTCAACACATCTTTATTGAGGGCCTACTATGTTCCTAGATTTGAGTGACAAATGTTAAAAACTCTCCAAGACTGCTTCTTTTGTAAAATGAGAGATTTGGAATAGATACTCCCTAAAGTCCCTAAAACTTGGTCATATGCTCAAGGGGAAACTATAGAACTGCAGCCCCCTTTTTTTTTTTTTAACAAAAATCTTTAGATTATATCTACATAGGCATATTTGAGGGGAGGGAATCAAAAGAAAAGAACAGAAAATGTTAAATTGAGCCAAGTGACTACTGATTTTTTAAATAAATAGAAATAAAAATTTTGGAAACTAGCTAATAACTAAAATTTGAATAATTATATTATTGAACAATTCCAGTCAGTGAAATAGAGACTATGTGGTTATCTGGTATATTTAATCAGTAAAGATAATCAATTAGTATGATTTAGCTAGATGTGATATCTCAAGTATATCCTTTGTTTCTTTATGTAATTAAAAGTTTAATTCAAAATCCAATTGAATTCACTCAACTAATTTCTAATCAAATTGCTATGTTTTATTTTTGTTTAAAAAGAAACATATTTGAATTAATTCATGGGTGTCTGTTTTCCTTACTGATTTCTATAAACATGACTATAATAATTCTCAGTGAGATACTAAGGAAATCTTATTTTATTCATGAATCAAATAAATGAAAACATCGCTAGGTTTAGAATGCATCAAAACATTTAAAAGGCTGAACTTCTCTTAAATGTTGCATATTTTTAAAAATGAAAGCTCCTATGTTTCCTGGGCTTGGATTAATATGTAGAGTAGGAGTTGGTCTAATACCTAACCTACCAAATTCCTATGTAATGTTATAGGTTGACGATAACACCTCACAGGAAAGAGGTAGGAAACAATGGTAACCATAGCAAGGGAAGTTTTCTAGCAAAAGTAAAATATATGATATGACAATCAGCATGATGTAGTGTGATAGCAGCAATCCTGTGTAAACGAGGAGATTCTGTGCATTGCTTCTTCAGAACTGTGGCTTTCACTGACATTTACAAATGAGGATGGGAAAATGATATGACCCTTACTGGGCAGCCACTGCCATAAAGCTGAAAAGTGTTGCAATGTCTGACACGTATCTTATCAAGTTTGGATCAAACAATTTGGAAACACCCAATTTCTAGAGATGTAAGTAGCATTGAGGAAACAAACAGGATTAGTTTATGTTGCATCAGAGAGACAGAAATACTTCTTTTCTACTCATGTATTTGTATTGTATTAAAGATTTGGTTCTTATTTAAATAAAAAAGCCCCCATTAAATGTCCCAGATAGCATTTTAATGGATATCGTGAATCCTTAACTTTCACTGTTATCAAAGAAGTTTTTATGTTTTTCTTAGATACTTGCATGGGTAGCTATAAATAGTAACCTGGATACATATAGAAGAAATTTAAGAGACATTATAGTGATGAAAGTTATTTTATAATTATTCCCAGTTTGTTAAAATAATTACTATTACTGTTAAAATATGTATTTAGCCAATATTTGAATAATTGAATCAATTTTCTTTCTTTTAAGTTGTAGATATAGACACCAACGTTAAAAGGAATTCTGGCAATTAGCTGGCTTATTTGCACCTAGGCATAAAATATGCTGGAAAACACTGAATGAATTCAATCTTACTGCTAATTATTTTCCTAGCAGTTAATAGGTAATGTCATCAGCACAAAAACATAATTAGTGCTCAATACACCTAATAAACCGAATCAAATTTAATTGAAAATAATCAATTGCTTGTTGGTCAAATTTCTATTTTTTCCCAGATCTATTATTTAGCTAGTAACAACTTATTTTTTCAGTAAGCTTGGTAATATACCTGCATGAGAGTGAACTCAGTTGTTTATATGAAAGTAAGCAATTAATCTAATTTATATAGATTGATTTTCCCAACCAATTAAACAAACCAGATAATTACCAAATTTCTAGTTAAGTTTCCCTTTTCAGTTTAGTTTTTAAAATAAAAGGTGTATTTTAGAGACCTGAGCAAAAGTTAAATTTAACTATTATTTAAAATTGAGTTTAATTTGAAAGTTTTAAGGTGAATAAGTTTGTGTATGTGTAAACAAACTGCACTGTTTTTTCTTATTTTCTTTTTTATTTTCAGTTCCAAGTTCTAATTCAATGACATAGTCCTGAAAGATTTGTCACATAAAGTATGATATGTGAGTAAACAGAGACTTCTAAATAAAATATAACACTATTTTATTAAATATTTTTAATTTACACAAATGGATTTACTGATATTGGGTATAAAATAATTAACTCCTCCTTCTATGTAGACTTTCTATTAATAATGTAAATAGCGCCTTCTAACAGTAGTTTTACAATACTTACAACAGCATTTCTTTCAACTTCATAAAAAAGTAAATAGTTAAAGCACTGCACTTTCTCACATTTTTAATGGAAAGTAATGATGAGAAATAAAATAGCTAAGGACCATGCGTTATTGAAAATCTCAGATATGTTGATGTCATACTAACAGTAAAACAGAAACAACTTCACTAATAATTATAGGGGAAATTTGGTGAAAGTAATCAATATAAAAATGCATACAGACACATCTCAGGTTAAATTACTATAAGGGGTTCGACCCACGTTAAAAATCTTACCCAGTCCCTACTCTGCAATTAAATGATATAGCATATATCCCTTTAAAATCCTGTATGTAGAATATACTGCATGTGTGCCCCCTCCTACATATTTTGGTGTTTTGGGGGAGACAGAAAATCCAGCATCCAGGCCTGGAGCTTTCTGTCTATTGTACAGTAGCTGTTTCAGACCTGTATGCTTATGTTTCCGATTCCTGGGAAGTTCTTTTTGCCGCAGGGCGTGCCCTGAAACACATCAAAAGAACCAAGTTCTACAAAAGAAAAAAGAAACTCAAGTAGGCTTGAACAGACAAAGAGAGGGAGAAAGAGATGAGAAAGGGGCCAGGCAAAGTGTTGAATACAAAATGAGTTCAGGCAACCCCAGGAGCTCTTCATCACTTACATTTATCTTATTCTGTGAGGGGGGCGTCAAAACCAGCCCTGACATAAACCACCCACTGCCATTGACTTTGACTCTATGTGTGAGAGTGAGTGTGTGTGTGTGTGTGTGTGTGTGTGTGTGACAGAGAGAGAGAAAGAGAGAGAGAGAGATGTATTGAACATAAAAAGGAGCAGATTTCATGAGGTGTTACTAGTACCTCACAAGAATTAAAAAAGAAAACATTTTACAACACAAATGACCAAAGTCCCAAGAAAATAAATCTAGTATGGTTTTTGTGTAACTCCTCTATAGTGTTTACATCAGAATCTTCGAATTGTGCATTGCTTTAACATCTTTACTGCCGTATCTATATTGCACCTTCTGTACTTGTTATCATAAAGCATGTAAGATTTTTAATTTCTACTTGCAATATTTTGTGCATGTTTTATATTTCAGGGCAAAAACCCATAGTCAACATCTCTGCAACAAGATAAATTCTCTATGATAAATAAAAAAAAAACCATAATTAAGGGTCAAGGATCCAAATAACTGAAGGAATAATGGAAATGTTTTCTAAATCTATGCTAATTTCATCTTTGAAAGTAAGACCCCCAAATTCTGACCCTGTGTCCTGTTTAAAAGTGTAATGCAGTTGATAAACCCCTTGTGCAAAAGATCATAAGCGCATTTAGGTGACTGTGTCAGGTTTTCTTAGCAGACTAAGCCAAGCTCTGCTCCAATGGCCTTGTTTGAACATACAAAGTGTTTCAGTTGGCCGGCAGTCTGGAATGAAAGGTAGAATCCTCACATCCTATGTACATGCAGTGGAATTTTGTAGCCTGAAGGAACTACAGTGATCTTTAAATTCATTTACAGGGTTTTCCTCTGTTTTGATTTTCTTCCATTTTCTTAAGCAAATAAAAGAATTAAAATTTTCAAGTAATTTACAATTTGGGGGCAATCACACTCAACTCTGATACTGTGACATGTCAGTAATTATCAAAATAAAATTATATCATTTCAATATCATTTATATAAGCAACTATCCCAAAAACCTGTCTTGAGAGAAAGAGAGAAAAAAGTAGAATTGATAAAGAAAAAGTAAGCACGAGTACCAATTCTGAATGTTGCGAGTCGTGGTCCAAGTTTTTTCTCCCTTCAAAACCACACCTTTTTTGGCCGGGTGCGGTGGCTCGCACCTGTAATCCCAGCACTTTGGGAGGCCAAGATGGGCGGATCACAAGGTCAGGAGTTCGAGACCAACCTGGCCAACATAGTGAAACCGTGTCTCTACTAAAAATACAAAAATTAGCCAGGCATGGTGGCGCGCACCTGTAGTCCTAGCCACTCGGGAGGCTGAGGCAGAAGAATCGCTTGAACCCAGGAGATGGAGGCTGCAGCAAGCCGAGATTGCCCCAACGCACACCAGCCCAGGCAACAGTGTGAGACTTCGTCTCAAAAAAAAAAAAACAAAAAACACCTTTTTCAAATATACTACACAAATTTATCATATGATTTTATGTGGTTCCTTTTTTAAAATTGCTTACCTTTTTCTGATTAGCATTTATGCCACTGCAAAGTGTGAATGCAACAATTGAAAAAGCAGACAAAAGACTTTCCTAAAGATTAAAAACAAAAATGTAAAAAACTACAACCATCATCACACTGCATCCAATTGCCAGGTGTGTGGCGCTTCCTGGCTGTACAGTTCCTATATCTTCAATGTTAGGGAGAAAAGGAAAAAAAGCACAGCATACCATTCATGTGACCCTCAGAATCCCAAGGGTCCTTCACTTTGCAGGTTTTACAAGCCAGCCTGAAGGTCAGTGTCGTCTACCATGATGCCCCTGAATGTCAAGGTGTTCCTTAGGATCTAAAACTAGGATGTAAAAATAAATTAAAAATTGTCCCCACCATCCATGAGACTATCACAGACAACAGACAATTAAACAACTCATTATAATATACCAGGTAAGAACTCTAATAGTAGTCACGTGTTGCTTAACAATGGAGATCCATTCAGGAAAAATGAGTCATTAGGTGATTTTTGTCAAAATGTGAACATCACAGCATGAGTATCCTCACATAAACCTAGGTGGTTTAGCCTACTACACGCCTATGTTATATAATATAACCTATTGCTCTGAGGCTACCAACCGGTACAGCATGCCGCTGTACAGAATACTGCAGGCAATTGTAACACAATGGTAAGTATTTGCATATCTACACATGTCTAAACATAGGAAAGGTACAGTAAAAATATGGTGTTAAAATATTATGACACCATTATTATATATGCAGTCTGTCATTAACCAAGACATCCTTATGCATCATGTGACTGTATGGGACAAATAAAAGAGATCCATACTCTGTAACATTCTGTTCTTGGGTAAGAAGTCCTTAAGAAATATTAGAATTTAATGATTTTAATACAGCAGAGAGTTGTTTGCTGCACAACTTTTTGTTCTTTGAAGTCATAGGGCCCCTCAAGTAAAAATGCCCTCAACCTTTCAAAAGCCTAGCCATCCCATAAAACCAGTCCTACCTCCTCCATGATTTCTTCTTTCATTATTCTAAAACTTTATCTTCCTCTCTGCAACTACTATATCTGTTAGTCTTCATTGTTTAGCTTAGTACTTGGTTATGTGGAATCTTTAGGTGGTTGATATTGTTTTATGTAATATGGTAGCTGTATCTCCCAACCAGATTATGAGCCTATCCAGGGCAGACTTTATGTTGTATACCAATGCATTTTCTATTTTCCAAAGTACCTAGCTTAATTTAGCACAATTACAGTAATAGATAATTAGTAATAGCTTAATTTATTTTTTTGGTGAAGAAATGTGTAAATTTTGCAAATGAGTATTTCTTCACACTGCATGCTAGTCTAAAATTCCCTAAATGTTTTTTTATGTAGCACCAGTTCTAGACATGCTAATAAACATGACTCAAAAACTTAACTTCATGTTGAAATGTTAGGGACGTATTGATTTAAACATAGTTAAATAAATTATTTTGTACTGGACTTCTCAAAATCTTTAAAACTTGAATAATTAAATCTTCAAGAGAGGTAGATAAAAATGCAATGTTTCCCAAGTGTGCCTAATGAGAAAACTGTTTTTGAAATTAGTGTTCACAGACCTTACTATGGGAATTCTGGTGTCTTCCAAGGTCTTTAGAGCTGATTTCTACACTTAGTTCAGTCAAATTACTTGCTGAAATAACTGGTTGGTTGATTCAATTTAACTGGTAAGTGCTGTCAATCCACTAACACAATTAGAAACACTCAGTCTTCTCTAAATCCTGTAACATTAACAAAGATTTTGATAAACATGAAACCTAGGTACAAGTTCTCCTAACAAGGACATAGAGGTAAGGATCACACTGATCCCTTCTGATGCAGGCCTAAGTTAAGATTCACAGTTTGTGTCCACATTCAGTGTTCCTGCTGTTGATTTACAGTTTTTGATTCTGTTATTTAATGGCTGAAATATGCCATCTGCTCCTCAGGTTTCAAGAAAAAGGGAAGTTTCTTATTTAAGAGCATATATTCAGCTGGGTGTGGTGGCTCATGCCTGTTATCCCAGCACTTTGGGAGGCCGAGGCAAGTGGATCACCTGAGGTCTAGAGTTTGAGACTAGCTTGACCAATATGGTAAAACCCCATCTCTACTAAAAATACAAAAATTAGCCGGGTGTGGTGGCATGTGCCTGTGGTCCCAGCTACTAGGGAAGCTGAGACATAAGAATTGCTTGAATCCCAGAGGTGGAGGTTGCAGTGAGCTGAGATAACACCACAGCACTCCCGCCTGGGCAAGAGAGCAAGACTCCAGAAAAATAAAAAAATAAACAAAAAAAGCGTATATTCATATGGGTAGGCTAAAATGCATTAGACAAAATCAAATTTGATTTGTGATTATAAACATAGTACAATTTATATATTTATTATTAATTGTTAGTGTTTTTAAGTTTATGTATGATCTGGAACCAATAACTAAAAGTCAAGATGCAAGATTCAAGATCTAAGCAAACAGGCTCCAGGATTTCATGTGTGACTGTATATCGACACCAACTTTGGTAGAACCCGCTGTTGACTCTCCATGTGAGAGCGATACTGTCTTTATTTTCTGGTGAAGATATTGAAGGCCTTATCCACTCTAAGCTACCAAAGTATCCTAATCCAGACCTGGATGAACTCCAAAGCCCTCCCTGAAACAGGTTCTATTGAACCAGCAGCCAATATGCTCTGGTTTTTGACGGTTACCTGGAGTCTAGAAAACCTGTGAAGCCCTACATGGGAGGGAGGTATGCATCATCTATCATCATGCTCCACTTTGTTTACGATGGACATTTAAGGTGGAGCCAATGCCTTATAAGTAGTGATAGGACCATGGAAAGCCAAACTTTGTCTAAAATCAACCTTGATATGACATTATGCTTTGTTTCCCCACAGGCTTCATCCCTGCAGAATGAAACTACAATATCTGAAAGAAGGAATGCTTGGCCATTAAGGCCATGTTTGAAACTTGGCAGCAATACCTGGAGAAGCCAGGCATCCAGTCATGGCCTGCACCAATCATCACAAATGGGAGGACCCCTGGATGACCCATAACCTCTACCAGCACAAGAACTGCTGATCTGTTTTCCACCTTATTGATTTCAGGACCCATTAGATCCTGTATTCAAAACTGGTGAGCTAATGTATTATCTCCTAAATTAAAAACTCCTATCCAGTTCAAGGAAGCTGACCTCACCAGATTGTGACACACAGAAATCCTTGCTGTAATCCACTCATAGAAGAGTAACGACAGGACTGCTGCTTTCAGCCACAGGTCATGGATCTTGCCTGCGCCAGCCCGTTAGCCTTAGAAGGATGCTTCTATGCAGTGGACTTCTTGCCTAGATGTCCTGGTCAAGAGCACTCACACTGAGGTCCAAGTCTATACCACAGTAGCTTTGTCCTCAGCTTCTATCTGTGCACGATTTTAAACTCTGGGTCTTAGGACTTCTCATAGTCAAAGATCCAGGGAGACATGAAGGACCAAGGAGAATGGCAGAACTTAACCAGAAAAAGACAGACGACTCTTCTAATGCTTATTGAATCACTGGTAATTGTGGTTAAACATCTTTGGAGGTTTTATCACAGAATTCTCTCCATATTTCTAGAACAACATTGTTTCATACTTACCAAAATTGGCTACTTTCCTGCACACCAAGGGACATTACCTTTTTCCCCAATGGCCATCAAATGTCTACATTTTGCATGGATTCCTGGCTAATGTAGAGCCTCCAGTTTGAATCCACACTTAGTACATGTGTCATTGTAAACAAAGATCACTTGGATCTTAGGATTACACCCTGGAATTGCAGTGCCTGTATATACTACCCAGCGCTAAGATAAGTTTGTTTTCCTTATACCCACTTCCACATTCATTTATAATACCTCTTCAATGCAAAATGTATTTTACAAGTAAAATAGGGAAGCATCATATGAAATATCCCAGCCCCTCATGGACTCAATCAATTTTTATTGAGGACCACTATGTGCCAAGCACTGTATTACATTTTGGGAATACAATGATGAATGAGTCAGAATCCTTTCCCTAAGAAGTTTGCATTCCAGTGGGGAATCCAGATGATTAAACAGGATGAAGAGTGCTAGAACAGGCTAACAATGGCCATAAGAATTCCCTCATCTCTGTTCCTTAACCACCCAGGGAGCTCCCAGTTGCCCAAGCTGATGCACAGATGGTCTATTATGCCAAAGCAACCTAAAAGATTAAAGCCAACAACCAGCAGTCCAGGAGGAGCCTCTACAAGTAGTGATCCCATGGGTTCTTTTACTAATATATTATTTCTAAATAATCTGACTTTTAAACAAGTTAGGTGTTCACTTACTGAGCACCTTCTTCATTATGTCATCAAACTGATAACCCTCAAGTTGTAGCTGCTCACAGGTGAAAATCAGGCTATCAAGTCAAAAGACAGAGCTTCAAGTTTGGGTCTTGGTGCTTACCATGACTGTGGGCAAATCACCTACTTTCTGGTCTTTGGTGTCATTCTTTGCAAAATAAAAGTAAAAACATTATATACTCTACCTACCTCACAGGGTTGTTGTGAGAATCAAGTGAAAAGTATGTGAAAGAACTTTGTAAACTTTGTTATTTTTAATCACCCCATTTCCATGGGTTCTTCATCTTCTCTACCTAATACAATACTATGATTCACCTGAAGGATGTACTCTTACCCACTCTGTTCCTACCTCTCACCCTTACGCAAGTGAATTGTACAAAGAAGATGAAGTACATGCCTTCCTGGATATCTAGTTTCCGATGGAAATTCTGATACCTCACAGAATGACAAAGAAGTAGTCCGGAGGACCAAAACCGGGGCTCTACTGCCATAGAGACATTCCACCATTAACATACCACTGGACCTGGATATCAGCCAGCCCTCCTGATGGACAGTTGTTCACAGAGAACCCATTCTTGGCCCCAGAGAACTACTGCAGTGGTTCAGGGAATCATCTGGGTTCTTTCTGGCTGCCAGGGGAGTCACCAGCCATTCCAGGAAAGCGCATGCTTCTGAAAATAAAGCAAGAAGATTGGTTAAAGGAGACACTGACGCCATTAAATAAAATACAAGCCATCCCTGACTGCCTGACCTGTGATAATTGGGCTGCCAAGGGAGATACCTAGACACTTTTTTAAAGCAAGGATTTGGTGACACATTTCTTCATTTAGCAGTTTATCCCTGATGCCAACCTGACTCTTACTTCTCTGATTTTTGATTTGTCGACTCCCTGTCTGTCTAACAGACCTATGATAAGATATGTTTCTGGCTTTAAAATCCCACATGCTCCCCTTACATACACACAAATACACAAACATCCACACAATGAGGAATGCCACCATTTTTCCTATCTTACCCACTTGACCAAGCTTAGCCTGGCCTTCCATTTCTGATTATTTCATATGGATTCTGATTGGCTGATCCAATTTGAGTTCAGTCTCACTGGACCAGTCGTAATGTATTCCAGGCTGAAACCCTGACTCCCTTTCAGTCCTGTGTAGAAGCTTAGAGTGCCCATGAAGCCACGATACCGATACCCAGCAATCCTTTAAACAAGGGGAGGTCTTTCAACTTAGAATACACATGCTTATCCAAAACTAAGGCCGTAGTAGCATGTATCTCCAGGAATAACATAAAGTTTCTATAAAAGTTCTCCTGAGCGAATAGAATGGTGACTATGTACAAAAGATCTGATAGAACTGGCATCCAAGAAACTTTGTAATAAGGTCTTAAGCCTAAAATAGAAAATTTCAACTACAATTCATTCTTCAGCTTCCTAGAGCAAGGAAGGCAGATCACAGGGAAAAATTGATTCATTGTTTATATCAGTTTCCAAAATATTTTCAAATGGAATGGAAAATAATTCACAATTTCCTTCTTGCTGTAAGTCAGAATGGCTGACTTGACACACCAATTCAGTGAACTAAGAAATTCCAAGACTTTTTCCTATGGCTATAATATTAAAAGTTAATTTTAATACCTAAAAAACATTAACAATTAAAAACAGTGTCTTATATTGTAGTTTACAACCACCACTTGCTGTGGGAAGGGAGCCAGAGAGACTCAGAGTACCCGCCACCCAAGGTCAAAGGCACTGAGCCAAAGGATCCAGCAAAGAGCATGCCCAAGCCAGGAAGAAAAGCTGTTGCTGAAATGTCAGACCAAGCATATGAAACAAGATGATCTCCAGGTCATGGTAGCTGAGAAAGGAGAATAGACAGATCCAAGCTGGGAACCAAATTAAGATGTTGGAACAGGTACCAGAGTGAATAAGACTGGGCAGGGGATGGAGTCACCTATGGCCACATGTTTGTCGTACAGTAGCCTTTCTTGTAAGTTGCGATACTACATCCTAGTTTCTTTTTCAGAAGTAAAATCCTTGGTATTACTGATGTAGCTTACATAGCCAGCCCCAAGTAGAAAACTCTTCCTTTCCCACAGACATACTTTTTACTATCTTGGTTGATATAATTTTCTTTTTCAGAGATTTTTAATTTTTTTCATGAATCTTTGATAGATTATTTTATCAATAAAAATTTTGTCAATAAATAATTTTCCTGATTGAACTCCAAGTCCTTCTTTGGTGATTAAAGTTGGTAATAAAAACAAATTACTTTAATTAATAGTTTGTCTGTTCTTGCTTTCCCAAGGCTGTATGGAAGGGAGACAATGTTCTAACATAGATAACATATGAGTGAGCTCGAAACAATTATAGTAAAACACCAGCCAGGGGTAGCCAAGGTGACGTTTGATAATGACACACAGTGAACATTTCAAGTTAGCTTCAATCTACAAATTGTACCTCTCTTTCAAAAGTCAGAGGCAATCAACTCTGCCACTGCCGCATCAGAATGCAGACACTGCCCAGTGAGAGACAGACACTCAGGATGGAAAGGAATAATGCCGGCAGCATTTTGCAGAAAGAGGTATCTGAATGCAGAGACCAGCCACTCCCCATAGCTGGGGAGAGTGCCAGGCTTTTCAGAGAACTCACGTTAGAAGTTTCAGCAGTAGATGGAACTGGGCCAATAGACACAATGGTGGGGAGAGTGGGGAAGTTTCTGTAATTAAAGTCTGAACTCTGCACACTTTCAAACAGACTAAGAGCTCTCTACTATTGGCAACAAGGACTTTTTTTTTAAGTGATTGTTCTAACTGAACCTGGTAAGACATGAATCACTGTGGAAAATAAAGGAAGTCAGTGGAGTACAGACTTTGGGTTAAGAATGAAGAAAATAATCTGAATGGCACCAGGAGAGACAGTTCCATAAGCTCTATAGCAGGAGAGACTGGAAATTACTAACAGAGGAATATTGCTGTGTGTCTTTTCCAGTATGCCATATATATAGTTAGGCTTAAACTGACTGCTTGGTAAATTACAATTGGTTTTTAATCTTTCGCGTGGATTCGGTTCTTGTCTATTGAATTCTTGCATTGTCTTTATAAAACCCAGAATTTATAGAGAACTCTTCAATGTTAACAGAGTATCTGTTGATATCTGAATCAGATAGATGCTAACTGATAATTACAATCAATATTCCAGAATGGTCAAGCAATTCTTCACTTAATAAAATTTATTTTGAACTGAATATATATAATTTATACCAGCAAGATATAATATCATTTGTTACGGCAGCACCTACTCTAAATATAATCCCAAATTCCCCATCTTTCACTCCCCACAAACAAAACTAAATATCTGTAAGCTGAAAATCAACACAGAGAATTTTTTTTAATAGGTCAAACTTCGGTAGTAAGTAAACTATTATTTGAAGCAACTACTGAAAAAAGGCTAAACTTCTTGAAAGCATTCTTTCTTTCAACTTGTATTGAATGCCAACCATGTCCCAGACGCTGAATTAAGCAATGGACGTAACATAGTGAGCAAAATCATGGAGTTCACATTCTGGGCTCAGAGAAAGACATTAAATAATCATACCAATGAATGTGTAGTTACCAACTGAGAAAAATTCCTGAGGAAAGGAATAAGCTACCAGGAGTGTGTATGACAAAGAAACCTAACCAAGTTTAGAAGACTTGCTGGAAGAAGTAAAGCTTGAGCTAAAGACCAGTGAGCAGAAGTTGGAAAAATAGAAGTGGGGAGTATAAAACATTTCAGACAGAGGGACCCAGTTCTCATCTGAGAACTGAAATGCTAATAAGACCTGAAAGCAGGTTCAAGTGATTACAGCCCTGAAAGCAAAAGTCAGAATGGTAAGAGGTGAAATATACAGGTGGGTAGCAACGAAGCTATGCTGTCTTAGAGACCAAACTAAGAAACCTCATCTTCAGCTTAACAGAATTAGAAGCATCTCAGCTTTTACTAAGAGTTAAGTCTTAAATTTGTTTGCCTGGTTGTGTTCTGTTGTACACATATAGAGTGCTTAATATACATGCATTTAATACATTCTGGATTTGTTTTCCACAATAAATTCCAGAGAACTGATACAATATTCTCCTAAGTTGATTATCAGAATTATGACTTAGAAACTTCCACCCAAAGAGTCATTCTGTGATGTACATTCAAGTGATGCCAAGAATATAGCTACTGTAGGTTTATCGTGGCCATAGTGTATGGATTCTGTCTTCAAAACAAGGATTCCGTCTTCAAAACAGATTTTTAAAAATTGTCTCAATTGCAACAATACATATGAAAATATTTTGGAAGTTTTAATGAGAGTACATGAAGGAATCATTACTGTTTACTACTCTACAAAGGACCAGGGCTCAACTTAGATTGGAGATACATAACAAAGGAAACAGAAATACAGAGATGTCCCAATTTGTATGCACAGCAATAGCAACATTAGGTTGCAGTCTGTCCTCCATCAACCCTTCCCTCACCCCTGCCTTCAGAGATACCTGGTGCCTCCAACATCTGAGCATCTTCAGGGAGCTAGGGCAGGAATTGATCTTTTTCTCTCTGGCTTTCCCTACAGACTAAGGTGTAGGCTTTCTCAGCTCTGCTAAGTCAATTATCACTTGTCCATCTGGTTCCAGTCTGTAAACATTTGTTGACATCTTTGATTTGTTACTGTCTCTTCAGCCATTCCCTTGTATTCTGCATTTATGCCTTTTGTGTCCTTTTTAATGGTGTTTGAGAAGGACATCTACGTGTTCAATCTAAAACAATTACCTGAAACTTTCTTTTTGTTTTAATTTGCATTTCCTGATTGAATACTTTTTTCATCTTTATGAACCATGTTTACTGTCCCTTCACGAATTACCTGCTCTTATCTTTTGGCTGTTTTTCTATCAGGAACTATTCATTTTCTTATCAAACTTAATAGTTCCATTTATATGATGCATATTAACTCACTGTGTGTCAGATTAATTGCAAATATTTTTCCAGTTTGTCATTTACTTTTAATTTTTGTGATGTTTATGCATGAAAAAATATTATTTTGTTATAATTTACTATAGTTAGTGATTTTTTATTACTAAAAGTATTAATGATAAATATTGTTATTTAATTTATTAAATTAATTACTGAATTACTTAATCTTTCAGCAAGTTTAGGCATAGAATTCCCTTAATCAGCCTGATATCAGTTCAATGATTACCTACCTTATACTCTAAATATATTTATAATTTTGTGTGTTTAGATTTACTTTTTAATTCATCTGGAATTTAATTTTTCATGTAGTATGTAAGGGGAACTATTAGGTTGGTGCAAAAGTAACTGCAGTTTTTGCCATTAAAAGTAATATAAATAACTAATTGTTTGCCATTAAAAGTAATATAAAAACTAATTATTAGCATGTATACCGTCAAATATTTAAATATAGAATACAATTTTGTACAATTTAACATACCATTTAAAAGCAACTATTCATTCTACCACAACCTAAATCCCTATCTAAGTATCTACTTTTAGGAGAGCCCAAAATAAAATAATTTGTACTGGAGATAGCTCAGGAAATCCATCCATCCTTAGCCCTGGAAATAGCCCTAGAAATCCATCCATAGCAACCAAGACTGCATTGTTACTGGTAAGTGGGCTGTGACAACCCCTGGTAGGGTCAGTATTACTAAGAGTCTCATTGGTGATGAATTGAGACAGAATGCAGGAGGAAGGGGACGTAAAGGGTTTATGCAGTATCTCTACTATTTCAGACATATGACAATAATAGTTGTCATAAAAGACTGCAGAAATGATAGATTGCTTTTGAGTATCATGGATACACCACTGAGGGAAAATAGTGGACTCAAGTCAGCCAATCACCAACTCAGGACATGATGTTAAATTCAGAAAATCTCTATGACACCTGTATCTACCACAATCAGAGGGCAGCACAGACTGAAAACAAAGCCTGATTGTGAGAGTAGCAAAATTGCAAAGATTTACTACACAGCCTTGGCAAATGTATTGTGCTAAACTCAAGACCCAGATAGAGAAGAAATGGGAACATGACGACCAAAATGGAAACATCTGAGTGGATGCACCTGAATCTCTATATTCTGCTGAACCATCTAGGACTCTTAAAGTGACTCACTCTTTGGTATTCAAGATTAGCAAATTTCCCTTGCCTAGTGACCATGCAGAGAATTCATGTGAGTAAGATGCCTCACAAGATAATAGTTGTCTTCATCAAGATTCACCTCACCTTTCTGATAGTTTATAGGCATAATGCTAGCTCCAATCTTAGCATGGCCCACCTGCAGAAGTGCCATTCTATTTTGGAAGCAAAACCATTATTCACCAAAAATTCTGCAACATTTAGCTGTTACATTCTGAGACGAACCTAGAGTATAGATTCCTTAGAATGGATCTTGAGGTGGGTGACTGAGGAAAAGGGTATCAGTTAAGACTGGAAAAGGCAGTTTACTAGTTGCTGTGGTTTGGATATTTGACCCTTCCTAATTTCACATTGAAATTTGACCCTCAGTATTGGAGGCGGGGCCTAATTTTAGGCGTTTGTATCGTGGGAGCAGATCCCCCATGAATTGTTTGTTACCAACCTCGTAGTAAAGAGTGAGTTCTTGCTCTATTAGTTCTGGAGATTTCCCTTAGAGCTAGCTGTTAAAAGGAATTTGGCACCTCCCCACGCCCACTTCCTTTCCCATCATGTGACCTCTGAATGCTCGCTCCTCTTCCCTTTCCAGCAAAAGAGGAAGAAGCCTAAAGCTCTCACCAGAAGCTGATGTTGGCACCATGCTTCTTGTACAGCCTGAAGAACTGTGAGCCAAATAAACCTCTTTTCTTTATAAATTACCCAGCCTCAGACATTCCTTTGTAGCAATGCAAACAGACTAAGACAATAGTGTAGAGGAACGCACCCATAACTCAGGATCTCATGTTCAAGAAGTCCTAATATTATACTCGAATGGATTTCCTAAATTTGGGAAAAGTATTAACCTATAGTAAATGAGGTAGAAATGCCAGAACAGCCTTATCAAATTTTTGAGAAAAGAGGGGGAAAGGCTTAGGCAGGAGTTATTCTTGAATGGATTTAATGTTTAAGACCAGAGACCCCATCAGCTGGCTGACCATTTCCCAGGAGATCCCAGAGGACATTCCCTTCACTAATTTGAAAGACAGAGTGAGAGTATGAGGACACTGGCCTTGTTGAGAGACTCGGTGAATCTGTCCTTGTTAGGCTGAGGTGTATCGTCACGAAAGCTGCCATGAAATAAGCCAATCAATGTCATTGAGATGATAGGATTCTGGGATAGTAGAAACTAGGTGGTGTCACTTTACTGTCAGCAGAAAAGTGAATGTAATTACTGTATTGGGAAGCAAAGCCAGAATGGAAATCAGAGACCCTAACTCCCAAGGATCTGTGGCAATAGTTTCCAGGGGCACAATAGATAGGTATATGGTATTCTGAATAACGGAACCCCTCCAAAGATGTCCACATTTTAATCCTCTAGAACCTGTGAATATGTTACTTTACATGGCAAAGGGGACTTGTAGATGTGATTAAATTAAGAATCTTGAGATGAGGAGATTATCCTGGATTAGCTGGGTGTGCTCAGATAATCACAAAGATCTTTGTAAGGGAGAGGAGGCAGGAGTCAGAGAAGGAGCTATGGCAACAGAAACAGAGCTGAGAGAGAGACAGAGAGAGAGAGAGATCTGAAGATGCTAACCTGCTGGTGTTGAATATAGAGAAAGAGGATGAGTCAAGAAATGCAAGCAACCTGCGGAAGCTGGCAAAGGCAAGGAAATGGATTCTCCCTGGAGGCTGCCCTGCTGACCCCTTGATTTTCGTCTAGGGAAACTGTTTTCAAACCTCTAACTTCCCAGAACACTAAGGTAATAAACTTTATGTGTTTTTGAGCAACTACGTTTGTAATAGTTTGTGGTGATGGTTTATTTTATTTGTCATCTTGGCTAGGCTATAACACTCAGTTATTCAATCAAACATTAATCCAGGTGTTACTGTGGAAGTATTTTATAGGTGTGGTTAATATCTACAATCGATCAGTTGACTTTAAGTAAGAAAGATTACCCGCAATAATATAGGTGGACCACGTCAAATGAGTTGAAGGCCTGAAGAGCAAAAATTGAGGTTTCCCAGAGAAGACATTGTGCCTCAAACCTGTGGCATTAACTTCTGCCTGAGTTTCCAGCCTGGTGGCCCACCCTATGGATTTTGGATTCACTAGCCTCCAAAATCACATGAGCCAATTCCTTAAAATAAATAAATATATTAAAAATCTCCTATTAGTTCTCTTTTCCTGGATAACTCTGACCAAAACATTTGTTTCAGTACCAGTAGGAAGCAAATGCAGGTAGCTAACCAAGGTATTGAATGATCTATATAAACAGAAAGGACCAAAAGCAGGTAGGACAAATAGCCATCACAAAAACTATTAACTAATCTTTTTTTCTACTTTCTGCACCTGAGCGAGTTTGAACCAATTAATGCAAGGGATGCCAGGTTACCTTGAGGACTCCTCCAATCCTTTTGCAAATGGACCTACAAATAGTTGCCAGAATATGCTTGGGAAATTAAAAAACCCCACAAATATTAATTTTTTAAAATACAGGGTATGAGCTGACACTGATAGCAGAAGAAGCAAAATGCCATCATGGATCTTTTGCTACAATGAGAGCATGTGAAGATCAGGTGATAAATAGGCTCCTGCCCAAGTTCATCTGACAGGGGTCCAATGGGCACAAAGGTAATGGTCACTTTTCCAGTCCTTAAGTGTATCACTTAGATGGATATGCTTAGGAGTTGTCAGAAACCTCACATTTCCTCCCTAACCCTTGAATTAAAAACTATAGTGGCAGAAAAAGCCAAGTGACAGTGTCTGAAAGTGTACCTCCTCCAAGATACTAAGTCAGAAAAATATCACATACTAGATGAAACTACAGAGTATCATTCTCGAAGTATGTGTGCCAGTAAAAGATACAGGAATAGGGTGATCTCCATTATGTGCCTATTTAATTTGCTAGTCTGACACCTGCAAAAAATCAGTTGGATCATGGCAGATGACAATAGACTACTGGGAACTGAACTAAGTGGCCTCACCCTTGTATCTCTTACTAGCCTAATTATAAATAAACTACTTAAATGAAAGTGCCCCTGTAGTACAATCCAATACTCTGGTCTTGTAAACCAGAAATGGAGAATCGTCTCCCCAGGGCAACTCAGGGAAAAAAGCATCCCACTTCACTGTCAATACCAAAAGCTGAAATTCTAGTTAAACTATTCCCTGAATTCTTTCTCAGCGCACATTTTAGCTACCCAATCTTGGCTGCCGGGCTACTGCTACATTTATTATGTAGTTACTGATCTGGTGAGTTTATCAGAAAGGCTGATTAGAAGCAGTTCACATTCACTTGGAATGAGCAACAGCATACATTCATGATCTTGAAAAGGGGTATGCTAACATTCCTTCACAATATAGTTCTTGTTATAAAGGGATCTTTGCCATCTGGACCTTATGCAGAACATCTGCACAACATCATTTTGATTAGACCTAGGGAGGAGAAAGAAGCTTTATAAGAAATGCCCTTGTGAGGCATATGTGGGCCCAGGGGGTGTGTGGAGACAAAGCGGCTTCATCTTGAATGCAAATCCACCATGCTGTCTTCTCATTAGCCCCAGACACCCTGATGCATCCCAATTCCTACTGTATTTACTGTTCCTAGTGTAAGAACATGTCAACCTTGATGTTATTATGCAAATTATGGGCTATGACCCACATAGTATTCTTGCCTGTTCTACCTTTGATTGTCTTGCTGGAGCACCTATACCCCTTCCACATGGTATATAAGCCCTGAGTCTGGAAAGTAAAGGTGTAATCTACCTGTATAGTGACCACCCAATGTCACGTTTCTGTCTGTAAGTCCCCCAGCAAAGCATTCCTTACCAACAAACTACATTCATCTGCCTCCTTGTTCAATTTCCCAGCTCCTTCAGCATTTTGGGGGCTGCTTTGCCTATACGGCCCTCTCATGGAACAGGGTCAGGGATTTACCTTACAAAGACCAAGATTCAGCCAAATTGGTGATGTTTCAAGAATTCCATGAGTTTGTGAAATGCTAAAACACACCCAAAGAAATGGGCAACTTGTTACTCCTTGCATCTATGCCATGAAGAAAGGTATAATGCCTGGTAATCCTCTTTGGATTTTGGAAATAACACATGCCATATTTAGAAATACAGCTCTGACTCCTTTATCAATTGACTCAGATGGCAAATAGTTTTGAGTGGGGCTTTGCAACAGATTTAAGCTGTGGAACAAGCATCCCTGCCATTTAGGTCATATGATTCAGTAAATTCCATGATGCTAGAAGCACTTGAGATGATACATAAGAATGCCGTGTACAATCTTCTGAAAGCCCCCATAGAAGAATCACAGCAAAGACCACCAAGGGCATGCAGCAAGCTGTACTATCTGTAGCAGAGAACTATTCAGCATTCTGAAAGTAGATTCTGTCACGCTACGGGACCTAAATAGAGACTGAACTCCCAACCAAGGAATATTAAGTGACTGTGAAACTGAGGCTAGTTACTTTTATCCTGATATTACATCAAGTCATAACTTTGTGGAGGGAGGCACAATAGGAATTCATCATATTGTGAAAATGGTACATTCTGGATCAGATCAAAGCAGGTTCAGAGAACATAAGTAAGTTACACATGCTAGTGTCCCAGACCTTTACATTACTTACTTAGTTTCATCAATGCCTCATATTTAGTGAGCTAGTAGAGAAGAAATAGCAAATGGAGAAGGAAAATCTCAGTCTTGGTTCATGGATAGGGTGACTTAATATGTTTGCGAGATGAAAATAAGCCTCTGTTGCACTACAGCCTGTCTCAGAGGACGCCTTGGAAAACAGTGTTAAGGGGAAGTCCTGCATGGTTCACTCTGTCATCAGCTCTGTATGAAGAGAGAAATGGTCTGAGGTAAGAACACAAATAAATTCCTGGGCAGTGGCTGGTTAATCATGGACTTGTAAGGAGCAAGACTGGAAGAGTGGGGTCTAGAAGATATGAGGAAGAATCATGTAGAGGGATCCATAGAAGTGAATATAAAATATGCAGATCTTTTTGTCTCCTATCAATATCCCCTGGAGACCATCTACCACCGAACAGCCAAGTGGTAAAGATGATTCAGCCAGTGAAAGTCAGCGAGTTTCTTTCCTCAGCAACCCCAGTGCTTGCACAAGGGGCCCATGAACAGAATAGCCTCACTGGCAGAGATGGAGGGAGACAGAGGAGAAACAAATATTAAATAAATAATCACACAGATAATTGTTGGTAATGATTTTCAATACTAAGGAAACAAATATAAGGTCTAGGTGGAGTATTCCAAAATGGTTGGGAGCAAAAGTGTTTTGGATTTTGATTTTTTTCTGATTTTGGAATATTTGCATATAATGATATATCTTGGGGATGAGATCCAAGTCCAAACACAAAATTCATTTATTTCAAATGCACCCACACACATAGCCTCAAAGTAATTTTATACAATATTTTAAATAATTTTGCACATAGAGGAAAGTTTAGACTGCATTTTGACTGCAACCCATCACATGAGGTCAGGTGTGGAACTTTGCACTTGTGGTGTCATCTTGGCTCCCAAAAAATTTGCAACTTTGGAAGATTTTGGATTTTTTGGATTTAGGATGCTCAATCTGTATCATAAAACATGTAAAACAGGAACAATCCTATTTTGGGAAACCAGGGAATGCTTTCCTGAGGAAATACAACTTTAAAGTTGAGCAGATGATAACTAGATAAGAAAGGGACAGGCAAGACCAAAAAAACTATAGCATTTGTGTGAAAGCCCTGAGGTGGGAAGATGCTTGGTAATATGAGCAAGTAAAGAAGACCGATGTGCCTAGAAGACCATGAAAGAGTAGAAGAGTGGTGGAGGTGAGACAGAAGAGATAAATGAACATGCCTGATCTTGTCTGATCTCAGAAGCTAAGCAGGTTTGGGCCTGGTTAGTACTTGAATAGGAGACAGAAGACATAAGGACCACTGTGAAGGGATCCTTTGTTGCCATTGCTGTTCTTGCTGTTGCTGCTGCTGCTGTTCTAATTGTTGTTTGTGGGTTCACCTTTCCTGAGCTACCTGTTTTTCAACTTTCAGTTCTTACTTCCTCAGGGAAACATTAGTGATGCTCCAAATTAGTGTTGTTTATTGATGTTTGTGCTTATTTTAAGAGCAGTGAAAATCATTGAAAAAGGACTGGGCTAGAGATAAGAATTTGGTATTGATTGGAATATAGATGACATATATGGATTAAGAGGAAATTAGAGCATGGTACCAAGCCTAGTAAGGGAAAAGTCTCCTTAAGAGACATCAAGAAGGAACAACCTGAGAAGTAGGGAGAACTAACAAAGAATATGGTATTCCCAAGTCAAGAGAAAAGATAGATTTGAAAAGAATGTGTTCAACTATGTCAAAAGTTGAAGAGCAGGTCAATTAATATATAGCCTAAGAAAATGTCTGTTTGATTTAGCAACATTCGTATTTACACCAACAGAAATTAGCAAATGCCACAAATCCTGGCTTGATTTATTGTTTTATTGATTGTCTAGTCTTAAGAAAGCGATAGAGAAAATATTAATAATGCAGACTAAACTGAAAAGTATATCAAAGTCTGTAGCCATTACATGAATAGCACAAAAGATTGAGCACGTATTCTTCCAGTATTTGAAAACTATTATCCTACTCAGCAAAGAAGTTGCACATGTCATTGATTCTCAAATGAATTCTGACAAACAGCTTCATTGTCACTTCACTTTCATCTTACTCATTAACCACAAATGAAAAATACCAACCAACATTCATGTGGGAACTACATTTGTTCATCAGTTGCAATCATTGATTAGTTAGGGATACAAGAATTGCAAAAATCAATGAAATCAAGGATTCTGTGAGAATCTGTTAGATCTAGAGGATTTCCAATAACAAATTTTGAATATTTTATTGTTATTTACAAACTGCCATGCATTCTCTATATCGATAAAATGCTTAATAGATTTATATAGTTATAATACATGTGCACTTTTTCCAAAGAGTAAATTATTATGCATTTACCGGCATATCACTATCCTTAGCCATCAGTAATGACCATTAGATAAATGCTCAGGATATACTTATATAAATTTAAAACAAATTCACAAATATGACTTTGAAATAAAGAGATATCACAAAAATGGAAGGAAAGAAAATACAATGGAAATTAACTACCATAATATGGTTTCTGTGGAGAGTGTAAATGGCAGACTTATGAATAAAGTTTTGGAACACATGCGATTTGAAGTTCTTGCAGGAACAGAAAAGTCTGAATTTTTTCTTCACTTGTGGTTCACCAAATTCTGCTACCTTTATCTTACTTTACTGAACATGTTTCCCCACCTCAGTAAAATAAAGAGGAATTAAATTTTGCAAAAGGAACAGAGAAATTGATGTAAAACAAAGGGATATTTTGGTAGTTTTAACCTACGTCCACAAACGGTTTTATATTCTTTCCTTCCCTTCTGGGCCTAATTACCCTTTCTGAGTGCAGACTTGACTTAGTAACACAACTCTAATGATTAGAATATGGCAGAAATGATAGAGTGTAACTTCCAAGTATAGATCTAAATGATATTGTGACTTGTGTCTTTCTCCCTTGAATCACTTGCTCTGGGGTAGAGATTCACATGGAGAGAAACTGAGGCCTCCTACCAACAGGCAACACTAACTTTCCAATCCAGGTGAATGAGCCATTGTGAAAGTTGATCCTCCAGTCCCAGCCAAGCCTTCAGATGACTATAGCCCCAGCTGACATCTTGACAGCAACCTCACGAGAGATCCTAAACCAGGGCCACCGAGCCAAGCAGCTTCAGGATCTCTGATCCTCATAAACTGTAATATAATAATTATTTATTGTTTTAAGGACTATGGAGGAAATTTTTTATGTAACGATAGATAACTAATACCTATAGTATAAAATTATGAAGATGTTTACATTTCTTGGGGGTCAATTAATCTTAGATAAGTTTAGGAACTATAATAAATGTGACTTTGAACTTCTCTAACAAGCTGTTAGTGTAGTAATAGACTCAAACACCTTGTCTTCACCTCCTTGCTGAAGGATAGATGGTAATTTAATGAATCCCTCCCAGAGAAGGACACATGGGAAGAATTACTAGAGGAGGTAGCATTTGACCTAGATCTCGAAATTTCAATTACATTTTAGCAGACAGGACTGGATAATAGGTATTTGGATTCGTGTACTGGTGGTGACAGAAAATACATGTTTTAAGAACTATAAAGTAGCTGAATAGAGCACAGGGAAACTTTCACAGCAATGTTTCACAAACTGGGGCATGCCTAACAATCCCTAGGGGTGCTTATTTAAAATACATGACTGGGCCTCATTCACAAAGTTGACTTGGTGGAATTGTAGGGGCCCAGGAATTTACCTTCTTAGTGAAAATCCCAAGTGATTATCATGTAGGTAGATGGTCATTGGATCACAATTTAAGAACCACTGTGTTAATGGAATAACACAATTTCAGTCTAGAAACATAAGTTAGGACCATGTCACAGGTGTTTAAATGTTGAACTAAGCTATGTGGTTGAAATGATAAACAGTGAGATGCTACAGGATTTTTGAATAGTTTTTATTGTGAAAATTTTTATGTACAAGTAGTACTAACAGTAAGGAATCTTTACACCACCATATCCATCAATTATCAAGATTTTTCTATATTTGCCTTACTATTCCTTTTTCATATTATTAATATTGCTGATAAAGTACTTTAAAGCAAATCGTAGACTTCATGTTATTTCACCTCTATTTGCTTCTGTATGTATCTCTAGCTTGCTAGACAATCACATTGTTTTTATAGTACCTAAAACAATTAATAATAACTCATTGGTATCATCTAATGCTGAGTTCAAATTTATCTTTTATAATTTTTTAAAAAATTCTTTCATTGTTGGCTTGTTTGAACCCAAATCCAAACAAGGTCCACACATTGCATTAGATGCTGTATCTAAAGATTATCCTAATCAAGATGGGTCCCTCCTCATTTCCCATTTTTCTTCATGTCACAGCCTTACTGATACTGAACACTAGTTCTACAGAATGTTTCACAATATAGGTTTGTTTTTTGTATTCTTGTGGTATCATCTAACTTAATATGATGTCCTCCATATTTCCTGTAAGCAGGAGGTTATCTCAAAGTCTTAATAAAACTCAGGTTTACTTTCTTTTTTTAAGGAATACTTCATAGGGGACTATGTAGTGTATAATCCATGAAAGCAAGAAGCACGTCATATCAGGGTCTCCCACTCCAAACGATGCTAAAATTGATCCGTGATTTCAAGGAGTGACAGATTGAGTCCTTCATTATAAAATTCCTCAAAATACTTTGATCTATTGTTTCATTTATTCTTAATCATTGCCTCAATAAAATTTTCATTAGGAGATGCAAAATGTTGATTTTTCTAAAGCTCTTATTTCTTCTCCTTTTATTATATGGAATTACTCTAAAATATTCTTCTGTCATTACTAAAGCTACTTGACTACTCTGAAATCCTTCATATAGGAATGATAGGATAAATGCTCAATTATTTCCCACTGTTAAGGCTACAACAAATGGTTAAAAAAACACTTTTTTTGGTTTTTGCTTGTTTGTTAATATCTGTGACACGATGAGAAACTGCTTAGGATAATTCATCTTGACCTGGAAATTCTTATTTAAAATAACCTATAAGAGAACACACTTCAAATTAATTTTCAATTTATTTACACCTCTTGAGAAATATTGCAGTTCTTTAATTGGAATAGTCCTTAAAATCTGAGATTTCTTAAAGCCATTGGATATATACTGTACCATGGCTGGGTGGAGCAAAATTTAACTTAAAGTTTCAGCAGTAACTACAGGCCTCAAAACACTAGAGATAATGCTTGGATTGACTTGAACTAGTAACTCTAGGCATCTAAAGAGCAAAGTAAATATGCCTGTTTGGTTTCTAGTGTTTTCACTTTTTATTCTGAAACAATCTCAAACTAACAAAAAAGTTGTAAGTACAGTACAAAGGACCTTTTTCACAAAATCATTATAGCGTAAGCCGCCCATTTTTTCTGCATACTTTGAGTATTCCCTGAAAAGGAGGACATTCTCTGATGTAACCAAATTATAACAATCAAAATGAGGAAATTAACTTGTTACCATCTATTTCCCAGACACCAATTTTGTCAATTGTTTCAATGATGTTCTTTATTAGAAAAGGACCTAGTTTAGAATCAGGCATCAGATGTATTATCCTTCTCTTTATCCACCTCTACCCTGGAATAGTTCCTTGGTTCACCTTGGAATAGAGACTTGATTTGTCTTTCACAATCTTGACACTTTTAAAGATTACAGGCTGGTTATTTTCTAGACTTTCTTTATGGATTGGTTTGGTGTTTTCTCTCAATTGGCTTCAGGATATGCATCTTTGGCAGGAATATCATAGAAGTAATAATACATTCTCTGCATCCTAACAGAAGGCATATAAATTAAATTTGTTCTGTCTCATTACTGGTGATGTTAACTTTGATCACTTGATAAAGTTGGTGTCTGCTATACATCTCCATGGTAGAGTCAATTTTATTTTACTTGCAATCAATAAATATTTTGTAACTAATAATTATTTCTCAAACCTTCAGGCATTTATTTATTCTGTCTAAGATTCATGGATTTCTTTATTTCTCAGGAAGATAATCTGTCACTGTCATTACTTATTTTGATACTCAAATTGTCCTACAGGTTGTTAGCGGAAGCTGCTTCAAGCAAGCTTCTATAGTATTTTGACATGTCTCCATCATTCTTTGAACACTTCCTTATTTCTGAGAAAACAAGAGGTTTTTGTTATCTTGTGTTTTTTCTGCTCCATCCCTGAAATCAAATGATTTTTCCAAGAACCCTGGCTCTTTTTAGTGCAGAACATTATTGAGAAACTGAAATCTGGGAGCTAGATATGTTCAATTGCTAATCTCAGGCACTGAGACACTGAGAGTGAAAAGAACTAGGAAATACATAGGTACACACACACACACACACACACACACAGGCATGACATTTATATATATTTATTTCTATATCATCTATTCATATATATTAAAAACTAGAAACTCATATTCAAACCTCCAATTCAAATCTATCACCACAGCTTCCTCCATTTCCATATTTGCAACTCCCTTCTCTGACAGTGAGAAATCTATTCTCGTTCTCCTCAAATATTTATTTTTTTGCATTCATCCTTCTGTATGTAACTAATCTGGCTGCCCACACACACTAGAAGCTCTCTCTGCTTAAACTGTAATACCTCAGGCTGTGCTGCTGCTGCCATCATCCAGCTCCCACAGATACTCAATTTGTTGTTGATATGATTTGGCCCTATGTCCCCATCCAAATCTCACCTTGAATTGTAATCCCCATAATCCCCACGTGTCAAGGGCAGCCCCAGGTGGAGGTAATTGGATCACGGGGACAGTTTCCCCCATGCTGTTCTCGTGATAATGAATGAGTCTCATGAGATCTGATAGTTTTATAAGTGCCTGGCATTTCCCCTGCTTGCACTTACTCCATCCTGCCCCCCTGTGAAGAAGGTGCCTGCTTCGCCCTTGCCTTCCACCATGATTGTAGGTTTCCTGAGGCCTCCCCAGCAATGTGAAACTCTGAGTCATTTAAACCTCCTTCCTTTATAAATTACTCAGACTCAGGTATTTCTTCAAAGCAGTGTGAGAAGGAACTAATACAGGTGTTTTGACATCCTATGACACACACTGTCCTTAAGGATGTCCTGATCACACTATTCAGACTCCAACCCCATGCTCAAGGCCCTGTGCCCCCTTCCCCGGTTCAGATGACAAGCTTCCTCAGCTCTGCCTAATGGGGGAAAAAGAAGAGAAGAAAAAGGGAGGGAGGGAGGAGAAGAATAGGTCCCTACTTATTTTAAGGGCCAAATAAATATATTTCACCATAAACTACCAAAACTCTTACTGTCCCTCACATTACTGGAACATTCTAATTTACTCACCTAAAAATTGACGTTTGCTTCAAAAAAGTAATAATACTAAAGGTTATATGTAACCCTGGCATATTAGGACCAATATTCTATATATTCAGCAAATATTTCACTACAGCCCATAAAACTGTTGAAACTCAAAGGAAAGTGAATATTGTGTAGTTATACAATCAAATGTAAAGCACAAAGTTTGGATGATGCAAGCTCAAGGAAAATTTGGGCATCCTACACATTTGGTAGTGACATTATGTGAAAGAATTTCGGGATTAATTTTCAGCTGATAGAGTTGGAAAAAAAAGTGGACGTATAGGGAAAAAAATGCAATATAGACAACCGATACTACCAGGCACTAGCTGCTTACACTGCCATACATATATAGATGACAGTTAATTGTCTCTCTGAAAGTTCTACTTAAGCATCTACAGCTACTAGCAATTATTTTCTCAAGAAGCACATTTTATATGGTAGTACTATTTATAGTAACAGCATTATTAGTCGATTTCAATAACACCCAGTTCAATCACCAAACGGAGAATTTTCTGCCCCCCCCCCAAAAAAAATACATTAGATGGCCTTTTCTTTTTCTTTGTTCTCATGGATGGTTTTCAGATTAGGTTTGTTTTTTGTTGTTGCTTTTATGTGTCTTTAACATTTATTTCAGCAGAGCCCAAACATTCACACAAGAATAAAGCTCTGAAGTTTCTGGCACGTAAGATACGCCCAAGACTATTCCTAGACACCAGCAAACAGACGAAGTTGAAGAAGAAACAGGTGAAGAATAATGTCTTAAACATCATTTTAGCACCCTATTCTGCCATTCTGTATCTTTATAGGATATGTCCAGTCCAGTCCCAGAAAATCTACTGGCCAAGGAGTTCTAGATGACAGGTTAGATCAAGCCCCGGCAAATGTTTGCGAAAACAACATTCAACTGCCTCTGGACATTGCAAAGACATATTCCAGGGAGCTATCTCTTGGGCTCTTTTTTAACATCTCTCCTAGAGGATGAGACTCCTTTCGGGATTACAGCCACTGGGAAAGTAAAAGCAACAGTAGCATCAACAGGTTGCATCGCACTCCCGCGCCCCAGGGGCGGTGCAGGAGAGCGCCCGGAGCCAGAGCCAGGGCGCGCTGGGCGCAAGCTGGGGCGCGCCCAGGGCCAAGGAGCTTCTGATTGGCTCTTTGCTGTGAATAGACTAGGCCGAGGCTAATAGGACCGGAGGGGGCGTTCACCTGGGAATTGGCCTCCCCGCCTTGCCAAGGACCTCCCTGATTGTATGGGGCGGAGGGCGGTGGGGGTGGGGGCTGGAAAGGGGAAGCCCACCCTAACTAAACGGAGGGGCGGGAGGAGGTTAAACTGAGGAAGCCACGAGCCCGCAGCAAAGAGAGGGCGATCGAGGCAAAAGGGTAGGTAACTTGGGACTTCTGTGCCTTGAAAGTGTTAAGGATTGCAGAGAATGCAGGCGCCTTTCATTTTACTTTGGGCACCCTCCCCTGGCTGGGCATTTAATGAGGAGTCCTACTGTGTGTGTTGAAACTCTGCATAATACCGTAAAATATTCTGGCCCTAAATTACACTCAACGGAGAGATTTAGGCAGATTACAATCCTAATTGGCCGCAGGGTGCTGGGGAAAGGGGACAGAGAGAATTGGGGGATCTGGAATTTGGTGTGCTATCACTACACCGCAGCTCTATTTTCCATTAAGAAAAAGATCATATGACGAAGTCGAACTAAGAGATCTGAAGTAAAAAATGAAAAGATGGAGCAAAAGTAAGAAACATACTCTGAGACGAGTGGGTTTTCCCCCTTTATTCCAACAGCAATCTTAAATGATGGACGTCATGTAGCAGTTATATATCTATGAACATGCATGAGAGATTTATAAATACCTGCATACATAAATACAAACATCCTATTATACATGAGAAATCGTAAATGCTTGGGCATCAGAAGTGGGAGCTGTGATCCTAGCTTGGGGGCAGCACAGGGTAGGCGGCCTTCTCTCTGCTTTGAGTGGCTTCTGGGCGCCTGGCGCGTCCAGAATCGCCCAGAGCCGCCCGCGGTCGTGCACATCTGACCCGAGTCAGCTTGGGCACCAGCCGAGAGCCGGCTCCGCACCGCTCCCGCACCCCAGCCGCCGGGGTGGTGACACACACCGGAGTCGAATTACAGCCCTGCAATTAACATATGAATCTGATGAATTTAAAAGAAGGAAAAAAAAAAAAAAACCTGAGCAGGCTCGGGAGTCCTCTGCACACAAGAACTTTTCTCGGGGTGTAAAAACTCTTTGATTGGCTGCTCGCACGCGCCTGCCCGCGCCCTCCATTGGCTGAGAAGACACGCGACCGGCGCGAGGAGGGGGTTGGGAGAGGAGCGGGGGGAGACTGAGTGGCGCGTGCCGCTTTTTAAAGGGGCGCAGCGCCTTCAGCAACCGGAGAAGCATAGTTGCACGCGACCTGGTGTGTGATCTCCGAGTGGGTGGGGGAGGGTCGAGGAGGGAAAAAAAAAATAAGACGTTGCAGAAGAGACCCGGAAAGGGCCTTTTTTTTTGGTTGAGCTGGTGTCCCAGTGTTGCCTCCGATCCTGAGCCTCCGAGCTTTGCAGTGCAATGTCCCGCCTGCTGCATGCAGAAGAGTGGGCTGAAGTGAAGGAGTTGGGAGACCACCATCGCCAGCCCCAGCCGCATCATCTCCCGCAACCGCCGCCGCCGCCGCCGCCGCAGCCACCTGCAACTTTGCAGGCGAGAGAGCATCCCGTCTACCCGCCTGAGCTGTCCCTCCTGGACAGCACCGACCCACGCGCCTGGCTGGCTCCCACTTTGCAGGGCATCTGCACGGCACGCGCCGCCCAGTATTTGCTACATTCCCCGGAGCTGAGTGCCTCAGAGGCCGCTGCGCCCCGGGACGAGGTGGACGGCCGGGGGGAGCTGGTAAGGAGGAGCAGCGGCGGTGCCAGCAGCAGCAAGAGCCCCGGGCCGGTGAAAGTGCGGGAACAGCTGTGCAAGCTGAAAGGCGGGGTGGTGGTAGACGAGCTGGGCTGCAGCCGCCAACGGGCCCCTTCCAGCAAACAGGTGAATGGGGTGCAGAAGCAGAGACGGCTAGCAGCCAACGCCAGGGAGCGGCGCAGGATGCATGGGCTGAACCACGCCTTCGACCAGCTGCGCAATGTTATCCCGTCGTTCAACAACGACAAGAAGCTGTCCAAATATGAGACCCTGCAGATGGCCCAAATCTACATCAACGCCTTGTCCGAGCTGCTACAAACGCCCAGCGGAGGGGAACAGCCACCGCCGCCTCCAGCCTCCTGCAAAAGCGACCACCACCACCTTCGCACCGCGGCCTCCTATGAAGGGGGCGCGGGCAACGCGACCGCAGCTGGGGCTCAGCAGGCTTCCGGAGGGAGCCAGCGGCCGACCCCGCCCGGGAGTTGCCGGACTCGCTTCTCAGCCCCAGCTTCTGCGGGAGGGTACTCGGTGCAGCTGGACGCTCTGCACTTCTCGACTTTCGAGGACAGCGCCCTGACAGCGATGATGGCGCAAAAGAATTTGTCTCCTTCTCTCCCCGGGAGCATCTTGCAGCCAGTGCAGGAGGAAAACAGCAAAACTTCGCCTCGGTCCCACAGAAGCGACGGGGAATTTTCCCCCCATTCCCATTACAGTGACTCGGATGAGGCAAGTTAGGAAGGTGACAGAAGCCTGAAAACTGAGACAGAAACAAAACTGCCCTTTCCCAGTGCGCGGGAAGCCCCGCGGTTAAAGATCCCCGCACCCTTTAATTTTTGCTCTGCGATGGTCGTTGTTTAGCAACGACTTGGCTTCAGATGGCAGCTACATTTGATGGTTTGCAAATGCCGCCGCTGTTCCAAACTTCCTACGGTCCATATTGTTTGATGAAAACTTTCTGTTAAAATTGTGTCCTTTCCGCCCACCTTCTGCTCCCCCTGTAGATAGATACGGTATAATTGTAGATACCCGTATATGGCATCATTATTCTAGTTCCCTGCTGCCAATACGCCGCTAAAACGTCGCATCTTCTCTGTCACTGGTTTGGGTTTAATTTATTTTACGCCCTGGGCATCCATCCTTGTGTGTTGCGCACTCAAGTGTGGGAGACTTAGTCTTCCGAAGTTGTTTTCCAAAATGCACAATGAAACGCAAAATTAGTGCTTCCAAAGTGGATAACTTTTGACTATGGAATTGTTAGAAAACAAGGAACTTTAAGGTTTATATATTGTATAAACATACCCAGTATGTGCATCCGATCGCGAGAACGTTGGCGTCTTTTAGGAAACTCGGCGCACGCACTTTATCAGCCGCTGCTGCGGTGGTGGCTCCAGGAGAAACTCAACTGCCAATTGCAGACCAGTTTTGTTTTTTTTTTAAACACAGCCACTTATAATTCTTAAGCTCTTTGCAAATGTTTGTTTAAAAAATGAAAAATTAAAAAAAATCTAGTAGTGTCAAAAGCATTTGGTCAATTTTATTTTGCTTTGTTAATATTAGAAAACTTATTTATTATTGTTTGCTACCATTTCTACTTATCTTGGTTCATTTTTTACGTTTTCTACTCGAGATCATTTTATTTTAATTTAGCAAAGCCAACTGCCATTGTTTAATGTATTTTGTTTTGCAAATGATTAAAATAAACGTGAAAAGAAGCCTTTTTGTCACTTATTCCATGAGTATAACTACTGAAAACAATTTTCAAATGAATGACTTTGAAGAATTTAGTTAAGTCTTCTATTCAATGTCATTTATGCGATCTTACAGTTTTGAAGAAAAATGTTGTAAACTTGGTGCCTTCAGGTAGTATCAAAACCCCTTCAAAGAAAAGCACTCAAGTCAATAATTAAATTGTGAGATAAAACTTCTTCCAAATTTGCAGCACAGTTTTGCCTCTTTGATGGCCAGGATCTTCCCAGTCTTCTTTACTCCTTGCCCCAACAACATCTGCAAGGGGGGGAGGCCATAAGTTTTAGGTTTGCTAGAACCTAGCCTGGAGTAGTTAACTTTACCAGGGTTAGCTATGTCCACTCATAAAACCTACTCAAGCTGAAAATTTTTCACATAGGTCAAGCGCAGTGCACACTGTCTCTGCCTCTCTCTCTCTCTCTCTCTCTCTCTCTCTCTCTCTCTCTCGCTCTCTCTCTTTCTCTCTTCTGGGAGAAGAAGACCAGAAGAGACAAAGATGATAACAGAAAAAAAACTTGAGGGAAAAAAGGAATGGGATTAATTGATTCAAAAATTAGAAGTGTGTAGTTGCCCTGGGAATTTGTTGACCTCCACTCATTTTTTTCTTTTCACACAATTCTGTTTCTCCCAATGTAGAAGCTAATGTCTGTCTTTATTTTGTCTTTCTAAATTAGCTTCTATGTAGAAAATATTCAACTACATTTCTGAGTCAATTGCATAAACTAAACGGTGCTGTCACTCTCACCTCAGGTGTTCTCACTAAGGAAACACCTATTCTGGGTCTCAGGATCATAGGTTTTGGAAAAGCTAATAGTCGTGTGTGTGCGTGTGTGTGTGTGTGTGTAGACAGTGAGAGAGAGAGAGAAGAAAGTGGAATTAAAAAAATAAATTTGGCAAACACGAGAGTAGGACTACTTATTAAACTAAATATTCGGCAACATTCCACTGGATAAACATCGTTGAATTTGAGACGCTGATTTTAAGCCAAGTCTTTTATCTTTTGAGGCCTCACTGGGATAACAAATTGCTGGGAAATGAAGCACCAAAAAGAGCAAGGGAAGGTTAGTATAATCACTCCTGCATCCTCTTCTCCTCCTAGCACCTTGAAAAGAGAAAAGCGCCAAAAAGAAAAGGAAAGCGCCACAAACTGGGTTTGCAGAAAGAGTAATGCACTAGGGAGCGCAGGTTCTGGTCTCCTTAAGTAAGGAACTGCAGAACCAGCTTTTTACTGACCACCTGGGTATCTGTGGCTTTCAGCGGAAGCCGACCAAGAGATGCAGAGAACGTCCGCCAGCTCTCTGGGAGAAGCGAGCAGGCGGCTGGTGACACTTTCCAGGGCAGAAATAATGCACCTGTCCCTTAGATAACCTTTTGCACCCATCGAGTTTGCCGTGCTCACGATAAACATCAGGAATCTTCGGGCTGCTGAATAAATCAAGCGATTGCTTCTAACACATTTCCATTTCGCTCTCAATAAGCAGACCCAACAGGTATGGACATACAGCAATCTTGCGGGATGAGAGCACGCATATTTTTATAGTTATTTGCTTAGTGTGTTCGCATGCATGTGACAAGGACCTAGACTCATTTTACCTGTTATGAATCTGACTCAGAAAAGGACAGGAGGAAGGAAAAGGTGATTTCTTTTTTCCTCAAAGAAAATCTATGTTTCATTTTTCAAAACCATTTCTGTTCATTTTGTGTCAATCAAAGAGGAGAAAGACCTTGTCCAATGTTAATATTTTTCATTGTCTTATAGAAATTGCAAAACAGAAAGGACATCAGGAACATCTTCCTTCACATCTTTCATAAATGAGGAAACTGCTGTCCCTAATTTGCCCCCAAAATCACACAGCTACAAAGTGTCAATATCCAGAACTGATCTTAGTACTCCTGGCCGCTAGGTCAATGTTCTCATAATTTTTCTCTGAGGAAATCAATAGATAAGAGCTACAGCTATCTAAATGTTGGTGGGGAGGGGTTGTACCACCACAGTAGGTGGATATTTATACTTTTAAATATTAGTGGCATTATATAGGAATTGAAAATAACACCAGCTTCATTTAAGGACATTCTTTACATTTCTCCTCAAGAGAAAAACAACCATAACGGAATATCTGAAATACTATACTGATATAGTCTTTATAACAATATAGAATTGGAAATATTATAACACAGTTGATTGAAAAGGGGGGATAAATTTTACTAACCCATTAAGACATGCAAGAAAAGTCAAATCACTGTGGTAAATTGAGTGATCAAAGTTCAAATGAGAGCTTTAACCCCTTTTCTCTCCATTCTATTTCTTTCTTTTTTTATTGCTGGCATTTCTTTGAAAGAGATGTACAATCACATTTCCATTTTAAGGTTCTGCTATGGAGTTTGCATAACAAACGTTTGGCAGCTCGCTCTCTTACACTCCATTAACAAGCTGTAACATATAGCTGCAGGTTGCTATAATCTCATTAATATTTTGGAAACTTGAATATTGAGTATTTCTGAGTGCTCATTCCCCATATGCCAGACCACTTCTGCCATGCTGACTGGTTCCTTTCTCTCCATTATTAGCAATTAGCTTCTACCTTCCAAAGTCAGATCCAAGTATCCAAGATACTAGCAAAGGAATCAACTATGTGTGCAAGTTAAGCATGCTTAATATCACCCAAACAAACAAAGAGGCAGCATTTCTTAAAGTAATGAAGATAGATAAATCGGGTTAGTCCTTTGCGACACTGCTGGTGCTTTCTAGAGTTTTATATATTTTAAGCAGCTTGCTTTATATTCTGTCTTTGCCTCCCACCCCACCAGCACTTTTATTTGTGGAGGGTTTTGGCTCGCCACACTTTGGGAAACTTATTTGATTTCACGGAGAGCTGAAGGAAGATCATTTTTGGCAACAGACAAGTTTAAACACGATTTCTATGGGACATTGCTAACTGGGGGTCCAACTTGACCAGAAAAAAAGGGGGAGGTTAATTTCCTTAATCTTAACCAATGAATGACCAATATTTTCATAAGGCCTTTCTATTGATTTTAGAGTGTTGAACCAAGTAAGCAGAGTGCTTGAACCAAGTAAGAGGTCTTTTACCAAAAGATAGCTTGTAATATTTCTCTCCTTTGCCCATTTGAAAGTTCAAGAAAAATATTATCAAATTCGTCTTGCCAGTTACAAACTCGAATTAGAATTGGAAAGTAAAAGTAGCAGATGCACTTATCAATTATAATCTAGACTTGCCAGTTGCAATCTAGAAAAACCAGCAAGAGCTGCTCAGCGTTACAGATAACCAATCGTAGTTGAATTGCTTGCAGTTATTTTTGTGAGAAGGGTTAGGAGATGGAGGGAGAAGGATATAATAAAGGCATAAGTTTTTCTCGATGTTATTGACTCTACATTCACTAACCGCCCTCGCCCCTAGGCCAAGAAGAGTCCCAGACGCCGACAACTAAGGTTCCCCCCTTTCTCCTACTAGGCCCCTAAGGAGAAAGGGGAAACTGAGCGGAGAATGGGTTAAATCCTTGGAAGCAGGGGAGAGGCAGGGGAGGAGAGAAGTCGGAGGAGTATAAAGAAAAGGACAGGAACCAAGAAGCGTGGGGGTGGTTTGCCGTAATGTGAGTGTTTCTTAATTAGAGAACGGTTGACAATAGAGGGTCTGGCAGAGGCTCCTGGCCGCGGTGCGGAGCGTCTGGAGCGGAGCACGCGCTGTCAGCTGGTGAGCGCACTCTCCTTTCAGGCAGCTCCCCGGGGAGCTGTGCGGCCACATTTAACACCATCATCACCCCTCCCCGGCCTCCTCAACCTCGGCCTCCTCCTCGTCGACAGCCTTCCTTGGCCCCCCACCAGCAGAGCTCACAGTAGCGAGCGTCTCTCGCCGTCTCCCGCACTCGGCCGGGGCCCCTCTCCTCCCCCAGCTGCGCAGCGGGAGCCGCCACTGCCCACTGCACCTCCCAGCAACCAGCCCAGCACGCAAAGAAGCTGCGCAAAGTTAAAGCCAAGCAATGCCAAGGGGAGGGGAAGCTGGAGGCGGCAGAGGCGGCGGCGGGAGAGCTGTGGGGTTGTTCAGGAAAAGTTGGGCTGGGGGCTGAGGCACCTGAAACAGTGAACCAGAACTAGGTAGGAAGCAAGAGCATCCTCCTGCGCAAGCGGAGATGCAAACGCGCTCCTGAACCCATGCAACCGCCCGGCCCAGCGTCGGTATTTGAAGATCTACTTCTCTTTTCTAGCCAGAGATGCATTTCTTCACTCACTCTGTTAGTCTAAAGACTTTTTTTTTTTAATGCTAGTAAAATTCTCAGAGTTTAAACGAGAAGCCAACATATGGGCATTGTCTTCCACGTGTCGTTCCACGGGCGGGTGCCTGACTCTTCTTTCCTTGGCTCCTTAAGAAAAGTTAAGCATTTCAATACAAAGATTGTAGGCCTTTCTCTTCTCAGGATGCCTCTCCCTTTTCAGCTCTGCTTTCTCTGGTCCCAGACAAACAAATTAGGCTTTTGCTGCCTAATCTACAAGTAGGCCAGGCCCATTCTGCAAGTTCATACTTTTCCCCAGTGAAACCAGAAGGCTCCTCCACAGAGCTGAAAAACAAAGTGCTCTTCAATATAAGTATTTTTCACTACTGTTTTCAACTATTCTGATTAGTGAGTTAAGAGACATGATAAAGAAAACGCTGTTTGGATGTCCAGCAGGTTCACCACAGCTGCAAGGCCTAGATACTGTTAGGTTGATGAAGAAGGTGTGAGCTAGGATTTGGGGTCTTGGGATTTCTCAAGCCAAGAGATGTCATTACTCTTTTGGACCACTGGACATTTGTTTGTCATTTCTAGATACAGTTCTCCACAATTCCTCCCACCTTCCTGTCTCTACAAACTCTTAAAGATGGGGTGCTGGTAAGGGAGGGGCTAAGATTGGAAGGGATCTTCAATGATCTGGGGCAGGGATGAAGTAGCATTTGAGGGAGGAGTAGGCATCATTCTTTGTACCTTAGGGGGCCACAAAACTAGGAGAGATCTGAAATCACTGGGCCACAAGTTGACCAGGAAGATGGGAGGCCAGTTCTTTTTGTTTTCAATAATGCATCTGCTTCTGGAAACAACCTAGCAGAAATGCACAGGATTATTTATTTTCTTTAAGTTTTCTTCCAACCCAAGGGATGTTGATTCAGTCAATGAAAAATCCCAGGAATTTGCATACAGGGTTTCCAGGCAATCAGATACTAGTAGAGCAGAGGATCCCTGAGACACTAATGTAAGGGAGTTTCTATCAGACACCTTCTTGAGATTGTCTATGAAAATGGAAACTAGCTAATAATTCCCCCCTACCTCCTTATACAGTATTGGTTTTTTTTGTTTTGTTTTGCTTCTGAAAAAAGAGAAGCAGGCAACGTAGCTTCTTGGATCCCATGACTTGACTTTGTTGTTTTCAGGCTATTTGGCCTGGGACAATGTGATCCAGCCCTAAGATGTCTCAATTTCAAACGTGATACCAGCTGCCTTTGGAGGCATAAGGGCATCATTCCAGGAGGTACAACACATTCACCCTCTGACTGTCCAACATAAGTGACTCAGTGGGAGAAGCCAAAATGATAGCCAGTGAGTGTTTATGAAAAGCAAGGAGCAAGACCAACAAACTCTGAAAGAAATAGAAAGATGGGCGAAGATTGTCAGAAAGCCTTTGGTTTAAGGGAGGTGGACCAAGTCACATCACTCTGTAATAACTCTAGCCTGAATTTAGAGGGTCATCAAATTTGATGGAAACATTAGCCACCTATCAATTGACTGAAGAAATAGCTATTCTGCTGTGCTGGTAATGGCAATCTGAGAATACAGAGAAAACCATTTTCATGATGTAGAAAGGCAATGAGCCCGGGAAACAGTGTAACTTCCCTTGGTGACTAATTCTTTTATTTCTTTCAAACTCTTCCTCACTGTCTCATATAACCCACATCCCTCTTGTTTTCATCAATGAATGGGCACTTACTGAGCACCAATCTATATCAGGGGAGTTAACCACCCTAGGAGATGCCAAAGAATAAAATAGAGCTCCTTCTCCTAAAGGACTTAGAAGGTGGGCCGAGTGCTGTGGCCCATACCAATAATCCTAGCAATTTGGGAGGCCAAGGCAGGCGGATTGCTTGAGGTCAGGAGTTCAAGACCAGCCTGGACAACATGGTGAAACCCTGTCTCTACTAAAAATACAAAAAAAAATTAGCCAGGGATGGTGGTGCGTGCCTGTAATCCCAGCTACTTGGGAGGCTGAGGCAGGAGAATTGCTTGAACCTGGGAGGCAGAGGTTGTGGTGAGCCAAGATCACGCCATTGTACTCCAGCCTGGGCAAGAAGAGTGAAACTCGGTCTCAGAAAAAAAAAAAAAAAAAAAAAAAAAAGAAAGAAAGAAAAAAAGGACTTAGAACAGTTGGAATCTCAGAACAAACATAGAAAAAAAGCTTCATCTCCTAGATGAGGGTAGCATTATCACTACAAATGAGCCACAGCATTGTCACCTTATGTTTGCCATCACATTATTTCATTCATAGTTCCAGGTGTATCTGTGCATAACCTTCTTTGTTACCCTCAAAAATAGTAGAGATTTTGAATGACCTGAAACCATACACCTAATCTTTAAGTTAACCACTTTTGACCTCAGAGAATACCTTTATTTGTTTTTTATGAGGTTGTTGGGATGTAATCATAATTTCATACCAGAAAAAAAAAAAAGAGGTTCTGAGAGAGATTTGAGTATCTTGCGGAAGGTAACATACTCTCAGTAGATTCATGGCCACAGAAACTCAGGTCTTTTCTCAGCCTAGGGTCAGTGTTTTTTTCACCACATTTCACCTGTCTTGGGTTCATATTTTGAACCAGCCACCTTATACTTGCTTCTCCAGTTCTTGTCAAATATGGAAGTGGTAGAGATCTCTGAACTCTTCTGTTTTACATTTGCTCCAGAGGGAGATAAGATAGTTCTTTGGAGATGGTTATGGAGCAGGCTCCATTTCCACATGATAGATTTAACAGACATACTGGATAGAATAATTTTCATTTAGAATGCCAGCTTTGCTCCTCTGATGTGATTGATACTGGACATGATTGCCGTTTATTCCATATTGACATTCATTTCCACTTTTATCTAGAAAAACCCATCCCAATTCTAAACACAAAATAGGAAATGAGGCTAAAGAGTGTTATATGAAAATGCGTCCTGAAGAGTAATGGCCTGAAAGCAGGTATTTCCCAAAATTATTGCCTCATGTATGCTTGCAAAATATGGCAGGGAAAATAATTCTTATTGAAAGGAGTAGTAAATTTACCTGTTACTTTGTAGCTGTGGATTCATTCAGTGACAACACACATGTTTTATTCACCTGGTCATTGGAGCTGTTGGCTTTTTCCCCTAAAGCTTCCTACAAGGAAATACCACTGTCCTGAGTGGTTCAATGTCTAAAAAATATTTCTTTGTTTTGAAAAATTCTGATATTTACCTGTCATGAGTCAGTACTCCATTTTATAATGCCTCCAGATTCATTGGTTTAAGGCAATTTCTTTTGTATGACTTGTAACTTAGAAGTATTCAACCCCCCAAGGAGTGAAGCAGGGAGTAGAGAGGACTTAAAAAGCAGAATATATTCCTATTCAAAAAAGCAAAGTTCTCAAGCAGCCACAAAGGTCACATCTTTGGATCGAGGGATAAACTTTGTACTTGCAGTGCTATCTAGAAATTTTCCCACAGGTTATTTAGCCCCTGTTGCTCCCTCTCCCGACCTGCACACCAGGACAGCTCCTAGGGATTTAGGTCAGAGCACTTTTTACCACAACCTAAACTCATATTGCTTGTTTGTGGGGTGGGGAGGGGGGATGCAAGGGGGGATAGCGTCTTGCTCTGTCACCCATGCTGGAGTGCAGTGGCATGATCTCACTGCAACCTCCACCTCCCGGGTTCAAGCGATTCTCTTGCCTCAGCCTCCCAAGTAGCTGGAGTAGCTGGGACTACAGGTGCCCGCCATCACATCCAGCTAGTTTTTGTATTTTTAGTAGAGACAGGGTTTCACCATGTTGGCCATGCTGGTCTCAAACTCCTGACCTTGTGATCCACCTTGGCCTCCCAAAGTGCTAGGATTACAGGCGTGAACCACCATGACCTGCCCAGATTACTTCTTAACATGTCCTGCCTTGTGGTACCGGACAACTCACCTGGCTGAACATTCCCCACTATTTTGGGACATCTACATGGCTCCTGATTCTAGAAAAGGAGTGTGAAGCTATCATGTAGACCTTTCCTGCTTTCTCTGAGAATGATCCCAAATGTGTTCACTGTAGGCAAGAAGGCTACTTTCCCAACATTTTGTTCAACATCTCTTCTTTTTCCTCCACCTTCTCCATTCTGCTACAGAGCGGTGAAGATTTACCCAGACCAAGGGTATTGGCTTGGGTTTAATGTTTTCTCATAGGTGCTGCACCCTACATAAGCCAGTTGGCCCAAGGACTAGAGAGATGGGGACAAGGAGGCGTGGTTATTCAGCCAAAAACTATATTAATGAGGGAGGCTCAGTCTTCTCCGGGCCTGTGGAAGGTGAGGAGTAATTTGGTAAGGTCCATTTGGGAGACCCTCCAAAGCACTTTTCCAGGTACCAGGCATTTTTTATGAAGGTCCTTCCTGAGGGAGCCTCCTCATCCTCACTCTACTGAGAAATAAAGAAAATAATTCATCTTGTGGGCTAACAGTTGTCCTCAGAACTCTTTCACCTCTGAGGTCACCTCCTTCTGGGTTCCTCCCCAACACTTCAAGGTCTGGCGAAGATTCTTTTTTCTCCTGGAACCCCATACAAAGTTTTCTCACATTCCACTGGAATTTCAGATTTGTTTTTAAGCGCCAGCCCCTTGAAGGCAGGAATCTGTGTCTAATTTGAGTTTGCCACTGGCCCAGTGACAGGCAGATAGTGCCCATGGAAGAGACTTCCATGGGAAGTCCATTGGGACTTCTTTCTGTCCTGAAAACTACAAAGCCTTTCCAACAGGGTTTCCCCTCCCTTCTTTAACTTTTTGCCTAATCTCTGAAACCCCAGGTAAGGTCCATTTGGGAGACCCTCCAAAGCACTTTTCCAGGTACCAGGCATTTCGTATGAAGGTCCTTCTTGAGGGAGCCTCCTCATCCTCACTCTACTGAGAAATAAAGAAAATAATTCATCTTGTGGGCTAACGGTTGTCCTCAGAACTCTTTCACCTCTGAGATCACCTCCTTCTGGGTTCCTCCCCAACACTTCAAGGTCTGGCGAAGATTCTTTTTTCTCCTGGAACCCCATACAAAGTTTTCTCACATTCCACTGGAATTTCAGATTTGTTTTTAAGCGCCAGCCCCTTGAAGGCAGGAACCTGTGTCTAATTTGAGTTTGCCACTGGCGCAGTGACGGGCAGATAGTGCCCATGGAAGAGATAAGTGAGATTCAAGGTCACTTAGGCCTGTATGTGTTCTGCCTGGCCACAGAATTCCTTGTCTTGCTTTCTCTTTAGATCAGACGCTTTAAACTGATTACAGTCAACATTGGGACTTCTTTCTGTCCTGAAAACTACAAAGCCTTTCCAACAGGGTTTCCCCTCCCTTCTTTAACTTTTTGCCTAATCTCTGAAACCCCTAGATAGAGTGAAATACTCCGTCCACTGTGCTCCAGTGGTCCTTCTAACAACTGACACTTTTTTAAAAGTGCATTTCTGGAGTCAGGGCAAGGTCTTATCCACCGTTGCATCCGGATTATCAGAAACCCCAATATGCCTTTCCAGGATTTAGTTGGACAGGCTGATGCCCTCAGGCCAGTCTTCGGAAGTTACTTTCTTCTCTGGCCCCGTGCTGTCTTACAGTGCACTGCTTGCACTGCCGTGGCTGAGTGTGACTCAAGAGGTTACCCTACATGATCCCCAGAAGGCAGAAGCACGATTCTAGCATCTCTTCCCCTTGCACTTTCTCACTACCTGTGTCGCCTGGCTGCATTTTCTACCACATTATTCCTTTCTACCACCATCTTTCCTTCCCTTTCATGAGCTCTTACATGCTTTTCACTCATTCTTTTCTAGCAGTTTCCACTTCCCTATCATTTCCCCCCAGTCCTTCTGACATCTCTTGGTCCAATTGCCACCTTTTCTTCCCCCATTCCCTTGACCTTTATTTCCCAGCACTGGCCCTCCTTAGGCAGTGGTTTTATTTCATGTATTTGTTCCTTTACCAACATCCTAACCTCACCAGTCCCCATTCCTTGGGTCTGTCCTTCTGGTTCACCTCTAGCATGACACAGTCAAGAAAAGACTTGAGCAGCCACTTCACTGCATGGCCAGCAAGGCAACAGCACTTTTTCACAGCAGCCCAGGCAGGCACTGGTACAAATTAACGCCTTGCACTTTTGAAAAATCTGCAGTGCTTCCTGCAGGAGCAGCGCAGGCATCACCCCTTCATCCTGGACAGGGAACACAGCAGAGGCAGGGAGGTGCAGGTGGGCATCAGAGAGCTAGGGAAACCGGATCTCCTGTCAGTGTGAACTGAAGGTTTTTTCTCCCCTATTCTTGCTTCCCTCCCCTCTCTCTCCTGACAGAGACACCCAGCAGTGTTTTGGTGGCTGTGCTGTCGACTTTCGCCTCCTAATCTCAGTTAATCAACTTGAGATCATTGATGCAGGTCAGCATCAGCCCATCTGTTTGATCAAGAGTCAGAGATCTCTATTTCCTTGCAGTCAGAATTCCTCCCTGGGGCAGGCACCCTGCTATAGTAACCTTCATTTAATACCCCCGTTATCATTAGCATCACAGCTCATCGACACGCCTTTCCACAGAGGATCCCTGCTCCAGCCTAGAGGACTCCAGCATCTTCAAGGAATACCTTATTGGAGTTCACCTTGACTGCAATCTGAAGGAAGTGCTTCTGCTTTCAGCAACAAATAACCACCAAGCAATAAACATTTCAAGATCATTTCTCTCTAAAAACAATCTTCAGTTTTTTCCATTTCTTTCCATCATGTACCCTTTTCAGTTTATCTTCATCTAGATGATAAACAAAATACCCTCAAAGAGGCTGTCTTTTATCAATGGGAACAATTTTTGTCCAACATGCTGTAAACTGGTTTGCAGGATACTTACAAAGAACAATAGGGGAAATGAAATAAACCATTCAGAACTGTGCCCTGAAGTTTACCAAGGTAATTGATCCTTCCACTGGATCCTCCTGAATTTTTCAACAGTAAACTAATTCATCTTCAACTGTTGATTTCGCCATTATTATATGTTTCACAAACAGTAGATGCTTTAAATGATTTCAACATTTACCCCATAAGTTAAATGAATAAGACATTTGGTTAAAATAATAACACTTCTAGAAATCAGAGAAAGAAAGATGAGAGAGAGAAAGAGAGAGAGAAAGATTGCTAGTGCAAAACTTGCACGAGGGATTTGCACCTGTACAACTTGTGGTTACTTAATGTCTGCTGAAATCTAGAAGTACTCACCAAGACAGCTGGCAAATAGGGGGTTAATCATTACAGAAAATGATGCATCATATCTTTTCAGTTTGGTTTATACTGAAGGGCAGTAAAGATTTATGCTTCAGGAGGATAAAACTGTTATTTTCAGAGTGTGGTTGTCTCCTTTGAACATTTATTTTCTGAGGCAATGTAGATATAGTTAGTCTATGTTATAGAACAATCCTAGTGCTCCCTAAAAGAACTCTCTGGTACTTTAATCATCTGGATGTATTAGGCTATATGAAAACGTCTTGGGTTTCTGAAATGTTCTAACACCTAAGGCTTATGAGAATATTGAGCTATAGTAACATTTTAAAAACAGAAGATTCCTTAGATGTTTTATTAAATTAGGTAATGCTGTTTGTCTACATCAGTTGCCACTTTCTTGCAGTATTTTTCAAAAAGATAGTTTTATCCTCCAATATTTTCAATTACTGCTAACTGCATTTTAATTTAGAAACATTTATGAGTTGGCCTTTTTTCCCTAATAGACGGTATGCTTAATTCTTTCTTATATTGGTAGAAAATTACTTCATGGATGTAGATAAGATAGGTATATCTTATTACTATATATCTCTCTGGTATTGTATTTTCCAGTTCCAGGAAGGCAAGATTGAAAGAGCTTTCTGTCACCAGCTAGTTATTAACAAAAACAGTATTCATTGCCTTTCTGGTCTTAGGCAGCATCTGAAGCTCCCTGCAGTTCGATCCTGTGATTATTAACTCCCTTCCCACCAGTATCTTGTACAGGCCCATTATCTACTGTCAATATTTTTATAGCCTGTGAGGAGAAGTCCTGCTTACTTCCTGTTAGAAGGGAGGTAACAGGGTTTTCTCTCTCTTTTTTTAAGTAGATAAATATGTACTCTACAAATATGTTTGGTGAGGAGGTAAGAAGGGAGGGAAAGGGGAGCCAAGCATCTGCTGTCTCACAGGCTCATTGTGTGGTTAATCATTGCTCTAGAATAGTTTCACAGGGTGTAGGCTTTCCGAAACAAGGATTACTGAAAGATCCAGGTAGAAAACTTTTTTCAGTTCTGTTCACACATGAAATCCTAGACATTAGAAATGGGGTTGTGTGTGTGTGTGTGTGTGTGTGTTGTTGTTGTTGTTGTTGTTTTTGTTGATTTTTAACCATTTTATCTTCATGTCAGCCATTTTGATTTTCTAGCTTTGAGAAATCTCTGAAGGAAATTTTCCTGAAAGAGATGAATTGATGTATAATCTCTATGTTTAGGAGAATGGAGCTTCAGAACATAGGACTGTCATAGGGATTTATTATGAAAACAGGATTAGTGTTTCAAGGCTCTACTTTGTAAGAATAAATACATTTTAAAAGTTTATGCTAATGAAACATAGCCTTTAATTCAAAGCATGTACTTTCAAAAGTAACTTTTATCACATTCCTATGTTCTCTATCTAGTGGCTGTTCTGATAAAAGAAAAGACCAAGGCCAGTGATCATAGATGTGGGATAACACAAAATATTGTGATGAATCACAGTATTTTCAAATATAAATTATGACACATAATGTTCAACTTTGAACATTTTTAAATTGAAAACATTTCTGTCAAGAATTAGAAGATTCTTTCTGTGTTTATAGTTTTATCTTTTTAAAAGAGCAGTAGACTCCAAGTCACTAATTCTGTTTTATTCCCAGTTTTCTCACCTATTAATTCTGTGTACCTAGGGCAAAGTATGCAGCTTTTCTGATTTTTAGTTTTATTATTTATAAAAGAGGGAAGAACAATTAAACTTGAGCCACCCACATCAGAGACTTGTTTTGAAAATCATATAACATAAAAGAATCATACAAGATCACATATATATACCAGGTTAGGCCAATTATGCTATAGCAACAAACAAGACCAAAATGTGAGTGACATAAGCAACAAAAGTATATTTCTTGTTCATAATACAAAACAATCAGAGGAGGTCAACTGGGACTTAGCTGTGACAACAGATCAGCTGGTCTCTTATTACTTAGGCACCCAGAATGACACAGCAGCCACAGCCACCACCTCAAGGTTTGCTAGTTACCAAATACAGAGGGAAAGAAGGCTCTGGAGGCAATTATATTATCTGCTTGGAACTGACACATATCACTTCTGCTCACAATTTATTGGCAAGAACTCCTTAGAAGGCCTCATCCTACCACAAAGAGGTCATTAAGTACAATCCTACCAGACTATAAATAGCATTAATGACCACCATAATTTGTAATAGGAAATTTCCAATGTCAAATTGCTTTACAGGTGAATATTATTTACCAAAAGTAAACTGGGGATTTCCAGGAGTTAAAGCAGACATGAATTCGCAAAAATCATAGTACTTTTTGTGATTTAACTTTCTAAAATGAACTTACATAGAGGTCTTTAAATTTAACAGTTTGGATACATTTGCTTGGAATTACAGAAAACATTGACCTAGAGGTTACTAAAATGAAGCCTGAGATTCTACTTGGCTTCAACCAGATCACAGTTTTCCTAAAATAGAAGTCCTTATCCATTCACTAAGATACAATATTTTAAAAACAAAAAACAATAACACATAGATCTTGATGCAACAATAACGATAACAATGCTGTATTCATCACTTATGGATAAATCAATTATTGCCAAGATGAGACAGTCAGAAGTCTTTGCAACACTTTTGGGACAATTACAGGGAAAATAAGTTCTGTTTCATCAGATTTGAGAAACTATAAGATGTAACCCTGGCATTGTGAGTGGTTATTTCTATCATTACATAGATACAAGTTGCCTAAGAAGATCACCAATCCAGCAGAAAGCAAAGCAAAGATGGAAAGAGAGAAAAAGGTGAGTGTGTGTGTGTGTGTGTGTGTGTGTCTCAATCTAATCACTTAATGTCTTTAAATTCAGCATGCCTAAAATTAGTTATACTCTCTAGCTTCCCAATTTTTTGAGCCAAGAAGTCCCTCTCTCCTCATTTTTTAAATCAATTTGAATCGGGTTTCTGCCAATTAAATCTAAAAGTATCCTGGTTAATACAGAAGTTCAGTGTATTTGTTACTGTGCTAGACTCAGTCAATTGCTAAAAGGATGAGAATCTCAAATTATATCCTAAGAATAAAATCAAATTTAGAATCAGAATGTATGCTTTACTAATGTATCCATAGTTTAGGTTCTATATTTTTCTCTATTATTTGGGTCACTTTAATAAAAATGTTTGCTCCGTTTCTAAGTTTTGGCCTAGGCTAAGTCAAGGTGGTCTTTTGGCCAATTGTGCTAAACTAACAAAGGTGGTGAGTAGAATCCTATCCCCATTTAACCTCTAAAGCAAAGGCAACTATCTTTCCATAAAGAAAAATCAATTTAAAGTGTTTTATACAATGTTCATCTTTGGTCATCAGTTCATCTAAGAATTTTTTCAATTTTTATTGAGTGCTCACTATGAGCAGCATTGCATTAAATTCTAAATTACAGAAGGTTTTTGGGTGAGGGTAGGTTTGTGTTTATTTTAAAGCATAAATAAAATTTGTGTGGGCCGATTGCTTTCTAGATGCTGCGAAGACAGATCACTGCCTTCATGGACTCCGTGCTCTACTGAGGAGAAAGAGAGACAGTAACAAGATAATAAGCATAATAAGTAGTGGTTTAGGTAGTGATCATCATTAAATGGGAAAGTTAAGAAAAGGAAATTAAAGTCATGCAGGGTTGGAGAAGAGGTTGAAATTTTATTCTGAGTGGCCAAGGTAAACCTTGCTGAGGTGACTTTGGAAAAAAGACCAGAAAAGTGATCAAACTAGTGAGCCCTGTGGATAACTGGTCATGAGGGTGAGGGTGGGGGTGGGGGTTGGGGGAGGATGAGAAGGGGAATATTTTAGGTAGGCAACCGTAAGTGCAAAGGCCCTAAGATGGGAATGTGCCTAGTGTGTCTAAGGACCAGCCAAGAGTCCAGCACAGCTGATGTGGTGAGAAGAGAGAGAGAGAGAAGTTAGAGAAATAAAGAGTTGTGAAGAAGGTCCTATCAAGAGCAGAATCATCTATGGCCTTGTAGGTTAGAGAAGGAAGTTGATTTTTACTCTGAGTGAAAAGAGGAGCCATCTCTGGGTTTTGAATGGAAGACTGACACTATACAACATGGTTTAATAGCCCCTCGCTGGGGCTATTGAGAATAGACTGTAGAAGGGTGAGAGTAGCAGGAGTTAATCCAGGTGAGAGGGGATGCTGGTTTGGGTCAGGTAAATAGTGTGAATGGTGAGAACTTGTTAAACTCTGGACATAATTTAAATGTATAGATAATACTAGGTTTGTGCAAATATAACTGCGTTATTTGCTGTTGAAAGTAATGGCAAAAACCACAATTACATTTGCACCAACCTAATAGGATAGGCTGACACTGGAAATGAGATGTGAGAGACACAGAGGGGACTAGGATCACACTGAAGTTTTTGTTCTGAGCAACTGGAAGAATAGTGTTGCTAGTAAATGAGACGAGAAAGACAAAAAACAGGTGGGAGGGAAGCCCAGTTTTGGACAACATTTACCTATCTATGAATACAGTCCACTAATACAGTGAATTGCACATAGTGAGTAGGCAATAAATATTTGCCAGTAGTTATCAACATGGTTTGTTGATATGGTTTGGATTTGTGTCCCTGCCCAAATCTCATGTCGAATTGTAATCCCCAATGTTGGAGGTGGGACCTGGTGGGAGGTGACTGGATCATGGGGGTGAATTTCCCCCTTTGATGCTGTATTTGTGACAGAGTTCTCATGAGATTTGGTCATTTAAAAGTGTGTAGCACCTCCCTCCTCTTTGTCTTCTTCCTGCTCCATCTATGTAAGAGGTGCCTGCTTGCCATTCACCTTCTGCCGTGATTGTAAGTTTCCAAAACCTCCCAGCCATGCCTCTTATACAACCTGTGGAACCACGACCTTTTCTTTATAAATTACCTTGTCTCAGGTATTTATTTATAGTAGTGCGAGAACAGAATAATACATTTGTCTTTCTTGTTAGACTGAGAGCCCATTAAATTCAGGGATCCATCTTTTTCTTGTTTTATTTGCTGCCCCTAGCAAAGCATTTGAAATATAGTAACTGTTAAATTAATAAGTGCGTACAGCTAAGTATAACTGAGAAAGGTTGGTACAGTAACCTTCCCATAGAACTGGCAATTTAGTCATCATTTCTAAATCCAGATGGTAATGGCAAGAACAGTTCTGAACAAGTAGTAAAGAATGATTCGCTCTTTGAGTTTAGAGATGTGAGGGAGGCTATGTTAGGTAAAAGGAAGAGGCCAAAGGGAGGTAGAGAAAAGGAAAGATGAATTGTATTCCCTCTACTCAGATTCCACTTCTCTTTGAAACTGGTAGAATAGACTTCTATGCATTTCTCTGCTAAATGTTAACCAGTGTGAGCAGAGACTCCTTGAAATTTAGTTCCTATATTTATACAAACTGATAGACTTGTGAGGATAAAATGAGATCATACACGTGAAATTTACTAATAAATGTATAAATCTACTTATAAACTTCAAAGAACTATCAGAGTACAATGTAAATCCCAAAATCTGTGCAGTAAGTTGTATATTAAGAGTACTTAAGAAAGGTTGCAGTGCTAGGGAAGATAGAGGAAGCACACTTCTGTCTCTCCCACTTAATGCAGGTATAAATGTTGATGCAACTATATGAAGATGCTGAAAAGTAAATTTTAGCAGGAAGATTGGAGAAAGAGCCCAGAATTTGAAGTTGCACCAAACCAGTGGTGAATTTTCCATTTTTCCCTTCCAGTATCACTTGACATAGGCTCAAGGGAAGTTCTAAATCCAGAAGTACACATGAGTAAAGAGCAAAAAGCTTCAAGAAGATCCCTTTCTTTCTAAAGAAATTGCGAAAGAGGGGAATCCCATGGATCACAGAGAGAGGGGAAAATCCTTACTTTTTAATCATTATTTTTCCCTTCTCTCTTGCCTTAGCCCCCAGGCAATACTATTGTGGTGGTAGTGGCCAAGGAGGTACCTAAAAATCTGAAGAAGAATCCCTCTCTATGACTAAAGTAGTCCCAAGAGTATGAAGTTAATCCCCATTGTTTTTTTTCTTTCTCTGTCCTTCCGCAATTTTGGCAGTATATGCAGACCCAGTCACAAGAATATCATGGCAGACAAAGGGAATTTAACCCCTAGTTTTCTGTACAGAGGGCAAGGAAGTAAGGCCTGTGGGAGCCAGAGGTATTGGAGAGGTCATGGTGAAGGGGAAAATCAGAAGTGAAACTCATAAAAACATACATGCACTCCTGGGCTGACTTAAGAGCTGTGCATGCATGGAGAGGCAACACTCTTAAAATGAATGAGGAGTCTCATCAAAGAAATAGAAGACACAAAGAAAAACAATAAAAATTGCATAAAATATTCAATAACATAAAAAATATTTACTAGATGGGATCAACAGCAGAATGGGGATGACAAAATGTAATAGGTAAACTTAAAAATAGGTAAATAAAAATAATCTTAAACAACAAAGACAAATTTAAAAAGATTATAAAGAAATGAGCAAAGACTTAGGGGCCTATGGAAGAATTCCAAAAGGTCTAAGTCATCAGAGTCCCAGAAGGAGAAGAAAAAGAGCAAGAGGCATAAAAAATATTTAAAGAAATAGTGGCTGAAAACTTCCCAAATTTGGCAACAGTCATGTAGTTATATATTCTAGAAGCTTAGTAAAGTCCTAACAGTATACATGTAAAGAAATCAATGTCCAAATATATTATAATCAAACTATTGAACACCGAAGACAAAGACCAAGTTCTGAAGGCAACTAGAGAAAAATAATACATTACTTACAGGATGTTAATAATTTGAATGACTGGATTTGTTATCCGAAACCATAGAAGTAGAGTAAGGTGGAATAACATTTTCAAAGTGCTGAAAGGAAAGAACTGTTATCCCAGAACTCTATATCCAGTAAAAATATCCTTTAGGAATGAAGGAAAAATAAAGAAATTCTAAGATAGAGGAAAAATAAGAATTTATCACCAAATACCTGCTCTAAAAAAAAAAAAAAAAAGTCAAGGGCAATTTCCCATGCAAGAGGGACATGATATTAAAGGAAAACTTAGAACATTTGGAATAAAAGAAGAGTAGCAGAAATTGTAAAAGCTGGATAAACATATTAGATTATTCTTCTCCTCTAAGTTCTTTCAAATATGCATACCAATCAAAGAAAAAAAATTTCAAAAAACATTGTCTTGATAGGATTTTCAAAAGCAAAAAAATTATTTCAAAAAACATTGTCTTGATAGGATTTTCAGAGTAAGTAGAACTAACCCATTTGACAACTGCAACATAAACAGGGAAGTTAAAAGAAAACCTATGGGAGTTTTCTACACTCCTTCAGTCGGTAAAATATTAATTCTAGGTGGACAGTGACAAGTTAAATATGTATTATTATAAACTACAAAGAAAAACTGTTTTTAAAAACTATATCAAGCAACATAGCCAAAAACTCAATAGATAAATTAGAATAATAGAAAATAGTTAAATAATCCAATAAAGTGGTGAAGAGGAAACAGACACAAAATAGAGAATAAAAAGAAAACAAATAAAACCATAGACCTAATTTCAAACATATTAATGAATTTATTAAATATACATAGTCCAAGAAAGCAAAGTAAATGACAGAGGTTGTCAGAATAACTTTTTTTAAAACTCAACTATATACTGTTTATAAGAAATCTCCTTCAAATATAATTTTATTAGGAGGTTAAATTTAAAAGATGAAAAGCAAAATACTATGCAAACATTAGTCAAAAGAAAGCTTGTGTGGTTAATATCAGATACAGTAAACTATAAAAAAAGGAAAATCACTGGTGATTAAGAGAGAGATTGCATACTTAAAAAAATTTACAAGAAAACATACAACTATTCTAAATGTGCATACACCTGACGACAGAGCTTCAAAATATATAAAGCCAAAACTGATAGAATTGAAAAGAGAAATATCTAAGTCTACAAACATATTTAGAAAAGTCAACATTCCTTTTTCAATAATTGATAGAACAAGTACACAGAAAAATAGCAAAAATATAATTGAATAGCACTATTAACCAACTAGGTCTAGTTAACATTTATAGAACATCCAACCCAACAAAAGCAGATTACATACTCACCAGGATAGACTATATTCAGCATCAGCCTTATACCAAAACCAGACAAAAACAGTACCAGAGAATAATACTAAAGAATAATATCCCTCAGAATATAGACAGAAAAATAATCAACAAAATGCTAGCAAACCAAACTCATAAACATATAAAAAGAATATAAGACAAAGAATATATGACTATGACCAAGAAAAGTTTGTCTAGGAACTTAGGGCTAGTTCAATATTTGAAAATCAATCAATGTAATCTACCATATTAACAGACAAAAGAAGAAAAAACATGACTATCAATTGATGCAGAAAAAAGATTTGACAAAATTCCACATCTTTTCATAATAAAAAATACATATTAAACTGAGAAAAGTGGGGAGCTTTCTTAAGCCGATAAAAGACATCTACATAAAACCTACAGCCAACATCATGCTTCATTATATAAGAATGAATGTTTTCCCACTGAGAATAAGGCAAGGCTATCCATTCTCATGACTCTTATACAGTAGTGTACTGAAAGTCCTAGCCAGCACAAAAATGCAAGACAATTTGGAAAATAAGAATTAATCTGTTTCTATTTATAGATGATATGCTTGAATATGTAGAAAATCTTATGAAATCAACAAAAACCTCTTAGAACTACTAAGTAAATTTAGCAAGGTTGCACATTACAAGTTCAATACACAAAATTCAATCATATTCCTATATACTAGCAATGAACAATCAGAAACTCCAATTAAAAAAAGATTTATAATTGTTCCAAAAATAAAAATATTTAGAATATCTATTAGGTTGCTGCAAAAGTAACTGTGGGTTTTGCCATTGAAAGTAATAGCAAAACCTGCAATTACTTTTGCAGCAACCTAATGACTACAAAACACTGATTAAAGAACTCAAAGGAAGCCTAAATAAATAGAAACACACGCTGTTCATGGATTGGAAAACTCGGTATGTTGACATGACACTTTTCATTAAATTGTTCTACAGATTTAACACAACATTAATCAAAATCCAAGTGGGAATTTTTATAGGTCTAGACAATGGACCCTAGAATTTATTTGAAAAGGAATGGGAGCTTGGATACACAAAATGATTTTATAAAGAAGAATAAAATAGAAATACTTATATTTTCCAATTTTAAGAATAGCTATAAAGCCACATTAATCAACAAATTGTGGTTTTGGCAAAAGAATTGCCACATAGATCAATAAAACAGAATAGATCATCCAGAAACAGACCCACACAGGCCTGTTTCCTGACTGTGGTGGTTGTTATAGGAATTCATACATAGGTTAAAATTCATAGAAATGCATGCTCCCCCTGAATTTTTCAAGTTGATCTTGATATTTGTTAATTTAAAAGATACAGTAAAAACAGTATTTAAAATAAAATAATAATTATGACTCTAGAAAAATAAAATTGCTACTGGAGAAAGCAAATGAAGAAAGATGAAGGTCAACTTATTTTGGTGGTCCAGAATGCATATATTATGAATAGTAAAGAGAAATTATAAATCACATACAATGAAATTTGGCATATTTAAGACTCAATGAGAGATGACACATATTGGAGTTAGGGTTAAAATTATGCCTTTTAACCTTGAGGTTGACCTTGGGTGGAACTGGGTAATTTTGAACATACAATTGAAGGTCCTATGTTTTAATAACAGTTTGCCCAGAACATCTACCATTGTGATTTAACACACAAACACTAAGAAAATAGATTTTGCCAAGAATCCTCTGATTAAAAGCATGTAGAGAACAAAGGGGCAGTTCAAAAGAAAGACATCCAGGTAATAGAAAACGAGAAAGGTGAAAAGTCACTTTGTGTATTGTAATCCTTTATATCAAAGGTTTTGAAGTGTGTGTATGTGTGTGCGCACACGCACGTGTGTGTATGTGTGTGTGTATGTACTCACTTTTTTTCCTTATCAGACCATGTTTCTTCAGTACCAGAGCCAAGGTAGAAGAGACTTAGAAGTGCTAATCTTGTTAAGGGTGTGAAGTGGGGGTGGAGTGCTCCTAATAGCATATGTGTCCAGAAGGTAATTTAAAATATTAGGCACGGTGCTTTTACTTAGATTGTGTGCTGTTTTGGTTTAGATGGTGGTGAACAATAAAGATCATAGTGGATCTAACCATTCCCCAGCCATCTATTAACACTGTCAATGACAAGAGATATATTGTTCATGTTTGTGCTCCCTGCAACACTTAGCATACTGACTAGCACTGGCACATAGTAAATGCTTAATAAACAATTGTTCTAATGAAATTGAGTAGGGCATTTCTTCCAATTCTAAGTCATCTCTTAAGTTCTTCGAGATCAGTCCACATAAGATAGGATGCAAAAGATGTTAAGAGGCCACTTGAAGAATAATTATATCTCTTGTGCTAAATTCTTAGAATAATTCTGGTTCTCAATTAAACAAAGTTATTGTTAAAGTTGAGTACAGAAAGCTGAATAAGTTGGAATAAATTCCAACTGTAAAAGAAGCACAATATCTTAAGAAATTAAAATGTGTGGGTTGATAGTTACTGCTCAGACTCTTCATGGAGAACAGCTCATTATATTAGTAAACACTTTTTATTTTGAAATTGAATGTAATTGTTTCACTAGAATTTATGCAAAAGTTAATCGATTATGGTACCAAGTTAAAGATTTTGAAACATGAACATAATTTTTGATCAAGGTATCTAATAAAGTATTTGAGTGAACAAAACAATGACCTTTGGATCTGTCATTGCTTTGCCTGGGTGATTAATTTCAATTTTTTTGCTTTACACACCCTGCCATAAACTTTTTTATTTACACTTTATTGTAACTGACTTCATGACATTTGCTCTTGCTTAATAATAATCGGTTAACAGCAAGGGCAGGTGTTCTCAAGGATGTGGCCCTTCCATGCGGTGAAATCTAAACAGTTTTAAAAATCATCATAAAAAGTATAAACATAAAACTGCCTCATTCTAGTGTCTGAAAGGGAAAAAGATGTCTATGCAAAGAACGAGTCAAGAATGGAGAACTTGAAAGGTAAAATTGGTAATAACATGCCCATTCTAAATTTATTTGTTGCTCTTCCTTTTAATACTTGTCTTTCATATATCATAACCAGTGATGACCTCTGCTAACACCCTAGTTGTTTTTTTGTTTGTTTGTTTGTTTCGTTGTTGTTGTTGAGATGGAGTCTCACCCTGTCACCCAGGTTTGAGTGCAATGGCATGATCTTGGCTCATTGCAACCTTTGCCTGCCAGGTTTAAGCAATTCTCCTGCCTCAACCTCCTGAGTAGCTGGAATTACAGGCTCATGCCACCATGCCGGCTAATTTTTTGTATCTTTAGTAGAGACGGGGTTTCTCCAATGTTGGCCAGGCTGGTCTCAAACTCCTGACCTTGTGATCCACCTGCCACACCCTAGTTTTTACATGGATTTCATTCTTTTTGTGGTATGTAAAAATTATACATAAACTTCTGGTTGAATTTCTGTAGAGCTTAAGTCTGACTGCTGATTTTCTGAGATCATAACAATAATCCACTTCCTTATGGCCATATTTTCTTTTATGAAATGCCTTTTTCGCTAATAAACACAATGTGTCCTGCTCCCATTCTCAATTTAGAAATAGATTCTCCCTTTCTTTCATTAGCTCACCTTCGACCACTTCAGTTCCAAATTCCCTCCAGAATGGAAGCCTTCTACATTCATTCTTCCAGAATTTCCTTCTCCAGTCCCCTGGTCACATCAGCTTCTGCAAAATGGTCTGAAGATCTCCTTGAAAGCTGCCCCCATTCTTCTCTAGGTCTTTTCTCCAGAAAAATTGAGATCATCAAATATAATCTTTAAACAAGGATGAATCGAGGCAGGTTTAAAAATTAATGTATAATCCAAAAAAGTTTATGTAGCCATTAGAGTATTGACTTGGATTAATTTATTAGTTATTTAGTGTCCTGCAGGGACTACTTTCAGGACCTTCTTGAACCAAAAGGATAGGCTCAAATTAATCTTGTTCTTGGAGAAACAGTGGGAGTCAGAATGAAAAAGAGAAACATCATAATGGGGGGAGAGAAAAGTGAAGACAGATAGGGAAAGAGAGAGAAGAAGAGAGAAAGAGACTGATTTAGTGGTAATCAGAGTAATATTGGTGGTTGGAGGAAAAGGCACCAGTAAAGAAGTAGCAGAAAGAATTATCAAAGGGAAGATAGATCCTGCTGGACACAAAATAGAAGCGAGATAACCCTCCTTAAGAATGTTTTGCTTGGAGAAGGTTTCTATCCTAAATCCCAACCCTAATAAACTGATGAGCATTCACTTCTTCATTTTTAAAAGAAACTTTGGTTTGGACCATTGGTTTTAGACCATTTCTCTATTTAAATTCAAATACCTGAGGAGGTTACTGTTATTTCAAAATATCTTATTGGTTCTTAATTCCAATTTGTGAATTAATTCATTAAAGGAAGTTGACATATAATCACTGAATCAACTAAGATGTTTTTGTATGCAAGAAACAGAAAGCCTCCCTCCCCCTCGCAATCTGAATTATATAGTAAAGGGATTGGCTCAAGTAACAGAGAAGCTCTTGGATCAGTGAGGGTTTAGTCACAGTTTGATCCACATTTTCACAATGTTATCAGGGCTCTTCATCTATTTCTCTACAATCTTAGCTCTGTCTGCCTCCATGGGTTGAATTTGTTCTCAGAGTGGCTTCCCTAATGCTAGCTTTCAGTAGTCCATAGCCCTATATGTTTCCTCCTTCACAGCCAGAGGAAGAAAGTATGCATTTTTCCCAATAGTGAAACAGAAGTCCTGAGCTCCACCCTGATTAAACTAAATTAGGTAATGCATCTACCCTTGAAGCAATCATTGTGTCTAGAGACATGGCATTTTCTAGGTCGACTTAAAGCACAGAGCCCATCTCTGCAATCATGGAAAGAGGTTGAATGTAGGGGAGGTAACTAGAGGGTTCGCTATTTTACCACAGGACGCTTCCATTTCCCACAGGAAAGTCATGTCATAGACACAAACTGCCACATTCTCACAGTAATGACCAGGGTGATTGTATTTAGTCATGGAAAAGCTGTGTCATCTTCATCTATTTCTACAGAAAAGTTTAACCTGCCAGTCCAGTCCAGAGCCTTATGGTAGGTTCTGGTGAACCTCTGCACTGCAGTGGAAAAATCACCACCACCCCTAAACCTCTCTCCAGAATAGGTCACTTTGGCTGTAGATATAATTCTGCCAGAATTTTTGTCTTTCCTCTGCTCTCAAATGACATAATTCTTGCATTTTTTAAAACTAACATTAAAGTGAGTTAAAAACAACTAGGTTGCTTTCAGTTATTTCTAATGAATTTTGTCCTTATAACCAAAATCTTGAAGACTTAATCAACTTACCTACTTGGGAGATTAAAAGCGTTTTGGTTTTTTTTTTTTTTTTTAACTAAGAAGGACAAGCTGAATCTGGTTTTAGCCCTTGACCGCACATTAGAGTCACCTGGGTGCCTTGACCCTTCCTAGTATGATTCAAGTTTAATTAGTCCCGAGTGAGACCTGGGCACCCGTATTTTTTAAAAAAATCTCCATTGACATACAATTCATGTAAAATTCACACACATAAATATGTAAGATTCAATGACATTTAGTATATTCACAGAGTTATTGTACCCACATTTTTAATGCTCCCTGAGAATTCCAACATGCAGATAGGTAGGGTTGAGAACAACTGAATTAAAGCAAATTGTTAGACTTTGAGTCAATCTAATAATCAGCAGAACTATACGTTTAAAATTATCATTAAAAATTCTAAAATTATGTGAATTTTAAAAAACTAATAGGCTACGTTTAGAGAAGTTTTATGTTCACAGTAAAATTGAGTGGCATGTACAGAGGTAAATTATATATTTTACCTATTAAATTCTCTAATTTAATTTAACTGGTACTCCAAGTCTGTGAGAAAACAGAAAAGTCTTTAATAATCTTAGAAAAAAATCACAAAATGGGTACTCTTCCCGTAAAGAGTTACTTTGTATGCATTTGAAATAGAAAGTAAAACCAGAATAAGGTTTTCTCTCTTTCTGTCTCTCTTTAAAAAAAATCGATTTAGCAACTTATTGATCAACACCTCTGGCTCTCCTTTATTGGAGAAATAAAGCATTCAAACAACATTTCAGTGATAAGTAACTGAAAATATCCAATATTAATCTAATCCCTATGCATTCTTTTCTACCTTTGATATAAAAGATTGAGAAGCATTGCAGATACATATTTCACAGTGGTATTGTCATTTGCTTTGAAAGAAATATTGATCATTCTCAAGTAAATTTGGTTTACAGAAAACATTTATAATCAGAAAAGTTTGATATGAAATATTTAGTATAAAAAGTTACTTAAACCGCAATAAAGGAAAAAGGTGATTACACTGGTAGTTTCTGAATCATATTAAAGTAAATGGAAATTTGTCCAACAATTTAGTGAATTTAGACTGCGTTGCCAACTAATAAGATCCACCTAACCAAATACTACTCTTAGTGTTGGTATGGAAAAATAATAGAAGGAAAAGCAACATAGAAGGTAGTGGTTAGGAGAGAGAATTCTGGAGTCAGAAAAACCTTATCAGGAGGAGAGATGTCAGCAAGATGGCTGCCTGGAGATGCCTGAAGCTTATCTCCCCACCTGAGACAGGAGCAAGGCAATGGATAAACAGCTAAGATTTGACTGGAGTGCCAAAGGGCACTGGAGTGAAGTGGGGGAGTGGAGACACGATAGTGCTGATTGGAAGTCCAGGAGGACAGCATGGAGGCACCCTGCCTCTGCAGCCCATCTTCCTCACGCAGATTGGATGTGCCTGGAGCAAAGAGGGACTTCCCATTGTAAGGAGAAGGTAGGTGGAAGAGTCCCGCCAGCACCCATTCCCACAGCAAACACCTACAGTCCTTACTACAGTAGAATCCCATAGCCTTTGCAAGCCCTGAGTTCATTTTGGAGAGCAGCTGGGAATGCATGCAGCTGCATTGCCCTGGATTAAAAGCACAAGTGTGTACTGCCCACTACCTGTAAGCCCAGCTTCTGCAGCACAGTGCCATCTTGAGATCAGAGACACCTCTAGAGTGTGCCCTGCTCTTGGGGCCAGTAGCCACTACACCTCTCCAGACACAGGGCTCCATCTTCATTGTGCCAAGCAGAACCGCTGTATTACTCCCCCAACCCCCCATGAGCCTCCGAGCAGCTAATACACTCCTGGGCTAGTGGAGTGACTACATGCCCATGCTGAGGACCTGAGAAACAGCCCTGCTGCACTGCCACCCCCACAGACATGCCTCTGGTGTCCTCAATAGCCCTGCATCCCCAATAAGGGCCTGAGAAACAACCCCACAAGCCACCCGTCATGAGCACTCATCCCATGGCCAGCAGAGCAGCCAAGAGCTCATATTCTGGGCCTAAGAAACAGCTCCATGGCCTGCCTCTGGTAGGCAAACCCCCAGGCTGGCCAAGTAGCCATGTGCCTATGTTCCAGACTTGAGAAACAGCCCTGTAGGCCACCTCAGCAGACATACTCCCCCCAGGTCAGCCAAGTAACCTTTTGCCCATTCCCCAAGGCTCAGAAATAGACCTCTGGGTCTTCCCCTGCAACATACCCCTAGGCCAACTTAGCAGCCATGCAGCTTTGTCCCAGGCCAGAGAAACAACCCCACTGGAGATCCTTTGCTAGCATACTCCCAGCTCAGCCAAGCATCCTTGCGCCCATGTCCTAAGTCAGAGAAACAGCCCTGTGGGCCACTCCTGGTAGACATATCCCCAGGCTGGCTGAGCAGCTGCATGCCCATGTCCTGGGCCTGAGAAACAGCCCCACAGCCTGCTTCTGGCAGACGTGCCCCAGGCTGGCTGAGCAAATGTGTGCCCGTGCTCCTGGTCAGAGTAACAGCCCGATGGTCCCAACCCCAATGAGACAGACCCCAAATTGGCCAACCCATGTGCACACAGGTGCCCCCAACTTGAGAAACAGCCTGGTGAACCCACACCCAGCAACGCTATACCATTTCTGCCACAAATTCTCTCAGATAAGCCACTGAGAAACTTGCAAACACCGCTAGTGTGTATTACAACTGAGGAAACTATATGACAACTCCACTGTTGTCTCCACCTAGAACCAAGGCCAATATACCCGACCAAACTGATATCCTAAGACACATTAATATAATTAAGTCTTTTCTACAAAACCTACTCCATAAAATTGGAAGAGATGACTTTTCCACCTGATGTGAAGAAACCAATGTAGGGACACATCAAACAAGAAAAAGCAAGGAAACATGTCACTTTGAAAGGAAATATTAATTCTCCAGTAACAGACCCTAATCATAAAGAAACATATGAAATTGAATTGAAAAAGAATTGAAAATAATAATCTTAAGCATACTCAGTGAGATACAAGAGAATACAGGTAGAAAATTCAATGAAATCAGGAAAATGATTCATGGTTTCAATAAGAAGTTTAATAAAGAGATAGATAGATATCATAAAATGAACCAAATAGAAATACTATAGTTGAAGTATTCAATGAATGAAATAAAGAATACAACTGAGAGATTAAACAATAGACTAGGTAAATCAGAGGAAAGAATTTCTGAGCTTGAAGACAGGTATTTCAAAATAACACAGGGAAACAAAAATTTAAAAGAAAAAAGAATGAAGGAAGCCTACAGGATTCATGGGACACCATTGGGTGAACAAATATTTGTATAATGAATGCTCCAGAAGGAGAAGAGAAGGGAAAGGATGAAGAAAAACACATTTAATGAAATTACAGCAGAAAATGTCTCAGGCTTTGGGAAAGAGATGGATGCCCAGGTCCAGAAAGCCCAAAGAATCCCAAATGGATTCAACCCAAACAGTTCCTCTCTGAGGTGTACGATAGTCAAATTATCAAAAATCAAAGACAAAAGAAAGAATTCTAAAAGGAGGAGGGGAAAAGAGTCAAGTCTTATATTAGGGAATCCTTATTAGATTAACAGTGCATTTCTCAGAAGAAACCTTACAGGCCAGGAGAGAATGGTATAATATATTCTAAGTACTGATGGAAAAAAATCTGTCATTAAGAATATTACACCAGGCAAAGCTATCCTTTAGAAATGATAGATTAGTAACATTTTCCACACACAAGCAAAAGCTAAGGGAATGCATCACTACTAGACCAGCCTTACAAGAAATGCTCAAAGGAGTCTTATATTTGAAAGTGAAAAGACAATAACCACTATAATGAAAACATACAAAACTATAAAACTGATAGAGCTGATACACAAAGGAAAAAAAAGGAATCAAAGTTTATCACTATGGAAAACCACCAACCCTAAAAATAAACAATAGGAGAAGAAGTAATGAACAAAGTATATATAAACAACAACAGCAAAAAAAACAGAAAACACTCAATAAAATGGCTGGGTGCAGTGGCTCATGTTTGTAATCCCAGCATTTTGGGAGGCTGAGGTGGGCGGATCACCTGAGGTCAGGAGTCCAAGACCAGCCTGGACAAGATGGCAAAACCCTGTCTCTACTAAAAATACAAAAATTAACCGAGAATCGTGGTGGGCACCTGTAAACCCAGCTACTCAGGAGGCTGAGGCAGGAGAATTGCTTGAACCTGGGAGGCAGCCGTTGCAGTGAGCCAAGATCGTGCCACTGCACTCCAGCCTGGGTGACAGAGCAAGACTCTGTCTTAAAAACAAACAAAAATCAATAAAATGACAAGAATAAGTCTTCACTTAAAAATAATAACCTTGAGTGTTAATGAATTAAATTCCCTATTTAAAAGATATAGACTGGAAAAATGGATTTTTTTTTAAAGACCCAACTATATGCTGCCTACAGGAAACTCATCTCATCTCTACAGACACATAGACTGAAAGTAAAGACATGGAAAAGATATTTCATGCAAATGGAAAAAAAATTAGCAGGAGTAGCTATAATTATATTAGACAAGAAAGACTTCAAATCAAAACTCCAAAAAGAGACAAAGAATGATATACTATAATAAAAAAGTGATTGATTCAGCAAGAATATAATAATTGTAAATACATGTGCACCCAACACTGGAGCATCCAGATATAGATTAGATATAGATATAGATATGGCAAATATCATTAGCTCTAAGGAGAGAAATAGACTCCAACACAATAATAGCTGGGGACTTGAACACCCCTCTCTCAACATTGGACAGATGATCTAGACTGAAAATCCACATAAAAACATTGAATTTAATCAGTACCATAGACTAAGTAGATATTTACAAACATTTTAGCCAATAGCTGCAGAATACACATATGTTTCACCAGCATATGGAACATTCTCCAGGATTGACTATATGTCAAGAAACAAAAAAAGTCTCAAAAAAGTTTTAAAAATAGAAATTTTATGAAGTATCTCACCTGACCACAATGGAATAAAACTACACAGTAATAACAAGAAGAACCTTCACAATTATACAAATACATAGAAATTAAACAACATGCTCCTGAACAACCAATGAGTGAAGGAAGAAATTATGAATAAAATTTAAAACTTTTTTGAAACAAATGAAAATATTAATAGAAACACAACATATCAAAACATATGGAACACAAAAAAAGCAGTATTAAGATGCAAATTTATAGCAATAAATGCCTACATTAGAAAACTAGAAAGATTTCAAAGAAACAACCTAGTGATGCACTCAAGGAACTAGAAAAGCAAGAATAAACCAAACCCCAAATTAGGAAAAGGAAACAATAGTAAAGATCAGAGCGGAAATAAAATAAATTGAGACCAAAAAATACAAAAGATCAACAAAACAAAAAGTTGGTGTTTTGTAAAGATAAAACAGACAAACCATTAGCTAGACTAAGAAAAAAGAAAGAAGATCCAAGCAAATAAAATGAGAAACAAAAAAAGAAGACAGTACAAGACATACTACAGAAATACAAATGATAATGATAGACTACTATGAACACCTATACACTAATAAATTTTAAAACCTGGAGAAAATGGATAAATTCCTGGACACATAGAACCTACCAAGATTGAACTAAGAAGGAATAGAAAACTGGAACAGATCAATAACAAATAACAAGATTGAATCAGTATAAAAATTCCCCCAACAACCAGAAGCCCAGGATTAGATGGCTTCACTGCTGAATTCTACTAAACCTTTGAGAAGAATTAATACCAATTCTTCTCAAAAGTATTCCACACAATTAAAGGGGAGAGAATTTTTCTGAACTTATTCTATGAGGCCAGCATAACTCTGATACTAAAACCAGAGAAGGACACAACAACAACAACAAAACGACCAGCCAATAACCCTAATGAACATACAGATAAAAATTCTCAGCAAAATACTAACAAACTAAATTCAACAGTACTTCAAGAAGATAATACATCATGATCAAGTGGGATTTATACTAGGAATGCAAGAATTCATGTAAATCAATAAACATGATATATCGCAACAATAGAAAGTAAGACAGAAACCATATACTTATCTCCATAGACTTGGAAAAAGCATTTGATAAATTTAGCATCCCTTCGTGATAAAAACCTTCAACAAACTCTACATAGAAGGAACAAACCTCAGCAAAATAAAGGTCATATGTGACAGACTCACAGCCAATGTCATACTGGGTGGGGAACAATTGAAAGCTTTTCCTCTAAGAACTGAAACAAGACAAGGATGCCCACTCTTACTTAACATAGTACTGAAAGTCCTAGCCAGGGCACTTAGGCAAGAAAAAGAAAAGGCATTCAAATTGGAAAGAAAGAAGTCAAATTGCCCCTGTTTGCAGATGACATGATTTTATATACAGAAAAACCTGAAGGCTGTACCAAAACTTTCGGAGCTGATGAATGAATTCAGTACAGTTGCAAGATATAAAATTAATATATAAAAATTAGTAGTGTCTATACACAAATAACAAACTAATTGAAAAAAAACTCAAGAAGGCAATCACATTTACAATAGCTACAAAAAAATACTCAGGAATAAATTTAACCAAGGAGATGAAAAACCTCTGCAAAAAAACCTACAAAACACTGATGAAAGAAATTAAAGAGAATACAAAAAAATTGAAAGATGTTCATGCTTGAAAGAATTAATATTGTTAACATTGCAATACTACTCAAAGCAATCTACAGATTCAATGCTATCCTTATCAAAACACCAATGACATTCTTCACAGAAATAGAAGAAAAACTCTAAAATTTGTATGTAAGCACAAAAGACCTCAAATAGCCAAAGTAATTCTGAGCAAAAAGAATAAAACTGGAGACATCACAGTACCAAACCTCAAAATATACTATAAAGTTGTAGTAACCAAAACAGTGTGGTACTGGCATAAAAGCAGACACATAGACCAATGGAAGAGAATAGAGAACCCAGAAATTAATCCACCTATCTACAGCCAACCTATTTTGACAAAGGTGCCAAGAACACTTGCCAGGGAAATGGCAGTCTCTTCAATAAACGGTTCTGCAAAAACTGGATATCCATATGCAGAAGAATGACACTAGACCCCCCACCTCTCACTTTATTAAAAAGATCAACTTACACACAAAAAATAAAAATAAAAATAAAAGAAAAAAGAAAAAAATCAACGCAAAATGGATCAAAAACCTAAATGTAACACCACAAAGTATAAAATGACTAGAAGAAAATGGGAAATGCTCTAGGACGTTAGTCTGAAAAAAGTCTTTATTAATAAGACCTCAAAAGCACAAGAAATAAAAGCAAAAATAAATATATGGGATTATATCAAGATAAAAAGCTTTTTCACAGCAAAGTAAACAATCAACAGAGTGAAAAGACAACCTACAGAATGGGAGAAAATATTTGCAAACTACTCACCCAAGAGGGAATTAATATTCAGAATATATAAGGAACTCAAACATGTCAACAGCAAAAAAAAAAAAAAACTATTTGACTTCAACATGGGCAAATGATCTGAACAGATACTCCTCAAAAGAAGACATACAAATGGCCAAAAATATATGAAAAAATACTCAACGTCACTAATTATCAGAAAAATGCAAATCAAAACCACAATAAAGTACCATTTCATCCCAATTAGATGGCTATTATCAAAAAGGCAAAAAATAACAAATGCTGGTAAGAATGTGGAAAAAAGGGAGCTCTTATACACTGTTTGCGGCAATGTAAATTAATACAACTACTATGAAGAACAATTTGGAGGTTCCTCAAAAAAATTACAAATAGTACTTACAGTCAACTGGTTTTCAATAAAGCATACAAAAACATAAATTGGGAAAGGACACCCTATTTAATAAATGATGCTGGGAAAACTGGCAAGCCACATGCAGAAGAATGAAACGGAATCCCCACCTCTCACCTTATACAAAAATTAACACAAGATGGATCAAAGACTTAAATCTAAGATGTGAAACTATAAGAATTCTGGAAGATATCATTGGAAAAACTTCTGGACGCTGGCTTAGGCAAAGAATGCATGACTAACACCCTACAAGCAAATGCAACAGAAACAAAAATAAATAAATGGGAACTAACTAAACTAAAAAGCTTCTGCACAGCAAAAGAAATAATCAACAGAGTAAACAGATAACCTGCAGAGTGGGAGAAAATATTCACAAACTATGCATCTGATAAAAAACTAATATCCAGAATCTACAAGGAACTCAAACAAATCAGCAAGAAAAAAACAAATAATCTCATCAAAAAGTGGGAAAAGGACATGAATAGACATTTCTCAAAAGAAGATATGCTTCCAGCAAACATATGAAAAAATGCTCAACCTCACTAATTATCAGGGAAATGCAAATTAAAACCACAATGAGATACCACCTTAGTCCTGCAAGAATGGCCAGATGTTGGCATGGATGTGGTGAAAAGGGAACATTTTACACTGCTGATGGGAATGTAAATCAGTACAAGCACTATGGAAAATAGTGTAGAGATTCCTGAAAGAACTAAAAGTAGTTCTACCACTTGATCCAGCAATCACACTACTGGGTGTCTACCCAAAGGAAAAGAAGTCATTATATGAAAAAGACACATGCACTTGCATATTTATAGCAGCACAATTCACAATTGCAAAGATATGGAATCAACCTCAGTGCCCACCAACAAAGAAGTGGATAAGGAAAATGTGGTATATATGCACTGGAATACTACTCAGCCATAAAAAGGAATGAAATAATGTCTTTTGCAGCAACTTGGATGGAGCTGGAGGCCATTATTGTAAGTGAAGTAACTCAGGAATGGAAAACCAAATACCGAATATTCTCACTTTTAAGTGGGGAGTGTGCTATGATGATGCAAAAACATACAGAGTGATACAATAGACTTCAGGGACTTACAGGGATAGATTGAAGCAGGAGGGATAAAAGAGTACATACTGGGTACAGTGTACACTGCTCAGGTGATGGGTGCACTGCCATCTTAGAATTCACCACTAAAGAACTCATCTCTGTAACTAAAAACCACCTATACTCCAAAATCTGTTGGAAAAAAAAAAAAAAAAACTACAAGTAGAACTACCATATGATCCAGCAACCCCTCTACTGGGAATTTATCCAAAGGAGAAGAAACCATTATATCAAAAAGACATCTGCACTCTCATGTTTATTGCAGTATTATTTACAATATCCAAAATATGGAAATCAACCTAGATATCCAATAACAGATGAAAAGATAAAGAAAATGTGGTATATATACACAATTGAATACTATTCATCCATAAAAAAGAATGAAATCCTGTCATTTGTGGCCACAGGGATGCAACAGGAGGACATTATGTTGAGTGAAATAAGCCAGAAATAGATGGTTAAACACCAAATATTCTCCCTCATATAAGGAAGCTAAAAAATGTTGATCTTACGAAGTAAAAAATAAAATAGAGAATACCCGAGGCTGGGAAGGGTAGGGGAAAAAGAGGGATAAGAAAAGATCTGTTAAAGGACACAAAGTTACAGTTAGATACAAGGAATAAATTCTAGTGTTCTATATTACTGTAGGGTGACTATAGTTGGCAAAAATACATAGTTTTGAATAGCCAGAAGGAGGATATTGAATGTTCCCAATACAAAGGAATGATAAATGTTTGAGATAATAGACATGCTAATTACCCTGATCTGATCACTATGCATTACATGTATCAAAACATCACTGTGTATCCCACAAAATATGTACAATTATTTGTTAATTAATTAATTAATTTTATTTATTTATTTTTTTTAGATGGAGTTTCACTCTGTCGCCTAGGCTGGAATGCAGTGGGGCGATTTCGGCTCACTGCATCCTCTGCCTCCCAGGTTCACGCCATTCTCCCACCTCAGCCTCCCAAGTAGCTGGGACTACAGGTGCCTGCCACCGCGCCCGGCTAATTTTTTGTATTTTTAGTAAAGACGGGGTTTCACCGTGTTAGCCAGGATGGTCTCGATCTCCTGACCTCGTGATCCACCCGCCTCGGCCTCCCAAAGTGCTGGGATTACAGGCGTGAGCCACCGCACCCGGCCAATTATTTGTTAATTTAAAAAACCTTGAGTCTCCTCCACAAATTGTCACTGTAACTTTAGGGAAGATATATTATATCTAATCTTAATTTCCCCATCAACATAATTGGGAGAATTAATAGTATCTTCTTCCTAAGGAAGTTGTAAGGATTAAATGGGGCATAATATATTTATATGTCAAGCAGTTAGCTCAGGGCATAATGCCTAATAAATATTCAATTAACATAAACTAAGATGATGGTAATAATAGGATGTAATGGTGCAGCATTGTTGAATGCCCACTAGAGGTGCACATTCAAGAGGCTGATGGATGGATAATAGAATCCCCAAATATGTTTTGGGGATCTGAAGGTAGAGACGCTCTATTCTTGCTTCTGAGGTAGGTTTAAAAAATTGAGCAAAAGGGAGTGCAGGGAACAATCAGCAGTTCAGTTTAACTTGGAGGATAAAAATAATAGATGAGTCTGGACAGATAAGCAGTGCTGCTAGGAATGCATTTCAGATTTGTTGATGGGCGGGGGAAGAAAAAGGAGTCAAGAAAAGTAAGGTAGATCGTGGGTGGAGAGTGGTGCTGCGAAAAATTAGATAACATTCAGGAAATATTCACCCCTCCACACATCCCTCCTCCCCCAGGCAATGTTGGCCTTAGCCCATGGCTTGTCTTGGCCAATGGCATGTGGGCAAAACGACAGGGTGTGCTCATTTGAGTTAGGATTTCAGAGACCTCACGTGTATCCACTCATGCCTCTGGAAGCTTCTTACCTCCGTCAAAAGAAGAACATGCCTGAGGTAGCCACTGCCCCCTTCAATGTGGGTCTCAGAATTAAACTCATGAAACAGACCTGAAAGTAACCCACAACCTTGAAGGAGAAACTGCCTGCTAAACCACAGACCCATTAAGTGAGAAATAAATGCATATTGTCATATGCCACTGAGACTTTGTGGTTGTTTTTCACCCAGAAAAACTAAAACAGGTATCATACACTAAGGGAATACAGAAAGACAAATACATTTGGTGTGTGTGTTTTTTTGGAGGGGGGTTGGTTATAATGGGATCGAATGAGAATGAGCTCAATTCTGAGCATGCTGAATGTTGAGGTGCGCATGGACCTCAAATGGCATGAATGAAGGCCAAACCATCTGAATGTACTTGAGAATTAAAACCGCCAGAGGGAATGGAGTGTTAGGAGAGAGGGGCATATATGTTCATGATGGTTATATCTTTTTGTTACATTGTCTCTTTATCAGTTTACACTTCTCTTTTTGTTCCTCTTTGCCCCTTGTTTTAACACACACACACACTCTTACACTTTGCTTTTTTGTCTGCAGTGCCGTGTAAATGGTGCTTTCCTTCCATTTCTCTGTGGCCCACCTACTCCTTTTCTCCCTGAGAATTCCCCCTGGTTAATCACACACAGAAACAAGCTGGGAGCCTGTGCCCCATTTTACAAATAGAACTACACACTTCAGGGGAAAGTGTGGGCTTCTCAGTCATGCGGCTTTTCAGGCCTACCAGCTGAAGGGCTGGGGTTCCTCGATTGGAATACAAGAGTCAGCCCTCCTGGATCCCTGTGCACTGCCCCAAAGTGTGATGGGAATCTGCCACTGCATCTCCTTCTAGATTCCCCTCCAGTAAATGCTTTTCAAGGCTGATGTGTGATTAAGTCATCCCACTCTTACTTGCTTGATACCCACTTTCCTGCTTTGCCTCCTACCTTACTGCCAACTCTATTTTAATCTTCTTTGCTAGATTTTAATTATTCACCTGATTTCTGAACACTAGACTTGTCCCAGGGTTCAATCTTCTCAATCTTTGGACTGCTCTGTCTATGTTTGCTCGCTTGACGAACTCCTTTAATCACATGGCTTTAAACACTATCCATAATCTGATACCTCCAGTCTGGACCTGCTTCCTAAACTCAAGCCTCATCCACAAACTTTCTATTTTGACATCTCCACTTGGATGGCCAATAAACATCTCAAAGTTATGTACAAAACTTACTTCCTGATTGTCCTTGCCTAAACAAAACTGACTTCCTGATTGTCTTTGCCTAAACACGCACACAGTCTTCCCTATTTCAGGCAACCTTTTCAGTTGTTCAGATTAAAAATCTCGCAGTCATCAATGACTCCTCTTTTTCTTTTACAGGCAATCCATCAAACAAATCCTGTTTGCTCACCTTTCAAAATATGTCTGGAATACAACCCCTGCTACTTGACTGGTTCCACCCTGTTGTATGCCACCATCACTTCTTGCCTGAAATATAGTAATAACCTCTCCCCGGCTTTTCCCAGGCCTCCCATATCCTATTCTCAACACAGTAGCAGAGTGTTTCTTCTTGAAAAATGTCAGATTATACCACCCCACTGCTTAAAAACATGTAATAAGTTGTGGCTTTTTTTTTAAACTCAGAGTAAAGCTAAAGTTACTATAATGGATCACACACTGACTTCTTGTTATTCTTATGATCCCATCTCCCCTCAATTCCTGCCGCATTAATTCCTTGCCCTTCTTTGGACATCCTGAACGTACTCCTCCTTAGGCAATTACATTTGATTTTCCTTTTCTCTGGATTCTCTTTCCTTTAATAACTGCATGCCTTGTTCTTTCACCTTTTTGAGTTTTTTGCACAAATGTCACCTGTTCAGTGTCTGAGTCAAATTTTTACTCTCCACCCCTGCCCTGAAGCACTTCCTACCTTGATGGCTGGTCTTAGTTTTCTTCAAAGCATTTATTATCTTTTAATATACTAAATAATTTACTTAGTTTTCTCTCTATCCCCCAACCATCTCATCTAAAATATAAACTTCACAAGAGGAAGAATTTTATAGTTTCGTTCACTAATGTATCCATATTGCCTAGACATGGTTCTCAGTATGCACTAAAAAAAATTGTCAAATAAATGAATGAATGGTTTCTCTGTAGCTCCAGCTTATATTAAACTTGAGAATTTAGGGTCTTCTATTTTACTAGATAGAAAAAGGGACATCCTTACTCGCCACTCCAAATTGTGCTCTCCTTTTCTCTCCCGAGACATCTTCTGCTTTTTCTCTCCCTGCTCACTTTCCTCATCCTCCACCCTCGAGTGGCTGTAATCATCAGAAGAGGAATGCACTGTTGATTTAACAAGCTAGCAGGGAACTTCTGAATATGTGGAAAGGACATCTGAGCACTAAGAATGAGAATGATAGAGCCTTGGAGTGCATGTGACAGAAAAGAGAAAATTATTAGTGTTGAGAATGGTAAATTGCATATCTGAAAAAATGTCTCAAATATAGAATAAAAATTCATACCAAGTATTTTTTCTAGAAAAGAATATGGTTTCAGATATGACATTTTTCTTGTCAATTATAAACCTTGCCTATAAAAACTCACCTGTTTCAGGTAGTTGCTTAAATTCTTCTACTCTAAAGAACAGTGGGGAATAAAAAGACATGGAAATGAATCGGCAAAAGTCATTTTAATAACAATGAGAAAAATGAAAAAGAAAAAGAATTTCATAGATTTAACATATTTCTGAAGGTCTGATCATTTGAGACAAATCATATTCAGGGTGAGATGACAGCCATTCTTCTTGGATTCTGAAGGTACAAACCTGCCTAGCAGTAAAGAACTGAGTCATCTAGCTCTTTAGGGTAGGCTCCAGTCCTGTGACTGTCTTATTATTCATCCTGGGTGACAGAGCAAGATGCATCTCTAAAAATAAAATAAAACAAATTAAGAATCTTCAGAGGTTTACTCCCTTCTTGTGTCCACAGCACCAAAATGGCATCTGTTTCCTAGAGGATTCATTGACAGGAGTTACAAACTACTGATTATGTGTACTGTGTTGCTATTATAATTACAAAGCTATTTATGTATGTGTACATTGCAGATTGCTGAGAATAAAAACAACACTTCCAACATTCCTAGTCCGCATTTTGCTTTAGAATCAGAGCCCTTGAAAATGTGGATTGTTCCCATATCTACACATTAATCTCTCCCAGTTGATAGTACATAAGAAAGTGAAATATAAAGCCAAAATTATAAAATACAACATTTAAATAATTTTCTTTTAAGGGTGAGCTCTAAACCTTGATCTGGCTCTTGCTCACAATCTTAAATTCATTCTAGAACTATGAACTCTGAAGGAGGCAGGGTCAGAAACAATACTTCTTGCCACTATTTTTTCCCCACCAATATTATATATGGCCAGCAGAGGTAAAGTTATCATGAAACAAATAAAACATAAGCATTAGGGCCTTCATTCGCATGGGAAACTTGAGCACTTGGAGATGCTGGGAACTGTAGAGTTCCAAGTGTGGATGGGAAGCCAAATTGCAACCAGGATAATACAAACTTTTCTTACAAACTGCCTAAAGGCATCTTAGAAGACACTAGGCTGAATTTTTAAGTTTCCAGTGATTCACTGTGATTTTTTTCTCATTCTAATTATTCACTTCTTATATATGTATTTATGTTTTTAAAGAGGCAGCCCCTAATCCCAGCAGATTATGCAAACTAAAGTCTGTGCCTGGAGCTGCCTCTGATGGATGGTTCATTCTTATGAATGTTGTAGATGGTCCACTCAGATTATAAAGAATAAAAACTTATCCAGGATAATCAGAGTTCTTGTCCTTTATTTATGAACACTAGTTCATAATTACCACAAGTATTTAAATGATTACTTTGGTATAATTTATGGATTTTAACATGTTTTCCGCATCCTGATTTGGAAAAAATATTAACTTTAAGAAGTTTTACAATTCTACTACAGTTGGTATAACATTATACCTCCAAAAGAAAGCAACTTGTTCTTACTTGAAAAATGTGGTACGACTGAAAAGCAGCAGAAAACCATTTTCAAGATTGTAGGCTTATACATCCAGATAATTCTGAAATAAAGAATAAAGATTCTGAAATCTTTATGATCTTATCATCATCAGAAAATATTTAGTCTAAATATTTCACTAAAACATTTAAAATGGTATATAATCACTATTTGTTTAAACATGTCAAACCAGGATTGTTGTTTATTTACTTATTAGTAAAAATATTGTACATAAGTTTTGTGTTTCTAGTGATTTACATTGTGTCTTCTGAACAAGCTTCTTGGTAGGTACTGTATGTTCCTTTAAAATTATTGCTCGCTGTAAAAGTGAGCACACGCACGCCAGGGTGTGCGTTAGGCAGCTTTTACAATGCTCCCTGGGTGTGCTAGGCCTCTGAGGCATGGAGCCAAATGTGAAGCTGCCATCATTCAACAGTATAAAATGCATACTGTGGTGTGTCATCGCAATTATTCCTTTTTATGACTTAGGGAAAAAAAAGCTCCACCTTCCCTTCAGTAATTTTAAACATTAACCTCCAGGTTTCAGAAGTACTCAAGATGGTTCAACTCTGTTTCCCATGAACAAGATGTAGTTCATTAATAACTAATTCCTCCTCACATGCCAACTTTACAACTATTACAAATCTTAACTTCAAAATGTACAAGAATTTGCAAGAAAAATGTGTAGAAGAAATTTTGAGAATATATATTTTCTTTTAAACTGGCAAAACAGATCTGACGGGGGTATTTCCAAGAGTAAATATTTTCTATAAACTTCGACTTTTCCTGTCATGTTTCCATGATTTATATATTAGCAACTTTTATTTATTAAAAATTTTTTAAGATGAATAAAATATTTTTATAAATTGTTTGACTCATTTTAAAATGAAAACCTTACTTGCCACAAACCTAGCACTTAATAATTGAGGGATAATAAATGCAAATACATGAAAACATTAATATTAGCAATCAGCAGTTGGCTTAAGCTTTAAAGTTTACGTGACAACACTCATTCTCAGACCTTTTTCAATTCAAGTTACAGAAACATGTGCAACAAATTACATTTTAAATGAGAGGTAAAACCTGGAGTTGACATTATAACACAAAGACTTGGTGATATTGATGGGATATCAGGCAGCGATTGTAGTGGATAAATCCAGATACAGACACTAAAACAATTTTACAGAAACTTTGCTATTCTGGGGGGAGTATTGATGGAGGGAAAACATGTTATATAAGGATGATATAACATTCTTAATAAATTCTATCATAAGGAATATAATTGGGCAAGAAAAAATTTTTTATACTATTTTTAGTTTTAAAGGCTACATTTAGTTCAATTTCCTTGTATAAGACAATCTGGTGGGTAGTTTTTAATAATCTCTTTGAGAGAATCTTTAAAAATAGTCATCTGGCCTTCCCATGAACATGTATTATGAAAACAAATGAATAAATCTCATTCTTTTGTGTGGTATCCCTTTCTCCTGTTGAGCAACTAAGTCAGCCTTCACCACATGCTGAAACGTACTCTTCTATAATTTGTGCCTATCAGCCTTTTCTTCTGTTCTGTAAAACAGTGGTCCTCAACCTTTTTTGCATTAGGGACCAGTTTCATGGAAGACAATTTTTCCAGGGCCAGAGATGGGAGACAGGGTGGTGGGTGAAACTTCCATCTCAAATCATCAGGCATTAGTTAGATTCTCATAAGGAATGTGCAACCTAGATCCTTTGCGAGTGCAGGTCACAATAGGGCTTGTGCTCCTATCATAATCTAATGCTGCTGCTGATCTGACAGGAGGCGGAGCTCAGGTGGTAATGCTCACTTGCCCGTGGCTCACCTCCTTCTGTGCAGTCCAGTTCCTAACAGGCCACGGACCAGTAGTGGTCCGTGGCCCCGCAGGTTGGGGACCCTTGCTATAAAACAATACAGAGTCTACCCTTCCAAGGGTTTGAAGACACCTAACAAACATCTCTACATTCTTCCTTCCCCAATCTTCTCTTTCCTAGACATACAAATCCCCATATGCTGAATAATTTCTCATGTGACATCGTTTCTAGATTCTGTCCTATATTCTTTATGTGTCTTTTAAATTATTTCCTTGTTAAAGTGGAGCAGCCATAATTCTGCATGGCACAATGAAGTTTTACTTTTGTTGACTTTATTGACCTAAATAATATGCTATTAATGTAGTCAACATTTACATTGGCTTTCTTAAGATATTAATTACAGTGTTGACTTAAATTGACCTTTCTGTCAGATAAAATGGTCAGGGCATTTTTAAGAAACATTTTGTATTGTTAAGTTAGGTCTTCTTAATCTTATTAATGTGTAATTGATTATTTCGAACTTCATTGTAAGACTACATTTAAGCCAGTTTTGTTGCATCTATTTATTTCATCCCTTCATTGCAGCCTATAACATTTTTGATTTAGTGATCAACTGATTAGCCAGACCACATAGATTGATGTCTCTTGCAAATGTGATAGGCCTGTCTTTCATGTGATCAGATGTGTGCATGTATTCAACATGTACTATAGAAACACATCGACTTGCATTTTAATTCTTTGTTGGCCACTTAACTGTCTATGACTTCTGAGAAATCACTTAACTTCTTTGAACTTCCATAAAATGGGAAAAGTAATGCTTACTTTATGAAGTTATAGTGAGATTTAGATGAGATGTTGTATGTAAAATGCTGAGGACAGTGTTTGGTTTATACATTTGTATTAAATATATACACACACATGTGTACACACATATATATACATATATACATATATATATATACACAGAGAGAGAGAGAGAGAGAGAGAGATTTATACATATAATTATCTCCTGTAGCAGTGGAGTGGAGATAGAAACCAGAGTAGTAATAGTTGAAGAAGCAAATATGTTTATCTACAGAACAGAATTTGGAAACACTTGGAAATGAAGGCAGAGGGTATTGACTAATATTGACTAATTGTTGACATATGTTAAAGTTCATGAGCAGCTATTTTGTTTCTATGGAATGAGCAATTAAAACTAACTACTGGATTCTGAGTTTAACGACAAAATAAAAACTATATTTGAAGTTGATTACTCAGAGTTTACCTTTCTGTTATTGAGAAGTGAGGCTGGTGGCTACACGGGCTTGCTAACCACACTGAACACACCTGAGCAAAGGGAGGCACCCAGTACGGGAAAAAGTATTTTTTTCAGAACTTATGTGCCTATAGCCAACACATTTACAACCTTTATTTGCTGTCAGTGAGAATGAAGTTGGAATCGTATCTCTTTTGTCTCTTTTAACTTTAACATAACTACCTAACGCTATTGAGGGTGGGGTGAAGGCTTGAGCACACAGCATGATTTTCATGCTATGCAGAATCTCAGAATCCACTGGGACTTAGACATCATGATCCAGAAAGCCTGGCATCGACAAGAAGAAAAGATCTTCATCAATGCTAAATTAATTAGCATTGAAAGTTAAAGCTTTCAATGCCATGAATGTTAAAGCTTTCAATGATGAAAGTTAAAGCTCCATCTTCTGCCTAGGGAGAAGCTTGATCAAGGTCATATAGCTGGCAAGTGATCACCCAGGATTTGAACTCTGGAAATCTCACTTTGGAACTTATTCTTTTAACTACTAAAATAAACAAATTTTTATGTTAGATTATCCTGGTTTTTTGAGGGTAATCAATCTTCAATAACACCCTAGATCTTTTGGGGAATAGTAAAAGGAATACATTAATAAATAAGTATTGCTAAGGTAAGAAAACTAAAATAAGGTGGAGCAAGTAACATGTTTGTTTCATGTGAACATAGCTGAGGAAAAAAATCATTTGGAAATATTGCAGTATAAAGCTTGTAGTGAAACATCTGACATCCATTGTTCCTTTGCCCGCAATTGCTTCTTCCATTTGGAGGTGAAGGGAAACTGGCACTCATCATTTAGTCTCCCCCAACCCCACCACCAGAAACCTATGTTTCCAATAGGAATTGCCATCACAACTCCTCTCTGGCTTTAACTATTGGTTTAGCCAATAGTTTGATCAACTGTGACAGTTAAATGTCTTTAAACAATGATTTATCTCAGAGATGGGCACATAACAGAAGCTTGGCCAAATCTAGATTTTTCTCTACTCTAGAAAAATAGAGTAGTAAGTATTGCTTGGAGTTCCCTCTTCTCCCAGAAGGAAGCATTCAAGAATATGAGCTTTAAAGTTGTTTGTAGCTATGCCCCATTTATGAGAAGAAAATTAGTCTCAGAGAGTGAAGCCAATGTGTGAAAAGATGCAAAGACCAAAATGAAAAGAGTCATTATGACATTCAGATCCTCAGTTCCAGATGTTCCTGCCCTTTACAGTTTGCCTCCATAGGCCAGCAATTTCCCTTTTTGCCTAAGCTATTTGAGTTTAATTTTTATCTCTTACAGTTGAATCAGTCTTACTACAAATATCAGGAGAGTAAGATAGTCATATTCTTGGGCTAATCTAGGGCCTTGTGGTGGACTAAATGTCAGTAGAAAGCTGCCTTCATGGATAAAATTGCCTTCACTCCTCTTCAAACTTATTTTTCTTGAGTTGCACTTTAATGACAAGCTCTTATATTTAATCAAATGTCTAAAGCAATGTACAACTTTCAAAGACGGATAAAGCATTCACAAGACTGAGATAGCTGAGGACACTGTATACTCCATCCCTCAGTGCCCCCAGTATAAAGCTCCACATGAGAAATCTTTTTCTAAAACGTAGACTAGAGCTTTGCTTCCCTTAAAAGGACCTGCCTTATTTTCTACTTGTGGAAAAGAGAATCATATTAATAAAATCATATTAATTAAGGTGGGACAAAGCAGGTCATTTTAGGAGACTTTATAATGTAGAGGAAGAACATTGATTTGGAGACAGAAGAACTGAATTTGAGTCCATGCTATACATTTCATAGCTGGTTGGTCTCTGACAAATTACTTGTTCTCTCTAGACCTCAGTTTTCTCTTTTGTATAATAGAAATAATAATGTTAGCCTTACTTATAACATTATTGTAAAAATTAAACAGGAATGTGACATAAAATACTTTATAAACTATAAGGCTTTGTATCTACTTCAGTTATATTGTCTTTCAATCAAATTAGAATTTTCTCTTATATACAGGATGATTTCTTTGAGGAGGAAACCTTTTTATTCTTCACAAGAAATTTATACTGCTTAATAATAATATTATCCTATTTCCATCTTTAAAGAACTTAAATTAAATTATTCTTTACCAGAATCATAAGTCATAGTTCCATTTTACACTGGAGGCAAATAAAAGTTTAAGGTAAGAAAAGGACAAGAACGTCAAGGACTACAGAGGAAAATAAGGCTTTATGCAAGTGAAAACCTGAATTCTGGGCTTCTCTGTCTTTACTGTAAGGCAAAAACCACATCACTGCTTTGACAACTCACTCTCTTTTTTTCTGCTATTTCTCCAAATCTCTACCTTGAACCCACACTAAAATGTAAGGGCTGAAATAAAGAAAAGGAAGTCAAACCTGTTGTTCAATGAAGATCAATGTTTAGCGTGAGAGATATTAGTTGGAAACAACATCACTGATTTAGACCCCGAGGCACATTCATGCGCATGCATCTACTGCTATCTGTGGGATAGTGGGGATGCAGAATTGAGTTTGTTCTTCCTTAACTGTGTGTTGCTCAGTTTTTGTGCCAGCGTTGTCTGAACATTGCTAAAACAGCACAAAAGCTCACAGAGGTGTCAAACAGCAGGGATGAGGGGCTGAGTTTTCCCTCATCCGTGAAGGATTCAATTAAAGAACAAAGAAAACTTAGATTTTAAGATCACCAGTCCAAGTTGTTCAAGAACTCTCATATATATTTCAAAATCTATCTCCTTATATTTCTTCTTTATTCAAATAAAATGTGATTAATATGGTGTTTTGTGCTTTTAAGTGCACAATTATAAAAGCATGTAGCTATTTCTTACATTTTGTAACCATGTGTGCTTCTGTTTAATCCTGTCCTTATGGGAACTATTCTGAGATTAAACAACCAGCATCAGGAAAATTTTAAAGAGACTCCTCCAGTGTATAACCATCATTTCAATCTCCTTAATGTTAAATGTTCTATGCTTTTTCTCTTTCTTTCTAATAGTGATTTCATCTATGTTCAGGCACCAAGAGAGCTAAGAAGGAAGGGAGAGTAGGAACAAAGCACACCCTCTGTCAAGAGCTCTTTCATTGTGGGTTAGATTAGGAATGACTTCTTATGTAAAGTGCACACTGTAAACTAATCTTTGTTTCTGCAATTTAGATAAGATTATTTCAATAGACGTCAGTTTCAGTATTGGATTTTCTCTCTTTCTTGTACTGATGTTCTTTCTGGCCAATGATCTATGTGACTGTCATTTGACATAAAGTTACCATATCTGAATTAACATCTTGTGCTTTCATGCCAGGAGGAAAACATTATTTGTGTTTATATCAGGAGATGAACTTTAAAGGTGGGTCTGTTGACTTTTCTGAACATCAACAAACTGAGTGCAGCAATATTCTTTGAGTTGGTTAATAAAATCCTAACTGAACACATGTGATGTGTGCAAGCTGTCTTTAAAGATAGATATATATATGAGTTAATTTCATATTAATTTCTATTTTTTCTTAAATTTATATCAACTTTAAACAATATAATTTACTGGACTGTCATTATATGTCAGTGTAGTGTAACTCAGTATGTAAGTAGCTACAAAGATAAATTCCATTTCAATTGAAAGGAAATGTCAAAAATAATGTCTCTTTACATTATGTAAAGGTTACTTCATCTACTATTCATTCATCACATATAGTATACCTGAAAAAGAAAGCATGCATATCATTAAATACATATTTATAAAAATTAAGCTAAAAGAAAACTTTTTAAACCAAAAACTAGTAACAAAAACAGGTTTTGCTTGTGACCTCAACTGGGCAATGAAGCCCAATAAAAAATACTACCTCTTAATAGAACTAAATGTCTACTATAGATTTCAGGAGTGAAGCACTTTGATTCTTTGTAGGTTTTAATTATGCAGACAAAATTGACCAGAATGTAGTAGGTGTTCATTAAAACCCAAATCTTAAGATTAAAGATGGAGGCTACAAATACTCCTAGGCAGAAGATCTGGTTCTAAAAGACATGTAAAATGTAGGCAAAACATAAATCAAACTGAAAATGGAGTATCATTCGAGTTGTAAACAACCTACAATTTAGAGTTTAAAATGATATGCTACAATAGTTGCTTATGCTTTCTATAATATTACATTGTATGTATGGGGTGTTTAGGAATGCACATAATTCTTTTCATCTAACATTAGAAAAGTGTAAATATTAGAAAAGTGCCATTCCAAAATTATATTTTCATGTACAGATCTTCTAAAAATTATGTTTTAAAAGTTATAATCAGATAATGACTTGGTTACATTAAAAGAAGCTTCGGCGGGTCACGGTGGCTCACGCCTGTAATCCCAGCACTTTGGGAGGCCGAGATGGGCGGATCACGAGGTCAGCAGATCGAGACCTTCCTGGCTAACACCGTGAAACCCCATCTCTACTAAAAATACAAAAAAAATTTAGCCAGGCATGGTGGCGGGCACCTGTAGTCCCAGCTAATCGGGAGGCTGAGGCAGGAGAATGGCGTGAACCCAGGAGGCGGAGCTTGCAGTGAGCCGAGATCGCGCCACTGCACTCCAGACTGGGCGATAGAGCAAGACTCTGTCTCAAAACAAAACAAACAAACAAACAAACAAAAAGAAGCTTTAAGAGAAGAAAATTGAATTTTGTTAGGGAAATAAAAATAAGTTAATTTAAGAATCTACTTGTTTTCACAATCACATCTCAATTTTTCAGGGATCATCCATTATCCCCTCTTCCCTCAAATTACAAATCTAAAAAACTGAACAAACAGACAAAAAAGCTTTCCACATTCTTGTTCTCCTATATATACTACCCTGGTTTTCAATTTTTGTCCAGATCTAAATTTCTTTTAAATGGTCTCTACTCTTTAACTTTCTTCCACCTCTAACTCACTTCTCAACTCAGTGTAATTTGACTTTCACCCTATCACTGCACTGAAAGTTCACTGTAAGGACAAGTTAACCTCCTAAGTGATAGAGCTAATGGACACTGTTTAATCCTGAAACACTGACCTCCTGACCGCTGTTGCAACTCTTTCTTTGTAGGTTTTCATTTCACCAACACCTTTTCCTTGATTTTCTTCATTCTCTGTGGCAACTTTTCCTCATTCCTCTGTCAGTCTTCTCACATAATTCATTCTACGTGGGTAATCCCATTTATATCAGTGACTTTACAATTCATATGCTTATCACTCTCACTTCCATAACTCCACACTAACCTTTCTCCTGGGCTTCAGGCTTATATTTCATAATACTCTCAAGATTTCTTCATGTGGATATTACAGACTTCCCTAACTTAACTCATCCAAATTCATTTTTTGTCCTCAGCTCCCCTCAATGCCTTCTTTACTTTTATCCCTGTACAATATTAATGAGTTGCATCTTTACAATGTTCTAAACCGGAAAATTGTGAGAGATCCTTGATTCTTTTCTCTCCCTCACACTTAATATTCATTAGATCACTAAAACCCTATTAATTTTATCACAAATATAGAGTCTTTGCCTAGCCCCATTGTCAATGTCACAGCCTGTACTGTTATTTATTCACTAGTTGCAGAAAAAATTGCTATAGCTACAGACTTGGTCTGTTTCTTGAATTATTTCATGCTCCCATCTCCACACTAAGGACACAGTTATTTTCTAGAAAAACAAAAGGAGGTCTGGGCACGATGGCTCATCCCTGTAATCCCAGCACTCTGAGAGGCCAAGGCGGGCAGATCGCCTGAGGCTAGGAGTTTGAGACCAGCCTGGCCAACATGGTGAAAACTCATCTCTACTAAAATACAAAAATTAGCCAGGTGTGGTGGAAGGTGCCTGTACTCCCAGCTACTCAGAAGGCTGAGGCATGAGAATCACTTGAACCTGGGAGGCAGAGGTTGCAGTGAGCCAAGATTGCACCACTGCACTCCAGCCTGGGCGACGGAGCAAAACTGTCTCAAAAACAACAACAGCAACAACAACAACAACAAAAAACGGTGGACAGACCTCAGTTTCAGACACCATGCCATCAAACAAGCTTAAACCATTGTTGATATGCTCTTGCCTGCAGGAGGACATTCAGTGCCTTTGCTTCTCACATAAATACTTTACAATCAATCAGATCCCTGCCCATTTCTCTAGCCTCATTTTCCATCTCTCTCCCTTTCCAACAGTATTCTTTTACCATTCCAAAATATCTTCCATTCTCTAAATGACCACAGGCAGCTCTAGATTTATATTCGTCATAAGGTGCAACCCCAGAGAAAAGAAAGTCCCTCTTTTTCATTATTTCCCCAGCAGGGCCCTGGGGAGCTTCTGAGTGGCTCTGCGTGGGTGACTTGACTGTTGAACCAATCTCTGTGGCCAAGGAAAGGCACTACTCTGATTACATAGACTGGGTCTTGTGTCCACCTTTGTGGGGAGAAGTCTGCTCCACCTGTTTCATAGAGTAGCTCTCCCATAATAAAGAGGAGTCCTGTTACCAGAAGCAGGGGAAGAAAACAGTCGAAAAGAAGCTGCTGCAAAGAAAGAGAAAGAATAGGGTGTCCCCAACGTGTACTTTCAGGAAGCACATGATAGTTTCTTAGCATCACACCTCCGTTCACCTCTCCACCTCATGTAACTGGGCATTCAACTAAGAATAGGGAGCAAATTCCAATCTTAGCAAATTATTTTCTTTATCAAAATTAGCGTCTCTACCTAAGGACTACTGTGGTGACTGAGACTATATTGCATGGTTCTGTCTCGATTTTCAGATGTTTTATTTCAGTCCAATTGTTCCATGCTTTAGGTGGAAATGAGTGCACTTCAGAGTCAGGTAGAATTTGATCAGAATCAGGTTTGAGCTTCACGTTTACTTTTCCTACTCATCTCCAACTTTCTACCTGCTTCCTCACTATTGCCCCTGAGTCCAGTGCCTCAAACAACAAAATAAGCAAAAGTCTATATCAGATTGTAGATTCAGATTCAACAAATATTATTGAGTGCTTACCATGTACCATATGCAAAAATCCCAAAAATATGAATTGCGTATTAGTGTTGAAACACAAATGTTGTCCAGGTGATATGCCAGCTAATAAGAAGCCAGAAAAACGAAGAGTTCTGAGATGTGTGCTGGTGGCTCAGAAGTGACAAAATAGATGTTCATGAAATTCAGATAAATAAAATACATTTGGGCCAGGTGCAGTGGCTCACATCTGTAATTCTAGCACTTTGGGAGGTTGATGCAGGTGGATTCCTTGAGTCCAGGCATTTGAGACCAGCTTGGGCAACATGGCGAAATCCTGTCTCTACCAGAAATACAAAAAATTGGCTGGGCATTGTGGCACATGCCTGTAATCCCAGCTACTCAGGAGGCTGAGGTGGGAGAGTTGCTTGGGCCCGGGAGGTGAATGTTGCAGTGAGCTGAGATCACGCCACTGCACTCCAGCCTGGGCAACAGAGTGAGACCCTGTCTCAAAAAAAAAAAAAATTGTATTTTAATTAATTAAAAATCTGTGTTTCTATGAAAACACAACTTACATACCTTGTTCCCCATTACTCTTTGTACCTGCCTTTCTATTATTCTCTCCATTCCTCTTATTTATTCTTTTGTTCCTCTTCCTTTTGCGTTTTTCAATGTCATGGGAAACTGAAGTGTGCAGTCTACCCTAGATTTTCTTGTAATTGTCAAATCTGTCTTTCTAACTCTTTTTAGAACCTTTTTTTGAACACTTCTTCATTGTAGATAAATTCCCCCCATAGTTCCTTAATATTTTTTGCAGAGACTTAACTGCATTATAACTCTGCATTGAGGACACCTCTTCCATTCCATCTTCCTCCGATTGAAGCAGCTCATTTTCTCATCTCCCATGAGCAACAAGATCAAGAAATGTTTTTCCTTCTCTATATTCCACATTGCCTATATCATATTATTACTGTGTCATCCTTATGCAAAGATTCAAGACACCATGGCGGTTGAAACCGAAGGCTCTAGAGCCAAATTTCCTAAATCTAAATCCTAACTCTGGCACTTACTAGCTGTGTGACTTCAAGCAAGTGATAAAATCTATACATCTTTAGCTGGGTGTGATGGTGTGCATCTGTAGTCTCAGCTACTTGGAAGGCTGAGGCATGACAATCACTTGAACCCAGGAGACGATGGTTGCAGAGATCGTGCCACTGCACTCCAGCCTGGGTGACAGAGTGAGACCCTGTCTCAAAAAAAAAAAAAAGAAAAAAGAAAAAGATCTATACATCTATGTCAATGACTCATCCAAACACCCAGAATGTGCCTGCATCTCCTCGATTTCAGTTACCTTAATTTCCACTTACTCCTAGTACTAACCCTAAATCTTGTCAGTTTTGCTCCCCTTCAAAAAAATTTTTTATACCCATATGTTTTCTAATAATTAAATATCTCCAGTCCTTTGTTATTATGATTTTCTTCCAGTCTTTAAATCCCTTCCTACTTTCTCATCCATGCCTACTCACATGATTGGAAACTTCTGTTTGAATAAATATATATATATTTTTTTCTACTGGTCACATTGATCTGCTAGAAACTTTAATTTTTTACTGTATGGATCCAGCTCATTTGTTTCTAAATTTTGACTATTGTTGATTCATGGTTCTTAACTTTGCCAGTCAACTTTTCTATTATTTAGATAGCATCTCTGTCACTTATCTCAACGAATTTTCTAAGCTCCAGCTCACCTCCCCCAGTGCTCTCCTCCTTCTCATCATTATCTTTACTCCTACTCCATTGAGGAAAGTAATCTCATCAGCTATAATCTCTCTGAACTTTCTGACCTCCTATCTGGAAACATGTTTATATTCATACCCATCTTTCTTCAATTTGTCCAATTTTATGGAAGTCCTTTAAAAGTCAAGTCTTCACTTGTATCTTGATCTCATCCCTCCCTACCTCTGTCAGATTTGTTTCCATCAATTATCCCTTCTCTCTTTTTCCTTCTTTAGCCTATAAATATAATTAAGTTTCTGCTATTATAAAACATTTTTATCTTATCCTGAATTTACCTCTTGATAGCCCTTTCATTGTCCTCCTCTCCTCACCCAAATTTTTCAAAGAGTAGTCTACAATTTGATTTTTAATTTCTTCTACAATCATTTACTTTTCAACTCATTGCAAACCAGCCTCAGTCCTTACAATTCTAAATAAAGTCATTACTGTCTGACTAAATGCCAAATCCAAAGAACATTTCAGTCTTTTTTTTAACTGCATTTAATGCTATTGAGCACCATCATTTGACACTGCTGATTATTTCTTCCTACTGCTGATTTCTATGGCAGCTCACATTTATGTGATTTTTGTACCTCTCTGATCACTCCCAACCTCTCCCATTTGTTGAGCCTTTATCTCCACCAACCTCTTTATTAATGGTATTCTATAAGCTTCCAATCTTGGGCCCTTCCTTTTTCAGTCTGTATATTCTTGTAGGTGATAGTATGGCTACAATTAATTCTATTTATTCCAAATCTATATGGCTAGTTCAATCTTCTCCCAAGTTTTCAGACATATTTCCAGTGGTCTGGTGGACATTTCCATTTAGTTTTCAAAAAGGTGCTACAAATTTAACGTGTTCAAATTGAACTTACCTTTACTTGCTCTTCCACCTACACAACCTGACCTTGTGTTCTCTATTTCAGGTGATGGAAAAATCATGCTATGTAATAAGTTATCTAATGCTGCTGATTTTAGTTATTACTTCATAAATCTCTCCCCTTATTTCTAACCATCTCTACTTTGGCTCCAGCCTTAACGTTTTTCACTTAGATCACTGCAATAGCATTCTAACTAGTTTCTCTATCTCTAATTTCATCCCCTCTAAATCCATCCTAAAAATTACCAAAATGAAGTATCTTAAAATCAAATTTGAGCATGTTATTCCCTTGCTTAAAAACCTTTTAGTGAGTAAGGATAAGGAACTAGTCCTACCAGATAGTAAAACACACGAAAAAAGTACAGTAATTAAAGGGGTATAGCACTGGCATAGGAATAGATAGACTAATGAGACGGAACAGAGTGCCCCTCCAAAGTTTCCCTCCCCAAAAATCATTTTAGTTGAAATGAGGTTACAAACAAAACTCAAAAATATGAGAAGAAATTTCCAGATAAGACAGCTAATAGATGGGACTGGATGCTGCCTGGCTCTTCTTTACTCTAATATAGTATTTTGATTTCTAAATCTTGAGAAGTACCCAAATCAAGCTCTCAAAATTAAGTTTAGTGGCTGAAAAGCCAGAACATTATTGTTTGACTGTTTAGTAGAGAAGCATAGCAAGTCTCATCAGCCTGTTGGCAAAGCTGTATTTCTCATTGTGGAAGTTGATTCTTTAAATCTTCGACCAAGCAAAGAGAGAATATTGGGGCTATTACTTAGCTAATCATAAAACAAATCCTTAGAATCCCCTCATGCACAGAAGTTCTCAAACAGTTGCACGTTACAAGGGTTTCATTAAAGGAAAAGCATGCTGTTTCCCTGAGGAGTTATTTACTTTGCAATTAATAAAAAATAAATCATCTCTTTCTGAAATGTTCCTTTGAGGATTAAATTTTAATTCATCCATTCTTTCATTTAGCCAATGTTTACTAAACAAATACTTATGTGTCAGGAATTGTAGAGACAATAAAAGATTATTTAAAGCACAATCATTATCACCAAAAGAATCTCCAATTTGGATTGTGGAGTTTCTTCTTTCTATTCCATATATAGGTTGTATACCTATATTTGACCTTCTCAAATAGCAGAAAAGTATTTTAAGATTATTTTAGGCTGCTAGTTTTAAACTGTTAATATTTTATTTATTTTTAGCAAGCTAATTTTTTGTAACTGTGCTCTGGGACAAATCAAAAAGTAATATAAATGCACAGTGGCCATGTATTATTGCTATAAAGGCAGTAAAAATGGGAAAGGAAGTTCTACAGCTCACTTTTCAATTATTTATTTAGTAAACAATAAAAAAAGTATAAAAGCAGCCAGGACTATGTTAGCAAAAGATGGGGCAGTAGGAAATAAAGACTTGGAAAATTTAAAAGAACAAAAATGAATGTCATTCACAGCCATTACAGACTTCAGTAAAAAAGTTAGTGAATTATTAATTAATGTCATTAAGTTAATTGTGCCAATGTTTGACAGCAGTGTGAAATGAATCATGGAAAGTTTTAGAAAAACAAAACTTTAATAACCTTTTGTAGCACACCCATTGCATTTGGAGTCAGTAGTCTCATTATCGAAGAGATTATTCCAAGGTAATATTTTAAATGCTCTTTTAAAAACTAGACATGTAGTTTAAAATAAAATAAAGTTGCATGATTATTTTAGTTAAAAGTGCAAAACTCCAATAGGAAGTTTTTATCTTGTCTTATTTTCATTATGATAGAAATAATGACCTCTGCCATGAATTATATGTCCTTAGAATGCATTTAATAAATGTAACCGTGAATGTAGTAGTAAAGACAGTGTCAATATTTTTGAGAAACTTCTTTGCTTTAGTGATTTTCATGATGACTTGTATATCAGGTTGTATGCAGTACATATATAGATTCTTTTTAAGTCAACCAAATAGCTCACTTTTCACAAAGTTAGACAAGAAAGGGTATCCGTAAATTCTCGGTAGCTATTGACTTCTACCAGAGTTATGACAATAATATGGAGAATAATGCAATCTTGTTTACATTTAGATTTTTTACTGATACCTTGTGTAAAAATGTGAGGCTAAGCCTAGGTATTAACAACATAGTGAGACCTCATCTCTACAAAAATAATAATAATAATAATAATAATAATAATAATAATAATTAGCCAGGCACAATTGCGCACACCTATAGTCCCCACTACTCAGAAGGCTGAGATGGAAGGATCACTTGAGTCCACGAAGTTGAGGCTGCAGTGAGTTATGAGTGCACCACTGCACTCCAGCCTAGGTGACAGAATGAGACCCTGGCTCTTAAAAAAACAATGTGGGGCTAGACCTATAAGAAAACATGTGATTTCAACTTCTATTTGAATGACATGGCTTCAGAAAGCCAGATCTGAAACTGGTCACCCAGTGCCAAGTTATTCCTAAACAAACCAACGTTTCATTTTACTTTGCTTCAAAGTATGGCTCAGAATTTGCCTTTTCCTCTACCTAACTGCACTACATGTGGCAAACATTTTGGCACAGCCACACTCCATACCTTATCTCTAAAGGTCACTGTTTTTTTTCTTTTTGAGACATAGTTTCGCTCTCGTTGCCCAGGCTGGAATGCAATGGCGCTATCTTGGCTCATTGCAACCTCTGCCTCCCGGGTTCAAGCAACTCTCCTGCCTCAGACCCCCAAGTAGGTGGGATTACAGGCATGTGCCCCCATGCACAGCTAATTTTTTTTTTTTTTAAGTAGAGACAGGGTTTCGCCATGTTGGTCAGGCTGGTCTTGAACTCCTGACCTCAGATGATCCACTCACCTCGGCCTCCCAAAGTGCTGGGATTACACGCGTGAGCCACTGCGCCTGACCTCTAAAGGTCACTTTCAAAGCACAGGAATTATAACAAAAATCTACCTTTGCAGAAAAAAAAGTTGAGTTAATAATGTATGAATTATTCTGATAAACAATTATTTCAAACATTTACTTTAGTGATAGAAATCTGGCTATTTTATTGGTAATAAAACTACTAAATAAGACCATGTTTTTCTTACATTTCCATTTTTATGTATATTGGAGGTAAAGATATAGGTTACAGGGGAAATGAACATGTGACATTAAACATGTTGTTGAATTTATCTGATTCTCAAAGGGTAAAGTTGTGACTGTTTTTCATAGAGCTGCAATTAGTGGAATAGGAATTGATATGTAAAAGGCCAAATTCTACAGTTTATTCATCACATAACATTGCCACTATTGCCTACCTATTCTAAGTTGGTTAGGTGAAAGCTAGAAAAATTTCCAAGTCTGCAAGCCAATCAGAGAAATTTTGGTTTGTAAATTACATGGCTATTTTGAAAATATAAAGATAATATAAGCTATAACTAAATTCTTGATTAAATTTCATGGCTATTTTGAAAATATTTGAAAAATTCTTGATTAAATTTCATGGCTATTTTGAAAATATAAAGATAATATAAATGATAACTTTAAATTCTTGATTAAATTTCCTGAGACCTACAAATTATTGAGCATCTACTATAAGCAAAGAAGTACTGTTCTGGGCTATCCTTATGTACCTCACAGTCTAGTTGGATGAAAGAGAATATCAAACACTTTAAAGGGGGTAGCAGTTATTTGAACAGTGAGCCCTCATGTTGGCTATCATGAGAAGAAAGATTAAATAATGATTGTCATAAATGGCACTGTATGTGGATCAGAATTATCTTCATGTTTTCAATGTTGGAAACAGATTATTTGTGTTTTTAAGGTTCTCCTCCTAGAAGTTAGATACTGTCCAGAAATATTCAGCTGATAGATTCAGTGATAAGAGGTTACATTCTGCTTAACATATTTTCAAGTGACATTTAAAATGTCTATCCTGCCAACCTTGCTCAGTATTAGAGTAACTAAAAACTGTTCATATCATAAATGAAAAAAATAACAAAGAGGTTCTTATTTCTACCATTTTAGATGATGCTCAAATGGCCATCTCACACTAGGACACTGTCAAAAAGTACAAATTTTGACAAATAAATCAGAGTAAAAACCCACATTATGACAATAAAACAACATTAGATTTTTTCTTCATTCAACTGTAATTTTGACATCATTGTTTATTTGATTCTTTGCAAACTATGTTAAGATTTATGACTACTAAGCAATTTCACATGGCTCTTGCAACTAATTGAAATTCTGCATTTCTCACAGATGAAATTATCCTCTAAAATTGAACAAATTATAATTACTTTGATTTTGAGATTGAAATTGGGGAGTAGCTAAGTGAATATGAAACCCTAATTTAGTTAATATAGGCAGCTCTCATTCTTGGCCTTCAAATGGTGAATTTTGAGTAAATGGCAATAACTGGCACGTATTAGATTTTGAGATTATTTCCTGGGGAAATATTTTACTACATAGAATAGTTTACTTGTGTCCTACCACTTGTTAACACTGATAAAACTCACAAGTGCTAGGGAATAGTAATTATATTATCTAATGATATTTTTAATCTTACTGCTCACTCCTCCCTCCTCTGCCCCTCCCTATTTTTTAAAAATCTGCTGTTTATCGCTGAGACGGGGTTAGACTAAGAATGACACATCCCAGCTAATGTTCCAGGTTTTTATAACTAAATTGCTCTTGCTTAGATTACCAAGAGGGTTTGGTTGTGGTCAAATCATGTATAGTCAATTCACTTAATATTTTTCTTCCTTGATATAGATTAACTTCTATCTGTTGGAAGCAAAGTAGAAACTTGCCTGTGTTCTCAGCTATTTAGAAACTTCACTAAGAAAGTTTCACAATAGCTTAGTTTTATTTATTTAAATTGTATGTACTATAACATTAAAGTTGAGAAATGTTTTATACTCATGAAATTTCAAGTATGACTTTATGATCTGACAGTAACATAAATAAACACATTTTGAAAAGAACAAAAAATTAAAATGTCTTAATCATAAAGAGATTAAACATATTTTCTTTAAAGTTTCTGATGAGGTATGGCTCCCACATTTCATTAAAAAGGGGGATGGGAAGCAAAGGAGGTTGACAGTTGGTTGATGTGTATGTCTAGCTACTAAATCATTGCATTCATGCTAAGACCTCCCATGTGCTCCCATTAAATCCCATCCAGCTCATGAGGTAATATATGTACTGTAGCCTATGGCTGGGTTATAGCTTTTTTCCTTCCTATTGAATCCGTACAAACTCATAGTCCTCTAGGCTTTCCTTTTAAAGTTTCATATGTAATATGGATAGATTTCAAAAATCAAAATGTTGGGGTAAAAAAAGCTATAGAAAGATATTTACAGTGTGATATAACACTATACACATTTAAATAAAATTATATTTTTAAATACACACAGAACTTATAATAGTGGTCTCGGGGGAAGATGGGACTGAGGTTGGTTGTCAAAGGGAACTTTAACTTCATGTGTAAAATATTTATTCTTTTTAAGGCATGAAATCTCCATTGATTTGGGAAACGTGCAGTGTATATAGTATCCTTTGAACTTCTCTGTAGTCTTTGAAATATGATAGAGTAGTGGCTAAATATACAGAATCTGGAGAGACGCTACGTGGATTTCAATCTGCCACTTACTACATGACCATGAGCAAGTTACCTAACCATCCAGTAGTACCTCATCTTTCTAATCTGCAAAATGGTGTTTATAATAAATAGTACTCACCTCATTGGCTTGTTGTGAGATGTAAATGGGATAATGCACGAAAAGTGCTTAAAACATAGAAAGTGCTTAGAACGGAGCAAGTATTCAAGAAATTATAATGAGTAATTCATTTTATAAATACCTCAAAAATTTTTTGAGAGCAGTGTGTCTTTAATTAAAATAACTTCTCCAAAATAGATGTTACTGAAAACATACAAAAGCAATGTATACATGAAACAATTAAAACATGTTTAATCATTTAATGAAGCTACAGAACTGCAACTTCAGTAAAATGTTTCCTTTTTTTTTCATTCCAGGTATTAGGAGGCCACTTCTTTCCAATTCGCTATCCAGCTTTCCACTTATTCTCTAGGACTATCAGTAATTCAACTGTCTGATCTTTCTCTCTTCTATTTTTACATCTTTCTTTTTAGTTCTGAATCTACGTAGCACAACCCAAATAGTTTTGACAGCAAGTATGCATTTCTTCCTTTAGCGACAGTAGCTTTAGTATTAACTGAAAGGCAGGGTGGATAATGTGACACGCGCTTTACTTTCAGCAGACTTGTTAATATCAGCTCTGAATTTTTCATGACGGCTTCGGTAACCTGTAGCCTGGAGTTGAAGCTCTGGGGGTTTCCACCACAAAGAGGTGGATCAGCTGAGCTCTCACTTCCCATCTGGCACTGGGTGACAGGGACAGTCAGGGGGGCTGCAGGAAACCTGAAGAAGGAGAAAGCTGATGTGGGACACCCATTGTCGTGCATAAAAGGCTAAACATGTGCTGTTGTGTGGATATATCTTTGAGACACTTGTTTATCACTGGCTTCAGAATATACTTAGTCAATGTGTTTAACTTTATAGTCACAAGAACAGCTGCCGCTCGTGTAAGCAATACTCTCATACACAGTGGCATCCTGATTCGCCAAACCAGATTCAGGACCTCTCCTCAGTGACTATATTATGCTGCCTGGCATGCTTCTTATTTACCCACAGAGGCAGGCATACACGTGCAGGCACACACACGGACACACACCGTACAGTTTCGGAACTGTTTGAAATTGTAAACCATTTATGCTACTTCCCAAAGGTAACAAAATGATCCGAAGGTTCTCACAAATGCTGTAATTTATATCTGAAAATCCAAAAGAGAGAGTTGTGGGGATGGGAGACCCAAATATGTTTATATGAGAAAAGTCAGAAATTATGAAATAGTGTTTTTTTTAAAAAAAAAAAAAAAAGAAAAAATGAGCATTTACCTTTTTGAGATCTTATGGTTCTATTACTTTTTACTAAAATGTTTAGTTGCCTTCCTATTTGTGGGAAGTTGAATCACTATATACTTGATTTTATTTTTAATAACTGTAGCAATTGGGAATCGCTCTACACACACCCAAACTACAATTCTTAGAACCAGGAAGGCGTTCTCTTAATTGCACGGTTCTATTGTCTCACCCTTTGTCTCTGTTCTGCCAAGAAAGAAGTTAAGTAAATAATTCTTACTTTGTACTTGAAAAAAATAATTTTGTAGAGTTAGAAAATTACTCCAGCACTGAGTGAAAAAAAAAAACAAAAAACAAAAAAAAAGAGACTATGTATGTTTCTACTATAATGTTTTGTAATTTTCCATCAGTGGAAAGAACTAGATCAATTTATGAAACTAATTCTTACTTTTATTTTCTTCTTGAATTGTCTGTTTTCAATTTGCCACTTAAATATACAGTCCCCTGACTTTGAAATACATTTCGTTGTTGCTTTGGGAGGGGCTGTCAATTTTAAAAGCTCATTAACTAATGTTCGAATTTTTGAAAGATCTACCAGAAGGTTGACTTTCAGTATAAAAATTGTATTAAAACAGTATAACAAGGTATACGTTTACAGCAAAATGATAGTAACCAAACAGTTGTACAGATTTTTTACAGCGCAACAGCTAAAATGTTAAGCAATTAACTTTAACTATTAATACAATCATGAACTCAATAACTCAATACACTTTAGTGATAATCTGACTGACTTGGATGAAACCTATACATAAGAGTGTTCTCATGTTTACTTTGCACAGACCAACCTGTTAATAAGCTTATAAAAGAATTACAGTTGATGATTCAATAATTTGAAATAATTTGAAGAGTTTTCCCATTATTTTACTGCAAAGAAATAATAACTGGTTTAATCATGGCAACCAACCTATATTTTTTGGTATGGCATGTACTCAGCTAGCAAATATCTGTCCCTGAATATTTGCCATATAAAACCCAATAAAGCTCTCCCTGAAATGTGCAGGATATAGAGTCTCTCCATTCTCTGAACCACCACAGCACTTTGTATCTCTCATACACTGGTTATTATTACCTTCTGTATTATGGTTGTTTGGACATAGTCTTCTCTCCAAAAAGGACTTCAGGAACAGGCTTGAGTTTCAAAGTGCAGTCTACCCCTTAATAGTTCTATCATCTTGGAGACGTTTTTCAGATTCTCAGAACTTTAGCTTCCTCATCTGTAAAATGGAGGTGATGACATAATATCTATCACACAGCATTGTCACTGGAAATGAGTGAGATACAGAGCTCAGAGGCTAGGCAAGTGTCTGACATGTACCTGGATCACTAGCATAGCTCCTGTCCCTCCTTCCCCTCATTATAGACTAGAGAATATATTTCTTGTATTCTAGAAGTGAATGTATTTTCTAGAAGAGAATATATTTTCTTGTATTCTAGAAGTGAAAGGACAAAGTATAAAAATTTTATTCTATCTTCAACTTCCAAAATTTTTTTTTGCTTCAAGATAAAAGGGGAACTATTTTATATGAAAATATTCACATGTAGATTTGAGAACACATATAAATTTTTTCTTACGACTTTTCCCAAATTATATTTTATGTAATCACTTAACAATCATTTTTAAAGGGCAGCTATGTGCCAGATGTTATTCTAAATGCTGAGAATATACAAAGAGGAGCAACCATGGAAATTCCATGCCTTCATAATCTTTACCTTTTAGTTAGAGAAGAAACAATTTAAAATTATCTAAGATAATAGCAGTTTTTCGTTAATGCTATGTAAATCAGAATGAGGAGAAAGGCATATAGAATGATCAGGAGAAAAGATTATTATATACAGCATGACCAAGGAAGACTCCGCCCATAGAAGGTGATATTTGAGTGGAGATATAATTGATGGGAAGGAGAAAGCCATGTGAAAGTCTGAGGAAGAAAATTCCAAGCAGAGGAAAGAGCAAGTGTGAAGTCCCTAAGGCAGCTACATCTTCATTGGGCACTGAATGCACCTTATAACTTGTTCTTATGAAAATAAGGTAGCAACTTAGGTCAAATTGGCATCTGTAAACAAACTCTTACATTCTGGTGACCATTACCCAAAAGCAAGTACTAAAAAAATTAAACTTTGAAAAACTTCACGTTATTTAGATACAACTTTCCAAAATCAAATTTCATATTAACTTAGATCTTCATAATATGGCTTTCTGAGAAAATGGAGACTCAAAATTATAGTTTTAGTGCACACAAAAAAGTATATACTCTTGGCTATTATCTCTACCTATTTGTTATCTTTGCTAAATAATAAACCACCCCCAAACTTAGCAATTTAAAACAATCATTTTATTTTGCTCATGATTTTGTGGATCAGAAATTCTGAAGGGTTTGGTTGGTCAGTTCTCACCTGGAGGTCACTCATGTGGTTGCAATCAGATGTAGATAGGGCTGCAGCCATCAAGTCTCACCTTGGCCGTGCATCTAAAATGGCTCACTGCCACCACTGCCACTCAATGCTGGTTGTCAACTGGAAACACCATCAACCAGAATACTTATCCATGGCCTCTTGAGCATTGCCTAGGCCTCCTCATAACATGGAGGCCTAAGGATAAATGGAGTTCGTAAATGGTAGCTCACAGCTCCAAACACAGGTATTCCACTGGTGAAGGTTAAAGCTGCCTTGGAATTCACACAATGCTGCTTCTGCAGCATTGCATTGGTAATAAGCAAGTCTGTAAGGTCAGCATAGATTCACGAGGAAGAAATAAAGTAGCCACTTTGTGACAGGAAGGTTGTAAAAGATATGTAGACACATTTTAAAACTGAGACACTACCCTCTGTGTGATAGCAGTACATAGATTATTTGAGAGACAATATGGAAATTCTAGATCTTTATTATGAGCTCTTTTAATAGAGTATCACTTAAGTCAATGTAGAGCTCAAAGCACCTCAAATACCTTGTAGTGGATGTGGCAGTTTGCATTATTCAAAAATTGCCATAACAATATCTCTACTCTCACATGCTGTTTCAGAATCTTCCCTACATGCTCTTTCAGCCACTTCCCTTCCAAGAGGTAAAATCTCTGTCTCCTAGCCTTGAAATCAGACAGAACTTTGTGATGGTCTTGACAAACAAAATGCAACAGAAGTAGCCTTGCATGACTCCCAAGACTGGTTCCTAAAAGGGGATATGGCTTCCACCTGAGCATCTCCCTTGGGAATGCTCATTTTGAAAAACAGTCACCATGTAGTGAGGAAGCCCAAACTATATGCAGAGGCATGTCAAAATGTTCCAGCCAATGCCCCAGCTAAGGTCTCAGCTGACAGGCAGCATTAGTTGCAAGCCTTCAAGTGACTTCAGCCCCCAGGCTTTATGTCACCCCCAGATGATGCTGAGTGTAGCAGAGACAAGCTATCTCCTGCCAAGCCTTTCTCCAATAAGACTCATGAGCAAATTACTGTTCTTGTTGTTTTAAGTCATTACGTTTTGGAGTGGTTTGTTTTACAGCAAAAGATAACCAGAATAAGTGGCTGTTGTCTAACTTGCTAGGCAGTGTTGCATTTGAAATGAAAAAAGAGATATCTAATTCGCAAATTAATCATTGTCCTCAAGAATAAGGCAGAAAATGCATTTCAGGTATTTCTTGGAATCTATCATAATAAAGGCAGATCAGAATGAATATCAATTCATAGATCCCCAGGAGCATATCAACTATCAAAGAGATCTAGTGTGGTGAATTTAGTAGTTTTAAAGTTCTGTGGCATCAACAACAGCATCTTCGAGCAGATTAATCAGAAACATTATGCTATCCACATGGTTAACTTAAGAGAGATGTCTTTTCTTTGAGGAAGTGTGTGTACAAGATGCAGTTACAGATAACTAATCTATTCATTCACTCAATAAACATTTATCAAGTTTTTATTATGTTCCTGGCACTGTTGTGGGTGCTGCAAATACAGCAGTGATCAAGTCAAACTTTTATCACTTTATGGAGTTTATATTCTTGGAAATGAGTAGAGACAAAGAAACAATGTACAAATACATAAGCAAAATATACAAAATATCAGCTGGTGATAAAAAAAAGAAATACCCGAGGAAGAAGATAGGCAGCAAGGGGAAGGACAGAAGGAGATAACAATCACATATAGTGTGGGTATGGAAAGCCTCATTGAGATGATGAGAGTTAAACAAAACTCTGAAGGCAATGAAAGAACCAGCAAACAAGTTATCTGGGGAAAAGATGTTCCCCAGAACAGAAAGCACAGAGGCTCTGAAGCAGCAGCACAAGCGTATATTCTAATAAAAGCAAGAAGGCCAGGTTGTTGCTGCTTAAGCAAAGGAGACAATCCTGGAGATAATGGAAGTAGAGAAGGAATCAGACTATGAAGGCTTCTAAGCAAAGACAGCAATTTAGAATTTTACTTTGCATGAGAAGTGAATTTTTTGGAGAGGTTTGAGCAAAAGGATGACATAATATAACAGATTTAAAAGGACTATTTTGACTGCCAGAGTGAGAATACAGTATTCTGTATATTACAAAATATACAGCATTAACTAATTAATATTACAGTATTAATTAACAGACATCATTCCTTATTTTAGTGTTATTTTAAGTAACACTAAAAGTAGAATAACCAGGCAAATGAAAATAGTGGCTTGGACAGAAATAGTAACGATAGAGTAGTAAGAAATGATTGAATCAGGATATATTTTGACGTTAGAAAACCAACAGGATTTCCTGATGGATTGGATAGGATATGGCATATGAGAGAAAGAAAAAAGTCAAAGATGACTCAAGGTTTTTTAGGTTGAGCTATTAGAAGAATGAAGGTACCATTTATTTAGATGGTGAGTACAATGGGGGAAGATACTTTGTTGGGTAGATCAAGACTACTGCTGACATGTTAAGTTTGAGATATCTACTAGACATCCAACTAAGCAATGATCATTACAGTCTAGGATTTAGTAGAAACATTATCAATGATAAACTTGAGAGTTTTTCAGTGTCTAGATGGTCCATAAGACTGGAAAATTTCATCAAGGAGTCGTATTTTTTATGGCGACTAACATAAACTCTCATAAAGGGCAGTCTGATGATAGTTCTGACCCATGATTTCATAGATTACGTATATTGGAAAAAATATTTCTTATCCCCATGAAGGATTAAGAGATAATAAAACCGACTTAAGAGTATTGAATTATTCCTTGAATTGGTAATTCCACAGCATAGCATTTTGCTAAATGACATCTGTTTCTCTCTGTCTGAATATATTCACAACTTACTGATGTGGAAACATTAAATTGTTACTTCAGTTCAGTTATTTGAAGAAAATCTTGCTTGAGTATACGGTTTGTTTCTCTGCCTAACTTCCTAATAAAGTGTTTCTCTTGATAAGTGCTGTTATCTACCACAAACGACATGCCCAGACAGAAAGAAAGCAGAAATTGCAGATTATTGAAGTAAGCCAATGGATTTGCTCATTTGGATCTACTTAAATACAGCACATTACAATCAAAATTACCACAGTTTGGCCTGATGCTTAGATCACTTTCAACTTGCACACACAAACGCAAGTGTTGTTAGTCACAATTTCTTTTCTATATTCAACAGAGTGAATTAAACCAGATTACCCAATATAAATAATCTGAGTTACCAACCTACTAAAAATATAAACTTAAAAGTCCCTTTACAGTAGAACTTCAATTTAGAAGTTCTGCATCAGCCAATGTTTACAAAGAGACTGTCAAAGAAGTTTAAGAGATGGAAATGCCAAAAAGATCAGCCTCTTGACTGATTTCCATGCAGTGAATAAAGTGCAAACTGAAGGGTGGTATTTTAAAACTAGCAGCTAAGACATAATTTTTTAAAGAATTTTTGTTGTTAGTATATTTCCCACTATTTTTTTCATCATGTTCAGAAAGTTTTTCAGCATATGTGTTGCTAGATCTCAGGACTAGGGGGCAGGGGAGAAGTGCACATGGACAAATCAAGGTCATCATTAACATTTAACACTCTGAGAGAAAGATTGAGATTCACCTATTCACCCTTCTCTCTCCATTTAGCCCTGGTAGAGCTCAAGAGGGCAATGAATTAAATTTATTCCAGACAGCCTGGGGTTTTAGCTACTGTGAGTGACAGACTAGTGTTGGAAGAAGCTATGAAAGAGTATGCCAATCTGAGGTTACACCCCATCAACACAAGGAAAATGAATGAAAGTTAAACACATAAATTTCAAGCCAGCAAGTTCATGGTAGTGTGACTAAAAAGTTGAAGGTTAAAATATTAATTTGTATACGCTTATCTGAAAGTTTCAAACTTATGAACTCACGTAAAAATTTGACATTTTGCTGTACCAAATTTATAAGGAATGCTTTGGTGAAAGCCAGTATGCATCTATGTTTCTTTTGTCATGCATAAAACACAAAGCTATGGTACAATTCTGTTTAATTAGGGCATGGCTTTGTACAAAGGATGCCACAGCATTATAATAAAAGCCACCAGATGTCACTGTTACAGATTATGTTTAAGTATATGCTAATCTGAAAATATGTGAGCTTTTCATCAGTCAGTTTAAAGCAATTTGGGGTTATAATTTTGCCAGCATGGAAATAGTGTGATTGGGCTTTATTAATTTGTAGAAATTATTTCCCCCAAGGGTCTTAGCTTCTCTATAATTATTTTGATTACTTTTACAGTGGCTCTAAATTTAATTAGGGAATAGGAAACATTTTCTCAACAGGAAGGTTTATTACACATAAGTGAGTTGCTATCAGAAGTTTTGTTTTGAAAGGCTTTGTATACAAATAGGACAAGTTCTTACTCCTTTAGAAAGGTGTAAAGGTGGATTGGTGCAAAGGTGCACAAATAATTCTCCAGTCCTGTGATTTTCTTTTTCTTTTTTTTTTTTTTTGAGACAGAGTCTCGCTGTGTCGCCCAGGCTGGAGTGCAGGCGCGATCTCCGCTCACTGCAAGCTCCACCTTCCGGGTTCATGCCATTCTCCTGCCTCAGCCTCCCGAGTAGCTGGGACTACAGTCGCCTGCCACCACGCCCACCCAGTCCTGTGATTTTCTTATTTCAACAGGATCAAGTATTTGGTAGAGGGGGCTGAGCTTAGTGATCTTTCTGCCTTTGCCTCTATTTTGAAACCTAGCTCTTCCTCGCAACAAGAAGTGGGAAAGATGACTGGTTTGGCACGTAGTTGAGTGTATGTTCCACATCCCACAAAACTCATTGTTACACAGGAGATCTGAGATGAATTAATAAAATTTGAGCAAAATTTTTTCTTCTTTTTTTTTTGAGATGGAGTGTCACTCTGTAGCCCAGGCTGGAGTGCAGTGGCACGATCCCGGCTCACTGCAACCTCCACCTCCCAGGTCCCTGTTCAAGCAATTCTCCTGCTTCAGCCTCCCGAGTAGCTGAGATTGCAAGCACGCTCCACCATGCCCAGCTAATTTTTTGTATTTTTAGTAGAGACGGGGTTTCACCATGTTGACCAGGCTGGTCTTGAACTCCTGACCTCGTGATCTGCCCGCCTCAGCCTCCCAAAGTGCTGGGATTACAGGCGTGAGCCACAACGCCCCGCCTAAAATTTGAGCAAAATTTTATCTATTCTATGTATCTTATATATAAGCTATGTGTTTCTTTATGTAGTAGCCTCACGCAGACCACATTTCTATTTGGTCTAAGTGAAACAAAAGATTTAATGATGAGAACTTCTGTCTAGGAAGCAGATTAATGAGAGAGATTTTGGAGCATGCTAGGGTTTGGGACATCTGGCAATTTACACCCTTTAGGGGAGAATTTACACCATCTACAAATAGAGCCTTATCTAATGATGTGACTGTGTTGTGATACATGCTGAACCCAGGTTGACTGATTGAAATAAAGATCTTGCAGGACTTCAAATGCAGTACTATTTTTAGGAGCTGATTTTTTTAAAAGAAGAGACCATACAGGTAGATGGTAAGGGATTTCATGACTTTATAGGTACAATTTTAATCCTACTGAATTTATGTTGGTATATTGCCATAGATCAGCAAAATTTATAAAGAAAAGGAAAGAAAAACTGCAGGAAAGTTTTGAGAGGTGAGAACGTCCCTATCTGACATAGAAACAAGTAGTGACAGTCACAAAACCTGTCTGGTGTATTTACGCCATTGTGGAATGTTGTTAACATATGGAGAGCTTGGCCCTTTTGCTGTCAGCCCAGGGCAAGGGATGAACCATCCAAGTAAAATCAAGTTTCTTCTTCAATACATACAAAATATTTTCCCAATGAGATGCCTAATAGTCTAGGCAAAAAGCTGTTGGATGACTAGGCTGACATTGTTAAATATAATTTTTTATAAGTTTTAACAGTAGTAAAAAAAACAGGGGTAGGTTGACATATGATTATCTTAGAACTGTTAACATGTGGGATGTCAGTAAAAATCTCCCATGCTAGCCTTTTCTATTTAAAGATAAGGAAGGCAGTCAAGAGTGGAAAGAATCAATCACCCGAGCTTCTCATCTTTTGCTTTTCTGCAAAGACTTTCAGTTCCAAGCCTGTTATGCTTAAACTTCCCAAACAATGTTTAAAAAATTCAGTACTCAGGAACTGGACTAGCTTCAAAATATGGGCCTATTTGGAAACGTTTAATGCTTATATCTACTTCCTGGGGCCTCAAGTCTTTTCACACTGGGAGGGAGAGGAAGGAAGAGTAGTTCTGTTCAACCTGATGAAGAAAAAAAATCTCCAGTCTCTGCTTGCGTTTCCCATTGTCTTTTTTGTTGTTGCTTCTGTTTTGTGCAGGGGCTAGTCTCAACAATAGTAATTGAGACAAATTAGGAAGGTTTGTCAGAACAGAGCACCTTACATGCTTAGAAATTAAGCTAAAAGTCTTCCCAGATTAACATGTGCTTTGCTCTTACAAGATAAGGCTACATGCCGAGAGAGAAAAGAGAGTGAAGTAACTTTATCACTTTATAGCCAACTTCTTTCCATTTTTGTATGGCCAAGAAATAGTGTGGAGATAGGGCTCCAAATTCTAGTTGATAGCTTGCTTGATACAAAGCGCGAAGTCAAATGAGTGCCTAATCATGAAATCATTCTTATTTTATCTTCGTAGTTCCTCTTAGCTGTCTTTGCTGTCTTTCCATTATTCTCTAGGTCATAATATGAGCCCTGATTACCTCAAAGACCATCAGCAGAGCCCTATTCTCCACCTCCACATCTGCTTATATCTTTTAAACTCATATCTACCTGTGAGTTTTACATATATATAAACAAAGAATTTTTTTTTGCAAAGAAAACCTTAAATATTTCATCCAAGGATGACAATGAATATTGATGTTATTTTGCTGTACATATTTTCATGTATATAACATTGATGTGAATTCTCTTAATTAGTGGAGTTAGGTTTTTCCACATATTACATTTGTAATGGCATTTAAGCAAGTGTAAGATTTAGAAAATTTTATTTATCACATAATTGACAATTATCATCCTTTACTTATTTTCATGTAAGCTCATGATTACATCACAACTGTCCTGAAATATCTTACAGTAAAAGTATCCCTTGCCTAAGTTCTTCATTGTAAATATCTAGTTTCTTTTCAACACACTCTGTTGTCCATTTTGTGAACCAGTTTTTGCTCATAAGTCATGTAAGCTGCTGTGGGAAACTGCTTTTCTTGCCCCATTGTTTGTTTCTAACCTCTCAATTTCACTTTGAGGAATGACTTAAACTATAGCGGTGCTAGAAATTCTAAATAGAAGGGACTATTCCATAGCAATCTGGTTGGGAGTTTGTTGCTATCTATGCCGTTGTCTAACGAATTATCTAATGAGTTATCTCATTAGATAATGAGATATTTAAAAAGAAGCCTTCTTTTTTAAAGCTTCTTATTAAAAAAAGAAGCCTGTGCCTGCACTTTCCAAGATGCAGCCTGCTTGCAAATTTACCAGATGAATAAAAGGACATCCAGCAAGAAAGGAAAGTCAAAACGAATATACTGAAAATCACTAGTGCTCAAGTTCCAAACTGTTGCAATAAATTTAAGGCAACTGCTAACTACCTAAGAAAAACAAAATTTCAGGATTTACAATGAAGGAGAAGAAGCTAGATCTAAATCCTGATTTTTGACCTTTGAGATTTACCTTTTCCTTGGGAATTCCTAACTAATTTAACCTGCTCCCATGATGATACCCACTAGCAGAGGTAGGAGGCCACGAGTTCTCATCTACCCTTTAATTCCTCACAACACAACTGATCCAAGGCTGGAGCGTTCAAATATGAAATTACTCAAGGCTAGAAAAATCTTTAATGTGAGATTAAATGACATAATGCAAAGTGATCTTCAAAATCTAAATTATCTAAATCCAGTTTCAAGGTTTCGTGAGCTCCTCTGTCTAATACACTAGCCATTAGCCACAAGTGACTATTAAGCACTTGAGATATGCCTAGTCCAAATTGAAATGTGCTGAAAGTATAAAGTGCACACTGGATTTCAAAGACTTAGTACAAAAAAGAATGTAAGATCTCATTAAAATTTTTATACTGAATACATATTGAAATGATAACATTTTAGACATATTCAGTTAAATACAATACAAAATGAAAATTATGTTTTCTGTTTTTTAGTTCATTTTAAAGTGGTTACCAGAAAAATTTAAATTACATATATGATTTTTACTATATTTCTATTGGAAAGTGCTCTAAAGCAATGCTTCAGTAATGTTCTTGCCTTTTCCTCAGCCTGTCCCCCTCACAGAAACTTTTAGAAATGTATTGGCTTAGGTTGAAGATTCTGGACTTTAGCAGACCTGAATTTACATTCCAGTTCTCCACTTAATAGCTGAGTGACTTTGGACATATTACTTAAACTTTATGCCTCAATTTCCCCAGCTATACAATAGAGATAATAATATATTGCCCACCTACATCATATGGTTACTGTGAAGATTAAATTAAAACTTTAAATTTCTTATTTTCTTCAAACATAAGAATTACTCAGTTATAATTATGTTCTTCCTAATGTACATTCCTGCTATCCAGGGACTCTTCTTAATGTTCCTAGATTCATCATGTCTAGACCTAAGAGAGTAAAACCTCAAGAACACTCAATATTATTCCCTTCCCTGTGTAAATAAAGCATGTCTTATTTTTACTGGATGGCTGATATAGTTTGGATCTGTGTCCCTACCCAAATCTCAACTCGAATTGTAATCTCCATTTTAGAGGTGGAGCCTTAGGGAGAAGACTGGATCATGGATGCCGATTTCCCCCTTTGCACTGTATCACAATAGTGAGTGAATTCTCATGAAATCTGGTTCTTTAAAAGTGCTATAGCTTCTCCCCCACCCCTCTTCCTCCTGCTTCAGCCATGTGAAGTGCTCATTCCCACTTTGCCTTCCACCGTGATTGAAAGTTCCCTGAGGCCACCCAGAAGCCGAGCAGAAGCAGCTATGCTTCTCATATAGCCTGCAGAAACATAAGCCAGTTAAACCTCTTTTCTTTATAAATTACCTGGTCTCAGATATTTATTTACAGCAGTGAGAACAGACTAATACAATGGCTGACACACAGGATAACAACTTTTCAAAATAGGTCAAGTGTAATCATCTGGATGTAGCCTACTTACAAGACATAGCTAGGTGAACAATGTTCAAATTAGAAATATACATGTAAATATAGGACAGTTGGTTTATTACATAAATTTAACAACATAAATCATATAATATTGAAGAAGAAATCTGACATAAAATATCATCAACTAATGTGACTAAATATTTCACTGAATAAACTGCCTTGCTTTGTTTTTTAATGGAATTGTCTAATATAATCCAGTATTCAAAATTAGAATCGGCAGAAACAATGTTTATAATATAAAATATTACTTTACTCATATAAACAAAACTATGGTGGCTCTGCATTTGGAACACTGCTTGGAATTTGTTTGCCAAACCTAAAGCATACATAATAAAATGAGGGATTATTAAGCTCATAGCAAATAAAATAATCAAGAAGAACAAAATGTTTCTGAATAATTACAAAAAGAGAAAAGCCCAAGCATGGGGAAAAGGAAAACTCAACATAGTTATCACCTCTAAGGGTGATAATTAAGGACTGAAGGCACAGGTTCGATTATGACGAAGGACATCATCTTATTTACTAAAGTCTTTAATTCTAAAACTAGTAGGCAATTCTAGAAATTTGAAAGAGGCAACTTAATGTGTATTAAATACTCTGGGTACTTAACTTGATACATCATCCCAAGAAATAATATAGAAAATGGTTTAATATGTAGGGGTTTAAACTAACTGATGGATGCTGAAGCTAAAACAGTATATTTTTAAACGAAAGTAGAGATGCTCTAGAAATTATGTCATGAGGGCTGCTATACCCTTCATCTTAAACATGCTTTTGTGCCATTATTAGTGTTACAAAGAGTAATCCTGTCTTGGGAAACAGGCAGAAAGTTCTTAGTTGACTGTATAGAAGAGACAGAAGGCAGGTATTTAGAACTTAAGTTAAACTTTACAGACACGATCACTTGGCTGCAGATATGAAGAAAAAATGTCGTTCAGCAACAGACTGGGGTCGGCACAGGCTGTGGCAAAGGCCACCAGGTGGGGGGTCTTAGGTGGCGCAACACACTTTTCCCTGTAGGCAGGTTGAGCCCAGCAGCACTACATCCAGGAGAAGGCTACTTAGAATCCAAGTCAGAGAGCCAGAGGTGATTGGAGAGGAGCATCGTAACAACAAGCCTGGTGGTCAGACACAGGATTCCAGTTTCTTAGTGGTATGGAAGACAAAAGACTATTAAGAATTAGGAAAAGCCTCAGTCTTAAGTGGATTGCAGCTATAGGCTAGTGGTTCTCAGCTGGGAGTGATTTTGCCCCATCCCCAACCCTCTCCCCGCAGAGACATTAGGAGATGTATGAAGATATTTTTATTGTCACAGTTGTGGGTGGTGAGTGCTTCTAGCATCCAGTGGGTAAAGGCCAGGGATGCAAAATATCCTACAACACACTTGGCAACCCCTTCACAACAAATGGTTATCTGGCCCAAAATCACAATAGGACTGATACTCTAAGTAGATTTCCAAGATGAAACTTGAACAGGCCAGGCGTGGTGGCTCACGCCTGTAATCCCAGCACTTTGGGAGGCCGAGGTGGGTGGATCACCGGAGGTCAGGAGTTCAAGACCAGCCTGGACAACATGGTGAAACCCCATCTCTACTGAAAATACAAAAATTAGCCAGGCATGGTGGCTTGTGCCTGTAATCCCAGCTACTTGGAAGGCTGAGGCAGGAGAATCACTTGAACCCAGGAAGCAGAGGTTGCAGTGAACTGAGATGGCGCCACTGCACTCCACAGCCTAGGAGACAGGGCAAGACCTGTCTCAAAACAAAAACAAACAAAAAGAAACTTGAACAGAGAATAGCACTGAAGTCCAAAATAGATTATAAGGTGGGAACCAGGTGTCAGCATGAAGTAAACTCAAAAGAGATCAGGCCCAGCCTCGCAACAGGTATGAGCTGACACTACATTCCCATGTATTGGGCCAGAACTGCTATGAGGCATTGTGTTACAGGTGAAGAAAACAAATCTACATTCAACTCTAGGTCTCCCAACTACTAGCTCTGTGGCCCAAAACAAGTTATATAACCTTGACTTTCTTGTCAGTAAAATCCACATAGTAATACCAGATCATAGGGATACTGTAAAGATCACCAAGGTAATGTATCTAAAATGCCTGCCAGGGTACATAGAACATCATAATACTGGAACAGCAACAAAGTTGCTGCACCTAACACATAACATACGAATTATCTATGCCCTTGGCAAATCAACAAAATTCCCTACGTCTAAATCTAATGAACATTTAAAAATACTCAACCAACTTGCCCTCTCAGTAACACTGGACGCTATCTACCACTTTGCTTTTGAAACTCTGCTGCTGGCTTCCATAATACTAAACTTTTAAGAGTTTTCTTTCTAGTTCTCTGACTGTTCTTAAAAGTCTTAGGTAACTCTGTATTTATACATGGTTTATACGTTGTTGTAGTTCAGGGCCTTTTCTTCTCCCCACTCTGCATACTCTTCCTAAGCAATCTCCTGTACTCATTCTCATTGCTACATTTACCACTGATATCTCTAGTCCAAGTATTTCTTGTATGTTCCAGAAGCACTTCAAGCTCACTATTTCCCAACCAACATAAATTCAACTTCTCTACTGTGTTCCCTGGTTTTCTCTTCCCACATTTCTTGCCACACTGTATTGTAACTGCTGTTCCCTTATCTGTTTTCCCAACTCGATGCAAGTAAGTTCTGTGGGGGCAGGAGTAGTGCCTATCTTGTTGACACATAACCCTACTGCCCAGCACATAAATGCATGAATATAAAGTTAAAATCAACTTCCTTCTCAGTGACTCCATTCCTATCTAATTGTGGGGCACATGGAGCCCAGACAACTGTCTAGGAAGTAGAGCTACATCTATAGAAAAATTTCTGCCTTTCAGATTAATAATTCTTTTTTTTTTTTTGAGACAGTTTCGCTCTTGTTGCCCAGGCTAGAGTGCAATGGCACGATCTCAGCTCACCACAACCTCTGCCTCCTGGGTTCAAGCGATTCTCCTGCCTCAGCCTACCAAGTAGCTGGGATTACAGGCATGTGCCACCACGTCCAGCTAATTTTGTATTTTTAGTAGAGACAGGGTTTCTCCAATTTGGTCAGGCTGGTCTCAAACTCCCAACCTCAGGTGATCTGCCCGCCTCGGCCTCCCAAAGTGCTGGGATTACAGACATGAGCCACTGCGTCCGGCCCATAATTCTAAACACTACAGAGAGTTGGAAAGATGGTTCTTCAAACTCACCCTGATTAAAAAGAAAAATACATGTTTTCAAGTGTTTGGATCTACAATAACACCCTTATTCAGCCTGGTTGTCTTAAATGCTTGGCCCAGTACTGGGCATGTAGTAAGCACTCAACAGTTGACATTTGTTTAAATAAATGACTTAAAATTTGAAAATATTCAACTTTTTTTCATAAAAATTTAGAGATGTTTCTTATTTTTCTATATTCACAAAGCTACAATGTATAGAAGACATGTTTTCTCATCAATTTTATATGGCATTACTAAAGCTCTCAGGTACTTTCACAGCATATTTACTTGAAACATTATAGGGATGTCAATAATATATGTAAATTTAAGCCATTTAATTTTAAATTTATTGCATTCAATTTGTAGAAAAAGATTGCTATGCATTATCAAATTTTTTTAATCTTGAGGTCAGTAAATATAACTGTACATCATAAATTTGCCAACAATGAACAACTATTGATCTACATATACACAGAGGAGATTTCTGAGCCTTTGTCATATCGGCAAAATGTGTATCCTTCTATAAAAGAAATGTTATAATAAAGTAGTAATATGTACATAAGAGTTACTTCCACATTTAAAACAGCAGTTTGAACCTTTATAAAAGAAAGTTTTTTTTAAAAAATCATAAGTCATTTGCATAGCATTTTATTTTACAAAACACTCTCACATTTATTGCATCATGTTAGACATTTAATACAGACATAATTCCTTATAACCAAAATTGAACAATTATATTATTGAAAACACATTTTCTTTTTGTTTTTAAGGAGAAGTCTAGGAGTTGGGTGAAGCTAAATGAGATGTGTTGTGAAATAACACAAATATTTCAAAGAAATATGTAACTAAAACTGATAAGATTAAAATCATTTTCCATCATGCTGTTTCATATGCCATATGTTAAAGAGTTCCCTTTATGGAAACACTTAGGTCTGAGAGAAGTATTTATCTTGTTACAACCCTCTGAACATTTTTATTTAACAAACAAATAAAAAGATACCTGATGCTTGAATTAAAGGTCAATGAAACAGTAAAGACCCATGGGTCAAGCACAAAGAAGCCACAGTGAAGTTGAACATCTCTGGTCTCAGAGTTTAACTCGCTGTACCTAGCCATAGTTAGCATAGGCTTTCTACACAGTTGGTAGCAATCAGATACATATTTAATGTGGTTTCATTATATCTTATAAATGCTGGCATAGAATAATCTCCCCAGGGTATTCAGTGAATAATAGAAAAGAGAAAATGATGAGCACATTTAGCACATGCACCCACAACCTCACGATAAAAGGCAGCATTCCCCCCATACAGCACCTGTTGTCATAGCTGGTTTAATTACTTTTCATTGTAGTCAGCTGCCTGAAATATTTATCATGGAGCCTATAATTTTCCAAATCCAAGACTGACAACTACTCGAGTGACTATAGGAACTGAAATTTTACTAACCCTTCTTACTTCTGTGCTTTATTTGCAACATCAAAGGTGCTAAACAAAATATCTTTCAGGGAAGCTTCATTTGGTTAAGTGAATTGGTGCATTAAAAGATTAAAAGACGTTCACACTACATTGAAAAGGCAATGTGTCACATCAAATTATGGCTGAAATAGGGATAGAAATAATTTAATGATGAAATATTAAAGCACTCAATGTGCTAAAATAAAAGATACAAATAAATTCAAAGGTTTTTATACAGAGGTGCCAATAAAGAACACTTTCAGTCAACATTCTAGAACTTACTCACCCAACCAGTTTAATACAAATTACGTATTTGTATTAAATACGTAATATTGGGTGAGTTTGAAGAACCATTCTTTCCAACTCTCTATAGCTGATTTTTACACCTCTTTCTGCAGTGAATTATTATTATAAATCTTATGCTTTGGCTATCTTCTTCTTCTTGATATTTTAAATTTATTTGTTTACTTATGTATTTATTTACAGTATTTTAATTGACAAATAACTAGGCTATGTTCTTTTGGTAGTGAAATATATTGTGTTTTAGGATAAAATTTTGCTATTTCTGTGAATGGAGGTCCAAATGAATTTTTAACATCTTATTTATTTAATAAAAATGTATTTAAATATTTGCACATTACATATTATTATATTGTGCTGTCAAAATGCCACACAAACATTAACTTATTTAATCTTTACAATAATCCTATAAAATGACAATTATTATTTTCTCTGTTTTACAATTGAAGAAATTGAGGTAGAGATTGAGTAATTTCCTCATAGTTAATAACACTAGTTAGTGGCAGACCTGGGATTCACACTCAGGTAATTTAACTCCAGAATCTGTTTTCTTAACCTCTATTCAGTACACTAAAGCCAATTAATTTTATAGAAAGGTTCTTATTAATAGAAAAATAGTTTCATATATACCTCATTGACTCCATTTGCAGGTAGATCTGTTCAAATTATTAAGATAGATTATTGCAATTTAGAGTCAAAATATATTTTATATTGCAACCCAGTAAATACTTATATCCACACACCGACGCTCACAAACAGTCAACACAAAAATTCACAAAATAAGACTACCCTTACTGCATTGTCTATATTCAAGTATATTCTATTATATTGTATTTCATTTTTTAAATGCTGCTTATGACCAAGATATTTGCTTTCACAATGTACTAACACAGTGGTTCTCATACCTGGCTAGCCATTGAAATCAAATAGGAAGATTTTAAAACTAAGGAATCTTTGAGCTCCACTGCTAATACTTAAATTAGAATCTCTGGAGAATAACATTTTAAAAGCTATCCAGGTGATACCAATAAGCCTTATAGTTAAGAATCTACACTCTTGAGTCAATATGTTTAGTGCGTAAGACACATTGGAGTAGATGAAACTGACAAGATGCATTTTCATCATCAGTTAAATACGGGACTTCTGAGTGACAGGACTATTGGATTATTTTACATTAGCATATCAGTTTTCTATGTTTTAAATGACTATGGAATTCTTGAAGATGCCTTAAAATATTTTTTTCATTGGTAGCCTAATAGTCCTTTTTTAATATTGTTTATAATGGTGACTTGCTTAGCATAACCTTTCTTCATTAACATCTTAAAGATATTTAAACCCAGGACCACCTGACTATTACCAATTAGTGGATCCTGAATCAACAAATTCATATTTATTTTCTACTTTATTTTTATTTCCAACACTTATTTTAAGTTCAGGAGTACACGTGCCAGATGTACAGATTTGTCATATAGGTAAGTATATGCCATGGTGGTTTGCTGCACAGATCATCCCATCACCTAGGTATTAAGCCCAGCATCCATTAGCTATTCTTCCTGATTCTCTCCCTCCTCCCAACCCCCACACTCTGACAGGCCCATGTACGTTGTTCCCTACATCCCATGTGTCCATGTGTTCCCATCAGTCAGCTCCCACTTCTAAGTGAGAACATGCAGTATTTGGTTTTCTGTTCCTGTGTTAGTGTGTGAGGATAATGGCCTCCAGCTCCATCCATGTCCTTGCAAACAGACATGATCTTGTTCCTTTTTATGGCCGCACAGTATTCCATGGTGTATCTATATCACATTTTCTTCAACCAGTCTATCACTGATGGGCATTTAGGCTGATTCCATGTCTTTGCTATTGTGAATAGTGCTGTAGTGAACAGACACATGCATGTATCTTTATAATAGAATGATTTATATTCCTTTGGGTATATTCCCAGCAACGGGATTGCTGTGTCAAATGGTATTTCTGCCTCTAGGTCTTTAAGGGATGGCCACACTATCTTCCACAATGGTTGAACAATTTACACTCCCACCAACAGTATAAAAGCATCCCTTTTTCTCCCCAAACTCACCAGCATCTGTTGTTTTCTGACTTTTTAATAATAGCCATCCTGATTGATGTGAGATGGTATCTCATTGTGGTTTTGATTTGCATTTCTGTAATGATCAGTGATGCTGAGGTTTTTTTCATATGTTTGTTGGGTGCATGTTTGTCTTCTTTTGAGAAGGGTCTGTTCATGTCTTTTGCCCACTTTTTAATGGGGTTGGTTTTTTTCTTATAAATATGTTTAAGTTTCTTGTAGACTCCGGATATTTGACTTTTGTCAGGTGAATAGATTGCAAAAATTTTCTCCCATTCTGTAGGTTGTCTGTTCACACTGTTGATAGTTTCTTTTGCTGTGCAGAAGCTCTTCAGTTTAATTAGATCCCATTTGTCAATTTTTGCTTTTGTTGCAATTGCTTTTGGAATCTTTGTCATGAAATATTTTCCCATGTTTATGTCCTGAATGGTATTGCCTAGGTTTTCTTCTAAGGTTTGTATAGCTTTGGGTTTTACATTTAAGTTTTTAATCCATCTTGAGTTGATTTTTGTACATGGTGTAAGGAAGGGATCCAGTTTTAATTTTCTGCACATGGCTAGCCAGTTCTCCCAGCACCATTTGTTAAATGGGGAATCATTTCCCCATTGTTTGTTTTTGTCAGATTTGCTGAAAATCAGATAGTTGTTGTAGGTGTGTGGACTTATTCCAGGTTCTCTATTATGTTCCATTGGTCTATGTGTCTGTTCTTTTACTAGTACCATTTTGTTTTGGATACTGTAGACTTGTAAAATAGTTTAAAGTCAGATAACATGATGCCTCTAGCTTTGTTCTTTTTGCTTAGGATTGCCTTGGCTATTCAGGCTCTTTTTCATTCCATATGAACTTTAAAATAGTTTTTTTCTAATTCTGTAAGGATTCTCAATGGTAGTTTAATGAGAATAGCATTGAATCTATAAATTGCTTTGGGCAGTATGGCCATCTTAATGATAGTGATTCTTCCCATCCATGAACATGGAGTGTTTTTTCATTTGTTTGTGTCATCTCTGATTTCTTTGAGCAGTGGTTTGTAGTTCTCCTTGAAGAGGTCTTTCACTTCCCTTGTTCATTGTATTTCTTCATATTTTATTCTTTTTGTGGCAATTGTGAATGGGAATTCATTCATAATTTGGCTCTTTGCTTGCCTGTTGTTGATGTATAGGAATGCAAGTGATTTTTGCACACTGATTTTGTATCCTAAGACTTTGCTGAAGTTACTTATCAGTGTAAGAAGTTTTTGGGTTTTCTAGATATAGAATCATGTCATTTGTCAAGATAGCTTGACCTCCTCTCTTCCTATTTGAATATGCTTTATTTCTTTCACTTGCCTGATTGCCCTGGCTAGAACTTCTAATGCTATGTTAAATAGGATTGGTGAAAGAAGACCTAGTTAATTCTATACCTGTATTTTCCTCCTTTTATTTTCATTCTTTCTCCTCCAAATATTCTGATTGTCTACAAGAAAAAAAGTTAACACAGTCATAATATGGTTTGGATTTGTGTCCCCACCCAAATCTCAAGTCAAATGGTAATCCCCAATATTGGAGGAGGGACCTGCTGGGAGGTGATTGGATCATGGGGCCAGATTTCCCCCTTGCTGTTCTCATGATAGTGAGTGAGTTCTCATTAGATCTGGTTGTTTAAAAGTGTTTAGCACCTCCCTCTTTCCTCTATTCCTCCTGCTGTGGACATGTAAGATGTGCCTGCTTCCACTTCTGCCATGATTAAACATTTCCTAAGTCTTCTCCAGCCATGCTTTCTGTACAGCCTGTGGAACGATGAGCCAATTAAACTTCTTTTCTTTATAAATTAGCCAGTTTCAGGTATTTCTTTATGGTAGTGCAAGAACAGACTAATACACTCATGCATTCCTAATGACAGGGATACATTCTGAGAAATGTGTTGGGTGATTATGTCATTGTACAAACATCATAGACTATACTTATGCAAACCTAGATGGTATAGCCTATTACACATCTATACTGTATGGTTGATCCTATTACTCCTAGGCCGCAAACCTGCACAGCATGTTGCTGTACTGAATCTGTAGGCAACTGTAATACAATCAAAAGATACAGTAAAAATATGGTATTATAGTCTTACAGGAATGCCATTGTATATTCAGTCCATCACTGACTGAAACATAATTGTGCAGTATATGGCTGCAGTACAAGTGAATTTAACATTTGGAGTTTGAGCAACTAACTGCCTTTTTGAAAGAGTAAAGCAGCTGTTGAATTTGATGTATGAAAACTGGTTCTGACAAGATAGGACCAGGGTCCACTGCTGACCATTGAAAGACAATGTGACTTAAATGAGGGTCATCTCCTATAGCATGCTTAAAATGAAGAAAACAACTAACTAGATGCATGTAGAAGCTTGTGGAAATGAAACAGATCAAAACGAAGTGTGAGTCAGGTGTTTGTCTTGGCAGATACAGGTCCCAGATGTGTTAATATAATATAATTTTATTTATTTTTAAATTTCCTATCATTGATTCTTTTTTATTGTTGTGATTTTATGGTTTTCAACCTAAACTGGCAATACTTTAATTTCTATGGTGAAAAACAGTGACATCTTTCAGAAGGGTATACATATATATATAATTTATATATATTTTTATATATAATATATATTTATATAATTTATATATATTTTATATATATTTATATAATTTATATATATAATTTATATATTTATATAATTTATATATATAATTTATATATTTATATAATTTATATATAATTTATATATATTTATATAATTTATATATAATTTATATATATTTATATAAATTATATATAATTTATATATATTTATATAAATTATATATAATTTATATATATTTATATAATTTATATATATAATTTATATATAATTATATAATTTATATATATAATTTATATATAATTTATATATATAATTTATATATAATTTACATATATTTATATACTTTATTTCTATATAATTTTTATATATTATATATATTATTTCTATATAATTTTTATATTTATATACAAATTATATATATTTAGATATTATTTATATATAATTTATATATATTTAGATATTATTTATATATATAATTTATATATATTTAGACATTATTTATATATAATTTATATATATTTAGATATTATTTATATATATTTAGATATTATTTATATATAATTTATATATATATTTATATATTATTTATATATAATTTATATATATTTATATATTATTTATATATTTTTTTAGATATAATTTATATATGTATTTATATATAATTTATATATATTTATATACAATTTATATATATTTATATATAATTTATATATAATTTATATACATTTATATATAATTTATATATATTTTATATATATTATATATAAAATATATATATATAATATATATATAAATATATATATTTATGTATAAATTATATTTTTTATATAAATTATATATATAATTTATATACTTTATATATAATTATATATTATTATATACAATTATATATAATAATATATAAATATATAACTACCATTATTTATATATAATATATATTTTATATATATTGCTACCCGTATATAATTGACACTACAAAGAACACATACATATCCCCCAGATATGACTGTGTTTTTTGTAGTGTCAGTTATATTGCTCTGAACAGGAAAGTGAGAACCAACTTTTTTCCTGAATAACAAGTTTGAACCACCTCTCAAACTTGAATATACTTGGAGAAAGGAAAAGAAAAAAGAAAGCCCAGATGAGCTAGGGTGTTTGGTTTTTTATGCTTGCCAGGTTTGTGAAATATGGTGAAGTTCAATAAAGTCAATAGAGTTTATATTAAAGTAGCAAGAAGCTACATGTTGCCCTTTTGTTTACATCACACATTTACACTATCCCACAATTCTACTCCCTAATCACAGAGCAGCTCCAAGGAAAATCAGAGAAGTGTGAGACCTCTAGGTGTTCTTTATCCCCTCTAGAACAGCTGTGAACGCTTGGCAAGAAACCAAGAAATCTGGGCTTTCTCCCTACCAGGTCCCTGTTTTCATGTGTGACTATGAGCACCCCTGATCACTGTCCTTCAGACGCTCTATCCATGCGTATGTTTGGGGGATTTTCATTGCTGAAGCAAATTTCTGCCTTTACCTCACTTTTGATGATCCACTTGCAAACCTAGAACATCTGGTACGTGATGCTCCATTCTGAAAAACAAGAATAGGAGCACACCGGAGAACAAACTGTAAAAATGAGGTTGGCCTTACTGTTTTGACAGATGATATAATAAACATAATATATACGTAGGAGGGTAATACATCTTTTTGGTAGCATTTTATATCAGAAATACTGTAACTGCAAATTGACAATTAGGTTTATTCTGTTTCCCCCACCTGGTAGTGGTTTCAGTTATTTTATTTTGGTGTGGTTTGGGATTTAACTAGAAATTAAATGACATTAAAGAAGGCAACTTGAAATATCATAATCTAAGACAGAGTTCCTCCACACTTGACATTTTGGACTGTATAATTCTTTGTGGTAGGATGTTTAGCAGCATTTTTGTACTTTACCTGCTAGATACCGGTAGTATCCTCAAGAGTCATGACAATCAAAAAATGTCTCCAGACATTTCCCTATGTCCCCTGAGGATAAAAATCACACCAGTTGAAAACCACTGATCTAAGGCATAGAGAAAGCATATAGTGTTAAAGAATAAGTATAATCACTTTCTTTTCATGTTGCTACTGAAAATCATTTACGAAAGTAACTCAGCATGTGCAGTATACAGTTCCTCTTATTTTGTATATACAGTATCACCATTAAAAATGAAGTTGAACCATTCTCTCTCTCTGTCAATATGAGCTGCTTGAATTACATTCCTCTTCTCCTGAAAGAGAGGAGGCATTTTTTATTTCACTTTGCACAGGTTGCAGCTGAGCAGCCTAAGTTGGAGCACAGAATATGACTGTCATTGTTGATGAGAGTAAAGATGAGTTTGGCAAATTCAGAATAAAATAGAATAGTCTTGATATAGTTCGGCTATATACCCACCCAAATCTCATCTTGAATTGTAGCTCCCATAAACTCCATGTGTTGCGGGAGGGACACAGTGGGAGGTAATTGAATCATGAGGCGGTTTTTTTTCATCCTGTTCTCGTGACAGTGAATAAGTCCCACAAGACCTGATGGTTTTATAAAGGCCTGCATATGCTCTCTTGCCTGCCGCCATGTTAAGATGTGCCTTTACTCCTCCTTCGCCTTCCACCACGATTGAGAGGCCTCCCCAGCCATATGGAACTGTGAATCCATTAAACTTCTTTTTCTTTATAAATTACTCAGTCTTAGATATTTCTTGATAGCAGTATGAAAATGGACTAATAAAAGTCTAGATGATTAAAAATCATTAATATTATTATGCCATTTATCCAGGTCTTACAAATTTAGAGTCAGTTGTGAATAGTCTGAGAAGAGGTAGGTATCAACAAAAATACACTGTGGCTTAATTTTCATGTAATTATTATTTTGGGTTTCTGTAAAGGTGGGAGTTTCACTCTGGCTTTGCTCTAAATGAAGTATTGCGTTACTAGGGTTACTCTAGCTAATTTAACAAATAATTTCCTAAATCTACAATAACTAAAACACAATAAAATTTACATTTTGCGCAGATAAAATCTGAAGTGAATATTCCTAATTGATGAGTGATCTTCATGTGTTATTTTAGTTCCTTCCACCATGTAGCTCTGCCATATTTAATATACGCTTCTAAGGTCACCATGGTGTTTTGTCTCAAGTGAACAGAAGAAAGAACATGGAAAATCTCACGGCTCATTTTTTATGGGCCAGCCTTATAAAATGAAGGAATGGTGCTTGAAGACTTAGCTAAGTTTCCAGTTTAAGGAACATACCTTGTGGGATTTGGGCTCTGTCCTCCAGGATGCCCGTATGCACTGAACCAGTGGCTGATAAATGGTGTTGTGTCCCCAAGAGTTAGAATACACAAATGTGGATACCAAGATATAGAATTAGGAGCGGTCTCTCCTGCCATGGCTACCAATAATCTGATTGCAGAATTTGATCTTTCTATCCCTGACCCTTGGCTCTGTCCCATTTAGAGGTCGTGGTTCCCACGAGGGGAATTCTTCCACAACAGGACATAGTAAGATCTTACTTTCTCTGGACACTTTGGGCTCCTCAGGCCAGTAAACCAACAGGCCAAGGCTGGAGTAACATACCTTGATTCTCATGAGGAACCAAGAGGATTTACCACGTTACCTGTTGAGATTTTTATGCTCAAAGACTGCTGCAAGTGGGCAATAGCAGACCCCTCCTGCCAGAAAATCAGCAAGTAGAGACTGGAGTAACGAATCTTGATTGCCAGGAGGAATCCTGTGAAGGTTCTGTGGGATCTCTTGATATTCCCATGACCACATAACAATAAGTGGGCAATAGCAGAATCCTTGGTCCTCAAGGAAAGGTAAGCTAAAAGCTCACACCACTTGAGAATGGAGAGCTTGGTTATTCCACTGCAAGCAATCCAGCTGCTGAAGTGCTGTCTGAGAAAGAGAGCAATCTAGAATGGGTGGTGGAAGAAGATACTAGATAATAATTTTAATTCTGGGACAAACTGCAAGAGATGAACTGGAGGTTGGTTTGCTATTATTCTGAAACTGGCCATCAACTTAAAGAATTAGACTTATATTTTTCCTCTCAGGAGAGATGGACTACACCAGTTCAGTTTAATAACTACCCCAGATTCATATATTTGCCTCGTTTACTTGTCAGAATGGCCGTAGCGGTGGCTTGTGTGTCACGGAGCCCATTTGCTGCTGTTGCTATTGCCACTGCTTCAGATTAAGATACAGGGCCTCTAACCAAGAGAAACAACCATTGCTGTGTGACCAGGCCTGAGGAGCCTCTAGCTTCCCTAGAGAGTGCTGAGGCAGAGTGATGTAACCAGAAGGACAGGGCAGTTAATGTCCCATGGGGAGTAATTGCCTAGTGGGAAATAGGGGATAGGAATGAGTTCTTCCTCTCTTTGGACTGAGTGTTCAGACTTACAATAGTTTTATGCAGCCTCCCAGATGGCATTCAGTGGGATAAAGCAACCACTGGGTTTATTAAGAAGTTGTAGCAACCAGGCATGGTGGCTCATGCCTATAATTTCAGCACTTTGAGAGGCCAAGGTGGGAGGATCACTTGAGCCCAGGAGTTTGAGACTAGCCTGGGCAACACAGCAAGACCCCATCTTTAAAAAGAAAATTAAATAAGAATTTCTTTAAAAATAAGTTGTAGCATGCAGTTTCCTTTTCTTTTTTCCTCTTTTTCTTTCCTTTTCTCTTTTCTGGCTTTTTACCCCTGTCCTTTTATTTCCTATTTCTTCCACTCCTCTTTCCTTTCATTTTTCTTTTCTTTTCTCTTCCTTTTCTTTCTCTTCATTTCCTGAACAATTCAATCCAAAATCCAAGAACTGTGGCTGAGCAAAATATGCACCCACCTTAGGGGAGGTAGGGACAGAGGTTGAGGAGAAGGAAGGGATTTGTGGTGGCCTCAACGGAGTGCTGGAGCCAAACGAAGTGGGGGGGCATCCATGAGGGGGCGAGGGGGTGGGGGGAAAGCAGCAACAACATGAGATTGGTTACACTCAGGGAGACTGATCAAATAAATATATAAAAGATAATAGGAGCAGATTTCTCACTGTTAGAGGTGGGAGTTACAAAAAGAGAAAGAGAGAAAACTAGATTGAACCCTGTGGTGTTAGATTGAAATGGGAAATATAGGGCTGAAATCATGGTCCTGAAGCTATATAGATAGAAAGAAGTACAGATTTGAACTTGTGGGTATATGTGTATGTGTGTGTGTGTGTGTGTGTGTGTGTGTGTGTGTGTGTGTGTGCGCTCTAGCTCTGGGCACTGAGAGAGTCTAAGAGCTACAACTCCACAAAAGCAATGCACATACTTAGTAGTGCCCAGATACTGGTTTTTAAATATTATTCTCCACTAAAAGGAGCCAGGTCTCTTTGGAAGAATGGCTGATTCCAAGGCTGGTGCAGAGAAAATACAAAATGAACCTAGAACATCTTGTTTGCTAAAATTGGTGACATGTTACCAAGACTCGCAAGCCAGCTCAAAGGCACATAACACTGGCCAAGTCTGGCACAATTTTATCAGCAAAATAATTAAAGTAATGAATTATAACCCACTGAATAAAACAAATTTGTGAGCCCCAAATGATATAATATATACATGAAAAAATTTAAAATTTCATAGTAACAGAGTATTTACATTATCTCAAAGTAACCACAAAATATTTTAGAAATTACATAGTGTAAAAGTGTAACTTTACGGTGTAGAAGCCTGATGAGCACCACCTTAATCAACTGATCAAACGTAACCTCACCCATTATGGAACAAATCAAAATTGTTCGCCACTTGATAAGATGCAATGGGAAGAACACAGTACTGCTTCTGTGATATTTCTGTCAAAGATGCATAACCTGAATGTAGTAATGATGAAACATCAGACACAGATTAAGGAATATTCTATGAAATAACTAGTCTGTAATCTTCAAAAGTGTCATAGCCATGAAAATCAAGGAAAGACTGAGACTTCAGACTGACAGAATAAAAGGACATGACAACTAAAAGCAATATGAAGCCAGTTGCGATAGCACATGCCTGTAGTTCCCAGCTACTTGGAGGCTGAGGCAGGAGGATTGCTTGAGCCCAGGAGTTCAAGACCAGTCTGGACAACATACTGAGACTCCCATATCTAAAAAAAAAAAAAAAAAAAAAAAACAAAAAGCAAACAAACAAACAAACAAAAAAGGCAATATGACATAATGGAATGGATCCTTCTGCTACAAAGGATATTATTGGTACAACTGGAAAAATTGAATACAGTCTCAAGATTAGATGGCAGTAATGTATCTGTAATGAATTTTCTTGATTTTGATGGTTATATTATGGTTATGTAGCAGACTGTCCTTGTTTGTTGGAAATGTACATGAAAGCATTCAAGAGTAATGGAGCATTATATTGCAAATTTACTCTTAGAAAATTCAGGAAAAAAAAATCCTTGTTCTGAGCTTGCAGTTTTTCTTTAAGTTTGAAACCGATTAAGAATTAAGAAGAAGCAAAAGAGCAGAAGCACCAGAAGGAGCAGCTGTGCCAGAATGATAATAACTCCCTTTGCATTTACTTCCCCTTCCTCTCCAGTTCACTCCTGTTCCCTTTTCCTGCTTTGTTCAGGCTGTTTATGTTTTTTTTAAAAAAACTCTATTTTAAGTTCAGGGCTACACATGCAGGTTTGCTATATAGGTAAATTGCATGTTGCGGGAGTTTGGTGTACTGATTATTTGGTCACCCAGATAATAAGCAGAGTACCTAATAGGTAGATTTTTGATCCTACTATCCTTCACCCTCAAGTAGGCACTGGTGTCTATTGTACTCTTCTTTGTGTCCATATGTATCCAAAGCTTAACTCCCCACTTAAAGTGAGGACATACGGTATTTGGTTTTCTGTTCCCATGTTTGTTTGCTTAGGATAATGACCTCCAGCTCCATCCATGTTGCTGCAAAAGACATGGTCTCATTCTTTTTTATGGCTGCACAGTATTCCATTGTGAATATGTACCATATTTTTTTAATCCAGTCTACTGTTGATGGACATTTAGGTTGATTCCATTTCTTTGTTATTGTGAATTGTGCTACAATGAACATATGTTTGCATGTGTCTTTTTGGTAGAATTGTTTCTATTTCTTTGAATATATACCCAAGAATAAGGTTGCTGTGTCAAATGGTATTTCTGTTTTAAGTTCTCTGAGAAATCACCAAACTGCTTTCCACAATGGCTTAACTAGTTTACATTCCCACCAGAAGTGTATAAGCATTCTCCTTTCTCTACAACCTTGCCAGCATCTGTTATTTTTTTACTTTTTAATAATAGTCAGGTTCTGTTTTCTAAGGAATATTTTCCAAGTTACTGAGCAACTTATAGAATCTACATTGACTACCAGACTCACGAAATGTGAACAAATATAATAGGATGTCCAATTACAAGTCTCTATACTTACATATTTGTACGAAAATAGAAATTGAAAAGCAATATCTCATCCCTGGGGAATTGCAGGCAGCAGTGTCACCATACAGAAAAATTGAAAAATGTAGCAATGGTGATTCTTCTCACTTTCTCCATTTAACTCTCCTGCTTCACCTGTGAAGAAGACAAGGGTTTTAGAGAACGACAATGAATTATTACTAATCATATTCCCCTCCCCCATTTTAGCTGCTATTCCAAATGTAAGCTCTTTAATTGAGCACATAAGCATATCTTTTGGCACCTGGTAGGCAACTAATAATTCACTATTAATCAGAAAATACTACCTTTTTTCATTATCCAGTGAGCAGAGAAAACCAGAAGCAATTTGCTTTCACCTGACATCAGTGGTAGTACATTTTAATCACCTTATTCCTGACTTTATGAATTCTCAAGATTCTTGTAAAAAAGAGAACTTGATCATCTGATCATACCATTGAACATTACTGAAGCGCCATATAATGATGCCCATTGAACATTACTGAAGCGCCATATAATGATGCCATATTGATATGCCATGGCATTGAAAATGCCAGGTAGGTCAAAGGAGCTTGCAACCTCTACCTTGGTCTACAGGAAGCCAGCCATCATCCAACTACCCTAAAACTGCCCTGCTGTGAGAAAGCACAAGCTAACTAAAGGAAAGTCTATGTGAAGGGTGGCATGACCATCTATCTCCTCATATTCCATCAATGCCAACCTAGACACAAAACATGTAAAAAAAAAAATAAAAAAGAAGAAGCAGCAGCAGCTATCTTGGACATCAAACCAAATCAACATCTAGCTGCACCCACATGAGAAACCCCAAGCAAGAACCTTTCAGTTGGCTCCAGTCAACCTAATTGTGAAAGCAAAAAATACTGTTTAAAAGCATAAATTTTATGGTTTTATGTGCTATCAGAGAGCGGGAACACTTGATAAAACACACACACCAGAAAGTGGTAAGGAAACCCCATAAGAGTTCAGAAATAAATTCACACATCTATAGTCAATTGATTTCAACAATGGTGTCAAGACCATGCAATGGGGAAACTATGGTCTTTTCAACAAATAATGCTAGAACAACAAGACAGCCATATGCAAAAGAATAAAACTGGACCCTTGCCTCACACCAAGTACAAAAATTAACTAACATAAACCAAAGACCTAAATTCAAGAGTTAAAACTACAAAACTCTTAGAAGAAAAGATAGGAATAAATTATAACCTTGGATTTGGCAAAGTATTCTTAGATATGACACCAAAAGTACAAGCAACAAAGAAAAATAAATAAACTCAGCATCATCAAAAGTAAAACCTTTTGTATTTTAAAGGACACTATCAAGAAAGTGAAAAGACAAATCATAGAGTGGGAAATGGTTGCCTGGCAAGGACCCCTAGGATTGGTGGAAAAGTATAGTACAAGAGCTGATGTACTGACATGGAACAAGTTCCAACATTTTTGTTGTTCTTGTTTAAAACAAGGGTGAGAAAACTTTCTGTAAGATGTCAGAGAGTAAATACTTAAGCTTTCTGGTTCCTGATATAATGATCTCACGGCAACTACTGGACTCTGACACAGCCGCAAAAAAGCCAGCCCTAGGAAACACATAAATGACTGAGCATGAATATGTTTAAAGAAAAACATTTTTATTTACAGACACTAAAATTTAAGTTTCAAATAATCTTCATGTGTTAGGAAAGATTACTTTTACTTCTATCTTTTTAAAGACAAAATTATAAAAATTATTCTGTACTCATGGGCCATACAAAAGTAGGCAGCAGGCCAGATTTGGTCATGGGCTGGGTCTTAACAACTCCTAGTTTAGGGTAACCCCAAGAGCTGAAATGAATAAATTATAGAATTTGAGTGGCTTACCTCAATGAATCTATTTTTCATTCCTACAACAATTCCTGTGTGTAGTCTTAATCAACAGATGGTTTTCTACCACACAATGATTCAGAGACTCAGATCCTTCCAGCTTGTAACTCCACCATGCCCTAGGGTAGAAGTTCTTTACATCCAATTAGCCAATGAGTACAAAGAAAAGGTGAATCTGCTTCTTAAAAATTCAAGCTTAGAAGTTACCCTGATCAATTCTGCTCACATTCCCTCCTGAGAAGTGCTCACGTGTAAATCGAAGAGGGGGCTATCCTTGGCTGGATAACAACTTACCATGTGAAAGACTATGCTTGCCTAATGCCCTGGGGCTCTACAATCAGCAGGTGGCTAAGTCAGCCAGGTTTCTGTCCTTCCCTTCAAGGTGGTAAGATCCCCCAGGGTGTAGTTACAGCAGGCCTTTGGTGAGACCCAGTATTATGCTGGCTTCAGGTCTGACCCAGAACAGTTATAGAGGTGGTGGCCACAGGGGTTCTCACTCCACCCCCAGCTTCAGGTGGCTCAGAACAGAGAGAGAAAGACTCTGGGAGAAAGCAAGGGAAAAGAACAAGTCTCTGCCTGGTAATCCGGAAAATTCTCCTGGAACCTGTTGGAGACCATCAAGGTGGTACTTCTATGAGTCTGCAGGACCCACAGCATTACTGGGCTTAGGGTATCCCCTAAAGTAAATACAGCTTAGATCACACCACTCAAGTCCTTTTGGATATCTGGAAAGCTTTCCCAAGAAGGACAGGTACAAACAAGCCCAGACTGAGAAGATTACATTAAATACCTAACTCTTCAATACCCAGACCAGATGAACATCTACAAGTATGAAGACAATCCAGGAAAACGACCCCACCAAATGAACTAAATAAGGCACCAGAGACCAATCCTGAAGAAACAGAGATATGTGACCTTTCAGACAGAGTATTCAAAACAGCTGTGTTAAGGAAACTCAAAGAAATTCAAGAGAACACAGAGAAGAAATTCAGAATTCTATCAGATAAATTTAACAAAGATATTGAAATAATTAAAAGGAATCAAGCAGAAATTCTGGAGCTGAAAAATGCAACTGGCATACTGAAGAATTTATCAGACTCTTAATAGCAGAATTGGTAAAGCAGAAAAAAGAATTAGTGAGTTCAAAGACAACTTATTTGAAAATACACAGTCAGAAAAGACAAAATAAAAAAGAATAAAAAGACAATGAAGCATGCCTACAAGACCTAGAAAATAGTCTCAAAAGGACAAATCTAAGAGTTACTGGCCTTAAAGAGGAGGCAGAGAAAGAGATAGGGGTAGAAGTTTTATTCAAAGAGATAATAACAGAGAACTTCACAAACGTAAAGAAAGATATCAATATCCAAGTACAAGAAAGTTATAGAATGCCAGTCAAATTTACCCCAAAAAAGACTACCTCAAGGCATTATAATAATCATACTCCCAAAGATTAAGGATAAAGAAAGTATCCTAAAATCAGCAAAAGAAAAGAAATAAATACCATACAATGGAGCTCCAATACATCTGGCAGCAGACTTTTTAGTGGAAACTTTACAGGCCAAGAGAAAGTGGCATGACATATTTAAAATGCTGAAGGAAAAAATATTTACCATAGAATAGTATATCCAGTGAAAATGTCCTTCAAACAAAAAGGAGAAATAAAGACTTTCCAAGATGAACTAAAGCTGAGGGACTTCACCAACACCAGACCTACCCTACAAGAAATGGTAAAGACAGCACTTCAGTCAGAAAGAAAATGATATTAATAAGCAATAAGTAATCACCTGAAGGTACAAAACTCACTGGTAATAGTACACAGAAAACCACAGAATATTACAACATGGAACTGTGGTGTGTAAACTACTCTTATCCTAAGTAGAAAGACTAAATGATGACCCAATCAAAACCACTAACTACAACAATTTTTTTAAAAAAATATACTTTAAGTTCTGGGATACATGTGCAGAATGTACAGGTTTGTTACATAGGTGGACATGTGCCATGGTGGTTTGCTGCACCCATCAACCCGTCATCTACACTAAGTATTTCTCCTAATGCTATCCCTCCCATTGCCCCCATCCACCGACAGACCCCAGTATGTGATGTTCCCCTCCCTGTGCCCATATGTTCTCATTGTTCAACTCCCACTTATGAGTGAGAACACACAGTGTTTGGTTTTCTATTCCTGTGTTAGTTTGCTGAGAATTATGGTTTCCAGCTTCACCTATATCCCTGCAAAGGACATGAACTCATTCTTTTTCATGGCTGCATAGTATTCCATGGTGTATATGTGCCACATATTCTTTATCCAGTCTAACATCGATGGGCATTTGGGTTGGTTCCAAGTCTTTGCTATTGTGAATAGTGCTGCAATAAACATATGTGTGCATGTGTCTTCATAGTAGAATGATTTATGATCCTTTGGGTATATATCCAGTAATGGGATTGCTGGGTCAAATGGTATTTCTGGTTCTGTATCCTTGAGGAATCGCCACACCGTCTTCCACAATGGTTGAACAAATTTACACTCCCACCAACAGTGTAAAAGAGTTCCTATTTCTCCACATCCTCTCCAGCATCTGTTGTTTCCTGACTTTCCTGTAAATGTGTTTATGTTCTTTGTAGATTCTGGACATTAGCCCTTTGTCAGATGGATAGATTGCAAAAATTTTCTACCATTCTTTAGGTTTCCTGTTTACTCTGATGATAGTTTTGTTTGTTTGTTTGTTTGTTTTTGCTATGCAGAAGCTCGTATTTTAATTAGATCCCATTTGTCAATTTTGGCTTTTGTTGCCATTGCTTTTGGTGTTTTAGTCATGAAGTCTTTGCCGATGCCTATGTCCTGAATGGTATTGCCTAGGTTTTCTTCTAGGGTTTTTATGGTGTTAGGTCTTATATTTAAATCTTTAATCAATCTTGAGTTGATTTATATAAGGAGTAAGGAAGGAGTCCAGTTTCAGTTTTCTGCATATGGCTACCCAATTTTCCCAACATCATTTTTAAATAGGGAATCCTTTCCCCATTGCTTGTTTTTGTCAAGTTTGTCAAAGGTCAAATGGTTGTAGATGTGTGGTGTTATTTCTGAGGGCTCTGTTCTGTTCTATTGGTCTATGTATCTGTTTTGGTACCAGTACCATGGTGTTTTGGTTACTGTAGCCTTGTAGTGTAGTTTGAAGTCAGGTAGCATGATGCCTCCAGCTTTGTTCTTTTGGCTTAGGACTATCTTGGCGATAAGGGCTCTTTTTTTGGTTTCAAATGAAATTTAAAGTAGTTTTTTCTAATTCTATGAAGAAAATCAATGGTAGCTTCATGGGAATAGCATTGAATCTATAAATTACTTTGGGTAGTATGGCCATTTTCATGATACTGATTCTTCCTATCCACGAGCATGGAATATTTTTCCATTTTTTTGTGTCCTCTCTTATTTTCTTGAGCAGTGGTTTGTAGTTCTCCTTGAAGAGGTCCTTCACATCCCTTGTAAGTTGTATTCCTAGGTATTTTATTCTCTTTGTAGCAATTGTGAATGGGAGTTTGCTCATTATTTGGCTATTATTAGTTTATAGGAATGCCTATGATTTTTGCACAGTGATTTTGTGTCCTGAGACTTTGCTGAAGTTGCTTATCAGCTTAAGCAGATTTTGGGCTGAGACAAGGGGGCTTTCTGAATATACAATCATGTCATCTGCAAACAGAGTCAATTTGATTTCCTCTCTTGCTATTTGAATACACTTTATTGCTTTCTCTTGCCTGATTGCCGTGAACAGAACTTCCAATACTACGTTGAATAACAGTGGTGAGAGAGGGCATTCTTCTCTTGTTCTGGTTTTCAAAGGGAATACTTCCAGCTTTTACCCATTCAGTATGATATTTGCTGTGGGTTTGTCATAAATAGCTCTTATTATTTTGAGATATGTTCCATCAATACCTAGTTGAGTGAGTGTTTTTAGCATGAAGAGGTGTTGAATTTTATCGAAGGACTTTTCTGCATCTATTACAATAATCATGTGGTTTTTGTCATTGGTTCTGTTTATGTGATGGATTACTTTTACTGATTTGCGTATGTTGAACCAGCCTTGCATCCCAGGGGATAAAGCCAAGTTAATCGTGGTGGATAACTTTTTAATGTGCTGCTGGATTCGGTTTGCCGGTATTTTATTGTGGATTTTCGCATTAATGTTCATCAGGGATATTGGTCAAAATTTTCCTTTTTTGTTTTTGTCTCTGCCAGGTTTTGGTATTAGGCCTCATAAAATGAGTTCCGGAGGAGTCCTTTTTTTTCTATTGTTTAGAATAGTTTCAGAAGGAATGGTAACAGCTCCTCTTTGTACCTCTCGTAGAATTTAGCTGTGAATCTGTCTGGTCCTGGGCTTTTTTTGATTGATAGGCTATTAATTACTGCCTCAATTTTAGAGCTTGTTATTGGTCTATTCAGGGATTCGACAACTTCCTGGTTAGTCTTGGGAGGGTGTATGTGTCCACGAATTTATCCATTTCTTCTAGATTTTCTAGTTTATTTGTGTAGAGGTGTTTATAGTATTCTCCGATGGTAGTTTGTATTTCTGTGGGATCAGTGGTGATCTCCTCTCTATCATTTTTTATTGTATCTATTTCATTCTTCTCTCTTTTCTTCTTTATTCGTTCAGATAGTGGTCTATTTTGTTAATCTTTTCAAAAAACCAACTCCTGGATTCATTGACTTTTTGAAGGGTTTTTTGTGTCTCTATCTCCTTCAGTTCTGCTCTGATCTTAGTTATTTCTTGTCTTCTGCTAGCTTTTGAATTTGTTTGCTCTTGCTTCTCTAGTTCTTTTAATTGTGATGTAAGGGTGTCAATTTTAGATCTTTCCTGCTTTCTCCTGTGGGCATGTAGTGCTATAAATTTCCCTCTAAACACTGCTTTAGCTGTGTCCCAGAGATTCTGGTACATTGTGTCTTCGTTCTCATTGGTTTCAAAGAACTTATTTATTTCTGCCTTAATTTCACTATTTACCCAGTAGTCATTCAGGAGCAGGTTGTTCAGTTTCCATGTAGTTGTGCAGTTTTGAGTGAGTTTCTTAATCCTGAGTTCTAATTTGATTGCACTGTGGTCTGAGAGGCTGTTTGTTATGATTTTCATTCTTTTGCATTTGCTGAAGAGTGTTTTACTTCCAATTATGTGATCAATTTTAGGATAAATGTGATGTGGTGTTGAGAAGAATGTATATTCTGTTGGGGGTGAAGAATTCTGGAGATGTCTACTAGGTCCACTTGGTCCAGAGCTGAGTTCAAGTCCTGAATATCCTTGTTAATTTTCTGTCTCATTGATTTACCTAATATTGACAGTGGGGATGTTAAAGTCTCCCACTATTATTGGGTGGGAGTCTAAGTCTCTTTCTAGGTCTCTAAGAACTTGCTTTATGAATCTGGGTGGTCCTGTATTGGGTGCATGTATATTTAGGATAGTTATCTCTTCTTGTTGCATTGATCCCTTTACCATTATGATTACATTTGCTTGGTAAATATTCCTCCATCCCTTTATTTTGAGCCTATGTGTGTCTTTGCACATGAGATGCGTCTCCTGAATATAGCACACTGATGGGTCTTGATGCTTTATCCAATTTGCCAGTCTGTGCCTTTTAACTGGGGCATTTCACCCATTTACATTTAAGGCTAATATTGTTATGTGTGAATTTGATCCTGTCATTATGATGCTAGGTGGTTATTTTGCCCATTAGTTGATGCAGTTTCTTCATAGTTTCTATGATTTTTACATTTTGGTTTGTTTTGCAGTGGCTGGTACCAATTTCTCCTTTCCATATTTAGTGCTTCCTTCAGGAGCCCTTGTAAGGCAGGCCTGGTGGTGACAAAATCCCTCAGCATGTGCTTGTCTGTAAAGGACTTTATTTCTCCTTCACTTATGGAGCTTAGTTTGGCTGGATATGAAATTCTGGGTTGAAAATTTTTTTCTTTAAGAATGTTGAATATTGGCCCCCACTCTCTTCTGGCTTGTAGGGTTTCTGCAGAGAGGTCCACTGTTAGTCTAATGGGCGTCCCTTTGTGGGTAACCTGACATTTCTCTCTGGCTGCCCTTAACATTTTTTCCTTCATTTCAACCTTGGTGAATCTGACAATTATGTGTCTTGGGGTTGCTCTTCTCAACAAGTATCTTTGTGGTGTTCTCTATATTTTCTGAATTTGAATGTTGGCCTGTCTTGCTAGGTTGGGTAAGTATTCCTGGATAATATCCTGAAGTGTGCTTTCCTACTTGGTTCCATTCTCCCTGCCACTTTCAGGAACACCAATCAAATGTAGGTTTGGTCTTTTCACATAGTCTCATATTTCTAGGAGGCTTCATTCATTCCTTTTTATTTATTTTTTCTCTAATCTTGTCTTCATGCTTTAATTCATTAAGTTGATCTTCAATCTCTGATATCCTTTCTTCCACTCAATCAATTTGGCTGTTGATACTTGTGTATACTTTACGAAGTTCTTGTGCTGTCTTTTTCAGCTCTATCAGGTCATTTATGTTCTTCTCTAAACTAGATATTCTGGTTAGCAATCCCTCTAACCTTTTATCAAGTTTCTTAGCTTCTTTGCATTGGGTTAGAACATACTCCTTTAGCTCAAAGGAGCTTGTTACTACCCACCTGCTGAAGCCTACTTCTATCAATTAATCAAACTCATTCTCTGCCCAACTTTTTTCCCTTGCTGGCGAGGATTTGTGATCCTTTGGAGGAGAGGCATCCTGGTTTTTGGAATATTCTGCCTTTTTGCGCTGGTATTTCCTCATCTTCTTGGATTTATCTACCTTTGACTGTTGCTGTTGGTGCCCTTCGGATGGAGTTTTTGCATGGTCGTATTTTTATTGATGTTGATGTTATTGCTTAATGTTTGTTACTTTTCCTTCTAACAGGCCCCTCTTCTGCAGGTCTGCTGGAGTTTGCTAGGGGTCCACTACAGACCCTGTTTGCCTGGATATCACCAGCAGAGGCTGCAGAACAACAAAGATTGCTGCCTGCTCCTTCCTCTGGAAGCTTCATCCCAGAGGGGCACCTGCCAGATGCCAGCCAGAGCTCTCTTGTATGAGGTATCTGTCATCCCTGCTGGGAGGTGTCTCCCAGTCAGGAGGCATGGGGGTCAGGGACCCACTTGAGGAGGCAGTCTGTCCCTTTGCAGAGCTCAAGCACTGTGCTGGGAGATCCGCTGTCTTATTCAGAGCTGGCAGGCAGGAACAATTAAGTCTGCTGAAGCTGCACCCACAGCCACCTGCTCCCCCAGGTGCTCTGTCAAAGGGAGATGGGAGTTTTATCTGTAAGCCCCTTACTGGGGCTGCTGCCTTACTTTCAGAGATGCCCTGCAAGAGAGGAGGAATCTAGAGAGGCAGTCCGGCTACAGTGTCTTTGCGGTGCTGTTGTGGGCTCCGCCCAGTCTAAGCTTCCTGGTGGCTTTGTTTACACTGTGAGGGGAAAACTGCCTACTCAAGTCCCAGTAATGGTGGATGCCCCTCCCCCCACCAAGTGTCCCAGGTCGACTTCAGACTGCTGTGCTGGCAGTGAGAATTTCAAACCAGTGGATCTTAGCTTGCTGGGCTCTGTAGGGGTGGGATCTGCTGAGCAAGACCACTTGGCTCCCTGGCTTCAGCCCCCTTTCCAGGGGGAGTGAATGGTTCTTTCTTGCTGGCATTCCAGGTGTCACTGGGGTATAAAAAAAACTCCTGCAGCTAGCTCAGTGTCTGACCAAATGACTGCCCAGTTTTGTGCTTGAAATCCAGGGCCCTTGTGGTGTAGGCACCCAAGGGAATCTCCTGGTCTTTGGGTTGTGATGACCATGGGAAAAGCATAGTATCTGGGCTGGATAGCACTGTCCCTCATGCCACAGTCTCTCATGGCTTCCCTTGGCTAGGGGAGAGAGTTCCCTGACCCCTTGCACATCCCAAGTGAGGTGACGTCCTACCCTGATTCTGCTCACCCTTCAATGACTGCACCCACTGTCTAACCAGTCCCAATGAGATGAGCTGGGTACCTCAGTTGGAAATCCAGAATCACCTGCCTTCTGCATTGGTCTCATTGTGATCTGCAGACTGGAGGTGTTTCTATTTGGCCATCTTGCCTGGGAATACAACAACAACTTTTCAAGACACAGAGAGTACAATAAGATATAAATATATAAATATAAACAACACAAAGTTCAAAAAAATGGGGAGGTGAAGTTAAGGCATAGATCAGGGGTAATCCATCTTTTGACTTCCCTGGGCCACATTCGAAGAAATTTGTGTATTGGGTCATACATAAAAATGCATTAACACTAACAATAGCTGATAAGAAAAAAAAATCACAAAAAAAACCCTCATATCATGTTAAGAAAGTTTACAAATTTGTGTTGGGCCACAGTTCAAAGCCATCCTGGGCCATATGCAACCTGCAGGCCACAGGTTGGACAAGCTTGGCGTAGAATTTTTATTAGTTTTTTTTTTGCTTGTTTGTTTGCTTGTTTATGCAAACAGTGTTAAGTTGTTATCAGCTTAAAATGATGGGTTATAATACAGTATTTTCAAGAATCATGATAATTTCTAACCAAAAAATCATGCAATGGATACACAAAAAATAAAAAGAAAGAAACTAAATCATATCACCAGAGAAAATCATCTTCATTTAAAGAAAGACAGGAAAGAAAAAAAGAAGGAAGAGAAGGTCACAAAGAACCAGAAAACAAATAGCAAAATAGGAAAAGTAAGTCTTTACTTATTAGTAATCACATTGAATGTAAACAGACTAAATTCTCCAATCAAAAGACATAAGGTGGCTGTATGGATAAAAAACAAGGTCCATTGATTTGTTGCCTACAAGAAACACACTTCACCTATAAAGACACATGTAGACTGAACATAAAGGGATGGGTAAATATAGTCCATGCTGATGGAAACCAAAAAAGAGCAGAAGTCACTATACTTATATTAGAAAAATGAGATTTTGAGACAAAAACTATAAGAAGAGGCAAACATGTTCACTATAATAATGATAAAGGGGTCAATCAGCAAGACAATATAACGACTGTAAATGTATATGCACCCAACACTGGAGCACTCAGATATATAAAGGAAATATTATATAACTAGGAGAAAGAGATAGACTACAATACAATAATAGCTGGAGAGTTCAACACCTGACTTTCAGCATCAGACAGGTCTCCTAGAGAGAAAATCAACAAAGAAACATCAGACTTCATCTGAACTATAGACCAAATGGATCTAATAAATATTTACAGAACATTTTATCCAATGGCTGCAGAATACACGTTTTTTTCCTCAGCACATGGGTCATTTCCAAGAATAGACCATATGTTAGGTAACAAAACACATCTTAAAACATTCAAAAAAATTGAAATAATATCAAGGATCATCTCTGACCACAATGGAATAAAACTAGAAATCAATAAAAGGATGAATCTTGGAAACTATACAAATACATGGAAATTGAACAATATGCTCCTGAATGACCAGTGGGTCAATGAAGAAAGTAAGAAGGAAATTGAAAAACTTTATATATAGGAAACTTTATATATAGGAAATTGAAAAACTTCTTGAAACAAGTGATAATGGAAACACAACATGCCAAAACCTATGGGATACAGCAAAATCAGTACTAAAAGGGAATTTTATAGCTATAAGTGCCTACATCAAAAAAGAAGAAAAACTTCAAATAAACAATCTAATGATGCATCTTAAAGTACTAGAAAATCAAGAGCAAACCCAACCCCAAATTAGAATAAAAGAAATAATAAAGATCAGAGCAGAAATAAATAAAATGGAAATAAAGAAAACAATACAAAAGATCAATAAAACAAAAAGTTCGTTTTTGAAAAGTTAAACAAAATTGACAAACCATTATTCAGACCAACTAAGAAAAAAGAGAGAAGATCCAAATAAATAAAATCAGAGATGAAAAAGGAGACATTACAATACATACTACAGAAATTTAAAGTATCTTTAATGGCTACTATGAGCAACTATATAGCAATAAATTGGAAAATCTAGAAGAAGTGAATAAATTTCTAAACACATACAATCAAGATTCAGTCAGGAAGAAATCCAAAATCTGAGCAGACCCATAACAAGTAACAAGCTCGAAGCCATAATAAAAAGTCTTCCAGTAAAGAAAAGTCAAGGACCTAATGGCTTTGCTGCTGAATTCTACCAAACATTTAAAGAAGAACTAATACAATCCTACTTAAACAATTCTAAAAAATAGAGGAGGATGGAATACTTCCAAACTTATTCTATGAGACCGGTATTACCCTGATACCAAAACCAGGCAAAGCCATATAAAAAAAAATTAAAGACCAATATCTCTGAAGAATGTTGATGCAAAAATCCTCAACAAAATACTAGCAAACCAAATTCAACAACACATTAAAAATATAATTCATCACAACCAAGTGGGATTTATCCCTGGGATGCAAGGATGATTCAACATATGCAAATCAATCAATATGATACATCATATCAACATGATGGAGGATAAAACCACAGGATCATTTCAATTGATGCTGAAAAGTCATTTGATAAAATTCAACATTCTTTATGATAAAAACCCTGAAAAAACAGGATATAGAAGGAATATACCTCAACGTAATAAAAGCAATATACAACAGACCCACAGATAGTATTATACTGAATGAAGAAAAACTGAAAGTCTTTCCTCTAAGATCTGGAACACAACAAGGATGTCCACTTTCATCACTGTAATTCAACATAGTACTGGAGGTTCTAGCTAGAGCAATCAGAAAAGAGAAAGAAATAATGAGCATCCAAATTGGAAAGGAAGAAGACAAGTTATTCTTGTTTGCAGATTATATAATCTTTTATTTGCAAAAACCTAAAGACTCTACAAAAAACTATTAGAACTCATACATAAAGTCAGTAAAGTTGCAGGAAACAAAGTCAACATACAAAAATCATTAGCATTTCCATATGCCAACAGTGAACAATGTGAACAAGAAATTAAAAACTAATTCCATTTGCAGTAGCCACAAATATAATTAAATACCTAGGAATTAACTTAACCAAAGAAGTGAAAGATATTTATAATGAAAACTATAAAACACTGTTGAAAAAAATTGAAGAGGAAACCAAAAAATTGCAAGATAGTCTACGTTCATGGATTGGAAGAATCAATATTTTTTAAATGTTCATGCTACACAGAGCAATTCACAGATTCAAGGCAATCTCTATGAAAATACCAATGACATTCTTCACAGAAATAGAAAAAAACTATCTTAAAATTTATATGGAACCACAAAAGACCCAAAATAGCCAAAGAACTATCTTAAGCAAAAAGAATAAAACTGGAGGAATCACATTACCTGATTTCAAATTATACTACAGAGCTATAGTAAACAAAACTGCACGGTACTAGCAAAAAAATACACATAGACCAATGGAACAGAGTAGAGAACCCAGAAACAAATCCACATAACTACAGTGAATTCATTTTTGACAAAGGTGCCACAACATACACTGGGGAAAAGATAGTCTCTTCAATAAATGGTGCTGGTATAACTGGATATCCATACGTAGGCAAATGAAACTAGACCACTGTCTCTCACCATATACAAAAATCAAATCAAAATTATTACAGATTTAAATCTAAGACTTCAAACTATGAAACTACTACAAGAAAACGTTGGGGAAACTCTCCAGGACATTGATCTGGGCAAAAAATTCTTGAGTAATACCCCACAAGCACAGGCAACCAAAGCAAAAATGGAAAAATGAGATCACATCAAGTGAAAAAACTACACAGCAAAGGAAACAAATAAGCAAAGTGAATAGACAACCCGCAGAATGGGAGAAAATATTTTCAACCTACCAATCTAAAGAGGAATAAAAAGCCAGAATATATAAGGGGCTCAAACAACTCTATAGGGGAAAAAAATCTAAGAATCTGATTTTTTAAATGGGCAAACTATTTGAATAGACATTTCTCAAAAGAAGACATACAAATGGCAAACAGGCATATGAAAGGTCCTCAACATCATTGACCATCAGAGAAATGCACATCAAAACTACAATGAGACATCATATCACCCCAGTTAAAATGGCTTATATTCAAAAGACAGGCAATAACCAGTGCTGGAAAGGATGTGGAGAAAAGGGAACCCTGAAACACTATTGGTGGAAATATAAATTAGTACAGCCACTATGGAGAACAGTTTGGAGGTTCCTCAAATAACTAAACATAGAGCTACCATATGATCCAGCAGTCTCACTTCTGGATAGACACCCAAAAGAAAGAAAAGTCCTGGGCTCTTTTCCAGTATATCAAAGAGATATCTTCACTCTCATGTTTACTGCAGCACTGTTCACAATAGCCAAGATTTGGAAGTTACCTATGTGTTCATCAATAGATAAACCTATAAAGAAAATGTGGTACTTATACACAGTGGAGTACTATTCAGCCATAAAAAAAGAATGAGATCCTGTCATTTGCAATAACATGATGGAACTGGAGATTATTATGTTAGGTGAAATAAGCCAGACACAGAAGGACAATCATAACATGTTCTCACTTATTTGTGGGATCTAAAAATCAAAACAGTTGAATGCATTAACATCGAGAGCAAAAGGATGGTTACCAGAGGCTGAGAAGGGTAGTAGTGGGGTAGGGGGAGAAGTGGAGATGGTTAATGGGTACAAATAAAAATAGAAAGAATGAATAAGACCTACTATTCGATAGCACAACAGGGTAACTATAGTCAATAATAATTTGATTGTACATTTTCAAATAACTAAACGAGTATAATTGGATTGTTTGTAACACAAAGGATAAATGCTTGAAAGGGTGGATACTCCAATTCTCCATGATGTAATTACTGTGTATTTCATGCCTATATCAAAACATCTCAAGTACTCCATGAACATATACACTTACTATGTACCCCCCAAAATTAAACATTTAAATATTTAAAAAATACAAATATAAAATGGGAGATAAGCAGAATTATAAAATGTTAGAACTGGATGGAATTTTAAAGATCATATAACCCATTTACCAAATTTCCACAATGAAGAAATTTAAGCTTTAATAGCTGAATAATTGGCTCCAGGTTTGATTCCAAGTAAAGGAGCTTATGTAAGTCCTCAATTTCTCTGCATTCTAAGTCCTGTGCTCTTTTCCAAATATACTATTAATAGAACTTCTGATTGTGTGTAGATTATGTATATGTCAATCCAACCAGATTTCTCATTTACCAGATTTTATTTATTTAATAAAACTAGCATAATTATCTGAATATATATAATTCCTCATTGAATAGAATTATAGGTTAATATAATTTTCTATTTATATTAACAAGTATCTACCTGCATAACTATGAAAATTATAGCTTATTCACCAGCCTAAGATCTAAAAAAATTATCTCTGGAAGACTGCGAGTTTTTATGTTTCTTAATTTAATTTCAAAATTAAAATCACTCAATGAATTTTGCAACTGGAATTAAAATTCACCATACAATTATTTAATTGAAATCATGTCATAAAATTTCTTATTTGAGTGACACTTATGACATGTAAATTATCTGCCTGAGTTACTCAGTTTTTCTTCATACAACAATTTTCTGCATGTTTTGCTAATAGTTCTGATAGCCATATGGAATGCCTAAAAAATTGCTGCAGGGTATAACAAGGAGAGCATCTGTAGTTTGGTGATATAAAACACGCCTAGTGATTTGGCTTCTTATTCAGTAAAGTTTTATAGTAACAAAGATTATTTTCTTTTGAATAATTTTTGTAACCTGATAACATTTAGTTTTGTGACATAGGTAGTTAAATAAAACAACAAGTTATCTTCACAGTTGTAATTACTGTATCTTCAATTGGGGGAAGATTTAATTACTCTTCACCAGCCTAAAATTACACCATTTTGATTAAAGAAATATACTGCTATTTCATAATATACTGTTAAAATGAAGACACACATTCACATGGGTTTAGATTAAAATTGTTTATTTAGATGAGAAGATAAGCATTTTAGACATTCATAGATCATCTTTCTTACCAGCAAATCAGCCATAGAAAAATCATCCCAATTGTCCCACATGCCACAAAATTTAACAAATATCTACACTGAACTCTATTATCGAGTATAAATTACCTTCTTATAGTGCATTCCAAGGTACAACTATCTACCGAGGTTTCTGAGGACCCTTAATTATATTTTGACTTATCTATATGTTGTATCATTTACATACAAAATTATATTTTGATAGAACATTACTTGTTTATTATTTATGAGGTTTTGCTACAGATTCTTTATACTTTGCTTAAATGCAAGATTGAGCCTCTTAAATATAAACTTGGGATACATCTAAGCATTTAAAAAAATAGCCACCTGGAAATTAGGCTTCTCCCAAGCTTCTTTCACAGAAATAGCAGTCTCTTTCATGCTTCTTTGAGTGTACTGATTTTCTGTAACCAAAATTATATTCATTCCCAGTTACTAGTCCTTTACCTCATCGTCTTGGGATACCTGGCATAGGTTTAGTTCCCCATAGACTAGGGTCAAAAAGCATCAGTGGCTTGATACCCCTGGAAATTCAGCCTAAGGTCCTGTCATTACAGAATTTTCTTAACCTGCTTTGCGGCAGCAGTCTAATCATTCATGATCCCTTTCATACATACATTTTTAACAGATGGATCCTCAAGCTTCTAATCTCTAAGGGATGAACTAAGGCATGTAGAGTCAGGTACTGTTCACTGTTACAGTGTATTATTATAATATCTTTATTGGACTAGCTAAATGATTTCATCCACAAGCTTATGGGATTTATACTAAATTGATGAGGATGTTTGTATATCATACACACATATTCTTTCTTTCAAAAAGCACCACAAACATATTTAAGGTATAAATTAGATTATATTAGTTGTCATTCTCTTCATTGAACATAAGTATGTAAGCCTATAATTGAAAAGGATTTCATTACAACAGTACAACAGTCTTGCACATTTTAATTACAGAAAAATATTTGTGTGCCTTTAGCATTTCTAGTATTCCTAGGACCATTCATAAGGAAAATAAAGTACTAGGGATAAAATAGAATTTGCCAAGAGAAGAAACTGAAATTTACACATCCAAGGTATATTTTTTCGTGAGTCAGAGTATATTTTTGCTCTTGACTTAATTTTTTTTTTCAATTTCAACTTTTATTTTAGATACAGGAGGTACATGTGCAGATTTGTTACATGGAAATATTGTGTGATGCTGAGGTTGGAGTATGGATCTCATCACCCAGATAGTGAGCATAGTATCTGATAGGTAGTTTTTTTAACCCATCCCACCTTCCTTCACCCTCTAGTAGCCCACAGTGTGTATTGTTCCCATATTTGTGTCCATGGGTGCTCAATGTTTAGCTCCCACTTATAAGTGAGAACATGTGGTTTTCTGTTCCTATGTTAATTTGTTTAGGATTATGGCCTCCAGCTCTATCCATGTTGCTGCAAAGGATATGATTTCATTCATTTTTATGGCTTCATAGTATTCCATGGTGTATATGTGCCACATTTTCTTTATCTAATCTACCACTGATGGGCACCTGGATTGATTCCATGTCTCTGCTATTGTGAGTAATACAGTGATGAACATACAAGCGCATGTGTTTTTGGGTAGAATGATTTATTTTTCTTTGGAGTATATACTTAGTAATGGCAATGTGGGGTTGAACCATAGCTCTATTTTAAGCTCTTTGAGAAATCTCCAGACTGCTTTCCACAGCAGCTGGACTAATTTATGTTCCCACCAACAATGGATAAGCATTCTCTTTGCTCTGAAGCCTCACCAGCATCTGTTGTTTTTTGACTTTTTAATAGCAGTCATTCTAACTGGTGTAAGATGGTATCTCATTGTGTTTTTGATTTGCATTTCTCTGATGATTAGTGATACTGAGCCTTTTTTCATACATTTCTTGACCACTTGTATGTCTTCTTTTGACAAGTGTCTGTGTGACTGTTCATGTCCTTTGCCCATTTTTTAATGTGGTTGTTTTTAGCTTGTTCATTTGTGTAAGTTACCTATAGATTCTGTATATTAGGCCTTTATCGGATGCATAGTTCGCAAATATTTTTTGCCATTCTGTAGGTTGTCTGTTTGCTCTGTTTATAGTTTCTTTTGCCGTGCAGAAGCTCTTTAGTTTAATTAGGTCCCACTCATCTATTTTTGGTTTTACTGCAATTGTTTTTGGAGACTTAGCCAAAAATTCCTTGCCAAGACCAGTGTTGAGAAGAGTATTTTCTAGGTTTTTTTCCAGGATTTTTATAGTTTGAGATATTACATTTAAATTTTTGATCCATTTTGAGTTACACAAACCAATAAATGTGATTCACCGCATAAACAGAATCAAAAGCAAAAGCCATGTGATCATCTCAATAGACACAGAAAAATCTTTCCATAAAATCCAACATCCTTCTTGATAAAAACCCTCAACAGACTAAGCATTGAAGAAACATAACTCAAAATAATAAAAGCCCTCTATCACAAACCCACAGCCAAATTATACTGAATGGGCAAAATCTCTAACCATTCCAGAACCTTGAGAACTGGAACAAAACAAGAATGCCCATTCTTACCATTCCTATTCAACATAGTACTGGAAGTCTTAGCCAGACCAATGAGTCAAGAGAAAGAAATAAAAGACACCCAAATAGAAAAAGAAGTCAAACCATCTCTGCTGACAATATGATTCTATACCTAGAAAATTCTAAAGATGCTGCTAAAAGGCTCCCAGAATTGATAAACAACTTTGGCAAAGTTTCAGGATGCAAAATGAATGTACAAAAATCAGTGGCATTTCTATACACCAACAACATCCAGACAGAGAATGAAATTAAGAACACAATCCCACTTACGATAGCCACAAAGAAAATGAAATACCTAGAAATACAGCTAACCAAGGAGGTGAAACATCTTGAACATCTCTACAGGAGAACTATAAAACACTGTTTAAAAATATCAGAGATTATGCAAATAAAAGAAAAAACATTCCATGTTCATAGATTGGAAGAATCAATATTATAAAATAGCATTGTGGGGTTAAATCATAGCTCTGTTTTAATTTCTTTGAGAAATTGCTTTGCCCAAAGCAATATACAGACCAAACTAATAATATCATTCTTCACAGAATGAGAAAAACTATTCTAAAATTCCTATGAGCCCAAGAAAGAGTGAGCTCAAATAACCAAAGCAATCCTAAGCAAAAAGAACAAAGCTGGAGGCATCACATTACTGGACTTCAAAGTTTACTGTAAAGCCACAGTAACCAAAATAGCATGGTACCGGTACAAAAACAAACACATAGATCAATGGAACAGAATAGAAAACTCAGAAATAAAGCCGTACACTTACAACTATCTGATCTTCAACAAGGCTGACAAAAACAAGCAACAGGGAAAGGACTCCCTATTCAATAAACGGTGCTGGGATAACTGGCTAGCCATATGCAGAAGGTTGAAGCTGGACCTCTATCTGTCACCAAAAAAATTTTAAACTCTGTTTTTTCAGCTGCCATGCTTTTTTCATTGGAGATTTAAATTTCACTATAGCTTTTGTTTTCCATATACAAAAATATATTTTGGGGGCAAAGAATATATAATGCTGCAATCAAAACATGAAAACAGGCAGCCTAAATTTGGTATACTATCTCTGTAGCTTTTGACACTGATATTGGCATTTCATAAGATACTTTTCTAGAGAATCGCTGGTTTGGAAACCTACTTCAAATGATTGCAAAATGTCTAAAAGACAGGGACTGGTATTTAAATGTTTGCATGGATGTTTCAGACTTTGCCATACCTGAGAGAAAGGCATGGTTTTGGAAAAGCGTGTTCACCTGTGTCAGTAATAACCAGATATACATAATGACTCACTCATTAGCAAATTGTTGGCTAACAATTGATATACATAATGATATACATTGATGTATATAATGACTCAATTATTAAGCAAATTGTTAGCTATTTATTTACAGGAATTTTCAGGCAAAGAATCTTGTAGAATTGTCCAAGAGATTCCTCAAATAGGTATTATTTCCATATTTATTTACAAGATGGACTTAGTGACTTCCAATGAGAAGAGTATTTGTCTCTCTTAGCAACCATTCTGAGGTACCAAAATTAACTGTTGCAATCTGTTTACCGCTGTATAATAAATAAATTAAAGCAACAAAGGAAGGAAGTGTATTAAATATAGGGACCTTGATTGTCTGTACAAGTTTCCATATTACAATGATTCAAATTCTTAAGGTGGTGTGAAGTCTTGAAACCATAATCAGTCATTTCTCCATCGTTCATTTTAATAACCCATAACACCTGATGTTTGTCTATTTATATACCACTCTATGCCAGTCATATTTCTAAGGGCTTTAACAAATACTAATTCATTTTATTAGTAGAACAGCCTTATGAAGAAAATTCTGTTTTTATTCCCATTTTACAGATGGAGGAACTGAGACACAAAAAGGTAAGTAACTTTCCTAAGGTACGCATCTATTAATGGCAGAGCCTGTTACTACTTAGGCCACACAACTGCAGGGTTTGTGCCCTGAGCCCTCTCCCATGTTGCCTGTCTCTCAGGTTCTTTATCTTTCTTCTAAAACTCCTCCTTGCGTCTGAGAACATGAAATTCATTTATGAACAAGAGAGAATTTCTATGTCAGGGGAAGAAAGAAAATAGGATAGGTGGAAAGTGCACAAGATTAAAACTCTAGTAGAATCAGGCATACGAGCAAGGACTCTTCTTGTCACTGAATGTTAAGAATGAAATTATCTTGGGACACATGTTTAATGAAACAATAAATATGTGCTATAACTTTACACCTAGAAGACATACAGAAATCAGCATGTAAGTATGATTTAGAGGAAGCTGTTGTCAAATATGGAACAGAGTGCTTGGGTAATAGCATGAGAATAGAGAAAATTTGTAGACACTTATACCAGCATGCATATTGCCCTAAACTTGAGCTCAGAGATAACCACAAAATTAAGATGACAATACGAACTTGTATCTCAGGGATGTTGTCCATTGTAGCTAACAAAATGATTATAAGCAAGGAAAAAAGTTATCTAGTAAATTGAAAACTGCTTCCCTATAAAAATGGAATCTATAAACAAAACTAATGCTTTATCATTTTAGTGAGCACCTAAAGCAAATTTTTAAAATATATGATTGAAATTTTATTGGTTGTTTATTCTCTATACACAATTCAAATTATATAAAGAATATTTATAAATGGATTCAAGCTACACTGATGTAGCCATATGTTCATTAACTGAGAAGAGTAATGTTTGTAATTATAGCAAGTAAAATTTTGAGCCCTAATCCAAAAAAAATTATTGATGAAAACTATGACAGTCCATGGCTGAGCCCTAAAAATCTGAAAAAGTTGGTGGATCTTCAAAAGTATCTAATTTGTTGCCAAGGAAAGGCATAGAAATTAGGCAAGGGAAGTTCTACTCTAAGTGTATTATATTATAATAGTTTAAAAACCTTGCACATTTGTCCGATAGAACATAATCAACTACTTTGGTGATTAATTAAACTTCAGACAGTCAAACATGGCATTAAGTTGCTTTTATAAAAATGCAAGTTGATCAGCAGCATTTCAATAGGGAGGAGTATCTTCTACCACTGATTCCATCAAAGCTTTTTTAAGAAACAGGACTATCTGATGTACTAACAGTTTAGTTAAAGTCTGAAACCAGTTAAGATAGGAGTATTTATTCTAGTATTCACTCATTAATACTTCATGAGTGAATATTATTCTAAATTCCAAAACCTAGAATGGTTGATTTTGTAAAGTCTCTGGTAATTTAATTGTCAAGTTTCATAGAAATAGTTAAATAAACAGAAGTTGTTGTAGCAAAAGAAAACCCATTCTTCATACATTGTGGTGTTTTATTTTATAAGAATAACATATTTTACCTTTTTCTTACCTTTTATTGTTGGCTTAACCAAAAGAATAAGAATTTTCTATGGTGCATTTCAGATTTCTCCTAATCAAACTCTTATGCTTTAAGTGTTCTTTCATGCCCTTCAGAAAGGCTATTATTAAAAAGTCAAAAAATAACAGATGCTGGCAAGGTTGTGGAGGAAAGGGAACACTTTTACACTGTTGGCGGGAGTGTAAAATAATTCAACCATTGTGGAAAACAGTGTGGCAATTCCTCAAAGACCTAGAGGCAGAAATATCATTTGACCCAGTAGTCCCATTACTGGGTATATACCCAAAGGAATATGAGTCATTCTTTTACAAAGATACATGATATGTTCATTGCAGCACTATTCACAATAACGAAGGCATGGAATCAACCTAAATGCCCATCAATGATAGACTGGATAAAGAAAATGTGGTACATATACATCACGAAATACTATGCAGTCATAAAAAGGAACAAGATCATGTCCTTTGCAGGAACATGGATGAAGCTGGAGGCCATTATCCTCAGCAAACTAACACAGGAACAGGAAACTAAATACTGGGTGTTCTCATTTATAATTGGGAGCCAAATGATGAGAACACATGGACACATGGTCGGGGGAAACAACACACACTAGGGCCTGTCGGAGGGTAGAGGGTGGGAGGAGGGAGAGCATCAGGAAGAATAGCTAATGGATGCTGGGCTTGATACCTATGAATTGGGATGATCTGTGCAGCAAATCACCATGGCACACGTTTATCTGTGTAACGCATCCTGCATATGGACCCCTGAACTTAAAATAAAAGTTGAAAAAAAATGTTCTTCAACAAAAAAAATTAAAATCAGAAAGTTATGTAGTAGTTTTTGATGAATTTATTCATAAATAATTTATTATGTATATGATACACTAGATGCTATGGAGGATATGGAAAAGATAAAACTCCTTGTTATATTTAATGAGAGAAAAAAATCTAAACAAAAGCTAAATAATAATAACACAATATGAGTGTATATTAAACTACCATCAGACCAGACTAGGATTCCAACTGTAGGTGATTTGCCCATGAGTTAAAGTTTGAGAATTACTTTTCTAAGAAACGGAGACCTCAGGGTACTTTCAGATTACATCAGTTTATTAATGCAGTTGTCTGATTGTTAAAACACCTAAAATAAGTAGGGACTTATTTGCCATTACTAGGTGTATTTTCCCAATGGTAGAATTTCTAATAAGCTGGATGGTAACAGGCCAGAGTAGAATTCAATATTATCCACAAATAATTTTCATGCCAAGGACACATGAATAGTGTCAGATAAATGGTTCAACAAGGAATTTAGTAAAGAATGATGGCTGTATGAACATAAGATCAAAGAAAGCATCATAGTAGATATGTGTCTTAAAGACTGGTTTGGCAGAGAGGAAGAGAGGACATTCCAGGTGGGAAAGAATGTATGCAAAGCCTTGAAAATGGGACTGCCAAAAGATATAGGTGGCACTATGCCACAAATATGGGGGATGTGGGAGGAAGGGGCTCAGAAGTCAGAATTCTAGAGCACCAGCATGACATTTACAATGCATCCATACATATACACACACAATACACATGTGCATGTATACTGTCATTTATTTATATCTGCAATGAAGAAACTGAACTAAATCATGGATTTCCTAACACATTAGAAACACATAGGGTACTTGTTAAATTAGAGACTTCTAGGCCCTGCCTCCTAAATGATAATTGCTAGGAATGGGGATTGAGATCTTCAGTTTTAATTCCTTCTTGATTCTTTTGCTCCACCATATTTGGAAATTGTTTGAACTTAATAAACTCTTCCAGCTTTAATATTTTAAAATCTCTATGTTTAGAAAATAATAAGAAGAATTCTGGAGCTCAGAATTTTTCATAATTTTGATGGGATTAAAAAGGAAGGTTTAGGCAAGTTTCTAAAAAATAAAATTAAAGAGGTTATCTATATATTCTGGAAACCACAGAAAGCCAAGTCTGTTAGTAATTCCATAATTTCTAATATACATTTTTGTATAAATAGATAAAGTCGGGCTAACATAACTTTTTAAGATGGGGGAAAGAATATAATACAAAATTTTGTTGTTCATTTTGAATATTATTGAAAAGAATAAATTAATATTATTTCTCTAAACTTTGCATTTTTATATATATATAAATAAATCAATGATATTTTGTTACAAGCCACTTAAAAATTTTTATATTTTAGTACACTGGCTTGCAAGCATTTAATGAAGCCATTAGCCATGCATTTTCTACATAATATTGTGTATGTGTATTTCTCAAAGACCTCTTAAGAGAAAACATGCATAACAACTATATTGAGTGCTGCATAAGCCATATTTTTTCAGCCTAGACATGATTTTTGTCAGTGAAAATTTGATTTAATGAGTGCTGCTTTCTAATGACATTCTCTGCTGGATGCCATGGAGATATGCAAATGAAGTTAAAGACATTGTCCTCATTCTCAGGGAATTTACAGTATAATAGGGGAACAAAATGCAGATGAAAAGACATAACAACACATGCAAAGATGACATGAAAACAGATACAAATTAATGTAATACAGCACATGAGTGCTAAGAGAAATGGAATAATGGAATGATCAGTGTGGAGTAGAGCTATTCAAGTGGACTTGATGAAGAAAATTTATTTAAATGGATGTTTAAGAGAGGCATAAATATGGGTCAAGAGGGAAATGGTGGAAAAGATATTCTATTCAGGGAGCATAGCAAGATTCTGGAGAACAAAGGATTGAAAGAAAGAGCAAGTAATTTAACAATTGCTAAAAGTTATGAAACTTATGCCCAAATAATAAGAATGAGATACATCATCTCAATAGACACAGAAAAAGCTTGTAATAAAATCTAATGTCTTATCATGATAAAAAACCCTCAATAAACTAGGCATTGAAGAACATACCTCAAAATAATAAGAGCCATCTATCACAAATCCAAAGCCAACATCATATTGAAAAGGCAAATACTTTCAAAGTATTTCAATACTTTCAATGTCTCAAAGGAAACATTTCCCTTGAGAACTAGAGCAAGACAAGGATGGTAACTGTCAACACTTTTATTCAAAATAGTACTGGAAGTCCAACCCAGAGCAATCAGGAAAGAGAATGAAATGAAAGGCACTAAAATAAGAAAAGAAGAAGTCAAGCTACCTCTCTTCACTGATATGATTCTATACCTAGAAAACCCTAAAGACTCTGCCAAAAGTTTCCTGGAACTGATAAACAACTTCGGTAATTTTCAGGGTAAAAATCAATGTACAAAAATCAGTAGCATTTTTATATACTAATGTTCAAGTTGAAAGCCAAATCAAGAATGCAATGACATTTATAATAGCCACACAAGAAAATAAAATACCAAGGAATACATCTAACAAGAGAGATGAAAGATCTCTAACACTGCTGAAAGAAATTATAGTGACAACAACAAATGGAAAACATTCCATGCTCATGGGTTGGAAGAATCAGTATAATTAAAATGCACATACTGCCCAAAGCAAGCTACAGATTTACTACTATGTAATTTTTCACAGAATTAGAAAAAACTGTTTTAAAATTCATGTGGAACCGAAAAAGAGCCCAAATAGCCAAAGCAATCCTAAGCAAAAAGAACAAAGTTGTAGGCATTAAATTACCTGACTTCAAACTATACTATAAGGCAACAGTAAACACAACAGTTTGGTATTGGTATAAAAACAGATACATAGACGAATGGAACAGAATAGAGAACCCATAAATAAAGCTGCATACCTACAACCAACAAAATCAACAAAAGTAAGCCATTAGGAAAGGGCTCCCTATTCAATAAATGACAAGGAATAACTGACTAGCCATAAGCAGAAGAATGAAACTTGACCACTGCCTTCCACCACATACAAAAATTAACTCGAGATGGATTAAAGATTTGAATGTAAGACCTCAAACTATAACAATCTTAGAAGAAAATCTGGGAAACACCATTCTGGACATCAGCCTTGGGAAATAGTTTATGGCTAAGTCCTCAAAAGCAATTGCAACAAAAAGAAAAATTGACAAGTGGCACCTAATCAAACTAAAGAGCTACTGCACAGTAAAAGGAACTATTAACAGAGTAAACAGAAAACCTACAGAATGGGAGAAAATATTTGCAAACTATGCACCTAAAAATAGTCTAATATTCAGAATCTATAAGAAACAATTCAATAAGCAAAAACAAATAACTCTGTTAACAAGGGCAAGGGCAAAGGGCGAAAAAAATTCTTTTGATTTCTCAAAAGAAGACATTCAAGCAGCCAACAAACATATGAAAAAATGTTCAACATTGCTAATCATCAGAGAAATGCAAATCAAAACCACAGTGAGATACTATCTAACACCAATCACAATGACTATTATTAAAAAGCCAAATAACAGATGCTGGCAAGGCTGCAGAAACAAGAGAATGCTTATACACTGTTGATGGGAATGTAAATTAGTTCAGCCACTATGGAAAGCCGTCTGGAGATTTCTCAAAGAACTTAAAACAGAACCATCATTCAACCCAACAATCCCATTACTGGGTATCTACCTAAAGTAAAATAAATTGTTCTACCAAAAAGACACACACACTTAAATGTTCATGGCAGCACTATTCACAATAGCAAAGACATGGAATCAACCTACATGCTCGTGAATGGTGGATGGGATAAAGAAAATGTGATATATATACACACCATGGAATACTACAGAGCCATAAAAAAGTATAAAATCAAGTTCTTTGCACAACATAGATGGAGCTAGAGGTCATTATCCTAAGTGAATTAACACAGGCACAGAAAATCAAATACCACATGTTGTCACTTATAAGTGGTAGCTAAACATTGGGTACTCATAGACATAAAGATGGCGACAATAGACACTGAACTCCTAGAAAGGAGGAGGGAGGAAAGGGAACAATGGTTGAAAGACTAACTACTGGGTACTATGTCCACTAACTAAGTGACAGGATCAATAGTTCCCCAAACCTTAGCATCATGCAATATACCCATGTAACAAGCCTGCATATGTACTCTATTAATCTAAATTTAAAATTATAAATAAAATAAAACAATTACGTTAAAATTTCAAAAAAAATCAGATACATAACTCCCTTTGATTCTGTTTAGAGTGAACCTTTACTCATTAAAACATTTATTTACGGCTGGGCACAGTGGCTCACGCCTGTAATCCCAGCACTTTAGGAAGCTGAGGCAGGTGGATCACTTGAGGTCAGGAGTTTGAGACCAGCCTGGCCAACACGGTGAAACACCATCTCTACTAAAAATACAAAAATCAGCCGGGCATGGTGGTGCATACCTGTAATCCCAGCTACTTGGGAGGATGAGGCAGGAGAATCGCTTGAACCCAGGAGGCGGAGGTTGCAGGGAGCCAAGATTGCACGATTGCACTCCAGCCTGGGCAAGACTCCATCTCAAAAAAAAAAAGAAGAAAAAGAAAAGAAAAAAAAAACATTTATTTACTACTTTACATGGAATAAGGAGACAAGTTACCAAGAACTTTATGAACTTCAGTTGTTGTTTCAACATTCAATGAAAACCAGTGGCTAAGTGATAGTGAAATATTGATAAAGTTTTAGAAAAAAAACAAAAAATAGTGTTTGACCTAAGATGAATATTTTTAAAAGTTTGAAGTCTACCTAAGATATTGCTATGGTTTGAGTGTGTCTTCAAAAAAAACATGTGTTGGAAACGTAATCTCCATTGCAACAGTATTGGGAGGTGGGGCCTAATGGGAGATGTCTAGGTCATGAGAGAACCCCCTTCATGAATAAATTAATGTCAATTATGAAAGGTCTCAAGAGTGAGTTTATTCTCTTGCTCCCTCTTGCCCTCTCCTTGCCTTTGTGCCGTGGAGTGACACAGCAAGAAAGCCCTCACAAGATGCCATCCCCCTGATCATGGGCTTCCCAGCCTCCAGAACTAAGAACCAATATATTTTTGCTCATTATAAATTACCCAGTCTCAGATATTCTGTTATAGTAGCACAAAATGGACTAAAACAGACATTTTAAAATATGGTTCCATTGCTCTTGCTATTACATTGCAATAACTTTTGAATGGATAGGCAATAATTTTAAGCTTCAAAGATTACTTCAAAAGAATTTTTGGAAACTAAATAAAAAATATTGGTCTATCCATGTCTATTATTAACTTTATTTTATTACAGAAATCCACATTCATAGTTTAAAAATGAAACTGTATTGGAGTTATTAAGGAGTGACATCAGCAACATGGTGGAGTAGGAACCCTGAACTCTCCTTCTCCAAATACACCAATTGAGCAACAATTCATGGACAAATTTCCTATGTGAGAAATAAAGAACTAATTTAAAGGTTTTTGTACCCCAGGAGAATGTAAAACCAGATTTGCCAAAACCAGTAGGGAGATCCAGGACACCCTCTCACTACAGAACCTGCCCCCAATCCAGCACCTTTCAATTCAGAAGAGACTCTCAGCTCCCAGTTTCACCTAGGGAAGGGAAGGGACTGGTTCACTTCAGAGCAATCAAATATATAAATCAAACATTGACAGAGTTGAAGGTAGAAATAGACAGCAATAAAATAACAGTAGGAGATTTCAATATCCCACTTTCAATAATGGACATAACATCCAGTTAGAAGATCAATAAGAAAACAGAGGTCTCGAATAACACCATAGACCAAATGGACACAGCAGACCTATACAGAACATTTCACTCAACAGCAGCACAATACACATTCTTTTCAAGCACACATAAATTTATTTCCCAGGTGGATTACATGTTAGTTCACAAAACAAGACTTCAAAATTTTAAAAAGATTGAAATTATACCCAGTATCTTTTCTGACCACAATGAAATAAAACTAGAAGTCAATAACGCGAGGAAAACTGAAAAATTCACAAATATGTGGAGATTAACAACACACTCATGAATGACCACTGAGTCAAAAAGGAAATCAAAAAGAAAATTTGAACATACTTCAAGACAAATGAAAACAAAACACAGCATACCAAAACTTATGGGATGCAATATCAGTGCTAAGAAGGAAGTTCATAGTTATAAATGCCTGCATTTTTAAAAAAGAAAGATCTCAAATATGTAACCTAACTTTACACCTTAAGGAACTAGAGAAAGAACAAACTAAGTCAAAAGTTAACAAAAGGAAGGAAATAACAAAAATTGGAGTAGAGAAAACAGAAATAGAAAACAGAAAAAAAAGCAATGAAACTAAGACTTGGTTTTTTGAAGAGAGAAAATTAATAACCCGTTATCTAAACTAAGAAAAAAAAGAGAGGACTCTTAAATAAAATCATCAATGAAAGAAGAAACATTACAATTAATACCATAGACATAAAAGAACCATAAGATACTATTCTGAAGAATTACATGCCAGTGCACCGGAAAGCCTAAAAGAAATGAATAAATTTCTAGAAACATACAACCTACCAAGACTAAATCATAAAGAAACAAAATCTGAGCAGACCTATAACTAGTATGGAGATTGAATCGATAATCCTCCCAATTGAAAAAACAAAAGCCCAAGACCTGACGGATTCATTGGTGAATTCTACCAATCATTTAAAGAATTAGCACAAATATTTCTTAAGCTCTTCTTAAAAATTGAAGACGAGGGAACGCTTCCAAACTAATTTTACGAAACCAGCATTGCCTTGACACCAAAGCCCAACAAAGACACCATAAAAAAACTGCAGACCAATATCCCTGATGAATATAGATGCAAAAAACCTTTAAAAACTACTAGCAAATGGAATCCAAGAGCGCATTAAAAGGATCACACACCATGATCAATTGAGACTTATCTCTGGGTTGCAAGGGAGATTCAACATATGAAAATCAATTAATGCGTTACACAACATTAACAGAAAAAAAGATGAATATCGCAATTGTCTTAATAGATGCAGAAAAAGCATTAGACAAAATTAAGTACACTTAATGATAAAAACTCTTAATAAACTAAGAATAGAAGGAAATTACCTCAACATAATAAAGGCCATACATGACAAGCCCACATTATACTTAATGACAAGCTAACATTATACTTAATGGTAAAAAACAAAGAGCATTTTCTCTAAGATCAGAAATAAAGCAAAGGTGTCCACTTTTCCCATTTCTTTTTGATATAGTACTAGAAGTCCTAGCCAGAACAATTAGGCAAGAAAAAGGAATAAAAGACATCAAAATCTGAAATAAAGAAGTAAAATGATCCCTGTTTGTAGATTACATGATTCTATATGTAGAAAATCCTAAGGACTCCATAAAAATTCTTAGAACTAATAAATGAATTCAGTAAAGTTGTAGGATACAAAATGGACATACAAAAATGAGTTGCATTTCTATACACTAGCAACAAAATTTCTGAAAACAAAACTAGGAAAAATTACATTTACAATAGCATCAAAATAATAAAATATCTAGGAATAAACTTAACTAAGGAGATAAAAGACATGTGTGCTGCAACCTACATTAATGAAAGAAATTAAACAAAATGTAACCAAATGGAAAGACAGGTCATGATTATGTATTGGAAAACTTAATATTGTTAAAATGTCCATTCTTCCCAGAGTTATCTACAGATTTTGGGCAAGATCATTATCAAAATTCCAATGACTTTTTACAGAAATGGAAAAAACAGTTCAAAATTTATATGGAACCCACACAAAAAAAGATCACGAATGGCTAGATAAATCTTGAGAAAGAACAAAGCTTGAGGCATCACTTTCTGATTTCAAAATATGTTACAAAACTACAATAATCAGAACAGTATAATATTGGCAAAAAGATTGAAGTATAGACCAATGGAACCGAATGGAGAGCCTAGAATTAAATCCATACATGTATGCAACTGATATTCAACAATGATGCCAAGAATGAACAATGGGGGAAAGAATCATCTTGTCAACAAGTGGTGTTGGGAAAACCAGATAGCTACATGGAAAAGAATGAAATTGGATTCTTACACCATACCAAAAAAATTAACTCAAAATGGACTGAAAAACTTAAGACTGAAAACTTAAGAAAATGTAGCAGAATACCTTCATGAAAAAAATACAAAAAAATTAATTCACAATGGATTAAAGACTTTAACAAAGGACTGAAAACTTGAGAAAATGTAGCAGAACACCTTCATGAAAAAAATTAACAAAAAAATTAACTCACAATGGACTAAAGACTTTAACAAAAGACTGAAAACTTAAGAAAATGCAGCAGAAAACCTTTATAACATTGGTCTTGGCAATGATTTAATGGATTTTATACCAAAAGCACAGTCAACAGAAACAAAAATAAACAAGTGGGACTACATTAAAGCAAAACACTCTTGCACAGCAAAGGAAACAATTAAGAGACTAAAAAGATAACCGATAGAATTGGAGAAAATATTTGCAAGCCATGTATTTGATAAAGAGTTAAAACACCAAAATATATAAGGAATAAATATGACTCAATAGTTAAAAAGTGAATAACTCTATTAAAAATTGGGCTAAGGACTTGAATAGATATTTCTCCAAAGAAGACAAACAAATGGCCAACGGATATATGAAAAAATGCCCAACATCACTAACCATTAGGGAAATGCAAGTCAAAACCACAGTAAGATGTCACCTCACACCTGTCAAGTTGGTGGTTTTAAAAAATAAAAAGACAATAAATATTGTCAAGGATAGGGAGATACTGGAACCCTTGCACGCTGTTGGTAGAAATGCAAAGTGGTGCAGCCACTATAGAAAACAGTATAGGGGTACCTCAAAAACTTACAAAGATCACTACCATCTAATCCAGCTTTTGGATATTTATTCAAAAGAATTGAAATCAGAAATTTGAGGATATATTAGCATTCCTATATTCATTATAGCATTATTCACAATAGCCAAGATGTGGAAACAACATATATTTTCATTGTAAGGTAAATAGATAATGAAAATGTGACACACTGGAATACTATTAAGCCTTAGAAAAAGAAGGAAATTCTGCGATATACAATAACATAAATAAACTGTGACCTGTTTTTTTGTTTTTTGTTTGTTTGTTTCTTTGTTTGAGATGGAGTCTCGCTCTGTCGCCCGGGCTAGAGCACAGTGGCACAATCTTGGCTCACTGCAAGCTCTGCCTGTTGGGTTCACGCCATTCTCCTGCCTCAGTCTCCCAAGTAGCTGGGACTACAGGCGCCCGCCACCATGCCCGGCTAATTTTTTTGTATTTTTAGTAGAGACGGGGTTTCACTATGTTAGCCAGGATGGTCTCAATCTCCTGATCCCATGATCTGCCCGCCTCGGCCTCCCAAAGTGCTGGGATTACAGGCGTGAGCCACCATGCCTGGCCCATAAACTGTGACCTGTTTTATCTTTATGAAAACTTTAGAATTTTTTTTCTTTATTCCTATTGTTCTGAAAGTTTATGATGGTAGGCCATGAAATGGGTTTTCATTATGTATGGCACTTTTCATGGAAAGAGATTCAAATTTGAATACTTGGTATTTTCTCTAGGGTCATTCAGAACTTCCTGCCTAGATACATTACTTCAGAAATTCCAGAAATAAAAGAGGTGGTTAAGGATCTCACAGTGGGGTATAAAGTCTTTCACCAAAAACCATGTTTTCAGCTGCTTACCTCATTCCTGTGTTCTTAAATGCCTAGTGTCCCCTTCTCCTGAATAAAGCATAGTCTCTAGAGAGTTGGGGAAGGTATATAATTGCTCTCTGCTATAAAATGAGTGTATGTGTTCCCCCCAAATTTTGATGTTGGAATCCTAACCCCCAATGTGATGGTAGTAGGAAGTAGGACCTTTGGTAGGTAATTAGATCATGAGGGAAAAGCCTTCATAAATGATATTAATGCCCTTATAAAAGGACCCTAGAGAGCTTCCTCAACCCATTCACTTGAGAACACAACAAGATGAACCAGGAAGTGGGCCCTTATCAGACACTGAATCTACCTGTGTCCTGATCTTGGAATTCCCAGCCTCTAGAACTGTGAGAAATAAATTTCTGTGTTTACAAAGCACAAGTCTATGGTAGTTTGTTGCAGCAAGCTAAAGAAAGCAAGACATTCTCCATAATACTTAGACCTTCCAATTGATGAGTCTCTTATAGGCTCTGCACAGTGATTGGCTTACATCAGTAGGCCCCCAACTATAAGCATTTAGATGGTAATTCAACTTATTGAGTTACCTTTCTTCCATCTAATTTACAGCTTCCAGACATTTACTGAGATCTTCTCCATGCTGTAGTCTCATTTCTAATTCTTTTGTCCTTGATTTTTAATATTTTTCTGACCTTTGATCCTATTTGAGAGTTTTGAAAGAGAGAGGAAGAGATGGTCAATCTCTTAAGAAATGTAGCAAAAAATACAGAAATTTCAAAAATAGTTAGGTAATCTATAATACAGACTGAATATTTTTTATCCAAAATGCCTGGGACCAGAAGTATTTCAGATTTGGAAATATTTGCATATACATAATGAGGTATCTTGGGATAAGACCCAAGTGTAAACATGAAATTTATTTTTTTATACATCCTATTCATATAGTCTGAAAATAATTTTATACAATATTTTAAATAATCTTGTGCATGAAACAAAGTTGTGACTACCACTCATCACGTGAGGTCAGGTATAGAATTTTCCACTTGTGGCATCTTGACCCCTCTCAAAATGTTTCAGATTTTGGAGCATTTCAGATTTCTTAGATTATGGGTGCTCAGCTTGTACTTATCTATTTCTTCTTGTAGTTTAACATTGCAACTCTTAGATTTTGTATTCCTATAATTTTCCAATGATGAAAACTATTATGAATCATGGACTTATAGGATTAGAAGAGGGCTTGGAAATTAATTTTACAGATGAGTTAATGGCAGAAGCAGAAAGAAAATATTTATTTCAGCATTCTAGTTAACAGTATTAGGTATATTAGCATAGAAAATTTCACTAAGTAAAATGAAGAAATGCATTGCTCATTATGCCAATATGAGAAATATAATTGCCTAAATTGAATTTGAAGGCAAATGAAGTTATGTATAAGAAAAGATTATTTGCCTTAATGTACAAAGTCATTTCAAACCCATTTAGCACAAGAAAGAATCTGACAAAATAAATCCAGCAAACAACTCAAAACAAAATATTAATAAATGAGTTTATAAATTAGAGCAAAAGCTAGGCTACAGAAATAAACAGTCCCCAAAATATAGTGGCTTAAAAAACATAGATGTTTATTTTTATCCCATGTAACAGTCACGAGTGAGCAGTCCAAGCCAGCTGAGTGGTTTTACTTCTCACTGTCATTCAGAGACCCCATTTCCTTCCATCTTGTAGTTCTTCCAACACATCATCAAGGATCATCTATGTTCCAGTTCTCAGACAGGTGAAAAAAACATGAGAAAGCAGGCATTCCATGTTTTAAGGCCAAAATCTCTTAAGAGGCACATTGTCTTTTTTGCTTGCATTGCGTACTATGCACAAAGTGAAACATAGCTGCATGGTGGTTGGGAAAAGAAGCCAGTAACTGAGCAGCCATATGTACAAGAAGGGAAGTATGAATTTTTGCTGCAGAAGATGGGAAGAATAGATTTTAATGATGACTGGCTGCCTCTGACACAAGATACTACAATTCATGATTCAAATAAACAAATATCCCCAAATAATAGCACTTAAAGCTATCAAATATAAGCTGAAAGGAGCAAATGCATACCTTTATGGTGGAAGATTAAGTCGAGTAACTTTCTTTTTTTTTTTTTTTTTTTTTGAGACACAGTCCCGCTCTGTCACCAGGCTGGAGTGCAGTGGCACAATCTCAGCTCACTGCAACATCCACATCATGGGTTCAAGTGATACTCCTGCCTCAGCCTCCCGAGTAGCTGGGACTACAGGCACATGCCATCACGCTCAGCCAATTTTTGTATTTTTAGTAGAGACGGGTTTTCACCATGTTGGCCAGGATGGTCTCGATCTCTTGACCTCGTGATCCACCCGCCTCGGCCTCCCAAGATGCGGAATTACAGGAATGAGTCACTGTGCCCAGCCAAGTAGAGTAACTTTCTAAAAAACAATTTGATAATACTTATTGAAGCTGTAAATATTATCATGTCATTTGGGCCAATAATATCAATCTTAAGAATTTAGACTTATGGGAAAAAGAATGAATTCAAAAGATATTCATTTAAGAATTATTTATAGTAGTGAAAAGCCAAAAATATGTATAAAGAATTGTGAGAATGTAGACAAAAAAATCTTAATAGTTATCCCTGGATGACAGGATTATTAGTGACTATTTTTAAACTTACATGTCACTAAATTTTCAAATAATTTTTTTTTTTTTTTTTGAGACAGGGTCTTGCTCTGTCACCCGGGCTGGAGTGCAGTGGTTTTGCAATCTCAGCTCACTGCAACCTCTGCCCCTGGGCTCAAGTGATCTTCTCACCTTAGCTTCCTGAGTAGCTGCGACCATAGGTGTGCACCACCACGCCTGGCTATATATATATATATATATATATTTTTTTTTGTATTTTTAGTAGAGACAGGGTCTCACCATGTTGCCCAGGCTGGTCTCAAACCTCTGATCTCAAGCAACTCACCTGCCTCAGCCCTCCAAAGTGCTGGCATTACAGGCATGAGCCATACCTGGCCAAATAGTTTTAAAGAAACAATCCATCTGCTTTTTAAATGAATGGGATCATACAATGAATATATACTTTTTAAATAAATATTTCTGTAGTTACATTTACTACAGAGCTTAATGATTGCTCTCCAGAATTTTGTTTCTATGACTTGGGATTGTCAATTCTGGAAAATGTATGTCATATTCTCTTAAGACTACTTTTCAATAGTTGAAAAGTAATGTCATTTCACTGAAATAAATGTTCTTAAGAATAAACTATTGGTATGAATAATTGTCTTAGTCTGTGTCACTATAAAGAAATACCTGGGGCTGGGTAATTTATAAAGAAAAGAGATTTGTTTGGTTCACAGTTCTTTAGGCTCTACAAGGATCATGGCACCAGCATCTACATCTGGTGAGGGCTTCAGGCTACTTCTACACATGGTGGAAGGTGAAGGAGAACAGTCAATGTGCAGAGATCACATAGCAAGAGAGGAAGAAAGAGAGAGAGAAAGGAGGGAGGCACTGGGCTGTTTTATATAATCAGCTCTAACAGAAACTATTAGAGTAAAAACTCACTGATTAATGTGAGGATGGCACCAAGCCATTCATACCCTTATGGAATCTGCTCCCATGACCCAAACACTTCTCAGTAGACCCCACCTCCAACATTGGGGATGAAATTTCAGCATAAGACTTGGAGGGATTATATATCCAAATTATAGCAATAGTAATAGATATATGTGATACAAAAGAGGTATAGAAATAAAAACAAATTTAAACAAAGGTAGACCTTTTGAAGTCATTTGATCCACTATTTTCACTATTTTTTGTTATTAATTGCTAATTACCTTCATCTAAGACTACTTAGCTCATGCTTCTTGTCCTATCATTTAAGTGTTTCTAGATGTAATTCAGCAGATGCTCTTTTGCCTTCACTTGCTAATCTGACTGTCCTTTTTTCTGAAAGTTTAAAACTTATAATGTAAGTTTGAACTATTTAAACTTGAATTAATTTAATTACAAAACTATGGCATCAAATTTCTCTCCAAGTGAAAAACTTCTCTCACAAGGAATTTGTAATTTGCCTGTTTTCCACAATTCCATTGATTTCAAGTACAATTACACTTAATGCTAATCTGACACATAGTAGTTCTCTTAATTGGAAAAGTAAAGTAAAATTAACGCTGTGAATTTTTAATTTTAGACCTATAAGAATCTAAATTTATTATAAAAAATATGAATTTGGACAATAGACTTAGCTGGGAGGTGTATGCAGGATGTGTTGTGCCAAATGACTGTGAGTGCTTATTCCGCCCTTTCTTTGCAATAATACCCATGTCTTGGGATTTTTAAATGTTCTTATAATTTTAATACTAGAAAGAGACCATAATTTGTTGTTTTGTATATTATCCATTGGAGTATAAAAGTACTTTCACTTATTATTTTTTCCTCCCATATGGCTTGGTAAAACATACACTATAATACAAAAGTTTATCATTTTCATGTATTTTTCACTGATTCTTGTACTAAACTAAAAAAAAAATGACATGAGATGAATAAAGATAAAGATGGGATAAATATACCAGACAAACAAGAGAAAGTTATTGTTGCCACATTAGCATAAGAAAAAATAGAATTCAAATGGAATTTAATAGAAATTAAAAGGCTATTTTATAATGACAAAAGGAAAAGTACCACAAGATTTGATAGTTATGAATATTTATTTACTCAGTAATAGATCTTCAAAATATATAAAACAATAAAAACCTATAGAACTTCAAGGAGAAATTGTTGAGTCCACAATTCTGGTAGGAAACTTGAATTTTAAAATCAATGATCGTAATAAGATCATTGTTGAGCTTAACTAATGTACATGCAGTATTTTTTCAATCACTCATGTAAATTTCATCATGTGCTAGACTAGAAAGGAAGTCTCAGCAAATCCAAAATCTAATACAATTAGGAGCTCCAGTGGTGCAGTCAGTTAGCGCATTGTACTGATAAAAAAACTACTGCAATTAGAAATGAAAACAAAAGTCCATCCCCTACTAACACATGCACACTTGCACACACCACAGAGGGAGCCCTTATACCTTGAAATTTTAAAATTCACTTCTAAAAATTAACAAACTAAAGAGAAAATTAAAATAAAATTTATAAAATAGTTATGACAAAATTAGAACTAAAATACTTCATATCAAACCTATGGAAAAGGAATTTCTGTTTGAAGATGATAGCATAATTTTCTCTACTTGCTCTCTTAAAGCACTCAAAAAGTGATAAAGAGTACATGAAAGAGGGATCCCATTTTTTGTGAACCTAATAGACAGTGGAAACTCAAATCATAATACCAGTGTAAAGGCTACCAAAAGCAGTGACAACCAAGGAAGAGTACAGGAGCTTGAGGAGAGAGGATGCCTGTGCTATAACTCTCAGAAGCGCTGGTCCCAAAGGACATTTCTCCAAGCTGGAATATATACCCTCCAAGCTGCAAAAGCAGAATCCAGTTTTTTGTAATAGAAGGAAACAGGTCTATGGGATCATGACAGGAGCATCCCTGGACCTGATTTACTACCAAGAACTGGAGGAGGTAAGGCTGAATAAATGATCAGTTAGATAAGCCAAATTTATAGGAAGCAGTGTGTATTCGTCTATTCTCACATTTCTATAAGGAACTACATGAGACTGGGTAATTTATAAAGAAAGGAGGTTTAATCAGCCCATGGTTCTGTGAGCAGTACAGGCTTCTGCTTCCGTGGAGGCCTGAGGAAACTTACAATCTTCACAGAAGGTGAAGGGGAAGCAGGCACATCTTCACACGGCTGGCAGGAGAGAGAGAGAGATAAGGGGGAAGTGTGACATGCTTTCAAATAACCCCAGATCTCACGGGAACTCACTCACTATCAAGAGAAGAGCAAGGGGAAAATCTGCCCCCATGATCCAATCACCTCCCACCCAGTCCCTCCCCCAACATTGGGGATTACAATTCAACATGAGATTTGGGTGGGGACACAGAGTCAAACCATCTCACGGTCTCATAGCCTTTTATATCCCTTTCTCTTAATTGGCTGGCTAGGAAGGAAATGGACAAAAGAACTCAAATTCAGAACATTAGCTTATAATGAAAATTTCTTCTAGTTTAGAACACAGCTCTTTATTTATTTTCCCATACACAAAATTTCCACAAAAGATAATCCAAGAGATCCAAGAAAAATCAGGATTAATGTTAAGATAATAAAATATGAGGATGGAGGAGAGAAAAAGAAAAGGGGAAAAAATGTCAGATAAAGCTAAAAAAAAAAAAAAGGCCACAGATGAAATATTGTGACCCATAATTTTGCATGAATTAAAATAGTAAATAATAATTTTTTAAAACATCTATTTATATAGCACAGAGCAGAGGTGCAAAAGCTTAGGAAAGAGATGATAAAACAAGAGCTGGCAGAACCAAGAAATAAAGTGAAAGAAAATCACAGAAACAAAGATAAAACTGGAAACATCACTAAGGAGAATAGACACACCTCAAATTTCAGTAAGGGATATAATGAATCAAAATGAGAAAGGTGAGAAACTAAATTTAACTAGTAAAAAAGTGATGAAGAAAGAGGAAGAGGAGGAGAGGAAGAGGAGGAGAAGACACTTTACTGATTGAAAGGGCACATCGTATCTCAAGGGGAAAAATTATACAAAATGGTCAAATTGGGTCATATTCTAGCAAAATTACTGGACTTGAAACATAAATTTTGATGTGATAGCCAAGAAATAACATCAAATCACTCAAATATAGGCTGAATATATCGTTTAACTTCCAACCTTTTGAGAATAGATGTTGTAGATTATTATGCCTAAACAACAGGCATAAGTTGAGACTACCCTACAAAAGCCATTAAAGGAGAAATTCAAGATCAGACTAGTCTCAAACCTTCCAAGTCAACACTCAGTACAAGAAAGTAGTTGGCCACTGCCTATAAATTACGAAAGGAAAGAAACTGCACTTAAGAAAAGATTATACTTGGCCATTCTCCAATAGACATTTTTAGACAAAAATGTTGTTCGTATAACCATTTTTGAAAAAGAAACAATTAGATTAAGACTTTATCCAAGTAAGAGTGAATGGGAAAAATATGGTGGGGAATATTGATTGAATGTAACCATAGGCTTGAGACTAACACAAATGTGGGGTTATGGTTACAGAATCACGTGAAAAGGCTACAGCTCTTCACAATATTGGAATGAGATCTCTCACTAAAATTGAGAAGTGAATTGGTTGAAAATTTGGAGAAAAAAATGGAAGCATACTGATAACTTCATCTTATTTAGCTGGAATTTAAGATATATCACATTAGAGAAATGCAAATCAAAACCACAATGAGATACCATCTCACACCAGTTAGAATGGCCATCATTAAAAGTCAGGAAACAACAGATGCTGGAGAGGATGTGGAGAAACAGAAACACTTTTGCACTGTTGGTGGCAGTGTAAATTAGTTCAACCATTGTGGAAGATAGTGCAGCAATTCCTCCAGGATCTAGAACTAGAAATACCATTTGACCCAACAATCCTATTACTGGGTATATACCCAAAGGATTATAAATCATCCTACTATAAAGATACATGCACATGTATGTTTATTGTGGCACTGTTCACAATAGCAAAGACTTGGAACCAACCCAAATGTCCATCAATGACAGACTGGATAAAGAAAATGTGGCACATATACACCATGGAATACTATGCAACCATAAAAAAGGATGAGTTCATGTCTTTTGTAGGGACATGGATGAAGCTGGAAACCATCATTCTCAGCAAACTAACACAAGAACAGAAAACCAAACACTGCATGCTCTCACTCATAAGTGGGAGCTGAACAATGAGAACACGTGGACACAGGAAGTGGAACCTCACCCACTGGAGCCTGTAGGAGGGTGGGGGTCTAGGGGAAGGATAGCATTAGGAGAAATACCTAATGTAGATGACGGGTTGATGGGTGCAGCAAACCGCCACGGCACGTGTATACCTATGTAACAAACCTGCACACTCTGCACATGTGCCCCAGAACTTAAAGTAAAATAACAAATAATAAAATAAAATAATATCATAGAGTAACAAAGAACTTGCAACAGTAAAAGTTAAAACACCAAGCAAGATATTATAACCTATAAAAATTGAAAAGAAAAAGGAATGGGTAAAAGAATGTAAAGAAAGAAGAAATAATTTTATTTACTATTCACAGATACTGTTTAAAGAAGTAGGGGGTTAGAGCATTATGTAAAGTTACAGCTATCAATGTCACAAATAGAACACAAATACAAACCTTCCAAACATACACACACATAATCAAAAGAACGAAAACACACCAAAAAACTTTAAAGCCACAAAAAACATTTTAAGGCATAATGGGTTATAAAAGTATGACCTCAAAATAACTGTCATTTCAACAAAAGTCTAAACTAATCTACCAAAAGAAGAAAAACACTTTCAAGTTCATTTGCCTCTGGATTTCTACGTCTTACCTTGGGTCATTCCTCAATTATATGACCTTTAAAAAAAAAAAATCTTGCAAAGGCAGTGTGGACATGGCATGCCAGGAGCTATGAAAGTGTCTGCAAATGAAAGTATCTGTATGCACTTCTGACTGTGTGTCTTTCTGTGGGTACATAAGGCCTTGCTTAGTTTGTGATACTATCTGTTTTGTACTCTTGCTTTTGTACACAACTAAATCTCACTTTAGAGCCATATATATCTTTATGTTAGAGGGGGCAGGCTTTGTTAAACATGGTTTGACCTGTAAAATGTCTTAATTCATTTAAAAAGGAGTCCTTTTCTACATTCCACATTTCTATACAATTATTTCAATCAGTAAACCACATATTCCAAAAACTGATAGTATTAATTATCGGTCATCAGTAAAACTTTGGCAATTAGCTCTTTTAGGATGTGGTAATATTGATCTGGAAATCCACTAATGTGTCTAAATCCATGTTTGGTCTGTATGATTTGCCCCGAGTGTCATACTGACTTTCATCGTGGGAATCACCTTGGCCTATCCTTCCTAACATCCTTTATTAAATCTTTAACATTAGTTCTCACGGGTGAGTGAACACAGTCAAATGGTTCTGACTTCAGGGCTTTAATGGAGGTCAGCTTGTTAATATGAAATATCAATCAAAACAAAAATTCCAAGCATATCTTAAAGGAGTTGAACTACATTTTAAAATCTTGGAGAGGCTCTGAATTAATTTGCTCAGAATATTTATTTCTTTTCCATTAACAAAGTTGGGCCAACATTATGTGGGTGGTAAAATTTGTTTTTTTCTTAATGGATCACTGATACTTCATGATCTTTTAAAATCCACTCCACAAGTCAACTTTGCAAAAATACTAGATTCTCAAAACATCTGCATACACTTGCAAATGTGGACCCCCAAAGGAAAAGAGACAACTACAGAATGTCATGTCCAAAATGAGGCACAGGATTTAGGGACTATAAACTGCGAACTGAACTTCATGTCCAGGACTTATTTCATCCACAGGATTGTTTTAAAAGGTAATGATTGAAGTTGCAAGTATTTTTCAAAGAGTTCTTATTCTGAAGAAAGAAATAATAATAATAAAGATGTCTAGTATTAACATTTTGAGCCCATGTTTACCACATTAAAGAACAGTATTTTATGGTTTTCTTGGAGTATGTACAAGAGGGGTAGGTCATCAATATGAACAATTTAACCATATTATATACGATTATTTTTCTATTATTGATAAAATTATAAGCACACTAGTAAACAAAATATCACATATTGACTTTTTCATTAAATTGGCACTATCCTTTTAACTTTGAAACTTAAGGTTTTCTAGCCTGGATTAATAATTTATATTTGTGCTTTTTAGAATTTTGGAATGATTGCTGTCTTTTATCTCATTTATTTCTCACACAGCCTTGTAAGGTAGTGAGAGCCAATATTTTCCCCATATTACCAGTGAGGAAGTGGAGTCTCTCAATGTTGAGAAGATAAAATCTTGCTTCCTGAGTATAACTGGTCTGGGAGCTTTTTGTTACCAAGAGCTGTCTCTCTTAAAGCTCACAAACCTGCTATCTTCTATCCAGGAAGTTCACGCACTGTACATGTTTGAAACAATTCTTAGGTACCTTGGGAAAAAGCAGAAGAGATGAAAAGCAAAATAACGTCTTGTTCCCCACCCAGGAGGAAATTTAGTACAAAAAAATCTTTGGAAACACAGACTCCCACAAACACAACCACTTCTAACCTTGCTATAAATGGCATACAGTCTAATTCTTGCTAAAAAACCCGTCCACAGAGGGACCAAATCACTGCAGATTCGCCCAGGGCTGAAGCATCCTTTGGCTATTCTGAACTCCATTCAGAAGCTTAAAAGAACAATCTAAGCAGTAAGAAAACTATATTTAACCACAGAATATAAGTGCTTGCTGAAGTTTTCTTGCATATACATATTTTAATATATACATAAAACCGGGATATGAGTTGCACTTTCTACCTAGCATAAATTTGTTATAAATTTGCATATTTTCAATTCCAATTCCAATGTTAATTTCAAAGTGGGAAAGTAAGATTTTTCTGTCAAATTATTATATTTAAATAGTAATTCTGTATTTCTCTACTTTTACTACCATATTGACTATCAGAAGTTGCCTCAAGTTTATAATACTGTTTAAATTTGAGTAACAGGATGCCTGTTAAGGTGAAGGTTATATCAAGTGCCAGTTGAGGGAAAAATTTAAAACTTAAGGTACATTCTCCTGTGCCTAAGGATGAGAACTGCAGGTTGCATTTGACCAGACTGTCTTTGTTCTGGGTTGAGTCACTTGAATGGCCCTACTGAGTTATGCAAAGGTAATGTGAGCTGCAGCCTTTGTCATCAAGGAAGTTGTAACCAGACTATTTATTTGTTTGTTTGTTTGTTTCTGGATTAGCAAAAACTACCTCAGTAGAACTAGTTACTGGGGAAAGGCAGATAAACTTGTATGAGAAAACTTCATCTTTTTTGGAAGAAAAAAAGTTCACATCCCTACTGTTCCTACTTCTCAAAATTCAGCATTAGGAAGTCTTGTTGATATAGAGGAGACCACAGTGGCAGGAGTAAGGCCCAGGTGTAGGATAGATTAAGTAATCAAGTAAATTAAAATTGCCAGTAGAAAATGAGGATTCTGGGCCAAAAACTGGAGTTCAGCAACAGGACCAAAGGTTTTGTCAAGGAAGGCTGTCATGGTACCAGCAGTTTCACTGGATAGCATCCGTCTAGCATGGTTGCTGGGCAGTGCAGAGCAATGGCTGACTGTGGGAACATGAAACAGGGAGAGCTGTAACACTGGAGCTCAATGAGGCAACCGCAGCCTGAATAAGACCTGGATCAGAAGGACCACCTAACAGCAGTGGACCAACCCCTATTCTAACCCATAGCCACTCCTCGGCAGGGAGAAGCAAAAGCAATAGTAGACTGAAGAGGCTCCACGTATTTTTTTTCTTTCCATAGCATTTGGAAAAAGACTAACCCCTGATTGATTGTAAAAGGCCTTGGAATTGTTAAACAATTGAAAAATTAATGGAGTTTCAAGAGAATATAAACCGCCTGATAATAAGTAGGTGCCAATGCAGTTTATTGAAAAAAATAAAAGCAATGTGAAATTATTCTACTCAAGTTTAAGACATACATGACATATTTTGAAGTGCTTCCACATATAAAAATATCCCAATTATGATTCAATAAATACTTTATAAATAGCATTTGTAAGCCTTCAGTAAATAAGTTTTTTCAGGAGCAAAATACATTTTTAATTTATTTACGTGGGTGATTCTTATATGAGGACAGTTGTGTCATAGAGCCCTTTACAAATCTTAAGAAAACTATGGACTTCTATACAAAAGTGTGCCTACAGATGGCATATATACCAATTTCGCATGTAATTTAAGGATTTCATGGATTCCCTGAAGCCCATATACTGATCACATAGAAAAATGCTCCTCAAAGTTTGGACTAAGGACCACTTTTGTAAAAAATCACTTGGATTGATGGTTAAAAGTGAGGTGGTATACAGAGTGGTTGAGACAACAGACTCCAGACCTGGTCTGCCTGGTTGAAAAGCCTGGCATTACCACTCACTAGCTCTTAGACCTCTCTGTGTCTGTTTCCTTCTCCTCTTTGTACTAAGATTAAGTTAGTAACTATCTGTAAATTACTGCCTGGCATATAGCAAGTACTATAAAATTATTAGCTTAAAAAATTAAAATATCTGGATTTCACCCTATAACTACTACATCAGAACCTTTAGGCACCAAGCCCTGGAATCAGCATTTTAAATAAGCTCCTTTGGTGACCTTTATGCACTTTCATGTTTATACACTTCTTTGGCACTTTTATCCAAAGCCATGGAAACTCCAAAAACATCTATCAAGAACTTGTTCTTCATATGGCAACCATATGGTATTGCAATCTTTCTTGTCTAAATTTACAGATTTACCATCACAGACTCAAAATTGGTTAAGAATGCTTCCTATCATTTGTTTCTATTGTCATAGAAACATATAAAATAAGTAAAGTTACTACACATTACCCAGTATGTTTTTGTTTTCACTTTTTTTTAGAGGTGGGGGTCTCACTATGTTGCCCAGCCTAGTCTGGCTATGTTGCCCAGGCTGGTCTGGAACTTCTGGCCTCAAGTGATGTTCCTGTGTTAGCCTCCCAAGTAGCTGAAATTATAGGCCCAAGCCAGTATGCCCAGCACCAGTATTTTTTAAAATACAAACCTTCTTCAGCTTGAACCCAGGAGGTGGAGGTTGCAGTGAGCCAAGATCGCACCATTGCACTCCAGCCTGGGCAATAGAGACTCCGTCTCCAAAAAATAATAATAATAATAATAAAAATTAAAGAGCTTCTTCAAAATGGCTGGGCTACATAGCAAGACCCTGTCTCAAAACAAAACAAACAAAAAACCTCTCCTAAATGGATGAAATAGTTAAGGAATCTTATGTTATGCCCCTCCTTTCCTCTGCTCTGTTGTTGTGGGCTGAAGTTCATAAGTGCCATTGTGGTTGCCCTCATCACATCATATTTCAAGTCATCATTGTTAGCACAATTGTCCCTGTGGCTGAAAGGACTAGTGGTATCCTGACACACCATCAGTATTCAGCTAGTGAGAACTCAGATTATCTCATTCAAAACATATATCTATGGAGCACTTCAACATGCCAGACACTAGGGATTCCTCAGTGAATAAAACATATTATTCTGATAAGAAGTTAAAAAAAAAGTTATCTTCTTTAAGAGGTGTGACTTCAGATTGGAAGAGACTAAGGATTATCTGAAAACTAAACACAATGTGGGATCCTGGAATAGATATAGAAACCAAGAAAGTTTGTTGGTGAAAAAACTGAGGACATTTGAATAAGGCTTTTAGCTCAGTTAACAGTATTGTACTGATGCTACTTTCTTGGGTTTAATCATTGTACTACAGTTATGTAAGATGTTCACATGTTAGGGAAAGCTGAACAAAAATTATATAAGGACTCTGTACTACTTTTATAACTTTGCCTAAAATTATTTCAAAATACAATGTTTTAAATTTAAAAGAGATTATTTTTATTTTTATGCATATTTTTTATTTTCAAAAAATTAATTTTTGAGACAGGGTCTTGCTCTGTTGCCCAGGCTGGAGTGCAGTGGCATGATCATAGCTCACTCTAACCTCGATCTCCTGGGTTCAAACAATCCTCCTGCCTCAGCCTCCTGAGTAGCTAGGACTATAGGTGTGTGCCACCACACCTGGCTAATTTTTTATATTTTGTAGAGGCAGAGTTCTGCTATGTTACCTAGGCTGCGATGCATATATTTGCTTAAAAAAAAATTATCATCTGGAAAAGAGTGAATATGTCAAATACTAATCCCTAAATAACACTGCAATGGTTAGGGAAAAAATACCCGTAGAAATACTTCTGTGATGTCACATACCATTTCCACAGCAGGCACGTTGTTAACAGTTTTAGACTGCCCATGACTTGACTGTCTGCCTGGAGTTTCAAATAGCCCTATAGCCTACCCACATGGAGAGTGGCTGTGTTACTCCATTTTAGTCTCCTCTTATTGATTGTTGGCCTGGATCAAGTCCAGACATGGGCAATAGCTCTTGAACACTGTAATTGTGTATTCTACTCTAACTCCTGCAGTAGATCAGTCTCTAGGCACCTCTCTCACCCTAATAGGAGTAGCTAGGTGAGTCTGTCTGATTTCACATACATAACACTCTGAGGGCTAATACTTTCCCTTTTGGATTCTCCACACCATGATTAGTGAAATCTCTTTGCTGTAACATTGGTATTTGCTACCCCTATGTCTTCAATCATTTAACATATATTTACTGAACACCTATAATATTATATGTTATGCACTGACAAAACAATGAGAACACAGAAAGTAGACATGGTAGGCATGGATCTTATACTTATGGAGCTTGGTGAATAAATAGTTGGCTCTGTTTTCTTTCCTTTTTCTTCCTTTTTTTTTCCTTCATTTCAGATCTTGAATGATGACTTCTCTGTGGTTCCTAAAAAGGTTTTTTAAAAAATTACTTCAAATCTTAGGTTATTGTGTAAAAAATCCTGATTGTATGTGATTGGCTCAACTCTGCTATATTGACATCTGTGACTTTTGCTTTTGAAAAATACTGCATTTCAGCTAGTGTCACTGTACACATCTTCCCAGCTGAAACCACGGTTTATGTATTTTTGAATCTGGACATAAACACGCAAAGACTTGGAGGCTTTGGGTATTGCCCTTTCAACAGCCTGCTTCCATGACAACAAGGCCTATTAGAGAGAAGCAGCCTTGTCACCACAAATTTAGGTCCAAATAATTTTACAGAAAAGATAAAAAGGTATGTGGCAACTCTATCTCCCTCCATCTTTTACATGAAGTAATTTCTCAGAAATACGATCAGCATTTGAGAAAGAAGTGATTAAAAATTAAAAGGCCCTGGGAGAGAGAAAAAGTCTATTCATATCAAGGATTTTGAAAGCTTAATGAAAGGTGAAAGAAAACATGATAGGACTGCAATCTTTGACATTTTTGCACAGTGAACAATTGATCCAAAGAATCAATTGAAGATTTAAATCATCATTAGAGACTCAAATGTTCATCTTTAAGAGTTTGTACTTTGAGGCCTAAGAAGAGCAAAAAAAAAAAAATTATCCATTAAGATTGAAAAAATCTGATATTTATTGTGTCATTTATTACTTGAGCTAGAAAGTAAAATATGACTACAAATACTTCATTAAGTTCTTTGAACTTTTAATGTTAGAGCACTTTCTCCAAAACCACTGTACTAACTTACTGGTGGGCAAACAATGGCAGAGTCCCTAGTAAGACAGAGAGGTAGTGCAGAACTGTCAACCCAATATTTGTATTCCTAGTTCACTTGCTTCCCACATCTCTATGCTATAAAACAGTCTGCTTTAATTTTGTTGGATGCTGTTGATCAGAGAATCTTCTAATAAGACTAAGGGCATAGAATTAAATTCTATATTATGTGTTATGACCACAGATAGCAATAAAAGTTCTCCATGAATCACAAGAAATATTGGATCAGGCAGCAAAACTCAAAAACTGCAACTTTATAACTGATTATTTAAGCTATCATAAAGATTAAATATAATGAAGTGTACATTACTTATTTGGACTTAGTTTTATTAGGGAATTTGACTTGTGCTATGTGATTATTTGTTTTGCCAGTCTATCCCCTTCAGAGATAACAATAATTTTTATTGATACATAATAGTTGTACACATTTATGGGGTATGTGTGATGTTTTGAGACAAGCATACAATATGCAATGATCAAATCAGAGTAATTGAGATATCCATCACTTCATTTATCACTTTTTTGTGTTGAGAATATTCCAAATTTTCTCTTCTAGCTATTTTGAAATATACAACAAATTATTGCTAACTATAGCTGGCCCTGCTATGCTATCGAACACTGGAATTTTTTCCTTCTATCCAAAAGTATGATAGTACCCACTAACTAATCTCCCCACAAGATCCCCTTCCCCCTGTCTTCCCCACCCTCTGGTAACCACCATTCTATCCTCTACCTCCATAAGACCATTTTTTTCAGCTCCTACACGTGAATGAAAATATGCAATATTTGTCTTTCTGTGCCTAGTTTATTTCACTTAAAATAATCTCCTCCAGTTCCATCTATGTTGCTGCAAATGATATAATTGCATTCTTTTTATAATGGCTGAATAATATTTTTCTTTAGCCACTAATCCATTGATAAATACTTACGTTGATTCCATTTCTTGGCTATTGTGAATAGTGCTCCAATGAGAGGGCAGATATCTCTTTTTTTTTTTTTTTTTTTTGAGACAGAATCTCACTGTGTCGCCCAGGCTGGAGTGCAGTGGAGCCATCCTGGCTGACTGCAACCTCGGCTTCCCAGGTACAAGTGATTCTCCAGCCTCAGCCTCCCGAGTAGCTGGGACTACAGGTACTCACCACCACACCCGGCTAATTTTTTGTATTTTTAGTAGAGATGGGGTTTCACCATGTTGGCCAGGATGGTCTCGAACTCCTGACCTCAAGTGATCTGCCCTCCTCAGCCTCCCAAGGTTCTGGGATTACAGGCATGAGCCATCTCGTCCAGCCAGATATCTCTTTGATATACTGGTTTTCTTTTTTCTGGATATAGGTCCAACAGTGGAATTGCTGGATTATATGGTAGTACAAGAGTACAGTAGTTTCTGTAAAGAATAATACATATAGCCTAGTCACTGAATATTCAGTTTTTTTACTTATAATGTAAAATAGATGGAATATAGATATATATATGCAATCAACATCTAATATTGTCTGATGTCCCCAGCAATGTACACACACATGCAAATTTGTGATTTGTGTTTCTTATTTTGAAAGATTTGTATTTATTTTGTGGAGACTTTAGGACTCTGTTTTACCATTTTGTGAATTTCAAAATTCATGTATAAATTTCAAACAGAGTTAAATGAAACTTAAGAAATAAGTATTTATTTAACATTTATTGAATACTGGACACAAAGACCCAGGAAGATGCAGAGGCAAAAGAGAAAGTTAATTTCATCTCTTATTGCCTGTTTGGGGAGATGCCTTTGCCCCACAAAAATAAGGGGAATAATGGGGATGATGAATGAAGAAGTGCTGAGTATAGATTGAATCGGGTAGGTAGACTTAGGACTTAAAATCAGAGTATTAGGATTTAATTTACAACATTAGAATCAAAGTTATGGTGCTTTTATTTATTTTTTAATGTACACTTTTTTTCTTTCTTCAGAGACAGAGTCTGGCCCTGTCACCCAGGCTGGAGCGCAGTGGTGCAATCATAGCTCACTGCAGCCTCAGACTCCTAAGTTTAAGCAATCCTCCCACCTCAGCTTCCCAAATAGCTAGGACTACAGGTGACTGCCACCACGCCCACTTAATATTTTTAAAACTTTTTTGTAGAGTCAAGGTCTCACTGTGTTGCTCAGGCTGGTCTCAAACTACTGACGTCAAGCAATCCTTGGCTTCCCAAAGCACTCAGATTACAGGTGTTAGCCATCTTGCCCTGCCCCAGGTGCTTTTAAATCTTGCCCCAGCATCTTAGTCTGTGGTAAAGAACCTTAATGGCAAAAAAGAAATGTACACTCTTGTAATTTTTTTTAATTAATGTTTTCCCCCTTCAGAATAAATGCTCCAGGAGCAAAGAACTGTGTCTGCTTCCAACTCAGCATAATAACTGGTAGATAGCAAACATCCCATAACAATTGCAGGCTGGAGTAAGTCAAGCACAAGAGCTACTTTTTTGCTTAATCCTTTTAATTTCTCAGTTTGAAATTTTTAAACATTTTATTTTCAAATAATATCAGACGTACAAAAAAGTTGCAAAAATAGTAAAAAGAATTAACATATACATTCACCCACACTCCACACTTTAACTTGCCTAACCTCCGTGCCATCATCAAAATCAAGAAATTAATATTAGAAATTAGCCTTAACAGTAAATAATACTTTTATCTAATTTACAGACCTTATTCAAATTCTGTCAATCTACACACTAATGTCATTTTTCTGGCTCAGGATCTAGTCCACTATCACCTAATGCACCTAGTTGTCATATCTCTTTATTCTCTTGTAATCTGGAACAGTTCCTTAACCTTTCATTGTCTTTTAAGACCTTGACACTTTTTAGAATACTAGCCAGCTATTTTTTAGAATGGTGCTTAATTGGGGTTTATCTAATGTTTCCTTGTGATCAAATTTATGTCATTCATTACTAGGAAGAATACCACGGTGGTGATGTTGTATCCTTCTCAGCGCATCATATTAGGAGGTGCACAATGTCAATTTGTCCCATCATGGCTGATATTAACTTTGATCCCTTGGTGAAAGTAGATAACGACTACTTCTAAATATTATTCTAGCAACATTGGAGAGTCTTACCTAAGTCTAGAGGCATAATATGCTTAATTAATTTTTCAGATTCTTCAACAAACCCTCAAAGTACTCTGTTTGGCTTTAGGGAATACCAGAATAAATAAAGACACAGTGCTTACCATGTGGTGATAGACTCATAAGTATTTGCAGCAGGTTGTGAAAAGTGCAATGGCAAATATCTACAAGTGATATAGAAGTAAAAGTAACTATTTGTACCTTGAGAGGGATGATGATTAAGCAGCACATCACAAAAAGTATTGATAATCTAAGTTGGGCCTTGAAGGAACGAATAAACTTTTGCCTTGTTGAGGAGGGAATAGGACTTTATGGGCTTTGATAAGCAAGAACCAAACAAGGTAAGCATGAAAATAGTTGGTGTAATCAAGGAATAATGAGAAGTTCAATGTAACAAGTGCATGTGGGAGAGCAACTAAAAACAAGACAGAGGCCGAGATATGGAGGGTATTTTGTCATAATTATCAATTTGGAGTTTACCACATAGATGCTATGTGGACCCATGAAAGGATTTCCATGGCAGAGAACAAAATGTTGTCTCTCTCTCTCACACACACACACACACACACACACACACAGGAAAGGCAATTATGGTGGCAATGGAGAAAATATACTATGGTGGAGACAAATGAATATTTGAGAACTTCTGAAGTGTGGACTGACTGTAATGGTCCAGGTCAAAGATAAAGAAGTTCTAACCTGAAAAAGAAGTAAACTGTAATTTAAGGCAAAACTATAAAGAGAGAATTTTTCAAAAGGCATTGGTGCTCAATTTAAAATCATCTCAGTTCCTAAAAACTGAATTATTTGGATAAATTGCTTCCAAGAACTGACACAGTCAGATAGAAATTGGAAATTCAGGAAAGAATAAATATCAACAAAAATGTACGTGAGTTTCTGTGTTAGTGAGGACCATTCAAAGACAGACTCTTTACAGACAGAGCTCAATTTTTCATGACCAACACAGTGACAGCAATTGACCCAGTGCATCAAATACATCATGCAGATAGGTAAGCAAGGATAGTCACACGAGTTAGGAGGAGTCATATAATTAGCCATAATCTCCAAATCACCTCTCAATTTTAACAGATTATTTGTATTGAATAATACTGTCAGCTAACATAACTAATGTAAGGTGGTTTTAGTTATTGTTGCTATTGTTTGTCAAGAAACTGTGCTTAAGTTACAAATTGATTTTCTGATAGTTAATGATTGTATATCCATTTCTGTTTTGCAAAATACAAATTTGCGGCAAAAAGAAAGCAATCCATTCTTTTTTATGATATTCTGGCAATGCTAAATATATTTTTCACCTAAATCTGGTCATGGAAAACATAACATTATTTGTAAAAGAGAGAGAGTAGAGAAACCATCCTGTTAGCCTTGAGAAGTAAACCGCCAATGTTGTAGAAGGGCCTACAGAGATAGCCAGAGGGCCAAGAACTGCAGGCAGCCTGTAGACACTGAGAGAAGCCCCCCAGCCAACAGACAACAGGAAAACAGGAATATCAGTCCTACAAACACGAGGACAAGAACTCTGCCAACAACCTGAGGGAGGTTGGATGTAGATCTTTTTTAGTTGAGCCTCTGGTGAGACTGCAGCACTGGCTAACACCAGGATTTCAGCCTGGTGAGATCCTGGAGCAGAGAATTCAACTATGCTGCACCTGGATTCCTAACTCATGGACGCTGGTTATAAGATACCCAATATGTTGTTTTAGACTGTAAATTTGTGGCAATTTATTATGCAATATAGAGAACTGATATCTGGAAGTATGATGCTGCTGTAACAATTACCTAAAAAGGCAGAGCAGCTTTGGAACTTAGCAGTGGGTAAAGGCCGGATGAATTTAGAGGAGCATGATAGAGAAAGCCTACCTCACCTTGAACAGACTGTTAATAGAAATATGGACTTCAAGGAGGCCAGGCACAGTGGCTCACGCTTGTAATCCCAGCACTTTGGGAGGCCAAGGTGGGTGAATCACTTGAGGCCAGGAGTTCAAGACCAGCCTGGACAACATGGTGATACTGTCTCTACAGAAATTACAAAAAAATTAGCCAGGTGTGGTGGCGTATGCCTGTAATCCCAGCTACTCAGAGGCTGAGGTGGGAGGATCACTTGAGTCCAGAAGGCAGAGTTTGCAGTAAGCCAAGATATCGCCATTGCACTCCAGTCTGGGGCGAGACACTGCCTCAAAAAACAAACAAACAAAAAAAAAGAAATATGAACTTCAAGGATGCTGCCACAGAAGGCCCAGTGGAAGTGCAAAACATATTATTAGGAGCTACAGAAAGGGGGATCAGTGCTATGTAGTGGTGGGATGTTTAGTGATATTATCTCTGCACTTATGTGGAAAGCAGAACTTTTAAGTTATAAATTTAATTATATTGCTAGAGAGATCTCCAAGCAAAGTATGGTAAATTGCAAGGGGAAAGAGAAAGATTGAGGGAAAGCATAAAACAAAAAGCAACCAGGACTGAATGATTTCAGAAATTCTTCATCTCTTCACATGGCAAAAGATGCTATAATTAAGAGATTTATGGTCAGGAAAGTGTACTCTAGGGGAAAAAAATGGCTAATGTTGTGACTGTAAAACTCTTTGCTTAAACCACAGATTTTTTAAAAATCAGCATATTCAGTCACACAAAAGACTATTTCAAGAAATTAAGGGTCTTCCATACAGATTCTCTCAATGTGACCATAGGGCCCCTAGGAAGCTTAAGGACGTTGTGCTTCAGCCCCATCAGCAGCAGGTAGCAAGGGTAGAAAGAGATTATCTCCAAAATGTCTGTAAGTATAACTTTTGTTTAATGGAGAGAACACCTTTGAGATTCAGAGGAGACCCATGAAGTTCTTGAGAAGATTATTTAAGCAGAAACGTTTCCAGCCTGGAAGTGTTTCTGAAGTTATATTTTTTCTCAAATTTGTTTTATTAAACACAGGGAAGAAATCTGAAAGTGAGGACATTTCACTCTCTCTTTCTTTTCCCCTAAGGACAGAGAACAAAAAAAGAAAAGGAGGCTGTTGGACTCCCAAAATTCTACTGGCACAAAGTAGGATGATGAAAGTACTCAGTGGCATACCCATGCTGCCTTACATAAGAAGAGGATTACTCAAGGGCAGGAACAAGAGACCAGAGGATGGAGACAGACCCATGAAGAATTAAATTAAGACCCTCGAAACCTAATAAAGGAACTCTGGCTGGAGTTTTACCAGCTGGATTTGATGACTACTTTGTACCAGTGATCCTTTTTATCTTCTACTCCCCCATGTTTTGAACTAGAACGTCTTTTGCTGTTATCCTATGTCCACCCCACCATCTAATGTTAGGTGTGTTAGAAGCAGATAGTACTTTCAAAGATCACAGATACAGAAGAATTATGCCCTAGGAAGTGTACTTATTGGATTACATCCAGGAGCCTCATCTACACTTGGGTCTGGTATAAATGGTGACCCTTGGACCTTAAGCTGATACTCTAATGGAATGGGATTCTTGGGAATATTGGAAGGGAGCAAATATATTTTGAATCTGGGAGGAATATGAATCACTGGGGGCCAGAGGGCCATTATAGCATACAGATCCTAAGGTGATCCCCATGTTGAAACCCCACAAATTACCTCACCTAGAGTGTGGGTGGGACCTGTAGCTTGTTTCTAACCAACAGAATATGACAAAGATGACAGGGGAAAAGAAAGAGAAAGAGGAATGTCTTCACTTTCAGATTTCCACCTTGTGTTAAATAAAACAAATTTAAGAAAAAAAATATAACTTCAGAAAGCTTTGTTATTCATTTGCTATTTATTTTGCCCTCACTTGAACACTTTATTTTGCTTTCTCTAAATTACAGAGCCTAGGTTCTTCATTTTTTCTCTCATCCTTACATTCAATGGCAGCCCCCAAACTCTCTGCCTTTAAATAGGAAAAGTGTTGTATAATATTTTATTAACATATATTTCTTGACCTAAGACAATTCTATAGGTATAAAGGTATCTATAAACCCAATTCAATGGACAGGGTCACATGGCTATTGTTCTGCACAATTTAATGCTAAGCCAGAGAATGTCAAAACCTGGTAGGACATTCTAATCTGATTCCATCTCATCTCTTCCTTCTAGCCTATGCTAATAGAAAATTACTTAGAATCTTGTATCTTTAACTGAACCTTTTTTCAGCTATATCTTTCATCTTATTGCTTAGTCTCCTAGTTTTAAAATATAGTCTATCTGTCTTGCATCTTTTTGTCTGACTGTCCTACAAGCATCCAGGCCCAGGCCCAGGGCAGACTTTAACTTATCAACAATCTGAAAAAGACAAAAACTGACTTCATTCAAAAGAGGGCTATCTGGGGGACACAAAGTCCCCAAATATCCATATATAGGAAATCCGTGTAAAGTGTTAAATAAACAATAAAAATAACTATAGCAAGAGAAACAAATTTGCTTTCGTATATTCTGAAAAACACATCTTAGCTCTTATTTCATATGGGATAAGGTGTTAGAGAAAGAAACTTCTGATTTATCCAAGATTTGTATTTCTTTCTCTTGTGCCATTTTTAAATCTGAATCATTCTTTCATATTTTGCCTTCTTTTTAGGGCAATTTTATCATATCCTCCACCATCCCTCATTCAAATATTTCTTTGCAGGCTGGTGGTGGTGGCTCATACCTGTAATCCCAGTGCTTTGGGAGGCAGAAGCAGGAGGATTGCTTGAGGCCAGAAGTTCAAGACCAGCCTGGGCAGCATAGTGAGACCCTGTCTCCACAAAATAAAAATAAAATTAGCCAGGATGCTGGGGTGGGAGGATTGCTTGAGTCTAGGAGTTTGGGGTAACAGTGAGCTACGATTGTGCCACTGCACTCCAGCCCAGGCAACAGAGTGAGACCCTATCTCAAAAAAAAAAAAAAAACACACAGATATTTCTTTGCAAAATTCATATAATAGCCATGAGATACACTTCATCAAGCCAAATTTCTTATTCCAGAACCAAACTCTGTTCCCGCTAAAGACAGGCCTCAAGTCTTTATGTGAAATAAAATGTAACCTCTAGATACAAGGTTCTGGAACTCTCACAAAAAGTTGGTATTCTTAGGCAGACCTGGTTTCTATGACTATTTTTAGAGCACACCAAAAAGCTATGGTAAAAGAAAAATTATTATTATTATTATTATTATTAAGCACCTTTGTAAGTAGGAGACGTTTGTTCATGTAATTTGCATACATGGAACTGTCACAAAGAACATCTGTAACAGGTAATAATTAATGATAAAAACAAATTAAAATAGGGTATAAAATACCATCAGAAATCCCAGATGTTTTGATATTTTATTACTGTTATTGCAGATGTCTCAAAATAGCATTTACACTCATCACCACTTTGAAATAATGATAGTTATTAGATCCACTAATAGATCTTATTACTTAATGTGTTACTAAACAAGCAAATAGAGTACCATATATTTTTGGTAACTGTATTTTAATGTAATAATTTTCTTTTGTAATCGTATTTTTATTATGCATAAATAAATTTTCATGCATTATTTTGAGAGTAATCACTTGACTATTAAAGAAGGGGTCAATGGCAGACACAAAATACGTTGACACCCTGTTGTATAAAACCAGGTATAAGATTTTAAAAAGGGGGAAATGTTAATTTTCTAATCAATTGATAAATGTATAACAATATAGGACCCTTCAGATTTTCTATTGTATCTTGTGTCAATTTGGATATGTTGTATTTTTCAAATAATTTATCTGTTTTATCTAACTTGTTAGATTTATTGGCATAAAGTTGTCTACATTTTCTCTTATTATCCTTTTAATAGTTAAAACATCTCTAGTGATATTCTCTCTTAATTCCTGATATAGGTATAATTTATGTCCCTCTCTTTATTTCTAAATCATTCTAACTAGGAGTTATCAATTTTGTTGATCTTTTAAAACAACTAGCTTTTGCTTTTGTTAAATTTCTCAAATGATTTTCTGCTTTTCACTGGTATCACACCTTTCTGCTTTTGTAATACAGGCATTTAAAAGCTATACATTTCCCTCCAAGCACTGCTTTAGCTGCATCACACAGATTTTTTATAGCTTTGCGTGTTCATTGTTAGTTAAAATATAAATTCACTAGTGAGTTCCTTCAGTCATGGTAATTTAGAAGTATATTATTTACTTTCCAACATTTGAGCAATTTTCTAAATACCTGATATTTTCACTGAAATAGAAGTCTGAGTTGACAGTTTTCTTTCAGTGTCTTAAAGATGGTATACCGCTGTTTTTTGTATACCATTGTTTTTGATAATAAATCATTTATATTCTTGTTCCCCTGTATACCATATGTCCTTTGACTCTGTTAATATTTTCTCTTTATCTTTAATTTTTAGCAGGTTGAGTATAATGTATCTAGGTGTGGTTTTATGTTTTTTCAGCAGTGAGACTTTTAAATCTATAAATAAGATCTTTAGATTTATAAGATTTATAGACTTTGAAATCTGTAAATTAAGATCTTTTGAGCCATTATTGGTAATATATTTTACACTCTAATTAACTATATGTTAGACTGTTTGATATTGTTCCACAGATATTGACTCTATTTTTTTCATCTTTATTCTTTCTGATCTTCAGATTGAATAATTTCTATTGCTCTACTTTCAAATTCAATGATAATTTATCATCTCTGATCTTCTTTCAAACTCTCAGTATTTCTTTAGATATGTTTATTTCAGTTTAATAATTTCCAATTGGTTTTTTTCACAGTTTCTATTTCTTGGCTGAAATTTCCTATTTGTTAGCTCATTGCAGCCATATTTTATTTTACATCCGTGAATATAGCTTAATAATTGCTTTAAAATCCTTATATGGCTGGCTGCAGTGGCTCACACCTGTAATCCCAGCACTTTGGGAGGCCAAGGCAATGAACTGCTTGAGCCCAGGAGTTTGAGACCAGCCTGAGCAACATGATGAAACCCCATTTCTACAAAAAATAAAAAATAAATTAACCATGCTTGGTGGTGCACACCTGTGGTCCCAGCTACTTGGGAGGCTGAGGTAGGAGGATCGCTTGAGCCCAGGAGGTGGAGGTTGCCCAAGAGGCAGAGGTTGCAGTGAGCCAAGACTGTGACGCTACACCCCAGCCTGGGCAACAGAGCAAGACCCTGCCTCAAAAAAAAATCCTTATTTGATAATTTCAGTATCTGAATCACCTAACAGACAAATTACTACCTTTTCTCATAAATAAGGATTGCATTTTCCTATTGTTTCATGTGTCTAGTAATTTGGAATTGCATCCTGTGAGTGATATATTATAAATATTTATTGTATCTTTTCAGTGAAATATTGTAAAGACTCGGGATTCTCTTATATTCCTCCAGATAATATTGTGGGGGTTTTTGATGAGTTTGTTGTTATATTAGCTGGCAGTTAACTTGGCTGAACTCAAACTTTAAACTCTCTATCCCTTGTGGAGTGATGCAGCTGAAATCCTGTTAAATTATTTAGCCTTAGCTACTCCATGCATATGCAATTCATGGATCAGCCAGAAATAGTAGCATATTTTATACTCAGAATTTGGGATGCCCCTCTCCTTTCCTGTATTTTCTCCCTGTATTAGTTTTTTAGAGCTGCCATAACAAAGTATAATAAGCTGGGTGCCTTAAAACAAGAAATTTATTCTCTAGTAATTCTGGAAGCTAGAAATCCAAAATGAAGGTACTAGTAAGGTTGATTTCTTCTAGAGGATCTGAAGGAGATTCAGTTTTACGGTTCTCTCCCAGTTTCTGGCCATTGCCAGCAATACTTGGCATTCCTTGGTTTATAGCTGCATACTCCAATCTCTGCCCTTTCTTCACATAGCCATCTTCCCTCTGTGTATCTGTGTCCACATTTTCTTCTTCGTATAAGGCTAGATTAGGGCCTATCCTAATCTAGTATGACCTCATTTTAACTTTACTACATCTGCAAAGATTCTATTTTCAAATAAAGTCACATTCACAGATTCGGAGTCGACATGAATTTTCAGTGGACACTATTAACCCAGTATGTTACCTTACTTACCAGTGGCTGTGGCAGCCTCAAATTCTGTCCTGAGTCTTTGAGCCATTTAAATTGCAGATTTCCATCCAAATTTTAGCTGCTACTTGCATCACTGAGTGAGCCTGCCCTTGGGCAAAAAAAAAAAAAAATATATATATATATACACACATATATATATATATATATATATATATATACCAGAAACTGATGGCTGTTCCCTTCTTCCAAAAGCCAAGCTCTCTTCAGATTTTTCTGCTTGTATTTACCATGTCTCTGGTAATTGTCTTTTTGAATCTTGTTTTTTATAGTTAATATAGTTACGCTTAGTGGGAGGGTTGGTCTAATAGGAATTACTTCATCATAACCAGATGATATAGTTTGGAGATTTGTGTCCCCACCCAAATCTCATCTTGAATTGTAACTCCCACAATTCCCACATGTTGTGGGAGGAACCCAGTGGGAGGTAATTGAATCATGGAGGCGGGTCTCTCCTGCACTGTTCTCATGATAGTGAATGAGTCTCACAAGATCTAATGGTTTTAAAAAGGGAGTTTCTCTGCACAGGCTCTCTTCTCTTGTCTGCCACCATGTGAGACATGCCTTCACCTTCCGCCATGATTATGAGGCCTCCTCAGCCACATGGAACTATAAGTCCAATAAACCTCTTTATTTTGTAAATTGCCCAGTCTCAGGTATGTCTTTATCAGCAACATGAAACAGACTAATACAGTAAATTGGTACCAGTAGAGTGGGGTGTTGCTGAAAAGATACCCCAAAATGTGGAAGTGACTTTGGAACTGGGTAACAGGGCAGAGGTTGGAACAGTTTGGAGGGCTCAGAAAAAGACAGAAAAATATGGGAAAGTTTGGAATTTCCTAGAGACTTGTTGAATGGCTTTGACAAAAATGTTGGTAGTGACATGAACAATAAGGTCCAGGCTGAGGTGGTCTCAGATGGATATGAGGAACTTCTTGGGAACTGGAGCAGAGGTGACTCTTGTTATGTTTTAGCAAAGAGCCTGGTGGCATTTTGCCCCTGCCCTAGAGATTGTGGAACTTTGAACTTGAGAGAGATGATTTAGGGTATCAGGCAGAAGACATTTCTAAGCAGCAAAGCATTCAAGAGGTGACTTGGATGCTGTTAAAGGCATTCAGTTTTAAAAGGGAAACAGAGCATAAAAGTTTGGAAAATTTGCAGCCTGACAATATGACAGAAAAGAAAATCCTATTTTCTGAGGTGAAATTCAAGCTGGCTGCAGAAATTTGCATAAATAACGAGGAGCCAAATGTTAATCTTCAAGACAATGGGGACAATGTCTCCAAGATATGTCAGAGGTCTTCACAGCACCCCTCCCATCACAGGCCCGGAAGCCTAGGAGAAAAAAGTGGTTTCATGGGCCAGGTTCAGGGTCCCTGTACTGTGTGCAGCCTAGGGACTTGGTGCCCTGTATCCCAGCCACTCCAGCCATGGCCAAAGGGGGCCAACAAAGAGCTCAGGCCATGGTTTCAGAGGATGCAAGCCCCAACCTTGGCAGCTTCCATATGGTGTCGAGCCTGCAAGTGCACAGAAGTCAAGAATTAGGGTTTGGGAACCTCTGCCTAAATTTCAGAAGATGTACAGAAACATTTGGATGTCCAGGCAGAAGTTTGCTGCAGGGGCAGGGTTCTCATGGAGAACATCTGCTAGGGCAGTGCAGAAGGGAAATGTGAGGTTGGAGACCCCACACAGAGTCCCTGCTAGGGCACTGCCTAGTAGAGCTGTAAGAAGAGGGCCACCATCTTCCAGACCCTAGAATGGCAGATCCACTGGCAGCTTAACACCATGCACCTGGAAAAGCCACAGACATTCAATGCCAGCCCATGAAAGTAGCTGGGAGGGAGTCTGGACCTTGCAAAGCCACAGAGGAGGAGCTGCCCAAGACCATGGGAACCCACCTCTTGCATCAGCATGACCTAGATGTGAGAAATGGATTCAAAGGAGATCATTTCGGAGCTTTAAGATTTGACTGCCCTGCTGGATTTTGGACTTGCATGGGGCCTGTAGCCCCTTTGTTTTGGCCAATTTCTCTCATTTGGAGTGGCTGTATTTACCCAATGCCTGTACCTCCACTGTATTTAGAAAGTAACTAACTTGCTTTTGATTTTACAGGCTCATAGGCAGAAGGGACTTGCCTTGTCTCAGATGAGATGTTGACTATAGACTTTTGAGTTAATGCTGAAATGAGTTAAGAGTTTGGGGGACTGTTGGGAAGCCATAATTGGTTTTGAAATGTGAGGACATGAGATTTGGGAGGGACCAGGGGCAGAATGATATAGTTTGGCTGTGTCCCTATCCAAATCTCATCTTGAATTATAACTCCCACAATTCCCACATGTTGTGGGAGGAACCTGGTGTGAGGTGATTGAATTATGGGAGCCGGTCTCTCCTGTACTGTTCTCATGATAGTGAATGAGTCTGATGAGATCTGATGGTTTTAAAAAGGGGAGTTTCCCTGCACAAGCTCTCTTCTCTTGTCTGCTGCCATGTGAGACGTGCCTTTCACCTTCTGCCATGATTATGAGGCCTCACCAGCCACATGGAACTGTAAGTCCAATAAACCTCTTACTTTTGTAAGTTGCCCAGTCTCAGGTATGTCTTTATCAGCAAAGTGAAAACAGACTAATACACCAAAATAGATTTAACTGTTTCTCTAACCAATTGAATAGAGGAAAAAATGATATGAAGAATTAACATTTTGCTGCATGCTAATCAATATGAGTTATGTCATATTTCAAAACCATTATTTTGACTCTAATACATTAAATTGTTTTTCCACATTATACAGCCAAATACTTTGCTAACAGTGGGCATGATTGTGTGATCAATAAAAGATCAATAATAGTAACACATGTATTATTTAATGTTTCAATTGCTCTTCTAAGAGCTTTTTTATGTGTATTATCTCAGTAAATCTTCACATCAACACTACAACTTAAGCAGAAGTTTTATAGATGAGTAATTCTCATTTTACAAATGACTAAACTGAGGCCCAGAGGTTAAGTAATTGTTAAAGCTACACTGTTAGTATACGGTAGAATGAAAGAGTCCATGAATATAACCACTATGTGTACTGCTTCCTAAGAACACAAATCTTTCTATCTCTCGTACTACCTTAAATCATTATTGACCATAGAAAAAGTATTTGTAAGGCTGCATTTTTTCCTAATTTTTTAACATGTGTGAGGTAAATAAAAAGTAAATAGAAGCAAATAAACTTTTTGTATTCAACACAATAGCTTAATTTCAGAATCAGTTTCATAATTTGTGATGTTTTTAGTATCTACGATTGGCATATTAGAAATCCTTTCTGCATTAAAGTAAGCTCCAGAAATCTCAGGCTTGTACATTCTTTTAAATTTCTTATCTGCAAGTCAAGAAGTAATCATTGCATACTCCTCAACCAGTTACATTATATTTTATGTTATAACTTTACCTTTATGATTAAGAAAAGTCTCTCTGTGTGTGTGCGTGAGTGTGCATATGTGTGTGAGAGAGAGCTGTTTTCTCTTATCATAAACATGACATGATGCAAGACATGAACAAGTGTGTACTTAAGTAAAATAGTTATTTCCTTAAGTTGACTCACCATGGCACCCTAGAGATTAGTACTGTTACTGATTTCACAGGTCTCTTGTGCATGTGAATTTCCATGAGATTCTATTCAACTGGAGTAACTAAGAAGAAAGAACAATGTCCCTCTATACAAGGTGGGTTTTGCATTGTCCCACACATAGTCTGCTGATGGCCGTGGGATGGCAAAGTCATCTTCATTAGACGGAATTTAATAGTGAATCAAAGTTCTTGTGGAGAATAGACTGATCTAAACTTTAGCCTCCCTTGGGTCCTGCTGAAAGATTAGAGGGAAAGAGTAGGGCCTTAGTAACTTGAATGTATCAGATTGTTTTTCACTAATAGTTCTCTTGTAAAACTCTGAAAAACACCCAGTTTAACCCTTTAAAAATGGAGAGAGAGAAAGGGGTACGACGGGGGAGGGAAAACAACTCAGGTAGTATACCACGGGCATTGATTTCATTGATTTTTGAGATGTGCTGTTATCCCTGTAGCAAGTTTCACAGATTTGAGTATGTATGCATGACCAAAATTTGTTGATCACAAATAAAACAGTTTTCCTGCTACAAATAATCATCTATACCAGCGGCCACCATGCTACAGCTTTCATAAAGAATTTATAAAATCAAGTTACCTTTTAGTTTTGCTTTTGGTTTTGTTCTATGATGGGAGAGTCTAAAACTCAATCTAAGGATGCAGTCCTTTGACAAAATCTTCTCAAAAATATTAGGAATCTAGGAAGAGTTAATGGCAGGAGAAAAAGGAGGAGCAGCACAGGTAAAATGCATCAACCAGCACCTGTACAGCAGGATCAGACATAGTTAACAAGAAAAGAGAAAGGAGAAACAAATGTGTTAGGTGATCTTTAGTCTAAAGAAATCTCTGTTGGGCAACTGGGCATTTTGCTCCTTGCCTTTGATTTCCAACTTCCTTTCAAAGAATTCGTTAAGTGAAAAGAGAGATGATGGCAGCTCAGTATATCAAAGCTCAGTTATCAGTTGGCTTATTCTAGTATCTTTAGTCTTTTGTGGATGCCTTATGATGTGTTGTGTGGTAACCCTGGAAAGTCAATCTTATACCAGCGATTGCCACATAAACATTAAGGAATCCAAAAAAAATCACAAAATAGAAATTGTTACTCTCTCAGGTATAAAGTGGCACTGATAAGAATTAATGTATCCAAAAAGATTTGGGTGGGTTTCTTTTCCCTTTTGGGGGAAGAGAGTGGACAAGGGATTGATTGGATTTTTTTTAGGAGGGTGAGAAGGAAGCTGTAAGAGAAGGAAAAGGTATCCTGCAGACTTTTCCATGATCAGCTCTTTAGTATTGGCTGTGAATATGTTGTCCAAGTTAATGACCAAAAACAAATAAATAAAAAACTTACTACCACTGCAAGGAAATCTGTTTCTCTTTTTGTAATATTTTTATTTTTAAAAATTCATAGGAACCATAAAAAAAAAGTCTCATTTTAAAATCAAAGTAAACCGCCTTTTGGGGGCTAAATGCCTAATAGAAAGACTTTAGAAACTCTGGAAAGATAATGTACTAGTCCAGGCCTCCCTAGTCAGACACCCCACTCTGGGATCTTGAAAAGAGTGGAATGAAAGTACTATTCTCAGAGCTGTGGGCAAGATTTAAGGAACACAAAGAGATGAATCAGGGAGAGACTAGCTGGAGCAGGAATACGATTACCCCTGAGGCTACTGGGCAAGTGGAGGAAGCAGTGTTTCCGGACCAAGTGAGAGCTCCACCATGTGAGAAGGCACAGCTACAGAGCTAAAGGCAGAGGAAACAGGGAAGAAACATCAGAAAGGAATACCTCTTTCTCCTCCCATCTGCTTATTTCCTGCCATGCCTCCCAGAGCCAAACCCTACCAAAGGTCAGAATAAACTTACGCTGTCTTCACAAATAGGCGCTGTCTCTTTCACAGGCCTAAGGCACAGATCAGAGCAAAGACAGAAAGAAAATTAATGATGGAGTTTCCAAACGCAGAACATCCAATCAAAACAGTGAAAGATAAATAATTTCCTATCCAGAGGAGGAGAAGAATAATGCAGCTGCCTGAGTCCCAGACTTCAATACATGAATGTATGAGGAGTCAATTTCCTGTAACTAAGATTTTATTCCTGACCGTAGCCTCAGTAATGCTCTCTTAACTGTGATGGATCACAGGTTTAATACACTTCACCATTACGAAAAATATTTTAGAAAGGGAATGCAAAATAAAAAAGAGATTTAAGATTTTATTTATGGGCTACTTGACCCATAACATTGACAGGTATAAACTGTTTTATTCTATTTAACCACACTGATTCTTATTTTTATTTGGTATATCTATATGAGGTACTGTATTTATTTTATTATATCTGTATGAGATAGTATGATACATTTTCTGCAAAATCACTTTTATCTACTCCTTGGAATGTTTCAAAACTGGAGAGCGTTATATATTGATTTTAATCTGAAAATCTCTTAGCAGGGCAGAACACATTGCAATGAAATTAACATTTATGTGAAATGTTTCCCTAGGGTAAAGAACATAAATCATCCATTATAACACTTTAGAGCTGAAAGGGACTTTAAAGATCAATTCTAAAACATTTATTTTACAAATGAGGACAAAAACCTAGAGATAGTTGTAGTTTTCCCATAGCAACACATTGTTGGTTTAGAGCAAAGTTAAGACCAGAACTTGGGTTTCCTTACTCTCCATCTGGTTTCCCACCTTTCAGTGGTGTAGTTCCCACTTACATTCCTATTACATAGAAGTACCAATTATGTTTCAAGGAAATAATAAATTCCCTTCTAAAATTGCCAGTACAAAAGTGTACTGAAAAGGTGTTAACAATCACTTTAATATTTCTCAACTAAAGTTGAAAGACACTGTATGGGATAGAAAGCAGCGCCCTCACGGACATGTCAGAAGCTCTTGGACTGCCTGTACTCAGCATCTCTCTGCGGATGAGGACCCTTGGATCAAAGCCCATTGGCCAACTGTGCATTCAGACCTTCAGGCTCTCTTGGCCTGAAGTTTTCTCCTACAAACTCAGTTTATTTTGAAAAACCTACAAAAAAAATTTACATACATGTGTTTTTTTTTTTCAACACCTGAAAGAAATTTTCAGGATTCATAGGGAGTTTCCTGAATGTAAATCAACTTATTTGACCTTTGATTCTGCCTTATCCTTTCACTGTCATCCTTTTACTTAATCTTATCAATCACTATTCCTATTTCCTTTTAAAAAATGTCTGCAGTTTTTAATCCATGCTATCTTACTTTATTGTACTTCCTTGCAGTAAGCAAGGAACAAGAAAATATAAACAGAGGGCCCAATCTTTCAGGCAGGTGTATGCTTGCTGTGTGCTTACAGATAGGTCACTGAAAGTCCATGCAAATTAGGGCACTTTGCTGAGCCGCAGAATTTCATCTGGAGTAGCAGGTGTGTTGTAGAACTATAAATGACTTAGTTTGAATGATGGCTGTTGATGCTTCTCTGTGCTTTATTCTTGCTGTTCACCGAATGGGTCATGTTATTGACATCTGAACTGTACAAAAATGGTCGTGGAAACCTCCCATGTCTAATGTTCCACTAGAAGCGGCACTGATCTTAGGACAGAAGATCACCAATTGTTCTGTTTCCAGTACTCTCAAAATAAAGATTTGCACATTTTATTAATAAAACAATGATTTAAAGAACATTGCTATTTGGCCTCTGGTAATAAAATCTTGGAAAGTTTTAGTTTTCTACTACAGATTATAAAATTAAGATAAATTAATGTGTATTAAAGCAGGGAAACTTTGGCAGGTAGTTAAATAAACGTATCTGTAGTTAATATTACATTTACAAAAATATTACATTTTTGAAAATACCCATAAAATCCATAAAGATTTTAAGAGTGAAATATACATACATCTTTCTAGACTATCATAACTTTTTGCTTTTTATAAGATAGAAGGTTGGAAAATCTGTAGATCCCAAATGCTTATCTGTGGACTTAATGTCAGTCTGTGGCAAAGATTTAACTAGACTATATTGAAAAGCAAAAACTAATATTGAGAACAATGTAAAGGGTATGTTTGGGTGTGTGAGTGCATGTGTGTGTATGTGTGTGTGTGTGTTTGAGAGACAGAGGGAGAGAGGTATCTGTAAAATTGTCAACTGTTGTTTCATGTGGATGGCCCTAATTTCCTCTGGAATTTTGCCAATATTACTCTTGGGGAATTAAATGATTGTAGTAATAAATTGTAGCTAACTGTTTTAATGTCCTTACTTAACAGAAAGTACTCAGCAAAAGCCATGTCAGTACCCTCCCAATTTTTTTAAATTTAGTTTACTGATCTGTGAAATGTACACATCTGGTGTCATGAACTGAAAGTCTGTGAGCTCCCCAAATTCATATGTTGAAGCCCTAATCTCCAAATACAATAGTATTTGGAAGTAAGGACTTTGGGAAGTCATTAGTTCATGAGAATAGAGCCCTCATAAAAGGGATTAGTTCCCTTATAAGAAGGGATGTGAGGCCGGGCACGATGGCTCAAGCCTGTAATCCCAGCACTTTGGGAGGCCAAGGCGGGGGTATCACTTGAGGTCAGGATTTTGAGACCAGCCTGATCTACATGGTGAAACCCCATCTCTACTAAAAATACAAAAAAAAAAACCAGCTGAGAGTGGTGGCACAGGCCTGTAATCCCAGCTACTGGGGAGGCTGAGGCAGGAGAAGGTTGTCATGAGCCAAGATCACGCCACTGCACTTCAGCCTGGGGGACAGAGTGAGACTCTGTCAAAAAAAAAAAAAAGAAAGAAAGAAGGAAGGAAGGTAGGAAGAAGGAAAGAAAGAAAGGGAAAGCAAGCAAGCAAGCAAGCAAGCAAGAAAGAGAAGGAAGGAAGAAAGGAAGGAAAGAAAGAAAGAAAAAGAAAGAGAAAGAAAGAAAGATGTGAAACAGGTGATCTCTCCCATGTGAAGGCACAGCAAGAAGGCAGCCATTAACAAGCCAGAAAGAGAACCCTCACCAGACACTGAGTCTGCCAGCACCTTGATCTTGGGCTTCCCAGCCTCAAGAACTATAGGAAATAAATGTCTGCTGTTAAGCCACCCAGTCTAAGGTATTTGTTGTAGCAGCCCAAGCTAAGACATGTAGGAAGGTTCTTACGAGCTCCATGATGTGGAAGCCAGCTCTGCAGAAGTGCTAGACAGTAAAATGAAACTCAATTACTCTCAATCTGATTTGTCACAACTATTATTACGAATTCCAAATACTGTAGCCAACAAGGGGATACCAGTTCCTACCAACTCAAAAGTGAATTACAACTTTTAATTCTGTTTAAAAATACTCATATGAAAAAAATACTCATACCTAGCTGAATTTTCCTCATTGTTCTCACTCTTATTTCATTACCTTTGTTAACTTTCTCTTTATTCCTCAACAAGCCCTCTCAGCTGTCTTTTCTAGCAAATATTGAAATTGAAATTTTCCAAATGATTTCAAATCGGTACGCATTGATTGTATTTATACTACCCAACAGAACAATGCTTGACAACTTTAAATGGTTATCCCCAAATCTCTTGCATGAGAGAATTAAAACCAATGGGAGAAGTTAACAACTCAGGGAAGCAGATGTATGAGACAAGAAAATAGCTTTGCCAATTATTAGGGGAAAAAAGAACTGAAGCTGAATATAAAGAATTATCTCCAATTTCCCAATCTGCTTAACAAAAAATAAGCTTTAGCCTTTTTACATAAACACTGATATTCATTTGTATAAAATTATTGCAGAATGAAGAGAAGTGCAAGCAGCTCTAGTCTGAGAGTCGATCTGCTAGCACCTAAACAGAGGAGTAAAGACTTGGACTGGGTTAATTATTTGGACTGGATGCTCTTACAAATATATTCTGTATTCTTCTCTGAGTCCTTGGATATCTTAAACAGGACCAGGGCTAAGATGAGGCAAATGCTGTATGGCCCCATGTTAAAAGGGACACTCACTCTCCTCGTCCTTCTGGTGCAAGGCTGGCATTTGTGAGGCCTTGCTTCCTTAAGTTGTACACTCTAGATGCCTTGTCTGCTTCATCCTACTCCTGACCCTACAATAATACATTAGTCCATACACTAATAAATTTGAAAGACCAACAGAAGCGGGTGGTGGTAAGATTTCTCTCTGTTATACATAAAGGAAAGGGAAGGATGACTTTGGAAGTGGTGCCTGGTGAAGAATGGGAGGACCTTCCCCACTTGTCAGTGAGGGAGAAAGTAAAAAGAAGCTATAGACTTCATAAATGTCAATATGTACACAAACTACCTTTTAAAAAATGACTCAAAAGATGCTAGTTTTAGAAAATATGTCCTTCTCAACCCTACACCCACCACCTTTAAGAATTGTTCATCCGTAATCAGCAAGTCCCCTCTAGCTTACTGTCTGTGCATTTTCTGAACTTCTTTGCTTGAACTGAAGCACTTCCCCTTTAACATATTCTTGTGTTAGTCTGTTTTTTTTTTTCTTAAAAACATATTTTAAGATGTGGTCAAAAACCAAAGATTTTCTTAGGGATAATGCTTGTACTATGGTTTGAATATGGTATGTCCCCACCAAAACTCATGCTGAGGCTTGGTCCCCAATGTGGCAGTGTTGGGAGGTGGTGCCATTAGGAGATTAGGTCATTAAGATGAATTAATATATTTCTCAAGAATCTGGGTTAGTTCTCAAAAGTTGTTATAAAGTGAGCTTGCCTCTCATGCTTTACCCTTTCTGCATATACCAACTTCCATGTCCATTTTTTCTGCCGTGATATGAAGAAGCACAAGGTCCTCACTAGATGCTGCCTGGTCTTGAACTTCCCAGCCTCCAGAACCCTAAACTAAATAAATCTCTTTTCTTTATAAATTATCCAGTCTCAGATATTTTATTATAGCAACAGAAAACAGACCTAAATAGCTTGTATGAGAGAAAATGAAGAGGGATCCAGCAAAGGCTAGGAGAGCCATGATACTGTGCTGCAAGTCTGACACAGAGTGGAGGAGACAGAAGGGGAGGGTTGGAATGGAAGCATACAAGACTGTTGTACAGACCAAGCTGGGGTTAACAAGGCCATCAGCAAGTCCTTGAACCAAAATTAGCCATCATGGTAGGCCCATGTCTCTCTAAAGTTGTCTTGCCTTAGTATTTCTGCTGCACTCCATCAGCACTGGGGGCAGCCTATAGGAAGCCTGGCCTTGATGCCAGAGCTCAGTAGCTCAGACCCTTGGTTAATTAATCTGCCAGCAGTTGGGGTCTGCAAGGCACATTCTCATAGCCACCACAACTCTGATTGTGGCTTTTTAATCTCTTAAATCCCTCACACCTCATAATTAGGACTGGTGTCCCCTACTTCCCTGATACAACTTTTAGACCATCACTCCTCTATTTTCTTTTTAAGAACAATATAAAACCCATGAGCTAATCAAAGCAAACAAAACCCAGTAGCTTTCAGATTCATGCCATTCAGCCTGTCTGTCTTCTGAGCACTCCTCATCCACTGAAGACTTTGATAGCTGGCTACTGTCTTCCTCACTCTAATCCTTTCCGATATACAAGGTAAATTCAATACCTGGACCTCTCAGTCCCTCAACTTCTCCATCCTTTATGACCTTTTCCTTTACCCTCACTTCTATGCACATCAGATCCTCCTGACATATACTTCACAGCATCTATGTGGCTAATTCAGAGCTCGATCAAGTTTTGAAAGTATATGTTTATCTATATTACCATTTGATTACTATCTGATTACTATCTTCTCTCTATCATTAGATTATAAGTTCCATGATGAGTAGTTAGGTCTGTTTTACTCAACCCGTTTATTCTCAGCACCTACAAGGTAGCCAGCAATAGTAAATATTCAACATATATTTTGTGCATAATGAAATGATTACTTAACTAAGTAAATGAATGAATGATTTGATTGAATTGGATTGAGTTGAATTGAATAGAGATATATGAATAGATGCCATTGCCAAGGCTTATGTGTGTCTACATTTGAAGCATATATCAATGTAATTAAAAACTTCTGAAGAATTAAAACTTTTCTTCATTATTTTTATCCTATAACAAAATTCATCATTAAAAAATTATGCTTAATGTTATAATCTAACTCACTTTTGAACATGTTTTTCATTTTATATTAAACTGTAAAGTTTTTTGTTTTTTTTTTTAAAGACAGGGTCTTGCTGTGTCACCAGGCTGTAGTGCAGTGGTATGATCATAGCTCACTGCAACGTCGAACTCCTGGGCTCAAGGGATCCTCCTACCTCAGACTACTGAGTAGCTGGGACCACAGGCACCACCACATCTGACAACCGTTTTTGTTTGTTTTTGATAGAGATGGAGTCTCGCCATGTTGCCCAGGCTGGTCTAGAACTCCTGGCCTCAAGCAATTCTCCAGTCTAGGCCTCTTAAAGTACTGGGACTATAGGCATAGCCACCATGCCCAAACTGAACTGTAAACTTCTTGACCTTTTCAATTCATTTGAGGCTTCCTTGAAGTTCATAACACAGACTCTTGCACATAATAAAATTACATATTACATTAATGTAGCAATGCATTAATTTAACTACTCTAAAATCTGATATTTTGTTCTGCCCAATAAAATTAACCATTTGTCTGGTTTCTTTTTATTATTTATTTTCACCGAGAGACATCGTGAGATTGACTTTTACTTACATTTTAGGATTTTATCTTTGTATTAAGACTTTTATAGACTATTTTTTTCTAATTTTCTTTCCTTACTTTTTTGTTTGTCTATGTTATTATGCTTCTATTTATTTTTCATGCTTATTTAATTTTTAGGATTTAAATACAATTAAGTCTAAAGATTTAAATGTAGATTTTTTTTGTTGCTGCTTTAGGAGATTTTCTTTAAAGGGGTGGGGTGAGCAGGGCACTACTAAAAGGAGTATACTATAATTAGTTTTTCATATTTAATCTACATTTTATGTCTCTCTTCATTTAAAATGTTATTATGAAATAATACTTTGTGATTTTCTGAAAATTGGAAGAAAAATCTAGTTGCAGCAACTTTGATTTTCTAAGTTTTTTTAGTCAATTGTATTTTTCAGATTTCTTATTAGTTAGATTAAGGTAATTCAAGATGTTATTCTTCTGCTTTTAGTTCTATGTACTTAGTTTTCAATATGGTGTAGCACAGATGAATGGGAAAGGAAAAGATTTTTTAGAAAAATTGGCATAAGGCATAAAATCTTTTCCTTTCCCATTCATCTGTGCTATAACATATTGAAAACTAAGAACAAAAATTTTTTAGAAAATTTGCTGATGGCCAATAAAATTTATGTCAATTTTATGAGGTATTCATAAATTGCCTCAATTTACCAGTGGCTTTCACCATACATCCAAATTGGTTTATTATGTATTATCAGTTCATTCTTTTTCTAAAACAACTTATTTTTACTATTCTATATGATGCTATTTTCTTAACTTTTTTAGTTTACCTTGATAAAATTGTTGTTTAAAAAGTAAGATGAAATGACAGGCAAATCATGTTAACAAGCACAAAGCAGCATCTCACAAAAGACACACAAACCTGCACAAAACCAACCTGAATCCATTCATCTGAAAGAAGAGAGACAGTCAAAGTACCGGATGCAAGAAATCCAGCAGGCAACAAGAATCTAGCACAATTAAAAATATAGCAGAGAAAGAGCATGCAATTGGCTGTAACTTACCATCTTTCTATAGAAGAATTACTTTGAATTCCAATCAAGACAGCTCTGTCTTACAGACGGGGAGCAATTTTGAAGGGTGGGCTCATGGGAGTATTACTAATTCTCTAACTCACAATAGCAGACCTCAATGTGCTAACCCTTCACAATACACGGCTCTAACTAGCTGTAGTAAATTTACTTACTGTGTTTCAGGTTGATTAAAATAAGTTTGTAGGAGCAATTTTCCTGAAATTCTAGCTAGCCTAAAGCAAAAAGAAAATTCTAATTTGTCATTTACCTTATCTACTGAGCAGGAACCAAGGCCAATTATAGATTTGTCATAGTGCTCAGTGCATTGATTATACTCCACAAAGCCAAATACCAAATATCTTTTAAATTATTCCATATAAGAAATATTGTTCATATGCACCAGATTTCATTGAAAAGAAATAAGGCAGTTTTTTTTCTTCACATATAAATCAGTAAATATTTACTAAATACCTATGATGTAGAGAACATTTTGGTAACTGTTGAATTTAAGTTAGAGGTAGGAAATATTTATAGTTTTTCATTGTACCTTTAAAATATTTTTATCCTGAATATTTTTGTCAGTTAAACATAGCCTGTTATTTTTTCAAAACATTATTTATCTTGTAAACAGTTTCTTATATAAAAATAAAATATATTCTTCTTATAACTGATCTAATGAAAACCTGTGATATCTTTTCCTTTCTCCTAAAGAAAAACTTTTGGAGAAGATACACTTTTTTTATTCCGGAGATATTCATTCATACCATGTTCTAGCTGGTTGTCTGATTTTAAGTATTTGACTGTGTCAAAGTCACAAGTAAATTTACTAAATGGTACTCTGCTGGCTATTTCCTTCTTCAAGTGTGTCAGTAGAAGTACAATCAATCAGGTAAATATCTAGGAAAGCAGAAACTGCTCTAGATATTTCAATCAGAAAAGTCAAGTAACTTTTAGAAAAAATAGTTCAGAGGCTGCTGCAAAACCTCATATCTATGGAAGCACAAGTCTGCCTGCTGCTGCCAGAGAAAGAAAAACACAGCTTCCACTTCCCTTTCACTTTGCAGATCTTGACACGAATGCATCCCCTAGCAGAATCGGACCCAGAGCATAACTGGCAGGGATTCTGGGAATGTACTTCCCAAAGGTCCTGTCACCCTCATACAAAGGTGAAGATAAAAGAGGGGAAATGATGCTAAATTGTGAACAGATAATGTATAGAGAGAGAATGTGGGAATGAAGCAAATTCTTTTTCAGTGGTATTGGCCAAAGAGTTTTAAGCTGTGATTTAACAGCTCATTTTACAATTATTGAAGTGAACGATAGTTATAATCTACCCTCAGTTATCCATTTAAGGGATTTTGCACTTTGATCCTCCTATTTTATTTCCTTGACCACTTGGATAGAAAGTTTAAATTTCAATAACTTAACAGTAAAAACCATACTTTAACCATATATGAAATTACCTTTTTATATATATACACACATGCTGTGGATTTAATCGCTCAAGATTTAGCCCCATCTTCATACAAGTAACAGTTGGTCAGATTTCCTTTCTTTGTCTTTTATAATTTCTTTCCTATTACATGTATTTATCTTCTTTCCAAATAAGAGGGGAAGAGGAAAAGGAGATATAACTGGTTTAAAATTAAAACTACAGAACAAAATGCAATTAAGTCAGGCCCACCAGCTATTGTGAGCCATAAAAGGAGCTTCACTTGTATTTCACTCAGTCTTCACAACACCTCTGTGGGTTTTGCTTCCTAAATAAATAGACTCAAAAATTACTAAGGTATAGATAAAAATCAAATAATAAAGAAAGACAAGAATTATTAGATCAGAAACCCAGATTCAGGAAAGTATCCCAAGTAATCACAAAACCTGTGTGTGAGCTTCTGAGCACCTAAGGCACATGAATGAAGGATGCATTGATGAAAGCCTCAGGATGTCAAGGTAGGGGAGGAACTTTCTCATGTTTTACTAATACATGTTTGAGCTAGGCACGGTAGCTCACGCCTGTAATTCCAGCATTTTGGGAGGCTGAGGCAGCAGCTCACTTGAGGTCAGGAGTTCAAGACCAGCCTGGCCAACATGGTGAAAGCCCGTCTCTGCTAAAAACACAAAAATTAGCCAGGTGTGGTGGCGTGTGCCTGTAATCCCAGCTACTTGAGAGGCTGAGGCAGGAGAATCCTTGAACCCGGGAGGCAGAAGTTGTAGTGAGCCAAGATTGCACCACTACACTCTAGCCTTGGCACAGACAGACTCTTTCTCAAAAAAAAAAAAAAAAAAAAAAGGAATGCAATGTTTGGCAGAATATGTTAAACAAAAAATGGAAAGACATAAACCAGGGGTTAAAGCCGCCAGGATTCTTGTCCTCTTTCCCCTCGTGATGAAGGCCAAGTTAATTCATTAAATTTAACTCCACAAACATGTTTTGAGAACTTACTAAGTACAGGGTATTGTGCTGGAAGTCACTGTGTGAGTTGCAAAAATGGGCCCTGCCCTCCAAGCATTCACAACTTTTGGGGCAGCAAGATGAAAATACAATCAATATAACTCAAGGCACATTGTGTGCAACTAACAAGAGGTAGAGGAAAAATTAGAGCAGGAGAAATTCCTATGAATTGATGAGTGACTAAAAAAAGCTGTGAGGGGAAAGTGCTATTTGAGGTTTAAGGATTTAAGCAACAGGCACGACCAAAAGGGGGGCCAGTGTGAATAAAGTGAAGAGGTTGAAGAACTTGAAGGAATTAGACTGGAGACAGATGCCACGATCTCAGATTCCAACAGTAATGAAAAGGAATGAAGTGGCCCACGTGAGGACTGTGGCCAACAGAAGAGTGCACAAGCCATCTAAGGAGACATCCTTTGTGAGAATGCTGGATCAGTGTAATCCAGAGCTCCCTAAAGAAGGTGGAAATCCATATTCTAAGATAAAACTTCAATTTTTAAATGCTAGCACCCGATTTAAGAAAAAGAAAACTTAAGCTTTGTATGGATCAAATAAAAGACATATATGCCCATATATGGCCCAATGGCTATCCATTTGCAACCTCCGGGTCTGATGTGCTCTAAGATTCCATCCAACTAAGGAGTTCTAGTTTTAATCATGAACCTCGTTCTCATTGAGCAATATATATTCATTAAAAATTATACATATTAAGCAAAACCACAGAAAGTTTCTTTCAGTAAATTGTGTCTTTGATTTTCTTCATAAATTATTGTAGAGCTCTTAGGACTTTCACGTGTAAAAGGCCCAGATTGAAGACAGGAAATAACAAGAAGGGGAAAATGGAAAGAAGATAATCAGACATGCAAATACAATAGACATTTGCCAGTATAACTAACATTTATCAATCCCTAATGATTGAAGACTGCTGATTTTGTTTGTTTTTACTAGCTGGGGAGGAAATAATAAAAAAGTTTTTGTAGCAGAGGAAATGTTGACCTTTCCAGAACAATAATTATTAGGCTACCTTAGAAGAATATACTCAATGATAGCCGGGCACAGTGGCTCACACCTGTAATCCCAGTACTTTGGGAGGCTGAGGCGGGCAGATCACCTGAGGTAAGGAGTTCGAGACTAGCTTGGCCAACATGATGAAACCCTGTCTCTGCTAAAAATACAAAAAAATGGCCAGGCGCAGTGGCTCCCACCTGTAATCCCAGCACTTTGGGAGGCCAAGGCGGGCAGATCACGAAGTCAGGAGATCAAGACCATCCTGGCTAACACAGTGAAACCCCATCTCTAATAAAAATACAAAAAAATTAGCTGGGCATGGTGGCAAGTGCCTGTAGTCCTAGCTACTCGGGAGGCTGAGGCAGGAGAATGGCGTGAACCCAGGAGGGGGAGCTTGCAGTGAGCCGAGATGGCGCCACTGCACTCCAGCCTGGGCGACAGAGTGGGACTCTGTCTCAAAAAAATATATATATACAAATAATAATAATACAAAAAAATTAGCTGGGCATGGTGGCACGCGCCTGTAGTTCCAGCTACTCAAGTGGCTGAGGCAGGAGAATTGCTTGAACCCAATCCAGACGTGGAGGTTGCAGCGAACCTAGATCACACCACTGAACTCCAGCCTGGGCGACAGAGTGAGACTCTGTCTCGAAAAAAAAAAAAAAAAAGAATATACTCAATGCATGTGGTTATTTAAAATCCAGTCTACTGTAGCATAGTAAATACCTCCTTACATTATGGATATTCTTTATTATCTCAAAATTTTTGATCAACTAGTAATTGTTCCAAAACTGTGATCATATCCTTTAAAATAAAAGGAAAAAAGAATAATCAGAGGGCACATGCCAAGAAGTAAAACGAATGCATAAAACATAGCTTTAGGGCTACTTTGCTTCACCAGCAGTTTTAAACAATGAGTTGAATGCTGCTCCATTGAAAAATACTAGATTTTTTTCCAAGAAATTTAACAAAAGAAGCAAATAATAACTTAAGCCATTACATAAAGAACGTTTCCATTTTCAGTGAAACAGCCCAATCATCTTTGCTAATACTTCTGGTCACCTAGGTCTTACCTTGTGATCTACCACCAGGGGAAATTACATTTATCTGAGTTTCAGGGCAGGCCAGGGCTCCTCAGGAGACTCTTTTAATAGTGTTGTTATGTAGTCTTAGTAAACAGTTCAAACTAGAACTTGGGTAGATTTTTGAGTTGAGGTTTTCCCTGTAGTGATACCTTTTCAGTAACATAGTAGAGTATCTAATGGAATATAAAGAAAAAGATTAACAATAAAACCGACAGTTTCAGAAAAAATACCCAATCGACAATGTTCTCTTTGCTTATGAGTTACCGCTCCACAGAACAAGCTCTATAGAGTGTATGTAAGCATACATACTTTCAGTTTCAGAACAAAGAATAAAAATATAAAAAGGTAAAAATGAAAATGTGTGCTATTCTGCTGCAATGTAACTGAGAGTTATAAAGGCCCTGTGAACAATATTGAGTTTGCAGTAGCACAATCACATCACGAAAGATTTACCTTCACTCTGCAAACTCAATATAGGGCAATAACAGTCTATTACAAGCTGAGCAATACAACATCAAAGGAATGTTTAAAAGAACTAGACAGAACCTTTAAATCAACACAATTGAGTTATCTTCCCCCAAAGGAAGCACCATGAGAGAGCTCATAGCAGGATTTTTCAAGAGGTATTACTAATTTACCATAAGTTATATTTAATACACTTTTAAAATGTAGTTTGTAATCTCTCTTTACTTTTTAGAACACAGAGCAATAAATTAAAAGAGAAACAATCCCCGAAGAGCAAGAGACTGGGAGGAACAAAAATGACAATAGTTTTATTCTTTGGGGGCTGACACTTCAAATAATTCTCCCACAACTGAAAAGGCTCTCCTTTCCTGATTTCAGCAAAGATCTCCCCTTCCCCAATATCAATAAAATTCTTCAAATATGTATCTGGAAGAATAATGTCAAAATATAAAATTAATCAATATTAAAATCCTGTTAAAAAGAGCAAGACATCATAAAATTTTAGAAAAAATGGTAAGAAAGTCTCTTAGTACCTTCCATAGAAAAGTAAACAATTTTATTCCACTTTCTTGTAATTAAAATGAACCTTTGAGAGGTTGAGATTCTTATCCAGGCTGTGTCAGAAATGGTAGTAGCATTTATTTTGGGATGGTACTGTTCATTGTTGGCAACTCTTAGACATTTTCTTAGCATTTTACTATTTCCCCATACATTTTCGTTTTTAATTTATTTAATATTTAAGAGTATGTTTAGTTTAATTAAGTGTTGAGACAAGATGTTACGCTTCTACATACATAGCAAAGACTTTGTTGTTATAAATTTTAGTCTAAATTCACATGTTTGCATTTCTTGTGAAGCAGAACTATTGAACATTACTAAATTATTCATCATCTATTAATGTCTGATATTTGTACACATAGTGATAAATTTCTATATGACACTTATAGAACCACTCCTCCAATTATTTGCAAAGTTACACTTTTTCATTTTTGTGTAGCATTTTTGTTTTGATTTAGCTATCCTAATACCAGAAATGTATGCAAAAGGTTTTAAATTCTAGATAAATTGTATTTATAATGGCTTTTCTATACATGAATTTTCTGCTTTAGTGATGAAAACACACCCACAACAGGTGCGTGAAACTGCCTGCAACACATGGCAAATGGGGGAAGTACTAGGGTTTGTCCCTTTTGATATAGAATGGTTTTATTGGTGTCACACAGTAAGATTTTATAATAAATCAGATTGTACATGGATTTATACTTATGTATCTGATGTTAGAAAATATTTAATTCATGTTTATAATGCTTTTAATTTTACAACCAGCTTCCGAAATTTCTTTACAATTGACCTTTATGACAAGTCTATTTTATTTGAAATTGCCCATTACCAGATATTTTTTTTTCAGATATTTGAACTGTATTTTTGTTTCTTTTTTTTAAAGCCTGCTCTTTTTTTTAAGTCCATTCAACTTCTTCATGCTAATATTGTGATTTTAAAGGCAGCATTCTGATTCATATTTTTTATAATCTTGGCTGGGCAATAGAAAACTAATTATTTATTAGTTATTACATACTTTTGATAAGTTTCTCTCGAGTTCCATTATTTGAAACATTGCTGTGAATATCATAGAATTTTTATGTGATTAAAATATGTGTTGACAACACATGTTGACAGATATATCAAGGTTTGCTTGTTTATAATTGTCATAAGTAGTTCATGCAAATCACAACTGAGAATTGTAATTTTGTTTCCTTTTCATTCAACTTAAGTTAATAATTCTATCACTAATATCAAATGTTCAACAATAAGCTGCATATCATGTGCAGCTCTAATCTCCTTAAAACACTATACTGATGTTTGTTTAACGCCTGATGTAAACAAGTTCACATATTTTAACAGTGGTTTAAAAAATACATATGTTGTAGTCAAACCTGGATTTGAATTACTATTCAGCTATAACAATTGTATGATTATGCCTCAGTTTTTCTTTTATGAAACAGAGATAGCAATGATAATTATAGGATTGCTGTAGGGATTAAATTAGATATTACTTATAAAATTTCTAGCACTATGGCACATAGTATTCAAGAAATGTTGGCTGTTCTCATTGAAAAAATATGTTCAGAAATGCTCTGATGGCTTCTAATCAGTGTCATGAACATTATAAAGTTTTACCCAACCACAGAATCCACTGGCTGTGATAAAATAAGTTTGTTGACTCTTGTGCAGAGATTATGGAACCAACACCTGTTGCCTAACAGTAGTGGGACTCATACCAAATATCAATGAATGAGTAACTGCCCTAAACAGCTATCACAGCCATAAGGCAGTTGGTTCTATAGTCTAGACCTGTTTAAGAGTTGAATCAAGTCACCTGCTGACTATAATAGCCATCAGGAGGGTAATACAAAATTTTATCTTAGTGATTATCTGTTATAACATGACGTGATATATATATTGCCTTCCAAGTTCTTGCTTGAAGGACATTTTAGCAATGATACCTGGGAGTGATTCAGAGTTAGGGATTGTATTAGGGTTCTCCAGAGAAACACAACCAATAGGAGAGACAGAGAGAGAGAGAGAAAGAGAGTGGGGGGGATAGATAGAAGAGAGATAACAAAAAGAAAATGAAACGTATTATAAGGAATTGGCTCACACAAATATGGATAATGAAAAGTCTTATAATCTGCCGTGTGCAAGCTAGAGACCCAGGAAAGCTGGCGAGGTACTCCAAAGGCCTGAGAGCCATGAACACTGAAAGCAGAAGAGCAATGTTCCAGCTCAAGTAGTTAGGCAGAGAACAAATTGAAGCTTCGTCTACCTTTTTGTTCTATTCAGGTCCTGAACAGATTCAATGGTGCTGACCTACATTGGTCGGGGGCCATCAGCTTTACTCAGTTCACCAATTCAAATGCTAATATCTTCCAGAAACATTCTTATAGTCCCACTCAGACATAATGTTTTACCAGATACCTGGATATCCCATAGCCCAGTCATTTTGACTCATGAAATTAACCATCACAGGGGTCAAGCGCCATCAATTTTGACTATTTAAATCTTGGCCTGTAAAAAAAACTACTCATCAATGATACCTAGCTCATTATACTTTTAATTAAGTTGCAGAAGAGAATATGGCTATTATCAGAAAGAGAGATGATTTATGCAAAAATGTTTACCAGAAATTTCTTTTTTTTTTTTTTTTTTTTTTTTTTTTTTGAGACGGAGTCTCGCTCTGTCGCCCAGGCTGGAGCACAGTAGTGCTGGGATTACAGGCGTGAGCCACTGTGCCCGGTCCAGAAATTTCTTAAAAATAGATTATGCTCCTTCACTAATGAAGCTTAAAAGAAAAATAAATAAATAAATGTTTTATTAATTTGTTTCAACATTTAGTAGTAAATGGCCAACTTTACTCTTGAGTTCTATTTGAGAATACTGCGGCTCCTGTACTGGTAAGTCCCTAATGTCCTTAACCACTTCCCATAAAGTGGCAGAAATAGATCATCCTTTCATTATTTTCAAGTGGGCCTAGAAGCCATGTTCCCTCCTAGAACAACTCTAATCCTATCAGTGGCACAGAAATAACTATACTGGTACACTCACAGTTTATTTAATGTATATTTATTGTGTTCATTTGTGATTGCATGCATTTATTTGGACTTAGTCTGAGTCTGTTTTTTTACTTCAAATTCTCTATAGACAGAATCTATATTTTCTACTTTCTTCCTCTTATTTCCTGGGTATTTGGCATAGTACTCTTCAAAAGCACTTAAGTACTGGTGAATAACAAAGGATAGAACTGTCTAAAATGCATTAAAGGATCAATGTATCATTGATAACTGAAGAGGCTCATATTTTTACCTTTTTTTATTTTAATATGGATCAAAACCTTTAAAGATTGTTACTATGCTGACATGTTTTCAAATATTGCACAGCAAATATGAATAAGTAAATCAGTAAATTAATGATTGAGAACAGATATGAGACTTTCAGCGTCCTTCTAAAAATCACAGGCAATTATTGCAAACTAATATGTTTAGTCATTAAGACTAACGGTCATGGCAGCACACACCTATAATCCCAGCTACTCATGAAGCTGAGGGGGCAGGACCACTTGAGCCCAGGAATTCAGGACCAGCCTGGGCAACATAGTGCGACCCAATCTAAAACAAAACAAAACAAAACTAATGGTCTTTTTGGCCTTCTCAAATATAAAACAAAATGTAAGCGTAACCTTACTTTATATCTAAATGGTAGCTGATAAACAGGATGAGATTCCCATTTACCGCCAATGTAGAGACTATGTTGATCATAAAACAAACGCAACGATTTAAAACTTCAGTGAAATGTAGCCAATGGCTTCAAATAATTAATTCTGGATCTATTATCCTTGGATCTGAGAGATTCCTGAGATCCTGGATGTGTTAGAGGATTACTTCAATCATAGTATTCATCCATCTAAAGCCCTAACATTCATCAGGATCATACTAATCATTTGATGTAGTTTTGGGTGGGATGTCAAAATTTTTTCAAATTAGAGGCTGACTGACTAGTGAATCTCAGTCCACCCTTACTGCTCTAACAGTCTTAGTTGCTGACCATGAAGTGGCATTAAATGGCAGATGATAGACTATCCCATTTTCCACCCATGTTTTATCTACTCTCTCCTCCTTCTATCTCTCCTAAAGAAAATCTAGGCATTCTTCCAAATCTCGTTAAAATATCACCTCTTTTCTCAATTATTTCAGGAGTTATTTCCAAACATTACAGTTCACATGCCCATCATCTCCCTCATTCATTCAGCCATTTGTTCATCCAACAAATATTAATCATCTGCTACATAACAGGCACTGTTCTTGGCATTTGGTGTGAACCAAACAGATAAAATACCTCTGTCTTTGCAGTGCCTAATTTCTAATGGAAAAAAATTAATTATTATTTTTATGGTCTCATATTAGTTTATTATTGCACTTGTCATGTTTATCATAGATAGTTGTTTATGTGTCTTGCTTGCTGGGTAGCAAGGACCAGATAACGTTTATCTTTTTGGTCTTTATCACCAGCACTCAGGACATTGCCTGGCACTGTCACATAGGGAAGAACCAAAATATACAGTTTGGAGCCCCTCTATTAAATTTATATTTGGTCAATATTTGTTTTGGTTATACCCTATGGCTTAAGAAACTAGCCCAAGGCCAGGTGTGGTAGCTCACTCCTGTAATCCAACAATTTGGGAGCCGAAGGCAGGAAGATTACTTGAGGCCAGGAGTTTGAGACCAGCCTGGGCAACGTAGCAAGACCCAACTATAAAAAAATAAAAAAAAAAATAGCCAGGTGACAGGCACCTGGAGTTCTAGCTATTCAGGAGGCTAAGATAGGAGGATCACTTGAACCTAGACATTCAAGGCTACAGTGAGCTCTGATCACACCACTGTACTCCAGCCTGGGTGGCAGAGTGAGACCCTGTGGAAGGGAAGGGAAGGGAAGGGAAGGAAGAGAGGGAAGGGAGGGGAGGGGAGAAAAGAAGAGAGAAGAGAAAACAAAAGAAAAGGAAAGAAAAGAAAGGAAAGGAAAAGAAAAGAAAAGGAAACTAGCTCAAAACTTAGTCACTTAAAGCAACACTTTTATTTTGCTCACAATCTTGTGGAACAGAAATTTGGAAAGGGCTCTGCAGGGCAGTTTATATCTGATCTATATGGCTTCTGTTATAGCTATCGTGGTTGGGGATGGAGAATCCTCTTCCAAGATGGCATCTATTTTTTCTAATAATTTCAATTTTTATTTTAGATTTCAGGGGGTATATGTGCAGGTTTGTTACTTGGGTATATTGTGTGAGGCTGAGGCTTGGGATAAGGTTGATTGATCCCATAACCCAGGTACTGAGCACAGTACTCAATAATTACTTTTCAACCCTTTCTCTCTCCCTCCCTTTCCCCTCTAGTAGTCCCTAGTGCCTATTGTCGCCACAAGATGGCATATTTATTTACATTTTTTTGTACCTTGTAGCAACATGCTCTCTCTCTTCACATACGTTTTCATCCTGCAGAGCCTCTCCATGTGATTTGGGCTTCCACAACACAATAGTCTCAGGTTAGTCACTTTTTACATGGTAGATGGTTTTTGAAGAGGGAGAAACTGCTAGGCCACTCAAAGGCTATACCAGAAACGGCATAGCATCATTTCTCCCATACTCTAATGCTCAAAGCAGTCGTGAACACTGCCATATTTAAGAAGGTAGAGAAACAGATACCACCTCTTGATAGGGGAGTGTCAGGTTGTTCAGAAGGACAGTGGAATGAGTAATATTCTTGCGGCCATCTGTCTTTGTTCACTTGTGCTGCTATCACAAAATATCTGAGACTGGGTAATTTATAAATAATAGAAATGTGTTTCTCACAGTTCTGCAGGCTGGGAAGTCCAAGATCAAGGTGACGGCAGATTCAGCATCTGGTGAGGACTCACCCTACTTCCAAGATGGTGCCTTATTGCTGGCTGCGTCCTCCAGAGGAAACAAGCACTGTGTCCTCACATGGTAGAAGGCATGGAAGGGCAAAAGAGCCTCGTTAGTTCCTTCCAGCCCTTGCATAAGGGTATTCTTGCTATTCTTGAGGGCAGAGCCTTCATATCCTAATCACCTCCCAAAGGTCCCACCCTTCTTATATCATCACCTTGGTGATCAGGGTTCAATATATGAATTTTGGAGGGATACATGCATTCAAACCATAGTACCATCTTTGAAAAATAGTCTCTGCCATAATACATGATAGCTTGGTAATATATTTAATTAGTCATAGTGTGTTTAGAGGAAGCACATCTGCACTGAAGTGCAATTTAAATTGTTATTAAACAAGAAACCTCTTCTACTTCAAAGATTTGATTTTAAAATGCTAAATTGGTGGCGATTAAAAACAATGAGCAAGCAAGAATCTGAAAACTTCTAATATCAATATTTTTAAAGACACACATCTAAATTATTAGATGGCATTTATCACATTTTTAAAACTTAAAATCTTTGATGTCTAAATAGTGTCTATTCTAAAACCTACACAATTTTGATTTCTCTGTTATATATTTCTCATTCACATTTAATACAACTGTACAGTTATTGGTTAAGACTTTCCTTGATTCTTGGACTGATTTGAGAAACTTCCCCAAATCAATCCCAACAGGAATAAGAAGCCCATGCACAGGTCATCTTATTTTCTAGACTCTTTTCATAACATGGTATGTTATGTGCCTTGATTTCTACCCCCTGATTTATAGTTCATTGGGGAACTCAACTATTTATTAAAGATCGTGTTTCCCAGGAAATGAGGGTTATGTATATTCAACTGTGGTTTTGTGAATGTATTTATATTTATGGTATTTTAATTTAGCTCATCAACTTTGCATTATGATTATATGGCAAATTGTTCATTGCTCTTTGTACTCTAATCATGTTATAGTGCATATAAGATTAATTGATACTGTACATTTAAAGTCAATATCTATTTGCTTTTAGTAATCCAGGGTGGCATTTATAACTTTGTTATAATCTGAATTAGTATGAATTTATAATCTTAACATTAGAAGCCTACTATTAGTTACATGACTAACAGTATTCATATGAGGAAAGGCATTATCATAATGCCTAATAACTCTGGGTTATTGCCTGAGGCTGAAAAGGACCTTCATTTATAATTCTCAATAAAACATTCAAATTCAAAATAAGCCAGATTTCCTTAGGAAGGTACTGGAATATCTCTCTAGAGAGGAAAATCTACTACTGAAGCAGACTTTTTTAAGAATCAAATTAAGAGCTTTGGCCAGAAAAAGGAAATGTATATTTTAAAGTCAAATTGGATCTAAGGACTTGAGGAAATTACCTTGAAAGCAAGAATCCTGTTCACCCTCTGTACATTTGCAGCACTGTAGGATGGGCCACAGGAGTCCTGTGCTGCTGATATTCATTCCACTGCTGGGACCCACTGAAGACAGAACCCTGTGATGAGAATGACATCACTTCTAAATGTACTCATGTTTCCTGTGTGCCAACATTAATGGACATTGCCAAAACCAAATCAATAATTTGACAACACTACTTGAAAAACAAGGTTCTTAATGATGGCTATACCATAGCAGTAAAGGAAACCTAGGCTGCTAGAGCTGAACTCTTCTTCTTGTCCATATTGCTTTACAAAGATTAAACAAAGCAATCAAAAATATTCTAATTAACTGTCATTTCTGCCTGCCTCAATACTTTAAAATCTAATTCTTCTAAACATTCAGAATAATCAAGTTTAAATAATTGAATAATATCTTAAGTGAAATCTCAGGATATCTTTCTTCTTATTAGTCTTAAAAATAGCCCTCTTGGGATACAAACAAATGGAAGAACATTCCATGCTCATGGGTAGGAAGAATCAATATCGTGAAAATGGCCATACTGCCCAAGGTAATTTATAGATTCAATGCCATCCCCATCAAGCTACCAATGACTTTCTTCACAGAATTGGAAAAAACTACTTAAAAGTTCATGTGGAACCAAAAAACAGCCTGCATTGCCAAGTCAATCCTAAGCCAAAAGAACAAAGCTGGAGGCATCACACTACCTGACTTCAAACTATACTACAAGACTACAGTAACCAAAACAGCATGGTACTGGTACCAAAACAGAGATATAGATCAATGGAACAGAACAGAGCCCTCAGAAATAATGCCGCATATCTACAACTATCTGATCTTTGACAAACCTGAGAAAAACAAGCAATGGGGAAAGGATTCCCTATTTAATAAATGGTGCTGGGAAAACTGGCTAGCCATATGGAGAAAGCTGAAACTGGATCCCTTCATTACACCTTATACAAAAATCAATTCAAGATGGATTAAAGACTTAAATGTTAGACCTAAAACCATAAAAACCCTAGAAGAAAACCTAGGCAATACCATTGAGGACATAGGCATGGGCAAGGACTTCATGTCTAAAACACCAAAAGCAATGGCAACAAAAGACAAAATTGACACATGGGATCTCATTAAACTAAAGAGCTTCTGCACAGCAAAAGAAACCACCATCAGAGTGAACAGGCAACCTACAGAATGGGAGAAAATTTTTGCAATCTACTCATCTGACAAAGGGCTAATATCCAGAATCTACAATGAACTCAAACAAATTTACAAGAAAAAAACAAACAACCCCATCAAAAAGTGGGCAAAGGATATGAACAGACACTTCTCAAAAGAAGACATTGATGCAGCCAAAAAACACATGAAAAAATGCTCATCATCACTGGCCATCAGAGAAATGCAAATCAAAACCACAATGAGATACCATCTCACACCAGTTAGAATGGCGATCATGAAAAATTCAGGAAACAACAGGTGCTGGAGAGGATGTGGAGAAATAGGAACACTTTTACACTGTTGGTGGGACTGTAAACTAGTTCAATCATTGTGGAAGTCGGTGTGGCAATTCCTAGAGATCTAGAACTAGAAATATTTTGACCCAGCCATCCCATTACTGGGTATATACCCAAAGGATTATAAATCATGCTGCTATAAAGACACACGCACACATATGTTTATTGTGGCACTATTCACAATAGCAAAGACTTGGAACCAACCCAAATGTCCAACAATGATAGACTGGATTAAGAAAATGTAGCACATATACACCATGGAATACTAGGCAGCCATAAAAAAGGATGAGTTCATGTCCTTTATAGGGACACGAATGAAGCTGGAAACCATCATTCTCAGCAAACTATCGCAAGGACAAAAAACCAAACACTGCATGTTCTCACTCATAGGTGGGAATTAAACAATGAGAACACATGGACACAGGAAGGGGAACATCACACACCGGGGACTGTTGTAGGGTGGGGGGAGGGGGGAGGGATAGCATTAGGAGATATACCTAATGCTAAATGACGAGTTAATGGGTGCAGCACAGCAACATGGCACATGTATACATATGGAACAAACCTGCACGTTGTGCACATGTACGCTAAAACTTAAAGTATAATAATAAAAATAAAAATAAAAAATAAATTCTTCATATAATTCAAAAAAAGAAAAATAGCCCTCTTGGCATTCCTAGTGCCAGATCTTGGTCTCTACTACTGTTTCTCACTAAAAGGAATAAGTTCCCCTTGAAAAAAATGACAGAGTCCACAAGTGGAACAGGAAATAGACAAAATTAGCTAAAATATCTTGTTACGCCATGAAGTAAGGAAGTGCTAAATATAATAATGGAGCATGTTACAAACACTTGGGTGATGCTTGAAGGCATTCCACAGGTCAAATCTGGGACAACTGGAGCAAAAAATAATTACATACTCTAATGAATTATGAACAATTCTAAAAAGTTGGAATTCAGGAGTTCACACCTATAATAAATAGAAAAGAAAATAAATAGAAGAGAAAGGAGTGCTGAGTACTCTAATGTACATTGTAATACTGACTCACAAATGAGGAAGAAGCGTAGAAGCTGAAAAATCAGCACTTGTAATCATCATAGTAAAGGTTGGATTATTCAGGAATGATCAATAGGTAACATATCTGGGGAGAAATGTTTATGAGGAACAGATTATTTGTACGATCTTAAATTGCCTCCCTTCAGATTGTTTATCAGTTACAAGGGAAACTGGATATTATGCAATGGTAACATCAGACAACATACTAACAGGGTGATCAATACTAACATTACCAATGAGGAATATATGGACATGGTGTGCCTTCGATGACATATCCTGAGAAGGCCACGATTTCACTTATGTAGTATTCTGAGCAAGAACACCTAACGACAATCTAATCATAAGTTAACATCAGATAAATATCAAATGAGAAACAAATATCTTCAAAAACAAAAAGATAAGAGATTGTATGCTTCAAAAATGTCTGTCATAAAAGGCAAAGAAAGGTGTGGAATTGTTCTGGATTTTAAAATGATTATAGAGATATGACAACTAAATGTAATACTAGACTCTAGAAGTGAGAGAAAATGTATTGGGTCAGTTGCCAAAATTGAAATTATATGGATGGTAGATTTAATAAATATATTCTATCAGTGCTAAAATTACTGAAGCTGTTAAATGAAGTGTAGTTATGTAAGTGAATACCTTATTCTTAAAAAATATCTCCTGAAGTATTAAAAGGTGGCCGGGTGCAGTGGCTCACGCCTGTAATCCCAGCACTGTGTAACTTCATTCTTGCATGAATGTTATCTCATTCTACCTCTATGAAGTAGGGATTATTACAGCATCATCTTAATTTTGCAGCTGAGAAACTGCAGCACAGGGAAGTTGAAAACTTGATTAAGGTCACGTAGTAAGAGGTAGAGCTGGTTATTTGACTCCAGGCTGGTTTTCCAGAAAACTTGTATCCTTATCCATGTTGTTACATTGCCTTCTAGGGAACATGCAACATAAATAAACAGGGAGAAGTTTTAAAAGACTGTTTAAATTAAAAGGTGGCCGAGTGTGGTGGCTCATGCCTCTAACCCCAGCACTTTGGGAAGCCTAGTCAGGTGGATCACTTGAGGTCAGGAGTTCGCGACCAGCCTGGCCAAAATGGTGAAACCCCATCTCTACTTTAATAAATGCAAAAGTTAGCCAGGTGTGGTGGTGCATGCCTGTAGTCCCAGCTACTCAGGAGGCCGAGGCAGAATTGCTTGAACCTGGGAGGCAGAGGTTGCAGTGAGCCAAGATAGTGCCAGCTACTGCACTACAAGCTGGACAATAGAGTGAGACTGTCTCAAAACAAACAAACAAAAAAAAGTTAAAGGACCATAATACATGTAACGTACCTAAAATGGTTCAAAATATATGTGTAAGTGTGTGTGCAAGAGCAGAAATAAGAGAGACAAAAAAATGAGCCAACGAGAAAGTAAATCAGATAAAAAAATAAATGAATCTGGGTAAACAGTATAGTATAAAGATAATATTTGAACTATACTTATTCTTGCAACTTTTCTGAAATTTTTTTTAAAGCAGCTCTGCTGAAGCAGTATGTACAAGAAGAAAACATCATTACTGTTTCCCACTGGCACACTCTCCAGCATGGAATGAAGTATGCCTAAATCCATCCTGCGGAAAACTGGGAATTATTGTGTGCCTACATTTCAGGTGAATTTGATTCCGAATAATGTAGTAGGCAGCCTTGGTAGTTAACTAAACTGCCTTCAAATCAAAGGCAATGTAGTACAGGTCATGGGATTGGGTTAACTGTAAAAAGCCTTGTTCTTAAGTCCCTAGGTGATACCTGACACACTCAAGCACTAACTTTGTAGGCTTGAGTACAGAAGATAAGTGAAAAGTCACACAGTGGTTCCTTTGCATTTGGCCCAGCAGCCAAGTTTAAAAGGACAAACAGGCTGTACTGCATAGAAGGTGAAATGCTTAAATGTCAGAGCAGCATTGTTAGGAGCTATCTGTATGCATAGCAACTATCATGTGTTCCAAAAAAAAAAAGAGAGAGTACATTTCATGAAGGGAAATAAGAATAAAAGACTGTATCCTGCTTTACCATTCCCAAAAGACCCAGGAAAATCTTTTAACAATTTAAATGTTGTTGACTTTATTGACCTATGTATTGTGTTCCTCTCAAAACCAAGGGAAAATATACAAAGTGTTTACATATTTATCCTCTAGGGGCACAACAGGAAAGCCAATCAACGTTAGTCTTCACTTTCTTCATTTTCAAAAGTAGCATCTAGCGTCTAACAAATTTCCATGTGCTCCCACATACAGGCTTTTATGAAAGGCTGGTAAAGGATTTATTTTCTTTAAAAAGACGTGATGTCACATAAAATTGTTGGGTATTTTTTTCTTTCTGGCCAGGTAATTTTACTCTTTGGTTTTTTCTTCCATCTTTTAAAAGTATATTTCCTTTACAAATAAAATAATTTAGCTGGAATTATTTGTAAAGGAAATTGGTTATTTATTATACAATGATGAATAATTATATTTTTTTCTCAATAAATTGAGCATCTTTGGATGAGATCAAGAAGCTGCTCTAGCTCAAGTGGAAGTAACAGGGAGAAGTTTTAAATGACTGACGGCTGAAACTGTCATAAGAGAAAGGAGTAAAGAATACCAACACTCACCTGCGTCAATCAAGTGACTGGGCACCACCACACAATCTTAGGTATCCCTCAGAGCCAGTTCCACAATACTCTCCCGCTTTATAAAGTTCTTTGTTCAAAACAGTGAACTTGTTTCTTTGTCACCTTCTGATCTCTTGGGTTGTTTTGAGAGGTGAGAAGATGGCAGTTTGGTTAATTCAATGAAGTGGAGGTGGAATGGAGATGAAAGAAAAGTCAGGGCCTTCATTAGCCTCAGCAAACTAACGCAGGAACAGAAAACCAATCACTGCATGTTCTCACTTATAAGTGGGAACTGAACGATGAGAACACATGGACACAGGGTGGGGAACAACACACACTGGGGCCTGTTGTGGGACAGGGGAGAGCATCAGGAAGAATAGCTAATGGATGCTAGGCTTAATACCTAGGTGATGGGTTGATCTGTGCATCAAACCACCATGACACACGTTTACCTGTGTAACAAACCTGCATGTCCTGCAGGTTTGTTATATAGGTAGCAAATACGTACCCCGGAATTTAAGATAAAATTTGGAAGAAAAGAAAAAAAAAAGAAAGAAAGAAAAGTCAGGGCCTTAAATTGCAGTCCTCTCTCTCTTAAAAATGTTTTAAAAATATTTTTTCCCTAGGACAAGTCACTTTATTTCTTTAGGATTGTTTATTCACATTTAACATGTGAAACCTAAAGAATATAACTGTTGAAATGATTAAAACATTTTACATGAGTTTTATTTAAATAATAAGCAAATTCTGAGGCATATAAATTCGAGTCAAAACTCCCACATTTTTAGTTAAGCTTCTCTAAGCAAGTTACTTTGCCTCAATAAGTTCCAGTTTCCTAGTTTATCAAATGGAGATCATACAAATATCTATCTCATGGGTTTTCTGAGAAGACTAATTAGATCATGAAAAGGATCTGGAAAATAGTGTCAACTGATATTATTGGTGTTTTCATTATGATATGAAGTTCGTTTGTTGGTCTTCCATCGGTTATGGTGATGAGTCTGCTCGCTCTACTTGAACTGTCCTTTCAGGACTCCTTGTCCCATTACTGTGTCCTTCTTTTTCCCAGGTGCTGTTAGAGACTCTCAAATACCTTTGGGGATTATATATTTTTATGTCTGGTTCTTCTTACTTGTAGAACAAGTTCCTCCAAGGAAGAAAGGATGTCTGTTTCATCTCTCACCCTTAGAAAAGTGCCTAGCCTGCATTCAACTCAAAACTTGTTAATATTAATTAGGCACTAACAAACGCTAAGCCCTGCTATATATATCCAATCTGTGTAATTTCATTCTTGCATGAATGTTATCTCATTCTGCCTCTATGAGGTAGGGATTATTACAGCACCATCTTAATTTTGCAGTTGAGAAACTGAGGCACAGGGAAGTTGAAAACTTGATGAAGGTCACATAGTAAGAGGTAGAGCTGGTGATTTGACTCCAGGCTGGTTTTCCTGAAACCTTTCACCCTTATCCATGTTGTTACATTGCCTTCTAGGGAAATGCAACATAAATAAACACTTGGAAATGCCCTTGTCCTGCAGGGGCAAAGGATAAGACCAAGAATATATGTTATAATCAACAAACCAAGTGAAACTAGCTGGGGCATATAGGTATACCTTGGTGTCAGAAGAATAAAACAAAAGGGTTCTCTTCCCATTAGATTAAGTAGAGAGCAATTATTAATCTTAAATGAGAAAACTGAGTCCCAAGAATGAAGCCATTTATCTAATATTATTCACTTGATTCAAGTTAACCATCCTCTGGTCCAGAGGTTCTCACATTTTAATATGTATCAGAATTACATAGAAGACTTGTTAAAACACAGACATGAAGACCCCAACGTCAGAGTTTCTTATTCAGTTTATCTGGGGTATTTGCCCTTCTAGTAAAATCTCAGATTATGGTGATTACGCTGGGCTGGAGCACTGTTCCAGTGCAAAGCTCAACCTACAGTCCTGTACTACGATCCTTTGTGGTTCCTTGAGTTTTGGCATGGGAGGATGACACATCAAGAGAAGGTAATAAGAGCAGCGATCGGTGGGTTGTGGAGGGAAAAACCGTGCATTCTATTCCTGGGCAGATTTATTTGGAGTCAGAGAAGAAATGCTGCACAGAACTTTTAAGAAGATAAGCCACAGTCTCATACATAGATTTCCACACTTTCATGGTGCTTAGAAGCAACAGAGAGATTTGCGCACACAGCAAATCATAGTAGAAAGTGATAGGAGTGCTGGCAAGTCTGACAGCGTTCATGGATGAGAAACTTGCATTATGTAACATGCTAACCAAGTTCATGGTTAGTAACTTGCATGGGTGAATGAGAAGAGGCCATCACTCCACAAATGATGCCTTGATCAGGTGCACCCCACTCCAATGCCTCGGACTATGTGACCCCATCCAAGTTAAACAAATCCCATGCTATATTATAGGAGACTCCAGATTGACAGAGAATAATTGTCTACCACACTAGAAATTAGTTTGTACAGTTGAATTTTTGGATGGAGAATTATATTCAATCGCAACCTAAAACAGGAGAGCCCTAAGCCTACATACTTAGTACGGAAACCTAAATGGCATTTATCATTTCAGGAGGAAACACAAAGGTTTTAGGAATTCTAGGAAATATTAGTAAGCATCAACATATGAAATATAGTTTAGGTTCTTACAGGAACTCCTACTAGATGGCTTGCATTATTTGGGTCAGACACAGTTTTTCTTTCTGTATATCCTAAAGTTTTTTCCATTTTACATCAACATTTAAGTCTTCGAAAATGATAGAGACATACCTAAAATTCTAAATGGTAATTTTAAAAATAGTTTCTTTCTGATGTTATTTCACTATTCTTCTCCATTTTCTATATTCCTCCCCCAGACAATACAAGGGTACAGTTAGCACTACACTTAGGGAATTATAGATCCCCAAATTGGGTATTAAATCATATCAAGTTTTTAACATTTTTACTGTAAAGAGCAGTGATCCAAATTCTTTATTAAAGTACACAGTAAAGTCTTGTACAATATAACTTTGCCCATTTAATCTTTCAAGTTTTAAAGGCTGTGAAGTAAAACTTAACCAAAAAGAATTAGAGAAATATTTATTCATCACAAAGTGTTCTTAGTATTTGGCTTTTCCTTCTTGGGTGCAAAAAGTTTTCTTCTCCAATTTTTTAGCTAATTACTACCTGCTCCTTGTTCACTGGAGGACTGAAAATACAGCTACTTCCAGGGATCTCTGACATCCAGGTAGACATCTTGGGAACACTGATGAAACTGATAACAGGCCATTTTATAGGGCCCTAAAAGCTACTCAAGAAACTAACAAGGTCCATTAGACTTTCTGTCATGCATATGATGGGAAAAAATATACCACCATAAGATCCACTCAATTGTCCTGCTGCGACAGCAGTAGCTATTGTGTGTGAGAGGTTTTTGGAAGCTGGCTCCACCTTGGTGTTTATGCTCTGCTGGCTAGTGGGAGTTTCAGGTAAGCCACCGTAACAGAAGGGGCTTTGTGATAGGCTATCAGTGACAAACAGGAACGACAACATGCAGCCCAGGGGTTTGACAAGGAGGAGAAGCTCAACAAAGGAAGAATGACCTGCTTCAGTTTCCCATTTCAGTCTAACATTTACTTCCTCACACAAAGCTTAGCTTGGTGTGTTGGTGTCCAAATCACATTCAAACCTTGTACAGTGACAGGAGTCAAGCTGAGATACTTTAAGTGGATTTCTTTTCTTTCTACCTTGCTTTGAACTTCTTTTAAACCTACAGATGTTTGGTAGAGCCGTCCATACTAAGAAGCTGAAAAAGAGAAAAAATGGAAGATATGCTCCCAGGTTAATAATTTGTTTTTACATATATGGAGTGTGCATGTGTAAGTGTATGTGTTAAATCTGTTCTATAGGCCCGGTCTTTGCTATATGTAAGTGAGGATCTAATAGATAAGCTTCCTTTCTATCTTATTAAAAAAAGAGTGCTTTTTAAAATCAAGAGCCATATAAACTCTCAATTTGTAAACATTTGTTGAGCACCTACTACTCAATATTACACTGCATCCTGATGGGAGAGACAGATGTAAAGATGATCAACACATGGTATAGCAACTCGTTCTCTGGTAAGGAAACTGAGATGTGTAGCCAAATAATTATAAGGTGTGCTATTATTACAATATTGTTACCAATGCCACATTTTCTATCCAGGCATTTCCAGAATTTTCTTGTATTTCTTAACTTGCCAATTCCATCTCATACCTTCTCATTTATGACACATAACATCATCTCTTACCTGAGAAACCCTAACATGAGAAAAGGCACTTCACCTGTCATTATATAGGAGTTTAAAAAGGATAAAAATGGCATAGATGCCTGGTCAAATGGAACCCAACAGAATTATGGAACACAGAGCTAGTCCTCAGATTTAAAGGTAAAAAATGTGGGTGCTATACCAACATATCACCTCTCTATTTTTGCCCATGAATAATTCAGACTTTTGTTTCATTTTTATGCTCTCCTAAAAGGAAGAATGAAGAAAACTATTCATATTCTGTATGCCAGATACTGTGCTAACATTTCAGACATTGCGTCTCATTTAATCCTCACTGCAACCCTCTGAGGTCAGTATTATGATCTGCACAGATGAGGACACAGGTTCAGCATGGTGTCACAGTTAGTAGGATTCAAATGCATGTCAGTCTAAATATTATATTCTTTATCTAGCACACCAACACTCTATGTAAAGCTGGTTCCTTCCATTTTACATAGTATAAAAAAAGGAATCAGGAAGGATGGTAGCTGCTTATGAAGTATTTCACACCTTTCTCATGAACATATGCTCAAGCATTTCTTTTATTAAAAAAAATAGCACTTTCCCTATTAGTCCACTATCTTACCTCAAACCTTGCTTTTGCTGCCGAATTTTATTTTTTAAATGTTATTGATATGGTTTGGCTGTGTCCCCACACAAATCTCATCTTGAATTGTAGCTTCCATAATTCTCACATGTCATGGGAGGGACCCAGTGGGAGGTAATTAAATCATGGGAGCAGATTTTTCCTGTGCTGTTCTCATGATAGTGCATAAGTCTCAGGAGATCTGATAGTTTCATAAAGGGGAGTTCCCCTTTATGCAAGCTCTCTTGCCTGCCACCATATAAGACCTGCCTTTGCTCTTCCTTCATCTTCCACCATAATTGTGAGGACTCCCCAGCCATGTGGAACTGTGAGTCCATTAAATCTCTTTAATTTATAAATTACCCAGTCTCAGGTATATCTTTACTAGCAACATGGGAATGAACTAATACAGTTGTTGACTTTTTTTAGTATAGTTTTAGATCCACAGAATAATTGAGCAGATAATACACAACATTTCATAAACCAACATCCAACCCCACCATATACAATTTCCCCTATTCTTATCATCTTGCATTCGTGTGGTTCATCTGTTACAATTGATGAACCAATGTTGATACATTATTATTAACTACACTCCATAGTTAACATTAGGGTTCACTCTTTGTGTTGAATATCTATTGGTTTGATAAACGCATACTGACATGTATTCACAATCAGTCTCATACAGAATAGTTTCACTGCCCTAAAAATCCCCTGTGCTCCACCTACTCATATCATCTTTCCTTTCTCAAATCACCTGCAACCACTGATCTTTTTACTATGTCTACAATTTTGCCTTTTCTAAAATCTCATAAACTTGGAATCACACAGTATGCAGCCTTTTTATACTGGCTTCTTCCACCTAGCAATATGCATTGAAGGTTCCTTCCTAGCTTTTCATGCCTTGATAGCTTATTTCTTTTTATTGCTCTAAATTTTATTTCTGTGAAAAAATATTTTGACACAATACATCACACTCTGCAACGACTGCTAAGGATACAAAGATTAATAGGACACAATTCCTACCTTGCAGATCTTACTGTTTAGCACTAGAAGAAAGGAACAAGTCTTAGTTCTTTTTGTATTGCTATAACAAAATAACACAGACTGGGTAATTTATAGAGAAAATAAATTTATTTCTCACAGTTCTGGAGGCTGGGAAGTTCAAGACTGAGGGTCCAGCAGCAGTGAGGGCCTTCTTGCTGTGTCAGAACATGGCCGAGGGCATCACATGGCAAGAGGATATGATCATGCCTACTGACTCAGGTTTCTCTTTCTCGTCTTGTAAAACTACTAGTCCCATCCTGGGGGCATGTGATGACCTTATCTAATCTTAATTACCTCTCAAAGGCTCCACCTCCAATCAACATATAAGTTTTGTGATTAAGTTTCCAACACATGAAATTTGGGGGACACATTCAAACAATAGCAGTTTGAATGAACCATAAACCAAAAAAAAAGTGATAACATTTTATAGGTATTATAATAGAAGTCTATAGGGGTTAAAAAAGAAGGACAAAGTGAGGAGAATTTCATCTTACTCCACTTACAGAAGAGTCAGGAATGACTCCCTACATGATTTGGTGTTTGAGCTGAGAGACCAGCAAGAGCCAAGGCAGACACTGTGAGCCAAGCTGGAAAATTTTAGGTGGAACAGCATGACATGTGAGAAAAGCAAGAAGTTCAGCCAGAAGATGGTAGAAGTGGACACAAATATGCTAAACTCTCAGATCCCACCTTTTTTTCCATGACAGTTATCAGCTTTCATATAACAAATGTGTACTTGTTGTTGTTGTTTTTAATTGTCTTCCTCCTGCCACCAGAAGATATAGCCCTAAGGGCAGGGACTTCAGCTTTGTTCATGTCTGGCCAATAGGTAGCTCGAGATAAATATTTGTTGAGTGAAAGAATACACAAAGCAAAGTTTTATCAGTGTCTGAGGACCTCCTTGTAGGAATAAAAAGTATCATAAAACGATGGATTAACTCTTTCAGGTAAACAGGCGACCATTCTAATCCTAATTTATAGATTTCCAACAACTGCTACAAAGTTTACACTACCTTCTAATTCCACACATTTTAACAGTCTTAATGATAGGGATATGCTCTGAGAAATGTGTCGTTAGGCGATTTCATCATTGTGCATACATCATAGAGTGTACTTACCACATACCTGGGCTATATGGAATAATCTATTGCTCCTAAGCTACAAACCTGTATGGCATGCTACTGTACTGAACACTTTAGGCAATAGTAACACCATGGTAAATATTTGTGTATCTAAACAGAAAAAGTACAGTAAAAATATGATATAGAACTTAAAAAATGGTAGACCTGTATAGGGCACTTAGCATGAATGGAGCTTACAGGACGGGAAGTTGCTCTGGGTGAGTTAGTGAGTGAATGTGAAGGTCTAGGACATCACTGTACTACTGCACACTTTATAAATGCTATACACTTAGGCTACACTAAACTTTTTTTTCTTTTTTTTTTTTTTTTGAGACAGAGCCTCACTCTGTCGCCCTGGCTAGAGTGCAGTGGCGCCACCTCAGCTCACTGCAACCTCTGCCTCCTGGGTTCAAGCAATTCTCTGCCTCAGCCTCCCCAGTAGCTGGGATTACAGGTGTCTGCCACCATGCCCGGCTAATTTTTGTATGTTTAATAGAGATGGGGTTTCACCATCTTGGCCAGGCTGGTCTTGAACTCCTGAGCTCATGATCCACCCACCTTGGCCTCCCAAAGTGCTGGGATTACAGGTATAAGCCACCGCACACAGCCTTATTTTTTAAATAAAGTAATTATGCTATGACTTTATGACAGCTAGATGTCACAAAGAAATAGGAATGTTTCAGTTCCATTATAATCTTATGGGACCACAGACATATACCCAGTCCATTATTGACCAAAATATCATTATGCAGCGTATGACTGTAATTGTTTTATTTCTCCAAATTATACTGGAAGACAGAAAAAGAAATATCCAAAGCTTTCAAAAATGTCAGATAAATTTGCTGACCTTTGCACACCGTTATTTAGATAAAATCTTTTTTTCCAGTACTAATTCAAGGTCTGTTCTCATAAATACCTCTTGCTATAACCTAACATAATATGGCAGGTACTCAAAATAAGGATGTAATAAGTTAAATAATTATGCCAAAGAAAAGCTGAGATAGGCACTCAATTCCTTATTTTTATACAGCACATCTTATGACTTTCAGAATTTGGAATTTTAAAATTATCTCTTTTATGGTTAGACTGGAGGGTAAACTTTTAACCGGGAATGCTGTCATGGTGGTATGGGCATGAGGAAGTAATATTCTCTGAACATGACTGTGCTTCAAATACCACTGCTCCAAGATAAGATGAATGCCCTGAGCACTGATTGCAGTGATAGGAATGATAGAGAGAAGATGATTCTGTTCTGTGACCATAGTGACTGTTTTCATTTTTAGACAGAATTGCCCAGGTTATTACTTTCCCCAGGTAACATTTTTTTTTTATTTTTATGGGTACATAGTACTTGTATATATTTTTGGGGTATATGGTTTATTTTGATACAATATGTAATAATACAAAGGCATACAATGTGTAATAATCACATCAAGGTAAATGAAGTATCCATCATCTGAAGCATTTACCCTTTGTGTTACAATTCCATAATACTCTTTTAGCTATTTTTCAATGTACAGTAAATTATTATTGACTGTAGTCATGCTGTTGTGCTATCAAATACTAGATTTATTCATTCAAACTATATTTTATACCTATTAATCATCCCCCACTTCCTCCCCAACTCCCCTTGCACTACCTTCCCAGCCTCCGGTAACCATCATTCCACTCTCTATCTCCATGGGTTCAATTATTTTAATTTTTAGCTCCCACAAATAAGTGAGAACATGACAAGTTTGCCTTTTTGTGCCTGGTTTATTTCACTTAATAAAATCACAACCAGTTCAATCCGTGTTTTTGCAAATGATAGGATCTCATTCTTTGTTTAGGGCTAAATAGTACTCCATTGTGTATATGCACATTTTCTTTATTCATTCACCTGCTGACAAACACTTGGATTGCTTACAAATCTTGGCTCTTGTGAATAGTACTGCAATAAACATGAAAGCACAGATGTCTCTTCAATATACTGATTTTCTTTCTTTGGGGTATGTATTTAGAAGTGGGATTGCTGGATCATATGGTAGCTCTATTTTTTTGTTTGTTTGTTTTTTTGAGGAACTTTCAAACTGTCCTCCATAGTGGTTGTACCAGTTTACATTCCCATCAACAGTGTTCCAGGGTTACCTTTTCTTCACACCCTCACCAACACTTGTAATCACTTGTCTTTTGAATAAAAGCCAGTTTAACTGGAATGAGATGATATGTCATTGTAGCTTTGATTTGCATTTCTCTGGAGATCAATGATGTTAATCACCTTTTCATATGCCTGCTTGCCATTTGTATGTCTTCTTTTGAGAAATGTCTATTGATATCATTTGTCCATTTTCAGCTGGATTACTACATTTTTTCTTGTAGAGTTGTTTCACCTCCTTATATATGCTCATTATTAATCCCTTGTCAGATGGACAGTTTGTAAATATTTTCCCCAGCAAGCATTTTATGAAAAGAACTGGTTTTCTTAATCTCTTGTCTTCTCGGTTCTTAGATTTTTCCTCAAATCCAACCTCATTCATCCATGTTTAATGCCATAACCTTGGACCCTGACACCACTAGTAAATATACCAGAGTAGAAAAAAAAGTTTTAATGTCAAGTTTCCACCTTTTTGAGATGCATTCTTTCTGTATTCCTCCCCTTTCCCACTTCCAGTGTCAGCAATTATCCAACTAGCGGGAGAGAAGTGAAATATTTTCCATTCCCATTAACTCACTCATTAATTACCTCTCCCAGTCTAGAGTCTATGGATAATCATTATAATCAATTCATTTTAACTTCTTTGTCCTTCTCTCTCTCTCTCTTACTCTACATTATTCCCATTTAAGTAAAGCCCAACCGTGGTTAAACTCAATTGTCCTTGTAGTCTTCCCCTCTGCTTCAGAAGCTGAATTTTCCTGGAGAAAACCAACAATCATGTAGGCTGACCTTTCTCTAAACTTCTGACCACTAGTCTTAGAGGAGCACTCACCAGTGCCCAGGAATCCTTCTATACTTTCCATTCTTTGATTCAAGTTTCAGATCTCCTTTCTCTTCATATCTCCAAAAACCACTCCCTCCCACAGCTCATGAACTCACCTCATTCTTCCCTGAGAATAAAGTAGCAATCAGATGGGAGCTCCTTCAACTTTCCACCCCAACTTTATTAACTTATCTGCATCTACACTCGCATTCTCTGCCTTCCTTTCACTACAATGAATTAAAAAAAGTTTTCCGTGTGCCTAAAAATGCCAACCCCTCCCCCTTTCTTTCTAAATATCATCTCCTTTTCCCAAGTTCAAGAAATTCAAGCCTGTAATTATCCTATGACTCCCCGGTATCATTAGACTCCCTTTGTCTACTGGATAATTTCAATAAGCATAAAGACACAAACTGTCCATTTTTTAAAAATCTCCTTTGACCTCATATTATACTCCAGTTATTACTAAATTTTTCTAACCCCTTCAAAGCAAAACTTATCAAAAGATGCCTATATTTAGTGAGTTCCTTTTATCATCTCTTTTATTTTCAATCCACTCCAGTAAAGTTTTTCTCCCCTTTCATTACAATCCACTGAAACGGTACTTGTCAAGGTCACAATAATGTCCATAGTGTGAAACAAATGGTCACTTGTCTGTCCTCATCTGACTTGACCTTGCAGCAACTTTCCTCCTTCTTGAAATGCTTTATTCTCTTGAATTCCACGTCATAACATTGTCTCTTTCTCTTTCCATCAAAAGGGACTCTCTACTTAGCCTCTTTTGCTAGCTGTGCTGGCCGTCTTTCACTTCTTTATTATCTAGACCAGGGGTGTCCAATCTTTGGGCTTCCCTGGGCCACATTGAAAGAAGAATTGTCTTGGGTCAAACCTAAAATACACTAACACTAACAATAGCTGGTGAACTAAAATCAAAAAAAGTGCAAAAAAAAAATCTCATAACGTTTTAAGGAAGAATTTGTGTTGGGCTGCATTCAAAGTTGTCCTGGGCCACGTGTGGCTCATGGGGCGTGGGTTCAACAAGCTTGATCTAGACTCTCTGCTGAGATGGCTTCCAATCCCATGGCTTGATTATGTGTGTGCTGTAGACTCTCCATTTTGAACTGTAGCCATGACCTCTCCCTCTGAGCTCCCAAAAGTGTTTCTCTCTCTGTCTTCTCTAGCTAATAAAGGGCATCACCTTCAATTCACTTCTTCAGGTAAAATTTCTTGAAGTCATCCTTGACTTACTCCTACCTCTAACACCTCCTATATCACCTACACACATACTTACTAATCAAGGATCAAGCCTGATCAGCTCTGTCTCAAAAAATATCCCAGCCCACAAATTTATCTGTCCACATCTCTTCAGCTTTGCTGCTACCATCCTTGTCTATGCCACTGACATCTTTTTGCTAATAGTATGGCAATAGCTTCTGAACATTCTCCTTGCTTTTCTTTTGGAGCCCCTAAAATCTATTCTTCATTCAGCAATCTGAGTGAACTTTCTACAATGTAAATAAGATAATGTTAAGCTCCTTCTTGAAACTTACCAATGGCTTCTGTTTGCACTTGGAATCAATTGCGAACATCTTCTTCTTTCCTAAATGGCCTTCTATGATCTATCCCAAGCTAGTTCTCTAACCTCACTATATCCTGCCACCCCTATTTTCGCCACACTGCCTGGTCTTTTTTATATTCTTCAAGTCCACCAAACTCCTTCAAAACTCAGAGTCTTTGAAATTGCTTTTCTTTCTGCCTAGCATAATCTTCCACCCAAATCTTCCACAACAGGCCCCTTCTAATAATTCAGATCTCAGCTCAATCAGGAGATGTCATCCCCAGGCCCCAGAACGTGAACCTCCCCTCAAGTCACTATTATCAAATGACTATGTTTTATTTTTCTCATAGCATTTATTACTATCTGAAATTATATTATAGCTTTAGTTTACTGTCTGTTCCCCTCCTTCTAGAATACATATAAACTTGAATGTAGATCTTGAATAATCTCTTTCACTCTCATATTCAACCCCAGTATTTGCTATATGCACCACTAACACCACGACCACTTTAGGATTCTCTGCAATCATTAGTCACAAGCATATTGAAGAATTAGTATAACATTGTAATATTCCAAATAATGGAAATAGAAAAAAAGAGAATTGCTCACAATTTTTCATGGATTAGCTAAAAATAACTACAAATTATCTTTAGTTCATTTTTAAATATATTCTAGAAAATGACAATAAAAATAAGACCAAAACTGACCGAATCTATAGATAATAAAAGTCTGACCTATACATCTTACTTTTAAAATTCTGGTACAATTATTAAATAGAGATAGAAAGTTTATTATTAAAATTGATATCAATTGTAAAGGTTCACAATATTGTGAACGTAGTAAATGTCACTACGTTGTAAAGTACTCCACTATGTAACACAAAGTAAATAGTATAAATCATAGCAAATTTTTAAATTATACAGAAATTATTTCAGCTGTGACCTGAAATAATTAAATTAACTGGTCTTCTGTTCCAAGATTATTTCTAATAAAATCAACATTGATTTCTTTTTTAAACTGATATCAAAATGCAAAAAGAAAAACAATTCTTCCCTGTAAAATTTATGTAAGAAGTATTTACACTGGTGAAACTTATTTCAGTATAATAAAATTCAAATGTAAAATACAGGACATAATTTAACTTCTCTGTAAAAAAAAAATTAACAAATAAATAATTTGGTTTTGCCACAGTCTGAATGCATCCCCTAGCCAGATATGGTGGCTCATGTCTATAATCTCAGCACTTTGGGAGGCCAAGGTGTGAGGATTGCTTGAGGCCGGGAGTTTGAAACCAGCCTGGGCAACATAGCAAGACCACATCTCTACAAAAAAATTTTTAAAAATTAGCTGGGTATGGTGGCATATGCCTCCTGGATCCCAGCTACCCAGGAGGCTGAGGGCAGGAAGATTACTTGAGCCCAGGAGTTTGAGGCTGCAGTAAGCTATGATCACACCACTGCACTCCAACCTGCGTGACAAAGAAAGACTGTCTCTAAAATTAAATAAATAAATAAATAAATGTATCCCCCAAAGTTTATGTGTTGGAAACTCAATCTCCAATGCAACAGTGTTGAGATGTGGGAACTTTATGCCGTAATTAGGTAATGAGGGCTCAGTCTTCATAAATGGATTGATGTTACCACAGGAGCGGGCTCAGCCTTCTCTTGTTCTTGCTTTATCAAGTACTAGGGCCCTTCTGCCTTCTGCACCAGGATCACATAGCAAGAAGGCCTTTGCCTGAGGCAAGCACCTCAGCCTTGGACTTTCCAGCCTCCAAAATTATAAATTTCTTTTTTATATAAATTAGTCTATGGGATTCTGTCACAGCAACACAAAAGAGACTTACACAGGCTTACTTGAGTTTGCCTCAGAAAATATTTACATTGCAATTTTACTTATGTCTTGGCTTTTGATTAAATACAAAGCCAAACATTCTTAGAGTCAGAATGATTGGGTTAAAACAAAGAGATAAAATAGTCCACTATCCAAATATAACTTGTTTCTCAGAGGCAAGAACCAGGGAAGAACTCATCTGCTTTTGATTTTAGGGTTCCCTCCCCTTAGGAATAGAGTCTTAATACAGCAACATAAAAGATATTTCTAAAATGTAAATTAGGGCCAGACACGGTGACTCATGCCTGTAATCCCAGCACTATGGGAGGCCAAGGCTGGTGGATCACCTGAGGTCAGGAGTTCGAGACCAGCCTAACCAATATGGTGAAACCCCGCCTCTACTAAAAAAATACAAAAATTAGCTGGGCATGGTGGTATGTACCTGAAGTCCCAACTACTCAGGAGGCTGAGGCAGGAGAATTGCTTGAACCTGGGAGGCAGAGGTTGCAGTGGGCCGAGATCATGCCACTGCACTCCAGCCTGGGCAACAGAGTGAGATTCTGTCTCAAAAAAAGAGAAAAAGATGTAAATTAGGTTGTTTCTTATGCCTGTGATTACTTTGCAAAGACTTCTCTTAACTGCAGAATAAAAGTCGATTATATAATATTTGGATAGGGAAGAATGGGCAATAAACGTTCTTTGTTTTCTTTTCCCACATCTATTTCCCCTTAACCCTATACCCATCTCCTTCATCATCACCACTTTAAAGAATTCTCAGGAACAAAACAAGAGTAATAAATGAAAAGGAGAAATCTGCTTTTATTCAAGATGGACTGAGTGCACTCCAATGTGTCCCACCCACTAAAAGCAACTAAAACCCCTGGATGAATGCATAGAACAGCTAAAGAGAACTCAAAGGACCACCGAACCAGATTTGAGTTTAACATTTCTTTTTTCCCCTGATATCTCCCATCCTGCATTTGCAGCCAGAAACACAGAACTATCTTCTGGGTGCAATAAAAAGAGTTCCAAAGAAAGCTCTAGTCCTTGAACCTCTAGTCCAAGGAAATGAAAGGGGAAATCTCTACTGGTAACAAACTGAAGGAAATACCCTGGTATTCTTTTCCCACTTATTTTCTTGGTCTAGTGGGCAGGCACAGTTATGAAAAATATGCAGCAAAGCACAAAACTAAGACCCAGTGTGCTAGCAAGTTGACCAAGAAGGGAAACTCTAGGCACCAGATGTGTCAAGGAGATTGAGAAGAGGAAGGAGCTCAAGAAAGCAATCCAATATATTTATTTATGAACTCCTGGACTTCATCATGAGCTGCACATGTATATCTGATCCTAAACAGAATATCAAAGGCTTTGAGAAATGAACTACAGAGTAGACAACTGCCTACATTCCAGAGTCTCCTTAAAAGTAAAAGGAGAAACATTTCCCAAATGATTTATCAACCCAAGAATTACCCTGATATCAGAATCAAACGAAAACATTAGAAGAAAAGAAGACTATGGAACAATTTTCCCTATGAAGAAATTGAGAATAGAAAAATAATATAGAAAATTAATGAAATCAAAAGTTGATTATTTGAGTAATTGAACAAAATTGACAAACCAGACTGGGCACAGTGGCTCCTATCTGCAATCCCATCACTTTGGGAAGCCAAGGTAGAAGGGAGGATCCCTTGAAGCCAGGAGTTCAAGACCAGTCTGATCAACATAGCAAGACCCCATCTCTACAAATAATTTAAGAAGTATCCTAGCATGGTGGCATGCACCTGTATTCACAGCTACTCAGTAGGCTGAGGCAGGAGGATCAACCAGGATTTTGAGGTTATAGTGGGCTATAATCACACCACTGCATTCCAGCCTGGGTGATTAGAGCAAGACCCTGTCTCTTAAAAAAGAAAAGTTAACAAAACTTCAGCTGGATGGATAAAGAGGAAAGAAGTCTCAAAATCAAAAATGAAAGTGGGGTCATTCATCAATGGTAGACTGAAAAGGAAAAAGGGTACATATACACCATGGAATACTATGCAGCCATAAAAAGGAATGAGATCATGTCCTTTGCAGAGACATGGATGGAGCTGGAAGCCATTATCCTCAGCAAACTAACACAGGAACAGAAAACCAAACACCGCATGTTCTCACTTACAGGAGGTGAATGATGTGAACACATAAACAGAGAGAGGGAACAAGATACACTGGGGCCTGTCATCAGAGGCAGGGCGAGGGAGAGCATCAGGAAAAATAACTAATGCATGCTGGGCTTAATACAAAGGTACTGGGTTGATAAGTGCAGCAAATTACCATGGCACACATTTACCTGTGTAACAAACCTGTCCATCCTGCACATGTACTCCAGATCTTAAAATAAATTTTTTTAAAAAATCAGCTGGACATGGTGACACAAGGCTGTAGTTCCAGCTACTTGGGAGTCTGAGATGGGAGGATTGCTTGAGCCCACAAGATGGAGGCTGCAGTGAGCTGTGATAGCATCACTGCATTCCAGCCTGGGAGACAGAGCAAGACCCAATCTCAAAAAAAAAAAAAAAAAACTGAGGTCATTAATACGGACCTTATAGAAATATGGGAAATTGAAAAAAATACTATGAATAATTGTAGGCCAATAAATTAGATAACCTAGGTGAAATGGACAATTCCCTAAAAATATACAAACTGCCAACACTGAATCAAGAAAAAATGGAAACTATTCATAGACCTATAACAAGTATAGAAATTGGACCAGTAATCAAAAAACTACCAACAAAGAAAAGCCTAGGAACAGATGGCTTTACTGGCAAATTCTACCAAACACTTTAAGAGAAATTAACACCAGTTAACATCAATCCTGCTCAAACTTGTCCGAAAGATAATAGAGGAGGGAGCACTTTCTAACTCATGCCAGGAAGCCATGAGTGTTACCCTGACACCAAAGCTAAACAAAGACATCACAAGAAAAGAAACTACACATACATAGGCCTTGTGAATACAACCCAAAAATTCTCAAAATACTGGCAAAGCAAATCCAGCAGCATAACAAAAGGATCACACACCAGTACTAAGTAGGATTTACCCCAGAAATACAAGGTTGGTTCAACACATAAAAATGAATTTCTGTAATATACTATATTATTAGAATGAAGGAATAAAAAGTACATTGTCATTTTAAAGGATGCAGTAAAAGCATTTGACAAAATCCAACACCTTTTCATGATAAAAACACTCAACAAACTAGGAATTGAAAGGAACTTCCTCAATGTGAAAAAAAAAAAAAGAAACAGTCTACAGAAATACCCACAGTTAACGGCATACCGAATGGTGAAAGACTGGATGCTTTCCCATCCAGAGCAGAATGAAGCAAAGGATGTCCACTTTTGCAACTTCTGTTCAACACTGTAGTAGAGGTTCTAGCCAGAGCAATTAGGCAATAAAAAGAAATAAAAAGGACCAAGGTTGAAAATGAAGAAGTAAAACTCTCTCAATTCAAGGAAGATATGATCTTATATATGAAAATCTTTTTTTAAGTCTAAAAAATAACTATTAGAATTCATAAGCAAATTCACTAAAGTTGCAAGATTCAAGAACAGTATACAAAAATCAGTTATGTTTCTATACACTAGCCATGATTAATCTGAAAATGAAAACAAGAAAATAATTTTATTTATACCTTCATCAAAAAGAACCTAATAGAGGAAAATACATTTAATCAAGGAAGTGCAAGTCTTATGCACTAAAAACTACAAAATATTATTGAAGGTAATTTTTTAAAACCAAATTTATAAACAAAATCTGTGTTCTTAGATTGGAAGATTTTATATTTTTTGAGATGACAATACTCCTTACATTGATTCACAGATTCAATGCAATGCCTATCAAAATCCCAACAGCTTTACTTGCTTTTTTGTTTGCTGTAGAAATGGATGAGCATGTTCTCAAATTCGTATGGAAATGCAAGAGGCCCCAAATAGCCAAAAAATCTTAAAAAAGAGGAACAAAGTTGGAGGACTCTCACCTCCCCATTTCAAAACTTATTACAAAGCTGCAGAAGCCAAGCCTACAGTAACCAAAAGAGCATGGTACTGGTACCAAAACAGAGATATAGATCAATGAAACAGAACAGAGCCCTCAGAAATAATGCCGCATATCTACAACTATCTGATCTTTGACAAACCTGAGAAAAACAAGCAATGGGGAAAGGATTCCCTATTTAATAAATGGTGCTGGGAAAACTGGCTAGCCATATGGAGAAAGCTGAAACTGGATCCCTTCTTTACACCTTACACAAAAATTAATTCAAGATGGATTAAAGACTTAAATGTTAGACCTAAAACCATAAAAACCCTAGAAGAAAACCTAGGCAATACCATTCAGGACATAGGCATGGGCAAGGACTTCATGTCTAAAACACCAAAAGCAATGACAACAAAAGCCAAAATTGACAAATGGGATCTCATTAAACTAAAGAGCTTCTGCACAGCAAAAGAAACTATCATCAGAGTGAACAGGCAACCTACAAAATGGGAGAAAATTTTCGCAATCTACTCATCTGACAAAGGGCTAATATCCAGAACCTACAATGAACTCAAACAAATTTGCAAGAAAAAAACAACCCCCTCAAAAAGTGGGCGAAGGACATGAACAGACACTTCTCAAAAGAAGACATTTATGCAGCCAAAAGACACATGAAAAAATGTTCATCTTCACTGGCCATCAGAGAAATGCAAATCAAAACCACAATGAGATACCATCTCACACCAGTTAGAATGGCAAGCATTAAAAAGTCAGGAAACAACAGGTGCTGGAGAGGATGTGGAGAAATAGGAACACTTTTACACTGTTGGTGGGACTGTCAACTAGTTCAACCATTGTGGAAGTCAGTGTGGCGATTCCTCAGGGATCTAGAACTAGAAATACCATTTGACCCAGCTGTCCCATTACTGGGTATATACCCAAAGGACTATAAATCATGCTGCTATAAAGACACATGCACACGTATGTTTATTGCAGCACTATTCACAATAGCAAAGACTTGGAACCAACCCAAATGTCCAACAATGATAGACTGGATTAAGAAAATGTGACACATATACACCATGGAATACTATGCAGCCATAAAAAATGATGAGTTCATGTCCTTTGTAGGGACATGGATGAAATTGGAAATCATCATTCTCAGTAAACTATCGCAAGGACAAAAAACCAAACACTGCATGTTCTCACTCACAGATGGGAATTGAACAATGAGAACACATGGACACAGGAAGGGGAACATCACACTCTGGGGACTGTTGTGGGGTGGGGGGAGGGGGGAGGGATAGCATTAGGAGATATACCTAATGCTAAATGACGAGTTAATGGGTGCAGCACACCAGCATGGCACATGTATACATATGTAACTAACCTGCACATTGTGCCCATGTACCCTAAAACTTAAAGTATAATTAAAAAATAAAAAAAAAAAGCTGCAGAAGCCAAAATGTTTATTGCAGCACTATTCATGACATGAAGATGGACATAAAAACCAACAAAAGGAAGAGTTCAGAAACAAACCCAAACATCTATGGCCATTTGATTTTTTACAATGGTGCCAAGACCATTCAATGGGGAAAGAATAGTGTCTTCAACATATGTTTCTGGGACTACTGGCTAACCACATAGAAGAGAATGAAGTTGAACTTGTTACCTTCCTCCATATACAAAAATTAGCTCAAAATGGAACAAGAGCCAAAATATAAGAGATAAAGCTATAAAATTCCTAGAAGAAAACATAGAGATAAATTTTCATGAGCTCAGATTTAGTGAGAATTCTTAGATTTGACACCTAATGCCTGAGCAACAAATTAAAAATAGATACATTAGATTTCATCAAAATTAAAAACTCATTCATCAAATGACATTATCAAGAAAGTGAAAAAACAACCTACAGAATGGGAGAAAATATTTACAATCATACACCTAATAAGTGTTTAGTATCCAAATATGTAAGAACACTTAAAACTCAACAAAAAGACAAAAAACCCAACTGAAAAATAAGCCAAGAACTTGATCAGACAGTTCTTCAAAGAAGATATACAAATGACAACAAGCACAGGAAAAGATGTTCAATACCATTAGTCATCAGGGAAATGCAAATCAAAAGCAGAATGAGATATAACTTTACACCCATTAGGATGATTAGAATCAAAAAAATCAGACAATAGCAAGTGTTAGTGAGGATATGAAGATATCGAAACACTGCATTTTGCTGGTGGGAATGTGAAATATTTTAGCCACTGTGGAAAACGGTTTAGCAGTTCCTTAAAAAGATAAACATAAAGTTGACATATAACCAAGCAATTTCAATCCAAAGTAATGAAATAATCTGTATGACAAACCCCCATGACACGTAATTTACCTACGTAAGAAACCTGCACATATACCCCTGAAACTAAAAGTTAAAAAGTAATAAAATAAAAGGTACTCAATAAATGCTTACAAATGAATGAGGCAGAGGCAACTTTCTTCTCTCTCTCTCTCTCACTTTCTCTCTTTTCTTCCATTCATGTCTCTGGAGAATACAATTCATAGTCTGGTAGAAGTGCCAGGCATGTGAAAAATAATTATAAAACAATTTAATAAGTGCTAAAAGAAGAGAGTTAGTTTTATAGAAGTTTTTGGTGTGTTTTCTGTGTAAACTTAGAGTTGTGTTTTCCTTCTATAACAAATTTAAACATAATTTCCTACAGGAGGAAATGAAGAAAAGTTTAGTCCAGATAGACGTTCTTCACCGGCTTTTGTTTGTGGATATGTGAGGACAAAAAAATTGGCCTCTTTCTTTTTTTTTTCATTTTCTTTTTATTATTATTATACTTTAAGTTTTAGGGTACATGTGCACAATGTGCAGGTTAGTTACATATGTATACATGTGACATGCTGGTGCGCTGCACCCACTAACTCCTCATCTAGCATTAGGTATATCTCCCAGTGCTATCCCTCCCCCCTCCCCCCACCCCACCACAGTCCCCAGAGTGTGATGTTCCCCTTCCTGTATCCATGTGATCTCATTGTTCAATTCCCACCTATGAGTGAGAATATGCGGTGTTTGGTTTTTTGTTCTTGCAATAGTTTACTGAGAATGATGATATCCAATTTCATCCATGTCCCTATAAAGGACATGAACTCATCATTTTGTATGGCTGCATAGTATTCCATGGTGTATTATGTGCCACATTTTCTTAATCCAGTCTATCATTGTTGGATATTTGGGTTGGTTCCAAGTCTTTGCTATTGTGAATAATGCCGCAATAAACATACGTGTGCATGTGTCTTTATAGCAGCATGATTTATAGTCCTTTGGGTATATACCCAGTAATGGGACAGCTGGGTCAAATGGTATTTCTAGTTCTAGATCCCTGAGGAATCGCCACACTGACTTCCACAATGGTTGAACTAGTTGACAGTCCCACCAACAGTGTAAAAGTGTTCCTATTTCTCCACATCCTCTCCAGCACCTGTTGTTTCCTGACTTTTTAATGCTTGCCATTCTAACTGGTGTGAGATGGTATCTCATTGTGGTTTTGATTTGCATTTCTCTGATGGCCAGTGATGGTGAGCATTTATTCATGTGTTTTTTGGCTGCATAAATGTCTTCTTTTGAGAAGTGTCTGTTCATGTCCTTCGCCCACTTTTTGAGGAGGTTGTTTGTTTTTTTCTTGCAAATTTGTTTGAGTTCATTGTAGATTCTGGATATTAGCCCTTTGTCAGATGAGTAGGTTGCGAAAATTTTCTCCCATTTTGTAGGTTGCCTGTTCACTCTGATGGTAGTTTCTTTTGCTGTGCAGAAGCTCTTTAGTTTAATGAGATCCCATTTGTCAATTTTGGCTTTTGTTGCCATTGCTTTCGGTGTTTTAGACATGAAGTCCTTGCCCATGCCTATGTCCTGAATGGTAATGCCTAGGTTTTCTTCTAGGGTTTTTATGGTTTTAGGTCTAACGTTTAAGTCTTTAATCCATCTTGAATTGATTTTTGTATAAGATGTAAGGAAGGGATCCAGTTTCAGCTTTCTCCATATGGCTAGCCAGTTTTCCCAGCACCATTTATTAAATAGGGAATCCTTTCCCCATTGCTTGTTTTTCTCAGGTTTGTCAAAGATCAGATAATTGTAGATATGTGACGTTATTTCTGAGGGCTCTATTCTGTTCCATTGATCTATATCTCTGTTTTGGTACCAGTACCATGCTGTTTTGGTTAATGTAGCCTTGTAGTATAGTTTGAAGTCAGGTAGTGTGATGCCTCCAGCTTTGTTCTTTGTCCTTTGACAAAATTCAACAACCCTTTATGCTAAAAGCTCTCAATAAATTAGGTATTGATGGGACGTATCTCAAAATATTAAGAGCTATCTATGACAAACCCACAGCCAATATCATACTCAATGGGCAAAAACTGGAAGCATTCCCTTTGAAAACTGGCACAAGACAGGGATGCCCTCTCTCACCACTCCTATTCAACATAGTGTTGAAAGTTCTGGCCAGGGCAATTAGACAGGAGAAGGAAATAAAGGGTATTCAATTAGGAAAAGAGGAAGTCCAATTGTCCCTGTTTGCAGATGACATGATTGTATTTTTAGAAAACCCCACTGTCTCAGCCCAAAATCTTAAGCTGATAAGCAACTTCAGCAAAGTCTCAGGATACAAAATCAATGTAGAAAAATCACAAGCATTCTTATACACCAACAACAGACAAACAGAGAGCCAAATCATGAGTGAACTCCCATTCACAATTGCTTCAAAGAGAATAAAATACCTAGGAATCCAGCTTACAAGGGACGTGAAGGACCTCTTTAAGGAGAACTACAAACCACTCACTGCTCAAGGAAATAAAAGAGGATACAAACAAATGGAAGAACATTCCATGCTCATGGGTAGGAAGAATCAATATCGTGAAAATGGCCATACTTCCCAAGGTAATTTACAGATTCAATGCCATCCCCATCAAGCTACCAATGACTTTCTTCACAGAATTGGAAAAGCTACTTTAACGTTCATATGGAACCAAAAAAGAGCCCGCATTGCCAAGTCAATCCTAAGCCAAAAGAAAATTGGCTTCTTTCTTTCCTTCTCTTTCTTCCTTCTCATAAACAAAGGCAGTCATTTACTTTAAATTTGGATATTATTCGTTCTTAAAATTTTTTCAGTATTTCTTCATTACTATCACATATGTCATTACTGCTAAGCTTAGAGAAAAATCTCCAGTAGCTACATTTTAAAGCTTTACATTTTCATTCTGATAATTCACTTTCAACACCAGAATTCACTCACAATCTTAATGTGTTCTTATTTGACTTGGGAAGTGTTCTTGTGGGTATACGGGTGCCAAAGCATAGATTCAACTATCACGTTAAAATTTATAATAATCCTTTAATGGGCATTGTGATATTTACTCCACACTAAAACATACAAACAAGCAAAAACTTATGAGCTATAAATTACTACCCCATTGAACAGGTAAGAAAAATGGACCCCAGACAGACAAATTGGCTTACTCCAGCAAGACTTTACTAGTAGTAAGTGGCAAGCCAGGACCTAAACCTAGATCAGAGAATTTCTAGTACAGTGTTTTCCCCACTTCATCATAGCTCTTCTGTTTTCTGCATTATCAAGGCATTTTATCATTGAATGTTATAACTAAGGCATTTGCTTCATTGCAAACCTGTTACCATAACAACAAAAAAAAACGCAAAGAATATGCCTGATTGCTAAATGCCCTAAATTTAATTTTTATACAAAATATTATTGAACTTTCCTTTGATATAAGGCAAAAGCCATTTTTCATAGCCTAGTTGAGTATATTTATATTTATCTTGTGTCCATTGGATTTAACTTTTGTGCTCATAAGTGCTTGATGAAAACATAACTGATCAAAAAAATAAATAAATAAAATAAAATAAAATAAAATAAAATAAAATAAAATAAAACTGATCAAGCCAGCACACTGGCGCATGCTTGTAGTCCCAGCTACTTGGGAAGCTGAGGGCTGAGGTGAGAGAATACCTTGAGCCCAGGAGTTCAAGGCCAGCCTCGTTAACATAGCCAGACCCTGTCTCTAAAATTTATATATATATTTTATATATACACACATACACATACACACACACATAAATATACACATGCATATATGTATACATATATATACACACACATATATATATATAAATGTTTAAAATGTAAGTATCACAGCAATAAAAACCTGTTGGCCTGTAAGAAAGAGGCTTGACTGCACCCTAATATTGATAAAAAATGTAAGAGCAATGGCTCACGCCTGTAATCCTAGCACTTTGGGAGGCCGAGGCAGTCAGATCGCTTGAGCTCAGGAGTTCCAGACAACCTGGGCAACATGGCAAAACCTCGTCTCTACTAAAAAAAAAAAAAAAAAAAATACAAAGATTAGCCTGGCATGGTGGCATGCTCCTGCAGTCACAGCTATTTGGTGGACAGAGGTGGATCACTTGAACCTAGGAGACGGAGATTTCAGTGAGTCGAGATTGCACCCCTGCATTCCAGCTTGGGCAACAGTGAGACCCTGTCTCAAAAAAAAAAAAAAATGTAATAGCAGGAAAAGGCTTACTTTTTGTTAATGTTGAAATTTATCTCAGTAATTGAGAATTTTTCCTGTAGGCTATCAGCATGAATTCTGAATTGTGAGTCACAACTGGAATCTTTGTAATAAATACACAGAGGAGACACTGTCTAAATTGAGAGAATAAAGAAATAGAAAAAGAAAGTGGGATGAAAAATTAGATATATTATATCAAACAAAAGAAGGTATATTTTCATCCCATATTTTGAATAGCTATAACTTTGTGATCTTTTTGTTTCTTTTATTTCTTCCCAGTATTCAATCACATTTTCAGTACAAATTATCGTATTATTTTGCAGAAACACTCTGTTCCTTGGTGGATTTATTCAGCTAATTAATGTTTTAAAAAGAATTACTGAAAGCAATATTGCAAGAAATAATTTCCAAACTGAAATTTATACACTTGAAAGCTGATTCCTACAAAAATGATTTGGCTCTATAAAAAAAGAAGCAGTCCATCAGCTCCACAGACCCAGACATGAGCCTGATAGGATTTCTTTTTCATAGGAAATTACTGCTATGACTGATTCTTGTTAACCCTCGGGGGGGAAAATCCAGTGGCAAGGTCTAATCAGAGACTGAAATAGAATGTTCTATTGTCTGAAATTGTTATCTCTGTGTATTAGTTGAAAGACAAATTAAATGTGTTAGAATCAAGTAAAATATTCACTTCCCCTCTTACCTGACCAGGCTACCTCACTTTAACTGAATTACTACTAAGTTCCTTTCCTCCCTTAATTCCCCTTACATCCTGATAATTGAATATGTATCTCATATTTCATTGCTCTTCAGATCCACAGTGGAGGGAGGATGTCTGCTGGTGAGAATTAATATAGCCTGTCCTAGGACCCCTGCCTACTGTACTCAATGCCTGAACCATTTCCTCAAACCATTCCATGCTGCTTAAAAGGATCATGACCATGAGAATAATTGTAGCCTGTCCTAGTACCCCTGTCTACTATGCTTAGTGTCTGAACCATTCCCTCAAACCACCCCATGCTGCTAAGGACCGTGACAGAGAGATTCCCTTTTCATGCAGTCATTTCATAGGTAGCTTTTTCCTTGAGAGCTGTTACCACAACCTCCACCCCTCCTGCTGGAAAACTAACCAGCTCTGGCGGCAGAGTGGAGACAAGGCTACATCTGGTAGCCTGTTTGCGGCAGAGTGGAGACAAGGCTACATCTGGTAGCCTGTTTTGCTGATTGTGTTTTCTTGTGTTCCTATGGGTGTATGACAGCTAAGAAGCAAGTTACAGCTTTCAGTTGAAAATGCAGAAACATAAAACATTCCTCAAAGCTAAGCCTTCTGTATTTTTTTTTTCTGATTTCCCAAGTTTACTAAACATGCAGATAGGGTTTTGAATGTCACAAACCATTTTCCTTCATTTTCATCAGGAAGTTTTTGTCACGTAAGACAATAGTTAACCGAAATCAACACCTCTGAAGATATATTTAAATGAAAAATCATGATCCAGTGGTTTTTTTTTTTTTCGTTAGAATAAACTATGCACGGCCCAGTGCAGCGGCTCATGCATGTAATCCCAGCACTTTGGGAGGCCGAGCCGGGCGGATCACGAGGTCAGGAGTTCGAGATTAGCCTGGCCAACATGGTGAAACCCCATCTCTACTAAAAATACAAAAATTAGCTGGGCGGGCAGCAGGCACATGTAATCCCAGCTACTTGGGAGGCTAAGGCAGGAAAATGGTTTGAATCCAGGAGGCAGAGGTTGCAGTGAGCCGAGATCATGCCATTGCGCTCCAGCCTGGGCAACAGGCAAGACTCCGTCTCAAAAAAAAAAGAATAAACTATGCACTTACCTGTCATATAGCAATTAAGCATGAACTTTGGAGACAGGCTGCCTGAGTTCAAAACCTGCCTTGGACTCTAATGACTGAATATAAGACATTGAGCAAGTTACTTAAACTACCTATGCTTATTTCTTCATTCTCTAAAATGGAGATAATATTAGTACCCACGTCCCACTGCTTCCTACAATGAGAATTCAATAAGTTAACACATGCAAAACACGTGAAACATTATCTTTCATGGATTTAGGTTTTTACAAGTGTTACCTGTTACAATTAATAATATTGTAAATGAAAATTTTTCCAACTTATTATTCTTTAGTTTGTAGACACTGTGAAGGCACTATATGAATTCCTAAATAAATATATTTTTAAAAAACTTTGCCTATGACTTTGTATTTACCTCAGATGAGTTCTCAAATTAGTTTTACTGATTTTTTTTCTCCAGTCTCTCAGATCTTACTCCTCAGAACTTGCTCTGTCGTCATACAGCTATTATGAAGGAACGAAGCTCAAGTTAAAGACAAAAAGCCTATTCAGGAATCATTAGTATTTATAGTAATAAAGCTAATAAGTAAGGCCTCATGTTAACTAATGATGCTATTACACTTGTGTTCCTCAGTATTATCTCTCATGGGATAAACATACTGTTTGCACAAATAAAACATCAAGCAGGTAAGACAATGTTTAAAAGAATTCCTCCTTCTAGGTCGTTATCTCCCTGCCACTACTTTTCTCTCTATTTATCATCTTAGAAAATAGAGTAGTAGCCTATTTCTGCTCACCTGATCAACTGAAAAGTCCATATGTCTAAGGACACTTTACAATTGTTAAAACATTTGCCAGTATAGCGGTGTTTTTTCAAGTTTTCTCTCCTTGTTAATGCTTCTATAATTTCTGTTTTTTGTTTTTGCTTAGAAAGTAGAATCCAAGAGCATTTTACAACAAGTAAATTTTTTGTGAATTGACCTTGATGTTTTCCATCCATGTTTAAAGTGAATGTCATTAGTGATATCAGATTTTTCCTATGACATACATCTGTGCTACAATGTAATGTTCTGAACCCATCTTTTTAAATGTCTGCTATTTAGGTTTAGTCTTTGTGAAGTAAGTAGCTAGTTGATGAGAAAATCAACATTTTCTCATCTTACCTATTGAATACAACACTAATTACACTTTTAAAAGACATTTGCTTACGAAAATTAATGAATTCATTTTCTTCTCAATCATAAGCCAAATCTTCATGGGAATCTTGCACTTTTTTCACTCCAACTGCTGCTATTCTTTATTCAACATTGCAGAGAGAATTGACTTTGATATCATGTCTGTGCCTAATAATGAATGGCTGATTTAAAAAAAAAAAAAAGCACAAACTTCCCATCAGAGCCTTCTGTAAAACAGAAATCAAAGTTGCTCAGTTGTTGGCTGACTTGAAAATAGTTCATACTGAGTCCCATGTGCCTACATAGGATCTGTTTATTTTGATGTATAAACCATAGAAGTAAGATAACTGAAGCTGAAGGTGATCATTTAAGATAAATTCTTACTTCCAAGCCCAGTGGATCACCAGGTGTCAGGGCCAGTGCTAATCTTAGTAGTCCCTGTGGTAGCTAGAGCTGCCTGGAATCATGTTTTACATTTTCACGTAAGTGCTTATTTCATACAGGTTTTTCATTTTCTTTCCCCCACAATAAGTCACTAATTTTGCATGGCTTCCTTTGAGACCTAAAACAATATTTCTCCCAGAAAGACTATTCTTGTAGAAATATATACTGTGGGTTTGGGTTTCGTTAATCAACAGTTCTCTAACCTCTATGTTCTTCTTTTATTTTTTAAAGGCAGTTTATCCACTGCAATACTTAAATGTTTTGTATTTCACAGTCTTCTCTGATATTGGTGGAAGTTTTGTGCCTAAGAATTTATTGCTATTCTGATAACCAGTAATAACAAAATAACTTTACCTGGCAGAATTCAATACCTACATATTTATCTCAGTCACTGTTACTGTGCCTACTTTAAATAATTTTTTATTTAATATAACAAAGTGTGTGATTACATAAGTTAAAAACTTAGAGAAGTAAATTTTCTATCTGGCAAAAACAAAAATTAAATCCTCATTCCACTGTCTTTCCTCCTGTTAAAATTTTCCATCGGAGGAGAGTTTTTAATCTTGTTTCTTTGTATTAGTGGGGAGTAGAGTTGTTTGTTTTTATAAATTTTAATATACCAAAGTAGCAAGTACATCCATAAACATTGTATTTGTTATGTTCTAATTTTGTTTTTTGTTTTTTGGTTTTGTTTTTGTCTTTAGCTGTGAACAGCATTCAAATTTGAAAAGTGCTCCCAAAAACATTTTCTCTGTAGTGGTGTCACATTTTCTCCTTAGTTCTTTGATGCCAATAGAATTTTGTTATCCAAAATATGTGCATATGTATAATATTTAATGTGAAGTATAAAACCATAACACATGTTGATTCCATGTATGTTATCTATATGTTGATTCCATGTATTTTAATGTGAAAAATGCATAGGAATATTGAAAGTATTTATATTATAAGATAGTCGCATGCTGTCAAATATTTCTTACTATAACTGTAGTTAACATGCTCCTTAAGAAAATTCTGGGAAACTTAGGCCAATATCATGCTTTCTCTATGCTATGACTTTCTCCATGTCCTGGAAAAGAAAGATGAACTAAAGATCACTCTAATTGTATGTGCTATTATTAAACATATGGCAACAGTAATATCTAATTTCAAAAATTAGTACATTATAATAAAATAGTCCTGAATCATTTTTGTTTCTCAAACAATATGTGCTACAATTTTCTAATTTTACTTACATTTAAATAAAGTGCTACCATGAATTTATATATAGATAATTATCATATGTGCATTATATCTTCTTTTCTTCATCCATTCATGCTTACATTTGATTTGTTGCATTTCCATTAAGCCAAATAAATTGAATTCTTTCTGAAACAAAGGATGGTAGTAACAAATTAAAGTGAAATAAATAATAACTTCTGAAATAATCACTTCTCAAGTGGAAAATTAATAAAGTTATGAACTTCAAGCAATGTTGTAATAAAGTTATGAGCTATAGCTTATAAAAGAAGTACATCACCTTTTTGGTTGGAATTTATGTCTGTGTTTTATAAAATGGGCTGTTTCCCTTTAGAGGGCTCTTAAATTGTTCAGATTCTGGCTATGCAGTGACAACCCTCACCCAAACTAAAACCCAGGGCTGTGACAAGGAAGCTTGGCCCACTACTAATTGGGTGTGAAGTTCAGTTCTAGGCATCCTCAGTTGGATCGTAAGTTACAGCCACTATATTTCTGAATCCGGACACAGCAGGCAGGCAGGGAACCTGCCCTTCAGAGCAGATGCTTCTGCGCCCACCACCCCCACAGGGAAGACAGCATAGTCTCCACCAAGTGACCTCTTGCTCTGAATCATGGCTCAAAACAACCAAGAGATGTCCCAAGAACAAGCAGCAGTCACGCCCTTTTGAGCTAAGAATAACATTTGGCCATCAAATTTAAGGCATATATTGAGCAAAAGTTAGTGAGAAAAAATATTTAAAGTTACTAGAACTTTTGAGCACATAAAATGAGGAGATTTTAAAACTTACTCTTCTGTAAGTAAATAGTTGTGACTGAGGATCAGGTAGCTTTCTAAAACAAAAATAGATAAACCTTGTTTCAGAAGCAACTAGTCTTAGAAAGGATATACTTTACTTTGTACACCATCGGAAGATTGTTGAAATCTTCCTTAACAATGCCAATTTGGAAAATAATAAGCCTTTGAAAAAATATGCCTTTTTTTTTTCCTAACCGGTAGTGGTGATGGTGTTTCTATGCAGGAAAAAAAAAAAGATACAAAAAGAAAAAGAAAAGAATAATCCAAAATAAATTGATCAAGATTTGTGATCTAGCAAGGTTTTCATTGTTGAGACAATTTGGAATTATTTTTTGAGAAACTGCAATAAGCTTTAAGTTAATAATTATATTTACTTGGCAAGTCTTATTCTGAAGATATAAATCAGTCAGCTTGGTCCCAGAAAAAGGTCTGATTTTTTTTTTTTTATGTTTTTCTTTTGTTGTCAGTGTATTGACAGTAGATGTTTGCTTGCTGCAATTAAGAAAAAGGAAGCCCCATTTTCAGCAAAAGTTTATACTGGATTTATTTTCTACAAATAACAGTGCTAAAGTACTTTGAAATAACTGTCAACAATCACCTGAAGCCAGTGCAACATGGGTTACTGACACCTGAAACTTCCATTGCTTATAAAATCACGATCTTCAAATGCATTTTCTCTTGGATCGCTTGTCTCTAAACGCCATCACTAAAAACAATAAGCGAGGATCTCAACTCAAAGAGTTCTTTTCTTCTTTTGAATCTCACAGAATGAAAATCTGACCCACTATATAAAATACTCACTAGTACATCTTTTAAAATGTACGTTGGATTGTATACAGTTTGCGCTTTGAGCTTTTTTTTTCTTTATCATGTCAAATAGAGATCTCTGAGAAGAGTAACTTAGCCTTTACAACACAACCATTTTCCAGGATGCCTGCCAAGTGAGTACTTAGGAGGATGGCCTTCAGGCTGGGAGGAGCGTGTTATCCCCTATCTGGGGACTAGACACAATCCAGGAGGCTCCCAGGAGAATTGGCCCTGTTATCTGATAATAGCTCTTTTCCATTTCTGACCAAAGAGATATCTGCTGTTTCCAAGGGGTTAATATTTCAAGTTATACCAATAAATACACCTCTTTACTTGCTGCCTTGAATTTAGTATGCCATATTTTTATTATTTTTAGTTTCTTATTCTTGGAAATGTTGACTCTATACCTGATTTCTCTAATTAAAAAAGAAAATGCGGATATCTCAACCCTTCATTGAATCCAATTAGCAACCTCCCCAATGCTGCTCCATCTGGTTCATTAAAAAAAAAAAAAAGAGTGGTTTTCTTCTTCACATTGGAATTTATCATATTTACAGATTGTTTTTGGCTTTGGGGATTCTGCTTTGCCATAAAGTATACAAATAATATTTTAAAATAATATATACTCTTTCTACATTTTGTCCATTTAGTTTTCCCCTGGTTTATGTCCTTTTTAAAGTTACTACACAACTATTACTATCAATCAGACATTGCATGAACATCATAGTGACATTATTATTTAGACCAAACTTTGCAGTCATTACTGCAATAACTTAGAGAATTTTGTTTTAATACCAATGTCAAGGCCTCATCCCTAGGGATCCTGATTCAGTAAGTCTAAGTTGGGGCCCCAGCATTTGCATGTTTTTAGAAACTTTAAAAATAATGTCAGTAAGTGCCCCAGGTAATTCATACATGCAGCCAGGGTTAAGAACTACTGATTTAGGACCTGTGGTAGTGTGTTCTCATGCTGCTGATAAAGACATACCCGAGACTGGGTAATTTATAAAGGAAAGAGGTTTAATGGACTTACAGTTCCACATCGCTGGGGAGGCTTCACAATCATCGCAGAAGACGAAGGAGAAGCAAAGGCATGTCTCACATGGCGGCAGGCAGGAGAAGTGCCAAGCAAAAGGGGTAAAAATTCCTTATAAAACCATCTGAGAACTCACTTACTATCAGGAAAACAGCATGAGAGTAATCACCCCTATGATTAAATTACCTTCCACCAGGTTCCTCCCATGACACATGGGGATTATGGGAACTACAATTAAAGATGAGATTTGAGTGCAGACACAGCCAAACCATATCAGGACCTAAAGAGGAGCTTGGATGCCTTTCTTGGAGTTAATGGTTTCCAAAGGACAGAGAGCAAACTGGAACAATGAAGCTTCACAAGCTTTCAGAAAGAAAAATCCTATTATAAGGTTTGATGACAAGCTTCATAAAGAATTTCAAAACATACTCCTCAGTACTTTAAGTATATGCTTTCTACTCCCAGTGAGCAATGGAGCTATTATGCTCCCTTGTATTTCTTCTCTCCTTTACTCCTGATATTTGGAGAATTTCATAGCCCATTAACAACTGAACTAACAGATAGAGAAGAAAGGATAAAGTAAGGGAAAAAGAGAAGGGAACTAACACTTGCTGAGCTAGACCTACCAGGCATCAGCATTGTCCTCTTGTTTCCTTTAGTCCTTTGAACCACTGCAAGGTGCACACTGTTAAGTCCATTTCATGGGTGAGAAAACTGCTTCAGAATGATTGTGCAGTTTATTCAAGTTTACATCACTAATAAATGATGAAGGAAGAATCCCAACCTAAGATTCTCCAGCTCCCAATTCATGTTATTTCCAGCAACCCCAAGGAAAGATCAAATATTCGTATGTTATTCTTCGCTGGCAGTGGTTAATGGGGAAAGAAGAAGACAGAGGAGAGAGAACTAAAAGAAATCTTCAGCAGAAGTTTCGTGATTATAGGTATACTTTGAAGATATTGAAGATTCAGTTCCAGACCCCCACAGTAAAGCAAATATTGCAATAAAGTGATAAAAATTAGTCACACTGATTTTTTTGGTTTCTCAGTTGGTGCACATAAAAGTTATGTTTACACTATACTGTAGTCTATTAAGTGTAAAATAAATATTATGTCAAAAAAAGGTACATAATTTAAAAACAGTTTTGATAAAAAATAATAAAGATCATTGAGCCTTCAGCGAGTCATAACGTTTTTGCTTATGGAGGATCTTGCTTTGATGATGATGGCAGCTGACCAATCAGGGTGGTGGTTGCTGGCTATGGCAGTTTCTTGAAATAAGATAATGAAGTCTGTGCCATCCATTGACTCTTCCTTGAACAAATGATTTCTCTGCAGCATGTGACGCTGTTTGATAGCATTTTACCCACAGTAGGACTTCTTTGAAAACTGGAGTCAACCCTCTCGAATTCTGCCACTGCCTTATCAACTAAGTTGATGTAATGCTCTAAATCCTTTGTTGTCATTTCCAAAATGTTTACAGCATCTTCACCAGGAATAGATTCCACCCCAAGACACCACTTTCTTTGCTCATCTATAAGAAGCAATTTCTCATCCATTCAAGTTGATTATGAGATTGCAGCGATTCAGTTACATCTTCAGGTTCTACTTCTAATTTTAGTTCTCTTGCTATTTCACCACATCTCAGTTACTTCCTCCACTGAAGTACTGAATCTCTCAAAATCATTCATGAGGGTTGGAATCAACTTTGTCCAAACCTCTGCTAATGTTGACATTCTGACCTCCCCCCATAAATCACGAATGTTTTTAATGGTAAATCCTTTCCAAAAAGTTTTTGATTTACTTTTCCCAGATACATGACAGAAATCACTATCAATGGCAGCTATAGCCTAAAGAAATGTATTTCTTAAATGGTAAGAGTTGAAAATCAAAATTATTCTTTGATCATGGGCTGCAGAATGGATGCTGTGTTAGCAAGCATGAAAACAACATTAATCACCCTGTATATTTTCATCAGAGCTCTTGGGTGACTAGGTGCATTGTCAACGAGTAGTAATATTTTTAAAAGAATCTTTTTTTGAGGAGTGTGGCTCAAGAGTGGGCTAAAAATGTTCAGTAAGCCAAGCCATGAACAGATTTGCTGTCCCCTCAGGCTTTGTTTTTCTTTATAGAGCATAACCAGAGTAGATTTAGCTTAATATGTATGGGTTTTGGGATTTTCAGAATGGTAAATGAACACTGGCTTCAACTGAAAGTCACCAACTACATTAACCCCTGACAAGAGAGTCAGCCTATCCTTTGAAGATTTGAAGCTAAATATTGACTTCTCTCTAGCTATAAAAGCTAATGGATGGCATCTTATTTCGATAGAAGGCTATATTGCTTACATAGATATTCTTTGTTTAGTGTAGCCACCTTTATCCATTATCTTAGCTAGACCTTCTGGATAACTTGCAGTGGCTTCTGCATCAGCTCTTGCTGTTTCACCTTGTACTTTTATGTTATGGAGATGGCTTCTTTCCTTCAACCTCATGAACTAACCTCTGCTAGCTTCTAACTTTTCTTCTGCAGCTTCCTCATCTCTGTCAGCCTTCCTAGAATTGAAAAGAATTCGGTCTTTACTCTGGATTAGATTTTGACTTAAGGGAATGCTGTGGCTGGTTAGATCATCTATCCAGACCACTCAAACTTTCTTCATATCAGCAATAAAACTGTTTTATTTTCTTATCATTTGTGTGTTCATTGGAGAAGCACTTTAAATTTCTTTCAAGAACTCTTCTTTTACATTTACAACATGGCTAATTGTTTGGTGCAAGGGGCCCAGCTTTGGCCCTATCTAGTTTTCAACATGCCTTCCTCACTAAGCTAAATCATTCTCAGCTTTTGATTTCAGGTGAGAGGTGTGTGAATCTTTTTTTCACTTGAAGACTTAGAGGCCATTATAGAGTTATTAAGTGGCCTAATTTCAGTATTGTGTCTCAGGGAATACGGAGGCCCCAAAAGAGGGAGAGAAACTGGGGAATAGCTGATTGGTGGAGCAGTCAGAGTACACACATTTATCAATTAAGTTTGCTGTCCTGTATGGACAGAATTCATGGTGCTCCAAAACAATTACAATAGTAACATCACATATCACTGATTACAGATATCCATAACAGATATATAATAATGAAAAAGTTTGAAATAGTGCAAGAATTACCAAAATGAGACACAGACACAAAGTGAGATAAGCTGTTGGAAAAATGGTGCCAATAGACTTGCTCAACGCAGGGTTGCCACGAATCCTCAATTTGTAAAAAAGGTCAATATCTGCCAAATTCAATAAAGCAAAGCACAATAAAATGAGTTATGCCTGTACTTGGGGATTGGAAGCCATCAAATCTTTATACCACCGCACACAATGAATGACTGCTTGATTTTACATTTGTGCAAAAGGTAAACTGCTGCAGCACATTGCAAACCATGGAGCATGAGGGAGTTGTGTGTGTCTGTGTTCAAACAACACAGAGAATGGGTGCTTCACCTGATACAAAAGCTCCTACAGCAGCCTCTCCATCAGTGCAGCTCCCTCTCACCCCATTGCCTAGATGGAGACAGAGACTGAAGATTGGGAGTACCAGACAAAGAAGGAAGTTCTCGTGTCATGTCACTCAACCACAATACCTTGCTTGCTTTTCCTCATTCTTCACCCCCTCCCCTGTTCATACAGCTCTTAATTCCCCAGCTTGAAGGAGATATTGGAAAGGCTGTGAATAAGTGTGTGGGTGTGTGTGTGTGTGTGTGTGTGTAATAAAAACACAAGAAGCCTCCATTAATTTCCACAATCTCATATCGAGAATATATGAAAATAGAAAAGTCTGAAATTAAACTCCCATGCAGCAGTTAGTACATATATAAATACCTAGCTCTAGTAACAAGGTCTTGGAACTGGAAACTTTGAAGTCACGCAAGGCCCTTTTTTGCACAGATAGGTTACATACCTTATCCTGATAAGAAGGTGGACAATGTCCATGCTGTCATGGAGAAAAGAAATGTGAAAAATGAACATGCGACTATAATTTACATGTGCTTCCATGATTTGGTTTAAAATATACTGAACCTAATATGTGTTGGTCATTGTACTGAGTGCCAGGGATCTAGAAGTGATGGAGACAAATACCTGCGTTCAAGAAGCTTACTATCTAACAGGAAAGGTAAACATATAATAGGACATTTCAATAGATAGCATTAACCTCACAAAAGTGGCAAGAACTAAGTACCAAAACACCACATAATGACCCTGAAGAGGGAGGCTGGACCAGAGAATGCTTCACATTCTATGACTAGATCTTGAAGATAAATGTTTCCCAGGTAGACAGGAAGA